>NC_140755.1:28135000-38135000 GCF_051527215.1 Medicago sativa | reverse complement strand
CCACGGACCCATAAAAGAATTTTGTAGCCTAGTCAAATCCGCCCAAAGATTTCTCCGAAGAATGTAAGAGGTGCTAGTATAAATTCCAGCAATATATAATCTAGTTCCTCTGCAAGTATACTCCAGAACCAGACATTGAGAAGAGACAAAAATCACTTTAAAGATATACTCCGAACCCCACACAGCCCAAAGGTTTGGAATGAGCGGATCCCTTTTATTCAAACAATAATTAGTAACATGTATATTTCTCCAAAACCAATTAGGAATAGAATCGTACTCCACCATAGGTTCCGAAATAAAAATCAATGACGGATTATTCAACCGACACATATCAGCAAAAGCAAGGCGGGAATCATTGTTTCCGATTCCCCTTATATTCCAAAAAATAATATTCATTTAAACGGCGGGAGTGGACCCCTGGATCGGGTTTTAGGTGGAACCTTAGGCATATCTAATTTTTTCTTCTTCTGTGACTTGGGGACTACATCAATAAAAGGTGCATCTTCATTCACCGCGGCTTTCAACAACCAATCTTGCATAAAATTTAAATCTTTCTGAACTACCGGATGTGTCGGCACACCCTCAGGTGCCACAATAGAACTAACATCTGGTGCATTGTCTCGGACGGGCGACAGAATATGCACCTGATGTTCTTCCTCATTTCGAACAATTACCTCAGGTACATTATTAAGTGGAACTGTATTATGAGTAATAACAGGATCAGTAAGAGTAGGATCAGTTACCACTGGAGCCGGAATTGATGATGATACATTTGCTCTAATGTTGAGAGAATCATCCTCCTGGTTGCGATCAGCTGCTGCACCCTGTAATGCTGCCCTTTCAGTGGATTCAAGGGTGATTTGGAGCGGAATGCTGATGTCTCCTTGCTGACTTGCATCCATGTCCTGCTCCCTAGGTGTAATTTGTTCTTGCGTGTCCAAAATGTCCGTTTCCTCAATTCTGTCACTTGCTACAGTTGCTGCCAGTATCATTAGTATTTTAATTTTATATTTCTATTTAGAATTTTTTTATTTATTTATTTTTATTTGAAGGAATTTTTTCAACTTTATTTCAATATATGATTTAGAACTATGTTATGTATGAAAATTTAATTATTTGAACGAATATTTGAACTATATTTTAATATATGATTCATAAATATGTTTTATATGAAAATTTAGCTTTTTTTTTAAAAAAAAAACTTGGTATCCAGTTCAAGAGTCAACTAATTTGAGAAGTCCAATTCCATTGTCTACTTGTAGGGTCTCCATTTAAACCCAAAACTTAGCTCTGTATGGACTTAACCCACCTAAAATTTAGCATCACATATAGAGCCCTTATTATATATATATATATATATATATTGATATATGTATATTATGTCACATCTTCAAATGAATTGTTTGTTCTATAACGCGTATATATTATGAATTAATGAAGCAACAAAAACTATGAAATAAGGAAATTAAAATATTTTTGAAATAAATTTTGTTGTGAACCTATGGATATACTGTTGAATAATACAATCATATCGTTTATTCAATATAAATATATGACCTACTTCACACTCTAATGCACTATTTGTCAGTGAAGAAAACTATCACGTCTTCTCTAGTTTATATTGTTTGCCTAAGAATCATCCACGATGTTCCACGCTTGCTTTGATTGTTGATGACAGTCAATTATGCGCTATTTTTAGTGTCATTTTCATCACATTTTGGAGTTCACAAGGCAACTTAAGCAGCAAGAAAAGCAAGAAAAGCATGAAAAGATGATAAAGTGCTAAAAAGAGGAAAAATTGAAGATGCTGGAAAAACGCCAAAAACGTGTCACGATTTGCCAAAACGTGACACGATTTTACCAGACCAGAAAAACATGCTTTCGACATTGGGACAAAACGTGTCACGATTGCAAAAACATGACACGATTTATTCAACTGTTTTTAAAAACGTGTCACGATTTACTTAAAACGTGACACTATTTTAGGCGAATTTCTGTGCCTATTTAAGCTGAAGTCTATTCCAAAAACAAGGGTTACGAATTCTGGAGAGAGAAAGTGCGATTTGCAGACCTGGAGACTGAAGAACGGGGCGATTTCCTCCATTCTTTACCAGTTTATGTATGTTTTAATTCTTTCATTGATTATGCTATTTGTAAACTCAATTATGAGTAGCTAAATCCATTAGAGATTAGGTCTGAGATGATTCGTTGTAACCCTAATTGAGATATTATGTTGTGAAACTCTATTTATTGTGAATGATATTCTAGTCTTTATTCAATTCAATTGTTCTTAATGCTTTTTATATCCTGATCAAATATAAATATGATTTAGTGAGAATGAATGACTACTGACCATAGCTTTCTACTTAGACCTATTGAATTGTTCTAATAAACATGGTTAGTCTAGGAATGGATAATCGTTTATTAGTGATATTAGGTTAACGTGCTTTAAACCTTCAAAGATTATTAGACCACCTAAGGGATTAGGGGCTGTAGTTTAAGAAGAGGGTCCTAACTCAAGGGATTGATTAGGACTATTTTGTTAACTATCGTGGGATTAGAAGATCATTCATACGAATAGGTGCAACATAACAATTAGGGGAACATAGATGATTCGAAAGACCTGATCTCATCTCTCTATTATTTTCTAACCAAATCTTTATTTTATGTTATTTAATTTTATGCAATCAAATCTACTGCCTAGTGGCAAACCAAAAATAACTTTTACGCATCCTAAATATTTTACCTTATTGCTGAATTGAGATTAACACAGTCCTCGTGGGATCGATATTTTTACTACTTCGATAGTATTTGGTGCACTTGCCAAACGTCTATCAAGTTTTTGGCGCCGTTGCCGGGGACTGTTGAGTCATTTCAATTTGGTAATTACGTTATTATTTAGGATTTCTGTCTTTTATATTTTTGTATATATATATATTAAAAAAATAAAAAAAAAATATTATGCTCTTTATTTTCTTCTCATACTGTGCTACTAAAAAGTTTATCCAAGTTTTGCAGCTATGATAGACAGGTTACGCCTCTATGACACAAAAGAGATTTGGTCCTTGCAGTATGAAAAGTATATGCTATCTTTGAAGATAAAATATTTGGACTCGATATTAAATTTGAGAAGTGGTCATTATGAGGCGAATCAACCAGGTAGTGATGGTGAAGGGAAGAAAGAGGTGATCAACATCGATTACAATACTCAACTTCAGAATATTTTAGATGATTTCTTGGTGTCAAATCAAGTTTCATTTGAGAAGTTTGATCTTAAGTGTGGTGATCTTGTTGAGAAAGCACATGAGTCTCATAGGAAATTGGTTCAGATGAAGAGTGAGTGTCACAAGGTTGTGGTGGAAGAAAAACCCAAAGTAATGAGTGTTGATATTTTCCCAAGGTCTGGACCAACGGAGATTAAGGAAATCACTTGTGTGCAAATGGATGCATGTCCTTCTCTACGGTGGGAGAGCTTAAATTTCAAAGGTTTAACGGTGAGAGCATGGGAGCATCTACTTCTTTGCTACAAATTCATGGAATTCCTACCAAACAAGAGGAAGAAGAAGGATGATATATTCTTTCTATCATATTTTCCACCCTAACATTGGTTGAAGCGTCAAGCTCAATGACGTAAAAGAAAGCGCTTGGTGGGAGGCAACCCATCCTTTTTATTATGTCTTTATTTTCAGTATTTTATTTTTATTGTTGAGTCAGACAATTGTCAGTATGTTTGAATAACTCAGTTGTATCCCCCTGTTATGTGATTGAATCTGAACTTGTTTATTATTGATGAATTTGCTTGTTTGTTGACTTTTTACAGTTTAGTAACAAATAGTTGTTCAAGTGGTATTCCAAAAGTTCAAAAGGAGGAGTGACTTGGTATTTCAAAGGCGAAGTGTACGGCAGTTAAAGATAGGTAGTCACAACTCCCAGATATCATAACTGTAAGGTTCATGGCCAAATTTTATTTTCCCAATTTACTTATATAGAGTGTTCCATGCTTTTACATTTCTAGAACTTGCATTGTTTCTCTACTATTGATTGATCTTTGTCATTAGCACACTGAGGCAAAAGTGCTTGGTCCTGTGAGCCTTTTGAAGCCTACCCTGATTTTAATTGTTATATTCTATCCTTTTCTTAACCAATTTGAGCCGGTAGGATTAGAACTTTTTGTTCGGTGACAAACTACATTACAAGCTTAGAGACTTTTAGGACTTGTCCCATATTGCTTTTCTGAGTTAGGCATTGTAGAATGTTGCTAAATAATTAAGATTGGGGTTGCTATTGGAATTTGCAACCAACTAAGTTTGGGGCTGGGGGTACTAGAGAACAAAGAACATTATCATGAAAAATACACACAAAAATGGTGTATGGTGTATCAAAAAAAAAAAAAAGGGAGAAAAGAATAGAATGAAAAAAGGGACAAAACATTTAAAATCCGAGTAACTTTAAACTCGATTGTCCCAATAGTTACAAGTGTTCTCTAGTACCTTTGCAAGAATTGTTGTTCCATAAGGTGAATGAATGATGGATTAAATTGTGTGCTTAACTTCCGTAGGAATGCCTAACTCAAATTTTGTGTAGCCTACTTATCCAAATATTATCCCACCTTCACCTAATCCCCATTATAACCCTTAAAGACCTCAAAGTGTGCATTGACATGGATTTTGATTGACGTTTAGAAACTTTTCAAGCGTATGGTAATATGTAGATTGCATGTCGACTGTGTGTGAACCCTTTCATATTTTTGCTTGGAGTTGTGAATTGGTGGATGCGTACAAGTCAAACTAGCTCATCTTTAGCTAGTAAGGTGTTGAACTTTTGGGTACTATCACTTGATCAGGTAATTGTTATTTTACTGTCAATTGTCAATATTGCAAGTAGATTCCTTGAGGACAAGGAATGGTTCAAGTTTGGGGCTGTGATGACAGTCAATTATGCGCTATTTTTAGTGTCATTTTCATCACATTTTGGAGTTCACAAGGCAACTTAAGCAGCAAGAAAAGCAAGAAAAGCATGAAAAGATGATAAAGTGCTAAAAAGAGGATAAATTGAAGATGCTGGAAAAACGCCAAAAACGTGTCACGATTTGCCAAAACGTGACACGATTTTACCAGACCAGAAAAACATGCTTTCGACATTGGGACAAAACGTGTCACGATTGCAAAAACATGACACGATTTATTCAACTGTTTTTAAAAACGTGTCACGATTTACTTAAAACGTGACACGATTTTAGGCGAATTTCTGTGCCTATTTAAGCTGAAGTCTATTCCAAAAACAAGGGTTACGAATTCTGGAGAGAGAAAGTGCGATTTGCAGACCTGGAGACTGAAGAACGGGGCGATTTCCTCCATTCTTTACCAGTTTATGTATGTTTTAATTCTTTCATTGATTATGCTATTTGTAAACTCAATTATGAGTAGCTAAATCCATTAGAGATTAGGTCTGAGATGATTCGTTGTAACCCTAATTGAGATATTATGTTGTGAAACTCTATTTATTGTGAATGATATTCTAGTCTTTATTCAATTCAATTGTTCTTAATGCTTTTTATATCCTGATCAAATATAAATATGATTTAGTGAGAATGAATGACTACTGACCATAGCTTTCTACTTAGACCTATTGAATTGTTCTAATAAACATGGTTAGTCTAGGAATGGATAATCGTTTATTAGTGATATTAGGTTAACGTGCTTTAAACCTTCAAAGATTATTAGACCACCTAGGGGATTAGGGGCTGTAGTTTAAGAAGAGGGTCCTAACTCAAGGGATTGATTAGGACTATTTTGTTAACTATCGTGGGATTAGAAGATCATTCATACGAATAGGTGCAACATAACAATTAGGGGAACATAGATGATTCGAAAGACCTGATCTCATCTCTCTATTATTTTCTAACCAAATCTTTATTTTATGTTATTTAATTTTATGCAATCAAATCTACTGCCTAGTGGCAAACCAAAAATAACTTTTACGCATCCTAAATATTTTACCTTATTGCTGAATTGAGATTAACACAGTCCTCGTGGGATCGACATTTTTACTACTTCGATAGTATTTGGTGCACTTGCCAAACGTCTATCAATTGTCCCAAGTCCTTCGAAAGTAAGGGTGCTTTGAACGTCCATAAAAGGTTTGAATGTCAAGCTAAAACACGTTGCGATAGATGTGGTAAATTATGCTCATCTATTCTTTCTTGTTCTAACCATATGAAGACATGTCAACCACAGAAGCCGCAAGTACATAATCCTCAATGAATTTGAAGAATTCTCCAAGAAGATATATTGGAGAACAAGCCATATTTCAGTTTATAGTATAGGATTTAATCTTATTTCTATCAGTTTTTTATATTCTCTATAAGATTTAGTTTGTCGACTATATATTCTTAGGTTTGAGTATTTCATTATTATAATTCTTGCATGTATGGATAAATTAAATAAATAATTCATTAATTTTAGTTAAATTTCTTGGACTTCGTATTTTTATTCTTTTTTAATTATGTATGAGAGTAGGATGAAATATTCTATTAGAGGATAAATCTCTTCATCTATTTTTTATATAAATTTTTAAATGCATTATCTTATTTGTTCCTTTTGTAGTTTATTATTCATAGCTCCGGTCATGTGTGATGTATTCGGAGTTGATTGTAATTTGAAATCTATATTTGAAGCATGAACGAACTTCATAGGATTAAACGTAATTAAAAGCTTACGAGGAACGGCGCAAAAACAAACCCTAGCAGACTCAATGGTTTTCAAAATTCACATAAAATTATAAACTCAAAATGGACAAATTTTTTATTAATTGAATATTTTAATGGTGTGTATTTATGCGAAGTTTTTATTTTGTTTTGTTTATGTAGTTTTCATGTTGCACCCTTTTGAAAAAAATACTCATAACTTAATAAGATATTAGAAAATTATCATTAGTATTTTTAATTTATATTTCTATTTAGAATATTTTTAGGATTTTCTCTTTATTTATTTTCAATTGAGGGAAGATTTATATGTTATTTAAATATATGATTTAGAAATATGTTATGTATAAAAAAAATGAGGGAAGATTTGTTTTGTGTTTAAATATATGACTTAGAAATATGTTTTATATGAAAATTCTAATATCTTAATAATATATTATTTTTTTTTGATAAGCCAAGAGCAAAATGACATCCAAAAGAATAGTGTCCAACTACGTTGGGACCCTACTCTAATATGCTGTCAATTGCTCATAAATATTATTAAAAAAAGGAAAAATTACATAACATTATAAAAATATCATTAGTATTTTAATTTTATATTTCTATTTAGAATTTTTTTAGAATTTTTTTATTTATTTATTTTTATTTGAAGGAATTTTTTCAACTTTATTTCAATATATGATTTAGAACTACGTTATGTATGAAAATTTAATTATTTGAACGAATATTTGAACTATATTTCAATATATGATTCATAAATATGTTTTATATGAAAATTTAGCTTTTTAAAAAAAAAAAAAACTTGGTATCCAGTTCAAGAGTCAACTAATTTGAGAAGTCCAATTCCATTGTCTACTTGTAGGGTCTCCATTTAAACCCAAAACTTAGCTCTGTATGGACTTAACCCACCTAAAATTTAGCATCACATATAGAGCCCTTATTAAATATATATATATATATTTAATAAGATTCAATTAGTAATCTATTAAATCATATTTAGGGTAATGTCAATATTTAATATTTTTACTTAACAATTATTGTATATAAACTAAGAGAATATAAACTTATTATTTTTTATTTACTTTAGAGATCATGTCATAAACTATATATATATATATATATATATATATATATATATATATATATATATATATATATATTGATATATGTATATTATGTCACATCTTCAAATGAATTGTTTGTTCTATAACGCGTATATATTATGAATTAATGAAGCAACAAAAACTATGAAATAAGGAAATTAAAATATTTTTGAAATAAATTTTGTTGTGAACCCATGGATATACTGTTGAATAATACAATCATATCGTTTATTCAATATAAATATATGACCTACCTCACACTCTAATGCACTATTTGTCAGTGAAGAAAACTATCACGTCATCTCTAGTTTATATTGTTTGCCTAAAAATCATCCACGATGTTCTACGCTTGCTGTAATATCCCGCTTAAAACTTAGTCAGTTATCGGTGTCCTGAAGTGCATCTGAGCAACCTTCATGAGAATGGTTATTTGGTAAATGAAGCTTTAAGACTTTGAAAAGGGAAAATAAAATAGTCATTTCCACTTGTAGATATTTTTATATAAGACAAAATGTTTCTTGATTTTTCTCACTTTTCCTTCATTTCCTTTATCTCTCTCTCTCTCTCTCTCTCTCTCATTAGAACAGATTTTTCTCCTAT
Organism: Medicago sativa; assembly: GCF_051527215.1. Lineage (NCBI taxonomy): Eukaryota > Viridiplantae > Streptophyta > Magnoliopsida > Fabales > Fabaceae > Medicago > Medicago sativa. Next base: position 38,126,594 of record NC_140755.1, on the reverse strand, counting down.
CTCTCTTTACTCTCTCGGCCACCACCCTCTCCACTCCAATATACTACTTCTCATCCAAATCCTACCCAACTACAACATGTAACCATCTATATGAGATCCTTATGACAAATTAACCTAAGGTGTGAACTCTAAAACCTCCTCCTCCCTCAAGTATGCTCTCTGCCGAGCTCTATCTCTCTTCAAAGAATTGTAAAAAAAATGATTTTTGGTACAGCAATGGCCATGCACGTGTGATTCATGGTATTTGAGGCCTGATTGGGTGATTAGAGGCAAGAGATTGGAGATTGGTTGGAGGTTAGAAGCATGGGTGTGTAAAATTGGGGGTTTAAGCTTGTGATTTTGGATTTTTTCTTGGAAATTACAAGGTAATAAGAAAATAAGTTGTTTTGATGATGTTAATTTATAGCTTAATGTTGTTTATGTTGGTTCTAGAATGGTTGTGAGGATTAAGTTGTTTATAGTTAAGTTGTATGGAATTTTGGGTTAAAATTCGTATAGACCTATCGTCAGAAAAACGGCCATAAATTCTTGTGCTGACATCGTTTTTGTGTGGGAATTGAACCATTGGAAAATAGATAAATTTTAACACGGAATAGGCTCAGGAAGAAGTTAATTTCGTTATTCTATGATTGAGAAAACTGAGTTAGAAGTCTGAGTTGCTGAATTAAAAATCTGCACCATTGTTGTTGGAATGTTTATGTCATAGCTCTCTGTTAATACATCACTTTGGAATGAGACTTGTACCATTAGAAAGAAGACAAAAATTAACTCAAAATAGGCTTTGGAATGACTTAATTCAATTATGTTACGAAGGAGAAAAATACGTTACAAGTTTCAGTTGTTGAATAAAAACTTGCACTAATGTGGTTGGACTTTTAGGAACCAAGGAAGAACGTTAAATTGTGGCATGTGGAGTTATGAGGTCAGTAACGCATGTTTGAGTTGGATAAAGGAAACAGAAATTGAGCTTGGGGTTATGCATAAGTTGTTAGACGAGTCACAAAGGATTAAAGCATGATTCAAACTAGTACATGTGTGGGTTTAGTGTTGCATTTACATGTTGGAATGAAAGAATCACGTGTGGAGTAGAGGTTGAGGATTGAGGCAGAACCTTGGGCCTGCAAGCTTGAAGATGGAAAATTAACAGCTGGCAAAATGTTAAGGTGAGTTCCTTTAGTTAGTAAACCCACCTTTGGGTAGTAAATTATTCCATTAGAATGCTAATATGGGATTATGAATTATTAGAATATGTTGGCATAATTGTATCAATGCTAGATCCCCATTATTTTGTTCTAAAATTTCTTATGTCATTGTGCAATACTACTTTAGTCCTAAAGTTGGAGGATAGAATTTGAATGGAAGATTGATATACATATAATTTGGAAAATTGAATTGTCACATGTTTGGTTATAGTTTACTCTAAATTCTCTTTTATGTTATGAATATGTTTATGTTAGTGTAGATGTTGGAGGAAATTGTTTAAACAAGGCCAATGATGAATTTACTTATGTAAATGATTGAGAAAAATATTGGAAAATTAATACTTGCCTTGGTTACTAGTATCGATTATTTTTTTAAAAATGATCTTTACAAGAAAGTTTATTATGCCTAAATATAGCCATTGTTCGGCTAGAATATGAAACATTCATTTTTATTCGATTACGTAACCAAGAATGTTTTAAGATCCTTCAACATGGATAGTAGCGTAAACATGTTCATATAATATTATGCAATCCTCCAACTTAGGTGCCATTACATAATTATTGCACATTGACATAAGAGATGTATTTAGAACGAGTATGTCATGTAAACAATTCATGGGTAGATTTCCAATTAATGGAAGTAAAGAATCCTAGTTATGGAAGTTCGGCTTAATTAGTCGAATTTAGTTTATCAGGATATGGGAAAATCTTATGACCTTTTAGGAATGGCATATGACAACGATATGCCTAGAACCATAATAGGTTAGTATCAGAATTAATTTCAGAATAAAGACGGAATCACTACGTCTTTATTATCAGTTTCAGGATGTTTTCATTAAAAGAAAATTAGTGAAGATAAGTTAGTCCTCTTTAACTCCCCGTTAGTAGTGGAGTTGAGGGTTCTTTCAGTTATCAGAAAATCAGTTCAGTTTATAATATTAAAACATGTTTAAATTGTGGCTTTCGCTATCCCGCCAGTTGGATACGAAAGGTTCCCGCCAGTTGGAACGGGCACTATCCGTAAGGATGACCCCACGATAATCAGAGGAGTCCGGTATCCCCGTCAGTTGGGTTCCCGCCAGTTGGAAATTATTACCGGTCAGAGTGGAATAAATTCCGGGGTTACTCCACCTGGGTTTATTCCGTAAAATCAATTCAGATAATATTGTTTGTTCAACGCTAACATTTCTAACATAATATGACAGACATTATGACTATAGTTGTGAGTATGATTTCAGCATTAGAATCAGAATTGTATCAGTTTTTCAGGTAGCGATCCTAGTTATCCCCCGATCGCTCAGTTATGCATGACACAACTGTATAAACCCAAAAAGGGTTGAGTTTAGAGACAGATGGCGATCCTAGGTTCCCTGAGATTGCCTACAACCTAGGATAGGAGGGAACTCACTGAGACATCCTGTCTCACCCCAATCCCTTTTATTTTTTTCAGATCAGCAGGTTGTACGTGGCAAGGAGATAATACAGGAGGCTGAATGATATATTTTCACATGCTCGTGTCGTACTAGTTCAGATTATTCATTACGGTTCCAGACATGTATTCAGATAGTAAATGTACGATCCTGCAGTGATATATATATTTACTCAGTCGAAATTTTTATTATTGTAATTTTAATGTATCCAGTACTAAATTTAATGCACATTCTAAATATTCTAGATAAGTTTAGTATGGGTGTTACACTTGCTTTGATTGTCCCAAGTCCTTCGAAAGTAAGGGTGCTTTGAACGTCCATAAAAGGTTTGAATGTGAAGCTAAAACACGTTGCGATAGATGTGGTAAATTATGCTCATCTATTCTTTCTTGTTCTAACCATATGAAGACATGTCAACCACAGAAGCCGCAAATACATAATCCTCAATGAATTTGAAGAATTCTCCAAGAAGATATATTGGAGAACAAGCCATATTTCAGTTTATAGTATAGGATTTAATCTTATTTCTATCAGTTTTTTATATTCTCTATAAGATTTAGTTTGTCGACTATATATTCTTAGGTTTGAGTATTTCATTATTATAATTCTTGCATGTATGGATAAATTAAATAAATAATTCATTAATTTTAGTTAAATTTCTTGGACTTCATATTTTTATTCTTTTTTAATTATGTATGAGAGTAGGATGAAATATTCTATTAGAGGATAAATCTCTTCATCTATTTTTTATATAAATTTTTAAATGCATTATCTTATTTGTTCCTTTTGTAGTTTATTATTCATAGCTCCGGTCATGTGTGATGTATTCGGAGTTGATTGTAATTTGAAATCTATATTTGAAGCATGAACGAACTTCATAGGATTAAACCTAATTAAAAGCTTACGAGGAACGACGCAAAAACAAGGTTGCATATAGTATATTTATGGGGAACTCACTGAGACATTATGTCTCATCCCAATCCTTATTTGTTTCAGATAAACAGGTTGGATTAGCAAGCTAGTAGCCGAATGGATGATGCGACAAGTGTTTGTTTGTACTGCTGTAGGATGTATGGACAAACAAGGTTGCATATAGTATATTTATGAAAAGCTGAGTTGTATTTATGTTGTACAAACACATTTGTTGTATAAGATTATTCATCTGGCAGTTTTAATGTTGTAAATTTTAATGTATCCAGTACTAAATTAAACACACGTGCTAGACTTTCTAGATACGTCTGGTATGGGTGTTACATTTGGTATCAGAGCAGGTCGATTTAGACCGTGCCTTGGGTCATTAAATTACAACTAAGGGAGTGGGACCATTGGGTTCCGGGTAAATGTTCTAGTTGTTGTTGTTAGTTGAGCCTGATCAACTCAATTTAGCATTCAACGATTAGAATGGATGCCTGAGAGCTGAATAGGACCCAGGAGGAACGAAGTATGTGATGAAGAAGTTTGATCGTGCCAAAAGGTGGCCGGTGAACAAAGCAAGTAAAAGTGGGAATCCTCCGGGAATATATATAAGGTATGTTAAGAATGAACGTTCCGACAATGTCGGGTAAGATGATAGTGATACTCCATGTATCCGTAAGTGAAGAAGTTGAATATATGTATTTAACCATGACCGAAAGTTTCGGTAAGAGTAGTTGTTGGAACGGGTTTATGACATTCTGGAATGTCAGTGCAAGGTTACAAGATAGATAGGAGTCGACATATGTTGACGGAGTCGGCAGGCTCTCAGGAATAGCAATATGTGAATGAAGTTAAGGACATGTATGTGCGGAAAGTTGCGTAATTGACAACGTAAAGAGGTAAGTTAATCGTAGTGGAGGAAGATAAGGATTCAAGAGAAAGTTTTGTGTTATCCGGATTAAGGCATTGATTTCTGACGTGCCAAGAATTGTATCAAAAAGGTTGATGTTGCCATGAATATGTTATAGAATGTTTCACGATGATAGGAATGAATGATGTGCATTGGTTACTTGAGAATAAAAGTTCATACAAAGAATGTTTCTGGAAAATAGAGTTGGAGAAGCTCACCAATAGCAAGCCTGGGACGAAACTTTTTGTTTTCTACCAATTCGTTCCTATGGTTTGCAATGACTATTGGGGAGATGTCTTCGCAATAATCTTTTATGTGTGACGAAAATATTTTGTGACCTCAAGTAACGAATGCATATCATATCCTAAGATTTTTTTTTCAAGGAAAAGACATGGGCAACCATCGACGAAATCGATACGATTTAAGGTAGCTTTGGAGGTTAATGTGTCAAGAGTCAAGAAAGATCTCAGATTAAGAGTTTGAAGGTTCTCGGATTTTGAGGAATTGTAGCGTATTTATCGATTCTATGTTTTGCTTAATAGACTTGCTAAGGCTCGATATGATGTTGAGTTATAAAGTTTAAAGAATTTTAAAAATATCCACACGTATGGGTGATTGAGGTTGATATTTTGAAAAAAAATTCACGAGATTTTCTAGGAACCGGTTTACTATTACACTCGTAGAGCGGGTTAGACTTATTAGAGTCTAGATTTGATGGCGCGTATGTGTTAACAACTCGTTCTATGAATTTAAAGCAACGACCGGGGCCTAAACTCAGAATATATTTATAAAGTAGAAAATCATCAACGTCAATGGCCCATACGTTAGTGTACGAAGTTTTCTTTAAAAGAAAAATTAACGAGCAAGCATTGATATGATTAAGCAAAATATAGTATACGAGGATGTGAAGGTACAAGGTTAAATGTCAAGCAAGATATGTTCAAGTGTTAGATTAGTTGGTTAGAGGAATTCGAGATTTCTCGAAAACAAGTTCAAGTATGATATGTATGATGAATGCAACTAGCAAGAACGTAAGGTTTACCCCCAAGTCAAGAATTATGAGTATAAGATAAGTTATCACGAGTTTTGAATTTACAAGACAAGTATAAGGTTGTGTTGTTGGTTGCAACATGGAGGATTTTGAGAACAATTCAAGAAGTAAGTATTCAAGTGATAAGCATGAATTGAAGTCTCAATTGCTCTAACGGATTAGAGTATTAATTTAAGCCAACCGGTGGGAATTAGAGTAGCGCTATGGAAGCTAATCGTTAATCATGAAACATGGAATTTTAGTGTGAAAGAATATTCGGTTGGTAACACAAGTTTAACAAGAATGCATCGTAAGACAAGCGAGGAGTTCTCGATGTGATAAGTAAGGATGAATTTGTATTCAAGCCTTGATGGCTAAAGTAAAAGTTTTAAGTATGTGTCGTCACCTAAGTAAGATGAAGAGGAACAAGTTAATGTTAAGAGGTCCAAGGATTTCCTATGGATATGTAAGCGGTATGGCAAGTATGTATATCGGTTAAACAAGGGAAGAATTATCTTCGAAGTTAAGCATGTTATCATGGGAGAGAAGCAACTTTTGAGTGATGCGTTATGAGATTCATACTTTTGTATGCAATACTTGTTGAGTGACAACGATACTTGTTAAGACATGTCAAACCATGATTTTATAACTTTTAAAAGCTAATATTGGTATTAAAGAACTTGGGAACGTTGCTTATTTTAAACTCATGGAATTATATATTTTCGAAACTGATGAGATACGTCGTAAGTAAATTCACTTAAGACGTACAAGCTTCAGGACCAACTTATCATGTACAAGTTTGGGGCGAGTTGTTAAATCTTTTTCAAAATATAGAAACTCGTCCGGTGGTTCTGTGGTACCGTTACAAATTCAGTTTTGGAAATGATAAAATCTTTTTAGTCATGTATATATTCGTTCCAAGAACCCGAGTACCAAAGTTTAAGAAAAAAAAATTCTTTAAGAAAGATTTTAGAACATATATCGTTATCATTTAACAAGAGGCGGCACTTGAAAGTATGCACATGTTATGGAAACGACAATGTTGTATGAAGCCAATATCCTACGAGATACACGGAGATGTGTTAAGAATGTATGATGTATGTGCAAGTAAATTGGCTAGAAAGTTTCAAGAGCATGTGAACCACAACGTTGGTGATTAATTGTCAGATGAATGGTATTGTTAATTCCACTTTCTCATGTCAAGATATGTGAGTTATCCATTAGTTCGGGTGCAATAAGATGCAATTAGATTGCAATGAAATTGGAAGATTTCCTAAGGCTCTGAAAAGAGATACAAGATTTATGGAATGATTTATATGAGTAATGCAAGTAAGAGGCGTGTGTCTCAAGACTCAGCGAGAAAACTGAGGTATGAATTATATGTTTACCCGATAAAATTATGTATGCATGAAAAGATGTTTTAAAGTTACAAGTAAGCACTGCAGGGCAAACCTGGTTTCCGGTAGGACTCCAGTCAAAAGGCAAATCCTGAGTGTTCATGTTTATGATAAGATACTTTTATGAATGATTTATGTTAAGCGGGTAAGATACGAGTCCGAAAAGATAAGTCTATATGTAGCAAGGAATGTTCTAAATCCTGATGTAACAAGTTAACTCTCCATTTTGAGGGATATTAAGATCCAGAAGGTTATGTTCAGTTGCATGTGGGTTAAGAAACAAGATGAGGACATGATACGACGAACCCTTTGAATATGTATGAATAGAAGATGTATGGCTCAGATCATGAATGGTAAGTTTTTGCCATGATGATTGGTAGTCGATCTCTAAATTTCGAGGACGAAATTTCTTTAAGGGGGGTAGAATGTAATATCCCGCCTGACAGTATCGGTATATTACCTGTTGACTATGTCAGATGAATTTAATTCATGAAAAGTAAGTTATTGGAAATATTTTATGTTATGTCAGCTTAATACGGATAGAGTATCATAGCCGTATTAAATACGTTTAAGCCAAGGGTAATATGGTAATTGCGAGGGAAAGGATATTTAATTGGTTGAGACACCAAAAATATCTCATTTCCTCTTCTCCATTCTCTCTCCTAAGATGTTGGCAAGGCTTTTCTCTTCTTTCCCTCTTCTCCATCGGTTCCCTCTCTTCTCTCCTTACCTCACCATGTTATCAAATCTTCTCCCCCATGGATCAAACAACAACATGGTTTCCTTCTCCACCTCTCTTAAGAACAACAAGAAGCTTTGGATTAATATCTCTATTTCCTCACATAGAGATTCCTTTGAGACTAGGGTTTTGGTTAGAAAGCTTTGGGTTGGAGTAAAGATGATCAAGCAAAGATCATGATGCTATGGATTGCAAGAAAACAATAAGATTGGCTTGGTTTGAGCAAAGAAAGCAAAAAGGGGCAAGAAGATAGGGTTTGGTCATGTGAAGTGAAGATAATGCTTAAAGCTTGGGAATCATGTGTAAATTATGTTAAGGTGAGTTCCATAGTTAGATTACCCACCTTTGGGTTGTATAATCTTGTGATGAAAACATGAATTATGTTAGTTTTTAAAACTAGGGTTTTAGTGCCCCTTTGTGTTAATTATGAGCAATTATTGTTAATTGTTGCCATACACATGTTATATAACGTTTTTATGATGTATTGGATGATTGGGTTGCATTAGATCACTTGGAACTTGAGATTTTAAGCCAAAATACGATTTCTGCACTTCTGGACTGATGGCAGCACGCTAAAGCGTCCACAGCACGCTAAAGCGTCCAAAATGTCGTAACTACTGGACCTGCACGCTTGGAGGACGCTAAAGCGTCCCAAAAGCGTCCTCAGCACGCTAAAGCGTCCTCAAAAGCGTCCTCAAAGCGTCCAGGCAGCTTTTGACAGCACTTTTATGAAAACGTTCTGAAATGTTCACAGCTTTAGACAGCACTTTGTGAAAATGTTCTAAAACGTTCCGGAGGTCCCGAAATGTATTTTGAGCTTCGTTTCTTGCAAACTTTTATTGAAAAATGAACCCCTCAATTCCAAGTGTTTAATGTACAATTCCAAACAAGGTTTTAAACAAGATTAAGGCATGGCAAATCATTAACAATGATTGTTTATAGATGATACGCAAGAGCGAATGTTAAGCAATATGAAATGGGGTAGCAAGATATTCTTTAAGCAAGGGAAATAACTAGAGCCTCGACATAGTTAGTCGAGAACTAGCATGTTTAGAAAGAATCCCTAGAATGATAAGACGCGGAGTTTATTATCTTCACACATGAACAAGAATAAGATAACATGTATGTTAAGATGTGGTTTGATTAGTTAATCACTCCACCATGATTAAGAACGTACAAGCATGAACAAGTATGTATAAGACTTTACCATTAATCGGATTGATCAAGGTTCCGAGGTAAACATGTAAGCATAAATAGGTTTAACCTATCATGATATGTTATGTTATGATTAAAATGAATAAGTGTAGGTGGCATGTCTCTTGCTATCCACATCAGGGGGATACAAGGGGTTCTCATGATGAGAACGATTCAAGCCGTAAGGGACCCGCATGTCACCGAGTAAACAAGACGTAGGTGCTCGTGTCTCTTGTTATCCACGCCAGGGGGATACGGGAGGTTCTCGACCTAAGGGGAACGGTTTAAGCCGCAAGGGACCCGCACGACACCGAGGGAGTCCGATGTACGTACATCGGTCATGTATGGGATTGTTCTCGGGGTTACTCCACCCGGGACTATCCGTAAAATGAATCAAGATAATTAATGTTTGTTCAACGCTAACCAAGTATGACCCTGACTATGTTATGTATATGCAAGAATGAATTTATGTAAGATTATGTTTACTAGCAATAGCATGAGATGCTATTAGATAAGTATAAGATATGGAATAGATCAAGTAAAGAATGTTATGCCGATGACGACCTTAGGTTCCCCTAATCGTCCGGTTTAGGATGGTGTCATGAATATGTTAAGATAAGTCTTGATGCGTTTAACATATCTTGAGATAGCGGTCCTAGGATCCCTTGACCGCCATGACACGTATGATAGTAAGCCTATAAAAAGTTAAGATATGATTATGACGGCACTAGTATGCACTACCGTCTAAATATGCAAGTCCTCACACACGTATAATCAACCGCCAGGTTGTAATGTAGACACGTGGTGACCGTAGGTTTCCCCTTGAGGTTGCCTATAGCCTAGGATTTAGGGGAACTCACTGAGACATTATGTCTCATCCCAATCCTTATTTGTTTCAGATAAACAGGTTGGATTAGCAAGCTAGTAGCCGAATGGATGATGCGACAAGTGTTTGTTTGTACTGCTGTAGGATGTATGGACAAACAAGGTTGCATATAGTATATTTATGAAAAGCTGAGTTGTATTTATGTTGTACAAACACATTTGTTGTATAAGATTATTCATCTGGCAGTTTTAATGTTGTAAATTTTAATGTATCCAGTACTAAATTAAACACACGTGCTAGACTTTCTAGATACGTCTGGTATGGGTGTTACATTTGGTATCAGAGCAGGTCGATTCAGACCGTGCCTTGGGTCATTAAATTACAACTAAGGGAGTGGGACCATTGGGTTCCGGGTAAATGTTCTAGTTGTTGTTGTTAGTTGAGCCTGATCAACTCAATTTAGCATTCAACGATTAGAATGGATGCCTGAGAGCTGAATAGGACCCAGGAGGAACGAAGTATGTGATGAAGAAGTTTGATCGTGCCAAAAGGTGGCCGGTGAACAAAGCAAGTAAAAGTGGGAATCCTCCGGGAATATATATAAGGTATGTTAAGAATGAACGTTCCGACAATGTCGGGTAAGATGATAGTGATACTCCATGTATCCGTAAGTGAAGAAGTTGAATATATGTATTTAACCATGACCTAAAGTTTCGGTAAGAGTAGTTGTTGGAACGGGTTTATGACATTCTGGAATGTCAGTGCAAGGTTACAAGATAGATAGGAGTCGACATATGTTGACGGAGTCGGCAGGCTCTCAGGAATAGCAATATGTGAATGAAGTTAAGGACATGTATGTGCGGAAAGTTGCGTAATTGACAACGTAAAGAGGTAAGTTAATCGTAGTGGAGGAAGATAAGGATTCAAGAGAAAGTTTTGTGTTATCCGGATTAAGGCATTGATTTCTGACGTGCCAAGAATTGTATCAAAAAGGTTGATGTTGCCATGAATATGTTATAGAATGTTTCACGATGATAGGAATGAATGATGTGCACTGGTTACTTGAGAATAAAAGTTCATACAAAGAATGTTTCTGGAAAATAGAGTTGGAGAAGCTCACCAATAGCAAGCCTGGGACGAAACTTTTTGTTTTCTACCAATTCGTTCCTATGGTTTGCAATGACTATTGGGGAGATGTCTTCGCAATAATCTTTTATGTGTGACGAAAATATTTTGTGACCTCAAGTAACGAATGCATATCATATCCTAAGATTTTTTTTTCAAGGAAAAGACATGGGCAACCATCGACGAAATCGATACGATTTAAGGTAGCTTTGGAGGTTAATGTGTCAAGAGTCAAGAAAGATCTCAGATTAAGAGTTTGAAGGTTCTCGGATTTTGAGGAATTGTAGCGTATTTATCGATTCTATGTTTTGCTTAATAGACTTGCTAAGGCTCGATATGATGTTGAGTTATAAAGTTTAAAGAATTTTAAAAATATCCACACGCATGGGTGATTGAGGTTGATATTTTGAAAAAAAATTCACGAGATTTTCTAGGAACCGGTTTACTATTACACTCGTAGAGCGGGTTAGACTTATTAGAGTCTAGATTTGATGGCGCGTATGTGTTAACAACTCGTTCTATGAATTTAAAGCAACGACCGGGGCCTAAACTCAGAATATATTTATAAAGTAGAAAATCATCAACGTCAATGGCCCATACGTTAGTGTACGAAGTTTTCTTTAAAAGAAAAATTAACGAGCAAGCATTGATATGATTAAGCAAAATATAGTATACGAGGATGTGAAGGTACAAGGTTAAATGTCAAGCAAGATATGTTCAAGTGTTAGATTAGTTGGTTAGAGGAATTCGAGATTTCTCGAAAACAAGTTCAAGTATGATATGTATGATGAATGCAACTAGCAAGAACGTAAGGTTTACCCCCAAGTCAAGAATTATGAGTATAAGATAAGTTATCACGAGTTTTGAATTTACAAGACAAGTATAAGGTTGTGTTGTTGGTTGCAACATGGAGGATTTTGAGAACAATTCAAGAAGTAAGTATTCAAGTGATAAGCATGAATTGAAGTCTCAATTGCTCTAACGGATTAGAGTATTAATTTAAGCCAACCGGTGGGAATCAGAGTAGCGCTATGGAAGCTAATCGTTAATCATGAAACATGGAATTTTAGTGTGAAAGAATATTCGGTTGGTAACACAAGTTTAACAAGAATGCATCGTAAGACAAGCGAGGAGTTCTCGATGTGATAAGTAAGGATGAATTTGTATTCAAGCCTTGATGGCTAAAGTAAAAGTTTTAAGTATGTGTCGTCACCTAAGTAAGATGAAGAGGAACAAGTTAATGTTAAGAGGTCCAAGGATTTCCTATGGATATGTAAGCGGTATGGCAAGTATGTATATCGGTTAAACAAGGGAAGAATTATCTTCGAAGTTAAGCATGTTATCATGGGAGAGAAGCAACTTTTGAGTGATGCGTTATGAGATTCATACTTTTGTATGCAATACTTGTTGAGTGACAACGATACTTGTTAAGACATGTCAAACCATGATTTTATAACTTTTAAAAGCTAATATTGGTATTAAAGAACTTGGGAACGTTGCTTATTTTAAACTCATGGAATTATATATTTTCGAAACTGATGAGATACGTCGTAAGTAAATTCACTTAAGACGTACAAGCTTCAGGACCAACTTATCATGTACAAGTTTGGGGCGAGTTGTTAAATCTTTTTCAAAATATAGAAACTCGTCCGGTGGTTCTGTGGTACCGTTACAAATTCAGTTTTGGAAATGATAAAATCTTTTTAGTCATGTATATATTCGTTCCAAGAACCCGAGTACCAAAGTTTAAGAAAAAAAAATTCTTTAAGAAAGATTTTAGAACATATATCGTTATCATTTAACAAGAGGCGGCACTTGAAAGTATGCACATGTTATGGAAACGACAATGTTGTATGAAGCCAATATCCTACGAGATACACGGAGATGTGTTAAGAATGTATGATGTATGTGCAAGTAAATTGGCTAGAAAGTTTCAAGAGCATGTGAACCACAACGTTGGTGATTAATTGTCAGATGAATGGTATTGTTAATTCCACTTTCTCATGTCAAGATATGTGAGTTATCCATTAGTTCGGGTGCAATAAGATGCAATTAGATTGCAATGAAATTGGAAGATTTCCTAAGGCTCTGAAAAGAGATACAAGATTTATGGAATGATTTATATGAGTAATGCAAGTAAGAGGCGTGTGTCTCAAGACTCAGCGAGAAAACTGAGGTATGAATTATATGTTTACCCGATAAAATTATGTATGCATGAAAAGATGTTTTAAAGTTACAAGTAAGCACTGCAGGGCAAACCTGGTTTCCGGTAGGACTCCAGTCAAAAGGCAAATCCTGAGTGTTCATGTTTATGATAAGATACTTTTATGAATGATTTATGTTAAGCGGGTAAGATACGAGTCCGAAAAGATAAGTCTATATGTAGCAAGGAATGTTCTAAATCCTGATGTAACAAGTTAACTCTCCATTTTGAGGGATATTAAGATCCAGAAGGTTATGTTCAGTTGCATGTGGGTTAAGAAACAAGATGAGGACATGATACGACGAACCCTTTGAATATGTATGAATAGAAGATGTATGGCTCAGATCATGAATGGTAAGTTTTTGCCATGATGATTGGTAGTCGATCTCTAAATTTCGAGGACGAAATTTCTTTAAGGGGGGTAGAATGTAATATCCCGCCTGACAGTATCGGTATATTACCTGTTGACTATGTCAGATGAATTTAATTCATGAAAAGTAAGTTATTGGAAATATTTTATGTTATGTCAGCTTAATACGGATAGAGTATCATAGCCGTATTAAATACGTTTAAGCCAAGGGTAATATGGTAATTGCGAGGGAAAGGATATTTAATTGGTTGAGACACCAAAAATATCTCATTTCCTCTTCTCCATTCTCTCTCCTAAGATGTTGGCAAGGCTTTTCTCTTCTTTCCCTCTTCTCCATCGGTTCCCTCTCTTCTCTCCTTACCTCACCATGTTATCAAATCTTCTCCCCCATGGATCAAACAACAACATGGTTTCCTTCTCCACCTCTCTTAAGAACAACAAGAAGCTTTGGATTAATATCTCTATTTCCTCACATAGAGATTCCTTTGAGACTAGGGTTTTGGTTAGAAAGCTTTGGGTTGGAGTAAAGATGATCAAGCAAAGATCATGATGCTATGGATTGCAAGAAAACAATAAGATTGGCTTGGTTTGAGCAAAGAAAGCAAAAAGGGGCAAGAAGATAGGGTTTGGTCATGTGAAGTGAAGATAATGCTTAAAGCTTGGGAATCATGTGTAAATTATGTTAAGGTGAGTTCCATAGTTAGATTACCCACCTTTGGGTTGTATAATCTTGTGATGAAAACATGAATTATGTTAGTTTTTAAAACTAGGGTTTTAGTGCCCCTTTGTGTTAATTATGAGCAATTATTGTTAATTGTTGCCATACACATGTTATATAACGTTTTTATGATGTATTGGATGATTGGGTTGCATTAGATCACTTGGAACTTGAGATTTTAAGCCAAAATACGATTTCTGCACTTCTGGAGTGATGGCAGGACGCTAAAGCGTCCACAGCACGCTAAAGCGTCCAAAATGTCGTAACTACTGGACCTGCACGCTTGGAGGACGCTAAAGCGTCCCAAAAGCGTCCTCAGCACGCTAAAGCGTCCTCAAAGCGTCCAGGCAGCTTTTGACAGCACTTTTATGAAAACGTTCTGAAATGTTCACAGCTTTAGACAGCACTTTGTGAAAATGTTCTAAAACGTTCCGGAGGTCCCGAAATGTATTTTGAGCTTCGTTTCTTGCAAACTTTTATTGAAAAATGAACCCCTCAATTCCAAGTGTTTAATGTACAATTCCAAACAAGGTTTTAAACAAGATTAAGGCATGGCAAATCATTAACAATGATTGTTTATAGATGATACGCAAGAGCGAATGTTAAGCAATATGAAATGGGGTAGCAAGATATTCTTTAAGCAAGGGAAATAACTAGAGCCTCGACAGCATGTTTATAAAGAATCCCTAGAATGATAAGACGCGGAGTTTATTATCTTCACACATGAACAAGAATAAGATAACATGTATGTTAAGATGTGGTTTGATTAGTTAATCACTCCACCATGATTAAGAACGTACAAGCATGAACAAGTATGTATAAGACTTTACCATTAATCGGATCGATCAAGGTTCCGAGGTAAACATGTAAGCATAAATAGGTTTAACCTATCATGATATGTTATGTTATGATTAAAATGAATAAGTGTAGGTGGCATGTCTCTTGCTATCCACATCAGGGGGATACAAGGGGTTCTCATGATGAGAACGATTCAAGCCGTAAGGGACCCGCATGTCACCGAGTAAACAAGACGTAGGTGCTCGTGTCTCTTGTTATCCACGCCAGGGGGATACGGGAGGTTCTCGACCTAAGGGGAACGGTTTAAGCCGCAAGGGACCCGCACGACACCGAGGGAGTCCGATGTACGTACATCGGTCATGTATGGGATTGTTCTCGGGGTTACTCCACCCGGGACTATCCGTAAAATGAATCAAGATAATTAATGTTTGTTCAACGCTAACCAAGTATGACCCTGACTATGTTATGTATATGCAAGAATGAATTTATGTAAGATTATGTTTACTAGCAATAGCATGAGATGCTATTAGATAAGTATAAGATATGGAATAGATCAAGTAAAGAATGTTATGCCGATGACGACCTTAGGTTCCCCTAATCGTCCGGTTTAGGATGGTGTCATGAATATGTTAAGATAAGTCTTGATGCGTTTAACATATCTTGAGATAGCGGTCCTAGGATCCCTTGACCGCCATGACACGTATGATAGTAAGCCTATAAAAAGTTAAGATATGATTATGACGGCACTAGTATGCACTACCGTCTAAATATGCAAGTCCTCACACACGTATAATCAACCGCCAGGTTGTAATGTAGACACGTGGTGACCGTAGGTTTCCCCTTGAGGTTGCCTATAGCCTAGGATTTAGGGGAACTCACTGAGACATTATGTCTCATCCCAATCCTTATTTGTTTCAGATAAACAGGTTGGATTAGCAAGCTAGTAGCCGAATGGATGATGCGACAAGTGTTTGTTTGTACTGCTGTAGGATGTATGGACAAACAAGGTTGCATATAGTATATTTATGAAAAGCTGAGTTGTATTTATGTTGTACAAACACATTTGTTGTATAAGATTATTCATCTGGCAGTTTTAATGTTGTAAATTTTAATGTATCCAGTACTAAATTAAACACACGTGCTAGACTTTCTAGATACGTCTGGTATGGGTGTTACAATATATATATTGATATATGTATATTATGTCACATCTCCAAATGAATTGTTTGTTCTATAACGCGTATATATTATGAATTAATGAAGCAACAAAAACTATGAAATAAGGAAATTAAAATATTTTTGAAATAAATTTTGTTGTGAACCCATGGATATACTGTTGAATAATACAATCATATCGTTTATTCAATATAAATATATGTCCTACCTCACACTCTAATGCACTATTTGTCAGTGAAGAAAACTATCACGTCTTCTCTAGTTTATATTGTTTGCCTAAGAATCATCCACGATGTTCCACGCTTGCTTTGATTGTCCCAAGTCCTTCGAAAGTAAGGGTGCTTTGAACGTCCATAAAAGGTTTGAGTATGTCGGTGTTTCCTCTCGATGTCTACCATTACTCCTTGCTTAGCAAAAAAAAATGTGAAGCTAAAACACGTTGCGATAGATGTGGTAAATTATGCTCATCTATTCTTTCTTGTTCTAACCATATGAAGACATGTCAACCACAGAAGCCGCAAGTACATAATCCTCAATGAATTTGAAGAATTCTCCAAGAAGATATATTGGAGAACAAGCCATATTTCAGTTTATAGTATAGGATTTAATCTTATTTCTATCAGTTTTTTATATTCTCTATAAGATTTAGTTTGTCGACTATATATTCTTAGGTATGAGTATTTCATTACTATAATTCTTGCATGTATGGATAAATTAAATAAATAATTCATTAATTTTCGTTAAATTTCTTGGACTTCATATTTTTATTCTTTTTTAATTATGTATGAGAGTAGGATGAAATATTCTATTAGAGGATAAATCTCTTCATCTATTTTTTATATAAATTTTTAAATGCATTATCTTATTTGTTCCTTTTGTAGTTTATTATTCATAGCTTTGGTCATGTGTGATGTATTCGGAGTTGATTGTAATTTGAAATCTATATTTGAAGCATGAACGAACTTCATAGGATTAAACCTAATTAAAAGCTTACGAGGAACGACGCAAAAACAAACCCTAGCAGACTCAATGGTTTTCAAAATTCACATAAAATTATAAACTCAAAATGGACAAAATTTTTATTAATTGAATATTTTAATGGTGTGTATTTATGCGAAGTTTTTATTTTGTTTTGTTTATGTAGTTTTCATGTTGCACCCTTTTGAAAAAAATACTCATAACTTAATAAGATATTAGAAAATTATCATTAGTATTTTTAATTTATATTTCTATTTAGAATATTTTTAGGATTTTCTCTTTATTTATTTTCAATTGAGGGAAGATTTATATGTTATTTAAATATATGATTTAGAAATATGTTATGTATAAAAAAAATGAGGGAAGATTTGTTTTGTGTTTAAATATATGACTTAGAAATATGTTTTATATGAAAATTCTAATATCTTAATAATATATTATTTTTTTTGATAAGCCAAGAGCAAAATGACATCCAAAAGAATAGTGTCCAACTACGTTGGGACCCTACTCTAATATGCTGTCAATTGCTCATAAATATTATTAAAAAAAGGAAAAATTACATAACATTATAAAAATATCATTAGTATTTTAATTTTATATTTCTATTTAGAATTTTTTTAGAATTTTTTTATTTATTTATTTTTATTTGAAGGAATTTTTTCAACTTTATTTCAATATATGATTTAGAACTATGTTATGTATGTAAATTTAATTATTTGAACGAATATTTGAACTATATTTCAATATATGATTTAGAACTATGTTATGTATGTAAATTTAATTATTTGAACGAATATTTGAACTATATTTCAATATATGATTCATAAATATGTTTTATATGAAAATTTAGCTTTTTTTAAAAAAAAAAAAACTTGGTATCCAGTTCAAGAGTCAACTAATTTGAGAAGTCCAATTCCATTGTCTACTTGTAGGGTCTCCATTTAAACCCAAAACTTAGCTCTGTATGGACTTAACCCACCTAAAATTTAGCATCACATATAGAGCCCTTATTATATATATATATATATATATATATATATATATATATATATATATATTTAATAAGATTCAATTATTAATCTATTAAATCATATTTTTTATTTTTTTTATTTTTCAAAATTCTATTAAATCATATTTAGGGTAATGTCAATATTTAATATTTTTACTTAACAATTATTGTATATAAACTAAGAGAATAGAAACTTATTATTTTTTATTTACTTTAGAGATCATGTCATAAACTATATATATATATATATATATATATATATATATATATATATATATATATATATTATGTCACATGTAACACCCACACCAGACGTATCTAGAAAGTCTGGCACGTGCGTTAATATTAGTACTGGATACATTAAAATATACAACAATTAAAACTTCGAATGAATAATATTTACATCAAGTTCCGTTCGTATAAATAATAATACAATACAACTCATCCATACGTAAAAATGCATCCTTGAAGTCCATAACATCCTGCAGCTTCACGAACGAACCCTTGAAGTAATATCCATCCGGCTCCGAACATGCATAAACATCCTGCTTATCTGAAACAAATAAGGATTGGGATGAGACATAATGTCTCAGTGAGTTCCCCTAAATCCTAGGCTATAGGCAACCTCAAGGGGAAACCTACGGTCACCACGTGTCTACATTACAACCTGACGGTTGATTATACGTGTGTGGGGATTTGCATTCATAGACGGTAGTGCATACTAGAGCCGTCATAATCTTATCTCACTTGTTATAGGCTTCACTTCCTATACGTGTCATGGCGGTCGAGGGGGAATCTAGAACCGCATTGCCAAGAATACACTTTATGTATCGAGGCCTAAACCTAACATAATCATGGCACGATTCTAAACCGGACGATTAGGGGAAACTTAAGATCGTCATCGGTATCATGTTCATAGCTTGCTCTATACCTAACTTATACTTGTCTTTAAGCATCTAATGCTCTTATTCTCATACATAATCGTACATGAGTTCATACATGTTCATAATCATAATCGTAACATACATAAACGTACTTAAGTTCATTCATATTGGTTAGCGTTGAACAAACAGTGTTATCTTGATTCATTTTACGAATAGTCCCGAGTGGAGTAACCCCGAGATCAATCCCATACATGACCGATGTACGTACATCGGACTCCCTCGGTGTCGTGCGGGTCCCTTGCGGCTTGAACCGTTCCCCTTAGATCGAGAACCTCCCGTATCCCCCTGGCGTGGATAACAAGAGACACGAGCACCTACGTCTTGTTTACTCAGTGACATGCGGGTCCCTTACGGCTTGAATCGTTCTCATTACGAGAACCCCTTGTATCCCCCTGACGTGGATATCAAGAGACATGTCACCTACACTTATTAAGTCATGGTCTTGTCGTTAATTTAGGTTACACCTAATCATGCATACATGTTTACCTCGGAACCTTAATCGATCCGATTAGCTATAAATGTTCATACTTGTACATTCCTAACATGGTGGAGAGATTAACTAATCAATCCATAGCTTATCATACTTGCTAAATCATCTAGCTCATATGCGAAGAGATTATCATTCGCGTCTTGTCCATCTATGAATTCTTGCTAACATGATAGTTCTCGAATAACTATGTCGAGGCTCTAGTTATTTCCCTTGCTTAAAGAATATCTTGCTACCCCATACTCTATCATAACATAACATTTCATGTGCAATTCGTCATTGAAATTCTTGATGTTGTTTATGCATTTCTTTACCAATATCTTTAGGTGTAATGTGCAATGATAACTTGACTTTGAGGGGTTTTTAAAGTTATAAGAGACTGCAGGGAAAAACTTGGTCAAAACCACTGCATTTCATGAATTTTCTTGTAAAATAGTACTGTGCTGTGAAATCTCGCTTGAGCGAGATTCATCATGCTTGAGCGAGATTCCAAGCGAGATTTCTCGCTTGAGCGAGATTCCAAGCGAGATTTTAATTCGGTTCTGCCTAAATCTCGCTTGAGCGAGATTCTTCTCGCTTAAGCGAGGTTCTTCAGTACCAGACCTGCAGAATTCGTAATTTTGACCTCCAAACCTCAAAATTAAGTTTCCAATGCACACAAACCACTTAGTATACATAGAAAACAGCTTAGAACAAATACATAACAACAAACAACATAATTCCAATGACTAATGGCAAAAGGGGTACTAAAACCCTAACTTACATACTAATCCAAATCATGTTTTCTACAAGACATAATCATAATCCCAAAGGTAAGGAATTCTATCTATGGAACTCACCTAATCATGTTTGCTTGCTTTCCTTCAATACCTAGCTTCAAACCCTAGCTTTGCTTCATTCCTTGATTTCTTGTTCTTTCCCACCAAACCATGCTTTGATCCTTTCCTTTGCTTGTTTCTTACTTGCTAAGCCATGCTTAATCATGCTTGATCATGATTTGGAAGAAGTTTGGTTGATTAGAGAAGAGAGGGAGGGCGCATGGTAGAGAGAAGGAGGAGAGAACTCTTTCTCTCAAAACCTAGAGAGAGAAAGAGGAAGAAATTATGAGGTTTTCCACCCTCAAATCACTTATATACTCCCTTGAGCGAGATTACTTAAATGCCCTTCGTCTCAGTCGTGTTTACCTGACCCTGATACATAACTCATGCTTAACTGATATTACTTATAAATATCTTCCGTCGTACTTAACTTTCTTCATCATAATCACTTTCCACGAATCTTAGTCCTCTGATACATTTAACAGATGAATTTTCCATTAGCTGACGAGCGGGATGTTACACTCTACCCCCCTTAAAAAAAAATTCGTCCTCGAAATTTAGAGATCTCTACCAATCATCATGACAAAAATTTACCATCTATGGTCTGAGCCAAACATTTTCCATTCATACATATCAAAAGGGTTCGTCGTATCATGTCTTCATCTTGTTTCTTAATCCACAAGTAACTGAACATAGCCTTCTTGATCTTATTATTCACTCCAACTTAGAGTTATCTTAGTATATCCTGATTTAGAACTTATCTTGCTACACATAAACTTATCATCTCAATCTCGAATCTTACCCGATTAACATAAACCATTCATCAAGGTATCTTATCGTAAACATGAACACTCAGGATTTGCCTTTTAACTGGAATCCTATCGGGTACCAGGTTTGCCCTGCAGTGCTTACTTGCAACATAAAACATATTTCATACCTACATCTTATCATGAATTCATAATCTTACTTGTATTACTCATATAAACAATTCCACGGATCACTTATCTCTTTCCGAGTCTTATGAAATCGTTCGACCTCATTGAGATCTATTATAGCTTGACATCTTATCACACCCGAACTAATGGGTATCTCATATAGCTTGACTTGAAAAAGTGAAATCAACTCACCACTTCATCTGATAATCTATCAATCAACATCATGATTCAGATACTCTTGAAACTTGCTAGAAATTCCACTTGTACTTACGTCGTATACTCTTAATACAATTCCGTGTATTCTATATGACATTGGCTTCATATAAACATTGTCGTTTCCATAACATGTACATACTTTCAAGTGCCGTCTCTTGTTAAATGATAACGATACGTGTTCTAAAATCTTTCTTGAAGAAATTTTTCTTAAGCTCTGGTATTCAGGTTCTTGGAACGTATAAATACATGGTCTAAAAAGGATTTTATTATCTCCAAAACTGATTTTCAAAAACACCACAGTACCACCGGACGAGTTTCTATATTTTGAAAAAAAAATTTACAACTCGCCCAAAACTTGTCCACAACAAGTTGGTCCTGAAGTTTGTACGCCTTAAGTGAGTTTACTTACGACGTATCTCATCAGTTTCGAAAATGTATAATTCCATGAGTTTAAAGAAAAACATCGTTCCCAAGTTCCATAATACCAATCTTAACTTTTAAAAGTTCTAAAATCATGACTTAACATGTCTTAACAAGTATCGTTTTCACTCAACAAGTATTGCATACGAGAATATGATTCTCATTGCACAACTCGAGAGTTGCATCTCCTTTCATGATAACATACTTAACTTCGAAGATAAATTCTTCCCTTATTCAACCGTTATACATACTTGCCATACCGCTTACATATCCGTAAACAATCCTTGGACCTCTTAACATAAACTTATTCCTCTTCTTCGGAACACTAACTTGATTCCCACCGGTTGGTTTAAACCATTACTCTAATCCGTTAGAGAGACTGAGACTTCATATTCCTAATTACCACTTGAATACTAACTTCTTGAACTGTTCTCAAGATCTTCCATGTTGTAACCAACATCACAACCTTACACTTGTCTTGTGAATCCAAAACTCATGATGGTTTATCTTATTCTCATAATACTTGACTCGGGGGTAACCTTACTTTCTTGCTGGTTGCACTTACCATACATATCATATCTGAACTTATTTTCGAGTGAACTCAATTTCCATTAACAACCCATCTAGCACTTGAACATAACTTTCTTGAACATCTAATCTTTGTACCTTCGCATTCTCGCGGACTATATTTTGCTTAATCATACCAATGCTTGCTCATTAATTTTTTTTTCTTTTAAAGAAAACTTCGTAAACTAGCGCACAAGTCATTGACGTTGATAATTTTCTACTTTATAAATATATTGAGTTTTGGCCCCAGCCGTTGCTCTAAATTCATGGAACGAGTTGATAGCACATACGTGTCATCAATTCTAGATTATAATAAGTCTAGCTCGCTCTACGAGTATCATAGCAAACCGGTTCCTAGAAAATCTCGTGAATTTTCAAAATATCAACTTCAACGACCCATACACGTAAATATTTCTAAATTATTTACTTTATGTTTCAACATCATATCGAGCCTAGCAAGTATATTAAGCAAAACATAGGTTCGAGCGATACGTCATAATTCCACATAATCGATGAATCTTGTGATTTTCTCATAACTCTGCACCGCTTTAATTCTTACATCATACCTCATGCATAAACATTGGTGACTTTCCTTCTAAATGCAGGAACTTCTATACTCTTGATCTTGGCTTGTTCTTGACACATCAACACATTAACTTCCAAAAATACCTTAAACCGTATCGTTTTCGTTGATGGTTGTCCACGTCCTCTTTCCTTAGAAATTGTAGGTGGTGATATGCATTCATTACTTGATGTCTTAAAAGATTTTCGTCACGTAAAATTTATTGTGAAGACATCTCCCCAATAGTCATTGCAAACCATAGGATCGAACTAGTAGGTTTCACAAAAAACGGAAAAATTTCGTCCCAGGCTTGCTATTGGTGAGCTTCTCCAACAGTATTTTTCAGAAAACATTTGTTGCATAAAACTCTTATTCTCAAGTATAAAATGCACATCATTCATTCCTATCGTCGTAAAATATTCTATAACATATGCATGGCAACATCAACCTTTTTCGATACAATTCTTGGCACGTCGGAAATCAATGTCTTACTCCTGATAACATAAAACTTTCTCTTGAATCCTTAACTTCATTCTCATATTGCTATCCTGAGAGCCCGCTGACTCCGTCAACATACGCCGACCTCTTACTACCTTGTAGCCTTGTTCGGACATTCTAGAATATCATAAATCCGTTCCAACAACAATTCTTACCGAAACTTTTGATCATGGTTAGATACATATATTCAACTTCTTCACTTACGGGTACATAAAGTATCACTAACATCTTACCTGACATTGTTGGAACGTTCCTTCTTAATATACCTTACATTCCCGGAGGATTCACACTTCCACTTGATTAGTTCACCGGCCACCTTTTGGCACGGTCAAACTTCTTCATCATATACTTCATCCCTCCTGGGTCCTATTCAGCTCTCAGGCATCCGTTCTAATCGTTGACTGCTAAATTGAGTTGATCAGGCTCAACTAACAACAACAAATAGAACATTTACCCGGAACCCAATGGTCCCACTACCTTAGTTGTAATTTAATGACCCAAGGCACGGTCTGAATCGACCTGCTCTGATACCAATTGTAACACCCATACCAGACGTATCTAGAAAGTCTGGCACGTGCGTTAATATTAGTACTGGATACATTAAAATATACAACAATTAAAACTTCGAATGAATAATATTTACATCAAGTTCCGTTCGTATAAATAATAATACAATACAACTCATCCATACGTAAAAATGCATCCTTGAAGTCCATAACATCCTGCAGCTTCACGAACGAACCCTTGAAGTAATATCCATCCGGCTCCGAACATGCATAAACATCCTGCTTATCTGAAACAAATAAGGATTGGGATGAGACATAATGTCTCAGTGAGTTCCCCTAAATCCTAGGCTATAGGCAACCTCAAGGGGAAACCTACGGTCACCACGTGTCTACATTACAACCTGACGGTTGATTATACGTGTGTGGGGATTTGCATTCATAGACGGTAGTGCATACTAGAGCCGTCATAATCTTATCTCACTTGTTATAGGCTTCACTTCCTATACGTGTCATGGCGGTCGAGGGGGAATCTAGAACCGCATTGCCAAGAATACACTTTATGTATCGAGGCCTAAACCTAACATAATCATGGCACGATTCTAAACCGGACGATTAGGGGAAACTTAAGATCGTCATCGGTATCATGTTCATAGCTTGCTCTATACCTAACTTATACTTGTCTTTAAGCATCTAATGCTCTTATTCTCATACATAATCGTACATGAGTTCATACATGTTCATAATCATAATCGTAACATACATAAACGTACTTAAGTTCATTCATATTGGTTAGCGTTGAACAAACAGTGTTATCTTGATTCATTTTACGAATAGTCCCGAGTGGAGTAACCCCGAGATCAATCCCATACATGACCGATGTACGTACATCGGACTCCCTCGGTGTCGTGCGGGTCCCTTGCGGCTTGAACCGTTCCCCTTAGATCGAGAACCTCCCGTATCCCCCTGGCGTGGATAACAAGAGACACGAGCACCTACGTCTTGTTTACTCAGTGACATGCGGGTCCCTTACGGCTTGAATCGTTCTCATTACGAGAACCCCTTGTATCCCCCTGACGTGGATATCAAGAGACATGTCACCTACACTTATTAAGTCATGGTCTTGTCGTTAATTTAGGTTACACCTAATCATGCATACATGTTTACCTCGGAACCTTAATCGATCCGATTAGCTATAAATGTTCATACTTGTACATTCCTAACATGGTGGAGAGATTAACTAATCAATCCATAGCTTATCATACTTGCTAAATCATCTAGCTCATATGCGAAGAGATTATCATTCGCGTCTTGTCCATCTATGAATTCTTGCTAACATGATAGTTCTCGAATAACTATGTCGAGGCTCTAGCTATTTCCCTTGCTTAAAGAATATCTTGCTACCCCATACTCTATCATAACATAACATTTCATGTGCAATTCGTCATTGAAATTCTTGATGTTGTTTATGCATTTCTTTACCAATATCTTTAGGTGTAATGTGCAATGATAACTTGACTTTGAGGGGTTTTTAAAGTTATAAGAGACTGCAGGGAAAAACTTGGTCAAAACCACTGCATTTCATGAATTTTCTTGTAAAATAGTACTGTGCTGTGAAATCTCGCTTGAGCGAGATTCATCATGCTTGAGCGAGATTCCAAGCGAGATTTCTCGCTTGAGCGAGATTCCAAGCGAGATTTTAATTCGGTTCTGCCTAAATCTCGCTTGAGCGAGATTCTTCTCGCTTAAGCGAGGTTCTTCAGTACCAGACCTGCAGAATTCGTAATTTTGACCTCCAAACCTCAAAATTAAGTTTCCAATGCACACAAACCACTTAGTATACATAGAAAACAGCTTAGAACAAATACATAACAACAAACAACATAATTCCAATGACTAATGGCAAAAGGGGTACTAAAACCCTAACTTACATACTAATCCAAATCATGTTTTCTACAAGACATAATCATAATCCCAAAGGTAAGGAATTCTATCTATGGAACTCACCTAATCATGTTTGCTTGCTTTCCTTCAATACCTAGCTTCAAACCCTAGCTTTGCTTCATTCCTTGATTTCTTGTTCTTTCCCACCAAACCATGCTTTGATCCTTTCCTTTGCTTGTTTCTTACTTGCTAAGCCATGCTTAATCATGCTTGATCATGATTTGGAAGAAGTTTGGTTGATTAGAGAAGAGAGGGAGGGCGCATGGTAGAGAGAAGGAGGAGAGAACTCTTTCTCTCAAAACCTAGAGAGAGAAAGAGGAAGAAATTATGAGGTTTTCCACCCTCAAATCACTTATATACTCCCTTGAGCGAGATTACTTAAATGCCCTTCGTCTCAGTCGTGTTTACCTGACCCTGATACATAACTCATGCTTAACTGATATTACTTATAAATATCTTCCGTCGTACTTAACTTTCTTCATCATAATCACTTTCCACGAATCTTAGTCCTCTGATACATTTAACAGATGAATTTTCCATTAGCTGACGAGCGGGATGTTACATCACATCTTCAAATGAATTGTTTGTTCTATAACGCGTATATATTATGAATTAATGAAGCAACAAAAACTATGAAATAAGGAAATTAAAATATTTTTGAAATAAATTTTGTTGTGAACCCATGGATATACTGTTGAATAATACAATCATATCGTTTATTCAATATAAATATATGTCCTACCTCACACTCTAATGCACTATTTGTCAGTGAAGAAAACTATCACGTCTTCTCTAGTTTATATTGTTTGCCTAAGAATCATCCACGATGTTCCACGCTTGCTTTGATTGTCCCAAGTCCTTCGAAAGTAAGGGTGCTTTGAACGTCCATAAAAGGTTTGAGTATGTCGGTGTTTCCTCTCAATGTCTACCATTACTCCTTGCTTAGCAAAAAAAATGTGAAGCTAAAACACGTTGCGATAGATGTGGTAAATTATGCTCATCTATTCTTTCTTGTTCTAACCATATGAAGACATGTCAACCACAGAAGCCGCAAGTACATAATCCTCAATGAATTTGAAGAATTCTCCAAGAAGATATATTGGAGAACAAGCCATATTTCAGTTTATAGTATAGGATTTAATCTTATTTCTATCAGTTTTTTATATTCTCTATAAGATTTAGTTTGTCGACTATATATTCTTAGGTATGAGTATTTCATTACTATAATTCTTGCATGTATGGATAAATTAAATAAATAATTCATTAATTTTCGTTAAATTTCTTGGACTTCATATTTTTATTCTTTTTTAATTATGTATGAGAGTAGGATGAAATATTCTATTAGAGGATAAATCTCTTCATCTATTTTTTATATAAATTTTTAAATGCATTATCTTATTTGTTCCTTTTGTAGTTTATTATTCATAGCTCCGGTCATGTGTGATGTATTCCGAGTTGATTGTAATTTGAAATCTATATTTGAAGCATGAACGAACTTCATAGGATTAAACGTAATTAAAAGCTTTCGAGGAACGATGCAAAAACAAACCCTAGCAGACTCAATGGTTTTCAAAATTCACATAAAATTATAAACTTAAAATGGACTACATTTTTATTAATTGAATATTTTAATGGAGTATATTTATGCGAAGTTTTTATTTTGTTTTGTTTATGTAGTTTTCATGTTGCACCCTTTTGAGAAAAAAAAACTCATAACTTAATAAGATATTAGAAAATTATCATTAGTATTTTTAATTTATATTTCTTTTTAGAATATGTTTAGGATTTTCTCTTTATTTATTTTCAATTGAGGGAAGATTTATATGTTATTTAAATATATGAGTTTAGGATTTTCTCTTTATTTATTTTCAATTGAGGGAAGATTTATATGTTATTTAAATATATGATTTAGAAATATGTTATGTATAAAAAAAATGAGGGAAGATTTGTTTTGTGTTTAAATATATGACTTAGAAATATGTTTTATATGAAAATTCTAATATCTTAATAATATATTATTTTTTTTGATAAGCCAAGAGCAAAATGACATCCAAAAGAATAGTGTCCAACTACGTTGGGACCCTACTCTAATATGCTGTCAATTGCTCATAAATATTATTAAAAAAAGGAAAAATTACATAACATTATAAAAATATCATTAGTATTTTAATTTTATATTTCCATTTAGAATTTTTTTAGAATTTGTTTATTTATTTATTTTTATTTGAAGGAATTTTTTCAACTTTATTTCAATATATGATTTAGAACTATGTTATGTATGAAAATTTAATTATTTGAACGAATATTTGAACTATATTTCAATATATGATTCATAAATATGTTTTATATGAAAATTTAGCTTTTTTAAAAATAAAAAAAACTTGGTATCCAGTTCAAGAGTCAACTAATTTGAGAAGTCCAATCCATTGTCTACTTGTAGGGTCTCCATTTAAACCCAAAACTTAGCTCTGTATGGACTTAACCCACCTAAAATTTAGCATCACATATAGAGCCCTTATTATATATATATATATATATATATATATATATATATATATATATATATATATATATATATATATTAATAAGATTCAATTATTAATCTATTAAATCATATTTTTTTATTTTTTTTATTTTTCAAAATTCTATTAAATCATATTTAGGGTAATGTCAATATTTAATATTTTTACTTAACAATTATTGTATATAAACTAAGAGAATATAAACTTATTATTTTTTATTTACTTTAGAGATCATGTCAAAAACTATATATATATATACATATATATATATATATATATATATATATGATATATGTATATTATGTCACATCTTCAAATGAATTGTTTGTTCTATAACACGTATATATTATGAATTAATGAAGCAACAAAAACTATGAAATAAAGAAATTAAAATATTTTTGAAATAAATTTTGTTGTGAACCCATGGATATACTGTTGAATAATACAATCATATCGTTTATTCAATATAAATATATGACCTACCTCACACTCTAATGCACTATTTGTCAGTGAATAAAACTATCAAGTCTTCTCTAGCTTATATTGTTTGCCTAAGAATCATCCACGATGTTCCACGCTTGCTTTGATTGTCCCAAGTCCTTCGAAAGTAAGGGTGCTTTGAACGTCCATAAATGGTTTGAATGTGAAGCTAAAACACGTTGCGATAGATGTGGTAAATTATGCTCATCTATTCTTTCTTGTTCTAACCATATGAAGACATGTCAACCACAAAAGATGCAAGTACATAATCCTCAATGAATTTGAAGAATTCTCCAAGAAGATATATTGGAGAAGAAGCCATATTTCAGTTTATAGTATAGGATTTAATCTTATTTCTATCAGTTTTTTATATTCTCTATAAGATTTAGTTTGTCGACTATATATTCTTAGGTTTGAGTATTTCATTATTATAATTCTTGCATGTATGGATAAATTAAATAAATAATTCGTTAATTTTAGTTAAATTTCTTGGACTTCATATTTTTATTCTTTTTTAATTATGTATGAGAGTAGGATGAAATATTCTATTAGAGGATAAATGTCTTCATCTAATTTTTATATAAATTTTTAAATGCATTATCTTATTTGTTCCTTTTGTAGTTTATTATTCCTAGCTCCGGTCATGTGTGATGTATTCGGAGTTGATTGTAATTTGAAATCTATATTTGAAGCATGAACGAACTTCATAGGATTAGACGTAATTAAAAGCTTACGAGGAACGATGCAAAAACAAACCCTAGCAGACTCAATGGTTTTCAAAATTCACATAAAATTATAAACTCAAAATGGACAAAATTTTTATTAATTGAATATTTTAATGGAGTATATTTATGCGAAGTTTTTATTTTGTTTTGTTTATGTAGTTTTCATGTTGCACCCTTTTGAAAAAAAAACTCATAACTTAATAAGATATTAGAAAATTATCATTAGTATTTTTAATTTATATTTCTATTTAGAATATTTTTAGGATTTTCTCTTTATTTATTTTCAATTGAGGGAAGATTTATATTTTATTTAAATATATGATTTAGAAATATGTTTTGTATAAAAAAAAACGAGGGAAGATGTAATATCCCGCCTGTCAGTATCGAGATATTACCAGTCGATCGTGCCAGAGGAATTAAATTCATGACAAGTAAGTTAATGGGAAATATTTTATGACATGTCATCTATTTACGGGAAAATTATCAGAGTCGTTTTTAACACGTTCAAGGCAAGGGCAAATTGGTAATTTCACGTGGGAAGGATATTTAATTGATTTTATCCCAAAAATATCTCATTCTCTATTTTCTTTCTCTCTCTAAAATGGCAAAGATTTTTCCCCTCCCTTCTCTCTCTAGTCTCACGCCCTCTTCCTCTCTTATCTTCACCAATCTTTCTAAATCTCCTTCCTCCCATGATAAGTGAATTCATCTTACTCCCTTTTGATCTCTCTAACTCAAGGAAGCTTGGGATTTGTTGGTTTTCTCTAATGTTTCTTCCAAGAATGGATTCATAATCTAGGGTTTGGTTTTGAGCAAGAAGCTAGGGCTTTGGGTTATGGTTTTGGGAGCTCTTGAAGAATATGTTTCATGGGATTGATGAATCAAGCAAGAAATAACTAAGGGTTTGCTTTGAAATCAAGGGTTAGGGTTTGTTTGTTGGAAAGTACAAAGATGATTCAAGCTAAAGTTTCTTCATGGTCAAGGTGTCTTTGTATGCAAGAAAAGAAAACAAGATGATATATATTGATCAAAAGATTGCAAGTGGGACAAAAGCCAGGGTTTTTGCTTAGGAGCTTATTGATGCTTCAAGAACTTATGAGGTGAGTTCCATAGCTAGTTTTCCTACCCTTTGGGATTATGATTATGCCATGTATGTTTAGTATGAATAACATGAAATTCTAGGGTTTATGTATTAGTCTAGTTGCCCCTTTTTATGTCATGCATGCTATACATGTTAATACTTGCCATATGCATGTTTTATAAGTTTCCAATGATCAAATATGTTCCAAAACACATAGAGACACTTGGTTTGAGGTTTTTGGGTCAAAAATACCATTTTTAAGTGTTCTGGACTGTCCTAACTCGCCACGGCGAGCTATTACTCGCCACGGCGAGCTAGAACTCCGAAAGGGGGGCCCTGTTCGCCCCCAACTCGCCACGGCGAGCTACCACTCGCCTCCCCAGTGAAATCACTCGCCTAGGCGAGTAAGACAGTGAGAAATCTCACTGTTTTGCTTGCTTCAGGCAGGCATGGGGGATTCGCGATGCGGTTTTCTCCGTGGTGTCTTTTTACGAATGTAAACCCCTCAAACCAAGGTCCTAAATGATGATCAAAGAAAGCATGATTCTTATGATGTGAAGCAAGTATTAAGCATGTTAGTAAGGCATGGCATACGAGAGAAATCATGACAAGAGACGGGTAGCAAGTTATCCATAAGTAAGTGAAAACTAGAGCCTCGACATAGTAGTCGAGAACTAGCAAGTGTAGCAAGAAATCCTAGGATGTTAAGACGCGAATTATATTATATTCGCACATGATTAGGAATGATAGAACAAGTATGTTAAGATGTGGATAGGATAGTTAATCTCTCCACCTTGAATAAGTATGTACATGAACAAGTATAAGTTACCGCTAATCGGATCGATTAAGGTTCCGAGGTAAACAAGCAAGTATGTATATGTTTGACTTATATGCACGACAAGACTATGACTTAATAAGTGTAGGTGGCATGTCTCTTGCTATCCACATCAGGGGGATACAAGGGGTTCTCATGATGAGAACGATTTAAGCCGTAAGGGACCCGCATGTCACCGAGTAAACAAGATGTAGGTGTTCGTGTCTCTTGTTATCCACGCCAGGGGGATACGGGAGGTTCTCGACCTAAGGGGAATGGTTTAAGCCGCAAGGGACCCGCACGACACTGAGGGAGTCCGATGTACGTACATCGGTCATGTATGGGATTGATCTCGGGGTTACTCCACCCGGGACTATCCGTAAAATGAATCAAGATAATAATTGTTTGTTCAACGCTAACCAATATGAATGAACTTAAGTACGTTTATGTATGATATGATTATGATTCCATGCACGATTATGTATAAGAATAAGAGCATAGATGCTTTAAGACATGTACAAGATATGAAAAGAGCAAGTTATGAATATGATACCGATGACGATATTAGGTTTCCCCTAATCGTCCGGTTTAGAATCGTGCCATGATTATGTTATGTTTAGGCCTTGATACTTAAAGTGTATTCTTGGCAATGCGGTCCTAGATTTCCCCTCGACCGCCATGACACGTATAGGAAGTGAAGCCTATAACAAGTGAGATAAGACTATGACGGCCCTAGTATGCATGACCGTCTAAGTATGCAAGTCCCCACACACGTATAATCAACCGTCAGGTTGTAAAGTAGACACGTGGTGACCGTAGGTTTCCCCTTGAGGTTGCCTATAGCCTAGGATTTAGGGGAACTCACTGAGACATTATGTCTCATCCCAATCCTTATTTGTTTCAGATAAGCAGGATGTTATGCAAGCTTGTAGCCGGATGGATGTTTCAACAAGTGCGCGTTCGTATCGCTTCAAGATGCCAAGGAAAACAAGGATGTAAATTCTATGTATGGATGAGATGTGTATGTTATTGTATGCACGAACGCAATTTGTTGTATAAATATTCATTCGAAAATTTTATTGTTGTATATTTTATTGTATCCAGTACTAAATTCAACACACGTGCTAGACTTTCTAGATACGTCTAGTATGGGTGTTACATTTGGTATCAGAGCAGGTCGATTCAGACCGTGCCTTGGGTCATTAAATTACAACTAAGGTAGTGGGACCATTGGGTTCCGGGTAAATGTTCTAGTTGTTGTTGTTAGTTGAGCCTGATCAACTCAATTTAGCATTCAACGATTAGAATGGATGCCTGAGAGCTGAATAGGACCCAGGAGGAACGAAGTATGTGATGAAGAAGTTTGATCGTGCCAAAAGGTGGCCGGTGAACTAATCAAGTGGAAGTGTGAATCCTCCGGGAATGTAAGGCATGTTAAGAAGGGACGTTCCGACAATGTCGGGTGAGATGATAGTGATACTCCATGTACCTGTAAGAGAAGAAGTTGGATATATGTATCTAACCATGACCGGAAGTTTCGGTAAGAGTTGTTGTTGGAACGGGTTTATGATATTCTGAAATGTCAGTACAAGGTTACAAGATAGTGAGAAGCCGACGTATGTTGACAGAGTCAGCGAGCTCTCAGAAATGGTAATATATGAATGAAGTTAAGGACATGTATGTTCGGAAAGTTGCGTAAGTGGCAACGTAATGAGGTAGGCTATTCGTAGTGGATGAAGTTAATGATTCAAGTGAAAGTTTTAGGTTATCAAGATTAAGGCATTAGTTTCCGATGTACTACCGAGAATTGTATCGAAATAGGTTGATGTTGCCATGCAAATGTTATAGAATATTTCATGATGATAGGAACGAATGATGTGCATTGTATACTTGAGAATAAAACTTTATGTAAAGAATGTTTCTGAAAAATAGAGTTGAAGAAGCTCACCAATAGCAAGCCTGGGACGGAATTTTCTGTTTTCTATCAAACCGTTCCAATGGTTTGCAATGATTATTGGGGAGATGTCTTCACAGAAATCTTTTATGTGATGAAAATATTTTATGACATCAAGTAACGAATGCATATCATATCCTAAGATTTTCAAAGAAAAGACATGGGCAACCATCAACGAAATCGATACGGTTTAAGGTAGTTTGGAGGATAATGTGTTAAGAGTCAAAAACAAGCCAAGATCAAGAGTATAAAAGTTTCGGCATTGAGAAGGAAAGTCGTCGATGTTTATGTATGAAGTATGAAGTAAGAAGCTAAAGTGATACAATGTTATGAGAAATTACAAGGTTCATGGATTATGTGAAATTATGGCGTATCTCTCGAACCTATGTTTTGCTTAATAGACTTGCTAAGGCTCGATATGATGTTGAATTATAAAGTTTAAATAATTTTAGAAAGATTTACGCGTATGGGTGATTGAAGTTGACTTTTTGAAAAAAAATTCACTCGATTTTCTAGGAACCGGTTTGCTACTACATTCGTAGAGCGGGCTAGACTTATTAGAGTCTAGGTTTGATGGCACGTATGTGTTATCAACTCGTTCTATGAATTTAGAGTGACGATCGGGGCCAAAACTCAATATATTTATAAAGTAGAAAATCATCAACGTCAATGACCCGTGTGCTAGTTTACGAAGTTTTCTTTAAAAGAAAAATCAACGAGCAAGCATTGGTATGATTAAGCAAAATATAGTATGCGAGAATGCAAAGGTTAAATGTCAAGCAAGATATGTTCAAGTGTTACATGGGTTTGTTAAAGGAATTCGAGTTTTCTCGGAAACAAGTTCAAGTATGATATGTATGGTGAATGCAACTAGCAAGAACGTAAGGTTTACCCCCAAGTCGAGTATTATGAGTATAAGATAAGTTATCATGAGTTTGAAATTTACAAGACAAGTGTAAAGTTGTGATGTTGGTGGCAATATGGAAGATTTTGATAACAGTTCAAGAAGTAAGTATTCAAGTGATAAGCATGAATTGAAGTCTCAATCGCTCTAACGGATTAGAGTAATGGTTTAAACCAACCGGTGGGAATCAGAGTAGCGCCATGGAAGCAAATCGTTAATCATGAAACATGGAATTTTAGTATGAAAGAATTTTCGGTTGGTAAAAGTTTTAAGTATGTATCTCCACCAAGGTAAGATGAGAAAGACAAGAGTTGCCAAATATGAATTGGTCAAGAATGCATGAATAATGGTATTGGAAGGTATGTAAGGATCAGAAGGTTACCTTTTGTGACTCAAGTAAATAATCCAAGCATCAAGAATGATGATCAATATTCGGAGAAGGTAGTAATGTTCAAGTAATACTTAAAAGGATTAAAGGAAGATTCAAGTTTAATGTTCCGAAGAAGAGGAACAAGTCAATGTCAAGAGGTCCAAGGATTTTCCTACGGATATGTAAGCATGTTATCAAGAAAGGAGATGAAACTCTTGGGTTTTATGCAACGAGCTTCATACCCATGTGTGCAATACTTGTTGAGTGAAAACGATACTTGTTAAGAAATGTTAAAGTATGATTTATAACTTTTAATGCTAGGATTGGTATTATGGAACTTGGGAACGATACTTATTTTTTAAAAAACTCATGGAATTATACATTTTCGAAAATTGATGAGATACGTCGTAAGTAAACTCACTTAAGACGTACAATGCTTCAGGACCAACTTGTCGTGGACAAGTTTGGGGCGAGTTGTTAAATCTTTTTCAAAATATAGAAACTTGTCCGGTGGTTCTGTGGTACCATTACACAATCAGTTTTGGAAATGATAAAATCTTTTTAGTCATGTATATATATTCGTTCCAAGAACCCGAATACCAAAGTTTAAGAAAAAAATTTCTTCAAGAAAGATTTTAGAACATGTATTGTTATCATTTAACAAGAAGTGGCACTAGAAAGTATGCACATGCTATGGAACAACAATGTTCGTATGAAACCAATATCCTACGGGATACACGGAAATGTGTTAAGAATGTATGATGTATGTGCAAGTAAAATTTCTATAAAGTTTCAAGAACATGTTAACCACAACATTGGTTATTAGATTGTCAGATGAAGTGGCCAGTTGATTTCACATTCTCATGTCAAGCTATGTAAATACCCTTTGATTCAGGTGCAAATAAATTGCATGAAGTCGGAGTATTCTTAAGACTTGGAAAGATATACGTGATCTGTGGAAATTGTCTATATGAGTAAATGCAAGTAAGAGACGTGTATCTCAAAGGATAGTAAGTAAACTGATGTATGAATTATATGTTTACCCGATAAGATTAGGTATGCATGAAAAGATGCTTAATGTTGCAAGTAAGCACTGCAGGGCAAACCTGGTTTCCGGTAGGACTCCAGTTAAAAGGCAAATCCTGAGTGTTCATGTTTATGATAAGATACCTTTATGAATGGTTTATGTTAAGCGGATAAAATACGAGTCCGAAATGATAAGTCTATATGTAGCAGGAATGTTCTAAATCATGATATACTAAGATAACTCTACTTTTAAGTGGCATTGAGATCATGAAGGCTATGTTGGCTACTTGTGGGTTAAGGAACAAGATGAGGACGTGATATGACAAACCCTTTGAATATGTATGAATAGAAGAAGTATGGCTCAGACCATAAATGGTAAGTTTTGTCAGGATGATTGGTAGTTGATCTCTAAATTTCGAGGACGAAATTTTTTTAAGGGGGGTAGGATGTAATATCCCGCCTGTCAGTATCGAGATATTACCAGTCGATCGTGCCAGAGGAATTAAATTCATGACAAGTAAGTTAATGGGAAATATTTTATGACATGTCAGTTATTTACGGGAAAATTATCAGAGTCGTTTTTAACACGTTCAAGGCAAGGGCAAATTGGTAATTTCACGTGGGAAGGATATTTAATTGATTTTATCCCAAAAATATCTCATTCTCTATTTTCTTTCTCTCTCTAAAATGGCAAAGATTTTTCCCCTCCCTTCTCTCTCTAGTCTCACGCCCTCTTCCTCTCTTATCTTCACCAATCTTTCTAAATCTCCTTCCTCCCATGATAAGTGAATTCATCTTACTCCCTTTTGATCTCTCTAACTCAAGGAAGCTTGGGATTTGTTGGTTTTCTCTAATGTTTCTTCCAAGAATGGATTCATAATCTAGGGTTTGGTTTTGAGCAAGAAGCTAGGGCTTTGGGTTATGGTTTTGGGAGCTCTTGAAGAATATGTTTCATGGGATTGATGAATCAAGCAAGAAATAACTAAGGGTTTGCTTTGAAATCAAGGGTTAGGGTTTGTTTGTTGGAAAGTACAAAGATGATTCAAGCTAAAGTTTCTTCATGGTCAAGGTGTCTTTGTATGCAAGAAAAGAAAACAAGATGATATATATTGATCAAAAGATTGCAAGTGGGACAAAAGCTAGGGTTTTTGCTTAGGAGCTTATTGATGCTTCAAGAACTTATGAGGTGAGTTCCATAGCTAGTTTTCCTACCCTTTGGGATTATGATTATGCCATGTATGTTTAGTATGAATAACATGAAATTCTAGGGTTTATGTATTAGTCTAGTTGCCCCTTTTTATGTCATGCATGCTATACATGTTAATACTTGCCATATGCATGTTTTATAAGTTTCCAATGATCAAATATGTTCCAAAACACATAGAGACACTTGGTTTGAGGTTTTTGGGTCAAAAATACCATTTTTAAGTGTTCTGGACTGTCCTAACTCGCCACGGCGAGCTATTACTCGCCACGGCGAGCTAGAACTCCGAAAGGGGGGTCCTGCTCGCCCCCAACTCGCCACGGCGAGCTACCACTCGCCTCCCCAGTGAAATCACTCGCCTAGGCGAGTAAGACAGTGAGAAATCTCACTGTTTTGCTTGCTTCAGGCAGGCATGGGGGATTCGCGATGCGGTTTTCTCCGTGGTGTCTTTTTACGATTGTAAACCCCTCAAACCAAGGTCCTAAATGATGATCAAAGAAAGCATGATTCTTATGATGTGAAGCAAGTATTAAGCATGTTAGTAAGGCATGGCATACGAGAGAAATCATGACAAGAGACGGGTAGCAAGTTATCCATAAGTAAGTGAAAACTAGAGCCTCGACATAGTAGTCGAGAACTAGCAAGTGTAGCAAGAAATCCTAGGATGTTAAGACGCGAATTATATTATATTCGCACATGATTAGGAATGATAGAACAAGTATGTTAATATGTGGATAGGATAGTTAATCTCTCCACCTTGAATAAGTATGTACATGAACAAGTATAAGTTACCGCTAGTCGGATCGATTAAGGTTCCGAGGTAAACAAGCAAGTATGTATATGTTTGACTTATATGCACGACAAGACTATGACTTAATAAGTGTAGGTGGAATGTCTCTTGCTATCCACATCAGGGGGATACAAGGGGTTCTCATGATGAGAACGATTTAAGCCGTAAGGGACCCGCATGTCACCGAGTAAACAAGATGTAGGTGTTCGTGTCTCTTGTTATCCACGCCAGGGGGATACGGGAGGTTCTCGACCTAAGGGGAATGGTTTAAGCCGCAAGGGACCCGCACGACACTGAGGGAGTCCGATGTACGTACATCGGTCATGTATGGGATTGATCTCGGGGTTACTCCACCCAGGACTATCCGTAAAATGAATCAAGATAATAATTGTTTGTTCAACGCTAACCAATATGAATGAACTTAAGTACGTTTATGTATGATATGATTATGATTCCATGCACGATTATGTATAAGAATAAGAGCATAGATGCTTTAAGACAAGTACAAGATATGAAAAGAGCAAGTTATGAATATGATACCGATGACGATATTAGGTTTCCCCTAATCGTCCGGTTTAGAATCGTGCCATGATTATGTTATGTTTAGGCCTTGATACTTAAAGTGTATTCTTGGCAATGCGGTCCTAGATTTCCCCTCGACCGCCATGACACGTATAGGAAGTGAAGCCTATAACAAGTGAGATAAGACTATGACGGCCCTAGTATGCACGACCGTCTAAGTATGCAAGTCCCCACACACGTATAATCAACCGTCAGGTTGTAAAGTAGACACGTGGTGACCGTAGGTTTCCCCTTGAGGTTGCCTATAGCCTAGGATTTAGGGGAACTCACTGAGACATTATGTCTCATCCCACTCCTTATTTGTTTCAGATAAGTAGGATGTTATGCAAGCTTGTAGCCGGATGGATGTTTCAACAAGTGCGCGTTCGTATCGCTTCAAGATGCCAAGGAAAACAAGGATGTAAATTCTATGTATGGATGAGATGTGTATGTTATTGTATGCACGAACGCAATTTGTTGTATAAATATTCATTCGAAAATTTTATTGTTGTATATTTTATTGTATCCAGTACTAAATTCAACACACGTGCTAGACTTTCTAGATACGTCTAGTATGGGTGTTACAGAAGATTTGTTTTGTGTTTAAATATATGACTTAATATGACTTAGAAATATGTTGTAACATCCCAGACTGCTTCTAGGATTGCCGACTAACCCCACAAACCAACACGAGTCTTTTCAGCGTGCTTTGTCCTCACTCGCACGCTTTCCGGGAAACTTCCCGGAAGGTCACTCATCCTAAGACTACTCCAAGTCAAGCACGCTTAACTGTGGAGTTCTTATGGAATGAGCTACCGAAAAGAAGATGCATCTTGTTGATATGGGTAGTACCTAACAATTCTTATAAGCCTTCCTTCAACCATGTAGTCCCATACCTGCACGGCCTCCGGATCCCTCTCATTCCGATGTGATTCGGTTCCTCTTATTAACGTGGGGTCATCCTTACGGATAGTGCCCGTTCCAACTGGCGGGATATCGAAAGCCACGTCGTGGGTTTTACATATGTTTTATATGAAAATCCTAATATCTTAATAAGATATTATTTTTTTTTGATAAGCCAAGAGGAAAATGACATCCAAAAGAATAGTGTCCAACTACGTTGGGACCCTACTCTAATATGTTGTCAATTGCTCATAAATATTATTAAAAAAAGGTAAAATTACATAACATTATAAAAATATCATTAGTATTGTAACATCCCAGACTGCTTACAGGATTGCCGACTAACCCCACAAACCAACACGAGTCCTTTCAGCATGCTTTGTCCTCACTCACATGCTTACCGGGAAACTTCCCGGTAGGTCACCCATCCTAGTACTACTCCAAGCCAAGCACGCTTAACTGTGGAGTTCCTATGGATTGAGCTCCCGAAAAGAAGATGCATCTTGTTGATATGGGTAGTACCTAACAATTCTTATAAGCATTCCTTCAACCATGTAGTCCCATACCTACACGGCCTCCGGATCCCTCTCATTCCGATGTGTTTCGGTTCCTACTATTGTCGTGGGGGTCCCTTGCGGCTTAAACCGTTCCCCTTAGGTCGGGAACCTTTCGTATCCACCTAGCGGGATATCGAAAGCCACGACGTGGGTGTTACAAGTATTTTAATTTTATATTTTTATTTAGAATTTTTTTAGAATTTTTTTATTTATTTATTTTTATTTGAAGGAATTTTTTCAACTTTATTTCAATATATGATTTAGAACTATGTTATGTATGAAAATTTAATTATTTGTACTATATTTCAAAATATGATTCATAAATATGTTTTATATTTTTTTTTTTTTGCTAAGCAGGGAGAAAGACAGACATCAGGAGGCTACACCGACATCCCAACTAGGTTGGCACCCCGGGAAGCCTCCGTCCTATGTCGGTCTAACTCTAAAATTTTATTAAAAAAAGGGGGAAAAATATACAAGGAGAGGGGGGACTAGGCCAAAACCCTCAAAGAAAAAACAAAAGAAAACATAAAAAACGACTACTAAAATCTATAATTGGGCAAGCCAATTATGTCTCGAAAGAAATCCATATGCAACTCGCTGGAAGCCTGTCTAACCAAACAAAATCTTGAACATTTCAATATGCATAAAAAATTCATTTGCGGTTTGGAGAAGGTCCCCTAGAACGGGTGCTATAAGGCGGCTTCCCATCAAGAAGTTCTTTACGCATTATTTGTTGTTGCTTCTTTGTCAAGGCCATTATTGTAGGATCCTCAGCCGCTTTTTTATCATATTCCTTGATACGATGCCAAAGGTCCAGATCTTGTTGAAGTCTTGGAGGGACTCGTTGGACAGGAACAACACCATGGGGGGAGCTCCCTATCAAATTAACATCAGTTTCTACAGTTGCTGAAGAGGTAGCCATTGTGGAGCCGACAGTGTCTGTAGGAACCGTGACTGGATGTTCTAAGGTTTGATCTGCAATTTGAAGTTGTTTCTTGACATGTTGCTTCTGTTTCTTTGATAAAACCGGAATAAATTGGCTGGCTGCATTTTCTTTATCATAGGCACGGATACGCTGCCATAAATCCAAGCTATCCTGAATTTTTGGATTAATTTGAGCTTCCTCCATAGTAACTGAGTTTCTTTCACCATCCTGAAGAGAATCAGTGGATGCATTAAATGCCTGGGGATCTTTTTGGTCAGGTCTCTCCATCTCAGCTATCAATTTTGTCTATACTGGGATTAAACGGACAAGAGGTAATTGAGAGTTTGCTTGCACGCCATCTTGGGCTACCTCTTGCTGCGTCGGTGAATCCTCCATAGTGGAAGCGGAGGAAGCTGATTCATCAGAGAAAATTTGCAAATCATCATGCGCAGAAGATGAAAGTGTTGCCGTCGCCTTCGTGATTCGGGGAACCAACTCATCCTCCCGAATTACGGGAACAGACTGCTCCACATCTTCAAAATACACGCCATCGTGCGCTACTAGTGGATCCATTTCAAACACCGTACTCGTCGAAAGAGTACTTGGAACAATGTCGTCTGTAACATTTTGTAATTCAAAAGAAAAAGATGTTGTTTGAGTGTCATGTTGCTTAGGACCCTTAGGGTCTTGTGCCGGAGCTGAAGTGGTTGGAACCGTGTTTGTAACAGCGGGGGGTGCTTCGAAGGCCCTGGAGGAGCCGGTTCCCGAGGGGTTGTCTTTATGTTTTATATGAAAATTTAGCTTTTTTAAAAAAAAAAAACATGGTATCCAGTTCAAGAGTCAACTAATTTGAGAAGTCCAATTCCATTGTCTACTTGTATGGTCTCCATTTAAACCCAAAACTTAGCTCTGTATGGACTTAACCCACCTAAAATTTAGCATCACATATAGAGCCCTTATTATATATATATATATATATATATATATATATATATTTAATAAGATTCAATTAATAATCTATTAAATCATATTTAGGGTAATGTCAATATTTAATATTTTTACTTAACAATTATTGTATATAAACTAAGAGAATATAAACTTATTATTTTTTATTTACTTTAGAGATCATGTCATAAACTATATATATATATTTATTGATATATGTATATTATGTCACATCTTCAAATGAATTGTTTGTTCTATAACGCGTATATATTATGAATTAATGAAGCAACAAAAACTATGAAATAAGGAAATTAAAATATTTTTGAAATAAATTTTATTGTGAACCCATGGATATACTGTTGAATAATACAATCATATCGTTTATTCAATATAAATATATGACCTACCTCACACTCTAATGCACTATTTGTCAGTGAAGAAAACTATCAAGTCTTCTATAGTTTATATTGTTTGCCTAAGAATCATCCACGATGTTCCACGCTTGCTTTGATTGTCCCAAGTCCTTCGAAAGTAAGGGTGCTTTGAACGTCCATAAAAGGTTTGAATGTGAAGCTACAACACGTTGCGATAGATGTGGTAAATTATGCTCATCTATTCTTTCTTGTTCTAACCATATGAAGACATGTCAACCACAGAAGATGCAAGTACATAATCCTCAATGAATTTGAAGAATTCTCCAAGAAGATATATTGGAGAACAAGCCATATTTCAGTTTATAGTATAGGATTTAATCTTATTTCTATCAGTTTTTATATTCTCTATAAGATTTAGTTTGTCGACTATATATTTTTAGGTTTGAGTATTTCATTATTATAATTCTTGCATGTATGGATAAATTAAATAAATAATTCATTAATTTTAGTTAAATTTCTTGGACTTCATATTTTTATTCTTTTTTAATTATGTATGAGAGTAGGATGAAATATTCTATTAGAGGATAAATGTCTTCATCTATTTTTTATATAAATTTTTAAATGCATTATCTTATTTGTTCCTTTTGTAGTTTATTATTCCTAGCTCCGGTCATGTGTGATGTATTCGGAGTTGATTGTAATTTGAAATCTATATTTGAAGCATGAACGAACTTCATAGGATTAGACGTAATTAAAAGCTTACGAGGAACGACGCAAAAACAAACCCTAGCAGACTCAATGGTTTTCAAAATTCACATCAAATTATAAACTCAAAATGGACAAATTTTTTATTAATTGAATATTTTAATGGAGTATATTTATGCGAAATTTTTATTTTGTTTTGTTTATGTAGTTTTCATGTTGCACCCTTTTGAGAAAAAAAAACTCATAACTTAATAAGATATTAGAAAATTATCATTAGTATTTTTAATTTATATTTCTTTTTAGAATATTTTTAGGATTTTCTCTTTATTTATTTTCAATTGAGGGAAGATTTATATGTTATTTAAATATATGATTTAGAAATATGTTATGTATAAAAAAAAATGAGGGAAGATTTGTTTTGTGTTTTAATATATGACTTAGAAATATGTTTTATATGAAAATT
This sequence comes from Medicago sativa, assembly GCF_051527215.1. Taxonomy (NCBI): domain Eukaryota; kingdom Viridiplantae; phylum Streptophyta; class Magnoliopsida; order Fabales; family Fabaceae; genus Medicago; species Medicago sativa. The sequence continues at coordinate 38,083,374 of NC_140755.1, read as the reverse complement.
CTAATATCTTAATAAGATATTATTTTTTTTGATAAGCCAAGAGCAAAATGACATCCAAAAGAATAGTGCCCAACTACGTTGGGACCCTACTCTAATATGTTGTCAATTGCTCATAAATATTATTAAAAAAAGGAAAAATTACATAACATTATGAAAATATCATTAGTATTTTAATTTTATATTTCTATTTAGAATATTTTTAGAATTTTTTATTTATTTATTTTTATTTGAAGGAATTTTTTCAACTTTATTTCAATATATGATTTAGAACTATGTTATGTATGAGAATTTAATTATTTGAACGAATATTTGAACTATATTTCAATATATGATTCATAAATATGTTTTATATGAAAATTTAGCTTTTTTTAAAAAAAAAAAAAACTTGGTATCCAGTTCAAGAGTCAACTAATTTGAGAAGTCCAATTCCATTGTCTACTTGTAGGGTCTCCATTTAAACCCAAAACTTAGCTCTGTATGGACTTAACCCACCTAAAATTTAGCATCACATATAGAGCCCTTATTAAATATATATATATATATATATATATATATATATATATATATATATATATATATATTCCAGTTTATATAAAGAAAACATTGTGAAATTCCCTGTTAATCTTTACATATCTGCACTATACGCTTTTGGTATCATCGCCTTTATCATTTTGCAGATCCAGGTACCTATCTTCTTAACAACTCTAATTAATGACAATTAGTGGCTAAACTTCTGTTATGATTTAGTTAAATACTTAGTAAAACTAAGTATATGAAAAATATTGTCATGATCTTATTACCTTTTATTTCAAACACAAAAGAATTTTGGGACGGATCTGGTTATTCTTGTTTTCCTCAATCTCGTTTCTTCCGGGGAGGAAGTGTTAGAGATGGTTATTTTAACTCGAATTTTCGCCAGATTACTGCGTTCGAAGTCTTGTTGAGAGCTTGTGCTCTTCTATCCCTGAGGGTTGATAGGTTTTTAAGACTTTTAGAAAGTTTTTTATGTTTAAACTATTTGATAATAAGATCATGAGAATGTCTCGTATACTATGATTTACTTTGTTATTTAGCCAAATCATAACACTGTTTACCTTTTACTTTTAATGGAGGAACCTGATCAGAATGATCTAACAACCAATCAAGAGTTGGCCGAATTCCCAAATAATTTGGAAAAACTAAACAAATGGGTTATCCCAAAAGCGATGATAGGTACATGGGTTATCCCATCTGTTCCCTCAAACAAAATTTATAATTTTGGGATGTTCGAATTTAAATCTAGATTGGCTGTTAAGACCATTGAACAAAATGTTCGTATATCTAAAGATTCGCAGAATATCTTTTTGTTATGTAAAAAGGATTTAGAATCCTTTAAAGATTATAAATATATACATGTTGGGTTAATACAAATTGCTATTAAACCTCTAACTTTGCTTGGATTAAATACCAGTATCATGGCTTATGTCAGAGATGGGAGATGTAATAATTTTAAACAATCTTTAGCCGCTGTCATTGAGACAAGCTTATGCCATGGTCCTGTAAATTTTGACATAGCACCAAATTTAAGTTTATCTCTCTCAGATAAACATTTGTTTGAAGCTTTACAAATGAATATTCATACTAATGGATATGATTTTAAAGCTGGAAGTCAAATTATGACTGTTTGTTATAGAATTTATTTCAAGGTTTTGAATACCCTAAATCCCAAGGCTAAACAAATAAGTTTTACTGGAACCACTACTTTGGTTCAAACTAATTTATTAACCTCTAAGGTTGCTACTAATAGATTGATAAAATGGGAAGAATTAGACTTTCCTGAAAATTGGAATCTTCCTCAAATTGTTGAGCCTGAACCTACGTTAAATAGAGAAGTTGAACAAATTGTTCAAACTACTAATGGAGACGTCGAAATTAGATTTACTCCTCAAAGAATTTGTAAAATACCCAGAAGTATATCTTCGCGTTATTCTTCAAATAATTTTTATTCGGCACCTAGTAATATTTCTAGAAAATCTTTTTCTGAAAATATCTCTAGAAAATCTTTTTCTGAGGCTCCATCCTCAAAGAACAAAGATGAATTAGAAACTGTTGATCACATATTTATAAGCGAAAATAAAATTCCTTATGGAGTCTATCAGACTAATAATAGTCAAAATGAACGTAAGACATCTCCTACGGAATCAGATTTCTAATTTGTTTTATGGACCTTACACCTAATAGTATTTGGAGGAAATTCATCAATGATGAATTTATGCTTGACAAATATTCTGAATTCAGAAATTGGTTTTTTAACAAATTCACTAATTGGGAACGTGATCATTTTAAAAATGAATATTATGATTATCTTAACAAAACAAATAATTTTGTCCGTTTTGTAGAATGATTCATAACCTATTTTTTAAATAAAACCGAAAATGAGATTTTAACATTAAAATCTAGACCGTGGTTTATCCAAGGTCAAGATGATCCGATTAATACTATTTTTCCTCCTGAAAAAATTATTACTTTAGGAAAAGATGTTGATGCTGCTCCTTATGCTCAAAATATTTTGGGCCAAAAGGCTAATTATCAAATAACGTTGAATGAGTTAAACTCAATAATTAAATCTCAAAATTTTTCTAATGCCTATTTAACCCGTATAGGAGATCAATTGATATCTCTTGATAAAGACTTGTCTGATTTAAAAATTTTGGTTGAAAAACAAATTAATAACCAAAAAATCATTATTGAAAATTTTGAGAAAAAGGACCCTCAAACTTCTCAAGGATTTTTTGAAAAAATTAGTGAAACTCCTATTATTCAACCTCCTACTAGAATAGAAGGATTCAAAATTGATAATGAGTCTACTGAATTTATAACGATATTAGAAGAAAAACTTAAGAAAATGAATCTTAATGTTATTTCTAAAAATCAAGAATTTGATAATGATTCTAAAGAATCTTATGATAATCTTGATGAAGATGATAATATTGATCAAATTACAGCTATGTTCGCTGATCATAGTCTTAATGATAAGACTGAAATTAATCCGGTTTATGCTAAGAAGTCCGTAGATTTACATTACTACGACAGACCTTCTCCTCAAGATTTACTTTATGAAGAAAATCAAGATTTTTTTCCAAAACTCTTATTCAGGTAGATCTATTTATGAATGGAATATAGATGGCTTAAATGAAAGACAAATTGTCACGGTTACTCAAAAAATGTTGATGTACTCCACTATTTGTAAACAACAGGGAAACCCTGATAAAAACATTGCTATTTTTATAACCACTGCTTTTGTGGGCCAACTAAGAGGTTGGTGGGATTATTATCTTACTGATGCTCAAAAGGAAGAAATTCTTTCTCATAAAAAAATTATTAAAAATGAAGTCACTGGTACTAGTATGAGTACCAATGAAGAAGATGCAGTTTATATGTTGTGTCTTGCTATATTAAATAATTTTGTTGGTGGTAGTATGCCAGTAGGAGAAAGAATTGCTACTCTCTTACAAAACTTAAGGTGTCCTTCGTTGACACATTTTAGATGGTATAAAGATACTTTTTTTATCTCGATTATTTATGCTCCAACATCCTAATAGTGATCATTGGAAAGCAAAATTTGTTGATGGGTTACCTCATCTTTTTGCCAAAAAAATTAGGCAAGCTTTGAGAAATAAGAATGATGGATTAAATATTAATTACACTAATTTAACCTATGGTCAAATTACTAATACTTGTATCCAAGAAGGATTAGCCTTATGTAATGACATAAAGCTTAGAAACCAATTGAAAACGCAGAAATTAACTGAAAAACATCAATTGGGTGAATTTTGTGAGCAGTTTGCTTTTGATATTGGTAAACCAACTATTGATAAACAACGAAAGAAGAAAAATAGTTCTTCTAAAGATACTATGTCTGATAAGCGTAATAAACGCCATAAATCTTCTAATAAGAAGAAATCTAGAGATAATCATTCTAAGAATAAAAGGGAAAATTTTCCCAGTTCGAAGAATAAAAGAAAAGCTGATAAGTTTTCCAAAAATATTACTTGTCATAAATGTGGTAAGAATGGGCATTATGCTACTCAATGTTGGACGAAAAAACATCTTAATGACATAGAAGATGAACATCTTCGAACTCAATTAGAGAAAGTCCTTCTTTATTCAGATAATGAATCTGAACCCTCCAATAATGAGGTAGACATTATTGGAGATTCTACATCCAATAATGATTCTGATTCTGACAATAATAATTGTGAATGTGGTGATGAAATTGATTATTGGAAACAAATTGTTGAGATGAATGGTCTTAATGTTCTTACTGCTGAACATGATGAAGCTTTAAAAGCTGTTGAATCAATATCAGATAATAATCTGAAGAGAAAAATGCTTGAATTTCTTATTAAAGATAGTTCAAAAGAGACAGGACCTCAAATCATTGAAACTCCATATAAAATAAGTGAAGTCTTATCTAGATTTCAAGAAACTAATACTAGAGAAACTCCCGTTTCTACCAACGATCTTAGAAGAGAAATAAATCTCTTAAAATCTGAAATAGCTCAAATTAAACGAGATAATAATTTATTATCTCAAAGAATTTCTATTCTTGAAAATCCTAAAATTGAAAATAAAGGAGCTTCTACCTCTGAAGAAAAACATTCTCCTGAAAATACTTTTCTTGCAACGTTACAAAGAGTAACTTCTCAAAAATGGTTTATAAAAATAACCTTAGTTATTAATAAAGAATATGTTCTTAATAATGAAATTGCTTTGGTTGATAGTGGGGCAGATCTTAACTGCATTCAAGAAGGGATTATCCCTACTAAATATTTTTCTAAAACCACTCAATCTCTTACCCAAGCTGGGGGAGATAAACTTCAAGTTAATTATAAACTTTCCAATACTTATATTTGTAATCAAAATATTTGCTTACCTACCCATTTCATTTTGGTTAAAAACCTAACTCATAGAATTATATTAGGCACTCCTTTTTTAAATAACATTATGCCTATTATTAATATTGATCAGAAGGGTATTACTACTTCTATCAATAATCAAAATGTCATTTTTGAATTTATTACTGATCCTCAGACTAGGATGATTAATGAAGTCAAAGATCTTCTTAGTAAAAAAGAAAAACAAATATGTTTTCTTAAGGAAGAAATTAGTTTTCTTAATATTAATGAACAACTTAAGAAGGTTGAGATACAAAGACAAATCAAGTCTTTAGAACTTCAATTTAAAAATGAAGTTTGCAATGACCTCCCTAATGCCTTTTGGGATAGAAAGAAACATACTGTTTCTCTACCTTATGTAGATGACTTTAATGAAAGTCAAATTCCTACCAAAGCTAGGCCTGCTCAAATGAATGAAAATTATCAAGAATTATGCAGGAAAGAAATCCAATCTCTTCTTGACAAAGGGTTAATTAGAAAATCTAAATCTCCTTGGAGTTGTACAGCTTTTTATGTTAATAACGCTGCTGAAAAAGAAAGGGGCGTTCCTAGACTTGTTATTAATTATAAACCCCTTAATAAGGTTCTAAAATGGATTAGGTATCCTATTCCTAATAAAAAAGATTTGTTAGATAGGCTAGCTACTGCCTCAATCTTTTCAAAATTTGATATGAAATCAGGTTATTGGCAGATTCAAATTAAAGAATCTGATAGATATAAAACTGCTTTTACTGTCCCTTTTGGGCAGTTTGAATGGCGGGTTATGGTGTTCGGGCTTAAGAATGCCCCTTCTAAATTTCAAAAAATTATGAATGACATTTTTGAGCCATACTCTGAGTTCATTATTGTTTATATTGATGATGTTTTAGTTTTTTCTAAAACAATTGATCAACATATCAAACATTTAAATTTTTTTAAAGAAGTTGTGAAACGTAGCGGACTTGTTGTCTCTGCACCCAAAATGAAACTTTTTCAAACAAAAATTAGATTTTTGGGTCATACTATTGACAAAGGAACTATTATTCCTATTGACAGAAGCATTGAATGCGCTTCTAAATTTCCTGATATTATTCTTGATAAAACCCAATTACAAAGGTTTTTAGGCAGTCTTAATTATATTTCTGACTATTATGAATATTTGTCTAAAGACACTGCTATTCTTTACAATAGGTTAAAGAATAACCCTAAACCCTGGACCAAGGAACATACTCAAGCCGTCCAAAGAATTAAGGGCAAAGTTAAATGTTTGCCTTGTCTTTCACTTGCCAATCCTAATTACTTTAAAATTGTTGAAACTGATGCCTCTAATTTGGGGTATGGAGGAATTCTCAAACAAGTTATTCCTAATAACAATAAAGAAGTTTTGGTTAGATTTACCTCTGGAAAATGGAATCCTACCCAAATTAAGTATTCCACAATTAAGAAAGAGATGCTTTCTATTATTAAATGTATCTCTAAATTTCAGAGTGATTTACTCAATCAGAAATTTCTTCTCAGAATTGATTGTAGTTCTGCGAAGTCGATTATAGAAAAAGATATTAAGAATCTTGTAGCAAAACAAATTTTTGCTAATTGGCAGGCTCAATTATCTGCTTTTGAATTTGATATTCAATTTATAAAAGGAGAAAATAATTCTCTTGCTGATTTCTTGACTCGTGAATTTTTGCAGGGCAATGACAACCCCTTATAGGGGTAGAGGAGGCCGTGGTCAATATGGTCGAGGCTATAACCCCGGGAGTAACAATATGTTGCCCCAGTCCGAGAACAATGCTCCTATAATAGGAGATTGGTCAGTTGTTCAATATAACAAAGGTAAACCAACCTTTTTCTCATGTTAAACATGAAAAAGAATAAGCATCTGCTTCATCCTCAAAAGGTAAGATAATATCTTACAAACAAGCTACTCTGGAAGAATCTTCTCAGGAATATTTCGAAAATCCTATTGTAGAAACCATCATGTATATTGATGATGAAGATCTATCTTTAACCAATAATGATGGTTGGTCTATTAAAGACAGATATCTTGACACCAGAGGATACCCTGGTATGGCTGAGAAATCCAGGCCTCATCTAGAGATGTTGCTTTTAGCTACTGGATCAGTAACTATTACTCATAATCACCAGAACAACAATCCTCAAAACTTTATAAGTTTTTCAAAATGCCATATTAATAAGGTTTTGTTACCTAAAGATTGGGGAATTACCCCAAATAACGAAAAAGCTATTAAAGATAGCCAAAACAAAACAATTAATTTTAACTATTGGGATTATATTAATGCCTTTACCTATGCTTTTTATTATCAAAACCCTAAGAACAAGCATTCTTGGTTCTTTTCTGTTAATCCTGAAATTGTAGAAAAACCTCTACCAAATTGGTTTTTTTCTTGGTGGCAAAAGTTTGGTCCATCATTAGAGATTATTCTAGAAGAAATACAGAAGTTGTATACTTCTTGGTGTAATAGCAGTCCTTTAATAGGAAAAGTAGCTTCTAGTAAGCTTATTACCGGACAATGTCCTTGTTTATTTTTCTGTAAATTTCAGATTCCTTGGATTTGGAGATGGACTATAGTCATCTCAAAAGATAATTGTAATATTCCTATATTAGAAAGACATTTCTTTTATAAATTCTGGACTAATATGAATCCAGATGTGTTATACCCTAATTTTGGACCTAAAAATACTAGCTCAATTATTCTTTTCTTGCATTTCGAGTCATTTGATATGTCTCTGATCAGTTGCATTTTTCTCTGCATTTTATTTCAATATTATTTGCAAAATTCATGAAAAAGGGCATTTTAGTCATTTCCTATGTTAAAATTGTTTGAGTCTCGTCAATTGGTTTGAATAAGTCCTTGCTTCAATCTCATGTCAAAATCCATTTCAAAAATTGCATTTGGAGTCATTTTGAGTCAGTTTTGCCCCTAGGGGCATTTTAGTCTTTTCATGTGTTAAAACTCTGTTTAAGTTCTAAAATTCAGTGTTGTCTCGAATTTAGTCGTCACGCGATGCTACACTCAAGTTAGACCTTCTTACGGATAATCATGGAGCGAGTGTTTGTCTCGTGGCACCATGATATACGTCGGAGAGGTTGCAACTTGGGAACCTTTTTAGAACCCGGTTACTATTATCCAAAGCCCTAGTTTCACCGGACACCGTGTCCACCCATGACTCCTTCCCACCACGTTTTCTCCGTACTTGAACATGATCATGCATACATGCATACACTTTTTCCATGCATTTTATCAAAGGTCTTAGACAAATTGAATTTGTAAACATTGTAGGAATGGGGAAGACTAAGTCCTACAAGTTCAAGGAAGTGGATTTGGCTAGTTTGAGAGATTTGGCACTCAAGATCGAGGATCCGACTGGTTTCCGACATCGTTACGGGGCTTTACTTACTCTTCTCCAGACTAATGTGGATGAGAAGCTTGTGCACACTCTAGTGCAATTCTATGATCAGGACTATCGGCGCTTCACTTTTCCCGACTTTCAGCTGATGCCTACCCTAGAGGCTTTTTCTTCCTTGACCGGCTTACCCATAGCCAAAGGGACACCTTTTGCGGGACTTGAGAATCCTCCTACTCCATTAGTTATTGCTAAAGATCTCTATCTCAAGATCACCGATGTCTCCAAGAAACTTGTCACTAAGGCTCACATCCGAGGGTTCACTTCAAAGTATTTACTTGAGAAAGCCAATCTCAAAACCACTTGTCAAGACACTCTTGAGGCTATTCTTGCACTACTCATCTATGGGCTTATTCTCTTTCCACACCTTGATGACTTCATGGATATGAATGCTATTGTGATCTTCTGCTCCAAGAATCCGGTTCCTACTTTACTAGCTGACACATATCATGCTATTCATGATCGATTCGGCAAGGGTCGTGGATATATTCTCTGCTGTGTACCTATCCTTTATAGGTGGTTTATTTCGCACCTTCCAAAGTCTTTCCATGATAATCCAGGGAATCAGACTATTTCACAGCAGATCATGGCTCTCACTCCTAATGATGTGGTTTGGCTCACTCCTGCTGCTAGAGTCAAAGAGATTATCTTCGGTGGTGGGAAGTTTCTTAATGTACCTCTTCTTGGTACCCGGGGTGGAATCAACTACAATCCGGAACTTTTTTATTCCTAATAATGTTTACAAAAGCTCTAATTTGTCTAAAACCCTTCGATAACATAAAAAGAGTCTTTTGCATATGCATCTGTACATATCATGCACCATTTTACATTCATAGTTTCTCGTCCGTGTCTCACGTGTTCTCTTTCCTACAAAAGGGTTGTCTCTGCCGCCTAAAGTCAAGCTACAACTGCAAAACGCTCGGGCTAAACAAGAAATTAGAATGAGTCCATTGGAACAAGAAATCCAGGAGCTTCGTGAAGAAGTAACAACACTCCGTGGGGAGGTGGAGAGGTTAAGCGCCTTGGTGACAATATTGGTAGCCGCACAGGGTCAGCTGACACCCTCATCACCAGCCAGCTTTCAAGCTCAAATACCTGATGTTACTGTTCCGATTCTGACGAAGGTCGCCAATACTCCCCAACATATGCCTGTGCTCTATGGTCTTGATGAAGTACCTCTTCCCCATGTCTCTGAGGTTCCAATGCCTACGCACCTGGTCAGAAGAAGTGATCCCACTGATGGTCCTGAAGAGAAAGAACAAAGAGCGAGTATGGTGAACTTCAATGCTGCTACTGTTATACCTATTATCAAGGCTGTCCAAAACCTGGGTCATCAATCTACTGCAACTGTGATACATGTCTTCCATGCTGCTCAGAAACATGTTGCTACTGTTACACCTGTAATCAAAGTTGCTCACAGTCCCAGTTATCAGACCCAGTTTCAACTTTACCAGCATCGAGGACAACAGAATCTCCAACAATCTCAACAGCCTCAACAGCAACATCAGGGTCCCCAACCTAAGCAAATATTTCCTCCTATATCAATGCAATATGCTACACTGCTCCCATTTCTTATTGCTAAAGGGCATTGTCAGACTAGGAAGGGCAAGCCTCCACCCAATCCTATGCATCCCGAATTCCGTACCGATCTCAGGTGTGTTTTTCACCAAGGTGCTAGGGGCCATGATGTTGAGGAATGCTATGCTCTGAGGTATATTGTGAAGAAGCTGATAGACAAGGGAGAGTTAACTTTTGAAAATAATACTTCTAATGTCCGGAACAATTCTCTTTCAAATCATGCACCTGTTGTTGGCAAGACACGACCATTACTACACCTTGCACCGAGGAGCACGAAGCCTTGAGCTCGAGCATTGTTTTTTCTACGAAAATGGAAGTCCAGAAATTGATTGAGGATAACATCTTTCTGTCCATATGTGGAAGTCAATTTGGAACCAGGGGCATGGTGCCTACTGCTGATACATGGGATATTCAGCCGCAACTGAGATGTTTTGTTGATGTTTTATACTGGTTGTTTGTTTGATAATTGTGTTTGTTTGCTGTTTTTCAAAAAAAAAAAAACCTTTCGTCTCGCCCGAAGACGAAAGTGAACTTATTTAGGGCACTTTGCTTCATATGTTTGCATCACTAATAAAAAGTCGTTTCTATCGTGGCTTTGTTTTTTTTACTTTGTGTTTTCTTTGGAAAGAATGGTAATACCAAAAAACCGTAAATTTTTTTTTTCTTTCACTTTGATCATTTCTGAATACCTGCATAATCATAATTTCTATTCAAAATCAAAGCATGCATTGATAAACCCATTGAACAATGTAACACTGTGCTCACTCTCGACTTTGAGTTCCTATGTTCGAAGCTGAAGGAGCTGGAGATGAGAAGTTTTCCAATAAGATCTCTCGTCCACTAGAACATTCTAGTCATCTGAGCTGCAAATATGAGCATCAAGAAGATTATCCCGCAGGGACATTTGCTTACAAAAAAAACTGATTCAGGGAGCTACCACTAGTCTGGCATGGATATCGTACTTCAATACACATCAACAAGGGCAAAGGGATGCCTAGTTCCAAATGATAATGACAGGTTCGCATGTCTATGAACCCCAATGCAGTCAATGAATGCTTTGTCAAAAGAAAAAAAGAAAAAAGAAAGAAAAATAAAAAAAAATTCAAAAAGCTCGACAAGTCACACACCTAAAAGGTGGCTTGGGCAAAAAAGAGCGTCTCGATTGACTAAAGCAGTCCATGCAAAAGTTAGAGACACAAAAAGTGTATCCTGATAGATCGAAGACCCGCAAGGGCGATCTATGCAAAAATTAAGGATTTATGACAAAGCAACTGCATCGGGTCTGACAAGATTCACCTGGGGCAATCCTTTTATCTCTGGTATATGGAATGAAATCAGTACTCCCGGTGGAAGTCATGATCATGTCAGTGAAAATTCTCATGGAAATCGAGTTTGTTTGTGTTTAAATGATGCTCAAACAAATGTGATCTGCTGGATTTGAATGTTAATTCTTTGTGCCATGGTCAACTATATCGAGAGGAGGATGGATCAAACTTTCGACAAGAAAGTCCATCCCGGTGATTTTCAAGAAAGAGATCTCATGTTCAAGTATGGTCTTATATTTTCAAGCCCACTCCAGGGGCAAGTGGATGCTGAGCTATGAAGGCCCATGTATTGTCAAGATGTTTTTCTCCAGTGGTGCAATGACTCTTACAATCATGAATGATGTTGAATTTCCTCATCCTGTGAACACTGATGCAGTTAAGAAATACTTTGTCTAGATATATGAAAAGAACAGCGTGGTAGGTCGAAAACCCGAAAGGGCGGCCTAGGCAAAAATGCGCTTCCCGGTGGATCGAAAACCCGCAAGGACGATCCAGGCAAAAATTAGGGACAAAAAATGAATGTAAAGAGCTCGCTGAGATTGTACGCAACTCAGGCAAGAATGAGCGTCTCGATGAGCCGAAAACCCGAAAGGGCGGTTCATGCAAAAATGAGGTCGATAAAAGACAAGTAACTATATCTGGCAAATCACCATCACCCCTTTGGGCATCTGCAAGTGTCAATGATCATTTTCATCAGAAGCTTCTGTACTTGTGAATTCAAAATTTCTAGGAAATGTAGCGGTCATCATGTTCAATGTATCACCAACCAATAAAATTACCATTTTCCAAGCTTTGTAAATCTGTGGAGTTATGCCTTTGGCTGACTTTCACTCTTCTACATCAATTTGAGCCTGTGCTTTTGTTTGAAACTCTACTCTCTTCCTATTTTCAATGTTATATACAAAATATTTCCTTTCTATTTGATAATGTTAATGTTTGAAACAAACATTTTTGAAAATTGAAAAATCTTTTTCTGTCTATTTTGAAAGCAAACCTGAGCAATAGGGTACATTTCAATGAAACATGCATGAATGAGTGAGTGTCAATGTCTATTTCAATACTTGTTACAAGCAGGTTACTCCCCAGGATGATCTGTGGTCAATGGCAAGAATGAAAAAACAGAATGAAAATGAAAAAAAAAAATTTTGAAAAAAATGAAAATGAAAAGCTCGCTAAGTTGAAAACCCGAAAGGGCGGCTTAGGCAAAAATGAGCACCCCGCTGATTGACAACCTATGAAGGCAATTCAGGCAAAAATGGGGCAATGAAAAGAATTTTATTCCCCGGTGAATCGAAAACCCGAAAGGGCGGTTCAGGCAAAAATGGGGTTGAAAATGAAAGAATGAAAGAATGAAATAATGAAAAGCATTGACCACAGATGCGAATATCCAATGTTTACCCAGCACTGACACGCCTAAGCAACGGCGACCTGTATCCAAGAATCTTCCAAGGTTCCCTCCTCTACAAGCTTTACTGCCCTCAGCCGTGGTTTTGATACGTCTCTCAACGACGATCTCTCCAAAGAGGATTTCTATGTGAATATGTTGCAGCACGAGCCATTACGTGCCCAATCTTCCAATGTTTCGTCTACCTCTGTGGAACTTCTCTGTCAAACTGCGAACAAATCATGCATTTCAAGCATTCATACATGCATAATCATGTATTTTATGTGCTCATACATTCAATAATCTTGTTATACCATGCATACATGTTGCATTTCCAATCTCAACTTTCAGCCCAACTCAATTTCCATTTTCAATTCAGTTCAATCTCCCTTTTCAATTCAACTCAATTTCAATCTCCAACTCAACTCAATCTTCAATCTCAATTCCAATTCAACTCAACTTCAAATGTCAAATTCAATTCAATCTCAACTTTCAGTCTAATCTCAATGTCAATTTAACTCAATTTCAATCTCCAATTCAACTCAATTTCAATCTCCAATCCAATTCAATTTCGACTCTCAATTCAATGTCTATGTCTATCAATCTCAATTTCCAATCCCCCTTTCAATGTCAACTTTCAATTCAATTCAAATCAATGTCAATTCACTCTCAATTTGCTTTTGGGCCAACAAAAATGGTCATGTCTATTTTCAAATCAAATCAATGTCAACTTACTCTCAATTTGAATCTTTCTAAATCCAACTTCCAATTTGTATCTTGTTATCGGTCAAGTGGCAAGTTCGATCCAAAGAACAGCTTGTACCTGTTTATATGTCTATATTTCCGGTCAAACGGCAATTTCGATCCAAAGAACAGTTTGTACCCTTTGTTTATGTTTTGTTATCAGTCAAACGGCAAGTTCGATCCAAAGAACAGTTTGCACCTACTTACATGTTGTGGTATTGATCAAGTGGCAGGTTCGATCCAAAGAACAGCTTGTATCTACCCTTTGTCTATATCTCCGATCAAGTGGCAAGTTCGATCCAAAGAACAGCTTGTATCTGCCTATATGGCTATGTTTTCAATCAAGTGGCAAGTTCGATCCAAAGAACAGCTTGTATTCATCTCTTGTTTGTATTTCTTGGTCAAGTGGCAGGTTCGATCCAAAGAACAGCTTGTACCTATCTTTTGTTTGTATTTCCTTGGTCAAGTGGCAGGTTCGATCCAAAGAACAGCTTGTACCCATCTCTTGTTTGTATTTCTTGGTCAAGTGGCAGGTTCGATCCAAAGAACAGCTTGTACCTATCTTTTGTTTGTATTTCCTTGGTCAAGTGGCAGGTTCGATCCAAAGAACAGCTTGTACCCATCTCTTGTTTGTATCTCTCGGTCAAGTGGCAGGTTCGATCCAAAGAACAGCTTGTACCTATCTTTTGTCCCCTGGTTTGTCTACCCTGTCAATGTCTACCTAAATCCCCAGTGATATGACATGCTCTGTTAGACTCCAGTTGCTTGTCTTGCATTCATAATCAAAATGTTGCATGGCATTCATGTTTTGAAAATCTAAGAGCGTATTTTTATGTCCAAAAACAGTGCAAATGTTAATTTTTAAGTATCTTCGTCCCGTCAAGTCCAATACCTCGTCTCTTGACTCTCCGGACAAAGAAACTTAAATAGGGGCAACTGTTATACCCTAATTTTGGACCTAAAAATACTAGCTCAATTCTTCTTTTCTTGCATTTCGAGTCATTTGATATGTCTCTGATCAGTTGCATTTTTCTCTGCATTTTATTTCAATATTATTTGCAAAATTCATGAAAAAGGGCATTTTAGTCATTTCCTATGTTAAAATTGTTTGAGTCTCGTCAATTGGTTTGAATAAGTCCTTGCTTCAATCTCATGTCAAAATCCATTTCAAAAATTGCATTTGGAGTCATTTTGAGTCAGTTTTGCCCCTAGGGGTATTTTAGTCTTTTCATGTGTTAAAACTCTGTTTAAGTTCTAAAATTTGTCTTTGAGTCTTTTCACTTGGTTTAAATAAACTCTTGCTTTAGTTTCATGATAAAACCCATTTTTAAATTACATCTGAGTCATTTTTTTTAGTCGTTTTGGTCCCCAGGGGCATTTTGGTCTTTTCACACGAAATTTCGACAGAGAGAGGTTACTTTGAAGTACCTCATTTAAGTAGTTGGTTCGTTTTAGTCCGTTTTGTCATTTTTAATTGTTTCGCTTTACGTTATTTTCAAATTACATTTTTTACCAATTTTATTTTAATTACATTTTAGTCCTTAAAGTTTTGTTATTTGCATTTTGGTCCTTTTAGTTTGTTATTTTTGCAGGTCAAAGTTGGTCAAAGTTTGTTACAAGTCCAAGTACACATGGCATTGTCTCATTGGTCCAAAGCTTACCACATCATCTATAAAAGCCCAGTCATCAGTCAAAGTCAAAACACTACTCATTTTTTTACACATCATCACAAACACTTTCATTTTTTTCTCTCTCCACCAAAACAAATCAAAATCACAAAAATCTCATGAATATTCAAGAACATTCTTGAACATTCATCACCAAACCACCACTCTAACCACCACAACAAACTTTTCCGGCCACCCTAACTAACCACAAAAATCATCAAATCAACAATATTATCACAAAAGAATCATCCAAAGACCCATATATAGCAATTTTTGGTACTGTTCATCACTATTCACGTCACTGTTCATCACTATTCACCGCCGGAAAAATCATTTTCGGACTCATCTCCCTCCACAAGTGCAAGGCCGATTTCGGCCACCACAAGAAGAGGAGGAGGCGCGCGGCAACCACAAGGGGGAAAAAAAAAACTCGCGGTCGGAGCTTAACCGGAGAGGGAAGAACGCTTGCGAACCGGATTCGACTTGAGGTAAGGATTTAGAAGCTTTTTACCATCTTTTTTGTCACTTTTTCTTTCAAAATTTCTCAAACTTCAAACTTTGATCTACGCTTCACCGTTGATTTTCTTGAAAAACTAAGCCCGGATTCGTGATTACAACGAAAAAGGATTGTTAAAAAGCTAAAAAAAATTGGATCGGGCAAAAAAAAATTTCCGACGCAGTGGTGCCGCCACCTCGCGGTGGTCGGCCACCGCGCCGGACCGGTGGAGGTTGATCGGAGAAGAAGGCTGCATTTGCAGACCTTCTCTCACTAAAAATTTGTAGAGAGAGGAAGAAGAAAGAATTATGAAGGAAATAAACCGGAAATGGCTTTTATAGGTGTAATCGAACCGGTTCGGTTCGCTTGAACCGGACCGGTTCACTTGGTTTTCTTCTTCTTGTTCCTCAACCGTTAGATCTAGCTGGATCAATCCAACGCTCCTCACGCGTTTGGATGATCCAGGATCCATTTACCTTGGGCCTGGACTTTTGTTACTACTTTCTCCTTATTTTCTTGCTGTTTACTACACTTTTTCTTGCTAAACACACCTTTGCATGCCTAAAATCTCTTTGAAAAATTCCAACAAAATTCCTGTAATTTTTCTAGTATATTTTGATCAATTTTGATATATTGCATGTCAAGATTGATCAAGAAATACTAGAGAATTATTTTGCCTTGGTTTAATGCTTTTTTTTTGTACTTTTTATTGAAAAATCTTGATGAAAGGCTTGTAAAATTTGGTGAATTCTTGTTGCAATTTTTGTTGAATGATTTAGGATTGTTTCTTGTTAATTTTGTATGCTGAAAATTGTTAGAGAAAATACATGGAGAAATTGCTTGAATCTTGTGTTGTTTTGTCCGATTTTGTGAAGTTTTTTGCATGTTTTAATTCCAATTGTTTGGTTCATAATAATTGTGACTTGTTGAATAATTTTGGAGTATTGTTTGGTGGTTGATTTGGTGTTTTGGTGCTGGTTTGTGATATGTGATAATTGACTCCTTGTATGGCAAATTACTTGATTCTTTAACATGTGAATTAGTGCAAAATAGGCTTAATAAAATACCATGGTTTCTTGACTTGTCATTTTCTCATAACTCTCACATTGGTGCTGAACCTAGACCCTTTGAAAAATGCCAAAATGGAGAGTTATGAGTCTCTTGCATTTGCCTTGGAATTTTGGTGTTTTATTAAGTGCATTTTTGCTACTTTTTCTTGCATTTTTACCATGTTTTATGCTTTATTTCCTTGCCAATTTTTCTACTATCCTATGCCTATTATTACTAACCATTTGTTCATTGTTTCATACATCATGAGCATTCCATACTTCATCTCCTCCTTCACTTTAATTTCTTGCACTTTAATTTTTACCAAGAGTTAGAATGTAAAAAACTTAGGATTTTTTTTGTACTTTACTTTTTATGCAATTTTAAATTCTTGCAAGACCATAGAATGTATCTAGGCCAATGATGTAAAGGACAATGGACTCTAATGATGTACACCGACACAAGCACCGACACATGCACACACCTCACTTTAGATGTATGGCTAGGATATGCATGTTTAGATGTATGGTTAGGTAATTGCATGTTTAGATGTATGCCTAGGTTTTACACTTAGAGAAAATTCCAATTTTCCAAACAAAAAACTTGAACCATCTCACTCAATTTTTTCCAAATAAACTCTTGGAACACATTCCAAGTGAATTTTTTTTCTTTATTTTTTTAATAAAAGCATCAATGAAACTAATTCCAACTTTGACTTGTTTTTGCAAATAACTAATTCCAACCTCACAATTTCACAATCTTATGCCCTTGAGGCCTCTCTCCCTCATTCTTCAAAATTCCAATTTTCAAACTTAAAATCAACCAACAAAAACCAAAACATTTTTGGAAGAGAACTACGGTGGATTTGATCCCTTAAACGGGTACGTAGGCAAGGAATCAAAATTCCTTCAATTCAAATAAAATAAAAATTCAAACACATTCTCCTCCCTCCAATTCTTCACTTAGAAACTCTTAGGCTTAATATTTTCCTTCAAAATAGCATTTAAAAATAAAGCGCGCACGTAGAAATTAAAGACGGTTCCTATAGGTTACTATAGTCGTTATGGGTGCCTAACACCTTCCCGTAGCGAAAACAACTCCCGGACCTCGATTCTCAAGGGTTTTGCTTATTTTTTCCCTTCCCAAGAAAACATGAGATATCAAAGGTTAAAAAAGGTTCAAATGTAATCAATGTTTGACACCCGAAAAACCAAGATAAAACAAGATGACCTAAAAGCTATAGCTTTAAATATTTCAAAATCCATGAAAGAAGACGAAGCAAAAGGTGTTAAAACTCCTAGCCCTCAGAACTTTTCTATGAATGAAGTAAAGAATTATTTCCATACAAAATATCCTCAAGAAAGCAATGAGCAGAATAAAGTCAGAGTCCTAGACTTTATGAAAGATCAATTTTTCTGCTCTTTTCCAGAAGATAGCATGTCAGTATCTTCTATGGGATCCAAAGATCTAGACGAAGATGTTCTTGCTGGGGAATCTCAACCAGAACCAACAATGGAAGACTTCTGGGAATCTATGATTGAAAAAGCTAGCAAAGGATAAGTTTGGAATTCTCATCAAACTTTCAGAAATTATTTTGGTGAAAGAATCTTTCGGTGGACAAAACATTGATTGTCCAAGTCTTTGTCAGCTTTTGCTTTAGTCTAAATCAGCTTTAGCTTTAGCTTTTCTTTTTCTTTTTTAAAGTTTCTTGTTGTGTTGTGATTATTGTCTGAGTGTCGATAGGGCCCAGAGTGTACCCGGCTTGAGCAATAATTTGTGTTGTAACCAGCTACCTTTCTTATAGGCTGCCTTTTACCGGTTCAAATAGTGAACCTTTTTCCCTATATAAGGGGATTTTATTTTCGTTTTGAAGCACGCTTTTGCTTCCGTTTGTAAGTTATTTTCCAGTTTATATAAAGAAAACATTGTGAAATTCCCTGTTAATCTTTACATATCTGCATTATACGCTTTTGGTATCATCGCCTTTATCATTTTGCAGATCCAGGTACCTATCTTCTGATCAGGTACCTATCATCGCTTTTGGGATAATTGTGAAAATCCCTGTTAATCTTATTAATATATATATATATATATATATATATATATATATATATATATATTTAATAAGATTCAATTATTAATCTATTAAATCATATTTTTTTATTTTTTTTTATTTTTCAAAATTCTATTAAATCATATTTAGGGTAATGTCAATATTTAATATTTTTACTTAACAATTATTGTATATAAACTTAGAGAATATAAACTTATTATTTTTTATTTACTTTAGAGATCATGTCATAAACTATATATATATATATATATATATATATATATATATATATATATATATTGATATATGTATATTATGTCACATCTTCAAATGAATTGTTTGTTCTATAACGCGTATATATTATGAATTAATGAAGCAACAAAAACTATGAAATAAGGAAATTAAAATATTTTTGAAATAAATTTTGTTGTGAACCCATGGATATACGGTTGAATAATACAATCATATCGTTTATTCAATATAAATATATGTCCTACCTCACACTCTAATGCACTATTTTTCAGTGAAGAAAACTATCACGTCTTCTCTAGTTTATATTGTTTGCCTAAGAATCATCCACGATGTTCCACGCTTGCTTTGATTGTCCCAAGTCCTTCGAAAGCAAGGGTGCTTTGAACGTCCGTAAAAGGTTTGAATGTGAAGCTAAAACACGTTGCGATAGATGTGGTAAATTATGCTCATCTATTCTTTCTTGTTCTAACCATATGAAGACATGTCAACCACAGAAGCCGCAAGTACATAATCCTCAATGAATTTGAAGAATTCTCCAAGAAGATATATTGGAGAACAAGCCATATTTCAGTTTATAGTATAGGATTTAATCTTATTTCTATCAGTTTTTTATATTCTCTATAAGATTTAGTTTGTCGACTATATATTCTTAGGTTTGAGTATTTCATTATTATAATTCTTGCATGTATGGATAAATTAAATAAATAATTCATTAATTTTAGTTAAATTTCTTGGACTTCATATTTTTATTCTTTTTTAATTATGTATGAGAGTAGGATGAAATATTCTATCAGAGGATAAATCTCTTCATCTATTTTTTATATAAATTTTTAAATGCATTATCTTATTTGTTCCTTTTGTAGTTTATTATTCATAGCTCCGGTCATGTCTGATGTATTCGGAGTTGATTGTAATTTGAAATCTATATTTGAAGCATGAACGAACTTCATAGGATTAAACATAATTAAAAGCTTACGAGGAACGACGCAAAAACAAACCCTAGCAGACTCAATGGTTTTCAAAATTCACATAAAATTATAAACTCAAAATGGACAAAATTTTATTAATTGAATATTTTAATGGTGTGTATTTATGCAAAGTTTTTATTTTGTTTTGTTTATCTAGTTTTCATGTTGCACCCTTTTGAAAAAAATACTCATAACTTAATAAGATATTAGAAAATTATGATTAGTATTTTTAATTTATATTTCTATTTAGAATATTTTTAGGATTTTCTCATTATTTATTTTTGATTGAGGAAAGATTTATATGTTATTTAAATATATGATTTGGAAATATGTTATGTATAAAAAAAATGAGGGAAGATTTGTTTTGTGTTTAAATATATGACTTAGAAATATGTTTTATATGAAAATTCTAATATCTTAGTAATATATTATTTTTTTTGATAAGCCAAGAGCAAAATGACATCCAAAAGAATAGTGTCCAACTACGTTGGGACCCTACTCTAATACGCTGTCAATTGCTCATAAATATTTTTTTTTTGCTAAGCAAGGAGTAATGGCAGACATTGGGAGGAAACACCGACATACCAACTAGGTTGGCATCTGGGAAACCTCCGTCCTATGCCGTCAAACTCTAAAATTTTATTAAAAAAAAGGAAAAAAAATATACAAGAATCTTAATATATATAAATGTTAAACATTGCTGATTAACCCTAATCCCGCCACTGTTTAACCTAATCCCGCCTTTTTTGAGGGTTTAAAAAATCTTTATGAAAAAACTCTTTGCAAGGATTCGAACCCACAACATTATGGTTCCATGTAAGCACTCCAACCACTAAGCCAATAATTGTTTTTGTGATATAATTTTGATTCCACTACCTCATATCCAATACCAAACACCCTCATTAAAAAACTAATCCCTTTTTCTTTCTTTACAGAATTGAACATTGAACGTTTCTGAACCCTTATTCCTTTGATCTCAACCCAGAAGGCAGCGGTTTCCATCCATTTCTTCCCTTTTTTCCTTCGATTTATCCTAAAAATTGTGACTGTGATGCATATTTCGTCCATACTAACTTATTAATGGTATGATCACTAAACTAATTTTGATATAAATGCTATTTTATTCATTTTGATTTTGTGGATTGTGATTGTGTCAGTTTTGATGAAAGTTGATGCTTGAAATCCTATTGTGATTGTGTTAATTTCCTTGGTTGTCAATGCTTTAAATAATAAGACACTTAAGGCTTTAAGTAATAACACACTCATGCTTTAAATTGTAATGGTTACTATTGACAATTTCAATTCCAAATCGTATTTTCGAATGTTTAATAGTTACTTATCTACTCTTTTTAGACTGAATGTAACTTGATTTGTGATATTGAAAATGATTTTATTTGAATTATTCAATAATATAATTGTAGTATTTATTGAAATCTAATACAAAATACATTTATCCAATTTGATGTTTATATTGTCAAAAAAATTGAAACAAACAAAAAATACCCCGTGCATCGCACGGGTCAAGGTCTAGTTATTAAAAAAGGAAAAATTACATAACATTATAAAAATATCATTAGTATTTTAATTTTATATTTCTATTTAGAATTTTTTTAGAATTTTTTTATTTATTTATTTTTATTTGAAGGAATTTTTTCAACTTTATTTCAATATATGATTTAGAACTATGTTATGTATGAAAATTTAATTATTTGAACGAATATTTGAACTATATTTCAATATATGATTCATAAATATGTTTTATATGAAAATATAGCTTTTTTTAAAATAAAAAAAAAACTTGGTATCCAGTTCAAGAGTCAACTAATTTGAGAAGTCCAATTCCATTGTCTACTTGTAGGGTCTCCATTTAAACCCAAAACTTAGCTCTGTATGGACTTAACCCACCTAAAATTTAGCATCACATATAGAGCCCTTATTAAATACATATATATATATATATATATATATATATATATATATATTTAATAAGATTCAATTATTAATCTATTAAATCATATATTTTTTATTTTTTTTATTTTTCAAAATTCTATTAAATCATATTTAGGGTAATGTCAATATTTAATATTTTTACTTAACAATTATTGTTTTTTTTTAAAGCCAAAAAGAGTAGCAGCAAATCGCCACTACCCCAAAACAGGTAGATATATATATATATGCAAAAACGAGGGAGAACAAAAACTAGGAGGGGGGCATAAACCACCCTAAAACTAGGCATTCCCTGTTTGTCATGTACAAAAAGAAGACTAAGAAAATGAGGCATATCTAACCAAATTCTAACACCATGATCATCCAAACCTTTTGTAGCTAGCATATCTGCGCATCTATTTCCTTCTCTATATATATGAGTGACAACAAAGTTCATCTGGTAAAGCAACTGAACACAATTCTTCCATCTGTTTCTTATGCTACAAGGAATCATGGAATCATTCTGAAATGCCATAACAACAAGAGAGGAGTCTGTTTCAATCCATAAATTAGACCATCCTCTTTGATAAGCAATCTCAGGGGCCCTCATTATGGCTGAAAGCTCAGCATGATAAGCACTGCACCCACCAAGATTTTCTGCAAAACAAGATAAGAAGTTGGCATTGTTGTCTCTAAAAATACCCCCACAGGAAGAGCTGATTGAAGTGGCTGCCCCATCAGTATTGCATTTGATCCATCCTGTGATTGGTGGGGACCAAATTATCTCTTTGATGTTCATTGGTTTGGGGGGATGCACTATGACATCAAACTTTTTCAAAGTAATCAAATCTCTGACAGATGAGTTAGACAATTTGGAAGTGTTAGACCCTGAGAGGTTAACAGCAGAAATAATAGAATTGATTGCCAGTTTCCAGTTAGGCTTTGAGTCTTGGAACCTACACTGGTTTCTATAGAACCATATTGTACTAAAGATGTTAACCACAGTTGCTTGAATTACAATTTTGCATTGAGGTGACCAACCTCTATCACAAATGTTCCAGATATCCTCAATAGATTGAAAATGCAAAGGTGAATCAAGAATTGAGGCAAACCAACACCAAATCATGAAGGCAAACCTGCATTCAAAGAATAATTGGAAGGATGATTCTGCACAGGAGGAGCACAAAGAGCACATAGATGGGATGTTGCAGCCTCTTTGTTGAAGCTTTTCATCTGTAGGCAGCTTATCATGAATCACTCTCCAAGCCAGAAGTGATTTTGATGGAGGAATGTCTCAATTCCAAATGTGTTTGGCCCAGTGAAAGGTGGCCGAGGGTTGAATAATGAAGGCATAAGAGTCACAAAGCGTGAGGGTTCCATTGGGGTTATGCTTCCAAACCAGCTTGTCATCTGTTTCTTCAAAAGGAATGGTTGCTTGCATAACAATCCATCTTACTTCAGGAAATAAAGAAGTGATTTCTTGAGGTATGTTCCACTGAAAATTTTGTATATATTCATTAACAAACAAAGGAAAATCCGGTATGTCAGTATTGGTTAACTGCAGAGTGTCTTGAATGGGGTTACCACACCAGGCATCCTTCCAAAAATTTATGCTCTTTCCATTACCAAGCAGCCAATAAGAATTATCAATCACCTTTGGGAATTCCTCTTTGATACTGGTCCAAATAGATGAGAAAATTTGATGTGCAATGGGTTTGTTTCCTCTAACAGCTCTGCTCTTCAAAATCATAGCCCAGTCTTCATTTGACTGCATCATGTCCCAACAGAGTTTTAGATTGAAAGCCTCATTTAAGGAAATGATTGACCTCAAACCTAATCCCCCCTCTGAATATGGTTTGCACATTTTTTTCCAGGCAACAGTCACTAACTTTCTCTTTGTGGTATCCCCACTCCATATAAAGTTCCTTATCCACTTCTCTATGTCTTTCAACACCGAAACTGGCCAGGAATATAAACTAAGAGAATATAAACTTATTATTTTTCATTTACTTTAGAGATCATGTCATAAACTATATATATATATATATATATATATATATATATATATTGATATATGTATATTATGTCACATCTTCAAATGAATTGTTTGTTCTATAACGCGTATATATTATGAATTAATGAAGCAACAAAAACTATGAAATAAGGAAATTAAAATATTTTTGAAATAAATTTTATTGTGAACCCATGGATATACTGTTGAATAATACAATCATATCGTTTATTCAATATAAATATATGACCTACCTCACACTCTAATGCACTATTTGTCAGTGAAGAAAACTATCAAGTCTTCTCTAGTTTATATTGTTTGCCTAAGAATCATCCACGATGTTCCACGCTTGCTTTGATTGACCCAAGTCCTTTGAAAGTAAGGATGCTTTGAACGTCCATAAAAGGTTTGAATGTGAAGCTAAAACACGTTGCGATAGATGTGGTAAATTATGCTCATCTATTCTTTCTTGTTCTAACCATATGAAGACATGTCAACCACATAAGATGCAAGTACATAATCCTCAATGAATTTGAAGAATTCTCCAAGAAGATATATTGGAGAACAAGCCATATTTCAGTTTATAGTATAGGATTTAATCTTATTTCTATCAGTTTTTTATATTCTCTATAAGATTTAGTTTGTCGACTATATATTCTTAGGTTTGAGTATTTCATTATTATAATTCTTGCATGTATGGATAAATTAAATAAATAATTCATTAATTTTAGTTAAATTTCTTGGACTTCATATTTTTATTCTTTTTTAATTATGTATGAGAGTAGGATGAAATATTCTATTAGAGGATAAATGTCTTCATCTATTTTTTATATAAATTCTTAAATGAATTATCTTATTTGTTCCTTTTGTAGTTTATTATTCCTAGCTCCGGTCATGTGTGATGTATTCGGAGTTGATTGTAATTTGAAATCTATATTTCAAGCATGAACGAACTTCATAGGATTAGACGTAATTAAAAGCTTACGAGGAACGACGCAAAAACAAACCCTAGCAGACTGAATGGTTTTCAAAATTCACATAAAATTATAAACTCAAAATGGACAAAATTTTTATTAATTGAATATTTTAATGGAGTATATTTATGCGAAGTTTTTATTTTGTTTTGTTTATGTAGTTTTCATGTTGCACCCTTTTGAAAAAAAAAAACTCATAACTTAATAAGATATTAGAAAATTATCATTAGTATTTTTAATTTATATTTCTATTTAGAATATTTTTAGGATTTTCTCTTTATTTATTTTCAATTTTTTTTTTTTTAGCCAAAAGGGTTACAGCAAGATGCTGCAACCAAAATTCCATTGAAACAAAAAGAAAATACAAATCAGAGGGGGGACATAGACCAAACCCTCAAGAAGAAACAAACCTATAGTTAGGCATACCTAACTTGTTTTGAATTAAAGAGCTAGAAATGAAGGATGGAGCAGATTCCCAAGAAAACAATCCTTGAATTGTTAAGCCAAAGTTTGCAAGGGAATCAGCACATTGATTTCCTTCTCTAAAAATATGAGATACAACAAAATTCATGCTAGCTAAGAGTTTCATACAATTAAGCCATCTATTACTTAAATGCCAAGGAACTATGCTCTTGTTAGAGAAAGCATTCACTACTAGTATGGAATCAGATTCCAACCAGAAATTAAACCAATTCTTATGATAAGCTATCTCTATGGCTCTCATTGCACCAAGAAGTTCAGCATGAAAGGCAGAAACCATACCAAGATTTTCAGATATGCAAAGTAAACAATCAGCTTCAGAGTTTCTAAAAATAATACCACTTGCAGAAGCTAAATCCGAAGATGAACCATCTGTATTTCCTTTAATCCAATGACTAAAAGGAGGATGCCATATGACCTCTTTGATATGAGGAGCCCTAGGAGGGTGAATATTAACTCTGAACTTTTTGATGATAGCAAAATCCGACATTGATGAATTTGATGTAGCTTTGGAGTTGTTACCAGATAAAGCTACATTAGAAGAGACTAAAGAAATGGCACTCTTCCAATGTATTGTTTTGTCTTTGAATCTAGCAGTATTCCTGGCAAACCAAATAGTTGATAAGACATTGATGATGGCTGCTTTGATCACTATCTTGCACTGGGGGTTCCACCTTCTATCATAGATGTGCCAAATTTCTTCAATATTGTTAAAGTGCAGATTGAAATTGAGAGTGTTTGCTAGCCAGTTCCAGATTCTCATTGCATAAGGGCAAGCAAAGAATAAGTGAAATGTTGTTTATTCTTGACTCAGACAAAGGGTGCAGATGGATGGGATGTTACAACCTCTTTCCTTAAGCTTTTCATCTGTTGGCATTTTGTCATGCATAATTCTCCATGCTACAAAGGATCTGGATGGAGGAATGTCAATACTCCATATAGTTGAGGCCCAATGAATCTTCTGCATTGTTTGAGATTTGAGTTGATAAGCATCCTTGAGTGAAACATCACCAAATTTAGAGTTTATCCACATCAGCTTATCTTGCTTATGCTCCAAAGGAATCACAATGTTTTCAAAAATTTGTTTGAGATTAGGAAATTGTACCTGAAGCTGCCAAGGTATGGTCCATTGAAAATCATTCAGATAATCACAGACTCTAGAAGTAAGAGAGTTGTGAATGTTAGGGGGAATTTGAAACACCTCACAGAGGGGAGGCCCGCACCAACTATCAGTCCAGAACTTGATATTTTCCCCATTTCCTAACAACAATGTGGTGTTCTCAAGAATTGTGGTATATTCGCTCTTGACACTGCTTCAAATTGAAGAAGAAACATGATGAGCAATTTGTCTCCTATCTCTGAGAACTCTATTCCTGAGGATGACTGCCCACATTTCGTCAGAATTAAGCAAAATCCAACAAAGCTTGAGGTTGGAGGCTTCATTAATTTTGATTAAGGATCTCAGACCTAGGCCTCCTTCATTAAATGGTCTACAAAGCTTTTTCCAAGCCACAGTAACAAGCTTCCTTTGAGTGATATCCCCACTCCAGATGAAATTCTTTATACATCTTTCCAGATCCTTTAGTAAAGAAATGGGCCAAGAGTAAACAGTTATGCTATGAATCAACATTCCATGAATCACTGACTTTACTAGCTGAATTCTACCAGAAATGGACAGTAAGGAGGCTTTCCAAGCACTAAGTTTAAGTTTGATCTTGTCTGCTATAGGTTGGAAATGTAATGATTTAGGTTTCCCTTTGAAAATGGGAACTCCTAAATAAGAGAATGGTAATTGACCAATGGTGAAACCAATTAACTGTGCAAGATGATGTAGTCTAGATGATGGAATGGAGCCTGAAAATATGGTTGACTTGTTTGCATTAATCATCTGCCCTGATGCTAGTGCATACCTTGTGAAAGTTTCTTTGAGAGCCAGTAGACAAGATTGTTTACCCTTGCAGTAAACCATTATGTCATCAGCATACAAACTATGTGATGGAATATTGGAGAACCTAGAAGTTTTCCCTCCTCCACCAGTTTTGAGATACTCCTGCTTAGAACATCGTCTGCTAGACAAAATAAAAGAGGAGAGAGGGGGTCTCCCTGCCTCACCCCTTTATTTATTTTCAATTGAGGGAAGATTTATATGTTATTTAAATATATGATTTAGAAATATGTTATGTATAAAAAAAATGAGGGAAGATTTGTTTTGTGTTTAAATATATGACTTAGAAATATGTTTTATATGAAAATTCTAATATCTTAATAAGATTTTTTTTTTTTTGATAAGCCAAGAGCAAAATGACATCCAAAAGAATAGTGTCCAACTACGTTGGGACCCTACTCTAATATGTTGTCAATTGCTCATAAATATTATTAAAAAAAGGAAAAATTACATAACATTATAAAAATATCATTAGTATTTTAATTTTATATTTCTATTTAGAATATTTTTAGAATATTTTTATTTATTTATTTTTATTTGAAGGAATTTTTTCAACTTTATTTCAATATATGATTTAGAACTATGTTATGTATGAAACTTTAATTATTTGAACGAATATTTGAACTATATTTCAATATATAATTCATAAATATGTTTTATATGAAAATTTAGCTTTTTTTTTTTAAAAAAAACTTGGTATCCAGTTCAAGAGTCAACTAATTTGAGAAGTCCAATTCCATTGTCTACTTGTAGGGTCTCCATTTAAACCCAAAACTTAGCTCTGTATGGACTTAACCCACCTAAAATTTAGCATCATATATAGAGCCCTTAGATATATATATATATATATATATATATATATATATATATATATATATATATATATGTAATACCCACACTAAACGTATCTAGAAAGTTTAGCATGTGCATTTATTTAGTACTGGATACATTAAAAATTTACAACATAAAAACTTCGAATGAATATCTTATACAACAATGTGCGTTCGTACAATAATAAAGTAACACAACTTTTCTAAAATATAATGAATGCGTCCTTGCATATCCATATCATCCTGCAGCGGGTACGAACGAACACTTGCTGATACATCCATTCGGCTACTAGCTTGCCATCCAACCTGTTTATCTGAAACAATAAGGATTGGGATGAGACATAATGTCTCAGTGAGTTCTACCTAATCCTAGGCTATAGGTAACCTCAGGGGAAACCTACGGTCACCACGTGTCTACAATACAACCTGCCGGTTGATTATACATGTGTGGGGACTTGCATACTTAGACGGTCGTGCATACTAGGGCCGTCATAGCCTCATCTTAACTTGTTATAGGCTTCACTTCTATACGTGTCATGGCGGTCAAGGGGAAACTATAACCGCATTACCAAGAATACGCTCTACGTATCAAGGCCTAAACATTACATAATCATGACACGATTCTAAATCGGACGATTAGGGGAAATGTAACATCCCGCTCGTCAGCTAATGGAAACTTTATCTGTTAAATGTAACAGAGGACTAAGATTTATGTAAAATGCTTATGGTGAAGAATTTTAAGTACGACGGACGATATTATTATTAAATATCACTCGAGTATGAACTTATGTATCAGTGTCAGGTAAACACGACTAAGACGAAGGGCATTTAAGTATTTACGCACAAGGGAGTATATAAGCATTTTTGGGGTGGAAATCTTCATAATTTCCTTGACTTTCTCTCTCTAGGTTTTGGGAAGAAAGTTCTCTCCTCCTTCTCTCTAGGAACCGCCCTCCCTCTCCTCTCTTAATCATTCAAACTTCATCTAAAACATGGATTTTGGTAGCTTGGTAAGCAAGATACACATGGAGGAAAAGATTAAAGCAAGGTTTCGTTGAAAAGCTTTGGATCAAGAATGATGGGGAAGCTAAGGTTTGATGCTTGAAGCTTGAAGATATGCAAGAAACATGATTAGGTGAGTTCCATAGATATTTTACCTTCCTTGGGTTGTGTAAATTCCATGTTTAAAGTATAGATTTATGTTTATGTGAGGTTTAGAACCCTAAAGAACTTTTGATAAATTCTTATTGATTACTTGTTAGTTTGCCATGAAATATCTTTATAAATGTATGTATATGTTGCTGGATGATTATGGTGCCTTGCAGGATCAAACTGAACAAGTTTTGGGTCAAAACTGGAAATTTTGTACCTCAGACCCGAAGAACCACGCTATTAGCGAAATCTACGCTAATAGCGAAATTCTTCAGGATGAGCCACGCCCCAACTGAGCTATTAGCGCAGCTCTCTGGACTTGGCCAACTTGCTTTGGCCTGTTGGCCCAGTTCAGGGTCCGTGGTGCATTCCGAGGCTTTTCTTTCAACGTTTTACAACTTTATAACCTTAAAACAACATCTATGCAATGCACATAACATCAAACGATTATTGAAATGAAAATCATGGCAAACTTAATAAGAATGGCAAGAGTGATTCAAGAGAGTTTAAACCGATATTACTCGGGTAGCTATGAATTAAGAAAGGGAATGAATGTAGAGCCTCGCATAGTGTTGAGAACTAGAATGATAGCATGAATGATTTGTAAGGCAATTATAGGATATGATTCCCTAGAATGATAAAACGCGAAGTGTATTCTCTTCGCATATGATCAAGTATGTTAAGTTGTGGATAGGTAGTTAATCTCTCCACCATGGATAAGTATGTACAAGCATGAGCAAGTATGATTAGGTTTAACCTATACGAACGACAAGACTATGACTTAATAAGTGTAGGTGGCATGTCTCTTGCTATCCACCTCAGGGGGGGATACAAGGGGTTCTCATGATGGGAATGGTTCAAGCCGTAAGGGACCCACATGTCACTGAGTGTCATACCCTAATTTTGGACCTAAAAATACTTGCTCAAAAAGATTTTCCTCTTCTCTGAGATGGGTTTTGACTCTTGAGAGATTGCAATTGACTGTTGTTTTACTCTGACATTTTACTCTACTTTATCTGAAATTTACCGCTGTTACTTGAAAATGTTATTAATTGTGATTTTGTCTATGGTTTTCTTGCATTTTAAGCCATCCAAAAGGTTTTTCTTGCATTCCAAGTTATTTGGAATTGTCTCTGATCAATTGCATATTTCTCTGCATTTCATTTCAATCTTATTTGCAAAAATCATTGAAAAGGGCATTTTAGTCATTTCATGTGTTAAAACTCCTTTTAGTCCCTGAAAATTGCCTCTGAGTCTTTTCATTTAGTTTGTATAAATCCTTGCTTTAGTTCTATGATAAAATTCATTTCAAAAATTGCATTTGAGTCATTTCGAGTCAATTTAGTCCCTAGGGGCTTTTTGGTCATTTCACATAAAATTTTGACAGAGAGGTTACTTTAAAGTACCTCATTTGGTAATTGGTTCATTTTAGTCCTTTTTGTTGTTTTTAATTGTTTCAATTTACGTTAGTTTCAATTTACCAATTTTAAACCAAATTTTATTATTATTTTCATTTTGGTCCCTATTTTCTGTTATTTTCATTTTAGTCCTCCAAGTTGTTAAAATTGCATTTTTTAGTCCTTTTTCAGTTTGCAGTTTGGTCCTTGTATTTTCAAAAATTGCAGAAAAGTCCCAAGTCCAGAATTAGTCCAAGGCCGAGCCATTTCAGTCCAATCCAGGTGTCAACATCTCACTGGCTTACAAGTAGACATGTCACCTATATAAAGGCCACATCACTGATTGCACAGTACGAGAACCATTAATCACAAGCCACATCACAAACACCTTTCTCATTTTCTCTCTCTTCTCCTAAAGATCAAAATCCTAACCGTTTTCAAAAATCACCAAGAACACGAAGAACACTATGAAACCCTAGTTTTCCAGAATCCAAAATCAGTTCGAATTGGAGCAATTTCTTCGCTGTTCTCAGAGATTCGAAGGTGAATCTTCATCATTGAACTGCGTTCCCTGCAATTCCATCACCAATTCATCTCAAGGACGAACCGGTGCGATCACAGAGACGAAGAGTGAGAAGAAGAAGGATCGAAGCCAGATCGAACCGGAGAAGAAGAAAGAGTAGATTGAATCAAACCGGTGCATCGAAGCGAAGAAATCACCGATTTATTTTCGGTTTCAACACTTACCAGAGAATCCGAGAAGAAGACTTGAAGTTTTCCGTCGTTCACCGTTCGTTTCTCCGATTTACACCGAGGTAAAATCATTTTCCTCCTTCGTTTTCAATTTCCAGTTTCAAATCGCATTCGAACACAGAGCGGTGTAGATCGAAGAACGAACGGTTTAGATTCGAAAAAGATTTTAAAAAAAACTTCGAAATCGTAAAAGTTTAAATGTAGATCTACACCGATCTATTGAGTTTTGAGGAAAACGAGTAACATTTTTGAACTCAGGACAAAGAAGACGATCTAAAAGTGTAAAATGATTTCAAAAACAACAGAGGTTCAACTCCGGTGTGGCGGCGCTAACGCCGGCCACCGCACCGGAGGAAATTCCTGTCGTCTTCTCTGGCCTGCAAGTTGCAGAGCTCGGAGAGCCTTAGAGAGAGAGAGAGGAAGTGTAGAGAGAGAAAAGAGAAGAAAAAATGAATCAGGCTGGTAGCTCTGTGCTTATATAAGCACATGAACCGGTCCGGTTCGTTTTGGTTCACTCTTTCTTCGATCTACACCGTCTGATTTGCGGTTTGCCACGTGTATGCTTGTGATCTCTCGTTTCTATGCACCTGAACCTGTTTACCATGCGCTACGTATTCTCAGCCTTTGGATCTAGGGTTCTGATGGAGTTGGATCAATCCAACGCCTCTGAGGCGTTTGGATAGTCCAGATCCATCAGTAACCTTGGGCTTGGGCCTGGTTTTCATGATGTGTTCGTTTTTGTTGTTTTTTTGCTATTTTTTGACACTGTACATTGCTAGTTACACCCCTGCCATGCCAAAAACTTTGTGAAAAATTCTAAATAATTTCTTGCATGTTTCTTGATATTTTTATGAAGTTTTGTGATGATTTTCACATGTTGAAAATTGATGAAAAACAGTGTGATAGTTTCTTGCTTATATGTGATGTTTTGTGTTAAATTTTGTGAAATTTTGCAATGCTCTTGACTTTAAATCTTGATGCATGATATTGAATTTTGATATGTGAATTTGTGATGAGTTTACCTCTGTTTTGATGTTTTTTTACTGATTGTGAATGTGTTGTTGTTAGTTACTTGTCTTACAAGTTATGGTAATAATTGTTTGTGGAAAATAAGTGTGAAATAGGTCTAGAATGTGTTATAATTTGTGAAACTTGGTATTACCTTGTAATTCTCATGCTAGGACTGAAATGAAACTCTTTGGAAAATTGCAAGTAACATGAGAATTATAGGCCTTGTGCTTGTGTGCATTTTATGACATATTTTAGGCATATTTTACTATCTTTTTGGCTAAGTCTTTGTTACTTTTTTTGTTGAGTTTTGCTTGCTTTGTTATGCATTTTCTACTTGCTTTTATTTTCATTTCTCTTATGCCTTATGCTACTAACCCTCTACTTCATGTTTCATACATCTCATAAGCATCTCATCCTTCATTTCCATTTTATTTCTTGCCATTTAAATTCATGCAAAAGTTAGAATGTAAAACCTAGGGTGGTGTATTTTACTTTATGCAATTTAATTTCTTGCAAGGAGTAGCATGTAAACTAGGGCCTATGTAACGGACAATGGACTATAATGATGTACACCGACACAAGTACCGACACGCACACACGTTGTATGATGATTTACCGTTAGGTGTATGTTTAGGAATCGCGATACTTAGAAAAATCCATTTTCCAAAAAATGTTAGAAATCTCATCACTTGAAAACAATTTCTCTAAATAAACCTTGGAGTCAAAACTCCAATGATTTTTTCCTTTATTTTCTTAAGCAAAAACCAAATGAAATTAATTCATACTTTGACCATTTTTCTTTAATAAAATGAACCAACACTTCACCAATTTTCCTCTCAAGCCTTTAAGGCCTCTTTTCCCCTTCTTCAAAATTTCCTTTTTCCAAACAAACTTAAAATCAATTGCAACTCACAAAAACTCTTTTTTGGAAGAGAACTACATGGAGTTTGATCCCTTAAAAGGGTATGTAGGCAAGAAGTGAAAACTTCTCCAAGTCCAATAAAACAAAAATCCAAACACATTCTTCTCCCTCCAATTCTTAACCTAGCAAACCCTTAGGTGTAAATAACATTTTTTAAATAGCATTTAAAAATAAAGCGTGTGTGTAGAAAGTAAAGACGGTTCCTATAGAATACTATAGTCGTTATAGGTGCCTAACACCTTCCTATAGCGAAAACAACTCCCGAACCTCGATTCTCAAGGGTTTTTTTTTATTTTTCCCTTCCCAAGAAAAAATGAGATATCAAAGGTTAAAAAGGTTCAAACTTAATCAATGTTTGACACCCGAAAAACCAAGATAAAACACTGAGTAATAAGACGTAGGTACTCGTGTCTCTTGTTATCCACGCCAGGGGGATACGGGAGGTTCTCGACCTAAGGGGAACGGTTCAAGCCGCAAGGGACCCACACGACACTGAGGGAGTCCGATGTACGTATGTCGGTCATGTATGGGAGTGTTCCCGGGGTTACTCCACCCGCGAATCTCCGTAAAATGAATCAAGATAATGTCTGTTTGTTCAACGCTAACCTAATGAATGAACTTAGATACGTTTATGTATGATATGATTATGATTATGTTATGTTCATGATTATGCAAGAGTGAATCCATGCAAGTTTATGTTTAAGAATAAGAGCATTAGATGCTGCAGGATAAGTACAAGGCATGGATTAGAGCAAGTAAAGAACATGATACCGATGACGATCTTAGGTTCCCCTAATCGTCCGGTTTAGATTAGTGTCATGATATGTTATGTTTAGGTCTCGATACGTAGAGTGTATCTTTGGCAATGTGGTCCTAGTTTCCCCCTTGACCGCCATGACACGTATAGGAAGTGAAGCCTATAACAAGTTAAGATAAGATTATGACGGCTCTAGTAAGCACTACCGTCTAAGTATGCAAGTCCCCACACACGTATAATCAACCGTCAGGTTGTAATGTAGACACGTGGTGACCGTAGGTTTCCCTTGAGGTTGCCTATAGCCTAGGATTTAGGGGAACTCACTGAGACATTATGTCTCATCCCAATCCTTATTTGTTTCAGATAAGCAGGACGTTATGCCAGCTTGAAGTCGGATGGATGTTTCAGCAATTGTGCGTTCGTGTCGCTGCAGGATGCTTTGGATTTTAAGGATGAAAATTATATGTATGGTTGAGATGTTTATGTGATTTGTGTACGAACGCAATTTGTTGTATAAATATTCATTCGTATGTAATTTATGTTGTAAATTTTAATGTATCCAGTACTAATAATAACGTTCGTGCCAGACTTTCTAGATACGTCTGGTATGGGTGTTACAGGAAACCTAGGATCGTCATCGGCATAACTTTATTTATACTTGCTCTATGCATAACTACGTTGTGTCTAACAACATACTCTATCTTGCTATCATGCTAGTTCTTGACGATCTACGCCAAGGCTCTACTAATTCTTGACAATCTACGTCAAGGATCTAAGACATAGCATAAACATGTCTAATAAATATGCATAGTCAGATTCATTGATTATGTTAGCGTTTAACAACAAGCATTATCTAAGTTCATTTTACGGAGAGCCCCGGGGTGGAGTAAACCCGAGCACAATCCCTTACTAACCGATGGAAACCTATCTAAGGTATAACCAACGACACTCCATCAGTGGCATGCGGGTTCCTTACGGATAACCCCGTTTCACCTAGTGGAAACCCCTTATGTCCAACCTAGTGTGGATCACAAGAGACACGACACCTACATCTTGTTTAGCTTTCTGTGTGAATAGATATTTAATCGCTTCACAGCTTTAATAAAGTCTGAGTCTATAAATGCATGAGTATTAAATCTATACATGCTATCTCTTTTACCTCGGATTCCTATACGATCCAACTAGAGGTAAACTATATGCTTGCTTAACTTACTTCGTGAATAGATATCTAATCGATTCACGGATTGCCATATTCGTATGGCACTTAGCTCCTATGCGAAGATAATACTCTATATTACTCCGCGTCTTATCAAGCATATCACTAACGCATAGCATTCTACTTCTTTACTAACTATTCTAGTTCTTGACAAGCTATGTCAAGGCTCTACTTCCTTCCCTTTCTTAGTGCTTACTACCCAAATAATCGGCTTAACTCTCTTGTGCCTTTCTTGACGTACATGCTAAAATTACCATGATTCTTGATTCAAAGATTATTTGATGTTATGTGCATTGCTTAGATGTTGTTTTGGGGTTACAAAGTTATAAAACGATGAAAGGAAGGCCTCGGAATGCATCACCGACCCAACATTGAGCCAACAAGCCAAAGCATGTTGGCTGGTCCAGAGGAAGTCGCTATTGGCGACCCTGGGGCGTGGCCTGTCTGAAGAATTTCGCTATTAGTGAAAATTTTGCTAATAGCGAGTTTCTTCGGGTCTGTGGTACAAAAATTTGAAATTTTGGCCTAAAACTCGTCCAGTTTGATCCTGCAATGCACTATGAACATCCAGCAACTTATATAGCATGATAAAACATCTTTCATAGCAATATTTACATGTACAAGACAAGATCAAGGCAAAGGGTACTAAAATCTTATTTTTCTAAGCTTACTCAATTCATGTTTTCCTTGCAAAATTAAGCACATAAACCCATAGGTAGGTACTATCTAAGAACTAACCTAACATATTCCTTTTGATTCCTCAAGCTTTAAGCTTTCCCAAGATCAAACCCTAAGCCAAGATTCCAAACTAAAACCAATCTTCTTTGTTGTTTCTTTTCCATGAAGCTTCTAAGATCTTTGCTTGATCTCTTCTTGCATGAATTTGGAAAGATTTGATGACATAGAGAGGGAGGATGGGGCGATCCATAGAGAGAGGGAGGAGAGAACTCTTTCACCAAAAACCTAGAGAGAGAAGGAAAATGGAAAATGAGATATTTTGGTGCCAAAACCAAATAAATATCTCTTCAACGTGCAATTACCAATATGCCCTTGACTCAAGCGTGCTCAATACGGCTCTGATACTTAAATCGTACCTGACCTATGCCATCAATAAACATTTCCATCAAACTTTCTTTCCGTAACATAAACCCTCTGGCACGATCGACTGGTAATATTCCGATACTAACAGGCGGGATATATATATATATATTTTAATAAGATTCAATTATTAATCTATTAAATCATATTTTTTAATTTTTTTAATTTTTCAAAATTCTATTAAATCATATTTAGGGTAATGTCAATATTTAATATTTTTACTTAACAATTATTGTATATAAACTAAGAGAATATAAACTTATTGTATAAAAACTAAGAGAATATAAACTTATTATTTTTTATTTACTTTAGAGATCATGTAATAAACTATATATATATATATATATATATATATATATATATATATATATATATATATATATATATATATATATTGATATATGTATATTATGTCACATCTTCAAATGAATTGTTTGTTCTATAACGCGTATATATTATGAATTAATGAAGCAACAAAAACTATGAAATAAGGAAATTAAAATATTTTTGAAATAAATTTTGTTGTGAACCCATGGATATACTGATGAATAATACAATCATATCGTTTATTCAATATAAATATATGACCTACCTCTCACTCTAATGCACTATTTGTCAGTGAAGAAAACTATCAAGTCTTCTCTAGTTTATATTGTTTGCCTAAGAATCATCCACGATGTTCCACGCTTGCTTTGACTGTCCCAAGTCCTTCGAAAGTAAGGGTGCTTTGAACGTCCATAAAAGGTTTGAATGTGAAGCTAAAACACGTTGCGATAGATGTGGTAAATTATGCTCATCTATTCTTTCTTGTTCTAACCATATGAAGACATGTCAACCACATAAGCCGCAAGTACATAATCCTCAATGAATTTGAAGAATTCTCCAAGAAGATATATTGGAGAACAATCCATACATGTTCAGTTTATAGTATAGGATTTAATCTTATTTCTATCAGTTTTTTATATTCTCTATAAGATTTAGTTTGTCAACTATATATTCTTAGGTTTGAGTATTTCATTATTATAATTCTTGCATGTATGGATAAATTAAATAAATAATTCATTAATTTTAGTTAAATTTCTTGGACTTCATATTTTTATTCTTTTTTAATTATGTATGAGAGTAGGATGAAATATTCTATTAGAGGATAAATCTCATTAGCATTTTTAATTTATATTTCTATTTAGAATATTTTTAGGATTTTCTCTTTATTTATTTTCAATGGAGGGAAGATTTATATTTTGTTTAAATATATGATTTAGAAATATGTTATGTATAAAAAAAATGAGGGAAGATTTGTTTTGTGTTTAAATATATGACTTAGAAATATGTTTTATATGAAAATTCTAATATATATATATATATATATATATAGATATATATATATATATATATTTTTGCTAAGCAGGGAGACAGACAGACATCAGGAGGCAACACCGACATCCCAACGATGATGGCACCCCGGGACGCCTCCGTCCTATGCCTTCCAATCTCTAAAGTTTATTAAAAAAATGGAAAAAAATATATACAAGGAGAGGGGGGACTAGGCCAAAACCCTCATTGAAAAAGCCAAAACAAAAAAAAATAAAGCCGACGTAAATCTATAATTGGGTGAGCCAATTCTGTCTCGAAAGAAGTCGAAAAGCAACTATACAGGGAGCGTGTCTAACCAAACAGAACCCTAAGTATCATGACCCTCGGACATTCCAACATACCATCATTTGGACGATGGAGAAGGACCACCCTTTGCACGAGTCTGATAATGCGGCTTTCCGAGGACTTGCTTTTTCATATTTAGCTGCTGCTTTTTTGAGAGAACTTGCGTAAATCCTTCCTTTGCGGTCAGTTGATCGTATTCTTTGATTCTGGCCCATAAATCCAAGTCATGTTGTACGTTCTTGCTAGTGTGTGGCTGAATTGTCACCTGTGCAGCATCATGGCTAGAATTCGCTACGTGGTGGGCTGTTAGTGCTACTGAAGGAGCAACCTGCTCTAAATCAATAGATTGCACGTCACCGTGCGCTTCAGCAGTGATCTCTTCAAGCACATGTGTTGAATTATGAGGCAGCCGGTCATTGCGAGCTATAGCAGCATCAGTTTGTACCTCAATTGTGAAAGGTACATCATTTACATCCTTGTCAAAACCTCAAGAGTCTCTTTGTTCCCAATCGTGACCTCAACGTCTACTGATTGTGTAACATTTTCTGCAACTAGTTGTTCTACCATAATGGGGACCGTGGCTGCCTGTGTTTGAGACTGCATGCCATGAGCTAGAATATCTCCCACCTCTTCATGTTGAGTGTCGGATATCACAGGTTTTGTCTCTTGTATTTCTGGTACTTGATGTGTTTCAAATGCGTTCGAAGATCCTATACCATCTGGATTGTCTTTTGGTTTCCATTCAGATATTTGTTTTTGTGAGTTTACAGGCTTCTTTCCTTTATCAACAAGATCTGCTAGTTTGTCCACATTCCTCGGATATAACCATCGACAAGAATTAATGTTATGGCCAATGCTTTTGCAGTGTGTGCAAAACTCAGGTAAACCTTCGTATTCAATAGCAGCCGAAAACGCAAATCCCTCTCTTTCCACCATCACTTCATAAAATATGTCCTTAGCTAGATCCAAATCAACCAAAATCCTAGCATAATGACCAAATAAACGGTTCCTGGTAACATGATCAATGAGCAACGGAGTACCGACTGCCCCTGCTATCTCGTATAATGTCCTCTCCATCCAATATTCTTGTGGTAGTTCCCAAAGGCGGATCCAAACCTAAGCATGTGTCTGACGATGCATATGAATATTGAAGTCCTTCGCCCACTCAAATAATCGAAGCACTCCTGGCTTCAAATTGACGGTCCCCGCAGCCCAAACTTTGCACAAGTCCTCCTGAGATGCAAATGTGAATTCGAAAAATCCCTTGCCTAGTGAGCGCAGACTCCATGGACCTGAAACTTTCCAAATTGCTTGAAGCTTTATGAATAAGTCCTTGGAAGAATATGGTTTGTTCCCTTTGCTTAACACCAGCCTATCCCGAAGGTTAGTTCGACAAGCTTCCAACCCTCGAAGGTAAGCGTCCTTCGTAATCGTAATTGACAATGTTTCCCCACGAATTACAGGCGCTGGTAGAGGTTCAGTATAGGTTACCTTAGGTCCACGAAGTGCCTGGGCAAATGATGGTTTCGGAATGGCAGCTGGTGTTGGAGTGTTGTGCGCGACCATTGCAAGAGCCAAAGAAGAGTCAGATGTTGTTGTTGATGTAACCGGAACAGAAACAGTTGTCGCCAACTCTGCCTGCCAATCAAACATGGCCTAGGGCAGAACTGCGACCCCAATATGTTGCTCAAACGAACCAGAATAATTCAGAGAAAGTGCAGGAAAGTGAATTCACGTGAATGAATGAATCTCACATTTGTTGACTTGAAAAGATTCAATCTTGAATGATTGAAACACGTTGAGTGATGGAATTGAATTCTTCTAGCGGTGCAGCAATCAAATTTATTGTATGAATGAGACAACTGAAAGCAAAACCAACTATCAAGTGCACGTTCTAAAACATGAAATTGAGAACCGGCGGCGCTTGCTAGTGGCTGTCAATTCTAATATCTTAATAAGATATTAATTTTTTTATAAGCCAAGAGCAAAATGACATCCAAAAGAATAGTGTCCAACTACGTTGGGACCCTACTCTAATATGCTGTCAATTGCTCATAAATATTATTAAAAAAAAGGAAAAATTACATAACATTATAAAAATATCATTATCTTTCAAAAAAAAAAAATATCATTAGTATATTAATTTTATATTTCTATTTAGAATTTTTTAGAATTTTTTTATTTTTATTTGAAGGAATTTTTTCCACTTTATTTCAATATATGATTTAGAACTATGTTATGTATGAAAATTTAATTATTTGAGCGAATATTTGAACTATATTTCAAGACATGATTCAAAAATATGTTTTATATGAAAATTTAGCTTTTTTTTAAAAAAAAAAAAAACTTGGTATCCAGTTCAAGAGTCAACTAATTTGAGAAGTAAAATTCCACTGTTTACCTGTAGGGTCTTCATTTAAACCCAAAACTTACACCTAAAATTTAGCATTACATATAGATCCCTTAGTAAATATATATATATATATATATATATATATATATATATATATATATATATATATCTATTTTTTTAATAAGATTCAATTATTAATCTATTAAATCATATTTAGAGTACTGTCAATATTTAATATGTTTACTTAACAATTATTGTATAAAAACTAAGAGAATATAAACTTATTATTTTTTATTTACTTTAGAGATCATGTCATATATATATATATATATATATATATATATATATATATATATATATATATATATATATATATAGGGGAGGGATATATTGACTCCAAGAGTAAGTTGTTTAAGTTACTCCAAATCTTAACCATTTATTTTTAATATCAATTAATGGCTAGGATTAATAAATATAATTTTTAGGGTGAGTTTATTTCTATTCTCTACGGCTAAACACGGAGTCAAAACACTTGAGGCAAAACACTCAGAATTACATATGGCTTTGAAGATTATTATTAGCACAAATAATTCAGCACACTTTTCTTTTTACAAGCTTCTTTTCGTTTTACGATCGATTCATTATGTGTAATACATGTATTGTCAACAAAATGATTCATTATTGCTCTGCAAATTTCCGATGAAATTCTACTCTATCTTCTGGAAGCTAGTTTTTTATCCGTTAAAAAAAAGTCAAAGGGAGAAGAATAAAATAGAAAAAACAATATTAAAATTCGATTAACAAGTAATATAGTTTTGCCATTCAAAAACCAAAAACAACCGGTAATCACATTTGTTAAAACCACTCCTTGGAATTGAAGGCATGACTCGTGATATCAATGGAGTTATAGTCTTATTGTGTTTTGCCGTTTTGCCCTTTTCACTCCATGTTTTACGGTAGAGAAAAGAAATAGACCTCACCCTAAAATTACTCTTAATTAATCCTAGCCATTAATTGATATTAAAATCAAAGGCAAAGATTTGGAGTAACTTAAACAACTTACTCTTGGAGTCAATATATCCCTGCCCATATATATATATATATATACTAGTTTGGACACCCGTGCCAAGCACGGGCTAGAATTTGGTTATACTTGACGTAGAGAATATAATTATGTATCACGTATCGATTAAAGCTAAAAATTTGATAAAATAGTGGAGGTTGAACAACAAACAAATGGAAAAAAAAATTCATACCTAAACCTTAAAGTTTTGAATGAAGATGTGGTATAATTCTCACATGTGTGGTTGTTCTTTCTCCAATGTGCCGATCCACACCAGTGATGTCTCCCCTTCAAGGTCCAACGACGGTATCATATCCCGGTTCAACATTGTGGGGGAGCGGTTCTTGGTGGTGGATCACGTATACAGAGACTATGATACTTAGTGGAGAGATGTTAATTTGTCAACTGTGAGTAACAATTTCACATTATATGCAAGAATAGATGTTGAGCAACATATAAGTTTGGTGACTCATATATCTAATATCTTACGATTGGTGCAATATCAATTTCACTTATATGATTGGTCTTAGTCTAATGTGATGATACAACCCATTGTAGGCTTCCACAGAAGACATAATATTATGATGATTTTTTTGTTTCAGTTTTTGGCTGTCATTTGTTGAATTCTATTTGGTTATTTCACCATATCATAGATACAAAGAGTCTCACGTTTAAGGGAGAGATGTTAATGTGTCGTGTGTGAGTTAAACTTCTACACATTAGATGCAAAAGTACATAATGAGCAACATATAAGTGAAATGTGGTGTCAATCTCATTTTTTTTAGGGGTGTGTCAATCTCATTTGTGGGGTTTCTCTTAGCCAAATATGAAGATCCAACCCAGTGAAGACTCCCTCATAACTTCAAACATTATGATGAAATATTTTGTTAGTTTTTAATATCATTAGCTTAATTTTTTATATTAAATATAAAAAAATCATTTTATTTTTTTGCGTTATTTTAAATTCCTTCATTTTTGGTCTTTGGAGGAATCTAAAAATGGAAAAACGCTAATGTGATATGTTGAGTTGACAAAATACATGCTTATTAAAAAAATATATGATAGATAAATTAGGGAAATAATTTGATGAGTTACATATATACGCAAAACCTTTGATTAGTTTTAGGATTAATTAGAAGCTGACCCACTTGTGTTGTTTTAATTTTTTGTATTATCCGTTTAGGGTTGACCTACACTTTTGCGTGGATTTACTGGGTTAGGTTTATGTCCCCCTAATTTGTATTTGTATCTCCCCCTTTTTTTAATAATATAATATATATAAGCACAAATGAATAAAGTCTAGTTGAGACGTCATATATTCTCTTTAAATTGTGCTTTTAATTTAGAAAAAAAATTACAAATATGATATGTAAAATTTACATTTAGATGTCAACGTATATTGAAGGAGGACACAATCGAAAACCAAACTCTCCACTCAATGAAAAAGGGATTTGAGAATTCTAGAAGAATTTCAAATTTTAGAATGAACGTTGAATTTTGAAACAGTGTGAAAATGTTGAAAGTTAGAAACAATATTTTATAAAATAAAAATCAATTAAATAACCTCAATTACCCCCTTCCCCTCAAAAAAGAAAAACATCAATTACCCTTTTAATTTTGTGATATAATCAATGTATGGATATCTTATAGGA
This sequence comes from Medicago sativa, assembly GCF_051527215.1. Classification (NCBI taxonomy): domain Eukaryota; kingdom Viridiplantae; phylum Streptophyta; class Magnoliopsida; order Fabales; family Fabaceae; genus Medicago; species Medicago sativa. Next base: position 38,040,319 of record NC_140755.1, on the reverse strand, counting down.
TAAATGTATAGTTGATTAATGATATGATAAATGTCTAATCTTGAATATAATATTAATGCATTCCTTTCTCACTAAAAACTGAAAATGTACATGCTGATGTGGATTAGTTTGATAACATTTAATGAGCTTAAGCACCATATATGTACACGTGTACTTTTGCATTTTCTGAAGCCAAATCTTTATAATAGAGAAAGTTTTTTTTATATATTAAAACACATTTACGTGCATTTGTTATTAAAACATATGACATAATTTTAAAAAAAATCAAGATAAACATTATAGGAAATTCGTAAAATTGAAATTTGAAAAATTACCGAGTTATTGGTAAAATTTAATTTTAGATATCATTCAATTCTCCTTTTAAATTATCTTTGTTATTATTATTTCACAAAAAAAAATTCCTTTAGAATCTGGCAAATAGACTTTAATTTTACATAAAAAAAATTGAGGACACATCAAGGTTAGGACATGTCTCATGACTCAATAAGCACTTACAAATTTTTTAGAGATCCCTTGTCAAAGAGATCTTCACGCTAATTGCGGAGATTGAATCCACACCCTTGAAATTGAGTCAACTCATTATTAGCAAAACCAATCTTGATTAGGAATGCTATTATTAGTATTATTAGTAGCAAAAATAGTGAATCAAAACATGATATCATATAATGGTATCATTTAAATAACATTTTTTCATCTGACTAAATAAATTAGACATTTAACAGAATCATTTTAATTTAAATTACCACATTAATGACTATTATTTAAAGAACATTTTATTTTTTAGTCTATTATTTGTCTGACCTATTAAACGACACAGTTTAATATTTATTGGATCAACCCAATTAAAATGACACATAAAATATAATTATTTTAAATTATAAAAATATAAAATTCAAAATTGAATCCATTCAAAAAAATAAAAATTTAATGAAATTTTTTTTGTGAATTTGTCAAAAACTTTTTTATGTAAATTAAATATTCCCTTAAAACAAATGAATATAAAACATTAATTAAAAGGTTAAAAGATTCAAATAATTCATTTTTTTATACAGATAGGAAAATCGAACTATTTGAATTTTAAATGTCTTCCATTTATTTTTTATAATATACTACTTCAATATTTGTTTGTTTCCATCTTTGTTTTTTGGTTTAGTTGTTTCCTTTTTTTTGGTAGTGTTTAGTTGTTTCCTTTAATTAAGGGTTATAATTAACGCTATCATTTAATTTTATTTTTTTCTGTTTCCTGTCTGATCCATCAAATGAGGCATTTTCATTCTAAATAATTAAATGACACATTTTAACCTTTATATAATCATTCTAATTTAAATGACATATTAATTACTCTTAAATTGCTTTATCATTATATTATCCTTAATAAATGCAAAAATAATTATATTTGAGAACTATGTTAAATTATTAAGTATACAAAAATACATGAAATTTTTTTGTTAATATAATTCATTTTTTTGTTATATTTGAGAACTATATTAAATGGATTTTTTTTCTCAAAAAAAAAATCATTTTGGCTTGTTAAAAATACCAAATACGTGATACTTAGAAAGGAAAAAAAAAAAAAAGGCATGACATTGAGACAAAAGATTGAAAATAATACAATTTTTGATTGAAATTGTGGGTGGAATTGCTTGCAAATGGATGATATTTATAATAAAGGGTAGATAAAAAAATTAACAATATTATTTAGTAGTCCCCACAAAAAAAATTTATTTAATAGTAACTATCTAATTGACAAATTAAAGGAGAAAAAAAGTCATATATTGATTGTCAAATAAATAAGATGAAATGACACTTAAAGGATTGTGTATTATCTCATATATGGTCAAAAGAAATAAAAAAGAAACCATGTATATTGCCCAATGGTTGATTGAAGCTTTTGATACATTCTATTGAAGAAACTATGATAAGTGAAAAGCCGTTATAGTAAAACATGATGATTTAAGATGTCTTCTTATTAGAAAAGGTTTGTCCAAATTAGACGATGTGAACCAATTGTATGCAACCTTTATGATGATGTTTAACATGTCCGGAGATGTGTTTAAAATCATCAATTAGGATTCATCAAATTAGAGTTCATGTGTAGGATTCATCAAATAAGAGTTCATGTGTAATATACGTTTTTGTGCAAGACAAAAATTCATAAAATAGATATAGATAAAGGCTAAATCAATTTATTGAGATTAGTTTATCGACATATAAATTCATTAAATAATATGCAATAAACCTAAGGCATCTAAACTCTAACATCTTGATTCTATATCAAATACAAAACATTGTCTTGACTAAAAATTATATCGGTTGATGCCTCTAACATCTTGATTCTATATCAAATGCAAGACATTGTCTTGACTAAAAATTATATTATTGATGTTGAACATCTTGAAGTCGTAGAATGTAGACACATGCTCTCCAATGAGATCCTAGGAAAGTAACATTATCAATTAACAATTAGATACAAATAAAAAAGAAAATCCACCCCATAATCTACGACCAAGTGATTAAACTTCTATGATTTCAAAACACATAAAAAATAATGAAAAAAATAATGATTTGTTGATGGGGGAAGAGACACATGAAAATAATGAAAAACAAATTGTCTATATATAGGGGAAAAAATCATGGCATGATCAATTTTGTTTGGTTGATGAAAACTAAATGAGTCATTGTCCATCTTGATTGGCTAATAAAAAAACAAATGAGTCATAATTCAATTTGATTGGATGATAAGAAAACATTAAATGTGATGAAGAATGTGAAGATGCCACATGTACTTTTGCCCATAGAAGTAAGCTTTTGTATTATATAAAGATATATATATATATATATATATATATATATATATATATATATATGTATATTATGCCACATCTTCAAATGATCTGTTTGTTCTATAACGCGTATATATTATGAATTAATGAAGCAACAAAAACTTGAAGTAGCAATAAACGTCACAAGAAAGGGGGGTTTTGAATTGTGACCCTTTTAAAAATTATTCCTGAAAGTTAAGTTTAGATTTATATACTCAAGAATGTTCTTGGTGTACGCTAGTTCAACAAGAATAGAGTATATAACAATTAGTTGATCAAAACAGAATGTTCTGAAGAATGATTATAAGCAGAATGAGAAAAATGATGTTAAGTTAAAATATAAGATTATTTTAACAAGGACCAAAATGTTCTAGAGAGTGATTAATATAAGACAGGATGATAAAACAATATTATATGTTGATTTTAAACTTTTGTTAAATATTTAAACAATTGTTTTATCTTGGACCAGAATGTTCTGGAGACAATTTAATATTGAATAAGATAAAGCAACAATATTAATGTTTGATTTAAGGACCAGAGCACTCTGGATTAATTTGATGGTGATTAATTAGGACCAGAATATTCTGGAGATTAATGTAAGTATGATAAACTGTGTGTGTGTGTTGTGTAACTTTAAATAAGAGAGAGAGAGAGAGAGAGAGAGAGAGAGAGAGAGAGAGAGAGAGAGAGAGAGAGAGAGGAATAACACAGGAGAGTTCCTGGTTTACCAAACCCGGCTACTTCCAGTCCCCACACCTCGTGTGAGATTATCCACTATAGTTGTCTTGCTAACAGAAACTTCTGACTAGCACTATAAGGTCTTGATCACACCAGATCAGTCCGTTACACCTGTATTATCAACCTCAGCAGGCTTCTATAATTCTTTGCACACTAGCAAAAGAAAAGTTGGAATTTTCTATCTCAAAACTATTGAGCCCAATAGACTTTGAGAAATACAACACACTTTGTATGATGAGATTTGTTTGGATCAAATAAATACTCAACACTTGTTTGAGTTTTACAATAGCAAATTCAAAAGAGAAGATCCAAGAGATATAGTGAGAGAGCTTGGAATTTGCTTTGTTTGCGAAGAGCTTTGTTTGTAGTGATGATTTTCACTTGAGAGAATATTAGCTTTCAAAACTCTTGCTTGTAACCTTCGAAGACCCTTGTATTTATAGGTGAGGAGTGTCTTGGTGACCAAGGGTGAAAATAGAGCTGTTGGACACGGTTTTGATAGCTATCTAAAGTCTCAATTGATTTCTCTTTTCTTCTTAAAAATAGCCAGAATGTTCTGTCTGAATTGCCTAGCTTTGCTTGCACCGTTGCTTACTTACGAGTGAGAGAACAGCTGTGATGAGCTGTTTAACTTGTTGCCCAATGCAGATTATGTCATTGTCCTTTGCTTTAGTGATGTCATGCTTTAATAAGCCATGTGCTCTCTTCCATGAGATATTTTGTTTCTAATGGGCTTAAAGCTTCCAAATGGGTTGAAACCTTTTCTTATGGCCAAATAGACATTTCTTAAAATATAACCAGCCATGCTTACCCATTGTGCAGACTTGTTTATCTTTGATGTACTGTTTCACTTTCATCGTATTTGCCAGAACGTTCTCAGTTCATTCTCATGAAACAAATTCTCACAAAACGAATTAGTAGATAACAAGATTAAATAAATATAATATGTTTGTAATCTTTAAAACATCAAATAAGGATTTTGTCTCAACAATCTCCCCCTTTTAGACGATGACAAACATTTATAATTTATTTTGATTTTGATTTTGAGTTTTTGAAAGATTTGTTAAAAAAACTCCCCATCAATTTTTGCAACAAAAATTTTGTGCCTTTTTGAGAGTTTTCCAGACTTTGTTTATGGACAATTGAGTTTGATAATTTTATCAAAGAACTCCCCCTCAATTTATGCATTCAAGATTCATATGCAAAATGAGAATTTTTAAACATAAACAACATAATTCATTGGATAAAAAAAATCATAAAGATCAATACAAGGATTCATATCAAAACATCAGAAAGATTAACCAAAATGCTACTGTTGGACATAATCCGAGCTATGTCTGGCACAGCATCATGCGTGTTAGATTCATAGTGCGTGGGGGAGCGAGGTGGAGCATAGGATCAGGTGCGACTATTTCCATTCTTAACGAACCTTGGTTGTCAAATGGGGAGTTCATCAGTAGTGATATTCCAGGTGCTCACTTTGTTCATAATTTTACCATTAATAGTCTGATGAATTTATATGACAAAAGCTGGAATGAACAGGTGGTTAGACAGGTGTTTAGTGCGAATATTGCACATAAAATTATTCACACGCCACTCATTTCTCATGTTGAGGAAGATAGAATTATTTGGAAAGCGGAAAGGCACAGACGTTATTCTGTAAGTAGTGCTTACAGGTTGTGTGGAACGGAGTTAACTGTTTCCTCTTATTTATGGCGTCCGGGGTACTGGTCTGGTATTTGGAACCTTAAAATTCCACCAAAGGTTAAGAATTTACTTTGACGTATGTGTCGGGGTTGTTTATCGACACGTGTCCGTCTGTTAGATAAAGGTGTTGTTTGTCCTACGAACTGTGCTAGCTGTGACTCTACTCATAAGGATCTTTTGTATGTTTTTTTTATTTTCCTTTTGCTATTCAGGTGTGGAACAGGACCGGTCTTTGGGGCTCGATACAACATGCCCTCTCTCATACTGTTTCAGCTACGGATGCTATTTTCTCTCTATTAGAGAACTTGTCTGCTGAGTTATCTCAAAGTCTGTCCACCGTCATTTGGAGTCTATGGAAACGCCGTAATCTTAGAGTTTGGGACAATATCACAGAAACAAGTGTTGTGGTTGTAGAGCGTGCTAGGAACATGGTTACAGACTGGTAATTAGCGAATGCTCCGGATATCCTTGCATCCCACTCGCCTTCTCAGCATCCAATGGCCGCGAATACGGGGTCCTCCACCTCACACCAACACAACAGAATCTCGTGGCAGCCTCCTATGTCAGGTAGATATAAATGTAATATCGACGCGGCTTTTTCTTCTCATCATAACATTACAGGTATTGGCGTCTGTGTTTGCGACTCGGAAGGTATTTTTGTTCTGGCTAAGACTTTTACATATCCTTGTACTGTTTCGGTGGATGTGGGTGAAGCTTTAGGGCTGCACGCTGCTTTGCAATGGTTGAGTGGTATGCAGTTTGATAACGTGGACTTTGCAACAGACTCTAAATTAATAGTTGATGCCCTCCTTTCTACTAGATACGACTTATCTGAAATTGGTTGCATTATTTCTTCCTGTTGTTCTTTGTTTCGCAATTTATTTTCTAACACTAGGGTGGAGTTTGTTAGGCGACAAGCCAATGCGGTGGCTAATACTTTTGCACGAGAGGCCATGTGTTCAGCTAGTCCCGCCGTTTATTATGAAATACCCACTTGTATTGAGACTATTATTATTAATGAAATGCAATAAGCACGTTTCCCTCAAAAAAAGGTACCCCGTGGTAGATGTAAAGTGTAGTATTGTTAATAGGTTACATGTGAGGGATTCTGGCGAGGAAAGCCTTGGTATTTAAGAGGTCCAAGTTGTTGGAACAAAATGTGTTTAACACTACCCTTTAGAGTTTTGATGATAACAAGGTATTAAAAATTGTCAATTGGATATGCTAATATTTGTTCAAGTGTACAGGACCATAGACAAAAATTTGATATCATCATTTAGGTTCTGGAAAAACAAAAGAGACCAATGTAATCAACAAAATGAAGCTTAAAGCATCTGAACTCAAGTGCTCATGAAGTGATGTGATGATGTCATCAGAAGCAAGTTCATCAGAAGCAACTCATCAGAAGCTGAAGATCACCAGAAGCTAAAGTTCATCAAAAGATGAGAGACTTAAAGCTTCAAAGGTTGTTCAAAGGAATTAATCTCGTCTAAGCATTGCAGAACACCAGAAGAGTGAAGCAACAGCTATTTTGAAAGGATTTGAAGGCATTGGATGCTTGTTCTTTGAAGAGCGTTGCCAAAGTACAATTGTACGAAGTGTACAACCACTAACTCCACTACTCTGTTTTTGTCTCTGCTACAGGACAAGAAAAATAGCTATGCCTGCAACGATGTTCCTTCATACTTGGAATGGATTTGAAATTGATCCTTCATAGGACAACAACCATATCAGGCAAAAGATCATTGGTGATTGATCAAAGCTTCAAACGACTCTATTTTGATGTGCTGGCAATTCACAACGTCTCTTTCACACCTCTATATAAAGGAATGAAAACTTAGAGAATTGAAAGAGACTCAACAACAATATACAAGTGCCAAAACTCTGTCAAAATTGTTCTTCATCAAAAGTTCACTTAGAATTTCTTAACAACTTTCATATCTTAGATATTTTAGAGTCTTAAGAGTCTGTATCTGATTTGTATTGTGAACACCACTGATTGTATATCAAATGTTCAACCTCAAACATTTTTCTTTGTAATTCTGTTTGAATAGATTTCTCTTGCAGTTGTGCTTGAGCATAGGAAGTCTCTTGATTGTGTTCAGGAGCATAGGAAATCTCTTGCAGTTGTGGTTGAGTAGTTTGGAATCTTTTGCTAGTTTTAGCAGTGAGCATTTGCAATCAGATATTACATTTTAGTGAACTCTCCTTGGAAGTGCAAGGGGGACAGGACTACTTCCGGTTTGTGGAAGGAACCTGTATAATTGCTTTTTGTCTTTCTTCTTTCTCTCTCTCTCTCTCTCTGTTTTATCCGCTGCGTTTAGTCATGAACATCACTTCAGAAGTAGAACTCTATCTGCTTCTGATCAGTGTTTTCAGCTTAGGAGAAAACGAAGAAAAAGCTAACACGATTCAACCCCCCTTCTTGTGTTTTTCTCACCTTCAATTGGTATCTAGAGCCTTGGTCTGTTGTCTTAACACTTAACAGTGTAACAGAAAAAGATCTGAGAAAAACATGTCTGGTGAAGGCTCTGCTTCTGGATCTAGGAACAACAATGCTGTTCTATATGATTATGGTGGCAACAAGAAATCTGACTCTGGAAAAGTTCCTAAGTTCAATGGAGATCCTGAAGAATTCTGTTGGTGGAAAACCAACTTCTATAGCTATGTCATGGGTTTAGATGAAGGACTATGGGACATAATTGAAGATGGTGTTGGTGACTTGGTCCTTAATGAAGAAGGAGCTGCTATTGATAGAAAGAAACATACTCCTGCTCAGAAGAAACTCTACAAGAAGCATCATACTATCAGAGGAGCACTTGTCACTGCTATACCTAAAGAAGAGTTCATGAAGATGAGTGACAAATCTACTGCTAAGGCAATGTTTGCTTCTCTTTGTGCAAACTATGAAGGTAGCAAGAAAGTAAGAGAAGCAAAAGCTCTTATGCTTGTTCATCACTATGAGTTGTTTAAGATGAAGGATGATGAAACTATTGAGGAAATGTACTCGAGGTTTCAAACCCTAGTCTTTGGAATACAAATACTGAAGAAGAGTTATGTTGCTTCTGATCATGTGAGCAAGATACTAAGAAGCTTTCCTGCTAGATGGATACCTAAGGTTACTGCTATTGAGGAAGCTAAAGATTTAAACACTGTAAGTGTTGAAGATCTTGTCAGCTCTCTCAAGGTTCATGAGATAAGTCTAAATGAACATGAGCCTAATAAGAAGAGTAAATCTATTGCTCTGCCATCTAAAGGAAAGTCATCAAAAGCTCTTAAAGTTATTGAATCTGAGGAAGAGTCACCTGATGAAGACTCTAATGAAGATCCTACTGAGAAGATGGTTATGCATCCCAACAAGCTTGAGTATCTGGCAAGAAACAACAGGAAGTTTCTGAGTAAGAGAGGTGGTTACAAGAGCTCCAAGAAAGAAGATCAGAAGGGATGCTTCAATTGTAAGAAGCTTGGACTTTTCATTGCTGATTGCCCTGATCTTCAGAAGGAGAAATCAAAGGACAAGTCAAAGAAGTCAAGCTTCAACTCAAGGAAATTCAGAAAGCAGATTAAGAAGAGTTTAATGGCAACCTAGGAAGATTTAGATAATGAATCTGGGTCTGAAAAGGAAGAAGCTGGAGATGAAGCAATTGTAGCTATGGGGTTAGTGGCTATAGTGACTTCAGAAGTAGAACCTAACTCAGACTCTGAAGATGAAAATGAGGTATATTCTAAAATTCCTAGAGAATAACTTATTGAGTCTCTTAAAGAACTCATTACACATTTTGAACTTAGAACCAATGAGTTGAAAGGCTTAAAAGAAAGATATGTTCATTTATTGAAACAACAAGAATCAACTTTGTTGGATCTAAAAGCTTCTGAAGAAGGACTTAAAGGCTTTGACTTCATTTGCAAAACTTCTGAAGAGAAGCTCAAGTTTCTTTGTCAGAAGCTACATGAAAAGTGTAATGGAAAATCATTAAGTAAACATGAAATTGCTCTTGAGGATTTTATTATATCTGGTATTGACAGAAGCAAAGTTGCTTCAATGATTTACAGCATTTGTAGAAACAATGGTAAAGGGATTGGATTTTCAGAAGGGAAACCTAATGAAATCAGTCTTAAAGCATGTTGTGAATGCATCAAGGAAGGATTGAAAACCTTCTTTGTACCTGAAGTTGCTAAGTTTGAAATTGTAGTTCAGCCAGAACCTGAAGCTTCCTCCTCTAAGACTAAGATTACTTCAAAGCCAAAGAACTCTAATCCAAAGGGAATGATAAACTCTGATTCTAAGACTTCACAGATCAAGATTTTGAAGAGATCAGAACCTGTTCCTCAGAGTTTGTTGAAACCTGAATTTGAAGTCCTAAAGTCTAAGTTTCAGAAGAACAAAACAGTTATTACTTATGGGGAATCAAAACCAAATGGTGTTAAACCTAAGGTAATGATTAATATGAAGCTATCAAACTTACAGCACAAGGTTCAAGAAGTGAAGAGTAAAACTTCCAGTACTAACCTCATAGGAGCCATAAAACAATGGGTACCTAAATCTGAAATTGTCGATACTACAGATATCTCTAAGAGCAAAGGAAAAGCAAAAATCATGGTACCTAGACTGCAGGTTCTCAAGGCATATGACATGAGAGAAGTCTATGTTCCCCACCCTCACAATGAAAGAAGGAGGAAATGTGAAGTTTGGAAGCAACCAGTCTGGCATGATCATTGGTACAGGAACTATTGGTAACTCCTCTATCTCAATTAATATTATGTGGTTGGTAGATGGTCTTGAACATAACCTTTTGAGTATCAGTCAGTTTCGTGATAATGGTTATGATGTGATGTTTGAAAAGACCAATTGCACAGTAATCAACAAAGAAAACAAGTCCATAGTATTCAAGGGAAAGAGGATAGAAAATGTCTACAAAATTAACTTCTCTGAACTGGTTGATCAGAAGGTAATTTGCCTTCTATTAGTGAATGATAAGAAATGGATGTGGCACAGAAGGTTGGGACATGCTAACTAGAGATTAATCTCTAAGCTTAGTAAGTTACAACTTGTTAGAGGCCTACCTGACATTGACTATCATTCAGATGCACTTTGTGGTGCATGCCAGAAAGGGAAGATTGTGAAATCTTCTTTTAAAACAAAAGACATTGTCTGAACCTCCAGTCCCATAAAATTACTTCATACTGATTTATTTGGACTAGTTAGCACTGCATCCTTATATGGAAGTAAATATGGATTAGTTATTGTTGATGATTACAGCAGATGGACTTGGGTAAAATTCCTAAAAAGTAAGGATAATGCTTATGATGTATTCAGTAACTTCTGAACTCAAATACAGTCTGAAAAAGAAATGAAAATTTTAAAAGTAAGAAGTGATCATGGTGGAGAATTTGAAAATGTGCCATTTGAAAATTTTTGTGAAAAACTTGGAATTGTCCATGAATTCTCTTCTCCTAGAACTCCACAGCAAAATGGGATTATAGAGAGAAAGAATAGAACTTTGCAAGAAATGGCAAGAACCATGATTCATGAAAATAATTTGGCTAAACATTTCTTGGAAGAAGCAGTGAATACAACATGTTATGTCCAAAATAGAATCTATATCAGACCTATCTTGGAGAAAACATCATATGAACTCTTTAAGGGAACAAGACCCAATATCTCTTACTTTCATCAATTGGGATGTACCTGTTACATTCTAAATAACAAGCTCTACCTAAAGAAATTTGATGCCAATGCCCAAATAGGAATCTTTTAAGGTTACTCTGAAAGGTCAAAGGCATACGAAGTGTATAATTCAGAGACACTCTGTCTTGAAGAATCAATGCACGTTAAATTTGATGACAAAGAGCCTGGAAATGAAACTCCAGAGAAAGGTGAAAGTTTTGCAGGTATATAGTCCAGAAGCTGAACTAACTTCAGAAGCTCAAGATGAAGTATCTTATGATGAAGCTCAAGATGGCTCTCAGCAAGCTAATCAATCCAAGAATGCATTCAAGTACAAGTCTTCACATCCTGAGGATCAAATCATTGGGAACAAAGAGAGTCCTAGAAGAACAAGATCATACTTCAGACAAGAAGAGTCTATGATATGACTGTTATCAGTGATTGTACCTGCTACAGTTAATGAAGCACTTTCAGATGATGGATGGATACTAGCTATGCAAGAAGAGCTCAATCAGTTTCAGAGGAATGATGTGTAGGATTTGGTACCCAAACCTCAGCAGAAGAACATTATTGGAACAAAATGGGTATTCAGAAACAAGTTGAATGAACAAGTTGCAAGATTTGAAGCAATCAGTTAGTGCAGGATGAATTAGAAATGAGCATGATGGGAGAGTTGAAGTTCTTCCTTGGAATTCAAATCAATCAAAGCAAAGATGGAGTATATGTTAATCAAACAAAGTATACTAAGGAGCTTCTGAAGAAGTTCAAGCTGGAAGATTGTAAAGTGATGAACACTCCAATGCATCCAACCTGCACCTTAAGCAAAGAAGATACTGGAACAACAGTAGACCAGAAGCTGTGTAGAGGTATGATTGGTTCTTCGTTATACCTCACTGCATCTAGGCCAAATATTTTATTCAGTGTATGCTTGTGCGCAAGATTCCAATCAGATCCTAGAGAATCTCATTTAACTGCTGTTAAGAGAATCTTCAGGTATTTGAAAGGAACAACTAATCTTGGACTCCTCTATAGGAAATCCTTAGGTTATCAGTTGGTTGGATTTTGTGATGCTGATTATGTTGGTGATAGGATTGAAAGAAAATCAACCAGTGGCAACTGCCAGTTCCTGGGGGAGAATTTGATATCCTGGGCTAGCAAAAGACAAGCAACTATTGCTATGTCAACAGTAGAAGCATAATACATCTCAGCTGCAAGTTGTTGTGCACAACTGCTTTGGATGAAACATCAGTTGGAAGACTATCAGATTAATGCCAACAGTATTCTCATTTATTATGATAATACTGCTGCTATTTGTTTGTCAAAGAATCCAATTCTACATTCAAGAGCCAAGCATATTGAAATCAAACACCACTTTATTAGAGATTATGTTCAAAAAGGAATTTTAGATATACAATTCATTGATACTGAACATCAATGGGCTGATATATTTACTAAGCCTTTAACTGTGGAAAGATTTGATTTTATAAAGAAAAATTTGAACATGCACTTTGTGTCTGATTAAATTTGCTTGCTCCTGAATAGGAATTTAGGTTCTGAGGTCGTTCAGAAGTTATAGTCCATCAGAAGCTCTTTACTGAGGTTCTGAGGAAAATGTGCTACTGAAGATGACATCAGCATCTGAATTCCAAAAGCTGGGTTTTGTGCTCCTAAATAGCAGAATTAGTGGAAACGTTGGAAGTTAATTTTTAGTAACACATGTCCCACAAACTTGGCAGTTACTCTGAGAAAATTCAACGTGGCTTAAGTGTATTGGTGTATAACGTAAGAGGGCAATGATGATTTTAAGCTTTGAATGTACTATCTCGCGCCCCCTATGTCATTAATGCTGTGTTTGTTTGTCCCCTTCTGAATTGCAAACGTTTTACTCAAAACACTTAGACAAAAAACACACACTACTCACTTCACAACCTACACTTTCTGTCTGTGACTTATTCTCTGCGAAGAAAAATCATCTTCCTCAATCAAAACCCTAGAACCCCAAAACTTTCTTCAACATCAATGGCGTCTTCAAGCTCTGAAATTCTGGCACGTTAGTCTTAAGATGTTCTAAGAGATGTTTCAACACGAAACACAGAAAACAGATGTTGTATATGATGTTTAGAACATTAAGCCAACAATCATAATTTAACAAAATAACAGACAAGAAAGAAAAGAGGCACAGAGAAATTGTTAACCCAGTTCGGTGCAACGTCACTTACTCTGGGGGCTACCAAGCCAGGAAGGAAATCCACTAGTGCAGTCCGTATTCAAAAGCTCTCAACAAACCACGTTTGCACTTATGACCTAGGACCTACCCCAACAAGACTTCAATCTAGGAACTCCTAGATCTGAGATCCCATCTCACTCCCTTACAACTGATCACAATCCCCTGTGATTCCCAAATTACAGACTCAAATAAAATGAGGTTACCCTCAAAAATAACAACATGCAACCATGTTTAAAAGCTTAGATGCAATTCACAGTCTACCTAGATCCTTGCTTAAAAGCTTCAGAGTAGTGCACAATTTACAACTCAAAGTACAGTCCTAAACATGCATCAAGATGTTACACGAAAGGCTCACAATCAAAAGACTCAAAACCTAAATAAACTCTATTTTGTAAAATAATGTCTTGAATAATTCTTCAGGTCTTGCAGCCTCCTTTATATACTGAAGCAAAGCGCGTCATCAACTCAATCAGGCTTCAGATAGTGACTCATTACTCAATCAACATGGCCGGATAAGGAAACTCCTAAAAAATAGGCACATTAAAAGTCACATTATCATCACCTTAAAAAACTTTCCTAAGTCATTACCATTCCCTTAGGAAATCACATCGTTCTGATCTTCTCATAACTGTACACGGTTTAGACCAACACATGCTGGCGTGGATTCCTTCAATCAAGCGAACGCGTGCGTAAACATAGGTAAAGCACAGAACGTACATACCAAGCCTGGATGTTGGAACATTGTGTTCCACATCTGAAGTGAATATTCTTTTTAGGCAAAATAGAAGCCAACATACAAATATCCAACAATCTCCCCCTTTGGCAAATTTTTAGCTAAAACAAATTAAGGCCATTCCAATTAAAACAGAGAGATAACACACGCAACCTTTCCTTCAATCTTCACAAACAAAATCTACCTTGAAGAAAGGTTCACAAACTCAGATTATCAAATAGATACCTAAAATACATTTCTTCAGTCATTATACATAATCTTCAGGACATAGAAGAAGTATATTACAGATATCTGAACCTACTTTCGCAATTTTTCAAAAATCAACATATGCAATAGTAGATAGGAGAAATAGGTACCATCCTAGAAAAATCAGAGCCTTGCAGCAGCGGACATATAAGGAAAAATAAATTCCTATAACATTCTAGATAGTCAACTGTCACAACACACTACTCAGACAAATATAGGAAAAATAAATTCCCAGACAGCATACAGTAGCTCAAACAAGCAGGATGTTCCAACATCCACAGGAACATTCAGGGACAAAAGTTTACTCCCCCTCAAGGAGCGCAATCAGCATTTCTAAGACTCCCCCTGAATACATGCATTGCATACTAGCAATTTTATTTTTAAACAAACAAACAAGAATACCAGAAAACCAAGATCACCAGAGAACCAGAATCAGATGTCTCAACATCAGTAGGCACATAGTCAGGAAACATACAACATGGATATATCTACTCCCCCTTTTTAGCCATAAAATATGTCAAATTAAGAGTTGATAAAAGCATAAATATAGCTAAAAGTACCTGACACTCTGAACATTGGTTGCTATAATTCCTCATGGATGCAGATACCCAGCTTGCTTCTTAGTTTCTCAAATTGTTTGACATCTAAGGCTTTTGTGAAGATGTCAGCCAGTTGTTCTTCAGTTGTCACATGCTCCAGAGTTACTACCTTGTCTTCAATAAGTTCCCTAATGAAGTGATGTCAGATGTCAATGTGCTTTGTTCTGCTATGTTGTATAGGATTCTTGGAGATGTTGATAGCACTCAGATTGTCACAGTACAATGTTAGAACATTTTGTTGAACATCATACTCTTCCAGCATTTGCTTCATCCATACTAACTGAGAGCAGCTACTTCTTGCAGCAATATATTCTGCTTCTGCTGTGGATAGAGACACAGAATTTTGTTTCTTGCTGAACCAAGACACTAGATTGTTCCCAAGGAAGAAACAACCTCCTGAAGTACTTTTTCTGTCATCTGCACTACCTGCCCAATCTGCATTACAATAGCCAATAAACCTGGAATTGTCACTGTGAGATTATAGAATTCCATAGTCTGTGGTGCCATTTATGTACTTCAGAATCCTCTTGACTTGAACAAGATGACTCATTTTGGGCTCTGCTTGATATCTAGCACAAACTCCTACAGCAAAAAAAGACGAAGTCATTGCTAGTAGTAAAGTCAGGTCTGCTGGCTGTAAGATATAGGAGACTTCCAATCATGCTTCTGTACAGACTTTGATCAACACCTACACCATTTTCATCTTTGGATAACTTTAAGTGAGTGGCTGCTGGTGTTCTCTTATGACTGGCATTGTCTAACCCAAACTTCTTTACAATATTCTTAGCATACTTGCTCTAGGATATGAATATTGTATCTTCCATTTTCCTGACTTGTATACCAAGAAAGTAAGTTAGTTCTCCCACAAGACTCATCTCAAATTCAGACTACATATGATGTACAAAATGTTGAACCATCTGATTCGACATTCCTCCAAACACAATGTCATCAACATAGATTTGTGCTATCACGAGTCTTCCTTTGTCCTTCTTAACAAACAAGGTTTTGTCTGTTCCTCCCTTCTTGTACCCTTGATGGGTCAGAAATTATGTGAGTCTTTCATACCAGGCCCTAGGAGCTTGCTTCAACCTATACAGGGCCTTCTTCAGCTTGTACACATGATCAGGAAAATTTGGATCAACAAATCCCTTTGGTTGCTCAACATAGACTTCTTCATGGAGGTACCCATTTAAAAATGCACTCTTCACATCCATCTGAAACAATTTGAACTTTAGAATACAAGCCACTCCAAGAGTGACCTTATGGATTCCAGTCTGGCAACAGGTGTAAATGTTTCATCAAAGTCTAGTCCCTTTACTTGTGTATAACCTTGTGCTACCAGTCTTGCCTTGTTTCTGGTAACAGTGCCATTTTCATCTGACTTGTTTTTGTAGATCCATTTTGTACCAATGACATTTATGTCATTTGGTCTTGGCACCAGATCCCATACTTCACTTCTTATGAACTGGTTGAGTTCTTCTTGCATGGCTTCAATCTAGAAATCACGAGTGAGAGCTTCCTTCACATTCTTGGGTTCAAATTTGGATACAAAACATGAGTTGGAGATAACATCATTAGCTCTTCTGGTTCTGATTCCTTGATCTGGATTTTCAATAATGAGTTCTTGAGGATGATTCTTCTGAATTCTAATTGAAGGTCCTTTGCTTGTTTCTCCATGTTCCAGCTCAGTATCCTCAGAGTTAGTTTTAGGTTCTTCAACAATTTCAGGAATTACATTTTCTTGAGCAGATGTTTCAGGATATGCTTCAACACCTGGTACAACTTCAAGTGTTGGTTCTTTAACCACATCATCTACTACCACATTGATGGATTCCATAACAACTTGAGTTCTGTTGTTAAACACTCTATATGCCCTGCTCTTAGTAGAGTAGTCCAGAAAGATTCCCTCATCACTCTTTGGATCCATTTTCCTTCTGTAATCTCTATCTGCTAGAATGTAACACTTGCTACCAAAGACATGGAAATATTTTACAATAGGCTTTCTTTCTTTCCATAGTTCATACAAGGTAGTTGAAGTACCCGTTCTCAAAGTGACTCTGTTATGAACATGACAAGCTGAATTCATAGCTTCAACCCAGAAATAAAGGGGAAGATGTTTAACATGTAGCATGACCCTGGCTGATTCTTGTAGAGTCCTGTTCTTCCTTTCCACCACTCCATTCTGTTGATGTGTTATGGGAGATGAGAATTCATGCCTGATTCCTTCATCTGCACAAAATTCTTGAAATCTGGAGTTTTCAAATTCTGTTCCATGATCACTTCTTATTCTGAAAATACCTCTATTTTTCTCTCTTTGAAGTTGAATGCAAAGTTCCTTCCGAGCTTCAAAGGTGTCTGATTTCTCTCTGATAAAGTTCACCCAGGTGAATCTTGAAAAATCATCAACAACCACCAGAACTGAAGGGATTTTAAGAGGGGTCTTTCAAAAATTTAATCCTCTTTGCGGAAGAAATCCCATTGAAACGGATCTTGATTAAATCATTAATCACAAATCAAACACATACTTAAACAATTTAAGGATCCATGTGTTTACCTCTTGAAGAGCAGAACCTTTGTAGTAGAATTGTTTCTGATCACGAGCAAAGCAAAGCAGCGATGCCTCTAGTTAGTCCACACGATTGATCAACGTGCATTGTTTCTGATCACAATTGATCAACCATAATAATACAACTCTTGTATAATTAGGTACTCTAATACGACAATCAAACATCAATAGTTTTAACAATTGTTTGTTCAGTATGGACAACCGGATCTTTGATGCTTCACCAGAATCGGATATTCGGATATCGAAGCTCAATCTCACGAATTGACTACAAATTCACAATCAATTATACAAAACCTATTGAACGAATGACACCATCAATATATCACATATAATGATGTTGTATTAGAATCATATATCACATATATGATATCAAATTTAATTAATTCTTATTATAAAATAATAAAATATTAACACTTAACACTATTATTATTATCACCGGATTTGCATTCCTTTTAAAATTGAAACATTTTTCAAAATCAAATAATGTATGCAAGAATTTTCACAAAATTCTCATTCGCATAAATTAAATCAAAAACAAGTGCAACGGATTCATAAGTTTAACAGGCATAATTGTTAATGCAAACCAATGATTATAAGTCATGTATATATCTCATATATAGACAACCATGAATATGTGTTCACTCTTGAACGATGACGATAACATATCAGAATTGAATCATATTCAAAAGTCTCTTAAATTCTCAATCATCGAAAGAAAAGTTTAATAAATTTTCAGTCATCGAAAGCAAACAGATTTCAATCACATGGTTACATAACTATGAATATATCTGTAATATAAACATCCTTATGCACAAATAAAATTTGAATTCAATGATTTAATCAAAACCAAAGCTCTGATACCATTGAAGGGATTTTAAGAGGGGTTTTTCAAAAATTTAATCCTCTTTGAGGAAGAAATCCCATTGAAACGGATCTTGATTAAATCATTAATCACAAATCAAACACATACTTAAACAATTTAAGGATCCATGTGTTTACCTCTTGAAGAGCAGAACCTTTGTAGTAGAATTGTTTATGATCACGAGCAAAGCAAAGCAGCGATGCCTCTAGTTAGTCCACACGAACAGTGCTCCTCCAAAACTCGGTGCTAGCCAAGGAATTAGAAGTGCAGAGAAAAAGGGTTGCTCCAAAAACCTGTAACCAAAAACTTCAGCACTAGAGTTCTATTTATAGAACTTCTAGTGTGACCTGCAAGTCAGAAGTCACTATTGGGCTTCAGTAAGCCCAACAACGAGTTTAGTAATTTTGCCAACTAATTAGCGTTATTTACTAAACGCACCCCTTATATAAGTCATACTTATATATTTCTCTTTTGACTGTTCTTTGTTTGTGACCCTATAGGTTCTAGTGACGTTGGCAATAATATTAAATCTAATATTTAATATTATAAACAATGAGCGGTATCTAGCAACACATCATTGCTACCCAAGTGACAAGAATGTCAAGTGATCTGACGAAACCTTTCTATGATAGTACTTATGTGTACAATTACTCCTTTGTCTCGATATCTTTATTGATCCCAAGGCATAGATATTGTCACCCTTGTATAGATCAATGTTTATATTTCTTGATTCCGAAATATACTGAATAACGAATAAGCTCAATATCTTATATTGACTTAGTTCGGCATGGCCATGCAGTTTTACAGTCATATTTCATCAAGAGGCCTAAAAATATATCTCCTGTTTACGAGGAGGGACAAATCCCATCTAGGACACTCATGTCCCTCAACATTCTTCATCAAGTACCCATCAACCAACATTATGGTTATCCTTTTATAGACAACGTTAGAATGGCAACAAAGCACTTGAGTCCACATCTAGGGAGCATAGTGGTTTCAGGTCTAAGAGCGATATACACTATTATCATTGTGAGAATATCTTATGACAATTGCATAACTTACTATGTAGTATTCTCACAACGGGTCAATCCAATATAAATATTACTCCTAATATTTATATCTATGTGAAGACTTGATAACTCTTTATCCATGATCTGTGAGATGTGATCATCAGTCTACCCACATAATAGTCTATGTGCTTTAATGATATCCCACTTCTCGATAAATCTTGACTACGAATACTTTTAGAATAGTTTCCTTATGTTTAACGGGGTCTCACAATTAAGTTATACTTAATGTTCCATTAAACAGACTAACTATTCTAGGGACTTTATTATTTTTAAACAAAACAAAATCAATAAAGAAACGCCTTATAATTTATATTTTCACAATATATATATATATATATATATATATATATATATTATATCAATATCATGATACAAAGCCAAACCCAATCAATATAGATTGGCTATTAGGGCTTAGTCCAACAATCTCCCACTAGCACTAAAAGCCAATCAAATATTAACTCAATATCTATTGGTCAAGTGTTAGCATCAAGCACACTATGGACAAGATACTCTACTAGCAGATAAGGAACTCTTTCCTATGTTGGTAGGTCATACTTCTTTCAATTTCCACTTTCGATCTTCTATCGAAAAGAAATTGAAGTGTCAAAGTATACATTTGGTTCATTGGTGAGATGAAGTTTTCATTGCTCGCAAGATTTAAACCAATTTTACCTCAGACGAGATCAATGGAATCCGCAACGCAAGAAACACATGCTTTCACTCAATTATGAGCTAAACAATCCAAATCATATATATTTGACATCTGTAATAGAAACAACAACTATCCGAAGCTTGTACTTTTACAAATTTCATAGGTTATATCCTAGCATATACTGTACACTGATATGAAAGTCAACATCATTGTAACTCATTTACAAAGTTTCTTTCATCCGTTTTCCAGAAACAATTCATAGTCCTTTAAGACATCCAGGATATTCTTGAAGGTATTCTAGTGTCGAACACTATAATCAATTTTGGTACACATTGAAAATAATTTTCTAACCATGTCTTACATGTGTAGATAAATTATTTTGGTGGCTAGTATGTCATCCACATACTCCACCAAACTAATATCAATGCTCCCACTAATCTCCTTATGTGCACAAGATTTCTTTATTAATAAAAGTTTTCATAAAACTTCATTAATAAAATAAAATTCAACTTCGAGAAGATTTCTGTAATTCATAAATGAATTTGATAATACATCTACCTTTTTAGTATCCTTTGAATTAACGAAATCCTACATATATCAAATACATATATAAGGTTATTCCAATTAAGGAATGCAACGTCATTATCCATCTCCTAGAATTCGTATTATACAACAATGACAATTGGGATCGTTAGATTTAAGCATTATGATGATGTAATAGTTTCGTCATGATTTGCATCAAGAGTTGCATGAAACATTCTACAATCAATCACATCTTAAAGGTATTCATAATACCATCCATGTCAGTTTTCTACAAGAAAACTAACATTCCAATATCCATATATGGTCTGTGTACATAGATTCTTTATAAGATCCCATATGGCATATAGCCACTTCTCAAAGTTCAAGCCATTTAGATCTTGTGCTACTCAAACTGATGATTTAACAACAACCCTTTGTTGAATCAACTCGTGTTCCATTCTTAGAGAGATGTGTATTTTGTGTTACTTGACTTAATTCAAGTTCTACATCACTCCCACTGGCTCATGTAGAGACATACTCCTTGAAAAGGAATACTCCAGTTCTAGCGACAAACAAATTTTGTCAAAGAAGAAGATGTAAAAATAATATCCTTTAGTTTCTTAAGGATAGTTACACAATTATACATTCATTAAATTCGAAGTTTAGTTTATCTAATAAACCATATAACCTGAAATTATCACAAAGTCAAAACTAGGTACTCTTACCTCCATATCTAATATGGTGTCTTTATGATTACTTAATTGGAACTTTGTTGTGGGTGAAGAATAACTGTAATTTAATTAATTTCAAGAGTCATTGAGTTATAATCAAACTATTTTAGATCGAGTCATGCCAAACATGAAGCGATATAAATAATCATTATACTCATTAATCAAGCATTTACCATCACGACTTACTCGTATAGTCTTTATACTTTTCAAACTTATTCCTTTTACTTCATTGTTAAAATCTTTGAACAATTTCAAAGTTTTCTTGAATCGTGTCAAATACACTTTGCTTATCTACTAAATGATTTAGTAATGTTAGATGAAGTATAGAAACAATATCTAGCAAATATGTTTAGTTCTCCATATACATCTCATATGTATATCAATTCAAATTAATTATGTGTCCTTTCACCTTTGTTGGTGACCGGTGTATTAATCTATTTTGAAAAGTGGGGCTCACATCCTTCAAATGATATAAAATCAAATGAGTCCAATAGTCCATATCCATGGATTTTGGAAATGTGAATCACACTTGTTTGTACTAAACGTTGATGCCAATAATATACAAAAGGTTCAAATCTCATTTGATCCTATTTTCACATAAGTTATAGACCAGCTTATCAAGATCATGGAACTCAAATCCATTACTTGATTAACATACTTATATAGAAAACATAATTTGCATAATAGGACAACGTTTGTCTATTATTCAACTACACAATCATTCTCTTGTCAATACAAGATTTATGATTTAATGCTTCTATTTTATATGGAATTTAATAACAATTATTTGGTTCCATATCAAGTTAAATTTAAGTCCAAGCATTAGCTCCTACGTCAATGAAACAATTTGTTTCATTCTAGACGTAAGTGGACTTCATTTATAGTTAATCTCCCGCTTCTTTAAAACTCTCTATATTTCAACAAATATGAGATTAATCATCAAGTATCATATACCTATGATGCAGAAGTAACTTTCTATAACTATATGGGTAGATAAGAAGTCTTACTTCTATTTTGACTCTTTCAAAATATTAACAGTTTTTCTCATTCTTAAGGACAATTCTTAATTTTGTACCAATTCAGAAACTTCTTTCTGAAGATTTTGTTCTTCATAAGAACATTTAACAGTATAATAAAATTATATATGCCGAAGAAATTCTAAATACAGAAAATAAAATAAAAATGTATCATGATATAAAAACATAATTAATTAGGTCTTTAATTAAATATGCTCCCACTATTTTACTCAAAACAAATGACCTTCAACATTTGAATCGGAAAATCTCATTGGAAGATTTTCTAGTGGGTTGAAATCCATATTTCACCTTGCTTTAAGTCAACAGGGGCTGTACTCAAAACTCAGTTATTTAGGTAGGAACTCCTTCCAATTGTATCTCATACAACTTTCAAATCATTTGAGTGAATAACTCCTTACTCTAATCTATCATATAGATGTTCCCAAACATTGCTTCTAAATTTATTTTAATCTTATTAAAATTAATTTAGATAAGTTAAACCCAAAAGAATAACACTTGGGTAAATTGGATTACCGCACCGCAACTTACTATTATAAAATATGCGCTTCACGGAGGCAAAACCCACATATTCGATATTAGTCTTGAAGGGTGTTAAACTTTTGGAAAGCATTAAACTTAATATTTCATTTGAAGTAAATATATATTTTAATCTTATTAAAATAATCTAGCTAAGTTAAATCCAAAAAATAACAATCGGTAAATAGAATTACCGCACCACAACTTACTAGTATAGAAAATGCACTTCGCGGAGGCGAAACCTACACATTTCGATATTAGTCTTGAAGTGTGTTATATTTTTGAAAACAATTTACTTCATATTCTATTTGAAGGATTTTTATTTAGTTTAATCTCATTGACATGTGTATCTCATACACGCGTCTTTAAAGATGCATGACATTCATGCTCATAGAACGCAAGTATATAAAACATTTTAAAACATACATGCTAACATACATCTAAAACATGTTAAGCATACATCACATACATGCGCTAAATAAACATACATTTCATGCATCACATACATAAAATAATAAATTAGGTAGTATGGTTATGACCTCCTAACGCGTAAGAATTAAATAAACTATTTTATTACAATTCTTTGACCCACGAGCAAGCTTCAAAAGTTTCTCCATCGGAATCACCTTTTGCGTTGTCTTTTCTTCAACTTGAGCAATTACAATATTTAACCCTTAAATAAAATAAATAAAATAAACCACGACACGTAGGTCGTATTTAAATAAAATAAATCACGACACGCAGGCCGTATTTAAATAAAATAAATCATGACACGCAGGTCATATTTAAATAAATGAACAAACGCTAATATAAACTAAGGTCATAACCATATACCATATATTAAATAATAATAACTATTTATTATTATTTTAAACAATTTAAGAATCAATCAAGATTTGGAAATAATATTTTGACCGAGATATATGTCATATAAAATTGATTCATATATATGTATATATTCCTTTTGAAACTATTTTCAAAATCAATCGGGTCATAAATATTAAAGATATATGTCATATAAAATTGATTCATATATATGTATATATTCCTTTTGAAACTATTTTCAAAATCAATCGGGTCATAAATATTAAAATATGCAAATTTTAGGACCAAATCTAAAAGATCATATCTGATTTTTGAAACTTTTTCAAAATCATGATAATTTTAAATTAGAAACAAAATATATTAATATCATGTAAATCTTCAAAAGATCATGTCTGATATTGAAACAATTTCAAATCATGATCTTCTAAATTCATTATCACATTTTTAAACAACTTTTGAAAAACAATCCAAAAGGTAGAATTTTTATTTACTTAATTATAGTAATATTGACACTCAATAATTATTATAATTAAATATGCATTATTTACGCGACCAATTTGTTTCCAAAACAAATTATAGTGCTAAAGTTAAGCAAATATTTTATTACTAAATTCAAAAAGTCACATCTGATATTGAAACTCTTTCAAAATCATGATCTTTTAAATTTACTACCTTTCTCCAATTGAATAAATTAATTAAACATAAATAGTTTCATGGATTGTTTGTTTTAAACATAAACAACATAATTCATTGGATAAAAAAAAAATCATAAAGATCAATACAAGGATTCATATCAAAACATCAAAAAGATTAACCAAAATGCAAATGTTCATTTGCGCATATACTAGCATCAGTATTGATCCTTGTTCAGAGCGATGTTGGGGAAACAGGGATGAAAATTCATCATAGAACCGAATTCTCTGGTTTCTCGAATTTTTAAAGCTCGATATTTCCCAGCTGGTTCCTATCTCACGGCTACTGTTGGACATAATCCGAGCTATGTCTGGCACATCATCATGCGTGTTAGATTCATAGTGCGTGGGGGAGCGAGGTGGAGCATAGGATCAGGTGCGACTATTTCCATTCTTAACGAACCTTGGTTGTCAAATGGGGAGTTCATCAGTAGTGATATTCCAGGTGCTCACTTTGTTCATAATTTTACCATTAATAGTCTGATGAATTTATATGACAAAAGCTGGAATGAACAGGTGGTTAGACAGGTGTTTAGTGCGAATATTGCACATAAAATTATTCACATGCCACTCATTTCTCAGGTTGAGGAAGATAGAATTAATTGGAAAGCGGAAAGGCACGGACGTTATTATGTAAGTAGTGCTTACAGGTTGTGTGGAACGGAGTTAACTGTTTCCTCTTATTTATGGCGTCCGGGGTACCGGTCTGGTATTTGGAACATTAAAGTTCCACCAAAGGTTAAGAATTTACTTTGGCGTATGTGTCGGGGTTGTTTACCGACACGTGTCCGTCTGTTAGATAAAGGTGTTGTTTGTCCTACGAACTGTGCTAGCTGTGACTCTACTCATAAGGATCTTTTGTATGTTTTTTTATTGTCCTTTTGCTATTCAGGTGTGGAACAGGACCGGTCTTTGGGGCTCGATACAACATGCCCTCTCTCATACTGTTTCAGCTACGGATGCTATTATCTCTCTATTAGAGAACTTGTCTGCTGAGTTATCTCAAAGTCTGTCCACCGTCATTTGGAGTCTATGGAAACGCCGTAATCTTAGATTTTGGGACAATATCACAGAAACAAGTGTTGTGGTTGTAGAGCGTGCTAGGAACATGGTTACAGACTGGCAATTAGCGAATGCTCCCGATATCCTTGCATCCCACTCGCCTTCTCAGCATCCAATGGCCGCGAATACGGGGTCCTCCACCTCACACCAACACAACCAGAATCTCGTGGCAGCCTCCTATGTCAGGTAGATATAAATGTAATATCGACGCAGATTTTTCTTCTCATCATAACAGCACAGGTATTGGCGTCTGTGTTTGCGACTTGGAAGGTATTTTTGTTCTGGCTAAGACTTTTACATATCGTTGTACTGTTTCGGTGGATGTGGGTGAAGCTTTAGGGCTGCACGCTACTTTGCAATGGTTGAGTGATATGCAGTTTGATAACGTGGACTTTGCAACAGACTCTAAATTAACAGTTGATGCCCTCCTTTCTACTAGATACGACTTATCTGAATTTGGTTGCATTATTTCTTCCTGTTGTTCTTTGTTTCGCAATTTATTTTCTAACTCTAGGGTGGAGTTTGTTAGGCGACAAGCCAATGCGGTGGCTAATACTTTTGCACGAGAGGCCATGTGTTCAGCTAGTCCCGCCGTTTATTATGAAATACCCACTTGTATTGGGACTATTATTATTAATGAAATGCAATAAGCACGTTTCCCTCTAAAAAAGGTACCCCGTGGTAGAAGTAAAGTGTAGTATTGTTAATAGTATTGTTAATCAAGTGCTCATGAAGTGATGTGATGACGTCATCAGAAGCAACTCATCAGAAGCTGAAGATCACCAGAAGCTGAAGTTCATCAAAAGATGAGAGACTTAAAGCTTCAAAGGCTGTTCAAAGGATTTAATCTCGTCTAAGCATTGCAGAACACCAGAAGAGTGAAGCAACATCTATTTTGAAAGGATTTGAAGGCATTGGATGCTTGTTCTTTGAAGAGCGTTGCCAAAGTACAATTGTACGAAGTGTACAACCACTAACTCCACTACTCTGTTTTTGTCTCTGCTACAGGACAAGAAAAACAGCTATGCCTGCAACGATGTTCCTTCATACTTGGAATGGATTTGAAATTGATCCTTCATAGGACAACAACCATATCAGGCAAAAGATCATTGGTGATTGATCAAAGCTTCAAACGACTCTATTTTGATGTGCTGGCAATTTACAACGTCTCTTTCACACCTCTATATAAAGGAATGAAAACTTAGAGAATTGAAAGAGACTCAACAACAATATACAAGTGCCAAAACTCTGTCAAAATTGGTCTTCATCAAAAGTTCACTTAGAATTTCTTAACAACTTTCATATCTTAGATATTTTAGAGTCTTAAGAGTCTGTATCTGATTTGTATTGTGAACACCACTGATTGTATATCAAATGTTCAACCTCAAACATTTTCTTTGTAATTCTGTTTGAATAGATTTCTCTTGCAGTTGTGCTTGAGCATAGGAAGTCTCTTGATTGTGTTCAGGAGCATAGGAAATCTCTTGCAGTTGTGGTTGAGTAGTTTGGAATCTTTTGCTAGTTTTAGCAGTGAGCATTTGCAATCAGATATTACATTTTAGTGAACTCTCCTTGGAAGTGCAAGGGGGACAGGACTACTTCCGGTTTGTGGAAGGAACCTGTATAATTGCTTTTTGTCTTTCTTCTTTCTCTCTCTCTCTCTCTCTGTTTTATCCGCTGCGTTTAGTCATGAACATCACTTCAGAAGTAGAACTCTATCTGCTTCTGATCAGTGTTTTCAGCTTAGGAGAAAACGAAGAAAAAGCTAACACGATTCAACCCCCCTTCTTGTGTTTTTCTCACCTTCAATTGGTATCTAGAGCCTTGGTCTGTTGTCTTAACACTTAACAGTGTAACAGAAAAAGATCTGAGAAAAACATGTCTGGTGAAGGCTCTGCTTCTGGATCTAGGAACAACAATGCTGTTCTATATGATTATGGTGGCAACAAGAAATCTGACTCTGGAAAAGTTCCTAAGTTCAATGGAGATCCTGAAGAATTCTGTTGGTGGAAAACCAACTTCTATAGCTATGTCATGGGTTTAGATGAAGGACTATGGGACATAATTGAAGATGGTGTTGGTGACTTGGTCCTTAATGAAGAAGGAGCTGCTATTGATAGAAAGAAACATACTCCTGCTCAGAAGAAACTCTACAAGAAGCTTCATACTATCAGAGGAGCACTTGTCACTGCTATACCTAAAGAAGAGTTTATGAAGATGAGTGACAAATCTACTGCTAAGGCAATGTTTGCTTCTCTTTGTGCAAACTATGAAGGCATCAAGAAAGTCAGAGAAGCAAAAGCTCTTATGCTTGTTCATCACTATGAGTTGTTTAAGATGAAGGATGATGAAACTATTGAAGAAATGTACTCGAGGTTTCAAACCCTAGTCTTTGGATTACAAATACCGAAGAAGAGTTATGTTGCTTCTTTTCATGTGAGCAAGATACTAAGAAGCTTGCCTGCTAGATGGATACCTAAGGTTACTGCTATTGAGGAAGCTAAAGATTTAAACACTGTAAGTGTTAAAGATCTTGTCAGCTCTCTCAAGGTTCATGAGATAAGTCTAAATGAACATGAGCCTGCTAAGAAGAGTAAATCTATTGCTCTGCCATCTAAAGGAAAGTCATCAAAAGCTCTTAAAGTTATTGAATCTGAAGAAGAGTCACCTGATGGAGACTCTAATGAAGATCCTACTGAGAAGATGGTTATGCATTCCAACAAGCTTGAGTATCTGGCAAGAAAGAACAGGAAGTTTCTGCGTAAGAGAGGTGGTTACAAGAGCTCCAAGAAAGAAGATCAGAAGGGATGCTTCAATTGTAAGAAGCTTGGACTTTTCATTGCTGATTGCCCTGATCTTCAGAAGGAGAAATCAAAGGACAAGTCAAAGAAGTCAAGCTTCAACTCAAGGAAATTCATAAAGCAGATTAAGAAGAGTTTAATGGCAACCTAGGAAGATTTAGATAGTGAATTTGGGTCTGAAAAGGAAGAAGCTGGAGATGAAGCAAATGTAGCTATGGGGTTAGTGGCTACAGTGACTTCAGAAGCAGAACCTAACTCAGACTCTGAAGATGAAAATGAGGTATATTCTAAAATTCCTAGAGAATAACTTATTGAGTCTCTTAAAGAACTCATTACACATTTTGAACTTAGAACCAATGAGTTGAAAGGCTTAAAAGAAAGATATGTTCATTTATTGAAACAACAAGAATCAACTTTGTTGGATCTAAAAGCTTCTGAAGAAGGACTTAGAGGCTTTGACTTCATTTGCAAAACTTCTGAAGAGAAGCTCAAGTTTCTTTGTCAGAAGCTACATGAAAAGTGTAATGGAAAATCATTAAGTAAACATGAAATTGCTCTTGAGGATTTTATTATATCTGGTATTGACAGAAGCAAAGTTGCTTCAATGATTTACAGCATTTATCGAAACAATGGTAAAGGGATTGGATTTTCAGAAGGGAAACCTAATGAAATCAGTCTTAAAGCATGTTGTGAATGCATCAAGGAAGGATTGAAAACCTTCTTTGTACCTGAAGTTGCTAAGTTTGAAACTGTAGTTCAGCCAGAACCTGAAGCTTCCTCCTCTAAGACTAAGATTACTTCAAAGCCAAAGAACTCTAATCCAAAGGGAATGATAAACTGTGATTCTAAGACTTCACAGATCAAGATTTTGAAGAGATCAGAACCTGTTCCTCAGAATTTGTTGAAACCTGAATTTGAAGTCCTAAAGTCTAAGTTTCAGAAGAACAAAACATTTATTACTTCTGGGGAATCAAAACCAAATGGTGTTAAACCTAAGGTAATGATTAATATGAAGCTATCAAACTTACAGCACAAGGTTCAAGAAGTGAAGAGTAAAACTTCCAGTACTAAACTCAAAGGACCCATAAAACAATGGGTACCTAAATCTTAAATTGTCGATACAACAGATATCTCTAAGAGCAAAGGAAAAGCAAAAATCATGGTACCTAGACAACAGGTTCTCAAGGCATATGACATGAGAGAAGTCTATGTTCCTCACCCTCACAATGAAAGAAGGAGGAAATGTGAAGTTTCGAAGCAACTAGTCTGGCATGATCATTGGTACAGGAACTATTGGTAACTCCTCTATCTCAATTAATATTATGTGGTTGGTAGATGGTCTTGAACATAACCTTTTGAGTATCAGTCAGTTTTGTGATAATGGTTATGATGTGATGTTTGAAAAGACCAACTGCACAGTAATCAACAAAGATAACAAGTCCATAGTATTCAAGGGAAAGAGGATAGAAAATGTCTACAAAATTAACTTCTCTGAACTGGTTGATTAGAAGGTAATTTGCCTTCTATCAGTGAAGGATAAGAAATGGATGTGGCACAGAAGGTTGGGACATGCTAACTGGAGATTAATCTCTAAGCTTAGTAAGTTACAACTTGTTAGAGGCCTACCTGACATTGACTATCATTCAGATGCACTTTGTGGTGCATGCCAGGAAGGGAAGATTGTGAAATCCTCTTTTAAAACAAAAGACATTGTCTGAACCTCCAGTCCCTTAAAATTACTTCATACTGATTTATTTGGACCAGTTAGCACTGCATCCTTATATGGAAGTAAATATGGATTAGTTATTGTTGATGATTACATCAGATGGACTTGGGTAAAATTCCTAAAAAGTAAGGATAATGCTTATGATGTATTCAGTGACTTCTGAACTCAAATACAGTCTGAAAAAGAAATGAAAATTTTAAAAGTAAGAAGTGATCATGGTGGAGAATTTGAAAATGTGCCATTTGAAAATTTTTGTGTAAAACTTGGAATTGTCCATGAATTCTCTTCTCCTAGAACTCCATAGCAAAATGGGGTTATAGAGAGAAAGAATAGAACTTTGCAAGAAATGGCAAGAACCATGATTCATGAAAATAATTTGGCTAAACATTTCTTGGAAGAAGCAGTGAATACAACATGTTATGTCCAAAATAGAATCTATATCAGACCTATCTTGGAGAAAACATCATATGAACTCTTTAAGGGAACAAGACCCAATATCTCTTACTTTCATCAATTGGGATGTACCTGCTACATTCTAAATAACAAGCTCTACCTAAAGAAATTTGATGCCAATGCCCAAATAGGAATCTTTTAAGGTTACTCTGAAAGGTCAAAGGCATACGAAGTGTATAATTCAGAGACACTCTGTCTTGAAGAATCAATGCACGTTAAATTTGATGACAAAGAGCCTGGAAATGAAACTCCAAAGAAAGGTGAAAGTTTTGCAGATATATAGTCCAGAAGTTGAACTAACTTCAGAAGCTCAAGATGAAGTAGCTTCTGATGAAGCTCAAGATGGCTCTCCGCAAGCTAATCAATCCAAGAATACATTCAAGTACAAGTCTTCACATCCTGAGGATCAAATCATTGGGAACAAAGAGAGTCTTAGAAGAACAAGATCATACTTCAGACAAGAAGAGTCTATGATAGGACTGTTATCAGTGATTGTACCTGCTACAGTTGATGAAGCACTTTCAGATGATGGATGGATACTAGCTATGCAAGAAGAGCTCAATCAGTTTCAGAGGAATGATATGTAGGATTTGGTACCCAAACCTCAGCAGAAGAACATTATTGGAACAAAATGAGTATTCAGAAACAAGTTGAATGAACAAGTTGCAAGATTTGAAGCAATCAGTTAGTGCAGGATGAATTAGAAATGAGCATGATGGGAGAATTAAAGTTCTTCCTTGGAATTCAAATCAATCAAAGCAAAGATGGAGTATATGTTAATCAAACAAAGTATACTAAGGAGCTTCTGAAGAAGTTCAAGCTGGGAGATTCTAAAGTGATGAACACTCCAATGCATCCAACCTGCACCTTAAGCAAAGAAGATACTGGAACAACAGTAGACCAGAAGCTGTATAGAGGTATGATTGGTTCTTCGTTATACCTCACTGCATCTAGGCCAGATATTTTATTCAGTGTATGCTTGTGCGCAAGATTCCAATCAGATCCTAGAGAATCTCATTTAACTGCTGTTAAGAGAATCTTCAGGTATTTGAAAGGAACAACTAATCTTGGACTCCTCTATAGGAAATCCCTAGGTTATCAGTTGGTTGGATTTTGTGATGCTGATTATGTTGGTGATAGGATTGAAAGAAAATCAACCAGTGGCAACTGCCAGTTCCTAGGGGAGAATCTGATATCCTGGGCTAGCAAAAGACAAGCAACTATTGCTATGTCAACAGTAGAAGCATAATACATCTCAGCTGCAAGTTGTTGTGCACAACTGCTTTGGATGAAACATCAGTTGGAAGACTATTAGATTAATGCCAACGGTATTCTCATTTATTATGATAATACTGCTGCTATTTGTTTGTCAAAGAATCCAATTATACATTCAAGAGCCAAGCATATTGAAA
Source organism: Medicago sativa (assembly GCF_051527215.1). Lineage (NCBI taxonomy): Eukaryota > Viridiplantae > Streptophyta > Magnoliopsida > Fabales > Fabaceae > Medicago > Medicago sativa. Next base: position 38,008,652 of record NC_140755.1, on the reverse strand, counting down.
TCAAACACCACTTTATTAGAGATTATGTTCAAAAAGGAATTTTAGATATACAATTCATTGATACTGAACATCAATGGGCTGATATATTTACTAAGCCTTTAACTGTGGAAAGATTTGATTTTATAAAGAAAAATTTGAACATGCACTTTGTGTCTGATTAAATTTGCTTGCTCCTGAATAGGAATTTAGGTTCTGAGGTCGTTCAGAAGTTATAGTCCATCAGAAGCTCTTTACTAAGGTTCTGAGGAAAATGTGCTACTGAAGATGACATCAGCATCTGAATTCCAAAAGCTGGGTTTTGTGCTCCTAAATAGCAGAATTAGTGGAAACGTTGGAAGTTAATTTTTAGTAACACATGTCCCACAAACTTGGCAGTTACTCTGAGAAAATTCAACGTGGCTTAAGTGTATTGGTGTATAACGTAAGAGGGCAATGATGATTTTAAGCTTTGAATGTACTATCTCGCGCCCCCTATGTCATTAATGCTGTGTTTGTTTGTCCCCTTCTGAATTGCAAACGTTTTACTCAAAACACTTAGACAAAAAACACACACTACTCACTTCACAACCTACACTTTCTGTCTGTGACTTATTCTCTGCGAAGAAAAATCATCTTCCTCAATCAAAACCCTAGAACCCCAAAACCTTCTTCAACATCAATGGCGTCTCCAAGCTCTGAAATTCTGGCACGTTAGTCTTAAGATGTTCTAAGAGATGTTTCAACACGAAACACAGAAAACAGATGTTGTATATGATGTTTAGAACATTAAGCCAACAATCATAATTTAACAAAATAACAGACAAGAAAGAAAAGAGGCACAGAGAAATTGTTAACCCAGTTCGGTGCAACGTCACTTACTCTGGGGGCTACCAAGCCAGGAAGGAAATCCACTAGTGCAGTCCGTATTCAAAAGCTCTCAGCAAACCACGTTTGCACTTATGACCTAGGAACTCCTAGATCTGAGATCCCATCTCACTCCCTTACAACTGATCACAATCCCCTGTGATTCCCAAATTACAGACTCAAATAATATGAGGTTACCCTCAAAAATAACAACATGTAACCTTGCTTAAAAGCTTAGATGCAGTTCACAGTCTACCTAGATCCTTGCTTAAAAGCTTCAGAGTAGTGCACAATTTACAACTCAAAGTACAGTCCTAAACATGCATCAAGATGATACACGAAAGGCTCACAATCAAAAGACTCAAAACCTAAATAAACTCTATTTTGTAAAATAAAGTCTTGAATAATTCTTCAGGTCTTGCAGCCTCCTTTATATACTGAAGCAAAGTGCGTCATCAACTCAATCAGGCTTCAGATCACACCAGTGACTCATTACTCAATCAACATGGTCGGATAAGGAAACTCCTAAAAAGTAGGCACATTAAAAGTCACATTATCATCACCCTAAAAAACTTTCCTAAGTCATTACCATTCCCTTAGGAAATCACATCGTTCTGATCTTCTCATAACTGTACACGGTTTAGACCAACACATGTTGGCGTGGATTCCTTCAATCAAGCGAACGCGTGCGTAAACATAGGTAAAGCACAGAACGTACATACCAAGCCTGGATGTTGGAACATTGTGTTCCACATCTGAAGTGAATATTTGTTTTAGGCAAAAGTGAAGCCAACATACAAGTATCCAACAATCCCCCCCTTTGGCAAATTTTTAGCTAGAACAAATTAAGGCCATTCCAATTAAAACAGAGAGATAACACACGCAACCTTTCCTTCAATCTTCACAAACAAAATCTACCTTGAAGAAAGGTTCACAAACTCAGATTATCAAATAGATACCCAAAATACATTTCTTCAGTCATTATACATAATCTTCAGGACATAGAAGAAGTATATTACAGATATCTGAACCTACTTTCGCAATTTTTCACAAATCAACATATGCAATAGTAGATAGGAGAAATAGGTACCATCCTTGAAAAATCAGAGCCTTGCAGCAGCGGACATATAAGGAAAAATAAATTCCTATAACATCCTAGACAATCAACTGTCACAACACACTACTCAGACAAATATAGGAAAAATAAATTCCCAGACAGCATACAGTAGCTCAAACAAGCAGGATGTTCCAACATCCACAGGAACATTCAGGGACAAAAGTTTACTCCCCCTCAAGGAGCACAATCAGCATTTCTAAGACTCCCCCTGAATACATGCATTGCATACTAGCAATTTTTTTTTTAAACAAACAAACAAGAATACCAGAAAACCAAGATCACCAGAGAACCAGAATCAGATGTCTCAACATCAGTAGGCACATAGTCAGGAAACATACAACATGGATATATCTACTCCCCCTTTTTAGCCATAAAATATGTCAAATTAAGAGTTGATAAAAGCATAAATATAGCTAAAAGTACCTGACACTCTGAACATTGGTTGCTATAATTCCTCATGGATGCAGATACCCAGCTTGCTTCTTAGTTTCTCAAATTGTTTGACATCTAAGGCTTTTGTGAAGATGTCAGCCAGTTGTTCTTCAGTTGTCACATGCTCCAGAGTTACTACCTTGTCTTCAATAAGTTCCCTAATGAAGTGATGTCAGATGTCAATGTGCTTTGTTCTGCTATGTTGTATAGGATTTTTGGAGATGTTGATAGCACTCAGATTGTCACAGTACAATGTTAGAACATTTTGTTGAACATCATACCCTTCCAGCATTTGATTCATCCATACTAACTGAGAGCAGCTACTTCTTGCAGCAATATATTCTGCTTCTGCTATGGATAGAGACACAGAATTTTGTTTCTTGCTAAACCAAGACACTAGATTGTTCCCAAGGAAGACACAACCTCCTGAAGTACTTTTTCTGTCATCTGCACTACCTGCCCAATCTGCATTACAATAGCCAATAAACCTGGAATTGTCACTGTGAGATTATAGAATTCCATAGTCTGTGGTGCCATTTATGTACTTCAGAATCCTCTTGACTTGAACAAGATGACTCATTTTGGGCTCTGCTTGATATCTAGCACAAACTCTTACAGCAAAAAAAGACGAAGTCATTGCTAGTAGTAAAGTCAGGTCTGCTGGCTGTAAGATATAGGAGACTTCCAATCATGCTTCTGTACAGACTTTGATCAACACCTACACCATTTTCATCTTTGGATAACTTTAAGTGAGTGGCTGCTGGTGTTCTCTTATGACTGGCATTGTTTAACCCAAACTTCTTTACAATATTCTTAGCATACTTGCTCTAGGATATGAATATTGTATCTTCCATTTGCCTGACTTGTATACCAAGAAAGTAAGTTAGTTCTCCCACAAGACTCATCTCAAATTCAAACTACATCTGATGTACAAAATGTTGAACCATCTGATTCGACATTCCTCCAAACACAATGTCATCAACATAGATTTGTGCTATCACGAGTCTTCCTTTGTCCTTCTTAACAAACAAGGTTTTGTCTGTTCCTCCCTTTTTGTACCCTTGATGGGTCAGAAATTCTGTGAGTCTTTCATACCAGGCCCTAGGAGCTTGCTTCAACCTATACAGGGCCTTCTTCAGCTTGTACACATGATCAAGAAAATTTGGATCAACAAATCCCTTTGGTTGCTCAACATAGACTTCTCCATGGAGGTACCCATTTAAAAATGCACTCTTCACATCCATCTGAAACAATTTGAACTTTAGAATACAAGCCACTCCCAAGAGTGACCTTATGGATTCCAGTCTGGCAACAGGTGTAAATGTTTCATCAAAGTCTAGTCCCTTTACTTGTGTATAACCTTGTGCTACCAGTCTTGCCTTGTTTCTGGTAACAGTGCCATTTTCATCTGACTTGTTTTTGTAGATCCATTTTGTACCAATGACATTTATGTCATTTGGTCTTGGCACCAGATCCCATACTTCACTTCTTATGAACTGGTTGAGTTCTTCTTGCATGGCTTCAATCCAGAAATCACCAGTGAGAGCTTCCTTCACATTCTTGGGTTCAAATTTGGATACAAAACATGAGTTGGAGATAACATCATTAGCTCTTCTGGTTCTGATTCCTTGATCTGGATTTCCAATAATGAGTTCTTGAGGATGATTCTTCTGAATTCTAATTGAAGGTCCTTTGCTTGTTTCTCCATGCTCCAGCTCAGTATCCTCAGAGTTAATTTTAGGTTCTTCAACAATTTCAAGAATTACATTTTCTTGAGCAGATGTTTCAGGATATGCTTCAACACCTGGTACAACTTCAAGTGCTGGTTCTTTAACCACATCATCTACTACCACATTGATGGATTCCATAACAACTTGAGTTCTGTTGTTAAACACTCTATATGCCCTGCTCTTAGTAGAGTAGTCCAGAAAGATTCCCTCATCACTCTTTGCATCCATTTTCCTTCTGTAATCTCTATCTGCTAGAATGTAACACTTGCTACCAAAGACATGGAAATATTTTACAATAGGCTTTCTTTCTTTCCATAGTTCATACAAGGTAGTTGAAGTACCCGTTCTCAAAGTGACTCTGTTATGAACATGACAAGCTGAATTCATAGCTTCAACCCAGAAATAAAGGGGAAGATGTTTAACATGGAGCATGACCCTGGCTGATTCTTGTTGAGTCCTGTTCTTCCTTTCCACCACTCCATTCTGTTGAGGTGTTATGGGAGATGAGAATTCATGCCTGATTCCTTCATCTACACAAAATTCTTGAAATCTAGAGTTTTCATATTCTGTTCCATGATCACTTCTTATTCTGAAAATACCTCTATTTTTCTCTCTTTGAAGTTGAATACAAAGTTCCTTGCGAGCTTCAAAGGTGTCTGATTTCTCTCTGATAAAGTTCACCCAGGTGAATCTTGAAAAATCATCAACAACCACCAGAACATACCTCTTTCCACCAATATTTGCCACTTGCATGGGTCCCATTAAATCAATATGAAGAAGTTCAAGAGCTTTAAAGGTTCCCAGATGTTCCAACCTAGGATGGGACATTCGAGTCTGTTTACCAATCTGACATTCTCCACAAATACTCCTTTCAGTGATCTCCAGTCTGGGTATGCCTCTGATTGCTTCCATAGAAATAGCTTTCTTAATTCCTTGCATGTTCAAATGACCCAGTTTTTGGTGCCACAGTTTGACCTCTTCATCTTTGCTCAGCATGCTTGAGGATATGAGAGCCTGTTCTTGAGATATCCATAAGTAACAATTGTCCTTAGACCTAGTACCCTTCATACTCACCTTACCCTTTTCATCTAAGATCTGGCAATCAGTTTTACTAAAATTTACACTAAGCCTCTGATCACATAGTTGACTAATACTAATCAGGTTGGCTGCCAGCCCTTTGACCAACAAAACATTATTCAGTCTTGGTGATCCTTCACTAACTAGGTCTCCAATCCCCACAATCTTTCCTTTAGCACCATCCCCAAATGTGACATAACTCTTGGCATAAGGTCTGACATTTTCTAGAAAGTTGTCCATCCCTGTCATCTGATGGGAACACCCACTATCAAAGTACCAATCTTCACTGGAGGATGCTCTTAAGGAGGTATGGGCTATTAGTCCTAAGCATTTGGGTTTCTACTCCTTCTTGACCACTCTCAAGGTTGAACTAGGTTGATGTTGTCTAGGTACACCATACAGATCAAAATAGAAATGTTTTTTATGACCCTGTCTGTGGAAAAAATGACACTTCCAAGAGAGATTCTCTTTTACTAAGTCAGTTTTAGGATGTTGTACAGAATGTTCCAACTTTGGACCTATACTAGAAATAGTATATGTTCTACTTGAAGCTACAAACTTAATTTTCTTAACTGGTTTTCCCTTCTTGGCTTTATGATAGTGTTCTAAAGCCTGAGCATAGCTCCTATTTTGTTGTTCCTGTTTCAGGTGTTCATGTGTAAAGCCTATGCCATTTGGTTTACCTATCGCTTGACCTTCTAACATCCTATCTAGAACATCAGTTCTAGTGGTCATCATTCTAACTTGTTTAAGGACATTATCAAGTTGAGAATTAAGTAACATTACCTCTCTATTTAGATCAGAGATTTTAGCCAGATGACCAATCCTCTCTTGCTGAAGCTGATTAATGATTTCTTCCTGCTCCATCAGATGCCTGGAGGTGTTTGCATCATGAATGTCTTGATAACCATAAGACATAGTTACTTTCTCATAGTCAGAATCTTCATCAATTTCAGACCCAGGTTCTACACTCCCAGTCATATCACTGACACGTTTAGCAGCATTACTCTCAACATCCCCATTTGTTCCCTCATCATCAGACCAGGACACAAACATCCCTTTCTTTTGCTTCTTGAGAAAAGTTGCACATTCAGTTCTTATGTGGTCATAACCTTCACACTCATGGCATTGTACTCCTTTGTAACGGCTGTCCTTTTCTTCATTTCTGTCATACCTTTGATTACCTTGTTGCCTGTCAGTGTTCCATCTGATGTTCCGCCCATTACCTCTAGGTTTGCTGCTTACTTGTTTGAGAATCTTGTTAAATTGTCTTCCTAGCATTACAAAGTCCTCTGACAGATTCTCATCCTCTACACCTTCTTCCAATCCTTCATCATCAGCTGTGTTTGCTGTAAAAGCAATGGCTTTTCCCTTCTTCTAAGTCTTGTTATCAACAACAAGTTCAAAATTTTGAAGGGAACCTATGAGCTCTTCCGCCTGCATGTTGGACACATCTTGGGCTTCCTCAATGGCTGTGACCTTCATGTCAAATCTTTTTGGCAAAGATCTGAGAATTTTCCTTACCAATTTTTCATCTGACAGTTTTTCTCCAAGATAATCAAACGAATTGGCAATGTCAAGGACATTCATGTAGTAGTCGTATATGGTCTCATCCTCTTGCATTCTCAGACTTTCAAACTTGGTCGTCAGGAGTTGGATCCTTGAGCTCTTTACCTTGGAGGTACCTTCATGAGCTGTCTTCAAGATGTCCCAAGCATCTTTGGCAACATCACACTTTTTGATGAGTCCGAACATATTTTTGTCCACTCCATTGAAAAGGGCATTTAGGGCCTTAGAGTTTGCAAGAGGCAGTTCATCTTCTGGCAAGGTCCACTCATCTTCTGGCTTCAAAACCGTGGTTTTGTTGCCATCTTTGTCAAGAACAACTGGATGTTCCCAACCTTTCATCACAGCCTTCCAAGTCTTGTTGTCAATAGACTTGAGATAGGCACTCATACGTGACTTCCAGTAGTCATAATTTGTTCCGTCCAGTAACGGTGGTCTGTTTACAAAACCATCTTCTTTCTCCATATTGCCAGAATAGATCTCCTCTGGATCTCACCCAATAACAGGCAGGGTGCCTGCTCTGATGCCAATTGAAATTCTGGCATGTTAGTCTTAAGATGTTCTAAGAGATGTTTCACACGAAACACAGAAAACAGATGTTGTATACGATGTTTAGAACATTAAGCCAACAATCATAATTTAACAAAATAACAGACAAGAAAGAAAAGAGGCACAGAGAAATTGTTAACCCAGTTCGGTGCAACGTCACCTACTCTGGGGGCTACCAAGCCAGGAAGGAAATCCACTAGTGCAGTCCGTATTCAAAAGCTCTCAGCAAACCACGTTTGCACTTATGACCTAGGACCTACCCCAACAAGACTTCAATCTAGGAACTCCTAGATCTGAGATCACATCTCACTCCCTTACAACTGATCACAATCCCCTGTGATTCCCAAATTACAGACTCAAATAAAATGAGGTTTCCCTCAAAAATAACAACATGCAACCTTGCTTAAAAGCTTAGATGCACTTCACAGTCTACCTAGATCCTTTCTTAAAAGCTTCTGAGTAGTGCTCAATTTACAACTCAAGGTACAATCCTAAACATGCATCAAGATGATACACGAAAGGCTCACAATCAAAAGACTCAAAACCAAAATAAACTCTATTTTGTAAAATAATGTCTTGAATAATTCTTCAGGTCTTGCAGCCTCCTTTATATACTGAAGCAAAGCGCGTCATCAACTCAATCAGGCTTCAGATAACACCGGTGACTCATTACTCAATCAACATGGCCGGATAAGGAAACTCCTAAAAAGTAGGCACATTTAAAGTCACATTATCATCACCTTAAAAAACTTTCCTAAGTCATTACCATTCCCTTAGGAAATCACATCGTTCAGATCTTCTCATAACTGCACACGGTTTAGACCAACACATGCTGGCGTGGATTCCTTCAATCAAGCGAACGTGTGTGTAAACATAGGCAAAGCACAGAACGTATATACCAAGCCTGGATGTTGGAACATTGTGTTCCACATCTGAAGTGAATATTTGTTTTAGGCAAAAGTGAAGCCAACATACAAATATCCAACAAGCTCAGTTCCAGAAACGACCATGCAAGAGGCACGTGCTTATGAAATCAGAGGGAGAACAATGTCCTTAGAGGAATGGGAACTTAACATTCAGGTTGGGAATCCAGTAGATTTAATTTCACTAGCATATCTTGGATGCGAGCTCAGGAGATACTATGAAGCTCAAGACCTTATGGATTACTTCAACATGTTGAATGGTCCAACCTATACAAACCTAGTTAGGCATTTCTGGGTTAGAAATGGATGAGAAGGTACTGATTGATCCTACTCTGGCTGGGAAATCAAGAGAAGAAATGGGTTTGGAACCTTTTACAGTTAGAGAGATAAGGTCAAGCATCATGGGCATTCCTGTCTTCATCTCTCAGGAAGCAATTGCTTATGTGATCAGGAGAGCATCTGAAGGTAGTTTCAAAGATGGTCTGGACAACAACAAGAAGAGTCCCTAGAATGAAGTGGTTAACAGGTCAATGTTCAAGAGCAAGAAGAAAGGTGCTTACAGTGATTTGACAATGGAGAAAAAGCTGCTCCTGAAGATTCAGAATGAAAAACTTCTACCAAAAGGTGGTGGTGGAGATCAACCTTCCTTGGAGCTCATAGTGTTTCTTCATTACTTCATCACGAAGGAAAAAGCAAATGTTCCCAAGTACATCTTCAAGCACATGATCAAATAACTTAGGGAAAGCCAAGAAAACAAGAGGTGTTGGGTTCCCTATGGAAGGCTTCAGAGATCCTTTATCAAGGAGGGATTCTGAAAGTACTAAAGGAGGTCAACATATTCACTGATGAATAGCTAGGCACAGAAACTGGCAAAGTAATCAATGGAAGTACTCTCAGGAAGATGTTTCTGATCAAGAAGGAAGATTACAAAAAGCTTAGCACAGATTTGAAGGAATCAGCAGTGGTGTCTGACCTGATGGAAGACTTTCCTCCAATCTGCAAACAATATCCACTTGAGGTCAGAATGAACTTCATCATAGATCATTTTGAGAAAACTGGCAAGCAAATCAAGCTAAGTGATATTCCAGACACCATGTATGGTGGTGCTCTACCAGTAGCCAAAAGCAGGAAGACCAAGAAGAGAGCACTCACAGAAGCTGAGTATCTGGATGATGCTCCTGAACAACCCTCCAAGAAAGCTAAGAAAGCTAAGAAGGAATAAGCTTCTATTCAAGTGAATGTAGTTGGTCCTGCTGTGCCAACTATTCAAGAAGAAGTTCAGGACTTAGATGCTGGTAAAGTCCTAAACAAAAGGACTATAAGTGGCAAGTCTGTTGGCACTTCTCAAACTCAACCTCCTCAACCACCATTACCTAAGAAGAAGAAGAAGCCTGCTATCAGGAAGCTGAATATAATAGAGTATGTGTCTAAAGATGAAGAGAAGATTGAAGCTACAACAAATCTTGTCACAAGAGAAATCAAGAACAAGAAAGCTGCAGAAGAAGCTTCACTGCAGAAGGCTGATTTGCTTGCTCAGGAGATTGGTGTTCCTGCTGAGCAACTACTGAAGGATTCAACTGTTAAAGCTATTCAGATAGGAATTGAGCTCACTGAAAATCTTCAACAGTTGGTGGTGGATGGTGAGCGGTTGGATACTACTGAAGCAGTCCAGGAGGAGAGAGCTGCTTGTTCAGAAGCTGATGCTTCAAGAGTTAATCAAGGTAATACTGATCCTCATCACATCTCTAACATAGTTGAAATAGATTCTAGTACAAACTTAGACTCCCATTCAACCTCAGTGTCGAACTCCTCAACCTCTTCAAACATAGATGTTGTTCCCTTGAACAATCTATGCAAATCTACAAAAATCCTTATCCCCATCATCATCATCTACCAAGCACAAGAAAAAGCCCAATGATGATATTTTTGAGCCTATGTATCCTAGTGTTCAAGAAAGAATACATGATATGACTCAAATGAGATTCAATGTTTGTGCAAGACTACCTGCTGATCACCCCCTTCAGCCTCCAATGATTGAACCTCTTAGCTTTGTTCCTGCTGATGCAGAGGTTATAGGTGAACAAGTCAGTTCTAAGTCTGCAAACTTAAATGACTCATCATCATCCCATCCCACTTAAACCACCCAAACTTCAGAACCATCTGTTTTGGAGAATCTGGTCAGTCACTACTCAGGTGAATTACCAGGTGTTGAGCCTAACTTAGAAAAAACCTCTGAAATAGCTTCTATGGAAGTTGTTTTAGAGGAACCCCCATGTCGCGTCATGGAGATCAAAGCTATTTAATTAGCGTTTGACTCACTTTTGATTTCACGACTGAACTTTTATTTTTTAAGAAAACGGGAGAAAAGTTCAAACTACACCATTTTGAAAAGATTTAGGGTTCGGGGGTTAGTTACATAAAGGGAAGGTATTAGCACCCTTTATGTCCGTAGTACTCTACGGGAACCTCTTGGTTTTATTTAATTAGTGTGCTATAAACTTGCTTGTTTTAAAAAAAAATGGAATTGTAAATGATTAAAAATGAAGACCTAATTATCTACATTTTATTGATTTGAGAGGACAAGTGTCCTTTGCCTACGTACCCGTGAAGGATCAAAATCACGTAGTTCGGGTTGAAATTGATTTTTTGTTGGTTTTGTATTTTTTATTAATTTTGAAAAGATTTTAAAAGAAAAAGCCAAATGGCAAGTAAGCTTGTTTGTGTTTTTTAATTTAAAAGAAAATAGACTTGAAATATGATTAAGTTGATTTAGAATTCGATTAAGAAAAATAAAAAAAGAAAAGATCACTTGGTTTTTGGAACCAAGGTTTATTATGAAAAAAGTTTTTGATGTTTGATTGATTAATTAAAGCATGAAAATAAACTAAGGGAGCAAGAAAAAAATAAATGCGCATGGATTTTTGTAGTGACATTGGATCACCACATAATCCCTAACCTAATTTTTTTGCATTTTTTGATATATGTAAAGCGGTAAAGAAATAAAAGACAAACACACACACACACACACACACACACACACACACACACTTTTTCTCATTTATCATTTACATTTGACCTATATACATTCTAATTCTATGCAATAAAATAAATGACATAAAATAAGTATGTGAATGATAATAAAAATAATAAAATGCTAAATAAAATGCATGAAAAGAAAATACGAATGCAAAAGAAATTAAAAAAGTGCATGAGAAAGGAAAAAATAAATAAATAAAAGATTGGATCTGGGCCGTCCAATCTTTGATCAAAGGTCCTTATTAGATCAAAAGGAAAACACTGAAAGTTGTTTGATTGAAAAAGGGATGGCAGGATGACGTGGGTGCATGGTAATACCATGCACCCTTGCACACGTGATTTAGGGGCCCTATAAACAACCTTCACGTTTAGGGGTGTAAGTGGTTCGGACAAAACCAACGAAACCGAAAGTCTAAACCGAACCAAACCGAAAAAATATCCGACCTTGTTTGGTTGGGTTTGAAACCGTTCCGAACCAATCAAAACCGATCTAGTTTGGTTTGGTTCATGGTTTTTCATTTCGAGATCCGTGAAACCGATGAACCAATCCGATGATAACCACACTCCTTATTTTACTAATATTATCCTACCTCACACAAACTTATGGTTAGATCCAAAATTAAACATAAAATATTTTTTAATCCATTCACTTTCTCTCATCTTCATCTCATCTCATCAGTCGGACTCTTTCATTTCTACTAAAAAAGAAATCCTAGTCGTCAACCACACCAAACCCATTGTTCATCACCACCGGTCACCGCTGAGATCGTTCATCTCTTGGTTAATTTTATCATGTTGATGCCATTGATTTATACTCATGGCGACAATAATTTCATGATGCTTAAATATCTGGATGTTTTAATTTCAGTTTGCATGTATTTGTTATTTTGACTATGTTTTAATTTTAGGATGTTCTTTTTGGAATTTTTGTGTTTGTTGATGAATGATGCATTTATGGATCATGAGTGATTGAAATATTTGAGTTTGACGATGAAGTTGTTTTTGAAGAATGATGGATGAATGAATCTTGGATCATATGTATTAAATATTGAGTAAGATTAGTTATAAAAAGTTGTTTGAAAAATAGAGAACATGAAAAAACAAAATACGAAATACAATTATACAAAGTTCTATGAAATATTTTGTGAGAATATGAATTTTTTTAATTGTATTTTTAAATAAACCGATCAACAGAACCAATCCAAACCGAACCAAACCGATTAGTTTGGTTCGGTTTCTTTTTTGAAAAATCGTGAAAACCGAACCAATCCAAACCGATGAAGGTTTCATCGGTTCGGAAATTTTTTTGACTGAAAACCAATCCAAACCGAACCGTTACACCCCTCACATTCTCCTTCTTTCATAATTATCAAAAATCCTCTCTCTTACTTATCTTCTTCTTTCTTGTTTTTTTTATTTTCTTTCTATTCTTTTTGATTCTTTTTTTTTCACACAATCACAAGAAAAAACTAATTAAGCCTAAGATCTAAAGGAAAAGGAATACTACCTCTGGTGTGGATGTTTGGATCAGACTTGATTTGGAAACGGTTTATGTGAATGGAGGCCGATTTTGGAGGTTTGAATGGGTTGGTGTTATTGCTGGTGTTTTGCTGTTTGAAAATGGCTCTGTAATTGTTGTCGTGTTGGTTTGTGAATTGATTAGAGACTTGTGTAGTTGTGGTTGGGATTTTGTGATTGTTGTGAATAAAGGTTTAAAGGGTTTGGTTATGGATGTTTTGGTTTTGGAATGGGTTTGTGGTTGTATGTGATATGGGGTTTTGAAACTGATGATGATTATGGTGTTGTGCCACTGTATGAAAATTGTGTCTCTGATGCGTATTTGCAGGTTCGAAAATTGTTTCCTTTGGGTGAATTGTTCGTGTCCCTATCTCACTTATTCCATCTTCTCTTTAAAGGCTGAAGGTTGATAAATAAAAGGAAATATGGAATTGAATTTTGGTTGAATGGAATTGATGGGAAAGAACGCGTTTTTGATATAATTGAAAACAAATAGTAGACCTGAGCTTGGTTATGCCTGTAATTGAGGCGTGAAAAAAAGAAAAAAGAAATGGACCCTGGACTGTTATTCGACCTATTGACACTTTGCTTTTTTTTGGACTTGGACAATTAAAAAAAATAAAAATAATAAAATGGACGTGATTAAAATAAAAAGAAAACTGACTAATTAAAAGATAAAAATAAAAAATTAGATATAAAATTAAAACTATAAAATTAAATAAAAGATGGAAATTGAAGAGTAAATAACAAATAAAAAAAAAAACCAATAAAACTAAAAAAGAAGGAGAGAAGGGAGTCTGACTCGGAACCAAACATGAGGTACCTATCTGCCGAATTTTTCACTAAAAAGTCAGAGACTATTCAGAATCAAACGGTGTATGAATGTAGGACCTTAGGTCAAAAATTGGGGTATGACAGATACCCCTATTTAAGTTTCTTCGTCCGGAGATTTGAAGATGTAATCTTTGATTTGACGGACCGAAGAGACTTAAATACAGAAGTACACCAATTTTGGACCTAAGATGCTGTGAAATGTTCATTATGCAAGTATGAATGTAGGACGGCAAAGATGATTTGACTGAGATAAGAAAACAACGGGATACCCAAATTCGTTAAAGAAAGGGATCCGACTCCGCTGGGGAATTGCAGTTTCACTGGGGAAGAGATTGTCTACTACCGTATCGGTTTGGAACGATAGCTTAATGAAGACAAAACTTTTTAGCGACATCACTTGAATAGCTATGCTGGGGATGACACTAGAGAAAATAAAATTGATTGGCGACGTCTCTAGAACAGATAAACTGGGGACGAAACCATTGAAATTGAAATTGAAATAGAAATTGATTAGTGACATCACTAGAACAGCTAATGCTGGGGATGACACTTTTGAAATTGAAATTGAAATTGAAATTGATTAGTGACATCACAGGAACAGCTAAGCTGGGGATGACACTTTTGAAATTGAAATTGATCAGTGACATCACTGGAACAGCTAACGCTGGGATGACACTTTTGAAATTGAAATTGAAATTGATTACTGACATCACTAGAACAGCGAAGCTGGGGATGACACTTTTGAAATTGAAATTGATTAGTGACATCACTAGAACAGCTAAGCTGGGTAGGACACTATTGAAATTGAAATTGATTAGTGACATCTCTTGAACAGACGCACTGGGCTTCATAAAAGTTTTACGAGAATCCACTCGGCTTGGTAAACATTTGCGAGAATCCACCGGGCTTCATAAACAGTTTACCGAAATCCACCGGGATTTGTAAACAGTCTGCCGGAATCCACCGGGCTTTGTAAGAGTTCGCCTGGACCACACACACTGGGGATGACACTTTTGATGATAAGAAAGTATATGCAAGATGTTCATTTGTAGAAACTGTAGAAAATTGTGGCTTGACACAATCATAAGTAAAGACCGAACTGAAGAGACACGACCGAAACAGGATTCTGGGTGACTAATGCAATCATGTGTGAATGATGTCGTGTATACGTTGTGTATGCATGAATGTATGAATATGTGAAACTATTAATGCATGAATGTGTGAATGTAACTTGTATGACTGTATAAACTATATGTGACAGGTGGACTCGATGAGACAAGACGCAACAGGTAAAATGGGAAGCGAACTGACATCGCAGTACAAACACTCGGCAAACTTCCTTGGAGATGATATTATTGTGAACAAATTGAGCCCTTGAACGGGTAGCACCCGGCACAAGGTAGAAATTGATGCCTCCTGAGGAGAAAAACCCACCGTTGACCAAAGGTTTGGAAGAAGTCGCCATTTGTAAACCGGCACAGAGTGTACTTCCATCGGCATGCTTCAGCAGTCATGTTTTTTTTTTTGAAGATCCCTAACTTTTTCCTGGACCGCCCTTTCAGGTTTTCAATCCAACGAGAATATATTCCTTTTTTGTGCCCCTAATTTTTGCCTGGACCGCCCTTTCGGGTTTTCAGTCCACCGGAACGCTCTCTATTGCCTAAGCCACCTTTTCAGGTTTTCGACTTAGCGAGCTTTTATTTTGTATTTATTTTTTGAATATTTGTATTTTTTGATTATGACTGCATCTTGCTCAAAGCAGAGGTCTTCTCCATGGTGCCTAACCATGTTTCTCTTCCGTAATGTAACCGTTCTTGAGGCAGATGTTGATGTACGCTTTAAATACTCACGAGTTCAAAGAGAATATGTTTGTTGTTTACACTTTAAAAAGATGTAAAAAAAAGAGTTTTGTATTTTGAAAATTTTTGCTTCAAGTATTGCCATAAAAAATAGAAGAAGTTTTGCAAATAGAATAAATGAGAGTTCTAAATAAATGGGCAGCGGCTCAAATTTGATGAATTGAGTGGTGGCCTGCCAATTGTGTGGCCCCACGGATCTTTGAAAAATTTGGAAAATGGTAAATATATGGGAAGGTACATTGAACACAATAACCGTTATTTTGCCTAACAACTTTGAATGCCCCTGTTCCGAGTCTTTGATCTGCAGATGCTTCAAATCGGAGGTCTTTTGATACCTGGATGCCCTAAGTGGACTGTGCTGACTAATGCAGTTACTTGTCATGATCCTTAACTTTTGCATAGATTGCCCTTTTGGGTTTCAAACTATCAGGATAATCATTTTTGTTCATGTCTATAACTTTTGCCTGGACCGCCCTTTCCGGTTTTCAGTCCACCGGGACGCTCATTTTTGTCTAAGTCACCTTTTTAGGTTTGCGACTTATCGAACTTTTATTTTTGACAAAGTATTGCTTGACTGCATCGGTATTCACAGGACGTGTGGGTTTGTCACCATCCTTAGTTGTAAAAGTCATTGCACACGAGCCTTCAAAGTTAGCGTCCACTTGCCCCTGGAGTTTGGTTGGAAAGATAGTACCTTTTTGGGCACAAAGTCTTCTTCTTGAAATTCATGAGGAGAAACCTTCTTATTGTAAGTTTGTTTCAACCTCTTTTGATGTAATTGTGCAAGGCTGTCATGCATTTAAAGTTCAACCGAGCTGGGATTCCAGCAGTACTCCTATTGACGGGACTTTGAACTTCCAAGGGAAGCACGATCTCCATGTTGTATACTGAGGGAAGGAGGGGGGGTTGCCCCTGTTGAAATGTGTGTTGAAGCACGATAACCATGTACGGTAACGATAACATCTCATGCCAGTCTTTGCAGGTGAATGTCATCCTCTTGCCAATCTTCTTGATTTTTGTTTGCGGCTTCGACAGCTAGAAGCCCCAGTATGCGAGAGATCTCATCGGGAGACTCTTCATTCTCCTCTTCTTCAACTTCGGATACAAGGAACTCAAAGTTGGGAGAGAGTACAGGGTCAATGTGTTCAACAGGTTTATTAATGCATGATTTGATTATTGATTTTGACAAGTAAAAATAAGTTATGATTATGTAGATATTTGAGAATGATTATTATTTTTTGGGTTTTTTGTATTACCACTTTTCCAGAACAAGCACAAAAATAAAAACAAAGTTGGGATCAAAACGACCTTTTTATTAATGATGACCATACTTAAAGCAAAAAGCCCTACATAAGTTCACTTTCGTCTTGGGCGGGACGAAAGGATTTTTGAAAAGATAGTAAACAAACAAACATATCACTGGAAACAAATAGAGTAGCGGAAGAAGACATCAACATCGACCAAATTACAGCTAACCACTCCATGTGTTAAGTTTTAGAAGGTCAGGCGGTTGGTCCGGATCAAATCTTGGACTGCCTTCTTCATTGCATTGCAATGTTCAATATCATGGCCAGGTGCCCCTTGATGGAAGGTACAGAAAAGGTCAGGTCTATACCATGCTGGCAATCTTGTTGGTACCGGAGGAGGCGCCTTGGTCTGGACTAGATTCCTTTCGAGCAACTATGGAAGCAAAACCTCATATTTCACGGGAATTGGGGCAAATTGTGCCCTTGAGGCCTGTTGTCGAGGCTGCTGTTGCTGATACGGTTGCTGAGGATATTTTGGCTGACAACCCGGTTGTTGAATGGTAGTGGCAGCAGGTGCGACTGCATCAATGTGTTGATATGCCGAATATTTTTGTTGAGGCCTCCCCTGGGCCACCATGCTCACTTCTTGTTCGTTCTTTCCCGAAAAGTTGTTCCCAAATTTATTAGAACTGCTGGCAGGTACACTTTCCATAATTAATCATCCTTCTCAGACTCCTTCTTCCAACTGTACACCCATACCGACCATCTCTGCAAAGTTCTTTGGCGCACTTCCGATCATCTTCTTGTAGTAGAATTGGTTGAGAGTCTTTAAGAAAAGTTTGGTCATCTCCTTCTCTTCTATGCGCGGGCTGACCTGGGCAGCAACATTTCTCCACCGTTGGGCATATTCCTTGAATGTTTCTTTGTCTCCCTGAGTCATACCCTGAAGATCGCTTCGGTCTGGGGCCATATCCACATTGTAACTGTATTGTTCCACAAAAGCATCACACAGATCATGGAAAGTTCGGATTTTTGTTTTGTCTAGATTCATGTACCATTTTGAGACAGGACTAGCCAAACTCTCTTGAAAGAAATAGATAAGGATTGGATCATCCTTGGCATAGGTAGACATCTTTCTCACATACATTGTTAGATGTTCCTCAAGACAAGAGTTACCTTTATACTTCTCAAAATCTGGGACCTTGAACTTGTGGGATATCTGGACGTTCGGTACCAAACAGAGATCATAAGCATTCTTTCCAAATGTTTTTTCCCCCGAAGAGCTCTCATTTCTCGCTGCATTTCATCATACTTCTCTTGTAGCTCATCGATCCTATCATATGTCCCCACACTCCCAGAATGGAAGATGGGTCCCTCTTCTTGTGGGATAGTATGGACGGCAGGTGCTGAGTAGGTCACAGCAGCTGGAGGAAATGTCGTAACTTGCTGAGGAACGTGAGTTGCATGTTGAAAAGTAGGCATATGAGCTTCACAAACAATGGGACGTGATGACATGCTGTCATTACGTAATTTTTAGGACTTATTGTGACATTTTGATAGAGTTCTCATACAATTTATACTGTTCTGGAGTGCAAAAAGCTGAAATATTGAAGTCTGTTCGAAGCAAATCGCGCCAAGCCAATTTTAAGCCGTGCTGCGATTTTGGAAGCGAAATTACAACATCCCTGTTAGAGGCAAATCGTGGCACGCCAATATATAGGTGCGGCGCGATTTTGACGGGTCAGGCCCATGACTTCTATAAATACTGCACTCAATCTGAAGAACAAGGGTTACGATTTTGGAGAGCAAAGTGCGATTTTGAGACATCGGAGACGACTAGAAGGGCGATTTCTTCAACCTTTTACCAATTCATGTATGTTTTATTTCAATCATTGATTATGCTATTTGTAAACTCGATTATGAGTAGCTAAATCTCTTAGAGATTAGATCCGAGATGAATCTTTGTAACCCTAATTGACACATGTTGCTGTGAAACTCTATTTTGTTTATGAATTCAATTCTATTTTATTCAATTCAATTGTTCTTAATTCTTTTTATATCTTGATCACATATAACTTGATTTCGTGAGAACGAACGACCACTGACCATGGCTTTCGACTTAGACCTAATTGAATTGTTCTAATAAACAGGGTTAGTCTAGGAATAGATAATCGTTTGTTAGTGATAATAGGTTAACGTTCGGTAAAACCTTCAAGAATTATTAGACCACCTAAGGAATTAGGGGCTGTAGTTTAAGAAGAGGGTCCTAACTCAAGGGATTGATTAGGGCTACTTTGTTAATCATTGTAAATTAGAAGAGGATTCATAACAAATAGGTGCAGTAGACCAATTAGGTGAACTTTGAGGATTCGAAGGATCTGATCTCATCTTTCTCTCATATTTTCTTAATCAAATCTTTATTTTCTGTTACTTGATTTAATTAAAATCAAACCAAATCTTCTTCCTAGTGGCAAACTAAAAATAACTTTACACATCCTATTTCTATAACGCAATTGAATTATTGAAGTTAAAAACAGTCCTCGAGGGATCGATATTTTTACTACTTCGATAGTATTTGGTGCACTTGCCAAACGTCTATCAAGTTTTTGGCGCCATTGCCGGGGACTGTTGAATTATTTCAACAAGGCAATTACGTTATTATTTAGGATTTCTGTCTTTTATACTTTTTGTATATATATAATAAAATAAATAAAATAAATATTATGCTCTTTGTTTTCTTCTCATTGTACTGTGCTACTGAAAAGTTTATCCAAGTTTTGCAGCTATGATAGACAGGGTACTCCTCTATGACACAGAAGAGATTGCTAAGTTGTAGTATGAAAAATATATGCTATCTTTTAAGATCAAAATTTTGGACAACAAAATCTCGAGTTGTGGTCATTATGAGGCGAATCAACCAGGTAGTGATGGTGAAGGGAAGAAAGAGGTGATCAACATCGATTACAATACTCAACTTCATAATATTTTAGATGATTTCTTGGTGTCAAATCAAGTTTTATTTGAAAAGTTTGATGTTCAGTGTGGTGACCTTGTTGAGAAAGCACATGAGTCTCAGAGGAAGCTGGTTCAGATGGAGATTGAGTGTCACAAGGTTGTGGTGGAAGAAAATCCAAAAGTGAGGAGTGCTGACATTTTCCCGAAGTCTGAACAAACAGGGGTTAAGGAAATCACTCGTGTGCAAATGGATGCATGTCCTTCTCTAAGGTGGGAGAGCTTAAATTCCAAAGGTTTAACTGTGAGCACATGGGAGCATCTACTTCTTTATGCCAAGTTCGTGGATTTCCTGCCTAACAAGAGGAAGAAGAAGGGTGATGTGTTCTTTCTGACATATTTGCCACCCTAATAGTGGTTGAAGCGTCAAGCTCAATGACGTAAAAGAAAGCGCTTGGTGGGAAGCAACCCACTAGATTTAATTTCAGGTAGTATTTATTTTTATTGTTTTCAATATAAAAAAAAAATATTTTCAACAACGAAACACAAAACAGGCAGGAATTTTTCTTTCAAAGTTTTAGTGTGCAAGCCCTGCCAAGAAGATTGTGATACAATACTGATGTTGTGTCACAATCTCCTCTTCAAAAACTCTTGTTTCTTAAAAGTGGAAGTCCAGGAAAAAATTGCAACCTTTAAAATTTTTTATTATGTCTTCAAAGTCGCATTGTGATTGTCAAATCATAATACGATTTTAAAGTAAAACTGCCTGGACTTGACCGCTTAAATTGTATTACAATTGGGGGATCGTGGTACGATTTCAGAAAATTTTTGCAACCCTTTCTGCCTCAGCCAAATTGCGTCACGGTGGGGACAATCGTGATACGATCCTTGTGATAATTTGAAAAAGGTAACCGTTACAAACTGCCATCGCACCACGATATCCAAACTGTAACGCGATTTTGCAAGAGCCTATTAAAGAACCAGCAGTTTCAGCATAAACCTCTTTCCATTTTCCTAGTTACTCTGCCCAATTTTCTCCAGGAACCCTAACCCACGAAAATCAACCCTTTTTTTTATCAATTTTTCATCTCCTTAGCATATCCCAACACCAATTCATCCAACATTCTTCATCTTCATCCATTTCAATTAACCAAAACAACCTACCCTTTTTCACACACTCTCAAACTTTCACACAAATGGCACCCAAACCACAAAATGTTTCAAAACCAAAAACTAGACAACAAACCAAGCCTAAGACAACTACCACCCAACCTTCATCTAGCCAAAACAAACGCAAAAGAAACGGTGTCCCACCATCAAATGTTAACCGGTTTATTTCTGATGACGCAAGAGAATGGTTCGATTATTGCAAGAGTTTGAGGGTGATTTGCATACTCCTACTCTTCAGCCTATCACCGACAATACCATGGATGTCTTTATGAAGAAGTATGAGGAGTTTATGAGGAAGAGAGGTGGTGCACCTGAAGCACCCCCACAGCAGCAGCCGCCTCAAATGGAGAGAGGAGAAGGTTTTCCACTGAGTTTGCTGCAGAGGCACAGATGCATAGGAGGCCGATCACTGGCTCTTTCGAGAGATTTGACAAATCCCGCCAGCCTTCTTTGATGGGTTACCTGAGACTAGTGGTGATGAGGATGTGGACATGGGACTGGACCACTGAGGGTTCAGCTTTGCTTGTTTTAGTGTTTTCGTTGTACTTTTCTTTTTAGTACTTTGTTTCTGTTTCGTACTGTTTTTATATTCTTGTATTGTCAAAGTCCGTTGAACTTGTTATTCCCCGTATTGTGATGAATCTGCACTTGTTTATTATTGACGAATTTGTTTGTTAGTTGACTCTTTACAGTTTCGTAACAGTTGTTTGATGAAACGGTATTCCAAAAGTTCTAAAGGAGGGGTGACTTGATTCATAGGTGAAGTGTACGGCGTTGCTAGGTAGTAACATACTCCCAGAAATCTCAGCCATAAGGTTCATTGCCAAATTTTGTTTTTCAATTTACTTATATTTAGATTAGTTTTCCATGCAACTACATTTCTAGAACTTGCATTGTTTCTCTATTATTGATTGGTCTTTGTTAATTACACACTGAGGCAAAAGTGCTTGGTCCTGTGAGCCTCTTTGAAGCCTACCCTGTTTTAATTTGTTGAATTTATCCTTTCTTAAACAATTGTGAGCCGGTAGGATTAGAACTTTTTGTTCGGTGACAAACTACATTACAAGCCTAGAGACTTTTAGGACTTGTCCCTTAATGTATTTTCCGAGTTAAGGCATTGTAGAATGTTGCTAAAGATTAAGTTTGGGGTTGCTATTGGAATTTGCATCCAACTAAGTTTGGGGTGGGGGTACTAGAGAATAAGAGAACAAAAATGAAAGAAATATGAAATTGCCATGCAAAATATACACAAAAATGGTGTATGAAAAAAAAATGAAAATGAATGCTGAAAAAAGGGACAAAACATTGAAAATCCGAGTAACTTCAAACTCGATTGTCCCTAAATGTTAAAAATATTCTCTAGTACCTTTGCATTGATTGTATTTCCACAAGGTGAATGATTAAAGGATTGAATTTTGTGCTTTAACTTCCGTAGGAATGCCTAACTCAAATTTTGTGTAGCCTACTTATCCAAATATATCCCACCTTTCACCTAAGCCCCGTTATAACCTTAAAGACCTTAAAAGTGTGTAATGATATTGACTTTGATTGATGTTTAGAAACTTTTCAAGTGTATGGTAATATGTAGACCTGCATGTCGACTGGTAGAACCCTATTTCAATTTGATGCGAGGAGTTGTGAATTGGTGGATGCGAACAAGTCAAACTAGCTCATCTTTAGCTAGAAGGAGAATGAACTTTTGGGTACTATCGTTTTGTCAGGTAACTGTTATTTTACTGTCGTTTGTCACTGTTGCAAGCAAATTCCTTGAGGACAAGGAATGGTTTAAGTTTGGGGTTGTGATGACATGCTGTCATTACGTAATTTTTAGGACTTATTGTGACATTTTGATAGAGTTCTCATGCAATTTATACTGTTTTGGAGTGCAAAAAGCTGAAATATTGAAGTCTGTTCGAAGCAAATCGCGCCACGCCAATTTCAAGCCGTGTTGCGATTTTGGAAGCGAAATTACAACATCCCTGTTAGAGGCAAATCGCGGCACGCCAATGTATAGGCGCGGCGCAATTTTGACGGGTCAGGCCCATGACTTCTATAAATACTGCACTCAATCTGAAGAACAAGGGTTACGATTTTGGAGAGCAAAGTGCGATTTTGAGACATCGGAGATGGCTAGAAGGGCAATTTCTTCAACCTTTTACCAATTCATGTATGTTTTATTTCAATCATTGATTATGCTATTTGTAAACTCGATTATGAGTAGCTAAATCTCTTAGAGATTAGATCCGAGATGAATCTTTGTAACCCTAATTGACACATGTTGCTGTGAAACTCTATTTTGTTTATGAATTCAATTCTAGTTTATTCAATTCACTTGTTCTTAATGCTTTTTATATCTTGATCACATATAACTTGATTTCGTGAGAACAAACGACCACTGACCATGGCTTTCGACTTAGACCTAATTGAATTGTTCTAATAAACAGGGTTAGTCTAGGAATAGATAATCGTTTGTTAGTGATAATAGGTTAACGTTCGGTAAAACCTTCAAGAATTATTAGACCACCTAAGGAATTAGGCACTGTAGTTTAAGAAGAGGGTCCTAACTCAAGGGATTGATTAGGGCTACTTTGTTAATCATCGTAAATTAGAAGAGGATTCATAACAAATAGGTGCTGTAGACCAATTAGGGGAACTTAGAGGATTCGAAGGATCTGATCTCATCTTTCTCTCATATTTTCTTAATCAAATCTTTATTTTCTGTAACTTGATTTAATTAAAATCAAACCAAATCTTCTGCCTAGTGGCAAACTAAAAATAACTTTACACATCCTATTTCTATAACGCAATTGACTTATTGAAGTTAAAAACAGTCCTCGTGGGATCGATATTTTTACTACTTCGATTGTATTTGGTGCACTTGCCAAACGTCTATCAAGCATCACAATACACAACAAACGATTCCTTCGGATTCGGCAAAATCAACACTGGGGTTGAAGTCAACCTCTTCTTCAACTCTTGGAAACTCTTCTCACACTTAGCATCCCAAACATAAGCTTTCCCTTTCCGAGTCAACTGCGTCAATGGCAACGCCAACTTAGAGAATCCTTCAATGAACCTCCGATAATAACCTGCCAACCCAAGAAAGCTTCTAACTTCAAAAACAGACTTAGGTGCTTCCCACTGCAACACTGCATCAACCTTAGACGGATCCACGACAATACCACCTTTAGAAATCACATGACCAAGGAAACTCACTTCCCGCAACCAAAACTCACACTTCGACAATTTAGCAAACAACTTCTTCTCCTTCAAGACTCCCAACACAATCCACAAATGCTCGACATGCTCTTCTTCAGACTTCGAATACACCAACATATCATCTATAAACACCACCACAAAACGGTCCAGAAAAGGATGAAATATTCTATTCATATATTCCATGAAGACACCTGGCGCATTAGATACTCCAAATGGCATCACAGAATACTCATAGTGTCCATACCTCATTCGGAACGCAGTTTTGGATATATCTTCCGCCTTTACTCTAATCTGATGATATCTTGATCTCAAATCAATCTTGCTAAACACTTCCGCACCAACCAACTGATCCATCAAATCATCAATCCTCGGAAGTGGATACCGATTCTTAATCGTCACTTTATTCAACTGCCGATAATCTACACACAACCTCATGCTTCCATCATTCTTCTTAACTAGCAACACAGGAACACCCCACAGAGAAACACTCGGCCTGATAAACTGCATCTCGAGCAAATCTTCCAACTGCTTCTTCAATTCACCCAACTATGATGCAGACATCCGATACGGCGCAATCGAAATAGGACTTGTTCCCGGTACCAAATCAATTGCAAACTCAACTTCCCTCTCCGGCGGTAACTCGGTAATGTCGTCTGGAAAAACATCTGGAAACTCTTGCACTACCGGCAAATCACCAACTCCTTTCTCACTACTTTCCTTCAAGGAAGCAAACATCATGAATACACTAGCTTCTCCATCCAAAGACTTCTTCACTTGCTCCGCGGTCAAGAACTTCCCACCTTCCTCAGCTACCGGCTTAGAAAACGTTACACTCTTGGTCAAACAATTAATGTTAACACCAAAAGTCAACATCCAATCCATCCCAAAAATCACATTCATATGCTTCAACGGAAGACACACAAGATCCAACTTAAAATCAACATTGCCAAAACTAACGGGACACTTAGCACACACTAAAGAAGTAGTCACCAAACCACTAGCTGGGGTATCAATAATCATCCCACGAGACAACAGAGTCACAACCAAACCCAAACGCTCAACACAACTAACCGTGATAAAAGAATCAGTAGCACCAGTATCAATAATTGCAATCAAAGGAGTACTATTGATAAAACACATACCTCGGATGAGATTATCTGGATGCTCCAACTCTTCCGCATTCAATGCAAACACTTTTCCCGCCGCCTTCTTCGGCTTGGTACACTTAGTACTGATATGCCCCTTCTCACCACAATTATAGCAAGTGATCTCCTTCTTGCACTCAAACGCCTTATGACCTGCTTCCCCACACTTGTAGCATTTCTCACCACTCTTGCAATCATTAGCAAAATGACCCATCGTGCCACACTTGTAGCACCTCACCTCAGCAACATTCAACTTAGAGCCTCCACCAGATTCCTTCTTCTCTCCTTTGTCCTTGTTATACGGCTTCCCAAATCCATGACTCTTTCCCTTCTTCTCATTCATCGCCTTGTAATGGTTCACCTTGACCTTCCCAGCTTCATCAAACATACGACACTTATGCACCAAAGTATCAAAGTCACGGATCTCCTAAATACTTATGTACCGCTTATTCAAGAACTCCACTTCCTTCTTAGTCCTCAAATCCTCAGGAAAGTACTTCCTCAAAAACTCAGTCTTGAACCTAGCCCAAGTCACAGCTCCACCAGCCTCAAGCCTTCCCTTAGCATTGGTCCACCAATACTCAGCCTCCTCAGCAAGCATGTGAGTAGCTAATCTGACCTTCTGATCCTCACTAGTCACCATAGCACGAAAAGATCCTCTCCATGGCTTGCACCCATGCCTGAGCTCCTTCCGGATCATATCTACCCTTGAACGTCGGCGGACTGTTTCTCAAGAAACGATCAAGCCTCCGCTCTTCAGCCTCACCACGATCACGATGACCAACCGCCGCCTGCTCGTTAGCCTGAGCCAACACCTGAGCCATCGAAGCCAAAGCCTGCGCAATCGCCGCATCATCTCTACCACCAGCAATCTCAAGACTACACAAAACCAACCAACGGATAAGAACAACAGCACAACAACTGAGTATCGAAGGTAACTCATTACCATTCGCATACTAACAGGAAAAATCAACGAATACTAGTCTACTAGTCTAATAGTCCGGACAAGACTGACCAAGGCTCTGATACCAACTTGTAACACCCTACTTCTATTAAGCGATAAAACGCGCGAATATACAAATATATTCTAGAAATAGATGCTACGTCTTCCAAATTAAAACATACATGCATAAAGATCATGTTACATCACATAGCAGCGGAACACATATATGATCCATAACAACAACAAATTTCAGAATAAAGATACAAAAATAACATCCTCCAATCTCAGATACAATAATATCTCAAATCTCAACATAATAATGTCTCAACACCAAAACTACACAATCAAATAGAAATCCAACGTGCAAGAACTACCCTAGATCAAAGCCCTGATCTAGACACTGCACATAAAAAGAGGAACTCCGCTCCTCGGCAACGTCAACACAAGTCTAGGCATCCTGCACTCCATCTACCCGTCCATACGGAAAGGTAGGTGGTAAACCACTGAGGGTTAGCATTACATCATCATAATCCAATTAAAATTGACAAGAAACTTTGAGAATGAAAGATACATTTAAGAACGATGAATAACAAACTATACACGTACTCACAAGTATTCTTAACATTCCCATCATTCAATATCATCATCTCAAGTTCATATCCACAAGTGTATCATACACACATCACAAAATCAACCATGTTAATCAACAATTAACAAATTCAATCATCATTCACAACTCAAATGCATTTCAATTCACCAACAAAGTATGCAATGGCTCTAGACTCATCTAGATGCATGTGGTACCAAATCACCTCAAGGTCGTCACCTCCGATGCAACAAAAACATCGTAATCACCTCATTTGGATATAAAATCCACCACCATCAGTCATGAATGCATGAACATATGACTCAACTCCAAATGCATATGTTCACACATACAAATCACCTCAACATCACCAAGACTTGGTATATATGCAATCAACAACAATTCACCACCACATAACATATATACAATCACCAACAACATCCATATATCAATTAACATGTAGTTGTCACATGTATACACCATTAATCATCTTCACATAAGTTATAACAACTATCCATAAAGGACTCACAAGACAATTAGCTTTAAAGTCATATTCAACAAAGTTCGTCTCCCAAAGTCACAACATAAAATAATTAGAGGTTATGAACCAATACCAATTCTACAAGCTCAATTTCCTATGCCATGTACCCTCACAAGTCACTTATACGTGCAGTAGAGGTTACATAAACATTTCATCGGCCACATATGGAGAATTATCAAAAATTCCGAAGTTCGTCTCACTTGATCACTTTTCACAAAATTCCCATTTTCAAAGAAAAACAAGTAGGTTCACTACATCATAGTTTAACTACCTTAGTTGAACTCATAAAAATCAAGTTTCAAAGATTAAAAACATTCCACGAGGATTGGGTCGACTTAGAACTAGTTATGCGGGATTTTTCGACAAAACATTTCAATAATATTTTCCCCATAACTTGAAAACCAAAAATCATATTCAAGTCAAACCAACACCTTTAGAAAGCTAAATATATTATCTACAATTTTCATGTTTGTACCAAAAACCAGTTCACGACAGAAACGAGGGAAAAAGATGCAAGAATGCGAAACAGGGGGTTCTGTCATGTGCAACTCGCAACTGCGAGTAACTTCACTCGCCATTGCGAGTTGGCTCCAGGGAACCCCTGTTGCTCACATCCATCTCGCCATTGCGAGTACGGTTGCGAGTTATGACAGTAGTTTCGGGAAAAAGAGCCATTTTCACCCCAAAACCCCAATTTTGACTCCCCAAAACCCTCATCACAAGTCAATCAAACTACCCAAAACCCAATCACGCATCATCATCAAACCGTCAACCTAGACAACATCACACACGAACACGAACTCTACCGATTCAAACAATGATGGAGCCGAAGTCAATCGACGGACCCAGCAACACCGTCGATGAGCCAAACCGACCACAACGGTGTCCGCACCACACCCCAACCAGTCACAGAATCGACGCAAACCTTAGACCCAACCGATTCAACACAACCTGCGGACCGAAGCACAAGCGTACAAGGAGCTAGGAGCCAGGAGCCAAATCACGAAGCAAATCGCAACATATCAAATCGAGGACCTGCTAATCTGAACTCAACAGAGAAGAAAATAATACTTTTTCTTTTTGTTTTGTTTCATTTTAGATCTAGAGGTTTAGATCGGGTGTTTTTGGGAATTTTGAGTTTAGAAAGTAGTAGGGGATGAGGAAATATATAGGAACCGAAAAAAGTTAAAAAAAGGGAGCTTTTTTAGCTTCGGCACGGCGCCGCCGCCGCGATGACTCGCCGGCCGCCATGCCGGAATTCTTCGGCCACCTTACCTTCATCGTGTTCTTCGAACACATTTCCGGAAATGAAGAACATGTAGAAGACGAGAGAGAGAAAGAGTCTGTGAGGGTAAGAGAGAGAAAAACAAAAGAAAATGAGGGGAATCTAGCCATATAGCCTATTTATAGGCGTCGTTATCATGTGTAGCAGGGTCCATGTTTTACCATGCACCCCTCATGTCCCCAGGCTGCGTGATCCTCCATCAATGGCCACTGTAGCCTCTTTCCTGATCAAATCCAGACCGTCTGATTAATCAGACGGCCCATTTCTTACCCCTCAAGCCTATGACCCACTCCAGGTACTAAACCGATCCACCCAAGGTCTGAACCCGACCTGTCCAGCACCTGTTCTAAGCCCAACTTATTTATTTTTCCCCTTCCGTATACTATTCACACTCCCTTTATCACTGCCGCACCTACATGCACTTTCTCATTCATTTTGTTCAAGTTTGTTCATTGTTCATGCATTTTAGTTTCATTATATTTACTCCACTGCATCTCATTTTAATTCATGTTACATCTCTATTTTTTTTTATTTTTTTTAGCATCTTTAATTACCATCATTTATTTTATTAGCCATTTAGAATGTATAAATAGGTTTTTAATGTAATTTATTTTTATTTTCGTTTCTTGCACATAAATTAGAATGTAAATAGGCCTTAATGTAATTTATTTATTTTTATCGCGGACCTTAGAATGTATTAATAGGTTTTTTTTTAATAGCTTAGGTGCATGTGTGCATGTGTGTGTATGCTTTATTCTTATGCTCCTAGTTTAGGTTAGAGGTTCTTGTAGTGATCCAACGTCACTACAAGATACCTACGTTTTTATTTCCTTGCTCCGATAGTTTTAATTTTAGTTATTATTCAAAAACAACAAAAACATGCAAATAACCAAAAGTCACAAAAATATTTTCATAAACAAACCTTGATCCTAAATCAAGTGACCGTCTTTTTCCATTTTATTTTCTTAATCAAACATCAATCAATTTAATTCTATTTCAAGTCTATTTTCATTTAAATTAAAAAAAAACACAAACAACTATTCTTTTGCCACTTTGGCTTTCTTTCATTTTAAAACCTTTTTTTTCAAAAAACATTAAAAACACTCAACCAATCAAACGTCAGTTTTTACCATGAACTACGTGATTTTGATCCCTCACAGTTACGTAGGCAAAGGACTTGTCCTTCCAAATCAATAAAATGTAGATAAACTAGGTCTCCTTTCTTTTATCATTTAAAATTCCTTTTTTCAAAGCAAGCAAGTTATAGCACATAAATTAAATTAAAACAACGAGGTTCCCGTAGAGTACTACGGACGTAAAGGTTTGAACTTTTTTCCCCTTTTCTTAAAAATTAAAATGTTCAGTCATGAAATAATTAGTGAGTCAAAAGCTAATCAAATAGCCTTGATCTCTGAAAAATAACGCGATAGAAATGGCGACTTCACTGGGGAACCCTAAGAGGGTTGAGCCTAACTTGGCTTTATTTAACTTTTGTGCTACAACTTGCTTAAAAAAAAGATGGAAATACGTGTATATATATTCTTTCTTCTTCTTTCTTCTTTCTTACGTGAGTGGTGAGATAAGTCCTACACCCGGGCTTGAGTGAAATATAAGATAGGACGGGGTACGATCATAGTGCCATACCAGGAGTAGCCCTGCAATATGTGTGCATGTGATATAACTCCACTCGACGTGGGTTTTAAGAGTTATAATATGTCGTCATGAGTAGTCGTGATTGGCGTTATTATTTTTGAAATCCATCAAGCGTTGAGGACCTTTAGATTACCTTGAACCCATCTTGGCCTTTATTTAGGACGTAGTGCGGAGACTAAACCAAGAGTAGTCTTGACTTTAGTTGTCACGCGATGCTACACTCAAACTAGACTTCCTTATGAATTAATGGTCTAGGAGTTAGTCCTACGCACCGAGATATTCATAAGGGTAGTTGTAATTTGGGAACCTGGTAGAACCCTTGTTACAAGTACATTTGAAACCATAGTCCCTACCAATTGGCGTTGTTACCCTTGACTCCAACATGTGGACTTAACCTCACCATGTATTCATGTTCTCTAGCATTATCATGCATGCATGCATTCATCCATAAATATTCTTTTTCATTCATAGAATTATCGAAGGATTTAGACAAGCTTTTTTGTAAACATTGTAGATGAATCCACAATTGAGGTACACCAGGAAGTATAGTTTCAAGAAACCAGATCTGACAAGACTAAGGGAGTTAGGAGATCAAGTAGCAAATCCTAAGAGGTTCCGAGATCGTTATGGGAGGTTGCTCGATCTCATCAAGGTGAAGGTGGACGATGGCATTTTGAAAACTTTGGTGCAATTTTATGACCCGGCTTATCATTGCTTTACTTTCCTGGATTATCAGTTGGTCCCCACGCTCGAGGAGTATTCCTATTGGGTTGGCTTACCGGTGTCCAAAGAAATACCCGTCAATGGTCTTGAACCCGCACCTAAGGAGGCTACTGTTGCAAAAGCACTCCACCTCAAGCCTTTCGACATAGCTCTACCCCACTTTACCATGAAAAACAATTTCCAAGGCCTAACCACTAAATTCCTCTACCGAAAAGCCTCTGACTTTGCCAAAGCCGAAAAGACTGATGCCTTTGAATCCGTTCTCGCCTTACTTATATATGACATCTTCCTGTTTCCTAACATGGATAGCTTTGTCGACATCAACGCAATCAAAATCTTCCTCACTAACAACCCAGTCCCTACCCTCCTTACAGATACTTATCACTCTATCCACTATAGACACCACCAAGAGGGTGGAGCCATTGTTTGTTGTACACCTCTGTTGTACAAATGGTTCGCTTCACACTTGCTCAGATCCGTCTTCTCCAGGACCGACACCGGGAAAGCTTTGTGGTCTAAAAGGCTTACGCCTCTCACCCCGGCCGACATCGTTTGGGCTCATCCTGCTGCTGACACTGAAGGAATCATTGGTAGTTGTGGGGAATTTGAAAATGTACCCCTTATCGGTACATGCGGAGGAATCACTTATAATCCGACTCTTGCCGTGCGCCAGTACGGATATCCTATGAAAGGGAAACCTGACAGTCTTTCTTTATCCAGCGAGTTCTACCTTAACGGTGAGGTTCATACATATTTCAGGATGCGGTTTGTACGAGCCTGGCGTACCGTTCGTAAGTTTGATGGGATCCAATTAGGGAAAAAGCAAAGCTTCGCACACGAGTCTTACACTCAGTGGGTTATAGACAGAGATACGGCTTTTGGTATGCCCTACCCCATACCAAGATATTTGTCTTCAACTGATCCAAAAATACCATTGCCTTTACTCCCGGAGACCAAGGAAGAGTACCAAGAGAGTTTGCATGCGTCCAACCGTGAAAGGTCCATTGTGGAAGGAATGCTTCACAAGAAAGAACAGGATTATGATGTAGTGATAGATTTGTTAGAAAAAGAAAATTATGCAAATCACTAGAAGGACATTGAAATTGCTAAGTTGAGGGACCTTGTCAAAAGAAAAAATGCCATACTTGACCGGATTCCAGGGAATAAGAAGAGGCGCATGGATCTCTTTGCTGAGCCACACCCAGATTTCGAGGAGTAGTCTACTACAAGAGCTCAAGAGTTTCCCAGTTGTTTCACCACTTTATGTTATTTTCTAGCTTTTTGTGATGTACTTTGGAGTCCATCCCTTGGCTCAGCTTTGTTAAAAGGGAATTATCTTGTAGTACTCTAAATTGTTCAATGAAATTTCCAAATTATGATGTTTACAAAACTGCTTTTATAAGTCCTTCGATAAATAAAAATGTGTCCATTTTTTGCATAACATCATGCATCATTTTGCATTCATAGTTTCTAATCCGTGTCTCATAATTTGTTTCTGTCTACAAAAGGTCAATCCATCAGTCTACTCGCAAATGCAAGCACTCATACAAACACCAAATATGGATCAGCTTGAACAAAAGGTCCACGAGCTTCGTGAATAGGTGACAACACTTCGGGCCAAGGTAGAGAAGCTAACTAACCTGGTATCTTCGCTGACGGTTACAAATGATTCGCCACAATTCCAACAGCATCCTCAACAACAGTACCATTGGGAACCGTATCAGCAATAACAGCCTCGACAACAGGCCTCAAGGGCACAATTTTCCCCAATTCCCGTGAAATATGCGGTTTTGCTTCCACAGTTGCTCGAAAGGAATCTAGTCCAGACAAAGGCTCCTCCTCCGGTACCAGCGAGATTGCCAGCATGGTATAGACCTGATCTTTTTTGTACCTTCCATCAAGGGACACCTGGCCATGATATTGAACATTGTAATGCAATGAAGAATGCAGTTCAGAATTTGGTCCGGACCAACCACCTGACTTTCTAAGACTTGACTCCAAATGTGCAAGCGAATTTACTGCTGGATCATGATATCTAAGGTTGCAACACAAAGAGGAATTAGCCGCAATTGGGTCGATGTTGATGTCTTCTTCCGCTACTCGATTTGTTTCATGTGATATGTTTGTTTGTTTATTATCTTTTCAAAAACATCCTTTCGTCCCGCCCGAGATGAAAGTGAACTTTTGCAAGGCTTTTTGCTTCATGTATTTTCCATCATTAATAAAAAGGTCGTTTTGATCCTGACTTTGATTTTATTTTGTGCTTTTTCTGGAAAAATGGTAATACAAAAAACCCAAAAAAAAAACTTTCTTCAATCATTCTCAAATATCTGCATAATCATAACTTGTCAAAATCAATAATCAAATCATGCATTAATAAACCCGTTAATCACATTAACTATATGCTCTCTCCCAACTTTGAACTCCCTGTGTACGAAGATGAAGAGGAAAATGAAGAGACTCAAGACAATATCTCTCGTATACTCGGGCATCTTTGCCGTCGAAGTTACAAAACAAAATATCAAGAAGATTGTCAGAAGATGGCAGTCACTTACAAAGACTGGCATGAGATGTTACCGTTGCCTCACATGAGTATTGTGCTTCATTACACATTTCAACAGGGGCAACCCCCTCCTTCTCTCAAGTATACAACATGGAGACCATTCCTCCCGCGGAGATTGAAGTTCCATCAATAGGAGTTCTGCTAAATTCCAAGCTTGATCGAATTTAAACGCATGACGACCTTGTACAAATATATCAAAAGAAGTTTGAAACAAGCTTCTAACAAAAAGGCTCGTCCCCATGAATTTAAAGAAGGGAACTTTGTACTACTTTCCAACCAGACTCCAGGGGCAAGTGGACGCCTAATTATGAAGACTTGTGTGGAATGACTCTTACTATCATGGATGGTGACAAACTCACACGTTCTAAGAATGCCGGTGCAATCAAGAAATACTCTGTCAAAAATAACAGCTCGATAAGTCGCAAACCTGAAAAGGCGGCTTAGGAAAAAATGAGCGTCTCGGTGGACTGAAAACCCGAAAGGGCGGTCCAGGCAAAAGTTAGAGACAAAAAAAATAAAAAAATAATTATCCTGATAGATTGAAAACCCGAAAGGGTGATCTATGCAAAAGTTAAGGATCAAATGACAAAGTAACTACATCAGTCAGCACAGTCAACTTGGGGCATCCAGTCGTCAAAAGAACATCCATTTCGAAGCATCTGCAGATCAAAGACTCGGAACTGGGGCATTCAAAGTTGTTAGGGAGTATAACGGTTGTTGTGTTCAATGTACCTCCCATATATTTACCATTTTTCAAATTTTGCAAAGATCCGTGGAGCCATGCCATTGGCTGGTCGCCACTCAATTCATCAAATTTGAGCCTGTGCCTATTTATTTGGAACTCCCATTTATTCTACTTGTAAAATTTCTTCTATTTTTGATGGCAATACTTGAAGTAAAAAATTTCAAAATACAAAACTTTTTTTTTACATCTTTTGAAAAGTGTGAACAACAAACACACTCTCTTTGAACTCGTGAGTAGTTGAAGCATACATCAACATCTGCCTCGAAAACTGTTACATTCCGGAAGAGAAACATGACTAAGCAATGTGGAGAGGACCTCTGCTTCAAACGAGATGCCTTCGCAGTCCAAAATACAAATAAAAATACAAAAAAGCTCGCTAAGTTGAAAACCTGAAAAGGCGGCTTAGGCAATAGAGAGCGTCCTGGTGGACTGAAAACCCGAAAGGGCGGTCCAGGCAAAAATTAGGGGCACAAAAAAGGAATATATTTCTGGTGGACTGAAAACCTGAAAGGGCGGTCCAGGCAAAAGTTAGGGATTTTCAAAACATGACTGCTGAAGCATGCTGATGGAAGTACACTCTGCGTCGGTTCACAAATGGCGACTTCTTCTAGGCTTTTGGTTAAACAATGGGCTTTCTCCCCAAGAGGCATCAGTTGCTACCTTGTGCCGGGTTTTACACCGCCAACGGCTCGATTTGTTCATAATAATATCATCTCCGAGGAAGTTTGCCGAGTGTTTGTACTGCGATGTCAGTCCGCCTCCCATCCTACATATCTTGTCTCGTTTCATCGAGTCGCCTGTCATATCCAATTTATACAGTCGTACAAGCTACATCCATACATTCATGCATTCATACAATCATACATTCATACATTAATACTGTCACGTATTCATACATTCATATATACACAACATATAGACAATATCAATTCATACATGGTTGCGTCAGTCACCCAAAGTCTTGTTTGGTCGTGTCCTTTCGTCTCAGTCCTCAATCGTTTCAAGCTGCCAGTCCTAAACAACAGACCGCTTGAGTTTGCCTTTTTGTCTTATTTCAAGCTGCAAGTCCCAAACAACGGAGCGCTTGAATTTACCTTTTATCTTGTTTCAAGCTGCAAGTCCTAAACAACGAACCGCTTGAGTTTACCTTTTTATCTTGTTTCAAGCTGACAGTCCCAAACAACGGACCGCTCGAGTTTACCTTTTGTCTTGTTTCAAGCCGCCAGTCCTAAACAACGGACTGCTTGAGTTCACCTTTTTGTCTTGATTCAAGCTGCCAGTCCCAAACAACGGACCGCTTGAGTTTACCTTTTTGTCTTGATTCAAGCCGCCAGTCCTAAACAACGGACCGCTTGAGTCTACCTTTTTGTCTTGTTTCAAGCCGCCAGTCCTAAACAACGGATCGCTTGAGTCTACCTTTTTGTCTTGTTTCAAGCTGTCAGTCCTAAACAACGGACCGCTTGAGTTTACCTTGTTATCTTGTTTCAAGCTGCTAGTCCTAAACAACGGACCGCTTGAATTTACCTTTTTATCAATAGTTTCGAGCTTCCAGTCCTAAACAATGGACCGCTTAAGTTTACCTTTCATCATGGTTCAAACGGTCAGTTCCAACCAATGAACAGTTTGAAATCACATTTTGTTTCTCACAAGTGCCATCCCCAGTACGTCTGGTCAAAGGATGTCTCATCCATGTCTTTTGCCTTCATACGGATACCATACGGGTAGTAGGTAATCTATGTCATTTGTCTTCATATGGCTATCTTACTGATAGTAGACTATGCCTTTTTCATCTTACCTTCATAGGGCTACCATACGGGTAGTAGGTAATCTATGTCATTTGTCTTCATACGGCTATCTTACAGATAGTAGACAATGTCTTTTTCATCTTACCTTCATACGGCTACCATGCGGGTAGTAGGTAATCTATGTCATTTGTCTTCATACGGCTATCTTACAGATAGTAGACAATGTCTTTTTCATCTTACCTTCATACGACTATCATACGGATAGTAAGTAATCCATTCATTTGTCTTCATACGGCTATCTTACAGTAGACAATGTCTTTTTTCATCTTACCTTCATACAGCTACCATACGGGTAGTAGGTAATCTATGTCATTTGTCTTCATACGACTACCTTACGGGTAGCAGACAATGTCTTCTTTCATCTTGCCTTCATACAACTATCATACGGGTAGTAAGGTAACACATGTCATATGTCTTCATATAGCTATCTTACAGATAGTAGGCGATGTTTTTTTTTATATTTTTGTCTTTATACAACTATCAATACGGTAGTAGACAATCTTTTCCCCAGTGAAACTACATTCCCCTAGCAGAGTCAGATCCCTTTTTCTTCAACGAATTTGGGTATCCCGTTTGTTGTTTCTCGTCTCAGCCAAACTGTCTTTGTCGTCCTGCATTCATAATTGCATCATAAGCATTTCATAGCATCTTAGGTCAAAAATTGATGCATTTTTGTATTTAAGTCTCTTCGGCCCGTCAAATCAAAGATTCCATCTTCAAATCTCCGGGTGAAGAAACTTAAATAGGGGCATCTGTCATACCCCAATTTTTGACCTAAGATACCATTGACACGTGTCGATGGACCCTACATTCATACGTCGCTTGACCCTGATCGATCTCTGATTGTCAATGAAAAATTCGGCAGAGAGGTATTTTAAAATACCTCATTTTGGTTCCAAGTCGGGCCCTTTTCTCTCTATTTTATTTTAAGTTTTATTTCCATCTTTTATTTAAAATTTTTAATCAACTTTAATTTTTCTTTTTTATTTTCTCATTAACCTTATCATGTCTTTTTATTTTTAGCCTTTATCTCCCTTTTATTCCTTTTCTTATTTCTTGTCCATCGATAAGTCCAAAGATCCAAACCTTCATATTTATCCTTTTTTCATTTATTTATTTCAAAATCCAAAAAGAAATCAAAATCCAGTTCACGACTTCATCCATTCCAATTTACATACGCGTCCTGTGTTCTTCATTCCAATCCAAACCACCAATTTTTCTGCATCCTTAACAAACCCTAATCCCAATTGTCACACTGTAAATTCAACCTGCAGCACACAAGTTGAGGGGGCCGAATTCATCAACCAAAACTGCAAACTCACAGAACCAATTTCAACGCAAAAATTCACTCAACAATATTCATCAACAACCTGCATCAAAAACCCTCATCACAAGTCAATCAAACTACCCAAAACCCAATCACGCATCATCATCAAACCGTCAACCTAGACAACATCACACACGAACACGAACTCTACCGATTCAAACAATGACGGAGCCAAAGTCAATCGACAGACCCAGCAACACCGTCGATGAGCCAAACCGACCACAACGGTGTCCGCACCACACCCCAACCAGTCACAGAATCGACGCAAACCTTAGACCCAGCCGATTCAACACAACCCGCGGACCGAAGCACAAGCGTACAAGGAGCTAGGAGCCAGGAGCCAAATCACGAAGTAAATCGCAACATATCAAATCGAGGACCTGCTAATCCGAACTCAACAGAGAAGAAGGTAGTACTTTTTCTTTTTGTTTTGTTTCCTTTTAGATCTAGAGGTTTAAATCGGGTGTTTTTGGGAATTTTGAGTTTAGAAAGTAGTAGGGGATGAGGAAATATATAGGAACCGAAAAAAGTTAAAAAAAGGGAGCTTTTTTAGCTTCGGCACGGCGCCGCCGCCGCGATGACTCGTTGGCCGCCGCGCCGGAATTCTCCGGCCACCTTACCTTCATCGTGTTCTTCGAACACATTTCCGGAAATTAAGAACAAGTAGAAGACGAGAGAGAGAAAGAGTCTGTGAGGGTAAGAGAGAGAAAAACAAAAGAAAATGAGGGGAATATGGCCATATAGCCTATTTATAGGCATCGTTATCATGTGTAGTAGGGTCCATGTTTTACCATGCACCCCTCATGTCCCCAGGCTGCGTGATCCTCCATCAATGGCCACTGTAGCCTCTTTCCTGATCAAATCCAGACCGTCTGATTAATCAGACGGCCCATTTCATACCCCTCAAGCCTATGACCCACTCCAGGTACTAAACCGATCCACCCAAGGTCTGAACCCGACCTGTCCAGCACCTGTTCTAAGCCCAACTTATTTATTTTTCCCCTTCCGTATACTATTCACACTCCCTTTATCACTGCCGCACCTACATGCACTTTCTCATTCATTTTGTTCAAGTTTGTTCATTGTTCATGCATTTTAGTTTCATTATATTTACTCCACTGCATCTCATTTTAATTCATGTTACATCTTTATTTTTTTTTTTTTAGCATCTTTAATTACCATCATTTATTTTATTAGCCATTTGGAATGTATAAATAGGTTTTTAATGTAATTTATTTTTATTTTCGTTTCTTGCACATAAATTAGAATGTAAATAGGCCTTAATGTAATTTATTTATTTTTATCGCGGACCATAGAATGTATTAATAGGTTTTTTGTAATAGCTTAGGTGCATGTGTGCGTGTGTGTGTATGCTTTATTCTTATGCTCCTAATTTAGGTTAGAGGTTCTTGTAGTGATCTAACGTCACTACAAGATACCTACGTTTTTATTTCCTTGCTCCGATAGTTTTAATTTTAGTTATTATTCAAAAACAACAAAAACATGCAAATAACCAAAAGTCACAAAAATATTTTCATAAACAAACCTTGATCCTAAATCAAGTGACAGTCTTTTTCCATTTTATTTTCTTAATCAAACATCAATCAATTTAATTCTATTTCAAGTCTATTTTCATTTAAATTAAAAAAACACAAACAAATATTCTTTTGCCGCTTTGGCTTTCTTTCATTTTAAAACCTTTTTTTCAAAAAACATTAAAAACACTCAACCAATCAAACGTCAGTTTTTACCACGAACTACGTGATTTTGATCCCTCACGGGTACGTAGGCAAAGGACTTGTCCTTCCAAATCAATAAAATGTAGATAAACTAGGTCTCCTTTATTTTATCATTTAAAATTCCTTTTTTCAAAGCAAGCAAGTTATAGCACATAAATTAAATTAAAACAAAGAGGTTCCCGTAGAGTACTACGGACGTAAAGGGTGCTAACACCTTCCCTTTATGTAACTAACCCCCGAACCCTAAATCTTTTCAATATGGGGTGGTTTGAGCTTTTTTCCCCTTTTCTTAAAAAATTAAAATGTTCAGTAGTGAAATAATTAGTGAGTCAAAAGCTAATAAAATAGCCTTGATCTCCGAAAAATGACTCGACACCGTTCATCTGTGATGTTTGCAAAAAACTTGTCTAAATCCTTCGATATTTGATGGAAAAAAGTTGTTTATGAATGAATGCATGATTATGTATGAAAGACATGATGAGGTTTAAGTTCCACAATGTTGGAGTTTAAGGGACACAACGCCATTTGGTAAGGACTATGGTTTCATTTGAACTTGTATCACGGGTTCTACCAAGTTCTCAAAGTCTACAACCACTTTCAAATATTATCGGGTTACGGGACTACTCCCGGTCCAACAACATTCGTAGGAAAGTCTTGTTTGAGCGTAGTATCGCGTATCAACCAATTCAAGACTACTCCTGATTAGCCACCGCACTACGTCCTAAAAGGCCAAGATGAGTTAAAGGTAACTAAAGGTCCTCAACTTTAACAGTCACTTGAAAATACCAATGCCAATCACGACTACTCATGTCGACATAAATTACTTCCAGGAGACCTCCATTGAGTGGGGTTATCACATGTACCATATCCCGAAACTTACTCTCGGTATGGGACTTTGATTATACCACCATCCTATCTTATGTTTCCCTCAAGTCCGGGTGTAGGACTTATCTCACCACTCACGTTTAAGAAAGGAGAAAGAAGAAGGAAGAACACATATATACATGAATTTCCATCTTTTATTTTTTTGTTTTTACATTTTTTGATTTTTAAGCAAGTTTAAAGCACAAAATTTTAAACAAAGCCAAGTTATGCTTAACCCTCTTAGGAATCCCCAGTGAAGTCGCCATTTCTGTCGCGTCATTTTTCGGAGATCAAAGCTATTTAATTAGCGTTTGACTAACTTTTGATTTCACGACTGAACTTTTATTTTTTAAGAAAAGGGGAAAAAAGTTCAAACTACCCCATTTTGAAAAGATTTAGGGTTCGGGGGTTAGTTACATAAAGGGAAGGTATTAGCACCCTTTATGTCCGTAGTACTCTACGGGAACCTCTTGGTTTTATTTAATTAGTGTGCTATAAACTTGCTTGTTTTGAAAAAATGGAATTGTAAATGATTAAAAAAAAGAAGACCTAATTATCTACATTTTATTGATTTGAGAGGACGAGTGTCCTTTTCCTACGTACCCGTGAAGGATCAAAATCACGTAGTTCGGGTTGAAATTGATTTTTTGTTGGTTTTGTATTTTTTATTAATTTTGAAAAGATTTTAAAAGAAAACGCCAAATGGCAAGTAAGCTTGTTTGTCTTTTTTAATTTAAAAGAAAATAGACTTGAAATATGATTAAGTTGATTTAGAATTCGATTAAGAAAATTAAAAAAAGAAAAGATCACTTGGTTTTTGGAACGAAGGTATATTATGAAAAAAGTTTTTGATGTTTGATTGATTAATTAAAGCATGAAAATAAACTAACGGAGCAAGAAAAAAATAAATGCGCATGGATTTTTGTAGTGACATTGGACCACCACATAATCCAAAACCTAATTTTTTTGCATTTTTTGATATATGTAAAGCGGTAAAGAAATAAAAGACAAACACACACACACACACTCTCAAAAAAAAAAAACACACACACACACACACACACACTTTTTCTCATTTATCATTTACATTTGACCTATATACATTCTAATTCTATGAAATAAAATAAATGACATAAAATAAGTATGTGAATGATAATAAAAAAAATAAAATGCTAAATAAAATGCATGAAAAGAAAATACGAATGCAAAAGAAATTAAAAAAAGTGAATGAGAAAGGAAAAAATAAATAAATAAAAGATTGGATATGGGCCGTCAGATCTTTGATCAAAGGTCCTTATTAGATCAAAAGGAAAACACTGAAAGCTGTTTGATTGAAAAAGGGATGGCAGGATGACGTGGGTGCATGGTAATACCATGCACCCTTGCACACGTGATTCAGGGGCCTATAAACAACCTTCACGTTCTCCTTCTTTCATAATTATCAAAAATCCTCTCTCTTACTTATCATCTTCTTTCTCGTTTTTTTTTATTTTCTTTCTATTCTTTTTGATTCTTTTTTTTTCACACAATCACAAGAAAAAACTAATTAAGCCTAAGATCTAAAGGAAAAGGAATACTATCTTTGGTGTGGATGTTTGGATCAGACTTGATTTGGAAACGGTTTATGTGAATGGAGGCTGATTTTGGAGGTTTGAATGGATTGGTGTTAT
Organism: Medicago sativa; assembly: GCF_051527215.1. Lineage (NCBI taxonomy): Eukaryota > Viridiplantae > Streptophyta > Magnoliopsida > Fabales > Fabaceae > Medicago > Medicago sativa. The sequence continues at coordinate 37,966,991 of NC_140755.1, read as the reverse complement.
TGCTGGTGTTTTGCTGTTTGAAAATGGCTCTGTAATTGTTGCCGTGTTGGTTTGTGAATTGATTAGAGACTTGTGTAGTTGGGGTTGGAATTTTGTGAATAAAGGTTTAAAGGGTTTGGTTATGGATGTTTTGGTTTTGGAATGGGTTTGTAGTTGGACGTGATATGGGGTTTTGAAACTGATGATGATTATGGTGTTGTGCCTTGTTTGAAAATTGTGTCTCTGATGCGTGTTTGCAGGTTCGAAAATTGGTTTCTTTGGGTGAATTGTTCGTGTCCCTATCTCACTTATTCCCTCTTCTCTTTAAGGGCTCAAGGTTGATAAATAAAAGGAAATGATGTTAAATGGAATTGAATTTTGGTTGAATTGAATTGAAGGGAAAGAACGCGTTTCTGATATAATTGGAAACAAAGAGTAGACCTGAGCTTCGTTATGCCTGTAATTGAGGCGTGTAAAAAAAAAAAAGAAATGGACCCTGGACTGTTATTCGACCTATTGACACTTTGTTTTTTTTGGACTTGGACAATTAAAAATAAATAAAAATAATAAAATGGAAGTGATTAAAATAAAAAGAAAACTGACTAATTAAAAGATACAAATAAAAAATTAGAAATAAAATTAAAAATATAAAATTAAATAAAAGATGGAAATTGAAGAGTAAATAACAAATAATAAAAAAAACCAATAAAACTAAAAAAGAAAGAGAGAAGGGAGTCTGACTCGGAACCAAACATGAGGTACCTCTCTGCCGAATTTTTCACTAAAAAGTCAGAGACTATTAAGGATCAAACGGTGTATGAATGTAGGACCTTAGGTCAAAAATTGGGGTATGACCGATGCCCCTATTTAAGATTCTACGTCCGGAGATTTGAAGATGTAATCTTTGATTTGACAGACCGAAGAGACTTAAATACAAAAGTACACCAATTTTGGACCTAAGATGCTGTGAAATGTTCATGATGCAAGTATGAATGCAGGACGGCAAATATAATTTGACTAAGATAAGAAAACAACGGGATACCCAAATTCGTTAAAGAAAGGGATCCGACTCCGCTGGGGAATTGCAGTTTCACTTGGGAAGAGATTGTCAACTACCGTATCGGTTTGGAACGATAGCTTAATGAAGACAAAACTTTTTAGCGACATCACTTGAACAGCTATGTTGGGGATGACACTGGAAAAAATAAAATTGATTGGCGATGTCTCTAGAACAGATAAACTGGGGACGACACCATTGAAATAGAAATTGATTAGTGACATCACTAGAACAGCTAATGCTGGGGATGACACTTTTGAAATTGAAATTGAAATTGATTAGTGACACCACTGGAACAGCTAAGCTGGGGATGACACTTTTGAAATTGAAATTGATCAGTGACATCACTGGAACAGCTAACGCTGGGATGACACTTTTGAAATTGAAATTGAAATTGATTACTGACATCACTAGAACAGCGAAGCTGGGGATGACACTTTTAAAATTGAAATTGATTAGTGACATCACTAGAACAGCTAAGCTGGGGATGACACTATTGAAATTGAAATTGATTAGTGACATCTCTTGAACAGACGCACTGGGCTTCATAAGAGTTTTGCGAGAATCCATTCGACTTTTGATAACAGGTTTGCGAGAATCCACTCGGCTTTTGATAAAAGTTTTGCGAGAATCCACTCGACTTTTGATAAAAGTTGGCCAGAGTCCACTGGGCTTCATAAGAGTTTTGCGAGAATCCACTCGGCTTTTGATAATAGGTTTGCGAGAATCCACTCGGCTTTTGATAAAAGTTTTACGAGAATCCACTCGGCTTTTGATAAAAGTTGGCCAGAGTCCACTGGGCTTCATAAGTGTCTTGCGAGAATCCACTCGGCTTTTGATAACAGGTTTGCGGGAATCCACTCGGCTTGGTAAACATTTGCGAGAATCCACTTGGCTTTTTTTTTAAAAAGTTTGCGAGAATCCACTCGGCTTTTGATTAAAGGTTTGCGAGAATCCACTCGGCTTTGATAAAGGGTTTTATAAGAGTTCGCAAGGATCCACTGGGCTTCATATAATGTTTGCCGGAATCCACCGGGCTTTGTAAGAGTTTGCCAGAATCCACCGGGCTTCATAAACAGTTTACCGAAATCCACCGGGATTTGTAAACAGACTGCCGGAATCCACCGGGCTTTGTAAGAGTTCGCCTGGACCAGACACACTGGGGATGACACTTTTGATGATAAGAAAGTATATGCAAGATGTTCATTTGTAGAAACTGTAGAAAATTGTGGCTTGACACAATCATAAGTAAAGACCGAACTGAAGAGACACGACCGAAACAGGATTCTGGGTGACTAATGCAATCATGTGTGAATGATGTCGTGTATACGTTGTGTATGCATGAATGTATGAATATGTGAAAGTATTAATGTATGAATGTGTGTATGTATAAATGTTTGAATGTAACTTGTAGGACTGTATAAACTGTATGTGACGGGTGGACTCGATGAGACAAGACGCAACAGGTAAAATGGGAGGCGAACTGACATCGCAGTACAAACACTCGGCAAACTTCCTTAGAGATGATATTATTGTGAACAAATTGAGCCCTTGAACGGGTAGAACCCGGCACAAGGTAGAAACTGATGCCTCCTGAGGAGAAAAACCCACCGTTGACCAAAGGTTTGGAAGAAGTCGCCATTTGTAAACCGGCACAGAGTGTACTTCCATCGGCATGCTTCAGCAGTCATGTTTGTTTTTTTTGAAGATCCCTAACTTTTGCCTGGACCGCCCTTTCGGGTTTTCAATCAAACGAGAATATATTCCCTTTTTGTGCCCCTAATTTTTGCCTGGACCGCCCTTTTTGGTTTTCAGTCCACCAGGACGCTCTCTATTGCCTAAGCCGCCTTTTCAAGTTTTTGACTTAGCGAACTTTTATTCTGTATTTCTTTTTTGTATATTTGTATTTCTGGATTATGACTGCATCTTGCTCAAAGCAGAGGTCTTCTCCATGGTGCCTAGCCATGTTTCTCTTCCGTAATGTAACCGTTCTCGAGCCAGATGTTGATGTACGCTTTAAATACTCACGAGTTCAAAGAGAATATGTTTGTTGTTTACACTTTAAAAAGATGTAAAAAAAAAAGAGTTTTGCATTTTGAAAATTTTTGCTTCAAGTATTGCCATCAAAAATAGAAGAAGTTTTGCAAATAGAATAAATGAGAGTTCCAAATAAAAGGGCAGAGGCTCAAATTTGATGAATTGAGTGGTGGCCTGCCAAGGCGTGGCCCCACGGATCTTTGAAAAATTTGGAAAATGGTAAATATATGGGAAGGTACATTGAACACAATAACCGTTATTCTCCCTAACAACTTTGAATGCCCCTGTTCCGAGTCTTTGATCTGCAGATGCTTCAAATCGGAGGTCTTTTGATAGCTGGATGCCCCAAGTGGATTGTGCTGACTGATGCAGTTACTTGTCGTGATCCTTAACTTATGCATAGATTTCCCTTTTGGGTTTCAAACTATCAGGATAATCATTTTTGTTCATGTCTATAACTTTTTCCTGGACCGCCCTTTCGGGTTTTCAGTCCACCGAGACGCTCATTTTTGCCTAAGTCACCTTTTTAGGTTTGGGACTTATCGAGCTTTTATTTTTGACAAAGTATTGCTTGACTGCATCGGTATTCACAAGACGTGTAGGTTTGTCACCATCCATAGTTGTAAAAGTCATTGCACACGAGCCTTCAAAGTTAGGCGTCCACTTGCCCCTAGAGTTTGGTTGGAAAGATAGTACCTTTTTGGGCACAAAGTCTCCTTCTTGAAATTCATGAGGACGAACCTTCTTATTGGAAGTTTGTTTCAACCTCTTTTGATGTAATTGTGCAAGGTCATCATGCATTTAAAGTTCAACCGAGCTGGGATTCCAGCAATACTCCTATTGACGGGACTTTGAACCTCCAAGGGAAGCATGATCTCCATGTTGTATACTGAGGGAAGGTGGGGGGTTGCCCCTGTTGAAATGTGTATTGAAGCACGATACCCATGTACGGTAACGATAACATCTCATGCTAGTCTTTGCAGGTGAATGTCATCCTCTTGACAATCTTCTTGATTTTTGTTTGCGGCTTCGACGGCTAGATGCCCCAGTTTGCGAGAGATCTCATTGGGAGACTCTTCATTATCCTCTTCTTCAGCCTCGAATACAAGGAACTCAAAGTTGGGAGAGAGTACAGGGTCAATGTGTTCAACGGGTTTATTAATGCATGATTTGATTATTGATTTTGACAAGTAAAAATAAGTTATGATTATGTAGATATTTGAGAATGATTACTATTTTTGGGTTTTTTGTATTACCATTTTTCCAGAACAAGGACCAAAATAAAAACAAAGTTGGGATCAAAACGACCTTTTTATTAATGATGACCATACTTAAAGCAAAAAGCCCTACATAAGTTCACTTTCGTCTCGGGCGGGACGAAAGGATTTTTGAAAAGATAGTAAACAAACAAACATATCACTGGAAACAAATAGAGTAGCGGAAGAAGACATTAACATCGACCCAATTACAGCTAACCACTCCATGTGTTAAGTTTTAGAAGATCAGACGGTTGGTCCGGATCAAATCTTGGACTGCCTACTTCATTGCATTGCAATGTTCAATATCATGGCTAGGTGCCCCTTGATGGAAGGTACAGAAAAGGTCAGGTATATACCATGCTGGCAATCTTGTTGGTACCGGAGGAGGCGCCTTGGTCTGGACTAGATTCCTTTCGAGCAACTGAAGCAAAACCTCATATTTCACGGGAATTGGGGCAAATTGTGCCCTTGAGGCCTGTTGTCGAGGCTGCTGTTGATGATACGGTTGCTGAGGATATTGTGGCTGACAACCCGGTTGTTGACTGGCAATGGTAGCGGGTGTGACTGCATCAATGTGTTGATAAGCCGAATATTTTTGTTGAGGCCTCCCCTGAGCCACCATGCTCACTTCTTGTTCGTTCTTTCTCGGAAAGTTGTTCCCAAATGTATTAGAACTGCTGGCAAGTACACTTTCCATGATTAATCTTCCTTCTCGGACTCCTTCTTCCAATTGTACACCCATAACGACCATCTCTGCAAAGTTCTTGGGCGCACTTCCGATCATCTTCTTGTAGTAGAATTGATTGAGAGTTGTCATACCCCAATTTTTGACCTAAAGATCCTACATTCATACACCGACATGTGTCATCTGACCCTGATCGATATCTGATGTTTCGGTGAAAATTCGGCAGAGAGGTATTTTAAAATACCTCACTTTTGGTTCCGAGTCGGGCCCTTTTTTTATTTAATATTTTATTTCCATCTTCTATTTAAACGTTTTAATTAATCTTTGACTTTAATCTTTTAATCTTTTATTTTAATTTTTAATCTATAGTTTAATTGGTCATTATCTCTTTGTATATATTTTATTACTTTTTATTATTATTATTGTCATGAAAATAGGTCTGATAAGTCCAAATTTGTTCACATCCAAAGTTGTCCATATCCCCAAACAGCCCAAAGTTTACAGCCTGTTCACATGAAGACATTCATCAAGTCCAAGTTCATAGCGCGTATCAACTGCATCCCAAACAGAAGCACAATTTTTGTGCTACTTTTCAAACAAACCCTAATCAAAATCCATTCCCTATAAATTAAACCTGCAAAAGCACAAGTGGTCACAGAAAAATTCATCATAAAACCAGCAACTAGAATCACAATAGGCAAAAAAAACCCCAGCAACTTATAACAATTTTGCACGCGCAAAACACTACATAACCTGCGACACGAATCCGTTCACACAGCCAATTGATAACCCAGAACAAATCAATCGGCTTTAAGTCGAACAACATCAGAATCACATCAAATCCAAACGCCCCCCACACTTTTCAGAACCAAGCCGCGAGAAACACCATTCAAGACAGTCGCTGCCGCAAACAGTAATCCAGGAGCTAGTCACAACTCGCACATCACACACAAAGTTCCGTTCAACCATCAACTCAGACGCACAGTCACGCAGACGAAGCCAAATATTATCAGACAGACCAAGAGACGGCAAGGACGAATCAGAGACAACCATCACATCAAATCCAGACGAACGAAACAGCCACCAGGATCCAACAGTCACGATCTCATCAAGGCTAGTCACGGCTTAAACAGAGGTAGTAATTTCTTTCTTTAAACTTGCGGATCTAGTGTGTTTGAACTGATTGTTTGGAAATTTTGTTTTAGAAACGAGATTAGGGAGGAAAGTAAAAAAACAGTGAGAAATAGGAATAGAAGAGATACCAAAAAAAAGGGAGGCTAGTTTGACGTTACCGGCGGTGGCGCCGCCGTCCCTAACGGCCAACCACCGCCGGAAAGTTGTTGTTGTTTATCGGCAGTATAGAGAGAACTGAGGGACGAGAGAAGAAATGTGGGAGGAAGAGAGAGAAAAAGAGATAAAAATGAGAGGAATTAGGGTTACAGCCTTTATATAGGCTTCCCTGTTCCTATGTGGGTAGGTCTACGACCTTCTCATACACCCTCATCTCCCCATCCTTTGATTTTAAATCCTGTGGCCACTGAAACCTCCCTCCTAATCAAATTCAGGCCGTCTGATTAATCAGACGGCCAGTTTAAAATCCTCAAACCCACGACCCGATCCAGTTTGCGACCCGACCGGTCCAATCTAACAGTCCAGCGCCCCTCTTTCCATTCGGGGCCCAACTTCATGCTTTTTTAATTATTACACCCCCCTGTTGTACTTCCGACACCCTTATGCATCTTTTTTATTTTTTTTTATTCATGCATTTTTAATCTTTCTTGCATTTTTTAGTTTCTTAAATTAAGTTGCACATGCATTACTCATTGATATATTTATTTGTGTATATTTTATTTTATGTCATTCATTATTTATTACGTAAAATTTAAATTGCATATTAGGTTTAGACGTAAATAGTTCATGCATTTGCATATTTTATTTTAGTCATTTTTAAATCATTAGAATGTATAGTAGGCTTAATGTAATTTACTTATTTTTGTTTTGCACATAGCTTAGAATGTAAAAATAGGTTTTCATGTAATTTATTTATTTTTCTGCAGACCTTAGAATGTATTAATAGGTTTTTTGTAATAGCTTAGGTGCATGTGTGCGTGTGTGTGTGTGTATGCTTACCATTTATGCTTGCTAGTTTAGGTTAAAGGATTTTGTGGTGATCCAACGTCACCACAAAATACCTACGCTTTTATTTTCTTGCTCCGATAGTTTTAATTTTAGTTTAGTTACCGCTCAAAAATAACCAAAAACATGCAAATAGTTTCAAAAAATACAAAAAAACATTTTTTTAAACAAACCTTGATCCTAAATCAAGTGACGTCTTTTTTTATTTTCTTTCCTTAATCAAACTTCAATCAATTTAATCATATTTCGAGTCATTTTTCTTTAACATAAAAAATACAAACAAGTTCATTTTTTGCCAATTGGCCTCTCCATTTTAAAACCTTTTTCAAACTAATAAAAAAAACACACAACCAATCAAACGTCAGTTTTTTAACCCCAAACTACGAGGTTTTGATCCCTCACGGGTACGTAGGCAGAGGACCATGTCCTTCCAAATCAATAAAATGTAGATAATTAGGTCTTCCCTTTTTTAATCATTTCAAATTCTTTTTTTCAAAAAATAAGCAAGTTATAGCACATTAATTAAATAAAATCAAGAGGTTCCCGTAGAGTACTACGGACAAAAAGGGTGCTAACACCTTCCCTTTATGTAACTAACCCCCAAACCCTAAATCTTTTCAAAATATGGGGTGTTTGAACCTTTTTCCCCTTTTATTAAAAAATTAAATGTTCGGTCGTGAAATAATCAAGTGAGTCAAAAGCTAATCAAATAGCCTTGATCTCCGAAAAACGACGCGACAGAAATGGCGACTTCACTGGGGAATCCCCCTAAGAGGGTTGAGCCTAACTTGGTCTTATTTAATTTTTGTGCTACTACTTGCTTAAAAAAATAAAAATAAAATATGGAAATTCGTGTATATGTCTGTTCTTCCTTCTTCTTTCTCCTTTCTTAAACGTGAGTGGTGAGATAAGTCCTACACCCGGACTTGAGGGAACTTAAGATAGGATCGGGTATAATCATAGTATCCATGCCAAGAGTACTCTTCGGTATTGGTACATGTGATAACCCACTCAATGGAGGGATCTTGGAGGTATACGTTTGTCGACGTGAGTACTCGCGTATGGCATGTTACTTTCAAGTGACCGTCGAAGTTGAGAACCTTTAGTCACCTTTAACCCATCTTGGCTTTTTAGGACGTGGTGCGGTGGCTAGTCGAGAGTACTCTCGTATTGGTCGTCACGCGATACTACACCCAAACGAGACTAACCGATGAATATTGTTGGAACGAGAGTACTCTCGTCACCTAACAAATATTCGGACGTGGTTGAAAACTTTGGGAACCTTGATAGAACCCTTGTTACATGTGCAAATGAAAACCTTAGTCCTTACCAAATGGCGTTGTTATCCCTAAGCTTCAACATTGTATATCCTGAACCTCATCATGTTTCCTTGCATAATCATACATCCATGCATTCATTCATGAAAACTTTTTTCCATTCATCAAAATATTGAAGGACTTATATTAGTTTTATTGTAAACATCGTAGATATGACTTTTAAAACAAGGAAGCTTAAGCAGTATAGCTTCAGGAAGCTGGATCTTGTAGGGTTAAGGGATCTAGGGAATAAGGTGAAATGCTCGGACTGCTTCCATCAGGACCATGGGAATCTGCTCGGTATTGTCAGGATGAAGGTTGACGAAGGACTCCTTGGCACTTTCGTTCAGTTCTATGACCCAGAGTATCACTGCTTTGGTTTCCCAGAGTTTCAATTGGTTCCCACTTTGGAAGAATATGCTTTTTGGATTGATCGACCAGTGCTCAACCAAGTACCTTTCAGTGGTCTTGAAAATCCTCCCAAATTCTCAACCATTGCCGAAGCTCTCCATTTACCAACTACCGAAGTAAAAGACCATATTACCACTAATAGCAAACTCTTAGGTATCCCTACCAAGTTCCTTTACGAAAAAGCCGACTATTTCTACAGAATGTCCAGTGCTGACGCCTTTGATGTCGTCCTTGCCTTACTCATTTACGGCCTAGTGCTCTTTCCCAACCTTGACAACTTTGTCGACATCCATGCCATTCAAATATTCCTTTCAAAAAACCCTGCTCCCACTTTGTTAGCCGATACCTATCACTCCATCCATGAACGTACTCTAGCGGGTCGTGGACTTATCAAGTGTTGTGCACCATTGCTCTATAGATGGATTACCTCTCATTTACCCCGAACTCCTAGCTTCACCACCAACCCACATGGCCTCCGTTGGTCAGAGAGACTCATGGCCCTTACTCCAAATGAGGTGGTGTGGTATGAACCAGCTTACGACAAGGGAACCATCATTGATAGTTGCGGGTTATTCAACAATGTACCACTCATGGGCATGTATGGAGGAATCAGTTATAATCCGGTCCTTGCTAGACGCCAGTTTAGACTCCCCATGGAAGGAAAGCCTCTCAGCATTCATCTCGAGAACGTATATTACCACAATGAGAGTGACACTGCGGGAATGAGGCGTCAAATTGCACGAACTTGGCAAGCCGTCCGGAGGAGAGACAGAGGCCAGTTAGGAAAGCGGACGGGGGCCGTCCATGCAGACTATACGCAATGGGTTATTGATCGATCTAATGACTTTGGAATGACTTATAAGCTCACCAGGTTCTTGTCCGCAACTACTCCAGCACCACCCATGCCGATGACCCTTGAGACTGAAAGGGAATATCAGAAAAAGATAGCTGAGTTGATGGAAGAGAATGCAAGAGTGACAGAAGAGTATAAAGAAGTAGTACGCGAGAATGAATGTGTAATGGGCCTACTGGAACAGAAGGATTGGGATATCAGCGAGTTGAAGAAGGAAGTTGTTAGATTGAATGAAGAGAAGGAGGCCATAATTGGCCAGATCCCGGGACATAAGAAGAAACGAAGTGCTTTCTTTGCCAACACATGTTCTTATCCGTCTCCCTAGAATGATCAAAGTTTCCACCAGAGTTGTGTACTGCCTTATGTCTTATATTTTATATTTGTAAGTCTATCCCTTGGCTTGGTTGTTAGAAAGGGAATTATCTTGTAAAGTTTTATATTTGTAAGTCTATCCCTTGGCTTGGTTGTTAGAAAGGGAATTATCTTGTAAACACTTTATTTATTATTAATGTTTAGGTTGTTTGTTTACAAATTTGCTTTTATAAGTCCTTCGGTAAATAAAAAATGTGTCTATTTTTGCATAACATCATGCATCATTTTGCATTCCATAGTTTCAAATCCAGAGTCTCACACAAGTTTTCTTTTCCAGAAAAAGGTCAGCCCGTTTCAAAAGGTGGCCCCACGTATCCGTTACAAGTCTACCCGTACTATCTACACTCGAGCAAACGTGAAGAAGAAGATGGATTATCTCGAAGAAGAAAACAGAGTGCTCCGTGAAGAAATGACAGCCATGCAGACTAAGATGGACGAAATGGCTGAAGTGATGAAGACAATGGCGGAAGCACAGGTTCGAGCTCAAGCACAAGCTGAAGCGCAAGCTCAAGCACTAGCCCAAGCACAAGCTCAAGCTCAAGCACTAGCTCAATCACAAGCTCAAGCACTAGCACAAGCTCAAGCACAGGCACAAGCACCACCGCCTCCTCCTCCAATCAGAACTCAGGCCGAAACATCCGCCTCTGCTGCCGCCTCTGCTACCCCTGGATGGGCAATATGTGCTGATACTCCGATGCACTCTGCTCCGCAACGTTCTGCGCCTCGATTCTCGCCTTTCACTGCCGGCGAAATACTCCGTCCCATTGTGTGTGAAGCTTCAAGTTATATGCCAGAAGGTCGTTCTTGGGGTGTGCCAGTTTGCCTCAGTGAAGTATTCCGCCCTATCATGACCGAAGTTCCGATGCCTACTCGTCAAAATGCAACTCATGTTCCTCCACCTCTGGTAGGAGCTCCTCCAGCCGCTATGACCTATTCGGCTCCGGTGATGCATACCATTCCACAAGATGAAGAACCCATATACCATTCAGGGAACATGGAGAACTATGACAGAGTGAATGACTTGCAAGAAAAATACGATGAGATGCAACGAGAGATGAGAGCTCTCCATGGAAGGAAGATGTTTGGGAAGACTGCTTACGATCTCTGTTTAGTGCCGGACGTCCAAGTACCCCACAAGTTCAAGGTACCAGATTTTGAGAAGTATAAAGGGAACTCCTGTCCCGAGGAGCATCTAACAATGTATGTGAGAAGGATGTCTGCCTATGCCAAGGATGACAAAGTCCTTATCTATTTCTTCCAAGAAATTTTGGCTAGTCCTGCCTCAAAGTGGTACATGAATCTGGACAAAACAAAGATTCAAACCTTCCGTGACCTGTGTGATGCTTTCGTAGAACAATACAGTTACAATGTGGATATGGCCCCTGACCGAAGTGATCTTCAGGCTATGACTCAAGGGGACAAGGAAACATTCAAAGAGTATGCCCAGCGATGGAGAGATGCTGCTGCCCAAGTCAGCCCGCGCATAGAAGAGAAGGAGATGACCAAGCTCTTCTTAAAAACTCTCAGTCAGTTCTATTACGTGAACATGGTCGGAAGTACTCCCAATAACTTTGCTGAGATGGTTGCTACGGGTGTACGGTTGGAAGAAGGAGTCCGCGAAGGACGTTTAGTAAAAGAAGGGACATCTGCAAGTGGAACCAAGAAGTCTGGGAACCACCTCCCAAAAAAGAAAGAACAAGAGGTCAGTCTGGTGGCTCATGGGAGGCCTCAACCAAATTATTTACCCTACCAACACGTTGCTGCCATCACACCTGCTGCCAATACCATCCAACCACCAAATAGCCAGCTCCAATTCCAACAATATCATCAACCACAACACCCTCAACAACACCCTCAACAACATCCTCAACCATATCCTCAACAATACCATCATCCACAACAATACCCTCAACAACAACAATTCCTACAATATCCCCAACAACCATACCAACAATACCCACAACGACCATATCAACAACAACAGCCTCGACCACAGAATACCAAATTGCAAATTGACCCAATTCCCGTGACATATGCAGAGTTACTCCCAGGGTTGCTCAGTAAAAATTTGGTTCAACTTAGAGCACCTCTTCCAGTGCCAGAGAAACCGCCAGCATGGTATAAACCTAACCAGACTTGTGCTTTCCATCAAGGGTCCCCAGGTCATAGTATTGAAGATAGTTATGCCATGAAGAATGCAGTTCAGAGGCTAATCAATGAAAAGAAGATAACCTTTACGGACTCAGCACCAAATGTTCGAACCAATCCGTTGCCAAACCATGGTACCGCAACTGTCAACATGGTCGAAGATTGCCAGAAGACTCATCTCATCCTGAACGTCCAACACATCCGGACACCTTTGGTCCCTATACATACCAAGATGTGTCAAGCGTCTCTCTTTAAACATAATCATGCCGCCTGTGAAGTGTGTCTTCTAGATCCTCAAGGTTGTCAGAAAGTAAAAGATGATATCCAATGACTTTTAGACCAAGGAGAACTTGTTGTTGAAAGAAAGTGTGATGATGTATGTGTTATAACTTCGGAGGAGCCTTTGGAGATATTCTACGACAATCGGAAGTCAGTTGCTGCTCCTTTAGTGATCTGTTTTCCTGGTCCGATGCCTTATGCTTCTGAGAAAGCCATTCCTTATAAGTACAATGCCACTATGATAGAGGATGGTCGTGAAGTTCCAATACCACCTTTGCCGTCTGTAGGAAATGTCGCTGAAGTCAGTAGAGTGCTAAGAAATGGGCGTATTGTTCCTGTGGTGCTCCCAAAGAAAGCTAGTGCTCCGGTAATCGAGGAGACCCAAGCTAAAGATCCCAGTGCGGTCAAAGATATTGGTCAGTCTAGTGGGACCAATTCAAATTCTGAGATTGATGAGATTCTTAAGCTAATCAAGAAGAGTGAGTACAAGGTGGTTGATCAACTGATGCAGACTCCATCAAAGATATCCATAATGTCTCTACTGCTGAATTCTGATGCTCATAAGGAGGCTTTAATCAAGGTCCTGGAACAACCTTTTGTGGACTACGATGTGACTGTTGGTCAATTCGGAGGAATAGTGGGGAACATCACTGCATGCAACAATCTGAGTTTCAGTGATGAAGAGCTTCCGAAAGAAGGAAGGAACCATAATCTGGCTCTCCATATATCTGTGAACTGCAAGACCGATGCTTTGTCAAATGTGCTAGTAGATACTGGGTCGTCCTTAAACGTAATGGCCAAAACAACTTATGGTCAACTTTCTTACAAGGGTACACCTTTGAGACAGAGTGATGTAATGGTGAAAGCTTTCGACGGTTCAAGGAAGAATGTTCATGGGGTGGTGGATCTTCCTATTACAATTGGTCCACATGTTTTCCAAATTACCTTTCAAGTAATGGACATCCAAGCATCGTACAGTTGTCTGTTGGGCCGACCCTGGATTCATGAAGCTGGGGCGGTAACCTCCACATTGCATCAGAAGTTAAAATTTGTGCAGAATGGAAAGCTAGTAACTGTGAATGGTGAGGAAGCTTTGCTAGTAAGCCATTTGTCGTCTTTCTCTTTCATCGGGGCTGACAGTGTTGAGGGGACATCATTCTAAGGACTTGCTATGGAAGAAGAGAATACCAAGAAGAGTGGGGCATCTATTTCCTCTCTAAAAGATGCTCAGAATGTGATACAAGCTGGAGGGTTTGCAAGTTGGGGAAAGTTGATAGAATTGCTAGAGAACAAGCGCCGAGAAGGACTGGGTTTCTCCCCATCAACTGATTTGCCCTAGAACGTCGTCGTGCCAACAAGAGGTACTTTCCAAAGCGCTGGCTTTATCAATGCCCTGTCAGAAGCCAATACTATCATAGAAGACAGTCCTGAGGGGATACCACAAAGTTTTGTGACTCACGGAGGGACTAGCCACAATTGGGTTGCTGTAGATGTTCCTTTTGTTGCTCACTTGTCCAAGTAATGCATTTGTTCGTTTTATACTTTTTCAAAAAAATCCTTTCGCCCCGCCCCAAGAGAAAGTGAATCTATCTAGGGCCCTTTTGCTTCAAGAAATTATCATCAATTAAATAAAAATGTCGTTTTGTTCCCGACTTTTGTTTCATTTTTCTTTTGTGTTTTTTCTGAAAAAATGGTAATACAAAAAACCAAAGAAATATAATCACCTTCGAAAAAGCTGCATTTACTTATTTTCTAAAATCATCAATCATATGTGCAGATTAAACATCAATGAACCCTTTGAACAACATACCCCTATGATCTCTCCCAACTTTGAATCCCCTATGATCTCTCCCAACTTTGAATCCCCAGATTAAACATCAACTATGAAGAGATTCCCGACGAAATCTCTCGGCTACTTGAACGAGAAAGAAAGGCCATTCAGCCTTATGGGGAAGCAATAGAGGTGATCAACTTGGGTACTGAAGAAGACAAGAAAGAGGTCAAGATTGGGGCATCACTTGAAGCAAGTGTCAAGAAGCGAGTGATAGAACTTCTCAGAGAATATGTTGATATATTTGCTTGGTCGTACAAAGATATGCCAGGCCTGGATACTGATATTGTGGTGCACCGTCTGCCGTTGAAGCCTGAATGTCCACCAGTCAAGCAGAAATTGAGAAGAGCTCGTCCTGATATGGCCCTCAAGATTAAAGAAGAAGTACAGAAACAGATTGATGCAGGTTTCCTTGTCACATCAGAATACCCGCAGTGGCTTGCCAACATTGTTCCTGTCCCGAAGAAGGATGGTAAAGTCAGAATGTGTGTTGATTACCGTGATTTGAACAAAGCTAGTCCCAAAGATGATTTTCCGCTACCTCACATTGATGTATTATTTGACAACACTGCAAAGTCCAAAGTTTTCTCCTTCATGGATGGTTTCTCCGGTTACAATCAGATCAAAATGGCACCAGAAGATAGAGAGAAGACATCTTTCATTACCCCTTGGGGCACTTTTTGTTACAGAGTAATGCCGTTTGGGTTAATAAATGCAGGTGCAACTTATCAGAGAGGTATGACTACTCTTTTCCACGACATGATGCACAAAGAGGTTGAGGTTTATGTGGATGATATGATTGTCAAGTCAGGTACTGAAGATGAGCATGTCGAGTATCTGCTGAAGATGTTCCAACGACTGAGAAAGTATCAACTCCGTCTGAATCCTAACAAGTGCACCTTTGGTGTCAGATCCGGAAAGCTTTTGGGCTTCATTGTCAGCCAGAAAGGCATTGAAATAGATCCCGACAAGGTCAGAGCTATTAGAGAGATGCCCGCTCCGCAAACAGAAAAACAAGTAAGAGGGTTTCTCGGACGACTGAACTACATCTCCCATTTCATTTCTCATATGACTGCAAAATGTGGGCCGATATTCAAGCTACTCCGCAAAGAGCAAGGTATTGTGTGGACAGAAGAGTGTCAGAGAGCCTTTGACAGCATCAAACAGTATTTGCTAGAACCTCCAATCCTTATCCCTCCAATTGAAGGAAGACCTCTGATCATGTACCTGACTGTGTTAGAAGATTCTATGGGTTGTGTGCTTGGTCAACAAGACGAAACTGGAAGGGAAGAGCACGCTATTTATTACTTGAGCAAGAAGTTTACTGATTGTGAGTCTCGATATTCCATGCTTGAAAAGATTTGTTGTGCGCTGGCTTGGGCTGCCAAACGCCTTCGTCACTATATGATTAATCATACTACTTGGTTGATTTCTAAAATGGATCCGATCAAGTACATCTTTGAGAAGGCCGCAGTGACAGGAAGAATCGCCCGATGGCAGATGTTGTTATCTGAATATGACATCGAGTATCGTACCCAGAAAGCAATCAAGGGGAGTATCATTGCAGATCATTTAGCTCACCAACCAGTTGAGGATTATCAGCCTATCAAGTTCGACTTTCCTGATGAAGAGATCATGTATCTGAAAATGAAAGATTGTGACGAACCGTTATTCGGAGAGGGTCCAGATCCTGAATCAAGATGGGGTCTCATATTTGACGGAGCTGTTAATGTGTATGGTAGCGGAATTGGGGAAATCATCATTACTCCTAAGGGTGCACATATCCCCTTCACTTCCAGGCTGACATTTGACTGTACAAACAATATGGCAGAGTACGAAGCATGCATCATGGGTCTCGAAGAAGCTATTGATCTGAGAATCAAGATCCTCGACATTTATGGTGACTCAGCCCTCGTAATCAATCAAATCACAGGAGAATGGGAGACTCGCCACCCTGGCTTGGTCCCCTACAAAGACTATGCAAGACGATTATTGACCTTCTTCAACAAAGTCGAGTTGCACCACATTCCTTGTGATGAGAACTAGATGGCAGATGCTCTAGCTACCTTGTCCTCAATGTACCAAGTAAATTGTTGGAATGAAGTGCCATTGATCCGTATCAGACGTCTTGAGAGACCTGCTCATGTATTTGCTACTGAAGAAGTTGTTGATGATAAGCCATGGTTCCATGATATCAAGTGTTTCCTTCAGAGTCAAGAGTATCCGCTCGGAGCTTCCAATAGAGACAAGAAGACTCTAAGAAGACTATCTGGCAATTTCTTCCTGAACGGGGACGTTTTGTACAAAAGAAACTTTGACATGGTGTTACTCAGATGTGTGGACAAGCGCGAGGCATATTTATTGATGCATGAAATACACGAAGGCTCCTTCGGAACTCATTCTAGCGGGCACACAATGGCTAAGAAGTTATTGAGAGCGGGTTATTACTGGTTAACGATGGAAGCTGATTGTTACAAGCACACCAGAAAATGTCATAAGTGTCAGATCTATGCCGATAAGATTCATGTGCCGCCAACTGCACTCAATGTTCTTTCGTCTCCCTGGCCTTTCTCTATGTGGGGCATTGACATGATCGGAAGGATTGAACCAAAAGCGTCAAACAGGCACCGCTTCATTCTAGTGGCTATTGACTATTTCACCAAGTGGGTTGAAGCAGCATCATATGCTAATGTGACCAAGCAAGTGGTGGTCAAGTTTATCAAGAATCATATTATCTGCCGCTACGGTGTCCCTAACCGGATCATTACAGACAATGGGACGAATCTGAACAACAAGATGATGAAAGAGTTATGTGATGATTTCAAGATCGAGCATCATAATTCTTCGCCTTACAGACCTCAAATGAATGGTGCTGTCGAAGCTGCAAATAAGAACATAAAGAAGATTGTCCAGAAGATGGTGGTGACTTATAAAGATTGGCATGAGATGCTCCCCTTTGCATTACACGGATATCGTACTTCCGTACGCACGTCAATAGGGGCAACCCCCTTCTCTTTGGTATATGGTATGGAGGCTGTACTCCCCGTAGAAGTTGAGATTCCTTCAATGAGAGTTCTGATGAAAGCTGAGTTATCAGAGGCTGAATGGGTTCAAAGTAGATATGATCAATTGAATCTGATTGAGGAAAAGTGCGTGACCGCCCTATGTCACGGTCAACTATATCAGAAGAGGATGAAGCAGGCTTTTGACAAGAAAGTTCGTCCCCGTGAATTCAAAGAAGGTGATCTCGTGCTCAAAAAGATTTTTACGTTCCAACCGGACTCCAGGGGCAAGTGGACACCTAATTATGAAGGTCCATATGTTGTCAAAAGAGCCTTCTGCGGTGGTGCCATGACTCTTCAAACCATGGATGGGGAAGAACTTCCACGTACTGTAAACACGGATGCAGTCAAGAAATACTTTGTCTAAAAATTATAAGAACAGCTCGGTAAGTCGAAAACCCGAAAAGGGCGGCTTAGGCAAAAATGAGCGTCTCGGTGGACTGAAAACCCGAAAGGGCGGTCCAGGCAAAAATTAGAGACAATAAACAGAAAATCATTATCCTGATAGGCTGAAAACCCGAAAGGGCGGTCTATGCAAAAGCTAAGGATTAAAAGAAAGACAAAGTAACTGCATCCGATCTGGCACACCCACTTGGGGCATACCTGCTATCAAAGAATCTCCAATCTGAAGCGTCAAAAGCAGCGGAATTCAAAGTTGTTAGGGAAGATAGGGTTATGAAGTTCAAAGTACCTCTCCCATTTTAAATTACCATTTTTCAAAATTTTGTAAAGGATCTATGGAGTCTCGCCCTTGGCAGGCCACCATTCAATTAATAAAATTTGAGTCTGTGCCCTTTTTACTTGGAATTCTCATTTATTTCGTTTTCCCAAATTTTCTTCTATTTTTCTTTGATGATAATATTTTGAAGCAAAATTCTTAAAACTTTTTCACATCTCTAAAAGGCATAAACGAATAAGTGCATTATAGAGCTCGAAAGTAAAAGAAGTGCGCATCGACACTCCCCTCAAGGGTGGTTAAATCCTACTAAAACGGGCATGGCTAGACACTGTGGGAAGCCTTAAAAAAAAACAAAAAAATTGAGCTCGCTTAGTCGAAAACCTGAAAAGGCGACTTAGGCAATAGAGAGCGTCCCGGTGGACTGAAAACCCTAAAGGGCGGTCCAGGCAAAAATTAGGGGCACAAAAAAGGAATATATTCCCGGTGGATTGAAAACCCGAAAGGGCGATCCAGGCAAAAGTTAGGGATTAAAAAAAAAACGACAAGGAAAAGGCACGACGACTAAAGACGCCAATAGAAGAGCATTCTGTGTCGGCTTACAAAATGGCGACTTCTTTCCAGGCTTGTAATGGGTTCTCCCCCCTAGAAGACATCAGTTGTTACTTTGTCCCCAATGAGGTCATCTCCAAGGAAGTTTGCTGAGCTTTCAGTACTGCAATGTTGGTCCACTTCCCACCTTACCAGTCCTGTCTTGTTTCATCGAGGCGTCTGTCATATACAGTTCATACAATCATACAAGTTACATTCATACATCCATACAATCATACATTCATACAATCATACATAAATACTTTCACTTATTCATACATTCATACATATCATATACGCGATATCAATTCATACATGATTGCATTAGCCACCAAAATCTTGTTTCGGTCATGTCTTTTCAATTTGGTCTCTACTTATCATTATGTCAAGCCACAAGTTTCTATACATGAACATCTGACATTCACCTTCTCATCATCAAAAGTGCCGTCCCCAGTGTGTCTGGTCAAGAGATGTCACCCGTCAGTGTCAAGTGGCAAGTCCTAAACAACGGACAGCTTGAGTCTACATTTTATCTTGTGTCAAGTGGCAAGTCCTAAACAACGGACAGCTTGAGTCTACATTTTATCTTGTGTCAAGTGGCAAGTCCTAAACAACGGACAGCTTGAGTTTACTTTTATCATGTTTCAAGTGGCAAGTCCTAAACAACGGGCAGCTTGAGTTTACCTTTATCTTGTGTCAAGTGGCAAGTCCTAAACAACGGAGAGCTTGAGTCTACCTTTTATCTTGTTTCAAGTGGCAAGTCCAAAACAACAGACCGCTTGAGTCTCTTTTATCTTGTTTCAAGCTGCCAGTCCTAAACAACGGACCACTTGAGTTTACCTTTCGTCATGTTTCAGTTTGGAATCACATTTTATTTTCTTCAGTGTTATCCCCAGTTTAGCTGTTCAAGTAGACAATCTTTCCCCAGTGAAACTACAATCCCCCTAGCGGAGTCGGATCCCATTCTTCAAAGAATTTGGGTATCCCGTCGTTGTTTCTCGTCTCAGTCAAGTCAACTTTGTCGTCTTACATTCATACGATCATTTCACGAGCATTCATAGCATCTTAGGTCCAAAATTGGTGTACTTTGTATTTAAGTCTCTTCGCTCCGATCGAATTAAAGATTCCATCTTCAAATCTCCGGACGAAGAAACTTAAATAGGGGCATCTGTCATACCCCAATTTTTGACCTAAAGATCCTACATTCATACACCGACATGTGTCATCTGACCCTGATCGATATCTGATGTTTCGGTGAAAATTCGGCAGAGTGGTATTTTAAAATACCTCACTTTTGGTTCCGAGTCGGGCCCTTTTCTTTTTTTTTATTTAATATTTTATTTCCATCTTCTATTTAAACGTTTTAATTAATCTTTGACTTTAATCTTTTAATCTTTTATTTTAATTTTTAATCTATAGTTTAATTGGTCATTATCTCTTTGTATATATTTTATTACTTTTTATTATTATTATTGTCATGAAAATAGGTCTGATAACAATCGGCTTTAAGTCGAACAACATCAGAATCGCATCAAATCCAAACGCCCCCCACACGTTTCAGAACCAAGCCACGAGAAACACCATTCAAGACAGTCGCCGCCGCAAACAGTAATCCAGGAGCTAGTCACAACTCGCACATCACACACAAAGTTCCGTTCAACCATCAACTCAGACGCACAGTCACGCAGACGAAGCCAAATATCATCAGACAGACCAAGAGTCGGCAAGGACGAATCAGAGACAACCATCACATCAAATCCAGACGAACGAAACAGCCACCAGGATCCAACAGTCACGGTCTCATCAAGGCTAGTCACGGCTTAAACAGAGGTAGTAATTTCTTTCTTTAAACTTGCGGATCTAGGGTGTTTGAACTGATTGTTTGGAAATTTTGTTTTAGAAACGAGATTAGGGAGGAAAGTCAAAAAACAGTGAGAAATAGGAATAGAAGAGAGACGAAAAAAAGGGGAGGCTAGTTTGACGTTACCGGCGGTGGCGCCGCCGTCCCTAACGGCCAACCACCGCCGGAAAGTTGTTGTTGTTTATCGGCAGTATAGAGAGAACTGAGGGACGAGAGAAGAAATGTGGGAGGAAGAGAGAGAAAAAGAGATAAAAATGAGAGGAATTAGGGTTACAGCCTTTATATAGGCTTCCCTGTTCCTATGTGGGTAGGTCTACGACCTTCTCATACACCCTCATCTCCCCATCCTTTGAATTTAAATCATGTGGCCACTGAAACCTCCCTCCTAATCAAATTCAGGCCGTCTGATTAATCAGACGGCCAGTTTCAAATCCTCAAACCCACGACCCGACCCAGTTTGCGACCCGACCGGTCCAATCTAACAGTCCAGCGCCCCTCTTTCCATTCGGAGCCCAACTTCATGCTTTTTTAATTATTACACCCCCCTGTTGTACTTCCGACACCCTTATGCATCTTTTTTATTTTTTTTATTCATGCATTTTTAATCTTTCTTGCATTTTTTAGTTTCTTAAATTAAGTTGCACATGCATTACTCATTGATTTATTTATTTGTATATTTTATTTTATGTCATTCATTATTTATTACGTAAAATTTAAATTGCATATTAGGTTTAGGCGTAAATAGTTCATGCATTTGCATATTTTATTTTAGTCATTTTTAAATCATTAGAATGTATAGTAGGAATTTACTTATTTTTGTTTTGCACATAGCTTAGAATGTAAAAATAGGTTTTCATGTAATTTATTTATTTTTTGCAGACCTTAGAATGTATTAATAGGTTTTTTGTAATAGCTTAGGTGCATATGTGTGTGTGTGTGTGTGTATGCTTACCATTTATGCTTGCTAGTTTAGGTTAAAGGATTTTGTGGTGATCCAACGTCACCACAAAATACCTACGCTTTTATTTTCTTGCTCCGATAGTTTTAATTTTAGTTTAGTTACCGCTCAAAAATAACCAAAAACATGCAAATAGTTTCAAAAAATACAAAAAAACATTTTTTTAAACAAACCTTGATCCTAAATCAAGTGACGTCTTTTTTTATTTTCTTTCCTTAATCAAACTTCAATCAATTTAATCATATTTCGAGTCATTTTTCTTTAACATAAAAAATACAAACAAGTTCATTTTTTGCCAATTGGCCTCTCCATTTTAAAACCTTTTTCAAACTAATAAAAAAAACACACAACCAATCAAACGTCAGTTTTAACCCCAAACTACGAGGTTTTGATCCCTCACGGGTACGTAGGCAGAGGACCATGTCCTTCCAAATCAATAAAATGTAGATAATTAGGTCTTCCCTTTTTTAATCATTTCAAATTCTTTTTTTCAAAAAATAAGCAAGTTATAGCACATTAATTAAATAAAATCAAGAGGTTCCCGTAGAGTACTACGGACATAAAGGGTGCTAACACCTTCCCTTTATGTAACTAACCCCCAAACCCTAAATCTTTTCAAAATATGGGGTGTTTGAACCTTTTTCCCCTTTTATTAAAAAATTAAATGTTCGGTCGTGAAATAATCAAGTGAGTCAAAAGCTAATCAAATAGCCTTGATCTCCGAAAAACGACGCGACAAGAGTCTTTAAGAAAAGTTTGGTCATCTCCATCTATTCTATGCGCGGGCTGACCTGGGCAGTGACATTTCACCACCATAGGGCATATTCCTTGATGTTTCTTTGTCTCCCTAAGTCATACCCTGAAGATCGCTTCGGTCTGGGGCCATATCCACATTGTAACTGTATTGTTCCACAAAATCATCACACAGATCATGGAAAGTTCAGATTTTTGTTTTGTCTAGATTCATGTACCATTTTGAGACAGGACTAGCCAAACTCTCTTGAAAGAAATAGATAAGGACTGGATCATCCTTGGCATAGGCAGGCATCTTTCTCACATACATTGTTAGATGTTCCTCAGGACAAGAGTTCCCTTTATACTTCTTGAAATCTGGGACCTTGAACTTGTGGGATATCTGGACGTTCGGCACCAAACACAGATCATAAGCAGTATTTCCAAATGTTTTTCCCCCCAAAGAGCTCTCATTTCTCGCTGCATTTCATCATACTTCTCTTGTAGCTCATCCATCCAATCATATGCCCCCACACTCCCAGAATGGAAGATGGGTTCCTCTTCTTGTGGGATAGTATGGACGGCAGGTGCTGAGTAGGTCACAGCAGCTGGAGGAAACATCGTAACTTGCTGAGGAACGTGAGTTTCACGTTGAAAAGTAGGCATATGAGTTTCACAAACAATGGGATGGAGTACTTCGCCAGCAGACAGAGGAGGGAACCATGGCATGGAACGTTGTGGTGTAGAGTAGTTCGGAGTATTGGCACAAAACGTCCATTCAGGTCCAGTAGAAACAGTTTCGGCTTGAGTCCTGATAGGAGGAGGTGGTGGTTGATTCTGTGCAGCTGCCAATGTTTTCATCAATTTAGTCATTTCGTCCATCTTAGTCTGCATGACTGCCACTTCTTCACGGAGCACTTGATTTTCTTGCTCAAGAAAATCCATCTTCTCTTTATGATTGCTCGAGTGTGTTTTATCTTGGTTTTCGGGTGTCAAACATTGATTACGTTTGAACCTTTTAAACCGGTGATATCTCATTTTTTCTTGGGAAGGGAAAAAATAAGCAAAACCCTTGAGAATCGAGGTCCGGGAGTTGTTTTCGCTACGGGAAGGTGTTAGGCACCCATAACAACTATAGTAACCTATAGGAACCGTCTTTATTTTCTACGCGCGCGCTTTTTTTTTAAATGCTATTTTGAAAGTGTTTATTAAGCCTAAGAGTATTCTAAGTAAAGAATTGGAGGGAGAAGAATGTGTTTGGATTTTTATTTTATTTGAATTGAAGGAATTTTGTCCTTGCCTACGTACCCGTTTAAGGGATCAAATCCACCATAGTTCTCTTCCAAAAAGATTTTTGTTTTTGTTGGTTGATTTTAAGTTTGAAAATCGGAGTTTGAAGAATGAGAGAGAGGCCTTAAAGGCATGAGAATTTAAGAAAAGGTGAGGTTTGATTAGTTATTTTGGAAAAAAATTCAAGTATGATTAATTTTCATTGAAATTTGATTAAGAAAATAAAAGAGAAAATGCAATGGGATTTTGATCCCAAGGTTTATTTGGAAAAAGGTTTTCAAGTGATGTTGTTCAAGTTTTTTGGAAAATTGATTTTTCTAAATGTAAATCCTAAACATTCATCTAAACATGCAATCCTAAACATACATCTAGACATGCATATCCTAAGCATATATCTAAAGTAACCATGTGAGGTGTGTGCTAGTGTCGGTGCTCGTGTCGGTGTACATCATTAGAGTCCATTGTCCTTATTACATCATCGGCCTAGATACATTCTATGGTCTTGCAAGAAATTAAAAGCATAGGAAAAATATTACAAAATTCCTAAGTGTTACATTCTAAGTCTTGGTAAAAATTTAAATGTACAAGAAATAAAGTGAAGGAGGAGATGAAGTATGGAATGCTCATGATGTATGAAATATGAAGTAGAATGGTTAGTGAATTTGAGGCACAAAATGATAGAAAGATAAACAAGGATATACTAAACAAAGAATAGTAAAAATGACAAGAATAAAAGTGTCAAAATGTAGTAAAAAACTCACCATAACCTCTCAATAAGTACATGACCTATAATTTCCTTATTATGGTAGTATTCAAAGAGTTTTATTGTGGCCATAACAAGGGAATTATAGGAATATACTCAAGTCAAAAGGTATGATACATTTTTTAGACACATTGGACACTTTGTTTTCACAAGACTTGCAAAACAAGAAACTAACAAATCAATCATACAACAGTGAAGTGAACATAACAAACAGTGGCAAACACATCTTAAAATCGCATATTAAGTACCCATATCATGCATCAAGGCATCATGATCAAAATCATAGCAAAATTCCTCAAGAAATTAACAAGAAAAGTAAACAAGTAACAAGAATTAATACACATATTTTTTTGCCAAATTTTATTATGCAAAAATATTATAAAGACACCAAGAAAATTATCAAGAACTCATGGAAATTTATTTGGAATTTTTGCACAAAAATTTGACATGCAGGAGGTGTAAAAAGCAAGGTCCAGTGGTGTAATTAGCAAGAAAAACGAAGGAAAAATGAAAAGAGGTCCAGGCCCAAAGGAAAAAGATCCAGGAAACACAGAGAGTTTCAGGGACCGTTGGATTGATCCAAATGGATCAACCCTAGATCCAACGATGGGGAAGGCGCAGGAATAGACCGGTGTTAGACCGGTCCGGTTCAGTGGTTTATAAAAGCTAAGAGGGACCGGTCCACACCATTTCACACCTTCACTTCTCTCTCTTCTTTCGTTCTAGTGAGAGAAGCTCTCACTTCTCTCTTAGAACTTCATCTTCCTCCTTGTGTTTTCTGGAAAAATCGAAGAACACCGATGAAGATTCCGGCGACGGTTAGGTTTCCGGTGACGGAACCACCGCGTCGGAATCCCAATCTTAACCGTTTTTGAAAGCTTTTTGTACTGGTGTGTTCGTCTTTTCTTCCTGAGTTTGAAAACCTAATTCGTTTTTCCTAAATCTTGCTAGATCTGTATAGATCTACATCCAAAACTTACGGTTTCTAGGGTTTTCAAGTTTTTTCTAATCTTTCTGAAACCAAACCCTAACCTAACCTAATTTCTATGCTGATAACGACTTTGAACTTTGATTTGAGAAATAAACGGTGAGTCTTCATGATTTCACATTTTAGGGTTTCGGTTTTGGAATTTTTCGAATGTTTTCGAAGCTTTCACTTCGATTCACCGTTTATTTCTCACTACGAACCTTCGATGATGATCATACGTGAAAACGAGGGGGTTCTTATGTGTTTACCTGAATTTGATTGGAGATTCGAACTGGATTCTTTGGAAAACTTGGATCCTGGATGTATTCTTGATGCTTCTGGTAAGTTCTTGCACAGAAACTGAAAATAAATCAGTTCTTCATCCTCGTATTCTTCACTGGTTCAAATTCTTTTTGATCTTTCTTCTTCTCTTCCCAAAAATCCTTCGTGATCGCACTTGTGCTTGAATTGCGAAGGTATGAATTCAATGATGAAGGTTCTTGATGAATCTCTGAGAATTCATGTCAATTCGAATTGATTTCGCACAATCTGTTGGATTTTAGCTTCGTGTGACGAATTTTTGATGTGGATTTTGTGATGAATTGATATGAAATGGTGTTTGTTACGGTTGCTCTTGTGGTGGTGGAAAGTTAGTTACGGTGGCCGGAGTTTGGAAGAGAGAGAGAGTTTGTTAGGGTTTTCTGATGATGTGTCAGTGATTGAATGGTATTCTCTGTTGTGCATTGATGACTTGGCCCCTTATATAGGCTGCCATGTGGCCTCTGAGCCACTTAGGACTTGCCACGTATCTGGACTTTACCTTGGACTGATTTCTGGACTTTTTGCCTTGAGGGACTAATCTGCAATTCTTTGAAATTAAGGGACCAATCTGCAATTGAGACAAATGGACTAAAAAAAACTTGACACTAATAAGGACCATTCTGCAATAATAAAAAAAGAAAACAAATTTTATCCCAAAAGGACTTAAATGCAATTTCTGAAAATAAAAGGACAAAAAAATGAAAAAGTAATAATAAAATTGGAATAAAACTGGTAAAATGAACAAAATGTAAAGTGAAACTAATAAAAAACACAAAATGGACTAAAACGAACCAATTACTTGAATGAGGTACTTTAAAGTAACCTCTCTCTGTCGAAATTTCGTGTGAAATGACCAAAATGCCCCTAGGGACTAAAACGACTAAAAATGACTCAGATGCAATTTAAAAGTGGTTTTTAACAGAGAAATTAAAGCAAAAACTTATACAAGCAAATTAAAAGACTCAGAGACAATTTTTTGGGAAATTAAACAGAGTTTTAACACATGAAAGGACTAAAATGCCCCTAGGGGCTAAACTGACTCAAAATGACTCCAAATGCAATTTTTTGAAATGGATTTTGACATGAGATTGAAACAAGGACTCATACACACCAATTGAAGAGACTCAAACAATTTTCAACAATTAAAATGAGTTGAATGCAGGGAATGACTAAAATACCCTTTTCCATGGATTTTGCAAATAATATTGAAACAAGATGCAGAGGAAGATGCAACTGATCAGAGACATATCAAATGACTTGAAACACAAGAAAAGAAGAGTTGAGCTAGTATTTTTAGGTCCAAAATTAGGGTATAACAGCTGCCCCTATTTAAGTTTCTTTGTCCGGAGAGTCAAGAGACGGAGTCCTTGATTTGACGGGACGAAGATACTTAAATATTAACATTTGCACTGTTTTTGGACATAAAAATACGCTCTCAGATTTTCAAAATTTGAATGCCATGCAATATTTTGATTATGGATGTAAGACAAACAACTGGAGTCTATGGATCATGTCACTGGGGATCCAGGTGGACACTGACAGGGTAGACAAACCAGGGAATAGAAAATAAGGTACAAGCTGTTCTTTGGACCGAACTAGCCACTTGACCCAGGGATACAAAACAAGAGATAGGTGCAAGCTGTTCTTGGGATCGAACTTGGCACTTGACCGAAAACATAGACATATAGGCAGATACAAGCTGTTCTTTGGATCGAACTTGATACTTGATTGAAGATACAAACAGATAGACAAGTACAAACTGTTCTTTGGATCGAACTGGCTGTTTGGCTGGAGATATAGACAAAAGGGTAGATAGAAACTGTTCTTTGGATCGAACTTGCCGTTGGATCATCACCACATCATGTGGGTAGGTGCAAACTGTTCTTTGGATCGAACTTGTCGTTTGACTGATGACAAAGCATAAGCTGGGCACAAACTGTTCTTTGGATCGAACTTGTCGTTTGTCCGGAAGTATAGGTATATAAGCAGGTACAAGTTGTTCTTTGGATCGAACTAGCCACCTGACCGATAACAAGATACAAATTGGAAATTTGATTTGGAAAGATACAAATTGAGAGTAAGTTGATATTGACTTGAGTTAAAGGTAGACATGACCATTTTTGTTGGCCCAAAAGCAAATTGAGAATGGATTAACATTGACAAGGACATTGAATTGAAAGTTTGAGATTGAAAGAGAAATTGAAAATTGAGGTTGATCAGAGACATTGACATAGACATTGGATTGAGAGTTTGAAATTGAATTGAATTGGAGATTGAAATTGAGTTGAATTTGAGATTGAAATTGAATTGAGTTAAATTGACATTGAGATTGGATTGAAGGTTGAATTGAATTTGACAGTTGAAATTGAAATTGAGATTGGATTGAAGGTTGAATTGAATTTGACAGTTGAAATTGGATTGAAAGTTGAAATTGGATTGAAAATTGGAATTTGAGTTGAGTTTGACATTTGAAATTGAATTGAATTGACCTTAAGATTGAAGATTGAGCTGAGCTGGAAATTGAATGTTGAGTTAAATTGAAAGTGGAAATCGAACTGAATTGAAAGTGGAAACTGAGTTGGATTGAGAGTTGAAATTGGAAATGAAACATGTATGTATGGTGTAACAAGATTATTGAATGTATGAGCACATAAAATGTATGATTATGCATGTATGAATGATTGAAATGCATGATTGGTTCGTAATTTGACAGAGAAGTTTCACAGAGGCAGATGAAACATTGGAAGATTGGGCACGTAGTGGCTCGTGCTGCAACATATTCATAGGGAAAACCTCTTTGGAGAGATCGTCGTTGAGAGACGTATCAAACCCATGGCTGAGGGCAATAAAACTTGTAGAGGAGGGACCTTGGAAGATTCTTGGATACAGGTCGCCGTTGCTAGGCGTGTCAGTGCTGGGTAAACATTGGATGTTCGCATCTGTGGTCAATGTTTTTCATTATTTCATTCTTTCATTTTTCAATCCCATTTTTGCCTGAACCGCCCTTTCGGGTTTTCGATTCACCGGGGAATAAATTCTTTTCATTGCCCCATTTTTGCCTGAATTGCCTTCATAGGTTGTCAATCAGCGGGGTGCTCATTTTTGCCTAAGCCGCCCTTTTGGGTTTTCGACTTAGCGAGCCTTTCATTTTTATTTTTCAATTTTTCATTTTCATTCTGTTTTTTCATTCTTGCCATTGACCACAGATCATCCTGAGGAGTAACCTGCTTGTAACACGTATTGAAATAGACATTGACACTCATTTATTCATGCATGTTTCATTGAAATGTACCCTATTGCTCAGGTTTGCTTTCAAAATAGACAGAAAAGATTTTTCAATTTTTCAAAGATGCTTGTTTCAGACATTGACATTATCAAATAGAAAGAAAATATTTTGTATATAGCATTGAAAGTAGAAAGAGAGATAGAATTTCAAACAATAGCACAGGCTCAAATTGATGTAGAAGAGTGAGAGTCAGCCAAAGGCATGACTTCCCGGATTTACAAAGCTTGGAAAATGGTAATTTTATTGGTTTGTGATACATTGAACACGATGACCGCTATATTTCATAGAAATTTTGAATTCACAAGTACAGAAGCTTCTGATGAAGATGACCATTGACAGTTGTAGATGCCCCAAGGGGTGATGGTGATTTGCCAGATATAGTTACTTGTCTTTTATTGTTAACCTCTTTTTTGCATGAACCGCCCTTTCGGGTTTTCGGCTCATCGAGGCGCTCATTCTTGCCTGAGTTGCATGCAATCTCAGCGAGCTTTTTCATATTCATTTTTTTTTGTCCCTAACTTTTGCCTGGATCGCCCTTTCGGGTTTTCGATCCACCGGGAAGCGCATTTTTGCCTAGGCCGCCCTTTCGGTTTTTCGACCTACCACGCTGTTCTTTTCTTTTTTAGACAAAGTATTTCTTGACTATATCGGCATTAACAGGATTTGGGAGTTCAACACCATCCATGTGTGTAAGAATTAAAGCACCACCAGAGAAAGCCTTCTTGACAACATAAGGACCTTCATAGTTAGGTGTCCACTTGCCCCTTGGGTCGGGCTGCTGACTTATCCTCCTTTTCAACACAAGTTCGCCTTCCTTGAATTCTCGAGGTCGGACTTTCTTGTCAAAAGCATTCTTCATTCGCACTTGGTACAACTGTCCATGAGCCATAGCATCCATACGTTTCTCTTCAATCAGATTCAATTGATCATACCGACTTTGACACCATTCAGCCTCAGTTAATTTTGCTTCCATGATCACTCGAAGAGATGGAATCTCCACTTCTAGAGGGAGAACTGCTTCCATGCCATATACCAGAGAGAAAGGAGTTGCCCCGGTTGAACTGCGTACCGTAGTACGGTAACCATGCAAGGCAAAAGGTAGCATCTCATGCCAGTCTTTGTAAGTAGTGACCATCTTCTGAATAATCTTCTTGATATTCTTGTTAGCGGCCTCAACTGCACCATTCATCTGGGGTCTATAAGGAGAAGAGTTGTGATGTTCAATCTTGAATTCTTCACATAAAGCTTGCATCATGCTATTGTTCAGATTGGAACCATTGTCAATGATGATCTTGTTGGGAACACCATATCGACAGATGATGTTATTCTTGATAAACTTCACTACCACTTGCTTGGTCACATTTGCATAGGAAGCGGCTTCAACCCACTGGGTGAAATAGTCAATTGCCACTAGAATGAAACGATGTCCATTGGAAGCTTTTGGTTCAATTCTTCCGATCATGTCAATGCCCCACATAGAGAAAGGCCATGGGGAGGTCATAACATTGAGAGCATGTGGAGGCACATGAATCTTGTCAGCATAAATTTGACACTTGTGGCGTCTCTTAGCATGTTTGTGGCAATCACGCTCCATAGTTATCCAGTAATAGCCAGCTCTTAATAGTTTCTTTGACATGGTGTGGCCCGAAGCATGGGTCCCAAAAGTACCGTCATGTACATCATGCATTAACTTCTCAGCTTCTTGTTTATCAACACATCTCAACAAGACCATGTCATAGTTCCTCTTGTATAGGATTTCTCCGTCCAGAAGGAATTTACTAGCCCATCGTCTCAAAGTCTTTTTATCCCTGTTGGAAGCACCAAGTGGATATTCATGATTCTGCAAGAATTGTTTGTTGTTGTAATACCAAGGCTTTTTATCATTCACATCTTCATCAGCTTGATCTGGCATGTTTTCAATAGCAAACACGTGGGCAGGTCTATCAAGACGCTGTACTTTGATTACAGGCACATCATTCCAGTGATTGACACGAAACATGGAAGACAAAGTGGCAAGAGCGTCAGCCATCTGATTTTCATCCCGAGGGATGTGGTGCAGCTCAACCTTGGTAAAGTATGTCAACAGACGTCTTGCATAGTCACGGTAAGGGATCAGTTTCTCATGATGAGTCTCCCATTCACCCTTTATCTGATTAATAACAAGTGCAGAATCTCCATAGATGTCAAGGTGCTTAATTCTCAGGTCAATGGCTTCTTCAATGCCCAAGATGCATGCTTCATATTCAGCTATGTTGTTCGTGCATTCAAAAGTTATTCGAGCAGTGAAAGGAATGTGGTGCCCCTGTGGAGTTACAATGATGGCCCCAATTCCTTTACCATAAGCATTAACAGCACCATCAAACACCATTCCCCATTTACTATTGGGATCCGGCCCTTCATTGATCAGTGGTTCTTCACAGTCTTTCGCTTTCAAATACATAATCTCTTCATCAGGGAAATCAAACTTAATCGGCTGGTAATCATCAAGAAGTTGACAGGCAAGATGCTCAGCGAGGATGCTTCCTTTGATTGCTTTCTGAGCTTTGTACACAATATCATATTCAGACAACAACATTTGCCAACGTGCAATCTTTCCAGTAACAGCAGGCTTTTCAAAGATGTACTTGATTGGATCCATTCAGGATATCAACCAAGTTGTATGATTCACCATATAATGACGCAGGCGTTTGGCAGCCCAAGCTAAAGCACAACAAGTCTTTTCAAGCACCGTATACCGAGTCTCACAGTCGGTGAACTTCTTGCTCAGATAGTAGATAGCATGTTCTTTCTTTCCAGTCTCGTCTTGTTGACCGAGAACACAACCCACAGAATCATCTAACACTGACAGATACATAATCAAAGGCCTTCCTTCCACTGGCGGGACAAGGATAGGTGGTTCTAACAGGTATTCTTTGATGCTAGCAAAAGCTTCCTGGCATTCATCATTCCATACAACAGGCTGATTCTTTCTGAGCAACTTGAAAATTGGGCCACAAGTAGTAGTCATGTGAGATATAAATCTTGAAATGTAATTCAGACGTCCGAGGAAACCTCTGACTTGCTTTTCAGTTTGAGGGGCCGACATCTCTCTGATGGCTCGGACTTTGTCTGGGTCAACTTCAATGCCTTTTTGGCTGACAATGAAGCCTAGCGACTTTCCAGATCTTACACCAAACGTGCACTTATTAGGATTCAACCGCAGCTTGTACTTTCTCAGTCTTTCAAACATCTTTTTCAAATACACAACATGCTGCTCCTCATCACTTGACTTCACAATCATGTCATCAACATACACTTCAATCTCTTTGTGAATCATATCATGAAACAGAGTTGTCATACCCCTTTGATAGGTAGCACCAGCATTTATCAAGCCAAACGTCATCACTTTATAACAGAACGTTCCCCATGGAGTGATGAAGGACGTCTTTTCTCTATCTTCAGGTGACATTCGTATCTG
Organism: Medicago sativa; assembly: GCF_051527215.1. NCBI lineage: Eukaryota > Viridiplantae > Streptophyta > Magnoliopsida > Fabales > Fabaceae > Medicago > Medicago sativa. The sequence goes on along the minus strand of NC_140755.1, from coordinate 37,934,664 downwards.
ATTATAACCAGAGAAACCATCCATGAAAGAGAACACTTTAGATTGAACAGTACTGTCAACAAGCACATCAATATGAGGCAATGGGAAGTTGTCTTTCGGACTGGCTTTATTCAGATCTCTGTAATCAACACACATTCGAACTTTCCCATCTTTCTTCGGTACTGGTACAATGTTGGCAATCCACTCAGGATATTCAGCTGTCATGAGGAAACCCACATCAATTTGCTTCTGCACCTCAGCCTTGATTTTAAGAGCCATGTCTGGACGAGACCTTCTCAATTTCTGTTTGACAGGAGGACATTCAGGTCTTGTCGGTATCCGATGTTCCACAATCTTGGGATCTAGACCCGGCATATCTTCATAGGACCATGCAAAGACATCTGGATAATCATGGAGAAGCTGAGTGATCTTCTTTTTCACTTTTGGCTCAAGTGCAGGACCAATCTTGATCTCTTGCTTGTTTTCTTCAGTACCCAGGTTGATAAGCTCAATCTTTTCCTGGTGAGGCTGAATGGCTCTTCTTTCTTGTTCAAGCAGTCGAGTGATCTCATATGGTATCTCTTCATTATCCTCCTCATCTTCAGCTTCATATACAGGGAATTCAAAATTTGGAGGAACCATAGGGTCACTGTGTTCAACGGGTTTATTGTGGTTCAATCTGCATAATATGATTGGGATGATTTTAGAAAATTGTTTTTCATGCAGATTTTTGAAATTAATAAGAAAATACAGATGTTTTGGTTTTTTCTGGCATTACCATTATTTCCAAGAAAAAAAGCACTAAAAAGTAAAAAAAACAAAGAGTCGCGGAAAAGACGACAACTTTTATTGATAACGGCAATGCCGAAACAAACATGCCCTTACAATGATATCACTTTCGCCTTGGGCAGAGCGAAAGGATTGTTATTTTGAAAACAAAGAAAAACATGAGCAACAAGACACATTACATGGAAGCATGCATGACTAAAGGAACATCAATGGCCTCCCAATTTCTCACAGTGCCTCCTGGTACAACAAATGTAGGCACATAACTACTTTCAGCAGTATCTTCAGCAATTGCATTGATAAACCCAGCACTGTAGAAAGTTCCAGTTGAAACGCCTGAGGTCGGGGAGAATCCAAGGCCCTCTTTACGCTTGTTTTCCAAAATCTGAATCACTTTGCCCCAGCCGGCAGCTTGCCCTTCTCGAACAGCCTTCTGGGCGTCTTTCAGTGAAGCCATGCTAGCACTAGCTCCTCGGGGTTCTGCCCCTTCAACAGTCAAGCCTTGAAATGACGTCCCTTCAGCAGACCCTGCTTCAACACAAGAGAAAGATGACACTTGGCTAACCAGATATGCTTCTTCACCATGCACAGTGACAAGCTTACCATTCCTCACGAACTTGAGCTTTTGATGCAAAGTAGAAGTGACTGCCCCAGCGTCGTGAATCCACGGTCTTCCGAGGAGACAACTGTAAGAAGAATTGATGTCCATGACCTGGAAAGTAATCTGAAATGTCTCAGGAGCAATGGTAATTGGTAGATCTACCTCTCCAAGAACATCTTTGCGAGATCCGTCGAAAGCCTTAACCAGATAGCTACTTCCCCATAGAGAAATTCCATGATGACTCAATTGTCTTAGTGTAGACTCAGGCATTACATTTAAGGATGATCCAGTATCCACCAGCACATTGGATATCATGTCAGACTTGCAGTACACTGAGATGTGCAGGGCCAAGTTGTGGTGTTTCCCTGCTTCGGGGAGTTCATCGTCACCAAACCCCAAGTTGTTGCAAGCAGTAATGTTACCCACTATTCCATCGAACTGATCCACAGAGACTTCATGATCAACATAGGCCTGTTCCAGCACTTTCATCAACACTTTCCTGTGAGCTTCTGAGCTCAAGAGCAGAGACAAGATGGATATCTTTGATGGAGTTTGCAGCAGCTGGTCGACAATCTTATAGTCACTCTTTTTAATAAGCCTCAGAATTTCGTCCAGATTAGATTCTTCAATAGACTGGCCTGACGGGCCGGGGTTCTTGTCAACAGGAGGAGCAACTGGTGGAATTATTGTGGCAACAGGTGTAACCACCTTCTTTTGGAACAAGGGTGGACGGACTTTTCCGCTTCTCAGGGCTGTAATTTCATCGGCAACATTATCAACCGTAGCTGGAGATACCAGAGGCACTTCCAGTCCGTTCTCAATCATGGTTGCATTGTACTTGTAAGGGATTGCTTTTGTAGAGGCATAAGATACTGGACCAGGCAACCTGATCACTAAGGGCTCAACATCCCTTGTCTTAGGTGCACTTTCAGCGGGAGAATCATGAAACACTGGCACAATCACACATACATCACTGACAATCAAGTGTTTGTCATCCATCAGGCTTTGTATATCATCTTGTACCACACAACAACCCATAGGATTTTGAAGACATTCTGAACAAGAAGCGTGGTCGTGATTGAACAAAGAAGCTCGGCAAAGTTTGACATGTAATGGTACCAAGGGAGTAGCAACATTACGGACATTCAATGTGGGATCCTCTTGAGGAACGGGGATCCTTTCGAAAGCCTCGATCATGTTAACAGCAGCATGGTTTGGAAGTGGATTGTCAAGAACATGAGGAACACTATTTTCAAAAGTCAACCGTCCCTTTTCTATCAGGTCTTTTACAATATACTTCAGAGCATAGCAACCTTCAACATCGTGGCCTTGAGCGCCCTGATGGAATTCACATGTGAGATCCTGTCGGAACCTGGGAGGCAAAGGATTAGGCGGAGGCTTGCCTGGTCTAGTGACACAGTGTCCCTAAGCAAGTAAAGTTGGGAGCAGCTCAGCATACCGCATAGGTATTGGTGGAAAATAAGTCTTGGGCCGAGGACCCTGTTGTTGCTGCTGCTGTTGTTGAGCAGGAGGCTGGTGTTGTACTTGCTGAGCAATGGCATTAACAGGCACTGGTGGTTGACCCGGTGGCAGAGGATATTGCTGGTAGAATGGCGGGAAGAAAGGATGTTGAGAGTACTGCATGTACTGGTAGGGCAAAGGTAATTGAGTAGCAACTGTAGATGGGTTACCAGATACCATCCCTACTTCGGATTCTTTCCTCTTATGGTGGCCATTACCGTACTTCTTTGGTGCGCTGGCTGAAGATTCACCCTTTTCGAGAACAATGATCCCTTCTCGGACAGCCTCTTCTAGGCGAGTCCCCATGGTAACCATGTCAGAGAAATTGTTTGGAGCAGAGACTATCATTCTATCCTTGTATTCTTTCTTCAGAGTTTTCAAGAATGTCTGTGTTAATTCTTCCTCATCGAGTCGAGGAGAAACACGGGCAGCTGCCCCTCTCCATCTCTGGGCATATTCACGGAAGGTTTCATATGATTTCTGAGACAAGGACTTAAGAGAATCCCTATTTGGCTTCAAGCGGGTATTGAACTCATAATGACTCTCAAAAGCAGCTGCAAGTTCCTCAAAAGTATGGATATTGTCTTTGTTCAAACCAGTGTACCAATCTGCCGCATCTTCTGCTAGGCTGTCTTGGAAGCAGTGTATCATTAGTGCATCATTATCTGCATAATTGGCCATCTTTCGGACGTACCGAATGACATGGCTATGTGGACAAGAAGATCCATTGTATTTGTCAAAATCTGGTACTTTGAATTTCTTAGGAACCTCAAATCGGGATACCAAGCATAGATCACGAGCCTTAGCAGAGACATTATTCCCACGGCTAGCTTTGACCTCACGGAGTTCTCCAGCTAACTCTCTTAACTGTTGTCTCATAGCTTCCATTGCATGGTTTTGTCCACGTGGAGTATCGACATCAATCACCTGTTGCACAGTGTGGACAATAGGATCGGTAACAACGGTAGTCACTTAAGGCATAGAGGTGGATACGGGAATCTGTCCTTGACCAGCAAAACCAGAGACACCAGCAGCAGTATTAGGAGAATAGAAAGCTGAGAGCCCATAAGGACGCCCATTGGGCATGACAAAACGAGCATCAGTAGCCACAGTAGACAGTGGGATAGATGGAATTGCTTCAGTGGAAGCTGGGACCGATGTGGCTGGTTGTTCCTGTGCAGCCATCATAGTGGACATAGCGTCATGAGCCTTAGCCAGGTCTTCTTTCATAGCAGCCAATTCGGCACGGAGCTGAGCATTTTCTTCTTCAAAGTTAGCCATGATTCTTCTCTTGTGAAATCGTGTTTGATGAACTCTATCTGGTTGGTAAACCTTGCGAACACGAGCCACTTTTCAGACTGCGGCGGACAAAACCAGGAGGCAATGAGCACGAGAGAAGTCTTTTGTGACCAATGAATGCATATGATGCATGAAATGTGTAAATGCGTATGCAAAAAGACTCTTTTTGTGTTATCGAAGGGTTTTAGACAGATTAGAAGTTTGTAAACATTACTAAACAACAATTAACACAAACGGGAAACAAACAAACAACATATAGTTTTACAAGACGATTCCCTTTGAAATGCTAAGCCAAGGGATAGACTTTGAAATGTAAAGCAGCAATAACAACTGGAAATAACAACAGGAAATGGAAATCCTCAAGCATAGGAAGTGGAAGCATCATCCTCAGACTCAGACTCAGACTCATAAATGCAGTATCGGGCATAGAAGTCACGGGCACCTCTAGCCCTCTTAGAGTCCCTCATAAGCAACCTATCCTTTTCTTCAATCTCCTTCCTAGCTTTAGCTAACTCTTTCTTCAGTGTCATCACCTCATGAGTCTTCTGCTCATCCTTTCCATCCAAAGTCATAATCAAGTTCTCAGCCTCATAGTATCTAGTCTTCCACTGATGCTTCTCTCGACTCTCTATAGCTAGATGCTCCTGATACATCTCCTGAGTAGGTGGGAGTAGAGGCAAAGGCATGGTTGGAATAAATGCAGACACATATCTCATGGAGGGGTAAGGCATGCCAATCTCCTCAGCTTGGTTTATCACCCACTGTGTATAGGCCTCATGAGCAACACCGGACCTTACACCCATATGCTTCACCTCTTTCTTTCGAAGTTTAGACCAAGCTTCCATGAAATCTTCTCTTATTCCTCTGGGTGCATTGGAGTAGTGAAAGAAGTAAGGAGCTGTAGCAAGATTGATGGGCTTTTCTTTCATCGGGAAACCAAATTGTCGCAAGGCAAGTTTCGGGTTGTAGTTGATTCCACCCCGGGTACCAAGAAGAGGTACATTAAGAAACTTCCCACCACCGAAGATGATTTCCTTGACTCTAGAAGCGGGAGTGAGCCAAACCACTTCATTAGGAGTGAGAGCCATAATTCTCTGTGAAATAGACCAATTCTCTAGGTTGTCGTGGAAAGACTTCGGAAGGTGCGAAATAAACCACCTATAGAGGAGAGGCACGCAACAAAGAATGTATCCACGACCCTTGCCGGATCGATCATGAATAGCATGGTATGTGTCAGCTAGCAAAGTAGGGACCGGATTCTTGGAGTGGAAGATCATAATAGCATTCATGTCCACGAAGTCATCATGGTTTGGAAAGAGAATAAGCCCATAGATGAGGAGTGCAAGAATAGCTTCAAGAGTGTCCTGACAAGTGTTATTGAGGTTGGCTTTCCCAAGAAGATACTCTGAAGTGAACCCTCGGATGCGAGCCTTAGTGACAAGATTCTTGGAGACATCGGTGGTCTTGAGATAGAGATCTTTAGCAATAACCAATGGAGTAGGAGGATTCTCAAGTCCCGCGAAGGGTACCCCCTTAGCAATAGATAGACCCATCAAGTAAGAATAAGCCTCTAGAGTAGGCACCAGCTGAAAGTCGGGAAAAGTAAAGCATCGATACTCCCGATCATAGAATTGCACTAGAGTGTGCACAAGCTTCTCATCCACATTAGTCTGGAGAATAGTAAGTAAAGCCCCGTAATGATGTCGGAAACCAGTCGGATCCTCAATCTTGAGTGCCAAATCTCTCAAACTAGCCAAATCCACTTCCTTGAACTTGTAGGACTTAGTCTTCCCCATTCCTACAATGTTTACAAATTCAATTTGTCTAAGCCCTTCGATAACAATGCATGGAAAAAGTTTATGCATGTATGCATGAATGCATGATTATGTTCAAGTTCGGAGAAAACATGGTGGGTTGAAGTTCAAAGTCGAGGGGTCATGGGTGGACACGGTGTCCGGTGAAACTAGGGCTTTAGGATAATAGTAACCGGGTTCTAAAAAGGTTCCCAAGTTGCAACCTCTCCGACGTATATCATGGTGTCACGAGACAACACTCGCTCCATGATTATACATAAGAAGGTCTAGCTTGAGTGTAGTATCGCGAGACAACTAAAGCTCGAGACAACACTCGGTTTAGCCTCCGCACTACGTCCTAGAAAATGGCCATGGATGGGTTTGGTTATCTACGGTTCATAGCGTCATAGAACAATTAGAAGTAAAGTGCCTAAACGCGACAACACGCGCTGACAACATCACCCCCAAAATGCCTTAGCTATGTGGGATTGATCGCATAATCCAAAACACGAGGCAACCCCCGAAATGAATTGTCGATTATATCCCTCCTAAATCCTAAGTTCACTCAGCCCGGGTGCAGGGCTTTTGATATTCTCACCCCACGCGTTTGCAAGAAATTAAACATTTATTCATATAGGAAAGCAAGTAAAAGAAACAAGTAAAAAGAGCGCAAGCGTGGAAATAAAGACTAGGCGCAACTCTCGAATTTCCCCAGTGAAGTCGCCAGCTGTTTTATCTTGGTTTTCGGGTGTCAAACATTGATTACGTTTGAACCTTTTAAACCGGTGATATCCCATTTTTTCTTGGGAAGGGAAAAAATAAGCAAAACCCTTGAGAATCGAGGTCCGGGAGTTGTTTTCGCTACGGGAAGGTGTTAGGCACCCATAACGACTATAGTAACCTATAGGAACCGTCTTTATTTTCTACGCGCGCGCTTTATTTTTAAATGCTATTTTGAAAGTGTTTATTAAGCCTAAGAGTATTCTAAGTAAAGAATTGGAGGGAGAAGAATGTGTTTGGATTTTTATTTTATTTGAATTGAAGGAATTTTGTCCTTGCCTACGTACCCGTTTAAGGGATCAAATCCACCGTAGTTCTCTTCCAAAAAGATTTTTGTTTTTGTTGGTTGATTTTAAGTTTGAAAATCGGAGTTTGAAGAATGAGAGAGAGGCCTTAAAGGCATGAGAATTTAAGAAAAGGTGAGGTTTGATTAGTTATTTTGGAAAAAATTCAAGTATGATTAATTTTCATTGAAATTTGATTAAGAAAATAAAAGAGAAAATGCAATGGGATTTTGATCCCAAGGTTTATTTGGAAAAAGGTTTTCAAGTGATGTTGTTCAAGTTTTTTGGAAAATTGATTTTTCTAAATGTAAATCCTAAACATTCATCTAAACATGCAATCCTAAACATACATCTAGACATGCATATCCTAAGCATATATCTAACGTAACCATGTGAGGTGTGTGCTAGTGTCGGTGCTCGTGTCGGTGTACATCATTAGAGTCCATTGTCCTTATTACATCATCGGCCTAGATACATTCTATGGTCTTGCAAGATATTAAAAGCATAGGAAAAATATTACAAAATTCCTAAGTGTTACATTCTAAGTCTTGGTAAAAATTTAAATGTACAAGAAATAAAGTGAAGGAGGAGATGAAGTATGGAATGCTCATGATGTATGAAATATGAAGTAGAATGGTTAGTGAATTTGAGGCACAAAATGATAGAAAGATAGACAAGGATATACTAAACAAAGAATAGTAAAAATGACAAGAATAAAAGTGTCAAAATGTAGTAAAAAACTCACCATAACCTCTCAATAAGTACATGACCTATAATTTCCTTATTATGGTAGTATTCAAAGAGTTTTATTGTAGCCATAACAAGGGAATTATAGGAATATACTCAAGTCAAAAGGTATGATACATTTTTTAGACACATTGGACACTTTGTTTTCACAAGACTTGCAAAACAAGAAACTAACAAATCAATCAATCATACAACAGTGGAGTGAACATAACAAACAGTGGCAAACACATCTTAAAATCGCATATTAAGTACCCATATCATGCATCAAGGCATCATGATCAAAATCATAGCAAAATTCCTCAAGAAATTAACAAGAAAAGTAAACAAGTAACAAGAATTAATACACATATTTTTTTGCCAAATTTTATTATGCAAAAATATTATAAAGACACCAAGAAAATTATCAAGAACTCATGGAAATTTATTTGGAATTTTTGCACAAAAATTTGACATGCAGGAGGTGTAAAAAGCAAGGTCCAGTGGTGTAATTAGCAAGAAAAACGAAGGAAAAATGAAAAGAGGTCCAGGCCCAAAGGAAAAAGATCCAGGAAACACAGAGAGTTTCAGGGACCGTTGGATTGATCCAAATGGATCAACCCTAGATCCAACGATGGGGAAGGCGCAGGAATAGACCGGTGTTAGACCGGTCCGGTTCAGTGGTTTATAAAAGCTAAGAGGGACCGGTCCACACCATTTCACACCTTCACTTCTCTCTCTTCTTTCGTTCTAGTGAGAGAAGCTCTCACTTCTCTCTTAGAACTTCATCTTCCTCCTTGTGTTTTCTGGAAAAAAACGAAGAACACCGATGAAGATTCCGGCGACGGTTAAGTTTCCGGTGACGGAACCACCGCGTCGGAATCCCAATCTTAACCGTTTTTGAAAGCTTTTTGTAGTGGTGTGTTCGTCTTTTCTTCCTGAGTTTGAAAACCTAATTCGTTTTTCCTAAATCTTGCTAGATCTGTATAGATCTACATCCAAAACTTACGGTTTCTAGGGTTTTCAAGTTTTTTCTAATCTTTCTGAAACCAAACCCTAACCTAACCTAATTTCTATGCTGATAACGACTTTGAACTTTGATTTGAGAAATAAACGGTGAGTCTTCATGATTTCACAATTTAGGGTTTCGGTTTTGGAATTTTTCGAATGTTTTCGAAGCTTTCACTTCGATTCACCGTTTATTTCTCACTACGAACCTTCGATGATGATCATACGTGAAAACGAGGGGGTTCTTATGTGTTTACCTGAATTTGATTGGAGATTCGAACTGGATTCTTTGGAAAACTTGGATCCTGGATGTATTCTTGATGCTTCTGGTAAGTTCTTGCACAGAAACTGAAAATAAATCAGTTCTTCATCCTCGTATTCTTCACTGGTTCAAATTCTTTTTGATCTTTCTTCTTCTCTTCCCAAAAATCCTTCGTGATCGCACTTGTGCTTGAATTGCGAAGGTATGAATTCAATGATGAAGGTTCTTGATGAATCTCTGAGAATTCATGTCAATTCGAATTGATTTCGCACAATCTGTTGGATTTTAGCTTCGTGTGACGAATTTTTGATGTGGATTTTGTGATGAATTGATATGAAATGGTGTTTGTTACGGTTGCTCTTGTGGTGGTGGAAAGTTAGTTACGGTGGCCGGAGTTTGGAAGAGAGAGAGAGTTTGTTAGGGTTTTCTGATGATGTGTCAGTGATTGAATGGTATTCTCTGTTGTGCATTGATGACTTGGCCCCTTATATAGGCTGCCATGTGGCCTCTGAGCCACTTAGGACTTGCCACATATCTGGACTTTACCTTGGACTGATTTCTGGACTTTTTGCCTTGAGGGACTAATCTGCAATTCTTTGAAATTAAGGGACCAATCTGCAATTGAGACAAATGGACTAAAAAAAACTTGACACTAATAAGGACCATTCTGCAATAATAAAAAAAGAAAACAAATTTTAGCCCAAAAGGACTTAAATGCAATTTCTGAAAATAAAAGGACAAAAAAATGAAAAGTAATAATAAAATTGGAATAAAACTGGTAAAATGAACAAAACGTAAAGTGAAACTAATAAAAAACACAAAATGGACTAAAACGAACCAATTACTTGAATGAGGTACTTTAAAGTAACCTCTCTCTGTCGAAATTTCGTGTGAAATGACCAAAATGCCCCTAGGGACTAAAACGACTAAAAATGACTCAGATGCAATTTAAAAGTGGTTTTTAACAGAGAAATTAAAGCAAGAACTTATACAAGCAAATTAAAAGACTCAGAGACAATTTTTTGGGAAATTAAACAGAGTTTTAACACATGAAAGGACTAAAATGCCCCTAGGGGCTAAACTGACTCAAAATGACTCCAAATGCAATTTTTTGAAATGGATTTTGACATGAGATTGAAACAAGGACTCATACACACCAATTGAAGAGACTCAAACAATTTTCAAAAATTAAAATGAGTTGAATGCAGGGAATGACTAAAATACCCTTTTCCATGGATTTTGCAAATAATATTGAAACAAGATGCAGAGGAAGATGCAACTGATCAGAGACATATCAAATGACTTGAAACACAAGAAAAGAAGAGTTGAGCTGGTATTTTTAGGTCCAAAATTAGGGTATAACAGAGTATTGTAAATGCGAGTTAGTTTCGGACGAGGACGCCATGACTCTTTTGAAATGGGTTGACCGTTTTATGGAAAAGAAAAAAATTTGTGAGACTCGGAATTGAGACTATGAAATGCAAATGATGCTTATGCAAAAATGGACAATTTTTTTTTGAAGGACTTATCAAAGTTAATTGGAAACATTGAAGATGAACATGATTTCATTTGAAAATTGTAAAGATATTGCAATTGGTTCATTTTTCAAAAGATAAGAACGAAACCAAGGAAGAAGTTCTTAACAAAAGCTAAAGCTTAGTTAAGATTTTTTGAAGTTTGTATTTCTTGGTGTTCTTTCTTACAAAGTCCGTTCATCTGTGATGTTTGCAAAAAACTTGTCTAAATTCTTCGATATTTGATGGGAAAAAGTTGTTTATGAATGAATGCATGATTATGTATGAAAGACATGATGAGGTTTAAGTTCCACAATGTTGGAGTTTAAGGGACACAACGCCATTTGGTAAGGACTATGGTTTCATTTGAACTTGTATCACGGGTTCTACCAAGTTCTCAAAGTCTACAACCACTTTCAAATATTATCGGGTTACGGGACTACTCCCGGTCCAACAACATTCGTAGGAAAGTCTTGTTTGAGTGTAGTATCGCGTATCAACCAATTCAAGACTACTCCTGATTAGCCACCGCACTACGTCCTAAAAGGCCAAGATGAGTTAAAGGTAACTAAAGGTCCTCAACTTTAACAGTCACTTGAAAATACCAATGCCAATCACGACTACTCATGTCGACATAAATTACTTCCAGGAGACCTCCATTGAGTGGGGTTATCACATGTACCATATCCCGAAACTTACTCTCGGTATGGGACTTTGAATATACGACCATCCTATCTTATGTTTCCCTAAAGTCCGGGTGTAGGACTTATCTCACCACTCACGTTTAAGAAAGGAGAAAGAAGAAGGAAGAACACATATATACACAAATTTCCATCTTTTATTTTTTTGTTTTTACATTTTTTGATTTTTAACCAAGTTTAAAGCACAAAATTTTAATCAAAGCCAAGTTAGGCTTAACCCTCTTAGGAATCCCCAGTGAAGTCGCCATTTCTGTCGCGTCATTTTTCGGAGATCAAAGATATTTTATTAGCGTTTGACTCACTTTTGATTTCACGACTGAACTTTTATTTTTGAAGAAAAGGGGAAAAACGTTTAAACTACCCCATTTTGAAAAGGTTTAGGGTTTGGGGGTTAGTTACATAAAGGGAAGGTATTAGCACCCTTTATGTCCGTAGTACTCTACGGGAACCTCTTGGTTTTATTAAATTAGTGTGCTATAAACTTGCTTGTTTTGAAAAAATGGAATTGTAAATGATTAAAAAAAGAAGACCTAATTATCTACATTTTATTGATTTGAGAGGACAAGTGTCATTTGCCTACGTACCCGTGAAAGATCAAAATCACGTAGTTCGGGTTGAAATTGATTTTTTGTTGGTTTTGTATTTTTTATTAATTTTGAAAAGATTTTAAAAGAAAAAGCCAAATGGCAAGTAAGCTTGTTTGTGTTTTTTAATTTAAAAGAAAATAGACTTGAAATATGATTAAGTTGATTTAGAATTCGATTAAGAAAAATAAAAAAAGAAAAGATCACTTGGTTTTTGGAACCAAGGTTTATTATGAAAAAAGTTTTTTATGTTTGATTGATTAATTAAAGCATGAAAATAACCTAACGGAGCAAGAAAAAAATAAATGCGCATGGATTTTTGTAGTGACATTGGACCACCACATAATCTCTAACCTAATTTTTTTGCATTTTTTGATATACGTAAAGCGGTAAAGAAATAAAAGACAAACACACACACACTCTCTCAAAAAAAAAACACACACACACACACACACACACACACACTTTTTCTCATTTATCATTTACATTTGACCTATATACATTCTAATTCTATGCAATAAAATAAATGACATAAAATAAGTATGTGAATGATAATAAAAAAAATAAAATGCATGAAAAGAAAATACGAATGCAAAAGAAATTAAAAAAAGTGCATGAGAAAGGAAAAAATAAATAAATAAAAGATTGGATATGGGCCGTCCGATCTTTGATAAAAGGTCCTTATTAGATCAAAAGGAAAACACTGAAAGCTGTTGGATTGAAAAAGGGATGGCAGGATGACGTGGGTGCATGGTAATACCATGCACCCTTGCACACGTGATTCAGGAGCCCTATAAACAACCTTCACGTTCTCCTTCTTTCATAATTATCAAAAATCCTCTCTCTTACTTATCTTCTTCTTTCTCGTTTTTTTTTTTTATTTTCTTTCTATTCTTTTTTATTCTTTTTTTTTCACACAATCACAAGAAAAAACTAATTAAGCCTAAGATCTAAAGGAAAAGGAATACTACCTTTGGTGTGGATGTTTGGATCAGACTTGATTTGGAAACGGTTTATGTGAATGGAGGCTGATTTTGGAGTTTTGAATGGATTGGTGTTGTTGATGGTGTTTTGCTGTTTGAAAATGGCGCTGTAATTGTTGCCGTGTTGGTTTGTGAATTGATTAGAGACTTGTGTAGTTGTGGTTGGAATTTTGTGATTGTTGTGAATAAAGGTTTAAAGGGTTTGGTTATGGATGTTTTGGTTTTGGAATGGGTTTGTGAATGTACGTGATATGGGGTTTTGAAACTGATGATGATTCTAGTGTTGTGCCTTGTATGAAAATTGTGTCTCTGATGCGTGTTTGCAGGTTCGAAAATTGGTTCCTTTGGGTGAATTGTTCGTGTCCCTATCTCACTTATTCCCTCTTCTCTTTAAAGGCTCAAGGTTGATAAATAAAAGGAAATGATGTTAAATGGAATTGAATTTTGGTTGAATGGAATTGAAGGGAAAGAACGTGTTTCTGATATAATTGGAAACAAAGAGTAGACCTGAGCTTGGTTATGCCTGTAATTGAGACGTGAAAAAAAGAAAAAAGAAATGGACCCTGGACTGTTATTCGACCTATTGACACTTTGTTTTTTTTTTGGACTTGGACAATTAAAAAAAAAATGGAAGTGATTAAAATAAAAAGAAAACTGACTAATTAAAAGATAAAAATAAAAAATTAGAAATAAAATTAAAACTATAAAATTAAATAAAAGATGGAAATTGAAGAGTAAATAACAAATAATAAAAAACACCAATAAAACTAAAAAAGAAAGAGATAAGGGAGTCTGACTCGGAACCAAACATGAGGTACCTCTCTGCCGAATTTTTCACTAAAAAGTCAGAGACTGTTCAGGATCAAACGGTGTATGAATGTAGGATCTTAGGTCAAAAATTGGGGTATGACAGATGCCCCTGTTTAAGTTTTTTCGTCCGGAGATTTGAAGATGTAATCTTTGATTTGACGGACCGAAGAGACTTAAATACAGAAGTACACCAATTTTGGACCTAAGATGCTCTGAAATGTTCATGATGCAAGTATGAATGCAGGACGGCAAAGATGATTTGACTGAGATAAGAAAACAACGGGATACCCAAATTCGTTAAAGAAAGGGATCCGACTCCGCTGGGGAATTGCAGTTTCACTGGGTAAGAGATTGTTTGCTACCGTATCGGTTTGGAACGATAGCTTAATGAAGACAAAACTTTTTAGCGACATCACTTGAACAACTATGCTGGGGATGACATTGGAGAAAATAAAATTGATTGGCGACGTCTCTAGAACAGATAAACTGGGGACGACACCATTGATATTGAAATTGAAATAGAAATTGATTAGTGACAACACTAGAACAGCTAATGCTGGGGATGACACTTTTGAAATTGAAATTTTAATTGAAATTGAAATTTTAATTGAAATTGAATAGTGACATCACTGGAACATCTAAGTTCGGGATGACACTTTTGAAATTGAAATTGATCAGTGACATCACTAGAACAGCTAACGCTGGGATGACACTTTTGAAATTGAAATTGAAATTGATTAGTGACATCACTAGAACAGCGAAGCTGGGGATGACACTTTTGAAATTGAAATTGATTAGTGACATCAATAGAACAGCTAAGATGGGGATGACACTATTGAAATTGAAATTGATTAGTGACATCTCTTGAACAGACGCACTGGGCTTCATAAAAGTTTTGCGAGAATCCACTCGGCTTGGTAAACATTTGCGAGAATCCACCCGGCTTTTGATAAAAGTTGGCCAGAATCCAATGGGCTTCATAAGAGTTTTGCGAGAATCCACTCGGATTTTGATAAAAGTTTTGCGAGAATCCACTCGGCTTTTGATAAAAGTTGGCCAGAGTCCACTGGGCTTCATAAGAGTTTTGCGAGAATCCACTCGGCTTTTGATAATAGGTTTGCAAGAATCCACTCGGCTTTTGATAAAAGTTTTGCGAGAATCCACTCGGCTTTTGATAAAAGTTGGCCAGAGTCCACTGGGCTTCATAAGAGTTTTGCGAGAATCCACTCGGCTTTTGATAACCGGTTTGCGAGAATCAACTCGGCTTGGTAAACATTTGCGAGAATCCACTTGGCTTTTTTTTAAATGTTTGCGAGAATCCACTCGGCTTTTGATGAAAGGTTTGTGAGAATCCACTCGGCTTGGTAAACATTTGCGAGAATCCACTCGGCTTTGATAAAAGGTTTCATAAGAGTTCGCCAGGATCCACTGGGCTTCATAAAATGTTTGCCGGAATCCACCGGGCTATGTAAGAGTTTGCCGGAATCAACCGGGCTTCATAAACAGTTTGCTGAAATCCACCGTGCTTTGTAAACAGTCTGCCGGAATCCACTGGGCTTTGTAAGAGTTCGTCTGGACCAGACACACTGGGGATGACAGTTTTGATTATAAGAAGGTAAATATAAGATGTTCATTTGTAGACACTCTAGAAACTTGTGGCTTGACACAATCATAAGTAAAGACCGAACTGAAGAGACACGACCGAAACAGGATTCTGGGTGACTAATGCAATCATGTGTGAATGATGTCGTGTATACGTTGTGTATGCATGAATGTATGAATATGTGAAAGTATTAATGTATGAATGTGTGAATGTATAAATGTATGAATGTAACTTGTATGACTTTATAAACTGTATGTGACAGGTGGACTCGATGAGACAAGACGCAACAGGTAAAATGGGAGGCGAACTGACATCGCAGTACAAACACTCGGCAAACTTCATTAGAGATGATATTATTGTGAACAAATTGAGCCCTTGAATGGGTAGAACCCGGCACAAGGTAGAAACCGATGTCTCCTGAGGAGAAAAACCCACTGTTGACCAAAGGTTTGGAAGAAGTCGCCATTTGTAAACCGACACAGAGTGTACTTCCATCGGCAAGCTTCAGCAGTCATGTTTTTTTTTTTGAAGATCCCTAACTTTTGCCTGGACTGCCCTTTCGGGTTTTCAATCCAACGAGAATATATTCCTTTTTTGTGCCCCTAATTTTTGCCTGGACCGCCCTTTTTGGTTTTCAGTCCACCAGGACGCTCTCTATTGCCTAAGCCGCCTTTTCAAGTTTTCGACTTAGCGAGCTTTTATTTAGTATTTCTTTTTTGTATATTTGTATTTTTGAATTATGACTGCATCTTGCTCAAAGCAGAGATCTTCTCCATGGTGCCTAACCATGTTTCTCTTTCGTAATGTAACCGTTCTCGAGGCAGATGTTGATGTACACTTTAAATACTCACGAGTTCAAAGAGAATATGTTTGTTGTTTACACTTTAAAAAGATGTAAAAAAAAAAAAGAGTTTTGTATTTTGAAAATTTTTGCTTCAAGTATTGCCATCAAAGATAGAAGAAGTTTTGCAAATAGAATAAATGAGAGTTCCAAATAAATGGGCAGAGGCTCAAATTTGATGAATTGAGTGATGGCCTGCCAATGGCGTGGCCCCACGGATCTTTGAAAAATTTGGAAAATGGAAAATATATGGGAAGGTACATTGAACACAATAACTGTTATTCTCCCTAAAAACTTTGAATGCCCCTGTTCCAAGTCTTTGATCTGCAGATGCTTCAAATCGGAGGTCTTTTGATAGCTGGATGCCCCAAGTGGACTGTGCTGACTGATGCAGTTACTTGTCGTGATCCTTAACTTATGCATAGATTTCCCTTTTGGGTTTCAAACTATAAGGATAATCATTTTTGTTCATGTCTATAACTTTTTCCTGGACCGCCCTTTCGGGTTTTCAGTCCACCGAGACGCTCATTTTTGCCTAAGTCACCTTTTTAGGTTTGCGACTTATCGAGCTTTTATTTTTGACAAAGTATTGCTTGACTGCATCGGTATTCACAGGACGTGTGGGTTTGTCACCATCCATAGTTGTAAAAGTCATTGCACACGAGCCTTCTAAGTTAGGCGTCCACTTGCCCCTAGAGTTTGGTTGGAAAATAGTACCTTTTTGGGCACAAAGTCTCCTTCTTAAAATTCATGAGGACGAACCTTCTTGTTGGAAGTTTGTTTCAACCTCTTTTGATGTAATTGTGCAAGGTCGTCATGCATTTAAAGTTCAACCGAGCTGGGATTCCAGCAGTAATCCTATTGACGGGACTTTGAACCTCCAAGGGAAGCATGATCTCCATGTTGTATACTGAGGGAAGGAGGGGGGTTGCCCCTGTTGAAATGTGTATTGAAGCACGATACCCATGTACGGTAATGATAACATCTCATGCCAGTCTTTGCAGGTGAATGTCATCCTCTTGACAATCTTCTTGATTTTTGTTCACGGCTTCGATGGCTAGAAGCCCCAGTATGCGAGAGATCTCATCGGGAGACTCTTCATTCTCCTCTCTTCAGCTTCGGATACAAGGAACTCGAAGTTGGGAGAGAGTACTGGGTCAATGTGTTCAACGGGTTTATTAATGCATGATTTGATTATTGATTTTGACAAGTAAAAATAAGTTATGATTATGTAGATATTAGAGGATGATTATTATTTTTTGGGTTTTTGTATTACCATTTTTCCAAAACAAGCACAAAAATAAAAACAAAGTCGGGATCAAAACGACCTTTTTATTAATGATGACCATACTTAAAGTAAAAAGCCCTACATAAGTTCACTTTCGTCTCGGGCGGGACGAAAGGATTTTTGAAAAGATAGTAAACAAACAAACATATCACTGGAAACAAATAGAGTAGCGGAAGAAGACATCAACATCGACCCAATTACAGCTAACCACTCCATGTGTTAAGTTTTAGAAGGTCAGGCGGTTGGTCCGGATCAAATCTTGGACTGCCTACTTCATTGCATTGCAATGTTCAATATCATGGCCAGGTGCCCCTTGATGGAAGGTACAGAAAAGGTCAGGTCTATACCATGCTGGCAATCTTGTTGGTACTGGAGGAGGCGCCTTGGTCTGGACTAGATTCCTTTCGAGCAACTGTGGAAGCAAACCGTCATATTTCACGGGAATTGGGGCAAATTGTGCCCTTGAGGCCTGTTGTCGAGGCTGCTGTTGATGATACGGTTGCTGAGGATATTGTGGCTGATAACCCGGTTGTTGAATGGTAGTGGTAGCGGGTGTGACTGCATCAATGTGTTGATAAGCCGAATATTTTTGTTGAGGCCTCCCCTGGGCCACCATGCTCACTTCTTGTTCGTTCTTTCCCGGAAAGTTGTTCCCAAATTTATTAGAACTGCTGGCAAGTACACTTTCCATGATTAATCTTCCTTCTCGGACTCCTTCTTCCAATTGTACAACCATACCGACCATCTCTTCAAAGTTCTTGGGCGCACTTCCGATCATCTTCTTGTAGTAGAATTGATAGAGAGTCTTTAAGAAAAGTTTGGTCATCTCCTTCTCTTCTATGCGCGGGCTGACCTGGGCAGCGACATTTCTCCACCGTTGGGCATATTCCTTGAATGTTTCTTTGTCTCCCTGAGTCATACCCTGAAGATCGCTTCGGTCTGGGGCCATATCCACATTGTAACTGTATTGTTCTACCAAAGCATCACACAGATCATGGAAAGTTCAGATTTTTATTTTGTCTAGATTCATGTACCATTTTGAGACAGGACTAGCCAAACTCTCTTGAAAGAAATAGATAAGGACTGGATCATCCTTGGCATAGGCAGACATCTTTCTCACATACATTGTTAGATGTTCCTCAGGACAAGAGTTCCCTTTATACTTCTCAAAATCTGGGACCTTGAACTTGTGGGATATCTAGACGTTCGGCACCAAACAGAGATAATAAGCAGTCTTTCCAAATGTTTTTCCCCCGAAGAGCTCTCATTTCTCGCAGCATTTCATCAAACTTCTCTTGTAGCTCATCCATCCTATCATATGCCCCCACAATCCCAGAATGGAAGATGGGTTCCTCTTCTTGTGGGATAGTATGGACGGCAGGTGCTGAGTAGGTCGCATCAGCTGGAGGAAATGTCGTAACTTGCTGAGGAACGTGAGTTGCACGTTGAAAAGTAGGCATATGAGTTTGACAAACAATGGGATGGAGTACTTCGCCAGCAGACAGAGGAGGGAAGGTGGTGGTGGTTGATTCTGTGCAGCTGCCAATGTTTTCATCAATTCAGTCATTTCGTCCATCTTAGTCTGCATGTCTGCCACTTCTTCACGGAGCACTTGATTTTCTTGCTCAAGAAAATCCATCTTCTCTTTATGATTGCTCGAGTGTTGTAAATGCGAGTTAGTTTCGGACGAGGACGCCATGACTCTTTTGAGATGGGTTGACCTTTTTATGGAAAAGAAAAAATTTGTGGGACTCGGAATTAAGACTATGAAATGCAAATGATGCATGATGCTTATGCAAAAATGGACAATTTTTTTTGAAGGACTTATCAAAGTTAATTGGAAACATTGTAGATGAACATGATTTCATTTGAAAATTGTAAAGATATTGCAATTGGTTCATTTTTCAAAAGGTAAGAACGAAACCAAGGAAGAAGTTCTTAACAAAAGCTAAAGCTTAGTTAAGATTTTTTTAAGTTTGTATTTCTTGGTGTTCTTTCTTAAAAAGTCCGTTCATCTTTGATGTTTGCAAAAAACGTGTCTAAATCCTTCGATATTTGATGGAAAAAAGTTGTTTATGAATGAATGCATGATTATGTATGAAAGACATGATGAGGTTTAAGTTCCACAATGTTGGAGTTTAAGGGACACAACGCCATTTGGTAAGGACTATGGTTTCATTTGAACTTGTATCACGGGTTTTACCAAGTTCTCAAAGTCTACAACCACTTTCAAATATTATTGGGTTACGGGACTACTCCCGGTCCAACAACATTCGTAGGAAAGTCTCGTTTGAGTGTAGTATCGTGTATCAACCAATTCAAGACTACTCCTGATTAGCCACCGCACTACGTCCTAAAAGGCCAAGATGAGTTAAAGGTAACTAAAGGTCCTCAACTGTAACAGTCACTTGAAAATAACAATGCCAATGACTACTCATTTCGACATAAATTACTTCTAGGAGACCTCCATTGAGTGGGGTTATCACATGTACCATATCCCAAAACTTACTCTCGGTATGGGACTTTGATTATACCACTATCCTATCTTATGTTTCCCTCAAGTCCGGGTGTAGGACTTATCTCACCACTCACGTTTAAGAAAGGAGAAAGAAGAAGGAAGAACACATATATACACGAATTTCCATCTTTTATTTTTTTGTTTTTACATTTTTTTATTTTTAAGCAATTTTAAAGCACAAAATTTTAAACAAAGCCAAGTTAGGCTTAACCCTCTTCGGAATCCCCAGTGAAGTCACCATTTAGGTCGCGTTATTTTTCGGAGATCAAAGCTATTTAATTAGCATTTGACTCACTTTTGATTTCACGACTGAACTTTTATTTTTTAAGGAAAGGGGAAAAAAGTTCAAACTACCCCATTTTGAAAAGAGTTAGGGTTCGGGGGTTAGTTACATAAAGGGAAGGTATTAGCACCCTTTATGTCCGTAGTACTCTACGTGAACCTCTTGGTTTTATTAAATTAGTGTGCTATAAACTTGCTTGTTTTGAAAAAATGGAATTGTAAATGATTAAAAAAAGAAGACCTAATTATCTACATTTTATTGATTTGAGAGGACGAGTGTCCTTTGCCTACGTACCCGTGAAAGATCAAAATCACGTAGTTCGGGTTGAAATTGATTTTTTGTTGGTTTTGTATTTTTTATTAATTTTGAAAAGATTTTAAAAGAAAAAGCCAAATGGCAAGTAAGCTTGTTTGTGTTTTTTAATTTAAAAGAAAATAGACTTGAATTATGATTAAGTTGATTTAGAATTCGATTAAGAAAAATAAAAAAAGAAAAGATCACTTGGTTTTTGGAACCAAGGTTTATTATGAAAAAAGTTTTTGATGTTTGATTGATTAATTAAAGCATGAAAATAAACTAATGGAGCAAGAAAAAAATAAATGCGCATGGATTTTTGTAGTGACATTGGATCACCACATAATCCCTAACCTAATTTTTTTGCATTTTTTGATATATGTAAAGCGGTAAAGAAATAAAAGACAAACACACACACACACACACACTTTTTCTCATTTATCATTTACATTTGACCTATATACATTCTAATTCTATGCAATAAAATAAATGACATAAAATAAGTATGTGAATGATAATAAAAAAAATGCATGAAAAGAAAATACGAAGTCCGATCTTTGATCAAAGGTCCTTATTAGATGAAAAGGAAAACACTGAAAGCTGTTTGATTGAAAAAGGGGTGGCAGGATGACGTGGGTGCATGGTAATACCATGCACCCTTGCACACGTGATTCAGGGGCCCTATAAACAACCTTCACGTTCTCCTTCTTTCATAATTATCAAAAATCCTCTCTCTTACTTATCTTCTTCTTTCTCGTTTTTTTTATTTTCTTTCTATTCTTTTTGATTCTTTTTTTTTTCACACAATCACAAGAAAAAACTAATTAAACCTAAGATCTAAAGGAAAAGGAATACTACCTCTGGTGTGGATGTTTGGATCAGACTTGATTTGGAAACGATTTATGTGAATGGAGGCCGATTTTGGAGGTTTGAATGGGTTGGTGTTATGGCAGGTGTTTTGCTATTTGAAAATGGCTCTGTAATTGTTGCCGTGTTGGTTTGTGAATTGATTAGAGACTTGTGTAGTTGTGGTTGGAATTTTGTGATTGTTGTGAATAAAGGTTTAAAGGGTTTGGTTATGGATGTTTTGGTTTTGGAATGGGTTTGTGGTTGTACGTGATATGGGGTTTTGAAACTGATGATGATTCTGGTGTTGTGCCTCTGTATGAAAATTGTGTCTCTGATGCATGTTTGCAGGTTAAAAATTGGTTCCTTTGGCTGAATTGTTTGTGTCCCTATCTCACTTATTCCCTCTTCTCTTTAAAGGCGATCAAGGTTGATAATTAAAAGGAAATGAAGTTAAATGGAATTGAATTTTGGTTGAATGGAATTGAAGAGAAAGAACGCGTTTCTGATATAATTGGAAACAAAGAGTAGACTTGAGCTTGGTTATGCCTGTAATTTAGGCGTGAAAAAAAGAAAAAAGAAATGGACCTTGGACTGTTATTCGAGCTATTGACACTTTGTTTTTTTTTGGACTTGGACAATTAAAAAAAATAATAAAAATAAAATGGAAGTGATTAAAATAAAAAGAAAACTGACTAATTAAAAGATAAAAATAAAAAATTAGAAATAAAATTAAAACTATAAAATTAAATAAAAGATGGAAATTTAAGAGTAAATAACAAATAATAAAAAAAACCAATAAAACTAAAAAAGAAAGAGAGAAGGGAGTCTGACTCGGAACCAAACGTGAGGTACCTCTCTGCCGAATTTTTCACTAAAAAGTCAGAGACTATTCAAGATCAAACGGTTTATGAATGTAGGACCTTAGGTCAAACATTGGGGTATGAAACACCCCACAACAACAACCTGAACGAAGGCCAAAATCTCCAAACCAAACTCATCTAGAGTCTCATCAACCTGAATCTGATGCTATCACTCAAGTGTCAGAGGATCAAACTCTGAATGATTCTCAAATCATTGTAGCTTTACCTGAACATGTTACTGAACCAGAGATTACAATGGTAACTAAACCAAGCTCAACTCATATTGGAGAAACTCTTAATCCAGCCTTACCATTTGTATTAGAACATGTTGATGATCCACCTTTTGTTCCCAACTCTACTCATGCTGTTGAGATAAACACATCACCTTCCATAACAACTGATATAACAGATATATCCTCATCTTCAAACCTGACCATTCAAGCTTGTGCTCCTGCTAGAACCACAAATTTACCTTCTCCACCCACCCTGTTTCTAGAATCTTCTATATTAGCAGATGTGTGTGAGAATATATTTCGGGAGCTGAACAAGTTAGTTCAAGCAAGGAACAATCTGGTACATGAAGACAACTATATCAAGTAGTGGAAAAGATTGAAAGAAAGAGTAGATTTCGTCTTGACTGAACTTCAGAGATAATCTCTTGATGCTCAAGAGACTGCTCAGAACAATCTTCAAGACTGGCTTAAAGGAGTTGTTAGTAACTTGCAAGAAGTTGAAGTCAGGAGAAGAACTCTTGTAAGGACACCTTTGTGCCTAGAAGCCAGGAATGCATCTGACTCTATTCCTTCCAGTGTTCATCCTTTGGAGTTGAATTTAACTTGGCTGAACAAGATTAGCTTCAAGTCAGCTTCAACTGAACTGGAATCAGTGCAGAAGAACTCTCTACTGGAAAGAGAGAACGAGCAGTTAAGGAAAGAGCTTTTAGACCAGAAACTATTACTGCTTGAATACAAGGCCTCTACAGAAGCAAAACTAGAAGAAGCAAGAATTAGAGAGGAAAATCTACTCAGAAGCAATGAAGCTTTCAAACAGGATATGAAGAAACAACAAGAAGAGACAAACAAGATGCTCAAACAAATGATGGAAATGTTCCAGAAACAAGCCCAACCTTTGTTGCACACCCTTATCTTGCTTAATTTCTATGTTTGTACTTATGCATTTCTCTGCTTCTGAACTATTATATGCTTCTGAATTACTTTATGCTACTGAACAAGTTTTTGCTTCTGAATTATTTTATTTATAGAATTTCTCACTATGTTTTTCTCCCGTGGTAGAAGTAAAGTGTAGTATTGTTAAAAGGTCACATGTGAGGGATTCTGGTGAGGAAAGCCTTGGTATTTAATAGGTCCAAGTTGTTGGAACAAAATGTGTTTAACACTACCCTTTAGAGTTTTGATGATAAAAAGGTATTAAAAATTGTCAATTGGAAATGCTAGTATTTGTTCAAGTGTACAAGACCATAGACAAAAATTTGATATCATCATTTAGGTTCTGGAAGAACAAAAGAGAGCAATGGAATCAACAAAATGAAACTTAAAGCATCTGAAGTCAAAGTGCGTCTGAAGTCAAGTGCTCCTGAAGTGATGTGATGATGTCATCAGAAGCAAGTTCATCAGAAGCAACTCATCAGAAGTTGAAGATCACCAGAAGCTGAAGTTCATCAGAAGATGAGAGACTTAAAGCTTCAAAGGTTGTTCAATGGATTTAATCTCGTCTAAGCATTGCAGAAGACCAAAAGAGTGAAGCAACGACTATTTTGAAAGGATTTGAAGGCATTGGATGCTTATTCTTTGAACAGCGTTGACAAAGTATAATTGTACGAAGTGTACAACCACTACCTCCACTACTCTGTTTTTGTCTCTACTACAGGACAAGAAAAAGAGCTATGTCTTCATCGATGTTCCTTCATACTTGGAATGGATTAGAAATTGATCCTTCATAGGACAACAACCATATCAGGCAAAAGATCATTTGTGATTCATCAAAGCTTCAAACGACTCTATTTTGATGTGCTGGCAATTCACAATGTCTCTTTCACACCTCTATATAAAGGAGTGAAGACTTAGAGAATTGAAAGAGACTCAACAACAATTTACAAGTGCCAAAACACTGTCAAAATTGTTCTGCATCAAATGTTCACTCAGAATTTCTTAACAACTTTCATATCTTAGAAATTCTAGAGTCTTAAGAGTCTGTATCTGATTTGTATTATGAACACCATTGGTTGTATATCAAGTGTTCAACCTCAAACATTTTTCTTTGTAATTCTGTTTGAATAGAAGTCTCTTGCAGTTGTGCTTGAGTATAGGAAGTCTCTTGATTGTGTTCAGGAGCATAGGAAATCTCTTGCAGTCGTGCTTAAGTAGTTTGGAGTCTCTTGCTAGTTTTAACAGTGAGCATTTGTAATCAGATATTACATTTTAGTGAACTATCCTTGGAAGTGCAAGGGGGACAGGACTACTTCCGGTTTGTGGAAGGAACCTGTATAATTGCTTTCTGTCTTTCTTCTTTCTCTCTCTCTGTTTTATCCGCTGCATTTAGTCTTGAACATCATTTCAGAAGTAGAACTCTATCTGCTTCTGATCAGTGTTTTCAGCTTAGGAGAAAACGAAGAAAAAGCTAACACAATTCAACACCCCTTCTTGTGTTTTTCTCAGCTTCACAAAGTGACCCACCTCTCTTTCTTGGGAACCCTTACCATTTACTTTGCAAACTAAACTAATTGTTTAGTAAAAACATAAATAATGGATTGATAGCGCCAGACCCACGTAGAAGGATAAAATTGAGTAGCACACTTAGTCCCAACTTCATAGGAGGAAGTGAAAACATAGAGAAAAATGGAGTGAGTGAGTTTGGATTTAATAGGAGCATGGTAAGTTAATGGGCGAGATAGTCATGAGTTAGTAGGAGAACAAAAAAGAGTAAATGTTAAAATAAAATATTTCCAATTTAGTATGAGAACAAAGAGGAGCAAGAAATATAGGCAAAAAGGGGGAAAACAACAGGTATGATTGAGTATGATTAAGACCCTTTATTTTGGAAGTAAAGTTATATTTCAGATAAACAAAGCTTGGAAGACAAACACGCCCGCCAAGGGCGAGATTAAGCAGAAGGAAGAACCCACCAAACAACACGCCAAACAGAATTATAGAAGCAACAATCCCGCCATTAAGAGTTTGAAGATGAAACACGAAGTTATTCTAACCTTTCTCAACCTTTAATATTTGTTTTGCATATTTTAAACGAGGCACCTTAATTTCTACAAATGCTTTGCCTTTTCTGATTGTTATCTTGTTCAGGGGCTACTACTACACAGGAATCTACAAATAGACTCGGCGCCATAAACGTCAACCTTGTTAAAGGCTCTGACGGGGCGGATTCTACAAATCAACCTCCAAAGAGAAAAATAAAACAAGAGAATGGACAAATAAATTCTCAAAGTCTCCGAACTGATTTTGCCACTCCGGAAACGACTAAGGTCGTAGGGGGGCTCGCGTTGACATAGCCACCAAGTTATGTTTATTCTCCACCTCGGAAACGATTTCTGTCGCAAGGGGCTCATGTCGACATTGTTGCCAAGTTATTTTCGCCACCTCGAAAATGACTTCGGTCGCAGGGGGATCGTGTCGACATTGTCGCCGAGTTATTTTCGCCACCTCAGAAACGACTTCGGTCGCAGGGGGGCTCGTGTCGACATTGTTGCTGAGTTATTTTCGCCACCTCGGAAACGACTTCGGTCATAGGGGGGCTCGTGTCGACATTGTCGCATAGTTATTTTTTTGCCATTATGAGGCACCAAAAGCCTCCGACAGAGCCGAGACGACAAGGTCGCCAAATACTAAAACTAACAAGCACGCCCATAGAAAAATTTCAACAGGAGTAATGAAATCAACAAAAGCAAATCACCACAAGAAGATAAAATAAAGTTATGCGAAATAGCAAGGAAAAAAAAATTGTGCAAGCAAAATAAAAGATTCATACAAACCGTCCATAACTCACAAAAATGGAATCTCCAAAAGCCCAAATACATCGTTCACGCCTTTACAAACCATCTCACCTTGTCCCAAGACTCGTGCTTGGGGCCTATATGGACCAATAAACTGTACACAAATGATACTTATACCCTTATGGACTACTAAAACTTTTTAAAATCGCCCTAGGGAAGTGCTTTAAACACAAAACGCACATAAACCGTAGGGGGCCTCCCAAACATTCTAGGACCACCCTAGGGGGTTCCTCCAGGACAAAACAAGACAATCACTTTGCCTTGTCCCAAGACTCGTGCTTGGGGGGCTGTGAACCGTCAATACTTTCTTAAAGACTTGGGTGCCCTCTAGAAGGACCAATCCCACATTTTCATCACTTCGCCTTTGTCCCAAGACTCGTGCTTGGGGGGCTGTGAACCGTCATAATATTCCTAAAGGCTTAAAATCCCTCCAGAAAGGCTCTAAGCCCTCTAGAATGGCTCAGGCGCCCTCCAGAAGGGCTCCTGAGGCCTAGGTGCGCCCTCCTTAGGGCGCCGCCTTTCTTAGCTTCTAGAAACCGCCTAAAATACACAAATACCCATGTTGTTTGGGGACCAAGAAACCGAAACACAAGCCCATTGAAGGCTATAAATACAACCCTTGGGAGCATTCTCTTATTGTACTTTTTGCAAGTACAGCCCTAATTTCAACTGCATCAATTTAATTAATGGTTATATTAGTATAGCAATGCACAGTTCAACAACCATGTTAACTATGAACACATAGTACGATTTATGAACCACGATACTTCAATCAGGAAGCCATTTCCATGTTGGATTAGTTTGTATTAGCTTAAATGAGCTTACCCATTGGCATAAACACTTGCGAGATTGTTTGGAAGTGCTTATAGAAACAGTTTATGACATGTCCATAAGTTGTTTTCATCTTATACATAAGCCTTTGTGTGATAAGTCTTTATGCTATAAGTGCTTAATTAAGTATTTTATCCAATCAGGGCTAATATAGAATGTCGGCATGATTTAACTTTTTTTATTCAAACTGTGTCAACTTCCTAAGCCTGTCCTCAGATGAAATGGTCAGTAAAGTATGAGTGACAACCAATAAGAATTGAAGAACAAAATAACTCGGCTGCCGACCTAGTCGGGATGTCCAACGGCTCTTTGATGTCTTCCTCACTCTTGATTCAATAAAAATAAATAAACATATATGTATTTACTAAGGAATTTAAATGTAATGCTAAATTTTAGGTGGGCTAAGTCCATGCATTGTCAGCTTATGCGTGTTCCACAACGTGATGAAATTAGAGATGCGGTGTTCGCTCTTAACGGTGACGGTGCCCCGGGGCCAGATGGGTTTGGTGGGCTCTTCTATCAAACCTATTGGGACATTGTTGGTACCTATTTAGTCCAGTCGGTTCAAGAGTTATTTATTACTGATGAGCTTCCTGCTAACATTAATAATAATTTAATTGTGCTTATACCAAAGGTGCCAGGGCCGAGAGTGATGGGGGACTATAGACCTATTGCTCTGGCTAATTTTCAGTTCAAAGTTGTCACTAAAATCCTTGCGGACAGATTGGTGTCCATAGCTATGAGGATAGTTTCTATTGAGCAGCGTGGGTTCATTCGTGATCGTAATATCTATGAATGTGTGATTCTTGCATCTGAAGCCATTAATTTACTTGACAAGCATCAATATGGAGGTAATGTGGCTTTAAAAGTAGATATTGTGAAGGCTTTTGACACCTTAGATTGGAATTTTTTGCTTGATGTTCTTAGGGGTTTCGGTTTTGCTGAAACTTTTGTGAAGTGGATCCTAGCTATTTTAAATTCAGCTCGCCTGTCTGTGTTAGTGAATGGGAAAGCTGTTGGTTTTTTCTCTTGCTCTCGAGGGGTTCGACAAGGGGACCCGTTGTCCCCTCTATTATTTTGTTTGGTTGAAGATGTTCTGAGTAGGGCCATTTCTATGGCGGTAACATCTGGGAGGCTGCTACCGATGCATTATTGTCGTGGGGTTTATTTCCCTACACACATTTTATACGCTGATGATGTTATGATTTTTTGTACAGGTACTAAACGTAATATCCGTGTGCTATTAACTATTTTTCATCGGTATTCGGAGGTGTCCGGACAAATTATTAACAATGCAAAGAGCCGTCTGTACACTGGGGCTATGAATTCCACGCGTGCTCAGATGATTTCAGACATGTTGGGTTTCACTGTGGGACTTGTACCTTTTCAGTATTTGGGGTGCCCTATTTTTAAAAGCAAGCCGAAGGTTGTTCACTTTCAAATGATTTCTGACCGGATAAAGGCTAAGCTCTCTTCTTGGACGGGTTCTCTTCTCTCTATCATGGGTCGGGTTCAGCTGGTTAAATCTATTATTCATGGAATGTTGCTTTACTCTTTTCATATTTATATGTGGCCGAGTCGTCTGCTTCGATTATTAGACACCTGGATTAAAAAATTTATCTGGAGCGGGGATGTTCTTACTAGAAAGCTCTGCACGGTTTCTTGGAAGTGTATCAGTCGACCATGGGCAGAAGGTGGTTTAGATTTGAAGCCAACCCGTTTAATTAATGAAGCTTCAATGTTAGAATTAGCATGGAAGCTTGTCGCCACAGACTCCCAATGGGCAGCCCTTTTGAAGCGTAGATTCTTTTCCAACGGTAAACCTATAAATCATTATTTTAAATCTTCTGTTTGGCCTGGTATTAAAATTCACATAGATACGGTGCTTGATAACTCTTTGTGGATTGTGGGCACGGGTGAGAACATTTCTCTTTGGAACGATAATTGGCTTGGTACCTCTCTTGTGGATTTATTTCATATTGATCCATTCTTTCATGCTGGTTTCACGGGTAAAGTCTCAGATATTATTACTGCTGGAGTTTGGAATTTGCCACAAGCACTTTGAATTGATGATGTAACTGACAAACTTCAGTCAATTGTTTTGCCGTCTATTACTATGCCGGACACTTTTGTTTGGTCCAACTCTGCTGATGGTAAATTGTCTTTGAAAATGGCGTTAAATTTTCTTAAGCCGTCGGCACCTCTTTTGTCTTGGGCGGATCAGATTTGGAAGGGGTGCATTCCCCCTTCTCACACTTCCACTTTTTGGCGCTTACTGCATGGGAGAATGCCTACAGATGAGAATCTTCGAACTCGGGGCTGTGTAATTGTTTCAGCTTGTTGCCTTTGTTTGAACGTCACTGAAACGTCAGAACATTTATTTTTACGGTGCCCTTTTGCAAATGAGCTCTGGACTTGGCTTGGTAATAAACTCAATTGTTCAATTGACTGTACTTTAGCTCTTTCTCTTTTATCTTGCATTCCTGCTCCGTGCTCTTCTCAAGTAGCGGATATCTTTATTGCAGCAATTATTCATACAGTGCATACAATTTGGCTTGCTCGTAATAATATTCGGTTTTCTTCGCAAACTACAACCCTTCACACCGCAAAGGTTCGCATTCATTCCTGGGTGGCTTTATCTGGTAATACCTCGACTGGGAATTGTTTGCAATCTGACTCTCATCTTTTGGATTCTTTTTCGGTGGCTGCTCATTGCCGTAAGGTGAAGGAAATCATCCCGGTGTTGTGGAAGGCGCCCTCATCTCCTTGGTTGAAGGTTAACACTGATGGTTCCGTCATTGCTGGTCATGCGGCTTATGGGGGACTGTTTCGGGACTCAAGGGGTTCTCTCCTTGGCGCCTTTTGTTGTAACATTGGGGAGGCATCAGTTTACCACTCTGAGGTTTTCGCTATCATTTTAGCCATGGAACATGCGTCTACTCATGGGTGGCGGCATATCTGGTTGGAGAGCGACTCCACTAGTGCTTTGCTAATTTTTACAAATTCTTCTTTAGTGCCCATTATGCTTCGAAACAGATGGCATAGCGCCCCGTAGCCTTGGTATTCAAGTTATATCATCTCACATATTTCGCGAAGGTAACTGTTGTGCGGATAAGCTAGCAAATTTGGGTCATTCTATGCAGGGCTCTGTTTGGTTAGATGTGTTACCTGCTGAATTGTATCTTGATTTTTTTGGGGATAGAGTAGGCTTGCCTAATTACAGGTTTCCTTAGGGACTTGTAGTCTGTTGCTTTGTTGTTTTTCTTTTTTCTGAGGGTATTGGCCTAGTCCCCCCTCATCTTGTATAGTTTTCCCCCCTTTTTTTAATAAAATGTTAGAGTTTGGCGGCATAGGATGGAGGATTCCCGGGGTGCCAACATAGTTGGGATGTCGGTGTTTCCTTCTGATGCTTGTTCACTCTCCTCGCTTAGTAAAAAAAAAATCTTCACTCAAATAAAATTTTCATACAAAACATATTTCTAAATCATATATTTTTTTTGTTTTGGCCGAGGTTTGAACCCCGGACCTTTGCATATATTATACATTGTCCTTACAAACTGAGGTAAGCTCACGAGGACTTAATCATATATTTAAACAAAGTACAAAGATTCCTTCAAATAAAAATAAAAAAATAAAAAATCCTAAAAACATTCTAAAAAGAAATATAAAATAAAAATACTAATGTTATTTTTATGATATCTTATTAAGATATGAAAATTTTCATATAAACATATTTCTAAATCATATATTTAAACACAACATAAATCTTCCCCCAAATAATATTTTGATAGATAACATATTTCTAAATCATATATTTAAATAAAGTATAAATCTTTCCTCAAATAAAAATAAATAAAGAACAAATCCTAAAAATATTCTAAATAGAAATATAAATTAAAAATATTAATGATATTTTTCTAAAATCTGCAGGATAATATTATGAAAAAATTAAAAATTAAAAATTCATATGAACAAATGCAATTTTGATATTATCGTTAAATTTTAATTAAAATTTCTTGTTTTCCTCAAAAAAAACAAATAATAATTGGATGTGATGGGAAAATTTTCAAGGTGCAACTAGAAATTGTCAATAAAATATTTTATCATAAAATCCTTTTTTTTCATTCAACCAGAAAAACTCTTATTTTTTATTCTTGATAAATCTGACCCAGTTGCCTCACTCTATATAGTAATGCATAAAGCCAAAAATCCTCCACTGTTCTCAACAACCATCGATTGGATTCAGCAGCACTGAATATAGATAAATCCCTAAGATGGACTCTGGTTCATCTTCCAGTCAGTCTGTTCCTCCTTTCATTGATCAACTCAGGGAGGAGTATCTCTGCGCAGTAAGAAGTGACTTTTTCTATTTCATAAAAACATCTTACTTTTTTTCCGTTTCATTCTTTTTATGGACATGATAGTGATTTTTGTTTCACTTTTGCAGATTTGTTTGCATATATTATTTGAGCCAACTACATCTTTGTGTGGCCACAGGTACTTATCAAGTCATAAGACACAACACAAACACTCACTTCTCTCATCAATTATTTTATTATTTTAGGGTTTACATATGTTTTTCGTATTTGAAAATATAACAAGTGTTGTTTTTAACTTCTAAGTTGTGAAACTCTCACACACAATATTTAGATGTACATCACTTTTAACCCGTTGAACTTACATTAGTACTACCTATCTTTTTCTTAATATATATATATATATATATATATATATATATATATATATATATATATGTGTGTGTGTGTGTGTATATGTGTGTGTGTGTGTGTGTGTTTGTGAAAACTATATAACTGCCTATAAAAATGGGCAAATGAGACAACCTAGTCAATATTAATCGATGATGGAAACTTCGCATGAATAATATATCTTAACCTTCGCAAAAGAGGAGGGGGCAAAGCGAGTTTTATATGGATTACTGAAAAATAATTAATTCTGCATAGTAAAGAATAATTATTTGCATGACCAAATATATTTTTGAAGCATTCTTTATGTGCAATTGAAATTATGTTAGATATATCATTAATGTATCAAATAATCTCCTTGAGTTATTATTTACGTCTACAATTTTGCAGCTTTTGTAGAGAATGCTTGCTATCGGCCCCAGAAAAGATTAACGAGAAATGTCCCATGTGCAGGCAAAAGATCACAAGGTCTGTGTTTATACAGTTTTTGACTTTAAAAATTCACATACTCCTGACCAAGGTCTTAAACTGTGCACCACGTGAAGTGATGCGACCGCAATATTACGGTTGCAGACTCTGTTGCAACCGCATGACTAAAAAAAATATCGATATCTTAATGCGGTATCTTAAAGATTTTTCTATTTTTCTTTTATTTATAGATATATAAGATATTTTAAAGAATTTATAGATTTAAAGAATATTTTAAAGAATTTTAGATATTTTAAATTAAAATATCTATATTGATTGCTAATGGCATTGCTTTCTTTTGCAGCAATGATGATTCTTGCAATGTGAATACAATTCTATGGAACACAATACAACTCTTGTTTCCTCAGGATGTCAAGGAAAGAAAAGCAACTAATTTCTTCAATAGCCAACAACAACCGAATGGAGCATCAAGCAGTGGTTTGATGAGTTCAAGGAGAAATGACACAACAACGTCGATGGCCAATAATGTCATCGTAACTCCGGAGGATATCGAGGTAGAAAACATGCGGGACAATATAGTGTTGGACGATATAGTGATGAATTTGCTAGAAAACTTGTCTGGAAGACTAGTTTGATTATTTTTTTGTTGGTTAAAAGGTAAGAATTTTAGTTTATCATTTGAGTTGAATTATTGGTGGCATAATACCTCAGTTTGTCTTAAATTGTACACTTCGTAATATTAATCGAAGCATTAAAGAAAATATTTGAGCTCACTATATCGTTTGTTGTACCTTATTTGCGCGGTTATGAGAAATACATGTCAATACAATTGGTTTCATGACTGGGACCAACCCAACACGTTTAAAGACCTAAAGCAAATTTTTAATATGAGTTTGATATATCTCTAAACAATTTAGTATATTTTATTGCAAACTCAAAAAATAATATTGTTTTGGCACATGAGATTTGAACCTGCTATCAATAAGTTTTATGCAAAACACACAATCATTTTCCTAAAATTACTCTTTAACTTTTAAAAATTATATTTTATGAGGCCAAAATCAAAGGTTTGTCCTGTTTCACTTTTGGGCCATCCTTGTTTCGTTATACTTTAAAATATTAACGTCAAAAAGTTATTGTCAACATCGAGAGACTATTTCAACGGTAGAGACTATTTTGATTAACAAAGTTTGCAATCAGAGATAATTTTGAAATTTTGATACATCAAGTGACTATTATGACTACTTGTTACACATTCAAAGACTAAAATGACTATTAACCAAAAAAATGTATTATGTATAATCAAGGCCAAAAAATACTAGAGGTACATCAAGGCGAGAAAAATATTTCATTACAAATTTATTTTTATAGAAGAAGCAAAAATTCCTAGTGGTACATCAAGGCCAAAAAATGCATCATGTATACAAGCTTCTTCTTCTGACTCTATGATGTTTCATTTTCATTCCTTTTCTTTTATGACCTGAATGCACCCAAAAAATCACTACCAAGAAACCTAATCCAGAAAATACACAGAAAAATAACACCCAAAACCTAAAAGAACTAGGTATCCCCATTTTATCATTATGAACACTTGCAAATTCATCTGAATCATTTTCTAACATATGTTTTCCTTTTACATCAAATTTCTCTGAGATTACACTTTCCTCTTTAGTGTTCCCTTTCGATGTGGACAAGGAACTATCTCTATTGCACCCCATTCTCTCATGATGTTGATCCAGTGCATCATTCAGTGTCTTGATACATTCTATACTGAGAAGGTTTTGCTGTAAACTCTTCTCATCGTCACGGTTGAGACTTGATGGATCTGGTGGTTCTGGAAATTTGGCCCAACATTTGTTGACTATGTCGATTTCTCGCCATTTGGCCTTGTCAAAACTCCAGTTCCCAACACCAAATGGCAATCCGTAGTGGAAAACTCTATATTTTATGCTAGGTTCGAAAACATATCCCGGATATATCATTATCTCTCTGTTTATAGTATGCCTTAATTTCAACTGCATCAATATAATTAATGGTTATATTAGTATACCAATACACAAGTTCAACAACCATGTTAAATACGAACACATGGTACGATTTATGAACCACGATACTTCAATCAGGAAGCCATTTCCATGTTGGATTAGTTTGTATTAGCTTAATTCAGCTTATTTATTGGCATAAGCACTAGCGAGATTGTTTGGAAGTGCTTATAGAAACAGTTTATGACATGTCCGTAAGTTGTTTTCATCTTATACACAAGCCCTTGTGTGATAATTTTTTATGCCATAAGTGCTTAAGTATTTTATCCAAACTGGGCCAATATAAAATGTCAGCATGATTTAACTTTTTTTTTTATTGAAACTGTGTCCACTTCCTATGCCTGTGCTCAGATGAAATGGACTGTAGAGTATGAGTGACAACCAACAAGAATTGAAAAACAAAATACCTCGGCTGCGCCAAACGAGTAACCATACATCTCGCTAATCCAGCCAGATTCGTAAATGTCTCCTGTTACGTTTCTGGCATAATGAGCTCTATCAGCTCGAACCTCCTCAGTTTTATGCAGCCAGAGTAAAGCGAATTTGCGCAGATCATCTATATGCATAATAATTACACCACCAACCTTGTCGCAGGCCTCAGGATGACTAGTATGTAATTTTGCAAGCTCATTGTCACAGCCAATAAGGTAGCTAGCATGTAAAAAAACAAAAGAAATGAAACATCACACTCATGCAAATTAAAAATGTTGTGTATGGATACATTAAAATTAACAACTCTTTCCAGTAAGAGCAACTCAGATGGTTAATGATTGCACCAACATTTGATGTGCAGGGGAGCAGGTTCGACCCGTAATACCCCTCTTCTCCACACTTAGTTTGTGAGTTTCGCTACTAGACTCGTTGAAACCAAAATAAAGATTAAAAAATTAACAGATCTCACAAAGGTAAATCAAGTTCATCAGGCTTACTCATAGGGTGTTGAAACAGGCTTGCCCCTTGCAGCTTTGAATTCCCATGGTGTAATTGGGCCTCTCATTATCATATCGGCATCAAGAATCACTATGAATTCAGCATCAATATTTGCATGATTAAGCCAATGGAGGACTGCAGCTGGTTTATTAATTGCTGGATACCTGAAATAAAATAGAGAGAAATTAAATGCAGTTAAATGCGACCAACTCTCAGTAACTTCATATTAGGTACTGTGGAGTAAGCTAGTCGTATCATTTAAACAAGAAAAACCAAACATGAGCCAAAAATGAGTAATTGAATAAGAACTGAGTTTCGAACTAATGAGTAAGGAATCTTTATTAGAAAACCACCATTTTGTGCACCAACGCACTCGTGCAAATTGATACTGAACATTTAGAAGAAGTATAACAGAATGAAATTCTCTCCATTGCGAGAAACCTGACTTCTCCTCTTTCTCTCTCTCCAAACAAGTGATGCCTTTCAATTACTCTCCCTAACCGTTCTATAACTACCTTTAGTGTAAGGGTATTAAACCCCTAGGCAACAGTTACAACAATTATTTCGTAATATCTTTGATACAGACTATGGTTAACATTCTTATAATTAGCAACTTAGACGAAATCGGAAGTCTACACAGTGATAACAAAGAGCAGCTATACAAAGGAAATAATAAATTAAGTTTAATGTGAGTACCACAAAATGTCGATAGACTAAGGGTGCGTTTGTTTCAGCTTTATAAAAAATAGATTTTGTGTCAAAAGAATCTAGAGATTTTTTTCTAGAGATTTTTTAAAAAATCTGAATCTATTTGTGTTTGCCTACTATCCATAAAAATCTATTTTTTTAAAAAAAAAATGAGTTCTAACATGCACATGTGTTATCTCCTTGCTGTTGAAAAAAATAGATTTTGAGAAAAGCTAATCCTAATAGCTTTTCATTTTAGGGTCAAAATAGATTTTTTTGATAAAATGATTTTTCTAAAAATCCTAAACAAACACTTAAAAATGAAAAAAGTGATTATTTTTAAGGGAAAAAATAGATTTTTTTTTGAAAAATATCAGAAACAAACGGGCCCTAAATTCAGATCCTAATATTTAGGGCATCAAAATCTACTCTACCAAGGTACATAATTATCACATCCAATAAATAATATGGTTTGAATGTTAGAAAGCACGATTAAAAAGAAGTACAAATCAGAGAAAAAATCAACCTAGACCGACTTCACTTTTCATTTCAAAAGTAAATTTCCACTCAAGCTTAAAAAAATAAACATTAGTTATCATATGCTAATTAGGGATTACCATTTAATAACAGCACAGGGATGAGGGAACTAATACTTTACATCCTTGTAGTCAGCTCTAGATCCAAATCTCTTTTCAGAAGACCA
This sequence comes from Medicago sativa, assembly GCF_051527215.1. NCBI lineage: Eukaryota > Viridiplantae > Streptophyta > Magnoliopsida > Fabales > Fabaceae > Medicago > Medicago sativa. Next base: position 37,898,151 of record NC_140755.1, on the reverse strand, counting down.
GTTTTTCTAAATAATATAATGTTTCCAGTGTTTTCCTAAACTATAATCAATCAGTCTTAGAGATGAATCCTCATTTTCCTTTTCAATAAATTTTTTCCATCCCAATTAAATCTTGTTCGACCATGGTGAATAAGGTTTCAGATCAAACAACAATTTTATCATGAGTTTGATCTCATATAGTAAAATCTTGTTCACAAACCTAAGTTTAAAATTGCCAGCTAATGACTCCTAACTTTTACTGCAATGCCATACTCTCTAATGGCTGAAGTAAACAAGAGGGAAGGGCCTTTCTGTAAAAATCAGGGACTAATTTGACTGATTGTTGCAATTTCGAGTACGAAATAGGGGAAGTACTCCAAAGTTAGTTCTTTTCTCATTTAATGCTTGACTTCTTAACCACTAATGTTGACACCAAAGTCCCAAGGGTCACAAACTAACAAACTAAGAAAGTAAACATAACACAATTGAAAATTGAATCAGACATAATTACCAATCGCCTGTTAACGGATGTTGACTCATAGAAGGAACGTAATGTGTGGGAGCCAAGTTACGGCCTTTGTATAGCTTTAAGTCCTCATCGGAGCAGCTAAGAAGCCTAGTGATATTTCCGGGCTGTCCACTTAAATGGAAACTATGCATAAGTCCAACAGTCTGCCAATCAAAGTATGAGCTGCATTCAGTGGAAAAAACAGTATGGATTTTCGGATATGGCCTGGCAGGATCATGATCAACCTGTTCTTGAATTTTATCCTCCATCATTTCTAAAGTAGCAGGAGTCGCAAATTTCGGTCGAGTTAGTTTAGCAAAGGTTCCACTTTTTAAATAGTTCAAGTATTTAGACCATGGTGGTTTAGGGCAGCCATTTGATGCATGGTGTAACAATAGACCTTCATTTAAAATGTTCATGCACTCTATACTCAAAAGTAGTCCTCGTCGTAGATTTGGGTCAGTTTCCAAGACATTCGCCTGCAATAAAAAACTTTCAATTTCAGTATAATCTAGGAAAAACCTTATGCTAGAATAAATTGAAGGAAAATGGATGGATGTAGAAGATTAGCACTTAAGCTTGTTACTAGCTGAAAATTAAGAGAATTATAAAAGAATAAATAGGAAATTAAGGGAATTCAGAGAGTTCTACAGACATTAACTGTAATAATCAAAAGAGAACAAAAGTATAGATATTCCAATAGACCATTAAGGGCTTGTTTGGTAACAGTTTGAAGAAGAAGAAAAAAATTATTGTGAAACGTTCGTATTTCACCTGTTTTTCAAAAAGCTACGCAGAGTAACTTCTCCAAATAATCCGAACTCTACATTTTTTAGATTCTGAGAGTTTTTTAACAACATAACAAAAAATCTACAAATATTTAAATTTGATTTTTCCATAAAAATCAAATGGGATGAAAATAAGCAGGAAAAGTTTGTAGCAGGTGTTTCTTGAAAGGATTTTTTATTTTTGAAGGGATTTCTGTTAGAGGTAGAGTCTTGATCCCTCGAATAACTGTACGAGAGTTTGATTTTCTACTGTATTTTACGTTATCATCTAAGTTGTTTTATTTTGTTAATAAAAAGCTTGAGATTTGTAATTTTCTTCAACAAAATTCAATTTCACTTGAATATTTTTTCATCCAAGTTCTATCCTTATGTCACAAAATGAGTGAACCTGAAATTTTACAAGACACAACTTTCTTGCGATAAATACTTTCTTCCATACCTCTCTAGGATAAGGAGGTTGAGGAAAGAGCTGTCCACAATTATAAACAATGTCGTCGTCATCATGATCAGCCTTACTAAATGACCAATTCCCTACACTAAATCGCAGCCCATAGTGGAGAAGAATTGGCTCAACACCCTCCTGAGGAGCATAACCAGGGTATATCATTAAGTTATCGTTGATCTTGTGTCGGAGCCCAACCTGTGAACAATTGAAGAACATTGCAAGGAAATTATTAGAAAGAAGAAGGTAAAAAGGAAAACAGTTAGTGAAAGTTAAATAGTTCAAAAACTAGAAATGTAGCGCCAGATGAATATGGTCGCTATGTATAAAAAAAACCGTATACAAGTAGTTTTTTTACTTATTTTATTACGGAGGGGATATAATTCTTGAGATAAAAAACCATTTCGAGAGTGAAAACTCACTTCTGCAGCACCAAAAGAGTATCCATACATCTCACTGATCCATCCTTTCTCATATATGTCACCGGTTATGTTTGCTCCCCAGTGAGCCTTATCTTGCCGAACTTCTCCTGTTTTTGACAGCCACATCGGTGCCAAAGCTCGCAGGTCATCTATATGCATGGCCAAAAGCCCACCAACTTTGTCACAGTGTTCGGGGTGTTTCGTGTGGAGTTGAGCCAAAATATTGTCACAACCTATTAAGTACCCATAATATGCTGCAACAGGTCTTCCTTTCTCTGCGCCAATTTGCCAAGGTCTAATTGGGCCACGGATTATCATGTCTGCATCCAGAATGAGAACCCAGTCGACATTTTCTGCATCTTCACTATGTTTGAGCCAATGTACAATCCCAGCAGGTTTATTTATGGCAGGGTACCTGCATAGTCGACAAAATTTACGTCTTGTTCACCTTATCGTGTTAGAAAAGGATTCCATTTCTGTGATTTGTTATTCATGTACACATCTCAATATCGAAAAAGACTACAAATTATAACACTTTGAAAGGCGGAATGGTAAAGATAAAACCATTTCAAAAAGTACTGGCAGGAATATCTTATAAAGGAGGAATAGAAAATTTACTTAGGAGAGGGTAACCATATTTGGGACAAAAGCGGAAACCCCTGAATGTGGGGAGATTATAAGAAAAAGCACTGAAAAAAGACTTATAAAAAATACCCAAACCCGTTCTCTCTTCTTTAAAACCTCTCAAAACAATAAGAGAATTTATCATAACTCACTCCCCCTTCCCTTCAAAACCCCCTCCCAAACAAAGCCTAAAATAACATCTGACATAAATGTAGATAAGTACAACAAAATATGTGAGAAGTCATTCATTACTCAAATCGAAAACTGGATACCATTGTATAAAATGTTTAGTAAAAGGCATCAGAAAAACATCTTGACAACCTGATATCTAATCGGGTAAGTACAACAACAAAAAGCTTTTTTCATATAATTGAGGCAAATACAACAAGCAATGAAGAGATAAAGTGAGAGATATGATTAAGAATTGAGAAAGACCTTAAAAATCAAGGAGCGAAAAATACACGGTTGTAACTTGTAATCACAAAACAAACATAGAAACCAGCGTGGATAAATTGTTCTCAGCCATATTTGATTTCAGCACAAATCTAGAGATATTTTCACTGAAATAATTTAGCTATAACATAACATACTTACTCAATTCCAAAACTTTGGTAGTTTAAGCATTTTAGTCTTGAACTAAAACTACGGATGTCTTAGGAATATCACTAATATCATTTAACTTTTACAAGGTTAATTACTTTTGTACAGAACATATCAATTAAGTAATTACTTAATCTATGTGCAAATACCAAAATTATCAAAGTTTAGGAAAACCAATAACTGCTATATAAAACATAATTACAAGTGAAAGCAACTAATATCACAGGACAATCACTAATAATAGCAATAATAACACATCCCATCTCATTCCCTCAACTAAATACTTTTTATCCTAAATCCGGTACATCCCAAAATGTTTAACCAATGACTAATCACTATCGCAACACTTTCAATCAATGATTAATCACTATCGCAGAGGGTCCGAGGGTTGGCCACACGACCGCTAGACCAAGAAGCTGCTTCACTACCCTTGGCCATATTATATTTTGCCAATTTTACCCTCTCCCCAGATGCACAAATCCGGACAAGATTAGTCTGGATGTATGCATCCATACCGGATTTGTCCGGATGTATCTAGATGCATACATCCAGACCAATCTCATCCGCGTTTAGGCATCTACAACTTCATCTCTATCACATCCGGACGGTTTCCATAAATGGATTTTTTAAAAACATTCAACACTTCATTTCTCTCACTCTAACAAACTCTCACTCTACTCTCTCTCACTATAACTAACAATCTAAACTAAAATCCAAAAAAAACTGATTCAACTCTAATCAAAACACAAACTTTACCTGTCACCAGTTACAGGATGTATACTCATAGAAGGAACTTCAAAAGTGGGAGCTAAATGCATCCCTCTATAACTCTTCTTCTGCTCATCAGTACAACTAAGAAGCCTCGTAATATGTCCAGGCTGCTTCACCTTCCTGAAACTATGCATCAATCCAACTGTCTGCCAATCGAAGTAGTTTCCACATTCAACTGAAAACAGTGTGTGGATCCTCCATGGTGCCTTAAAAGCAGCTTCCACATCATGACCCAGAATCATAAAAAGCATCAAAATCATTACTTTTTTCATTGTAGCTTGATTTTAAGGTTAGATATGAAATGGGTTGTGTCTAATTTTGTGTGTAAGATCTGAATTTCTTGGATTTGAAGGCATGGTGTAATTATTACCATAAAGAGGTTGTGCTAAGGTGAAGTCAAACGTTGGATGGATATGTTTTTATTTGCAGTCGCATTTCGCTGTCTTTGTTGTTGTATTTTTAGAATTTAGTCAAAACTATATATGTAATAAAAGTATTAATTTTTTCTTTTTAGGGAAAAAGAAAATTCTTGTTTTGATAATTATTTAGCTTTTGTTTTTTTGGAGAAACAAAGAATTATTAGTTAATTAATTAGTTGGATCAAGGTATTTGTTAATGTGTTAGTTGATAAAGAGTTGACTTAAATCTCATGAATGAATTAGTTCAACTATTAAGAGTTATAAGGGTTTTCTTAAAAAAAAAAAAAAAAAAAAAAAGAGAGTGATAAGGGTTTGTTTGTTTCAAGGCAAAAAATTACATTCCTTGGAATGACATTTCTAGGAATACTATTCTAAGGAATAGCATTTCTACCTATGAGTTTGGTAAAAATTTAGATTTTCTGTAAATATTTTTAAAAATTATTTAATTAAAAAACTAAAAATGGAAATAAATGTGAGTGGTAGTGAGAATTTATAGCAAGTTTGAGTTTTATGCCCATGAGAATGTTAGATTCCCATCATGTAATCATGAGAATAACAATAGAAGAAATCATGTGTATATAATAACATTTATGGGAATATAACATTCCCGAGAACAAATTTTCAAAACTTGAAACAAACATGGTGGACTGCAAAATATACTTCTAAGGATCGGTGTCCCTCCAGAAGGGCCTCGGCGCCCTCCAGAAGGGCCTATGTGCCCTAGGGGGCACCACCTCTAATGCTTCTAGAATAATCTAGAAACCCTTGGAACCGACTTAGGTCCCAAGTTACTTGGGGTCTAAGTCACGAAAACACAAGCCCACGAAGGGCTATGAATACCCCTCTTGGGATCATTTTCAAGGCATCTGATAAACAGTCTAAACCCTAGATTCTCTTATTGTACTTTTGCAAGTACAGTTGGCGCTGTCTGTGGGAACGGTAAAACTAACCTAGACCACACTCATAAACCTAAAAACCTACGCAATATCAAAAGAGAGGAGTCGGCGAATACCAAACAGCTTCAGCTTCAATTTTCCCACAAAGCCATCAAACATCAAACTGCCTCGAAGCGATCACCCTTTCCAATCACTGGGTGCTATCGATTCCTCATCGCATGTCGTCACCATTAAGGCCTAAAAGAATTCATCGCCGTTTTTCGAACCTAGGTTAAATCGCATCTCAAAGGGAAGAACCATTCTTTTCTTTATATCTTTCTTCAATTCCAATAATATGTTGGCGTGTATCTTAATACCTTTACCTTTAAGCGGTTTCTATAAGTAAACTATGACTTTGATATTAATTGTTTGATTCTCATGAACGTTATCCTTTTATTTTTTCTGTTGTGCAGTTATCGTTGATTTGGAGAATAAAATTTGTTGTTATGAAATACTTAAATAATATGTTTTGTATACATTAGACAATTATACTTGTTTGTTAATTGATTCCCTTATTTATCTCGTTAATTTCAACTTGTTTATGTGAAGATCTTATTTTGAAAAGGAACAGGATCACACGAAAATGGAGACATACTTTGGATCTATTTAGCTATGGAAGATCCAACCAACAAGAGGAGCTCAATTCATCACCATCATAGTCATCCTTACGAGTAGGCAGAGATGAATTCATTATGGTTTCTCTCGATGCCAACGACGCCATGGACAACAGTTTTACTCATCTTCCTTTCTTTACTACATATATTTCAAGAAAATATTGCCGGATATATTTTGAGAAAATATATTGTTTGATTTGAAGAAAATTTATTGCCGAATATATTTTGAGAAAATATTGTTTGATTTGAAAAAAATTTATCGCCAAATATATTGTTTGATTTGAAGAGAATTTATTGCCGAATATATTTTGAGAAAATATACTGTTTGATTTTAAGAAAATATTGCCGAATATATTTTGAGAAAATATAATGTTTGATTTGAAGAGAAATTATTGCCGAATATATTTTGAGAAAATATACTGTTTGATTTGAAGAGAATTTATTTTTGAATATATATTGAGAAAATATACTGTTTGATTTGAAGAGAATTTATTGGCGAATATATTTTGAGAAGATATATTTTTTGATTTGAAGAAAATAAAGAAAGAATGATGAGTAAAACACAAGAGGTAGGACCAAGTTAATAAAAGAAATACTACTCTAGGTACCCCGTGGCAGAAGTAAAGTGTAGTATTGTTAAAAGGTCACATATGTGGGATTTGGGCGTGGGAAGTCTTGGTATTTAAGAAGTCCAAGTGACCCACCTCTCTTTTCCTGGGAACCCCTTTCATGTACTGTTTACTTTGCGAATTGAACTAATTGTTTAGTAAAAACATAAATAATGGATTAATAGCGCCAGACCCATTTAGAAGAATAAAATTTAGCAGAAGACTTAATTCCAACTTCATAGGAGGGAGTAAATACATAGAAAATGAAATACCAAGCAAGTTAAAATTCATGTTAGTAGGAGGAAAAGAAGGAGTATAAAATAAAAAGAATGAAGTGGGCGAGTTAGTTTAAATCTAACAAGGAAGTAGCGGATTTCGATTTAAGAAAAGTAGTAGGAAAACTTAGTTCATATCTAATAGAAGAAGAAAAAAGGATTAAAAGCACAAGATAATCAAGTAAGAAGGTTATTTTAAATCTTGTAAGAGAATGGAAAGAATAGGAAGGGGACTAGAAAATATGGGCGAGTTAATAAGAGAAGACAACGAGTAATTAGTTCTCGTTAAACAGGATTGAGTATGATTAAGACTCCTTTATTTTGGAAGTTCGAAAGTAACGTTATATTTCAGATAAATAAATCTTGGGAGACAAACAAGCCCGCCAAGGGCGAGGTTAAACAAAAGGAAGAACTCACCAAACAGCACACCGAAATGAAATGTAGAAGCAACGGTCCTGCCATTAAGAGCTTAAAGATGAAACACTGAGTTATTCTAACCTTTATCGGCCGTTGAGATTTATTTTGCAGGTTTTTAATGAGGCACCATACTTTCTTAGAACTCTTCTTCTTCTACTGTTCTACTTTGTTCAGATATAACTACTACGAAATCTACAAGGAATTCTACATTCAAAGGGAGCCTAAAACGTCAACCCTTATAGAGGGCTCTGAACGTCGATTATTTGTCAACCCTACGAGGCTCTGAACGAAAGTGTCAACCCTACGTGGCCCTGAATGCCCTGTCAACCCTACGAGTCTCTGAACAGTTTTTAATGTTAACCCTATGAGGCTTTGAACGAAAGCGTCAACCCTGCGTGGCCCTGAATACCCTGTCAACTCTACGAGGCTCTGAACAATTTTTAACATTAACCCTATGCGGCTCTGAACGAAAGCGTCAACCCTACGTAGCCCTGAACGAAACGAGCAACTTACAAAAGTTCTTCACACCATGTTCGCCTACAAAGATACAACCGTAAAATATAAAGGACAAACTATGCTACGAAATTCGACACAACGCCATAGAAAAGTTCAACTCATCAACATATGTTCCACAACGCCATAAAATGCCAACAATTATCAAAAGATAAACGCCAGCAATCGCCAGAAAATGACTGAAACTATAGTCAGAAAAACAACCATATTTCCCCAGCAAATAAAACAAGCATCACTTAAACGCACCACGAAGCTAAATAAAAGACAGACTTCGAAGGAAACAATAAATAACCAAAAACAACATTGTGATCGCCCAAAGGAAAATCACAGATACCACTGACAAACAATCGACAAATCGAAGTTGCAGAGTACTTATGACGCCATGAAAAACTTGCCTCGGTAAATTACATCAACAATGAAGTTGCAGACTATAGCGCCAAAAAGGGCTCGCCCAAGTTACAGAGTACTATATCGCCAAAAAAGGCTTGCCCATACGATACACCCATGAACTCGCCAAAGAACATGCAAATGCAGATATCGCTCATCTTCCAATATCGAAAGAGCAACATTATAATTAAACACTTCGCCTTGTCCCAAGACTCGTGCTTGGGGGATGTGGACTATCGACTATATAAATCACTTCGCCTTGTCCCAAGAATCGTGCTTAGGGGACTGTGGACCGTCATTATATTCCTAAAGGCTTAAACGGCTTCAAGAAAGACTCTGGAATGCTTAGACGTACCCTTCGAAGGCATTGCCTCAAAATTTATACTTATTCATCACTTTGCCTTGTCCCAAGACTCGTGCTTGGGGAGTTGTGGACCTGTTAGCCTATATTTTCAAAGGCTATTATTAAATGAAGTATTAAATGCAGTCAAAGAGAGCTGACCTTGTCATCGAAGAAATGATGAATTATTCTCAAAGAGTTTATCGAAGTTGGACTTGCTGGGGGCACGTGCTTCAGTTCGACGTACGAAGCCATCGAAGAACGGTTATCATTTTGGATGTGAACAAGCAGCGGCTCTTTCTAAAAAGGCATGTTCGAAATTCAAACAGATGGATAAGGCTTGTTAGTTTTCTATAGTTATAGATTTGAATTCGACTTTAGTTAGTTATTTCTATTTGTATAAATAGTATTGTTCCTTAAGGAAAGAGGGTCGCAATTCAATCATACAAAACTTACACTCAAATTATCCGTATGGAAGCGAGAAACGAGTTACAAGTTGCACTGTATGAATCTGTGTACCAATTTACTTTCAATCAATGCAATTTAAGTTCTTTTTCTTAAATGTCTTTGCATTTTACTTGTTCTTTTTGAACATTTTTACTTGTTTTTATTCAACAAAACTCGATTGGATTCAACTAGGTTAAGTTCGATTGTTTTTATCATTTTTGTTTATTTAAATCTTTCAAAGAACATTACAATTTCCTAGAAATAACAAAAGCACAAATATGATCCTAAGATTTACTGTTTGATCTTGCAAGTAACTATGTTTAAACCAGCGGTTGTTTACCAAAAATAAGTGTAAACAAATTGGCACGCCCAGTGGGGCCTTTTTGTGCCTTTGTGAATAATTTCATATTGTATTTTGTTTGATTTATACTGTTGGTTTGCGCTGTGGATGCTCTTAAGGAGTAAAAAACAACTTCCTGAAATGGTACGTCCTCCTCCCATTCCAAATGCAGCGGCATCGAACGCCGTTAGTTCGTTAGGAACAACAACCAACCCTCCCACATCATCTGGTGGTACACAGGCAATCCTGAGTAGCACCATAACGATGCTATTAGAAACTGTCGAATCAACGATGGCCATGCCAACATCTCAGGCCATTCCAGCGGTCACGACGTCCGCTCAAACAACTCAGGCCATTCCGACAGTATCGACTGTCCCTGGCAAACTACGCAGGCCGTTCCAGCATTTTTCAATCTTGGCACAAGCCGTCGAAATATGCAATACGGTATGCCAACTTCCTTAATGCAAGGCCTACACACGAACCCCTCTTCGTTCTCCGAGAGTTTAAACACACCAATGCCCCAATTGTTTGCTCCTGGGGTTGGCGTTCCTCTTGCAACACCCCAACAATCTTTAACTAATGCATCCATGATGGCATTAAGGCAACAAATGGATGAGGCCAACCATGAGATGACCAACTTGGTAACGCAACAAATGGGTGCAGTGATTAATCCTCTAATTCGAGATACTAACAACAGTTACCCAGCGTTGTCCGCTTAGATAGAGCGAATCGCTGATTTCTTCGGTGCCCCTGCGGCGCAAAGCACACCGGTAACTCGAAATTTAAATGTTGGGTCAATAGAACCTCCTGCAGTTAGTCAAAATGTCCAAGTGCCTGAAAATCAAACACAACCGCCAAGGGCACAGGCACAGATTCCGAAAGAGCCCGAAAGGGCACCAATATTGGTAAATAGACACCAAGATGCAGACCAAGTGGTCATGCAAGCCCGTCGAAACAATTATGAAGGGCATAATAACATAGCGAATGTTGTCGAGGCTTTGTTAGCCCAAAATGGTTTTAATATGGGTTTACATAGGCCCAATTTTGTGTCGGCTTTGTCTGAGTATGTTTTGGAGAGTGAATTACCAAGGAATTGGAAAGTCCCCAAATTTACTAAATTTGCTGGGGAGACCAATGAATCGACAGTTGAACACATTGCTCGATACCTTATGGAGGCGGGTGAAATGGCAAACAATGAAAACTTAAGGTTGAAATATTTTCCAAGTTCTTTGACAAAAAATGCCTTCACTTGGTTCACTACTGTTATACCCTAATTTTGGACCTAAAAATACTAGCTCAATCCTTCTTTTCTTGCATTTTAAGTCATTTGAATTTGCCTTTGATCAATTGCACTTTCCTCTGCATCTTATTTCAATGTTACTTGCAAAATCCATAAAAAAGGGTATTTTAGTCATTTCCTGCATCCAAACTCATTTTAGTTCTTTAAAAATTTGTTTGAGTCTTTTCTATTGGTTTGAATAAGTCTTTATTTCAATTCTATGTCAAAATCCATTTCAAAAATTGCATTTGAAGTCACTTTGAGTCAGTTTAGCCCCTAGGGGCATTTCAGTCATTTCCTGTGTTAAAATTCCTTTTAATTCCTAAAAAAAATTTCTCTGAGTCTTTTAATTTGCTTATATAAACTCTTGCTTTAATTCCTTGTCACAAACCATTTTAAAATTGCATTTGAGTCGTTTTGAGTAGTTTTAGTCCCTAGGGGCATTTTGGTCTTTTCACACGAAATTTTGACAGAGAGAGGTTACTTTAAAGTACCTCATTTAAGTAATTGGTTCGTTTTAGTCCATTTTGTTATTTTTAATCGTTTCACTTTACGTTTATTTCAAATTACATTTTTTAATTCAATTTTATTAATTTTTGCATTTTAGTCTTTTTGTGTTATTTTGCATTTTGGTCCTTGTCTTTTATTATTTTGCAGATTAGTCCATATTGTCCAACTCATTAGTCCAGTGCCACATGGCATCAGCAGATTGGTCCAGTCATCATACACATCAGCTATAAATAGTCCAGTCACAGTCCAAGTCATGGTCAACACCAATCACTTTCACACTTCCCAAAAAAAACTTCACAAAAAAAAATCAGAAAGAGAGAAAGAAAAATTCTTTCTCTCTCTCGTCTCCCTCACCATAACAGAATTCGTCCACCACCTAGAACCACCGTAACAAACTTTTCCGGTCATCCCTAACCTCCCAACCACCGCCATAACAACTCAAAACCACCGTAACTTTCAGCAACATCATCACAAACTCGATTTCACAAACAGAAAATCAAGATTCATCACCAAATCGATCCGAAATCGATCTCAAACGCGCGAATTCAACTGTTTCAAGCAACAACACTGAATCGCAACTCACAGCCGAATTCAGCAACAACAGCAAGAAAGGGAGGAAACACATCTCAAATAAACTAGCGTAGCTTTTCACTACCAGAGTCAAAACCGAATCGGTCATTTCACAACAACACTGAGGACGGATCGAAGCAAAGTGTAGGAAGCCGTTTCAAACCGAACGAAGTCCACAGCTTGAAGATCCGACGCGTTTTGGAGTAGAAGAGGTAATTTTTGTTCGTCTTTTGTAAGCTAGATCTAGGCCTATATGTTGAGTGTTTTGAAAGATTGATGCTGGATTTGGAAAGAGGAGGAGAAGAGGAGCGTTTTGATGTAAAATTTTCAAAAAAAAAAAAAAAAAGCTACGACGCGGCGGCTCTCCGGCCGACCACCGCATCGGAGCAGCTCCGACCACCCCCTCTTTTCTTCTACGGCGACGTTCCTTGAGAGCTTCTCTCTCTGGATTTCTGTTACAGAGAGAAACGTTTGCAAAATATGGCTTCTTTCTTCATTGACTTGCTTTTATACCTGCCTCTGATCCCATGCGTGTACGCCTACGGTAGTTCTGTGTTCCTTCGCATATCTTGAACATTGGATCTTGGATCCGATCCAATTGGATCGATCTAATGATCCCTGTGTCCCCTAATAACCCGGTTTTTCTCTTAGGCTTGGGCTTGGACCCTTATATGTTGTGGATTTCGTTTTTTTGTGAATTCCCTTGCTATTTCTACACTGTTTTTGCTAAATACACCACTGTTGTGTTAAAATTTCTTAAGAAAAGTCCCAAACAAATTTCTATTGTTCTTTCTTGATGGTTTTTGATTGTTTCTTGATATTTCTTGCATGATGAGTACTGAAAATATGTGCAAAAATATTTGTTTGTTGTTAATTCATTTCTTTTCAATTCTTGATAAAATCTTGTTAAAAACTTGTAAAAATTTTAGTGAGTCCTTATTGCAATTGTGTTGATGATTTAGATTTGTTTTATGTGAATTTTGTATGCTAAAAATGGATAGAAAAATGCATGAATAGTAGCTTGTGATTTGTGTTGTTTTGGTGCAATTTTGAAGAACTTTTGGTGTAGGGTTTGTTTCCAATTCTTTTGCTTATAATAGTGGTTAATTGTTGAGTATTTTGGAGACCTTGTTTAGTGTTTAAATTGAAGTATGTGGTGCTATTTTTGGATATGTGATAATTGGTTGCTTAGTTAGCAAGTTACTTGTTATGTTAATGTGTGATTTAGTGCAAAATTGGCTTAGTAGTATACTATGATTCCTTGGCACATAATTTCCTTGTAACACTCACATTGGGGCTGAACCTAAAAAATCCTTGAAAAGTGTCAAAATGTGAGCGTTATAGGTCTTGCATTTGCCTTGGAATTTTGGTGTTTTATTAAGTGCATTTTTGCCACTTTTTGTTGTTTTTTACCATGTTGATATGCTTGATTTTCTTGCCACTTTTTTCTACTATTCAATGCCTATTATTACTAGCCCTTTGTTCATTGTTTCATAAGCATCTCACATCATATTTTCATCTCTTATTTCTTGCACTTTAATTTCTTACACGTTAATTTTTACCAAGGCTTAGAATGTAAGGACTTAGGAATTTTGTATTTTACTTCATGCAATTTTAAATTCTTGCAAGACCATAGAATGTAAATTAGGGCATGATGTAATATGGACTATGGACTCTAATGATGTACACCGACACAAGCACCGACACGTGCACACACACATCACATGGTTACTTTAGATGTATGCTTAGGTTATGCATGTTTAGATGTATGTTTAGGATTGAATGTTTAGATGAATGCTTAGGCTTTACACTTAGAAAAAACCATTTTTCAAAAAAATATGAACAATATCACTCAAATCATTTTCTAAATAAACCTTGGGATCAAAATCCCATTGTATTTTCCTTTTTATTTTCTTAATCAAATTTCAATGAAAATTAATCATACTTGACTTTTTTCAAAAATCACTAATCAAACCTCACAACTTCACATCTTATGCCCTTGAGGCCTCTCTCTCTCATTCTTCAAAATTCCAATTTTCAAACTTAAAATCAACCAACAATAACAAAAACATTTTTTGGAAGAGAACTACGGTGGATTTGATCCCTTAAAAGGGTACGTAGGCAAGGAACCAAAATTCCTTCAATTCAAATAAAATAAAAATTCAAACACTTTCTTCTCCCTCCAATTCTTCACTTAGTAAACCCTTAGGTGTAAATATCATTTTTCAAAATAGCATTTAAAAATAAAGCGCGCGCGTAGAAAGTAAAGATGGTTGCTATAGGATACTATAGTCGTTATGGGTGCCTAACACCTTCCCGTAGCGAAAACAACTCCCGGACCTCGATTCTCAAGGGTTTTGCTTATTTTTTCCCTTCCCAAGAAAAAATGAGATATCAACGGTTAAAAAGGTTCAAACGTAATCAATGTTTGACACCCGAAAACCAAGATAAAACAGCTGGCGACTTCACTGGGGAATAAAATTCGAGAGTTACGCCTAGTCTTTATTTCCACGCTTGCGCTCTTTTTTACTTATTTCTTTTACTTGCTTTCTTATGTGAATAAATGTTTAATTTCTTGCAAACGTGTGGGGTGAGAATATCAAAAGTCCTACACCCGGGCTGAGTGAACTTAGGATTTAGGAGGGATATAATCGACAATTCATTCCGGGGGTTGCCTCGTGTTTTGGATTATGCGATCAATCCCACATAGCTGAGGCATTTTGGGGGTGATGTTGTCGGCGCGTGTTGTCGCGTTTAGGCACTTTGCTTCTAATTGTTCTATGACGCTATGAACCGTAGATAACCGAACCCATCCATGGCCATCTTCTAGGATGTAGTGCGGAGACTAAACCGAGTGTTGTCTTGAATTTTAGTCGTCACGCGATACTACACTCAAGTTAGACCTTCTTACGGATAATCATGGAACAAGTGTTGTCTCGTGACACCGTGATATACGTCGGAGAGGTTGCAACTTGGGAACTTTTTAGAACCCGGTTACTATCTCCTAAAACCCTAGTTTCACCGGACACCGTGTCCACCCATGACTCCTTGACTTTGAATTTCAACCCACCATGTTTTCTCCGTACTTGAACATAATCATGCATACATGCATACTTGCATAAACTTTTTCCATGCATTTTATTGAAGGGCTTAGAACAAATTGAATTTGTAAACATTGTAGGAATGGGGAAGACTAAGTCCTACAAGTTCAAGGAAGTGGATTTGGCTAGTTTGAGAGATTTGGCACTCAAGATCGAGGATCCGACTGGTTTCCGACATCGTTACGGGGCTTTACTCACTATTCTCCAGACTAACGTGGATGAGAAGCTTGTGCACACTCTAGTGCAATTCTATGATCAGGAGTATCGGTGCTTTACTTTTCCCGACTTTCAGCTAGTGCCCACTTTAGAGGCTTATTCTTGCTTGATGGGTCTATCTATTGCTAAGGGGGTACCTTTCGCGGGACTTGAGAATCCTCCTACTACATTAGTTGTTGCTAAAGATCTCTATCTCAAGACCACCGATGTCTCCAAGAATCTTGTCACTAAGGCTCACATCCGAGGGTTCACTTCAAAGTATCTACTTGAGAAAGCCAACCTCAAAACCACTTGCCAGGACACTCTTGAAGCTATTCTTGCACTCCTCATCTATGGGCTTATTCTCTTTCCAAATCTTGATGACTTCGTGGATATGAATGCTATTATGATCTTCCACTCCAAGAATCCGGTTCCTACTTTGCTAGCTGACACATACCATGCTATTCATGATCGATCCGGCAAGGGTTGTGGATACATTCTTTGCTGTGTACCTCTCCTCTATAGGTGGTTTATTTCGCACCTTCCGAAGTCCTTCCATGATAATCCAGAGAATTGGTGTATTTCACAAAGGATCATGGCTCTCACTCCTAATGACGTGGTTTGGCTCACTCCAGCTTCTAGAGTCAAGGAAATCATCTTCGGTGGTGGGAAGTTTCTTAATGTACCTCTTCTTGGTACCCGGGGTGGGATCAACTATAACCCAGAGCTCGCCTTGCGACAATTTGGGTTCCCGATGAAAGAAAAGCCTATCAATCTTGCTACATCTCCTTACTTCTTCCACTACTCCAATGCACCCACGGGAATAAGAGAAGATTTCATGGAGGCTTGGTCTAAGCTTCGAAAGAAAGAGGTGAAGCATATGGGTGTAAGGTCCGGTGTTGCTCATGAGGCCTATACGCAGTGGGTGATAAACCAAGCTGAGAAGATTGGTATGCCTTACCCCGCTATGAGATATGTGTCTGTATCTATTCCAACCATGCCTTTGCCTCTATTACCACCTACTCAGGAGAAGTATCAGGAGCATCTAGCTATGGAGAGTCGGGAGAAGCATCAGTGGAGAACCAGATACTATGAGGCTGAGAACTTGATTATGACTTTGGATGGAAAGGATGAGCAGAAGACTCATGAGGTCTTGACACTGAAGAAAGAGCTGGCTAAAGCTCAGAAAGAGATTGAAGAAAAGGATCAGTTGCTTATGAGGGACTCCAAGAGGGCTAGAGGTGCCCGTAACTTCTATGCTCGATACTGCAGCTATGAGTCTGGGTCTGAGTCTGAGGATGATGCTTCCACTTCCTATGCTTGAGGATTTCTATTTCCTACTGTTATTTCAAGTTGTTTATGTTGTTTTACATTTCAAAGTCTATCCCTTGGCTTAGTATTTCAAAGGGAATCATCTTGTCAGACTCTATGATGTTTGTTTGTTTTGTCTAGGTTTGATGTCTCAATTGTTTAGTAATGTTTACAAGCTTTTAATTTTTCTAAAAAACCCTTCGATAACACAAAAAGAGTCTTTTTGCATATGCATTAACACATCTCATGCATCATATGCATTCATTGGTCATAAAAGACTTCTCTCGTGCTCATTTCCTCCTGGTTCTTCTGCCGCAGTCTGAAAAGTGGCTCGTGCTCGTAAAGTTTACCAACCAGATAGAGTTCATCAAATAAGGTTTTACAGGAGAAGAAACATGGCTAACTTTGAAGAAGAAAATGCTCAGCTCCGTGCCGAATTGGCTGCTATAAAAGAAGACTTGGCTAAGGCTCATGGCGCTATGTCCACTATGATGGCTGCACAAGAACAACCAGCCACATCTGTTCCAGTTTCTACTGAAGTGATTCCATCTATCCCACTGTCTACTATGCCCAATGGACACCCTTATGGACTCCCAGCTTTCTATGCTCCTAATACTGCGGCTGGTATTGCTGGTATTGGCAATCAAGGGCAGATTCCCGTGACAACTTTTGCTACTACACCCACTTCTATGCCTCAAGTGACTACTGTTGTTACCGACCCTGTTGTACACACCGTGCAACAGGTAATTGATGTTGACACTCCGCGTGGACAAGATCCTATAATGGAAGCTATGAGGAGACAGTTAAGAGAGTTGGCTGGAGAACTCCGCGAGGTTAAGGCTGGCCGTGGGAATGGTGTCTCTGCTAAGGCTTGTGATCTATGTCTAGTGTCTCGATTTGAGGTTCCTAAGAAGTTCAAAGTGCTAGATTTTGACAAATACAATGGATCTTCTTGTCCACATAGCCATGTCATTCGGTATGTCCGAAAGATGGCCAACTACGCGGATAATGATGCGCTGATGATCCACTGCTTCCAGGATAGCTTGATGGAAGATGCGGCAGACTGGTACACTAGTTTGAGCAAAGACAATATCCATACTTTTGAAGAACTTGCTGCTGCCTTTGAAAATCACTATGAGTTCAACACCCGCTTGAAGCCAAATAGGGATTCTCTTAAAACTTTGTCTCAGAAGTCAGATGAAACCTTCCGTGAATATGCTCAGAGATGGAGAGGGGCAGCTGCCTGTGTTTCTCCTCGGCTTGATGAGGAAGAATTGACACAGACATTCCTGAAAACTTTGAAGAAGGAATATGTTGAAAGAATGATAGTCTCTGCTCCGAATAATTTCTCCGACATGGTTACTATGGGAACTCGTCTAGAGGAGGCTGTCAGAGAGGGTATCATTGTTCTTGAAAAGGGGGAATCTTCAGCTAGCGCACCTAAGAAGTATGGTAATGGCCACCATAAGAGGAAGGAACCTGAAGTAGGGATGGTATCTGGTAACCAGTCTATATCTGCTGCTCAGTTACCCTTACATGCAGTACTCTCAACATCCTTTCTTCCCACCATTCTACCAGCAATATCCTCTGCCACCGGGTCAACCGCCAGTGCCCGTTAATGCCATTACTTAACAAGTACAGCAGCAACCTCCTGCTCAGCAGCAACCTCCGCAACAACAGGGTCCTCGACCCAAGACTTATTTTCCACCAATACCAATGCGGTATGCTGATCTGCTCCCTACCCTACTTGCTAAAGGCCACTGTGTCACCAGACCAGGCAAGCCTCCGCCTACACCATTGCCTCCCAGGTTCCGACAGGATCTCACATGTGAATTCCATCAGGGCGCTCAAGGCCACGATGTTGGGGGTTGCTATGCTCTGAAGTATATTGTAAAAGACCTGATGGACAGAGGACGGTTGACTTTTGAAAATAGTGTTCCTCACGTTCTTGACAACCCACTTCCAAACCATGCTGCCGTTAACATGATCGAGGCTTTCGAAAGAGTTCGTGTTCCACAAGAAGCTCCCACTTTAGATGTCCGTAATGTTGCTACTCCTTTGGTACCGCTACATGTCAAACTTTGCCAGGCTTCTTTGTTCAATCACAATCATGCTTCTTATTCAGAATGTCTTCAAAATCATATGGGTTGTGGTGTGGTGCAAGATGATATACAAAGCCTGATGGATGACAAGCACTTGATTGCCAGTGATGTTTGCGTGATTGTGCCAGTGTTTCATGATTCTCCGGTTGAAACTGCATCTCAGACAAAGAATGTTGAACCTTTGGTGATCAGGTTACCTGGTCCGGTATCTTATGCCTCTACAAAAGCAATCCCTTACAAGTACGATGCAACCATGGTTGAGAATGGAGTGGAAGTGCCTCTAGTATCCCCAGCTACGATTGATAACGTCGCCGGAGAAATTACGGCTTTGAGGAGCGGAAAAGTCCGTCCACCCTTGTTCCAAAAGAAGGTGGTTACACCTGTTGCTACAATAACTCCACTAGTTGCTCCTCCTGTTGACAAGAACCCCGGCCCCTCAGGCCAGTCTATTGAAGAGTCTAATCTGGACGAAATTCTGAGGCTTATCAAAAAGAGCGATTATAAGATTGTTGACCAGCTGCTGCAAACTCCGTCAAAGATATCCATCTTGTCTCTACTCTTGAGCTCAGAAGCTCACAGGAAAGTGTTAATGAAAGTACTGGAACAAGCCTATGTGGATCATGAAGTCTCCGTGGATCAGTTCGATGGAATAGTGGGTAACATTACTGCTTGCAATAACTTGGGGTTTGGTGATGATGAGCTCCCCGAAATAGGGAAACACCACAACTAGGCTCTGCATATCTCAGTACACTGCAAGTCTGACATGATATCCAATGTGCTGGTGGACACTGGATCATCTTTAAATGTAATGCCCGAGTCTACACTGAGACAGTTAAGTCATCATGGAATTTCCCTAAGGGGAAGCAGCTATTTGGTTAAGGCTTTCGACGGATCTCGTAAAGATGTTCTTGGGGAGGTAGATCTACCAATTACCATTGGTTCTGAGACGTTCCAGATCACTTTCCAGGTCATGGACATCAATGCTTCTTACAGTTGTCTCCTCGGGAGACCTTGGATTCACGATGCTGGGGCAGTAACTTCTACTCTACACCAGAAGCTCAAGTTTGTGAGGAATGGTAAGCTTGTCACTGTACTTGGTGAAGAAGCGTATCTGGTTAGCCAAGTGTCATCTTTCTCTTGTGTTGAAGCAGGGTCCGCTGAAGGGACGTCATTTCAGGGCTTGACTGTTGAAGGTGCAGAACCTTGGAGGGCTAGTGCTAGTATGGCTTCATTGAAAGACGCCCAGAAAGCTGTTCAAGAAGGGCAAGCTGCTGGCTGGGGCAAGGTGATACAGATTTTGGAAAACAAGCATAAAGAGGGCCTTGGATTCTCCCCGACCTCAGGCGTTTCAACAGGAACTTTCTACAGTGCTGGGTTTATCAATGCTATTGCTAAAGATGCTGCTGAAAGTAGTCATGTGTCTACATTTGTAGTACCAGGAGGCACTGTGAGAAATTGGGAGGCCATTGATGTTCCTTTAGTCATGCATGCTTCCATGTAATGTGTCTTGTTGCTCATGCTTTTTTGTTTTCAAAATAACAATCCTTTCGCTCTGCCCAAGGCAAAAGTGATATCATTGTAAGGGCATGTTTGTTTCGGCATTGCCGTTATCAATAAAAGTTGTCGTCTTTTCCGCGACTCTTTGTTTTTTTACTTTTAGCGTTTTTTCTTGGAAATAATGGTAATGCCAAAAAAGCCAAAACATCTGTATTTTCTTATTAATTTCAAAAATCTGCATGAAAAACTTTTTCTAAAAAAATCATTCCAATCATATTATGCAGATTGAACCATAATAAACCCGTTAAACACAGTGACCCTATGGTTCCTCCAAATTTTGAATTCCCTGTATATAAAGCCGAAGATGAGGAAGATGATGAAGAGATACCGTATGAGATCACTTGACTGCTTGAGCAAGAAAGAAGAGCCATTCAGCCTCACCAGGAAGAGATTGAGCTTGTCAACCTGGGTACTGAAGAGAACAAACGAGAGATCAAGATTGGTGCTGCACTTGAGCCAGAAGTGAAAAAGAAGATTACTCAGCTTCTCCATGATTATCCAGATGTCTTTGCATGGTCCTATGAAGATATGCCGGGTCTAGATCCCAAGATCGTGGAACATCGGATACCGACAAGACCTGAATGTCCTCCTGTTAAACAGAAATTGAGAAGGTCTCGTCCAGACATGGCTCTTAAGATCAAGGCTGAGGTGCAGAAGCAAATTGATGCGGGTTTCCTCATAACAACTGAATATCCTGAATGGGTTGCCAACATTGTACCAGTACCAAAGAAAGATGGGAAATTTAGAATGTGTGTTAATTACAGAGATCTGAATAAAGCCAGTCCAAAAGATAACTTCCCATTGCCTCATATTGATGTGCTTGTTGACAGTACTGCTCAATCCAAAGTGTTCTCCTTTATGGATGGTTTCTCTGGTTATAACCAGATACGGATGTCACCTGAAGATAGAGAAAAGACGTCCTTCATCACTCCGTGGGGAACATTCTGTTATAAGGTGATGCCGTTCGGTTTGATAAATGCTGGTGCTACCTATCAAAGAGGTATGACAACTCTGTTTCATGATATGATTCACAAAGAGATTGAAGTATATGTGGATGACATGATTGTGAAGTCAAGTGATGAAGAGCAGCATGTCGTGTATTTGAAAAAGATGTTTGAAAGACTAAGAAAGTACAAGCTGCGGTTGAATCCTAACAAGTGCACATTTGGTGTAAGATCTGGAAAGTTGCTAGGCTTCATTGTCAGTCAAAGAGGCATTGAAGTTGACCCTGACAAAGTCCGAGCCATCAGAGAGATGTCGGCCCCTCAAACTGAAAAGCAAGTCAGAGGTTTCCTTGGACGCCTGAATTATATTTCAAGATTTATATCTCACATGACTACTACCTGCGGGCTAATTTTCAAATTGCTCAGAAAGAATCAGCCTGTTGTATGGAATGATGAATGCCAGGAAGCTTTTGATAGCATTAAAGAATACCTATTGGAACCACCTATCCTTGTCCCGCCAGTGGAAGGAAGGCCTTTGATTATGTATTTGTCAGTGTTAGATGATTCTGTGGGTTGTGTCCTCGGTCAACAAGACGAGACTGGAAAGAAAGAACATGCTATCTACTATCTGAGCAAGAAGTTCACCGACTGTGAGACTCGGTATACGATGCTTGAAAAAACTTGTTGTGCTTTAGCTTGGGCTGCCAAACGCCTGCGTCATTATATGGTGAATCATACAACTTGGTTGATATCCCGAATGGATCCAATCAAGTATATCTTTGAGAAGCCTGCCGTTACTGGAAAGATTGCACGTTGGCAAATGTTGTTGTCTGAATATGATATTGTGTACAAAGCTCAGAAAGCAATCAAAGGAAGCATCCGTGCTGAGCATCTTGCTTGTCAACCTCTTGATGATTACCAGCCGATTAAATTTGATTTCCCTGATGAAGAGATTATGTATCTGAAAGCAAAGGACTGTGAAGAACCACTGATCAATGAAGGGCCGAATCCCAATAGCAAGTGGGGGTTAGTCTTTGATGGTGCTGTCAATGCTTACGGTAAAGGAATTGGGGCCATTATTGTAACTCCGCAGGGGCACCACATTCCTTTCACTGCTCGAATAACCTTTGAATGCACGAACAACATAGCCGAATATGAAGCATGCATCTTGGGCATTGAAGAAGCCATTGATCTGAGGATTAAGCACCTTGACATCTATGGAGATTCTGCACTTGTTATTAATCAGATAAAAGGTGAATAGGAGACTCATCATGAGAAGTTGATCCCTTACCGTGACTATGCAAGACGTCTGTTGACATACTTTACCAAGGTTGAGCTGCACCACATCCCTCGGGATGAAAACCAAATGGTTGATGCACTTGCCACTTTGTCTTCCATGTTCCGTGTCAATCATTGGAATGATGTGCCCGTGATCAAAGTGCAGCGTCTTGATAGTCCCGCTCATGTGTTTACTATTGAAAATATTCCAGATCAAGCTGATAAAGACATGAATAATGGAAAACCTTGGTATCATAATATCAAACAGTTCTTGCAGAGTCATGAATATCCACCTGGTGCTTCCAACAGGGATAAAAAGACCTTGAGAAGATGGGCTAGTAAATTCCTTCTGGACGGAGAAGTCCTATACAAAAGGAACTACGACATGGTCCTGTTGAGATGTGTTGACAAACAAGAAGCTAAGAAATTGATGCATGATGTACATGACGGCACCTTTGGGACCCATGCTTCGGGTCACACTATGTCAAGAAAACTATTAAGAGCCGGCTATTACTGGATAACCATGGAATGTGACTGCCACAAACATGCTAAGAGATGCCACAAATGGTTCCAATCTGAACAATAGCATGATGCAAGCTTTATGTGAAGAATTCAAAATCGAACATCACAACTCTTCTCCTTATAGACCTCAGATGAATGGTGCAGTTGAGGCCGCTAACAAGAACATCAAGAAGATTGTTCAGAAGATGGTCACTACTTACAAAGATTGGCATGAGATGCTACCGTTTGCCTTGCATGGTTACCGTACTACGGTGCGCCGTTCAACCGGGGCAACTCCTTTCTCTTTGGTATATGGCATGGAAGCAGTTCTCCCTCTGGAAGTGGAGATTCCATCTCTTCGAGTAATCATGGAAGCAAAATTAACTGAGGCTGAATGGTGTCAAAGTCGGTACGATCAATTGAATCTGATTGAAGAGAAACGTATGGATGCTATGGCTCATGGACAGTTGAATCAAGTGCGAATGAAGAATGCGTTTGACAAGAAAGTCCGACCTCATGAATTCAAGGAAGGCGAACTTGTATTGAAAAGAAGGATAAGCCAGCAACCCGACCCAAGGGGCAAGTGGACACCTAACTATGAAGGTCCTTATGTTGTCAAGAAGGCTTTCTCTGGTGGTGCTTTGATTCTTACACACATGGATGGTGTTGAACTTCCGAATCCTGTTAATTCCGATATAGTCAAGAAATACTTTGTCTAAAAAGAAAAGAACAGTGTGGTAGGTCGAAAACCCGAAAGGGCGGCCTAGGCAAAAATGCGCTTCCCGGTGGATCGAAAACCCGAAAGGGCGGTCCAGGCAAAAGTTAGGGACAAAAAAAATGAATATGAAAAAGCTCGCTGAGATTGTACGCAACTCAGGCAAGAATGAGCGCCTCGATGAGCCGAAAACCCGGAAGGGCGGTTCATGCAAAAATGAGGTTGACAATAAAAGACAAGTAACTATATCTGGCAAACCACCATCACCCCTTGGGGCATCTGCAGCTGTCAATGATTGTCTTCATCAGAAGCTTCTGTACTTGTGAATTCAAAATTTCTATGAAATGTAGCGGTCATCGTGTTCAATGTACCACCAACCAATAAAATTACCATTTTCCAAGCTTTGTAAATCCGTGGAGTTATGTCTTTGGCCGACTCTCACTCTTCTACATCAATTTGAGCCTGTGCTATTGTTTGAAACTCTATTTTTCTTTCTATTTTCAATGCTATATACAAAACAATTTCTTTCTATTTGATAATGTCAATGTATGAAACAAACATTTTTGAAAATTGAAAAATCTTTTCCTGTCTATTTTTGAAAGCAAACCTGAGCAATAAGGTACATTTCAATGAAACATGCATGAATAAATGTATATCAATGTCCATATCAATACATGTTACGAGCAGGTTACTCCCCAGGATGATCTGTGGTCAATGGCAAGAATGAAAAACAGAATGGAAAGAGAAAAATGAAGCAAAAATGAAAATAAAAAGCTCGCTAAGTTGAAAACCCAAAAGGGCGGCTTAGGCAAAAATGAGCACCCCGCTGATTGACAACCTATGAAGGCAATTCAGGCAAAAATGGGGCAATGTAAAGAATTTTATTCCCCGGTGAATCGAAAACCCGAAAGGGCGGTTCAGGCAAAAATGGGATTGAAGAATGAAAGAATGAAAAGCGTTGACCACAGATGCGAACATCCAATGTTCACCCAGCACTGACACGCCTAACAACGGCGACCTGTATCAAAGAATCTTACAAGGGTCCCTCCTCTACAAGTTTTATTGCCCTCAGCCATGGTTTTGATACGTCTTTCAACGACAGTCTCTCCAAAGAGGATTTCCATGCGAATATGTTGTGGCACGAGCCACTACGTGCCCAATCTTCCAGTGTTTCAAGCATAATCATGCATTCCAAGCATTCATACATGCATAATCATGCATTTTTATGTGCTCATACATTCAATAATCTTGTTATACCATACATACATGTTGCATTTCCAATCTCAACTTTCAATCCAACTCAGTTTCCACTTTCAATTCAGTTAAATCTCCACTTTTAATTCAACTCAAATCCAATTTCCAATCCCCAATTTCAATCCAATCTCAATTTCAATTCAATTCAATTTCAACTGTCAAATTCAAATCAATCTCAACTTTCAATCCAATCTCAATGTAAATTTAACTCAATCACAATTTCCAATTCAACTCAATTTCAATCTCCAATTCAACTCAATTTCAACTTTCCAATTCAATGTCTATGTCTCTGTGAAACTCTCAATTCAATTCAAATTCTATGTCTATGTCTTTGTCTATGTCTCTGATTGTTTTCAATTTTCAATCCCTATTTCAATCTCAAACTTTCAATTCAATGTCTTTGTCAATATTAATCCACTCTCAATTTGCTCTTGGGCCAACAATAATGGTCATGTCTATTTTCAAGTCAAGTCAATATCAACCTACTCTCAATTTGTATCTTTTCAAATCAAACTTCCAATTCGCATCTTGCTATAAGTCTTGTTATGGGTCAAGTGGCTAGTTCGATCCAAAGAACAGCTTGTACCTGCTTATATGCCTATGTTTCCGGTCAAACGGGAAGTTCGATCCGAAGAACAGTTTGTACCCTGCTTATGTTTTGT
This sequence comes from Medicago sativa, assembly GCF_051527215.1. Classification (NCBI taxonomy): domain Eukaryota; kingdom Viridiplantae; phylum Streptophyta; class Magnoliopsida; order Fabales; family Fabaceae; genus Medicago; species Medicago sativa. The sequence continues at coordinate 37,872,743 of NC_140755.1, read as the reverse complement.
TATCGGTCAAACGACAAGTTCGATCCAAAGAACAGTTTGCACGAACTTACATGTTGTGATATTGATCAAGCAGCAAGTTCGATCCCAAAGAACAGCTTGTATCAGTCTTTTGTCTATATTTCTAGGTCAAACAGCAAGTTCGATCCAAAGAACAGTTTGTACCTGCCCATCTGTTTACATTCTCAATCAAGCGACAAGTTCGATCCAAAGAACAGCTTGTATCTGCCTATATGTCTATGTCTCCGGTCAAGTGCCAAGTTCGATCCTAAGAACAGCTTGTGCCTATCTTGTGTCTCTATTCCCAGTCAAGTAGCAAGTTCGATCCAAAGAACAGCTTGTACTCACCTCTTGCTTGTATCTCATGGTCAGGTGGCTAGTTCGATCCAAAGAACAGCTTGTACCTATCTTTTGTTCCCTGGTTTGTCTACCCTGTCAATGTCTACCTAAATCCCCAGTGATATGACATGCCCTGTAGACTCCAGTTCGTTTGCCTTGCATTCATAATCAAAACATTGCATGGCATTCATATTTTGAAAATCTGAGAGCGTATTTTTATGTCCAAAAACAGTGCAAATGTTAATATTTAAGTATCTTCGTCCCGTCAGATCAAAGACTTCGTCTCTTGACCCTCCGGACAAAGAAACCTAAATAGGGGCAGCTGTTATACCCTAATTTTGGACCTAAAAATACTAGCTCTATCCTTCTTTTCTTGCATTTTAAGTCATTTGAATTTGCCTTTGATCAATTGCACTTTCCTCTGCATCTTATTTCAATGTTACTTGCAAAATCCATAAAAAAGGGTATTTTAGTCAATTCCTGCATCCAAACTCATTTTAGTTCTTTAAAAATTTGTTTGAGTCTTTTCAATTGGTTTGAATAAGTCTTTATTTCAATTCTATGTCAAAATCCATTTCAAAAATTGCATTTGAAGTCACTTTGAGTCAGTTTAGCCCCTAGGGGCATTTCAGTCATTTCCTGTGTTAAAATTCCTTTTAATTCCTAAAAAAAATTGTCTCTGAGTCTTTTAATTTGCTTATATAAACTCTTGCTTTAATTCCTTGTCACAAACCATTTTAAAATTGCATTTGAGTCGTTTTAGTCCCTAGGGGCATTTTGGTCTTTTCACACGAAATTTTGACAGAGAGAGGTTACTTTAAAGTACCTCATTTAAGTAATTGGTTCGTTTTAGTCCGTTTTGTTATTTTTAATCGTTTCACTTTACGTTTATTTCAAATTACATTTTTTAATTCAATTTTATTAATTTTTGCATTTTAGTCTTTTTGTGTTATTTTGCATTTTGGTCCTTGTCTTTTATTATTTTGCAGATTAGTCCATATTGTCCAAGTCATTAGTCTAGTGCCACATGGCATCAGCAGATTGGTCCAGTCATCATACACATCAGCTATAAATAGTCCAGTCACAGTCCAAGTCATGGTCAACACCAATCACTTTCACACTTCCCAAAAAAAACTTCACAAAAAAAAAATCAGAAAGAGAGAAAGAAAAATTCTTTCTCTCTCTTCTCCCTCACCATAACAGAATTCGTCCACCACCTAGAACCACCGTAACAAACTTTTCCGGTCATCCCTAACCTCCCAACCACCGCCATAACAACTCAAAACCACCGTAACTTTCAGCAACATCATCACAAACTCGATTTCACAAACAGAAAATCAAGATTCATCACCAAATCGATCCGAAATCGATCTCAAACGCGCGAATTCAACTGTTTCAAGCAACAACACTGAATCGCAACTCACAGCCGAATTCATCAACAACAGCAAGAAAGGGAGGAAACGCATCTCAAATAAACTAGCGTAGCTTTTCACTACCAGAGTCAAAACCGAATCGGTCATTTCACAACAACACTGAGGACGGATCGAAGCAAAGTGTAGGAAGCCGTTTCAAACCGAACGAAGTCCACAGCTTGAAGATCCGACGCGTTTTGGAGTAGAAGAGGTAATTTTTGTTCGTCTTTTGTAAGCTAGATCTAGGCCTATATGTTGAGTGTTTTGAAAGATTGATGCTGGATTTGGAAAGAGGAGGAGAAGAGGAGCGTTTTGATGTAAAATTTTCAAAAAAAAAAGCTCCGACGCGGCGGCTCTCCCGCCGACCACCGCGTCGGAGCAGCTCCGACCGCCCCCTCTTTTCTTCTACGGCGACGTTCCTTCAGAGCTTCTCTCACTGGATTTCTGTTAGAGAGAGAAACGTTTGCAAAATATGGCTTCTTTCTTCATTGACTTGCTTTTATACCTGCCTCTGATCCCATGCGTGTACGCCTATGGTAGTTCTGTGTTCCTTCGCATATCTTGAACATTGGATCTTGGATCCGATCCAATTGGATCGATCTAATGATCCCTGTGTCCCCTAATAACCCGGTTTTTCTCTTAGGCTTGGGCTTGGACCCTTATATGTTGCGGATTTCGTTTTTTTGTGAATTCCCTTGCTATTTCTACACTGTTTTTGCTAAATACACCACTGTTGTGTTAAAATTTCTTAAGAAAAGTCCCAAACAAATTTCTATTGTTCTTTCTTGATGGTTTTTGATTGTTTCTTGATATTTCTTGCATGATGAGTACTGAAAATATGTGAAAAAATATTTGTTTGTTGTTAATTCATTTCTTTTCAATTCTTGATAAAATCTTGTTAAAAACTTGTAAAAATTTTAGTGAGTCCTTATTGCAATTGTGTTGATGATTTAGATTTGTTTTATGTGAATTTTGTATGCTGAAAATGGATAGAAAAATGCATGAATAGTAGCTTGTGATTTGTGTTGTTTTGGTGCAATTTTGAAGAACTTTTGGTGTAGGGTTTGTTTCCAATTCTTTTGCTTATAATAGTGGTTAATTGTTGAGTATTTTGGAGACCTTGTTTAGTGTTTAAATTGAAGTATGTGGTGCTGTTTTTGGATATGTGATAATTGGTTGCTTAGTTAGCAAGTTACTTGTTATGTTAATGTGTGATTTAGTGCAAAATTGGCTTAGTAGTATACTATGATTCCTTGGCACATAATTTCCTTGTAACACTCACATTGGGGCTGAACCTAAAAAATCCTTGAAAAGTGTCAAAATGTGAGAGTTATAGGTCTTGCATTTGCCTTGGAATTTTGGTGTTTTATTAAGTGCATTTTTGCCACTTTTTATTGTTTTTTACCATGTTGATATGCTTTATTTTCTTGCCACTTTTTTCTACTATTCAATGCCTATTATTACTAACCCTTTGTTCATTGTTTCATAAGCATCTCACATCATATTTTCATCTCTTATTTCTTGCACTTTAATTTCTTACACGTTAATTTTTACCAAGGCTTAGAATGTAAGGACTTAGGAATTTTGTATTTTACTTCATGCAATTTTAAATTCTTGCAAGACCATAGAATGTAAATTAGGGCATGATGTAATATGGACTCTAATGATGTACACCGACACAAGCACCGACACGTGCACACACACATCACATGGTTATTTTAGATGTATGCTTAGGTTATGCATGTTTAGATGTATGTTTAGGATTGAATGTTTAGATGAATGCTTAGGCTTTACACTTAGAAAAAACCATTTTTCAAAAAAATATGAACAATATCACTCAAATCATTTTCTAAATAAACCTTGGGATCAAAATCCCATTGTATTTTCCTTTTTATTTTCTTAATCAAATTTCAATGAAAATTAATCATACTTGACTTTTTTCCAAAATCACTAATCAAACCTCACAACTTCACAATCTTATGCCCTTGAGGCCTCTCTCTCTCATTCTTCAAAATTCCAATTTTCAAACTTAAAATCAACCAACGAAAACAAAAACATTTTTTGGAAGAGAACTACGGTGGATATGATCCCTTAAAAGGGTACGTAGGCAAGGAACCAAAATTCCTTCAATTCAAATAAAATAAAAATTCAAACACTTTCTTCTCCCTCCAATTCTTCACTTAGTAAACCCTTGGGTGTAAATATCATTTTTCAAAATAGCATTTAAAAATAAAGCGTGCGCGTAGAAAGTAAAGACTGTTCCTATAGGATACTATAGTCGTTATGGGTGCCTAACACCTTCCCATAGCGAAAACAACTCCTGGACCTCGATTCTCAAGGGTTTTGCTTATTTTTTCCCTTCCCAAGAAAAAATGAGATATCAACGGTTAAAAAGGTTCAAACGTAATCAGTGTTTGACACCCGAAAACCAAGATAAAACAACTACTTTGCCTCCACATTCCATTTTTAGGTGGAATCAATTGGAAAAAGCTTTCCATGAACAATACTACATGGGTCAATCTAAAATTAGTTTGAAAGAACTGGCCAATGTTCGACGAAAGATGCACGAATCAATCGATGATTATCTGAACAGATTCCGTCTTTTCAAGGCCAGATGTTTTACTTCAGTGCCAGAGCATGAATTGGTTGAAATGGCCGCTGGTGGCCTTGACTATTCCAGTTGAAAGAAATTGGACACTCAATATCTTAGGGATATGGCACAATTAGCAGACAGAGTTCGACAAGTCGAAAGACTTAAGGTTGAAAAAGCCTGGATGAACAAATTCCCTAAAAAGGAAAAATTCGCCTATGTAGATGAAGGAGACAGTGACCCTAAATTCGATTGGGGTCAGATTCCGTCGAAGAAAATGAGATAAATTTGGCAGAGTTAAAAGATGGACCGCCTTATACATGCAAATTGTTAAGGCCATTGAATGGGAAAAATCCCGAAGAGCCTAAAAATGACAAATACCCTCCTAAAACATATACTTTTGATGTTTCTAAATGTGAAGAGATATTCGATCTCTTAGTAGCAGATGGCATAATATTAGCGCCAAAAAACATGAAACTACCTCCTTTATAACAAAGAAAGAAACGAGGATTTTGTAAATTCCATGGATTTTTAGGCCATAACTTATCTCGTTGTACTCGTTTCAGGGATTCTGTACAAACAGCTCTCGATGAGGGAAGGTTGAAGTTTGGAGATAAGACCATACAGCAATGCAAATCGATGCAGATCCTTTGAAGAAAGCTGATTCAATGTATGCTGATGTGGTTGCCATAAACATGGTAAATATTTCAGAAGAATTTGGCACTGAATCCCCTTTCTCGGCCCCTATATTGAAAGAGAATTTACAAGCCGGTGAGGAGATGGTCACCGATAACCATCAGTTTGAAAGCGCAACGGTTACTGAAGACCAATTTGCTGAAAAAATGAAAGTGGCGTATCCCAAGGCTGAGGAAGATTTGATAGATTTTCTCAATAGGTGCAAAATTTCCAATGCACATGCCATGCTCTGCCCAAGATGCAGTGCAGTTTTCGACAAAGAAGCTGCAAAATCCGACGAGGGATTTCGACCCCAAGCCAAGCGCAAAGGCGGATGGGTTGATAACTGGCCAAAATTCGGTTTCGACAAACGAGGGGTTCCTTATAAGATGAAAGCCTCAGAGAAAAATCCAGGCAAAAATCACAGGAAGACATTCAATCCTTCTTCGAAGGCTCCTACAGATACTTGGCTCTTTTCTGGGGGCAAGAAATCTGGTTACTCCGCCCCACCAACGAAATGGGTGAAAAGAGTGGCCACAACATCTCATCAGCAGGAGACGTCGAATTCCAGCAAGTATGCCTACAACAACAATTACAAAGGAAAAAACCCCATGACCAAAACACAACGGCGAAGGTATCAACGCCAGAAAAAGGCAAGTGCTTCGAAAGACGCCACTAAAGTTGAGAAAAGGGAAGAGAAACAGGAAACTGTTTTCGAAATGGTCAAAAGCCCAGCCACCGAAAGAATATTTCCCCCTTTATCAACTTTGAAAGAAGACCTTCCAAAGGAGGATGAGGAAATGACTTCAAATTTCTCTGAATCCGACCCAAGTCTCGACATAGTGTGTAATGTTGTGTCAGTACTACCGGTTGAATATGATGTGCCCTCTGAGGTTAATGAAGTGGAAAGCGATTTCATTGAAGAAATGGCCATTCACAAGCCATTATGATATTATGTTATGAACAATGGTTGTATTGAGGATCAACATGCAGTGTTCGAGAAGCCTGATATCTTGATGATGCATCACCTTAAACCTTTTTTTATCCAAGCCAAGATAAATGGTGTGGGGGTGAATAAGGTACTGGTGGATGGAGGTGCCACAGTAAATTTGAAACCCCAATCCTTTTTGGAAAAAATTGGGATTGTTGATTCCGACTTAAAACCACATAACATAGTCCTCACTAACTATGAAGGAAAAACTGGCAATTCCCTTGGGGCTGTCAAAGTTGATTTGATAGTTGGAAGTGTGAAAAGAACAATTACATTCATGGTAGTCCCATCTAAGGCTATCTTTAATGTGTTGTTAGGTAGGGAATGGATCCATGGTGTGGGGGCAGTGCCTGCTACTGTACATCAAAGGATTGCAATCTGGAGAGAAGATGGCCTAGTGGAGAATGTCGAAGCCGATCAAAGTTATTTTATGGCTGAAGTAAATACCATCACCAAGAAGAACTTCGATAAACAACTTGCAAACATTTCTCCAGTACTTTCGTTGGGTCCCAAATATGTAATTTCAGAAGATGAAATATACACCATGAGACTACATCCTGATGGTTTTGTATGGGAAAGAGAACTCGTTGGTCATGATTACGTAATGGTGAATCATAAGGAAGTTCCCCTAAGAGAAGAAAACATGCTCAGAACTAGGGCCTCGACATACAAGAAGGTTACTGATGACCTCACTCCAGGATCGACGGAGTATGCAATCTTACCAACTGGGTGGAACATCGAAAAGTAATTCATGGTTGAGCCCAATTTTTGGAAAATAATTACGGCCTACGTGGCCGAAACCCAATTCAAAACGGCCAAAGAGGTCGAGGTCTTGCAGAAAGAGTGGATCGAAACTCCGGTAGAAGAGACTACTGATGATCTCATTGATGATCAAAAGTTGGATTGTATATATGACGACAAACCTTTGGGTTTCGAAGAAGATCCTATGGGTTCTACTATTAAGATGAAGGCGCAAGATCCCCTAGAAGAAGTAGATTTGGGAGATGGCTCTGTCAAGAGGCCAACGTATGTTAGCGCCAAAATTCCCAAAGAATTCAAAGATCGAATCGTAGTGCTCCTAAAGGAACACAAAGATTGTTTCGCCTGGGATTACAACAAAATGCCCGGTTTAAATCGAAAGGTAGTAGAATTGAGATTGCCGATTCGGTCAAATAAAAAACCAGTGAAGCAGATTCCTAGAAGGTTTGCACCACAGATCTTGCCAAAGATTAAAGAAGAGATCGAAAGACTCTTGAAATGCGGTTTCATCAGACCGACCAGGTATGTAGATTGGCTAGCAAATGTAGTTCCTGTTATAAAGAAAAATGGGACTATAAGAGTCTGTATTGACTTTAGAGATTTAAATCTCGCTACTCCTAAAGATGAGTATCCCATGCCTGTGGCAAAAATGCTAGTAGACTCAGCAGCAGGCTTCGAGTATTTGAGTATGCTTGATGGTTATTCAGGCTACAACCAAATTTTTATTGCTGAAGAGGATATCTCTAAAACAACATTTCGATGCCCGGGGGCATTAGGTTGTTACGAATTGCTGGTGATGCCATTTGGTTTAAAAGAGCAATGAATTCGATGTTTCATGACTTCATCAAAGATTTTATGCAAGTTTACATCGATGATATTGTAGTAAAATCATCATCAGAAGATAAGCACTTAGACCATTTACGCCGGTCATTCGAAAGAATGAGGCAATATGGATTAAAAATGAATCCATTAAAATGTGCATTTGGTGTTTGTGCAGGTGTTTTTTTAGGTTTTGTTGTCCACAAGAAAGGGATCGAAATTAATCAAAACAAAACCAAAGCAATAATGGAGACTAAAGCCCCTACAACCAAGAAAGAGTTGCTGTCTTTGTTAGGAAAAATCAACTTTCTCAGAAGGTTCATATCAAACCTAAGTGGCAGGACACAAGCATTTGCGCCACTGCTTTGCCTGAAGAAAGAAGATGTGTTCAATGGGAGCCAGAGCACCAGAAGGCTTTCGATGAGATCAAGTCCTATTTAATGAACCCTCCTATTTTGTCACCTCTTTTAAAAGATAGAAAGATGAAATTGTATATAGCAACATCTGAAAGTACTATGGGAAGTATGCTATCACAAGAGGATGAAAATGGCGTAGAAAGAGCTATTTATTATCTTAGTAGGGTATTGAATGATGCTGAAACAAGATATCACCCATAGTGAAAAATTATGTCTTTGTCTGTATTTTTCATGTACAAAACTTAAGCATTATATAAAGCCTTTCGATGTTTGTGTTTATTCTCATTTCAATATAATTAAACATATGTTGTCAAAACCTATTTTGCATAGTAGAGTGGGAAAATGGGCTTTAGCACTTACGGAATAATCATTGACATATCAATCTTTGAAATCCGTTAAAGGCCAAAATGTGGCTGATTTTATCGCTGATCATTCGGTGGAAGAACCGTTGCCTGGGGGCATCGAGAACCAGTGCTGGAAGTTGTATTTCGATGGGTCCAGTAATAAAAATGGCATCAGGATTGGGATAGTGATTGTTTCGCCAGACAACACTATAACTAAGTACAAATTTCGAATTAATCAATTTTCTTTAAATAATGAGGCTGAATATGAGGCCTTAATTACCGGTTTAGAGATCTTACTCGAACTGGGGGCAAAAAGTATCGAAATAAATGGAGATTCAGAATTAGTGTTGAGGTAATTGACCAAAGAATACAAATGCGTCAAGGAAAGTTTAATTCTATACCTCACCATAGAAAATGCGTTACTCAAACGTTTTGTCCATATCGAAATAAGACATATTCCCCGAATAGAGAACCAAGAAGCAAACGACCTTGCTCAAGCGGCTTCTGGGTATAAAGTTTCAAAAGATCATGAGCAAGAGCCAATCGAGATCAGAAATAAGCGCAGTTCGAAAGAATCTCTCCCAGAAAAATTGTCAACACCAAAACTTGGTTGAAATATTGGTTGTTAACAATTTATCTGATAATGATTGGCGAAAACCCATTGTTAATTATTTAGAAAATCCTGATGGTACAACTTGTCGAAAAATAAAATATAAAGCCTTGAGCTATGTAATTGTGGGGAACGATTTGTTCAAAAAGACTCCAGAGGGAGTTCTACTTAAATGTCTAGGAGAAACTGAGGCATATTTAGATGTTTCCAATACTCACAGTGGAGCATGTGGTACACATCAGGCGGGCCATAAGATGAAATGGCTTTTGTTTCGACAAGGAGTACATTGGCCAACCATGCTAAAAGATTGCATAGAATTTGCCAAAGGTTGCCAAGGGTGCTAAGAGCACGCTAGAATCCAACGTGTGCCAGCAAGTGAACCTTGGCCGTTTTGAGGCTGAGCCTTAGATGTAATTGGGGAAATAAAGCCTAAGTCATCGAAAGGCCACAAATATATTTTAGTTAGGATAGATTACTTCACCAAATGGATAGAGGCAATCCCACTAAAAGAGGTTACGCAAGATGAAGTAATAAGTTTCATCCAAAAACATATTATTTACAGATTTGGCATTCCAGAGACTATCACCAAAGATCAAGGATCTGTGTTTACTGGTCGAAAGATGGTAAAGTTTGCTGAAAATACAGGTTTTAAGTTATTGACTTCTACACCATATTATGCTCAAGCCAATGGTCAGGTTGAAGCAGCAAAAAAAAATATTATTTCCATAGTCAAGAGGAAAGCCAAGGGCAAACCCCAAAACTGGCATGAATTTCTTGGTGAAGCTTTGTGGGCATGTCGAACTTTACCATCTTAGTATCGACAAAGTATCGACAAATACTACACCCTATAGGCTCACATTTGGCCATGATGCTGTCTTGCCAGTCGAAATTTTGCTTCAATCAACTAGAGTTCAAAGACAATTCGAGATTCCAACTAATCATTATTGGAATATGATTTTGGATGAGTTAGTGGATCTAGATGAAGAAAGATTGATGGCACTAGAAGTTCTCACAAAGCAGAAAGAAAGAATTGCAAAGGCTTACAATAAAAAAGTTAAGTCGAAGCTTTTTGCTCAGAGAGACTTAGTATGGAAAGTTATTCTGCCAATGGACAAGAAAAGTCGAGTGTTGGGGAAATGGTCTCCTAGTTGGGAAGGACCATGGGAAATTCGAAAAGTGTTTTCGAATAATGCATATGAAATCAAAGAATTAAACGACGACCAAAGAGTTATGCATATAAACAGAAAATATTTGAAAAAATATAAGCCGATGCTGCAAGAAATTAGAATTGCACAAGAGTAGTTCGAAATAAAAAAGAAACATGGCATTATAGACTTAGTGCCAACTAACGGGCAGTTTACATCATAAGTCCAAAATTGGATAAGTTAACCATTATAAAAAAAACGACTAAAAGCTATAGAAATTTCAGGCATGGCGATCAAAGCCAAAACATCCATCATCCACCTAATTTCTGTATCGAGGCGACAGCAATAGCCCTGGTAAGAGTAACCTTCATCACTATCGGGAAGAAATCCACGGTAACCTCCCATCCATCCATCCCCAAGGCAGTTGTGCCGGCTATAGCAAAAAAGTGGGTATACCATTCCAAGGGGAAGCCGCCGGTGATACTCGTTGTAGTGAAACCGATAGGGGGTGCCGAAACCCAGAACATCATGACGGTATTGAAAAATTCTTCTAGTCATTAAGAGATTTTCGAAATCCTTAAATATTTGTTGGTAGTCAGGAGAAGAATAACTGGTGGCTCTAATTAAGACATCAAAGTATTTGACGCTGTTAGAACCAATAGCCAAGGCATTTTCGAGCAACTTCTTCACCATATTCAACTTTGGTTTTGGATGAAGCAATTGCTGGGTACATCGAACAATGCAGAACATGGGATGGCCAGCGTGCCATAAACGCCATGAGAACCTTAAAGTATCATAAGTAAGGTCAAGTTCGATAAGCAATTCGACGCAACGAACGTTGAGAACTCTTAAAACTCCAGTGGTTCGGCAGAGAAAACAATGTCGTTTCTTAGTTCTTATAAAGTTGCAGAAAGAAGGGGCATCATCAACAGCAACCCTCTTAGCTATGTTGATGAGAAGATCATCACCCAAAAACTCCATTTTAGAAAAAAAAAACTTAAAGAAAAGTTTGAGAAGTATGTCAAGAAATGGAAATGGAAAGAAGTTTAGAGGGTTACCTTTTTACGGTTTCCTAACTTGTATAGATGCACACACGTGGCTTGGTGATAACTGCAGATTTGCCTTGGAAAAAGAGGGAAGTTGTAAAATTTATTTATTTATTCTCTATTTATTTTCCTCTAATGTCATAATTGACAAGAAGTTTTACGTTTTCCTAGGCAAGTTTAACTTGTTTGGTTAAACAAAAGAAACTTTTTAGTTTCTCATCATTACTTTTTCTTGAAACTTGTTCCTAAATAGTATTCTTGTAATATTTTAAAGAAAATAAATTTGGCAAATGAAATTTCTAAGAAATAAAAAGCGTTAATGCCATTAAAACGGTAGAAATACCGTCATGGAATACAAAATTTAAAAGGGAACGAAATGTTTTCAAAAAGAAAATTATTACAAAGAGATTTGTGCTAAACAACAAATTCGGACAAAAGCTTGTCGAGTTGATCTTTGAATTCTGAAAGCTTTCCATCGAGAGTTTTGCGATTTTCAGTGAGGACTTGTATTTGCTGCTGGAATCGTTTTGTTTCCTTGGCCTTTTGAAGAGCAACTTGGGCCACTTGCTTCATAAGTTTCTCTTTGTCTAAAAGAGTGGTCTTTTGGGTTTCCAATGCCTGGATTTCTGCCTTGTGCTTCGCAATGACAACATCAATCTCTTATACTTTTCTGTCGAGTGATTAGAGTTTCTTGACGAAAGGCTTCAAATTTGACATTAAAGGCGGAAACATCTGCCAAAAGCTGATCACAACGTTGTGTTTGCTCTTCGAGTTGGGCCTGATTAGTCTTCTTTTCTTGGAAACTTTAATTAATATTATCAAGAAGAGGCCCCAACATTTGAGAAAGGTTTTGGAATTTAGAGCCAGAACGGAGCTCACACAGTTTGTGAAGCAATCCTTTCACCTCATCAATGATGTTCTCATCTTGCTCGATGGCTTCCAGTAGATTGACTTTCAAGACTTTTTCTCGAAATTCCGCTAAGAGGTTTTCTTTTGATGTCTCTGATGGAGCGTCAGCGGAAACGTTCGAAGACTTACCACTACTCTTCGAGAAAAGTGCATCATTCTTCATCAAGAAAGCAAAAGCGTCTAGAGGGTTCTCCTGCTCAAGACGATCGAGTTCTTCCTGACTCATAATGGCATCCGCCAAGTCTAAGTTGGCCATTGATGTGACTTTGCTCGATGAAGGGTCGTTTTAGTCAGAAGCGTTCTTCTCAAGAACTGGCCTTCCCTCCTCAATCAACCTGTCGAGGTCTAAGCCCTCATCATGTGTTTTTGATGGTTGGTTGGGAGAAGTAACAACAACATCAGGCGAGCTAGTTTCGACGCCTTCCTCTTCTTCAACAATAGGAGTTGGAATTTCCTTATCAGTTGAGAAAAGATGACCCTTTTGAGACGTATCCACAATGCCATGTTCGATACCCTGAAAGACAAAATGAATGTTGTAAAGGATTATCGAAATGACATGAGATAAAATATGTCAAATACGGCATTAGATCGATAAATTACCTTCGAGACGTTATCACCTACACAAGAGTGAGCACTATTAGGATTGGAATCCTTATGGCCGAGTTTTAATCTTTTGGAGTTCGATCCCTTCGGTATGCGTAGTCTCGACAATAATCTCTTGGACTTTATGTTTCCTTTTCTTTCGGCCTTCTTTGGTTTTTGGCATTTCCGAGGTCGTAGTAATTTCAATGGCCCCAGAAGTGGAGTCAGGCTGAATAGACATTAACAATAAGAGATTATTACACAAAGTGACACTCAAAGGTAGAATAAACTGAATAAGGCTTACGAGATCTTCGGGTGCAAGGTCCTCAGTTTCCTTGGATATGGTGGCCTAAAGGCTAATGCCAATTTACTAGTTGGCAATGGCGGGAATTTGGTTTTAAAATGTAATGCAAAAAGGTATTTACGGGGAATGAAAGGTGGAAACTTCATCAAAGGAAGTTTATCGTAAATTTTGTCCCTTGGAGTTTGGGCATCATAGTTAACTGACTATTTTAAATGTAAAGGGTCATATGTGGTTTGAAAATATTTCTGAAAAGCTTGAATTTCTCGAATATGCGTACCTTTGATTTTCTTTTTCCTGTTCTGCACAACATTAAAGGCAAGAATTAATTGAGGAAGCAATTGATCGGGATTCACTCGATTGGTCTGGCGCTTGTAATATTCTCACCACCATCGAAAGAATGCCTCAGTACATGAAGTAGATAAAGCAAATGAAATGGGCTTGAAAACAAGCGTTTGTTTTTCAGCTTTACTTAAAGTTGACCTCCAAAGATGTTCTATCATTGGCTGCCTCAGGTCATCTACACTTCTGTACAAAGAAGTAGGCTTAGGTTGAACTAAACCAAATTGTCAGGCGACATGATTTGGCTGATAGCCATATAACCTATAAGGGCTACCAGTGGTGAGCCTACTAGACAGAAGTGTGGGAGTCAAATAGGCTTCCCAAATGGCATTTGTTTCTACCTCATCTTCGACAGAAGTTGCTGGAAATTCTTTTGTAAACCAAGCTGGTCCTCGAGATCTGACAGCGAATGGGGCCATAGCGGGGGTAAAAGTATCACTTTCTAGAAGGTAATTAAAAACAATAGAGAACAAGTCTTGGGAAGTCCTATTGCCATATTGGAGCATGGCCAGGCCTATACCTTGGATAGAGCAGTCTTCGTATGCTTTCGAAAGGCGAGGGGGAAGGGTAACAACCAGTCTTGTCCTAAAACTAGTCAAGAGCCACAATTGAAATAGCCAAATGGGGCCAGGAATGATCAGACTTCCTCGAGATGGGTATTCTTTGATATTGATCACTGCTTGGTTCAGGTTTTCATACAGAGATCCTAAAATAAGTTTGCTTAGGCAAATATCTTTGCCTTCATGTAATTGAATGGCTAAAGTTGTTAATTTCTTAGGAATCTGGATAGATCTTGAACAAAAAATGAACCTGGATAACCATCAAGTTAAAAAGGCAATGTGTTCTGTATCAGAAACTTCAGTGGTTGAAGTATCATAATGGTCTATGATGAAGTTACCATAAGTGGGCCTGGCAAAGTCGAATGAGAATTCTGATTGATGCTTATCAGGATCGAAAGTTTGGCCAGTGGGTTTGAGGCCAGTAATGCCTGTGGCATCAAGCAAGTAGGCGTAAACATGCCACATTTTAAGTGAAGGTTGTTTGTCGAAGGGTTCCAAAAATGTAAGGCGGCAATTATCAGTTCATTTTGATATTTGGGTCCTTGTCTAGACAGCTGAATAAGGTCAAAAATTCCTATATCTCTCCAAAATTGACCTTTCTTCTTTTCTAACTTGTCTAACCAGCCAATGTAGGGGTCATTTTCCCCAATTTTTGGCTCCGTTCTGAACTTGGATTTTAAGAAATCCAAGTCGTATGGACCCTTAGTGAAAATTAAAGGGAGTTGTTCTTCACAACACGGAAAAACAGCACTAAGACCTTTTGGGGTTTCTTTTTCTATGGGTAGTGGCCCTAATAATGCATGTGGTGATTTAGGGCAAGAGATAATTACCTGGGATTTTCAGATTTTCTCTTCAGCTTCTTTGATGTCTAGTTCTTCTAAAAACACAGGAGCACTAATAGAAAATTCCTTAGAAAAGTTGATGGGTTCGTCGCATTTAGTAGCCTTTGAGGAGGAACAGAACAGTATGATTTTTTCTAGAAAAGATGAAATTTTCTTTAAAAAGGGTTTCTCTAGCGAAGTTTTCTTTGCGGAGAAGAAGTATGAACAGTGAAAAAGGGAAGCTTGAAAAGTGAAAAGGTAAAGGTAAAAGCTATATGTTTTATAGCCTTTTGATCTGGACAGGTGTCAGCATCTTGTGTTGACAGTTTTTCTACAAAGTGGTAGTTCCCAATGACTGGAACGTAGCCCACTAACTATGGTGGGGACACCAAAATCTACCTTTTGAATTGTTTCTCTAATCGGATGACGTCATTGATTTCAAGATGTCGATTAAACTGAAATACATTCATCAGGGTCAGAAACATCTTTCTCTCCCTATCAATAAGATGAGTCGACAATGACGTTTCTGGGGGGGCAATTTGTTAGCCTATATTTTCAAAGGCTATTATTAAATGAAGTATTAAATGCAGTCAAAGAGAGTTGACCTTGTCATCGAAGAAATGATGAATTATTCTCAAAGAGTTTATCGAAGTTGGACTTGCTGGGGGCACGTGCTTCAGTTCGACGTACGAAGCCAACGAAGAACAGTTATCATTTTGGATGTGAACAAGCAACGGCTCTTTCTAAAAAGGCATGTTCGAAATTCAAACAGATGGATAAGGCTTGTTAGTTTTCTATAGTTATAGATTTGAATTCGAATTTAGTTAGTTATTTCTATTTGTATAAATAGTAGTTTTCCTTAAGGAAAAAGGGTCGCAATTCAATCATACAAAACTTACACTCAAATTATCTGTATGGAAGCGAGAAACGAGTTACAAGTTGCAATGTATGAATCTGTGTACCAATTTACTTTCAATCAATGCAATTTAAGTTCTTTTTCTTAAATGTCTTTGCATTTTACTTGTTCTTTTTGAACATTATTACTTGTTTTTATTCAACAAAACTCGATTGGATTCAACTGGGTTGAGTTCGACTATTTTTATCATTTTCGTTTATTTAAATCTTTCAAAGAACATTACAATTTCCTAGAAATAACAAAAGCACAAATATGCTCCTAAGATTTACTGGTTGATCTTGCAAGTAACTATGTTTAAACCAGCGGTTGTTTACCAAAAATCAGTGTAAACAGGACCGTCATTATATTCCTAAGGGCTTAAACGCCTTCAAGAAAGACTCTGGAATGCCTGGGAGAACCCTTCAAAGGCGTCGCCTCAACAGGTATATTTATTCATCACTTTGCCTTGTCCCAAGACTCGTGCTTGGGGGGTTGTGAACCGCCAAATATGCTTCTAAGGACCGGTGTCACTCCAAAAGGGCCCATGCACCCTCCAGAAGGGCCTAAGTGCCCTAGCGTGCGCCCTCCTATGGGTGTCGACTCTAATGCTTCTAGAATAATCTACAAACCCTTGGAACCGACTTAGATCCCATGTTACTTGGGGCCTAAGTCACGGAAACCCCTCTTGGGATCATTCTCAAGGCATCTGATAAACAGTCTAAACCCTAAATTTTCTTTTTGCAGGTACACATGGAAATGTTGTATTTCCAATCTCACATTCACAGAAATCATATTATAAACCTTGGAACAAAGAGGTGTAATGAACTTCTTAGATCTAAATGAAATAACTTTTTATTAGGCCCAAAGAAAAAGGTATTTGGTAACGGATTAAAAATTAAAAGGAGATCAAATACACTAGGTATTCTCATCATGGTTTAATTGATTCCATCAATTCAACTAGCCACATATGAATACATATATGAATGTCGGTTATAATTTATATTGATGTATTTACACATGGGTTGTAAACCAATCGGTATCTTTTCTCACGTGTTCTACGACTTATTCCTAAAATATCCTTGCTTTTTCGATTTTATAATCCAAACACGGTTTAGATTAATCATTCAAAGCCCCTTTCACTTGAGCAATTGCAAATTTTCCTGTTAAGAAAATAAAAAAAACAAAGTAAAAAATTATTAAACTTGTCAAATAAAATAAAAAAAATAAAAAAAACCACCTACAAATTCCAAAAATCAAATAAAGCGAATGCATTTTTTTTTAGATTTTTCGGATAATATGATAAATTAAAAAATAGGGTTTTAACGGTGGAAATGTCATTATGAGTGACCGTAAGATAATTCAATTTTTCAACCAATCTCTTGTTTCTCTATGAATCTGATAGAGGCTTCCCTAGTTAGGTAGAAGTTTGACATTTTGGATCCATATAAGAAGTATCAATTGACTTGGCATTCAATAGAGTTGTTTCTTCAAGAATATTCACAATGTATTTCCATTGTGAAATTCCAATACCATCCTTGGATTGGGCGGGCTACCTCAATACCTAAAAAGTAACAAAGTTTACCAAGGTCTTTAGTATGAAACTCATTGGAAAGATGTCGTTTTAACTGGAGTATTACATGTTGATCACTACCAACTATGACATTATCATGCACATAAACAATAAGATAAATGCACCCTGGGATGAATGATGATAAAAAACACAATGGTCGGCTTCAATACGAATCTTACCAAACCGTTCACTATTGTGTTGAATTTGCCAAACCAAGCTCGTGAAGATTGTTTAAGACCATAAAGGGACATGTGCAACTGAAAAACGATGGTGGATACCTCACCCTGAGAAACGACCCCAGACGAGGTGATCATATCAGTATAAAGGCGATTAAGAGGTACGTTGGTCAGCTCAAAGTAAGGAACAAATTAAAAAAAATGTAAAATCATCTGAAATGAGGAACTATCGATTTTCTCATCATTACTCTCCTACTTTCTGAAATGAGGAACCATCGAAAAGTAGGAGAGTAATAACGAGAAGAGTTTTGAGATCGATGATAACCAAGAAAGACACATTTGAGTGGTTAGGCTAAGAGTTTGTCAACACAGGAGGGGGATAGTGAACAAAACAAGTGGACCTAAAGACACGGGGTGGAAGCGAGTGTAAAGGGATATTAGCAAAAAAGACTGAATGTGGGTGTTGATTACTTAAGATCAACGAATGCGTGTGATATATAAGACAACATGACTGTTATACTCCAATTTTTGACCTAAGATCCTACATTCATACGCCGTCTGACCCTGAATAGTCTTTGACTTTTCGAGGAAAATTTCGGCAGAGAGGTATTTTAAAATACCTCATTTTTGTTTCGATTTCGGGCCTTATTCTTACTTTTTTTATTTTTATTTATTAATCTTTTTATTAGTTTTTTATTTTATTTTTATTTATATCTTTTATTTTTTTATTTTATTGTCCTTATTTTATATTTTTAGTTTTAGTTTATTTTTATTTTTATTTATTATTCTGTTTTATTTTTTATTTTAATATTTAAAAAAAGTCCAAAAATAAATGTCCAGGGTCCAAACTTTTTTTTCACACCACAATCCAAGCCAAGTTTCAAGTGTCAACTTTCACATTTAATTCCATTTTCAAAAGCAAGCAACTTATAGCCAAAAAATTTAAATAAAATCAAGCAGTTCTTGTAGAGTACTACAAATATTTGGGGTGCTAACACCTTCCCTAAATATAACTAACCCCCGAACCATTAATCTTTTAAAATGTGGTATTTGAACTTTTTTCCCATTCTTTTGAAAAATTAAAAGTTCAGTCGTGAAATAAAAATAGTGAGTCTACGCTAATCAAATAGCTAGGACCTCCAAAACATGACGCGACAAGAATGGCGACTTCACTAGGGATTTTCCCTAAGAGGGTTGAGCCTAACTTGGCTTTTATTTAAATTTTGTGCTATAACTTGCTTAAAAACAAAAATAAAAGATGGAAATACGTGTATATATGTTTTCTTTTCCTTTTTTACGTGAGTGGTGAGATAAGTCCTACACCCGGGCTTGAGGGGACAATAAGATAGGATGTGGTATAATCATAGTGCCATACCAGGAGCAGTCTTGCGTATTGTGTGCATGTGATATAACCCCGCTCAATGGAGGCCTCTCAAAAGTAATATTATGTCATCATGAGCGGTCGTGATCGGCATTATTATTTTTGGGTGTCCCGCGAAGTTGAGTACCTTTAGAGTTACCTTTAACCAATCTTGGCCTTTTTAGGACGTAGTGCGGTGACTAACCAAGAGCAGTCTTGAATTAGTTGATACGCGATACTACACCCAAACAAGACTTTCTTGCGAACGTTGTTGGACCGGTAGTCAGTCCTGTAAGCCGACAATATTTAAAAGTGGTTGACAACTTTGGGAACTTGGTAGAACTCGTGATACAGGTACATGAGAAACCATAGTCCTTACCAAATGGCGTGTTTACCCTTGACTCCAACATTATGGACTTAACCTCACCATGTTTTCTATGTTCTTTAGCATAATCATGCATACATGCATTCATTCATAAAAAAAAAATTCTCATTAATATCGAAGGACTTAGATAGGTTTTTGTAAACATCAGAGGTATGGATCTTGTAAAAAGGAACACCAAGGAATACAATTTCAAAAGTCTTAACTAGACCTTAGCCTTTGTTGGGGTCTTTTTCCTTAACTTTGCTTTTGCCCTTAAGGGGACTGTTTGTAATATTTCAAATTATCAAATGAAACAATGTTCCTTATGATGTTTACAATTACTTTGACAAGTCCTTCGATAAATAAAAATTGTCCATTTTTTGCATAAACATCATGCATCATATTGCATTTCATAGTTTCAAGTTTGAGTCTCACAAAGTATTCTTTTCCATAAAAGGTCAATCCGTCTCAAAGGTGTCCCGACATCCTCGTCCGAAACCAACTCGCATTTACAACACTAAGGCAAACACTAAAAAGGAAATGGATAAGATCGAGCAAGCGGTCCATGAGATTCGTGAAGAGGTGATAACACTTCGGGCCGACATAGAGAAGTTGAGTACCTTGGTAGCTTTGTTGGTGGTTTGGCAGAATCAGCAGCAGTTCTAGCAAAGGCCCGAACGCCAGTATCAACAACCTTGACAATGGGTGTAACAACCTATTTCTATTAAGCGGTAAAACGCGCGAATACATCAGAAATATTCTAGAAATAGATGCTACGTCTCAAAACAAACCAAAAGATATCATGCATATACATAATATTTCAACGGTCACAGCGGAATTCAAATCATAAACTTCAACATATACATGCCATGGTCAAATAAATCCTCATATGAAAATACTCCAAGTCCGACAAGTGGACAATAGCAACAACATAACAACAGAATCCAAAACAACAACAGACGCTAAACCTAATCAGAGCCTAGATACTATGACACTGACACGACAACGGAGAAAGCTCCCGTCGTCCAAACATCCAACTAGCAAACTCACCAAGCGTCTAGTCCTACACAACGTCTACCCATCCATACAGACAGGTAGGCGGTCGAAACCACTGGGGGTAAGTATTACATTAATCATAATCAAATCATAATAGACAGATATAATTATAAAAGAATTCATAAGTATTTGCATGCATGTTCAACATCAACATTCAATCATACAAGCAATACAAGTCCACACTTACCACCCATCATCAACAATCACAAACACAACCATCTGACAATTCAATTTATGCAATGCGCCTAGACTTGACACATATATGCATGTGGTACCAGATCAACAACAATAGATGCCACAAAAACATCTAAGTAAGAATACACCTCCTCTTACTATGTAAAAGTACACCTCCTTTTACATTTCAACAACAACAACAACATGTCATGATGCATGGACATATAACAATGACTTGATAATGCACAACTCCAATAACTATCAAAACAATGTAAAAGTACACCTCCATTTACATTTCAACAACTCAAAAACATTGCATTATCAAGAATCATGCCCATACATTCAACAATCACATCTCACATAAAATTCATCAACATTCATCAACATCGTTTTACAATTCATTTCCATTTACATCACATAGTTCAAGTAAAATGGAACAACACAACAATTTATGATAAACATCATTCTCGACCTTCCACAATCATTCAAACACAGTTATTTAATCATATGTGACCATTCACAAAAGATTCATAAGACTTTAGTTCAACAAGATTCATTTCTACTAAGTTCGTCTCCCAAAAGTCAGTATTCAAAAAAAACACTAGAGGTTATGAATCAAAACCAAGTCTACAAGCTCAATTGCCTATGCCATGTATTCTCACAAGTCACTTATAAGTGAAGTAGAGGACACATAAGCATTTCATCGGCTAAGTACGAGGAATTCACAAAAATCACAAAATTCGTCTCCCTTTATCACTTTTCCCAAAAATTTCCATTTTCAAATCAAAACAAGTTAGATTCACCACATCATAGTTTAAATATCATTAAACACCTTAATTGAACTCATAAAACATAAGTTTGAAGTTTGGAAACAATCCAAAGGGTTTGGGTCGATTTAGAAAGAGTTATGCGGATTTTTCGTAAAATTTTCTCTAAGACCTCCTCGGAGTATTTGCCTCATAACTCAAAAACCAAGAATCATTTTCAAGTCAAACCAAAGCCATTGGAAAGCTAACAAAATTATCTACAACTTTCATGTTTACACCGAAAGCCAATTCAAAACAAAAACGAGGTAAAAAGACGCAAGAACGCGAAACAGGGGATGCTGCCACTGTGCAGCTCGCCACGGCGAGTAAATCTACTCGCGAGGCGAGTAAGCTCACAGGAAGCACCTCCTGCTCGCCTCCATCTCGCGTCCCACTCGCTGTGGCGAGTTGGGACAGTTCTGTTACGAGAAAAACTCACTTTTTCACCCCAAAACCCCAATTTTGACTTCCCAAAGCTCAAATTTGATCCCAAGGTTTGTTTAAACGTTTCTAAACATGAAAAGACACTCAAATCCATATAAAATTTGCACTACAACATCCTCTTAACAAAGATCATCATTTGACCCATTTTTCATCAAAACATTCAAAAACAACACAAAGTCATAGTAAACTCTCCAACTATGATTACCCAATGTTTTAATCATCAACAACAACATCTTCCAACAACAACAACAATTAAACATCATGAATTCATCAACAATTCATCACAACAACACTTCATATCATCAATTTTTGATTAAAACACAAAGCATACATATGTACATGATTTAAGCTCTCAAATTCATTATCAACAACTCAATTAACATTCAATTTACATACCCAAACATGACATCATAACATAAGCACGAATTTCACACTTAATTGCACAAATAATCAATTATTCAAATAAGCACTTATGTAAGAAGTTAGGGTAGAAGCTACAACTAAGTGATTATGAGTAAAGACTAACCCCCTTACCTCTAACACCAAGAATCTCTAATTCAAGCTTCAATTGGCTCCTAGATGGTGAATCTCCCTCTTGCCTCTAACCCTTGTTCTTGCTCTTCTCTCTAGCTTCTATCTCTTCTCTTCCCCAAATGAAATGAAATGTGAAATGTTGTGAAAACCTAATTTTCACCAACAACTAGAGTTTATATATGTGCTCTATTCAATTGGGCTTATTTCTCAACCTTAATGGGCCTAACCCATTTCTATTCTAACACCCCAAGATGTCACTACTTACTTAATGGTAAATTACAACACTAACGGTCACTTACCGGTAAATAAAATAATTACTACCCCCTCTCTAGTAACTTGGTAAAATAATACTCTTACTAAGCACTAAAAATAATCCTCAACCAAATTACAAAATTACCCCTAAGTCCAAAATGACTAAAATACCCTTCTACACCGAATTCTACAATTCCCAACCAAAAATACACACAGATGCAAATAATCACATAATAACACACACAACACACATAAATAAATAATAAAATAAAACTAGCAAAAATCGGGCTGTTACAATGGGCTCTCCAACAGTCTGCCCCGCATAATCGTGTTCAGAGGGCACCACAATTTGACTCGATCCCTGTGGCATATGCGGAGCTGCTCCCAACCTTGCTCAAGGAGAACCTTGTCCAAACCAGAGCGCCTCCTCAGATGCTTAACAAGTTGTTGAATCGGTGGAGACCTGACCTCTCTTGTGCCTTCCATCAAGGGGCACCAGATTATGACGTTGAGCGCACTGTTTCTCTCTGAAGATTGAAGTCCAGAAGTTGTTCGAAGCCAATATTTTGTCCTTCAAAAACTGAATTCGGACGTGCAAGTTAACCCGCTACTGGATCATGGTACCTAATGTTGACATGTGGAAAGGAGTTTGCCAAAATCGTGTCACTGATGATGTTTCTTCCTTTACTCTTTGTTCAAAATAATGTCTTTGTTTGTTGTTTTATGTTTTTTCAAAAAAAATCCTTCTGTCCCGCCCGAGACGAAAGTGAACTTGTGTAGGGCTTTTTGCTTCATGTTTTCCATCATTAATAAAAATTCGTTTTGATCCCGACTTTGTTTTATTTTGTGCTTTTTCTGGAAAAAATGGTAATACAAAAAATCAAAAAATATTCATCTTCAAATATCTCTATATAATCAAAACATTTATTCACTTGCTAAAATCAAACCATGCATTAATAAACCTGTTGAACACATTAACCGTGTACTCTCTCCCGACTTTGAGTTCCCTGTGTCCGAAACTGAAAGAAAGGAGGATGAAGAGTTTCCTGAAAAGATCTCTCGCTTACTAGGGCATCTTAGCCGTCAAAGCTGCAAACAAAATATTAAAGAAGATTGTTCAAAATTTACAAAGACTGGCGCGAGATGCTACTATCTGCATTACATGGGTATCATACTTTAGTACGCATTTCAACAGGGGCAACTCCCTTTTCCTTAATACACAACATGGAGATCATGCTTCCCATAGAGGTCGAAGTCCCGTCAATAGGGGTTCTGCTGAAATCCTAGCTTGATTAAACTTAAAATGCATGACGACCTTGTACAACTATATCAAAAGAGGTTGAAACAAACTTCCAACAAGAAGGTTCGTCCCCGTAAAATTCAAGAAAGAGACCTTGTGCTCAAAAAGACACAATCTTTTCAACCAGACTCCAGGGGCAAGTGGACGCCTAATTATGATGGCTCGTGTGCAATGATCTTGTGACTACGGATGTTGACAAAACCGCACGCCGGTGCCGTCAAGAAATAATTTGTCAAAAAAATAAAAGCTCGATAAGTCGCAAACCTGAAAAGGTGGCTTAGGCAAAAATGAGCATCTCGGTGGACTGAAAACCCGAAAGGGCGGTCTAGGCAAAAATTAGAGACCTGAACAAAAATGATTATCCTAATAGATTGAAAACTTGAAAGAGAGATCTGTGCAAAAATTAAGGATCATGACAAAGTAACTGCATCGGGTCAGACACGATCCACTGGGGGCATCTTAGCTGTCAAAAGGTCCTCCGATTTAAAGCATCTGCAA
Source organism: Medicago sativa (assembly GCF_051527215.1). Lineage (NCBI taxonomy): Eukaryota > Viridiplantae > Streptophyta > Magnoliopsida > Fabales > Fabaceae > Medicago > Medicago sativa. The sequence continues at coordinate 37,848,656 of NC_140755.1, read as the reverse complement.
CTCAAAGACTCAGAACAGGGGAATTCAAAGTTGTTAGGGAGAATAACGGTTATTGTGTTCAATGTACCTTCCTCTATATTTACCATTTTCCAAAAATTTTCAAAGATTCGTGGAGCCACCACTCAATTCCTCAAATTTGAGCTTGTGCCATTTATTTGGAATTCTCATTTATTCTACTTACAAAATTTCTTCTATTTTTTATGGCAACACTTGAAGCAAAAATTTTCAAAATACAAAACTTTTTTTTTTACATCTTTTGAATAGTACAAACAATAAGCACGCTCTTTTTGAACTCTTGGGTAGGTGAAGCGTACATCAACATCCGTCTCGAGAACAGTTACACTCCGAAAGAGAAACATGGCTAAGCATTATGGAGAGGACTTATGCTTTGAGCAAGATGCTGTCACAAGCCAAAAATACAAAAAAAAAAAAGATACAAAAAAGAGCTCGCTAAGCTGAAAACCTGAAAAGGCAGCTTGGGCAATTGAGAGCATCCAGGTGGATTGAAAACCCGAAAGAGCATCCGAGCAAAAATTAGGGGCGTAAAAAAGGAACATATTCCCGGTGGACTGAAAACCCGAAAGGACGGTCCATGCAAAAGTTAGGGATTTTCAAAAGAAAAAAAACAAAAGAAAATGACTGCTGAGGCGTACCAGTGGAAGAACACTATGCCTTGGTTTACAAATGGCGACTTCTTCCAGACTTTTGGTTAAATAGTGGGCTTTATCCCAAGGAGGCATCAGTTGTTACCTTGTGCCGGACTCCACCCCGTCACCGGCTCGATTTGTTCACAATAATATTATCTCTAAGGAAGTTTGCCGAGTTTTTGTACTGCGATGTTAGTCCGCCTCTCATCTTACCTGTCTTGTCTCGTCTCATTGAGTTCACCTGTCACATATATTTTATACAGTCATACAAGCTACATTCATACATTCATACAATCAGACATTCATATAATCATACATTCATACATTAATACTTTTCCGTATTCATACATTCATGCATACACAACATATACACAACATCATTCATACATGGTCGCATCAGTCACCCAGAGCCTTATTTGGTTGTATCATTTTGGTTTGGTTCTGTAACACCCAAATTGAAATTGTCTAGAATAATCAAAAGAGTGTTATATAGTGATACTGAATACATTAATTATACAATACTGTTTCGCTTCCAAGGCGAACATCAAGATACAACGCTACCAAGTCATATGTTACATTATTACACACCAAGGATTTTTCCTTCATAAGTCTAATTACAACGTTTAACAACATTCTTAAATAATATAACATATGCATCTAAAGATCAACTTCATGATGGTTTCTTGCGAACTCGGTCAATCCAAAGCTTTTTCCTTACCTTTTCCATGAGTAACCTGAGAACCTGAACAAATAAGGAGTTGGGTGAGACATAATGCCTCAGTGAGTTCTATCTATCCCTAGGCTAGTGATAACCTTGGGGGAAAAACCTATGATTATCACGTGCCTAAAATACAACCTGTCGGTTGATTATACGTGTGTGGTTTTCTTAACTAGACGGTGGTTCATGCTAGGGCCGTCATAGTTCTTCTCAACTTGTCATAGGTTTAACTCCCTATATGTGTCATGGCGGTTAAAGGGTAACTAAACCGCTGTGCCAAGATTCGCTCTATGCGTCAAGGCCTAACTAATCATGATCACTTTAAAATTCTATGTCGAACGATTAGGGAAACCTACGTTCGTTAACGACTAAGTTTCTTGATCTTGCTTCTAAACTTGTATATATAATAAACATTGCTTTACGTACATAATCATATACACTTATACTCAAACTTAAGTTAGAGGTTAGTGTTGAACAAACAATAACATCTGAATTCATTTTATGGATTAGTCCCGAGTGGAGTAACCCCGGAAGTTCATCCTTACTACCGGTAAAATTGCCTTGCAAGGGCGTACCGGACTCCCTTAGTGAACGTGCGGGTCCCTTACGGCTTATCCCATTCCCCTTGGAGAACCTTTTGTACCCAACCTTGGAAGGTATACAAAAGACACGACACCTTACTTCTTAATAATCTTATTCGTATGATTCTCGTCTTATCTTACTCGTGAATAGATTCCTATTCGTTATTCTTCTTGTTAATAAATCACAAAACTTAACTATCTAATTCTCGATATATAGATCGAGGCTCTAAATTCTCTCCCTTTATCATAGTGTATAGCTTGCTACCCCTTCAGGACTTAGCTTTCTCTCATGTCATGCTTTGCCATCATCAACGAATACTTGCTTCACTCTTTTATTCTCAAGAAAACATTTGAAAGCCTATGCCTTAGGACATTGTTATGAGGGGTTCACTTATAAAAAGACTGTCCAAAGAAAGCAGCTCGAAGAACGACCAAAGGCAAGAGGCGAGCAAACAGTGCAGTGCTGCACTGACTTACTCGCCTAGGCGAGTACAAGAGCTCGCGAGGCGAGCTGCCTTACTCGCAGCTGCGAGTAGAAGGCGAGCAACACCCCCCCTGCGGCCTTCGAGCTTCGCTGTGGCGAGCAACTTATTCGCGAGGCGAGCTCTAACAGTCCAGAATCACCCAAAATGGTGTTTTGATCAAAAGACCTCATATACAAGTATCCTAAAGCATAATATGACCCTTAGGAACATTTAAACCTGTAAAAACAGTCTCAGAGCAAGTATCCTTAAGCAAAACAAGCATCACATGAAAAGGGCAAATGAATTATATGTATAACCCTAACAAAACAACTACTCTCTCACAAGCAACACACAACCCATGGAAGAGATCTATCTAAGAACTCACCTTAAATAAGTTGGAAACAAGCTCAAGTTCTTGAAGACAAAGTCCTTTGAGCAAAACCCTAAATGATAGAAAAGTGTGTTGGAGAAGTTGCTCCCAAATTCTTGCTAACACCCTTAACAAATCCTTGTTAAGCTCTAACTTATGGAAGATTTAGAGAAGATTGGATGATTTGGTGTGAAGATTACATGTAGAGAAGAGTAGAGGAAAGAAAACTCTTAGAGAGAAGGGAGAGCAAAGTTACAAACCCTAGAGAGAGAAAAGAAGAAGGTTATGAAGATTTTGTGGTTCTAACCCACATAAAAATAACTCCTCCACGTGAAAAGTCCAAAATACCCCTTGCCACACTCGTACGCATTTAATCGTTCAAATTAATACTTCAGTCTCTAAAAAGCGGGATGTTACATCCTACCCCCCTTAAAAAAATTTCGTCCTCGAAATTTAGAGCATACCTGAAAACAAAAACGGATATTGACCCAACATCTCTGATTCAAGCTCCCAAGTAGCTTCCCCATCTGGTGAACCTCTCCAAACTACTTTCACTATAGGAATCTCTTTGTTCCTGAGGGTTTTGACATCACGATCTACTATCTTTTCTGGTTCCGGCTGGAACGTCAAATCCGATCTCAAATCTATGGAATCTAACTCAACAGGTTGGAAAGGATCCGGAATGAACTTCTTCAATTGTGATACATGGAATACATCATGTAATCCCGACATAGCTGGAGGCAAAGCTAACTGGTAAGCTACGGGTCCGATGCGCTTGAGTATCATAAACGGTCCCATGTACCTTGGACTCAACTTCTTAGTTTTGAAAATACCCCTTAAACCTAACTTAGGGGTAACCCTTAGGAATACATGATCACCCTCGCTAAATTCCAACGGTCTTCGTCTATTGTTCGCATAACTCTTTTGGCGACTCTGAGCTGTTCTGATCTTTTCCTGAATCGACTTAATTTTCAGAGTCGTTTCTTGAATGATTTCTGGTCCAATAATGCTCTTGTCTCCCACTTCGGCCCAACACAAAGGAGTTCTACACTTCCTTCCATATAGAGCTTCATACGGTGCCATGCCGATACTTGAATGATAGCTATTGTTGTAGGAAAATTCTATTAGAGGCAAGTGATGATTCCAACTTCCATCATCTTCTAATATGCAAGCACGTAACATGTCTTCAAGGGTCTGAATGGTTCTCTCCGACTGACCATCTGTCTGCGGATGGTGAGACGTGCTTAATCTCAATTTAGTTCCCAAAGCTCTATGAAAAGCTTTCCAAAAATGTGATGTGAAAATTGGATCCCTATCTGATACGATGCTCACAGGAACTCCATGTAACTTGACAATCTCTGAAATGAACAAATCCGCATATTGCGATGTCTTGTAGGTAGACTTAACCGGTAAGAAATGAGCCGACTTGGTTAACCTGTCTACAATTACCCAAATTGAATCATGTCCTCTTTGAGTACGGGGTAAACCTCCTGCAAAGTCCATGTTAATGTGCTCCCATTTCCACTGAGGAATCTCTAACTGTTGTAACATACCAGCCGGTCTTTGATGTTCTATCTTGACTTGTTGGCATACCATGCACCTTGCTACAAACTCAGCAATATCAGTCTTCATACCAGGCCACCAGTATTCCTTCTTTAAATCCTGGTACATCTTGGTGGAACCGGGGTGAATTGAGAAACTACTCTTGTGAGCCTCCTCCAAGATCAGTCTTCGAAGTTCTTGGTCATTTGGAACACATACTCTTCCTTCAAACAAGATTGCCCCATCCGAAGCTAAAGAAAATTCCGGGTGAACACTCCTTTTCTGAAGTTCCAAATCAACACTTTGAGCTTGTACAATCCTTGAACGCAAATCACATGAGACTTCCAAATTATACAAACAAATACCTTCACCAACTTCTGTGACTCCAAGGTTAAGGTCACGAACTTTTTCATACATCTTACAAGCGTGCATCATCACTTCAACTTGAACTAAAACTTTGCGACTCAAGGCATCCGCCACGACATTGGCCTTTCCCGGATGATACTTCAAATCAAAGTCAAAGTCTTTAAGATATTCCATCCAACGCCTCTGCCTCATATTCAAATCCCGCTGATCAAATAAATATTTTAGACTCTTGTGGTCACTGAACAACTCAAAATGCGCTCCATACAGGTGATGCCTCCATATCTTCAAAACGAAAACTATAGCCGCCTACTCTAAGTCATGAGCAGGGTAATTTTCTTCATGCGTCTTGAGTTGCCTAGATGCGTATGCCACCACGTTATTTTCTTGCATAAGCACTCCCCCAAGTCCTTTAGACGATGCGTCACAAAAAACAACATACTTCTTTTCTGGGTCTGGTATTGTCAAAACAGGAGCTTGAGTTAACTTCTTCTTCAAAGTCTTAAAACTCTTTTCACATTCTTCATCCCACACAAAAGGCACCTCTTTCCTTGTGAGTCGAGTTAGAGGCAAAGCAATTTGGGAAAACTTCCTGATAAATCGCCGATAATAACCCGCTAATCCCAAAAAGCTTCGAACTTCAGACACATTTTTCGGCCTAGTCCAATTCTGAACGGCCTCCACTTTTGACTGATCAACTGCCACACCTCCCTGAGAGATTACATGGCCCAAAAACTTGACCTCCGACAACCAAAACTCACACTTGCTAAACTTTGCGTAAAGTTGTTTCTCTTGGAGAACATCCAACACTATCCTCAGATGTTGAGCATGCTCCTGTGGACTCTTAGAATAAATCAATATGTCATCAATGAAAATAATGACAAATTGATCCAAATACGGTTGAAAGATCCTGTTCATATAGTCCATAAATACCGCTGGGGCATTGGATACACCAAAAGGCATAACTAAGAATTCATAGTGCCCGTAACGCGTTCTGAAAGCCGTCTTAGACACATCCGAAGACTTAATACGTATTTGATGATATCCCGATCTAAGGTCAATTTTCGAAAACACGGACGCTCCCTTAAGTTGATCAAGTAGATCATCAATTCTTGGCAGAGGATACTTGTTCTTGATGGTCACCTTATTCAACTGACGATAATCAATACACAACCTCATGCTACCATCCTTCTTCTTGACTAACAACACCGGTGCACCCCAAGGAGACACACTAGGTCTTATGAAATGTTTTTGAATGAGCTCTTCAAGTTGGGATTTCAACTCCTTGAGTTCCAGAGGAGACATTCTATAAGGCGCTACTGACACTGGTTCCGCTCCCGGAATTAGATCAATTGAAAACTCAACTTCCCTTTCTGGTGGTAAACTTGTAATATCGGCCGAAAAAACATCTGGATACTCGCTGACAATAGGAATATCGCTTGGACTCAAATCTAATTCTGAAGTTACGGTGAGCATAACATAAAAACCCTTATCTTGAGCACAAATGAAATGAGCCATCTGGTACGTGTGCTTAAGCAGTTCTGATAAGGCTATTCCTTCTACCGCATCACTAGTTGGTATGTAAATAGTCTTCTCTGCACATCCTATATACACACGATTGGCTGACAACCAGTCCATACCCAATATAACATCAAGTTGCTTCATCGGAAGACATACTAAATCTATATAGTACGTCTTACTAGATACAGTGATGGGACAATTTTCACAAATATAGTTCGCTATAATACTTCCGTCCGTGGCCATGGTTACTTTCATAGGGGGATTTAATAATGAAACAGACAACTGAAGAGCTTCTACACATTGAGATGAAATGAAAGAACATGATGCACCACAATCAAATAAAACATTAACAGGATTCTGGCCAAGGAAACACGTACCACCAATCAAATCTTCATTAGCTTGTGCCTTCCTGCCATCCAATGAGTACACCCTTCCTTTGCTCATCGTAGAACTTACACCCTTACCCTTGTTCACTCTAGTTGGACAATCTGCCATAAAGTGTCCTCTCTGGCCACAAGCATAACATGAATCATCACCCATTTTGCATGGTCCAGCATGAGTCCTTCCACATTTCCCACAAGCGACATAAGAGTTAGATGAACCCATCTGCCTTCCCTTCTGAGACGACCACTTCTGAGGAGACCCCTTCTGAGGAGACCCCTTTGGCTTCAACTTATCATGATGCCTATCTACGAAATTGCCTCTTCTTCTATCAAAGGACGTGGTACCCTCTCTGACAGCTTTATCAAAACCTCTTTCAGCCTCCAAACTGTTGTGCACCATCTCATCAAAATCCGTTACCCTTTGCCCACTAACTACAGCATAGAGTTCCCCCCTCAAAGCATGCTTATAATGATTGACCTTCCACATCTCATTACCCGCATACTCATTGTGAGTAGAGTAATAAGATAATTCCTCAAACTTCTTCGTAAAATCTGTCACCGACATATGACCTTGCCTCAGATGGAGAAATTCTTGCTCCTTCCTGACCTTGTATGACAAAGGTAGGTACTTCTCTTTCATCACTTGCTTGAAATTCTCCCAATTCACTAATACTCCATTTGACACCATTCTACGTCGAGCAGTTTCCCACCAATCCTGCGCTGCACCTCGAAAAAGGTTTGTTGCAAAAACCACCTTTTCCTCCTCAGTACAGTTAACCATCAGAAAAATCTTTTCCATCTGCTTGATCCACCTCTTAGCTTCAGGTGGTTCACCACTACCATCGAACTCCGGCGGATGGTTCCGATTAAATTCTCGAAAAGTAGGATTTCCTACAACTGGAGGTGGTTGGGGTACTCCCTGACCATGATGGGTATTTGCAGCCCACTGCTGATGAGACTGAGCGTTCTGCTGAATCTGCTGCTGCATCAAAAGCATCATCTGTTGATTCTGATGCAGCAACTGCGCCCACATCTGAGCATCAGGGTTAACATTCTCCTCTTCATTCTGATTAGCTCTTGCCCGACCTCGTCCCCTTCGTGCTCCAGACATTTTCGCTCTAACTGCCATATTTAAGTCAAAGTGATCAATTTTAACCAAATATAACAATGAGGACAATATCCTAACACAAAAGAACGACTACTTGGATTGTATTATTAATGACCCAAAGCACGATCTGAATCGACCAGCTCTGATACCAAAATGTAACACCCAAATTGAAATTGTCTAGAATAATCAAAAGAGTGTTATATAGTGATACTGAATACATTAATTATACAATACGGTTTCGCTTCCAAGGCGAACATCAAGATACAACGCTACCAAGTCATATGTTACATTATTACACACCAAGGATTTTTCCTTCATAAGTCTAATTACAACGTTTAACAACATTCTTAAATAATATAACATATGCATCTAAAGATCAACTTCATGATGGTTTCTTGCGAACTCGGTCAATCCAAAGATTTTTCCTTACCTTTTCCATGAGTAACCTGAGAACCTGAACAAATAAGGAGTTGGGTGAGACATAATGCCTCAGTGAGTTCTATATATCTATCCCTAGGCTAGTGATAACCTTGGGGGAAAAACCTATGATTATCACGTGCCTAAAATACAACCTGTCGGTTGATTATACGTGTGTGGTTTTCTTAACTAGACGGTGGTTCATGCTAGGGCCGTCATAGTTCTTCTCAACTTGTCATAGGTTTAACTCCCTATATGTGTCATGGCGGTTAAAGGGTAACTAAACCGCTGTGCCAAGATTCGCTCTATGCGTCAAGGCCTAACTAATCATGATCACTTTAAAATTCTATGTCGAACGATTAGGGAAACCTACGTTCGTTAACGACTAAGTTTCTTGATCTTGCTTCTAAACTTGTATATACAATAAACATTGCTTTACGTACATAATCATATACACTTATACTCAAACTTAAGTTAGAGGTTAGTGTTGAACAGACAATAACATCTGAATTCATTTTATGGATTAGTCCCGAGTGGAGTAACCCCGGAAGTTCATCCTTACTACCGGTAAAATTGCCTTGCAAGGGCGTACCGGACTCCCTTAGTGAACGTGCGGGTCCCTTACGGCTTATCCCATTCCCCTTGGAGAACCTTTTGTACCCAACCTTGGAAGGTATACAAAAGACACGACACCTTACTTCTTAATAATCTTATTCGTATGATTCTCGTCTTATCTTACTCGTGAATAGATTCCTATTCGTTATTCTTCTTGTTAATAAATCACAAAACTTAACTATCTAATTCTCGATATATAGATCGAGGCTCTAAATTCTCTCCCTTTATCATAGTGTATAGCTTGCTACCCCTTCAGGACTTAGCTTTCTCTCATGTCATGCTTTGCCATCATCAACGAATACTTGCTTCACTCTTTTATTCTCAAGAAAACATTTGAAAGCCTATGCCTTAGGACATTGTTATGAGGGGTTCACTTATAAAAAGACTGTCCAAAGAAAGCAGCTCGAAGAACGACCAAAGGCAAGAGGCGAGCAAACAGTGCAGTGCTGCACTGACTTACTCGCCTAGGCGAGTACAAGAGCTCGCGAGGCGAGCTGCCTTACTCGCAGCTGCGAGTAGAAGGCGAGCAACACCCCCCCTGCGGCCTTCGAGCTTCGCTGTGGCGAGCAACTTACTCGCGAGGCGAGCTCTAACAGTCCAGAATCACCCAAAATGGTGTTTTTGATCAAAAGACCTCATATACAAGTATCCCAAAGCATAATATGACCCTTAGGAACATTTAAACCTGTAAAAACAGTCTCAGAGCAAGTATCCTTAAGCAAAACAAGCATCACATGAAAAGGGCAAATGAATTATATGTATAACCCTAACAAAACAACTACTCTCTCACAAGCAACACACAACCCATGGAAGAGATCTATCTAAGAACTCACCTTAAATAAGTTGGAAACAAGCTCAAGTTCTTGAAGACAAAGTCCTTTGAGCAAAACCCTAAATGATAGAAAAGTGTGTTGGAGAAGTTGCTCCCAAATTCTTGCTAACACCCTTAACAAATCCTTGTTAAGCTCTAACTTATGGAAGATTTAGAGAAGATTGGATGATTTGGTGTGAAGATTACATGTAGAGAAGAGTAGAGGAAATAAAACTCTTAGAGAGAAGGGAGAGCAAAGTTACAAACCCTAGAGAGAGAAAAGAAGAAGGTTATGAAGATTTTGTGGTTCTAACCCACATAAAAATAACTCCTCCACGTGAAAAGTCCAAAATACCCCTTGCCACACTCGTACGCATTTAATCGTTCCAATTAATACTTCAGTCTCTAAAAAGCGGGATGTTACAGGTTCTCAATCAATCATTTCAAGTGGCAAGTTCCAACCAACAAACAACTTGCATTTATCTTTCATTTTCCCAAAGTGTCATCCCCTGCTTTGTCAAAAGAAGAGATGTCACTCAATCTTTATCTACCCTAAGTGTCGTCCCCTGCTTTGTCAGAAAACAAGATGTGACTCAATCTTTATATTCACAAAAGTGTCGTCCCCTGCTTTGTCAGAAAACGAGATGTCACTCAATCTTTATCTTCTTAAGTGTTTCAATTCCCCGCATTGTCGGATGACGCAATATCAAAAACTTCATTCCTCGCTTCTTCGGATTACGGAATATCCCCGGTCTACCGGATTACAGAATATCAAAATCATCATTCCCCGTTTTGTCGGATTACGGAATATCAAATGAGTCATTCCCCGGTTAGTCGGATGACGGAATGTCAAATGTGTCGTTCCACGCTTTATCGGATTACGGAATATCAAAAACTTCATTCCCCGCTTTGTCGGATTACGGAATATCAAGTGTTTCATTCCCCGCTTTGTCAGATTACAGAATATCAAGTGTTTCATTCATCGGTCTATCAGATTACGGAATATCAAAATCATCATTCCCCGGCTTATCGGATTACGGAATATCAAATGTGTTGGAATATCAAATGTGTCGTTCCCCGGTTTATCGGATTACGGAATATCAATTGTGTCTTTTCCCGGTTTATTGGATTACAGAATATCAAATGTCCCGGTTTATTGGATTACAGAATATCGAAAGCGTCGTTCCCCGGTTTATCGGAATACAGAATATCAAATGTGTCATTCCTCGGTTTGTCGAATTACGGAATATCAAGTACTTCATTCCCCGGTTTGTCGGATTACGAAATATCAAATGTGTCATTCCCCGGTTTGTCGGATTACAGAATATCAAGTGTTTCATTCCCCGTTTTGTCGGACGACAGAATGTCAACAGTGTTATCTCCCGGTTTGTCGGATGACGAGACGTCACTCAATTTATATTCTCTCAAGTGTCATTCCCCGTTTTGTCGGATTACGGAATGTCAAAAGTGTCATCCTAATGTGTTTGGTCAAGATATGTCACCCCAAAGTTTTTTGTCTTCATACAACTATCAATACGATAGTAGTCAATAATTTTCCCCAGTGAAACTACATTACCCCTAAGCGAAGTCAGATCCCTTTCTTCAACGAATTTGGGTATCCTGTTGTTGTTTCTCATTCCAGACAAATTATCTTTCGCGGTCTTGCATTCATACTTGCATCATGAGTATTTCATAGTATCTTAGGTCAAAAATGGTATACTCTGTATTTAAGTCTCTTCGGCCCGTCAAATCAAAGATTCGATCTTCAAATCTCCGGACGAAGAAACTTAAATAGGGGCATTTGTCATACCCCAATTTTTGACCTAAGATCCTACATTGATACGCCGTCTGACCCTGAATAGTCTTTGACTTTTCGAGGAAAATTTCGGCAGAGATGTATTTTAAAATACCTCATTTTTGTTCCGATTTCGGGCACAATTCTTACTTTTTATTTTATTTTTTATTTATTAGTCTTTTTATTAGTTTTTTATTTTATCTTTATTTATATCTTTTATTTTATTTTTATTTTATTGTCCTTATTTTATCTTTTTAATTTTAGTTTATTTTTATTTTTATTTTTATTTATTATCCTGTTTTATTTTTTATTTTAATATTTCCAAAAAGTCCAAAAAAAAATGTCCAGGGTCCAAACTTTTTTTATCACGCCACAATCCAAGCCAAGTTTCAAGTGTCAACTTTCACATTCTTCTTTCAATATTCACCATAATTGTCCATCATTTCCGTTAAACTGATTTACCATTTTCATCAACCATTTTGCACTATAAATAGAGGCTTTGGCAAACACTTCAAAACACACCAAAAGTTCTCTTGAGTTGTCAAAAACTTTTCTCTCTCCTCCCTCATTTAGCTTGTGTTGACGAGCTATTCTTTTCTTCTCCCTCTTTTTCCGTCCCTTCGGAAAAGTCCCTTCGGAATTTTGTCCCTTCGGTAATTTTGTCCCTTCGGTTGTCCCTTTCTTTTATTTTCTTGCATTTTATTTCTTTTTAGCATTTTAACATTTTATTTTATTTCTATTTAGCATTTTAATTTTTGTCATTTATTTATTCGCAATTAGAATGTATTTAGGACCAATGTAACTATAAATAAAAAAATCATGCATGTGTCCTTTTATTTATTCTGCTTTTATATATAAAAAAATGCAAAAAAAATATTAGGTTAGATTAAAGGATTTTGTGGTGATTCAACGTCACTACGAAATTCTCGCGCTTTTATTTTATTGTCACGTTAGTTTTATTTTTAATATTAATTAAAAACAACAAAAACATGCAAATAACCAAAATCACAAAAATATATTTTCACAATAAACCTTGATTCAAAATCAAGCGATTCCCTTTTATTTTTATTCTTTCTTAATCAAATTACAATCAACCTTAATTCTACTCTGAATCTTTTTTCTTTTAATATTAAAAATACAAACAAATACTCATTTGCCACTTGGCTTTTTACTTTAAAACTTTTTTCAAAACTAATAAAAAACACAAAACCAATCAAACGGTAATTTCTATCCCGAACTACGAGGTTTTGATCCCTCATGAGTAAGTAGGCGAAGGACGCTCGTCCTTTCAAATCATAAAAAATGTAAATAAAAGAACGTTCCTTTTCCTTTAATCACAATTTAATTCCATTTTCAAAAGCAAGCAAGTTATAGCCAAAAAAATTAAATAAAATCAAGCGGTTCTTGTAGAGTACTACGAATATTTGGGGTGCTAACACCTTCTCTAAATATAACTAACCCCCGAACCCTTAATCTTTTAAAATTATTTGAACTTTTTTCCCATTCTTTTGAAAAATTAAAAGTTCAGTCGTGAAATAAAAATAGTGAGTCTACGCTAATCAAATAGCCAGGACCTCCAAAAAATGACACGACAATGACGTTAGAACATCATCCCCCAAAAATGAGACAAAAATTACTATGTAGTAGAAGAGTGCTAGTGGTTTCAAGAAAAGAGTACGGTTGTGTTGGAAGTTTCGTTGCGGTGGATGTTGATCCTTCACGATGGTCTTCAAGGAGGAGGAGAATTGTGCCTGCAAGTTGGGGCTGACGCTATGCCAACTTTATATAGGCGTGTAGGAGAAAACCCGTCTCTGTGAAATGTGGCGCCTCTATAGGAGGCGGTTAGCGATGGCCTTAACGGATCATATAGGCTGAGGTGTGCTCCAGTGCGGTGTTCCCTACAGAGCTTAACATGCTCCTTCGCTGTCGTAGGTTAGTCTTATTTGGGCTTTGTAGCAGGTCCGAAACACAATGAAATGCTAATTTTTTCTTCAGCTACAACATTTTGTTGAAGTGTATGAGAAAAAGAAGTTTGGTAAATAATACTATTAAAGGCATAAAATTTTGAAATTAGTGAGACAAATATTCTTTGGCATTATCACTACGTAAAGATTGAATAAACACTTCAAATTGAGCTGTAATTTTATAATAAAATTGTTCAAAAATGAAGAATAGTTCATATCTATTTTTCCTTAAAAATAACCAGGTGCAACGAGACAAATCATCAATAAAAGTGAAAAGATATTTGGACCCAAGATTGAAGATATAACGAGAAAGGCCACAAACATTAGATTGAACCAAAGTAAAAGGGGATGATGCTCGTGTATTGAATCGATCGAAAAAGTGAGTAAAATGTGTTTGCCTAACTGATACGACTCACAATGCAACTCAAGTAATTTAGAAAGACTAGGGATCAACCTTTGAAGTTTAAGGAAACTTAGGTTACCCCACTGAGAATGTATAATTAGAGGGAAATTTGTGGTTAGACACACTATTATTGAGTTTAAGAGATAATAAAGGCCATTAGACTCACACCTGACACCAATTTGTAGTCCCGAAAACCAATCATGCAAAGTAACATTGAGAATTTTGACAATGCCAATGCCTTTAGACTGTTTTTCAGAACTATTGGTTGAGACAAGACTAGGTAAGTAACTGGATACAATGAGAGAGGAGAAAAATATTTATTATCAATTGTATGCTATGATGGGTAAAGATCCTCTCCATTTATAACTTTTTCCATTTGTTGCAACTCACTATCATTATTTTTTATGTGTCTATCTCTCTTCAAATTGCAACAAATGGAAAAAGTTATGAATGGAGAGATCTTGACCTGCTAAGATGCACCGGAACCCATACATTAATTGAAGGTTATGTCAAACAAAAATTAATTGAAGGTGATCACTAAAAATTGCGAGAAAGTGACTTACTTGTGTGTGCCCTCAAAAATTAGATCCTGAGTTATAATGAAACCTTACCCACCGGAGAAAATCTTTATAATAGTAGTTCTAAATGACTTAAAAGGATATTCGGATGCCCCCAAGAACGATTAATATCCATGTGTAGTAAACAAGGAACTCAAAAAATGACCGCTAGATATGTTAGGGGAGAGAAAAACGATTCTAAACTCTAGATACTATGTTAATGACATGTCATCTTACGTTATTCTAATTTTTCCGTCATTAATTTCACTAGGTTTTACATCCAGAATAGAGAGGTATTAAAGCAATTGCTTATGATTTTGGGACAATTGTAATGTTTTCTATATTTGAGTTTACAATTCTATTCTTCCCAAAACATAGCAATTTTATGGGGTTTTGTTGTAATCCACAAAGAAATCGTGCAAATAGGCAAAGCTTATGACATGTCATCTTTCGTTGTTCTTAGCATTTTTTTCAGTCATTTTCACTAGGTTTTGCATCCAGAATAGGGAAGTATTAGAACAATTTCTTATGATTTCGGGACAATTGTATTGTTTTCTATATTGAGTCTGCAATTATATTCTTCCCGAAACATAGCAATTTTATGGTGTTTTGTTGTAATTCACAAAGAAATCATGCAAATCGGCAAAGTAAGATATTTGAGGATTTATGAAGACCTTGGGAAGATGAAGAATGAAGATTCAAGAGGCCCCAAAAGGGAGGAGTTTGTCTCCTCACTCTAAGTTTTTCTAGGATATGTTTTATTTCTTTTGTAATTTGTCTTTAGTTACCATGAGTAACTGAATCTTTTTATGCTAGGGTTCTAAGATGAACATCTATTCTGGTTGTTGGATAATTTATTTAATTTAAAGTTTTTACTTAGTTATTTATATTTCTGTTATTTAGTTTTATTATTGTTGCATAAGATTTGTCTCCTCTGAAGCATAACCCTGACTTAGGCACTTAGGGAGGTGACATTACCTAATATTGATGTATATCTGTCTAATCAGGAAGTAATTATCTAGTAACTAGGGAATGAAGCCAAAAGAGAGTGAACCCTGAGAGTAAGGTATGACGTACCTAGTATTTGTATTTATGTATATATGTCTGAAAAAGGAAGTAACTAGTTAGTAATTATGGAAACATGTGGCTTCCCGACTTAAATCTGCCCAGTAACTCCACTCTTCTTTCACCTTGGTAAGGTAGACGCTGATAGGGCTGCCCATTTGTAGAACTACCGAGAGGCAGAGTGTGCTATGTGCTTCTAAGATTCATAGATGGGTAGACCTTTAAGAACATTAGGACTACACTGATCGAGATTTAGGAAAGCCAACTTAAGTCTATGTTTCAATTACCTCTGAGAGAGTAAAACCCCATACGTACGTCCGTGTGATCAGCAAGTGCAACTCGACAGCTGAAGGGGAATGAGCCCATATCTCTGAGAGAGTATGGCCCCACACTTAAGGATAACTGTGTGATCAGCAAGTGCAACTTAACAGCTGAAAGGTAGTAAAGCCCCATGAACTAATCACTTAGATAGATAACGATTAATAACATGAATAAGACTTGACCCTTAATTAATTCCAACAACTACATAGAGAGGATTCGACTAACCGCCGCTAACATTCTGCAATCAAAACAGGTAAACTTTGCTCTGTTGCAAACAAATTAACTTTGTAAAACTCTAAACTCTTATATCTTTTATTTTGTTTAGTTCCCAAATAAGTAACGCGAATTGTTTGGTTGAAGCGACAATCCGTGTGGATACGATACTCTACTTATCACTTTATTACTTGGTAAACGATTTGGTACACTTGCTTAATCCGACCATCATAAGCCACCAATGTTTTTGTTGTATAGATGTTGCTTTTGAAAATTATGAACGTGTTTTTTTTATGAAATTTTGATTTTGATTAAAACTAAAAAAAAAATGTAAATGTTTGTTGCTTTCAAGTTATAAAAAATCAAACTAACCATGATTATCTATTTCAACGACACCGACAATAATACAATATAACAAAGAAATATAATCTAAATTCTTTTTTTAATGACACCAACAACAATTTTATTATAGAAAAAGTTGTTTAATGAAAAAGTAAGTAATGGAAAAAAAATATATCGTGTTTGTTACATTTATTTTAACATTTAAATTTATTCTTATCTATTTGTTAGATGTATTATTTGTATTCAAAGTTGAGAGTATTTTTGGAAAGAAAAAGCCAACCCAAAAGTACTGAAATGTTTTGTTTTCTTTTTATGTATTCTATCTATATATAAAAGTTGTCCCATGCCAATTTTGAAGCCCTAATTTTTCCTAAACCCTAGTGGCTACAATTACTGTTTTACCCTAACTAAATTGTTAATTACGAAAACAAAAAGAAAAGGAAACAAATTGGACGGATAAACATCACAAAAAAAAAAAACGCCTCACAGGATAAACATAAAAACATAATAAAAGGAAATCACGGAAACAAATTGGACGGATAAACATCACAACAAAAAAAAACGCAAATCACGGTTCTATATTGTTCCCTATTTTGTTTCCACACTAAACTATCTGCTTCTATAACAAATAAACCCGCAAATCAGAAATCCTTTCTCCAATTCTTGACCTATGGCTGGAAGAACCATGGAAACTCTCCTCTCCTATCACTGCCTTTCTCCAAACGATTGAATTCTCTCAGCTTCTCAAAAAATCCATCGCCTCCTCCAATTCCTCTGTTCCGATCTCCACCACAAAAAATCCATCGCCTCCTCCAATTCCTCTGTTCCGATCTCCACCACTTCACCCCCTCTCTTTCAAACCTTCTGATTGATTTACAATTCTGCCGGCAACCTTCCCAAACTTTCTGATTGACTTTCGGTGGGAACATGAAGCGCATCAACGATTCCGGCGGCGAAGATAATTCTTCCAAGAGAAAATCCTGAACGGTGAAAGGTTTGCTCTCTATCATTGAATCGTTGTTGTTGTTTTGATTGTTTGGTTTTGATTTTTGATTTCTGTGTTGGTTCTCTTTAATCAAAAGCAATTGTTAAAGGATGTTGAAATTATGAATAAAGCTATAGATTTTAACAGAAACCCTTCAAAGAATTCAATTTCTGGTTCAAATTCACGGAAGAAAGAGTCTTGATATCATTGGCAACCGACCAATGTTGTGGAGGTAACAAACAGTGAGTGTCTGACGTGAACACATTCAAACACTTTCTTCATTTTAACCGTTTTGCCGAAATTTTGTTATACTCCTGCAAATTCATAATTTGATAGTGTGATATAGTATTTACCATGTTAATAGTTTAGTAATCACAAAAAAAAAATGGAAAGAAGTTACTGGGTTATTTTAGTTTGAAACATGTATAATAGTATTATATTACACATTATTCTATTTTTCTGCACCGTGGTTATAATTTGTGTGATCGATGGTTTTATTTAATATACATAGTAGTTGATGTTTATCAAAGTTGATGTTACATGGATATAGATTAGTTTGCAAAGTAAAGTGGCTGCAAGCTGGTGATAAGTTTAACATATTCACTCATAATGCATCTTTTATGTTGAGCTTCCTACAAAAGTTTCAACTTTTACTGAATCAGATGTTTTTCTTGGTTGTTTTTTCTGCATAATTTGAAGTTGGTTCAAGGTAATTTAATACATAATTTGGAGCAAGTTCGAAGTGATTTTCAGCATAGCTTGGAGCTGATTTTCAACCTGTGGACTGTTGTTGTGCAAAAGAAGTGTTCGATACCGCAGCTGCTATGTAGCGGTGTTTCTTCTGCCTTTGGGTTTTGATCTGTCTCCGCGTGGTCCAGCTGCAGCATATAGGTTTTATTTTCTTTTCTTTGCTTTGGTGTGCAAGTGTTATGGTTCAGGTTATAGATTTTCATCATCGGTTTTAGCTGCCTGTTTGTGATGATCTCCTACTGGTTTTTCTGCACAGGTGGCTGCAATTTTAGTTTGGTAGTTGTAACCTGACTTGATTGTCTTTCTTTAGGATTTTGAACTTATACTGAATTAGGAGTTTTTCCCAGGTGTTTTTCTGCATAATTTGGAGTTGGTTCAAGGTAATTTCCTGGAGAATTCCTAGCTGGTTTCGGTATGTGGACTAATAGTGTCAAGCAGAGGTATTTCACAACTATAGCTTCTAGGTAGCGGCGCTTCGACCATGTTATAGGTATGTCATTGTAGTTGTTTTTTACTGTAATAACTGGACTTCGATTTCTGAAAAGCTGACTAATGTGAGGAAGGAGGAATTGGAGATTTTGCTGCAATTATTCTCACATGGATAAATGTCAATGACATAAGATTGTTGTTCTCTTAAATATTCTTATAAAGGGTTTAAATGTAGTGGTTTGGTAGTTGTTCTCTTAAATATTTGGTTGGATTTAGAAGATGATTAATTCGTTGGATAAAAAAAACACTGAACCATAAATATTATGGTTATGCTTAATCAGACCTGTTAAGTATGCTAGCAAACTCATTACTTGAAGCTAACAAGACTTGAGGATCATGCTTGATCTTTTAGCATAACAAGAATGTAGCTTGCAAAAAAGACTTACTAACGGTGGTAGTATAAGTTAATAAAAAGAAAGAGAGAGGTTTTTTTTCTAGAACTATTGTATGTAGATGCTTTATTATTCTTATATTCTTTTGTTTCTTACTCAAATTTAAATAGATGATATGAATGTATATGATAATGTGGTGGGTTATGTGATTTCTAACTCAACTGGCAATGCAAAGAAGATGCATGCCAATCATGATTTAGTTACTGGCCATCAGAATAACTCAAATTACTTTTTGGTATACTTCATGCTTTCTCCTTTTCATGTGCAGGGTTAATTAGTCATGCTACTTAGGCACCTGTCTATTGGAGCAAATTTAGAAGAAAAACTTTTCTGCTTTTGATGTAATAGAATATCACTTTTGAATAAGTCAATCAAGCTTCAAGTTCCAGGGGGTGAATACTTACAAAAACTCTTTAATTGAAGTTGCAGATTTTTTATGGGGCTGCTTTTCAAGTAAAAGGCCCACTCTAAAGGTATATTTTTTTTTATATTGTCCTAATCTTTAGTTTATGTCAGTATAGAATTAATATTACATAGTTTAAATTTTATTTTGCAGATGGAATTGTAACGTAGAGAAAGGTCAAATGTTCTTTGGTCACTTGAATTTTGTTATTGGGTTTATTTGTGCTTATTTGACATTGAATTTTTTATTTGTCATTGAACCAATGACTAAACAAAACTGTTTGAGAGTCCTGCAATAAAAGTTAAAAATGATTGAAGTTGCATTTGTACTCATTTATAGTTGGTAAAAATATGTTCAATGCCTGGGGTTGAGTGATTATGGTTTAATGCTGAACAAATATTGTTTTTATTTTTAAGATTGTATGCATTTTCCGCAAAAGTTGTCTATTAAATTTGAAGATTCCAAATACTTATGTTCTGCACTATTTTCTTTAGCAAATTCTTTCCTTTCATGATGGTTTAGTAGATACATGGTTGAGAGGCAGCAATTGCATCAGCATAATTCTTTCCGCTTAGCACGGTCTTCCTTTTTTTGAGAGTTTCAGGTGTTTCAGATAGGTTACTCATCAATAACATTTTATTCCTTGAGTCTATCATAAACTGTGCAGTTGTTTTCCCATGTTTTGCTGCCAAATATAATACCCATGATACCGTTTGTTAATTTCTTTTTCGGTTGCTCTAAAAAAATTGCGGCACTACAAATGTTGTTGAAACTATCTTGGTGGACGCCAAGTTTGCAATGTAAAGAATGAGGTATAACATTAAAAGTAGCAGTTTGGCTTAATTTTAGTTCATTAAGGGAGTTGTTCTATACTTGAGTCACATATGCTATTCCATTTAAAATTTGAAGCGAACATTTGGTAAAGATTAGAGAACAATGTGCTCTGATTCTAATTATTTTGTTATTGAATTAACTGAACTGAGTTATAAGAGAGGTCATTTTACCTTATATACAATGAAAGATCTACTAGCTTAATTGAATGACATAAACTAAGAAACTGTGTGTACTTCATATTTGATCTACTAGCTTAGTATTATAATCAATTATAATATTATAATTTATTTATAGATCTATATAACACATAATTTAAGTTAAATAGTATATCTTTATTTTTGTATTATACTATTATTATGTGATCCATAAAGCTAATTAGGCAAAGTCTAAGTGTGACAACTTTTGATCCTAACTGTTTGGCTGTATATTCTAGCGATATATAGATTGTTATGCTTTAGGATATTTAGAGCTCTTAATTTTGAGACTAGCTTTGGTCCATCTTTGGAGGTGCCAAGTTGTGGAGAATATTTGCCGCATATGAAGGCATATCTTATTTTGTACCTCTCTTTTACATTTTTGTTTTTTGTTTGAGGAATTGTGTTTTCCATATATTGATGCTTTAAATTTTTAGGCTATGATGAAAATCCATAGTTTTCTAAGAAGTTTCATTTTAGTTAATGATTTACCAATGTCAACTAATTTATATTTACAGTTTGATTAAGCATATTGACTATCATTTAATGTAAAATAGAAAACTGAGTACTTTGGTAAGTCTGCCCATAGTAGAATATATTTAAGGGCGAGTGTTTGGTTGGAGCTTCCAAAGAGTTATTCCTATGCAAAGTGTGACCGTAGATGGTTCTATGAGTATATTTATGTTTGATTTATGCAATTATATATCATGAAGAGACTAATTTTTTCCTGGTGTTGTTGTAAGTTTGTTTATATTATTTTTTTCAAATCCAATCTATTTCTTAGATATAATGTTCTCATTGTATAGTTTTTGGTATTTTGCATTTGTTTTGTGAAGAGATACTAGCATGCAATTCATGGAGCAATGGTGTTTTGAGAATAGAAGTTGGAACTAATGTTGAAAAAGCTAGAGTAAATAAGAGGAATGCAAGTCCCACTTATGTCAATCATTTATGGACTGATACAGTTCCACAAACATATTCTAGCATTTCAATGTGCCAAATGAGCAGCTGCAGAGACCTCATATATGTGGTCTTTTGAAAAGCATTTCCTGAACTGAATCTTTTTCTACTGCCTTTTAACTATATTCCAAGGGTGATTTTCACTCTTAAAGTAACTTTTTTGTTGTCAGCTAATTCTTTTCATTTGTTGTGCATTATTTTTCTACCAATTGAATTATTGATTTTGTTTGATTTTGTTGATATTTATACTCCTATGCAAGAAAGTCATGTGAACATTACTAATAACAAATGGTGGTTTCTCTATATTTATAAGGTATGTGGTTTTCAATTTCAATTGTGAAATGGAGAGAACTAATATTGTTAGTTTTGTTTATGCAAGTCATTTGGTTGTTCTTAGCTAATAAAGGAATAAAATAACTATCTACAAAATTCCTCAATTCCATAAGGGTTCCTTCTTAAAATTTATGAAAATTGGTATAAACATGGATTTGGTTTGTATTTATCATTAACCATTGGTTAAAAGTCATGAAGGTATTATTGTATCCTTTATTTAAATGTGTGTATATATATACACACACACATATATAATACATTTAAACATGGTGGCAGGAAATAATATGACCAATTTGATAATTATATATGAAACTTTAAAAAACCTGTGCTATCTCCCAACGCCTATTGTTTCTCACAGCCAACTATATGTTGCTGTTTCGAGAATTACACCTAGAGAAGGGCTAAAAAATTTGATTACTAATGAAGATGGTGAGGACATCGATGTGACATCTAACGTCATCTACGAGGAAGTATTTCGTAATGTGTCATGTAATGTCTCGGTTACGCACTAAGATATACAAACTTCAATTACCAACTTTTGTAAATTATCAACGACTATTCAGATTTACTATTACTATTTTTAGACGTTCTACAAACTCATTTGTGTTTTAATTGCGTAGTACAATGCATTATCTTCATTTAAATTTTTTACATCTACCAACTATTGACTACATTATACTACTATAAATTAGTTTCAACTTACAAGACCCGTGCGGCGCACGGGTCATCAGTCTAGTATAGTATAAATATATCAAGTGTTGATTTAACCCTAATCCCGACCATTTTAATTATGAAAAAAAGACTTGCAGAAAATCGAACTCAATTATAATTATAATATATCAAATGTTGATTAGTGTTGATTTAACTCTAATCCTACCCTTTTTAGTTATGAGAAAAAGATTTGTAGAAAATCGAACTCAATTAGTGAGTGGTTTATAATAATATAGTCAATTTTATAGTTATAAATAAAAAACCCGTGAGATAAAAATGCGGTGGAAATTTTACCCTGCACCCCTAAATTTATACCTTCACCCTTAAAAATTATAAAATTTCCAATTTTACCCTCTGTTCACCCCCACTAAGTAATTTTCCGGAAATGAAATTATTTGCCTGATATTATTTAGTTCAATCGTGGCGAAAATGCAGTTCTTTCAAGAGTGTAGACGAGATATTTTGGGAAATTTTTCCAGAAATTCTGATGGAAGCAAGTGATGAAGGCACAACTTTGTTATCTAATACTCATCTGCGTGATTATTGCTTGATTTTCTACAACCCCACTCAGATTCAACATCTTTCAATTTCACCTCATAGTCTACATCCATGTATCAAGGATTCATATTAAACAACTTAGAATTACCAAGTAAACAGTTGAGGTTACTAATTAATTATTAATTCAACATTTTGAAAATAAAATCCAAGCAGAAAAAAGCAAGAACTTGATTAATTTGCCGTAAAAAAAAAAAAAAAAATTGGATGCATTTCAGGATTAATTAATTATACCTAATTTTTGGGGAAGAAAATTAAAGAATCAAAATGTGGGAGAGGAAATTGTATGATGGAGAACAGTCTCATGTGTGGTGCGGTGTGTGAATCCAAAATCATGGAAATGATTGTAATGTTTGTTGAAGTAAATCTTTTCCCCAAAAATTCCAACCGAATTTTGTTGCCGGAAAGCTTGAATTATTGAAAAATATTTGGTTGGGGTGAAGTCAAATAACAAAAGGGTAAACTTGGAATTTTCTATGGTTTGAAAGGGTGAAGGTATACTTGGAATTTTCTATGGTTTGAAAGGGTGAAGGTATATCAAATGTTGATTAGTGTTGATTTAACTCTAATCCTACCCTTTTTAGTTATGAGAAAAAGATTTGTAGAAAATCGAACTCAATTAGTGAGTGGTTTATAATAATATAGTCAATTTTATAGTTATAAATAAAAAACCCGTGAGATAAAAATGCGGTTAGGGTTTGAGATGGAGAAGAAGAGATAAAAAGTAAAAATATACATAGTGTTCGCCAACCCTTTTATTGACTCATTTCCTTTCACTTTCTCGCCAACAGAAAATTTGTTGTCTGAACAATAGCGTGAAATCACACAGAGAACGAAAAGTACAATAGCGTGAAATTACACAGAAAACGAAAACATTGTTACTGCAAAGTTACATTGATCCCCACGCACTTTCTCGCTAAACGCTTCTCCCATCACTTTACATACGTCGAATGGCGGACGACCTAACCGACATCTCTTCTTCTCTGCCACTCACGGCTGCCACTAAGAGGCAGCAATTGAACGTCTCCACTGAAACCCTAACATCGCCGCCACTTCCAACTCTTCCGTTCGATGTGATATCTGAAATTCTCTGCAGGCTTCCAGTGAAGCTGCTGCTACAACTTAGTTGCCTCTGCAAGTCATGGAAATCTCTAATCTCAGATCCAAAATTTACAAAAAAGCACCTTCGCATGTCAACAACGTGCCACCACATCATGGTAACCTCTACAGACGACTCACATGAGTTAGTTCTCTTTGGTTCTCCGATTTCCTCCGTTCTGTCGATTTCTAGGGTTACGCAGACACAACTCAATTACCCTAGTAGTCTCACATTTGGATCTGGTGAACGTTTTGATGTGTGCTCTTGTGATGGCATCTTTTGTATAAACGTCTGCTTTCACCCTTCTGCTGTTTTGTGGAACCCTTCCATCCGAAAATTCAAGGTATTGCCTCCTTTGGAAAAAATTCAATGCAAGAGAGTTCCTTTTTCCATATACAGTTTCGGCTATGATCATTTCATTGATAATTATAAGATCATTGTTGTTTCCTCACGTATCAATGAAAATGAAGTTTGTATTTTAACTATGGGCACCGATTATTGGAGAAGAATAAAAGACTTCCCATATGATGGTCCCTTACATGAACCGGGAATATTTGTGAGTGGCACTGTTAATTGGCTGGCAATAGATAATTCAAGTTCAAATAGTTCTTTGCGAGCCATTGTTTCTCTTGATTTGGAGAATGAGTCGTATAAAAAGCTTCCACATCCCAATTTGGAAAACAAGTTGTGGTCCTTGGGGGTGTTAAGGGATTGTTTGTGCATCTTTGCAAGTGGTGATATATTTTTTGATATTTGGGTTATGAAGGAATATGGAAATAAAGAGTCTTGGACTAAATTGTACAATGTTCCTTACATGGAAGATCGTGGTTTGTATTCCTATACCAAGGTTTTGTATGTTTCTGAGGATGACAAAATGCTGATGGATTTTTACGAGTTGGGAAGTAGCAAATTGAAATTGGTTGTTTATGATTCCAAAAATGGTACTTTGAATATTCCTGTGATTCAAAACATTAATCGTCGGTTGAACCCAAAAGTCTACATTGAGAGTTTGATATCACCCTGTTCTTAACGTTAGGATGTAGATGGTGCTGTATCACTTGAGCATGAGATTCAAGTGAACATATAAATGGTTAATTTCTATTTATGTTATTTATTTTGTACTTATTTTTATTACTGCTGACTTCGTGGGTCATTATTAATTAAGGTTTATGAAATCCGCAAGTTGAAAATTCGCCGATATTTTGAATTGTTTGTTAGTTTGAGTTGTTGCTTCTCTCATCATGCATTATATTTTAAATGGTTCAGAATCATGCTTTGCATCAGATGATTTTTAAATTGATTTTCTAAGATTTGTACGATTTAGATTATTATACAAGCATTATTAACTGAATTGAATATGTTATACAATATTATTGTGATGTCTTTCTTTTAAGAGTATTCAATGTTAGTTCATATGTAGCCTTTTGAAAATTTGATTTCTGGTAGTGATATGACAAATTATCAAAAAATGTATGTCACTCAGTATATCTTCTTGAACACCCTTATGTACACTAGCTTTCCAAGTCATTGTACATTAACAGTAGGAAAACACAATATAAAGCTCAATTTAGAATGCTTTTTCTTGAATTTAGAATGATTTTTCTTGAATTTAGATAGTAAAATTTGAATGTAAGTTTCCAACAAGGTCAAAGTAGTTCTTGAAAATTAAAGTTGTTATGATTCAGAAAAACTTATCCTCACAGTAGATCTTTTATCTGTTTTTCTTAAATGCGTGTTTCAGTAGGCGCTATATTGATGAAAATAGTGAATCCACTATCGCCACTCTGTATAGCATTACGAAAATAGATAATACCTAACATTCCCTGTCTTCACCCTTTAGTTTGTTTGAATCTAATAGTGTATGTTAATTCTTAATTACTTTCTTGAATAATCTTACAGTGTATGTACTTATTTAGTATCTTGTAATTCATTCTTAAACATTTTGTATTTGGAAGATTTCTTCATACTTCCAGAGAACTTGTGTGTCTCTAGACATTTATATTTATGAATATCTATTTCACAATAAAAGTTTGTGTTCAGATGTCTCCATTTCGATTACGGAATTTCTGATTATACACTATACACTATGACAAGAACAATCCATGCCACAGTCTCTACTAAGAGGAGCCCACAGCCTTGCCTCAGTTGATCTATTGCCATCATCACCAGTTTCTTCAACATTGTTTTGAATAGATTCAATGATAGCATTGCAGCTTCTGAGCCTTTTTTTCAAACCAATGGCTTTGAACAATGTTTTGAGTATAGCCGCAAAGAACGTTCCATTTATTCATCCAGTCAGTGATTGATTATTAGTTATGTCTTGAAAATTGTTTGACAGATCTGAAGCAATGATGAACAATCATGTTTTATGGTATGAACAGTATAAACCTCATACAGATTTCAATTGAGGGATTACTAGTGAGCATCTTATTTAGATTTTGAAGTGCACCTTTTTTAATTTAGTAGATTTTTTTCTTTCCTTTTCTATATCTGCCACATGCTTTAACTTCATGCAGTACGGATGAAGTATGCAGAGGCTGTGGAAGCAAAAAATATGCAGGATATGGAGTTGCTAGTTTTACATAATGTTGGCATTCAATAAATGAAGCATGAGTGAACTGAAGGTGGTGCGCGATGATGCACAAGGTACAGTTAGACTGATGCAATTTCTAGAGCATAGGTGGTCGAAAATTATGCAGTAATATCACTGCTTTTACGCAGCCATGTGGTTATATATGGCCGCTGAAATTTAAACGTGCAGCCACAGTTGGTGCTAATTTTTAATAGTGTTTGTGATTTGTGTCTGTTATGCTGGTGAATGAATATAGAGGAAATATATATTGATAGGGAATATGGCAATGGAGTAGCAACATAGCATTAAAATTGCAGAATTGGTATAGTTTACAATTTGTTACAATACTGATTGCTGGGGAAGAATATTTAATTGTAATATGATGAATCATTTGTAGGGTGTTTTATTATGTAAATTTCTAACCTACACAAGTTCACATGAAAGACCAATCACACAAACCCCACAGTACAAGCTGCTATATTTAAATATGTCAAACACCATCCCATATATGTTAGTTTGTTTAAACCCCAAAATTACAACCTGCTGAATATTGAATAATTTCCCAATAACAAAATAGTCACATTGTATATTGTCTAATAAGCTCCATGACCTGCTCCCGCAAAACACATCTTTGATTGCAACTAACACAATTGATTCATCCAATTTACATCACTGTTAGTATTATTTTTATGAGATGCAACAACTACTTGAATGCATACTATTATTTCAGGCTACAGTAAATGGTTACACATAAGGTTGTTTAAATTCTAGTAGCCATGGTTTACTGAATATCTATATTTGTAGGAAATGGCCTAGAAGAGATAATGAATAAAATTGAGAGCACTAAGTACACACATCAACCAAGAAAACCTCACAAGATGATAATGATTCAAGTTTCTATATGCCATCGAAAGTCGAAAGGTCAGCTGACCCCAAAAACATGTATTGGGGAATAGGTTTTGTTGAATCTAGCCAACCAAAATCATACCTACAATAGACATAAATAGTCATGTCCCTAATTTTTGTAGATATGCTATTACCATTTCAGTTTTGGTTACTTTTTAGCAAATTGAACAATGACATTGTTATAATATAAGGTGTTGCAAGGATATCGATGAAGAGGACTTTGAAGGAACCAACCATTGTATTCATTGTGGCTGATTGTTGAACTGAAAATGCTGGTAATTCAACTAGGCGACAGTTTAGCGTTATGGTTGACATGAATATGGGAAGAATTTTTCTCAAAATCTTTACTTCTACTTCCCTTTCTTTGTAACATTGGGGGAACTGGTTCCATCACTGCTTTACTGAGGCATATTTTGCTGCCTTATATGACAACTGTATTCGCTGTTATGATGAATTGATAGTTTGCTAGAGGGTGCTGTTAAAATCTTTGTCTATATGTAGCCCTTGGAAAATAACAAATGCAAGCAAAGAATATTCAGAAGCTCTGTTTTTGCTTTCCCCTGAACTTGTTTTTTAACCAAATCCCACTTGATTACCTGTTTCAAAGCTTGTGACATTTCATTCTAATCAACATTTTTATATTTATAAGGTTGCATTACATGAAATTCCTATATACCTCATGACTCAACTAGTTTTATTTTTCAGGTGAGATTTTACAATTGCGTTGATATAGGGCCAATTAGGGACATTGCCTTATCAAACTAGGCTTATTATATTAATTACGCGATGATTTTAGACATAATCATCTACATGCAATGCAGGTTTCAAATAATGTATCTGGATATGTCTCTCCTTATTTGTTATATTTCGGTTGGTTATGATGACCAAAATAGATACATATCCAACTATATCTTTTCTTTCCCCAAAAAATTGTTCGAAAATGGTAGTACTAATATCACCATTGCACAACCAGGAAGCCCTAACCGGGGTCACATAACTCAAAAAGGTCTGTAAATCTCCGGCACCTACTTGGTCTTTTCATCTTTCCGATCGTGGTATCTCACGATTTAGGTTGTGCTTGTGTTCGGTTCTTCAAAACTCACTTGCTAATGGTCCTTCTTCATATCTCGCGAGTTGTCATTTCTTGTTTCAGGTTTCTATTCTGATATGGTTTATGGTTTTTGAGTATGCTTGTGGATGAATTCTAATCATCGCAAGTTGTCCCACCATTTTAATTTGTGGGTTCGATTTGGTTTGTTGGTTGTCATCAGGATCATATGGTCCTTTGATTCTCAGGTCTTGCCCCTAATGTCAACAATACCTCTACCACTGAGAAAAACAGTTATTCTGCTAAACCTCCATTTTTCCATGGAGATGCTACTCAGTTATCTTGGTGGAAGAGCAAAATGTATAATTACATCATAGGGATTGATGATGAACTATGGGATGTTATTGAAGATGAACCTGAATTTGAGGTTGAAGAAGCAATGGTGACAGACAAGAAGACATTGATTGTCACTCAAAAGAATATCTATAAAAATCACCACAAAGTGAAAGTGATTATAGTGGAAGCTTTACCTCATGCTAAATACGCGAAGATTGGGGATAGATCTACTGCAAAATCCATCTTCGAATCATTGTGCTCTACCTACGAAGGAAATCAGTAGGTGAAGGAAGCAAAGGCAAACCAACTGGTTCACCATAATGGGCTTTTCAAGATGAAAGAGGATGAAGATATTGAAAACATGGATTCAAGGTTTCAAGCTCTTGTATATGGAATTCAAGTTCTAAAGAAAAGCTATGTTGAACCAGACCATGTAAAGAAGATTCTCAGTTGTTTTTCTGCAAGGTTTAGGCAAAAGGTCACTGCCATACAAGAGGTAAAAGCCTTGGATAAGCTATGTTTGGAGAACCTGATAAGTTCTCTAAAAAGTCATGAGATTGAACTTGAAGGAGATGAACCAAACAATCTTTCTAAGTCTGTTGCCGTGACCTCTAAGGAAAAGACAGCAAAATCTCTTCAATCTGCTAAATCAGAAGAGAAAGATTCAGATGATGAAGCAGAATTTCAAGAGATGGCTTACTTAACCAAGAGGTTCCAATACCTGACTAAGAAAAAAATATTTCCTAGCAGAAGCAGTGACTCAAAGACATCCAGCTTCAAGGACAGAAGAGACAGTCAAAAAGGATGCTTAAACTATGGAAAGACTGGTCAATCCATAGCTTATTCCCTGAGGAACAAAAGGGAAAATAAGGAAAGGGAAGCTCTAAAAAGAACATCTACAGGAGAAAGTTTAAGGAAAGCTTCATGGCAACCTGGAAGATGCTTGATGAAGATACAAACTCTGAGGACAACAAAGAGGAAGCTAATCTAGGTCTAGCAGTTACAACATCTTCAGGTGAAGAACCAAGCTCAAATTCAGATGAGGATGATGAGGTAATCTCTGAACAATATGTAATGAGTATATTCCTTGTGTTAGAGGACGTGCAAAAGCAATTTATTTGTTATCATAAGAGTTAAAACCTTTGAGACGCCAAATTCACTATCTCTCAAGACAAAACCTCATGCTAAGGCAACTTTAAGCCTAGATGAAACTGATAGACTTTCAACTAAATTCAACAGTTTATCTAAAGAATCTAGGGATGATGATTTTGACAGAAGTTGATTAGCTTCCATATCTTGCAATGTTAGTAAGAACAAAGGAAGAGAAATTGACCTCACAATTGTGTCTGTTAAGGATACACATACTCTAATGAGGACAAAGTAATCATCATGTTCTTTTTGCACTCAAAAGGGTCTGCTCTTTCACTCAAATCCAGAGGCTAGAAAAGCAAAGAATCTGAGCCCATTAGAGACAAAAGAGTCAAAATCTAAGGTGTTGACTAAGTCAAAACCAAGGATTGTCTGATTCATGGCCAACTGGGACTCAAATTCTAAGCTAAAGAAGTATTCAAGATTATCCTCCAATTCAAAGGCCTTGAATAAATCTGAGCAACAAAACTCTAAGTGCAAGGGTCTGAAGAAGGGAAATTCCTTCAAAAGTAAACCCAAAAGACCCATTTATACATGGGGACCTAAAAATGACATTGCTTGTGTTTCAGGTATGCTTCATAGGAAAGCCAAAGTATCAGTCTTGGTATCTGGACAGTGGCTGTTCTTGACACATGACAGGAGAAAGACACCTTTTCAAAGATCTGGTCATGAAAGAAGGATGTATGGTAGGACTTGAAGGAAACCAACAAGGAAAAATTGTTGGAACTGGAACCATTGGTAACTCCTTTATCTCTATCAATAATGTCTGGTATGTTGATGGACTCAGACACAACTTTCTTAGTATTAGCCAATTTTGTGACAGTGGGTATAAACCAATCTTTGATAAAGACACGTGTACATTGATGAATGAATCTGACAAATTCATAGTACTCATAGGTCAGAGGAAAGACAATGTTTATAAAATAAATTTTTCTGATTTGGTTGATAATCTCTAAGCTTAGCAAGATGAAACTAGTCAAAGGATTACCAGAACTACAATATCATTTAGATGCTCTCTGTAGAGCATGCTAACGAGGAAAGATTGTTAAAACCATTTTCAAACCCATAAACATTGTCTCTACCTCCAGACCTTTGGGACTACTTCACATTGATTTGTTTGGAGAAGTGAAAACTACATCAATCAGTGGAAATAAGTATAGGTTAGTCATAACTAATGACTACAACATGTGCGCTTGGGTAAAATTCCTCAAAATCAAGAATGAAGCTTATGATGTGTTCAACACCTTCTGCCAACAGGTACAAGCTGAAGAGGAACTGAAAATGCTTAAAATGAGAAATGATTATGGCGGAGGGTTTCAGAATGACCCAATTGAATTGTTTTGTCAAAAGCATGGAATTCTCCACGAGTTCTCTTCTCCTAGAACTCCAAACAAAATGGGGTTGTAGAGAGAAAGAACAAATCACTACTAGAACAATGTTCCATGAAATTGACATGGCTAAGTACTTCTCGGCAGAAGATGTCAACATAGACTGTTACGTACAGAATAAAATCTACATAAGACCTATTCTAAACAAAAAAACATACGAGCTATTCAAAGGAAGGAAGCCAAGTATTACCTATTTTCACCAATTTGGTTGTACATGCTATATTCTGAACAACAAAGTCTATCTGACTAAATTTGATGCCAAACCTCAGAAGTGTATCTTCTTGAGATACTCTGAAAGGTAAAAAAACATACAGGGTGTATAATACTGAAACCAAATTGGAGAAGAATTTGTACACGTCAGATTTGATGACAAAAAGCTAGATAGTAAAATATCAGAGCAGGTTGAAAGTTGTGCAGAACTAAAAGTATCTGAAGATTCACTAGAATCTACACAAGAGTCTTAACCTATCATAGAAGCTTCATAACCAGCCAATTCATCTGACTAACCAAATACATACGTAATTCTTGAAGAAAATCCTGAAGTTGACGATTCCAATATGTTGGAGTAAGCCCTAATAGCCAATCTATATTGATTGAGTTTGGTTTTATATCATTATATTGATATAAATATATATTATGAATATATCATAATAAGGTATTTCTTTGTTGATTTTGTTTTATTTCAAAATAATAAAGTCCTTAGAATAGTTAGTCCATTTAATGGAATATTAAGTATAACGTAATTGTGAGACTCCATTAAACATAAGGACACTGTTCTTAAAGTATATGTAGTCAAGCTTTATTGTGAAGTGGGATATCAATAAATCATGGAGACTATTATGTGGATAGACTGATGATCACATCTCAGATCATGGATAAAGAGTTATCAAGTCTTCACATAGATATAAATATTAGGAGTAATATTTATATTGGATTGACTCACCATGAGAATACTACATAGTAAAAATTATGAAAAGTGTCATAAGATATTCTCATAGTGATAGTTTTGTATTCCACCCTTTGACCTGAAACCACTATGTACCCTAGATGTAGGAGTCGAGTGCTTTATCACCATTCAAACGTTGTTTGTAATAGGATGACTATAAAGTGTGTTGATGGGTACTCCATGAATTATGGTAAGGGACATGAGGGACCTAGATGGAATTTTACCCTCATACATAATAGAAGAAATGTCTACGGGTCCAATATTGAACTAGACAAGGATGACACGGTTTTTGCCTTATGTTCAATATAGATATGAGGGCAAAAGGGTAATTATACACACGATCATTATCACATAAAAGGTTTCGTCAGATCACATGACATTCTCGTCACTTGGGTAGCAGTGATGTGTTCCTAGATACCGTTCACTGTTTATAATATTAAATATGTGATTTAATATTATTGTCAACGTTACGGGAACCTATAGGGTCACATACAAATGACAGATAGATGAGAGAAATAAATAAGTAAGACTTATTTATAAAATAATAAGTAGGACTTATTAGTAATTAAATAATTAAATATGACTTATTATTCAATTTACGAAAAATAGAGAAACGTGGTCACTATAAGGTACGATGTGTTTTAGTGAACTATGGTGCACAATAAGGTACGGTGTACATAAGTGTTAAGCTTGATGACCACACAGGCGGTTCTATTAATAGAACCCTTGTGGTGAAGTTTTGTGAGCTTAACCTAATTCACAAAAGTTGTGAAACCCTAGACGTCGCTCTCTAAACCTTGTTCTCTCTGAATATCGGTTGGAATTGGCAAGCACAGGTCAACAGAGAAGTTCTGTTCGTGAGGACTGAGTAGAGGCATCGTTACGTTGAGTTGCTCGTGATGAGAAACAATTCTGCTACAAAGGTTCTGCTTTTCAAGAGTTAAACACATGAATCCTTCAATTGTTTAAGTATGTGTTTGATTTGTGATTAATGATTTAATCAAGATCTGTTTCAATGGTATTCTTCCGCAAAGAGGATTATAATTTTGAAAAACACCTATTCAACTCCCTTCATGATGAAGAAGCCCATGATGATGTTGGTCTATATGGCCAATAAGGTTGAGCCCTACAGGGGGTGAATAGAGGTTTTAAAAGTTTTACGGAGATTTGACAAAAGCGATTTGAAATGTTTTGACTAATTAGAAACAAGCTTGAACAATCACAACAATTACAAAAAGTTAAGACTATGTGCTAAAAAGATTTACGATAGAATTGAGAGGTTCACAAGGTAAATCTTATTACAATCAAATATTAATAGTTCTTGAACAATCTGCAAAACTAGACAATTTTAAATCCAAACCTATAGGAAAATATAACAAGTTATCAATAAAAAACACAATGTATATGCATTTGATGAATTAGATAGGAATTGAAACTAATTGATTCAAGTACAATAGTAAAAACCTAATTCAAGGAATTAGATCAATTTTTTATCAAAAAAAAATACTTAGATCAATTATTAATTTCTACTCCATCAATTAATCAATTAACATATACGATTAACAAAAATCAAGGAGGATAAGGAAAAGAGAACGACACTGATATTTTTATATAAGTTCACCCTTTCGTCCTCACTTCGAGCTACATCTACTCTTCGGGCTACCTCCACCAAGGTCGTCCACTAATAGTAACAATGTTGAATACAAATATGATTACAAGAGTTTCTTGAAAATATCCTAGTTCTTCAACCCCTATGTAAGCACTCCCCCAAACTTCAAATAACCTTTGAATTTGCTGCTTCTTGATGTCTTCGAATACTCAATTTACCCGTGAAACCCTTCGAACTATAGCTCAAGCTCTTCGATTCTACGTCCGGCAAATGGATCCCGTTGAACACAGGACCAATTAGAAAGAACCCCCCAAGACCTTTGGTGGTGGAATGAGATTATTCGTTTCACTTTGGAACCTTGATTAAGCCCAACCAATTTCTTAAAAAGAACCAACTTACAATCCTTATTAGCACCCTAGAAAATCATCTGACTCAAAGTACAAAGTGATTCTAAGAAGAAATGTTTAATCTTGAAGAATTTATGAACAATAGGTTTTTGAGACCTAGAGAGAAGAGATGCAAATGATTCAATACTCTGGGTATTTTGAGGAATTTTCTAACAACTTTCATATCTTAGAAATTCTAGAATCTTAAAGAGTCTGTATCTGATTTGTATTATGAACACCACTGATTGTATATCATGTGTTCAACCTCAAACATTTTTCTGTGTAATTGTATTTGTTTAGAAGTCTCTTGATTTTGTTCTTGAGCGTAGGAAGACTCTTTCGTGTGTGCTTGAGCATAGGGAAGCTCTTGCTTTTGTGCTTGAGTAGTTTGAAGTCTCTTGCTTTTGTGCTTGAGCAATTGTAATCAGATATTGATTTTAGTGAACTCTCCTTGGAAGTGCAAGGGGGACAGGACTCCTTCCGGATTGTGGAAGGAACCTGTATAATTGTTTTGTGTCTTGCTCTTCTCTTTCTCTCTCTCTCTCTCTCTCTCTCTCTCTCTCTCTCTCTCTCTCTCTACCTTATCCGTTGCATAAGACTCTGAACTTTGTTCAAGACTCTGAACTCTATCAGACTCTGAACACTAGACTTGGTTTTAAAAAGAAGAAAAAGCTAACACAATTCAACCCCCCTTCTTGTGTTTTTCTCACCTTCATCCTCCAAATCCCATAGTTCCTCCCTCTTTCATTGTTAGGGTTAGGAACATAGACCTTTCTCCTGTCATGTGTCATGAGCAGCCACTGTCCAGGTACGATGACTTCTGATTTTCCTTTCCTCTTAAGCACATCTCATCTTCATCTTCAGAGTTTGTTGGGTATTTGTGTTGGCTGCATTATTGCTAAAACAAATATCCTTGTTATGTAAGTTGGAACCAATGTTCCAGAATGTGGTTAGGCAACTATGTAAGATGTTGAATACAATGTTCCAACATCCTGGCAAGGTTTCATGTGCCTGGGTTCTTGCCTAAATGTACGCGCGCCCTTTATTGTTTAAGGAAACAATATTTCCTTTACTTATTGATCAAGCAACGCGCATATCATCTAAGAATCAGTTGTGGAATATTTCTAAAGTAGATATTTTATTTTTGGAAATATTTGTTATTATTTGGAACGCTCCTATAAATGTTTCGACATTTTAGGACTTTCCAAATTTGTTTCTGATTCTTGTTTTGCAGGTTAGCTAAACCGATCTACAAGTTACTAAAGCCCAATGATTTATTTAGCCCAAGCTGCTTCAGTTTAAAAGGAAGACTTCAAGACCTAATTGCTCATTCAAGCCGTCATACTAAAAAGTTTAGATTTTTAGGGTTTGAGTCTTCATATATTCTGTTCTTGTATCGTTTGTGATGCAAGTCTAGAATCTTTTACTGTGTACCTTTCTTGTGTCGTCTGTGATACTTGTTTCGGACTGAGTGTGTGAGTTTGATACTCTTGTGCGCTAGACCTAAGTTGTGAAACAAGGTTCTAGTTGATTGTGTTGGAAGGTAACTTCTACTTTTGTTTTGGTTGAGGTCTGATAGGTCACTGGGGCAGTGACTGACCATTAGGGTAATGAGATGGGATCTCAGATCTAGGAGTTCCTAGGTTGAAGTCTAGACGGGTAGGTCCTAGGTCATATAGTGTAAACTAGGAGTTTGCTGAGAGCTATTGAATAAGGACTACACTAGTGGATTTCCTTCCTGGCTTGGTAACCCCCAGATGTAAGCGTGTTGTGCTGAACTGGGTCAACAAACTCACTGTGTTCTTTACCTTCTTGTCGTTTATTTTTCTTGTTTTTAATTATATTTTTATCTCGATGTTGGAACATTAAACGGAACACTGCAAACGTTAAAATATCTGACAGAACACTTAAAACAAGTACGCTAGAATTTCAATTGGCATCAGAGCAGGCACCCTGCCTGTTTTAGGGTGAGCGCCAGGGAGATCTATTCTAGCATCATGGACAAGGAAGGTGGATTTGTAAACAGGCCCCCACTGTTGGATGGCTCTAACTATGACTATTGGAAATCACGCATGAGTGCTTTTCTCAAATCCATTGACAGCAAAACCTGGAAGGCAGTTCTGAAAGGTTGGGAACATCCTGTGACACTTGATGCTGATGGTAACAGGACTGATGTGTTAAAACCAGAAGAAGAATGGAGTGCTACTGAAGATGGATTGGCTCTTGGAAACTCAAAGGCATTGGATGCTCTATTCAATGGTGTAGACATGAACATGTTCAGATTGATCAAGCAATACATTGTGGCTAAGGATGCATGGGAGATTCTCAAAACTACACATGAAGGCACAACTAAGGTGAAAAGTGCTAAAATCCAACTACTTACTACTAAATTTGAGAATCTAAAAATGTTAGAAGATGAGAGCATTCAGGACTACCACTTGAACATTCTAGATATTGCAAATTCCTTTGAGTCTCTTGGAGAAAAAATCTCTGATGAAAAACTGGTGCGAAGATTCTTAGATCTCTACCTAAGAGATTTGACATGAAAGTCATTGCTATAGAAGAGGCTCATGATGTCTCTAGTATGAGGATTTATGAATTAATTGGATCCCTTCAGAATTTTGAAATTATGATCAATCACAAAGAAGTGAAGAAAGAGAAAAGCATAGCTTTTTTTCTAACAGTGACACTAATGATTCTCAGGAAGAGTATGAATCGGATGAAGGACTCACTGAAGCGATTGTACTTTTTGGAAAACAATTCAACAAGGTTCTGGAACAAGCAGGTTGGAGACCCAGATCAAATGGTCAGAACATCAGATACACCACCAGAGAACAACAAGATGATATGAACAAAGCAGGGACGACTGGCAAGATAAATCACTCCAGAGGGGATCAGTGTCATGAATGTAAAGGATATGGTCACATTATGACAGAATGTGTCACTTTTCTTGAGAAACAAAAGAAAAGCTTTAATGGTACCTGGTTCGATGAAGATGTACCTGAAAGAAATATTGATAACAATTTTACTAAGCACGTAACGGCCATGACTGGTAGAATCTCTTCTGATGCAGAAACACATAAGGAAGAGTCAGCTTATGATGAGCTTGTTGTCTCCTACAATGGATTGTATGTCAGAAGTGCAAAGATATGTCAGATGCTAGAAGAGCAGAAAAAGGTAAATAGTCAACTACTAGCTGAAAGAGGTAATCATTTGGCAAATATTTCTGAACTCAATGATGAGGTAAGGCTCCTGAACTCTCAACTTGAAAATATTAAGAAACAGGTGAAAATGATGACAACTGGCACTAATATCCTGGATGATATCCTAGAAGGACAAGTTAAAGAGAATCCAAAAGGTATAGGGTTCAATTACAGTTCTTTAAATCAAAGACAACAGAATCGCAATGTTGCTTATGCACCAGAAGATCATGGGATGATAAGAAAAGAAAAGCAGGACATCAGTGCCACTGGTCTAAATACTTCATCTACTAGAAAGAAAATGTTGCAGCCTTCAGGAGAACATCTCAATACTAAGAACAAAAAGGCAAAGCATTCTTGGATCTGTCATTACTGCAAGAGAAAAGGTCATATAAGACCTTTTGGTTTCAAGCTGCATGGTTACCCTGATCAATCAGGACAAAAACTACGAGATCCTAAAAGGGATAATATCAAGAAAAATAGGACACCGAAGTACAACCATGTTGGACTAATGGTCCACACATCTCTGGGAACATCATCCAGTGATATCTGGTACTTTGACAGTGGGTGTTCCAGGCATATGATAGGGAAAAGCTATTTATTTGATAGAATAAGGTCATGTGATGGTGGAAATGTGGTGTTTGGAGGTGGAAGCAAAGGAAGGGTAGAAGGAATTGGAAATGTGAGCTGCAATGAAACCCTCGAACTGGAGAATGTGTTCTTGGTCAA
The DNA here is from genome assembly GCF_051527215.1 of Medicago sativa. NCBI lineage: Eukaryota > Viridiplantae > Streptophyta > Magnoliopsida > Fabales > Fabaceae > Medicago > Medicago sativa. Next base: position 37,810,482 of record NC_140755.1, on the reverse strand, counting down.
AGGACTTGTATTCAACTTGATTAGTATCAGTGAATTATGTGAACAAGGATGGGAAGTGAAATTCAATAAAATTGGATGTCATGTGACTAATCAAGAAGGAAGGTTGGTGATGAGAGGTATGAGAACTAAGAATCATTACTTTAAATGGGTTCCTCTTCAGGAGGATCAGTTCTTTGAACAAGCTAAAATGTTGATGAAAAAGTTGGAACATCAGAAGATCAGTAAAGATTATCACTACATACATAGTGGGGATTTAAAAAATTGGAGAAGAATTCCTTTGAATGAAAATCACATAAATACGCAAAGTTATTCTATTAGCAATCCTGCTAAAAAGAAAAGTTATGTTGGAGATCCGTTGTTTAATGAATTTACAAAAAGATTAAAGAAAATATGGAAGTCAAGGGATAGACTTGTCATTTCTCCACAAAGGAAGTTAAAGCAGTTAACTTATGACAGGTGTGCAATAATTTTTCCTGTCTCACTCTCCTTATTGGTGCACGCCGCTTCAGGAAGTTTCTCCCATTTCCTTCCTCAACTCCCAACTAAGCGCAATCATCTCACCCACAACCCTAGACAACTCTCTTCTCTATCGAAATCTCACAAAACTGTTTACATTCTCTCTTTGAAAACAAAGTTCCATCATTTCCTTGTCATCTGTGGCATTTGGTATTCACATCAGTTCACTATGAAATTCAAATCTAGCATTCCTCCGGCTAAAAGGACTACCTCTGATCATCAAAAACCAGACACATCAACTCCTCTAAGGGTCGAGCCAATAACCATCATTGCCCCTGCCCCAACTAAAGGGAAAAATACTCCCAAATCTGCTGCTAAAAAGAAATCCATGAAGAAAGGCAGTTCGAAAAATGTACAAGCAGAATCCTCGGTTCAGGAAACCAAGAAGAACAAGGGCAAAGAGGAACTCAAAGACATGTCTGATGTCTCTACTCATGCTGAAAAGAGAACAACTTCTGGCACTGGTAAAGGTAATCCTGATGAAACCCTTATTTCTGATGCTCCTGATGCGTGTAAAAAACTAGGGTTAGAAGATTTAAACGATGCAATAGATAGTACTGAGAATATGGACTTAGACGCTGGTAATGAAACAAATATCAATGACTCAGTTGGTTGAGATCTTGGTGAAAAGGCCACCCGTAAGGAAGTTGGACCGGATGTTGAAACATCCTTGGGCCAACCCAGAAACTCTGTTGACGTCACTGGAACTGGTGGTGGTGACGAGCAGCATAGTGTGGAGACTGCTCCACAAAGAGATGAGAACTCTGACAATTCTGTTGATGACATCGTTTCTGAGAAGGAGGGAGAATCTGAAGAGGTCTCTAAGGAGACAGATAAGGATGACAGTTCTGAGAGTAAAGATAAGATTAAAGATGAGGTCAATGTTGAGGAACAGGACTCAGATGACAATTCCTCTTGCAGACAAGCTTGGTGGTGAAGGTGTAGCCAAGAGACTGAGAAGCAACAAAGGGATTGCTGTAACTCCCTCTAGTACAATCCCTAAGACTGTGACCATTTCAGAAACTGAGACTCCCAAAAGCCGAACAAAAAGCACTGCAGTGGGTTGATGACAGTCCGTCATTCCATATTTTCAGAGTCTTTTTAGTTAAGTTTTCATTATATTCTTATTAGTTTAGTACTTAATTTAGAGTCATTTTAAATAAATTGTCGTTTTTATTTATTGAGTCAAGTGCTATATTGTTATATTATTATCACACTTTTATTGGTCAATTAGTGTATGAATTTTAAAGAGGGAAAATGAAGTGGGCCAAAGGAACATATGACATGCTAGCAGATAATAAGAATGATCATCAAGCCACGTGAGAAAGAATTGGAGAAGAATGAATTGATTTGATGGGAAAATAAAAAAGAATGGATCGGTGGGCTATAACCGAGACCCATGACACATGAGACTTAGGTTTCTCATTATGGAGATATAAAATGCTAGCTGCACAACATATAAAGGGATATAACGTTTTGGCTGAGAGCAATTCACGATTTGGAAAAGAAAACAGCCGCCCATTCACGTACGAGAGAGGAAGGAAGCACGTGGATATGGGAAAAGAACATCAACAATAGTGATTGAGTAGTAATTGAGGAGCAAGCCGGCAACGATGGAACTCTATCGGTTTATTTTCTTTACTATGTTGTTTATTTCTTTTTTCATGTCTAGCTAATTTCCAGAGATTAGGTCTGAGATGATTTTGATGTAACCCTAATCTGTGAAACTCTATCTATTATGAATGACAATCTAGTTTTTATTCAATTCAATTGTTCTTAATGCTTTTTATATCCTAATCAAATATAAATATGATTTAGTGAGAATGAATGATTACTGACACTAGCTTTCTACTTAGACCTAATTGAATTGTTCTAATGAACAGGGTTAGTCTAGGAATGGATAATCGTTTATTAGTGATAATAGGTTAACGTATTTAAAACCTTCAAAGATTATTAGACCGCCTAAGGAATTAGGGGATGTAGTTTGAGAAGAGGGTCCTAACTCAAGGGATTGATTAGGACTATTTTGTTAACCATCGTGAAACTAGAGAATCATTCGTAAGAAATAGGTGCATTATACCAATTAGGGGAACTAAGAGGATTCGAAAGACTTAATCTCATATCTCTTTATCTTTTCCAAAACTATCTTTATTTTCTGTTATTTACTTTTATTGCAATCAAATCAAATCAACTGCCTAGGGCACCATTGAATTTAATACATCCTTTATTTTAACGCTTTTCCCGAGTAGAAATTGAAACAGTCCATGTGGATACGAACTTATAAATTTTATTACTTCGATATATTTTTAGTACACTTGCTAAAATATCTATCATGGGTCCTAAGAAAAATTGGAGCAAGGTAAAGGTGCAAACTACTGGTGGAACCTCAAGGAAGAGGAAAGTGATCTCCTCTAGCGAGTCTGAATATGATGTTTAGGAAGATGTCCCAAACATCACCACTACTGGTACAAAGAAGTCTGCTGGGAAGAAGGCTGTCCGGACTGTAGAAAATGTGCCTATTGACAAGGTGTCATTCCATCTTCTAGAATTTGCACAAAGATGGAAATTTATCTATCACAGAAGGGTGGCGGTTGAGAGAGAACTGAGTGAAGAGACGGTTAAAATCAAGGAAATTATTGAACTTATCAAGAAAGCTGGACTCATAAAAACTGTGTGCAATCTTGGTGATTGCTATGAAAAGCTGGTAAGAAAGTTCGTGGTGAACATTCCTGAAGACTGTGACAACCCTCTGAGTAGGGAATTTCAGAAGGTGTATGTTAGAGGAGAATGTGTCAACTTCTCGCCCAACATCATTAACCAATTTCTAGGGATTGCTGAAGAAGGTACTACTGAGATAGAAGCAACTGACAATCAAGTCTGCAGGGAAATTACTGCTAACAAGGTTAGAACATGGCCAAAGAAGGGAAAGATCTCATCTGGGAAGCTGAGTGTGAAATATGTCATTCTCAACAAAATTGGAGCAGCTAATTGGGTTCCCACAACCCACACATCAGATATTGCAACTGGCTTGGGTAAATTCATATACTCCATGAGAACTAAAGTCAGGATGGATTATGGTAGGTATATATTTGATCAAACTGTGAGACATGCAAAGACTGATGCAGTCAGGCTTCCAATAGCCTTTCCATCTCTGATATGTAGTATTATGTTAGATCAACATCCAGGTCTTGTCACTGCCACTGATCTACCCAAAAAGAGGGAATCTCCGCTCACTACTCATCAGAAACTCTTTGGAGATAATCATGTTCCAGATCTTGTTGGAACATCTGCCTCCACTCCTGCTGTAGGGCTCATGACAAAGGAAGAAATCATTGCTGCTCTGAAAGATACCTGTGTTATGCTTGATGAGAGAAAGGCCCAGTTTGAGCAAATGATTCATGCCTTGGAAACAGAAGATGTTGGAAATAATGATGAGGATGCTGTGGATGCAGATGAGGATGAGGAAGAGGGTGTTGCTGGTGATGAGGGCCCAGAAGATGTGGAAGCCACTGGAAGCAGCTCTAAGGCAGCTGAATGATTTTTTTTTCGTTTGTAATTTCAGAACTTGTTTTGTGGGCATAGCCCTGTTCCTCTTGTTTGTGCACCTGTGTGTGCCTGATTGGTCTGTAACCGTCTTCTCTTTAGCACTCTATTTTGTTTTCCTGGTATTCTGTGACACATTCTGGCTTTTCTGGATTATGATATTCAACTATTTTAGTTTTTCTTATGACATCTTATGGTATTCTGGTATTCTTTGGCATATTTTATGGCTAAAAAGGGGGAGAAAAATTGGATATATATACTCCCTTTCTGTATAGGTGCTCTTTTGCATGTACCTTGTCTGCCTTAATTTCCTAATCTTGCAGACTACTTTGTGTATGCCTGATTGTTTATGACTGCTATTCTATGTTGTTGCATTTATTTTGCAACTATATCAGGTGTTGTGTAGATGTTGGCACTCATGTTGCAACATCTTGATGGTCTGATGGTGTTCATGATACTCTGAGAATCTATTCTCAGTATTTATTTTTTGTACATGTTCCTAGTTGACATCCTCTGATATGTTGGAACATGTCTAATCAAGACCAGTGTAGATGTTAGCACTTGTGCTAGAACATCTCTATGATGCTTCTGAGATTCTGGTTTTCTCAGATGATGTACATGTTCCCTGCAACTGCTCAATAAAAGGTTGAAACATGTCTGTGAAACTCTGTGCAGATGTTGGCACTGAAGCTGCAACATCTTGGTGTAATTCTGAGAATTTATTTTTCTTAGGATTCTTAGTGTACATGTTACCTGCTACCTCTTTATATTATGGAACATGTCTGGATGACATTTTAAAAGTCTCAGTGTGTGTGTGTGTGACCTTTGATAGGTCTGCTAGCATATGTCTGCTGATAGGTTTGCTAGTTTGTGAATATTCCTTGAATGTCTTACGTCCAGATCCTGAAGTTTTTATGTTTATGCATTAGGAGCTTGCTAACGGTTCAGACTTTCTGTATGCATGTATTCAGGGGGAGTAATGGAATATTCCTGTAAGTAGTCACTCATAAATTCATATATTCAGGGGGAGTGATACTTCTATGTGTGCTTGTGCTAAGTCCAAGCTGGGTGAAGGATGTTGAGTCAGAAGTTTAAACATCTGTGTCTATCACTTGTAAGTGTGGGAATTTATTTTTCCCTTGCTTCTATATGCTGTTGGTGACAGCTCTCTGAAGGCATCCAAGTCTGTCACATGTAAGTATAGGAATTTATGTTTCTGTGCTTCTATGGTTGGTTGGTGACAGTACTCTTTAGGTATGGGAAATTTATTTTTCCCCTGCCTCTATGTGTGGCAGGTACTCTTGTCTGACGTTCTGAAGGATGTTGGAACATCCTATATCTGTAGCACTGGAACTCAGTTTTCCTATGCTCTTGAGAGAACTTGCTTATCTCTATCTCTGTATGGGAATCTATTTTCCCTGAATGTAGCATAGGAATTTATTTTTCCTCTGCTCTAGTGGTAACATCCTCTGTACAAGAACTCTTGTTCCCTAGTTGTATCTATGGTATCTCTTTGGATTCTGTGTGCTAACTGTTTCTTCATAGGTGTGGTTTCATGCTCTTGGAGAAATGGTCTTCTGTATCCCCCTGTTTTATAAGTATTGGCCTTAATTTGTTTTAGCCAAAAATTTGCCAAAGGGGGAGATTGTTGGGTATTTGTGTTGGCTGCATTATTGCTAAAACAAATATCCTTGTTCTGTAAGTTGGAACCAATGTTCCAGCATGTGGTTAGACAACTCTGTAAGATGTTGGATACAATGTTCCAACATCCTGGCACGGTTCAGTGTGTCTGGGTTCTTGCCTAAATGTACGCGCGCCCTTTATTGTTTAAGGAAACAATATTTTCTTTACTTATTGATTAAGCAACGCGCATATCATCTAAGAATCAGCTGTGGAATATTTCTAAAGTAGATATTTTATTTTAGGAAATATTTGTTATTATTTGGAACGCTCCTATAAATGTTCCGACATTTTAAGACTTTCCAGATTTGTTTCTGATTCTTGTTTTGCAGGTTAGCTGAACCGATCTGCAAGTTACTGAAGCCCAGTGATTTATTTAGCCCAAGCTGCTTTAGTAAATAAGGAAGACTTCAAGACCTAATTGCTCATTCAAGACGTCATACTAAAAAGTTTAGATTTTTAGGGTTTGAGTCTTCATGTATTCTGTTCTTGTATCGTTTGTGATTCAAGTCTAGAATCTCTTACTGTGTACCTTTCTTGTGTCGTCTGTGATACTTGTTTAGGATTGAGTGTGTGAGTTTGATACTCTTGTGCACTAGAGCGAAGTTGTGAAACAAGGTTCTAGTTGATTGTGTTGGAAGGTAACTTCTACTTTTGTTTTGGTTGAGGTCTGATAGGTCACTGGGGCAGTGACTGACCACTAAGATAGTGAGATGGGATCTCAGATCTGGGAGTTCCTAGGTTGAGGTCTAGACGGGTAGGTCCTAGGTCATATAGTGTAAACAAGGAGTTTGATGAGAGCTATTGAATAAGGACTACAATAGTGGATTTCCTTCCTGGCTTGGTAGCCCCCAGATGTAAGCGTGTTGTGCTGAACTGGGTCAACAAACTCACTGTGTTCTTTACCTTTTTGTCGTTTATTTTTCTTGTTTTTACTTCTGTTTTTATCTCGATGTTGGTGAAGGGATTTTGAGAGGGGTTTTTCAAAATTTTATAATCCTCTTAGCGGAACAAATCCCATTGAAACGGATCTTGATTAAACCATTAATCACAAATCAAACAGAAACTTAAACACTTTAGGATTCATGTGTTTACCTCTTGAAGAGCAGAACCTTTGTAGAAGAAATATTTCTGATCACGACCAAAGCAAAGCAGCGATGCCTCTACTCAGTCCACACGAACAGAACTTCTCCGATGACCAGTGCTAGCCAATTCCAACGGAGATTCAGAGAGAACAAGGTTTAGAGAGCGGCGGCTAGGGTTTCACAACTTTTTTGAATTAGGTAAATCACTCACAAAAAGTTAGTAATGTTTCAACACAAGGGTTCTATTTATAGAATCACTTGTGTAGTCAGCAAGACAAGCACTTAAGTACACCGTACCTTACGGTGCACCATATTTCACTTAAACACACTGTACCATACGGTGGACCGCATTTCTCTATTTTTCGTAAATTAAATAGTAAATCATATTTAATTATTTAATTACTAATAAGTCTTACTTATTTATTTCTCTCATCTATCTGTCCTTTGTGTGTGACCCTATAGGTTCCCGTAACGTTGGCAATAATATTAAATCACATATTTAATATTATAAACAGTGAGCGGTATCTAGCAACACATCACTGCTACCCAAGTGACGAGAATGTCATGTGATCTGACGAAACCTTTCCGTGATAATGATCATGTGTATAATTACCCTTTTGCCCTCATGTCTATATTGAACACAAGGCATAGACCGTGTCATCCTTGTCTAGTTCAATATTGGGCCCGTAGACATTTCTCCTGTTATGTAGGAAGGGAAAATTCCATCTAGGTCACTCATGTCCCTCAGCATGATTCATGGAGCACCCATCAACCAACTTTATAGTCATCCTGTTATGGACAACGTTTGAATGGTGACAAAGCACTCGACTCCAACATCTAGGGTACATAGTGGTTTCAGGTCGAAGGGTGGAATACACCACTATCACTATGAGAATATCTTATGACACTTTTCATAACTTTTACTATGTAGTATTCTCATGGCGGGTCAATCCAATATGAATATTACTCCTAATATTTATATCTATGTGAAGACTTGATAACTCTTTATCCATGATCTGTGAGATGTGATCATCAGTCTACCCACATAATAGTCTCTATGCTTTAATGATATCCCACTTCTCAATAAAGCTTGACTACGGATACTTTAAGAATAGTTTTCTTATGTTTAACGGGGTCTCACAATTAAGTTATACTTAATGTTTCATTAAATAGACTAACTATTCTATGGACTTTATTATTCTGAAAGAAAAAAATCAATAAAGAAATGCCTTATTATTATATATTCACAATATATACTTATATCAATATCATGATACAAAGCCAAACTCAATCAACATAGATTGGCTATTAGGGTTTATTCCAACAGTTGGAACATTAAACGGAACACTGCAAACGTTAAAACATCTGACAGAACACTTAAAACAAGTATGCTAGAATTTCAAAGTCTGTTTCAGGTTTAACATCTGAAGCCTCTGTAGTTACTAACCCCACAACCACATTTAATTCATCTTCAGCATCATCCTTATCAGACCTTGACTCATTATCAAAATCTTCACAAGTAGCCATCAGAATCTGCTTGATCTGACTTCTGAACTTGTTGGATTTGAAGGTTGGTTTCTTGTTTTTTTCTTTACATTTCTCTTTCTACAGTTCAGGACATTCAACAATGAAGTGTCTAGGTTTCTTGCAGTTGAAGCAGCCTTTCTGATCTTCTTTTCTTGAGCCTTTGTAACCACTATTTCTACTCAAGAAATTCTTGTTCTTCCTAGCCAAATGCTGAATTCTGTTGGAAAGCATAGCCATCTCTTGAACAACAGCAAGATCTTCATCTGAATCTCTTGTAGGTGACTCATCTTCAGATTCATTTGCTTTGAGAGCTTGTGAAGACTTTCCTTTAGACTTTAGTGCAATAGTCTTTGGCTTTCTAGCAGGTTCATGCTCATTAAGACTAATCTCATGACATTTGAGAGAGCTTATATGATCTTCAACACTTAGAGTTTTTAGATCCTTAGCTTCCTCAATAGCAGTAAATTTAGGTCTCCATCTAGCAGGTAAACTCCTTAGAATCTTGTTCACATGATCAGAAGCTACATAGCTTTTCTTCAGAATCTGAAGTCCAGATACTAGAGTTTGAAACCTTGAATACATAATCTCAATGTCTTCATCATCTTTCATCTTGAACAACTCATACTGATGAACAAGCATGGTAGCTTTAGCTTCTCTGACTTTCTTGTTACCTCATAGTTTGAACACAAGGAAGCAAACATTGCTTTAGCTGTAAATTTATCACTCATCTTCAAGTACTCCTTGTAAGGAAAAGCAACAACAAGAATGCCTCTGATCTTGTGATGTTTCTTGTACGGATTCTTCTGAGCAGCAGCTCCTTTTTCATCTAACACCAAGTCACCAACACCAACTTCAAGAACATCCCATAGTTCTTCATTTAAACCCATAAGGTGACTATACATTTTGGTTTTCCACCAAGAGAAAGTCTTAAGGTCTCCATTAAACATTGGAGGTTTGTTAGAACTAGATGACTTATCTTCAGTACTATAATCTTATGGTATGGCATTATGACATGAACTGGAACCTTCAACAGTTGACATGTTTTGACACTTGTAAATTGTTCTTGAGTCTCCTACAATCTTCAAGTCTTCACTCATTTATATAGAGGTGTGAAAGATACACTGATGATTGCCAACACATCAAAAAGAGTCGTTGTTGAAGCTTGATCATCACCAATGATCTGTTACTTGATTTGGTTATTGTCCTAGGAGGGAACAATTTGAAATTCATTCCTTGTTTGGAGAACAACCAGCGTAGACACATTTGTAGCTACTACTATTGCAGACATGAAGGGTGGAGTAGTGGAATAGTGGTTGTACAATTGTACTATGTCTTTTTCCTTCGCTCTTTAGTGGATAAGCATCCAATGCCTTCTAATTCCTCTGAAATAGTCGTTGCTCCAGGCTTCTATTCCTTCTGCAATGTTGTGTCTTCAGAATAACAAACTTTAACTAACTACAACTTCTAGGCTTCAGACTCTGATGAACTTCATATACTGATGATCTTCAAACGCTTGCTGATGTCAGCTTCTGGCAGTCTGCTTCTGATGGTCTTCAGACTCTGTCTTGCAACATAAGCTTCCTTTGCTAATTTCATTGATCTCTTTTGTTTATTCAGAACCAATACTTGGATATAATACTTATAAATTTTTGTCTATGGTCCTGCATACTTGAACAAATATTAGCATATCCAATTGACCTTTTAATACATTGTTATCATCAAAACTTATGGTGGTAATGTTAAACATATTTTATTCTAACATCTTAGAGATATTGAGAGAGGCCTAAGGAGAAACACCCATGTAACACTAAATAAGCCAACGGGAGTTTCCATCAAATAAGAAACAACGGGTCTGTTTTTGTTTTAACGGTATTAAAGTAAGATGGTATTTCTATTATTTGCTAAAAGGTAAAAGTGTTATGAAACATGGCATCCATGGAAGGAATGAGAGAAAAGTAGTAAAGCTCTTTGTATTGATGGAAATTGAATATTACAAATGAGTGAAGTTATCCCACTAATGGGGTTATTACAAGTATATATACTACTACAAACTAGTATCTAACATATAACTCTAATAGTCCCCCTCAAGTTGGAAGGTGTTCAAAACACTTCCAACTTGAAATGAGAAAATACAAGGAAAGATACCGGGAACACATCGGCTAAAACATAGTCATCAAACAAGTGCTTATCCAACAAGAAGCAACCACAACTCAAGGTTGAATCAATTGAAGGAAGAAGCATCAAAGCAATGGTTAACCACCATCCGGTAGAAGTAAATATCAACAAAGCCTTAAAAGGCACAATGCTTAACCATCAAGAGTTCTCAATCACTCAAGATAGAAGCACAAGACAAGAAGAACAAGGATATCCAAAATCAATGATGATATCCAAAAGAAAAAGAAGTGCAAGGAAGGGCCAAAGTTTACAATGGAAGGAGGTCATATGTTGAACAAACTTCACACCAAAGGTACCATGAAGCAACAAGACCAAGGTTCCAAAGATAAAAAAGAGATGCCCTCCAATGCCGAGCCGAGGCATGAAAAACCAAATGCAAGCCAATAGAGATGCATAGCCATGTGATGTGTCTTCAAACCATAGAAAACAAATTCATGTTGATGCATTCAAACTATAGGCCAAAACCAATGCTTCCAGCACTTATAGGCAACAACATGGAATACACCAAGAAAAATAGTCTTGCTGCAAGTCTTCAACCCATATTCTTCAGGCAGCAGCTGATGAGTCATAATTTAGTCTATTTTTATGTGTTATTTATTTTCGTTTTATTTAAATTTGATTTGATTTTATTTAAATATTGTTTCCTTTTTGAGCTAGTTTACTTCAATTGCATATTTTATATTTCAGGAACAAATATTGGATGGAAGGTGTCTTGGAGCAAAAGAAAGGAGTCTGGAGCTGATTTAGAACGAAAATACAAAAGATTCGGGAACAAAATATATTCCCCCAAAGTCAGAAGCTTGGCACGGCCCGTGCCAACATGTGGCACGGCCGTGCCACCCTCCAGAAGCCCTTTTACTGCTTTTCTTCGAGCCCAAGCTACTCTGTTTTAGTTTTACCGGAATGCCCTTGTAATAGCTTAGATTTTAAGTCGATTGTAAAGCTATAAATAGAGTAGCTCTCCATCACAAATATTTATCTTTATTCTTGGAATCAATAGTGACAATTGTTTTCTTAATAAAGTTTACCTTTTTATTTCTTTACTTTCTTGTTATTTATTTTATGTTTTCTCTCTTCTTCCCCATGTCACGGTGAACATGAGTGAGTAGACTTTTTCTTGTCTTGGGATTGTTGGATAAGTCTAATGACATAATCCTAATCGAACCAAGCTTTAACCCTAATTTCATGTAACCGTAATTTCTAATCTAGATTCACCGTTTTAACATGAATTAACCATTCTCAAGCTGTGGAAACGAAAGTGGAGGGTTTGATAATTGTTAATCCATCATCCCAAATATCAATTCATAATGCGAAAGCGGAGCTTTGATATTGGAACAAGTGAATCCAGACAATAATTGCAAAGGCAGCGAAATAGTCTTTGCAATTATTGAGACATGTGTAGTTTCAATCCTTATAGGCTTCTTCTAGTAATCAAGTCAGCGAAATAGGCTTGGTTACTAGGGGTAAACTCTCACTGGACTTTATCAGAAAGGTGAGGGGCTAAAGGGAAACCGGTCTTTAGAAATTAAGGTGTAAACCATGAAATTAGAAGTTAAAGTCTTGCTAGAGAAGGATTTGTTATTATGACGAACCAATGATCCCAAAGCTCCTTTTTATTATTGTTATTTACTTTCAACCAACTAAACCATCTCTTTTAATCTTTTCTTCTCCTCTAATCATTCTTTACAGGTTAATTGAATTGAACAACTCCCTAGCGGAACGATACTCTCTTTTACTACTATTACTTCGATAGACCGTGCACTTGCAGTTTGGCCTATCAGTGTAACATCCCGATTTTTCGACTAGATTTATTTATTTTATTACTTTTAATTGTGTTATATGTGCTCTTATGTGATTATTTCCTCTGTGTGTATTTTTGGTTGGGAATCGTAGAATTCGGTATTAGAGGGGTATTTTAGTCATTTTGGACTTAGGGGCATTTTGGTCATTTTGAGAGAAGGGGTAATTTTGTAGTTTTTTTTGCTGGAAGTTATTTTTAGTGCTTAGTGAGAGTTATTATTTTACCAAGTTACTAAAGGGTGTAGTAATTATTTATTTACCGTTAAGTGACCGTTAGTGTTATATTTTACCGTTAAGTGAGTAGTAACATTTTTGAGGTTAAAATAGAAATGGGTTAGGCCCATTAAGGTTTGTGAGATAAGCCCAATTAAGTGAGCCTATATATAAACTAGTGTTGGTAGAGAAATAGGGTTTTCTTCACAACATTTTTCATTTGAGAAGAGAAGAGATAGAGGCTAGAGGGAAGAACAAGAACAAGGGTTAGAGGCAAGAGAGATTCATCATCTAGGAGCTAAATTGAAGCTTGAGTTAGAGATTCTTGGTGCTAGAGGTAAGAGGGTTAGAATTCAACCATAATTCATAACTTTTCATTTTTACCCATTTGTGAAATTGGTGAATTGAACCTAATTGATTGTAAATTCGTGTTCATGTTTTGATGCAATGTTTGGGTATGTAAATTGAATGTTAATTGAGTTGTTGATGATGAAATTACATGCTTAAATTGTGGTTATATGTATGCTTTGCATTTTTGTCCAAAAATGGTGATATGAGTTGTTGTTATGAATTGATGATGAATTCATGATAGTTAGTTGCGGATCGGAAATCAAAAACAGAAGTACTATCCGAAGCAAAAATTAGGAACTGTGATGAAATGTCATGGAAACAGAATCGCGGTCGCAAGAACAAGAAGAAACCGAATCACAAAATCGCGAAACCCTAGTAATTTGGGGAAAAATTAGGAAAACAGAATCTAAGCGATTTATGAATAGAATCATGAACGATGAGGCTCTCAAAACAAAATTAAAGCAAAGAAATCAAACAAAATTGAGATTGCAAAGGATATTCAAAAGGAGAAAAAGAAACGTGAATGAGAAAGAAGAGAAAGAAAAGGAAAATCTCAAGAAAATGAAAGAAAACTGATGGAGAAAGAAAGAGAAATTTGAGAAAAATTAATTTTCTCGAGAAAATGCAGCGGAAAATATCCTTCAAGGTGGATATCAGGTTTGCTCTGATACCATGTTATGAAACATGGCATCCATGGAAGGAATGAGAGAAAAGTAGTAAAGCTCTTTGTATTGATGGAAATTGAATATTACAAATGAGTGAAGTTATCCCACTAATGGGGTTATTAGAAGTATATATACTACTACAAACTAGTATCTAACATATATCTCTAATAAAAAGTCTATTAAAATACAAGAGTGGGTGTTAGTGTATTTCAAGACATTGTTTGCAAATTTGGAACGGAAGGGAGGGGAGACATTTTCATTAAAAGAAAAGATAAAGTGACAATAAGAGTTTTTAAAGGGGAGAGTTTTGGAGGATTTAATTTTCTTCGTAATCTAATTTTTTTTTTAATTTGGGGAAAGTAAAAAACTTTGCTTGAGGAGGGTTTAGAAGAGTTTATATGAATTCTTCGAAATAAATCAATATTGTTATAATATTTTTAAAATTAAAAATATATTAATTATAAACATTAATTTATTATTCTTTTAAAAAAAATTAAATGTGAAAGATTTTTTTATTTTCTCTTATTTTCCATCCTCAATGCCCTTTCCACTCTCCCTTTTATACTCTCAAACAAAGCCTAAAGATATCGAAAGGCAGTGAATGCAGTTTCTCAACAAAAAAAAAACTATATTTGTTTAATGTTAAATTACTATTAGTTTTAATGTTAAATATGTATATAACCAGGTAATATTTGTTTAATCGTTTACAATGGATGGAATGGAACCATAACAACAGTAATGCTAATGTGAAAAATTATTCCAACGTGGATTTCATGTTCCCTGTTACTCCCCACAACTTGATTGCACACAGATTCATTGCATGTAAAAGAAAATTGCGATGGTTCAAGAACAATCGTTTTCAGTGCTTGGCACGATTCCTTCACAATCATTTACACTCAAACTATTGCCAATTAAAAAATGATATCTAAAGCTAGCTGCCTAATGATCATCTTAATGTTGTACCAGTCATCAATTTCGTCACAACATGTTTAAGTATTTAAAGAGCTTTGGGTTTATAATATAATATGAATAACACTCTCCACTACTCAATAAGTGTCGCATAAATTAAGGAATTCCTAAAAATTAAGTGTCGCATAAATTAAAGAAATATCCCACGTCCCATTACTGAGCATCTATTAACATTTTTCACATATATTATGAGAAGATAGTGGTGTGAAGGGATGGAAAAAAAAAAAAATCCTCACGCGGATATCCACGGATAAAATATGTCACGGACATGGAGCGGATACTTTAATAGATATCTATAGATAAAATAAATGTATATTTTAACTACCCGCTAATTAATGGATGCAGATGCGAATTTATAATGGTATCCACACCCGCAAATATCCATATCCGCTATTAAACCGAGTAAATTACATAAATAACCTTAATAACTTTCAACTTCGTAAGCAAAAATTCTCGGTACTGTGAGTGTTATTAGTTATTACATGACTAATCAAATCTGTGTTACGTTCCTTTAAAAGGAGGTCAAAGTGGTCGGGATTTTTTAAGCAAAAAACTTTGTTTTTGTTGAATATAAAGAGCTTTATTTATGCTTTTGTTAAATCAAATAACTTAATATTTATTAAATGTAAGAAACTTTATTTATGTCTTTGTCGAGTCAATGATCTTTGTTGTTATTTTAATATATGGATATTATCTTTTGCTAAAAAGAAAAGCAAATGCATGTGATGAACTTTTGTTTTGGATTTTCAGGTCAAAAAAAATTAACATTTCATTTATAAATGTTATTCATGGATATTTGTATAAATCCACAGATTACCTCAAAATAAACAGATATCCACACGGATATGGATAGGGTACGAATTGCATATTTGTCCAACAGAGTGGACATAGATATCCATTTATATCCGAGAAATGCTATATATCCCGAATTATTTTTTGGGAAATATCACAAGCGTGTATTTGTAAGCTATAAGGGAAATTGCATATCACCTATTGTTGACTAAATCCCTGAATTTGTGGAAATCACCCAAGTAGTGGTGATAAGTAGCCAATCAAGTGCCATCGTGATGTTTTCGGGATAATAGTTTTCGGGATGTTTAGCATTTTTCTTTATATCCCTAGGTGTGATTGCATACATTTTGTGTATAAACTGTTATTAGTACCATTTATGTGAACTAAAAGGAATGCATTTATCATTATCATAATAAAAATGTGAATATCAAATTTTAAAATTAAACACAATGTTAATTAGGGAGTATAATTGAGTTTGTGGGGGAGGACCAAGAATCGATCCCGACAGGCCACATGACACATTATAGAGAGGCGTGAAAAACTATAATCTTTAAGCTAACATAACCTTCCTACCAGTTATTATTTTAAATTTTTCTTTTTGAAAATATGAGATTTATTGTGGGAGTACAATACCTAAACTAATATGCCTATTTTATTATTTTTTTTAAAAATTAATTCAAGTTTATATCTTTATATACTATCATTACGATATATTTTGTGTATTATTATTATTATTATTATGTCTGTGAGAAGGGCACTTTAGTAGAGCTAAAGTACGAAGTTATAATCATTGTTTCTTTAAAAAAATAAATATTGAGACCATGATATAAAATACAGCACATATATAATAAATAATTAGGTTGGTAAAAACATAAAATACAAATATGTAATTAGAAGAGCCAAAAAATATTATTGATAAATAACGTTGAACTCTTCATGATGATGAGTGGGACAACTTTGATAATACATAGGAACAAAGGAGACAAGAAAAAGGGATGATCTTATCAAGTCTTCAGCCCCACATGTGGTGGAATTGAGGGATGCTGTTGGGGAGCTGAATCCAAGAAAAATATATAAAAATATTCAATTGTATAATCATCATCACAGTAAGCATCAATGCAACCAAAAACAAAATGCAGGGATAAATAAAAGTGTCACTGTTCTATACATTACTGTTACATTTTATTGCTTTAGGGAGTGGAGGTGTGTCTGAAGTATACATATCTCGGGCGTCGGACACCAATATGACACTGACACTTGTCAATAATACATTTTAATATTTTTCATTTTCTCAAATTTTTATCGGTGTTGACGTGTTTGTGTCAGTATTATGTCTGCGTCAGTGCTTTTATAAGTTATTTATTCTTTATTTTCCAAAAAAAGAAATATCTTGGTCAGGAAGATTGAGGCCATCCCATGGGAGAAAGGAGTCCATACTATCAACCCATTGTTGTAAAGAATTTTGTTGAAGGTAGGAGGATTCATCAATAGAAATGTGGCTAGTATTATCAAGAGAGACTGAAGAACTAGAAACAGAATTTGCACTAGTGTTGGTGTCTTGGCTCATCCATGTCTCCAAATCCAAATTTGAACATAGCATTTCAAAATTGTTCAAAAGTTCAGAAGTATCATCCCAAGTCACCTTGTTTTCTTCTCTTTTCCATTCCGTTTTTGTCATTTCTTTTGTGCCATCACTTTCCAAGGATTTAATCTCCACATTTTCTTTAAACCCTCTTGGAATATTTGGTTCTTGGTTAATAATATTTTTATCATCATCAAGGGTTTGTTGCTTTTGCTCAATTGGCTTGTGGTTCACTGGGTCTAAACCAAGGAACTTCAGCTTCTTCTTGATTTTTGTGTTCCAATGATTCTTAATTTCATTGTCGGTTCTTCCTGGAAAATGTGAAGCAATCTTTGACCACCTAAAAAATGTGCGTAATTATGTTAAAAAACATACATTATGCATCCATTGCATTGTTTTAAAACCAATACTAGATCCATATTTCACACTTTTTCGCATACACAAGATCTAAAACCCTCGACCATAGTTTTAAATTGTGATTTGCGACCGTAACAATACAATTTGAGAGGTCTATGTAACTACATTGCAATTGCAATTGTGCCCACATGACCGCATTTTACTACAATATAAAGGATCGCACCATAACCGCAAACTACCACACTCTACTTGCATACACGATGTCAAAAATACTAAACCATAGTCTTAAAGTGCGGACAACAATTCCAAGTGCGACCACAATATAACGATTTGACTTTGAGAGGTGTCTGCAACTACAATCGTGGTTTCATCTTTGCATTTATCCATAATATACTGTAGTATAACAACAATTGTAATTTAAAACGATGCACTCAACATTTTTTTAGACTATGTATAAAATTTTATGAGACTATTGTGAATAACTTAGGGGCCTCATATATGCAAACATTAGAAAGCATAATGAAATTTTAGAAAGCATGTTGTACCTGTTACCAAGACGGGCATGTAGTTGTATAATTTGATCCTCTTCCATTTCAGTAAAACCACCTCTCTTAAGGTCTGGCCTCAAATAATTAATCCATCTCAATCTACAACTCTTTCCACATCTTAGAAGACCTTCAAAAATATGCACCATGTTAGAAACACCTTTTCAATGAAACTTATCTATCAACTAAAAAGCATGTGAAAAAGAAAAATTTAATGAAAATATTTACCTGCAAGTTTAGGAACCATTCTCCAACAATGAATCCCATTATTAAGGATAAAATTCACAAGCTTGTGATCTTCTTCAATAGTCCATGGTCCTCTCTTCAAACCAACCTTATCACAACATGGTTGTCTTCCCATTTTCTTTGAAACTCTTTAGTCTTTACCTTTGAAAATATCAAGATATCACGTAAGAGTTACCAAGTGTGATGACATTGAAAGAATGACACTTTAATAGATACTTGAAATTCAAGTAAAGATGCTGCCAGTTCATATAACATTTAAATATAAGCATGATGTCGTTAGAGGGGGGAGATTAATGATTGGTCGGAAAGCACTTTTAGTTGAAAGCTAAAAAAGCATGTAAGGTTTTGTTATTAAAAAAATGTTTGGTACTCACCACTTCTTGTTAGAGACAATTTGAAAGAGTCCACTTAAACCTTAACAAAATAAAGAAATTGTTGAGGTGAATGAACCAAAACGTGAGAACCCCTCGTTGACAATTAATTTCATTATTTGGTACCAAAATCTTCTGTTTTTTGTACCAATATTTGTAAAACAAGAATAAAATATTGAGTTTGATGGGATTCCCTGGACCCTTAAAGGCTGGCCAGTTTTGTCGTAGCAGGCAACCTACACAAATTCATCTTTTACATAGATGCCTTCCCTATTTATGACCTAAATGTTTTGAAAATATTCCACCCTTAGATTCACTTGAAAGAACTTGGAAACTTCATGAATCAAGTAAGTTTGTGGTCAATAGACTCCATACGATATAGGAAAACCATACTTGAATTTTAAATAAAATGTGCATTGAACTTGGAAAAGGACAGGTATATGTTTAAATTAGACATGATGAACCATATTTGAGTGACATCATTCAAAATCAATTTTGTTTGATTTCACGGTAAAAATAATCCTTCCTGGGTCCATAATTATAAGACTTCAAAAAAATTCTTTAAATGATTCTTTGCAAAATATCATCAATTTGTCTTAGAATTTGAAATGTCGATATCGAATACTACATCTATTTCAATGTATATGAGTTATGAGTATGACTTATGAGGTAATTAGAAATTCTAGGGAAATTAAAATTGTAGGCAATTCAAATGTTTTATTTGAACTCTCTTCATTTCTAAATGTTTTTGTTTTAATATAATTGTTAAATTATTCATTCATATAAATTTAGAACCAATTTGCAAGTATTTAATGATTTCTGGGCGAAGTTGCAAATTATGAAATTTTTAAGAAAAAAATTGCAATTTTTTTAAAATTAATAATGACCGGGTTGTAAAATTTGAAAAACATAGAGGCTAATTCATAGGATAACATGATCTTTTAAACATAAAGTGGTCAATTTGAGATTCACGCCGTCTAAACTGAAGAAATTTTAATAATGACCATATTTATTTATTTTGAATTGGTAAGAATTTAAAATTTCTTCTTCACTATAGATGGTGTGAATCTTAAATTGGCCACTTTATATTTAAATGACCATGTTATCATATGAATTGGCCTCTAAATTTTTCAAATATTAAACAAAAATTAGAATGCATTTGATTCTCTCAAAAAATAAAAGTATCATTTGATAACATGATAACAATGACTCCAAAACCACCACCTATTATTTGCCGCACCTTAATAAATGTATTAATAAAATAAAATAAAACCTACATTTAAATCGAAGGGAATAAAAATAACCTGCCTCATTAAAAGTGGAAAATGGCTCTTTTCACAACAAAAAATGCTAACTCCCAACCAAACATCCCAAAATACCCCTGCGTGAGTTAACTCACGCATGTGTTATACCCAGCGTGAGTTAACTTAACCGGGTATTTTTTCATGTTTAACACATGCGTGAGTTAACTTAAGCAGATGTTATACCCAACGTGAGTTAACTCACGCAGCGTGAGGTAACTCAATCGTGTGTTTTTCATGTTTAACACATGCGTGAGTTAACTCACGCAACGTGACTTGGGTATAACACCTACGCGAATTAACTCACGCAGAGGTATTTTAGGATGTTTAGTTGGAAGTGAGCATTTTTTATTCGGAGAAGAGCATTTTTCTTAAAAGTGTTACTAACAAATTCAATGAGATTTTTTTTTGTTGAGTCTTATAAATTGGGAAAAGGGACCTTAACCCGAATGGACCTTGGACTACTGAGCAGGCCATTCCGTGGTTTTAATCAGATGAAGACTTTGTAACCCAATAATCACAAATCTAGTTACATAACTCCAATTTTTTGTGCCAATAATGTTTCTTTATGTACCTCTTTTTTTTGTCAACTATAACAATAAAGTTGTTTTTCTTTGTAAGGGGGCATTTGTTTCGGAGATAAAAAAACACATTCCTGGGAATAGAGGTTGGAAAAGAAGAATTCATATGTTTGGTAGAAAGGGACAAAAATAATATGCCTAAGAATAATTAATGCCCATGAATCTACTTACCTCACATTCTAGTCATTTTTATTCCCATGAAAAAGGGATTGGAAAATTATATTCCCAAGACTTGGGAGCACATGTTCTTAATCAAAACTCATACACATGCTCATTTTACCATTGTGTTCCCACGTTGTAAAAATTAACATAACAGTTTCCACTTTTTTGAGTAATGTGGCATAAGGTTTATCAATGTAACCACCCACTTCTTTGAAAAGAATCATAGGAATTAAAATTGACAACCAAACACTTTTCTTGAAACATTCTCAGGAATAAAATTCTCATTATGTTTCCCTGGGAATGTTATTCCAGGGAGTAATTTTTGCAAATGGGAAACAAACACCCCCTAAGTTGTGTGTCACTCAACACGAGTTGTTCTTACTTCCTCTGGTCACTATTATCAACACGAGTTGTTCTTACTTCCTCTGGTCACTATTATAAGCAAATATTGACTTTTTAGATTCATTTAATAAATGATGTATGTGGGCCATATATAGACTACATACATCATTTATTGAATGAATCTAAAAAGTGAACTTTTACTTATAATAGTGACCGGAGGGAGGATAACACTTGGAAATGTAGATGTAAATTCTTTTAGAGAGAAAGTTTTAGTGCAAGATTTATTTTATTTTTTTTAAGAGGTGCAAGAAATGATTTCAGGGTGTTATTTCTTTGTAATTATTGATGTTTAAAATTCAAATCTTCAAAATTATACATAGTATATTCAACAGGGCCGGCTCTAGGCATAGGTCGGGGTGCGACGGCCTAGGGCCCATGTCGGTGGGGCCATTTTTTTAAGGAGGGGGGTGTATATAGAAATATTTGGTTTACAAGGGTGTATATATAGCAAAGTTCACAGAAAGACTCCAAACATTGACATGATGAATGGTTGGGCTGAAGTATGTTAATGTTTTTTGCCCTTTTAGCGCGATTTGTTATATGACTATTACTTTTCCCACCCTCCTGTGTTCTCTTGCGCCCTGCAAAAATTTCAAAATTACCCCTAATCCGGAAAATAAAATCCGAACCAGTTTTTTAGTGTTTCCAGAAACTATAATCTGGACAAAAACGATATAAATTTTTGTGTCTTTCTTTGATGTCAAGGGTCTATGTTGACCGTTATATAACCCCCACATAAGCTGCAATGCAATTGCAGGGGTTATATGAACGGTCAACAATGACCATGACACCACAGACACACCTAAAAACTACCTAAAAACCTAATTTTTTTTGAAGAAAATGTAAGAAAGGAGGTGAAGTGAAGAATGAAGGAAATCGTTGAAGATCCAAGACTTTTCATAGCCTTAAATCAGTCATAGGTCATAAGTTCAGTCAAATAAAACGTGTTCCACAATTAAAACCGTCCAAAAATGCATTAAAACTCCACTAACCGGTCAAACCTTTGATGAAACGCCACCGTCCAAAATAAACTGAGGGGTTACGGATTTTATATTCCGGAATGCATGAAGTTTGTCCGGATTATAAAATCCGAATTGCATCATACCCTGTATTTGGAGCGTTTTCATGGCGAATGACTTGGAAAAAAATAAAACAAAGGTACATAACATAAATAAAAACAACATAAGACAAATAAACAGTTAAAAAAAACATAATATATAACAGAAATGATGAATCTTTTGGGAAGGTGTTTCAAGAGGATTTATTTCAAGCTGCCTTGCGAAATGACATATTCATCTGGCAGGCAGCAAGATCTAACTCATAAAAACTGCTTGATGTTCATATCTATAGATCAAGTTCAGAAGCTTTGTATCTATCTATCTATATATTTTTTAAAGCTTGTTGAGGATCTTCATCACGCTCTCGCATAGAGAGCAATCTATTTTGCGACAACATGTAAAGATCCTCAGCACAATGACAAATTTTTTTTATGGTTTCTTTGATGTGTTTGTGTATACAATCCGAAAACACTTAATTATAGGGGTTTATGGATGTTGTGGACCACATAATCCGAACTACACTTACACCCTATGTGAATTCAGATTATGTAATCCGGAATGCATATATTTGGTTATTTTAGCGTTTAAATGCACATCTTTGGCGTAAAGCAACACTTAATGAAAATTTAGATAATACATATATTATTTAAAACATAACAATACAACTTAGTTCAGCAACATATAACAACTTAGTTCAATTACACAAAACATGTAATAAAAAACAACATAAAACACGTAATAAAAAACAACATAATACACGTTATAAAATAAAACATAGTAGATCACTGATCATCTAAACTAATTTCTTCATCTGGTGCTTTCAGTAGTGCCCTGATCTCTTCGTAGTTCCTGGGCCGGATCAAACTTTTTCGAATTTCTTCAACAGATCTGACCAACGAAGCGTCCAACTCGATCGTCCCTCTAGTATTGTACTGACAAAAAATGGAGAACATGATTCTCACGTTGTCATCGTTCATGAGCTTCATTCGGCTGAACCGCGGACTACCAGATGAGTCGGTCGATGGACGTCGATACTCAACACCATCCACCCTCTGTGTGTCTCTACGGTTGAGTTCGTGGTTGATTTCATTCAGCTGACTCTTCAACCCGAAGAGGGTGACATCAGTGCGAATCCTGAACAAATAGGGTGGTTTTTTCCCTTTGTAGTAAACAACAGCTAGCTTGGTGTTCGAATTAAATATAGAGTTTTCCATTGTTTTTTTTTCTTGGTTTGTGGTTACTGGTTATGAAAAGAGGGACACTTTTTTATAAAAGTCCCTAGGCGTCCTGGACCACAAAAACTGTAGGTCCAACGTGGACCACGTGAAGAAAAAAACATGTTCCGGATTACATAATCTGGAACGTCCTTCACCCCACAGAAGGTGCGCAACTTCTTTTAGTTTGCCCCAATATCGTAAAAATTCGGATTACATAATCCGGAAACCATTAGAGTTGTACGGATTATGAAATCTGAACTGCATCAGTTTGTTTTGGCCGGTGGTCTGCACCACAAGAAACACGTTTTCAAAGGTTTTTACCAGCATTAATGGCTGGTAAAACTCCTTTGAACACGTATTTTGAACGTTTTTGACCAGAATTAATGGCTAGGCAATTTGTTTTCCTATAGATAGCATCCAAACTTTGACATTTCTTCACACCATCACACTCTCTCCTCCTCTTCCTTCTTCACAATTTGTTTCTATCGTTGGCCTTTCACAATGTGTTTTTTTTTTCTCTACTTTTTTGTTTATTATTTATAAAATGAGTTTGTTTTAGGCTCTTAGGAGATTAAAAATAATTTTAGGTTCTTATGTAATAAGCTTAAAAACCTTCAACATTATTGTAATTATCTTTGTGTTCTTTCTAGTTCTATTTTTTATGTTTATTTTCATTTTATTTAACGAGTTTGAAAGGCTAAAATCAAAAAATTCTGGAAAAAGAGCATTCCGGATTTTAAAATCCGGACAGGGGTATTTTTGGAAATAAATAGGGCCCGAAAGAAATCTATAGGGTGGGAAAAGTAATACTCCTGTTATATATACCTTCATATAACACAAAGATTTCTATATACATGCTCCCAATAAAAAATTGGCTGTTCTTAATAATGTGAAGAAAAAAAATTATTATCGAAGAAATTTCTGATATTTTTTGGGCCTTTTGTTCCTAATAATGTGCTTCACTAATATTAAAAATATTGTCATTAATATTAAAAATATTGGTGATATTTATTACCCAAGAATTGAGATAATTTTCATAACAAAACAAATTATATTTTAGTTGAAAATGGACCTACTAGAAAAATTAATCTTAATATTGTTTTTCAAAGGTTTCTAAAAAATAAATTATATCAGTATAATAATGTTAACTTTCTTAAATTGATTGAAAGGATTGCATGATTGAATTTGACAATGCAAGATCATGCGCGACGCATGTGGGATCATGTGGCCCCAGTCAACTTTTTTGTTTGTTGTTCTTTTTTATCAAAGATGTTATGGGGTGCCAAAGTAGCTGAAATATCAACCGTCAAAATCAATGTGCGTCTCATTAATTTCAATGAGGTAAGTTCTTATCAATCGTCAAAATTAATGTGTGTCTCATTGTTAGGAAATGAATATGTGTTTTTGTAAATCCTAAGTGTAACACCCTATTTCTAATAAGCGGTAAAACGCGCGAATACATCAGACATATTCTAGAAATAGATGCTACGTCTTCGAATAAACCACAAAACATACATGCATAAAGATCATGTTTACACAATATAGCAGTGGAACATACATATAATTCATAAAACATCTCCAAATATCAACATGATACAATTGTATCCTCCAAATCTCGAATAACAAAATATCTCAACAACTCCGAAATACATAGTCAAAATAAAACAACATGCAAGAACTATCCTAGATCAGAGCCCTAATCTAGACACTTGCATGAAAAAGAGGAACTCCACTCCTCGGCATCATCAAGCAAACAACTAAGCATCCTGCACTCCATCTACCCGTCCATACAGAAAGGTAGGTGGTAAACCACTGAGGGTTAGCATTACATCATCATAATCCACGAAAAACATTTGTCATGAACATTGGAAATGAAAGAATATATTCAAGAATAACAATCCATACATATATTCACAAGTATCCACATCACATGCATATTATTCTTTACCATCATTCCAAGTTCATCTCAACAAGTGTATCATACACATATCTCAAATTCACCTTGTCAATCAACAATTAACCCTCAATAATTCAATCCACAAATTACAGTTAGCAAATCAATCATCAAACACATTGCAATGCAATTCAATCCACCAATAGTTTATGCAATGATTCTAGACTCATCTAGATGCATGTGGTACCAATCACCTCCAGGTCGTCATCTTCGATGCAACAAAAACATCGTACTCACCTCAATTGGATATAAAATCCGCCACCATCAGTCTTGGATATAAAATCCACCACCATCAGTCATAAATGCATGAACATATGACTCAACTACAAATGCATATGTTCACACAAACAATAATCACCTCACCATCACCAATACTTGTATATATGCAATCATCAACATTTCACCACCAATTTAACATATATACAATCACCAACAACATCAAAAATCACACAACAGGAAGTTGTCACATAAATACACCACCAATCATCTTCACATAACATATAACAATTCACCATAAAGGATTCACAATCAATTGGTTCTCAAAAGTCATCTTTAGTCAAGTTCGTCTCTCAAAATCACAACATTAAATTAATTGAACATTTAAGTCAAAACCAAGTAAACAAGCTCAATTGCTTATGCCTGGTATTCTCACAACCCACATGTGTGTGCAGTAGAGGTTACATAAGCATTTCATCGGCCAAATACGACGAATTCATAAAAAATCACAATGTTCGTCTCAATTATCATTTTTCAAAGAATTTCTCAATTTCTAAGTAAAAACAAGTAGGTCCACTACGTCATAGTTTAACCACCTTAGTTGCACTCTTAAAAATCAAGTTTCAAAGATTAAAAACATTCCACAAGGATTGGGTCGACTTAGAACTAGTTATGCGGGATTTTCGACAAAACGTTTCAAGAGTATTCTCCCCATAACATTCAAACCAAAAATCGTATTCAAGTCAATCCAACGCCCTTAGAAAGATAAAAATATTATCTACAATTTTCATGTTTGTACCAAAAACCAGTTCATGACTGAAACGAGCGAAAAAAGATGCGAGAGTGCAAAACAGGAATCCTGTCCTGTGACAACTCGCCACTGCGAGTAGGGCTACTCGCCACTGCGAGTTAGCAGTTACTCGCTGTTGCGAGTAAGCTTGCTCGCAGCTGCGAGTTATGACAGTTCAGTCTCGGGAAAAAGAGCCATTTTCACCCCAGAACCCCAATTTTGACTCCCCAATGCCCAAATTTGATCCCAAGGATAATCCAAACATTTCTAAACATGAAAAGACACACAAATGCATATCAAATTTGTCCCAAAACATTCTCTAAACAAAAATCATCATTTGACCCATTTTTCATCAAACTTCAAAACAATACAAGTTCATAGCAAACTTCATCAATTATGATTACCCAATGTTTTAATCATCAACAACAACACCTCTCAATAACAACAGCAACTAAACATCATGAATTCATCAACAATTCATCACAACAACACTTCATATCATCATTTTTGGACAAAAATGCAAAGCACACATATAACCACAACTTAAGCATGTAATTTCATCATCAACAACTCAATTAACATTTAATTCACATACCCAAACATTGCATCAAAACATGTACACGAATTTACAAGCAATTAGGCTCAATTCAACAATTTCACACAATGGGTAAAAAGAAAAAGATGTGAATTATGGTTGAAATCTAACCCTCTTACCTCTAACACCAAGATTTTCTAACCCAAGCTTGAATTTAGCTCCTAGATGATGAATCCCCTCTTTGCCTTCTAACCCTTGTTGTTGTTCTTCTCTCTAGCCTCTATCTCTTCTCTTCTCAAATGAAATGAAATGAATAATGTTGTAAAACCTAATTTCACCAACAACTAGAGTTTATATATATTCTCTACTCAATTGGGCTTATCTCTCAAACCTTAATGGGCCTAACCCATTTCTATCCTAACACCCAAAATGTCACTACTCACTTAATGGTAAATTATAACACTAACGGTCACTTAATGATAATTAAAATAATTACTACACCCTCTAGTAACTTGGTAAAATAATACTCTTACTAAGCACTAAAATATCCTCCAACAAAATTACAAAATTACCCCTGCTCTCAAAATGACCAAAATGCCCCTAAGTCCAACATGACTAAAATACCCTTCTACACCGAATTCTACAATTCCCAACCAAAAATACACACAGAGGCAAATAATCACATATAAACACATATAACACACATAAATAAATAATAATATAAAACTAGCGAAAATCGGGCTGTTACAACTCTCCCCCACTAAAAAGAATTTTCGCCCTCGAAAATTACCTGAAGGAAACAACTCTGGATACGCAACCCTCATCCTACTCTCCGATTCCCAAGTGGCACTCTCACCGGTCGGTCCAACCCAAATCACTTTAACCAAAAAGACCTCCTTGCCACGCAAACGCTTCACTTCACGATCCTCAATCCTAACTGGCCAAGTCTCAACGGTCAAATTATCCCTTACTTCTAAATCATCCACTTGAATCACATGAGACGCATAATACACATACTTCCTCAACTGAGACACATGAAACACATCATGAAGATTCGACAAAGATGGCGGTAACGCAATCCGATACGCTACAACCCCAACCTTCTCAACAATCTCAGACGGTCCAACAAAACGAGGATTCAACTTCCGACACTTCAAAGCACGACACCAGTTACAGGATTCACTCTCAAAAACACATGATCACCAACCTGAAACTCAAGATTTTTTCTCCTCTTATCATGATAACTCTTCTGCCTACTCTGAGACGCTTTCATCTTCTCTTGAATCATCTTAACCTTTTCCGTAGTTTCTTGTACAACTTCCGGTCCTAATAAAGCACTTTCACCTGACTCATACCAACACAAAGGAGTTCTACACCTCCGACCATACAAAGCTTCAAACGGTGTCATCCCGATACTCGAATGAAAACTGTTGTTGTAGGTAAACTCAATCAACGGTAAACATTCAATCCAACTGACACCTTGCTCCAACACACAAGCTCTCAACAAATCTTCCAAACTCTGAATAGTCATCCGTCTGACCATCAGTCTGGGGATGATAAGCAGAACTCAACCTCAACTTGGTTCCCAAAGCATCTTGCAAACTCTCCCAAAACTTAGAAGTAAACCTCGGATCCCGATCCGACACAATACTAGAAGGAACACCATGCAATCTAACAATCTGCTCAATGTAGATTTCAGCCAACTTCGCCACAGACATACCGGTCTTAATAGGAACAAAATGTGCCGACTTCGTCAACCGATCAACAATCACCCAAGTAGAATCAAAACCCTTAGCAGTCTTCGGCAACGCTCCAACAAAGTTCATTGATATACTATCCCACTTCCATTCTGGCACAAACAACGGCTACATCAAACCTAACGGCTTCTGATGTTCAATCTTAGACTTCTGACACACCAAACAAGCATACACAAACTCTGCGATCCCTTTCTTCATTCCAGGCCACCAAAACAACTTCTTCAAATCCTGATACATCTTAGTCGCTCCTGGATGAATACTCAAACAACTTCTGTGACCTTCTTCCAAAATCTGCCTCTTAAGCTCAAGAAAACTTGGTACACAAACACGATCACGAAACATCAAAACACCGTTCTCATCCAACCTGAAATCCCCACTTTTACTTTGGTTAACCAACACTACTCGATCTACAAGTTCCAAATCTCCCTTCTGACCATTCTTGATCTCCTCCAGAATATTACTCGTCAGTTTCAACATTCCCAACCTCACACCATCCGGTGTCAACTCACTAACCAACTCAAATCTCGAAACTGCTCAATCAACTCCAACTCTTTTACCATCAAAGCAGACATATGCAATGACTTCCTACTCAAAGCATCGGCAACAACATTGGCCTTTCCAGGATGATAGCTCAACTGGAAATCAAAATCCTTAAGATACTCCAACCATCTCCTCTGCCTCATATTCAACTCCTTCTGGTCAAACAAATACTTCAAACTCTTATGATCACTGAACACTTCAAACTTAGAACCATACAGATAATGCCTCTAAATCTTCAACACATACACAACGGCCGCTAATTCCAAATCATGAGTCGGATAATTCTTCTCATGCACTTTCAACTGCCTCGAAGCATAAGCCACAACCTGACGATTCTGCATAAGCACACCACCAAGACCCATCTTAGAAGCATCACAATACACAACAAACGATTCCTTCGGATTCGGCAAAATCAACACTGGAGCCGAAGTCAACCTCTTCTTCAACTCATGGAAACTCTTCTTACACTTAGCATCCCAAACATAAGCTTGTCCTTTCCGAGTCAACTGCGTCAATGGCAACGCCAACTTAGTGAATCCCTTAATGAACCTCCGATAATAACCTGCCAATCCAAGAAAGCTCCTCACTTCAAAAACAGACTTAGGTGATTCCCAATCCAACACTGCATCAACCTTCGACGGATCCACGGCAATACCACCTTTAGAAATCACATGACCAAGGAAACTCACTTCCCGCAACCAAAACTCACACTTGGACAACTTAGCAAACAACTTCTTCTCCTTCAAAACTTCCAACACAATCCTCAAATGCTCGGCATGCTCTTCTTCAGACTTCGAATACACCAAAATATCATAGATAAACACCACCACAAAACGATCCAGAAAAGGATGAAATATTCTATTCATATATTCCATGAAAACACCTGGCACATTAGACACTCCAAATGGCATCACAGAATACTCATAGTGTCTATACCTCGTTCTGAACGCAGATTTGGATATATCTTCCGCCTTCACTCTAATCTGATGATATCCTGACCTCAAATCAATCTTGCTGAACACTTTTGCACCAACCACTGATCCATCAAATCATCAATCCTCGGAAGCAGATACCGATTCTTGATTGTTACCTTGTTCAACTGCCGATAATCCACACACAACCTCATGCTTCCATCTTTCTTCTTAACCAATAACACTGGAGCTCCCCACGGCGAAACACTTGGCCTGATAAACTGTTTCTCAAGCAACTCTTCCAACTGCTTCTTCAACCCACCCAACTCTAATGCAGACATCCGATACGGCGCAATCGAAATAAGACTTGTCCCAGGTACCAAATCAATTGCAAACTCAACTTCCCTCTCCGGCGGTAACTCGGTAATGTCGTCCGGAAAAACTTCTGGAAACTCTTGCACTACCGGCAAATTACCAACTCCTTTCTCGCTACTCTCCTTCAAGGATGCAAACATCATGAACACACTAGACTCTCCTTCAAGGACTTCTTCACTTGCTCCGCGGTCAAGAACTTACCATCTTCCTCAGCTACTGGCTTAGAAAACGTCACACTCTTGGTCAAACAATTAATGTTAACACCAAAAGTCAACATCCAATCCATACCAAAAATCACGTCCATATGCTTCAACGGAAGACACACGAGATCCAACTCAAAATCAACATTGCCAAAACTAACAGGGCACTTAGCACACACTAAAGAAGTAGTCACTGAACCACTAGCCGGGGTGTCGATAACCATCCCTCGAGACAACAGAGTCACAACCAAACCCAAACGCTCAACAAAACTAACCGCAATAAAAGAATGAGTAGCACCAGTATCAATAATTGCAATCAAAGGAGTACTATTGATAAAACACATACCTCGGATGAGATTATCCGGATGCTCTACCTCTTCCGCATTCAATGCAAACACCTTGCCCGCAGCCTTCTTCGGTTTGGTACACCTAGTACGGATATGCCCCTTCTCACCACAATTGTAGCAAGTGATCTCCTTCTTGCACTCAACAACCTTGTGACCTGCTTCTCCACACTTGTAGCACTTCTCACTACCATTGCAATCATTAGCAAAATGGCCCAATGTGCCACACTTGTAGCACCTCACCTCATCAACATTCACCTTAGAGCCTCCACCAGATTCTCTCTTCTTGCCCTTGTCCTTGTTGTACGACTCCCCAAATCCATAACTCTTTCCCTTCTTCTCATTCTGAGCTTTGTAGTGATTAACCTTGACCTTCCCAGCTTCATCAAACATACGACACTTATGCACCAAAGTATCAAAATCACGGATCTCCTGAATACACATGTACTGATAGATGTCGGGCCTCAAACCGCTCTCGAACTTCACACACTTGGAAACCATAGCATCCTCCGCATTGATCTACGGACAAAACCTCGAAAGCTTCTCAAACTTAGCCGCATACTCAGCCACTGAACGGTTCTCTTGCTTCAAGTTCAAGAACTCCACTTACTTCTTAGTCCTCAAATCCTCAGGAAAGTACTTCCTCAAAAACTCAGTCTTGAACCTAGCCCAAGTCACAGCTCCATCAGTCTCAAGCCTTCCTTTAACATTGGTCCACCAATACTCAGTTTCCTCAGCAAGCATGTGAGTAGCCAACCTGACCTTCTGGTCCTCACTAGTCACCATAGCACGAAAGATCATCTCCATAGCCTGCACCCAACTCTGAGCTCCATCCGGGTCATACCTACCCTTGAACGTCGGCGGACGGTTTCGCAAGAAACGATCCAACCTCCGTTCCTCAGCCTCACCAGGATCACGATGACTAACTGCCGCCTGCTCATTAACCTGAGCCAACACCTGAGCCATCGAAGTCAAAGCCTGAGCAATCGCTCCATCATCTCTACCACCGGCCATCTCACTTCTACACAAAACCAACCAACATATAAGAAAAACAGCACACAACACAAGAACAAGTACCGAAGGTAACTCATTACCATTCACATACTAACACGATAAATCAACAAACACTAGTCTATTAGTCCAGACAAGACTAACCACAGTTCTGATACCAACTTTTAACACCCTATTTCTAATAAGCGGTAAAACGAGCGAATACATCAGACATATTCTAGAAATAGATGCTACGTCTTCGAATAAACCACAAAACATACATGCATAAAGATCATGTTTACACAATATAGCAGTGGAACATACATATAATTCATAAAACATCTCCAAATATCAACATGATACAATTGTATCCTCCAAATCTCAAATAACAAAATATCTCAACAACTCCGAAATACATAGTCAAAATAAAACAACATGCAAGAACTATCCTAGATCAGAGCCCTAATCTAGACACTTGCATGAAAAAGAGGAACTCCACTCCTCGGCATCATCAAGCAAACAACTAAGCATCCTGCACTCCATCTACCCGTCCATACAGAAAGGTAGGTGGTAAACCACTGAGGGTTAGCATTACATCATCATAATCCACGAAAAACATTTATCATGAACATTGGAAATGAAAGAATATATTCAAGAATAACAATCCATACATATATTCACAAGTATCCACATCACATGCATATTATTCTTTACCATCATTCCAAGTTCATCTCAACAAGTGTATCATACACATATCTCAAATTCACCTTGTCAATCAACAATTAACCCTCAATAATTCAATCCACAAATTACAGTTAGCAAATCAATCATCAAACACATTGCAATGCAATTCAATCCACCAACAGTTTATGCAATGATTCTAGACTCATCTAGATGCATGTGGTACCAATCACCTCCAGGTCGTCATCTTCGATGCAACAAAAACATCGTACTCACCTCAATTGGATATAAAATCCGCCACCATCAGTCTTGGATATAAAATCCACCACCATCAGTCATAAATGCATGAACATATGACTCAACTACAAATGCATATGTTCACACAAACAATAATCACCTCACCATCACCAATACTTGTATATATGCAATCATCAACAATTCACCACCAATTTAACATATATACAATCACCAACAACATCAAAAATCACACAACAGGAAGTTGTCACATAAATACACCACCAATCATCTTCACATAACATATAACAATTCACCATAAAGGATTCACAATCAATTGGTTCTCAAAAGTCATCTTTAGTCAAGTTCGTCTCTCAAAATCACAACATTAAATTAATTGAACATTTAAGTCAAAACCAAGTAAACAAGCTCAATTGCTTATGCCTGGTATTCTCACAACCCACATGTGTGTGCAGTAGAGGTTACATAAGCATTTCATCGGCCAAAGACGACGAATTCATAAAAAAATCACAAAGTTTGTCTCAATTATCATTTTTCAAAGAATTTCCCAATTTCTAAGTAAAAACAAGTAGGTTCACTACATCACAGTTTAACCACCTTAGTTGCACTCTTAAAAATCAAGTTTCAAAGATTAAAAACATTCCACAAGGATTGGGTCGACTTAGAACTAGTTATGCGGGATTTTCGACAAAACGTTTCAAGAGTATTCTCCCCATAACTTGCAAACCAAAAATCGTATTCAAGTCAAACCAACGTCCTTAGAAAGATAAAAATATTATCTACAATTTTCATGTTTGTACCAAAAACCAGTTCACGACTGAAACGAGCGAAAAAGATGCGAGAGTGCAAAATAGGAACCCTGTCCTGTGACAACTCGCCACTGCGAGTAGGGCTACTCGCCACTGCGAGTTAGCAGTTACTCGCTATTGTGAGTAAGCTTGCTCGCAGCTGCGAGTTATGACAGTTCAGTCTCGGGAAAAAGAGCCATTTTCACCCCAAAACCCCAATTTTGACTCCCCAATGCCCAAATTTGATCCCAAGGTTCATCCAAACATTTCTAAACATGAAAAGACACACAAATGCATATCAAATTTGTCCCAAAACATTCTCTAAACAAAAATCATCATTTGACCCATTTTTCATCAAACTTCAAAACAACACAAGTTCATAGCAAACTTCATCAATTATGATTACCCAATGTTTTAATCATCAACAACAACACCTCTCAATAACAACAACAACTAAACATCATGAATTCATCAACAATTCATCACAACAACACTTCATATCATCATTTTTGGAGAAAAATGCAAAGCACACATATAACCAAAACTTAAGCATGTAATTTCATCATCAACAACTCAATTAACTTAACATTTAATTCACATACCCAAACATTGCATCAAAACATGTACACGAATTTACAAGCAATTAGGCTCAATTCAACAATTTCACAAAATGGGTAAAAAGAAAAAGATGTGAATTATGGTTGAAATCTAACCCTCTTACCTCTAGCACCAAGATTTTCTAACCCAAGCTTCAATTTAGCTCCAAGATGATGAATCCCCTCTTTGCCTTCTAGCCCTTGTTGTTGTTCTTCTCTCTAGCCTCTATCTCTTCTCTTCTCAAATGAAATGAAATGAATAATGTTGTAAAACCTAATTTCACCAACAACTAGAGTTTATATATATGCTCTACTCAATTGGACTTATCTCTCAAACCTTAATGGGCCTAACCCATTTCTATCCTAACACCCAAAATGTCATTACTCACTTAATGGTAAATTATAACACTAACGGTCACTTAATGGTAATTAAAATAATTACTACACCCTCTAGTAACTTGGTAAAATAATACTCTTACTAAGCACTAAAATATCCTCCAACAAAATTACAAAATTACCCCTGCTCTCAAAATGACCCAAATGTCCCTAAGTCCAAAATGACTAAAATACCCTTCTACACCGAATTCTACAATTCCCAACCAAAAATACACACAGAGGCAAATAATCACATATAAACACATATAACACACATAAATAAATAATAAAATAAAACTAGCGAAAATCGGGCTGTTACACTAAGTACTATGCTTGAGTTCGTATATTCTTTAGGTTAAACATATATATTACCTTCTAATGACTCTTTGGTCGCCTACACCCTCGTGGTGTAGACATGTAGGTTGAGGACGCTAGATCGGTGTGTGTATCCGAGGATGGCTTGATGCCTTCTCGTTTTTATGCTTATGCTTTTGGAGTCGTAGTAGCAGTGGTCTAATTAGTGTGTTGGACATTTTATTTACTTTATGGATTTCATGTATGAGAAACCAATGAGTTCACTATTTGATGTATCTCAGATTTTGGAGATTATGACTTTATGATGTTTAAGACGTTATTTCCGTTGCGACTGTTTATATTTATGATGATTTATGCATGTTTTGGATTAATGATGATGTATCACCTTGAACTTGTGTGATTATCCGATGAATTATTATTATTTATTGCATTTGAAGTTTGAGGGTGTTACAACGCCTCTGCTTAACCTCATTATCACAAGGAGCATACACATTAGTTACAAGAAACTTCTTCTCATTTGATAAAACGACCATGAATCATCATAGCGTGGTCTAGAGACATAGTCAACCACACCTTCACCTTTAAACTATCTCAAAAAATTAGTAAACCATCTGACGTGCCGACCAATGACCGAATAGAAAAACTAATCAGTGTGCCCCAAATAGACAAGCTCAAATAATCATCAGCAACATATAACTTTGTCTTCGTAACCCCTAAATAAAAGGATTTTTTTCCGGCCCTAACTTCCACACCTCCCTTCTCTTCTCAAACCCACCCAGTCCCCTAACAATCCAAGAAAAAATTCTTATAAAACCCCCCTCCACACCCCCACACAACTAACTACAGAAAACCATAATGTTGCAGCACAAATTGCTGTCACATTTACAAAAAACACCTTGCATACAACAACATATACCTTTTTTTTTGGCGGTGGCCGGGGTTTGAAACCGGACCTTGCATATATTATGCATCGTCCCTACCAACTGAGTTAAGTTCACAAGGACACAACAACATATACCTAAGACCATGGTTAAGTGTTTAGAACCCACTAATTAAAGTTAAATGTTTAGAACCCACTAATTAAAAATAAAAGTAAGGAAAACTACTCATTTTGATTCAGTAGATGATCTGGAACCAACTTACAAGAAAAACAGTGGTGACTACTTTCCTTTCCCCTTTGAAGCAAAACAAGACTTTCCATATATTTAACAGCTCTTATAGAATCATGCTTTCCACAAACCTGAAGATCCTTTCTATTTTCATACTCAAGCTCATAAAATACCAACTTTTCATTTTTATCTTTTAAAAGAAATCCACTTCTCCCATAAAACCCAATAAACTTAGAAATCATTGGCACAGGTCCAACACTGTATTGCTTTATCCAAGAACCTTCATCCCAATAATCCTTCATCACCCAAACATCAAAGCATTTCTCATTTCCCCATACAGGATAAACAATAACACCAATAGTATTAGTTTCGTTAAATGGTGCAAGGATTTTAAAGCATTCGCCTGAAGAACGAGAATAGCCTATTTCGGGCCCTTTTATCTTTCTAAAGGATTCGTCAACCATGCTGAATGCTAAAACAACATCTTCTATATTACCATACTTATCAACATAACCCCACCAATGAGTACAATAGTTGACATATGTATAAACCCGAGACGATGAACCTGAAATTTCAATAGAAAGAGGAAGAGCTGCATTTTCAAGCTTTCTCCAAGAGTTAGAATTAAGACTATATAACTCAGCTGTCCAATGCCCTTTTTGTCTTTCATCTGTTTTCTTTAGCCAAATGTCTCTTAGAACAACAACTTTATAGTCATTAGTTTTCGGGTCGAACCCAAATCCAGCAAAATCAGTGAGAGAATAATTGAGATTTAAATCTGTCAAATGAGATTCAGGCAAAGCCTTGAATTGTCTCAAAGAAGGGTTCATCATGAGATTTGGATTTCCTTGAAGAAAGTAAATGCCATTACATGGACCCATGATTTCAGTCCAATATTTGTGATCTGAATCGTATTTATCGGGAAGGTTTAAAGGAGAAGAAGAAACATGTGATTTGGGATCATTAAATCTCCAAGAAATAAGAGAAATGTAAGTTTTTATGCCGGAAATAAATGGCCGGCGAATAACCAAGAGATTCTCCTCTTGGTTTTGAGAGTAAATAAGATTGTTATAAAAAACATAGTAATTGGAAATAAAATGAGGATCAGCTATGAGATTGAACCAGAATTTGCAAACAAACTTGCATTTCAACAATTCTCTTGATGGCAACCTTGATAGAATGTTGGATACTACTTCTTGTGGTAAATGCTCCATCTTGGTAACTATGATATCCGATTTGGATCTTTGAAATCTGCTCAATGCTAATTTGGAATAAAGAACTTTCTTCACGAAAAATAGAAGAAAGAAAAAAAGGCTAAAAACCAACATGATTTTGAAATTGATATATTATTTATGTATTTGTATATGGATTTTATTGAGGAGTGGACATGATCTTCTTGTGCTTGGAAACCATTTAGTTTTCAGATGCCTTTATAATCGTGTGCCAGTGGTTTCATCTTGGTTTCCACATTCACACTCACAAGTCACATGGAAGATTCCTTCCAAAAAAAGTCACAAGGTCTAATACTTATTTATTACTAATATTTAGCGAACAATATATTAAAGTACCGTTGATTTTAGACATATTGAAGTCAATGTCAAATATATTTAAAAATGCCATGAGCTGTTTCTTCAAAAAAAAATTAAAATACCATGAGCTGTACTTAGTAGAGCGTGGTTGGAACCATTATTAGTAGGTACATTTTCATTTTTTTTTTTTTGTCTATTTCTCGTATCAACTCTCATAAGTATTTTTTAAAGGAGATTTATATGTAATGTCTGTCCTCATTTTTACTATAATGTTCGAGAATGTATTCATCCTTTAATTTTCAACTAGATGGTGCACCCGCGCTTCGCTCGGGTCGATAATGAACACAGTAAATTAAAAGCATGTTAAATATAATCTAATTGAAATTTCATTACAAAATCACATGAGTAACAATAATAGGAATTAACAATTCATTATATCAGACACGTTAAATACAACAAAGTATTCTACACCCGTGCGTACACGTAATAATATCAGTCACTAACAACAACTAAACATTTTCCTTCAAAAAACATCTAAGCATCCAACTGGCACCCGTGCGAATACGTTTGCATCTTTTATTGTTGTCTTGCTTATGAGGGCTTCCAACTGCAAAAATGAAGAGAATGATAGAAATTTAATGATGAATACCATAAAAGGATGTAAGTGTCCTGTCAATTGACTTCTCATTCATATACAAAAGAACCCAATCACATACAGAACTGAAATATATAGAAAAAGCAAAGAAATTGGAACGAATAATTGCAATCATGAAGCTCAAGTAAGAGCACTACCAATACCAATTATAATGTCATGTATACCTAATTGAATTATAACTACTAATTTTATCTTGGATAGACAAATGCAGATTAGTGTATGATATATACAATTTTACCTGTAAGTATACAACAAAGTAAGTAAAGAACTAAACTTATTAGAGAAGAAATGACATAGAAAAAATGAACAGATCAGAAGAATCTCTGTTTACAAAATAATGAAAAGAAATTGGAGAAACACATTTTTGAAGAAATTGGAGAAACTAACAACAGTACTATAAAGTCATGATCACAATAGAGATCACATTTATCTATCTATAGTTAGATGCATAGTAGTCATCTTTAATATGTCAACTTATAAAGAATTGAATACAAAATACATAAAAACTCATATGGCCTCCCATTATAGATGTCACGGGTAAAGAAACTCCTCATGCTTGCGAACCAATATGCACAATATATTGTGAATATCAAATATTGAGTGGTAAACTTGTAAGATAGAGTATATCAATAGCACACAATAAAATTACAGAAATTGAATACATACGTGAATAAGCTAAAGATTGAAGAATAGAAAGAAAAAAAAATGTCTTCAAAATGAGAAAATGATTTAATCTACATGACTATGTCTAGTGTAAATCTAGCTATGCAAAAAGAAGTAGCTTGATATGCATAGTAAGGCAAATTGTGATTCCTGAAATATATATGGTAATAGAAACAATCAAAATCAAAATAAGTGATATTTGTGAAGTAACAAACATGCACAATCTCAGAGACGTAGATCAGCAACATTCAATTTTTGCATCAACACAAATGAATATGCAATCAAAGTCACAAATTAAATTTAGTAAAAGTAAGAAACAATCGAAAAAGTGAAATTTGAGAAGCAAACACCCTAAGTGATGTACAACGACAGAGAAGTATACCATTGTGAAACATACCATTACTGCAAGCTGCTATAGGTAATCACCACTGCATGAACTGTCACCACGAGCTACAATACAACAATATTCAACCAGTGCAGAAGATAACCTGTGTAAGCTAGCACATAGAGCTTTCTGCCAACAATATGGATTTTTTATTAACTTCATTTTAGAAAGGAAAGAATAAAAATGAAGATAGATTGAACAATCAAGAAGGTGAATTAAAGAAGCAAACTAAATTCACATATTTTCAATAAAAAAACTGAAAACCTATTACTGTAAAAATACTTTTAGCATCGAAGAAGCTGTCACACTCACTCAGTTTGCACGCTCACTTCGTCTGCCTCAAATTCTGAAAATAAAATACCAGACAAAAAAGACACAACACAGTGAGACAAAAGCTAAAAAAACAAAATCAGAACAACAAAAAGGAAAAAGTGAAATAACTGAAGTGGAAAGAAACATGACAAAGGGTCACCTTCTCATCAAAGCTTCACTCTCCATCATCTTCAACATTTGAACTC
This sequence comes from Medicago sativa, assembly GCF_051527215.1. NCBI lineage: Eukaryota > Viridiplantae > Streptophyta > Magnoliopsida > Fabales > Fabaceae > Medicago > Medicago sativa. Next base: position 37,770,863 of record NC_140755.1, on the reverse strand, counting down.
AAACCTATCAGCACCGCCATCATAAGATACGGAAAAAAAAATCATAAATCTAAAAGAGAAAACGAAAAAGATGAAAGAAATGAACATATAAGGAAATAGGAATGAGACTTGCCTCAATTAAGTTCTAGTGATCCTTTTATCAAACAGTTCGAATGCAAAGTAGCTTTTATCAAAGTAAATGACTCATACTTGATGCTAAATTTCGTACAGCTATAAAAACATCACATTCCCATTTCTACAATCTTGATGCCATTCCATGGCTAACTCCAGTGGAGGTTTGGCTACTACTTCATACACATCGTCCAAATTTGTATGCGGCCACTCTGTCAGACACAAATCAAATCAAAATTCTAACATCAACATCAACAAATTCCACACCAAAATCAAGATTATCATTAATTTTATAGTGAAAATCTAGTTTACTTATCTCAATTAATATAACATAAATTCGAAGGAAGGATCCTTTAAAAAAAATCAAGGAAGGAAACAAAAAAAAAGGCATGTAAATTCAGTTAGATATTTTCAAATATGTGAATAAATTGTTTCCTGATCCAGACAACTCCTGAACATTCTTCCTCAATTTACACATGGGAAAAATGGATGCACTTGTTGTCATACAACCTGTGTTATACAACCTGTCAAAACAAAGGAAATTATTCAGCAACAAATTGTGTTGTACAACCTGTCAAAACAAAAGAGACATATTGTTAGGTTGCAAAATACATAGCCTTACTACTGTAACTTAAACAAAACCCCACAATTCTTTTTATCAGTTTTCATTCTCAAAAACAACATTGTTTAATCAATAAAATAAATCTCTTATTTCAACCCCCCAATTCTGATACGATTCAGAATCGTATCTATCAGCCTAGTACAGATGAATCTTAAATAAATCAATCAACACAATGGTGAAAGAAGATCATAGAGGGCATAAATGATTCAGAAAACAGGAACCCAATAAGAGAATTAGAGAGAAATGGAACCCCAAATGGTTGAAACAGGCTTACCAGTTACCTCCAAGAGAGAGAGAGAGAGAGAGAGCGAACTACTCAGAAAACCGAACTAGAAGCAGATCCTAAACAGCGGTGACCGTCGTCGAAGCGTGGACGGCCAAAAAAAAGGCAAACCCAAAAGGGTTTCAATCCCTGTTCATCATGTTCCTTCTGATACCAGTTGAAAGCCATTGAAGGTGGTGATGGTTTCTCTCTATTCAGTTTTTACAGAGAAAGAGAAAGGGAGAAAAGAAGAAGTTACAAAGAAAATAGAGATTGAAGGAGGGACTCTACGGGCTTGTATTTAACAAATTCACCCACATGCAATAGTCATCATGAAGCCTAGGCCTAGTTAACGTGTGTCAGATGGAATTGGTTTTTTGAATTAACCAACTTGCCGCCTGCTGTATTGCACTTCACAACTTTTAAACTTAAGGGTAATGCAGTCATTTTCCTAACAGAAGTCCTAGGGTTTTCCCGCCAGGGTTGTGCGCAGGTTAAAATTGTGGAGCTTGCTTAGGGTTTATCTAGGGTTTGAGGGCAGACCTGTACTTCATTTAAAAAATTAAGATGAAATCCATTAGTTTTCATCAGGAAAAGAAAAGGATTATGAAGTTTAGAGGCCGATGTGTGAGGAGTCACAAAAAGATAAAAGTCATAAAAGAGGAGCGAATGATTTTTTTAAGGGTACAAACATTTACTAGACAAGAGAGAAAACTAAAAAAAATTTGTGAGAGATGCAAAACAAAATGATAATAAAAGAAAGGCTTAATAGCAGTTTTAACCCCCTAACTTTCCCAAAGTTGCGATTTTAGCACCCTAAGAAAAAAACTACAAAACCGCCCTGATCGTACCTGATCAGAAGGAGACTGCCGGTGCTTTGAATGCGGTGGTTGTGACGGTCGTGGAATGCGTCTGAATGCTTCTTGGAGCGGATGGGGGGTGTGTACCTGCAGGCACTCCGACGCTCACGTCAGTAGAGATCAGAGAGTGAGGGTTTTAGAGGGAGATAGAGTTCTACCTTGGGGACTGCGGTGAGTCCCCTATTTATAGAGGTGGAGGGCTGCAGAGCCGTTGAGGAGGCACACCTGGCTCTGGTGGTTACGAAATCGTGGGAAGTGTAACCGCCAGAGATTTTATTGCGGGAACGTGCACAACGTGCAAGAGAGACGTTGGGGTTCGTTTGAACCGGTCTCTTTGCTTTGTGCATCCCTCTTCTGGCGAGGGGGTATGTTGTGAGCAATAATGCCAAACGTGGAGTTTGGGATTTGAATGATATTGGGCCTAAGTAAATGGGCCAAGAATCTCTTTGGTCGGTCCAGAACAGTAGCCGTCCAAGTCGTTGCTCTTGATAAAGAGTGGTGACTTAAGTGCGGGCGTTTTGCTCGTCAGGAGCCGAACTCAAGGAAAATTCAGTTGGTACGTATCCTCGTGCTAGTGGAAGAGATGGATCTCGTTTAGCGGACTTATGCCTGCCTTGACATGGAAAATCATTTGCGAGGCGGACTGAGAATGCTGAGACTTTGGGCCAGATAGGCTCGCCTGTCTCGAAGCGTTTGTTCTCCCTCTAACGATGTAAGCTCACTTGTCAATGTGGCGGGGTCCGGCATACGTATGTCCGGCGATGAGATCGGATGGAAAGATTCCCTCGTCAGGAAGTTTGGTCAGATGTCATTCCGTAATTAATGCCATCATCTCGAGGAAGAAGTTGAGGGGACATGACCTTTGGTTTCTGAGTGACACGTGTGTAGGCTGTTAGTAGCACTTGAGTGCCTATAGTTTCCAGCGTGTTCTCGGGTTGTATTTCAGAGGTGTCATCATCACCGTTGATTGGATCCTGACGTTTGGAGAAACGTAGTGAAGGATCATAGCCCTTGGATGAAGGGGTATGATTGAATTTGGGCCGTCGAAGCAGCGCTTTAGAGGAGGAGCAGCGAGTGAGGGGATGCACCGGATAGACTTTGTGACTTTTGGGTGGTTCGTGCAACGAGTATAAATAGCTCCACTGTTGTTTTGGAGAGCCATTGTATTTTCGAATTTCTCAGAGACTTAGAGATTTCCCAAAGTTTCCAAAGGCAAAGTTCTTCCGAGTTTTCGCATCCCAGCCATAACTTCAATCTCTTCTTCCTCACTGTTAGAGTTCTGAGACTCGTTTCTTTTACTTTTGTATTTTAGTTTCTGTTTTGCTTTTAGAAACCGTAGGAATGCATGCTTCTAGGGCAGAAGTAGTTTGACTCGGTGGTTTCCGCCGTTGGTTCAGGCGGTTTCCCCCGTGCATCAAAGAGTTTTGTAGGTATGCTGTCTGTTTTCTTTTTAGTGTTTAGAGAAACATTGGCGACATGCTTAGGTTCTAGGGTTAGGGTTAGCCATATCGTAGGTTTTGGCGTATTCCCCGTCCCTTAGATTTTCTTCATGATGGAACCTCATGGTTCTGCAGGAGACGATATTGACCTTCTCTGCATTTTCCTCCTTCCAGGTCTGATCGTGGTGAGAAACCTAGGAAAGGATAGAAGAGCAATGTCCGTTGATTCCTGGATAAGCAGGATGATCTTAGGAGCGGTGTCCCAGTTCGCAGCGGACGGCGTTGGGGTAGCTCCGCACTATCCAACAGGGAGGAAAGAAGATTGGGAGATCCTCCTCCCTAAAGTAGCGGACCGAGTGTGCTCGCGCTTCCCCAGAGATCGTTTTCCCATGTATGAAGCAACTTTTAAGGAAGTGGGTTTTAGGCTTCCCTTTTCCCCTTTCCAGATCAGCGTTCTAGAGTGGCTAGAGGTGTGTCCTTCCCATTTGAGACCCGACTGCTTTGCCTATATGTCGGCTTTTGAGTCGGTATGTCGTTTCCTCCGGCTTCCCATCTCAAAAGACCTTTTCTTTGCTATCTTCGCTGTGCGGCGAAATTTGGACAAAGATGGCGGCTGCAGCTGGGTGTCGTTTCATCAGAGTACCTCTCATTTTGAGGTTTTCAGTGCTGGTGTTGCCGATTTTCGCGAGAGGTTCTTCCTGGTGAGGCCTCAGACGGAAGCAGCACTTCAAAGTGTCTTGAAGATTGTTGACCGACCCAGCGGGGAGGGTGGTGTCGCGCCCGTGCGTGTCCCTCGAATTCGTTTTAACTGGAGTCGCGACCATCTGAAGCATGAGCTCACCATGTATAGGATTAGCTATGACAAGTTGACCGAGCGGGACAAAGATAGTTTCGCCAAACTAGTGAGGTTTGTAAACTCTTTTTTTCAATCGGTGGTGGTCGATGATGGCGGCGATCCGGTGATGGATTTGTGAGGAAATCTTGTTACCAAGCCCCAATTGATTGATACCCATTGTTTGGTGTTTTCCAAGGATCCTCTAGCTCTTCTAGGTATGCTAGTGTTGTTGTGCTTTCTTTACTGCTTGTCTCCTTGAGTTTTCTGACTAACGATTCTTCCTTGTTTTTCACGTGCAGGAAAGATGTCCCATATCCGTTCCCTAGTGAACAAGGCTAACCAGAAAGTAACCGGGCAAGGTAGTGGCAGCAGAAAGAGAGATGAGCAGCGGGAGAGGACGGCAGATGCGTGGTTCCCTGCTAATTTGACAGATGATCCAGTGGAGGAGGAGGAAGTCCCCTTGAAGAGGAGAAGGACTGCTGCCCTTGACAAGAGTAAGCAAGTTCAGGTTCAGGATGCTGCTCCTTCATGGGGTGTTCCTCCTGCTGGTGAAGGTTTGTTTCAGTTGCCGAAGGTGTGGTCTCAGTCGGATCGCTTTGGTCCTCAGGCTTCCTTGTACCTTGGTGACTCTGAATTGAAAGCCATTCGTGATTTGGGGACCGCTGGCCGGACTCGTGCTGTGACCTAGGGGGTCGTAGGTGCTATGAGGGCCTTGGAGGTCGCCGTCTTTCTCAACAACTCATCCATGGAGGAAGCTGTTCGAGCAGATGCTCTTGCTCGCGAACGGGAGGCGATGACCAAGAGAATAGCTGAGCTTGAGGCTGAAGTGGCCGCACTGAAAGAGAGCGCTTCTGAGAATGGCAAGTTAATAGCCTTCCTGGAGGAGAAAGCCGAAGTTGGGTCTCGCTACCGTCGTGAGCTGACCGAGGTCCGTGCCAAGTTTGCTGCAGAGAAGAGGGCTCTGGAAGATGCTCTTCGTGATGCAACCCAGCCTGGTGAGGACGAGACCGAGGACACGGCGGTGCTGGGCCGTCCTGCTTGGTGTACAAACTTGAAGAACTGCAGAGGAACCTTGTAGGTGCTGCTCGTCATGGTTTTGACAACGCTATCGAGCAACTCAAGGTAGTGAACCCTGGCGTAAAGCTCTGTGAGGACGGGCTTAGCTTTCTGAAGTATGTGCGGAATGGTGAAATTGTTGACCAAGACGACGAAGGGCATGTCTGAAAAGCCCGGGCTTTGTGTTGCCCTGTAATATATTTTGCTTTTGCTTGACTGGCCTTCGTGCCTTTGACATTATACGGTCCTTTGTGGCTCGTATGTTTATTTTCCCTTTAAACATTTGTTTCCAAAATGCATGATTTATTTTATGGTATGATGTTTTGAATTATGCATGCTCGTAGTGTGAGGCTTTCTATACTGTTTGAAGTATATGTTTGAGAGCGAATTATCTATCTATCTTGTGTGTTTGACGGACTGTAATAATTCATACGCTTTTAGCTGCTGTCGAGAGCGGATTATCTATCTGCCTTGTGTTTTTGATAGGTTGCAATAATTCGTGTTCTCTTAGTTGTTCAACTTCCGAACTTGTTTGCTTTTGGATCGCAAAGCTCTTTAAGTTGAGTGTAGCGGGGCGGGCTACCCCCCGCAGTCATTATTTCGACGAAGTGACTTAATGACTGGAGAGTCTTGTACACCCGCCCGACATTTTGTAGCTTTGACTTGATGAAATCAAAGTTGTGCCTTTTGCTTTCCAGGTAATAAGTGCCTTTGCTTGGAAAGTTTTTACCTTTGCGTAGCTTGCAAGGAAGAGCTCAGGCAAGAAGTTTTCTAACCGTTTACGCGGAGTATTAGTTAGAAGTGTTTGCACATCCAAGAGATTGTTTATCTGAATGTGTGTCCAAAGTTATGGACGTGTAACAACAGATGAACGAGAGAAAATTTTTCTAAGTTCCCTCCACTGAGGCGTGAAACACCCATCGCGAGCTGGGGTTCTACCTAACATGCCGAGTAGTGATGTCGCAGCGGTAAGCGTACATACTGAGGAGTAAGAGAATTTGTTTTGTAAAATCCTTTCATCCTTTTTCTTTTTGGATTCGGAGTGGCACGACTTTCCTCTTCCGTTTATTTGCTCGACGGGGAGCAAAGAGTTCGTTGTATCGAACTAAGTACATAGATTAGAGTGAGTTGGCGTTGTTTGCCTTCTAAGTGTAGTACTTTTTGAGTTTTTCTGCATTCCAAGTCCTTGGAATTGCATTTTGATGGAGGTCTTCGAGTCCGTAAGCTCCTGTCCCGGTCTTCATCCGGATCCTGAAGGGGCCGTCCCAGTTGGCGACGAGCTTCCCTTCTTTGGAGTCCTTGGTTTTGCCGGAGGACGAGGTCGCCTACTTAGAATTCTCTTTTGATGACTTTCTTGCTGTGGCGAGCAGCTATTTTCTGTTTTAGTGCTGCCTCTCGCAAGGTTGCCCCTATCCTGACTTCGTCGATGAATTCGAGTTCTTCACGTAGGTTTGCCGTGTTGGCCGGGAAGTTAGTGCTGGCGTCCGTACGCCATGTGAGTTCGGTGAGCTCAATGGGTAAGACCGCTTCCGTCCCGTACATGAGTCGAAAAGGTGACTCACCAGTTGTAGAATGGGGAGTAGTTCTATAGGCCCAGAGGACTGCGTGTAATTCCTCCGCCCATTGTGTTTTGGCCGCGTCTAGCCTTCTTCGTATTCCTCGCAGAACTACCCTGTTTGCAGCCTCGGCGAGGCCGTTGGCTTGAGGGTGTTCGACGGAGGTGAAGCTTTGCTTGATGCCAATATTCCATAGGTAGTCCTGGAACCGTTGGTCCGTGAACTGTGTACCATTGTCGGATATCACTAATGCTGGCACTCCGAATCTTGCTAATATGTTTCTCTTGAAGAAGCGGAGTACGTTTTTAGCCGTGATTTTGGCCAATGGTTCTGCTTCGATCCATTTGGTTGAGTAGTCGATTGCGACGACTAGATATTTTAGTTGCCCAGCGGCTTTGGGGAATGGTCCCAGAAGGTCGATGCCCCACCATGCGAAAGGCCAAGGTGAGACCAAGGACGTTAGCTCAACAGGGGGTGCTAGGTGCATGTCCCCGTGTCGCTGGCATTTATCGTAGAGGTTCACGTAGTCTTGGGAGTCTTTCAGCATGGTACGCCAGTAGTATCCTGCTTGTAGGGCCTTTTTCGCGAGAGCTTTTGCACCAAGATGTTGTCCGCAGATGCCGTCGTGGATGTCGGCGAGGACTTCTTGGGTCTCGTTGGGTCCCAGGCACTTGATTAGTGGAATGTTGAAACCTCTTTTGTACAAGGTTCCTTCCACCAACGTGAATGAGCAGGCCCTCCGTTTCAACCTTGTCTGTTCTTGCTGATCGGTGGGGAGCTCGCCATTCTCTATGTATCGAGAGATGGGTCCCATCCAATCTTCCAGTCCGATGATCGAGTTGACCTCTTGATGCAGAGTCCCTCTATTCTGGATGCTTGGCTCGCCGAGGACCTCTTGTATTACTGTCTTATTTCCGTTCGTAGTTCGTGTACTTGCGAGTTTTGAAAGAATGTCTGCCCGAGTATTCTGTTCGCGGGGAACGTGAATTACTTCTACGGCGTCGAATTCTTTCATTTTCTCTAGTACTAACTGGACGTACTTTTGAAGGTGGTCTTCTTTTACCTGGAACTCTCCTGTGACTTGAGAAGCCACTAGTTGCGAGTCGGTAAAGACTTTCACCTTTTTGGCCCCCATGTCTTTGGCGGTTCGCAAGCCAGCTAGGAAGGCTTCGTACTCTGCAGTGTTATTGGTAATAGGAAAAGACAAAGCGAGGGAAATTTCGACAACGATACCTTTGTTGTCTTCGATGATTATTCCCGCTCCGCATCCTTTGGCGTTAGATGACCCGTCTACGAAGACGGTCCATTCTTCAGGGCATTCCTCAGCTGGGAAAGTCATCTCGGCGAGGAAGTCGGCGAACACCTGAGCCTTTAGTGCCTTTCTGGATTCGTAATGAATGTCGAACTCGGATAGCTCGAGTGACCATTTCATCATTCGACCAGCCACGTTTGGACGCCCCAGGATCTGCCTGATGGGTTGGTCCGTCCGAACTACCACCGTGTGCGCTAGGAAGTACTGCCTTAGTCTTCTGGCTGCGGTGAGGAGTGCGAGGGCCACCTTTTCGATCCTTTGGTACCTTATTTCAGGTCCCAACAATGCTTTGCTGGTGAAGTATACTGGTTTCTGCCCCTCCGCCGTTTCTCTGATGAGGACGGCGCTTACCGCGTCAGAGGAAATGGAGAGATATAAGTACATTACTTCACCTTGATCTGGTCGTGATAGCACTGGTGGCGTAGAAAGCGTTTCTTTGAGGTACTGTAAGGCAGCTTCGCACTCGTCAGTCCATTCGAACTTCGTTTCTTTCCTCAAGAGTTTGAAGAAAGGAAGTGCGTGTTGAGCAGACTTGGCCACGAACCTGGAGAGAGCGGTCAGCATTCCGTTGAGTGTTTGGATGCACTTTTTGGAGTGGGGTATTGGAAGCTCAGTAAATGTGCGGCATTTGTCTGGTTTGCTTCAATTCCTCTTTCTGTAAGATTGAAACCGAGGAATTTACCCGCTTGGACTCCGAACGTGCATTTTTCTGGGTTGAGTCTCATGTTGTATTTCCGAGTTTGCTCGAACACTCTTTTGAGATGAGCGGCATGATCCACCTCTTGTTGGGATTTTACGATCATGTCGTCCATGTAAACCTCTAGAATGTCGCCCAGAAGTGCCTTGTCGTAAACTCTGTTCATCATCCGTTGATAAGTAGCTCCCGCGTTTCGTAGACCGAAGGGCATTACGTTGTAGTAATAGTACCCTGATTCGGTCATGAACGCTGTTTTCATTTTATCTTCTTCAGCCATGGGTATCTGGTTGTACCCAGAATAGGCGTCTATGAAGGATAAAAGTTTATAGCCAGAGGAATTATCAACGAGTTTGTCGATGTTAGGAAGAGGATATGCGTCTTTAGGGCAGACCCTATTAAGATCGGTATAGTCAACACACATACGCCATTTTCCATTAGATTTTTTGACAAGTACAACATTGGAGAGCCAGGTAGTGCATTTGGCCTCGGAAATAAACTTTGCCTCTAGGAGGTCTTTTACAGCTTTTTCTGCAGCCTCTGACTTTTCAAGAGACTGCTTCCTACGACGCTGGGCCACAACGCTAACTCCGGGATCCACCGTAAGTTGGTGACAGGCGACGCTAGGGTCGATTCCAGGCATGTCAGCCGTGCTCCAGGCGAACAGGTCAGCGTTTTCCCTGAGGCAGGCGACCAGCTGGTTCTTGACAAGTTCGGGGAGATCCTTGCCAATCTTGAAGTTCTTCGAGGGGTCTTTGCCGAACGGGACCAGCTCGAATTCACCATCAGGAACAGGTCGAAGAAGTTTCGCGTTGAGCGGATCCTTCTTCTCCCGTTTTTGTTCCTTCAGGTCTTCCTTGGTGAACCTGGGGTCAAGTTCGACCAAGTTGGCGTCCAGGGTACTCGCAGCAGCTTTCCCTTTGTCCTCAGCAGGTTTGCTGGGTCGGGAAACCGAGTTTTGGGTTTTGTTGGCTTGGAGGAAACATCTTCTTGCAGCTTCGATGTCTCCGCTGAGTGAGGCGATGATGCCATCTTTTGCATGGTATTTCAACTTCAGATGAGCGGTTGAACATGCGGCCCCTAGCTGGGCGAGCCCAGTTCTCCCTATAATGCAATTATAGAGAGAAGGGCAGTCGATCACCAGGAACGGGATCATTGTTGTCTTTTTGGCCTCCTCTTCGCCGAAGGTAACCAGTAGCTCCACGTATCCCCATGGTTGAGTGGATGAGCCGTTGAAGCCCTAGAGTTCATCTCCAATGTAGGGAGAAAGGTTTTTCTCCGTTAGTTGGAGAGTTTTGAATAGGCTGGTGTACATGATGTCGCATGAGGGCCCTGTGTCTATCAGGACTCGTCGGACATCTGCATTGGCCATAGATGCTCGCACGAGCAAAGGAATGGCTGAATTTGAAGCTCCACCAGGCAGTTTGGAGTCATAGAAGGCCAAGGGTGGCCTTCCTCCTCGGATGTATGGGGCCATGGTGTTGACGTCCATGAGCTCCTGGAACTTCCTCTTCATGCTGCCCATGGAGATGTTCAGCGTCCCTCCAGTGATGATGTTGGCGGTAGGGAACTGTTCCCAGGTGCATGAATAGGGGGTGATTTCCACGTTGTCTGGGAAATCACCTAGATTTTCCACGGACATGGCGATGGTCTGGCCAGGTTCAGAACTGTCACCGACGAGATCAACAGCTTTCCTTTCTGATTCTGGATTTTCGACGTACTGCTTGAGTCGACCCCTTTGGATGAAGAGTTCGATGGCGTCCTTCAGATGGATGCAGTCGTCGGTGGTGTGTCCGTGGCACTTGTGGAACCGACAATATTTTGTTTTGTCGATTCCCTTCCTCTCCTGAGATGGAGCCTTTGGCAGCTTGATGCCGACTTCTGCTAGATCGGCTACAGCGATCTCAGCGAGGATTTTCTCCCTTGACATAGCCAGTAGAGTGTACTCGGTGAAGTGACCGTTTGGTCTCTTGCTTTCGCGAGCAGCTTTGCCTTCCCTCTTTTTCTCATGGAAGGGCTTTTTGGAGGATTCAGCAGCAGGTTCCTCCTTCCTGACCTTGTTGAGGCTGTCCGCGTACAAAGCCTCTTCGTAGGCGATGTAAATCTTGGCGATCGCTAGGAACTCGTTGAGAGTCCTTGGGCGATCCAGGAGGACAACTTTCTTGACGTCCGTCTCGTCACGTAGGACTTTGGCAATGAGGTATAACTTCATTGTCTCATTTGCGTCCCGGACCTGGATGGCTTCTTTGTTGAACCTCTCGATGTAGTCTCGGAGAGGTTCGCTTCTTCCTTGGATGATGGCTTCGAGGGAAACCACCGTTTTCGGTTGCGTCCTTGACGCGGTGAAGTGGGTGGTGAACTCTTTGCAGAGGTCGCTCCAAGAGTCGATGGAGTTTCTCCTCAAGTTCTTGAACCACGTAACGGCTCCTCGCCTCAGAGTAGTGACGAAGATCTTGCATTTGACGGCGCCCCGCACCGATCGGTAAGTGAGAACTGCTTTGATGTTCTCAATGTGCTCGTCCGGATCGGTAGTCCCGTCGTATGAGTCCATCTGCGGCGGCTTTTCCAGTCCGCGAGGGATAGGAGCTTCTCGGATACGCCGTGTGAACGGACCGTAAGCATTACGATCTGTTCGGGTATCTTGAGTGTCCAAAGAACTGGAAGGTGACCGTGAGAATCTACTGCGCCTGGGTGGAGACCTCCTGGGTTGAGTGCGGCGCATTGGGGATATATGCGACGGGGCCCTTCTGGGAGGGGATCTCCTTGGTGCAGACCGTCGGGGGGACCTTCTTGTTGACCTCCGGGAGTAGGATGGAGATCCGATGCTCGCCGAATGTCGGGGGGATCTGGAACGTGACCGACTGGGGCTCTCTCCTCTTTTGTTATGTATTGGGGAGAGAGATCGCCAGGTTTGGACGGTTGGACGTGCTTTCTCCAGATCCATCTGCCGGCAGTTCTGTTCCTCGATTAACGACGTTTGTCATTGAACCGTGCGGATTAGGTTGCTGATGAGTACGCCGGTCGATGCTGCGTCTTCTGGCGTCTCTGTAGGGTGGACGGGACCTAGCAGAGGCCTTTTTTGGATAGGAAGTACCTGAGTTGGGTCCTCCCTGGGTGTATCCACCGATGAAGGTGAGGATGTTACGTCATCCCGTAGAGGAATGCGCACCTCACTTCGTAGCTGGGATTTGGCACCGTTGGCAGCCATGGTAGTTTTTTGTTAAAAGCTTTGGTTTTTAGGGATAAAAACGGGGAAGCTTGTGATTTCCCACAGACGGTGCCACTGATCGTACCTGATCAGAAGGAGACTGCCGGTGCTTTGAATGCGGTGGTTGTGACGGTGGTGGAATGTGTCTGAATGCTTCTTGGAGCGGATGGGGGGGTGTGTACCTGCAGGCACTCCGACGCTCAAGTCAGTAGAGATCAGAGTGTGAGAGTTTTAGAGGGAGATAGAGTTCTACCTTGGGGACTGCGGTGAGTCCCCTATTTATAGAGGTGGAGGGCTGCAGAGCCGTTGAGGAGGCACACCTGGCTCTGGCGGTTACAAAATCGTGGGAAGTGTAACCGCCAGAGATTTTATTGCGGGAACGTGCACAGCGTGCAAGAGAGACGTTGGGGTTCGTTTGAACCGGTCTCTTTGCTTTGTGCACCCCCTTCAGGCGAGGGGGTATGTTGTGAGCAATAATGCCAAACGTGGAGTTTGGGCTTTGAATGATATTGGGCCTAAGTAAATGGTCCAAGAATCTCTTTGGCCGGTCCAGAACAGGCCCCTTAAGTTTTGCACCTGTGGCAGTTTTGGCCACCAAAGCCAATTTTGACTCGGTCTACGCTGACGTGGCACCTTAGGTGAGGTGCCACGTGTTATTTTTTTATTTTTTTATTTTTGCCTTGGGAGGCCAAAACTGCTACAGTTGCAAAACTTAAGTGGCAATTTTGTAGTTTTTTTCTTAGGGGGCCAAAATCGCAACTTCGTGAAAGTTAAGGGGCTAAAACTGCTATTAAGTCTAAAAGAAACTCTAAAAATGATATCACCAATGATCCTAAAGGATCGGGGAGAGAAAAAAAATCCTCTAGAAAAAAACAAATCGTGAATGAAGCAACGAGTCAAAAAGAGGACTAATAGAGAAATATAGGGATTTGAGTGATAAGGAAATCATGAGTCAATTTCCTCTTTTTGGGAAGAACAAACAGAGAAAAATAAGAATACAAGAACACAAGAATGACATTTTACGAAAGAGGTATGCTATGTGAACAATCATTTTTAGGATAATTTATGGAACAACCAAAGATTTATAATGAAATGTATGCATTGACATGAAAACCAATGCACAATAAGAGTATGAGAGAGAGTTGTCCTAAATGTTGTCACAAAATGGTTGTATAAATATCAGTTCTCTATATGAAAATTGTTAAAACATATAAACTACTTTCAACCACTCCATGGCCCTAATACACTCACACTCTCCAAAGCAAATACCTAATCTATCACAATACTCTAAAACAAGAGTATAAGAGAAAGAAAAAAGTCAAATATCAACTTAAAGTATTTCTGGCTGGTACATCTTGTAATGAAGAACTAGAGACTATGTATAGTCTTATTCTACATCTTCCTTTACAATTTTAAGTAATGTGGGACTTCTTCAACATGTATATTTTCAAACAACAACAACAATATCCACATTGAATAAAAATGATACATCTTCTTTCAATGTCATCACCGACAATCATTGTTCAAAAGAACTTTCATACTCCACCATATAAAGTACAATCGCTTGAAGGTAAATCAGTCTAAGAATTTTTACATTGTGTTCATTGGAAATCATAGTTCAAGAGAACCACTTTAATCCACTTTAAGAGTATACTTCACTTTAAGTTAAAGCACTCCAAGAATTTGCATATGTAAAAAATCGGGCTTAAAACTGACAGTGCAACTTCCATGTTGGCAAGAAAATTTTCAACCACCGACGTAATATAACAACACACCTTACATCAATGTCAATAAATACACATGTACTAACCCGCTAGGAATACTCATCCTTTGGCATGGTAGTGGCGAAATGTCATAAGCACTTCTCATGTCAATTTTTAGAAAATATTATCATCTCCCAGAATGATGGACATTATGCTAGTATTTGACTTAGAGCCTAATTTCTGACGATGCTCCTTACATGCCTAAGTTTTCTATATTTCCATCATCTCATAATCATTCCATCGTTTTCTTCGCATGCCCACCTCTAGATACCATCATTGATTTTGGTAAAGTGTTATCTTCAATTTTCAATCTTCTTACTTCAACAATATTTTTGCTTACAAATTTTTCAAAGCTCAAAGTCTTCTTCCCATATATCAAAGCAAGTTTCATTTGAGTCTCAACTCTTTTCTACATCTATCTACAGTCTACTTGCTGATAGTTTCTAATTCATGGACAATACCATTGAGTATACTCAGATGATGAGATACTTTCGTACTTGCATCCATTCATAAGCTATGAAATTTCTCCTTCAACAGCAACCTATTTAAGACACCCTTTTCTTGATATTGCCCTTCAAGGTTCTTCCAAAGTTCCTTTGCTGACAATGTACCAAGAACATTCGCAAAAATGTTCTTAGACAAAGACATAAGAACTGTATTCAAATCTCTTAAATCTAGTTCTTCCCACTTCTCTTACACCATGTTGGAAATGTTTCTTTTAAGCATCTTGTGTAATCCTGATTGTATCAACACATCTCTCATTTGTATTTTCCACTAGACAATTTATCCTTCCATCAATTTCTATGTGTCAAGCTTCACTACACTTGAAAATATTTACATTGCAGCCGTAAGCAAACTTTGCTAGCCAAGAACTTTCCCAAAAAACACCTTAAGAGTATGAAAACTTTTTTTTCAGGTGGAAGATCAGACAATATTACAACCAAAGAGCATACTAAGATCTGAAACCACTAATACCAATTGTTGAGAAAAACAAACATAAAGAGAAACAATGGAAGACAAGAATATAACGTGTAACTCTAAAGTTGAGAAAAAACCTTAATTGTTGTGTAATGACAACTATAGATTGACACTACGTAAAAAGTGCTATAACGCATAGACTACCTTCAACCACCCCAAGACCCCAATACACCCACACTCTTCAAAGCACCAAGCCAACCTATCCCTCACATTAATCTAACATATCAGAGAAAGAAAAGTGTAAACTTATATATACACACACAGTGTTTTGTTTTACCTCTTCCTTTACAATTCTAAGCATGTGTAACTTCTTCAACACATGTATATTTTCAACCAACACAATTCTCTCTAATAAAATTAGCAACTAACTCGTATTATTGAAAGAAAAAGGTTGTGGTCTAGAATTTAAAGACAGTGTATCATTAGCTGAGGCTTTATGTCTCGTATTGATTGATTCTTGAATATTTTTCCAAGGCAACTAACTAGTATTCTTGAATATTTAAAGAGAAGACAACCAAGTTGCTGATGCTTTAGCTAAGAATGGCCAAGGTTTGACCATTTATTCCTCCCAATGGTGGCCTGCACCACCCCTTTTCATCACACCTCTGCTCCAACGGGATAGTCTTAGCTTATCTTCCTCTAGACTTGATATGATTTGATCTTTTCTCCCTCTTTGTTGGTTGGGAGTGCTTCTGTTTGTTTGTTTTTTTGTTTGTTTCTCTGGATTGACTCTTGTATGTGGTTCAGGCCTCTCCTGACATTTATATTGAATTTCTAGCTTTATCAAAAAAAAAAAAAAAAGAATATTTTTCCATGTTTAAATGCAAAAAATAAATAAATTATGAAACTTAAATTTATTTGAAGATCCGAAAACTTTAATTAACATCGAGAGTGATCGTTTAATTATTTCCGACTGCTTACGCAAAAAGTCATAACTTCAAGATGTGAAGCTTCAGTTTGTATGTTTGTTGTTTAAATATCAGTAATTTATCCTCTAACATGTGCAATATTGCACATGTTAAAAGCAACTAAAAGTAGTAACTTTTTATTGAAAAACAACAATAATTTATTTAAAAATTACATTCTTTTTTTGTTTCAGTTCTCTTTCTAAGCCGTAGGCAAGGGCATCGTCAACTTGAACTCCAGACAAAACAGAGTTGATCCTCTCAACAACCGCAAAAGTTCCACGAAGATCTCCAAAAGTATTAACCAATTCTTGAACATCGAATGTCAAAGTGAAAGTATATCCAATAAAAGACGCCATTGTTCCAACTAGGGGTGGCAATATGATCCATGAGATCCATATCCATCCAATCCATCCACTACAAAATCCATCCAATCCATTAAAACCTATGAATGGATTTATTCCATCCACCTTATTTTAAAAATCCAATGGATCACCTCTTTAAAATAAAAAAGTCCAATGGATAACTTCAAAAAATATTAATCTTTTTATTTAAATAATTATTTTTATTATCACCTTATTTTTTTAACTAAACTATTTTTTTAATTAAATCATCCCTCTCCCACTTTTTTTAATTTCATAAATAAAATACCAAAACGAATAATTTCAAAAACAACTTATTCAAAACAACTTATTTATACAAAACAGTTTATTACAATCTCATTTTCAAAAACAACTTATACAAAACAGCCTATCTATGCAAAACAACTTATTACAATCTCATTTTCAAAAACAACTTATTCAAAACAGCTTAATTATGCAAAACAGCTTATTACGATCTCATTTTCAAAAACAACTTATTCAAAAGAGCTTAGTTATGCAAAACAACTTATTTATACAAAACAGCTTATTGCGATCTCATTTTTAAAAATAGTTTATTCAAAACAACTTATTTATACAAAACAACTTATTACGATCTCATTTTCAAAAACAACTTATTCAAAACAGCTTATTTATGCAAAACAGTTGTTTCGAATAAGATGTTTTTTTAAGACAACTGTTTTGTATAAATAAGTTGTTTCGAATAAGCTGTTTTTTAAGCTGTTTTGCATAACTAAGCTTTTTTGAATAAGTTGTTTTTTAAAAAAGAGATCCTAATAAGTTGTTTTGCATAAATAAGCTGTTTTGAATAAGTTGTTTTTGAAAATCAGATCGTAATAAGCTGTTTTGTATAAATAAGCTCTTTTGAATAAGTTGATTTTGAAAATGAGATCGTAATAAGCTATTTTGCATAAATAAGCTGTTTCGAATAAGTTGTTTTTCAAAAAAGAGATCCTAATAAGTTCTTTTGTATACATAAGTTGTTTCAAATAAGCTGTTTTTTTTGAAAGAGATCATAATAAGCTAATTTTGCATAAATAAGCTGTTTTGAATAAGTTGTTTTTGAAAATGAGATTGTAATAAGTTGTTTTGCATAAATAAGCTGTTTTGAATAAGTTGTTTTTGAAAATCAGATCGTAATAAGCTGTTTTGTATAAATAAGCTCTTTTGAATAATAAGTTGTTTTGTATAAATAAGTTGTTTCGAATAAGTTGTTTTTTTAAAAGAGATCATAATAAGCTGTTTTTGCATAAATAAGCTGTTTTGAATAAGCTGTTTATGAAAATGAGATCGTAATAAGTTGTTTTGCATAAATAAGCTGTTTTGAATAAGTTATTTTTGAAAATGAGATCGTAATAAGCTGTTTTGTATAAATAAGTTGTTTTGAATAAGTTGTTTTTGAAAATCAGATCGTAATAAGTTGTTTTGCATAAATAAGCTGTTTTGAATAAGTTGGTTTTAAGAATGAGATCGTTATAAGTTGTTTTGCATAAATAAGTTGTTACGAATAAGTTATTTTAAAAATGAGATTCTTATAAGTTGTTTTGTATAAATAAGTTGTTTCGAATAAGCTGTTTTTTTAAAAGAGATCATAATAAGCTGTTTTGAATTTTTTTTGAATAAAACACTTCAATTAATAATACACCTATCAAAAAAAATAATACACTTTAAAAAAAAATAATACACTTTGATTTATGGATCGGATGGATTATTCATCCATTAAAATCTAATAATGGATGGATTGGACGGACTTTATTCTAATTGGATGGATTGGATGATTTTTTTTAAGAAAAAAAAAATAGTGGATTGTAATGGACTAATGGACCTTTTTTGATCCATCCATTAGGATCCAAATCCATATCCATCCAATCCACCCATTTTGCCACCCCTAGTACTTCCAATAGAGAGCCGACCCGCCTAAACTTTGCTTGCTCCGAGACAATAGTGCAGTTAATGAAATATAAAGGCTTAATACATGCTTTGGTTCCTTAAATTATTTTCGGATTTCATTTTGGTCCCTAACTAGAAAGTGTCTCAATTTGGTCCCTTATGTCTCTTGCCGTTACCTCTTTTGGTCCTATCCGTTACATTTTAACTGTTTGATCTATTTTTCAAATAGAAAACTGTTGGATCATGTAGGTTTATTGTAGCCTACGGTGAATGATTAACACCTGATTTTTTTAAGCCAAAAATATATAAAAGAAATTCATATTTTTTATAAAATCTGAAGAAAAAAATATTCCAGATTTTTTTCAGAATTTTTATAAAATCTTTCTCAAAAAATTTATAGATTTGAAAAATATTCCAGATTCTATTTTTTTTATAAAACAGCAACTCTAGTCAAGGATTCGTTTATAGATTTGAAAGTTCCAAGCTTTATACCGCTCGATTGGAAAGATAGAACCTGATTAGCAAACATAGCCATTTGGCGCTTTTCCCCACTAAAGGATCGAACTGTTCTAATAGCTGAAAAATTACATATTTAATAGAAATGAACAAGTTTCAAAGACAAAATTATTATTTTAAAATTTTTAACATGTCCTCGTGAGCTTAACTTCTATACAAATTCCGAGGTTCGAACCCGGCCACCACAAAAAAAACTTCTTAACATGTGCAAATTTGCACATGATAGAAAAACTTTTCTTTGTATTCTTATTATTAAAATAATGCAATTTGTGCGTCGTTGTTGGAACTTCGGGATCTGACTCATGTAAGGTGTGCGGTTTGTCTCAAGATTCAAGATATGGGTTTTATGTTCACGGTTCTTTGTGTTTGCCACTGCTGGATTTTCAATTAAGTGCTCTTCGCTTAGGATTTGATGTATAGTTGCTAGCATTGCGTGTTTGTTGCCTGAAACAAGGTTTACAACAGTTGAAAACTGCTTGGGTTGTTTTTTATTGAATTTGTCGTCGTTCGGATTGATTCAGGTGTGGGAAGAGTAACAAAGGTGTTGGTATAGGGTTTTTCAAATACATGGAAGTAGATTTTGGTGGAGGTGTTTGTAAGAGCTACTAGCGTTGTGTGGGGTTGTTTTGATCAAATTGTTGTTTGTCTTTTTTTTTTTTTTTAGAAGAATTGTGGTTTGTCTTGTTGTGCCTATTTTAGGCATGTGTGTTGTTTCAATTAAGGGTGTTTTGTGGTTGCGACTTGGGGTGAGCTCTTCTTGTGGTATTGGTGTGTTTTTTGCCTTTCGAATCTATGGATGTTGCTTTGCCTTCTCCTCGAGATATTTATTGGGGACCTCTATGTTTTGTTTTCTATTGCTGGTGGAATTTGAACGAGTGTTTGAATAGTTGATTTTAGGATATTTATTTGGTCTCAACTATGGGAAGAGAATCAGAGGTGTTGCTATAAGGGTCTTTGATTGGTTTTGTGGTCCTTTGGGAGGTATCTTTTGGGTGGAGGAGTTTGGGAGAGTTACTAGTGTTGTGGGGATATATCCTTGACTGTTTTTGAGAGCTTGTTGGTTGTTGTGTTTTTCTTGTTGTCGTTGGAGGGTTTTGTTGTGAGTAGCAGACTGTAGACATCAGAAGTTGTTTTGTAAGCAAAGGGTTTTGGTGTGAGATTTGTCTGTGTTTTATTTATTTATTTTTTTTTTTTTGCGGGTGTTTGGCTTTGTTTTTGGTTTTCGATTGTTGTTCTCTATTTTGTTGTTTGGCTTGTAGTCTCTGTTTGTAATTACTCTTAAATCCTAACCTTGCACTTCTTGTGTAGGTTTGGATTTTTTTGTTGATATATTTCATTGTCTTCAAAAAATAAATAAAAAAAGTCAATTTTCTTATAAAAATATAGTAATAATTTGCTCTCCTTTTTTAAGAGACTATAAAACCGGGGTGGTAAAGGGAACAAACAGGGTGTGTGTGTGTGTGGATTGTATAGTCGTGCCATTGCCATCATGGATAGATAGATACCTACAAGCAGAGGCGAAGCCCTTCATGGGCTGGGGTGGGCCACGGCCCATCCGGAAAAGTTGAAAAGGATATACCAATGTGGGGAATTGGTAGACATCGAATATTGTTCTTATTTTGAGTCAAGTTTTTCATTCTACCAACATAATATGATGTCATCATCTCTTTCTTTAGCAATAAAGTTAAGTTGTTGCGAATTGAAGAAATTGAAACTCATCTTGTTGCTGAATAAGCCTGAGTAGAGAAGCAAATTAAAAAGTTACAACTTAATAACCACAAGTTAACCTTGCATGAAACCTTTCCAAAGATCGTATTCTCAATCGCAGCTTGATATCAGAAGTAACTCCGGCTTCAGAGGCTGTAGTAGTTTTTGCATCATAGACGAATGATAGCTGCAATTCTGTCCAAGTTCAAGTGCATTTCAAGTATCTAGTTGGTGTCAGAAAATTTGCTGGAGATAATACTTGCTATTTTGAATCCATCCTAATTGTTGTTCTGTCAAATCAGACGATTTGTGTGAAGATTGAAGAAGTTCAAAAAACAAGTGGTGTTTCAAAATAATCGGCAATAAAATCAGAGGACTTGTTTGAAGAAGTCCTAGGAATAGTTATAGGAGCTGTCATGGTGCAGAACAGCAGCAGCTGCATGTCCAATGTCTTCTACGTTGGTGTGGCATGTTGTGTTTTGGCGTTAGGTTGTTAGAAGAGTGGTTAACTTGTTCATAATCCACATTTTCTGAAATTATGACTTTAATTGTATCGGGTTTCATTGTTGTGTTGAGGGGACTAAAAAACAATGTTGAATAATTGTCTCAGAAGAGTCTGGTTGTTGTTGTCTATACCAAAATAGCCTACACACATATTTTTGAATAAACGGTGTTTTCGGAGCTTTCATTGGTGCTGCAGATTTTTCTGCAGAAGAGCGGCATCAGTTCTAAAAAATAATGCTGAGTAATGGTGTTGGGAGAGTCCGATTATTGGTGTCTATGCGGAGGCTAGCTTACACACATATTTTTGAATAATCTCAAAGTAGTTGTATACTGTCACGAATTGTGCCTTGGTGTTTTGTTTTCTGTCAGTATCTCATTGGTACGAAAACACATGGTTTGAGGGTTTTTTTTGAAGGAAATATGGTGTTGCTATACTTTGAGTTTGGGATGTGAGTCTATAACAGTGCAGAATTGCATGTTTAAATAATATTATGCAGGTTTCATTTAAGGTGTGGGTGGATAAAGACTTGTGCTAGTGTGTACATTGTCATTAGCAAGGTGACGGTTTGTTGATATTCCTCAAAATCCAATAGTGGCGAATATTATAACATTCAGAAATCAAACATGTGTTGTCTTTATTTCGTATTAATCTTTTGGGAATTGTGATAAGAGATATTGTAAGTAAATTTCCATTTTTAAAGAGATTTTAAGATCAAGGAATTGTGTGCAAATTGAATATGGAAGGTTTGTAGATTATTGTAAATAGAGTATTAAAAGAGATCAGTTCAGAAAATAGAGTATTACTGGAAGCTCCAATCTTCTCAGATTGCAACTCATCACCGCTAAGCACGACTTTCTCAATAAAACGTCTCGGACAGGTTGATTATTTTTTAGGTATTAAAGTGGAACGCTTAACTATGGGTCAATTCAGCTCTCTAAATACGAATATATTCATTATGTTGTAGTCAATAAGCTATTATATATAAGGATGGTTACATACAACCACCTTGCCTTGAAACCATATAAACAGATGGCAAAATTTTTACAAACATAAATCCAAGCTTAGTAAAATTTCTCCTTTCATCAACGGTGAACACCGTGAAACTTATTTAACCAGTATCGCCGAGATAGTAAGATGGAATGACCGTACACCCCTTGAAACCATATAAACAGATGGCAAAATTTTTACAAACATAAATCCAAGCTTAGTAAAATTTCTCCTTTCATCAACGGTAAACACCGTGAAACTTATTTAACCAGTATCGCCAAGATAGTAAGATGGAATGACCGTACACCAAGTTGTTTAAATCAATTATGGTTATATGTTTTTAACTAACTATAAAACACACTTCGAACACATTCAAACACACCAATATTATTTTCAGACTCAAATGGTCCTGCAAAAGTGTACTTAACTCACTCATAAAGAGTTGGAGATTTTCATTTGCCTTTATGAGAACAGGAGTTCTATTGTAAAACAACGCAGAAATTACATCAATAAGTTGCTACAAATGTTAAAAAAAAAAACGTTAAATAGACAGAGAGAATCACTAATGTCTTGTATAAAACAAATACCATAACTGATGAGAATGTAACTCCAATAAACCTCTTTCATACTACCATCTTAACATGCACTAACTACAGTTTTGAATTTGCTTGAAGTTGACTTTGTGGATCTATAATTCGAAAAGGATTCTTGTTAGGCAAGAGAATGTGACAGAAAAACACATAAAAAGAACAAAGACGCAAAATAAAAGTGAATGCCTAATTTTCAAAGGTGAAGCTATATCCATTGTGAAAATAAAAAGAAATAATCACAGAATCAAAATCAAGCATGTGAATTAACATAAATTCAAACAAGCTTATAGCTAGAGAAGAACTTACTTTCAAGAAGTTGAAACTAAACTTTCGACATAATTGTTTATAGAGAACCAACATATCTTTTTGCTAACCCTAGTTTTCACCACTCTATTATTTCTCCGATCATAGAGAATTGCTCGGTCTTGTTGGCTGTGTACAAATACCATTGTATCATCATTCTCATAAATATTGAAATGACCACATTGAAAGTTCATTTGAAGATTGTGATAGCTAAATTTAAGGAATTGAGTCCAAGAATTTTCATCTCCAAATTTTGTCATCTTCCATATAACAAAATCCGTTCCCTCAAACTCATGATAAAAACAAAGGGAATCCATTAAAGCACAAACACCTGGTAGTACACTTGACACCTTCACAGAATCCATTATAGGAGGCGAAAATTGTGTGTGTGTCTCCGTACCTAGGTCAAGTGAAATAATAGCAAATCGAGCATCAAGATTATTATTCCAAACAATGGCCAACCAATTAAAAGTGCAGTTCAAATGTACACCAGCATACATCCTGGTATGATCATAACAGTATGATTGTAGAAGCATGGCAAGGAAACTTTGAATCTTTCTCCAAATATTATTCCCGAAACTAAGAACTTGGACCTCCGTTGTCACATTACTACCTCTATTTAACGCAACAACTTTATAAGTATTAGTTGAATTGTTATAACCAAACTCAAACTTCCAATATTTCAATCCATTCATATCATCATGTAAATACCCGAACTTATCAGATATTGTTCTGGTGGCGGGGTTCCATAAACGAAGCCACGTCTCTTTACGTTGATCGTCATCATACCTGAGCAAGCAGACCAATCCATTGCAGGAACCAACAACTCTACGACAGTCCTTGTGGATCAATCGATAGTAAGGATCCTTAGGAAGGGTGACCGAGCGGTTATCTAGTAAACAGCTAACAGAAAAAGGTACGAAACTGCAATCACCATCCTGTATGGATTTCTTGAATGATACTAGATAGGATAGTGAGTTTCGTGCTGATCAATTACGATGCATTTTAACAAAATTAGGATCAGAGATAAGAGTGTTCCATGACTTACACACTTCATCTTCATCAATGGTTTCACTGGAAGCCATGATAGGATTTCACCGTTGAGATCATCAGGGAGGGTTACAGAAGGCGGCATGTTGGATTGACGGTGACGATGCCGCGTCATCGGTGGTTGGGTACCCATGTGAGCGGGTCTGATACGAAACCCTAACTTGGAGAACAAAATCTAATTCGGCTTATGATGAACGTTCTAAGAGGCCAACGACATGAACGTGTTGGGCTTTCTTACTTTAAAACTGGTTTTGGTTCACATTTTTAAAACATCTAATTTTTTTATTTATTTTTTTGATAAAGATCTCATATGATCTTATTTTAGCAATGATATTTTAACACAAAAAGTAGATATTTTTAACTAAACAACTGAGCTTAAGTGGTTAATGAACTTCACCAAAAGACGAATAGTTCAAAAGAACCAGAGGGTTAAAAAACAAAATAATTAGACATTTTTTTAAACAAAAAAGTTTAGATAAATTGAATTGCGGACTCATTAGGGTAAGGTAAGACTCAAAACTTACACCGACAACATAATTGAACTCGCAGGTACAGTTGTAAAATATGTGGATCCGACACAATATTCATGAGCCTTGTGGGTCACTACGTATAAATGGACTCAAATGGATCAATATATTTGCTAGACATCAAGTATTTCTCTTATTTTGAATGAAGTTTTTCATCATACCAACGGAGTATGAATGTCATACCCCATTTTGTGACCAATTTTTCCTATTTTTATCGTATTTTTAAAAGTCGGAAATTTTCGTCGCTTCAGACGAAATTTCGGCAGAGAGGTATTTTAAAATACCTCATTTTCGTTCCGAAGGGACTGTTTTAAGTGTTTTATTTTATTATTTTTATTTCACTCCTTTTATTATAATTTTACATCTTTTATTTTATTTATTAGCATTTTTATTTTAATTTTTTAATAGTCATTTTCGTTTTTTTATTATTTAATTATTAGTCTTTTTTTTAAAAGCTTTTTGTCCAAGTCTTTAGTGTCTTGCTGTCCATTTTCACATAGGATCCCTTGAGGGCATTTTGGTCCAATCCAGTTATCAGTCCAACCCTAGTTTGTCACAATATAAGCTAACATCAGATCAATCATTGGGGGAGGAATTTTAGGCTGCACAGAAATAGAGGCACAAATCCCCATACAAACACAAACAATTCAGAATTCAGCCACAATCCCAAATCAAACCCTAGTTTTTTCTGAAAAAACTCTCAAGATCATTCAAACAATCCAATACCAGTACGAAATTTTGAAAACATAAAACAGCCTCAAGTAACAAAAATCAAAATCCATCATCACAATAAACTTTAACACCAAATTCGAATCAAGCATCACCAACAATGGTCACAACTTTTTGAACCTAAAGAGCATAACAACACAAATCACCAATATTCACAAATTGCAACAAATCTATTTCCAAATCGCAGCTTACCAAGAACACAACCCTTTTTCGTTCAAAACCGAATCAAACCTTTGATTACAAACGGAACAGAACCGAAATCATCATCATTCATTTACAACAACAAATTTCGAGAAAAGAGTAAACTGAAAGTTTAAGAAGCGAACAAAACCAGAAGCAGATCCAAGAAAGGAGAGGAAGATCTGAAACATCCAAGCCTACACCGAAACGGAAACAGAAGAAGAGATAGAGTAGAGAATCGTTCCTTGTACCTTTCTTTCTTTTCATTTTGTTTGATTTATTTCTTAGATCTACAACCTTAACAACTTTTTTCGAAAAAATAGTAGTGTTTTTGAAATCAGAAGGAGGAGGGGGTTTTAGATTTTTAAAATGTTTTTAAAAAAGGGCGTTCTAGTTGAACTCCGGCGGCGGCGCCGCCACCCTAGGGTGGCCGACCACCGCGCCTGAGAATTGGAGAAGATGAACATTCATCTTCTGTTCATCTGTTTTTTTCAGAAATCTTTTGAGAGGGTTTTGTATTATAGAGAGAGCTACATCTTTTTTAGAGAGAGGGTGTTTGTTATGAAATGAAGAAAAAAATAACAGCCCAAGCTTTTATACCTCAGCCCAAAACCGAATCGGGTTTCATTCCCATAACCCAAACCCACTAACCCGCCAAGCTTAACCCAGCTGGTTTTCTCTCAACCCTACCCGTTTCAGACTGGGCTCTGTGCTTGACCCATTTCCTCTTCCTGTGTTCTTTTTACTGTCTACTGCATACCCCTATTACTGCTTACTGCATCTCATTTTTTCTAAAAATCTCTTGCATTTTTTTCTAGTTCTTTTATTGTTTTCATATTTTTTCTTTAGCATCTTACCTATATCTAATATCATGCTTTGTTATTTTAGCTTATTTAGTGCTTTAATTTTATTTCATGCATTTTCTTTATTTTAATTTTGATACCATACATTTTTTTTATCATTTAGTTTATATAAATAATTTAATCTCTATCTCATGCATTTTAGGCCTTAAAGAAAAAATCATTATATCCATATTTTATTTAGTTTTGCTTTATTTAGCATATGTATTTATTTTATTGCATTTGTATTTTTATTTTGTTATTAGTACTTTATTATTTTAATTTGTTTAAATATTATGACTTAGAATGCACTTTAGGAATGATGTAATTTTAATTTATGCATTTTATTTTTTCTTGTCATTTATATTTTCTTGAGACTTTAGAATGTATCTAGGAACCATGTAAGTACATATAAATGAGAATGTTCAACGGCACTATCACACTTTTATTTATTCCGCTTTATGTCATGACCTTAACCGTGGACCAAAATTGTAACGCCCTATTTCTATTAAAGCGATAAAACACGCGAATATAACAAATATTCAAGAAATAGACGCTACGTCTAACACAAAATCCAAATTCCAAACATACATGTATATATATAACTTTCAACAATCGCAGCGGATACAAACATATATCTCCAAATCAATACATATGCCATGGTCAAATAACATCAACATAAACTTCTTCAATCTCGACAACGATTACATCTCAACATAAATAAAATCCAACAAAAGTAAAGGGACACCGACTCGACCTAATCAGAGCCCTAAACTAAACTCCAAAATGATAGTGGAGGCTAACTCCAGCTATCCAAGCACTCACCGCAAGCGGACTACTCCTGCACAGCGTCTACCCATCCATACAGACAGGTAGGCGGTCAAAACCACTGGGGGTAAGCTTTACATTAATCATAATCAACATATGAAAACATAAGCATTCAAGGATTCATACACATCACATATACATAACCATCCCTTCTAGAATACTAGCATCACATGATTATTATCCCCCATTACTTGCACCTCAAGCTATCACAATATTATCATAGCATAACAGACATATTCAGTCTCTAATCAAGTCATCGACATAAGCTCATCATTCATCAACATCAATCAATTAAAGGATAACTCACCTTATTTTTCATTTAGCATACTTAACTCAACAAGTTCAATTCATCATTTCAAAGTTATAAGCAAGTAATCACCATTATCAAAGAAAACACCACATCATATGTATGCACATTGTTTTATCTTGGTTTTTTGGGTGTCAAACATTGATTAAGTTTGAACCTTTTTAACCTTTGATATCTCATTTTTTCTTGGGAAGGGAAAAATAAGAAAAACCCTTGAGAATCGAGGTCCAGGAGTTATTTTCGTCATGGGAAGGTGTTAGGCACCCATAACGACTATAGTATCCTATAGGAACCGTCTTTACTTTCTACGCGCGCGCTTTATTTTTAAATGCTATTTGAAAGTGTTATTTACACCTAAGGGTTTGCTAGGTTAAGAATTGGAGGGAGAAGAAGGTGTTTGAATTTTATTTTATTGGAATTGGAGAAGTTTTGACTTCTTGCCTACATACCCTTTTAAGGGATCAAAATCCGTAGTTCTCTTCCAAAAAAAATGTTTTTGTTTTTGTTGGTTGATTTTAATTTTGAAAATGGAATTTTGAAGAATAAGAGAGAGAGAGAGGCCTCAAGGGCATAAGATTTTGAAAATATGAGGTGGAATTAGTCATTTTGCAAAAAAAGTCTAAGCATGATTAAAGTTCATTAAGGTTTTTGTTTAAGAAAATAAAGGGAAAATTCAATGGGATTTTGATCCCAAGGTTTCTTTGGAAAATTATTTGAGTGAAGTTGTTCACATTTTTGGAAAAGAGAATTTTTCTAAGTATCGTGATTCCTAAGCATACATCTAAAGCATATATTCCCTAAACATACATCTAAAGTATCAAAGTGATGTGTGTGCATGTGTCGGTGCTTGTGTCGGTGTACATCATTAGAGTCCATTGTCCTTTACATATGCCCTAGTTTACATGCTATGGTCTTGCAAGAATTTAAATTGCATAAAATAAAGTACAAAAAAACCTAGGTTATACATGCTAAATCTTTGCAAGAAATGTAAATTGCAAGAAAATTAAATCTAGAGAAAAGAGATAAGAATGCTATGAATGAACCATGAATGAGAGGGTTAGTAGCATAATATGCCATAATAGCATAGAAATTATAAGCAAAAAGGACACTAAGCAAAGTAGCAACAACTTGACAAAAAGTAACAAAACTCTTAACATAAAGGTAGCAAAATATACCTAAAATTTATCACAATGTCCAAACAAGTGTATGACCTATTATCCTCATATCATGACAATTTTTCAAAGGTTTTATTGCAGCAATAATGTGAGAATTATAAGAACATATTCAAGTCAAGAGTTATGATACATTTTTAGAAACATTTGGCACTTTATTTTCACAAACAATTATTTACATGACTTGTAAAACAAGTAATTAACCACAACACATTAACATTCAGTAAAAACACCTCAAATACAGAGGTAAACTCATCACAAATTCACACATCACAAATCAAGGACATATATCAAGAATTAGGATCAAGATCATGCAATTTTTCACAAGATTTTAACACTAAATATCACAAATAAGCAAGAAAATCATCGCATTATTTTTTACTAGTTTTTAATATGCAAAATCACCACAGAAACATCACAAAATGAACAAGAAACATACATGAATTTTTGTAGATTTTTTAAAGGATTTTTAGGCATGGCATGGGTGTAATTATCAAGCAACAGTGTTAAAATAGCAAAAATGTAACGAAAGGATGAGATCCAGTACAAAAAGGCCCAAGCCCAAGGTTCTTGATGGATGTGGACTATCCAAACGCATCAGGAGCGTTGGATTGATCCAGCTCCATCTAAACCTAGATCCAACGGTTCAAAATGTTTGGTTCAGAGGTGAACCAGACTGGTTCAAACGAACCGGTCCGGTTCACACTCTTATAAAAACACACAAGGCCGGTTCAATCATCAATTTCACTCTTCGTTTCTCTCTCTAGGGTTACACTTAGAGAGAGAAGCTCTCCCCTCTCTCTTCTCCTCCGATCTTCTTCCTCATGAGGTCCGGCGAGTTCAACGGCGCCGGTACAGTGGTTCGCCGGTGGCGCCACCGTACCTACGTGGTTTTTCAAAACTGTTTACATCTTTGAACTCGCCTTCTTATCCTCTTTACGATTTTGAAACTGTTTTTTGGAGGAAAGGCTTGGATCAGAGTAGATCTACGATTTTGTTTCGGATGCAAACTTTGAATACAAAACGAGGAAAAAGAAGAGAGAAAAAGCTCACCTCGGTTTTAATCGGAGGAATACGAACAAGAAACGCTCTCTAGAGATCTTAGAACTTTCTTCGAACCGGTGAGTTGCTTCGAATCTCCTTTTCACCGAAAATAAATCGGTCTTTCTTTCGCTGTTGATTTTGCTTCCTCTTCCTTTATGGAATGAAAACTCCTCTTCTCCGATTCGAAACCGCTTCGATCCTTCTTCTTCTCTACTCAAACCTCTTCCATGTGATCGTATGAAAACGCCATTGTCGTGGTGAATTCGTACTGGAATTGCAGAGAATAGTGGTTCAATGATGAAGATTTGACCTCGAATCTCTGAGAACCGCGAAGAATTTGCTTGTTTTGGCTTTGAATTCGGTTCTGGAGAATTAGGGTTTGTGATTGTTCTTTTGTGTTCTTGAGTTTTCTGAAGCTTTTGATCTGACTGAATAGAGAGAGAGAGAAAATGTCACTCTGTTTGTGATGTGGCGGTTACGGAATGGTGATTTGGCACTGAATGATTGATTTTTTTATTCTGAGTGTGATGTGTCGTATTTATAGTTGACAAGTGTGATGCCTTGGCCAATAGCTTGCTGACTTGTGTTCCTGGACTTGTTTGGCTCGGATTTGGACTGAATTTGGGACTTGGACCATTCTGCAATATCTGAAATTCAAAGAACTAAACTGCAAAATTTGAAAAGACTAAAAATTGCACTTGTAATAACTTGGAGGACTAATCTGCAATTAAGAAAAAGGACTAAAAAAAGCAATTTTAAAACCAAAAGGACTTAAATGCAATTTTTAAAACTTTGAAGGACTAAAATGCAAATTAAAAATAAAATTGGGTAAAAATGTAAAATGGAAAATAACGTAAAGTGAAACAATTAAAAAACACAAAAAGGACTAAAACGAACCAACTACAAAAATGAGGTACTTTAAAGTAACCTCTCTCTGTCAAAATTTTATGTGAAATGACCAAAATGCCCCTAGGGACTAAACTGACTCAAAATGGCTCAAATGCAATTTTTGAAATGGATTTCAACATGGAATTGAAACAAAGGTTTATACAAACCAATTGAAAAGACTCAGAGACAATTTTCAGAGATTAAAATGAGTTTGAATGCAGGAAATGACTAAAATGCCCTTTTCCATGATTTTTGCAAATAAACTTGAAATAAAATGCAGAGAAATATGCAATTGATCAGAGACAAATTCAAATGACTTGGAATGCAAGAAAACCCTTTTGGATGGCTTTAAATGCAAGAAAACACAGACAAATATACAGTTGAAAATATTTTCAAAACAAAGACAGTAAAATATGCAGATAAAGCATGGTAAAATATCAGGGCAAAACAATAGCAAAGTGGCAACCTCTCAAGAGTAATAGACACATATCAAAGATAGAAACATATTTTGAGCAAGTATTTTTAGGTCCAAAATTAGGGTATGACAGCTGCCCCTATTTAAGTTTCTTTGTCCGGAGGGTCAAGAGACGAGGTCTTTGATTTGACGGGACGAAGATACTTAAATATTAACATTTGCACTGTTTTTGGACATAAAAATACGCTCTCACATTTTCAAAAACATGAATGCCATGCAACATTTTGATTATGAATGCAAGACAAACAACTGGGGTCCACAGAGCATGTCATATCACTGGGGATCTAGGTAGACATTAACAGGGTAGACAAACCAGGGGACAAATGGTAGGTACAAGCTGTTCTTTGGAGCGAACTAGCCACTTGACCAAGTAATACAAACAAAAGGTGGGTACAAGCTGTTCTTCGGATCGAACTTGCTACTTGACTGGGGATAGAAGTACAAGACAGGTACAAGCTGTTCTTTGGATCGAACTTGTCACTTGACCGGAAACATAGACATATAGGCAGGTACAAGCTGTTCTTTGGATCGAACTTGCTACTTGATCAATAACACAACATGCAGGTAGGTGCAAATTGTTCTTTGGATCGAACTTGCTGTTTGACCGATAACAAAACATAAGCAGGGTACAAACTGTTCTTTGGATCGAACTTGTCGTTTGACCAGAAACACAGGCATATAAGCAGGTACAAGCTGTTCTTTGGATCGAACTAGCCACTTGACCAATAACAAAACATATAGCAAGATACATGGGAAGCTTGATTTAGCAAGATACAAATTGAGAGTAGATCAGCATTGACTTGTCTTGAAGATAGACATGACCATTATCGTTGGCCCAGAAGAAACTTTCACAGAGATTTTAACATAGACATCAAATTTGCAGGTAGAAACATGGCCAAGTAACGTTGGCTCACAGAAATTTCACAAGAGTTTTCACATAGACATAAACAGAGACTTTAACAGAGACATTAACAGAGGCATTAACAGGGGCATTAACAGAGGCATTAACAGAGGCATTAACAGAGGCATTGAATTGAAAATTGAGATCGAAAGAGACATAGGCATTGAATTGATTTGAAAATTGAGATAGAAGATGCAACATGTATGTATAGTATAATAATTTTACAAATGCATGAGCACATAGAATGCATGATTATGCATGTATGAATGCTTGGAAATGCATGATTGGTTTACAATTTGGCAGAGAAGTTTCATAGAGACAGACAAAACATTGGAAGATTGGGCACGTGGTGGCTCGTGCTATAACATATACACATGGAATCCTCTTTGGAGAGACCGTCGTTGAGAGACGTGTCGAAACCATGGCTGAGGGCAATATATCACATTACATATACAAAACTTGCAGAAGAGGGAACCTTGGAAGATTCCTTGAGACAGATTGCCATTGCTAGGCATGTCAGTGTTGGGTAAACATTGGATGTTCGCATCTGTGGTCAATGCTTTTACATCATTTCTCATTCTTTCATTTTCAATCTTTCATTTTTCAATCTCCTTTTTGCCTGAACCGCCCTTTCGGGTTTTCGATCCACTGGGAATAAATTCTTCTCATTGCCCCATTTTTGCCTGAATTGCCTTCATAGGTTGTCAATCAGCGGGGTGCTCATTTTTGCCTAAGCCGCCCTTTCGGGTTTTCAACTTAGCGAGCTTTTCATTTGCATTTTTCAATTTTTTTTAATTTTCATTCTGTTTTTTCATTCTTGCCATTGACCACAGATCATCCTGGGGAACAACCTGCTTGTAACATGTATTGAAATGGACATTGATACACATTTATTCATGCATGTTTCACTGAAATGTACCCTATTGCTCAGGTTTGCTTTCAAAATAGACAGAAAAAGGATTTTTCAATTTTCAAAGATGTTTGTTTCAGACATTGACATTATCAAATAGAAAGAAAATATTTTGTATATAGTATTGAAAATAGAAAGACAATAGAATTTCAAACAAAAGCACAGGCTCTAATTGATGTAGAAGAGTAAAAGTCAGCCAAAGGCATGACTCCACGGATTTACAAAACTTGGAAAATGGTAATTTTATTGGTTGGTGGTACGTTGAACACGATGACCACTACATTTCATAGAAATTTTAAATTCACAAGTACAGAAGCTTCTGATGAAGACGATCATTGACAGTTGCAGATGTCCCAAGGGGTAATGGTAATTTGCCAGATATAGTTACTTGTCTTTCATATCAATCTCATTTTTGCATGAACCACCCTTTCGGGTTTTCGGCTCATCGAGATGCTCATTTTTGCCTGAGTTGCGTACAATCTCAGCGAGCCTTTTCATATTCATTTTCTTGTCCCTAACTTTTGCCTGGATCGCCCTTTCGGGTTTTCGATCCACCGGGAAGCGCATTCTTGCCTAGGCCGCCCTTTCGGGTTTTCGATCTACCACGCTGTTCTTTTCATATTTTTAGACAAAGTATTTCTTGACTATATCGGCATTTACAGGGTTCGGAAGCTCAACACCATCCATGTGTGTAAGGATCAGAGCACCACCAGAGAAAGCCTTCTTGACAACATAAGGACCTTCATAGTTAGGTGTCCACTTGCCCCTTGGGTCGGGTTGCTGGCTTATCCTTCTTTTCAATACAAGTTCTCCTTTCTTGAATTCACGAGGCCGGACTTTCTTGTCAAAAGCATTCTTCATTCGCACTTGATACAACTGTCCGTGAGCCATAGCATCCATGCGTTTCTCTTCAATCAAATTCAACTGATCATACCGACTTTGGCACCATTCAGCCTCAGTCAACTTTGCTTCCATGATCACTTGAAGAGATGGAATCTCCACTTCCAGGGGGAGAACTGCTTCCATACCATATACCAGAGAAAAGGGAGTTGCCCCGGTTGAACTGCGCACTGTAGTACGGTAACCATGCAAGGCAAAAGGTAGCATCTCATGCCAGTATTTGTAAGTAGTGACCATCTTCTGAACAATTTTCTTGATGTTCTTGTTAGCAGCCTCAACTGCACCATTGATCTGAGGTCTATAAGGAGAAGAGTTGTGATGTTCAATCTTGATTTCTTCACATAAAGCTCGCATCATGTTATTGTTCAGATTGGAACCATTGTCAGTGATGATCTTGCTGGGAACGCCGTATCGGCAGATGATGTTATTCTTGATAAACTTCACTACCACTTGCTTGGTCACATTAGTATAGGAAGCAGCTTCAACCCACTTGGTGAAATAGTCAATTGCCACTAAAATGAAACGATGACCATTGGAAGCTTTTGGTTCAATTCTTCCGATCATGTCGATGCCCCACATGGAGAAAGGTCATGGGGAAGAGATAACATTGAGGGCATGTGGAGGCACATGAATCTTGTCAGCATAGATTTGACATTTGTGGCATCTCTTGGCATGTTTGTAGCAGTCACGTTCCATAGTCATCCAGTAATAGCCGGCTTTTAACAATTTTCTTGACATGGTATGGCTCGTGGCATGGGTCCCAAAAGTACCATCATGTACATCATGCATCAATTTATCAGCTTCTTGTTCGTCAACACATCTCAACAAGACCATGTCCTAGTTCCTCTTGTATAGAATTTCTCCGTCCAGAAGGAATCTACTAGCCCATCTCCTCAGGGTCTTTTTATCCCTATTGGAAGCACCAGGTGGATATTCATGATTCTGCAAGAACTGTTTGATATTATAATACCAAGGTTTTCCATCATTCACATCTTCATCAGTCTGACTAGGTACTTTTTCAATAGTAAACACATGAGCGGGTCTATCAAGACGCTGCACTTTGATTATGGGCACGTCATTCCAGTAGTTCACACGAAACATGGAAGACAAAGTAGCAAGGGCATCAGCCATCTGATTTTCATCCCGAGGGATTTGGTGTAGCTCAACCTTCGTAAAATATGCCAACAGGCGTCTTGCATAGTCACGGTAAGGGATCAACTTCTCATGATGAGTCTCCCATTCACCTTTTATCTGATTAATGACAAGTGCAGAATCACCGTAGATGTCAAGATGCTTGATTCTCATATCAATGGCTTCTTCAATTCCCAAGATACACGCTTCATATTCAGCCATGTTGTTCGTGCATTCAAAAGTTATTCGAGCAGTGAAAGGGATGTGGTGCCCCTGCGGAGTTACAATAATGGCCCCAATCCCTTTACCATAAGCATTGACAGCGCCATCAAATACCAACCCCCATTTGCTGTTGGGGTCCTGCCCTTCATCAATCAATGGTTCCTCACAGTCTTTTGCTTTCAGATACATAATCTCTTCATCAGGGAACTCAAACTTAATTGGTTGGTAATCATCAAGAGGTTGACAAGCAAGATGCTCAGCAAGGATACTTCCTTTGATTGCTTTTTGAGCTTTATACACAATGTCATATTCAGACAACAACATTTGCCAACGTGCAATCTTTCCAGTAACAGCAGGCTTTTCAAAGATGTACTTGATTGGATCCATTCAGGATATCAACCAAGTTGTATAATTCACCATATAATGACACAGGCGTTTGGCAGCCCAAGCTAAAGCACAACAAGTCTTTTCAAGCATCGTATACCGAGTCTCACAGTCGGTGAACTTCTTGCTCAGATAGTAGATAGCATGTTCTTTCTTTCCAGTCTCGTCTTGTTGACCGAGAACACAACCCATGGATTCATCTAACACTGACAGATACATAATCAAAGGCCTTCCTTCCACTGGCGGGACAAGGATAGGTGGTTTCAACAGGTACTCTTTAATGCTATCAAAAGCTTCCTGGCATTCATCATTCCATACAACAGACTGATTCTTTCTGAGCAATTTGAAAATTGGTCCACAAGTAGCAGTCATGTGGAATATAAATCTTGAAATGTAATTCAGGCGTCCGAGGAAACCTCTGACCTGCTTTTCAGTTTGAGGAGCCGGCATCTCTCTGATAGCTCGGACCTTGTCAGGATCAACTTCAATGCCTCTTTGGCTGACAATGAAGCCTAGCAACTTTCCAGATCTTACACCAAACGTACATTTGTTGGGATTCAACCACAGTTTGTACTTTCTTAATCTTTCAAACATCTTTTTCAAATACACAACATGCTGCTCTTCATCACTTGACTTCACAATCATGTCATCAACATATACTTCAATCTCTTTGTGAATCATATCATGAAACAGAGTAGTCATACCTCTCTAATACGTTGCACCAGCATTTATCAAACCAAACGGCATCACTTTATAACAGAATGTTCCCCATGGAGTAATGAAAGAAGTTTTTTCTCTATCTTGAGGTGACATCCGTATCTGGTTATAGCCAGAGAAACCATCCATAAAGGAGAACACTTTGGATTGAGCAGTACTGTCAACGAGTACATCAATATGAGGCAATGGGAATTTATCTTTTGGACTGGCTTTGTTCAAATCTCTGTAATCAACACACATTCGCACTTTCCCATCTTTCTTTGGCACTGGTACAATGTTAGCGATCCATTCAGGATATTCAGCCGTCATGAGAAAACCCGCATCAATTTGCTTTTGCACCTCAGCCTTAATCTTAAGAGCCATATCTGGACGAGACCTTCTCAATTTCTGCTTGATAGGAGGGCATTCAGGTCTTGTCGGTATCCGATGTTCCACAATCTTGGGATCCAGACCCGGCATATCTTCATAGGACCATGCAAAGACATATGGATAATCACGGAGAAGCTGAGTAATCTTCTTTTTTACTTCTGGCTCAAGCGCAGCACCAATTTTGATCTCCTGCTTGTTCTCTTCAGTACTCAAATTAACGAGCTCAATCTCTTCCTGGTGAGGCTGAATGGCTCTTCTTTCTTGCTCAAGCAGTCGAGTGATCTCATATGGTATCTCCTCATCATCCTCCTCATCTTCGGCTTCATATACAGGGAATTCAAAATTTGGAGGAACCGTAGGGTCACTGTGTTCAATGGGTTTATTATTATGGTTCAATCTGCATAATATGATTGGGATGATTTTAGAAAAATGTTTTTTTATGCAGATTTTTGAAATTAATAAGAAAACACAGATGTTTTGGTTTTTTCTGGCATTACCATTATTTCCAAGAAAAAGGCACTAAAAAAAAGTAAAAAAACAAAGAGTCGCGGCAAAGACGACAACTTTTATTGATAACGGCAATGCCGAAACAAACATGCCCTTACAAAGACCTCACTTTCACCTTGGGCAGAGCGAAAGGATTGTTATTTTGAAAACAAAGAAAAGCGTGAGCAACAAGACACATTACATGGAAGTATGCATGACTAAAGGAATATCAATGGCCTCCCAATTTCTCACGGTGCCTCCTGGTACAACAAACACAGGCACATCACTACTTTCAGCAGCATCTTCGGCAATAGCGTTGATAAACCCAGCACTATAGAAAGTTCCTGTTGAAACGCCCGAGGTCGGGGAGAAGCCGAGGCCCTCTTTGCGCTTATTCTCCAAAATCTGTATCACTTTGCCCCAGCCGGCGGCTTGCCCTTCTTGAACAGCTTTCTGGGCGTCTTTTAATGAGGCCATAGTAGCACTAGCTCTCCGAGGCTCCGCACCTTCAACAGTCAAGCCCTGAAATGACGTCCCTTCAGCGGACCCGTTCCTCACAAACTTGAGCTTTTGATGTAGAGTGGAAGTTACTGCCCCAGCGTCGTGAATCCACGGCCTTCCAAGGAGGCAGCTATAAGAAGCATTGTTGTCCATGACCTGGAAAGTGATCTGGAACGTCTCAGGACCAATGGTAATTGGCAGATCTACTTCTCCAAGGACATCCTTACGAGATCCGTCAAAAGCCTTAACCAAATAGCTGCTCCCCTTTAGAGAAATTTCAGTGTAGACTCAGGCATTACGTTTAAGGACGATCCAGTGTCTACCAACACATTAGATATCAGGTCAGACTTACAGTGCACTGAGATATGCAAAGCTAAGTTGTGGTATTTCCCTGCTTCGGGGAGTTCATCGTCACCAAACCACAAGTTATTACAAGCAGTAATGTTACCCACTATTCCATCGAACTGATCCACGGAGACTTCATGATCAACATAGGCCTGTTCCAGCACTTTCATCAACACTTTCCTGTGAGCTTCTGAGCTCTGGAGCAAAGACAAGATGGATATTTTTGACAGGGTTTGCAGCAGCTGGTCTACAATCTTATAATCGCTCTTTTTAATGAGCCTCAAAATCTCATCCAGATTAGACTCTTCAATGGACTGGCCCGATGGGCTGGCATTCTTGTCAATAGGGGGAGCAACTGGTGGAGTTACTGTGGCAGCAGGTGTAACAACCTTCTTCTAGAACAAGGGTGGACGGACCCGTCCACTCCTTAGAGTTGTAGTTTCTTCAGCAATGTTATCAACCGCGGCTGGGGATACCAGAGGCACTTCCACTCCATTCTCAATCATAGCTGCATCATACTTGTAAGGGATTGCCATAGTAGAGGCATAAGATACCGGGCCAGGTAGCCTGATCACCAAAGGTTCAACATTCCTTGTCTGAGGCACACTCCTAGCAGGAGAATCATGAAACACTGGCACAATCACACAAACATCGCTAACAACCAGATGCGTAATGTCCATTAGGCTCTGAATATCATCTTGCACCACACAACATCCCATAGGGTTCTGAAGACACTCTGAACAGGAAGCATGATCGTGATTAAACAAGGAAGCTTGGCAAAGCTTGACATGTAGCGGCACCAAAGGAGTAGCAACATTACGGACATCTAAAGCAGGGACTTCTCAAAGAACCCGAGATGTTTCAACCTTATCAAGAGTACATACTCGCTCGAAAGCCTCGATCATGTTAATAGCCGCATGGTTTGGAAGTGGATTGTCAAGAACGTGTGGGACACTATTTTCAAAAGTCAACTGTCCCCTGTCTATTAGATCTTTTACAACGTACTTCAGAGTATAGCAACCTTCAACATCATGGCCTTGAGCGCCCTGATGGAATTCACATTGGAGATTATGTCGGAACCTGGGAGGCAATGGCATAGGCGGAGGCTTGCCTGGCCTGGTGACACAATGTCCTTTAGCAAGTAGAGTTGGGAGCAGATCAGCATACCACATTGGTATTGGTGGAAAATAAGGCCTGGGCCGAGGACCCTGTTATTGCGGCTGTTGCTGTTGAGCAGGAGGCTGCTGTTGTACCTGCTGAGCAATGGCATTAATGGGTACTGGTGGTTGACCCGGTGGCCGAGGATATTGTTGGTAGAATGGTGGGAAGAAAGGATGTTGAGAGTACTGCATATATTGGTAGGGTAAGGGTAACTGAGCAACATTAATTGGAGCGACAACAGCTGTGGACTGGTTACCAGATACCATCCATACTTCAAATTCCTTCTTCTTATGGTGGCCGTTACCATACTTCTTTGGCGCACTAGCTGAGGACTCACCTTTTTCAAGAATAATGATGCCTTCTCTGACAGCATCCTCTAGACGAGTTCCCATAGTAACCATGTCGGAGAAATTAATTGGTGCAGAGACTATCATCCTTTCAACATATTCCTTCTTCAAAGTTTTCAAGAATGTCTGTGTCAGTTCTTCCTCATCGAGCCGAGGAGAAACACAGGCAGCTGCCCTTCTCCATCTCTGAGCATATTCACGGAAGGTTTCATCTGACTTCTGAGACAAAGACTTAAGAATCTCTATTTGGCTTCAAGCGGGTGTTAAACTCATAATGATTTTCAAAAGCAACAGCGAGTTCCTCAAAAGTATGGATATTGTCTTTACTCAAGCCAGTGTACCAATCTGCCGCATCTTCTGTCAGGCTATCCTGGAAGCAGTGGATCATCAGCGCATCATTATCTGCGTAGTTGGCCATCTTCCGGACGTACCGAATGACGTGGCTATGTGGACAAGAAGATCAATTGTATTTGTCAAAATCTAGCACTTTGAACTTCTTAGGAACCTCAAATCGGGATACCAGGCATAAATCACGAGCCTTAGTAGAAACACCGTTCCCACGGCTAGCTTTGACCTCGTGGAGCTCTCCAGCTAGCTCTCTTAACTGTTCTCTCATAGCCTCCACTATAGGGTCCTGTCCACGCGGAGTGTCAACATCGATTACCTGTTGCACAGTATGCACAACAGGATCGGTAACAACAGTAGTCACTTGAGGCATAGAGGTAGATGTAGAAGCAAAAGCTGTTGCAGGAATCTGTCCTTGATTGGCAATAGCAGAAATACCAGCCGTAGTGTTGGGAGCATAGAAAACTGAGAGTCCATAAGGGCGCCTATTGGGCATAACAAACCGAGCATCAGAAGCCACAGTGGATAATGGGATGGATGGAATCATTTCGGTAGTAACTGGAACAGATGTGGCTGGTTGTTCTTGTGCAGCCATCAGAGTAGACATAGTGTCATGAGCCTTAGCCAAGTCTTCTTTCATAGCAGCCAATTCGGCGTGGAGCTGAGCATTTTCTTCTTCAAAGTTAGCCGTGTTTCTTCTCTTGTACAATCTTGTCTCATGAACTCTAGCTGGTTGGTGAATCTTGCGTGCACGAGCCACCTTTCAGACTGCGGTGGAAAAACCAGGAGGTAATGAGCACGAGGGAAGTTTTTTTTTTGTGACCAATGAATGCATATGATGCATGAGATGTGTAAATGCATATGCAAAAAAGACTCTTTTTTGTGTTATCGAAGGGTTTTAGACAAATTAGAAATTTGTAAACATTACTAAACAACTGAAACATCATAACCAGACGAAACATTCAACCATCACAAGGTCTTATAAGATAATTCTTGAAACAAGCTCCCAGAGCTTGGCATGATAGACTAAGTAATTTCTTAATCAAAAATGATTATAAAAGAGGACAGGTTGATACAACACTCTTCAGAAGGACCCTTGAGAAAGATATTCTTGTTGTGCAGATATATGTTGATGATATAATATTTGGTTCTACGAATGCATCTCTTTGCAAGGAATTCTCTAAGTTAATGCAGGATGAATTTGAAATGAGCATGATGGGAGAGCTGAAGTTCTTCCTTGGCATTCAAATCAACCAATGTAAAGATGGAGTTTATGTTCATCAATCAAAGTATACAAAGGAGCTTCGGAAGAAGTTAAAGCTTGAAGATTGTAAAGTGATGAACACTCCAATACACCCTACGTGCACCTTAAGCAAAGAAGATGAAGGAGCTAAAGTAGATTAGAAGCTGTATAGAGGTATGATTGGTTCTTTGTTATACCTCACTGCATCTAGGCCAGATATTTTATTCAGTGTATGCTTGTGTGCAAGATTCCAATCAGATCCTAGAGAATCTCATATGACTGCTGTCAAGAGAATCTTCAGGTATTTGAAAGGAACAACTAATCTTGGACTCCTTTATAGGAAATCCTTAGATTATAAGCTTATTGGATTCTGTGATGCTGATTATGCTGGTGATAGGATTGAAAGAAAGTCAACCAGTGGCAATTGTCAATTTCTGGGTGATAATCTTATATCCTGGGCTAGCAAAAGACAAACAACTATTGCTATGTCTACAGCAGAAGCAGAATACATTTCAGCTGCAAGTTGTTGTACATAACTACTTTGGATGAAACATCAGTTGGAAGATTATCAGATAATTGCTAACAGTATTCCCATTTATTATGATAATACTGCTGCTATTTGTTTGTCTAAAAATCCAATTTTTCATTCAAGAGCTAAGCATATTGAAATCAAACACCATTTTATCAGAGACTATGTTCAAAAAGGAATTTTAGATATACAATTCATTGATACTGAGAATCAATGGGTTGATATATTTACTAAGCCTTTAACTGTTGAAAGGTTTGATTTTATAAAGAAAAATTTGAACATGCACTACGTGTCTGATTAAAGTTTGCTTGCTCCTGGATAGGATTTTAGGTTCTGAAGTTAGTCCAGAAGCAGTAGTCCATCAGAAGTTCTTTATTGAGGTTCTGAGGAAAACTCGCTTCTGATGATGACGTCAGCATCTGAAGTTCAGAAGCTGGATTTTATTCTCCTGAATAGTAGAGATAGTGGAAACGTTGGGAGTTACTTTTTATGGTAACTTCTGGCCCACTAACTTGGTAGTTACTCTGAGAACTTTTGACGTGGCTTATCTGTATTGGTGTATAACTTAAAAGAGCAATGATGATTTAATAGATTTGAAAAGTACTTTCACGCGCCCCCAAATTGTCATTAATGTTATGTTTGTTTGTCTCTTTTGAATTGCAATCGTTTTACTTTTAACACTTTGTCAATTCACACACTACTCACTCACAACAAACACATTTGCTTTCAAACCTCTTGCGAAGTAAGTGCAAAAACCCTAGAACCCTCAATCTTTTTCAATCTTCTTCAATCATCATCAATGGCAACCTCAAGCTCAAGCGTTCCAAAATCAACCTCAAGTGTACAACAACAAGCACCAGGATCTGGGTCCGTTTGCAAACAGAGGACAATGTCTATTCCTCTTAAATCACTGATCGTCCAGATAGAATCACCAATGGAATTCGTTTCACTCAAGAAGTATGATGTGGACATGAAGGCGTTGGTAGATGCTCAGAAGCTATCTGAGTACTTCAAGATGTTGAATGGGCCGACGTATGTGAACTTGGTTAAAGACTTCTGGGTAAGGGCTGAAGTCTACGAAGGAGAAGGTGCAAAGGTAAACTTGCAAGCTGCATCAAAGAAGGGAAAGTCAAAGTTGGAGATGAATTCTACTTGTTTCAGTAGCTTGGAAATCAGGTCTGAAGTGATGTGGATTCCTGTAACCATCACTGAGGAGGTTATAGCAAAAGCATGCAGAGTGGATGCTGAAGGAAGATTCCAAGAGATAGTGAAAAAGGAGGATATCCTACTACAAAGCTTCTATGACTTGCTTCTGGGTGGAAATCCAAAAGCCAAAACTTCTGAAATGGAAATTCACAACAGAATGTTGGTGAAGTTTTGCACAGATTGTTTCTTTCAGAGAGGAGGAGGGTCTGATCAACCAAATAATCAACAGAAGCTGGCAATATACTTCATGTCTAACTTTGAGAAGATCAATTTCCCAAGATACGTCATGGATCATCTTTGCTGGGCAATTAATGAGGGCATCAAAAAAGGGAGAAAACAAGTACCCTATGGAAGATTGTTGTCTGAAATCTTCCATCAAGGTAGAGTTATGGAGACTCTGAAGAAAACAAGAGATGCTTCTGATGAATGCTTCAAGACTTCTACTGCTGAGAAAACTATCAGTAGCAAGACCTTGCATTCCATGCATCTTTTCATGAAAAGTGGTTGGAGATGACTACAGCAGAATCTGAGATTATCAGGGACTTTCCTCCCATCATTAAGGAAAGCAATCCTGAAATCTTAGCTGAAACGGTAGCTGCGTATGTCATAGAATCAGATGCAAACCCTGAGAAGGAAGCTGCTCCTGCTAAGGTAAAAGGAAAGAAGGTCAAGGCAGTTACTGTATCAGAAGCTGCTACTGAAAAGGCCAAGCAACAAAAGGTTGCTAAGAGAAAGAGAGGAAAAGCTGAAACTGTATTCTCTCAAGAAAAAGTGGATGGAGCTTTGGATGAGCTAGAGCAAGAAGAGTCTGAGCCTAAGAGTAAAAAGAAGAAGGCACCTTTATAGATGATGTCTTCTATGGTTGAGGTGACCCCTGCTAAGGCCAGAATGGCTAAAGAATATGCTGCTGATGAGATAGCAGATAGAGGGAAAAGAAAGTGGTTGTTGCTTCTATTCCTACGAAGAAGAGGAGTAGAGAAGAAACTGTCATCAGTAAGAATGAGCTGGAACAAGCTTCTGAAAAGGTAGAAGGAGAAAAGGAAGAGCCTAAGAAGAAAAAGAAGAAGGCTGCTGCACCCATCTTCACTCCTATGGTGGTAGTGACTCTTGACATGGAGAAAGAGGCTAAAGAACAAACTGATCAGATGCTAGCTGATCAGAAGAGGAAAGAAGGTCTTTACATTCAGGAGAGGGATGCAAAGCTCAAAGAAGCTGGGTCAGACAAGGTTGAAGGTTTTCTTGTGGAAAAGATGGCAGAAGTCAAGGAAATAGCTGATGCTACTGCACAGTTGACCAAGAAAAGAGCTGGTACTTCAGAAGCCACTGATAACTCAGCAAAGTTATCTCAGGTATCAAATGTCCTCCACACATCTTGCACTACCTCATCTTCTATCCCACCTGAAGACACCTCTCTCTTAGATCACCTAGAAAGTCATTACTTAGGTGAGCTACCCAATTCTAACTTTAACCTAAAATCACAAACAGCCTCTGAAATGGCTCCTGAAGCAACTGCTTCTGAAAAGGACATTTCAGAAAACCCCCCAACAACAACAACAACCTGAACCTAAAACTTCATTACCACAACAACAATCTAGTAGTCCTAAACCAACCGTTCCTGAACCCACTGTTCCTGAACAAACAGTTTCTAAACCTGATGTTCTTGAACCTACTGTTCCTGAACAAACAGTTTTTAAACCTGTTCCTGAGCCAACCCAATCTTTAACAGTTTCCCTTCTTGACCAAACTATCCAAATAACCCGCTTTGATGGGATCTCCCTAGCCACAAACATGGATACTAACTCTGAGGATGATCAAGATGATCATGCCTCTGCCATGGCTATAGATCCTGACCAACCATCAACCAGCAACACCTTAACCACAAATGACCAACCAACAACAAGCCAAGCCATTATACCCATAGCCCCTCCTAAACCTTCCAAACAATCTTCACCACCCACCATATTCCTAGATTCTCATGTATTGCAAGGTGTGTGGGAAGATATCACTTCTGAAGTCCACAGGCTGATTGAAAGCAGAAGTGACTTGGATCACAAAGTCAGCTATCAGAAGCAATGGAGGAGGATCAAGGAAAGGGTCATCAATCTGATCTCAACTCTGCATGATTCATGTCTACAAGCTCAAGAGGAGGCCAAGCAGAAGTTGGAAAATTGGATTAATGGGATTGATGAGAATATGGATGACGTAGAAGTCCTAGGAACTTGGGTGAAGA
Source organism: Medicago sativa (assembly GCF_051527215.1). Taxonomy (NCBI): domain Eukaryota; kingdom Viridiplantae; phylum Streptophyta; class Magnoliopsida; order Fabales; family Fabaceae; genus Medicago; species Medicago sativa. The sequence goes on along the minus strand of NC_140755.1, from coordinate 37,726,418 downwards.
ATCCATTAAGCATCAGAGGAAGAGAACCTGGAGATTTCCTTCCCAAATATATTCACCCAAAGGACTTGGATGTATCCTTTCTCTCTAAGATTGATCTAAGCAAAACTACACCTAATCTGGCTCTAGTTCAGAAGAACTAGGTGTTGGAAGAATGAAACAGAGAGCTGGAAAGAGAAGTACAAGAACAGAAGCTGAAGATGATTAAGCTTGAAACTGATATGGAGCAATACAAGTCAGAAATGAACCGGAAATATGCAGAGACACAAGAGCTTCTGAAGAAGATTTTAGAGGATCAAAATAAGCTAAACCCTTAGTTGCACACCTAGAGCTTGTTTTGTTTCTTTATGCTTCTGAAATACATGTTGTTTTATTTCTGCTGCTGACTTAATTTTTCGCTCCTGTTTACTTCTGGCTTCTGAACTCTGTGTACATTGATTTTTGCTTCTGATTAATATTACTTGTCTATATCTTATGCTCTGATAATATTGTTTGGCATGCTCTAATTAGTTTGTTTTAGAAGATGGTTAATATGCTTTCATTATTTGGTTATATAACGCTCTGAACCTTTATCTTATGTTTTTCTCATCTCTTCTTTTGTTTATTTCTTTTTATTAATGACAAAAGGGGGAGTATATGTGATAGTATTTAAAGGCTCTGAGCCCCATTAATAATATTTGAAATTTTTTGAAAAACTTCTTTATGTTTTACCTAAAAAGGGGTGTATCAAAAAGAGGGAGTATCAAAATTTCAAATAAAATTAATTGAACCATTCTTCTTATCTATAAGATAATTCTTTCAATTTTTAAGCTCTGATATTTTTATTATGTGTAAAATGAATTTAATTAACCTGGATAGAACTTAGGGGGAGCTTACAAACCTCACCTTAAAGACTATCAGACTCAGGGGGAGTTAGAGCTTACAAACCTCAGACTCTGAGCTTACAAACCTCAGAACCGTAAAGTCAACTCGTTAATTAGATTAACAACAATTGATCAATTTTAAATACTATTGTTTGTCATCATCAAAAAGGGGGAGATTGTTGGAACAAAATGTGTTTAACAATGAACCTTAAAGAGTTTTGATGATAACAAGGTATTAAAAATTGTAAATTGGACTAGCTAATATTTGTTCAAGTGTACAAGACCACAACTACATTTTTACATCATTAATTGGTTCTGAATGAGCAAATAAAGAGAAAAAGAAATCAACGAAATTGAAGCTTAGACGCTCCTGAAGAGAAAAAGCGCTCCTGAAGTCAAGCTGCTCCTGAAGAGAGTAAAGTGCTCCTGAAGACTAAAGCGCTCCTGACGGAATAGTGCTCCTGAAGATTAGTGCTCCTGAAGACTAGAGGTCCAGAAGCGCCACGTCATCATCAGAAGCTACATTATCAGAAGCTGCCTCATCAGAAGCCATTTGACCAGAAGCTGAAGATCAACTGAATTTGAGAAATTCAAGGATTCAAGAGTTGTTTCATGGATCGAAATTCATCAAAGGACAGCAAAATATTAGTGGAATTTTGCAACGGTCATTTCAAAGGTGTTTGAAGGCATGTGCTTGCAATTTGGACGAAAGCGTTGACATTGTACTATTGTACGAACTGTACAACCACCTTCTCCACTACTCTGTTTTGTGTCCACGCTACAAGACAAGAAAACAACTCCAGAATACGGCTTCGCCTGCAAAGATGTTCCTTCAGATAAGGAATGGAACCAAATCAGGCAAAAGATCATTGGTGAAAGATCAAGCTTCAACAACGACTCTTTGATGTGCTGGCAATTTCACAATGTCTCTTTCACACCTCTATATAAAGGAGTGAAGACTTAGAGATTTGGTAATGCTGAACGAAAGACTCACAACAATTTTACAAGTGCCAAACCTCTGCTGAAATTGTTCTGCATTCACTTAGAATTTCTGTGTCTCAAAGTTTCATCTTAGAAATTCTTAAGTTATTTAGTCTGTATCTGATTTGTATTGTGAGCACCTCTGATTGTATATCAATGTTCAACCTTAAACAATTTTCTGTGTAATTTTATTTAGTTAGAAGTCTCTTGCAGTTGTGCTTGAGCAGGGAAGTCTCTTGATTGTGTTCTTGAGCATAGGAAGACTCTTGCAAAGTGTGCTTGAGCAAAGGAAGTCTCTTGCAGGTGTGCTTGAGCAATTGTAATCAGATATTATATTATAGTGAAATCTCCTTGGAAGTGCAAGGGGGACTGGACTACTTCCGGATTGTGGAAGGAACCAGTATAATTGCTTTGTGTCTTTCTTCTTCTCTCTCTCTGTTTTATTCCGCTGCGTTCAGATTCTGATTATCACTTCAGAAGCTGTTTCACTTAGATTCTGATCAGTGTGTTCAGTTTTTAGAGAATTGAAGAATTTTTCAAAACACAATTCAACCCCCCTTCTTGTGTTTTTCTCACCTTCATGTTTTATTCATCAGAGCTCCACCTGCAGCTGTATCAACATAAACTTTTGTGGTATACAAAAGACCATTATAAAAAGTGTGAATAATAAGCCAATTCTCTAAACCATGATGGGGACAAAGTCTAAGAATTTCTTTGAAACACTCTCACGCATCGTAAAGAGATTCTCCATCTTTTTGAGTGAATTGTGTGATTTGATTCCTTAATTGGACGGTTTTAAAATAGGGAACGAATCGGGCAAGAAAAGCTTGCCTCATTTGTTGCCATGAAGTGATAGAACCAAGTTTCAATAAATGAAACCAAGTACTAGCTCTTCCCCCTAAGGAGAAAGGAAAGTAGTGCAGCCTTACAACCTCTTGGTTTGCATTTACGGTTCCACTGAGTCTTAAAAAGGTTGAAATATGAAAATTCGGATCCTCAGTGGGTGATCCGAAAAATTGATTTTGCTGCACTAAGTGAACAAGTGTAGGTTCTATTTCAAAATTGTCGTCAACCGTTAGGTACACAATAGCATCGTATAACTCATTTGAAGGTGGGATTGCATACTCTTTGAGAGAGCGTTCCTTAGCCATATCGCTATTATCTTCCCAAGAAGTTAAAGGCAAAAGAAGAAATAGAAAAAGGAAAGAAATAAAGAAAGAGAAAATAAAATAAAATAAAGGAAAAGATTTTTTTTTTCTCAGTCTAATCCTTAAAAAAAATTAATCAAATTGCAATAACTCCCCGGCAACGGCGCCAAAAACTTGATAGACCAAACCGCAAGTGCACGATCTATCGAAGTAATAGTAGTAAAAGAGAGTATCGTTCCTACAGGGAGTTATGAATTCAATTAACTTTAGATAACGATTAGATCAAGGTTTTGAGAATAAAGTTTGGATTTTTAATTATAAGAAAATAACAATAATAAAGTAAAAGTGTCTTGGGATTATTGGTTCATCCTAATGACAAATCCTTCACTAGCCAAAACCTTAACTTCTAGTCTCATGTTTTACACCTTAATTTCTAAAGACCGGTTTCCCTTTAGCCCCTCACCTTTTCGGTAAAAGTCCGGTGAGAGTTTACCCCTAGTAACCAAGCTTATTTCGCTGACTTGATTACTAGAAGAAGCTTATAAGGATTGAAACTATACATGTCTCAATAATTGCAAAGACTATTTCGCTGCCTTTGCAATTATTGTCTAGATTCACTTGTTCCAATATCAAAGCTCCGCTTTCGCTTTATGAATTGATATTTGGGATGATGGATTAACAATTATCAAACCCTCCACTTTCGCTTCTACAGTTTGATAATGGTTAATCCATGTTAAAATCGTGAATCTAAATTAGAAATTACGGCTACATGAAATTAGGGTTAAAGCTTGGTTCGATTAGGATTATGTCATTAGACTTATCCAACAATCCCAAGACAAGAGAAGTCTACTCACTAACGTTCATCGTAGACATGGGGGAGAAGAGAGAAGGCATAAAATAAATAACAAGAAAATAAAGAAATAAAAGGTGAAGTTTATTTAGAAAACAATTGTCACTATTGATTCCAAGAATAAAGATGAATATTTGTGATGGAGAGCTACTTTATTTATAGCTTTACAATCGGCTTAAAATATAAGCTATTACAAAGGCTTTTCGGTAAAACCAAAATAGAGTAAATTGGGCTTGAAGAAAAGCAGCCAAAGTAGTCCTGGGAGGTGGCACGGCCGTGCCACATGTTGGCACGAGCCGTGCCAAGCTTCTGACTTGGAGGACTTATATTTTGTTCCCGAATCTTTCGTATTTTTGTTCTGTATCAGCTCCAGACTCCTTTCTTTTGCTCCAAGACACCTTCCATTGTATATTCGTTCCTGAAATATAAAATATGCAATTCTAGTAAACAAGCTCAAAAAGGAAACAATATTTAAATAAAATAAAACTAAATCTAATTAAAACGAAACTAAATAATGCATAAAAATAGACTAAATATTGACTCATCAATCTGATTCTTTGTGCCAAATTCATGGAATTCCTACCAAACAAGAGGAAGAAGAAGGATGATATATTCTTTCTATCATTTTTGCCACCCTAACAGTGGTTGAAGCGTCAAGCTCAATGACGTAAAAGAAAGCTCTTGGTGGGAGGCAACCCATCCGTTTTATTATGTCTTTATTTTCAGTATTTTATTTCTATTGTTGAGTCAAACAATTTGTCTTTAATTTTCATTTTGCTTTAACTCAGTTGTATCCCCCCTGTGATGTAATTGTTCTTACACTTGTTTATTATTGATGAATTTGCTTGTTTATTGACTTTTTTCAGTTTAGTGACAAATGTTTGTTCAAGTGGTATTCCAAAAGTTTAAAAGGAGGAGTGACTTATGATTCAAAGGCGAAGTGTACAGCAGTTAAAGATAGGTAGTCAGAACTACCAGAAATCTAAACACTGTAAGGTTCATGGCCAAATTTTATTTTTTCAATTTACTTATATAGAGTGTTCCATGCTTTTACATTTCTAGAACTTGCATTGTTTCTCTACTGTCGATTGATCTTTGTCATTAGCACACTGAGGCAAAAGTGCTTGGTCCTGTGAGCCTTTTTGAAGCCTACCCTGATATTAATTGTTATTTTATGCTTTTCTTAGCCAACTTGAGATGGTATGTTTAGATCTTTTTGTTCGGTGACAAACTACATTACAAACTTAGAGACTTTTAGGATTCATCCCAAATTGTATTTATGAGTTAGACATTGTAGAATGTTGCTAAATAATAAGTTTGGGGTTGCTATTGGAATTTCCAACCAACTAAGTTTGGGGTGGGGGTACTAGAGAACAAAGAAAGAACTTTATGAAAAATACACACAAAAATGGTGCATCAAAAAAAAAAAAAAAAGAGGAAGAGAAAATAGAATGAAAAGGGGACAAAACATTGAAAATCCAATTAACTTTAAACTCGATTGTCCCAACAGTTACAAGTGTTCTCTAGTACCTTTACAAGAATTGTTGTTCCAAAGGTGAATGATGGATTGAATTTGTGCTTTAATTTCCGTCGGAGTGCCTAACTCAATATTTTGTGTAGCCTACTTATCCAAATATTATCCCACCTTCACCTAAGCCCCGTTATAACCCTTTAAGACCTCAAAGTGTGCATTGACATTGATTTTGATTGACATTTAGAAACTTTTCAAGCGTATGGTAATATGTAGATTTGCATGTCGACTGTGTGTTAACCCTATTCAATTTGTTGCGTGGAGTTGTGAATTGGTGGATGCAAACAAGTCAAACTAGCTCATCTTTAGCTAGTCGGGAGTTGAACTTTTGGGTACTATTGCTTGATCAGGTAATTGTTATTTTACTGTCGATTGTCAACTTTGCAAGTAAATTCCTTGAGGACAAGGAATGGTTCAAGTTTGGGGTTGACCAACAATAAAGAGAAGTTTCGTAAATTAACTCATAATTTATCTTTAACATATAAAATTAAATACATTTCATAATTTATGTGAAACTCAAAAGTGACTTACTATTATTTAGGACGGAGGGTGGTAATTTATTGTGGGTAATAATTTCTAACCCAAAAATAACTTTTTGTTAAATTCGTTTCAATTAAATATAAGTTTCTATTTTATTCGTTTATTCGTTTAAGCGAATGTTTAATATATATTAAAATTATTTAAAAAATAGATATTGTCAAGCTCTTGTTTAGTAGTACTAGTTTCTAAATCAATAACAATTTGAGGTCTATTTTCATGACAATTTAACAAAAATAGACCAGCTAAAATTTATTGGCTCAACGTCCCGTTTATCTAACATAGAACAGTAATATCTTAGCTAAAACTTATATTATCAAAAATTTTAAAGATCGTTAAACTAGCGACAACAATAATTAATTTTTATGTCTGTTATCGACCGATGTGAAAACCCTGATGTGAAATGTATTTTTTCTTGTAGTAGCGAGATATTATAACCTAGAACTGATTCAAAGTTGATCAAATAGTGAAAAACATTAAGCGCAAGATATATAATGAATAAACATAGTTCAATTTGAAATAATGGAGGACATCATAGATTACATGGTTCAGAAAATAACTTAGAGGTTCATCATTTAACTCTAATCTAGAGCGTTGAGTTACTCAACACATACTAAAAAATAATAGAAATTACACATGACAAAATTGATGACAACAAGAAATAATCTTGTTGCATATTTCTTGTTGCCAAGGCTAAAAAACGCCACCTCTAGTTGATGGGGTAACACTTATATGTCTCACAACCATCGAAATTCCGAACCCTTGTTTCTAATTGAAAAATCCAATATATCGGCAAAAACACTACATCTTTGTTGTTAGGATCGACCTTCAATGTGCCACACATGCAACTTATGCTTATGTGGCATTCATTGAGCTTTCAGTACGCGTGCCACATATAGCAAACGCTCGCAGCAAATGCACCGAGACTAAACTCCTAGCTTTATCTTTCATTACGCACAGGGCGCACACATTTCATCTGCGAGGCACGTAGGTCTAATGCATTTTTCTCCTGATTTCTTCCCTCGTCGTGGAATTTTCACCTTTGATATGTGCTTGGGAAAAAAAATTATTCAAGTGTCTAGACTTCAATATCTTCACTGTCTTTGTCTTCATGCTTCCGTGACATCAACAAGGTGTCTTTTGATATGATTAAACCACTATCCTGAACCAAAAAGACTATGACACCCTATAAATTTGTCTGGTGAGGAAATTACAAGACTCACAAAGACTTGATTGAAAATTGTTGTAGTATGACTCAAAATTCGATGGAAGAAGAATATTGTTCCTAAAAATATAAAAGATTTGTTTCAAATATATTTTGTGCTGAAAATATATTTATGAACAATAAATATATTTTTGTACCGTATGAAGGAAGACTTGATCCAAATATATTTTGAAAGAGAATATTTGATGCAGATATTCTTTCACTGAAGGAGAGAGAGTAAGAAAGTCTGAAAACAAGGGTTTAGAAGTCAACAAGAAAACTAGGGTTTGTATAGAGTTTGCTCTTGGCAACAAACACTAGGGTTGTGATTGATTCACCTTGGGAAACACTATTAGGATTGAGTCTCTTGGTCACGGGAAGAGTTTGGGACTTTGGGTAGAATTAGGTTTGAAGACTTATTCTTGTAACTCTTTGATATCTCTTTTGTAAAGTTACTCATCATTATAGTAGAACGGAGGTCTGCTCTCTCCCCCAGACTAGGTCAGTTTTGGACCGAACTGGGTAAACAAACTTTGTGTGTTCTCTATTTCATTTCTCTCGCTGTTTTCTACTTGTGCTTGTGTTTATGAATGTCACCCACTTTGATATCGGTTGCTTGATTACTTTGCTCCACACATCAAGTATTTATATTGGTGTGATTTTTTAAAGAATTCACAACAATTGGCGCCCACCGTGGGGAAAGGATCAAACGATAATCAAGTACCATGGGTTCAAAGTGGGATATTGAGAAATTTACCGGAGATAATGATTTTGGGTTATGGAAGGTAAAGATGGAAGCGGTTTTAATATAGCAAAAGTGTGAGAAAGCTTTGAAGGGTGAAGGTGTGTTACTCGTCACCATGTCACAAGCGGAGAAGACCGAGATGGTGGACAAGGCCAGGAGTGCCATTGTCTTGTGCCTCGGGGATAAAGTTTTGAGAGATGTAGCGAAGGAACCAACCATAGCATCTACGTGGTCAAAGTTGGAGTCTTTGTATATGATAAAGTCTTTGGCTCATAGACAATTCCTAAAGCAACAACTCTACTCATTCAAGATGTTAGAGTCAAAGGCCATCATGGAGCAACTTACGGAGTTCAACAAAATCCTTGATGACTTAGAGAATATTGAGGTGCATCTTGAGGATGAAGATAAACTAATACTCTTGTTGTGTGCCCTACCGAGATCTTTTGAATCTTTCAAAGATACCATGCTCTATGGCAAAGAAGGCATTGTTACCTTGGAAGAAGTTCAAGCGGCTTTGATAACCAAGGAGTTGATCAAGTCCAAGGACTTGAGAGCTGATGAAAACGATGAAGGCCTAAGTGTTTCAAGAGGAAATGGTGGAGGTAGAGGTAACTGGGGAAAGAGTAACAAGTCAAAGTTTAATTGCTTTAACTGTAACAAGATGAGTCATTTCAAGAAGGGTTGTCCGGAGATTAATGGTAACTCCGAACAAATTGTCTCTGATGGTTATGAGGATGTGGGTGCTTTTGTCGTGTGTTGTTTACAGGATGAAGAAGGTGATGTTTCTCACCTTGGGAGTGATTCCTTGTAGAGAGGTGTTCGTCTGGAGTGACGTTCAACACTCAACATCAGCCTGGAGAGGCGATGGTGTAACAGCCTAGGTGGGTCCCACACTCAGCCGTCCCATCCCGGCACTGTTACTCACAAGCTTAATCACTACCCCCTTCTCTAGTAATGTTTTTGCCTCCCGTGGGAATCGAACCTAGTACCTGGGGATAAGTACTACTTCAATGCATTCCCACTACCAATTGAGCTACTAGCTCAATTGGTAGTGGGAATGCATTGAAGTAGTACTTATCCCCAGGTACTAGGTTCGATTCCCACGGGAGGCAAAAACACTACTAGAGAAGGGGGGTAGTGATTAAGCTTGTGAGTAACAGTGCCGGGGTGGGACGACTGAGTGTGGGACCCACCTATTGGTAGTGGGAATGCATTGAAGTAGTACTTATCCCCAGGTACTAGGTTCGATTCCCACGGGAGGCAAAAACACTACTAGAGAAGGGGGGTAGTGATTAAGCTTGTGAGTAACAGTGCCGGGGTGGGACGGCTGAGTGTGGGACCCACCTGGGCTGTTACAGATGGTAGGAACACTCATGGTCAGTCTGAGGAGGCAGAGGTAAGAATATTTGTGATCTACCTTTGAGGTGGAGTTTCAAGGTGGAAGACATAGTGGGATCTACACATTTGGAAGTTGAGGTAGAGAAATCTCAGCTTGAGGTGGAGTTGAACACACCGAGAATGGTACGACTATGGAGGACCTTGGGTGTTATGCTCTAGTTGTGAGCTAAGGAATTCTTCATGAAGACGGAAGGCATTTCGGAGTTAAAAGAATGTATAGCATGACTCTTGGGATTATCCTAAAAGACCAAGGGTGATTGGATGCAAGGAGATCTTCAAGGAAGCGGGAGATGTCCCGTGGTTGAAGAGGTTATGGTGTATACTTGTGGAACTACCTAAAATTCCTAGAGTAGTTGGATACAAGGATCTTCGAGAAGGCGGAAGACATTCCGATGGATGAAGTGGTTAAGGTGTAGACTTGTGGAACTACCTAAAATTCCTAGTGTAGTTGGATGCAAGGATCTTCAAGAAGGCGGAAGGCATTCCGATGGTTGAAGAGGTTGGGTGGAAACTTGTGGAGCTACATGGTGTAGTGGGAAGCAAGGGAAAGAGAAGCATGGTGGTTGATGGTTAAATTGGCATCATCACTAATTTAGAGTCAAGGTCGAGAATGTTGTAGTATGACTCAAGATTTGATGGATGAAGAATATTGTTGCTAAAAATATAAAAGATTTGTTTCAAATATATTGTGCTAAAAATATATTTATGAACAATAAATATATTTTTGTACCGTATGAAGGAAGATTTGATGCAAATATATTTTGAAAGAGAATATTTGATGCAAATATTCTTTCACCGAAGGAGAAAAAAAACGTATCTTCAGCGTGATACCTGTTCCAAATTTATGAGTTATATTTCTCTATAAATATAAACCTTGTGTCAGATGTAAACCTTGAGTGAGAGAGTTAGAAAGTCTGAAAACAAGGGTTTAGAAGTAAACAAGAAAACTATGGTTTGTATAGAGTTTGCTCTTGGCAACAAACACTAGGGTTGAAATTGATTCACCTTGGAAACACAATTAGGATTGAGTCTCTTGGTCACGGGAAGATATTGGGACTTTGGGTAGATTTAGGTTTGAATACTTATTCTTGTAACCCTTTGATATCTCTTTTGTAAATTTACCCCATATTAGGTCAGTTTTGAAACGAACTGGGTAAACAAATTTCGTGTGTTTTCTCTTTCTTTTCTCTCGCTGTTTTCTACTTTTGCTTGTGTTTATAACTGTCACCCACTTTAATATTGATTGCTTGATTACTTTACTCCACACATCAAGTATTTTTATTGGTGTGATTTTTTAACGAATTCTCAACAAATACATTACACACTCTTTCTTAAACTTTCAATAATTCATTCTAATCCTCCAAAAAAATCCTTAAATAAAACACAAAAAGACTACAAAACACTAAAATACATGTTATGACGATGAGTTAACGCCATGCCAAACTTAAATTGTTGGTAGTCATCAAATATTAAAATAGTCATACATTCAAATTGCAATCAATAAAGTTACGCACCTCTCAAATTACAATCAACCTTGGTACTTATATCATCGTGTCTCACTTCCACCTTCAGGCTAACTTACCATTTTCATTCTCCAAGTCTTTAGTCATGGTAAACGTAGAGTTATAACTCAAATTTTCAACCACACTCAATTCTCTATTTACTCTCTCACCAATCATCCAGATTCTAGAGTTTTCTCATCCTTTTAGGATTATATTTATTATGGTAAATATTGTCTCTTGGAGGATTGTGACGCATACGTTGTTTGAACTACTCTCTCCCCAAACGGATTTGGTGGTTTTTTCCAAGACCATAATTTCTTGAACTGCAAGTTGTGATTTCAAGTGAGACGCAACAATTATCATGAAACTAAAACTATTGAATGAAGAAAGTGATTTTCATTTATTGTAATAGTTGGTTACACACTTATTTATATGTAAATGAGAGCATACAATAAGAAAGCTATGCATGCTATAGCAGATTGAAACTAAACCCTAAGCTAACTAGGTAACTTGCTGCGCAAGTTATCTTCTTCTTCCTTATTATGTAATAGCCCCCCACAAGCTGGAGGTTGATAAATGTCAATCAAACCCAGCTTGGATAGTAATATAGAAAAAGGTTGAGGAAGGAGAGGTTTAGTAAAGAAATCTGCCAACTGATCTTGTGAAGAGACAGGAAGAAGCTTCAGAATGCCTGCATGAAGTTTTTCCCTGACTATGTGGCAGTCAATGTCCAGATGTTTAGTTCTCTCATGGAAAACTGGATTGGCTGCTATGTGTAAAGCACTCTGGTTATCACAAAACAACACAGGAAGCTTGGAACATTGAACATGTAAATCTCTGAGCAAATAGAGGAGCCACTGAAGTTCACAAGTTGCTGAAGCCAATGCCCTATACTCAGCTTCAGAAGAAGATCTGGATACAGTCAATTGCTTCTTGGTTCTCCAGGAAATCAATGAATTGCCAAGGAAGAAGCATTGTCCACTGATGGATCTTCTGGTGTCAATACTGTAACACCCCGTTTTCCCAACTTATAAAATTTCATTTAAAATCAGAGTATTTTGATCACAAACGGAATGTCACATACTTCATTTAAATCATAAAATGGATAATAATAATTATCCTTCAAATTCAACATCATGAAAATCTTAAAACTGTTGCAGCGGAAAATAGTTCAACATTTAAAAGTCTTAGCACGCAGGCCTTATTGGAAAATCTCATAAATTAGTTCATAAAAGAGACACATAAGGAATAGAAGTAAAAGCAAGCCCCCATCCCGTTACGTATCAGAGCACCTAGACACCAAGTGAGGAGTCCACTCACGAACGCCTCTAATCTTTATTACTTGCACATTACCCACGGTCGAGGCAACATATACGCAGAAGGGGTGAGATTTCATAATCAATACATTAAGCATATAATCCAATAAAATGCATTTAACAAGTTAAACATTAATAACATCTCAACAATTAACACTTAGCATATTTTTCATTTCATAACAAATACAATCATCAAATACTATTACTAATTTTCATCTCAAATCATAATCAACTTAACACTCAACTTGACGACACAGCTCATCTTTGACCATGCAACTCTATCAACTCAACAACAGCTTAACAACTTAGACCATCATGAAACTTCTTGATATGCAAATGCATGTGGTACCAATCAACTACAAAAATGAGCATAACAGGCTCTTCAACGTGTGAGCACAAAGGCTGCCGGGCCTAAAGCCCCCAACTTTAATGAGCACAAAGGCTGCCGGGCCTAAAGCCCCCAACTTTAATGAGTATGCAATGAACTCAAACTTTCAACAACTTAGACAACAACACGAACAACTCATACGACTCATAATCATGGACAACTTCTTAAATTCCAACAACATAGACCGACTCATGCAACTTCAAGACACTAACAGTCAATAGCAGGGAACAGCAGCAAGATACAGCATTTAATAACACTTGAATGCGTTAACATCATCTAAGGAATGAATTACATCAACATAAGTATCATAAAGCATCATTATAACATTCATGCAACAACACTACTAATCTCAGTCACCTGAACAAACTTCTGGAGCTTATGAAAGTATCCTAAACAGCTCTCTTACTTACTTCTAAGGTCAATTCTAGACTACACGTGCGAAAGGATCGCATCGGGACAATTTTGGGCAACTATCAGCCTAACTCGCAGTGGTGAGTAACTTTGCTCGCAATGGCGAGCAAAGCGTGCATTCTGGGTTCCTAAGTCCTTACTCGCAGTGGCGAGTTATTCTGCTCGCAATGGCGAGCTTACAGGTCACTCGCAGTTGCGAGTTGCATTGCTCGCAGTTGCGAGCTCTGGGCTCTAGCTCGCAGTTGCGAGTGTCCTTGCTCGCAGATGCGAGCGATGAATGTCAGTACGGCCAGAAACCTAAAAATCACAACTTTTCACCTATATTCATGATTCTTTCATCCAAATAGCATCTAATTATCATCTTAAGTAATATCTAAGGTCTGTACATTAATTTTGCATCAATCTAACATCTGTTCATGATTCAATCATCAAAATTGATCTTAAACCTAATTCCCAATTCTCACCAAAACTTAACCTAATCATGCTAAATTCATCCTATAGAATTATAGCCTTAATAATATTGAAAATTAGTCTCACCCTTACCTGGTAATAGCAGAATCGCAGCCCTCCCTTGGTTCTTCTCTCTTTCTGACTTTTCTCCTTTTTTCTCCAAAAACGTTTCACGTACGTTGTAAACTAATTCTCACAACCTAAACCTTCTATTTATAATACTTGTATTACTCTTCTCACCACTTAACTTACTCACCTCACAACACAACCCCACTTTTAATATTTTTATTTTATTTCTCACATCTTATTTTATTTAATAATAAAATAAGTCACACCAACATAACAACTTCACAACATCATATACTCCACACAATTTATTTATAAATCATATAAACCACTCAACCTCATGAATCATATAATTCACACATCTCAATCACTTAAATCATAAATCATATAAGCATATATTTATAAATATACTCTAAACTTCATCGAATTAATTAAATAATTAAGACGGGCGTTACAACTCTCCCCAACTTATAGAATTTTCGTCCTTGAAAATTTACCTCAAGCAAACAACTCTGGATAAGACTCCCGCATCTTATTCTCTAGCTCCCACGTCAAGCTTTCGCCAGTCGTTCCACTCCAAACCACTCTAACTAGACGTATCTCTTTGCCTCTCAACGTCTTCACCTTGCGATCATCAATCCTCAAAGGTAAAGTCTCCACCGTAAGGTTGTCTCTAACTTGCACATCATCACTCTGAATCACATGGGATGGGTCTGGAACATACTTCCTCAGCTGCGATACATGAAACACATCATGCAAATTCGATAAATGCGGTGGTAAGGCCACTCGGTATGCCACCGTTCCAACTCTTTCCGATATCTGATACGGACCAATAAACTTCGGAGTCAACTTCTTTGACTTCAATGCACGATCGACACCGGTCGTGGGAGTAACTCTCAAGAACACATGGTCTCCCTCTTGAAACTCAAGGTCTTTCCTATGCTTATCATGGTAACTCTTTTGTCGACTCTGCGACGCTTTCATCTTTTCTTGAATCATTTTCACTTTCTCAGTAGTCTGCTGAACAATTTCTGGTCCTAAAACCACACTTTCACCTGTTTCAAACCAACACAACGGAGTCCTACACCTCCGACCATACAAGGCCTTGAAAGGTGCCATTCCAATACTTGAATGATAACTGTTATTGTATGTGAACTCTATCAACGGGAGATGACTATCCCAAGTTCCACCTTGATCAAGTACACAAACTCTCAACAAGTCTTCGAGTGACTGAATTATTCTTTCCGACTGACCATCTGTTTGAGGATGATAAGCCGAACTCAATCTCAACTTAGAGCCTAAAGCCTCTTGCAAACTCTTCCAAAATCTAGAAGTAAATCTTGGATCTCTATCTGACACGATGCTTGAAGGAACACCATGCAATTTCACTATGTCTCGAATATAAATCTCTGCCAACTGAGCCACAGGAAAACTAATATTAATCGGAAGGAAATGTGCCGACTTCGTCAATCTATCAACAATCACCCAAATAGCGTCATTTCCCTTAGGAGTATTCGGCAAACTCGTCACAAAATCCATGGATATACTATCCCATTTCCATTCTGGTACATCTAACGGTGTCATCAATCCAGCAGGTTTCTGATGTTCTACCTTCGACTTCTGACAAATTAAACAAGAATACACAAATTGTGCTACATCATGTTTCAATCCAGACCACCAAAACAACTTCTTTAAATCATGATACATCTTTGTAGCTCCCGGATGGATACTCAAGCTACTCCTATGACTCTCTTCAAGAATCATCTTCTTTATCTCATCGTTGTCTGGAATACAAATCCTACCTCGAAACCTCAACACACCCTGATCATCGACCTTAAAGTCACTATCTTCAGTTTGATTACTAGCAACCAACAAGTCCACAAACTTAACATCAGCTTTCTGCGCATCCTTAATATCTTTTAAGAAATCATTATCAATTTTCAGCATTCCTAACTTAACACTTTGAGACGACATTTCACAAACTAAGCTCATATCTCTAAACTGTTCAAGCAATTCAAATTCCTTCACCATCATAGCAGACATATGTAAACTCTTCCTACTTAAGGCATCTGCAACAACATTAGCTTTACCCGGATGGTAATTCAAACTAAAATCATAATCCTTCAACAATTCGAGCCACCTTCGTTGTCGCATATTCAATTCTTTCTGATCAAACAAATACTTCAAACTCTTGTGATCACTAAACACCTCAAATCTCGAACCATACAAGTAATGTCTCCAAATCTTAAGCACAAATACAACTGCGGCTAATTCCAGATCATGAGTAGGATAATTTCGTTCATGTAATCTCAACTGTCTTGATGCATAAGCAACCACCTTACCATCTTGCATAAGCACACCACCTAAACCCAACTTGGACGCATCACAATACACCACAAAAGGTTCATCGGACTTCGGCAAAATCAAGATTGGAGCCGTCGTCAAACGCTTCTTCAATTGGTTAAAACTGTTTTCACAATGAATATCCCACACAAAGGTCTTACCTTTACAAGTCAATTGCGTTAACGGAAGTGCCAACTTAGAAAATCCGTCTATAAATCTTCTGTAATAACCAGCCAAACCCAAGAAGCTTCTAATCTCTGTAACCAACTTAGGAGTCTCCCATTGTGATACCGCTTCAACTTTAGATGGATCGACTGCAATACCACTACCAGAAATAACATGGCCAAGAAAACTTACCTCATTCAACCAGAATTCACACTTAGACAATTTGGCATACAACTTCTTCTCTTTCAGCACTTGCAAGACAATCTTCAAATGTTCTGCATGTTCTTCTTCTGTCTTAGAGTAAATCAAGATATCATCGATGGACACAACCACGAAGCGATCCAAAAATGCATGGAAAATGCGATTCATATATTCCATAAACACGCCAGGCGCATTACTAACACCAAAAGGCATCACCTTATATTCATAATGTCCATATCGCGTCCTAAAAGCCGTCTTCTTCATATCTTCATCTTTTACTTTAATCTGGTGATAACCCGACCTCAAATCAATTTTGCTGAACACTCGTGCACCCACTAACTGGTCCATTAAATCATCAATTCTAGGAAGTGGATACCTATTCTTTATCGTTACTTTATTCAGCTTTCGATAATCAATACACAACCTCATACTTCCATCTTTCTTCTTAACCAACAATACTGGCGCTCCCCAAGGTGAAACACTCGATCTTATGAACTTCTTATCTAGCAAATCTTCCAACTGTTTCTTCAACTCAGCCAACTCAGAAGCTGACATACGATAAGGTGTCATAGACACAGGCTTCGTTCCCGGAACAAGATCAATAGAAAATTCAACTTCTCTTTCCGGTGGCAGACACTTCCTGATGTGCCGGTAAGATCAAACAACAATCTCTTCAGGAAAACTTCGGGAAATCCTCACACAATTTGCAACTTATCACTCACTACTTGATTCTCAATAGATAGTGACGCCATCAACGAAAACATCAAAATTCCATCGCGTGCTAACTGCTTCAGCTGCTTAGTAGACCAAACTCTGCTCCACTTTCTTCTTCGGCAGAAGAGAAATACACCGACTTACTAAAATAATTAATACGAACATGGTTGTACTCCAACCAGTTCATACCAGGGATTGCACAACAAACAACAAACAAGAATTAGGACAACATAATGACAGTACAAAAACAGTCAACTGACACAACGCGACTTAACTACTTGGCCGGACGGACCGACCTGCTCTGATACCAATTGTAACACCCCGTTTTCCCAACTTATAAAATTTCATTTAAAATCAGAGTATTTTGATCACAAACGGAATGTCACATACTTCATTTAAATCATAAAATGGATAATAATAATTATCCTTCAAATTCAACATCATGAAAATCTTAAAACTGTTGCAGCGGAAAATAGTTCAACATTTAAAAGTCTTGGCACGCAGGTCTTATTGGAAAATCTCATAAATTAGTTCATAAAAGAGACACGTAAGGAATAGAAGTAAAAGCAAGCCCCCATCCTGTTACGTATCAGAGCACCTAGACACCAAGTGAGGAGTCCACTCACGAACGTCTCTAATCTTTATTACCTGCACATTACCCACGGTCGAGGCAACATATACGCAGAAGGGGTGAGATTTCATAATCAATACATTAAGCATATAATCCAACAAAATGCATTTAACAAGTTAAACATTAATAACATCTCAACAATTAACACTTAGCATATTTTTCATTTCATAACAAATACAATCATCAAATACTATTACTAATTTTTATCTCAAATCATAATCAACTTAACACTTAACTTGATGACACAACTCATCTTTGACCATGCAACTCTATCAACTCAACAACAGCTTAACAACTTAGACCATCCTGACACTTCTTGATATGCAAATGCATGTGGTACCAATCAACTACAAAAATGAGCATAATAGGCTCTTCAACGTGTGAGCACAAAGGCTGCCGGGCCTAAATCCCCCGACTTTAATGAGCACAAAGGCTGCCGGGCCTAAAGCCCCCAACTTTAATGAGCACAAAGGCTGCCGGGCCTAAAGCCCCCAACTTTAATGAGTATGCAATGAACTCAAACTTCCAACAACTTAGACAACAACATGAACAACTCATACGACTCATAATCATGGACAACTTAAATTCCAACAACATAGACCGACTCATGCAACTTCAAGACACTAACAGTCAATAGCAGGGAACAGCAGCAAGATACAGCATTTAATAACACTTGAATGCGTTAACATCATCTAAGGAATGAATTACATCAACATAAGTATCATAAAGCATCATTATAACATTCATGCAACAACACTACTAATCTCAGTCACCTGAACAAACTTCTGGAGTTTATGAAAGTATCCTAAACAGCTCTCTTACTTACTTCTAAGGTCAACTCAAGACTACACGTGCGAAAGGATCGCATCGGGACAATTTTGGGCAACTATCAGCCTAACTCGCAGTGGCGAGTAACTTTGCTCGCAATGGCGAGCAAAGCGTGCATTCTGGGTTCCTAAGTCCTTACTCGCAGTGGCGAGTTATTCTGCTCGCAATGGCAAGCTTACAGGTCACTCGCAGTTGCGAGTTGCATTGCTCGCAGTTGCGAGCTCTGGATTCTAGCTCGCAGTTGCGAGTGTCCTTGCTCGCAGATGCGAGCGATGAATGTCAGTACGGCCAGAAACCTAAAAATCACAACTTTTCACCTATATTCATGATTCTTTCATCCAAATAGCATCTAATTATTATCTTAAGTAATACCTGAGGTCTGTACACTAATTTTGCATCAATCTAACATCTATTTATGATTCAATCATCAAAATTGATCTTAAACCTAATTCCCAATTCTCACCAAAACTTAACCTAATCATGCTAAATTCATCCTATAGAATTATAGCCTTAATAATATTGAAAATTAGTCTCACCCTTACCTGGTAATAGCAGAATCGCAGCCCTCCCTTGGTTCTTCTCTCTTTCTGACTTTTCTCCCTTTTTCTCCAAAAACGTTTCACGTACGTTGTAAACTAATTCTCACAACCTAAACCTTCTATTTATAATACTTGTATTACTCTTCTCACCACTTAACTTACTCACCTCACAACACAACCCCACTTTTAATATTTTTATTTTATTTCTCACATCTTATTTTATTTAATAATAAAATAAGTCACACCAACATAACAACTTCACAACATCATATACTCCACACAATTTATTTATAAATCATATAAACCACTCAACCTCATGAATCATGTAATTCACACATCTCAATCACTTAAATCATAAATCATATAAGCATATATTTATAAATATACTCTAAACTTCATCGAATTAATTAAATAATTAAGACGGGCGTTACAAATACACCCTGCCCAGTCAGCATTAGAGAAGCCTTGCAAGTATAAAGAAGAACTTCTGGGAAAATGAAGACCCTTTCCAGGACAACCTTTAAGATACTTGAGAACTCTGAGAGCAGCTTGATGATGATTCTGAGTAGGTTTAGATAGAAATTGGCTTAGTTGCTGTGTAATAAAAGTGATATCAGGCCTTGTAGTAGTGAGATACAGAAGCCTGCCCACCAATCTTCTGTAGGAAGAAATATCTTCATAAGGAGGGGAGGAATCATTGTGAAATTTGATGGATGGATCTGATGGAGTGGAAACAGGTTTGGAACCAATGGAGCCTGAATCAGATAAAAGGTCTAAGCAGTATTTTCTTTGACACAATGAAATACCAAGCTTAGAGTGAGCAACTTCAAGGCCAAGAAAATATTTAAGTTGACCTAAATCCTTGATTTTGAAAGAAGGATGTTGTATGGATTTGATATGATCAAATTCAGATAAAGTGTCTCCAGCTAGTATAATATCATCAACATATACTAGTAACACAGTAAAAGATGATGCAGTTTGCTTAATGAATAAGGAATGGTCAGATGTGGCCTGCATATAATGTTCCTGAAGCAAGACAGAAGTCAATTTCTCATACCATTTTCTGCTTGCCTGTTTGAGGCCATAAAGGGATTTTAGTAGCTTGCATACTTGATTTGGTTTAGAGGATGAAACACCAGGAGGTAATGTCATGTAAACATCCTCTTGCAATTCACCATGGAGAAAGGCATTGTTGACATCAAGTTGATGCAGATGCCAACAATGAATAGAAGCTAGAGCAAGAACCAATCTAACTGTTGTCATTTTAGCCACTGGTGAGTATGTATCAAAGAAGTCAAGCCCTTCAATTTGATTATATCCCTCAGATACCAATCTTGCCTTATATCTTTCAATGGACCCATCTGCATGATATTTAACCCTATATATCCATCTGCAACCAATAGGTTTCACATGCTCTGGCAGATCAACCAACTTCCAAGTACCAGTTGACTCAAGAGCAGAAAGCTCAACTTGCATAGCTTGTCTCCAACACTCAAATTTGTTTGCCTCAGTAAAAGATGTAGGTTCAGGATTTGAATGTATGGAAAAAATGAAAGAAGAGTGTTGGTCAGACAGATTATTATGAGAAACATATTTAGATATATGATAAGGAGATGCATGAATATTATTACACACATAATCTTGAAGATAAGAGGGAGTGGTTAAGTTTCTGGTTGACTTTCTAAGTGGAACAAACTCAGATGGGGTAGGTGAAGGGATATCAGGAGTGTCATGAAAAGGAAGAGGAGGGTCATCAATAATGGGAGGAGGAATAAAAACAACATCTGGCAAAGTGGAAATAGGTTTGCTAGGAGTAGAAGAAAAGTATTCCCATTGGGAAGTAATAGAATCTGGATTGCTAGGGTAGGGAAGAATGTGTTCATGGAAAATGACATGTCTTGACACAAATACTTCCCTAGAGTGTATGTCTAACAAAGTAAAACCTTTATAACCTGATGTGTAACCTAGAAAGATTGATTTTCTGGCTCTATACTGAAGTTTAGTTCTATGTGCATGTATAGAAGAAGCAAAACATAAACAACCAAATACTTTGAAAGATGAAAGTTCAGGTAATTGATTGTATAAAACTTGAAAAGGGGATTGATGTTGAAGAATAGGAGTAATGATTCTATTAATGAGGAAAACAACATAAAGAATATCATAAGACTAGTATGAAGATGGTAATTTGGATTGAAAAAGGAGTGCCCTCCCAACATTAAGAATATGTTGATGTTTTCTCTCAACTCTAGCATTTTGCTGAGGAGTTTCAACACAAGACTTTTGGTGTATGATGCCATGAGAAGCATAGAAATCATGAAGCATGAATTCAGGACCATTATCAGTTCTCACAAATTTAGGGGTAACATGAAATTGGTTTTTGATCATGGTTATAAAAGACTTGACATGATGAGAAACTTCTGATTTGGATTTTAGTAAAATAGTCCACAAAAACCTACTATGATCATCAACAATAGTTAAAAAATATTTATGACCATGTATGGAAGAAACTGATAGAGGACCCCATATATCAAGATGTAATAGTTCAAAATTGCAAGAAGCATGAGACATACTAGGAGTAAAAGGAATATGCTTTTGTTTTGCAAAGTGACAAATATCACATGTTGCTTTATTATCATTAGTAATAGAGGGATACAAAGATGACATTTTATCCATTCTTTGATGAGATAAATGTCCCAATCTAAAATGCCAAAGGGCTTTAACAGGAATACAATGGCTTGTATTACAAGAAATTGAAGAAACAGATGCACTAGGCGCATTTATTGTACTGGAAATAGAGTGACCAGAAGATAAACTGGAACTATGAAACTTGTAGAGGCCATCATGTTGACTAGCCAAACCAATCATCTTCAGGGATTTCTTGTCCTGTATAATGCATTGATTAGCAGAGAAATGAAACACACAAGATAAAGCATGACACACTTTAGCTACAGAAATAAGATTTAAAGTAAATGTGGGAGAATATAAGACATTTGTAAGATAAAACCGAGGACTGAAAATGATAGTGCCAGCTTGAGTGAGAGTAACATTAGAACCATTAGGCAAGTGACATAAACAGGTTTAATGGTGTAAATGGAGTCAAAAAGAGACAATGTGGTGCAAATATGCTCATTAGCACCTGAATCAAGTAACCAAAGTGAAGTATTAGGTAAAGAGCAGGAATGGACATTGAATATACCTGCAGAAGAAGTGGAAGCAATGTGACTGGAATGAATTTGAGGAGAGGCACTTATATGATTGGTGGTGGGGCCAGGAGAAGTATTGGGAGCTGAGGCAAACAAATTTGCTTGTTGAAGCAATAACACAAGTTGATCAATCTTATCCTGAGCCAAACCAGTACCACCAGAAGCATTACTAACATCAGAAGCTTCTGCTGAAGCAGCATTTGCCTGAGACTGACCAGGAGCTTGATTTTTGTTAGGGAAACCATGTTTTTGATAACAAAACTCAATTGTGTGATTGTATCTATTGCAGAAAGTGCAATATCTGGAAGAAGGCTTATTGAAAGAGCCTCTACCACGACTTTGAGGTCTTCTTGCATCTGATGCATTAACCAAAACAGAACCATCTTCAATAGAAGGAAGAGAAGGAATCAACACATTGTTACTCTCTTCTTGAACAACTAAAGAGAAAACCTTGTTCAAAGATGGTAAAGGATATCAAGTAAAAGGACTTGAGTTTTCACAACAGAAAACTGATCATTGAGTCCAGTGAGGAACTGAATGATCTGATCCTCCACTCTGTAATTCTTGTTAGCACGCATTGCAGCACAACTACATTGAACATGGCAAGTGCAACTGAGAAAAGGACGATGAGAATGTAACTCTTCCCATAAAGCTTTCAATTCAGTGAAATATTCCAAAACAGACTTTGATCCTTGTCTAAGGTTGTTAATGGAGGAACGAAGATTGGCAATTCGAATACGATCAACTTTGGAAAAACGTTCCTTGAGATCTTGCCAAACTTCAAAAGCAGTGTCATGGAAAACAACCGTTTGAGCAATTGAATCAGAAACAGAGGCTATAAGCCATGACTGAACTAGATGATTACAACATTCCCAAGCGTTTTTGTTGAGATCATCATCATCAGGAACAAGAAGAGTTCCATTGATGAATGAAAGCTTGTTCTTAGCACCAAAAGCACGTTGAATTGACCGGCTCCATGCAAGATAATTGGAACCGTCAAATTTAGGAGAAATCAACACAGAGTGAGGTCTTTCATTCGGATGAACGTAATAGGGAGATTCAGTATCTTGACTAGCTTGTTGATTGCGAACCATGGCGAAGCAATGCAAAAAGCAGAAATGAATTTGAGAAAAAAATTGCAACGAATCACGCACAGAAATTGAAGAAAGAAATCTCAATGAAGAAATTGAGAACAAGAACAAGAAGATTCGTGCAAAACAGAGACGAATCAGAGTGAAAATGGAGAAGAATAGAAGAAATGAGGAAGCTTGAGCTTCAAGCTTCAATGGCGGAAACGGTTAGAAATCAGAAAATGGATCGTAACAAACTCTCAAAGGAGAGAGAAACTGATACCATATCATGAAACTAAAACTATTGAATGAAGAAAGTGATTTTCATTGATTGTAATAGTTCGTTACACACTTATTTATATGTAAATGAGAGCATACAATAAGAAAGCTATGCATGCTACAGCAGATTGAAACTAAACCCTAAGCTAACTAGGTAACTTGCTACGCAAGTTATCTTCTTCTTCCTTATTATGTAATAACAATCACTAGGATTTGGACTTGCTTGTTCTGATTGATTCATCCTTAACCGAAGTTGATTAACCGCTTCTGTTCAACCACTTGGTTATATAGTATTCCTAATTTTCATTTAGTAAATTGCTTTGAAAGACCTTGTTTACTTTAGGCTAGAATTTTGTGGGCATCAAATAATGTCCAGAATAGTAACAAAATTGAATACGATAATTGATTTGTAAGCTTTATAATTTGCCTTATAATTTTCAAGCAAATCATGAATGCGTGTGAGTGATCAATTTTGTTTAGGAACCAAGCACAAGATGTCACATGACACTATTACAAGCTTTCAAATTATATAAATTATTGAATGAAAAACATCAAAATAAATTATCCCTGCAAACCAATAAAGTCTACACATAGACATGAAGAAACTCAAGATGCAATCCCTTTGACAAAGAGCGAAGCAAAACCTTCCATTGCTTTTTTGTTAGACACAAAACCTATCTCAACACCATCACCATTTCTACAATCAGAAAGACAAAAGGCACCAGTTCTATCTATAGAAACCATTTCAACTTTCTTTGGTTTTCCACAACCAAAATCAGTACTATAAACCTCAAATTTAGGTGAACCAGCAGCACCAATTGCTTTAACATCAGAAATTGCAAGACCGCCAAGTAACGATGAACAAAAATTTTCAGCTCCATTCAACACTCCATCTTTTAAAGTTTCCAAAGCTTCACTTAACACTTCAACCGCCACGATTAGTCCATCTTCCCCCAATAACTCACTTGTTTCAACAATTGCAAGTCTTCCTCCAATACAATTTCCAAAATATGTTGCAGGAGTCGGTGGTTCTAAACGATTCCGACAATCAATATTCAAAGCCATCAGAGCATTTTTGTTCTTAATTTTCTCAGCTTTCATTCTGCATACCCAGGCATAAGCTATGGATACAACAAAAGTTGACAAGTGAAGGTTTTTTTTCTCATTCCTAGTACCCTTTTGTTTTGACACTACAAATTCCTTAAGCTTTTCAATATCCAAACGAGATAATTGAAATAATCCTCTAAATGAATCTTCTGGAACTTGAAGATCCCAAACCATTAAGCTTCTATTGTTGGTTCCACCTTGCTTTAACCAATCACTCAAATATTTTGCGTCTAATTCATTTGGATCCTTGATTACATTTCTATCATAGAAAGGACAAAACTCATGTGGCAAACAAAGGGGTGATTCTAATTCAGATACTTCATTTTCAAGATTTTTACATATGTAAGCCCAAGATTTGATAAAAGAAGTCGAAGTTTTACCATCTAAAACAGCATGATGTGAAGTAATACCAATTGAAAATCCATAGTTTGGAAAAACGGTAACTTGAAGAGCCAAAACAGAAGCTTGATCATGTGAAATATTCAAGTTAGGTAAAAGATCATGTATTTGTGTAGCTTCAGAAAGGTTCTTACCTGAAAGATGATTGAAATCAGCATCAGATTCAGCTATGGTAAGTGAAAGAGTGTTTCCTTTGATGAATTTAATGATTGGCTTGTGAGAATCATGAGGCCAAATGAGATGACCCAAAAGAGGATAAAAATGAGAAAGTGCAATGGAAAGTGATTTTTTTAGTTTGGGAAGAAGGGTGTTGAGGAAGAGTGAGGCTTGGTGTGGGAATTCATAGAAGAAAATTCTTTGAACAGGTGGTAATCTTAACCATAGTATGTCAAAGAAGGTAAGAGGAAGTGATGTTTCTGAAGGTAGTTCTTCTTGTGAAGATGGTGATACATTGAAAATTTCTATGATTTTGGTCATTTTTTCAGTACAAGAAAATGGAAGATCGTAAGATGAATGAAGGTGTAATTGATTCTTGTTTTTCTGAGGACACAGCACATTTCGGTCCTACACCTTAAAGATACAAGAATCCATCCTTTTGAGTTACCTGACACTCTTTTATTGTTGTGATAGTAGGTCCTACTATCTTCACGTGGTCAACGAGCAAGATCCTATCATTAGAATAAGGATCCTCTCATTCGGGGAAAGATAAATATAATATTGATAGTAGAATTTATACCTCATTGTCAATTCGGTCTATGACTCTTAAAATACAAAATAGTTTCTAAATGTGTACCTCCTTACCCGTTTAGTTTTCTAAAGTAAAAACTTTTGTTAACTTATGAGATGATCTAGGAGAGTTTCCATAGTAATTTTATAGTATTTTTATTTTAACCCAATTTTAGTAACTTTCAATTTTTGTTTGAGTTTGTTATTTTCTATAGTATTCCAGGGTTTGTTATTTCCTTATTTAAACTTAACAGATGTAACCTAATAACAACTGTTATAACTTTTATTCATTCAATAATATTTTAGAGAAGCTCTCTCAATTCTGGTGGATTCCGTAAACTCTTATTTGATAGGTTTGTCGCTTGCAACCTAACTGTTTATCTTATAGGTTTAGCGCTTGCTAACCCTTGCTTCCGTTCTGCGTCAGTTGGTATTAGTGCAAGTTTCTCCTGTTCTTTTTCCTAACGTGATCAGCCATAGGAGATCAACCGGTGAAGAAAGCAGAGGTTGTCGCGGCTCTTACCCGGCCCTCAATGCTTTGGCTGCACAAATGGCGATGTTAACAACTAACCTGAATAACATCGGCAACACCAACAACAACAACAATAATAACAACAACAACAATTCGAACAGGGGAGCAGAACCAATTCCGGTTATTAGGGTTTGTGATAACAACCATACTATTGTTATGTACCGAAAATCAAAACATACACGTGAATCTGATTTGGGATACTATGAACGTAGATATTACAACAAGTTGAAGGATGATTACTATGAGTTTAAAATCTTTAATTTGATATATCGTTGTCCGTTTTGTTACAACAAAGATTACTCTTTGATCGACCTTTTGAGACATGCTTTCAGAATTGCAGGTAACACGTCTAAGACGATTAAAGATATTGCTAAACATTCTGTTTTGATAATGTATATTCTAAGGTATCATAATGTTAATGTTGATAAAAATAAGCCACTTGATGTTAATATTGTTATTGATAAGCCACATGGTGTCGGTATTGCTAGCGGTAAGTCGGTTAATTTGAGTGTCGTAAATCAGAAGTGGTTTGATATGAATGTAACTAAGGGTCAGTTACCTAATGTAAATGTTACTGATAGTTTTATTGCCACATTGGAAGAATACATTAAAGAACTTGAAGGACATTTTGTCACCGATGAATATGTCCAGGTGAAGAATTTGATTGTGACAGCAGTTCCTCCTTCAATGGATTTTAATGGCGGAACTATAGATCTATTTGACGCTGATACAAAGAAGAGTATTTACAAATCAAAATTATTCAATCATCCCAAAAAAAAAATTTGAATGCAATGTTCACAACCTTGATGTGTCACTTTTCAAAAAAAATGTGATTTATCCAGACATCATGACAAATATGACAATATCTCTTTCTCTACAAGTCGCAACACCGGATTATGGTTTTCAAAAGATAATTGGAGAGATCACAGCGGCGCCAGAGTGCGGCATACCTCCTCCGCCACTGAAACCACCAGATCTTCAATCGCCATCGCCGTTGTCTAAGATACCACCAGATCGACATGTTGCTACTGGTATTCAGCATGCTACTACATTTCTTCAACGACATAAAGGCAACTACTATATTTTCCAAATCAAACCATCTTTGTGTTTCACTCAATGGGATCCAAGAGTGTGGTCTCTTATTCTTCGGAGGAGTCAACAAGCATGGGAGCTCTTTATCATAGTGAGAACTCGGGGTCGAGTTCTTCAGAGGTGGATGAGACTGATGTAGGAGGGTTTCCATAGTAATTTCATAGTATTTTTATTTTATCCCAATTTTAGTAATTTTATGTTTTTGTTTCAATTTGTTATTTTCGATAGTATTTTAGGGTTTATTATTTCTCTATTTAAGCTTAACAGATGTAGCCTAATAACAACTTTTATAACTTTTATTCATTCAATATTATTTTAGAGAAGATCTCTCAATTCTGGTGGATTCTGGAAACCTTTATTTGATAGGTTTGTCGCTTGCAACATGTGTGTTTATATTTTAGGTTTAGCGCTTGCTAACACATGCTTCCATTCTGCGTCATGAGGTGACAATTGTTTTAGGCTGATAAGATGAATGATGTGATGTAGGGACCAAATTGAATGTTGTTGGAACAAAATGTGTTTAACAATGAACCTTAAAGAGTTTTGATGATAACAAGGTATTAAAAATTGTAAATTGGACTAGCTAATATTTGTTCAAGTGTACAGGACCATAATTAAAAGGTTACATCATTTATTGGTTCTGAATGAGGAAATAAAGAGCAAAAGGAATCAACAAGATTGAAGCTTAGTGCTCCTGAAGGCAACTCACTCCTGAAGAGAAAAAACGCTCCTGAAGAAAAGCCGCTCCTGAAGATTAATATAGTGCTTCTGAAGAATAGTGCTCCTGAAGACAAGAGGTCCAGAAGCCACATTATCAGAAGCTGCGTTATCAGAAGCTGCCTCATCAGAAGTCATTTCACCAGAAGCTGAAGATCAACTGGATTTGCAAAGATTCAAAGATTGAAGAATCATCACTGCAAAAGCTGTCTATTGGATTCGAAAACATAGCAGAAAATTAGTGGAACATTGCAATGGTCATTTCAAAGGTGTTTGAAGGCATGTGCTTGCAATTTGGACGAAAGCGTTGACATTGTACTATTGTACGAACTGTACAACCACCTTCTCCACTACTCTGTTTTGTGTCCACACTACAAGACAAAAAAAAACAGCTCCAGAATACGGCTTCGCCTGCATAGATGTTCCTTAGGATAAGGAATGGATTTCAAATTGGTTCTTCATAGGACAACAACCAAATCAGGCAAAAGATCATTGGTGAAAGATCAAGCTTCAACAACGACTCTTTGATGTGCTGGCAATTTCACAACGTCTCTTTCACACCTCTATATAAAGGAGTGAAGACTTAGAGTTTTGGTAATGCTGAACGAAAGACTCACAACATTATTACAAGTGCCAAACCTCTGCTGAAATTGTTCTGCATTCACTTAGAATTTCTGTGTCTCAAAGTCATATCTTAGAAATTCTTAAGTCATTGAGTCTGTATCTGATTTGTATTGTGAGCACCTCTGATTGTATATCAAGTGTTCAACCTTAAACAATTTTCTGTGTAATTTTGTTTAGTTAGAAGTCTCTTGCAGTTGTGCTTGAGCAGGAAGTCTCTTGATTGTGTTTTTGAGCAAAGGAAGTCTCTTGCTTGTGTGCTTGAGCAAAGGAAGTCTCTTGCTTGTGTGCTTGAGCAATTGTAATCAGATATTACTCTTAGTGAAATCTCCTTGGAAGTGCAAGGGGGACTGGACTACTTCCGGATTGTGGAAGGAACCAGTATAATTGCTTTGTGTCGTTCTTCTTCTCTCTCTCTGTTTTATTCCGCTGCATTTAGATTCTGATTACCACTTCAGAAGCTGTCTCACTTAGCTTCTGATCAAGTGTGTTCAGTTTTAGGAGAAACGAAGAATTTTTTAAAACACAATTCAACCCCCCTTCTTGTGTTTTTCTCACCTTCAATTGGTATCCAGAGCCTTGGTCTGCTGTGTAACACTTAACCGTGCAACAGTCAAAGATCTGAGAAAAACATGTCTACTCCTCCTCCTACTGGTTCTGGTGATACTAGCTATAAAAATGTCTCACATGATTATAGTGATAGTAAGAAATCCAGTGTTGGAAACATTCCAAAATTCAATGGAGATGCTGAAGAGTTTTCGTGGTGGAAAACCAACTTCTATAGTTATATCATGCGCTTAGATGAAGAATTATGGGATATTCTAGAAGATGGTGTTGGTGACCTTGTCCTTGATGAAGAAGGAGCTGCTGTGGATAGAAAGAAACATACTCCAGAACTGAGGAAACTCTACAAGAAGCATCATATTATCATAGGAGCCCTTGTCACTGCCATACCCAAAGCAGAGTACATGAAGATGAGTGACAAATCCATTGCTAAAGCTATGTTTGCTTCTCTCTGTTCAAACTACGAAGGGAGTAAGAAGGTCAAAGAAGCAAAGGCTCTCCTGCTTGTACATCAGTATGAGTTATTCAAGATGAAGGATGATGAAACTATTGAGGAGATGTACTCAAGGTTTCAAACCTTAGTCTCTGGGCTACAGATTCTAAAGAAGAGCTATGTTGCTTCTGACCATGTGAGCAAGATACCCAGAAGCTTGCCTGCAAGATGGAGACCAAAGGTGACTGCCATAGAGGAAGCTAAAGATTTAAACACTTTAAGTGTCGAAGATCTTGTTAGTTCTCTCAAAGTTCATGAGTTAAGTCTTAATGAACATGAGTCTACTAAGAAGAGTAAATCAATAGCTCTCAAAGTGGTTGAATCTGAAGAGGAAGAACAATCAAGCTCAGATTCTGAACCAGATGCTGCTGAAATGGCCATGCTCTCCAACAGACTTCAGTATCTGGCCAAGAAGAGCAGAAAGTTTCTAGCAAGAAGGAGTAACTCCAGAAGCTCAAGGAAAGAAGATCAAAAGGGATGCTTCAACTGTAAGAAGCCTGGACACTTTATTGCTGAATGTCCTGATCTTCAGAAGGAGAAGTCAAAGGACAAGTCAAAGAAGTCAACGTTCAAACCAAGCAAATTCAAGAAGCAGATCAAGCAGAGTTTAATGGCAACCTGGGATGATTTGGGAAGTGAATCTGGATCTGATAAAGAAGAAGCTGATGAAGATGCAAAGGTAGCGGTTGGGTTAGTTGCCACAGCAACTTCAGAAGCTGGATCAGAATCAGATTCTGAAGATGAAAATGAGGTATATTCTAAAATTCCCAGAGATGAACTTGTTGAGTCACTTAAAGAACTTCTTACACATTTTGAAGTAAGAACCAATGAGTTGAAGGATTTAAAAGAAAAATATGCTGATTTGGTAAAACAGCAAAAATCAACTCTATTGGATCCGAAAGCTTCTGAACAAGGACTTAGGGGCTTTGACTTCATGTGTAAAACGTATGAAGATCAGCTCAGGTTCTTATGTCAGAAGCTACAAGAAAAGTGTAATGAAAAACCTTTAAGTAACCATGAAATTGCTCTTGAAGATTTTATTATATCTGGCATTAACAGAAGCAGAGTGGCTTCTATGATTTATAGCATTTACAAGAACAATGGCAGAGGAATTGGTTTTCCAGAAGTGAAACTTGAGAAAACCAATTGATAAAAAATTAGCAAGTGTACTAATTTATATCGAAGTAATAATTTAATTCGTATCCACAGGGACTGTTCTAATCTCTACTTGGCAATTTCATTAACTTTTAAGATGTAAGTAAATAAGGGGGTTGCCTTAGGCAAATTTGTTTTGGTTGCAATGATAATTAAATAACTGAAATATAAACTTGGTTTAGAAATAATTTTTAGAGAAATGACTAGGTCATTCGATTCATCTATACATCACTCATTAGTAACCTGTTCCCTAAGTCTACGAATGTCACAAAGTCAACGACGAATTAACAAATTAACTTAGGTCAATCCCTTGATCCTAAGTCCTCTCATCTAATCATAATTCCCTAATTCCTTAGGTGAACCTATAATCATCAAAAGCTATTTTGTCCGTTAATTCAATTATCACTATCTAACAACGCTCCATCCCTAGATTGTCCGTTAGATAGAACAGCATAAATATTTCTGAGATACACGCTAGTGTCAGTAGTCATATAATCTCTTAAAACAATTATATTGGGTCAGAATCATAAAAGCATTAAGAACAAAATATACTGAATAAACTAGATTGACATTCATAAACGTAAGAGTTTCAGGTTACATCACATGAGCTAGAACAGAATCATCTCTTGACCTAATCACAAATAGATTTAGCTACTAATAATTAAAGAAAATAAACAACATAGAACCAAAGAGAAATTCATCGATACCGCAATAGCTTATCAAATCCTTATCTCCACGGTGCCGCCGTCTTTTCTTTTTTCTTCTATGTGCAGCCCGTAGCCATCTTTATCTTCAATTCTTTCTTCTCCCAAAATGTTGGTCCGTTTCTATTCCCAAAAACGTGATCCCCCCGCTACTTTGTAGTGTGGCTTCTTTTATAATCTCTCAAACCTAATTCTTTCTTCTCCTTCTAGCCAATCACGTGCTTCCTTTCCTCTTCAAATGTTTTATTCTCTCCACTTGTTATGTGCCACGTGTTTCTTTCCTTTTGTAAATGGTCATCATGTGTTGACTTCTTATGTGTCCCGTATGCACAAGTCCATATTCATGTCTTCTTATCTTTAGTAGGTAGCCCTCCTTTTGTTGTGATGTCTTTATGCATTGTTTGACTATGTAGCCATCGACCAATCATAACAATAGATGATGATATGCTAATTGATTCAATAAATTACAAAAACAATAATTTATTTAAAATAACTCTAAATTAAGTACCAAACTAATAAGAATGGAATAAAAACTTAACTAAAAAGACTCTAAAAATAGTGAATGACTGACTGTCATCACAACCCCAAGCTTGAACTGTTACTTGTCCTCAAGGAACAAACTTATTAAATGAAAAATGACAGTAAAATAACAGCTCACCAACCAATGATATCCTCAAAGTTCATCTCCCTACTAGCCATATGATGAGCTAGTTTGACTTGCTTGCATCCACCATTCACAACTCCACGCAACAATATGATAAGGGTTCACACTCAATCAACATGCAAGTCTACATATTACCATACGCTTGAAAAGTTTCTAAACGTCAATCAAAATCAATGTCATTACACACTTTGAGGTCTTTCAGGGTTATAACGGGGCTTAGGTAAAGGTGGGATAATATTTGGATAAGTAGGCTACACAAAATTTGAGTTAGGCACTCCTACGGAATTTAAAGCATGGATTCAATCCCTCATTCAACCCTTGAAACAACAATTTGTAAATGTACTAGAGAAAATTTGTAACTTGTTGGGACAATCGAGTTTAAAGTTACTCAGATTTTTCATTGTTCGTCCCTTTTTTCATTCTATTTATTTTTTTATACACCATTTTTGAGTGTATTTTTTGTGTGTATTTTTCATGATAATGTTCTTTGTTCTCTAGTACTCCCACCCCAAACTTAGTTGGTTGCAAATTCCAATAGCAACCCCAAACTTATTGAGCAACACTCTACATAGATTAACTCAAATATAACATTTTTGGGTCACGTCCTAAAAGTCTCTAGGCTTAATATGTAGTTTGTCACCGAACAAAAAGATCTAAACCTACCGGCTCAAATTGGCTTTCAAAAAGGACAAATTCAATAAAAATCAGGGTAGGCTTCAAAGGCTCACAGGACCAAGCACTTTCGCCTCAGTGTGTATATGACAAAAATCAATCAACAGTAAAGAAACAATGCAAGTTCTAGAAATGTAGTTGCATGGAACACTCTATATAAGTAAATTGAAAAATAAAATTTGGCAATGAACCTTACAGTGTTAGATTTCTGGGAGTTGTGACTACCTATCACATATGCCGTACACTTCACCTTTGAAATTCTAGTCACTACCTCCATAAGAACTTTGATGTTATCATTGGTGAAACAAACTGTTATCAAACTGGAAAATTTCAAGAAACAAGAAAATTCATTAATAATAAACAAGCAAACAATTAAAGTTACAATAAAAGAGAATCAAACTGAGAACTGACACAACTGACATCTGACAAAGACAAGTTATTGAAAGAAAAAAAAATAAGAACTGATGTGGACTATGATTTATTTTTTTTTGTCCATCTTTTCACTTTTTTTTTGTTTTTTTTTTCTTCATTTTTTTTTGTTTTTTTTACTGAATAAAATACCTGCAAAATAAAAAACATTAAAAAAAAGAGAGGATGGGTTGCCTCCCACCAAGCGCTTTCTTTTACGTCATTAAGCTTGATGCATCAACCACTGTTAGGGCGGCATATATGACAAAAAGAACACATCATCCTTCTTCTTCCTCTTGTTTGGTAGGAATTCCATGAATTTGGCACAAAGCATCAGATGCTCCCATGCTCCAGCCGCTAAATCTTTGTTATTTGAGTTATCCCACCATAAAGAAGGACATGTATCAATTTGCACATGAGTCAGTTCTTCAAACCCCATTTGTTGAGACTTCAGGTAGAGACCAACATTCATCACTTGTGGATTGTCTTCCATCACAGTAGCCTGACACTCAGTCTCCATCTCAACCAACTTTTGTTGAGACTCATATGCTTTCTCAACAAGATCACCACACTGAACTTCAAATTTCTCAAATGAAACTTGATTTAATCTCAAGAAATCATCTAAAATATTTTGAAGCTGAGTATTGTAATCGATGTTGATATGCTCTTTCAGCCCTTCACAATCTGTACCCTGATGATTCGCCTCATAAAGATCACATCTCGCATTTAAACTAGAGATTTGATTGTCCCATTGTTTTATCTTCCAGGAAAGCAGATAATTTTCATACTCCAACGTAACAATCTCCTATGTGTCATAAAGGCGTAACCTGTCTACTAACCTGTCTATCATAGCTGCAAAACTTGGATAAACTTTTTAGCAGCAAAGTACAATGAGGTACACATGAAGAGCATAAATCATAACATTTTTTTTTCTTTCAATTTTTTAATATATAGACAAAAAAATGTAAATGACAGAAATCCTAAACAATAATGAAATTTCCAAGCTGAAATGATTCAACAGTCCCCGACAACGGCGCCAAAAACTTGATAAAAAATTAGCAAGTGTACTAATTTATATCGAAGTAATAATTTAATTCGTATCCACAGGGACTGTTCTAATCTCTACTTGGCAATTTCATTAACTTTTAAGATGTAAGTAAATAAGGGGGTTGCCTTAGGCAAATTTGTTTTGGTTGCAATGATAATTAAATAACTGAAATATAAACTTGGTTTAGAAATAATTTTTAGAGAAATGACTAGGTCATTCGATTCATCTATACATCACTCATTAGTAACCTGTTCCCTAAGTCTACGAATGTCACAAAGTCAACGACGAATTAACAAGTTAACTTAGGTCAATCCCTTGATCCTAAGTCCTCTCATCTAATCATAATTCTCTAATTCCTTAGGTGAACCTATAATCATCAAAGGCTATTTTGTCCGTTAATTCAATTATCACTATCTAACAACGCTCCATCCCTAGATTGTCCGTTAGATAGAACAACATAAATATTTCTGAGATACACGCTAGTGTCAGTAGTCATATAATCTCTTAAAACAATTATATTGGGTCAGAATCATAAAAGCATTAAGAACAAAATATACTGAATAAACTAGATTGACATTCATAAACGTAAGAGTTTCAGGTTACATCACATGAGCTAGAACAGAATCATCTCTTGACCTAATCACAAATAGATTTAGCTACTAATAATTAAAGAAAATAAACAACATAGAACCAAAGAGAAATTCATCGATACCGCAATAGCTTATCAAATCCTTATCTCCACGGTGCCGCCGTCTTTTCTTTTTTCTTCTATGTGCAGCCCGTAGCCATCTTTATCTTCAATTCTTTCTTCTCCCAAAACGTTGGTCCGTTTCTATTCCCAAAAACGTGATCCCCCCGCTACTGTGTAGTGTGGCTTCTTTTATAATCTCTCAAACCTAATTCTTTCTTCTCCTTCTAGCCAATCACGTGCTTCCTTTCCTCTTCAAATGTTTTATTCTCTCCACTTGTTATGTGCCACGTGTTTCTTTCCTTTTGTAAATGGTCATCATGTGTTGACTTCTTATGTGTCCCGTATGCACAAGTCCATATTCATGTCTTCTTATCTTTAGTAGGTAGCCCTCCTTTTGTTGTGATGTCTTTATGCATTGTTTGACTATGTAGCCATTGACCAATCATAACAATAGATGATGATATGCTAATTGATTCAATAAATTACAAAAACAATAATTTATTTAAAATAACTCTAAATTAAGTACCAAACTAATAAGAATGGAATAAAAACTTAACTAAAAAGACTCTAAAAATAGTGAATGACTGACTGTCATCACCAATCTTAAATCTTGTTGTGAATGCATCAAGGAAGGTCTGAAAACATTCTTTGTACCTGAAGGTGCTGAGTTGGAAACTGTTGTTCAATCAGAACCTGAAGCTTCTAGTTCTAAGGCCAAGATTACTTCAAAGCCAAAGAACTCTAAGCCAAAGGCTATGATCAAATCTGAATCCAAGACTTCAAAGATCAGGATCCTGAAAAGATCAGAACCAGTTCCTCAGAGTCTGGTGAAACCAAAATCTGAGGTTCTGAAGTCTAAGTTTCAGAGGAAAACAGTTACTGCTTCTGAAGTACCAAAACCTAAGGTGATGGTTAATCAGAAGCAACCCAACTCACAGCACAAGGTACAGGAAGTGAAGAGTAAAACCTCAAGCACTAACCTTCCAGGACCCACAGGACAATGGGTACCTAAATCTAAAAACGTCAATAATGCAGGTATGTCTAAGAGCAGTGCCAAAGCAAAGATCATGGTACCTAGACAGCGGTTGCTCAAGACACATGACAGGAGAGAAGTCCAGTTTCCTCAGCCTAACAATGAAAGAAGGAGGAAATGTGAAATTTGGAGGCAACCAGTCAGGCAAGATCATAGGTACAAGAACTATTGGTAATTCCTCTACCTCAATTAATAATGTATGGTTGGTAGATGGTCTTGAACATAACCTTTTGAGCATTAGTCAATTTTGTGATAATGATTATGATGTGCTTTTTGAGAAAACCAACTGTACTGTAATCAACAAGGAAGACAAATTCATTGTGTTCAAGGGAAAGAGAGTTGATAATGTCTACAAAATCAATTTTTCTGAACTGGCTGATCAGAAGGTGATTTGCCTTCTATCAGTGAATGATAAGAAATGGATGTGGCACAGAAGGTTGGGACATGCTAACTGGAGATTAATCTCTAAACTTAGTAAGTTACAACTTGTTAAAGGGCTACCATACATTGACTATCATTCAGATGCACTCTGTGGTGCATGTCAGAGAGGGAAAATTGTGAAATCATCTTTTAAAACCAAAGACATTGTTTCAACCTCCAGACCCTTGGAACTACTTCATATTGATCTATTTGGACCAGTTAGTACTGCATCCTTATATGGAAGTAGATATGGATTAGTCATTGTTGATGATTATAGCAGATGGACTTGGGTGAAATTCATAAAGAGTAAAGATGTTGCTTGCGATGTATTCAGTAGTTTCTGCACTCAAATTCAATCTGAAAAAGAATCTAAGATTTTGAAAGTCAGAAGTGATCATGGTGGAGAATTTGAAAATGAGCCGTTTGAAGCTTTTTGTGAAAAACATGGAATTGTCCATGAATTCTCTTCTCCTAGAACTCCATAACAAAACGGGGTTGTAGAGAGAAAGAATAGAACTTTACAAGAAATGGCCAGAACCATGATCCATGAAAATAATTTACCAAAATATTTTTGGGCAGAATCAGTGAATACAGCGTGTTATGTCCAGAACAGGATCTATATCAGACCTATTTTGGAGAAAACAACATATGAACTCTTTAAAGGAAGGAAACCCAATATCTCTTACTTTCATCAATTTGGATGTACATGTTACATTCTGAATAACAAGCTCTACCTAAAGAAATTTGATGCCAAGGCCCAAAGAGGAATCTTCTTAGGTTACTCTGAAAGGTCAAAGGCATACAGAGTGTATAATTCAGAAACACTTTGTGTTGAAGAATCTATGCACGTTAAATTTGATGACAAAGAGCTTGAAGATAAAACTTCAAAGCAAAGTGAAAGTTTTGCAGAGATACAGGTTCCTGAAGTTATTCCAGAACCTGATCAGATAGCTGAATCTGAAGAAAGTCCAGAAGCTAAACCCACATCAGAAGCGCATGATGAAGCTGCTTCTGATGAAGCACAAGATGGCTCACATCAAGAAGATCCTCCCATAAACACTTTCAAGCACAAGTCTTCACATCCTGAGGAGCTAATCATTGGAAACAAAGATAGTCCAAGAAGAACAAGATCATACTTCAGACAAGAAGAGTCAATGATTGGACTGATCTCAATGATTGAACCTACAACAGTTGATGAAGCACTTTCAGATGATGGATGGATCTTAGCTATGCAAGAAGAGTTGAATCAATTTCAAAGAAATGATGTGTGGGATCTGATACCCAAACCTCAGCACAAGAACATTATTGGAACAAAATGGGTATTCAGAAACAAGTTGAATGAGCAAGGAGAAGTAACAAGAAACAAAGCCAGACTTGTTGCACAAGGGTATAGTCAACAAGAAGGCATTGATTAAACTGAAACATTTGCTCCAGTTGCAAGATTGGAAGCAATCAGGTTACTTCTATCTTATGCAGTTAATCATGGGATAATATTATATCAAATGGATGTCAAGAGTGTATTTCTTAATGGTGTCATAGAAGAAGAAGTGTATGTCAAGCAACCTCCTGGATTTGAGGATATGAAATATCCTGACCATGTTTTTAAACTGAAGAAATCACTATCTGGCTTGAAACAAGCTCCCAGAGCTTGGTATGATAGGCTAAGTAATTTCTTAATCAAAAATGATTTTAAAAGAGGACAGGTTAATACAACACTCTTCAGAAGGACCCTTGGGAAAGATATTCTTGTTGTGCAAATATATGTTGATGATATAATATTTGGTTCTACTAATGCATCTCTTTGCAAGGAATTTTCTAAGTTAATGCAGGATGAATTTGAAATGAGCATGATGGGAGAGCTGAAGTTCTTGCTCGGCATTCAAATTAATCAATGCAAAGATGGAGTCTATGTTCATCAATCAAAGTATACAAAGGAGCTTCTGAAGAAGTTCAAGCTTGAAGATTGTAAAGTGATGAACACTCCAATGCATCCTACGTGCACCTTAAGCAAAGAAGATGAAGGAGCTAAAGTAGATCAGAAGCTGTATAGAGGTATGATTGGTTCTTTGTTATACCTCACTGCATCTAGGCCAGATATTTTATTCAGTGTATGCTTGTGTGCAAGATTCCAATCAGATCCTAGAGAATCTCATATGACTGCTGTCAAGAGAATCTTCAGGTATTTGAAAGGAACAACTAATCTTGGACTCCTTTATAGGAAATCCTTAGATTATAAGCTAATTGGATTCTGTGATGCTGATTATGCTGGTGATAGGATTGAAAGAAAGTCAATCTGTGGCCATTGTCAATTTCTGGGTGATAATCTTATATCCTGAGCTAGCAAAAGACAAACAACTATTGCTATGTCTACAGCAGAAGCAGAATACATTTCAGCTGCAAGTTGTTGTACACAACTACTTTGGATGAAACATCAGTTGGAAGACTATCAGATAACTGCTAACAGTATTCCCATTTATTGTGATAATACTGCTGCTATTTGTTTGTCTAAAAATCCAATTTTGCATTCGAGAGCTAAGAACATTGAAATCAAACACCTTTTTATCAGAGACTATGTTCAAAAAGGAATTTTAGATATACAATTCATTGATACTGAAAACCAATGGGCTGATATATTTACTAAGCCTTTAACTGTTGAAAGATTTGATTTTATAAAGAAAAATTTGAACATGCACTTTGTGTCTGATTAAATGTTTGCTTGCTCCTGAATAGGATTTTAGGTTCTGAAGTTAGTTCAGAAGCAGTAGTCCATCAGAAGCTCTTTATTGAGGTTCTGAGGAAAACTCGCTTCTGATGATGACGTCAGCATCTGAAGTCTAGAAGCTGGATTTTATGCTTCTGAATAGTAGAGTTAGTGGAAACGTTGGGAGTTACTTTTTGTGTAACTTCTGGCCCACTAACTTGGTAGTTACTCTGAGAACTTCTGACGTGGCCTGTATGTATTGGTGTATAACTAAATAGGGCAATGATGATTTAATAGCTTTGAAAGTATTTTTCACGCGCCCCCAATTTTGTCATTAATGTTATGTTTGTTTGTCTCTTTTGAATTGCAATCGTTTTACTTTTAACACTTTGTCAATTCACACACAACTCACTCACAACAAACACATTTGCTCTCAAACCTCTTGCGAACTAAGCGCAAAAACCTTAGAACCCTAAAATCTTCTTCAATCATCATCTAATGGCATCATCAAGCTCGCAACGAGAAGTTTCAGAATCTACTGCACGAATGGTCTCTGAATATGACTACAAAGGAAGAAGCATGAAATTGGAAGAATGGGATTTAAAGGTTCAGATAGAAAATCCGGTGGATTTTGAATCACTCGCTTTCCATGAGTGTTGGATCAGAAGCTACTATGAAGTGCAAGAACTTATGCATTACTTCAATATGTTGAATGGACCGACATACGAAGCATTGGTTAGACACTTCTGGGTGAGAGCTAAGGTATATGACAAAGCTGCGTCTATAGTTGAGGAAAGTCAAATGGTTTTGATTTATCCAGAACTGGAAGGGAAAACTAGAGAAGAAATGGGACTTGAGCCATTTACTGGCATTGAAATCAGGTCTAGTATCAGTGGTATTCCAGTGAGAATTGCAGAATGGCAGATAGAAGCTGTACTCCGTAGAGAAGCTTCTGGGAAATACTCTGGAATTGATCTCTCAAGCACAGCTGAAGAACGCATCTGGAAAGAGAAAGTAAACATGGCTCTATACAACTCCACGCAGGCAGGAAAGTATGATGATCTAAGCATGGATAAGAAGCTACTTCTGAAGATTCAGAATGAGAACTTGCTTCCATGTGGTGGAAGTGAGAAACCCAATTTGGCACAAAAAGTCTTTCTCCAGCACTTCATTAAGAAAGAAAAAGTGAACGTGCCAAAATACATGTTCAAGTACTTGATAGAGTGTCTGAAACAGAGTCAGCTGCAGAATAGAACCTGGATACCATATGGAAGACTCTTGTCAGAAATATTCTATCAAGGAGGAGTTTTGGACAAACTAAGCAGTGCTGAAGCCTTCACAGATGATCTGCTTGATACTAAGACTGGGAACTTCATAAATGCTCAAACCCTCAAGAATATGAAGTTGATCACTGTTGTCACCAAGCTTCAAACTGATTTGAGTGAATCGCATGTCAAGTCTGATATTATGAAGGACTTTCCACCCATCTGCAAGAAGGATCCTCTTGAAGGGCAGATGTACTACATCAAGGAGCACTTTGAGGCAACCAATGAAAGAATCAGGTTGGAAGATGTACCTGAGGAGATGTATGGTGGTACACTACCACGAGCCAGAGGTAGAAAATCAAAGAGGAAGATGTCTGCAGAAGAGTATCTGAAGGTTGAAAAGTCTGTTAAGAAGGCAAAAGTTGCTTCTGACAAGCTCAAGATTGGTGGTTCCTCAGTACCATCAATTGAAGAAGCTATTGAAGAAATAGATTCAAGGTTGATCCTGGATGTTGGTATTGTTCTAGATCAACCTGCAATACCAAGGAAAAAGAGGAAGCCAGCAGTAAGGAGGACCAAGGATATTCCTCTTATTACCAAGAAAGTTGAAGCTGCTACTTCTGTGTTAGAAGCTATTGAAAAAGCTGTGAAGATTGCTTCTGAACTTCAAGAGGAAGTAATGACAGAAGCATCACAACTTCTTAAAATTCTTGGCTCTGCTAAAGATGATCAAAAGAAGTCAGCTGATTGTTCAGAACCTTCTACAACAGGTAATGTCTCCACACACTCAGAACCTGTAATACATGAGATATCCAGTGACTCTCCTTCACCTTCTTCAAAATCCTCATCATCATCTTCTGATTCTGATGATGATATACCCATAGGACAACTTCTTCGAAAACCAATAAAAAGCCATTCAACATCAACCAAGACAAACAAAGAGCCCTCTCAGTCAAGCAATTATAAGCCAGTTGGTCACATAATCAATCAGAAATTAGGAGAAATGGCTGAGCAGAGAGATAGAGTCATCGATACTATCCTCCGCCATCACCCTCAACCTCTTAACATTCAACCCCTCAACATGATTTTACCAGAAAATGTTGAGTCAACCTCAGAGAAAGCCTCTGAGACAACCCCAGAAGCATCTGCTTCTGATAAAGTTGTCTCAGAAGACCCCCCACAACAACAAGAACCCGAAAAAGCCTTTTCATCCCCTCAAATAGAACCTACAACTTCATCACCCCCAACTGTTCCTGAACCATCTATTCCTGAACAAGTCACTCCTCAAAAGACCGTTCCTGAACATATTGTTCCTGAACAACCAGTTACTAAACCCATTCCTGAACCTGCATCTGAAACTGCTGGTCCTGAACACATTGTTCCTGAGCCAACCCCTGCTTCCATAACTCCTTCACCAGTACAA
The DNA here is from genome assembly GCF_051527215.1 of Medicago sativa. Taxonomy (NCBI): domain Eukaryota; kingdom Viridiplantae; phylum Streptophyta; class Magnoliopsida; order Fabales; family Fabaceae; genus Medicago; species Medicago sativa. Next base: position 37,684,623 of record NC_140755.1, on the reverse strand, counting down.
GCCATCAAGATCACCCACCATACTAGTGTATGTGATATGGACACAGACTCTGAGGATGATCAAGATGATCATGCCTCTGATATGGTAGTTGACCCCAATCCTGACCAACCATCAACTAGCCAATCCTTAACTACAAATGACCAATCATCATCAAACCTACCCATTGTAAACTTAGCCCCTCCAAAACCCTCTAAACAACCTTCACCTCCCACCATTTTCCTGGATTCTCAAGTGCTACAAGATGTGTGGGAAGATATTGCTTCCCACACAATCAGAAGCAATGGAGAAGCAATGGAGAAGGATCAAGGAAAGGGTCATCAACCTGATTTCAGCACTGCATGATTCTTGCATTGAGGCTCAAGAGCAAGCCAAGCAGAAGCTGGAAGATTGGTTGAATGGAATTGAAGAGTGATGACATCCTGTCATTACGTAATATTAGGGACTTATTGTGACATTTTGATAGAGTTCTCATGCAATTTATACTGTTCTGGAGTGCAAAAAGCTTAAAATTTGAAGTCTGTTCGAAGGAAATCGCGCCACGCCAATTTCAAGCCGTGCTGCGATTTTTGAAGCAAAATTACACACTTCCTGTAAAGAGGAAATCGCGGCACGCCATTATACAAGGCGCGGCGCGATTTTGATGGGTCAGGCCCATGACTTCTATAAATACTGCACTCAATCTGAAGAACAGGGGTTACGATTTTGGAGAGCAAAGTGCGATTTTGAGACATCAGAGACGGCTAGAAGGGCGATTTCTTCATCCTTTTACCAATTCATGTATGTTTTAATTATTTCATTGATTATGCTATTTGTAAACTCGATTATGAGTAGCTAAATCTCTTAGAGATTAGATCCGAGATGAATCTTTGTAACCCTAATTGACACATGTTGCTGTGAAACTCTATTTTGTTTATGAATTCAATTCTAGTTTATTCAATTCAATTGTTCTTAATGCTTTTTATATCTTGATCACATATAACTTGATTTCGTGAGAATGAATGACCACTGACCATGGCTTTCAACTTAGACCTAATTGAATTGTTCTAATAAACAGGGTTAGTCTAGGAATAGATAATCATTTGTTAGTGATAATAGGTTAACGTTCGGTAAAACCTTCAAGAATTAATAGACCACCTAAGGAATTAGGGGCTGTAGTTTAAGAAGAGGGTCCTAACTCAAGGGATTGATTAGGGCTATTTTGTTAATCATCGTAAACTAGAAGAGGGTTCATAAAAAATAGGTGCAGTAGACCAATTAGGGGAACTTAGAGGATTCGACGGATCTGATCTCATTTCTCTCCATATTTTCTTAATCAAATCTTTATTTTCTGTTTCTTGATTTAATTAAAATCAAACCAAATCTACTGCCTAGTGGCAAAACAAAATAAATTTTATACATCCTATTTTTATAACGCAATTGAATTATTGAAGTTAAAAACAGTCCTCGTGGGATCGATATTTTTACTACTTCGATAGTATTTGGTGCACTTGCCAAACTCCTATCAAGTTTTTGGCGCCGTTGCCGGGGACTGTTGAATTATTTCAACAAGGCAATTACGTTATAATTTAGGGTTTTTGCAATTTAATTTTCTGTTTTTAATTTTTATTTTTCTGTTTTCATATTCACTTGATTACTTTGCGTTGTGCAGTGCTACTAAGGTATTTTGCTGTTTATGCGAGGTAAACAGAGCTCAGACGACTTAGAGTACGATCCGGAAATTGAAAGGACTGCTAGAGCACTTCGGAAAGCTGTCCGATCGCAAAGGTTAGCTCAGTCCGTTCCACCGGGTGTTCGAGAACAAATACCGGAGCCACTCTCAACTGAATCTGAAACAATCTCTTCTCCTAAATCTGCAACTATGGAAGGAGAAGGTGTTGTACCACCGAGGCCTAAGCTAGGAGACTACGGGTTAGCCACTCATCGCGGTCAACTGACCCACACTTTTCAACCAGCTAACCCCGTAGCTTTCGACATCAAGACAACTGTCCTCAACGGTTTGAGGGACAAGCAATTCGATGGGACTGAAGCTATGAGTCCTCATGAACACTTGAGCCGCTTTGCTGAAACCTGTGAGTTTTGTGTGCAACCAGCCACAGTGACTGAAGCACAAAAGAAGCTAAGGCTGTTTCCTTTCACCTTGACGGGAAGAGCGAAAGATTGGTTGCTAACAATACCAAACGGGACTGTCCAAACATGGGAAGAGTTAGAGCTGAAGTTCTTGGAGAAATATTTTCCTATGTCTAAATATTGGGAAAAGAAGATGGAGATCTCTAACTTCAAGCAAGGAGAAGGTGAATCATTGTATGATGCTTGGGAGCGATTCAATTTGCTTCTTAAGAGGTGCCCTAATCATGAGTTCACCGAGAAACAATACCTCCAAATTTTCACTGAGGGGGTAACACCAAACACTAGAATGTTCTTAGATGCTTCCGCGGGAGGTAGTCTCAAGAGCAAAACTGATCATGAAGTTCAAGCTCTAATTGAAAACATGGCTGGCAATGAGTATCGTGATCAAGCTAAAAAGAAAGAAAGAGGAGTGTTTGGGGTGAGTGAACAAACTGCTATCCTTGCTAACCAAGCAGCTATGAACAAACAAATCAAAGCTCTAACTAAGGAGTTTCAAGGCTTCACTTTGGCTCATAAGCAACAACAAGTAGCTGCAATCAAGTGTGACTTATGTGGTGAAGAACATCCCAACGGTGAGTGTGTTCCAGAAGGATCAAGTGAAGAAGCTAACTTCATGGGAGGTTATCAAAGGCAGAATCAATACTACAATTCAGGCATCAATAAGCATCCAAATCTAAGCTACTCAAATAACAATGCTTTGAACTCTCAGATGCTCACTCCTCCTCAACAACAACAAAGGAAGCCATCAGCTCTTGAGGAAACTATGATGAACTTCATGAAGATGACACAAGGCAACTTTGAAGAGATGAAGAAGAGTCAAGAAGCTGAAAGAAAGAACAACGAAGCTTCTAGGAAGATGCTTGAAACTCAACTGGGGCAATTAGCTAAGCAATTGGCTGAACAAAGTAAAGGCGGATTCTCAAGTAACACTAAAGACAACCCTAAGAATGAGTCTTGTAATGCTATTGAATTGAGGAGCAAAAAGGTTTTGACACCTTTAGTTCCAAAAGCTCCAAAGAAGGTTGATGATGTAGTTGAGGTGGAGGAGAATGAAGTAGTTGAAAAAAATGATGAGGATGTAGTTGAAAAAGAAAGTGAGCATGGAGTAGTTGAAAACGAAAGGAAGAAAAAAATAGAGGGAGAAAAAAGTGAGAAATTAATTGATGAAGATTCAATCTTGAGGAAGACGAAGAGTCAAATATTGAAGGATGGAGACAAACCACAAGTTATTCCATCATATGTGAAGCTTCCATACCCTCACCTTTCGAAGAAGAAAGAAAAGGATGAAGGTCAATTCAAGAAGTTCATGCAACTTTTCTCACAACTTCAGGTGAACATTCCTTTCGGCGAAGCTCTTGATCAAATGCCGTTATATGCTAAGTTCATGAAAGACTTGTTGACCAAACGAAGGAAGCCTAAGGATGATGAGAACATTGCACTTTCTGAAAACTGTAGTGCTATTCTTCAAAAGAAGCTGCCACCTAAGCTGAAGGATCCTGGTGCATTTACTATCCCTTGTTCAATTGGACCGGTAGACATTGGTAGAGCTTTATGTGACTTGGGAGCAAGTATCAATTTGATGCCTCTTTCAATGATGAAGAAGCTTAAGTGTGGGGAACCAAAACCAACAAGAATGACCATTACTTTAACTGATCAGTCAATCTCTTATCCTTTCGGTATACTTGAAGATGTGCTAGTCAAGGTTAATGACTTGGTGTTCCCAGCAGATTTTGTGGTCTTAGATATGGCTGAAGATGAAGACATGCCACTCATTCTAGGAAGACCTTTCCTTGCAACTGGTCGTGCTTTGATTGATGTTGAACGTGGAGAGTTAATGTTGAGGTTTCATAAGGAGCAGGTAGTTTTCAATATCTTTGAGGCAATGAAGAACCAAGATGAGAACCACAAGTGTTACCGGATTGACGTTGTTGAAGAGACAATCGAAGAGAACTCCCTTGAATCTCAACCTATTCAACCTCTGGAAGGAGAAATTGTTAGGCCTATTGAAAGTAAGGAAGTGGTTGAAGATGTGGGGATGACAGAGTGTGTTAAGCAACTTGAAGCAAGCACAGAACTTATGCAACAACAATCATTAGGAGACATCCTTGACAACAAGTATGGGGGATTGGGAACTTGGAACAATATGCCTAAGACTACTTTTACTAATCCTTGTGGTGTATTTGCTTATAAGAAGATCCCCTTTGGAATGCGTAATGGGCCAGCTACTTTTCAATGGTGTATGCTTTCTATCTTCTCTGATACAATAGAAAGAGTTAGGAGGTACTATGAAAAAGGGGTGGTAAGAAACAAGCCTTTTGATGAAACTGTGGAACCAAGGAGGTCTGGTGCACAAGGAACTTTCAAGGGTAAGGAACAAAAGCTGAAACGGTACCGTAAAGGAGGACTCCCAAACAATGAAGAGGGAGAGACATCCACTGATCCTTAGGGATAGTCATCAGTCAAGCTAGTGACGGTAGGGAAGCGCTGGGTGGGAGGCAACCCACTATTTATTTTTTCAGGTATGATTTTATTGCTTTCAAAAACAAAAACACAAAAATATTTTTCTTTTCTTTTAATACAAGGCAGGGAAGTTTTAAAAATTTTTGTTCAAGGATACCTCTTGCCAAGAAAATCATGCAAAGTACTGATGTCTTGCATGATTCTCTCCTCAAAAGTTTTTCAAAAATTCAAGGAACTCAGGCATTTTTCAAGAAAACAAAATTTTTGGCCTGAGGAAGCAAAGAATGCTCCCTGTTTGACCAAAATCGCGCCGCGCCTATATATGGCCGCAGCGCGATTTTCACAAACAAACTGGCTAACCCCCTGAGTTTGCAAAATCGTGGCACGCCTAGAAACCACCGCGGCGCGATTTTGCCCTTATGTTGAAAAAAATAGCCGTTGGAACTCCTAGCCGTTACTAGCCGTTACATTTTTGCCCGTTATTGCCCGTTACAATGCAAAATCGCGCCGCGCCTTGCATATTGGCGTGCCGCGATTTTGCCCAAACAGCACTATAAAACCTTCACTGTTCATCATCATTTTCATTCCATTATTCCTACCTTTCTCTACCAAAACTTCCCTAAACTTCCATTCACGAATTTTTCTCATCTTCATCCCCTTTTTCACTTCCTAAACATCATCTACCCACAATCCTATCATCAATTCATCACTCCAAACCACCATAAAACCACCATCATTCCCAACTTTCCCAAACTTCACAAAACTTCCCTTTCACCATCTTCCTAAACCACAAATGGCCTCCAACCAAAGGAACACCCGCTCAAAGAAAGCCACCAACCCAAAACCATCCACAAGCAAATCCAAACGCCCTCGTGCCGCATCCGAACCACCAGAAAACGCCATCCATTTCATCAATGACCAAGCCCAAGAGTTCCATCAATCTATGAAGAGTTTCGAAGTCATAGGGGAGAGGAAGTTTGATTTCACAAAGCTTGTGAAATATCCTTTCTTTGAGTCTGAATTACGAAGGAGGGGGTGGACGAGGTTGAATGAGATGATCGACGAAGCAAACAACAAAATGGTGATCGTCGAATTCTTTGCAAATGCAAGGGTGTCCGATACACCCTTTCAATCTTTTGTGCGAGGCAAATACATTGATTTCAGCCCGGATGCTCTCAATGCATGGCTGAATGTTCAAGCACCGGAGGAGTGTTGGGTTGAAAAATTAAGGAGGGAGAGATTTGCTATTACGGAGGATACCTTTGATGAGATCATCACCACCATGTGTAGGCCTGGGTCGACTTGGAAAAAGTCCCGAATGCTTACCTATGCGGAGATGCTGCCGGTACCCAAGGCATGGGTGTCCTATGTGGTCCAGACTCTTGAGAGTGCATCTTGCACTTCTGAAATTCCTCTCAAGAGGGTGCTTGCTGCCTACGCCATCATCAAGGAGCACCCTATAGATATTGGCCTCCTCTTGGCCAATAGTCTTCATGATCTAGCAACCGGAAACACCACACAATTGGGGCATGGGAGTTTAATTAATTGGTTGTGTGAGCAAGAGTTGGTGCCAGCTTATGATAGTGATCTCAACACAAGCAATATGAAGCCAATCACCGACTCGGTAATGGATGGATTTGTGAAGAAATATGAGGGCTATTTGAAGGAGAGAGAGAGGGAGGCAGCAAGGCAACAACAAATGGAGCAAGGAGGGAGTAGTAGCCAAGGGGGTTATGCTCCTCTTCACCCAAAGCTTGAGGAATTCATGCATGTGCAAGCTAATTGGATGAATGAGACTTCGGACCAGCTGTGGGTGAACCGTCCTAGGTTCTCAGCTGCGTTTGCTGCGGAGGCTCAATTGCATATGGGTCCGATTAGTGGGTCTTATGAGAGGTTTGGAGGCTCCCGTGAGCGCATGGAGCAATATTTTACACATCAAGAAGAGTATGGGCTGCGCATGAGGAGGGAAATCACTGATGATTTCAATACCACCGAGCAAGATCAAGGGGATGGCATCTTTGAAGGATTGAGGACACCGATGGCTGGACACTCGGATGATGATGTGAACATGGGCTGATCTACTGATGGATTAGCATCTTCTGCTTTGTATTTTAGTTTCAGTCATTTTTCTTTTGATGTATTTTCTTTATTTTCTTTTTAATGTTGAAGTCCATTGAACTTATTTCCCTATTGTAATTGCTCCTGCACTTGTTTATTATTAATGAATTTGTTTTGTTTCATGTGACCTATTCCAGTTTAGTAACAGTTGTTTGATGAAACGGTATTCCAAACGTTCTAAAGGAGGGGTGACTTGATTCAAAGGCGAAGTGTACGGCGTTGCTAGGTAGTCACATACTCCCAGAAATCTCAGCCATAAGGTTCATTGCCAAATCTTGTTTTTCAATTTACTTATATTTAGAATAGTTTTCCATGCAACTACATTTCTAGAACTTGCATTGTTTCTCTATTATTGATTGGTCTTTGTCAATTACACACTGAGGCAAAAGTGCTTGGTCCTGTGAGCCTTTTTGAAGCCTACCCTGTTTTAATTTGTTGAATTTATCCTTTCTTAACCAATTGTGAGCCGGTAGGATTAGAACTTTTTGTTCGGTGACAAACTACATTACAAGCCTAGAGACTTTTAGGACTTGTCCCTTAATGTATTTTCTGAGTTAAGGCATTGTAGAATGTTGCTAAAGATTAAGTTTGGGGTTGCTATTGGAATTTGCAACCAACTAAGTTTGGGGTGGGGGTACTAGAGAATAAGAGAACAAAAATGAAAGAAATATGAAATTGTCATGCAAAATACACACAAAAATGGTGTATCAAAAAAAAAAAGAAATTGAATGATGAAAAGGGACAAAACATTGAAAATCCGAGTAACTTCAAACTCGATTGTCCCTAAATGTTAAAAATGTTCTCTAGTACCTTTGCATTGATTGTATTTCCACAAGGTGAATGATTGAAGGATTGAATTTTGTGCTTTAATTTCCGTAGGAATGCCTAACTCAAATTTTGTGTAGCCTACTTATCCAAATATATCCCACCTTTCACCTAAGCCCCGTTATAACCCTAAAGACCTCAAAAGTGTGTAATGATATTGACTTTGATTGATATTTAGAAACTTTTCAAGCGTATGGTAATATGTAGACCTGCATGTCGACTGGTAGAACCCTATTTCAATTTGATGCGTGGAGTTGTGAATTGGTGGATGCGAACAAGTCAAACTAGCTCATCTTTAGCTAGAAGGAGAATGAACTTTTGGGTACTATCGTTTTGTCAGGTAATTGTTATTTTACTGTCGGTTGTCACTGTTGCAAGCAAATTCCTTGAGGACAAGGAATGGTTTAAGTTTGGGGTTGTGATGACATCCTGTCATTACGTAATATTAGGGACTTATTGTGACATTTTGATAGAGTTCTCATGCAATTTATACTGTTCTGGAGTGCAAAAAGCTTAAAATTTGAAGTCTGTTCGAAGGAAATCGCGCCACGCCAATTTCAAGCCGTGCTGCGATTTTTGAAGCAAAATTACACACTTCCTGTAAAGAGGAAATCGCGGCACGCCATTATACAAGGCGCGGCGCGATTTTGATGGGTCAGGCCCATGACTTCTATAAATATTGCACTCAATCTGAAGAACAGGGGTTACGATTTTGGAGAGCAAAGTGCGATTTTGAGACATCAGAGACGGCTAGAAGGGCGATTTCTTCATCCTTTTACCAATTCATGTATGTTTTAATTATTTCATTGATTATGCTATTTGTAAACTCGATTATGAGTAGCTAAATCTCTTAGAGATTAGATCCGAGATGAATCTTTGTAACCCTAATTGACACATGTTGCTGTGAAACTCTATTTTGTTTATGAATTCAATTCTAGTTTATTCAATTCAATTGTTCTTAATGCTTTTTATATCTTGATCACATATAACTTGATTTCGTGAGAATGAATGACCACTGACCATGGCTTTCAACTTAGACCTAATTGAATTGTTCTAATAAACAGGGTTAGTCTAGGAATAGATAATCGTTTGTTAGTGATAATAGGTTAACGTTCGGTAAAACCTTCAAGAATTAATAGACCACCTAAGGAATTAGGGGCTGTAGTTTAAGAAGAGGGTCCTAACTCAAGGGATTGATTAGGGCTATTTTGTTAATCATCGTAAACTAGAAGAGGGTTCATAACAAATAGGTGCAGTAGACCAATTAGGGGAACTTAGAGGATTCGACGGATCTGATCTCATTTCTCTCCATATTTTCTTAATCAAATCTTTATTTTTTGTTTCTTGATTTAATTAAAATCAAACCAAATCTACTGCGTAGTGGCAAAACAAAATAAATTTTATACATCCTATTTTTATAACGCAATTGAATTATTGAAGTTAAAAACAGTCCTCGTGGGATCGATATTTTTACTACTTCGATAGTATTTGGTGCACTTGCCAAACTCCTATCAAAGAGAATACTGGAGATGTAGAAATTCTTGGTACTTGGGTGAAGAACCCACTCAGTATCAGAGGCAGAGAACCTGGTGAATTCCTGCCTAAGGATTTGCATCTGATTATTCCTTCTGAGATCCTGGAGAAGAAAGATGCACCTAACCTGGCTCTAGCTTAGGAGAACAAGGTGCTCAAAGAAGAAAATGAAAGACTTGAAGCAGAGCTACTAGAGCAGAAGCTGAAGATATCAAAATTGGAAGCTGATATGCAAGAAGCCAAGATCAGAGAAGACAACTACAGAAAAGACATGGACAAGAAGTATGCTGATGTTCAAGAGCTTCTGAAGAAGATTTTAGAGAAATAAGCCAAACCCATAGTTGCACACTTTTAGCTTATTTTTGTCTCTTTAGGCTTTTAATATTCTGATCATCTCTGCTTCTCATTCAGTTCTTTTCGCTTCTGATATTATATGCTTCTGAATTCTTCTTGCTTCTGAATATCATTAACTGTTTATATCATGTGTGTTGTTATTTGCTTTGATAATAATGCTTGCTATGCCCTGTTTATTTAATTTTTGAAGATGGTTAATATGCTTTAAAATAATTTGAATTATGCTCTGAACCTTTAATCTTACGTTTTTCTCATCTCTTCTTTTTGTTTATGTCTTTTTGCTAATGACAAAAGGGGGAGTATATGTGATAGTATTTAAAGGCTCTGAGCCCCATTACTAATATTTGAAATTTTTGAAAATTTCTATCCTTTTGTTTTACCTTAAAACGGTGTATCAAAAAGGGGGAGTATCAAATTTCAAATAAAATTAATTGAACCATTCTTCTTATCTATAAGTCAATTCTTTCAATTTTTTTAAGCTCTGATATTATAGTGCGAAAAATGAATTTAATTAACCTGGATAGAACTTAGGGGGAGCTTACAAACCTCACCTTAAAAACTATCAGACTCAGGAGGAGTTAAAGCTTACAAACCTCAGACTCTGAGCTTACAAACCTCAGAAACCCCAAAGTCAACTCGTTAATTAGATTAACAACAATTGACCAATTTTAAATATTATTGTTTATCATCATCAAAAAGGGGGAGATTGTTGGAACAAAATGTGTTTAACAATGAACCTTAAAGAGTTTTGATGATAACAAGGTATTAAAAATTGTAAATTGGACTAGCTAATATTTGTTCAAGAGTACAGGACCATAATTAAAAGGTTACATCATTTATTGGTTCTGAATGAGCAAATAAAGAGCAAAAGGAATCAACAAGATTGAAGCTTAGTGCTCAAGAAGGCAACTCGCTCCTGAAGAGAAAAAGCGCTCCTGAAGAAAAGCCGCTCTTGAAGATTAATATAGTGCTTCTGAAGAATATTGCTCCTGAAGACAAGAGGTCCAGAAGCCACATTATCAGAAGCTGCGTTATCAGAAGCTGCAACATCAGAAGCTGCCTCATCAGAAGTCATTTCACCAGAAGCTGAAGATCAACTGGATTTGCAAAGATTCAAAGATTGAAGAATCATCACTGCAAAAGCTGTCTATTGGATTCGAAAACATAGCAGAAAATTAGTGGAACATTGCAACGGTCATTTCAAAGGTGTTTGAAGGCATGTGCTTGCAATTTGGACGAAAGCGTTGACATTGTACTATTGTACGAACTGTACAACCACCTTCTCCACTACTCTGTTTTGTGTCCGCACTACAAGACAAAAAAAAAACAGCTCCAGAATACGGCTTCGCCTGCATAGATGTTCCTTTGGATAAGGAATGGATTTCAAATTGGTTCTTCATAGGACAACACAACCAAATCAGGTAAAAGATCATTGGTGAAAGATCAAGCTTCAACAACGACTCTTTGATGTGTTGGCAATTTCACAACGTCTCTTTCACACCTCTATATAAAGGAGTGAAGACTTAGAGTTTTGGTAATGCTGAACGAAAGACTCACAACATTATTACAAGTGCCAAACCTCTGCTGAAATTGTTCTGCATTCACTTAGAATTTATGTGTCTCAAAGTCATATCTTAGAAATTCTTAAGTCATTGAGTCTGTATCTGATTTGTATTGTGAGCACCTCTGATTGTATATCAAGTGTTCAACCTTAAACAATTTTCTGTGTAATTTTGTTTAGTTAGAAGTCTCTTGCAGTTGTGCTTGAGCAGGAAGTCTCTTGATTGTGTTCTTGAGCAAAGGAAGTCTCTTGCTTGTGTGCTTGAGCAAAGGAAGTCTCTTGCTTGTGTGCTTGAGCAATTGTAATCAGATATTACTCTTAGTGAAATCTCCTTGGAAGTGCAAGGGGGACTGGACTACTTCCGGATTGTGGAAGGAACCAGTATAATTGCTTTGTGTCGTTCTTCTTCTCTCTCTCTGTTTTATTCCGCTGCATTTAGATTCTGATTACTACTTCAGAAGCTGTCTCACTTAGCTTCTGATCAAGTGTGTTCAGTTTTAGGAGAAACGAAGAATTTTTTAAAACACAATTCAACCCCCCTTCTTGTGTTTTTCTCACCTTCAAATGTAACCTAAACAAAATCGGGGACAATAATAAAATCTCTAAATCCTTAAATTTCAAAGATCATCTAGTTTATTTGTATGACTCTTAACGAATGTTTCTAGTTAATTATGTATTTGAAAGATAAATTATGAATGATTTTACAAAATTATCTCTTATTAATGACATGAGAAAAAACGATTAAAAGAATAGAAAGAAGATAGAGTAATAAATGATAAAGAGTTTGATAAAAAAAAATCATTAATGATGTAATGGTATTGAAAAGTGACTTATAATAAAAATCAAATATTTTTTTCAAATTGGCTTATAATAAATATTGGCCGCATCAACTTGATGTTAACAATGCACTCTTTAAAGGAGATCTTAATGCACAAGTATTTACAAAAATACTATTTGGATTCTCTCATAAAGAGAAGTTGTGTTTGTAAATTAAACAAATCAATTTATTGTCTCAAATAGGCTTCTTACTAATGGTTCTCTGAATTCTCCATCACTCTTATTCAGAAAGGTTTTCGTCGATCAACTTCTGATTATAGTTTGTTCACTTACAATTGTGATCAAACGACAATATATTTGTCCTTCTTATGTTTATGACATCATTATCATTGACGACAATGAAGATGCCATTTCAGAAATAAAGTAATTTCTTTCACAGTATTTATCCATCAAAATCTTTGCTATTTCTTAGGCATTGAAGTAACATGTTCTAAAAAAAGGATTATTACCTTAGCCATCAAAATCTTATACACTTGGAATTTTATCTGACACTAGTATGACTGGTTGTCGCCCATCATATATTACCTTGGAGAAATACCTTTTTATACGACCAAATGACGACACTCCTCTTTCGGATACGAAAGTTTATCATCCTACCATTGGTCGTCTCATAAATCTAACATTGACACTACATAATATTCAATACGCTGTTAAAACTATCAGTCAATTCATGAAATCCTCATGCTTCTATCATCTAGATGTAGCCACACAGGTTCTTCAATATCTTAAAAGGAGTACCAGAAATGTTTATTTCCCTTTGCATCCAACTCCATTAATTTAGTTGGATATACAAACTATGAATATGGTTTGGTTTTCCTACAACTCATCGTATTTCATGGAATAGCATGAAACAACCAACAATTTCTCGTTATTCTGCTAAACTAGAATATCGTTCTTTCGCAACTTTATCCTATGTGTTGCAATGGTTAAAATATCTTCCCTCTGATCTCGATATTGACCAACCTTAGCCATTTACATTGTCGAAAATCTAGTTTTTCATGAGTCCAGATATATTTGATCCAAGAAATTGGGATGTTTTTTAGGATGATCCAAGAAATTGAAATGTTTTTTAGGATGATCCAAGAAGATGAGTCTGAAAAAGTGCAGAACACACAAAACTGCAAGGAAATGAAGATCGTTCTTCAAAATCACGAAGAAACGAGAAGAATGATGAATCGTGAATGAATTCACCAAGAAAACGGAAGAAATTGTGAGTAAATACAATAAAAAGCATGAAAAATGCAACGGAGAAAGAATGGAGAACAAAGCTTTATATGCAAGTGGAAACGTACTACTAAGCTATTAGAATTGTACTACACTCTAATTACTTGTACTACAAGTAACACGTGTCTCTTCCCTATTGGTTGAGATTTTCTCATGGTGTAATATATACATCAGAAGCAATGAATCAATTCAAAATCAATAATCATAAATGAATCATACATATCAGAACATATCATACACATCAGACGCAACATTAATGTATCGTACACCATCGACATTCAAATAATTTGACAAATTCATTACATACTTGGGATACGTGGCATATTTGAGATTGCAAAGCCATTAGTTTCAAATTCAGAAATTAAATTATTTTGTGAAGGGACAAACATGAAAATGTCGAAGACACATGGAAGTTTGTCAAGAGTTTGAGAAACATAGCAGTGCACGCGTTGGAATCATCATTTTTTTTTTGTTATTTGCAGTTATCTGATCATGCTAGTGTATATAGCAGTTTTTGTATAAGAAATAAGGGTCGCAAATCATTCACAGAAACCGTAAACACTCAAATTATCAATGTTACAGCGAGAAACGGGTGTTAGACAAATGTATGATTTTGTGTACTAGTGTTCTTCATTCATTTAATCACATGCTCTCTCTTCAAAGATTGTTTGCATTTACTTTAAGTTTTTATTTTATTTTTAAACGAATTTCGACTAAGTCGAAATAGTTATTTAAATTCATCTTTTTACATTCAAATTTATGAACATGATGAACATTTAAATATTTTTGGGAAATATTGCACAAATATGTCATAAAATTTACTAGTTTGATCCTGTAAGTAATAAATTTAAAACTAATGATTGTTTACCAAAAACATCGATAAACAACCACCAACACAAAAAAAAAACTCACCTTTCTTGATTTTCTTCCCCCTTCTCATGTTCATCATCATTCATACATTCATAACAAAATCCAAACAAACACAAAAAAAGAGAAAACAGAAAAAGATATAGAAAAACTCAAAATCATCATCTTCATACATTAATCAAATAAAAACAAAACAAAAAAAACCAAAATCATACACTCAAAAATTTATTAAAAGTACCATAAAAAATTTAATCCTGCATAACAATAGAGTTTACACATACACATGAAGAAACTCAAGATGCAATGCCTTTGACAAAGAGCGAAGCGAAAGCTTCCATTGCTTTTTTGTTAGACACAAAACCTATCTCAACACCATCACCATTTCTACAATCAGAAAGAGAAAAGGCACCAGTTCTATCTATAGAAACCATTTCAACTTTCTTTGGTTTTCCACAACCAAAATCAGTGCTATAAACCTCAAATTTAGGTGAACCAGCAGTACCAATTGTTTTAACATCAGCAATGGCAAGACCTTTAAGTAACCATGAAGACCAATTTTCAGCTCCATTCAACACACCATCTTTTAAAGTTTTCAAAGCTTCACTCAACACTTCAACAGCCACAATTAGTCCATTTTCTCCAAATAACTCACTTGTTTCAAAAATTGCAAGTCTTCCTCCAATACAATTTCCAAAATATGTTGTAGGAATCGGCTGATCTAAACGATTCCGGCAATCGATATTCAAAGCCATCACAACATTTTTGTTCTCAATTTTCTCTGCTTTCATTCTACATACCAATGCATAAGCAATAGATACCACAAATGTTGACAAGTGAAGATTTTTATTCTCATTCCTAGTACCCTTTTGTTTTGACACTACAAATTCCTTAAGCTTTTCGATCTCCGAACGAGATAATTGAAATAACCCTCTAAATGAATCATTTGGAACTTGAAGATCCCAAACCATTAAGCTTCTATTGTTGGTTCCACCTTGCTTTAACCAATCACTCAAATATTTTGCCTCTAATTCATTTGGATCCTTGATTACTTTTCTATCATAGAAAGGACAAAATTCATGTGGCAAACAAAGGGGTGATTCTAATTCAGATACTTCATTTTCAAGCTTTCTACATAAGTAAGCCCAAGATTTGATAAAAGAAGTTGATGTTTTACCATCTAAAACAGCATGATGTGAAGTAATACCAATTGAATATCCATAGTTTGGAAAAACGGTAACTTGAAGAGCCAAAATAGATGCTTGATCATGTGAAATATTCAAGTTAGGTAAAAGATCATGAATTTGTGTAGCTTCAGAAGGATTCTTACCAGATAGATAATTGAAATCAGAATCAGATTCAGCTATTGTAAGTGAAAGAGTGTTTCCTTTGATGAATTTAATGATTGGCTTGTGAGAATCATTAGGCCAAATGAGATGACCCAAAAGAGGGTAAAAGTAAAAAAGTGCAATGGAAAGAGATTTTTTGAGTTTGGGAAGAAGGGTGTTGAAGAAAAGTGAGGTTTGGTGTGGAAATTCATAGAAGAAAATTCTTTGAACAGGTGGTAATCTTAACCATAGTATGTCAAAGAAAGTATGTTGGAACACTAGTTAATTCTAGTGAAGAAAATTGGAAAGAAAAACACTATGAAAAAAACTAGTGTGTGGGTGTGACTTAAAAATGTCCCACATTGAACGGTCACCCCAACTAGTAAGTGTTTATATATGGGAAAAGTGACCTCCAAGGGTGTGCCCTTGGGGTACCCAATTTTGTGAACGGGTGAACGCTTAAAAAAAATTAATATATATATTTTTTGTCACTTGAAAATGTTAAATTAATTAATTAATTAATTTAATCATTATCCGTAAGCGCTACGCGTAACAAATAAATTTGTTACGACCCGACCCGATCCAAAAGCATATCCAGAAACTTCCGGATATATCCAATTAAGAAACAAAACGCATTTGCTTAAGGATTAAGCAGATTTAATCCCCAAGTCACTCGTTTTTTTGTTACAAACTCTCCCTATAAAAGGAGAGCTCGCCCCATTTGATTCTTTACACCGAAAATTCACAGTCGATGCTTCCTGTGTTTTTTCCTCTCTTCTCCCTCCGACTTGTTTTTAACAAGTTTCTTCTGCTTCTACTCCTTTCTGTCCCTTCGGTATTAAGAGTGTTCTTAAGACCATAGTCCCTTGGTCTTAAGTTCATAGTCCCTTCGATAATATATGATTCTTCGGAATATAGAGTACTATTAAGATCATATTAAAGAATGATCTTAACAGTATATATATATATTACTTTAAAGAGAAATGGTGATAACACCATATTTGAGTGGTCTCAGCACCATAATAGAATGGTAATAATACCATATTAATTTGAACGGTTTCGAATAGAGCGGTTACGTACCGTATCGAGTGGCTTCGATCAAACGATTGAGCCATATTTTGAGGGTGTAATTCTCGAACGATTTTTCTACAGTGTAGTAGTTAATCGAACAGTTGTAGCTGGGCTTGTTTTATCCTGGAGGCGGCGTGGTTGATAGTCTACCTTGCACAACTTTGGGTAGTGCCACAAAACGTCTTAAAGAGAGCGACCTGGTCGTGACTCAACCTAGTAACAACTTCGGTAGATAACAGAATTTGGAAATCCAAATTTAACAGTTTGAAAATCCAAAAACAACAATTTTAAGACGTTTCGATATGCTATGTCTACCGGAGAAGTTACTTATTGAGGTTAAGTTGTCCCTAAACACATTAAGGATAAATCAAGCTATAGATTTACATCTTTCGACTGAAACGATGAAGTGATTGTTGTTTCAATCAACAACACTAAAATTTTATTTGATGAAAACAATAATTTGTTACAAAACAAATTATTAGTTACAGAACCAAACAAGTTTTGATTGTTACAAAACACAAGAAAAAAATAATTTAGTTCCATTTGTTACAAAAATAGTAACAAAGAATGGAAAATGATAAAGTTTTATTTTTATATAAAACTTAATGTCCCTTACGTAAAACAATAACAAGAATTGCCATAAATTTAATGGCATACTGGATATCTAGACATGTTGGATGCTCTAAATATTAGAAAGAATCTGAATTTCAGATTTCTATTGAATAAGACTGAGTTGACTCAGACTTAAAGAGAAACTTGTGTACCATGCATTCTTGTGGAAAAAGATTGCACTTTGATGGTATGTTAAAAATTAAATTCTCCTTCTATTTTATTAGTTGTGTGATTTTAATATTTGACATATCAAAATTGATCATGAACAAGAGTTTAATTTTTGAGTAACTTGGACTTAATTCCAACGTTATATAATTAGACAATTTTATTTATTGCAGTCAAGATATATGAACCAAAAGTTCATATAAATCAGAATTTAGAGAATTGAATCTCTAAACATAATAAATTATGATATGTGTTAATTTGATGACACATAAATTAGAAATGATAAAATGATATTTTTATCATATTTATCGATGACTGTGAATTTTGGAAAATAAAATTGATGTGCTTGAATGTTCAATTTTTATAACGAAAATTGAAATTTATAGAGTACCCAAGTCTAAGAACAAAAATTCTAATTAAGAAATTTTTGAAGAAAAGACAATCCAACTTGTCTTATTTTTGAACTTGGGATTGTCTGGACTATATTTAGATCCTGGACCCCAAGAGAGTTGAACTCACTAGTAGAGCCTATGATATGTATTCATCGGGTATGCGATAAATAACGAAACATATAGGTTTTATGACCTAAATGTTAAAGTGATCATAGAATTTAAAAGATGTCGAATTCTATGTAAATATTTACCCCTTTAACTAAAGAATAGTGGGGGCACTAGTGGGGGCTCTAATGGGAGCACGACATTAGTGGGGGCAAATTAAATTCCCCTTTAAAAAATTAAGAACTATTGGGGGCACTAAAATCTGATCACATTCATGTTATCAGAAATAGTTATGAAAACATCGTACGAGATGTTATAGAACCTCAAGGTGGTAAGAAAGCTAAAATTGCTAAAGAGTATGAACTTGGTTTATACAATGGAAGAAGATCCATTAAGCCTTAAAAAGTTATATCCTTAATGGATGCTGAATTATGGCAAGAAGCAATAAACGATGAAATGGATTTTCTAGAGTCTAACAAAACATGAAACTTAGTTGACTTGACTCATGGTTGCAAAATCAATCGGTTGTATTTGGAATTTCAAAAAGGTAACTAAAACCTGAAGGGACGGTTGATGAATACAAGGATTTCCTTGTAGTCAAAGGTTTTAGACAAAGAGAAAAATATAGACTTCTTCGACATTCATTCACCAGTCACGAAAATCATATCCATAAGAGTACTAGTCCCTTTAGCCGCCATTCATAACTCGATAGTACTCCAAATGGATGTGAAAGTTGCCTTTCTATGGTGAACTAGAAGAACAAATCTATATGGAACAACCTGAAAATTTTGCGATTCATGGACAAGAAAACAAAGTCTGTAATTTAGATAATTCTTTGTGAGGTCTAAAATAAACTCTTAAGGAATGACATGAAAAATTTGACATTCTAATGCTATCGAATGAGTATAAAGTGAATGAAAGTGACAAATAATATTTGCACGATCATATGTCTCTATGAAGACGACTTGCTCATATTTGATTTAAAGATTCATGTTATGAATTATGTGAAATCATTGTTTATCAACAACATTGATAAGAAAGACCTAGACAAAAATTGAAGTAATTCTTGGTTTCAAGATTACTAGATCAGAAAAGATAACTTTTTTGATAAATCTCACAAAGTTGAGAAGATCTTAAGGAAATGTAATTATTTCACCGTAAACTTGCAATCTTATATTATGATCCAAGTGTAAGAACACTTGAGATGGAGCTAGAAAAAAAGAATATACGAGCATCATTGGCAGCACTTAGGTATGCCACTGAATGTATTAGATCCGACATTGTCGATGTCGTGAAACTCTTGTGCAAGTTTACTAGTAGACGGATGAGAAGCATTGTCATGCTATAGAAAGAGTCATGAGGTGCCTTAAGAAGAATATATGACTCTAAGATTACTTCACTAGGAGTAACATATTGTACTTAAATGGTACAAGATATAAAATAGAACATCTTTCAGATGAATATTTAGCGACTAGTGTTTGCACATTGAGCATCACTAGAGGAGTTGTTTGTTAAAACAAATGATATTGACTCAGTCCACTATGGAATGAATCTGAGATGAGAACACTAGAGAAAACTAGTGAAGAAGCAAGTTGGCTAAGATCCTTGCTAGCTGAGATCCCTCTATGGGAAAAACCGTTACCTGCTGTGTTAATTCATTGTGATAGTACCGCGGCTATTGCAAAGATTAAGAATCGTTATTACAATGGTAAGAGACGACAGATAAGGCGAAAACATAGCACGATTAGAGAGTGTATCTCTAAATGGAGCGGTTAGAGTTGATTTTGTACGTACGAATGAAAACTTAGCTGATCCTTTGACGAAAGGACTTAATAGAGAGAAAGTCCAAGAAACATCCGGTAGGATGGGACTAATGCCTATAGCCCACAAGTGATGGTAACCCGACCTAGATGACTGGAGATCCCAAGAAATAGGTTCAATGGGTAAAAATAAGTCATGAAGTGGTAGAACATGCTATGAGAGAAAGAATATAGAAAGCATGATCCTGCAGCGAAAGAAGGATGAGGTAATAGTAACTCTTAATGAGATCTATACTCTATGTTGAGTGGGGTACACAGCTACAGGAGTACCCTTGATAGACTCACCTATACGAATGTGGAACTTAGGCCAGTCCTATGGAATTTCAAGGCAGAATTCCTAGAGCATTCGTTAAAACCGGGATACACGTGCAGGGCCTTAAAACGCACGGGCTTTTAGAATACACCTATGAAAAGGTTTGTGTGTGGATTCTATGTCTGAGATAGAGTTCAATGCTGTAAGCAACTCTTGTTAAATCAGAATACCTTCCACTATGCAAAGGTTCAAGTTGTTGGCGACACCTTTGTATATTAGCAAATCTTATGGAAACGTTTTACGTTATTTCTCGAAACCATTTTGAAGTCAAGTGGGGGATTGTTGGAACACTAGTTAATTCTAGTGAAGAAAATTGGAAAGAAAAAACTATGAAAAAAACTAGTGTGTGGGTGTGACTTAAAAATGTCCCACATTGAACGGTCACCCCAACTAGTAAGTGTTTATATATGGGAAAAGTGACCTCCAAGGGTGTGCCCTTGGGGTACCCAATTTTGTGAACGGGTGAACGCTTAAAAAAAATTAATATATATATTTTTTGTCACTTGAAAATGTTAAATTAATTAATTAATTAATTTAATCATTATCCGTAAGCGCTACGCGTAACAAATAAATTTGTTACGACCCGACCCGATCCAAAAGCATATCCAGAAACTTGCGGATATATCCAATTAAGAAACAAAACGCGTTTGCTTAAGGATTAAGCAGACTTAATCCCCAAGTCACTCGTTTTTTGTTACAAACTCTCCCTATAAAAGGAGAGCTCGCCCCATTTGATTCTTTACACCGAAAATTCACAGTCGATGCTTCCTGTGTTTTTTCCTCTCTTCTCCCTCCGACTTGTTTTTAACAAGTTTCTTCTGCTTCTACTCCTTTCTGTCCCTTCGGTATTAAGAGTGTTCTTAAGACCATAGTCCCTTGGTCTTAAGTTCATAGTCCCTTCGATAATATATGATTCTTCGGAATATAGAGTACTATTAAGATCATATTAAAGAATGATCTTAACAGTATATATATATTACTTTAAAGAGAAATGGTGGTATCACCATATTTGAGTGGTTGTAGTGCCATATTCATGTTTTGGAGAAGTTAGAATGGTGATAACACCATATTTGAGTGGTCTCAGCACCATAATAGAATGGTAATAATACCATATTAATTTGAACGGTTTCGAATAGAGCGGTTACGTACCGTATCGAGTGGCTTCGATCAAACGATTGAGCCATATTTTGAGGGTGTAATTCTCGAACGATTTTTCTACAGTGCAGTAGTTAATCGAACAGTTTTAGCTGGGCTTGTTTTATCCTGGAGGCGGCGTGGTTGATAGTCTACCTTGCACAACTTTGGGTAGTGCCACGAAACGTCTTAAAGAGAGCGATCTGATCGTGACTCAACCTAGTAACAACTTCGGTAGATAACAGAATTTGGAAATCCAAATTTAACAGTTTGGAAATCCAAAAACAACAAAGTAAGAGGAAGTGATGTTTCTGAAGGTAGTTCTTCTTGTGAAGATGGTTCTACATTGAAAATTTCTATGATTTTCGACATTTCTTAGAAATTTGGTAGTAGAATAAATTGAAGAAGATGGTAAGACAGGGTTGTTTTTTATTCTTGTTTTTCTGATGAGACAGAAGGTATCAATACTTCAAATACCGGACACTTTTGGTAGAAGCTAAGACAGGAAAAGCATGCTAATTAATTGTGTTTTTTACTCTATGATGGGGACGTGATTAGTTAAACAATTGTGTTTTTTACTCCATGATGGGGACGTGATTAGTTAAACAAATACTAGGAATCTATTTGAGTAAAACATTTGCACGGACAAATGTTAGAGTTGTCCATGGTGGACCACATGCATAGTTATATTAAATATTTTAGAGCCAAGGGAGGAGTCAAGTTTTTCCTTACCTAATTTAATTTTTTATATTATCAAAACTATCAAAAACATATTTATTAAGGGAGGAGTCAAGGGAGTTTAATATGACTTTGTTATGTAAATGGATGTTGGAGACTGAACGAGGAGTGTGGAAGTTTTTGGTTTAGAGTCGTATCAGCTAGATATGAAGAGGAAGGGGGGTTCTATTAGTGAGGATGGTGGAAGGGGTTCGGTTTGGGGGAATAATATAACTAGTGTTAGTCATAGTGTTGGTGTGTGAGTAGAAAAGTGATTGATGATAACTTAAGGTGTGAGTTAGGAGACGGAGCTTATGAAGTGGAAGAAATAGTCACAACAAAGGGGGTTTTGAATTGTGACCCTTTTTAATTTTAATTCTGAAATAATTACTCAAGAAAATTCTTGGTAAGGGTTAAACAGGTAATAATATAACTTAAATAATTAAGTAATAAATAAACTGGACGAGAGAACTCAGGATTATATGACTGAAATAAATAAAGTAATATGAGGACCAAAAGATTATGGAGTAAATAACTGAAATAAATAAAGCAGTAAAAGGACCAGAGAGTTCTGGATTATATAGATGAAATAAATAAAGTAGTAAAGTGACCAGAGTACTTTGAATATATAACTGAAATAAATAAAGCGACAAAAGGACCAGAGAACTCTAGATATATAACTGAAATAAATAAAGCGATAAAGGGACCAGAGTACTCTGGATAAATAACTGAAATAAATAAAGCGATAAAAAGACAAGATAACTATGGAAAATTAGTATGGTTAGTTAGAAGTGAGATTATGTGAAATGTGTTAAACAAAAATAAAGAGATGAGAGAAGAAAGATCACACAAAAGATTTATCATGGTTCACCAAAGCCAGCTACTTCCAGTCCCCACACTTCGTGTGAGATTTTCTACTATAGTATCCAACTATCAGAAACTTATGAATAGCACTATGTTGTTGATCACACCAAATTAGTCCGATTACACTCTGTATTATCAACCTCAGCAGGCTTCTACAATTCCTGATCACACAAGAAAGGTTGGAACAACTCTATATCAAACTATTAAGCCCAATAGACTTGAAACCTAGTTTACACTTTGTATGGTTATTGGTTTTGGTTAGAAAATGATATCTCAAACAAAAGAGATTTTACAAACACAAACTCAAGAGATAATGAGAAAAAATATAGTGAGAGATTATGGAGTTTGTTTATGTTTGTTGAAGATATTGATTGAGAGAATGATTTCTTTAGCTTCTAGAGAGAGAGATATAGAAGCTTTGTGTATTTCAAACTCTTACATTTCTCCTTCACAACCTTCATGTATTTATAGGGAATGAGAGATTTGATCCCCACTTCATAAAACAACTGTTATGTTTTAATTCAAATGTGATTTGCGCTCCGAAATGAAGCTTGGAGAGAAAGTATGAATTTCTGTTCTTGCAGAACGTTCAGGAGAACGTTCTCTAAGTTCAGTTGGTCTTGGCAGAAACTTCACACGCTTTTGCTTAGCTGTAATGTGCTGTAGAAGTGCAACCAACTGTTCTTTTGTTTATAGAAGCTTGGAGGCCACTTATGATGATGCAATCTTGATGTCAATGCATGATGTCATAAGATAGTAACTTTGGAGACATATTCCTTAATGGGCTTTGCTTCAAATGGATCAAAAATCATTAAGGCCCAAGATAACTTCTTGTATTGAATTTATGTCATGTTTTGCATTTTGATGACTTGTCTTTTGATGTAAACTAGTGTGTTGCCCGTGCGATGCACGGGTAGAATTAACGTTGGTTACAGCCGGGCGGGTGGAATTACAATCGGTCACAAATTACACGATGACGAACATGTAGAATTACAATCGGCCACAGACAGATGAGTGGAGTTACAATCGGTTATTGACTACACGACGACGCACGAGTGGAATTACAGACGACACAACACCACCACAACACAGGAACAAAAACCAAAGCTATAAAAGTTATTATTTTCTTCATTAAATTTCCGGAGTAATTCTTTTGGAATAACAATTACATTCTCTTAAATATATGAAAGTTATAAACTTCTCTAATAATTTCTATTCCTGATTCTTATGGAAATAAATAACAATCGGTGGGGTGTAAATATCATCTCTTTGATTAGTTTATTGTGGAAAATTATTTAATTATTTTTTTAGAAAAATTATTTGGCGCTCTAATTTTGTTGAAAATAAATTACACTATTCTTATTTAATTTTTTTTTGAAGAAGTTAAATTAGCTCACCTAAATTGACACTGAGGAGAATCGAACCAGAGACCTTAAAAATATAATATTATTTTGATTTTTGTCAAGTAGCTTAGGGCTAGAATTTCACTTATTATTTGCTAAAAAAAAAAAAAGAATTTCACTTATTAAACGAATAAGTAAGGTGTCAGAGGTTCGAATTTCAATTAATATAGATAGATGAAAAGAAAAATAATCTTAGAAACTCACACACACAAATGGAACGATTGGAGTTCTAACCTCAATAACAACGTCTAACCTTACAATTTTAGACACGTGGACAACTCACCGAGACGTTTAAAAATAAATTACATATATTACTCCCTCCGTCCCATATTAAGTGACACAGTTGACCCTATCACACATACCAGTGTGGAATGTATATTAAAGCATTGGGCAGTCAGATGGTATTTATAAATAAATTTAAGCAAATAAATTGTTGGGAAATGCTAACGGGTGCCCTCGGGGCACTGGTTAAGGATATAAAAAAGGAAATTATATAGTAGTTAATGCATTGAAATTGTGTAATTAATTTATAATAAAGTCAAAAACAATTTCCTTTTATGGTAATAATTCCCTTTTATGGTATGCTTAACCAGTGCCCCGGGGGCACCGGTTAGCAGGACCCTAAATTGTTTTAATAAGAAGATTGTGTGAGGGAGATATGTAGCTGTGTTGTAGATTGTAGATTTGATTTGAAGCTTGAATAATCTCATAGGCATGTATAGGTTTTATATGGTGGGACATCCCTATGAAAATTATTTAAGAGAATATTATACTACTTGATTTTAATTGTGGAAGGGATACGTTTTAGACTTTATTTCAGCTTAACCATTATAATAGAAAGTTTGTAGACCCTAAATTTATTATAGATTAGATGCATAGTTATTTAATAAATTAAAAAATGAATTGATTCTTGTAATAAGCATAAGAGAAGTACTATTTTTTCTTCTTGAAATTTGTGATATTTTGAAATATTAATTTATCCTTTTTTATATACAAAATTATAGGTTTTTTTAAGGTTTTTTTTTTTTTTGGTCAGGTTTTTTAAGGTTATTTACTCAATTGAAAAGTGTAGTAGAAATTGGGAATTGACATCTTGCATATTTTTTTAATCAAAAGTTTAAATTGTATATTGAAAGAATTGTTTTTTTTTTGAAGGAATATTATTTACCTTTATTTGTTCTCTCTCTTCTCTCGTTACCTATTCCATTTTTACATTTTTCTTTTACTTCCTTCATTTATTCAGCAAGAACGACTCTCTTGTTGTTCCTCTTTGGCCACATCACCACCGCCACACATGCAGATGCAGGCCGGCCACCAATGGCCATACAACCACCACCATTCTTCTCCTTTAGTTGAGATCTACCTCCACAATCCAGTAGATTTCCAAACTGCCACCACTTTCGTCTGAGCAACGCCACCTTCAGCGGCCATCTCCGGCAACTATGACGTCGTATCTTGTAAATAAGAGCATATCTATACTACTCATCATCTCCTCTACAAAACCCCTACAATTATTCCATGATCCGAGTACCTTCTCCGAAAGACCATCGTAGCTCTATCGTTGCTATTTTTCCGGTCATCTTCAGTAATCTCCTAAATCTCACTTTTCGCCACCAGTAATGTCATTTTTTTGCTATGTGTAAGTAGTGCTCTTCTCTCTATAGAAAAATTGCATATAACACCTGGAGGTCAAATTTTTCTTTGAGACTATAATCTCCTTCCTTTTCAAATTTGAAATTAACTTGTATTGCACATCTGAGCTGGTTTGTTTGTTGACTGAGCTGATTTTGAAATAGACACAAATTCCTAATTTCTTTAAATTTTCTTTTACTTATTGTTGGTTCTGCATGTCTTTTTTTTTTTGGCTACTTTATCTCCTCTTAGGATCCTTTTTCTTCTTGATTTTGCAGGAGCAGTGAATAAGCTTAATAATATGTTAAGAAATATTTGGATACTGTTGTTGGATCGGATTGGATTTGAAGAGAGAGGAACGCAGCAATGAAGTATTTAGTAAGAAATCTAGGGCCTCTTTGAAATATTTGGATATTGTTTGATATTCTTCATTTGTTGCATTTTTATATTGGTCATCTTTGTTTTCTGAATCAATAGTTTTTTGGTTTTAAAATTACATAAGAGTAAAACATGTTTGATTTAGGGCTCTTTGAATGAGTTTTCATAAACTGTTATATATAAAAATTGTTTGAGCATATTGTTTTTGAAAATTGTTTTCAATTTTATTGTTTTTAAAATTAAAAAACTGAGAACTAAAACATGTTTTTCAGTTTTAGTTTCTTTTTGGAATTGAAAAAACACACAATACATAGTTTTCATTAATGGCTTATATCTAATAATTTAGAACTCTATTGTTTTCTTAAACTAAGTTGAATGCAAGGATCAGAATATTTTTACGAATTTGAACAAAAATGTAGCCGACACTTATTATTTTCTACTCTCCAATTCAGTTTCCGAACACTTTTTTTTTTTTAATGGGAAGACTTGTATCCCATTTTGTTCTTATTTTTGTACGGATCTTTTTTGCTTGGCTTGTGCTTTTGGTGTTTGTAGCTTTGTATTATAACTAAGTTGCATCCAAATAAACTAAAGTGCTTATCATATAAGTGTTTATTTTGAAAATAATGTCACAAGCTTATGAGAAATCAGCTTTGTATTTATTTTTTGTTATTTTTGAATGCTAAATTTAGAGGCTGAAAAAGTATTATTTATAATTGGTACCCAAGCACTTAAAGAAAATAGAGAGCAAATTGATTAGTGTAAAAAGTATTAAATGCCTTTGATAATGATGAGGTTATTTTGATAACGATGAATATTTTTCCGGTATTCCTTTTTCAAAACTGCTGCACAGATCTTTTTGTGGCGGCTAAATCCAAGGGCAATTAAGACTCTTCAATATCCTTCTCATTTCATCAATTGAATTTGTTTGATTTTTACAACTTTGTTATACGTTAATCCACATGCATTTTGGTTTTCTGTATTGGTTTTATTCGTATTTTCGTCTATTTCATAGTAGCTTTAAAATGGTGCAAGCCTTTGTCGAAACTGAGAATTTTGATTTTCTTCCCAAATTTTAAGGCTTTTTCTTCTATACACTAATGTTTGTTCCACTCACTATTTTTAGGTCACAAATGAACTAAACTCTACACTAATGTTTGTCGAATTCTAAACAATTACATGCTCTATTTCTAACTGAATTGAATGGTAATTTATGAACTTCTTGAATATGGATTACTTAATTATGATTTGGTGATTTAGTGATTATTTGAAGAAAAAAAAAACAACTTTGCATAATATCTTGGGAATTTTAACTTGTATGATTCAGTGAAAAAAATAATACATCTTTACATGGAATTTATAAATTTATAACAACTTTGAGATGTATGACTTACATTTGCAGCATCCAATATGTTTGTGTAGGTTTTTTGTGCTGTGCAACATTTGCATCAGATTTGCCTCCTTACTCCATTTCTTCGTCTGTTTTTTCGTTGTGTTTCCCAAAAACATTGTCCATTTTTCAATGGCCTTTAAAATAAACTCAAGAAAGATGAAATATTTATGCAAAAGAAAGTTATTGATATTGGATTATAAAATCAAAGGCTACCTATTATTTATAGTACAAATTTGACTGTACATGGTCAACGTCAACCTATAACTTAAATTCACTGTTAATAAACTTAATTATTGTGTGCAGGAATCTCAAAAGGGTGTAATATGAAAAACCTTGGTAGCTAATTAGCATCTTCCACTATGCAGCTGGAATCAGATAACAAACCTTGGTAAAAAATATTGCCATATAGATAAAAATTGTTTGGTTTGATTTTGTCTTGCTTTTTCCCCAATTCAATTGGTTTTACTTTTCAGGACAAATAATACAGTGAAAGAAGGAAAAATCACCTCCTAAATTTACTTATTTTGGAAATTACCATTGATTAAGATTGGTCAATCATAATTTGTCACAAAGCTAATTATGTATTGTACATGCATTTTTGTACCACTCTATCAAGTTATGTTCACCAACCATGATTGAACTTGCAGAGTAAGTGAACAAACCATGATTTCTGTTCATTCACCAACCATCATCAACCATTGTCTACTATGGTTTCCTTCATCCTTTGTTCACTAATATCATTTTAATGACATGTTGAACCTACAAATGAAAGTGAGCAAGAAGGAAGAAGGATAGTGCAATACTAATGTGAGGTCATCATCACGTTCTTCTTATTGTGCAGATCATCAAAGTTTTTTTTTCTTCTGAACTGGATCTGAATGCGTTAAATGTTTTTTCTTCTGAATTGGATCTGAATGCGTTGAAAATTGTTTTTTTGTTTCAGTTTATTCTAACTAATTGCCACAGTTTATGTCTGGTTTCAACTTGTGTTCTGAAGAATTTTTTGAAATCAGCAGAAATTGAAGGTGAAGGAATGAAGAGTAAGGCCTAGGAAGAAGATGGGTTATCTTATCTTTACTATCTATTTGCATATTTTGGTGTGTAAAATGGTGGGTATTTATAGACAATGAACAAATGTCATGTGCAATGAAATAGAAAGAAGTTTTAAAAAAATATATAGATGTGATGACGGTCTAGATGTGATTAAAGGTGTTAGGAACTTGAGTGTAAGCTTTGTGACGTTAAGTTGCAATGTTCATAGGCTCATATAGGTTTTCTGATGTGGGACATCCCCTATAAAAATTTTGAGGATACTATAATACTCAATTTTTATTGTTTTGGATGGTCTTTTTGGACATTTGTTGCACTATAATAATTACAATTGATTAAAAAAAACGAATGCAACAATCAATGCTTTATATTGATCTGCCCAAAGTCTTAAAGTGCCTCGAAAGTTTAAAAGGGCAGTACAAAGTGATGACATTTGCATGAAATAAGATAGGATATAAACCATTAAATTTAAACAGATATTCATCCAATTAATGCACTAGGATAAAAAAAGTAATTTTTAACAATGAACAGTTCCTGCGTGTAGAAACTGTTAGATCGACATTTAATGCAAGCAACTCTAAACAATTGTAGCCATTGTGAACAGTTCTCCAAAATTTTACTCAATATTGGGTATATTGATTATTTATTTGCTTTGTGAACAGTGACCAGAACGTTCTCCAGAACATTCTCACTGAAACATTCTCACAAAACACATTATTGAATAACAAAATAATAATTATGATATTTTTGTTATCTTTTAAAACATCAAATAAGGATGTTTTCTTCACTTTGAATGACCAGAGTGATATTTGTAGGAATATGAGAAACCTTTCTCAAAGTAAAAATTCTTTTGATTGATTTCTATTCTCCAAATCATATCATGAATAGTGATATAAGATTCTTGGACCATCATAAGTCTTTTATGATATAATCTCCAAGCATATGATCATCAATTTTCTTCTTTGATAATTCTCCAATCAATATCATTAAAGAATGACTTGATAAATAATTCATTCATGAATTGGTTTCTCTTCAAAGTTGATTCTAATCATTTTGATAGAATGATGATAATAATTTCGAGTGTAATATGCATCCTCATCATGAGAACATTCTTTTATCGGAGTTGATAATGTCTTCTTCTATATGAGATGATAATACATTCTCGGTTAACTAACCTTGAATTGTTTTGTTGATGTTGCAATTTATCACATAATTCCTCTTGGGGATTGCACACAATTTTTCTTGTCCGTTGAGTATCTTTGAGATGTTTTAGTTTAGGCATGCATGTAATCATGAAGGCACAATCAATCATTCTCTTGAATGAAACTTTCGTGCCTTTTCCTTAAACTCTTTTATAAACTATTTGAAGATCATTCATGAATCTTCATATCTTGTAGATACCCAAGGTATGTAACAAAACTCAATATGTGTTATGTCACATGACTTTAAGAGTGATTTTGTGTACCTTTTAACTACTAACCTTTTCTTCCTAGAATCTTTAAGGCTTTGTTGAAAAACATGTGGTGACGAGGATAAATCAATTAATCATATAATTCATATTCTTGTTGATTCTTCAATCAACACTCTTTTGATTTAAACAATATTCTTTTTATATCTTCTTTGAGCTTGTGATACTACTGTTTTGGTATTCTACTAATGAGTATATATATGCACTTGTAAGAGACTTCTTTCTTGTCAACTTCTGTGAAAAGACTTAAGTGCAAACATCAGTAGATCACCATTCATAAAACTTAGTGTTTATTCCATATGGTTTGTTATCATTAAAACATTCGTCAAAAAGATTTTTGTTTCAACAGCTTAAACTTTATTTTGGTGGGATTCTTGGTTAGAGAGAGTTGTTTTAAAGGATAGATTCAGTCGTCTTTTTTAACCTTCTGATAATAATATGGTAACGGTGGCTGAAATGAATCAGTTAGGTTTGGGTGAGGGTGGTGATGTTTGGAGATGGCGGAGGAGAACCAATTAGGAGAGTATTGTTCCTTGTTGAATTATATTGTTTTGCACGAGGTTTCGAATGACAGTTGCATGCTTCAAAAAAGTATAATGTCAGTAGTACTCACAACATTTTAATTTCAGTGGATCAACACATCATAGACATCATTTCTCATCTCATTTGGCATAAAGAGGCCCCTTTAAAGTTTGTCTCTGTGTGTGGAGTTTACTTGGTTGTATTCCAATAAATGACAACTTAATTCAGCGAGAGGTGTGTTCACTGCTATTAATCATCTCTGAGTAGGAGGGTGTGGTAACTCAGAGGGAGCATATCATCGTTTTCTTCATGACAAACTTGGACATTGTTTACAACTGGCTAGGTTTCATCACGACAACCCGTCTCTTATCTTAGATCACTTAATTCATTTTGTTGCATTGGGAGGGTTTTCAAAAAAGTTACACATAGTTCTTCATTTGATTTTATTCTCAACTGTTTGGGTCATCTAATGACAAAGAGTACTCAAATTTTCCTGCAAAAGGTGGAAAAACAAGTGTGAAATTCTTGGTTCGAACCCTAATCGACTGAGTTATTGTCAACCTATATTTATTCATTTTATTAAATACTTATAAAATTTAATCCTAACTCAATATAGAATATGATTTTATTATTTAGTTTTATATTATGTTAATTATAATAAATGTGATTTTTAATTTTATTTATTTATATTATTTATATATATAATGGCTGGAGAAACTCTCTCTCGCTTCCAACCCATCCAGTTTTCATACTACATACCAATGCGCTTCCAACCCATATCCGGTTTTTGGTTTTCATGCTACATATCAATGCATATGTTAAGAAACATGTTATTCATTTCTTACATCCGGGAGATAGCTCATAAAATTATGAAATGACTAAAATTGTAATTATAAGTTTATATTATTTAAAGATACCAATAACATAAAGCCAGTACATACAATAAGTGTCCTCAAAGGACATGTATACTGGTGTGTATTTTCTGCAAGTGCACGGTTTTGTCGAAGTAATAAAAAAGTATCGTTTCAACAGAGAGTTGTTGTAATTGTGATTCTCTTTTTAAAGGTGATTAGCTGAAAGTTTAAAGGTTATAAAGTTTGGATTTTTGATTGATAAAATTAATAATAAAAAACACATCGGGATTATTGGTTCGTCATAATGACAAATCTTTCACAATCCAACCCTAATACCTAAATATTATGTTAAATCTAATTCTAAAGACCGGTTTCTCTAAAGCATATCAAGGTTTCTCTCGAAATCAATAAGTGTCTCCCAATAACAACCACGCCTATTCTCATGGTTGATCGTTATTGAAACTCATTAAGAGCGAAACTTTATGGTCTCAAGGTTTACTAGACTATTCTCATGTTTCGTAATCCTTGTCTAATCTAACATATCCAATACTAACCTTCTTCTTTCGATACTTCGGTTAATATTTGAAATAAGAATTAAGAATGGTGAGATTAGATTAGAAAAACAGATTCACATAAAATTAGGGTTCTAGGCTTGGTTTGATAGGATTAGGTCATTAGACTCATCCAACAATCCCAATACAAAGAAGTCTACTCACTCATGTTCATCGTAAACATGGAGATTAAAGAGAAGGAGAAGAAAGACATAAAAATAAATAACAAGAAAATAAAAACTTTTATTCAAAGAAATAATTGTCACAGAAAATTCCCAAGAACAAAAGATGAATAATAAGTCTGATGGCTGCTCTATTTACAACCTAAAAGCTAACTTAAGCCCTAAGAAAAGGCATAAACATTACATAGCAAGCAACCCATGGGCTTTTTGGTCTAAAAAATAACAAAACATACCAGCCTGGGACATGGCACGGTCGTGCCTGTGTAGGCACGGACCGTGCCTGTCTTTAACGCAAAACAGCAAAAAGGTGATGGAGGTCGCACACGGTCATGCCTGTACAGGCACGAATTGTGCCAAGCTTCCTGGAACTTGCACGTTTGAACAACAATGGGTGCACGGTTTGGGCTTTGTCAAGCACGTCGGTGCCTGATATTTTTGCATAGAATCTTCATATTTTTGGTCTCAATCAGCCCCAAATCATGTTCTTGATCCTTCCTTTCCTTAATTATGCTCCGAAACCCTTTCTTTTGCTCCAAGGCTCAATATTTCACCATAATTGTTCCTGAAATTGAATAACACAAGATTTGATGAAGTACTAAAGTTCTAAAAAGTAATTAAAAACAATAAAATCTTAATAAAATAAACACTTAAAAACACTAAATTATTGACTTATCAAACTCCCTCATACTTGAATCTTTGCTTGTCCTCAAGCAAAAGGTATAAACATTAGCAACATTTAACAAATTTAACAATATGACAACATAATTAAAAACTTTTGTCTCCTCCAATACTTTGTTTTCAGCGTACACTAATCACAACTTTAAGTATTTCTCATGAACCTATTCAACCCAACATCAAGTTTCTAGTGAGTGTGTGTGTGTAGTCCAGCTTTATCTTGCTCATGTGTAAGAGATATTATGAGGAAACATGTTCTATCCCTAACACTAAACCAACCGAGAAAAGTTCTTTCTTCATTTCATATAAGAGAGGTGGGAGTCATTTATGATCTTTTGACAATTTCAAGCAAGAAGGGATTACAGAAGCTACTTTTGGTTTTCAAGATGACAACACCTTCCAAGGTAAGCCAGTGAGGGCAGCTCCTAACCCCCAAGGTCAATGATGTCTTCTTAAGAGTTTTTAGGTTAACCAAATCTTCCCCGGGAAGCCAGTGAGGGCAGCTCTTACCCCCCAAGTCAATGGTGTCCCCTATTTAGCTTCTGACCCTCTTAATAATCAACCAGTTTTAGGCACTTGATCATTTGATTAGTGTCTTGGTGACCAACCAGTTTTGGGCACTTAGTCACCTTGATCATTTTATTCCCATACTAACTTATACTACTTTTATTCTGAAAACTTTTAAGGGTCAATTTACCACTAAAGTTAGAACGTGCTCCTTAAAATACCTACCTACACACTTTGTGCTTTTCTCAAGGAGAATTTTCACAATAATCCTGATGTGGGTATAGCAAGAACACTCAAAACACAAGAAATCATTTTCATGTACAAAAACAGCCATTTTGGAAGAAACTTAAAAAAAAAAATTAAGTCATTTTACACAATAAAAACAAGCTGCTTACATGCTTTTCGCAACAAAACAAAACAAAAAATCAAATTTCAAGGGAGTTCGAAACACTATGACACTTACTAGACTAGACACTTTATTGACGCCCCCATATTTGGGTTAAACATTGTCCTCAATGAAACGAAAAGAGAAAATTGCAAAAATAAAAGAGAAAGGAAAAAGGAAAGCTCACGATTTATTGTGGACTTGATGGAGGATCTTTTATGTGGCTTTTCTTCTATTAATTTGCAAAACATAAACAAAGAAAAAAAATAACATTAACCCGTGGGTTGCCTCCCACGCAGCGCTCTTTTAACGTCATTAGCTTGACGATCAAAAGGTTTCTCTACCCTTACCAAACCTTTCACAAAGGAACAATGACATCAAAAAAACACTCGCTCCTAAGTCACGCATGACTTTCTCAATGGTTTCATTCCCAATCACACAGGGGATGGAAAAACTACTGGGATCTCTGAGCTTTGGAGGCAATTTCTTTATGACAACACTAAATTCCCTTGTCAAAGCTATTGTCTCATTATCCTCTATCTTTCTTTTATTTGATAAAATATCTTTCAAATTTTTTGCATAGAGAGGCATTTGAGACAAAGCTTCGGTAAAAGGGATATTAATGTATATTTTTTTTCAGCATGTCAATAAACTTTTTAAACTGTGCCTCCAGGTTAGGCTTAGCAAGCCTTTATGGAAAATGAATTTTGGGCTTATGAGGTGGTGAAACAATTGGCTTATCATTCTCTCCTATGGCTTTCTCACTTTGCGGTTTTTCGCTCTCTGTCTCACTCTCAATTGTCTTAGTTTTCAAAACCGGGGTCCTCTAATTGCTTATCATCCCTAAGTGTAATAGCATTTATATGGCCTTTGGGGTTGTCTTCCAATTGGCCCAGAAAGATTTCGGAGGTTTGTGAGGAAGAGGCTATTTGTTGGGCTACTTGATAGATTTGAGTCTCTAACATTTTCTTGTGAGTACAAATAGAATCCACTTTTGATGAAAGCTTAGCGAGAGAGTCATTCAAAAATCCAGTTTGGGTTTTAAGTTCTTGGAACTGCTTGGATTAACCCATTACATAATTTTCTAGCAAAAGTTCCAAGCTGAAGTTTTGAGGGACTCTTTGGTTGTTTGCATAACAGAGTGGTGCTGTTTGTTGTCCAAAAAGATTTTGAGGGGTTTTATTATAAAATTTTTGATTGTTCCTAAACCCTTGATTATATTGAGCATAGTTTACTTGCTCAGGACTTCCAACAACACTACCTAGTTGGCATTCAACGCCAGTATGACCAAATATTCCATAAACTTCACAAGGTGGCAAAACAGGGGCATGTGTGACAACATTAACAGTTAACTTATCAAATTTTTGAAAAAGTGCGTCCACCTTAGCATTCAAGTGATCAAGGGCAGAAGTCCATTGATAGTGGTTTTGAAGGTAGAAAAATAAAGAAAAAGAAAAGGAAAAAATTTCAGTCTAACCGGTACTAAAAAGGTAATCAATATTGTCTAACTCCCCGGCAACGGTGCCAAAAACTTGATGTGTATTTTCCGCAAGTGCACAGTTTTATCGAAGTAATAAAAAAGTATCGTTCCAACAAGGAGTTGTTGTAATTGTGATTCTCTTTTTAAAGGTGATTAGGTGAAAGTTTAAAGGTTAAAAAGTTTGGATTTTTGATTGATAAAATTAATAATAATAAGCGCCTCAGGATTATTGGTTCAAAAAAAGACATAAAAATAAATAACAAGAAAATAAGAACTTTTATTCAAAGAAATAATTGTCGCGGAAAATTCCCAAGAATAAAAGATGAATAATAAGTCTGGTGGCTGCTCTTTTTATAGCCTAAAAGCTAACTTAAGCCCTAAAAAAGGTATAAACATTACATAGCAAGCAACCCATGGGCTTTTGGGTCTGAAAAATAACAAAACATAGCAGTCTGGGACTTGGCACGGTCGTGCCTATACAGGCACGGACCGTGCCTGTCTTTAACGGGGATGGATATCATATACTTCCAACATCCTGGTTGTATTAACAATACGAGACTTCAATGCAACTTCAATATCGACCAGACTCCTAGTGGCGTGCGGTATGGTCCAATTTCCACATTTTCATCCCTCTTGACAGGCAAAGTCAAAATACTGCAATTGTCCTTCTTACCTTTAAGACAAAGGTTACATAAACAAGATCTTTCAAGCGGTCAAGAAAATGAAAATAAGCATGCCTGCAAGTTCTGTTAAAGAAAATAGCAATGCAAACCCCCCAAAACCCTGCTGCAAATCCAACTCCCATTCCTACGTAGAAATCTGATGTGTCAACGAAACCAGCATCAGAATTTCCACGCTCCAAAACTTGTTTCGTTTTTGTACAATTATTCATCACAGGAGGACCACAAAGCTGAGGATTACCTGCATAGCTAAGTGCTTCAAAGCTCTGAAGTTGAGTGCTAGTTGGAATTCTTCCTGATAAGTTGTTGTTTGATAGATTCAGGAAACTTAAAAATGACAAATCAGACATGCTTTGAGGTATTTGACCTGAAATTTTGTTCAATGAAAGATCAAGTGATTCTAACAATTTCATTTTCCCCATGTCATTTGGTATCTCTCCATAAAGACTGTTTTGAGACAAGTTCAAAAACCGAAGCGCGGATAGCTTCGCAATTTGAGGAGGAATAGTTCCAAAAAGATTATTACTTGAAAGATCAATCATT
Source organism: Medicago sativa (assembly GCF_051527215.1). Lineage (NCBI taxonomy): Eukaryota > Viridiplantae > Streptophyta > Magnoliopsida > Fabales > Fabaceae > Medicago > Medicago sativa. The sequence goes on along the minus strand of NC_140755.1, from coordinate 37,648,496 downwards.
CTCACAAGTATCAAGTTGTCTCTATACTCCAACTCATCTCCTTTTGGAACCAGGACTAGACTTTCTTTGTAATTGTTATAGTTAAAGCCAAAACCATAGTTATATTTTAAAGGGTTGGCAAAGAAATCATCTTCACCAGCCATTGTTTTCATTTCATTCAAACAATTGGGGATTGTTCCTGATAGGCTATTGTTGGCAATATCTAGCACAATAAGGGACGAAAGTTGACACATCATTTGAGTAATGCTACCTTTGAATTCGTTAGATCGCAGACGAAGAACCATTAGATATTGCATTTCCCAAATCCAAGATGGTAATGTGTCAGAAAGTTTGTTATTTCCCAGGTCAATGAACTTCAACATAGAACAATTTTGCAGAGTTGAAGGAATGGATCCATAAAAATCATTGTCATCTAGTAGCAAAGATTCAAGTTCAGATAAAAAACCAATGGAGTTTGGAATTTCACCAGACAAATTGTTTCTTCCTAAATTCAAGTGCATTAAATTTTGCCAATGAATCCAACAGTGGCCAAGATCACCAGATAACAAGTTATTTGAAACATCAAGCACAGTTAACTTGTTCTCAAAATTCATTCTTTCACATAGAAAAGGAGAAGAAATTGGACCTGAAATTGAGTTATTGGCAATATTTAACACTTCAACATTTCCAGACACACTTGGTAATCTACCCTTGAAGTGATTCGAACTCAAGTTTATGATGCTTGAATTTAGGTAGATGTTAGATATATCTCCACTTATGAAATTGTTAGAAATATCAAGAAATTCAATTTGCAAAATCCAATTCCAAAACCAACTTGGCGCCAAATCCGAAATACCAGAATTCGACATTGTAAGCACTTTGACGGAACTTTGCATTTTCAACCAAGACGGAAACTTGGGACCTATTCCACAGGAACTCAGTAAAACATATTCAAGTTGAAAAAGAGGAGTCCAACTCGAGTCGACACTGAGGAACACATTCGTCGAAGACAAACGTAGTTCCTTTAATTCGGAAAGTTTTTCGAGACTTTTTCCTTGGACTGGTCCTTCCAAAAGATTAAATGAAAGGTCTAATGTCACTAAGTTTGATAGAATTCCAAGGGTTGCAGGAATTCCACCAGTTAAGGAATTAGCTCCAAGGTTTAATACCTGCAAGTTTCTAAGGAACCCTAAACTCTTAGGAATTGTACCATTCAGTTGATTGTGACCAAGATTTAATGTCCTCAATGATGATAAATTTGAAAATGACGTGGGAATTGAATGAACAATGGTATTCTTACTAAGATCTAGAACTTCAAGATGCTTAAGTCGGCCTAATGAATCAGGAAGTGCACCACTGAGTTGGTTTCCTTGAAGTTCTAATGATTTCAAGTTTTGAAGATTTGAGATAATTTGAGGAATTTCTCCTTGTAGAATGTTACTACTCAAATCAAGTTGGACAAGAGTTGTACTTAGATTGGAGAACCATGAAAGAATTTCATGATTGAGATTGTTATTTGAAAGATCAAGGACTTGGAGATTTGAGAAATTTGTTTTCCTTGCTGCTTCTATGTTATCAATTTGGCAATTTTCCAAATGTAATTCTAAAAGAGAAGGAAGTGAATTACTCAATAGTTCAAACCAATTTGTTTCATTATAAAGGTCTACACCACTTAAATCAAGATGTTCTAAAGAAGGAAGTTTTGTTATCCAATCAAGATTATCTATTTGAAGAGCATAATTGTATCCAAGATTAAGGTACTTTAGGTTTGAGAGATTTCCTATCTGATGAGGGATTAGTCCCATGAAACCACTATAACTAAGGTCAAGGTAAGTTAACCTCTCCATAGAGCCAAAAAAACTTGGTATTTTAGTATGGACAAAGTAATTTAAGCTCAAGTCCAAACGAATCAAATATTTTAGTTCTAACAAGGAAGGACTAATCTCACCACTCAATTCCATGTATGCAGAGTCAAGAGGTGTGCTAAGATCGAGTTCCATGACTCGGCCTGTCATGTTGTTGCATCGAACTCCCATCCATCGACAGCAATCGTCTGCATCAGACCATGATGACAGCCTTTTTGAAGGGTCAGACAATCCATGCTTGAAGCTGAGGAGTGCATTCCTCTCTTTATCATTGCAAGTCACCTCCATGCATACAATGAAGTTGAGAGTTGTTATAATGGAAAAAATCAATACAAGAGCTTGAGTTGCATATTGGACTGCCATGAGGAACAATTAAGACCAGAGAATAAGATTCAGTTACACAGTTGAATGTGAAACTTTTACAAACAAAAATAATGATGGTTGCATATGCAAACATATATATTGTTTTTATTTTTGGTTACAAGGCAAACATATGTATAGTTGTGTCTAACAATATAATTTCTTTCGAAGTGATCTATATTTATGTAAAAAATTTGGTTCGTGATGGTTCAGAAGCCTTAAATAATGGTTCGTAATGGTTCAAGTTCAGTTCTGTTTTTCTTTTTATTAAACCGTTCGGTTAATAACTGATACTGAAATCTGGTTGGTTTCAATATATCGGTTCAGCAGTTCAGTTCAACATTTTGGTTTTTTTGTCCATTCCTATGTATAATACTAAATAGGCTTTTAAAGTCGAGTTAGTTGGTTCGGGTCTATGAAGTGTGTTCTTTTCCAAAGTCTCATATTCAATTATCCCCTGTGTAATTTCGGCATGCTAATTTAACTTCTTAAAAAAAAAACGTGTTTATTAAGTACCGTTAGTTTCAAATGCTTAAAATACGAAAAGTTTGTAGAGTAGTTATTCTTTTGTAGAGTAGTTATTCTTAAATACCATCTTCTACAAATGATTTGTATAATGGTAAACAACTACAAAATAATTTCTATTTTCTTAAAAAAAATATATAAATTAATTTTACAAAAATAAATTATTCATAAGTTCTTAAATAATAGGATGGCCCATTCTTACTACTTTGAATTTTAAGCTATGCCAGTCTTTCTTTTTGTCACTGTATTTTGTGGTAGAAGCCAATTTGTTTTTGTAAATCTCATGCAACTCCAAAATTTGCATAAGAACTTTATGTGGTCTTCGGCAGGGTGTGGAAAATTCTTGTGGATGATAGCATAAGAACTATGTATTCCACTCACATAACAAGTGATAAAAGTCATGACACCGCGTAAATCTCATGCAACTCCAAAATTTGCATAAGAACTTTATGTGGTCTTCGGCAGGGGGTGGAAAATTCTTGTGGATGATAGCATAAGAACTATGTATTCCACTCACATAACAAGTGATAAAAGTCATGACACCGCGTAAATCTCATGCAACTCCAAAATTTGCATAAGAACTTTATGTGGTCTTTGGCAGGGGGTGGAAAATTCTTGCGGATGATAGCATAAGAACTATGCATTCCACTCACATAACAAGCGATAAAAGTCATGACACCGCGTAAATCTCATGCAACTCCAAAATTTGCATAAGAACTTTATGTGGTCTTCGGCAGGGTGTGGAAAATTCTTGTGGATGATAGCATAAGAACTATGTATTCCACTCACATAACAAGTGATAAAAGTCATGGCACCGCGTAAATCTCATGCAACTCCAAAATTTGCATAAGAACTTTATGTGGTCTTCGGCAGGGTGTGGAAAATTCTTGTGGATGATAGCATAAAAACTATGTATTCCACTCACATAACAAGTGATAAAAGTCATGACACCGCGTAAATCTCATGCAACTCCAAAATTTGCATAACAACTTTATGTGGGGATGATAGCATAAGAACTATGTATTCCACTCACATAACAAGTGATAAAAGTCATGACACTGCGTAAATCTCATGCAACTCCAAAATTTGCGTAAGAACTTTATGTGGTCTTCGGCAGGGTGTGGAAAATTCTTGTGGATGATAGCATAAGAACTATGTATTCCACTCACATAACAAGTGATAAAAGTCATGACACCGCGTAAATCTCATGCAACTCCAAAATTTGCATAAGAACTTTATGTGGTCTTCGGCAGGGTGTGGAAAATTCTTGTGGATGATAGCATAAGAACTATGTATTCCACTCACATAACAAGTGATAAAAGTCATGACACCGCATAAATCTCATGCAACTCCAAAATTTGCATAAGAACTTTATGTGGTCTTCGGCAGGATGTGGAAAATTCTCGTGGATGATAGCATAAGAACTATGTATTCCACTCACATAACAAGTGATAAAAGTCATGACACCGCGTAAATCTCATGCAACTCTAAAATTTGCATAAGAACTTTATGTGGTCTTCGGCAGGGTGTGGAAAATTCTTGTGGATGATAGCATAAGAACTATGTATTCCACTCACATAACAAGTGATAAAAGTCATGACACCGCAAAGCTTACGTTGTAGACGACTGTTATGGTCTTTCCACACCATTTTTCTTAGACATTTGAAATATGGCTATTATTTTTTTCGTCCTATAGTTTTCTCGTGCACCTTATTCGGATTCTAAAATTTGAAATATTTTAACTTCTTTTTGAGATTTTTATCGGATGTTTTTGCCGTTGGGATTCTATAATCCGAATTGCATGGGACATGGTGAAATCAATAAAGTGGAAAAAAAATGAGTCTTGAAGTATCTATTATGCAAAGAAGAAAATAAGTAGTTTTAGACTTTTGGCTTTAAGGTTGGTGTAGTAAATAGGGAAGAATAAGCTATGTAATTTTGTTTTTTTAAACTGTTGGAACACAAGGAGTGTTAATGTGTGAATTAATAAAATTCTTAAGCCAACTTTTCCAACAATTACTCATTTATGAGACGAGAGTAAACCATTAATTTTGTAACAGTTAAACGATCCTAGCCATTTGATTTGCTACTCATCTACGGCTTATCACCTCTAAATAGAGCACATCTCCTTCACTTCTACTCACACCAAAAGTTATCTAGAGTTGAGTTGTCAATAACTTTTCTCTCTTCTCCCTCCTTCAGCATGAGTTGTCAACAAACTTTACGCCCGTTGGATTTAAAGAGTGTTCTTAAGACCATATTTCGTTCAAGTTATAATGTCCCTTTAGAATTAAGAGTGGTTTTAATAGCATAGTCCATTCAGTAAATTTTGTCCCTTCAGAAATAAAAGTATTCTTAAGATCATAGTCTCTTTCGATATAAATTGTCACTTTGAAAAATAATAGTGTTCTTAAGAATATAGTTCATTTTAATGTTTTATGCCCTTGAAGAAATTAGAGGTTAATTGTTTACAGGTGTTTTTGGTAAACAATAAGACTAGTTTTAAATTATTACTTGTAGGATCAAACTATAAATTCTAGGACATGTTGTGCAATGATTTTCCAGAAAATGTATGAACATTCATTATATTCATGAATTTGTTTATGAACAAGATGAATAACACTGTTTTGGGATGAAGATAACTGTCTTTCCACAGAAATAAACAAATTAAAATAAGTAAAGACTTAAAGTTTTAAAGGCAAAAAGAATTAAAGAAAAGTAAATTGCATAGCATAAAATGAAAAATGGTTCACAAGATCATCAATATATACATTCTGACTCATTTCTCTATGGGTTGGTACTTTGAGTGTATAGAACTTTTCCTAAATGATTTGTGACATGTTTTTCCTATGAAAAACAAATACATAAACAAAAGAAAAATAATTGCACAGACCAGCGGTCAGAAACTATATCCTTTCGACAACTTTGACTTATTTTCCATGTGTCTGGACCTTCAATCTTGCCTCTTCAAAGAATTTGAACTCTTCTGGTCGAACCCTCAAAACCTTATTGAAACCAGCTTTGTCGAAATCTTTATCTTTTGTCTTGGAGTTAGAGAATTATGTAGTCTTGGCTTCCTCCTTCCTTGTCGAAACACATACTCAAAAATACATGCTAACACCCCATGTGTCTGAACTTTCAACCTTGCCTCTTCAGGGAGGATTTAAAGTTGGTTGAAATCGGAGAGACTGTCGAAAACATGCATGTCGAAAGCTTCATGCTTTGATCCTGGACTTCGAGAATCTTGTAGTTTTGGCCACCATTTTGCTTGTCGAAATGCACATTCAAAATATAGGCTAACACCTTCAATTTTGATTCTTCAGTGAGAATTCAAATCTTCCCAGCCAAAGTGAACAAACACTTGTCGAAACCCTTCCATAAATCTGTCGAAATATTTGTGCTTCAACTTGTACTCAGAGAATTTTGTGGTTTTGATAACCATTTTGCCTCTCGAAATGCATACTTAAAAATACATGCTAACATTAGTATGGTGGAAACACCATATCAGACTGGTCCAAGTTTCATGTCATAATGGTTCTAGTATCATATTAGAATGGTCTCAGTACCAAAAAGAGTGGTATCAATACCATATTAGAGTTGTCTTAGCACCGGTGGCGGAGCCATAAATTTTAGATTGTGGGGGCAATATCCATCCATATACTATATTACTAAAAATATTATTTTACCAAAAAAAAAAACTATATATTATTGGAGATAGTGCAAGATGAAAGTAAAATAATCATCTTACTGTAATATAGCGAAGTGAAATAATAATACTTTTAAAAAATTACTCTTATCAAATATTAATTTATTACATTTCAATAGATATCAAGTGGAAGTCATTAACTTGAGAATTGGAGCATAAATAGGCTGAGTTGAGTTAGGTTTTACAAATTATTTGTATGTACTCAACAGGCCAACCTTGTATGCAAAAAAGACTTTATCTATGGTTTGTGGCCTGACTTTTCAGCTAAATAAGATTCTAATAAAATATTGGTATTCCCCATTTTTAAAAAAAATGGTCTAACCTAATGTAGGCTAGATTAAAGGCCGGTCTAACCTGTTTTCACATGTACTTGCAAATAATGCAACTATTAGTGTATAATAAAAAAAAATGTGTTTACCATTGCATTGAAAATTAAAATGATGATTTAATTTAAAAGATTTTTTTATTACAAAGAATCACTTATAAAACAAAAGAAATATATGTTATGATTAATGAATCAATTTATCAGTAAATGAAATATTAATTAGTTAGACTAACTTTACTTTAGTCAAATGAATTATTTACTTTTTTACTAAATAATGGGGGAATGAAGTTGGCTTATCAATAATGTTATATACTAAAATTAATAAGTAGTGGAGGCACATTCCCACACAAGGTTACATGTAGCTCTGCCACTGCTTAGCACCATATTTGAAGATGTATTTTTAGAACGGATCCTACTTAGTAGGACTCCGATATAGTTGTAGCAAGGTTGTTTTATTTTAGGAGCGTCGTGGTTGATAATCTACCTACAAAATTTTAGTTTATGCCACAAAATGTTTTAATGAGAATGACTTAGTCCGTGACTCGGCCTAATAATATCTTCAATAACCAAAACTATTTTCAACTATTTTTTTTACTATTGTTCCAACATAAACTTCTATTTTTCTACAAGTCATGGCTAATATTGATCAAGAAGTTATTAATTGTGCATATATAACCCAATTGAGACATTGTAGAATAGGCCAAATTTTTCATAATATCTTTTTGACCAATCGCTAAAGATTTTTTTTACTATTGTTCCAACATAAACTTCTATTTTTCTACAAGTCATGGCTAATATTGATCAAGAAGTTATTAATTGTGCATATTAAGATGTAGATGGAGATTCGCATAGATAGTAGTCACTCGGTTTTATTTTAATTTTTTACCGAAAGTGGGCACTTTTTAAATCTATTTACCAAACAACAATTACGTCTCCGTGAGATTACCTCAGTTGGTAAGGACAATGTATAATATATGCAAGAAAAAAGGGTAAAATGTTTTGTTGTCCTTTCGAGGACATCTGATAAAATTGGAACGATATAAAAAAAAAGGGCAAAAAAATTTAGGGGTGAGACAAAGGGAATACTATTATATTATGTTTCATATTTTAAATTATTATATTATAAAATTACTAACCTTTTCAATAATTTAAATTCATTAACTTACATGAATTAATTTTCGCATATGTTTAAATGTCTTATTAATAGGGTCTTAAGATACCTAAAAAAGAACCATAAACCATGGATTACATTATCAAAGGTTTTTTGTTGTCTTGAAATGATACACGGACACATATTGAAACACACTATCAGATGATTCTAAAGTGACCCATTGGAGAAGTTGTTTCTTGAAAATATAAGAAAAAGACTATTAGTTCAGTCTACTATAGCGTCTGAGATGATAGCACTAACAAAAACTAATGAAGAAACAAGTTGGTTAAGATGTTTATTTGCAGGAATTTCTTTATGGGAAAAACCGTTGTCAACTATGTTGATCCATTGCTATAGTACCACAACTAGTTATTGTGACAACAAGAGATGACAACTACGTCATAAGAACAACGTTGTTATAAGGTTACTTTCCACAAAGACTGTAAGAGTGGATCATGTACACATTGATGAAAGATCCATTGACGAAAGGATTAGGTAGAGAGAAAGTCCATAAACATCGGTTAAGATGAGACTAGTGCCAATGAAAAAAATTATTTACTTACGACGCTTACCCGACCTAAATCACTGTAGATGTGAAGAAATAGATTAAATGGGTAATAACAAGTTGTGAAGTGATAAGATGAACATGGTATAACAAATCAAAAGAAGTTTGATAGAATATCAACTCATTCGTTTGTTACTTTTTTATAAAAATAAAATAAAATCACTTGGAATTTTTCATTCGATTAACACTTAAACTTAAAAAAGAATAAAATGCCTAAAATACGAAAGTTTTTTTTTTTTGACAAATAAAATACGAAAGTTTTGTAAAGTGGTTTTCTTAAATACCAGTTTCTATAAATGATTTCTATTATGGTAAAAAAATTAATAAATAATTTCTATTTTCTAAAAAGATATTTAAATTTTTTTTACCAAAATAAATTATTCATAAGTTCTTAAATAATTTAATCGATGTTTTTAATTTGTAACAGATTGTGGCATAGTATTCTTGTCAATGATAGGATGGGCCAGTCTTATTACTTCAAGGGCCCGTTTGTTACTGTTTAAAACAAAAGTGATTTTGACATAAAATCATTTAGAGATTAATTTTTTGAGATTTTATGAAAAATCAGAATCTATTTTGCGTTTGTTTATCGTAATAAAAATCACTTTTTCTAAAAAAATAATTTAGTTTGTTTGGATACAACTATATAAAAGCGATTTTTTTGTTACAAAATTAGTTCAATCTTTAAATCCATATTTTCTCTCTCCTCTAAAAAAATCTATTTTTTGAGAAGCCGCTCTCAACAGCTTCTCATTTGAAGTTGTTTTTAGATTTTTTTTAGATTCTGATTTTTTAAAAATATGTAACAAACGGATGCAATATTCTTAAAAGTGATTATTTTCTTAAAAAAAGTGATTTTTTCCTAAAAAAAATATAACAAACAGACTCTAAATTTTATGCTTTTTGTCATTTTATTTTGTGGTAGAAGCGATTTATTTGTCAATATCGTATACCTCCAAAATTTATTAGCATAAAAACTTTATGTGGTCTTCGGCAGGGTGTGGAATGTTCTTGTGGATGATATTGATAGCAGCCCTTTTAGAGTTGAAAATTGATTCTTAATTGGTTTTCATCCTTATTCCACATACTATTCCACTCACATAACAAGTGATAAAAGTCATGACACCGCAAAGTTATGAAGTATCTATTACGCAAAGAAATTACGTAAGCTATTCAAATCGCCAATTGCAATTACTTTTTTTTTAAGACTGTTGGAACACAAAGAGTGTAATGTGTGAATTAAAAAAAAAAAAAAAAACTAAAGTTAACTTTCCTAACAATCGCAAAATTCGCCTTCCTAAGAAAAAAAGTAAGCTATTCAAATCGCCAATTGCAATTACTTTTTTTTTTAAAAACTGTTGGAACACAAAGAGTGTTAATGTGTGAATTAAACAAAAAAAAAACTAAAGTTAACTTTCCTAACAATTGCAACATTATTAGGCGAGATTAAACAATTGATTCTGGACCGGTCAAAACCATCCTTGCTTTGGATTTTTTTTTTGAAGGACTTAGATATAGAGCATCTCTCATTCACTTTTACTCACAGCAAAAGTTATATTGACTTGTCAAAGAATTTCTCTCTTCTCCCTAATTTAGCTTATACTGACGAGATATTTTCTCTTCTCCCTTTTTTATGTCTCATTGTATTTAATGAGTGTTCACAAGACAGTTGTCCCTTCCAGTTATAATGTCCTTGCAATTAATCTAAACATTTAGATTTAATACATTATGATGTATGCTACCTTGATGGTACATTGACTAAAAAGATATTTTATCACGTTTATTGATTATTATTATTAAGACTATATATTGGTATATCTCATGAGAACTAAAAGTGGTGCGCTTGACAAGTTCAAAGTTTTTGTAACTGGAATTAATAATCAATTCAATAAGAAAATCAAGTGATTTCGTAGTGATAGTAGAACATAATTCGCACACTTCCAAAGAATTTTATAAACAACACGAAACTATTCATGAAACAACCACAACTTACTCTCCTGTAATGAATGGTAAAGCGGAAATAAAGAATAGAACCTTTACCGAGTAAATTGTTGTCATCATGCTTAATTACGGCATTACCTCTCATTGTTGGGGGAATTTTATTAACTACTTTATTTGTGCTAAATAGAGTTCGTAAATCTAGAACAAAATTTCTCCTTATGAAAGTATGAAGAAAAGACAATATAACTTGTCTTACATTTGAACTTGGGGTTGTCTTCCCTATGTTCGGATTCCAGATCTAAAGAGAGTAAAACACACTGGTAGAGTCTATGAATATGCACTCATCAGGTAAGCATATAGGTTTTATGACCTAAATGCTATAATGATCATAGAATTTAATGACGTTGATTTTTATAAAATTAAATTCCCCTTTAAATTCCTCTAGAGATCAGAAGCAGTTATGAGAATATTGTACCAGATGTAACAAAACCTTGAAGTGGTAAAAGATCACGATTTTCGAAGGAGTATGGATATGATTATACGATATATACATTAGAAGATAATCCTACTAGTCTTCAAGAAGTGTTGTCTTCATTGAAAGATGACTTATGACAGAAAGCCATAAAAGATAAGTTGTACATGGATTTTGAAAAAGAAACTAAAACTTGATTGCACTGCAGATAAATACAAGGCTCGCTTTGTAGCCAAATATTTTAGACAAATAAAAACATATAGATTTCTTCAAAATCTTTTCCACGATCACAAGGATAACATCCATAAGGGTACTGATCGATTTTTTGGCTAATCATAATTTGGAAGTGCACCAAACGGATCTTAAAACTGCTTTTTTAATGGTGCACATGAACAAGAAATCTATATGGGACAACATAAATGTTTTGTAAGACCATCCACAACAGAGCACCTCAAATTGGGTGCTTAAATGAGTTATCTGGGTCCTTATCATTAATTTTACGGTAATACTTAATAAACACCAATTTTCTCCAACCCAACACCTCAAAAGAAATTATTAAATAGGTCCCATAAATAATTTCATATCATTACATTTCAACAAAATTTATTTAATTTATTAAATAGGACCCGTAAAAAATGAAGAGAGAGAGGGTGCTTCCATAGCCACCCTTCTCCATAGACACTCATATATTTTACTCTACAATAGGGGTGCCTATTTAATGTGGTGCTAAATAGGTTAAGCACCCACCATTGTCAATGGTCTAATCCATGGACAAGAAACTAATGTCTGTCAGTTAGATAAGTTTATATATGGTATGAAACAAGCTCTTAGGGTGTGTTTGGTTTGGAAGAGAAGTTGTGAAGAGAGAAATAGGTGAGAGAGAAAGTGAGAAGAGAGAAATATGTGAGAAATAAAGTAGATTTGATGTGTTGTTTGTTATAAGAGAGAGATGAGAGAAATAGAAGAGAGAGAAGTGTTGATTATTTATAAAAGTACCAAGATGCCCCTACAATAAAGTGAATAGATTGAGAATATAATATTTTAATCCAAGGGCAATAATGGAACAACAAAGTGAATAGTCTTCTCTCTCCCCTTTCTTCTCTATTGTGAGTAGAAACCAAAAAGTGATGGGTCCCACTACTTTTTAATCTCTCTTCCCTATTTCTCTTCATTCCAAATAAGAGAAAGTTGCTCTCTCTTCCCTCTTTCTCTCTTCTCTCTTTCTCTCTTCCTTATTTCTCTTCAACCAAACAGACCATTAAGTAATGGCATAAAAAGTTTGACAACTTAATGATAATAAATGAATTCAAAGTCAATGAAAGTGACAAATCTGTCACAATCATATGTTACTTCTTCTTGTTGTAATGATAATTGTGCTCAGGCTAATGGAACTAACTAACTAGGCAATTAGGCATTTTTGATTCCTGAATTTGTACTAGCAGATCTGCGCCTGGATGTGGTTTTTGATTCTCTCAAGTTGTTGTTAATTGTCTTGTCGTTAATTTTTGATTCTCACTAGCTGATAATTTTCTTCTTTTTCTGGATATGCTTGATGAATGTATGAAAAATGATAATTTTAGTTTAAAAAATAATAATTGGGTTTTTCATGATGAATATATGAAGTATGATGAAGATGAAGATGATGATTTTTTCAAAAAATTGAGATTCCAGTAGATGAAGATGATGATTTTTGGCTTTTTATTCAAGTGCCCTTTTTTTTCTTTTTGATTTATTTAATTTCATTTATAAATATTTGGCTTTTTTATTTAATTTTTATTTGAAAAAAACACATGTGGCGTGCCATGTAGGCTTGACTAAATCAAAATTGCTATTTTGCAAAAGGGGCTAAACATGAGGGGTGACTTTGCCATTTTTTTTAAAAAAGGGCCAAAATCGCTACTTTTTAAAACTTAAGGGGTAAAAAGTGCGTTTAAGCCAATATTTATGTTGTAAACGTTTGGTAATCAATGTTATCTAACCACTTTGATATGAAAGACCTTGGAGAAGCTATACTGTCATTGTGGGTATGAAAATTACCAGGTCAGAAAAGAAATTTTCCTTAGATCGTTCTCACTATGTTGAAAAGATCTTAACTTTGCCTCCAAACCTGCTTGCACATCATATGACTCAAGTGGAAAACTACTTAAGAACACTGCTGAAAGTGGGAGACAATCAGAATACATGAGTATCATTGGCAGCCACAGTTATGCCACTGATATTAATAGACCTGAAATTGCCTATATTGTGGGACTTGTTTGTAGGTTTTCCTGTAGACTTATTAATGATCATTTGCAAGCTATTAATATGGTCTTAAACATACCTAAAAATGAATCATGAACCTTGGATTACATTATCAAAGGTTTTATGTTGTCCTGAAAGGATACATAGATGCATATTGAAACAAAATATAAGATGATTCCAAAGTGACCACTGTATATATATAGTATCACTGTATATCTTAGTCTACTATAGAGTGTGAGATGATATCACTAGAAACAACTAGTGAAAAAGCAAGTTGGTTAATATGCTTATATACAAAGATTTCTTTTTGGGAAAAATCGTTGTAAGGTATGTTGATCTATTGCGATAGTACCACAACTATTGCAAAAAATGAGAATCGTTACTTTGACGGTAAGATATGACAAATACATCATAAGAACAACATTGTTATAGAGTTATTCTCCACAGGGGTTGTAAGAGAGGATCATGTACACATTGATGGAAATTTAGCCAATCCTATGACGATTGGATTAGATAGAGAGAAAGTCCATAAACATCAATTAAGATGTGACTGAAGGTCAGTGAAAACACAAGAAGGGGGGTGAATTGTGTTGGCTTTTTCAAAAAAAATTCTAAGTGTTTAATTAGTCAGAGTCTCACTCAAGTTCTGAATGCAGCAGATTAAACAAACATATATATATATATATATATATATATATATATATATAGAGAGAGAGAGAGAGAGAGAGAGAGAGAGAGAGAGAGTGTGTGTGTGTGTGTGTGTGAGAGAGAGAGAGAGAGAGAGAGACAAAACAATTATATTGGTTCCTCCCACAAACCGATAATAGTCTAGTCCTTTTACACTTCAAAAGGATTTCCACTATAATCAATAAACATTACAAATGCTCAAGCACACAAGCAAGAGACTTCTATTGCTCAATCACAATTGAAAGAGACTTCTTAGATTTAGGTTTAAAGGTGGTCTTGAATTCTTCTTAGATTTCGGTTTTGAACTCTTTAGAACCTTGGGCTCTTAAGTCTTTGGTTTTAATTTGATCAGAACCTTGGACTATGAGTTCCCAGATTGTCACTTGTTCAGAACCTCATCTTTTCCAGCTTCTAGAACACAGTAGTAATACATACCCTTGTGTATACATTTAGAACAAGAAGGATTATTTGATTTTTATGGGGTTTGCATCCTCTTAAGAGGTGCTTCTTTCGAGAAGTCAATTCCTTCTCCCTTGTTTCAGTTGACACCATAAATCATTGAAGCTAACTTGCTTTTGTCAATGGCATAAATGATAATATCTTGAACAGCTTTATCATACTTGTTCAGAGGACTATCAACTTTCTTACGAGTATAGGAAAGTTGACCTTTTTCCAAAATTTAATTTCTCATCAAGACATTTTCATTTTTTATTAAAAGATGTTTATTTTGAAATTCCATCAACTTGGATTGCTTTATCAACAAATCAAATTTTTTTTTTTATGTTTTCAAAAATTTTGGTTTGTTTATACAGCGTCTTGCAAGTTCTTTGACAACATCAACAAGCTCTTTATAAGTCAGTTTAGAAAAAACCACATCAACATCATCAAAATTTGATTCAGATTATGCATCAAAAGTTGTTGTAACCATCAAATCCAAATTAGCTTCTTCATCATCTTTTTCAGTAACTCTTTGTCAAGCTCATCCCATTTTGCCATATAACTTTTCTAAAGTTTGATCTTAAAACTTTCTTTCTTAAATCCTTCTTTCTTTGACTTGTCCTTCTACAACTCTGGACAGTCAGTAATGAAGTGATCAGGTTTCTTGCAGTTGAAGCATCCCATCTGATTATCTTTCTTGCCTCTGTATCCAGATCCTTTTGATCTACTACTTCTACCTAGAAATCTCTTCTTCTTGGTCAGTTAATGAAATCTCTTGGTTAGATATTCAATCTCTTCAGCATCTGAACCATCATCAAATTCTCTATCAGTAGTCTCTTCTTCAAATTCAACAACTTGAAGAGCTTTAACAGTTTTCCTTTAGATTTCAGAGTAATGGATTTGGACTTCTTAGTAGGTTCATCTTCAACAAGCTCAGTCTCATGACTTTTGAGAGAACTTATCAGATTCTCCAGGCTCAGCTTCTTCAAATCCTTTGCTTCTTGAATGGTTTTAACCTTTGGTCTAAACCTAACAGGAAGACTTCTAATGACCTTCTTGACATGGTATGGAACAATATAGCTTTTAATTATAACCTGACAGCAATATACAAGAGTTTAAAACCTTGAACACATAGTTTTAATATCTTCATCCTCCTTCATTCTAAAAATCTCATACTGATGCACCAATTGGTTAGCCTTCACTTCCTTTACTTGTTGGTTTCCTTCATAGGTAGAACACAGTGACTCAAATATGGGTTTTAGCAGTAGATTTGTCCCCAATCTTTGTGTATTTTGAGTGAGGCAAAACTTTTAGAAGAATACCACGTACCCTGTGATGCTTCCTGTATATTTTTCTTTAAGTCTTAGTCAGATTCTTTCTATCCATTACTATTTCTTTTAGATCAACAGGAAAGTTAACAGAATCTTCAATGATGTCCCACAAATCATCATCAACTCCTACAACGAGATTGTACATCTTGTTTTTCCACCTTGAGAAATGAGTAGCATCTCCATTGAAAGATGAAGGCCTTACAAAATAATAGTTCTTGTTAGAGGTCGAAACGTTGATGTTATAATTATACTGAACTTAAAGACTAGTACCACATATACCATAACCAATACCAAAATCAGTATACATGTTTTTCTCTTAGGATCTTGTACGTGACAGGGTTAAGTGTTTGAGCACAGTCTGTGCTCTGATACCAATTGAAGGTGAGAAAAAACACAAAAAGCAGTGTTAAAATTGTGTTGGCTTTTTCTAAGTGTTTAACTAGTTATAGTTTGAATGTGTTCAGATTCTGACTCAGGTTCTGAATGCAGCAGATTAAACAGTGAGAAAGAGAAAGGGGGAGGCAGAGGTAGGGAGAGGTAGAGATAGATAGATAGAGAGAGAGAGAGAGAGAGAGAGAGAGAGAGAGAGAGAAAGGGAGGGAGATTATACTGATTCCTCCCATAAATCAAGAGTAGTCTAATCCCATTGCAATTATATGGAATTTCCACTATAATCATTAAAGATTACAACACTACCAGGAAAAGCAAAATTAGGGAGGGAAATTAGTGACGGAAAAAATAAATTCCCTCACAAATTCCTTGGTCGTAAAATTTAGTGACGGAATTAGAAAGGAATTTCATGTTTTCCCTCACTAAATTTCCCTCAGTAATATTTGCTTTTTTAGTAGTGCAAATGCTCAAGCAAACACGCAAAAGATTTCTATTGCTCAATCACAATTGAATGAGACTTCTTACAACCTAACTTAATCAAATAAAAGATTGTTTACGTTTTCACTTGATATACAATAAGAGGTGTAAGAAATTACAAAACCGAGTAAAACTCTAAAGACTTTAGTATTTCTAAGATATTAACTTGGTAAGAAATTCATAAGTGATTATTGCTGTTCGTAACTATTAACACGATGGTTAATTTAATGGCAAGTGTATCAGTCGTTTCATCAAGTAATAAAGTGATAAGTAAAGTATCGTATCCACAGGGATTGTCCTTTCGTCCGAACAATTCTTGTTACATATTTTTGTAAGTTTGACGGTATAAAAGTAGGTTGCAATTTTTATCTTTTTGTAGCAGAGCGAATTTACCTGTTTTGGTTGCAAAAAAGTAAGCAGCGGTTAGAATGCAAAAAAGTAAGCAGCGGTTGGATAATAAGTAATCTAAATGTCGTGTTTATTTATCTTAGGGTGAATATAAAAGTGATGAGGCCATTGGGAGTTTCCTAAATAGGTAATGCACCACCTGACCCAATGGGTTTTATCCACTGGGTACCTAATTAGGCTTTTCCCTCCTATGGCTAACTGCACCTGCTGATCGCACAGTGATCCTTACGTGCGGGGTCTTGCTAATTCAAAGGTAATTGAAACATAAACTTTATATTGGCTTTCCGGTGATTCCCAAGGCAATGAAGGCCAAGGTTCCCTTAGGTCTGCCCATCTATGAATCTTAGGACACTCATAGATCACTCTCTCTACGCTTACTTAGTAGTTCTACAAACGTACAACCCTACTCTACGTCTACCTTACTAATGGTTTCAAGAGAATGGTATTACTAAGTTATAGCTTTAAGCCAGACAGCTAGGTGCTTATTTCCCTAATTACTAACCAGTTAATTCCTAGCTTCGGTAAGGCACCACCCAACCCAATGGGTTCTAGCCACTGGGTACCTACATTTAGAGTCAACAATTCCTGTGGCATCTTTGGTTAGTTAATAATCACTTACTTCCTTGTCAGATAGTTATCAGTAAAAGGATATAAATATCAAGATATAAGCATCCAATTAGTGATAGCAATATTAGGTCCTGTCACAACCTAAGTATCTAATCTAGGGTTGCACCTCTCACACAAATAAAACTACTTCCTAATAAAAATATATAGTGGACAAAAGCATAAATAAATAGAATAAACGACATATTAAATTAAATAAATATCCAAAAAAATATACAGAGGTTCATCTTAGAACTCTAACCTAAAAAGATTTAGTTACACATGGTAACTAAAAAAAAATTACTAAAGATAAAAACATACCCTAGAAAATCAAGGAGAAGATAGATTCTCTCCCGAAGCTTCAAAGTAGCCTTCCTCTTGAACTGCCAAAGTTTTGAACGAGAAATTTTGAATGAGGAAGGCTAGTATTTATAATGGAGATTTCTAACTGGGTTTGGGGTAAAAACGCGGACTTTAAATAACCACAAAACAAATAAAATTACCTTTAAGCATGCTTGGGGCGCATGCAATATGCTTGAGGCGCATATGCCTCTTTGCAGATGCTTGAGGCGCATCTTGCATGCCTTAGGCGCATGATAGCATAATTCCATGCCCTAGATGCATGCTCTTGTGCTTCTGGGCCCAATTTCTTCGAACTTTATCGTTTTTAGGTTTTCGTCTTCAAATAACTTGCCTCAGAACTTGGAAACAGAATTCCTGAGGCCTCTTGGATCTTCATTTCTGTCTTCCCAAAGTCTTGACAATTCTTCAGTTGTTCTTGATTTGTCGATTTGCATGATTTCTTTGTGAACTACTTCAAAAACCTCCTAAAATTGCTATGTTTCGGGAAAACTAGAATTATAGTCTCAAATATAGAAAACATTACAAAAGTCCCGAAATCATAGGCAATCGTTCTAATACTCCTCCTTTTTGCTGCTAAAACCTACTGAAAATGACTGAAAAACATGCTAAGAATAACATAAGATGACCTGTCATCATTTATGCGCTTTTGAATTTGACAGAGTAAAGGCACCTTTAAAATTTCAGAATCTTGTTAATTTCTTCAAGTCGTAAGCTCCTTATATAGAGAATGAAATGAGAGGCGTTGAGGAGGTGCTAGTGCATGGTTTGAGTCTTTGAGACGCTTAATCATGAATGGTAAAATCTTCCTTTATTTTTATAATGTCGTCGAAAAGACATTTGAAATTCCTTTGCAGAAAGAGGAATTATCTGTTCGTTCCATTTGTTCTTGAAGTTCTTTGTTTGTATCTACACGTGATAGGGACATATTTAGAAGACGGCAAATCTGATGTGTTTTTTGGAGTTTTTTTTCTTTAGAATCTGATGACCTTAAGAAGTTGCTTCTTCAGAGTCTGGAACTTCAGATTCTGATTCTTCATAAGCTACACTTGTCTATAGTCTGATGTTCTTCAGAACTTAGATAATATCAATTTGATTCGTTTGTTATTTTTTTTTTATAAAAATAAAATAAAATCACTTAGAATTTTTATTTGTGTATTACACTTAAAAAAAGAATAAAATGCTTAAAATACGAAATTTTAATAGATTAGTTTTTCTTAAATACCAATTTCTATAAATGATTTGTATTTTAGTAAAAAAAACTAAAAAATAATTTCTATTTTCTTAATAAATATTTAAAAAAAATTACAAAAAAAAATTACTCATAAGATCGTAAATAATTAAACAATAATGCTTAATGTTACGAGAGGTCTTTGCATGAATTTAGACGAATTTAACGTATTCCTTTTATTTTCAAAATCCAGAAAGTTAAACTTCTTGAGGTAAAGTAGAAGGCACCATCTGCCAACAAGTCTTGTTTTTTTTTTCTTTATGACTCATCTTTCTCACACTTTTG
This sequence comes from Medicago sativa, assembly GCF_051527215.1. Classification (NCBI taxonomy): domain Eukaryota; kingdom Viridiplantae; phylum Streptophyta; class Magnoliopsida; order Fabales; family Fabaceae; genus Medicago; species Medicago sativa. Next base: position 37,629,157 of record NC_140755.1, on the reverse strand, counting down.
TGATTTTCATATGAAATGATGATAGCAAATATGGAGGTCGTGTCAGGTTGGCGGTGGTACTAGAATGGAAAAAGATTGGTGAACACCCTTCTCCATACCACTCTTCCATACACCCCTTATGTGGCATGGGTATTTTTGAAATTTCACACAACTTTCTCTTTCTCACCCTCTTCTCTCTCTTAGATCTCCCTTTCTTCTCCCTCTCACTCTGCCTCTCACTCACCTACCACCACCACTGGCCGCCGCCGCATCCTTGCCCTTCGCCCCACCCCTCTCTTTGATGGCCGGCCGTTGGTCCTCCTGTCTCTTTCTCTAGAACGTATGAAAAACTAACTCAGGTTCAGTCTTTCTCCTCCCTTTTACATCTTTTGTTCATGTGCTTTTCAATTTTCTTTCTCCTTCCAATTATGCATCTTTTCTTGATTGGGTGTTCGTATTTTTGTTTAAAATAATTTTGTTCATGCTGAATTTGAGGAAATTGTTGAAAAATAATGTTGATTTAAGGTGTTCTAGTTTTTCATCAAATTAATGGGTTTGTGTTGGTCATCAAATAATGTTGATTTATTCTAAGGTTAGTATCATGAAAGTAAGAAACATGCTGGAATTGTTGGAAATAATGTTGATTTTAATCTTGCTTTTGAACAATTTTATCTGTTACTTTAATTTACTACTTTTATGATTGAATTTTTTTGTGGTTTTGTTTATGATATATTAGGAACTTTTTATAGTTTGGTAAAATGTGGACAAATAATTCTAACAAAATGAAAAGGAATATGATGATTTGTCTAAACATTGTTCCCAAACATGTTGGTGACACAACTTATACTAAGACTTTTGTCGGAGGATTGGCTTGGGAAACTAGTAGAGACACATTAAAGCACTATGTTAATATGTTTGGTTATATCTTAGAGGTTATTGTCATCACCGACAGAATGTGGGGTTGACATGTGTGATATTTGTTAGGGTTTAACATGTGTAAGTTTATTCATGTATTCTTAGTGAAGCATGCTCGACGAGGTTGAAGAGAACCGACAACTAGTAATATGACAACAGTGGGTCTGAAACATGTGTAGTTTCCTAGTGAAGCAACGACGAGGGGTGTTTGTGTTGTAGTGTGAGGTAAATTACTTATGGCTGGGAATGTTTCAAGGCTTTGATGATAATTATTCTGTTGCAACTTGTCAGCTTGGTAATCTCATGTTTTGCTTGTTTTTAGTTTGGGCGGAGTCTGTGTTTTAAGGTGTCTACTTTTTTTTTTGTGATAACAGTTTTTTTTCTTTGAGTTATAGATCTTGTGATGATTTATTTGGTTGTAGTCCTAGCATTGTTTGTGAGGTTATGTTTTGGCATCGGTTGTTCCTGCTTTGGTGTGTGAATGTTCGTTGTGTTGCTCTATTTGTGCAGACGTATTGTACATTGTGACGACTTGTGCCAGGATACTTGTAATATTCATTCGTAGATGTTTTGTTGATCATGATGGTGGATTTTGTTTTTGAATTGAAGCTATTAATATTCAATTTCAATGTTTAGAATTTGTGATTAAATTTGCATTAATGAATGATTTTATAGCCATGTTTTTTCTCTGAACTTTGCTATGACAAACTATCTATTTTTACCTTTCAATTTATTAGTCAATGAAGATAGTCTTTGCTTATTATTACCATTTTCTCTTCATTACTTGCGAGTTTGTGTTGAATGTGGCTTCACTAATTTAAAGCTTTTGATGACAGAGAGTTTGGTATAGTCCTCTTGCACGTGGTTTTTTTGGTGGCAAAGGAGTTCTAGAAAATGTGTCGGAGTTAGCCGTGGCATAACACTGTAGAAAATATGTAACAACATCAATTCTTGGATTTATTTGAAGTACTAGGTGTAAATCAATTGTTGTAATAGGCGTGAAGCAACAACAATGTTTATATTTTGTTGATAATTTTATTTTGGCATAGGGTGAATATGATGAATGCTGGATAGATGTTCACATTGTAACAACTAAAACTACCATGTTAAAATGGGAAGAGGTGAACTATTTTCCATATTTGACAGGTTTTTGTGAAAACTAACCAAAATTGAGTTTGATATAACCATGTTTTATCAAATCTGTCACCACTATTTATTTACATTCGCATTTTTACTTCTTGTCTATTTCTCCACGTGATTTTTGTGGAAGGAGTACATTCGGGCACATTAGTGAATCTCTATTGATGAGCATGACTGAGAGGTGAAATGATATCCATCTGTTACAATCAATGATAATTTTGACACTCAAAAATTGCAGTTACTCCTTTGATAAAAAGTGGTTAAACAGATTTAAAATTTGGTTAGTTTTCCAACTCTATCAAATTTTTGAAAAATCCTTACATTTGACCACTGCATTAAAAGTCTTTCAAACGATAAATAACTTCTTTTACAATCTGCAAGTTTATCACGCCTAAAGACGGACAAGTTCTAATTTTTGAAAAAATAGTGGTCACACACCTTAAAATATGTGGTCACACAAAACATATATTTGGCTAGTTTATATTTCCCATGTATAAATAATCTTGTTTTATGCGAATCAAACACATAATCTAATTTGATCACTACACTAAAAGCAATTCCAACAATAAATAACTTATTTTACAATCGGCGAGTTTATCACACCTAAAGACGGACAAGTTCTAATTTATGAAAAAATAGTGGTCATGTATTTGTAAAAATGTGGTCATACAAGCCACATATTTGGCTAGTTTATATTTCCCAGATGTAAATAATTTCGTTTTAGGCTAATCGAACGCATAATCTTATTTGATCACTGCACTAAAAGCATTTCCAACCATAAATAACCTGTTTTACAATCGGCGAGTTTATCACACCTAAAGACGGACAAGTTCTAATTTATGAAAAAATAGTGGTCATGTATTTGTAAAAATGTGGTCATACAGGCCATATATTTGGCTAGTTTATATTTCCCAGATGTAAATAATTTTGTTTTAAGCGAATCGAACGCATAATCTCATTTGATCACTGCACTAAAAGCATTTCCAACCATAAATAACCTGTTTTACAATCGGCGAGTTTATCACGCCTAAAGACGGACAAGTTCCAATTTATGAAAAAATAGTGGTCACATATTTGTAAAAATGTGGTCATACAGAGCATATATTTGGCTAGTTTATATTTCCCAGATGTAAATAATTTCGTTTTAGGCGAATCGAACGCATGATCTCATTTGATCACTGCACTAACAGCCTTTCCAACCATAAATAACCTGATTTACAATCGGCGAGTTTATCACGCCTAAAGACGGACAAATTCTAATTTATGAAAAAATAGTGGTCACGTATTTGTAAAAATGTGGTCATACATATTATATATTTGGCTAGTTTATATTTCCCAGATGTAAATAATTTCGTTTTAGGCGAATCGAACGCAAGATCTCATTTGATCACTGCATTAAAAGCCTTTCAAACGATAAATAACTTCTTTTACAATCTGCAAGTTTATCACGCCTAAAGACGGACAAGTTTTAATTTCTGAAAAAATAGTGGTCATGCACCTTAAAATATGTGGTCAGACAAAACATATTCATATTCATACTTTGTCAATATCTATCTTAAGAACCATAAAACCATACATAGTGCGATTAGAAGGAATAGTACATTACAAGCTTAGTGAGTACCATACTATAGTATTGTTCAAGAAAGTTAGTAACTAACAACATATTATGTTTCATTAATAATATAGGTTTAACATGGTCCTGGTAAATTTAAAAGAGCATAAAAAAATTTACATTAAATTTTGATTACGCCACTACACTATTTTTATTCTTCCTCGTATCACTCTTCACCCACGGTGTTCCAAGAACCCCGCTCTTGACACGATTTCTTGACTTGTCTTTTATTCGAGTGAACACGGTTGATGCTTGGTGATCTTCATCATCTGATACATTTGATGATCTTCATCATGTGGATACCCGAACCTTCACAAACTAAAAATAACTACGAATGCAATCCTTCACCAAATTTTTCAGACTTCAACAATATCGTCCAACAGTGGACTAAATCCTTTCTAGCCTGTATCAAAATTCATGCACCCACGATGAGCAACCAGTTAAGTCAACTGCATGCATATGATAGTGTAGTGTATCTGAATCTTACTTCCCATCCAAGTATAGACAACTTGTGAATTAGAAGAGTAAGAACATCCTCCTTGCAGATTTCCTCCACAAGCTGTGAAACCTGATCTAAATTCGGTTCTGATTCTCCATCTCCAGAAAGCATAGTTCTCATTGTTACGAAATTCTTTTCAACTTCCTCTAATGCCTACAATAAAGTAAAACAAGCATCAATAACCAGTAACCAATGTAGAGCAACTGCAAGTAAAAGAAAGGCATAATATCACTGGAACATATCTATGGACAACAAAATGATAACAATCAGAAGCATATATTGCAAGACTTATATACCCACGACAAACTGATGACACATAACAAATGTTGAAATACAATACATGATAGAGAAAATAAAAGTGTCGTGTTTCATCTAAGGGTCGGCTAAAACATATCCGTCGCTAGTCGAGCTTGTTAGTCTTCATACCAACAAGCATTTTCCATATATTTATGAGTAATTTTAGTGCTTGTTTGGTCCACGCTGTATTAACTTGAAAGAGTGTTAAATCTACAAGTTCATATTCAACAACCATCAGACGTGCCATTACTGGAGAGAGACATAACAAAATGTTGTAATTGAAGTTGCAACCTCAAGTATCTTATTTTACTCTCTAACAGTTACCAACTATTTTATTTTCACAAAATTGGATTTTTTTTAACAGAGATCATAACCCAATTGGAAGCAAAAAGGACCTTCTTATACAGAGACAAATATAGAAGTATATAACCACACAACCAATTTCCATCAGAAAGCATTGATGACTTAAAATCAGAGTAACCTCCTTCATTTATGAAACAAGTAACACACTTCAAAAAGCTTAATACTAGCAAATTAGAATAATTTATGATCTACGTAAAGTCTAATTCAGTGATTATTGTTTTCTCCAACAAAACTACTACACACCAATTAAAAAATCATATCTTTTTGCAGCACAAAACACACTAAACTAATAAACAAATTTAAGACATACCCATGATGAAAAAGAGAAACTTTACTGTCTTCGATCCCCTTTTCGTATTCAATTTGAGATATCGTTTTGTTGCACAAATCCCTTGCTGTCAGAGGAGAATCACCCTTTTGTAAGGTCAAACGTCCATGGAGATACCGTTTACTGTCTTCGATCCCCTTTTCGTATTCAATTTGAGAGATTTTGATACTTACAGAATCACCTTTGAAGGCTCGTGGGGGAAATTGACTGGCATGAATGCTACACGTTTTTGACACTGCTTGCGCAAACGTTTGATGAACCAGAGGGGTTATTGCCGACGTCGCCGTCTTCGGCGGAGCTGAGAACTTTGACGGACATGCCATACGAAGAGGAGAAATTGAAACCGAACAAAGAAAGGAGGAGGAACCCACCAGAAACGACGCCGAGAGAAGTCTCTGAGATAAACAACGATTGACGGAGAAAGAGTCTTCAAAATGCAAAATTGATGATGAAATCACGTTCAGTGAAGCAGGACAAAGAGAATGGACCAGAAATGACCGGAGATGAGGCCGGAAAGATGCCGTTACGGAGGCGAGAGAGTCTGTTACGGTGGTCGGAACAACTCAACGATGAGAGAGAACAGAGCTTTTTCTTTTTTTTTTTTTCTGTTGGAAAGAGCTGCGAGAGAGAAGAAATGCAAGTAGAGAGGAGAGAGAGAATGGTTGGAAAGAGCTGTGGGAGTGTGGGCCCCACATTGCCACATGTCATTTTTTTATGTGGGTGTAGGAGTGGTATTACCACCTATGGTGGTATACCTATCAAGACTCTACTAGAATCACATGCAATGATAATTATACAGGGTTCTATTGTGGAACATATTTTATTTTCTCTTTCTTCATTATTAGAGTAATTAAAAATGGCCCATATATAGTGAGTTTGCAAGGCAAACATTCAGTCGTGTGTTTTGTGCGAAGAAAGCCTTCGCACCATATATCACCACTCTTAATTAAATCGATATTTTAATCTGTAATAGATTGTGGCATAGCATTGTTGTCAATGATAGGATGGCACAGTCTTACTATTTTGAATTTTATGCTTTTTGTCACTTTATTTTGTGGTAGAAGCAAAATTTTTGTTGATATCATATAACTCCAAAATTTGCATAAGAACTTTATGTGGTCTTCGGCCGGGTGTGGAGCATTCTTGTGGATGATATTCATAGCAGCCCATTTAGTGTTGAAAAATTGAATTCCATTCTTATTTGGTTTTCATCGTTATTCCACAATACTATGTATTCCACTTACTTATCAAGTGATAAAAGTCTCGACACCGCAAAGTCATGACGCCCCATGTCTATTATTTTTTCCACTTTATGATTTTCTTGTGCACGTTTTATTCAGATTCTAAAATCTGAAATGTTTTAACATGTTTTTGAGGTTTTTATGGGATATTTATATCGTTCTGATTATATAATTCAAACAGTATAAGGTGTGAGTAATCAATAGGGTCAGAAAAGAAGGATTCTTGAAGTATCTATTACTCAAAGAAAATAAATAGTTTTGGATTTTTGGCTTTATGGTTGGTGTAGTAAACAGGGAAAGATAAGCCATTCAATCGCCAATTGCAATTTCTTTTTTGTAAATTGTTAGAACACAAGGACTGTTAACGTGTGAATTAAAAAATATAATGTCAACTTTCCTAACCATTTTTAGGCGAGATTAAAAAATTGATTTTGTGACGGTATTGAAATTTTTACTCATCTTTGGGCATCACACTAGCGTGACTTAAGTCCATACAACTAGCGTGAGTTAACTCACGCAACCCATACAACTAGCGTGAGTTAACTCACGCTGAGCCCTATCACCTAGTTCAAAAAACTGACGAACCTTGCAGAAAACCAGGGAAAACATATTAGTTTTGAGGATACATTACCTGTTCTTTGATGTTTGATTAACGTAGAAACTTGCTTCCTGATGATTTGCAATTATTTGAAATGAAGATTTTGACCCAAAAATTCGCATTTTTTGGGTTTTTGGAGGTGGAGGGAAAGAAAAAAAATGGAGTTGTTTGGTTGCTTGCTGGGTTTTGTTCGATAATAGTACTTAACGTGAGTTAACTCACACAACGTATCTTAACTCACGCAGAGACAAAATAGTCAATTCAATTGGGAGCGAGCAATTTTTGTTGGGTAAAGAGCAGAATTCGTTTTATATTTGAGTACGGACCGAAAGATTATATTTTTCAAAACAATATCAATCATTGGTGGAGAATGGGTAGTAGAAGTATAAAAACGGGTTTGTACTTTAAAATATCAACCACATATTTTTCAGTTATAATACAGCTACTCTCCTTCCTCACCCATATGCTTGTTATTCTAAAATTGAAGTCTTAATTGGGTCTTATAATTTTGACTTGTTTACAAAATCAGTCTCCCCCCCTTTTTTAAGTCAGTATTTTGATCTTTACTTATATTTTTAAACTTAAAAATGATATGACAATTGAAAAACGCATGTAGATTTATAATATACAAGTTTTATGCCACTTTAGGAAGGAAAAAATTATTTGCCACATTTTGGATCAAAATATCTAGAGATAAAAAATTTAATTTAGAAAAAGGGAAAGAAATTTTGCGAGCGGGTGAATACACAATCTTCTAACACTATTGATCATTTTATAAATTTTTTAAGAAAAAGCTTAGGTACAATTCCGTAGGTGCTTTTTGATGGTTCTTAACTAAATTCACCATGATTTTCTCAAATCCATGATTTTCTTATAGTTTGCTATATCCAAGAAATGTGTATTTTTAGTTAAGAACCATACGAAAAGCATCTAAAGAACTCTAAGTTTTGTCCAATTTTTTATGCGGAAATTTAACTTCTTCTTTTAATAATATTATAAAATCAAACTCTTAACAATAAGTAGACACAACATTTTAATAAACTCAAATAAAGGTAAATTTCACATATAACATCGTACCTACTAGGTAGTTTCCACTCCTTGCTACCATTATTTGTATAAATACTCAATATTAAATAGTGTTCTATAACTTTCTAAGGCTTCTATTATCATTGGTTGATTCTAGATATCTCCACTCATTCATTAAACTCAATCATTGAAAATGGGTTTAAGGGGTAGTCCACCATACATGGTAGTGTTTACATTATCATTCATGTTGATCATCAGCCATACAATGGGAGAATCAGCACAAGAGAAACAAAAATGTGCAGAACAACTCACAGACCTTACAACATGTCTTCCATATCTTGGTGGAAGTGCCAACTCACCTACATCAGATTGTTGCAGTGGTCTCATACAATCCATCAAGAACAACAAGAAATGCATATGCATTATTATTAAAGACAGAGATGACCCTGACCTAGGTTTAAAGATTAACATTACTCTTGCTCTTGGACTTCCTTCTCTTTGCAAAGCACCAGATAATTTTTCCCAGTGCTCTTGTGAGTTTTTTCAATCCCATTTATTTGTTTGGATCATTTCTTTTTTCATCAAAGAATTTAAATAGTGCCGTGCCATGGTACGTACATTTCCTATATAATGGTCAACATACCCTGTCTTGAAATTTTACTTTTTGTCTTGAAATTTTACTTTTTGAAATAATTAATGTATTTTTGTACAGAAAGTAATAAAACGGAAAATGAAGACAAAAAGTATTTTATGAGAACAAACATGTAATAAGTCTACCACCATTTTTAGTCTATTTTGGGAATTGTATCAAATTTGAAATTTAAAATAATTGATTTCTGATTTTAAGTTTAATAATTTTATGCATTTTTGTTTCAAATGATTTGAACAGCACTTCTACACTTGGATCCTAAATCAAATGAAGCTCAAGCTTTTAACCAGCTACGACAGAACTCCTCCATAAGTCCTGCTACCAGTCCTTCAGGTAGTGATCATTTCAAAAATACATTAATTATTTTCTATGTTTTTATACGTTGCCTTTATTTATAGATGTTAAGAGTTCCACATCGGATAAGAGATAGCCTGACAATGTGTTTAAAAGTACATCGGATATTAGATGGTCTGACAATGTGTTTATAAGTGGGGGCAATCCTCACCTCACAAGCCGGTTTTGTATGGATGAGTTAGACCCCAAATTTCAACATTAGGCCTCGATATTCGCAACAATAGAAGTAGCACATTTTAATTTCAAGGGTATTAATTATCCTTATTTATTAATTTTATTAGGTCTGCAGCAACTTAACCTAATATTTTCCCTCCAATTTGCTGTATTAGGTTAGCAGTAATTTAACCTAACAAATTTCATCTAAAAAAATGCATCGCACCAATTTCATTCTTATCATCTTGCCTTTTTTGTCAATATTTTGTACACTTATTTAATACTAAAAAAATGCATCGCACAATTTCATGCCTTTTTTTTGACAATATTTTGTACTCTTATTTAATACTAAAAAAAATTATCGCACCAATTTCATTCCTTTTTTTTGACAATATTTTGTACACTTATTTAATACTAAAAAAATGCATCGCACCAATTTCATTCTTATCCTGTTGCCTGTTTTTTTTTACAATATTTTGTACACTTATTTAATATGTTTACAAACATGATACCCTAATTTCCATGCAAACTCGGCTACCCTAATCCTTATTTATTAATTTTATTAGGTCTGCATCAATTTAACCTAATAATTTCCCTCTAAAATGGAGCTCACCAATATAACCTAACAAATTCCCTCTAAAATGCAGCAATCCCTAATATTTCTCCTCACTGATGAGTTTTTCATTCTTATCATGTTGTGTCATCATTTGTATATATCTATTATTTCTGTAGACTTTTTTTTTTTTTGACAAGTTGCTATACACTTATTTAATACGTTTACAAACAGAATACCCTAATTTCCATGCAAACTCGGCTACCCTAATTTTCATGCAAACTCGGCTATATAAAATTGACAATGAAGAGAATCAAATAACTTAAATAATTTTTTTTAACTATAAAAGTAATAAATAAAATTGACCCGTGCAACAATATAATATTGTATTCTTTTTATCTTTTTTTCCTTTATAATTCTTGTTTAAAAAAATGAGAAGATAATTCCCCAATAATATATTATGATAAAATAAAATAACAGTCTTTAATTGATTAGTTTTTCAAAACTAAAATGTAAAATTTGATAAGATTCAAGTGTCATTGAAGAACATAGTAAGACAAATTTGATTGTAATATTGTATCTCTAATAATCTAATTTGTGTTTATTGATCGACCCATAATCTTACTGGTTAAAGATTATTCATTAATCTCTGTTATAGTTTACAAGACCTGTGCGTCGCACGGGTCAAAAGTCTAGTTATTTTTAATATGTCTTTTGTGTATTCAGCCGAAGGAAGTTCCCAACACAGTAGAAACCAAGGAACAGATGAAACAGTAACAACAAAGAACGGTGCCCCTTTTAAAGGAAAGAGTCTGTTGTATAGTTTAGTAGCTGGGCTTTTAGTTTTATACTTCTGACCTTAGCACACATATATATTATCATATCAATATATTATCGTTTGCATATCAAATCGAAATGTAAACACTCTAGACTACTATCATATCTAAATCATGTAATAATCAAGTAAATGATCAAATTTTCCCATGATAGGAAAATTACATTTGACCTCCAATAGCAAGTTGTTTCTTAAAAATTACATTTTTCTCACCTTCAAACTTAAATATCATCAAATGTGTCCATCACAACTTTTGTTTATATATTAGTGGCCATTATCATCAAATGTGTCCACCACAACTTTTGTTTATATATTGGTGGCCTTTACCACGAACACACCACCATCATATCCACTATATATATCATATTCACTATTGTCTCTATGAAATTGGAGGTTTGACTTTTATAGTAAAACAAACCCCTAATAAAAGAGCAATCTTCTATTTAAATTAAAAATAACATCTGTAAACAGTAGAAAGTATAAAAATCACTTATTGACACAAGCATTTTAAGTAGACGGCTATCCACCGGAAAATATCGTTTCATCGAGGATTGTGATGCATACGGGGTTTGAACTGTTAACATAGATGTTATACCCTAATTTTGGACCTAAAAATACTTGTTCAAATTCTCTTTCATCTTTGATATATGTCTATTACTCTTGAAGAATTGCCAATTTGCTATTATTCACACTGACATTTTACTCTGCTTTATCTCTCAACTTAGCTTTAAAAAATCTTTTCAACTGTGTATTTGTCCATGTTTTCTTTTATTTCAAGTCATCCAAAACATCTTTCTTGCATTTCAAGTCATTTGAATTTGTCTCTGATCAATTGCATATTTCCCTGCATTTTATTTCAATGTTATTTGCAAAATTCATGAAAAAGGGTATTTTAGTCATTTCCTATACCCAAACTCATTTTAGTCTTTTAAAAATTGTTTGAGTCTTTTCAATTGGTTTGAATAAGTCTTTATTTCAATTCTATGTCAAAATCCATTTCAAAAATTGCATTTGAAGTCATTTTGAGTCAGTTTAGCCCCTAGGGGCATTTTAGTCATTTCCAGTATTAAAACTCTGTTTAATCCTTAAAAATTGTCTCTGAGTCCTTTCATTTTGCTTGTATAAACTCTTGCTCTGATTCCCTGTTAAAAATCCATTTTAAAATTGCATCTGAGTCATTTTGAGTCGTTTTGGTCCCCAGGGGCATTTTGGTCATTTCACACAAAATTTTGGCAGAGAGAGGTTACTTTGAAGTACCTCATTTAAGTAGTTGGTTCATTTTAGTCCATTTTATGTTTTTTATTGGTTCCACTTTACGTTTTTTCCAATTTACCAATTTTATTCCAATTTTATTGTTATTTTCATTTTAGTCCCCAAACTTTTAGAAATTGCACTTTGGTCCTTTTATGCCATTTTATTTCTTTTAAGGTTTTTTATTTTAATTTTTAGTCCTTTAAGTCAATTTTTGTTTTAAGCCTTTTTAGGTCAATTGCACTTCAGTCCCAAAGTCTAAAAAATTACAGAGTAGTCCTTTTTTTAAATTTACAGATTGGTCCCAAACTTTCAAAATTTGCAGAAAGGTCCAAGTCAGAATTTCAAGTTCAAGGCCGAGCCATTTCAGTCCAAATACAGGTGTAAACATTCCATTGGTTATTAAGTACACATGTCACCTATATAAAGGCCACATCACTGATTGCACAGACCCAGAAGCAATAATCACACGCCAACTCATCAAATCACAGAAACAGAATCAAAATTTTCTCTCTCTTGACAGTTAGATCAAAATTCAGAAATCACCAAGAACAATGAAGAACTCAACGAAACCCTAGTTTTTTCCAGAATCAGAGTGAAGTCAAAATTGAAGCAATTTCTTTGCAGTTCTCAAAGATTCGAAGATGAATCTTCATCATTGAACTACGACCTCTGCAATTCCAGCACCAATTCATCTGGTACGATCACAGAGGGTTTGAGAGGAGTGAGAAGAAGGGAGGATCGAAGCAAAATCACATCAGTGACGGAGAAGAAGAAGATAACTGATTTATTTTCAGTTCAAGAACTCACCAGAAGCCTTCGCAAGGATCTGTTTGTTCGAATCTCCAATCAAATTCAGGTAAACACATAAAAACCTTCTCGTTGTTGCTTATAATCATCATCGAAGGTTCGTAATGGAAAATAAACGGTGAATCGAAGTGAAAATCTTGAAAAGATTTGAAGAAAATCGAAACCGAAGCCCTAAAACGTAAAATCATGAAGATTCACCGTTTATTTTTCAAATCAGAGTTCAAATTCGTAATCAGCATAGAAAATAGGTTAGATTAGGGTTTAGTTTCAAGAAGATCAGAAAAAGTTTTGAAACCCTAGAAACCGTAAGTTTAAACTCCGATCTACTACGTTTTCATCACAGTTTCACAAAAACAATTGTAGATCCGTAAACTGGGGAGGAAGACGAACATTTCTGGGTAATTAATTCAAAAGTTAGCATCAGTTCGTCGGAGAAGATGAAGATTCCGATGAATCTTCATCTTCCTCCGCCGTCCTCCGCCGTCCTCCCCAGTTTCAGACGAAGTTAGGGTTCAGAGAGAAGAAGAGAGAAGAACGAGTGAAGAGAGAGAAAGAGAAGTGGGGAATGAGTTTGGACCGGTCCCTTTCGTTTATATAGGGTGATTAAACCAGACCGGTTCACTTGAACCAGCCTGGTTCACCCTTGGACCAGCATCTCTGCCGTTAGATCTAGGTTTAGCGCCCCTGGATCAATCCTACGCTCCAGGATCTTCCCTGTGATCCAAGATCCATGGGTATATGGGTTTGGGCCTGGTGTTTGCACTGATTTTCGTTTTGCTTCCTTTTCTTGCTATTTCTACACTGTTAATTGTTAGTTACACCCCTGCATGCTTATTTTTGTTCTATAAAAATCCTAAAAAATTTCTATATGTTCTTGATCATTTTTTGGCATTTTTGTGATGATGTTGTGTGTTAAATCTTGGTTAAAAATATATGTGGTATTTTTGTTAATTGTTTACTATTTCTTTGTTAAAAATTGTGAAGTTTCATATGTTCTTGAGTTTAAAAAAAATTCTAAAAATTTTCATATATGTTTCTTGATAATTTTGTAGTGTTTTTGTGATAGTTTTTGCACTTTTAAAATTGGTAAAAATAATATGATGTTTCTCTTGCTATTTTGTGATGTTTTGTGTTAAAAAATTTGTGAAAAGTACATGTTCTTGATCCCTAATCATGACACATGATGTTTGATTTGTGGAGTATGAATTTGCAATGGATTTTCTTGCTGTTTTGAAGTGTTTTAATGCATGTGAATATGTTGTGTGAGTTTGCTTGTCTTGCAAGTTATGTGAAAATTATTTGTGAAAATTAAGTGCCAAATATGCCTAAAATATAGCATGATTCTTTGATTTGGATGTATTCTCATAATTCTCATATTGTTGATTGTGATGAAAATCTTTGAATATTGTCATGATATGGGAATTATAAGTCATACACTTGTCTTGTTATCATGATAAATTTTAGGTATACTTTGCTAAGAGTTTAGTCACCTTTTTTAGCTTTTTGCCACTTTGTTTAATGTTCCTTTTGCTTATAATTTTCATGCTATTATACCTTATCCTACTAACCATTTTATTTCATGTCTCATTCATTCATAAGCATTCCTCATCTCACTTCATTTCTATAGCTTTAAAGACTTAGTATGTAAAACCTAGGGATCTTTGTATTTTACTTTTATGCCATTTTAATTTCTCGCAAGACCATAGAATGTATCTAGGCCAATGATGTAACGGACAATGGACTCTAGTGATGTACACCGACACATGCACACACATCACATAGATATTTTTTAGATGTATGGCTAGGATATGCATGTTTAGATGTATGTTTAGGATTGAATGTTTAGATGAATGCTTAGGATTTACACTTAGAAAAATCATTTTCCAAATAAATATGAACAACATCACTCAAACCATTTTCTTAATAAACCTTGGGGTCCAAAACCCCATTGATTTTCTCTTTTATTTTCTTAATCAAAATTTCAATGAATCTTAATCATACTTGACTTCTTTCCAAAATCACTAAATCAAACCCCACTTTTTCTTAAAATCTCATGCCTTTAAGGCCTCTCAATCTCCATTCTTCAAAATTCCATTTTCAAACTTAAAATCAACCGACAAAAACAAAAAACATTTTTTTGGAAGAGAACTACGGTGGATTTGATCCCTTAAAAGGGTACGTAGGCAAGGAATCCAAATTCCTTCAATTCAAATAAAATAAAAATTCAAACACATTCTTCTCCCTCCAATTCTTCACTTAGTAAATTCTTAGGTGTAAATATCACTTTCAAATAGCATTTAAAAATAAAGCGCGCGCGTAGAAAATAAAGACGGTTCCTATAGGATACTATAGTCGTTATGGGTGCCTAACACCTTCCCGTAGCGAAAACAACTCCCGGACCTCGATTCTCAAGGTTTTTGCTTATTTTTTCCCTTCCCAAGAAAAAATGAGATATCACCGGTTAAAAAGGTTCAGACGTAATCAATGTTTGACACCCGAAAACCAAGATAAAACAACTGGCGACTTCACTGGGGATTTCGAGAGTTACGCCTAGTCTTTATTTCCACGCTTGCGCTTTTGTTTTTACTTGCTTCCTTTTTGCTTTCCTATGTGAATAATTGTTTAAATTCTTGCAAACGTGTGGGGTGAGAACATCAAAAGTCCTACACCCGGGCTGAGTGAACTTAGGATTTAGGGGGGATATAATCGACAATTCATTCCGGGGGTTGCCTCGTGTTTTGGATTATGCGATCAAACCCACATAGCTGAGGCATTTTGGGGGTGATGTTGTCGGCGCGTGTTGTCGCATTTAGGCACTTTACTTCTAATTGTTCTATGACGCTATGAACCGTAGATAACCGAACCCATCCATGGCCATTTTCTAGGATGTAGTGCGGAGGCTAAACCGAGTGTTGTCTCGAATTTTAGTCGTCACGCGATACTACACTCAAGTTAGACCTTCTTACGGATAATCATGGAGCGAGTGTTGTCTCGTGGCACCATGAAATACGTCGGAGAGGTTGCAACTTGGGAACCTTTTTTTAGAACCCGGTTACTATCTCCTAAAGCCCTAGTTTCACCGGACACCGTGTCCACCCATGACTTCTCGACTTTGAACTTCAGTCCACCATGTTTTCTCCGAACTTGAACATAATCATGCATACATGCATACATGCATACATGCATACATGCATAAACCTTTTTCCATGCATTGTTATCAAAGGGCTTAGACAAATTGAATTTGTAAATATTGTAGGAATGGGGAAGACTAAGTCCTACAAGTTCAAGGAAGTGGATTTGGCTAGTTTGAGAGATTTGGCACTCAAGATCGAGGATCCGGCTGGTTTCCGACACCGTTACGGGGCTTTACTTACTATTCTCCAGACTAATGTGGATGAGAAGCTTGTGCACACTCTAGTGCAATTCTATGATCAGGAGTATCAGTGCTTTACTTTTCCCGACTTTCAGTTGGTGCCTACTTTAGAGGCTTATTCTTGCTTGATGGGTCTATCTATTGCTAAGGGGGTACCTTTCTCAGGACTTGAGCATCCTCCTACTCCATTGGTTATTGCTAAAGATCTCTATCTCAAGACCACCGATGTCTCCAAAAATCTTGTCACTAAGGCTCATATCCGAGGGTTCACTTCGAAGTATCTACTTCAGAAAGCCAACCTCAAGACCACTTGTCAGGACACTCTTGAAGCTATTCTTGCACTCCTCATCTATGGGCTCATTCCCTTTCCAAATCTTGATGACTTCGTGGACATGAGTGCTATTATGATCTTCCACTCCAAGAATCCGGTTCCTACTTTGCTAGCTGACACATACCATGTTATTCACGATCGATCCGGCAAGGGTCGTGGATACATTCTTTGTTGTGTGCCTCTCCTCTATAGGTGGTTTATTTCGCACCTTCCGAAGTCTTTCCACGACAATCCAGAGAATTGGTCCGTTTCACAAAGGATCATGGCTCTCACTCCTAATGAGGTGGTTTGGCTCACTCCAGCTTCTAGAGTCAAGGAAATCATCTTTGGTGGTGGGAAGTTTCTTAATGTACCTCTTCTTGGTACCCGGGGTGGAATCAACTACAACCCGGAGCTCGCCTTGCGACAATTTGGTTTCCCGATGAAAGAAAAGCCCATCAATCTTGCTACATCCGCTTACTTCTTCCACGACTCCAATGCACCTACAGGAATAAGAGAAGATTTCATAGAAGCTTGGTCTAAACTTCGGAAGAAAGAGGTGAAGCATATGGGCGTAAGGTCCGGTGTTGCTCATGAGGCCTATACACAGTGGGTGATAAACCAAGCTGAGGAAATTGGCATGCCTTACCCCCTCCATGAGGTATGTGTATGCATCTATTCCAACCATGCCTTTGCCTCTACTACCACCTACTCAGGAGATGTATCAGGAGCATCTAGCTATGGAGAGTTGGGAGAAGCATCAGTGGAAGGCTAGATACTATAAGGCTGAGAACTTGATTATGACTTTGGATGGGAAAGACGAACAGAAGACTCATGAGGTGATGACACTGAAGAAAGAGTTGGCTAAAGCTCGGAAAGAAATTGAAGAAAAGGATAAGTTGCTTATGAGAGACTCCAAGAGGGCTAGAGGGGCCCGTAACTTCTATGCACGATACTGCAGCTATGAGTCTGAGTCTGAGGATGATGCTTCCACTTCCTATGCTTGAGGATTTCTTTTTCCTGCTGTTATTTCCAGTTGTTATTACATTTCAAAGTCTATCCCTTGGCTTAGTATTTCAAAGGGAATTATCTTGTAAGACTCTGTGATGCTTGTTTGTTTTGTCTGGTTTTGATGCTTCAGTTGTTTAATAATGTTTACAAGTTTCTAATTTGTCTAAAACCCTTCGATAACACAAAAAAAAAGTCTTTTTGCATATGCATTAACACATTTCATGCATCATATGCATTCACTGGTCACAAAAAACTTCTCTCGTGCTCATTGCCTCCTGGTTTTTTCCGCCGCAGTCTGAAAAGTGGCTCGTACTCGTAAAGTTTACCAACCAGATAGAGTTCATCAAACAAGATTTCACAAGAGAAGAATCATGGCTAACTTCGAAGAGGAAAATGCTCAGCTCCGTGCTGAATTGGCTGCTATGAAAGAAGACTTGGCTAAGGCTCATGACGCTATGTCCACTATGATGGTTGCACAAGAACATCCAGCCACATCTGTCCCAGCTTCTACTGAAGTGATTCCATCTATCCCACTGTCTACTGTAATGTCTGATGCTCGGTTTGTTATGCCCAATGGACGTCCTTATGGACTCTCAGCTTTCTATACTCCTAATACTGCGGCTGGTATTTCTGGTATTGGCAATCAAGGACAGATTCCCGTATCCACCTCCATGCCTCAAGTAACTACTGTTGTTACCGACCCTATTGTCCACACTGTGCAACAGGTAATTGATGTCGATACTCCGCGTGGACAAGACCCTATAATGGAAGCTATGAGAAGACAGTTAAGAGAGTTAGCTGGAGAACTCCGTGAGGTCAAGGCTAGCCGTGGGAATGGTGTTTCCGCTAAGGCTCGTGATCTATGTCTGGTATCCCGATTTGAGGTTCCTAAGAAGTTCAAAGTGCCAGATTTTGACAAATACAATGGAACTTCTTGTCCACATAGCCATGTCATTCGGTACGTCCGAAAGATGGCCAACTACGCAGATAATGATGCGCTGATGATCCACTGCTTCCAGGATAGTTTGATGGAAGATGCGGCAGACTGGTACACCGGTTTGAGCAAAGACAATATCCATACTTTTGAGGAACTCGCTGCTGCTTTTGAAAGTCATTATGAGTTCAATACCCGCTTGAAGCCAAATAGGGACTCTCTTAAGTCTTTGTCTCAGAAGTCAGATGAAACGTTCCGTGAATATGCTCAGAGATGGAGAGGGGCAGCTGCCCGTGTTTCTCCTCGGCTTGATGAGGAAGAACTGACGCAGACATTCTTGAAAACTCTGAAGAAGGAATATAAGGAAAGAATGATAGTCTCTGCTCCAAACAATTTCTCCGACATGGTTACTATGGGAACTCGTCTAGAGGAGGCTGTCAGAGAAGGTATCATTGTTCTTGAAAAGGGTGAACCTTCAGCTAATGCACCAAAGAAGTACGGTAATGGCCACCATAAGAAGAAAGAATCCGAAGTAGGGATGGTATCCGGTAACCAATCTTCAGCTACTATCGCTCCTATTAATGCTGCTCAATTACCTCTACCCTACCAGTATATGCAGTACTCTCAACATCCTTTCTTCCCACCATTCTACCAGCAATATCCTCTGCCACTGGGTCAACCACTAGTGCCCGTTAATGCCATTACTCAACAAGTACAACAGCAGCCTCCTGCTCAACAGCAGCAGCAGCAACAACAGGGTCCTCGGCCCAAGACTTATTTCCCACCAATACCAATGCGGTATGCTGAGCTGCTCCCAACCCTACTTGCTAAGGGCCACTGTGTCACCAGACCAGGCAAGCCTCCGCCTACACCATTGCCTCCCAGGTTCCGACAGGATCTCACATGTGAATTCCATCAGGGCGCTCAAGGCCACGATGTTGAGGGTTGCTATGCTCTGAAATATATTGTGAAAGACCTGATGGACAGAGGACGGTTGACTTTTGAAAATAGTGTTCCTCATGTTCTTGACAATCCACTTCCAAACCATGATGTTGTTAACATGATCGAGGCTTTCGAAAGAGTTCCTGTTCCTCAAGAGGGTCCCATGTTGGATGTCCGCAATGTTGCTACTCCCTTGGTACCGTTACATGTCAAACTTTGCCAGGCTTCCTTGTTCAATCACAATCATGCCTCTTGTTCAGAATGTCTTCAAAATCCCATAGGTTGTTGTGTGGTGCAAGATGATATACAGAGCTTAATGGATGACAAGCACTTGATTGCCAGTGATGTTTGTGTGATTGTGCCAGTATTCCATGATTCCCCGGTTGAAAGTACATCTCAGACAAGGAATGTTGAACCCCTAGTGATCAGGTTACCTGGCCCATTATCTTATACCTCTACAAAAGCAATCCCTTACAAGTACGATGCAACCATGATTGAGAATGGGGTGGAAGTGTCTCTGGTATCCCCAGCTACGATTGACAATGTTGCCGGTGAAATTACAGCTCTGAGAAGCGGAAAAGTCCGTCCACCCTTGTTCCAAAAGAAGGTGGTTACACCTGTTGCTACAATAACTCCATCAGTTGCTCCTCCTGTTAACAAGAACGCCGGCCCATCAGGCCAATCTATTGACGAGTCTAATCTGGATGAAATTCTGAGGCTTATCAAAAAGAGCGATTATAAGATTGTAGACCAGCTGCTGCAAACTCCATCAAAAATATCCATCTTGTCTCTGCTCTTGAGCTCAGAAGCTCACAGGAAAGTGTTGATGAAGGTACTGGAACAGGCCTACGTTGACCACGAGGTCTCTGTGGATCAGTTTGATGGAATAGTGGGTAACATTACTGCTTGCAGCAACTTGGGGTTTGGTGACGATGAGCTCCCCGAAGCAGGGAAACACCACAACTTGGCTCTGCATATCTCAGTACACTGTAAGTCTGACATGATATCCAATGTGTTGGTGGACACTGGATCATCCTTAAATGTAATGCCTGAGTCTACACTGAGACAGTTGAGTCATCATGGAATTTCTCTAAGGGGAAGCAGCTATTTGGTTAAGGCTTTCGATGGGTCTCGCAAGGATGTTCTTGGGGAGGTGGATCTACCGATTACCATTGGTCCTGAGACGTTTTAGATTACTTTCCAAGTCATGGACATCAATGCTTCTTACAGTTGTCTCCTCGGAAGACCGTGGATTCACGACGCTGGGGCAGTAACTTCTTACATCTTTCTCTTGTGTTGAAGCAGGGTCCGCCGAAGGGACGTCATTTCAAGGCTTGACTGTTGAAGGTGCAGAACCCCGGAGAGCTAGTGCTAGTATGGCTTCATTGAAAGACGCCCAGAAGGCTATTCAAGAAGGGCAAGCTGCCGGCTGGGGCGAAGTGATTCAGATTTTGGAAAACAAGCGTAAAGAGGGCCTTGGATTCTCCTCGACCTCAGGCGTTTCAATTGGAACTTTCTACAGTGCTGGGTTTATCAATGCTATTGTTGAAGATGCTGCTGAAAGTAGTTACGTGCCTACATTTGTTGTACCAGGAGGCACGGTGAGAAATTGGGAGGCCATTGATGTTCCTTTAGTCATGCATGCTTCCATGTAATGTGTCTTGTTGCTCATGTTTTTCTTTGTTTTCAAAATAACAATCCTTTCGCTCTGCCCAAGGCGAAAGTGATATCATTGTAAGGGCACGTTTGTTTCGGCAGTGCCGTTATCAATAAAAGTTGTCGTCTTTCTCACGACTCCTTGTTTTTTTTTTACTTTTTAGTGCCTTTTTCTTGGAAATAATGGTAATGCCAGAAAAAACCAAAACATCTGTATTTTCTTATTAATTTCAAAAATCTGCATGAAAAACATTTTTCTAAATTCATCACAATCATATTATGCAGATTGAACCACAATAAACCCGTTGAACACAGTGACCCTATGGTTCCTCCAAATTTTGAATTCCCTGTATATGAAGCTGAAGATGAGGAGGATGATGAAGAGATACCGTATGAGATCACTCGACTGCTTGAACAAGAAAGAAGAGCCATTCAGCCTCACCAGGAAGAAATTGAGCTTATCAACCTGGGTACTGAAGAGAACAAGCGAGAGATCAAGATTGGTGCTGCACTTGAGCCAGAGGTGAAAAAGAAGATTACTCAGCTTCTCCATGACTATCCAGATGTCTTTGCATGGTCCTATGAAGATATGTCGGGTCTAGATCCCAAGATCGTGGAACATCGGATACCGACAAGACCTGAATGTCCTCCTGTCAAACAGAAGTTGAGAAGGTCTCGTCCAGACATGGCTCTTAAAATCAAGGCTGAGGTGCAGAAACAAATTGATGCGGGTTTCCTCATGACAGCTGAATATCCTGAGTGGATTGCCAACATTGTACCAGTACCGAAGAAAGATGGGAAAGTTCGAATGTGTGTTGATTACAGAGATTTGAATAAAGCCAGTCCAAAAGATAACTTCCCATTACCTCACATTGATGTGCTTGTTGACAGTACTGCTCAGTCTAAGGTGTTCTCCTTTATGGATGGTTTCTCTGGCTATAACCAGATACGGATGTCACCAGAAGATAGAGAAAAGACGTCCTTCATCACTCCATGCGAAACATTCTGTTATAAAGTGATGCCGTTCGGCTTAATAAATGCTGGTGCAACCTATCAAAGGGGTATGACAACTCTGTTTCATGATATGATTCACAAAGAGATTGAGGTATATGTTGATGATATGATTGTGAAATCAAGTGATGAAGAGCAGCATGTTGTATATTTGAAAAAGATGTTTGAAAGATTGAGAAAGTACAAGCTGCGGTTGAATCCTAACAAGTGCACATTTGGTGTAAGATCTGGAAAGTTGCTAGGCTTCATTGTCAGCCAAAGAGGCATTGAAGTTGATGCTGACAAAGTCCGAGCCATCAGAGAGATGTCGGCCCCTCAAACTGAAAAGCAAGTCAGAGGTTTCCTCGGACGTCTGAATTACATTTCAAAATTTATATCTCACATGACTACTACCTGTGGACCAATTTTCAAATTGCTCAGAAAGAATCAGCCTGTTGTATGGAATGATGAATGCCAGGAAGCTTTTGATAGCGTTAAAGAATACCTGTTGGAACCACCTATCCTTGTCCCACCCGTGGAAGGAAGGCCTTTGATTATGTATCTGTCAGTGTTGGATGATTCAGTGGGTTGTGTTCTCAGTCAACAAGACGAGACTGAGAAGAAAGAACATGCTATCTACTATCTGAGCAAGAAATTCACTGACTGTGAGACTCGGTATACAATGCTTGAAAAGACTTGTTGTGCCTTAGCCTGGGCTGCCAAACGCCTGCGTCATTATATGGTGAATCATACAACTTGGTTGATATCCCGAATGGATCCAATCAAGTACATCTTTGAAAAACCTGCTGTAACTGGAAAGATTGCATGGTGGCAAATGTTGTTGTCTGAATATGATATTGTGTACAAAGCTCAGAAAGCAATCAAAGGAAGCATCCTTGCTGAGCATCTTGCTTGTCAACCTCTTGATGATTACCAGCCGATTAAGTTTGATTTCCCTGATGAAGAGATTATGTATCTGAAAGCAAAAGACTGCGAAGAGCCATTGATCAATGAAGGGCCGGATCCCAATAGCAAATGGGGATTGGTGTTTGATGGTGCTGTTAATGCTTATGGTAAAGGAATTGGGGCCATCATTGTAACTCCGCAGGGGCACCATATTCCTTTCACTGCTCGAATAACCTTTGAATGCACAAATAACATAGCTGAATATGAAGCATGCATCTTGGGCATTGAAGAAGCCATTGACCTGAGAATTAAGCACCTTGACATCTATGGAGATTATGCACTTGTTATTAATCAGATAAAGGGTGAATGGGAGACTCATCATGAGAAGCTGATCCCTTACCGTGACTATGCAAGACGTCTGTTGACGTACTTTACCAAGGTTGAGCTGCACCATATCCCTCGGGATGAAAACCAGATGGTTGATGCTCTTGCTACTTTGTCTTCCATGTTTCGTGTGAATCATTGGAATGACGTGCCCGTAATCAAAGTACAACGTCTTGACAGACCCGCTCATGTGTTTACTATTGAAAATATGCCAGATCAAGCTGATAAAGATGTGAATAATGGAAAACCTTGGTATTATAATATCAAACAATTCTTGCAGAACCATGAATATCCACCTGGTGCTTCCAACAGGGATAAAAAGACTTTGAGAAGATGGGCTAGTAAATTCCTACTGGACGGAGAAATCCTATACAAGAGGAACTATGACATGGTCTTATTGAGGTGTGTTGACAAACAAGAAGCTGAGAAACTGATGCATGATGTACATGACGGTACTTTTGGGACCCATGCTTCGGGTCACACTATGTCAAGAAAACTGTTAAGAGCCGGCTATTATTGGATAACTATGGAGCGTGACTGCCACAAACATGCTAAGAGATGCCACAAATGTCAAATCTATGCTGACAAGATTCATGTGCCTCCACATGCCCTCAATGTTATATCCTCCCCTTGGCCTTTCTCTATGTGGGGCATTGACATGATCGGAAGAATTGAACCAAAAGCTTCTAATGGACATCGTTTCATTCTAGTGGCAATTGACTATTTCACCAAGTGGGTTGAAGTTGCTTCCTATGCAAACGTGACCAAGCAAGTGGTTGTTAAGTTTATCAAGAATAACATCATCTGTCGATATGGTGTTCCCAACAAGATCATCACTGACAATGGTTCCAATCTGAACAATAGCATGATGCAAGCTTTATGTGAAGAATTCAAAATCGAACATCACAACTCTTCTCCTTATAGACCTCAGATGAATGGTGCAGTTGAGGCCGCTAACAAGAACATCAAGAAGATTGTTCAGAAGATGGTCACAACTTACAAAGACTGGCATGAGATGCTACCGTTTGCCTTGCATGGTTACCGTACTACAGTGCGCAGTTCAACCGGGGCAACTCCTTTCTCTCTAGTATATGGTATGGAAGCAGTTCTCCCTCTGGAAGTGGAGATTCCGTCTCTTCGAGTGATCATGGAAGCAAAATTAACTGAGGCTGAATGGTGTCAGAGTCGGTATGATCAGTTGAATTTGATTGAAGAAAAACGTATGAATGCTATGGCTCATGGACAGTTGTATCAAGTGCGAATGAAGAATGCTTTTGACAAGAAAGTCCGACCTCGTGAATTCAAGGAAGGCGAACTTGTATTGAAAAGAAGGATAAGCCAGCAACCCGACCCAAGGGGCAAATGGACACCTAACTACGAAGGTCCTTATGTTGTCAAGAAGGCTTTCTCTGGTGGTGATTTGATTCTTACACACATGGATGGTGTTTGATAGATCTCTGGCAAGTGCACCAAATACTATCGAAGTAGTAAAAATATCGATCCCACGAGGACTGTTTTTAACTTCAATAATTCAATTTCGTTATAAAAGTAGGATGTATAAAAGTTTATTTTGTTTTGCCACTAGGCAGTAGATTTGGTTTGATTTTAAGAAATCAAATAAAATAGTAAAGATTTGATTAAGAAAATAGGAGAGAGATGAGATCAGGTCTTCGAATCCTCTATGTTTCCCCTAATTGGTTACTGCACCTATTATTACTAATGATTCTCTAGTTTCACGATAGTTAACAAATTAGCCCTAATCAATCCCTTGAGTTAGGACCCTCTTTTTAAACTACAACCCCTAATTCCTTAGGTGGTCTAATAATCATCAAAGGTTTAAGCACGTTAACCTAATATCACTAACAAACGATTATCCATTCCTAGACTAACCATGTTTATTAGAACAATTCAATTAGGTCTAAGTCGAAAGCTATGGTCAGTAGTCATTCGATCTCACAAAATCATGTTTATATTTGATCAGGATATAAAAAGCAGTAAGAACAATTGAATTGAATGAAAACTAGAATATCATTAATAAGTAATAGAGTTTCACAGCAACATATGATCAATTAGGGTTACATAGGTTCATCTCCGACCTAATCTCTAAGAGATTTAGCTACTCATAATTGAGTTTACAAATAGCATAATCAATGAAAGAATTAAAACATACATAAACTGGGTTAGAGATGATGAAATCCTCTCCGCTGCAGCCTTCTGGGTGTTAAAATCGCACTTTCGTTCTCCAAAATCGTAACCCCTGTTCTTCAGATTGAGTGCAGTATTTATAGAAGTCATGGGCCTGACCCATCAAAATCGCGCCGCGCCTTGTTAATTGGCGTGCCGCGATTTCCCCTTTACAGGAAGTGTGTATTTTTGCTTCAAAAATCGCAGCACGGCTTGAAATTGGCGTGGCGCGATTTCCTTCGAACAGACTTCAAATTTTAAGCTTTTTGCACTCCAGAACAGTATAAATTGCATGAGAACTCTATCAAAATTGTCACAATAAGTCCCTAATATTACGTAATGACAGAATGTCATCACAACCCCAAACTTAAACCATTCCTTGTCCTCAAGGAATTTGCTTGCAACAGTGACAATCGACAGTAAAATAACAGTTACCTGACAAAACGATAGTACCCAAAAGTTCATTCTCCTTCTAGCTAAAGATGAGCTAGTTTGACTTGTTCGCATCCACCAATTCACAACTCCACGCAACAATATGAAATAGGGTTCTACCAGTCGACATGCAGGTCTACATATTACCATACGCTTGAAAAGTTTCTAGATATCAATCAAAGTCAATATCATTACACACTTTTGAGGTCTTTAGGGTTATAACGGGGCTTAGGTGAAAGGTGGGATATATTTGGATAAGTAGGCTACACAAAATTTGAGTTAGGCATTCCTACGGAAATTAAAGCACAAAATTCAATCCTTCGATCATTCACCTTTTGAAATAACAATCAATGCAAAGGTACTAGAGAATATTTTTAACATTTAGGGACAATCGAGTTTGAAGTTACTCGGATTTTCAATGTTTTGTCCCTTTTTCATCATTCAATTTCTTTTTTTTTTAATACACCATTTTTGTGTATAATACACCATTTTTGTGTATATTTTGCATAACAATTTCATATTTCTTTTAATTTTTGTTCTCTTATTCTCTAGTACCCCCACCCCAAACTTAGTTGGTTGCAAATTCCAATAGCAACCCCAAACTTAATCTTTAGCAACATTCTACAATGCCTTAACTCAGAAAATACATTAAGGGACAAGTCTTAAAAGTCTCTAGGCTTGTAATGTAGTTTGTCACCGAACAAAAAGTTCTAATCCTACCGGCTCACAATTGGTTAAGAAAGGATAAATTCAACAAATTAAAACAGGGTAGGCTTCAAAAAGGCTCACAGGACCAAGCACTTTTGCCTCAGTGTGTAATTGACAGAGACCAATCAATAATAGAGAAACAATGCAAGTTCTAGAAATGTAGTCGCATGGAAAACTAATCTAACTATAAGTAAATTGAAAAACAAGATTTGGCGATGAACCTTATGGCTGAGATTTCTGGGAGTATGTGACTACCTAGCAACGCCGTACACTTCGCCTTTGAATCAAGTCACCCCTCCTTGAGAACTTTTGGAATACCGTTTCATCAAACAACTGTTACTAAACTGTAATAGGTCACATGAAACAAAACAAATTCATTAATAATAAACAAGTGCAGGAGCAATTACAATAGGGAAATAAGTTCAATGGACTTCGACATTAAAAAGAAGATAAAAAAAAAACTGAATGTATTGAAAAACAAAGTAAATCTAGTGGGTTGCCTCCCACCCAGCGCTTCTTTATCGTCACTAGCTTGACTGCTAAGGATCCTCAAAGGTCCTTCAGAATGAGTGCCACCCTTCCTTTAGGTAGGTCGCCACCTAGGTATGGTTTAACTCTTTGTCCATTTACTTTGAAACTTCGATCTCCTTCAGGTGTCACTAGTTCAACAGCTCCATATGGTGACACACTTTTGACCAAGAATGGTCCGGACCATTTTGACTTGAGCTTCCCAGGAAACAGCTTCAACCTGGAATTATACAACAAAACTAGTTGTCCACAGTTAATATCCCTAGGCACTAAGTTTTTGTCATGATACCTTTTTGTCCTGGCTTTATAGATGAGTGCATTTTCATACGCTCTAAGCCTCATCTCCTCAAGTTCATTAAGTTTCAAAATTCTTTTCTTACCAGCGGCTACTTGATCAAAATTTAAGGCCTTAATGGCCCAATAAGCTTTATGTTCTAGCTCGACTGGAAGATGACATGCCTTCCCATATACTAACTGATAGGGTGAGAACCCAAGATGGGTCTTAAAGGCTGTCCTATATGCCCACAGTGCGTCATCTAACTTCCTGGACCAATCTTTCCTATTTGACGCAACTGTCTTCTCCAGAATCTGTTTCAGCTGTCGGTTTGAAACCTCTGCTTGACCACTAGTTTGTGGGTGATAGGGAGTTGCAACTTTGTGCTTAATGTTATACTTTTTGAGCACATTTTCAAGAAAATTATTGCAAAAATGCTTCCCCCCATCACTGATCAATACTCTAGGGGTTCCAAACCTAGTGAAAATATTCTTTTGAAGGAAATTGACAACCGTTTTGGCATCATTAGCAACACATGGTATCGCTTCAACCCACTTTGTGACATAATCAACACAGACTAGAATATGGAGATAAGAGTAAGAGGAAGGGAATGGTCCCATAAAATCAATACCCCAACAATCAAATGGTTCAACTTCAATGATTCCTTTTAGGGGCATTTCATTCCTCTTTGATATGTTACCTGTCCTTTGGCATCTGTCACATCTTGTGACAAAGTCGTGGCAATCTTTGAAAAGGGTGGGCCACCAGAATCCACTTTGCAAAATTTTTGCAGCTGTTCTTTCACCACTGTGGTGGCCTCCATAAGCTGAGCTATGGCAGTGCCACATGATACTATGTGCTTCCTCACCTGCAACACAACGTCTAATCAAACCGTCAGTACCTACCTTAAACAGATAAGGGTCATCCCACAAGTAGTGGTTCGCATCTTTGAAGAACTTTTTCCTCTGAGGATAGGTCATATCATCAGGAACTATGTTACCGGCCTTAAAGTTTGCCATGTCAGCAAACCAAGGTCTTTCTCCAATAGCAAACAGCTGTTCATCAGGGAACTCGGCCTTGATGGCCTTCTCCTTCTTTGTTACCTCATCATTTTCCAGCCTTGAGAGGTGGTCAGCTACCACGTTCTCGACTCCCTTCTTGTCACGAATTTCAAGATCAAATTCTTGCAATAATAGGATCCACCTCAACAGTCGAGGCTTTGAATCCCCTTTAGTTAAGAGATATTTGAGAGCTGCATGATCTGTAAAAACAATGACTTTGGAGCCTATTAGATAAGAACGAAATTTTTCCAATGCGAAGATTACAGCAAGCAATTCCTTTTCAGTTGTGGAATAGTTAACTTGATTTTCATTTAAAACCTTGCTTGCATAGTAAATTGCATGGAAAAATTTGTTCTTGCGTTGGCCTAGGACTGCACCAACAGCATAATCACTTGCATCACACATAAGTTCAAAAGGTAAATCCCAATTGGGTGCAATGATTATTGGTGCAGTCACCAACTTGTTTTTAATCAAAGAAAAAGCATTTAGACATTCCGAATCAAAATTAAACTCGTTTTCTTTGACCAAGAGGTTACAGAGGGGTTTGGAAATTTTAGAAAAGTCTTTTATGAACCGCCGATAGAACCCGGCATGCCCCAAGAAACTCCTCACTCCTTTAACATTGATTGGTGGAGGAAGTTTCTCTATAACCTCTATCTTAGCTTGGTCCACCTCAATGCCTTTAGCACTTATTTTATGTCCCAAAACTATACCTTCAGTTACCATAAAATGACATTTTTCCCAATTCAAAACAAGGTTAGTTTCGGTGCATCTTTTAAGTACAGCATTTAAATGGAACAAGCATTGATCAAAAGACTTACCAAAAACAGAAAAGTCATCCATAAATACCTCAATGTTCTTCTCTATCATATCAGAGAAGATGGAAAGCATGCACCTTTGAAAGGTTGCCGGCGCATTACACAGCCCAAAGGGCATCCTTCGATAAGCAAACACACCGAATGGACAAGTGAAGGCAGTCTTTTCTTGATCTTCCGGAGCCACTGCAATTTGATTATACCCTGAATACCCATCCAAGAAGCAATAAAAGGCTTGGCCAGCCAATCTCTCAATCATTTGATCCATGAATGGTAATGGAAAGTGGTCTTTCCTTGTTGCGGTATTCAACCTCCGGTAGTCTATACACATTCTCCAACCAGTGACGGTGCGGGTAGGTATCAATTCATTTTTTTCATTTGCTACCACCGTCATTCCTCCTTTCTTGGGTACCACATGAACTGGACTTACCCATGAGCTATCTGAGATAGGATAGATCATACCTGCATCTAATAACTTCAGCACCTCTTTCTTTACCACTTCCTTCATGGTTGGGTTAAGTCTCCTTTGAGGTTGAACCACCGGTTTGTATTCAGCCTCCATGTGTATTTTATGCATACAATAAGCTGGACTAATACCCTTTAAATCAGAAATGTTCCACCCCAAAGCTCCTTGATTGTCTCTTAACACCCTCATTAATTTTTCTTCTTCCAAGGGTGTCAAGGTATTGCTGATGATTACTGGTTTAGAGGCATCCTTAGTGAGAAAAACATATTTCAAGTGAGAAGGGAGTTCTTTTAATTCTGGATTTTTCTCTCCTTCTCCACTCAAAATAGGAACATCTATGGAGTGCTTACCCATTAATTCTTCTATTTTTACCGGACCCAACTCTTGCTTGCTTGCTGCTAGTTGCTTCACACAATCACTTACTTCAAGATCTTCATCATCTTCACCTTTTGCTATAGAATTCACAATTGCACGTTCAAGAGGGTGTGTTGGTTGATGTTCACAAGAGTCATCTTTAACTATTTCTTCAACAATGTCAATCCGGTAACACTTGGGATTTTCATCTTTGTGCTTCATGGCCTCAAATATATTAAACACTACTTGCTCCTTATGGAATCTCAACATTAGCTCTCCTTTCTCAATATCAATCAAAGCACGGCCAGTCGCAAGGAATGGTCTTCCTAGAATGAGTGGCATATCTTCATCTTCAGCCATATCTAGGACCACAAAATCTGCTGGGAATACCAAGTCATTAACCTTGACTAGCACATCTTCAAGTATACCGAAAGGGTAAGAGATTGACCGATCAGCTAAAGTAATGGTCATTCTTGTTGGTTTAGGTTCCCCACACTTAAGCTTCTTCATCATTGAAAGTGGCATCAGATTTATACTTGCTCCCAAATCACATAAAGCTCTTCCAATGTCTACCGGTCCAATTGAACAAGGGATAGTAAAAGCACCAGGATCCTTCAGCTTAGGTGGCAGCTTCTTTTGAAGAATAGCACTACAATTTTCAGAAAGTGCTATGTTCTCATCATCCTTAGGCTTCCTTCGTTTAGTCAACAAGTCTTTCATGAACTTAGCATACAACGGCATTTGATCAAGAGCTTCACCGAAAGGAATATTCACCTGAAGTTGTGAGAAAAGTTGCATGAACTTCTTGAATTGGCCTTCATCCTTTTCTTTCTTCTTCGAAAGGTGAGGGTATGGAAGCTTCACATATGATGGAATAACCTGTGGTTTGTCTCCATCTTTCAAAATTTGACTCTTCGACTTCCTCAAGATTGAATCTTCATCAATTAACTTCTCATTTTTTTCTCCCTCTATTTTTTCCTTCCTTTCGTTTTCAACTACTCCATGATCATTTTCTTTTTCAACTACACCATTCTCATTTTTTTCAACTACATCATTCTCCTCCACCTCAACCACTTCATCAACCTTCTTTGGAGCTTTTGGAACTAAAGGTGTCAAAACCTTTTTGCTCCTCAATTCAATAGCATTACAAGACTCATTCTTAGGGTTATCTTTAGTGTTACCTGAGAATCCGCCTTTGTTTTGTTCAGCCAACTGCTTAGCTAATTGCCCCAGTTGAGTTTCAAGCATCTTCCTAGAAGCTTCATTGTTCTTTCTTTCAGCTTCTTGACTCTTCTTCATCTCTTCAAAGTTGCCTTGAGTCATCTTCATGAAGTTCATCATAGTTTCCTCAAGAGCTGATGGCTTCCTTTGTTGTTGTTGAGGAGGAGTGAGCATCTGAGAGTTCAAAGCATTGTTATTTGAGTAGCTTAGATTTGGATGCTTATTAATGCCTGAATTGTAGTATTGATTCTGCCTTTGATATCCTCCCATGAAGTTAGCTTCTTCACTTGATCCTTCCGGAACACATTCACCGTTGGGATGTTCTTCACCACATAAGTCACACTTGATTGCAGCTACTTGTTGTTGCTTTTGAGCCAAAGTGAAGCCTTGAAACTCCTTAGTTAGAGCTTCGATCTGTTTGTTCATTGCTGCTTGGTTGGCAAGGATAGCAGTTTGTTCACTTACCCCAAACACTCCTCTTTCCTTCTTCTTAGCTTCAGCACGATACTCATTTCCAGCCATGTTTTCTATCAAAGCTTGGACTTCATGATCAGTTTTGCTCTTGAGACTACCTCCCGCGGAAGCATCTAAGAACATTCGAGTGTTTGGTGTTACCCCCTCAGTGAAGATTTGGAGGTATTGCTTCTCGGTGAACTCATGATTAGGGCATCTCTTGAGAAGCAAATTGAATCGCTCCCAAGCATCATACAATGATTCACCTTCTCCTTGCTTGAAGTTAGAGATCTCCATCTTCTTGTCCCAATACTTAGACATAGGGAAGTATTTCTCCAAGAACTTCAGCTCTAACTCTTCCCATGTTTGGACAGTCCCGTTTGGAATTGTTAGCAACCAATCTTTTGCTCTTCCCATCAAGGTGAAAGGAAATAGCCTTAGCTTCTTTTGTGCTTCAGTCACGGTGGCTGGTTGCACACAAAACTCACAGGTTTCAGCAAAACGGCTCAAGTGTTCATGAGGACTCATAGCTTCAGTCCCATCGAATTGCTTGTCCCTCAAACCATTGAGGACAGTTGTCTTGATGTCGAACGCTACGGGGTTAGCTGGTTGAAAAGTGTGGGTCAGTTGACCGCGATGAGTGGCTAACCCGTAGTCTCCAAGCTTAGGTCTTGGTGGTACAACTCCTTCTCCTTCCATCGTTGCAGATTTAGGAGAAGAGATTGTTTCAGATTCACTTGAGAGTTGCTCCGGTACTTGTTCTCGAACACCCGGTGGAACGGATTGAGCTAACCTTTGCGATCGGACAGCTTTCCGAAGTGCTCTAGCAGTTCTTTCAATCTCCGGATCGTACTCTAAGTCGTCAGAGCTCTGTTTACCTCGCATAAACAGCAAAATACCTTAGTAGCACTGCACAACGCAAAGTAATCAAGTGAATATGAAAACAGAAAAATAAAAATAAAAAAACAGAAAATTAAATTGCAAAAACCCTAAATTATAACGTAATTGCCTTGTTGAAATAATTCAACAGTCCCCGGCAACGGCGCCAAAAACTTGATAGATCTCTGGCAAGTGCACCAAATACTATCGAAGTAGTAAAAATATCGATCCCACGAGGACTGTTTTTAACTTCAATAATTCAATTTCGTTATAAAAGTAGGATGTATAAAAGTTTATTTTGTTTTGCCACTAGGCAGTAGATTTGGTTTGATTTTAAGAAATCAAATAAAATAGTAAAGATTTGATTAAGAAAATAGGAGAGAGATGAGATCAGGTCTTCGAATCCTCTATGTTTCCCCTAATTGGTTACTGCACCTATTATTACTAATGATTCTCTAGTTTCACGATAGTTAACAAATTAGCCCTAATCAATCCCTTGAGTTAGGACCCTCTTTTTAAACTACAGCCCCTAATTCCTTAGGTGGTCTAATAATCATCAAAGGTTTAAGCACGTTAACCTAATATCACTAACAAACGATTATCCATTCCTAGACTAACCATGTTTATTAGAACAATTCAATTAGGTCTAAGTCGAAAGCTATGGTCAGTAGTCATTCGATCTCACAAAATCATGTTTATATTTGATCAGGATATAAAAAGCAGTAAGAACAATTGAATTGAATGAAAACTAGAATATCATTAATAAGTAATAGAGTTTCACAGCAACATATGATCAATTAGGGTTACATAGGTTCATCTCCGACCTAATCTCTAAGAGATTTAGCTACTCATAATTGAGTTTACAAATAGCATAATCAATGAAAGAATTAAAACATACATAAACTGGGTTAGAGATGATGAAATCCTCTCCGCTGCAGCCTTCTGGGTGTTAAAATCGCACTTTCGTTCTCCAAAATCGTAACCCCTGTTCTTCAGATTGAGTGCAGTATTTATAGAAGTCATGGGCCTGACCCATCAAAATCGCGCCGCGCCTTGTTAATTGGCGTGCCGCGATTTCCCCTTTACAGGAAGTGTGTATTTTTGCTTCAAAAATCGCAGCACGGCTTGAAATTGGCGTGGCGCGATTTCCTTCGAACAGACTTCAAATTTTAAGCTTTTTGCACTCCAGAACAGTATAAATTGCATGAGAACTCTATCAAAATTGTCACAATAAGTCCCTAATATTACGTAATGACAGAATGTCATCAGTGTTGAACTCCCAAATCCTGTCAATGCCGATATAGTCAAGAAATACTTTGTCTAAAAAGAAAAAACAGCGTGGTAGGTCGAAAACCCGAAAGGGAGGCCTAGGCAAAAATGCGCTTCCCGGTGGATCGAAAACCCGAAAGGGCGATCCAGGCAAAAGTTAGGGACAAAAAAAATGAATATGGAAAAGCTCGCTGAGATTGTACGCAACTCAGGCAAGAATGAGCGCCTCGATGAGCCGAAAACCCGAAAGGGCGGTTCATGCAAAAATGAGGTTGACAATGAAAGACAAGTAACTATATCTGGCAAACCACCATCACCCCTTGGGGCATCTGCAGCTGTCAATGATCGTCTTCATCAGAAGCTTCTGTACTTGTGAATTCAAAATTTCCATGAAATATAGCGGTCATCGTGTTCAATGTATCACCAACCAATAAAATTACCATTTTTCAAGCTATGTAAATCCGTGAAGTTATGTCTTCGGCTGACTCTCACTCTTCTACATCAATTTGAGCCTGTGCTATTGTTTGAAACTCTATTTTTCTTTCTATTTTCAATGCTATGTACAAAATATTTTCTTTCCATTTTGATAATGTCAATGTCTGAAACAAATATCTTTTAAAATTGGAAAAAATCTTTTTCTGTCTATTTTGAAAGCAAACCTGAGCAATAGGGTACATTTCAATGAAACATGCATGAATAAATGAATGTCAGTGTCTATTTCAATACATGTTACAAGCAGGTTACTCCCCAGGATGATCTGTGGTCAATGGCAAGAATGAAAAAAAACAGAATGGGAATTTGGAAAAAATGCAAATAAAAAGCTCGCTAAGTTGAAAACCCGAAAGGGCGGCTTAGGCAAAAATGAGCACCCCGCTGATTGACAATCTATGAAGGCAATTCAGGAAAAAATGGGGCAATAAAAAGAATTTTATTCCCGGTGAATCGAAAACCCGAAAGGGCGGTTCAGGCAAAAATGGGATTGAAAAATGAATGAAAGAATGAAAAATATGAAAAGCATTGACCACATATGCGAACATCCAATGTTTACCCAGCACTGACACGCCTAACAATGGCGACCTGTATCCAAGAATCTTCCAAGGATCCCTTCTCTACAAGTTTTATTGCCCTCAGCCATGGTTTTGATACGTCTCTTAACGACGGTCTCTCCAAAAAGGATTTCTATGTGAATATGTTGCAGCACGAGCCACTACGTGCCCAATCTTCCAATGTTTCGTCTGTCTCTGTGAAACTTCTCTGTCAAACTACAAACCAATCATGCATTTCAAGCATTCATACATGCATAATCATGCATTTGATGTGCTCATACATTCAATAATCTTGTTATACCATACATACATGTTGCATTTCCAATCTCAACTTTCAATCCAACTCAGTTTCCACTTTCAATTCAGTTCAATCTCCACTTTCAAATTCAACCCAATTTCAATTTCCAACTCAACTCAATCTTCACCTTCAAGTTCAACTCAATCTCCAATTTCAATCCAATCTAAATTTCAATTCAATTCAATTTCAACTGTCAAATTCAATCCAATCTCAACTTTCAACTCAATCTCAATTTCAATTCAATTCAATTTCAAATGTCAAATTTAATTCAATCTTAACTTTCAATCCAATCTCAATGTCAATTTAACTCAATTTCAATTTCCAATTCTACTCAATTCAATTTCAATCTCCAATTCAATTCAATTTCAAACTCTCAATTCAATGTCTATGTCTATGTCTCTGATTGATCTCTCTTTCAATCTCAAACTTTCAATTCAATGTCTTTGTCAATGTTAATCCACTCTCAATTTGCTTTTGGGCCAACAAAAATGGTCATGTCTATTTTTCAAATCAAGTCAATATCAACTTACTCTCAATTTGTGTCTTTCCAAATCAAACTTCCAATTTGTATCTTGTTATAGGTCAAGTGGCTAGTTCGATCCAAAGAACAGCTTGTACCTGCTTATATGCTTGTGTTTCCGGACAAACGACAAGTTCGATCCGAAGAACAGTTTGTACCCTGCTTATATTTGTTATCGGTCAAACGACAAGTTCGATCCAAAGAACAGTTTGCACCAACCTGCATGTTGTAATACTGATCAAGCCGTAAGTTCGATCCAAAGAACAACTTGTATCATCCTTTTGTCAATGCCTCCAGGTCGAACAGCAAGTTCGATCCCAAGAACAGTTTGTACCCGCCTATCTGTTTGTATCTTCAATCAAGCGACAAGTTCGATCCAAAGAACAACTTGTATCTTTCTATATGTCTATGTTTCCGGTCAAGTGCCAAGTTCGATCCAAAGAACAGCTTGTACCTGTCTCACATTTCTATTCCCAGTCAAGCAGCAAGTTCGATCCAAAGAACCGCTTGTACCCATCTCTTGTTTGTATTCCATGGTCAAGTGGCGAGTTCGATCCAAAGAGCAGCTTGTCCCTATCTTTTGTCCCCTGGATTGTCTACCCTGTCAATGTTCACCTAAATCCCCAGTGATATGACATGCTCTGTAGACTCCAGTTCGTTTGTCTTGCATTCATAATCAAAATGTTGCATGGCATTCATATTTTAAAAATCTGAGAGCGTATTTTTACGTCCAAAAACAGTGCAAATGTTAATATTTAAGTATCTTCGCCCCGTCAAATCAAAGACTTCGTCTCTTGACTCTCCGGACAAAGAAACTTAAATAGGGGCAGCTGTTATACCCTAATTTTGGACCTAAAAATACTTGTTCAAATTCTCTTTCATCTTTGATATATGTCTATTACTCTTGAAGAATTGCCAATTTGCTATTATTCACACTGACATTTTACTCTGCTTTATCTCTCAACTTAGCTTTAAAAAATCTTTTCAACTGTGTATTTGTCCATGTTTTCTTGTATTTCAAGTCATCCAAAACATCTTTCTTGCATTTCAAGTCATTTGAATTTGTCTCTGATCAATTGCATATTTCCCTGCATTTTATTTCAATGTTATTTGCAAAATTCATGAAAAAGGGTATTTTAGTCATTTCCTATACCCAAACTCATTTTAGTCTTTTAAAAATTGTTTGAGTCTTTTCAATTGGTTTGAATAAGTCTTTATTTCAATTCTATGTCAAAATCCATTTCAAAAATTGCATTTGAAGTCATTTTGAGTCAGTTTAGCCCCTAGGGGCATTTTAGTAATTTCCAGTATTAAAACTCTGTTTAATCCTTAAAAATTGTCTCTGAGTCCTTTCATTTTGCTTGTATAAACTCTTGCTCTGATTCCCTGTTAAAAATCCATTTTAAAATTGCATCTGAGTCATTTTGAGTCGTTTTGGTCCCCAGGGGCATTTTGGTCATTTCACACAAAATTTTGGCAGAGAGAGGTTACTTTGAAGTACCTCATTTAAGTAGTTGGTTCATTTTAGTCCATTTTGTGTTTTTTATTGGTTCCACTTTACGTTTTTTCCAATTTACCAATTTTATTCCAATTTTATTGTTATTTTCATTTTAGTCCCCAAACTTTTAGAAATTGCACTTTGGTCCTTTTATGCCATTTTATTTCTTTTAAGGTTTTTTATTTTAATTTTTAGTCCTTTAAGTCAATTTTTGTTTTAAGCCATTTTATTGTTATTTTCATTTTAGTCCCCAAACTTTTTAGAAATTGCACTTTGCACTTTGTTTCAGAAATCACCAAGAACAATGAAGAACTCAACGAACCCCTAGTTTTTTCCAGAATCAGAGTGAAGTCAAAATTGAAGCAATTTCTTCGCAGTTCTCAGAGATTCGAAGATGAATCTTCATCATTGAACTACGACCTCTGCAATTCCAGCACCAATTCATCTGGTACGATCACAGAGGGTTTGAGAGGAGTGAGAAGAAGGGAGGATCGAAGCAAAATCACATCAGTGACGGAGAAGAAGAAGATAACTGATTTATTTTCAGTTCAAGAACTCACCAGAAGCCTTCGCAAGGATCTGTTTGTTCGAATCTCCAATCAAATTCAGATAAACGCATAAAAACCTTCTCGTTGTTGCTTATAATCATCATCGAAGGTTCGTAATGGAAAATAAACGGTGAATCGAAGTGAAAATCTTGAAAAGATTTGAAGAAAATCGAAACCGAAGCCCTAAAACGTAAAATCATGAAGATTCACCGTTTATTTTTCAAATCAGAGTTCAAATTCGTAATCAGTATAGAAAATAGGTTAGATTAGGGTTTAGTTTCAAGAAGATCAGAAAAAGTTTTGAAACCCTAGAAATCGTAAGTTTAAACTCCGATCTACTACGTTTTCATCATAGTTTCACAAAAACAATTGTAGATCCGTAAACTGGGGAGGAAGACGAACATTTCTGGGTAATTAATTCAAAAGTTAGCATCAGTTCGTCGGAGAAGATGAAGATTCCGATGAATCTTCATCTTCCTCCGCCGTCCTCCGCCGTCCTCCCCAGTTTCAGACGAAGTTAGGGTTCAGAGAGAAGAAGAGAGAAGAACGAGTGAAGAGAGAGAAAGAGAAGTGGGGAATGAGTTTGGACCGGTCCCTTTCGTTTATATAGGGTGATTAAACCAGACCGGTTCACTTGAACCAGCCTGGTTCACCCTTGGACCAGCATCTCTGCCGTTAGATCTAGGTTTAGCGCCCCTGGATCAATCCTACGCTCCAGGATCTTCCCTGTGATCCAAGATCCATGGGTATATGGGTTTGGGCCTGGTGTTTGCACTGATTTTCGTTTTGCTTCCTTTTCTTGCTATTTCTACACTGTTAATTGTTAGTTACACCCCTGCATGCTTATTTTTGTTCTATAAAAATCCTAAAAAATTTCTATATGTTCTTGATCATTTTTTGGCATTTTTGTGATGATGTTGTGTGTTAAATCTTGGTTAAAAATATATGTGGTATTTTTGTTAATTGTTTACTATTTCTTTGTTAAAAATTGTGAAGTTTCATATGTTCTTGAGTTTAAAAAAAATTCTAAAAATTTTCATATATGTTTCTTGATAATTTTGTAGTGTTTTTGTGATAGTTTTTGCACTTTTAAAATTGGTAAAAATAATATGATGTTTCTCTTGCTATTTTGTGATGTTTTGTGTTAAAAAATTTGTGAAAAGTACATGTTCTTGATCCCTAATCATGACACATGATGTTTGATTTGTGGAGTATGAATTTGCAATGGATTTTCTTGCTGTTTTGAAGTGTTTTAATGCATGTGAATATGTTGTGTGAGTTTGCTTGTCTTGCAAGTTATGTGAAAATTATTTGTGAAAATTAAGTGCCAAATATGCCTAAAATATAGCATGATTCTTTGATTTGGATGTATTCTCATAATTCTCATATTGTTGATTGTGATGAAAATCTTTGAATATTGTCATGATATGGGAATTATAAGTCATACACTTGTCTTGTTATCATGATAAATTTTAGGTATACTTTGCTAAGAGTTTAGTCACCTTTTTTAGCTTTTTGCCACTTTGTTTAATGTTCCTTTTGCTTATAATTTTCATGCTATTATACCTTATCCTACTAACCATTTTATTTCATGTCTCATTCATTCATAAGCATTCCTCATCTCACTTCATTTCTATAGCTTTAAAGACTTAGTATGTAAAACCTAGGGATCTTTGTATTCTACTTTTATGCCATTTTAATTTCTTGCAAGACCATAGAATGTATCTAGGCCAATGATGTAACGGACAATGGACTCTAGTGATGTACACCGACACATGCACACACATCACATAGATATTTTTTAGATGTATGGCTAGGATATGCATGTTTAGATGTATGTTTAGGATTGAATGTTTAGATGAATGCTTAGGATTTACACTTAGAAAAATCATTTTCCAAATAAATATGTACAACATCACTCAAACCATTTTCTTAATAAACCTTGGGGTCCAAAACCCCATTGATTTTCTCTTTTATTTTCTTAATCAAAATTTCAATGAATCTTAATCATACTTGACTTCTTTCCAAAATCACTAAATCAAACCCCACTTTTTCTTAAAATCTCATGCCTTTAAGGCCTCTCAATCTCCATTCTTCAAAATTCCATTTTCAAACTTAAAATCAACCGACAAAAACAAAAAACATTTTTTTGGAAGAGAACTACGGTGGATTTGATCCCTTAAAAGGGTACATAGGCAAGGAATCCAAATACCTTCAATTCAAATAAAATAAAAATTCAAACACATTCTTCTCCCTCCAATTCTTCACTTAGTAAATTCTTAGGTGTAAATATCACTTTCAAATAGCATTTAAAAATAAAGCGCGCGCGTAGAAAATAAAGACGGTTCCTATAGGATACTATAGTCGTTATGGGTGCCTAACACCTTCCCGTAGCGAAAACAACTCCCGGACCTCGATTCTCAAGGGTTTTGCTTATTTTTTCCCTTCCCAAGAAAAAATGAGATATCACCGGTTAAAAAGGTTCAGACGTAATCAATGTTTGACACTCGAAAACCAAGATAAAACAATAGATAGTATGACATGAACATTTGAAGAAGAGAAGAACTCATGGAGGCTAGGGTTTCATAAACATCATGAGCGAAACATGAATGCATAGCCTTACTAATAAATAAGAACTATATTATCTAACATCTCTCAAACTTTTGATGCATTAGCAGAGAGCATCGAGAGTTTGTCAACTAAAAAGCGAAAACGTTTTATAAAGTGCATCTTTGTGATTGAATCAGCAATCTGCCAACATGAGGAGGTAAACAATAGAGTTATTGTTCCATGTTGTAGACGATGACTAGTAAAATGACAGTCAATCTCAA
This sequence comes from Medicago sativa, assembly GCF_051527215.1. Lineage (NCBI taxonomy): Eukaryota > Viridiplantae > Streptophyta > Magnoliopsida > Fabales > Fabaceae > Medicago > Medicago sativa. Next base: position 37,588,663 of record NC_140755.1, on the reverse strand, counting down.
TGTGCTTGGTCCGTTCATGGAAGACCTAGTTATGAGAAATTTGGATAACAACCTTGTTATCATAGTACATCGGTGATAGAGATGCGACCAACCCATTCGGAGATCCTTTGAATGGAATAGGAGGTCCTATGAATAAGTCTAAGTCAAAGAGGATGAATCAAGCATTACAAGGCTTAATCATAAAGATCAATGAAAAAGAAATTCAACATGCATCAAAGGCTGCACCAAATTGGGTCACTTTCTTACAATTGGATCAAGATGCTTTGAGCCCAACTTGAAGCCCAATTTTCTCCATTTTAATAAGCAATTTTCGTTTTTTTTTTTGAGAATAGGAAGATTAGGGGATAATGATACTACACAATTCAAAGTGTAATAGACTCAAAGGAATAAAACAAGAATGATGACACAAAAATGGAACAAATAACAACGATGGAAACTCTTTTTTTTTTGTACCTTTTATTTTTTAAGAAAAAATAATTTGAGAATTACATGAGCTTCTTATTTATAGCCTAGGCTTGGAATACTAAAGATAAATTCCCACTACCATGCATTTACGAAATACATTGATAAGTGCATGTTTATTACCTAGAAAATGGGCACTAACATGATTAAAATTCCCACTAGCAATTATAATAAATTAGAGCACTACTTTGAAGCATTTGGAGAGGCTAGGAGAATACAAAAGACCATCTAAAAATTCACCCAAAATAAAAAACGAAAATTGCTTATTAAAATGGAGAAAATTGGGCGTCAAGTTGGGCTCAAAGCATCTTCCTCCAATTGTAAGAAAGTGACCCAATTTGGTGCAGCCTCTGATGCATGTTGAATTTATTTTTCATTGATCTTTATGATTAAGCCTTGTAATGCTTGATTCATCCTCTTTGACGTGGACTTATTCATAGGACCTCCTATTCCATTCAAAGGATCTCCAGATGGGTTGGTCGCATCTCTATCAATCGGAGTTAGTTAAGAAAGAGAGATACCTAAATCAGACAAGAGCCAACGCAACCGAATAATTTCAGTAGTAGTTGATGGCATAACACGACACTCAACTTCTGTAGAGGATCGAGAGACAATGTCATGTTTCTTAATTTTCTAAGAGATAAAAGAGTCTCCAAGAAAGATACAAAACCTTGTAGGATCATCAACCCAGTTTGCATCAGAATAAGCATGTAACTCCAATGAAGATGATGAGGGAAAGAGAAGACTGAAATTGTGATCCCCAAAGATAGCGAAGTATACAAAGAATTGATGCCCAACGAATTGTAGTTGGACAGACAACAAATTTACTGACAACATGAAAAACATAAGAAGTATCAGATCTAGTAATCTTTAGACACACCAGACTGCCAACCAAAGTACGGTACAAAGTGGGATCTGATAAAGGAACACCGTCAGACTAAGAGTATTTCACATTCAACCCAAGAGTAGTATATGCTAATTTAGTATCAGAAAGACGAGCTTGTTCAAGAATATTGGCGATGTACTTAGATTGAGAAAGAATGTAGCCTTTAGGAGAGTAGGCAACTTCAATCCCCAAGAAGTAGTGAAGAGGACCTAAGTCCATCTCAAACATCTTGGCTAATTGTAATTTCAAATCATCAAACCCATCAATATCATCACATGTAATAATCATATGATCAACATATAATGAGACTAAAATACGACCATGAGAAGTGTTCCTAACAAAAAACGCAGAATCATGATCACAACAACGGAAGCCAAGAGATGTAATTACAATGGTATGAAGGTGAGAAAAACACAAGAAGGGGGGTTGAATTGTGTTAGCTTTTTCTTCGTTTTCTCCTAAGCTGAAAACACTGGTCAGAAGCAAATTGAGTTCTGCTTCTGAAGTGATGTTCAGGACTAACTTGCAGCGGATAAAAACAGAGAGAGAGAGAGAAGAAAGACACAAAGCAATTATACAGGTTCCTTCCACAAACCAGAAGTAGTCATGTCCCCCTTGCACTTCCAAGGAGAGTTCACTATAATGTAATATCTGATTACAACTGCTCACTGCTACAACTAGAAAGAGACTTCAAATTGCTCAAGCACAACTGCAAGAGACTTCCTATGCTCCTGAACAAAATCAAGAGACTTCTAATGCTCAAGCACAACTGCAAAAGACTTTTAATCAAACAGAATTACGAAGAAAAATGTTTGAGATTGAACACTTGATATACAATCAGTGGTGTTCACAATACAAATCAGATACAAACTCTTAAGACTCTAGAATTTCTAAGATATGAACTTTGAAACAGAAATTCTAAGTGAACTTTGGATGCAGAACAATTTCAGCAGAGTTTTGGCACTTGTAAATTGTTGTTGAGTCTGATACCAATCTCTAAGTCTTCACTCCATTATATAGAGGTGTGAAAGAAACGTTGTGAAATTGCCAGCACATGAAAAAGAGTAGTTTGAAGCTTTGATCAATCACCAATGATCTTTTGCCTGATATGGTAGTTGTCCTATGAAGCATTAATTTCAAATTCATTCCCATTGTGAAGGAACATCGTTGTAGGCAGAGCTGTTTTTCTTGTCTTGTAGCAGAGACAAACACAAAGTAGTGGAGGTAGTGGTTGTACACTTCGTACAATTGTACTTTGTCAACGCTTTTTGAAGATAAGCATCCAATGCCTTCAAATCCTCTCAACATGACCGTTACTTTACATTTCCAGTCTTCTGCAATGCTTAGACGAGTTTAAATCCTTTGAACAGCCCTTGAAGCTTTAAGTTTTGCATCTCCTAATGAACTTCAGCTTCTGGTGATTTTCAGCTTCTGATGAGATGCTTCTGATGAACTTGCTTCTGATGACGTCATCACTTCAGGAGCACTTTGTCTATAAGAGCACTTCTCTTCAGATGCTTTAAGCTTCCTTTTTGTGATTTCTTAGCTCTCTTTTGTCCATTCAGAACCTATTTAAGATGTAGAATTTTTGTCTATGGTCATGTACACTTGAACAAATATTAGCTAGTCCAATTGACAATTTTTAATACCTTGTTATCATCAAAACTCTCAAAGGTTTATTGTTAGACACATTTTGTTCCAACATGGTAAACTTTTCAAACCAAGCTCATGGAGGTTATTTCAGACCGTACAAAGCCTTTTCAAGTTACACACTTCCTCCTGATTACGAGGAACTCCTTGTGGAGGTATAATATAAACTTCTTGCATATCATCATTTAAGAATAGCAGTTATCTTGGCCATGAGAGCAAAAGGGTACGAATAGTAGTTATCTTGGCCACGAGAGCAAAAGTTTCTTCATAATCCATACCATATTGGTGAGAGTATTCGCCATAAGTTGAGCTTTGTAACACTCAACACATCAATCAGACTTGGTTTTAATCTTGTATACCCAGACTTTCCTCGTGGAAGAGGTATACTAAGCCCCACTTTCCTCGTTGAAGAGGTATACTAATCCCCAAGTGTTTGTCTTGTTCAAATCAGCAAGTTCCTCTACCATAGCTTGCTGCCAAAGAGGATGAAGAATAGCTTCCTTGTAGGAAGATAACTCAGACAAATTGTGAATAGAGGTTAGAAAAGAAACAAAAGAAGAATAATAAGTGTAATAAACAAAATTGGGCAATTTGTGTTTGGAGTAGCCATAATATCATCCTTGCGGTTCTCAACATTACAAATATCATCATTAGGACAAAAAGGATTAATATTAATTAACTCATACATGCTAGGAGTATTAGAATAAGAGGGAAAGAGTAAAATTAAATGTGCTCAAAAAACACAACATGGCGTCAAACGTACAATTTCTTGCTTGAAGGATCATAACAACGATAACCCTTTTGAGCATCATCATAACCAAGAAAAACACATTGTTGTTGAACGAGGAGACAATTTTTTACATTCTATTTGTGGAATAAGAACGAAACAAGTAGAACTAAATACCTTCAAAGAAGTATAATCAGGGGTGACACCATACAATTTTTCAAAGGGAGACAAACCTCAAGTGACAGATGAAGGAATTCGATTAATAACATGAACAACAGTGAGAATTGCTTCACCCCAAAACTCACTTGGAGCAGAAGCAGACAACAAAAGGGAACATGTTGTTGCAACAATATGACGATGTTTCCTTTCAGCATTGTCATTTTGTTGTGGAGTATAAGTGATGTAGTAAATCCGCAAGTGCACGGTTTACCGAAGTAGTAAAAAGAGTATCGTTCCGACAGGGAATTATGAATTCAGTTAACTTTCAACAATGATTAGAAAAGAGTTTGAGTTGAAAAGTTTGGATTTTGTTTTAAAAGGGAAATAACAAAATAATAAAAAGGTGCCTTGGGATTATTGGTTCGTCATGGTGACAAATCCTTCACAAACCAAACCCTAAACCTAGAAATTTATGTTGGTCCTATTTTCTAAAGACAAGTTTCTCTTTAGCCTATCACATCTCCTTTCGGTCTCAGTGAGTGTGTTTCTCTAGCAACCACGCCTATTTTCATGGTTGATTGCTATTGAAATCCTTGAAGCTCGAAACTTTATTGTCTCAATGTTTGCTAGACTATTTTCATGTTTCAAAATCCTTGTCTAAATTCACTTGTTCCAATATTAAAACTTCATCTTTAGATCCATCGCTTAATATTTGTGATGAATCAATAACAATTATTAAACTTCATCTTTCGATCCATCGATTAATATTTGTTATTGATTATAAGAACGGTGAAATAGATTAGAAAATAGATTTACATAAAATTAAGGTTTGAGGCTTGGTTTGATTAGGATTAGGTCATTAGACTCATCCAACAATCCCAAGACAACAAGAGTCTACTCACTCACGTTCATTGTTGACATAGAGAAGAAGAAGAAAAAGAAGAAGAAGAAGAACATAAAATAAAATAACAATAAAATAAAGGTGAAATTTTATTCAAAGAAACAACTGTCACTTATTATTTCCAAGAACAAAAGATGATTATACAAGCTAGATGGATGATCTATTTATAGTCTAACATTGACTTGAGCCCTAAGAATTAAATCACTAAAGTGTTGCACAAGAAACCATGGGCTCTAGGTTAGAAATACTAAAATAGGCAGCTTGTCGGAGAAGCAAAAGCAGTAAAAAGACAATATAGGGCGCGCCTATGCTCATATAATGGTGAAGGATCTTCAAATTCTTTGCACAAGATATTTTTGTATAAGATCTTCATATTTTTGGCTCGAATCAGCTCCAATTCTCCTTTCTTTTGCTCCAAGACGTAATCTTTGAAATATTTGTTCATGAAATAAAATAACTTGCAATCGAAGTAAAATAGCTCTAAAAAGGAAATAAAAACATATTAAATCTAAATAAAATAAACTTAAATATTATATTAAAATCACTAATTATTGACTCATCAAACTCCCCCATACTTGAATCTTTGCTTGTCCTAAAGCAAAAGGCATAAACATGGCAGCATAAACAAGATTAATATATATGACAACACACTTGAAAACTTATGTCTCCTCTAAGGTTTCAATTCAAGTGTACACTAATCACAACTTCAAGCATTTCTCATGAAACCTATTCAACCCAACATCAAGTCTCAAGTGAGAGTGTATGTGTAGTCCGGCCCTTTTCTTGCTCCTGTATAAGAGATATTATGAGGAAATAGGTTCTAACCTTAACACTAAACCAACTGACAAAAGTCCTTTCTTCATTTCATATAAGAGAGATGAGAATTATATGATCATTGGATCATTTGACATTTTAAGAAGGAATTACAGAAGCTACTTTTGGTTGTCAGAGAAACACCACCTTCACGTGGGAGGTTAGTGAGGCCTACTCCTGCCCCCCAGAGTCAATGATGTCCCCTTAAAAATATATTTGCTTTCGACCCTCTTGATAATCAACCTAATTTAGGCATTTTTGATCATTTTGATGTTTTTGTGACCAACCAGATTTGGGAACTTGGTCACTTATTATTTTTTTTCAAGTCTTTTCTCCCCACACAAACTTATACTACTTTTACTCTGAAGACTTTTAAGGGTTTAATTTACCATTAAAGTTAGAACATGCTCCTTAAAATACCTAATCATACACTTACTCAAAGACTGCAACTTTGCGCTTTTCTCAAAGAGAATTTTCACAATAAAACATGATGTGGGTATAGCAAGAACACTTAAAACATAAGAAATAACTTTCATGTACAAGAAACAACCATTTGGGAAGAGACAACAAAAAAATTTATGTCATAATTTACAATAAAAACAAGTTGCTTTCCATGCCTTTCGCAATAAAACAAAACAAAAAAATTAAAATTCAAGGGAGTTCGGAAACACTACGACACTTGACATTTTATTCACTCCCCCGATACTTGGGAGAAGCATTGTCCTCAATGATTTGAAAAAGAAAAGAAGAAGAAAAAGAAAAAAAGAGAAGAGAAGAGAAGAGAAGAGAAGAAGGAAAAGGGAAAGCTCACAATTTATTGAGGTCCTTGAGGAGGACCTTGGAGGTTGAGATGTTGCATCATCCTTAATAACATGCGGTTGTTTTCTTCATGTATTCGATTGCCCCTTTGGACATCATTCCGCAGCCCGAAGATTTCAATACCTTATCTTTGCTGCTCGGTGCTCCTGCTTTATATTTCGGTTTGCATCCATGCCCACCGTTCATCATCATAGTGCCCACCGACTTCTTGTTCATGGTCCAAGTGTGCACCTTCCTCCTCTTCATCACCACCATCATCATGTACCTGTGGGATAGTACCAACATAAAGCAAATTTTCCACCAACTCTGGGTTAGTTATGACCGGATTAGGTAGAATTATCAAACAATGAGCTCTATTGATTTTCCACTCATATTGGTAATTGTGAGTCGGGCCATGAGTTCTAATAAAAGACATAGTGGTGTGGGTGTCTAAGTCTAGGCTATTGTCCCCCTCAATCTTATTGATACCATTCTCTTCATCCACTCATATCTTTCTAGCAATAAAGGTGATGATACCACCTACCACTATGTCACTTTTATCATCCGGTTTCTTTTTAGCAACAGAAACAAGATAATCAAGCAAATAATAGCAAGCGTTCACATGGTCCTCTATACCTAATCTATCCATAGCATTAACACCAGGGTACCGACAAGCAAAAATAGTTCTAGAGATAAGAGATTTATACCTATTCTTTTGCTTGTCATCTTTAAAATTGATGCCATGATTTCGAACTGTTGCTTTCTTCCTCCCTGCACAACTTCCTGAGGTTTCAATCTCCTTTCCTTTACTCTTTGATGCCATTGACCTTGGTTTGGGTTGGTTTGGGTAAAGGTTTTGTTTTTGGCTAGGTTTTGTGTGGGAAAGGTGTTTTGGGTGGTGGGTTTTGGTTTTTAGTAAGAGGTTTTGAGTGTTGTGGTGAGGATTTATGAAGAAATTATAGTTTTTTGGGTTAGGTTTTTAGTGAGAGGTTGTGTTGTTTGAATGGAAAAAGAAGGGAAAAAAAACCTTTTTAGGAGGGGATGTGATAGGCACGACCGTGCCACCACAGGCACGGGCCGTGCCAAAGTTTCTGGTTTTTCATGGTTTTAGGAGGTTTTGGCCAGGCACGACCGTGCCACCACATGCACGGGCGTGCCAGTGTTTCTGGTCACTAGGCTCAATTTTTTCTTCCTTCATTTTTCACATCGTGTTGGACAAGTACCTACAAAACAAATTGAAATAACACAAAACAAAACAAAATAAAAGCAATAAAATCCGCGGGTTGCCTCCCACGAAGCGCTCTTTTAACGTCATTAGCTTGACGATTAAGAGGTTTATCTACCCTATACCCAACCTTTCACTAAGGGACATTGGCATCAAACTGACACTTGCTCCCATGTCACACATGGCTCTTTCTATAATCTCGGATCATATGACACATGATATGGAAAAACTCACTAGATCCTTAAGTTTAGGTGGCAATTTGTCTTGAATGATTTCAATAAATTTCCTAAACTGCTCATCTACCTTGGACTTATCAAACCCTTGTGGGAAAGGAATTTTTGGCTTATATGGTGGTGGTGTGTTACGCTTTTCACTCTCTACTACAACTTTCTCATTTTGTGGCTTTTCACTCTCTACCTCAACCTCAATTGTCTTTCAAAAATTACCTGAAGGAAACAACTCCGGATACGAAACCTTCATCCTACTCTCCGATTCCCAAGTGGCACTCTCCCCAGTTGGTCCAACCCAAATCACTTTAACCCAAACGATCTCCTTGCCACGTAAACGCTTCACTTCCCGATCCTCAATCCTAACTGGCCAAGTCTCAATGGTCAAATTATCCCTTACTTCCAAATCATCCACTTGAATCACATGAGACACATCATACACATACTTCCGCAACTGAGACACATGAAACACATCATGAAGATTCGACAAAGATGGCGGTAACGCAATCCGATACGCTACAACCTCATTCTTTTCAACAATCTCAAACGGTCCAACAAAACTAGGAGTCAACCTCCGACACTTCAAAGCACGACCAACACCGGTTACAGGATTCACTCTCAAAAACACATGATCACCAACCTGAAACTCAATGTCCTTCCTCCTCTTATCATGATAACTCTTCTGCCTACTCTGAGACGCTCTCATCTTCTCTTAGATCATCTTAACCTTTTCCGTAGTCTCTTGTACAACTTTCGGTCCTAACAAAGCACTTTCACCTGACTCATACCAACACAACAGAGTCCTACACCTCCGACCATACAAAGCCTCAAACGGTACCCACCTTGAGAATACTACATAGTATGTTATGAAAATGTCATAAGATATTCTCACAATGATAATATTGTATATCGCTCTTAGACTTGAAACCACTATGATCCCTAGATGTGGACTCAAGTGCTTTGTTGCCATTCAAACGTTGTCTGTAACTAGATGACTATAACGTTGGTTGATGGGTACTTGAAGGATCATGCTGAGGGACATGAGTGTCCTAGATGGGATTTGACCCTCCTCATAAACAGGAGATATATCTTTAGGCCTCTTGATGAAATATGACTGTAAAATTGCATGGCCATGCCGAACTAAGTCAATATAAGATATTGGACTTATTCGTTATTCAGTATATTTTGGAATCAAGAAATATAAATATTGATCTATACAAGGGTGACAATAACTATGCCTTGGGATCAATGAAGATATCGAGACAAAGGAGTAAATATACACATGAGTGTTATCATGGAAAGGTTTCGTCAGATCACTTGACATTCTTGTCACTTGGGTAGCAATGATGTGTTGCTAGATACCGCTCATTGTTTATAGTATTAAATATTAGATTTAATATTATTGCCAACGTGACTAGAACCTATAGGGTCACACACAAAGAACAGTCAAAAGAGAAATATATAAGTATGACTTATATAAGGGGTGCGTTTAGTAAATAACGCTAATTAGTTAGCAGAGTTACTAAACTCGTTATTGGGCTTACTAAAGCCCAATAGTAACTTCTGACTTGCAGAGCACACTAGATGTTCTATAAATAGAACTCTAGTGCTGAAGTTTTAGGGTACACGTTTTGGAGCAACCCTTCTTCTCTGCACTTTTGATTCATTGGCTAGCACCGAGTTTTGGAGGAGCACTGTTCGTGTGGACTTGCTAGAGGCTTTGCTGCTTGCTGCTTGCTTGGCTGTGATCGAGATTCCAGTTTCCAGTTTCCCACGTTCAGATTCCAAACTTCGAGGTAACAATCGAATCACTGATTCATGTTTGAATTTCGTAATGATCCAAGGAATGAAAATCAAAAATTTTCCGCTGCTTCTACTCCATTCTTCTATTCGATTTTCCTTCAGTGGTATCAGAGCCAATTACGAAACCATGAATCAGATTGCTTTGTTACTGCTTTATGTTTTAATATGATTAAACATTTTGAATCGGAATTAAATAATAAAGAGAATTAAAATTGGCATCGTATTATGTTTTCTATGCATGGCTTTTCGATTTGTTTGATGTTTCAGAAACCGTTTCTGGTGAAGTATCGACATATCGATTATACATATCGACGGGAACATGATTGGAAACAAATCAAATTAGATTATCTTTTAAAATTGTTTTAAGAGATAATAATATTTTCGCAAATATTTGATTTGCTAATATTTTGATAATCTATAAGGAATTAATTTGGAATGCAAATCCGTTAATAAAATAGAATATTAAGTGTTAATATTTTATTATTTAAATTTAAATATTAATTAAAATTTATTGATCAATATCATATATGTGATATATGATTTTAATACAACATCATTATATGTGATATATTGATGATATCATTCGTTCAATAGGTTTTATATAATTGATTGTGAATTTATAGTCAACTCGTGAGATTGAGCTTCGAATACCGATTCTGGTGAAGCATCAAAGATCCGGTTGTCCATACTGAACAAACAATTGTTAAAACTATTGATGTTTGATTGTTGTATTAGGATACCTAACTATATAAGCGTTGTATTATTATGGTTGTATCATTCGATCAATTGTTTTCAAAGAGATTGTTGTGAATTTGAACAATTCGTGAGAGTGAGCTTCAATATCCGAATCTGGTGAAGCATCATAGATCCGGTTGTTCATGCTAAACAAACAATCCTTGAAAATATTTATGTTTAATTAATTTATTTAATTGGAGAAAGGTAGTAAATTTAAAAGATCATGATTTTGAAAGAGTTTCAATATCAAATATGATTTTTGAATTTGGTAATAAAATATTTGCTTAATTTTAGCCCTGTAATTTGTTTTGAAAACAAATTGATTGCCTAAATAAAGCAGATTTAATTATAATAATTATTGAGTGTCAATATTACTATAATTAAGTAAATAAAAATTCTACCTTTTGGATTGTTTTTCAAAAGTTGTTTGAAAGGTAATAAACGATCCTAAATTGATAGTTAATTTAAAAGATCATGATTTGAAATAGTTTCAATGTCATATATGATCTTTTGAAATTATTTAATCGATTTGCATGACTTTAACTTGATTTGTTTATAATTTAAAAGAATCATGATTTGAAAGAGTTTCAATATCATATATGATCTTTTGGATTTGATCATAATATTTGCCGAAACGATTTGGGTGTTCATAAACGTGTCAAGTGTTGATGCGAAATACGCAATCTAGAATATTTTGGAACACAATCTGAGATATTTTGGTATGCAATCTAATATATTTTAGTACTTGATCTGAAATATATTTTGGTATATAATATAATATATTTTGGTACTCAATAAAATATATTTTGGTACATAATATGAGATATTTTTGTACTTAATATAATATATTTTTGTACTCAATATAATATATTTTGGTACTCAATTAAACCCCCAGCTAATCTGCGTAGTGTGATCATATGTCAAATTTTAATTTAATTTATTTTAATTATAAGACCTTAATAATAATAAAAGTGTGTTTGTTATTATTATGTGTGTGAATGATTATGGTCTTAGTCCTTTTTATTTTATTTTGTTTGGATTTTGAAATACGGCCTGCGTGTCGTGCCTCTCTCTCTCATATTCTATTTGTACATTCTCTTCTCATCCACTCCCTCGTATGTAAAACGAGTTTCTTATTATGTAATGTAAATAGAATACAAGTAGGTAATAGGGCTGAAGGCGTTAGGATAGTCCTGGAGGTCCAGCTTGGAGAAGCAAGGTCGTTTCTAGGATTAGTTTAGATTCTCTCATTGGCTTGAGAGAGTCATAACGTTAGGAGGCCATAATCATGTCACTTTTATTATTGTATAATCGTTATGCATGTTATGATTGGAGTGCGAATATATATAATATATAAGCCGTGGTGAGGTGAGATCAAACTTAATAAAAATCCTTCAATTCAAAATATTAAGTTTAATGCTTTCCAAAAGTTTAACACCCTTCAAGACTAATATCGAAATGTGTAGATTTCGCCTCCGCGAGGTGCACTTTCTATACTAGTAAGTTGCGGTGCGGTAATCCAATTTACCCAAGTGTTATTCTTTTGGGTTTAACTTAACTAAATTAATTTTAATGAGATTAAAATAAGTTTAGAAGCAATGTTTGGGAACATCTATATGATAGATTAGAGTAAGGAGTTATTCACTCAAATGATTTGAAAGTTGTATGAGATACAATTGGAAGGAGTTCCTACCTAAATAACTGAGTTTTGAGTACAGCCCCCATTGACTTAAAGCAAGGTGAAATATGGATTTCAACCCACTAGAAAATCTTCCAACGGGATTTTCCAAATCAAGTGTTTTGAAGGTCATTTGATTTGAGTAAAATAGTGGGAGCGTATTTAATTAAAGACCTATTTAAATATGTTTTAAATCATGATACATTTATTTTATTTATTTTCTGTATTTAGAATTTCTTTAGCATATAAATTTTATTATACTGTTAAAAGTTCTTATGAAGAACAAAATTTTCAGAAAAGAGTTTCTGAATTGGTACAAAATTTAAGAATTGTTCTTAAGAATGAGAAAAACTGTATATTCTCGAGCAGTTATTTCCTAGCAACTTTCTATGTCTATATTTGAAAAACAACGCTTATTAGAAGCATTGGGTCAAATGAGTAGATATATGATATCTCATAGTGGTAACGACGATGGAGAATGATATGATCATTCAACCTCAATGTTATAAGATGAATAGTTTAAGCCTATCAAGTAGATGTACATGGATAAGAATAAAATTCAAATTCTGTTTTTCTACCTTTGAAAGGTTAAACACGGTTGCAAAAAGGGGAAGCAATTATTTCAAAAGTTAAAAAACAAAAATTGCTCGTAGTTTTGAAAGGGTCAAAATATAAGAAAGAAGTAAGACTTCTTATTTACCCATATAGTTATAGAAAGTTAAATTTCTACTTCTTCATCATAAGTATATGATACTTGATGATTAATCTCATATTTGTTTCATTGACTATAATAGCTTATGCTTGGACTTAAACTTAACTTGATATGGAACCAAATAATTGTTATTAAATTCCATATAAAATAGAAACATTAAATCATAAATCTTGTATTGACAAGAGAAGGATTATGTAGTTCAATGATAGACAAATATTGTCCTATTGTCCTAATAATGTTTTCTATACAATGTGCTGATCAAGTAATGGATTTGAGTTCCATGATCTTGATAAGCTAGTCTATAACATATGAGAAAAGGATCAAATGAGATTTGAACCTTTTGTATATCATTGGCATCACTGTTTAGTACAAACAAGCATGATTCACATTTCCAAAATCCATGGATATGGACTATTGGACTCATTTGGTTTTATATCATTTGTAGGATGTGAGTTCCACCTTTCAAAATAGATTAGTATACCGGTAAAGGTGAAAAGGACACATAATCTATTTGAGTTGATATACATATGAGATGTATATGGAGCACTAAACATATTTGCTGGATATTTTATTTCTCTTACTTCATCTAACATTACTAATTAATAGTATATGAGAAAAGTGTATTTGACACACTTCAAGAAATCTTTGAAATTGTTCAAAGAGTTTAACAATGAAGTAAAAGAAATAGGTTTGAAAAGTATAAAGACCATATGAGTAAGTCGTGATGGTAAATGCTTGATTAATGAGTATAATTATTATTTATATCGCTTCATGTTTGACATGAATCGATCTAAAATAGTTTGGTTATAACTCATTGACTCTTGATGTTAAATTAAATTACAGTTATTCTTAACCCACTACAAGTTCCAATAGAGTAATCATAAAGACACCATATTAGATATGGAGGTAAGAGTACCTAGTTTTTGACTTTATGATAATTTGAGGTTATATGGTTTATTAGATAAACTAAACTACAAATTAAATGAATGTACATTTGTGGAGGTACCGTAAGGAAACTAAGGGATACTGATTATACATCACCTTTCATGACAGTAGTCGTTTGTCTATAGATCTGGAGTATTCCTATTAAAGGAGTATGTCTCTGCAGGAGCCAGTGGGAGTGTTGTAGAACTTGAATTAAGTCAAGTACCACAAAATACATGTATCTTTAAGAATGGAACATGAACTAATTCAACAAAGGGTTGTTGTTAAATCACCAGTTCGAGTAGCACAAGATCTAGATGAGTTTGATATGTCATATCACTACAATGAGTAACATGATTTTGTCATGGCTCAACAAGGTGTTATGATTTTCATGGTAGATGAGCCCCAAACTTACTAGAAGGTCGTAAATGGCCTGAACTTTGAGAAATGGCTAAATGTCATAGGATCTTATAAAGAATCCATGTACACAAACCATATATGGATATTGGTTAAATCATCCAAATAAGTATGACTCATGAGATGAATGTGAGTTTTCTTGTAGAAAGCTGACATGGATGGTATTATGAATACATTTAAGATGTGATTGATTGTAGAAGGTTTCATGCAACTCGTGATGCAAATCATGACGAAACTATTACATCATCATAATGCTTAAATCTAACGATCCCACTTGTCATTATTGTATAATGCAAATTCTAGGAGATGGACAACGATGTTGCATTCTTTAATTAGAATGACCTTGTATATGTATTTGACATATATGTAGGGTTTCGTTAATCCAAAGGATGCTAGAAAGGTATATATATTACAAAATTCATGTATGAATTGGAGCAAGCTTCTTGAAGTTGAATTATTTGTTTTATTAGTGAAGTTTTATGAAAAACTTTGATTAATAAAAATCTTGTGCACACAAGGAGAATAGTGGGAGCATTGATATTAGTTTGGTGGAGTATGTGGATGACATACTAGTCACCAAAACAATTTATCTACACATACGAGACTTGGTTAGAAAATTATTTTCAATATGTACCAAAATTGATTGTAGTGTTCGACACTAGAATACTTTCAAGAATATCCATGGATGTCTTAAAGGACTAAGGATTGTTTCTTGAACACGGATTAAAGGAACATTGTAAAGAAGTTACAATGATGCTGACTTTAATATCGGTGTACAGTATATCCAAATCGCAATTTGGAATAAATGCTATGCTTGGATATCAACTATGAAATTTGTAAAATTACAAGCTTCAAATAGTTGTTGTTTCTATTACAGATGTCAAATATATATGATTTGGATTGTTTAGCTCATAACTGAGCGAAACCATGTGTCTCTTGCGTTGCGGATTCCATTGATCCCGTCTGAGGTGAAATTGGTTTAATCTTGCGAGCAATGAATACTTGATCTCACCAATAATCCAAATGTATACTTTGACACTTCAATTTATTTTTGATGGAAGATCGAAAGTGGAAATTGAAAGAAGTGTAACCTACCAACATAGGAAAGAGTTCCTTATCTACTAGAATAGTATCATGCCCAAGGTGTGCTTGATGCTAACACTTGATCAATATATATTGAGTTAATATTTGATTGGATTTTAGTGCTAGTGGGAGATTGTTGGAGTAAGCCCTAATATCCAATCAAAATTGATTGGGTTTGGCTTTGTATCATGATATTGATATAATTATATATTGTGAATATATATAATAATAAGGCATTTCTTTATTGATTTTGTTATGTTTCAAAATAATAAAGTCCCTAGAATAGATAGTTCATGTAATGGAATATTAAGTGTGACTTAATCATGAGATTACATTACGTAAAGAACGCTATTCTTAAACATATCCATAGTCAAGCTTTAATATGAATTGGGATAATAATAAAGCATAAAGACTATTATGTATGTAGACTGATGACCGCATCTCATGGGTCATTGATATTGAGATATTAAGTCTATACATAGGTATAAATATTAGGAGTAATATTTATACTGGATTGACCCACCGTGAGAATACTACATAGTATGTTATGAAAATGTCATAAGATATTCTCACAATGATAATAATGTATATCGCTCTTAGACCTGAAACCACTATGATCCCTAGATGTGGACTCAAGTGCTTTGTTGCCATTCAAACGTTGTCTGTAACTAGATGACTATAACGTTGGTTGATGGGTACTTGAAGAATCATGCTGAGGGACATGAGTGTCCTAGATGGGATTTGTCCCTCCTCATAAACAGGAGATATATCTTTAGGCCTCTTGATGAAATATGACTGTAAAATTGCATGGCCATGCCGAACTAAGTCAATATAAGATATTGGACTTATTCGTTATTCAGTATATTTTGGAATCAAGAAATATAAATATTGATCTATACAAGGGTGACAATAACTATGCCTTGGGATCAATGAAGATATCGAGACAAAGGAGTAAATATACACATGAGTGTTATCATGGAAAGGTTTCGTTAGATCACTTGACATTCTTGTCACTTGGGTAGCAATGATGTGTTGCTAGATACCGCTCATTGTTTATAGTATTAAATATTAGATTTAATATTATTGCCAACGTGACTAGAACCTATAGGGTCACATACAAAGAACAGTCAAAAGAGAAATATATAAGTATGACTTATATAAGGGGTGCGTTTAGTAAATAACGCTAATTAGTTAGCAGAGTTACTAAACTCGTTATTGGGCTTACTAAAGCCCAATAGTAACTTCTGACTTGCAGAGCACACTAGATATTCTATAAATAGAACTCTAGTGCTGAAGTTTTAGGGTACACGTTTTGGAGCAACCCTTCTTCTCTGCACTTCCGATTCATTGGCAAGCACCGAGTTTTGGAGGAGCACTGTTCGTGTGGACTTGCTAGAGGCTTTGCTGCTTGCTGCTTGTTTGGCTGTGATCGAGATTCCAGTTTCCAGTTTCCCACGTTCAGATTCCAAACTTCGAGGTAACAATCGAATCACTGATTCATGTTTGAATTTCGTAATGATCCAAGGAATGAAAATCGAAAATTTTCCGCTGCTTCTACTCCATTCTTCTATTCGATTTTCCTTCGCCTTTCACTAAGGGACATTGGCATCAAACTGACACTTGCTCCCATGTCACACATGGCTCTTTCTATAATCTCGGATCATATGACACATGATATGGAAAAACTCACTAGATCCTTAAGTTTAGGTGGCAATTTGTCTTGAATGATTTCAATAAATTTCCTAAACTGCTCATCTACCTTGGACTTATCAAACCCTTGTGGGAAAGGAATTTTTGGCTTATATGGTGGTGGTGTGTTACACTTTTCACTCTCTACTACAACTTTCTCATTTTGTGGCTTTTCACTCTCTACCTCAACCTCAATTGTCTTTCAAAAATTACCTGAAGGAAACAACTCCGGATACGAAACCTTCATCCTACTCTCCGATTCCCAAGTGGCACTCTCCCCAGTTGGTCCAACCCAAATCACTTTAACCCAAATGATCTCCTTGCCACGTAAACGCTTCACTTCCCGATCCTCAATCCTAACTGGCCAAGTCTCAATGGTCAAATTATCCCTTACTTACAAATCATCCACTTGAATCACATGAGACGCATCATACACATACTTCCGGAACTGAGACACATGAAACACATCATGAAGATTCGACAAAGATGGCGGTAACGCAATCCGATACGCTACAACCTCATTCTTTTCAACAATCTCAAACGGTCCAACAAAACTAGGAGTCAACTTCCGACACTTCAAAGCACGACCAACACCGGTTACAGGATTCACTCTCAAAAACACATGATCACCAACCTGAAACTCAATGTCCTTCCTCCTCTTATCATGATAACTCTTCTGCCTACTCTGAGACGCTCTCATCTTCTCTTGGATCATCTTAACCTTTTTCGTAGTCTCTTGTACAACTTTCGGTCCTAACAAAGCACTTTCACCTGACTCATACCAACACAACGGAGTCCTACACCTCCGACCATACAAAGCCTCAAACGGTACCATTCCGATACTAGAATGAAAACTGTTGTTGTAAGTAAACTCATTCAACGGTAAATATTCGACCCAACTGACACCTTGCTCCAACACACAAGCTCTTAACAAATCTTCCAAACTCTGAATAGTCATCTCCGTCTGACCATCAGTCTGGGGATGATAAGCAGAACTCAACCTCAACTTAGTTCCCAAAGCTGTTTGCAAACTCTCCCAAAACATAGAAGTAAACCTCGGATCCCGATCCGACACATTACTAGAAGGAATACCATACAATCTAACAATCTGCTCAATGTAGATCTCAGCCAACCTCGCCACAGACATTCCGGTCTTAATAGGAACAAAATGTGCTGACTTCGTCAACCAATCAACAATCACTGATAGAGTCAAACCGCAAGTGCACGGTCTATCGAAGTAATAGTAGTAAAAGAGAGTATCGTTCCGCTAGGGAGTTGTTCAATTTAACTAACTTTAAGAGAATGATTAGAGGAGAAGGAAGTTTATAAAAAGGAGGTTTAATTGCTGAAGGTAAATAACAATAATAAAAAAGAGCCTTGAGATTATTGGTTTGTCATAATAACAAATCTTTCACTAGACAAGACTTTAACTTCTAATTCCATGGTTTACACCTTAATTTCTAAAGACCGATTTCCCTTTAGCCCCTCACCTTTCCGATGAAAGTCCGGTGAGAGTTTACTTATAGTAACCAAGCCTATTTCGCTGACTTGATTACTAGAAGATGCTTATAAGGATTGAAACTACTTGTGTCTCAATAATTGCAAAGACTATTTCGCTGCCTTTGCAATTATTGTCTAGATTCACTTGTTTCAACATCAAAGTCCGCTTTTGCTTTATGAATTGATGTTTGGGATGATGGATTAACAATTATCAAACCCTCCACTTTCGCTTCTACAGTTTGATAATGGTTAATCCATGTTGTTATACCCTAACTTTGGACCTAAATATACTTGCTCAAAATACTTTTCCATCTCTGATATGTGTCTATTACTCTTGAGAGATTGCCAATTCGATATTGTTTACCCTGATATTTTACTATGTTTTAGCTGCATGTTTTATTGCCTTTGTTTTGAAAAATTTTCAATTGTAACTTTGTCTATGTTTTCTTGCATTTTAAAACCATCCAAAGGGTCTTTCTTGCATTCCAAGTTATTTGAAATTGTCTCTGATCAATTGCATCTTTCTCTGCATTTTATTTCAATGTTATTTGCAAAATTCATAAAAAGGGTATTTTAGTCATTTCCTGCATTCAAACTTATTCTAGTCCTTGAAATTTGTCTCTGAGTTTTTTCAATTTGTTTTTATAAGTCCTTGTTTCTATTCCATGTTAAAATCCATTTCAAAGATTGCATCTGAGTCATTTTGGGTCAATTTAGTCCCTGAGGGCATTTTAGTCATTTCATGTGTTAAAACTCCTTTTAATCCCTAAAAAATTGTCTCTAAGTCTTTTTAATTTGCTTGTATAAACTCTTGCTTTAATTCCCTGTTAAAAACCATTTTAAAAATTGCATTTGAGTCATTTTGAGTCGTTTTAGCCCCTAGGGGCATTTTGGTCATTTCACATGAAATTTTGACAGAGAGAGGTTACTTTGAAGTACCTCATTTATGTAGTTGGTTCATTTTAGTCCTTTTTGTGTTTTTTATAGGTTTCACTTTACGTTTTTTCCAATTTACCAATTTTATTCCAATTTTATTATTAATTGCATTTCAGTCCTTCAAGATTTTAAAAATTGCATTTTAGTCCTTTCTTCCATTTTATTTTCCTTTTAAAGACTTTTTCAATTTACATTTTAGTCCTTTCGTCTTAAAAATTGCGGTCCAGTCCATTTTTTATTAATTGCAGATTGGTCCCTTAACTTTCAAAAATTGCAAAAAGGTCCCAAGTCCAAAATTAGTCCAAGGCCGAGCCAAACAAGTCCAGTACAGGTGTCAGCAAGCTATTGGTTCAGATATCTCACATGTCAGCTATAAATACGACACATCATCAATGCACAGTGCCAACAACACCATTCATTACACGCCAACTCATCAAATCACAGAAACAGAAAGAAGCTTTCTCTCTCCATTCAGTTAGATCAAAACCCTAACCGTTTCGGAAAATCACCAAGAACATTCATCAAACCCTAGATTTCCAGAACTAAAAATTGAATCGAATTGAAGCAAATTCATTGCAGTTCTCAGAGATTCGAAGGTGAATCTTCATCATCGAACTGGAATAACTGCAATTCAAGCACAAATTCAACGAATTTGTAGGATCACAATGAGAGAAGTGAGAAGAAGAAAGAATCGAAGCAAGTTTTGAACCAGCGAAGAAGAAGAAGAGAAGAACACCGATTTATTTTCGGTTCAAACTTACCAGAAGAATCAGAAGCAGTTACGAAGTTCTCTAGTGAAATCTTTGTTCGAATCTCCGATTAACTCAGGTAACTTCACAAAAACTTCTTCATTTTCATTGCAAAAGCTCAACGAAGGTCTATTAACACAAATAAACGGTGAATCGAAGCAGATTAACAAGTTCTGAGACTTGTTCTTTCAAAGATTTAAAAAGATTGAAAAAGATTTGAAAACCGAACCCTAAAATGTAGATCTACGAAGATTCACCGTTTATTTTGTAAAACTAAGTTCAGATTCATAATCAGCATGAAAAATAGAGCAAGTTAGGGTTTAGATCCATGTAGATTGGAGTTGTCAAGGTCTCGCCGGAATCTGGAATTCACGGCGGTGACGATGAAGATTTCGATGAATCTTCATCTTCTCCAGCCGTTTCATTCCAGAAACCGGCGGTGAAGGTGATCGGAGAAGAAGAGAGATTGCAGAGCTTCTCTCACTAGGAGAGAAGTTAGAGAGAGAAAGGAGAAAGGAAATGAAGGAAACGTTGGAGAGAGGCTTATATAAGCCTCTAGGTTGCCTCATCACCGTTAGATCTAGGGTTAGGAGGATCTGGATCAATCCAACGCTCCTGATGCGTTTGGATAGTCCAGATCCATACAGGATCTTGGGCCTGGGCCTCTGGTTGACTGGACTTCGTTTTCTAGCTATGTTTGTGCTATTCTCACACTGCTATTTGCTCTTTGGACCCCCTGCTTTGCCTAAAAATTCATAATAAAATTCCTAAAAATTTTCTACGTGTTCTTGACAATTTTCTTGATATTTTTGTGATAGAGTTACATGTTAAAACCTGATAAAAAATATTATGACTTTTTTCTTGCTTTACGAAGTTTTTTACTACTGGTTGAATGTGTTTTTACTGAATATGTGCATGTGATGTTTGGTTGCTTGCTTTCCAAGTTTTGTTTGTGAATAAATAATGTGGAATTTGCCTAACTTTGGTCTTAGATGCTTGGTAGAGTGTATTCCTTTAATCCTCTTTGTGAAAACTGAATTGAAACTCTTTGGGAACTCTTTGAAATATGGGGATTCTAGGTCATATTCAAACCTTGCATTGGTGATGAATTTTTAGGTCTATTTCCACATTATTTTTGCTTGTTTTTATGTCAATTTTCTTACTTTTGTTATGATAGCTTTTACTTGCTCTATATCTTATGCTACTAACATTTTCATCTCATGTTTCATATATTCCATAAGCATATTTCATCCTTCAACTTTAGTTTCATTTCTTGCACTTTAATTCTCATGCCAAGACTTAGAATGTAAAACCTAGGGTGGTGTATTTTACTTCATGCAATTTTAATTTCTTGCAAGACCATAGAATGTAAACTAGGCCAATGTAAAGGACAATGGACTCTAATGATGTACACCGACACAAGCACCGACACATGCACACACATCACATGGATACTTTAGATGTATGCTTAGGGAATGTATGCTTTAGATATATGCTTAGGAATCACGATACTTAGAAAAATTCTCTTTTCCAAAAAAACATGAACAAATTCACTCAAATAATTTTCCAAAGAAACCTTGGGATCATAATCCCATTGAATTTTCCCTTTATTTTCTTAAACAAAAACCTTAATGAATTTTTAATCATACTTAGACTTCATTTTGCAAAATAACTAATCACACCTCACATTTTCCAAAATCCTATGCCCTTGAGGCCTCTCTCTCTTATTCTTCAAAATTCCATTTTCAAAATTAAAATCGACCAACAAAAAACAAAAACATTTTTTGGAAGAGAACTACATGGAGTTTGATCCCTTAAAAGGGTATGTAGGCAAGAAGTCAAAAACTTCTCCAAGTCCAATAAAACAAAAATTCAAACACCTTCTTCTCCCTCCAAAACTTAACTTAGCAAACTCTTAAGTGTAAATAACACTTCCAAATAGCATTTAAAAATAAAGCGCGCGCGTAGAAAGTAAAGACGGTTCCTATAGGATACTATAGTCGTTATGGGTGCCTAACACCTTCCCGTAGCGAAAACAACTCCCGGTCCTCGATTCTCAAGGGTTTTTCTTATTTTTCCCTTCCCAAGAAAAAATGAGATATCAAAGGTTAAAAAGGTTCAAACTTAATCAATGTTTGACACCCGAAAAACCAAGATAAAACAGCTGGCGACTTCACTGGGGAGATTCGAGAGTTACGCCTAGTCTTTATTTCCACGCTTGCGCTTTTGTTTTTACTTGCTTCTTTTTGCTTTCTTATGTGAATAAATGCTTAAATTTTTGCAAACGAGTGGGGGTGAGAATGTCAAAAGTCCTACGCCCGGGCTGAGTGAACTTAGGATTTAGGGGGGATCCGAGGGTTGCCTCGTGTATTGGATTATGCGATCAATCCCACATAGCTGAGGCATTTTGGGGTGATGTTGTCGGCGCGTGTTGTCGCGTTTAGGCACTTGTTATACCCTAATTTTGGACCTAAAAATACTAGCTCCATTCTTCTTTTCTTGCATTTCAAGTCATTTGAATTTGTCCTTGATCAATCGCACCTTCCTCTGCATCTTATTTCAATGTTATTTGCAAAATTCATGAAAAAGGGTATTTTAGTCATTTCCTGCATTCAAATTCATCTTAGTCCTTGAACATTGTTTGTGTCTTTTCATTTGATTTGTATAAGTCCTTGTTTCACTCTCATGTTAAAATCCATTTCAAAAAATTACATTTATAAGTCCTTGTATAAGTCATTTTGTCCCTAGGGGCATTTTAGTCATTTCCTGTGTTAAAATTCCTTTTAATCCCTAAAAAATTGTCTCTGAGTCTTTTAATTTGCTTGTATAAACTCTTGCTTTATTTCCCTGTGAAAAACCATTTTAAAATTGCATCTGAGTCATTCTGAGTCGTTCTAGTCCCTGGGGGCGTTTTGGTCATTTCACACGAAATTTTGACAGAGAGAGGTTACTTTAAAGTACCTCATTTAGTAGTTGGTTCATTTTAGTCCGTTTTTTATTTTTAATCGTTTCACTTTACGTTAATTTCCAAATTACTTTTTTAATGCAACTTTAGTTAATTTTGCATTTTAGTCCTCAAGTTGTTAAAATTGCATTTTAGTTCATTTTTTGTCCAAGAAGTTAGTTACGCCACATGTCCTACTCCTATTGGTCCAAAAATTCACACATCACCTATATAATGGGTCCCATGGTCAAAGAGTCAACACATTAATCATTTTTCACAAATACACAAAAATCACAAAAATCAATTTTCTTTTTCCCTCTTTCTTCTCCAAACCGCCACCATCATCATCAACAACAACCACCATAACAAACTTTTTCCACCACAACAACCTCGATAACAAACTCTTTCCACCACCTCTAACCACCCTAACTAACTTCTTCCACCACAACCTCATCTCTAATCTCTCTCCAACCACCACAATCTTCTTCCTCCACCATCATCATCAACAACATCCACCATTAAAATTCACCACAAAACCTCCATAACCACCACAATCTTCATCTCTAACAAACTTCAACCACCACAATTAACCTCAAACCTCCACAAATCCATACCAAATTCACGGATTCATCCAAAACACTCATCAACACAAACCTTCAACTCCACAAAAATCACATCCATGAACAACAACCTTCAATCAATTCCATTGTGACCGAACTCAACAACGACGAACCGGAATCGGACGAAGGAAAGGAATCCAATCGAAGAAAAGGGAGAAGAGAAACAGCACCAAATCCGAATACATAAGAAGAATCCGGAGCCATTCAAAGCTTCGTCAAGCATCACGGTATTGTTCTTGATCCAAGCTTTTTATTCCATTCTTTTGCCTCAAATTTGCGCGGCTGTAGCTTTAGATTTAGGTGGATTGATTGTGTTTTGAATGTTTCCGAGTTCATATTCGAAAAGAGGATAACAATCCGGTTTTAAAAGTGTAAAAAAAATTCGAATCGGAGCTCGCCGGAATCCGGAAGTGTCGCCGGAGTTATGAATTTTCCGGCGAACCTTTGAAGATTCCGGCGAGTTTGTTGAACTTTCCGGTGACATTCATAAGGTTGAAGATGAACATTTAAGAGAGAGAGGAGAGCATTCACGCATGGTTTTTGGCTTTAGAGAGAAAATTTTCTTGTTGTGACTCTTCTTTCACGTGAAGCTTGTTTCAAGAAGCTCTTGTTTCATTTTTTTATCCCATGCGCGCTAGTACATGTCTCATACCATGCTCCCTTGCCTTCAGGATCGCAGGATCAATGGTTTGATCCAATTGGATCAATCATACGGTTCCTGTTCATCCTGTATGAACCTGGATCTTGTGTGTTTGGGCCTGGACTTTTGTTACTACTTTCTCCTTATTTTCTCGCTATATGCACACTGTTTCTTGCTGTTTGCACCACTGTTTGCCTAAAAACTTTGACAAAAATTCCTAAAAAAATTTGTTCAATATTTTCTTGTTATTTTCAATAAATGTTGATGTGTTTTACATGTTAATCTTGATAGAAAATACATGAAAATAATTTGTTCCTTGTGGATCCAATTCTTTTTCATCTCTTGATAAAAATCTTGTTAAAAAAGCTTCTAAAAGTTTGTGTGAGTTTTTGTGTAAGTAATTTTAGCATTTGAGACCTATCTTTTGGAAAGCAATTACATGTAAGAATTCATTCCCAAAACGTGTAGGATATATTCTTGTTTTTCCTTCCTTTTTGTTAGTATTCTTGTGAAATTGTGATATGATTTTGAGCTTGGATATTGGTACATAATTGTGGCCTTGGATATGTGACTTTGTGGAGTGAATTTGCCTATTAAGTGTGATGTATACTTGCTGTTTTGGTATAGTTTTTTGTGAACCTTGTGTTTGGTAAATAATGTGAAATAAAAGTGCATAAAGAACTTGAAAATCTTGTAAACTTTGGCATAGTTAAATCCTTAGATTCTCATGTTGGTTTTCTTGAAACAAGTCATTCAAAATTTCTCCAATATTATGAGAATCTAGGCTTCAATCTAGTTTTAGTTTTGCATTAAGTTTCAAGTTCTTTTATCACTTTTTGTCAAGCTTGTTGGTTTACTTTTCTTGCAAATTATAATAGTTTTACTATGCATTTTGTTGCTAGTTTCTATTTCACTCATGCTACTAACCCTTCTTGTTTCATGTCTCATTCCCATAGCATTTCACATCATACTTTATCTCTTATGTCTTGCACTTTAATTTCTTGCCGTTTAAATTCATGCAAAGGTTAGAATGTAAAACTTAGGGATTTTGTAATATTTTTCATATGCTTTTAATTTCTTGCAAGACCATAGAATGTAAACTAGGACATGATGTAAAGGACAATGGACTCTAATGATGTACACCGACACAAGCACCGACACATGCACACACATCACATGGATATTTTAGATGTATGTTTAGATGTATGCTTAGGAGTCGCGATACTTAGAAAACTCTCTTTTCCAAAAAACATGAACAACATCACTCAAATCATTTTCTAAATAAACCTTGGGATCAAATCCCATTGAATTTTCCTTTTCTTTTCTTAAATAAAATCTTAATGAATTTTAATCATACTTTGACTTTCTTTTGCAAAATAACTAATTCAACCTCACAATTTCAAAATCTTATGCCCTTGAGGCCTCTTTCTCTCATTCTTCAAAATTCCATTTTCAAACTTAAAATCAACCAACAAAAACAAAAAACATTTTTTGGAAGAGAACTACGGTGGATTTGATCCCTTTAAAGGGTACGTAGGCAAGGAAACAATATTCCTTCAATTCAAATAAAATAAAAATTCAAACACTTTCTTCTCCCTCCAATTCTTCACTTAGTAAAACTCTTAGATGTAAATATCATTTTTCAAATAGCATTTAAAAATAAAGCACGCGCGTAGAAAGTAAAGACGGTTCCTATAGGATACTATAGTCGTTATGGGTGCCTAACACCTTCCCGTAGCGAAAACAACTCCCGGACCTCGATTCTCAAGGGTTTTGCTTATTTTTTCCCTTCCCAAGAAAAAATAAGATATCAAAGGTTAAAAGGTTCAAACGTAATCAATGTTTGACACCTGAAAACCAAGATAAAACAGCTGGCGACTTCACTGGGGAGATTCGAGAGTTACGCCTAGTCTTTATTTCCACGCTTGCGCTTTCGTTTTTACTTGCTTCTTTTTGCTTGCTTATGTGAATAAATGCTAAAATTCTTGCAAACGTGTGGGGTGAGAATATCAAAAGTCCTACACCCGGGCTGAGTGAACTTAGGATTTAGGAGGGATATAATCGACAATTCATTCCGAGGGTTGCCTCATGTATTGGATTATGCGATCAATCCCACATAGCTGAGGCATTTTGGGGGTGATGTTGTCGGCGTGTGTTGTCGCGTTTAGGCACCTTACTTCTAATTGTTCTATGACGCTATGAACCGTAGATAACCAAATCCATCCATGGCCATTTTCTAGGATGTAGTGCAGAGGCTAAACCGAGTGTTTGTCTCGAGTTTTAGTCGTCACGCGATACTACACTCAAGTTAGACCTTCTTACGGATAATCATGGAGCGAGTGTTTGTCTCGTGGCACCATGATATACGTCGGAGAGGTTGCAACTTGGGAACCTTTTTAGAACCCGGTTACTATTATCCAAAGCCCTAGTTCCACCGGACACCGTGTCCACCCATGACTCCTTGACTTTGAATTTCAACCCACCATGTTTTCTCCGTACTTGAACATAATCATGCATACATGCATACATGCATACATGCATAAACTTTTTCCATGCATTTTTATCGAAGGGCTTAGACAAATTGAATTTGTAAACATTGTAGGAATGGGGAAGACTAAGTCCTACAAGTTCAAGGAAGTGGATTTGGCTAGTTTGAGCGATTTGGCACTCAAGATCGAGGATCCGACTGGTTTCCGACATCGTTACGGGGCCTTACTTACTCTTCTCCAGACTAATGTGGATGAGAAGCATGTACACACTCTAGTGCAATTCTATGATCGGGACTATCGGTGCTTCACTTTTCCCGACTTTCAGTTAGTGCCCACACTCGAGGCTTATTCTTGCTTGATGGATCTATCTATTGCTAAGGGGGTACCCTTCGCGGGACTTGAGAATCCTCCTACTCCATTGGTTATTGCTAAGGATCTCTATCTCAAGACCACCGATGTCTCCAAGAATCTTGTCACTAAGGCTCACATCCGAGGGTTCACTTCGAAGTATCTACTTGAAAAAGCCAACCTCAAGACCACTTGTCAGGACACTCTCGAGGCTATTCTTGCACTCCTCATCTATGGGATTATTCTCTTTCCAAATCTTGATGACTTCGTGGATATGAATGCTATTATGATCTTCCTCTCCAAGAATCCGGTTCCTACTTTGCTAGCTGACACATACCATGCTATTCACGATCGATCCGGCAAGGGTCGTGGATACATTCTTTGTTGTGTACCTCTCCTCTATAGGTGGTTTATTTCGCACCTCCCGAAGTCTTTCCATGATAATCCAGAGAATTGGACTATTTCACAGAGGATCATGGCTCTCACCCCTAATGAAGTGGTTTGGCTCACTCCCGCTGCTAGAGTCAAGGAAATCATCTTCGGTGGTGGGAAGTTTCTTAATGTACCTCTTCTTGGTACCCGGGGTGAAATCAACTATAACCCGGAGCTCGCCTTACGACAATTTGGTTTCCCGATGAAAGAAAAGCCCATCAATCTTGCTACATCTCCTTACTTCTTTCATTACTCTAATGCTCCCACAGGAATAAGAGAGGATTTCATGGAGGCTTGGTCCAAGCTTCGGAAGAAAGAGGTGAAGCATATGGGTGTAAGGTCCGGTGTTGCTCATGAGGCGTATACACAGTGGGTGATAAACCAAGCTGAGAAGATTGGTATGCCTTACCCCGCCATGAGATATGTGTCTGCATCTATTCCAACCATACCTTTGCCTCTACTTCCACCTACTCAGGAGATGTATCAGGAGCATCTAGCTATGGAGAGTCGGGAGAAGCATCAGTGGAGGACTAGATACTATGAGGCTGAGAACTTGATCATGACTTTGGATGGAAAAGATGAACAGAAGACTCATGAGGTGTTGACACTAAAGAAAGAGTTGGCTAAAGCTAGGAAAGAAATTGAAGAAAAGGATAAGTTGCTTATGAGGGACTCCAAGAGGGCTAGGGGTGCCCGTAACTTCTATGCCCGATACTGCAGCTATGAGTCTGGGTCTGAGTCTGAGGATGATGCTTCCACTTCCTATACTTGAGGATTTCTGTTTCCTGTTGTTATTTCCAGTTGTTATTGCTGTTTTACATTTCAAAGTCTATCCCTTGGCTTAGTATTTCAAAGGGAATTATCTTGTAAGACTCTGTGATGTTTGATTGTTTTGTCTGGTTTTGATGTTTCAATTGTTTAGTAATGTTTACAAATTTCTAATTTGTCCAAAACCCTTCGATAACATAAAAAGAATCCTTTTGCATATGCATTAAAACATCTCATGCATCATATGCATTCATTGGTCACAAAAGACTTCTCTCGTGCTCATTGCCTCCTGGTTCTTCTGCCGCAGTCTGAAAAGTGGCTCGTGCTCGTAAGGTTTATCAACCAGGCAGAGTTCATCAAACAAGATTTTACATGAGAAGAAACATGGCTAACTTTGAAGAAGAAAATGCTCAGCTCCGTGCCGAATTGGCTACTATGAAAGAAGACTTGGCTAAGGCTCATGAAGCTATGTCTACCATGATGGCTGCACAAGAACAACCAGCCATATCTGTCCCAGCTGCTACTGAAGTGATTCCATCTATCCCACTATCTACTGTGGTCTCTGATGCTCGATTTATTATGCCCAATGGACGCCCTTATGGACTCTCAGCTTTCTATGCTCCTAATACTGCGGCTGGTATTTCTGGTATTGGCAATCAAGGACAGATTCCTGTGACAACTTTTACTCCTACGTCTACCTCTATGCCTCAAGTGACTACTGTTGTTACCGATCCTATTGTACACACTATGCAGCAGGTAATTGATGTTGACACTCCGCATGGACAAGACCCTATAATGGAGGCTATGAGAAGCCAGTTAAGAGAGTTAGCTGGAGAGCTCTGTGAGGTCAAAGCTAGCCGCGGGAACGGTGTTTCTGCTAAGGCTCGTGATCTATGCTTGGTATCCCGATTTGAGGTTCCTAAGAAGTTCAAAGTGCCAGACTTCGACAAATACAATGGAACTTCTTGTCCACATAGCCATGTCATTCGGTACGTCCGAAAGATGGCCAATTACGCAGATAATGATGCACTGATGATCCACTGCTTTCAGGATAGCTTGATGGAAGATGCGGCAGACTGGTACACTGGTTTAAGTAAAGACAATATCCATACTTTCGAGGAGCTCGCTGCTGCTTTTGAAAATCACTATGAGTTTAACACCCGCTTGAAGCCAAATAGGGATTCTCTTAAGTCTTTGTCTCAGAAGTCAAACGAAACCGTCCGTGAATATGCTCAGAGATGGAGAGGGGCAGCTGCCCGTGTCTCTCCTCGGCTTGATGAGGAAGAATTAACACAGACATTCCTGAAAACTTTGAAGAAGGAATATGTTGAAAGAATGATAGTCTCTGCTCCAAATAATTTCTCTGACATGGTTACTATGGGAACTCGTCTAGAGGAGGCTGTCAGAGAAGGTATCATTGTTCTTGAAAAGGGGGAGTCTTCAGCTAGTGCACCTAATAAGTATGGTAATGGCCACCATAAGAAGAAAGATTCCGAAGTAGGGATGGTATCTGGTAACCCATCTAAAGTTGCTGCTCAGTTACCCCTGCCCTACCAATATATGCAGTACTCTCAACATCCTTTCTTCCCACCATTCTACCAGCAATATCCTCTGCCATCGGGTCAACCGCCAGTGCCCGTTAATGCCATTGCTCAGCAAGTACAACAGCAGCCTCCTGCTCAACAGCAACAGCAGCAACAACAGGGTCCTCGGCCCAAGACTTATTTCCCACCAATACCAATACGGTATGCTGATCTGCTCCCAACCCTACTTGCTAAAGGCCACTGCGTCACCAGACCAGGCAAGCCTCCGCCTACACCATTGCCTCCCAGGTTCCGACAGGATCTCACATGTGAATTCCATCAAGGTGCTCAAGGCCACGATGTTGAGGGTTGCTACGCTCTGAAATATGTGGTGAAGGATTTGATAGACAGAGGACGGTTGACTTTTGAAAATAGCGTTCCTCATGTTCTTGACAACCCACTTCCAAACCATGCTGCTGTTAACATGATCGAGGCTTTCGAAGGAGTTCCTGTTCCTAGAGAGGCTCCCACTTTAGATGTCCGTAATGTTGCTACTCATTTGGTACCGCTGCATGTCAAACTTTGCCAGGCTTCTTTGTTTAATAACGATCATGCTTCTTGTTCAGAATGTCTTCAGAATCCCATGGGTTGTTGTGTGGTGCAAGGTGATATACAGAGCCTAATGGATGACAAGCACTTGATTGCCAGTGATGTTTGTGTGATTGTGCCAGTATTTCATGACTCTCCTGCTGGGAGTGTGCCTCAGACAAGGAATGTTGAACCCTTAGTGATCAGGCTACCAGGCCCAGTATCCTATACTTCTACTAATGCAATCCCTTACAAGTATGATGCAACTATGATTGAAAATGGGGTGGAAGTGCCTCTGGTATCCCCCGCTACGGTAGATAACGTTGCTGGAGAAATTACAGATCTGAGAAGCGGAAAAGTCCGTCCACCCTTGTTCCAAAAGAAGGTGGTTACACCTGTTGCTACAATAACTCCGCCAATTGCTCCTCCTGTTGACAAGAACGCCGGCCCATCAGGCCAGTCTATTGAAGAGTCTAATCTGGACGAAATTCTGAGGCTTATCAAAAAGAGCGATTATAAGATTGTAGACCAGCTGCTGCAAACTCCGTCAAAAATATCAATCTTGTCTCTGCTCTTGAGCTCAGAAGCTCACAGGAAAGTGTTAATGAAGGTACTGGAACAGGCCTATGTTGATCATGAAGTCTCCGTGGATCAGTTCGATGGAATAGTGGGTAACATTACTGCTTGCAATAACTTGGGGTTCGGTGACGATGAGCTCCCCGAAGCAGGGAAACACCACAACTTAGCTTTGCATATCTCAGTACACTGTAAGTCTGACATGATATCCAATGTGCTGGTGGACACTGGATCATCCTTAAATGTAATGCCTGAGTCCACACTGAGATAGTTGAGTCATCATGGACTCCTTCTAAGGGGAAGTAGCTATTTGGTTAAGGCTTTTGACGGATCTCGCAAGGATGTTCCTGGGGAGGTAGATCTACCAATTACCATTGGTCCTGAGACATTTCAGATCACTTTCCAGGTCATGGACATCAATGCTTCTTACAGTTGTCTCCTCGGAAGACCGTGGATTCACGATGCCGGGGCAGTAACTTCTACTCTACATCAGAAACTCAAGTTTGTGAGGAATGGTAAGCTTGTCACTGTACATGGTAAAGAAGCGTATCTGGTTAGCCAAGTGTCATCTTTCTCTTGTGTTGAAGCAGGGTCCGCTGAAGGGACGTCATTTCAAGGCTTGACTGTTGAAGGTGCAGAGCCCCGGAGAGCTAGTGCTAGTATGGCTTCATTGAAAGACGCCCAGAGAGCTGTTCAAGAAGGGCAAGCTGCTGGCTGGGGCAAAGTGATACAAATTTTGGAAAACAAGCGTAAAGAGGGCCTTGGATTCTCCCCAACCTCAGGCGTTTCAACAGGAACTTTCTATAGTGCTGGGTTTATTAATGTTATTGCTGAAGATGCTGCTGAAAGTAGTTATGTGCCTACATTTGTTGTACCAGGAGGCACCGTGAGAAATTGGGAGGCCATTGATGTTCCTTTAGTCATGCATGCTTCCATGTAATGTGTCTTGTTGCTCATGCTTTTTGTTTTCAAAATAACAATCCTTTCGCTCTGCCCAAGGCGAAAGTGATATTCTTGTAAGGGCATGTTTGTTTCGGCATTGCCGTTATCAATAAAAGTTGTCGTCTTTTCCACGACTCTTTGTTTTTCATACTTTTTAGTGCCTTTTTCTTGGAAATAATGGTAATGCCAGAAAAAACCAAAACATCTGTATTTTCTTATTAATTTCAAAAATCTGCATAAAAAAAAACATTTTTTCTAAAAATCATCCCAATCATATTATGCAGATTGAACCATAATAAACCCGTTGAACACAGTGACCCTATGGTTCCTCCAAATTTTGAATTCCCTGTATATGAAGCTGAGGATGAGGAAGATGATGAAGAGATACCGTATGAGATCACTCGACTGCTTGAGCAAGAAAGAAGAGCCATTCAGCCTCACCAGGAAGAGATTGAGCTTGTCAACCTGGGTACTGAAGAGAACAAGCGAGAGATCAAGATTGGTGCTGCACTCGAGCTAGAAGTGAAAAAGAAGATTACTCAGCTTCTCCGTGATTATCCAGATGTCTTTGCATGGTCCTATGAAGATATGCCGGGTCTAGATCCCAAGATTGTGGAACATCGGATACCGACAAGACCTGAATGCCCTCCTGTCAAACAAAAATTGAGAAGGTCTCGTCCAGACATGGCTCTTAAGATCAAGGCTGAGGTGCAAAAGCAAATTGATGCGGGTTTCCTCATGACAGCTGAATATCCTGAGTGGATTGCCAACATTGTACCAGTACCGAAGAAAGATGGGAAAGTTTGAATGTGTGATGATTACAGAGATCTGAACAAAGCCAGTCCAAAAGATAACTTCCCATTGCCTCATATTGATGTGCTGGTTGACAGTACTGCTCAGTCTAAATTGTTCTCTTTTATGGATGGTTTCTCTGGCTATAACCAAATACGGATGTCACCAGAAGATAGAGAAAAGACGTCCTTCATTACTCCATGGCGAACATTCTGTTATAAGGTGATGCCGTTCGGCTTGATAAATGCTGGTGCAACGTATCAGAGGGGTATGACTACTCTGTTTCATGATATGATTCACAAAGAGATTAAAGTATATGTTGATGACATGATTGTGAAATCAAGTGATAAGGAGCAGCATGTGGTGTATTTGAAAAAGATGTTCGAAAGATTAAGAAAGTACAAGCTGCGGTTGAATCCTAACAAGTGCACATTTGGTGTAAGATCTGGAAAGTTGCTAGGCTTCATTGTCAGTCAAAGAGGCATTGAAGTTGATCCTGACAAAGTCCGAGCCATCAGAGAGATGCCGGCCCCTCAAACTGAAAAGCAAGTCAGACGTTTCCTCGGACGCCTGAATTATATTTCAAGATTCATATCTCACATGACTACTACCTGTGGACCAATTTTCAAATTGCTCAGAAAGAATCAGCCTGTTGTATGGAATGATGAATGTTAGGAAGCTTTTGATAGCATTAAAGAATACTTGTTGGAACCACCTATCCTTGTCCCACCAGTGGAAGAAATGCCTTTGATAATGTAACTGTCAGCGTTAGATGATTCCGTAGGTTGTGTTCTCGGTCAACAAGATGAGACTGGAAAGAAAGAACATGCTATCTACTATCTGAGCAAGAAGTTCACCGACTGTGAGACTCGGTATACAATGCTTGAAAAGACTTGTTGTGCTTTAGCTTGGGCTGCCAAACGCCTGCGTCATTATATGGTGAATCATACAACTTGGTTGATATCCCGAATGGATCCAATCAAATACATCTTTGAGAAGCCTGCTGTTACTGGAAAGATTGCACGTTGGCAAATGTTGTTGTCTGAATATGATATTGTGTACAAAGCTCAGAAAGCAATCAAAGGAAGCATCCTTGCTGAGCATCTTGCTTGTCAACCTCTTGATGATTACCAGCCGATTAAGTTTGATTTCCCTGATGAAGAGATTATGTATCTGAAAGCAAAAGACTGTGAAGAGCCACTGATCAGTGAGGGGCCGGATCCCAATAGCAAATGGGGATTGGTGTTTGATGGTGCTGTCAATGCTTACGGTAGAGGGATTGGAGCCATTATTGTAACTCTGCAGGGACACCACATTCCTTTCACTGCACGAATAACTTTTGAATGCACGAACAACGTGGCTGAATATGAAGCATGCATCTTGGGTGTTGAAGAAGCCATTGACCTGAGAATTAAGCACCTTGACATCTATGGAGATTCTGCACTTGTTATTAATCAGATAAAGGGTGAATGGGAGACTCATCATGAGAAGCTGATCCCTTACCGTGACTATGCAAGACGTCTGTTGACATACTTCTCAAAGGTTGAGCTGCACCACATCCCTCGGGATGAAAACCAGATGGCTGATGCTCTTGCTACTTTGTCTTCCATGTTTCGTGTAAATCACTGGAATGATGTACCCGTAATCAAAGCGCAGCATCTTGATAGACCCGCTCATGTGTTTACTATTGAAAATATGCCAGATCAAGTTGATGAAGATGTGAATAATGGAAAACCTTGGTATTATAATATCAAATAGTTCTTGCAGAATCATGAATATCCACCTGGTGCTTCCAACAGGGATAAAAAGACCTTGAGAAGATGGGCTAGTAAATTCCTTCTGGACGGAGAAATCCTATACAAAAGGAACTATGACATGGTCTTGTTGAGATGTGTCGATAAACAAGAAGCTGAGAAATTGATGCATGATGTACATGACGGTACCTTCGGGACCCATGCTACAGGTCACACTATGTC
The DNA here is from genome assembly GCF_051527215.1 of Medicago sativa. Classification (NCBI taxonomy): domain Eukaryota; kingdom Viridiplantae; phylum Streptophyta; class Magnoliopsida; order Fabales; family Fabaceae; genus Medicago; species Medicago sativa. Next base: position 37,553,951 of record NC_140755.1, on the reverse strand, counting down.
AAGAAAACTGTTAAGAGCCGGCTATTACTGGATAACCATGGAACGTGACTGCAACAGACATACCAGGAGATGCCACAAGTGTCAAATTTATACTGACAAGATTCATGTGCCTCCACATGCCCTCAATGTTATCTCTTCCCCATGGCCTTTCTCCATGTGGGGCATTGACATGATCGGAAGAATTGAGCCAAAGGCTTCCAATGGACATCGTTTCATTCTAGTGGCGATTGACTATTTTACCAAGTGGGTTGAAGCTGCTTCCTATGCAAATGTAACCAAGCAAGTGGTAGTAAAGTTTATCAAGAATAACATCATCTGTCGATATGGTGTTCCCAACAAGATCATCACTGACAATGGTTCCAATCTGAACAATAGCATGATGCAAGCTTTATGTGAAGAATTCAAGATTGAACATCACAACTCTTCTCCTTATAGACCTCAGATGAACAGTGCAGTTGAGGCCGCTAACAAGAACATCAAGAAGATTGTTCAGAAAATGGTCACTACTTACAAAGACTGGCATGAGATGCTACCGTTTGCCTTGCATGGTTACTGTACTACAGTACGCAGTTCAACCGGGGCAACGCCTTTTTCTCTGGTATATGGTATGGAAGCAGTTCTCCCTCTGGAAGTGGAGATTCCGTCTCTTCGAGTGATCATGGAAGCAAAATTAACTGAGGCTGAATGGTGTCAAAGTCGGTATGATCAGTTGAATTTAATTGAAGAGAAACGTATGAATGCTATGGCTCATGGACAGTTGTACCAAGTGCGAATGAAGAATGCTTTTGACAAGAAAGTCTGACCTCGAGAATTCAAGGAAGGCGAACTTGTATTGAAAAGAAGGATAAGCCAGCAACCCGACCCAAGGGGCAAGTGGACACCTAACTATGAAGGTCCTTATGTTGTCAAGAAGGCTTTCTCTGATGGTGCTTTGATCCTTACACACATGGATGGTGTCTAACTTCCGAATCCTGTGAATGCCGATATAGTCAAGAAATACTTTGTCTAAAAAGAAAAGAACAGCGTGGTAGGTTGAAAACCCGACAGGGCGGCCTAGGCAAAAATGCGCTTCCCGGTGGATCGAAAACCCGAAAGGGCGATCCAGGCAAAATTTAGGGACAAAAAATGAATATGAAAAAGCTCGCTGAGATTGTACGCAACTCAGGCAAGAATGAGCGCCTCGATGAGCCGAAAACTCGAAAGGGCGGTTCATGCAAAAATGAGGTTGACAATAAAAGACAAGTAACTATATCTGGCAAATCACCATCACCCCTTGGGACATCTGCAACTGTCACTGATCATCATCATCAGAAGCTTCTGTACTTGTGAATTCAAAATTTCTATGAAATGTAGCGGTCATAGTGTTCAATGTACCACCAACCAATAAAATTACCATTTTCCAAGCTTTGTAAATCCGTGGAGTTATGTCTTTGGCTGACTCACACTCTTCTACATCAATTTGAGCCTGTACTTTTATTTGAAACTCTATTTTCTTTCTACTTTCAATACTGTATACAAAATATTTTCTTTCTATTTGATAATGTCAATGTCTGAAACAAACATCTTTGAAAATTGAAAAACCTTTTTCTGTCTATTTTGAAAACAAACCTGAGCAATGAGGTATATTCTAGTGAAACATGCATGAATAAATGGGTGTCAATGTCTATTCCAATACGTGTTACAAGCAGGTTGTTCCCCAGGATGATCTGTGGTCAATGGCAAGAATGAAAAAACAGAATGAAAGAAAAATTTGAAAAAATGAAAATGAAAAGCTCGCTAGGTCGAAAACCCGAAAGGGCGGCTTAGGCAAAAATGAGCACCCCGCTGATTGACAACCTATGAAGGCAATTCAGGCAAAAATGGGGCAATGAAAAGAATTTATTCCCGGTGAATCGAAAACCCGAAAGGGCGGTTCAGGCAAAAATGGGATTGAAAAATGAAAAAAAGAAGGAATGAAAGAATGAAAAGCATTGACCACAGATGCGAACATCCAACATTTACCCAGCACTGACACGCCTAACAACGGCAACCTGTATCCAAGAATCTTCCAAGGGTCCCTCCTCTACAAGTCTTTATTGCGCTCAGCCATGGTTTTGATACGTCTTTCAACGACGGTCTCTCCAAAGAGGATTTCCATGTGAATATGTTATAGCACGAGCCACTACGTGCCCAATATTCCAATGCTCTGTCTGTTTCTGTGAAACTTCTCTATCAAACTACGAACTAATCATGCATTTCAAGCATTCATACATGCATAATCATGCATTTTATGTGCTCACACATTTAATAATCTTGTTATACCATACATACATGTTGCATTTCCTTTCAATTCAACTCAAGCTCCACTTTCAATTCAGTTCAATCTCAATTTTCAATTCAATTCAATTTCAATTTCCAATTCAACTCAATTTCAACTTTCCAATTCAATGTCTATGTCTCTGTGAAACTCTCAATTCAATTCAAGGTCTATGTCTATGTCTTTGTCTATGTCTCTGATTATTTTTCACTTTCAATGTCTCTTTCAATATCAATTTTCAATTCAATTCAATGTCTCAATCAATGCTAATTCACTCTCAATTTGGTTTTGGGCCAACAATAATGGTCATGTCTATCTTCAAATCAAGTCAATCTCAGTATACCCTCAATTTGTATCTTGTTAAATCAAACCTTCAATGTACCTTGCTATATGTCTTGTTATTGGTCAAGTGGCCAGTTCGATCCAAAGAACAGCTTGTACCTGCTTACATGCCTATGTTTCCGGTCAAACGGCCAGTTCGATCCGAAGAACAATTTGTAACCTGCTTATGTTTTGTTATCGGTCAAACGATAAGTTCGATCCAAAGAACAGTTTGCACCAACCTACATGTTGTGATATTGATCAAGCCGCAAGTTCGATCCAAAGAACAGCTTGTCTCAACTTTTTGTCTATGCCTCCAGGTCAAATGGCAAGTTCGATCCAAAGAACAGTTTGTACCTGCCTATCTGTTTGTGTTTTCAATCAAGCGACAAGTTCGATCCAAAGAACAGCTTGTATCTTCCTATATGACTATGTCTCCAGTCAAGTGCCAAGTTCGATCCAAAGAACAGCTAGTACCTGTCTTGTATTTCTATTCCCAGTCAAGCGGCAAGTTCGATCCAAAGAACTGCTTGTACCCATCTCCTGTTTGTATTCCATGGTCAAGTGGCGAGTTCGATCCAAAGAACAGCTTGTACCTATCTAACCACCTCTAACCACCCTAACTAACTTCTTCCACCACAACCTCATCTCTAATCTCTCTCCAACCACCACAATCTTCTTCCTCCACCATCATCATCAACAACATCCACCATTAAAATTCACCACAAAACCTCCATAACCACCACAATCTTCATCTCTAACAAACTTCAACCACCACAATTAACCTCAAACCTCCACAAATCCATTACCAAATTCACGGATTCATCCGAAACACTCATCAACACAAACCTTCAACTCCACAAAAATCACATCCATGAACAACAACCTTCAATCAATTCCATTGTGACCGAACTCAACAACGACGAACTGGAATCGGACGAAGGAAAGGAATCCAATCGAAGCAAAGGGAGAAGAGAAACAGCACCAAATCCGAATACATAAGAAGAATTCGGAGCCATTCAAAGCTTCGTCAAGCATCACGGTATTGTTCTTGATCCAAGCTTTTTATTCCATTCTTTTGCCTCAAATTTGCGCGGCTGTAGCTTTAGATTTAGGTGGATTGATTGTGTTTTGAATGTTTCCGAGTTCATATTCGAAAAGAGGATAACAATCCGGTTTTAAAAGTGTAAAAAAAATTCGAATCGGAGCTCGCCGGAATCCGGAAGTGTCGCCGGAGTTATGAATTTTCCGGCGAACCTTTGAAGATTCCGGCGAGTTTGTTGAACTTTCCGGTGACATTCATAAGGTTGAAAATGAACATTTAAGAGAGAGAGGAGAGCATTCACGCATGGTTTTTGGCTTTAGAGAGAGAAAATTTTCTTGTTGTGACTCTTCTTTCACGTGAAGCTTGTTTCAAGAAGCTCTTGTTTCATTTTTTTATCCCATGCGCGCTAGTACATGTCTCATACCATGCTCCCTCGCCTTCAGGATCGCAGGATCAATGGTTTGATCCAATTGGATCAATCATACGGTTCATGTTCATCCTGTATGAACCTGGATCTTGTGTGTTTGGGCCTGGACTTTTGTTACTACTTTCTCCTTATTTTCTCGCTATATGCTCACTGTTTCTTGCTGTTTGCACCACTGTTTGCCTAAAAACTTTGACAAAAATTCCTAAAAAAATTTGTTCAATATTTTCTTGTTATTTTCAATAAATGTTGATGTGTTTTACATGTTAATCTTGATAGAAAATACATGAAAATAATTTGTTTCTTGTGGATCCAATTCTTTTTCATCTCTTGATAAAAATCTTGTTAAAAAAGCTTCTAAAAGTTTGTGTGAGTTTTTGTGTAAGTAATTTTAGCATTTGAGACCTATCTTTTGGAAAGCAATTACATGTAAGAATTCATTCCCAAAATGTGTAGGATATATTCTTGTTTTTCCTTCCTTTTTGTTAGTATTCTTGTGAAATTGTGATATGATTTTGAGCTTGGATATTGGTACATAATTGTGGCCTTGGATATGTGACTTTGTGGAGTGAATTTGCCTATTAAGTGTGATGTATACTTGCTGTTTTGGTATAGTTTTTTGTGAACCTTGTGTTCGGTAAATAATGTGAAATAAAAGTGCATAAAGAACTTGAAAATCTTGTAAACTTTGGCATAGTTAAATCCTTAGATTCTCATGTTGGTTTTCTTGAAACAAGTCATTCAAAATTTCTCCAATATTATGAGAATCTAGGCTTCAATCTAGTTTTAGTTTTGCATTAAGTTTCAAGTTCTTTTATCACTTTTTGTCAAGCTTGTTGGTTTACTTTTCTTGCAAATTATAATAGTTTTACTATGCATTTTGTTGCTAGTTTCTATTTCACTCATGCTACTAACCCTTCTTGTTTCATGTCTCATTCCCATAGCATTTCACATCACACTTTATCTCTTATGTCTTGCACTTTAATTTCTTGCCGTTTAAATTCATGCAAAGGTTAGAATGTAAAACTTAGGGATTTTGTAATATTTTTCTTATGCTTTTAATTTCTTGCAAGACCATAGAATGTAAACTAGGACATGATGTAAAGGACAATGGACTCTAATGATGTACACCGACACAAGCACCGACACATGCACACACATCACATGGATATTTTAGATGTATGTTTAGGGAATGTATGTTTAGATGTATGCTTAGGAGTCGCGATACTTAGAAAAACTCTCTTTTCCAACAAACATGAACAACATCACTCAAATCATTTTCTAAATAAATCAAATCCCATTGAATTTTCCTTTCCTTTTCTTAAATAAAATCTTAATGAATTTTAATCATACTTTGACTTTCTTTTGCAAAATAACTAATTCAACCTCACAATTTCACAATCTTATGCCCTAGAGGCCTCTTTCTCTCATTCTTCAAAATTCCATTTTCAAACTTAAAATCAACCAACAAAAACAAAAAACATTTTTTGGAAGAGAACTACTGTCATACCCCAATTTTTGACCTAAGGATCCTACATTCATACACTGACACGTGCCCTTCGTTCCTGATCGGCCTCTGACTTTTCAGTGAAGAATTCGGCAGAGAGGTATTTTAAAATACCTCATTTTTTAATTCCGAGTCGGGCCCTCTTCTCTCAATTTTTATTTAATTTAATCTTTATTTCCATCTTTTATTTTAATTAATTAATTCTTTTTAATACTTATTTTAATTAATCATTATTTCTTTTTATTCTTTATTATTTTTTTTTTCATTTTTTTAATCTCATCCCTTTTTTATTTATTTTTAGTCTTTATCTCTTTTAGTCTTATTTTATTGTCCAAGTCCAAAAAGCTGTCCAAGTACAAACACAGCTATCACACACCTCAAGCCATTCGAATCCAGTTTCCAAACCTCATCTGCAAGCAATTTTCCAGGAGCAGAATCCTCAATCCAGCACAAGTTTCTACTCCTTAGTAACAAACCCTAATCATCAAACCTGAGTCCTATAAAAACGAAGCCTGCAGAACACAATAGGGGGGCCGATTTCAAAAAAACCATTAACCAGCATCACAACGCACAAGAATCAAAACGCAAAAAGGTCAGCAAGCAACATCACAATATCCATTTTCTCAACCCAAAAATCCAATCTCATAAATCAAAACCCATCGCAAATCCTTTCAAACCTCATAATCCCAATCGGCCAGGATCATCAAATCATCCAAATTACAAATCCACCCAATCAATATCATCACCATTCTGTCGATTCACACCCAACCCATAACCAAGTCAATTCAAAACCATAATATCACCGTCGGAGCAATTTTTTCAACGCCCAATTCACCTGCAAAATACAGATACAGCCAAACATACACAACACCGCAGCAGAACGACATAGCACACACGATCACGCACGCAAGCACCATCACGACCCCAAACCGTCAACACCGCGAAGATGCACACCAACGCGAATCATCATCGCAGCAGTTCAATCCAACGCACAACAACATCAAAACCGAATCCGTACCGATCGAAGCAAACACGACGGAACCGCACATAAATCCAGTTATTTGAAGTCAGCCGCGTTTCAATCACAACTGTTCCAGAATCTACGAATCCGAATCAAAGAAGAAGAAGAGAGGTATTCCCCTTTTTTATTTTCCGTTCGTTTGATTTGTGGATCTAGGGATATATAGTTGTTTCTTAATAGTTGTTAGGCCAGAATAGAATAGAGGAGAGGGAAAGAATCAGATAGAAAAAAAAAAACAAAAAAAGGGAAGCCTTCACCGCGGCGGCGCCGCCGTCGACGACGGCCAGCCACCGCCTCACCTCGCCGGAATCTGGAAAGAATTTAGTGAGGGAAGAGAGAACAGGGAAGGAATGATGGATGAAGAGAGAGAAATGCATGTTTGTAATGAAAAAAAACCGGACACATCTCATATATATACTCTTAGGCTGAACCGGTTTAACCCTTGAACCGAACCGGACCAAAACCGGTTCCCCTTAAGCCCAACGCCCCCTTTTGCTGTGTTGGCCCATTTTTTCCTTCTGCTTGCTTCCTACACCCCCATTTTAACTTCTGCACCCCCTTCCCTGCATTCATTCATTTTCAATTCTTTTCGTTTCTATTTTTTTTATCATGTTTGTTTTCTTTCTTTTCTTTATGAGTTTCCATATTTATTACGGTCCATTTCATGCATCGCATATTACTTTGATTCGTTCTTTTTGCATTCTTATTTTATTGTTAAGCATTTTTTTAAAAACTTATTAGAATGCATATTAGGTTAATGTAAAAATCATTGATGCATCTTTAGTTTAGGTTTATTATCATGCGTATTCCATTTTTCGTTATGTATTTTATCACATGGACGTAGTTTGTACATTAGGCTTTGATGTAAATCATTCATGCATTTTAGTTTAGCTCCATCGTTTTGCATATTAATTTATTTACTTTTGTCAAGACTTTAGAATGTATATTAGGTTTAATGTAAATACATTTTTAATTTAGGTTTATTATCATGCATTCATTTATTTTTTCGCAGACTATAGAATGTATTAATAGGTTTTTGTAATAGCTTAGGTGCATGTGTGCGTGAGTGGGTGTATGTTTACTTCTATGCTTGGTAGTTTAGGTAAAAGGCCCTTGTGGTGATCCAACGCCACCATGGGGATCCCTACGCTTTTATTTCTTTATGCTCCGTTAGTTTAATTTTATTCTAATTATTCAAAAACAACAAAAACATGCAAATAACCAAAAATATCAAAAATATTTTCATGAACAAACCTTGATCCTAAATCAAGTGACCGTCTTTTTTTATTTTCCTTCTTAATCAAATATCAAACAATCTAATTTATTTTGAGTCCATTTTCTTTAATATTAAAAAACACAAACAAATCTCTTTTGCCACTTTGGCTTTCTTTCATTTTAAAACCTTTTTCAAAAACATTAAAAAACACTCAACCAATCAAACGTCAATTTTTACCCCGAACTACGAGGTTTTGATCCCTCACGGGTACGTAAGCAGAGGACTTTGTCCTTCCAAATCAATAAAATGTAGATAATTAGGTCCTCCTTTTTTTAATCACTTAAAATTCTTTTTTTCAAAATAAGCAAGTTATAGCACATTATTTAAATAAAACTAAAAGGTTCCCGTAGAGTACTACGGACATAAAGGGTGCTAACACCTTCCCTTTATGTAACCAACCCCCGGACCCCCAATTTAAATAAATTTTTTCAAAGTCGTGAAATAATTAGTGAGTCAATAAGCTAATCAAATAGCCTTGATCTCCGAAAAATGACGCGACAGAAATGGCGACTTCACTGGGGAATCCCCTAAGAGGGTTGAGCCTAACTTGGTCTTATTTAAATTTTGTGCTAAAACTTACTTAAAAAATAAAAAAATAATAAAAGATGGAAATTCATGTATATATTTGTTCTTCCTTCTTCTTTCTTCTTTTAACGTGAGTGGGGAGATAAGTCCTAACCCGGACTTGAGAGAAATATAAGATAGGACGGGGTATAATCATAGTGTCATACCAAGAGCATTCTTGGACCATGTGCACATGTGATAACCCTACTCGGTGGAGGCCTCGCGGAAGGTAGTACTCTTGTTGTCATGAGCATTCATGTCGACGTTATTACTTTCAATGTGAGTGTCCGTCGAAGCCGTGGACCTTAGTAACCCTTAACCCATCTTGGCCTTTTTAGGACGTAGTGCGGTGGCTAAACCAAGAGCATTCTTGACTTTAGTGGACACGCGATACTACACTCAAACTAGACTTCCTTGTGGATGATATTGGACTAGGAGCATTCCTATACACCGATATATTCATAAGGGTAGTTGTAATTTGGGAACTTGGTAGAACCCTTGTTACAATTACAAATGAAACCATAGTCCTTACCAAATGGCGTTGTTGCCCTTGACTCCAACATGTGGACTTAACCTCACCATATTATCACTGTTTGTGTTAGCACAATCATGCATACATGCATTCATTCATGAAAACTTTTTCTCATTAAAAAAAAATATATCGAAGGACTTAAACAAGTTTTTGTTGTAAACATTGTAGATATAACTACTAGGAGTATTAAGAAGTATAGCTTCCAAAGCCAAGATCTGGAAAGCTTGAGGAGTTTAGGAGATGTCATCCCTAATCCAGCAGGTTTTCAGGCTCATCATGGGAAGTTGCTCAAGATTCTCAACACAAAGTTCGACGAAGGGATCCTCAAGACTCTGGTCCAATTCTATGATCCTCGCCTCCACTGCTTCACCTTCCCGGACTACCAGCTTGTCCCCACCCTAGAAGAATATTCCTATTTGGTCGGTCTACCCATACTTGATATAGTACCTTTCAGTGGTCTCGAGGGGGCCCCTAAGGCATCAGATATTGCAAAAGCCCTTCACCTCAAGATATCCGACATAACTGATAACCTCACTACCAAAGGGAAAGAGAAAATCCAGGGGCTAACTTCCAAATTCCTAATCAGTAAAGCCAACATTTTTGCTGCATCAAAGAATACCCTTGCTTTCGAGTCCATCCTAGCCTTGCTCATCTATGGCCTTGTGCTTTTCCCCAACGTTAATGGTTTTGTCGATGCTAATGCCATCCAAATTTTCCTCACCAAAAACCCTGTCCCTACTCTCCTTGCTGATACTTACCACTCCATCCACCATAGAACCGATAAGCAGGGCGGAACCATCCTTTGCTGTGCACCTTTACTCTATAGGTGGTACATCTCACACTTACCTCAATTCTACCTCTCCAAAGAAAAAGCTATATACTCAGAGAAAATCATGTCCCTTGCTCCAGCCGATGTAGTTTGGTACAACCCAGCTTACGACACCGGAACCATCATTGACTCATGTGGAGACTTCGGTAATGTGCCTCTCCTCGGTATTCATGGGGGAATCAGCTACAACCCTATCCTAGCTTGACGACAGTTCGGGTATCCTATGAAAGAAAAGCCTTGCAACATTGCACTAGAGGGCACATTCTATCTTAACCTCACCGATAGCAAAGGTATGAGAGACCAGTTCGTGAAAGCTTGGCGTACCATCCGCAGGAAAAACAGCAATCAATTAGGGGACAAGTCAGACCTCACTTATGAAACCTATACCCAATGGGTAATCGATAGAGCTGCTGAGTATATGATGCCTTACCCTATACCGAGGTACTTGTCCTCAACCACTCTAACAATACCTTTACCCCTACCCCTTAGTACCCAAGAAAAGTACCAAGAGAAAATGGCTGACTTAAACCGTGTGTGTACCACTTGGAAAAGGAAGTACGAGGAAGCTATGTCTGAAGTAGGGGATAAAGATGTGGAAATACTGCAGCTCAAGCATGAGCTCCTTAACAAAGAGCGACAATTGATCGAGAAAAATGCTCAGATCCAAGCCCAAAGTGCGACGCTTGCGCAATTTATCAGCAAGAAGGAGTGCATGGATTTCTTCGCAGGGGCGCACCCAGATTTTGAGGAGTAGTCTACTACAAGAGCTCAAGAGTTTCCCACCTGTTTCACCACTTTATGTTATTTTCTAGCTTTTTGTGATGTACTTTGGAGTCCATCCCTTGGCTCAGTTTTGTTAGAAGGGAATTATCTTATAATACCTTAATTGCTCAATGAATTTTTCAATTATGATGTTTACAAATTTGCTTTTATAAGTCCTTCGATAAAAAAAAAAAAAAGGTGTCTATTTTTGCATAAGCATCATGCATCATTTTGCATATCATAGTCTCGATTCCGAGTCTCACAAGATTTCTTTTCCATAAAAGGGTCAACCCGTTTCACAAAGTGGTCCGACTGTCCTCGTCCAAAGTCAACTCACACCTACAACACTCGTGCAAACAAAAAGAGTGAACATATCAGTCTGAACAAGAGATCACAACACTCCAGGCCGATTCAGAGAGACTGAGCACGCTGGTGGTTTCACTGGTAGCTTCGCAAAATCAGCCGCAGTTCCAGCAAGGGCCCGAACGCCAACATCAACAACAGCCTCGACAACAGGATCCAAAGATGCAGTTTGATCCAATCCCAATGACGTATGCGGAGCTGCTTCCCATCTTGCTCATGAAGAACCTTGTCAAAACTAGAAAGCCTCCTCGAGTTCCCAACGAGTTGCCGGTTGGGTATCAACCTGACCTCTCCTGTGCCTTTCATCAAGGAGCACCCGGCCATGACATCGAGCACTATCTATCTTTGAAGATTGAAGTCCAGAAGCTGATTGAAGCCAATATATTGCTCTTCGAAGATTGAATTCGGACTTGCAAGCCACATTTGGGTCGTTTTTGATGTTTCTTCTACTACTTATCTGTTTAAATAATGCGTTGGTTTGTTGTTTGCTGCTTTTAAAAAAAAAACCTTTCGTTCTGCCCGAGACGAAAGTGAACTGATGTAGGGCTTTTTGCTTTAAGCATTTTCATCATTAATAAAAAGGTCGTTTTGATCCCGACTTTGTTTTTTATTTTGTGCTTTGTTCTGGAAAAATGGTAATACAAAAAACCAAAAAATATAATCATTCTCAAATATCTGCATAATCATAACTTACACTTGTCAAAATCAATAATCAAATCATGCATTAATAAACCCGTTGAACACATTAACCATGTACTCTCTTCCAACTTTGAGTTCCCTGTGTCCGAAGCTGAAGTAGGGAAGGATGAGGAGACTCCCAATGAGATCTCTCACATACTGGGGGCATCTTAGACGTCAAAGCTGCAAACAAAAATCAAGAACATTGTTCAGAAGATGGCAGTCACTCACGAAGACTGGCATGAGATGTTACCGTTGCCTCGCACGGATATCGTACTTCAGTACACATTTCAACAGGGGCAACCCCCCCTCCTTCCCCAATATACAACATGGAGGTCGTACTTCCCGTGGAGGTTGAAGTCCCGTCAATAGGAGTTCTGCTAAAGTCCAAGCTTGATCGAGTTTAAACGCATGACGACCTTGTACAAATATATCAAAAGAGGTTTAAAACAAGCTTCTAACAAAAAGGTTCGTCCCCATGAATTTCAAGAACGGAACTTTGTACTACTCTCCAACCAGACTCCAGGGGCAAGTGGATGCCTAATTATGAAGGTTCTTGTGCAAAAACTTTTACAACTATGGATGATGACAAACTTGCACGTCCAATGAATACCGGTGCAGTCGAGAAATACTCTGTCAAAAATAAAAGCTCGGTAAGTCGCAAATCTTAAAAAGCGACTTAGGCAAAAATGAGCGTCTCGGTGGACTGAAAACCCGAAAGGGCGGTCCAGGCAAAAATTAGAGACATGAACAAAAATGATTATCCTGATAGATTGAAACCCAAAAGGGCAATCTATGCAAAAGTTAAGGATCATGACAGGTAACTGCATCAGTCAGCACAGTCCACTTGGGGCATCCAGTCGTCAAAAGAACCTCTGATTCGAAGCATGTGCAGATCAAAGACTCGGAACTAGGGCATTCAAAGTTGTCAGGGAGTATAACGGTTATCGTGTTCAATGTACCCTTCCCATATATTTACCATTTTCCAAATTTTTCAAAGATCCGTGGGGCCACGCCGTTGGCAGGTCACCACTCTATTCATCAAATTTGAGCCTGTGCCCATTTACTTGGAACTCTCATTTATTCTATTCACAAAAAATTCTTCTATTTTTGATGGCAATACTTGAAGCAAAATTTTCAAAATACAAAATTTTTTTTTTTACATCTTTTGAAAAATGTGAACAACAAACACACTCTCTTTGAACTCGTGACTAGTTGAAGTGTACATCAACATCCGCCTCGAGAACGGTTACATTCCAGAAGAGAAACATGGCTAAGCACAATGAAGAGGACCTCTGCTTCGAGCAAAGATGCTTTCACAGTCAAAAAAAATATACAAAAAAAATAATACAAAAAAAATCAATGCTCGCTAAGTTGAAAACCTGAAAAGGCGGCTTAGGCAATAGAGAGCGTCCTGGTGGACTGAAAACCCGAAAGGGCTGTCCAGGCAAAAATTAGGGGCACAAAAAAGGAATATATTCCCGGTGGACTGAAAACCTGAAAGGGCGGTCCAGGCAAAAGTTAGGGATTTTCAAAACAAAAAATGACTGCTAAAGCATGCCAAGGGAAAAGCACTCTGCGTCGGTTTACAAATGGCGACTTCTTCCAGACTTTTGGTTAAACAATGGGCTCTCTCCCCAGGAAGCATCAGTTGCTACCTTGTGCCGGATTTTACACCGTCAACGGCTTGATTTGTTCACAATAACATCATCTCCAAGGAAGTTTGCCAAGTGTTTGTACTGCGACGTCAGTCCGTCTCCCATCTTACCCGTCTTTTCTCGTTTCATCGAGTTACCCGTCACGTACAGTTTATACGGTCATACAAGCTACATCCATACATTCATTGCATTCTTACATTCATACAATCATGCAATCATACATAAATAATTTCACTTATTCATACATTCATACATATCATATATGCGATATCAATTCATACATGATTGCATTAGTCACCAAAATCTTGTTTCGGTCATGTCTTTTCAATTTGGTCTCTACTTATCATTGTGTCAAGCCGCAAGTTTCTACGCATGAACATCTGACATTTACCTTCTCATCATCAAAAGTGTCATCCCCAGTGTGTCTGGTCAAGAGATGTCACCCGTCAGTGTCAAGTGGCAAGTCCTAAACAACGGACAGCTTGAGTCCACCTTTATCTTGTTTCAAGTGGCAAGTCCTAAACAACGGACAGCTTGAGTCTACATTTTATCTTGTTTCAAGTGGCGAGTCCTAAACAACGGACAGCTTGAGTCTATCTTTATCTTGTTTCAAGTGGCGAGTCCTAAACAATGGACATCTTGAGTCTACCTTTTATCTTCTTTCAAGTGGCAAGTCCTAAACAACGGACAGCTTGAGTCTACATTTTATCTTGTTTCAAGTGGCGAGTCCTAAACAACGGACAGCTTGAGTCTACATTTTATCTTGTTTCAAATGGCGAGTCCTAAACAACGGACAGCTTGAGTCTGCCTTTATCTTATTTCAAGTGGCGAGTCATAAACAACGGACAGCTTGAGTCTACCTTTTATCTTGTTTCAAGTGGCGAGTCCTAAACAACGGACAGCTTGAATTTACCTTTATCTTGTTTCAAGTGGCGAGTCATAAACAACGGACAGCTTGAGTCTACCTTTTATCTTGTTTCAAGTGGCGAGTCCTAAACAACGGACAGCTTGAATTTACCTTTATCTTGTTTCGAGTGGCAAGTCCTAAACAACGGACAGCTTGAGTCTACATTTTATCCTGTTTCAAGTGGCAAGTCCTAAACAACGGACAGCTTGAGTCTACCTTTATCTTGTTTCAAGTGGCAAGTCCTAAACAACGGACAGCTTGAGTCTACATTTTATCTTGTTTCAAGTGGCGAGTCCTAAACAATGGACAGCTTGAGTCTACCTAACTTGTTTCAAGTGGCAAGTCCTAAACAACGGACAGCTTGAGTCTACATTTTATCTTGTTTCAAGTGGCAAGTCCTAAACAATGGACCGCTTGAGTTTACCTTCTATCACATCTTATTTTTCTCCAGTGTCATCCCCAGTGCGTCTGGTCAAGAGTTGTCACTAAAAAGTTTCCTTTCATTTGTCTTCATACCAAACCAATACGGTAGTAGACAACCTTTCCCCAGTGAAACTACATTCCCCCTAGCGGAGTCGGATCCCATTCTTCAACGAGTTTGGGTATCCCGTCGTTCATTCTCGTCTCAGTCAAGTCAACTTTGCCGTCCTGCATTCATACAAGCATTTCACGAGCATTCATAGCATCTTAGGTCCAAAATTGGTGTACTTTGTATTTAAGTCTCTTCGCTCCGATCGAATTAAAGATTCCATCTTCATATCTCCGGACGAAGAAACTTAAATAGGAGCATCTGTCATACCCCAATTTTTGACCTAAGGATCCTACATTCATACACTGACACGTGCCCTTCGTTCCTGATCGGCCTCTGACTTTTCAGTGAAGAATTCGGCATAGAGGTATTTTAAAATACCTCATTTTTTAATTCCGAGTCGGGCCCTCTTCTCTCAATTTTTATTTAATTTAATCTTTATTTCCATCTTTTATTTTAATTAATTAATTCTTTTTAATACTTATTTTAATTAGTCATTATTTCTTTTTATTCTTTATTATTTTTTTTTCATTTTTTTAATCTCATCCCTTTTTTATTTATTTTTAGTCTTTATCTCTTTTAGTCTGATTTTATTGTCCAAGTCCAAAAAGCTGTCCAAGTACAAACACAGCTATCACACGCCTCAAGCCATTCGAATCCAGTTTCCAAACCTCATCTGCAAGCAATTTTCCAGGAGCAGAATCCTCAATCCAGCACAAGTTTCTACTCCTGCATAAGAATCAAGATTAAAATGAACACTAAACATGACCATACTACTCTTGCAATCCTTCGGGGATGCTCAGTTATTAAATTATTTTTAGTTCTTCAAGAACAATATGATAAATCTATTTATTTTATTTGTGCAAACCTCTGAGGATGCATCGCTTTCTTCAGGAATTCATTAGAATAAAATTGAGATTTTACAGATCTAAATAATGAAAACATTTTTTTTAAGCAATCCTTCAAGGATGTATTCCCTTTTGAATAATATATAGTTCTTCATGAACTATATTATGAATGTGATCAATATCTTGTGCAATCCTTCTGGGATGCATTAAAATTAGATTAACTTACATGAAAATAAGATTTACTAATATAAATTGTTTCAACTAGAAATCATGATAAAACAACAAGTATGCAATACGAAATGAAGAATCAATATTACTCTCAGTTGATTACAGCGTGCTGATAACGTGTTATGAAAATATAGATTGATGAAGAGAAAGAGAGAAAAGTGAGAGAAAAAGTATTTCTTATGTATGTGTTTCTATTACAATGCATCCTATTTATCGGGAGATACAAGAGTATGGAAATAGGTTAATGGGCCAAATGTTTGGCCCAATGACTAATGGACATCCATTATAATATATTTATAACAAAAGTAATTGTCACATCATTGTATCAACATTAAAACTGAATTCGAAGACGAATTTGGAAACAAAGTCTGAAATAAAATGAAACTCCAATCTCTAGTGTTACTAATTAGAGCATCGACTCGATAAAGACTCCCAAAAGCGATAAACAAAACTGAGAAGGCTCAAACACCATCCTCTGAGACTCACTGCTACTAAGTTTCTTCTTCGTGCAACAATAGAGGGTGAAAATATACCCAACATAAGAGATGCATAAGCACATGTATAGATTCAGATAAAAGAACACATCAATTACGCTTAGGCATGTATGCATCATAGTCAGATAATATTCACATTTAAGCATATACGTTCATTTAATAAAATCAATAGGCATCAATTCAACATCCTATACTAACATGTAAGCATCAACAACGTTTAAGAATATTGATTGACTTTTAGCAAGTGTACTAAAACCATCGAAGTAATTAAATTTATAAGTTTGTATCCACAGGGACTGTTTTAATCTCAATTTAGCAATAAGGTTACTATCTTGGATGTGTAAATTATTTTGGTGCCCGAGGCAGTAGATTTGATTGCATAAAATTAAATAAACAGAAAATGAAGATAGTTTTGGAAAAGAGAAGGAGATCAGGTCCTTCAAATCCTCTGAGTTCTCCTAATTGGTATACTGCACTTATTTCTTATGAAAGATTCTCTAGTTTCACAATGGTTAACAAAATAGCCCTAATCAATCCCTTGACTTAGGACCCTCTTCTCAGACTATAGCCCCTAATTCCTTAGATGGTCTAATATTCATTGAAGGTTTAAAAGAACGTTAACTTAATATCACAAATAAACGATTATCCATTCCTAGACTAACCATGTTTAGTTGAACAATTCAATTAGGTCTAAGTTGAAAGCTAGGGTCAGTAGTCATTCATTCTCACGAAATCATGTTTATATTTTATCAGGATATAAAAAGCATTAAGAACAATTGAATTGAATAAAAACTAGATTGTCATTCACAACAAATAGAGTTTCACAGCAACATGTTTCAATTAGGGTTAAACAGAATAATCTCAGACCTAATATATAAGAGATTTAGCTACTCAGAATTGAGTTTACAAATAGCATAATCAATATAGGAATCAAAACATACATGAACTGATAGAAGGTGGAAGAAATCGCCCTCCTAGCCGACCCGTCTTTAGGTCTCAAAATTGCACTTTTGGCACTCCAAATCGTAATCCTTGTTTCTGGCACTGACTTCAACTTAAATAGGAAATATTTTATGCGCCCAAAATCGCGCCACACCTCATAAAATCGTGCCACGATTTTGCAAAATCGTGCCACGCCTCCAGAAATCGTTCCACGATTTCCATGGCAGAACCAAACCTTCATCCTGGTCACAAAATCGTGCCACGCCACATAAAATCGCGCCATGATTGCCTATTTTCAGCATCTCCAAATTTCTGCTTTTAACACCCCTGAATACCTCATATTGCCTCAGAACTCTATCAAAACGTCAAAATAAATCCTAAAAATTACCTAATGACAGCATGTCATCAAATATCAAGTAGACATTTAGCAAAATACAGATCATTCACACATAACCATATAGAAGCACATCATTAAATATCACATCTTTAAATAGTTACACATCTTTAAATAAAACATCTATTAATTACACATCTTCAAATAGACTTGTTGTAATGTATGCGATATCCCTAACTCGACTCTATATGCATGTCGTACCAGTTTGGATATCAGAGGTATGCTGTTGATTTACCCCTCATCTTTAAATCACATTTGCGTAACAATATTCTTTCTCTATCCTCTGGAATATTGAGTTTAAACTCTCCGAACTTCATCACTAAATTATGTTCGGGTATCATCGACCCAATCTTGAGTAATCTCTTCCCTCTCAGATACATGCTACCATACTTGATATTCTAGGATGGTACTTCGAATTAAAAGCAAAATCCTCTACATACAACATTCACATCCTTTTCCACATACGCAGCTCTCTTATGACTAAATTAGTGCTTCTAATTCATCCTTTGAAAACATTGAACCAATTAATTGGGTTATCATGCTAGCGGTGTCTCCGGTCACTTCTGGCTTAACGCGATAGAAATTTGTTCGTCATATTTTTACCACGTTCTCTTCGACTACTCTGATTTCCATTATCCCTGAATTTCGTGGTCTGAAGTACCCCTTAATTCGTCTCTTGAGATTTCTCGTTTAGAGTTCGCCTCTACTTACTGACGTTCCATGAGTAACTTTATACCACTGTCTTAGACTTCTATGTAATCTGTTTACTTCACTTTTAGTTAATTTTCCGCTGCGCAACTCTGATTTATCAACATATTTCATCTAATACACTAATTTATATCACCGGCGAGTCACTTCTAGATATCACATTTTTCCTTTAGACATATACTGTATACTTTTTTTTTCTTTCTCGCAAGGCGTCTCCCACAAATTCTTCCATATTCACATCATTCCTAAACTAATACATACTTGCCGGTTGATTCTTACGTCCACCTTATTCATTCTTGTCCGTAGCTGCATTCATACTTACGATCTCTTCTGAGAAAGCTTCAGCTCCCAAAAATTTAGTCCAGTCGATAAGGCCGCTCTTTTGGTTTTCAGAACAATTGCGTAAGAAAACTCATCAAATGAAATTATATAACTCCTTAGTACTTTACTACATTATTAACCCCTTCGTACTCGCGACGATCTTCCGTACGACGAAACCTCAATAATTCTCAAACCAAAATCCTGATTAATCCTTATTAACTTCTTGCGCGAAGAACATATTTGAATTATATACCTACGTATGCCCGGTCTCGTCCCTAATACATACTCATAATTCCTGACTCTTAGGCTGCACAACATCTTCACTTCCTGATTCATAAATTTGGCACTTATGTTTTGGGAGGTGCGGTTGATCTTACAGTTTAAGAATAAGACCAAGCGACTAAGGTTTCTCAATGACGTAACATAATAAAGGATACAAGCAAATATCTAGTAAAACTTAGAAACCTAAAGGTCTCAATATCATAGGCACCTCCCAAACAAAAATATAAAAATAGAATAAGACCAAACTAAAATAGAATCAAATCATAAAAACATAAATATAAAGAAATAAAAACAAAATTACGGAATCAAGGGGCTAGTAGACATCCTTGAAGAAGAAGAAAATGAATAATAATAATAATAATAATAATAATAATAATAATAATAATAATAATAATAATAATAATAATAATAATAATAATAATAAATGTGAAGGGTGTTGGACGAATGACGTACGGAAGGAGGAACATAGGGTTTGGGTACCATCTACGAAGGTATTTTTGTTTTATCTTTACCCAAATAAAAGAAAGAAGGAAGAAGGGTATAAGGAAGGGAAAGAAGAAAGAATAAGGATTTGAGTTTCATTGAAGTCAAAACTACATCGTTTTGGATCATATTAAAAAGAACGGAGAAATATGAAGCTCAAAACTAGATCATTCTGATATCTATTTTTAGTTAGAAAAGGCACAGGAGAATAAAGGAACCTAGATAAACCGTCATTTTGTCCGGTTTCCTTTATTCTCCAATGCTTTTTTGACTAAAAATAAATATCAAAATGATCTAGTTTTTAGCCACATACTTTTCTCCGTTCTTATTAATATGATCCAAAACGACGTAGTTTTGACTTCGATCAAACGCAAATCCTTATTCTTTCTTCTTTCCCTTCCCAATACCCTTCTTCCTTCCTTGTTTTCTTTGGGGTAAAGATAAAATAAAAATACCTTTGTAGATGCTACCAAAACCCTATGTTCCTCCTTCCATACGTCATTCCTCCATCACCCTTCACATTTATTATTACTGTTGTTGTTGTTGTTGTTGTTGTTGTTGTTGTTGTTGTCCTCATCATCATCATCATCTTCATCATCTTATTCTCCTTCAAGGATGTCTACCAGCCCCTTGATTCCATAATTTTGTTTTTATTTCTTTATGTTTATGGTTTAATGATTTGATTCTATTTTTGTTTTGTCTTATTCTATTTTTCTATTTTTGTTTGGGAGGTGCCTATGATATTGGGACCTTTAGGTTTCTAAGTTTTACTATATATTTGCTTGTATCCTTTATTATGTTACGTCATTGAAAAACCTTAGTTGTTTGGTCTTATTCTCTCTTACGACCATCTTCTGAAGTGAATTTGTCTAAAACGGTTTCCTTGCCTGTTTTAATGATTCATATCTCAAGATCATATTCGAAAATGAATTTCTCTGAAAAGGTTTCATTTTCAATGTATGATTCGTATCTCAAGATCATAAAACGGATAATGAAATTGTATCACAAAAATTGAGTCTGGAAGATATCTTGAGAGAGAATAACACAAAAGCGCTAAGGTTTCTTAATGTCATAACATAAAAAAGGCTACAAGAAAATATATAGTAAAACTTGATGGACCAGACTACTTCAAGAAAATACAATACCAATTTGAGGGGATATATTGTGAGTTTATATTGTTGATTAAGTTTTTTGCTTTTTGTTTAACAAACCCTTTATGCTTCCTGTTAATGCATCACGAGTTTGAGGAGAGGTGTTAGATAATAAGTTATTGTGTGTATGAACTTGGGATCTTTAGGTTTCTAAGTTAATAATCTAGTCCATCAAATTTTACTGTATATTTCAAAACAAACATATCAAGAAATGTAAAGGGTGATGGAGTAGTGGCGTATGGAAGGAGGAAACACAGGGTTTTGGTACACGAAGAAAATTTATTTTATCTTTACCCCTATGAAAAGAAGGAAGGAAGAAGGGTATCAGGAAGGGAAAGAAGGAAGAATAAGAACCGTCATTTTTTTGGGCTAAAAGCTAGATCGTTTTGATATTTATTTTTAGTCAAAAAAGAATGGGAGAATAAAGGAAACCGGATAAACCGTCATTTATTTCAATCTTTTAATATATATTTGCCAAAAAAATGACGGTTCTTATTCTTCCTTCTTTCCATATTCCCCATGAAGCTTAAGCTTACTAAATTTAAAAACTGAAATAACTGAAAACGTGACATCAGAAAGTTATGGTTACTAAATAATTTAGAATTAATGTACTAAAAGTTAATGAAAAAGAAAGAAATATTTTAACCTGAGTTTTCCTTGCTACAAGCCACCCAATCAACAATTGCTTTCTCGCCAGAAGTAGCTGATTTTGCTGGTCTTCCCCGCTTCTTAGGCTGGCCAGGCGTAACTTCGTTAACAGGCTTCTTGGTCTTTTTGCCGGTTGTTTGGGAGGGAACCGCAATAGTGACTGCATCAGCCATGACCTGCTCAGGAGAAGTAGACTCAACTCCAGCATTAGAAGTCTTTTCATTGGTATTTTCGAAAGGTACAGCTAATGGTGTTCTTATAGTGTCAAGCTTCCGAAATTTCTCAGAACCGCATTCAACACCGCCATTAGAAGCAGTGTTGACTTCTTCAACAGAATTCTTTGCAACCTTTGCCTTGTCTCCCTCTTGCTCAGTATGACCTTTTCCACATTTTCTAACAAAGTAAGAGCCCGCTTTCTCGCATAAGGTCTCACCATGAAATATTAAAACTTCAAACAACGATTCGCCATTGTACTTGAAAAAAAGGAGATCACCCTCTTTCAAAGAGTGATCATTCACAAATCCTTGCCAACTGTTTGTGAAGTAAACAGTGTCCTCTTTAGTTGTCAGCCATATATTCCACACAACTCCACTAGGACCTTTAAGGGTCACATTTTCAGGCAACTTTTTCTTTAAATTGGCTGAAAATGTTTTAGGAAGTGCCTGCAAATAAATGTATATAAACATTAATCAATAATCATCACAAGTACATAATTTAAACTAGTCAATTTTAATCTCCGTATTAACTTCCTTTTACTTTCCTTTAATCCTCAAAACTATGCTTGTTGGTAAATCCATGAACATGTTGTCTCAAAAGAAAAAACAACATATCTACAACAGTTCCGAAGCCATTATATATACACTATGAAGCAAGGAAACAACTATATCTGTTGTTTTTTCTTTTGAGACAACATGTTCATGGATTTACCAACAAGCATAGTTTTGAGGATTAAAGGAAAGTAAAAGGAAGTTAATACGAAGATTAAAAATGACTAGTGTAAATTATGTACTTGTGATGATTATTGATTAATGTTTATACATTTATTTGCAGGCACTTCCTAAAACATTTTCAGACAATTTAAAGAAAAAGTTGCCTGAAATGTGACCCTTAAAGGTCCTAGTGGAGTTGTGTGGAATATAGGGCTGACAACTAAAGAGGACACTGTTTACTTCACAAACGGTTGGCAAGGATTTGTGAATGACCACTCTTTGAAAGAGAGTGATCTCCTTTTTTTCAAGTACAATGGCGAATCATTGTTTGAAGATTTAATATTTCATGGTGAGACCTTATATATGCGAGAAAGCGGGCTCTTACTTTGTTAGAAAATGTGGAAAAGGTCATACTGAGCAAGAGGGAGACAAGGCAAAGGTTGCAAAGAATTCTGTTGAAGAAGTCAACACTGCTTCTAATGGCGGTGTTGAATGCGGTTCTGAGAAATTTCGGAAGCTTGACACTATAAGAACACCATTAGCTGTACCTTTCGAAAATACCAATGAAAAGACTTCTAATGCTGGAGTTGAGTCTACTTCCCCTGAGCAGGTCATGGCTGATGCAGTCACTATTGCGGTTCCCTCCCAAACAACCGGCAAAAAGACCAAGAAGCCTGTTAACGAAGTTACGCCTGGCCAGCCTAAGAAGCGGGGAAGACCAGCAAAATCAGCTACTTCTGGCGAGAAAGCAATTGTTGATTGGGTGGCTTGTAGCAAGGAAAACTCAGGTTAAAATATTTCTTTCTTTTTCATTAACTTTTAGTACATTAATTCTAAATTATTTAGTAACCATATAACTTTCTGATGTCACGTTTTCATTTATTTCTGATGTCACGTTGCCAAAAAAATTATTTCTCCTTCCATATTCCCCATGAAGCTTAAGCTTACTAAATTTAAAAAACACTGCTAATATCTTCCACCGTCACCAATTTGACCAATTTTGTACTTTAAATCAACTATTGTCCTGCCAAATTTCCCATATATCAGCACATACACGCCAGAGTATTTTTTTGATATAAAATAAAGTTTAATTCCGCTAGCTCTAGGGAACTGAAAGACAGAACATTTATTCAATTATATACACACTTAAATGTCTTCCCTAATGACACCAAAAATAATTATCGTAAAAATAAAGTATGACTATTATGTTTTAAATTGTGTTACCTGTATAAGCCTAGCTCTTTTGGAAGGTCGAGATGGAGAATTTGGTTGAGCATCTTCTGATTGTTGGTCGTCCTCCACCTCAAAAGCAATGCTATTTATTTCTTGCTTCTCACAACTAGAATTCATCTCACCTACATTTTTATCAAAAACCACAGCATTTGAAAACTGTGAGTCACCAGGAAATCTCTTATTAATCTAAAAATTCAAATTATTAGTATAAACATGCATGCAATTTGTTTCATTAATCACTCCTAATGATTTGTTTCCATAAGTCCTTGCATCACAACAAATGGATCCCAAGAAACTAGTTGATATTGCACAACCATTTTAGTTACATTTTTCTTAGAAAAAAACTTTTTTACTTGTGTTTTGATTCATAGATGATGAATATAACTACCTACTTTGCTACTTGTATTTAGACCATTTTCAGAAAGTAGTGAATTTGTATTAATCTTAAAAGATTCAGTAACAAGATCAAAAAGCAGAAAAATAATTAAACAATTAGATAGTGTATATTTATTAACAATATTATGAAGATTAGTTAACCTATTTACCTATATCACAATTACTAACATTAAATTTTTCTATTTGATAGAACGAGCTGCCCTTAGCACTATATTCAACTTATTCAAGATAACACAAGTGGAGAGCTCCTAATTTATTGTGTAAGTATGGAACTTGATTAAGCTAATTATTAACAATGTAAAAATATGAAGAAAATAAATAGGTCATATCATATGTAACCAACCATTTCACACTTATGTCACGAAGAGGAAAGTAAAAAATCGGGAGAAGGGCCATAAAATTGAAGGGAATCAAAATCAACACAAATACACTTCACCAAAATATATTTGCAGCATTGGTAAAAAAAGATAATGCCTAAGATATGATAAGCTACATATTAAAAAAATACGAAAATTGTAACAATTTTTTTTATTGTTACAACCAACCAATTGTTTTTTGATTTTTTTAATCATTCATTTTTAAATAAAGAACACACACACATATATGTTTCAATAAATCATGCATAATTGTCATCGTGAGCTTAACTCAGTTGGTAAGGATAATGCATAATGTATGCAAGGTCTGGGGTTCGAACTCCGACCACCACCCAAAAAAAAATCTACGAAACAAACAAATAATCATTAAAAACATAGATAATTGATAAAATAAGTTTTCATTAAAAAAACATACACATAGATAATTGATAAAATAAGTTTTCATTAAAAAAACATACTTTGCGAATGAATTCTCTTATGTAGCCACAACATTCGCACACTAATCTCTGGAAAACCTGATGTATGACAAGGTCAGAGATGTTAGTAATAGTTAGATCAAGATCAGACTATTAAGATTTTAAACTCAAAATTTTGTCAAAAATAAAATATGACTTGAAATATGGAAAATCCAAACATGATCCGAACGGATCCAACATCATGTCAATTCGTAATATTCATACCGATTAATATGGTGGGATAAGGCAAGAAATTCTTTTTGACTAAATTTGAGGAATGAACTAAAATGAAATCGATGAAAAGGAAAACTAAGTTTTTGATCTTTGAAATTGAGAATGGTATGTGATTGAAGAAGAAATGAGTTGAAAATTATTGCATATGATGTATATGGGCAGAATGACAAAGGGAACACTGCCACTATTTGAGAATATAACCAATAAAAAACACAAGTACCAATCATACGCCTCCACATATACAAAAAATAGATAAACTAAATCTACAAAATAAACAAATAATCATTCATCACATAGATAATTGATAAAATAAGTTGTCATTAAAAAACATACTTACAGGAATGAATTCTCATTTAGAGCCACAACTTTCGCACACTGATCTCTGAAAACCTGAAGTTGAAATAAAAATATAAAATAAAATCATAAATATCAAGAAAAAAATGATTAAGATTACAAGGAAAAATAACTCTGTTTAATTCATAGATATTTGAGCAATCAAATATTCACAAAGTCAGAGATGTCAGTAATAGTTAGATCGAGATCAAATTATTAAGATATTGAACTCAAAATTTTGACTTTTTTCAAAAATAAAATATGCATTGAAATATGAACATGCAAATGCGATTTGAACAGATCCAACATCAGTGAATTTGTAAGTGCATAATAAACATACCGATTAATATGTTGGCTAAAGAAAGAACTTATTTTTGACTAAATTTGAGGAATGAGCTTAGAATGCAATGGATGAAAAAGAAAAATATGTTTTTTATCTCTGCAATTGAGAATGGTATGTGATTGAAGAAGAAATGAGTTAAAAATTATTACATACCTTATATATGGCCAGAATGACCGAGAGCACACTGTCACTATATGAAAAAATAACCAATAGAAAAAACACAAGTACCAGTCATACGTCTCCACGTATCCAAAAGTGGACCCCCCGACCCGCGTCTGTCACAATAGTGTCGCTAGGATACATGGTCAAAATTTTACCCTTGTAATAGTGTTTTTTTTATTTTTAAGAATCCTTGTAAAAGTGATGTTGAGTATTGACTATAGTTTTGTTTGATATAGCAGGGAAATAGCACTAAAACCAAGATAAAGTAAGAAATGATTTGGTCTAATATAGACCATCTAAAAATATTCTAGAGTGTTAATCTACCAATTTTAATAAAAAAATTATAATTAAAAAAGGAAAAGAGGTTTAATATTTAATTAAAATTTTACTAAAAAAGAAATTTATTCTTATATGTTTGACTTCATAGTAGAAATATAAATCAAAGGTGAAATATTAAATTTTATTAAAAATAATATGAGTTTCAATGAAGATATTTTCTATGGATTATTTTATTTCATTTTGACAAAAAAAATGAAATTTATTATTATATTTCTATGGATTATTTTATTTCATTTTGACAAAAAAAAATATTTATTAAGTATTTGTATCTTTAAAGTTTTGTTGCAGAAAAAAACGTGTTATATATTTTGCATTTAAAAAGAACAAATATTTTATTTATAAAACAAACTATTAGCGGTGAAAATAAGAATTCTTCAAAAAACAAAAAGCAGTGAAAATAAGAAAGTATGATCACTTGCGCATTATACTTCACGTTTCTATTTGCTAGAACCCGTTCTTACTTAGGCATTAGAGTTTTTTTTATGGGTACACTGTACCCACTTAAAGAAGGAGGAACATTGATGACATCTCATCATATGATGTTTTTAGCCATGTTTTTGGAGTCATTAAATAATCATTTGAAGACAGTTTAGAGGAGTTTTAGATGAATTTCTCATGATTTAGCAAAAAAATTGTATTGTTTTGATTTGAGTCATTCTAACTCTATTTTTCCATGCTTAGACAACTACATAGATGTTTTGAGTCTTTTGAATGATAAAATATGTAATTCGGCAAAGTAAGACACCTCATGTATGTAATCGAAGCTTAAGAATGAAGATCTACGAAGGTTTTACAATATTTTAAAGACAGTACATGTCTGCGAAATTTAGTTCCAACTTCTAAAAGCATGTCAAAGAAGGAAGTCATGTTAAAAACAAAGAAAAACTTCAAACTCGACCCCAAGTTACTATCCAAAGTGCCCTAGGCGCATGACACTTGACAACTTTGTTTTTGTCCCATCTTTTATTACTATAAGAAAAAATACTAAATAAAATCTTTTTCTAGATTCTATATAGAATTAGAAACTAAACAAATGGATACAAATACTACTAATAAATAAAACTACACTACTACTACTTAAAAAAAATCTAATCTTTTTGTTAATTTGGATAAGATAAACCTGACTATAAAAATACATTAAATAAACCTAAAAATAAGTAAAGCAAGTTGCTTTGTTGAAAATAACAATCCTCAACAACGCCGCCAAAACCTTGATGATAAATTTGGAAAGTGCATCAAACTTTATAAGTAATTGTAACATCCCGCTAATTTTCAATATACTGCAGTACAAGTTGAACGTGTCAGAAAAGAAACAATTATGAAGGGTTAATTATATAAAGAAGAATATAAAAGATTTCTTGTTTTATCTCGCACATTATTTCAATGAACTGCACGGAATATTTAATTATGTAGTGTTAATGACTGTGAACGAATGAGGATTACACAGTTTAGTTAAAAGGGGTAAATCGGTAATGACTATTAAAATGCCAAAGCCCTTATTTCTTTCATTTCACCACTCATTTTCTCTCTCTAAAACAATCAGACATCTGTCCTCGTGAGCTTAACTCAGTTGGTATGGACAATGCATAAAATATGCAAGGTCCAGGTTCGAACCCGGCCACCTCAAAAAAAAAAAAAATCAGATATCTCCCTTCTCTAAATTTCCCTCACGGCTCTCACCCCCTTCCTCCCTCAATCTCCATTTTGTCACCCAAACCTCAACCAAATCAACATGCAAATGAATAGTACTGATCCTTGAATCAATTGAGAGCTATGGGAAGCAGAAATCTTCCCTTTTTCTTCCTCATTGATCCAACCGTAAGTTTTCCACTTTCCTTTTGTTCCATCTTGGTTGTATGACTTTCTGTTGATCATAGAGAACTTGGGTGGTTAAAGCTACTTGGTATGCATGGGTTAAACATTGAATGAACTTTTGAGCTGTTATGAATCACGTTAAAGTAGAGAATTTGTGCTCTTAAGCTGTTGAGTGGAATTAAACTGTTATTTATGGGTTTGAATATTCATTTTTGTTTTTGGGGCATGATAGTAGCAAGAAGTGCTTAAATTGATCCTTCGACATGTTTGGGTTGCTGTTTTAGTGTTTGGGTAGAAGCTTAAGCGGTTGTTGTTGTTATTGTCTTGATTAGGCTTGAACTTTGTGAAATATGGGCAGAAATTTGTATGGACTGTTTGTGGTTTTTCCAAGGTATCTTTTGCTGTGTAGCTCAAATCAGAGTGATTGTTGAAGTTTTCGATTCTTCATTCAATTCTCATCAGTTTAGACATAAATTTCGTATGATTCCGACTGGAAACAAATCCGCAAAACGCATTTAAAGTTCGGTAAATTATGCTGGAAACTGCTTACGGGCAAAGCAACCGGTTATGCTTATAAAACTTTGGAAAATTGAGAACTTGAATTGTGCAACCGGTTGCTAGCTAATTGAAACTGATTGAATCATGGCCAGGCTGCATAGTTATGCTTACCACGTGAAACTGATAGTTATGTGGCTAAAAAAAAAAAAAACTAAAACTACTTCTTAAACAATTATGTATTATGCCCAGGCTGCCTAATAGGTTGTTATGTGGTAAGCAAGTTGTTATGTTGCTAGGAATCTCAATTTACTTGTTCTTTTTTTAAAATGATTGTGTACCATGATGCCTGATATCAGTGGGACATATAACACACAAACTCACAAGTAAACTAACAAAGAATAGCAAGGAAAGACTTTCTATTGAACACTGTTTTTATTCACTCAAACTTGATACATCACGATGGTACAAGCATGGCCTTTTATAGGCTCTTAATCTTAATGGATAAGCTAAGTAAACAAGTTACTAGATTTTTCTACATAGATGGTGCTAGATTATTCCTATAGAGGAGGTGCATCTCTCTAGATTTTTCTAGTGGCGGTGCTAGACTATTCTAGGTGGTGCTAGTACTTAGATAATTTTACTTCTTAATGACTAAGCAAATACCTAGGTTATTCTAGACTATTCCAGGTGGTGCAACTTAGATTTTTTCTAGTCTTAATGGCAAAGAGTAACTCCAAGCTTCTATACTTTTCTAGATATTTCTTGATTTAATTTCTAACATTGCATCCCTTAAATCAAGCTTGCATCATTCTAAGCATTTTCTTCAATTTGTAAAATGACTCAGTCTTCAACGGCTTTGTAAAAATATCTGCAATTTGCTCTTCAGTGGGACAGTACTCGATAACCACTTCTTTCTCAGCAATTAATTCTTGGATCTTGTGAAATCGAATATCAATATGCTTGGAGAGTCCATGAAGAATTGGATTTTTGCTTAGTGCGATTGCTGACTTGTTATCACAATATATCACTGTAGGAGTATTCTGCTTTTGATGCATTACTTCCAAAATTCTTCTCAGCCACACTGTTTGAGTAGCACAACTGGTTGCTGCTATATACTCTGCTTCTGCGGCAGAAAGCGCGACAACTGGTTGTTTCTTTGAAGAGCATGAAATTGCACCAGTTCCCAGATGAAACGCGTACCCTGACGTGTTCTTTCTTGTTTCTGTATCTCCTGCCCAATCACTATCCGTATATCCAACAAGCTTCACATCACTATTATTACCATAAAAAAAATCCATCGATCAGATTACCTTTAATATAACGAAGAATCCTCTTGGCTCCTTGCAAGTGACTAACACGCGACTCCTCCATGTATCTGCTAAGTAAACTAACTCCATATACTATATCTGGCCTTGTTACAGTCACATATCTCAAACTTCCAATTAAACTTTTATAATGAGTTGAGTCTACCCTTTTCCCATCACTTTCTCTTGTA
This sequence comes from Medicago sativa, assembly GCF_051527215.1. Taxonomy (NCBI): domain Eukaryota; kingdom Viridiplantae; phylum Streptophyta; class Magnoliopsida; order Fabales; family Fabaceae; genus Medicago; species Medicago sativa. The sequence continues at coordinate 37,524,134 of NC_140755.1, read as the reverse complement.
AGCTTCAACTTTTCTTCAACAGGTGTGGAAATTGGCTTTGAATGCTCCATCTTAAATTTCTTCAAAATATCACTTGCATACTTCTTCTGAGAAATAAAGATTCCATCCTTTTGTTGAACGACCTCAATGCCGAGAAAATAGGACATTAGGCCCAAGTCTGTCATTTCAAAATAACTTATCATAGCCTCCTTGAATTCTGCAATCAACTTCGAATTATTTCCAGTGAATATCAGATCATCGACATAGAGGCACACAATAAGAACATCTCCAGGATCAATGAATTTGATGTAGAGTGTGTGCTCGAATGGACATCTCTGAAGGCCGTTTTGAATGAAATAAGAATCAATCTTTTTGTACCATGCTCTTGGCGCCTGCTTCAAGCCATACAATGCTTTCTTCAATCTAATCCTCCTTTCTTCTAACTACATATCCTGCAGGCTGCTCAACATACACTTCTTCTTCCAAAGTACCATTAAGAAATGCAGACTTAACATCCATTTGATGTATTTTTCCAATTTTTTTAAGCTGAGAGTGAAATAAGCATGTGAATTGTATCTAATCTCGCAACGGGAGAAAATACCTCAAAATAATCAATACCTGGTTTTTGTTTGTAGCCTTTAGCCACCAACCTCGCTTTATAGCGATCAATCTCACCAATAGGTTTGTACTTTGTCTTGTACACCCACTTCACTCCTATTGGCTTCTTGTCTGCTGGTAATTCAATCAGCTCCCATGTTTTATTCTTCTCAATTGCTTTGATTTCTCATCCATAGCTTTTATCCAATTTTCATCACCGGAAGATTCTTCAAAAATAACTGGCTCACAATATGCAAATAAGGCAAAGTTGATAATCTCTTCATCAGATGGATCATTGTCAGTACCTAAGACACAATCTTGCAATCGAGCTGGTAATCTCCGGTTCCTTTGTTCTCTATTCGATATTTCTGGATCATCAGGCTCATCTGGTGTTGTATCTACATTCTCAACCTGCTCTTCATAATCATTTGGAGTTACTATCGGCTCCTTTTGTGACTTTGATGACCAATTTTGTAACAGCACGATTTTTCGCTAGATTTATTTTATTATTTATTTATGTGTGTTATATATGCTCATATGTGATTATTTTCCTTTGTGTGTATGTTTGGTCGGGAATTGTAGAATTCGGTGTTAGAAGGGTATTTTAGTCATTTTGGACTTAAGGACATTTTGGTCATTTTGAGAGTAGGGGTAATTTAGTAATTTCGTTGAGGATTATTTTTAGTGCTTAGTGAGAGTTGTTATGTTACTAAGTGCTAGGGAGTTGTAGTAATTTATTTTATTACCGGTAGGTGACCGTTATTATTACATTTTACCGTTAAGTGAGTAGTAACATTTTGGGTTAAAATAGAAATGAGTTAGGCCCATTAAGGCATTGTGAGTTGAGCCCAATTAGGTGGAACCTATATAAACTCTAGTTTGTAGAGAAAATAGGGTTTTCCCAACATTTTCACAATTGAGAAGAGATAGAGATAAAAAGAAGATCGGGGTTTGAAGAGCAAGATTTAGAGAGGGCTAGAGGAGGCTAGAGATTCAAGCTTTGGGAGCTAAAGTGAAGCCCTAGTTGATTTGGTGAAGAATTAAGGTAAGGGGGTTAGGCTTTAATCATAATCTAGTAGTTTAATTTCTACCCTAATTCTTTGCATAATTGTGGTTAAGTGGTTAATTTGATTTTAAATGTAGAAATTCGTGCTTAATTTTGATGATATGATTATATGCATGAATTAAATGATAATTGTGTTGTTGTTGAATTTGTTTGTCAAAATGGGTATATATGAACATGATAAGTTTTTGTATGAAATTGATGATGAATAATGTCGTGGTTGTTAGATTGATGAGGAATTCATGTTCAAATGTTGTTGTTGTTGTTGTTTTAACATGTGTTGTTGATGAATTGATGCATTGGGTATCATGAATTGATGAAGTGGTGATGAGATTTGTTATTGTTGTTGAAAGTTGTAAAAGTTGGTGAATTGGTGAATTTTGATGTGTTAATGTTACAATCTCAAAACTAGTGTATGTTTAAGTGTTTTGAAGTGTATATGACCTATAAACATCTTTGGGATTAAGTTTTGGGGTTTGGAATGATCAAAATTAGGATTTTAGGGTGAAAAAAGGTTGGAACACGAAACTTTTTGAACTGTTCTGGTGTAGGACGCTTAAGCGTGCAGACGACGCTTAAGCGTGCTCACTAGCGAGCCAAAAGCGTGCTCCAAGCGAGCAACTCCCAGAAGCTACTGGAAGTTGGACGCTTAAGCGTGCAGAGGACGCTTAAGCGTGCAGCTCCCAGTTCAGCCATTTTTATTTCTTTGCTTCGTGCACTTGGGGACCAATCCAGGCTTTCTAAAATGTTTCTTTTGACTTGTTTAACCTCTGTTTATACATCTAATCCTACTGGAACTTCATTTGAATCAAATTGGACTTGATCTTGTGAATCAAACTTAAACTTTTGAAAAATGGTCCAAAATGTCAATTTTCCTGAAACTCGCTTTTGTCGTTAAATTGAAGTAGGGTTAAGGTTGTATAATGTTTATATGATTTCTAAAAATTGTTGTGATTGGTTTCATCAAGTCTTAACACGTTTTGCTTTGAAATGACAAAGGGAGACGAACTTTGGGAATTTCATGATTTCGTCGTGTTTAGCCGGTGAAACGTAATTGTATGCTCTGCTGCACTTATATGTGGTCTACGAAGGCCGTTTTGAATGAAATAAGAATCAATCTTTTTGTACCATGCTCTTGGCGCCTGCTTCAAGCCATACAATGCTTTCTTCAATCTAATCCTCCTTTCTTCTAACTACATATCCTGCAGGCTGCTCAACATACACTTCTTCTTCCAAAGTACCATTAAGAAATGCAGACTTAACATCCATTTGATGTATTTTTCCAATTTTTTTAAGCTGAGAGTGAAATAAGCATGTGAATTGTATCTAATCTCGCAACGGGAGCAAATACCTCAAAATAATCAATACCTGGTTTTTGTTTGTAGCCTTTAGCCACCAACCTCGCTTTATAGAGATCAATCTCACCAATAGGTTTGTACTTTGTCTTGTACACCCACTTCACTCCTATTGGCTTCTTGTCTGCTGGTAATTCAATCAGCTCCCATGTTTTATTCTTCTCAATTGCTTTGATTTCTTCATCCATAGATTTTATCCAATTTTCATCACCGGAAGATTCTTCAAAAATAACTGGCTCACAATATGCAAATAAGGCAAAGTTGATAATCTCTTCATCAGATGGATCATTGTCAGTACCTAAGACACAATCTTGCAATCGAGCTGGTAATCTCCGGTTCCTTTGTTCTCTATTCGATGTTTCTGGATCATCAGGCTCATCTGGTGTTGTATCTACATTCTCAACCTGCTCTTCATAATCATTTGGAGTTACTATCGGCTCCTTTTGTGACTTTGATGACCAATTTTGTAACAGCCCGATTTTTCGCTAGATTTATTTTATTATTTATTTATGTGTGTTATATATGCTCATATGTGATTATTTGCCTTTGTGTGTATGTTTGGTCGGGAATTGTAGAATTCGGTGTTAGAAGGGTATTTTAGTCATTTTGGACTTAAGGACATTTTGGTCATTTTGAGAGTAGGGGTAATTTAGTAATTTCGTTGAGGATTATTTTTAGTGCTTAGTGAGAGTTGTTATGTTACTAAGTGCTAGGGAGTTGTAGTAATTTATTTTATTACCGGTAGGTGACCGTTATTATTACATTTTACCGTTAAGTGAGTAGTAACATTTTGGGTTAAAATAGAAATGAGTTAGGCCCATTAAGGCATTGTGAGTTGAGCCCAATTAGGTGGAACCTATATAAACTCTAGTTTGTAGAGAAAATAGGGTTTTACCAACATTTTCACAATTGAGAAGAGATAGAGATAAAAAGAAGATCGGGGTTTGAAGAGCAAGATTTAGAGAGGGCTAGAGGAGGCTAGAGATTCAAGCTTTGGGAGCTAAAGTGAAGCCCTAGTTGATTTGGTGAAGAATTAAGGTAAGGGGGTTAGGCTTTAATCATAATCTAGTAGTTTAATTTCTACCCTAATTCTTTGCATAATTGTGGTTAAGTGGTTAATTTGATTTTAAATGTAGAAATTCGTGCTTAATTTTGATGATATGATTATATGCATGAATTAAATGATAATTGTGTTGTTGTTGAATTTGTTTGTCAAAATGGGTATATATGAACATGATAAGTTTTTGTATGAAATTGATGATGAATAATGTCGTGGTTGTTAGATTGATGAGGAATTCATGTTCAAATGTTGTTGTTGTTGTTGTTTTAACATGTGTTGTTGATGAATTGATGCATTGGGTATCATGAATTGATGAAGTGGTGATGAGATTTGTTATTGTTGTTGAAAGTTGTAAAAGTTGGTGAATTGGTGAATTTTGATGTGTTAATGTTACAATCTCAAAACTAGTGTATGTTTAAGTGTTTTGAAGTGTATATGACCTATAAACATCTTTGGGATTAAGTTTTGGGGTTTGGAATGATCAAAATTGGGATTTTAGGGTGAAAAAAGGTTGGAACACGAAACTTTTTGAACTGTTCTGGTGTAGGACGCTTAAGCGTGCAGACGACGCTTAAGCGTGCTCACTAGCGAGCCAAAAGCGTGCTCCAAGCGAGCAACTCCCAGAAGCTACTGGAAGTTGGACGCTTAAGCGTGCAGAGGACGCTTAAGCGTGCAGCTCCCAGTTCAGCCATTTTTATTTCTTTGCTTCGTGCACTTGGGGACCAATCCAGGCTTTCTAAAATGTTTCTTTTGACTTGTTTAACCTCTGTTTATACATCTAATCCTACTGGAACTTCATTTGAATCAAATTGGACTTGATCTTGTGAATCAAACTTAAACTTTTGAAAAATGGTCCAAAATGTCAATTTTCCTGAAACTCGCTTTTGTCGTTAAATTGAAGTAGGGTTAAGGTTGTATAATGTTTATATGATTTCTAAAAATTGTTGTGATTGGTTTCATCAAGTCTTAACACGTTTTGCTTTGAAATGACAAAGGGAGACGAACTTTGGGAATTTCATGATTTCGTCGTGTTTAGCCGGTGAAACGTAATTGTATGCTCTGCTGCACTTATATGTGGTCTACGAAGGCCGTTTTGAATGAAATAAGAATCAATCTTTTTGTACCATGCTCTTGGCGCCTGCTTCAAGCCATACAATGCTTTCTTCAATCTAATCCTCCTTTCTTCTAACTACATATCCTGCAGGCTGCTCAACATACACTTCTTCTTCCAAAGTACCATTAAGAAATGCAGACTTAACATCCATTTGATGTATTTTTCCAATTTTTTTAAGCTGAGAGTGAAATAAGCATGTGAATTGTATCTAATATCGCAACGGGAGCAAATACCTCAAAATAATCAATACCTGGTTTTTGTTTGTAGCCTTTAGCCACCAACCTCGCTTTATAGCGATCAATCTCACCAATAGGTTTGTACTTTGTCTTGTACACCCACTTCACTCCTATTGGCTTCTTGTCTGCTGGTAATTCAATCAGCTCCCATGTTTTATTCTTCTCAATTGCTTTGATTTCTTCATCCATAGATTTTATCCAATTTTCATCACCGGAAGATTCTTCAAAAATAACTGGCTCACAATATGCAAATAAGGCAAAGTTGATAATCTCTTCATCAGATGGATCATTGTCAGTACCTAAGACACAATCTTGCAATCGAGCTGGTAATCTCCGGTTCCTTTGTTCTCTATTCGATGTTTTTGGATCATCAGGCTCATCTGGTGTTGTATCTACATTCTCAACCTGCTCTTCATAATCATTTGGAGTTACTATCGGCTCCTTTTGTGACTTTGATGACCAATTTTGTAACAGCCCGATTTTTCGCTAGATTTATTTTATTATTTATTTATGTGTGTTATATATGCTCATATGTGATTATTTACCTTTGTGTGTATGTTTGGTCGGGAATTGTAGAATTCGGTGTTAGAAGGGTATTTTAGTCATTTTGGACTTAAGGACATTTTGGTCATTTTGAGAGTAGGGGTAATTTAGTAATTTCGTTGAGGATTATTTTTAGTGCTTAGTGAGAGTTGTTATGTTACTAAGTGCTAGGGAGTTGTAGTAATTTATTTTATTACCGGTAGGTGACCGTTATTATTACATTTTACCGTTAAGTGAGTAGTAACATTTTGGGTTAAAATAGAAATGAGTTAGGCCCATTAAGGCATTGTGAGTTGAGCCCAATTAGGTGGAACCTATATAAACTCTAGTTTGTAGAGAAAATAGGGTTTTACCAACATTTTCACAATTGAGAAGAGATAGAGATAAAAAGAAGATCGGGGTTTGAAGAGCAAGATTTAGAGAGGGCTAGAGGAGGCTAGAGATTCAAGCTTTGGGAGCTAAAGTGAAGCCCTAGTTGATTTGGTGAAGAATTAAGGTAAGGGGGTTAGGCTTTAATCATAATCTAGTAGTTTAATTTCTACCCTAATTCTTTGCATAATTGTGGTTAAGTGGTTAATTTGATTTTAAATGTAGAAATTCGTGCTTAATTTTGATGATATGATTATATGCATGAATTAAATGATAATTGTGTTGTTGTTGAATTTGTTTGTCAAAATGGGTATATATGAACATGATAAGTTTTTGTATGAAATTGATGATGAATAATGTCGTGGTTGTTAGATTGATGAGGAATTCATGTTCAAATGTTGTTGTTGTTGTTGTTTTAACATGTGTTGTTGATGAATTGATGCATTGGGTATCATGAATTGATGAAGTGGTGATGAGATTTGTTATTGTTGTTGAAAGTTGTAAAAGTTGGTGAATTGGTGAATTTTGATGTGTTAATGTTACAATCTCAAAACTAGTGTATGTTTAAGTGTTTTGAAGTGTATATGACCTATAAACATCTTTGGGATTAAGTTTTGGGGTTTGGAATGATCAAAATTGGGATTTTAGGGTGAAAAAAGGTTGGAACACGAAACTTTTTGAACTGTTCTGGTGTAGGACGCTTAAGCGTGCAGACGACGCTTAAGCGTGCTCACTAGCGAGCCAAAAGCGTGCTCCAAGCGAGCAACTCCCAGAAGCTACTGGAAGTTGGACGCTTAAGCGTGCAGAGGACGCTTAAGCGTGCAGCTCCCAGTTCAGCCATTTTTATTTCTTTGCTTCGTGCACTTGGGGACCAATCCAGGCTTTCTAAAATGTTTCTTTTGACTTGTTTAACCTCTGTTTATACATCTAATCCTACTGGAACTTCATTTGAATCAAATTGGACTTGATCTTGTGAATCAAACTTAAACTTTTGAAAAATGGTCCAAAATGTCAATTTTCCTGAAACTCGCTTTTGTCGTTAAATTGAAGTAGGGTTAAGGTTGTATAATGTTTATATGATTTCTAAAAATTGTTGTGATTGGTTTCATCAAGTCTTAACACGTTTTGCTTTGAAATGACAAAGGGAGACGAACTTTGGGAATTTCATGATTTCGTCGTGTTTAGCCGGTGAAACGTAATTGTATGCTCTGCTGCACTTATATGTGGTCTACGAAGGCCGTTTTGAATGAAATAAGAATCAATCTTTTTGTACCATGCTCTTGGCGCCTGCTTCAAGCCATACAATGCTTTCTTCAATCTAATCCTCCTTTCTTCTAACTACATATCCTGCAGGCTGCTCAACATACACTTCTTCTTCCAAAGTACCATTAAGAAATGCAGACTTAACATCCATTTGATGTATTTTTCCAATTTTTTTAAGCTGAGAGTGAAATAAGCATGTGAATTGTATCTAATCTCGCAACGGGAGCAAATACCTCAAAATAATCAATACCTGGTTTTTGTTTGTAGCCTTTAGCCACCAACCTCGCTTTATAGCGATCAATCTCACCAATAGGTTTGTACTTTGTCTTGTACACCCACTTCACTCCTATTGGCTTCTTGTCTGCTGGTAATTCAATCAGCTCCCATGTTTTATTCTTCTCAATTGCTTTGATTTCTTCATCCATAGATTTTATCCAATTTTCATCACCGGAAGATTCTTCAAAAATAACTGGCTCACAATATGCAAATAAGGCAAAGTTGATAATCTCTTCATCAGATGGATCATTGTCAGTACCTAAGACACAATCTTGCAATCGAGCTGGTAATCTCCGGTTCCTTTGTTCTCTATTCGATGTTTCTGGATCATCAGGCTCATCTGGTGTTGTATCTACATTCTCAACCTGCTCTTCATAATCATTTGGAGTTACTATCGGCTCCTTTTGTGACTTTGATGACCAATTTTGTAACAGCCCGATTTTTCGCTAGATTTATTTTATTATTTATTTATGTGTGTTATATATGCTCATATGTGATTATTTGCCTTTGTGTGTATGTTTGGTCGGGAATTGTAGAATTCGGTGTTAGAAGGGTATTTTAGTCATTTTGGACTTAAGGACATTTTGGTCATTTTGAGAGTAGGGGTAATTTAGTAATTTCGTTGAGGATTATTTTTAGTGCTTAGTGAGAGTTGTTATGTTACTAAGTGCTAGGGAGTTGTAGTAATTTATTTTATTACCGGTAGGTGACCGTTATTATTACATTTTACCGTTAAGTGAGTAGTAACATTTTGGGTTAAAATAGAAATGAGTTAGGCCCATTAAGGCATTGTGAGTTGAGCCCAATTAGGTGGAACCTATATAAACTCTAGTTTGTAGAGAAAATAGGGTTTTACCAACATTTTCACAATTGAGAAGAGATAGAGATAAAAAGAAGATCGGGGTTTGAAGAGCAAGATTTAGAGAGGGCTAGAGGAGGCTAGAGATTCAAGCTTTGGGAGCTAAAGTGAAGCCCTAGTTGATTTGGTGAAGAATTAAGGTAAGGGGGTTAGGCTTTAATCATAATCTAGTAGTTTAATTTCTACCCTAATTCTTTGCATAATTGTGGTTAAGTGGTTAATTTGATTTTAAATGTAGAAATTCGTGCTTAATTTTGATGATATGATTATATGCATGAATTAAATGATAATTGTGTTGTTGTTGAATTTGTTTGTCAAAATGGGTATATATGAACATGATAAGTTTTTGTATGAAATTGATGATGAATAATGTCGTGGTTGTTAGATTGATGAGGAATTCATGTTCAAATGTTGTTGTTGTTGTTGTTTTAACATGTGTTGTTGATGAATTGATGCATTGGGTATCATGAATTGATGAAGTGGTGATGAGATTTGTTATTGTTGTTGAAAGTTGTAAAAGTTGGTGAATTGGTGAATTTTGATGTGTTAATGTTACAATCTCAAAACTAGTGTATGTTTAAGTGTTTTGAAGTGTATATGACCTATAAACATCTTTGGGATTAAGTTTTGGGGTTTGGAATGATCAAAATTGGGATTTTAGGGTGAAAAAAGGTTGGAACACGAAACTTTTTGAACTGTTCTGGTGTAGGACGCTTAAGCGTGCAGACGACGCTTAAGCGTGCTCACTAGCGAGCCAAAAGCGTGCTCCAAGCGAGCAACTCCCAGAAGCTACTGGAAGTTGGACGCTTAAGCGTGCAGAGGACGCTTAAGCGTGCAGCTCCCAGTTCAGCCATTTTTATTTCTTTGCTTCGTGCACTTGGGGACCAATCCAGGCTTTCTAAAATGTTTCTTTTGACTTGTTTAACCTCTGTTTATACATCTAATCCTACTGGAACTTCATTTGAATCAAATTGGACTTGATCTTGTGAATCAATCTTAAACTTTTGAAAAATGGTCCAAAATGTCAATTTTCCTGAAACTCGCTTTTCTCGTTAAATTGAAGTAGGGTTAAGGTTGTATAATGTTTATATGATTTCTAAAAATTGTTGTGATTGGTTTCATCAAGTCTTAACACGTTTTGCTTTGAAATGACAAAGGGAGACGAACTTTGGGAATTTCATGATTTCGTCGTGTTTAGCCGGTGAAACGTAATTGTATGCTCTGCTGCACTTATATGTGGTCTACGAAGGCCGTTTTGAATGAAATAAGAATCAATCTTTTTGTACCATGCTCTTGGCGCCTGCTTCAAGCCATACAATGCTTTCTTCAATCTAATCCTCCTTTCTTCTAACTACATATCCTGCAGGCTGCTCAACATACACTTCTTCTTCCAAAGTACCATTAAGAAATGCAGACTTAACATCCATTTGATGTATTTTTCCAATTTTTTTAAGCTGAGAGTGAAATAAGCATGTGAATTGTATCTAATCTCGCAACGGGAGCAAATACCTCAAAATAATCAATACCTGGTTTTTGTTTGTAGCCTTTAGCCACCAACCTCGCTTTATAGCGATCAATCTCACCAATAGGTTTGTACTTTGTCTTGTACACCCACTTCACTCCTATTGGCTTCTTGTCTGCTGGTAATTCAATCAGCTCCCATGTTTTATTCTTCTCAATTGCTTTGATTTCTTCATCCATAGATTTTATCCAATTTTCATCACCGGAAGATTCTTCAAAAATAACTGGCTCACAATATGCAAATAAGGCAAAGTTGATAATCTCTTCATCAGATGGATCATTGTCAGTACCTAAGACACAATCTTGCAATCGAGCTGGTAATCTCCGGTTCCTTTGTTCTCTATTCGATGTTTCTGGATCATCAGGCTCATCTGGTGTTGTATCTACATTCTCAACCTGCTCTTCATAATCATTTGGAGTTACTATCGGCTCCTTTTGTGACTTTGATGACCAATTTTGTAACAGCCCGATTTTTCGCTAGATTTATTTTATTATTTATTTATGTGTGTTATATATGCTCATATGTGATTATTTGCCTTTGTGTGTATGTTTGGTCGGGAATTGTAGAATTCGGTGTTAGAAGGGTATTTTAGTCATTTTGGACTTAAGGACATTTTGGTCATTTTGAGAGTAGGGGTAATTTAGTAATTTCGTTGAGGATTATTTTTAGTGCTTAGTGAGAGTTGTTATGTTACTAAGTGCTAGGGAGTTGTAGTAATTTATTTTATTACCGGTAGGTGACCGTTATTATTACATTTTACCGTTAAGTGAGTAGTAACATTTTGGGTTAAAATAGAAATGAGTTAGGCCCATTAAGGCATTGTGAGTTGAGCCCAATTAGGTGGAACCTATATAAACTCTAGTTTGTAGAGAAAATAGGGTTTTACCAACATTTTCACAATTGAGAAGAGATAGAGATAAAAAGAAGATCGGGGTTTGAAGAGCAAGATTTAGAGAGGGCTAGAGGAGGCTAGAGATTCAAGCTTTGGGAGCTAAAGTGAAGCCCTAGTTGATTTGGTGAAGAATTAAGGTAAGGGGGTTAGGCTTTAATCATAATCTAGTAGTTTAATTTCTACCCTAATTCTTTGCATAATTGTGGTTAAGTGGTTAATTTGATTTTCAATGTAGAAATTCGTGCTTAATTTTGATGATATGATTATATGCATGAATTAAATGATAATTGTGTTGTTGTTGAATTTGTTTGTCAAAATGGGTATATATGAACATGATAAGTTTTTGTATGAAATTGATGATGAATAATGTCGTGGTTGTTAGATTGATGAGGAATTCATGTTCAAATGTTGTTGTTGTTGTTGTTTTAACATGTGTTGTTGATGAATTGATGCATTGGGTATCATGAATTGATGAAGTGGTGATGAGATTTGTTATTGTTGTTGAAAGTTGTAAAAGTTGGTGAATTGGTGAATTTTGATGTGTTAATGTTACAATCTCAAAACTAGTGTATGTTTAAGTGTTTTGAAGTGTATATGACCTATAAACATCTTTGGGATTAAGTTTTGGGGTTTGGAATGATCAAAATTGGGATTTTAGGGTGAAAAAAGGTTGGAACACGAAACTTTTTGAACTGTTCTGGTGTAGGACGCTTAAGCGTGCAGACGCTAGCGAGCCAAAAGCGTGCTCCAAGCAAGCAACTCCCAGAAGCTACTGGAAGTTGGACGCTTAAGCGTGCAGCTCCCAGTTCAGCCATTTTTATTTCTTTGCTTCGTGCACTTGGGGACCAATCCAGGCTTTCTAAAATGTTTCTTTTGACTTGTTTAACCTCTGTTTATACATCTAATCCTACTGGAACTTCATTTGAATCAAATTGGACTTGATCTTGTGAATCAAACTTAAACTTTTGAAAAATGGTCCAAAATGTCAATTTTCCTGAAACTCGCTTTTCTCGTTAAATTGAAGTAGGGTTAAGGTTGTATAATGTTTATATGATTTCTAAAAATTGTTGTGATTGGTTTCATCAAGTCTTAACACGTTTTGCTTTGAAATGACAAAGGGAGACGAACTTTGGGAATTTCATGATTTCGTCGTGTTTAGCCGGTGAAACGTAATTGTATGCTCTGCTGCACTTATATGTGGTCTACGAAGGCCGTTTTGAATGAAATAAGAATCAATCTTTTTGTACCATGCTCTTGGCGCCTGCTTCAAGCCATACAATGCTTTCTTCAATCTAATCCTCCTTTCTTCTAACTACATATCCTGCAGGCTGCTCAACATACACTTCTTCTTCCAAAGTACCATTAAGAAATGCAGACTTAACATCCATTTGATGTATTTTTCCAATTTTTTTAAGCTGAGAGTGAAATAAGCATGTGAATTGTATCTAATCTCGCAACGGGAGCAAATACCTCAAAATAATCAATACCTGGTTTTTGTTTGTAGCCTTTAGCCACCAACCTCGCTTTATAGCGATCAATCTCACCAATAGGTTTGTACTTTGTCTTGTACACCCACTTCACTCCTATTGGCTTCTTGTCTGCTGGTAATTCAATCAGCTCCCATGTTTTATTCTTCTCAATTGCTTTGATTTCTTCATCCATAGATTTTATCCAATTTTCATCACCGGAAGATTCTTCAAAAATAACTGGCTCACAATATGCAAATAAGGCAAAGTTGATAATCTCTTCATCAGATGGATCATTGTCAGTACCTAAGACACAATCTTGCAATCGAGCTGGTAATCTCCGGTTCCTTTGTTCTCTATTCGATGTTTCTGGATCATCAGGCTCATCTGGTGTTGTATCTACATTCTCAACCTGCTCTTCATAATCATTTGGAGTTACTATCGGCTCCTTTTGTGACTTTGATGACCAATTTTGTAACAGCCCGATTTTTCGCTAGATTTATTTTATTATTTATTTATGTGTGTTATATATGCTCATATGTGATTATTTGCCTTTGTGTGTATGTTTGGTCGGGAATTGTAGAATTCGGTGTTAGAAGGGTATTTTAGTCATTTTGGACTTAAGGACATTTTGGTCATTTTGAGAGTAGGGGTAATTTAGTAATTTCGTTGAGGATTATTTTTAGTGCTTAGTGAGAGTTGTTATGTTACTAAGTGCTAGGGAGTTGTAGTAATTTATTTTATTACCGGTAGGTGACCGTTATTATTACATTTTACCGTTAAGTGAGTAGTAACATTTTGGGTTAAAATAGAAATGAGTTAGGCCCATTAAGGCATTGTGAGTTGAGCCCAATTAGGTGGAACCTATATAAACTCTAGTTTGTAGAGAAAATAGGGTTTTACCAACATTTTCACAATTGAGAAGAGATAGAGATAAAAAGAAGATCGGGGTTTGAAGAGCAAGATTTAGAGAGGGCTAGAGGAGGCTAGAGATTCAAGCTTTGGGAGCTAAAGTGAAGCCCTAGTTGATTTGGTGAAGAATTAAGGTAAGGGGGTTAGGCTTTAATCATAATCTAGTAGTTTAATTTCTACCCTAATTCTTTGCATAATTGTGGTTAAGTGGTTAATTTGATTTTAAATGTAGAAATTCGTGCTTAATTTTGATGATATGATTATATGCATGAATTAAATGATAATTGTGTTGTTGTTGAATTTGTTTGTCAAAATGGGTATATATGAACATGATAAGTTTTTGTATGAAATTGATGATGAATAATGTCGTGGTTGTTAGATTGATGAGGAATTCATGTTCAAATGTTGTTGTTGTTGTTGTTTTAACATGTGTTGTTGATGAATTGATGCATTGGGTATCATGAATTGATGAAGTGGTGATGAGATTTGTTATTGTTGTTGAAAGTTGTAAAAGTTGGTGAATTGGTGAATTTTGATGTGTTAATGTTACAATCTCAAAACTAGTGTATGTTTAAGTGTTTTGAAGTGTATATGACCTATAAACATCTTTGGGATTAAGTTTTGGGGTTTGGAATGATCAAAATTGGGATTTTAGGGTGAAAAAAGGTTGGAACACGAAACTTTTTGAACTGTTCTGGTGTAGGACGCTTAAGCGTGCAGACGACGCTTAAGCGTGCTCACTAGCGAGCCAAAAGCGTGCTCCATGCGAGCAACTCCCAGAAGCTACTGGAAGTTGGACGCTTAAGCGTGCAGAGGACGCTTAAGCGTGCAGCTCCCAGTTCAGCCATTTTTATTTCTTTGCTTCGTGCACTTGGGGACCAATCCAGGCTTTCTAAAATGTTTCTTTTGACTTGTTTAACCTCTGTTTATACATATAATCCTACTGGAACTTCATTTGAATCAAATTGGACTTGATCTTGTGAATCAAACTTAAACTTTTGAAAAATGGTCCAAAATGTCAATTTTCCTGAAACTCGCTTTTGTCGTTAAATTGAAGTAGGGTTAAGGTTGTATAATGTTTATATGATTTCTAAAAATTGTTGTGATTGGTTTCATCAAGTCTTAACACGTTTTGCTTTGAAATGACAAAGGGAGACGAACTTTGGGAATTTCATGATTTCGTCGTGTTTAGCCGGTGAAACGTAATTGTATGCTCTGCTGCACTTATATGTGGTCTACGAAGGCCGTTTTGAATGAAATAAGAATCAATCTTTTTGTACCATGCTCTTGGCGCCTGCTTCAAGCCATACAATGCTTTCTTCAATCTAATCCTCCTTTCTTCTAACTACATATCCTGCAGGCTGCTCAACATACACTTCTTCTTCCAAAGTACCATTAAGAAATGCAGACTTAACATCCATTTGATGTATTTTTCCAATTTTTTTAAGCTGAGAGTGAAATAAGCATGTGAATTGTATCTAATCTCGCAACGGGAGCAAATACCTCAAAATAATCAATACCTGGTTTTTGTTTGTAGCCTTTAGCCACCAACCTCGCTTTATAGCGATCAATCTCACCAATAGGTTTGTACTTTGTCTTGTACACCCACTTCACTCCTATTGGCTTCTTGTCTGCTGGTAATTCAATCAGCTCCCATGTTTTATTCTTCTCAATTGCTTTGATTTCTTCATCCATAGATTTTATCCAATTTTCATCACCGGAAGATTCTTCAAAAATAACTGGCTCACAATATGCAAATAAGGCAAAGTTGATAATCTCTTCATCAGATGGATCATTGTCAGTACCTAAGACACAATCTTGCAATCGAGCTGGTAATCTCCGGTTCCTTTGTTCTCTATTCGATGTTTCTGGATCATCAGGCTCATCTGGTGTTGTATCTACATTCTCAACCTGCTCTTCATAATCATTTGGAGTTACTATCGGCTCCTTTTGTGACTTTGATGACCAATTTTGTAACAGCCCGATTTTTCGCTAGATTTATTTTATTATTTATTTATGTGTGTTATATATGCTCATATGTGATTATTTGCCTTTGTGTGTATGTTTGGTCGGGAATTGTAGAATTCGGTGTTAGAAGGGTATTTTAGTCATTTTGGACTTAAGGACATTTTGGTCATTTTGAGAGTAGGGGTAATTTAGTAATTTCGTTGAGGATTATTTTTAGTGCTTAGTGAGAGTTGTTATGTTACTAAGTGCTAGGGAGTTGTAGTAATTTATTTTATTACCGGTAGGTGACCGTTATTATTACATTTTACCGTTAAGTGAGTAGTAACATTTTGGGTTAAAATAGAAATGAGTTAGGCCCATTAAGGCATTGTGAGTTGAGCCCAATTAGGTGGAACCTATATAAACTCTAGTTTGTAGAGAAAATAGGGTTTTACCAACATTTTCACAATTGAGAAGAGATAGAGATAAAAAGAAGATCGGGGTTTGAAGAGCAAGATTTAGAGAGGGCTAGAGGAGGCTAGAGATTCAAGCTTTGGGAGCTAAAGTGAAGCCCTAGTTGATTTGGTGAAGAATTAAGGTAAGGGGGTTAGGCTTTAATCATAATCTAGTAGTTTAATTTCTACCCTAATTCTTTGCATAATTGTGGTTAAGTGGTTAATTTGATTTTAAATGTAGAAATTCGTGCTTAATTTTGATGATATGATTATATGCATGAATTAAATGATAATTGTGTTGTTGTTGAATTTGTTTGTCAAAATGGGTATATATGAACATGATAAGTTTTTGTATGAAATTGATGATGAATAATGTCGTGGTTGTTAGATTGATGAGGAATTCATGTTCAAATGTTGTTGTTGTTGTTGTTTTAACATGTGTTGTTGATGAATTGATGCATTGGGTATCATGAATTGATGAAGTGGTGATGAGATTTGTTATTGTTGTTGAAAGTTGTAAAAGTTGGTGAATTGGTGAATTTTGATGTGTTAATGTTACAATCTCAAAACTAGTGTATGTTTAAGTGTTTTGAAGTGTATATGACCTATAAACATCTTTGGGATTAAGTTTTGGGGTTTGGAATGATCAAAATTGGGATTTTAGGGTGAAAAAAGGTTGGAACACGAAACTTTTTGAACTGTTCTGGTGTAGGACGCTTAAGCGTGCAGACGACGCTTAAGCGTGCTCACTAGCGAGCCAAAAGCGTGCTCCAAGCGAGCAACTCCCAGAAGCTACTGGAAGTTGGACGCTTAAGCGTGCAGAGGACGCTTAAGCGTGCAGCTCCCAGTTCAGCCATTTTTATTTCTTTGCTTCGTGCACTTGGGGACCAATCCAGGCTTTCTAAAATGTTTCTTTTGACTTGTTTAACCTCTGTTTATACATATAATCCTACTGGAACTTCATTTGAATCAAATTGGACTTGATCTTGTGAATCAAACTTAAACTTTTGAAAAATGGTCCAAAATGTCAATTTTCCTGAAACTCGCTTTTCTCGTTAAATTGAAGTAGGGTTAAGGTTGTATAATGTTTATATGATTTCTAAAAATTGTTGTGATTGGTTTCATCAAGTCTTAACACGTTTTGCTTTGAAATGACAAAGGGAGACGAACTTTGGGAATTTCATGATTTCGTCGTGTTTAGCCGGTGAAACGTAATTGTATGCTCTGCTGCACTTATATGTGGTCTACGAAGGCCGTTTTGAATGAAATAAGAATCAATCTTTTTGTACCATGCTCTTGGCGCCTGCTTCAAGCCATACAATGCTTTCTTCAATCTAATCCTCCTTTCTTCTAACTACATATCCTGCAGGCTGCTCAACATACACTTCTTCTTCCAAAGTACCATTAAGAAATGCAGACTTAACATCCATTTGATGTATTTTTCCAATTTTTTTAAGCTGAGAGTGAAATAAGCATGTGAATTGTATCTAATCTCGCAACGGGAGCAAATACCTCAAAATAATCAATACCTGGTTTTTGTTTGTAGCCTTTAGCCACCAACCTCGCTTTATAGCGATCAATCTCACCAATAGGTTTGTACTTTGTCTTGTACACCCACTTCACTCCTATTGGCTTCTTGTCTGCTGGTAATTCAATCAGCTCCCATGTTTTATTCTTCTCAATTGCTTTGATTTCTTCATCCATAGATTTTATCCAATTTTCATCACCGGAAGATTCTTCAAAAATAACTGGCTCACAATATGCAAATAAGGCAAAGTTGATAATCTCTTCATCAGATGGATCATTGTCAGTACCTAAGACACAATCTTGCAATCGAGCTGGTAATCTCCGGTTCCTTTGTTCTCTATTCGATGTTTCTGGATCATCAGGCTCATCTGGTGTTGTATCTACATTCTCAACCTGCTCTTCATAATCATTTGGAGTTACTATCGGCTCCTTTTGTGACTTTGATGACCAATTTTGTAACAGCCCGATTTTTTGCTAGATTTATTTTATTATTTATTTATGTGTGTTATATATGCTCATATGTGATTATTTGCCTTTGTGTGTATGTTTGGTCGGGAATTGTAGAATTCGGTGTTAGAAGGGTATTTTAGTCATTTTGGACTTAAGGACATTTTGGTCATTTTGAGAGTAGGGGTAATTTAGTAATTTCGTTGAGGATTATTTTTAGTGCTTAGTGAGAGTTGTTATGTTACTAAGTGCTAGGGAGTTGTAGTAATTTATTTTATTACCGGTAGGTGACCGTTATTATTACATTTTACCGTTAAGTGAGTAGTAACATTTTGGGTTAAAATAGAAATGAGTTAGGCCCATTAAGGCATTGTGAGTTGAGCCCAATTAGGTGGAACCTATATAAACTCTAGTTTGTAGAGAAAATAGGGTTTTACCAACATTTTCACAATTGAGAAGAGATAGAGATAAAAAGAAGATCGGGGTTTGAAGAGCAAGATTTAGAGAGGGCTAGAGGAGGCTAGAGATTCAAGCTTTGGGAGCTAAAGTGAAGCCCTAGTTGATTTGGTGAAGAATTAAGGTAAGGGGGTTAGGCTTTAATCATAATCTAGTAGTTTAATTTCTACCCTAATTCTTTGCATAATTGTGGTTAAGTGGTTAATTTGATTTTAAATGTAGAAATTCGTGCTTAATTTTGATGATATGATTATATGCATGAATTAAATGATAATTGTGTTGTTGTTGAATTTGTTTGTCAAAATGGGTATATATGAACATGATAAGTTTTTGTATGAAATTGATGATGAATAATGTCGTGGTTGTTAGATTGATGAGGAATTCATGTTCAAATGTTGTTGTTGTTGTTGTTTTAACATGTGTTGTTGATGAATTGATGCATTGGGTATCATGAATTGATGAAGTGGTGATGAGATTTGTTATTGTTGTTGAAAGTTGTAAAAGTTGGTGAATTGGTGAATTTTGATGTGTTAATGTTACAATCTCAAAACTAGTGTATGTTTAAGTGTTTTGAAGTGTATATGACCTATAAACATCTTTGGGATTAAGTTTTGGGGTTTGGAATGATCAAAATTGGGATTTTAGGGTGAAAAAAGGTTGGAACACGAAACTTTTTGAACTGTTCTGGTGTAGGACGCTTAAGCGTGCAGACGACGCTTAAGCGTGCTCACTAGCGAGCCAAAAGCGTGCTCCAAGCGAGCAACTCCCAGAAGCTACTGGAAGTTGGACGCTTAAGCGTGCAGAGGACGCTTAAGCGTGCAGCTCCCAATTCAGCCATTTTTATTTCTTTGCTTCGTGCACTTGGGGACCAATCCAGGCTTTCTAAAATGTTTCTTTTGACTTGTTTAACCTCTGTTTATACATCTAATCCTACTGGAACTTCATTTGAATCAAATTGGACTTGATCTTGTGAATCAAACTTAAACTTTTGAAAAATGGTCCAAAATGTCAATTTTCCTGAAACTCGCTTTTCTCGTTAAATTGAAGTAGGGTTAAGGTTGTATAATGTTTATATGATTTCTAAAAATTGTTGTGATTGGTTTCATCAAGTCTTAACACGTTTTGCTTTGAAATGACAAAGGGAGACGAACTTTGGGAATTTCATGATTTCGTCGTGTTTAGCCGGTGAAACGTAATTGTATGCTCTGCTGCACTTATATGTGGTCTACGAAGGCCATTTTGAATGAAATAAGAATCAATCTTTTTGTACCATGCTCTTGGCGCCTGCTTCAAGCCATACAATGCTTTCTTCAATCTAATCCTCCTTTCTTCTAACTACATATCCTGCAGGCTGCTCAACATACACTTCTTCTTCCAAAGTACCATTAAGAAATGCAGACTTAACATCCATTTGATGTATTTTTCCAATTTTTTTAAGCTGAGAGTGAAATAAGCATGTGAATTGTATCTAATCTCGCAACGGGAGCAAATACCTCAAAATAATCAATACCTGGTTTTTGTTTGTAGCCTTTAGCCACCAACCTCGCTTTATAGCGATCAATCTCACCAATAGGTTTGTACTTTGTCTTGTACACCCACTTCACTCCTATTGGCTTCTTGTCTGCTAGTAATTCAATCAGCTCCCATGTTTTATTCTTCTCAATTGCTTTGATTTCTTCATCCATAGATTTTATCCAATTTTCATCACCGGAAGATTCTTCAAAAATAACTGGCTCACAATATGCAAATAAGGCAAAGTTGATAATCTCTTCATCAGATGGATCATTGTCAGTACCTAAGACACAATCTTGCAATCGAGCTGGTAATCTCCGGTTCCTTTGTTCTCTATTCGATGTTTCTGGATCATCAGGCTCATCTGGTGTTGTATCTACATTCTCAACCTGCTCTTCATAATCATTTGGAGTTATTATCGGCTCCTTTTGTGACTTTGATGACCAATTTTGTAACAGCCCGATTTTTCGCTAGATTTATTTTATTATTTATTTATGTGTGTTATATATGCTCATATGTGATTATTTGCCTTTGTGTGTATGTTTGGTCGGGAATTGTAGAATTCGGTGTTAGAAGGGTATTTTAGTCATTTTGGACTTAAGGACATTTTGGTCATTTTGAGAGTAGGGGTAATTTAGTAATTTCGTTGAGGATTATTTTTAGTGCTTAGTGAGAGTTGTTATGTTACTAAGTGCTAGGGAGTTGTAGTAATTTATTTTATTACCGGTAGGTGACCGTTATTATTACATTTTACCGTTAAGTGAGTAGTAACATTTTGGGTTAAAATAGAAATGAGTTAGGCCCATTAAGGCATTGTGAGTTGAGCCCAATTAGGTGGAACCTATATAAACTCTAGTTTGTAGAGAAAATAGGGTTTTACCAACATTTTCACAATTGAGAAGAGATAGAGATAAAAAGAAGATCGGGGTTTGAAGAGCAAGATTTAGAGAGGGCTAGAGGAGGCTAGAGATTCAAGCTTTGGGAGCTAAAGTGAAGCCCTAGTTGATTTGGTGAAGAATTAAGGTAAGGGGGTTAGGCTTTAATCATAATCTAGTAGTTTAATTTCTACCCTAATTCTTTGCATAATTGTGGTTAAGTGGTTAATTTGATTTTAAATGTAGAAATTCGTGCTTAATTTTGATGATATGATTATATGCATGAATTAAATGATAATTGTGTTGTTGTTGAATTTGTTTGTCAAAATGGGTATATATGAACATGATAAGTTTTTGTATGAAATTGATGATGAATAATGTCGTGGTTGTTAGATTGATGAGGAATTCATGTTCAAATGTTGTTGTTGTTGTTGTTTTAACATGTGTTGTTGATGAATTGATGCATTGGGTATCATGAATTGATGAAGTGGTGATGAGATTTGTTATTGTTGTTGAAAGTTGTAAAAGTTGGTGAATTGGTGAATTTTGACGTGTTAATGTTACAATCTCAAAACTAGTGTATGTTTAAGTGTTTTGAAGTGTATATGACCTATAAACATCTTTGGGATTAAGTTTTGGGGTTTGGAATGATCAAAATTGGGATTTTAGGGTGAAAAAAGGTTGGAACACGAAACTTTTTGAACTGTTCTGGTGTAGGACGCTTAAGCGTGCAGACGACGCTTAAGCGTGCTCACTAGCGAGCCAAAAGCGTGCTCCAAGCGAGCAACTCCCAGAAGCTACTGGAAGTTGGACGCTTAAGCGTGCAGAGGACGCTTAAGCGTGCAGCTCCCAGTTCAGCCATTTTTATTTCTTTGCTTCGTGCACTTGGGGACCAATCCAGGCTTTCTAAAATGTTTATTTTGACTTGTTTAACCTCTGTTTATACATATAATCCTACTGGAACTTCATTTGAATCAAATTGGACTTGATCTTGTGAATCAAACTTAAACTTTTGAAAAATGGTCCAAAATGTCAATTTTCCTGA
This sequence comes from Medicago sativa, assembly GCF_051527215.1. Taxonomy (NCBI): domain Eukaryota; kingdom Viridiplantae; phylum Streptophyta; class Magnoliopsida; order Fabales; family Fabaceae; genus Medicago; species Medicago sativa. The sequence goes on along the minus strand of NC_140755.1, from coordinate 37,502,364 downwards.
AACTCGCTTTTCTCGTTAAATTGAAGTAGGGTTAAGGTTGTATAATGTTTATATGATTTCTAAAAATTGTTGTGATTGGTTTCATCAAGTCTTAACACGTTTTGCTTTGAAATGACAAAGGGAGACGAACTTTGGGAATTTCATGATTTCGTCGTGTTTAGCCGGTGAAACGTAATTGTATGCTCTGCTGCACTTATATGTGGTCTACGAAGGCCGTTTTGAATGAAATAAGAATCAATCTTTTTGTACCATGCTCTTGGCGCCTGCTTCAAGCCATACAATGCTTTCTTCAATCTAATCCTCCTTTCTTCTAACTACATATCCTGCAGGCTGCTCAACATACACTTCTTCTTCCAAAGTACCATTAAGAAATGCAGACTTAACATCCATTTGATGTATTTTTCCAATTTTTTTAAGCTGAGAGTGAAATAAGCATGTGAATTGTATCTAATCTCGCAACGGGAGCAAATACCTCAAAATAATCAATACCTGGTTTTTGTTTGTAGCCTTTAGCCACCAACCTCGCTTTATAGCGATCAATCTCACCAATAGGTTTGTACTTTGTCTTGTACACCCACTTCACTCCTATTGGCTTCTTGTCTGCTGGTAATTCAATCAGCTCCCATGTTTTATTCTTCTCAATTGCTTTGATTTCTTCATCCATAGATTTTATCCAATTTTCATCACCGGAAGATTCTTCAAAAATAACTGGCTCACAATATGCAAATAAGGCAAAGTTGATAATCTCTTCATCAGATGGATCATTGTCAGTACCTAAGACACAATCTTGCAATCGAGCTGGTAATCTCCGGTTCCTTTGTTCTCTATTCGATGTTTCTGGATCATCAGGCTCATCTGGTGTTGTATCTACATTCTCAACATGCTCTTCATAATCATTTGGAGTTACTATCGGCTCCTTTTGTGACTTTGATGACCAATTTTGTAACAGCCCGATTTTTCGCTAGATTTATTTTATTATTTATTTATGTGTGTTATATATGCTCATATGTGATTATTTGCCTTTGTGTGTATGTTTGGTCGGGAATTGTAGAATTCGGTGTTAGAAGGGTATTTTAGTCATTTTGGACTTAAGGACATTTTGGTCATTTTGAGAGTAGGGGTAATTTAGTAATTTCGTTGAGGATTATTTTTAGTGCTTAGTGAGAGTTGTTATGTTACTAAGTGCTAGGGAGTTGTAGTAATTTATTTTATTACCGGTAGGTGACCGTTATTATTACATTTTACCGTTAAGTGAGTAGTAACATTTTGGGTTAAAATAGAAATGAGTTAGGCCCATTAAGGCATTGTGAGTTGAGCCCAATTAGGTGGAACCTATATAAACTCTAGTTTGTAGAGAAAATAGGGTTTTACCAACATTTTCACAATTGAGAAGAGATAGAGATAAAAAGAAGATCGGGGTTTGAAGAGCAAGATTTAGAGAGGGCTAGAGGAGGCTAGAGATTCAAGCTTTGGGAGCTAAAGTGAAGCCCTAGTTGATTTGGTGAAGAATTAAGGTAAGGGGGTTAGGCTTTAATCATAATCTAGTAGTTTAATTTCTACCCTAATTCTTTGCATAATTGTGGTTAAGTGGTTAATTTGATTTTAAATGTAGAAATTCGTGCTTAATTTTGATGATATGATTATATGCATGAATTAAATGATAATTGTGTTGTTGTTGAATTTGTTTGTCAAAATGGGTATATATGAACATGATAAGTTTTTGTATGAAATTGATGATGAATAATGTCGTGGTTGTTAGATTGATGAGGAATTCATGTTCAAATGTTGTTGTTGTTGTTGTTTTAACATGTGTTGTTGATGAATTGATGCATTGGGTATCATGAATTGATGAAGTGGTGATGAGATTTGTTATTGTTGTTGAAAGTTGTAAAAGTTGGTGAATTGGTGAATTTTGATGTGTTAATGTTACAATCTCAAAACTAGTGTATGTTTAAGTGTTTTGAAGTGTATATGACCTATAAACATCTTTGGGATTAAGTTTTGGGGTTTGGAATGATCAAAATTGGGATTTTAGGGTGAAAAAAGGTTGGAACACGAAACTTTTTGAACTGTTCTGGTGTAGGACGCTTAAGCGTGCAGACGACGCTTAAGCGTGCTCACTAGCGAGCCAAAAGCGTGCTCCAAGCGAGCAACTCCCAGAAGCTACTGGAAGTTGGACGCTTACGCGTGCAGAGGACGCTTAAGCGTGCAGCTCCCAGTTCAGCCATTTTTATTTCTTTGCTTCGTGCACTTGGGGACCAATCCAGGCTTTCTAAAATGTTTCTTTTGACTTGTTTAACCTCTGTTTATACATCTAATCCTACTGGAACTTCATTTGAATCAAATTGGACTTGATCTTGTGAATCAAACTTAAACTTTTGAAAAATTGTCCAAAATGTCAATTTTCCTGAAACTCGCTTTTCTCGTTAAATTGAAGTAGGGTTAAGGTTGTATAATGTTTATATGATTTCTAAAAATTGTTGTGATTGGTTTCATCAAGTCTTAACACGTTTTGCTTTGAAATGACAAAGGGAGACGAACTTTGGGAATTTCATGATTTCGTCGTGTTTAGCCGGTGAAACGTAATTGTATGCTCTGCTGCACTTATATGTGGTCTACGAAGGCCGTTTTGAATGAAATAAGAATCAATCTTTTTGTACCATGCTCTTGGCGCCTGCTTCAAGCCATACAATGCTTTCTTCAATCTAATCCTCCTTTCTTCTAACTACATATCCTGCAGGCTGCTCAACATACACTTCTTCTTCCAAAGTACCATTAAGAAATGCAGACTTAACATCCATTTGATGTATTTTTCCAATTTTTTTAAGCTGAGAGTGAAATAAGCATGTGAATTGTATCTAATCTCGCAACGGGAGCAAATACCTCAAAATAATCAATACCTGGTTTTTGTTTGTAGCCTTTAGCCACCAACCTCGCTTTATAGCGATCAATCTCACCAATAGGTTTGTACTTTGTCTTGTACACCCACTTCACTCCTATTGGCTTCTTGTCTACTGGTAATTCAATCAGCTCCCATGTTTTATTCTTCTCAATTGCTTTGATTTCTTCATCCATAGATTTTATCCAATTTTCATCACCGGAAGATTCTTCAAAAATAACTGGCTCACAATATGCAAATAAGGCAAAGTTGATAATCTCTTCATCAGATGGATCATTGTCAGTACCTAAGACACAATCTTGCAATCGAGCTGGTAATCTCCGGTTCCTTTGTTCTCTATTCGATGTTTCTGGATCATCAGGCTCATCTGGTGTTGTATCTACATTCTCAACCTGCTCTTCATAATCATTTGGAGTTACTATCGGCTCCTTTTGTGACTTTGATGACCAATTTTGTAACAGCCCGATTTTTCGCTAGATTTATTTTATTATTTATTTATGTGTGTTATATATGCTCATATGTGATTATTTGCCTTTGTGTGTATGTTTGGTCGGGAATTGTAGAATTCGGTGTTAGAAGGGTATTTTAGTCATTTTGGACTTAAGGACATTTTGGTCATTTTGAGAGTAGGGGTAATTTAGTAATTTCGTTGAGGATTATCTTTAGTGCTTAGTGAGAGTTGTTATGTTACTAAGTGCCAGGGAGTTGTAGTAATTTATTTTATTACCGGTAGGTGACCGTTATTATTACATTTTACCGTTAAGTGAGTAGTAACATTTTGGGTTAAAATAGAAATGAGTTAGGCCCATTAAGGCATTGTGAGTTGAGCCCAATTAGGTGGAACCTATATAAACTCTAGTTTGTAGAGAAAATAGGGTTTTACCAACATTTTCACAATTGAGAAGAGATAGAGATAGAAAGAAGATCGGGGTTTGAAGAGCAAGATTTAGAGAGGGCTAGGGGAGGCTAGAGATTCAAGCTTTGGGAGCTAAAGTGAAGCCCTAGTTGATTTGGTGAAGAATTAAGGTAAGGGGGTTAGGCTTTAATCATAATCTAGTAGTTTAATTTCTACCCTAATTCTTTGCATAATTGTGGTTAAGTGGTTAATTTGATTTTAAATGTAGAAATTCATGCTTAATTTTGATGATATGATTATATGCATGAATTAAATGATAATTGTGTTGTTGTTGAATTTGTTTGTCAAAATGGGTATATATGAACATGATAAGTTTTTGTATGAAATTGATGATGAATAATGTCGTGGTTGTTAGATTGATGAGGAATTCATGTTCAAATGTTGTTGTTGTTGTTGTTTTAACATGTGTTGTTGATGAATTGATGCATTGGGTATCATGAATTGATGAAGTGGTGATGAGATTTGTTATTGTTGTTGAAAGTTGTAAAAGTTGGTGAATTGGTGAATTTTGATGTGTTAATGTTACAATCTCAAAACTAGTGTATGTTTAAGTGTTTTGAAGTGTATATGACCTATAAACATCTTTGGGATTAAGTTTTGGGGTTTGGAATGATCAAAATTGGGATTTTAGGGTGAAAAAAGGTTGGAACACGAAACTTTTTGAACTGTTCTGGTGTAGGACGCTTAAGCGTGCAGACGACGCTTAAGCGTGCTCACTAGCGAGCCAAAAGCGTGCTCCAAGCGAGCAACTCCCAGAAGCTACTGGAAGTTGGACGCTTAAGCGTGCAGAGGACGCTTAAGCGTGCAGCTCCCAGTTCAGCCATTTTTATTTCTTTGCTTCGTGCACTTGGGGACCAATCCAGGCTTTCTAAAATGTTTCTTTTGACTTGTTTAACCTCTGTTTATACATCTAATCCTACTGGAACTTCATTTGAATCAAATTGGACTTGATCTTGTGAATCAAACTTAAACTTTTGAAAAATGGTCCAAAATGTCAATTTTCCTGAAACTCGCTTTTCTCGTTAAATTGAAGTAGGGTTAAGGTTGTATAATGTTTATATGATTTCTAAAAATTGTTGTGATTGGTTTCATCAAGTCTTAACACGTTTTGCTTTGAAATGACAAAGGGAGACGAACTTTGGGAATTTCATGATTTCGTCGTGTTTAGCCGGTGAAACGTAATTGTATGCTCTGCTGCACTTATATGTGGTCTACGAAGGCCGTTTTGAATGAAATAAGAATCAATCTTTTTGTACCATGCTCTTGGCGCCTGCTTCAAGCCATACAATGCTTTCTTCAATCTAATCCTCCTTTCTTCTAACTACATATCCTGCAGGCTGCTCAACATACACTTCTTCTTCCAAAGTACCATTAAGAAATGCAGACTTAACATCCATTTGATGTATTTTTCCAATTTTTTTAAGCTGAGAGTGAAATAAGCATGTGAATTGTATCTAATCTCGCAACGGGAGCAAATACCTCAAAATAATCAATACCTGGTTTTTGTTTGTAGCCTTTAGCCACCAACCTCGCTTTATAGCGATCAATCTCACCAATAGGTTTGTACTTTGTCTTGTACACCCACTTCACTCCTATTGGCTTCTTGTCTGCTGGTAATTCAATCAGCTCCCATGTTTTATTCTTCTCAATTGCTTTGATTTCTTCATCCATAGATTTTATCCAATTTTCATCACCGGAAGATTCTTCAAAAATAACTGGCTCACAATATGCAAATAAGGCAAAGTTGATAATCTCTTCATCAGATGGATCATTGTCAGTACCTAAGACACAATCTTGCAATCGAGCTGGTAATCTCCGGTTCCTTTGTTCTCTATTCGATGTTTCTGGATCATCAGGCTCATCTGGTGTTGTATCTACATTCTCAACCTGCTCTTCATAATCATTTGGAGTTACTATCGGCTCCTTTTGTGACTTTGATGACCAATTTTGTAACAGCCCGATTTTTCGCTAGATTTATTTTATTATTTATTTATGTGTGTTATATATGCTCATATGTGATTATTTGCCTTTGTGTGTATGTTTGGTCGGGAATTGTAGAATTCGGTGTTAGAAGGGTATTTTAGTCATTTTGGACTTAAGGACATTTTGGTCATTTTGAGAGTAGGGGTAATTTAGTAATTTCGTTGAGGATTATCTTTAGTGCTTAGTGAGAGTTGTTATGTTACTAAGTGCCAGGGAGTTGTAGTAATTTATTTTATTACCGGTAGGTGACCGTTATTATTACATTTTACCGTTAAGTGAGTAGTAACATTTTGGGTTAAAATAGAAATGAGTTAGGCCCATTAAGGCATTGTGAGTTGAGCCCAATTAGGTGGAACCTATATAAACTCTAGTTTGTAGAGAAAATAGGGTTTTACCAACATTTTCACAATTGAGAAGAGATAGAGATAAAAAGAAGATCGGGGTTTGAAGAGCAAGATTTAGAGAGGGCTAGAGGAGGCTAGAGATTCAAGCTTTGGGAGCTAAAGTGAAGCCCTAGTTGATTTGGTGAAGAATTAAGGTAAGGGGGTTAGGCTTTAATCATAATCTAGTAGTTTAATTTCTACCCTAATTCTTTGCATAATTGTGGTTAAGTGGTTAATTTGATTTTAAATGTAGAAATTCGTGCTTAATTTTGATGATATGATTATATGCATGAATTAAATGATAATTGTGTTGTTGTTGAATTTGTTTGTCAAAATGGGTATATATGAACATGATAAGTTTTTGTATGAAATTGATGATGAATAATGTCGTGGTTGTTAGATTGATGAGGAATTCATGTTCAAATGTTGTTGTTGTTGTTGTTTTAACATGTGTTGTTGATGAATTGATGCATTGGGTATCATGAATTGATGAAGTGGTGATGAGATTTGTTATTGTTGTTGAAAGTTGTAAAAGTTGGTGAATTGGTGAATTTTGATGTGTTAATGTTACAATCTCAAAACTAGTGTATGTTTAAGTGTTTTGAAGTGTATATGACCTATAAACATCTTTGGGATTAAGTTTTGGGGTTTGGAATGATCAAAATTGGGATTTTAGGGTGAAAAAAGGTTGGAACACGAAACTTTTTGAACTGTTCTGGTGTAGGACGCTTAAGCGTGCAGACGACGCTTAAGCGTGCTCACCAGCGAGCCAAAAGCGTGCTCCAAGCGAGCAACTCCTAGAAGCTACTGGAAGTTGGACGCTTAAGCGTGCAGAGGACGCTTAAGCGTGCAGCTCCCAGTTCAGCCATTTTTATTTCTTTGCTTCGTGCACTTGGGGACCAATCCAGGCTTTCTAAAATGTTTCTTTTGACTTGTTTAACCTCTGTTTATACATCTAATCCTACTGGAACTTCATTTGAATCAAATTGGACTTGATCTTGTGAATCAAACTTAAACTTTTGAAAAATGGTCCAAAATGTCAATTTTCCTGAAACTCGCTTTTCTCGTTAAATTGAAGTAGGGTTAAGGTTGTATAATGTTTATATGATTTCTAAAAATTGTTGTGATTGGTTTCATCAAGTCTTAACACGTTTTGCTTTGAAATGACAAAGGGAGACGAACTTTGGGAATTTCATGATTTCGTCGTGTTTAGCCGGTGAAACGTAATTGTATGCTCTGCTGCACTTATATGTGGTCTACGAAGGCCGTTTTGAATGAAATAAGAATCAATCTTTTTGTACCATGCTCTTGGCGCCTGCTTCAAGCCATACAATGCTTTCTTCAATCTAATCCTCCTTTCTTCTAACTACATATCCTGCAGGCTGCTCAACATACACTTCTTCTTCCAAAGTACCATTAAGAAATGCAGACTTAACATCCATTTGATGTATTTTTCCAATTTTTTTAAGCTGAGAGTGAAATAAGCATGTGAATTGTATCTAATCTCGCAACGGGAGCAAATACCTCAAAATAATCAATACCTGGTTTTTGTTTGTAGCCTTTAGCCACCAACCTCGCTTTATAGCGATCAATCTCACCAATAGGTTTGTACTTTGTCTTGTACACCCACTTCACTCCTATTGGCTTCTTGTCTGCTGGTAATTCAATCAGCTCCCATGTTTTATTCTTCTCAATTGCTTTGATTTCTTCATCCATAGATTTTATCCAATTTTCATCACCGGAAGATTCTTCAAAAATAACTGGCTCACAATATGCAAATAAGGCAAAGTTGATAATCTCTTCATCAGATGGATCATTGTCAGTACCTAAGACACAATCTTGCAATCGAGCTGGTAATCTCCGGTTCCTTTGTTCTCTATTCGATGTTTCTGGATCATCAGGCTCATCTGGTGTTGTATCTACATTCTCAACCTGCTCTTCATAATCATTTGGAGTTACTATCGGCTCCTTTTGTGACTTTGATGACCAATTTTGTAACAGCCCGATTTTTCGCTAGATTTATTTTATTATTTATTTATGTGTGTTATATATGCTCATATGTGATTATTTGCCTTTGTGTGTATGTTTGGTCGGGAATTGTAGAATTCGGTGTTAGAAGGGTATTTTAGTCATTTTGGACTTAAGGACATTTTGGTCATTTTGAGAGTAGGGGTAATTTAGTAATTTCGTTGAGGATTATCTTTAGTGCTTAGTGAGAGTTGTTATGTTACTAAGTGCCAGGGAGTTGTAGTAATTTATTTTATTACCGGTAGGTGACCGTTATTATTACATTTTACCGTTAAGTGAGTAGTAACATTTTGGGTTAAAATAGAAATGAGTTAGGCCCATTAAGGCATTGTGAGTTGAGCCCAATTAGGTGGAACCTATATAAACTCTAGTTTGTAGAGAAAATAGGGTTTTACCAACATTTTCACAATTGAGAAGAGATAGAGATAGAAAGAAGATCGGGGTTTGAAGAGCAAGATTTAGAGAGGGCTAGGGGAGGCTAGAGATTCAAGCTTTGGGAGCTAAAGTGAAGCCCTAGTTGATTTGGTGAAGAATTAAGGTAAGGGGGTTAGGCTTTAATCATAATCTAGTAGTTTAATTTCTACCCTAATTCTTTGCATAATTGTGGTTAAGTGGTTAATTTGATTTTAAATGTAGAAATTCATGCTTAATTTTGATGATATGATTATATGCATGAATTAAATGATAATTGTGTTGTTGTTGAATTTGTTTGTCAAAATGGGTATATATGAACATGATAAGTTTTTGTATGAAATTGATGATGAATAATGTCGTGGTTGTTAGATTGATGAGGAATTCATGTTCAAATGTTGTTGTTGTTGTTGTTTTAACATGTGTTGTTGATGAATTGATGCATTGGGTATCATGAATTGATGAAGTGGTGATGAGATTTGTTATTGTTGTTGAAAGTTGTAAAAGTTGGTGAATTGGTGAATTTTGATGTGTTAATGTTACAATCTCAAAACTAGTGTATGTTTAAGTGTTTTGAAGTGTATATGACCTATAAACATCTTTGGGATTAAGTTTTGGGGTTTGGAATGATCAAAATTGGGATTTTAGTGTGAAAAAAGGTTGGAACACGAAACTTTTTGAACTGTTCTGGTGTAGGACGCTTAAGCGTGCAGACGACGCTTAAGCGTGCTCACTAGCGAGCCAAAAGCGTGCTCCAAGCGAGCAACTCCCAGAAGCTACTGGAAGTTGGACGCTTAAGCGTGCAGAGGACGCTTAAGCGTGCAGCTCCCAGTTCAGCCATTTTTATTTCTTTGCTTCGTGCACTTGGGGACCAATCCAGGCTTTCTAAAATGTTTCTTTTGACTTGTTTAACCTCTGTTTATACATCTAATCCTACTGGAACTTCATTTGAATCAAATTGGACTTGATCTTGTGAATCAAACTTAAACTTTTGAAAAATGGTCCAAAATGTCAATTTTCCTGAAACTCGCTTTTCTCGTTAAATTGAAGTAGGGTTAAGGTTGTATAATGTTTATATGATTTCTAAAAATTGTTGTGATTGGTTTCATCAAGTCTTAACACGTTTTGCTTTGAAATGACAAAGGGAGACGAACTTTGGGAATTTCATGATTTCGTCGTGTTTAGCCGGTGAAACGTAATTGTATGCTCTGCTGCACTTATATGTGGTCTACGAAGGCCGTTTTGAATGAAATAAGAATCAATCTTTTTGTACCATGCTCTTGGCGCCTGCTTCAAGCCATACAATGCTTTCTTCAATCTAATCCTCCTTTCTTCTAACTACATATCCTGCAGGCTGCTCAACATACACTTCTTCTTCCAAAGTACCATTAAGAAATGCAGACTTAACATCCATTTGATGTATTTTTCCAATTTTTTTAAGCTGAGAGTGAAATAAGCATGTGAATTGTATCTAATCTCGCAACGGGAGCAAATACCTCAAAATAATCAATACCTGGTTTTTGTTTGTAGCCTTTAGCCACCAACCTCGCTTTATAGCGATCAATCTCACCAATAGGTTTGTACTTTGTCTTGTACACCCACTTCACTCCTATTGGCTTCTTGTCTGCTGGTAATTCAATCAGCTCCCATGTTTTATTCTTCTCAATTGCTTTGATTTCTTCATCCATAGGTTTTATCCAATTTTCATCACCGGAAGATTCTTCAAAAATAACTGGCTCACAATATGCAAATAAGGCAAAGTTGATAATCTCTTCATCAGATGGATCATTGTCAGTACCTAAGACACAATCTTGCAATCGAGCTGGTAATCTCCGGTTCCTTTGTTCTCTATTCGATGTTTCTGGATCATCAGGCTCATCTGGTGTTGTATCTACATTCTCAACCTGCTCTTCATAATCATTTGGAGTTACTATCGGCTCCTTTTGTGACTTTGATGACCAATTTTGTAACAGCCCGATTTTTCGCTAGATTTATTTTATTATTTATTTATGTGTGTTATATATGCTCATATGTGATTATTTGCCTTTGTGTGTATGTTTGGTCGGGAATTGTAGAATTCGGTGCTAGAAGGGTATTTTAGTCATTTTGGACTTAAGGACATTTTGGTCATTTTGAGAGTAGGGGTAATTTAGTAATTTCGTTGAGGATTATCTTTAGTGCTTAGTGAGAGTTGTTATGTTACTAAGTGCCAGGGAGTTGTAGTAATTTATTTTATTACCGGTAGGTGACCGTTATTATTACATTTTACCGTTAAGTGAGTAGTAACATTTTGGGTTAAAATAGAAATGAGTTAGGCCCATTAAGGCATTGTGAGTTGAGCCCAATTAGGTGGAACCTATATAAACTCTAGTTTGTAGAGAAAATAGGGTTTTACCAACATTTTCACAATTGAGAAGAGATAGAGATAGAAAGAAGATCGGGGTTTGAAGAGCAAGATTTAGAGAGGGCTAGGGGAGGCTAGAGATTCAAGCTTTGGGAGCTAAAGTGAAGCCCTAGTTGATTTGGTGAAGAATTAAGGTAAGGGGGTTAGGCTTTAATCATAATCTAGTAGTTTAATTTCAACCCTAATTCTTTGCATAATTGTGGTTAAGTGGTTAATTTGATTTTAGATGTAGAAATTCGTGCTTAATTTTGATGATATGATTATATGCATGAATTAAATGATAATTGTGTTGTTGTTGAATTTGTTTGTCAAAATGGGTATATATGAACATGATAAGTTTTTGTATGAAATTGATGATGAATAATGTCGTGGTTGTTAGATTGATGAGGAATTCATGTTCAAATGTTGTTGTTGTTGTTGTTGTTGTTTTAACATGTGTTGTTGATGAATTGATGCATTGGGTATCATGAATTGATGAATTGGTGATGAGATTTGTTATTGTTGTTGAAAGTTGTAAAAGTTGGTGAATTGGTGAATTTTGATGTGTTAATGTTACAATCTCAAAACTTGTGTATGTTTAAGTGTTTTGAAGTGTATATGACCTATAAACATCTTTGGGATTAAGTTTTGGGGTTTGGAATGATCAAAATTGGGATTTTAGGGTGAAAAAGGGTTGGAACACGAAACTTTTTGAACTGTTCTGGTGTAGGACGCTTAAGCGTGCAGACGACGCTTAAGCGTGCTCACCAGCGAGCCAAAAGCGTGCTCCAAGCGAGCAACTCCCAGAAGCTACTGGAAGTTGGACGCTTAAGCGTGCAAAGGACGCTTAAGCGTGCAGCTCCCAGTTCAGCCATTTTTATTTCTTTGCTTCGTGCACTTGGGGACCAATCCGGGCTTTCTAAAATGTTTCTTTTGACTTGTTTAACCTCTGTTTATACATCTAATCCTACTGGAACTTCATTTGAATCAAATTGGACTTGATCTTGTGAATCAAACTTAAACTTTTGAAAAATGGTCCAAAATGTCAATTTTTCGGAAACTCGCTTTTCTCGTTAAATTGAAGTAGGGTTAAGGTTGTATAATGTTTATATGATTTCTAAAAATTGTTGTGATTGGTTTCATCAAGTCTTAACACGTTTTGCTTTGAAATGACAAAGAGAGACGAACTTTGGGAATTTCATGATTTCGTCGTGTTTAGCCGGTGAAACGTAATTGTATGCTCTGCTGCACTTATATGTGGTCTACGAAGGCCGTTTTGAATGAAATAAGAATCAATCTTTTTGTACCATGCTCTTGGCGCCTGCTTCAAGCCATACAATGCTTTCTTCAATCTTATCCTCCTTTCTTCTAACTACATATCCTGCTGGCTGCTCAACATACACTTCTTCTTCCAAAGTACCATTAAGAAATGCAGACTTAACATCCATTTGATGTATTTTTCCAATTTTTTTAAGCTGAGAGTGAAATAAGCATGTGAATTGTATCTAATCTCGCAACGGGAGCAAATACCTCAAAATAATCAATACCTGGTTTTTGTTTGTAGCCTTTAGCCACCAACCTCGCTTTATAGCGATCAATCTCACCAATAGGTTTGTACTTTGTCTTGTACACCCACTTCACTCCTATTGGCTTCTTGTCTGCTGGTAATTCAATCAGCTCCCATGTTTTATTCTTCTCAATTGCTTTGATTTCTTCATCCATAGATTTTATCCAATTTTCATCACCGGAAGATTCTTCAAAAATAACTGGCTCACAATATGCAAATAAGGCAAAGTTGATAATCTCTTCATCAGATGGATCATTGTCAGTACCTAAGACACAATCTTGCAATCGAGCTGGTAATCTCCGGTTCCTTTGTTCTCTATTCGATGTTTCTGGATCATCAGGCTCATCTGGTGTTGTATCTACATTCTCAACCTGCTTTTCATAATCATTTGGAGTTACTATCGGCTCCTTTTGTGACTTTGATGACCAATTTTGTAACAGCCCGATTTTTCGCTAGATTTATTTTATTATTTATTTATGTGTGTTATATATGCTCATATGTGATTATTTGCCTTTGTGTGTATGTTTGGTCGGGAATTGTAGAATTCGGTGTTAGAAGGGTATTTTAGTCATTTTGGACTTAAGGACATTTTGGTCATTTTGAGAGTAGGGGTAATTTAGTAATTTCGTTGAGGATTATTTTTAGTGCTTAGTGAGAGTTGTTATGTTACTAAGTGCTAGGGAGTTGTAGTAATTTATTTTATTACCGGTAGGTGACCGTTATTATTACATTTTACCGTTAAGTGAGTAGTAACATTTTGGGTTAAAATAGAAATGAGTTAGGCCCATTAAGGCATTGTGAGTTGAGCCCAATTAGGTGGAACCTATATAAACTCTAGTTTGTAGAGAAAATAGGGTTTTACCAACATTTTCACAATTGAGAAGAGATAGAGATAAAAAGAAGATCGGGGTTTGAAGAGCAAGATTTAGAGAGGGCTAGAGGAGGCTAGAGATTCAAGCTTTGGGAGCTAAAGTGAAGCCCTAGTTGATTTGGTGAAGAATTAAGGTAAGGGGGTTAGGCTTTAATCATAATCTAGTAGTTTAATTTCTACCCTAATTCTTTGCATAATTGTGGTTAAGTGGTTAATTTGATTTTAAATGTAGAAATTCGTGCTTAATTTTGATGATATGATTATATGCATGAATTAAATGATAATTGTGTTGTTGTTGAATTTGTTTGTCAAAATGGGTATATATGAACATGATAAGTTTTTGTATGAAATTGATGATGAATAATGTCGTGGTTGTTAGATTGATGAGGAATTCATGTTCAAATGTTGTTGTTGTTGTTGTTTTAACATGTGTTGTTGATGAATTGATGCATTGGGTATCATGAATTGATGAAGTGGTGATGAGATTTGTTATTGTTGTTGAAAGTTGTAAAAGTTGGTGAATTGGTGAATTTTGATGTGTTAATGTTACAATCTCAAAACTAGTGTATGTTTAAGTGTTTTGAAGTGTATATGACCTATAAACATCTTTGGGATTAAGTTTTGGGGTTTGGAATGATCAAAATTGGGATTTTAGGGTGAAAAAAGGTTGGAACACGAAACTTTTTGAACTGTTCTGGTGTAGGACGCTTAAGCGTGCAGACGACGCTTAAGCGTGCTCACCAGCGAGCCAAAAGCGTGCTCCAAGCGAGCAACTCCTAGAAGCTACTGGAAGTTGGACGCTTAAGCGTGCAGAGGACGCTTAAGCATGCAGCTCCCAGTTCAGCCATTTTTATTTCTTTGCTTCGTGCACTTGGGGACCAATCCAGGCTTTCTAAAATGTTTCTTTTGACTTGTTTAACCTCTGTTTATACATCTAATCCTACTGGAACTTCATTTGAATCAAATTGGACTTGATCTTGTGAATCAAACTTAAACTTTTGAAAAATGGTCCAAAATGTCAATTTTCCTGAAACTCGCTTTTCTCGTTAAATTGAAGTAGGGTTAAGGTTGTATAATGTTTATATGATTTCTAAAAATTGTTGTGATTGGTTTCATCAAGTCTTAACACGTTTTGCTTTGAAATGACAAAGGGAGACGAACTTTGGGAATTTCATGATTTCGTCGTGTTTAGCCGGTGAAACGTAATTGTATGCTCTGCTGCACTTATATGTGGTCTACGAAGGCCGTTTTGAATGAAATAAGAATCAATCTTTTTGTACCATGCTCTTGGCGCCTGCTTCAAGCCATACAATGCTTTCTTCAATCTAATCCTCCTTTCTTCTAACTACATATCCTGCAGGCTGCTCAACATACACTTCTTCTTCCAAAGTACCATTAAGAAATGCAGACTTAACATCCATTTGATGTATTTTTCCAATTTTTTTAAGCTGAGAGTGAAATAAGCATGTGAATTGTATCTAATCTCGCAACGGGAGCAAATACCTCAAAATAATCAATACCTGGTTTTTGTTTGTAGCCTTTAGCCACCAACCTCGCTTTATAGCGATCAATCTCACCAATAGGTTTGTACTTTGTCTTGTACACCCACTTCACTCCTATTGGCTTCTTGTCTGCTGGTAATTCAATCAGCTCCCATGTTTTATTCTTCTCAATTGCTTTGATTTCTTCATCCATAGATTTTATCCAATTTTCATCACCGGAAGATTCTTCAAAAATAACTGGCTCACAATATGCAAATAAGGCAAAGTTGATAATCTCTTCATCAGATGGATCATTGTCAGTACCTAAGACACAATCTTGCAATCGAGCTGGTAATCTCCGGTTCCTTTGTTCTCTATTCGATGTTTCTGGATCATCAGGCTCATCTGGTGTTGTATCTACATTCTCAACCTGCTCTTCATAATCATTTGGAGTTACTATCGGCTCCTTTTGTGACTTTGATGACCAATTTTGTAACAGCCCGATTTTTCGCTAGATTTATTTTATTATTTATTTATGTGTGTTATATATGCTCATATGTGATTATTTGCCTTTGTGTGTATGTTTGGTCGGGAATTGTAGAATTCGGTGTTAGAAGGGTATTTTAGTCATTTTGGACTTAAGGACATTTTGGTCATTTTGAGAGTAGGGGTAATTTAGTAATTTCGTTGAGGATTATTTTTAGTGCTTAGTGAGAGTTGTTATGTTACTAAGTGCTAGGGAGTTGTAGTAATTTATTTTATTACCGGTAGGTGACCGTTATTATTACATTTTACCGTTAAGTGAGTAGTAACATTTTGGGTTAAAATAGAAATGAGTTAGGCCCATTAAGGCATTGTGAGTTGAGCCCAATTAGGTGGAACCTATATAAACTCTAGTTTGTAGAGAAAATAGGGTTTTACCAACATTTTCACAATTGAGAAGAGATAGAGATAAAAAGAAGATCGGGGTTTGAAGAGCAAGATTTAGAGAGGGCTAGAGGAGGCTAGAGATTCAAGCTTTGGGAGCTAAAGTGAAGCCCTAGTTGATTTGGTGAAGAATTAAGGTAAGGGGGTTAGGCTTTAATCATAATCTAGTAGTTTAATTTCTACCCTAATTCTTTGCATAATTGTGGTTAAGTGGTTAATTTGATTTTAAATGTAGAAATTCGTGCTTAATTTTGATGATATGATTATATGCATGAATTAAATGATAATTGTGTTGTTGTTGAATTTGTTTGTCAAAATGGGTATATATGAACATGATAAGTTTTTGTATGAAATTGATGATGAATAATGTCGTGGTTGTTAGATTGATGAGGAATTCATGTTCAAATGTTGTTGTTGTTGTTGTTTTAACATGTGTTGTTGATGAATTGATGCATTGGGTATCATGAATTGATGAAGTGGTGATGAGATTTGTTATTGTTGTTGAAAGTTGTAAAAGTTGGTGAATTGGTGAATTTTGATGTGTTAATGTTACAATCTCAAAACTAGTGTATGTTTAAGTGTTTTGAAGTGTATATGACCTATAAACATCTTTGGGATTAAGTTTTGGGGTTTGGAATGATCAAAATTGGGATTTTAGGGTGAAAAAAGGTTGGAACACGAAACTTTTTGAACTGTTCTGGTGTAGGACGCTTAAGCGTGCAGACGACGCTTAAGCGTGCTCACTAGCGAGCCAAAAGCGTGCTCCAAGCGAGCAACTCCTAGAAGCTACTGGAAGTTGGTCGCTTAAGCGTGCAGAGGACGCTTAAGCGTGCAGCTCCCAGTTCAGCCATTTTTATTTCTTTGCTTCGTGCACTTGGGGACCAATCCAGGCTTTCTAAAATGTTTCTTTTGACTTGTTTAACCTCTGTTTATACATCTAATCCTACTGGAACTTCATTTGAATCAAATTGGACTTGATCTTGTGAATCAAACTTAAACTTTTGAAAAATGGTCTAAAATGTCAATTTTCCTGAAACTCGCTTTTCTCGTTAAATTGAAGTAGGGTTAAGGTTGTATAATGTTTATATGATTTCTAAAAATTGTTGTGATTGGTTTCATCAAGTCTTAACACGTTTTGCTTTGAAATGACAAAGGGAGACGAACTTTGGGAATTTCATGATTTCGTCGTGTTTAGCCGGTGAAACGTAATTGTATGCTCTGCTGCACTTATATGTGGTCTACGAAGGCCGTTTTGAATGAAATAAGAATCAATCTTTTTGTACCATGCTCTTGGCGCCTGCTTCAAGCCATACAATGCTTTCTTCAATCTAATCCTCCTTTCTTCTAACTACATATCCTGCAGGCTGCTCAACATACACTTCTTCTTCCAAAGTACCATTAAGAAATGCAGACTTAACATCCATTTGATGTATTTTTCCAATTTTTTTAAGCTGAGAGTGAAATAAGCATGTGAATTGTATCTAATCTCGCAACGGGAGAAAATACCTCAAAATAATCAATACCTGGTTTTTGTTTGTAGCCTTTAGCCACCAACCTCGCTTTATAGCGATCAATCTCACCAATAGGTTTGTACTTTGTCTTGTACACCCACTTCACTCCTATTGGCTTCTTGTCTGCTGGTAATTCAATCAGCTCCCATGTTTTATTCTTCTCAATTGCTTTGATTTCTTCATCCATAGATTTTATCCAATTTTCATCACCGGAAGATTCTTCAAAAATAACTGGCTCACAATATGCAAATAAGGCAAAGTTGATAATCTCTTCATCAGATGGATCATTGTCAGTACCTAAGACACAATCTTGCAATCGAGCTGGTAATCTCCGGTTCCTTTGTTCTCTATTCGATGTTTCTGGATCATCAGGCTCATCTGGTGTTGTATCTACATTCTCAACCTGCTCTTCATAATCATTTGGAGTTACTATCGGCTCCTTTTGTGACTTTGATGACCAATTTTGTAACAGCCCGATTTTTCGCTAGATTTATTTTATTATTTATTTATGTGTGTTATATATGCTCATATGTGATTATTTGCCTTTGTGTGTATGTTTGGTCGGGAATTGTAGAATTCGGTGTTAGAAGGGTATTTTAGTCATTTTGGACTTAAGGACATTTTGGTCATTTTGAGAGTAGGGGTAATTTAGTAATTTCGTTGAGGATTATTTTTAGTGCTTAGTGAGAGTTGTTATGTTACTAAGTGCTAGGGAGTTGTAGTAATTTATTTTATTACCGGTAGGTGACCGTTATTATTACATTTTACCGTTAAGTGAGTAGTAACATTTTGGGTTAAAATAGAAATGAGTTAGGCCCATTAAGGCATTGTGAGTTGAGCCCAATTAGGTGGAACCTATATAAACTCTAGTTTGTAGAGAAAATAGGGTTTTACCAACATTTTCACAATTGAGAAGAGATAGAGATAAAAAGAAGATCGGGGTTTGAAGAGCAAGATTTAGAGAGGGCTAGAGGAGGCTAGAGATTCAAGCTTTGGGAGCTAAAGTGAAGCCCTAGTTGATTTGGTGAAGAATTAAGGTAAGGGGGTTAGGCTTTAATCATAATCTAGTAGTTTAATTTCTACCCTAATTCTTTGCATAATTGTGGTTAAGTGGTTAATTTGATTTTAAATGTAGAAATTCGTGCTTAATTTTGATGATATGATTATATGCATGAATTAAATGATAATTGTGTTGTTGTTGAATTTGTTTGTCAAAATGGGTATATATGAACATGATAAGTTTTTGTATGAAATTGATGATGAATAATGTCGTGGTTGTTAGATTGATGAGGAATTCATGTTCAAATGTTGTTGTTGTTGTTGTTTTAACATGTGTTGTTGATGAATTGATGCATTGGGTATCATGAATTGATGAAGTGGTGATGAGATTTGTTATTGTTGTTGAAAGTTGTAAAAGTTGGTGAATTGGTGAATTTTGATGTGTTAATGTTACAATCTCAAAACTAGTGTATGTTTAAGTGTTTTGAAGTGTATATGACCTATAAACATCTTTGGGATTAAGTTTTGGGGTTTGGAATGATCAAAATTGGGATTTTAGGGTGAAAAAAGGTTGGAACACGAAACTTTTTGAACTGTTCTGGTGTAGGACGCTTAAGCGTGCAGACGACGCTTAAGCGTGCTCACTAGCGAGCCAAAAGCGTGCTCCAAGCGAGCAACTCCCAGAAGCTACTGGAAGTTGGACGCTTAAGCGTGCAGAGGACGCTTAAGCGTGCAGCTCCCAGTTCAGCCATTTTTATTTCTTTGCTTCGTGCACTTGGGGACCAATCCAGGCTTTCTAAAATGTTTCTTTTGACTTGTTTAACCTCTGTTTATACATCTAATCCTACTGGAACTTCATTTGAATCAAATTGGACTTGATCTTGTGAATCAAACTTAAACTTTTGAAAAATGGTCCAAAATGTCAATTTTCCTGAAACTCGCTTTTCTCGTTAAATTGAAGTAGGGTTAAGGTTGTATAATGTTTATATGATTTCTAAAAATTGTTGTGATTGGTTTCATCAAGTCTTAACACGTTTTGCTTTGAAATGACAAAGGGAGACGAACTTTGGGAATTTCATGATTTCGTCGTGTTTAGCCGGTGAAACGTAATTGTATGCTCTGCTGCACTTATATGTGGTCTACGAAGGCCGTTTTGAATGAAATAAGAATCAATCTTTTTGTACCATGCTCTTGGCGCCTGCTTCAAGCCATACAATGCTTTCTTCAATCTAATCCTCCTTTCTTCTAACTACATATCCTGCAGGCTGCTCAACATACACTTCTTCTTCCAAAGTACCATTAAGAAATGCAGACTTAACATCCATTTGATGTATTTTTCCAATTTTTTTAAGCTGAGAGTGAAATAAGCATGTGAATTGTATCTAATCTCGCAACGGGAGCAAATACCTCAAAATAATCAATACCTGGTTTTTGTTTGTAGCCTTTAGCCACCAACCTCGCTTTATAGCGATCAATCTCACCAATAGGTTTGTACTTTGTCTTGTACACCCACTTCACTCCTATTGGCTTCTTGTCTGCTGGTAATTCAATCAGCTCCCATGTTTTATTCTTCTCAATTGCTTTGATTTCTTCATCCATAGATTTTATCCAATTTTCATCACCGGAAGATTCTTCAAAAATAACTGGCTCACAATATGCAAATAAGGCAAAGTTGATAATCTCTTCATCAGATGGATCATTGTCAGTACCTAAGACACAATCTTGCAATCGAGCTGGTAATCTCCGGTTCCTTTGTTCTCTATTCGATGTTTCTGGATCATCAGGCTCATCTGGTGTTGTATCTACATTCTCAACCTGCTCTTCATAATCATTTGGAGTTACTATCGGCTCCTTTTGTGACTTTGATGACCAATTTTGTAACAGCCCGATTTTTCGCTAGATTTATTTTATTATTTATTTATGTGTGTTATATATGCTCATATGTGATTATTTGCCTTTGTGTGTATGTTTGGTCGGGAATTGTAGAATTCGGTGTTAGAAGGGTATTTTAGTCATTTTGGACTTAAG
This sequence comes from Medicago sativa, assembly GCF_051527215.1. Lineage (NCBI taxonomy): Eukaryota > Viridiplantae > Streptophyta > Magnoliopsida > Fabales > Fabaceae > Medicago > Medicago sativa. The sequence continues at coordinate 37,481,977 of NC_140755.1, read as the reverse complement.
GACATTTTGGTCATTTTGAGAGTAGGGGTAATTTAGTAATTTCGTTGAGGATTATTTTTAGTGCTTAGTGAGAGTTGTTATGTTACTAAGTGGTAGGGAGTTGTAGTAATTTATTTTATTACCGGTAGGTGACCGTTATTATTACATTTTACCGTTAAGTGAGTAGTAACATTTTGGGTTAAAATAGAAATGAGTTAGGCCCATTAAGGCATTGTGAGTTGAGCCCAATTAGGTGGAACCTATATAAACTCTAGTTTGTAGAGAAAATAGGGTTTTACCAACATTTTCACAATTGAGAAGAGATAGAGATAAAAAGAAGATCGGGGTTTGAAGAGCAAGATTTAGAGAGGGCTAGAGGAGGCTAGAGATTCAAGCTTTGGGAGCTAAAGTGAAGCCCTAGTTGATTTGGTGAAGAATTAAGGTAAGGGGGTTAGGCTTTAATCATAATCTAGTAGTTTAATTTCTACCCTAATTCTTTGCATAATTGTGGTTAAGTGGTTAATTTGATTTTAAATGTAGAAATTCGTGCTTAATTTTGATGATATGATTATATGCATGAATTAAATGATAATTGTGTTGTTGTTGAATTTGTTTGTCAAAATGGGTATATATGAACATGATAAGTTTTTGTATGAAATTGATGATGAATAATGTCGTGGTTGTTAGATTGATGAGGAATTCATGTTCAAATGTTGTTGTTGTTGTTGTTTTAACATGTGTTGTTGATGAATTGATGCATTGGGTATCATGAATTGATGAAGTGGTGATGAGATTTGTTATTGTTGTTGAAAGTTGTAAAAGTTGGTGAATTGGTGAATTTTGATGTGTTAATGTTACAATCTCAAAACTAGTGTATGTTTAAGTGTTTTGAAGTGTATATGACCTATAAACATCTTTGGGATTAAGTTTTGGGGTTTGGAATGATCAAAATTGGGATTTTAGGGTGAAAAAAGGTTGGAACACGAAACTTTTTGAACTGTTCTGGTGTAGGACGCTTAAGCGTGCAGACGACGCTTAAGCGTGCTCACTAGCGAGCCAAAAGCGTGCTCCAAGCGAGCAACTCCCAGAAGCTACTGGAAGTTGGACGCTTAAGCGTGCAGAGGACGCTTAAGCGTGCAGCTCCCAGTTCAGCCATTTTTATTTCTTTGCTTCGTGCACTTGGGGACCAATCCAGGCTTTCTAAAATGTTTCTTTTGACTTGTTTAACCTCTGTTTATACATCTAATCCTACTGGAACTTCATTTGAATCAAATTGGACTTGATCTTGTGAATCAAACTTAAACTTTTGAAAAATGGTCCAAAATGTCAATTTTCCTGAAACTCGCTTTTCTCGTTAAATTGAAGTAGGGTTAAGGTTGTATAATGTTTATATGATTTCTAAAAATTGTTGTGATTGGTTTCATCAAGTCTTAACACGTTTTGCTTTGAAATGACAAAGGGAGACGAACTTTGGGAATTTCATGATTTCGTCGTGTTTAGCCGGTGAAACGTAATTGTATGCTCTGCTGCACTTATATGTGGTCTACGAAGGCCGTTTTGAATGAAATAAGAATCAATCTTTTTGTACCATGCTCTTGGCGCCTGCTTCAAGCCATACAATGCTTTCTTCAATCTAATCCTCCTTTCTTCTAACTACATATCCTGCAGGCTGCTCAACATACACTTCTTCTTCCAAAGTACCATTAAGAAATGCAGACTTAACATCCATTTGATGTATTTTTCCAATTTTTTTAAGCTGAGAGTGAAATAAGCATGTGAATTGTATCTAATCTCGCAACGGGAGCAAATACCTCAAAATAATCAATACCTGGTTTTTGTTTGTAGCCTTTAGCCACCAACCTCGCTTTATAGCGATCAATCTCACCAATAGGTTTGTACTTTGTCTTGTACACCCACTTCACTCCTATTGGCTTCTTGTCTGCTGGTAATTCAATCAGCTCCCATGTTTTATTCTTCTCAATTGCTTTGATTTCTTCATCCATAGATTTTATCCAATTTTCATCACCGGAAGATTCTTCAAAAATAACTGGCTCACAATATGCAAATAAGGCAAAGTTGATAATCTCTTCATCAGATGGATCATTGTCAGTACCTAAGACACAATCTTGCAATCGAGCTGGTAATCTCCGGTTCCTTTGTTCTCTATTCGATGTTTCTGGATCATCAGGCTCATCTGGTGTTGTATCTACATTCTCAACCTGCTCTTCATAATCATTTGGAGTTACTATCGGCTCCTTTTGTGACTTTGATGACCAATTTTGTAACAGCCCGATTTTTCGCTAGATTTATTTTATTATTTATTTATGTGTGTTATATATGCTCATATGTGATTATTTGCCTTTGTGTGTATGTTTGGTCGGGAATTGTAGAATTCGGTGTTAGAAGGGTATTTTAGTCATTTTGGACTTAAGGACATTTTGGTCATTTTGAGAGTAGGGGTAATTTAGTAATTTCGTTGAGGATTATTTTTAGTGCTTAGTGAGAGTTGTTATGTTACTAAGTGGTAGGGAGTTGTAGTAATTTATTTTATTACCGGTAGGTGACCGTTATTATTACATTTTACCGTTAAGTGAGTAGTAACATTTTGGGTTAAAATAGAAATGAGTTAGGCCCATTAAGGCATTGTGAGTTGAGCCCAATTAGGTGGAACCTATATAAACTCTAGTTTGTAGAGAAAATAGGGTTTTACCAACATTTTCACAATTGAGAAGAGATAGAGATAAAAAGAAGATCGGGGTTTGAAGAGCAAGATTTAGAGAGGGCTAGAGGAGGCTAGAGATTCAAGCTTTGGGAGCTAAAGTGAAGCCCTAGTTGATTTGGTGAAGAATTAAGGTAAGGGGGTTAGGCTTTAATCATAATCTAGTAGTTTAATTTCTACCCTAATTCTTTGCATAATTGTGGTTAAGTGGTTAATTTGATTTTAAATGTAGAAATTCGTGCTTAATTTTGATGATATGATTATATGCATGAATTAAATGATAATTGTGTTGTTGTTGAATTTGTTTGTCAAAATGGGTATATATGAACATGATAAGTTTTTGTATGAAATTGATGATGAATAATGTCGTGGTTGTTAGATTGATGAGGAATTCATGTTCAAATGTTGTTGTTGTTGTTGTTTTAACATGTGTTGTTGATGAATTGATGCATTGGGTATCATGAATTGATGAAGTGGTGATGAGATTTGTTATTGTTGTTGAAAGTTGTAAAAGTTGGTGAATTGGTGAATTTTGATGTGTTAATGTTACAATCTCAAAACTAGTGTATGTTTAAGTGTTTTGAAGTGTATATGACCTATAAACATCTTTGGGATTAAGTTTTGGGGTTTGGAATGATCAAAATTGGGATTTTAGGGTGAAAAAAGGTTGGAACACGAAACTTTTTGAACTGTTCTGGTGTAGGACGCTTAAGCGTGCAGACGACGCTTAAGCGTGCTCACTAGCGAGCCAAAAGCGTGCTCCAAGCGAGCAACTCCTAGAAGCTACTGGAAGTTGGTCGCTTAAGCGTGCAGAGGACGCTTAAGCGTGCAGCTCCAAGTTCAGCCATTTTTATTTCTTTGCTTCGTGCACTTGGGGACCAATCCAGGCTTTCTAAAATGTTTCTTTTGACTTGTTTAACCTCTGTTTATACATCTAATCCTACTGGAACTTCATTTGAATCAAATTGGACTTGATCTTGTGAATCAAACTTAAACTTTTGAAAAATGGTCTAAAATGTCAATTTTCCTGAAACTCGCTTTTCTCGTTAAATTGAAGTAGGGTTAAGGTTGTATAATGTTTATATGATTTCTAAAAATTGTTGTGATTGGTTTCATCAAGTCTTAACACGTTTTGCTTTGAAATGACAAAGGGAGACGAACTTTGGGAATTTCATGATTTCGTCGTGTTTAGCCGGTGAAACGTAATTGTATGCTCTGCTGCACTTATATGTGGTCTACGAAGGCCGTTTTGAATGAAATAAGAATCAATCTTTTTGTACCATGCTCTTGGCGCCTGCTTCAAGCCATACAATGCTTTCTTCAATCTAATCCTCCTTTCTTCTAACTACATATCCTGCAGGCTGCTCAACATACACTTCTTCTTCCAAAGTACCATTAAGAAATGCAGACTTAACATCCATTTGATGTATTTTTCCAATTTTTTTAAGCTGAGAGTGAAATAAGCATGTGAATTGTATCTAATCTCGCAACGGGAGCAAATACCTCAAAATAATCAATACCTGGTTTTTGTTTGTAGCCTTTAGCCACCAACCTCGCTTTATAGCGATCAATCTCACCAATAGGTTTGTACTTTGTCTTGTACACCCACTTCACTCCTATTGGCTTCTTGTCTGCTGGTAATTCAATCAGCTCCCATGTTTTATTCTTCTCAATTGCTTTGATTTCTTCATCCATAGATTTTATCCAATTTTCATCACCGGAAGATTCTTCAAAAATAACTGGCTCACAATATGCAAATAAGGCAAAGTTGATAATCTCTTCATCAGATGGATCATTGTCAGTACCTAAGACACAATCTTGCAATCGAGCTGGTAATCTCCGGTTCCTTTGTTCTCTATTCGATGTTTCTGGATCATCAGGCTCATCTGGTGTTGTATCTACATTCTCAACCTGCTCTTCATAATCATTTGGAGTTACTATCGGCTCCTTTTGTGACTTTGATGACCAATTTTGTAACAGCCCGATTTTTCGCTAGATTTATTTTATTATTTATTTATGTGTGTTATATATGCTCATATGTGATTATTTGCCTTTGTGTGTATGTTTGGTCGGGAATTGTAGAATTCGGTGTTAGAAGGGTATTTTAGTCATTTTGGACTTAAGGACATTTTGGTCATTTTGAGAGTAGGGGTAATTTAGTAATTTCGTTGAGGATTATTTTTAGTGCTTAGTGAGAGTTGTTATGTTACTAAGTGGTAGGGAGTTGTAGTAATTTATTTTATTACCGGTAGGTGACCGTTATTATTACATTTTACCGTTAAGTGAGTAGTAACATTTTGGGTTAAAATAGAAATGAGTTAGGCCCATTAAGGCATTGTGAGTTGAGCCCAATTAGGTGGAACCTATATAAACTCTAGTTTGTAGAGAAAATAGGGTTTTACCAACATTTTCACAATTGAGAAGAGATAGAGATAAAAAGAAGATCGGGGTTTGAAGAGCAAGATTTAGAGAGGGCTAGAGGAGGCTAGAGATTCAAGCTTTGGGAGCTAAAGTGAAGCCCTAGTTGATTTGGTGAAGAATTAAGGTAAGGGGGTTAGGCTTTAATCATAATCTAGTAGTTTAATTTCTACCCTAATTCTTTGCATAATTGTGGTTAAGTGGTTAATTTGATTTTAAATGTAGAAATTCGTGCTTAATTTTGATGATATGATTATATGCATGAATTAAATGATAATTGTGTTGTTGTTGAATTTGTTTGTCAAAATGGGTATATATGAACATGATAAGTTTTTGTATGAAATTGATGATGAATAATGTCGTGGTTGTTAGATTGATGAGGAATTCATGTTCAAATGTTGTTGTTGTTGTTGTTTTAACATGTGTTGTTGATGAATTGATGCATTGGGTATCATGAATTGATGAAGTGGTGATGAGATTTGTTATTGTTGTTGAAAGTTGTAAAAGTTGGTGAATTGGTGAATTTTGATGTGTTAATGTTACAATCTCAAAACTAGTGTATGTTTAAGTGTTTTGAAGTGTATATGACCTATAAACATCTTTGGGATTAAGTTTTGGGGTTTGGAATGATCAAAATTGGGATTTTAGGGTGAAAAAAGGTTGGAACACGAAACTTTTTGAACTGTTCTGGTGTAGGACGCTTAAGCGTGCAGACGACGCTTAAGCGTGCTCACTAGCGAGCCAAAAGCGTGCTCCAAGCGAGCAACTCCTAGAAGCTACTGGAAGTTGGTCGCTTAAGCGTGCAGAGGACGCTTAAGCGTGCAGCTCCAAGTTCAGCCATTTTTATTTCTTTGCTTCGTGCACTTGGGGACCAATCCAGGCTTTCTAAAATGTTTCTTTTGACTTGTTTAACCTCTGTTTATACATCTAATCCTACTGGAACTTCATTTGAATCAAATTGGACTTGATCTTGTGAATCAAACTTAAACTTTTGAAAAATGGTCTAAAATGTCAATTTTCCTGAAACTCGCTTTTCTCGTTAAATTGAAGTAGGGTTAAGGTTGTATAATGTTTATATGATTTCTAAAAATTGTTGTGATTGGTTTCATCAAGTCTTAACACGTTTTGCTTTGAAATGACAAAGGGAGACGAACTTTGGGAATTTCATGATTTCGTCGTGTTTAGCCGGTGAAACGTAATTGTATGCTCTGCTGCACTTATATGTGGTCTACGAAGGCCGTTTTGAATGAAATAAGAATCAATCTTTTTGTACCATGCTCTTGGCGCCTGCTTCAAGCCATACAATGCTTTCTTCAATCTAATCCTCCTTTCTTCTAACTACATATCCTGCAGGCTGCTCAACATACACTTCTTCTTCCAAAGTACCATTAAGAAATGCAGACTTAACATCCATTTGATGTATTTTTCCAATTTTTTTAAGCTGAGAGTGAAATAAGCATGTGAATTGTATCTAATCTCGCAACGGGAGCAAATACCTCAAAATAATCAATACCTGGTTTTTGTTTGTAGCCTTTAGCCACCAACCTCGCTTTATAGCGATCAATCTCACCAATAGGTTTGTACTTTGTCTTGTACACCCACTTCACTCCTATTGGCTTCTTGTCTGCTGGTAATTCAATCAGCTCCCATGTTTTATTCTTCTCAATTGCTTTGATTTCTTCATCCATAGATTTTATCCAATTTTCATCACCGGAAGATTCTTCAAAAATAACTGGCTCACAATATGCAAATAAGGCAAAGTTGATAATCTCTTCATCAGATGGATCATTGTCAGTACCTAAGACACAATCTTGCAATCGAGCTGGTAATCTCCGGTTCCTTTGTTCTCTATTCGATGTTTCTGGATCATCAGGCTCATCTGGTGTTGTATCTACATTCTCAACCTGCTCTTCATAATCATTTGGAGTTACTATCGGCTCCTTTTGTGACTTTGATGACCAATTTTGTAACAGCCCGATTTTTCGCTAGATTTATTTTATTATTTATTTATGTGTGTTATATATGCTCATATGTGATTATTTGCCTTTGTGTGTATGTTTGGTCGGGAATTGTAGAATTCGGTGTTAGAAGGGTATTTTAGTCATTTTGGACTTAAGGACATTTTGGTCATTTTGAGAGTAGGGGTAATTTAGTAATTTCGTTGAGGATTATTTTTAGTGCTTAGTGAGAGTTGTTATGTTACTAAGTGCTAGGGAGTTGTAGTAATTTATTTTATTACCGGTAGGTGACCGTTATTATTACATTTTACCGTTAAGTGAGTAGTAACATTTTGGGTTAAAATAGAAATGAGTTAGGCCCATTAAGGCATTGTGAGTTGAGCCCAATTAGGTGGAACCTATATAAACTCTAGTTTGTAGAGAAAATAGGGTTTTACCAACATTTTCACAATTGAGAAGAGATAGAGATAAAAAGAAGATCGGGGTTTGAAGAGCAAGATTTAGAGAGGGCTAGAGGAGGCTAGAGATTCAAGCTTTGGGAGCTAAAGTGAAGCCCTAGTTGATTTGGTGAAGAATTAAGGTAAGGGGGTTAGGCTTTAATCATAATCTAGTAGTTTAATTTCTACCCTAATTCTTTGCATAATTGTGGTTAAGTGGTTAATTTGATTTTAAATGTAGAAATTCGTGCTTAATTTTGATGATATGATTATATGCATGAATTAAATGATAATTGTGTTGTTGTTGAATTTGTTTGTCAAAATGGGTATATATGAACATGATAAGTTTTTGTATGAAATTGATGATGAATAATGTCGTGGTTGTTAGATTGATGAGGAATTCATGTTCAAATGTTGTTGTTGTTGTTGTTTTAACATGTGTTGTTGATGAATTGATGCATTGGGTATCATGAATTGATGAAGTGGTGATGAGATTTGTTATTGTTGTTGAAAGTTGTAAAAGTTGGTGAATTGGTGAATTTTGATGTGTTAATGTTACAATCTCAAAACTAGTGTATGTTTAAGTGTTTTGAAGTGTATATGACCTATAAACATCTTTGGGATTAAGTTTTGGGGTTTGGAATGATCAAAATTGGGATTTTAGGGTGAAAAAAGGTTGGAACACGAAACTTTTTGAACTGTTCTGGTGTAGGACGCTTAAGCGTGCAGACGACGCTTAAGCGTGCTCACTAGCGAGCCAAAAGCGTGCTCCAAGCGAGCAACTCCCAGAAGCTACTGGAAGTTGGACGCTTAAGCGTGCAGAGGACGCTTAAGCGTGCAGCTCCCAGTTCAGCCATTTTTATTTCTTTGCTTCGTGCACTTGGGGACCAATCCAGGCTTTCTAAAATGTTTCTTTTGACTTGTTTAACCTCTGTTTATACATCTAATCCTACTGGAACTTCATTTGAATCAAATTGGACTTGATCTTGTGAATCAAACTTAAACTTTTGAAAAATGGTCCAAAATGTCAATTTTCCTGAAACTCGCTTTTCTCGTTAAATTGAAGTAGGGTTAAGGTTGTATAATGTTTATATGATTTCTAAAAATTGTTGTGATTGGTTTCATCAAGTCTTAACACGTTTTGCTTTGAAATGACAAAGGGAGACGAACTTTGGGAATTTCATGATTTCGTCGTGTTTAGCCGGTGAAACGTAATTGTATGCTCTGCTGCACTTATATGTGGTCTACGAAGGCCGTTTTGAATGAAATAAGAATCAATCTTTTTGTACCATGCTCTTGGCGCCTGCTTCAAGCCATACAATGCTTTCTTCAATCTAATCCTCCTTTCTTCTAACTACATATCCTGCAGGCTGCTCAACATACACTTCTTCTTCCAAAGTACCATTAAGAAATGCAGACTTAACATCCATTTGATGTATTTTTCCAATTTTTTTAAGCTGAGAGTGAAATAAGCATGTGAATTGTATCTAATCTCGCAACGGGAGCAAATACCTCAAAATAATCAATACCTGGTTTTTGTTTGTAGCCTTTAGCCACCAACCTCGCTTTATAGCGATCAATCTCACCAATAGGTTTGTACTTTGTCTTGTACACCCACTTCACTCCTATTGGCTTCTTGTCTGCTGGTAATTCAATCAGCTCCCATGTTTTATTCTTCTCAATTGCTTTGATTTCTTCATCCATAGATTTTATCCAATTTTCATCACCGGAAGATTCTTCAAAAATAACTGGCTCACAATATGCAAATAAGGCAAAGTTGATAATCTCTTCATCAGATGGATCATTGTCAGTACCTAAGACACAATCTTGCAATCGAGCTGGTAATCTCCGGTTCCTTTGTTCTCTATTCGATGTTTCTGGATCATCAGGCTCATCTGGTGTTGTATCTACATTCTCAACCTGCTCTTCATAATCATTTGGAGTTACTATCGGCTCCTTTTGTGACTTTGATGACCAATTTTGTAACAGCCCGATTTTTCGCTAGATTTATTTTATTATTTATTTATGTGTGTTATATATGCTCATATGTGATTATTTGCCTTTGTGTGTATGTTTGGTCGGGAATTGTAGAATTCGGTGTTAGAAGGGTATTTTAGTCATTTTGGACTTAAGGACATTTTGGTCATTTTGAGAGTAGGGGTAATTTAGTAATTTCGTTGAGGATTATTTTTAGTGCTTAGTGAGAGTTGTTATGTTACTAAGTGCTAGGGAGTTGTAGTAATTTATTTTATTACCGGTAGGTGACCGTTATTATTACATTTTACCGTTAAGTGAGTAGTAACATTTTGGGTTAAAATAGAAATGAGTTAGGCCCATTAAGGCATTGTGAGTTGAGCCCAATTAGGTGGAACCTATATAAACTCTAGTTTGTAGAGAAAATAGGGTTTTACCAACATTTTCACAATTGAGAAGAGATAGAGATAAAAAGAAGATCGGGGTTTGAAGAGCAAGATTTAGAGAGGGCTAGAGGAGGCTAGAGATTCAAGCTTTGGGAGCTAAAGTGAAGCCCTAGTTGATTTGGTGAAGAATTAAGGTAAGGGGGTTAGGCTTTAATCATAATCTAGTAGTTTAATTTCTACCCTAATTCTTTGCATAATTGTGGTTAAGTGGTTAATTTGATTTTAAATGTAGAAATTCGTGCTTAATTTTGATGATATGATTATATGCATGAATTAAATGATAATTGTGTTGTTGTTGAATTTGTTTGTCAAAATGGGTATATATGAACATGATAAGTTTTTGTATGAAATTGATGATGAATAATGTCGTGGTTGTTAGATTGATGAGGAATTCATGTTCAAATGTTGTTGTTGTTGTTGTTTTAACATGTGTTGTTGATGAATTGATGCATTGGGTATCATGAATTGATGAAGTGGTGATGAGATTTGTTATTGTTGTTGAAAGTTGTAAAAGTTGGTGAATTGGTGAATTTTGATGTGTTAATGTTACAATCTCAAAACTAGTGTATGTTTAAGTGTTTTGAAGTGTATATGACCTATAAACATCTTTGGGATTAAGTTTTGGGGTTTGGAATGATCAAAATTGGGATTTTAGGGTGAAAAAAGGTTGGAACACGAAACTTTTTGAACTGTTCTGGTGTAGGACGCTTAAGCGTGCAGACGACGCTTAAGCGTGCTCACTAGCGAGCCAAAAGCGTGCTCCAAGCGAGCAACTCCTAGAAGCTACTGGAAGTTGGACGCTTAAGCGTGCAGAGGACGCTTAAGCTTGCAGCTCCCAGTTCAGCCATTTTTATTTCTTTGCTTCGTGCACTTGGGGACCAATCCAGGCTTTCTAAAATGTTTCTTTTGACTTGTTTAACCTCTGTTTATACATCTAATCCTACTGGAACTTCATTTGAATCAAATTGGACTTGATCTTGTGAATCAAACTTAAACTTTTGAAAAATGGTCCAAAATGTCAATTTTCCTGAAACTCGCTTTTCTCGTTAAATTGAAGTAGGGTTAAGGTTGTATAATGTTTATATGATTTCTAAAAATTGTTGTGATTGGTTTCATCAAGTCTTAACACGTTTTGCTTTGAAATGACAAAGGGAGACGAACTTTGGGAATTTCATGATTTCGTCGTGTTTAGCCGGTGAAACGTAATTGTATGCTCTGCTGCACTTATATGTGGTCTACGAAGGCCGTTTTGAATGAAATAAGAATCAATCTTTTTGTACCATGCTCTTGGCGCCTGCTTCAAGCCATACAATGCTTTCTTCAATCTAATCCTCCTTTCTTCTAACTACATATCCTGCAGGCTGCTCAACATACACTTCTTCTTCCAAAGTACCATTAAGAAATGCAGACTTAACATCCATTTGATGTATTTTTCCAATTTTTTTAAGCTGAGAGTGAAATAAGCATGTGAATTGTATCTAATCTCGCAACGGGAGAAAATACCTCAAAATAATCAATACCTGGTTTTTGTTTGTAGCCTTTAGCCACCAACCTCGCTTTATAGCGATCAATCTCACCAATAGGTTTGTACTTTGTCTTGTACACCCACTTCACTCCTATTGGCTTCTTGTCTGCTGGTAATTCAATCAGCTCCCATGTTTTATTCTTCTCAATTGCTTTGATTTCTTCATCCATAGATTTTATCCAATTTTCATCACCGGAAGATTCTTCAAAAATAACTGGCTCACAATATGCAAATAAGGCAAAGTTGATAATCTCTTCATCAGATGGATCATTGTCAGTACCTAAGACACAATCTTGCAATCGAGCTGGTAATCTCCGGTTCCTTTGTTCTCTATTCGATGTTTCTGGATCATCAGGCTCATCTGGTGTTGTATCTACATTCTCAACCTGCTCTTCATAATCATTTGGAGTTACTATCGGCTCCTTTTGTGACTTTGATGACCAATTTTGTAACAGCCCGATTTTTCGCTAGATTTATTTTATTATTTATTTATGTGTGTTATATATGCTCATATGTGATTATTTGCCTTTGTGTGTATGTTTGGTCGGGAATTGTAGAATTCGGTGTTAGAAGGGTATTTTAGTCATTTTGGACTTAAGGACATTTTGGTCATTTTGAGAGTAGGGGTAATTTAGTAATTTCGTTGAGGATTATCTTTAGTGCTTAGTGAGAGTTGTTATGTTACTAAGTGCCAGGGAGTTGTAGTAATTTATTTTATTACCGGTAGGTGACCGTTATTATTACATTTTACCGTTAAGTGAGTAGTAACATTTTGGGTTAAAATAGAAATGAGTTAGGCCCATTAAGGCATTGTGAGTTGAGCCCAATTAGGTGGAACCTATATAAACTCTAGTTTGTAGAGAAAATAGGGTTTTACCAACATTTTCACAATTGAGAAGAGATAGAGATAGAAAGAAGATCGGGGTTTGAAGAGCAAGATTTAGAGAGGGCTAGGGGAGGCTAGAGATTCAAGCTTTGGGAGCTAAAGTGAAGCCCTAGTTGATTTGGTGAAGAATTAAGGTAAGGGGGTTAGGCTTTAATCATAATCTAGTAGTTTAATTTCAACCCTAATTCTTTGCATAATTGTGGTTAAGTGGTTAATTTGATTTTAGATGTATAAATTCGTGCTTAATTTTGATGATATGATTATATGCATGAATTAAATGATAATTGTGTTGTTGTTGAATTTGTTTGTCAAAATGGGTATATATGAACATGATAAGTTTTTGTATGAAATTGATGATGAATAATGTCGTGGTTGTTAGATTGATGAGGAATTCATGTTCAAATGTTGTTGTTGTTGTTGTTGTTGTTGTTTTAACATGTGTTGTTGATGAATTGATGCATTGGGTATCATGAATTGATGAAGTGGTGATGAGATTTGTTATTGTTGTTGAAAGTTGTAAAAGTTGGTGAATTGGTGAATTTTGATGTGTTAATGTTACAATCTCAAAACTTGTGTATGTTTAAGTGTTTTGAAGTGTATATGACCTATAAACATCTTTGGGATTAAGTTTTGGGGTTTGGAATGATCAAAATTGGGATTTTAGGGTGAAAAAGGGTTGGAACACGAAACTTTTTGAACTGTTCTAGTGTAGGACGCTTAAGCGTGCAGACGACGCTTAAGCGTGCTCACCAGCGAGCCAAAAGCGTGCTCCAAGCGAGCAACTCCCAGAAGCTACTGGAAGTTGGACGCTTAAGCGTGCAAAGGACGCTTAAGCGTGCAGCTCCCAGTTCAGCCATTTTTATTTCTTTGCTTCGTGCACTTGGGGACCAATCCGGGCTTTCTAAAATGTTTCTTTTGACTTGTTTAACCTCTGTTTATACATCTAATCCTACTGGAACTTCATTTGAATCAAATTGGACTTGATCTTGTGAATCAAACTTAAACTTTTGAAAAATGGTCCAAAATGTCAATTTTTCGGAAACTCGCTTTTCTCGTTAAATTGAAGTAGGGTTAAGGTTGTATAATGTTTATATGATTTCTAAAAATTGTTGTGATTGGTTTCATCAAGTCTTAACACGTTTTGCTTTGAAATGACAAAGAGAGACGAACTTTGGGAATTTCATGATTTCGTCGTGTTTAGCCGGTGAAACGTAATTGTATGCTCTGCTGCACTTATATGTGGTCTACGAAGGCCGTTTTGAATGAAATAAGAATCAATCTTTTTGTACCATGCTCTTGGCGCCTGCTTCAAGCCATACAATGCTTTCTTCAATCTTATCCTCCTTTCTTCTAACTACATATCCTGCTGGCTGCTCAACATACACTTCTTCTTCCAAAGTACCATTAAGAAATGCAGACTTAACATCCATTTGATGTATTTTTCCAATTTTTTTAAGCTGAGAGTGAAATAAGCATGTGAATTGTATCTAATCTCGCAACGGGAGCAAATACCTCAAAATAATCAATACCTGGTTTTTGTTTGTAGCCTTTAGCCACCAACCTCGCTTTATAGCGATCAATCTCACCAATAGGTTTGTACTTTGTCTTGTACACCCACTTCACTCCTATTGGCTTCTTGTCTGCTGGTAATTCAATCAGCTCCCATGTTTTATTCTTCTCAATTGCTTTGATTTCTTCATCCATAGATTTTATCCAATTTTCATCACCAGAAGATTCTTCAAAAATAACTGGCTCACAATATGCAAATAAGGCAAAGTTGATAATCTCTTCATCAGATGGATCATTGTCAGTACCTAAGACACAATCTTGCAATCGAGCTGGTAATCTCCGGTTCCTTTGTTCTCTATTCGATGTTTCTGGATCATCAGGCTCATCTGGTGTTGTATCTACATTCTCAACCTGCTCTTCATAATCATTTGGAGTTACTATCGGCTCCTTTTGTGACTTTGATGACCAATTTTGTAACAGCCCGATTTTTCGCTAGATTTATTTTATTATTTATTTAAGTGTGTTATATATGCTCATATGTGATTATTTGCCTTTGTGTGTATGTTTGGTCGGGAATTGTAGAATTCGGTGTTAGAAGGGTATTTTAGTCATTTTGGACTTAAGGACATTTTGGTCATTTTGAGAGTAGGGGTAATTTAGTAATTTCGTTGAGGATTATTTTTAGTGCTTAGTGAGAGTTGTTATGTTACTAAGTGCTAGGGAGTTGTAGTAATTTATTTTATTACCGGTAGGTGACCGTTATTATTACATTTTACCGTTAAGTGAGTAGTAACATTTTGGGTTAAAATAGAAATGAGTTAGGCCCATTAAGGCATTGTGAGTTGAGCCCAATTAGGTGGAACCTATATAAACTCTAGTTTGTAGAGAAAATAGGGTTTTACCAACATTTTCACAATTGAGAAGAGATAGAGATAGAAAGAAGATCGGGGTTTGAAGAGCAAGAGTTAGAGAGGGCTAGAGGAGGCTAGAGATTCAAGCTTTGGGAGCTAAAGTGAAGCCCTAGTTGATTTGGTGAAGAATTAAGGTAAGGGGGTTAGGCTTTAATCATAATCTAGTAGTTTAATTTCTACCCTAATTCTTTGCATAATTGTGGTTAAGTGGTTAATTTGATTTTAGATGTAGAAATTCGTGCTTAATTTTGATGATATGATTATATGCATGAATTGAATGATAATTGTGTTGTTGTTGTTGAATTTGTTTGTCAAAATGGGTATATATGAACATGATAAGTTTTTGTATGAAATTGATGATGAATAATGTCGTGGTTGTTAGATTGATGAGGAATTCATGTTCAAATGTTGTTGTTGTTGTTGTTTTAACATGTGTTGTTGATGAATTGATGCATTGGGTATCATGAATTGATGAAGTGGTGATGAGATTTGTTATTGTTGTTGAAAGTTGTAAAAGTTGGTGAATTGGTGAATTTTGATGTGTTAATGTTACAATCTCAAAACTTGTGTATGTTTAAGTGTTTTGAAGTGTATATGACCTATAAACATCTTTGGGATTAAGTTTTGGGGTTTGGAATGATCAAAATTGGGATTTTAGGGTGAAAAAGGGTTGGAACACGAAACTTTTTGAACTGTTCTGGTGTAGGACACTTAAGCGTCCAGACGACGCTTAAGCGTGCTCACCAGCGAGCCAAAAGCGTGCTCCAAGCGAGCAACTCCCAGAAGCTACTGGAAGTTGGACGCTTAAGCGTGCAGAGGACGCTTAAGCGTGCAGCTCCCAAATCAGCCATTTTTATTTCTTTGCTTCGTGCACTTGGGGACCAATCCGGGCTTTCTAAAATGTTTCTTTTGACTTGTTTAACCTCTGTTTATACATCTAATCCTACTGGAACTTCATTTGAATCAAATTGGACTTGATCTTGTGAATCAAACTTAAACTTTTGAAAAATGGTCCAAAATGTCAATTTTTCGGAAACTCGCTTTTCTCGTTAAATTGAAGTAGGGTTAAGGTTGTATAATGTTTATATGATTTCTAAAAATTGTTGTGATTGGTTTCATCAAGTCTTAACACGTTTTGCTTTGAAATGACAAAGAGAGACGAACTTTGGGAATTTCATGATTTCGTCGTGTTTAGCCGGTGAAACGTAATTGTATGCTCTGCTGCACTTATATGTGGTCTACGAAGGCCGTTTTGAATGAAATAAGAATCAATCTTTTTGTACCATGCTCTTGGCGCCTGCTTCAAGCCATACAATGCTTTCTTCAATCGTATCCTCCTTTCTTCTAACTACATATCCTGCTGGCTGCTCAACATACACTTCTTCTTCCAAAGTACCATTAAGAAATGCAGACTTAACATCCATTTGATGTATTTTTCCAATTTTTTTAAGCTGAGAGTGAAATAAGCATGTGAATTGTATCTAATCTCGCAACGGGAGCAAATACCTCAAAATAATCAATACCTGGTTTTTGTTTGTAGCCTTTAGCCACCAACCTCGCTTTATAGCGATCAATCTCACCAATAGGTTTGTACTTTGTCTTGTACACCCACTTCACTCCTATTGGCTTCTTGTCTGCTGGTAATTCAATCAGCTCCCATGTTTTATTCTTCTCAATTGCTTTGATTTCTTCATCCATAGATTTTATCCAATTTTCATCACCGGAAGATTCTTCAAAAATAACTGGCTCACAATATGCAAATAAGGCAAAGTTGATAATCTCTTCATCAGATGGATCATTGTCAGTACCTAAGACACAATCTTGCAATCGAGCTGGTAATCTCCGGTTCCTTTGTTCTCTATTCGATGTTTCTGGATCATCAGGCTCATCTGGTGTTTATCTACATTCTCAACCTGCTCTTCATAATCATTTGGAGTTACTATCGGCTCCTTTTGTGACTTTGATGACCAATTTTGTAACAGCCCGATTTTTCGCTAGATTTATTTTATTATTTATTTAAGTGTGTTATACATGCTCATATGTGATTATTTGCCTTTGTGTGTATGTTTTAGTCATTTTGGACTTAAGGACATTTTGGTCATTTTGAGAGTAGGGGTAATTTAGTAATTTCGTTGAGGATTATTTTTAGTGCTTAGTGAGAGTTGTTATGTTACTAAGTGCTAGGGAGTTCTAGTAATTTATTTTATTACCGGTAGGTGACCGTTATTATTACATTTTACCGTTAAGTGAGTAGTAACATTTTGGGTTAAAATAGAAATGAGTTAGGCCCATTAAGGCATTGTGAGTTGAGCCCAATTAGGTGGAACCTATATAAACTCTAGTTTGTAGAGAAAATAGGGTTTTACCAACATTTTCACAATTGAGAAGAGATAGAGATAGAAAGAAGATCGGGGTTTGAAGAACAAGAGTTAGAGAGGGCTAGAGGAGGCTAGAGATTCAAGCTTTGGGAGCTAAAGTGAAGCCCTAGTTGATTTGGTGAAGAATTAAGGTAAGGGGGTTAGGCTTTAATCATAATCTAGTAGTTTAATTTCTACCCTAATTCTTTGCATAATTGTGGTTAAGTGGTTAATTTGATTTTAGATGTAGAAATTCGTGCTTAATTTTGATGATATGATTATATGCATGAATTGAATGATAATTGTGTTGTTGTTGTTGAATTTGTTTGTCAAAATGGGTATATATGAACATGATAAGTTTTTGTATGAAATTGATGATGAATAATGTCGTGGTTGTTAGATTGATGAGGAATTCATGTTCAAATGTTGTTGTTGTTGTTGTTTTAACATGTGTTGTTGATGAATTGATGCATTGGGTATCATGAATTGATGAAGTGGTGATGAGATTTGTTATTGTTGTTGAAAGTTGTAAAAGTTGGTGAATTGGTGAATTTTGATGTGTTAATGTTACAATCTCAAAACTTGTGTATGTTTAATTGTTTTGAAGTGTATATGACCTATAAACATCTTTGGGATTAAGTTTTGGGGTTTGGAATGATCAAAATTGGGATTTTAGGGTGAAAAAGGGTTGGAACACAAAACTTTTTGAACTGTTCTGGTGTAGGACGCTTAAGCGTGCAGACGACGCTTAAGCGTGCTCACCAGCGAGCCAAAAGCGTGCTCCAAGCGAGCAACTCCCAGAAGCTACTGGAAGTTGGACGCTTAAGCGTGCAGAGGACGCTTAAGCGTGCAGCTCCCAAATCAGCCATTTTTATTTCTTTGCTTCGTGCACTTGGGGACCAATCCGGGCTTTCTAAAATGTTTCTTTTGACTTGTTTAACCTCTGTTTATACATCTAATCCTACTGGAACTTCATTTGAATCAAATTGGACTTGATCTTGTGAATCAAACTTAAACTTTTGAAAAATGGTCCAAAATGTCAATTTTTCGGAAACTCGCTTTTCTCGTTAAATTGAAGTAGGGTTAAGGTTGTATAATGTTTATATGATTTCTAAAAATTGTTGTGATTGGTTTCATCAAGTCTTAACACGTTTTGCTTTGAAATGACAAAGAGAGACGAACTTTGGGAATTTCATGATTTCGTCGTGTTTAGCCGGTGAAACGTAATTGTATGCTCTGCTGCACTTATATGTGGTCTACGAAGGCCGTTTTGAATGAAATAAGAATCAATCTTTTTGTACCATGCTCTTGGCGCCTGCTTCAAGCCATACAATGCTTTCTTCAATCGTATCCTCCTTTCTTCTAACTACATATCCTGCTGGCTGCTCAACATACACTTCTTCTTCCAAAGTACCATTAAGAAATGCAGACTTAACATCCATTTGATGTATTTTTCCAATTTTTTTAAGCTGAGAGTGAAATAAGCATGTGAATTGTATCTAATCTCGCAACGGGAGCAAATACCTCAAAATAATCAATACCTGGTTTTTGTTTGTAGCCTTTAGCCACCAACCTCGCTTTATAGCGATCAATCTCACCAATAGGTTTGTACTTTGTCTTGTACACCCACTTCACTCCTATTGGCTTCTTGTCTGCTGGTAATTCAATCAGCTCCCATGTTTTATTCTTCTCAATTGCTTTGATTTCTTCATCCATAGATTTTATCCAATTTTCATCACCGGAAGATTCTTCAAAAATAACTGGCTCACAATATGCAAATAAGGCAAAGTTGATAATCTCTTCATCAGATGGATCATTGTCAGTACCTAAGACACAATCTTGCAATCGAGCTGGTAATCTCCGGTTCCTTTGTTCTCTATTCGATGTTTCTGGATCATCAGGCTCATCTGGTGTTTATCTACATTCTCAACCTGCTCTTCATAATCATTTGGAGTTACTATCGGCTCCTTTTGTGACTTTGATGACCAATTTTGTAACAGCCCGATTTTTCGCTAGATTTATTTTATTATTTATTTAAGTGTGTTATACATGCTCATATGTGATTATTTGCCTTTGTGTGTATGTTTTAGTCATTTTGGACTTAAGGACATTTTGGTCATTTTGAGAGTAGGGGTAATTTAGTAATTTCGTTGAGGATTATTTTTAGTGCTTAGTGAGAGTTGTTATGTTACTAAGTGCTAGGGAGTTCTAGTAATTTATTTTATTACCGGTAGGTGACCGTTATTATTACATTTTACCGTTAAGTGAGTAGTAACATTTTGGGTTAAAATAGAAATGAGTTAGGCCCATTAAGGCATTGTGAGTTGAGCCCAATTAGGTGGAACCTATATAAACTCTAGTTTGTAGAGAAAATAGGGTTTTACCAACATTTTCACAATTGAGAAGAGATAGAGATAGAAAGAAGATCGGGGTTTGAAGAACAAGAGTTAGAGAGGGCTAGAGGAGGCTAGAGATTCAAGCTTTGGGAGCTAAAGTGAAGCCCTAGTTGATTTGGTGAAGAATTAAGGTAAGGGGGTTAGGCTTTAATCATAATCTAGTAGTTTAATTTCTACCCTAATTCTTTGCATAATTGTGGTTAAGTGGTTAATTTGATTTTAGATGTAGAAATTCGTGCTTAATTTTGATGATATGATTATATGCATGAATTGAATGATAATTGTGTTGTTGTTGTTGAATTTGTTTGTCAAAATGGGTATATATGAACATGATAAGTTTTTGTATGAAATTGATGATGAATAATGTCGTGGTTGTTAGATTGATGAGGAATTCATGTTCAAATGTTGTTGTTGTTGTTGTTTTAACATGTGTTGTTGATGAATTGATGCATTGGGTATCATGAATTGATGAAGTGGTGATGAGATTTGTTATTGTTGTTGAAAGTTGTAAAAGTTGGTGAATTGGTGAATTTTGATGTGTTAATGTTACAATCTCAAAACTTGTGTATGTTTAATTGTTTTGAAGTGTATATGACCTATAAACATCTTTGGGATTAAGTTTTGGGGTTTGGAATGATCAAAATTGGGATTTTAGGGTGAAAAAGGGTTGGAACACAAAACTTTTTGAACTGTTCTGGTGTAGGACGCTTAAGCGTGCAGACGACGCTTAAGCGTGCTCACCAGCGAGCCAAAAGCGTGCTCCAAGCGAGCAACTCCCAGAAGCTACTGGAAGTTGGACGCTTAAGCGTGCAGAGGACGCTTAAGCGTGCAGCTCCCAAATCAGCCATTTTTATTTCTTTGCTTCGTGCACTTGGGGACCAATCCGGGCTTTCTAAAATGTTTCTTTTGACTTGTTTAACCTCTGTTTATACATCTAATCCTACTGGAACTTCATTTGAATCAAATTGGACTTGATCTTGTGAATCAAACTTAAACTTTTGAAAAATGGTCCAAAATGTCAATTTTTCGGAAACTCGCTTTTCTCGTTAAATTGAAGTAGGGTTAAGGTTGTATAATGTTTATATGATTTCTAAAAATTGTTGTGATTGGTTTCATCAAGTCTTAACACGTTTTGCTTTGAAATGACAAAGAGAGACGAACTTTGGGAATTTCATGATTTCGTCGTGTTTAGCCGGTGAAACGTAATTGTATGCTCTGCTGCACTTATATGTGGTCTACGAAGGCCGTTTTGAATGAAATAAGAATCAATCTTTTTGTACCATGCTCTTGGCGCCTGCTTCAAGCCATACAATGCTTTCTTCAATCGTATCCTCCTTTCTTCTAACTACATATCCTGCTGGCTGCTCAACATACACTTCTTCTTCCAAAGTACCATTAAGAAATGCAGACTTAACATCCATTTGATGTATTTTTCCAATTTTTTTAAGCTGAGAGTGAAATAAGCATGTGAATTGTATCTAATCTCGCAACGGGAGCAAATACCTCAAAATAATCAATACCTGGTTTTTGTTTGTAGCCTTTAGCCACCAACCTCGCTTTATAGCGATCAATCTCACCAATAGGTTTGTACTTTGTCTTGTACACCCACTTCACTCCTATTGGCTTCTTGTCTGCTGGTAATTCAATCAGCTCCCATGTTTTATTCTTCTCAATTGCTTTGATTTCTTCATCCATAGATTTTATCCAATTTTCATCACCGGAAGATTCTTCAAAAATAACTGGCTCACAATATGCAAATAAGGCAAAGTTGATAATCTCTTCATCAGATGGATCATTGTCAGTACCTAAGACACAATCTTGCAATCGAGCTGGTAATCTCCGGTTCCTTTGTTCTCTATTCGATGTTTCTGGATCATCAGGCTCATCTGGTGTTTATCTACATTCTCAACCTGCTCTTCATAATCATTTGGAGTTACTATCGGCTCCTTTTGTGACTTTGATGACCAATTTTGTAACAGCCCGATTTTTCGCTAGATTTATTTTATTATTTATTTAAGTGTGTTATACATGCTCATATGTGATTATTTGCCTTTGTGTGTATGTTTTAGTCATTTTGGACTTAAGGACATTTTGGTCATTTTGAGAGTAGGGGTAATTTAGTAATTTCGTTGAGGATTATTTTTAGTGCTTAGTGAGAGTTGTTATGTTACTAAGTGCTAGGGAGTTCTAGTAATTTATTTTATTACCGGTAGGTGACCGTTATTATTACATTTTACCGTTAAGTGAGTAGTAACATTTTGGGTTAAAATAGAAATGAGTTAGGCCCATTAAGGCATTGTGAGTTGAGCCCAATTAGGTGGAACCTATATAAACTCTAGTTTGTAGAGAAAATAGGGTTTTACCAACATTTTCACAATTGAGAAGAGATAGAGATAGAAAGAAGATCGGGGTTTGAAGAACAAGAGTTAGAGAGGGCTAGAGGAGGCTAGAGATTCAAGCTTTGGGAGCTAAAGTGAAGCCCTAGTTGATTTGGTGAAGAATTAAGGTAAGGGGGTTAGGCTTTAATCATAATCTAGTAGTTTAATTTCTACCCTAATTCTTTGCATAATTGTGGTTAAGTGGTTAATTTGATTTTAGATGTAGAAATTCGTGCTTAATTTTGATGATATGATTATATGCATGAATTGAATGATAATTGTGTTGTTGTTGTTGAATTTGTTTGTCAAAATGGGTATATATGAACATGATAAGTTTTTGTATGAAATTGATGATGAATAATGTCGTGGTTGTTAGATTGATGAGGAATTCATGTTCAAATGTTGTTGTTGTTGTTGTTTTAACATGTGTTGTTGATGAATTGATGCATTGGGTATCATGAATTGATGAAGTGGTGATGAGATTTGTTATTGTTGTTGAAAGTTGTAAAAGTTGGTGAATTGGTGAATTTTGATGTGTTAATGTTACAATCTCAAAACTTGTGTATGTTTAATTGTTTTGAAGTGTATATGACCTATAAACATCTTTGGGATTAAGTTTTGGGGTTTGGAATGATCAAAATTGGGATTTTAGGGTGAAAAAGGGTTGGAACACAAAACTTTTTGAACTGTTCTGGTGTAGGACGCTTAAGCGTGCAGACGACGCTTAAGCGTGCTCACCAGCGAGCCAAAAGCGTGCTCCAAGCGAGCAACTCCCAGAAGCTACTGGAAGTTGGACGCTTAAGCGTGCAGAGGACGCTTAAGCGTGCAGCTCCCAGTTCAGCCATTTTTATTTCTTTGCTTCGTGCACTTGGGGACCAATCCGGGCTTTCTAAAATGTTTCTTTTGACTTGTTTAACCTCTGTTTATACATCTAATCCTACTGGAACTTCATTTGAATCAAATTGGACTTGATCTTGTGAATCAAACTTAAACTTTTGAAAAATGGTCCAAAATGTCAATTTTCCGGAAACTCGCTTTTCTCGTTAAATTGAAGTAGGGTTAAGGTTGTATAATGTTTATATGATTTCTAAAAATTGTTGTGATTGGTTTCATCAAGTCTTAACACGTTTTGCTTTGAAATGACAAAGAGAGATGTTTAGCCGGTGAAACGTAATTGTATGCTCTGCTGCACTTATATGTGGTCTAGAGATATAATTAGTTGAGGCATTGAATTTTGTTTACTTGGTTTTGGTTCAAAAGCTTCAATTATTTTAAAATGGTGAAGTTAGAGACGAACTTTGATGAAAATGGTTTTATGAGCCGAATGCTTTATAATCCTCTATGGATAGTTTGATATGAATGTTCTTGTTTGAATGATTGTTAGGTGAAGAATATGATGTTTGTTATCATGTGTTGTATTGAATGGAGTTGTTGAACTTTATGATAAAGTTGAATGTTGGTGATAGCCGTTGATTATAGCCGTTGAATATAGCCGTTGAATTGTTGTGAACATATGCATAGTGGATTGAGTCATATGTTCATGCATCATATGTGGTGTCGGATGTTATATCCATATTGCCGTCGACTATAGCAGTTGATAATGATGTTTTGTTGCATCTTGGGGGACGACTTTGAGAAGATTTGGTACCACATGCATATATGTGTCGAGTTAGGCGCATATCATTATAGCATGAGTATTGAATGTTGCATTTAATGATGAATGTGATGAAGGTGTGGTTGATGTATGTGTGATGAATACATATATTTGTGTTATTCGAAAATGTTATGTGAATGAATATGTGGAGGTTAATTATTCATGTTATTTAGTGAAGAATTGAAATGATATATATGTATATGTATCTAGTTATTTGTATTGATTATGATTAATGTAATGCTAACCTCCAGTGGTTTTTGACCGCCTACCTGTCTGTATGGATGGGTAGACGCTGTGCAGGAGTAGTTTCTTTCGGTGAGTGCTTGGATAGCGGGAGCTATCTCTGCTATCGGTTGGAGTCATAGGTTTAGGCTCTAATTAGGGTCGGTGTCTTTATGTTTTGTTAGATTCTGTTTATTGTCGGATTCTGTTGAGATTTGTCCACTTGTTGGGACTTGGAGAATTTTTATATGATGATGTATTTTTGACCATGGCATGTATATGTTGGATATATATGATTTGTATCCGCTGCGACTGTTGAGATATTATATATATATATATACATGTATGTTTGGATTTTGGAGTTTTGTTGAGACGTAGCATCTATTTTTTGAATATTTGTTATATTCGCGTGTTTTATCGCTTTAATAGAAATAGGGCGTTATAAATTCCACATTCCTCCTTCATCAAACGTCACATCTCTGCTGATGATCACCTTCTTGGTATCTGGATTGTAAAGCTTGTAGGCCTTTGAATTTGAAATGTAGCCAATAAAGATACATCTTTGTCCTTTATCATCTAACTTCTTTCTGAGTTGATCCGGTACATGAGCGTAGGCAATACATCCAAAAACTCTGAGGTGCCTAACTGAGGGCCTCCTTCCACTCCAAGCTTCTTTGGGAGTCTTCTCTTGAACACATTTTGTTGGAAATCTGTTCAAAATATAAACTGCAGTGGCAACTGCTTCTGCACAAAATTCCTTTGGCATTTGTTTGGCTTTTAGCATGCATCTTACCATATCCATGATTGTTCTGTTCTTCCTTTTAGCTACTCCATTTTGTTGAGGAGTGTATCTGGTGGTTAACTGATGTTGGATGCCATGTTGCTCAAAGAAATTTGTGCCGACGAGGTATTCTTGGCCTCTGTCTGTTCTGAGTGCTTTGATTGGACAACCACTTTGTTTTTATACGAACGCTTTGAATGTCTTGAAGACATCAACAACTTCTGATTTCTGCTTCAGAAAATATACCCAAGCCTTTCTGCTAAAATCATCAATAAAAGTAATAAAATACCTACAGCTACCAGGTGTTGGTATTTCAACTGATCAAATCTGAATGAACGATCTCCAGAAGTTTCTTCGCTCTCCAAGACTTTCCGGAAGGAAATGATTCTCTATGCCTCTTTCCAATTTGGCATGTCTCGCATACACCACTTGGAATGTTCACAACAGGCAAACCAGAAACATATTCTTTTCGTGACAGGTAATTCAAGCGAGAAAAATGAAAGTGACCAAATCGCATGTGCCACAACCAATCATCATTTGGAATTATTGAACTCAAGCAAGGAAATTGATCATGTTGAATTCTTAGAGGGAATAGGCGGTTAGGAGACATTTTTACCTTTGTGATGAATCTCCCATTTCTATCAATCAACGTGCAATAACCTTTGTGAATCTGCATGTTCTAACCTTTCTCTGACAGTTGTCCCATGCTCAAGAGATTTTGATGAAGACCAGAAGCATAGGAAACATCACCAATAAAATTTTGTGATCCATCTTTCAATCTTATAGCAATTTGGCTTTCCCGTCAATTGGAATATTTGAATTATTTCCAAACTTCACGGTAGATTTTACAGTTTCGTTCAGAGAAGAAAATAATTCCTTTTTCCCACACATATGATTACTACACCCAATGTCCAAATACCAAATATTTTCTTCTTCTGAAAGTGTATTGCTAGCTAAAAATAAACTATGTTGATTTTGAGAAGACTCGCTAAAGTTTTAATATGAATTCTCTGCCATGTTTACCTGATGTTTGTATCTGCAATCAGCTGCTTTATGCCCGTACTTTCCATAATTAAAGCAACCATTATTTGTCCTCTCTTCGTTGTAATAACCTCTTTCTCTACCACGATTGTTGGACCCAAAGTTGTTTCTACCTCTTTCTTTATGTGATTGATTGAAATTGTTGTAATTGTTGTCTCTCCATTGGTTAAAGTTGCCACATCCTCTTCCTCTAAAGGTACATCTACCTCTTCCTCTGAAATTTCCTCTTCCTCCATTGTTGAAATTGTCACGAGCTCTGGCTTCTCCCATCTTGCTGGATTCAGCAACGTTGTTGAGGTTCACCTGGCTTTTCAAGGTTCCTCCTTTAATTTTTCAGTCTTCTCCAATATTCTATTGACATGGCTTTCGATACTTCCCTGCAACTCTGCTATCGAGAAGGTATCGGTATCATGGGACTCCAATATCGTAGTCACCACGTGATCATACTTCATCGACATGGTGCGTAGAATTTTCTCCACCACCTTGCTATCTGGAATATCTTCTCCATACACCCTCATCTTGTTGACAAGATTTATAACATGAGTAAAATATTGATCCACTGTTTCAGAACTTGACATTTCATACCTTTCGTATTCTTTACGCAGAGACTACAACTTTGATTTCTGAGCTTTCTCCATTCCTTTATGTGACAGCTTGAAGATGTCCCATGCCTCTTTCAAAGTTTTAGCATTTGCTATTTTGCCGAAAATTTAGTAATCTATTCCTTGAAGAATTTGAGATAGTGCCAGCTGGTCCCTTCTACGAGCAAGTTCATTAGCTCCTTGTTGCAAACCAGACTCCACATAGCTCCAGATGTTGTGAGCTTTAAGATGTGTTGTCATCATAAATTCCCAATAACTGAAATCTAATTCAGAATACAATTTGGGACCGGACCAAACGATATTGAAATTATTGTTTGACATATCTCTCTCAGAATATGCTTACAATAATTTTGACACAATGAGAACTCTTTTGTTTCTCACACACTCAGACTATTTTTGACAATGACTTTGACACAGTGAGAACTATTTTGTTCCTCACACACTCAAACTATTTTTGACACTGACACTCTGCAGGACCTAACCTGCTCTGATACCAATTTGATATCAGTGGGACATATAACACACGAACTCACAAGTAAACTAACAAAGAATAGCAAGGAGAGACTTTCTATTGAACACTGTTTTTGTTCACTCAAACTTGATACATCACGATGGTACAAGCATGGCCTTTTATAGGCTCTTAATCTTAATGGATAAGCTAAGTAAATAAGTTACTAGATTTTTCTACATAGATGGTGCTAGATTATTCCGATAGAGGAGGTGCAACTCTCTAGATTTTTCTAGTGGCAGTGCTAGACTATTCTAGGTGGTGTTAGTACTTAGATATTTTTACTTCTTAATGACTAAGCAAATACCTAGGTTATTCTAGATTATTTCAGGTGGTGCAACTTAGATTTTTTCTAGTCTTAATGGCAAAGAGTAACTCCAAGCTTCTATACTTTTCTAGATATTTCTTGATTTAATTTCTAACAATGTCTTGTAACTTTCCAATGTGGGCCATGAAAATCTCCAACGTGGGCACTAACACAGGAATGCTAACATTGACATGAAAATTAATTTAAGGATGAATTACTTATGAATGAACAATCATGGGTAGAAAACTAACGCTAGAGATGGGAACTTAGTAAAATATTGACTTAGATAGTCGAGGCTAGAGTATTCGGATATGAACTAGACACATATTAGACATATGCATAGAACAACAATTGTATAATAAAATTAACGGAAATGCATTAGATATGCATATAGTACATAAATTGCATTACATATGCATACAATAAAGACTTATCAATTAAAGCATACGAAACGGAGCGGGGAAAACCTGGGTAACATTAGAACCCCAGTTAAAAGGCAAATCCCGAATGTTTTATTGGAACGGAGTGGGGCAAACCTAGGTAACATTCGAACCCCAGTTAGAAGGCAAGTCCCGAATATTCCAATTGTGCTTAATTAAGTTGTGTCCCTCGCAGGCTCCAGATCAGGCTGGATGAGATTTCCTTGAGAAACCTACACAACGACAAGAGGAGTTCTGGTGATTAGCCTCAGATAGGAATTTTCACCAGATAGCAGTGGGATGGTGATCGGGGTTAATCCACTCGGGATCCATTTCGTAAAATCAACTCCGATAATTATGTTTGTTCAACGCTAACTTTCTATCATTATATGAACAATTTATGAATTAGAACATGTATATGCATTTGCATCATATCATGCTTATAATAGCATACAAATGACGATCCTAGTCTACACCCGATCATCCAGTT
The DNA here is from genome assembly GCF_051527215.1 of Medicago sativa. Taxonomy (NCBI): domain Eukaryota; kingdom Viridiplantae; phylum Streptophyta; class Magnoliopsida; order Fabales; family Fabaceae; genus Medicago; species Medicago sativa. The sequence continues at coordinate 37,454,060 of NC_140755.1, read as the reverse complement.
TATAGGAATATTTTATATGGTACAGATAACGATCTTAGTATCTCATGGCCGTTCAGGTATGTAGAGCATACACGCACGTATAAACCCAAAATGGGTTGAGTATAGTCGGATGGTGATCGTAGGTTTCCCCAGAGATTGCCTAGAGCCTAGGATTGGTGGAACTCACTGAGACATTGTAATATTGCCTGTCAGCATCGGAATATTACCAGTTGATCGTGCTAGAGGATTAATGTTACGGAAAGAAAGTTGACGGAAATATTTATTATGTGATATCAGCTTAATACGGGTTAAGTATCAGAGTCGGATTTAACATGATTGAGACAAGGGTAAAATAGTAATTGCACGAAAAAGGATATTTATGTGGTTTAGGCCTCAAAATATCTCATTTTCATTTATCCTTTCTCTCTCTAGTTTTTGGCAAAGAGTTCTCTCCTCCCTCTCTTCTCTACTCCTTCCAAAAGTTTGATCCAAGCTTGTTTCCAAGTTAAGCAATCTTCACTCATGATATCATAAGTATATGGAAGCTTGGTTCTCATTGATTTCACTATTTTCACCACAAGAACAAGATTGAAGGAACTAGGGTTTGATGTGAAGAAGTTAGATGTTGAAGTTTGAAGTTGTGCAAGCTTGTTGTTGCATTGAGGTGAGTTCTATAGATAGAATACCTTCCCTTGGGTTGTGTATGAGCTTTATGTGAGATGAATTGAAAATATAGAAGTTATGTTAGTGTATGAGCTAGAGGATTTTAGTACCCCTTTTGCCATTAGTCATTGAAATTATGTTGTTTGTTGTTATGTATTTGTTCTAAGTTGTTTTCTATGTATTCTGGGTGGTTTGTGTGCATTGGAAACTCAATTTTGAGGTTTAGAGGTCAAAATCATGAATTCTGCAGGTCTGATAATGAAGAACCTCGCTTAAGCGAGAAAATCTCGCTCAAGCGAAATCAATGTCGAATCAAAACTGCCAATCTCGCTTAAGCGAGATGAATCTCGCTTACGCGAGATTCCACAGCACAACACTTTTTCACAAAAAATTCATGAAATGCAGTGGTTTCGACGAGGCTTTCCCCTGCAGTCTCTTATAACTTTAAAAACCCCTCAAAGTCAAGTTATCATTGCACATTAAACCTAAAGATATTGGTAATGAAATGCATGAACAACATCAAGAGTTTCAATGACGAATAGCACATGAGATGTTATGATATGACCCTTGATTTGGGTAGGAAATAACACTAAGTATGGGGGAAAAGCATAGAGCCTCGACATAGAAAGTCGAGAACTAGAAAGATAGCATGAATCCCTAAGTATGGCAAGTATAGGATTATGAATGCCTATGTAGGTAAGACGCGAAGTGTATTTTCCTTCGCATATGATTATGTAAGAGTATGCACGCAATGATTAGGTATGAATGAAGGTAGTTTACTATTAATCAGATCGACCCCGGATCCGAGGTAAACGAGTATGCATGTATAGGTTAGAAAGCTTTCATGAATGTTTAAGACTATGATTTAATGAATGAAGTAGGTGGCATGAGAAACGGGATAAGCTCCGCAAGGGGGGCCCGCATGTCACTGAGTGTAGGTGTCGTGTCTTTTGTATTCCTTCCAAGGAAGGATGCAAGAGGTTCCCCAAGGGGAATGGTAGAACCGGTTAAGCCGTAAGGGACCCACACGTCACTGAGGGAGGTATGGGATTGTACTTGAGGCTACTCCACCTTGGGCTTTCCGTAAAATTGAATCAAGATAATGAATGTTTGTTCAACGTTGATATTGTGATTGAATGAATGTTTATGACTATGCATGATTATGAATATGTTATGATATGATGTTAGCTATGAACAAGTCGTGCATTAGAGTATGTTATGAATGTTTTACCGATGACGATCTTAGGTTTCCCTATTCGTCCGGTTTAGGACCGCGTCATGAATATGTATGTTAAGTCTTGATGCGTATATCGTATCTTGAGATAGCGGTTCTAGGATCCCTTAACCGCCATGACATGTATGATGATAGTAAGACCTATGACAAGTAAGATGAACCTATGACGGGTCTAGCATGCACTACTGTCTAGGAAAGCAAGTCCCCACACACGTATAATCAACCGCCAGGTTGTATTGTAGACATGTGGTGACCGTAGGTTTTCCCCGTGGTTGCCTATAGCCTAGGATTTAGGGGAACTCACTGAGACATTATGTCTTATCCTAATCCTTATTTGTTTCAGATAAGCTGGATGATTATGCATGTTCGTTGCCGGAAGGATGTTCTGTAACAGCCCGATTTTCGCTAGATTTATTTTATTATTTATTTATGTGTGTTATATGTGCTCTTATGTGATTATTTGCCTCTGTGTGTATTTTTGGTTGGGAATTGTAGAATTCGGTGTTAGAAGGGTATTTTAGTCATTTTGGAATTAGGGGCATTTTGGTCATTTTGAGAGTAGGGGTAATTTTGTAATTTTCGTTGAGGATTATTTTTAGTGATTAGTGAGAGTTATTATTTTACTAAGTGCTAGAGGGTGTAGTAATTATTTTATTTACCGGTAAGTGACCGTTAGTGTGATGTTTTACCGTTAAGTGAGTTAAACCATTTTTGGGTGTTAGAATAGAAATGGGTTAGGCCTATTAAGGTGTTGTGAATTAAGCCCAATTAAGGGAGCCTATATAAACTAATGTTAGTAGAGGAATAGGGTTTTACCACATTTGTTCATTTGAGAAGAGAAGAGATAGAGGCTAGAGAGAAGAACAAGAACAAGGGTTAGAGCTAGAAGAGGAGATTCATCATCTAGGAGCTAAATTGAAGCTTGGGTTAGAGATTCTTGGTGCTAGAGGTAAGAGGGTTAGATTTCAACCATAATTCATATCTTTTTCTCTTTACCCATTTTTGTGAAATTGATGAATTGAATCTAATAGACGTAAAATTCGTGCATGATTGTTGTTGTTATGTTTGAGAACATGATTTATATGATAATTGTATGTTAGTATGTGAATTAACATGGTTAAATGCATAGTTGTTGGTGCTTAGTGTTCTTGAGCAAGTTTGATGAGAATTGATGTTGTGGTGTTGAATTATGCATGAATTGGTGTTTATTAGTTGATGTTAGTGATTTGGAGGATGTTGTTGTTGAATTGGTGCTTTGGGTATCAAGATTTATGAATTGATGAAGAGATTTTGTATTATTGTTGAAAGTTGAGAAAGTGGTGATAATTTGGTGAATTTTGTTATGTTGATGATTTAATTCCAAAACTTGTATGTGTTTAAGTGTATTGAACTTATTTTGACCTATAAACACTTTCTGGAACTTGTTTTGGTGAATTGGGGGATTGAAAATGGGATTTTGGGATGAATTTGGGTTAGAACCCGTAACAGAGTTCTGGAAATCTGGTGTAGGACGCTTAAGGGTGCTTAGGAAGCTTAAGCATCCCACCAGCGTCCCAGAAGCGTGCCAAAAGCGTGATGTTCCAGAAGTTACTGGAACTAGGACGCTTAAGCATGCAGAGGACGCTTAAGCGTCCTAGCCCCAATTCAGCAACTTTTGATTTTTGTTTTCGAGCACTTGGGGACCAATCCGATACTTCTAAAATGTTTCTTTGGACTTAATTAACCTCTGTTTATGCCTTTAATCCTACTGGAACATGATTTGATTTGGTTTGGACTTGAATTTGTGAAAATCGTCTAACTTTTATAAAAACGGTCCAAACGTTGATTTTTCCAAAATCTCATTTTTCTCCGGAATTTGAGGTGGGATTAAAGTTGTATATTGTTTATATGATTTCTACAAATGGTTGTGATTGGTTTCACCAAGCTTGAACTTGTTTTGCTTTGAAAATGAGAGCTTTTGTGAAAAATGATAAAGTGAGACGAACTTTGAATTTTTATTGAATTTGTCATATTTGGCCGATGAAATGCTTATGTAATCTCTACTGCACGCATAAGTGACTTGTGAGAATACATGGCATAAGCAATTGACCTTGTTTGCTTGGTTTTGACGTATATGCTCAAGTGTTTCTAATGTTGTGATCTTAAGAGACGAACTTCGTTGGAAATGGTTTTAAGAGCCAATTGTCTTGTGAATCCTTTATGGATATTTGATATAACTTATATGAAGATGATTGGTGGTGTATTTATGTGACAACTACATGTTGTGTGATTTTTGGATGTTGTTGGTGATTGTATATATGTTAAATTGGTGGTGAATTGTTGTTGATTGCATATATACAAGTATTGGTGATGGTGAGGTGAATTGTTTGTGTGAACATATGCATTGTAGTTGAGTCATATGTTCATGCATTCATGACTGATGGTGGTGGATTTTATATCCAATTGAGGTGATTTACGATGTTTTTGTTGCATCGGAGGTGACGACCTTGAGGTGATTTGGTACCACAAGCATCTAGATGAGTCTAGAGCCATTGCATACATTATTGGTGATTTGAAATGCATTTGTTTGTGCATGATGGTGAATTTGTTAATTGTTAATTATCATGATAGAAATTGTGATCTGTGTATGGTACATTTGTGGATATGAACTTGGAATGATGATATTGAATGATCTTGGATTATTTATGTGTTGTGAATATTTGTGGAACCATGTATGAATTATCATTCTTTATCCTTGACTATATCTTTCATTTTCAAAGTTCTTGTTAATCTTATATGGATTATGATGATGTAATGCTAACCCTCAGTGGTTTACCACCTACCTTTCTGTATGGACGGGTAGATGGAGTGCAGGATGCTTAGTTTGTTTGCTTGACGTTGCCGAGGAGTGGAGTTCCTCTTTTATATGCAAGTGTCTAGATTAGGGCTCTGATCTAGGGTAGTTCTTGCATGTTGTTTTATTTGACTATGTATTTCGGAGGTGAGATGTTATTTGTTATTTGGAGGATACATTTGTATTATGTTGAGATTTGAAGATGTTATGAATTAAAAGTATGTTCCGCTGCTATGTTATGTAACATGATCTTTATGCATGTGTGTTTGAATTCGAAGACGTAGCATCTATTTCTAGAATATGTTTGTATATTCGCGTGTTTTACCGCTTATTAGGAATAGGGTGTTACAAGTTGGTATCAGAGCCGTGGTCAGTTTTGTCCGAACTAATAGACTATTGGGCTAGTAGACTAGTGTATGTTGATACTCCCTGTTAGTATACGAATGGTAATGAGTTACCTTCGATACTTGTTCTTATGTTGTTGTGTTGTTGTTCTTATCTGTTGGCTGGTTTTGTGTAGAAGTGAGATGGTCGGTGGTAGAGATGATGGAGCAATTGCTCAGGCTTTGACTTCGATGGCTCAGGTGTTGGCTCAGGTTAGTGAGCAGGCGGCGGTTGGTCATCATGATCCTGGTGAGGCGGAAGAGCGGAGGCTTGACAGTTTCTTGCGAAATAGTCCGCCGACGTTTAAGGGTAGGTATGACCCGGATGGAGCTCAGTCATGGGTACAAGCTATAGAGAGGATCTTTCGTGCTATGGTGACTAGTGAGGATCTGAAGGTCAGGTTGGCTAATCATATGCTTGCTGAGGAGGCTGAGTATTGGTGGACCAATGCTAAGGGAAGGCTTGAGGCTGGTGGAGCTGTGACTTGGGCTAGGTTCAAGACTGAATTTTTGAGGAAGTACTTTCCTGAGGATTTGAGGACTAAGAAGGAAGTGGAATTCTTGAACTTGAAGCAAGATAACCGTTCGGTGGCTGATTATGCGGCGAAGTTTGAGGAGCTTTCGAGGTTTTGTCCGTACATCAATGCGGAGGATGCTATGGTTTCTAAGTGTGTGAAGTTTGAAAGCGGTTTGAGGCCCGACATCTATCAGTATATGTGTATTCAGGAGATCCGTGATTTTGATACTTTGGTGCATAAGTGTCGCATGTTTGACGATGCTGGAAGGGCTAAGGTTAATCACTACAAGGCTCAGAATGAAAAAAAGGGAAAGGGTCATAGTTTTGGGAAGCCGTACAACAAGGACAAAGGCAAGAAGAGAAAATCTGGTGGAGGCTCTAAGGTGAATGTTGTTGAGGTGAGGTGCTACAAGTGTGGTACATTGGGTCATTTTGCTAATGATTGCAAGGGTGGTGAGAAATGCTACAAGTGTGGGGAAGCAGGTCACAAGGCTTTTGAGTGCAAGAAGGAGATCACTTGCTACAATTGTGGTGAGAAAGGGCATATCAGTACTAGGTGTACCAAGCCGAAGAAGGCGGCGGGAAAGGTGTTCGCATTGAATGCGGAAGAGGTGGAGCATCCGAATAATCTCATCCGAGGTATGTGTTTTATCAATAGAACTCCTTTGATTGCAATTATTGATACTGGTGCTACTCATTCTTTTATTGCGGTTAGTTGTGTTGAGCGTTTGGGTTTGGTTGTGACTCCGTTGTCTCGAGGGATGATTATTGACACCCCGGCTAGTGGTTCGGTGACTACTTCTTTTGTGTGTGCTAAGTGTCCTGTTAGTTTTGGTAATGTAGATTTTGAGTTGGATATTGTGTGTCTTCCGTAGAAGCATATGGACGTGACTTTCGGTATGGATTGGATGTTGACTTTTGGTGTTAACATTAATTGTTTGACCAAGAGTGTGACGTTTTCTAAGCCAGTAGCTGAGGTAGGTGGAAGGTTCTTAACCTCGGAGCAAGTGAAGAAGTCTTTGGACGGTGAAGCTAGTGTGTTCATGATGTTTGCTTCCTTGAAGGAAAGTAGTGAGAAAGGGGTTGGTGATTTGCCGGTAGTGCAAGAGTTTCCAGAAGTTTTTCCGGACGACATTACCGAGTTACCGCCGGAGAGGGAAGTTGAGTTTGCAATTGATTTGGTACCTGGAACGAGTCCTATTTTGATTGCACCTTATCGGATGTCTGCATCAGAGTTGGGTGAGTTAAAGAAGCAGTTGGAAGAGTTGCTCGAGAAGCAGTTTATAAGGCCGAGTGTTTCTCCGTGAGGTGCTCCTGTGTTGTTAGTTAAGAAGAAAGATGGAAGCATGAGGTTATGTGTGGATTATCGGCAGTTGAACAAAGTGACAATCAAGAATCGGTATCCGCTTCCGAGGATTGATAATTTGATGGATCTGTTGGTTGGTGCAGAAGTGTTCAGCAAGATTGACTTGAGATCAGGATATCATCAGATTAGAGTAAAGGCAGAAGATATATCCAAAACTGCGTTCAAAACGAGGTATGGACACTATGAGTATTCTGTGATGCCATTTGGAGTGTCTAATGATCCAGGTGTCTTCATGGAATACATGAATAGAATATTTCATCCTTTTCTGGACCGTTTTGTGGTGGTGTTCACAGATGATATTTTGGTGTATTCGAAGTCTGAAGAAGAGCATGTCGAGCATTTGAGGATTGTGTTGGGAGTTTTGAAGGAGAATAGGTTGTTTGCTAAGTTGTCGAAGTGTGAGTTTTGGTTGCGGGAAGTGAGTTTCCTTGGTCATGTGATTTCTAAAGGTGGTATTGTCGTGGATCCGTCGAAGGTTGATGCAGTGTCGCAGTGGGAATCACCTAAGTCTGTTTTTGAAGTTAGAAGTTTTCTTGGATTGGCAGGTTATTATCGGAGGTTCATTGAGGGGTTCTCTAAGTTGGCGTTGCCATTGAGGCAGTTGACTCGGAAAGGACAACCTTATGTTTGGGATGCTAAGTGTGAAAAGAGTTTCCAAGAGTTGAAGAAGAGGTTGACTTCGGCTCCAGTGTTGATTTTGCCGAATCCAAAGGAATCGTTTGTTGTGTATTGTGATGCTTCTAAGATGGGTCTTGGTGATGTGCTTATGCAGAATCGTCAGGTTGTGGCTTATGCTTCGAGGCAGTTGAAAGTGCATGAGAAGAATTCTCTGACTCATGATTTGGAATTGGCAGCTGTTGTGTATGTATTGGAGATTTGGAGGCATTATATGTATGGTTCTAAGTTTGAAGTGTGCAGTGACCACAAGAGTTTAAAGTACTTGTTTGATCAGAAGGAATTGAATATGAGGCAGAGGAGATAGTTGGAGTATCTTAAGGATTTTGACTTTCAGTTGAGTTACCATCCTGGGAAGGCGAATGTTGTTGCTGATGCTTTGAGTAGGAAGTCGTTGCATATGTCTGCTTTAATGGTGAAAGAGTTGGAATTGATTGAGCAATTTAGAGATTTGAGTTTGGTTAGTGAGTTGACGCCAGATGGTGTGAGGTTGGGAATGTTGAAGTTGACAAGTAATATATTGGAAGAGATTAAGAATGGCCAGAAGGAAGATTTGGAGTTGGTTGATCGTGTGGTGTTGGTTAACCAAGGTAAGGGAGGAGACTTCAGGTTGGATGAGAACGGTGTTTTGATGTTTCGTGATCGTGTTTGTGTACCGAGAGTTCTTGAGCTTAAGAAGCAGATTTTGGAAGAAGGTCACAGAAGTAGTTTGAGTATTCATCCAGGAGCGACTAAGATGTATCAGGATTTGAAGAAATTGTTTTGGTGGCCTGGAATGAAGAAGGATATTGCAGAGTTTGTGTATGCTTGTTTGGTTTGTCAGAAGTCTAAGATTGAACATCAGAGACCGTCAGGTTTGATGCAACCGTTGTTTGTGCCGGAGTGGAAGTGGGATAGTATATCGATGGACTTTGTTGGAGCGTTGTCGAAGACTGTTAAGGGTTTTGACTCTATTTGGGTGAATGTTGATCGGTTGTCGAAGTCGGCACATTTTGTTCCTATCAAGACCGGTATGTCTTTGGCGAAGTTGGCTAAGATCTACATTGAGCAGATTGTTAGATTGCATGGTATTCCTTCTAGTATTATGTCGGATCGGGATCCGAGGTTTACTTCTAAGTTTTGGGAAAAATTGCAAGATGCTTTGGGAACTAAGTTGAGGTTGAGTTCTGCTTATCATCCGCAGACTGATGGTCAGACGGAGAGGACTATTCAGAGTTTGGAAGATTTGTTGAGAGCTTGTGTGTTGGAGCAAGGTGTCAGTTCGGTTGAATGTTTACCGTTGATGGAGTTTACTTACAACAACAATTTTCATTCTAGTATCGGAATGGCACCGTTTGAAGCTTTGTATGGTCGTAGGTGTAGGACTCCTTTGTGTTGGTATGAGTCAGGAGAAAGTGCTTTGTTAGGACCAGATGTTGTACAAGAGACTACGGAAAAGGTTAAGATGATCCAAGAGAAGATGAAAGCGTCTCAAAGTAGGCAGAAGAGTTATCATGACAAGAGGAGGAAGGACATTGAGTTTCAGGTTGGTGATCATGTGTTTCTGAGAGTGAATCCTGTAACCGGTGTTGGTCGTGTTTTGAAGTGTCGGAAGTTGACTCCTCGTTTTGTTGGACCCTTTAAGATTGTTGAGAAGGTTGGTGTTGTAGCGTATCGGATTGCGTTACTGCCATCTTTGTCGAATCTTCATGATGTGTTTCATGTGTCTCAGTTGAGAAAGTATGTGTATGATGTGTCTCATGTGATTCAAGTGGATGATTTGGAGGTAAGAGATAATTTGACCGTTGAGACTTGGCCAGTCAGGATTGAGGATCGTGAAGTGAAGCGTTTGCGTGGCAAGGAAATCATTTTGGTTAAAGTGATTTGGGTTGGACCGACTGGTGAGAGTGCCACTTGGGAATCGGAGAATAGGATGAAGGTTTCGTACCCGAAGTTGTTTCCTTCAGGTAATTTTCGAGGGCAAAAATTCTTTTTAGTGGGGGAGAGTTGTAACAGCCCGATTTTCGCTAGATTTATTTTATTATTTATTTATGTGTGTTATATGTGCTCTTATGTGATTATTTGCCTCTGTGTGTATTTTTGGTTGGGAATTGTAGAATTCGGTGTTAGAAGGGTATTTTAATCATTTTGGAATTAGGGGCATTTTGGTCATTTTGAGAGTAGGGGTAATTTTGTAATTTTCGTTGAGCATTATTTTTAGTGCTTAGTGAGAGTTATTATTTTACTAAGTGCTAGAGGGTGTAGTAATTATTTTATTTACCGGTAAGTGACTGTTAGTGTGATGTTTTACCGTTAAGTGAGTTAAACCATTTTTGGGTGTTAGAATAGAAATGGGTTAGGCCGATTAAGGTGTTGTGAATTAAGCCCAATTAAGGGAGCCTATATAAACTAATGTTAGTAGAGGAATAGGGTTTTACCACATTTGTTCATTTGAGAAGAGAAGAGATAGAGGCTAGAGAGAAGAACAAGAACAAGGGTTAGAGCTAGAAGAGGAGATTCATCATCTAGGAGCTAAATTGAAGCTTGGGTTAGAGATTCTTGGTGCTAGAGGTAAGAGGGTTAGATTTCAACCATAATTCATATCTTTTTCTCTTTACCCATTTTTGTGAAATTGATGAATTGAATCTAATTGATGTAAAATTCGTGCATGATTGTTGTTGTTATGTTTGAGAACATGATTTATATGATAATTGTATGTTAGTATGTGAATTAACATGGTTAAATGCATAGTTGTTGGTGCTTAGTGTTCTTGAGCAAGTTTGATGAGAATTGATGTTGTGGTGTTGAATTATGCATGAATTGGTGTTTATTAGTTGATGTTAGTGATTTGGAGGATGTTGTTGTTGAATTGGTGCTTTGGGTATCAAGATTTATGAATTGATGAAGAGATTTTGTATTATTGTTGAAAGTTGAGAAAGTGGTGATAATTTGGTGAATTTTGTTATGTTGATGATTTAATTCCAAAACTTGTATGTGTTTAAGTGTATTGAACTTATTTTGACCTATAAACACTTTCTGGAACTTGTTTTGGTGAATTGGGGGATTGAAAATGGGATTTTGGGATGAATTTGGGTTAGAACCCGTAACAGAGTTCTGGAAATCTGGTGTAGGACGCTTAAGGGTGCTTAGGAAGCTTAAGCATCCCACCAGCGTCCCAGAAGCGTTCCAAAAGCGTGTTGTTCCAGAAGTTACTGGAACTAGGACGCTTAAGCATGCAGAGGACGCTTAAGCGTCCTAGCCCCAATTCAGCAACTTTTGATTTTTGTTTTCGAGCACTTGGGGACCAATCCGATACTTCTAAAATGTTTCTTTGGACTTAATTAACCTCTGTTTATGCCTTTAATCCTACTGGAACATGATTTGATTTGGTTTGGACTTGAATTTGTGAAAATCGTCTAACTTTTATAAAAACGGTCCAAACGTTGATTTTTCCGAAAACTCGTTTTTCTCCGGAATTTGAGGTGGGATTAAAGTTGTATATTGTTTATATGATTTCTAAAAATGGCTGTGATTGGTTTCACCAAGCTTGAACTTGTTTTGCTTTGAAAATGAGAGCTTTTGTGAAAAATGATAAAGTGAGACGAACTTTGAATTTTTATTGAATTTGTCATATTTGGCCGATGAAATGCTTATGTAATCTCTACTGCACGCATAAGTGACTTGTGAGAATACATGGCATAGGCAATTGACCTTGTTTGCTTGGTTTTGACTTATATGCTCAAGTGTTTCTAATGTTGTGATCTTAAGAGACGAACTTCGTTAGAAATGGTTTTAAGAGCCAATTGTCTTGTGAATCCTTTATGGATATTTGATATAACTTATATGAAGATGATTGGTGGTGTATTTATGTGACAACTACATGTTGTGTGATTTTTGGATGTTGTTGGTGATTGTATATATGTTAAATTGGTGGTGAATTGTTGTTGATTGCATATATACAAGTATTGGTGATGGTGAGGTGAATTGTTTGTGTGAACATATGCATTGTAGTTGAGTCATATGTTCATGCATTCATGACTGATGGTGGTGGATTTTATATCCAATTGAGGTGATTTACGATGTTTTTGTTGCATCGGAGGTGACGACCTTGAGGTGATTTGGTACCACATGCATCTAGATGAGTCTAGAGCCATTGCATACATTATTGGTGATTTGAAATGCATTTGTTTGTGCATGATGGTGAATTTGTTAATTGTTAATTATCATGATAGAAATTGTGATCTGTGTATGGTACATTTGTGGATATGAACTTGGAATGATGATATTGAATGATCTTGGATTATTTATGTGTTGTGAATATTTGTGGAACCATGTATGAATTATCATTCTTTATCCTTGACTATATCTTTCATTTTCAAAGTTCTTGTTAATCTTATATGGATTATGATGATGTAATGTTAACCCTCAGTGGTTTACCACCTACCTTTCTGTATGGACGGGTAGATGGAGTGCAGGATGCTTAGTTTGTTTGCTTGACGTTGCCGAGGAGTGGAGTTCCTCTTTTATATGCAAGTGTCTAGATTAGGGCTCTGATCTAGGGTAGTTCTTGCATGTTGTTTTATTTGACTATGTATTTCGGAGTTGAGATGTTATTTGTTATTTGGAGGATACATTTGTATTATGTTGAGATTTGAAGATGTTATGAATTAAAAGTATGTTCCGCTGCTATGTTATGTAACATGATCTTTATGCATGTGTGTTTGAATTCGAAGACGTAGCATCTATTTCTAGAATATGTTTGTATATTCGCGCGTTTTACCGCTTATTAGGAATAGGGTGTTACAAGTTGGTATCAGAGCCGTGGTCAGTTTTGTCCGGACTAATAGACTATTGGGCTAGTAGACTAGTGTATGTTGATACTCCCTGTTAGTATACGAATGGTAATGAGTTACCTTCGGTACTTGTTTGTTCTTATCTGTTGGTTGGTTTTGTGTAGAAGTGAGATGGTCGGTGGTAGAGATGATGGAGCAATTGCTCAGGCTTTGACTTCGATGGCTCAAGTGTTGGCTCAGGTTAATGAGCAGGCGGCGGTTGGTCATCATGATCCTGGTGAGGCGGAAGAGCGGAGGCTTGACCGTTTCTTGCGAAATAGTCCGCCGACGTTTAAGGGTAGGTATGACCCGGATGGAGCTTAGTCATGGGTACAAGCTATAGAGAGGATCTTTCGTGCTATGGTGACTAATGAGGATCTGAAGGTCAGGTTAGCTACTCATATGCTTGCTGAGGAGGCTGAGTATTGGTGGACCAATGCTAAGGGAAGGCTTGAGGCTGGTGGAGCTGTGACTTGGGCTAGGTTCAAGACTGAATTTTTGAGGAAGTACTTTCCTGAGGATTTGAGGACTAAGAAGGAAGTGGAATTCTTGAACTTGAAGCAAGAGAACCGTTCGGTGGCTGAGTATGCGGCAAAGTTTGAGGAACTTTCGAGGTTTTGTCCGTACATCAATGCGGAGGATGCTATGGTTTCTAAGTGTGTGAAGTTTGAAAGCGGTTTGAGGCCCGACATCTATCAGTATATGTGTATTCAGGAGATCCGTGATTTTGATACTTTGGTGCATAAGTGTCGCATGTTTGACGATGCTGGAAGGGCTAAGGTTAATCACTACAAGGCTCAGAATGAAAAAAAGGGAAAGGGTCATAGTTTTGGGAAGCCGTACAACAAGGACAAAGGCAAGAAGAGAGAATCTGGTGGAGGCTCTAAGGTGAATGTTGCTGAGGTGAGGTGCAACAAGTGTGGTACATTGGGTCATTTTGCTAATGATTGCAAGGGTGGTGAGAAATGCTACAAGTGTGGGGAAGTAGGTCACAAGGCTTTTGAGTGCAAGAAGGAGATCACTTGCTACAATTGTGGTGAGAAAGGGCATATCAGTACTAGGTGTACCAAGCCGAAGAAGGCGGCGGGAAAGGTGTTCGCATTGAATGCGGAAGAGGTGGAGCATCCGGATAATCTCATCCGAGGTATGTGTTTTATCAATAGAACTCCTTTGATTGCAATTATTGATACTGGTGCTACTCATTCTTTTATTGCGGTTAGTTGTGTTGAGCGTTTGGGTTTGGTTGTGACTCCGTTGTCTCGAGGGATGATTATTGACACCCCGACTAGTGGTTCGGTGACTACTTCTTTTGTGTGTGCTAAGTGTCCTGTTAGTTTTGGTAATGTAGATTTTGATTTGGATATTGTGTGTCTTCCGTAGAAGCATATGGATGTGATTTTCGGTATGGATTGGATGTTGACTTTTGGTGTTAACATTAATTGTTTGACCAAGAGGTTAACGTTTTCTAAGCCAGTAGCTGAGGAAGGTGGAAGGTTCTTAACTGCGGAGCAAGTGAAGAAGTCTTTGGACGGTGAAGCTAGTGTGTTCATGATGTTTGCTTCCTTGAAGGAAAGTAGTGAGAAAGGGGTTGGTGATTTGCCGGTAGTGCAAGAGTTTCCAGAAGTTTTTCCGGACGACATTACCGAGTTACCGCCGGAGAGGGAAGTTGAGATTGCAATTGATTTTGTACCTGGAACGAGTCCTATTTCGATTGCACCTTATCAGATGTCTGCATCAGAGTTGGGTGAGTTGAAGAAGCAGTTGGAAGAGTTGCTCGAGAAGCAGTTTATCAGGCCGAGTGTTTCTCCGTGGGGTGCTCCTGTGTTGTTAGTTAAGAAGAAAGATGGAAGCATGAGGTTATGTGTGGATTATCGGCAGTTGAACAAAGTGACAATCAAGAATCGGTATCCGCTTCCGAGGATTGATGATTTGATGGATCAGTTGGTTGGTGCAGAAGTGTTCAGCAAGATTGACTTGAGATCAGGATATCATCAGATTAGAGTAAAGGCTGAAGATATATCCAAAACTGCGTTAAAAACGAGGTATGGACACTATGAGTTTTCTATGATGCCATTTGGAGTGTCTAATGAGCCAGGTGTCTTCATGGAATACATGAATAGAATATTTCATCCTTTTCTGGACCGTTTTGTGGTGGTGTTCACAGATGATATTTTGGTGTATTCGAAGTCTGAAGAAGAGCATGTCGAGCATTTGAGGATTGTGTTGGGAGTTTTGAAGGAGAATAGGTTGTTTGCTAAGTTGTCGAAGTGTGAGTTTTGGTTGCGGGAAGTGAGTTTCCTTGGTCATGTGATTTCTAAAGGTGGTATTGCCGTGGATCCGTCGAAGGTTGATGCAGTGTCGCAGTGGGAATCACCTAAGTCTGTTTTTAAAGTTAGAAGTTTTCTTGGATTGGCAGGTTATTATCGGAGGTTCATTGAGGGGTTCTCTAAGTTGGCGTTGCCATTGACGCAGTTGACTCGGAAAGGACAACCTTATGTTTGGGATGCTAAGTGTGAAAAGAGTTTCCAAGAGTTGAAGAAGAGGTTGACTTCAGCTCCAGTGTTGATTTTGCCGAATCCAAAGGAATCGTTTGTTGTGTATTGTGATGCTTCTAAGATGGGTCTTGGTGATGTGCTTATGCAGAATCGTCAGGTTGTGGCTTATGCTTCGAGGCAGTTGAAAGTGCATGAGAAGAATTCTCTGACTCATGATTTGGAATTGGCAGCTGTTGTGTATGTATTGAAGATTTGGAGGCATTATCTGTATGGTTCTAAGTTTGAAGTGTGCAGTGACCACAAGAGTTTAAAGTACTTGTTTGATCAGAAGGAGTTGAATATGAGGCAGAGGAGATGGTTGGAGTATCTTAAGGATTTTGACTTTCAGTTGAGTTACCATCCTGGGAAGGCGAATGTTGTTTCTGATGCTTTGAGTAGGAAGTCGTTGCATATGTCTGCTTTAATGGTGAAAGAGTTGGAATTGATTGAGCAATTTAGAGATTTGAGTTTGGTTAGTGAGTTGACGCCAGATGGTGTGAGGTTGGGAATGTTGAAGCTGACAAGTAATATATTGGAAGAGATTAAGAATGGCCAGAAGGAAGATTTGGAGTTGGTTGATCGTGTGGTGTTGGTTAACCAAGGTAAGGGAGGAGACTTCAGGTTGGATGAGAACGGTGTTTTGATGTTTCGTGATCGTGTTTGTGTACCGAGAGTTCTTGAGCTTA
The DNA here is from genome assembly GCF_051527215.1 of Medicago sativa. Taxonomy (NCBI): domain Eukaryota; kingdom Viridiplantae; phylum Streptophyta; class Magnoliopsida; order Fabales; family Fabaceae; genus Medicago; species Medicago sativa. Next base: position 37,438,379 of record NC_140755.1, on the reverse strand, counting down.
AGAAGCAGATTTTGGAAGAAGGTCACAGAAGTAGTTTGAGTATTCATCCAGGAGCGACTAAGATGTATCAGGATTTGAAGAAATTGTTTTGGTGGCCTGGAATGAAGAAGGATATTGCAGAGTTTGTGTATGCTTGTTTGGTTTGTCAGAAGTCTAAGATTGAACATCAGAGACCGTCAGGTTTGATGCAACCGTTGTTTGTGCCGGAGTGGAAGTGGGATAGTATATCGATGGACTTTGTTGGAGCGTTGTCGAAGACTGTTAAGGGTTTTGACTCTATTTGGGTGAATGTTGATCGGTTGACGAAGTCGGCACATTTTGTTCCTATCAAGACTGGTATGTCTGTGGCGAAGTTGGCTGAGATCTACATTGAGCAGATTGTTAGATTGCATGGTATTCCTTCTAGTATTGTGTCGGATCGGGATCCGAGGTTTACTTCTAAGTTTTGGGAAAGTTTGCAAGATGATTTCGGAACTAAGTTGAGGTTGAGTTCTGCTTATCATCCGCAGACTGATGGTCAGACGGAGAGGACTATTCAGAGTTTGGAAGATTTGTTGAGAGCTTGTGTGTTGGAGCAAGGTGTCAGTTCGGTTGAATGTTTACCGTTGATTGAGTTTACTTACAACAACAATTTTCATTCTAGTATCGGAATGGCACCGTTTGAAGCTTTGTATGGTCGTAGGTGTAGGACTCCTTTGTGTTGGTATGAGTCAGGAGAAAGTGCTTTGTTAGGACCGGATGTTGTACAAGAGACTACGGAAAAGGTTAAGATGATCCAAGAGAAGATGAAAGCGTCTCAAAGTAGGCAGAAGAGTTATCATGACAAGAGGAGGAAGGACATTGAGTTTCAGGTTGGTGATCATGTGTTTCTGAGAGTGAATCCTGTAACCGGTGTTGGTCGTGTTTTGAAGTGTCGGAAGTTGACTCCTCGTTTTGTTGGACCCTTTGAGATTGTTGACAAGGTTGGGGTTGTAGCGTATCGGATTGCGTTACTGCCATCTTTGTCGAATCTTCATGATGTGTTTCATGTGTCTCAGTTGAGAAAGTATGTGTATGATGTGTCTCATGTGATTCAAGTGGATGATTTGGAGGTAAGAGATAATTTGACCGTTGAGACTTGGCCAGTCAGGATTGAGGATCGTGAAGTGAAGCGTTTGCGTGGCAAGGAAATCGTTTTGGTTAAAGTGATTTGGGTTGGACCGACTGGTGAGAGTGCCACTTGGGAATCGGAGAGTAGGATGAAGGTTTCGTACCCGAAGTTGTTTCCTTCAGGTAATTTTCGAGGGCGAAAATTCTTTTTAGTGGGGGAGAGTTGTAACAGCCCGATTTTCGCTAGATTTATTTTATTATTTATTTATGTGTGTTATATGTGCTCTTATGTGATTATTTGCCTCTGTGTGTATTTTTGGTTGGGAATTGTAGAATTCGGTGTTAGAAGGGTATTTTAGTCATTTTGGAATTAGGGGCATTTTGGTCATTTTGAGAGTAGGGGTAATTTTGTAATTTTGGTTGAGGATTATTTTTAGTGCTTAGTGAGAGTTATTATTTTACTAAGTGCTAGAGGGTGTAGTAATTATTTTATTTACCGGTAAGTGACTGTTAGTGTGATGTTTTACCGTTAAGTGAGTTAAACCATTTTTGGGTGTTAGAATAGAAATGGGTTAGGCCCATTAAGGTGTTGTGAATTAAGCCCAATTAAGGGAGCCTATATAAACTAATGTTAGTAGAGGAATAGGGTTTTACCACATTTGTTCATTTGAGAAGAGAAGAGAAGAGATAGAGGCTAGAGAGAAGAACAAGAACAAGGGTTAGAGCTAGAAGAGGAGATTCATCATCTAGGAGCTAAATTGAAGCTTGGGTTAGTGATTCTTGGTGCTAGAAGTAAGAGGGTTAGATTTCAACCATAATTCATATCTTTTTCTCTTTACCCATTTTTGTGAAATTGATGAATTGAATCTAATTGATGTAAAATTCGTGCATGATTGTTGTTGTTATGTTTGAGAACATGATTTATATGATAATTGTATGTTAGTATGTGAATTAACATGGTTAAATGCATAGTTGTTGGTGCTTAGTGTTCTTGAGCAAGTTTGATGAGAATTGATGTTGTGATGTTGAATTATGCATGAATTGGTGTTTATTAGTTGATGTTAGTGATTTGGAGGATGTTGTTGTTGAATTGGTGCTTTGGGTATCAAGATTTATGAATTGATGAAGAGATTTTGTATTATTGTTGAAAGTTGAGAAAGTGGTGATAATTTGGTGAATTTTGTTATGTTGATGATTTAATTCCAAAACTTGTATGTGTTTAAGTGTATTGAACCTATTTTGACCTATAAACACTTTCTGGAACTTGTTTTGGTGAATTGGGGGATTGAAAATGGGATTTTGGGATGAATTTGGGTTAGAACCCGTAACAGAGTTCTGGAAATCTGGTGTAGGACGCTTAAGCATGCTTAGGACGCTTAAGCATCCCACCAGCGTCCCAGAAGCGTTCCAAAAGCGTGTTGTTCCAGAAGTTACTGGAACTAGGACGCTTAAGCATGCAGAGGACACTTAAGCGTCCTAGCCCCAGTGCAGCAACTTTTGATTTTTGTTTTCGAGCACTTGGGGACCAATCCGATACTTCTAAAATGTTTCTTTGGACTTAATTAACCTCTGTTTATGCCTTTAATCCTACTGGAACATGATTTGATTTGGTTTGGACTTGAATTTGTGAAAATCGTCTAACTTTTATAAAAACGGTCCAAACGTTGATTTTTCCGAAAACTCGTTTTTCTCCGGAATTTGAGGTGGGATTAAAGTTGTATATTGTTTATATGATTTCTAAAAATGGTTGTGATTGGTTTCACCAAGCTTGTTTTGCTTTGAAAATGAGAGCTTTTGTGAAAAATGATAAAGTGAGACGAACTTTGAATTTTTATTGAATTTGTCATATTTGGCCGATGAAATGCTTATGTAATCTCTACTGCACGCATAAGTGACTTGTGAGAATACATGGCATAGGCAATTGACCTTGTTTGTTTGGTTTTGACTTATATGCTCAAGTGTTTCTAATGTTGTGATCTTAAGAGACGAACTTTGTTGGAAATGGTTTTAAGAGCCAATTGTCTTGTGAATCCTTTATGGATATTTGATATAACTTATATGAAGATGATTGGTGGTGTATTTATGTGACAACTACATGTTGTGTGATTTTTGGATGTTGTTGGTGATTGTATATATGTTAAATTGGTGGTGAATTGTTGTTGATTGCATATATACAAGTATTGGTGATGGTGAGGTGAATTGTTTGTGTGAACATATGCATTGTAGTTGAGTCATATGTTCATGCATTCATGACTGATGGTGGTGGATTTTATATCCAATTGAGGTGATTTACGATGTTTTTGTTGCATCGGAGGTGACGACCTTGAGGTGATTTGGTACCACATGCATCTAGATGAGTCTAGAGCCATTGCATACATTATTGGTGATATGAAATGCATTTGTTTGTGCATGATGGTGAATTTGTTAATCGTTAATTATCATGATAGAAATTGTGATCTGTGTATGGTACATTTGTGGATATGAACTTGGAATGATGATATTGAATGATCTTGGATTATTTATGTGTTGTGAATATTTGTGGAACCATGTATGAATTATCATTCTTTATCCTTGACTATATCTTTCATTTTCAAAGTTCTTGTTAATCTTATATGGATTATGATGATGTAATGCTAACACTCGGTGGTTTACCACCTACCTTTCTGTATGGACGGGTAGATGAAGTGCAGGATGCTTAGTTTGTTTGCTTGATGTTGCCGAGGAGTGGAGTTCCTCTTTTATATGCAAGTGTCTAGATTAGGGCTCTGATCTAGGGTAGTTCTTGCATGTTGTTTTATTTGACTATGTATTTCGGAGTTGAGATGTTATTTTTTATTTGGAGGATACATTTGTATTATGTTGAGATTTGAAGATGTTATGAATTATAAGTATGTTCCGCTGCTATGTTATGTAACATGATCTTTATATATGTGTGTTTGAATTTGAAGACGTAGCATCTATTTCTAGAATATGTTTGTATATTCGCTTGTTTTACCGCTTATTAGGAATAGGGTGTTACATGTTCCATTAAGGGTTCGTTCGTATTGCTGCAGGATGTTATGGTCATCAAGGATGTATTTTTATGTATGGACGAGATGCATTGTATTATTGTTTATACGAACGTGACTTGATGTAAATATTATTCATTACGAAATTTTATGTTGTATATTTTTAATGTATCCAGTACTAAAGATAACGCTCATGCTAAACTTTCTAGATACGTCTAGTATGGGTGTTATAATTGGTATCTGAGCAGGTCGATTCAGATCGTGCCATGGGTCATTAAGTTACAACTAAGGTAGTGGGACCATTGGGTTCCGGGTAAATGTTCTGATTGTTGTTGTTAAATGAGCCTGATCAACTCAATTTAACATTCGATAGTTAGGACGGATGCCTGAGAGCTGAATAGGACCCATGAGGAAAGAAGTATGTGATGAAGATGAACTGAGAAGTGAGAACTCAGAGCGAGTTATAGTAAGAGTTTGATCGTGCCAGTAGGTGGCCGGTGAACTAAGCAAGTAGAAGTACGAGTCCTCCGGGAATGCAAGGCTACAAGAATAGGAGAAGTCGACATGTGTTGACGAAATCAGTAAGTTCTCAGGGATAGAGATATGAGAACGAAGCCAAAGATTTGAATGTCCAGAGTGGACAAGGTTTTAATGTTTGGGATGTTGGATGATGAGTGAGTCGTCAGAGAAGTAAGTCAAGCCATTTGTAGCAGAAGAAGAAGTTAAGGAATTATATTAAGAGTTAGAAATGACTACGACGTTAATTTCTGACGTGCCGAGAATTGTATCGAAATAGGTTGATGTTTGCCATGCATATATTACAGAATATTTTATGATGTTGGGGATGAATGATGTGCATTGGGATACTTGAGAAATAAGAATTTTTATGCAAAGAATGTTTTCCGGAAAATTGAGCTGAAGAAACTCGCCAATAGCAAACCTGGGGCGAAATTTTCTGTTTTTTCGAAAACTGTCAGTTCGTCTCTAGGGTCTGCAGTAACTATTGGGGAGTTGTCTTCACAATCTTTTATGCAACAAAAACCTTTTTGACATCAAGTGACGAATGCATATCACATCCTAAGGTTTCTAAAGGAAAAAGGCATGAGCAACTATTAACGAAATCGATTCGGTTTAAGGTAACTTTGAAGGTTAATGTGACAAGAGTTAAGAAGGAGCTTGGACTAAGAGTTTAGAGGTTTTAGCATATGGAATGGACGTTAAGGATGTAAGACATGAGACGGAAAGTAAAAGTAGTGAAGAGTTATGTGTGAACACAAGATTTTCGGATTTTGGTGAAGCAATGAGTATCCCTTGAATCTATGTTTTGCTTAATTGACTTGGTAAGGCTTGTTGTAATGATGAATTTTAAAGTTTGCCAAATTTTGAAAATAAATACATGCATATGGGTGATTGGAGATGGCGTTCTTGAATTTAAAAGAAATTTTTCCAGGTACCGGTCTGTTACGACTCACGTAGAATGGGCTAAACTCACTGGAACTAAGATTTGATGGCACAATTGTGTTGTCAACTCATTCCGTGATTTTAGAGTAACGACTAGGACCCAGATTTACTATGTTTTCACATATATAGTGAGGACTCGCCAACGCCAATGACCCGTGTGCTATTTTGTGAAGTTTTCGTGAGAAAGAAATCAACGAACAAGCATTGGTATGGTTAAGCAAAGCATAGCAAGCGAGAGTACGAAGATGTAATGCTGATTGTTCAAAGGAAGGCATGTACGAGTATATGATAAGTCTACCATGGGAATACAAGATTTGCTCAGAAACGAGTTTAAGTATGATAAGTATATGTTATGAGGTAAACTCAACTAGTGAGAATGTAAGGTCTATTCCCAAATAAAGTAATATGACAATATGGTAAGTTTATCGTGAGATTTAATCTTACAAGGCAATGAAAGATGCAAGTTTATGGCATTGGTTGCCACATGAAAGGCCTTGAGAAAAGTCCAAGAAGATGGTGATCGTATGGGAAAAAGAATGCGAAGATTCACTCGTCACAATGGATTAGAATATTGGTAAAAGTCAACCGGTGGGAATCAGAGTGGCGCAGCGGAAGTTAATTAGTAAGGTTGTTAACAGTAATCATGGAACATGGAATTCAATAGTAAGGGCCTTCGGAAGAAGCATTACGAGACAAGCGAGAAGTTCTCTAAACGTTAAGTAAGCAAAGGGACTTGTACAGCTAGTAATGGATATGGTAAAGATGTAATGGATGTGTTTTCACCTAAGTAAGATAGGAAAGACTGGAATCACAGCAAATGAAGAGTATGTACTATGGTAAGAAAAATATGCATGTAAGAGTCGAAAGGTTCCTTCTCGTGACTCAAAGTAATGATTTGATTATCAAGTGTGATAACCGGTGTCCGAAGAAAAGTGTTATACAGGAGAAGGTAACAACAATTGAGCGTTACCCGAATATGATGTTTCGAAGATTCAAGTTTATTGTTCTTGGAACGAGGAAATGAAATGTCGTCATGTAAGATAAGGATCCTATATGAATTATGTATGTAGAAATGTGTAACTGGGATATGCATGTAAGCTAAGAAAGGATAGAAAGGAGTTACTTTGAAGATCAAGAATTTTATCATGAAAGGAGGCATGATCCTTAAGTTATGCACGATCAAGTACATACCCTCTTATGTCAAACTTGTTAAGTGAACGCGATACTTATTATGCTAAATTGAACCATGATTTTGAGATTCCTAAAGTTAAGATGGGTATTGAGGGACTTGGAAACGAAGTTTATTGTAAAAAGTTATGCATTTATTCGTAACAAGAACCCGTATACCAATGTTTAGAAATATTTTGAAACAAAGTGTTAGAATAAGTATCGTTATTATTTAACAAGAAGCGACACTTGAGAGTATGCAAATGCTATGGAAAGTAAGGTTTGAAGAAGTAAGCAACAAAGTTCTTAAAGGGTCATATGAGACGTACAAGTTTATGTTGAGAGTATTCAGATGCAAGTGGCCAAAGTCGGAAGTTTCAAGAGCATATGAACTATCAGACTGGTTGATAGATGAAAGATGTATCGTTATATGTAATTTCGCTTCTCCATGGTAATGAAATCGAAAGATTTCTTAAGGTTCTGAAAAGAGATAAGAAATTCGTAGAATCGTTAAGGTAAGAAATGTAAGTAAGAGACATGTGTCTCAATGTACAGTAAGAAAATATGTATGAACTATGTGTATGCATGATGAGATGCTTTAGATACTATCGAGCACTGCAGGGCAAACCTGGAATCCGGTAGGACTCCAGTTAAAAAGGCAAATCTTGAGTGTATCAGTTAATGATGGGTTACTTATATGAATGGGTTATGTTAAGCAGACAAGATATGGATTTGAGATCGCTAGTCCACACGTGACAAGGATAAGTTATGATCATGATGTTTTAAGTTAAGCCAAGACTATGAGGGAATAAATTTCGACAATATGAGGATTACATCAAGATGTTATGCTTTGCATTTGGTAAATGTTAAGTGATTTCTAAATTTCGAGGACAATTTTTTTTAAGGGGGGTAGAATGTAATATCCCGCCTGTTAGCATCGGAATATTACCAGTCGATCGTGCCAGAGGATTAATATTACAGAAAGAAAGTTGACGGAAATATTTATTGTGTGATATCAGCTTAATACGAGTTAAGTATCAGAGTCGGATTTAACACGCTTGAGACAAGGGTAAAATAGTAATTGCATGAAAAAGGATATTTATGTGGTCTAGGCCTCAAAATATCTCATTTTCATTTATCCTTTCTCTCTCTAGTTGTTGGCAAAGAGTTCTCTCCTCCCTCTCTTCTCTACGTTCCAAAAGTTTGATCCAAGCTTGTTTCCAAGTTAAGCAATCTTCACTCATGATATCATAAGTATATAGAAGCCTGGTTATCATTGATTTCACTTTTTTCACCACAAGAACAAGATTGAAGGAACTAGGGTTTGATGTGAAGAAGTTAGATGTTGAAGTTTAAAGTTGTGCAAGCTTGTTGTTGCTTTGAGGTGAGTTCTATAGATAGAATACCTTCCCTTGGGTTATGTATGAGCTTTATGTGAGATGAATTGAAAATATAGAAGTTATGTTAGTGTATGAGCTAGAGGATTTTAGTACCCCTTTTGCCATTAGTCATTGAAATTATGTTGTTTGTTGTTATGTATTTGTTCTAAGTTGTTTTCTATGTATTCTGGGTGGTTTGTGTGCATTGGAAACTAAATTTTGAGGTTTAGAGGTCAAAATCACGAATTCTGCAGGTCTGATACTGAAGAACCTCGCTTAAGCGAGAAAATCTCGCTCAAGCGAAATCAATGTCGAATCAAAACTGCCAATCTCGCTTACGCGAGATGAATCTCGCTCAAGCGAGATGAATCTCGCTTACGCGAGATTCCTCAACACAACACTTTTTCACAAAAAATTCATGAAATGCAGTGGTTTCGATGAGGCTTTCCGCTGCAGTCTCTTATAACTTTAAAAACCCCTCAAAGTCAAGTTATCATTGCACATTACACCTAAAGATATTGGTAATGAAATGCATGAACAACATCAAGAGTTTCAATGACGAATAGCACATGAGATGTTATGATATGACCCTTGATATGGGTAGGAAATAACACTAAGTATGGGGGAAAAGCATAGAGCCTCGGCATAGAAAGTCGAGAACTAGAAAGATAGCATGAATCCCTAAGTATGGCAAGTATAGGATTATGAATGCCTATGTAGGTAAGACGCGAAGTGTATTTTCCTTCGCATATGATTATGTAAGAGTATGCACGCAATGATTAGGTAACAATGAAGGTAGTTTACTATTAATCGGATCGACCCCGGATCCGAGGTAAACGAGTATGCATGTATAGGTTAGAAACCTTTCATGAATGTTTAAGACTATGATTTAATGAATGAAGTAGGTGGCATGAGAAACGGGATAAGCTCCGCAAGGGGGGCCCGCATGTCACTGAGTGTAGGTGTCGTGTCTTTTGTATTCCTTCCAAGGGAGGATGCAATTGGTTCCCCAAGGGGAATGGTAGAACCAGTTAAGCCGTAAGGGACCCGCACGTCACTGAGGGAGGTATGGGATTGTACTTGGGGCTACTCCACCCTGGGCTTTCTGTAAAATTGAATAAAGATAATGAATGCTTGTTCAACGTTGATATTGTGATTGTATGAATGTTTATGACTATGCATGATTATGAATATGTTATGATATGATGTTAGCTATGAACAAGTCGTGCATTAGAGTATGTTATGAATGTTTTACCGATGACGATCTTAGGTTTCCCTATTCGTCCGGTTTAGGACCGTGTCATGAATATGTATGTTAAGTCTTGATGCGTATATCGTATCTTGAGATAGGGGTTCTAGGATCCCTTAACCGCCATGACACGTATGATGATAGTAAGACCTATGACGGGTCTAGCATGCACTACTGTTATACCCTAATTTTGGACCTAAAAATACTAGCTCAATTCTTCTTTTCTTGCATTTCAAGTCATTTGAATTTGTCCTTGATCAATCGCACCTTCCTCTGCATCTTATTTCAATGTTATTTGCAAAATTCATGAAAAAGGGTATTTTAGTCATTTCCTGCATTCAAACTCATTTTAGTCCTCGAAAATTGTTTGAATCCTTTCAATTGGTTTGTATAAGTCCTTGCTTCAATCTCATGTCAAAATCCATTTCAAAAATTACGTTTAAAGTCATTTTGAGTCAGTTTAGCCCCTAGGGGCATTTTAGTCATTTCCAGTGTTAAAGCTCTGTTTAATTTCTGAAAATTGTCTCTGAGTCTTTTAATTTGCCTGTATAAACTCTTGCTTTAATTCCTTGTTAAAAACGATTTTAAAATTACATTTGAGTCATTTTTGAGTCATTTTAGTCCCTAGGGGCATTTTGGTCATTTCACACAAAATTTTGACAGAGAGAGGTTACGTTAAAGTACCTCATTTAGTAGTTGGTTCATTTTAGTCCGTTTTGTTATTTTTAATCGTTTCACTTTACGTTAATTTTCAAATTACTTTTTTAATGCAACTTTAGTTAATTTTGCATTTTAGTCCTCAAGTTGTTAAAATTGCATTTTAGTTCATTTTTTGTCCAAGAAGTTAGTTACGCCACATGTCCTACTCCTATTGGCCCAAAAATTCACACATCACCTATATAATGGGTCCCATGGTCAAAGAGTCAACACATTAATCATTTTTTCACAAATACACAAAAAAAATCACAAAAAAAATTTCTTTTCCCTCTTTCTTCTCCAAGCCGCCACCTTCATCACCATTTCCACCACCACAACAAACTTTTTCCACCACCCCAAACCACCATAACAAACTCTTTCCACCACAATCTTCATCTCTAACTAACTTCTTCCATCACAATCTTCATCTCTAACCTCTCTCCAACCACCACAATCTTCTTCATCCACCATTAAAATTCACCACAAAACCTCCATAACCACCACAACCTTCATCTCTAACAAACTACAACCACCACAATTAACCTCAAACCTCCACAAATCCATTACCAAATTCAAGGATTCATCCAAAAACATTCATCAACACAAACCTTCAATTCCACAAAAATCACATCCATGAACAACAATCTTCAATCAATTCCATTGTGACCGAATTCAACAACGACGAACCGGAATCGGACGGAAGAAAGGAATGCAATCGAAGCAAAGGGAGAGGAAAAACAGCACCTAATCCGAATACATAAGAAGAATCCGGAGCCATTCAAAGCTTCGTCAAGCATCACGGTATTGTTCTTGATCCAAACTTTTTATTCCATCCTTTTTTCTTCCAATTTGCGCGGCTATATGTGTAGATGTAGGTGGATTGATTGTGTTTTGGATGTTTCCGGGTTCATATTCGAAAAGAGGATAACGATCCGGTTTTAAAAAGTGTAAAAAAAAATTCGAATCGGAGCTCGCCGGAATCCGGAAGTGTCGCCGGAGTTATGAATTTTCCGGCGAACCTTTGAAGATTCCGGCGAGTTTGATGAACTTTCCGGTGACATTCATAAGGTTGAAGATGAACATTTAAGAGAGAGAAGAGAGAATTCATGCATGCTTTGGCTTTAGAGAGAGAAAGGTGTGTTGTTGTTGTTTTTTTCTTCTTTCACGTGAATGGTTTTCTAGTCACCACATGTTGTGTGATTTTATCCTATGCGCGCATGACCACATTCATTCCATGCTCCTTTGCCTTTTTGATCGTTGGATCAAGGATTGATCCAATTGGATCAATCCTACGGTCCCTAATGCTTTCTGTGTGGATATGGATCTTGTGTGTTTGGGCTTGGACTTTTGTCACTACTTTTTCCTATTTTCTCGCTATATGCACACTATTTCTTGCTGTTTGCACCACTGTTTGCCTAAAAACTTTGATAAAAATTCCTAAAAAATTTGTTCAATATTTCCTTGTTATTTTCAATAAATGTTGATGAGTTTTACATGTTAATCTTGATAGAAAATACATGAAAATAATTTGTTCCTTGTGGATTCAATTCTTTTTCATTTCTTGATAAAAATTTTGTTAAAAACTTCTAAGAGTTTGTGTGAGTTTTCGTGTGAGTAATTCTAAGCATTTAAGACCTATCTTTTGAATAAAATTACATGTAAAAATTTCATTTCAAAAATATGTAGGATATATTCTTGTTTTTGCTTACTTTTTGTTAAATTTTTATGACCTTTTGGTATGATCTTAAACCCGGATTTTGGCATATATTTGTGGCCTTGAACATGTAACTTTTGAAGTGAGTTTGCCCCTTGTTTTGGTGTATGCTTGCTGTTTTGATTTAGTTTCTTGTGGATTTTGTGTTTGGTAAATAATGTGAAATAAAAGTGCATAAAGAACTTGAAAGTCTTGTAAACTTTGGCATAATTAAATCCTTAGATTCTCATGTTGATTTTCTCGAAACAAGTCATCCAAAATTTCTCCAACATTATGAGAATCTAGGCTTCAATCTAGTCTTAGTTTTGCATTAAGTTTCAAGTTCTTTTATCACTTTTTGTCAAGCTTGATTGGTTTACTTTTCTTGCAAGTTACAATAGCTTTACTATGCATTTTGATACTAGTTTCTATATCATTTGTGCTACTAACCCCTTTTTTTTCATGTCTCGTTTCCATAGCATCTCACATCATATTTTCATCTCTTATTTCTTGCACTTTAATTTCTTGCACTTTAATTTTTACCAAGGCTTAGAATGTAAAACTTAGGGATTTTGTAATTTTTTCTTATGCTTTTAAATTCTTGCAAGACCATAGCATGTATCTAGGGCATGACGTAAAGGACAATGGACTCTTAATATGTACACCGACACTCACACCGACACTAGCACACACCTCACTTGGTTACTTTAGATGTATGGCTAGGATATGCATGTTTAGATGTATGTTTAGGATTGAATGTTTAGATGAATGCTTAGGATTTACACTTAGAAAAAAATCAATTTTCCAAAAAACTTGAACAACATCACTTGAAAACCTTTTTCCAAAAAATATAGGAGTCAAAACTCCTTTGCATTTTCTCTTTATTTTCTTAATCAAATTTCAATGAAAATTAATCATACTTGACTCTTTTCCAAAATCACTAATCAAACCTCACAATTTCACAATCTTATGCCCTTGAGGCCTCTCTCTCTCATTCTTCAAAATTCCAATTTTCAAACTTAAAATCAACCAACAAAAACAAAAACATTTTTTGGAAGAGAACTACGGTGGATTTGATCCCTTAAAAAAGTACGTAGGCAAGGAAACAATATTCCTTCAATTCAAATAAAACAAAATCAAACATTCTTCTCCCTCCAATTCTTCACTTAGTAAACTCTTAGGTGTAAATATCATTTTTTCAAATAGCATTTAAAAATAAAGCGCGCGCGTAGAAAGTAAAGACGGTTCCTATAGGATACTATAGTCGTTATGGGTGCCCAACACCTTCCCATAGCGAAAACAACTCCCGGACCTCGATTCTCAAGGGTTTTGCTTATTTTTCCCTTCCCAAGAAAAAATGAGATATCAAAGGTTCAAAAGGTTCAAACGTAATCAATGTTTGACACCCGAAAACCAAGATAAAACAGCTGGCGACTTCACTGGGGAGATTCGAGAGTTACGCCTAGTCTTTATTTCCACGCTTGCGCTTTCGTTTTTACTTGCTTCTTTTACTTGCTTCTTTATGTGAATAAATGTTTAATTTCTTGCAAACGGGTGGGGTGAGAATATCAAAAGTCCTACACCCGGGCTGAGTGAACTTAGGATTTAGGGGGGATATAATCGACAATTCACTCCGAGGGTTGCCTCGTGTATTGGACTATGCGATCAATCCCACATAGCTGAGGCATTTTGCGGGTGATTTTGTCGGCGCGTGTTGTCGCGTTTAGGCACTTTACTTCTAATTGTTCTATGACGCTATGAACCGTAGATAACCGAACCCATCCATGGCCATTTTTTTAGGATGTAGTGCGGAGGCTAAACCGAGTGTTGTCTCAAGTTTTAGTCATCACGCAATACTACGCTCAAGTTAGACCTTCTTACGGATAATCATGGAGCGAGTGTTCACCATGATATACGTCGGAGAGGTTGCAACTTGGGAACCTTTTTAGAACCCGGTTACTATTATCCAAAGCCCTAGTTTCACCGGACATCGTGTCCACCCATGACTCCTTGACTTTGAATTTCAACCCACCATGTTTTCTCCGTACTTGAAACATAATCATGCATACATGAATACATGCATAAACTTTTTCCATGCATTTTATCGAACGGCTTAGACAAATTGAATTTGTAAACATTGTAGGAATGGGGAAGACTAAGTCCTACAAGTTCAAGGAAGTGGATTTGGCTAGTTTGAGAGATTTGGCACTCAAGATCGAGGATCCGACTAGTTTCCGACATCGTTATGGGGCTTTATTTACTCTTCTCCAGACTAATGTGGATGAGAAGCTTGTGCACACTCTAGTGCAATTCTATGATCGGGACTATCGGTGCTTCACTTTTCCCGACTTTCAGTTGGTGCCCACACTCACGGCTTATTCTTGCTTGATGGATCTATCTATTGCTAAGGGGGTACCCTTCACGGGACTTGAGAATCCTCCTACTCCATTGGTTATTGCTAAAGATCTCTATCTCAAGACCACCGATGTCTCCAAGAATCTTGTCACTAAGGCTCACATTCGAGGGTTCACTTTGGAGTATTTACTTGAGAAAGCCAATCTCAAAACCACTTGTCAAGACACTCTTGAGGCTATTCTTGAACTACTCATCTATGGGCTTATTCTCTTTCCACACCTTGATGACTTCATGGATATGAATGCTATTGTGATCTTCTGCTCCAAGAATCCGGTTCCTACTTTACTAGCTGACACATACCATGCTATTCATGATCGATCCGGCAAGGGTCGTGGATATATTCTCTGCTGTGTACCTCTCCTCTATAGGTGGTTTATTTCGCACCTTCCAAATTCTTTCCATGATAATCCAGGGAATTGGACTATTTCGCAGCAGATCATGGCTCTCACTCCTAATGACGTGGTTTGGCTCACTCCTGCCGCTAGAGTCAAAAAGATTATCGTCGGTGGTGGGAAGTTTCGTAATGTACCTCTTCTTGGTACCCGGGGTGGAATCAACTACAATTTGCAACTTTTTTATTCCTAATAATGTTTACAAAAGCTCTAATTTGTCTAAAACCCTTCGATAACATAAAAAGAGTCTTTTGCATATGCATCTGTACATATCATGCATCATTTTACATTCATAGTTCCTCGTCCGTGTCTCACGTGTTCTCTTTCCTACAAAAGGGTCGTCTCTGCCGCCTAAAGTCAAGCTACAACTGCAAAACGCTCGGGCTAAACAAGAAATCGGAATGAGTCCATTTGAACAAGAAATCCAGGAGCTTCGCGAAGAAGTAACAACGCTCCGTGGGGAGGTGGAGAGGTTAAGCGCCTTGGTGACAATATTGGTAGCCGCACAGGGTCAGCCAACACCCTCATCACCAGCCAGCTTTCAAGCTCAAATGCCTGATGTTACTGTTCCGATTCTGACGAAGGTTGCCAATACTCCCGTGCTCTATGGTCTTGATGAAGTACCTCTTCCCCATGTCTCTGAGGTTCCAACGCCTACGCACCTGATCAGAAGAGGTGGTCCCACTGATGGTCCTGAAGAGAAAGAACAAAGAGCGAGTATGGTGAACTTCAATGCTGCCGCTGTTATACCTATTAACAAGGCTGCCCAAAACCTGGGTCATCAATCTACTATAACTGTGATACCTGTCTTCCATGCTGCTCAGAAACATGTTGCTACTGTTACACCTGTAATCAAAGTTGCTCAAAGTCCCAGTTATCAGACCCAGTTTCAACTTTACCAGCGTCGAGGACAACAGAATCTCCAACAATCTCAACAGCCTCAACGGCAACATCAGGGTCCCCAACCTAAGCAAATCTTTCCTCCTATACCAATGCAATATGCTACACTGCTCCCATTGCTTATTGCTAAAGGGCATTGTCGGACTAGGAAGGGCAAGCCTCCACCCAATCCTATGCATCCCGAATTCCGTACCGATCTCAGGTGTGTTTTTTACCAAGGTTCTAGGGGCCATGATGTTGAGGAATGCTATGCTCTGAGGTATATTGTGAAGAAGCTGATAGACAAGGGAGAGTTAACTTTTGAAAATAATACTTCTAATGTCCGAGACAATTCTCTTTCAAATCATGCACCTGTTGTTGGCAAGACACGACCATTACTACACCTTGCACCAAGGAGCACGAAGCCTTGAGCTCGAGCATTGTTTTTTTCTATGAAAATGGAAGTCCAGAAATTGATTGAGGATAACATCTTTCTGTCCATATGTGGAAGTCAATTTGGAACCAGGGGCATGGCGCCTACTGCTGATACATGGGATATTCAGCCGCAACTGAGATGTTTTGTTGATGTTTTCTACTGGTTGTTTGTTTGATAATTGTGTTTGTTTGCTGTTTTTCAAAAATAAAAAAACCCTTTCGTCTCGCCCGAGGACGAAAGTGAACTTATTTAGGGCACTTTGCTTCATGTGTTTGCATCATTAATAAAAAGTCGTTTCTATCGCGGCTTTGTTTTTTTTTTACTTTGTGCTTTCTTTGGAAAGAATGGTAATACCAAAAAACCGTAAAAAAAAAAAATTTACTTCACTTTGATCATTTCTGAATACCTGCATAATCATAATTTCTATTCAAAATCAAAGCATGCATTGATAAACCCGTTGAACACTGTAACACTGTGCTCTCTCGACTTTGAGTTCCTATGTTCGAAGCTGAAGGAGCTGGAGATGAGAAGTTTTCCAATAAGATCTCTCGTCCACTAGAACATTCTAGTCATCTGAGCTGCAGATATGAGCATCAAGAAGATTGTCCCGCAGGGACATTTGCTTACAAAAAACTGATTCAGGGAGCTACCACTAGTCTGGCATGGATATCGTACTTCAATACACATCAACAAGGGCAAAGGGATGCCTAGTTCCAAATGATAATGACAGGTTCGCATGTCTATGAACCCCAATGCAGTCAATGAATGCTTTGTCAAAAAAAAAAGAGAAAGAAAAATAAAAAAAAATTCAAAAAGCTCGACAAGTCACACACCTAAAAGGTGGCTTGGGCAAAAAAAAAGAGCGTCTCGATGGACTAAAGCAGTCCATGCAAAATTTAGAGACACAAAAAGTGTATCCTGATAGATCGAAGACCCGCAAGGGCGATCTATGCAAAAATTAAGGATTTATGACAAAGCAACTGCATCGGGTCCGACAAGATTCACCTGGGGCAATCCTTTTATCTCTAGTATATGGAATGGAATCAGTACTCCCGGTGGAAGTCATGATCATGTCAGTGAAAATTCTCATGGAAATCGAGTTTGTCTGTGTTTAAATGATGCTTCAACAAATGCGATCTGCTAAATTCGAATGTTAATGCTTTGTGCCATGGTCAATTATATCAAGAGGAGGATGGATCAAACTTTCGACAAGAAAGTCCATCTCGGTGCTTTTCAAGAAAGAGATCTCATGTTCAAGTATGGTCTTATATTTTCAAGCCTACTCCAGGGGCAAGTGGAGGCTGAGCTATGAAGGCCCATATGTCGTCAAGATGATTTTCTCCAGTGGTGTAATGACTCGTGCAATCATGAATGGTGTTGAACTTTCTCGCCTTGTGAATACTGATGCAGTCAAGAAATACTTTGTCAAAAATAATGAAAAGAACAGCGTGGTAGGTCGAAAACCCGAAAGGGCGGCCTAGGCAAAAATGCGCTTCCCGGTGGATCGAAAACCCGAAAGGGCGATCCAGGCAAAAATTAGGGACAAAAAAATGAATATGAAAAGCTCGCTGAGAATGTACGCAACTCAGGCAAGAATGAGCGTCTCGATGAACCGAAAACCCGAAAGGGCGGTTCATGCAAAAATGAGATTCAAATGAAAAGACAAGTAACTGTATCAGTCAGTCACGACTCACTTGGGGCATCTCAGCTATCAAAGGACCCCGATTCAAAACGTCATCTATCAGAGGACTCCAGTTCGGAATACCTCTAATATAAAGTCTCTGCTATGCAAGGCGTATCAAATTCAAGACATCTCCAATGCAAAGTCTCTGTGGTTCAATGTATCTGTAAATTCAAAGCATCTCCAGTTCAACGTACTTACAACTCCAAAACATCTGTGTTTCAAAGCATCTGCAATCCGGAAGTGTCTACCATTCAAGCATTCGAACAGAGGAATTCAAAGTTGCCAGTGAGAACAATGTTATTGTGTTCAATGTATCCTTTCAAATATGATTACCATCTTCCAAACTTTTTAGATCTGTGGAGCTGCGCCCTCGGCCGGTTACCACTCTTCTACATCCATTTGAGCCTGTGCCCATTTATTTGGAACTCTCATTTCTTCTACTTGCAAAATTTCTTCTATTTGTGATGCTAATACTTAAAGCAAAATTTCAAAAAAATCTTTTTTCAAAAAAAATCTTTTTATGCAAACAACAAACATGCACTATCTTTGAACTTATGAACAGGTGAAACATGCATCAACATCCATCTCAACATGCAATATGAACATACAATCTCTCCAGGACAAACTGTGGTCAATGGCAAGAATGAAAAAACAGAATGAAAGTAAAAAAAAATGCAAATAAAAAGCTCGCTAAGTTGAAAACCCGAAAGGGCAGCTTAGGCAAAAATGAGCACCCCGCTGATTGACAATCTATGAAGGCAATTCAGGCAAAAATGGGGCAATGAAAAGAATTTATTCCCGGTGAATCGAAAACCCGAAAGGGCGGTTCAGGCAAAAATGGGATTGAAAAATGAAAGAATGAAAATGAAAATGAAAGCATTGACCACAGGTGCGACATTCAAAGTCTATCCAATGCTGGTTCTGGAGAACTGGCGACCTCTGCCAAAGCCTTGTCTAAAGGACTTCCATGTGAAACATCCAATGTATATCCATTACTAATTCCTGAGAAATGGCGACTTCTGCCCGAGTTTGTTCGAAGAATTTTCAGGGGCAATTTTCAAAGTTTATCCAGCTTGCGACTTCTACCAAAATTTTGATCAAATGGCTTCCCCCAAGAAGCATGTACTATTGCAAGTATGATATGATCAGGTTCTCTCAGTTATGGTTTTGATACGTCTTTCAACAACGTCATCCCCTTTGAAGATAGCCGAGTGCGTATGTTGTAGCTCAAGTCACTACGTGCCCAATCTTCCAATGTTTTGTCTATCTCTGTGAAACTTTCTTGCCAAATTGTAAACCAATCATGCATTTCCAAGCATTCATACATGCATAAGCATGCATTTTATGTGCTCATACATTCAACGATGTTGTTATACCATACATACATGTTGCATTTCCAATCTCAACTTTCAATTTAACCCAATTTCAACTGTCAATTCAACTCAATCTCAAACTTTCAAATTCAACTCAATCCCCAGGTTCAATTCAATTCAATTTCAACTCCCAATTCAATTCAATTCCAACTCTCAAATCAAATGTCAATGTCAATGTCTATGTCTATGTCTATGTCTATGTCTGTGTCTCTGTTAAACTCTCTATTCAATACCATGTCAATGCATTTGTTTCTGATTACTTTCGACTTTCAATACCTCTTTCAATGTCAACTTTCAATTCAATTCAAAACAATGTCAATTCACTCTCAATTTGCTTTTGGGCCAACAATAATGGCCATGTCTATTTTCAAACCAGGTCAATGTCAATTTACCCTCAATTTGTATCTTGTTAAATCAAACTTCCAATTTGTATCTTGTTATGGGTCAAGTGGCTAGTTTGATCCAAAGAACAGTTTGTACCTGCTTATATGCCTATGTTTCCGGTCAAACGGCAAGTTCGATCCAAAGAACAGTTTGTCCCTACCTACATGTTGTGATACTGATCAAGCGGCAAGTTCGATCCAAAGAACAGTTTGTATCAGTCTTTTGTCTATATTTCTAGGTCAAACAGCAAGTTCGATCCAAAGAACAGTTTGCACCAACCTACATGTTATGATACTGATCAAGCCGCAAGTTCGATCCAAAGAACAGCTTGTATCAGTCTTTTGTCTATATTTCTAGGTCAAACAGCAAGTTCGATCCAAAGAACAGTTTCTACCTGTCTATCTGTTTGTATCATCAATCAAGTGGCAAGTTCGATCCAAAGAACAGCTTGTATCTATCCTTTTGTCTATATCTCCGGTCAAACAGCAAGTTCGATCCAAAGAACAGTTTGTACCCTGCTTATGTTTGGTTATCGGTCAAACGGAAAGTTCGATCCAAAGAACAGTTTGTCCCTACCTACATGTTATGATACTGATCAAGCGGCAAGTTTGATCCAAAGAACAGCTTGTATCAGTCTTTTGTCTATATTTCTAGATCAAACAGCAAGTTCGATCCAAAGAACAGTTTGTACCTGTCTATCTGTTTGTATCATCAATAAAGTGGCAAGTTCGATCCAAAGAACAGCTTGTACCTATCTTTTGTTTGTATTCTCTCGGTCAAGTGGCAAGTTCGATCCAAAGAACAGCTTGTACCCGTTTCTTGTTTGTATTTCCCCGGTCAAGTGGCAAGTTCGATCCAAAGAACAGCTTGTACCCGTCTCTTGTTTGTATTTCCGGTCAAGTGGCAAGTTCGATCCAAAGAACAGCTTGTACCCGTTTCTTGTTTGTATTTCCTCGGTCAAGTGGCAAGTTCGATCCAAAGAACAGCTTGTACCTGTTTCTTGTTTGTATCTCTCGGTCAAGTGGCAAGTTCGATCCAAAGAACAGCTTGTACCCGTCTCTTGTTTGTATCTCTCGGTCAAGTGGCAAGTTCGATCCAAAGAACAGCTTGTACCTGTCTATTTGTTGCCCGTTCTTTCTACCTTGATGTCTATAAATCCCTTGGTGGTGTGACACAGCCCGTAGATTCCGGTTCGATTGTCTTGCATTCATAAATGAAATGTTGCATGGCATTCGTGTTTGTTTGAAAATCTGAAAGTGTATTTTTATGTCCAAAAGCAGTGCAAATGTTAATATTTAAGTATCTTCGTCCCGTCAACTCAAAGACTCCGTCTCTTGACCCTCCGGACAAAGAAACTTAAATAGGGGCAGCTGTTATACCCTAATTTTGGACCTAAAAATACTTGATCAATTCTTCTTTTCTTGCATTATAAGTCATTTGATATGTCTCTGATCAATTGCATCTTTCTCTGCATTTTATTTCAATATTATTTGCAAAATTCATGTAAAAGGGTATTTTAGTCATTTCCTGCATTTAACTCATTTTTATCCTTGAAAATTGTTTGAGTCTGTTAAATTGGTTTGTATAAGTCCTTGTTTCAACCTCATGTCAAAATTCATTTCAGAAAATATTCAGTTGAGTCATTTTTTAGTCATTTTAGCCCCTAGGGGCATTTTAGTCATTTCATATGTTAAAATTCTTTCAGTCTTTTAAAAATTTGTTTGAGTCCTTTCAAATAGTTTGAATAAGTCTTCATTTCAAATTCTATGTCAAAATCCATTTTAAAATTGCATTTGAAGTCATTTTGAGTCAATTTTGCCCCTAGGGGCATTTTAGTCTTTTCATGTGTCAAAGCCCTGTTTAAATTCTAAAAATTGTCTCTGAGTCTTGTATAAACTCTTGCTTTAATCCCTTGTTAAAAAATCATTTTAAAATTGCATTTGAGTCGTTTTTAGTCATTTTAGTCCCTAAGGGCGTTTTGGTCATTTCACATAATATTTCTGATTCGTTTTAATCTGCTTCGTTGTTTTTAATCGTCTCATTTTACGTTAATTTTCATTTTTTACTTTTTCAATTCAATTTTAGTTTTAATTTTCATTTTAGTCCGCGCACTTTCGTTATTTACATTTTAATCCCTTTTAAGTTTGTTAGAGTCCAAGTGCCACGTGTCCAAATGCTATTGGTCCTTAAGAGTTTGTTACAAGTCTAGTGCCACATGTCTCTATCCTATTGGACCAAGGTCAATGACTTAGCCTATATAAGTCAAACCATGGTCAATTTTTTCATGCACCAATCATTTTTTACAAACTCCAAAAAAAAATCACAAACTTTCTCTCTTTTTTCCCTCCTTTCTTCCCTCATGTAACAACCTTCTCCTCCACCATAACCACTTCTCTCCACCACTATCACCACTCTAACTAACTCATCACCACCCTAACAACCTTCTCTCTCCACCATAACAAACCATAACAACCTTCTCTCTCACCTCTAACTAACACAAAACCACCTTTAACCACCACTCAACCACCACAATCCACCATAAAACCACCACAACAACAACCTCCAGCCGCCACTTACACCACACCAACTAATCCAATTCTGCACAAAAACAATCCGAATTCAATCATCATCACCGCAAAATCATCGGATCAAAGCAAGCGTCTGTACAAAGATTCCAATTGCATCCGAGAAAGAAATAGGAAAGAGGAACGGTTCACGCAAACTTCCAACAGCAAGCTCAATTGATTCAAATTCAACAAAATCAAGAACAGAGAGCAGCAATCGAATTGGATTCGAACGGCGACGAACAACGCAAGCTGAATTGAAGGCGGAGTAGGATAAGAACGCAGTCACAAAGTACCGGAACGAATCAACCAGAATCACAGTGAGGGAGTTCAACACTGAAACGTTGAACAAGGTAAACGCCATGGCCTCATGCTTTTACGTGTCGTTGATTTCGTCTTTGTGTTGTTTGCGAACCTGTTTGCATCGGATTTAGGCCATTCTTGATCTGATCTCGAAAGATATGCTTGATTTCGAATAGAAGAGTGAATTCTGGTTACGAAACCATAATTTTTGTGTAAGTTGGAATGTTGTGAGGTTCGCCGGAATCTGCACTTCTCGCCGGAGAAGATGAAGATTCCGGCGAGTTCATGAGTGTCCGGCAGTGCCATGCGATTTCCGGTGAGGCTAAAGGAGAGAGGAGAGGGAGCGATTGGTATAAAGAGGGAATAGCGATCAAAACGTGAGTTTAGGAAGGAAGAGGGAGGAACATCACGTTTCCGTTTTTCTTCAGCAAAAGGAACGTGAAGCTTCCTTCAAATTCTGCTCCTTTAACCCGTTTTTTTTGCTTGCTCCATGACCCATGACCCATGGGTCAACCCATTCTGCATCATAAAGACTGGGCATGGGCTTAAGTTATCTGTTTCCTTTGTTTTCTTGCAATGTTTTTACTATCCTAACACCACCTAATGCTGTTTGCACCCGTGTTCTTACTAAAATCCTTTCGAAAATTCCAAATAAATTCTTGTATGTTTTTTGATACTTTTTTGAAGTGTTGTGATGATTTTTGCATGTTGAACATTGATAGAAAAATGGTGAAAGTTTCGTGCTTATATGTGATGTTTTGTATTAAATTTTGAGGAATTTCGCAACGTTCTTGACTTTAAACCTTGACACATGATATTGAATTTTGATATGTGAATTTGTGACGAATTTACTTCTTTTTTTGATATTTTACTGTTTGTGAATGTGTTGTTGTTAGTTACTCGTCTTACAAGTCATGGTAATATTTGTTTGTGGAAAATAAGTGTGAAATAAGTTTAGAATATGTTATAATTCGTAAAATTTGGCGTTGCCTTGTAATTCTCTTGTTAGGGCCTGAATGGAATTTTTTTTTGGAAGATTGCAAGTAACATGAGAATTATAGGTCTTGGGCTTATATACCTTCTATGACATATTCTAGGCATATTTTTGCTATCTTTTTGGCTAAATCTTTGTGACTTTCTTTTTTTTGTCGAGTTTTGCTCGCTTTGCTATGCAATTTCTACTTGCTTTATTTTCCATATTATATCTTATATTGCTAACCTTTTTGTTTCATGTTTCATTCATAAGCATTCCATACTCCATATCCTCCTTCATTTTATTTCTTGCACTTTAATTTTCATGCAAAATTAGAATGTAATAATTAGGAGTTCTTGTAATATTTTACTTTTATGCCACTTTTAATTTCTTGGCAAAGAGGCCATAGAATGTATCTAGGGTATGATGTAAAGGACAATGGACTCTAATGATGTACACCGACACAAGCACCGACACATGCACACACACCACCATAGCTAGAATATGCATGTTTAGATGTATGCTTAGGATTGTATGTTTAGATGAATGCCTAGGACTTATACTTAGAGAAAACCAATTTTCCAAACAAATGTGAACAACTTCACTCAAACCTTTTCCAAATAAACCTTGGGATCCAATATCCCATTGTATTTTCTTTTCCATTTTCTTAATCAAATTTCAATGAAAATAATCAAACTTTGACTTCTTTTGCAATTCATTAATTCAACCTCACTATTTTCTAAACTCATGCCCTTGAGGCCTCTTTCTATTCTTCAAACTCCATTTTCAAACTTAAAATCAACCAACAAAAACAAAAACATTTTTGAGAGAGAACTACGGTGGATTTGATCCCTTAAACGGGTACGTAGGCAAGGAAACAAAATTCCTTCAATTCAACTAAAATAAAAATCCAAAAACATTCTTCTCCCTCCAATTCCTCACTTAGTAATTCTTAGGTGTAAATATCATTTCAAAATAGCATTTAAAAATAAAGCGCGCGCGTAGAAATTAAAGACGGTTCCTATAGGTTACTATAGTCGTTATGGGTGCCTAACACCTTCCCGTAGCGAAAACAACTCCCGGACCTCGATTCTCAAGGGTTTTGCTTACTTTTTCCCTTCCCAAGAAAAAATAAGATATCACCGGTTCAAAAGGTTCAAACGTAATCAATGTTTGACACCCGAAAACCAAGATAAAACACCTGCCTATCTGTTTGTGTTTTCAATCAAGTAGCAAGTTCGATCCAAAGAACAGCTTGTATCTACCTGTCTTTTGTTTGTATTCCCAGTCAAGTAGCAAGTTCGATCCAAAGAACAGCTTGTACCTGTCTATTTGTTGCCCGTTCTTTCTACCTTGATGTCTATAAATCCCTTGGTGGTGTGACACAGCCCGTAGATTCCGGTTCGATTGTCTTGCATTCATAAATGAAATGTTGCATGGCATTCATAGTGTTTGAAAATGTGAAAGTATATTTTTAGGTCCAAAATAGCGTCATGTCTGATATTTAAGTATCTTCGTCTCGTCAAACAAAGACTTCGTCTTGTGATTCTCCGGACAAAGAAACTTAAATAGGGCAGCTGTTATACCCTAATTTTGGACCTAAAAATACTAGCTCAATTCTTCTTTTCTTGCATTTCAAGTCATTTGAATTTGTCCTTGATCAATTGCACCTTCCTCTGCATCTTATTTCAATGTTATTTGCAAAATTCATGAAAAAGGGTATTTTAGTCATTTCCTGCATTCAAACTCATTTTAGTCCTCGAAAATTGTTTGAGTCCTTTCAATTGGTTTGTATAAGTCCTTGTTTCAATCTCATGTCAAAATCCATTTCAAAAATTACGTTTAAAGTCATTTTGAGTCAGTTTAGCCCCTAGGGGCATTTTAGTCATTTCCAGTGTTAAAGCTCTGTTTAATTTCTGAAAATTGTCTCTGAGTCTTTTAATTTGCCTGTATAAACTCTTGCTTTAATTCCTTGTTAAAAACCATTTTAAAATTACATTTGAGTCATTTTTGAGTCATTTTAGTCCCTAGGGACATTTTGGTCATTTCACACAAAATTTTGACAGAGAGAGGTTACGTTAAAGTACCTCATTTAGTAGTTGGTTCATTTTAGTCCGTTTTGTTATTTTTAATCGTTTCACTTTACGTTAATTTTCAAATTACTTTTTTAATGCAACTTTAGTTAATTTTGCATTTTAGTCCTCAAGTTGTTAAAATTGCATTTTAGTTCATTTTTTGTCCAAGAAGTTAGTTACGCCACATGTCCTACTCCTATTGGCCCAAAAATTCACACATCACCTATATAATGGGTCCCATGGTCAAAGAGTCAACACATTAATCATTTTTTCACAAATACACAAAAAAAATCACAAAAAAAATTTCTTTTCCCTCTTTCTTCTCCAAGCCGCCACCTTCATCACCATTTCCACCACCACAACAAACTTTTTCCACCACCCCAAACCACCATAACAAACTCTTTCCACCACAATCTTCATCTCTAACTAACTTCTTCCATCACAATCTTCATCTCTAACCTCTCTCCAACCACCACAATCTTCTTCATCCACCATTAAAATTCACCACAAAACCTCCATAACCACCACAACCTTCATCTCTAACAAACTACAACCACCACAATTAACCTCAAACCTCCACAAATCCATTACCAAATTCAAGGATTCATCCAAAAACATTCATCAACACAAACCTTCAATTCCACAAAAATCACATCCATGAACAACAATCTTCAATCAATTCCATTGTGACCGAATTCAACAACGACGAACCGGAATCGGACGGAAGAAAGGAATGCAATCGAAGCAAAGGGAGAGGAAAAACAGCACCTAATCCGAATACATAAGAAGAATCCGGAGCCATTCAAAGCTTCGTCAAGCATCACGGTATTGTTCTTGATCCAAACTTTTTATTCCATCCTTTTTTCTTCCAATTTGCGCGGCTATATGTGTAGATGTAGGTGGATTGATTGTGTTTTGGATGTTTCCGGGTTCATATTCGAAAAGAGGATAACGATCCGGTTTTAAAAAGTGTAAAAAAAAATTCGAATCGGAGCTCGCCGGAATCCGGAAGTGTCGCCGGAGTTATGAATTTTCCGGCGAACCTTTGAAGATTCCGGCGAGTTTGATGAACTTTCCGGTGACATTCATAAGGTTGAAGATGAACATTTAAGAGAGAGAAGAGAGAATTCATGCATGCTTTGGCTTTAGAGAGAGAAAGGTGTGTTGTTGTTGTTTTTTTCTTCTTTCACGTGAATGGTTTTCTAGTCACCACATGTTGTGTGATTTTATCCTATGCGCGCATGACCACATTCATTCCATGCTCCTTTGCCTTTTTGATCGTTGGATCAAGGATTGATCCAATTGGATCAATCCTACGGTCCCTAATGCTTTCTGTGTGGATATGGATCTTGTGTGTTTGGGCTTGGACTTTTGTCACTACTTTTTCCTATTTTCTCGCTATATGCACACTATTTCTTGCTGTTTGCACCACTGTTTGCCTAAAAACTTTGATAAAAATTCCTAAAAAATTTGTTCAATATTTCCTTGTTATTTTCAATAAATGTTGATGAGTTTTACATGTTAATCTTGATAGAAAATACATGAAAATAATTTGTTCCTTGTGGATTCAATTCTTTTTCATTTCTTGATAAAAATTTTGTTAAAAACTTCTAAGAGTTTGTGTGAGTTTTCGTGTGAGTAATTCTAAGCATTTAAGACCTATCTTTTGAATAAAATTACATGTAAAAATTTCATTTCAAAAATATGTAGGATATATTCTTGTTTTTGCTTACTTTTTGTTAAATTTTTATGACCTTTTGGTATGATCTTAAACCCGGATTTTGGCATATATTTGTGGCCTTGAACATGTAACTTTTGAAGTGAGTTTGCCCCTTGTTTTGGTGTATGCTTGCTGTTTTGATTTAGTTTCTTGTGGATTTTGTGTTTGGTAAATAATGTGAAATAAAAGTGCATAAAGAACTTGAAAGTCTTGTAAACTTTGGCATAATTAAATCCTTAGATTCTCATGTTGATTTTCTCGAAACAAGTCATCCAAAATTTCTCCAACATTATGAGAATCTAGGCTTCAATCTAGTCTTAGTTTTGCATTAAGTTTCAAGTTCTTTTATCACTTTTTGTCAAGCTTGATTGGTTTACTTTTCTTGCAAGTTACAATAGCTTTACTATGCATTTTGATACTAGTTTCTATATCATTTGTGCTACTAACCCCTTTTGTTTCATGTCTCGTTTCCATAGCATCTCACATCATATTTTCATCTCTTATTTCTTGCACTTTAATTTCTTGCACTTTAATTTTTACCAAGGCTTAGAATGTAAAACTTAGGGATTTTGTAATTTTTTCTTATGCTTTTAAATTCTTGCAAGACCATAGCATGTATCTAGGGCATGATGTAAAGGACAATGGACTCTTAATATGTACACCGACACTCACACCGACACTAGCACACACCTCACTTGGTTACTTTAGATGTATGGCTAGGATATGCATGTTTAGATGTATGTTTAGGATTGAATGTTTAGATGAATGCTTAGGATTTACACTTAGAAAAAAATCAATTTTCCAAAAAACTTTAACAACATCACTTGAAAACCTTTTTCCAAAAAATATAGGAGTCAAAACTCCTTTGCATTTTCTCTTTATTTTCTTAATCAAATTTCAATGAAAATTAATCATACTTGACTTTTTTCCAAAATCACTAATCAAACCTCACAATTTCACAATCTTATGCCCTTGAGGCCTCTCTCTCTCATTCTTCAAAATTCCAATTTTCAAACTTAAAATCAACCAACAAAAACAAAAACATTTTTTGGAAGAGAACTACGGTGGATTTGATCCCTTAAAAGGGTACGTAGGCAAGGAAACAATATTCCTTCAATTCAAATAAAACAAAATCAAACATTCTTCTCCCTCCAATTCTTCACTTAGTAAACTCTTAGGTGTAAATATCATTTTTTCAAATAGCATTTAAAAATAAAGCGCGCGCGTAGAAACTAAAGACGGTTCCTATAGGATACTATAGTCGTTATGGGTGCCTAACACCTTCCCGTAGCGAAAACAACTCCCGGACCTCGATTCTCAAGGGTTTTGCTTATTTTTCCCTTCCCAAGAAAAAATGAGATATCAAAGGTTCAAAAGGTTCAAACGTAATCAATGTTTGACACCCGAAAACCAAGATAAAACAGCTGGCGACTTCACTGGGGAGATTCGAGAGTTACGCCTAGTATTTATTTCCACGCTTGCGCTTTCGTTTTTACTTGCTTCTTTTACTTGCTTCTTTATGTGAATAAATGTTTAATTTCTTGCAAACGTGTGGGGTGAGAATATCAAAAGTCCTACACCCGGGCTGAGTGAACTTAGGATTTAGGGGGGATATAATCGACAATTCACTCCGAGGGTTGCCTTGTGTATTGGATTATGCGATCAATCCCACATAGCTGAGGCATTTTGGGGGTGATGTTGTAGGCGCGTGTTGTCGCATTTAGGCACTTTACTTCTAATTGTTCTATGACGCTATGAACCGTAGATAACCGAACCCATCCATGGCCATTTTTTTAGGATGTAGTGCGGAGGCTAAACCGAGTGTTGTCTCAAGTTTTAGTCATCACGCGATACTACGCTCAAGTTAGACCTTCTTACGGATAATCATGGAGCGAGTGTTTGTCTCGTGGCACCATGATATACGTCGGAGAGGTTGCAACTTGGGAACCTTTTTAGAACCCGGTTACTATTATCCAAAGCCCTAGTTTCACCGGACACCGTGTCCACCCATGACTCCTTGACTTTGAATTTCAACCCACCATGTTTTCTCCGTACTTGAAACATAATCATGCATACATGCATACATGCATAAACTTTTACCATGCATTTTATCGAAGGGCTTAGACAAATTGAATTTGTAAACATTGTAGGAATGGGGAAGACTAAGTCCTACAAGTTCAAGGAAGTGGATTTGGCTAGTTTGAGAGATTTGGCACTCAAGATCGAGGATCCGACTAGTTTCCGACATCGTTACGGGGCTTTACTTACTCTTCTCTAGACTAATGTGGATGAGAAGCTTGTGCACACTCTAGTGCAATTCTATGATCGGGACTATCGGTGCTTCACTTTTCCCGACTTTCAGTTGGTGCCCACACTCACGGCTTATTCTTGCTTGATGGATCTATCTATTGCTAAGGGGGTACCCTTCACGGGACTTGAGAATCCTCCTACTCCATTGGTTATTGCTAAAGATCTCTATCTCAAGACCACCGATGTCTCCAAGAATCTTGTCACTAAGGCTCACATCCGAGGGTTCACTTTGGAGTATTTACTTGAGAAAGCCAATCTCAAAACCACTTGTCAAGACACTCTTGAGGCTATTCTTGCACTACTCATCTATGGGCTTATTCTCTTTCCACACCTTGATGACTTCATGGATATGAATGCTATTGTGATCTTCTGCTCCAAGAATCCGGTTCCTACTTTACTAGCTGACACATACCATGCTATTCATGATCGATCCGGCAAGGGTCGTGGATATATTCTCTGCTGTGTACCTCTCCTCTATAGGTGGTTTATTTCGCACCTTCCAAATTCTTTCCATGATAATCCAGGGAATTGGACTATTTCGCAGCAGATCATGGCTCTCACTCCTAATGACGTGGTTTGGCTCACTCCTGCCGCTAGAGTCAAAAAGATTATCTTCGGATTTCGCACCTTCCAAATTCTTTCCATGATAATCCAGGGAATTGGACTATTTCGCAGCAGATCATGGCTCTCACTCCTAATGACGTGGTTTGGCTCACTCCTGCCGCTAGAGTCAAAAAGATTATCTTCGGTGGTGGGAAGTTTCTTAATGTACCTCTTCTTGGTACCCGGGGTGGAATCAACTACAATTTGCAACTTTTTTATTCCTAATAATGTTTACAAAAGCTCTAATTTGTCTAAAACCCTTCGATAACACAAAAAGAGTCTTTTGCATATGCATCTGTACATATCATGCATCATTTTACATTCATAGTTCCTCGTCCGTGTCTCACGTGTTCTCTTTCCTACAAAAGGGTAGTCTCTGCAGCCTAAAGTCAAGCTACAACTGCAAAACGCTCGGGCTAAACAAGAAATCAGAATGAGTCCATTTGAACAAGAAATCCAGGAGCTTCGCGAAGAAGTAACAACTCTCCGTGGGGAGGTGGAGAGGTTAAGCGCCTTGGTGACAATATTGGTAGCCGCACAGGGTCAGCCAACACCCTCATCACCAGCCAGCTTTCAAGCTCAAATGCCTGATGTTACTGTTCCGATTCTGACGAAGGTTGCCAATACTCCCGTGCTCTATGGTCTTGATGAAGTACCTCTTCCCCATGTCTCTGAGGTTCCAACGCCTACGCACCTGATCAGAAGAGGTGGTCCCACTGATGGTCCTGGAGAGAAAGAACAAAGAGCGAGTATGGTGAACTTCAATGATGCCGCTGTTATACCTATTATCAAGGCTGCCCAAAACCTGGGTCATCAATCTACTGCAACTGTGATACCTGTCTTCCATGCTGCTCAGAAACATGTTGCTACTGTTACACCTGTAATCAAAGTTGCTCAAAGTCCCAGTTATCAGACCCAGTTTCAACTTTACCAGCGTCGAGGACAACAGAATCTCCAACAATCTCAACAGCCTCAACGGCAACATCAGGGTCCCCAACCTAAGCAAATCTTTCCTCCTATACCAATGCAATATGCTACACTGCTCCCATTGCTTATTGCTAAAGGGCATTGTCGGACTAGGAAGGGCAAGCCTCCACCCAATCCTATGCATCCCGAATTCTGTACCGATCTCAGGTGTGTTTTTTACCAAGGTGCTAGGGGCTATGATGTTGAGGAATGCTATGCTCTGAGGTATATTGTGAAGAAGCTGATAGACAAGGGAGAGTTAACTTTTGAAAATAATACTTCTAATGTCCGAGACAATTCTCTTTCAAATCATGCACCTGTTGTTGGCAAGACACGACCATTACTACACCTTGCACCAAGGAGCACGAAGCCTTGAGCTCGAGCATTGTTTTTTTCTATGAAAATGGAAGTCCAGAAATTGATTGAGGATAACATCTTTCTGTCCATATGTGGAAGTCAATTTGGAACCAGGGGCATGGCGCCTACTGCTGATACATGGGATATTCAGCCGCAACTGAGATGTTTTGTTGATGTTTTATACTGGTTGTTTGTTTGATAATTGTGTTTGTTTGCTGTTTTTCAAAAATAAAAAAACCCTTTCGTCTCGCCCGAGGACGAAAGTGAACTTATTTAGGGCACTTTGCTTCATGTGTTTGCATCATTAATAAAAAGTCGTTTCTATCGCGGCTTTGTTTTTTTTTTTTACTTTGTGCTTTCTTTGGAAAGAATGGTAATACCAAAAAACCGTAAAAAAAAAATTTTACTTCACTTTGATCATTTCTGAATACCTGCATAATCATAATTTCTATTCAAAATCAAAGCATGCATTGATAAACCCGTTGAACACTGTAACATTGTGCTCTCTCGACTTTGAGTTCCTATGTTCGAAGCTGAAGGAGCTGGAGATGAGAAGTTTTCCAATAAGATCTCTCGTCCACTAGAACATTCTAGTCATCTGAGCTGCAGATATGAGCATCAAGAAGATTGTCCCGCAAGGACATTTGCTTAGAAAAAACTGATTCAGGGAGCTACCACTAGTCTGGCATGGATATCGTACTTCAATACACATCAACAAGGGCAAAGGGATGCCTAGTTCCAAATGATAATGACAGGTTCGCATGTCTATGAACCCCAATGCAGTCAATGAATGCTTTGTCAAAAAAAAAAAGAGAAAGAAAAATAAAAAAAAAAATTCAAAAAGCTCGACAAGTCACACACCTAAAAGGTGGCTTGGGCAAAAAAAAAGAGCGTCTCGATGGACTAAAGCAGTCCATGCAAAATTTAGAGACACAAAAAGTGTATCCTGATAGATCGAAGACCCGCAAGGGCGATCTATGCAAAAATTAAGGATTTATGACAAAGCAACTGCATCGGGTCCGACAAGATTCACCTGGGGCAATCCTTTTATCTCTAGTATATGGAATGGAATCAGTACTCCCGGTGGAAGTCATGATCATGTCAGTGAAAATTCTCATGGAAATCGAGTTTGTCTGTGTTTAAATGATGCTCCAACAAATGCGATCGGCTAAATTCGAATGTTAATGCTTTGTGCCATGGTCAATTATATCAAGAGGAGGATGGATCAAACTTTCGACAAGAAAGTCCATCTCGGTGCTTTTCAAGAAAGAGATCTCATGTTCAAGTATGGTCTTATATTTTCAAGCCCACTCCAGGGGCAAGTGGAGGCTGAGCTATGAAGGCCCATATGTCGTCAAGATGATTTTCTCCAGTGGTGTAATGACTCGTGCAATCATGAATGATGTTGAACTTTCTCGCCTTGTGAATACTGATGCAGTCAAGAAATACTTTGTCAAAAATAATGAAAAGAACAGCGTGGTAGGTCGAAAACCCGAAAGGGCGGCCTAGGCAAAAATGCGCTTCCTGGTGGATCGAAAACCCGAAAGGGCGATCCAGGCAAAAATTAGGGACAAAAAAATGAATATGAAAAGCTCGCTGAGATTGTACGCAACTCAGGCAAGAATGAGCGTCTCGATGAACCGAAAACCCGAAAGGGCGGTTCATGCAAAAATGTGATTCAAATGAAAAGACAAGTAACTATATCAGTCAGTCACGACTCACTTGGGGCATCTTAGCTATCAAAGGACCCCGATTCAAAACGTCATCTATCAGAGGACTCCAGTTCGGAATACCTCTAATATAAAGTCTCTGCTATGCAAGGCGTATCAAATTCAAGACATCTCCAATGCAAAGTCTCTGTGGTTCAATGTATCTGTAAATTCAAAGCATCTCCAGTTCAACGTACTTACAACTCCAAAACATCTGTGTTTCAAAGCATCTGCAATCCGGAAGTGTCTACCATTCAAGCATTCGAACAGAGGAATTCAAAGTTGCCAGTGAGAACAATGTTATTGTGTTCCATGTATCCTTTCAAATATGATTACCATCTTCCAAACTTTTTAGATCTGTGGAGCTGCGCCCTCGGCCGGTTACCACTCTTCTACATCCATTTGAGCCTGTGCCCATTTATTTGGAACTCTCATTTCTTCTACTTGCAAAATTTCTTCTATTTGTGATGCTAATACTTAAAGCAAAATTTCAAAAAAATCTTTTTTCAAAAAAAATCTTTTTATGCAAACAACAAACATGCACTATCTTTGAACTTATGAACAGGTGAAACATGCATCAACATCCATCTCAACATGCAATATGAACATACAATCTCTCCAGGACAAACTGTGGTCAATGGCAAGAATGAAAAAACAGAATGAAAGTAAAAAAAAATGCAAATAAAAAGCTCGCTAAGTTGAAAACCCGAAAGGGCGGCTTAGGCAAAAATGAGCACCCCGCTGATTGACAATCTATGAAGGCAATTCAGGCAAAAATGGGGCAATGAAAAGAATTTATTCCCGGTGAATCGAAAACCCGAAAGGGCGGTTCAGGCAAAAATGGGATTGAAAAATGAAAGAATGAAAATGAAAATGAAAGCATTGACCACAGGTGCGACATTCAAAGTCTATCCAATGCTGGTTCTGGAGAACTGGCGACCTCTGCCAAAGCCTTGTCTAAAGGACTTCCATGTGAAACATCCAATGTATATCCATTACTAATTCCTGAGAAATGGCGACTTCTGCCCGAGTTTGTTCGAAGAATTTTCAGGGGCAATTTTCAAAGTTTATCCAGCTTGCGACTTCTACCAAAATTTTGATCAAATGGCTTCCCCCAAGAAGCATGTACTATTGCAAGTATGATATGATCAGGTTCTCTCAGTTATGGTTTTGATACGTCTTTCAACAACGTCATCCCCTTTGAAGATAGCCGAGTGCGTATGTTGTAGCTCAAGTCACTACGTGCCCAATCTTCCAATGTTTTGTCTATCTCTGTGAAACTTTCTTGCCAAATTGTAAACCAATCATGCATTTCCAAGCATTCATACATGCATAAGCATGCATTTTATGTGCTCATACATTCAACGATGTTGTTATACCATACATACATGTTGCATTTCCAATCTCAACTTTCAATTTAACCCAATTTCAACTGTCAATTCAACTCAATCTCAAACTTTCAAATTCAACTCAATCCCCAGGTTCAATTCAATTCAATTTCAACTCCCAATTCAATTCAATTCCAACTCTCAAATCAAATGTCAATGTCAATGTCTATGTCTATGTCTATGTCTATGTCTGTGTCTCTGTTAAACTCTCTATTCAATACCATGTCAATGCATTTGTTTCTGATTACTTTCGACTTTCAATACCTCTTTCAATGTCAACTTTCAATTCAATTCAAAACAATGTCAATTCACTCTCAATTTGCTTTTGGGCCAACAATAATGGCCATGTCTATTTTCAAATCAGGTCAATGTCAATTTACCCTCAATTTGTATCTTGTTAAATCAAACTTCCAATTTGTATCTTGTTATGGGTCAAGTGGCTAGTTTGATCCAAAGAACAGCTTGTACCTGCTTATATGCCTATGTTTCCGGTCAAACGGCAAGTTCGATCCAAAGAACAGTTTGTCCCTACCTACATGTTGTGATACTGATCAAGCGGCAAGTTCGATCCAAAGAACAGTTTGTATTAGTCTTTTGTCTATATTTCTAGGTCAAACAACAAGTTCGATCCAAAGAACAGTTTGCACCAACCTACATGTTGTGATACTGATCAAGCCGCAAGTTCGATCCAAAGAACAGCTTGTATCAGTCTTTTGTCTATATTTCTAGGTCAAACAGCAAGTTCGATCCAAAGAACAGTTTGTACCTGTCTATCTGTTTGTATCATCAATCAAGTTGCAAGTTCGATCCAAAGAACAGCTTGTATCTATCCTTTTGTCTATATCTCCGGTCAAACAGCAAGTTCGATCCAAAGAACAGTTTGTACCCTGCTTATGTTTGGTTATCGGTCAAACGGAAAGTTCGATCCAAAGAACAGTTTGTCCCTACCTACATGTTGTCATACTGATCAAGCGGCAAGTTCGATCCAAAGAACAACTTGTATCAGTCTTTTGTCTATATTTCTATATCAAACAGCAAGTTCGATCCAAAGAACAGTTTGTACCTGTCTATCTGTTTGGATCATCAATAAAGTGGCAAGTTCGATCCAAAGAACAGCTTGTACCCATCTCTTGTTTGTATCTCTTGGTCAAGTAGTAGGTTCGATCCAAAGAACAGCTTGTACCCATCTCTTGTTTGTATCTCTTGGTCAAGTGGCAAGTTCGATCCAAAGAACAGCTTGTACCTGCCTATCTGTTTGTGTTTTCAATCAAGTAGCAAGTTCGATCCAAAGAACAGCTTGTATCTACCTGTCTTTTGTTTGTATTCCCGGTCAAGTAGCAAGTTCGATTCAAAGAACAGCTTGTACCTGTCTATTTGTTGCCCGTTCTTTCTACCTTGATGTCTATAAATCCCTTGGTGGTGTGACACAGCCCGTAGATTCCGGTTCGATTGTTTTGCATTCATAAATGAAATGTTGCATGGCATTCATAGTGTTTGAAAATGTGAAAGTATATTTTTAGGTCCAAAATAGCGTCATGTCTGATATTTAAGTATCTTCGTCTCGTCAAACAAAGACTTCGTCTTGTGATTCTCCGGACAAAGAAACTTAAATAGGGGCAGCTGTTATACCCTAATTTTGGACCTAAAAATACTAGCTCAATTCTTCTTTTCTTGCATTTCAAGTCATTTGAATTTGTCCTTGATCAATTGCACCTTCCTCTGCATCTTATTTCAATGTTATTTGCAAAATTCATGAAAAAGGGTATTTTAGTCATTTCCTGCATTCAAACTCATTTTAGTCCTCGAAAATTGTTTGAGTCCTTTCAATTGGTTTGTATAAGTCCTTGTTTCAATCTCATGTCAAAATCCATTTCAAAAATTACGTTTAAAGTCATTTTGAGTCAGTTTAGTCCCTAGGGGCATTTTAGTCATTTCCAGTGTTAAAGCTCTGTTTAATTTCTGAAAATTGTCTCTGAGTCTTTTAATTTGCCTGTATAAATTCTTGCTTTAATTCCTTGTTAAAAACCATTTTAAAATTACATTTTTGAGTCATTTTAGTCCCTAGGGGCATTTTGGTCATTTCACACAAAATTTTGACAGAGAGAGGTTACGTTAAAGTACCTCATTTAGTAGTTGGTTCATTTTAGTACGTTTTGTTATTTTTAATCGTTTCACTTTACGTTAATTTTCAAATTACTTTTTTAATGCAACTTTAGTTAATTTTGCATTTTAGTCCTCAAGTTGTTAAAATTGCATTTTAGTTCATTTTTTGTCCAAGAAGTTAGTTACGCCACATGTCCTACTCCTATTGGCCCAAAAATTCACACATCACCTATATAATGGGTCCCATGGTCAAAGAGTCAACACATTAATCATTTTTTCACAAATACACAAAAAAAATCACAAAAAAAATTTCTTTTCCCTCTTTCATCTCCAAGCCGCCACCTTCATCACCATTTCCACCACCACAACAAACTTTTTCCACCACCCCAAACCACCATAACAAACTCTTTCCACCACAATCTTCATCTCTAACTAACTTCTTCCATCACAATCTTCATCTCTAACCTCTCTCCAACAACCACAATCTTCTTCATCCACCATTAAAATTCACCACAAAACCTCCATAACCACCACAACCTTCATCTCTAAAAAACTACAACCACCACAATTAACCTCAAACCTCCACAAATCCATTACCAAATTCAAGGATTCATCCAAAAACATTCATCAACACAAACCTTCAATTCCACAAAAATCACATCCATGAACAACAATCTTCAATCAATTCCATTGTGACCGAATTCAACAACGACGAACCGGAATCGGACGGAAGAAAGGAATGCAATCGAAGCAAAGGGAGAGGAAAAACAGCACCTAATCCGAATACATAAGAAGAATCCGGAGCCATTCAAAGCTTCGTCAAGCATCACGGTATTGTTCTTGATCCAAACTTTTTATTCCATCCTTTTTTCTTCCAATTTGCGCGGCTATATGTGTAGATGTAGGTGGATTGATTGTGTTTTGGATGTTTCCGGGTTCATATTCGAAAAGAGGATAACGATCCGGTTTTAAAAAGTGTAAAAAAAAATTCGAATCGGAGCTCGCCGGAATCCGGAAGTGTCGCCGGAGTTATGAATTTTCCGGCGAACCTTTGAAGATTCCGGCGAGTTTGATGAACTTTCCGGTGACATTCATAAGGTTGAAGATGAACATTTAAGAGAGAGAAGAGAGAATTCATGCATGCTTTGGCTTTAGAGAGAGAAAGGTGTGTTGTTGTTGTTTTTTTCTTCTTTCACGTGAATGGTTTTCTAGTCACCACATGTTGTGTGATTTTATCCTATGCGCGCATGACCACATTCATTCCATGCTCCTTTGCCTTTTTGATCGTTGGATCAAGGATTGATCCAATTGGATCAATCCTACGGTCCCTAATGCTTTCTGTGTGGATATGGATCTTGTGTGTTTGGGCTTGGACTTTTGTCACTACTTTTTCCTATTTTCTCGCTATATGCACACTATTTCTTGCTGTTTGCACCACTGTTTGCCTAAAAACTTTGATAAAAATTCCTAAAAAATTTGTTCAATATTTCCTTGTTATTTTCAATAAATGTTGATGAGTTTTACATGTTAATCTTGATAGAAAATACATGAAAATAATTTGTTCCTTGTGGATTCAATTCTTTTTCATTTCTTGATAAAAATTTTGTTAAAAACTTCTAAGAGTTTGTGTGAGTTTTCGTGTGAGTAATTCTAAGCATTTAAGACCTATCTTTTGAATAAAATTACATGTAAAAATTTCATTTCAAAAATATGTAGGATATATTCTTGTTTTTGCTTACTTTTTGTTAAATTTTTATGACCTTTTGGTATGATCTTAAACCCGGATTTTGGCATATATTTGTGGCCTTGAACATGTAACTTTTGAAGTGAGTTTGCCCCTTGTTTTGGTGTATGCTTGCTGTTTTGATTTAGTTTCTTGTGGATTTTGTGTTTGGTAAATAATGTGAAATAAAAGTGCATAAAGAACTTGAAAGTCTTGTAAACTTTGGCATAATTAAATCCTTAGATTCTCATGTTGATTTTCTCGAAACAAGTCATCCAAAATTTCTCCAACATTATGAGAATCTAGGCTTCAATCTAGTCTTAGTTTTGCATTAAGTTTCAAGTTCTTTTATCACTTTTTGTCAAGCTTGATTGGTTTACTTTTCTTGCAAGTTACAATAGCTTTACTATGCATTTTGATACTAGTTTCTATATCATTTGTGCTACTAACCCCTTTTGTTTCATGTCTCGTTTCCATAGCATCTCACATCATATTTTCATCTCTTATTTCTTGCACTTTAATTTCTTGCACTTTAATTTTTACCAAGGCTTAGAATGTAAAACTTAGGGATTTTGTAATTTTTTCTTATGCTTTTAAATTCTTGCAAGACCATAGCATGTATCTAGGGCATGATGTAAAGGACAATGGACTCTTAATATGTACACCGACACTCACACCGACACTAGCACACACCTCACTTGGTTACTTTAGATGTATGGCTAGGATATGCATGTTTAGATGTATGTTTAGGATTGAATGATTAGATGAATGCTTAGGATTTACACTTAGAAAAGAATCAATTTTCCAAAAAACTTGAACAACATCACTTGAAAACCTTTTTCCAAAAAATATAGGAGTCAAAACTCCTTTGCATTTTCTCTTTATTTTCTTAATCAAATTTCAATGAAAATTAATCATACTTGACTTTTTTCCAAAATCACTAATCAAACCTCACAATTTCACAATCTTATGCCCTTGAGGCCTCTCTCTCTCATTCTTCAAAATTCCAATTTTCAAACTTAAAATCAACCAACAATAACAAAAACATTTTTTGGAAGAGAACTACGGTGGATTTGATCCCTTAAAAGGGTACGTAGGCAAGGAAACAATATTCCTTCAATTCAAATAAAACAAAATCAAACATTCTTCTCCCTCCAATTCTTCACTTAGTAAACTCTTAGGTGTAAATATCATTTTTTTCAAATAGCATTTAAAAATAAAGCGCACGCGTAGAAAGTAAAGACGGTTCCTATAGGATACTATAGTCGTTATGGGTGCCTAACACCTTTCCGTAGCGAAAACAACTCCCGGACCTCGATTCTCAAGGGTTTTGCTTATTTTTCCCTTCCCAAGAAAAAATGAGATATCAAAGGTTCAAAAGGTTCAAACGTAATCAATGTTTGACACCCGAAAACCAAGATAAAACAACTACCGTCTAGGAAAGCAAGTCCCCACACACGTATAATCAACCGCTAGGTTGTATTGTAGACACGTGGTGACCGTAGGTTTTCCCCGTGGTTGCCTATAGCCTAGGATTTAGGGGAACTCACTGAGACATTATGTCTCATCCCAATCCTTATTTGTTTCAGATAAGCTGGATGATTATGCATGTTCGTTGTTGGAAGGATGTTCCATTAAGGGTTCGTTCGTATTGCTGCAGGATGTTATGGTCATCAAGGATGTATTTTTATGTATGGATGAGATGCATTGTATTATTGTTTATACGAACGTGACTTGATGTAAATATTATTCATTACGAAATTTTATGTTGTATATTTTTAATGTATCCAGTACTAAAGATAACGCTCATGCTAAACTTTCTAGATACGTCTAGTATGGGTGTTATAGACATCTTGTCCCATCCCAATCCTTTTATTTATTTTTCAGATTAGCAGGTTGCTTGTATCAAG
The DNA here is from genome assembly GCF_051527215.1 of Medicago sativa. Lineage (NCBI taxonomy): Eukaryota > Viridiplantae > Streptophyta > Magnoliopsida > Fabales > Fabaceae > Medicago > Medicago sativa. The sequence goes on along the minus strand of NC_140755.1, from coordinate 37,398,370 downwards.
AGGAGACAAATATGCGATCGAATGGGTTATCGTAAAGAGCTCGTTTCGTACCAGATGAAGATATTCTATGCTTTCAAATACTTATCAGATATATGTATTTGGCAGTCAATATTTTTATCAGATATACGAACTTATTGATGTATATATATTTATTTGGTCGAAATTATGTTGTAATTTTAATGTATCCAGTACTAAGTTAACGCACATACTAAATATTCTAGATAAATTTAGTATGGGTGTTACATTTGGTATCAGAGCAGGTCAATTCATATCGTGCCTTGGGTCATTAGAATTCAATAAACGTAGTGTGACCATTAGGTTCTAGATATTTATTCTGAATGTCACATCTAGTTGAGCCTGATCAACTCAGTCTAGTATATGATAGTTAGAACGAATGTCTGAGAGCTAAATAAGACCTAGGAGGAATGGAGTATATGTAGAAGACGAATCGAAGTGTCAGAACTTGAGACGAAGGTTGGTGAAGAAGTACTCAGTGCCAAATGGTTGCCAATATTGTGAAGTAATTAAGAGAATTGACAGTGAATTTTCTTCAAGAAGATATTGGGAAAGTTTCAAGAGCAAGGCGGGGTACCACATCACCGAGGGGCGTGTAGTGGAATACAACTTCGTCCGCGGAAGTAAGAATTCAGAAGTGTTTAAGGGAATCATGTGGGACCTTAACGGAAACCGTAGTTAAGAAGCGGAAATATGATGCAGAGTAAAGAAGTAGTTTTGAGTGGAGGTTTAAGGTTGTGGAAATAGGAAGAAAAATTAGAATGAGGAAATTATCAGACGATGAATGGAACTCCTAAACCCTAGATGAAATTATCAAACGAACTTATTATGTTTTATGCACCTGTGTTTTTTAATTCAATTGGGTTTAAGGATGATGCTGCTCTAATGTCAGCTGTCATCACTGGTGTTGTTAATGTTGTTGCTACTTGTGTCTCAATTTATGTAGTTGATAAGTGGGGTAGGAGAGCCCTTTTCCTTGAAGGTGGAGTTCAAATGATCATATGTCAGGTAACCCCTCTCTTAACTTTCATTATAGACTTATAGTATTCAACTCCATTCTAATTTTATAATATTGTTTGTGTGTACTTTACTTTGACAAAGATTATTTCATTACCAGTGCAATCAATTATTATAGGGTTAAACAAGTAATTGATCTCCTTAAATATATCAACTTTTGATTTTAATCCTTCTAATTTTTTTTTTAAGTTTTTGGTCCCTACATAATTTTTCATCTATGAAATGAATCACTATTTTTCAGTCAACTCATGTCTAACCTTTATATTTTTTAATGAAATTTTCCATAAATTGGTAGAATATTATGACAATTTCTCCAAAAAAATGGAATTTTTTAACAAAACACGAATTAAACATGAATTCTTTATGTTTTGGATGCTAAAAAATTCATATTAAATTGATGTTTTGTTAAAAAATTCTATTTATTTTTTTTGGAAAATATTGTCATAATTTTCTACCCATGTCTGAAAAATTTCATTAAAAAATATGAAGGTTAGACATGGGTTGACTAAAAAGTATAGACTAATTTCATTAATGGAAATTTTTAGAGGGACCAAAAGTGTAAGAAATATTTTAGGAGGACTATTTACTTATTGAATCCATTATTATAAGTTAAAAATATTGAAGTTGTATTGAATTAAGTTCCTCATTATCAAGGTAGAAGATTCTTTTTTTTTTTTTTAATTATTGAATAAATAATGTATATGTTCTATAATGAGAAATGATATTTTGACAACCACTTTTGACAATTTTTGGACAACTTTCTCTCTCATACTCACATGATGTTGTTATCCTCTCTCTTCCTTTTTCTCTCTCCATTGTTTTTGACCAATAAGAAGTAAGAAAAACAAAGTTGTCAACAAAGTTGTCATCAAATGGATGTCAAAATATCATTACTCTTCTATAATATAAATCAAATACCTCATTCACTCAATGAATTTAAAAAGAGAATTTTCTCTTATATTCAAGATAGAAAGGAATATATGTGTGTGTGTGTTTGGCAACCTCATATTATGTGTTCAGTAGCATTCAAGCCCCTTTAACAAAAAACATGTCCTTAGCATATACAACAAAATCTAATTTCATTAGATACATGTTGATATGAACTGTATAATTAATACAATATTTCTTGATGTATGCAGGTTGTAGTTACAGTTGCTATTGGGTCCAAGTTTGGAATTAACGGAGACCCTAGTGATTTGCCAAAGTGGTATGCTGTAGTAGTTGTACTCTTCATCTGCATTTATGTATCAGGATATGCTTGGTCATGGGGTCCTCTTGGTTGGTTGGTGCCTAGTGAGATTTTCCCACTAGAGATTCGTTCTGCTGCTCAAAGTCTCAACGTATCGGTCAACATGTTCTTCAGCTTCTTTGTTGGACAACTTTTCCTGACAATGCTTTGTCACATGAAGTTTGGCATGTTCATCTTCTTTTCCTTCTTTGTGGTGGTGATGACATTCTATATATACTTTATGCTTCCTGAAACAAAGGGAATACCAATAGAAGGGATGAGTAGGGTTTGGAAATCACGCTCATATTGTTTAGTATTTGATTTTTTAGTGTTTAATATAGTAAAAACTAATCAGGCCTAAAAGGCCTCATTTTTTTTATATAATCAAGATTATGCAATGGATATTCAACCATTTTGAACTGAATGAATAGTCAAATTTGTCCCTAAATTTACACGAATCAGACAAAAACGTCCCTAAATGGCTATTTTGTCTCTGAATTTGTCATATGTCACTCAAATTAGTCCCTCTGTCCATTTTGGGTGTTAACGGTGATGACGTGGCCGTTAACCTCTCACATGGGTTGCCATGTTAGATGTCACATAAGCAGGGACTAATTTGACCGATAGTGACCAAAATTTTCAAGGACGAAACTGATTGATTGCAGAAAATGATATGATAATTAATCCCTGTTATATTTGACTAACTATGAAATCGATCTCTCAATTATAAACCATCAAATAAGTCCTTGAATTATATAAACAGATATCAATTTGATCCCTGAAGCATATATGTGCAGAACAAAGTAAAAAAGTCAGAAGGCACAACTTCATTCTTGAAAATACCATCAAATAAGTCATAAGTCTTAAGTCTGAAATATTACATAGGCAAAAGCAATTCAACTATGAGGCATTAACAAGTCATAAGTCATAAGTCTTAAATAGTACAAAGGCAAAAAGAAACCCAACTATGGGGCATAATTCAAACAAGTCTAAATATTACATTTCCAAAAGCATATTTTAAATACGTTTCCATCAAGCATCACTTCTTTGAAAATCTAGGGGTTGGGATAAACTCCATGAATTTAGGTTGAGTCGAACCGGAAGGACCATAACTTGGATATGGTACTCTAATAATGCCAGAAGCAGTTGAATGTGTTGGTGCAGGACCCCTCCTTGGTGTTTGCTTAGGCCTCTCATTTGAAATAATTAGTCATCTATTGCCATACTTCCTTGTAGGAACAACATGCAACAACATTTTCAATCAAATCAGTCCCTAAAACATAAAATATTCAATCAAATCAGTCCCTAAATTATTACACTTACTAGCAAATCGATCCTTAACATTTAAGAGTCATATCTATCTATGCACTACTTCATTTGCAACAACATTTACAACATTTTGAGCATTTGTAACATTTCCTGCATTTTCTTTAGCATGTCCAACATTTTCAGCAACAACATTTTTTGCATTTCATGGCACATCATTTTCAACATTTTCTGCATTTTCAACTTTTTCTTCTTCTGGCTCAGTATCAATCTAATTTTTTGGTCACTTATCAACACCTTGCTGCACACATCCTCTTGACTTATGATCAATCAATCCACACCTTCCACATTGAGTGTCATTGTAAGTCTTCTTCATTGACTCCCACAAACAGGTTCCTCGTTGCCATCCTTTATCCTATTCTTCTTTGGTCTTCCTGCAACCCTTCTCACCTTTGGTGGCACAGGTTTGTCATAAGGAGTTGGTTCCCAATATATTTAAGAATTCACTGGTTGGATAAAGTAGTTAAAAGTTGGCTTATATGATCCAAGGGTCAACCAAGCATGACAGTGTTCTTTGGCATTCCTGTTAATACAAATAACAATACAACCAATGTAAAAACCTGTTATAAGTATATCAAATCTAAACCAACAAAATAAGTCAAAAAATACAACATTTACTTGTTAACTACCAAAATATGTAGGTGCAAGTTTGCTTAAACAGATCAACATCCACCTTGACTTGTTAAAGCTCCATAGTTGGGTTGTTTTTGCCTATGTAATATTTCAGAGTTAATACTTATGACTTATTTGATGGTATTTTCAAGGATGAAGTTGTGTCTTCTGACTTTTTTACTTTGTTCTACACATATATGCTTCAAGGTTCAAATTGATATCTATTTATATAATTCAAGGATTTATTTGATGGTTTTTTAATATAATTTAGGGATCAATTTGATAGTTAGTCAAATATAACAGGGACTAAATTGCATAACATTTTCTGCAATCAATCAATTTCGTCCTTGAAAATTTTGGCAAACTTTCATAAAGCTCAGTGGATTCTAGCAAACCTTCATAAAGCTCAGTGCATGCATTCTGGCAAACTTTCATAAAGCTCAGTGAAGCCCAGTGGATTCTGGCAAACTTTCATAAGCCCGGTGGATTCTGGCAAACTTTCACAAGGCAAGCGGATAGCTTGCAAATTCTTATCTTATCAAAAAGTGTCATTCCCAATGTGTCTGGTCAAGAGGTGTCCCTAAAAAATTTTGTCTTTATTAAGCTATCGTTCTGAACCAATGCGATAGTAGACGACCTTTTTCCCCAGTGAAACTACATTATCCACCAGCAGAGTCGGATCCCTTTCTTCAACGAACTCGGGTATCTTTTTGTTGAGTCTTTCCCCAATCGGATCGTTCTTGCCGTCTTGCATTCATACTTGCATCACGAGCATTCATGACATTTTAGGGTCAAAAAATGGTGTACTTTATATTTAAGTCTCTTCGGCTCGTCGAATCAAAGATTTCATCTTCAAGTCTTCCGCCCGTCGAATCAAAAAATGGTGTACTTAATTTTTCAATTTTTATTATTTTTATTTTTTTTAATTTCGTTTTTTATTATTAATTTTATTCTGTTTTTTTTATTTTTATTTCCTTTTGTTTTATTATTTTATTTTGTTATTAAAATTTAAAAAGAATTGTCCAAAACATTTCTGTCTAAATCATCAACCAAATCAAGGTCTCTTTTGTCCAACAAATTTTTTATCACAAGTCTAAAACCCTAATCCCACCCTCTTTATATATACCTCTTAAATTTAAGAGACAGGGGAGGCAGAACTATGGGAAAAATTGTCAAGTCCAAAACCCTAAAAACTTTTGTTTCCAGAGTCCCAAATCCAAAACCAACACGTTTCCAAATAATACCATCAAGTCTCAAAGCCAACATTTTTTCCAGAAAACCTCAAAACAATATCAACGGAATCTCAAAAAATCAACATCATACAAACTGCGAACCTCAAATCGGCCAAACCAACATAACTACATAACAAAACCAAATCGTTTACGACACTCAAAGAATACCATAATCGAATCACAAAACCACACTCAAAGAGTACAAAAACCGGACCACATAACCCAACACCTTAAACACAACCACAAATCAAACACGCATAAACCAACCAAAACAGAACTAGAAACGAACAAAAAAGGAGGTGGTTTTTTTTTTCTTTCTCTCTCCCTCTTAGGATCTAGGGTTTTTTTTGTTTCTTTTGAAAATTTCAAGTCCAAAAAAGAACAGAGGAGAATGAATAGAGTTGAAAAAAGTTTTTTTTTTTAAAAAAAAAAGGAGCAATCTTTAGGTCCAGCGCGGTGCCGCTGCCACCTTTGGCCGGCAGCCACCGCGCCGGAAACTTTAAGCTCACCGGAAACCTCAACCGGAGAAGATGGAGGTGGACCACATTTGTTTAGAGAGAAGAGAGAGGAAGCAATAAAGAAAATGACTTTTTTTTCTGAATAAAAGGCTTTTATAGCCATTTCCCAGATTAAATCTGGGACGTTGGTTAACCAACAACCCAGATCTAATTTGGGAAGCCCACCAATTCGTCCTTTCTATAATCAGCTCAATCTGACCTTTTTCCTGCTATTTACACCCCCCATTTACACTACTGCACCCCCTGTTTTATGTTTATTTAGTTTTTATTATTTATTTCTTTTCATCTATTTTTTTTATTGACACTTTTATTTTTTTTAGCATATTTATTTAATACTCAAATTTATGTCATGCACTTTACCTTTATTTGTCATTTTATTTTTTAACTTGTCATTTTTATCTATTTATTTATGCTTTAGAATGTACTTTAGGAATAAATGTAAAGATAAATGAGAATATGTGTTGCAGTCATTTTTATTTATTCCGCTTTTACGTATAAAAAAAATGCAAAAAAAAATAGTAGTTTAGTATTTAATCCAAGGAAAAGGGGATTTTCATTTTGATCCAACGTCATTATGAAAAATCCCTCGTGCTTTATTTTTTAACCTTTATTCTTTAGGCTTCAAGTAGAAAATATATAATAACAAAAAAATTCAAATAATCAAAAACTCACAAATAATTTCTTTTTCTAAACAAACCTTGATTTTCAATCAAATGATTCTTCGTTTTTTTTTCTTAACTAAACTTCAATCAATTTAATTATATTAGACTTTATTTCTTCAATTAAAATCAATTAAATCCACTTTATTTTTTGCCACTTTGGCTTTTTATCCTTAAAACCATTTTCAAAAATTAAAATCAATCAAACAAATCATCGGATTTTTACCCCGAACTACCTGATTTTGATCCCGCTCGGGTACGTAGGCAAAAAACTTTGTCTTTCCAAATCAACAAAATAGAAAAAAACATTTTCTTTTCACTCATCACTTTAGTCCTTTTTTTAAGAAAATTATTATAGCCAAAAATAAATAAAACCAAGAGGTTCCTATAGAGTACTATAGACGTTTAGGGTGCTAATACCTTCCCTTTACGTAACTAACCCCGGACCTTTAATCTATAAAAATTAGGGTGCTAACTTTCCCCTTTTTCTTGGAAAAAATAAAAGCTCTGTGGTGAACTAAAAATTTGTGAGTCAACGCTAATCAATAGCTTGATATCCGAAAATCACAGCGACACATACTTTTGATGTTGTGAATTTATTTGTGTTGATGAATAATGTTGAAGTTGAATTACCTTTTGCTGAATCTTTTGAAATTTAACTTGATGAAAAACTTTTCAAATTGATTATGCTTGTTTATGAAATGTGAATTAACCCCCTAGTGGTCGTTTGGTTGACCACATCACTATATTTAAATATGGTGTAGATGGCGTGCATGAGTAGCTTTGTTGTTTGCTTGGTGAGTGCTTGAGGATAGCGGGAGCTTACTCCGTTATTTGTTTTGGAGTCTTAGTATAGGGCTCTGATTTAGGATGTTGGTCTTTCTTTTATCTCGGTGTTGAATATGTTGTTGAGATTTTACTCATATGTTGAGATTGGAGATTTTATTTGATAATGTATTTATGATGCTTATGACATGGCTATTTGGAGGCGTATGCTATTTACCTGTTGCGACGTTTCTGAGAAATTTTTAGTATGCATGTTTTGAGGACTATTGAAGACGTGACGTCTATCTTTTGAATATTTATATTATTCGCATGTTTTATCGCTTTAATAGATGTAGGGCGTTACACTTCCGTGCTACGTCGATCTTTATGACAATTCAATGTTCTAATCAGGTGCCGCATCAAAACAGTTCAAGCCTAGTGGTACAACAACCCCCCGTTTCAAACCACCTTCAATTTGTATCAAAGCTACGGTCTCTTGACTGAACACTTAATGGTGTAAGAGCAAAGATCTTTTTTTCTTGTTGAAGAAATCTCAAGTAATGAAGTTTGAACTTTGGTTCAACTTTAGTTTCCTTCAATTACTTAAGGTTGCTCGTTTGTAGAACTACTAAGGTAAGATAGAATATGTTGATGTACTTCTAAGATTTGTAGATTAAGGAGAACCTTTAGATGACAATTTAGGAGTTCTTATTTGTTTCAACATGGAACACTCAAAATGAAAGAAAAAAGAAGTAGAAATAAATTGAAATATATATTTGGGTCCCTCTACATCATTCTTCAGAGTCTTTGAGGTCTTCTTATGGTTGACCTTTCTTCAGATCTTCTACCATAGTCTTTTAGCTTCTCTTGTGCTTCTTATGCTCTTATACACGTTCATACCTTGTTAAATTTTAATATATGGTCCTGCACACTTGAACATATATTAACATATCCAATTGTTCTTCAATACTTTTTTATCATCGAAACTCTAGAGGAATTGTAGAAACGAATTTTGTTCTAAGAATTTCCAAATTTTTGAGAAATATAATGGGATCATCTTCCCCTTATAACAATGGACAAAACTTGTGTTTAAATTTTCTTGGCACTTTTGGTCTGTTGAAAATGTAAACATCATTTTCATATCTAGTTTGTTTTTCTCAAAATTAATAGAAAACAAATTATGAAATTTTGACTGAAGGTGAGAAAAACACAAGAAGGGGTGTTGGATTATGTTGGCTTTTACAAAACTTTTTCTAAGTTTTTGTAAACACTTCAGAGTATGAAGCAGAACAGAGTTCTTTTGAGAGTCTTAAACTGAGTTAAGCAGCAGTTTAAAAAAATGAAACACAAAGAGAAAGAGAAAGAGAAGGATACAACACAAGCAATTATACTGTTTCCTTTCACAAACCGAGAGTAGTTCAGTTCCGTTGCACTTGCAAGGGATTTTCACTATAATCAAACGAGATTGCTATTGGGTCAAACACACAAGTAAGATACTTGCTTTGCTCAATCACACAATAAAGAGACTTCTACAATCAGAGTTTAACAAATAAGTAAGACTTTGTTTTACACTTGACGTACAATTAGCGGTGTAAGAAATTTAAGTCCAAATGACTTCTTATATTTAAGAAATTATAAGATATTAAAGTTTGAAAGAATTTTTTTAATTCTTTTTGTAAGCTATGTAATTTGACAGAGTAATGACACTTGTAAATTGACAAAAACCTTGTTTTTTTCTTCAACTGCTCAGGTTCTTATATAAAAAATAATGGGAGAGACATTGTTGAAGAATGTTAGCACATCAAACCAGTATTAAGAAATTTAATCAGAGACGTTAAATTGTTACCTCAAATGGATAATACCTCTGAATAGTCATCTTTATTCTTCAATAAGCCTTTTGTGATTTTAGAACTAGAGGCAATCCTAAAATCAAATATGGCATAGGTTTTGCCTCTAAATCTAATTAGGTAGACAACTTTCTCCTCCAAGATGGCCTCTAGCTCTAAATTCAGAAAAGACTTTTTGAAGATGCTTAACACAACTCAATATTGACATGTCCATCAAAAATCTCCCATGCTTTGAATAATCAATAGTCTTTGTTTCCAACTCATCAGTTTGACTTCAAAATATCCATCTGAATTTCAATAAATGATGTGCATGGGTGTTCAAGTGCTGCTTGCAAGAAATGTGAAATTTATCAGTGATAAAATTTTCAATTTCCGTACCATTGTTTGTTTATTTTGAGCTTTGCTTTGGTGTTGCATTAGTTAATTTCCTGCAAGTAGCAATTTATTGGTATAAATAAATGATTTGGTCTCCGTGGATCCAGAAATTATTATTTTCGACGCATGGTACACGAGTTGTAATAATATACTCCCTCCGTTTCAAAATACATGTCCAAGTCAACCACTTCACACATGCCAATGCACAATTTTGACCGTTAATATCTTTAATTATCTAAAGTAAAAAATTATAAAAATTTAATATTTTAAAAATATTTGTTGAGACAAATCAAACAACATCTTACATGCTAATATTTGTATTTATACATTAGTTAAAAAATATGGTCAAAGTAAGTCAAGTGAATAGTGCACATTGCAAAAATTGGACATGTATTTTGAAACGGAGGGAGTAATATATTATTTTATTGAAGCAAGGTACACGGGTGTATCATTTTTTTTTAATTGGTTAGGTGGATAAATATTCGTTCCTAGTACTATTCACGAGCTGGCTACTTTGGTGCCATTAATGGCACCGTGCCATTAAATCTGGGCCATTAATAGCATCAAGATAGATGTGTTGTGTGGCCCAGATGCAATGATAATATGTTTGTATGACCCAGATTTAATGGCACGGTGCCATTAATGGCACTAAAGTGCTACCTGTTTATTTTCAACTACCCAACCCCTTTAAAAGAAGTATCTTTTTTCTTTTAAAATTTAAAAGATGTTTTTTTTTTTTTTTTTTACAAAATCTAAAAGATGTTATATTAAGTTTTTACTTTTTTATGAAAATCTAAAAGAAGATTATACATTGAAGTTGAGAAAAATAAAACTTTGTACAATTATCGACTCGCGATTTGGTGAAATATTATCATGTGTACTTTCATAGTAAAAATAGGATTTTTATTTTCTACACTCTAGAGTTTTGTAAGGTGCTGGTAATCAAAATTTAAATATAATTCAAACGTCCAAGACCATAAGAGACTTAAAAAAACATTACACTCTTACCCAAAATCTTAAGGCAATGAGTTTATGGGTTCCCTCTCTTATATATCCTTTGTTTCCTCCATTCCCAATCGATGTGGGACATAATCACTCACACTTGATTACCTAACAATACATACATATATAATAAAACTCAACCGTACCAAAGTGTTACAAAAAAAAAAGTGAGGACAATTGATAAGAAGTAAAAAAAAGAAGTTTCGTTTTTTTTTTTTTTTTTTTGTAGATAGACGAAATGGCAAAAGTCATTATAAACCCATACACACAAGTGGTGGTATGGAGGTACTGGGTTCGAACATCGGTCATGGCATCCGCCCTAACAATTTTGTCATTTTACCAGTTGAGTTAGGACTTACGGATCTTTTACATAAAACTGATCAAGTATCTAATTGACTTAAAGGTATTTGTTAGCATAGCTAAAAAAAAAGCTAAATAACTATTGAAAGACACAAATATAAAGACAAGTATGGTGACATCCATAAAAAAAACACAAGGAACTTAGAAATTGTAGCTCAACTCACTAATCAAGCAGAATAGCTTACAAAAAAAAAAACTTATAAAGTAAAAATATGTAGCAATATCTCTAGCTATAATTAAGTTTACTAATCATTACTAAATGAAAATGTCAAAGTATTTTAAAAAAGTTTCAAGTTACAAATGAAGCTATCAAAAGACAAGAGACCAAGTAAGTCTATAGTTTTTTTTATCTTCAAATATCTGATATACTATCTAATGCCCTTTCAAGGTGTAGTGTTGAGACATTAATGTTTATGATAAAGATGAGAGGTTTTCATGCATGAGCGAAGCTGAGGTTAGAAGGAATAATTTTAAGGATCTTAGATATATTTTGAAAAAATTGCCTCTTAATGTCATAATTTTTTTCTTCAGATAAACGAGTAATGACACATGCATTAGTTATGACGATTGACAAAATATTAGCCATTTTCAATCACTAATTTCATCATTGTTTAATTTTCTTGAATAATTGGCATATGTGAAATGCTTGAAATTATGATATGTATAAAACAAAAACTCATGAGCAATTCTTGGTTCAGTTCTATTTTTCAAGGAGAAAACTAACATAATCAATCCAATACATCTTATTGCCCTCACCCAATTACAACAATGTAATTTTGCATGACAACCAACTAACAAAGCTCTGATCTACATACTTCGAATATTTTAAATCACAGTCATAGCCTAAATCTTTTATATTGCAGAGAATTGCGGTCAAATATAGTTGATAGTCATCACTTACAGTCGCTTTACAGGCTGAAACATCAAAAGATCCGAAGAAAGATTTTGAAAATTCATGATTTTAAGTGCATTTTTGCAATGACAGCGAGTTTGACAAAATTGCGGTATACAACCACAATTTAAGTAAAAACTACACTTTGAAGATTCAACAAAAGCACGGTACAATAGAAGATCTTAAACCAAACTACAAAGTAATAGAAAATGAAATTACTCCCCCAGGTTCAAAAGAGGATCATGAACCAAACTACAAGAAAAACATTGTTGACCACTCTCATTTCCTCTTTGAAGTGAAACAAGACTTTCCACATATCTAGCAGCTCTTATTGAATCATACTTTCCAGAAACCTGAAGATATCTTATATTTCCACCCTCAGCTTCATACAACACCAACCTCTCATTGCTATCTTTCCAAAGAAATCGATTACTCCCATAAAACCCAACAAGCTTATAAATCACTGGCACAGGTCCAATACTATATAACTTGATCCAAGACGCCTCATCCGAATAATCTTTCATCAACCAAACATCAAACCATTTCTCTAATCCCTTTACAGGATAAATAATGACACCAATAGTATCAGATTCATCAAAAGGTACTAATGTTTTAAAACATTCACCTGAGGAATTAGAATGCTCAATCTTTGGAACTTTAATCTTCCTAAACCGTTCATCGACCATGTCAAATGCTAAAACAACATCTCCTATATTACCATCAATAAAACCCCACCAATGACAACAATTTCTTACAAAAGTGTAGATTCTAGAAGAACCCCAAATATCAAAAGGAAGAGGTAAATCTTCAGCATCAAGTTTCCTCCAAGAATTTGAATTAAAACTATATAACTCAACATTCCAATACCCATTTTGTCTCTCATCTGTTTCCTTTAACCAAAGATCTTTCAACACAACAACTTTATAATCATTAGTTTTAGGGTCAAAACCAAAACCATAATATTCACTAAAAGAATAAAAACCTTGAGGAGCTGTAAAATGGGATTGAGGTAAAACCATAAACTGGATCAATGAAGGATTCATCATTACATTTGGATTACCTTCTAGAAAGTATATGCCATTACAAGGACCCATTATTTCAGTCCAATATTTATGGTCTGAATTGTATTCATAAGGTGGGTTAAAAATCTCAGAAGAAATAATATGATTTTTGGGATCATTAAAATTCCAAGAAAGATGTGAAATGTAAGTTTTGAGACCACAAAGAAAAGGTCTACGAATGACTAAAAGATGTTCTTGTTGGTTGTTGTAGATAATATAGTAATTAGTAATAAATTGAGGATTAGTTATGAGAGCTAACCATGATTTGCAAATGGATTTGCATTTTGATAACTCTATTGCTGGTAACTTTATGAGGATTTTGGATACTAAATCTTGTGGCAAACGCTCCATTTCTTCTCTTTGCTTTTTCTTTTTTGTGACACTTTGAAAATGGAATTGTGTAGAGTGTTTTTTTTTTAATGTAGGAATCATGAAACATGAAATAAGAATAATAACTAGGAAATAACGACAAAGATTAAAAAAAATCACTGTTGGCTTTTTGTTGATGTCTTTAATGCAATCTAATTTACGTGTCAGACTTGTTTGATAAAGACAAAGTCTTGAATTTTTAAATATATAAAAACAGTTCAATTGATTGATAGCTACTATCCATTATTTTGTTGGAGTTTTAATATCCTACGCAACTAGATTGATAGATATCAATTTTAGAATGGCCAAGAAAACCGATCAGAACTATGTGGAGTCTACAAATAATTTTACTTTTTTTTTTAAGATATGTGGAGTTTTTTTTTTTTTTATCCGGGGTTCAAATCTCAAACCTCGCATATATTATACATTGTCCTTACCAACTGAGTTAAGCTCACGGGGACAGATATGTGGAGTTTACAAGTTGAACAAGTGTTTTATTTTTAAAGAAGTTGAACAAAGTGTTATGTTAGCAAAATATCAAAACAGATATAGATATATCTGTTGGGTCCAAAAAAGATAGAGATTTAGATATAGTGAAATAAACATTTACTCTAAATTAATGTATAATCTAAATTAAAATAAATAAATCGTTAAATAAAAATGATAGAATATTTTTTTAAATTAAAATATTTTTTCGTTATTATGGATGTGTAATGAAAAAAAAAAGACTTCGGAACAATTATTTTATTACCAAGATCAAATGAAAAATACATTAAACAACGGAGCACAACATTTTAAAAAAAAAATCGTTGAATAGAAATGATAGAATATTTGTTTAAATTAAAATATTTTAACGTTATTATGGATGCGTAATAGAAAGAAAAAAAGGCATGTCCCCGTGAGCATAACTCAATTGGCAGGGACAATGCATTATTATATGCAGGGGTTGGAGTTCAAACCCTGGATGCCCCACTTATTCACTTTAAAAAGTGAGTTCTAGCCACTAGACTACTTAACCAAAAAAAAAAAAAAGACCTTAGAACAATTATTTTATTAACAAGATCAAATGAAAAATACATTAAACAACGGAGCACAACACCCGTTTAAAGGAGTGTTGGCTCATAAGAAGCCACGGTCAACATACAGAGAACACACGCTAAGACTGGCTAGAAATAATCGAACATAACTAGCTAAGTTGCATAGTAAAATACTTAATGAAATTAGTCCATCCGTGATGAAAGTCAAATGCTAAGTTACTGATTTTTGCTTGTAACCACATAAATGTAAATAGCTTCACGCTGTTTACCAGCTGCCGCAAAGATTGATCATTGTGTTGGAAAATACGACTATTCATTTCATTTCCTTTCATAAAGAAAACTCATACAAACGACAACAACCTCACATGGAGTACAAAATGGATTTTTCTGGAGTCGCTTGCTAAATTTGTAAATTGATGGAAATGTTGAGAAATCGGTAAATTGTTTGCCGCAAAAATGCCAAGCCACCGTTAATATGCTCCCAAATGCAACCATAAAAAGCATAACCCGTAAAAAAATAATCTACACTTTCAGCCTAACCACATCCACTCTAACAAAGACCTGAAGTTTGTCGAATAATTCCACGAAAAATCAGGTTATCTTTCATAGATAGCCGATTTAGTACTAATCACTGAGTGAGCAAAAAGACCTTCAGAGATGCCCATTTACGCCACACCGTGTCATAGTATTCCGACCTACCAGTTTTTACCACAAAAGAAAGCTAATGATAGGCTCTTAAAATGAAGTACCATTTGCCTGGACAGAGACTGCAGTCCAACTTGTCTTTCACACCATCTTGCAATAAAATACTATACATCAACATACTACGGTCTCCCACACGCTCCTTCTCCCATGCCAAAAGCCACGACATTACCACAACATTTTCTCTCCTCAACAGGATTGCGACCACAACATCATTGGAGCACCGCCATCAAAGTTGGAGCACCTACTTCCATCAATCAACCACCATTGTGAGTAACTTTATCATCTTTGGATAAATTTTCGATTTATTCTGAACTGTAGCGCCGTTTGTGGGAAATAGTTTTCTCGTCTTTTCTCTTAAAAAAATACCAAAACTACCAAATGTGAAATTCAAGAGAACTAGTAATGAATTCACCAAGGTGGATCCACAAATTTACACTAGTAATGAATTCACCACTAAAGAAAAGGATTAATTCTGCATTTTTCATCAACCAAAGCCATGATCGAATTCATCGCAAGAATGAAAATTCAAGAGGACTGCTACCCATATGAAAGTTCTCCTAAATAAGAGCCTCTTACCTGAAAATCTGAACCACAATGTTCTTGGGATCGACAATACAGAGGTCCAACATGAGAATCCTATAAGTTGAATCCATGTCTTCGTCCAATGTCGTCCATTGGAAAAATGGATCCATTCCTTTGCTGATCATGTCTCTATCTGAAACACGAGAATCGTGAACTCTAATTCAGAGACTTCAAGCTTCACTTTCTATTCATCAAACACATATGATTGTGTATAACTAACAAAATATATTCTAGTTATTTCGTCCAAACATGAAGGTGTAGGGATAATTAATGTTATATATGTGGCATTCCATGGCAACGACCGAGCATCTCTGATATCATCATTGGTCTGCCTGTCATCAAACCAGGAACATTAAAGTCCAATTCGGCTCAAGCTCGCAACGCCTGCTTGAATACCCACACTAAACACCATCGTTAGTCCAGGTGACACATAAGTGTTGCCAATAAACATTTACTCTAAATTAATGTATAATCTAAATTAAAAAGAAATTGTTAAATAAAAATGATAGAATATTTGTTTAAATTAAAATATTTAAACGTTATTATGGATGCGTAATGACAAAAAAAAAGACCTTAGAAAAATTATTTTATTACCAAAATCAAATGAAAAATACATTAAACAACGAAGCACAACATTTTAAAAAAAATCGTTAAATAAAAATGATAGAATATTTGTTTAAATTAAAATATTTTAACGTTATTATGGATGCTTAATAGAAAGAAAAAAAGACATATGTCCCCGTGAGCATAACTAAATTGGCATGGACAATGCATTATTATATGCAGAGGGGCTGGGGTTCGAACCCCGGACGCCCCACTTATTCACTTTAAAAAGTGAGTTCTAGCCACTAAACTACTTAACCGGAAAAAAAAAGACCTTAGAACAATTATTTTATTAACAAGATCAAATGAAAAATACATTAAACAACGGAGCACAACACCCGTTTAAAGGAGTGTTGGCTCATAAGAAGCCACGGTCAACATACAGAGAACACACGCTAAGACTGGCTAGAAATAATCGAACATAACTAGCTAAGTTGCATAGTAAAATACTTGATGAAATTAGTCCATCCGTGATGAAAGTCAAAAGCTAAGTTACTGATTTTTGCTTGTAACCACATAAATGTAAATAGCTTCACGCTGTTTACCAGCTGCTGCAAAGATTGATCATTGTGTCGGAAAATACGACTATTCATTTCATTTCCTTTCATAAAGAAAACTCATACAAACGACAACCACATCACGTGGAGTACAAAATGGATTTTTCTGGAGTCCCTTGCTAAATTTGTAAATTGATGGAAATGTTGAGAAATCGGTAAATTGTTTGCCGCAAGAATGCCAAGCCACCATTAATATGCTCTCCCAAATGCAACCATAAAAAGCATAACCCATAAAAAAATAATCTACACTTTCAGCCTCACCACATCCACTCGAACAAAGACCTGAAGTTTGTCGAATAATTCCACGAAAAATCAGGTTATCTTTCATAGGTAGCCGATTTAGTACTAATCACTGAGTGAGCAAAAAGACCTTCAGAGATGCCCATTTACGCCACACCGTGTCATAGTATTCCGACCTACCAGTTTTTACCACAAAAGAAAGCTAATGATAGGCTCTTCGAATGAAGTACCATTTGCCTGGACAGAGACTGCAGTCCAACTTGTCTTTCACACCATCCTGCAATAAAATATTATACATCAACATACTGCGGCCTCCCACACGCTCCTTCTCCCATGCCAAAAGCCACCACATTAACACAACATTTTCTCTCCTCAACATGATTGCGACAACAACATCATTGGAGTACCGCCATCAAAGTTGGAGCACCTACTTCCATCGATCAACCACCATTGTGAGTAACTTTATCATCTTCAGATAAATTTTCAATTTGTTCTGAACAGTAGCGCCGTTTGTGGGAAATAGTTTTCTCGTCTTTTCTCTTAAAAAAAATACCAAAACTACCAAATGTGAAATTCAAGAGAACTAGTAATGAATTCACCAAGGTGGATCCACAAATTTACACTAGTAATGAATTCACCACTAAAGAAAAGGATTAATTCTGCATTTTTCATCAACCAAAGCCATGATCGAATTCATCGCAAGAATGAAAATTCAAGAGGACTGCTATCCATATGAAAGTTCTCCTAAATAAGAGCTTCTTACCTGAAAATCTGAACCACAATGTTCTTGGGATCGACAATACAGAGGTCCAACATGAGAATCCTATAAGTTGAATCCATGTCTTCGACCAATGTCGTCCACTGGAAAAATGGATCCATTCCTTTGCTGATCATGTCTCTATCTGAAACACGAGAACCGTGAACTCTAATTCGGAGACTTCAAGCTTCACTTTCTATTCATCAAACACATATAATTGTGTATAACTAACAAAATATATTCTAGTTATTTCGTCCAAACATGAAGGTGTAGGGATAATTAATGTTATATATGTGGCATTCCATGGCAACGACCGAGCATCTCTGATATCATCATTGGTCTGCCTGTCATCAAACCAGGAACATTAAAGTCCAATTCGGCTCAAGCTCGCAACGCCTGCTCGAATACCCACACTAAACACCATCGTTAGTCCAGGTGACACATAAGTGTTGCCAAAAAGGAAATGGAAAAATACCTACTCAATTATGTTGTTTTCCAACCAACATCAGTGGTAAGAGAAAAGGCAAAGAATACTACTGTCCCACATTTACTTAATAATTGGCATATACTCCTTTTATTATGGACTCAATATTTTCCTTTTGGTTAACAGTTACACAATCTTTATTGCCATCAGCATTCACTGGTTACCACACAATTGTCTATAAAACTCACTTAAAGGTTATTTTCATAACACATTTAATTACTTGTCCTCCAAATTAACGGTTGGAAAAAAATTAACTGGTTACACTTGAAACATTTTTCAGCTGAAGGAAGGGGACATTTGGAAAGTCCTTGACCGACTCTATCTAAAAGATCAGCAAGCTAAAAAGAGTGCCCATGTAGCACCAATCCGACTGAATTTTTCCAACATCATTGTTGGTTCTGAGAAAGCGGAATCTAAACAATTTTAGAAGGCTTCGAAACATTATATCCGACATCTAGGAACAGAAAATCTACTACAGGTCATAATCTTGACAAGTATTTTGCTGCACTTGTCAAGCGAAACTCATCGACATGATTAATGTCGGAACAGGTTCTTCGTATTTTAAGTATTTAAACTATTACATTCTAAAACACCCTCTTCATAGAAAAAATTATCCTAAAGTGATAGGAATCTCCCCCTTACTTCGAATCTCCGAAGTCACAGCTTTTCGGCTCTCTTATTTGGAACTAGGGTTTACTCCTCCTCTTCTCTCTTCTTCTCTTGTTTCTACGTTTTAGCAAAAGTAACAACTCTGATTGTTAATTCTCAATTAATAGTTGAGCTAACGTCTTACTATTATTCCTTCCAGTATATTTTCTATTATTTTTACTTCTTCCTCCCCCACTTAATAAAAACTTTTATTTTACATCTGCCGCCTCTATATTATTTTATTCACTTTTCCCTTCATCATAATAATCCTTCTAGCACATCATTAATCATCATAAATCTATTTCTTCATAGCTAACATAATATTCTATCATCATAACATCATTATAATCATAAAATCAAGAGTTCTTCTAATTAACTTCGTTAAATCATTTCATGCAATTTTTCGGGTGTTACATTTGGAGTCTAGATTAGGACTCTGATTAGGACCTTTTGGGATTTATTCTGTTTATATGTTATGTTGGAGTTTATGGAAACTTTGTTATTTTATTTTGGTGTATCTGAGATTTGAATTATGTTGTTGAGATATTGATACGATGTTGGAGATCTTATTTATTCTGTTGCGTAACTTTGATGAAAAATGTAACATGCACGATTTTGGAGTTTTATTGACGCAGCACCTTCAGTATAATATGAATTAATTGTTGTATTTATATTAAATGTTAATGGTGGGGTTCAAGGGTGTTACAATAAACATCCTTAGATAACCTTTAATTCATAAATAAATGTGTTGTCACCTTTTCGATGCTTTATTTATACAACTATGTTTTTCCATTATTCATTATTGTTGAGTATGTTTTGGAATTTTCCTCTGTCCATTTTGAAACGCTAAAAGATAAATAAAAATATATATTTACCTATAATAAAAAAATAATGAACTTTGATGATCATCAAAAAATTTATGTGAGATCTTTACTAATGTTAAGTGATAAATTGAATGAGCTAAAGGGGTAAGCACAACATATTGATTAGATTCACATAACGTTAATTCAAATTTTATAAATGGATTCTTGTTTGTTGCAACTTCCAAGTACAGAAATCCATTTAAATGAATTTAACAAACAGTAATATTTTTACGTATAAAGTGATAAACAAAAATCTGTTTATTACATACAAAGGATGAAAAATATGCCTCAAATTCTCAAGTGTGTTTACCTTTTCATTATCTTTCTATCTTTATTTCATGTTGTAACCAATGGTGGTAAGCAATTTTTTACACCATTTTCAAATTTATCTTACACACAATATTATATCACGTTTTAGTAACATTCCTTTTTTCTTATTTGACAATGCAGCACTTCCTTGTGCTACTGACGATGATTGTCCAAACGCAGTTTTCTTTATAGTTTTTAAGTGTATTAATAATATTTGTATACGCATTGAAACCTTTTAGATAATATTTTTCAAGAATTACCATATTTTAAATAGAGAGAATAATTATTCTTGAAATTTATAAATTAACAAACCTATTTATGAAATTGTAATGCATGAGTCAAACTTACATTTATTAATTATATCATAAAATTTTATTGTATGACACACAAAATGAATATGTGGTCTTCCACCTGGATCATACATCGACTCCACGTTACACCTCAAGGGGACCCCTAATGAAAACAAGGGAGTAGTGAACTCCACTGGGGTGGATTACCATATCCAACTAAACAACTGAGTAGAAATTTCTTGGACAACTTTTGAATATGTCAATTGTAAAATTTATATCTTTAATTCACGAACAGTTTTTTAGTTGGTGATTCTTCTTGTTTCTATTACACAAGAGTCAATTACGACTTAATTAAATTGAGAAAGAAAAACAACCCCATAACTACCTTGAATTCAGATAACCAAATTCTCCCTCCAATATTATGCATTTTGAGGAGGCAATGGTCACCAAGAATAATTTAGGTAACACCTTCTCCTCAAGGAAAAAAACTTGCTACAATAATTATCACCACCAAATATATTATATTAGATAAAACCTTTCAATCTCGTAATGGGTTGAGGTTTACGCCTCCTCAGAGAAGAGAACTTAATAAAACAAGTTATATCACTGAATATAAAATCAAGAGCAATAGGGACAAACACTTGTACTAGTTTATCTACCAATAATATTTAGAAAGGCAAAGTTTCCTATACACACTACGTATACACCATGACTTAGGAAATTTCCATAAATTCCACAATCATCAATATGTCGGGTAGAATGTCCAATTCATGATAGTAATATAAATTGTGTAGTCTTCGTGATTTACTGTGTTTTTCTTTTTTACGTTCCTAAATGATGATGGTTACTGATTTTGCAGCATATTTTTACCAATTTTCGGATTATTATTTTTTAAAAATTAAATCTTGAGTGATACTTTGAGTTGTATAATTGTAAGTTTCAAGAGAAAATACCACTTCAAATTCAAAGATGTAAAATTTCTCTATGAATTTAGGTCAAATTAAAGAGTTGTTAGTACTACTCTGATTTGACATAATCATTCTTAGTAAGCGACCATCTCCAATATTGCCTCTCTACACATTTTTTCAAAGTCATCATATGAATCTTTTTTGGTTTGTGCATATTTTCACTCTTTATCATGTTCATAATACTGACCTACCACTCTTTGACCTAAATTCATGGATGAAAAATTCAAGGCATTTTAATGTGATTATCTAAGTTTCTGAGTTTGCAGCTTCATCTTCTTTTTTCTATTTCTGGAAAACTCTAATTTCCGTCTCTTATTAATCCTAATTTTTATTTTCTTTTTTCTTATTTAAAAAAATATATTTATGCAACAAAATAAATATCAACCACAGTTATATGGAGCTTTATGCAACGACAATGCTTGACCAACATCAAACAATAATTTATAAGTGGATGAGTGTAAGTGTACAACCAATTGTATTTTCCATAATGATTCTCTAAATTTATTTTTGTATATATTTTGAACAGACCGATCTTTGATTAATCAACTTAAATCAACAAGTTTGAGTTAGATATCTATCATTTTCAAACATGACGATACATGATCATCAAATGTAGTCTAGCACATCAACTTTTATGTATTTTTGACAAAAGATGTAGCAAAGTAACTCCATAGTTTATACTCGTAAAATACCCATAAATGGGAATGAGAAGGACCACTAACTCATGCTTAGAAAAGAGAGAATTAGATAGGAGTAATTAGTTTCCATAAACAAAGAAAAAAATAAAAATAAAAAGTGGACGGCCATATACTATAAACATTTAGTGATTGAAGGTTACACGTTAAGGGGAAGGAATAATGGGATTTTTCTTTTAAAATGAAATGAGAAAGAAAGTGAACACTACCATATATTGGTTAATTTGTTTCATTTCCAACCACCGTTGCTTTATTACTGTTATTTTTTTATGCCAATGTTGATCGAAACATTTGAAAGAAAATAAATCCTCTCACATGCCAATATATTGGTTAAAGTGTTATGACTTATGAGAGGATTCATAGAATAAATGAAGAGCGCGATGATTTGCATATTTTTGAAGAGGAGATAATTGACGCTGAGGTCCCAAAGGGACTTGTTGATTCTACTCCACCGGTTTACAATGGTGAGCACGTTGTCGTGCAGGAGGAGGCTTCAGTTTCCCCGGTTAGAGTTCCTTCAACAAACCAGAGCACGGATGATCCTGATGACACCGTTCCTACTGAATCTGTGGATGCCTCTCAAGACTTGGCAGCTGAACAGCTGTCTGTGCATCTTGTTCCCCACGAAGGTGCAGCTGTTGCAGCCGCTGCCGCACCCATTCAGCCTCCTTTGACTATTTCAGTACCGATGGTGAATGCCACACTTCACGAGACTTTAGTTGATAGCACTTCCCGTGATGCTCCCCTGAGCAACATATTAACCCAAGAGTCCAGCATGACTTGGATCTTTGGCAGCGAATTAAAGAGTATGATAAAAAAAGCAGCAGAAGATCCTCCCTTCATCGCAGTTATGTCGGAGAAGCAAAAACAAATTATGAAAAAGGAACTTCTTGATGGGAAGCCGCCGTATAGTTACCGCTCTAGGGGACCTATCTTCTCCAACTCCCCGATGATCTTGGTGTCCATGTCATTTACGGAGAAGGCAATTGTTGTGCTGACAACTTGGCTGCCATGGGTCATGTCGTTCACTGTTTTGTCTGGTTAACTGCTTTGCCCCCACCTTTGAGTGTTTATTTCTTTAGGGACAGATGTGGTTTGCCTAATTACAGATTCTCTTAGTCTGCTGTTATTTTTTATTTATTTTCTGTTTTCGCTTTCTTTCTTGTTTTGAGGGTCTTGGTCTAATCCCCCCTCTTGTACATATTTTTCCCCCTTTTTTAATAATATTGAATTTGGCGGCATAAGATAGAGGTTCTCCGGGGTGCCAACTTATTTGGGATATCGGTGCCTCCTTTTAATGCATGTCCTCTCTCCTGACTTATCCAAAAAAAATCATAGAATAAATGACATACGGTGAAATATAAATATACTTGAATATCAGGTAGTGAGAACTCCTCATTCTTTTTATGCCAGTGTTGATAGAAGAAAAACATATGAAAAGTTTACAAATCCCAAGGCTAACATGGTCCATTAATTTTGTAACATTTAAGTATTTTTATGTTCATCAATCCTTATAGCAGAAAAAGACATTATGAAAATTAAGGTGACAATTGATTTGTTGTTGTTAGATCATAGGGGGGGCCTTTAAATCATCAACATTTAACGTTCTAATTTTTTAAAGGGGAATGCTTTAATTTTATTTTTTTTTAGGAAGCTTTAATTTTTTTATTCAAGTATAGTTACATTTTCATTTAGTATTATAGATGTTCCTTTAAATATTTCCATCATTTCATTAAATATTTTAAACTTTTTATTTATCAATCACTCATTAATTTTATTAAAAAAATATATTTTTATTAACAAATAAGATTTCATAAAAATGAGGCTAAATATAAAATTAAAAGAGTGGTCCTCTTATTATTATTTTTGAAGGGAGAATAGTCATGTTACATAATGTTCAAAACATACGAGCACAAAATAATTCAAAAATATACATTGGCTTAACAACAACCACTAAACGTGTATGTATGAGAACTTTACATGACAAAAAAGTGTGAATTCTTTGGGAACGAAAAACAAAACTTCGTCATTTTGTAGGGACGAAAAGCATATTTAAACCTATATAATTGGATTTTTTTTTTCTTTGGTAAAAAAACAAAATTGGATAGCTTTAAAAATTTAAAATATATATTTTATTTATAAATAGTCAAGTTAAATGCTTTGTAAAGAAAGAAAAACAAAAAAAAAAATATAAAAAAATTGAAGAAGAATATATATATATATATATATATATATATATATATATATATATACAGGGAGATGCTACAACACACCCATCTATTTTTGTGAAGGTGTGTTTTAGCATTGTCCACCTTTTTTGTTTTGACTAAAAAACCATTTCTCCTTTTTGAAAACAATTAAAAAAGAAGGGTGATCCTGTAATTCACAATTTAACATTTTTTGTTATATTTTTATTCCAGCTCTCGTTCCCAAATTCATTATTTTTTTTCCCTGAATTTTTTCAACCCGTTCTCTCTGCTGTTCTTATTCTTGCAAAATTGTTAGTGGAGATGTCTCACAACCTCATTCAATCTTCCAATATTTTTTTCTTGCACTAACTTTGCTATTTCTACCCCTTTGAAAGTTGCTGCTCTTGAGATATGCTGTTTCCACTCAAACTGAGATTACAAGCATGAGTTGGAATTATTTGCTTTCAATTGTAAGTTGAAATTGCACAATAGAGATTGGAGAGAACGAGAAAACTCAAATCTCAAATTCATCATTCAAACTAGCAAGAAAATGAAAGAAAAAAATATAAAATTGTTGACCATCAATTAATTGCCATTCGAGCTTCCACCGGTAGTAATTTTAAGATTCCTATGAGCTTCCATTCACTTGCCATTCGACCTTGCACTGCACATTCCAAGGTAAGCGCGTAAAGAAGAAATTGGGAGCAAGAGCTGGAATTAAAAAATATATAAAAATTGACATTAAATTGTAAATGACAGAATTGCCCTTCACCTTGACTTGTTTTAAGAAAAGAGAAATTGGGTTTTTTGTCCAACCAAAGAAGGTGTACAATGCTAAAACACACCTTCACAAAAATAGATGGGTGTGTTGTAGCATCTCCCATACATATATATATATATATATATATATATATATATATATATATATATATATATATATATATATTAACTTTGGTGATGGAGTGAATGTATCTTTTACCAATTTAAGATAGTAAGTCAGAGAGAGAAGTAATTTATTTGATAAATTTATTATTTTAATATTGAATAATAATAGTTTATAGTATAATTTAAGATAAATGATATTTGTACAACCATTTTGTGATAACTTTTGAACAACTTTCTCTTTTATACTCACATGATGGTGTTATCTTCTCTCTGACTCTCTCTCTCTCTCTCTCTCTCTCTCTCTCTCTCTCTCTCTCTCTCTCTCTCTCTATTGTTTTTAACCAATAAAAAGAGAGAAAAATAAGGTTGTCGCCAAAGTTGTCATTAAATAAGGGTGGCATTTAGAATGCACAAATATAAGATTTGTGCACCATGCACAAGTTCACTCTTTATGGACAGGTGGCGGTTTGGTGGGTGTTGTGTGACCTGCTGAAAATAAAGCATTAAGAAAAGGAAACATATTATAATAGTAAATATTAGTTTTATTGTTTTTGCTGATGCACCCCATAACTGAAACAATGCTAGTAGTAATCGAAACATAAAAAAAAAAAAAAAAAAAAAAAAACAACTCTTCAACAAATTTCTTCCCCTGTTCTCTCTCAATTATTACCTTTCTTCCCCAATGACCTGCAACAATACCAATAATTCAAGCACTAGAATTCCAATTCCAATTAAACTAAACTAATTTGCTATATTAGAAAAAGTTGTTGCTTCCTCAAAATCAGAACGGCGGTTTCAGTGGTGAAAGGAAGGCTGGTGGTTGAAGAACGGCGGCGCGCGGCTGACGAGAGTCATGGAAGCGGATGAGAGACCGGTGGTTACAGAGTAAAACTGAACATTAACGTTCTATGTGTGTTTTGAAAGTAGTAAAATCCTAACATCACTTATCAAAAATGCGCAAAATCCATTACAGCTACAAAAATTAAGGATTATAGACTTAACACAAATTAGAATCATTTGGTTCTTGGTTCTATAATTAAAATTATTTTACCAGTATTTAAAATCTTCTAAACCAAATAGAGAGAGTAGATGATTGGAATTTTTTTCGCAGAAGATTTTAACCATATTTGTTTTTGCAAGAACCTTAAAAAAATTGTGATTGGCTTGTGGAATTTCAAAATATGTATGTGCTTTCTCCTTGCCATTCAAATCCGATTAAAACTACATAAAAATTGTTGAATTTCAGTGTGTATTGAACGAGATCCGGTTGTTGAATTTCAGTGTGTATTGAACGAGATCCGGTCGGGTCAGAACATGGGTCGAACGACCCGTTTTAAACTCGCGGGCGAAGAAGACGAATAATAAAAAAAATTGGCTAAAATAAAAAAAGTTTGAACAAACCAAGGATTCGACCAAGGATTCGAACCAGCGGCCCATGGCTTATTATTTATTACACCCATGACTTATTATTTATTACACAATTGAATATCACCTGTATCAAGCATGCACTTATGAATCTCAAGGATTTTAATTTTATTTAATTGTTGTTACCGGTTTTGAATAATAGACAATTAATCAATGATTTAATTCATTTTATTATGGGTTAGTCCAATTAAAAATTTCTATTCAATGTAATTAATTTGACCGTTGAATAAAACCTAAACAGACTAAGGACGAAATACGAACTCGATTTTTAACGATCCAAAATTTTGTCGCACAAACTATCCCTTCGTCGAAATTCAAAATTTCTTGTTCATTCTAAGTTCAATTAAGTCATATCCAATAATCAGAATGATTTTGTTTGATACCGTTTATCATCTGGAGATGTTTTCTGAAAAACAAAACAGATCAATCAATGTTAATTGAAATTAAAATGCTTAAGAAGCCTAAACAATGATATAACTCTAGCTTGCCTTTGTAATATGAGTCAGTGTACAATTTGATTTCAAACGACTCAATTTTTGCATAAAAATGAATACTTTAAGTATCAATTCTTAAATAATGAAAGAAGCGAAAGGTTCTGGTTGCTCAAATTAAATAAGTATGAAACAAAAATGAAAAGATACACGCTGTCAGTAAAAAATATAGTAAATGAAAGGACTTAAATCACATAAAGTGACAATAGTTTCATGTAGAATGTCTTAAAGAATTGAGCTCTGCCTCTTATTTTGCTTGAAACTAACATGATAGCAGTTTACAACTTTGCTTCAGAAAAATTATTCACTCAGGTATTCGAAGCCAAAACAGTAACGCACAATGATTCATATTATGTACTCGATCATTAACACATAATAGTTTTATATGTCAAACAATTAAACTAAAATTCAATTACTTGCTATTCTATTAGAAATCTCAAATGTTGGAATCGACCCTCCAGTGTGGAGTGGAGCATCAGAAGATTTTCTGTTTTTGCTGTTAATTTGTGCCTTCCTTTTCCATTCATTCTCACTCCATTTTTCATCCAATATCTTACACATTTCAATAGGAATCCAACTACCATCCCGGTTTTTTTTATTCAGCCTTTAGTGCTCCATACTTTGTCCAACATCAGTAAACTTTCGCTGGATAATTTTTATTATCGTATGTGTAGGCGCAATAGCAGGGTTAAACCTATAAAAACAATATTGAAGAAAGATACGAGTATGATATATTTTAAAATTAAAGGACAAAAAGTAATAAAAGCTTACATGTTCTCTGGTCCTGCACGAATCCAAATACGGTCATCAAGAGGGTCCTCAATGTTTGGAGATGAATCCATATCATTTGATGAAAGTGTAGTACCCCTAACTCTCCTACCTCTACCAGTACCTCTTCCTACACCCGTTGGAGTATCATATCCTGCCATCTATATATACATATAAAAAAAACATATTTGAATAAAATTGGAATGACAGTGTATCACTTTGTTTACCTTATGCACATCTTGTTATATAAACTAGGTTTTTAAACTACAATTGTGGTAGTACAACAATATTTGATATCTAGAATTGTAGTTAGATATAGTTGATGCAAATGCAATGGTGGATTTGATGTAGTTGTTTTTTTTTTTTGAATCAGCAATAATTTTATTAAGCTAAGCTCGGTAAGAGAAACACCAAAGCTTGCAAAGAGGACAAAATACAATAAAAACCCCTACATGGTAAACATCAGTACTGCCAAAAAGCACCTAAACAACTCCTATCAAATAGACAAAGCCTACAAACTAAGTGGAACAAGCAACACCTTGTATCCGCAAAAGTAGAGACAGGCAGCAAAAGTAAGGTAGCAAAAACTAACAGAACTAAACCCCCAACACAGCCAGGGAGCAAAATCTGCTATGCCCGAGACAGTAGCCCGAAACAGACAGCAGACCACCAGCTGTACTGCCAACAGCTCCACAACTCACGGCCTAAGTTGAGATCTTGAAAAGCATTAAGTTGTAGCCACAATTATGGTTCTGGTTCTTGTGGAAAGCAACTTGAAAATCATGATACTAAAATAATTAACATAACTCTTTATGTCATGCTCTGTTCCTTACTACCTTATGTCCCAAATTCTATCTAGTTAGCATGGTTTTACTAGCTGTGCCTGAGAAGTAATTGAGCAGATAATATAGCATATGTTTCAGCTATAACCTACTTTGCACTAAATCATTAAAAAAGGGTCATTAAAATGTTTACAAGCACAGTTACATTATTTTTTCAAACAATTTTTAGGGGTTGAAAGGTGGTTTTGATAGAAGCAAAGCAACTCCATATAACATTTGGTTTGAGTGGATGACATTCAAACATAGGTCATTTTACTTCAAATATACTCGTAACCAAATCAAATTTACAGGCCACATTTAAACCATATTCATAAAGGAAATCATAAGCAAAGATACATCTAAAATAGCACAGCAACTGAGCATGTAAAATAGCACAGCAACAGAGCCTGTAAACAAGAGTAAGCAAAAACTAACATCCTAGTTCAGTGAATAAATCTACATAGAAAAATCATTTTATCTTTCATCAATGCTTATGAATAAAATTCATAAAACTCACCATTCTACAATCAATCATACATGCCATACTCATGTTATATGCCAAATATATAGATCATCGTGTCATCATAAGTTCTTGGGTCTCTAATTTGGTACTAAATTAATGCAAGTTACTCAAAATCATTCCACGACCTTTATCATTTTCAAATTTTATTCCGATTCAAAAAAAAAAATTATTCATTCTACCTATTTATATTAAAAGGTATTTTAATCGTTGCAATCCTTCTTCTCTTGACTCTTGAGCTATATGGATGTTTTGTAATTTCAAGCAGCTTCCCAATCATAGCTACGAATATGAACAAAAAATGAAATTAAAAACTGAATAGAATATGAACAAAATGAAACAAAAAACTGAATCGAATATGAACAAAATGAAACAAAAATGAAACATGTAAAGTAAGCCATTAACAATGTAACAATATGAACAAAAACTTAATTGAATCAACACAACTAAATTGAAGAAAAATCAGACTTACACTTGCTGTGATTGTAAGGCCCACTTGAATACTTCACCTTAGATTTAAACAAAAAATATAGTGATACGAAGTTATGAACCCTAATTATATCAATCCAGAAGATTCCCAATCCCTAATTTTGATACCGTAAAAAATTCCCAATTCTCAATTTTGAAGCCCTAAAACAAGCAATTGGAGAAGGAAGGACAAATTAAAGAACCAGTTGGCTTACCTTGGCTTGGAATGACAGAAACCGTGATTCTTTTGTTGCTGCTTTGGGTGACAGAAACGTGATTTATGTGAGAAGAGGATAGAAGGAGCTTGCGACAGAGAGAAGAGGAGAAACGTGATTTCTGCTAAGTGAAGAGAGAAAATTTCAGTTTTTGATTTGGGAGAGAGATAGAGAGGGATTGAAAGGGAGTAGGAAGGGTTTTTAGGTTTTGATTTGGAGAAGAAAAATAAAACAGATGGAAATCTAGTTTTATTCAATTTGGGACTTTACCTAGAAATTAAATGTGGGAAATGTTGGAGCCAAGTGAAAATAGTGAAATTGAGGGGTTGGTGGGAGATGAAATTTAATTATTTTGATTAGAGAGGGAAAGTGAAATGGGAGGGAGATGAAATTTGGTTATTTTGGCATAGAATATGAAATTTGATTATTTTGGCTTAGGAGGAAAATGAAATTGAGTAATATGATTCTGCCAAAAAAAATAATTCAAGTGAAATTAAGTTTTTTTAGTTAATATTCAATTCACTATATTTATTATACAAAAAAAAAATCATTCCCTTAATTTATTTTTTTTAAATCACTCTCTTTAATTTGTTAATATTTTTGTTTCACATAATAAATAGGGTTAAATATGTTTTTAGTCCTTACATTTTATGCTCCTTTGAAGAATAGTCCCAACATTTATTTCATTATATGTTTTTAAAATCCTCGCATTTTATCTCCGTTATCAAAATTAGTCCCTATTGTTAATTCTCTAACAGAATGCTAATGTGGCAGTTAGTGGGTCCCAATTAATTTACGGTTAAAAATGTTTTTGGTCCCTATATTTTGCGTGACTTTGAAAAATAGTCCTTACATTTCAACACATTATTCAAACATTGGATAAAAAAAAAATTGAAGCAGGAGATTGAAAAAGTTAATAAATCGTATTTCCTTCTATGGATGAAGAGAAGAAAATGGTGAAGCTCGCATGGAAGATGATGAAGCTCGTAGAACATAATTCGAATTTTATGGAATAATTTTGTTTGATCTGGGTAGCTTAAAAATGTAAATGAAAGTTATGGAAGGATTGAGATCCACAATTCTTATATCAACCATACCTAACCCTTCTTATCTGTTTGGATTGGAAAGTTATTAGCTAACTGAAAGGAATGGAAAGAAATTTTTCTAAAATAGTGAAATAGAATCATTAAATACTTTTTTGGTAGTACTTAAAGTTAGATGGAAATAAGATTTATATGGTATGTTTGTTTATAAAGATTGTTTGGTTGAATAGAAATTGGATAGATGTAAATATATTTATATACTAAAAATATTAATATTCTCACTGATCAAGCTCCTATTATCGACTAACCAAACTTACAACACTAACCTTAATGACAACTATAAACCTATTGACAACATTTTTTCGACCTAAACTGATACAAATATTTCATCACGACTGATCAAACTTACAACTCTTACCTTAACTGAAAGAATCTTGGAGTCAAAGTACTTGGATGAACGTTCATTGACTAATCAAACTCATGTTATCGACTAACCAAGCTTACAACTCTAACCCTAATGACAAGATTCTTTAACCTAAACTACTACAAAGACTTCTTAACGACTAATCAAACTCAAAATTCTTACCCTAACTGAAAGAATCTTAAGAGTCAAAGTATTTGGATAAACGTTCAATGACTAATCAAACTATTTATCGACTAACCAAGCTCGCAACTCTAACCATAATGACAAGTTTATTAGACCTAAACTACTACAAAGACTTCAAAACAATTGATCAAACTCACAACTCTTACCCTAACTGAAAGAATTTTGGAGTGAATGTACTTGGATCAACGTTCAATGACTAATCAAACTCTTTACCGACTAATCAAGCTTGTAAATCTCACCTTAATGACAATTTTCTTAGATCTACACTACTACAAAGATTTCAGAACGATTGATCAAACTCAAAACTCTTACCCTAACTAAAAGAATCTTGTAGTGAAAGTACTTGAATAACTGTTCAATGACTAATCAAAATATTTACCGACTAATCAAGCTTGTAACTCTCACAGTAATGACAATTCACTTTTACCTAAACTACTTCATCGATGTCTGAACGACTGATCAAACTCACAACTCTTACCCTAACAAGTAGAATAATATACGATAAGTATTTCGATGAATGTTTAATGCGTAATAAAACTATTCGCCAACTTATCTTGCCTATAACTCTATCCCTAACGACAATAGTCTTCGACTTAATTTACTTGGAAGACTACTGATAGTTAGATCAAGAAATCACAACGACTAATCAAACCCACAACTCTTACCCTAACAACAAAAATCTTATACGGAAAGTACTTGGATAAATGTTAATTGATTAATCAAGATATTCACTACGTGATTTATATTTTATTTATTTTATCATTATTATTAAAAAACTAATTTATACATTCAATATAGATAACAAATTACAACTATTTTTTAAACACATTGAAATGAAAATAACATAATAATACATTAATTAAATAAACTCACGAATAATAATACATTAATTATGACTTATCAGACTCACAACTCTTACCCTAACTGAAAGAATCTTGAAGTCAAAGTAGTTGGATCAATGATCAATGACTAATCAAACTTTTTAATCAACTAACCAAGCTTACTACCCTAACCCTAATGACAAGATTCTTTGACCTAACCTAATTCAAAGATTTCAAAACGACTAATCAAACTCACAACTCTTACTCTAACTGAAAGAGTCTTGGAGTCAAAGTACTTGGATTAACGTGCAGTGACTAATCGAACTCTTGTTATCGACTAATCAAGCTTGTAACTCTCACCCTGATGACAAGTTAGTTTGACCTAAACTACTACAAAGACTTCAGAACGACTGATCAAACTCACAACTCTTACCCTAACTGGAAGAATCTTGCAGTGAAAGTACGTGGATGAACGTTCACTGACTAATTAAACACTTGTTACCGACTAACCAAGCTTGCAACTCTAAACCTAATGACAACTCTCACCCTAATGACAAGATTCTTCGACCTAAACTCCTTCCAAGATTTCAAATCTGCTGATAACAAGAGTCAACTCAAAACTCTTACCCTAACTGAAGGAATCTTGGAGTCAAAGTACTTGGATGAACGTTCACTGACTAATCAAACTCTTGTTATCGACTAACCAAGCTTACAACTCTAACCCTAATGACAAGATTCTTCGACCTAAACTACTTCCAAGATTTCAAAACTATTAATCAAACTCACAACTCTTACCCTAACTGAAAGAATCTTGTAGTCAAAGTACTTGGATGAATGTATAAATGACTAATCAAACTCTTTATCAACTAACCAAGCTTAAAACTATAACCCTAATGACAAAATTCTTCGACCTAAACTACTTTAAACATTTGTTTCTATTTAATTAATATTATGGTTATTCTTTCTTCAAAAATAATATTATGGTTATTATAATAATTAATTTATATTACATCATAATTCAACATTAAATTTAATAGATTAAATGACAATAACTAAAATTCAAATAAATACAAAAACACAAACTCCATAATTAAAAAATATTTTGCATGTTTTAATGTTCATTTACCTTGACCCATTCGACAATAATATACACCATATCGTCGCGGATTATTGAATGCCTATTTTATACTCATTCAATAAATGTTGTGTGTTTTTTTTTGACAAGAACAAATGTTTTTTTTTGTTTGAAAAATGACAAGAATAAACTTGTATGTTGTCTTTAATATACATCACATACACCTATTTTATACTCATTCGAAAAATGTTTTTTTTTTTTTATAATTCGGATTGTGAATTTATTAGCCAAATATTACACACAATTTATTCATCTTCTAATTTTTTCCAAAAAAATTCAACTGCGTCCAATTTACAAAAACATCTTCTACTAAATTTTAATTCATTATTTCATTTTCACATTTTTCCATATTTCTAGGTTTCAAAATTTATATACTTCTTGTGAAAATCAAACCCATATTAATAATCTTGTTTTGGTATTAAAATAGATTTAAGGATTAATAACATTTATTGTCCACAAAAATGGACTTAAAGAACGTTTCCAACATTTTTTTATAAGAAAAAAAAAAACGCTTCCTACAATAATGAGTTTTTTTTTGAACGGCCAGCATAATTAGACTAAAAGCATTTCAATAACTAAAAAATTGTGTTATATTTATTCTTTAAAAAAAAAGTTATCATTCCATATACAACATGTAAAAAAAAAAAAAAATCAGCTGCCAAACATAATAAATAAATTAAAGTGGCAGCACAAGAAGTTTTAGTGACATTAATAGCAATTTTTCTACTAGCATAAATTCTATCAAAAGGAATAAAAGGACTAAAACAGAATATAATATGATCTTTTATTCAATTCGTGGGGTCCCCTGTACCATTTCTAGAAAACCACCAGCAGGTCACCCATTGCACTTTTCTGCCAAATCTGAACCGTTGGAATATAATAATAATAAATCAATGGCCTAGATTTGATTTCAGTTTTTAAATGCACAAGTTGTGCATGGTGCACAAATTCTTTCCTTGTGCATACCAAACGCCACCTTAAATAATTGTATAAATATCATTGCTCATAATTTAATGATTTCTTTACTTCTTCTTGAAGTTTGAGTAAAAATTAGTACTTCCTGAAGTTGTGACTAATAGTTGGCATTATAATGTCATATAAAATATCTAATTCATAACTCTACTAAAAAAATATATCTAATTCATATAACTATTTATGAAATAAAATGATAAATACTTTATAATAATTGTGTCTTTAACAATCAATCAATGTTTGTGTCCGGTAAGTTTATTCTGGATAACGCAATGGTAGCGTTTAAGGTTGTTCATTATATAAAAGTGGATAAATGCAAACAGAACAACAATGTGGCGTTTAAATTGGACATTAGCAAAGTTTATGATCGTATTGATTGGGTGTACCTAAAGGAGGTGATGTTGAAGTTGGGATTCGTGCCAAAGTGGGTAAGATAGATTCTTATGTGTGTCAAGTCTGTGGATTATTCTGTCATTGGTAACAATAATTTGGTTGGCCCCATTATTCCGAGGAAAGGTCTGCTCCAAGGCAACTCTCTTTCTCCGTATCTTTTTATCCTTTGTGCGGAAAGTTTGTCTACGTTAATTCATGGTGCCGAGAGGAGGGGAGATTTACATAATATCCATATTTGTGATAATACATGATGAGTCAATAATTAATGTTTTTAATATAATATTTGAGTCCTTTTTATTTAAATTTGAGTCCGTTTTATTTAATATTATTTCCTTTTCAGAAGTATTTTGCTTCAATTGCAAGTTATTTCATTTCAGGAACAAATATTCTAAAGATTCAGTCTTGGAGAAAAAGAAAGAGGATTTGGAGCTGATTCGTGCTTAAAATATGAAGATTGAGTACAAAAATACGTCTCCCCTAAGTCAGAAGCTTGGCACGGCCCGTGCCACCAGCCACACGGCCGTGCCAACCCCCAGGGTGCTCTTTTTCTACTTTCTGCTTCAAGGACAAGCTACCTATTAGTTTATTTCTGACCTAAAACCCATGGTTTCTTGTGGAACATTCTAGTGATATATTTCTTAGGGCTTAAGTCATTGTAAACTATAAATAGAGTATCTAGCTATCACAACAATTCGTTCTTAGAATTCAATAGTGACAATTGTTTTCTCTTAATAAAAGTTCTTCTTTTTATTTTGTGTTCTTCTCCTTCTCCTCTTCTATGTCTACGATGAACATGAGTGAGTAGACTCTTCTTGTCTTGGGATTGTTGGATAAGTCTAATTACATAATCCTAATCAAACCAAGCCTCAAACCCTAATTTTATATAAATCGATTTTCTAATCTAATTTAACCGTTGTTATAATGCATTAACAAATATCAAACTCATAAAGCGACAACGAAGGATTAGTATTTGTTAATTCATCTTCACAAATATTAAGCGATGGATCGAAAAATGATGTTTTAATATTGGAACAAGTAAAATTAGACAAGGATTGTGAAACATGAGAGTAGTCTAGCAAACCTTGAGATAAATAAAGTTTCGTTCTTCAATGATTCTAATAGCAATCAACCATGAGAATAGGCGTGGTTCCTAGAGGAACACACTCACTAAGACCGAAAGGAGATGTGATAGGCTTAAGAAAAACTTGTCTTTCGAAAGTGGGTCTAATATAAAGTTCTAGGTTTAGGGTTTAGTTTGTGAAGGGTTTGTCAACAAGATGAACCAATAATCCCAAGGTTCCTTTTTTATTATTATTTTCAACCGTTAAAAATCCAAACTTTACAACTGAACTTTCTTCTAATCATCAATAAAAGTTAATTGAATTGAATAACTCACTGTCGGAACGATACTCTCTTTTTACTACTTTGGTAAACCGTGCACTTGCGGATTTATCTCATCAATACACCAGTGGTGTCTCATCTGTTATTCGTATATGATTTTTTTTGTTTATTAGAGCAACTGAAATTGAGGTACAAGTGATGAAAAATATTTTGACAACTTATGAAGTAGCGTTAGGCCAGGCTATAAGCCTTCCCAAGTCTAAGATTTATTATAGTTCGACAGTTGAGCAACACATGCATGCTCTGTCATGCAAATCCTTTGCGTCCGAGCGGTCTTGGGCCCTAGCAAGTACTTGGGTTTGCCTTCTATGATAGGTTGAAATAAAAAGCAACATTTGGTTATATCAAGGATATGGCACAAAATTAATTCGTGGAGCAGAAAATGTGTGTCTAAAGCAGGACACTAGGACGCGAGGTGATGATTAAATTTGTGTTGCAAGATATACCTTCTTATGCCATGACTATTTTTCTTCTACGTAAAACGTTGATCGATGAAATAAAAAAATGATGAATGGTTTCTGATGGGGTAACGGTGGGGCAGCTACCAGGGAATGAGATGGATGTCTTGGGATAAACTATTTATTCACAAAATTCATAGAGGAATGTGTTTGAAGGACTTAACGTCTTTCAATGCTGTCGTGTTAAGTAAACAGGGGTGGAAAATTCAAACAGATGTTGATAGCCTTGTGGCACGACTATTTAAGGCCAAATACTTCCCACTTACTGACTTCTTTGGATCAAATATTGGTACAAATCCGAGCTACATTTGGCGTAGCATTTTTATTGCAAAGAATGTTGTTCATCATGGAGCTAGGTGGTGTATTGGTACAAGCGCAAGGATTCCTTTGATGGGGGCACCCGTGGCTGCTAAATGGAGAGTGTATCACAACTTCTTAGATAGGGAATGTGCAATTCCATTCAATTTGTGTTAATGAGTTGATTGACCAGACAACGAATACTTGGAAAGAGAAGCTAGTTCATTACTTTTTTGATCTGCATATTGCATGTTCAATTATCAATACTCCTCTTTTTCCTCAATTCACAACAAATTTGTTAGTTTGGAAAGGTGAGATGAATGGCAAGTATTCTGTTTGTAGTGCTTATCGAATTTGCACTGAAACTATCTGAGACACATCTTACTATGGAACATCAAAGCTCCCATGAAGGTTAAGAATCTTGTTTGGAGGGTGTGCGGTGGTTGTTTTCCTACACGTGTGTGCTTTGTTAGTAGAGGAGTTACTTGTCCCACTGAGTGTGTTGTTTGTAGCGAAGATGGTGAAGATTCTGTGCATGCATTGTTTATGGGCTCCCATGCAATTTAGGTGTGGCATGACACCAGTTTATGGAATGTGATAGGGCAAGCTTTGAGTTTGTATGAGCAGCCCGCTATTGTGGTTTTTTGTATTCTGCAAAAGCTCCAACCAACACAATGCTCCCTTTTTGGAACGATCCTTTGGAGTCTTTAGAAGCGTAGAAATTTAAAATTTTGGCAGAGAATCCATGAAACAAATGCCCAAGTAGTTGAACGTGATGTGCATATGCTAGAATATTGGAAGCTCGTGCAGGAGATGAGACAAAGTGCTAGGACAACCGAAGCGCAGCCTCAACTAAGATGAAGTCGTACACACACTCATACATGGCAGAGACATGCACCCGTTAGATACAAATGCAATGTTGATGCTTCTTTATCATCTGATCATAATAAAGTTGGTATAGGAATGTGCATCCGTGATTCTTAAGGTAGCTTTGTCCTTGCGAGAACAACATGGTTCTCTCCATTATGTTAGGTTGAGGTAGGCGAAGCATTGGGTCTTTCTCAAGTGTTGTCATGGGTAGCTGAGTTGGGATTTGATGGTATGGATTTCTTGCTTGATTATAAAATAGTGGTAGACGCTTTCAATGGTGGAAACAAACACAATACTAAGTTTGATATTATTATTCAGCATTGTAGGCAAGTTTTTAGCAATTGTTGTCACAATTATGTGGTTGAGTTTAGCCGGAGGCAAGCAAATGGGGTCGCTCATGAATTAGCCTAAGAAGCCCCATTAAATGCTAGCTCCAAGTGTTTATTGATGCCCCGCCATGTATCTATGACTTATTATCTAATGAAATGCTATAAATGTTTTTCCTTCAAAAAAAATATTTTATAATAATATTAATAATTTAATAGAGTAATAAAATAAATTGGTGAAAAGTCAATGAATAATTGTAATTTACAAATAAAATAACTTTTTTCAATATTAAAAATTCATATTTCTTTGTGTAGATATGGATTAACATGTGATAATTTTATATTCAAACTACAATTAAATTAAATTATATATATATATATATATATATATATATATATATATATATATATATATTACATCATCACTTATATAGATAAAACCTCCCCTAGCAAAAAATGGACAGATAAAACCCAAAAATTAAACTGAAAACTAAAATAAAATTATATATATATATATTACATCATCACTTATATAGATAAAACCTCCCCTAGCAAAAAATGGACAGATAAAACCCAAAAATTAAACTGATAAAGTTGAATGTTTATCCTGTAAAATCACCTACTCAATAGACGACAAACATTTATCCTCAATTGATCTCAATGAATAACGTTGCGTCGTTTGTAAGTCCTCTAACTGCTTCATCCCAATCTAGCACCACAGCACAAAGCATGGCATCCATGGAACGCCTTGTTATTGAACTCAACAATCCTGATCTTAGAGAAAATGCTCTTCGTGTTCTCTCCAAGGTTATTACCAATCTACTTTTCTTTTGTCCATTTTTAATATCTTTCATGGGATTCTCAAGAAATCCAGATCTTTGGAGAAGTTGTGATTCTCTGAAACTGTTATTTAAATTGTTTGACTGCTTCTTTGTCAACATTGATTCAAATTTTGATACACTGCACTATCACACTAGTTTTGGTAGACTTATTAATATTTTATTGTTTTTATTTTTGGGTTTTTTTGGGGCATAAAGATGAGATTCAAGTCATAATTGAGTTACAAGAGTTCATTCTTTAATGTATCATGGCTGAAAATTTTGATTCTTTTTAAACTAAATATAATAATTTTTCTATATATTTGAAGATTTGTTTCAAATTTAAGGTATGTTAATCATTGTGAATTAGATGAATTAATCTCTTTTAATTTGTTACAAAATTGCATTAGTTGGTGTCATAATTGTCAAAAAATTGATATTGTTATTGTGTAATTATTTATTTCATGGGCCATGTTTATGTTAGACCCTGTGAATCTATGAAGCATAAAAAGGTGTAAGAAAGAGATGATTAGAAAGGAAATATAGAGAGTGAAAGTAAGAATGTGATAGTTAATAGGATGAAATGAAATAGGATAAAAGAAACAGTAGACATAAAATGTTATATGATATATAAGAAGAAAAAAAATTAACTTGAATAATTGGACTCGAATTCACACAACTTAGCCAATCTGACTTTCATGATAGAAATCAAGTGACTTATGTTGTAATTTCAACAAATAAAGAACTTTATAGTGTGACTTTTTTTAACAGTCAAAGTCATTGATTGCAATGATCAATGTTGACAACATCAATTCCATTTGTCATAAAATCTAGATCACCATCGCACTTTCATATCACAAAATTTTAGAATCAAGAATCTTGATCTTCGATAAAACGCTTTACATGTTCTCTTAAAGGTTTCTGCAATTATTCTTTAAATTTTTTATTCTATTTTTCATGTCTTTCCCTGAACACACACAAGTAATCCAACAAATATTTGAACTATGATACGCTTCATTGTGAGACTATCCCCTTTCAGTAGACTTAGTCACATTTGATTGTGATTTTAATGTCTTTATATGATTTTTTGGATAACCAGAATGAGATTCTAGTCATATACTTGAATGAAAAATCTTCATCATTTAGAATAATAGTGAGAAAATGAAAATTTCCATTTGGTTTTTGTATAAAAAATATGATATATTTATATAACTTGAAGTATTCTTCCCATTTTAATATATGTTAATCATTATTAATTAGGTGAGAATAATATTTTATTAGGTGCTATGGACTTGCACTACTTGATATCTAAAATTTAGAACTTTTATTCTATTTTAGAGCTTTTATATTACAGCTTGCTTAGTTCTCGATAATGTTGCTCGAACTCATGCAATTAATACTTTATTTTTTCATTTTTTAAGTTTCAGAGGATTGGGTTATATCCGAAACTTGCACCTTTATTATGGAATTCTTATGGTACTATTGAAATATTTTTACAGGTATGTAATATGTGACTGACATAATATTTCATCAACTAGTTGTTGTTCTTTGCTTTAGTACATCTGGCAAACTGTTTCCCTTGTTTGTAATACTCTTAGAGATTGATCATTTGTTACTAAGGAAGATTTTTAAAAAATAATATTGTTTATGGGTCTTAATTTTAGTGGATAGAAAAAAGTTATTATGCATTTGGCGAAAAACACAACAGTAGTGGTTGAAAATAATATACGTTGTTCTTTGACGTATTTACGAACATAATTTCCTTGTTTTTTTTAACTTTTGAATCTGTTTATCTTTGACTATTTGCTTGTTTTCTACCGTTTCATTCTTTCACCAATTTATGTTTATGTTTTCAACTTTTACTACTGAACGTGAAAACAATATTATTTATTTTAACAATTCAAACAAAAGAGACATGATTATAAGGGAGAGTTGGAAAATAAAAGGTGATGTTATAAATCAATTTAGAAGTTTTTTTAAAATTGTCCAAGAGGTTGTAGCTCAGTGGTAATAGTTTAATATTGTAACATCAATGGAATAAGTTCAAATCTCCTCAAGCGGTTGTAAAATGACAATTGATGTGACTCTTATCAATACTGTTTCTTCTTGATTGCTTAAGTTTAATAGTACTTTACAGATATGTTTATTGATTTCAATACGCTTATCAAATAGTGATAATTTTTCCAGGAAATAACTTCAATATATCCTACTATTCCGCTGTTGAATCTTACTCAGGCACAATCAACTCGAGTGTGCAATGTTCTGGAACTACTTCAGGTGCGATGAGTTTGTCATGATGAGTGTTGAATATTGTGTTTGACATATTGAAACTTTCATTACAGCAATAAAATACTTGAAAATCAATCATGTTAAAACGACTGCATACACAAATAGTATACATTCTTTTTCATGTTAAAAAATATGAAACTAATTCCTCTAGCACTTTTCTCTCATGTTTTCTTTACAGTGTGTGGCATCTCACCCTGATACAAAAATGTCATTTCTCAATGGTAATGTCAAGTTTCTTCTACCTCTTAATTGTTCTAGATTTCTATTTACTTTATTACTTGACAAGTTTACAACATTTGATAGTGATGTAACTAAATGTTATATTTAGAATAGTTGTTTTTATTGTGAGTGTGATATGGAAGTATACAAATTGAACTTTCTTTCATGTCATGAGTAATACTAATGTGAAAGAGTGCTCTGAATAAGAGTCATGGATTTGAATTCTCTATGGCTGGTTAGATGTAGTCAATTGTAGGCAATTATAATAAAATTCAAAAAATTATACAAGAAAAGATTATTCTTTTCTTTATCTGAACTTACCATTTCTTAATTATTTGCAGCTAACATGCCTTTATATCTTTATCCATTCCTTCGAACGACAAGCGAGTTAGCCCAATTTGAGCATTTAAGGCTTGCTAGTCT
Source organism: Medicago sativa (assembly GCF_051527215.1). Taxonomy (NCBI): domain Eukaryota; kingdom Viridiplantae; phylum Streptophyta; class Magnoliopsida; order Fabales; family Fabaceae; genus Medicago; species Medicago sativa. The sequence continues at coordinate 37,356,500 of NC_140755.1, read as the reverse complement.
TGGAGTCATTGGTGCATTGGTGAAGGTATTACATTCTTGTTGATCATGTATTTTGATGCACTTGACTTGATGTTAATAATTTTTATGGTGATACTCATAACAAAAAATGAAAAGGATATAGTTATTAAAAATATTGTGCAAAAAATCTTGTGATGTAAAACTATATTTGGTAGTGTCTTATATATGTTATTAAAGTAAAATTTTCATAATTAATTATTGATTATATTGACACAAAAACCAATTTATTAGTAACTTTAAAATTTATGGCAAATACCTAGTTATTTTAAAAACTATCTACTTTTTACGAAAATTGAACATGTTTTGACAAATATTTCTTATAATTATTTTTATAATGTTCTTAGGGTCATTTATATTGCCTCTAAAAGTAGTTTTTTGCTGTAGTGAATATTTAGTTTACTTGCAATCCTATTGTGCTCTTGGTAAGTTTTACATTTAGTTCCTTGAAAATACATATTAGGAATTTGGGACATACAAATCTAATTTGTTAAGATCAATTTATCTATATTGTGAGTGAATTAAAAATCCTAACCACTTATTTTTTTAAAGAATCTTATAAGTCGATTTTATGTTTTATTTTTTATTACATACCATATTTATTTTTCCTTTGTTAATTATAATAATTTCCTTCTTTTGTACATGATAGTCACAGGTTAACACCAAAGAAAGCATAGATTTCCTTCTTAGAAGTGAGATAATTCCACTATGCCTACGCAGCATGGAAATCGGCAAAGAATTATCCAAAACTGTTAGTTTCTCTATTCTTATTGTTTTACCAATTTATTTTTACAGAGTCTTTTATTTATATGAATTTTACTTGGTTGTTATTTCCTTCTGAATTTTTTTGCCATTCACTTATGTCACTAATATCACCTAATCAAAGTTATCTTCTCTGCAGGTTGCAACATTTATAATTCAAAAAATTATGTCAGATGATGATGGTTTGATTTATGTTTGTGGAACAGCAGAACGTTTTTTTGCAGTAGTTCAAGTTTTGAACATGGTATTGGAAAGTGTTGGCAATCAGCCTTCACATCAATTGATCAAACTTCTGATTCCATGTTATTCTCTTTTGTCTCAACATCCTAGGTTGGTTAAGAAGTTTCATAATATTAAGTTATGTTGAATATTCATTTTTTAAAAAAAAGATTTAGAAAAAAATTCTTTCATATTAACACAGGGCTTGCAATGCATTAAAAAGGCGACTTCCAAACATGCTGAAAACTGTCAATTTCATCAATTGCCTTCGCGTAAGTACTTCTTGTTATATAAGTAAATATAAAATTGATTTAGAACTTTTTTTATACACGTGATATGATATAAATTAATATTACATACCTATTGAATTTTTTTATCATACACAAATGTGAAAATAACTATTGGTTTGTTACTCAACATTTTAATGGCATATATATAATATGAGATACCTCTTTAACAAGTTTGGTGTCACACTTATGGTATTAGCAAAGTGAGTGTCCAACAAAAAGGAATCATATTTATGCATCAATTACAAGTTAAAAATATCATACCAAAAAATTACATCATCAATAACAACAATTATGATAGTTTGAATAATAATGATAATAATTCAAAATATAAAATTTTTATTAAATTAAAAATTGAATGAAACTTTTAATTATTCTTAAAATATATTTGTTATTATCGAAATAGACCTGCTAGAAAAAAATTGTATAAATTTTAATATTTCTGGTTCCATATTGTATTTATATTAATGTATGTATAAAATTATTTTGAATGTGCTTGCATGTGTGTGTGTCTGTTATGATTTTAAATGTCTCAATGTTTTGATTAACTAGTTTTCCTATTATTATGAGATATAAGATGGATTTAATAAATAAATTCATATTAAAACAATGCACATACTACATTTTTTTATACAAGAAAATCATAGTAAACAACTTCTAAGCTTATATTGTATTTTATAACCTTAGGATACTATTGGAAATTAAAGAAGTCTAGTGTGGACAGGAACATGAAACACTACGACTTGTTATTAATGAAAAAAAATCTATTTTCATTTCTTGAAACTTTTGTTAATTTTTCTTGTTTTAAAGCTAAGGAGATACTAAAATTTTGAAGACAGAAATTGTGTCATTTTTCAAGAGAGTTATCTCCACTATTTCAAAAGTCTCACTTTTTTAGTTGACAATTTAAAACAAACACATATTATAATAAATTAATATAAAAATATTTTCACAAAGTAAATGAGGTTTAAATTGTTTATAAGTGGTGAGGATTTTGAGTCTATTGGTTAAAGCTTTTAGACCACGACCCTTCAAACTTAAGAACACAAAATAGTTTATAATATTTTTACACTCTAATTAGGTCTATGCAAGAATCTAACAGATAGTAATTAGAGAAGTTTAGACTCTTCAAATACTCAATTACAATTTTAGATAAATTTTAATTACCTTTATACAGAGGTAGTTTACATTTTTTGTTTTGCATTATTTGATATTGGATATTGTTTTGATACATTCAGGAAGATGAAACAACTTGGAGCTGGGTAATGAAGTTGCATGAAAATATTGGGGTGAACCAGGTTCCCTTGGTACCAGGTGGAGGGAATCAATGATATTGCAGGTCATCATTATCAGAAAAATTAAATGTCTTGTTCCCTTTATTGATATTGAAACACCAATACCATATGTCCTGCTTATCTTTTTATTTGAGAACTTGATTTAAGTCGATAATTGCTTATGTATTAAGTTGTAATATTTACTTTGCGTTTAAACATGTTGCTAGGTTGTTTTAACAAATTTGAATGTATTATTAATTATGGGATTTTTTATTTTAACCTCTTGATGGATGTTCAATCTGATGGTATAATCGTTAAAAAGTGGCACTTTCAAACTCTTTAATGTAGTTTTTTTACTTGATCATGTTAAAATTAAAAAGCACCATGAGATATGTATGTTATGTGCAGTTGGTGCAGGAGATAGAATAAAAAAAACGGGGCTTTTACATTTATCTTTTTACTTGCTTCATGGAAAGCCTCTCTGTTGTCTATTGCTGGGAGAGTTCAATTAGTGAAATCGGTGGTGCAATCAATGTTAATTTACACAATATCTGTTTACTCCTGGCCTATTAGTTTACTTAGAGAGATAGAGAAATGGATAAAGAATTTTATTTGGAGTGGAGACATATACAAAAGAAAGCTGGTTACAGTTGCTTGGAAGAAAATTTGCTCAAGCTATGATGAAGGTGGTCTGGGTATCAGGTCACTGATCAAACTTAATGAGGCAACAAATTTAAAAATGTGTTGGGATTTATTGCAATCAAAGGAGGACTGGGCTATCTTGTTAAGAAGCAGGGTCCTAAGGCAGTCAACATGCATCAAGCATCATGTATTTTCTTCTATTTGGAGTGGAACTAAAAATGAATACCGTGTTATTAGAGACAACTCCAGTTGGATAGTGGGCAATGGTGCAAGTATTAATTTCTGGCTAGATGCTTGGTGTGGAGAACCTCTCATTCAATCTCTCAATCTTCAATCAGCACATGTTTCTCAATTCCCCATGAAGCTATGCAATTATATTCAAAACTTCCATTGGTATATCCCTGCAGAAGTATCTCAGATGCTCCCTAATTTAAGAAATGTTGTCTCAAAAGTTCCTATCCCTAGACAAGCTAAAGAAGATATTTTGGTTTGGAATCACACTCCCTCTGGAATTCTCACGCTAAAAGATGCATATGAGTTCAAAAGACAACATTTCCCAAAGGTTCAATAGACAAAAACCATATGGTCAAAGGATTTCCCACCTTCAAAATCTCTGATGGTCTGGAGATTGATGCTGAACAAGCTCCCAACTGATGATATCCTCACCACTAGAGGATGTTCCCTGCCATCCATGTGCTCTCTGTGTGGTAAACATCCAGAAAATTCTTTTCACCTCTTTTTTGAATGCATGTATGCTGTTAATCTTTGGTGTTGGCTGGCCTCTACCTTAAATAGAACCCTGCATTTCCAAGCTCCCGAGGATATGTGGACAATTATCAACAATTCCTGGAACCCTCAATGTAAGGTGGTAATCATTGCCACCATGATCAACATCATAAACTCTATTTGGTATGCTAGAAATCAAATGAGATTCAACGATAACAAAGTCCCCTGGAAAACTTATCTTTCTAATGTGATAGCCTGTACATCTCTTTGTGGTAATTTGACTACGGCTGTGGCATCTTCCAGCATTTCTAATTTTGTCATTTTGAAAAAGTTCAATGTCAACCTTCACCCTCCTAGAGCCCCCAAGATCATAGAGGTCATCTGGAAGCCTCCTCCTCCTAATTGGGTCAAATGCAACACTGACGGATCTTCAAACAATCTTTTATCTTCTTGTGGTGGTGTCTTCAGAGACAACAACTCCAACACCCTCCTTTGCTTCGCAGAACATACAGGTACGGGGAATGCTTTTCATGCATAACTCTGTGGTGCTATGAGGGCCATTGAATTAGCTGAGCAACACAATTGGTCCAACCTTTGGCTGGAGTGTGATTCTGCCCTAGTCATTAATGCCGTCAAGAACAAAACCCTTATTCCATGGGAGATTAGGAATAGATGGGAGAATTGCATGTCTATTATTTCATCTATGAATTTTTTTGCTTCTCATGATTTTAGAGAGGGAAATGCTTGTGCTGACTCTCTAGCCAGTTTAGGTTTATCTCTTGATCACCTTAAGATTTGGTTGGATCCTCCTGATTGTATCTTGTCTTCCTTAGCTAGGAACAAAACTGGGTTGTCTGAGTATCGTTTTGTAACTTTCTAAGGAGGTTTTGGTTTGGATGTCCCCCTCCTTTTGTTTGTATTTTCATTTCCGCTTTGGTTTATATATTTTGGTAGCATAGCACTTCGCTAGCTACTCTTTTGGTTTAAAAAAATAAAAAAAAAAAGTTTCATGAGTATTTTATCCTCATTCTTGAACCAGAGTAGTAGATCTAGCATTGGATCATTCCCTTAATTATGATTCTTAAGCTCATCATTTTATTGGAGTTCTTTCATTAATTTGACCAGAGGCAATCAAGGACTGAATTGTCATGTATACCAGTGTTGCGTGAGGTTTTGATCAGAGCCATCTTCTGTTCACGAGAGGCATAAAGCGATACTTGTTGATTCTCGATATTGTGACAAGAATCGTGAGTCATTAAGCGTCGTTATTGCTCAACACAACTCATATACCCTTGCCCCTTGGTATCCCCTAACCAACGTTGCTTCTTATTTCCTTGTCCATCCACAATGCTCTTAAGATATTATTTGACCATGGCATTGATTCACATCTAATATTCCAAGTCAGAATAATCTACTCCAGCCATTGGTATTGTTCCATCAACAAACTGTATTTTATTTTTGGGCAATCTTGTTCAAAAAAAAAAAAAAATTGGCCAACAATGTCCCGGGTGATTTGAAGCATATGAAGGTAGTAGAGTGATATGATATCATTATCAACTAATATCTCATTCATTTATTTATGAAATGATATCTGAACAATGTGACAACCGTATAAAAATAAACAAAGTTAATATTAGTTTGATTACAAGAGAAAAAAATATTATTAAATTGACAACAATATAAAAAAAGGTGTGAGACAACTTTGGGTTATGAAGTTTATCCCGCATCATTATTAGAAGAAAATAATAATCTCACTTTTGAAATTGCTCAAACGCATACCCCAACGGCAGCTAATTGTCGTTCGACTTTCCAATGGCAATTAAGTGTCGTTTGGACACTTTTTTAGAGTGGTTCTATCTTTTTAAATCAGTTTAACCAATCTTAAAAGTCGAACTGCAGTGTGGTCATATCCTTTGGTGGGCCACCAGTGTCTTTATCTCATTCAGTAATTGAAATTTTGATATGTGATTGTACACGGATACCTTTATCTCTAGATACCATTCAAAATACATTGTATTCAATGAGTATCGATGATGCACGCTTATGCCTATTACATTGTATTCAATGAGTATAGATGATGCACGCTTATGCCTATGTATACACATTAACAAAATAGGTTAACGTCTAACAACGTTATCTATATAATTCATCTAATCAAATATCCTGATTCAAAAACATCATCTTAACAAGTATGCATAACAATTTTATTTCAACTGAACAAAGTCCGAAGATAACCCTCTCTACAAATTACATGTTTATCTACTATTCTACAGCAACCACTAGACTATTTTTAAAGACCTAACAACAATCAAATAGGTTGAGTTTGAACACAATAAAAAAATTACCATGATGGCTAAAATGTGAAGCCATGTCTGCTCAGACAAACTAGGGAATTTGTATTTCATTATCACCTCAAATACCGTGGTTTAGACTATTTTACAAGATTCAACCAAAATCTCGAACAAATAAATAAATGGTTTGACAAGGATCTTTCATCAAGGGACAACCTATACACCTATAGTATACACTCAGAATATGAAGCAGAGTGATCAACATGGTTCCATCAGCAGAGCACACACCATAGGATTGGTACCCTAACCCTCAAAGTGCTTCCAGTAGTGAGGCCAACAAGCAAAACTGGAGTTGGCCAAGAAGATATTACCAGCATAAGTAAAAGACTGTATCCTTTGTGAGAGTTTCATTATCTTGATTCAGCTTCCATATGTATCACCCCTCACCCCAGACATTGATTATTTTGTGGGGCAATCTCCTCAAAAGGTTTGAGTCTTTGAGATAATTGCACCGAGGAAATAATGTTAAGACATTGACATATTTGTAGTGGCCAATTAATTCTAAACAGAACAGTCAAGAAGGAAAATAATATATATAAATAATGAAAGAGTTGTCCAAAGGGACCTAAAATTATAGTGTCCAACAATGCACGTACACTTACTAAGGAAGCATAGTCCCATACATAGTCATAGGGCTTCACAAAAATGGTAATTTAGTCACTAGTCTTTTTCAATCAAGAATCTTAATTTCATTTCGACCAACAAAAAAGAATCTTAATTTCATTGTTGGCCATATGTTCAGGAACTATTATGGATTTACGATTTATAATCCAACAAAATGATCCATAGCTTGCACAATTACAATTTCAAAAAAAAAAATCCAACAAATTACAAAACGTACCAACTAAGCTAACAAGATAAAAAAATGCCTAGAAATTAGGAAGAAGCTAAGCTAATAGTGAGGCATTAAAGCGAGTTTATCCTCACCAAACATTATGCTAGAAACGTCTTCAACTCCAAAACACATTACAGCATCGTATGAATATATGACCAATGATAATGGGAAAATGGTCTTGAACTTTGAAATTGTGGTTAAGGCTTATCGTGCCCAGAGTACTCTGCACAGTTTGCGAGCACCATGCATAGGACTGCCATTTTGAGGAGACGTAGAGCTTTTGCGACCAAAAAATAGTAATATCTTTGTTCAGGTAAAGGAGATCATTAACATTAAAGGGTGTACTAGATTGATAGATGGATTAGACATTGCACACGCGCGCGCGCGCACACACACACCCCAAGAGAATGGCTCATTAAATTTTATATATTTCAATGAGAAATATGACATAATAATACACATGAAAAAATGAATGTCCTAAGGTGTTTGGTACGCATGAAGTATATGCATAACAACGGCTCAACTAATCCTACTATTTCAGACAACTCTATCTTACAAAAGAACTGGTAGGTGGTACAAACATGTAACCAGACAACATACAAAAGCTTATAAAGCAACAAAATCAATCAAATAATATAACCCATCCTGGGTAATAGCAGCAAAAGAGTGATCTGAAGCTAATTTTGAGGTTGAGGAAAGGTAAATATCTACCGGCGAATCAACATCTTAATTTTTTATATATCCTATTCAATACGAGAATTCATGACCTCGAAGTGAAATATATTTCTTGACCCAGATGGCAATGTCCTCGGCACAAACCTGGGCCTGAGGGCTTTTGAGAAGTACATCAAGTGTTGCAAATTCATGTACTGCATCCTTATACTCAAGAACAGGTGCATCAACATTCACCCTCCTGAGCTCCTCTGAGTAAGCAATGGCACGATCCCTCATCCAGTCATGCTCTGCCACCACTGTCAATGTTGGAGGGATCAGCTTTAAAGGAGGAGACCGACCTGAAATCAGGGGATTAGCAGCTGGATGGTCCAAACTAAACTCTACCTCGGGTAGGAAAAGTTTCCATGCAAGCATGCACATAGCCTTGTCATAAAAGTAGGAGTTTGCCAATTTTATTTCAGAACGTGTGGGAACACTTCCAACAAAAAATGGATACATCAAGACTTGTGCTACCACCTTGACAGGGTCGTAAAGCTTGCATCCTTCTACAGATTTTCGAGCCACGTAGTCTGCAATATTTGCACCACAACTCACTCCAAGAAGAACGCATCTGTTTCAATATCAAAGAATTAAAAAAGGTCAAGCACTGAACAAGGGCACTAAAACAGGTCAACTCACTCCATGAGCTCAACTACAACTGGAACAAAAGGAAGCCTGACAGCCAGAAATGACAAACAATATAACAGCATCTATATAAAAGTGTGATTCTGCAGCTTATGATGTTATTGTAGTTTTAGAAGGGCGCTTTGGGAGAGAGATTCTTAGGTACTCCTCCAAGACTCCGAGTCCGAGAGTATCACACAACTCACTAAAAATGTAACATGGAGCATTATGTACCCAAGTATGCATGTTGGATTATATACAAAACTGATTAGAATAAATCTGAGAGTAAATATGGAAGAATACTCTGGATACAGAAAAATACAGAAAACATTTGAGGAAAACATTTGAGGCTCTGCCTACCTCCCAGATGCCCCATGTCCCCAACTATTTCCCAAATGACATGATATCCCTCATAACCGTTCCTCTTATTTACATACTTCATCACTCACCACCTACTAACTAAGGGTTACCTATCAGTATCAGAATATGTTCCACCACATGCCCAAAAAAGTTAATACTTAAAAGTTAAAACATTGGCCAAACAAGTCATAATTTCACCTTATTACTTGAACAATAGCCAAATATGTGCTGCATTAACAACTGACTTACTATTTGAAAAACAGTACTTTAAAAAATTAAAATAATAAATTGATGCGAAGCCGGTTCACACAGTAGCAGCAATTAAAAGAGAAACCAGATCAAAAATGGAAAAGCAAGGAGTGTATTATTGCAGAAAATAAAGGACAACTATAGAAGGATGGATATCCTATTGTGCACATAGTTGAGCTCCTACTGAGAACAGTGCTCTCTGCCCATAACTTTACCCCCAAAATTAATAATTACAAGATACCCCTTTTCTCTCTCCTCGGTCCCTATATAATTGACTCCACTAAGTTCAGTAACACTCTCCTCACCCTCTGTCACATTAGCATTCCCTTTCTTCCTCTTTTTTTTTTTCTCTAATAAATTCCCGGAACAAAAGTTATGTTGTGTGATTATCAACATTGTCAGATATTCCCTAACCAAACTCTGCAGTATAAATATTTAGGATGGTAAACAAAGGCATCCTAGAAATCAGCTTCATAAATAAGAGAATATGGAGATAGGGTGGCAAGATACGGGGGGACAAAAGATTAAAGAAGACATGATATTCTTAGCCACATCAATAAGATAAAAAAGAGCATCACAAACATCACAATAAAAGCAAACCAGAAAACTCCATAATAATTATAGAATCAACTATATTACTATAAAAGAGAGAATGATAAAAAACTAATGCAAAGCATGTAATTATTCTTCCTTGTGGGCCCCTGCTACGGGCCTACTACATATAGTTATTTACCATTGTTATTAGCGTTCCACAATTGCATATTTACCCTCTTGTCAATAAATTGGATAAACTAGATAGGCCTCTTGGCTCTTGGGATGCATTTAAATTACTTAACTCGATTAAAAGGGCACCCTGATCACAAAACTCACAATAGTGCCAATGGATGCCATTAAATTACAAAAGCTAAAGAGAAATACAGTGAGCGCAACTAAAAAACAGCATAAACATACTAAATAAATGGAAATAAAGATTACAAAAGGGCATAGTGTGCATGATTTCCCATTGTAGGAAAACTGGAAAGTTGATAACAATGATAAATCAATAATGTATCTAATAAACGGAGGATGAGACAAAAGCAAGAACGAAAGAACATTGGATTGATCTGCTAGTTCATTTCTTCTATCAAGAAAGAGCCTATAATTTCAGTAAACACGGAGTAGTGCAGAATGACCTCTGCCAGTTGTCACATATCCTCTCCACCAGAAGATTATCTGGCATTCGATCATCAAATTACCACCTCTCTTTTAACATAATTGTATTTTCAGAATGTAAGTTAGTATGAGCAAAAGACACATGCCAAAGTGAAATCATCATTCAAAATCACTTTAGTTTTGTTGAACAAGCAAAATCACTTTAGTTAAAATGGAAAGGGAAGCATAACGCCAATATAACAACATTAGAGAAACCAATTCTCTCTAGTTTCTTAATTATTATGACAACTGAGTATCCAAACCCCAAACATGAACCAGATCTATATGTTTGTAACAAGCAAATGTAACAAAGTTTGAATTTAGCACGGAAAGAGTTAGACTAAGACCACATTCTAGATGAAAATCTGTATATCAATAACAAACATTTACCCCAAAGCAGAAACTTCAGTAGCATGTAGCCTATCAAATACATAAAACAATGGGCCAAGATAACTCTCATGACAGGCTGCTATTTATCAAACTACATATCTAATTCAATCAATTCATTGCAAATGGCATAAAATTTGTGTTTCAACTTAAACTAGCATCCATCAAAATCATAATTAGAGTTCCATTCCTATACTCCACTCCCTCCGGCTCCCTCTCTGTCAAAATGCAGGTATCCCTTGACCTACCGTACTATACCACACTCTATTGAATCACTACCTATATCAGGAAAACTGTGAGAAAAGGCATTTCACTGACAAACAAGCACAGTAACAAACAATGTTGTGAAATAGCGTAGTGTAATTTAACAAACCACTATAGTTCCAGAACACATGATTTAGTATAAAGTGTTGTCAAATAGCGGGTGTTGTCAAATAGCGGCTATAGCACCTCAGAATTGGAACAAACCGCTATTTGTCACGATCTTCAATTTGACAACACTATGCTTAATCAGATTATGCTAACAAAACAGGATCAAGATCATAACAATTAACATAAAAACAATTCAAGAGAACAATGGAAAAAGCGAAAACCTTGTAGGATCACCATGACTAGCCAACCACGGCTCAACAACCGAAGCACCAAACGAATCAACAATATGTCTATGCCCATCAGACTTATTAAACTCACCTCCATGACTTCCACCTCCTCCCCTCCCACCTCCCATCGACTTACTACACTCCGCCAAATTCGCCTGCTTCGCCAACCAACTCAAAACCTTCAACCCATCTTCAAATGCAGCCGGATACCTACTCTCCGGTGCCAACCTATACCCAACCGCCACCACAATCACATCACATAACTTCGCCATCCGCCTACAAAACAAATCATTCGCCACCGAATCATTACTCCCACTCACCCATCCACCTCCATGAAACTGCAACATTATTGGTAATTTTCTCCGACGATTATCCAACGCCGGAGAATAACCTCGATACAATCCAGCACCAACAACAACAGCATTTCCACCACCACTACCCATTAAATTCAAACCCTCAACACCATAACTACCACCAAAACCATTCCCTTTCACCTCTTCTTTATACGGTGGACCATAACTATTTCGTCGCGAATTAACAGATCCACCTTCGTGGTTCTGGTTCGGGTTCGGGTTCGGGTTAGGTTTAGATTTGGAATTAGGTTCAGGTGGTGAAAGTGCTGATTGAGGAAGAAAGATTCGGATTGAGAGAGAAGTGAAAGGATCGATGTGAATATCTTTGGTGGCGACGCCGTCGGTGAAAGAAGGATTTGAATTAGCGACGGATTCTTCGGGTCGAGAAGTGATACCAAACGGGTTTGTTGAATCGGGTTGAGCTTGTATTCGAGTTTGTAAACGGTGCTTCAAGAGGAACTTGAAGAATACGCTGTAGAGTTTTACAGCCACACTTGGCATTTCTCGCTAAGCTTATACACTTTTTAATTTAATGTAACGCTCTTTCAATTTTTTTCTATGTTTATGTTTATGTATGTAGGTTGGGATGAGAATAAGGTGTTTTGATTTATGAAACTTAGGATAAAATGAATTTTATGAGATTAAGAAAAAGGGTTTATGTATGTTGAAGGGAAAAGAAGGATTGAATCTGAGGATGGTGGATGAAGAGTGAGGTGAGATGAGAAATGAAAGAAGAAAGAGAAAAGGAAGATGTGTGTGTGTGATGGCTTGGATGATGGGCATACATGCAGCTTTTAGCTGGTGTGCCGGTGTAGCTAGTTGGTTTGTTTGGATTTTACTTTAATTAATTAACAAAATCACTTTATGTGACTTTCCTTTCTAATTATTTCAAGGAATTTAATTAATATATATATACTCCCTCCATCTTATTTTAATTATCTTTTTTTATGATTAATTCAATTTTTTTGTGACGGTGGGGGTTGGAAACCGGACCTTGCATATATTATGCATTGTCCCTATTGAGCTAAATTTACAGGGACAATGTGATTAATTCGATTGATTTTAATAGTAAATTTTTCATGATCTATTAAAATATCATTATTAATTAATGGCAGTTAGTGGAACATTTTAAGTTGAATGATGAAATTTAATAAATAAATGTATATTAGTGGATTGCTAAAAAAAAGATAATGGTACAAAAAAAAATGTTACATTGGTATTGATAAAGTGATCATTAAAATGAGATCGTGGATTACGCCCTCCGATCACTATTACAAACAAAAACAGTATTTTAGATTCATTCAATTAATGACGCATGTAGTCTTTATTATAGATCACATACATCATTAAATGAATGAATATAAAATGTTGATTTTTGCTTATAATAGTGATTGAAGGGTTATAACTGCAATTGTTTTACACATATACCCCTTCGTCCTTACATGAATATAAAAACATATACTCCCTCCATCTTAAATCAAGTGTACATATTGAGTTTTACACAGTTATTAAAAAAATATTAGTAATGTCGATTTCGATGATAAAATGTACATTTCATTTACTAAAACACTCTTATCAATCATTAATGGAGTAGTTAGCTGATTGCAATGCAATGATTAAGCATATGTTAGCAAAAATTAATAATAAATGTTAGCGGAAAATAACATAGTAGACGCCAAATTTAAGAAAGAGATAGTATGAATTATCATATTCATTAACTGATGTGCCAATACATTTTCATATGATATCATATTGTCTCTTGATTTGGAAACATACATGTATTTAATGTGGTGAAAAAAAATTATTTTCATTTTTTATCATAGGATTCATAAGGGTAAGTTTTATTTGATGCGTGTCGGATTTAAATGTGATTACTTCCCTCAAGTGAAATTCAAATATTGGTTTGCCCAAAATTTTTGTTTCCATAGGAACAAAACTTTTTTTTTTTTTGAAGGAAGGAACAAAACTAAATGTTTAATATATTTATCAGGAACTAAAATATGCATCACTATATTTATACATTATTAGTAGGGGTGTGCATAATAACCGGTGCACCAAACTTTTAAACCCAAATTATTTGGGAGAAAAGTGAACCATAACCTAGTTTCAAAAACCAATTTTTTTTAAAACTAGTTAAAAAACCAAAATGAGATTTATCATAACACAATATACTTAGAGAAGATCTTCGTTGCACATATCCTTCAACTCTCTCTCTCTCTCTCTCTCTCTCTCTCTCTCTCTCTAGTTTCTCTCTCCTCAGTTGTGTAGTTTCTCTCTCCGTCGTGGTAATAATAAACTGATCTGTCGTTGTCAACCGTCTCCTCTCTCTCTCTCTCTCTCTCTCTCTCTCTCTCTCTCTCTCTCTCTCTCTCTCTCTCTCTTCCTCAGTCTATCGTGATCTCCATATCAACACCCATCCTCCAGTTTTCTCTCTTCTAGTTCTCTCTCCCACACCGTCGTTGACTTCCACGATCAGAAAAGCTCAATTGTCGTCAACGACGCTTACACAAGATATCCGTTGCACAGATCTAACACGAGAAGATTGGAGGAAGCCATCGTTGTTTGTCGTTCCAGCAACTATCGTGGAAGAGTTATCTAGAGAAAACACATTTGAAGAGAAACACACACACAACGAGAGAGAGAGAGAGAGAGAGAGAGAGAGAGAGAGAGAGAGAGAGAGAGAGAGAGAGAGACGGCGAAGGAGGAGGAGGAGGGGGAGGAGAGGGAAACGGTGGTCGCGGAGAGAGAAATGACGATGATGGGTGACCACGACATATAGATACGAGTTCTTATAGAAACAGCGATGATGGGTGGAAAACTGAAAATTGCGAGAAAAGAAATGAATTCTTATTCAACTTTTTTCAATATTTTGGTTGAAAATTAAATCAGTTCATATAAAAAACCGGTTATGAATCGCAGGGCCGATCCTATGATTTTAGGTGCCCTGAACGAAACAATAAAATTGTGTCCCTTTAATTATTTCAATATTTTCAGCTTGCATTTTTTGTTGTAAAAAATTCATTTATAATCAAAATTCTAATATATTTTTCAATAATTAATCTAAGAGAATTCAAAAGAAATATTTCTATATAGTACTAACTAGTAAAAATAATAATTTTGATACCCCTAAAAAATTGGTGCCCTGGATTGCCGTCCCTTCCGCCCACCCTCAAGGCCACCCCTAAAGAATCGGCTCTGAACCGAATTGACGTAAGTGGTTCTATGAACCGAACCAAACTGCAGTTTAGTTTGGTTCATACCAAAGCACACCCCTAATTATTGGTAATTCACATATAAGAACATTAGATTGTACCTTTTGTACAGGGTTTGTCCTCACAAGTGTTGCACATATTTAAGGAAAGGCAATGGTGCACTTACAAAGAAGTTTCTTGAAAGGCTTAAATATGATTTTCGTCCCTGTAATATAGGCGCGTTTTGATTTTCGTCCCTGTAAAAAAAAAAGTTTGAATTACGTCTCTGTAAAAAAAATTTTGTTTGAAAATGGTCCCTGGGCCCACTGTTCAGCTGAGTTGGCAAGGCTTTGGCCACGTGGCAGTTGCTGACTGTGCAACTTTTGCCACGTGGCGCTGACGTGGCGTGCCACATAATTAAAAAATAATAAATAAAAAAAATTCTGAAAATAATTTATTTAAATTTAAAAAAATATGAAAATAAATTTAAAAATCATAAAAAATCTAAAAATAATAAAAAAATTCCGAAAAATCCCAAAATAAATTTAAAAATCATAAAAAATTTCCGAAAAATCTGAAAATAAATTTAAAAATCATAAAAAAAATTCGAAAAATAGATTTTTTAATTTGAAAATTATATATTAAATTTTTTTCGAAAAACATAATTTCAGAAAAATATAATATATATTCTGAAATTAATATATTATATTCAGTTTTTTCGAAAAATTTCAGAATATATATACTATTTACAGAAAAAAATCAGAAAATATATTTCATAATTTCAGAAAAAATTTATTTTAATATTTCAGAAAATAAAAATTTATGAAAAAATTTATTTTAATATTTCGGAAAAAAAATTATAATTTTTAAATTTTTTTTTTAAAATTTAAAAAAATTTCGACAATTTAAAATTTATTTTTTTCGGAATTTCTAATTTTTAAAAATTTTTAAAATTTTTTCGGAAAAAAATTAATTCTTAGCTACAACATTCTTCGAAAATTTTCACATTTTTTAAAATTTTTCGGAATTTTTTTTTCACATTCTTCGAAAATTAATTTTCGAAATTTTCAAAAATTTAAAAATCTGAAAAATCCCGAAAATTTTCAATTTTTTTTAAAAATTATAAATTTTCGAAATTTTTTAAAATTTTTAAGTTTTCGAAATTAAAAATTATAAATTTTAAAATTTTTGAAATCTTTTTATGATTTTTAAATTTATTTTCAGATTTTTCGGAAATTTTTTATGATTTTTAAATTTATTTTCGGATTTTTTGGAAAATTTTTATAATTTTCAGATTTTTTCGGAAATTTTTTATGATTTTTAAATTTATTTTCAGATTTTTCGGAAATTTTTTATAATTTTCAGAATTTTTTCGGTACTTTTTTATGACTTTTAAAATTATTTTCATATTTTTTAATTTTAATAACAATTTTCAGAATTTTTAAAATATTTTTTAAAATTTAATATTATGTGGCACGCCACGTCAGTGCCACGTGGCAAAAGTTCCACAGTCAGCAACTGCCACGTGGCGAATGTCATGCCACATCAGCGCTACAGTGGGCCCAGGGACCATTTTCAAACAAAAAAAATTTTACATGGACGTAATTCAAACTTTTTTTTTTACAGGGACGAAAATCAAAACACGCCTATATTACAGGGACGAAATTCATATTTAAGCCTTCTTGAAATGTTGGTGCATAAATGATCCAATCAAATGCATGCTCAAAAGCTGGTGGTTTATGAATCCTGTGTTCTAAATTGCTATATATAAATTTAACTTACAATTTCTTTTCAAATTCATGAGGAGGGGAACATATATACTAATGTATTATTTAATTAGCTAAAGGGTTAAAACTCAAAAGGGAGTTTTTTAATCAATAAACAATGTGTCCTTCAGGTCAAAAGCATGCATCCTCATTTTTGCAAATAGATAAATGAACTTTTGAAATTATAAAATATAATTCAAAATTGTATTTATACTAACTCATAATTTTAGCGGTTATGACGTGACATGTTAAATGAACACTTTACATTGTTTGTTTATCATGCATCAATGTAAATAGACTATGTACTAATTAGTCTATGAAATTAATTGTTAATATAAAACTTGATTGTGATACAAATAAGTGATACCAATAAGGATTT
The DNA here is from genome assembly GCF_051527215.1 of Medicago sativa. Taxonomy (NCBI): domain Eukaryota; kingdom Viridiplantae; phylum Streptophyta; class Magnoliopsida; order Fabales; family Fabaceae; genus Medicago; species Medicago sativa. Next base: position 37,339,576 of record NC_140755.1, on the reverse strand, counting down.
TTTGATTTTTCATCATACATTTTCTCTCTAAGCCTCACAACCCTTTGAATACCTTTCTTTACTTTCACAAAATAGATTTAAGTGTTCTATCAAAATTTAGATCATTTTAACGACAAACTTGTAGTAATTGCAATTGCAAAAAGATTATTTATTGACAAATTAACCCTTAAAAGATTTATATTTTATAGACAAATTAGCTCAGTGTTGTGGCGACATTAATATGAATATCAACAAGGAGAAGGTGATTAAATTTTACAATTTCAATAATATATTTACTAATTCGTAAAAAAAATTAAGGACAATTTTAATTGATATTTACAATTTTGAGAAGAGATTTCCCTTTTCTTTCCACATAACATTTACTACAAAGCTTGTTCAAAAAACATTTACTACAAAGAATTTGTGACAAAATGTTCCTATGAAATATGCACGTGTACATTTATAATTTAGGCTTATTATATGAAAATTTGACTTGTCACGAAAATCAAATTGTGGAATTAGTAAATACCTTCTAAAGACCGAAAAATTTCTTTATTTTATTTTTTTGACAAAGAGACGGAAGAATGTTGTTAGTTTGAAATTTCTAGGACTAATTCAACCATTTAAGGATAACAGTTTACAACTCTAGAAATATGTAAGAATATTGGTTGAATACTGAATGTTTGAAAGTTGAAACAGAGCCGTCAAGTTCATCGTATGCTTTATATTTTAATATTCATTTATAGACGACTATACTAAGGACAAACAAAAAGACATGATCAAACTACTATTTTTTTAGTTTTATAAATCAAACTCTAAAAAAAGCTTTTATAAATTATGGTATGCAGCGGACATTAGTCTAAACTCTAAGAATATTTAATTTCATTCAAAACAAATAAATAAAGACTAATTTATTGAAATAATTGAGATCTTTTAAATTATTAAAGGGATTAAATATATTTTATTGATGAAGATGAATTTGACTTTCTCGTATTATTTTTGCTGCATATTTTTCTTTTGAGTTTTGTTTGTGTTAAATTTGGTTTGTACTAATTTAGAGAAAAATATATGACCATTTTGTTTGAGTATTTTTTTCTTTTAGGTGTGTTCATTTCAAGTTTACCAAATTTATTTTTAAGAACAACATTCCTTGGAATATGAAGATAGAAATTTTATTCCAAGATATTTAGAAAAAAAGATGTTTGCTTAATATTAATATTTCTGGGAACCATAAAAATAGAAATCATAATAGGTAATTACTCATGAATTTATTCTCATCTTCATGGAAACTTTACTCCCACCCTTTTCGTTGGGAAAAATTTTATACTTTCAGGAACGTTTTATACCCGAAAATAAAATTTAGTAAACTTGTAACAAGCATAGGCATGTATATTTCTATCATTTTATTCCCAGTAATCTACGAATATAACTTGAAACAAACGCACCTCAATTTTGTTTGAGTTGTTTTGCTATAAGTATTATCAGGTTCTAACGTTCTATCAACTCCCGGTTTGAATATGTTAGGCTTGTTGTTGGACTAAATAATATAAGATATGTAATTTTAAACATAGTTCATTTATTGTTCTTTCCCTTGGCTAAATAAATTTGAAAGGGTTTAATTTATCAAGACATCAATATGTGAGAGATGTTTTCTTTTCCTGTGATGTTGTCCCATTATTTTATTATGTTTCTAAATCATAGAACTCAATCAGTGAATGAAAAGCAAAGGGAAGGTGTTTTAACTATTAAGAGCATGTAAGTACTAGCCTTCAAATTATTGAAGGCTTTTGACAAATATATTTTATAAATCTCTTGGTGTAGTGGTTTTATTGTTATTTGGTGTTATGTTGAAGTACTAGGTGGAGAAGCATCACAAATACTTCTTTTCTGTCCAACAATTTGAAATATGTGTTAAAAGTCCCACATCGGTTAGGAGTTGGCCTGACAATTTGTTTATTAGTGAGAGCAATCATCACCTCACAAGTCGGTTTTGTGGGGTTGTGTTAGGCCCAACCACGATTGATTTCTAACCACGATTGATTTCTATTTCTAAGATGATATCAGAGCCTCTTCACTCTTCTTCACCTCTTCACTCTTCTTCACGATTCTGGGCCATCTGTTGTCAGGTTTGTCAGGTTTCCGTTATCGGGCCACCCGTCATTTATGTTCACGCTTCAGATGTCTAATCCTGAGCGTGAGGGGGTGTGTTAAGAGTCTCACATCGGTTAGGAGTTGGCCTGATAATTTGTTTATAAATGGGGGCAATCCTCACCTCACAAGCCGGTTTTGTGGGGTTGTGTTAGTCTCAATCACGATTTCTAAGAATAAGAATTCTATTTGTAAAGAGTCTTCATAGTTTTTCTTTGTTTTTTGGGTTAAATATGTTTTTGGTCCCTATAAATATGTCAACTTTTTGTTTTAGTCCCTCTAAAAAAAATCTTCAACTTTTAGTCCCTCAAAAAATTTCCATTTTCACTTTTGCTCCCTAAGTAAACTCGCATGTAGAATTCATATTTTTGAATAAAATTTTGCAGAAAAATTCATAATATCTTAAAAAAAATTAGAATTTTTTTAACAAAACATGAATTTAATATGAATTTTTATATTTTTTTACGGTCAAAAATTCATATTTAATTTATGTTTTGTTAAAAATTATAATTTTTCTTAGAATTGTTTTTACAATATTCTACATATTTCTGCATAATTTTCATTAAAAAATACAAAATTAAATTAAAAATAGGGACCAAAAGTAGTGATTGAAAATTTTATAGGAACTAAAAGTTGAAGGAAAATTTTAGAGGGACTAAAACGAAAAGTTGATATATTTATAAGGACGAAAAACATATTTAACCCTTGTTTTTTTAGGAATAGTTTTTCCTTTGGTTAAAGCTTTAAAAAACTGCAAAATATGCTTCTCTGTATGTCTATTTTGTTGATTTTTTTTTCTTCCAGGAACTCCTGAATTCAAACAGATTCTATGCGGCTCAAAGTTTTGGAACAAGTCCATACAATGTAAAATTATTGATTATTATTCAATTAAGGGTTAATTATGTTTCTAGTCTCTATAAAATAGCGACCTTGTAAGTTTAGTCCCTACTTAATTTTAATAGCATTTTTAGTCCCTATAAAAAAAAAATTACTTATAATTTTAGTCCCTGCTAAAACAAAGTTTGATTAATTATCCTTAAACTCTTAAATTTTTGAACGATTTTTTTGAGACAAGATTAGAACACTATGAAAGGTTCGTTTACTAAAATTTAGAATTTTCTGACATGAAATGAATTAAATATGAATTTTTTAAAACGACAAAAGTTAAAGATAAAAAGTAATAAAATCTGGATGTAGAAATCAAATTTTGCAATAATTTTTTGCGGACGAACTTTTAGTAATGTTCTAAACATGTCTGCAAAAAATTGTTCAAAAATTTAAGAGTTTAAGCATAAATTAAACAAATTTGAATTGAGTAGGGACTAATACTCGGTGCAGAAAAACAAAATTAGGGACTAAAAATGCTATTAAAATTAAGTAGGAACTAAATTTACAAGATCGCTATTTTATAGAGACCAGAAACGTAATTAACCCTTCAATTAATCATGTAGTTGTAGACTTTTGTTTATCTCATTATGCTTACGTGTCTCTTGACTTCCACTAAATTTTTCCATAATATGGTTGTCAGATTGTTTTACGGTGGTAACTTAAGCCTTTGCTTTTAGAGAAATGATATTTTGACAATCATTTTTTGACAACTTTTGGACAACTTTCTCTCTCATACTCACATGATGTTGTTATCCTCTCTCTTCCTTTTTCTCTCTCCATTGTTTTTGACCAATAAGAAGTGAGAAAAACAAGGTTGTCAACAAAGTTGTCATCAAATGGATGTCAAAATATCATTACTCTTGGTTTTAAGACATTTTTTTCACACGATTACTATGTTTGTTATATTGTTTTATGGACTTTGCTATATGTGGTATTCATTGCTCAAGATGAGAAGTCTCAACTACCACCAATTGAAGAGAGTGTGCAACATCTCATTGTCTTGTTATTTGTGAGTTTCTAGTTTATGTTGTTTTTTGGATTTTTAAATTATGTTTTAGAAAAAGAGTTTTCATCCACAAATGAACGAAAGGGCCATAAATTTCATGAAGTGGGGGAGGAAAACGTTCGGTCGGGGGGGGGGGGGGGGGGGGGGGGGGGGGGTGTGTGTGTGTGTTAACCATTTTAAACTTTTGTCTTTTAAATCAAGAGGGATTAAAAAGCTCAAAGCATGTTTTGATGTGTTTTAAGATTGAGCGTATCCCTCTATTTATAGAGGGAGCTCTGAATTGAACATAAGGAAAAAAACGTATTTAAGTTTGGCCAGCTTAAAGGATACCGATCATAGCAAGCAAAACTGGAGGACAAAAACCAACGAGGTAGGGATGGAGGAACAAACGAGAAAGTTGTTGGAGGCTCCATCAGAGCACAAAAAATGAGGAAGAAACTACGCACGCAAAAATAATAATTTTTACATTTAAGGGTACTAAAATTTATGTACCATATAGCCCAAGCTTGACCAAATTGAGTCGGTCAGATGAACGACAGCAGCGGCACGCTCATGTGTATGGTGTTATGTTTGAGTTCGCTCTTCCAGGTTTACAAAGAAGACAAAGCTTCTTGAAGGTTTGCTAGATCCTCTTCCAATGTATAAGTCTTATAATCAGGTTCATAATCATTAGCAACTATTTCTCTCATACTTCTTCGTGGTTCTATTGTTGGAAATTTAAGTCTTAATAAAACAGATTTCATAAAGCATGTTCAATTATCATGAATCAATAGCGGAAGCAAACAAAACATTGAACATGATTATGATCGGATCTACGACATGTTTGATTTATCAAGAATATTAAGAATTAGGTATTAGGAATACCTTGATGAAGCTTTAATGGCGGCCCTCTCAACAACAACAACGATAAGGAAAGAGGAGGTGATCTGAAACAAACTGAAAGGGTTAGCGATAGCTGATTTGGTTCTTCCTCAACCGATACATTTATGCCTCAAGTTCTCTTCAGATGGGGAGAAGAGATAGTTTGCCGTGTACGGTATATTGGGGACCATTAGGGTTTCCCATTTTTCCGTTAATGGGTCATCCGGACATCCACTCATTGAGTCCATATCAACAACTAATTAAATATTTAATTAATTATCCAATTAGAAATCTAATAGCCTTATTACTTAATTTGATCACTAATCAATTAAGGCTCACAATTGATAAATAGTTAATATAATTATTATTACGATATTTGCCCACATAATGATACTAGTTTGAAACATGTGCCATGCACGGGAAAATTAGTTCTGACTTTATATATATATATATATATATATATATATATATATATATATTTTAATTTATGTTGATAATATTTGTTAAAAAAGGTAAAATACATGTCAAAATGTATATATATCTTCTCTAAAAAAAAAAGTGTATATATATCTTATATATAAAGGGAACACACATATCTTTGAAGTGATTTTTTTATTCCATTGTTTCCCTTCATTTAAATTATTTTATCATTTCGGGTTTCAGACTTCGAAGGTTTACCATAGTTAGAGTAGGCCTCAAAGCTCAATAAATGTTAGTAAAGGTACTTATAAATCACCCATCAAAAAGATCATCGCACTGACGGCAGAAATTAAACACATGACCTTGCGGGTCAGTTTACTCCCTACTAGGTGTGCTAACCTACATTGGCTATTTTTTATAACATAATTTAAAGTATTTTATTATTTTTATGACATTTTTTTAATCTTATTTGTCGAAAATCATTATTTTTATATTTGAGTGGAATAGAAAATCTCTAGTTTGATTAATAAAAATTGTCTAGGAAAAAAAATAATAATCTATCATGCTTGTTCACAATTAGAAATGAAAGAACTTGACCCAAAAACCAATGTGATATACATGCAAAAAAAAACACATACTTGTAACCTCCTGAATCAATTTAAATTGATAAAAACCCATGTTAAAAAAATATAAAAAACTTTTGTTTCATCGCATAACTAATTTAAGGATGAATTTATTCATAAATAACTAACATATATATATATATATATATATATATATAGAGAGAGAGAGAGAGAGAGAGAGAGAGAGAGATTTGATAATATCGTTGCAAACACACACTACTTATATAATGACTAATCGCTAGATTGGATTTTAGGGATGAAAAAATCAAATTCAATTACATATTTCACACCCTTTTTCATATTCTCTATTATGAAACCTTTCGCTTTTTCAATACAACTATGGAGGAAAATCTTCAATCACCAAACCCTAGAAACATTCGTGATTTCACACCCTTTTTCATATTCTCATCCATGCAAGCTTTCGTTTTTTTTAATACAACTTTGGAGAAAAATCTTCAATCACCAAACCCTATAGATACATCCGTGAATTGACTATGTTGATGAAACTGTTTCAATAACAAAAAGTGCTTACTCTATGACAACAATTTTGGCCTTGAAGCTATTTCTAACATATTCTATCTTTCTTTTTTCAATAATGGTTAATAGACCAATAATGTTGGAATAGAATAAACAATAACATCATAGTGTGATAGTTTATATTATTACGATGAAGTTGTTTATAAACAAATTTACCAAACAACAAATTTATGTCAAAATCATCTTGAAAAATATCAACCCGTAGAGTGAAATGATACAAATTTTATGGTAAATCATTATTGTCAACCCTTGCAAATTTAGTGTCGTACACTTTGTCTATCTTGAAATTTTCTCTAATAGTCTGATATTCTCACGTGTTCTTGACAACATGGAAAAAATTGATAGTACATACAACACATTCTCACAATTGTTTTACAAACACATATATGAACCTCTTTTTGCCTATTGCATGAATTTGATTTGTATAAAAAACTAGTGTCATGCCCGTGACGGTCGACATTTGACTACATGTCATCCATATTCTACATGACACATGATCACAAATTAATATACGTGCAATACAACCGACGACAGACCACATACAGAATGAAGTGCACACCACACAAACACAAAGCGTAGAACACTAAAACTTAAAAAATTTATACGGAATATTCTTGCATCAATTCTCATATTTTAAACGTGTAATCCAACATTAATTTTTCTCCTATAACATATTCATTTTTTTGGGTTAAATAAATATTTGGTCCTAGAATTGAAACATAATCACTCCATTTTTTACCGTGATTATTCATCACTATTTAACTTTGGTTTTGGTGTTTTAAGGGTATAATTAGTCAATTACACCCTTATTTTGTTCAATTACTCCTATATTATTCAATAAGACTAACTAATGTTATATATTTGAAAAACAAAAGTTTATGTTTTTAAACAAAGTTTGCGTGTTTGTTCTAAAAAAAATGTCTCTTGTCATCTTAAAGGCAAAACAAATTTTTGCTATCTATGATAATGGTTTTGTGGAAAGTTTAGATTTTAAAAATAAGATGAGTAAATGAATTGGAAGAAAAAGTTAATTCTTTCTTATTTTTTCACTAAACTGAAGTTGGAATAACTTTGATACAGACTTAAAAAAAAAAAAAATTAAATGCACAATATTAAGAGAATTGAAATTTTTTGTCTTGAAATAATGATAAAGCGCACCAAAAAAAGGAAGAGAGATTCGTTGGAGAAAAAGAGTAGTAACTGGCAATTGTCTATCACAAATTAAATCGATCCGAAAGATAATGATTGTGCAAAAAAAATGATTAGTAAATTAAATGATGTGATAATAGGAAAAAAAATGTCCATAAACACTCTTCGCTATATTATGTTAAAACTCAAAACGACACTTTAAAAGGAATAGAGGGCGTATTAAGTACTACGACGAACGAAATGCCACACAGTGCAGTACATGGGCACCACATATAACACAACTGACAGCACAATATTTTCCACAGATTTTGCACCACTTATTTGGGAATACTATGTCAACGGAACAACACGACTTTAACACCTAAAATGGAGATTTTTGTCATAGCAATTCATCTCAGTGGCCAACAGCTAGTAAAGCAAATAGCAGCAAAAGCAGATAGTAAGACCCTGCCAAACTACACCTAAAGCTGCTATAATTTTGACCAAAGACCATAACACAACACTATGATATGTGGATAAACAGCAACATCCCCATGTGAAGCAACAACACCAATAATACAAACTATGTACACTACACTCTACAATGAAGATCACCCTCCCCACACATTCTTCACTTCAATCACAAACAATTTGTTCATAGTTCAAGAAATGGGTAAGTTTTTCCTCATCTGCATTACTTTATTTGTATTTATCTTCTTCCTGATTACCACTATGAATGTCGAAGAAGTGGGCGCAGATACCTTAGGAATTATCATGGCCTGCATCTTACCATTATTAGGCCTTGCATGGATCGTTTATATTTGTTTCGAAAAAGACATGTAGTAGCTTGTGCCTGTTCTTGTGTACTTCCAGCAACTAAATAAGGTAATTATGTCATGTTTGGGATTCAAAATTGTTCGTTTGCTTCAAAGTGGGATGCTGATTTTGATCTCATTTCTCATGCTTCATCGTAAGACAAAGCACAAGATCAAATCAAAGCCAACATGTTATCCAAGTATCTGTATTCAACTATGTTCATTAGATCTCTAAGTTAATCCCTTCAACTATATTGTAATATTGTCTATCACTTAAGTTAAATTAGGACCTTATGTCATTTTGTTTCAATTATTAATCAGTAGTATCAACTATGTTTTAGCTGAAATACTTCGACATTTCCTTATTATAATATAATGCAGTTTGACACCCTCGTTTTCCAATTTTGTGGTAAGATATAATTCAATAACTATTGGTGCTTGAACCTAATGTTACCAACCAAATAGACCATATAACCCTTATATTTAATGAGGTGTTCAACCATGGATATAGGGCAATTCAAAGATTTTCATAGTACATGGATTTTTTATATATGGAAGGATATCAAGAAAGGATGCATACATAGGTCCGAAACTCTTAGCCTAATAATTTTCCAATAACTTCACGATTACATTGTAATTAATGAATAATTGCAACTACAACAATAAATTAAAAATTGCTTAAAAAAACAACAAATTAATATCAACATTGACAACAAATTAGCTGGATTTCCCTGGAATAAAAAACACAATTCATATATGCACATCAGCATGTAACAACACTTAATAATTAGCTTACATCCACATGCACAAATAGGTAACACTTGGCAAACTATAAGGACATTACTATAAGGCGTCCAACACTACATAATAATGATCAACCTAAAGAGCCTATCCCAAAATTTTATTCGTAATTTATTACACATTACCACAGTGTGCTGTCTTCACCACTTCTACCATCGTCCATAACGTTTGAGCCGTAACCAAGACACCACACAACATCCCAAAGCACATAAAGGTGACACAATAACAACCTCCAAACAAAGGACTTGATCACAAACAGTCCCCACCCCAAAAATCTCTATATCTCTCGAAAAACTTCCTTGTACTCCACATTTATAGTAGAAGTTGACGGCTGTCCATCATCAGCAAGCGCCAATATCCTCAATCCCTGTCTACTTTTCACGCCAGATACCGCCACATACAATTGCCCGGGAGTAAACACAGGCCTAGGAAGATAGAGACCCACATGCGACAATGTCTGACCCTGACTCTTGTTGATAGTCATCGCAAAACATAGACAGAGTGGAAACTATCTCCTCTGAAAAGTAATTGACTTATTAGCATCCGATGGAATCAAGTTCATCCTGGTAATGTAAACTCTCTCATTACTATGAGAACCATTGACAATCTGCGCACCAATGACATTTTTCCCAAAGATACAACAGTCAATCGCGTACCATTGCATAGCCCAGACGCAACATCAACATTTCTAAGCAACATGACAGGAACACCCACCTTTAAAACCAATTTGTGGTTAGGCATACCAGAACACTTGATGTCATTCAGGAACTCTGTCGTAATCCATCGACGATCAATACCCACATCGTCGTCGCACTTGCATATAGTATCACAACTCAAGTACTCCCTCTCTTCCGCTGGAATCAGATCAATAACATAATCATTCACCTTTTCAACTATCTCAAGAGTGGGTGCTAAAATAGCACGGTCTTGGAAAAACATCGAGTCTTGCATACTTTCAAGTCAATTAGGGCAGGTTGAATCAACAATATCTGCCAAATGATTTCCAGAACTTCTGACACACAAATCATTAGGAATTTGAATAACAGCCTCACCGTCCCTCACCTCTCCCAACTTACCATCGCCGATATTAAGAATCCACTTCGAAAATTCTCTCAACGAACAATCTTCGTTATCATGTGAAGAATTTTGCAATCGTATATTCTTTCTTAGCTTTAAAACCTTGCATCCTCGCCACAACAGAGAAGAATTAATAGTAGCATGAACAATATCTGCACGACCGCCCTTGGGAACAACAGGAAGAATTTGGCGAAAATCTCCCCCAAACACTACGGCCTTACCACCAAAAGGTAAATCAAAAGCACCTTTGTCGAACTTATTCATGATATCACGCATGGTCCTATCAAAGGCCTCAAACGCCAACCTATTAATCATTGGAATCTCATCCCATATAATCAAACTTGTCATAGCCAACAACTCAGCCTTTTTGCTCTCTCTATTAATCATACAGCTCGATTCCTCAACCAAAACAAACGGAATTGCAAACTTGGAATGGGCAATTCGGCCACCGGTAGAAGCAAAGAGGCAATTCCGCTTGACGCAACATTCAACACAATCTTACCTTCCGATCGAATGTGAAACGAAAGGGTGTTCCATAAATAGGTTTTGCCAGTACCTCCATAGCCATCAACAAAAAACATACCTCCCAAATTTTTCCCAAACGCATCTAAAATGCAGTGATAGGCAGCCAACTGATCCCCATTCAAATTAACAAACAACTCATTGTGTTTTGATAGGATCTCAGACGCTTCATACGACAATTCATTAGCCAGCAATATATTATTGAAAGGCTCAACAACATGAGAATCAATCTTAGGCATGCAATCAAAATCTTCAAGTGATTTTCCATTGAGGCGTTTGAGTTTATCAATCTCGACCAAGCAAAGCTGCTTCAAATCATCATCATAAATAGCCAAATCTATGAAAGGGACCACAAAACAACATGCATTAATCCTTTCATAGATATATCATTGCATATTTAAACATCACTAACATTGATCTTTATTATTATGTCAACACAACCGCACTAACCTGGATTATTAAGTGAACGTTGTCCATCATATAAAATTCCATCAGCCAAAGTTTCCCACGTCTTCTCCCAAATATTCAGCGGATCACTGAGTGAAGATCCCAACAACAACTTAGCGAACATTTTTCGAACATAATGGCCAGAGCAAAGAACAACTATTTCATTAATAGCATCGATGAACTCTCTATCATCATTCAACAACCCTAAAGCGCCACAGGTCTCGCGGTAAGTATCAAACACATGGCCATCAATGGTCCTTATAACTCACGGGTTCTAGGTGGTACAAAAATTAACCTTCCCACAGATTGACCCCTCTTGCGTGGCTGCCAAACTCGGTTGTCTGAGTCATATACGAATTTGGTTGGAAATTTTGTATAAGTTAGACTTCGCCCAACAACATATTTTTATTAGCTTCCATCCACGCAAGAAACATCGTATCCCTATCCTTGTTCCTTTCCAACACCCTTCCTAAATTAGAAGTCTCTTTAAGAACCACCCTCTGCTCACCCTTAAGATGGAATGTCAAACGCTGAACTGAAGGCTACCTCCTGTGGATATCAAACTTGAAAATTCTCCATATTGACTCAGACGGGAACAAATATCGACAATCATAATACTGTTGGATCTCATCGATGCACTCTTCATCATCCACCTTCAAAGTAGCAGTGACTCTGTCAACACCCTTAATTATGTACTTAAAAATATACTTAATACAATTTGACTTGTTGCAATACTCGATGTTGACATGGGCATTATACTTCATTATAAGGGTAGGGTTATACGGCACAACACTGCGATTATCCAACTCCACGTCCCTCTTCATAACTTTGTACCCAAGGTCTATGCGTCGATAAACAGGATACCCTCTTTCATCAAAAGAAGTTCGAGAAACTAATTTTTTTGGATAAAACTTCGAACAACGTCGATCTTTCATGCAGGGGGAGTTAGGTCTTGCAAAACCACATGGACCATGAATCATAAAGCTCGTAACTGATGCATATAATCTAGGATAAATTCTCTCATCCGGAAACTCAGCACAAATTACAGGGTTTACACAATCAGCAGACTGCAATTTATCCCTTGGATTAAGCCACAACATAATGTGTGCATGTGGTAAACCACGCTTTTGAAACTCAATAATATACAAACCTACACAATATAAAATTCACTCGGCAACATAACAACCAAAAACAAAAGGCTATAAATTTATAAATGAAATAAACAACGAAAACACACCTGCTACAACTCTTCCAAAAGCCTTTCCATTTCTAAAATCAGCCATCATCTCCTCCCACTTGATATGAAAAACTCTACAACAAATATCAGGTCTATAAACAACATGATTTCCAGACTTTGACAAATGGCGCTGAATTTCGACCCATTTGGGATTACAGGCGTAAGTAAGAAACAAATCAGGATATTCAAATTTCTTACATATGCCATAGCATCCTGACAATTGTTAAACATATATCTCCTTCCTCCAGTGAATGATGCTGGCAAAACAACACGGTTTCCAATTAACGATGCATCATAATCGCCCCGACTAACAGCCTCTTCCACACCCAACAGAAATCCTGAGCATATATTACTCTGATTTGTTCGTATAAAAGATAAACGCTGGGACTCTATCATCGAATAGAGATAGACGAAAAACTGTTGGAAAAGCCGCTTACCATAAAAAATAACAGAATCCTCAAGAGCTCTTTCCTGAATTCTAAATGCAACAAACTCACGCACACCGACACGTATGCGTTTTTCAAACTGTTCTAGTTTTAGTCAACTCATTCATTTCAATGGTCTCCTGATATTGATCCTCTCTGAAAGTAAACAACAACGGATACTGCAATGGAATATACTTTGCATGGGTTTCATGTATGCGTTCCAAACACCCACCCCTACCCTTAACTACGATGTCTCTACCATCCTCAGAATTATCAAAATCACCAACAATAAGAGCAGCAACCTCATCAACCTCAGGTACATTGTACGTGCGTGCGTCATGCATTCTATTACGAAACAACCGTAGACTGACAGGGACATTTTCATTCAAGCGAAAATCGTGAACCATCCTAAAACTATTCACCAACATGTTCTGTTCGTCCATTACAGCCAACAGATCAGCACCAAAGATGGATCAAGACTATTTTCCTAAGAGCGGTCGCTGAAAGATAAAAATCAAAGGCAAAATAAACAAACCATACCCACTACCACTCAAACACCACATTATAGAGCACTAAATAAGAAAATACAACGTACACTACATAATACACCATAGATAAACACACTAAAAAAATCCTACGATATATTCTTTATCAAAATTAACACATGTGACAAATTCTTTGAATACAAATGTTAAACCAAACCTGAAGTGCGACATTCGATTAGACAACTCATTATGGGTGTCATATATGTAGAGTTGGCAGAACTTTGGCCGCTGACCTTCACTTGGAATAAGACTTCCAATTCTATGGTAGTTTTGGCCAGAGATAACAAAAGTGGGGGGACCGCCCCCATCATTATTTCCAGATTTAACCCTGCCACCCATGGAAGTGAAGGAAAACATATTGTTGTAAGATCTAATGTTTGATATAAAGTGAGCACTTCTTCTATCCAATCCAAGAAACAAATTCCTAATGAGAGGAGGAGGTTCCAACATGAATGGTAGCGTAATCTTTCCCTTCATACAACACAGAGAAATTTTCAGTCTAAGGGCAGCAAAGTGTTTGTCCGTTCTTTCCGCATACCAAACCATAGCACCACACTTTTCACAAGTTGTATTAAACTCACCAATGTCCAAATATTCTGCGGGAAATAAACATGAATAAAGTCTTCCAAGATATAAGTTAGAAATATGTCTTTGGTCCATATAACTATATCAATTTTTCGTTTTAGTCCCTCTAAAATTTTCTTTAAAATTCTAGTCCATATAAAGTTTTTAATCAATAATAAATTTAGTACCCATCTTTAATTTAAATTTTGTATTTGTCACAACTTAAATTGTGAAAAATATCTTCAAAAAAATCTAGAATTTTTTAACGAATTAAATTTTTGTATTTTTCAACGAAATTGTGGAGAAATACACAAAATGTTATACAAAAATCTCTTTAATTTAAATTCATTTTTTAAGAAAAAGGTACTGATTTTTCTTGGTAGATGTGCTTTTAATAATGCGAATTTTTCGGTAAAATGTTAACCAAAAATATGAATTCCAGATAAGAGTTAACTTTAAAGGAGTTACTAAGAGTCAAATTGGAAATTTTTTCAGTGACTAACAGTTGAATAATTTTTTTTATGGAGAATTAAAATGAAGACTTGACATACTTAGAGGCCTCATAAACATATTTAACCTAGAATAAAATAACAAATATACCACTCACCTTTATCTTCACTATTGTGAAACAATTGCATGAGTACAATGTAACAGCCCGATTTTTCGTTAGATTTATTCTATTATTTATTTAATTCTCCTATGTGTGTTAATATGTGCTCTTATGTGATTATTTGTCTCTGTGTGTATTTTTGGTTGGGAATTGTAGAATTCGATGTTAGAAGGGTATTTCGGTCATTTTGGACTCAGGGGTATTTTGGTCATTTTATGAGTAGGCGTGATTTAGTAATTTCGATGAGGATTATTTTTAGTGCTTAGTGAGAGTGGTTATTTTACTAAGTGCTAGAGAGTTGTAGTGAATTGTTTTATTACCGGTAAGTGACCGTTAGTATTACATTTTTCCGTTAAGTGAATAGTAACATTTTGGGTTAGATTAGTAATGGGTTAGGCCCATTAAGGCATTGTGAGTTGAGCCCAATTATGTAGAGCCTATATAAACACTATTCTTTTGAGAAATAGGGTTTACACCAACATTTTCATTTGGGAGAAGAGGTAGAAAGAGAAAGAGCAAGAGAAGAGAAAGGGGTTTGAAGAGGAAGATCTAGAGAGAGCTAGAGGAGGCTAGATATTCAAGTCTTGGGAGCTAAAGTGAGGCCTAGGCTTGATTTGGTGAAGAATTAAGGTAAGGGGGTTAGACTTTAATCATAATTAATAGTTGTAGTTCTTCCCTAATTCTTTGCTTAAGTGGTTAATTTGAATTTTGTTGTAGAAATTCGTGCTTAATTTTGATGACATGATTATGTACATGAATTGGATGATAATTGTGTTGTTGTTGTTGTTGAATTTGTATGTCAAAATGGGTATATATGAACATGATATGTTTTTATGTGAAATTGATGATGAATAAGGTTGTGGTTGTTGAATTGTGGATGAATTCATGTTCAAATGTTGTTGTTGTTATCTTGACATATATTGTTGTTGAATTGATGCAATGGGCATCATTGAGTTGGTGAATTATTGATGAGTTTGTTGTTGTTGATGAAATTACATGCTCAATATATGTTTACATGTGTACTTTGTTGATTTTGTTCAAATTGGTATAAATTAGTGTTGTTGTGGTTGATTTGTGATGAATTCATGTTTACATGAAGTTGTTGAATGAGATATGTTGTTGTTATTGATTTATACCATGGGTATTCCATTTTGTGAAGTTGTTGTTTGAATTGGAGAAGTTTGTGCTAAGTTGTTCATGTGAAGGACCAAAATGAACTTTTGAAACATGAGGTTGTTGACTGAGTTTTTGATGTTGTTGGATGAATTGGACTTGGTAGAATTTCTGTTTTCATTTTGTGATTGGGTTGGTCGAGTCGTTTGGGAGAAAACGGGTTTTTCGTGTGAAATGTCGGTGTTTAAGCGTTTTTGCAAATAAGTGATTATGTGGGGTCTGGGAGAAATGATTTTGGGATGGTTGAAACTTGAATTTTTCTGTAGATTATGATAGAGCTAAGTGTCAGGAGCGTGTAGGCGAAAACGGCATCGAAATCCGATTAACGGTTTGAATTTTATGCGCGAAATGGTGAAAACGGAAAGAAAAAAAACGAAGAAAAAACTGTGCTGTCAGTCGAGCACGGCCGTGCCTGTGCATGGCACGGGCCGTGCGTGTTGACAAAACTTCGGTTTTGAATTCCGTTTCTGTTTTGAATTGGCCTTCCGTGTAAACATGAAAGTTGTAGATAATTTTGTTAGCTTTCCAGTGGCTTTGGTTTGACTTGAAAATGATTTTTGGTTTTTGAGTTATGATGAAAATACTCCAAGGGGGTCTTAGGGAAATTTTACGAAAATTCCGCATAACTATTTCTAAGTCAACCCAAATCTTATGGATTGCTTCCAAGCTTCGAAACTTGAGTTTTATGAGTTCAATTAAGGTGTTTAATGGTATTTAAACTATGATATGATGGATCTAACTTGTTTTGATTTGAAAATGGAAATTTCTCGAAAAGTGATAAAGTGAGGCGAACTTTGTGATTTTTATGATTTCGTCGTGTTTGGCCGGTGAAACGCCCAAGTATACTCTACTGCACTTATATGTGGCCTAGATATATACTTAGTTGAGGCATTGGATCTTATTTGCTTGGTTTTGAATTATTTGTCTCAAATATTTTTATGTTGTACATGAGAGACGAACTTGACGAAAATGGTTCTTTAAATCCAATTACTTTATAAATCTTTCGTGAATGGTTTCATATGGTTAATTGAGGATATGCGGATGATTGTTAGGTGTTGAATATGATCTTTATCATAATGTGTTGTATTTTCTCCATCAATTGAATTGTGAGAAATGGTAAGGAGTTGTTGAACTATATGATATAGTTGATGTTGATGTATGTTGATAATTATGATGATGATGATGATGTTGTTGGTTGTTGATGAATATGATGATGATTATGTTGATGATAATGTGGTGATGACTCTTAGTTGAAGTATGTGTTGAATGTGTGGACATGAATACTTGATAATGCAAAAGTTGTTGAGCTAGTCAATGTAATTGGAGGTGTACTTTTATATTGTCGTTGATAGTTGTTGTGTTGAAGTTGTGCATTATCGGGTTGTTGTTGTATGTCCATGCATCATGATCATATTGAGTCATATGTTGAAATGTAAAAGGAGATGGACTTTTACATAGGTGAATTGTAAGAGGAGATGGACTCTTACATATGATGTTTTTGTTGCATCATGGGTGACGACCTTGAGGAGATTTGGTACCACATGCATATATGTGTCGAGTGTAGGCGCATTGCATATTGAAATGTTATCTTGTTGTTGCATGTGAATGGTTATTGTTGATGATAAGTATGGTTGGTGAATACATACTTGTGACATTTGGAATTAATGGTTGATGAGTTGTGACATAATTGAATACGTGACTTGATGAATTTGTGTATTGGTGAAATTTGGTGAATGTTGTGATTGTGTGGATTGGTGTATGTGTACATTGGTGGATTTTGTTGATGGTTGTGAATAATTGAACTATGTTCTAATTGCATGTCTTACTTGCTTGTACTTATACACTTGGTGAGTCTATTTGATGATAATTAATTTGATAATAATGATGAGGTGAGAATTGTATATGTATATACATATGATGCGGTGATTTCTTTGATAATGATGATTGCTTGCTTATAACTTTGAAATGATGAATTGTACTTGTTGTGTTAAGCATGCTAGATGAGCAATGAGGTGAGTAATATTTTAATTGGTTGATGTTGATAATGATGAATTCTTGTCGATGACTTGATTAGAGATTAAATATGTTTGCTATGCTATGTTAGTAATGTGATAGTTGAGATGTAAGGAATGGAGGATAATAATCATGTGATGCTAGTATTCTAATAGGGATGGTTATGTATATGTGATATGTATGAATCCTTAAATGCTTGTGTTTTCATATGTTGATTATGATTAACGTAAACCGTACCCCCAGTGGTTTTTGCCCCCTACCTGTCTGTATGGATGGGTAGACGCTGTGCAGGAGTAGTTGCTTTGTGGTGAGTACTTGGATAGCGGGAGTTTTCTCCGTTATCAGTTGGAGTCGTAGGTCTAGGCTCTGATTAGGGTCGGTGTCTTTTGTTGTTGGATTCTGTTTCTTTTGTTGTTGAAGTTGTCCATTTGTTTAGGACTTGGAGGATTTATATGTTGATGTATTTTGACCATGGCATGTATATGTTGGAGTTATATGATTTGTATCCGCTGTGACTGTTGCGATATTATATATATATATATATATATATATATATATATATATATATATGTGCATGTATGTTTGGCTTTTGGATTTTTATGTTAGACGTAACGTCTATTTCTTGAATATTCGTTATATTTGTGTGTTTTATCGCTTTAATAGAAATAAGGTGTTACATACATCATCATTATCAACAAATTGGACATCGGATGACTCCCCAATATGGGTTGTAGAATTGCCTGCAAAATATTTTTTATTGATTTCAATTAAATCATATAATCTAAATACAAACATAAAAAATAAGTAAGCTTTCAAAACAATTTACCGAACTCCTTAAAAAAAAACAATTTACCGAATGATGCACCAGATGAAGAAGATCAACCAAGACGCGAGGAACGTCTTCCTCTACCAATTCTTCTAACCACTACAAAAAATAACCAAAAATCAAAATAAGGAATCTCGTACCCAAGATACGCATTTTTAACACAATGAGAATTCGACACACCAGCTCAAATGATAGAACTTACAGCCACGCCTTACACCAAAAACACCGGCACCAGAGGATAATTTGTCCTTCTTCGTTTTGAGCTTCTGCCTCCTCTCAAAGCGCCTTTGTCTAGCTTTGTATGCTCTAATACAGCGATCCTGGTAATCCATAATACTGAGCATATAATTGCTACGTGCTTTAAGGGGCCAAGAATTACATAATTCAATATTTTAGCATTAGAACCACAACTCAGGTCGTGCGTTGCATTGAATAAGAATGGTAGAATAAGAAATATTATGGCACTTGCAGAGGGTTTTCACATCCATACCAGCAAGGGGTACTTATACATCTCACATGGCCACACATAGGGTCACATGCTGTTATTAAATTTATAAAATAGAATGGTAGGTTGACCACTTGCAGATTAATCAAACGAAATAATATTTTTTAATCTCCATCACACTACTTGCAAACAATCACAAAGGGAGGAAAAAGACAAAAAATACAGTGACGAAATTGACTTCTAACAATACAAAACAAAATTGAAGACAATAGAATGTTGAACCAAATCAGCAACATAAGATTTGTTGCAATCTTCAACCAAATAGCAGAGACAACATGTGATGCAACAGGAACAAAAATGAGTTGGCATGTCAACATGTCAAAATGTAGTGCAACATAACTTGCAATCTTGCACATGAAATACTAAAGGATGACTACTATTACGACATCAAGGAAAGATAGAGTATATCCTTGTTAGGCAAATATCTTGCAAATCCCTTAAAAACAGAAAAGTACATGTTCTCTAGAAGTCATATTATGTTTAAACCACATAGACTAATCTCTTTGATAAAGCGATGTGGCAAAACCAAGAGGATAGCAGAAAAACTAACTAAATTAGCTTTATTAGTTAATTTACAACAACACCTCATGGCACCCTTATAAATCATATGTTTAGTGCTATCCTTAAAAATTAGAAAAAATCATTTACCTTAGAAAAAATAGAAGCTGGCGCTGAGTACTTGATAAGCATAAAAATGTATGCTAACCCTTAAAGCAATTTGGTTAAAATGAAAAAAGGCTACAAAATTAACTCAGATGGATTAGAATGTGTATTCTAGAATTGACAAACTCATACAATGTCTCTACGACCAACTAAATCTCCTCGAACTCATGCCTCCAAATTCCAACCAACTTAACCCATATTCTTAATTAATTATCATATTAGTATTAATTAACCTATTTCAATTTCAAATATATCCATACTCATGCAGTGCTTGCTAGATAGAATAGATCAAAATAACTTTTTTCTTCGAAAGCATGCTTCAGGTACATGCCACCATCTTTTTCAGTTTTTCCTCATCATACAATTTTGATTTCAAGCATATCATACACTTTTCTAAATCACCGTTCACACTCACACCCAATCAAACATATAAAACAAATGTTGATTTTTACTGACGTGACTTAGCTTAACAACCCATTAATTTCATGTAATGTTAGTTAGAAAAAGTCTCATGTAATTTCTGTCAAATATCGTGTCATTGCATTGAAGTAACTAAAATTATTAGATCAATATATTGTAGAAACAAAAATTATGTGGAAGTAAGATGTGGGAATGACATCCTTGGGGTCTCTTAACAGACAATAGCTTAATAATAACTATAAATGTAACAAAGTTTAAATACTAAATAAAACTAATATAATAAACTTGTTCATACAAAGGATGTGGATAAACAATTTTTGGTTGGATTTATCTGGGCCTGAGGATAATAAGGGTACCATATGTGGGCCATTTGAACTTAACAGAAGGAAAACAAATTCCTTTCATGTGTACTGTAAAATCCTATCAAGACCCCACTTCCATTCAACCAAGGTATGTGGCAACTGATTCGAACCAATAACATTCGATAATCAGATGCTATTCAGTTACTTCCAAATGGATATGTAAATTTATAACCCAACAATTTTTTAAAATGCATTGAAGGGATGATTACACCCTTTATAACATATCATCTATCGTTAAACAACAACATCAACATTCAATTAAACAAGTACCCAACATAGGGTATTAAGCCAATGTCCAGAACATTACAACACATACATTAGTGCAGAATAGCTACAATTACATCCAACACCTGTGTGATTAAACCACACATGATTCAAAAAAAAAACACAACAATGAAACTACGACAGCAAACTTAAACACCATGGCGCAACAGTCTTAAATACAATGATAGTAGTAGAATACTATGAATGAAGACAACATCAACTACACCAAGCTAGCCCAAAAACAAATGCGTAACATGACCAAGATAATAACACAGTTCAACGCCAGTTTTATTGATAGGACACTAACTCATTCCCTCATTCAACTCCAGTTTTAGAGGTAGAACCAACTCCATTAGAACCAACACGTAACGACAAAATCTCATTGTTCGGTTCCAAAGGATCATTGGTGCGACTTAGAAGACTTTCCAATGAGGGATCAAATCCAGAGGGTGAATCCAAATCATGTTCCACACTTCCATGCTTGAGATCGAGAGAAAGATTTGGAAACGACCTTTTGGCTACCCATGTAGGTGTGATATTGCCAAAGGGAGGCTTGAAGATGCACTGTGAATTTATTCAAAAAAAAAAAACAGTTTCAGCAAAATTTTCATCAAATAAGACACCAAAAACACCAAACAAAAATGGGGGGGAGGGGTGGGATAAAAATACCTTAACAGGAGTGAAATTGTTACCATGTCTTCATCATTTGTCAAGCGCATAACCTCAATTAAATCTTGAGCCATTTGTTGAGTCCGCAAAGTCTTTTTAACAATAAAGAGCACACTATTCTCTTTTATGATAGCCATCCCATCGTGACTCAATGCAAACCGCAGACCCTACAAAGAACAAAAACATGCTAACCATAACCAAAAGTTCATTACGGAGGGGCGAAATATGTAAATGGAAAATGCATCTTCAAATTTATTGCACTACAACAAAGATTTAAATTAAACATACACGTGAGCTGAAATCAAGAGAGTTAATTCCATCAAGCATATAATCAAACCTTTGAAACCTTGCATTAGTTTTCCCATCATCGACAACAATCCTCAACCTGCACCTAAGTTTACATTTAGAACAGAACCATGTAAAACAATTGAATGAAAAACAAATGAAAAGAAAGGAATAACTTACTTGCAAGATATGTTAAAGGTTGTGAGGTTGCAATGGGCACACATGTACAAAGCATTCTCTTGATGCATCAATCTACCACAACGACACAGTGCAAACCAGCTTCTATCAACATGAAAACATCCAACAACCTTAGCACACAAGACAAATAAACCCTCCTCGCGGGTGTTAAGAAAACTCTCCAATGTTTTTCTTGGAACAATACGGCTGAACTGCGACGACTCAGTGACATTCACGGCAGAAATAAGTTGAACACGATCAATTTAATATCTCTTAGATGGCAACACCAACCTACCCATACAAATTTCAAACTTATAAAAAAGTTAAATTTTGAGAATAGAAAAGAATTTAGTTATCATTAAAAAATAAAGGCAACATAATTTAAAACAAATATGTGACTTTGTCACTTAACATATTGTGCAAATAATTAGAGACAAACTTCTTTTTATACAAAGAATTTAGATTTGGAAGTCTTAAAAACAAAATGATATAAATTTATTAAAAAAAGGATATAAATAATTGTTAACTTTCCAAAAAACTGAACATTCAATGAGCATAAAGTGGCAAAATAGGTTTCCCATAAATATAAGTTAATTAGTCCAACTCACTCATTCTTTAACTTCAAAACTTCAGTAACACTGGGATCAAGCAATATCCTTGTATATCCCTAACACTGCTAACAACAACACAACCTGTGAAGCAACATCACAAATAGCATACCATCAAAGTGTGAGTGAAGCATGCAAAAAAGGTGCAAAATAAGGCAGCAAAATGAGACGCGTTTGTCACCTTCTTCCCTGCAGATTTTAGCAAACTGAACAACAACAATAGGAAGACCAGATCTAAAACCTTTCAGCATGTCCTTAAATAAACCAACATACCTTCCATACAACACACACTCGATCTTACCCCTGCAACATAAAAACCAAAGTGTATAAAGAACTCATGTAAAAAACCATAATGGTGAAAATGAAACTTAAATATCATAACATAGCACACCTCGCATCAGTCAGCTCGAGCCTCACAACCGTGGCAAGGTTCTGAGCAGCATCAACGACATAATCATAGTGAAGAGATGTCAAAAGACCGATTACATCTACAAAAAACATTTTCGACAACATTTATAACATTCTTTTATCACCGTCAGAAAAATATAACAAAGCAACACATGAAAGACACTCACCCACTAAATGACCACATCCATGTCTATGTGTGATAAGCCAAACCGCAAGTGCACGGTCTATCGAAGTAATAGTAGTAAAAGAGAGTATCGTTCCGCTAGGGAGTTGTTCAATTTAACTAACTTTAAGAGAATGATTAGAGGAGAAGAAAAGAGATTAAAAAGAGGAGGTTCAGCTGGTTGAAATTAAATAACAATAATAAAAAGAGCCTTGGGATCATTGGTTCATCGTAATGACGAATCCTTCACAAACAAGCCTTAAACTTATAATTCTACGTTAGTCCTAATTTCTAAAGACAAGTTTCTCTTGGGCGTATCAAAGCTTCTCTCAAAGTCAGTGAGTGTATTCCTCCAACAACCACACCTATTCTCATGGGTGATTGCCTTTGGAACCCTTGAAGATCGAAACTTTATATGTCTCAAGGTTTGCTAGACTATTCTCATGTTTCGCAATCCTTGTCTAAATTCACTTGTTCGAATATCAAAGCTCCGCGTTCGCTTTATGAATTGATATTTGAGATGATGAATTAACAATTATCAAACCCTCCGCGTTCGCTTCCACAGTTTGATAATGGTTAATTCATGTTAAAACGATGAATTTAGATTAGAAATTAAGGTTACATATAATTAAGGTTTAAGGCTTGGTTTGATTCGGATTACGTCATTAGACTTATCCAACAATCCCAAGACAAAGAAGTCTACTCACTCATGTTCATCGTAGACACGGGGAAGAAGAGAGAAAGCATAAAAATAAATAACAAGAAAGTAAAAGAAATAAAAGGTGAACTTTATTAAGAAAACAATTGTCACTATTGATTCCAAGAATAAAGATGAATATTTGTGATGGAATGCTACTCTATTTATAGTTTTACAATCGACTTAAAATCTAAGCAATTACAAGGGTTTTTCGGTAAAACTAAAATAGAGTAACTTGGCCTTCAAGCAAAAGCAGCAAAAAGATCTATGGGAGGTGGCACGGGCCGTGCCACATGTTGGCACGGGTCGTGCCAAGCTTCTGACTTGTGGGAGACATATTTTTGTCTCCGTATCTTCTTATTTTTGTTTCGAATTTGCTCCAGACTCCTTTCTTTTGCTCCAAGGCTCCTTCCATCATATATTCGTTCCTGAAATATAAAATATGCAATTGAAGTAAAAAGATTCAAAAAGGAAATAATATTTAAATAAAATAAAATCAAATCTAAACAAAACTAAACTAAATAATGCATAAAAATAGACTAAATATTGACTCATCAAACTCCCCCACACTTGAATCCTTGCTTTTCCTCAAGCAAAAGGCAATAGACAAAGTAGCAACAAAAAAGATATATCATATGGCAACACAATTGAAAACCAATGTCTCTCTTAAGGTTTTATTTCAAAGTACACTAATCACAATCTCAAGTATTCCTTGTGAACCTATTCAACCCAACAACAAGTCTTAAGTGAGTGTGTGTGTGCAGTCCAACCCTTTTCTTGCTCCTGTATAAGACATATATTATGAGGAACAGGTTCTATCCCTAATACTAAAGTAATTGAGAAAAGTCCTCTCTTCATTTCATATAAGAGAGATGGGAATTCAGTTAAAATTAGATTAACAATTTAAGCACAAGGGGCTGCAGAAAAGTCCTCTCCCCATTTAACTTTAACAATTTGTAATAGAATATAACAATAAAGCACATTAATTATTTTCCACACAAACTTATATTACTTTTACTCTAAAGACTTTTAAGGGTCTAAGTTACCATTAAAGATAGAACGTGCTCCTTAAAATACCTACTCATACACTTGCTCAAAGATTGCAACTGGGTGCTTTTCTCATTGGAGAATTTTCACAATAAAACAAGATGTGGGTATAGCAAGAACACAAAAGACACAAGAAATCACTTTCATGTATAAGAAACAACCTTTTAAGAAGAGACAAAACAAAAAATTTATGCCATGATTTCCATTAAAAACAAGCTACTTAATCATGCCTTTTGCTATAAAAACAAAACAAAAGAATAAAGTTCAAGAGAGTTTGGAACACTACGACTCTAGAAACTTTATTAGCCTCCCCCCCCCCCCACACACACACACACTTAGGGGAAGCATTGTCCTCAATGATTCAAAAGAAAAGCGAAATTAAAAGAAAACGAAGGAGAAGAAGAAGGAGTAGATGAAAGAGTAGGAGAAAGAGAGGAGAGATAAGGGAAGAGAGGAAAAGGAAAGCTCACAATTTATTGAGGTCCATAAGGAGGACCTTGGAGATTGAAGTGGTGCATCATCCTTCGGAGCATTTCATTATTTTCTTCCGTCATACGGTTGCCCCTTTGGACATCATTTCTTAGCCCCAAAAGTTCAACACCTTGCCTTTGTTGCTCGGTGCTCATCCTCTCGACCTCGGTGCGCATCCATGCCCATCTTGCATTGTCATCTAGCTCTCTGGCTTCTTGGTCATGGTGCTCTCCCTCATGGTGCAAGTTAGCACCTTCTCCAACATCATGATCTTACTCCTCATGTACCTGGTCATCATTCACATATAATAAATTTTCTTCCACCTCGGTGGTAGTCCGAGATGGGTTAGGAAGTAAAAACATAATAGGCACATTGAGCTTGAGTTGGTAATGATTGGGTGGACGATGTTTTATGAAATTCATAGCAATGAGAGTGTCCATGTTTAGTCTATTATTTCCCTCAATCGGTTTGATCCCTTCATCCTCACCCACTCCAAAACATCTAGCTATGTATGTAATGATGCCACCCACCACTATGTCTCCTTTACCGGCTGGTCTAGTACCTATGAAGTCTAGGTAATCGATCAAATAGAAACAAGTGTTGACGGGGTGGTTATAGAGCATTTCCCACAGCATGAAGAGCTCATCGGTTCTAGTGTTTCCTAGCTCGGTTCTTCCCCAAATAGTGCAAGCCATTACCCTCTAAAGGTACCTAAGTACGGGGTTGTGAATGTCGCTAGCTTTATTGGCTCTAGTGACGAAAGTGCTAAGGCCGTTGATACGTTCCCAAAAGACAGCGGGTTGATAGTCAACTGGCTTTAGGCTAGGATCCCAAGAATCATGGATATACCACTCGTTTGCAAAGTCTAAGGCATCCCAAAAGTGCTGTAGAGACATATCATAATCAATATTCATTAGCCGGAAAGAAACTCTATGGTTGGGATTATCAAAATTCAACTTATCTTTAGTAAAAACAATTGAGCTTAAAAATTCATAAGTGAAATTCTCATAACTCCTCATAGGTTTCAACATATCAGTCCAACCTAGCTTTCCTATCAACCTATAAACATCATCTCTAAGCTCTAGCACGTTCAAAGTGTGAGAATCAGGATATCTAGAAGGATGCAAGGGTTTAGAGATTAGAATTTTATACCTATCCCTTTGTTTGTTATCCTTGAAGTGGATGCCATGATTCTTTGCTTGTGCTTGCCTTTTTGAGGGAGGTCCTCCGGAAGAGCTTGCTGGTTCCTTGCCACTTCTCCTTGAAGCCATTGACCTTAGGTTGAATTTGTGTGGTTTGGGAGAAGGTTAGGGTTTTCAAAGATTTTTAGTGGAAAATGTTGGTTTAGGTTTGGGGTTGATGTTTGAGTAAGGTTTATGAGTTTGGGTGCTTAGATTGGTTAAGAATTTGTTGGTTTTTAGGTTAGGGTTAATGGATTAAGGGTTTGGTGAATTATAGGTTTGGGTGGATGAAAGTTGTTTTTGACGGAAGGGTTTTGTTTAGAATGAAGTTTAGAATGATTTGGTGAAAGAATTGAATGAATTGGTGGAGTTTTGATAGAGATATGAAGGTTTGAAGGTGTATGGTTATGGAGGTTTTAGAGAGAAGTTTAAAAGATGAAAGAGGTTTGTGGTTTAGAATGAGGAAGAAGAAGAGAAAAATTGTGGTTATAGGCAGCAAGGGATCGGGCACGACCGTGCCAACCCTGGCATGGGCCGTGCCAACATTCTGGAAGTTGGGAGGTTTTTTGTGTTGTAAAGTCTGGCACGGCCGTGCCAACCTTAGCACCGGCCGTGCCAACCTTCTGGTCCAGGGGGCTTCAAAATTTTCAACTTTTCTTGAATCATACTCGGACAATTACCTACAAAACACTTAAAACAACGGAAAACAAACAAAATAAAGAAATTAAATGCGTGGGTTTCCTCCCACGAAGCGCTCTTTTAGTGTCATTAGCTTGACGGTTAGAAAGAGTCCATAAAATGGATCAAAGAGATCATGTTGTGTAGATGACGCTAAGAAACGTTCTTTCACATCATGATCTTTAGACAATGCACAAGAATAAAGAGCAGGACCTTTCATAACGTTCTCCAACTCAAAGCCTACCATTTGATCACTCACTTGAAAGACAATCCTACCATTTTGAACATCAACTAGAGCTCCCGCAGTCGCGAGGAAAGGTCTACCCATGATTATAGGGACGTCATCGTCCTCTTCAATATCAACTACCACAAAGTCAGCTGGGATGTATATTCCTTCTATCTTAATGGGTATATCTTCAACAAAACCGACTAAGTTTATAGTAAAACGATCAGCTAACTTCAAGACCAACTTGGTAGGTTTCAACTCTCCTATCCCCATCCTCTTAAAGAGGGACAAAGGTAACAAACTTACACTAGCTCCTAAGTCACACAAGGCTTTGTCAACGGTCTCACTCCCGATCATACAAGGTATGGCAAAACTACCTAGATCTCTAAGATTAGGGGGTGTCTTTTGGATAATTGCACTAGTGTCCTTAGCTAAAGCTATTGTCTCACTATGCTCTATAGCCCTTTTCTTTGAAAAAATTTCCTTTAAAAACTTAGTATATAGAGGCATCCTAGACAAAGCTTCAGCAAAGGAGATCTTAATGCAAATGTTCTTGAGGATGGTGACAAATTTATTAAATTGACCCTCCAAGTTAAGCTTAGCAAGTTTTAAAGGGGAAGGAGCTATGGTCTTATCAAGTGGTTTCTCAGTTTTCTCACCTAAAAGCTTGACACTTTCTTTCTCAATGTTTTTAACCTTAGCAATAGTTTCTCCTAACTTACTACCCTCAACAGAAATAGCATTAACATGAGCTTTAGGTTTGGCTTCGGTGTGACTAGGAAAGACTCCCGGTGTTTGAGAAAGGGTAGCCACTTGTTGGGCTATTTGGGAGATTTGTGTTTCAAGCATTTTAGAATGAGTAGAGATAGAATCAACTTTGGTATTGAGCTTGGAAAGAGAATCGTTCAGAAATCCGGTTTGGTTTTTAAGTTCTTGAAGTTGTTTATTTTGGTTGGCAATAGAATTTTCCAACATAATTTCCAAATTAGATTTCTGAGCGACTCTTTGGTTGATTGCATAGCCAGGTGGTGCTACTTGTCCATAGGGATTTTGATTTTTATAAAATTTTTGGTTTTGCCTCATCCCTTGGTTGTATTGAGCATAGTTCATTTGCTCAACACCATTAATAGCACTACCTAGTTGGCAATGAACACCAACATGACCAGATATACCACATATTTCACAACAAGAAGATGCATAAGTAGAATTGATGGCACTAACATTTAGAGTTTCAAATTTTTGGGTTAGTGCATCAATCTTAGCAGCAAGGTGATCATAGTTAGAGACTTCGTACATACCTGCCTCCTTTTTGGAGGATGAAGAACTAGTGATGGCTCTCTCGTCGGTCCACTTGTAATGATTTTGAGCCATGTCTTCAATCAAGGCGTATGCCTCCGTATAGTTCTTGTTCATTAGAGCTCCACCTGCAGCTGCATCAATTGACATCTTAGTAGTATAAGACAAGCCATTATAAAAGATGTGGACTATGAGCCACTTTTCTAAACCATGGTGGGGACAAAGTCTAAGCATTTCTTTGAAACGCTCCCATGCATCATAAAGAGACTCCCCATCTTTTTGATTGAACCGTGTGATTTGGTCCCTTAGTTTAGCAGTTTTAGAGGGGGGAAAGAATCGGGCAAGGAATACTTGCCTCATTTGATCCCATGAAGTAATGGAACCGACTTCAAGGGAATGGAACCAAGCGCTAGCTCTATCCCTTAAGGAAAGGGGAAGATATGAAGTCTTACAGCCTCTTGGTTCTCCATTAGGGTTCCACTAATTCGTAGGAAAACAGAGATGTGAAGATTGGGATCCTCGGCGGGGGATCCCGAAAACTGATTTAGCTGCACCAAGTTAAGAAGGGCAGACTTAATTTCAAAGTTGTCATCCTCAACTGTTGGGTACACAATAATAGCTTGTGGCTCAGCCGTAGACGGCGTTGCATACTCTTTGAGAGTGCGATCAGCCATGGCGGTATTATTTCGTGCGTCTCTCTTTCTTCTATGTAAAAACCTTTCGATCTCGGGAATGAATACCACTCGATTTCTGGTTTTTCGCATAAAAAATTGAGAACCCAAGAAGTTAATGATAACAGAAAAATAAGAAAAGAAAAAGAAGAGAATTCTAATCACTAAGAAAAAGTTAATTAAATTAGTTAACTCCCCGGCAACGGCGCCAAAAACTTGATAAGCCAAACCGCAAGTGCACGGTCTATCGAAGTAATAATAGTAAAAGAGAGTATCGTTCAGCTAGGGAGTTGTTCAATTTAACTAAATTTAAGAGAATGATTAGAGGAGAAGAAAAGAGATTAAAAAGAGGAGGTTCAGCTGGTTGAAATTAAATAACAATAATAAAAAGAGCCTTGGGATCATTGGTTCATCGTAATGACGAATCCTTCACAAACAAGCCTTAAACTTATAATTCTACGTTAGTCCTAATTTCTAAAGACAAGTTTCTCTTGGGCGTATCAAAGCTTCTCTCGAAGTCAGTGAGTGTATTCCTCCAACAACCACACCTATTCTCATGGGTGATTGCCTTTGGAACCCTTGAAGATCGAAACTTTATATGTCTCAATGTTTGCTAGACTATTCTCATGTTTCGTAATCCTTGTCTAAATTCACTTGTTCGAATATCAAAGCCCCGCGTTCGCTTTATGAATTGATATTTGAGATGATGAATTAACAATTAACAAACCCTCCGCGTTCGCTTCCACAGTTTGATAATGGTTAATTCATGTTAAAACGGTGAATTTAGATTAGAAATTAACGTTACATATAATTAAGGTTTAAGGCTTGGTTTGATTTGGATTACGTCATTAGACTTATCCAACAATCCCAAGACAAAGAAGTCTACTCACTCATGTTCATCGTAGACATGGGGAAAAAGAGAGAAAGCATAAAAATAAATAACAAGAAAGTAAAAGAAATAAAAGGTGAACTTTATTAAGAAAACAATTGTCACTATTGATTCCCAGAATAAATATGAATATTTGTGATGGAATGCTACTCTATTTATAGCTTTACAATCGACTTAAAATCTAAACAATTACAAGGGTTTTTCGGTAAAACTAAAACAGAGTAACTTGGCCTTCAAGCAAAAGCAGCAAAAAGAGCTCTGGGAGGTGGCACGGACGTGCCACATGTTGGCATGGGCCGTGCCAAGCTTCTGACTTGTGGGAGACATATTTTTGTCTCTGTATCTTCGTATTTTTTATCCGAATTTCTCCAGACTCCTTTCTTTTGCTCCAAGGCTCCTTCCATCATATATTCGTTCCTGAAATATAAAATATGCAATTGAAGTAAAAAGATTCAAAAAGGAAATAATATTTAAATAAAATAAAATCAAATCTAAATAAAACTAAACTAAATAATGCATAAAAATAGACTAAATATTGACTCATCAATGTGCCAATATCTGAGCAGATGAGAACACAAATATGTCATATCTTGAGATCATATAATTATCTTCGGCAACAACTGTGGTGCGAAGATGCACTTGTATCTTGTATCTATGCGAGTAACGGTCATAGAACCTCTATTTGGTATCAAACAGAAGTTAGATATCACGTAAACACAGTTCTCGCGAAAAATGTTGCCAAACAGTCCAACACATAGTGATGGAACGGTAGTTTGGATCCTATTACCCTACAAAACCATGTAAACAAAGTTAAAAAACACATCTTGATCATTAAAGACATTCACAGCAGCACAAAACACCCATAACAACGATGGTTTAACTTACATCTTGATCAAGCAACACCATTTCAATGGAGTTCACCCTTCTCTCCATCAAAGAACTCTTGACGTGCCACAACCGAACAACTCTACCTCTGATGCTCCAATCCTTCCTGTCAGGTCCCATGTTCAGCAGATTGGCAATGAAAGGAGGCATTTTTAAGTGTAAGAGCTTTGATAACTTGAATGAAACTGTTTCTTGTAGGAGTTCTATTATGACTCCACAAGTATAATATATAGAGAAAAAGAGTAGAAAGTGACTATTTTTTGTTTCTAGAGAACCCAGTGGTAACTCTCTTTGTCCTCGAACTTCAAAGCTACAAAATAACTCTTCAAAATGAAAAAAAAAAATCAAAGTCAACTTAATCTTGAAAGAGGTCACATCCACACGTGCATTAATCACTGTTGGATAATTTGGCTTGGCTTCTCAAGCACGTGTGAGTGCACTTGAGGAGGTATTAGAACTCAACAAATACAATAAGCCACTTGCAGTGAAAAAATAATTAAAAAACTCAATTGTGTGAATGAAGCCCACACCTATCACTGTTATGTAGCACCATTTCAAAAAAGGAAAGATGAAAGTCAGTAAAATCTTCATAAAAAATACCACAAATAGCACCACACGCCACATACCTTACCATGGCAGTGAAATGAAATTATTACCTACACAAATAATTATGGCTACAATTCCAAGCGGTGGATCCTTGGTAAATTAACAAAACCACATTTTACAAATTTTATAAAACTAATACCCATTGGGTTAAAAATATGTTCAAATAGTATAAAACTCATACTACAAAAAAAAAAAAGGGAGTGTGACAATTATTTGACAGCAAACGTGACAATTAATTGGTCATATGTGGTTTGTAAAATCATGTGTAGAGTTTTCTTTTAAGTGACAAAGCATCTAACCTATAATAAATTAAAATTTAATTTCTAAAAAGGCAATTGTTACCTCTATAAGTAACCTATTATCTGTCAAAAAGTGTCAAATTTAAGATGAATATCTTGTTAAACTTATTTAAAAAAAATCAAAAGGTTTAGATAGAATATTGGTCCATCTCATTAAAATCATGATGGTAATTGCGACACATTATATCACTCGCAACCATTTAATCGTTGCAATATAACGTGACAACACATCAATTATACGTAAGTCGAACTGACAATTTGTAGTTACCATTCGTTTGGAATTAAAAATATACTGAGCACAAAGTAATATTTCTACCCACGCCACAAATTTTCATCAAGTGTAGAAAAATTCACTTTATACTAATCAACCACCGATGTAAGAGGTGTCGAATTCTATTAAAATATATATCATGGAAAATTGTCAACAATACAGGGGGAATATACAAAACATTAATATTTTAAGATATATGTGAGTAGAAAATGATCCTTCGATAATTACATAATCAATTAAATATAAAAGCTTTTTTTAAAATTGGTTTCGAAGAACATCCCCTGTTGCTTAACAAAAACCATGAAATTAAACATTTGCTTAATAAGAAATGAACACACCATTAACTTGACTATGTTCATCCCATCTCAATAGCGATATTTATTCGAGAAAGATTTAGTAACTTGTTACCCATTCTTACAACATTGTATTTAATTTGAAAGAAAAGGTGCAATTTACTATGGAACATGGAATCAAAATATGGGACGAGACATTCCTCCCTTTGCATTGCAACATATATAATAATAAACAACATTGAAAAAACACACCAAAGAGTCCACCAAACCAATAAAGTACAAACCCACATGAGGATTTGGAGCTTACTACAATGGACACAATTTACCAAAATACAATACAAATCAAAGTTGCATGCATGCTGATAAGGACAAAACAAAGATCTTGCATGAAAATAACACCACACAAAAAGGAAAAATAAGAACAACAAAGTCAATGAGTGTGTAAACCATAGGTAGACCACAACCACTTGCAACTACTTAAATGAACACCTCTCAACCTTCCCCTGAGACTTTGACTGCACAATATCGACCCCAGCTACATCTTCAAATAATTTTCTCTTGACACCTTGCATTAGACACTCACGCAGTGGCCTTCTAGTTACAGTATGCCCAGTCCTTTCCTTAGTGACACTCTCAAAAACATCTGCCTTTACACCTTCAACTTCATGAGTTCCAACCACAACATTCTCTGCCACCTCTCCAACATCAACAACCTTTAACAATTTCTCCAAATCACTTAAACCGTAACCAAAACAACCACTATTAGGACAACTATCAGCCTCATCAAACTTTGGGACATTGTGGGGAAGGGAATATTGCACCTCCGTCTGCATCCAGAACAAAATCAGACAGAACAAAACCTCATTAAATAACATAACTGCAACCAAAAAGGTAAACAAAACCAATAAATTAAACTCACCAAAGTGCCATAAGCGAAATGTAATGGATTGATATAAACATGTATAAGGGAAGGATCATCAAAACACCCGACACCTCATAGATCATACGGGATTCACCCCCCTCACTACACTTCTTGTTTACCTTAAAAAGAAGGGGATCCCCAAATAAGTCGTCAATCTCATTAGGATAGAGAGAAGAACCTTCTTCCTATAGAAAACAAATGGAATTATATGTCAAAACAATTGAATATGGATCCCACAAACAACCTAGCAACAATCATAGCAACCATGGTTTGCTGCCATTAGCATGGCACAGAGGCATGCACTATTTCTAAGAAAGGGTAAATCCACGTTCTTAAGTGACTGGTGACATATTTCCTAATTGACTTTTCTTCAGTCAAAAACAAAATGGGTTTTCTCCCCTATGGTTTATCTCTACATTGTACCAAATGAACCATTGAAAGGGATGGACATTTTAGCTTCCTTCGGTCTTTATATTTCATAAAGAGAATATGCTGGCTTCAAGATGGATTTTATATGTATGAGACATCTCTAACCTTAAAAATTGGTTTTCTACTGTTGAGTTGATCATTGAACTCAAATTTGAAGATAATATCACTGCTATGCAATTCAAATTTTATTATACTAATTCATACTATAAGAACATGATAAGTTCCCTTTAACCTAAGGGTTAATTTTCAATGAATTCATTTCATTTTGGAGTGTAACTTGTTAGATACGAACATTACTGAAAAATCAAAGGCAGTTGAGTAAGCTGCAAACCTGATACCGTCAAAAACCAGCTAACTTTTATAGGCAACATAGTACGAATATGATGGTGCCCAAAACTAAATAAAATTAATGAGCAAGAAAACACCGGATGAGACTGAAACTAACTTTTTATTTTATTATAGTATATAAATTCATAAGTTACCAAGGACATCAACAAATCATAAGTATGACGGGCGACC
Source organism: Medicago sativa (assembly GCF_051527215.1). Lineage (NCBI taxonomy): Eukaryota > Viridiplantae > Streptophyta > Magnoliopsida > Fabales > Fabaceae > Medicago > Medicago sativa. Next base: position 37,305,027 of record NC_140755.1, on the reverse strand, counting down.
CTCCTCACAATGTCATCAAATAGCAAGAATGTAGCCTCGCCGTAGTTATTTCCAGCCTTTATCTTTAATCTGAACCTAATCAATCCACAGACACACAAACATAGACATGGTAAACAATATCCCCAAACCCAAATAACTCGAGAATATGTGAAATTGACAAAAAAAAATAAAGATTAGCTGAAAAACCTTGGATCTATTTTAGTGGAATCATCAGGAAACCACATGTCGACTCCTCCTCAACCCCTAAACAGCAAGCAATGACAATGACAACACCTTCATCCCGAGAGGCATAAAACTCCGAGAATCTTGTGATTACATTGTCTCCAAGAAATTCTGAGAGGGTTGATATCATGGGTTATGAGTGATGAGGGAACCTTGCAAGAATTATGCAATTCAATCAAAAGCAAAAAACAAATGCAGAGAGCATTGAATAGAATATGGCATGGGAAAAGGCCTTGCATCACACACACACACACAAATATATATATATATATATATATATATATATATATATATATATATATATATATATATATATATATATATAGGCTCAACCATGGGAGAGAGGGAAAGCAAACCAATTCAAATACTAACTAACAGTCAACATGACAAACACTGACAACAAAACAAATTGGCCTGACAGATATTCATAAAGGTACAAACATGTTATTTGGAGGGTAGTGTCAAAGGTGAACCAAAGCACAGAAAGGCACATGTAAGATTTAAAGACCATAGAATAGAGAACACTTACTGATTCATTACCAAAAAAAAAAAAATCAAAATTAGAATTGGTAGAAACAACAACTAAATGTTAATGGGTTAAATATGTTTTTAGTCCCTATAAAATTGCGACCTTCTAAGTTTAGTCCTTACTTAATTTTAATAGCTTTTTTAATCCCTACAAAAAAAAATTTATTTATAATTTTAGTCCCTGCTAAAATAAATTTTGTTTAATTATCCTTAAACTCTTAAATTTTTTAACGATTCTTTTTATACAAGTTTAGAACACTATGAAAGGTTCATTTACTAAAATCTATAATTTTTTAACATGAAATAAATTAAATATGAATTTTTTAAAATGACAAAAGTTTAAGATATAAGTAACAAAAATATGGATGTAGAAATCAAATTTTTGCGATATTTTTTTCGGAGGACCTTTTAATAACGTTCTTAACACGCCTCTAAAAAATTGTTGAAAAACTTAAGAGTTTAAGCATAAATTAAACAAATTTGGATTGAGTAAGGATTAATATTGAGTGCAGAAATTTTTTGTAGGGACTAAAAATGTTATTAAAATTAAGTAAGGACTAAACTTCCAAGGTCGCAATTTTGTAGGGACCAAAACATAATTAACCCAATGTTAATTTAAGAGTTTAGCCAATCAAAAATGGCTACATCCACATCCAATGATACTTATGCATCGCAAATAAGCAATCAAACCCACCATAAATACAATTAAAATGCAGCAAATAAAATACAACCATAGCAGCAAAAATTTAAGAATCGTAGAGGATAATCAACGATGATCAAAAAGGGAAACAAAAAAAAATCACTGCAACACAAATGGTCTAAATCCAAAATCATCAACATCAAAGATTCATAATCAAATCATTATTTCCAATTACTCCTCTGAAACATAAGCAAATCAACATGCAAGTCCTAAACATTAATAAGGCCAAACAACATAAAAACTAAAGCATAAATCATGAACAATACCTTAAATAACCCACATCATAACCGAAAAAACCAAGGATGGTCCATAAAAACTCTCTCAATAGCATGTTTGGACAGAACCAACAATAAAATGAACATAGCACAAAGTGGCGAGGATGAGAACTGTGGAACAACAGCCAGAATGGTATTTTTTAATTTTTTGGTCAAAAGAGATGAAGACAGAATGGTATACATAGGACAACAAAGACCAACCTTACATTGTCTATTTAACACTCCAATTGAACCAACCTCAATTGTAATTTGGACTGGGCCTATTTCATTAGTGCAAACTGATTGGAATAAGTTTAAATGTTTCTTTTCACACCTAATTAACACTAAAACATAGACCACCTCAAGGATTGAAAAAATCAATAATAAATTTTATCCTTAACACACTGTTTCAAATGTCACAGGACTTATGTTTAAAAAAATGGAAGTATAGATAGAAGAGCTTGAGATAATTTCACGTTCATCACGGTCTTTAAAAATTCGAAGCAACTCCTCAATAGAAGAAGATATTCACAATCTAACAAAATCACACATTTATATTTAACATATTCAGACCTTAATACATGACAATGTCTGACCCAATATCAGCACCATAGGTCAATTGTTACTTAATATTACACAAAATACAATAAATAACGCTAAATCATGTTACAATCAACTCACAACTGAGATCAACTTCAACACAGGTCACAATAATAAGTAGATAATACAACACATGGCGTACAAAAGCACCATTATTAAACAAATAGGAGACAATAAAACATAGGATGAAAGAACATTCCACAAGGCAATCAACTACTTCTCAACCTTGATTGCCTTCAAAAGCATCCCACCATAAGCTGTAGCTACCTCATCAAAGGCATCCGCCAAATTTCTCTTAAGACTTTCCGCCACTACAAACTCATCAGCAACCTGGTTAACGTTGACAGCATTAGTTTTTACACCATCACAACCATCAACCAGCTCCACAACATCGGGACCAGATCCAAGTGAGGCAACTTGCTGCAAACAACCAAACCATACATTCAACTAATTGCAACAACGAATTCACATTAAGCCTCTTCACCTACTAAAAAAAAATGAAATCTACCTCAACAACAACCGCAGTATCTTCAAAATCTGTAGCAGGATCAACACCAACTGGATAGCCAATGAGCTGTGAAGCAAATTCTTCGGCCTGAGTTTCCTCCACTGCCTCCGGATCATCGTCCAGATCACTGTCATCATCACTCATATCCTTAGACAAAGCCTGCAGATCACCAAATGAAGTCTTATTGCATTGAAATGAGTAGAAATGCGAAAATAGATTCAGGCATGTTAAAACATGTATCAACAGATTGGTATCTCTCCCTCCAATACCTAATCAGACCAATATATGTAAAAAGGGAATTTGACTTCATGGTTTTGCATGTGGTTGTATCTATACTCAATCCATATCCAAAATGAAAAACAACCACACACTAACCAATATATAAATGTAAGTCTCTTTTGTGGCCACTCTATTGTCCTTTCAAATTAATAATCTGCCAATAAAAAGTTTATGATGCTTACAGCTACTAATTGAGTTTTATACATCTTTAAATTCTATACGTTGATTAGTTCATAACAACGCTGGTGCTTTCAGCAACTACTAAGTTAAAAAATTCAATTGCGTCACAACTGAAACACTAATTAAACGCTAGCGAATTCAAATAAAACGATGCTTAAGTTTAATTTGCTTCTTTCTTTTTTTCTTGCAAAAATAAGCCTAACAACATGCCAACATGTAAGAAAATGAGTCAGTGTAACCTTGGTAGATGCAGAACCCTCTCCAATGTTAAGATAAGTTTCAACAATAGATGGATCAGAACAAATCCTTTTATAACCCTATAAGACCCATCAAACATAACACTAGCAGCACGAGTTCTTTCAACCTTGAATAACACCTTCATACCCTTCCAACCAATCAACCCAGGAGGGTAAAACCCAGCATTTTCAGCCTAGTATATACATTCCAAAAACACGAGTAAAAACCCTAGAAAATAAAAACAGTAACAGAAACACAAGTAAAATTAAACAACAATATAGGCAAGCAATACAGAAGAATTAATCACCAACCTTAGCAGAAGACACCAATGTAGAACACGGGACACCTAGCAACATATGCACATTACCATCAAACATAACAAATACATCATCATCACTCCCATCACTAACACGTATCTTAACCTTGTTCCTAACCACAAATTGAATGAAAAAATGAAGACGACACCAAAGCAAAAAGTTTGCCACAAAGATTTAGGGATATAATTAACCAACCTGGGGACCATGTGGAATACATGCTTCACACATCCCTTGCAATAGTATGGCCCAGAATCTGGTGTGACGCTCCGGTGACACTTGCAAGCAGGATACCACCATTCCTCCCCCTCAACCAAGCCATCAACAATAGCAAACACAACAAACGTTCCCTCCTCCTCAGCTGAATTCAATTCAGAAATGGATTTGTTTGGATAGGTGCGCAAAAAATCATCTTCGAAGGAAGGCCTAATCCTAGGACCTAGTGTCGGAACAGAGGCAGTTGATTCAACACCATGAATTGCAACACAGTAACAAATTAGAAAAGTTAAAAATTTAAATATAAACGTCATCCTCTCAAAATGGGACAGAAACATCAAAACAAATAGATCACACCCTTCTTTGAACTTCACAGCCTCTTCAAAAATAGGATTAATAAATATCCGAGTGGTATTCATTACATCCTGAATTGAAGCCTTGTCTACACAACAACAAAAAAAAAACAAAGATAAATGCAAACGTAATGAAACTATGTCAACGATAAAAGATTAAGATTCAGTAAAACCTCAAAATATTTTAATCTTAGCAAATTGAACAACAACAACAGGCAAACCCCCATTAGTCTTCCCCATCAATTTCTGCAGAGTATCCACATAGCAACCGAACAAAGCACACTCAATCTTACCACTGTACAACACAAAGGAGATAGTTCAAATAAAAAACACCAAACAAAAATCATCCAATAAATAAGCAAATATAAATAAATACCTATCATTTGTCAACTCAAACACAATCATCCTAGTCACCTTTCCATCCCTAATGTATTCCCGTTCAGCAGATATTCCAGTCATCAAACCAATAACATCTTAAAAATACAATGGACGGAAAAATCAACACCAGAAGCAATTCTGCCTCAACAAACAAAATATATAACGCGATATTAAAAACGACTCACCCACTAGGTAGTCATAATCAGCTGTGTGGCCAGACAACTCTCCAATCCTAGTCAAGGAGAGCCCATGTAGAGGAATAATGGAGCTTTCACCCTTTTGGACCTTGGTCTTCATCTGGAAAATAAGCTTGTATTGATGAATAGTTGTCCGGTATGAACCAACATTTGGAGCAACAGAGGAATAGGACAGCTTGTAGACCTCTCCCTCCACCAATTTCTTCTAAAACACATACAGCAACTGCTTCCTAATGGATGCGTGAATTTTGGTACCCTGTAAATGTAAGAATCAATAACAGATGATACATCACAGTTAAAATGGTAAAACAACCAACAAAACACAGTTTTGACAATGAATACCTTCTCATCAATGAGAACCATCTCTATGGAATTTGGCTCATCAGATTTCAAAAAGGCAAGTACCTCCCACATCCTAAGAACCCTGACCTTAAAACGCCATCCCTCTCTTTCGGGTACAACTGAAGACAAAGAATCAAAGGATCCTTCCATGCTAGAAATCAGGTCCAATAAATCAGACTCAGCAATCCAAATACAGTTGCTAAGGATAACAAATTCGATAGCACAGAACACCAGTACAAAGACAACTATATATAGATCCAAATGAAATGGGTACCACAACGAATTCATCCAAAATTAAGAAGACAGAATGTGACAAACCTGACACCATGACAGTCGATTCCTGAAGGAGAAGACAAAATTTCCGGATCGGACAAAAAACATCCGAGGAGACACGATCTGCAGTAAGATCCCCCTTGTCGCAGTCGAAAGTTCTAGAAACTTAGAACCCACATGCGCAACTCGGCAAACAACAGTGCATGCTCCACGTGAGAACCCCAAGAGACGATAGAAGAATACGAAACCACTGGAATTGGTTATGCACAGTAAAGGTTCGCCAAAAATGGCTATCTCCTTCTGTAAGGGTTATTGATTTGATTCAAAATTAATTACATACTTATTGTCTTTTATGATTTTTGCCTTTTATAATTAGTTTTTGTCAAAATTAGAATGTAGCAATGATGCTTTAAGGTCTAATGAAAATTTGTGATGTAAATATAATGGAAACATTAGGTTGTCTTAAACATTAGACATCCCCAAGTTAAAAGGTAGGAAACATTAGGTTGTCTTATCTTCAAAATCTCATAAGGAGATGATTTGCTTTAAGATTTGGGAACTCTTATAAGAACACAAAAGCAATCAATATAATCCAGCTAACAAATCAAATCCGGGATAAAAATTGACATGTCAATGTACAATCCAGCTCACCCGCGTACGAGCTCAAAACCAAATTGCAAAGGAAAAGGTATGTGAATCTTTAAGAACACCAAATCCAGATCTTTCAGAAAGACCATGGATCTGACCTCCAAAATGGAAACAGAACTTCGTACTTACACCCCACTGTGCTGCGTCAAAATAGCACCAAAACAGTATGCATCCACGACCATTTCTAGCCAGTTGTTTGTAGCCAAGTATAAACAGTGATTCAGATAAAACACAAACATTCAAGGACCAATTGAGAGCCTAGATTGAGGGATGTAGAATAAACAGAATCCTTAGCCAATCACAAACATACCATAGAGGAACCAGCAACCATCATCAGAAGAGGCCGCGTCAGACTTCTTTGGTTTAAACCAAACCAACACCAACATGAAACCTGAAAAACAAACACGGTTACGAGATCCACTTCCATGAATAAAACCGAGAAGCTTGAATTGTCGACCACTGATAACGACATATATGCAAAAGAAACATAACCCTTCATTGCTTTTTCGTACAACATTTAAGAGAAACCAAACAAAACACCTAAAGGCGGTGAATGGTCTTCCAAGTCATGATCTAGAGCAACCATCCCAAAACCGTCGAGAAATATATATGGTAGAGATGGTGACCACCGACGGTGCTGGTTGAAAACCGCCCCTTGGGGTGCAAACCCATCGGGATTAAAGGGTGGTGCGACGTTGAGGAAAATGCACCACCGCCTCCTTCTTTACATCTTGGCAAAAAAATTGATGAAGAGAAGATGAAGGATTTAGTGGAGGCTGAGTGGGATAGAGGTTGTGAAGGGGAAAAGAGAGAAGAGAACTTCTCTCTCCCTAGAATGGAGTCAATTTTTTTTTTCAAAAAAGTGATTTGGCTCCGAAGTCCCTGTGAATTTTAAAACATGACAAAGCAAACTCTATCTTAAAACACACCCTCTCCTCCTATCCAAATAAAATGGAATGGTGTCAGTTCTTTTCTTAAACAAGTTTTTTTTAAGGATTTTTTCAGACAAGATAATGAGGGAGTAATGACCTTTTGAATGTGATTTTTGTATTGGAAAGCAAAAATACCTATAAAAGAATAAGTTAAACTTAAAAGTTATCTATGCATAAGTTCTTCTTTTGCCCAACACTATATGCTCCAAAGTTTTGAATCACAGTTTGGTAAAAATCTCGTGTTTGTAAGGTGTTATAAAATGAATTATAAAGAGAAAAATTAAGAATGAAAAAGATAAAAGCTTTTGTATTATTCTCTTTGCATGTGTGTACTTTATAATACAATATGACTTCAATTTATAATAAACAAATAGGCAATTGAATAATCAAATTTAAAACCACTAGCAATTAATAGATCCACTCACTAATGAGATCATTATTAAAGTGTTGAAGGAGAAATGCTAACGAGTGTCCTTGTGACACTCTTTAAAAACCTTTAAATAGTAAACTTTTATAGAAATTAATGCATTCAATGCATTGAAAAGTGAACTATTTAACTTTTTGTATAAACATTTTCTTAATTAGGAATCCTTAAAGAATGCCCTTAGGGCACTTGTTAACAAGACCTTGAAAATTATATTCATTATCCACCATTCAAGTTTAAACATACATTTGAAAATCGTGTTTAATGACGTTCAAAATTATTATTAATTGAGTTCAACAGATGGTCATAAGTTCCGATGTAACGCCCTAACTATATTAAAGCGATAAAACACGCGAATATAACAAATATTCAAGAATTAGACGCTACGTCTAAACAAAATTCAAAAACTCAACATGCATATCTAGATAAAATATCTCAACAGTCACAATAGATAAAATTCATATACAAAATCTCCAACATAAATATGCCATGGTCAACATTACATCAACATGAGATCCTCCAAAGTCTCAACAATGAGTACACCTCAACATAAATGAAATCCAACAAAAGTAAAGGGACACCGACTAGACCTAATCAGAGCCCTAAACTATAACTCCAAAATGACAGCGGAGGCGAACTCCAGCTAACCAAGCACTCACCGCAAGCGGAATACTCTTGCACAACGTCTACCCATCCATACAGATAGGTAGGCGGCAAAAACCACTGGAGGTTAGCTTCACATTAATCATAATTAAGAAATAATTATTGGATATAAAGAAGTCAAATTAATTTTCAATAGTTGCATAAACAATTAACTTCCATATATACATTCATTCAACCAACTTAAATATTTCAAGCAAACATCTACTTGCCACCTACAAACAACATTCACGTATCACATCAACACTTCATTTCAATATGCAACGCGCCTATACTCGACACATACATGCATGTGGTACCATACAACAACATTAGATGCCAACCGCACATCAAAGTAAGAGTACACCTCCTCTTACTACGTAAAAGTACACCTCCTTTTACATTCAACAACTAACTTCATATGATATGATGCATGAACATATAACAATGACCTGATAATGCACAACTTCAACATACAACTACCAATGACAGTGTAAATGTACACCTCCAATTACATTGACTAGCTCAACAGCATTAGCATTATCAAGTATTCATGTCCACACACATTCAACAAATCGCAGTTCACATATGAAACCTCATCACATAAGTCATCATCAACTACACAACATCTCACAACAATCCACACACTTCTCATAACCAAGCAGAGTGGAAAAATACATCATTTATGACAAACATGACAAACATCATATTCAACCTTCAACAACCAGTCATACACTCTCAATTGATCATATAAAATCATTCACAAGAGATTCACATGGCAATTGGTCCAAAGGAACCGTTTTCAACAAAATTCGTCTATCTTATCTTATTTTCAAAATAATTGAAATTGTTGAAACAAACCAAGTAAAACAAGATTCAATGCCTCAACTAAGTATACCTCTAGGCCACATGTGGGTGCAGTAGAGGATACTTTTGCGTTTCACCGGCCAAATGCGACGAAATCATAAAAATCACAAAGTTCGTCTCACCGAAACACTTTTCAAGAAATTCCCAATTTTCTAAGCAAAACAAGTTAGACCCAACACATCACAGTTTGAAAACCATAATTGAACTTATAGAACCCAAGTTTGAAAGTAGGAAACAATCCATAAGGTTTGAGTTGACTCAAAAGTGGTTATGCGGAGTTTTCGTAAAATTTCTCTAAGACATCCTTAGAGTGTTTTCCTCACAACTTAAAATCCAAGAATCATTTTCAAGCCAAATCAACGCCATTAGAAAGATAACAAGATTATCTAAAACTTCCATGTTTACACCAAAAACCAAATCAAAACAGAAACGAGGGAAAAAGATGCAAGAACGCGAAACAGGGGGTACTGCCTTGTGCAACTCGCCGTTGCGAGTAACTTTACTCGCGAGCCGAGTAAGCTCCAGGGAGCCCCTGCTGCTCGCGTCCAACTCGCCTCGCGAGCGCGGTGGCGAGTTGTGACAGTTCAGTCTCGGGAAAACCTCCATTTTCACCCTAAAACCCCAATTTTGAGTTCCCAATGCCCAAATTTGATCCCAAAGGTTTGTCCAAACATTTCCAAACATGAAAAGACGCTCAAATTGATATAAAATTTGACCCAAAACATTCTCCTAACAAAATTCACCATTTGCCCCATTTTCATAAAACTTCAAAAATAACAACACAATCATCACAAGCTCAAGATAATGATAACCCAAGGTTCCATTCATCAACAAGAACACCTCACAACATCAACAACAACAACCAATCATGAATTCATCACAATTCATCAACAACAACACCTCATATCAACAAATTTTAGGCAAAACACAAAGCATACATATGTACATGATTAAGCTTGCAATTTCATCATCAACAACTCAATTATCATTCAATTTATATACCGAAACATTGCATCATAACATAAGCACAAATTTCACAATTAATTCCACAATAATCAATTATTCAATTAAGCACTTAATTAAAGAATTAGGGTAGAAGCTACAACTAAATAATTATGACCAAATACTAACCCCCTTACCTTAATTCTTCATAAACTCAAGCTAAGGCTTCAATTTAGCTCCCACAACTTGAATCCCTAGCTCTCTCTAGCTCTCCTTCTTCAAACCCTTTCTCTTCTCTTGCTCTTTCTCTTTCTTCCTCTTCTCCCAAATGACAAATGTTGGTAAAACCCTATTTCACTACTAATACTAGTGTTTAAATAGGCTTTACTTAATTGGGCTCAACTCATATTGCCTTAATGGGCCTAACCCATTTCTATTCTAACCCAGAATGTTACTACTCACTTAACGATAAAACGTAATAACAACGGTCAACTACCGGTAATAAAATAATTACTACACTCTCTCTAGTAACTTAGTAAAATAACCACTCTCACTAAGCACTAAAAATAATCCTCAACAAAATTACAAAATTACCCCTACTCGTGAAATGACCAAAATACCCCTGAGTCTAAAATGACTAAAATACCCTTCTAACACCGAATTCTACAATTCCCAACCAAAAATACACACAGAGGCAAATAATCATATAAGAGCAGATATAACACACATAAATAAATAATAAAATAAATCTATCGAAAAATCGGGCTGTTACATCTGACACCTATTATATTCATTAATCATCCATTTAACATAATTATCCATATATTTGAATTGCCAAACAACTCTTTATTTTTATTTTTTGCTAAGTAGTCAAATGGCTAGAATTCACAAGGTGAATAAGTGTGGTGTCCCATTAAAACTTTGACCTCTACATATAACAATGTATTGTCTTTACAACCCGAGCTATGCTCACGGAGATGCCAAATAACTCTATTTTACATATACAAGTTTATATCCATCGTAAATTAGAGAATTGCTCTTGCCAAAGACACGGGATATTTATATTTTTTTTTTTGGTTAAATATGTTTTTGGTCCCTATAAAATTGGGAACTTTTAAGTTTAGTCCTTACTTAATTTTAATTTTTTAGTCCCTTCAAAAGAAAATTACTTCTAAGTTTAGTCCCTGTTACAACAATGTTTGTTTAATTATCCTTAAACTCTTAAATTTTTGAACATTTTTTTTAGACAAGTTTAGAACACTATGAACGGTTCATTTGCTAAAATTTAGAATTTTTTAACATGAAACGAATTAAATATGAATTTTTTAAAACGACAAAAGTTAAAGATAAAATTAACAAAATCCGGACGTAGAAATCAAATTTTGCGACAATTTTTTACGGAGGAACTTTTAGTAATGTTCTTAACACGTCTGCAAAAAATTGTTCAAAAACTCAAGAGTTTAAGCATAAATTAAACAAATTTGAATTGAGGAGGGACTAATACTGAGCACATAAATTTTGTTTAGGGACTAAAAGAACTATTAAAATTAAGTAAGGACTAAACTTAAAAGGTCCCAATTTTATAGGGACCAAAAATATATTTAACCCTTTTTTTTAAGGAAGGGATATTTATATTTGTTATAGTGCCCATTTGCTACGAATTATTAAAAAAGTTATTTTGATGCTTAATAATTTAGAAATTAATTTGTTAAATTTTTAAAAAGCGCATACGTTATTTTGTGTTGTTTATCAAGAGTAAAATCCTTTTCTCTCAAAAAAAAATATTAAAATGCTTTTAAGAAAAAACTAATCAATTATCGAAAATAATTTTTAAGAAAAACTACTCAAAATAACTTCTTATTTGAAATAGTTTTTATTATTTTCATATTCTTACTTTTTTAAGAATTTCTAAGAACCTATGAAAACTTTTAAAGTAATTATTTTAAAAATACGATTTTGCTTTTATTTCAAACAAGGTATAACATATAATGGGCTTTTAATACACTGGACGGGTTTCTCACAAAAAAAAAAAAAAAATTGGACGGGTATAAGCACAAAAAGCGTTTTATTGCCTAAGAAGTAATAAACCCTATTTTTTGTGTGACCTATTTCACGCACACTGTCACGGTCGAGTGTAAGAACAAACCCTAAAGTTTGCTTCTGCCTAATCTTTTAGCTTGAGTTATTATTTTCAACTTCTTTTTGTTTTCATTGAAATCATGATTTATGCCAAAAAAAAGGAAGTTCATGGCAGAAGGATGTGTCGTGGGAATAGATCTTGGAACTACGTATTCTCGTGTTGCTGTGTGGCTAGAGCAAAACAGTAGAGTGGAGGTTATTCAGAATGACAAAGGCAACAAAACAATACCTTCTTTCGTTGCTTTCACTGATGATCAAAGGTTGATTGGTGATGCTGCTAAGGATCAAGCACGTAACCCTGAAAATACTATCTTCGGTATTTCTATTCTCGGCTACTTCATGTATTTAGGGCAGTATTTCTATTCTATATATTTTTTCTAATGCAGTTGTGTCAAAATTGTTGATATTGTCGAGAATGACGTCAAATGTAGTTGTTGTGGTCTTAATCATATATACATTGATTGTGGTTTAGACTATTAATATTTTTTATTTTTTCAGATGCTAAAAGGTTAATTGGTAGGAAATTTAGTGATCCGATTGTCAAAAAGGATATAATGTCTTGGCCATTCAAGGTCATGGCTGGCGTGAATGACAAACCCATGATTACCGTACAAGGGTGAAGAGAAGCAGTTTTGTGCTGAGCAAATATCATCTTTGGTCCTTACAAAGATGGGGAAGTTGCAGAGACATATCTAGAGTCGCCTGTGAAGAATGTCGTTGTTACTATGCCTACATACTTCAATGATTCTCAGAGAAAAGCCACCATAGATGTTGGTGCGATTGCTGGCCTTAATGTCATTCGGATAATCAATGGACCTTCTGCTGCAGCTATTGTATATGGTCTTGACAAGAGAAGTGACTGTGATGGTAAAAAAAAATCTTGTCTTTGATCTAGGTGGTGGTACTTTGGATGTGAATATACTCACAATTAAGGGTGATGACTTTGAAGTAAAAGCCACTTCTAGAAACACCCACCTTGGGGGAGAAGACTTCGATACCAGAATGGTGAACTACTTTGTAGAGGAGTTGGAAAAGAGTAATAAAGTGGACATTAGCAGGAACGCGATATCATTAAGGAGGTTGAGAGATGCGTGTGAGAGGGCAAAGAGGACACTCTCCGAGGAATCTGTCGCCTTTGTTGAGGTAGAGTTTTTATTTAAGGATATAGACTTTATTTCATCAATCACTCGTACCGAATTTGAGGAAATTAATATGGACCTTTTCGATGACTATGAGTGTATCAAAACGGTTGAAAGTTGTCTCAGTGATTCAAAGATATGCAAGAGTGATATTGATGATATTGTCATTGTGGGTGGCTCGTCTAAGATTCCTAAAGGGCAGGAACTGTTGCGAAATTTTTTCGAGGGGAAAGATTTGTGCAAGAGTATCAACCCGGATGAGGCTGTTGCTTATGGTGCTGCTGTCCAGGCTGCTATTTTGAGTGAAGGCTTTAAGAATGTCCTGAACTTGATGCTGCGAGATGTTACCCCATTTTCACTTGGTATCTTAGCAGAGGATGGTCGTGTCATGCGTGTGGTGATTCCTAAGAACATTTCCATACCTGTCAAGGAGACAAAGCGATGTGATACCGCTAAAGCTAAAGATAACCATCGCGATGTCTTGATTAACGTTTATGAGGGTGACAGACCAAGAGCTAGTGACAATAATCTGCTTGGTTCTTTCAGCTTTTCCTGCCTTTACAGGTGCTCGTCGGCGCCAACCCTTAGATATATCTTTTTCCATCGATGAAAATGGTATCCTAACTCTTTCTGCTAAAGAAATATCTAGAATAAATAAGAACGAGATCACCATAACCAATGACAAAGAAAGCTTGTCACCGTTCGAAATTAAAGAAATGAGTGAAGAAGCTGAGAGGTGCAATGTTGAATATAAAATTATTTCAAGGAAGGCCATGGTAATAAGTGCATTGGATTCTTGTGTTTGTGATATGAAGAATATTCGAAATAAGGGTGATATGAAGAATATTCTAATCAAAATAGTCTAATCTATCTAGGAGAACATGAACTTACACACTCTTTTTCTTTTTATGATGGCAAAACTAAGATTATATTAGATTATATTAAAAACATTCAAAATTATGGTTAATAAAATTCAAGATGAGGTATGTGCATAAGAGATGATGAATGTACGTTTGTCCTTGTCAAAACTATGTGGTTATCACCTGTCTTCCTACAAAAAAAAAAATCACCTGTCTATAATGTGGATATGGGGAAGCTCTTGGTCTTTTTCATATTCTCCATTGATTCCATGACTTCTACCTTTGATAATATTCGCGGTTCCTCGATAGTCATCGGATATGTCATAAACAAACCCAAATCTTCATCTTACAAATTTAGAAACCCAAATTTCATCGAAAAAATCCCATAAAAAAGGATACAATATTGACATTTTATAACATTAAAGATTAAATCGGAAAAAATCCCATAAATGGTTAGAGCTCATGTAATATCCTGCTTTATTACGTTGCAACGTATTAATTTTAACGATGAACTGTGCGCGTTCAAGTCTAAGGGCGTCTTTGTCATTTGAGCTTGAGGAGTATTTAAGGAAATTAGGCCCAAAATTTTCATTATTTCCCTCACTTTCTCTCACTAGGTTAGAACTTAAACTCGTGCTCTCCCCTCTCACTAGAAATCGGTTCACTTCTTCAACTTTTTACTCAATCTTTGTTCAAAGTTTTCCAAGAAAGGAATCAAGCCAGTTTTGGGTACATAGGAGCAAGCATCTTCATCTTATTTTCTTTCTATATCAAGAGTTGAGAATCTAGGTTTTTGGTGTGTAGAAACTTGAAACCAACACCAACACTTCAAGGTGAGTTCCTAGATAGAAATTATATCCTATGGGTGTGTGTTCTTGATAGTTCATACTTGATTAAGCTTTAGATGCCTAATGTAAGTTTTACTTTTCATGATGAAACTAAGAGATTAAAGGTTGTTAGGGTGTTTTAGGTGCTATGCTTTGCAAATTCCATGGTTGCTATGTTTACTATTTGTCTAGGGTTGATGACAGGTTCAAGCTTGAGAGTTCAACATGAAATTTCGAAAATCTGCAGATGATGCTCAAGAAACTCGCTATTAGCTAGATTTTCGCTAATACCGAAAACTCCCAGCAAACTTCCAGAGAAGTACGCTAATGGCGAAATTCTGGCGTGGAAAAAATTTTGTTTCGCTATTGGCGAAACTTGCTGGAAGTCTGGAAACTTTTTGCCATTTGAAACAACACATAATCCTTCAATTTTGCTGCTTTGATTTGTTCATTTTGGAGCATTATCGAATCATTTGTGTTTATTCTTAAACTTCTCTAACAGTCAAAGAGAACTCTCATTTGCTTGAATAAAAAAATAATGTAACCCTAGACTTCTTTGTTTGAATAGAAATGGAACGTATATGTCACACCTAATTCCATGTAACCACCAAGAACACTAGGTAAGCATTGTTAGAGTAAACGGGTAGAATTATGCAAATAAAGAAAACATAGAGACTTAACCTAGAGGTTGAGAGAATGGGTAGGAACATAAGCATGAACGTAGTGAGAATTATAACGAATGAATGCATATGTATGTTGAGAAGCGAAGAATACTTTCTACGCTCATGAATAAGTTGTAATTTACCACTAATCGGATCGACCAAGGATTCGAGCTAAATGAGTTATTTTGTTAAGAATTAACCCTTCATGAATGCATAAGAACAAGATTATAGCAAGATGTAGGTGTTCATGTTTCTTCTTATCCACGCCAGGGGGATACGAGAAGTTCCCCAAGGGGAACGGTTCAAGCCGCAAGGGACCCGCACGACACTGAGGGAGTCCGATGTGCCCTAATTAGGTTTCATCGGTCATGTTCGGATTGTTCTCGGGGTTACTCCACCCGGGGCTCTCCGTAAAATGAATCAAGATAATGTTTGTTTGATCAACGCTAACATATGATTATGAAATTAACTATGCATGATTATGATTATGATATTAGACATGAATAAGTATTGGAATATAACGAGGAAAGAATATTATGCCGAAGACGATCTTAGGTTACCCTATTCGTCTGGTATAGGTTCGTGCCATGATTGTTACAAGCTTAGGCTTCGATGCGAATAACGTATCTTAGCAAAGCGGTTCTAGGATCCCTTGACCGCCATGGCACGTATGATGTTAGCAAAGCCTATAACAAGTTATGAAGAAACTATGATGGGTCTAGTTGGCACAACCGTCTAGACGAACATGACCACACACGTATAATCAACCGTCAGGTTGTATTTTAGACATGTGTTAACCGAAGGTTTCCCCGAGGTTATCACTAGCCTAGGGCTAGAAAGAACTCACTAAGACATTATGTCTCACTCCTCTCCTTAATTTGTTCAGGTTCACAGGTTACTCGAGGAAAAGGTAAAGAAAAAGATTTGGATTGACCGTGTTTGCGTGGAACCAACTCGGTGTTGATATAGTTGAAGCATATGTTATATTAAGAGATGTTTAGTTATGTATTATTGTAGCTAGACTTGTGTGGCAAACTTTGGTGTGAAATAATGTAACATATGACTCGGGATATCGTTGTATCTAAACTCTCAACTTGTTGTCGTTTTCTGTATTGTATAATTAATGTATGCAATATCAGTTTTAGCGCACATTTGAATATTCTAGACTCTTTCAAATTGGGCGTTACAATTTCGTATCAGAGCAGGTCGTTTCAGATCGTGCCTTGGGTCATTAAGATTAAAATCCAAGTAGTTGTTCTTTTTGAGTTTAGGATATTTGTCCTCATTGTTATATTTGGTTGAAATTGACCACTTTGACTTAAATATGACAGTTAGAGCGAAAATGTCTGGAGCACGAAGAGGACGAGGCCGGCCAAGAGTTAATCAAAATGTGGAGGAGAATGTTAACCCTGATGCTCAGATGTGGGCACAGATGATGCAACAAAATCAACAGATGATGCAAATGATGCAACAACAGATTCAACAGAATGCTCAGTCCCAACAACAGTGGGCTGCAGCTCTACAACAAGGTCCGGGAATGCATCTCGTGCATCCACCGCCTCCAGTTGTGGGAAATCCAGCTTTCCGAGAATATAACCGGAACCATCCTCCAGAGTTCGACGGTAGCGGGGAGCCACCTGAAGCTAAGAGATGGATCAAGCATATGGAAAAGATTTTCCTTATGGCTAACTGTACCGAGGAAGAGAAGGTGGTTTATGCAACTAATCAATTTCGAGGTGCAGCGCAGGATTGGTGGGAAACCGCTTAACGTAGAATGGTGACAAATGGAATAGCAGTGAACTGCGAGAACTTTAAACAAGTGATGAAAGAGAAGTATCTTCCTTTGTCGTTCAAGGTCAGGAAAGAACAAGAATTCCTTCATTTGAAGCAGGGCCATATGTCGGTGACGGAGTTCACCAAGAAATTCGAGGAATTGTCTCATTACTCTACTCATAATGAGTATGCGGGCAATGAGATGTGGAAAGTCAATCAGTATAGGCATGCTTTAAGAGGTGAAATCTACGCAGTGGTCAGTCAACAGAGGTTGACAAATTTTGATGAAATGGTGCATAACAGTTTGGAGGCTGAAAGAGGTTTTGATAAGGCAGCTAGAGAAGGTTCTGGAGCAAGTGGGAGGAATAAAGGTAACTTTGTCGACAAGTATCATGAAAAGCTGAAACCTAAGGGTTCTCCACAGAGAGGGAAGCACACAGGGCCACCCAGAACCAATCCAATTGCAAGAAGTGTGGCAAGGCTCATCAGGGAGAATGCAGGGTAGGCACCGACAGTTGTTTTGCATGTGGTCAGGCAGGGCACTATGTGGCAGATTGTCCAACTAGAGGGAACAAGGGCAAAGGTGTAAATACTACAATGAGTAAAGGTAGAGTGTATTCACTTGATGGAAAGATGGCACAGGCTAATGAAGATCTAATTGGCGGGATGTGTTTTCTTGGAAAAAAATCCTATTAGAGTTTTATTCGACTGTGGTGCATCATGTTCATTTATTTCCTTTCAATGTGTTGAAGCTCTTCAGTTGTCTGTTTCTTTATTAAATCCCCCTATGATGGTAACGACGGCCACCGACAGAGGAATTGTAGCGAATTATGTTTGTGAGAACTGTCCTATCACCGTATCTAGCAAGACATACTATATAAATTTAGTGTGTCTTCCCATGAAGCAACTTGATGTGATATTAGGCATGGACTGATTGTCAACAAATCATGTGTATATAGGGTGTGCGGAGAAAAGTATCTACATGCCTACTAATAATACGGTGGAAGGAGTAGCCTTGTTAGAATTGCTTAAGCACACATATCAGATGGTTCAATTTATTTGTGCTCAGGATAAGGGTTTTTATGTCATGCTCACTGTGACTCCAGAGACAGATTTAAGCCCCAGTGACATTCCAATTGTCAGTGAGTATCTGGATGTTTTTCCGGACGATATCACAAACTTGCCACCAGAAAGGGAAATTGAGTTTTCTATTGATTTGATTCTAGGAGCCGAACCGGCGTCAGTAGCACCTTATCGAATGTCTCCCTTAGAACTCAAGGAATTGAAAACTCAATTGGAGGAGCTTATTCAGAAGCATTTTATCAGGCCCAGTGTGTCTCCTTGGGGTGCGCCGATTTTGTTGGTTAAGAAGAAAGATGGTAGCATAAGGTTGTGTATTGATTACCGTCAGCTGAATAAGGTAACTATCAAGAACAAGTATCCTCTGCCGAGAATTGATGACTTGCTTGATCAACTTAAGGGGGCGTCAGTGTTCTCGAAAATTGATCTTCGATCGGGTTATTATCAGGTTCGTATCAAATCTTCAGATGTATCCAAGATGGCTTTCAGAACGCGTTACGGACACTATGAATTTTTAGTTATGCCATTTGGTGTAACTAATGCTCCAACAGTTTTCATGGATTATATGAACCATATTTTTCAGCCGTATCTAGATCAATTTGTCATTATTTTCATTGATGACATTTTGGTTTATTCTAAAACTTCGTAGGAGCATGTTCAGCATTTAAGGATAGTTTTGGATATTCTTCGGGAGAAGCAATTGTATGCAAAATTCAGTAAGTGTGAGTTTTGGCTGTCAGAAGTCAAATTTCTGGGTCATGTTATCTCTCAGGGAGGTGTGGCAGTTGATCAATCGAAAGTTGAAGCTGTTCAGAATTGGACAAGATCGAAGAATGTTTCGGAAGTTCGAAGCTTTTTGGGATTAGCTGGTTATTACCGGCAATTTATCATGAAGTTTTCCCAGATTGCTTTACCTTTAACCCGACTCACAAGGATAGATGTACCGTTTGTGTGGGATGAAGAATGTGAGAAGAGTTTTAGGATTCTGAAGAAGAAATTGACTCAAGCACCGGTTTTAACTATTCCAGACCTAGAGAAGAAATATGTTGTATTCTGTGATGCATCGTCTAAGGGACTCGGTGGGGTACTTATGCAAGAAAATAATGTGATAGCCTATGCATCTAGACAGCTCAAGACACATGAAGAAAATTATCCCACTCATGATCTAGAATTAGCGGCCATAATATTTGTTTTGAAAATATGGAGACATCATTTGTATGGAGCGCAATTTGAACTTTTCAGTGATCATAAGAGTCTGAAATACTTATTTGATCAAAGAGATTTAAATATGAGGCAAAGACGTTGGATGGAGTATTTAAAAGACTTCGACTTTGATTTGAAATATCATCCAGGAAAGGCCAATGTTGTAGCAGATGTTTTGAGCCGCAAGGCTTTAGCTCAAGTCGATGTTATGATGCACATTTGTAAGATGTATAAGAAGGTTCGTGACCTTAATCTTGAAATCACAGAGGATGATGATGGCATTTGGTTACACAAATTAGAGGTCTCGTGTGATTTAAGGTCGAGGATCATACAATCACAAGGTGTCGATTCTGAACTTCAGAAAAGAAGTGGTAACCCAGAATTCTCTATGGCTTCAGTTGGAGCAATTTTTTTTGAAGGAAGATTATGTGTTCCAAGTGATCAAGAGCTTAGAAGATTGATCTTAGAAGAGGCTCACGAAAGTAGTTTCTCAATTCATCCTGGTACTACCAAGATGTATCAAGATTTAAAGAGGGAGTATTGGTGGCCTGGCATGAAAAAGGATATTGCTGAGTTTGTAGCAAGGTGCATTGTATGTCAACAGGTTAAGATTGAGCACCAAAGACCAGCAGGATTGCTTCAACCGTTGGAGATTCCTCAATGGAAGTGGGAACACATTACTATGGACTTTGTAAGAGGATTGGCCCGTACTCAAAGAGGTCATGACTCAATTTGGGTGATTGTAGATAGATTAACCAAGTCAGCTCATTTCTTACCGGTTAAGTATACCTACAAAACATCACAATATGCAGAATTGTTTATCTCAGAGATTGTCAAGCTACATGGTGTTCCGGTGAGCATAATGTCGGATAGGGATCCAATTTTCACTTCACACTTCTGGAGGGCTTTTCAAAGAGCTTTAGGGACTCGCTTGAAGTTGAGCACATCACATCATTCACAGACAGATGGACAGTCAGAGAGGACTATCCAAACTTTAGAAGATATGTTACGTGCTTGTGTTTTGGAAGACGGTGGAAGTTGGAATCATCATTTGCCTTTGATAGAATTTTCCTACAACAATAGCTATCACTCGAGTATTGGAATGGCACCCTATGAAGCATTGTATGGTAGGAAGTGTAGAACCCCTTTATGTTGGGCCGAGGTTGGAGATAAGAGTATTATTGGACCAGAGATCATTCAAGAAATGACTCTGAAGATTAAGTCAATACAAGAGAAGATGAGAACAACTCAGAGTCGTCAGAAAAGTTATTCAGACAGGAGGCGAAAACCTTTAGAATTTGATGAAGGTGATCATGTATTTCTGAAAGTTACACCTAAATTGGGTCTGAGAGGTGTCTTCAGAACTAAGAAATTGTGTCCGAGGTATGTGGGACCGTTTTTGATACTCAAACGTATCGGGCCAGTGGCTTATCAGTTAGCCATACCTCTAGCTATGTCAGGTTTACACGATGTATTTCATGTATCTCAGTTGAAGAAGTATGTTCCAGATCCTTTCCAACCGGTTGAATTAGATTCCATAGAGTTAAGATCAGATTTGACGTTTCAGCCGGAACCTAAAAGAATCTCTTTGTCTCTCAGGAACAAAGAGATTCCTATAGTGAAAGTAGTATGGAAGGGTTCGCCAGATGGAGAAGCTACATGGGAACTTGAATCGGGGATGTTGAATCAATATCCGCACTTGTTCTCAGGTAAATTCTAAATTTCGAGGACGAAATTTTTTAAGGGGGTAGGATGTAATATCCTGCTTTATTACGTTGCGACGTATTAATTTTAACGATGAACTGTGCACGTTCAAGTCTAAGGGTGTCTTTGTCATTTGAGCTTGAGGAGTACTTAAGGAAATTAGGCCCAAAATTTTCATTATTTCCCCACTTTCTCTCACTAGGTTAGAACTTAAACTCGTGCTCTCCCGTCTCACTAGAAATCGGTTCACTTCTTCAACTTTTTGCTTAATCTTTGTTCAAAGTTTTCCAAGAAAGGAATCAAGCCAGTTTTGGGTACATAGGAGCAAGCATCTTCATCTTACTTTCTTTCTATATAAAGAGTTGAAAATCTAGGTTTTTGGTGTGTAGAAACTTGAAACCAACACCAACTCTTCAAGGTGAGTTCCTAGATAGAAATTCTATCATATGGGTGTGTGTTCTTGATAGTTCATACTTGATTAAGCTTTAGATGCCTTATGTAAGTTTTACTTTTCATGATGAAACTAAGAGATTAAAGGTTGTTAGGGTGTTTTAGGTACTATGCTTTGCAAATTCCATGGTTGCTATGTTTACTGGTTGTCTAGGGTTGATGACAGGTTCTAGCTTGAGAGTTCAACATGAAATTTTGAAAATCTGCAGATGATGCTCAAGAAACTCGCTATTAGCTAGATTTTCGCTAATAGCGAAAATTCCCAGCAAACTTCCAGAGAAGTACGCTAATGGCGAAATTCTGGTGTGGAAAAATTTTTGTTTCACTAATGGCGAAACTTGCTAGAAGTCTGGAAACATTTTGCCATTTGAAACAACACATAATCCTTCAATTTTGCTACTTTGATTTGTTCATTTTGGAGCATTATCGAATCATTTGTTTTTATTCTAAAACTTCTCTAACAGTCAAAGAGAACTCTCATTTGCTTGAATAAAAAAATCATGTAACCCAAGACTTCTTTGTTTGAATAGTAATGGGAAGGTATATGTCACACCTAATTCCATGTAACCACCAAGAACACTAGGTAAGCATTGTTAGAGTAAACGGATAGAATTATGCAAATAAAGAAAACATATAGACTTAACCTAGAGGTTGAGAGAATGGGTAGGAACATAAGCATGAACGTAGCGAGAATTATAACGAATGAATGCATATGTATGTTGAGAAGCGAAGAATACTTTCTACGCTCATGAATAAGTTTTAATTTACCACTAATCGGATCGACCAAGGATTCGAGGTAAATGAGTTATTTTGTTAAGAATTAACCCTTCATGAATGCATAAGAACAAGAATATAGCAAGATGTAGGTGTTCGTGTTTCTTGTTATCCACGCCAGGGGGATACGAGAAGTTCCCCCAAGGGGAACGGTTCAAGCCGCAAGGGACCCACACGACACTGAGGGAGTCCGATGTGCCCTAATTAGGTTTCATCGGTCATGCTCGGATTGTTCTCGGGGTTACTCCACCCGGGGCTCTCCGTAAAATGAATCAAGATAATGTTTGTTTGATCAACGCTAACATATGATTATGAAATTAACTATGCATGATTATGATTATGATATTAGACATGAATAAGTATTGGAATAGAACAAGGAAAGAACATTATGCCGAAGACGATCTTAGGTTACCCTATTCGTTCGGTATAAGTTCGTGCCATGATTGTTACAAGCTTAGGCTTCGATGCGAATAACGTATCTTAGCAAAGCGGTTCTAGGATCCCTTGACCGCCATGGCACGTATGATGTTTGCAAAGCCTATAACAAGTTATGAAGAAACTATGACTGGTCTAGTTGGCACAACCGTCTAGACGAACATGACCACACACGTATAATCAACCGCCAGGTTGTATTTTAGACACGTGGTAACCGTAGATTTCCCCGAGGTTATCACTAGCCTAGGGCTAGAAAGAACTCACTGAGACATTATGTCTCATTCCTCTCCTTAATTTGTTCAGGTTCACAGGTTACTCGAGGAAAAGGTAAAGAAAAAGCTTTGGATTGACCGTGTTTGCGTGGAACCAACTCGGTGTTGATATAGTTGAAGCATATGTTATATTAAGAGATGTTTAGTTATGTATTATTGTAGCTTGACTTGTGTGGCAAACTTTGGTGTGAAATAATGTAACATATGACTCGGGATATCGTTGTATCTAAACTCTCGACTTGTTGTCGTTTTCTGTATTGTATAATTAATGTATCCAATATCAGTTTTAGCGCACATTTGAATATTCTAGACTCTTTCAAATTGGGCGTTACAGCTCACATATTTTAAATGTGGAGATGTAAGATGTCCGAAGTTCAAACCCTAACCCCCGCATATATTATGCAATGTTCCTACCAAAACTCAAGGAAATAAACTATAAACTTTATACTATAAGTTACTTAAACTAGCCATAAAAAAACACTATAAGTTAGTGGGGAAGTATCAAACAAGTTTTTTTAAGTCAAATGAAATGAATTTATAAGACATAAGTTATAAGTATTTTTTTTTTATGAACCAGGGACATAAGTATAAGCTGAGAAACAAACGGGTCTTATCAAACATATCACATGTGTTCTCGTGAGCTTAACTCAGTTGATTTGGACGATCCATATCACATGTAAAAATGTAAGGGTGTTTTTGTCTTTTGCATAATAATCTTAGGGAGAACACTCGTACTTAAAAAAATTGTAGAACAAGAAGCGCTTAATCGGTGCTTTTCTTCTTCTCCACGATACATACATTGACAAAGTTAAAACCCTCTCTTTCTTTTCCTCCATTCTACTACTTTCCCACTTTCCTCCGCATCGCATTACTCAATTGTGAGCCTCTCTCTCTCTCTCTCTCTCTCTCTCTCTCTCTACTCAGTTTCCGTCGATTTTCCGATTTTAATAATTTTGGTTTTCAGGTTGGATTTGAAATTGAAGAATGACGAAATCATTGGATGTTCCTCCAAAAGGTGGATTCAGTTTCGATCTATGCAGAAGAAACGATATGCTTGAAAAGAAGGGTCTTAAATCCCCTTCTTATTTGAAAACTGGTACCACTATTGTTGGTTTAGTTTTTCAGGTAATACATTACTTACTTTTACCCTTAATTCCTTATGTGTAAATTATTTTGATGATAAAAGATAGAATTGACTTAGGTCTCGTTAAATTGACTTATTTGAGTTTATCTACTAACATGACTCATGATGAGTACTTGTTGTAAGCTTATAAACATGTTTATAAGCTGTTCTTATCTTTGGACCCGTTTGGATAAACAGCTTATATAGATGCTTATAGCATTAGTAGAGCTTACATCATAAGCTCTTTATGTTTGGATATGTACACTAAAGTACTTGCATAAATTGAAGTGTTTGGATGTGACATTACATAAGTAATTATAGAGTTTTAAATTTAACAACAAAAAAAATCAAAAATCAATCCACAACATCAATTAGCTTCTGTAACAAAAAAAAAAAGACAAAGTTACGTTTGTTATTTTTATTTTTAATGGTGATTGTTACACATGGTACTCAAAAAAGATAAGTATATAACTAAGTAGGGCCTCTTTTTCTACTCATCACAGCAAAAGATAACTATATAATAATTAAAATATAGGTTTGGAAAAAAGTGGAACTAGAGAATCGAAGTAGGTTACATTATTTGCATAAGCTTCGTATTAAGCTGTAAGCTCAAAATTTGTGCTTATTAAAATAGGGTATAAGCAGCTTATGAAATCATGATAAGCTATTTTTTTTGATTTATCCAATCGCCTTTAAAAGGGCTTATGAGAGTAGAGAAGCCCACATAAGCCAATCCAAACGGGGCCTTAGTTTCATAAGTTCTCGAAGAGAGCTTGTGAAAACAACCTATAGGTTATATGAAAACAATTTAACTTTATTTTATTTTTATTATACCTATGCGCTATCATGATTATGCCATATGCTGGAAATTAAATTGTTTATCTAAACAGAGCCAAACTAAAATCAACTGTTTTCATATAAATTATAAGCTGCTTGATTAGGTATCATGTTAAGCTTGTGAATATAAGCTGAACAAAACTTATGGACTCGTTATAAGCTGTTTTCATAAGCTCTCTCAAATAGTCTCGCAAGTGCTTATGCAATGGATAAGCTCAAATAAGACAATCCGAATAGGCCCTAAATGTGAAGCTACGCCTCAGATTGTAACATAGAGTGACTAGAAATATGTTATCGTACTCTCAAGATTCTTTGTGTACGTTAAGGAAAGTCAAACAAATGTTGGAAGTAACGTTAATATTGGTGTTAGTGGTAAGGAGGATTTGCTTGGGATGTGTCGTATGTTTATACATTATGATGATAATGCAACGGTTGGTTCTAAAGGTATGCATGGTTTATAAAAAAGGCAATGAATAATTGGCTAGCTCTTAACTTGTTACTATAATTTGGTTAGTGGGGGATCTCATGTAAGCAATTGAGCTTCGCCTGCCTTGCATCATCAAGCTGAGGAACATTCAATTTGGTTGTGTTTTATAAACTTATCATGTTAAAGCTGATGTTTGATGTACACTTTCTTTGAACGGTCACACATTCAACATGGTTTTTTGTAACTGTGTGTTTTTATGTTCAATTTCTATAGTTTGATTGAATGTTGACGTTTCCCAAAAATAAATTGTCTCAGGATGGTATCATTCTTGGAGCCGATACCAGAGCAACTGAAGGACCCATTGTCGCAGATAAAAATTGTGAGAAAATTCATTATATGGCACCCAACATATATTGCTGTGGAGCAGGCACTGCTGCTGATACGGAGGCCGTAACAGGTATCTTTCATAATGCATATTTTGTTTTGCACATTTTTATTTCATTCTTTATAAAATGTTACATATGGCTGGTATTTAGGTTTTGATCTTGTTAATATAGTCAAACCATTGAAATGATATGTTTGTTATTTATTGTAGACATGGTTAGCTCCCAGCTGCAATTACATCGGTACCATACTGGCCGAGAATCAAGAGTTGTTACAGCACTGACTCTTCTTAAGAGACACCTTTTCAAGTTTAGTTTCAGAACTTCCATCCGTTTCAAGTTATTTTGCTCCTTGTAACAACCACTGATTCTAACTCTTCAAATTATGTGCAGTTACCAAGGTCATGTCTCAGCTGCGTTAGTTCTTGGTGGGGTTGACATCACTGGACCACATCTACACACTGTTAGTTCTTTGTTTAAACTTTTCTTTGATATCTAAAGTTTTTTTTTTTGTTCGGAATGGATACAGTTGAATTTCTCGTGACTATTTGAGTTCATGTTTTGCAGATCTATCCCCATGGGTCAACTGACACCCTTCCATTTGCTACAATGGGATCAGGTTCACTTGCTGCAATGTCTGTATTTGAGTCTAAATACAAAGAAAGTTTGAGTGTAAGTAAGCTTATTAAGGCTAAGAAATCGTGTTTGCTTGCTTCTATTTAGCTTTTATTAAAATAACTAGATGCATCCATGATATGCTGTGCATAAATGAAAACAAAAAACTACCATCCAATTCAAAATGTTTAGTGTACTTCCAATTCAGGATTTTCATATCCAATCTAGTATAGACTATAGACTGCAATAACCGAACAAACCAAAAATTGAAAAATGTGCTTTTTTGAATGGATTGAATCAATTCTCAGTTACTATGATCCAAACCCGTCCAATCCAAACCCATAAATTATATTATTGATCCAAGTTCATTTAGTATTTACACCCAAGTATCATACTTGTTGAGTAATTATTAAACTATATTTGAAGTTTGATATTGTTGGCTAAGGCACATGTCCATAATGTATTGTCTATACTTTATGCTTGATGTAACCATTTTATAAACTACTCTAAAAAAAAAATACTATAGACAATAATCAAAATAAAAAACCAATCTATACTGAAATAAATGGGTTCGGATCATATTTAATTTTAAAATCAAACTAATGGTATGATCAAATTACAAAATCGAAGCGATCAGATTTAGACGAATTTCCCCGTCAAAACCGATTCTATCCAATCCGCAGACACCCTTACTTCCAATAGTCAGATGAAATCAAATACTTGATGAGAATAAGC
The DNA here is from genome assembly GCF_051527215.1 of Medicago sativa. Classification (NCBI taxonomy): domain Eukaryota; kingdom Viridiplantae; phylum Streptophyta; class Magnoliopsida; order Fabales; family Fabaceae; genus Medicago; species Medicago sativa. The sequence goes on along the minus strand of NC_140755.1, from coordinate 37,277,556 downwards.
TAATAAATTGGTGGGTAAAATTAGTGGAGAGATCGGCACGTCTGTTGTCTCCTGGAAAGTTTTATTATTGTTGTAGACTATGAGGAAAGACACCCTTACAACTTCTTAGAGTACTACATTTGATAAGATTCTGCCAAATGTTTATTCTATTTACATTGACATTCCTTTTTAAAAGGACGAAATGAAACTAATGTCAATTCAATGTCTAGATATAGAGATGTACTCGAATTTTTTTTAAAAAAAGACCTTAGTTTTCTGTTCTTAATTATAAGCAAATTTAAATTAAACCTAGACCTATTTAATGTCATTGTTCCAAAATTACCCTTCACATAATTCAAGCCAAGTGAAATGTGAGGATCCTCTACAGTATGTATCATTAACAATAGTTTAAGAAATGTTTTTCACATTTTTTTTTTTGAGTTCAAGAAGATTAAATGGATTTAACTAACATCCTTAATCTGCCAGTAGGTATTTAGTTTTGCTTATAATTTAGTCAGGAAGGAATACACTCTAATTGTTGTAATTGATGCTGATGGTTTTTGTACCTTCAATCATGCCTATATTTTGCATTTCAATAGAGATTTAATTTGCTATAATCATTTTGATCTTGTGCAGAGGGATGAAGGAGTTAAGCTAGTCGTTGAGTCGATATGTGCTGGTATATTTAATGACTTGGGAAGTGGAAGTAATGTTGATGTTTGTGTGATAACCAAGGTTAGTGCTTTGATGCCCAATCCTGCAAGTTGTTTGAGGGGATAGATATAAATGTAATATATGTACTAATTCTTCGTTAATGCCACACAGGGACATAAGGAATATCTAAGGAATCACCTCCAACCAAATCCTCGTACTTTTGTCAATCCAAAAGGCTTTACCTTCTCCAAAAAGACAGGTTTGTTGCGAACTTTACTTATTTGATTACACTACACTTGAGACTGCCATATAACTATATTGTTTTTCTTATCATTGTGCTTCCATATTTTGGAATATATTATGTCACCTATTAAAGAAATTTTATGATTGAATTTTTAGTTTGCCGATTTAATGCAATGTTATCAACATCAGACAGTGGAATGCTATAGCTTGATAGCATAATGCATGATGGCTGCTACAATGAAATTTTTATACAATTTATATAATTTAGACGTAAAAACTTAACAACTAGCTTTGACTGACAGCGAGGAGTGTAAAAATGACAGCAAGAATGAAACAGGAAAAGTCCTAATGTCGTTTTGGCGTTTTTTAATTCCTTAGTTCCTAAAATACCCAATCAAAACCCCTAAACCTTCCAAAAATTTGTGGAATTTTCAATTTCATTATGGGGTGTGTATCTATCTTGCTTCAACAGCCGCCACATCAAACCTCTCTGCTACTGTATGTTTTGTAGTGGTAAGGGGACGCTACGCGTTGTTGACTCTGCTGACTTAGATCTATGCATATACAGTATGTATAGTTTCTCGTGATACCAGTTTTAAAAACTCACCCAAAATAAAAGAGCAGTTTATGTATGGTACCTGATTTAATGTCAGTATTGAAAGGGCTTTTTGTGAGCATCTTTAGAAACCTATACAGTAATTTCATCTGGTTTCATCCACTATAAAAAAAAAACGTAGCACAATACACAAGGCTACATAACGCGTTGGGGGTGTATGGCTGATTTTGTGATGTCACCTACACAGTTCCATTAACTATTTAAACACAATAATAGTAATTGTGGGTACGACTTTTTCAATCTTATATTTCTTGGGGGTTAATCTGAAGCTCAAGGAGTCTAATTGCACATAACCCTATGTTGGTGAGTCTAGTTTAGCCTAGATGATGACAATTTTTAAACAAGGCAGAATTCTACTGTGAGTTTGAGAAGATAATTAGACATTGATATAGTCTGCCTCTTTTGTGTCTTTACTTATTCTTCGCCGCTTTTTCTAGTTGATTAAACAGTATGGAGTGCATTCCTTCTAAAAAATTGATGTACGAAATCTAATATTGATATTTATATCTGTTACAGAGGTTCTCTCAACAAAAATTACACCGTTGAAGGAGAAAGTCGAAATAATTGAAGGAGATGTCATGGAAGAGTAGCAAAATTGGTCAATTCTGAAACTTATAGTGCAAAGTTTGTGATACTTGTAATTGTACTTTCAGAAGCTTGATTTTTATTTACCTAAAATGATTTGGATTTCATTTGATTGTTGCAAGTTTTTTACATAACATACAATAAAACAGAAGAAAGAAAATAACTAGCAAATTAGTTGTAGAACCATCACTTAAACATATGATTGAATCATGTAGAAGTACAATCTGTCTCAATCTTGCATGTTAGCAAGTGCTTGAAGTAAATGTTTTCATCTTACGATTGAGCAAAGTCATCGTTAATATATATCAGCCTATAAATTAAAAATTCATAAAATCCAACCGTCTTAATAAATAATTTTAAATTTATGATTTAAAATTGATCAAATTTAAATATTTATAAATACTGGAAAAAATTAATCAAATTTAAATAATTATAAATTTATGATTTAAATTCCCAAAATGTTTAACAAAATACGTGGTCTAAATAAATAATTTTTTAACCCATTCCTGGTTTTTTTCCCTTCAATTTATGTCAATATAATGGCAATATAACATACCATAACTAATTAATTTTCTTTATTTGTGCAAAAGAACACAACAATTGCTCAACTCATACAATTTTCACATTTAATGTGTTAATTTTGATATAAAAATACTATTAAAAAATTCTTCCTGTGGTGCTTTTAATTTATAAAAAAAATTGTTGGTACATCTTACATGTAACATTTTCTATCATTCATTATTGGTGTTTCTATTTTTGGATTTTATGTATCTATTATGAAAGGTTAAAATTTAAATAAAAAACTAAATATAATGAAGTTTAATAAAAAGATAATGAACATTGGTGATCATCAATATTTTTATGTGAGATACTTCCTAAATTTAAATTATCAATTGAGTCAGCTAAAGGGATGCACAAATCATAATGATTAGAGACATTTAACATTAATTACAACTTTATAGTTGGCTTCTTGCAACTTCTAAATGCTAAAAAATATTTAATTAAAGTTAACAAAGAATGAAATCTTAATTATAAAGAGATAAAGAAATTGTTTATTACATGAAATGGAGGAAAAATATGGTTCAAATTCTTATGTTTGTTTATTCTTTGATCATCTTTCTTTCCCCGTTTCTAATTGAAACAAAGAGAAGTATACCTTTTTTCAAACTATTTTCATTTTTTCTAATTTATCTAATACATAATATTTTATCCTTTTTAAGTAAAATTTATTTTTCTTGTTTACAATGCAGCTAACATTCCCTGCTTTTCCGATGATGATTGTCCAAAGACGTCACCTCCTCTGGTTTTGAAGTGCGTTGATTATTGTTGTCAGTACTTTAGGGAGGAAAATTCATTTTGAAAATAAGCATGATTCCTTAAAGCATATAAAAATAATGTTGGTACTTTTATCATTTACTTAAGAATTTGATTTATGTCTCTTTTGCCTTTGAATTTTATGACAAGTTCAAAAGTTTAATATTATAGCAAGTATTCTTTTCTTCGTTTGCTCATTGAAGGTATCACAAACAACAACGCCACTTCATAATCATAATAAACTTCTTTATTATAAATGAAATATATTATTACAAAGATTAGTAATTTATATTCTCCTTTTACATTTGGAATGTATATAAAAACTTATTGAAAATCAACTTAAATTTTTATTTCATAAGTTCTTGTAAATAATTATAATACTCCTTAACTAGCATAACAATACATAGATGGTATGATCTGAAGCATATAATCTATATTTAATATATTTATAATAAAGATAAGTTTAGACAAGAATGTTTATTTTGTTTCCATTTGAACTCTAGTAGATATTTTTTCCGGTCTCGAATATAAGAGAAAATTGTTTTTTTAGTTCATTAATTAACTGATATATTTGGTCAATTACATAGACGAATTACATGATTTATTTAATAAACTTGGAAAAATATTTTTTTTTTCTTATATTCGACACCGATGGGAGTAATGTTTTCAAAACTTAAATGCATAGCTCAATTGATTAGGGCATTGCAATATGTAGAGATCGAGGTTCAACCTTGTATTCCCCACTTATTCACCTTAAGAGGTGTAATACTAGCTAATATGTTACTTGACGGAAAGAAAATATAAATGGATACATTTTCAAAACGGGGAATATTAATTGGACATTTATATAAACAACTATAGAAATCGAGATATCCAACCAAAGCGAGGAGCGTAAAAATGACAGCAAGAATGAAACAGGAAAAGTCCTAATGTTGTTTTGGCGTTTTTTAATTTCTTAGTTCCTAAAATACCCAATCAAAACCCCTAACATTCCTACAAAATAAGACTATTGGGATTAAGGCTAAAATTACTGAGAAGACGTCACGTAATAAAATAAAAGCAATTTTGGTCCCTTTCGTCCCCTACAAAATCCAAAGACTATTGATTTATGTCTCTTTATTTTGTGGTAATGTTAATACTATAGATTAAGATAATGTTAATACATAGTGGTAATGTTAATACTATAGATTAAGAATATTGGGATTGTTTACCTTTTTTTTTTTTTTTTACAGGATACCCATTTTTAAAATGTGTCAAATTACTATAGACTAAGATTATAGAGCACATCTTTAAAGCGTGTCAAGTTTAACTATGCGGTAGAAGTTATTTACAAATTCGGGGAACTTCACCACTAGATTACTCAAAGGAAAATATTTTTTAAAATGTAATTTTCTTGATTCAAGCATCGGTCAAAATCCAAGATATGTTTGGTAGAGTATTTTAAATGCTAATTTTTTTTTTTAAGCAAAAGATGGGACAGAGGGATCACCTACTGCCACATCCAAATCTTAATCTTAATATATATAAATGTTAGACAGTCTGACCTAACCTTAATCCCGCCCTTTTTGGCGGGTCTGAATATTTTTTATGAAAAAAAAGGTTTTTCAAGGATTTGAACTGGGTACCTCTTGGCTAGACTTTACAACTCTCACCACTAAGTCACTTCCTTTTTGATTGAAATAATGTTGCTTCCAAAATTGATATACCACAGTACTAAAACATTTTTTTAAAGACGCAAACGCCCTAGCGGTTCCTTTTCTGATAACAATTTCTTTTCATTTTTAATGGTTCCTTTATTGATGGCAGTATTTATTATTATTATTATTTTTTTTGTTGTTGTTGTTGTTATTTTCTGTCGTTTACCACATAAAAGTTCCTTTTCATATTTCTTCTTATTTCAGTTACCACATAAAAGTTCATTTTCCTTTTCATTTTTATAGAATTAACGGCCCTTGCGGTTAGGATCAGTTTCTTGGTGTATGCTTACTACGTGTTACGATATTAAAGTTGTATTTTTATAATTGTTGATAATTTGACTGATTCCGATGATAATTTTGTCAGCCTCTTTGTTTCTCATATATTATTACTTGAAGTTATTTATTATGACTTTTTATTTGCAAAAATCACTACACTAAATTATAACATTACTTTGATTTCTCCCTCTGACTTTTCAAAAATGTTTACTATTTTCAATTTGTTTATTTTAGTTGTTCTTTTAACATGAATGTAATCGAATATGAAGATTGAGAAAAAAAGAAATTCAAAAACACAACCTGGTAATATTATTTGGTAAGAAAATAAATTTAATAATTTAAATTAGTGTAATTTTTGCATTTTTTGTTGTTTTTTGCAGTCGTTTCATAGGATAGTATTGAATGTACAATCAGTATAATATTTTATATACAAAACCCGTGCCGTGCATCGCACGTGTTAGAGTCTAGTATATATAAAAAAGAAAACAAAGTACAAAAAAGAGGGGGGGCATAGACCAAAACCCTCAGAGAAACAAAACAAAAAAGAAAACGAAAACGATAAAAAACGATAGAAAGATAAATTAGAGCTTCAATTGAAAACCTTTAGAGGTACTTACCCTGAATCTGGTAGGGTAAGTCCCTTTGCTAGCTTCTGCCTGATGCTTTTGATTCTTCTTCTTTTTCTTTGAGACAACCATTTGAAATGGTTGATTGACATCAACTTCAGCCATATTATCCCAGGACTGTCTAAGAAAATCTATATCTCTTGAACCGCAACAGGAATAGGTGGAGCACCTAGAACAAGTTGCCTCCTATCCGATCCAAAATCCTGCTCAAGATCACTGATGGTGGAATCTTGACAGTAATCTTGAGTGTAGTCCAAATCAGTGACGGCGTCACACCATTGGCCAACTATTAGCATATCAGGGTAATTGTTAATTTGATGATCATCTCCTTGTAAATTAGCCAAATCAGTGGTATGAACTTCCACCTCAATTGATTGCACGAGAGCTGTTTCAACAGAAATGCTAGGAAGTATCTCTTTCTCAAGGTTTAAAACATCTCCCACATGCATTCTTGCAATTACCTCTCTAGACCTTATTATATCAGTAATAAGGGGATCTTCGAAAGCCACAGGTTTGCTACAACCTTGCACTTGTGCCACATTCTTTTTAGGAACAAAAACCTTTTTGTTATTTTTCACAGGGTCGTTTTTAGAAACAACCTTTTCAAGTGCAATCTTATTGGCAGGATCTTTTCTACAATGATCAGTAGAATGACCAATAGAATTGCAAGTGAAACAAAAGTATGGAGGATTCTCATACTCAATCTCAATTTCAAAAGCAAAATTATCTCTTTCAACACACAAAGTATCAGGGATAAATCCAGCAAAATTGATATCTACTAGAACACGAGCATAATGACAAAATGAATTGTTTCTAGTATTCTCATCAATTATTATAGGCATACCAATAGCCCCAGCAATCTCAAAAAGGATTCTATCTTGCCAATATTCCAGTGGAAGATAATGAAATCGTACCCATACCTGACTATTGGATTGAGTCTGATTAGAGGGATTAAAATCGGAAGACCAACGCGATAAGCGTAGCACTCCCGGCTTCAAGTTCCAAGCACCATTCGACCAGACACTTCTAAGATCATCAACGGATGAGAAACGAAATTCAAAAAAACCCCTATTCATAGGAATCATCTTCCATTGATCAAGATGTTTCCACAAATGCGAGAGTTTAGCGTGCAAGTCTTTGGATGATAAAGGCTTATCCCCTTTAGACAACAGTAATCTACCATGGAGGTAATTGTTGCAGTTAGCTAGACGAGATTGATAAACATCCTCCGAAATTTTGATTGAAAGGAAATTACCTTTCAAACAAGGTTTCGGGAGATCAGACAAAGGAACCATGACTTTGTTTAGAAGCGCCTGTGCAAAGGATTTGGGTTGATTTAGAACTGCTTTGTTTGTTTCTTTTGGTGTATTCGGTTTGTTGGTGGATTCTTGTAGGCACTTCCATGGGATTGACGAAGCTGTAGATCTAGATTTAATAAGGTTACCTTTTTGTGGGTTGTTTGGATCATGATTTTTTTTGTGAATCGGTTTGTGGATTATCATCTAGGAGGCATTTCCAGGGAATAAGAAAGGATGACATGATTGAAATCAACAAGTAAATAAAGGTCGGTTAGTGGTTGTGGTTGACGATGAACAGTGAACAATCGCCACTCTACAAGACATATTCACTCTCCCTTCCCACCTCCAGTTCATACCTTCATTTGGTAGCATTCATCTGGGTGTCATTTTAAATGCTAAATAAGTTCTTCAAAGCCTCTAAAAAAATATTCTTCAAAGAGGTTTTAAATGGAGTATTCGGACAAAAGTTAACATTATACATGGATTCCAAGTGGATTGGTGTTGCAGAAGCCTGCCAAATCAAGCAAATACCACAATCCAAAATCTAAGTTTTTTTTTTTTGACCAGAATCTTAAAGTTGTTGATTTATTAATGCCTAATGAAATGCATTGGAATGTGGACATGTTCAGCGTTCACAAACAAAGAGAAAGAGAAATGTCTAGTGTTATGCTTTGGAGCCTTTAGAAACAAAGAAACAACAACAAGGTTGGAAATAATGCTATCCCTCCATATCATGTTAGGTGTCTTTTTTAAGTTTTACATGAGTATTATAAAAATGATTAGTTGTGTTAATTTTAATATTGAAATTGGTTTCATTTACTAAAACACTCTTATTAATTATAGTTAATAAAATAGTTAAATGAGTGAAATGCAATAAATAAGAGAGTATAATCGTGGAAAAGAAAAATGAATTTTGTATTAGTATTGTAAAATAGACAAATAATTTGAGATAAATAAAAAAGTAAAGAGGACATCTATTTTAAGTCGGAGGGAGTATTGAAACAATTCATGAGGTTGCAACAAAGCTTTCAATGAGTTGGAAGAATGATCAAAATGTCTAAAGACCATAGCCCTCTAGTACAAGTAAACAACACAGGTATGGTGTGGTCAACCATCTACGGGAGTCTACAAATGCATCGTGGATGTCTCATTTTCAAGTACTATTAATAAGGTGGGTGTTGGAATGTGTATTTGCGACGATCATGGAAGACTTTTACTTCCAAGAATGAAATGACTCTCGCCTATTAATCTATTAAAGGCAATCCTCCGTTTCGACCAAAAAAAAAAGGTAATCCTCCGTTCAGGTTTTTAAGTCAAGTAGATAGTTGCCCACTTAAAATTCTTGGATCAACCAGTGTTTTTTATAGTAGTGATTCTTGTGGTAGATACAAATGAATCAGTTGGGTTGTTGAAGGCCCTTGGGTGGGTTTGAGACATGCAGCTTCTCGACGACAAGAAATCAAGTGTTTCAGCTTACGATACTATTATTAATGATTGCATATGCATCCTATCCACATGTAAGTGAATCCTTATGTTAAGTTTATTATCAAGAGACAAGTCAACGAGGATGCCCATAATCTTGTTAGAGTGGCTCCATCTTTAACCAATTTTCTTATTTTTATTTGCATGCATATCCAAACAATTATTACTTTAAAGTACGATAAGTATATGTCATAAGGTAAACTCAACCAGTGAGAAAGTAAGGTCTATCCTCAAGTAAAATAATATGGTAATTCGACAAGTCTTCCGTGAGATCCAATTTTGCAAGGTATTGTGAAGTGCAAGTTTATGGCATTGAATGCCACATGAAAGGTCTTGACAAGAGTTCAAGAAGATGATGTTTATATGTAAAGTTCGGTTGTCTTAATGAATTAGAGTATTGGTTAAGGCCAACTGGTGGGAATCAGAGTGGCGCAACGAAAGTTAATTGGTGTAGTTGCTAACAGTAAACATGGAACATGGAATGTGATAGTAAGAGCCTTCGTTAGAAGCATTATGGGACAAGCGAGAAGTTCTCGAAATGTTAAGTAAGAAAGGAGACTTATGTAGTCAGTCATGAAAAGGGTTAAGGTATGTGGATGTGTCTTCATCTAAGTAAGATAGGAAATGCTAGAGTCACCACAAATGAAGAGTATGTGCTATGATAAGAGAAGTTATTTTTTTGAAGTTTAAGAATTTCAGTATAGAAGGAGATACAAGTCATGAGTTAGGTACAAAGAAGTGCATACCCTTTTATGTCTAACTTGTTAAATGACCACGATACTTACTAAGAAGATTTCGAACTATGATTTAAAAACTCCTAAATTTAAAATGGATATTGAGGAACTTGGAAACGAAAGTATTTTTAACATGATACTTTTCACAAAATTCTTTTAAACGACTATGTTTCCATTCGTTCCAAGAATCCGAATACTCATGTTTAGAAAACTTTTTAAAAGCAATATGTTAGAATGAGTATCGTCATTATTTAACAAGAAACGACGCTTGAAGGTATGTGAATGCTATGGAAAGTAAGATGTGTTGAAGTAAACAATAAAGTTTTTCGAAAAGTCTTATAAGGCGCACAAGTATATGTTAAGAGTATTCAAATGCAAGAGGTCTAAGTCGGAAGTTTTAAGGGCATGTAAGTTACACGATGGGTTGATGAATGTTATATGTATAGGCGTAATTAATTTCACCTCTCTACGACAAGTTATATGAGTCATCCATGAATTTTGGTGCAATAAGAATGGTAATGAAATCAGAAGAATTAATAAGACTCTGAAAAGAGGCAAGAGATTCGTAGAATCGTCAAGATAAGTAATGTCAGAAAGAAGCACATGTTTCAAGGTACAATCAGTAAACTGATGTATAAATTATATGTTACCCGATAAGATTATGTATGCATGAAAAAATGTTTTATGTTGCAAGTAAGCACTACAGGGCAAACTTGGTTTCCGGTAGGATTCCAGTTAAAAGGCAAATCATGAGTGTTCATGTTTATGATAAGATATATGTATGAATGGTTTATGTTAAACGGTAAGATACAAGTCCGAGACAATACATCTATGTGTAGCAAGGTAAGTTCTGAATCATGATGTACTATGATAACCCTAAGTATGAGTGGTATTAATAACAAGAAAGCTATATGCTTATACATGTGAATCGAGAAACAAGACGAAACTCAAGCAATGATGAACTTCTTGGATATGTATGGATAAGAAATGTATGGCTCAGACCATAAATGGTAAGACTTTGTCAGGATGGTCGATAGGTAATCTCTAAATTTCGAGGACGAAATTTTTATTAAGGGGGGTAGGATGTAATATCCCGCCTGTCAGTATCGAGATATTACCAGTCGATCGTGTCAGAGGAATTAAAATCATGGAAAGTAAGTTAATGGAAATATTTTATGAGATGTCAGCTTATTACGGATAAAGCATCAAGGTCGTATTTAATACGGCTGTGGCAAGGGCATTTTTGTAATTTCACAACAAGGAATATTTATGTGTTTTGGATGGGAAAATATCTCATTTCCCTTATCCTTTTCTCTCTCTAGGTTGGAGCAAATATTTCCTCTCCCTTCTTTCCTCTCCATCGGCATTCTCTCTTCTCTCCCTACTTCTTTAATTCATCAAATCTTCTTCCTTTAACATTCAAGATCAAGAATTGGTTCCTCCATCACCCTTTATGAGATTGGTAGCTTAGATTGAGGCTTGATTTCAACTCTTCTTCTTCTCTAGAAGTCCTTCAAAGCTAGGGTTTTGATTGAGCAAGAAGGTTGGGCTTATAGCATGGTACTCTCAAGAGCAAGGAACAAGTAGAAGCTCTATTTGAGCTTGTTTTCCAACTTTATCTTCACAAGGGGAAAAACCATGAAATTAGGGTTTTGGTGAAAGAAGATTTGGAATGGATTAGAGATGAGCTAGCAAAGATTCATGATGCTTGAATTGCAAGAAAAGGTAACAAGATGGTATGGTTTGAGTCAAAGAAGCAAGTAGACAAAACTAAGGTTTTGGGCATGTTTGAGCTTGGAGCTTGGAGTTGCTTCAAGATTATGATTAGGTGAGTTCCATAGATAGAATTCCCACCCTTTGGGATTATGATTATGCCATGTATGTATATTATGAATAATATGAAATTCTAGGGTTTATGTATTAGTTTAGTTGCCCCTTTTTATGCCATGCTTACTAAGTGTGCTAATACTTGCCACATGAATGTTTTACAAGTTGACAAGAATACACTCTATGTATCGAGGTCTAAACATAACATAATCATGACACGACTCTAAACCGGACGATTAGGGGAAACCTAAGATCGTCATTAGTATCATGTTCTTTACTTGCTCTAATCCATGCCTTGTACTTATCATGTAGCATCTAATGCTCTTATTCTTAAACATAAACTTGCATGGATTCACTCTTGCATAATCTTGAACATAACATAATCATAATCATACATAAACGTAACTAAGTTCATTCATTATGTTAGCGTTGAACAAACAGTTATCTTGGTTCATTTTACGGAGAGCCCCGGGTGGAGTAACCCCGAGATCAATCCCATACATGACCGATGTACGTACATCGGACTCCCTAGGTGTCGTGCGGGTCCCTTGCGGCTTGAACCGTTCCCCTTAGGTCGAGAACCTCCCGTATCCCCCTGACGTGGATAACAAGAGACACGAGCACCGCCATGCGGTTATAATCTTAGTCTTGCGTTTTCGGTGACATACGGGTCCCTTACAGCTTGAATCGTTCTCAAAATGAGAACCCCTTGTATCCCCCTAATGTGGATAACAAGAGACATGCCACCTACTTATACTTATCATGTTCTTGTCATAAATTTAGGATAAACCTAATCATGCATACATGTTTACCTCGGAACCTTGATCGATCCGATTAATGGTAAAGTCTTACTTGTTCATGCTTGTACATACTTAATCATGGTGGAGAGATTTAACTAATCAAACCACGACTTAACATGCTTGGTAAACACTCTTTCTCACTGGTTGATCATGCCAAAAGGTGGCCGGTGAACTAATCAAGCACAAGTGTGAATCCTCCGGGAATGTAAGGCATGTTAAGAAAGAACGTTCCGACAAATTCGAGTATGATGTTAGTGATACTTCATGTATCCGTAAGTGAAGAAGTTGGATATATATATATATATATATCTAAGCATGACCGAAAGTTTCGGTAGGAGTCATTTCTAGAATGGAATATATATATTCTGGAACGTAAGTACAAGACTACAAGTTAAGGATATGTCGATATGTGTTGATGGAGTTAGTAAGCTCTCAGGGATTGAGATATGAGAACGGAAGATAAAGATTTATATGTTCAGCGGGAATAAGATTCTAACAGTGAATGAATTAGCAGAGAAATAAGTTAAGTCGTTCGTAGTGAATGAAGTTGAAGTTTTATGTGGAAGTTTATGTTAAGTGCTAGGATGACAAGATATCAGTTTCTAATGTGCCGTGAATTGAATCGATTGATGTTAATGCTTGTCATGCAAAGGTTATAGAATTGTTTCTAAGACGATCGAAAGGAATGATATGCATTGGGATACTTGAGGAAATAAGATTTTATGAAAAATATGATTTTTGGAAAACTGTGTTAAAGAAAGCACGCCAATAGCGAAAATTTCGCTAATAGAGGATTTCGCTAATAGCGAACCTGGAGCGAAGTTTCGGTTTTCCCGAAAACTGTCATTTCGTCTCTAGGGTTAGTAGTAGCTATTGGAGGTTGTTTTCACAATCTTTTATGCAACAAAAACTCTCTATAACATCAAGTATCGAATGCATATTACACCCTATGAATTCTAAGGAAGAAAATGCATGGACAACTATTAACGGAATCAATCCGGTTCAATGTAACATTAGAAGTTAACGTAGCAAGAGCTGACGAAGAGCTTGGGTCAGAAGTTTTAAAGTTCCGGCATATGACTAGATAAAGTGAATGCGCATGCATGAGATGAAAGGTAAGTGGTAAAGAATTATGCAAAGTCACAAGATTTTTAGATTCAATGAAGTTATGAGTATTCCCCCACGGATCTATGTTTTGCTTGATTGATTTGTTAAGGCTCGTTATGATGATGAATTCTAAAGTTTGTCAAAATTTTGAAAATGAATACATGCATATGGGTGATTGGAGATGGCGTTCTTGGATTTAAAAGAAATTTTGCAGGTACCGGTTGTTACGACTCACGTAGAGTGGGCTAAACTCACCGGAACTAAGGTTTGATGACACAATTGTGCTGTCAACTTATTCCTTGATTTTTGATGCAACGACTGGGGCCAAACTTATTACGTTTTTATATAAGGAGAAATCGTCAACGCCAATGACCCGTGTGTTATATTATAATGTTTTCTTAAAGAAAGAAATTAACGAGCAAGCAGCAGTTGATTACGCAAAACATAGTATGCGAGAATACAAGGATGCAATGAAGTATGATCAAGAAAAGTATGTATGAATTTATGATGAGTCTACTATGGGAATTCGAGATTGCTCGAAGACAAGTTTAAAGTACGATAAGTATATGTCATAAGGTAAACTCAACCAGTGAGAAAGTAAGGTCTATCCTCAAGTAAAATAATATGGTAATTCGACAAGTCTACCGTGAGATCCAATTTTGCAAGGTATTGTGAAGTGCAAGTTTATGGCATTGAATGCCACACGAAAGGTCTTGACAAGAGTTCAAGAAGATGATGTTTATATGTAAAGTTCGGTTGTCTTAATGAATTAGAGTATTGGTTAAGGCCAACTGGTGGGAATCAGAGTGGCGCAACGAAAGTTAATTGGTGTAGTTGCTAACAGTAAACATGGAACATGGAATGTGATAGTAAGAGCCTTCGTTAGAAGCATTATGGGACAAGCGAGATGTTCTCGAAATGTTAAGTAAGAAAGGAGATACAAGTCATGAGTTAGGTACAATGAAGTGCATACCCTTTTATGTCAAACTTGTTAAATGACCACGATACTTACTAAGAAGATTTCGAACTATGATTTAAAAACTCCTAAATTTAAAATGGATATTAAGGAACTTGGAAACGAAAGTATTTTTAACATGATACTTTTCACAAAATTCTTTTAAAAGACTATGTTTCCATTCGTTCCAAGAATCCGAATACTCATGTTTAGAAAACTTTTTAAAAGCAATATGTTAGAATGAGTATCGTCATTATTTAACAAGAAACGACGCTTGAAGGTATGTGAATGCTATGGAAAGTAAGATGTGTTGAAGTAAACAACAAAGTTTTTCGAAAAGTCTTATGAGGCGCATAAGTATATGTTAAGAGTATTCAAATGCAAGAGGTCTAAGTCGGAAGTTTTAAGGGCATGTAAGTTACAAGATGGGTTGATGAATGTTATATGTATAGGCGTAATTAATCTCACCTCTCTACGACAAGTTATATGAGTCATCCATGAATTTGGGTGCAATAAGAATGGTAATGAAATCAGAAGAATTAATAAGACTCTGAAAAGAGGTAAGAGATTCGTAGAATCGTCAAGATAAGTAATGTCAGAAAGAGGCACATGTTTCAAGGTACAATCAGTAAACTGATGTATAAATTATATGTTACCCGATAAGATTATGTATGCATGAAAAAATGTTTTATGTTGCAAGTAAGCACTACAGGGAAAACTTGGTTTCCGGTAGGATTCCAGTTAAAATGCAAATCCTGAGTGTTCATGTTTATGATAAGATATATGTATGAATGGTTTATGTTAAACGGTAAGATACAAGTCCGAGACAATACATCTATGTGTAGCAAGGTAAGTTCTGAATCATGATGTACTATGATAACCCTAAGTATGAGTGGTATTAATAACAAGAAAGCTATATGCTTATGTATGTGAATCGAGAAACAAGACGAAACTCAAGCAATGATGAACTTCTTGGATATGTATGGATAAGAAATGTATGGCTCAGACCATAAATGGTAAGACTTTGTCAGGATGGTCGGTAGGTAATCTCTAAATTTCGAGGACAATTTTTTTTTAAGGGGGGTAGGATGTAATATCCTGCCTGTCAGTATCAAGATATTACCAGTCGATCGTGTCAGAGGAATTAAAATCATGGAAAGTAAGTTAATGGAAATATTTTATGAGATGTTAGCTTATTACGGATAAAGTATCAAGGTCGTATTTAATACGCCTGTGGCAAGGGCATTTTTGTAATTTCACGAAAAGTAATATTTATATGTTTATATCTCATTTCCCTTATCATTTTCTCTCTCTAGGTTGGAGCAAATATTTCCTCTCCCTTCTTTCCTCTCCATCGGCCTTCTCTCTTCTCTCCCTACTTCTTTAATTCATCAAATCTTCTTCCTTTAACATTCAAGATCAAGAATTGGTTCCTCCATCACCCTTTATGAGATTGGTAGCTTAGATTGAGGCTTGATTTCAACTCTTCTTCTTCTCTAGAAGTCCTTCAAAGCTAGGGTTTTGATTAAGCAAGAAGGTTGGGCTTATAGCATGGTACTCTCAAGAGCAAGGAACAAGTAGAAGCTCTATTTGAGCTTGTTTTCCAACTTTATCTTCACAAGGGGAAAAACCATGAAATTAGGGTTTTGGTGAAAGAAGATTTGGAATGGATTAGAGATGAGCTAGCAAAGATTCATGATGCTTGAATTGCAAGAAAAGGTAACAAGATGGTGTGGTTTGAGTCAAAGAAGCAAGTAGACAAAACTAAGGTTTTGGGCATGTTTGAGCTTGGAGCTTGGAGTTGCTTCAAGATTATGATTAGGTGAGTTCCATAGATAGAATTCCCACCCTTTGGGATTATGATTATGCCATGTATGTATATTATGAATAATATGAAATTCTAGGGTTTATGTATTAGTTTAGTTGCTCCTTTTCATGCCATGCTTACTAAGTGTGCTAATACTTGCCACATGAATGGTTTACAAGTTTCTTATGATCAAATATGTACCAATATGTTTAGGGACACTTGGTTTGAGGTTTTTGGGTCAAAAATGCCATTTTTAGGGGTGCTGGACTGTCCTAACTCGCCACGGCGAGTAAATAGCTCGCTAGGCGAGCTAGAAGGTCGAACAAGGGGTTCTGCTCGCCTCCTACTAGCCATGGCGAGCAGTAGCTCGCCTCCCCAGTAAGTTCACTCGCCTAGGCGAGTAAGTAGTGCCATCTGGTGCTGCTTGCTCGTTTCAGGCAGATTCGGTGATTTCCGTTCCGGATCTTTAGTGCAGTCTTTTATAAATGTAAACCCCTTAAACCAAGGTCCTAAATGATGATCAAAGAAAGCATGAATCTTATGATGTGAAGCAAGTATTAAGCATGTTAGTAAGGCATGGAATACGAGAGAAATCATGTCATGAAACGGGTAGCAAGCTATCCATAAGTAAGGGAAAAACTAGAGCCTCGACATAGTTGTCGAGAACTAGCAAGTTAGCCAGATTCCTAGAATGCTAAGACGCGAAGTATAAACTCTTCACATATGTTTAAGAGTGTTTAGCAAGCATGTTAAGTCGTGGTTTGATTAGTTAAATCTCTCCACCATGATTAAGTATGTACAAGCATGAACAAGTAAGACTTTACCATTAATCGGATCGATCAAGGTTCCGAGGTAAACATGTATACATGATTAGGTTTATCCTAAATTTATGACAAGAACATGATAAGTATAAGTAGGTGGCATGTCTCTTATTATCCACATTAGGGGGGTACAATGGGTTCTCATTTTGAGAACGATTCAAGCCGTAAGGGACCCGCATGTCACCGAAAACGCAAGACTAAGATTATAACCGCATGGCGGTGCTCGTGTCTCTTGTTATCCACGTTAGGGGGATACGGGAGGTTCTCGACCTAAGGGGAACGGTTCAAGCCGCAAGGGACCCGCACGACACCGAGGGAGTCCGATGTACGTACATCGGTCATGTATGAGATTGATCTCGGGGTTACTCCACCCGGGCTCTCCGTAAAATGAACCAAGATAACTGTTTGTTCAACGCTAACATAATGAATGAACTTAGTTACGTTTATGTATGATTATGATTATGTTATGTTCAAGATTATGCAAGAGTGAATCCATGCAAGTTTATGTTTAAGAATAAGAGCATTAGATGCTACATGATAAGTACAAGGCATGGATTAGAGCAAGTAAAGAACATAATACCGATGACGATCTTAGGTTTCCCCTAATCGTCCGGTTTAGAGTCGTGTCATGATTATGTTATGTTTAGGCCTCGATACATAGAGTGTATTCTTGGCACCGCGGTTCTAGGTTCTCCTCGACCGCCATGACACATATAGGAAGTGAAGCCTATAACAAGTAAGATATGATTATGAAGGCTCTAGTATGCACTACCGTCTAAGTATGCAAGTCCCCACACACGTATAATCAACCGTCAGGTTGTAATGTAGACACGTGGTGACCGTAGGTTTCCCCTTGAGGTTGCCTATAGCCTAGGGTTTAGGGGAACTCACTGAGAAATTATGTCTCATCCCAATCCTTATTTGTTTCAGATAAGCAGGATGTTTATGCATGTTCGGAGCCGGATGGATATTACTTCAAGGGTTCGTTCGTAAAGCTGCAGGACGATATGGACATCAAGGATGTATTTTTATGTATGGATGAGTTGTATTGTATTATGATTTATACGAACGTGACTTGATGTAAATATTATTCATTCGTAAATGTTTTATGTTGTATAATTTAATGTATCCAGTACTAATATTAACGCACGTGCCAGACTTTCTAGATACGTCTGGTATGGGTGTTACAATTATCTAATGCTCTTATTCTTAAACATAAACTTGCATGGATTCACTCTTGCATAATCTTGAACATAACATAATCATAATCATACATAAACGTAACTAAGTTCATTCATTATGTTAGCGTTGAATGTAACAGCCCGATTTTTCGCTAGATTTATTTTATTATTTATTTATGTGTGTTGTGTGTGCTATTATGTGATTATTTGCATCTGTGTGTATTTTTGGTTGGGAATTGTAGAATTCGGTGTAGAAGGGTATTTTAGTCATTTTGGACTTAGGGGCATTTTGGTCATTTTGAGAGTAGGGGTAATTTTGTAATTTTGGATGAGAATTATTTTAGTGCTTAGTAAGAGTATTATTTTACCAAGTTACTAGAGAGAGTGTAGTAATCATTTTATTTACCGGTAAGTGACCGTTAGTGTTGTAATTTACCATTAAGTGAGTAGTGACATTTTGGGTGTTAGAATAGAAATGGGTTAGGCCCATTAAGGTTTGAGAGATAAGCCCAATTGAATAGAGCACATATATAAACTCTAGTTGTTGGTGAAAATTAGGTTTCACAACATTTCACATTTCATTTCATTTGGGAAGAGAAGAGATAGAAGCTTGAGAGTAGAACAAGATCAAGGGCTAGAGCTAGAGGAGGGGATTCATCATCTAGGAGCTAAATTGAGGCTTGAATTAAAGATTCTTGGTGTTGGAGGTAAGGGGGTTAGTTTTTGATCATAATTTCATCATTTTTCATTTATACCCATTTTTATGAAATTGATAAATTGAATCTAATTGCTCTAAATTCGTGCATGATTGTTGTTATGATTGAGAACATGATTTGTATGACAATTGCATGTTATTATGTGAATTAGCATGTTGAAATGTGCATTTGTGGGTATATTGTGTTCTTGAGCAATTTTGATGAAAAATGAGGTTGTGATGTTGAATTGTGCATGAATTTGTGTTCATTAGTTGTTGTTGATGATTGTTGAACTGTTGAAATCGAATTTGTGTAACTGGAATCGTCGTTTATGGATTTGTGAGGAGATTTGTGGTTGTGTTGGTGTTTTGAGAAAATGGTATGATTTTGGTGAAATGAGCTATTTTGTTGTTTCTAATGCTTGAATCATGTTTGTTTAAGTGTATTGAACCTATTTTGACCCATAAACACTTTCTGGAAGTTGATTTGGGAGTTGGGGGTTTGAAAATTGGGATTTTGGGCAAAAATGGTGTAAAAATCCGTAACTACTGAAGAAATTCGCTAGAACTGCGCTAATAGCGAAAGTGTCTGGAGTTGTTGCGCTAATAGCTCAAACTACGCTAATAGCGAAATTGCCCAGAAACCGCTTTTCTATTTCGCGTTCTTGCGTCTTTTTCCCTCGTTTCTGTTTTGATCTGGTCTTTGGTGTAAACATGAAAGTTGTACATAATTTTGTTAGCTTTCCAATGGCTTTGGTTTGACTTGAAAATGTTTTTTGGTTTTTAAGTTTTGAGGAAAATACTCCAAGGAGGTCTTAGAGAAAATTTTACGAAAAATCCGCATAACTATTTCTAAGTCGACCCAAACCTTATGGATTGTTTCCACACTTCAAACTTGGGTTTTATGAGTTCAATTAAGGTGTTTAATACTATCTAATCTATGAGGTGATGGATCTAACTTGTTTTGCTTTGAAAATGGAAAATTTTGTAAAGAGTGGAAAAGTGAGACGAACTTTGAATTTTTCTTGAATTCGTCGTTTTTGGCCGATGAAATGCTTATGTATCCTCTACTGCACCTATAAGTGACTTGTGAGAATACATGGCATAGGAAATTGAGCTTGTAGAGTTGGTTTTGGTTCATAACTTCTATTATTTTTAAATGGTGACTTTTGGAGACGAACTTAGTAGAAATGAACCTTGATGAACTAAAGTCTTATGAATCTTTTGTGAATGGTCACATATGACTAAATGGTTGTATTTGAATGATTGTGGAAGGATGAGAATGATGTTTATCATAAATTGTTGTGTTATTCCATTTTACTTGGTTTATGTGATGTAAATGGAAATGAATTGTAAATCGATGTTGATGTATGTTGATAATTAAGATGAGGATGATGTTGTTGGTTGTTGATGAATATGATGATGATTTATGTTGATGATGTTGATGTATGTTGATGACTCTTATTTGATTGTGATTGTTGAATGTGTGGACACGTATACTTGATAATGCAGTTGTTGTTGAGGTATTCAATGTAATTGGAGGTGTACTTTTACATTGTCGTTGTTATGTTGAAGTTGTGCATTATTGGGTCGTTGTTGTATGTCCATGCATCATGATCATGTTGAGTCATATGTTGAAATGTAAAAGGAGGTGTACTTTTACATAGTTGTTGTAAGAGGAGGTGTACTCTTATGTAAGAGGAGGTGTACTCTTACATAGATGTTCAGTTGGCATCTAATGACTGTTGTTGATTTGGTACCACATGCATATATGTGTCGAGTATAGGCGCATTGCATATTGAAATGTTATCTTGTTGTTGCATGTGAATGATGATTGTTGATGGTAAGTGTGTTTGATGAATACATACTTGTGACTTGATGAATTGTGCATTGATGAAATCTTGAAATGTTGTGATCTAGGTGGATTGGTGTATATGTACATTGGTGGACCTTGTTGATGGTTGTAAATAATTGAACTATGTTCTAATTGCATGTCTTACTCGTTTGTGCTTATACACTTGGTGAATATACTTGATGATAATTAATTTGATGATAATGATGAGATTGTGTCGATGTCTTGATTAGAGATTGAATATGTCTGATATGCTATGATAGCTTGAGGTACAAGTAATGGGGGATATTAATCATGTGATGCTAGTATTCTAGGAGGGATGGTTATGTATGTGTGATATGTATGAATCCTTGAATGCTATGTTTTCGTATGGATTATGATTAATGTAATACTTACCCCCAGTGGTTTCGACCGCCTACATGTCTGTATGGATGGGTAGACGTTGTGCAGGACTAGACGCTTGGTGAGTTTGCTTGTTGGATGTTTGGACGACGGGAGCTTTCTCCGTTGTCGTGTTAGTGTCGTAGTATCTAGGCTCTGATTAGGCTTAGTGTCTATTTGTTGTTTTGGATTCTGTTGCTATGTTGTTGCTATTGTCCACTTGTCGGACTTGGAATATTTTCACATGAGGATATATTTTGACCATGGCATGTATATGTTGAAGTTTATGAATTGTATTCCGCTGTGACCGTTGAAATATTATATATATGCATGACATTAGTTGGTTTTATTTAGAGACGTAGCATCTATTTCTAGAATATTTCTGATGTATTCGCGCGTTTTACCGCTTAATAGATATAGGGTGTTACATTGAACAAACAGTTATCTTGGTTCATTTTACGGAGAGCCCCGGGTGGAGTAACCCCGAGATCAATCCCATACATGACCGATGTACGTACATTGGACTCCCTCGGTGTCGTGTGGGTCCCTTGCGGCTTGAACCGTTCCCCTTAGGTCGAGAACCTCCCGTATCCCCCTGACGTGGATAACAAGAGACACGAGCACCGCCATGCGGTTATAATCTTAGTCTTGCATTTTCGGTGACATGCGGGTCTTTTACGGCTTGAATCGTTCTCAAAATGAGAACCCCTTGTATCCCCCTAATGTGGATAACAAGAGACATGCCACCTACTTATACTTATCATGTTCTTGTCATAAATTTAGGATAAACCTAATCATGCATACATGTTTACCTCGGAACCTTGATCGATCCAATTAATGGTAAAGTCTTACTTGTTCATGCTTGTAGATACTTAATCATGGTGGAGAGATTTAACTAATCAAACCACGACTTAACATGCTTGCTAAACACACTTAAACATATGCGAAGAGTTTATACTTCGCGTCTTAGCATTCTAGGAATCTTGCTAACTTGCTAGTTCTCGACAACTATGTCGAGGCTCTAGTTTTTCCCTTACTTATGGATAACTTGCTACCCGTTTCATGACATGATTTCTCTCGTATGCCATGCCTTACTAACATGCTTAATACTTGCTTCACATCATAAGAATCATGCTTTCTTTGATCATCATTTAGGACCTTGGTTTGAGGAGTTTACATTTATAAAAGACTGCACAAAAGATCCGGAACGGAAATCACCGAATCTGCCTGAAACGAGCAAGCAGCACCAGATGGCACTACTTACTCGCCTAGGCGAGTGAACTTATTGGGGAGGCGAGCTACTGCTCGCCATGGCGAGTAGGAGGCGAGCAGAACCCCCTGTTCGACCTTCTAGCTCACCTAGCGAGCTATTTACTCGCCGTGGCGAGTTAGGACAGTCCAGCACCCCTAAAAATGGCATTTTTGACCCAAAAACCTCAAACCAAGTGTCCCTAAACATATTGGTACATATTTGATCATAAGAAACTTGTAAAACATTCATGTGGCAAGTATTAGCACACTTAGTAAGCATTGCATGAAAAGGGGCAACTAAACTAATACATAAACCCTAGAATTTCATATTATTCATAATATACATACATGGCATAATCATAATCCCAAAGGGTGGGAATTCTATCTATGGAACTCACCTAATCATAATCTTGAAGCAACTCCAAGCTCCAAGCTCAAACATGCCCAAAACCTTAGTTTTGTCTACTTGCTTCTTTGATTCAACGTCAATGACCCGTGCGCTAGCTTACGAAGTTTTCTTTTAAAAGAAAAATCAACGAGCAAGCATTGGTATGATTAAGCAAAATATAGCATGCGAAGGTACAAGGTTAGATGTTCAAGAAAGATGTGTTCGAGTTGCTTGGAAACAAGTTCAAGTATGATGTGAATGGTAAATGCAACCAGCAGGAACGTAAAGTTTACCCCCAAGATAAGTATTGTGAGCATAAGATAAGTTATCATGCGTTTTGTATTTTCAAGACAAGTGTAGGATTGTGACGTTGGTTGCAACAGGGGAAAATCTTGAAAACAGTTCAAGAAGTTAGTATTCAAGTGGTAAGCAGAAATGTGAAGTCTCAATTGCTCTAATGGATTAGAGTAATGGTTTAAGCCAACCGATGGGAATCAGAGTAGCGCCATGGAAGCTAAATGTTAATCATGGAACATGTAATTTTAGTATGAAAGAATCTTTGTAAAGAACATTCGGTTGGTAACACAAGTTTAACAGGAAGCATCATAAGACATGCAAGGAGTTCTCAATGTGATAAGTAAGGATGAATTCTTATTCAATCAGTGTTGGCTAAGGTAAAAGTTTTAAGTATGTGCCGTCACCTAAGTAAGATAAAAAGGACAAGAATTGCCATATATGAATTGGTCAGGATGCTCGAAAGATGATAATGGGAAGTATGTAAGGTTCAGAAGGTTACCTTTCGAGACTCAAGTAAAGAATTAAAGCAACAAGAATGATGACCGGGTTCCGAAAAAGGTGTTAACGCTCAAACGATAACTGAATGAGAGGATGTGGAGATTCAAGTTTAGTGTTCCGAAGAAGCGGAACAAGTTTATGGCAAAAGGACCAAAGATTTCTTACGGATATGTAAGCCTTATTGCGAGTATGTATATCGGTTAAAAAGGGAAGAATCTATCTTTGAAGTTAAGTATGTTATCATGAGAGAGAAGCAACTTTTGAGTGATGTGTTATAAGATTCATGCCCTTGTATGCAATACTTGTTGAGTGAAAACGATACTTGTCAAAACATGTTAAGTCATGATTTTATAACTTTTAAAGCTAAGATTTGTATTATGGAGCTTGGGAACGATGCTTATTTCTAAACTCATGGAATTATACATTTTCGAAACTGATGAAATATGTCGTAAGTAAACTCACTTAAAACGTATAAACTTCAGGACCAACTTGTCGTGGACAAGTTTGGGGCGAGTTGTAAAATCTTTTTCAAAAACATAGAAACTCGTCCGATGGTTCTGTAGTACCATTACAGATTCAGTTTTGGAGTTGATAAAATCTTTTTAGTCTTATGAAATAAGTTTTTTTACCATAAAAATTAATTAAATTGAAATATTTATAAATTTATGATTTAAATTCCCAAAATGTTTTAACAAAATACATGGTGTAAATAATTTTTTTAATATCCATTCCTTATTTTTTATTTTTTTCATTTATGTCTATAGAATTACAATATTACATACCATAACTAATTAATTCTCTTTCTTTCTTTGTGCAAAAGAACACAACATTTGCTCAATTCATACAATTTCACGTTTAATATGCGTTAACTCTAATATAAAATATTGTACAAAAATTCATTCTATGGTACTTTTAATTTACAAAATATACTACGTCGGCACATCTTCGATCCATTATTTATGCATCTAATTTTTTTTATCTTTCGTTATTGGTGTTTTTATTTTTGGATTTTCCGTAAAGGCTAAAATTTAAATAGTAACTAACCAACATTGATGATCATCAAGATTTTTATGTCACTTACTAAATTTGAATGATCAATTCAGTGAGCTAAAGGGATACAAACGACATATTGATTAGAGACATTTAATATTATTTACAGCTTTATGACTGACTTATTGCAACTTCTAAATGCTAAAAACTATTTAATTAAAGTTAACAAAGCATTAAATCTTACTTATAAAAAGATAAAAAAAAAAACGGTTTTTTACATGCAAAGGGGGAAAAATATGGCGCAAATTCTCATATTTGTTTATTCTTTGATCATCTTTCTTTCTCTTTTTCTAGTTGAAACAAAGAGAAGTATGCCAATTTTAAAACTATTTTTGAATTTTCTAATTTATCTTATACACAATATATTGTATCCCTTTAAGTAACATTTATTTTTCTTATTTACAATGCAGCTAACATTCCATGCTTTTCCGATGATGATTGTCCAAAGACGTCCCCTCCTCTAGTTTTGAAGTGCGATGATAATTTTTGTCGGTACTTTAGGGAGAAAAATTTAATTTAAAAATAAGTATGCTTCCTCAAAGCGTATAATAATGTTAGTAACCGAAAAAAAGCGTATAATAATATTTGTACTTACTTTAGAATTTAATTTATGTCTCTTCTACCTTTGAATTTTATGATAAGATCAAAAGTGTAGTCTTATAACATGCAAGTATTATTATCTTTGTTTGCTCATTGAAGATAACACAAACAACAACACCAGTACATAATTATAACAGTAAATTACACTCCCCTCCCCTCAAACTTTGAATAAGAGGGAAGGCTCAAAGATGCTATTAGAGTAATGATATTTTGACATCTATTTGATGACAACTTTGTTGACAACCTTGTTTTTCTCACTTCTTATTGGTCAAAAACAATGGAGAAAGAAAAAGGAAGAGAGAGGATAACAACATCATGTGAGTATGAGAGAGAAAGTTGTTCAAAAGTTGTCAAAAAGTGGTTGTCAAAATATCATTTATCTTATAATTATGTAGTGGTGTTGTTGTTTAAAATAGGGAAGTAGAGTGTAATTATAAGAGTATATCATAATAGGCTCAAAGATGTTTGAATTACACTCTGTTTCCCTATTATGTTCAAATATACACTTCCCTCCCCTCTTATTCAAAACACATTAGAAAATATTTCACTCCCCTCCCTTGAGGAAGCTTGAATTACCCTTCCCTCCCCTCTTATGTTAAAATATACGCTTTACTCCCTCAATAAATTTTTTCATTTCTAATAATCTAGCGACAAAAAAAAGGGTTAATTAAGTAAATGGTCCCTGTAAATATTTTGAATTTTTTTAGTCCCTTTAAAATAAAATCACACTTTTTAGTCCGTATAAAATTTTCCATCAGCATTTTTAGTCCATGTCAAAAATTTTCATCAACATTTTTGGTCCCTAAAAAGCTTAAGAAAAATATCACAGGGACTAAAAAGTATGATTTTATTTTGTAGGGACTAAAAACAAAACTGTGAATATTTATAGGGACTAAAAACTTAATTAACCCAAAAAAAATCATACACATTTCAAAGAAAAATAGTATTGCGGGTCCATTTTAATATAATCAAAATTTGAATATATATTTTTCGCTATTTTTTATTCACAATTTCATTAATATATAATTTTAAACCCTATTATAAAATATGAAACAACCCCAAATAAAATTAAAATATGTGAAAATATATGAAACAACCCCAAATATAATTTCAATAACTGATATATTTGGTCAATAACATAGACGAATTACATGATTTATTTAATAAACTTGGAAAAATAATTTTTTTTCTTATATTCGACACCGTAGGGATTAATGTTTTCAAAACTTAAATGCATAGCTCAATTGATTAGGGCATTGCAATATGTAGAGATCGAGGTTCAACCCTGTATTCCCCACTTATTCACCTTAAGAGGTGAAATACTAGCTAATATGTTACTTGACGGAAAAAAAAGAATATAAATGGATACATTTTCAAAACGGGGAATATTAATTGGACATTTCTATAAACAACTATAGAAATTGAGATATCCAACCAAAGCGAGGAGGGTAAAAATGATAGCAAGAATGAAACAGGAAAAGTCCTAATGTTGTTTTTAAATTTTTTAGTTCCTAAAATACCCAATCAAAACCCCTAACATTCCTACAAAATAAGACTATTGAGATTAAGACTAAAATTGCTGAGAAGACGTCACGTAATAAAATAAAAGCAATTTTGACCCCTTTCGTCCCCTACAAAATCCAAAGACTATTGATTTATGTCTCTTTATTTTGTCGTAATGTTAATACTATAGGTTAAGAGTATTAGGATTGTTTACCTTTTTTTTACACGATACCCATTTTTAAAATGTGTCAAATTACTATAGACTAAGACTATAGAGCACATTTTTAAAGTGTGTCAAGTTTAACTATGTGCTAGAAGTTATTTACAAATTCGGGGAACTTCATCACTGGATTACTCAAAGAAAAATATTTTTTAAAATGTGATTTTCTTGATTCAAGCATCGGTCACAATCCAAGATATGTTTGGTAGAGTATTTTAAATGCTAAATAAGTTCTTCGAAGCCTCTAAAAATGTGTTCTTCAAAGAGGTTTTAAATGGAGTAGGTTTAAATGTGTGTTTGGTCCCTACACTTTTACCCAATTTTGGTATTGGTCCCTGCGCTTTTTTTGTTTGGCATTGGTCCCTGCTGTTTGTAAAACTTTTGGTTTTAGTCCTTCCGTTAAGTCTCAATTAAAAAAAAAACCAAAAACTAACGGTGTGCCACGTGGACCAATCATAACACGCCACGTGGCACACTAAAAGACAAAATTTTATAATTAGTTTTTTTAATATTATTATCTTATTAGATATTTAAAATAAAAAACAAAAATAAGATGAGAAAAGAAAGGAGAAACCCACTTCATATAACCGATTGTACCAGCAGAACTGAACTTTGAATCAAAACCCCTCTTTTTCACCAAGTCTGTTGCCAAGACACACGAAGAGAACGGAGAATGGTTTTTTTTTTTTTATTATTTTATTAGATATTCATGAAGCAGCAAAAGCAGAGGAACTGGAACGGTGGCTTGCCTTCTCTTTCCAGTGTTTTCTTCTTTCTTTCTTTTCTCATCTTATTTTTGTTTTTTATTTTAAATATCTAATAAAATAATAATATTAAAAAAACTAATTATAAAATTTTGTCTTTTGGTGTGCCATGTGGCGTGTTATTATTGGTCCACGTGGCACACCGTTAGTTTTTGGTTTTTTTTTTAACTGAGACTTAACGGAAGGACTAAAACCAAAAATTTTACAAACTGCAGGGACCAATGCCAAACAAAAAAAAACGCAGGGACCAATACCAAAATTGGGTAAAAGTGTAGGGACCAAACACACATTTAAACCAATGGAGTATTCGGACAAGAGTTAACATTATACTCGCTCCGTTTCAAAATGAATGTCGCTTTAGCCAAAAAAAATTGTTTCAAAATGAATGTCACTTTCAGTTTCCAATGCAATAATAACTTTTTCCTTTCAATTGGTACACTCCAATTAATACTCTGCACACTACTTCCAAAGTATTACTTTCAAAACTAACCAATAGTTATTAAGGATAATTTGGTAAAATAACCATTCTCTTTCTTTTAATCATTGCATTTCTTAATATGTGTGTAAACACCTAAAACGACACTCATTTTGAAACGGAGGGAGTACATAGATTCAAAGTGGATTGGTGTTGCAGAAGCCTGCCAAATCAAGCAAATACCACAATCCAAAATCTTAAAGTTGTTGATTTATTAATGCCTAATGAAATGCATTGGAATGTGGACATGTTCAGCGTTCACAAACAAAGAGAAATGTCTAGGGTTGGAAATAATGCTATCCCTCCGTATCATGTTAGGCGTCTTTTTTAAGTTTTACATGGGTATTATAAAAATGATTAGTTGTGTTAATTTTAATGTTGAAATGTATTTCATTTACTATAACTATTAATTATAATTAGAAGAGTAATGAGTGAAATGCAATAAATAAGAGTATAGTAGTGTAAAAGAAAAATGAATGTTGTATTTATTTATTTTTTTTGACAAAATGAATGTTGTATTAGTATCGTAAAAGAGACAAATAATTTGAGATAAATCAAAATAGTAAAGAGGATATTTATTTTGAGTCGGAGGGAGTATTGAAACAATTCATGAGGTTGCAATAGAAGAATGATCAAAATGTCTAAGAACATAGCCCTCTAGTACAAGTAAACAACACAGGTATGGTGTGGTCAACCATCTCCAGGAGTCTACAAATGCAACGTGGATGTCTCATTTTCAAGTACTATTAATAGGTGGGTGTTGGAATGTGTATTTGCGATGATCATGGAAGACTTTTACTTTCTAGAATGAAATGACTCTCGCCTATTAATATCTATTACAGGTAATCCTCCGTCAGGTTTTTAAGTCAAGTAGATAATTGTCCACTTAAAAT
Source organism: Medicago sativa (assembly GCF_051527215.1). NCBI lineage: Eukaryota > Viridiplantae > Streptophyta > Magnoliopsida > Fabales > Fabaceae > Medicago > Medicago sativa. The sequence continues at coordinate 37,248,688 of NC_140755.1, read as the reverse complement.
TCTTGTATCAACCAGTGTTTTTTATAGTAGTGATTCTTGTGGTAGATACGGGTGAAGCAGTTGGGTTGTCGAAGACCCTTGGGTGGGTTTGAGACATGCAGCTTCTCGACGACAAGAAATCATGTGTTTTAGCTTACGATACTATTATTAATGATTACAGATGCATCCTATCCACATATATGTGAATCCTTATGTCAAGTTCATTAAGAGACAAATCAATGAGGATGACCATAATCTTGTTAGAGTGTCTCCATCTTTAACCAATTTTCATATTTTTTTGGCACACATATCAAACAATTATTATGAATGAAATGAATTAAGTTTTTTACCGTAAAAATTAATTAAATTGAAATATTTATAAATTTATGATTTAAATTCCCAAAATGTTTAACAAAATACATGGTCTAAATAATTTTTTAATCCATTCCTTTTTTTTTTTTCATTTATGTCTATAGAATGACAATATTACATACCATAACTAATTAATTCTCTTTCTTTCTTTGTACAAAAGAACACAACATTTGCTCAATTCTTACAATTTTCACATTTAATATGCGTTTACTCTGATATAAAATATTGTACAAAACTTCATTCCATGGTACTTTTAATCCATAAAATATATTACGTCGGTACATCTTCGATCCATTATTTATACATCTAACTTTTTTTTATCATTCGTTATTGGTGTTTTTATTTTTGGATTTTCCATATCTATGAAAGGCTAAAATTTAAATAATAAATAATGACATTGATGATTATCAATATTTTTATGTGAGAAACTTCCTAAATTTAAATGATCAATTCAGTGAGCTAAAGGGATACACACGACATATTGATTAGTGACATTTAATATTATTTACAGCTTTATATGGCGCTTCTTGCAACTTCTAAATGGTAACAACTATTTAGTTAAAGTTAACAAAGCATTAAATCTTACTTATAAAGAGATAAAAAAAATGGTCTATTACATGCAAAGGAGGAAAAATATAGCTCAAATTCTCATGTTTGTTTATTCTTTGATCATCTTTCTTTCTCTGTTTCTAGTTGAAACAAAGAGAAGTATGCCATTTTTTAAACTATTTTTGAATTTTCTAATTTATCTTATACACAATATTTTATCCCCTTTAAATAACATTTATCTTTCTTATTTACAATGCAGCTAACATTCCTTGCTTTTCTGATGAACATTGTCCAAAGACGTCCCCTCCTCTATTTTTGAAGTGCGAAGCTAATTTTTGTCGATACTTTAGGGAGAAAAATTTAATTTAAAAATAAGTATGCTTCCTCAAAGCGTATAATAATGTTTGTACTTTTATAATTTACTTTAGAATTTGATTTATATCTCTTATGCCATTGAATTTTATGACAAGCTCAAAAGTGTATTATTATAACATGCAAGTATTATTATCTTCGTTTGCTCATTGAAGATATCACAAACAACGACACCACTACATAATTATAATAAGCTCCTTTAATAAATAAATGAATAAAATATATTATTATAAATATTAGTAATTTATTCTCCTTTTACATTTAGTATATCAAAGCTTATAGAAAATAGCTAAACTTAAACTTTTATGTCGTAAGTTGTTATAAATAATTATAATCATACTTATTTCTAATATGAATAACATTGCTAACAAAGTGTGCCAACCCTAATTCTACTCACTTTTGGCGCCTTGCTGTTCCTATTTTTTTGGAAATGCTATGCCGTGATTTTTTTTCTTTCGGTGGCGTAGTTATTGCTATCACAATTCACAAGACAATGATACAACTTCTACTCCCTCCGGTCCTATTTATAAGAGAAAGTTAGGTCAACAAAAATGAATGTATTTGGACTGAATTTTTAACTAGATACATCAACTTTTGTTGACCCAAATTTCTCTTATAAATAGGACCGGAGGGAGTATTATCTATGCCTTTCTGATTAGTTTCAAAACATTGATTGAATGGCGGTTATTGTATTCCACCATCCCTCAAATATTGGTTTCCCAAAACGTTATTCAATACCTCCCATTTTCCCAATGTTTTATGGTTTCATATCAAAGGATTTTGCCTTCTATATATTCAAGCTTTCAAGTATGGAGTCCACGTTCCCTTTCCAGTGATGACTCACCACCACAACTTTCAGGCAATGCTTTCCTATCATATGCTAATTGGTGAATATTCATACTATTAATTTTTTATTTTCTGTTTATGTTATTTTTTGTTCATGTCAAACCAAAATGTTCTGAAGTGTTTCTATTTTTGTAATTGCATTTTGTCGCCATCTTTTTGGTTTTAAACCATTTCATGTTTTTTTCAACGCCTTTGATCCCCAACCCAACTACTGATATGGAGAGGAGGATCAACGAGCTTCGTCTGAAATATCGGACATACATGGTTGAGATGGATGTGAAATACGTGGGTGGTCTACCTAATATAATAGTGCACTCTAACTTTCATTACTGTTATGTGTTTATTTTTTAAATTGTTAATGACGACTTTGTTTACTCAGGGATCTGTAATGCTGCCAATGATGTTTTCACATGACTTTGGGGACCAGATACATCAGTATGCAACCCTTATTGATCCAAAAAACAATCGTTTTGAGGTATTGGTGGAAAGAAATAACCAAGGAATTTATCTGACTAAGGGTTGGCATGCTATTCGTGATTTCTACAAGGTCCAATTTGGTTTGTGGATTACCATTGTCTTTAAGGGAAACAACATGTTCAGCATTAGAGTGAAAAATAGGTTTGGTAAGAGGATTCAGTATCCAACCTTGGAACTACCAATGGATTTTAGGGTTCATCGTATTGTTGTGTCAGTCACCCCTAACTGGGTTGTCCCGCGCCCATTTGTGCATGATGTGTTTAATTTTCAGCTAACTTATGAAAAGATTCCGCGTCTTCATGATGTTACTGTTGGATATTTGGTAAATTCATAACTTTTTTGATCTTATATTTCACTTAACATGATAAATTTTGCTATAATTACTGATATGATTTTTTGACATTGCAGGAACTTGCTGAATTCATATTTGCTCATATGGCTTTGGACGCCAGAATACCATTCAAATTCCAACGGAGGCAATCCCCTATTACGGTTTGTTTTGGTATGACAATTAACAAAAGTCAAGGTCAATCACTAAAACATGTTGGAATCTACTTGCCACAATCAGTTTTCTCTCACTGCCAATTATATGTTGCAATTTCCAGAGTCACATCAAGGAAGGGTTTGAAAATTCTCATAACTGATAGTAACGGCGACTGCACTGACAACACAAACTATGTTGTTTACAAAGAAGTATTCCAAAATGTATAAGCACTTATTTAAACAACACTGTGACATTTTGACAATAACTCATATTAGACATTGTTTCTGTATTGTTAATGACAGTTTTTTTTTGGACTAACACGTCACTTTTCTTTATTCAATAACATCAAAAAATTTATGTTTCTGTTTTTTTTTTCAATTGTTTTCTTTATTCATACCATATATGCCCCGTGCGGTAGCACGGGAAGGAGATCTAGTACACTTTAACGAGCGTAACAATACACATATGATCTATATATCTAATCTATAATCCATAATCTATATTATATATAAAGAAAGTAGCCTGTATTGGGGGGGGGGTGTACCTGTAGACACTCCGACGCTCAAGTAAGTAGGGGTTTGAGAGTGAAAGAGATTCTACCTTACTTTAATTCTCCCATCATGCTCATCCCAAATTCATCCTGCATTTACTTAGAAAATTCCTTGCAAAGAGATGCATTAGTAAAACCAAATATTATATCATCAACATAAATCTACACAACAAGAATGTTTTTCTCAAGAGTTCTTCTGAAGAGTGTTGTGTCAACCTGACCTCTTTTAAAATCATTTTCAATTAAGAAATTACTTAGTCAATCATACCAAGCTCTAGCAGCTTGTTTAAGACCATATAGTGATTTCTTAAGCTTATAAACATGGTGAGGATACTTCAGATCCTCAAAACCTGGAGGTCGCTTAACATACACTTCTTCAAATATTACTCTATTGAGAAATGCACTCTTAACATCCATTTGATATAATATTATGCCATGATTTACTGCATAGGATAGAAGTAACTTGATTGCTTCCAATCTTGCAACTGGAGCAAATGTTTCAGTATAATCAATGCCTTCTTGTTGACTGTATCCTTAAGCAATAAGTCTGGCTTTGTTTGTGATTACTTTCCCTTGTTCATTGAGCTTGTTTCTGAATACCCATTTTGTTCCAATAATATTCTTGTGCTGAGGCTTGGGTACCAGATCCCACACATCATTTCTTTGAAATTGATTGAGTTCTTCTTGCATAGCTAGTATCCATCCATCATCTGATAGTGCTTCATCAACTGTAGCAGGCTCTATCACTGATAACAATCCAATCATAGACTCATCTTGTCTGAAATATGATCTTGTTCTTCTGGGACTTTCTTTGTTTCCAATGATTAGATCCTCAGGATGTGAAGACTTGTACTTGAATTTATTCTTGGATTGATTAGCTTGCTGAGAACCATCTTGAGCTTCATCAGAAGCATCTTCAATTTGAGCTTCTGGAGTGGGTTTAGCTTCTGGACTACCTTCAGACTCTTGAGTCTGATCAGGTTCTGAATTATCTTCAGGCACCTGTATATCTGCAAAACTTTCACCTTGCTCTCGAGTTTCATTTCCAGGCTCTTTGTCATCAAATTTGATGTGCATTGATTCTTCAATACAGAGTGTCTGAATTATACACTCTGTATGCCTTTGACCTTCCTAAAAAGATTCCTCTTTGGGCCTTGGCATCAAATTTCTTTAGGTAGACATTGTTATTTAGAATGTAACAGGTACATCCAAATTGATGAAAGTAAGAGATATTGGGTCTTCTTCCCTCAAAGAGTTCATATGTTGTTTTCTCCAAGATAGGTCTGATGATTCTATTTTGGATATAACATGCTGTATTCACTGCTTCTGCCCAGAAATGTTTAGCAAAATTGTTTTCATGAATCATGGTTCTAGCCATTTCTTGTAAAGTTCTATTGCTTCTCTCTACAACCCCATTTTGTTGTGGAGTTCTAGGAGAAGAGAATTCATGGATAATTCCATGTTTTTAACAAAAAGTTTCAAATGGCTCATTTTCAAACTCTCCATCATGATGACTTCTGACTTTTAAAAATTTCATTTCTTTTTCAGACTGTATTTGAGTGCAGAAGCTACTGAATACATCATAAGCATTATCCTTACTTCTCAGGAATTTAACCCAAGTCCATCTGCTATAATCATCAGCAATGACTAATCCATATTTACTTCCATATAGGGATGCAGTGTTAACTGGAAGTGTAGACAATGTCTTTTGTTTTAAAAGATGATTTAATAATCTTCCATTTCTGGTATGCACCACAAAGTGCATCTGAATGATAATCAATGTTAGGTAAGCCTCTGACCAGTTGTAACTTACTAAGCTTAGAGATTAATATGCAGTTAGTATGTCCCAAACTTCTATGCTTCTATGCCATATCTATTTCTTATCATTCATCGCATTGGTTCTATGTTCAAAGTGTGTAAGAAGCTCTTTAAGACACTCAATAAATTCTTATTTGGGAATTTTAGAATATACCTCATTTTCATATTCAGAGTCTAAATCAGGTTCAGCTTCTGAAGTCACAGTAGCCACTAACCCCATAGCTACATTTACTTCATCTCTAGCTTCTTTCTTATCAGATCGAGATTCATTGTCTAAATCTTCCCAGGTTGCCATTAAACTTGTCTTAATCTGCTTCCTGAACTTGCTTGAGTTGAAATTCGGTTTCTTGGACTTATCCTTTGATTTCTCCTTCTGAAGATCAGGGCAATCAACAATGAAGTGTCCAACCTTCTTACAGTTGAAGCAACCCTTCTGATCTTCTTTCTTGGAGTATTTGTAACTACCTCTTCTGCTCAAGAAAATCTTGTTCTTGTTAGCCAGATACTGAAGCTTATTGGAAAGCATAGCCATCTTCTCAGCATGATCTTCATCAGAATCTCCATTAGGGGATTCATCTTCAGATTCAATGACTTTTAGAGCTTTAGATGACTTTCCTTTAGATGGCAGAGAAATAGATTTTGTCTTCTTAGCAGACTCATGCTCATTGAGACTCATTTCATGAACCTTGAGAGAACTCACAAGATCTTCAACACTTAAAGTGTTTAAATCTTTAGCTTTGATAGGGCCAAACCGCAAGTGCACGGCCTATCGAAGTAATAGTAGTAAGAAGAGTATCGTTCCGCTAGGGAGTTGTTCAATTCAATTAACCTTTAAAGAATGATTAGAGGAGAAGAAAGTTTAGTAAAAGGATGTTTATTTGCTGACGGTAAATAACAATAATGATAAAGAGCCTTGGGATCATTGGTTCATCATAATAACGAATCTTTTCACAAGCAAGCCTTAAACTTATAATTATGCGTTAATCTTAATTTCTAAGGACAAGTTTCTCTTTAGCATATCACAGCTTCTCTCAAAGTCAATGAGTGTATCCTTCCAACAACCACACCTATTCTCATGGGTGATTGCCTTTGGAACCCTTGAAGATCGAAACTTTATGTGTCCCAAGGTTTGCTAGACTAATCTCATGTTTCGCAACCCTTGTCTAAATTCACTTGTTCGAATATCAAAGCTCCGCGTTCGCTTTATGAATTGATATTTGAGATGATGAATTAACCATTATCAAACCCTCCGCGTTCGCTTCCACAGTTTGATAATAATTAATTCATGTTAAAGCGGTGAATTTAGATTAGGAATTAAGGTAACATATAATTAGGGTTTAAGGCTTGGCTTGATCCGGATTACGTCATTAGACTTATCCAACAATCCCAAGACAAAGAAGTCTACTCACTCATGTTCATCGTAGACATGGGGAAGAAGAGAGAAAATGGTAAAGTAAATTGCAAAGAAGAAAGTAAATAAAATAAAAGATTGTATTGAAATAATTCTTAAAATATTCAAAGGAAAGGTGAATGTTTATGGTGCAGAGCTACTCTATTTATAGCTTTACAATCGACTTAGAAACTAAGCAACTAAAAGGGCAAAACAGTAAAGCTGCAACAGGGTAACTTGGGCTTGAAGAAAAGCAGCAAAAGTGGCTTCTGGAGGTGGCACGGCCGTGCCACATGTTGGCACGGGCCGTGCCAAGCTTCTGACTTGGTGGGAATATATTTTTGTCCCGTATCTTCATATTTTCGCACTGTATTTGCTCCAGTCCTCTTTCTTTTGCTCCAAGACACCTTCCACCATATATTCGTTCCTAAAATATAATAAAAAACAATTTGATGTAAAATATTCAAAAAGGAAATAAATTGCAATAAAATAAAATCAAATCTTTAATAAAACTAAACTAAATAATGCAACAAAATAAACTAATTAATGACTCATCAAACTCCCCCACACTTGAATCTTTGCTTGTCCTCAAGCAAAAGGCAATAGACATAGCAGCAACAAAATATTAATCATGACAGTACTATTAAGAACACATGTCTCAAAAGAAAGGTTTTGCTTCAAGTACACTAATCAAAATTTCAAACATCCCTCGTGAACCTATTCAACCCAACATCAAGTCTCAAGTGTGTGTGTGTGTGCAATCCAACCTTTTTCTTGCTCCTGTATAAGACAGATATTATGAGGAACAGGTTCTATCCTTAGTGCTAAAGTAACCGAGAAAAGTCCTTTCTTCATTTCATATAAGAGTGATGGGAATTTAAGTTAAAATTAAATTAGATTAGATTAACATTTAAGCTCAAAGGGGGCTGTAGTTGCTTAGGGGCTATCTATCTTCATAGGAAGTCTTCTCGGATGTAATTGTCCTTTCCCCCTAGATTCAAAATCACCCTAAGCAGTGCTGCAAAATTTTATTTCATCTCCGCGTAGGAAGTCTTTTTGGATGTAATTGTCCTTTCCCCTAGCATTGATGAGTTTGTTTCACTATAAGTTCAAATTAGGGAGTCGCCACCACAATTAGGAAGTTAGGGATTGTCCTTTCCCCCACATGTTGGTGCCATTCTCCCGCCCCATTATAACTTTAACAATTTAAGAATATAACAATTAAGAACATTGATTTTTCCCACACAAACTTATATTACTTTTACTCTGAAGACTTAAAAGGGTCTAAGTTAACACTAAAGATAGAACATGCTCCTTAAAATACCTATTCATACACTTGCTCAAAGATTGCAACTGGGTGCTTTTCTCATTGGAGAATTTTTCACAATAAAACAAGATATGGGTATAGCAAGAAACACAAGAAACTACTTTCATGTACAAGAAACAACCTTTAAAGAAGAGACAAAACAAAAATTTTATGCCATATTTTACATTAAAAACAATCTACTTAAACATGCCTTTTGCTATAAAAACAAAATAAAAGAATAAAGTTCAAGGGAGTTTGGAAACACTACGACTCTAGACACTTTATTAGCGCCCCCCCCCCCCCCCCCACCCCACCCCCCACACACACACACACACACACTTAGGGGAAGCATTGTCCTCTATGATTCAAAAGAAAAGAAAATTAAAGAGTAGAAGAAGAGTAGGAAGAGGAAAGCTCACAATGTCTATTGAGGTCCATAAGGAGGACCATGGAGTTGTAGGTGTTGCATCATCCGGCGGAGCATCTCATTATTTTCTTGAGTTAAGCGGTTGCCCCTTTGAACATCGTTCCTTAGTCCGGCGATTTCGACACCTTACCTTTGTTGCTCGGTGCTCACTCTTTCAACTTCATTGTGAATCCATGCCCATCTTTGATCTTCATTAAGTTCACTGGCTTCATGGTCATGGTGCTCTCTCTCATGGTGCAAGTTAGCACCTTCTCCTTCCTCTTGGTGCAAGTGAGCACCTTCTCCCGCATCATGAGCTTGCTCACCAAGAACCTGTACATCATCAACATACAACCAATTTTCTTCCACCTCGGTGGTGGTCCGAGATGGGTTAGGAAGTAAAAACATAATAGGCACATTTAGCTTGAGTTGGTATTTCATGGGTGGACGATGTTTTATGAAATTCATAGCAATGAGGGTTTCCCTATTGAGCCTATTGTTTCCCTCAATCGATTTGATCCCCTCATCCTCACTCAACCCAAAACACATAGCTATGTATGTAATGATGCCACCCACCACTATGTCTCCCTTACCGGCTGGTCTAGTACCTACAAAGTCTAGGTAATCAATCAAGTAGAAGCAAGTGTTGACGGGGTGGTTATATAGCATTGCCCATAACATGAACAACTCATCGGTTCTAGTGTTTCCTATCTCGGTTCTACCCCAAATAGTGCAAGCCATTACCCTTAACAGGTATGTCCTCAACAAATTCTATTGGTTTCATGGTTGAACGATCAGCTAACTTCAATTATATCTCGGTAGGTTTCAACTCTCCTATTCCCATCATTTTAAGAAGAGACAAAGGCAGCAGACTAACACTAGCTCCTAAGTCACATAAGGGTTTGTTTATGGTTTCATTCCCAATTTCATTCTCAATTTCACATGGTAGAATGATTGCACTAGTGTCCTTAGCCAAAGCTATTGTCTCACTATGCTCTATATGCCTTTTCTTTGAAAAAATTTCCTTTAAAAATTTGGCATATAGAGGCATCCTAGACAAAGTTTCTGCAAAAGGAAGTTTAATGCAAATCTTCCTAAGTACATTGACAAATTTTTCAAACTTACCCTCTAGTTTAAGCTTAGCAAGGTTTAGTGGGGATGGAGTTTTGTTCTCTTTAAGCGGTTTTACTTCTTCTATCACAATTTTATCACCTAAAGGCTTGACACTTTCTTTCCCAATGTTTTTAACCTTAGCAAAAGTTTTGCCTAACTTACTACCCCCAAAAGATATAACATTAACTTGGGCTTTGGGATTGGCTTCGGTTTGACCAGGAAAGACTCTCGGTGTTTGGGAAGAGGTAGCCACTTGTTGGGCTATTTGGGAGATTTGAGTTTCAAGCATTTTAGAGTGAGTAGCAATAGAATCGACTTTGGTATTGAGCTTGGAAAGAGAATCATTCAGAAATCCAGTTTGGTTTTTGAGTTCTTGAAGTTGTTTGTTTTGGTTGGCAATAGAATTTTCCAACAAAATTTCCAAATTAGATTTCTGAGTGAATCTCTGGTTGTTTGCATAAACGGGTGGTGCTACTTGTCCATAAGGATTTTGGTTTTTATAAAAATTTTGATTTTGTCTCATCCCTTGGTTGTATTGAGCATAGTTCATTTGCTCAACACCCTTAATAGCACTACCTAGATGACAATCAACACCAGCATGACCAGTTATACCACAAATTTCACAAGAAGGAGTAGAAGCAGAATTGATAGCACTAACATTGAGTTTTTCAAGTTTTTCAGTTAGTGTATCAATTTTAGAAGCAAGGTGATCATAGTTAGAGACTTCGTACATACCTGCCTCTTTTTTGGAGGATGAAGAACTAGTGATGGCTCTCTCGTCGGTCCATTTGTAATTATTTTGAGCCATGTCTTCAATCAAGGCATATGCCTCCGTATAGTTCTTGTTCATAAGAGCTCCACCTGCAGCTGCATCAACAGACATCTTAGTGGTATAAGACAAGCCATTATAAAAAGTGTGGACTATAAGCCACTTCTCTAGGCCATGGTGGGGACAAAGTCTTAGCATTTCTTTGAAACGCTCCCACGCCTCATAAAGAGATTCCCCATCTTTTTGATTGAACCGTGTAATTTGATCCCTAAGTTTAGCAGTTTTGGATGGGGGGAAAACCGGGCAAGGAATGCTTGCCTCATCTGATCCCATGAAGTAATGGAACCGACTTCGAGGGAATGAAACCAAGCGCTAGCTCTATCCCTTAAGGAGAAGGGAAAGAGATGAAGTCTTACGGCCTCTTGGTTCTCCTTCATGGTTCCACTAATTCGTAGAAAAACAGATATGTGAAGATTGGGATCCTCGGTGGGGGATCCCGAAAATTGGTTTTGCTGCACCAAGTTAAGTAGGGCAGGCTTTATTTCAAAGTTGTCATCCTCAACCATTGGGTACACAATAACAGCTTGTGGCTCAGCCGTAGATGGCATTGCATACTCTTTGAGAGTGTGATTAGCCATGGCGGTGTTATTTCGTGCGTCTCTCTTTCGTTTATGCAAATATCTTTCGATCTCGGGGATTATTACCACTCGATTTCTGGTTTTTCGCATAAAAAATTGAGAACCCAAGAAGTTAACGATAACAGAAAAATAAAAAGTTAAAAATAAAAATAAAAAGAAAGGAAAAAGAAGAAGAGAGAAATCTAACCACTAAAGAAAATTTAATTAAATTAGTTAACTCCCCGGCAACGGCGCCAAAAACTTGATAGGGTCAAACCGCAAGTGCACGGATTATCGATGTAATAGTAGTAAGAAGAGTATCGTTCCGCTAGGGAGTTGTTCAATTCAATTAACCTTTAAAGAATGATTAGAGGAGAAGAAAGTTTAGTAAAAGGAGGTTTATTTGCTGACGGTAAATAACAATAATGATAAAGAGCCTTGGGATCATTGGTTCGTCTTAATAACGGATCTTTTCACAAGCAAAGCCTTAAACTTATAATTATGCGTTAATCTTAATTTCTAAGGACAAGTTTCTCTTTAGCATATCACAGCTTCTCTCGAAGTCAGTGAGTGTATCCCTCCAACAACCACACCTATTCTCATGGGTGATTGCCTTTGGGACCCTTGAAGATCGAAACTTTATGTGTCCCAAGGTTTGCTAGACTATTCTCATGTTTCGCGACCCTTGTCTAAATTCACTTGTTCGAATATCAAAGCTCCGCGTTCGCTTTATGAATTGATATTTTAGATGATGAATTAACCATTATCAAACCCTCCGCGTTCGCTTCCACAGTTTGATAATAATTAATTCATGTTAAAGCGGTGAATTTAGATTAGGAATTAAGGTAACATATAATTAGGGTTTAAGGCTTGGCTTAATCCGGAATACGTCATTAGACTTATCCAACAATCCCAAGACAAAGAAGTCTACTCACTCATGTTCATCGTAGACATGGGGGAAGAAGAGAGAAAACGGTAAAGTAAATTGCAAAGAAGAAAGTAAATAAAATAAAAGACTTTATTGAAATAATTCTTAAAATATTCAAAGGAAAGGTGAATGTTTATAGTGGAGAGCTACTCTATTTATAGCTTTACAATCGACTTAGAAACTAAGCAACTAAAAGGGCAAAACAGTAAAGCTGCAACAGGGTAACTTGGGCTTGAAGAAAAGCAGCAAAAGTGGCTTCTGGAGGTGGCACGGCCGTGCCACATGTTAGCACGGGCCGTGCCAAGCTTCTGACTTGGTGGGAATATATTTTTGTCCCGTATCTTCATATTTTCGCACTGTATTTGCTCCAGTCCTCTTTCTTTTGCTCCAAGACACCTTCCACCATATATTCGTTCCTAAAATGTAATAAAAGCAATTTGAAGTAAAATATTCAAAAAAGAAATAAATTGCAATAAAATCAAATCAAATCTTTAATAAAACTAAACTAAATAATGCAATAAAATAAACTAATTAATGAATCATCAAGCTTCCTCAATAGCAGTCACCTTAGGTCTCCATCTAGAAGGTAAGTTTCTTAGTATCTTGCTCACATGATCAGAAGCTACATAACTTTTCTTCAATATTTGAAGTCCAGAGACTATAGTATGAAATCTTCAGTACATTTCCTCAATACTTTCATCATCTTTCATCTTGAACAACTCATACTGATGAACAAGCATGAAAGCCTTTGCTTCTCTAACCTTCTTACTACCTTCATAGTTTGCACAAAGTGAAGCAAACATTGCCTTTGTAGTAGATTTGTCACTCATCTTCATGTACACTGTGCGAGGTATAGATGCAAAAAGGATTTCTCCGATCTTGTGATGCTTCTTGTAAAGTTTCTTCTGAGCAGGAGTGTGTTTCTTTCTATCAATAGTTGCTCCTTCTTCATCAAGAGCCAAGTCACCAACACCATCTTCAAGAATATCCCACAATTCATCATCTAACCCCATGATGTAACTGTACATATTGGTTTTCCACCAAGAAAATTCTTCAGGATTCCGATTGAACTTTGGAGCTTTGCCTGAGTCAGATTTCTTGTCATTAGTGGTACCATAATCATATTGAACAACATTGTTCCTTGTAGGAATTTCTTCAACCATGTTTTTCTCAAATATTTTTCTGTTACACTGTTAAGTGTTAAGACAACAGACCAAGGCTCTGATACCAATTGAAGGTGAGAAAAACACAAGAAGGAGGGGTTGAATTGTGGTTTCTTTTTCTTCTGCTAAAACTGAATTCACTGTTTAGAACCTGATAGAGTTCAGCTTCTGAAGTAGTGATCAGAGTCTAGTTGCAACGGATAAGTAGAGAAAGAGAGAGCGAGAGAGAGAGAGAGAAGAGAGACACAAAGCAATAATAAAGGTTTCGTCCATAAACCGAAAGTAGTCATGTCCCCCTTGCACTTCTAAGGAGAGTTCACTAAAATCAATATCTGATTTCAACTGCTCACTACTCAAAATATCAAGAGACTTCAAACTACTTAAGCACAACTGCAAGAGAGTTCCTATGCTCAAGAACAAAATCAGGAGACTTCCTATGCTCAAGCACAACTGCAAGAGACTTCTATTCAAACATAATTACAAAGAAAATGTTTGAGGTTGAACACTTGATATACAATCAGTGGTGTTCACAATACAAATCAGATGAGACTCTTAAGACTATAGAATTTCTAAGATATGAAAGTTGTTAAGAAATTCTAAGTGAACTGTGATGTGGAACAATTTCAGCATAGTTTTGGCCCTTGTAAAATTGTTGTGAGTCTCTTGGAAATCTTCAAGTCTTCACTCCTTTATATAGAGGTGTGAAAGAGACGTTGTTGATTGCCAACACATCAAAAGAGTCGTTTGAAGCTTGATCAAATTAGCAATGATCTATTGCTTGATTTGGTTATTGTTCGAAGAGGGAACAATTTCAAATCCATTCAAAGTATAGAGGAATACCAGCGTAGTCACAACCGTTGTTCTTGTACTATTGCAGACACAAAACAGAGTAGTGGAGATAGTGGTTGTACAATTGTACTATTGTCCTTTTCCAACGCTCCAAATAATAAGCATCCAATGCCTTTCAATTCATCTGAAATAGCCGTTGCTCCAGGCTTCTATTCTTTCTGCAATGATAGGCATGATCATAAGATCTCTTTGACAAACATTGAAGCTTCTAGTTTTTCAGCCTATGATGATCTTCAGCTTCAAATGACGTCAGCTTCTGGTAGTCTTCAGCTTTTGAGAGGGCTTCTGATGACGTCAGCTTTTGATGATCTTCAGAATCTTTTGTCTTCAGAACCTCTTTTCTTCAGATGTTTCCTTGCAACACAAGCTTCCTTTTTGTAGATTTCATTGCTCTCATTTGTTCTTCCGTAACCTATGCTTGAATTAAAGGCACTCAAATTTTTGTCTATGGTCCTACACACTAGAACAAATATTAGGTGCTGGATAGTGGAATTTTTTAATTTTCCTTTTAAAGACGAAGTAGAAAATGGTGAAGTAATATGCCTCTGTAGAGTTTGCCGTTTCAAAAAACCGCAAAGTAGGAGCGTAATGTTCGACCACCTAAAATGGTCACCATTTCCAAAGGGGTACACTGTTTGGCTGCATCATGGGGAGTCCTTAGGAGTAACTAGTAGTGTCTCAACTAGTACTATTCCAAATATAGGTCAAGACACGGTGGTTGTTGAAGATCCTATTCAAAACGTGATCAATGATGCGTTTGGAGTTGATAGGGATCAGACAAATGAGGTACCCATTGCATCAAATGTAGAGATTGATCGAGATGAAAATGTGATACCAAGTGTAAGTGAAGAAAGGAATGAAGCCAAAGAATTCTATGAATTAACTAGAGATGGAGAACAGCCCTTGTATGAAGGGTGTACAAGATATTGAAGATTGTCTTTTTTGTTAAAATTGTATCACATCAAGTGTTTGTGTGGGTTGAGTGATAAGTCGTTGACAATGATTTTAGAGCTATTAAAGGATGCATTTGAATTTGCAAGTATTCCAAGTTCGTTCTATGAAGCAAAGAAAACAATTACAAAACTTGGTATGAATTATGTGAAGATACCTGCATGTCCCAACGATTGTATGCTTTATTGGGGTAAAGATGAAGAGAGGGAGACCTGTAAAATTTGTAACACTTCAAAATGGAAATCAGGGGAAAAGGATTGTGTTGTCAATAATCGGAAAAAATTTCTTGCAAAAGTTCTTCGTTATTTTCCATTAAAACCTCGATTGAAAAAACTGTTTTTTTCATCAAAGACTGC
The DNA here is from genome assembly GCF_051527215.1 of Medicago sativa. NCBI lineage: Eukaryota > Viridiplantae > Streptophyta > Magnoliopsida > Fabales > Fabaceae > Medicago > Medicago sativa. Next base: position 37,233,393 of record NC_140755.1, on the reverse strand, counting down.
CGAGGATATGAGATGGCATGCAGTTGATAATAACAACGATGGAATGATGAGGCATCCTAGAGATTCTGAAGCTTGGAAACAATTTAACCTGAAACACACTTGGTTTGCATCAGATCTGCGAAACTTGCGTCTTGCATTATCTAGTGATGGCTTTAATCCATTTGGTATAATGAGTTCAAATTATAGCATTTGGCCAGTTGTGCTCATCCCATACAACACTCCACGGGTATGCATGAAAGACATATCTTTTATAATGTCGATGATAATTCCTGTTAATATTCGCCAGGAAATGATATCGATGTCTACGTACAACCTCTAGTCAAAGAGTTGAAGGAGTTATGGACAACTGGTGTGGATACATATGATTCTTTTAAGAAAGAGGTGTTCACATTACACGCAATCTTGATGTGGACGATTAGTTACTTTCCGGGGTTAGGTATTTTTTCTGGTTGGAACACATACACCGGTTTTGCATGTCCTTCGTGTAACACCGACACTAAACCTCGTCGCCTTAAAAATAACAGTAAATGGTGTTTTATGGGCCATCATTGTTACCTTGATCGGATAAACAAATTTAGATTGAACAAGGTTCGCTTTGATGGTGAGCAAGAAATGCGTAGTCCACTGGTAACATTATCTGGACATCAAGTTCTTCAACAAGTTGAAAACATAAAGGTCATTTTTGGTAAAAAGCCAAAGAAAGCAATGTTGGGAAAAAGAAAAGGCAAGAAACAACCTACATAAGGTGACCCTCCAAATCAGAAAAAAAGGAAAAAAGGATAGGCAAGAGCCAATCTACAGAAGATGACCCTCCAATCTGGAAGAAGAAAAGCATATTCTTTGAACTTCCATATTGGAAGGAGAATCTTTTGTGTCATAATCTTGACCCGATGCATATCGATAAAAATGTGTTGGATAATATCATATATAATTTGCTTAACGATAGTTCAAAGAGTAAAGACCATGTTGATGCTCGAAGAGACCTTGAAGTTATGGGCATAAGATCTGACCTTTGGTGCAATGAAAATGGAAAAATTTCTCTTGCAATTTTTACTTTGACTGGTAAAAGTAAGAGGGAATTTTTAACAATTTTAAAGAATATCACAGTGCCTGATGGTTATTCAAGCAACATTTCTAGATTCATTGACTTGGAAGCTCTTAAGTTGAAAGGATCATTGAAGAGTCGTGATGGCCACATATTGATGGAACAACTTCTACCATTAGCCATTCGGACAACATTACCTACTGAAGTTTCAGCAGTATTGATCGAGTTATGCTCATTCTTTAGACAATTATGTGGTAAAGTATTGAAAGTTGAAGATTTGGAAAAAATGCAAAACCAAATTATCCTCACTGTCATGGTTCACTTGGTTGTTCACCTTGTTGAAGAGGTTAAACTTGGAGGTCCCGTTCAGTATCGCTGGATGTATCCTGTCGAAAGGTAAAATATGTCGGATTTCATTCCTTCAATAATTTAGTAGTTTGTAAAGTTATTGAAAATAATATTATTGTGGTTCAATTTATAGGTACTTAGGAAAACTCGAGAAATATGTACGTAATAAAGCACAACCAGAAGGGTCTATTGCAGAAGGGTACATCATACATGAGATTCTTACATATGGTTCAAGGTATCTAGGAAACATTGAGACTAATCGGAATCAACCGGGTCGTGTAGACGATGAGCCTATTAATGATGTACAAATTGACCCGCGTGTAGCCGAATTATTTCCTAGAGTTGGAAAACCTATTGGTGGATCTTCACGTTACACTCTTACACCGATTGAAAAGTTAAAAGCTCATAGACATGTACAACCCAAAACTCTTGAGGCAGCCAATAAGAAGCGTCTCCGTTCACAAGGTTTACCACATGCAGCTTCACAACCTACACATGTGACACCTTCACCGCATGTTCATGTTACAGATCCACCACCCACACATGAGACATGTCCATCGCCTACACATGTGACACCTTCACCTACACATGTGACACCTACACATGATATTCTGTCCCTTGGCTCTGGAGATGATTATGTAGATGATGATGTAGATGAAGAGCTGAACATTACTGATAAAAAGAAACCTAGATACTAGGAGGTTGAAGTTATAAGTATGTAATCTAGTGTCCTATTTGTGGTGCTGTGTTTTTTTCTCCTGTAAGTGCTGTTATTGATTGTTTTAAATGGTTAATTATGCTATGTTTCACTTTCTTATTTGTTAGATGCGGCGGGTCATATTTCAAGGAGACGTTTAATAGTGGCAGATGTGCTTGAAGAATCTCCAAATGGAACCAGGATAATGACTCGATGGAATGATGTTCCTCAACCGGTGGGGCAATTTGCTAAATTGTTAGCAAATTATTTGGGTGCAATGGCAAGGCAATTTAAAGATTTCCTGATAATGGTTGAAAGATGGGATGCTGCAATTTTAAAGGAAAAGAAAACTGAGTTTTATGATAGCAAAGTAAAGGTATAATTGATATACATTTAAATATATACGATTTTTCTTGTTTTTTGTGTTAACTAACAATTTGCTTTTTTATCAACCCACTTGGGTTGGCCTAGTGGTATTGGCTTGGGACCTGGGAGTGTGCTCCTCCTCAAGGTCTCAAGTTCGATTCTCTCTGGTGCCTAATTTGAGGGGGTTAGTTTAGCTTCTTCAAAAAAAAAAAAACAATTTGCTTTTTTATGTTTATGTTGTAAGTCAAAGTTTGTTGTTGATGATGATGGAAACCATAAAAAATATGTTATCTCTTGCCTTGGAAAAAAATGGAATGATGGAAAGTCTCGATTGTTAAATAAACATTACAAATGGGAACTCACATTAGAGGAGAATCTCAAAAATCGTCCAAGATTTATTCACCCAGATCATTGGGCTGTTTTTGTCAATTTTAGGAGGAAGGCTGAACAAGTGGTAAACTATGGTTTCATTTGTTTTCTTTTAAGCTTTTAACTAATGCGTGTATAAAAATTATTGTTTCAATTAATGCAGGCGATTGCTCAAAAATATGAAAGAAATCGAAAAAAGCAAAAAACTCCTCATACACTAGGAACTGACTCGCTTGAGATCAAAAAAGATAAGTTGGTATGGTTCACTCAAAGATGAGTTTATCTTTGATATGTTACTTTTCTGTGTATGCAATACTCTGCAATTTACCTGTAGGCACATCTCTCTTTAGTTGATCTTATCATCTCATCTAGGCAATTAGTGATCTCATCTGGACGTACATTATAAGATTGTTCGGAAATGAACAAGTAATTATTATATGTGCTTACTTGTAGGAATTGAGATATGGTCGAGAATATAGCAGGGGAGATATGTATGATGTTTCGCATAAAGATGCCAAGGGAAAATTTGTCAATGAATATGCAAGGGAAAAAGCTGTAAGTGACAATTTCTTTTCTGCACAATTGAAAAAGAGGTCATAATACCTCATAGCTCGCCTAAAATGAAATGTTTGACATTATCACTGTATTATTGCCTAAAGAGGTCATAACATTGAAAGTTTATGTTTTGTTTAATTTATGAAATGCTTGACATTATCACTGTCAAAGTTTGTTGATGTTCTGTTTTATTTAGTTGTTTCATGAACTGTTGTATATGCAGGAACTATTGCAAGTTGAAATGCAAAAAACTCAATGTGAGAATGAAGCATTTGTCCAAGTGTTTGGAAAGGAACATGCTGGATATGTCCGTTCTATGGGGCTTGGGATTACACCATCTCAAATCTCTAGTCGCTCTACTAGATTAGCCTCATCTTCCATCGAGGCTAATGACAAAATGTTGAAAATGCAAGCTGAGATTGATTCTCTTACGGTTAAGGCTTCACAAGTTGATATCTTGCAGGCGCAAGTTGCTTTTTTAATGCAAATGCAAGTGCAAAATTCTAGAGACAAAGAGGTAACTTTTACCAAACTATTGCAAAAACATTCTTCTCTTTTAAAAAAAAAAAAATTAGAAGTTGATATCTGCAAGAGTCCTTAGACTTGTCTTTGTATAACTGCTATGACTGGCTCATTTTTGCCATTACTGAATGTTGTGTTTTTACTTGTATCTTGACAACTCTGGTGCTTTTTTTTAGCAATACAAGTACTCGAATATTCTGCCATTTATCGATATATTTGATATCTCTGGTGTTTCTTTTTTCATTTTCAATATTTTGCGTTTCAATTTACTAATCACTGTCTTATTTTTTTTCTTCTTCTTTTCAACCAACAAATTTAGAAACAAGGGATGGTAGACATTCATCTGAGTCTAGCCACCGCGCGCCTTGAGGATCATTGAAGCAACATCACTAGGGAATATTTGCATATTTTATGGACTTCTAATTTTGCTACAACTGTTTTGTTATGGACTTCTAATTTTCCTACATCTATTTTGAATGTTCAGTCACTAGTGTTTCTATTTTTTGAATGTATAAACTTGGTACTATATATCTTTTGTTTTAGTTAAGTTGATATATGGATCAAACTTCTTCTCTTGAATTATGTATATTTTGTATTTTATGCCTTTAGTAATATATTTTGAGATTCTCTTCAAATTCTGGAGAATATTTTTTAAATCAAGGCATATCAATTTCAAAAATAAATAAATTTGTGACTTTTAAAAATAAAAAAATTATACATTTGTGATTGTTCAAACAGTCACAGCATATTAAATTATAAATTTTAAATTAGTCATGTACGACTGTTCTATGAAGGGTCACAAAAGACAGTTGCGACCCCAACATCCGCGCCTGTTAGGGAACAGTCGCAATTGTACATTTGCGACCCTTCTAACAGTCGCAATCAGCCATTTTAAAAGTTCCAAAATGCAGTTTTTCTTGTAGTGAATTGAGTTTGATTCTCAAGTTCGACTGTCGAAGTGAAGTCCAGAAGATGTGCTGATTGAGAGGATGGTTCGATAGAGTGAAGAAGAAGTCGAAGGAAGATTGGCATCGAAAGGAGGAGCTGAGTACCAGTTTCTCGTCGAAGAGACATTTTTTGAAATTTAAATAATTTTGTAGTAGTTATTGGCAGTTACGTCTCGAACGTGTCTGTAGGTAGTTACTTAGTATAAATAACATTTTAGTCTATGGAAAATGGGTCACAATTCAATCATATTGAAAACTTACGCTCAAACAATCCGCCCGCATAAGGAGAAACGAGCAAACAAGTCCTAATGTATGAATCTGTGCACCACTTTACTTTCATTTTAATGCAATTCTAGTTTAACGTTTTAGATTCTTTTTTTTTTTGTTTAATCTTTTCTTTTAAGCTTTCGCATCTATCCTTGAAGATAATCTCGACAGGTCTTACCCTGTGTCTGGATTTCGACGGTTATATTCATAGTTCACTATTAGTAACAAGAACAACCATGGTTTTCTGGAAAACAATCAAGCACAAAATGCCTTGAAATTTGGTGGTTGATCTCGCTCGCCCTTGTTTTAAATCAGTTCAGTAGTTTACCAAAATCCAGGATAAACACACATTAAATTTGTATTTCACATCACGAGGAGACAAGAAAGCAAAAACTAGCAGAAAATAGTTGAACTAATCCATATCACAAGATCATATTCCTTCAATAACGTGTGTTCCTCTATCTTAAAAATATGTTGCTGCAACTGTTGCAACAATGGTGTGAAGATGGAAAGAAATTGGAAGGTTGGAAGATTAAACACCAAGTTATTAAACATTGATCTAGTGTTGTGTGAATTGAAAAAATAGAGTGTGGGGGTCTCACATAAAATAGAACACACACATTAGTAGTGTTTAAATTGTAGTATTTAATTTTAAATACTTGATAATGATGAAAATAATAATTATTATTATTCTTTATTCATGGATATCACTTCCCATAATTTTAGGTTATGTTTGTTGTGATAAGATTGAGAATCCAACTGAATTTCCTATCTTTCCTTCATTAGTTTGTTTCAGCTAATCTTGTGGGTTTTCTTCGTTTTGAACTTATCCGATTAGTTTGTTACTTGAACTAATATGTGGGTTGCTTAATTTTTAAGTTTACTTAATTCTTAAGTTTCTCCAAATTAGTTACAAACTCTCCTTATAAAAGGAGAGCTCACCTAGTTCAAAAATGACACCAAAGAGTTTCATTGAGTTGTCGGAAACTCTTTCTCTCTTCTCCCTTTCTTGACTTATGTTGATGAGTCTTTCTTCTCTTCATCTCCTTTTTCTGTCCCTTCGAAATTAAGAGTGTTCTTAAGACCATAGTCCCTTTTCGGTTTAATGTCCCTTCAGAATTAAGAATGGTCTTAAGTTCATAGTCCATTCGATAATATAAGTCCCTTCGGAATAAAGAGTACTATTAAGATCATAGTCCCTTTTAGAATAATAATGTCCTGTCGAAATTAAGAATGATCCTAACGGTATATAAATATTCTTTCAATATTTTTCTATTTGAGGAGAAATTAAAAAGTGGAAATGGTGGTATCACCATATCTGAGTGGTCGTAGAGCCATATTGATATTTTGGAGAAATTAAAGTTAGAATGGTGCAAACACCATATTTGAGTGGTCTTAGTACCATAACAGAGTGGTAACAATACCATATTGCCGCGTCATTTTTCGGAGGTCAAGCTATTAGGTTAGCATAGACTCACTATTTTTATTTCACGACTGAACTTTTAATTTTTTTGAAAAGGGGAAAAAAGTTCAAACTACTCGATATTTTGAAAAGATTTTAGGTTCAGGGGTTAGTTACATAAAGGGAAGGTATTAACACCCTTTATGTTCGTAGTACTCTACGAGAACCTCTTGATTTTATTGAACTTTTTGTGTTATAAACTTGCTTGCTTTTTTTTTAAAAAAATGGAATTTTGAAATGATTAAAAAAGGAAGACCTAATTATCTACATTTTATTGATTTGAGAGGGCGAGTGTCCTTTGCCTACGTACCCGTGAAGGATCGAAATCACGTAGTTCGGGGTAGAAATTGACGTTTGATTGGTTTTGTGTTTTTTATTAGTTTTGAAAATGTTTTAAAGAGAAAAGCCAAGTGGCAAAAAGTATTTTTTTATATTGAAAGAAAAATGACTTATAGTAGAATTAAAATTGATTTGAAATTTGATTAAGAAAGAAAATAAAAAGAATGCTCGCTTGATTGAGAAATCAAGGTTTATTATGAAAATATTTTTTGTGATTTTTGATTATGTGAATGTTTTTGTTGTTTTTGAATAATAACTAGACTAAAAATAAACTAACGTAGCAATAAAATAAAAGCGTAAGAATTTTGTAGTGACGTTGGATCACCACAAAATCACCTAACCTAATCTATTTTTTTTTTTTTTTGCATTTTTGGATATATAAAGCGGTAAAGAAATAAAACACACACACACACACACACACACACACACACACACACACACCTTTTCTCATTTATATTTACATTGGACCTAAATACATTCTAATTGCTGGAAAATAAATGATAATAATTGAAATACTAAATAAAAAAAATGCTAAAAAGAAATAAAATGCAAGAAAATAAAAGAAAATAAAAGGAAGGGACAACCGAAGGGACAAAATTACCGAAGGGACTTTTCCGAAGGGACAGAAAAAGAGGGAGAAGAAAAGAATAGCTCGTCAACACAAGCTAAATGAGGGAGAAGAGAGAAAAGTTCTTTGACAACTCAAGAGAACTTTTGGTGTGTTTTCAAGTGTGGAATGAGGGCTCTATTTATAGGTGAGGTGGTTGATGAGAATGGAAAAGTGGTTTAATGGCTTTTGATGGGGAGTTGAATGAGACTGATGGTTTTGGAATGTGAAAGTTGACATGAGGAATCTTGGTCATGAAGGGTGGCGCGGCTAAGAAAAAAAATTCTTTTGGACCCTGTACAAATTATTTTTAGACCTATTGGATGGTTTACTAATTAAAATAAAAAAGAAAATAACCTAAAAAGAAAAGTGGACATAAAAAAAATTAAAAAAATGGTAAAATAAAAGATGGAAATAAAAAAAATAAAAAAACTAAAGATAAAAATAAAATAAAATAAAAACTAATAATAATAAAATAAAATAAAATAAAATAAAGGAGAGAAGATGGTCCGATATCGGAAAAAAATGAGGTATTTTAAAATACCCCTCTACCGAAATTTCCTTTGAAAAGTCAGAGACTATTCAGGGTCAAACGGCGTATGAATTTAGGGTCTTAGGTCAAAAATTGGGGTATGACAGATGCCCCTATTTAAGTTTCTTCGTCCGAAGACTTGAAGATGAAATCTTTGGTTTGATGGACCGAAGAGACTTAAATACAAAAGTACACCAATTTTGGACCTAAGATGCTGTGAATTGCTCATGATGAAGTATGAATGCAGGACGGCAAAGACGATACGACTTTGATGAGAAAGAACAATGGGATACCCAAATTCGTTGAAGAAAGGGATCTGACTCCGCTGAGGGGTAGTGTAGTTTCACTGGGGAAAATTATTGTCTACTATCGTATTGATAGTTGTATAAAGACAAAAAAAATGAAAAAGACATCGCCTACTATCTGTAAGATAGTTGTATGAAGACATATGACTTGTGTTACCTTACTACCCGTATGATAGTTGTATGAAGGCAAGATGAAAGAAGACATTGTCTGATACCCGTAAGGTAGTTGTATGAAGACAAATGACATAGATTACCTACTACCCGTATGGTAGTCGTATGAGGGTAAGATGAAAAAAGACATTGTCTACTACCCGTAAGGTAGTCGTATGAAGACAAATGACATAGATTACCGACTACCCGTATGGTAGCCGTATGAAGGTAAGATGAAAAAAGACATTGTCTTCTACCCGTAAGGTAGTCGTATGAAGACAAATGACATAGATTAACTGCTACCCGTATGGTAGCCGTATGAAGGTAGGATGAAAAAAGACATTGTCAACTATCTGTAAGATAGCCGTATGAAGACAAATGACATGGATTATCTACTATCCGTATGATAGCCGTATGAAGGTAAGATGAAAAAGACATTGCCTACTATCTGTAAGAGAGTTGTATGAAGACAAATGACATGAGACATCCTTTGACCAGACACACTGGGGATGACACCTTTGAAATTGATTTGATTAGTGACATCACTTGAACAGCTATGCTGGGGATGACACCATTGAAATTGACTTGATTAGTGACATCACTTGAACAGCTATGCTGAGGATGACACTTGTGAGAGAATGAAAGGTAAACTCAAGCGGTCCGTTGTTTAGGACTAGCAGCTTGAAACAAAGATAAAAAGATATACTCAAGCGGCCCGTTGTATAGGACTGGCAGCTTGGAACAAAACAAAAGATAGACTCAAGCAGTCTGTTGTTTAGGACTGGCAGCTTGAAACAATTGGAGTTTGAGACGAAAGGATATGACCAAACAAGACTTTGGGTGACTGATGCAACCATGTATGAATTGGTATTGTGTAAATGCTATGTATGAATATGTGAAAGTATTAATGTATGAATGTATAAATGTATGAATGTATGAATGTATGAGTACAACTTGTATGACTTTATTCATTGTATGTGATAGATGAACTCGATGAGACTAGACATGACTGGTAAGATGGGAGGCAGACTAACATCGCAGTACAAACACTCGGCAAACTTCCTTGAAGATGATACTATCGTGAACAAATCGAGCACGACATAAGGTAGTAATTGGTGTCTCCAGGGAATAAAGCCTGTTGTTGACCAAAAGTCTGGAAGAAGTCGCCATTTGTAAACCAGCGCAGAGTGTCCTTCCACTGGTATGCCTTAGCAGTCCATTTTTTTTTTGAAAATCCCTAACTTTTGCTTGGACCGCCCTTTCCGGTTTTCAGTCCACCGGGAATGTATTCCTTTTTTGTGCCCCTAATTTTTGCCTGAACCGCTCTTTCGGGTTTTCAGTCCACCGGGAATATATTCCTTTTTTGTGCCCCTAATTTTTTTGCTTGGACCACCCTTTCGGGTTGTCAATCCACCGGGACGCTCTCTATTGCCTAAGCCACCTTTTGAGGTTTTCAACTTAGCGAGCTTTGATTTTTTTTTTGGTAATTTTTGTATTCTTGGACTGTGACAGCATCTTGCTCAAAGCAAAGGTCCCCTCCATAATACTTAGCAATGTTTCTCATCCGGAGTGTAACTGTTCTCGAGGCGGACGTTCATGTACGCTTCACCTACTCACGAGTTCAAAGAGAGTGTGTTTGTTGTTTACACTTTTTAAAAGATGTAAAAAAAAGTTTTGGATTTTGAAAAATTTTGCTTCAAATATTGCCATCAAAAATAGAAGAAATTTTGCAAATAGAATAAATGAGAGTTCCAAATAAATTGGCGCATGCTCAAATTTGATGAATTGAGTGGTGGCCTGCCAATGGCGTGGCCCCACGGATCTTTGAAAAATTTGGAAAATGGTAAATATATGGGAAGGTACATTGAACACAATAACCGTTATACTCCCTGACAACTTTGAATTGCCCCTGTTCCGAGTCTTTGATCTGCAGATGCTTTGAATCAGAGGTCTTTTGATAGCTGGATGCCCCATGCTTCGAATTGGAGGTTCTTTGATAGCAGGTATACCCCATGCTTCGAATTGGAGGTACTTTGACAATAGTTATGCCCCAAGTGGATTGTGCCTGACCGGGTGCAGTTACTTTGTCATGATCCTTAACTTTTGCATAGATTGCCCTTTTGGGTTTTCAATCTATCAGGATAATCATTTTTGTTCATGTCTCTAATTTTTGCCTGGACCGTCCTATCGGGTTTTCAGTCGACCAAGACGCTCATTTTTGCCTAAGCCGCTTTTTAAGATTTGCAACTTACCGAGCTTTTATTTTTTAACAGAGTATTTCTTGACTGCATCGACATACATAGGACGTGTGAGTTTGTCACCATCCATAGTTGTAAAAGTCATCGTACATGGGCCTTTATAATTAGGCGTCCACTTGCCCCTGGAGTCTGGTTGGAAAGCAGTACAAAGTTCCCTTCTTGAAATTCACGAGGACAAACCTTTTTGTTAGTTGCTTGTTTCAAACTTCTTTTGATATATTTGTACAAGGTCGTCATGTGTTTAAATTCGATCAAGCTTGGACTTTAGCAGAACTCCTATTGATGGGACTTCGACCTCCACATGTTGTATATTGGGGAAGGAGGGGGGTTGCCCCTGTTGAAATGTGTTTTGAAACACGACACCTATATAAGGCGATGGTGTTGTCTCATGCCAGTTTGTGTAAGTGATCGCCCTCTTCTGGACAATCTTCTTTGATATTTGTTTGCAGCTTCGACGGCTAAGATGCCCCAGTATGTGTTAGATTTCATTGGGAGTCTCTTCATTCTCTTCTTCAGCTTCGGACACAGGGAACTCAAAGTTGGAAGAGAGTACATGGTTAATGTGTTCAACGGGTTTATTAATGCATGATTTGATTATTGATTTTGACAAGTCAGTATAAATTATGATTATGCAGATATTTGGGAATGATTATTATTTTTTGGTTTTTTTGTATTACCATTTTTCCAGAATAAGCACAAAATAAAAACAAAGTCGGGATAAAAACGACTTTTTTTATCAATGATGGAAATACTTAAAGCAAAGAGCCCTACACAAATTCACTTTCGTCTCGGGCGGGATGAAAGGATTTTCGAAAAGCAGCAAACAAACAACAAACACATTATTTGAACAGATAAGTAGTAGAAGGAACATCAAAAGCGACCCAATTGCGGTTATCCACTCCATGTGTCACAATATAGTCCGGCAGTGGATTAACGTGCACGTCCGAATTCAATCTTGGAAAAGCAAGATATTGGCTTCAATCAGCTTCTGGACTTCAATCTTCAAAGAGAAATAGTTCTCGATGTCATAGCTGGGTGCACCTTGATGGAAGGCACATGAGAGGTCAGGTTGTTACCAAACCGGCAACTCGTTAGGCACCCGAGGAGGTGCTCTAGTTTGGACAAGGTTCTTCAGGAGCAAGATGGGAAGCAGCTCTGCATATATCATTGGGATTGGGTCAAACTGCATCCTTGGAGCCTGTTGTTGAGGCTGCTGTTCATGTTGGCGTTCAGGCCTTTGTTGGAACTGCGGCGGATTCTGAGAAGCTACCAGTGAAACCACCCGGGTACTCAGTCTCTCTAACTCGTCCTGGAGTGTTGTTACCTATTCACAAATGCTTGTGGATTTGTTGTTCAACCCGATACGTTCACTCATTTTGTTTGCACGAGTGTTGTAGGTGCGAGTTGGCTTTGGACTAGGACAGTCGGACCACTTTTTGAAACGGGTCGACCTTTTACGGAAAGAAAATTTGTGTAAGACTCGGAATATGAATGCAAAATGATGGATTATGCTTATGCAAAAATGGACACATTTTATTTAATCGAAGGACTTGTTAAAGTGATTGTAAACATCATAAGGAACATTGTTTCATTTGATAATTTGAAAAAAAAAAACAGTTTCCTTAAATAGCAAAGGTAAAGTCAAGAAAAAAGACCCCAACAAAAGCTAAGGTCTAGTTAAGACTTTTGAAGATGTATTCCTTGGTGTCCCTCTTTATAAGGTCCACACCTCTGATGTTTACAAGAACTTATCTAAGTCCTTCGATTTTAATGAATTTTTTTGTTATGGATGAATGCATGTATGCATGATTATGCTACACAAACGGTGAAAACATGGTGAGGTTAGGTCCATAATGATGGTGAGGTATGGTTTCATATGTACCTGTATCACAGGTTCTACCAAGTTCTCAAAGTCTACAACCACTTCCAAACATTATCGGATTACGGGACTACTCCCAGTCCAACAACATTCGTAGGAAAGTCTCGTTTGAGTGTAGTATCGCGTATCAACCAATTCAAGACTACTCTTGATTAGCCACCGCACTACGTCCTAAAAGGCCAAGATGGGTTGAAGGTAACTAAAGGCCCTCAACTTCGACGATCACTTGAAAATAACAATGCCAATCACGACTACTCATGTTGACATAATATTACTTCCAAGATACCTCCATTGAGTGGGGTTATCACATGTACCATATCCCGAAACTTACTCTCGGTATGGGACTTTGATTATACCACCATCCTATCTTATGTTTCCCTCAAGTCCGGGTGTAGGACTTATCTCACCACTCACGTTTAAGAAAGGAGAAAGAAGAAGGAAGAACACATACATACACGAATTTCCATCTTTTATTTTTTTTGATTTTTTTGGATTTTTTGAGCAAGTTTAAAGCACAAAATTTTAAACAAAGCCAAGTTAGGCTTAACCCTCTTAAGGCATGTCCCCAGTGAAGTCGCCATTTATGTCGCGTCATTTTTCGCAGGTCAAGCTATTAGGTTAGCATAGACTCATTATTTTTATTTCACGACTGAACTTTTAATTTTTTGAAAAGGGGAAAAAGTTCAAACTACCCCATATTTTGAAAAGATTTTAGGTTCGGGGGTTAGTTACATAAAGGGAAGGTATTAGCACCCTTTATGTTCGTAGTACTCTACGAGAACCTCTTGATTTTATTTAACTTTTTGTGTTATAAACTTGCTTGCATTTTTTTTAAAAAATGGAATTTTGAAATGATTAAAAAAGGAAGACCTAATTATCTACATTTTATTGATTTTGAGAGGACGAGTGTCCTTTGCCTACGTACCCGTGAAGGATCAAAATCACGTAATTCGGGGTAGAAATTGACGTTTCATTGGTTTTGTGTTTTTTATTAGTTTTGAAAAAGTTTTAAAGAGAAGAGCCAAGTGGCAAAAAATATTTGTTTGTATTTTTTATATTGAAAGAAAAATGACTCAAAGTAGAATTAAAATTGATTTGAAATTTGATTAAGAAAGAAAATAAAAAGAACGCTCGCTTGATTGAGAAATCAAGGTTTATTATGAAAATATTTTTTGTGATTTTTGATTATGTGAATGTTTTTGTTGTTTTTGAATAATAACTAGACTAAAAATAAACTAACGTAGCAATAAAATAAAAGCGTGAGAATTTTGTAGCGGCGTTGGATCTCCACAAAATCTCCTAACCTAATCTAATTTTTTTTTTTGCATTTTTTTATATATAAAGCGGTAAAGAAATAAAAGACACACACACACACACACACACACACACACACACACACACACTTTTTCTCATTTATATTTACATTGGACCTAAAGAGAAATGATAACTAAACACAATTTTTTAGACACAATACAGACACCACCGTATAATTATACGGTATTTTCCTTTTTTTTTTCTTTCTTTCTTCCCTCTCCATCTTCCCCTCCCTTCTTCTGCAACTATTCTCTCTCAGTCCTGCATCTCTCTTCATTTCAACTTTTCCTCTCCAACAGAGAGATACGTCAGAGAGATGGAAAACAGAACAGATCTTGGACGGCGGCGGCTGAAAGGATCTTGGAAGGCGTGATCAAATCTCCGGCGACGTGAGAGAGAAGATGATGTCGCCGGTAGGGTAAGATCTAGATCTGAGAGAGACGGTGGTCAGTGCCGGACGACCGCCGCGGCGAGGAGGAGGGTGAAAACAACGGCGGTTGTGAGAAAGATGGTGAAGGAGGACGTTGGTTGTGAGAACGACCGCGGTTGTGAGAAAGACGACGGAGGAAGACGTTGGTTGTAAAAACGACGACGGAGGACGGTGGTGCGGTAGTGAAAGAATGGTGGGAGAATGTGCTTTGTTTAGACGCAGAGAAGGGAAGAAGAATAGAGATGTGGTGTATTTACAACAATGCCCCTGCTTTAATGTTAAAAAGTCTAAATTACCCATGGTGTCTGTATTGTGTCTAAAAAAGTGTGTTCAGTTATCAATGCTCGGACCTAAATACATTCTAATTGCTGGAAAATAAATGATAATAATGGAAATGCTTAATAAAAAAATGCTAAAAAGAAATAAAATGCAAGAAAATAAAAGGAAGGGACAACGGAAGGGACAAAATTACAGAAGGGGCTTTTCCGAAGGGACAGAAAAAGAGGGAGAAGAAAATAATAGCTCGTCAACACAATCTAAATGAGGGAGAAGAGAAAAAAGTTCTTTGACAACTCAAGAGAACTTTTGGTGTGTTTTGAAGTGTGGAATGAGGGCTCTATTTATAGGTGAGGAGGTTGATGAGAATGGAAAAGTGGTTTAATGGCTTTTGATGGGGAGTTGAATGAGATTGATGGTTTTGGAATGTGAAAGTTGACATGAGGAATCTTGGCCATGAAGGGTGGCGCAGCTAAGAAAGAAAATTCTTTTGGACCCCGTACAAATTATTTTTAGACCTATTGGATGCTTGACTAATTAAAATAAAAAAGAAAATAACCTAAAAAGAAAAGTGGACATAAAATAAAATTAAAAAAATGGTAAAATAAAAGATGGAAATAATAAAAAAAAAACTAAAGATAAAAATAAAATAAAATAAAAACTATTAATAATAAAATAAAACAAAGGAGAGAAGATGGTCCGATATCGGAACAAAAATGAGGTATTTTAGAATACCCCTCTGCCGAAATTTTCTTTGAAAAGTCAGAGACTATTCAGGGTCAAACGACGTATGAATGTAGGGTCTTAGGTCAAAAATTGGGGTATGACACATATGAAAGTGGTTTCAGTATTAAAGAGTGGTCTTAGTACCATATTTGAGGGTGTAATTCTCGAGCGGTTTTCTACAGTGCAGTAGTTAATCGCACAATTGTAGATGGGCTTGTTTTATCCTGAAGGCGGTGTGGTTGATAGTCTGTCTTGCACAATTTTGGGCAGTGCCACAAAACGTCTTAAAGAGAGCGACCTGGTCGTGACTCAACCTATTAAGAACTTCGGTAGATAATAGAATTTGGAAATCCAAATACAACAGTTTGGAAATCCAAAAACAACAATTTTAAGACTTTTAAATCTGCTATGCCTATCAAAGAAGTTACTTATTGAGTTTAAGTTGTCCCTAAACATATTAAGAATAAATCAAGCTATAGAAATACATCTTATAACTGAACACGACGAAGTGCTTGTTGTAATCAACTAACACTGTGGAATATCTCTTTTTGGTATAGTGTGGAGTTAGTTGTGGGTATCTATAACTGTCCATGGACATCAACGTGGAATAATCCCAAATTCCCTAAGTTTCATGGACGCTGTTATCTTTTGTGTTAAGGGAATGATAATGGAGCAAGATCATTTGAAATAAGCATACGGTTTTAATGATTTTGGTTCACACGTGCTACTTTAAGATTTGTCTTGAAGTGAAAATTGAATCTATGGACAAATTATAGCCACTTCACTTGAAAACGGTAACGATAAAATTATGCTTCTAAAAATAATGAGAGTTCAAGGCTCCAAACATAGAAAGGAATCTGAATTTTAGAATTACTATTGTAACACCCTACTTCTATTAAGCGGTAAAATGCGCGAATATACAAATATATTCTAGAAATAGATGTTACGTCTTCCAAAGTAAAACATACATGCATAAAGATCATGTTACATCACATAGCAGCGGAACACATATATAATCCATAACAACAACAAATCTCAGAATAAAGATACAAAAATAACATCCTCCAATCTCACATACAATAATATCTCAAATCTCAACATAATAATGTCTCAACACCAAAACTACACAATCAAATAGAAATCCAACGTGCAAGAACTACCCTAGATCAGAACCCTAATCTAGACACTGCACATAAAAAGAGGAACTCCGCTCCTCGGCAACATCAAGCATATAGTCTAAGCATCCTGCACTCCATCTACCCGTCCATACGGAAAGGTAGGTGGTAAACCACTGATGGTTAGCATTACATCATCATAATCCATATAAGATTAAACAAGAACATTGGAAATGAAAGATATACTCAAGAACGAAGGACAACAAATCATACATGTATTCACAAGTATTCACAACACTTATATCATTCAATATCATCATTCCAAGTTCGTATCAACAAGTGTATCATACATGTATCACATATACATAACCATCCCTCCTAGAACACTAGCATCACATGATTATTATCCCTCATCACTTACATTTCAAGCTATCACATTATTAACATGGCATAGCAAGTATATCCAATTTCTAAACAAATCATCGATATAAGTTCATCAATTATCAATCAATGGAAGGATTACTCACCTTATTCTCCACTAAGCATACTTAATTCAAAAGTATAATTCATCATTTCAAAGTTATAAGCAAGCAATCATCATTATCAAAGAAATCATCACATCTTATGTATATACATATACATTTCTCACCTCATCGTTATTATCAAATTAATTATCATCTAATAGGTTCACCAAGTGTATAAGCACGAACAAGTAAGACATGCAATTAGAGCATAGTTCGATTATTCACAATCATCAACAAAATTCACAAATGTACATATACACCAATCCACACAATCACAACATTCACCAAATTTCACCAATCCACAAATTCACCAAGTCATATATTCAATTATGACACAACTCATCAATTATTCAAATGCATGCAATGTTCTAGACTCTTCTAGACGCATGCGGTACCAAATCACCTCAAGGTCGTCACCTTCGATGCAACAAAAACACCGTAATCACCTCAATTGGATATAAAATCCGCCACCATCAGTCATGAATGCATGAACATATGACTCGACTCAATGCATGTTCACACAAACAATAATCACCTCACCATCACCATCAGTTTACGTACATGCATTCACCAACAAGATCACCATCAATATTAGCATGTATGAATTCACCACCAACAATCAACATTTAACATGTTCAATAAATAACATAACATAAACATGTTCATCACCATTCAATTAGTATATATATGCATCGACAACAATTCACCACCACTTGACATATATACAATCACCAACAACATCCACAATTCAATCAACATATAGTTGTCACATATATACATCATCAATCATCTCTACATAAATCAACATATAGTTGCCACGTCTCCACATAATTCCTTACAATCCAAATAAAGGAACAAATACAACATATGTTCACAAACATCATATTCATCACTCAACAACCATTCATACATCATCTCATAATCATATTAATCTATTCATAAAGGGTTCATAAGCAATTGGCTCTCAAAAATCATTTTCTACCAAGTTCGTCTCCAAAAATCACAACATTGAAAATAATTGAGCACCTAAGCCAAAACCAAGTAAACGAGCTCAATTGCCTATGCCATGTATCCTCACAAGTCATACATATGTGCAGTAGAGGTTACTTAAGCATTTCATCGGCCAAATACGATGAATTCATAAAAATCACAAAGTTCGTCTCACCGAAACACTTTTCAAGAAATTTTCTATTTTCTAAGCAAAACAAGTTAAATCCCTCACATCATAGTTTAAATACTACTAAACACCTTAATTGAACTCATAAAACATAAGTTTGAAGTTTGGAACCAATCCATAAGGTTTGGGTCGACTTAAGAGTAGTTATGCGGAATTTTTGTAAAATTTCACCAAGACCACCTTGGAGTATTTTCATCATAACTCAAAAACCAAAAATCATTTTCAAGTCAAACCAAAGCCTCTGGAAAGCTAACAAAATTATCTACAACTTTCATGTTTACACTGAAAGCCAATTCAAAACAGAAACGTGCGAAAAAGACGCAAGAACGCGAAATAGGGGATGCTGCCACTGTGCAGCTTGCAACTGCGAGTAAATTACTCGCCATTGCGAGTTGTGAAAGTTAGCTATCGGGAAAAACCTCATTTTCACCCCAAAACCCCAATTTTGACTTCCCAATACCCAAATTTGATCCCAAGGTTTGTCTAAACATTTCTAAACATGAAAAGACACTCAAAATCATATAAAATTTGCCCCAAAACATTCTCTTAACAAAAATCATCATTTGACCCATTTCTCATCAAAACTTCAAAAACAACAGAAATTCATAGCAAACTCCTCAAATATGATTACCCAAGGTTTTAATCATCAACAACATCTCTCAACAACATCAGCAACCAACTATCATGAATTCATCACAACAACACCTCATATCACCATTTTTGGACAAAAATGCAAAGCATACATATAACCACAATTTAAGCATGTAATTTCATCATCAACCACTCAATTAACATTCAATTTACACACTCAAACATTGCATCAAAACATGAACACGAATTTACAATCAATTAGGTTCAATTCATCAATTTCACAAATGGGTAAAAATGAAAAGTTATGAATTATGGTTGAATTCTAACCCTCTTATCTCTAGCGCCAAGAATCTCTAACTCAAGCTTCAATTTAGCTCCTAGATAATGAATCCCTCTTGCCTCTAACCCTTGTTCTTGTTCTTCCCTCTAGCCTCTATCTCTTCTCTTCTCAAATGAAAAATGTTTGTGAAAGAACCCTACTCCTCTACTAACATTAGTTTATATAGGCTCACTTAATTCGGCTTATCTCACAAACCTTAATGGGCCTAACCCATTTCTATTTCAACCTCAAAAATGTTACTACTCACTTAACGGTAAAATATAACACTAACGGTCACTTAACGTTAAATAAAATAATTACTACACCCCTTAGTAACTTAGTAAAATAATACTCTCGCTAAGCACTACTAATAACCTTCAGCAAAAATTACAAAATTACCCCTACTCTCAAAATGACCAAAATGCCCCTAAGTCCAAAATGACTAAAATACCCCTCTAATACCGAATTCTATGATTCCCAACCAAAAATACACACAGAGGCAATAATCACATAAGAGCACATATAACACAATTAAAAATAATAAAAATAAATCTAGTCGAAAAATCGGGCTGTTACACAAATTTAAAGAGAGATTTGTGTACCATGCATTTTTAAGGGAAAAGACTGCGCCTTTGATGGTATGATCAAAATTAAATTCTCCTTCTATTTTATAAGTTGTGTGATTTTAATATTTGACACATCAAAACTTTTCATGTGAACAAGTGTTTAATTTTAAACTTGAGTAACTTGGACTTAATTCCAACGTTATATGATTAGACAATTTTATTTATTGCAGTCAAGATATATGAACCAAAAGTTCATATAAATCAGAATTCAGAGGATATGAACCTCTAAACATAATAAATTATGATATGTGCGAACATGATGGCGCATAAACTAGAAATGATAAAATGATAAGAGAAAAATTGATACGCTTGATATGTGCAATTTTTATAATTGAAATTTATAGAGTACCAAAGTCTAAGAACGAAAAATTCTAAGTAAGAAATTTTTGAAGAAAAGACAATCTAACTTGTCTTATTTTTGAACTTGGAATTGTCTGGACTATATTTAGATTCTGGACTCCAAGAGAGTTGAACTCACTAGTAGAGCCTATGAATGTGAATTCATTAGGTATGCTATAAGCAACTAAACATGTATGTTTATGTCCTAAATGTTAAAGTGATCATAGAATTAAAAGATGCCGATTTCTATGAAAATATTTACCCCTTTAAATAAAGAATAGTGGGTCGGGGGCACTAGTGGGGGCTCTAATGGGAGCACGAGATTAGTGGGGGCAAAATAAATTCCATTTTAAAAATTAAGAACTAGTGGGGGCACTATATCTGATCACATTCCAGTAATCAGAAATAGTTATGAAAACATCAAACGAGATGTTATAGAACCTCAAAGAGGTAAGAAAGCTATAATTGCTAAAGAGTATGAATCTTATGGTTAGCCTTAAAGAAGCTATACCCTTAATGGATGCTGAATTATGGCTAGAAGCAATAAACTATGAAATGGATTTTCTAGAGTCTAACGAAACATGACACTTAGTTGACTTGACTCATGGTTGCAAACCAATCGGTTGTATTTGGATTTGGAAAAGGAAACTAAAACCTCATGGGACGGTTGATGAATACAAGACTCTCCTTGTAGTCAAAGATTTAAGAAAAGGAGAAAAATATAGACCTCTTCGATACTCATTCACTAGTCACTAGAATCATATCCGTAAGAGTACTAGTCCCTTTAGCCGTCGTTCATAACTCGATAGTACTCCAAATGGATGTGAAAGTTGCCTTTTTTATGGTGAATTAGAAGAAGAAATCTATATGAAACTACCTGAATGTGTTTTGCGATTCATGGACAAGAAAACAAAGTCTGTAAGTTAGATAATTCTTTGTAAGGTCTAAAATAAACTCCTAAGGAATGACATGAAAAATTTGACATTCTAATGCTATCGAATGAGTATAAAGTGAATGAAAGTGACAAATAGTATTTGCACGATCATATGTCTCTATGAAGACGACTTGCTCATATTTGGTTTAAAGATTCATGTGAAATCATTGTTTATCAACAACATTGATAAGAAAGACCTGGACAAAGTTGAAGTAATTCTTGATTTCAAGATTACTAGATCAGAAAAGAGAACATTTTTTGACAAATCTCACAAAGTTGAGAAGATCTTAAGGAAATGTAATTATTTGACTGTAAACTTGCAATCATATATTATGATCCAAGTGTAAGAACACTTGAGATGGAGTTAGAAAAACAGAATATGCGAGCATCATTGGCAGTACTCAGTTATGCCACTGAATGTATTAGACCCGACATTGCCGATGTCGTGAAACTCTTGTGCAAGTTTACTAGTAGACGGATAAGAAACATCGCCATGCTATTGAAAGAGTCATGAGGTGCCTTAAGAAGACAATGACTCTAGGATTACTTCATGAGGAGTAACCTATTGTACTTAAATGGTACAAGATATAAAATAGAACATCCTTCAGATGAGTATTTAGCGACCAGTGACTGCACATTGAGCATCACTGGAGTTGTTTGTTAAAACAAATGATATTGACTCAGTTCACTATGGATTGAATCTGAGATGAGAACACTAGAGAAAACTAGTGAAGAAGCAAGTTGATAAGATGGTTGTTAGTTGAGATCCCTTAGTGGGTAAAACCGTTGCCAAAAGTGTTAGTTCATTGTGATAGTCTGCAGCTATTACAAAAATTGAGAATCGTTAGTATAATGGAAAGAGACGATAATTAAGGCATGAACACATAAAGGGTTAGAGAGCTAGCTACTCTCAAAAGGAACGGTTAAAGTAAATCATGTACGTACTGATAAAGAATTAGTCAATCCTTTGACGAAAGGAATTAATAAAAAGAAAGTCCTAAACACATCCAATAGGATGGAACTAATGCCCAAAGGTCACAAGTGATGGTAACTCGACCTACATGACTGGAGATCCCAAGAAATAGGTTCAATGGGTAATAACAAGTCATGAGTGATAGAATATGCTATGATAAAAGTATGAAAGCATGATTCCTGCAGCGACAGAAGGATGAGATAATAGAAACTCTTAATGAGATCTATACTTTATGTTGAGTGGTGTACATAGCTACATGAGTACTCTTGATAGACTCGCCTATACGAATGTGGAACAGAGGCCGGTTCCTATGGTATTCAGGGCAGAATACCTAGAGCGTTCGTTAAAACTGGGATATGTAATGCCCTATTTCTATTAAAGTGATAAAACACACGAATATAACAAATATTCAAGAAATAGACGCTACGTCTCAACAAAAAATCCAAAATCCAAACATACATGTATGTATATATATATATATATATATATATATATATATATATATATATATATATATCTCAATAGTCACATCGGATATAAATCAAATAACTCCAACATATACATGCCATGATCAAATAATACCTCAACTAAAAATCCTCCAAGTCCGACAAGTGGACAACATCAACAAGATAAAATAAAAACCAACAAGGCATAAAAGACTCTACGACCTAATTAGAGCCTAAAACTACGACGCCAGGCGATAACGGAGAAAGCTCCCGCTATCCAAGCACTCACCTCAAAGCAACTACTCCTGCACAACGTCTTCCCATCCATACAAACAGGTAGGCGACAAAAACCACTGGAGGTAAGCTTTACATTAATCATAATCAACAAATAATAATTGGAATGAATAAAACAATTCAATCTTCAAATAGTTTGCATAAACAATTAACCTCCAGGTATACATTCATACCTCCAATCCAAGTATCACAATAAGCACCCATCAAATGCACATATCACCAACAAACATTATTCACGTTCACAACATGACTTCATATCATTATGCAATGCGTTTAAACTCGACACATATATGCATGCGGTACCGTAACAACAGTCATTAGATGCCAACCGCACATCTATGTAAGAGTACTCCTCCTCTTACATAAAAAGAGTACACCTCCTCTTACAACAACTATGTAAAAGTACACCTCCTTTTACATTTCAACATATGTCTCAATATGATATGATGCATGGACATACAACAACGACCCGATAATGCACAACTTCAACATAACAACGACAATGTAAAAGTACACCTCCAATTACATTGACTATCTCAACGATAATTGCATTATCAAGTATACATGTCCACACATTCAACTATCACAATTCACATAAGAGTCATCATCACACACATCATCATAACTTACCAAATATCATAACAATTCCATATACTCTCATAAACCAAGTAAAATGGAACAACACATCATTTCATGATAAACACCATATTCAATCGTCCACGATCATCCACATATCATCAATTAATCATATAAAATCATCCACGAAAGATTTATAATGCAATTGGTTTAAAAGAACCATTTTCAACAAGTTCGTCTATAGGTATCCCATTTTCAAAATAATTGAAGTATTGAACCAAAATCAAACAAACAAGATCCAATGCCTCAACTAAGTATTCCCTTAGGCTACATATAAGTACAATAGGGTATACTTGGCGTTTCACCGGCTAAACACGACGAAATCATCCAAATCGTAAAGTTCGTCTCACTTTATCATTTTCACAAAAGAATGCAATTTTCAAAGCAAAACATGTTAAGACTTGATGAAACCAATCACAACCATTTTTAAAAAATCATATAAACATTATACAACCTTAATCCTACTTCATTTTTTTGGATAAAACGAGTTTTCGGAAAATCGGCGTTCTTGGACCATTTTTCAAAAGTTTAAGTTCAATTCACAAACCAAGTCCAATTCAATTCAATGAAGTTCTAGTAGGATTAAATGTATAAACAGAGGTTAAACAAGTCAAAAGAAACGTTTTAGAAAGCTCAGATTGGTCCCCAAGTACACGAAACAAAAATTCAAAAGTGGCTGAACCTGTGCAGGTTCGCTTGAGCGAAGGTCTGGTTCGCTTAAGCGAACTGAAGTCAGAACCTACATGTTGGTTTGCTTATGCGTTCGCTTGGCGTTCGCTTAAGCGAACTATCATAGTTCTGCAGCAAAAATGTTACAGGTTCCACCCCTTTTCACCCCAAAATCCCAATTTTGAATCATTCCAAACCCCAAAACTTAATCCCAAAGATGTTTATAGGTCATATATACTTCAAAACACTTAAACATGTATACAACTTACAATCACAACATCAATTCATCAAAATTCACCAATTCACCAAAACTCTCACAATTTTCAACAACAACAAATCTCCTCATAAATTCACCAATTCATGATACATCAACCACACATCTAACAACAACAACAATAACATATGATCATGAATTTATCCACAATTTAACAACTACCACATCATTCATCATCAATTTCATTCAAGAACATGTCCTATGCATATAAACCCATTTTGACATACAAATTCAACAACAACAACACAATTACCATCCAATTCATGTACATAATCATGTCATTAAAATTAAGCACGAATTTCTACATCTAAAAATCAAATTAACCACTTAACCACAATTATGCAAAGAATTAGGGTAGGAATTAAACTACTAGATTATGATTAAAGACTAACCCCCTTAGCTTAATTCTTCACAATCACCAACTAAGGCTTCACTTTAACTCCCAAAGCTGGAATCTCTAGCTCCCTCTAGCCTTCTCTAGATCTCCTCTTCAAACCCTTATCTTCTCTCTATATCTATCTCTTCCCAATTGTGAAAATGTTGGTAAAACCCTATTTCTCTACAAACTAGATTTTATATAGGTTCCACCTAATTGGGCTCAACTCACAAGTTCTAATGGGCCTAACCCATTTCTATTCTAACCCAAAATGTTACTACTCACTTAACGGTAAAATGTAATACTAACGGTCACCTACCGGTAATAAAATAAATTACCACAACTCTCTAGCACTTAGTAAAATAACAACCCACACTAAGCACTAAAAATAATTCTCAACGAAATTACTAAATTACCCCTACTCACAAAATGACCAAAATAACCCTAAGTCCAAAATGACTAAAATACCCTTCTAACACCGAATTCTACAATCCCAACCAAAATACACACAGAGGCAATTAATCACATATGAGCACATATAACACACATAAATAAATAATAAAATAAATCTAGCGAAAAATCGGGCTGTTACAGGATACACGTGCATGGCCATAAACACATGGGCTTTTAGAATACACCTTATGAAAAGGTTTGTGTGCGGGTTCTATGTCTGAGATAGAGTTCAATGTTGTAAGCAACTCTTGTAAATCGGAATATTATCCGCTATGCAAAAGTTCAAGTTGTATCCGACACCTTTGTTTATTAGCAACCTTATAGAAACGTTTTGACGTTATTATTGAAACCATTTTTTAAATTCAAGTGGGGGGATTGTTGGAACAATGGTGTGAAGATGGAAAGAAATTGGAAGGTTGGAAGATTAAACACCAAGTTATTAAACTTTTATCTAGTATTGTGTGAATTGAAAAAATAGAGTGTGGGGGTTTCACATAAAATAGAACACACACATTAGTAGTGTCTAAATTGTGGTATTTAATTTTAAATACCTGATAATGATGAAAATAATAATTATTTTTTGAAGGAATGAAAATAATAATTATTATTATTCTTTATTCATGGATATCACTTCCCATAATTTTAGGTTATGTTTGTTGTGATAAGATTGAAAATCCAACTGAATTTCCTATCTTTCCTTCATTAGTTTGTTTCAGCTAATCTTGTGGGTTTGTTTCTTTTTGAACTTATCCGATTAGTTTGTTACTTGAATTGATATGTGGGTTGCTTAATTTTTAAGTTTACTTAATTCTTAAGTTTCTCCAAATTAGTTACAATCTCTCCCTATAAAAGGAGAGCTCACCTAGTTCAAAAATGACACCAAAGAGTTTCATTGAGTTGTCGGGAACTCTTTTTGTCTTCTCCCTTTCTTGACTTGTGTTGACGAGTCTTTCTTCTCTTCATCTCCTTTTTCTGTCCCTTCGGAATTAAGAGTGTTCTTAAGACCATAGTCCCTTTTCGGTTTAATGTCCTTTTGGAATTAAGAATGGTCTTAAGTTCATAGTCCCTTCGAAATAAAGAGTACTATTAAGATCATAGTCCCTTTTGGAATAATAATGTCCCGTCGAAATTAATAATGATCTTAACGGTATATAAATATTCTTTCAATATTTTTCTATTTGAGGAGAAATTAAAAAGTGGAAATGGTGGTATCACCATATCTGAGTGGTCGTAGAGCCATATTGATATTTTGGAGAAATTAAAGTTAGAATGGTGGAAACACCATATTTGAGTGGTCTTAGTACCATAACAGAGTGGTAACAATACCATATGAAAGTGGTTTCAGTATTAAAGAGTGGTCTTACTACCTTATTCGAAGGTGTAATTCTCGAACGGTTTTCTATAGTGCAGTAGTTAATCGCACAGTTGTAGCTGGACTTGTTTTATCCTGGATGCGGTGTGGTTGATAGTCTGTCTTGCACAATTTTGGGCAGTGCCACGAAACGTCTTAAAGAGAGCGACCTGTACGTGACTCAACCTAGTAACAACTTCGGTAGATAATAGAATTTGAAAATCCAAATACAACAGTTTGGAAATCCAAAAACAACAGCAACATATGATCTACTCCAACCATCATACATAAATTATTATTGGCTTCAACGATAGAAACCATGTAATGAAAGTTTCAAAAACTTCATGAAAAATCAAAACGATCACTAAAATTGTCTTCGCTAAGGCCACCTGAAAGTAAATAAAATAAAATATAAGTACATTAATAGATTTCTCTGTATTCTATCTCATCTTACATTCAAAATATCCAAAATAAAACCCATAATCCATTCATGCTCCAAGCTCCTCCAACTTATTACACTTGATAATAAACAATGTCAGATGAGAAATATTATATCATTGAGTTGATATCCAAAATAAACAATGTGAAATGAGAAAAATAGTTGATACCAAAAAAAAAAAAAAAGAAACAGAGGAATCTAAAGCCAAGGAAAGAAAATGTTGATACCAAAAGCTAAGAAAATAGGCTAATAAAAAGAGAGAAAATAGGCTTATACTTATGAAATGAATCTAGGAAGATACTTGATAATACTAAGACTTAGGACACCAATTATTATAGCACGATCGGGTGTCAATTGAGACACTATAAAGCTATATTAATTTGGGACCGCGAAGACACTAATTGATGTATCACTAACAAATACCAATTGAGACATGTAATGTTAGATTAAACTCTAACTTTAAATATACCAATTGATGTATCACTAACATATATCAATTGAAACACGCTAAGACTATACTAAAAACTAAACTAGGACACTAAGACATAGGGATGGCAAAACGGGTCTGACCCGCCGGGCCGGCCCGTTTGGCCCGCTATTTTTGGCGGGCTGAGTCGAAGTTTTGAACTCGCTTTCTATAGTTGGCTCGGCTTGTCTCGCCTCGTTAAAATACGGGGCGGGGCGGGCCGGCCCGCTTAACTCGTTGGAAATGGGACGTGCATGGGCCGTGGCAGGGCGGCCCGCTTAACTCGTGTTTCAATTTGTTATTTTAAGTCTTATTTTATGTTTTTTGATTTTTTTGGGTTGCTAGATATATTTTGAGACTTATTTTATGCTTTTGGATTTATTTTGGTCGTTGAGTTTATTTATTTTGAAACGTATTTTATAATTTGGTTGTTGGATTTATTTTATTATTTGTTTTATGTTGCGCATTTACCTTATTTTGCTATTAGTTATGATGTTAAATTCGACAATTCGATAATTATCTTGTTTTTCACAAATTTACTTGCTACCTATTCTTTTATATTTTTTTACGATAAAAGCAACATAGTTTTTTTTTTGTAACAATTAAGTTGTAAAAAAAATAAAAAATAAAAAGTTTTTGTTTTGGCGGGCCGGCCCGCAAACTCGCAAGCCCGCCACTAAACGGGGAGGGGTGAGATTTTGGACTCAGTCACAAAATTTGACTCGTCTCATCTCGTTTTTAGCGGGGTTAGACGGGACATGCCTAAATGGGGCGGGCCGGCCTGCTTTGCCATCCCTACTAAGACATTAATTGACATACCACCATCAGCTACCAATTGAGCAGAGACCCAAAACAAAACAAAAAATGTACAAAAGAAACTGACACAACAAGAAGTAAGCACTTCAAGTGAAGAAATAAGTACACAGACAATAATGAAATCTACCCGAGAAAAGTTAAGGGGGCCGTTTGGATTAGCTTATTTTAGAGCTTATATAGAACAGCTTATGCAAATAAATAAGTCTTTATGTATTATTTATAAGTTTTTAAGGTAGTTTATGAAAAAACAATTTATGAGGATATGATTTTCGTTAGTGAGAGCTAATAAATTAAAATAAAAGCTTATTTATTTACATAAATTATTTTTCATAAACTATTTTTCGTAGGTGCGTCTCCCTAAGGGCGTCGTCTTGACAAGCTTCTAGAAACATCTAGAATGCTCCAGAGTGACTTAGGGTCCAAGCTGCTTGGGGCTTAAGTCACCAAAATACAAACCCACGAAGGGTTATAAATACCCCTATTGAGATCATTTTCAAGGCATCACATAAACATTGTAAACCCTATATTTTATTATTATACTTTTGCAGGTACAAAAATGCTTCCGATTATATTGTTTGCAGAAAGATTCAAGATACTAAAAGAGCAACTGAAAATTTCAACTAGAAAGGAATTAGATTTGAGTTTAATTGTAGATTGATTTTTCCGGTATGTGAGGTAGAAGAAGAGAAATTCTAATATGGTCACATGACCAAATAAAAAGTGTTTGGTCACATACACATAAAGAAATATTTTTTTAATAGTAAAGAGGAAATTGATAATAAAAAAAATGATTGAATATTTTAAGGACCATCTTTTCATGTGTGTGTCTCCAAATACTATTGATTTGGTCTTGTGACAATGGAAGAATATTTGGACCGAAAGGTATAATAAAAAGCTGACACACGTAACCTTCAATTTTTTTTTATATTATTTACACCATAAGCCCCAACAATAATTAACTAAAAGTGACTGGTTGTAGCAAGTTATTTATTGATGTCCTTCCATGGTCCTTTTCATTTGGGGTCATATTAAGGGCTTCGCCAACACTTATATAATGTTTTTTTTTTTTTTTTACAGGTAGTAATGTTATATTTTAGGTTCTTGTTAACGAATGTTTGTAGGACACTTTTTAAAAATTTTAAAAAGAGAAATTATTCCATAAAAACAAGTTAAATTAGGCATGGCAATGGGGCGGGGTGGGGACGGGTTTTACCTTCCCCGTCCCCATACCCGATTTGAATATACTTACCCGTTACCCTACCCATACCCAACGGGGATGAGAAATTGAATCTCATCCCCGTCCCCGACGGGTTCGGGTATCCCCGCCCCATCCCCGTCCCCGCATTGAATAATTTTTTAATAAAAAATATAAGTTTTTTTTCCATCCCCAAAAGCAACGTTGTAATACATTATCCAACAATACGCCCATTTTAACATTTGTTAGACAGATTGATTCAATTGATCCTTTAAATATCAACGGTAGTTTTTATTGAAATGACAATTATCAAACAAAATAACATGACATATCATCATAAAGTAATTTTTTACATTTGGGATGGGTTTGGGTGTGGGTACCTATATACCCGTTACCCGTCCCATACCCGTTTTTTGAAATCGGGGAAAACCCATACCCATACCCAAACCCAGTCAAAACGGGGAAAACCCGTCAAATTGGGTTTGGTTCGGGCGGATAACCGCAGGTATGGGTTTTGTTGCCATGCCTAAGTTAAATGTTTCAATTTACAATGCATTGATTAAATAAATTTACAAAAAAAGTTACATTTTAAAGGTTTTAAAGAGTGCCCTGGGACATTTGTTAACATTTCCCTGTATTTTTCCTTAAAAAAAAAAAAAACATTTCCCTATATTTTATTATTATATAGGGTCTGATTTTTACCAAAATTATAATTGCTAAAATAAAATCATATACGATCTTTTAAAAGTACTTCACCTTTTTGTACTTTGCTGAAGAATCAAATATTTTCTCCCAACACGTTAGGGTTCCAATCGTATATCTCTGCGGCTGTCATGAAAACCGAACCACCAAAGTCGCGGCGTCGTAGCCGTCAATCCAATCCCTCTCATTCAGCAATCCTCCCGGACGACCTTATCTTTGAAATCCTATCCTGGCTTTCGGTGAAACCATTGATGAAGTTGAAGTGTGTTAGTAAGTCATGGAACACTCTAATATCTGATTCTAAATTCGCAAAAATCCACCTTCATCGATCTGCACGACACTCACACTCTTATGTAGTCACTCACGCTTCCTATCAGAAAGGTGATTACAGTTTCATACCTTTTTCCGTTGGTGATTTACTTGAAAACCGTTCGTTCACCCCTCCTGAGGATCCTTACTATCAACTAATCGACAAGGACTGTCGTCATGTTGTTGGTTCCTGCAATGGATTGGTCTGCTTGCTCGGTTATTCTCCCGCTGAGATGTGGTTCCGTTTCTGGAATCCTGCCACCAGAAAAATATCTGATAAATTAGGGTATTTTCATGATGATGTCATGTATCCATTGAAATTTTGGACGTTTACAATGGGTTATGATAATTCAAGTGACGCTTATAAGGTTGTGGCCTTACAATATTGTAGTCACTTGACAACGAGGGTGCGAGTTCTTACTTTCGGAAATAATATTTGGCGAAATGTTCAAAGTTTCCCTGCAAGGGTTCTTCACTTTTCTTATGATAACAGGGAGTTCCGTGGTGTACATTTAAATTGCACTGTTAATTGGTTGGCAGTTATTATTGACGACGGTAATCATGCAAAATATGTGATTATTTCGCTTGATCTAGCTACAGAGACACACACACAATTGCTGCCTCCTCCAAGTACTCCAAATACGTCGTTACAAGATGTACCGCCTGGTGTTTGTTTCTTGATGGATTCCCTTTGTTTTTACCATGATTTAAAGAAAATTGATTTTGTTATATGGAAGATGACAAAATTTGGAGATGAAAAGTCATGGACCCAATTCCTTAAATTTAGCTATCGCAATTTTAAGATGAACTTCAAATCTGGTTTCTCGTGTTTCAACCTTTATGAGAATGATGATACATTGGTATTTGCACACGACGACCCAAAAAACCGAGCAATTTTCTACAATTGGAGAAATAATTGGGTAGCGAAAGCTAGAGTACACGAAAACATACGTTGGTTCTCTATAAACAATTATGTTGAAAGCTTGGTTTCAATTTGTTAGTAAGTCCTTATATCGTGATATTCTTATTTGAATTTGTGTTGATTCACATACTCTTGTTTCGGTTTTGTGTTTATTTACTTTACTTCAAAATTTGTTGTAAATATCATATGATGAATCAATTGTCTGACCTGAATTCCAAGTTTAGTACTCATTTCTGTAACTATGTGTTATTCTCTTGCCAACCAAGAATGCTTTTGGAGTTATAGATCTACAAAGTCAACTTCAAGCAAATCCAACATTATTGATGTTGCATGTCAAGATGGTAGAATGAAGGAGGCTTATTGCAGCTACATTATCATTAGTTATGGTATTATTGTTTTATACAAGACATTATTGGTCCTCTTGATGTCTATTAGCGTTTTAATTAGTTTGTAGCAATTATATTGGAATATTTGTAGCAACTTATTTGCTTTATATGAGTGAGTTGAGTATAGTCTTTCCATGACCATTTGAGTATGATATCAATATATGGTTAAGTTTCACAGTACTGAGTGAGTATGATATCAATATGTCTTGGTGATACTTTTACTAAACTGTAAAATAATAATCTTAATTGATAATAAAAGAAAGTTTCGTATTCTTCAAAAAAAAAAATATATTTCGTCATGTGTGTATATGGTTTCTAGACAAGGTGTTATATTGTATATAACTATCCTTACATGTAGCATGAATGCACAAGTTTGGTTGTGTACTTATTGAGAATTGCATAATGTAAGGCTCCTATACTGGATTTGGAGACATACTTAGTGAGTTTAGCATTAGTGATCATGTGGGAGGAATGTATCCAAATCCAGTACAGATCCTACTTTCTTTCAGCTCATTGTGAAATTTGTGAAAAAGCTACTAGAAATAGCTTTGCATTTTGAGGTTAAAAATAAGTTTATTAACCATTGATGATAGAATATTGTTCATTTTGGAAAAGCTCATAGGAATAATTTTTATAAGATGCAATTATTCATATTGTCCATGCAACGAGTCGGGGTTGAATTTAGTATTTTGTATAACGTCGTTGCATGTCTAACACTCTTTTACATTATATTGACTTATATTGAATAGGACATAAGGAATTTCAAATTCTAAATTTGTCCATAAATTTAACTTTAAGAAAATAGAAAAAATCATCATAAAATGTATTATTTTGGCCAAATATTATATTATGGTTCTCTATGTTAAATGATTATAACAAGTTAGCTGTTAACTTTTTTTTTTTTTTTTTATAAATTTGTCCTTTAAGTCAAAATATATGCACTATTATCCTATTTCTATCAAACTAAGTTAAAAAGTGTTTATGTGGATGTTTAATGTTAAGTAGGTATGTCATAATTCATCGCTATCAAAATTAGGGTTCATATGTGTGTTATTCAATCTCGATTTGAAACAAAATTGATCAATTACTTGATTTATAATATTGTTGATGAGATACTTATTTGTAAAGTTATTGCTTGAATATTATAGAATAAGAATAAGAAAATGTGAACAACAATGCATTGGTCCAAGTGACTAATTAATCCCCTTAAGCATGTAGTAAGGGGTTCGTTTTTTGACTCATGCATATGAAAAAAATACGGTTGGGGGGAGAGAACTCACCTTATGTGCCATACACAGGTTCCCCAAGAGAGATTAGTAAAAGAAATATATGTAAGTAATCATGTTTGATGTCATAAACATTTTTGAACCTACCATCTCAATGTTAAATAGTCCCATAAAGCACTGTTTAAGGAAGTTGGCTGAAAAACCGGTGGCAGTGTAAATATTCTATGACTTAAAAAATTAAGGGTGAAGACCCATTATGGTCCTTGACAAATTCTGTAGGGCTCAAACTAGTCCTCAACAAATAAAAAGACCCTATCGAGTTCCTTACAAAATTAAACCGAGACAATATGTAATCTTTAATTCTATTTTCTATAGGGCGTGAATACCATGCATACACAATTTTAGTTATCCTTAATTATATGTTTAACGCGAACAACGCCGGGTAATTACACTAGTTATATGTATAGATAATAGATATTTTGCACTTTCATATTGTAACAAATTATACTTATCTTTTTCAATGATACCAACAATATAACAAATGGTTAATATGTTTTTGGTCCTTATAAATATATCAATTTTTCGTTTTAATCCCTTTAAAAAATTTCTTCGACTTTTAGTCGCTATAATATTTTCAATCACCACTGTTGGTCCCTATTTTTAAGTCAACTCATATGCAATCTTTTTATTTTTTAATTAAATTGTGCAGAAATGTGTATAAGTATTATAAAAATCTCTCAAAAAAATTAGAATTTTTTTACCAAATCATGAATTAAATATAAATTTTTACCAAAAATATAAAATTCATATTTAATTCATGTTTTGTTAAAAATTCTAATTTCTTTTGGAGAGATATTTATAATATTATAAACTTTTCTACAAAATTTTATTTCAAAATATGAATTCTACATGTGAGTTTACTTAAAATGAAAGACAAAAAATGAATATGAAAAACTTTTGCGGACTAAAAATTGAAATTTTTTTTAGAAAGATTAAAATAAAAAGTTTTATAGGCAACAAAAACATATCTAACCTTACAACAAATATACGATAGAATTGAAAGGAGAAATAGTCGGCACAAAACGGTCTTAATATATGTGAGGGTTAATAGTCCTTGTGAACTTAGCTCAGTTGGTAAGGACAATGCATAAAATATGCAAAGTCCGTGGTTCAAACCCCGGGCATCACCCAAAAAAAAAAAATATGTAAGGGTTAATAGGCCTTTACACCTTATAATATAGGCCACTTTTGGTTTTGCCCCTTGTAAATTATTATTTTTAGATTCGGTCCTTGTAAAAAAAAATTGTTTCGGAATACCCCCCTAGCGCCACGTCATCAGAAAAAGGCGAGTCATCGTGCCACATCAGCGAAAATGCACAGTCATATGGTCTAGAAGGGTATTTCAAAACAATTTTTTTTACAAAGATGGAATTTTATTTTTATTTTTTTACAGGAGCCAAAACCAAAAATGTTTTGTATACAGTAGTGTAATGCTCTATTAACCCTATATGTAATTAAAATTGGACCGAACATTAAACCGGTGTAGATAGGGATTCGAGGTTTAAAAGTTCAACCAGGGTTGTACCGGGTTCGAACCGGTTGTCAATAATTAATATAATTTTGTTGTTTTTCTTAAATATTATGCCAAATAAATACAAGTATTAAAATGAAAATATAATTTTAATAGATAAACAATTAAATTTAAATGATTCTCCTAAGAAAAGTACCAGTACTCGTGAAGAATATATATATATATATATATATATATAAGGAATGTTATTGACAATCTCTTTCACACTCTCTCTTAAACACTCTCTTAACCATTGGTCCATGTCATCATTTTTTTAAAACCCATTATCTGCTAACCTGCTCTACAGGTTTGGATTAACACACACCTTTTTTTTATATTCTAAATTAGACAAAAAAAAAATCACTCCTCCTTCATTTTCTGGAACGATCACCGATTCCTTCATTTTCTGGAACCATCACCAATTCCAACAACCTTGTTTTCCAATTCCATAAATTTCTTAATTTCATTTCAATAATTTTTTATAAATTCACACCCATTTTTAAGATCGTTTATCAGATTCACATGAAACCCAAACAAGATGCAGATTTCCATCACCAACACTTGTTGTCTTACCACAACTACGCCGGCAATATCATGCTCACCACCGTCGCTGGAGGGTTCTCGCCGGCAATATCTGTCTCGATCTCTCTCGATCCAGTTCCTATGGGGCGAAATCAATCATTAGTTATTGTCGCTGGAGGAAGCAAGCCTCTGTCGTTGCCGTGGAACATGCCGCCGCCACCGGCGGCTTCGCCATCGAAAAGTCCATTGATTTTTGCTGTACTTGATGATTTAGAAGGCTTTGCGCTGAATTGTAACTATGAATGAGTACTGATTAGTTGTTTTTCCCATTTTTATTAAAAAAGATTAAAGACTTTTGATATTTTTTTTATGTGAAACAAGACATTTGATTTTTTAATGGAACCGGTTGCCAGTTTCAAGAATTATCAATACTAGCGACGTGGACCAATGATAATGGGAGTGTGCAAGAGAGAGTGCTCAAGCAACTGTGCTTAGCATTCCTCACACACACATATATATATATATATATATATATATATAGGGGAATGCTATAACACACCCACTCACTTTTGTGAAGGTGTGTTTTAGCATTGAACACCTTTAAAGTTTGGACAAAGAACTCCTATTTCTCCTTTTCAAAAACAAATAAGCTGAAGGGCAATTATGTAATTTAACAATTTAATTGCAATTTTAATTTATTTATCTTTTATTCCACCTCTTCTCCCCCAATCTATTTTACGCCATTACTGTTGTGCTCAAAGCTACACGCGCATATGCCGGCAATTCATTTTTTTTTATTTCAAAAACATGATGCAGTTTTCAAATTGATTCAAAAGGCCGAAACAAATGGAAGTCATTGGAACCGCCGGTGTCTTATAAGTCGACTATGGAGAATTCGTCATATCACAAATATGTTGTTTTTCATTTCTCTCACGGTGCCGAGGCTGAAGCTGATAGAAGTTGCATTTTCACGACATGAAGGAAGACAATAGAAATGGGGGATGGGACTGTGAAGAGAGGAGGAAACAAAAATGGGTAGTAAGGAGCACAAGAGAGACTGAGTTGAAAACTATAAAAAATAAGAATTAATTTGCAATGGTGTGAACTGTCTAGATCAGGAGGAGAAGGAGAGGTGGAGTAGAAATAATTAAAATTACAATTAAATTGGTGAATTCCATAATTGCCCTTCAGCTTATTTGTTTTTCAAAAGGAGAAATAGGGTTTTTTGTCCAAACTTTAAAGGTGTTCAATGCTAAAACACACCTTCATAAAAGTGAGTGGGTGTGTTATAGCATTCCCCATATATATATATATATATATATATATATATATATATATATATATATATATATATATATATATATTGTCCAAATCAATACTGGATAGACGAATTATACTTAAAAATAGTTTTGTTTTTTATTTTTGAGGAGAATAAATATTTTACCGACACCCCATTATTCATTCATTCACATTCCCAACCCTATTCTCCAAATCAAATTCTCGCTCGCGTCTCTCTCTCTCTCTCTCTCTCTCTCTCTCTCTCTACTTTCATACGATTTTCACTAAACAACTTCGATTCCAACCCCTCTCTCATACAACATGGTACTTTTCCTCTTTCTTCTAAATTCTTTCTAAATTCATTCAATTGATTTTCCGCACAAACCTAACATTTTTCCAATTTTTGTTGCAGGCTACTCTCGCTGATACTTTTCTTGCTGATCTTGATGAACTCTCCGATAACGAAGCCGAAATTCCAGTGAGTATAGTTTCTTTTTATTTTTTATTTTAAATAATGATTTTGTTTTTTGTGTGTGGTTAAATTGATGTGTAATGTGGTTGGTTTTTATCTTAGGCTGATAATGATGCCGATACCGCGGATATGGATGAAGATGTTGATGGTGATCTTGCTGACTTAGAAAATCTTAATTACGATGATTTGGATAGTGTTTCTAAGTTGCAACAAACTCAGAGATACGTCGATGTTATGCAGGTTTGTTTCATGTTTGTTTGATTTTTAATTGCTTGTTGTAACTGCAAATGTTGTGAACTTTGTCAGTGTCTGATCTGATTGAATGCGTGTGTTATCATTGCTAAAGCATAAAAAGTAGGGTAAATTCCTAGAGAGAATGAGAAACCTAACCAATTTAGCAAATTACAATGTATAAAAAGATCTGCATATGTTTCAAAAGAAGAGTTGTTGAGCATTGGACTTCTTTCCTATATAAAAAAATTCAAATATCTTCATCAATAATGTGAATCACTTATGTGCTTATGAAGCACGGATAGAGACACGGACACGGGACACGACACAACTAATAATTTGAAAAAATCACATAATTTAGTGTAATTACAAGTGTCGGTGCCAGACACGACATGTGTCCGACACCAGGACACGCCTAATCCAAGGAGTGTCCGTGCTTCATAGCTTATGTGTCACCGTAAAACCGTGATCTAGTTTCAAAATTATCACTTAAGTTGTGTCTGGTTGGGAGAATGCTTTTGGCAAGTCTTCAAATATAGTTCTTGATTCTATTTGCTGGAAGTAGAATTTACCAAATTTTATCTCTTCTAGATCCTTTCCATTGTTAAGGAATAAGGATATAATGACATGGTGCTAGACATCACAGCCCACAGTATGCCAATACTTTTGGGGAGTTGAGAATGTGTATCTATAAAATAAAATGACTTATTCAACTTCTATTTCAGTAAATCAACATGCACCATGTTTTTTTAACAAAAACGTATGGGTATTTTTATCTCCCCTCCATTGAATCAAAGGGCCCCTAATTGAATGCGTGTCAGTGTCTGATTGAATGCGTGTCTGATGTCTGACATGTGTCAGTGTCTGACGGCACATATGATTTACATTCACTTACTCCCTCCGTTATTTTTATAAGCAAAATTGACCATTTCACACTTTTTAAGGAATGTGATCATTGTTATTTAATTTAAACTAAAATAGCAAATTTGCCCTCATGACAATTCTTGTTTTCCAACCTACTCATGTTCTTTCATTAAATAAAGTGCCTATTTTTACATTTTTCATGTTATTTCATTAAAGAATGGCGTTGCAGAATGTGTCCAGCCTCCCCATCTTTCTCTAGTGAGTCTTCAACAATGCGATTTAGTAGATCCTCAGAATCTGATTCAATTCCCAAACTAAATGATGGTCCTTCTATAGCCATTTTCTTAGATGTTCCTTCTATAGCCATTTATTTTAATTATGCAGAAGAATAGAACCACTAAAACAACCTTTTTATAAGAAAGCATTTGGGGGCTTGTGGAATTAATTGCTTCGTGAAGTTACAGAGGGAGAGGGAGTATTCAAAGAGGCACTTCATATTTCAAAAAGCTACTTCAATTAATACAGTTGTGGAAAATTGTAGTGTGTGGAAAACTGCACGTATGCAAATTAGAGAATTAAACCAAGGGCATATTTGGTATACTATATTTAAATATGAGGAAAAAAGTCAATTTTGCTTATATTTTGTTACAACTAAGATAGTTGAATTTTGCTTATATTTTGACATGGAGGGAGTAATTTATTTCCTAAAATTATTACCTGTGTTGACGTGTCACTGTGTTTGTGTCGATGTTTCAATTCAACTAAGGCTTTGTTTTGGAGTTTGGAGAGTGGAGCAGAGGGAAAAATAGAGAAATCTTTCACCTTTTTTGAACTAGTGTTTTTGTTGATAATGATAAATGTATGCTTATGATTAATATATTCCTTCCTTATTTTTTTCAAAGGCCTCTCTTCCCGTCCTAAATTCCCAAACACACCCTTAGGGGGCTATGCTTGTGAATACGTTGGCATGAGTTCTGACTGAGGTGCCGAAACGAAACAGAATTTTTTTTATGCTTTGGAGCAAATTAGGTTTGAGTGCTTGTAGAATTTGAAAACAAACACATTTAAGCTTTGCATTGGATGTAACTAAAACTTTTTACTTTTTAAGTTTTAACGTCCTCCATTGTTTGTTTGTTTGTTTGTTGTTTTTAAATGCTTCTAATTTGTCTATGGCAGAAAGTGGAAGAAGCCCTTAAAAAGGGTTCAGATGTCTCTCAGGGATTAGATTTAGAAGATGATCCGGAATACCAATTAATTGTGGAGTGCAATGCGTTGTCGGTTGACATCGAGAATGAAATCGTCATTATTCATAATTTTATTCGCGACAAGTATCGGTTGAAATTTCCAGAGCTTGAGTCACTAGTACATCATCCAATTGATTATGCACGTGTTGTTAAGAAGATAGGAAATGAAATGGATCTGACCCTTGTTGATTTAGAAGGGCTTTTACCCTCAGCCATTATCATGGTTGTCTCAGTTACAGCGTCGACTACGACTGGCAAGCCACTTCCAGAAGAAGTCCTTAGTAAGACAGTTGAGGCTTGTGATCGAGCACTTGCTCTTGATTCAGCGAAGAAGAAAGTTCTTGATTTTGTAGAAAGTAGAATGGGTTACATTGCGCCTAATGTTTCAGCTATAGTTGGGAGTGCTGTCGCGGCTAAACTCATGGGAACGGCTGGTGGCCTATCAGCACTTGCAAAGATGCCTGCTTGTAATGTTCAGCTTCTAGGAGCCAAGAAAAAAAATCTCGCCGGGTTCTCCACTGCAACATCACAATTTCATGTTGGTTACATCGAGCAAACCGAAATATTTCAGACTACCCCACCTTCTTTCAGGATGCGAGCATGCCGACTCGTGGCTGCAAAGTCTACACTTGCAGCACGTGTAGACTCAATACGTGGCGACCCATCTGGGAAAACTGGAAGATCTCTCAGGGACGAGATCCATAAAAAAATTGAGAAGTGGCAAGAACCCCCTCCTGCTAAGCAACCCAAACCACTTCCAGTGCCTGATTCTGAGCCTAAAAAGAAGAGAGGTGGTCGCAGACTTAGGAAGATGAAGGAGAGGTTAGCATAAATTTTGTAGTACTTTTTCTTAGGTTGCGGGGTTAAGGGTATATTTCTTTTTGGCCTTTTTTGTAATTCTTGATCTGTTGATTCTTATGCCATCAGGTATGCAATAACGGACATGAGGAAGTTAGCTAATAGGATGCAATTTGGAATTCCTGAAGAGAGCTCTTTAGGTAATTTTACCTAATTTCACTTTTCCCTGATCTGATTTACATTTGTAGTGCAATACTTTGCATTTTTTGTATGCACATATTTATGTTTTTTTTTTTTTTTTTTGCACTAAAATTAAGGAAATAATGATTAGATAGAAGAGGAGAAAAGAGGAGTATCAGTAATGCGACGTTGAATAATTGTGTTATCATGACAGCGAACTCCATGTTAGGCAGGACTATGTGGGACCTTGTGATTCCTATTAATTATTACTCCTGTTATTCTAATTATATTAATAATTAACGCAGTTTAAAGAAATTGTCATAATTCTAATTTCTATTCAAATGTTTCAAACAGGAAGAATATAAATTTTTTGCCAATTTTTAGGTTGGTTTGTAAATACGAACAACCAACTGTGAAATATAATGCATATATTAGAAAAATGGCCTGCAACATGTTGAAAACAACAATTTTGGGATTAGAAGTACAAGGGTAAAACTGTTACAAACCTTGGGCAGAATATTCTGATACTGCATGCATATTCAATTCCAATAATCTAAGTCACACTAGTGTGACCAGGATTATAACCAAACCTCCCTCCCAACATAATAAGACTCCTAATACCTAATTTTATACAGACAGAATGAAATCCTTTGGAAGTGAACTTCATCTCTTTTTGTTTGTTATTCTTTTCGTATGCAATAATGTCATTTTCTCCTTATTTATATATTTTTATGTTCCGTGTTATAGGTGACGGTCTGGGCGAGGGTTATGGAATGCTTGGTCAGGCTGGCAGTGGCAAGCTTCGTGTGTCAGCAGGTCAAAGCAAACTTGCTGCAAAAGTTGCTAAGAAGTGAGTCCTTTCTTAGTGCTTTTAGTTCTACATATTCTATTAAGTCCTGGTTAATTGATTGTGTGGCAAGATTCTGAATCATGATTCCTGTCTCAGTTATCTTACTAAACAAAATGATTATTCTAATTAACTATTTTCATTTGTCAGATTCAAGGAAAAGAGTTATGGTAGCAGTGGTGCTACATCTGGTTTAACCTCAAGTCTTGCATTTACTCCAGTGCAGGTTAGTTTCACTTATTACTGTTTCTTTAGATTTTCTCCTGCTCTTTAGCTGCATAAATAGTGTCGGAATTGATGTGAAGCAAATTTAGGAACAGAATATGTGGATTACTTCGCTACTGCTAATGTGGTAGATTATAATACAACTGAGGTGAGGCTACTTTGATGATTCAGTGAATTGCCTAGATAAATACCACAACATCATGCATAACTAATGCTATACCTGTGCCTTATGGTGGAGGTCAAGCCCCCATTGCGTAGAGTATCACCATCTTTTGGGACAAATAATAACATAAGTTTCTCATGCCCTCAAATTGTTGTATCAATGGCATGATATGATAATGATGACTAAAAGGATGCCTACCAACACATGTGATTTCTCTCTGTCTAGGAACATCTTGGGTATGTGATGCCTTAGTTGTAGTGTTTTAGAATTACAAGTTGCTCATTGACCAACATCCAGACCGGACCCTGTCCTTTTAGAAGCCATTTTATGATGATTCTATTCCGTGCCTTGAGAATAGAGGCACAATTGTCAAACTATAGAGTTAACTCATAGAATCGCATGAGTTTATGAATCTATGCATCAAAGTCACTCTTTCCAACAAGTTGCATTCAAGCACAGTTGTTTATATGAGTTGCAAACTTGTGAGGCCATCAAAATAATTAGAAGTGGAAAAGAATATGATAGGAGATCTTTTGTTAAAAGTATCTATGTTAGGAAGAATAGACCGAACAGTGGGGAGGGGAATGTAACAGACTAGTGATCAGCTGACATTTCTAACTAACCAGCAGTTTTTTGTAATAATTAGGAAGGAATAGAAAGTGAGAAGTTTTGTTATATTGTTATAAGTACTGAACTGGGAGAGGTTTCATGAGTCTCTCAAATTACCCTCGTATTTTTCTTCCTCTGGATCACACTGACCCTGATGGAATTTCTCAATAAAGATCATCACTCTTATCTATTTTTGTCTTTCACTATTTGATACCTAGTTGAACCTTATCAAGTTACAGTGCACATGAGTGACATAATGAGCAGGCTTTCCTAGAAATTAGTATCTAGCTTTTGCAAGAATGTCTTCTTGCATCGTGTTTGTCTTCGGCTAAACTGTTTTGTTTTGTCCATTTTTGCTTTGAGAAGACTTTTACATCTCTCTGCTTCTTCAACCAATACAACATATCTCCTTCTTCCACCCTCCATTTGGTATTTTGTTACGAAAAAATTATAGAAACCCAAGATACAAATGATCTTTTTCTTCCAATTATACCCTACCCTCATGTTATTGAGATTTGAGAGTAGGTTGGATAAATAAATGAGAAATCGTAAAGCATTTTTAATGATTAGAGTAAGGGTATTTTGTTACAATACACATCAATCAAGTTTTTAATATATGTGCACATTCCTTAAACGACCAAGGTTTGGGAGCAACAGGAGAACTATATCAATTAATGTATATATAAAAAACTTGAATGATATTATCATGAATGATGAAAATTTGGGTTTGAACTCAAAATGCTTTTAGCAGAGTAACTTAATTAGTCATGCTTTTATTATCATCTTGCATTCTTGTTAATTATTAATTTATGTATTTTCAGGGGATTGAGCTCTCAAATCCACTGGCTCATGCACACCAACTTGGTAGTGGAACTCAAAGCACCTACTTCTCTGAAACAGGAACGTTTTCAAAGATCCAGAAGAATTGAACCATGCACGAAC
Source organism: Medicago sativa (assembly GCF_051527215.1). Classification (NCBI taxonomy): domain Eukaryota; kingdom Viridiplantae; phylum Streptophyta; class Magnoliopsida; order Fabales; family Fabaceae; genus Medicago; species Medicago sativa. The sequence continues at coordinate 37,190,496 of NC_140755.1, read as the reverse complement.
CAATCGGAGTTCTTGTTCTGTCGCCTGAATTGGTGAACATACCAGTAAATTGTTAATGCTGGAGGATATTACTTGATAGGTCTATGGTAGATTTTTGTAGCATAGACATATATGCCGTTGATTATGTATGAAACTGGTTTCCTCTTCAGGGATCCCAGTGGTTGACGTGACGATCCCTTTGTACATGACTTTTACAATGCCTTGAGGTTTTATTCTTAGTTGCGGAGAAATGATAATCAATCTATACCATTTTCATGAGATAGGTTCAGAACAAAAAAAGAGAGCTGTTGATGTAGACCAAGCTTTCGTGGCAATGAAGACCAAGTTTCTTTTTTGAAGGGCAGTAGAATGCATTGAGTAAACCATGCATGAAGCGATTTAGACATTACCAAAAAAGAAACTTGGTCTTAAGTATCATTTGAAAATACAGTAGAATGCATTGAGTATAACTTGGTCTCAAGTACTCCCCATTGAGTATAACTTAGTCTTAAGTACTCCCCAGTTCCCATTGATTGTATACATGTATAATTTTTTGGCTTAATTATTGATTTGGTCCCTTGAGTTATTTGTTGGTTACATTTTGGTCTCATAAGTTATTAATGTTACAATTTGGTCACTTAAGTCAGTATATGTTAGCCAAATAAATCCTCACCGTCAGTCTTTTGCCAATACGTTAAATAGGCACATGTGAACGGTGACGTGACAACTTGCAATGTGTATCCACCTTAGACATTGGGTTAACGGTTCTGACGGTGGGGATTTATTTGATTGACGGAAGATGACTTAAAGGGATCAAATTGTAACGTTAATAACTTATGAGACTAAAATGTAACTAACAAATAACTTAAGAGATCACATCAGTAATTAAGCCTAATTTTTTTACACTGCTATTTTCAAATTGAATTCATATACATATACTTGATTGGATTCATAAAACTATTATAAAAGGATAAGTTTTTGTAATTTTGATGGTAAAAATCCAAAATCGCTTGGATGAAATGAAGTTTTTTTTTTTTTTTACCTGCTTAAAATTCATAGAGGATATCTGGTTCACATTAAAACCCAAGTGCATTTCACATTTTTGCATATCTTTACTTTTTTTTAATCAATGGATTATATAACCACAAACAAGCGGTCCCAATAGTACAAGGCGTGCCAAAAAGAATACTAAAGATACACAATGTCAGTTAGGCCAAACAAAAAACAATTAACCGATGTCCAGACATGTAAATGGGCTCGACCACCATCTTTGAGTGCTAAATACAAACGTGGCTTTTTTAGCTTTCAGCCATCCTAAAGACAAATATTTAATTTTATCCAACAACATGGGAGTTACAGAATCATTAAACAGTCGGTTATTACGTTGATGGGATAGGTTCAAATTGAATTCTACATTACTCAGACACAAGAAGCCAAATAAGCTGAAGAAAAGAACGCCTAGCTTTTCCGCCACCTGTTGAATGAATAAACTGCAAAAAGAATGATCAGACATAATGTGAGAGTCCACCCCCGAAAATCCAATCCAATCCTGCACTAACGGCCATAAAGATGCAAAAGTAGTGCACGTTAAGAATAAATGATGCACCGTTTCTATAAGATCACACCCGGAGACACAAACAGACCTCGGAAGAGATGACACCTCTATTCATCAAATTTGATTTAATAGGCAATCATTCACGAAGCAGCCTCCACACAAAAACTGAGACCTATGTTTCTTTACTTAGATTGAAATTAAAACAAGTTTTCTTGGACATCGTAATTTATCGGTTTTTTAATTTTTTGGAAGAGCTAAATTATGTTGCTAGCGGCTCATGTTCGTGATTAATTTTAAAATATTATTATTACTATTTGCATGATTAATTTATATATATTTTAACTTTTAAGAACAATTTTCAGTCAATAAAATTTTCTAATAATAATTTCTGTATAGATATAAAATCCGTTTTGTGTTTCATGTTTGGATGGTAAACATTAATTTAATAGATTTTTTTTTAAAGATCAATTTAATATATTTATTTGCATGATTAATTTATATATATATTTTAATTTTTAAGAACAATTTTCAGTCAATAAAATTTTCTAATAACAATTTCTGTATAGATATAAAATCAGTTTCGTGTTTCATGTTTGGATGGTAAACATTAATTTAATAGATTTTTTTTAAAGATCAATTTAATATATTTATTTGCATGATTAATTTATATATATTTTAATTTTTAAGAACAATTTTCAGTCAATAAAAATTTCTAATAAAAATTTCTGTATAGATATAAAATCAGTTTCGTGTTTCATGTTTGGATGGTAAACATTAATTTAATAGATTTTTTTTAAAGATCAATTTAATATATTTATTTGCATGATTAATTTATATATTTTAATTTTTAAGAACAATTTTCAGTCAATAAAAATTTCTAATAAAAATTTCTGTTTAAGCTTCCTCCTCCTTGAATCTTATGATTTATACTTCTCGTCTATCAGGATTATCAAACCTCCTAATAAGCTGACTCAGTTGAAACTTCGTTTAGTAGATTGTAGGTTTTCTTTTTTGTGCTTTTATTTCTTAGTCATGTAACCAAAAAAAAAGTAAAGGAAAAAACTAACAATTGATTTCAAAAACACATTCACGTGCATATAATACTCTAAATAATCGGAGTGAACTTATTTACATAATAAAAAGATGGATTAATTAAGTAAATTGTCTTTATTTCTTAAAAAAAAAGTAAATAGTTTTTATAAATATTCATAATTTCGTTTTTTGTTCCTATAAAATAAAACTACAGTTTTAGTCCCTTTAAAAAATTTCATTAGTACTTGTTCAAAAAAAAATAAAAAATCTCATCAGTATTTTTAGTCATTGTAAAATTTTCCTTCAACATTTTTAGTCTCGTAAAAGAAACTATGTCAATTTTTGGTCTCTAAAAGGCTAAAGAAAAATATCACATAAACTAAAAAGTATGATTTTATTTTGTAGGACTAAAAATAAAATTATAATATTTAGAGTTGTCAAAAAAAAAAAATATTTAGAGATGATTTACTTGATTAACTTTAAAATGTAAAAATATTGTATTGTCAAAGTTGTTAGTTCTTTTCTACCATAAAAAAGTTCTCAGTTCTGACTGGTAAAAAATAATTTAATAGTTAAGATATTTTTCTTGGACAAATAATTGATAAATGGTCTTTTGTGCACCTCTTAATTTTCTTTTGTTGCTAGAAGCACCTCTTAATTTAATGTGCACAAAGAAAATGCTGAAATTATAAATTTTTTAGAGGCAGCCCGTGTTTCTTTCTATCATATTTAAGTAATTTTTTTTTTTATCATATGTGATCAGAAGGTTGAAAGTAAAATTGTTATAATTTTTATACTCCGTATAACACGGTATAAGATCAAATTCCAACGTCACGTGTTTTGCCTTTAAAAAAAAAGACCATAACTTGTTTTTTTGTTTTTTTATATTTAAAAAACAACATAGCGCATGGGTGCAAATTAAATGACAACTTTGATTTCCTGGTGAGCTTAACTCAGTTGGTATGGACAATGCATAAAATATGCAAGGTCCAGGGGTTCAAATCCCAGCCACCACAAAAAAAAATGTCAACTTTGATAAATAGAGAATCAGAAAAATACTCCATCATTATTAAAAATAAAAATAAAAATATTCCCTCCATCCTAAATAAACACATATTACATAGTTCGTCCTTGTTAAGAAAATTTGGTATTCATAAAAAAATATAGTGTAGTTAATGTTTCAATATTTTTTTTTTCCAAGCAAAAGTAATGCTTTAAGCATTACATCATGATATATAAACAAAAAGAGTAGATACAAAAAAGAGGGGGAACTAGGTCAAAACCCTCTCAGAAATAAACAAACCTATAGTTAGGCATGCCTAGTCTATTAGTAATATAATTTTTCCTAATGCAGTCAGGGAGTGAAGGGAACCAAACAAATGAAGATAGAGCTAAACCAACATTAGCCATACTATATGCACATGAGTTCCCTTCTCTATACACATGTGATCAAAAAATTCATTTGCTTAATGTTATCCAAACAGTTGAGTCATCTGTTCCTGAGGGACCAGGGAACCATCTCCTTGTTTTTGAAAGCCAAAGTGACAAGTTTGGAATCAGTTTCAAGCACAAATTAGTCCAGTTCTTCTCAATAGCAATATCAATTGCAGTGATTGCACCAAGGATTTCTGCATTGATGGCTGAGTTTGTGTTTAAGTTTTGAGCAAAAGCACCCAAAAACAAGCTGTTATGATCTCTAAACACCCTCCACAAGAAGCTCTAAGGGGGTTTCTGGTTAGGGCACCATCAGTGTTGACCTTTATCCAATTTCGAATTGGAGGGTTTCAGATAATTTCCTTGATCAAAGGTGCCTTAAGGGGATGAATGTTAACTTTAAGAGCTTTCAAGAGGACAAATTCAGTCATGTCAACTGCCGAGGTGAGATTGGTCTTGTTACCTGTCAGAGAAACCTCAACAATTATAGAATTAATAACAGATTTCAAAAGAATTTTTTTATCTTGGAATCTGGTTTGATTTCTGATGAACCAGATATAATTGAGGATGTTAATAATCACAGCTTTGATCACCAGTTTGCATTATGGAGTCCAATTTCTATCACATATTTTCCAAATGTCTTCAAGAGAGGAAAGGAAAACTGGAAAGTAGTTTTAAGCAAGCCAGCGAACCAGCACCAAATTTTCACTGCTATAGGACACTGGAAGAATAAATGGAAGGTTGATTCAGGAGCTTTAGCGCAAGTATTACAAATAGAGGCAATGGAGCAACCTCTATTCATTAAGTGCTCATCTGTGGGGAGTCTATCATGCATTAGTCTCCAAGCAAGCATAGACTTTGAAGGAGGGGTATCTGGAGACCAAATTGTTTTGGCCCAATGAAACTGCTGAGCAGCCGGAGTTTTGTGAAGAAAAGCATCTTTGAAAGAAAGAATTCCAGAGATATTAGAGGTCCAAATTCTCTTATCTTCTGCACAAATTTTGGGTATTGTTACTTGCTTAACCAGCTGCTTAATTTCTTGAAAAATGACACTGACAGAGTCAGGAATATTCCATTGATAGTCTTGAATAAAATCACACACTTTAGCTTGAAGGTTGTCTGAGATAAAAGTAGGGAGATTGAAAGAGTCTGCTAAGGGTTGACCACACCAATTATCCCTCCAAAAGTTGATTAAAGTGCCATTTCCCAAATTCCAACTAGAATTTTGTAAAACAACTTCATTTTAAGCTTTGATGCTGCTCCAAAGAGAAGAATAAATGTTGTACCTGATGAAGTTTCTTACTTTGAGAACTCTATTCTTTAGAATATCAGCCCAAGGTTCAGAAGAGTTGTGTAATTCCCAACAAAATTTGAGGTTCGATGCTTCATCGAGAGAGATAAGCGACCTGATGCCAAGGCCACCTTCCCTAATAGGCTTGCAAACTTTATGCCAAGCTACAGTCACCATTTTTCAATTTTCAATATTCCCAGACCATATGAAATTTCTAATGCATATTTCAATGTCTTCCAAAAGAGAGATAGGCCAAGAATAGACAGAAATACTATGAATGAGCATACCTTGAATGACTGATTTCACTAGTTGGACTCTTCCGGCAATTGAAAGAAGAGAGGCTTTCCATTTTGAAAATTTGAGTTTAATTTTATTAGCTATTGGTTGTAAAAGAGAAACTTTTGGCTGTCCTTTGAAAATGGGAACCCCCCCTAAGTAGTTGAAAGGTAAGGAGCCAATATTGAAACCCAGCAGATTAACAATGGAATTTAACCTGTTAAAAGGAATGAAATCTGTGTAAATATATGATTATGCTTGATTCACATGTTGATCTGAGCAGGCAGTATAATCAATAAATAATTGCTTGAGATTTTGGATGCAAGACATCTTGGCATTGCAGAAGATCATCACATCATTTGCATATAAAGTATGAGAAGGGAATTTTTTATTGCTTGAAGCAGATATGAGGTCAAGCTTACCATCAAGAACCAATTTAGATATGCCTCTGCTCAAACATCCTCATCTAAACAAAAGAGAACAACGGACAAGGGATCCCCCTGTCTCACTCTCTTTTGCATTGAAAGAAACCATTCTGCTTACCATTGACTGAGATGGATAATCTAGCTGATTCAAGTATTTCTTTAATCCAACCACATAAAGTAGAGTTAAAACCAAAAGCTTGTAAAACATGTAAAATAAACGACCATTCTAGAGTGTCAAAAGCCTTGGCTATGTCAATCTTGAAGACAATGCTTCCTCCAAAAGCTTTCTTATGTAACAAGTTGATTGCTTTTGAGGTCAAACAAATGCAATCCTTTATGTGTCTCCCCTTAATGAAGCCTCTCTACTCCTTTGAAGTGATGTGAGGCATTATTAGAGCAAGCCTATCAGCTAGAATTTTGGATATAATCTTGAACTTGAAATTGGCTAGAGCAATAGATGTATTTAAAACACACACACTCATATATATATATATATATATAAAGTAACATACAGTAATTTGCAAAACCCTCATTTTTTTTTGACGTTTTTACAAGACTAACAATTTTACAAGACGCTCATAGATCCCCAACCCCATGTTAAAATCATAACAATGAAAAGATATTTACCTTGATCAGAAAATAATCACTGGTTGAACAATCAAATGAAAGGAATCATTAGCATGAAAGGATTTGTGACCTTTAGAAAACCACTACTTCATCTTCCTCTTTCGCCATTGGTTTGTCTTCGTCTCAAGTCTCAAAATTAGCATAATCACTAGCATAAAAGGATTTGTGACCTTTAGAAAACCACTACTTCATCTTCCTCTTTAGCATAATCACTGGTTGAACAATCAAATGAAAGGAATCATTAGCATAAAAGGATTTGTGACCTTTAGAAAACCACTACTTCGTCTTCCTCTTTCGCCACTGGTTTGTCTTCGTCTCAAGTCTCAAAATTTAGAGCAAGCGTTTTGTGGTTCCTTTATATTTATGATGTTTCTTTGTGTTTGAGTATCACATCAATGGCGGTTTTTCTTGATTATTGATTTTGACTAACAAAATGCATGGAAAAGACTTCCTTGACACAACATTATGAAATTAAAAGTCCAATATAAAACTTTTATTTAGGGAACCAATATGAACTCAAAAATTAAGTTAAGATAAAAAAAACGTAATTTAAGATACTAATATTTATTTTTACTAATGGATACTACATAATTGAATTGAAGAATTTGTCAAAATCAAATAAATAAAGTCTAGTATAGTTAGTGTTGGTGAAATTTTCAAACACTTTGTTGCTACATCTATGAAACACAAAAGAAATGTTAATCCATCAAACAAAATATTGGTCTAAGTCATAAACTAAGTTGCTCTCTATATGACGTTTCACGGCTCTGTTTAAATGGTGCAACAGTGCTTCCCACCTTGTAGTTTCTAATATAAAACAATCCTCTAAAACTTACAAATAAGCACTCTTTGCACATAGAGAATCAATCGGTAATCATAAAAATTGAATATGAAAATATAAAAAAAAAATATTTTCTGTGTTTCTTTGATGTATCCTTTCTTTCTTTTTGTTTTTTTTTTTGGTGCAAAGAAAGGTCGAAATCCCTAGAAGAAACTGCGAAATTGCACATATATTCACACATGCAAACTCCGGAGATATTATCAAAAAATAGTCTAGGAAGCTCACTAGGAAGGCATCTCCACATTAGTTAGTATTAATTAAAAGAATCTAAGGAGATATGTGTGTCTATAGACTATTAGTGTTAAATAAAGCACATGGTCGTAAAAATAGTTTGTTACATAAATACTTGATGTAGTAACATAAATACTTGATGTACTTTGATACAACTTAAGGGAAAATCATTTCTTACAATCCCCATCATTAAATCATGTCCACCACTCCCACAAATCTCATTGATTTTTTGGTTAACCAAGCCAATGGTGTAAAAAGTCTTGGTGATCTAAATCTCCCTAGTATTCCTCACCAATATATTCAACCTGTTGAAGCTAGAATAGACAAATGCAAAATTATCCCCCAAGACTCAAAGATATCAATACCCATCATTGATTTCACAAACTGGGATGACCTAGAAGTTCAAGATTCCATTTTCAGTGCTGCAACTAAATGGGGTTTCTTCCAAATTGTGAATCATGGGATACCTATTAATGTTCTTGATGATCTCAAAAGCTTCTGTCCATAGGTTCTTTGAATTACCAGTTGAGGAGAAGAAATCATTGAAAGAGAATTCACCACATGATGTTGTGAGGTTGGCAACTAGTTTTAGCTTTCATGCTGAGTCTGTATTGGAGTGGAAGGACAACTTGCATCTTGTGTATACTTCAGAGGATAAAATTCATGCATATTGGCCTCCTGTATGCAAGTAAGAAATATACTTATCCATGGTTATTTTCTACCCTTATGTGCTAGAAAAATATGAAAAAGGTTTAAGTGGTTAAAGAACTCCACCTAATGACGAATTATTTATGAGAGATTAAGTTTGAATCTTGGATGTAACAATTATTAACTAGACTTTAATTAACTCCAGACTTAACTCCGAATTATTAAAGTCCATTTCTCCTCGGAACTGGATGGTTAATATAGAAGAAAAAAAGAGTAAAATATGAAATAGATAATAAATTTGATTTATTAAAGAAACAAAATATAAGGTTTAACTTATACAATTGAAATTAAAGAACAAAAGCAGTAGAAGACATGCTATAACAATCACATTAGAGTAAAATACATGTTTTTCATCTAACGATTAAGCACTTTGAACGTGATTAAATGGAACGGTTATGGTCGTTATCGTTTCACTTTGAATACATGCATGCACCAAATTGTCAAGATTAATTTATTCAACTATTTGAAGCACATTAGTTTTCGTGGTTCAAATATTTGTTTTGTGTTTTGTTTTTTTTTTTTGGTCACGAGTGTTTTGTTATTTATTAGTGACAAATATGTCTCATGTGTTTCTTTAAATATACACACACACATACATAAAAATGACAATTATTTACCCCGTGTTTTTGTTTACCTATTTATAAAATAATTTGTCCTCCCATCAAAAAAGAAAAATTGTCCTATATCTTTCATTTTAGTTAGTGACAGATATTCATCTCGTACATTTTTTAGTATCAATGATAGATGTGTCCCATGTTTTTCTTTATACTTATCATTGACAATTATATCTCATGTGTTTTTATGTATCAATAAAAAATATTTATCACATATTTTTTATATCAAATGCACAAACATTTGTTTCACACTTTTTTATGCCAGTAATAAATATTTCTCCTCTATTTTTTTTATACTTACCAGTGATAAATATTTGTCTCATGTTTTTTATGTATGAATGACAAATAATTGTTTCAATACTTTTTGTAATTATTGATATTGATGACTAATACATGTCCAGAGTTTTTTAAATATTAATGAGTGAGAAATAATTGTTTTGTATTTTATTTTGATGGACTAAACATAGCCAGTGATGCCTGTTTGTGTAAACTAACGTTGAAATGTTCAAATTGATTAATTCGTTATTTTGATAAAATAAAAAGTGAAACATTATATTTTTTTCTAATTCATTTGTTGTTAAAAATGTAGCACTAGATTTCCAAAATAATGAATTAGGTGTCACAATTTAAAAGTAAAGGAAAAATGGTTGAGTCGCGACAACTAATTATCACAAGTTCCTTAAAAAAAAACTAATTATCACAAGTTTTTTTTTAAGTAGTATAGTGGTTAGAAAGTCACCTCTAAAGGTGAATAAGTGGAATGTCCGAGTTTGAACTCCGAACCATGCATATATTATGCAATATTTCTATCAACTGAGCTAAATTTACCAAGACTCATTAGTGTATTATAGTTATTTTCATTTTTATCTATCAGAAAATATTAAATTTCACTAATTTATTTATTAGTGACAAACATTTGTTCCATGTATAAATTTTATGTTCCAATAACTTCATAAGTGATTGTTTCTAGGAAAACAACTTGAATAAAATTTGACTCTGAAAAATATAATTAGTGTATTATAATTATTCTCATTTTTATTTTGACGTTATTAAAGATCACTAATTGTAGTTAAAATCTTTTGTCATAAAAATGTGTCCTATGTATGGTTTTATAACTGTAGAATTTTATAATTATTCTTATTTTTGTTAAGAAAATATATAAATAATATTAAACTTGAATAATTGATCAATGACAAACAAAAATGTGTCCAACAAATTCTTTACATTTGCAAAAAAAGATAACATTAAAAAACTGAAGTGTAAAAAAGTTAGCCAATATCATCACGGCTTCCGAGCTCTACTTTCCTCCAAATTCAACAACTCTCAGGTGGAGTTTGCTAGGCGACAAGCAAACGTGGTTGCTCATACTCTCGCAGAAGAGGCCACGTTTCACCCTAGTCCCGTTGTTTATTTTTATATACCCTCTTGTATTGAGACTTTGATTATTAATGAAATGCTATAAGCATTTTTGTTTTAAAAAAAATGTAAACACTAGTTTCAATTACTTTTTAGTCACAATTATTTGTCATGTGTATGGTTTTTAATAAATTATAATTAGTATATTTGTAAAAATATTCAAAAAGTCACACTAATTAATGAGTGTATTGGTTTTGATGTTTTTCGGTTTTTCTTCTTATAATAAGGACCGAAGTACAATTGAAATTAAAGAACATAAGCAGTGGAAGACATGTTATAACAATCTCATTAGAATAAAATACATGTTTTTCATCTAACGATTAAGCACTTTGAACGCGATTAAATGGAACGGTTATGGTCATTATCGTTTCACTTTGAATACATGCATGCACCAGGCAAAAGTTATTATGCATAAGGATTTCCTTATGCATGGTGCATAAGCAAATCAGAACCATTAGATCAAGGACAGGTGTTATAATCTGGTGCTTCAGCTCAAATATATCACAACCGGCCGATATTGCACACGTGTTCTAATCTTGAGCTTCAGATGCTACAGTGTTTCGTCCCTAACAAGATCGCTTTTCTCACCGTTTCCGTCGCCGGCGCCGTTTCACGATCACGATTCTCACCGTTTCTTGCCGTTCCGACGTGATTCTCACCCTTGCTCGCTTCTCCGACGTTATTTTCACCCTTCTCTCCGACGTGATTCACCCTTGATTCGTGCGATTCAGAAATTCACCCTTGTATTTTATTTTGATGAGTGAGAAATATTAATGAGTGATGCGTGTTACTAAAAATTGACATTGAATTGTTCAAATTGATTAATTTGTGCTTTAGATAAAATAAAAAGTGAAACATTATGTTTTTTCTAACTCATTTGTTGTTAAAAATGTAGCACTGAATTTCCAAAAAAAAAATGAATTAGGTGTCACAATTTAAAAGTAAAGAAAAAAGGGTTGAGTCACGAATTAAGTGACAACTAATTATCACAAGTTCCTTAAAAAAAGAACTAATTATCACAAGTTTTTTTTTTTTAAAGTAGCACAGTTGGTTAGAAAGTCACCACTAAAGATGAATAAGTGAGGTGTTCGGGTTTGAACTCTGGACCATATATTATGCAATGTTCCTATCAATTGAGCTAAATTCACTGGGACTCATTTTAGTATATTATAGTTATTTTCATTTTTATATATCAGAAATATTAAATTTCACTAATTGATTAGTGACAAACATTTGTTTCATGTATAAGTTTTATGTTCCAATGACTTCATAGTGATAGTTTCCGGGAAAAAAACTTGAATAAAATTTAACTAAAATATAATTAGTGTATTATAATTATTCTAATTTTTATTTCGACGTTATTAAAGATCACTAGTTGTAACTAAATCTTTTGTCATAAAAATGTGTCTTATGTATGGTTTTATAATGACTAAAATTAGTATTTTATAATTATTCTTATTTTTGTTAAGAAAATATATAAATAATATTAAATTTGAATAATTGATCAATGACATTAAAAGATAACATTTCTTATGCATGTGTCCAACAATTTCTTTAGCGACTCATCTGAAAAAAAAAGATAACATTAAAAAACTGACGTGTAAAAAAGTTATAATTAGTATATCTTATGCCGACGATATTAAAAAAAACTAGTTTCAATTATTTTTTAGTCACAAATATTTGTCATGTGTATGGTTTTTAATAAATTATAATTAGTATATATTAATTATTCTCATTAATATTAAGAAGATATAAAAAATTAATTAATTGATTAGTGACAAATAATTAATCTGTGTAAGAATTGTACGCTTCAACTACACTTTTTGTCATTCATTTTGAGAAAAACAACATGAAAACAATAAAGTGTTTAAAAATAATAATTGATGTGTTATAATTGTTCTGTTTTTTATGTTGAAGATATTAGAAAAGCATTTTTTGGAAATAATTCTTTAGTATACATGTTTCTTTTCTGCATGATTTCTATAATATAAAAATAATATATTTTCATTATCCTCGTTTCTATTTAGAAGACATAAAAATATATTTAACTAATTGATTAGTGATAAACAGTTGTCTCGTGTATGAATTGTACACCCCAACAATACTCTTTAGTGTCTTATTTTGAGAAAAATAATGTTGAAGAAAATAACGAAGTCACGTACCAAAAAGAAGGGATATGAAAATTTATCACTTTTTAGGAGGAATGTAAATATGTACGAGTTCTTTTACAACAATTAGTATATCATAATTATTCTCAATTTTTTTTTAACAAGTAAAAATGAATTATATTAACACCAAAAGAGACACCTCATTAGTACAAGATGTGTCAAAGAAGATGATTAAAGTTTACAACCGAGACCTGCTCACAAAATAAAATAGGCCAAATTAGCCGATATCCAAACAAACAAGCGGACACGACCACCATCTTTGATGGCCAAACACAAAATTAGCTTTAACGACATTAAACCACCAAAAGGAATGAAATTTAACTTTATATAACAACTGGTCTATTGAATTTTCTTTGTGGTTGAAGAGTCTATTATTTCTTTCATTCCACAAAACCCAAACACAAGGGAATCAATTAAGTTGCATAAACGAACGTCTCACGGTTAAACCACCTGTTGACTCACGGTTAAACCACCTGTTGAAAAAGTAAATTGAACAAAATGGTCATGAATGCAATTCGGCTAAGCCATAGAAACCCCAATCTAAGATCGGACTAGAGACCAAAGAGCCCTGAAGTTATTGCAAGAAAGGAACACATGCCAGCCGATTCGGTTTCACCATAACCATTTCTCATTTTTATTTAAAAGATGTATAAAAATCAAATTAACTCATTATAGTGACAAACAAATTCTCACATATGAATTATAAATTTCAACAATATTTTTATCGAGTAATTTGCAGAAAATAACGCGAAAACAATGTAGTGGTAACTTTTCACTTTTTAAAATCAATAAATATGTTTGCTCAAAAAAAATCTAATGAATGTTTTTTTAAAAGAAAAAAACAGGTTTAAAAAAATTAATGGGGCTAGTGTTATAATTTTAATGGTCATTGGGTTTCCTAAGTCTATAGTAGATTAAATAAACTATTTAGATTAAACTTGGTTTCGAGTTCTATCTTTAAATAAATAATCTAACTATTTAAATAACTTACTTTATAAAAATATATTATTTAATAGTCAGAAGTTTTTTTTTTTTTGGTTACAAGCCAGATGTAATATCCCGCCTGACAGTATCGAGATATTACCAGTCGACTGTGTCAGATGAATCTAATTCATGGAGAGAAAGTTAATGGTTAATATTTTATGACATGTCAGTATAATACCGATAAAGTATCAGTGTTGTATTAAACACGCTTAAGGCAAGGGCAATATGGTAATTTCAAGTGGGGAAGGATATTTATGTGGTTTTATCCCAAAAATATCTCATTTCTCTCATTTCTTTCTCTTTCTAAGTTGGGAAAACTCTCTCACGCACATCACCTTCCTTCTCCACCAAATCATTCAAATCTTCTTTCCTCCATGGCAAGTGAAATAAAAAGGGCTCTCTCATGGTCTCTTGTACAAGTAGAAGCTTGGTTATGGATTGATTTTCCTTTTCCACCTCTCATGAAGATAAACCCATCTCTTTTCCTCTTCACCAATCTTCCATGGAACTTCATCCTCTCATGGTAAGCTTCTAAACTTGTTCCTTTATGATCATTTAAGATTAATGAGGTATGGTTTATGTTTGATTTCTTCTATTTCTTCTCTTGAAGAAGTGATTGGAAACCTAGGGTTTGATTGGTGATTGAGTGAGGGTGATGTTTGGAGCATGGCTTTGAGCTTGACAAGGTGTCTTAGTTTGCAAGAGAGACATCAAGAAAGTAATGGTTTGAGCAAAGGAAGCAAGAGGGACAAAGCTAGGGTTTTGGCATGTTTGGGCTTGGCTCATAGTGATGTTTCAAGAACTTGTTTTAGGTGAGTTCCATAGATAGATTTCCCACCCGTTGGGATTATGTTATGTCATGTTAGTATATTATGAGAACTATGAAATTCTAGGGTTTTATGTATATGGTTAATTGCCCCTTTTTATGCCATGCATGCTAAATATGTTTTATACTTGTCATATGAATGTTTTACAAGTTTACTATGGCCTCTAGTGTCATGTTATGCATATGGATGTTTGGTTTTGAGGTTTTTGGGTCAAAAACACCAATTATGCAGGTGCTGGACTGTCATAACTCGCCTCGCGAGTAAGCTACTCGCCACGGCGAGTATGAATGTCGATTGGGGGGTGCTGCTCGCCCCAAGCTCGCCTCGCGAGCAAAACAACTCGCCACGGCGAGTGATACTACTCGCCTCACGAGTAAGTCTGGGCACAAGAGCACAGCTTGCTTGCCTCAGGCCCTGTTGTTATCCTTTGAGATGGTGTTACCCATTCAATCTTTTATAAAAACAGACCCCTCAAACCAAGGTTTTATATGATGATTTTTAAAAGAGTTTTCTTACGAAATGAGGCAAGTATTTAATAGGTTTAGCAATGCATGGTACATGAAAAATTGGCATGTATGATATGGTATGAGTTGGGGTAGCAAGTTATAAATTAAGCAAGGGAAAAACTAGAGCCTTGACATAGTTGTCAAGAACTAGCAAGTTAGCAAGAATCCCTAGAATGTTCATACGCGAAGTATATATCTTCGCACATGATTAAGAATAAGATTGCAAGTATGTTAAGACATGGATTGATTAGTTAATCTCTCCACTAAGACTAAGTATGTACAAATATGAACATTTACCGCTAATCGGATCGATTAAGGTTCCGAGGTAAACATGTATGCATGATTAGGTTTAACCTATACGCACGACAAGACTATGATTATTAAGTAGGTGGCATGTCTCTTGCTATCCACATCAAGGGGATACAAGAGGTTCTCGATCTAAGGGGAACGATTCAAGCCGTAAGGGACCCGCATGTCACTGAAATTAACAAGACGTAGGTGCTCGTGTCTCTTGTTATCCACGCCAGGGGGATACGGGAGGTTCTCGACCTAAGGGGAACGGTTCAAGCCGCAAGGGACCCGCACGACACCGAGGGAGTCCGATGTACGTACATCGGTCATGTATGGGATTTATCTTGGGGTTACTCCACCCGGGACTATCCGTAAAATGAATCAAGATAATAATTGTTTGTTCAACGCTAACCTAATGAATGAACTTAGATACGTTTATGCATGATATGAATACGATTATGTTCCTTATGATTATGTTATGGCATGTAGTATGATTCATGCAAGACCATGTTAAGGACAAGAGCATTAGATGTTATATGACAAGTATAAGGCATGGAATAGAGCAAGATCAGAATGTCACACGGATGACGATCTTAGGTTTCCCCTAATCGTCCGGTTTAGAATCATGTTATGATATGTTAAGCTTAGGCCTTGATACGTAGATCGTATACTTGGCAATGCGGTTTTAGATACCCCTTGACCGCCATGACATGTGTAGGAAGTGAAACCTATAACAAGTAAGATAAGATTAAGACGGCTCTAGTATGCACTACCGTCTAAGTATGCAAGTCCCCACACACGTATAATCAACCGTCAGGTTGTAATGTAGACACGTGGTGACCGTAGGTTTCCCCTTGAGGTTGCCCATAGCTTAGGATTTAGGGGAACTCACTGAGACATTATGTCTCATCCCAATCCTTATTTGTTTCAGATGAGCGGGATGTTATGCAAGCTTGAAGTCGGATGGATATTCAGCAAGGGTGCGTTCGTGTCACTGCAGGATGCTTTGGATTTTTAAGGAAGACATTATATATATATATATGGTTGAGATGTTTATGTTATTTATGTACGAACGCAATTTGTTGTATAATATTCATTCGTATGTAATTTATGTTGTAAATTTTAATGTATCCAGTACTAATATTAACACACGTGCTAGACTTTCTAGATACGTCTGGTATGGGTGTTACACCAGAAGTTTATATAAACTACTTTTTATTGTGCGTAAAAAACTTTAAAAGATTAACAAATTTATGATTGAACACAAATTACAAAATCTAATATGATCATAATATTAATTAAAATTTATTTTTATTAACTAGGTGTGTAAGCCAATTTGGTGGTTTGTAACCTAGGTACATACAATGATATAAGTGCTTGCAATTTCTTTTGAATATGTGATAATTAATATTGATATAAGTCTTCATTGAGTATCATTTTTGCAGGGACCAAGCCCTAGAATATATGAAATGTGCTGAAGCTTTTATTAGAAAATTGCTAAAAGTGCTTCTTAAGAAACTGAATGTGAAGAAGGAGTTGAACAAAGAAAGAGAACACACCTTAATGGATGCAATGATACTAGGCTTCAATTACTACCCAGCTTGTCCTGAACCTCAACTAGCATCAGGGCCATGTCCTCACTCTGATATATCATCTATCACTGTTCTTCTACAAGATGATATTGGTGGACTTTATGTAAGAGACAAAGATAGTGATGGTTGGATCAATGTTCCTCCTGTTAATGGAGCATTGGTGATCAATATTGGGGATGTGCTACAAATAATGAGCAATGAATGCTACAAAAGTGTAGAGCATAGAGTGGTTGTTGATAGTAGAAACAAGACTAGGATCTCAGTGCCAATCTTTGTCAGTCCAGCACATGAGGCTATCATTGGTCCTTTGCCAGAAATGTTGCAGAATGGAGATGAACAATTATATAAACAAATTGTGTTCTCTGAATATTTAAACTATTTCTTCAGCAAAGCTCATGATGGGAAGAAAACTATTGAATTTGCAAAGATATGATTTTTGTCCATCCTTGAAGAGAAAAATGTTGTTCCCACGTCAAAGGATTCTAGGAAACACCGCAAAAATACCAAAATAACCTCATCGGCAGTTAATTATCGATGGATTTTAACCGACAGTAGTTAACTGCCGATAGAAATTGGGGTTAAATTTGTCATTTTATGGTGTTTCTTAGCTTTGTTTGTAATGTATACAACAATTTTCCCTTGAAGATTGGTTGAAATGGAAATGTGTTCCACAAAATTCATGTAGACTTGATAATTTAGTGGGATCTATTTAAATTTCAACCGATATGATGATTGTGTGAAAAAGTGTGTTAGATGAGTGTGTTGATAGCATTACTTTAAACGTGTGCTTGAATCTAGGTAATTTTTTTCTATTTGAATTCTTATTGAAGAAAGTGCAACTACTTGCACATGATTATATAGAGACAATTAGATACATCATATAACATAGCTTAAATAAAACATGTTTGGACTAAATTGTTTGTTTTTTGGTCAATGGACTAACTTGTTTTATTATTATTTTCTTAATAAAAAGTTGACAACAGTTACAATGATGAAAGAAAACTATGCAAACCCCTTTAGGTTAATATGGTTTTACAAAGGTGTTTATGTAGCCCTCAACTTCATTATCTATGATCTTAACAAAGTGGATTGCATGCCTTTTCCTGTGCCCAACTCTTCCTATCGGGATGGGTTTCAGTTCAAATTTTTGGGAGTTTTGTTCCTTGGGCGCCAATAGTTTGATGGCCAGAACATGGGGCCACAAATCGATTCATGTGTGCACAAGTAGTAAAGATCTCACTGATTATGGTGTTTTTGTGATTAAAGTGTGCTGAAAAGGTTTTTGTTGTGGGGTAGGAGCCTTCATCTGGTGTCAATCCTTGAGTTAAGGCTGACAATTTGTTGCCTTTTTTTAATGTCAGAGACTTGTGCTTATGGGTACTGATATGTTTTCTTTTGTCGTATTCTGCAGATTTTCTTTCCTTTTATGGATCAATTTTCGGTTTCAATTAGGGTTTGAAGTGTGGATATAGCTTTTGGAGTGAGATTGGAGCTCTCTCTGGTGTCAATCGTTTTGTGAAGGCAGACAGATTGTTGTTTTTTCCTTGAGTGTCAGATACTTGGGCTTATGTGTACTGATTTCTCATCTTTTGTCATCTTCTGCATTTTTCTTTCCTTTTATGGATCAGATTTATGGCTTCAATTAGGGTTTTGATGTGCATATGTCAATTTCCTCTTATGCCCTTGCGTGGTTGCTATAAATAGGGTTTGTTTGTCACTTCCCCATCACATCTTCATTATTTCAAACCCATTGTATCCATTGTGTTTTCAAGTTCTGTTGCGTTGAAGTTGTGGTAATGGTGAGCCCCTTTGATTTGATTTCAGCTGTTGTGCCTGGTAAGGACTCTTGGAGGTTGAAGGTCCGAGTGGCCATAATTTGGGAGGTCCCAACCTTTCTGAAGCCTGAGCAGACCAACTCACTTGAGATGGTGCTCATTGATGAAAAGGTATTGTTGTTTATGTTGTGTAGTTTTTGGAGTTTTGATATCGAGACATGTTGCTGTCCTTTTTCATGTTGTAGTGTTTCTGTATTTGGTATTGTCTGGATCCAGTATGCAGTTCTGTCTTTGTTTGTTTTGCCTAATGAGTTATTTGGTGACCCAAGGCTGCACCATACATGCAAGTGTGAGGAAGCAGTTGCTGTATGTGTTCCAACAGAAACTAAAAGAAGGGGATCTATACAAAATGTCCTATTTCTCTGTTGCTCCGAGTGTTGGGTCATATCGTCCAACACTTCATCCTTACAAGTTGTTTTTCCAAATGAAGACCAAGGTTCAGGCAAGTGAGAGTTCACAGATTCCACAATATGGATTATGTGTGCGCAAGATTGGGGAGGTTTGTGGGCATACTGTTGATTACAGCCATTTGGTTGGTGAGTATTGAATTTAAATTATAACTGATGCTTTTAGTTTTATTGTCGTGTGGTTTTATGTTGGTTGAGTCTGGTTCTTTAATGTGTTGTAGACATCATTGGTGTTATGACTGGGATTTCTCTGAGAGGGAGTAAGTTCGGGATGGCAAGGTGACCAAGATGATTGTGATTGAATTGACTGATGACAGGTTGAGTTTTATTTGTCAGTGTTTTTTGTGAAGAGGTTGTCGTTGTTTGTATTATTTTATATTATCGTTCAGTTGTCTCATGGATTGGTTATTTGTCATGTGGTTGTGTTGTTTAGCGGCAAGGTTGAGTGTGCATTGTTTGGCTCATATATTGACCTTTTGCTCAAGCTCATGGGAAAATCTGCGAATGGGATGCCTGTTGTTGTACTTCAGTTTGTTAAGGTTAAGATATTCCGAGGTATGGTAGTCATTGTTTGTTTGTTACTTATGACCGTCAATCCTTTGTAGTGGTTTTGGTGAATCTTTGGTAATTTTTTGTAGACAAGGTGTCCCTCTAGAACGTGTTGAATGCCACCAGGATTCTTATCAACCCTGACATTGATGAAGTTGTTAAGTTTAAGGAGGGGTATGTGTCTCTTTGCTGCATACATGTGTTTATTTATTCCTGTCATTTGTTTATTGTTGTATTTGATGAATTTTGTGTTTGTGTTTTGTGTAGGATTGATGTGCATGGCATTGAGCAAACAGCCTCGGATCCGGTGATTGGTCCAAGAATTCGACCGTCCCTTGAAGAAGAGTTTCTGGTTGCTAATCATAGGGTGGGCTTGGCTGAGTTGAACGATGTTGTTGACGATGGGAATTATGTTGTCGGTGCCATTGTTGATGGTTTGGTTGAGGGGGATGATTGGTGGTATCCTGCGTGTAGGTGCCATAGGGGTGTTACACCCGACTCTGGTGCTTACTACTGCAAGGATTGTGTGAAGCACGTGTTTCAGATGGTACCTAGGTAATGTTAATGTTATCTTAATAATTAAAGACTTTGTGTGTACGAAATGTTTATGTCTACATGTTATGTCGATATTCTTACGTATAAGGTGAAGATCCTTGTCGGTGATGGTGATGGGTCTGCTGTGTTTGTTGGGTAAACAGTGTACTGACTTGGTGTCGGCTGCCAAGGTATTCTTAAAAAAAAATGCACGTGTTTGCGCAATGTCTTGCAATTTTGTTATGGATTTTCGTGTTGGTGGTTGTTTATTATTTCCAAAATGCATAGGCCGAAAATGCTGGGTTTTATCCTGATGAACTTCTGAAGCTGAAGGGCATGTATCTGCTATTCAAGGTTGAAAAATCATCAGCTGCGAGTGTCCTCTTTAATGGTTCATATAGGGTTAGGAGGATTTGTTCCGATGCTGCTGTTATAGAGTCGTTCACTGCTCAAGCTGCTGTATGTGTGGATGATCAGGTTGGTTCTACTTAATGTTTTATTGCATTTTTAATATGGTTGTTGCATCTTGCACCTAGTCTTGATGGTTTGTGTCTAAAAATATTGTTTATGTCTGCAGTCCAAAACTGTACCCAACGCATCTGATGTGAATGGGGTGGTTGGGGGCGCTGGATGTGAGGATGATGGTTCTAGTGTTGCTGATATGGAGTCGTCCGCTGCACAGGCTGTGGTATGTGTCGAGGGTCAGGTTGGTTCTGCATTTTATTTTCTTTCGTTTTAAAGTGGTTTTGTATCTTGCACCTGGTCTTGATTATTTTTTTAAAAATATTGTTTATGTCTACAGTCAAAGGTTGTACCCGGCCCATCTGATGTGAATGGGGTGATTGAGATTGCTGATGACTCGAAGTGTGAGGATGATTATGTTGATTGCGTTGAAGAAACTCAGGCAGAGGAGTTTGCTGCCATTGTGCTTGAGAGTCCAATCTCCCCTCGTGGCTTTGGCCGTATGGTTGATTGTCCTCCCAATGCTAAGGTTCATATTCGGTACATGTTGTGTTTAGATATGTGCTAGGTTAGGGTTGTATGTTTGTCTTATGGTTGCTTGTGATTGCACCAGGTTGGTGGTGACGTTGCTTCGGTTGATTGCACGATTAGTTTGGGCGATGATGACCAGACCATTCCAAGTGATCTTCTCTCTGTGTCTGATGTTTTGGTGGACATGTTTCCAACCAATTCGGTAAAGGATAATCTGAATGTTGCATTCGAAGAGGTTGCTGTTCTCGAGGCTTCTTTGCCTACGAAGAGTGCTAAATTTGGAGCTGAATGAGGTCATGGCTGGAGCGAAGCAGTTGGTGACAGTTTAGGGAATGGAGTTTGCATTGGTCCGATATATGATATTTGTACTACTGATTTGTGTTTGCTAAGAATAAGTGGCTTCCTATGTGTTGGAAGTGTTGTTGTGTGTTTGATAGGGTATCTTTCATGTATGTTGGTATACATATGTTGTGTGTGAAATTTGATGTTTCCATTAACTTTTCTATGACATTTTCAATATGTAATTTGATTGAAAAGGGTATTGTAATGTATTATGGTGTGACGCCAACAGTGTTCAGGTTGTTTGGCTATAACTTAATGATAATTTGTGTTTGTGTTGTGTGTTATTTTGTCTTAACCATTGTTTGTTGTAACTATGTAATTTTTACTCATTTGGCTTGTGATAGATTATCTTGTGGGGTGGGCTTAATTCACTCTGAATGTCTTTTTCTTCGGATTGTGATGAGATAATCCCTATTGGAACTGATACGAGATTATTAATAATACTTTGATACCAAAACCAAATCTTGGCAAATAATTCTACATGACATATGAGTGATATATGGTTGAACATCTGTGTGAAAGAAAAGGTTCACGGACAGTGCAAAAAGGTTCACATACAGTGCACTTAACATACAGACACATGGGTAGATATGGTTTAACATCTGTGTGAATAAACTATACTTAGCATACATGACATATGAGTGAGATATGGTTATGAGTGAAGTTGTCATTAGTTGAAATGGAATTTGGTTATGAAAGTGATCAGCGTGGAGTGGGTTATGCCTGTGATGTGGAACTGTGTGGTGTATGTATGAAGAATGGTGTTATTGTACATGCATGTGAAGGCTTTGGCCATCTTATGCTGGTAGAAACTTCAACTGTATGTTTAATTCATTCCATTTGTCTTATTTTAACGTATAGTTTACTTACTTTAGTTGCTTTATTTTAATCTCTTGGTGATTTTTTTGAACGTAGTTTGTGCAGTTTGATTTTGTCCATTGATAACAAAATGTAAACAAAATAGTATCCATATTTGATTGTTTTTTGGGTTAATATGTGTTTACCCCCCTGTAATATAGGTCATTTCCGGTTTTCCCCCTGTAAAATATTTTTTTTGAATTTCATCCTTGAAATTTGAAAATATTTTGGTTTTAGACCTTCATTGAATATTTCACCCCCTGTAATTTGAGCAAATTTAGGTTTACCCCTCTTGTAATTTGAAAAAAATTTGGTTTACCCCCCTGTTCATTTGAGCAAATTTCGGTTTACCCCCTGCCATATCTTTGATTTTGTACTGTCAAAACTCATGAAGGTCCAAAACCAAAAATCTTCAAATTACGAGGACGAAATCCAAAAAATATATTTTACAGAGGGTAAAACCGGAAATGGCCTATATTACAGGGGGGTAAACACATATTAACCCTTGTTTTTTTTTTATAGTAATATCTGATTTAAATTCATCATTGACATGCATGGTACTGTGTATATATACGTCTACATTGACATGTACATGCATCTATATAAACTCACGTGGGCACCCATATTGCAATGTTTAGGGGGAAATATTGGAACAATGATTACGAATGAGAATTCATAAAAGGAAAGAAACTGATGCGCAGGAGCTCTATAACTGAATAATGTTCTTCAGCCTTTGCAGAATGAATGAAAAAGTTGAGAAGCATTGTATAAATGTATACCCAGTTTTATTCCCTTTATGCTACACTCCAGAGTTGTTTATCATAGGTTGTTTGGTTGTCAGAGATGCCTCTTATGTTGCCTGATTTTTGTTTCTTTGAGTATAATTTTTTTTTTTATGAATTTCCTGTTTTTTGTGTGAATCTCTTTTCCTCTCCACATACCCATGGCCTCTATATATATGACATTATGTTTGTTTCATGGCCATCAGGTGCAGAGCACGTTGCAACCTTGATTGGTATTGTGCTCTTGTTTTATTTCTTCTGCTCCAATTTTTTAGGATGAGTAGGCTTGCTGATTTTGTTGGAGATCAGACAATAATCAAATTTAATGATTTCTGTTTGTTGGATGAGGAAGGAGTATCCATTGTTCTTGCTTGCTACATTGGAGTTGAAGAGGGTGTTGATATGTGGTTTCCTAAGAATGCTACTCGCTTTAATCCCAAGTTTAGACTCAAGATAAAGGTTGGTAACAATGAGAAGCAAACTACTTTCCTTCTTTGTGATTGTGTAGCCACCATGGTTGCGTGGGATACATGTAATATATTGGTGTCCTTGGTAGGTTTTGTGCAGTTCACATTGTAGATTGTTGTTATTTTCATGTGTTTTTTTTATTTTAATGATATGTTTGGCGAAAAATATATTATATCTTTTTTTTTTTTGCTAGGATGATGGAACTTCTTTGTATCCCAATGAATTGGATGATTTAACTGGTGAGATCCTTCTTTTCAAAGTGAAACAAGATTAGGAAGGAAGGTTTTGATTCTGGTATGACCTACGATGTTGAGGATGTTTTCGCTGATCCCTGCTTGATCGATATGTGGTTAGATGCCAATGAAGGAGTTTACGGCAGGGCTGTTGGAGAAGTTGTCGATGAGGAGGTCAAACGATGGATTAAGAAGAGGTATAAGGAACCTCTTGCAATTGATGATGGTATGGAGTCACTTCCTCGGTTGATGTATGGGAATGTTGATTATGATGAATGCTTTTGTTTTTGGAGCATGCCTCATTGCCTGCGGAGTTGTGTTTGGGATGATTGTTTTCGTGTAACCCCTATTTTACGGTGTTTTGAGTGTTTAATCATTGTGGTTGAGTTATATTGGACCATATTTTCTAGATTTATCGTTTGTTGGCTAGGGTCTGTATGGTTGGAATAATTTCGTAGTAGCCATATTTCTATAATCGGTTTACTTGCTGGGTTCAATCACTATCTACTTTTGTTGTTAAGATGTAACATTAAAATTCTAATTTTATTGGTGTCAAGTTTCCTATGAATTACAATTATGTAGGATGGTGGAAGGTGTAATGTAATTTTTACATGTACTAAAATTATGGTTAATTATAGATAATTTGGAATTTCTAATCCCTTCCATCTTTTAAGGAAGGTACCCTCAACAAGTATAATGGTAGACTTTATGTAATATTTCTTCACTGAGAATATATTTTTGATTTACTCACTGATTGTTTTTACTTTTCTCTCTATTTTCTCCAAGTTTCATCCCCCATGCAGTCAGATCATCCAAGAGTGTATTCTACCATTCTTTCTGCATACAGAGTTACCTCTATTTTATTTGTAATAATTATATTTCTAATTATGACATGAATTGGTTTTTTTTTCCACCAAAATGGCGGTTTTTGGCGTATGTGTTTTGTATTTTGACTGGATTGTCTTTTGTGCCAGTGTACTATTGTCTTAATGTGTAAAGGGTTATTTTGTTTGATGTTGTAACTTGGGTTAAGTTTGTTTTCTACTGCACAAGGTGACTTTTATTTGTCATATAACCTGACACAGTGGACCACAACATTACTTGGTATAGAGGAGTTTGTTTATTCATGTGACAGAGTGTAGATTGTGAAACTGACTATATGTGCTTTATGTAGAGCCCTTTTTTCATCAGTTATGACTTTATGTGTATTGCAATTAATGTAGCTGCTTTTCTTTTCGTGTGTAAGTTCGACTATGGGGCAGATATAAGCTTAAATCTTAATCAAAACTGCAGTTTACAGACAGACATATGTTTTTTAGTGAATTCATTGCCTTATTTAGGAAATCCCTTGTGTGGTCACCTTTAGCTCTATTTGGTCAGTGTTGAGTCACTTCATGTGGTGTGGTGTGGTGTGGTGACTCATCACCTATCACAGTTAAGCCTTCAAATGCATGTATCCATTTTTAAAGAGTATGTGTGCGCATGTGATTGTAGTTTTTGGTATAAAGAAATGAGAAAGGGTATTTGGATGGAAGTTGAACTAATGGTAATAAGTCTAATATAAGTTTAATAAGTCTATAAGTACAACTGATACGGGTACTGTATTGACCACATTCTGTTTAATATAATAATGCTAATAATAATAACTACCAATGACAAGTAATGACCATTAAACTGATTGTTATTATAGATGGATAAAATGGAAATGAATAATTTATATGCAGCAAACACTATATTTTGGTGAAACTTTATCCTCTGGTCATGTTGTCTGCAAGCTATAATATATAATATATAATAAGTACTAAAGACTATAATTGGTAATCTAATATATTAAACTGTATAGTTGGTTTTCCCTTGGTTGCACGTGTGGGGTGACTACTATATTTTTTTACTAAAGTTGACATGCCTTCAAGTTTTATATTATTTGAATTTTTGAATTCCTTTTTTTCCCTCTCAGCTCATATGCACATCTATATATGTGTGCTTTTGCTTGGCTTTGAATGATGTGTGCTGCCTTAGTGTTCATGCCTTGGTTATTTTTCATAAGATGGGAGAGTTATTGGAATTTGTGGGGGAGAAGGGGATATCCAGTTTTTCTAACTTTCTTTCTTCAACTGAAAAAGGTGTTGATGTGGTCATCGACTGCTACCTTGGTGTTGTCGAGGGAGTGGACATGTGGTTTCCACATGATAGTTTAGAGGAGTATCCAAGGTTTTTGTGTTTGATTGACTATCTTTTTATGATTGCATCCTGTTCCATGATCCCATTATATGTCAATTAGAAGCCTTTAGGGTGCTAATCACAAAGTTTGTTGTTGCTGTAGGTTTAGGCTAGAGATTAGTGTTGGCGATTTGGTGTCTGAAGTTATTTTTGTTCTCATTGATGATGTTGTCAGGAAAGTTGCATGTGAGACTTGCAAGCTACTTCTCACCTTGGTTATAGACTTCACTCTTTGAAAGATATTTGCAGTTTTTGTCAATCTACCACTATATGGTTGCCCTGTTTGTCTCCATGTATAATGTTCAGTTCCGTGTGCTTTTGCAGAATGAGGTTCCAACTTTATATCCCAATGAAGCAGAGGATTTGTTTGGTGATCCACTTCTTTTCAAGTTTATGAAGAAGAAGGAAGGATTCCCTGACGTAATGGAATATGAGGTCACTGGGGTTCTCAATCACCCCTCTCTGTTGAAGATATTTTGCAATCCAGATCATCCAGCTTATGGTGGTTCTCAAACTGCTGTGAGTGTGCTTGTCCTGGGTGAGGCTGTTGCTGCAGGTGGATGCGTAGGGCATCCCCCAAATTTGCGTGGTGCTGGAATGTTAGGGACAGTTGGACTTTGTAGGTTAATTATGGCTGGAAGTTTGCGCTATCATGATAGTGTTAGGTCCTCTAAGGTGCTGATTCCATAACAAAATGAGTTCAACCGAATTGTTCGCAACAAGACGGTGTCGGAGCTTCTAGCAACTGCCGAGCATGGATTGTTTGTGGTGTGTGCCAAGATTGTTGGATGTTTCCACGCTGACAAGTGGTGGTTTCCTATATGTGATTGTGGTCGGTTGATGAAAGCGTTAGGGGGTAGTATCGATGTGTTCATTGCTATCGAACCACGTTCAAAGTGACTGCACAATATGTTATTATTTTCTTTAGTTGATTTTTTCGTCCCTACCAGCTTTTATGATTGCCAAGGTGTTTTGTATTAAATTATGTGTAGTTGTAGGTTGCGCGTTGTTGTAGAGGATGAGACCGGAGTGGCAAGCTTCGAGAAGTTTGAGTATCTGCTTCTGGGTATCCCTGCCCTGAATTATAACCAAGAGGTCATGTGTTATATGTTATGTGGCAATTGTATTCCAGCCCTGTTATGTCCTGGTGTAGGTCCACATTAGTTATGTATTAAGGTGTTTCTCTATTCCATTTGCAGGGCTGAAGTTTGCTTTGAGTCAGGCAGGGTTGCAAATTATCAAGCAGAACACTATTATTTTCATTGTTAAGAAGGGTCCTCATCCTATCAAGTTGGACCAGGATGTGATTGAGGTTGTTCGCTTAAACGATGATGATGAGGTTATCGAACTCTGCCACACTTATGGGAAAAACTACACCCCTGTTAAGGTTTGTTATAATTCAGATTAGTGGGTTTGTATGTTCATAATTCTATCAATGTTCATAATTCAGATTAGCAATGATGATGAGGTTATCGAACTCTGTCAATGTTTTTACGGTTAAAATGTCATGTTCATTTCAATGCATGTTTAAGCCATCCTTTGCTGATGTGACGCCTTCTCCGCAATTGCGCATCGAATGTGGTCCATCAGACGCGCATGGTGCTGCCTATGGAAAAGAGGCCAATGTTGCATTCGTTAAAGGACCTCCTGAAGTTGGATTTGCTGCTCCATTTGTGCATGCGGAAGTTGGACTTGCTGGATCATATGTACTTTCATCTGTGCGTGCTGAACCATCTGTTCATGCTAAACCATCTGTTAAAGCTGAGCCTGTAGGGGATGGACAGGGTCACGGTCTACCGCCTCTTTCATCCCTCTAAGTTCATGCAGATGTTACAATGAAGGCGTATTATGAGTCGTGCTTCTGTTGGTTTATTTGAATTTGTGAGTTAGAGATTGGACAATAGAGGACTTATGTCATTTGTACTATAAAGATTGTATTTTGGGATCTAAACTTATGACAGACCTGTTTCTTCTACCCATTTGGATTTTATGGAAATTGTTACGTCTTTATTACAGGTGCAAATTTTAATTAGCTTAAGTTACTATAGTGTGATTTCCCACTCAACTTTCAAAGAGTATGGTATTAAATACTAAAATTTCAAACTATACAGTTAACTTTTAAAAACCTATGTGTAGTGAAATAACTAAATAACATATTTTCAATGTGAAGATGGTTAATGTGTATGCCATGGTAAGTATAGCAGGGTGTTGTAGGCCACAAACTACTTGCTATTAGAATATTAGAGAAGTGATCACGACACAGTATTTGGATTGCTAAAACTGGATTAAAGCACCGACATTGCTTTGTTATGGCTGTGATTTTTGTAAAGTTGGTGTGCTTGACAGACAAAGAAGATGATTGGCATAAGCTATCAGTTCTCACTGTCACCATACGTATTTTACTCATCGGGATGTATTCAGTTGGGTCTTCTGCTTTCAGATTATAGTTATGCCAGTTTTTTTTTTTGTTTTTTTATAATCAAAAGGTATGCATGCCTATAGATTAAAGTTGATCAGGTTTTTCAATCTGAGTATATCATTTGACCGAAAACTTTAAAATTGGATATTTGAACTTATGAATATTCTTTAATGAGTTATTGTTGGAGTTCTAAAATAGACGAGGAGATAACTTATATAATTTGTGGTCATGTATGTATTAGACGTATGAGTTCTTATATCTTGGGCCCGTTTGTTTTAAATTCAAAAACAATGGACTTTCATTTGTATTTCTAGAAATAGATTTTTTTTGAAATTTAGTAAAAAATAGTAGAAGTTATTTCAAACTCATTTAGTATAAGTTGTCCTCTTGAGCTTAGCTCAACTGGTTGGGACAATGCATAAAATATGTAAGGTCCGGGGTTCAAACCCTGACCACTACCAAAAAAACTCATTTAGTATAAGTTAAAAAAGAGATTTGACATTCGCTAACTTAAATATTCATTGTTCGAGATTTTACATACTAAAAATTACATATTTTTTCAAAATGACATTTTTCAAAGATGGTTTTTATGAAAAGCTATTTGAAATAGCTTTTTTTTACGAGATTTTTTCAAAATTTAGTATCCAATTTTTTTTTTTTAACAAAATGATAAAATACTTAGAATGACATTTTAAGATAAGCTATTCAAACGAATTTTTCATTTGAACCTTTCCTTGAAAATTTCGTTGTCAAAAAATTATAACAAAAACATATTACACTACAAAAATCTATTTTGAAAAAAGCTATAACAAACGGGCCGCTTATTTGAAATAATATTTTGATTCAATATTTGTAGTTGTGGCTGTTATTTTGTGTGGTTGTAATGGTCTTTCGTCGCGGTCGGGTTAACGTTTCGTCGTAATTTTTGCATGTCGATATTACCTGGACTAATCTGGCATCATTGCTCTCTATTCGGACATTAATGTATCTTGGAGTAATTATATGTGCCGGTGTCATGTTAGTGTCATTTGGTTAAATGTGTATTATTCCTTATTTATTTACTTCTCTTATGTCTAGCCATCTTAGTTTAGCTATTGGATTATATATATAAATTATGTCTGATAGGTCAGTGTCATCCAATTATATGGTTACCCATATAATTAAGAAGTGATAAGTCACACTCAATCATTACAATGTTAACTGTCTCCTTCACTATGTTTGTGGATTTGCCATGGCTAAAAAGACTGAGTTGTACTTATCAGCGTTGTCTTGTAATGGTTAGCTATTGTCATTGTTAAGTTAAATAGATAAATGGATGTTATTTATAAATCTGCAAGTGGATATTATTTATATTAGGTCATGTAGATATATTATAAAATTCATTGTATATTATATACTTATATTCCATACATCTAAGCATAATATGTTGCTCCTGCCAGATGGCTTGTGAGGTGGTCTGTCGTTTATAGGCAGGTGAATCTTACTCCCATGGCCAACAAGGTCAACCAAGCCAATGCTGTAAAAGGTCTTGCTGATCTAAATCATGGATACATGCAACATATAATAGATTTTTTTGAAAATCTATTTTGAAAAAAGCTATAACAAACGGGCCCCTTATTTGAAATAATATTTTGATTCTATATTTGTAGTTGTGGCTGTTATTTTGTGTGGTTGTAATGGTCTTTCGTCGCGGTCGGGTTAACGTTTCGTCGTAATTTTTGCGTGTCGATATTACCTGGACTAATCTGGCATCATTGCTCTCTATTCGGACATTAATGTATCTTGGAGTAATTATATGCGCCGGTGTCATGTTAGTGCATTTGGTTAAATGTGTATTATTCCTTATTTATTTACTTCTCTTATGTCTAGCCATCTTAGTTTAGCTATTGGATTATATATATAAATTATGTCTGATAGGTCAGTGTCATCCAATTATATGGTTTACCCATACAATTAAGAAGTGATAACTCACACTCAATCATTACAATGTTAACTGTCTCCTTCACTATGTTTGTGGATTTGCCCTGGCTAAAAAGAGACTGATTTGTACTTATCAGCATTGTCTTGTAATGGTTAGCTATTGTCATTGTTAAGTTAAATAGATAAATGGATGTTATTTATAAATCTGCAAGTGGATATTATTTATATTAGGTCATGTAGATATATTATAAAATTCATTGTATATTATATACTTATATTCCATACATCTAAGCATTATATGTTGCTCCTGCCAGATGGCTTGTGAGGTGGTCTGTCGTTTATAGGCAGGTGAATCTTACTCCCATGGCCAACAAGATTTAATGTTTATTTGACTGACCTATCATGAGGCAGTATGTGTTTTTCCTCTCATCCTTTAACCAAGAGTCTGACAGTTTATCAGTTAATGGTTTGTTTCTTTTCAACCTTCACCAAAAGCCGACAAAATATGCATCGAATTTCTTCTTTCCCCATTTTACTGGATTGGATCATGCTGCAATTACCTTGGATTGGTTACTATAAATTGAGTGAAGTCCATGCTTTCTAATGGCAATAAAACAATCCATATATATTTGTCTCTTTTGCTCCAAGTATCAAAAACTTCAAGTGACTATCCTATGTATATTTGAACTAATAGTGTGAGGTGTTGATCACAGATTGGGTTATATGGAGAATGAATAATTGAATTAAGTCTTTGCAATGAATGTAACATGTTAATATTATTCTGAGTGATCTTTTTATCTGTTATATTCAAATGGAGGGTGGTTACGGTCCTGATCGAGCGCTGATTTATAGGCAGAGGAGGCTGGAGAGAAGGCAGAAGTTGGATAGACGCAGGAGAGGTTCACCCATACGCCGTGTTGTTAAACTAGGAGGTTGGTTTCCTAAACTAGTATGTTTTTTTCTGTTAATTTTTTTGTTTCGTCGTTTACACGTTGGAGGTAATTAGGTATTGAATATGGTTGCTGTTTTGATCTTCAGATGCGATGCAAGGCAGACATGGTGATGTTTCTCTTGATCTCAATAGACAATCTTCTCAAAATCCTTCTTTAAGTGAGACCATCATGCCACTGTGTTTTGTTGTTGTTGAAAATTCGCATCAGTTGTATCAAAAGTGCATCTATAACGAACTCATACAGGAGAAATATTCGGTATTGGTTTAGTCAGTATTCTTCCAGTTGATTAAGCCAATTAATAAGGGCAATATCATATCTCTCTGTGCTGAGCCAAAATTTTCGACCACATCAGCATTATATGTGTTTATTGGTACAAGGATCATACTAAATAGGCCACGAATATATATATATATATATATATATATATATATATATATATATATATATAGTTTCATTGTATGTATCCTTCACAATTATATATTACGTATATATGGGCCATGAATCCATGTATATCTTTTTACTATTATAGCCATATTCAATTTCCATTTATTTTATTTTGATTCCAATCTATTCATTCATCAATTTGTAGAATGAGGTATGCACAAAGTGTATTTAGTAGGTTTTGTAGCCTGAATTGTTTTGCCTATTTTAATTAGCAATTAGCATTCAGTGGTCGATGGACACAACTTTGCAGACTTTTTCCCAATGATATGGATAGAGTCAATGTAATAGTACACAAGGTTTAATTTATGGGGTTCAATAGAATAAAATTATGGTAAAATAGGTGGAAATTTGTTAAGTTATAAGGTGCAATTGAGCCACTTTGCTATTGGGTGGTCGTGCCAATGTGTGTGCACTATATGAACATTGTAGTAGAATATGTTGGATTAATTAATTGATAATTATTTAATTAATCAATTATGTATTGAAAATAGGTGGAAATCTCTTTTATTTTTTAAGCATGTTATTATGGTTCAATTCTCACCTCAATCCCATCGTTTTGATTTGTTCTTTGGTTAAACGCACCAGGTCATGTAGCGTTGCCCCCCAAAGACCGTAACGAGATTGAAATGGATGACGAGAACCAGACTATGATGGAATTGCTTTTTTGAGTGAAAATCAAGGTGAACTATTTATCGACGAGTTTTTTTTTTTTGTTTTCTTCTTTTTTTTTATACAAAAATTACTTGCACTCTCTTATTCTTTAGTCTTGGTATAACTTAAAGGTAATGTCAATTTTTTTTTTGTAATTTTTATAGAGTACTTGGATATTTGTGACATGACTACCGTTTGTCAAGATTGTGGGCGCTGTGCAACGCCCTAATTCTATTAAAGCAATAAAACATGCGAATATAGCAAATATTCAAGAATTAGACGCTACGTCTCAACTAAACAACGACTTGAATATATATATAATCTCAACAGTCACAGCGGACATATAAATCATACATCTCCATATCAAATCAATACATATGACATGGTCAAATACATCATCATAAGAAAATTCTCCAACCTCAACAATCAGTACACCTCAAATAAATAAAATAAGTCCAACATAACTAAAAGACACTGACTTAACCTAATCAGAGCCCTAAACTATAACTCCAAAATGATAGCGGAGGCTAACTCCAGCTATCCAAGCACCAACTCACCAAAAGCAACTATTCCTGCACAGCGTCTACCCATCCATACAGACAGGTAGGCGGCAAAACCACTGGGGGTAAGCATTACATTAATCATAATCAACAAATAATAAACATAGCATTCAAGGATTCATACATATCACATATACATAACCATCCCTCCTAGAATACTAGCATCACATGATTATCCCCCATCACTTACACTTCAAACTATCACATTATTATCATAGCATAACAGACATATTTAATCTTTAATCAAGTCATAAACAAGAGTTCATCATTTATCAACATCCATCAAATGAAAATATTACTCACCTCATTACTCATCTAGCATGCTTAATTCAACAAGTATAATCCATCATTTCAAAGTTATAAGCAAGCAATCATCATTATCAAGGAATCACCACATCATAGGTATATACATATACAATTCTCACCTCATCGTTATTATCAGAACAATTATCATCAATTGATTCACCAAGTGTATAAGCACAATCAAGTAAGGGATTTGCTAGAACACACCCACTAGTTTTTATGTGGGAGTGTTTTAGCAAGCTACACCTTAAGGTGTATTTAACTACTTTTTAGTTATAACTTGCTAAAACACACCTTCTAAAAAATAAGTGGGTGTATCCTAGCAAATGCCTATAGGAGTTGCTAACATACACCCCCTTATTTTTTAGAATGTGTGTTTTAACAACATTCACCTTAAGGTGTATTTAACAACTTTTTAGTTATATTTTTGCTAAAACACACCTTAATAAAATCTAGTGGGTGTATCCTAGCAAACCCCATCAAGTAATACATGCAATTAAAGCGTAATTCAATTATTCACAACCATCAACAAAATTCATCAATGTACATATACACTAATCCACGCAATCACAACATTCACCAAATTCCACCAATGCACAATTTCACCAAGTCACATATTCAATTATGACACGACTCATCAACTATTCAAGTGCATGCAATGTTCTAGACTTTTCTAGATGCATGTGGTACCAAATCACCTCAAGGTCGTCACCTTCGATGCAACAAAAACATCGTATGTAAGAGTACACCTCCTCTTACAATTCACCTCAATTGGATATAAAATCCGCCACCATCAGTCACGAATGCATGAACATATGACTCGACACAATGCATATGTTCACACAAACAATTCACCACATCATCACCATCATTTTGCATACATGCATTCACCAACATTATCACCATCAAAATTAGCATGTATGAATTCACCACCAACAACTAACATTTAACATGTTCAACAAACAACATATCATAAACATGTTCACCACAATTCATTCATCAAATGATCATTACCAACATTTAGTATATATGGAATCGACAACAATTCACCACCACTTAACATATATACAA
This sequence comes from Medicago sativa, assembly GCF_051527215.1. Classification (NCBI taxonomy): domain Eukaryota; kingdom Viridiplantae; phylum Streptophyta; class Magnoliopsida; order Fabales; family Fabaceae; genus Medicago; species Medicago sativa. The sequence goes on along the minus strand of NC_140755.1, from coordinate 37,156,157 downwards.
TCATCAACAACATTCACCATTCAATCAACATATAGTTGTCACATATATACATCATCAATCATCTTCACATAATTATATCAACTATCCATAAAGGACTCATTAGGCAATCGGCTCTCAAAATTCATTTTCAATCAAGTTCGTCTCCCAAAATCACAACTTTAGAAATAATTGGGCAATTGAACTAAAACCAAGTAAATAACTTCCAATGCCTCAACTAAGTATACCTCTAGGCCACATGTGCAGTAGAGGATACTTTGGCGTTTCATTGGCCAAATACGATGAATTCATGAAAATCACAAAGTTCGTCTCTCTTTATCACTTTTCAAGAAAATTTCCATTTTCAAAGCAAAACAAGTTCAAACTTGATGAAACCAATCACAGCCATTTTTAGAAATCATATAAACATTATACAACTTTAATCCTACTTCAATTTCCAGAGAAAAACGAGTTTTCGGAGAAATCGACGTTTGGACCGTTTTTCCAAAGTTAAACAAATTTCACAAATTCAAGTCCAATTCGATTCAAACCATGTTCCAGTAGGATTAAGTGCATAAACAAAGGTTTAACAAGTTAAAAGAAACATAGAATCAAAATGGCTGAACTGGGAGCTGCATGCTTAAGCGTCCAACTTCGAGTAGCTTCTGGGAGTGTACGCTTGGAGCACGCTTAAGCGTCCTACACTAGAACAGTTCAAAAAGTTTCGGGTTCCAACCATTTTCCACCCTAAAATCCCAATTTTGATCATTTCAAACCCCAAAATTTGATCCCAAAGATGTTTATAGGTCTAAAACACTTCAAAACACTTAAACATACACAAGTTTTGAGATTACAACATCAAATCAACAAAATTCATCCAATCACCAAACTCCCACAACTTTCAACAATAACAACAATTCTCATCACCAATTCGTCAATTCATGATACCCAATGCATCAATTCATCAACAACACATGTTAAAACAACAACAACAACATTTGAACATGAATTCATCATCAATCTAACAACCACAACATTATTCATCATCAATTTCATACAAAAACTCATCATGTTAATATCTACCCATTTTAACATACAAATTCAACAAAAACAACACAATTATCATTCAAATCATGCACATAATCATGTTAACAAAATTAAGCACGAAATTCTACAACCAAAATCAAATTAAGCACTTAACCACAATTATGCAAAGAATTAGGGTAGAATTAAATTAAAGGATTATGATTAAAGCCTAACCCCCTTACCTCAATTTTTCACAATCAACACCAAGGCTTCACTTGACCTCCCTCTAGCCTTCTCTAGATCCTCCTCTTCAAACCCTTATCTTCTCTCTATCTCTATCTCTATCTCTTCTCAATTGAAAATGAAAATGTTGGTAAACCCTATTTTCTCTACCAACTAGAGCTTATATAGGTTCCACCTAAATGGGCTCAACTCACAAAGTCTTAATGGGCCTAACCCATTACTAATCTAACTCCAAAATGTTACTACTTACTTAACGGCAAAATGTAATACTAACGGTCACTTACCGGTAACAAAATAATTACAACACCCTCTCTAGTGGCTTAGTAAAATAACAACTCTCACTAAGCACTAAAAATAATCCTCAGCAAAATTACAAAATTACCCCTACTCTCAAAATGACCAAAACACCCCTAAGTCCAAAATGACTAAAATACCCTTCTAACACTGAATTCTACAAATCCCAACCAAAACACACACAGAGGTAAATAATCACATGCAAGCACACACAAAAGCAATTAAATAAATAATAAAATAAATATAGCGAAAAATCGGGTTGTTACATGTTGGTTTGTTATGGGGAGCGAACGGAAAAAACATCGTGTTGCACTTCTTCCCAAAGTTTCGATTTGTTGTATGAAGGAGAATATATCTATTCCATTAATGATAGAGCCTCCTCCATTGCTCAGGAATTTGTTTAATGGCTTAGATCCCCGATGTTCGGGTTTTCTTGCCAATATCCAGCCTTATAACAACATGTTCTCTTTTACTTCTATAGGTGGTCGTGTGGAGTCAGGGCGTAATGATGATCGTGGTCCACCTCAATTTGTTATTTCTGGACAAAATTACCACTGTATTGGGAGTTTGCTTCCACATGAAGGACATCGGCCTAAATTCTGTCAGTTATATATATATATATATATATATATATATATATATATATATGATACTGAGAATGCATTGACCAATCGGCTTTCACATTTCACGTTTTCTACAGTCAAATCATTTGTTAATATGCTTAAGTTACCATAAAATATGGCTCAATATTGGCTTTGTTTATTTTTATTCACTTTTGTATTTATCCTACTGATCTATTTGGAAAATTTGCAATGTGCAGTGAGCATGTGAATGGGAGTGGTCTTGATGCGTCTCTGGTTGCTGACATTTTGAATTTAATGGACGAGCACATTGTATTGGTAAAAAGTTTTAGAATGGTGTGTGACTTCAAACGCTCGAATCAAGATGTGACAGTTAGGCTGCGTTTGTTTCGACATAGGTCGCATGATTCTCGGACTTACAATGTCCCTGAGATTGGAGAGGTTGCAGCATTGATTGTCAGTGATTTTGATAGTTCTGAAGATGGTCGTGACATTGTTGTTCGGGACAGGGATGGAAGTCTTCAACGTATTCACGAGACTCATTCAAAGTATGTCTCGCTTCAATACCCTTTGTTGTTTCCATATGGGGAGGATTAGTACGAAGAGGATATTGAGTTGAACAAAGTGACACAGTCCAGAACGGTAAATAAATGTGTGTGTGTGTTAGCTTGCGTGAATTTGTCGCGTTTCGAATACAAGAAAGGGAGGCAGAGGATTCGATACTTCTTCGGGGCAGACGACTTTTTCAACAATTTGTTGTTGATTTGTATTCCATGATTGAATCACAGCAGTTGTCATACCTTAGAAATAATCAAGACACCATCCGCTCTGGTTTTTTAACAGGTGTAGAGGAGGGTGTTAGTCGGGGTGATTATGAAGGATCTCCTGTTGGGGCACGGGTTGTATTGCCATCTTCCTTTACTTTTGGAAGGAGGTATATGTTCAATAACTGTTAGGATGCAATGGCTATTTGCAAGAAATATGGATATCCTGATTTATTTCTGACTGTGACATGTAATCCCAAATGAGTTGATATCCAACGACATCTATCAAAATCTGGTAATTTTGCAGCATTTAGGCCGGATATCTGTTGCAGAGTGTTTCATGTTAAACTCCAAGAGATGATGGCTAATTACAGAAAGGGGCATTTTTTTAGGAGAGTAATAGCAAGTAAGTTTATTTGGGGAGTCTTTTTGCGTTTGTTTTGATTAAATCGTATAGTTTTTTTTTTGCCCGACAACGTTTTCAATGTTGACCATGGTGTGTATTATATGTTTTAGGTTTATACACTATTGAGTTCTAGAAGAGAGGTTTACCCCATGCTCATATCCTACTATGGCTGGACCAGCGCGATAAACTTGAAACACCTCAATCGATTGATTCTGTTATTTGTGCTGAGTTGCCCGACGAAAGAACCTTTCCGAAGTTATACGCTGCACTGACCAATTTCATGATTCATGGTCCTTGTGGGTTTTCCAATCTTAGTTCACCTTGCATGAAAGATCGACGTTGTTCAAAGTTTTATCCAAAGAAATTTTGTCCTAGGACTACATTTAATGAAGGTGGATATCCAGGGTACCGGCACCGGGATCTTGGGGTGACTGTTACTAAGAAAGATATTGCACTGGATAACCGGAGTGTTGTTCCTTACAACCCAACATTGATCATGAAGTCTCAAGCGCATGTCAACATTGAGTTGCTCAGGTACATCGATGTTTCTTCTGGTCTTTGCAACGGTACACGACTGATTATAGCATCGTTTGGGAAGAATATGATCAGTGCTCAAATTGTTACTGGCCCTCATAGCGGAGAATTGGTGTACATTACTCGGATGAACTTGATTCCATCGGACGCCAACGGTTCAATCACCTTCCAGAGGCGTCAGTTCCCTTTGGTTTTGTGCTTTGCCATGACAATTAATAAAAGTCAAGGACAGACGCTATCAAACGTTGGGCTTTATCTTCCGAAGCCTATTTTCACCCATGGTCAGCTGTACGTTGTTGTGTCTCGAGTAAAAACTAGGCGTGGTTTGAAGATGTTGATAACTGATGATAATGGTCAACCAACGAATTCGACAACGAATGTCGTCTACCACGAGGTGTTCCAGAAGGTATAAGTCATTTGTTATTCGTCTCCTGCGGTTGATGTTAGAAGATTTCCCTGGTGTGTGTTTGCATTCCTAATCCTAATTTATTAGCAATATTAAGGTTTCGTCTAATTTGTTGTTGTTTAATAACACAGTTGGTTATTTAGGTGTGGCTTGACTCTGTGTGTCCTTCATGTTATTTATATGTTGTTTGGATTATAATGAATTCCCTATATGTTGATGTGAACTTTGTAACTATATGTGGTTGTATCCCTTGTGGAATGCATTAAATAAAATTATATGGGTTTTATATAAAAGTGGTGATGTAGGATACATGTTTTCATATAAAAGTAGCAGATACAATTATACATCATGGTAATCCACGTACAATAGTCTTGAACCTAGCCCAAGTCACATCTCCACCAGCCTCAAGCCTTCCTTTAGCATTGGTCTATCAATACTCAGCCTCCTCAGCAAGCATATGAGTAGCCAATCTAACCTTCCGATCCTCACTAGTCACCATAGCACGAAAGATCCTTTTCATGGCTTGCACCCATGTCTGAGCTACATCCGGATCACACCTACCCTTGAACGTCGGTGGACTGTTTCTCAAGAAACGATCAAGCCTCCGCTCCTCAGCATCTCCAGGATCACGATGACCAACCGCCGCTTGCTCATTAGCCTGAGCCAACACCTGAGCCATTGCAGTCAAAACCTCTGCAATCGCTCCATCATCTCTACCACCATCCATCTCACTTCTGCACAAAACCAACCAACAGATAAGAACAAAAGCACAGCCAGACAAGTATCGAAGGTAACTCATTACCATTCGTATACAAACAGGAAAAATCAACGCATATTAGTCCGGACAAGGACTGACCACGGCTCTGATACCAACTTGTAACACCCTATTTCTATTTAAGCGATAAAACACGCGAATATAACAAATATTCAAGAAATAGACGCTACGTCTAACACAAATCCAAAACTCATCATGCATATATATAAATTATCTCAGCAGTCTCAGCGGAACAAAACATATAACTCCTCAAATACAGACCATAGTCAAAATACACGAACATATAAATCCTCCAAGTCCTAAACACAAGGACAATAAAGTCAAATTAACAATAGACACAAGACACTAGCCTAATCAGAGCCTGTCCTAGACTAAGACCCGACAGCGGAGAAAGCTCCCGCCATCCAAACATCCGCCAAGCAAACTCACCAAACAACTAATCCTGCACAGCGTCTACCCATCCATACAGACAGGTAGGCCGCAAAAACCACTAGGGGTAAGCATTACATTAATCATAATCAACAAATAACAGTTTGACATCAATAATCCAATTCATTTCTCAAATAGTTTGCATGAATAGTTAACATCGATAATTACATTCATACGACAATTCAAACATCATAACTAGCACTCACCAAACATGTTCATCACCAACAAAACAACGTTCACATACCACAACAAGACACCATGTCATTATGCAATGCGCCTATACTCGACACATATATGCATGTGGTACCAAATCTCCTCAAGGTCGTCACCCATGATGCAACAAAAACATCATATGTAAGAGTCCATCTCCTCTTACATTTCACCTATGTAAAGTCCATCTCATTTACATTTCAACATATGACTCAATATGATTATGATGCATGGACATACAAGTAAAGACCCAATAATGCAAAATCCAACAATTATATCACCAACAACAATGTAAAAGTCCATCTCCTTTTACATTAATCAACTCAACAACAATTGCATTATCAAGTATTCACGTCCACACAATCAATCAATGATAATTCAATTAAGTGTCGTCATCACGCTATCAACAACACACATCGACGTCAATCCACAACATACCTCCACATTCCACATACTTCATAATTAAGTAAAATGACACAACACAACATTTTATGATAAATATCATATTCAACCTTCAACAATCATCCACATATCCTCAATTAATCATATAAAACCATTCATGAAAGATTTACAAGGTGCTCGGTTTAAAAGAACCATTTTCAACAAGTTCGTCTCTCAAAATCACAACATTAAGAATAATTGAGCAATTGAGCCAAAACCAAGTAAACAAGTTCCAATGCCTCAACTAAGCATATCTCTAGACCACATATGAGTGCAGTAGAGAATGCCTTGGCGTTTCACCGGCCAAACACGACGAATTCATAAAAAATCGCAATGTTCGTCTCCCTTTATCACTTTTCACAAAAATTTCCATTTTCAAATCAAAACAAGTTAGATTCACCACATCATGGTTTAAATACCATTAAACACCTTAATTGAACTCATAAAACTCAAGTTTCAAAGATTGGAAACAATCCATAAGGTTTGGGTCGACTTAGAAATAGTTATGCTGAATTTTCGTAAAATTTCACCAAGACCACCTTGGAGTATTTTCATCATAACTCAAAAACCAAAAATCAGTTTCAAGTCAAACCAAAGCCTCTGGAAAGCTAACAAAATTATCTACAACTTTCATGTTTACACCGAAAGCTAATTCAAAACAGAAACGAGGGAAAAATATGCAAGAACGCGAAACAAGGGATGCTACCACTGTGCATCTCGCCACGGTGAGTAAATCTACTCGCGAGGCGAGTAAGCTCACAGGGAGCACCTCCTGCTCGCCTCCAACTCGCCCCCAGCTAGCTGTGGCGAGTTGGGACAGTCCTGTTACGAGAACAACTCACTTTTTCACCCCAAAACCCCAATTTTGACTTCCCAAAGCTTGTTTAAACATTTCCAAACATGAAAAGACACTCAAAATCATGTAAAACTTGCACCAAAACATCATTACAACAAAAATCATCATTTGACCCATTTTTATGGAAACTTCAAGAACAACACAAATTCATAACAACATCAAAGATTATGATTACCCAAGGCTTCTAACATCAACAACAACACCTCACAACATCAACAACAACAACCAATCATGAATTCATCACAATTCATCAACAACAACATCTCATATCATCAATTTTTGGGTAAAACACAAAGCATACATATGTACATGATTTAAGCTTGCAATTTCATCATCAACAACTCAATTAACATTCAATTTACATACTCAAACATTGCATCACAACATAAGCACGAATTTCACAATTAATTTCACAAATAATCAACTATTCAAATAAGCACTTATGTAGGAAATTAGGGTAGAAGCTACAACTAAGTGATTATGAGTAAAGATTAACCCCCTTACCTTAATCCTTCAAAATTAACACTAAGGCTTCACTTTAGCTCCGAATCCTAGCTCCAATCCTTGAAGTTTGACCTCCCTCTAGCTTTCTCTAGATTCTTCTCTTCAAACCCTTTCTTTCTCTCTATCTCTATCTCAATCTCAATTGTAACTGTTGGTAAAACCCTATTTCTCTACTAACAAGAGTTTTTATAGGTTCACCTAATTGGGCTTAACTCACAACACCTTAATGGGTCTAACCCATTTCTATTCTAACCAAAAAGTTACTACTCACTTATCGGTAAAATGTAATACTAACGATCACTTACCGGTAATAAATAAATCACTACACTCTCCGGTAACTTAGTAAAATAACATCCCTCATAAACACTAAAAACACCCTTCAGCAAAATTACTAAATTACCCCTACTCATAAAATGACCAAAATACCCCTGAGTCCAAAACGACTAAAATACCCTTCTAACACCGAATTCTACAATTCCCGACCAAAATACACACAGAGGCAAATAATCACATATGAGCACACACAAACACACATAAATAAATAATAAAATAAATCTAGCGAAAAATCGGGATGTTACAATAATTATCATGAGACCCGCCAAATCTGCTCCTATTTCTTCAATATTGATGATGCTAACAATGATGTAAACAACTACAAATAGAGTGATGCAGATATGAAAGCCTTTAGCCATTTTGTTGATATTAATAAATAAGTAGATAGATAATGGTGTGGGTATTACTGAATAATGTAGTGTATTTATAGAATCTGATATGAACAGTGTCGGTTACTGTTGTTGTTACTGTGCATGGCAATGTTACCGTTTTTTGTCACTGTGTGGCCTATTGCCTATTGATGTTAGTCAATTAGTCAAAAGTTCTGGCTGTGTGTTGGCATTCGGTTGCAGCCTTTGCCACTTTTGTTCACATGGCCGTTGCCTAATTGGGAACAAATAATGTCCAATATCACCACTTTAGGGGATGTATTTGCATGGTTAACTACCAAAAATAGCCTCAACATTCTTTCTACGAAGATCTTCCATATTTTGGCCTTTTCCACTATCTATTTTGTTTTGTTAATGTCCCGGGGATGAGATAAAATGTTCATTCATAATTCATTAAAAAGACATTATCTCTTATATATACGAATTTCATTTTAATTATCTCAATATCGCGAATATCCATTTTTTTTTATGAATAATATCGAATTATTTGTTAAATTTTTAAAAGGCCTGACGTTTCGTATTTATTTAGTGAAATAATAAATATACAAATGATTTTTTTTTTACAAAGGATAGACAAATGATGTTATAAACTAGAATACTGTCGAGCAACATTACTCCTGGATTCCACGTTTGAGGTATGAGAATTGAGGCGAATACATTAAATGTTCGTATGGAGTGAACCCTACGAGTAAAACCTTCACAATCCACTAATTTATAAATCAGAAGAAAACACAATAAATTTGTAGTTACTTTTCCAGTTTATGTTTGACTTCATCCCCTTCTTGGACAATCATCTCTTCCGGGTTTGGCATGTCCTCTTTTAAACCCAAACCATGGATTTTCTCCAGCAAGTTTAATGAGGTGTGTACACTGTCTAACTCATCTATAATGAATTTCACATGTACTTTGATTTTTCGCTGGATTCCATGTTTCTATCAGATGCCAAATCCTGCGTTAAATGTTATAATCCACAGTTAATTAAAATTGGGAGTACCTTTTATGAACATTAATGCATGCATAAAAGAGACCACTAGGCCATACAACACCAACCGAAAAGAGATACCTATTGAACATGAGTACTGGTAGCAAAATGGAGATTGAAAGTATTGCAATCATATACTTGATTGATCTCAAAAAAAAAGTGGCTTCACAGCAATTAAATTTACGTGATTGGCATTCATTACGATAATACGTGTTTGATACAGGGCATTAAACTTGATTTATTTCTCACAAGAACCATGGTGAAGGCCTAAGGTCAGTGACATGGTAAAATTGTTTTTTGTTAATCCACTCAAGGCCATTGGATCCAAAGATGCATGTCAGTTTATAAAAGAGGTCCAGTTTTATCAAACAGGTAGGCCACCAAACCACTTCAGAAGCATCAATGCCGAAAATAGAAAGGAAAAATTAGCCAGCACAATTTATCTACTGAACAATATGGCCAAGACTACATGCAACTTGGTAGGATTTGACATTAAATCAGTTCACATGGCCACAGTAACATCATAATATCATTGCAATAATGCACTCCAACCACAATCACAAACAAGATACTACAACCATTGAATGATCTCCATATATAAAGCAAGGGTCATCACAACCATTGGAAACACAAAATACAATTGCCAAGAAAACAATTCAACGGATATCTATATTTATAAATCCCATGTTTGCCTGAATATCAGGCACTCTTGAATTAACAACAACATAACCGAATCCAATGGAGGGTGGAGACGAGCAGTACCCAATAGGAGGTTTTACAACAGTTCACATGGCAAATCAGGTTAAGATCGTGTCTGTATCTAAACCTAATGATATATTAGTTTTCCTTAATGAGGGAAGATGGGGTAGTGTATGAATGACATGTAATTAAATTTGTATTTTGTTGTGCTGAGTTTTCCAGTCTTACGGCGAAGTGGATCCATATTTTTTGAAATCTCATGGGAATGGTCTAGGCAACAAATGGAAGTTTAAACGACCAGATGGAAATTATAAGATGGTTGACTTTGAAGGACATAGTCCATATCCAATTCTAACTTTGGGTTGGCCTGAACTAAGAGAATTTTATGAATTGAAACTTGAGAACGATACCATGCATATTGGATATTATGGGGAAGGCGTATTTGAATTGCTAGCGACAGAATACAAGGACAATTCTGAAGAATATCCAACTTTCCATAGCAGATGTAACAACAAAAGAACAACCATATGTTTTGATTTGAAGTTAAGAGGCATATCTGCTCAAAAGAGCAAATTGGTTAAGTTTCGTTTATCTATTTCATTATTCTGTCATGTAAAGTATGACTTGATTTGTCACTGTTTATGTTAATGACCTCACCAATGACATTGGATGCTATAACTGTTGTAGAAGCTGAGTGGTAGATTTGAAGACGAATGTGACAGGTGACAATGTGCAGTGATAATCTTTATTTTACGTTGTTCGACGTTTATTGCAAGGAAAGTCCAAGTAATTCAACAAAGATAGGTGTTCGTTGGAAAGAATTTTGCGAATGCAACAACTTCAGAGAGGGTGACGTGCTAAGGTTTCGATACGTCTACGTTGGTCGACGATCTGTGTTTTGAGTGTTTAAACTTTAAATAGGTGACAAAGCTTGGGATATGCATTTAGTTGTTCCCATAATAAATAAACCTATGAATGGTTAGATCTTAATTTGTGTGTACAAACAGGGGTACAATTGTTTTCTTATGCTAGGGTTTCTTTATGTTTTGTCATTGTTTATCTTTAACCTGTGTGTTTGTCAATGAATCGTGGTGTTGTACATTTGCTTCAATGATCGTACATGTCCAATTAAGAATTTCAATGATTACCGCAGCTTCCCGCTAGGGGCATCTGATTGCGCGGTTGAAGATGTCTTAATTATTGTAGGGATGCAATAAAAAAGGATGAATAAATTCTACTGTCCGTATTTCGTAGATGAAGTCAGATCTATTTCAAGGTGACTAAAATGTCTGAAATTTGTATCATTTGTATAGTATTGGCTTCATTTGCAATCATATGTTTGTTGATTTTCATGTTTGGATCTCTTTTTATCGCGAAGATGAAATAAAAATAAACAAGTGATATATGATTTGTTATAGATATACCTGTGTATGGTGTGCATCTTGCCGATTATTGATGATGGCGTCAGTAGCCGGCGTGGTCGTATCCATTGTTTCATCATATTCGTGTACACGACGGCTGAGTGTGGTTGGAGCTTTGTATTGTGGCTGAGTATGCTACTATTTGCCATTTGTATTTGTTACTTGCAATCCTGCCAAAAAACACGCTCCACCTGAAGTTTTGATTGCCTTATCTCACTGTCTGTCTCTATTGTATATGTCCCCTTCAAACCTGCCAACAGTTTCACAATAACTAATTTACAAATCATTTTATTTAAAATTTGTAGAATTTTTGGCTAAACATGCTTGTAAATGTCACAGTGTGATTGTTGTAACATAAAAGTACTTGAGTTAGATTGTCCAAATAAAAAAATTATTGGGTATGGCAAGAACGTCCACTTGAACTTCATGTCGATTGCCATAAAAAAAACTACTTTACTTACTCTTTTCAAGATTCATGTAAGTTGTTTAATAATATCGTTTCTATTCATTTGATGGTTCTGCTTATCATGTTTTGTCGATTTCAACATACTTCTATAATGTACAACCCTCTGAGTCTACTGGATTTGCGTATCATGTTCTGCTTACATGTATTTTCCATTTTCAATATACCAGTTTTATGTTATGCTTCTATGTGTTTTCCAGTTTCAATATATCACAATAAATCAAACTAACTCAGAGGAATGATATAAGGTTAAATTCGAATTTCGGAGCAAAAACAGATTGAGGTTTCATAAGAATTAGGACTTTGGGGTTTTAGTAAAATATGTAGAACGATGGAAACTTACAAATATTTTGCATAGCAGAATGAGAGCATGATGAATATGTTGTTCGATTGTTGAATGTGAGTCCGGAGTTGCTTGGGAACTTCATCAAAACGGAATACCCATTTTTCCATTATGATCCTTTCGTGATTCTGTATGGATAGAAAAATGGATCTGGTTGAGAAGACGAAGAAAGAGTGATTACTTTGGCCAAACGAGACTGGTCTCGGCGGTGGTGGGGAAAAAAGGCGGCGGCGACGGGTTAGAGTTATAGCAGAGTTTTTTTTTTTATTTTTTAAGTAATTTATAGCAGAGATCGTTGTGTTTGAGGTTTTGAGAAGAATGATAAGAATGAAAAATGAAGGGAAAGAGAAGAAACCGGGTTTGGTGGGCCAATTCTGATTAGTTCGTGGGTATAAGCGTAACATGGTGGTGTTAATAACAGGATTTTTTTAAACCATAACAGGATGTTAAAAACTGTATTTTTTTTTCCTTCAAATTTGATTAAATAATTTCAAACTTGAAGTTTATATCATTTAATATTTAATTCTCAAAATACCTTTATTCTCAAATGTATCTTCGAAAATATATTCAAAATAATAAAATATTTAAAATCTAATATCTACTTGGAAGAAGATTTTGTTGAAATAGAACAAGAATAGTATGAGTGTCAAAAAATGTAATTGTTATCCCAAAGGAATATGTGCAAGAATTTTTCACCGAAAATTATAACGTCCATAAATTTAGCTTGTGTTCCTATGTCATGGTGACATTATGTAGTCCATGATCGACGGTAATACTGTCCATGTGTAGTCGTGTAGTCCGTTCATGGCTGACGGTGATTCTGCCCATACATCATCGTGTAGTCCGTCCGTCCAAGGGCGACGGTAATTCTGCTCATACCTCATCGTGTAGTCTGTTCGTCCATGGCCGACTGTAATTCCACCCGTGCACATCGTTCAGTATGTGGTCTGTCGTCGCCTGTAACGTATGTAACGTTTCATTTATGCTCATGTGTTGTGTGGGGTTTGGACGACGTGTAGTCAAATGTCGACCGTTTTCCACCCGTGCGACGCACGGGCAGGACACTAGTTTATTACATCTAACTCTCGAGGACCAATCACAACATCCTGTTATTACTTGCCCCGATATTTCACTAAATTTTTACCTTTTGTTTTTGACAAAAATATGAAACAAAATTAAACAAGTTGATACAACAACAATAATCATCTTGCGTATTATTTTGAAGGGGTTGTTCACATTAGAAAACTAAACAAATAGAAATCATAAATGTTAGGATCTCAAATTTGAGCCACCGATGTATTATTATCTGTTTTTGTTGTTGTTTCTTGTGTAAACCTTCATGATTTTGTCCTTAATTAAAATGTTTTTTTTGAGGGAATCCTTAATTAAAATGCTGTAAATATGAAAATATAAACAGTCATTGTGTAATATGCAGTCTGTTTAGTTTAAATTATTATTTATTTAAAGTTTAAACTCAATAACTCTTGTATTGTTTTTTCAACACATCAAATATATCAGAAAATTTCTCAATTTATACATCATATCACGTGCTTCCAATTTTGAGGGTCTTGCTTCCGCATAAACTCTAGCCTCTGTCACCTTCTTCGCAGTTCCTTTTTTTTTTTTGGCATCTTTGCAGATTTTCGTCGTCTTTGTTTTGCCTTTGCATTCGTCTGCATACAATTCCTATTTTTTTTTTCTTTGTTCTTGCTTTCAATATTGTAACATTCAATTCATCACTGTCCATTAACCTTCTCTGATCAACAACCACATAATCAATACCGCCCAGAATCCCACAAATCGTCTACCTAGGCTCTGTTTGGTAAAAATAGCGGATAGCTTTTAGCTGATAGCTTATAGCTGATAAGCTAATTAAAGTGTTTGGTAAAAATAACGGTTGAACTAGCTGATAAATGTAAAATTACATAAAAGGACATTATTAATTCATATAAACTTTATACTACTATAAATTAATATTTAAGATATTTGATAATTTAAATATTTTAAATTTAATAACTGTTTATTTTATTTTAGTTTTTATACTTTATATAAAAAAAATTAAGCAAAACCTTTCCAAAAAAAATTAAACAAAAGTTACTTGTGACCCTCTTAAAAAAAAGTTAATTGCGACAACAATTTTTTTTTAAAACGTAGCGTAATTTTTTTAACTAAAAAGTAACATTTTTTTTAAGGGAAATGTTATGTAAAAGCAAGTCTATATTTTGTAACCAAAACATAACGTGAGCATGTAATTTTATTATCAGCCTTTTTTAAAAAAAAAATTATTATCAGCCAATGAAATCTGAAATTTAATTAAACATAAGTACATAACATGTTTTTTTTAAAATAGCTATTTATTACAAAGGGTAAACATGGGTTTTAGTTAAAGTGGTAAGGGTATAAATGGAATAAAACATGAAAAGCTATAAGCTATAAGCTCAAACGCTACTTGAAGTAGCTTCTGAAAAATAGCTTATAAGCTCCTGAAATAAGCTATAAGCTCGTTGTAAAAAGCGTTACCAAACAGAGCTATTTTTTGTCAGACGAGCTTATAAGCTAAAAGCTAAAAGCTAAAAGCTCTTTTTTGAGCTTACCAAACAGAGCCCTAATCAACCAGCACCTCCCATAGGATTTAGTTCTTCTAAACTAAATTGAACAATCAAATAAAGTGAAAACCTAAGGTTTGATTTCTAAACACATTCACGTGCATATAATACTCTAAATCATTGGGGTGAACTTATTTACACAATAAAAAATGTATCATCAATATCCTCACTAGCTAGTAGAAAATTATTTATTAATGAAGATATTTTCCTTGAACGAATAATTGAGAAATGGTCTTTTGTGCACAAAGACAACGAGCAAATTATAAATGGGCATCTGGAGGCAGGCAGCTCGTGTTTCTCTCTGTCATATATTTAAATTATTTTATCACATCACATATGATCAAAAGGTTGAAAGTGAAATTATTATATTATATGTTTTCTATACTATATAAGTATCAAATTCTACAATAATTTTTAAGAAACAACATTATTAAAAAAATATAAGCAACATAGAGCATGAGCATATGGGTGCAAATTAAATGACGACATTGAAAATAATAAATTAGTAGGATGGTGTTTGGTGAGACGCCATGGGATCAGCTACTCTGACCGGTGGCTTTCATGCATTCATATTAGTTGGTGACCTCAATCTTTTTCACCAATTTTAATATTAGTTTAAATGGATATCACATAATTGATAAGAATGAAATAAATAAAGTCTAGAATACGAGATAGTAGTATAAAAATTAAAAATTAAATGATTAAATTTAATTGGTTAATAAACTACAAAAAAGAATAGATTGTATGAAAGAAATTGAATTGAATTTTAATTGAAACAATTCAGAACCGAACTTTGCTTATTTTTCAAAAGTATTGTGGATAATCATGATCCATTTGCGCAAGTTAATACAAAAATAAATATAAAATTAAGAGTATTATGAAAATAAATTTTCAATTTATTATTACTAAAAAAAGAAAACATGAGTGAGAGGAGAGCGTGGTCCAGAGAGAGAGTGAGAGGCGGTTACCATCGGTTCCACCGTGGACAACCGCGCCGGTATTCACCATCACCGGAGGCGAGGTACTATGGGGGGGAATGGGGTCCAAGCAGGGTGCCACTATATGGGGGGATTAGGGGGGAGGTGCCTGGTGCGAGACTGCGAAGGGGGAAAGCGTCTGAACAGGTGGATGGACAGCGGGACAGGTTTCTGGATGATCAGCGGCGCAGAGGAGCATGGGAGGAGCATCAGCGAGGACGGTCTAGGGTTAGGGTTAGGTATGGTTCTGAATTGAGCTACAGGGAGACTGACAATGAAAAGGAGTTTTTTGATTCAGAGGTCTCGAGAGATGGAAAAGTCATTCTGCAGTACACACGTCCAGGTCGCTCAACATACAAACACAATCATTGTGGCAATGAAAATCCTTGGCAGCGGTGGGGTTCACGTAATGGCAGAATTCATGCACGTAATAAACAGAAGGAGATAGTGTATCACTCTGAAACTGATGCACGTAAGCTTCATGAGGAAGATTGGCCCAAATTGCTTAAACAGGAACAGAAGGTTCAAGCCTACAACCTTGGTGAAGCAGCACGTCCTCAGCAAGTTTTGAATCAACAACCAACACTACAAAAGGAGGACGTCATCATAGAACAGGCTGGTACTGACCTTAAAAACTTTGTTTCTTTTTATTTTACGAATGTACCAGAAGGTATTTCCAATGTCTCGTTACGGAAAGGTTTTGAGGTTTGTGGTCAAATGGAGGATGTATATCTGGCTCGTAAGCGTAATGTCAATGGCGGGCTGTTTGGTTTTGTTCGTTACTGTAAAGTTCGAGATGTGGATAAATTACTGAAAGCTTTAAATAATGTGTGGTTTGGGGATTGCAAGGTGGTGGCGAAGGTGGCTAGTTTTGATAGGTTTGGTAAAAAGAAGTCGGAGGTGGTTTCTAGGGTTGAGGGAGAAAAAATTAAAGAGGGAGAAATAAGAAAGATGGGGGATGTTAAGGTGAGTGAGGGAGAAAAAAGTAAGGTGGTAGTGCCTCTAGTACGCAAGGGGAGCAAGGACGTAACGCTTTTGGGTGGGAAGGAAGGTAGTGTTAAGGTGCACTCTAATCAGGTTTTCATTCCTAAATATAAATCTTCCGTTAATGATTTTATTTGGGCTTCGAAGGGTGCGGTGGTGTCTGTTTTGAACGGCGAAGCTATACCAGTTTTACAAAGGAGGATTTTTGATGCAGGCTTCGACAAGCTTGCTATTATTCCGTTGGGTGCTAACAAGGTTTTTCTGCGGTCTCTTGATGATGGGGATGTTAATTCTTTGTTGTCAGAAGCAGCTGATTTTTTCAATAATTTCTTTTCCAAGCCTGTGTCATGGAATAAGGATACGTTGATTGGAGAACGAGGTGCGTGGGTTAGAATTTATGGTGTACCACTTCACGCTTGGAATATAGATTTTTTTAAGTTATGTGTACTTGATGTTGGCTGTCTGTTGAGGGTTGATGATAGCACGGTGGATAGAGATCGTTTTGATTATGCGAGGGTGTTGGTTTCGACAACATCTTTGGATATTATTCATACTCGGGCTCAGGTTTTGATAGATGGTGTCCTTTTCGATTTTCAACTTATTGAAGAATGGGGTTATTCATTGGGTGAAGATGCTTGCCTTATAGATGATGAAGTGTCACAAGACGACGCGAATTCTGATTTGCCTGAAGAACATGCTGAAGGTTTTGGAAGGGAAGATGTGAATGAATTGTTGCAACAGATTTCAGATGAATGGAAAGATGAAGGTATTGATCAGCATGTACACCATTCTTCTATTAATAAGGACGATGCTACTTTTTGCAAGGAAAATAAGGATGATGCCACTAGTTGCAAGGAAGCTACCAACGTGCATGTTGTTGGATCAGTAAGCAATGGTTCTCCCTCGGTACCAGCTGTACAGCAAGGTGATTTTTCTTCTATAATTGGTGCGCCTTCAATTTCTAATGTCAAGGAGATTGCTATTCCGGCTTCTTTTGCACATGCACATTTTTCTACCATTCCTAGTGCTTCTGTTGGTGAATGTGGGGGATTAAGTAACTCCCAGAAATTTTTAAGCTCAGCTAAAAGAATTGTTAAACGCACTAAATCATGTCCGCCATGTTGGGATCGCTCTTTGAAGAATGGCCCCTGGAGCTTGGAGTGGGTTAGTAAACATAAGCATGATGTGAAAGGTGTTCATCCGACAATTTTTAAAGCTCAGAAGGTTTCTTCTTCTTCTCGTGACAAGCAATGTACAAGGAAAAAGGGTGGTGGTTATCTTCGTAACTGTGCTCAAAATTTGAAGCGTATTGCAAGACTTTCAGAAAAAGACTGTCAAGAAGTGCTTCGTGCTTTACGAAAATCGGTAAAGAAGCAAAGGTTGGTTTCTGGTGTATCTAAGGGGAAGGTTATTTCTGATGAAGGGTCTTCTCTTGGTGATTCTACACCTTCGGTTAATAATGCTTGGACTGATTGGTTGGTTCTACATGGTAACAATAAAGTGGTCAATGACGATGTTCGTGATATAGGCAAAACGGTGGGTCTCAAATTTAAGGGAGATAAAAATAACATGTTTGATGTGTTGTCAGGAGCGGGAAGAAAAAATTCCGAGAATGGAGGGAATGGGGTTTAGGCCGTGAGTTTGGTGGTGGGGTGAGGGAGTTGGTGTGGTGTGTGTGTCTAAATAAAGATAATTTCTTGGAATGTCCGGGGTTTAGGCGGTTTCGAGAAAAGGAGGGAGGTTTGTCAATTGGTGAGGGAGCAAAAACCTTTGATTATGTGTATTCAAGAGACTAAGTTAGCAAATATAGATGTTCAGCTGAGTCAGTCTTTATGGGGTGGTGTTGATGTCGATTTCTCTTTTCAACCTTCAACAGGTGCGTCGGGTGGTTTAGTTACTTTGTGGGATAGTATGGAAGTGGTGGTGTGGTCGTCTATGTCCTTTGAGCATGTTTTGGTGATAGTGGGTTGTTTTGTGAAAACGGGGGAACGGTTTGTTGTGTTTAATGTTTATGCACCTTGCGATGCTACTCGTCAACAGGCCATCTGGATTAATATTTCTAATAAATTGTTGTCAGTAGCTGATCAGAATGTTTGCATTTGTGGAGACTTTAATGTTGTTCGTTGTGTTGAGGAACGTCGCAGTGTAGGAAATGCAGTCAGTCAAGCAGGTAGCGCCCTTTTTAATCAGTTTATTGTCGGAAACTCCTTGATTGACCTTCCTCTCCGTGGCCGTCGTTTTACCTGGTTTCGTGGGGATGGGAGGTCGATGAGTCGTATTGATCGTGTTCTTTTATCTGAAAGTTGGTGTTTGACTTGGCCTGGTTGTTTTCAATTGGCTTCGGCTCGAGGATTGTCTGATCACTGTCCTTTAGTTCTTTCCGTTGATGAAGAGAATTGGGGGCCGAGACCGTTGCGGATGTTAAAGTGTTGGGAGAATTTTGCCGGTTACAATAGCTTTGTCCGTGATAAATGGAATTCTTTTCAGGTTGAAGGTTGGGGTGGTTTTGTGCTGAAAGAGAAGTTCAAATTAATTAAATTGGCATTGCGGGAGTGGCATCAGACTCATTCTCAGAATTTGCCTGCTAAAATTTTGTCTTTGAAAGATAGAATTTCTAATCTGGATTTAAAAGGAGAGTCAGAAATTTTACTTGAAGCTGAGGTTGAGGATCTTCATGACTTTACGGAAGAGTTATTTTCTTTAGTCCGGTCGAACAATAGTATTTCTTGGCAACGGTCAAGGATGCAATGGCTCCGTGAAGGGGATGCTAATTCTAAATTTTTTCATGGTATTATGTCTACTAGAAAACGTAGAAATGTTATCCCTTTTTTCTTGGTGAATGGTGTGATGGTTGAAGGCGTCGACAATGTGCGCGGTGCTGTTTTTTCTCACTTTTCAACTCATTTTCAGGGAGTCAATGTCGAGCGCCCCACTATGGAGGCTTTGAATTTTCGGGTTTTAATTCCTAGGGAGGGGGTCGGTTTAATTAAACCGTTCTCTGTGGAAGTGGTGAAGGCGGCAGTGTGGGATTGTGATAGTTTCAAAAGTCCGGGCCCTGATGGTATCTCTTTTGGTTTTATTAAAAAAATTTGGGACTTGTTAAAGGATGATCTGATGCGTTTTCTTCAAGAGTTTCATAGGAACGGGCGTTTGGCCAAGGGGATAAATAGTACCTTCATAGCTCTTATCCCTAAGGTCGATAGTCCTCAAAGGCTCAACGATTTCCGTCCAATTTCCTTAGTTGGAAGCTTGTATAAAATTCTAGCGAAAGTGCTTGCTAATAGACTTCGGGTGGTGATTGGTTCAGTAGTTTCGGACTCTCAATCCGCTTTTATTAAGGGGAGGCAGATCTTAGATGGGATTTTGGTGGCAAATGAGATTGTGGATGAAGCCCGTAGATGCAAGAAGGAGTTGTTACTATTCAAAGTTGATTTTGAGAAGGCTTATGACTCTATTGATTGAGGTTATTTACAAGAGGTGATGTTGAAGATGGGTTTTTCGACTCTGTGGAGGAAGTGGATTAAAGAATGTGTTGGGTCGGCCACAGCTTCTGTTTTGGTTAATGGATCTCCGACGGATGAGTTTCCTTTGGGAAGGGGGTTAAGGCAGGGTGACCCTCTTTCTCCTTTCTTGTTTCTTTTAGCTGCAGAAGGTTTCAATGTTTTGATGAATTCATTGTCAGATAATAACTTATTTACTGGATACACAGTGGGTAGTAGTGAACCTGTGGTTGTTTCTCATCTTCAGTTCGCAGATGATACTTTGATCTTGGGAACGAAATCTTGGGCTAATATTCGTGCTATGCGGGCGGTTCTTGTGCTTTTTGAAAATCTGTCTGGCCTAAAGGTGAATTTCTCTAAGAGTCAGTTGGTGGGGGTTAATGTCGCGACTTCCTGGTTATCAGAAGCGGCCATGATATTGAGTTGTAAGGTTGGCTTCGTTCCTTTTGTGTATCTGGGGTTACCTATTGGGGGTAATGTGAGACTTTGGCTTTTTGGGAACCACTACTTCATTGTATTAACTCTAGACTGTCAAGTTGGAACTCTAAACATTTATCCTTGGGTGGCCGTCTGGTTTTACTGAAGTCTGTCCTGTCATCTCTGCCTATTTATGCGCTTTCTTTTTTCAAGGCTCCAGCAGGTATAATCTCCTCTATTGAATCTATTTTAAATTGTTTTTTTTGGGGGGGGGGGGGGGGGAGTGAGGACCACAGGAAAATATCTTGGGTGGATTGGAATTCTGTTTGCAGGAGTAAGGAGGTTGGTGGTTTGGGGGTAAGGAGAATTAGAGAGTTTAATACCGCTTTACTAGGTAAGTGGTGTTGGCGGATGTTGATGGAGAGGGAGAGTTTGTGGTTTAAGGTGTTGACAGCTAGGTATGGTTTGGAGGAGGGTAGATTGAGGGGTGGGGGGCGTGATGCATCCTTGTGGTGGCGTGATGTCCATGGTCTTTGTAGGGAGGAGTGGTTTAGTCATAATGTCAGTCGTGTTATAGGAAATGGGGAAAATACTCTGTTTTGGCCGGATGTGTGGTTGGGTGAAGTCTCCCTTCGTGACAGGTTTCCTAGATTATTTGATTTATCGTTGTTTCAGGACTTGTCTGTGTTTGATATGTGTCAGTTAGGTTGGGGGGTGGAGGGTCAGGATTGGTCGTGGAGGAGGAGGCTTTTTGCGTGGGAGGATGAGGTGGTGGGGGAACTAATATTATTACTTCAAAGTGTGTCTTTGCAGGTTGATATTACGGATACTTGGCATTGGAAATTGGAAACATCTCGTGTTTTTTCTGTCAGAAGCGCTTATAAAGTGCAAACTTTGCATCCTATCGGTGTTCCTACGGTGGCGGTGCACACTCTTTGGAATAAGCATGTTCCCCTCAAGGTTGTGCTGTTTGCGTGGCGTCTGTTTCGTGATAGGCTTCCTACAAAGGATAATCTTCTTCGTCGTGGTGTGATTCCGTTTGACTCTCGGTTGTGTGTTGCTGGTTGTAATTCAGTTGAAACTAGCACTCATTTGTTTTTTCACTGTTCTACGTTCGGTTTGGTTTGGCAATTTTTATTAAGGTGGTTGGGCTTCTCAACGGCCCTTCCTCTTGGTGTGGTTGATCATTTTAATCAGTTTTCTTTCGATGGTGGTAATGTGAAGGCTCGTGGTGCAATTTTACAGGTTATTTGGTTTGCAACTACGTGGGAAATTTGGAAAGAAAGAAATAACAGGTTATTTAATGGCAAGGATAGCTCAATTCATCAGGTGGTTGATAGAATTAAGTTGCTCGCTTTCATGTGGTTGAAGGAGAAATTCCATTTTCTTCCCCTCAATTATCATGCTTGGTGGCTTAGTCCATTCACCATTTTGGGCATCGGTTAATTGTTATTTCTATTTAATTGTGTGGCTGTTTTGTGCCTGTAAATACTGTCATGACTTTGTTGTTTCCACCCTGGTACACCTTGTGCTAGGGGGACCTTTTTGATGTGGTAATATAATTCATTTTAGTCTCTTCAAAAAAAAATTATTATTAGACACTAATATTTGAGAGGAATACTATTGATAATTTTTTTTAGACAAAACTATCTATAATTTATTAAGCCATGAAATAGTAGAACAAAATTGTTTATAAATTCCCTAAAAAAATTGTTTTAAATTGACCATCAAAATTATTTGATTTGTTTAAGATTTTCTTTTTCTTTATGGGTTCTAATAAAGCATCTTGCCTTGATGATTTTCAAATAATATTTTTTAAACATAAAGAATTCCTACAAGTATTAACTCAAATCAGTTTAGTGGTCCAATCACCTAACTATAATATAAAACCATAACTCAAAGGTAATTAAGTGGTTGAGCTCGATGAGTACTTAAAGTTTAATTTGATTTTAGTTACCTGCTATAGGAAAAATTGATTTAAAATTTAAATTGATTTTAAAATAATTAAATATAAAAAAGTCATATTATCAAATGATTATATGTTGGATATATACCTAACAAAATTTTAAGGTACTAAAGCGCAATTTTTTTAGTAAAGAAAAATAATTAAGAAAATAGAGTCATCTGTTTAGACAATTTTTTTTTTGTCGGTGCCTCCATGTTTAAGAATGAACTTTTTCACCCCTTAAATAAATAAGAACAGTCTTATGAGTTTAATTCAATTGATATTGATATTGCATAATATATACAGAGGTCGGTGTTCGAACCTTGAACACCGTACATATTCTTCTTAAAAAGAGAATTTTTCGTCATTCAAGTACTTGAAAAAAAATAAAAACAAAAATGGATTGAATCACATTGTTTCTCATTTTCTACATTAATTTTTTTTCCTTTTGACTTTACTACGTTAAAGTTGAAAATGAGGATTAAGGAAAAAAGATAGAAAAGTAAAAAGCATAACCCAAATATTTTGTGAATTTGAAATGCTTTAATACATTTATTTATTTATTTAGAAAACATATAAAAAGAGACATTAAATAATTCCCAAAAAGAAATAGAAGAGAAAGAAATCCATTTCAATGAATGAAGAAGGTCAAAGTCAAATAAATGGTGTTATGGAATTGGAAAGAAAGAAATAGTAGTACGTGAGAAATGAGATCGCTGACAAATGACAACAATTGACTAATAAGAAAGGAGTTGGTGAATGAAGCTGTCTGTCTCTACCCACTTTTCCTCATTCTTTAAACTAACTCTTCTTCACTCTCAAACCAAACCAAACCAAACCAGGTACACACACAACTACTCTTTTCTGCTACCTCTTCATTTGCATGTACTTTGCAACCTAATCAGTTTTCAAACATGATTGATGATATGATTAAAAAGGCTGTTTTGTTTTTCTTTGTAATTGTATTCTTGTTTAGATTTACCACTTCATGCCAAAAGGGTACTTTATTTTTTTTATGATGATAGTTTGTCTAATTCCACCACATTCTTATGATCCTGTTTATTTTTGTGAATAAAATAATTTGATGATGTTGTGATTTGATTAGCAGATATAATTAAGTAGATCAGAGTAGAAGAAGATGGGAACAAATGAATGGCATGTTGAAAGAAGAGATAGCATAGGTACTGAATCTCCTGTAGCTAGAGAGGTACTTGAAACTGGCACACTCTCTATTGTTGTGCTTGGTGCTTCTGGTGATCTTGCCAAGAAGAAGACTTTTCCTGCACTTTTTCACTTATATAAACAGGTCAACACTATATCTTTCTTTATCATGCTCATCAATTTGTAATGTAAAATTTGTTGTAACCAATTAGCCGTTCGACTCAAGTGGTTAATGAACTTCAATTAAAAAGTCCAATCGTTCGGGATAACTCAAGTTTGAATCCTGACTGGAACAATCCTTGGCTAGACTTTAGCTGATTATTTTTTAACTCTATTCATATATAATAGGTGTTGAGGAGTATTGTTTTTTATAATTAGGTGTGTTTTCTTGATTCATTTTGTTTGTTGAAGATGCTACTCGTTGTTTGTTTCCCTTAATGAACTAACATTAAGCGTTTTGATTTGCAGGAATTGTTGCCACCTGATGAAGTTCACATTTTTGGCTATGCAAGGTCAAAGATCTCTGATGATGAATTGAGAAACAAATTGCGTAGGTGAGAATATCATGATTTTTGACTATGCATCATAGTACATGGATCTTGATCTTCTTTCAGCGAAACAAGTTTGCTTTGTGAACATATCATGATTTTTGCTCACTGCTTCTTTCACAAAAGTGTTCGATAATATGCTTTATGTTAATCTTATCAGTTCATGTAAATACATGTTTGAACTGTTTGTGATTCTAAAACTTATGGTTTGATATGCAGCTATCTTGTTCCAGAGAAAGGTGCTTCTCCTAAACAGTTAGATGATGTATCGAAGTTCTTACAATTGGTTAGCTCCAGCTGTCTATCACCATTTATTGACGTTCTATTTCTGTGATGTCTTGTAAATTCTGATTGGGCCAAAATAATCATTCTGTCACCATTTCTCTTGCTTATAGGTGAAATATGTAAGTGGCCCTTATGATTCTGAAGACGGATTTCGCTTGTTGGATAAAGAGATTTCA
Source organism: Medicago sativa (assembly GCF_051527215.1). NCBI lineage: Eukaryota > Viridiplantae > Streptophyta > Magnoliopsida > Fabales > Fabaceae > Medicago > Medicago sativa. Next base: position 37,131,483 of record NC_140755.1, on the reverse strand, counting down.
GAGCATGAATATTTGAAAAATAGTAAAGAGGGTTCATCTCGGAGGCTTTTCTATCTTGCACTTCCTCCTTCAGTGTATCCATCCGTTTGCAAGATGATCAAGACTTGTTGCATGAATAAATGTAAGATGTTATGATTTGTGTTTTTATATTTATTTTTATGGCTGCATATGCTTTAAAAGGCCTAGTAGTGTTGCTGGAGGGAGGGCTCAGGAAAATTGGAAACTGTGTGATGTAACTTAACAGTTGTAGTTGGTAACTATGTATGTAGCATCAACATATTCACATGGAAAGCGTGTTCGGTGTCTATCACCGACACTATAAATACACTCAATTATTTCATTTTCTCAAATTATTACCTGTGTCAACGTGTCGCATCAGTTGTCTGTATCTATGTTAGTCATATGTAGATTGGTAATGCTTTACCCGACATTAGTCTAGGCTGTGGTTTTGATCTTCAGAATACACGTAAAGCTCTTTTTTTCCTTTTATTATAGGTGTTTATTTTACTGAAAAAAAATCTAGTGAAATAGACATGAATTAAATCAGATGTTATTTCATCAAGTTTCACAACGGTCTCATTTCTAACAACACATACTGCACCTTTTTGTGACAAGAAATACCGTAGCATTGGCTAATTTATTTTACTTTTCATGGTTCCTATTTATTATTATTCAGAAATCTAATATTGATTTGTTTCATCCTATCAGCTGATCTTGGTGGATGGACACGCGTTGTTGTTGAGAAACCCTTTGGTAGGGATCTAGAATCTGCAGAAGAACTCAGTACTCAGATTGGAGAGTTATTTGAAGAACCACAGATTTATCGTATTGACCACTATTTGGGAAAGGAACTAGTGCAAAACATGGTACTAAATTTATATATAAGGGCTTACTTCTTTTTTTCTTCAAGAATTCCACTCAGTCCTTCTTAATACGACTTATATTCGCAGTTAGTACTTCGTTTTGCAAATCGGTTCTTCTTGCCTCTTTGGAACCACAACCACATTGACAATGTGCAGGTGAGAATTTTTTGAATTCTAAATTTTGTGAACTCAGATTAATATTATTTAGACTTATGAGATTTGATAATCTATAGTTCATTCCATTATATCTGTCAGCATCTTTTGTTTCCTTGGCTAACCTAGATACCACATTATCAAAGTTGATATGCCACAAATTTAAACTTGGGTTTTGGTGTTGATTTTCTGGCAGATAGTATTTAGAGAGGATTTTGGAACTGATGGTCGTGGTGGATATTTTGACCAATATGGGTATGTGTTAGTTTTGTTTTAACAACGTTCTCAAGTCACTAGTAATTCTAATTTTAGGTTCTGAAATGTATAGAAAATAAAAGTTTTTCTATACCAATTTTACTTTTTCTGCTTAAATTGTAAAGTAGACTAGTTGATCGTACTTTTAATAATTCATTTTTAAAAAAGCAGTAATGATCTATTATTATGATATACGAATCGTAATTTATTTGATGTATTTCTTTTTATTTGACAGAATTATCCGAGATATCATTCAAAACCATCTGTTGCAGGTAAGGCCTTGATTTTATAATGAAATAGATTTGGTTTTGATATTATAGTTATTATTTGTGTATTGTCGACTACATACATATGTTTCTGTAAAAAAAGTACATAAATATGTTAACGAGACCATTTTGTGAGATCATAATGCATCTGGTAACCTCCAGTCTCCTGAATATTTTAAAACTTTATCACTTAAATTTCATTTTACCACTAAACGAAGATCAAATACATAAACCTATCAATGCAGATGGTTTATAGTTCATCCGACACTTATCAGACTAATATGTCAAATCTGTTGCATATTTTCCACCAACTCAGGTTCTTTGCTTGATTGCTATGGAAAAACCCGTTTCTCTCAAGCCTGAGCACATTCGAGATGAGAAAGTGAAGGTGAGTCTTTTTCATTTCAATTTTCTGGAAGTTATTACTCTCTTATGTCATTGTGTGCTGCGTCTCGTGTATGGACACAAAGAAATCAATATCAGTTCCTACTTCTTGATCTACTTTTATATTTGACTACGCATCTTGCATTTCAACAAAGAGCGATACTTTATCAACTCATACCTTGAAACTTTTCATGTTATGCCTTCATTTTTACTTAGCTTTGAGACAGGTCTTGACCTTCATCTTTAAGTCATAACGCTTTCGGGCTGCATTGAAATGTGCAGGTTCTTGAATCAGTACTCCCTATTAGAGATGATGAAGTTGTTCTTGGACAATATGAAGGCTATAGAGATGACCCAACTGTACCGGACGATTCAAACACCCCGACTTTTGCAACTACTATTCTGCGGATACACAATGAAAGATGGGAAGGTATGATAATATCCCCAGCATTTCCTTCTTGAAGAAATGGTTCTTCAACTTCTTTTTATGCTTAACAATTTTGAAAGTGAAGTAGTTCATATTCATTCTATTCTAGCTATGAAGCACTGACACTACACTAACATGTTGACAATGATAATAGTTCGAAAAATATAAGAAATTGAATGGAACTACACCTGTAGTGTCATTTCGTGTCTGACATTGATACATGTTGGACATTGAAAACACCTTTAATCTGAAGTGTCGGTGCTACATAATATTCTAGTGCCTTTTTTTCTCATCATTTTCTGCTATACATTATTTTACATTTGACCAATTACTTTTTTGCATCAGGTGTTCCTTTCATTGTGAAAGCAGGGAAGGCCCTAAATTCTAGGAAGGCAGAGATTCGGGTTCAATTCAAGGATGTTCCTGGTGATATTTTCAGGAGTACGAACTATATGCTATACCTTATGCAATATTGGTTTTTTCTCTATATCATGCTTTTGTTATGCATATTTTGTTGTCTGTTCTCTACATCAATCTTGAAATTATAAATGGTGTCAGATAGATATATACTTGTTCCGGAGATTAACGATAGAATATTAACGAATTTGTCCAGTGGGAAAAAACTTTTGTTGTTATTTTATCAAAGACGTTTGTGATATCACAACCTTGAGATGATGTGCTGCATTTTGGCTGCAAGAATGCCCCAAAACATAACATAAATATTTGCTACCCTATATTATCTTGATAACATATACCTCTGTTCTCTTCAAAATATTAACTTAATGTTAACAATTTTAGGTAAAAAGCAAGGGAGAAATGAGTTTGTTATCCGCCTACAACCTTCAGAAGCTATTTACATGAAGCTTACGGTATGTCAATCGCTTTGATAACCCATAATGTGAACAACTATGCCACTTGTTTTACCGGATTGCCTCTTATAGCGTTGTATATATGTTGTATGCATTTATTAATGATCTGAAGTAGCAATATGAAATTACTTTGCTGTATAGGATGTTTGATTTTCATATACGGGATATTTATTCGCTAATACACTGTTTGGAATCATTTTCTTGTATTTTTTGAAAAATAAATAGAAAAATTGTTAGTTAATATGTGATTATTATGTGAAAACATTATATTTGTCTTATGCTTGTCTTGCATGCAGGTCAAGCAACCTGGACTGGAAATGTCCGCAGTTCAAAGTGAACTAGACTTGTCATATGGGCAACGATATCAAGGGATAACCATTCCAGAAGCTTACGAGCGTCTAATTCTTGACACGTATATTCTTTTTCCTTATTCATATTTATGGCTTATAGTGCTAAAAAAAACTTATATGGTCCATCATAAACTCAAGTCCATATATAAACATGAGCTTATGTGCAGAAGTTTACCACTGAGTCTATGGAATAATTGAGTGAATCACCCACCAATTTTAGTCTTAAAAACTATAAGCGCTGGACAATTTAGTTTGTGAAATCATTAAATTTCAAAATTGATCACTGAAAAATGAAAATTATCGATCTTGTTACTCAATCTAGAAAGGGAAGTCTAGTCTCTAAAATTGTCACGAGGAACTAATGTGATCGATAATTTTTTTTATTTTCAGCAATCATTTTAGAATTTTTCTAACTTTAGAACTAAATTATGTAACCCTAATTAAATTGATAATTTACTTGAAATAATTAGAACTGCATGCATTACTTAGAAATAAGTTTATATATCTGAATGAAATGTAACAATGAGAATTGGAATATGTTCTACAGAATTAGAGGTGATCAACAACATTTTGTTCGCAGAGACGAATTAAAGGTAAGCTTATAACATCTTTTCATAGACTATTGCCACGTCTTGATTCGTGAACATTTTAAATGACCATATTCTTTTGTTTCTTGTTAGGCATCATGGCAAATATTCACACCGCTTTTACACAAAATTGATAGAGGGGAGTTGAAGCCGGTTCCTTACAAGCCGGGAAGTAGAGGTCCTGCAGAAGCAGATGAGTTATTAGAAAAAGCTGGATATGTTCAAACACATGGTTATATATGGATTCCTCCTACCTTATAGAGTGACCAAATTTAATAATAACACAAGTATTAGGATTATCAGGAGCTTATAAATAAGTCTGCAATAAACTTGTGAACTCATTTTGGGGTATATCAAGCATTTAAGCGCGTGTTTGACACAGTTTGTGTAATAGATTTGGTTCTGAATGAAAATAAATGGGAATTGTTTATCTTTTTGTTTTATGAATGGAATGTGATAGAGTTTTGGTTAACCAATTGCTATTGCTGCAACAACCTTAGAGTTTATTGATGACTTTAATTTGAAAAACCATACCACTACCAGAAATGCCCTAAACCTCCAAGTTGGCATTTGAGAGCCTCCAAGTGCTAATACCATCAAGATTAATAGTAAAGTTGGGTGCTTTGAGAGTGGAAAGACATGATAGCAGTTGATATGCTAAAATACAAGGGACATGACAAATTCAGTTGTAGTGTCTTTAATTGTAAAACTGTTGTAGGGACTGGACAAACCAAGGGTAAAGGATAAGATAAAATCCGAAATTCTTGTCCCTCACTGATCACAACATAACTTTTTTCCTAAGTACAAGTCTAAAATATCAAAATAGTATTTTGTCCGCTAAATATTGTATAAGATAAAAAATTGTTCAATATCACAAGTTTGTCATGTGCTATTTTATCTTGTGTTGTTCTGTTATGTATTTACCTTTTAGAAGATCAAACAAATCTTAAATTAAAGTTAAAATAATTAATGGCTATATTATGAACAACAACACCTCTCATTAAAATTTAAGTAACTTTTTTTAGGGTCTAATGAACTCCTAATTTTTTTTGTTGGGGCCCAAATTTTATACTTATTTTTTGAGGTCTAGGACGGTCCCCCTACCCGCACTGCCTCGGATACGACCCTGATTATGAATAGGAATGATATAATTAATGTCTATATTATGGCTACTTTTACGAAGACAATAATGACATCTCATAATTTAGAACTATTTTAGATGAAGATAAAAGATGTTGTAATATATTTTTTCTCAAACTTTCATGTTGAGTTTAGTTGGAGATAAGCCAATGAGGTGGTTTACACCTTAGCCATAGAGATCATATTATATATATATATATATATATATATATATATATATATATATATATATATATATATATATATAGGCTATAAACTTATAATTTCCTAAGTTTTTTTAGCAACAAATGTGTTTATATTGGATAACATTATTGTTTCTTTAAGAAATCAAAATGGAATATATTAAACCAGCTGGCTATCCCCCAATACAAGGTGTGCCAAAAGAGATAACAAATAATTACAACGATGTTTCAACAATAATAACAACAGTTAGCCTATACCCAAACATGAAAAAGGGTTCTGGCACCAATCATGAAACTTATAATGATAAATTACAAATTTAGCTTTAAACCACAAATAGGAAAGAAGCCTGTTGTTCTCCAGAAGTTGAGAAGGTGTGTTTTCTTTGGCTCGGAAAAGTCTATCATTCCTTTCCTTTCAAATAACCCACGAACTAGCAAACCTGATTAAATGCATAAAAAAACACAGTGACTTTGCAAGACCTGCTGAAGTACCAAACTGAATGAAGTGACCCACCATGGTTGAGGGATCTGCAGAATGAACGCCAAGCCACTTACGAACTAGCTGCCAAAAAAGACCAAATTGACTGCATAACAAGAAGTGATGAGTACATGATTCGATTGATCCACAACCGCTGACACATAGCTGAGCATCATGCTAAGTCACTCCCCTTCTGAATAAATTCGCCTTCGTAGGCAACCTATTCCGGAAGATCCGCCAAGCAGAAACCGAGAACTTAAGGGGAACATCGTTTCTCCAGAGAAGATCCGCATACACCAAAGGGGCATTAGGAGTGAGAGGCGTTCCACAAGTGAGGGTGCGGTAAGCCCTTCTAACCGTATACCCCACTCCTGGGTCAGGTAACCAAGTCCAGACATCATCAACATTAACATGCAGTACCACAGACAATAATAATAACCTACACTCCCCTAACAACTCCTCCTCCCACACCCGTAACCTTCGTCTCCACTTCCACGCCTCCCCCCTTCATCCCACTCCAGCTCAAACATTTGCGCCACAATTAACATTTTATTTTTTGACGGACATGTAAAGGGAACTCATCTACCCACCTGTCAACCCATAATAAAGTTCGTGATCTGTTACCTAATTTTAAACGCACCCTTTAAAAAAAAAATGTCCTTAAATATAAGCCCCTATATAAATTACTAAGTGCAATTATTTTTTTTCTTCAAAAACCCTAATTAATATTATTAACTTATTTTGAAATATGAAAAATAAAATTAAATACACCATGCAATTACTATTATAAGCAAAAATACATTTTATATTCATTCATTAAATGATATTTGTGTATTTGTGGTTTTTTTTTTCTTCTTTTGTGGTGGCCGGAATTTGAACATCAGACCTTGCATATTTTATGCATTGTCCATGCTAACTGAGCTAAGCTTACGAGGTCTATAATAAAGCTCATATATATCATTGGCACATCAAATAGACACCTTACCTACTCTATCAATTTTTCTTAATATTTGTGTTTTTTGCAAGGGGTTTACAGGGATGGAGGGAGTATTTAAAAAACCTGTGTGGCATTTCTTTGTCTTCAATCTTTGAATCAGTTATCTCCATCGTTCTACTGAAGCAGCAATGGCGGTTCCATCTCTCTCTGCCATCATCCCTTCACACCATGCTCTCAGACTTTTCAAGACAGCCTTGAATGCGGGAGATTTCAAGCGTGCCCACCAACTGTTTGATAATATTCCTCAACCAGACTCCATTACTTGTTCAACACTTATTTCAGCTTTAACCACTCATGGTCTTCCAAATGAGGCCATTAAAATCTATACTTCATTGCGGGCACGTGGGATAAAACCCGACAAACCTGTGTTCATGGCTGTTGCCAAGGCTTGTGCTGCTTCTCGTGATGCCTTGAAAGTCAAACAAGTTCACGATGATGCAACTCGGTGTAGGGTGATGTCTGATGTTTCCGTTGGCAATGCATTCATTCATGCCTATGGTAAATGTAAATGTTTTGAGGGTGCGAGACGTGTTTTTGATGATTTGGTTGTTAGAGATGTGGTTACTTGGAACTCATTGTCCGCCTGCTATGTTAATTGTGGATTTCCTGAGCAAGGTCTTAATGTTTTTTGCGCAATGGGACGGAATGGGGTGAAAGCGAATCCGATGACTATGTCTACTATTTTGCCGGCGTGCTCAAATTTACAAGATTTGAAATCAGGTAAAGAAATTCATGGATTTGCGATGAGGCATGGTATGGTAGAAAACTTGTTTGTCTGTAATGCCCTTGTGAACTTGTATGCAAAATGTCTAAGTGTTAGAGAAGCTCAAGCACTTTTTGATTTGATGCCTCATAGAGACGTGGTTACTTGGACCTCGTTGTCTGCGTGCTATGCCAATTGTGGATTCCCTCAGCAAGGTCTTAACGTTTTTCGCGAAATGGGATGGAATGGGGTGAAAGCGAATCCGATGACTGTGTCTAGTATTTTGCCAGCGTGCTCAGATTTACAAGATTTGAAATCAGGTAAAGCAATTCATGGATTTGCCGTGAGACATGGGATGGCAGAAGATGTGTTTGTCTGTAATGCCCTTGTGAACTTCTATGCAAAATGTCTATGTCTTAGAGAAGCTCAAACACTATTTGATTTGATGCCTCGTAGAGACGTGTTTACTTGGAACTCGTTGTCAGCATGCTATGTTAATTGTGGATTTCCTCAGCAAGGTCTTAATGTTTTTCGTGAAATGGGATGGAATAAGGTGAAAGTTAATCCGTTGACTGTGTCTAGTATTTTGCCAGGGTGCTCAGATTTACAAGATTTGAAATCAGGTAAAGAAATTCATGGATTTGTGGTGAGGCATGGTATGGTAGAAGATGTGTTTGTTTCTAGTGCCCTTGTGAACTTCTATGCAAAATGTCTATGTGTAAGAGAAGCTCAAACAGTATTTGATTTAATGCCTCATAGAGATGTGGTTACTTGGAACTCGTTGTCCTCGTGCTATGTCAATTGTGGATTTCCTCAGAAGGGTCTGAATGTTTTTCGTGAAATGGTATTGGATGGGGTGAAACCGGATCCGGTGACTGTGTCTTGCATTTTGTCTGCATGCTCAGATTTGCAGGATTTGAAATCAGGTAAAGCAATTCATGGATTTGCATTGAAACATGGAATGATAGAAAATGTGTTTGTTTCTAATGCCCTTGTGAACTTGTATGAAAGCTGTTTATGTGTAAGAGAAGCTCAAGCAGTATTTGATTTAATGCCTCATAGAAATGTCGTAACTTGGAACTCGTTGGCCTCATGCTATGTCAATTGTGGATTTCCTCAGAAGGGTCTAAATGTTTTTCGTGAAATGGGACTGAATGGGGTGAAACCGGATCCTATGGCTATGTCCAGCATCTTGCCCGCGTGCTCACAATTGAAAGATTTGAAATCAGGTAAAACAATTCATGGATTTGCAGTGAAACATGGAATGGTAGAAGATGTGTTTGTTTGCACTGCCCTTGTGAACTTGTATGCAAACTGTCTATGTGTAAGAGAAGCTCAAACAGTATTTGATTTGATGCCTCATAGAAATGTGGTAACTTGGAACTCTTTGTCCTCGTGCTATGTCAATTGTGGATTTCCTCAGAAGGGTCTGAATGTTTTTCGTGAAATGGTATTGAATGGGGTTAAACCGGATCCGGTGACTATGCTTAGTATTTTACGTGCATGCTCAGATTTGCAAGATTTGAAATCAGGTAAAGTAATTCATGGATTTGCGGTGAGACATGCGATGGTAGAAGATGTGTTTGTTTGCAATGCCCTGTTGAGCTTGTATGCAAAATGTGTTTGTGTACGAGAAGCTCAAGTAGTATTTGATTTGATCCCTCATCGAGAAGTTGCGTCTTGGAATGGAATTTTAACAGCATACTTTACCAACAAAGAATATGAGAAGGGTCTTTACATGTTTTCTCAGATGAACAGAGATGAAGTCAAAGCAGATGAAATTACTTGGAGTGTTGTTATTGGTGGATGCGTTAAAAATGGCCGAATAGAAGAGGCGATGGAGATGTTTAGGAAGATGCAAAAGATGGGATTTAAACCTGATGAAACAACAATTTATAGTATCTTACGAGCTTGTTCTCTTTCAGAAAGTTTGAGAATGGGCAAGGAGATACATTGCTATGTCTTCAGGCATTGGAAAGATTGGGACTTGGCAAGGACAAACGCTCTAGTAGATATGTATGCCAAATGCGGTGATTTGAGTCTTTCAGGGAATGTCTTCGATATGATGCCTATAAAGGATGTTTTTTCATGGAACACAATGATCTTTGCAAATGGGATGCACGGGAATGGAAAAGAAGCACTTTTACTCTTCGAGAAGATGCTACTATCAATGGTCAAACCCGATTCTGCTACTTTTACTTGTGTTCTATCTGCTTGTAGCCATTCAATGCTAGTAGAAGAAGGAGTCCAGATATTCAATTCAATGAGTAGGGATCATCTTGTTGAACCTGAAGCTGAACACTATACATGTGTTGTCGATATCTATAGCCGTGCTGGTCACCTCGAAGAAGCATATGAGTTTATACAGAGAATGCCTATGGAACCAACTGCTATTGCTTGGAAAGCATTCCTTGCTGGTTGTAGGGTTTATAAGAATGTGGAGTTGGCAAAAATTTCAGCTAAGAAACTATTTGAGATTGAGCCAAATAGATCTGCAAATTATGTTACTTTATTCAACATTCTTGTTACAGCTAAATTATGGAGTGAAGCTTCAAAAATCAGAAAGTTGATGAAAGAGAGAGGAATTACAAAAACTCCAGGTTGTAGTTGGCTTCATGTTGGAAATAGAGTTCACACTTTTGTTGCTGGAGACAAAAGTAATATGGAGAGTGATAAAATCTATAACTTTTTGGATGAGTTGTTTGCAAAAATAAAAGCGGCTGGATATAAGCCCGACACTGATTATGTTCTGCATGATATTGATCAAGAGGAAAAAGCTGAGAGTCTTTGTAACCATAGTGAGAAGCTAGCTGTTGCATTTGGGATACTTAATTTGAATGGACAGTCGACGATACGGGTTTTTAAGAATTTGAGAATATGTGGTGATTGTCACAATGCCATCAAGTATATGTCCAATGTTGTTGGTGTGACGATCGTCGTCAGAGACTCCTTGAGGTTTCATCACTTCAAAAATGGAAATTGTTCTTGTAAAGATTTTTGGTGATTATTTGACTCGGCCTCATGTAAAAAACTGGGTAAGACTGTGTACAATACACCAAAAAGGTGGGACCCCTTCTTCTCCATTTTATTGGCTATGCAAGGTCAAAGATCTCTTAAGATGAATTGAGAAACAAACTGCGTAAGTGAGAATATTTTTAGAAAAAATAAAACAAACCTATATTCTTTTTCTGAAGATTTCTGAAATAAGTAATAAAAAAATCTAATGATGTCAATTGCAACCTGCGACTCTAGAACTGTTGGTGTTATTTATATTTAAATAATGTGCTTATATATCATGATTTTTGCTCACTGCCCGCATCTTTCACAAATTTGTTCGATAATATGCTTTATGCTAATCCTATCAGTTCATATAAATGCATGTTTGAACTGTTTGTGATCCTAACACTTATGTTTTGATACGCAGCTATCTTGTTCCAGAGAAAGGTGCTTCCTCTAAACAGTTAGATGATGTATCGAATTGGTTAGCTCCAGCTGTCTATCACCTTTTCTCTCCCTCGGATTCTGAAGATGGCTTTTGCTTGTTGGATAAAGAGATTTCAGAGCAAGAATATTTGAAAAATAGTAAAGAGGGTTCATCTCAGAAGCTATTCTATCTTGCACTTCCTCCTTCAGTCTATCCATCTGTTTGCAAGATGATCAAGACTTGTTGCATGATTAAATGTAAGATATAACAGTTTATATGGTTTTAATATATAATTTGTTGGCTTCTTTATGGCTGCATATGCTTTAAAAGACCTAGTAGAGTTGGTGGACAGAGAAAATACTAAGGCTTAAACGAGAATATCGAAGCATTTGCTAATTTCTTTTACTTTTCATGGGTCTTGTTTATTATTCGTAAATCTAATATTGGTTTCTTTCCTCCTATTAGCTGATCATGGTGGATGGACACGTGTTGTTGCTGAGAAACCCTTTGGTAGGGATCTAGAATCTGCTGAAGAACTCAACACTCAGATTGGAGAGTTGTTCGAAGAACCGCAAATTTATCGTATCGATCACTTCTAGTGCAAAACATGGTAATAAATGAACATATAATGACTCACTTCTTGGACATCCATTCGGCTACTGAATCAGATTGAATCTTCTATTCCAAGAAGTGATGAGGTTGTTCTTGGACAATATGAAGGCTATAGAGATGACTCAACTGTACCTGACAAGTCAAACACTCCGACTTTTGCAACTGCTATTCTTCGGATACACAATGAAAGATGGGAAGGTATGATTATGTTTCCAGAATTTTGTTCTTGAAGAAATGAGCCTTCAACTTCTTTTTGTGCTTAACAATTTTGAAAGTGAAGTAGTTCATATTCATTCTTTTCTAGCTATGAAGCACTGACACAAACACATACACTGATAAAAAATGGAAGAAATTGAATGTAACTACATCAGCGAGTCTGATATGTCGGTGCTACATAGTATTCTAGTTCTTTTTCTCTCTCATAATCTCTACTATACATTATTGTACATTTGGCAATTTACTTTTTTGCATCAGGTGTTCCATTCATTATGAAAAGCAGGGAAGGCCCTGGAGTCTAGAAAGGCAGAAATTCAGGTTCAATTCAAGGATGTTCCTGGTAACATTTTCCGAAGTATGCACTATCCTTATGACATATTAGTTTTCTCTCTTTACCATGCTTTCATTGCATATTTTGTTGTCTGTTCTCTATACCAATCCTGAAAGTGAAATTGGTGTCAGTTATATAACTGTTTTCACTTTGGAAGATAAGATTATACATACCTCTGTACCCGCTTCTCTTAGAATTGATATATCTCTAACAGTACAGGGAAGAATTTCCAGAGATTTAAGATACAATATTATGATATCTGTTGGAATATTTATTAGAATATCTATAGTCTTTTTTCCTATTGTTATTATTGTCCTTGATTTAAGGAGATAATTAAGTTGTAATCTCACTATTTAAACCAGCTCATGCTGAGGAATAAATCAGTATAGCATTTATCTATTTCTTTCAACATGGTATTAGAGCCTATCCAAGATCTACCGTTGGGATTCCGCATTGGCACACTTCATGCCCATTGGGTCTGAGCGTGAGGGGGTGTGTTGGAAATCCCGCCCCAAGCATGAGGTGTCTTGTCTATTGTCCTAGGATTGCAAATATTATTTCTTTGCTAATTTTAAAGCTAAATTATGCAACCCTAACTAAATTGACAATTTGAATTAATTAGAACTGCATGCATTACTTAGAAATAAGTTCAGTTATCTGAATGAAATATATTTACATTAATCATTATGTAACCATAAGAATTGGAATATGTTCTACAGAATTAGAGGTGATCGATAACATTTTGTTTGCTAAGATTAATGAAAGTTGAGATTATAACATCTTTTCATAATATCTTTCCATATACTATTGCAACAATGTCTTGATTCGTATACATTCAAATAACCATATATTTGTTTCTTATTAGGCATCATGGCAAATATTTAGACCACTTTTACACAATTGATAGACGGGATTTGAAGTCAGTTCCTTACTAGCCCGGAAGTAGAGGTTCTGCAGAAATTCGTAGAAAAGGCTGGATATGTTCAAACACACGGTTTTATATGGATAGACTGGATATGTTCAAACACACGGTTTTTTCCCTACCAGATTTGTCTCTCAATCCATGCTACGGCCAATTCAATAGGTATTCCGTAGCATTTCACTAGCTAAATCCGTTTGCAAGAAATTTGCTGCAAATTAGCTACAAGCAAATCACATATTTTCTTGTGGTGGATTTCTCCTACCTTATAGTGTGACCAAATTTAATAATAACACAAAGATTAGGATTATCAGGAGCTTATATATACGTATGGAATAAGCTTGGGAAATTTCCATTATAGTTTCCCTATTCACAACAAGCTCTCTGAAACTTTACACCAAAAGGAAAATCACTCAAAACAAAACGAGTATTCCTATTCTCATCAAGAAAAATCCCAATATCCTTACACACAAACTCACATTCCTTACAAACTGTAGGGCAAAACACAAACTTATAACCACTCTCAAATCTCTCAATCTTAAACCAATTATCAACGGTTTCACGACTAGGATTCCCTTGAACACCACCAGTAGTAACAAACCTTTGACTTGTTGCAACATCAACTTTGTCAAGCTTCCACACAGTCACAGAAGAAGTTGAACAGTTTGTTGGGAAACTATGAATCACGTTGAGATCAGTTGAAACTCTAATAACACCTTTTTTGAAGTTAAAAGGGACAAAGCTAAACTGCATGGCTTCGTCTTCCTCGACGACATCAAGAGGACATGTTTTGTTTGTGTTGAGAAGCGCCATTCCGCATCTTGTGCCACATTGGATGGAAGATGGAAGGATGAAGTAGTTTGCGCTGTTTCGTACTAGGTTGCCCGATGTGTCGCGAACTTCTTCGGGTTGTTCTGCACCTTGATGTGGTTTTGTGGTGAATAATTCAAGTAGAAGAAATAAGAGTGGAAAATGCAGTTTCATATTTGATACTAATTGTGACTGTTGAGGCTTTGGTTTTGCTTCTCAATGTAGTAGATTGGTTTCAATTTATAGTTTTTTTTTCTTCCTGTTTTTAAATTGTGGTAGCAGTAACAATAGCACATGGTTTAAGAATTTTGATATTGCAATAATGCAGTCAAATGTATCCTCATTTGCGGTTGTGTGCAGAAACTTTAAAATTGTGCTAAAGTCAACTGAATGATGTCTCAAACAATATGCCTTTAACAAGTCGTGCACATGGACTCGTAATAATTTACTCTTTTTTTTTTTTTGTTTTGTTAATATGATAAAGAATAGGAAACAACACCAATAATTGAATGGTGCAAGTGATAAGAGATTTGGGCTCTTTGAGCAAGTAGTCAGAAATTTGAGCTTAAACTCTTCCCTAATCTTGGGCAAATGAAACAGTCGATATGAAACCGGGCATCTTACATTTTTTTCAATGGACGAAAGATTTTTCCGAATAAAGATAAGACTTTGGCAACATTGAGGAAGATAATATCCGCTCTCACACCCAGCGACAAATGCATGCACAACTGTGGATTCGACTCCTGGAGCTGCCACATAAATATTGAATGGAGAGGACTTTATTTGAAATTGCAAGTGCAAATTATACACCGCGGGACATTGATAGCTCGACTAGAAACCATGCTTTTTGTCACTATGCTTGTGTATTAGTTGACATGGACCTTTGACGTCGCATTTTTCATGAGTTCATGGTTGAGAGGGAAGAATTCGCTTTTAACATGTGGAAGTTAGTTATGAATGATTGGTGGATTATTATTCTCATTGTCAAATTATAGGCCTTCATGCTTCAACCTCCGTTACGTCAGGTACACAATCACTTTATGCAAACTCATAAACTCAAAGCTAAACTTTGAACACTTTTCCGATCTCTTGAACAAACATTGGCCTATATATTCTCACATTCTCACATAAAAAAGTCATTCTCACTAGATATGTCATATATATATATATAGAGGACATATACTATGAGAATGACTATTTTATATGAGAATGATGAGAATGATTATCAATCATTGGATTAAAAATAAATGGTTGTGATTGAAAAGTCTCATATATGCCTCCCCTTATTCTATCAATTCTCATTAACCCAATTCATCTTCTCCAATTTAGTGTAAATTATAGACACGGCTTCTTATTTCTTTGGTTAATTCTCATAAACTCATCAGCCATCACCTTCACCTTCTTCTTTCTTTGTTTTACCTTCTGCTAAGATAACCTCACGTCAATTTTAACAATTGAAATATTGGCCAGTCTATATTTCTCACGTGGTTTGTGTATTGGATTGAAATTCATTTCATATTTTCCATTGACACAATTTCATTAGGTTAAATCCAATTTCATGAATTAGGGATTCTTAATATTTTGCAGATCTCAATTGAATTAGTAATTTAATTAAAAAAAAAATGGAATCTATGTTGTGAACAGAAGCTTTTGATGGAAGTAAATTAGGGATTCTCAAGTAAATCAATCAACAACCCTTGTTTTTTCATTGTAAGCTAATATGGATGTATAAGCTATTAATATTGATGATGGACGATGAAATCTATGTCGTGTTTTTTCTTTTATGAAGAACTGTTCTTTTTAATTGCTATGGTTTCACGAAGATGAAGAGATGGTGGATGGAGAAGATGAAAGAATAAGTTTATGAAAATTGATAGAATAGGGACAAGTACATGTGTTTTAAAATGGGGCTTTTTAATCTCAATCATTTATTTTAAATCTAATGATTTATAATCATTCTCACCATTCTCATATAAAATAGTTATTCTCATAGTATATGTCCTCTATATATATATATATATATATATATATATATATATATATATATATATATATATATATATATATATATATATATATATATATAGGACATATCAAGTGAGAGGAGTAACTTAAATGAGAGATGAGAGGATATACTATCATCCGTTGGATCAAAATGTACGGTCAAGATCAATTTCAGTAAAAAAAAGGATTGGCACATGTGATCTCTACTGATTATCTTCTACTTTTGTTCTGTCTCTCTTCTCTTCCAAATCCAATTACAAAGTTTAATTCTGTAATCCACCTCAAATCTAATTCATAATTTTAACTGACACAAATTGAATTATTCAGATCTTCAATTTTAAGGGATTGTTCAATATCCATGTCGATTGAGATTTTTAATTCCTTCCAAATTCCAAAATCAAATCTTTAAGTTTAATTTAAGGCACAGATTTATTTCCTTCCTTATGTTCAGGTGTGCATCTATGAGTATGATCATCTAATTTAATTTAATTAATTAATTTCAAGAAAAACACAGTCAGGAGGAACAAAGATAAAAAAGAAAGAATAAAAAAAGTTCAGATTCAAAAAAGTGAATTTTGGACGGTTTGCAGGATAAGAAGAAGCAGAAATTGATGAGCCGTGTGAGAGAGAGATCGATAGCCTTGCCTAGAAAATCAAGTGATGATGGAGAAGCTTTTTGTTTGTTTTTTAACGAAGAAGAGGAAAAGTCAGAGAAGTGGAGGGGATGAATGTTAGGCTGTGGTCATCAAAACCTAATTATCACATTAAAGATTAATCTAAAGGTCCTAATTTAACCCTTTCATCTCTCACAGTAAAACTCCTCTCACTTGATACACCCTCATATATATATATATATATATATATATATATATATATATATATATATATATATATATATATATATATGAGGGTGTATCAAGTGAGAGGAGTTTTATATATATATATATATATATATATGAGGGTGTATCAAGTGAGAGGAGTTTTACTGTGAGAGATGAAAGGGTTAAATTAGGACCTTTAGATTAATCTTTAATGTGATAATTAGGTTTTGATGACCACAGCCTAACATTCATCCCCTCCACTTCTCTGACTTTTCCTCTTCTTCGTTAAAAAACAAACAAAAAGCTTCTCCATCATCACTTGATTTTCTAGGCAAGGCTATCGATCTCTCTCTCACACGGCTCATCAATTTCTGCTTCTTCTTATCCTGCAAACCGTCCAAAATTCACTTTTTTGAATCTGAACTTTTTTTATTCTTTCTTTTTTATCTTTGTTCCTCCTGACTGTGTTTTTCTTGAAATTAATTAATTAAATTAAATTAGATGATCATACTCATAGATGCACACCTGAACATAAGGAAGGAAATAAATCTGTGCCTTAAATTAAACTTAAAGATTTGATTTTGGAATTTGGAAGGAATTAAAAATCTCAATCGACATGGATATTGAACAATCCCGTAAAATTGAAGATCTGAATAATTCAATTTGTGTCAGTTAAAATTATGAATTAGATTTGAGGTGGATTACAGAATTAAACTTTGTAATTGGATTTGGAAGAGAAGAGAGACAGAACAAAAGTAGAAGATAATCAGTAGAGATCACATGTGCCAATCCTTTTTTTTACTGAAATTGATCTTGACCGTACATTTTGATCCAACGGATGATAGTATATCCTCTCATCTCTCATTTAAGTTACTCCTCTCACTTGATATGTCCTCTATATATATATATATATATATATATATATATATATATATATATATATATATATATATATATATATATATATATATATATTTTGTGGTAAAAGTATGTCTATCTAGTCCATTTTTATATGTATTTTTAACAAATATTTTTCTTATATGTTTAATATATATTTTTTTGGAATAATTATATGTTTAATATATTTATATGTGACAAATATTAATCAATGACAAAACTTTGTTCCATATTTTAAAAAATTTATCAATAGCACGTATTTGTTCCCTTTTATGTTATGTAGTTAGATTGTGTTTTTTTTTATATTTCTCAGTGGCAAATATTTATTTATTTACTTTTTTGACAAACTTTTTTTTTTTTTAAACTAGTGAGAAGGACTCACCAAAATATATTAAAAAAGATTGATACAAAAAAGGAGAAGGGGGACCAAGCCAAGACCTTCTCAAGCAAAAGTGAACCTAAAACTAGGCATTCCTAGTCTATTTTGCACATAATCTGCTCTGACCTCCACAGGAAGTGTGTCATAGATTACAAGAGAATTCAAAGAGAGACCTATGTTTGCTAATTTGTCTGCACAACCATTCCCTTCCCTATATATATGAGTTATTAAAAAAGCAATGTTAGAGATGTATTCCATACAATTTTCCCATCTGTTCCTGATCTTCCAAGGAATTAGATTTGGAGATTTGAAGGCTAAAACTGCCAATTTTGAGTCTGTTTCAATCCAAAGCCTAGAGTACCCTCTTTGTTTTGCAATTTCAATTGTTCTCATGACACCAGATAATTCAGCTATCAGAGAGTTTCCAATACCCAGACCTTCAGCAAACCCTCCCAAGAAGAGAGCTTGACTGTTTCTAAACACCCCTCCACAAGAAGAAAGACCAGGGCTACCAAGAGCTGCACCATCACAATTACATTTGATCCAATTAAGGATTGGAGGATGCCAGATGACCTCCTTGATATTGTTGTGCTTTGGAGGATTGATTTTGCAGTTAAAAGCTTTTAAGAAGGTAAATTCTGTCATTGATGAGCTTGCAGCTAGCTTTGAGTTGCTAGCAGATAGAGAGACTCCAGCAATGATGGATGAAATTGCAGATTTCCAATGGGTGGATTTGTTATTGAACCTGACTGCATTCCTTGATTGCCAGATAACATAGAAAATATTCACAATAGCAGCTTGTATAACAAGCTTACAATGGGGGGACCATCCTCTATCACAAAGGCTCCAGACTTCTTGAATAGATAAAAACTGTAAATTGGTCTGCAATATTGTTGCTAGCCATCTCCAAATATGCACAGCAAAATCACACAGAAAGAACAAATGGAAGATTGATTCTTCCTGCCTGCCACAGAGATTGCATTTAGAGGGGATGTTGCAACCTCTTTGTTTGAGTTTATCATCACAAGGTACCTTTTCATGCATTAATCGCCAGGCAAAAAGAGATTTTGAAGGAGGGATATGAATGGACCATATGACCTTACCCCAATTAACTTCCTGCAACTGATGAGATTTGAACTTATAGGCTTCTTTTAAACACAAGGACCCATTGTTGACATGCTTCCAAACTAGCTCATCCTTTTTGACAAACTCAGTGGCAAATATTTGTTTTATATGGTAAGTGTTTTTCGATATTATTTATTTACAAAACTTTGTCCCGTGTTTTTTATTATATATATATTTATCGGTGGTAAATATTTGTCTCGTATTTTTGTACTATCTATCAATGATAATGAATTGTCATGTGTTTTTTTTTTATATTCTTTCAAAAAAAAATGTGTTTTTTTAATATATTTATCAGTGACAAATATTTGTCCCGTATTTTTTATTATATTTTTGAAGTAACAAAGTAATGTGTTTTTGCCATTAAAAAAAATTATGAATGTGTTTTTTAGTATTCTGGTCCTTATTATAAGAAGAAAAATAAAAAAAAATTATTAAAACAAAACCATCAATCAATAGTTATTATAATATTTAAATGTTTTTATAAATATACGTTCATAAAAATTTGTGAAGTATTAAATATACTTACTAATACTTAAAAAGACAAATATTAAATGAGGGAAAAAAAGTCTTTTAAACAATATATACCTCAAAAGTTACGAGATTTTCTTATAAATAGGACCAAAATATTTTTTTTAAAACTTTTCTTATAACATTATAACAAGGATCGGAAGGAGTACCATTCTTTTATTTCAAACGCTTAGCATAACAAAGAAATTTATTTTCATCTTTCAAATCTATATTGATTTTGTAACCAAAAAAATCTATATTGATTTGATCTCTCATAAAATAATTCCTCATAAAATATTGATTCTATATATATTTTTTTGAAATAATTCCTCTTCTTAAAATTAAAACAAAAAAAGATTTCTGAAGTATCAATGTTACTCGTTATAAAGAAAAAAGAAATTTATTTTTTGTAATTTTGACCCCAATCCAAAAGGAGAAAGAATATAAAAAAATATATGAAAATCGCTTTTTTTTTTTGATCAAGTGAAAATCACTATTTAACTAAAGGAAAAAGGAAAACAAGTTGGAGGTTAGATTTTGGGTCAAAATGGACCATAAATCACCCCTCTTTGATAAACCAAGAAGAAAAAAAAAAGTGGTGACAGCTAAAGTTTGTGAAAGAGAAAGGCGCCCCCGCAAACACATATTTGCTTAAAAATAATAATTGACCCTAAACCTGATTAAAAACTAACATATATAATAAGTTAAAAAAAAGAAAGGGATTAATCAATCAGCTTTTTCTAGTAATAAAATATATATTTAATTTTGGGGCATTCTGAGAATTAATGGTAGTATCAATTAGCTTAATTAGTGATTGATTTCGTATATATTTTTTCCATCCATATTCACTTGTGTTAACAAAATAGGCACTAAAAGAGGCTACAATTTTATTAGAGTAAGCAAAATTCTTTTTTTTTAGCAAAGACAAGATTAATGCATTTCATTCATAATCAAAGGGTACAAAGTAGATGGTACATCATAGAAAATATGGGGGCTAGGATTGGATAAGGACGCTCTAACAATACTATGAGCTGCCTCCGAACATAAGCAAAATTCTATAATACAAATGATTTGTCAAAAAAAAAAAATTGTACAATGAATATCTATAAATACCTCCTACGTTAATGACTCTTCATTAGAAATTCTCCTACGATTCATACATCGAAAGAAAAGAAAAGGAGGAATTGAGCATCCATAGAGGTAAAAAAATTAAATTTGATTTCCATATTGTTGTTCATGTCATGAATCTTCACTGCATTATTTCTATATGGCTGCTCTTGTATTAATTATATTTCAAATGCGATGCAAAACAATTAATCCATGAACTGAAAATTAGTTAATCCTTCTTTTTTTTTAAAGAAAAATTAATTAATCCTTATTAAGCTTTTTTTTAGTTCTCTTCTCATATATCTCGGGGACAATTTATTTGTCTCCTTTAGTCTCTTAATAATTTCAAAGTTCGGTCGAGTGGTAGGAATAAAAAGCATCTTTGATCTCGAAGATCTACTTCGAGGCCTCACATTTAAAAATACAAAAAAAACCTATGTAAAATCAAAACACAGTTGGTTTGTGTTAATTGGTATTTATTTATTTGTTTATTATTAATTTTATATATACAAAAAATTTAGGGTTAGGGGATAGTGCCTTAAGAGAGGGAGGACTTTAGATCTTAAAGGGAAATTACAAAATATGGACTTTTACACCCCAGGCTGGAATCCGGGATCTCTCGAATTAAGATTTGCCTTTTTTCAATTAGACCAAACATTATTTACTACAATTTTTTTATAAGATTTGTTTCTTTTATTTGTATACTAGTTTAGAGACCCGGCGTTGCCCGGGTTAGATATTAAATAAGTTTTATAAGTTTGTGTGCACGAATACATGTGTCAGTATATTAAATTGAATTTATTTAAATTTACAATTATAATAATATCATAAAAATAAATATAAATATTTCAAAAAAAATTAAAAATAAATATAAATGATGAGATGAATGTCCAATGCAAGAATAAAAAGTGTAACAAAATCAATAATGAATTAGTCCAAGTGGTAATAGTTTTGGGTCCTTTAAACATGGACTATTACTTTCCCACCCTATTGCCTTCTCCCGCGCCCTGTAAAATTTCTAAAAATGCCCTTGTGCATTCCGGATACATGTTGCTATATATTTTTTACAACCGATCCTTCAAATTATTTATTTATAATTCTGATAAATAATTTTAATAATATGATTATCCTTCAGAAATGGCAACATGGAGAGTAACTCGTTCAGCTGCAAGTCCACATTCTAGGTTTGACAAGTTACATGACACTAAGAAGTCAGCTTTCAAGAAGAAGAAAGGGAAAAAAGCTTCTGCAAGTGAGATATCTGAAGAGGAAATTGTGAAAAACGCCGATCAAAAAGATGTTGTGATCGTAGCTGAGATATCTGAAGAGGAAATTGTGAAGAACGCCGATCAAAAAGATGTTGCGATCGCAGCTGAGACATCTGAAGAGGAAATTGTGAAGAACGCCGATCAAAAAGATGTTGCGACCATAGCTGAGAAATCTACAGAAGAAACTGTGAACGTTGTTCAAGAAGATTTTCTTGATGTAGTTAAGAAACCGTGTCTCGTGTATTTTTATATTTATGAATAACAAATATTAGTCATGTAGTTTTGTCAAAAAAAATATTAGTCATGTAGTTAAGAAATCGTCTCGTGTCTTTTTTATATTTATGAATAACAAATATTAGTCATGTGGTTTTTTATTGTGTTTATCGGTCACAAATACTTCTCTCAAAATTTATTATATTTATCAACGACAAGATTTTTTTTTTTGAGAGAATTTATCAACGACAAGATATAGTCCAATGTTTCTCGTATATTTATTTGCGACAAAATTGTTGCCCGTGTTCTTTTTATACTTTTCAATGACATATACCTTTCAAAAAAAATGACATATACTTATGTAGTTTTTTTTTTAATGGGACAAATACTTATACAAATATGTTTTCCATTCAAAATTCAAATTCGACTATCCTAAACAATTTACCTTTAATGAAGTTTATTAATCACTTGAGCTAAATTGTTTCGTTGCCCTCATTTCTATCAAAAAAAAAAATTGTTTTATTGCTAATTCATTTACGAATTTATCATATTGATATAGTGGTGTGAGTGAATATGGCCTTGTATATGAAATAAAGAAAAAAATATTTTTGAGAATAGATGTGTACAATAGCAATAAGAGAGTTTAATATTAAAATATTTGTGTTAGTTCTTAGGGAAAAGTGTTTGATAATCCGAAGTTTAATCGTGAGGTAAGTATAAACTCATTAAGCACTTGAACCTAATTGCTTTGTTGCCCTCAATATTTTATCAAAGTAAAAAAAAAATTATCAAAGTAAAAAAAAAAAAAAAAAGATTTACTGCAAATTGATTTACAAATTTATCAATTACGGGTGTGAATGAATATGACTAATAATGAAAAAGTATAATTGTATATGACTAATAATGAAAAAGTAAATAAACATCTTTGTCAATAAATGTGTACAAGTAGTAATTATAAGGAGTTTAATGTTTAATTTCTTAAAAAAAAAAAAAAAGGAGTTTAATGTTTAATATTACTACCATAAAGCCGACCGAAATTTTCGTTATCAAGAATTAAATTTCAATATGACAAATTTAAATTTTTTTTTAAAGGAAAGATATAAGGGTGCTCTAGTCTAAGAGCACATGTTAAGTAACCCAAAATGAGCAATTTTGCATTGGAAAACATGATAATTTAACTTGTAATAAGTTGACTGCATGACTTTTGATATGTATATTTCTATAGTGAGTTCCTTAACATGTGACCTTGAGGGCACAAGTTAACATTTGCCAAGATATAATTGTATTTAATTTCTATGCATTTAATACCATTCATTCTAATTTTTTGATAATTAATTGTTTATTATCCAAATAAAAGTATACACACGTACTTTTGTATTAAAAGGGATAAATTGTACACATATATCTTTTGAAAATTGTTGTTGACACATTGCATAAGGCTGTGTCACACATGTAAAATACGGTTTTACCCCTCGGCAGTTAACTGCCGAGGAATTTATAGCCGGCTGCAGTTAACTGCCGAGGAAATCCTCGGTAGTTAACTGCCGAGGAATCAGAAAATTTCTTCATAAGCACTGTTCATCTTCTCTTCCTCTCCCTCGCACTGTTCGTAATGAAAAAGTTTTAAAGAAACAGATTTCACATCTAATACAAAGGAACAAATCATCTATTGTTGTTACTACAAAGAAACAGATTTCACATCTTCTCTTCCTCTCTATCGCTCATTTAATTGCTGTTGAAACATTAGTCCATTTTTCCATCTATTGTTCTTCACTTCACATTACACAATGGAAGAAGCTTAATGAAAAAAGCTATAATTGAAGGACTCATTTGTTCACGCTTTAAAGAAAAAAAATTAAAGGGTTAATTATTTTTAATCATAACTTATAAGTTTTTGAAGATTGAAAAAACAAAAAAAAAATCTCACAAGTTATAGTTTGTTCTCCGTGTATAAGTTTTTCATAGAAGTTCTTATGTAATATCATTTTCTTTTAGAACTTTCCTGCTATAAGGCTACTGTTATAGGATGGAAATGTTAGGTTTAATTCCTTTTGTTTTTTGGTATTTGCGAGAGAGAGAGGAAGAGAAGATGAACAGTGCTTGTGAAGAAATTTTCTGATTCCTCGGCAGTTAACTACCGAGGATTTCCTCGGCAGTTAACTGCAGCCGGTTTTAAATTCCTCGGCAGTTAACTGCCGAGGGGGCAAAACCGTATTTTACATGTGTGACACAGCCTTATTGATGGAGCCAAACCGCAAGTGCACGGCCTATCGAAGTAATAGTAGTAAGTAAAAGTATCGTTCCGCTAGGGAGTTGTTCAACTTAATTAACCTTTAGTGAATGATTAGAGGGAGAGAAAGTTTAGTAAAAAGGGGTTTTGATTGCTGAAGATAAAAACAATATTAATAAAAAGCCTTGGGATCATTGGTTCATTATAATGACAAATCCTTCACTAGACAAGACCTAAACATCTAATTTCATGGTTTACACACTAATTTCTAAAGACCGGTTTCCCTTAGCCCCTCACCTTTCCGATGAAAGTCCGGTGAGAGTTTACTTCTAGCAACCAAGCCTATTTCGCTGACATGATTACTAGAAGATGCATAGAGGATTGAAACTACTCTGTCTCAATAATTGCAAAGACTATTTCACTGTTTTGCAATTATTGTCTAGATTCACTTGTTCCAACATCAAGACTCCGCTCTCGCTTTATGAATTGATGTTTGGGATGATGGATTAACGATTATCAAACCCTCCGCTTTCGCTTCCACAGTTTGATAATTGTTAATCCACGTTAGGACGATGAATCTAGATTAGAAATTAGGGTTACATAGAAATTAGGGTTTAGGCTTGTTTTGTTTAGGATTGAGTCATTAGACTCCCCAACAATCCCAAGACGAAGAAGTCTACTCACTCATGTTCATCGTAGACATGTGGGAAGAAGAGAGAAAAACAGTAAAATAAATTGCAAAGAAAGTAAAAGGGAAATAAAGACTTTTTATTGAAATAATACTTGAAATAAACAAAGTAAATGGTGAATGTTTATGGTGGAGAGCTACTCTATTTATAGCTTTACAATCGACTTAGAAACTAAGCAACAAAAAGGGTAAAACAGTAAAGCTGCAACAGGGTAACTTGGGCCCGAAGAAAAAGCAGCAAAAGAGGCCTCTGGAGGTGGCACGGCCGTGCCACATGTTGGCACTGGCCGTGCCAAGCTTCTGACTTGGTGGGAACATATTTTTGTTCCGTATCTTCGTATTTTCGCACTGTATTTGCTCCAGTCCTCTTTCTTTCGCTCCAAGGCACCTTCCACCATATATTCATTCCTAAAATAAAATAAAAGACAATTTAAAGTAAAATATTCTAAAAGAAAATAAAATGCAATATAATTAAATCAAATCTTATTTAAAATTAAACTAAATAAAGCATTAAAATATACTAATCTATGACTCATCAAACTCCCCCACACTTGAATCTTTGCTTGTCCTCAAGCAAAAGGCAATAGACATAGCAGCAACAAAAGATTTATTCATGGCAATATTAAGAACACATGTCTCAAAAGAAAGGCTTTGCTTCAAGTACACTAATTACAATTTCAAATACTTCTCATGAACCTGTTCTACCCAACATCAAGTCTCAAGTGAGTGTGTGTGTGCAGTCCAACCCTTTTCTTGCTCCTGTACAAGACAGATATTATGAGGAATAGGTTCTATCCTTAATGCTAAAGTAACCGAGAAAAGTCCTTTCTTCATTTCATATAAGAGTGATGGGAATTTAAGTTAAAATTAGATTAGATTAACTATTAAGCACAAGGGGCTGCAGATGCTTAGGGACTATCTATCCTCGTAGGAAGTCTTCTCGGATGTAATTGTCCTTTCCCCCTAGATTCAAAATCACCCTAAGCAGTGCTGCAAAATTTTATTTCATCTCCGCGTAGGAAGTCTTTTTGGATGTAATTGTCCTTTGCCCCTAGCATTGATGAGTTTGTTTCACTTTAAGTTCAAATTAGGGAGTCACCACCACAATTAGGAAGTTAGGGATTGTCCTTTCCCCCACATGTTGGTGCCATTCTCCCGCCCCATTATAACTTTAACAATTTAAGAATATAACAATTAAGAACATTGATTTTTCCCACACAAACTTATATTACTTTTACTCTGAAGACTTTAAAGGGTCTAAGTTAACACTAAAGATAGAACGTGCTCCTTAAAATACCTATTCATACATTTGCTCAAAGATTGCAACTGGTTGCTTTTCTCATTGGAGATTTTTCACAATAAAACAAGATGTGGGTATAGCAAGAACACAAGAAACACTAGAAACTACTTTCATGTACAAGGAACAACCTTTAAAGTAGAGACAAAACAAAAAAAAATTATGCCATATTTTACATTAAAAACAAGCTACTAGTCATGCCTCTTGCTATAAAAACAAAACAAAAGAATAAAGTTCAAGGGAGTTTGGAAACACTACGACTCTAGACACTTTATTAGCCCCCCCCCCCCCCCCCCCCACACACACACACACACTTAGGGGAAGCATTGTCCTCAATGATTCAAAGAAAAAGAAATTAAAAGAGAATAAGAAGAAGTAGAAGAAGAAGGAGAAGAAGAAAGAGTAGGAGAAGGAGAGAAGGGAAGAGAGGAAGAGGAAAGCTCACAATTGTTCATTGAGGTCCATAAGGAGGACCGTGGAGATGAAGGTGTTGCATCATCCGTCAGAGCATTTCATTATTTTCTTTACTGATGTGGTTGCCCTTTTGAACTTCATTGCGAAGGCTGGAGATTTCAACACCTTGCCTTTGTTGCTCGGTGCTCATCCTCTCGATCTCATTATGAATCCAGGTCCATCTTTGATCTTCATTAAGTTCACCGGCTTCGTGGCCATGGTATTCTTCCTCTTGGTGCAAGTTAACACCTTCTCCTACATCATGGTGCAAGTTAGCACCTTCTCCCTCATCATCATCTTGCTCACCAAGAACCTGCACATCATCAACATACAACCAATTTTCTTCCACCTCGGTGGTAGTCCGAGATGGGTTAGGCAATAAAAACATGATTGACACATTTAGCTTAAGTTGGTAATGGATTGGTGGACGATGTTTAATGAAATTCATAGCAATGAGGGCTTCCCGGTTAAGCTTATTGTTTCCCTCAATTGGTTTGATCCCCTCATCCTCACTCACTCCAAAACACCTAGCTATGTATGTAATGACGCCACCCACCACTATGACTCCTTTACCGGCTGGCCTAGTACCTACGAAGTCTAGGTAATCAATCAAATAGAAACAAGTGTTGACGGGGTGGTTGTAGAGCATTGCCCACAACATGAAGAGCTCATCGGTTCTAGTGTTTCCTAGCTCGGTTCTACCCCAAATAGTGCAAGTCATTACCCTTTAAAGGTACCTAAGTACGGGGTTGTGAATGTTGCTAGCTTTATTGGCTCTAGTGACAAAGGAGCTAAGGCCGGTGATACGTTCCCAAAAGACAGCGGGTTGATAGTCAACCGGCTTAAGGCTAGGATCCCAAGAATCATGGATATACCCCTCGTTTGCAAAACCTAAGGCATCACAAAAGTGCTGAAGAGACATATCATAATCAATATTCATTAGCCTAAAGGAAACTCTATGGTTAGGGTTATCATAATTCAACCTATCTTTAGTAAAAACAATGGAACTCAAAAATTCATAGGTGAAATTCTCATAATCCCTCATAGGTTCTAACATATCAGTCCAACCTAGCCTTCCTATCAACCTATAGACATCATTTCTAAGCTCTAGCATATTCAAAGTGTAAGAATCAAGATATCGAGAAGGATGCAAGGGTTTAAAGATTAGAATTTTATACCTATCCCTTTGTGAGTTGTCCTTAAACTTGATCCCATGATTCTTGACTTGTGCTTGCTTCTTTGAGGGAGGTCCTCCTTGAGACCTTGCTGGTTTCTTACCACTTCTTCTTGAAGCCATTAGACCTTGACCTTGGGTTGACTTTGTGTGGTTTGGTTGAAGGTTGGTTTTGATTGGTGGTTAAGTTTGGAATGATGAATTGGGATAATTTGGTTAAGAATTTCTTGGATTTGGTGGAGTTATGGAGGTTTGGAGGTTGGGGGTTAATGGAGTTTTTAGGAGAAGTGAGTGAATGGGGAAGGAGAAGAAAGTTTTTGAAGGTATGTGGTGCAGAAGCTTGGCACGGGCAGTGCCAATATTGGCACGGGCAGTGCCAACATTCTGCCAGTTTTTTGGTTTTGGGTGGTTTTAGGTTGGCACGGCCGTGCCAACCTTAGCACGGGCCGTGCCAACATTCTGGTCACGGAGGCTTCAAAATTTTCAGTTTTTCTTGAATCATACTTGGACAATTACCTACAAAACAACTTAAAACAAAGAAAAACAAACAAAATAAAGCAATTAAATGCGTGGATTGCCTCCCACGAAGCGCTTGTTTAGAGTCACTAGCTTGACGGTTAGAAGGTGGTTTTAACTATCCTATACCCAATCTCTCACTAAGGGATAATGGCAACAAACTAACATGCTCTCCCAAATCACACATGGCTTTCTCAAATGTTTTATATCCTATGACACAAGGTATGGAAAATCTCTCTGGATCCTTAAGTTTAGGTGGCAATTTGTTTGGAAGTATTTCAATAAAATTTCTAAACTGCTCATCTAACTTGGATTTAGCAAACTCTTGTGTTAAAGGAATTTTAGGCTCATGAGACGGTGAAACAAATGGCTTGTCATTCTCTCCTATAGCTTTCTCACTTTGAGGCTTATCACTTCCTATCTCTCCTTCATTGTTCTTAATTTTCACAACGGGGTCCTCTAGTTTGTTACCATCCCTATAAATAATAGCACTTATATGGTCTTTGGGGTTGGTTTCGGTTTGGCCTAGAAGGACTTCAGAGGTTTGAGGGGGAGTAGCCAGCTGTTGGGGTACTTGAGAAGTCTGAGTCTCTATCATCTTACTGTGAGTAACTATGGAGTCTATGTTCAATGTATGTTTGGCAAGAGAGTCCTTCAAAAATTCAGTTTGGTTTTTAAACTCTTGGAGCTGCTCAGATTGATTTATAAGAAAATTTTCTAAAAAAAGTTCTAAGCTGGATTTTTGAGGGACTATTTGGCTGTTTGCATAACTGAGTGGTGTTGTTTCTTGTCCAAAAAGATTTTGAGGGGTTTGAAAAAAAATTTGGTTATTTTTAAACCCTTGATTATATTCAGCATAGTTTACTTGCTCAGGACTTCTAACAACACTACATAGTTGGCAATCAATGCCAATATGGCCAAATACACCACAAACTTCACAAAGAGGTGATACAGGGGCAGGTGTGACAGCACTAGTATTTATTTTATCAAATTTTTGTGAGAGTGCGTCAACTTTAGCAGCCAGATGATCAAGGGAAGAATTTTCATACATACCTACCTCTTTCTGAGAGGGTGAAGGAGCAACATTAGTGGTGTCCCTTCCGTAGGTCCACTGATAGTGGTTTTGTGCCATGACCTCGATCAAAGCATATGCTTCTGTGTATGTTTTGTTCATCAAAGCTCCACCTGCAGCTGCATCAACATAAATCTTTGTGGGATACAAAAGACCATTATAAAAAATGTGAATAATAAGCCAGTTCTTTAAACCATGATGGGGACAAAGTCTAAGCATTTCTTTGAAACGCTCCCACACATCGTAAAGAGATTCTCCATCTTTTTGAGTGAATTGTGTGATTCGATTCCTTAATTGAACTGTTTTAGAATAGGGGAAGAATCGGGCAAGAAAAGTTTGCTTCATTTGATGCCATGAAGTGATAGAACCAAGTTTCAATGAATTAAACCAAGCACTAGCTCTCCCCCCTAAGGAAAAAGGAAAGTAGTGCAGCCTTACGACCTCTTGGCTTGCATTCACGGTTCCACCGAGTCTTAAAAAAGTTGAAATATGAAAATTCGGATCCTCAGTGGGTGATCCGAAAAATTGATTTTGCTGCACTAACTCAATAAGTGCAGGTTCTATTTCAAAATTGTCATCAACCGTTGGGTACACAATAACATCGTATGACTCAATTGAAGATGGGATTGCATACTCTATGAGAGTGCATTCCTTACCCATATCGTTATTATCTTCCCAAGAAGTTAAAGGCAAAAGAAGAAATAGAAAAAGAAAGAATAAACAAAAAGATTTTTTTTTTATATATAAAATAAAATAAAATAAAGAAAAAGATTTTTTTTTATATGAAGTAAAATAAAATAAGGAAAAAGATATATATATATATATATATATATATATATATATATATATATATATATAGTCTAATCACTATTAAAAAGTTAATCAAATTACAACAACTCCCCGGCAACGGCGCCAAAAACTTGATAGAGCCAAACCGCAAGTGCACGGCCTATCGAAGTAATAGTAGTAAGTAAAAGTATCGTTCCGCTAGGGAGTTGTTCAACTTAATTAACCTTTAGTGAATGATTAGAGGGAGAGAAAGTTTAGTAAAAAGGGGTTTTGATTGCTGAAGATAAAAACAATATTAATAAAAAGCCTCGGGATCATTGGTTCATTATAATGACAAATCCTTCACTAGACAAGACCTAAACATCTAATTTCATGGTTTACACACTAATTTCTAAAGACCGGTTTCCCTTAGCCCCTCACCTTTCCGATGAAAGTCCGGTGAGAGTTTACTTCTAGCAACCAAGCCTATTTCGCTGACATGATTACTAGAAGATGCATAGAGGATTGAAACTACTCTTTGTCTCAATAATTGCAAAGACTATTTCACTGTTTTGCAATTATTGTCTAGATTCACTTGTTCCAACATCAAGACTCCGCTCTCGCTTTATGAATTGATGTTTGGGATGATGGATTAACGATTATCAAACCCTCCGCTTTCGCTTCCACAGTTTGATAATTGTTAATCCACGTTAGGACGGTGAATCTAGATTAGAAATTAGGGTTACATAGAAATTAGGGTTTAGGCTTGTTTTGTTTAGGATTGAGTCATTAGACTCCCCAACAATCCCAAGACGAAGAAGTCTACTCACTCATGATCATTGTAGACATGTGGGAAGAAGAGAGAAAAACAGTAAAATAAATTGCAAAGAAAGTAAAAGGGAAATAAAGACTTTTTATTGAAATAATACTTGAAATAAACAAAGTAAAGGGTGAACGTTTATGGTGGAGAGCTACTCTATTTATAGCTTTACAATCGACTTAGAAACTAAGCAACTAAAAGGGTAAAACAGTAAAGCTGCAACAGGGTAACTTGGGCCCGAAGAAAAAGCAGCAAAAGAGGCCTCTGGAGGTGGCACGGCCGTGCCACATGTTGGCACTGGCCGTGCCAAGCTTCTGACTTGGTGGGAACATATTTTTGTTCCGTATCTTCGTATTTTCGCACTGTATTTGCTCCAGTCCTCTTTCTTTCGCTCCAAGGCACCTTCCACCATATATTCATTCCTAAAATAAAATAAAAGACAATTTAAAGTAAAATATTCTAAAAGGAAATAAAATGCAATATAATTAAATCAAATCTTATTTAAAACTAAACTAAATAAAGCATTAAAATATACTAATCTATGACTCATCACTTATGCAATGTGTGAACAACAATTTTCATATCTTTTTGGTTACTATGCAAAATTAGAATGAGAAGTTGATCCCAAAGAGATAAGCTTAAAGCTCGCTTTGATACTCCTAAACAATTCTTCTTCTTCTTCTTCTAGTGGCCGAGGAATGACATCGTTCAAATGAAAGAAAATGCATTTCGTTTGGTCAGGAATGAAAAACAAATTAAAATTGGATAGAGAATTGGGTAGTAGGAATTGTGATGTTGATATCAAATTGTGTAATACAAATTGCAAGGAAATGAAGATTATATAGTAGGGTTGGGATTGTGATGTTGTTATTAAAAGTTGTCACTCTTTAAAAAAAAAAAAAAATTAAAAGTTGTCACTGCGGCTCCATAGCAGGATTGTTAATTAAATAACTTGATTTACACTCCTGGTGGATATCGGGCGGGTTCGGGCCCAAACCCTCCACCCAGCCCAACCCGCGGGTGTATAGTACAGACCCAATTCTGCCCAAATATGAGATTCGGTTTGAACGGGTTCGGGTAAAACGGGTTTGGGTTACAGGGTTCGGGTAAGAAAATTGCTTTTTTGACAAAGAATACTTCCAATTGACACATGGAAATGACCTTAATGCCCCTGGTGGTAGTTAACAACCGCTGGGAAACACGCCGGTAGTTAACTACCGCTGAGATCCAGCGGCTGTTAACTACCGCTGAGTTCTGCATCTTAAGAACGCAGACAGCTTCCAGTTTCTGGTTCAAGTTCAAAACAACACAAAACCAACTTGACCCCAACTTCAATTGCACGGATTTGAGGCAAATTTCTTCAAGTAATTAACAAGTAAGTACCTTTCTTCCTATTTACATGTAATGTAGGCTGTTTAGGTTGTTAGTTTTCATAATTTTAGCAAAATGTTTAGAGTTTAGGTTAGGTTTAGGTTAGGTATAAAAATTGCAAATTCTGATAGAATTAGATGTTGTTTAGGCTTGGTTATGCTGACATTGAAAATTATGATAGAATTAGATGTTGTTTAGGCTTGGTTATGCTGACATTGTTGTTTAGAGTAGGTTTATGTTCAATGTAGTTGAATTTGATGTTGAATTAACACTAATTGTGCTAGTATTTTAAAATGCACTTAAGGTGTTTGATGAAATGCCTAAGTGAAATAATCTTGCTTTTTTTGTGATTTTTTTTTTCAAATATGTTAAATTTAATAATGTATATATGTTATGTTGGATTTTGAATATGTGAATATGTGAAATTTGTTGTGTTATGTTATGTTGGATTTTGAATATGTTATGTTAAAATGCACTTAAGGTGTTGGATTTTTTGGCAACTTATTTATGTTTTTTAAAATTTGTTTTGTACAGATATGGCTAGGGATACGGATGAGCAGCGGCGGGTTATTAGAGAGGATAGGATGCGGAGAGGTAAAGAGGCGAGTACCGCTAGTACTCGGAGAGAAAAGAGGGCTGAAGACCCGTATGTCCCTAAGACTCGGAGGCGCAGGGACCCGAGGATGCATGGAGAGGGCTCACAGGCACATGTGGATGACTCCTCCCAGGTGGTTGATCCGACACCAGCGCATGGTTATGTTGGGTATGTGGATGATGATTTTGTTGGCTATGATCGGATGGAGGAGGAGAGGATGTATTTTCAGCCGGAGGCCGAGGCAGAGGATGCGGAGATGGGACATGATCAGGGGGTGCCAGAGGATGTTGTGGCAGATTATATGGAGGCACAGAATGTTATTCCCAAGGGTGAGCCTGAGCGTGAGCCTCAGCCACGACGAGGTTGTCGTGTTCTGCGGATACCGCCCTATCCTGCTGGAGAGGCTCCCTTTCCTGGAGGACCTCTGACCACGTCATTGTTGTCCGACTACGCGAGACACGTGGCGAACCCTCTTTGGGTGAACCATAATAATGTAAGTGTTTAAATTGTTTAAAATTCTTTAAATGTTTTAAAGTGATTATTTAAAATATTATGTAGCGTAAGTGTTTGAATTATTAAATATAATGTAGCGCAAGTGTTTTAGTTATTTAAAATAATGTAGCGTAAGTGTTTTATTTATTTAAAATAATGTAGCGTAAGTGTTTTATTTATTTAAAATAATGTAGCGTAAGTGTTTTAGTTATTTAAAATAATGTAGCGTAAGTGTTTTATTTATTTAAAATAATGTAGCGTAAGTGTTTTAGTTATTTAAAATAATGTAGCGTAAGTGTTTTAGTTATTTAAAATAATGTAGTGTAAGTGTTTTATTTATTTAAAATAATGTAGCGTAAGTGTTTTATTTATTTAAAATAATGTAGCGTAAGTGTTTTATTTATTTAAAATAATGTAGCGTACGTGTTTTATTTATTTAAAATAATGTAGGGTAAGTGTTTTATTTATTTAAAATAATGTAGCGTAAGTGTTTTATTTATTTATAATAATGTAGCGTAAGTGTCTTATTTATTTAAAATAATGTAGCGTAAGTGTTTTATTTATTTAAAATAGTTATAAGTGCGTAAACGCAGGGAAAAGATTGAAGGAGCTTGATAAGCCGGAGGAGGCTTTGAGGTGGTTTTGGGAACCTGTGGAGGGGTCTGGCCTCCATGGTTTGATACACGTTGGGTATTCGACTGTGACCCATGCCATGATACGTGCTCTATGCGAGAGGTGGCACACAGAGACGAGTAGTTTTCATCTACCTGTGGGGGAGATGACGATCACTCTGGACGATGTGCATAATCTTCTGCACATTCCTATTTACGGCCGCATGTTGGAGCACGATGAGTCGATGGATCGGGACCGATCGATTGATATGATGACCAAGTTGTTGGGCATGTCAGATGCTGATGCCAGAGCTCAGGTTAGGGATGAATCTCCTGGTCATATCAGTTATCTCGCACTGAAGCGGGTTTATGAGGAGCACCTGACTGAGGCTAGACGACTTGAGCATCCACAGTCGAGGGAGGAGATGCAGGAGAGAGCCAGGAGGAGGGCGTGTTGTGTGAGGAGTTTCCTTCTATATCTTGTCGGTTGTGCGTTGTTCACTAACAAAACGAACAGACACATCGACTTGATATATCTTGATTGCATGGCGGACTTGGGGGCGATTGGGAAGTGGTCATGGGGAGGGATGACCTTAGCCTACCTCTACGATTATCTGGATGATTCTGTTATCTTGAATAACTGAACGATGGTTGGCTCTGCGACTCTTTTGATGGTAATATTTATCTTAATTTCTTTATGAATTTATTTTATAAATTTTATTATCATGTTAGACTATTTTATAATGTTTTAGATTTATTGAATATTTAACACTAATAATTATTTTTGAGTATTATTTATTTTGTTGCATGGATGGATTTTGGAGCATTTGCCAGGTCCTTACCCAAGGAAGCGTAACCCGGAGTGGGACCCGCGGACATCATGTGCTGGGAGATGGCTCACTAGCAAAGGCCATAAGAGTGTGCACCATTACCGCTCACGCCTGGATCGCATGGAGGTGGATGACGTCAGGTTTTCTACCTATGGTGATCACAGAGATGTGCACCCATTTAATATCTTGTGCACTTACTCGGGATGGCTCATGTGTGGGAAGGAGAGGGTGTACCGTCATTTACCTGAGCGGGTGAAGAGACAGTTCTCCTTTGTTCAGGACGTTCCCAGACATCCTTCAGCTGTCCCTCAGGTGCCTACACAGATGCTGACCATTGTGTTGATGGACGCTCGACCATGGCTTGTACCTGCTTGGGTAGATGGGTGTGAGACACCATGGCAACATGTTCCTAGCTACATGGCTTGGTATGCCAGAGTCTCTCACCCTCGCATTCTCCCACCTGATGAGGGATCCCCTCCCAGGCCGGCAAACGTGGAGCAGGTGATTGAGGAGGAGCATGACAGGGAGATGCCTGACACACTGATGATCGTCCGGGATGTGGCGCACATAGCCCGAGATATTGTGGTCAGGCATGGCGAGATGACCAAAGAGGAGGGTGTCCAGGAGGTCATGCAGATTGTTAGTGCTACTGAGCCTGCCCTTACTTATCAGATTTCCAGGCGGCGCAGGGGGCAGCAGAGGCAGGGTAGGCAGGGCTGATTAGTATTAGGATTTTTTTATGTATTTTTTGAATATGATGATCATGATGTATTATTATGACATGTTCCATACATTTTCCTATTTCTATGACATATACGTACGTTCGTTTTATATTATTTCTTGCGTTTTAATTTTACCATGTTCCTGTTAAATATTGGATGAATATGTTTAGGTATTATTAGATGAAAATTTTAGAAGAATTTTCAATTGGTTATTTGATAAAAAATTTAGATGAAAATGAAAGTTAAAATTGGTTAGGAAAGACACAAAATAAGGAAGATGGAAATGAGCTTCTGGAAAATGTTAAGCACGTAGCAGCAGTTAACAACCGCTACATTCAGCTTCGGCGGTAGTTAACAACCGCTGGCACTCAACGGTAGTTAACTACCGGCGTGTTTCCCAGCGGCAGTTAACAACCGTTGGGGGTAATTTGGTCATTTCCATGTGTCAATGGGAAGTATTCTATGTCAGAAAAACAATTTTCTTCGGGTAAAACGGGTTTGACATCTTACTGGGCCATTCAAAAATTCAGCCCAATAAATTTTGATGTGTTTCTTTTTTGGTTATTTTTTTCAATATTAAACTAGTTTTTATGTTTGTTTAACTTTGTTCTTGTTAAAAAACTTATTTTAACATATTTTCCTTTTAAAATGGGTCTTATTTTGACGTGAATCTCAAAGAACTAATAGAAACCATTCCTTAAAAAATAAAAAACTAATACAAACCATGCTTAATAATTTAGAGACTTCTCAATCTCAAAGAAAATAAATACATTGACCTTTAAAATAATAATAGTAACACTGGATCTGGACAATTAAATACAAATACAATGTTCTCAAACTCCTTGATCTTCCACTGAATCAACCACATCGGCTCCTTGAGTTCTAGCAAATGTTTGGAATTTGAGGCAAAGGATCCACTACCACTTCCCATGTGTCTATACAAACAACATAAATAACACACATTAGAATAAGAAAGAAACAAAGAATCAACGAACTTAAAGGAAGAAGCTTCCATAGGCATTAAAAATCATAACAAAATATGCATCAAAGACATTCACATGAATATCATGTTAGTGACAAAATAAAAAACAAACCCATACACTGAATAAAGTTCAGATCTTGAAAAGTCTAACAAACAGATTCAATTGCTACTACTACAAAACCAAATAAACTATATATAGTAAGATAAATTAGTACCTTTCAGATCTAGACATGCAATATTTCAAAATTTGAAGGAGTGAAAGTGAGGAGGAAGGATGAAGATCGATTGAAGTGGATTTCTTCCTCTTTGTTTGTGTTAGGGTTTTATGTGTTAGGTAAGAGAGTGAGGTGAGAAAGAAAAAAAGATGAAGATGGTCATTAGTGTTGTGGTGGTAGGAGGTGAGGAGGAGAGGGCCGCTAGGAGTGACTATGAGGCATGATAAGAACTAGGGTTTCATGTTTTCTTCCGTATATATCTATATGAACGCAAAACGACACATTTTTGCTACGGGCGGGTTCGGGTACCCGCGAGTGAAGTTCCTCTCCCCGTTTCTGCCCATTGATACCCTTGTGTACCCGTATTTGTGATCCGTTTGACGCGCGGACCCGAATT
This sequence comes from Medicago sativa, assembly GCF_051527215.1. Classification (NCBI taxonomy): domain Eukaryota; kingdom Viridiplantae; phylum Streptophyta; class Magnoliopsida; order Fabales; family Fabaceae; genus Medicago; species Medicago sativa. Next base: position 37,093,963 of record NC_140755.1, on the reverse strand, counting down.
AACCCACTCAGCTCGGTTTTTTTCCGGTTTTTTCCGGGTTGGGCCGGGCCACGGGTCCTTGTCCAACCCTACTCCTTGATAAGCAGCGCTTTGAAAATAGTACACGTGGCATGATTTAGACCTAAACCATGGATGTGCACTATTGTATATAGAAAATGTTTGATTCGTTTAGATATGATAGATTGATTATAGATGTAGATGTCGATTATACGTAAGCCATTTTTTTTTTTTTACAAAAATAAATGATATTTATTCATTCAAATTGAAAGAGTATATCGATACAATGCAAATTCGCTAAAAGAGAGAATGACAGCTCACCCCATTATACCCAAGTCAAGTCTCGTGGACTACTTCTTTATAGAGAAAGGTTTGATTTTTTTTTTTTTTGTTATATCGTAGATTGTAGTTTAATGTTAAAATACTCAGGTAAATAGAACTCAAATTCTTTATTATTTATCAAAGTACAATTGTCAATTTAATTTCACCACAATAAACAATTTGTTATAATTTTTTATGTAAATCGGGTATCTCCACACACGCATATGCGGAGACTAATCCCTTGATACTCGAGCTTTGTGAGATTCAAATAGGCGACAAATTCTTCTAAAAGTTTTAATGCGTTTACATGTCTAATGTTGAACTCGAACTCAAGATCATAATTAAATTATAAGAGACATGTGTCATCTCATCTAAATGTTTTCAACTAATTTATTATAATGTGAATCTACCAAAAGAAAGAGGGTATTACGAAAAAAAATAAAACACATCAATTGCATAGTATTTTCATATTAGTCAGCGGCTAGATCATTTCTTAGTTAAATGTAATAAAAAAGAAACTAATCTGAGCTTAGCTCAGTTGGTAGGGATATTGCATATTATATGCAGGGGTTGGGGTTCGAACCCCAGACACCCCATTTAGAACCCCAGACACCCCATTTATTCACATTTAAATATGTGAGCTCTAACCACTAGACTACTTTGACAAAAAAAAAATTAAATAAATAAAAACACTTTTTTTCAATTCCAATCAAATCTTCAACCATCTAAGTTTTCCTCTTTTGAATTTGGCAGCGGCACCAATCCCTGACACCATCAAAACACATTATGCAATCTTTAATATTTTGATTTGATAGAATGCATATACAGTATAAGCTTTTTGAGGTTGAGTATACTAATTCCAATTTGACAACATTCTAAAATTAAAAGTAAAAGAAAAACTAATTAAAGAAAATTCATGTCACCTTTAAGAATATTTTTAAAGCTTCTTCTTTGGAGTGGTTGTTCATGATTTTGAGAGCCTCCTCCTGCAACAGTTTTCAGTCATAATAATAATATATAAAATGTATAATATGTAAATATAAAAAGAGAGAAATGTAACAAATAAAGCTATTAGGAAAAGAAAAGAAAAAATCGAACCCGGGCTGCGTTTAGTTGATCTTGATGTAACGTTTTGGGTTCATCAAGAGAAAGGTTCCTTCCAATTTTAAAAGGAATTGACATTGTTGTTTTGTCGTTCTTCTTCTCTACAACGTGATTATTTTTCATTTTTATTTCCAAATTTTACTTTGGTGTACCTTCTATTTCTTTCTTTCCGGTAGGGTATATTAATAGAACTATGTAGAAGTGGTATTGTAAGGCGAAGCAAGAAAAAGAAATAAAATTGATAATAAAATCAATTAACATAACCATTAAACAGATTGATATGATTTTACAGATAAAATAAATTAATTCCTTTTTGATTTTATTATTAATAAAATCAATTACTATAACAATTTTTTTTTGGTTACAAAGCTAACAAAAACAAAAAAAGAGAACAAAAACACAAAAAAAGAAAGGACTCAAGTCTACAGAATCAGGTGCCCGCAGAGTCTGAATCTAAGAGATCAGATAAACCTTTCGGAGGGGAGATGTGAACAACAAACTCGGAGGGGAGATCAGATAATACTGTAACAATTAAGCAAACGTGTGTATATTTTGTGTTCCGTTTTTTTTCTTTTGAAACTAGATCATTTTATGGTTCGATTGTTTTAAAAAAATTCAGAAAATTTATATTTTTTATTATACAAATCACTTATGTCATTTAGGATCTTGTAGGAAAAGTATTTATTTAGGATTTTTATAAAAAAAAACATTTTTTTACTCTAAAATGATTTTTTTTTTTATAACAAAGAAGGCATCGCAATGTCTAAATAAAAAAAAAAAGTAATTTTTAATAGACAATAAACAAAAAAAAATATTAGCTTCATTTTTTTTTAAATCTCTAAAATTTGTTTAAATTTTTGAAACATAAAATAATTTTTTTTTTTAAAGTTGAAACCAACGTGACATGACTTTTGCCTAAATTATCTCTAGTGTATATACTTTGTGAGACTAAGACCATCTGCAACGGGGGTTCTTCCCCTATTTAGCACCAAGTTAAATAAACATCCCTATTGTAATACCAATTAATTGGGTGCCTATAGAGATTAGTGCTTTTATAGGCACCCTCTCTCTCCTATTACATGTGGGTCACTAGGGGTGGAAATAGGCTAGGTCGGGCCGGACTTTGTAAGGCCTAAGCCTGACCTACTTCAAAAATTATAGGTCTGAGCCTGGCCTATTACCCGTCATAGGCTCATTTTTGAGGTCTGGCCTGACCTATTTAAAGGTCCGATGAAGCCTGAAAGCCTATTTAAAAGCCTATTTTACACTAAAGCCTAGCAACACATGTAAGCCTACTACTAAATAGGCTAAAATTTACGAAGGCCTAAAGCACATGAATATGTCTGCAACTAAATAATGATATCTTATGAAGGTTTAATCACACCAATATATGTGCTACTAAATAACCAATCATATGAAGACTTGCGTTTATGAGAAAAAAAACTTCAACGATATCAATAATGAAAGATATATTATACATAAAAAGCTTAATAGGCCGGCCCGACGGGCTTAATAGACTTTTTTGTAAGCCTTAGCCTGGCCTATTTAATTAAATAGGCTTTATAAAAAGCTTGAGCCCGACCTTGTTAATAAACGAGCTGGGCCGAGCTAGGCTTTAAATAGGCTAGGCCATAGGCCCTTGTCGGACGGCCTGGCCTGTTCCCAGGGTCACACATACATAATTAATTGTAGTTTTTTTCTTTATTAAATTATTATATTATTTTATTAGTAAAAAAATAAAATAAATAGTACTTACAAGTGTTATATTTAATCGATCAACTATGAATTTTCAATGAAAGACTATTTTTTACTACATCAAATAATTTATTCATCTTAATGTTAAAAAAGAAATCAAACGTATGTAATTTATTATAATTTTTTTCAAGTTTTAGTTTTTTTAATTATTAATAAAATTAAAAAATTGTTCCCTTTTTTATATTTATAATGAAATTAATTAATTCAATATTTCAAAATTATATAAATATGAATGAATAGATAAATTCAATAGATGAATAGATTAATTAATTCAATATTTTAAAACAAGGGGGATCCGCTTGCACGTTTTCTTTTTCTCTTGGTGGCGGGGGGTTTCGGTGGTTTAATGAGGAACAGGGTGCGGTTAAACCTTTTTTAGGGCTTCAAGGTTAAGGAAGAGGTGAAGATCTATTCTCATCTTCAATATGCCGATGATACTCTTTGTGTGGGGAAAGCAACAGTGGAGAATTTGTGGACTTGGAAAGCTTTTCTAAGGGGTTTTGAGATGGCATCCGGGTTGAAAGTAAATTTTTTCAAGAGTTGTTTGATGGGTATTAATGTTGAGCCGGAATTTATGGGAATGGCATGTAATTTCTTAAATTGCGGTCAAGGTTCCTTTCCGTTCAAGTATTTGGGATTGCCGGTGGGAGGTAATCCCGGAAGAGCCTCTACTTGGGATCCTTTGTTAGATCAATTCTCTAAGAAGTTGTCTTCTTAGGGGAATAAGTATCTTAGTCTTGGTGGTAGAATTGTCCTTCTTAATTCAGTCCTAAATGTGATACCAATATTTTTATCTCTCCTTCTTCAAAATGTCGGCTTGTGTAGTAAAGAAGATTGTTAGAATCCAAAGGGAGTTTCTTTGGGGAGGAACAAAGGGTGGTAGGAAAATTAATTGGGTTAGTTGGAAGGTGGTGTGTCAACCGAAGGTTATTGGTGGCCTTGGTGTTAGAAATGTTGGTATGGTTAACTTGAGTCTTCTTGCTAAGTGGAGATGGCGGTTATTGCATGGTAACAATGCTCTTTGAAAGGATGTGATACTTGAGAGATATGGCCTCAAGGTTGGCAAATTGTTGGAAGATGGGGTTGGTGTGTGGACGACTAATGCCTCTAGGTGGTGGAAAGACTTGGTGTCGCTTGTAAATGGATAGGAGGTGGATTGGTTCAATGAAGAGGTAGTGCGTAGAGTGGGAGACAGGGCCAATACTAGCATTTGGAAGGTAGCGAGGAGATGGGAGGTATCTTTTATGGTTAAATATCATACCTTTTTTTTCCATTTCTACGAGTCAAGAGGCTACATTGCATGATTTGTGGATGCCTAATCCAAATGGAGGAGTGTGGACCTTTAATTGGAGGCGTCATTTGTTTGTATGGGAAAATAAACTCTTAATGGACTTATTGGCGGATTTGGATGGTTTTAAGTGTGGTAATGGCAAAGATAGGTGGAGGTGGAGATTGGAGGATGACAATACCTTCTCGGTAAAGTCTATGTATTTGAAGTTGGAGGGGAGGGTGAATCGGGATCTGTCTGGAAGGGGAGAGGATGGTGTTTCGCCAAATTTGGAAATCCGAGGCTCCTACAAAGGTGGCGGCATTTGTTTGGAAGGAACTTCTAGTGGAGGAGGTTAAGGTGATATCTTGGCAGTGGTTTTTAGTAAGATTCAATAGTCCGACTTGTTTGTTTTATGAGTGGAGTTGGTGCCCCCGTGAATGCTTGATGAGGTAACGGGTGTGCTATTCTTTTTCAGTCCGGAGGGTCCTGGCTGTTTGGTGGCTTTTTGAGCAGCACTGATGCTGCTGTTGTGAAAGGTTCAGCAGCTGTTGCATGTTATCTCAATAGTGTTGTTTTCAAAGTCCAAAATTGCTACTTCCTCCATTCCAAAATATGTCGTATTTTAATCCCTATTTTTTGACTTATAAATACTAATGTTAATATATTTGTGGATAGGGGTGGAAATGTGATAGGCCGAGCCGAGCTTTGTAAGGTTTCAGCCTGACCTACTTCAAAAATTATAGGCCTGAGCCTGACCTATTACCCGTCATAGGCTTATTTTTTAAGTCTGACCTGACCTTTTTAAAGGTTTGATGAAGCCTAAAAGCATATTTAAAAGTCTATTTTACACTAGGGCCTAGGAACATCTATAAGTCTACCACTAAATAGGCCAAAACTTATGAAGGCCTAAAGCACACAAACATGACTTCTACTAAATAACAAATACTTACGAATGGCTAATCACACCAATATACCTGCTACTAAATAGCCAAATCATATGAAAGCTTGAGTTTATAAAAATAAAGCATCAACATTATCAATAATGAAATGTATATTATATATAAAATGCTTAATAGGCTGGCCCGACGGGCTTAATAAGCTTTTTTATAAGCCTTAGCCTAGCCTATTTAAGTAAATAGACTTTATAAAAAGCTTGAGCCTGACCTTTTTATTAAACGAGCTGGGTCGAGCTAGACTTTAAGGCTAAGTCATAGGTCTCTGTCGGACGGTCTGGCATGTTCCCACCCCTATTTGTGGATAATCTTTGCTTTTACATTGTCATGCTATCATGAAAGAGAAAACTTAATTAAAGATAATTGTCATACCCCAATTTTTGACCTAAGGTCCCACATTCATGCGCCGTTTGACCCTGATTAGTCTCTGACTTTTTAGTGAAAAATTTAACAGAGAGGTATTTTAAAATATCTCATGTTTGGTTTCAAGTCAGGCCCTCTTCTCTCTTTATATTTTTATATTTTTAGTTTTCTTTAGTTTTTTATTATTTGTTATTTACTCTTTAATTTCCATCTTTTATTTAATTTTATAAATTTTAATTTTTATTTCTAATTTTTATTTTATCTTTTAATTAGTCATTTTTCATATTTTATTTTGGTCACTTTTATTTTATTGTCCAAGTCAAAAAAAAAAAAAAACAAAGTGTCAATAGGTCCAAAAATAAAATGTCCAAGGTCCAAAAAAAAATTTCAAGTCAAGTGTCAACTTTAACATTCCTCTTTTAAAATTCACCATTAAACACCATTCAAATCACCATCAAAATCCATTAAACCATTTTTCCATTTTCATCAACCTCCTCTCCTATAAATATAGCTCTCATTCCTCACAATTTCACACACCAAAAGTTCTCTTGAGTTGTCAAAGAACTTTTCTCTCTTCTCCCTCATTTAGCTTGTGTTGACGAGCTATTCTTTTCTTCTCCCTCTTTTTCTGTCCCTTCGGAAAAGTCCCTTCGGTAATTTTGTCCCTTCGTTTGTCCTTTCCTTTTATTTTCTTTTATTTTCTTGCATTTTATTTCTTTTTTAGCATATTTTTATTTCTATTTAGCATTTTAATTATTGTCATTTATTTTCCAGCAATTAGAATGTATTTAGGTCCAATGTAAATATAAATGAGAAAAAGTGTGTGTGTGTGTCTTTTATTTCTTTACCGCTTTATATATATCCAAAAATGCAAAAAAAAATTAGATTAGGGATTTTGTGGTGACCCAACGTCACTACAAAAATCCACGCGCTTTTATTTTTATTGCTCCGTTAGTTTAATTTTCATTTATTATTCTAAAACAACAAAAACATTCAAATAACAAAAATCACAAAAATATTTTCATAATAAACCTTGATTTTCAATCAAGTGATCGTTCTTTTTATTTTCTTTCTTAATCAAATTTCAAATCAATTTTAATTCTACTTTGAGTTTATTTTCGTTCAATATAAAAAATACAAACCAATTCTCATTTGCCACTTGGCTTTTTCTTTTAAACTTTTTCAAAAATTAATAAAAAAACATACAACAAATCAAACGTCAATTTCAAACCCCGAACTACGAGGTTTTGATCCCTCACGAGTACGTAGGCAGATGACACTCGTCCTTCCAAATCAATAAAATGTAGATAATTAGGTCTTCCTTTTTAATCATTTCAAAATTTCATTTTTAAAAAAAAGCAAGCAAGTTTATAGCACAAAAAGTTAAATAAAATCAAAAGGTTCTCGTAGAATACTACGAACATAAAGGGTGCTAATACTTTCCCTTTACGTAACCAACCCCCGGACCCCCCAATTTAAATAAATTTTTTCAAAGTCGTGAAATAAAAAGTGAGTCAAAAGCTAATCAAATAGCCTTGATCTCCGAAAAATGACGCGACATAAATGGCGACTTCACTGGGGATACCTTAAGAGGGTTAAGCCTAACTTGGTTTTGTTTAAAATTTTGTGCTTTAAACTTGCTTAAAAAAAACAGTCAAAAATCAAAAAAAAAAAATAAATAAAAGATGGAAATTCGTGTATATATGTGTTCTTCCTTCTTCTTTCTGCCTTCTTAAACGTGAGTGGTGAGATAAGTCCTACACCCGGACTTGAGGGAAACATAAGATAGGATGGTGGTATAATCAAAGTCCCATACCGAGAGTAAGTTTCGGGATATGGTACATGTGATAACCCCACTCAACGGAGGTCTCTTGGAAGTAATTTATGTCGACATGAGTAGTCATGATAACCTCACCATGTTTTCACCGTTCTTGTTGCATAATCATGCATACATGCATACATTCATAAAATTTTTCTCATTAAATACCGAGGACTTCGATAAGTTTTTGTAAACATCAGAGGTGTGGACCTTGTAAAGAGGAACACCAAGGAATACAATTTCAAAAGTCTTAAACTAGACATCAGCTTTATCGGGGACTTTGTCTTTGGCATTGCTTTTATTCCTAAGGGAACCATTTTTTTCAAATTATCAAATGAAACAATGTACCTTATGATGTTTACAATTACTTTGACAAGTTCTTCGATAAATAAAAAAATTCATGTTTGTTTTTGCATAGGCATAGCATGCATCATTTTGCATCCATAGTTTCAAGTCTGAGTCTCACACTGTGTCTTTTCAATAAAAGATCATTCGGTCTTAGTCAAAAGTGGTCTGATGTCCTCATTCAAAGTCAACTCGCACTTACAGCACTCGTCCAAGCAAAAAAGAGAGAACGTATCAATTTGAGCAAGAGATCACAACACTCCAGGCTGGGTCAAAGAGACTGGGCACCTTGGTTGTTCAACTGGTAGCTTCACAGAATCAGCAACAGTTCCAGCAAGGGCCCGAACGCCAACATCAACAGCAGCCTCGACAACAGGCTCCAAGGATGCAGTTTGACCCAATCCCAATGACATATGCGGAGCTGCTTCCCATCTTGGTCATGAAGAACCTTGTCCAAACTAGAGCGCCTCCTCGGGTGCCTAACGAGTTGCCGGTTTGGTATCAACCTGACCTCTCATGTGCCTTCCATCAAGGAGCACCTGGCCATGACATCGAGCACTGTTTCTCTTTGAAGATTGAACTCCAGAAGCTGATTAAAGCCAATATCTTGCTTTTCAAAGATTGAATTCGGACGTGCAAATTAATCCACTACCGGACTATATTAGCCGCAATCGGGTCGCTTTTGATGTTCCTTCTACTATTTATTTGTTCAAATAATGCGTTAGTTTGTTGTTTGCTGCTTTTCAAAAAAATCTTTTCGTCCCGCCCGAGACGAAAGTGAACTTGTGTAGGGCTTTTTGCTTCATGTGTTTTCCATCATTAATAAAAAGTCATTTTTATCCCGGCTTTGCTTTTTATTTTTGCTTTTTTCTGGAAAAATGGTAACACAAAAAACCAAAAAAATAAATTTCATTCTCAAATATCTGCATAATCATAACTTACTTGTCAACATCAATAATCAAATCATGCATTAATAAACCCGTTGAACACTTTAACCTTGTACTCTCTTCCAACTTTGAGTTCCTTGTATCCGAAGCTGAAGAAGTGAACAAAGAGACTCCTGATGAAATCTCTCGCATACTGGGGCATCTTAGCCGTCAAAGCGGCAAACAAAAATATCAAGGAGATTGTCCAGAAGATGGCTTTCATTTACAAAGACTAGCACAAGGTGCTACCATCTGCACTTCATGAGCATTGTACTTCAGTACACATTTCAACAGGGGCAACCCCCTATTTCCTTAACATACAACATGGAGGTCATGCTTCCCGTAGGAGGTCGAAGTCCCGTCAATAGGAGTTCTGCTAAAGTCAAAGCTTGATCTAATTTAAACGTATGACGACCTTGTGCTAATATATCAAAAGAGGTTTGAAACAAACTTCCAACAAGAAGGTTCGTCCCCGTGAATTTCAAAAAAGGAGACTTTGTGCTCAAAAAGGTACTATCATTTCAACCAGACTCCAGGGGCAAGTGGACGCCCAACTATGAAGGCTCATGCAATGACTCTTACAACTATGGATGGTGACAAACACACACGTTCTATGAATGCTGGTGCAGTAAAGAAATACTCTGTCAAAAATAAAAGCTCGATAAGTCTTAAATCAGAAAAGGCGGCTTAGGCAAAAATGAGCGTCTCGGTGGACTGAAAACCCGAAAGGGCAGTCCAGGCAAAAATTAGAGACAAAAAAAAATGATGATTATCCTGATAGGTTGAAACCCGAAAAGGGCGATCTATGCAAAAATTAAGGATCATGACAAAGTAACTGCATCCAGTCAGGCAAGATCCACTTGGGGCATACCTGCTATCAAAGAACCTCCAACTTAAGCATCTACAAATCCAAGACTCGGAACAGGGGCAATTCAAGGTCGCATTCGGTCAGGCACGATCCACTTGGGGCATCCAGCTATCAAAAGACCTCCGATTCGAAGCATCTGCAAATCAAAGACTCAGAACAGGGGCAATTCAAGGTCGCATCCGGTCAGGCACGATCCACTTAGGGCATCCAGCTATCAAAAGACCTCGGATTCGAAGCATCTGCAGATCAAAGACTCGGAACAGGGGCATTCAAAGTTGTTAGGGAGAATAACGGTTATTGTGTTCAATGTACCTTCCCATATATTTACCATTTTCCAAATTTTTCAAAGATCTGTGGGGCCACGCCATTGGCAGGCCACCACTCAATTCATCAAATTTGAGTCTGTGCCCATTTATTTGGAACTCTCATTTATTCTATTTGCAAAATTTCTTCTATTTTTAATGGCAATACTTGAAGCAAAAATTTTCAAAATACAAAAACTTTTTTACATCTTTTGAAAAGTGTGAACAACAAACACACTCTCTTTGAACTCGTGAGTAGGTGAAGCGTACATCTGCATCCGCCTCGAGAACGGTTACACGCCGGAAGAGAAACATAGCTAAGCACTATGGAGAGGACCTCTGCTTTGAGCAAGACGCAATCATAATCCAGAAATTCAAAAAAGAAATACAAAAAATGAAAAGCTCGCTAAGTTGAAAACCTGAAAAGGCGACTTAGGCAATAGAGAGCGTCCCGGTGGACTGAAAACCCGAAAGGGCGGTCCAGGCAAAAATTAGGGGCACAAAATAGGAATATATTCCTGTTGGACTGAAAACCCGAAAGGGCGTAGGGATTTTCAAAAAAAAAAATGACTGCTGAAGCATACCAGTGGAAGAACACTCTGCGTCGATTTACAAATGGCGACTTCTTCCAGACTCTTGGTCAACAATGGGCTTTATCCCAAGAGCATCAGCTGCTACCTTGTGCCAGGTTTTGCCCCGTCAGCGGCTCGATTTGTTCGCAATACTATCATCCCCAAGGAAGTCTGCCGAGTGTTTGTACTACGATGTCAGTCCACCTCCCATCTTACCTGTTTTGTCTTGTTTGTCAAGTCACCTGTCACAATCCAGTCCATACATTCATACATTCATGCATTCATACAATCATACATTCATACGTTAATACTTTCACACATTCATACACTCATGCATACATAACATACACACGGCATCATTCACACATGATTGCATTAGTCACCAAAATCTTGTTTTGGTCCTGTCTCCTCAGTTCGGTCTTTACTTATCATTCCGTCAAGCCGCAAGTTTCTACACATGAACATCTGACATTTACCTTCTTATCATCAAAAGTGTCATCCCCAGTGTGTCTGGTCCAGAGATGTCACTCATTATAAGCCCGGTGGATTCCGGCCAACTCTTACAAAGCCCGGTGGATTCCGGCAATCTTTTACAAAGCCTGGTGGATTCCGGCACAACCTTGCAAAAGCCGAGTGGATTCTCGCAAAAGCCGAGTGGATTCTCGCATATGTTTACCAAGCCGAGTGGATTCTCGCAAACCTTTATCAAAAGCTGAGTGGATTCTTGCAAATGTTTATCAAAAGCCGAGAGGATTCTCGCAAAACTCTTATGAAGCCCAGTGGATTCTGGCCAACTTTTATCAAAAGCCGAGTGGATTCTCGCAAACCTTTACAAAGCCCAGAGGATTCTGGCCAACCTTTATCCAAAGCCGAGTGGATTCTCACAAATGTTTACCAAGCCGAGTGGATTCTCGCAAAAGCCGAGTGGATTCTCGCAAACCTTTATCAAAAGCCGAGTGGATTCTCGCAAATGTTTATCAAAAGCCGAGTGGATTCTCGCAAAACTCTTATGAAGCCCAGTGGATTCTGGCCAACTTTTATCAAAAGCCGAGTGGATTCTCGCAAAAGCCGAGTGGATTCTCGCATATGTTTACCAAGCCGAGTGGATTCTCGCAAAAGCCGAGTGGATTCTCGCAAATGTTTATCAAAAGCCGAGTGGATTCTTGCAAATGTTTATCAAAAGCCGAGTGGATTCTCGCGAATGTTTATCAAAAGCCGGGTGGATTCTCGCAAACATTTACCTTGTTTCAAGCTGTTAGTCCTAAACAACGGACCGCTTGAGTTTGCCTTCTAATCTTGTTTCAAGCCGCCAGTCCAAAACAACGGACCGCTTGAGTTTCCTTTTAGTCTTGTTCCAAGCTGCCAGTCCTAAACAACGGACCGCTTGAGTCTACATTTTGTCTTATTTCAGGCTGCTAGTCCTAAACAACGGACCGCTTGAATTTCCTTTTTGTCTTATTTTAAGCTGTCAGTCCTAAACAACGGACCACTTGAGTTTACCTTTCGCCAAATTTCAGTTTGAAATCACATTTTTTTCTCTCTCCAGTGTCATCCCCAGTTTATATGTTCAAGTGATGTCGCTAAAAAGGGTTTGTCTTCATTAAGCTATCGTTCCAAACTGATACGATAGCAGACAATCTCTTCCCCCGTGAAGCTGCAATTCTCCAGCGGAGTCGGATCCCTTCCTTTAACGAATTTGGGTATCCCGTTTGTTGTTTCTACTCCCAGTCAAATTGTCTTTGCCATCCTGCATTCATACTTGCATCATGAGCATTTCACAGCATCTTAGGTCCAAAATTGGTGTACTTTTGTATTTAAGTCTCTTCGTCCCGTCAACTCAAAGATTCCATCTTCAAATCTCGAGACGAAGAAACTTAAATAGGGGCATCTGTTATACCCCAATTTTTGACCTAAGGTCCCACATTCATGCGCCGTTTGACCCTGATTAGTCTCTGACTTTTTAGTGAAAAATTTGGCAGAGAGGTATTTTAAAATATCTAATGTTTGGTTTCAAGTCAGGCCCTCTTCTCTCTTTATATTTTTATATTTTTAGTTTTCTTTAGTTTTTTATTATTTGTTATTTACTCTTTAATTTTCATCTTTTATTTAATTTTATAAATTTTAATTTTTATTTCTAATTTTTATTTTATCTTTTAATTAGTCATTTTTCATATTTTATTTTGGTCACTTTTATTTTATTGTCCAAGTCAAAAAAAAAAAAAAACAAAGTGTCAATAGGTCCAAAAATAAAATGTCCAAGGTCCAAAAAAAAATTTCAAGTCAAGTGTCAACTTTAACATTCCTCTTTTAAAATTCACCATTAAACACCATTCAAATCACCATCAAAATCCATTAAACCATTTTTCCATTTTCATCAACCTCCTCACCTATAAATATAGCTCTCATTCCTCACAATTTCACACACCAAAAGTTCTCTTGAGTTGTCAAAGAACTTTTCTCTCTTCTCCCTCATTTAGCTTGTGTTGACGAGCTATTCTTTTCTTCTCCCTCTTTTTCTGTCCCTTTGGAAAAGTCCCTTCGGTAATTTTGTCCCTTCGTTTGTCCTTTCCTTTTATTTTCTTTTATTTTCTTGCATTTTATTTCTTTTTTAGCATATTTTTATTTCTATTTAGCATTTTAATTATTGTCATTTATTTTCCAGCAATTAGAATGTATTTAGGTCCAATGTAAAATATAAATGAGAAAAAGTGTGTGTGTGTGTGTGTGTCTTTTATTTCTTTACCGCTTTATATATATCCAGAAATGCAAAAAAAAAATTAGATTAGGGATTTTGTGGTGACCCAACGTCACTACAAAAATCCACGCGCTTTTATTTTTATTGCTCCGTTAGTTTAATTTTCATTTATTATTCCAAAACAACAAAAACATTCAAATAACAAAAATCACAAAAATATTTTCATAATAAACCTTGATTTTCAATCAAGTGATCGTTCTTTTTATTTTCTTTCTTAATCAAATTTCAAATCAATTTTAATTCTACTTTGAGTTTATTTTCGTTCAATATAAAAAATACAAACCAATTCTCATTTGCCACTTGGCTTTTTCTTTTAAACTTTTTCAAAAATTAATAAAAAACATACAACAAATCAAACGTCAATTTCAAACCCCGAACTACGAGGTTTTGATCCCTCACGGGTACGTAGGCAGAGGGCACTCGTCCTTCCAAATCAATAAAATGTAGATAATTAGGTCTTCCTTTTTAATCATTTCAAAATTTCATTTTTAAAAAAAAGCAAGCAAGTTTATAGCACAAAAAGTTAAATAAAATCAAAAGGTTCTCGTAGAATACTACGAACATAAAGGGTGATAATACCTTCCCTTTACGTAACCAACCCCCGGACCCCCCAATTTAAATAAATTTTTTCAAAGTCGTGAAATAAAAAGTGAGTCAAAAGCTAATCAAATAGCCTTGATCTCCGAAAAATGACGCGACAATAATATTCTCTAGTTTAGTCATAGAAACTGTGATCTTAGAGCACCCACATCCATTTATGCTCTTAATTTCACTGTCCAGATTGTGTGATTGCCTCAGCATGTGCTTCTATCAGTTTAGATCCACAATTTTATGGTTGCTTATTTTCTTTGTAATCCTATTATAATTGGTGTTAAACTAAAGTTTAATCACTTGATTAGTTTAGATGTCATAGTACTAGTTTTCTTAGACCAATAGTGTTTCCTCCGCATTTGTGCAAGATTTATCATTTACCCCCTCCGGTCACTATTATAAGCAAAAATTAACTTTTTAGGTTCATTCATTAAATGATGTATTTGATCAATAATATAGACTAAATACATCATTCAATGAATGAACCTGAAAAGTTGATTTTTGCTTATAATAGTGATCGGAGGGAATACTTATTATTCAACGGTAGGGTTAGGGGCTGAAATAGATTAGAATTTGTTTAATTAATTTAATTATTTGTCATGGTGAGCTTAGCTCAATTGATACTGGATTTCAACCCCAGCGACACTAAAAAAAATTAATTTAATCTATATTATATAAATTTAGGACCTATTTCATTTTTCTTCTCTTCTCTTTTTGACATGTGTCACCACATTTTAATGTTTTAGAATTTCTTTCAAATCACGACACGTGGCACTCTAATGTTGTTTTATTCTTATGCATTATTTTTGGAATTATTATAACTTTGCATTATTATAACTTTCACTATTAATTTTTGTAATTCGTTTTTGGTATCATATGTATCAATTATATTATATCATTGTGTTATATTATTTGTATTATAATGTAATGCAATATATAAATTCTCTAAAAAAGAAATTAATAATAATTTTTTTAATAAAAAATATTGTTGTAACATTGACCGATTGATACCCTATTTAAACTAATCTTTTTTTTTTTGAGAGAAACCGATTAAATTTAAGACTGTCGTTGTATATTTTATAACTTATATCAAGTAGTCATGTTATTAACAAAAAACAAAAAAACATGCATTATTTTTTTTTATGTTTTTTTTAAATGTTTTATAACTTATATCAAACGAGCCATATTATTAATATATATATATATATATATATATATATATATATATATGTTTTCTTTTGCTCACAATGAATTTGACATTTAATGCTGTTAATTTTATTTTTATTTGAGTTTTATAAAATTATTCTAATTTCATGTGTTGCTATTCATGGAATATTAAATATATAATATATATGAACTATTATTTTAATTGAATTTTTTCTTTTCACACACATATACACACGAATCTATTTATATCTAAATTATTTTGTGTTTGAAATTAAAAGTAACAAAACCAAATGATACACTTCATTATGTTTTGTATTTTCGTTCTTAAAAAATACATATGTCGTATTTTCGTTAAGAAAATAAAGAAGTTTATATATTGTAATATTATTATAAAAAAGGGTCAAACTTAAATGTCACTATAATGTGAAAACAATAATGAAAACAAACTATTAATAAGAATTATTATTTTTAATGAAACATTTAGTGAGAAAATGTTCACTATTATCACTGATCAAAATTTTAATTGTTTAAGCTTGGATCATTACATATATTATAATAATAATAAAAAAACACATAATCGGAAGAAAAAAAAATGACCTCTAATTTTACGATATTTTTAAATGATTATGTTAAATATATATGTCAAAATCACCTCAAACTTAGCATAGGAGATTTCAAAAAAAAAAAAAACTTAGAATAGGACACTTTTTTATGATACGCTTTTAATGGCTATTAAAATAATTTAAGGACATTAAAATTGATTCATGACCAAATAATTTTGTAAATGAATACCCTATATAGAACAATTGTTTTTTAAGAATGTTAAAAAAATAATGGTTATTATACCAAAATACGGTGTGAAACAAGTGTATAAATTAAAAATTTGGATTGACATAATTTCACATCACAATTCACAACTCTTATCCCCCGTTTTTTTTTTCTATGTCACTCTTTCTTTTTCTTTCTATTTTGTTTAGTTTTTTATTCTTTGTTCTTCATTTTTTTTTTTACTTTGATATCAATGCTACAAGATTTATATTTCTTTTATGTTGTGATATCAATGCTACAAGATTTATATTTCCTTTATGTTGTGATTTTGATGATTCAAATGTTCACACAAAGATTGTTTAGTTTTTTTATTCTTTTTTCTTCATATTTTTTTCATTGATGTCAATGTTTCAAGAGTAATATTTCTTTCATGCTGCGATTTTGATGAATCAAACGTTCACAACATAAAAATAGTTTCTTCGTCTCTCCTATATAAAAAATCTTCATTTCTCCTATAATTTTTTTTTCCGGTGACTTATTTTATTCTTCCTTATGTTTTTATGACATTGTTTATGCTTTTTTGTTTTCTTTATTATTCTGTTTAAATTTATGGATGGTTCATAAATGAATACTATATTTTTTTTTTTTTTGATTTTATGGTTCTGATGTATACAGGTGATTTGAATCAAGAAATCACGAACAAGTACAAAAAATAAGAATATTGAGATATTATTTTATAGATGAAACCGATTATTTGGTGGTTGAGTTCAAGACAACATATTCTTCACACGAGGGCCTAGATGAAAAAATTAGATGACATTATGACAAACTTTGAGATTAAAAAAAAAAATAGTCGTTCTTATTAGAAAAGAATCTAGATAAATTTTCTACTATGATGAGTCACTTTTTATGTCTCTTATACAAAGAAGAATTGTATAATTTTTTGTTATAATTTATATGTAATCAGACTGAAAAATGGAACAAATGAGTATTATTTTGATGAAATTTTTTTTTTTGCTAAGCCAGGAGAATGGACAGGCATCAGGGGGAAGCAACGACATCCCAACTAGGTTGGCACCCCGCAGAACCCCCATCCTATGCCGCCAAACTCAGAGAAAAATTTTATTAAAAAAAGGGGGAAAAAACATGAGGGGGGACTAGGCCAAAACCCTCAAAAAACAAAACAAAAACAAAGAAGAAACAAATAACAAAGAAAAATAGAAAAACAACAGATAAAAATAACATCTGTCTACGGCAGCCTAGAGCGAGGAAACCCGGTCCGGTCCAAGAAGAAATCTGTTTGCATAGACTGAGGCAAAACCGAAAACCAAACCTTCCCTTGAATCGAGTGACCCAAGTTCGCAAGAGAGTCGGCGCAACAATTACCCTCCCTAAAGATATGAGAAGTGATAACCTGGATACCTTGGTTGCAGGCGTTATACCAACGATTACGAAGAACAACCGGGACAAGAGAACGGCGTGTAAAGACCATCAGAGCACTCGTCGAGTCACTCTCCAACCAGATATAATTCCAACCATGTTGGCCTGCATACTCCATAGCAAGAAGGAAAGCATAAACCTCCGCATAAAAAACAGTAGAGTGGCCAATGTTACAAGCAAAAGCACCTAAAAGGGAACCAAGGTGATCACGGAACAATCCACCACAAGCCGCAAGAGAACCAATCAAAGAGCCATCCGTATTCACTTTTATCCATGGGGCCGATGGAGCCTTCCAAACCACCGATAAAATATCACTGACACGGCGGTTATGAGGAGAAACTGAGAATGCATCAAGAATGTCTGCATCAGAAGCAATGCATTTACCCGTGGAAATATTACCACTAAAATTAATCGCCGCCTGGATACGCGCCTTTGTCGAGTGCACCGAAGATGTCATATTAGTGAAACGCAAAGAATTCCGAGTCAACCAAATGTCATGAAGAGAGTGAACCAATGCTGCCATATAAATGTCACGCAGTTGGGAAGAACAATTTGGTGGAATGGAGCTGATCAGAGACTCAAAGGATGCCAAATTAAAATTAATATGTAAAATACCACCCAGCCAAAGCCAAATATCAGTTGCAAAGGAACAATGTAGAAATAAATGTTCAGACGTCTCATCCGTAACCATACAGAAACTACAAATAGAAACAATGATGCAGCCCCGACGACGAAGGTTTTCGTCCGTGGGCATTTTTCCATGCATTATGCGCCAAATAATAAATGAATGAGAAGGGGGAATGCAAGATTTCCATATAGCAGCAGCCCAAGGTAAAGAAACAGATACCGGATTCAGAAAATTAAAGGCAAGTTTCGAAGTTAATTTACCATCGGACGAGTGCAGCCAAACAAGCTCATCGGACAAAGGATCGGTTGGAAGAACTATGCTAGCAACACGGCTAGCAACTTCTGGAACAGCAAGTGCTGCTGCTGGAAGAAAGACCGCTCCATTTACAACCACATCAGCCACCGAAGCTCGGAATTTTGTGTGAAGAGTTGGAGAAATGTGTAACAAGTCCACCAAACGCATACCGAGCCAATTATCAGTCCAAAGATTAATGTTTTTACCTGTCCCGACAATCCAAAGAGAATTCAAAGAGATAGTAGACAAATGTTCCTTAATGCCCGTCCACACCGAAGATTGAAAATAGTGTTGTAGCGGTTTGCCATTCTTGAGGAATCTATGACGCATCAACGCTGCCCATTGAGAGTCTTCCGTTGAGAATTGCCAAGCAAGAAGAAAAATCAAGGACTCATTAATGAGACGAGTCGGTTTAATATCTAGACCACCAGCTGCCCATGTACGGCACATAACCTTCCAAGAAACCGTGCACACTTTACGAGTATAAATGTCACCACTCCAAATGAAATTTTTTATCCAAGAATCTAATTGATGAAGTAGACGTCTTGGCCACATATAAATGTGAAAAGAGTAAACCAACATACCATGAATAATGGACTTGACCAGCTGTACACGACCCATAATAGATAGCAAAGTACCTTTCCAAGTTGCAAATTTTACCTTGATTCTGTCAACAATGGATTGAAAATATATGACCTTCGGTTTCCCTTTAAAAATGGGGCACCCAAGATAGGAAAAAGGAATGCTACCAGCACTAAACCCCAACATTCCCGCAATCATCTGAGAACGAGAGGTTGTCATAGCTCCCCCATAAAACCGACTTTTGTTGTTATTAATAAGCTGCCCAGAGACCTCAGAATAGTCATTAAAAATATTCAGCAAGCATCTAATATTTTGTTTAGTACCTGCACAAAAAATTAACACATCATCCGCATACAAAAGGTGAGTCGGAATAGAAGCGCCACGACAATAAAACATAGGCACAATCTTGCCCGCATTGGAAGCCATGGAAATCGCCCTGCTGAGAACCTCTTCAGCAATACAGAAGAGAAGCGGAGATAAAGGGTCACCTTGTCTGACACCCCGAGAACAAGAGAAAAAACCCACTGCCTTGCCATTCACTAAAATAGAAAGCCTGGCTGAATGCAATATAGCAAGAATCCAGTCGGTAAACATAGGAGAAAAACCAAACTTTCGAAGCACCGCAACCAAAAAATCCCAATCCAATGTGTCAAATGCTTTTTTAATATCAACTTTCAAAGCAACATTGCCACCAAACTGTCTTTTGTCAAGCATATTAACCGCCTCTGATGCCATAAGAATACATTCTGAAATATTTCTATCATGAATAAAACCCCGTTGCTCCGGAGAAATGATACGCATGGTGATAAGAGAAAGCCTGTCTGCTAAAATTTTCGTAACAATTTTAAATTGAAAATTTGCAAGGGCTATAGGACGGAAGTCACCCATGGCCTGCGCCCCAGTGATCTTAGGAATAAGGACCAACATATTTGAATTAAAATTAGGCGGTAGCACACCCGTGGTAAAAAATTCCTGAACCGACTGAATAACATCCACTTCGATGATGTCCCAAAAAGTATGATAAAAGTGCCCCCCAAATCCATCGGGACCGGGAGCTCCATCTCCATTCAAATCAAAAACAGCCCCTTTAATTTCCTCACGTAAAGGAAGCCTAAGGAGACTATGATTGTCCTCCTCCGAAACCAAACAAGGAATAGCTCTATCCACCATATCATTTTGCACACAATTATTATCAACGCTGAAAATAGATTGGAAATAATTGAGCACATGTACCTCAATTGCAGCAGGTTCTGTAATAACTATATCCCCATCATAAAGAAGAGTGATAGGTTTAGCGGCTGCCCTTAACTTGGCCATCCTGTGGAAATAAGAAGTGTTACGGTCTCCCTTGATAAAATTCTGGTCTCTAGCTTTCTCCCTCCAAAGCATATCCTGATAAGCCAATGCCTTAGTGAGAATTTGTTGTGCCTCAAGATCCTGAGCATATAAAACATCAGAGTAACCTTCAGAATCAATCAAAAGTTGGATACGATTGACTTCCTCTAAAGCCAACCGCACCTGCCTATCCACATCTCCAAACACCGTGCGGTTCCAAGTCTTGAAAGTGGATTTCAAATTGTTCAACTTCAACTGTAGTCGAACCATTCCAGTACCTCTAACATGTCGCCCCCAATTGTCACTAACCAAACTACGACATTCCTCATGCTCTGTCCACGCCTTAAAAAATTTAAAAGGAACCGAATGCCGGACAACATTAACATCAAGGGATAATAAAAGAGGGTGGTGATCTGACTGATGACGAGCCAGAGCACTACAATTACTCAACCTCCAAAAAGAAATCCAATCTTCATTGCAAATACACCGATCCAAACGAAGGGCAATATTTTCCGTACCAAATCTACAATTATTCCAAGTATAGAGAGGACCTGAAGTGGGTAAGTGTGTCAATAAGTTGGCATTAGTCCAATGAGCAAAATCCAAACAAGAAGCCCGCAAAGGAGGATTGCGGCCCCTTTTTTCATGAGCACCGAGCACCGCGTTAAAATCCCCAACAAACAACCAAGGACCCTGAAAACAGCCCTGCAAGTGAGTGAGGTCAGCCCATAACTGACGGCGAATAATATGAGAGTTGCTAGCATATATTGCCGCTATATAGACAGAAGATTGCTGCAAAGTAAGCTCCAAAGCAATACACTGAGACGACACAAAAATAACAGAAGCAATGACCTCAGAGCCCCAAAGTGCCCAAAGATTCGGCATCAAATTATCTCTAACATTTGTACAATATTTAGTAACACCAATACTGTGCCAATACCAAGATGGAACCTGTGCAAATGTAATCATCGGCTCCGCCAAAAAAATAATAGAAGGTTTATGAGACATATAAAAATTATTTAACGCAATTTTAGTATCAGAATTACCAAAACCGCGAACGTTCCAATATAGAAAATTCATTGAGAATCAGAATTCGAACCTCCCTTAGAACGGGTCTTATACGGCGGTGGCTTACCAATCTGAAGTTGTTTCTTAACTTGCTGTTTTTGTTTCTTTGAAAGAACCGGGGTGAAAGGCAACTCCGCATTGGCTTTGTCATATTCACGAAAACGCAGCCAAAGGTCCAAATCATGTTGAACATTTGGATTGCTATGCGGTTCAAGAGTCAAAACGCGGTCTGCATTTGCATCAGTCCCCTGATTCTCAACCGTGTAACTTTGGACCATTCTCTCCATCTCTAAAAAAGTAGCAGTGTCATCCGGAATGGATCTGACAACAAGGGGGCCAACTGGGGGACCGGTTTGCACGTCATCGTGCGCAACAACAATAGCAAGTTGAGGTGGAGAAATCTCCCTAGCAGAAGCGGAGGCCTCCAAGTCAACCGGTGAAGAATGCTCAGAAACCTGGGCATCCAAGGATGGGTGTGGTACTTGTACTTCCTGAACCCGGGGAATCTCCAACTCCTCCCGTGGTTCCGAATGAACTTGTGCCACATCATCCGAAAGCACGTCAACGTGCACATCATCAAGGGAAACTAACTCTAACACAGGGTGCGAAGGCAAAGTACTTTGAGGAATCTCATCAGACACGCTGGGGGCTGTCTGTGTTGGTGTTGGAGCCGCAGGTGTGGGCACCTCAGCAGCAGACATAGCTTTTTGAGGCACAGCAGGAGCAGTAGGTGCTTCGAAAGCTTTGGATGAACCTACACCAGATGGATTCTCTTTAGAAGGCACCCACTTAGGCTTGGTGACTGGAATCTGCGTCTTCCCCTTTGCAACTTTCTCCTTAGACATGACATCCTTCCTTGGGTACAACCAACGGCAGTTAGTAACATCATGTCCAAGTGTCTGACAATGCGAGCAAAAATTCGGCATTCGTTCATAAACAACTTCTACAGGATAAGAAGCACCTTCCCTTTCCACAAGAATTTCATGAAAGATCCTCTTGGAAAAGTCAATGTCTACAAGTATACGGGCATAATGTCCAAAGAGTCTTTTCAGTGTTGCATTGTCAAGAACAAGCGGCGTGCCAACCGCACTCGCAATTTCACGGAGAGTCTGCTCCATCCAATATTCTTGTGGCAGCGCCATCAATCGGATCCATACTTGGGCATGGGTGTTTCTCTGATTGTGCATATCAAAATCAACGGTCCATTCAAATAAACGTAGCAACCCCGGCTTCAAATTTACCGTTCCCAACGCCCAAACAACTTTCATATCAGATTCACTGGAGAAAAAAAATTCATAATAACCCCTACCAAGGGAAAGTAACGTCCATGGAGCAACCGTTTTCCACTGTCTCTTAAGTTTTTCCTCAATTTCCTTTGATGCATAGGGTTTGTCGCCTTTGTTAAGAACCAATCTGCCACGGAGATTCCTATTACAAAAGTTGACCCCCTTTTCATATACCGGCTGAGAAATCCGAATGGAGAGTGTATCACCACGAATAGTAGGTTGCGGCATTACGGTCTTCTGAACATTGTTGTGCGATGCCACCAAAGCTTGAGCAAAGGAACGCGGTGGTGGAGTAGGAGCTGAAACTGCCGCTGCAGATACCATGGGAGAAGGTGCAGCTGTGGCTGTAGTAGTTGCAGGCAATGAGTGCTCTGCCTGCCAATCGAAAGGCATGGCAGAAACCTTGTGAAAACAGTCAGTACGTGAAGACAGAAAATAGCAGAATTGATGAAAAAGGTAAGAAGGAGAAGCAGATCGATGGTGCCAGTTTCTAGGGATGAATTAAGTGTGGTTCAATCTTTGTAACACAATTGCATTAACACGATTGCACTAATTCAAGGGGAAGAAACAAGACAGGATCGATTCTGAAGCATGGGAGAAGAAGAACCTCGCGCAGAAACCCTAGCAGAGGGAGAAAACGCGTTTGATGAAATTAGTTAATAAATTAATCATCATTTTAATGCTTTTTACTACAATTAGTTTATAGTGGAGTTTATCATTTTCTCCATTTTTTAAAGTCGGTTTAGTCAAAATAAAAAATAAACATCATGCACACACACTATCAAATGGCAACACCCAAGTTTCAATTCCAAACCAACAATCTCATGTCCTCTTTTCTTCGGTAAATTGTATATTCGTTTATTGCTTACAAATTTTAGTATTTAATTTGTTATGATTTTATTTTTTTTGTTGAGGGAAGTAATAATCTTAATTGACATATTTAATTTATCCATCACAACACCATATATGTTGTAATGTAAATGGTAATTAATAAAAATAATAAAAAAATATTAATTGATTTATATAGTTACAACTCATTTAGTCATTTTCAAAAAAAAGTAAAGAGAAAACTCTTTTTTCGAGAAAAATTTAAGAATGCCATGAAATAAAACTTTTTTTTTTGTAGTGCCATGAAATAAACCTTTGACCAAATAATTAAGGAGTTTATATTTTATGTTTATAAATTATGAAAATTCGAGACATTATTATTTTTTTAATTAAGACAAATATCTCTAAGGATCAACAATATTTTGAATGTAATTAATTTGGTATAAACTTTCTAAATAAGTGATCGCATTGTAATATTTGAAATAAACATTGTAATATTTTGAATGAAATTAATTTGGTACAAACTTTCTAAATAGGCTATCTTTTTTTTCTTTGTTTCACGACATTTGATTCCAAAGACTTGGGAGAAATAAAATAGTTCAAGTGATTGTTATTAGTTGTTGTGTATGCTTATAGCAAGGGATCGTGACTTCCGCGTGAATACGACATAAAAAATTGTTAGAAAGTACCTCTAAATAACCTTTAAATAAGCATAAAAAAAATCCTATTTTGTTCTTTCAAAAATTAAACACATACTTTAATTGTATTAATTATAAATGATTTGTTGAAACTTTGAAATGCTACAATCAGGGCTATCTTAAAAAAGAAATTCACTGAGTTCTTTAAATCATTTGAGAATATAAAACAAGTTTTCCGTTTTCCATAGTCAATCAACTTTAAATGACTTTTAAACCATCATAAAAAAAAATCCTCTTTTATTTTTTAAAAAATAAAACCCATGAATTAATTGTATTAAAGGTAAACAAATTGTAGAAATTTGAAATGCTTCAATCAAGTCAATCACAAAAAACAAATTCAAGGAATATTTTAAATCAAGCAATAATAAATAGGTATGTCTCATTCTCTTAGTTGTGTTTACTCTTGACCCTCATCCGAATCTTCAATACATGTTTCTACTATTCTTGGTAAACAATAGATCATTAAACCATCTTTCAAATAAAAAATAAATCAAACCAAGCAAGTTCTTGGTAATCATGAGAATCAATCAAAATATGAACTTCATACTGATAAAAAAATTGGAAAAAATAACTTATTTGATATTATGTGGTTGCTAATTTAAAATTTAACAGAAAAACAATGGTCACCCTTAAATTTTAAATGAAAGTTAAAGATAAGCTAATTAATTAGTTGTAGAAATTTCTATTATACTTATAAATGATTATTATAGTTTTTTATTTACAAGAATTGAAATTTTTAGTGTTTTTATTATGAATTTTTTTATTATAGAAATCATTAAAAAAAATTATTTCTATAATCCTAATGTGCATTAAATCAAAATTAAAAAAAATATATTTTATCAGAAGTAAAATGAATAAAATTGGATATTTAAAGGTTTTGAGTTTTTTTTTGGTACAAAAAGGTTTTGAGTTTTTATATGAAAAATAATACATAATAAAAGAGAGTACAACGGACACTCTAACTCATATTATACCATGCAAACCATTCGTTTTCCTAAAAAATAAAATAAAAATATACCTGTTTTTCTCCTGAATTTTTTATTTTTTTTTAGTAAAAGTGGGATGGGCACTTTCAATATGTCATTGTTTTTTAATGAACTGAATAGAGTTCCATTGATGAGGGAAATAGAATCATTCAATTCATTCGTCGTCTAATTAAAAAAAATATTCAAAAAAAAATTTAAATTTAAGCAAATATAATTTTATGATCGTTATGGGTATGAAAAAAATTAATTATCGATGAGGAGACCTATTTCAAAATAAGCAAACATGCTTTTGTATCCGCGCCTACATGTGTTCACATGATGGGTCGGTTTTCATTGTAATCAAGTTTCATTAGGATGGATTAACAAATAATTGCACATAACTTTTTAACAAATATCTTATATATATATATATATATATATATATATATATATATATATATATATATATATATATATAGTTAAAGGGTGCATTATTGCACATGTTAAAGTATCTAAAAGCAGCAACTATTTATTGAAAAACAATAATTATTTATTAAAAAATTACATATTAATAGAAAATACACAAGTTCCAAATCAACGATACTACTTTAAACTTCTTAACATGTGTAAATTTGCACATGATAGAAAAACTCTTTAATGAAATGTTGTAAAAATTTCAAGACTTGGACTAGATTCTACTGTTTAAAACTTGAACACTTGAATTTAATTGAAACACTTTGAATCTCTATGGCATGGACCAAGTATATAATAGTGTGAACATTAGGTCAGTGCCTAGAAGAAACGTGTTGTATAGCTCAAGTACAATGTTAAATGAGCAAAGGTGGATACATCGATGCCTAAATGAAGTAAAAAATAATGAAGGGTCCCCCACCTTTGTGAACAAGTGTGGGTAAAGAAGTTAGTTCATGAGAGTATGATCTGTTTTTGAACATGGAATAAAGGCACCCTTACTTGAACATATATGGAAATCATTGACGTTATGACTAGGAAGAAGATTAATTTTAAGTGCCAACAAGAAACTAAGTGGGTGGGTGAAAAGGTGAAAGAATTAGATAGTTCAGTATTTAAGCATTGTTAAACTGGAATAGTTAGATCGAGAAATGGTGTAGGCATTATTGAGGATAAGAATGAAAAAAAGATATTGTGAATGTAAAGAGGATATGAGATTGGATTGTAGCCCACAAATTTGTAGTTGTTAGATTAATCTTTACTCTTTCATTTCAGTTTGACCACAGTATCTCAAACTTCTTATTCCTTAACTCAAACCATTTGAACTATTCAACCCCTTGAAACAATTTATTAGTTAGGATAAAGATACTAATTTAAAATAAAATATAGTTGTAAACTACATATACTTTATATTTGTAAAAGCAAATATCTTAATAAAACTATATAATATTTTTACAAAAATTACACAAAATTACGAGTTATATTTTTTGTAAAAAAAGCTTTACAATTTATACTAAAGTTACTTTAAATTTATACTGATTTATATATCAAATAACTTAAATATTCACTAACTTTGTATAGATTAATATTCAATTTAAAATATATATATATAGTTAAACTTAAATAAATATGTAAATTGTTCGAGTAAAAGTAAATAAAATAAGTACGTTAATTTCCGTTGCATTGCTTATATTCTCTTACTATCATTTTTAGTTTTTATGACAAAGACAGAAATGAAAATAGGCATGTTTCAAGACATAATGATATGTTTTTCTTTTTAACGCTAGAACATGTTGTAATTGACATTGATGAGAATTAGAACAAATGGCGTGTCACTATGCAACTTTAAACGGAAAAGCTGCACTTAAAATGCATTCAGAGGTAACATTAAAATTCAAAGTAAAAACATGTCTCCACTGAGATACGCTTTGTTAGTGTTGTCTCCACCGCACTTTTCTTTGCGTACTCCTTTGTTGTTGTTTTTGAAGCAACACAAGCCAAAATTGCTTGGAATTATGTGATGACGAGTTTAGCATCAGGGTGCAAATGACATGGACGAGGCAATTATTTTTATAAAAGTTTCTTAGACAAATAATTTATTTCAAATGGTTCTATCTCTATTTTTCTCAAAATGAAAAGCTTATGCAAAGGAAGTGGAGAGAAACTACTCATGTTATTGTTGAAGATGTGAAGAAAAACAGTACTTCACTAACAAAAAATAGGGATAAGGGTGATACATTTGAAGACTATTATACATTAAGAAATTTAGCACATTCCAACCTTGACGACAATGTTGTTTTCGAGGGGTGTGTCTTCAAGGATATAGTAAAGGCTGATTAGAGTAGTTTAAGTAGTTAAGAGGTACTTTTTTAGGATATAGTAAAGAACAAACTAAGAGTTACTAACTCTACGATACCATTCAGCATTTTCCACATTTTTTAGGCTGATATGTTTAAATATAAAGGATTCTCATATAAAGCTAATATTTTTTCTTTCTCTTCAACGTGCACACATATGCATGCAAGGATGTTAATATTAATTTCGTGACTTTACATTTAATATGAAGATCTGCATATCAGTGGCGATGACGTGAAGAACCTGTGTTTGATTGAAATTGAAATGCTGCTTCAGGAAAACAGACAGTCGCTTACTGATTTCAAATCTATGCCCAGGCCAAACGCAACAGACATGCCAACTTTCACAAACAAGCTTATCGTTGATGAGCTAAATTACAACAAAGATGAACTGGAAAAGACACACGCTGATATGTTACTGATGCTAACTGATGAACAAAGATGTGTGCATGACAAAATCATGGAGTCCGTTGATTCTGACGACGGTGGTTTCTTTTTCTTATATGGTTACGGTGGTACTAGAAGAACCTTTATATGGAAAACATTATCGGCTGCTGTTAGATCGAAGGGGTTAATTGTATTGAATGTTGCATCCAGCACTATAGCGACTCTTCTATTACCAGGTGGAAGAACCGTGCACTCGACACTAACAGTCCCTATTGAGATTAATGAGGCATCATCGCTTACGATGGAAAAGAATAGTCCTAGGGCAGACCTGGTGCATGCTGCAAAGTTGATAATTTAGGATGAGGCTCCAATGATGCACCGATGGTGCTTTGAGGCAGTTGACCGATCAATGCATGATATCATGTCCAAGAATGATCCCATGTCCAAGAATGATCCCTTAAACGAGTTTATACATTTTGGTGGAATGACAGTAGTTTTAGGTGGTGATTTCAGGCAGATATTGCCTGTTGTTCGAAAAGGAACGAGGCAGGATATTGTTGATGCCTTAATCAATTCATCAAAGATATGGGCTTATTGTAATTTGTTGAGGCTTACTGTTAATATGAGATTAGGTGCATCTTCGGTACCTACAGAGCAGGAAGAAATTGTTAATTTTGGTAATTAGAGACGTCAACAACACTTCGGATGAGAATGGTGAATTGCAGGTAGAAATTCCTGAAGATTTGCTCATATCAGACACAACAAATCCGTTGATGTCACTTATAGACTTTATGTATCCCGATTTGAATGATTACCTTGGTGACCCGCTATTTTTCCAAGAAAGGGAATACTCGCACCAACACTTGATTCGCATGTTAACGAATATATGATGTCACTGATTCCAGATGAAGAGAAAAAGTATTTAAGCTCTGATTCTGTTTGTCGATCGTGTGAAAATTCTGATGTCCAAAACGAGTGGTTCACAACAGAATTTCTTAATGGTACTAAGAGCTCTAGAATTCCAAATCACCGGTTGAAACTAAGGGTGGGATGTCCAGTTATGCTGATGAGAAACATCGATCATGCCAATGGATTGTGTAATGGTACGAGGCTGACAGTTACACATCTAAGGAAGAGCATGATAGTTGCTACCGTAATTACAGGAAAAAGGGTAGCTACCAGGGTATTCATTCTGAGGATGAATCTTATTTCGAGTGATCCAGGACTACCCTTCAAATTCAGGCGCAGACAATTTCCATTGACGCTTTGTTTTGCAATGACAATAAATAAAAGTCAGGGTCAATCTTTATCTCGACTGGGAGTTAATCTTCTTAAGTCTGTGTTCACGCATGGACAACTCTATGTCGCTGTCTCTCGAGTTACTTCTAGAAAAGGTTTGAAGCTGCTCATCTTGGATGAAGATAATAATGTTTGCAAGGAGACCACAAATGTTGTGTATCGTGAAGTTTTTCAAAAAGTATGATCATTGGTTATGTTTTACAATTGTTGTTGCTATAATTTAGAAAACAAAAGTTGCGTATTGTTTGGAAGTCATTTTTTTTTATTTCTTTGTAAGGCGTACTGGTCATTACAAGACATGCAATTTCTATATAAGCAGATCCTCCTGCCATTGACTTTTAATTGATGCACTTTTCAGGTATAACAACACGCGGAACGTTTTTTTTTTTTACATCGTTGTTACCCTAAAATACAATATTTACTTTAGACCATTGATTTTGTAAAAAATAAAAAAAATAACAATCGGCGTTTCTGTAGCCCAAACTATACTTATACACACCCGTAAAAAATTTAACGTTTGCATTCACAGACTAGGTGTATACATCTGACACTGACTATTATATAAAAAAATATAAAAATTTTAGTTTTTATGATTAATAAAATACATTATGTCAACAAATAATAATATACAGTACGTTGACGTATTTTTGCAAAAATATTACATATGCTAAGATGATATTTTTTTCCCATGTCAAATTTAAATTATAACCACACTTATAACTTTAATACTATAACATAATATAAAATCTATACATTTGATCCTAAAAGTTTTTTATTTCCCGTGCTTGGCACGGGTCACTATACTAGTTATTTAGTAAATAGAAGGTGATGGGCTGAAATAGATTACGGCTAATTAGATTAACTTAATTAATTTGCCAAATGCTAAGATTTGTTCTAAAGATACACTGTTTAGTTAGTATTTATCGTAAAAGAAATGCTGGTTATCCACAAAATCGCATCACAAGATCACAACAATGTTAGTAACTAATATCTCCTCCGCCTGCAATTTTTTAAAAGAGACCTACCACAAGAAAACGTGACAAGTCTGTGAGTCTGTTATGGACAAGACAAGCTCTGAAATTAGAACAACAGACTTGTAACATTCTCATCTGATAGATCTCTTTTTTAACTGCAAAAACTTCAACAAGCCGACATAATCAATTGATAAAGCATAAAAAAATCCAAAATGACGTGAATTATTTATTTGTTGACAACGTTAGAAAATCAAAGCAAATTACTTGGAAAGTTACCCCTTTTGAAAGGAAAAAAAAAAGTGTTGGATATCAGCAGTAAAACCCGTAATAGGGAATTATAAGATTAGAAAGTTACCCCTTTTGAAAGAAAAACGAAAGTGCTCAATATAAGAGAAAGGTCTTCGAAATAAGCCAATCACATGATTATTTCTTTCTCCTTTCTTTCTCAAATTAAAACCCAAAAAATGGATCGAACAAATTAAACCCACACGAGTACTCACGTCGAACAAAATAGAAAACAAGAAAACAAATATGTAAATTAATTTGAAAAAAAAAAAAACTTTGCAAAAAATGTGAGAAACTCGGTAAGCAGATTTATCGACACAATCACAATAACCGGCCAGTAAGATTCTTCGATTTAATATAACTACAGCCGCAATGGCACCAGAGCCGGCCCATAGCCCGTCGAGGCTGGACTATGACACCGGGCCTCAATTTTTTTGGGGGCCAAAATATTTTTTTTTTTTAATTCATGGCCATAAACAAATAAGTTATATACGATTAGTGTTGGGTAAAAAACAAAAGAAGCGTGATGGTCTAGCGGTTAGCTCCAGGTTTTGTAACTTCCTTGACTTGGGTATGATCCCTGTAAGCTCCCTTTTTATATTTACTAGACTTTTCACCCGTGCTATCGCACGGGTCTGATATAGATGAAGATTATTTTTGAACAAATGATTTTTAAATTGCTAGTTGCGACTAACATGTATGACATTTATATTATATTCGCAATAAGACAATCGAATATAATGACATGAAACAAAATAAATTTATCACAACTTTACACTAATATAAGATTTTATCTTACAAAAGTAGTCTAAGTTATAAGTTTTTGCTGGATGGGGTAATAGGAACGTGATCACTACTTGATATTTTTTAGACAACTTGATCACAACTTAATCATATTAATGTCCTCCACATGTTTGATTGTTTCCTCTCTATACATCCAATAGCTTATTTTGTTGTTTCAAAAAAAAAAAAACCAATAGCTTGTCGCAAAAGTGTGTCTAGGAAGCTTATTAATGCATTGTTCAATATCAGTGATTTATGATTTTTAAGATTGAATTAGTAATGTGACATAAACACACTTCAGTGGAATACAATTGTATTTTACTCTTTATTCTCTTTCAATTTTACTAAAAGTGTGCCAATTGATTAGGAACATACCTAATATGCAAAACCTGTAGTTTTTGAAAACTTGGAAATAAATTGATACTTCACTTGCTGTTAAAAAATAAATAATTTGATACATCAGACAACAATAGAACCCTTATAAGAGTGTGAAAGCCACTGATCCAAGATGACATCACTTCACTATAAAAAATCACGTGGGAGTGCTCTTGGCTTAAAACAATATGACTTTTTTAGGAGAATTGATGGTTGTTCTTTATATAGTTAGTAAAATTAATGTATTAGAATATTTCAGCATAACTATAACTATAGTTTACATAAGTATTCAACACCAATAAGTTGGTCACGGACTTACACCATTACAATGTGGGAAAAAGAGTGTTATAACACCAAAGCCACTAAAAAAATTCATCAAGACACATTATTTGCCTCAATTGAAAGAAACTTGATCACTTATACTCAGCAAACTATACAGAGGCAACTTCTGCCACAGAGAAGCATGAGTTGCACAGTTATAAGACACCTCTCACAAAATACAACAGTCTAAATGAATTCGGCAAGCTGAAAAACAGTGATATGGATAGTCTGCTAGCTACGTCTCTCTTGATTGATACATCAACTCCCCACTGAAGATACAATACAGCAACCAAAATCCTGAAACAGTATGCATATATCAACACTGCAAAAACTACAACACACTACTCAGACAGAACAACTCCAACTCGAAGACAGGCTAAATCAAAGGCAAAATGACCAAACTATC
The DNA here is from genome assembly GCF_051527215.1 of Medicago sativa. NCBI lineage: Eukaryota > Viridiplantae > Streptophyta > Magnoliopsida > Fabales > Fabaceae > Medicago > Medicago sativa. The sequence goes on along the minus strand of NC_140755.1, from coordinate 37,061,809 downwards.
ATGACTTGACTTCCCCTTTTTTGGATAAGAAAACATGTCAAAAACAATAAGATTAAAGAAAACATGTAGAGCATCTCATCAAATATAGCTTTAGTTGACCACATTATGCCAGGTTTTGGTTGTGATATGTCAGGGTAAAAACAACATACTCTATTATCATATATCTTTTCTCTATCGAGACATGAAAAACTCAGGGCATGTGAAAAAGTAAAATACATCAAAACAACTTCCAAAATTCCTACAGGAACCAAAAAACATGATAAGTAATATGCCTCCAAATTATTCATCAATGTATACCTAAAGACTAAAGAAAGCAAAATATAATCAAGCATCATTCTCATAGTTAGGGTACGTAAAACAGTAATTGTAGCCATTAGGGTTTTGGAAAAATTAGGGCTTCAAAATTGGCTTGGGACAACTTTTATATATAGATAGATAAGCTTTCGGGTTAACTTTTATAGATAAATAGATTAACGATTTAGTTAGGGTAAAACAGTAATTGTAGCCATTAGGGTTTTGGAAAAATTAGGGCTTCAAAATTGGCTTGGGACAACTTTTATATATAGATAGATTAGGGTTAAAACAGTAAATTTAAGCATTAGGGTTTAGGTTAAAATTAGGGCTAAAATAAGCTTTCGGGTTAACTTTTATAGATAAATAGATTAACGATTTAGTTAGGGTAAAACAGTAATTGTAGCCATTAGGGTTTTGGAAAAATTAGGGCTTCAAAATTGGCTTGGGACAACTTTTATATATAGATAGATTAGGGTTAAAACAGTAAATTTAAGCATTAGGGTTTAGGTTAAAATTAGGGCTAAAATAAGGTTTCGGGTTAACTTTTATAGATAAAAATAGATTAACGATTTAGTTAGGGTAAAACAGTAATTGTAGCCATTAGGGTTTTGGAAAAATTAGGGCTTCAAAATTGGCTTGAGACAACTTTTGTATATAGATAGATATTTTTCTCATATAGGGCCTGTCTTTTGGGCTCAAAAATTTATTTATTTTCAACATTTAACCCAATCCAAATCCTTTTTTTTTACCCCAATATTTTTTAAGGGCCTGTCTTTTGGGCTCAAAAATTTATTTATTTTCAACATTTAACCCAATCCAAATCCTTTTTTATTACCCCAATATTTTTTAAACCATTAATTTTTTGTGTTTTTTTTTTGGGGCAAATATCTTAAATTATAACGGGGTCTCTAAATTGTTTAAGACGGCCACATTCAAGATTAAGGGTATTGGTTTTTTTGTTACCACCGTTCTCTCAGTACAATGTAGCATAGTTACACAATAACATAAAAAACAGAGAAACTAAACACATAATAGAGAATTATAAGATTAGAATCATAAGAAAACGAAGTAGCTACTGAGAAAATTGAAAAATCGAAAGTAAAGAATGAAAAATTGTAAGCAATTTCAGATCTCTGTGTTAGATATCAGCCGTAAAGCCCTAAACCTAAAAAGATGAGTCTGGAGTGAGGGCTGGGTGCGTATATTTATAATCGAACTGCAGGGCTGAGCCTAGGAAACGTTTATTTTTGAATGATCCAATGGATATAAAAAGATGTAGTACAAATAGGAAATTTTACCACATACCCCTACACTTATACTTTCACCCCTACAAATCATAAAAAATTCCAATTTTATCCTTTTTATCATTTGACTTCACACACCCCTACAAAATATATTTTCTGTGTCAAAAAGTTTCCTGCTAATTGAGTAAATCTCTTGCTAACTTGCAGATTGAATTCTGCAACACCACTCCCCAATTATTTCCCATGCCTGTCTCTATGTTAGCACAAATTCGCAACTTTGATAATCCATTAATTACAACATCTTGGTTTTTTCATGAATCAAATTAAATGGTATTCCCTGCACATGATAATAATTTGATGAAACCTGACATAAATTTTATTGAAATAAAAAATTGAAAAGAGCTTTATAGCAAAAAGAGGAATCATAGATCAATTTCATTTTGGGGATATTTATTTTGTTAACCATTATTCTTTCCCTGTGTTGTAAAGTAGAAACATGCGCAGATACAAAATTGAAGGATTAATAAGAAAACTACACGTCGTGGTGTTGAAATCATAGAAGAACAAAAAGGAGAATTAGAAAAACTGAAATGGGGAAGGAGAAGGAAGAGAGAGATGGAATCAGATGTTGTGTTGCAATGAAGTTTGTGGGGGTGAAATTCATTGATAAAAAGGGTAAAATTGAGATTTTTTATAATTTGTATGGGTGAAGGTATAAGTGTAGGGGTATATGGTATAACTTCCGTACAAATATAACTTAATCAAATTGTTAATATGGGGTGTGTTTGGTTTAGAAAAGAATTTGTGAAGAGAGAAATAGGTAAGAGAAAGTTTAAAAAGAGAGAAATAAATGAGAAATAGAGTTGATTTGATAGGTTGTTTGGTATAAGAGAAAGATAAAAGTGATAGAGAAGAAAGAAATGTTGATTATTTTAAAATGTACCAAAATACCCCTAATTGAAAAACCTAATATAAAAAATTAATTTAATGTTTTTTGAGCTGTTTATTTAATTTTTTAAATAACTTAAATCAATTTTCAAGTAATTTAACCTATTAGATTTTTGTTTAATTGATAAATTTTCTAGTAACATATTAGATTATTTTTGTAATTTTAGAAATTATAAATTTGAATTTATCAATATTTTTATTATAACTTTTAGTTTTAAATTTTTATTCCATCCATAGTTAACCCAAAGACCATCATGGTATACAGACACGTTTTTTCCTTTCGTCTCAGCCACAATCACTTCTTTGTTAGTATTAACATCTCCTTCTCTAAACCCAAATTTTCAGTTTTAAATTAATATAATTTTTTGATAAATCGATCAAAGATTGTTATTATTAAATCCAATTTGTTTTTAACCTCCGTCTTCTATGGACTTCTTTCACAGATACAAGGCAGGATGCTTTATACTGTAATTTTTTTTTTTTGCCACTAAAAAGGAAAATTCCAAGGCAGGATGATACATGGGTATTAATGGAAAAATGAATTAAGGAAGTTTTCTCTCTGTTTTCTTCGCAGGTTAGAGAAGTAGAAAAAAGGTGTGAGACTTAGTCTCTTGCACCTGTTTCTCTCGTGCTCCAAACGAAAGAAATTGACAATTTCTTAGCTATTTCTCTCGTCCCCTTTCTCTCTCTCTCTCAAACCAAACAGGTTGTTGGTGATTCTACGCTCTAGTGGCTTGTAATGTGGTCTATCGTGTGCCATTATTTATCATTGTTATCCGTATTTATTCATTTTGTTAAGTCTTCAGCAACTTAACCTAATTTTTTTTCCCTCCACTAATCCTTTATTAGGTTTGCAACAACTCAATCCTAAAATTTTGGTATCACCGGTGTTGTTTTGATTGATTTTTTCGATTTGATAGGAAAGGAGCTTGAAGAGGCTGGATTTCTCAGTGAATCGACACGGTCGCGGTCGCGGAAAGATTTTTGGGGATTGCATATGTCGCTGGTTTGTGGTCTGATGTCATAGAGAGTTGATTCAATTTGTCGATGTCATGATTGTGTTTCAGGTCAAATTTTTATCTCCCTCCTCTCTTCAATTTTTTCCAATTTTATTATAAATTCAAAATGTGTTTTAGCTTATTGATTAGATTTTATACATTTATTTTGAATTTCTTCTAAAACTGATAATTAACTTGGATTGCATTCTTATAAGGTGATGTTATGCTTTAAATTAATTTTGTTAAGTCTGCAGCAATTTAACCTAATATTTTCCCGCTCATTTGCTGTATTAGGTTTGCAGTAATTTAACCTAACAAATTCCATCTAAAAAAATGCATCGTACCAATTTCATTCCTATCATTTTGCCTTCTTTTTTTACAATATTTTGTACACTTATTTAATACTAAAAAAAATGCATCGCACCAATTTCATGCCTTTTTTTTACAATATTTTGTACAATATTATTTTGAAGAAAATATTTATTTATTAATTTTATTAGGTCTGCAGCAACTTAACCTAATAATTTCCCTCTAAAATGCTGCATTAGGTTAGCAACAATTTTTTTTTCAAGGTAAAGGAAGTTACAGCTAGAGCTGTAACCCCATATATATTTTTAAGGTTAGCAACAATTTAACCTAACAAATTCCATCTAAAATGCAGCTATCCCTAATATTTCTCCTCATTGATGAGTTTTTCATTCCTATCATGTTGTGTCATTGTTTGTATATATCTATTGTTTCTGTAGACTTTTTTTGACAAGTTGTTGTACATTATTTAATATGTTTACAAACAGAATACCCTAATTTTCATACAAACTCGACTACCCTAATTTCTATAGGGAGTCTCAATACTTAATAAAATGTTTCTTTTATTGGGTTAATTAAGTTTTAGTCCCTATAAATATTCACAGTTTTGTTTTTAGTCCCTACAAAATAAAATCACACTTTTTAGTCCCTGTGACATTTTCCTTAAGTATTTTAGGGACCAAAAATGTTGATGGAAATTTTGGATAGGGACTAAAAATGCTGATGGAAAAATTTATAGGGACTAAAAAATGTGATTTTATTTTATAGGGACTAAAAACAAAACTGTGAATATTTATGGGGACTAAAAACTTAATTAACCCTATTTTATTCAATGTGAATTTTTTTTGAAGGAATTTTATTCTATGTGAGTTAATAATGTTACTAAATTCACAGTTAATAATGGGGACTAAAAACTTAATTAACCCTATTTTATTCAATGTGAATTTTTTTTGAAGGAATTTTATTCTATGTGAGTTAATAATGTTACTAAATTCAGTTAATCATATGTCTAACCCAGGCAACGCCGGGTAAAAGTTCTAGTATGTGTTATTATTTTATTCAACAATTGATATTTCAATTTTTGGAAAATTGTAAATACTTTTATTGTGTTTTGGTTCTACAATAGAGATAAAAGTGATTTTTTTAAAAGGATAGAAAAAAGAATAGGAATTAGTTATAAGCATCTAGAGTTTGGCGGTGAAAGTTGTGTGTGTGGGAGGAATTAGTTGGTTGGGGAGTGTAGAGTTTAACTTCACAATGTTACTTTGCAGGTTGATAGTGGTGATCAATGGCAATGACAATTAGATCATGTTGCTCATTATTCAGTTACTGGAGTGTATCATTTGCTAGCTAATCTTGAATCGCGCTTTCATTCATCTATTTCAGATTTAATTTGACATAAAGATGTTCCTCTAAGGATAGTGGAGATGACTGGAGATGATTGTCATTAAACATTATCATAACGCCTAAGGTATTCTGATATTAAGGTATTCTGAGATTAGCTAACGAATTAAAATGATTAGCTATCATTTGAATTCTAATTAAAATGTTTTACTTAACAATATTCCTTAGTCCAGTTATGATAATTGATGTTCCTCAAGTTTATTCATCATTGATTCATCATCATTCTATCGTATAAACATAATTACAATCCATTACAAGTTTTGAAAATCATAAGACTTAATTTCGGTAAAGTTCGTCTATTTTCCACAAAACACCGATTTTCAAGTATTTCACCAAAATAATGTTTTCAAGTGTCTACAAGCTATCACAGCATTTCTACGTGTTATCTAATAGTTCAGAAATTAAAACACGACACAATCTCTTCACAAAGTTCACTTAAAGTTCCAATTTCGCCAAGTTCATCTATTTTTGTTCACCTTTCAAAACCAAAACATTCTTAAAACAAGATCAAGTTAAACTATTCATAAAAGTTCAATTATACTTCAATTATATAGGGTTAGGTGTTTGGAACTCATAGGGATACTTAAAAGTCCACGAAAATGCGAAAAATCGGGTTTTTCGAGCACCTGAAGTTGTGCACGGTTGTGCTTATTGAACGCAAGGACGTGTGTGCCAACAGCAATCCATGTGCACGGTTCGTGTGTGTGACACGCACGTTCGTGCTCGTCTGACATCACATATTTTTCGATTTTCCGTTTTTTGCCATTTCACAACACTATTTTGTGACAGCTAGTTTACAATTAGGGAGGTTGATTTGAACATACTTCTTACGATTTAAAGTTGATTTATAATTATAGTTGATCTCAATTTTTAAAGTTTGTTCACTAAGACTTGATTGACTCTATGTAATGCAGACTCGGTCTAAATTAACTATTATAGTTAATACCTAAGAATATTACTAATTAAGCCTAAGACTCTATTACTAATACTAAATGCTAAACCTAATTGTCCTCGTGAGCTTAGCTCAGTTGGTATGGACAATGCATAAAATATGCAAGGTCCGGGGTTCAAACCCCGACCACCACCAAAAAAATGCTAAACCTATTTCTAAATGCAAAATTAAATGACTAACTCTAACTAAATAAATAACCTAATTAAACTTGACTCGATCTAACATAGATATTATAACAACCATTATTTTTACTACGACTCCCTAAAATGCATTGCGAAAAATTAAAATAAAAACCTAAACTGAGACTCTAAAATAAAAACTAAAAATAAACGAATGGGGTTAGTTCCTAAATGGGAAAAACAAAAAGAAAAATAAAAATGGTTAGTACTAAATGGAAACAATAAACTAAATGCAAAACGGAAAAAATAAACTATGTTAGTAAGGACTAAAATAATAAACTAAATGTAAAACTAGACTCTAAAAAAATATAACTCAACTAGAACTAAATATTTTTGGTATTTTTTAATTTTTGAAAACAGAAAAATAAAATGCAGAAAAATAAATGACTGAAAAATAAAGATAAATAAAAACAAGTAATTTAAATCGTTTAGTCGAAAATATCAACAATCCCCGACAGCGGCGGCAAAAACTTGATGGTCGGATATGGCAAATGTACCAAATCGTTTACCAGGTAATAAAGTGATAAGTAGAGTATCTTATCCACAAGGATTGTGGTTTCGTCCAAACAATTCGCGTTACTTATTTTTATAAGTTGACAATATAAAAGATAAAGGATTAAAAAGTCTTGCAATTTTTATCTGTTTGCAACAGAGCAAGTTACCTGTTTTTGGTTGTAGAAAATAAAGCAGCGGTTAGGATTCTTCGAATCCCCCTGTATATATTGTTGAATATTAAGTAACAGTAATGTCGCGTTTATTTATCTTAGGTAGACTATATAAGTGATGAGGCCGTTGGGATGTTACTAACATACTTTGGTATATCCCTCCGATGGATAACTACACATGTTGATCGCACGGTGATCCTTACATGCGGGGGCTTGCTAATTCAAAGGTAATTGAAACATAAACTTAAATTGTTTTCCAGTGTTTCCCAAGGCAATGAAGGCCAAGGTTCCCTTAGGTATGCCTATCTATGAATCTTAAGACACTTATAGCACACTCTCTCAACGCTTAGTCGTTTTACAAACGGGCAGTCCTAATCTATGTCTACCTTACTAAGGATTTCAAGAGAATGGTTCTATTAGGTTACATTTTATTTCCTTCAGTTAGGCACTTGTTTCCCTAATTACTAATAAGTTAATTCTGATGAGTCGTTATTTAGTCTATTTTTATATATTATTTAGTTTCGTTTTATTTAGATTTGAATTTATTTTATTTAAATATTGTTTCCTTTTTGAGCTATTTTACTTCAATTGCCTATTTTTATATTTCAGGAACGAATATTGGATGGAAGGAGTCTTGGAGCAAAAGAAAGGAGTCTGGAGCTAATTCGGAGCGAAAATACGAAAGATTCGGGAACAAAATATATTCCCCCAAAGTCAGAAGCTTGGCACGGCCCGTGCCAACATGTGGCACGGCCGTGCCACCCTCCAGGATGCCTTTTGCTGCTTTTTCTTCAGGCCCAAGCTACTCTGTTTTAGTTTTACCCAAAAACCCTTGTAATTGCTTAGATTTTAAGTCGATTGTAACTATAAATAGAGTAGCCTCCCATCACAAATATTCATCTTTATTTCTTGGAATTCAATAGTGACAATTGTTTTCTTAATAAAGTTCACCTTTTTATTTCTTTACTTCCTTGTTATTTATTTTATGCTTTCTCTCTTCTTCCCCATGTCTACGATGAACATGAGTGAGTAGACTTCTTTGTCTTGGGATTATTGGATAAGTCTAATGAAGTAATCCGGATCAAGTCAAGCCTTAAACCTTAATTTTATGTAACCCTAATTTCTAATCTAAATTCACCGCTTTAACATGAATTAACCATTATCAAACTGTGGAAGCGAACGCGGAGGGTTTGATAATTGTTAATTCATTATCTCAAATATCAATTCAAAAAGCGAACGCGGAGCTTTGATATTCGAACAAGTGAATTTAGACGAGGATTGCGAAACATGAGAATAGTTTAGCAAACCTTGAGACATATAAAGTTTCGATCTTCAAGGGTTCCAAAGGCAATCACCCATGAGAATAGGTGTGGTTGTTGGACGAATACACTCACTGACTTCGAGAGATGCTTTGATACGCTTAAGAGAAACTTGTCTTTAGAAATTAGGACTAACGTAAGGTTATAAGTTTAAGGGTTTGTTTGTGAAGGATTCGTCGTTACAATGAACCAATAATCCCAAGGCTTCTTTTTATTATTGTTATTTACTTTCAACCAACTGAACCTCCTCTTTTATAAACTTTCTTCTCCTCTAATCATTCTTTTAAAGTTAGTTAAATTGAACAACTCCCTAGCGGAACGATACTCTCTTTTACTACTATTTCGATAGACCGTGCACTTGCGGTTTGGCCTATCAAATTCCTAGGTTCGATAGGGCACCACACAGTCTTAATAGTTTTTAGCCACTAAGTACCTACGACTAGGCTCAACAATCATTCTAGTATCTTTGGCTAATTAATAATCACTTACTTCATAGACAGATAGTTAACAATAAAATGATATAAATATCACTATATAAGCATCCAGTTAGTGATAACAATATTAGGCCCTGTCACAAGCTAAGTACCTAAACTAGGGTTGCACCTATCACAGAAATAAACTATTTCCTAATAAAACTCAATAGCGAACAAAAGAAATAAATAAAATATAAACGACATTAAATTAAATAAATATCAAACTAAAATATACGTAGGTTCATCTTAAAACTCTAACATAAAAAGATTTAGTTACACATGGTAACTAAAAACAAATTACTAAAGATAAAAACATACCCTAGAAAAATCAAGGAGAAGATAGAAACTCTCTCGAAGCTCCAAAGTTTCCTTCCTCTTGAACTGCCACAGTTCTGAACGAGAAATTATGAATGAGAAAGGCTGGTATTTATAGTGAAAGTTTCTACCTGGGTTTGAGCTAAAAGTGCGGGCTTTACCCAACACGGAAGCAGGAAAAGACGCTTGCGCTCCACATTTTTGCGAAACACCCTAGGCGCATGAGAGTGAGGCAAAATGCATGCCCCAGGCGCATGGTTTTCCAATTTCATGCCCTGTGCATTTTTCCATGCCCTAGGCGCATGGCATCTATTTCCTGGGCCCAATTTCCAATTTTTCGTCGTTTTTAGGTCTTCGTCTTCAAATAACTTGTCTCAGAACTTTGGGAACGGAATTCCTCCCACTTGTAAGTCTTCTAAGGCCTCTTGAATTTTCTTTCTTGTTTCCTGAATCTTCACAATTCTTCAGATGTTCTTGATTTGCCGATTTGCTTGATATCTTCGTGAATTACTTCAAAAACTCCCTAAAATTGCTATGTTTCGGAAAAACTAGAATTACAGACTCAAATATAGAAAATATTACAAAAGTCCCGAAATCATAGACAGTCGTTCTAATACTCCTCCTTTTTTATGTTAAATCCTACTGAAAATAACTAAAAAACATGCTAAGAATAATGTAAGATGACATGTCATCACTTTTGCATTTTATGCTATCTATTTGTTTTATTGATGATACTTATTGTCTATTTATGTTTGAGATTTAAGATATGGTCGGTGATGTATTATGAGACTTGAGACATGGTTGTTGAGATTTGTTATATGTTACTGAGACATTTATGACGTTGTTTTCTGCTGCGAGTTTTGAAAAATCAGTTTATGCATGTTTTGAGAAAAATGATGACGTAGCATCTAAACTCTTCCGAATAATTGATTTATTTGCATGATTTATTGCATTCGGGGTTTAAGGTGTTATGTCCAGCACAAAGACCCAATCAAGGACACAAACAAGCAATAAAGTATGTGGATACATCTTAAATATTCTCAACCATGACACAATCAAGGAATAAAGTATGCGGTACACAAAATCCACTTTATTAAGCAAAATAACCAAAAAACCCTAATTTCTACAGATGTTACATACCTCCAACAATATTTCGGGTCCTAGTTTTTGTTCCACCACACCATTCCACCTCCAGTTTCTTTCGCGCCCTCCTCTTCCATGCTCGAAGACGAAGCAAGGTGAAGGATGTAACAACCTAATTCTATTCAAGCAATAAAACATGCGAATATAACGGATATTCAAGAATTAGACGCTACGTCTCAACAAAACAACAACTAGCATGCATGTATATATATATATATATATATATATATATAATATCTCAACAGTCGCAGCGGATATAAATCATACATCACCATCAATACATATGCCATGGTCAACAATACATCATCAAACAAAATCCTCCAAGTCCGACAATCAGTACATCTCAAATAAATAAAATAAGTCCAACACAACTAAAAGACACTGACTCAACCTAATCAGAGCCCTAACTATAACTCCAAAATGATAGCGGAGGCTAACTCCATCTATCCAAGCACTCACCGCAAGCAGACTACTCCTGCACATCGTCTACCCATCCATACAGACAGGTAGGCGGCATAAACCACCGGAGGTTAGCTTTACATTAATCATAATCAATAAATAATAATTGGATATAAAGAAGTTAAATTAATCCTCAAATAGTCGCATAAACGATTAACTTCCATACATACATACATTCAACCAATCCAAATATTACAAGCAAGCATACACTTACCACCAACAAACAACATTCACATATCACATCAAGCTTTCATTTCATTATGCAATGCACCTATACTCGACGCATACATGCATGTGGTCCCATACAACAACATTAGATGCCAACCGCACATCTAAGTAAGAGTGCACCTCCTCTTACCATGTAAAAGTACACCTCCTTTTACATTTCACAACTGACTTCATATGATATGATGCATGGACATACAACAATGACCCGATAATGCACAACTTCAACATACAACTACCAACGACAATGTAAATGTACACCTCCAATTACATTGACTAGTTCAACAACATTGCATTATCAAGTATTCATGTCCACACACATTCAACAAATCACAATTCACATATGAGTCATCATCACATAAACCATCGTCTTCACATATGAGTCATCATCACATAAATCATCATCAACTACACAATATCTCACAACAATCCCACATAATTCTCGTAAACTAAGCAAAGTGGAATAATACAACATTTATGATAAACATCATATTCAACCTTCAACAACCATTCATATATCCTCAATTAATCATATAAGTCATTCACAAAAGATTTACAAGGTAATTGGTTCAAAGGAATCGTTTTCAACAAAGTTTGTCTATCGGTATCTCATTTTCAAATAAATTGAAGTTATTGAACCAAACCAAGCAAACAAGATTCAATGCCTCAACTAAGTATACCTCTAGGCCACATGTGAGTGCAGTAGAGGATACTTTGGCGTTTCACCGGCCAAATGTGACGAAACCATGAAAAACTCAAAGTTCGTCTCTCTTTGTCATTTTTACAAAAGAATCCCATTTTCGAAACAAAACATGTTAAGGCTTGATGAAACCAATCACAACCATTTTTAGAAATCATATAAATAACATACAATCTTAACCCTACTTCAATTCCATGAGAAAAACGAGTTTCCGAAAAATTGACGTTTTTGGACCGTTTTTCAAAAGTTAAGTGAATTTCACAATTTCTAGTCCAAATCGAATCAAACGTAGTTCCAGTAGGATTAAGTGTGTAATCAGAGGTTAAACAAGTCAAAAGAAACATTTTAGAAAGCTCGGATTGGTCCCCAAGTGCACGAAACAAAGAATCAAGTTTGGCTGTACAGGAGGTAGCATGCTTAAGCGTCCACCACTCGCTTAAGCATCCGAGTTACAGAAGCAACAGGGACTGCTCGCTTGCAGCACGCTTTCAGCATGCTACTGGCTCGCTTAAGCGTGGTCTGCACGCCTAAGCGTCCTGCACCAGAACAGCTCAAAAATTGTTACGGGTTCTAACCCCTTTCACCTCAAAATCCCCATTTTGATTCTCCCAAACCCCAAAACTTAATCCCAAAGATGTTTATAGGTCTTATATGCTTCAAAACACTTAAACATGCATACAACTTGCAATCACAATATCAATTCATCAAAATTCACCAATTCACCAAACTTTTACAACTTTCAACAACAACAACATTTGAACATGATTTCATCAACAATTCAACAACCACAACATTATTCATCATCAATTTCACCCAAAACCCATCATGTTCATATATACCCATTTTTAACATACAAATTCAACAACAACAACACAATTATCATTCAATTCATGCATATAATCATATCATCACAATTAAGCACGAATTTCTACAACTAAATTCAAATTAACCACTTAATGAAAGAATTAGGGTAGAATCTACAACTATTAATTATGATTAAAGTCTAACTCCATTACCTCAATTCTTCAAAATCAACACTAGGGCTTCACTTTAGCTCCAATCCTTGAAGCTTGACCTCCCTCTAGCTCTCTCTCTCTAGCTTCCTCTTCAACCCTTCTCTACTCTTACTCTTTCTCTCTCTACCTCTTCTCTTAATAATGAAAAATGATGGTAAACCCTATTTTCCTCTAACACTAGAGTTTATATAGGTTCTATCAAATTGGGCTCAACTCACAACACCTTAATGGACCTAACCCATTTCTATTCTAACCCAAAAATGTTACTACTCACTTAACAGTAAAATGTAATACTAACGGTCACTTACCGGTAACAAAATAAATCACTACACTCTTCGGTAACTTAGTAAAATAACAACCCTCATTAAACACTAAAAACAATCATCAGCAAAATTACTAAATTACCCCTGCTCATAAAATGACCAAAATACCCCTGAGTCCAAAATGACTAAAATACCCTTCTAACATCGAATTCTACAATTCCCAACTAAAAATACACACAGAGGCAAATAATCACATACAGCACACACAAAAGCAATTAAATAAATAATAAAATAAATATAGCGAAAAATCGGGCTGTTACCACTCTCCCCCACTAAAAAGAATTTTCGCCCTCGAAAATTACCTGAAGGAAACAACTCCGGATACGAAACCTTCATTCTACTCTCTGATTCCCAAGTGGCACTCTCACCAGTTGGTCCAACCCAAATCACTTTAACCAAATCGATATCCTTGCCACGCAAACGTTTCACTTCACGATCCTCAATCCTAACTAGCCAAGTCTCAACAGTCAAATTATCTCTCACTTCCAAATCATCCACTTGAATCACATGAGACGCATCATACACATACTTCCTCAACTGAGACACATGAAACACGTCATGAAGATTCGACAAGGACGGTGGTAACGCAATCTGATACGCTACAACCCCAACCTTTTCAATAATCTCAAACGATCCAATAAAACGAGGAGTCAACTTCCGACACTTCAAAGCACGACCAACACCAGTTATAGGATTCACTCTCAAAAACACATGATCACCAACCTGAAACTCAATGTCCTTTCTCCTCTTATCATGATAACTCTTCTGCCTACTCTGAGACGCTCTCATCTTCTCTTGAATCATCTTAACCGTTTCCGTAGTCTCTTGCACAACTTTCGGTCCTAACAAAGCACTTTCACTTGACTGATACCAACACAACGGAGTCCTACACCTCCGACCATACAAAGCCTCAAACGGTGTCATCCCGATGCTAGAATGAAAACTGTTGTGGTAAGTAAACTCAATCAACGGCAAACATTCAATCCAACTGACACCTTGCTCCAACACACAAGCTCTCAATAAATATTCCAAACTCTGAATAGTCCTCTCCGTCTGACCATCAATATGGGGATGATAAGCAGAACTTGTAACAGCCCGATTTTTCGCTAGATTTATTTTATTATTTATTTATGAGTGTTATGTGTGCTATTATGTGATTATTTGCATCTGTGTGTATTTTTTGGTTAGGAATTGTAGAATTCGGTGTAGAAGGGTATTTTAGTCATTTTGGACTTAGGGGCATTTTGGTCATTTTGAGAGTAGGGGTAATTTTGTAATTTTGGATGAGAATAATTTTAGTGCTTAGTAAGAGTATTATTTTACCAAGTTACTAGAGAGAGTGTAGTAATCATTTTATTTACCGGTAAGTGACCGTTAGTGTTGCGATTTACCGTTAAGTGAGTAGTGACATTTTGGGTGTTAGAATAGAAATGGGTTAGGCCCATTAAGGTTTGAGAGATAAGCCCAATTGAATAGAGCACATATATAAACTCTAGTTGTTGGTGAAAATTAGGTTTCATAACATTTCACATTTCATTTCATTTGGGAAGAGAAGAGATAGAAGCTTGAGAGTAGAACAAGATCAAGGGCTAGAGCTAGAGGCGGGGATTCATCATCTAGGAGCTAAGTTGAGGCTTGAATTAAAGATTCTTGGTGTTAGAGGTAAGGGGGTTAGGCTTTAATCATAATCCTTTAGTTTAATTCTACCCTAATTCTTTGCATAATTGTGGTTAATTTGATTTTGGTTGTAGAATTTCATGCTTAATTTTGTTGATATGATTATATGCATGAATTGAATGTTAATTGTGTTGTTGTTGTTGAAATTGTATGTCAAAATGGGTAGATATGAACATGATATGTTTTTGTATGAAATTGATGATGAATGAAGTTGTGGTTGTTGAATTGTTGATGAATTCATGTTCAAATGTTGTTGTTGTTGTTTTAACATGTGTTGTTGATGAATTGATGCAATGGGTATCATTGAAATGATGAATTATGATGAGATTTGTTGTTGTTGTTCAAATTGGTGAAATTTGTGTCAAGTTGTCCATGTGAAGGACCCAAATGAAATTTTGATATATGAGGTTGTTGACTGAGTTTTTGATGTTTTTGGATGAATTGGAATTGGTAGAATTTCTGTTTTCATATTGTGATTGTGTTAGTCGAGTTGTTTGGGAGAAAACGGGTTTTTCGTGTGAAATGTCAGTGTTTAAGCGTTTTTGCAAAAGAAATGATTATGTGAGGTTTGGGAGAAATGATTTTGGGATGGTTGAAACTTGAATTTATCTGTAGATTATGATAGAGCTAAGTGTCAGGAGCGTATAGGCGAAAACGACATCGAAAACGGAGTAACGGTTTGATTTTTATGCGCGAAAACGTGAAGGTTGAAAATCTGCTACTGATCAGGAGTTGATCCTGATCAGAAGCTAACGCAGATCAGAAGCTGATCCAGATCAGAAGCTGATCCTGATCAGAAGCTGATCCAGATCAGAAGCCAGCACTCCTGTTCTGTGTTCTTGCGTCTTTTTCTCACATTTCTGTTTTGATTTGGCTTTTGACGTAAACTTGAAAGTTGTAGATAATTTTGTTAGCTTTCCAGAGGCTTTGGTTTGACTTGCAAATGATTTTTGGCTTTTGAGTTATGAGGAAAATACTCCAAGGTGGTCTTAGGAAAATTTTACGAAAAATCCGCATAACTATTTCTAAGTCGACCCAAACCTTATGGATTGTTTCCAAACTTCAAACTTGGGTTTTATGAGTTCAATTAAGGTGTTTAATACTATCTAATCTATGAGGTGATGGATCTAACTTGTTTTGCTTTGAAAATGGAAAATTTTGTGAAAAGTGAAAAAGTGAGACGAACTTTGAGTTTTTCTTGAATTCGTCGTTTTTGGCCGATGAAATACTTATGTATCCTCTACTGCACCTATAAGTGACTTGTGAGAATACATGGCATAGGCAGTTGAGCTTGTAGGATTGGTTTTGGTTCATAACTTCTATTATTTTTAAATGGTGACTTTTGGAGACGAACTTAGTAAAAATGAATCTTGATGCACTAAAGTCTTATGAATCTTTTGTGAATAAGTCACATATGACTAAGTAATTGTGCCTGAATGATTGTGGAAGGTTGAGAATGATGTTATCATAAATTGTTGTGTTATTCCATTTTACTTGATTTATGTGATGTAAATGGAAATGAATTGTAAAAGGATGTTGATGAATGTTGATGAATTTTATGTGAGATGTGATTGTTGAATGTATGGGCATGATTCTTGATAGTGCAATGTTGTTGAGTTGTTGAAATGTAAAAGGAGGTGTACTTTTACATTGTTTTGATAGTTGTTATGTTGAAGTTGTGCATTATCGAGTCATTGCTATATGCCCATGCATCATACCATGTTGTTGTTGTTGTTGAAATGTAAAAGGAGGTGTACTCTTACTTAGATGTTCAGTTGGCATCTATTGTTGTTGATCTGGTACCACATGCATATATGTGTCAAGTCTAGGCGCATTGCATAACTTTAATTATCAGATGGTTACGTTTGTGATTGTTAATGGTGGGTGGTAAGTGTGGACTTGTATTGCTTATATGATTGAATGTTGATGTTGGATATGTATGTAAATATCTACGAACTCTTTTATATTTGTACATCTGTCCATTATGATTTGATTATGATTAATGTAATACTTACCCCCAGTGGTTTCGACCGCCTACCTGTCTGTATGGATGGGTAGACGTTGTGCAGGATTAGACGCTTGGTGAGTTTGCTTGTTGGATGTTCGGACGACGGGAGCTTTCTCCGTTGTCGTGTCAGTGTCGTAGTATCTAGGCTCTGATTAGGCTTAGCGTCTATTTGTTGTTTTGGATTCATTTGCTATGTTGTTGCTATTGTCCACTTGTCGGACTTGGAGTATTTTCATATGAGGATATATTTGACCATGGCATGTATATGTTGAAGTTTATGATTTGAATTCCGCTGTGACCGTTGAAGTATTATATATATGCATGATGTTAGTTGGTTTTATTTTGAGACGTAGCATCTATTTCTTGAATATTTGTTATATTCGCGTGTTTTATCGCTTTAATAGAAATATGGTGTTACAAGTTGGCTCAATTGGTAGTGGGAATGCATTGAAGTAGTACTTATCCCCAGGTACTAGGTTCGATTCCCACGGGAGGCAAAAACACTACTAGAGAAGGGGGGTAATGATTAAGCTTGTGAGTGACAGTGCCGGGGTAGTGGGGCGGCCCCACTGCGGTGCGGGACCCACCTGGGCTGTTACAGAACTCAACCTCAACTTAGTTCCCAAAGCAACTTGCAAACTCTCCCAAAACTTAGAAGTAAACCTCGGATCCCGATCCGACACAATACTAGAAGGAATACCATGCAATCTAACAATCTGCTCAATGTAGATCTCAGCTAACTTCGCTACAGACATACCGGTCTTGATAGGAACAAAATGTGCCGACTTTGTCAACCGATCAACAATCACCCAAATCGAGTCAAAACACTTAACAGTCTTCGGCAAAGCTCCAACAAAATCCATAGAGATACTATCCCACTTCCACTCTGGCATAAACAACGGTTGCATCAAACCCGACGGCTTCTGATGTTCAATCTTAGACTTCTGACAAACCAAACAAGCATACACAAACTCCGCAATCTCTTTCTTCATTCCAGGCCACCAAAACAACCTCTTCAAATCCTCATACATCTTAGTCGCTCCTGGATGAATACTCAAACTACTTCTGTGACCTTCTTCCAAAATCTGTCTCTTAGGCTCAAGAACACTTGGTACACACACACGATCACGAAACATCAAAACACCGTTCTCACCCAACCTGAAGTCTCCACCCTTGCCTTGATTAACCAACACCGCACGATCTACAAGTTTCAAATCTTCCTTCTGACCAATCTTAATCTCTTCCAAAATATTACTCGTCAGCTTCAACATTCCCAACCTCACACCCTCCGGTGTCAACTCACTAACCAAACTCAAATCTCGGAACTGCTCAATTAATTCCAACTCTTTCACCATCAAAGAAGACACATGCAACGACTTCCTACTCAAAGCATCAGCAACAACATTCGCCTTTCCAGGATGATAACTCAACTGAAAATCGAAATCCTTAAGATACTTCAACCATCTCCTCTGCCTCATATTCAACTCCTTCTGATCAAACAAGTACTTCAAACTCTTGTGGTCACTGAACACTTCAAACTTAGAACCATACAGATAGTGCCTCCAAATCTTCAACACATACACAACAACTGCTAATTCCAAATCATGAGTCAGATAATTCTTCTCATGCACTTTCAACTGCCTCGAAGCATAAGCCACAACCTGACGATTCTGCATAAGCACACCACCAAGACCCATCTTAGAAGCATCACAATACAAAACAAACAATTCCTTCGGATTTGGCAAAATCAACACTGGAGCTGAAGTCAACCTCTTGTTCAACTCTTGGAAACTCTTCTCACACTGAGCATCCCAAACATAAGCTTGTCCTTTCCGAGTCAACTGCGTCAATGGCAACGCCAACTTAGAGAATCCCTCAATGAACCTCCAATAGTAACCTGCCAAACCAAGAAAGCTTCTAACTTCAAAAACAGATTTAGGTGATTCCCACTGCAACACTGCATCAACCTTCGACGGATCCACGACAATACCACCTTTAGAAATCACATGACCAAGGAAACTCACTTCCCGCAACCAAAACTCACACTTCGACAACCTAGCAAACAACTTCTTCTCTTTCAAGACTCCCAACACAATCCTCAAATGCTCAACATGCTCTTCCTCCGACTTCGAATACACAAAAATATCATCTATAAATACCACCACAAAACGGTCCAGAAAAGGATGAAATACTCTATTCATATGACACCTGGCACATTAGACACTCCAAATGGCATCACAGAATACTCATAGTGTCCATACCTCGTTCGGAACGAAGTTTTGGATATATCTCCCGCCTTTAACCTAATCTGATGATATCTTGACCTCAAATCAATCTTGCTGAACACTTCCGCACCAACTAACTGATCCAACAAATCGTCAACCCTCGGAAGCGGATACCGATTCTTAATTGTCACTTTGTTCAACTGCCGATAATCCACACACAACCTCATGCTTCCATCCTTCTTTTTAACCAACAACACTGGAGCACCCCACGGAGAAACACTCGATCTGATAAACTGCTTCTCGAGCAACTCTTCCAACTGACTCTTCAACTCACCCAACTCTGATGTAGACATCCGATACGGCGCAATCGAAATATGACTCGTTCTTGGTACCAAATCAATTGCAAACTCAACTTTCCTCTCCGGCGGTAATTCGGTAATGTCGTCCGGAAAAACTTCTGGAAACTCTTGCACCACCGGCAAATCACAACTCCTTTCTCACTACTTTCCTTCAAGGAAGCAAACATCATAAACACACTAGCTTCACCGTCCAAAGACTTCTTCACTTGTTCCGCAGTTAAGAACTTCCCACCTTCCTCTGCTACCGGTTTAGAAAACGTTACACTCTTGGTCAAACAATTAATGTTAACACCAAAAGTCAACATCCAATCCATACTAAAAATCACGTCCATATGCTTCAACGGAAGACACACAAGATCCAACTCAAAATCAACATTGTCAAAACTAACAAGACACTTATCACACACTAAAGAAGTAGTCACCGAACCACTAGCTAGGGTGTCGATAACTATCCCTCGAGACAACGGAGTCACAACCAAACCCAAACGCTCAACACAACTAACCGCGATAAAAGAATGAGTAGCACTAGTATCAATAATTTCAATCAAAGGAGTACTATTGATAAAACACATACCTCTAATGAGATTATCCGGATGCTCCACCTCTTCCGCATTCAGTGCAAACACCTTCCCCGCCGCCTTCTTCAGCTTGGTACACTTAGTGCTGATATTCCCCTTCCACCACAATTGTAGCAAGTGATCTCCTTCTCAACATAAGAACACTCAAAAGCCTTGTGACCCGCTTTTCCACACT
Source organism: Medicago sativa (assembly GCF_051527215.1). Lineage (NCBI taxonomy): Eukaryota > Viridiplantae > Streptophyta > Magnoliopsida > Fabales > Fabaceae > Medicago > Medicago sativa. The sequence goes on along the minus strand of NC_140755.1, from coordinate 37,041,824 downwards.
TGTAGCAACTATCACCCTTCTTGCAATCATTAGCAAAATGACCCAATGTGCCACACTTGAAGCACCTGACCTCAGCAACATTCGGCTTGGAGCCTCCACCACCTTCTTTCTTCTTTCCTTTGTCCTTGCTATACGGTTTCCCAAATCCATGACTCTTTCCTTTCTTATCATGCTGAGCCTTGTAATGATTAGCCTTAGCCCTCCCGGCATCATCAAACATACGACACTTATGCACCAAAGTGTCAAAGTCTCGGATCTCCTGAATACACATGTACTGGTAGATATTGGGCTTTAAACCACTTTCGAACTTCACACACTTGGAAACCATCGCATCCTCCGCATTGATGTACGGACAAAACCTCGAAAGCTCCTCAAACTTTGCAGCATACTCAGCCACTGAATGGTTCTCTTGCTTCAAGTTCAAGAACTCCACTTCCTTCTTGGTCCTCAAATCCTTAGGAAAGTACTTCCTCAAAAACTCAGTCTTGAACCTAGCCCAAGTCACAGCTCCGCCACCCGCCTCAAGTCTTCCCTTAGCATTGGTCCACCAATACTCAGCCTTCTCAGCAAGCATGTGAGTAGCCAATCTGACATTCTGATCCTCACTAGTCACCATAGCACGAAAGATCCTCTCCATGGCATGCACCCATGTATGAGCTCCATCAGGGTCATACCTACCCTTGAACGTCGACGGACTGTTTCGCAAGAAACGATCAAGCCTCCGCTCCTCAGCTTCTCCAGGATCACGAAGACCAACCGCCGCCTGCTCGTTAGCCTGAGCTAACACCTGAGCCATCGAAGCCAAAGCCTGCGCAATCGCCGCATCATCTATACCACCAGCCATCTCAAGACTACACAAAACCAACCAAGAGATAAGAACAAAAACACAACAAGACAAGTACCGAAGGTAACTCATTACCATTCGCATACTAACAGGAAAATTCAATCAGGTTCTGATACCAACTTGTAACGACCTAATTCTATTAAAGCAATAAAACATGCAAATATAACGGATATTCAAGAATTAGACGCTACGTCTCAACAAAACAACTAGCATGCATGTATATATAATATCTCAACAGTCGCAGCGGATATAAATCATACATCACCATCAATACATATGCCATGGTCAACAATACATCATCAAACAAAATCCTCCAAGTCCGACAATCAGTACATCTCAAATAAATAAAATAAGTCCAACACAACTAAAAGACACTGACTCAACCTAATCAGAGCCCTAACTATAACTCCAAAATGATAGCGGAGGCTAACTCCATCTATCCAAGCACTCACCGCAAGCAGACTACTCCTGCACATCGTCTACCCATCCATACAGACAGGTAGGCGGCAAAAACCACTGGAGGTTAGCTTTACATTAATCATAATCAATAAATAATAATTGGATATAAAGAAGTTAAATTAATCCTCAAATAGTTGCATAAACGGTTAACGTCCATACATACATACATACATTCAACCAATCCAAATATTACAAGCAAGCATACACTTACCACGAACAAACAACATTCACATATCACATCAAGCTTTCATTTCAATATGCAAAGCACCTATACTCGACGCATACATGCATGTTGTGCCATACAACAACATTAGATGCCAACCGCACATCTAAGTAAGAGTGCACCTCCTCTTACCATGTAAAAGTACATCTCCTTTTACATTTCACAACTGACTTCATATGATATGATGGATGGACATACAACAATGACCCGATAATGCACAACTTCAACATACAACTACCAACGACAATGTAAATGTACACCACTAATTACATTGACTAGCTCAACAACATTGCATTATCAAGTATTCATGTCCACACACATTCAACAAATCACAATTCACATATGAGTCATCATCACATAAATCATCATCAACTACACAATATCTCACAACAATCCCACATACTTCTCAGAAACTAAGCAAAGTGGAAAAATACAACATTTATGATAAACATCATATTCAACCTTCAACAACCATTCATATATCCTCAATTAATCATATAAGTCATTCACAAAAGATTTACAAGGTAATTGGTTCAAAGGAATCGTTTTCAACAAAGTTTGTCTATCGGTATCTCATTTTCAAAATAATTGAAGTTATTGAACCAAACCAAGCAAACAAGATTCAATGCCTCAACTAAGTATACCTCTAGGCCACATGTGAGTGCAGTAGAGGATACTTCGACGTTTCACCGGCCAAATGTGACGAAACCATGAAAAACTCAAAGTTCGTCTCTCTTTGTCATTTTTACAAAAGAATCCCATTTTCGAAACAAAACATGTTAAGGCTTGATGAAACCAATCACAACCATTTTTAGAAATCATATAAATAACATACAATCTTAACCCTACTTCAATTCCATGAGAAAAACGAGTTTCCGAAAAATTGACGTTTTTGGACCGTTTTTCAAAAGTTAAGTGAATTTCACAATTTCTAGTCCAAATCGAATCAAACGTAGTTCCAGTAGGATTAAGTGTGTAATCAGAGGTTAAACAAGTCAAAAGAAACATTTTAGAAAGCTCGGATTGGTCCCCAAGTGCATGAAACGAAGAATCAAGTTTGGCTGTACATGAGGTAGCATGCTTAAGCGTCCACCACTCGCTTAAGCGTCCGAGTTACAGAAGCAACAGGGACTGCTCGCTTGCAGCACGCTTTCAGCACGCTACTGGCTCGCTTAAGCGTGGTATGCACGCTTAAGCGTCCTGCACCAGAACAGCTCAAAAATTGTTACGGGTTCTAACCCCTTTCACCCCAAAATCCCCATTTTGATTCTCCCAAACCCCAAAACTTAATCCCAAAGATGTTTATAGGTCTTATATGCTTCAAAACACTTAAACATGCATACAACTTGCAATCACAACATCAATTCATCAAAATTCACCAATTCACCAAACTTTTACAACTTTCAACAACAACAACATTTGAACATGATTTCATCAACAATTCAACAACTACAACATTATTCATCATCAATTTCACCCAGAACCCATCATGTTCATATATACCCATTTTTAACATACAAATTCAACAACAACAACACAATTATCATTCAATTCATGCATATAATCATATCATCACAATTAAGCACAAATTTCTACAACTAAATTCAAATTAACCACTTAATGAAAGAGTTAGGGTAGAATCTACAACTATTAATTATGATTGAAGTCTAACTCCCTTACCTCAATTCTTCAAAATCAACACTAGGGCTTCACTTTACCTCCAATCCTTGAAGCTTGACCTCCCTCTAGCTCTCTCTCTAGCTTCCTCTTCAACCCTTCTCTACTCTTACTCTTTCTCTCTCTACCTCTTCTCTTAATAATGAAAAATGATGGTAAACCCTATTTTCCTCTAACACTAGAGTTTATATAGGTTCTATATAATTGAGCTCAACTCACAACACCTTAATGGGCCTAACCCATTTCTATTCTAACCCAAAAATGTTACTACTCACTTAACGGTAAAATGTAATACTAACGGTCACTTACCGGTAACAAAATAAATCACTACACTCTCCGGTAATTTAGTAAAATAACAACCCTCATTAAACACTAAAAACAATCCTCAGCAAAATTACTAAATTACCCCTGCTCATAAAATGACCAAAATACCCTTGAGTCCAAAATGACTAAAATACCCTTCTAACACTGAATTCTACAATTCCGAACCAAAAATACACACAAAGGCAAATAATCACATACAACACACACAAAAGCAATTAAATAAATAATAAAATAAATATAGCGAAAAATCGGGCTGTTACAAAGGATCGAATCAAGGTCGGGTCAGGACACAGCAAGTAGAAGGAGGAAGGAGATTAATCAATTTGGGAACTTTGACAACTAGGGTTTCTATCTTTGTTTTTCCACTTTAATAGTCGGCCGACCCGTGCGACGTGCGGGTCTTATGGTTTAATATGCACTAAAATAAATAAATATTCCATTAAAAGCATATGAGCACTAAAAACATTAAATTTACAATTGTAAGAAATAAACATTATTTGAATTTTGTAAATTAAGACATTAGCCAAATCAACTTTGTTGTTATAAATTTCGAAAAACTTCTCGGTAAACAACGTTTGAAGTTAAATTAATATCTTAACCATCATCATCAATCAACACTATGTTCAAGCTTTTTCTTGAGGTAGCTCTGTTGGGTTTGATTGTCAAGTTTCTTGAATAAAGATGGAGGTTAAAAATATTAGTTCTTGGTGATTATGTCCCACATCGCTTAGTTTAGTGAAGCAAGGGGAAGACCAAGGCTATATATTGAACCTAGTTTCTTTGTTGTTATATGCACCAGTCAGTAGCACTTTAAGATTATATCTGACTTAGTTTAAATATTTGCTTTGTGAGAGTGTAGGTGTACTGGGGCATTGGGTGAGAGTTAGAGAAGTCTATGTGTTGTAACAATTTTCACATAGTAATAATTCTATGGTTGTCGGTTTAGACAACAGTCGTGGTTTTTTCTCCAGTTTTGGAGTTTCCACGTTATATTCTTGTGTTTGTGATTATTGTTTAGTTATCCTTCTTCAGCCCTGTTACTTCCTAACAGTGTTATCAGGAGCTTCGGTTCCGTGAGATATCACAATTCTTAGTATGCTCTGTGGTTGCAGCATTGTCTGATCTTCCACATCAGAAAAAAGAAGTGTGATATTGTGAACGTGCTGAAGGAGGGTGGTACTATGCAAATGCTATGTCTTATTCAAGTGCAATGAAGTTTGACATAGAGAAGTTTGATGGAATAATCAACTTTGGCTTGTGGAAAGTATAAGTCAAGGATGTGCTGATACAATCATGTTTACACAAGGCGCTGAAAGGAAACACTTCCAAGATGGAGGCAGATAAGTGGGAGGAGCTAGATTTGAGAGCTGCAAGTGCAATTCATCTGTGGTTGGCAAAGAATGTTCTTGCGAATGTGCAGAATCTGTCATCAGCCAAGGAACTCCGGGAAAAGCTCGAAGGGTTATATCAGGCAAAGGGCATCTCAAATCGGTTGTTGCTGAAGGAGCAATTCCACAATTTGCGCATGGATGAGGGTACGAAAATCTCTGATCATCTTAGTACTTTGAATAATATTGTTTCTGAGTTAGAATCAATTGAAGTTAAGATTGATGATGAAGATAAAGCGTTAAGGCTCATTTTGTCCCTTCCACCTTCTTATGTTCATCTCAAACATGTTTTGATGTATGGGAAGGAAAGTTTGAGTTTTGAAGAAGTTGCAACTAAAATTATTTCTGAAGAAAGGAGGATGAAAATTGATGAAAGCACTTCTTCAAGCTCAATGTTGTTAACTAGAAGTGGGGCTAATGGGAAGAAGATCCATGCAAAGAATTTTTCATGCTGGAAATGTGGAATGTCTGGGCATTTAAAGAGAAATTGTCCAGGTGGAGCTGTTTCTGTAAAAGTCTATGAGGCAAGTGCTAGCAATGTCTCCCTTATTTTGGGAGGTGATGATGATCTTATCTAGAAGATTAAGTGTGTCCTTATGGTATTTCCGCTATACCATGCAAAAGGACAAGTAATTGCTAGCAGATTCAGAACAACACACGGGCATTGGTTGGCATTGATGCAGGGTGTGTGGTGAGATATGTCGATTGTTGAAGAACTTCCTGGAAGCCAATATGGGAGTTGCACCATAATCTTTCAGCAGGTATTCGACGTGAAGAAATTCTTGGAATGGTTCAGTTTCAAGTGAAGTATACTCTTTATGGTGGAGTATGATTGTCGGTATAGACAATGGAAGCGGGAGATGAAACTCTTACAATCAAGGTGGAGATTGTTGGGTTTGATTGTCAAGTTTCTTGAATAAAGAAGGAGGTTAAAAATATTAGTTATTGGTGATTATGTCCCACATCGCTTAGTTTAGTGAAGCAAGGGGAAGACCAAGGCTATATATTGAACCTAGTTTCTTTGTTGTTATATGCACCAATCAGTAGCACTTTAAGCTTATATCTGACTTAGTTTAAATATTTGCTTTGTGAGAGTGTGGGTGTACTGGGGCATTGGGTGAGAGTTAGAGAAGTCTATATGTTGTAACAATTTTCACATAGTAATAATTCTCTGGTTGTCAGTTTAGACAACGGTCGTGGTTTTTTCTTCGGTTTTGGAGTTTCCACGTTATATTCTTGTGTTTGTGATTGTTGTTTAGTTTTCCTTCTTCAGCCTGTTATTTCCTAACAAGCTCTTGAAATTGCATTAACAATTAGTTTATCCTCATTTGGTGAATTCAAAATTTTATTGAACGCCACAAAATCAAAACGGTTGATTAGAATACGATCATCTTTAATCTTTATAAAGTATGTAGAAAATATGCATTTTAGCTTATATTTGTGTGGCGTGATTTTGTACTTAGGATCATTTCCAGCAACCAATATATTTTCAACCACATATGTTGACCCTTCTTCAACATTCTCTTTTATCTTTGGCACCAAATGCTTTCTCAGAGTAGCATGAATCCTTTCAGATTGTTATACGAAAATAAAGAAAATGTTAGCAAATAGCAAAAAATATACATAAAAGTAAAGGCAAATTAGAAAGATGCATAAATTACATTGTATATGGGTGATCTCACCATCTCACATTTGATAATTCATACTCTTGCATTTTATAATAGGACAAAACTCATGTACAATTTTTTAAATGCTTTTCATATGATTCTTAACTTAAAAATACATTTTATTTTTGGATATAACAAACTTTAAGAAAACTATGGATTTAAGAAAACAACGATAAATTCAGTTAAGAACCATACGAAAAATACCTAAAAAAATTATACAGTTTTTTCCTTTATAATGATTTTTTTTAGATGTGTAGCGTTAAGTGATTCCAAAAACATTTGTACATGTAGGCTCCACACGAGACACATTTCTTTTAAATTTATTACCATTTCGAATTTTTTTTTACTGATCCATTTGGATATTTTTAGCATGTGTAAAAAGCTAAAAAACGAAAAAATAGATTTGGGCAATCTAACATTAATTAATAAAAAAAGAAGTGAATTGGGCAATAACAAAATTCAATAGTTAATGGGTAAAATGTCACGGTAATGCATATTAATGCCTTTACCTTACACGGAAGTACATAAATTAAGGAAACCATGTTAATCCCAAATCAAAAAAAAATATTTATCAAAAATAAATATAACCCAAATAATCAGTTATTACCAAAATAAATAAAATACACATAGAACCCAAATCAGTTATTATAACAAAAATAATAATAGTAGCTTGATTCATCATCAACTCCTATAATATTGACTCTGTCACTCTCACATGACTCCTTTTCCAACTTCCATTCATTCATATAAATAAATAACAACTTTCAGTTGCACCCTCCGTCCCCGCTACTCTAACGCCATTTCTTTCATTCTCCTCATCTTCACCGTTCGGTAATATATCTCTCTCTATACTTCGATTTGTTTTAGATCTATCTATTTTTTTTTTAGAAACTCCGTATCCGATCCAAGTACCGACTAATCCTGAGTCCGAGTCTCAGAGTAAAGCTCTGTATGGACTGATCCAACACAACAATTAACAAAGTAACTGTCCGTGTCCGGAGAGTTCGAACCTGAGAACATGAGAGCAGCACACTATGAGATCTCTTGTTATTTCTGTTGCCGTTTTTGTCTTTGATTTCTTGAATTAGTAGTTTTCATTTTCAGTTTTCGTTGATTTTTCCTTTTATTCTTAGTTTGATTTTTTGCGCTGAAATTTAGATCTTGTGTTTAACTGTGAACATTTGGTATGAATTTTCTTGCAGAATCTGTTTGATCCATGATTGTATGAATCTTGAGTTGATACTAGAATTAAATTCAACGGTGAATTCGTGGATCGCGATTTGGTTGTGGCGGCGTTGAATGAGTTTGTTGGTCCTCTTTCTAAATTCAACTGTTACTACGTTGTTTTTCGTATTTGTTGAGTTTGAAATTCTGATTTGATTAGTGGAACTTTTGTTTTTTGATTTCGAGCTGGTTAGTTTGAGGTGAATTCAGTGATTTTGGAGTAGAAGCTGTGAATTCAATTTCAAATAGTGCAATAATTTCGAGATTTTGGAGTAGAAGCTGTGGATTTGATTTCAAATAGTGTAGTGATTTCGAAGTGAAGCATCATTTCAAAATGCCGACATTTAGAGGAAAAATTAGGGTTGGAGTTTTGATTATTGTGGTGGTAGGGATTTGTCTAGCTGCTTTCTATGGTTTATTGAAGCCGATTTCAAATGGATGTGTTATGACCTACATGTATCCGACCTACATTCCTATTACGTCTATGGAAAGTGTTACACCGGTGAAGTATGGATTGTATTTGTATCACGAAGGTTGGAAAAAGATTGATTATAGGGAGCATGTTAAAAAGCTTAGTGGTGTGCCTGTTCTTTTCATTCCGGGAAATGGCGGTAGCTACAAACAGGCAAGGTCCTCTTTCTTCTTTTATGAATTTAGACGTAGTTAGTTGGTTTTGTTTTATAGTTAGTGGTGGAACTATTTCGACAAATTTAGGAAATATTGTGTTATTTGGTAGGTAGTAACAAACAGCTAAAATTGGGAACTTATGATTATTGCCTGGATCATTTTGATAAGGTTTTAAATTGCGGCTGTGGTTATGTTGCGGTGCTTGGTATTGCTGTAAATTGTGATAAATGTGGTCGCTTTTGTGGTCACAATTGCGGCTGCGATACGATTGCTGCCAAGACCCCAAATACATTGGTGTTGCAGACCACGATTTAAAACCATTCATTTAAATTAATGATCTAAAGATTACTTAGGAATTTGTGGTATTTATTCATTATTCTAATTCCTATGGAAGAATTTGGTTTAGTTGTAGGAGATTGATTCTTGAGTGCTTTATTTATTAGGTAGTATGATTAACATGAAGACAAAAATATGCATATCTAGCTAGCTATTTTCATAGCCTTGGAATTGCTCACATGCTGGGCCAAGGTATTTGATTGAATATAGGGTCATACTCCCTCCGGTCCTTATTATAAGAAACAAAATAAAAAAACATCAAAACCAATACAATCATTAATTAATGAAACTTTTTTAATATTTTTACAAATATGCCCTCATAAAAAATTGTGAAACATTAAATACACTCACTGATATTAAAAATAGAAGCATTTTCTTTTAAAATTGTGACATTTTCTTATAAATAGGACCAAATATTTTTTTGAAAATTTTCTTATAATATGGACCGGAGGGAGTATTTATTTTTGAATGGTTTTTAATCTGGATATTTTTAAGTTTCTCATGGCAGTAGAATTCACCATCCTTTTTTATTAGAATAATTGAAAAACCAGGATAAGAAGAAAAATTAAAAAATTAGGCTAAAAGTGGAGAAATAGGATATACATCCCATACAAGTTATGAAGCTTACATTGATAATGATTGTTTGTTCAGGTTCTTCTATAATTGTTTTTTTTTATTATTACAACGTTCTTGGTACTATTTTTGCCCAAAATTTTATATTTCTCTGAACACATAATAGGTGCGGTCTTTGGCAGCAGAATCTGATAGGGCATATCAAAATGGTCCTCTTGAGTATTCATTTTACCAAGAAGCTTCCCTAACACCCGAAGAAGGAGATGCAGGTATAAGTTTATCCGGTTTCCAGTTACCTAACCAGTATACTAGCAGGCTAGACTGGTTTGCCGTTGATCTTGAAGGTGAGCATTCTGCAATGGATGGTGCAATTCTGGAAGAACACGCTGAATATGTTGTATATGCTATACACAAGGTATCTCACTTTTTTTCCTTTAGAGATTGTATGTAGGTTATATCCCAAGGAAACAAATGAATATTAGATAAATATGACCTGCTTGTAGTATTTAGAATTAAAAATTGCTTTCTTATAGTTTGTAGATGGATGGTTTGTTTTGAATTGTGCTTGTCATCAATGTGCTGTCAGTCTGTTCTCATTAATGGAGTGCACAAACTCCAAGGACTGAAGCTCCGTTTCTTGTTATTTTGTACGAGTGGACTTAAACTCCAATGAATTATGTGCCATGTTAGACTGATTTTGGTTAAATGGTCACTCTTAAAATTTTCCTCCAGTCATTCAATGTCTTGGTACAAGCATACTTTTTAATTGATTTCAGTTTTCTACCATTTTGTGTGGTAAGAAATAACTGGATGACTATGTTGTTACGCTGAACAACACTCTTCTCTGCTTTCAAGTTGGTTACAGGCCTTGTTAGGCTTGTGCCATGTACTACTTTCTTTCCTCATGTGGTGCTATCTCTGAAGTGTGTACTTATCTGACTATCTTGATTTTACATTGCTTGAGGCAGTGATTCCTGAGTTCATCACTTCGTTCAATACTTAAGATGAAACTTATTCTGCAGATTTTGGACCAATATAAAGTGTCTTATGATGCTCGAACAAGAGAAGGTGCTGCAAATTCTGGTAGCTTGCCCAAAAGTGTGATATTGGTTGGTCACTCTATGGGTGGTTTTGTTGCTAGAGCTGCTGTTGTCCATCCCCATCTTAGAAAATCAGCAGTTCAAACTATTCTCACACTTTCATCCCCACATCAGTATAGCGTTCCCCCCTCTTCTGTTTTCCCTTATTCTTATTGTATTTTTATCGTCTGCTTAAATGTTTGACGAGATACATGTATTTTATTCAGATCACCTCCTGTGGCGATGCAGCCTTCCTTGGGTCATTACTTTGCACGTGTAAATTCAGAATGGAGAGAAGGATACAAGGCAAAAACCACGAACACAGGACGATATGTGTCTAGTCCAGTACTCTCTGACGTTGTTGTTGTATCTATTTCTGGTGCATATAATGATTACCAGGTATTATTAATTTTGTACTATCTTCCTCTCTACAGGTATTAATAAATAATAAAACAAAATTTGTAAAAAGAAATTTCTATTTTTATCTTACCAATTATACAAAAAAATAAAAAATCATATCATGACTTAGGATAATAACTATAGCAAAAGTAAGCATTCGTTTATTTTGAAAAATGTTCCATTATTTGGAAATTTAAAAAAAGATGGAATAGAATGGTATCTAATACCATCCATCCCATTCCATTATTTACCACCATTTTCTTCCTCTCTAATCTGAGGGGAATGAAACGGAATCACAAAGTAACTGAATTTTGTAATTATTAAAATACTATTTCATCCACGTGTGTTTTAAAATACTATATCAAAATACTCTGGCATCACACTATGCTCAAGTTGTATGCAGTTTCACAAAATCATATTTCCATTTTTCTGTCCGGGTCATCACAGTTTAACATAATTTCAAAGTTTACATGACTGCTAAAAATGAACATTGGCATGGTTGTTTACAGTTCTTTTTTTCTTTAGGTACGGTCAAAGTTAACATCACTTGATAATATTGTGCCGCCGACACATGGCTTCATGATCAGCAGTACAGCCATGAAAAATGTGTGGTTGTCAATGGAACATCAGGCTATAATGTGGTGTAATCAACTGGTTGTCCAAGTAAGTGAGATTTTTCATTTGTCAAATACTAAAGTTTGGTTCTCCCTCACGTGCTCTTTATCATTTACATTCTTATGTAGGTATCACATACACTTCTTAGTTTGACAGATGCCAGAACTGGACAACCTCTTTCTGGTTCTCGGAAGAGGCTTGAAGTTTTTGCAAGAATGCTGCATAGTGGAATATCACATGATTTCAACCGGATGATGCAATTACCCTCTTCTAAACAGTCTATCAACATTCCTGACCAGAATACAAAAGATGACTCTGGTATTATATTCTGCTGTTTCTAATTTTGTTATCATGTATCCTATGATTAATTACTTCCAATCTTGTCTTGAATTCTTGTATTTGACTTGGTTTGAAATTTCAATGACTATCTTTCTCTAATCATCTCATAATTATTCTGGTAGATTATATTGCATAGGGCTGTTGAAGCATATGCTCATAATATATAAGTTAAATTATGCTTTATCTGTGGGTACTGGACTGAAGACAGCGTTCTGTTATTTCCATGTACTTTCTTCTGTAACAGATCAGTTTGGTTTATAGACGTATAATTTTCAGTCTGTTGTGTATGTTTACCATTTGTGATTTTGTCATAGCTAAAGGTGCAATGAACAACTCTTTTGAAATATTTTATTCCATACAAAAATGATTACTTTTGTTACTTGGTGCTTTTGACTGTATGTTTCTTTAAATTTCTTTTTGATTTTAATCTTTGGCATATCTCAATAATTTGATCACAACCTACCACATTGTGAAAATGAATACATTTAAATCATGTAATTGCTGCAGGACCTCAAAAGCACAGGTCAGTTATCTGTCCTCACAATATCCATTGGAATGATGGGGGCCTTGACAGAGACCTATACATTCAGATAAATGAGGTTACTGTATTAGCAATGGATGGTCGAAGGCGGTGGTTGGACATACAAAAATTGGTATTTGTTTAGTCTATTTGTTTTTTTAACAGTACAATATCTAATGTATTCAATATATAAAGCGGAAAACCGCTATCGAAATGATAGGAATTTTTGTGGAGAAGGAGAAAAAGAGCAAACAAACTTTCAATAATCGAATATAATATTTGAATGAGGTGTGTGAAATGATGTGTTACAAAATACAATATACTATCTGATGTTTATACATATACTGGACTCCTAATAATATTGCATAGACATGGGTACAGTATTGTTACTAGGTATAGGTATGGTGTAAGGGATTTTAAGTCTGAGGTGAGGGTACGAGTGCAATCAAAGCCACATTTATCAAATATTTCTGTAATATCAAGGAACACTTCATAACTGCAACTAGGGGTTGACAAACGGTCGGTTTCGGTCGGTGACGGACCAAAAACGTCAATCCGATCGAAACCGCGGTTGGTATTTTTCATCCCATTCCCATCCGTTTAGATACTCGGTTTGGTCAAATAACAGTTTTGTCGGGTAATGGTTTGGATCGGTTGGGTTCACTCGGTTTACCATAAACAATAAGAAAGAAGAAGCTGACCATTGTGTTGCAGGCTCTACTAAAAAGTTGAGGGTTTTTTTTTTTTTTTTTTGTATGTGTGTGTTGAAAAGTTGAGGGTGATGTGAGTTGAAGATGAAGTTTTCATAAGTACGATTGGGAAAGAAAAAAACGGAGAATGGGTGGAAGAGGATGATTTCAGTTGGTCTTCAAATGTTGGAAGGAAGAGAGTAGAACAAAATATTGAAAAAACAGAAGAGAGATGAGAGAAGATTATAGGCACAACTATCTAAGAGTGAAGTAATAATAAATAAAATACTCTAATTGTAGAGTTTCTCAATACATAATTACAATTATGGGGTATTCTTCTAAAAGAAAAAAATAGTGCCACCAGTACAAAACTAAGAGAGATGAGACGTGTGTGAGTGAGATGGTCAGTATATGGCTCTGGTACAATAAAAATAGAGGAGAAAAAGTAACTTGCCATCATCACTTCTTTCTTGTCCAATATGTGTACTAGACTGCTAATAGCATTTAAATACAGGACCTGTTAGAGCTACGGTCGGGTTTCGGATTTCAATGGGTGTAAAATTCAAGTCTGTTTCCGACCATTATTATCCGTTGTTAACTGAATTAAGGAAACCGTTTACCCGCTTACCCGATTTGAACCGCCCGAGACACTCTTTTGTTCAATGGATAATTCGGTTTTGGACGGACCTTGGGTTTTTGTCCAGTCCTAACCGCAACCACAATTTAAAAATTTGTCCATTCCTCCTCCTGGTGGCAAGATCCTAAAAGACGAGAAAAGTATTACTTCTACATTTTGTTCTTTAGCAAACTTACGACTAGAGTTCAAGTTATTTGTGAGTTTAGGGACATGGACCACATTCTTCAATTGTAAAAAAGAGTGAAGGGTTGTAGAATGAAAAGTCATATGGTCAGTGGCACCAACTATCTTACATCCATGTTTACTAGGTGCTTTAAAGGATTGAGAGCAAAAGCTCTTACCAGTCATGAATATAGAACAAGTACCACAGGGCTTACTAAGAGAGTCCATGCTGTCATTTATGTCCAAATTGGTAGAAAAATAGGGTTTTAGAAACAGAAAACTTAGCATAGGCCGGGAAAATAGTACAACCATGAGCTTGGTGTCGACTGGTTTAATAGAGGATTCTAAGTTGAACAAAGAGGAACGAATGACTGTCCCATCTGGTCAGAAGCAGGGTGTGTGAGCTCACGGAGGAGTCTGTTGGCTTGTCAGAAGTTATTTGCGGGAATTTATGTAGACTGTAGAGACCGGATTCATAAAATTTATCTGTACTATTCTTTTTTGTTTCCTGTCATTAGTAAGTAGAGCACTATCACTCAGTAACAACTATAGAAAGAATGATATTACTGTAATTGATTGTTTTGGCAAGTTCTATTCGTCAACGTAGATATTTAATCAAGATAACATCTCAGTAGGCACTCCACTTCCTGCATAGTCTATCTTCATATTAGTCGTTGAACTTCAAATTAATCTAATGTTAATTTTATTGAGCATTGCTAAATTTGAAGTAGAAGAAGAAAGATATTTGTTGAATTTTGTGTCCGGAAGGTATAATGTTTTTGTTTAAGCATGAGCATGACTGACTTCAATTAATTTCTATTCTAATCATTTTCTTAGCTCCAAGAATTCCTGATTTTTCGAATGTTTAAATTTCTATTTTACATCATAGATAATTATTCCTAGGTGCAGTTTTTCATTCTTTTAATCTGGATATACAGGGTTCAAATGGAAAAAGTCATTTTGTGTTAGTGACCAATCTTGAGCCATGTTCGGGAATCAGACTTCATTTGTGGCCTGAAAAGGGGAAATCTACTTCAAGTTTGCCTCTCGATGATAGGGTTATGGAAGTAACATCTAAAATGATGCGTATTCCCTCAGGCCCAGCACCACGGCAGGTATTTTATTCCTTTTTGATTTATTTATTGTTGGAATTAGTGTTTTAGTACATTGCAATTATAACTACCGAGGTCATAATCTTTATTTCTGATAATCTGTGGAAGTTTAATTAATTTGATATGCTTACTCATAAATTTGAATATACAATACTCTTACAGCCTGAACCTGGCAGTCAAACCGAGCAACCTCCTCCATCTGCTGTATTCTGGTTAGGACCTGAAGATATGCATGGCTTCAGATATTTAACAATCTCGGTTGCACCTCGTCCGGTACAATATTGAAATTGATTTCCTTTAAATATCAAGAAATGCATAATTATTTACCATCTTAGTGGTTTTCAGAATTTAGGTTTGTTGTTGATAAAATTGACAAATTTGAGTATTGTACTAAAAGTTTATTTGTTTCCCTATATTTGCAATTATAGCGCATTTGTAGTCCCATTCAGAAGCACACAGTAATTGTATTTTAGGGACTATAAACAAATTAAGTTTTTGGGGGCATCAAAATCAAATTTGTCAATCATATAGGGACCAAAATATATAACACTACTTTTTCTCCAAATTACTTTAATTTCTAGGAAATAATAGAATACATCAAAAATCCTTTAATAAAAATGACAAATTTCCTATATTGTATTTCTAGTTGAACGCTGAATCCTTATTTGTGCATCTAGAGTGACAACTTAGTGCTCAGCATAGTAGTTAATAGCGGCGCTATAGCGGCCAATAGCGGCCGCGCGGTGCGGTGCGGTCCAAGACCGCTATGCAATAAGCCATGGCGTAGCGTTATGAGATAGCGGCGCAATAGCGGCCGCAACACTGCATAGCGGTTTTGCACTCTTGCACCGCTATTTCATTTTACGTGAAAATACAAGATTCTCCTTGGTTTTAAATAAAAAACAAGGGTATTTTTGTCATTTTCGTCAAACCCTAACTAATAACTTCAGTTTCTCTCTTCCTTCTTTCATTCTTTACGGCGCCTTTCAGATCTGTACGCATCTGCTCTCTCAAAAAACTTCCTCTCTTCATTAAATCTTCTCTCAAAAGCATCAGATCTGTACCCTAAAAAGCATCCTCTGTTTTGTTCATCCTCTATTCTGCTCTCTGTTTCCTTATTTTTGTTGTTTTTGTGGACAACATAGTCATGGCAGCTTCCGCTTCTGGAGTTCAATCAAACTCTGTGTCTGTTGACTCATGTGCTCAAAGACATAAGTGGACCGGTGATAATATCGACATTGTTTGGCAATTTAATCACTGGAAGGATCCCAGCTCTGGTGTTCAATCAATCCTAAATACTTTTATAGCAAACCAGAAATTGAGACAGATCCCAAATTGCTGAGAGGTTTGCATAAATGCATTGAGACACTTTGTGAATGTAATGAAGTGGCAGACTTGGTTACAACTCAGAAGTTACAAGTGATATATGTTTGTTTATAATTTATAGTATTATTTATTTTTTTTTTGAGAGAAGTTTATAGTATTATTTATATAATTTGTCCAAAAAGTTATATGAAATAGCGGTCATAGCGCTAGGCGCTATCCCGCTATAGCATTTTTGGGGTCGGCCGCTACGCGCCGCTATCCGCTATTAACTACTATGGTGCTCAGTCTGTTTCAGGAAGACCACCACCAGCGGCATCCATGGCAGTTGGGCAGTTCTTTAAACCTGAGGAAGGAAATAAGGATTTATCTCCATGGTTTCTGCTCCAGTCTACCTACTCCCAAAAGGTTGTTATTTTCATGTAGTATTGACTGACCTACACACTTCATTGCTGTTTTATTCGCTTCTATTTATGAGTATTTATCACTGCAAGACCAATGCTCATTGTTCTTATGTAATTGATTGTTAGAAAGCAGTTCAAAAGACACAGAGCTTATTTAGGTTGAGTATTTTCCATTGATACTTTCTAGTAACATTGCAGAATTACAACAATGTACTGTTTTTTTTTTTTTATTTTTTATTTTTTAAAATACAACAATGTACTGTTCCAAATATCCCTCCTTTTGTATCTTATTAAATTACATGTAGTTTATTTACAAATATTTAACTCTGGATATAGTTACAAAAGATGTAAATATAAATAGTTTATTTACAAATCTAGTGAAATTTGCTGTTATGATACTAAAATTTGTTCCTAAATCTCAAGTGTATGCAAATGGATGTAACAATTAGTTAAGTTTTTTTTTTTTCAGTGTTTAAATCTTAATTTTGGCATGCTGTGCAGGAGCTGCTGTTGGAAGAAGCTCATCCTCTAGCTGTTAAATTATCATTTTCCATTAGCTTGGGCCTTCTTCCTATCACTTTGTCTATGAATACTGTTGGTTGTGGAATTAGAAACTCTGGACTTCCAGAAGAAGAAGCTGGAGACCTTGAAAGTAGTAGTAAGAATTCTAATCCACTTCCAGTTGACCAATTTATTAGAATTTTATTTTGTGGTGATATTATATGTGGTGTGCATGTTTTCAAAAGTTATGACATATTTGCGTATTCACTGTATGGAAAGCACTTCAACAGGCATCATAAAACCATTTTGTAGGTCATGAAGATGTATGTTGTGTGAAGGGATTATTTTTATTCAATTCAACTGAACTCTTAATTCTAAAGTTTTACATGGCTGTCATCTAGGGTTCAATAAACAATTACATAAATTTGTAATCATACAATTCATATTAGTTTATGTTAACTTCAAACAAATACTTCAATTAACCTAGGTTATCAATCCATCTGGCCTTTGTTATATAAATGAAAATCGGAGCAATAAGCTTAATTCTCATGACAATTCTAAATTCAAATCAAGTCCAAAATAGATGTCACAAACTAATATTATTTGCAAATTTCGAAATCAAGAATCAAAGAGTTAAGGATTTCGAGTTCCAGGGTTCAAGTCCTGGCAAGGAGAAAGAAAACTAACTGAACTATAGTATATACTAACATTTGCCATTCAAAAAAAAAAAAAAAAGAATTGAAGAAGGGTTATTCTGTTTCTTTCAACAGAATTAAAAGCAAGGTCTCAATAATGCAAATTACATACAACCCTTCCTTGGCTTGGAGAAAATTTCAAGAGGAGGAAGATGAATGACAATGAAAACAGGAAGTTTGAGCCCACAAGTTTCTAACTTATTTGACAAATGGGCAAATATGAAATTTATATCCCTGTTTTCCATATTAAAGTATTTGCCTCTAAATGTCAAAAGACTATCCTACCCCATATTTTAGAACCAATCTCCTTCCTAGAAGCTTTAATTTCATGCCTATTAGCAACATCTTCAAAGAAGGCTTTTCGCCTATAAATAGGTAGGAGGGATTAGAGAGTGGGCATCTTGTTATTTCTGTTGTTTAGGGCCTTTTGGCATTGATAGGTGGGCATATCATTCTGTTGTAACCAAGAGGAAGTCTTCCCCTCCAGTAAAAGGTAGGTAGGATTGGAGGGTGGGAATCTTGGGAGGTGAGCTGACCCTCAAAGCACTATCATTGTTCTTTAATGAGGAGGACTTCTTCCTAATTTTCCAGTATTTAGATACCGATTTCTATCAACTATTATCGGAGCTCTTTCTGGGCTTTGTTGGTAGACTTTCATGGAGAATTTAGAAGTTTTTCAGAGTTATCAAGAATGAGAGGTTGCTTCATATTTTTGCAAACAGTTTAAATAAAACTATTACTGAAAGATTTCATCTTTAATAATGATTATTTGGCTATTATGTTGAAAATGATCAACAATTCTGATTTTAGTAGAATGCATTACTTATTTGTGATTATTATATTTCCACAATGACTTTATTTGTTAATAACTATAGCTTGATATTTCAGGGCTCTGTAAATTGCGCTGTTTTCCACCTGTTGCACTTGCTTGGGATGACATATCTGGACTTCATATATACCCAAATTTGAATAGTGAAACAATTCTTGTTGATTCCTCACCAGCACAGTGGAGTTCCACTCAGCAATCGGATAAAACCATTGTTCTTATGCTGGTATGAATCACCCAATAAACTAAAGTGAACAGTTTTTCCCCTTTAATTCTTGAACCAAAAAAGCAAAGTGATATGTCATCCATCACAGTAGTTTGTGGAGCGATGACAACCTACCAAATTTACATTACAAGCATTCTGCCAGAGATTATAATCATTTTTGTTTACTTTCTCCATGATATTTTACAGGTTGACCCACATTGTTCTTATAAAAGTAGCATTTCAATTTCTGTTGGTGCTGCTGCAAGTAGGTTTCTGCTATTGTATAGTTCGAAGGTAATGAGTTTCTGTAACCCTTATTCTCACAATTGCTTATCTTGAATTCTATTTAATAATTTTTACTTCCAATATTCTGGTTTGTTTCAAGAATATATATACTATTGTATTTCCATTGACAATTTTTTATTATTTTTGTATAATATGTGTTTTTGAGTATTTACGAAAATATGTTGTTCTTTCATGCATATGATCCACACAAACTTAATATTTTCTTGTTTCTTCATATCTCCATATCCATCATGCTTTTACATATGTGCCAATTTATGCTGGCTAATTTTGTTAATTTAATTTTGTTCATGCAGATTGTTGGTTTCTCTATTGCCGTAGTTTTCTTTGCTCTTATGCAGCAAGCATATTCTTGGGATAATAATCTACAGATACCGTCAATGCTAACTGCTGTGGAATCCAATTTGACACTAATGTCGCATTTCTTTCCGCTAGCCGTTCTACCTATTTTATTTGCGCTGTTCCATTCCTTCTTTATGTCTCAACCATTACCTCCTTTTGCTAGCTTCACCAGCATCTCCCTAATTTGTTATATCTTTGCAAACGGATTTATAGCCATTCTAATTTTGTTGTCACACTTGGTATTCTTCGTGGCTGCTGTTACACATATTTTCATCAAGACAAGGTTAGTAGACTGATGGTTATCACCCTAAATTGTGCTGCTGATACATGTATTCTAAAGTCAAGCAGGGTAGCCTTGATCTTAATAGCAATCTGGTTTAGCGAATCACATTTTCTGTGAATATTTTAGATTTATTCTCTTAACTCTTCGTAGAGTTGTATTAGTTTTCTAATAAATCAACTGGATCATACTGCAGCATATCTGATGATAAATGTCACTTTTGTTGCAGGTGGCAAATGTGGAAACAAAATATTCCATTTATATTTCTTCAAAGGTTTTGTAATCGTTCTTCTAGCTTCTTTTCTCTTAAGGTAAAGTACTACTCCCTCCGTTTCTGTTTAATTGTCACTTTTAGAGAAATTTTTTGTTCCTTTTTAACTGTCATTTTCAAAGTTCAATGCAACATTAAATGTTGTTTTACCAATATTACACTTAGATATTTATTGCGGAGAGAGAAACATATGAAATGAAATATTAAATTAATAAGGCCATTATAGTAAAAGTAAAAACAATTGTATCAAAAGTAGTAACATTTATTGATTGTTTTGGTTTGTGTAAAATGTCAAAAAGTGACAATTAAAAAGGAACGGAGGTAGTAACTTATATATGCAATCTACCATCTTTTTGAGTGAATGGGTAAACTAATTGAAGTTAAAAGTAGAAGAGGGAAGGGTACTTCTGCTAGTAGTAGATTTGATGATCCTTTGTTTTATTTTGTTCTTCAAGTTCATCGCATTAACCATTGCACACGGGTGATTACATTAAATAGGTTATTCGAGTTCTAAGAGCAAATCCAGTACTTGTTATATCGCTCACTGCAATGGTTTTGGCATGCTTGGTTCACCCATCCTTTGGTCTCCTTATACTTCTCTTTGCTCATTTTTTCTGCTGTCACAATGCATTATGCAGGTATATTTTCATTTATCGCATTTGGCCATAATTGCGAAGTGTGTACATGTAATCAATTTTGATGGTTCTTAAATCTGCCTGTATGCGAATACTTTACTTGTTTTCTTTGTGTTGGTGGTCGTTTAGAGATTATATGACTGCTAGGTTCTTTTCTGTTTCATATGTCACTGCTCTCCTGTTATATTGCAATATCAGTTCAAACTGTCTTAGTGCCATTTTTAATCTCCGAGGAATGACGAATGGTTTAATCAATTTGCATATGAAATTTTTAATTAAGTTTGCATGCGTGTAGGAAATTGCAATGCTAATTGTAGTATTGTTTAGGGTTCAGGGTTTAGTCAAAATTGCTTTTTGCATGTCATGAACATGTATGACCACTGTGACTGAAAATTTCCTTTTGTTTCTGTAGCAGTTTCCTGACAGCATCATGTCGTAGCCATGAACAAAATAACGAAACTATCAATTGTAATGGGGGTGATTATAAGGTGTCTGAAAGACAGAAGTACAATTTTGATGGTAGTTTTAACCGAACTTTTCCTTCAGAAGACAACTCCAACAGTCCAGATTCATCAAAAAGTTTTGGTGAAGCACAATTAGATGTGTTTCACCATCGCCATGGCTTGTTGATATTGCATCTTCTTGCAACAATGATGTTTGCGCCATCTGTTGTAGCTTGGTTCCAGGTAAAAGATATATCAATTCTTTTCACATTAACATTCTGAAATCTGGCTATTTATTTACAACCCAATAAAATAATATCTCTAGCCCAGAATTTTATGTATGATTTTGCTTCTATCATAAATGTATGATTTTGTTTCTCTCTGTGGCTATATACTTGGATACCGACACTCTTCAAAAAACATGATTTAATCGATTATTATTCTGGTTCCTATATGATTGCAATATCTAGATTACCCTTCATGCAGGGCATATTCTCTCTTTTGTTTTTAATATTTTTTGATTATCAATTTTGTAGAGACTGGCTATGGGTGAGAGCCTCCCATGGCTCTTGGATTCAGTACTTAGCATTGGTGTTATACTTCATGGCATTTGCAATTCGAAGCCCGAGTTCAATTCGTTCTTCTTGTCTATCCCTGGGGTCCCCATCCGCAATGTTAGACTATACATTGTCTATCTCATAGCTGGATACTGGTCTTATTTTTGTGGTCTTGCTTTGTCTCCGGACAGAGCGTTTTATGCTATGGCTTTTGTTGGCGGCATTTCTTTTGCTTTAATGATGATTCATAGAAAGAGTGGTGAAACGAAAGAGGTTACTTATGGCAGCCGGAAGCATTCTCACCGGCACTGAAACCTTCAGAAACCATGTTTTGTAGAATCAGATAATAGGATGGCACATGTAATTATGTGTAATTTTTTTTGGTTGATTGTGCACGTAGGTTGTTGATGTCAGATGGTTGATATTTTTTGTAACACGAATAATCTTTGCCCGGTATAATGTTTTATCCCAACATTTTTTCTGGGCATTGTAACATTTAGATTTAGATGGTTAGGGTTAGAGTGTTTTTCTTAAGCCAGGGCCTTTTCACGTGTAAAACGATGATATTGTTTTGCAGTTTTGTCTAAATATGATGAAAGATTTTTCTTAATGTTGATGTCATCATACATGAGAATGAGTCTTAAAATGAAGTAATAAAAACAGAAGAAAAGCCTTCACAAACTGCTTAAATCTATTTATAAACTACTGTTTTACTCATCAAAAGGATCGATTAAGTTTGTTTGTACTTAACTTTGAAGTCAATTGGGGTAATAAATCCAGTTCAAATTAGTCTCACCTGTCACCTTAAAAGTTAACATTGTCAAATTCCTACTGCCTGAGACCATATTCAAGATATGATAATAGTAGGTGAACATGAAGAGGTTTTTGTGTCAAAGATCTTGAACTTAATGCATGATTTTTGCGATTGATGCTCAAATAGTTAATAGTCTGCACTCTTAAACGTCTAACTTTACTGTGTATAGAGCAAAAGGTGCAGAACTATTGGAAGGTTATAATTCATCACTCTTGTTTCAAATTGTACGTTTATTGACAAAATGACGAGTCTCTTTTATTTTAATTTATGACTATTTATATATATATTTTTTTTTGAAGAAGTTAAATAGCCCACCTAAATTGGCACCGGAGATAATCGAACCTGAGACCTTGCGAAGGAGCACACTCCCAAGACCCAAACCAATACCACCAGACCAACCCAAGTGGGTTATTTATGATTATTTATATATGTCACATATGAATTTGTGGTTAAAATTTTGCCTAGACTCTATAAAATTCTTACTCCATCACTGGGTATATAAAAATCTTTGGACTGCTCTCTATGGCGTCTTGGCAAGGGGGTAACTATTACTCAGATCAAAGCCAATAAGTTTATGTTTCGTTCTACTACAAGTGGGACATGGAACAAATTCTTCAAGGTGGTCATTGAACTTTCGATATGAGATGAATCTCTCAATACAATTTTGGATGATGTTGGGTTCAAGTTTTCAATTTACCTTCGAATTCATGAATGAGATGATTGACGGGCTAGTAGGGTGTCGTCTTGGTCACTATATCAAATAGAGTTGTGTAACAATAAGTTGATTGACAACTTTTTAGACAACCATAATTTTACAAAGAAAAAGAGGTATTGACATAAAAACCAAAACAATAGAGAGAGAAAGTAAAAACATAATGTGAGTATGAAAGATAAAGTTGTCATAAAAGTTGTCAAAAATAGTCGTACAAATATCATTTCTCTATCACGTTTCCGACGTTGTATCTGTTTCTTTTGAGTTGTGTTTTCATTGGATTGACTTGAGTTATAATTGGATTGGGATGTGTTTTCTGAATCACTAATAAAGGTTCCTTTTATACTGACTCAAATTGAAAGTTACGGTATAACAACAAAAGGATTTGATATTGTAAAATGATTTGGGGTTACTTAACCATATTCAATCAAACTTGACCACTATCTATCTGGTACCACTGTCAAAGACAGAAAATACTAAACTTATGCATGCTGGTGTTCTTATTTATGCACTAGTGCGTTAAAATCCAAGTGCAGATGCTTACCACAAGGCTCCAATATATTTTCGAAAAGAAAAAAGAATACCACCTCAATTTTTCTACTCCGTCGTTCTACGCCAGATCTACAAAAATGGCGTAAATCCATTCCGTTTCTCTTCTTCTATAATGTCGCTTTTTTTTTCTTCTTCTTTAGTTTCTAATTTAAGGTGGATTCTAGGGTGAGGGAGCTATTAAATCCCTCACCGGTGGACCACTATTAATAGGCGTCAGATTAATCAAACTACACACATCTTATTGTACATTATCTACAGTGGATCACAAATATATTTTTCTCTCATCCTAAAACCATGGTTCTAGGGTGAGGTTGTTTCCACAACTGTTGCCTGGGTTAAAAACACAATCCCTGGTTTTGCAGGCAGTCAGAGATTAAAAGGAAATTCGGTCACGTATCAATTTCAAAATATCAATTTTTTTGTCTAATTTTTTTTAATGCTTTTGGTTGAAATCATCATCTTCAACCTCCATTCCAATTTAGGAGCAAAAAAGTGATTCTGCAATAAAAATTGAGTTGAGTACCGCTTTCAAAGGTTCATGGGTTTTGCTAAGATAGTTTTTGGATACAATAAGAGATGGTGACCTTTTAATACACATAAATTAAGAAATATAAGTTATTTGAATTCCCATTAAAAAAAGAGTTATTTGAATTCTACACACCGAAAGAAACACATTGAATAAGAAATTAACCAATTTAATTTATTTTACAAGTGAAGTTAAGAAGAATAAAAGGGTATAAGTTTCCCGTTAGATCTTTATAGAATGATTGAGTTATAAAACAACTGATATTTGAGGGAGAACGATATATTTAAATTTTGAAAGATAATTCATAAATTCAAATGAAATGTATTATTAAGGAATTAACGACAATGGGATTTGAGAAGGTGATAGATGAAAACAAGGAACACAGCAAAACTGCAAATTAAGGAGAGGAGAAGAAAGAAAAGAGATCAAATGCAAGAAGGTGCATGATAAAAATGTGGACTCATTTAATCTAATGGTTGTTAGACATGGTCCACCGGTGAGGGACTTAATTGCTCCCTCACCCTAGAATCCACCCTAATTTAATAGTAATATTAAAACTAATGAAAAAGTAAACTTTTATTTCATTTATTTTAATTTTAAAATTTTGTGTTGTATTTTTTTTTTATAAGCAAGGAGAGAGGACAAACATCATGATCGACATCCCAACTAGATTGGCACCTCGAGATACCTCCATCCTATGCCGCCAAACTCGAAAATTTATTAAAAGAGGGGGAAAGATATTTACAAAATGTGGGGGGACTATACCAAAACCCACAAAAAAAAAAAAACAGCAAAATACAGAAAAAGAAACAAAAAACAACAAAACAGCTCAAAAATAGATTAAGGGAATCTATAATTCGGTAACCCACATCTGTCCCTAAAAAAAATCAATCTTCACCTCATCTGAAAGAGTGTCAAGCCAAATCTCACCAACTATGGAATGACCCAAAGCAGCCAACTTGTCTGCGCAACAATATCCTCTAATATTCCAATGGAGAAGATTCATTGAGTCGGTGGTTGAGTGTCACCCCGTGCACGGGATTTTGATGTCTACTTTGATAAGACATGTTGTACTTTAAGTTTTTGTTTCTGATTTCGTGTAAGAACAGACATGAAACCATCAGCTGCTGACGTTGCATCATATTCACGGACTCTTTCCCACAAATCTAAACCAAGCTGGATATTCTTGCTAGGATGAACCTCTTGTCTTTGCAAAGTAACCACATTATGTTCCTTTGATGCTTCGGTAATCATAGGCGTTTTCAATGCTTGTGAACCTGCAAGAACATCATCTATACCATCCAGAGACCCATCAGAATTTTCAAGTGTAACAATTGTAGTATCAATGAGAGAAATATCGTGATGGTCTTGGAAGTCAGCAGACACCTCATGCATGTCATCATGCTCAACAGGGGATGGTCTTGCAACACTCTCACGAGCACCCTTGGGACTCTCCACCAGCTTCCGTGTGATCACATGATCATGTTCCACACCATCCTGAAGTGGTTCAGAAACATCATCGACCGTGGGGATCTCCAACTCCTCCCGTGATGTCTGAGTTGTTTGTTCCACTCCGACAGGTCGTATGTCCTCACGCCCAAGAGGGGATGAGTGTGTGACACGCTCAATAGAACCTTTGGGACTCTCCACCAGCTCCCTCGGGCTCACATGATTGTGTTTCACACTATCCAGAAGCGAATTAGTAACAACAGTCACCGTGAGGTTCTCCAACACCTCCGGCGATGTCTGATGAGACCTCCCCACTTCTACGGGTTGCACGTCATCGTGCGCTATAGGGGAAACAACCTTCTCCAACACAGGTATAGTCATAGCTAATTCATCAGTCGAAATATGATCAATACGGTCAAAAACATTATGAAGCGGCAAACTGAACGAGTTTGATGATATGTCTGAAACCGACACTGTAGGTAATGAAACCGGAATTGATTGAGTGAGTGTGTTGACCGGAATTGATGCAGCCTGTGTTGTCTGAGGAGCTGGGATCGTCATCCTAGAAGTGGTAGTAACTGTGGAGTTGACAGAAATCGGAATCCATGAGCCATTACCTCCATTGGCCGAGGTAGATGCACCCCCATCCTTGTGTTGTGGTGCTTTAGGGGGCGCAACAACAGTTTCTTTTACCGGTTGTTTCCCACGATTCACCTTCTCTTTGGCGGCTTGCAGATTTAACCATCTACAAGTAGTGATATTATGTCCAATGGAATAACAATGATGGAAAAACAAAGGCCTCTGTTCATATTGTATCTCCACCATGAACGCGAACCCATCACGTTCAACAAGAACCTCATCATATGCTTTCTTCGATAAATCAATGTCCACTAAAATGCGAGCATAATGACCAAAGGTACAATTTCTAGTTGGCCCATTGATATCTATAGGTGTTCCAACTGCGCTTGCAATTTCCTTCAAGGTTCTCTCCCGCCAATACTCTTGCGGTAACTCCACCAAACGAATCCAAAGCGAAACATGAGTTTGTTTTTGCGCCAAAAGCTTAAAGTCTTTGGTCCCGCAAGAGCTGCTGCAAAGGACAATGTTTGGCTGAACCAGAGGGTATTGTTGTCGTTGTTGGTACTGAAACAAGTGGTACCATAGCTGCAGAATGCACCGTAGCTGAAGATGGTGCAACCTCCGACATACTCGGCCATTGGCACGCATAAGCATGGGCCATGGCCAAGCTGCGAAGTCACAGACGATAACAACCCACCAAATGAATTGATGTTATGTTGAAAACTAGCACTTACAATGAATTTGAATGAGCAAGGATATGTGAGTGGAGAAGATCACCCGAGAATCAATTTTGTGTTGTAGTGTGCCATGTGGTCTGAAATAATTGGGCCACGTGACACTCTATTAGTTTTAGCTTTTTTTTAAAGGGTTAATATATGTTTACCTCTGTAATATTAGGGATTTCCAGTTTACCCTCTGTAAAAAAATTTGTTTATATTCCAACCCTGTAGTTTGAAGATTTTTTGATTTTGGACTTTCATGGCATCAAATTACAAAATTTAAGGTACTTTTGGCCCCTATAATTTGAGAGAATTTCGGTTTACCCCCCGCCATATCATTGATATTTCAGGTTACCCCCTGCCATATCAATGGTTACCCCTTGCCATATCATTGATTTTGTACAGTCAAAATTCATGAAGGTCCAAAACCAAAAATCTTCATATTACAGGGTTGGAATCTAAACAAATTTTTTTACAGGGGGTAAACCGGAATTCACTAATATTACAGGGGGGTAAACATATATTAACCATTTTTTAATGGCTTAAACAAAGGGACTAATAACAAACTTTTTCCAAAGTACAAGGACCTAAATCAAACAAAAAAAAATGCAAGGATCAATGCCAAAATATGATAAAAGTGCAGAGAGTAAAGACATATTTAAGCCAAACAACTATCATGGGCCAAGGAGAATGTGTAAGATAATTCGTGTGGCCATCAAGGTCGATGAACATCAAACATGAGTATGGTGTTGGAGAAGGAGGACAAGAGTGTTGTGAATGCTCACTTCAACTATAAGAATTTGGAGTCCTTTGCTTTTGTTGCAGGGTTGTTGGTCACCGTGATAATTTCTACCCAAAAATTTGATGGTGTATGAAAAGGAAAGGTCATCCAATCGTAGTCAAGTAATAAAGGACTAAGTTATTCATCTCCACAGGGATCATCATTCAACTCGGTAATTAACATAATTTATTTAAAAAGCAAATAAAGAAATAGATTGAGAGTGGTTGCATGGTTTTAATTGTCTTGCTCAATGCGAGATTATGTTTTTGTGATTCGGAAGCGTAACGGCGATTAGGGAATCCTTGAATCCCCTCTTCGTCTTTGTTGGAAATTAACTGGATTAATTATTAGTTTATGACTTGCCTTATGTTTGGATTTAAGAAAGTATAACATAAACCCGTTATGAGTCAGTGGAAGTTTATTTTAATATCCCCGCAATTCAACCATTTACAATTCTGGGGGTTCCCTTAAGATGAGTTATAACCCTAAATTCATAATTAGATTCAATTAATTTAGAAACCAAGCAATTCACCACTGTCTTGTTCCAATGGAATCCAGGTTGTCAATCCTACTTAGCTCTATTTAGAGATACAATATAAAAACAGACATATACGAATTAATTCAGACTTTAGATCATTCATTGAATAAAAATTTTTATTAAAGGAATGCAACAAATAAATAGGGGATCATCGTGGAACCCGAATTAAAGAGGTAATTAGTTGCACATAACAACAAACATTGATACAAAATAATAGAAAAACATACCCTATAGAGAACAAGAGAATGATGAAAATCCTCTGCCTTGAAGCTCTTGATACTTGACCCTTGCCTTGTACCGCTAGCTTTCTGAAAGAATAAAAGAGTGTGCAAGAGTCTCTATTTGTAGTGCATCGTTACTTAGGGGTTAAGAGAGAAGAAATACGGTTTTTCCACCAAAAACATTATTAATGTAATCCAACAAATAAGAAAGGGTTCATCGTGGAACCCTAATCAAAGAGAGGTTTAGTTGCACATGGCAACATACATGATGACAAATCATC
This sequence comes from Medicago sativa, assembly GCF_051527215.1. NCBI lineage: Eukaryota > Viridiplantae > Streptophyta > Magnoliopsida > Fabales > Fabaceae > Medicago > Medicago sativa. Next base: position 37,012,973 of record NC_140755.1, on the reverse strand, counting down.
TTACGTTATTCCTAGCATGTTTTTCAGTCATTTTCAATAGGTTTTACATCCATAATAGAGGAGTATTAGAGCAATTGTTTATGATTTCGGGACATTTCTAATGTTTTCTATATATGTGTCTGCAATTCTATTCTTTCTAAAAAATAGCAATTTTTTAGGGTGTTTTGATGTAATTCACGAAGAAATCATGCAAACCAGCAAAGCAAGACATCTGAAGATTTGTGAAGACATTGGGAAGATGAAAGAATGAAGATTCAAGAGGCCTCAAAAGACGTTACAAAGGGAGAAATTATGTTCCCAATTTCCAAGACGTCTTATATGGAAGCAAACACCCAAAAAGAAGAAGAAATAGGCATTACAGAGCCCAGCCAACACTCATATGTGCCTGACACACAATTATGTGCGAATAGGCACATGAGGAGGCGCCTGACACATGCTTCTAGGTGTCTTGCGCCTGAAACACCACACACATGCGCCTGGCACATGGTGCCTGTTCCTTGCAGGCCAAGGCACTGTTTTGTGACTTTTTGGTGGAAAAAGCCTAGTATTTTAGCTCAAGTTCAGGTGGAAGCTCTCCATAGAAATACCGCTCTCCTCATTCATTATATCTCATTCAGGACGAAGGGGTTCAAGAAGAAGGCAAGCACTACGAGCTTCAAGGGAGGAGTTTCTCTCCTCACTCCAAGTATTTATAGAGTATGTTTTATTTCTTTTGTAATTTGTCTTTAGTTACCATTTGATATTAAATCTCTTTAGGCTAGGGTTCTAAGATGAAGCTCTATTCTGGTTGTTGGATGAGTTATTTAATTTAAAGTCTTTATTTAGTTATTTCTCTTTATGCTATTTATTTTTACTGTTGTGCGTAAGATTTGTCCCATCTGAAGAATAACCCTGACTTAGGCACTTAGGGAGGTGACATTACCTAATATTGATGTATATTTGTTTAATTAGGAAGTAATTAATTAGTAACAAGGGAAACACACCAAAAGAGAGCAGAACCATGAGAGAAAGGTACTTTTGGAGGTGACATACCTAATCTTGATGTATATATGCTAGAACCAAGAAGTAACTAGTTAGTAATTAAGGAAACAAGTGACTTCACGACCTAAATCAGCCCAGTAACTCCACTCTTGTTTCACCTTGGTAAGGTAGATGCTGATAAGGTTGCCCGTTTGTAGAACTACCGAGAGAGAGTGTGTGTGCTATGTGCTTCTAAGATTCATAGATGAGCGGACCTTTAAGAAAATTGGGACTACACTTATCGTAATTTAGGAAGGCTAAATTAAGTTTATGTTTCAATTACCTCTAAGAGAGTAAGACGCCACATGTATGTTCGTGTGATCAGCAAGTGCAACTCGACAGCTGGAAGGGAATGAGCTTGTATCTCTGAGAGAGTAAGGCCCCACATGTACCTACCCCGTGTGATCAGCAGGTACAACTTGACAGTTGATAGGTAGTAAAACCCCACAAAATCATCACTTAGATAGATAATGATTAATAACATGAATAAGACTTGACTGTTACGTAATTCCAATAATTAAATAGAGGGGATTTGAAGAATTGTAACCGTCGCTACCATTCTGCAATCAGACAGGTAAACTTTGCTATGTTGCAAACATATTAACTTTGCAAAACTCTAAACCCTTATCGTTTATTTATTTTATTGCTCCCAAATAAGTAACACAAATTATTTGGTCAAAAGACTTGTGATAGTCTAAAGACTTTCAATTCTTCTTTAAACCATTCCAAGGGAGATCTAATTGTATCTTAACTATTTGGGATGCAAATTCACTTGCTACAGAATATCCCTAAAATTTTAATAGTGCGTTGTTTATATTAGATATGAGCTCTACAACAAAGAGCATTTTACTATCTATAATGTACTAGTGTGTTAACCCGTGCAATGCACGGGTGCTAGGCTATTGTTTTTAGTCTCTAAAATATATTATATGTTTTTCAAAGTAAAAAAAACAATGGTGTCCTTAAAAAAAACGATGTTTTAAATATTTATTTAGATAAAATTTTGATCGCATAGTTAATATAAGTTAAATAAGATAGTATACTAAGAGATTAAATGCAAAATATTATTTAAACTAAATTTTTAGATGCTATAAGTATACCATTTTTTTATAGTTTGTCCTTATATACAGTTTTACATACGTAAAATTTAACGAAGACAGTCAAAGTTGCCAATGAAAAGTATGTATTTCACATTTGTTTTAACTAAAACAATAGAGGGAATACAAAAAAAAAAAAATTGCATGTACGTAACTACAAAAGATTAAGTTAACTCTAGTGTGTTAATCCGTGCAATGCACGGGCGACAACTACTATTTTTCAATCTTCGTAAATATATTGTTTTCTGTAATGATGGATATGTATTCCATACTTTTATGTTTAATAGTGATAACATACGCCATTTTTTTGAGTTAGTGAAAAACATATTTCCATTATTTTTTATATTAGTCAACAAAAAATGTTTGTCATTTTTTATTCATCAATCACAAATATGTCTTAATTTTTGCAAATATATTTATTAGTAACAAAAATATGTTTGTCGTCATTGTTGTTTTAATCTTTGCAAAATTATGTTTGTCGTCATCATTGTTTTAATCTTTGCAAATTTATTTATTTATATATTTATCAATGATATATATGTGTCTCATTCTTTTATATGTATTATTGCAATCAATTTGTCGTATATTTTTTTTTTATATATTTATAAGTGATAAATATGTGTCCAGTGTCTTTTTATGTATGTCTTTTTATGTATCAATGAAAAATAGTATCTTATGTTTTTCTATTTATTAATTACAACTCTTTGTCTCGTGATTTTTGAACCAATGATGAATATTTGTGTTGTGATTTTTTTCAATATTTTTCATTAAGAAATTTTTGTCTTATGTTTTGGTTTTTTTTTTAAAAAAAATATTTTTTAAAAGAAAAGTATTTAGTTCATATTTTTATATGTATCAGAACTAAATATTAGTCTTGTGTTTTTTTATGTATCAATGAAAATTATTTGTCCCCTTTTTTTTTCTTTCTATTTATCATTGACACATGTATATCTCATGTTTTTTTTATGCTTCAATGACAAAGATTTATTCCATCATTTTTTTCTTCATATTTATGAGTGATGAATATGTGTCTCAATTTTTATGTATCATTGAAAAATACTTTCCCTCTGTTTATATTTTTATATTTATCAGTGACAAATACTTTTTTTTTTGAAGGATCAGTGACAAATACTTGTCTCGTTTTTTTTATGTATCAGTGATAAATATTTATCCCGTGTCTTTTCTATTCATCAATCACAACTATTTGAACGGTGTCCTTTAAAAAAAAAATAGAATTCCAATTTAAGCAAAAGTCAAAACAATTCTGTTTTTAATGTCACTATAATTTCATTTAAATTTGTATAAAAAAAAATCATTTGATTGGATTGGATTGGTTTCCTTGTAAGGCTAAAATGTTTTGTCCAACATCCTGGATATAAAACATAAATTATTTTATATTTAGGTTTAATAAAATAATTTCAACTCTTCAACAACATTGAATTTTGGATTGAATAACATCTTGGCATAATTACCATGATTTTGAATAGTAGGTATACCTATATTTAACTAAATATATTATAGGTATACCTGGATTTAACTAAATATATTAGCTTTGAGTGTTAATTTTTTTTCTTTTGAATTTGTGAAATTTGTTAATTATCTTTTGATAGCTTGATTTTTCCAAGGAAACCACCACACATGCATTGTTAGAAGATCCAAACAGTATAAAATCGGTCAAGTCATCCACATAATGGCCATGGAGAATACACTTGAATCAATAACTAAATATATCACAAACATTTTCGTGTTACTATTCCGTGAAATATAGATTTTATAAATCGACAAAGATTAATGAAGTAAACAAACTCATTATTTTCTAGATCCATAGAAATAATATTCGTCATAACACCATAAAAAATATATTCATCTTCAACCTCAACTTTAGCAGCATTCCAATAATACGTTGAAAATTTACGCAAACTTATGCAGTTAAATATTGACCTTAAAAATATTTTATATCATATTATTATGTTTTATAAAATTTAATAAACTTAATCGAAACTCACCGACCATAACTTCATATTTGTAACTCTTTGAAAGAAAAACTGAAGGATGGGTAACAAAAATAGGAATAATAAGGCACAGATCCATGATCAACAGGTCTGATCTTAATCTTATCTGTAATGTTGAGACAAAATCTATATGATGTTGTCATGACTTCTTGTATTTCATTTATACTGACTCGAAAATTATACATGATAAAAATAGCATCTTCTTTCAAAGAAAATTCAAACTTGTTTAAGAAGAAAGAAATTTGATACGGATGATTGAGTGGCAGTGAATGGCAAAGCATTATTGAGCATGAAAACTATTTATAGCACAAGGGCAAGTATATTTTCGTTGACCATACAAATTGAAAAAGTTACTAAAATTAAAATGCACTTAATGATATTTTATTGTTGTCTTTACGCGGTTTCAAGACAAAAAAAATTCTTAGGATCATAGTCAATAGTTTCAAATCAAAGGAAATATTCTTTCAAAAAAAATCAAAGGAAATATCATTATATTTTAATGTGAATTAATTAGCATAGTCAACCATTTAATGTTATCAGTAGAACAAAAAACTTGTTTGTGATATGTTTTCTTAAAATAGGACATGTGGCAATTGTATGTGTAGAGAATTTTGGAATGCCATGTGGATTATGCATTTTGAACATTTGCACTTGTATGTATAGAGGATATACTCCTTGTGTTTTGGAGGGAAAATGAGTGTTGTGGGAGCAATTATGTCATAAGGTAGTCGGTGATTCTTTTCCGACCTGATGTACTTGTGGAGATTTTAATGCACTCAGATCAAATATGAAACACAATGAGAATGCTAATTTTTCTAGAGAGTGTGATATGAAAATTTTCATCGAGTTCATTGATGGTTTTGGGTTTATAGATTTCCTCCTAAATGGCAGAAGGTCACACTTTCAATATTTGTAAGTGACAGGCCGACATGAAATTAAATCCCGATCATGAATTAAACCTACAAAGAAGAGACAGTACTTTTTATGACATTGAGAATAACACATTTTAGTAAAACATATTTTGATTCTACTTGTCTAAAATCTTAAATCATTAGAAAAAATAAACTTGGGTACCTATGAAGTTGTAAAAGTTTATATCGTAATTTTTTTTTACTCTATCTCGGAAAATTTAATTGCGTCATCGTCATAGAGAAAAACATACAAATAAAAGTACCATAAAAATGATATTTATTTTATGCAGGCCATAGAGTAAACCAAAACAGACCATCCAAGTCATAATGAAATTAACCATAACAATCCAACTCTATCCAGAGTATTTGTCCCTATACACGGGCACAAGTCAAATTAAAACAAAACATCATAACACAAACACAATTGGTAACCAATTCCAAACACCAAACAAAATATCCATGACAAGTTTATTGGTAATAAACAAAGACAACACCTTAAGAGTTTCAATATGAGGTCAATTTCCTGATTTATAGGAATTTCAGGAAAAAACTCCATTCCATTTGATCCAAACCCACTTGTCATTCCATCATCATCATTGAACATCATTGGCACATAGCCACCAATTTCATCTTTTGGAGTAGTCAAACCTTCAGAGAAAAAATCACTCTCAGAACTTTCATAATTTGGCTGATTCCCGATATTCATCATGCTCAGATAATTATTCATCATTTCCTTATCAACTTTCGTAGCAGAAGTGACTTCCATTATGTATTTCAGAAGTAGTGTTCCCTTTGAACTGTTACCCCGATTCTTCTTCTTGGCTTTCTTGCGGCGCTTAGTGGCGTTCCAGTGGTTCTTGACGGAGTTCTCGGTGCGCCCCGGCAACCTCCTTGCAATTTCCGCCCACTTGTTACCAACTATCTTGTGAGCTTCGATCAATATTTTGTCTTCCTCTTCGGTCCATGACTCCTTCAATCATTCAAAAAAGTTAATAAATGGATTAGTTATATAAATATGATTAAATTAATTCACCAATTTGGTAATAGCTTATTCTCAAGTAAAATTTTGCATCCTTGTTGATGTGATCCTAAAATTCTCTCTCTTGACAAGAATAATAAAATCATTGTTGAATAAAAGAACCAAATTATTTTTGGTTCAAATTTTTATTTTCGTAAGTCATTATGTATCTGTCTTGTATTCATCATATCTAGAGCTCTGCAACTCCGATTGAGGTGATCTTTGAAGCGTTGGAAAGGGTACAAAATCATCTACATTTCATATGTTGGACTCAGAAGCAAAATCGGGGTATATCATGGTGTAAAAATGGGATTAAAGTGGAGGACGTGATTAAATGAAGGAGCTGAAGCAAAAGAGGTGAAACACAATTAATTTGAGTAGTTGAAGAGCATAATCTGAAGCAAAAGTAACAGCCATGAGTGTGTAACTTCAAGAATTGATTCAGCCACCTTAAATCAAAACCAATAAATTTGTAACATTTCCTTGCAATAACTAGCCACATAAGAGTTCTTTCATCATATAATTGTAAGCTTTTCAGCATTCTAGCCTATTACCTATATAAAGGGGGCGAAAATAATGAATAGGATATGTAGAATTTTGATAAAAATTACACTATGTGTGTTTTGAGTGAGAGTTTTCTCCTCTTTGAGTTCTTGGATTAGAACTTGTCTATCGAATCTTATCAATGGCTTCCTTACCATTGTGGCGATTCCTCCTGGCTTAGCATTCCTTCTTGGATTGGAAGTGAGTGTGACGCCTTCTTTCACCATTTCTTTCCCCAAATCCATATTTTTATTTTACTTTTATTCCTATACGAATTCTGTCCTTTATCATTTGGTAATCAGAGCTTAGGTTCAAATCAGGTGTTATCTATCCTTTTAATTTATTTTATTTTTGTTGCTCTACATCAAAGTTTTAAAAAACAAAATATCCAAAAAAATGGTGAAAAAAACGAAAAAAAATTGAGTGAAAAAAAAAGAGAGAATTTTGATAAAAAAAAAGTCACTTTATGTGAATTTGGAAGCTTTGCTTCTTTTTGGTTCTGGATTGAACCATGCATTGATCTTATCAAGAAACCACGTTTCTTGTGGCGATCCTCTACCAAATTAAACATCTTCCTTGGATTGGGAATTTGTTTGATTACCATTCCTGTCTATTTCCACCAGTCTTCACTTTTTATTATTTTATTTTATCCAACATTCACAAAAATACAATTTTTGTCCTTTATCATTTGGTATCAGAGCTCACTCACTTCCAATCCTATAAGGTCAGAAATTGTATAGGAATAAAAGTAAAATAAAAAGATGGATTTGGGGAAAGGAATGGTAAAAGAACGTGTCACACTCACTTCCAATCCAAGAAGGAATGCTAAGCCAGGAGGAATCGCCACAATGGTAAGGAAGCCATTGATAAGATTCGATAAACATGGTTCAATCCAGAACCAAAAAAGAGACAAAGCTCTCACAACACACAAAGTGTATTTTTTTATATCAAAATTCTACATCCCTTATTTCATTGAGAAACTTACAATTTATAGAGTTCTCACAAAGTAACCCACTGGACCCTAATAAATTAAAATGACACTTAATAAGAAATAAATAACATATTAAGAATAACAACTATTTTCCTAATAATATGAAATTACTACGTAATGGAGTCCAAAAGGTCTACTTGCCCAAAATGTGACTTGGTCTAAACTGATGATTGGCCAATCAAATCCAATAATTGTAGTACCATGCATGGAAATCTTGAATTGGATTATTGGGCTGTTTCTGCAACGTTAATTTTGCAATGAAGTGCCACATCAATTCTGTAACCGATGGAATTAATAATCACCTTATTGACCATTGTGATTGTGAGCTTAGAACATGAATCAGCAGCTTGTGAATAATTACCTCTCCATGCGTAAATCACTAAATAACCACTTGCTGCCAAAAACTGTAGCATATAAACTAATGATGATAATAATAAGGATAGGCCACGTGGATTAATAGCCCAATTACTCAATTAGAAAAATAACATGCAGCCATGGAATTAAAATGAATAAAACATTCATTTTTTTTTTGTGCATTTTTTTATAGGTTTCCTTCCACATGCTTAATGAACTTTTGATCTCATCATTCTCCCCCTCTTCAAAAGGATTTGACCTCAAATCCAAACCTGCATAAAATTGAAGTGAGTTATGTAGAATTTTTTCTCCTTGAGATTTTGGCACATAATTATATTTCCAAAGAACATGATTGTTTTCTACTTGTTGAGAAAAAACTTCTTCATTTGCTTGGTGTCCTTCATGAGTTAAAGAAGAAAGGTTAGGAGATTGCATAATATTTGAAGAATCCCAACATTTAACTACACATACCAACTTTGATGAAGGTACTAGTGTAATAGTAGGCCAAAACTTCCCAACATTCTTCTCTTCATTTACCTTCTCACTCACCTTTCTCTTCTTTTTCCTTCTTGAAGTCTTTCTCATGACTTTCTTTTACAATGAGACACTCTATTTTTTCAACATTTCTTTCAGGCTCTCTATAATCATTTTGGATTTGAAAGAGCTTTTTCTCAAATGTTTTAAAAATAGCAGCAATCTCTCTTTCAAACCTTTGCATGCTTTCTTCTCTTCTCATTCTCCTTTTCAATATTTGATCTTGACCCATTTTATCATGTGCAAGAGTGATTTGACAATTTTTAAATGAGAATGTGTATTTGTTGGTGTGTTGATCATGTTTTGCATGACGTTGTTGCTGCCATGGAAGCCCAAGTAGCAAATCCCTCGTTTTGGAAGGCACAACATCACATAGCACATCATCTTCATAATCTCCAATTGTGAATGAAACTCTCACTTGTTTGGTCACCAAAACACCAGCCATGTCTTTAAATTCTGGATCCTCAAGACTATAAAGAATATATGGCTCTGGATGCTCAAAAACCGGAAGTCCCCACTTCTCGACCATGGTTGTACTTACCATGTTGATCCAATATTTTTTATCAATATACAAGCTACAAAGTTTATCATTCACAAGACATTTTGTAAAGAAAAGCATTTTCCTTTGCTTGGCTTCCATGAAATACCTTTAAGAAAAATAAAATTTGAAACTTTTGATTTTTTTCTCTTTTTTTTTCACTCAATTTTTTTCGTTTTTTTTTTCACCTCTTTTTTTTTGGATATTTTTTTTCAAACTTTGATGTAGAACAACAAAATAAAATAAATTAAAAGGATAGATATCACCTGATTTGAACCTAAGCTCTGATTACCAAATGATGAAGGTCAGAAATCCTATAAGGATAAAAAGTAAAATAAAAATATGGATTTGGGGAAAGGAATGGTAAAAGAACGTGTCACACTCACTTCCAATCCAAGAAGGAATGCTAAGCCAGGAGGAATCGCCACAATGGTAAGGAAGCCATTGATAAGATTCGATAAACATGGTTCAATCCAGAACCAAAAAAGAGACAAAGCTCTCACAACACACAAAGTGTATTTTTTTATATCAAAATTCTACATCCCTTATTTCATTGAGAAACTTACAATTTATAGAGTTCTCACAAAGTAACCCACTGGACCCTAATAAATTAAAATGACACTTAATAAGAAATAAATAACATATTAAGAATAACAACTATTTTCCTAATAATATGAAATTACTACGTAATGGAGTCCAAAAGGTCTACTTGCCCAAAATGTGACTTGGTCTAAACTGATGATTGGCCAATCAAATCCAATAATTGTAGTGCCATGCATGGAAATCTTGAATTGGATTATTGGGCTGTTTCTGCAACGTTAATTTTGCAATGAAGTGCCACATCAATTCTGTAACCGATGGAATTAATAATCACCTTATTGACCATTGTGATTGTGAGCTTAGAACATGAATCAGCAGCTTGTGAATAATTACCTCTCCATGCGTAAATCACTAAATAACCACTTGCTGCCAAAAACTGTAGCATATAAACTAATGATGATAATAATAAGGATAGGCCACGTGGATTAATAGCCCAATTACTCAATTAGAAAAATAACATGCAGCCATGGAATTAAAATGAATAAAACATTCATTTTTTTTGTGCATTTTTTTATAGGTTTCCTTCCACATGCTTAATGAACTTTTGATCTCATCATTCTTTTCTATGAAACTCAATAGTCCCTAATTAATTCAAATAAAACTGGTAAATTAAATCCTAATTATCTAAATGGCTTATTATTAGCCTTACAATTATTCATTAAAGTAAAGCTATAACGAGAATACAAATGCCAATTCAAAACACCACCATTCAGATGCCATCATTCCATATAGCAAATCAGCAAGTTTATCGTGAGCTTCCAAATTGATCCAAATGGGTTTAATGTTCCAACAAGTCATAAGTAACGTTTACTTGTATGAATTCATGGCAATGAATTTCCATCATTATTGGCCATTATGAAAATTACTACCACATTCCAAATGAGATTAATTCTTGACTTGTTGAATTCCAAGTATCTTGAATAACAAAAATTAAACTAATGACTTATCTCCCACATGTACCCTACACGTGAATTAGCACTTCCAAGTTATGCATGGAATTAAAGTCGAAAACCATAAAACAAAATGAATCGCCACCTATACGAATTCTTCCTCATGACTTTCTTTTTCTTCTATCTCTTTTTTATAATTATTTTGGATTTGAAAGAGATTTTCCTCTAGTATTTTAGAGATATCAGCCATTCCTCTATCAATTATTGCCCTCATTTCCTCTCTCCTATTTCTTTGTGACTCTCTAAGAGCAGAAGAAGGACTTGATCTTCTCTTGATATTCTCAAGCCATTTTTCTCTCCATACCTTATCAAAATATTCAATTGAAGCTTGAACTTCATGAGCCATATCTTTTTTTGTTTAATACTTCAAAAAAAAAAACTGAGATGAAGAAATTTCAAGGATAATATGCAAATGAAAAAGATTTTGAAATTGAAAAATAAAAATCAGTCCCAACGGAACCTAGCTCTGAATACCAAATGATAAAGGACAAAAATAGTGAAGGATAAAGAAATGATGAAGGATAAAAAAGGTTGTGATTTTAGTTTTGTATTTTTGTATAGGAATAAAAGTAAAATAAAAAAGATGGATTTTGGATAAAATGGAGAAATGGAATGGAAAGAACGGGACGCCACACTTCCTAATCCAAGAAAGTGATAAGTCTATGGGATTGAGGATCACCACAAGAAAGGATTCTTGATATGATCAATGCATGGTGATGTTATACATTCATTTGCTTCTTTAATCATCTTGGCTGAAAAGTTTAGAGACGTTACACTTTCATAATTCAGCTCCATATAACCTCCATTGTGCTTCTTTAATGTGTTGTTTCTTCTCTTACATCAGCCCATTCATCAAAATCACGTCATCCAATTCATGCTCATTTTACACCAAGAAATATTTCGAATTTGCTCTTGAGTCCAACAGACGAAATGTAGAGAATATTCTAAGCTTTCCAACGCATGAAAGATCACCTCAATCGGACATTCAGAACTCTAGATATGAGAAAAACAAGACAGCTATATAATTGCCTACGAAAATAACACTTGGAACCAAAATTAACTTGGTTAATTTTATTCCATTATTAAATTATCTCTTGTATAAGGTGAGAATCTTAGGTTCTCATCATACTCCCCCTCTTCAAGAGAATTCGACCTCAAATCCAAACCTGCATAAAATTGAAGTGAGTTATGTACAAATTTTTCTCTTTGAGATTTTGGGGCATAATTATATTTCCAATGAACATGATTGTTTTCTACTTGTTGAGAAAAAAACTTCTTCATTTGCTTGGTGTCCTTCATGAGTTAAAGAAGAAAGGTTAGGAGATTGCAAAATATTAGAAGAATCCCAACATTTAACTACACATACCAACTTTGATGAAGGTACTAGTGTAATAGTAGGCCAAAACTTCCCAACATTTTTCTCTTCATTTACCTTCTCACTCACCTTTTTCTCTTCTTTTTCCTTCTTGAAGTCTTTCTCATGACTTTCTTTTACAATGAGATCCTCTATTTTTTCAACATCTCTTTCACGCTTTTTATAAGCATTTTGAATTTGAAGGAGCTCTTCCTCAAATGTTTTAAAAATAGCAGCAATCCCTCTTTCAATCCTTAGAGCGCTTTCTTCTCTTCTCACTCTTCTTTTCAAAATTTGATCATAACCAAACTTATCATGTGCAAGAATGATTTGACAATTTTTAAATGAAAATGTGTAAGTGTTGGTATGTTCATCATGCTTTGCTCGACATTGTTGCTGCCATGGAAGCCCAAGTAAAAAATCTCTTGTTTTGGAAGGCACCACATCACATAATACCTCATCTTCATATTCTCCAATTTTGAATGGCACTCTCACTTGTTTGGTCACCAAAACATCAGCCATGTCTTTAAATTCTGGATCCTCAAGACTATAAAGAATATATGGATCTGGATGCTCAAGAACCTGAAGTCTCCATTTCTCCACCATTGATGTGCTTGCCATATTGATCCAATATTTTCTATCAATGAACAACTCACAAACTTTATCATTCACAAGACATCTTGTAAAGAAAATAATTTTCTTTTGCTTGGCTTCCATGAAATACATTTAAGAAAATAAAAATTGAAACTTTGATTTTTTTCTTGTCAAGAGAGAGAATTTTAGGATCACATCAATAAAGAAATGATGAAGGATAAAAAAGGTTGTGATTTTAGTTTTGTATTTTTGTATAGGAATAAAAGTAAAATAAAAAAGATGGATTTTGGATAAAATGGAGAAATGAAATGGAAAGAACGGGACGCCACACTTCCTAATCCAAGAAAGTGATAAGTCTATGGGATTGAGGATCATATCAAGAATCCTTTCTTGTGGTGATCCTCAATCCCATAGACTTATCACTTTCTTGGATTAGGAAGTGTGGCGTCCCGTTCTTTCCATTCCATTTCTCCATTTTATCCAAAAAACATTCATCTTTTTATTTTACTTTTATTCCTATACAATTTCTGACCTTCTGACCTTTACCAAATGATGAAGGTCAGAAATCCTATAAGGATAAAAAGTAAAATAAAAATATGGATTTGGGGAAAGAAATGGTGAAAGAAGGCGTCACACTCACTTCCAATCCAAGAAGGAATGCTAAGCTATGAAGAATCGCCACAACGGTATGAAGAATCCTTTCTTGTGGTGATCCTTAATCCCATAGACTTATCACTTTCTTGGATTAGGAAGTGTGGCGTCCCGTTCTTTCCATTCCATTTCTCCATTTTATCCAAAAAATCTGTTTGGGTCAAAATTCTGCCATTTATCCATTATAGCCCAAATTTCCATTTTTCATTCTGTTTTATTATCATATTTTATCCAACATTCACAAAAAAATAAAAAACTAAAATTACAACCCTTTTTCTTTCTTTATCATTTGGTATTCAGAGCTAGGTTCTGTTGGGACTGATTTTTATTTTTCAATTTCAAAATCTTTTTCATTTGCATATTATCCTTGAAATTTCTTCATCTCAGTTTTTTTTTTGAAGTATTAAACAAAAAAAATATGGCTCATGAAGTTCAAGCTTCAATTGAATATTTTCATAAAGTATGGAGAGAAAAATGGCTTGAGAATATCAAGAGAAGATCAAGTCCTTCTTCTGCTCTTAGAGAGTCACAAAGAAATAGGAGAGAGGAAATGAGGGCAATAATTGATAGAGGAATGGCTGATATCTCTAAAATACTAGAGGAAAATCTCTTTCAAATCCAAAATAATTATAAGAAAGAGATAGAAGAAAAAGAAAGTCATGAGGAAGAAGTGAAAAAGAAGGAAAAAGAAGAAAAAAAAGAATGTGATGAAAAAGAAGTAGATGAAAAAAAAGAGAGAAAAGAAGGTGCTGAAGAAGTCGAGAGAAAAGAAGAGAAAAAAGAGAGTGAGAATGAAAATCAAGAAAAAAATAGTTTGAAGTTTTGGCCTACTATTACACTAGTACCTTCTTCTAAGTTGCTTTGTGTTGTTAATTGTTGGAATTCTTCTAATATTGTTCAATCTCCTAACATTTCTTCTTTATGTCATGAAGGAAACAAAGTCAATGAAGAAACTTTTTCTCAACAGGTGGAAGGAAATTATGAGATTTGGAACGATTATTATGTCCATAAATCAAAAGTTGATGAAAAGCAAACAAATTCTTCCAACAAAAGTGAAGAGCTCTCTAAAGTTAAAGTTACATGTGATGGATTCTGTAGATTTGTTTTTGACCCAGGAGGTATTCAAGCTAAAAATTCGAGGTCGAATTCTCTTGAAGAGGGAGAGTATGATGTGATCCTAAAATTATCTCTCTTGAAAAGAATAATAAAGTCATTGTGGAATAAAAGAACCAAATTAATTTTGGGTTCTAAGTTTTATTTTCGCAAGTCATGATATGTCAGTCTTGTTTTGGCTATATCTGGAGCTCTGGATGTCCGTTTGAGGTGATCTTTAATGCGTTGGAAAGCTTAGAATATTCTCTACATTTCGTCTGTTGGACTCAAGAGCAAATTCGGAATATTTCTTGGTGTAAAATGAGCATGAATTGGATGACGTGATTTTGATGAATGGGCTGATGTAAGAGAAGAAACAACACATTAAAGAAGCAAATGAATGTATAACATCTCCATGCATTGATGCAGCCACCCCTACCTTAAAGTCATTTTGTAACCTTTTATTTGCATTAATCAGCCACCAAAACATTATTGTAATTAGTGGCTGCATTTCCTTTCATTTTCTAAGAGTTTTAGAGTCAAAATCATCATGTAATAAGCTCCTATAAATAGAGCACGAAAATGATATGTGAAGATAGAGAATTTTGATAAAAAAAAAGTCACTTTATGTGAATTTGGAAGCTTTGCTTCTTTTTGGTTCTGGATTGAACCATGCATTGATCTTATCAAGAAACCACGTTTCTTGTGGCGATCCTCTACCAAATTAAACATCTTCCTTGGATTGGGAATTTGTTTGATTACGATTCCTGTCTATTTCCACCAGTCTTCACTTTTTATTATTTTATTTTATCCAACATTCACAAAAATACAATTTTTGTCCTTTATCATTTCCACCATGTGTGCACTAGCAACATTAGTACAACTACCCATAGACTTATCAATGCATTCTTATCCAAGAAAGTGATAAGTCGGTGGATGCGAGAATCGCCACAAGAAAAGAAATTCTTGATAAGATCAAGGATGGTTCAATCCAGAACCACAAGAGACAAAGCTCTCAATACACATATGTGTAAAATTCTATAAAATTCAACTTATCCTATTCATTATTTTCGCCCCCTTTATATAGGTAATAGGCTAGAATGCTGAAAAGCTTACAATTATATGATGAAAGAACTCTTATGTGGCTAGTTATTGCAAGGAAATGTTACAAATTTATTGGTTTTGATTTAAGGTGGCTGAATCAATTCTTGAAGTTACACACTCATGGCTGTTACTTTTGCTTCAGATTATGCTCTTCAACTACTCAAATTAATTGTGTTTCACCTCTTTTGCTTCAGCTCCTTCATTTAATCACGTCCTCCACTTTAATCCCATTTTTACACCATGATATACCCCGATTTTGCTTCTGAGTCCAACATATGAAATGTAGATGATTTTGTACCCTTTCCAACGCTTCAAAGATCACCTCAATCGGAGTTGCAGAGCTCTAGATATGATGAATACAAGACAGATACATAATGACTTACGAAAATAAAAATTTGAACCAAAAATAATTTGGTTCTTTTATTCAACAATGATTTTATTATTCTTGTCAAGAGAGAGAATTTTAGGATCACATCACTTGTACACTATTTTAATTATATATCTAACTAGACATTGCATTTGTTTGTTTCCGAGCAATCTGAAGTTTTGTTTTCTTGCATCCATTCATGTATAATACTCGTGATGTATATAACATCGGGACGTGAGAGTTTTAAACAGGATACAAAATCAAACACCTATATAATATATTTATATAGAATATGCAAGACTAAAATAAAATTTTGTCAATGTTACAACGGTTAATAAATCTGCAAATTTTGTATTTTACATATCCAAACGTAAAATTAATAACTTAAATTATAATTTAAAAAATGCTTAATTTTATCAATTTACTTAAATTAAATGTATAAAATAATTATTAAAATATAATTTATGCATCAACGATATGCTTGTATAGCTATGTACAAGTACTCAATTTCAGTTGTTGGATTGACAACATAATTTTACGAAAATCTTGCATAAACCAACTTGATCTACCCTCATTTATATCATAGTTTTCAACATCAATCATTTACTTGTGTGAAAATTAATGACACACCATTTTGAATTGGAATGTAATAAAAAAAAAGCATATTTTTTATATGAAGAACAACAAAATATTTTTAACAACCTTATAGATGAAATTTACTTGTAGTTACATAGAAGAGAGAAGAAAATGAAATGAACAGTGTAAAAGCAAGTCACGAGATATCAGTGTACACAATTTTATGCTACTTAAAAATAGTCTTACAAATGAGATAAGTCTTAAACATAAAGTCTTATTTATAAAATAAAAAATGTTAGGCTTACAATTGTGAATAAAAGAACATAAATAATCCTCTAAAAAATATCATCAATGGTGCTATTTATTATGAGAAACAAACATCATAAAAGAACACAATTAGCAAATCAGAGATCATAAAAAAATTAATATAAAAAAATTACATATCTATATGTACATATAAAAATCTAACATGTTCAAGTAAACAATAGGCAAGAATCAGAATTACTCAGAATTGATATTATTTTATTTATATGTCAATGTATATGAAAAGAATGGCACCTTAATGTCTGGACAAAGATGGTTATTCCATCTCTCCCTGCACTGTTTCCCGATTCTACCATTCATATACGAATTTTGCTCTCCACCCAGCACAAATCACTCGCACCCTGCAGCCATTCCATTTTTACCCCTGCGCAAGTTAAGTCACGCTGCGCACCTTAACATGCGCAAGTTGTGATTTATGCGTGACTTAACATGCGTTGCGCAAGTTAACTTGCGCAGCGTTAGTTAAGTCATTTATCAGCAACACAGAAACACATTTCCCTCATTTCTCCAACTTCTCTACTTCGAAAATGTTCCCCCCATATCCGAATTTCATCATTCTTGCACCATTCAAAGCCAATTTCTCCCACATTATCAAGTAAGTGATGATTACCCGACTTAATTGCATTTAACTTGTAGAAATTTTAATTTTTTTTAAGAAATATGACATTTTTAGGTTTTTATAAATTTGGTTTGCATGTTAGTTTTGATGATTGTTAGTGACGAATTAACTTAGGAATTGTTGTTTAGAAGTTGTTTAGAGTAGAATGTGGTAGTTTAGGGTCTACAAATTGTTAGATTAAGGTAGTTGTTTGAAAATTGCACACCATGTGTTTGGTAAAATGTCTCAATGGTAATTATTTTGTTTTTTTGGATTGTGACTTATCAAATTAGTTAGCATATGGTTTGTTAATTTTTATTATAACATGTTTGACTGCAATGTGGTAGCAAATTGTTAATTTTTTTGGATTGAAATGACACTGTCGAAATATTAGTGTTGTTGTTGAATTGTTAGAAATGACACAATGTCCGTGTGAAAATGTGTCATTGATTTTTTGCTTCTTTAAATGTTGTGCCGATATGTCTAGGAGGAATACGTCTCAGAGACCGCCTGAGCCGCCTCAGGATAGGACTGACAGACTTAGGTTAGGGAGACCTGCCCCAACTAGTAGTGCACGGAGGGAGAAGCAAGCACTACGCCCTCCTATGGCTGGTCGAGGGAGAGGTGGGGGCACGAGACTTGCTAGAGATGGAGATGATGCTGCAGGGGGGTCAACGTCCCAGACGGGTCCATCCCAGACTATGGACCCGACGCAGTATCAGCAGCATTATGACGTCTATCAGCAGCCGCATGATGCGTATCAGTTTCATGAGCTTCAGCCTCACCAGTACCAGTTTGTTATTGAGGAGCCTGCTGTTGAGGAGCCGCCTGTTATTGAGGAGCCTCAGCAGAATGATGAGCCTGAGCAGCATGAGCAGCCCGAGCAGCCTCAGCAGCATGAGCAGCCCGAGCCTCGTTTTCAGGGGGTGCCGAGGGTGGTGTACGAGGCCGGTCCGGACGGCTATGCCGGGGGCCTTCTGAACTCTCGCTTTTACCTAACTTTGGTGGACATGTGGCATGTAGGATATGGGTTGATGCCGATGTAAGTATAATTTAATGTTTATTTTACTTATTTTTTGTTTTAAAATTCAATTAAAATAATTAATGTTGTTTATTTTACTTCTTAGTGTTTATTTTACTTCTTTTACTATTTATACAACTTATTCTAATTATTATTTTACTTATTTAATGTTAGAATTAACATTTATGTTAGCATATATTTAATGTTTGTTTTACTTATTATTTATTTAACGACTTATTGTTTGTTGTGTTTTGTTTTTGTATTTCAGTTTCGAAGAAAACATAGGGTGAAAGGTATCTCCCACGGGAAGAAGCTGAGCATTAAAAATTTGGCATTGCCTATTCCGGGAGGAACAAAATGAGTGGTTTTGGAGTGAAGTGAATATGTCCGGTCTGACTCCCCTCCTGACAAGTGGGTATGAGAACATATCTCACGGGTTTGTCTGTGCGATGACAGAGAGATGGCGTGAGGAGACCAGCAGCTTCCATCTACCTGTTGGAGAGATGACCATCACACTAGATGATGTTGCGTGTCTCCTAGGCATTCCCATCATTGGGAGACTCCTTCCTGATAGAGAGTTAACCCATGAGGAGGGGTTAGAGATGATGCAGACAGACCTACTGTTTACAGAGGAGGATGCCGCTAAGGAGCTGATAAAATAGGGTGGTTCTCACATCAGTTTTGGTGTACTGAAGAGGCGATATGAGGAGCTCTTGAATAGGTGTAATTAGCTTCTTGAGGTTGACACAGTGGAGGAGGAGAACGAGCGAGCTGTAGTTAGATTAGCCTGCGTTAAGGCGTTTCTGTTGCTCTTGCTTGGCTGGACCATTTTTTCCGCCAAGAACAGCAAAAACATTAATCTGCTTTGGCTGCTTGCGCTGCAAGATATGGACGAGTTGGACAACTGGTCATGGGGTGGGATGGGACTTGCTTTTCTATATGACCAGTTATCTCTTACCTCCGACTCATCTGTGGCCTCCATTGGCGGTTACATGACATTGCTTGTGGTAATAATTGTTTTTCTTCTTTTTTACTTATTGGATCGTAAATGTTTAGTTGTTTGTATAATTCTTGCGGTAATATAAATATTTGTTTCTTTGTGTTTGCAGGGATTGACTTTGGCGCACTTCTCGAACATCATTCCGAGGATTGATGATGATGCCTACGACCCTACTGTTTCCCCGCTTGTGAGTAAATGGAAACCTCCCAGGGGCTTTATTGATCCGGGACACTACCGAGCTGCCATTGATTCGATGGACCTTTCTCATGTCACCTGGATGCCGTACGAGAGACGACGACACCTCACGCCCTTTCAGGATATATGCTGGTACTCAGGATGGATCATGGCCGACAAAGACAGGATGGTCCGTCACTTGCCAGAGCGGGTTCTTATGCAGTACGGGTATGTCCAGAGAATTCCCAGGCCTCCTACAGACATAGAGGATCTTGCGGCAGATGAGTGGCCCATGCCTTCACTGAGTTTGCTCTACATGTCCTCAGCCATCAGCAGAGGGGTCATCCGGTTCTGGATAACCAGCCATGGGCTCATACTAGGGGGTACATGAAATGGTTCGTTAGAGTATCACATCCTATTGTGAACCCCCCTGCGGCCATTCCTGACTACGCAGCTGATGCCCCTCCTCGTCCTGTCCCTGCTTACGAGGAGGTTCTTGTTGAGCAGCAGTGGGTCAGACATCCTCCGGACCCATACCAGATCATCAACAACATCAGGGCTAGTGTGGACAGTGCACTTGGGCATCCAGATGTGTTTGGTAATCCAGAGGTTTTTCGCATCATACAGGGCATACAGTCTAAGTGGAGCATGCTGGAGCAGATGCCGACACTGCGGAGGAGGAGTAGGAGTCCACGGGATGGACCAGCATGACTTGGCTTTTATGTTTTATGACTTGTGTAGTTTTATTTTTTGTTTGACATTTTGTTGGATTTCGTTGTACTCCGATTACACTTACGCTTTTTAGCGTTTTTATGACATTATCCGTTATGTTATTCTCTTATTTTATCCCGTTATTTTTCGTAATATAATTATGAGTTGATGTTGATTGAATGTATTATTGAATGAATGATGAAAATTCTGTTCTTGAATGAATGTATGAAAGAGTGATTGGAAAAACAGGGAGAAAAGAGGTTTCCAACTCTGCTGGTTGTATGCACAGACTGTGCGTGAGTTAACTCACGTAGTGCTTAATGTGTACGCAAGTTAACTCACGCAGTGTTTAACACTTGCGTTACTTAAGTTGCGCAACGCATGTTAACTAACGCATACATTTACACTTGCGTTAGTTAACATGCGCAAGGGTAAATATGGAACGGCTGCAGGGTGGGAGCAAAACGTGCTGGGTGGAGAGCAAAATTCTTCATATACTTAGCAATCTTGGACCATTTTCTAAGCCCAAAGCGATCAACCAATTGGACAAGAATCCTACAAAAGCAAAAAAACACTATTCATTGTTCATCATATATGAACAATTGATAATAAATAAACAAAATATAGTTAAGATAGAATGAACCAAATTTAAATACTAAACCAATAAACATATCTATACCCAATAAAGTATATATTCAATCCATACTAAAACTATGAAAATTATTTGTTGGAGAGAAAGTATACATTTTAAATGATTTTATATACCTGTCCTCATCCGTTGTCCATTGGCCTTTGATTATATTGAGATCCTTATATTGAATCTCACTATTATTCTGAATCCTCTTTTGCCGCCTCTGACCAGTAAGAACGAGCCCATCATTTTCTTGGGGTTCGTTCCACCATAGAAAAAAAATATCGCCTTGAAGTTTAGGCTTAATTGAAACAGATGGATGTGCATCATAAACTAATGGTGGTGATAGATCAGGACTCACCCTAGGTTGTGAAGTTTCACCATATTGAAAGATGTTTTTCTTGGAAAAATCCCAAATTCCTTCTCTAGTGTTCAGGCAACCATGCATGACTTCTATTTTGTCATTGTTTGGTGCAAAGATCATCGGATTTCGAGCACTGAGAAATTCTCTCTGGGACCCATTGTTGTGACCATCATTGTATGAAGGCTTTGGGATCGTAGAGATTGGGTCCCTGAAGGAAGGAATCATTGTAGGAAAACTAGGTGGATTGTTAGACCTATTCAAAGCATGTTCCTTAAATTGATTGCGATGGTTTTGATACAAATAAGTGGTGTAATGTGATGGTGGAGGTGAAAGAGTTACGTTGAACATGGTTGAGAGGGAATTACTTTGGGGATCTCTGATTTTACACAAAGATTTTTAGGAAAATCCCTATGAAGGTAGGGAATTTTTTTTGCACAACTAGGACGTAATTCTATTTCTTAGACAGAGAGAAACCAAATAGAGAGAGGGAGAGAGGAAGATAGAGACAGAGAGATTGTTATAAGAGAGTGAGTGTTTGTAATTATATGAAATGATCTAAACTGTGAGTGAATAGAAGGGATTTTGCAAAGAAAATAATATTAGAGATATTTAGTTCCCAAGACAATTTGACAATTGATGTCACAACATCCAACGACTCAGATTCATTGTTTCTATGACTGTTGAGCTTTCAAGTAAAAAACTCACACGATATACGAAATTTTACAAAGATTTTATTTATTTTGATAATATCTTCAATTAGAAATTTTTTAATAATTAAAATGAAATCATGAGGTTGTTACAAATTTTTGTATTTTATTGACCATAAAGCTGTAAACAAATACAAAGAGCCCATGAGTAACATGTGGCACTTCTATTATCATTACTAACATGTGTCTGTCTTTTCGCTCTTTTTATTGAACAAATGCGTATAGATTATCAATGATATTTTATAGAAATTTGTGTGTAAATTACAAATGATATATTTTATAAAGTATATATTTCACAGGGACTTTTTTTTATATAAGTTTGTGTGTAAATTACAAATGATATTTCAGAATTTTGTTTTTAGTCCCTATAAAATAAAATCACACTTTTTAGTCCTTATAAAATTTTCGTCTGTAACACCCATACTAGACGTATCTAGAAACTCTAGCATGTGTATTAGTTTAGTACTGGATACATTAAAAATTACAACAATACAACTACGAATGAATATATATATATATATATATATATATATATATATATATATATATATATATATATATATATATATATATATATATATATATATACAACCAAATGTGTTCCTACATAATAATACAACTCAACTTTCTAAAGTATAATAGATGCATCCTTGAATATCCACATGGTCCTGCAGCGGTACGAACGAACACTTGTCGCATCATCCATTCGGCTACTAGCTTGCTAATCCAACCTGTTTATCTGAAACAAATAAGGATTGGGATGAGACATAACGTCTCAGTGAGTTCCCCTAAATCCTAGGCTATAGGCAACCTCAGGGGAAACCTACGGCCACCACGTGTCTAAAATACAACCTGACGGTTGATTATACGTGTGTGAAGACTCGCATACTTAGACGGTCGTGCATACTAGGGCTGTCATAGTCTTATCTCACTTGTTATAGGCTTCACTTCCTATACGTGTCATGGCGGTCAAGGGGAATCTAAAACCGCAAAGCCAAGAATACGCTCTACGTATCGAGGCCTAATTCTAACATAATCATGACACGGTTCTAAACCGGACGATTAGGGGAAACCTAAGATCGTCATCGGCATATCTTTCTCTATTTGCTCTAATGCAAAATACGATGTTTCTAACAACGTATCTTATCTTGCTATCATACTAGTTTTGACGATCTACGTCTATGTTATACTATTCTTGACGATCTACGTCAAGGCTCTACTAATTCTTGACGATCTACGTCAAGGCTCTATGACATAACATAAATATGTCTAATAAATATGCACAGTCAGATTCATTCATAAGTTAACGTTTAACAAACAAGCATTATCTGAGTTCATTTTACGGAAAGCCCCGAGTGGAGTAACCCCGAGCGCAATCCCTATCTATCCGATGGAAACCTATCTAAGGTATAACCAACGGCACTCCTGCAGTGACGTGCGGGATCCTTACGGCTAACCCCGTTTCTCCTAATGGAAACCCCTTGAACCAACCTAGTGTGGACACAAGAGACACGACCACTAAATCTTGCTTACTAAGTGACATGCGGGTTCCTTACGGCTAACCCCGTTTCTCCTAATGGAAACCCCTTGAGCCAACCTAGTGTGGACACAAGAGACATGGCACCTTTAACTTAAAAGTCTTGGTCTATATATATGCATGAGTATTAAATCTATAAATGCTATCTCTTTTACCTCGGATGCCTAAAAGATCCGACTAGAGGTAAACTATATGCTTGCTTAACTTGCTATGTGAAGAGATGTCTAATCAATTCACGTCTGGCCACACTCGTATGGCACTCTAGTTTCTATACGAAGAGAATACTCTATATCACTTCGCACCTAATCAAGCACACTACTCATGCCTAGCGTTCTATTCTTTACTAACTATTCTAGTTCTTGACAAGCTATGTCAAGGCTCTACGTTCATGCCCTTCCTTAATTCATCACTACCTGAGTAATATCGGTTTAAACTCTCTTGAATCACTCTTGCCATTCTTATTAAGTTTGCCATGATTTTCATTTCAAGAATCATTTGATGTTATGTGCATTGCCTAGATATTGTTTTGGGGTTACAAAGTTGTAAAACGTTGAAAGAAAGACTCCAGAATGCACCACGGGCCCCAGGATGGACCAACAGGCCAAAAGCATGTTGACCAAACCAGAAGGCTGCGCTAATAGTGCCCCTGGAGCGTGGGCATCCTGAAGAATTTCGCTATTAGCGTAGATTTCGCTAATAGCGTGGTTCTTCGGGTCTGAGGTACAAAATTTCCAGTTTTTGACCCAAAACTCATCCTAATGGTTCCTGCAATGCACCAAAACATCCAGCAACATATATATACATTTATAAACATCTTTCATGGCAAACTAACAAGTAATCAACAAGAATTTATCAAAAGTACATAAAGGTTCTAAACCTCTCATAAACATAAATCACTACTTTCTAACATTAATTTACACAACCAAGGGAAGGTAAACTATCTATGGAACTCACCTAATCATGTTTCTTGCATCTATTCAAGCTTCAAGCCCAAACCCTAGGTTTTGATCCAATTCTTGATCCTTAGCTTTCAAACCAAACCATGCTTTAATCCTTTTCTTATGTGTTTCTTGCTTGCTAAGCTGCCTTAATCCATGCTTGATCATGATTTGGAAGAAGTTTGGATGATTGTGATGGAGAGGGGGAGGCGTGGCTAGAGAGAAGGAGGAGAGAACTCTTTCTCTCAAAACCTAGAGAGAGAAAGAAGAAGAAATTATGAGGTTTCCACCCCCAAAATCCCCTATATACTCCCTTATGTGAGTTTACTTAAATGCCCTTCGTCTTGGTCGCTCTTAACCTGACACTGATACATAAACCCTTGCTCGACTGATATCTCACAAAAACATCTTCCGTCGTACTTGACGTTCTGTAACACTTAATCCCTGATATCTAGCTCATACCTGACTTATGCCATTAATAGACATTTCCACGAACATTTGTCCTCTGACGCGTCTGATGGGTAATATTCCGTTACTGATAAGCGGGATATTACACTCTACCCCCCTTAAAAAAAATTCGTCCTCGAAATTTAGAAATCATCTACAATCATCGCAACTATAATCTGCCTCCTTTGGTTTTCAATTAAGCAAAGTCTGTTCTTATTCTGCATATGATTGAATATGGTCTCTTCAATCTTACTATCTTTATCAAAATCACAGAACTGTCTGAGAACATAGTGATTAAAACTAACTTTTGTTATATGAGGATTTCTTGTCTCGGATCTATTCCTTCACTGCTTAGCATGAACTCTGCATCTAAGTAACTTTTCTCTATCTGAATCACTCAGGATTTGCCTTTAAACTGGAGTTCTACTGATATCCAGGTTTTCCCTGCAGTGCTTACTTGTATCTAACACATCTTATCATGCATACATAATCTTTCTTGCCGCACCTTGCAACTTTTGCCTCTTACTTTGTTACTCATCTTGATGATTCAACAAATCTATTATCTCTTTTCGGAGTCTTAAGAAACCTTTCTATCTCTTCATAATCTCCATGTACTGCAATTCATGGGTAACTTGTCTAGCTTGGCATGGAGAAGTGAAATCAACTACACTGACTCATCTGACAATCTATTATCCAGTCTAGCGGTTCACATGCTCTTGAAACTTTCTACTAAGTCCATTTGCACTTGCACTTGAACATTCTTAACTAAATTTCGTGCATCCCGCATGCTATTGATATCACACGGACACCGCCGCTTTTACATGAACCTTATTTCCATAGTATTTGCATACTTCTCAAATACCGCTCCTTGTTAGTTAATAACGATACTCGTTCTAGCATTTTGCTTCTAGAAATCTCTAAAGTTTGGTACATAGGTTCTTGGAACGAACAATTTCTTGACTAAAAGAAAATATCATTTTGAAACCAAATCTGGAATGGTACCGCAGAACCACAGGACGAGTCTCTATATCTTGAAAAAGGTTTTACATCTCGCCCCAAACTTGTCTCTAACAAGGTGGTCCTGAAGTATGTACGTCTTAAGTGAGCCTGCTCGCTTACGACGCGTCTCATTAGTTTCAACAATGTGAAATTTCATGTATTTTAAAACATCGTTACCAAGTTCCTTAATACCAATCTTAACTTTAAAAGTCATAAAATCATGGCTTAACACCATTCTAGAAAGTACCGTTATCAGCTAACAAGTATGGTATAAAATGATATGTGCTTCTCCGTGCATATCTCATGAATCGTATTCTTCTATCACATCACAAATTCTTTCTGACTGACCAACAGCTCTTCTGCACATTCGACATCACCAAAAAGGCAACCCGATTAATTCATCTGTGTAACTCTAGTCTTTCTCATCTTACTTGAGTGAAGATACTTTCTTTAAACTTTTACCTTAATCAATACTGGCTGCATAAGCATCTATACTTACTTAACATAACGAGAACTCCCTGCTCGTTTCATAATACTTCTCACCAAAGCTGCATTTCTATCCTGAACTTCCTTCACGAAGATTCTTACTACCAATTTCCATGTTCCATGGCTACTGTTAACAACTTTACTGATTAACTTCTATCGCGCTACTCTGATTCCCACCGGTTGTCTTTAACCAATACTCTGATCCGTTAAAACGAGTGAACTTTATTCTTCTTCTATCCCTACATTAATATCTGCTTGAACTCTGCTCGATACTTCTATGTTGCATACTACTCTGCAACCTCGCTCTACTCCTTGCTGGTAAGATTGAATCTTAGGGAAACTTACCTCTCGACATATCAATGTCATACTTACACTTATTCGCGAGCAACTTAACTCAAGGAGCACATCTTTGCTATTACATAACTACTATTCCATGAATCGCTCTTACACCTTGCCATGGTAGACTCATCTTGCACTCGGACATACTTCCTTATGCATCTAACATTGTATCTTCACATCTCGCATACTATGTTTTGCTTAATCATTCCTATGCGTGCTCGTTTATTTTCTTTAAAAGAAAACTTCATAAATTAACACACGGGTCATTGACGTTGATGATTTTTCTACTAAATAAAAACATATACTGAATCTAGGCTCCAGTTGTTACTCTAAATTCACAGGACGAGTTGACAACACATACATGCCATCATATCTTAGTCCTAGTGAGTTTAGCCCAACTATACGAGTCGCAACAAACCGGTACCTACAAAATTTTCATTTTAATTCCAAAATAGCAACTCCAATCACCCATATGCACTTATCTTTCTAAAATCATGTAAACTTTGTGATTCAACATCATAACGAGCCTTAGCAAGTCAATCAAGCAAAACATAGATTCGAGGGGTACTCATAACTTCACGAAATCCAACATCCTTGTGATTTCGTATGACTCTGCACCACTTTAACTCCTTACTTTATGCCTTCACATCTGTGACTTCCATTCTAGATACTGGTGCCTCTAAACTCTTGGTCTAAACTCATTCTTATCTCTTGTCACATTAACTTCCAAAGTCACGTTAAACCGAATCGATTTTCGTTGATGATTGCCCATGCCTCTAAGATATGATATGCATTCGTCACTCGATATAAAAAAATTTCGTTACATAAAAGATGGTGAAGACAACTCTCCAATAGTCACTGCATTCCCTAGAGACGAACTAAAAGTTTTCGGGAAAACCGAAAATTTCGCTCCAGGCTCGCTATTGTCGAGTTTCTTCAGCTCAATTTTTTTTTAAAAAACATTCTTTGCATAATTTTTTTTTTATTTCTCAAGTAAATCAATGCACATCAGTCATTCCCAACATCTAAAATATCCTACTACATATGCATGGCCAGCATCAACCTAATCCAACCTGTTTATCTGAAACAAATAAGGATTGGGATGAGACATAACGTCTCAGTGAGTTCCCCTAAATCCTAGGCTATAGGCAACCTCAGGGGAAACCTACGGTCACCACGTGTCTAAAATACAACCTGACGGTTGATTATACGTGTGTGGGGACTTGCATTTTTAGACGGTCGTGCATACTAGGGCCGTCATAGTCTTATCTCACTTGTTATAGGCTTCACTTACTATACGTGTCATGGCGGTCAAGGGGAATCTAAAACCGCAAAGCCAAGAATACGCTCTACGTATCGAGGCCTAATTCTAACATAATCATGTCACGGTTCTAAACCGGACGATTAGGGGAAACCTAAGATCGTCATCGGCATATCTTTCTCTATTTGCTCTAATGCAAAATACGATGTTTCTAACAACGTATCTTATCTTGCTATCATACTAGTTTTGACGATCTACGTCTATGTTCTACTATTCTTGACGATCTACGTCAAGGCTCTACTAATTCTTGACGATCTACGTCAAGGCTCTATGACATAACATAAATATGTCTAATAAATATGCACAGTCAGATTCATTCATAAGTTAACGTTTAACAAACAAGCATTATCTGAGTTCATTTTACAGAAAGCCCCCAGTGGAGTAACCCCGAGCGCAATCCCTATCTATCCGATGGAAACCTATCTAAGGTATAACCAACGACACTCCTGCAGTGACGTGCGGGATCCTTACGGCTAACCCCATTTCTCCTAATGGAAACCCCTTGAACCAACCTAGTGTGGACACAAGAGAAACGACCACTACATCTTGCTTACTAAGTGACATGCGGGTTCCTTACGGCTAACCCCGTTTCTCCTAATGGAAACCCCTTGAGCCAACCTAGTGTGGACACAAGAGACATGGCACCTTTAACTTAAAAGTCTTGGTCTATATATATGCATGAGTATTAAATCTATAAATGCTATCTCTTTTACCTCGGATGCCTAAACGATCCGACTAGAGGTAAACTATATGCTTGCTTAACTTGCTATGTGAAGAGATGTCTAATCAATTCACGTCTGGCCACACTCGTATGGCACTCTAGTTTCTATACGAAGAGAATACTCTATATCACTTCGCACCTAATAAAGCACACTACTCATGCCTAGCATTCTATTCTTTACTAACTATTCTAGTTCTTGACAAGCTATGTCAAGACTCTACGTTCATGCCCTTCCTTAATTCATCACTACCCGAGTAATATCGGTTAACTCTCTTGAATCATTCTTGCCATTCTTATTAATTTTGCCATGATTTTCATTTCAAGAATCATTTGATGTTATGTGCATTGCCTAGATATTGTTTTGGGGTTACAAAGTTGTAAAACGTTGAAAGAAAGACTCCAGAATGCACCACGGGCCCCAGGATGGACCAACAGGCCAAAAGCATGTTGGCCAAACCAGAAGGCTGCGCTAATAGCGCCCCTGGAGCGTGGGCATCCTGAAGAATTTCGCTATTAGCGTAGATTTTGCTAATAGCATGGTTCTTCGGGTCTGAGGTACAAAATTTCCAGTTTTTGACCCAAAACTCATCCTAATGGTTCCTGCAATGCACCAAAACATCCAGCAACATATATATACATTTATAAACATCTTTCATGGCAAACTAACAAGTAATCAACAAGAATTTATCAAAAGTACATTAAGGTTCTAAACCTGTCATAAACATAAATCACTACTTTCTAACATGAATTTACACAACCAAGGGAGGGTAAACTATCTATGGAACTCACCTAATCATGTTTCTTGCATCTATTCAAGCTTCAAGCCCAAACCCTAGGTTTTGATCCAATTCTTGATCCTTAGCTTTCAAACCAAACCATGCTTTAATCCTTTTCTTATGTGTTTCTTGCTTGCTAAGCTGCCTTAATCCATGCTTGATCATGATTTGGAAGAAGTTTGGATGATTATGATGGAGAGGGGGAGGCGTGGCTAGAGAGAAGGAGGAGAGAACTCTTTCTCTCAAAACCTAGAGAGAGAAAGAAGAAGAAATTATGAGGTTTCCACCCCCAAAATCCCATATATACTCCCTTGTGCGAGTTTACTTAAATGCCCTTCGTCTTGGTCGCTCTTAACCTGACACTGATACATAAACCCTTGCTCGACTGATATCTCATAAAAACATCTTCCGTCGTACTTGACGTTCTGTAACACTTAATCCCTGATATCTAGCTCATACCTGACTTATGCCATTAATAGACATTTCCATGAACATTTGTCCTCTGACGCGTCTGATGGGTAATATTCCGTTACTGATAAGCGGGATATTACATCGTCCCTGTAAACTTATCAATGATATTTTATAGAAATTTATAAGTTTGTAATTTACAAACTTTTTGGTCCCTGTAAACTTATCAACGATATTTTATAGAAATTTGTGTGTAAATTACAAACTTATAAATTTTTTTTTATCGCTGTTTTTATTTTTTTATATATATTTTATAAAGTATATATTTTATAAAAGTCCCTGTAATTTAGCGCATTTTTTGTTTTCGTCCCTGCAAGTTTTTTTGTTCTAAAACAACCCTTGTATTTTCATAAACTTTTGGAAATCGTCCTTGCTGTCAGGTTCCATCAACAAAAACGCATTGGTGAGTAACGGAGGCACACGTGGCAGGTTCTGAGTTAGCAAAAGTTGCTGAGGTGGCATAAGAGATGATAAGCAGTGTTAGTACATGGACTAGAACCAAAAACGTAAATTTACATAGGGATGAAATTAAAAAACGTAAACATCAAATTTTAAAAACCAAACTTTCTATCCTTTTCCTATAATTTTTCTTTGTTTCTTCTTGTCATACCCCAAATTTTGACCATTTAAAGTTTTTTAGTCGTATTTTAAAAAACCGAGTAATTTCGTCGTTTCAGACGGAATTTCGGCAGGGAAGTATTTTAAAATACCCCATTTTAGTTTCCAAAAAGGATAGTTTTAAGTCTTTATTACTTTTTATTAATCATTATTATTTCTTTCTATGTTTATCTTATTTTTCTTTTCTTGTCTTATAATTCAAGTTTTATTTTATTGAGTTAATTAAGTAAATGGTCCCTGTAAATATTCAGAATATTGTTTTTAGTCCCTATAAAATAAAATCACACTTTTTAGTCCTTATAAAATTTTCCATCATCATTTTTAGTCCCTATAAAATTTAAGGTCCATTAGTTATTTTTTCGTCCAAGTTTAGTCTTTGAGTCCATTTGTCTTGCTGTCATTTTTGCTTTGGATACTCTTTAGGGGCTCTTTGGTCCAAGTCAGTTTTTTACACAACCCTAATTGGTCACTATAAATAACTCCCAATCATTGGAGAAAGGGAGGAGGCACTGATTCATACACAAACAGAATTCCAAATGCGGCAAAGGCAAAGAAATTGATTAAAACCATCTTTCTCTTAAAATCTCTCAAGAAAAAAAACCCAGCAACATTAACGTCTACCTTCTTCATCCATTTTCAATACATTTCCCAGCAATAAGCTTTCTCCCTCTCACGATTTCTATAACAACACTCAATCCATTACAATAACAACAACAGTTTCGTTCTTCTCCATCAACACATCATAAACCTTTTCGGCTACCACCATAACCACACACATAAACCACAAAGTCTTAATCTCTTGAACCTCCATTCCTTCACTTTTATTCTCGGATCCAAAATGTCACAAACTATAACCGTTTGAATCCAAGTTGTACACACCGAGTTGGAACCAAAGAAAAAGAAGCAAAGCTCATCAAAGCCGTTTTCCAGTATCATGTTTTCGCTTTTGTTCGATTTTACAAGTCACCTATACAAACCGATCTGAAGGTAGAAGAGAAGATTCAACCGTAGCAACAAGGAATCGCGGCTATAACCAGGGGCGGATCTGGGATTAAATTATTAGTGGGGCTAATTTTTTTTTCTTCAAAAAAGTATGACTAAAATTTTGACGAAATAAATTATACAAATAATAACATTTGTATTAATCGTAACAAATCGTCAATCATTTTGTTCCTTGTGTGGTAAAGTTGTTTATATTTTAGTGACTTTAACTTTTCAATAATAATTTAAATGACATCATAAAAATGATAAAATAATTTAAATAAATTCGGAGTAAAAAATCTCAATCCAAAAATGGGTCTTCCCTTTATATTTTTTTTTATAGATTAGATAATGCATGACATAAGTTGCAAAATAAAATCTTAATATATATATTCATATATAATTTATATTGTTTATATTATTATCTGAAAAAATTAAGAAAATTGCAAATGAGAGTAAAGTTGAACTTGAAAAAAATTAAGAAAAAGTGCAGAAAGCGAGAGTTGAACCTGAGACCTGAGACATTCAAGTTTGTACTCAAAACCCACGCCACCAAGCCACGGCTGTTGAATTGCTAATGTTATGAAATAGAAGATATATATTATTTAAGATTGGCTTTGTATAAAAAAAAAAATAAGTATGGGCTGGGCCTGGGCTGGTGTGGCTATTGCCACACCCTGCCTTGCTCAGGTCCGCTCCTGGCTATAACATTGTCCAGAAGCAAATCGAAGTAGATTGAAGCAGAACAGCAAATCGAGTTCAACAATAACAACCGTTTTTCGAACGAAGGTGATTTGAAGTTTTCCGTCCTCATTTTTCCTCCGATTTAAACCTAAGGTATTGTATTCTTCTCTGTAGTTCTGTATTGTTTTTGGTGTTCGTGTTGTTTGAAAGATTTGTACGGAGAATTTACTGAAATTTGTAGATCTAGGACTCACTTTCATCTTTTGCTGAAAAATACTTGTGGATTTGAGTAGAGAAGAAAGGGACGAACATTTTTGGGTAAAGATTTTAAAAAAAAGGGATGTTTAACTTCCGGCGCGGCGGCGGCGCCGTCCATGGCCGGCGACCACCACGCCGGAACTCCTATCTTCTTCTTCTCCAATTGCTATGGCTAGAGAGAGAGGGAGAGGTGTTTTTCTGTTAAAATTTTAGAGAGAAGCTTGGGAACAAATGAAACAAAGAAGGAATATGTTGTTTTTCGTCTATTTATATCCTTCCTGCTGGACCGGTTCGGTTGAACCAACCCGGTTCTTGAACCGGCCCAGCCATCTCTTCTCTGGACCGATCCATGACCCATCCTGAAGCCCAACTCTCTACTACTTTGTGTTCTGTTTGCTGATTTACTATTGGTATACCCCCTGCATGCTTGCTGCACCCCCTCACTGTATGTTTAGTAAATCTATTAAAAAAAAAAACTCATGGGAGCTAGTACGTCAAGAGTTAAGAAGGAGCTTGGACCAAGTTTCAAGGTTTCGGCATATGAGATAGATGTTGGGGATGTGAAGACATGAGACAAAAGTAGAATGGTGAAAAGTTATGTGAAATCACAAGATTCTCGGATTTTGTGAAGTTATGAGTGTTCCTCGAATCTATGACTTGCTTGATTAACTTGCTCAGTCTCGTTGTAATAATAGATGTGTCTTCACCTAAGTAAGATAGGGAAGTCTGGAGTCACCACAAATGTAGTAATCAGGTTTCCTATTTGGTGATGTCGAATACGCGCAAGAACTGTTAGTCAGTTAGAAAGAGTATGTGCTATGACAAGAAAAATACACGTGAGATTCGGAAGGTTCCTTCTTGCGATTCAAAGTCATGATCGAGTCATCAAGTGTGATAACCGGTATTCGAAGAAGAGGTACCATACGGGAAAAGGTCACAACACTCGAGTATTATCCGAATATGATGTTCTGAAGATTCAAGTTCAGTGTGCTTGGAACAAAGGAACGAGATATCGTTATGTGGGTCAAGGATCCTATATGATTTATGTTATGCAGTAATATGTGTCTGAGGTATACATATAAGTTAAGAAGGAATATGAAAGAATCCACTTTTGGAGTTTAAGAATTTTATCACGAAAGTAAATACGCTTCTTGAGTTATGCACGATGAGATTCATACCCTCTTATGCCATACTTGTTAAGTGATAACGATACTTGCTAGAATGATGTCAAACCGTGATTTTATAAACGAAGTTTACTTTAAAAACATGTGATTTTTTTATATTCTAAAACTGATGACACACGTCGTAAGAGAATAAGCTCACCTAAGACGTGCAGACTTTAGGACCAACTTGTCGTAGACAAGCTTGGGGCAAGTTGTAAACTTTTTTTTTTTCAAAAATATAGTGACTCGTCCTGTGGTTCTGCAGTACCGTTATGGGCTTGGTTTCGCAATGTCCTTTTAAAAGTCATGTATCTATTCGTTCCAAGGACCTGTATACCAATATTTAGAAAATTTCTTGAAGCTAAATGTTAGGATAAGTATCTTTAATATTTAACAAGAAGCGGCACTTGAAATTATGTAAGACGCTATGGAAATTAAGGTTTGACGTACAAGTTTTGTTGAGAGTACTCAAGTGCAAGTGGTTTAAGTCGGAAGATTCAAGAGCATGTGAACTAAAAGACTGGTTAATGGATGTCAGATGTATCGGCGTATTTGATTTCGCTTCTCCATGCCAAGTTATATGAGTTACCCATGAATTCGGGTGCAATGAGATCATAATGAGATCGGAAGATTTCCTAAAACTCTGAAAAGAGATAAGAGATTTGTAGATTTGTCAAGATAAGTAATGTAAGTAAGAGGCATGTGTCTCAAGGTATAGTAAAGGAAGATTATGTATGAACTCTGTGTGTTCACAACAAGATACTTTGAACACAAGTAAGCACTGTAGGGCAAACCTGGTTTCCAATAGGACCCCAGTTAAAAGGCAAATCCTGAGTGTTTTAGTTAATGATAAGTTACTTATATGAATGGTCTGTGCTAAGCGAATAAGATATGGATCCGAGATAACCAGTCCATATGCAATAAGTGTAAGTTTCAATCACGATGTTTCAAAAGAATGCTAAAACCTGAGGAGAATATCAAGATTAAGAGGACTATTTCCGGTCATATGCGAGTTAAGACAGGATGTATTACATGATTTGATGAGGAAAGTATACTTCGAACTTTTTTGAGTGTGTATGATCAGACTTTTTATGACTGAAACCAAAGATGGTAGGTTTTTAATCACAGTGATTGGTAGGTGATCTCTAAATTTCGAGGACGAAATTTCTTTAAGGGGGTAGAGTGTAATATCTCGCTTGTTAGTATCGGAATATTACCAGTCAAATGTGCCAGAGGACGAAAGTTCATGGAAAGTAAGTGTAACGAAGAATGTTTATTAATGACATCAGTCAAGCACGAGTTAAGTATCAGTGTCGAATTAAACACGTTTAAGACAAAGGGCATTTTAGTATTTTCATGCAAGGGAGTATTTAAGCATGTTTGGACACAAATTTCTCATTATGCATTGCTCTTTCTCTCTCTAGGTTAGAGCTCAAGAATTCTCTCCTCCCTCTCTCTAAGAATATTGCCCTCCCTCTCTTCTCATATCCTTTCCTAAGATTGTGTTCAAGCAAGATCAAGGTTAAACATGTTTTGCAAGATCAAAGAGGAAGTTGAGGTTGTGTGAAGAAGGTAATGGCTTGAAGGAGATTCTTGGAGCAAGACCAAGCAAGCTAGGGTTTGAAGTGTAAAGTGGAACTTGGAGATTGATGCTTGTTATTGCATAATCAATAGGTGAGTTCTTAGATAGCTTATCCTACCTTTGGGTTGTGAGAATCTTATGTAAGAAAATATGATTATGCTAAGTTATGAATTAGGGTTTATAGAACCCCCTTGTGCCATAGATTGTCCAAAACATGTTAATGATGCCATGTATTCCATTTCTAACTGTTTTTATGTGTTATGGAAGTGCCAGGTACCTTATGATGCTTGAAATTGAGGTTTTTATGCAAAAATACGTTTTATGCAGAATTCTGGACTGCTACAGTTCGCCAGGCTAGCTAGAACTCGCCATGGCGAGCTGGGAATTAGTGCTCTCTGGAGTAGCTCGCCTTTGAGCTCGCCATGGCGAGAAGACAGTTGGCCAGGTGAAATTGATTGCACAACATGTGTTGTCAACTCGTTTTGTAGCCAGCAAGGGCTATCTGAGGCTCGTCCTTGCGGTATCTTATTAAACTATGAAACCCCTCAATTCCAAGTGTTTAAAGTACAATTCCAATCAAGGTTTTCAAATAAGGGAAAGGCATGGCAAACCATTAACAATATTTGTTAATAAGTGATATGTAAGAGAGTTTAAGCCGAATTACTCGGGTAGAAAGGAACTAAGAAAGGGAATGAATGTAGAGCCTCGACATGGCTAGTTGAGAACTAGAATGTTATGCATGAGTCCTATGTATGTTAAGACGTAGAGTGATTAGTGTATTCTCTTCACACATGAATTAGAACGACCATGCACGCATGTTAAACCGTGAATAGATAATTTAATCCCTTCACTAAGAATGAATATGATTATGTAGGTAGTTTACCTCCAAACGGGTAGTTCACGGACCCGTGGTAAATGAGTAAGTATGTAGTTTACCATTAGTCGGATCGATTAAGGATCTGAGGTAAAAGAGATAGCATGTATATGTTTAACCTTTCATGAATAAGTAAGACCAAGACTTTAATGAAAGACGTAGGTGTCGTGTCTCTTGTGATCCACACTAGGTTGGATCTCGAGGGGTTTACGCTAGGTGAAACGGGATAAGCTCCGCAAGGGGGGCCCGCACGTCACAGAGGGAGTTCCGATGTTGTACCTTAGATAGGTTTTCATCGGTTAGATAGGGATTGTGCTCGGGTTTACTCCACCCCGGGGCTCTCCGTAAAATGAACTCAGATAATGTTGTTGTTGTTCAACGCTAACCTCTAACTTAATGAATGAACTTGTTTTCCATATGAAGTTAGATATGTATATGTTATGTAAGCCTTGACGTAGATCGTCGAGAACTAGTATGATAGCATGAATCCCTAAGGATGTCAAGATATTATACGACGTTAGATATGTACAAGTTATGAATAGAACAAGTATAGAAGGGTATGCCGATGACGATCTTAGGTTTCCCTAACCGTCCGGTTTAGAATCGTGTCATGATTATGTTATGTTTAGGCCTCGATGCGTTGAGCGTATCTTGGCATAGCAGTCTTAGATTCCCCTTAATCGCCATGACACGTATAATGTTAGCAAGACCTATGACAAGTAAGATGAGCCTATGACAGATCTAGCATGCACGACCGTCTAGGAAAGCATGGCCACACACGTATAATCAACCGCCAGGTTGTATTGTAGACACGTGGTGACCGTAGGTTTCCCCTGAGGTTGCCTATAGCCTGGGATTAGGTAGAACTCACTGAGACATTATGTCTCATCCCAATCCTTATTTGTTTCAGATAAACAGGTTGGATTGCAAGCTCGTAGCCGAATGGGTATTTCAGCAAGTGCACGTTCGTACCCGCTGCAGGATGATATGGATTTTCAAGTATGTATTCTTTATGTGTGGACGAGTTGTATTATATTGTTGTTTGTACGAACGTGATTTGTTGTATATAATATTCATTCGTGTTTTATTGTTGTAAATTCTAATGTATCCAGTATCAAGTTAATGCGCATGCTAAACTTTCTAGATACGTTTAGTATGGGCATTACATTGACTCACATAGGTTATAATTCAGCGTGAGTTAAGTCACACTGGGTCTGTGTCCACTACCAAAACAATTGTTTTGGCATTTTTTTTCCCTAATTTCCTTCATTCATTCATACCTCCATACATCTATTACATCATTGTCATCCCTGTGCTCATCCACTCATGCAATAATTCATCCATACATACATACATACATACATACATACATACATACATACATACATACATACATACATACATACATACATTCATTCAAAATTTAAATACGCAGAATACTGTAAATTAAGCAAGTGTCATAAAATAACGCAAATGTGTAAATGACGCAAATGTAAATATATTACATCCATATCCATCAAAGTGTCATAAAAACAACTAAATATATACAAATGTGATGAAAACAATAAAAAAACCTACTTATGTGGACTATGACTCTTAGTCCTCCTCCACGGAACCGACACCTCTTGCAGCATGTTATACTCGGGCCGGATGCCCTCCATAA
Organism: Medicago sativa; assembly: GCF_051527215.1. Lineage (NCBI taxonomy): Eukaryota > Viridiplantae > Streptophyta > Magnoliopsida > Fabales > Fabaceae > Medicago > Medicago sativa. The sequence goes on along the minus strand of NC_140755.1, from coordinate 36,975,282 downwards.
TGCAGGCAACGAGGGGATTTGAAAAACACATTAGGATACCCCATTGCACTATCCACTCTGGCTTTGATTTTCTCGATGATCTGGAGTGGGTCGGGAACCTGTATGGCCCCCTACTGCTCAACAATAACCTCCTCGTAAGGAGGGACATGAGCTGTGTACTCAACAACGGGCGCATGCTTGCTCATAAGTGGATGAAATACACGGTAGTACCATTTGATGTACCCCTTGCATACTTCCACATTTTGTCCTCCGGAAGCGCAACATGTCCAAGTCCTGAAGCGTAAGCAATCATATCAGACTAACACTTCTGCTGTTCTTGTTGGCAAAAATGATGTAGCCAACCAAGAGCAACAAAAACGCCTTAATACAGGCGATCCTAACAGCATTTTGCTCCTCCGCCTCCTCGTCATCAGCAGGTTCCACCAACTGTTACACTTATTCACTAGTCTTTCATAACACCTCTTCAGGTGAGTGTAACTGACAGACGCACCCGATTGAGTTTTCACCTTTTTATCACATCCTCCTCCGTAAAACCTAGCCCGTCCTCTAGTAGTTGTATGCCTTGCTCATAAGATATATCCTCCTCCTCAATAAGCCTCCCAGTGTGACAGTCATCTCCCGAACGGGCATATGGAAGTTGCTGGTCTCCTTATGTCATCTCTCTGACAAAGCACAAATGAGCCCATGATTGTTGTCGTACCCAGTCTTAAGGAGGGGGGGGGGGGGGGGCAAGACCAGAAGCATTCACCGACGTCCATAACCCAAAAGCATTCACAGAAGCATTCCTTTCCATTTCCCAGGACTGTCAAGGTATCAGGACTAAACTTTTTCCCGTGCGAGACACCGTTCATCTTATGCGACTTCTGAAACTGAAATATAAAAAAAATAAACAAAAAACAACACCGTTAAAAAAATAATAATTAAAATAAGAGCAAATTTCCTTCACCTCCCCCAAAGTTTTATTAAAAGACACTCACATCCCCTCTAGTTTGAAAAATACATTTACCTCCCCTAACTTAATATTGTTGACATGACTACCATTTTCTCTTCATAGTTCATACTTCATACCACTGCCACTCTCAGATAATTTACCAATTTTTTTAGTGAGGACAACAAACAAAACTGTGTAAGGAGTATTTAACTTGAAAACGGATGTGCATGCTGCTTTTATAATGGGGCGTTCGTTGTTTGATCGAGAAAATCAAAACTCCTTTTATGCATTATTATAGAAACAACAACCATGTACTACATGTATATATGGCTTACATAATACCCAATTCATCCTAGTTTTATATTATATTATCAACATATACAAACAAACCAGCAATTGATCAGTAGTATGTATCTTAATTTAGGCTCTTTTTTATGCATTGTAGAAACAGCTACCATCCTCACAATACATTTTTATTTCTCCCGCAATTACTAGTCTCAAGTTCCATTGATTCGAAACACAACTTCATTTCCATTGCTTGATGATATTGGACATAAAGAAAAAAAAACTATTAGATTTGACTAAGACAAATCAACAAACACTTTATGTTTCAAATTCATAAGCACCGTGTCAAAGAACTTGAATAACAAATGCAGAAAATGAAATTGGAGAAGAATATCACAAGAAGGAAATAAATGAAATATGAAGTTTCAAAACTCAAAAAGCATCAGATCATCTAAACTTCATTGAGCTTTGAAGAGATGGTGAAGGAAACACGATAAAGAGAGCTGAAGAGATGAAGGAATACTGAAAATGGGAAAAACATATAAATGGTTGTGCTTATTGAATGGTGTGCAAGAGAATTTTTAAAAACCGTGAATGAAAATAAAGAGACAGATTTTGGTAAGCACCGTGAAAAGTGACGGAAAAGTTATCATGGAAGGGGGAAAGTGCCTCACTCGTGAAATAATTAAGGGAGGTGAATGTTTTTTTGTTTTTGTTTTGCTGTGGCCGGGGTTTGAATCCGGACCTTGCAAATATTATGCATTGTCCATACCAAATGAGCTAAACTGACGATGACAAGGAGGTGAATGCTTTTTTCCAAACTAGATGGGGTGTGAATGTTTTTTAATAAAATCCCAGGGGAAGTGAGTGCAATTTGCTCTTAAAATAAACATTAAATATTCTAACATAAATTTAAATTCTTAAATGACGCGCGTAATTTAAACTGGCGCGAGTAATTTAAATTCTCTAGCGTAATTTAAGTTGAAGCTCGTAATTTAAATTCTTACGCGTCAAATTAAATGATGCGCGTAATTTAAAATATCGCGCGTAATTTAAGTCAATTTAAATTGTTTTAACACAAAAATTTAAATCATAAAAAGTTACATATCATTAAAATAAAATTAAACAATTATGCTTGCTTGAGCATCGACCCATAACCTGCATGCCACGTGTTTATCGAAATTCGGTAGAAGCGACAACTCAATAGGCCACGGGGCTGGAACTCCATATCCAGCTCCTCCTGAGCCTTCTCATCCTGAGCCTCACCCTAGGCCTCACCTTCTTGTTAATGAGCCTATTCATATTGAGGCTGCTTATATTGATGCTGATATGCCTCATGCTGATGTTGATACTGCGTCGAATCAACTATTTGGGACGTTCCCGCCTGTGACGTTGATCCCTTCGATCTACCCCTACCAATCCTCGTGCCCCCATGTCATCGTCTACCAGTCTGAGGAGTGTGTGAATCGACCTTTTCGGCCCGTGCACTACCGGTAGTAGACTCCCTCCCTGCCATATCTATTAAGTCTCTGAGACATATCTACGCAACAATTCAAAAAGCAAAAAATCAATGAATTTTTTCATAGGGACATTGTGTCATTTCTAACTATTCAACAACAGTTAAATTTTGGCAGTGTCTTTTCAATCCGTAAACTACCACATTGCAGTCAAACTAACTATAATCAACATTAACAAACCAATTTCTAACTAATTTCATCATTAACAATGCAAAAAACAAACAAATTTTCACCGAGACATTTTATTGAATTCCTAGAGTTCAACAAAATTTCTAACAATTCCTAACTCTAACCTACCACATTTCAATCAAACCTACTCTAATCAACAATTTATAACTTAATTCATTAAAAAAACTAACATGCAAACCAAATTTCTATAAACCTAAGTATGTAAAATTCTCAAAAAAATCAAAAAATTAAACCAAAAAAAGGCAACGCAACAGGATAAGCAACACTTACTTGATTTTGTGGTAGATATTGAGTTTGATTGGCGCGAGAATGAAGAAAATCGCACTTGGTAGGAGAAAATTCGTATTTGGATGTTTTCAAAGTGAATGGGTTATGTTTCTGACTTTGCTGTTCTATAACAGCACGCAACGTGAGTTAGGTCACAATGAGTTTACAACCTGCGTGAGTTAACTCACACTGAAAGTACCGAGCTTGACTTAAGTCACGGAGGGGTACTTTCATCCGTTCAGTTGGGAATGAGTGTTTTTTGTTGTGAAAAAAGCAATTTTCAAAAAATTAACCCTCCAAAGCCCTCCCCTCTCAATGTCATCTATTTCTTCCACTTACTCCTTTTTTTTCCAAAACCCTTCCATCCCTTCCCCTCCGAACTCGCAAACAAAGGCTTCCATTCAATATAAGATTTGTTGTTCCAATCCAGCACTTGAAATGTCCAATTATGTGTTCCCTTTTCAACTCCACAATGGAGACACCCATTTTTTGGTTCTTAAATGAGTCTCACGTGTACACATCACTCATTTATAATTTTTTAATAGTGGTACCTATTAAGCACTCAATCGTTCCAACCCAGATCTCACACAAAGTTCTGAAATGGGACCCACTAATCAACTATCATATAACTTTATATTATTATATTTCAATTTTTTAATATTAAAAGAGTGCGGGTCCCACTTAAAAGTGGGGGTCTTAAGTAAGACCCCAGGTCTTATAAGACCCTGAAAAAAATTCTCCCCATTGGGGGTACCTAATAGGTACCGAGTCTTGAATAGTTAAGACCCTCCCACTGGAGATGGTCTTTGTAACGCCCACACTAAACGTATCTAGAAAGTTTAGCATGTGCATTATCTTTAGTACTGAATACATTAAAATTTACAACTTAAATACTTCGAATGAATATTTTATACAACAATATGCGTTCATACAATCAACAATACAATACTACTCGTCCGAAACATAGAAAATACATCCTTAATATCCAAACATCTTGCAACGGGTACGAACAAACACTTGCTGATTATCCATCCGGCTACAAGCTTGCTAACTCTTGCTAAACCAACATGTTGATCTGAAACAAATAAGGATTGGGATGAGACATAATGTCTGTCTCAGTGAGTTCTACCTAATCCTAGGCTATAGGTAACCTCGGGGAAATCCTAGGGTCACCACGTGTCTACAATACAACCTGCCGGTTGATTATACGTGTGTGGATCATGCTTACCTAGACGGTCGTGGATACTAGATCTGTCGTAGGTTCTTCTTAACTTGTAATATAGTTCTGGACATACATTATACGTGTCATGGCGGTTAAAGGGAACCTAAGACCACTATGCCAAGATACGTTAAACGCATTGAGGCCTAAACATAACATATTCATGACACGATCCTAAACTGGACGATCAGGGAAAACCTAAGGTCGTCAATGGTATAACTTCATAGCTTGCTCTCTTAGTATAAACCTTTACATGTCCAACAACATATCGTAATCATGATCATATCGTAATCATACATAGTCATGTTCATTCATTATGTTAGAGGTTAGCGTTGAACAAACATTATTATCTTGATTCATTTTACGGAGTGCATCGGGTGGAGTAACCCCAAATACAATCCCATATGTGACCGATGAAAACCTAGCTAAGGTACATCGGACTCCCTCAGTGTCTTGCGGGCCCCCCTTACAGAGCTTATCCCGTTCCCCTGGCGTGAACCACTTGGGATCCCAACCTTGCGTGGATCGCAAGAGACACGACACCTACATCTTGCTTAAAGTCTTGATCTTATACATACATAAAGGGTTTAACCTATACATGCTTTCTCATTTACCATGGGTCCCTGATCTACACGATTAGTGGTAAATTACTTACTTGATCATTCATGTTCATGTGTGAAGAGACTACACTAATCACTTCACGTCTTAACATACTTAGTATTCTTGCTAGCACTCTAGTTCTCGACAATCTAGTCGAAGCTCTATGTTCTTGTTCTTCCCATCCTTAGTTTATCACTACCCGATCATGCTCGTATAAAAACACTCATAAGCCGTCCTTGTTACATATGTTAAGATTAGCCATGATTTTCATAATCAGGAATCGTTCGATGTACATTGTGTTGATTAAATGGTGGTTGGCGGTTTTACGGTTGTTAAACGTTGTGAGAAAAGCCCTCGGATTGCACCACGCGCCCCCAGGAAAGCCAACACACCATTTCAAGTGAGAAATAGCAGAGCCATTTCGCTAATGGCGAGTGGTTTTTGGGTAATATCGCTATTAGCGAAATATATCGCTATTAGCGAAATATATCGCTAATAGCAAAATTCTTCGGGTTTGTGATGCAAAATCTGAGTTTTTGACCCCAAACTCACCAATTTCGATTCTGCAAGGTTCAATATACATCCAGCAATCCATATAACAGTAGAATTTAACTTGCATGGCAATTTTAACATGAATACAACAAGAATTTGGCAAAGGGAAACTAAGGTTCTTATTATCAAACTTAGCATAAAAACACATTTCCTCACATGAATCTACACAACCAAAGGTGGGTAAACTATCTATAGAACTCACATTAACATGTTTCTTGTAATTCCTTCAAGCATCAAGCTTCCCAAATATCAAACCCTAGCTTGCAAGACCTCTAGCTCAAGAATCCAAGCTTTCAAAGAACCTTTCTAGTTTCCTTCTTATGCAACCTTCTTGACCAATCCAACTCCAATTCTTTGATCATCCATGAGTTTTGCATTCAAAGAGAATTTGATGATGAATGATGGGGTTTGGGGCGACATCTTAGAGAGGGAAAGGAGGAGACTTCTAGTCTTTGAGGTTTAGAGAGAGGAAACAACATGAAAAATGAATACTTTAGAACCAAACACCTTTATATACCCTTTGTGTGCAAATACTATAATACCCTTCATCTTAATCGTCCTTTCTCCGACACTGATAAATCAACCCATGTTTAACTGACATTACATAATAAACATTCTCCGTCGTACTTTCTTTCCATGAATATTCGTCCTCCGACATGTTCGACTGGTAATTTTCCAATAATCGTCGAGTGAGATATTACAGTCTTAGCCTTGTTATGGAATCAGAGACTTTTTTCCTTTCTTCTTTGAACCTTGCTCTTTACCCAAATGGATTTGCTCATTCCCAAAGTAAATTACAGATATACCCCTACGCATGTTAACTCACGCTAGTACAAATGGCAACGTATGTTAACTCACGTTGCGTGAGTTAACATGCGCTAGTGTTAGTTGTAGCATGTTGCAGTGTGAGTTAACCCGCACTGTCCTTTGTACTAGCGTGAGTTAACTCACGTTCATAGCAGACAGCAGAAATTACATTTAATGCAGTGCAGTACTGAATAGTTAATTGGAAAGTTAAAAATGACCCGTAATCACGCCACATTCATAACTTAACCGAATTACGCCAGTTTAACAAGATTATCGGATAATATGACATAATTGAACAAAATTACCCAAAATCATCGTTTTTCTCTCAATCACGTAATCACAGATAACAATCCAAACGGTCCAAATTTCACAAATTTGCCGGTAATGACCCGTAATCACTTAAACACACTTAATGACACGTAAACGATCCAAATTACACAAATTTGTCCATAAATTTCTAAAATGACACAATCTCACATAAATGGTAAAAATGACCAAAATTCATCGTTGAATTACGTAATGCGAGCAATAATTGGTATGACATAACCGGCCACCAAAAAAATAATTCATTTCATATATTTATATAATATATAATATTCGATACATATTGGCCACAAATATCCAAATTACACAATCGGCCACCAAAAAATATGTTGGGGTGTAATACCACCAAAAAATAGAACGAACACCATCCGACCCAAAAGTGTCATAACCTATCTAACTAGACTAGTGATAGTGCATAATCTTCGTTGCCATCCATGACTTCGAACACTTGCTTTGGCTTTTCCGGAGTGTCCAAAGTAATAGGATTGTGCTCATTTGTTGGTTTCTTTGGCGGCTTCGGCTCCTTAGACATGAGCTCATCGAAGGCTCAAAAAGCCATTGCTCCGCCTCACCAATCTTGTGAGACATCCACTCCGTAGAAGGAGGTGGTATCGGACAATTTTCTTTCAACTTCACATGAAGAAAGTGGTCGGGAATCAAGCAAAGACACATTATGTTGGAATGTGGCTTAAGTGGTGGAGCACTCCGGATTGGAAAATATGTCTCACATGAACCACCCATTTCGGGCAAAGTCAATAGAGCAACCGCTCTATTGTAGCAACTAGCAATAATTTGACCCATATCCGGAGTGGTCAACCATTTCTCTGGAGGCGCAATACCACTTTTACTTGTTGGAGGATGTAAACCATCCAAGATAAGTTTGTAACGGCTCTCGGTAGCATATATCGGCAAGTAGTCACTCTTGTGAGTTTTCAACTCATTAATAAGTGCATGACGAATCAAAACATGATCTTCCTCATTCAATCCCATGTGCCTAGCTACGACCAGGAAACCACAATTACCATCCCCTCTAACATTCACAATGTCTTCAATTCATGAGATTTAGAATTTTTGAAATGTATGGTATTTGCAAATAAGGTTTTGGTTTTGAAGTAGGAGTCGAAGCTTGTGAGCGGGACCAAGTGCCAAGACGTGAACCTTTACTCTTTGGAACATTACTCTTGCCATGTGAGCATTGACTATCGGGATTTTGAGCATCAATAGTCTCCCACTTAGAGGGGATTCGACCCGTGGACCTCATTTTCGGTATAGACTTCACCCTTTTAGGTGACCCCTTGGTGGCCACTTTTCCCAGAGGTGGCTTCAACATTGTTTCCTCTGGAAATCCTAGTTCACGCAACTTGTATTTGATGAAAAATTTCATCTTGTAATGGGACTTCTTGATACGTTCTTGAATGGCGTCCCATTCCTCCGTAACGGAAAAATGTACATCAACCTCTTGTGCAATTACACTTAACCTTCGCCAATGAGGGTGTATTTCATCCAAAAGAATATGCAATTTTTTCTTTCTCTTCTCGGCAAGAATACAAGCACAAGGTAACCCGAACGTTGCCATTTGCACACAACCACAATCTTCTTTAGCAAAGCCGAATCTCCTAGAGCGTTCATATTCGTCATCGATGAAACCCAAAGCGGCCTTAGAGACATACCCCTCTACCTCAAAGAATAACTTGTTTTTTTTGTATTTGTGTACCATGACGGTTATTCTCTTTCCAAAACTCCCTTGTATCTCACCAAATTGGTTTTTCAACATTTTGTCAATTTCATCCCAACATGATGCCAAATCTCCCACACTACTCCTCAAGTATCTTTTCAATTGTGCATGAGCCGATTCAACAATGTTGGTGCTTCTACACCCTAGATGCAAGTATTTATTTGTCCATGCCCTCACAAAATGCTTCTTAAGGGGAAAAACGGTTTCCTCAACATATTTAACAAACAATGGAAACGGTCCGCATACCTCATCTTTGAATGTCAACCATGCAAGTGCAAATGAATCCTCCGTAGGAGAGTTAACCACATCTCTCCAAGCCCTCACTATTTTCTTAACATGCTCACAATGCTTGTCATCATCCGCTTCCTTCGCATCTTTGTCAACAACTTTTCCTTTCGAAGGCTTGGCTTTAACTCTACAATCCGCGTTATGCACCTAGATTTGGCATTCTTCTCAATATGAAAATAGCAAAGTACATGGTCCGTTTTAGGGAGAACTTCGGCAACGGCTTTCATCAAAGCAGGGTCCCTATCGGTGACAATCACCTTAGGCATTTTGCATTTTGAGGTCAAAAGACCAACCAACATCTCAAGTGTCCAAATGAAGTTATTCTCTCTTTCAAAGGAAAGAAAGGAAAACGCAACCGAATAGGTCATTTTGGTAGAGGTGACACCAACAATCTCAAATAACGGCATTCGGTAGGTATTGGTTTTGTAGGTGGAGTCCATGACCAAAACGGTGGGAAAAGTGTTAAGCATATCAATTGAATCCGGATGAGCAAAGAATAAGTCTTCAAGAGTGGTTTCCTCACTATTTGCTCTTGTGAAATAGACATATTGATGCTTCTCCAACTTTGTAATCAAATATTGCAACTCCGTCTTGTCCTCTCTTTACCCCTTGCGCCATCTAGTTCGCGCATTATACACTTGCTTGATGAGTGTCAAACTTTCTTTGTTTTTTTCCTTCAAATCCGTGAGAATATTCCTAGGCTTTGCCAAGCTCTTTGTCATGTCGATAACTCTTTGCTTCTCCTCCGCGTTTAGTCGACCCGCAAGAAGGTGGCCGGATAACTTTGGCGCCAAGTCAAGGTTGTGAATTCCACAAAGCATTTCAATCCACCAATCTTGTGTTTTTTTATCAAAGAAGTATTTCAACCTAAACGGACAATTACATTTCCTTGTGCCCGTGCCTTCAAGCTTCGGTTTCTTCCTCGTCTTAGGTGGCTTGTATTCAGCACTCCTCTCACATTGCATCGGTAGAAATAGTAAATCCAGCCCTTTCCGCTTGTTGACGAACCCAACCAAGTAATTCTTCACGATCTCTCCATCTTTCAATTGTTGTAAAAAAAGACCCGGTGTTTACTTCAATAACACGAACACCGGTAAGTACCGGTTTAGGCTTCTTTTCAAAGTTACCGGTAGGTACCGGTTTTGCTTGGTTGTGAACTATGTGAGCTTCAACTTGAAAAGGAATTTTCACTTTAAACTTCACATCATTGGTTGGTTTGCCTTCACCGGAAGCTTCGCCGAAAGCTTTGTTTTTGCTCGGTTTCGGTTCAACGGCATCCTCCGCCACATTTTCAACCATGTCACTCAATGCCTACTCAATAAAAAAATAACAAAGAAAAAATAAATAAATAACTTGTGCCGCATGCAAAGCAAGAAAAAAAAGTGGTGCAAAAATTCAAAATCTGGGCAACACAGTAGCGTGAGTTAACCCACACGCTAGTGTTATCTTCCTGCGCAAGTTAACTCACGCAACCCATACAACTAGCGTGAGTTAAATCACGTTGAGCCCTACACCTACTGGAAAAAAAATGTAACAACCAGAAAAACCAGGAAAAATGAAAGTGTTTTGACGGTACATTACCTGTTCTTTGATGCTTGATGGTCGTAGAAACTTGTTTCCTGACGATTTGCAATGATTTGGAATGAAAATTTGGACCCAAAAATTCGCACTTTTTGGGTTTCTGGAGGTGGAGGGAAAGAAAAAATGGAGCTTTGTGGTTGCCTGCTAGGTTTTGAACGAAAATAGTACCCAGCGTGAGTTAACTCAAGTCGCGTGACTTAACTCACGTAACGTGACTTAACTCACGTAACGTGACTTAACTCACGTAGCGCATGTTAACTTACGCAGGGGCAATTCGGACATTTATTTTGGGAATGAGCATAACCATTTGGGTAAAGAGCAGGATTCTTCTTCTTTCAATTCATCATCTCCTTCATTTATCTACTTTTGTCCAAACCAAAAAGGACAATGAGAAGTCCATATACTTTTATAACCTCTGATGCGTCAAAGGTGTTGAATTTCAATGCATTATAATTTTAGATGGATGCTCAAATAGTGGACAGTATGCACTCTAAAAGGAGAAAAATTGCTGAGTTTGGAGCAATTATTCAAAGGTGCAAAGCAATTATTGATTCAAAATTGAATTGTGGTTTATTTGCTTAAGAAAAAGAAATAAGTGATTTAGTTTGTAAGGAGATAAACAAATATAGTTTGCTCATTACTTTGTAGGGGTGGTCCTTCACCCAAGTCTGTGTCAGAATCTCGAACTCCTTATCTCTTAACTTTAACCGATTGAGCTACCCAACTTGACAATAATTTATACTATTAATTTAAGATCGAACATAAAAATCAATCACTTCATCATACATTTAACACATAAAATTCAAATACCTTAAACACCTGCAAGACACTCAATCTCATTAAACCGGAACAAAGTTAAAAACACTTTTAAGAAAAACTAACATTTAAAAGACTTTTGTTTTACCTGTTTCCTACAAAAATTTATCCAGACTAAACCATCAGACTGAAAAAAATCTGAGAAATCCTCATGAATGAGATGATGTTTATATAAATATATCTGAAATAAGTTTTTGATTCGGGAGAAGCAAATGACCATTATCTTTAAAGTTTCTAAAAAATGTTATGCGACATAAGCAACTTGCAATGTCTGAAAGAACATAGCTATTTCTTGTAAAAAGACTTTTGATAAAAGTAAAATCTTCCAGTAGCAGGCCCTGATTGAGTAGAGATGAGATAAGCTTATGTCGTATTCTTCTCCGAACTCGCTAGCAACACAAGTAACTCTAATTGACATCTGGTTTCTTCAAGTTCAAACAATTATCTGTTGCTTGTCTATACAACTCCTGAACCTGATTTAATTCTTTCTCTGAAATCAAGAATTCAAATAAAATGGTAAGAGTGCATCTACCTTTTCCTCAAATCAAGAACCAGTGTAAAATCCAAACAAGGGTAAACCAACAACTAAACAAGTATATTGTTTTGATATTATTGCATTTGCTGTACAATAAATAAGTTGATGAAAGTTTCATGGTTTGAGGAAGGTGAGAAAAACAGAGAAGTTTTTACCAGACGATCAAAATTCATATATGATATATGAAATCTTAATACAAGTTGTGCTTATCTAACTAACATGTAACTCAATAAGTAACTAACATCTTTTTTTTTTTACTAAAGGTAACTAATATCTTTTATTATCCTAATAATAATATATGGACATTACTTGATGCTTTGATGACCTTAGTTTGAATAAAAAGCCAGATACTACTATCATGAAAGAGCATTGGTGTCCGACACGTATCTGATACACACCCAAAAAGTATCCACTAATTTTTTAAATTATTTTAAAAATAACTTCACTGACATTTCTCAAATAGATCCTTGACACTTATTTCCAACCAAAGACACAAGATTATGCATTTTAATAGCAGAAAGCATATATTCTATATAGGTTGGGGAAAGATATGTGAATCAATCATATACTAACCACAGATACTTTATGTGCATTAACAAGCAGTTAATAATGTGAATGTCTTTCTACAAACACTTGTGCATCAACGAGCAGTTAGTAATGTAAATGTCTTTAACAAACACTGCACTTATGTTCTCTCTGTCTTTATATATACACATAATAATATAGGGTCATGTTAACTTGTGCCCTAAGGGCACAAGTTAAGAAACTAAAAATGGAATTAAAAAGTAACTTTTGTATTGAAAAGACAAAATTTCAAACTTTTAATATATTGAATGTACAATTTTCAAGAATAAGTTTCTATGTTTAGTTTCTAAACTTGTGCCCCAAGGGCACAAGTTAACATTTCCCAATAATATATAGATTTTTTTGTCAACATATCTCGTCCATGTCGTATTTTGGCTTTTCAAAATTTCCTGTATCCCCATAACTTACAATTTTCTTAGCGTACTATATATGTGTGTGTGTGTGTGTGTGCGCGTGCTTGTCAGTATATAAAGCCAGTCCCAAGTGAAAGCCACTGGCCAATTAATGTGACCAAATAACTGCAGCAGTAAAAATGAAATGCTCTATACATGAACAAAACCACTTCAATGTTTCCAATACCTTTTTCTCAAATTCTCAAATTTAACACTATGCTGTTATGTGCTATTCATAAAAATGAAAATATACCCCCCCAGGCATCTTTTTCAAAGAATCTAACTTGCTGAAGAACTCAACAAATCTTATTTTTATTGTTTATCATGAATTTACATTTAATATGTTAGAGAACTCAAGATAAACAGAAAAAAATTTGACAGACCTGCAGCTTCCAATTGCTTCTGAAGTTCTTGGCCTACAGCATCATTTTCAGCCTGGAAGGTAAAATAAATAAACAATTAAAAAAACACTAACATAACACTATTTGTTAACATCAGACAAGCCGTTATAAACTACTGCAAACCAATCATATATAAAAAGAAGTCAGTGAGTTGAGGTCCATACTTGTAGTTCTGCAATTCTCTTAAGTTGTGCTTCTTCGCCTGTCTCAGATATTGGAAGCGATGCAACCAATAAGTCAAACTGCAGCAGAAACAATGGATATACTTCAACGGACCACTCATTAATTTTAAAAAAAAGTATTTAAGATAGAAGAGAGAGTGCAGGATGCATAATGAGGTAAGGACGCACAAAATAAGAAGTAAATAGGCTAGACATTTAATTGGTATCTATGAAATGTCCGGTGCTGGTTAAATTTTTTAAAAAGACTATTATGCAAGCTGTCTTCCATGAGAACCACATAACTGGACACAAACCCTGTTTCTCTACAGTCCTGAAAGGACAAACAAATTCATTTAATATGCCAGCTAATGTCTTTTTTTGGTATTTAGTAGAATATATTTCCAACGATTACGAAGAAAAATGATTTTCATGTCTGGGGAATGGTTACATAAAGTCAAAGTAATTGTTTAAGAGAGTTTTGTTTAGATACAATCAATACAAATTACTTGAGAAAGTAAAATCAATTAGTATAAATCTTTTAAATAATTATCAAACAATACTTGAGAAAGTAAAATCAATTAGTATAAATCTTTTAAATAATTATCAAACAAGCAATTGAAACATAAATAATGCTCAACATGGCCTTGAAGAGTGCATTGTGTAATTAGCATGGATAAACAGAACATCCAGAATGATGTTCAGCCAAGTGGAACAAACGTCTTGTATTTCTTTAAATGCCATTACTGGTTTGTGAAACAAAGTGATAGAGGCAGAAGATAAAGTTTAAGTTCTGCTTGTATATAACATAACACGGTAAAATAAAAAAAATTATAAGAGCAAACTGGGATTTTATCGTGCATAAGCATATGTTGAGCATAATGAAAGATGAACGAATAATCTATTTCCTAAATTGTGAACATGCACTAGGTTGGAAATCCGATTCTTTCCTCCTCTTATCGGGATATGCCTCCAGTTTTTTATAACTACGAAACACCAACATTCAAAGAGTGAGACACATTTATCTCCTACACACATAGTTATCAATGTGGGATTGCAGTGCGGCGCGGCCAATCCAAAAAATGGTGCAGCGCGGGAGCGGGTGCTATTTCACCGACGCAGACCCTAATATATATATACACACACACACACACACACACACACATTTACACACACATGCATAAAACTATCATACATAAACTAAAACAATATATTATATTTATTGAAATAATATACTCCACTAGAGGCCCAATTACAATAATCAAATTTCATGCTCCGCGGCACTTAAGTGCCGTCGGAGTTTTTATTTTTTTTAATGTATATGTAATTATGGTTGTGGAACGGCAGTTAACTACAGCCGTGAAAGAGCGAACGGAAATTAACTGCCGTTGGGGGAATTTTAGTAATTTTCTAGTGTAGGAGAGCAATTTTTAAAGTGTAAAGAGCAATGCCCTTGTACCTTCTTCCTCTCCTACAATTTTTCTTCACTCCTTCTAAACCAGTGATAAAAGGTTATCTGAATATCTTTCCCTACTACTCTGTGTTTTGTTCTCATTTATCTTCCCTGAACTAAGTTATTCCTCTTTATCGTGTTTTAAAAACTGATTTTTACTTAAAAATCGATCCATGTCAGCAACGTAGCACGTTTACATGGGTGATGCGGTGGGAGCGGACAATATCACAGTGGATCAGCGCTAGGATAACTCTATCAAAGCAGCCGAATCACCCATCTGAACCGCTCTGGCGCGGCTGGGAGCGAGCAGTGGCATCAAAATTTCCCCTCTGCAACGCTATATCGGCTGTAGAGGCCGCTATTGACAAACACATGCCAAGCAATACTCCATCATCAAATTTGTTTAAAATTTGAGCACAATTGTTTAAAATATACGATACTCGTTGTAAATATGATCGTATATTTTGTAATTATTATCACAGATTATATTCAGCCAGTTAATCAGACCCATTTGGAACAGCGTAGTCATTTAATTAGTTTAATGATTCAACTCTTATTACATTTAAAATAATATCCAGAAAATTACTCACAAATTCTACAGTCTAACATAACCATATTTTTTTAAAGCTTCTTCGAAACTTCGTAACCATATTTCAAACACCTAATTATTGGATCTGACTAAAATGCTACATACCTGCTTAGCAGCTTTGACCAAAGAAGCACCCATGAGCTTCGGTTCTTCAGAAAAATTTGCCCCGTCCTCCGTAGGATGTGGAGGTGGTTCAGGGTAATTTGGCGAGAGGCGGTTAGGAGGAGCATCCCTTTGCAATGTTCCGACGGTATTTAAAGCTAAGTTTGCAATCAAATTAACTTGTTCTTGTAGCTGAGAGATTATATCCATTACAAGAACTACTTTCTGGTGGAAATTGACGCAATAAAATTCAAGTTGTCAACTGCAAAATAAGGAACAGAAAGTAGAAATTTGAATTTGAAAACGAACAAATTGGTACATAAACAATTTATCGAACACTTGGCATACACTATAAAAATCTAAACTATTAAGATCGGTTGAGCAATATAGTGAAAACCCAAAAACAAAACAACACAACAGAATCAAATGCAAAATCAAAGATGAAGTTTTGATCACAACGAAGCCACTGACTCACTCACTCACCAGCAGTTGTAGTTGTAATCCCACAATGGCGCAATTTTTCTCTTTTCTCTTCTAGTTCTTCGATAGTGTTTCTCTCGTTTTGTTTTTTTCTTTCTTAGTGGCAGCAGAATATGATATTACCAGTTAATGTATCGGGTTGGGTCGAATATGAATTGGGTTGATGGGTCAGTCTTAAATCATGGGTTAATGGGTAAGCTAGAAACTCATTTAGTGGTTAGCTTTGAATCTTGGAATTTGCTCCTAAAAATGTCTTAGGTTTGATCCCCCATGTGCCAATTTTGATGGGGCGGTGGGATTGATCCCCTCAGATTAAATTGGTTTTTGAATCAGATATCGAGTTTAAAAAAAAAAACATAAACGGATACGTTAGATCTAGCTAACGTGTATTGGATTAGAATTTTAAAAGACTTTTTTATTATGAAAATGTTTTGTGTTATTCAATCAAGACTCTTTACAACTTAAAAAAAGTCTTGTGGTATTCAATCAAGGTTTTTTGTCATTTACAAAAAGTCTTGTGGTATTCAATCAAGGTTTTTTGTCATTTAAAAAAAGTATTGTGGTATTCAATCAAGATTCTTTCTCACTTAAAAAAAGTTCTGTGGTATTCAAAATCATTCAAAATTTCGAAGGAATGTTTAATAAATTGGATTTTGATAGATTTTGTGGGATTTTCTAATGAAATTTTAGCATGAAAAAGTCTTTCATAAAAACATGAGATTTCTTATGATTGTTTTTTCTTTTAAGATTTTATTATCTCTCTCCTCTCATCCCCTCTCTCTCATCTCTTATCTTACCCCTTATTTCCTCTCTCTCCTCCTCTCTCATCTCTTCCTCTCTCTTATCACTTCTTCCCCCCCCCCCCCCCCCCCCCTCTCTCTCACTCCCTCACCCTCCCTCCCTCTCTCTCTATCTATCTCTCTCTCTCTCTCTCTCTCTCTCTCTCTCTCTCTCTCTCGTAAAATAAAAGAGTTTGTATTGAGAATATTATGAAAAAGAGTATGTTATAATCATTTTTTTAAAGAGTCCTTAAAATTCATAAAATCTTTTGAAATCTTATAAAATTCATAAAATCATTTCAAATCCTTTAAAATCTTATGGTGTAAATCCATTGAAATCCAAATTGTAAATCTTGATAGTTTTTAAAATCATGAAAGTCATTAAAATCATACAAAGTCTTTTAAAATCCTCAAGACTTTTTAAAACAAAAATTGTCCTTTGAAATCCTAATTCAATACACCCCCTAAAGTTTAAGCATGACATATGAGCTTGTCAAAAATTTTATTTTAAATTTGGTATATCCTTTATAAATTCTGGTCTCATCTATTAATCTTTCTAAAAACATAGTTTACGCTAAGGATTTTTAATAGAATACTTATATATTTATAAAAAAGCTAATAAATATATAATTCTTAAAAGGCTAATAGGTCAATAAGATTAATTTTATATAACATAAACATTATTGTGTCTCTACTTCATCTTCCGTGTAGATTAATTTATAACATGTAAATTAATTAAAATTAAAAATTAAAAAAAGGCCAACACATCTCCTCTTCGCTACAGCTTCTCTTTGTGTCTCTACTTCATCTTCTATCACTATCGTTCAATCTCACTTCAAATCTTTCACCTCAAATATAAAAGCTTTACACAAATATATATTAACTATAGATTCAGATTTATTCACTTGGATTTAAAACAATCCAACACCAAAAAATAGTCAAATGAGTTTCCCACGATTGAGGACATGTGTTGGTGTTGGTGTGGTTGATGTTGTTGTTGTTGTTGTTGTGTTTTTTAAGAATATGTTAATAGTTGGAGAGAATTTTCATCATAATTATGATGGATGCGGTGGAGAAGATTAGTGACTTTCTAGTTTTGAGTGTTGAAGATGAGAAAATCAAAGATAAGATTTATGGGCTTTTTGAGAGAATAAGATATAAAGATTGAGTAAAAAAAATGAATTTAAGTTTTTTATTTTGGATTTTCTGGGTTTATCAAGATGATGGAAATATTTTTTTTTTTTGAAGGAATGATGGAAATAAATTATAGATCTAGATAGGGCTGACAATGAACCGAACCAACTCGTCAATAGTTCGGAATTCGATCCGACAATTAATTCGTTGAACTTGGTTCATGAACCAAATGAGCTGAACTTGAGTTGAAAATTAAGTTCGTTAAATAAATGAGCCGAACTTGAGCTATATATAGTCCGACTCGGTTGGTTCATGAACTGACTCGATAATATATACACATATATATTTAATTAATTACAAGCTTCCTCTAATACTAAAATTATATGTATACTAATTATAAGTAAAGGGATCCTTAAAAAAAAACGAGAGAAAAAAAAGAAGCTAATAATAAACTAGTGCAAGCTTAGGCTTATAACCACACATATGTATACTATAATTTGTCCCACATCGATAAGTTTACACAAACTAGATAATTTGTCCCACATCGGTAAGTTTACACAAACTAGCGAGGATGAGTAGTTATAAATAGAAGCACATTAGTTTAGGCAGCGGAACAGTAGTAACTGTAAGGTGCGCATGCTCTTTTACTTCTGCGCATGCTCTTTTCCTTCAATAGTTTAATACTATTTTGATTTTTTGAAAAATAAATTAAAAGGTTATCATATACTTTTTTTTGACAAAAATAAAATAAAAAAACTTTTGAATTATGTTACTCGAGCAAGTGAGTTGAACCTAACGAGCCGAACCGAGTTGTTCGTGAACTTTAAACGAGTCGAACTCGAGCCAAAAAAATGGTTCGTATCGAACTCGAGTCGAGTCAATTCTTATCGAACTCCTGAATATTGATATATGATCCCTTTTATGACTAGTTAAATCTTTAATCCGTGCGCTACATATATATCACAAAGTGTTTATCTTCACCCCACACCAAGATGCTTAGCTATAACTCAAAATGCTAAATTACAAATCGCCTAAAACATCCACAAGTTTTTCAATATATAGACGCATGAACAAAGGCATCCCATTAATATGACGAATGTTTGGCTTTGAAACCAGATTAGGCATTGCAACCGGAGTGGGGAGAGGTATCACCAATATGAGCGCTTTTTACAAAAGTTTTGAAATGTTTCAAATGATTCATCTTTGTGTTTTAAAAATAGTACCCATGTAAATTTAGAAAAGTCATCAACAATAACAAAACCATATATTTTTCCATTAATTCTTGTAGTTTGAACATGACCAAAAAGATCAATGTAAAGAAGCTCCAAATGTTTTTTAGTTGAAATATATTCAATTGTTTTAAAGCTACTTTTATCTTGTTTTACTTTGACACAAGCTTCACAAATTTTATCCTTGCCAAAACTAATCTTAGGAAAACAAATAACTAGATCAAGTTGAAAAAGTTTAACAATTATTTTCAAACTTATATGACCAGCTCTTTTGTGCCAAATCCATTTATCTTCTTTAAGAAACATAAAACATGATTTAGCTGGTATTTAATTTTCTAGAGGAGGTCTGTTTTACTTCACATATGTAAGGTTTAAAAACAACTTCAAAACCACTATCACATAATTGACTTATGCTAAGTAGGTTGTGTTTTAAACCTTCTACATATTGAACATTTTCTATTTTAGCAGAGTTAAGTTTACATAATGTACTTTTACCTGTGATTTTACTTTGTCATTGTTTCCAAATGTGACTAGTCCTCCACCTTATTTTCAAAGGAGAGAAAACATTTCCTATAATATGAGGAACAATTATTGTAATTCAATCCAGCACAACTCTATCTATATATATTGAGTTTACTTTGATTCAAACTACATAAACCTTTTATAATACCTTGTTCAGAAATCTGTCGATATAAACTCGAATTAACTAAAAACGATCTTTGTGGATCCGATATTTTATTTGTTTGATAAAAACCGGCATACTTACCACTATGCTGAAAAAAATACAAAAGCAATGTTTTTCCTTTTATAAGCATGCTAACAAAAAAGAAAATTGGAAGTTGATTTGGGTAGAAAACCTATATATTGTTTGTATTCAATTAACGAAGCTAGAGAAAGTATAGCAAGTTGTGTGTGAAATGTTGTGGCGTCGAAAGACTTTCAATTCTTCTTTAAACCATGGTTGTATCTTAACTATTTGGGAGGCAAATGCACTGGTTGTAGAATATTCCTATAATTTGAATAATGCCTTGCTTATATTGGCTATGTGGCTCAATAACACAACATTTTACTAGTTGTAATGTATATACTCTTTGTGATTTGGAGGTAAAATGAGTGTTATGGGAGTAATTATATCAGAAGGTAGTCGATCATTCTTGTCCGACCTGGTGTGTTTGTGGAGATCTTAGTGCACTCAGACCAGATATAAAACGTAATGGGAATACTAATTTTTCTAGAGAGTGTGATATGAGAATTTTCAACGAGTTCATTGAGGATCTTGGGTTTATAGATTTTCCGCTAAATCGTAGGTCACAGTTTCTGCTTTTGAAAGTGACAGACCAGCTATGAATTAAACCTTCAAAGAGGAGGCAATACTTTCTCTAACATTAAGAGAATAACACATTTTAGTAAAAACATATTTTGATTCTACTTGTCTAAAATGGTAAGTCATCATCATAGAGAGAAAAAAACTCAGATAAAAGTACCATAAAAATGATATTTATGTTATGTAGACCACAAAATAAAACAATCAAAGTCATAATGAAATTAACCATAACAAACCAACTCTTCACAGAGTATATGACCCTGTACACTGGACATAAGTCAAATTAAAATAGAACATTGCAACAAAAACACAATTGGTAACCACGGCCAAACATCGAACAAAAGATCCATGACAACTTTATTGGTAATAAACATGGGTAACACCTTAAGGGTCTCTATATATCTTCTCCGCGAGGTTAATTTCTTGCTTTATGCTTTATAGGAATCTCGGGAAAAAACTCCATTCCATATGATCCAAACCCATAGTTCATTGTGATACCTGATCCACTTGACATTCCATCATCTCCATTGAACATCATTGGCACATAGCCATTAATTTCTTCTTCTGGAGTAGTCAAACCTTCAGAGCTAAAATCACTCTTAGAACTTTCATAATTTGACCGATTTCCAATATTCATCATGCTCACATAATTATTCATCATCTCCTTTTCAACTTCCTTAGCATAACTGACTTCCATTATGTATTTCAAAAGTAGTGCTTGATGAAAATTTTAGTGTTCAGTCATGAATCACTAGATACAAATTATAGCATATCATCAATAACAAAGAAAGAACAAGAGATTGTGTACCTTTGAATTAGGTTGATGAGGATAACCGTAGACAACGCTGACAACTATAAGAGGGGTAACTACCCTCATTCCGTCTAGCTCTAGGTTTTCACCATGACATTCAGAATAATTAACCGTCTAATGGGATGACGTTTAAATAGCTAAACGGCTGAGGGCAGGGACCTCTCATTGGGCTTATCTAAATGGTCCAACCCATCACGGTCCATTTAGTTACAAAAGCCCAATCACTCAAATTCATTATATAATTAGTGCTTAACACAATAGACCATAATTTATATTATGACACCGACTTATAATAATTGATTATTGTCAATCCATAATTGATTAATTAAATAATTAATCCAACAATCTCCCACTTGGATGACAATACTCAATTACTGAAAGAATAAAAAATTCACTTGTCATAAAGAATTTAAAATTTAAAATTACATGTATGGTCAAAGCAATAATCATTCAAAAGAGAAGTAAGCTTTAATGCTGCAGAAATTGAATCCGATAGGGAAAACAAATCATACAGATCAAATACTCACTTTTCTAACAAATGATGAATCTATGGTGACACGTTTGAATTAAAAAGAATATGTCACTAAATAGCCCAAGCATTTTAAAAAATGCTGTAACAAACTCCCACTAACCCAAAATAACATAGAGTTAATCAAATCATTATGAGTTACAATACTCATATATATAAGTCTATGGTTAGTGGTTCTGCCAATGAGTTTTCAATATTACAGAAGTCATATATCCACATAGGTACACGAATAGTAATTACTTATAGGGATAACCTATTAAGAGAGTGTAATTACATATAGTCAAAATCAATAAATGTTCTACGACATTCAATTAATCCAAGTTTTATAAAAAAACGTGACTATGAAAATCCATAAAAGCAAAATAGGAAATTCAATAATCCCCAAATTGGATTAACATAGACACTTAGTTTAAAGAAAAAAATGTGGATTAATGTGGCCACTAGAATGTCAATAACAAAAGAACATTTATGATTATCTCAAATTATAAGTACCACAAAAACACAATATCATACTCGATAGGAGTATTGATATTATACATTGTACTTACTATTTATGACCTCATAAAATGTGGAATGTTGGTAAAACAGAAGCACAATGTATATTTGCATGCCAAAAAATTATTGTGCATATTCCAACAAAATTGACTTAAGCATCCAATTATGATGCTCATTGAGATCGATAGAATTTTAACATATATCTCAATATAATAGAATGAGACTAAAGTTTAAAGTCTCTTAAGCTATGCCATATTTTATAGTGTGCACAAGAGTATATGGCAATAACAACAATAATATTGTGTACACATTTCTCTTGATCTCACATATATATATAAACAAGAGTGAGATTTCTCATTTGAGCTCATAATATATAATATTGTGTACACACTCCCACTGATCCCACATATATATAAACAAGAGTAAGTGGAATTCTCATTAGTGATCACTGATACAAAATATTATAATAATGTAATATTCAACAGTGGGATACTCAATTACTAGTGCAAGATCATCAACATAAGTGGTTATATAATTTTAGCCAATAGAGTTTCATGAACTCAACCACATATTTTGCACATGAGCATAGCAGAATTATTAACACAAGTGGTAACTCAAGGATAATATAAAACCCCTTAAATACATATTTTATCAATGGCAGATATCATCAAGAATTGGGTTTCATAGTTAACCACATATTCTGCATTTACAATTAAGGAGAACGTAAATTTTCATTTAAGAATTTTATAACACAAGATCTCCTTTTCACAATTAAAATTCCACAGAATTTTATAAACATAGTAACCGTTATATGACAGAGTATGATGATTATATAAAAATTTATCATCATATGAGTGAGATGAGTCTCTAAGAATAGGATATAAGACTCTGTTCACAATTTTAATAACTCACTCAAAACTCAAACGCTACAATTATACTTACACAAATTTGAGAAACAATTAGGTTACAAGCAGCGGAAATACACAAGACTTATATTTTATTATTATTGAGGATATAAGAGAAAATAGTCATAAGCTTCCATAAGTATTAAAGAATAGCAATAACATAATTAATATCCTCAATATAAGTCTCTATTTCATATCTAAAATATGAAAACAAATAAATATATTTGTTTATGAGATATAGTTAGTTGACATGTAGAATTTTTCTCACTTATGTTAAGTAATGTCATACCGATAGGGTATGTCCATCACGTTACACAATACATGGCAATGATTCTCCCACTTGATAGAGAATAGACAATGATAGTTGAATTAAAAAGGTTTGAAAGATATTTTAAATAAAATATTCAACTATTTCTCTATCACAAAATGATATGTTAAGTAACGTCACACCGATAGGGTATGTCCGTCACTCACATAACAAAGGGATAGTAGCAATCCGATATATTTATATATATATATAAAAAACACATTTAGGTAGAAATTTAATTCAAAATGTAATAATATTGGATTGCAAAATTTATACAATTTTCTACATGTCTTTTAACAAAGTAACTTACTTATATTAATCTCATTCAAAGATCTTAACGATAATAAGTAAGAACTATATCATCACAATGTACCATTCTTACGTCTTACAAAATTTAAACATTGATTGAGTATTCTAATTATAATTGACATAAGTATAAACATTTTAGGTATATTGAATAATAACAATTATATTAATAACAACACACCGATAGGGTATGACTGTTACCAATATAATGTTAATCTATTTAACAAAATTTGCATAATTGTACCCACGATAGGTGAGATTACAATTATACAAATAAATAATGTTTATGCTTAAGAGAATATGATACAATAATATCATGCATAAACAATTATACTTAAATTTACTCATCTTCGGTCATATTCAAATGATAGAAAAATGTGCTTAACAATATTTTAAATTAGCACATCATAAATATGACTTTAGAATTTCTTTTATATGAAGTATTATAATAACAAAAATTGTTATTTGGAATAGAAGTGTGTCAAATAGTTTTCTAATTTATCCAGAAAAGAACTCTTAGAATAAAATTTTTCAATACTCCCACTATAAATTAGAAAAAAACACAAATACAAAACGGATCATTATAGTAAGAAAATAGTATATAACAACAGAGTTCTGTTTAGAATATTCTGAAAAAGGATTTCACTTCTATATAGGATATCATATAATTGCACAACAAAAGAGAAGAAGAACTAAATTTCTTCATATGTGCAATAATAAGCAATAAGTCACAAGAGGATAAAATAATTAAATAACAACTTACCTCGCAGAGTGTGACGTTCATCCTTATACTTAGAGCCACTGAATTTTGATGACTTAACGAGAATATCTTATAATATAGTCATCTCAAAATAATCATGAATAGAGAATAAGTCATTATAACTAAACATATATAAGACTCTAATTATAAATCAATATGATTTATATAAGAACTCAGATATAAGGACGATACATATTTTAAAAATTGCCTCAATTCTCAATAAGTTGTTTTGATAATAGTTAACAGATAAACAACAAAGAGGCGTACAACCTTTAATTCATAATTAGAATTTTAGCATAAAAAATGCAACAATGCATTATTCACTATATATAAAATATATATTTTAATATTATTATGATCCAAATATTTAATTACAGCAAGACACATAATTATGTTTGTCACAAAATTTAGAGTAATAAACTACGAGTCTAGATTAGAGAGTATAATAGAAAGCATAATGTATATTAAAGAGAAATATGTCAATTTTAGATTCAATTAATATAAATGACATATATAATACTATACTCATTTTGAAAACGAAATATTATTAAGACCCTTTAAATCAATTTGTGACAAGAATCAGGAACAAGTGTCTAAGTTCAAATATGTCGCCAAAAGAATGATCAATTAGTGAACTTTGGATCTTTATGCTAAGACAATATGAATTAAAGAATATATTAAATTCAATAGTTTAAGCTCAAATATTGAGAATATATGTTTTGAAGAGAAATTATCCTCAACGATCATTTTAAGATTTGACAAAATTTTGAAACCCACAAATCAAGAATATATATAGTATAATAGTAAAGTTGTTCTTGACAAGACAAATAATTTTGAGGTTATCAACAAATCTCAAAATATATATAGAATATATGATGCAAGAATATAAGTTTGAGTCTAAGAATTTTCACAATCGTAACACTTTAAAACTAATTCACATAAGTGTTATTACCATAAAAGAATATTTTCTCATAGGATATTATAGATCAAATCTAATGAATATATGATTTAAAAGTGTATATGATTCTCATATCAATTTACATCAAAAAATTAGAAATTTAAATCCCAAATTTTAAGGGTATAACATAAATCAAATCTTCCGAATATTTTGGGTACAAGAGAAATTATATTATTATCCCAAAATAATATAATATTTACTAGTTAATTAGGGATATAAAATTCCTCATTGACACATCAATCTCAAGTTTGAGAGAGTGAGATTTCTCAAAAAAAAAAAAGGGTCAAACAAGAATAAGGAATATTCATATAATTTTCGCACAAAAATTGTGAGAATATAATTTAATTATCCCCAAATAATAACATATAAAACATCTTCGGGGTCATAAAATTCCAAAATATTTACCAACATGTGTAGAATAATAAGTAACCATTATTTGGTAAATAATACATGAAATTTGGAATTTTCTAGCCCCATAAAGCTGAAGCGCGCGTGGCTATTAGCAAGTTGTTTTTTTTTTTTTTAATTTATAAATAAACTGTCTTCTTCGCCCGGAAAAAAGAAACGGGTCGTTTTGACCCGCGATTTGACCCGCACTGATCCTAGCTATTCTCAACGAAATTCATCAATTTTTATATCGATTTGATCGAAATTGGGAGAAGGGAAGAACCCATGTATCGATTTTGAGGAATATCGACCCATTCACAGAATGAAAATTAGGGTTCATAGCAAAATTTAGATTCAAATTCGATTGGAATTGGGTTTGCTTTGGAAACAATCGATTTAGAGAATTCCTCATTCGATTTCATGAATCATTAATACAATAGTGAGAAATCTTGGATTGTAAATGGGGTTCATGGTTTAAATTGAAGATGACTTGTTTATATGATAGAAAACATGGTTTACCACTATATAATTTGAACCATAGCATAGAACAAAACAAATTTGGTACACAACACAGTGGCGTACGTACAACATGCATAGAACCCAAAAAACAATTTGGCAATTTGGATAGAGAATTAAAACCATACGATAGGGTTGGTAAATTTGCACAGCAACTAACAATACAAGGGATGCATGTTACGATTGAAAAGTATAGCCATAAAGTGTATCTATTTGGCTCTGATACCAATTGATGAAAATTTTAGTGTTCAGTCATGAATCACTAGATACAAATTATAGCATATCATCAATAACAAAGAAAGAACAAGAGATTGTGTACCTTTGAATTAGGTTGATGAGGATAACCGTAGACAACGCTGACAACTATAAGAGGGGTAACTACCCTCATTCCGTCTAGCTCTAGGTTTTCACCATGACATTCAGAATAATTAACCGTCTAATGGGATGACGTTTAAATAGCTAAACGGCTGAGGGCAGGGACCTCTCATTGGGCTTATCTAAATGGTCCAACCCATCACGGTCCATTTAGTTACAAAAGCCCAATCACTCAAATTCATCATATAATTAGTGCTTAACACAATAGACCATAATTTATATTATGACACCGACTTATAATAATTGATTATTGTCAATCCATAATTGATTAATTAAATAATTAATCCAACAGTGGTCCCTTTGAACTGTTACCCTGATCCTTCTTCTTGGTTTTCAGATGATGCTTAGTAGCGTTCCAATGGTTCTTGACGGAGTTCTCAGTGCGCCCCGGCAATCTCTTTGCAATTTCAGCCCACTTATTCCCCACTATCCTGTGAGCTTCGATCAATATTTTGTCTTCCTCTTCAGAGTGACACCTACCTCTTTGCAATCTCTTTGCCACATCTGATGCCGCGTGGGCACTTATGCACAGTCAGCATGCGCCACATCAGCATTAGAGTGACACCTAGCAGCTTCAATGGGCCCAGGGGCAACTTCCTATTTGTTATAATTCTTGGAGGCACTCTGATGCTTCCTATTCAATAGAAGCGTGCCCTTTTCCTATTCGTGTGGGTATTCCATGAATTTTGAGGTATCCACGTGTATATACATATTTCCACGGATAACGTTTAAAAGACATTATTTTTGTTAAATATTTTTATAATTACCTAAAATTTAACAACAAAAGTTCATGACATTTGTTTTTTTTACTAAAACATAATAATATTCGTACATTACAACAACAATATACATACAAAGTAATATCCATACATTTTATTTCGAACAAAAACAATATTCCTTGATTCAACAAAAATAAAAAAATAAAGTTCATCACATTTAACAAAACAAAGTTACTTGATTCAACTAAAGCATAACTAAAGTTAATCATATTAAATAAAAACAAAGTTTAGCAGGTATGGAAGTCTGCGGGTGCGGATACTATCAAACACGCATTGGATCATCAACCAACTCATAGTTGGTCCCAATTTATGTAATGTTCCATTTTCTCTTAGTTATCCTTTTAGTTATGACTAGCTAATTTCCTTCTCATTAGATCTTAGATGAATCTATCGTAAGTTGTTTGATCCATGTGATTGTATAAACTCTATTCAATACAATTGATATCCTAGTTTTATTCAAAATCATTTGAGTTTAATGCTTTTTATATCTTGATTTCTTATGAAATGATCCTAAATATCAAATGACTAGTAGCCCTAGTTTTTGAATTGCACATAATAATTTTGATTAATCTAATGAGACAGTCAAGAGATAGATGATTGTTAGGTTATGATATAGGAATTACGTATTGGTATAACCTTCAATGGTTATGGATTCACATAAGAGTTTAGGGGATTGTAACATTAGAATAGAGGGTTTGGAGTCAAGATATTGATCATAACTATTTTGTTAATTCATCGTGAAACTAGAAGAATAATTTTAGAGGATAGATGTAATTTACCAAACTGCGAGCAATAAAGGATTTGAAAGACCTAATCATCTTTTAACCTGAAATTCTAAACCAATTTTATTGCATTTTATAGTTTAGTAAAACCAAACCAATTGACATGTGCAACCCCCCATTTTATACATCTGAAAAGTTAATGGGATTGTTGAGTAGAAATTAATTAATAACAATCCTCAGGGATACAAATTTTATTATTACCATGATAGTTTTTGGCACACTTGCTAAATATCTATCAATGTGCCACAAACCAGTATTAATAATAATAATACACTACTTGATTCAATAATCATAAACAATAATATATTCGATATGACTCTAAATTAAATACTAAACTAATAAAAATAAGCTAAAAATTTAATTAAAAATAGCCTAAAAATAGTGACCCATGAGGAATCATTATCAGTCCTCAAAGAAAAGAACAAGTAAACTAACACAAGATTAGCATAGAAGAATTGCTTGTGATTACCAAATCCAATAATGCTTAACAATCATGAACAAATCCCAAGTTAAGGAGAAGAGGAATACCCGACAGTATGGATGGAGGTGTTGAAGTTGAACTTCAAAACCCTACTAGTTTGGGGTTACGGTTCACCAAAGGAGTTCAAAACTCCAAAATGACGTTGTTCATGGTTCTAAGTTCCGTGAGTTTGTTGGTGCGGTGGACTACACAAAGATTTGCGTTGAAGAATCTCTCTGTGTAGCACACTCCGTGTCTTGCAGAACATTAATAGTTATATTAGCAACAACAATCGCTAGCAATCTATAACGAAAAGTAAAGGCCTGCTACTAAGAAGTTTAAATCATAGTCACATAATTCGCTACCTTGCTAGGGAACCGCGAATTCGTTCGTGTGAACCGGTTCGCGGTACTTTTGCGAACCGGTTCGTCTGAATTCCCTGTAGAATTCGCAGCAGACAGCGTACCAGAAAAATGAAAGAGTGAACCAAGAAAAAATGTTGCAATTTACGTCTTTCTAGTTTCGAATTTCAACATGAAGACTTGAGAAAGATACTGAAGACGTAATTTCTGGTTGAATGAAAGATTCAGGAAGAAAGAAAAAAGGAGTCAATCCAAAACATGCATGAAAGGAGTGTGCTGTCTGTTGATGAAGATGATTACTTTTGCTGGAGACGAAAGGTTAAGCAGCAAGAGACTTCAAATTTAAAAGTTGCTCCCATCGGTGTGTGTGGCTTGACTGTGGAGACGAAAGGTTAAGCTATTAAAACTACATTAATTGTTTTGTGAAAAATCAAGGGGAATTGCTACATTTATGATTTTCAACTACCATCGTATTTGAATTTGACACATCCAGCTACAGTATTCCCTTAAAAAAAATTCCATTATACTCCCTCCGTCCCTATATGTAAACACCCTTTTATTAGAGGGAAAGGGTGGTTACATATAGGGACGGAGGGAGTATTATTTGCCTCAAAAAATATATATAATGAGAGTAATATTTTTTAAATTTTATATAGTTATTAATATTATACCTTTGATAGCTTACACTATAATTGATAGTATTAGTACTACGAACCGACGCGTACTGAAGCTACATACCCCCGTACGTACAGAATTCTTCTTATAGTGCGTACCGCGATCCTGTATCCGTACCGCGAACCGAAGCGAACCGCGAATTATGTGACTATGGTTTAAATGACGATCGATGTTACCATGACAATTGGTTACCCAATAAAACATAATATAGAGAACTTTACTATGAAAATTGTTTCGTTCAATGACCGAAGTTTAAATGACTATCGATCGATGTATATGGACCAAAATTCAAAAATATATTTTTAACCTTATTTCTCCTTGATAAATTTCTATATTGAAAAAGGAGAGCCATGGCAGTTGGTTTCCTGATAAAACATAATGTATAGTACTTTATTTCCAACCTAAATTTTTTAAAACCTCTTAAGTCTTCCAATATATCTTCCTTCCCTTCATATCAAGTGATGCATGCTTTTCTAGTTTCAATTTTTGTGTGCTTACTCTTGCCCTTGCTTTTTCAAAAACTTATTTGAGTTTAAAGGGCATATCTCGTTGGCGTAAATCTATTTTTGTCACCTCAGATAATCAGTTGGTTGAACCATAATATCCTCCTCTATATCTACAAGTTTAGGTTAATGTATAACTACATTAAAATCGATGTATGAGGTACGCGTAGAAAGGCATTGGTGATTCATCAACTTTAATGCTATGCAGTAGAGAAGATCAAAAGTTGATTCATTTTCTGTAGACAAAAATGAATAGCTTTAGTTACATAAAGTTGCTAGATAAACTGCAAATTGCAAGTGAACACTATACTATTGTATTTTTCAATATGTACAAGTTCCTATACTCTTTTGATCCATAAAAAAAACTTGCGAATGGAGTTCAGGCTTCCTTCAAGAACTTTTAAGAAAGTTGCTCCCATCGGTGTGTGTGGCTTGACTGTAAATGTAAAAGACCTTATTAAGAACTATTGCTGATTCCGATTCAATTTATAACGATATATTATCATGAATGTAAGATTTTATAAAGTAGTTTCATGATTGCGTTAATTTGGTCCTTAGAGAAACTAACATAACAATGATCAGAAATGAATTAAACAAATCGATATGCAGTTTCATGATTTCGTCAATCTGGTCAAGAAATTAACATAACAATAATCAAAAACAAATTGAATTGCCGTAAGAAGTTCAACCACGATGATTTCAGTAAGTTATGAAACTTGTTGCCAACGATGTGATTAGACGATTCCAAGCTAGCATAAGAAAACAATATGAACATTGCTCTTGAGTGATGACTAATCATGAATTTTAAAATTACATCTATAAAACTCTACAAATTTGAGAATTTTTAGCATTGAGAAACCAAATAGTAACACGCTGAATTCACAAGATCAAACAGAGTTTAAATAGTGATGAAACAATTCAAAATTTAAAATTGTTTACTAGAGATTGCAAAGTGACTGATATAAAATGAGCTTATCAATTGAGTAGATAGCTCATGCACTCAGAGAATTGGAACTTGTCAGAGAAGAATTCTTCTGTTGGTGTTTTTTCTTTGTTCTGTTCTTTATTATATTCTTGCCAGTTTTTTTCTCCTTGGTTTCTCCATCCTTTGATCCATTAATAAACGACAAAAGCTCTTCAATTGGTCGTTCATCTACTACGTGCTCTTCTTTTTCTTGAACTCCGACGTTCTCTAGTACCTTTTCACGCTCTTTAAGCTTATTTCTCTTTAAGCGGTTCAAAACCCCAATACTTGGGTCGCAAGTTATGTTTATAAATGGCTCCAATTTCTCTTTAGGCAAATTGAATGTGTCGCATATCTCCTCCGGTGAACTTCTTTCCAATGTTCGAGCTATTCCACGACATGTAAGCTCAACCAATGACCTTAACTTAAGGCTATTCGCGGCAGATGCCAACTCATAGAGTCTCTCGGCCGGTATCCTAACAAATTTCTCATCAAACAGTTTTCTTTCCGTGTCTGAGCAGCCTCGTACCTGATGAAATTGACAATATTCAAGAATTGAGTTCAACATTGCAGAACTTACCTCTTTAGGAAGACATATTGCAGAGCTCTCGGAAAATCCCATCCCTTTTTGAAATGTTTCTTGACATATGAAAGGGCAAAACAATGCAATCCTTTGTTCCACTTGTTGGATTGAACCATCACAAGTTTGAAGGTGCACATAAGACTTCATCATTTCATTTCAGTTTTTGATATCTGAAAACAAGAGGAAAATAAGTACACTAAAATAGAGTAACATCTCAATTAAGAAGACGCAACAATTTTGCATACTATCTTTTTTTTTTTTCTTCTTCTTTTTCTGCTAAGCTAGGAGAAAGGACATGCATTCGTCAACATTCCAACTAGGTTGACACCCAATGACCCTTCTATCCTAAACCGCCAATCTCAGAATTTTTTTATTAAAAAATAGGAAAAAATATGTACAAGAGGGGGACCAAACCAAAACCCTCGGAAAGGACAAACAAAAGAAAAAAGAAAAGGAACAAGGAATCTAAAGTTAGGCAAGCCAAAACGATGCCGAAAGAAATCCCTGTGAACCTTCTGCGGCAACTCAGACAATCTTTAACCTTTATTGATAGTGATAAAATACGTTCGATTTTTTAAGAATCATGAAACAAAACAATTACAGGATAAAAGTCTGAACCGATTAAAAATATGAAGTGGAACAACAACATAGCCAAGCCAAGACAAAAATTATAAGACTAAAACAACAATAAGACAATAACAAAAAACAACCCTAACGACAAGGGATGTACGACCGCTTTACCTTTGTGCGGATGACAAGTGATGATAACAAGGAACAACAAGTGGGATTTAAAGAGCGCTACAAAGTAGGGTTACATAGGATATGGGTATTGTGAAAACATAACTGTTTATATTCTAGTTATTACTTTTTTCACCCTACCCATTTCTCACCCGTCCTTTTTTTTTTTATATTTATTTTTTGACAAAAATATCATTTATTCGGATTTTAGAATCTGAAGGCCTTTTGGATTATTAAATCCGAAGAACGTAAAAATTGAAGGTCGACATGCTTAAGACTCATCCTTACATAGAGTCGGTTAAAATCCAATTTGGAATATATTAACCGCAAATTTTTTGAACATTTCGGATTGTATAATCCAAAAACCATACTTTTAAAAAAAGTGGGAAAACATTCAAATTATACAATATGAAACCTTTGAATACACAAGGTTTGCTAAGAATCTAGCAAAAGTTCACTACTAATCGTACCTGATCAGAATGTGACTAACAGTGCAGTTTAGATGCGGCGTGGTTGTATGGTTGTTGTAAGCCTTGATTGTTGACTAGAACGACGGGAGGTGTGTAACTGCAGACACTCTAACGCTCAAGTTAGTATTGAGTCAGAAAGGAGGGTTGAGAGGGTAAAAAGATTCTAACATTGGGGTCTGCAGAGAGTCCCCTTTATATAGAGGTGGGTGTTGCAGACGTCGTTGTCTGTCATATGCGTGGCTCGACGGTTACGGATTCGTGGGAATCGTAACCCCCGAGGAGAGTTTCAAGGGAACATGGAAGGAGATGTTGCTGAACGTTTGAATCAGTCTCCGTTTTGCTCGGAGCACCCCCTCGCGGGGAGGAGGTGTATTGCGAGTAATTCACCAAATTAAATGTTGGATCTGGGTTAATTGTATTGGACCTATGTAATGTTGAGACAAAATTCTTATTTGATGTTTTAAAGATTACAAACATATTATATTTATTTAATCTTGTTATCTACTAATTCATTTGTGAGAATTTGTTTCATGAGAACAATCTGAGAACGTTCTGGCAAATACGATGAAAATGTAACAGTACATCAAAAGTAAACAAGTCTGCACAGCAAGAAAGCATGGCAGATTATTAATTAAAAAGATATGTCTTGGGCCATAAGAAAAGCTTTAAGCCCATTTGGAAAAGAAAGCCCATTAAAGAATAAAGAGCACATGGCCTTTTAAGCATGACATCACTAAAGCAAAGGACAATGACATCATCAGCATTGGGCAACAAGTTATACATCTCATTACAGCTGGTTATCTCATGCGCAAGCAAGCAATAGTGCTTTCAAAGCCAGGCAAATCAGACAGAACATTCTGAGAACGTTCTGGCTATTTTAAAGAAGAAAAGAGAAATCAATTGAGACTTTGGACAGCTATCAAAAACGTGTCCAACAACTCTATTTTCTCCCTTGATCACCAAGACACTCCTCACCTATAAATACAAAGGCCTTTGAAGGTTATAAGCAAGAGTTTTGCAAGCTAATATCTCTCTAAGTGAAAATCATCACTACAAACAAAGCTCTTCGCAAACAAAGCAAATTCCAAGCTCTCTCACTATATCTCTTGGATCTTCTCTTTCGAATTTGCTATTGTAAAACTCAACCAAAGAATTGAGTATTTATTTGATCCTACCAAATCTCATTATAAAAAGTGTGTTGTATTTCTCAAAGTCTATTGGGCTTAATAGTTTTGAGATAGAAAATTCCAACCTTTCTTTTGCTAGTGCGCAAAGAATTGTAGAAGCCTGCTGAGGTTGATAATACAGGTGTAACGGACTGATCTGGTGTGATCAAGATCTTATAGTGCTAGTCAGAAGTTTCTGTTAGCAAGAAAACTATAGTGGATAATCTCACACGAGGTGTGGGGACTGGAAGTAGCCGGGTTTGGTGAACCAGGATAACTCTCTTGTGCTATTCTTCTCTCTCTCTCTCTCTCTCTCTCTCTCTCTCTCTCTATTTAAAATTACACTACACACACACTTGATCACATCTATATTGATCTCCAGAACATTCTGGTCCAAGATAAAACAATTGCTTAAATATTTAACTAAAGATTAACATCAGCATATAACACTGTTTTATCATTCTGTCATCATTCTCCAGAATATTCTGGTCCTTGTTAAAATAATATTATATTTTAACTAAACATCATTTTTCTCATTCTGCTTATAATCATTCTTCAGAACATTCTGTTTTTAATTAACTAATTGTTATATACTCTAATCTTGTTGATCTAACGTACACCAAGAACATTCTTGAGTATATAAATCTAAACTTAACTTTCAGGAATAATTTTTAAAAGGGTCACAATTCAAACCCCTCCTTTCTTGTGACGTTTATTGCTACTTCAATTGGCATCAGAGCCCGGGCTCTACAAAAACACCTAACAAGTGTTGGAGGAAAAGATTCAGGAAGAAGGCAATGTCAAAAGAAAAGTATATACCAGAAGGTCTATCATGCACAAGACCACCATTCTTCAATGGAAAGAATTATTATTTCTGAAAAGGAAAAATGGAACTATTCCTCAGATCCCAAGATGTGGATATGTGGAAAATAATCACAAATGGGAATCATGTATGAAGGTGAGAAAAACACAAGAAGGGGGGTTGAATTGTGTTTTAGAAAAATTCTTCGTTTCTCCTAAAAACTGAACACACTGATCAGAAGCTAAGCGAGACAGCTTCTGAAGTGATAATCAGAATCTAAATGCAGCGGAATAAAACAGAGAGAGAGAAGAAGAACGACACAAAGCAATTATACTGGTTCCTTCCACAATCCGAAAGTAGTCCAGTCCCCCTTGCACTTCCAAGGAGATTTCACTAAGAGTAATATCTGATTACAATTGCTCAAGCACACAAGCAAGAGACTTCCTTTGCTCAAGCACACAAGCTAGAGACTTCCTTTGCTCAAGAACACAATCAAGAGACTTCCTGCTCAAGCACAATTGCAAGAGACTTCCTAACTAAACAAAATTACACAGAAAATTGTTTAAGGTTGAACACTTGATATACAATCAGAGGTGCTCACAATACAAATCAGATACAGACTCAATGGACTTAAGAATTTCTAAGATATGACTTTAAGACACAGAAATTCTAAGTGAATGCAGAACAATTTCAGCAGAGGTTTGGCACTTGTAAAAAT
The DNA here is from genome assembly GCF_051527215.1 of Medicago sativa. Classification (NCBI taxonomy): domain Eukaryota; kingdom Viridiplantae; phylum Streptophyta; class Magnoliopsida; order Fabales; family Fabaceae; genus Medicago; species Medicago sativa. The sequence goes on along the minus strand of NC_140755.1, from coordinate 36,939,659 downwards.
GTTGTGAGTCTTTCGTTCAGCGTTCTTGCATTACCAAAACTCTAGGTCTTCACTCCTTTATATAGAGGTGTGAAAGAGACGTTGTGAAATTGCCAGCACACCAAAGAGTCGTTAGTTGAAGCTTGATCTTTCACCAATGATCTTTTGCCTGATTTGGTTGTTGTCCTATGAAGAACCAATTTGAAATCCATTCCTTATCCAAAGGAACATATATACAGGCGAGACCGTATTCTGGAGCTGTTTTCTTGTCTTGAAGCGTGGACACAAAACAGAGTAGTGGAGAACGTGGTTGTACAATTCGTACAAAGTACAATGTCAACGCTTTCGTCCAAAATGCAAGCACAAGCCTTCAAACACCTTTGAAATGACCGTTGCAAAATTCCACTAATCCTTTGTTTGTGTTTTCGAATCCAATGGACAGCTTTTGCATTGATAATTCTTCAATTCTTGAATCTTTTGCAAATCCAGTTGAGATTCAGCTTCTGGTGAAATAGCTTCTGATGAGGCAGCTTCTGATGATGCAGCTTCTGATGACGCAGCTTCTGATGATGTGGCTTCTGGACCTCTTGTCTTCAGAAGCATTATTCTTCAGGAGCAGCTTTACTTCAGGAGCGGTATTTCTTCAGGAGCAGCTTGACTTCAGGAGCGCTTTGCCTTCAGAATCATCTAAGCTTCATTTTCTTTTGCTCTTTATTTGCTCATTCAGAACCAATGATGATGTAACTTTATAATTATGGTCCTGTACACTTGAACAAATATTAGCTAGTCCAATTTACAATTTTTAATACCTTGTTATCATCAAAACTCTTTAAGGTTCATTGTTAAACACATTTTGTTCCAACAATCTCCCCCTTTTTGATGATGACAAACAAAAGTATTTAAAATTGATCAATTGTTGTTAATCTAATTAACAAGTTGACTTTGGGGTTCTGAGGTTTGTAAGCTCAGAATCTGAGGTTTGTAAGCTCAAACTCCCCCTGAGTCTGATAGTCTTTAAGGTGAGGTTTGTAAGCTCCCCCTAAGTTCTATCCAGGTTAATTAAATTCATTTTTCGCACAATAAAAAATATCAGAGCTTTAAAACAAAATTGAATCATTGAAAGAATTAACTTATAGATAAGAAGAATGGTTCAATTAATTTTACTTGAATTTTGATACTCCTTCGTTCGTTCATAGCTTATACCAATAAGGTAAAAAAAATGATAGAAGTTTTTCAAAAAATTTCAAATGCCATTAATGGGGCTCAGAGCCTTTAAATACTTGTCACATATACTCCCCCTTTTGTCATTATCAAAAAAAAAAAAAAAAAAAAACATAAAAGACAAAAAGATTTGAGAAAAACTCAAACAAAAGAGAGTATACAAGAAATTAATCAGATCAAAAATATATGAACATGAATATCTAAAATATCAGAAGCAGCTAAACAGTCAGAATCAGTAAGCATTCAGAAGCAAAGAGAATTAAAACAGAATGGTTTCAGAAGCAAGGACTAGGAATTCAAAGCAAACAACAAACAAAAAGAAAAACACAAGGGTGTCCAACTAAGTGTTGGTTTGATGTTGTTTCTTCTTCTCCTCCATTTCTTCAATCTTCTTCTGCAACAGTTCTTCAAGCTGTTGTTGCCTCTGGAGAAGAGCCTGTTCCCTTTCCTTAGCTTCTTGCTGCTGCTGTGCCATCTGTTTCTTCAGAAGCTTACACAACCTGGCTTCTCTGGTCAAGTAGTCCGTTTCTGAGAAGAAAGGCTGGTTTGCCAGGAGCAGTGTAGAACTTCTTACTCTAAGACTCTGATTCAGATGCTCCATTAACTTCCTGACTGAGGCTTGCTTGACTCTGATGCATTTAGCCTTGATCTCTTCAATCAGCTCAGCTGCCCGGTTCTGAAGAGATGCCCAGGAGTCTTCATATGCACTTGTGAGATCAATTGTCCTACGTTGATCCACAAGATTATGCAACTGACTCAGGATTGTGAGAAGCTCAACATTGATATATTCAGATTCCAGGATGTTTGAGGGTGGTTGTTCAAGGATTTCAAGATCAGAATCACTGATTTCCAAATCTTGAACAGGGTTAGGAACTGGGATGGTAAAGTGTGTTTGTGTGTTTGAAGATGAAGGCTGGTCAGAGGCAATGTGTGTGGTAGAGGTTGGAGCTTGAACATTGACTAGAGAGATGTCAACCTCCTTGGGAGTTGGTTGTGGGGAGTGTTCAATTTCAGTTGGTGGTTGTTGTGGTGAAGTTGATGTTTGAGTGTTGAGTTGGGGATCAATGGTAGCTGTTGGTGATTGTAGGGGTGTTGTGGGTTTATGTGGTTCAGGTGTTTGTTGGTGGGGGTTTTCTGAAACAACATTTTCAGAAGCAGCTGCTTCTGGAGTTGCTTCAGAGGCCTTTTCTGAAGTAAACTCAACATTTTCTGGAGGAATCATGTTGAGAGGTTGAATGTTAAGGGGTTGAGGGTTAAGGCGAAAGATAGTCTCAATGACTCTTTCTCTCTGCACAGCCATTTCAGCCAACTTCTCACTAATTATGTGACCAACTGGTTCATAAGTAGTTGACTGAGAGGGCTTTTTGTTGGTTTTGGTTGATGTTGACTGGCTTTTTACTGGTTTTTGAAAGAGTTGGGCTAAGGGTATATCATCATCAGAATCTGATAATGGTGTGGATGCGGAATCTGATGATATATTAATTACCTTCTCTGGTTCAGGATCAGAATCCTCTTTAATAGACTCACTGGTCATCAGCAACAGTTGCTTGGCTTCTGAAACTACAGACTCTTGTAGCTCAGCAGCAATCTCCATAGCTTTTCCAATAGCTTCTGACACAATAGTAGCAGCTTCAGTCTTTTTAAAAACATGAGGGAAGTTCTTGGTCCTCCTTACTGCTTGCTTCCTTTTCTTCTTTGGTATTGCAGGTTGATCAAGAGTAATGCCAACATCCATGATCATCCTGGAATCCATGTCTTCAATGGCTTCTTCAATAGAAGGTACTGATGAACTACCAATTTTGAGCTTGTCAGTAGCAACTTTTGCCTTTTTAGCAGATTGTTCAACCTCTAGATATTGCTCTGCAGTCATCTTCCTTTTTGACTTTCTGCCTCTGGCTCGTGGCAGAGCACCACCATACATTTCCTCTGGAATATCTTCCAATCTGATTCTCTCATTGGTTTCCTCAAAATGTTCCTTGATATAGTACATCTGCACTTCAATGGGATCCTTCTTGCAGATGGGTGGAAAGTCCTTCATAAGATCAGACTTAACAAGTGATTCACTCAAATCTGTATGAAGCTTGGTGACAGCAGGGATCAACTTCATATTCTTGAGGGTTTGTGCATTAATGAACTTTCCAGTTTTAGTATCAAGCAGCTCATCTGTGAAGGCTTCAGCACTGCTTAGCTTGTCCAAGACTCCTCCTTGATAGAATATTTCTGACAAGAGTCTTCCATAAGGTACCCAGGTTCTATTCTGCAGCTGACTCTGTTTCAGACACTCTATCAAGTATTTGAACATATACTTTGGCACATTCACTTTCTCCTTCTTAATGAAGTGTTGAAGAAAGACTTTTTGTGCCAAATTGGGTTTCTCACTACCACCACATGGAAGTAAGTCCTCATTCTGAATCTTCAGAAGCAGCTTCTTATCCATGCTTAGATCAGCATACTTTCCTGCTTGCGTTGAGTTGTACAGTGCCAAGTTTACTTTTTCCTTCCAGAGGCGTTCTTCGGCTGTATTTGAGAGATCAATTCCAGAGTATTTTCCAGAGGCCTCTCTACAGAGTACAGCTTCTATCTGCCATTCCGCAATTCTCACTGGAATACCACAAATACTTGACCTGATTTCAATACCTGTAAATGGCTCAAGTCCCATTTCTTTTCTGGTCTTCCCTTCCAGTTCGGGATAAATCAACACCATTTGACTTTCTTCAGTTATAGACGCAGCTTTGTCATAAACCTTAGCCCTTACCCAGAAGTGTCTTACCAATGCTTCGTATGTTGGTCCATTCAACATCTTGAAGTAATGCATAAGTTCCTGCTCTTCATAATAGCTTCTGATCCAACACTCATGGAAGACGAGTGATTCAAAATCCACCAGATTTTCTATTTGAACCTGTAGTTCCCATTCTTCCAATTTCATGCTTCTTCCTTTGTAGTCAAATTCAGGGACCATCCGTGAAGTAGATTCTGAAACTTTTGAGCTTGATGATGCCATTTGATGATTGACGAAGATTTGAAGAAGATGAAGATTTTAGGGTTCTAAGTTTTGAGAGAATGCGCTTACTTCGCAAGAGGTTTGAGAGCAAATGTGTTTGTTGTGAGTGAGTAGTGTGTGAATTGTCAAAGTGTTAAAACTAAAACGATTGCAATTCAAAAGAGACAAACAAACATAACATTAATGACAAAATTGGGGGCGCGTGAAAAGTACTTTCAAAGCTATTAAATCATCATTGCCCTTTTAGTTATACACCAACACATACAGGCCACGTAAGAAGTTCACAGAGTAACTACCAAATTAGTGGGCCAGAAGTTACTTTAAAAAGTAACTCCCAACGCTTCCACTAATTCAACTATTCAGAAGCAATAAATCCAGCTTCTGGACTTCAGATGCTGACGTCATCAGAAGCGAGTTTTCCTCAGAACCTCAATAAAGAGCTTCTGATGGACTACCGCTTCTGAACTAACTTCAGAACCTAAAATCCTATTCAGGAGCAAGCAAGCATTTAATCAGATATAAAGTGCATGTTCAAATTTTTCTTTATAAAATCAAATCTTTCAACAGTTAAAGGCTTAGTAAATATATCAGCCCATTGATTTTCAGTATCAATGAATTGTATATCTAAAATTCCTTTTTGAACATAATCTCTGATAAAATGGTGTTTGATTTCAATGTGCTTGGCTCTTGAATGCAAAATTGGGTTTTTAGACAAACAAATAGCAGCAGTATTATCACAATAAATGGGAATACTGTTAGCAGTTATCTGATAATCTTCCAACTGATGTTTCATCCAAAGTAGTTGTGTACAACAACTTGCAGCTGAAATGTATTCTGCTTCTGCTGTAGACATAGCAATAGTTGTTTGTCTTTTGCTAGCCTAGGATATAAGATTATCACCCAGAAATTGACAATTGCCACTGGTTGACTTTCTTTCAATCCTATCACCAGCATAATCAGCATCACAGAATCCAATTAGCTTATAATCTAAGGATTTCCTATAAAGGAGTCCAAGATTAGTTGTTCCTTTCAAATACCTGAAGATTCTCTTGACAGCAGTCATATGAGATTCTCTAGGATCTGATTGGAATCTTGCACACAAGCATACACTGAATAAAATATCTGGCCTAGATGCAGTGAGGTATAACAAAGAACCAATCATACCTCTATACAGCTTCTGATCTACTTTAGCTCCTTCATCTTCTTTGCTTAAGGTGCACGTAGGGTGCATTGGAGTGTTCATCACTTTACAATCTTCAAGTTTGAACTTCTTCAGAAGCTCCTTTGAGTACTTTGATTGATGAACATAGACTCCATCTTTGCATTGATTGATTTGAATGCGAAGGAAGAACTTCAGCTCTCCCATCATGCTCATTTCAAATTCATCCTGCATTAACTCAGAAAATTCCTTGCAAAGAGATGCATTAGTAGAACCAAATATTATATCATCAACATATATTTGCACAACAAGAATATCTTTCCCAAGGGTCCTTCTGAAGAGTGTAGTATCAACCTGTCCTCTTTTAAAATCATTCTTGATTAAGAAATTACTTAGTCTATCATACCAAGCTCTGGGAGCTTGTTTCAAGCCATATAGTGATTTCTTCAGTTTAAAAACATGGTCAGGATATTTAATATCCTCAAATCCAGGAGGTTGCTTGACATACACTTCTTCTTCTATGACACCATTTAGAAATGCACTCTTGACATCCATTTGATATAATATTATGCCATGATTAACTGCATAGGAAAGAAGTAACCTGATTGCTTCCAATCTTGCAACTGGAGCAAACGTTTCAGTGTAATCAATGCCTTCTTGTTGACTATACCCTTGTGCAACAAGCCTGGCTTTGTTTCTTGTTACTTCACCTTGCTCATTCAGCTTGTTTCTGAATACCCATTTTGTTCCAATAATGTTATTGTGCTGAGGTTTGGGTACCAGATCCCACACATCATTTCTTTGAAATTGATTCAACTCTTCTTGCATAGCTAGGATCCATCCATCATCTGAAAGTGCTTCATCAACTGTTGTAGGTTCAATCATTGAGATTAGTCCAATCATTGACTCCTCTTGTCTGAAATGTGATCGTGTTCTTCTTGGACTATCTTTGTTTCCAATGATTAGCTCCTCAGGATGTGAAGACTTGTGTTTGAATATGTTTCTGGGAGGATCTACTTGATGTGAGCCATCTTGTGCTTCATCAGAAGCAGCTTCATCTTGCGCTTCTGATGTGGGTTCAGCTTCTGGACTATCTTCAGACTCAGCTATCTGATCAGGTTCTGGAGTAGCTTCAGGAACCTGTATCTCTGCAAAACTTTCACCTTGCTTTGAAGTTTTATCTTCAAGCTCCTTGTCATCAAATTTAACGTGCATAGATTCTTCAACACAGAGTGTTTCTGAATTATACACTCTGTATGCCTTTGACCTTTCAGAGTAACCTAAAAAGATTCCTCTTTGGGCCTTGGCATCAAATTTCTTTAGGTAGAGCTTGTTGTTCAGAATGTAACATGTACATCCAAATTGATGAAAGTAAGAGATATTGGGTTTTCTTCCTTTAAAGAGTTCATATGCTGTTTTCTCCAAAATAGGTCTAATATAGATCCTGTTTTGAACATAGCATGCTGTATTCACTGCTTCTGCCCAAAAATGTTTTGGTAAATTGTTTTCATGAATCATGGTTCTGGCCATTTCTTGTAAAGTTCTATTCTTTCTCTCTACAACCCCATTTTGTTGTGGTGTTCTAGGAGAAGAGAACTCATGGAAAATTCCATGTTTTTCACAAAAAGCTTCAAATGGCTCATTTTCAAATTCTCCACCATGATCACTTCTGACTTTCAAAATTTTTGATTCTTTTTCAGATTGAATTTGAGTGCAGAAGCTACTGAATACATCACACGCAACATCTTTACTCTTTATGAATTTCACCCAAGTCCATCTTCTGTAATCATCAACAATGACTAATCCATATCTACTTCCATATAAGGATGCAGTACTCACTGGTCCAAATAAATCAATATGGAGTAATTATAAAGGTCTTGAGGTTGAAACAATGTCTTTGGTTTTAAAAGATGATTTCACAATTTTCCCTCTCTGACATGCACCACAGAGTGCATCTGAATGATAGTCAATGTCTGGTAGCCCTTTCACAAGTTGTAACTTACTAAGCTTAGAGATTAACCTCCAGTTAGCATGTCCCAACCTTCTGTGCCACATCCATTTCTTATCATTCACTGATAGTAGGCAAACCACCTTCTGATCAGCTAGTTCAGAAAAATTGATTTTATAGACATTGTCAACTCTCTTTCCCTTGAACACAATGGATTTGTCTTTCTTGTTGATTACTGTACAGTTGGGTTTTTCAAAAAGCACATCATAACCATTATCACAAAATTGACTAATGCTCAAAAGGTTATGTTCAAGACCATCTACCAACCATACATTATTAATTGAGGTAGAGGAATTACCAATAGTTCCTGTACCTATGATCTTGCCTGACTGGTTGCCCCCAAATTTCACATTTCCTCCCTCTTTCATTGTTAGGCTGAGGAACATGGACTTGTCTCCTGTCATGTGTCTTGAGCAACCGCTGTCTAGGTACCATGATCTTTGCTTTGGCACTGCTCTTAGACATACCTCGTTTTCATCTTCTGAGTCTGAATCTGATCCAGCTTCTGAAGTTGCTGTTGCTACCAACCCAACAGCTACCTTTGCATCTTCATCAGCTTCCTCTTTATCAGATCCAGATTCACTACCCAAATCACCCCAGGTTGCCATTAAACTCTGCTTAATCTGCTTCTTGAGTTTGCTTGGTTTGAATGTAGACCTCTTTGACTTGTCCTTTGACTTTTCTCTTTGAAGATCAGGGCATTCAGCAATGAAGTGTCCAGGCTTCTTACAGTTGAAGCATCCCTTCTGATCTTCTTTCTTTGAGCTTCTGGAGTTACCCCTTCTGGAGAGAAACTTTCTGTTCTTCTTGGCCAGATATTGAAGTCTGTTTGAGAGCATGGCCATTTCAGCAGCATCTGGTTCAGAATCTGAACTTGACTGTTCTTCCTCTTCAGATTCAACCACTTTGAGAGCTTTTGATGACTTGCCTTTGGATGGAAGAGCTATTGATTTACTCTTCTTAGTAGACTCATGTTCATTAAGACTTAACTCATGAACTTTGAGAGAACTAACAAGATCTTCGACACTTAAAGTGTTTAAATCTTTAGCTTCCTCAATGGCAGTCACTTTTGGTCTCCATCTGGCAGGTAAGCTTCTGAGAATCTTGCTTACATGATCAGAAGCAACATAGCTCTTCTTTAGAATCTGTAGCCCAGAAACTAAGGTTTGAAACCTTGAGTACATCTCCTCAATAGTTTTATCATCCTTCATCTTGAATAGCTCATACTGATGTACAAGCAGAAGAGCCTTTGCTTCTTTGACCTTCTTGCTCCCTTCATAATTTGAACAGAGAGAAGCAAACATAGCTTTAGCAGTGGATTTGTCACTCATCTTCATATACTCTGCTTTGGGTATGGCAGTGACAAGGGCTCCTCTGATAATATGATGCTTCTTGTAAAGTTTCCTCAGTTCTGGAGTATGTTTCTTTCTATCCACAGCAGCTCCTTCTTCATCAAGGACTAAATCACCAACACCATCTTCCAGAATATCCCATAATTCTTCATCCAGGCTCATGATGTAACTGTAAAAGTTGGTCTTCCACCAAGAGAACTCTTCAGCATCTCCATTGAACCTTGGAACTTTTCCAACACTGGTTTTCTTACTATCACTATAATCATGTGAGACATGTTTATAGCTAGTTTCACCAGAACCAGTAGGAGGAGGAGTAGACATGTTTTTCTCAGATCTTTGACTGTTGCACGGTTAAGTGATACACAACAGACCAAGGCTCTAGATACCAATTGAAGGTGAGAAAAACACAAGAAGGGGGGTTGAATTGTGTTTTAGAAAAATTCTTCGTTTCTCCTAAAAACTGAACACACTGATCAGAAGCTAAGCGAGACAGCTTCTGAAGTGATAATCAGAATCTAAATGCAGCGGAATAAAACAGAGAGAGAGAAGAAGAACGACACAAAGCAATTATACTGGTTCCTTCCACAATCCGGAAGTAGTCCAGTCCCCCTTGCACTTCCAAGGAGATTTCACTAAGAGTAATATCTGATTACAATTGCTCAAGCACACAAGCAAGAGACTTCCTTTGCTCAAGCACACAAGCTAGAGACTTCCTTTGCTCAAGAACACAATCAAGAGACTTCCTGCTCAAGCACAATTGCAAGAGACTTCCTAACTAAACAAAATTACACAGAAAATTGTTTAAGGTTGAACACTTGATATACAATCAGAGGTGCTCACAATACAAATCAGATACAGACTCAATGGACTTAAGAATTTCTAAGATATGACTTTAAGACACAGAAATTCTAAGTGAATGCAGAACAATTTCAGCAGAGGTTTGGCACTTGTAAAAATGTTGTGAGTCTTTCGTTTAGCGTTCTTGCATTACCAAAACTCTAGGTCTTCACTCCTTTATATAGAGGTGTGAAAGAGACGTTGTGAAATTGCCAGCACACCAAAGAGTCGTTAGTTGAAGCTTGATCTTTCACCAATGATCTTTTGCCTGATTTGGTTGTTGTCCTATGAAGAACCAATTTGAAATCCATTCCTTATCCAAAGGAACATATATACAGGCGAGACCGTATTCTGGAGCTGTTTTCTTGTCTTGAAGCGTGGACACAAAACAGAGTAGTGGAGAACGTGGTTGTACAATTCGTACAAAGTACAATGTCAACGCTTTCGTCCAAAATGCAAGCACAAGCCTTCAAACACCTTTGAAATGACCGTTGCAAAATTCCACTAATCCTTTGTTTGTGTTTTCGAATCCAATGGACAGCTTTTGCATTGATAATTCTTCAATTCTTGAATCTTTTGCAAATCCAGTTGAGATTCAGCTTCTGGTGAAATAGCTTCTGATGAGGCAGCTTCTGATGATGCAGCTTCTGATGACGCAGCTTCTGATGATGTGGCTTCTGGACCTCTTGTCTTCAGAAGCATTATTCTTCAGGAGCAGCTTTACTTCAGGAGCGGTATTTCTTCAGGAGCAGCTTGACTTCAGGAGCGCTTTGCCTTCAGAATCATCTAAGCTTCATTTTCTTTTGCTCTTTATTTGCTCATTCAGAACCAATGATGATGTAACTTTATAATTATGGTCCTGTACACTTGAACAAATATTAGCTAGTCCAATTTACAATTTTTAATACCTTGTTATCATCAAAACTCTTTAAGGTTCATTGTTAAACACATTTTGTTCCAACAATGTACCCATGACAACTGATGCAACAACAAAGGTGGAAACAATTACACCAGAAGCATCATGGTAAAAAGAAGATAAAGAAAAAATACTCCTAAATTCTAAAGCTCGACTCTTTCTATCATGCGCATTAAGCATGGAAGAAAGTGAAAGAGTTGACGAATGTGATACTGCAAAAAAGGTTTGGGACACTCTAAAAATCCATCATGAAGGAACTAGTCACGTAAAAGAAGCAAGAATAGATATCGGTGTAAGAATATTTGAAATCTTTGAAATGAACGAAGATGAGAACATTGATGAAATGTACTCCAGATTCACATCCATTGTGAATGAATTAAGATCACTTGGAAAAACTTATACCACTCACGATCGGATAAGAAAAATATTAAGATGTCTTCCAAGCACATGGAGACCCATGGTAACTGCAATCACACAAGCTAAAGACTTAAACTCTTTAGCCCTTGAAGATCTCATTGGATCATTAAAGGCTCATGAGACGTTACTTCAAGATGATAAACCATCAAGGAAAGGAAAGATGGTTGCTCTCAAAGCATCTCAAAGAGAACAAGAAGATGCCATTACACAAAGCGAAGAAATCAAAGAATCCAATGAAGAAGAAAACATCCAAGGAGAAGCAGAAGACGAACTAACTCTCATCACAAAGAAGATTCTAAGAATGATGAGAAGAAGAGATCAGATAAAGAAACACTTTCCTAACAAGAAAGACAACTCAAAAGGAGAAATTGACAAAAGTCAAGTAACCTGCTTCGGATGCAACAAACTAGGGCATTACAAAAATGAATGTCCATTAAACAAAAAGAGTCAGAAGAAATCTCCCTACCCAAAATCAATGTTTACATGGGATGATCTTGAAGAACCAAAAGATGAAGACACTGAAGCCAACATGGTTCTAATGGCAAATTCAGAAAACGAAGAGGTAATTCTTTTTGACCAACCTCAAGTATATAAAGAGTTAGAAAATAAATTTGATAGTCTTTTATTTGATTCAAACTTTTTAACAAACAAATGTCACTCTCTACAAAAAGAAATTTCTGATTTAAAGGAAGAGAAAGAGAAACTTCAAACTTTGAATAATGATCAAAAGAAAACCATTCAAAGTCTACAAGATTCTTATTTTCAAGCAACTGAAAAAATAAAAGCTTTTGGAAAAACCAAACTTCCTGAAAACCCTAGGAATGAAAATATTATTCTTAAAAGATAAGTCAAAGAACTTAGGAATGATCTTTCACAGTTTATAAAATCAACAGAAACATTTCAAAAAATTGTAGGTTCACAAATGGCAGAGTTTGACAAATCTGGTTTAGGTTTTAATCAAATTTATGAAAAATGTCTTATACCGCAAAAATTAAAATGTTCATTTTGTAATAAACAAGGACATCATGAATCTGTCTGTCTTCATAAAAAGAGAAAACAAGAAAATAAAATAGAACAGATCTCAGAACATTCTTCTTCATTAAAAAGAAAAGAATGCTCATATTGCAAAAGAGTAGGTCATCTAGAATTAAACTGTTTTCTCAAGATTAAACACCTTGAGATTTATGAAACTAACCAAAAAGGACCCACATCTTCATGGGTACCTAAGGAACCACTAACTCAAAATGCAGGGATCCTCACAAGATGCAAGAACAAAGCCATGGTACTTGGACAGTGGCTGTTCTAGACACATGACCGGGGATAAACAATGCTTCCTCTCCTTCGTAAAAAAGGAAGGAGGTCTAGTAACCTTTGGAAATAATGACAAAGGACAAATTAAAGGTAAAGGTATTATTGATAAGAAAGACTCTGCAAAAATTGAGGATGTTCAATATGTTGAAGGTTTAAAACACAATCTACTAAGCATAAGTCAATTATGTGATAGTGGATTTGAAGTTGTTTTCAAACCTAACATATGTATAGTTAAACACACATCCTCAGGTAAGATTTTCTTTACTGCATCTAGAAAGAAAAACCTATATGCTTTATACTTAGATGATATTCCAGCTGAAACCTGTTTTATGACTCTTGAAAAAGATAAATGGATTTGGCACAAAAGAGCTGGACATATAAGTATGAAAACTATTTCAAAAATATCTAAACTGGATCTTGTAAGAGGACTTCCAAAAATTGATTTTGAAAAAGATAGAATATGCGAAGCTTGTACAAGGGGTAAACAAGTTAAAAGTAGTTTTAAAACAAATGATTTTGTTTCAACCAAAAGACCTCTCGAACTACTTCACATAGATCTATTTGGTCCTGTTAGAACCGCCAGTTTAAGTGTAAAACAATATGGTTTTGTTATTGTTGATGATTTTTCCAGATATACTTGGGTTTTATTTTTAAAACATAAAGATGAAGCATTTGAAGCATTCAAAACTTTTTGTACATTAGTTCAAAATGAAAAAGAATCCAAAATCATTTCAGTAAAAAGTTGTCGCGTCATTTTTCGGAGATCAAGGCTATTTAATTAGCTTATTGACTCACTTTTTATTTCACGACTTTGAAAAAATTTATTTAAATTGGGGGGTCCGGGGGTTGGTTATATTTAGGGAAGGTATTAGCACCCTAAATATTCGTAGTACCCTACAAGAACCTTTTGGTTTTATTTAACTTTTTGTGCTTTAAACTTGCTTGCTTTTTTTTTTTTAAAAAAATGGGAATTTTGAAATGATTAAAAAGGAAGACCTAATTTTCTACATTTTATTGATTTGAGAGGACGAGTGTCCTTTGCCTACGTACCCGTGAAGGATTAAAATCACGTAGTTCGGGGTTGAAATTGACGTTTGATTTGTTGTGTTTTTTATTTAATTTTTGAAAAGGTTTTAAAATGAAAAGCCAAATGGCAAATGAGAATTGGTTTGTATTTTTTATATTGAAAGAAAAATAGACTCAAAGTATGATTACAGTTGATTTGATATTTGATTAAGAAAGAAAATAAAAAGGACGATCACTTGATTGAAAATCAAGGTTTATTATGAAAATATTTTTGTGATTTTTGTTATTTGAATGTTTTTGTTGTTTTGGAATAATAAATGAAAATTAAACTAACGGAGCAATAAAAATAAAAGCGCGTGGATTTTTGTAGTGACGTTGGGTCACCACAAAATCCCTAATCTATTTTTTTTTGTATTTTTTGATATATATAAAGCGGTAAAGAAATAAAAGACACACACACACACACTCACACTTTTCTCATTTATATTTACATTGGACCTAAATACATTCTAATTGCTGGAAAATAAATGACAATAATTAAAATGCTAAATAGAAATAAAGTAAAATGCTAAAAAGAAATAAAATGCAAGAAAATAAAAGGAAGGGACAACCGAAGGGACAAAAATTACCCAAGGGACAAAATTCCAAAGGGACTTGGTTTTATGCCTGGGAGGTCGACTATGGAAGCGATCTACTTACTTCGACGCGTGATGGAGCGATATCGGACGGATAAAAAAGACTTGCACTTAGTTTTCATTGATTTGGAGAAGGCGTATGATAGAGTACCTAGAGAGATTTTGTGGAAAGCCCTGGAGAAGAAAGGGGTGAGGATTGCCTATATTAGAGCTATCCAGGATATGTATGAGGGGGCTTCGACTAGTGTGAGGACGCAGGATGGGGATACCGGAGATTTTCCCATAACAATAGGATTGCACCAAGGGTCAACCCTAAGTCCTTATCTTTTTACTTTAGTTTTGGATGTACTGACGGAACACATCCAAGAGTTAGCACCGAGATGTATGCTTTTTGCAGATGATGTAGTCTTGCTTGGTGAGTCGAGGGAGGAGTTAAACGGGAGGCTAGAGACTTGGAGGCAAGCCTTAGAAGCGTACGGTTTCCGCCTGAGTAGAAACAAGACGGAATATATGGAATGTAACTTCAGTAAAAGGAGAAGTGGGTCTACCTTAGAGGTGAAAGTTGGAGATCATATCATACCCCAAGTTACACGGTTTAGATATCTTGGGTCCGTAGTACAAAATGACGGAGAAATAGAAGCTGATGTACATCATCGTATTCAAGCTGGGTGGTTGAAATGGAGAAGAGCCTCAGGTGTTTTGTGCGATAAGAAAGTACCACTTAAGCTGAAAGGAAAGTTCTATCGGACAACAGTCAGATCGGCAATGTTGTATGGTACGGAGTGTTGGGCGATTAAGAGCCAACACGAGAGTAAAGTAAGCGTAGCGGAGATGAGGATGTTGCGTTGGATGAGTGGTAAGACTAGACATGATAGGATTAGGAATGACATCATTAGAGAGAGAGTGGGGGTAGCACCTATAGTAGAAAAGTTGGTAGAAAATAGGCTTAGATGGTTTGGACATGTAGAGAGAAGGCCCGTAGACGCCGTGGTAAGAAGAGTAGATCAAATGGCGGAGAGTCAGGTTAAAAGAGGTAGAGGAAGACCTAAGAAAACTATTAGAGAAACCATTAGAAAAGATTTAGAGGTCAATGAGTTGGATCCAAATATGGTCTTTGATAGAACATTATGGCGGCATTTGATCCATGTAGCCGACCCCACTTAGTGGGATAAGGCGTTGTTGTTGTTGTTGTTGACTTATTCCGAAGGGACAGAAAAAAGAGAGAAGAAAAGAATAGCTCGTCAACACAAGCTAAATGAGGGAGAAGAGACAAAAGTTCTTTGACAACTCAAGAGAACTTTTGGTGTGTGAAATTGTGAAGGATGAGAGCTCTATTTATAGGTTCTAAGGTTGACGAAAAATGGAAAATTGGTTTAATGCACTTTGATGGGGATTTGAATGAGATTGATGGTTTTGTAATGTGATTTGAATGATTTTTCAAATGGGAGAGTTGACATGTAAAAATGGCATGATTGGTGGCACACTTGAGAAAGAAAAAAAAAATTGGATCTTGACACTATATTTTTTGACAATTTTTGGACTCATTAAAAAAAAGTTAATAAAAACCAAAAGAAGTAATTAAACGAAAAAAATAAAAACAAAATGGTAAAATGGAAAATAAAAAAATATAAAATCAAGACTGAATAAAAATGAAAGATAAAAATAAAAACTAAAAGTTAAAAAAAAATGACTAATAAATTAAAAATTGAGAAGAGGTATTGATGATGAAACGCGTTCCTGATGAAAAATGGGAAGAAAGTTTTGACTCTACACTGATTATGGCATGGCTTGGAGGAAAAATATTTTGGACCCCTAGACACTTAATTTTGGACTCATTGACACTTTGGTTTTTTTTACTTGGACAATAAAATAAAAGTGACTAAAATAAAATATGAAAAAATGACTAATTAAAAGCTAAAATAAAAATTGGAAATAAAAACTAAAATTATAAAATTAAATAAAAGATGAAAATTAAAGAGTAAATAACAAATAATAAAAAAAAATAAAGAAAACTAAAATTATAAAAATATAAAGAGCGAAGAGGGCCCGACTCGGAACCAAACATGAGGTATTTTAAGATACCTTTCTGCTGAGATTTCCTTTGAAAAGTCAAAGACTATTCAGGGTCAGACAATGTATGAATGTAGGATGTTAGGTCAAAAATTGGGGTATGACAGATGCCCCTATTTAAGTTTTCTTCGTCCGGAGATTTGAAGATGAAATCTTTGAGTTGACGGGACGAAGAGACTTAAATACAAAAGTACACCAATTTTTGACCTAAGATGTTGTGAAATGCTCATGATGCAATTATGAACGCAGGACGGCAAAGATGATTTGACTGGGACGAGAAACAAACAACGGGATACCCAATTTGTTAAAGAAAGGGATCCGACTCCGCTGGGGAATTGCAATTTCACTGGGGAAGAGATTGTCTACTACCGTATCGGTTTGGAACGATAGCTTATTGAAAACAAAACATTGTTAGCGACATCACTTGAACAGCTAAGCTGGGGATGACACTGGAGAAAATAAAATGTGATTTCAAACTGTTCATTGGTTGGAACTGACCATGACGAAAGGTAAACTCAAGCGGTCCGTTGTTTAGGACTGGCAGCTTGAAACAAGACAAATGGTAAACTCAAGCGGTCCGTTGTTTAGGACTAGCAGCTTGAAACAAGACAAAAGGTAAACTCAAGCAGTCCGTTGTTTAGGACTGACAGCCTGAAACAAGACAAAATGTAGACACAAGCGGTCCGTTGTTTTGGACTAGCAGCTTGAAACAAGACAAAAAAAGGTAAACTCAAGCGGTCCGTTGTTTAGGACTGGCAGCTTGAAACAAGACAAAAAGGTAAACTTAAGCAGTCCGTTGTTTTGGACTGGCGGCTTGAAACAAGATTAAAAGGTAAACTCAAGCGGTCCGTTGTTTAGGACTAGCAGCTTGAAACAAGGTAAACGTTTGCGAGAATCCACCCGGCTTTTGATAAACATTTGCGAGAATCCACTCGGCTTTTGATAAACATTTGCGAGAATCCACTCGGCTTTTGATAAGGTTTACGAGAATCCACTCGGCCTTTGCGAGAATCCACTCGGCTTTTGCGAGAATCCACTCGGCTTGGTAAACATATGCGAGAATCCACTCGGCTTTTGCGAGAATCCACTCGGCTTGGTAAACATATGCAAGAATCCACTCGGCTTTTGCGAGAATCCACTCGGCTTGGTAAACATATGCGAGAATCCACTCGGCTTTTGCGAGAATCCACTCGGCTTTTGCAAGGTTGTGCCGGAATCCACCAAGCTTTGTAAAAGATTGCCGGAATCCACCGGGCTTTGTAAGAGTTGGCCGGAATCCACCGGGCTTATAATGAGTGACATCTCTGGACCAGACACACTGGGGATGACACTTTTGATGATAAGAAGGTAAATGTCAGATGTTCATGTGTAGAAACTTGCGGCTTGACGCAATGATAAGTAAAGACCGAACTGAGAAGACACGACCGAAACAAGATTTTGGTGACTAATGCAATCATGTGTGAATGATGCCGTGTGTATGTTATGTATGCATGAGTGTATGAATGTGTGAAAGTATTAACGTATGAATGTATGATTGTATGAATGCATGAATGTATGGACTGGATTGTGATAGGTGACTTGACAAACAAGACAAAACAGGTAAGATGGGAGGCGGACTGACATCGTAGTACAAACACACGACAGACTTCCTTGGGGATGATAGTATTGCGAACAAATCGAGCCGCTGACGGGGCAAAACCTGGCACAAGGTAGCAGCTGATGCTTCTGGGGATAAAGCCCATTGTTGACCAAGAGTCTGGAAGAAGTCGCCATTTGTAAATCGACGCAGAGTGTTCTTCCACTGGTATGCTTCAGCAGTCATTTTTTTTTTGAAAATCCCTAACTTTTGCCTGGACCGCCCTTTCGGGTTTTCAGTCCAACGGGAATATATTCCTTTTTTGTGCCCCTAATTTTTGCCTGGACCGCCCTTTCGGGTTTTCAGTCCACCGGGACGCTCTCTATTGCCTAAGTCGCCTTTTCAGGTTTTTAACTTAGCGAGCTTTTCATTTTTTTTTTTGTATTTCTTTTTTGAATTTCTGGATTATGACTGCGTCTTGCTCAAAGCAGAGGTCCTCTCCATAGTGCTTAGCTATGTTTCTCTTCCGGAGTGTAACCGTTCTCGAGGCGGATGCGGATGTACGCTTCACCTACTCACGAGTTCAAAGAGGATGTGTTTGTTGTTCACACTTTTCAAAAGATGTAAAAAAGGTTTTGTATTGTGAAAATTTTTGCTTCAAGTATTGCCATCAAAAATAGAAGAAATTTTGCAAATAGAATAAATGAGAGTTCCAAATAAATGGGCACAGGCTCAAATTTGATGAATTGAGTGGTGGCCTGCCAATGGCGTGGCCCCACAGATCTTTGAAAAATTTGGAAAATGGTAAATATATGGGAAGGTACATTGAACACAATAACCGTTATTCTCCCTAACAACTTTGAATGCCCCTGTTCCGAGTCTTTGATCTGCAGATGCTTCGAATCGGAGGTCTTTTGATAGCTGGATGCCCCAAGTGGATCGTGCCTGACCGGATGCGACCTTGAATTGCCCCTGTTTCGAGTCTTGGATTTGTAGATGCTTAAGTTGGAGGTTCTTTGATAGCAGGTATGCCCCAAGTGGATCTTGCCTGACTGGATGCAGTTACTTTGTCATGATCCTTAATTTTTGCATAGATCGCCCTTTTCGGGTTTCAACCTATCAGGATAATCATCATTTTTTTTGTCTCTAATTTTTGCCTGGACTGCCCTTTCGGGTTTTCAGTACACTGAGACGCTCATTTTTGCCTAAGCCGCCTTTTCTGATTTGAGACTTATCGAGCTTTTATTTTTGACAGAGTATTTCTTGACTGCACCAGCATTCATAGAACGTGTGTGTTTATCACCATCCATAGTTGTAAGAGTCATTGCACGAGCCTTCATAGTTAGGCGTCCACTTGCCCCTGGAGTCTGGTTGAAACGATAGTACCTTTTTGAGCACAAAGTCTCCTTTTTTGAAATTCACGGGGACAAACCTTCTTGTTGGAAGTTTGTTTCAAACCTCTTTTCATATATTTGCACCAGGTCGTCATTCGTTTAAATTTGATGAAGCTTGGACTTTAGCAGAACTCCTATTGACGGGACTTCAACTTCCACGAGAAGCACGACCTCCATGTTGCATATTGGGGAAGGAGGGGGGCTGCCCCTGTTGAAATGTGTACTGAAGTACAATGCTCATGAAGTGCAGATGGTAGCACCTTGTGCTAGTCTTTGTAAATGAAAGTCATCTTCTGGACAATCTCCTTGATATTTTTGTTTCCCGCTTTGACGGCTAAGATGCCCCAGTATGCGAGAGATTTCATCAGGAGTCTCTTTGTTCACTTCTTCAGCTTCGGATACAAGGAACTCAAAGGTGGAAGAGAGTACAAGGTTAAAGTGTTCAACGGGTTTATTAATGCATGATTTGATTATTGATGTTGGCAAGTAAGTTTTATTTTTTTGGTTTTTTGTGTTACCATTTTTCCAGAAAAAAGCAAAAATAAAAAGCAAAGCCGGGATAAAAATGACTTTTTATTAATGATGGAAAACACATGAAGCAAAAAGCCCTACACAAGTTCACTTTCGTCTCGGGCGGGACGAAAAGATTTTTTTGAAAAGCAGTAAACAACAAACTAACGCATTATTTGAACAAATAAGTAGTAGAAGGAACATCAAAAGCGACCCAATTGCGGCTAATATAGTCCGGCAGTGGATTAATTTGCACGTCCGAATTCAATCTTCGAAAAGCAAGATATTGGCTTTAATCAGCTTCTGGAGTTCAATCTTCAAAGAGAAACAGTGCTCGATGTCATGGCCGGGTGCTCCTTGATGGAAGGCACATGAGAGGTCAGGTTGATACCAAACCGGCAACTCGTTAGGCACCCGAGGAGGCGCTCTAGTTTGGACAAGGTTCTTCATGACCAAGATGGGAAGCAGCTCCGCATATGTCATTGGGATTGGGTCAAACTGCATCCTTGGAGCCTATTGTTGAGGCTGCTATTGATGTTGGCGTTCGGGCCTTTGCTTGAACTGCGGCTGATTCTGCGAAGCTACCAGTGAAACCACCAGGGTGCTCAGTCTCTATGACTCGGCCTGGAGTGTTGTGATCTCTTGTTCAAACTGATATGTTCCCTCTTTTTGTTTGCACGAGTGTTGTAGGTGCGAGTTGGCTTTGGACAAGGACAGTCCGACCACTTTTGAAATGGATTGACCTTTTATTGTGAAAACAACGACTTGTGAGCTCGGATTTGAAACTTATGAATGCAAAATGATGCATGATATGCTTACGCAAAATTGGACAATTTTTATTTTATCGAAGGATTTGTCAAAGTAATTGTAAACAACATAAGGAACATTGCTTCATTTGATAATTTGAAGTGTTACAAACAGTTTCCTTAAGAGCAAAAGAAAAGTCAAGGAAAGAGACCCCAACAAAAGCTAAGGTCTGGATAAGACTTTTGAAAATGTATTTCTCGATGTTCCTTTTACAAGGTTCATACTTCTGATGTTTATAAAAACTTGTCGAAGTCCTTCGGTATGTAATGAGAAAAAGTTTATGAATGTATGCATGTATGCATGATTATGCAACAAGAACGGTGAAAACATGGTGAGGTTTAAGTCCATATGTTGGAGTCAAGGTAACACGCCATTTGGTAAGGACTATGGTTTTCAAATGTACCTGTATCACGGGTTCTACGAAGTTCCCAGAGTTATCAACCACTTCCGAACACCATCGGGTTACGGAAATACTTCCGATCCAACATGTTCGTTAGAAAGTCTCGTCTAAGTGTAGTATCGCGTATCGACTAAACCAAGATTACTCATGATTAGCCACCACACTATGTCCTAAAAGGCGAAGAGGGGTTTATAGGTAACTAAAGGTCCTCAACTTCGACGGTCACTTGAAAATAACATGCCAAACACGAATACTCATGCCAACATAGTATATTTCCAAGATCCCTTAGTTGAGTGGGGTTATCACATGTGTCACAAACCAAAATTCACTCTTGGTAAGACACTATGATTTTACCACCGTCCTATCTTAAATTTCTCTCAAGTCCTGGTGTAGGACTTATCTCACCACTCACGTTTTAAGAAAGGAGAAAGAAGAAGGAAGAACAAATATACACGTAATTTCCATCTTTTATTTTTTTGATTTTTTTTAAGCAAGTTTAAAGCACAAAATTTTGAACAAAGCCAAGTTAGGCTTAACCCACTTAAGGTATCCCCAGTGAAGTCGCCATTTCTGTCGCGTCATTTTTCGGAGATCAAGGCTATTTGATTAGCTTATTGACTCACTTTTTATTTCACGACTTTGAAAAAATTTATTTAAATTGGGGGGTCCGGGGATTGGTTATATTTAGGGAAGGTATTAGCACCCTAAATATTCGTAGTACCCTACGAGAAACTTTTGATTTTATTTAACTTTTTGTGCTTTAAACTTGCTTGCTTTTTTTTTTTAAAAAATGGGAATTTTGAAATGATTAAAAAGGAAGACCTAATTTTCTACATTTTATTGATTTGAGAGGACGAGTGTCCTTTGCCTACATACCCGTGAGGGATCAAAATCACGTAGTTCGGGGTTGAAATTGACGTTTGATTTGTTGTGTGTTTTTTATTTAATTTTTGAAAAGGTTTTAAAATGAAAAGCCAAATGGCAAATGAGAATTGGTTTGTATTTTTTATATTGAAAGAAAAATAGACTCAAAGTATGATTACAGTTGATTTGATATTTGATTAAGAAAGAAAATAAAAAGGACGATCACTTGATTGAAAATCAAGGTTTATTATGAAAATATTTTTGTGATTTTTGTTATTTGAATGTTTTAGTTGTTTTGGAATAATAAATGAAAATTAAACTAACGGAGCAATAAAAATAAAAGCGCGTGGATTTTTGTAGTGACGTTGGGTCAGCACAAAATCCCTAATCTATTTTTTTTTGTATTTTTTGATATATATAAAGCGGTAAAGAAATAAAAGACACACACACACACACACTTTTCTCATTTATATTTACATTGGACCTAAATACATTCTAATTGCTGGAAAATAAATGACAATAATTAAAATGCTAAATAGAAATAAAGTAAAATGCTAAAAAGAAATAAAATGCAAGAAAATAAAAGGAAGGGACAACCGAAGGGACAAAAATTACCCAAGGGACAAAATTCCGAAGGGACTTATTCCGAAGGGACAGAAAAAAGAGAGAAGAAAAGAATAGCTCGTCAACACAAGCTAAATGAGGGAGAAGAGAGAAAAGTTCTTTGACAACTCAAGAGAACTTTTGGTGTGTGAAATTGTGAAGGATGAGAGCTCTATTTATAGGTTCTAAGGTTGATGAAAAATGGAAAATTGGTTTAATGCACTTTGATGGGGATTTGAATGAGATTGATGGTTTTAGAATGTGATTTGAATGATTTTTCAAATGGGAGAGTTGACATGTAAAAATGGCATGATTGGTGGCACACTTGAGAAAGAAAAAAAAATTGGACCTTGACACTATATTTTTTGACAATTTTTCGACTCATTAAAAAAAAGCTAATAAAAACCTAAAGAAGTAATTAAACGAAAAAAATAAAAACAAAATAGTAAAATGGAAAATAAAAAAATATAAAAATCAAGACTGAATAAAAATGAAAGATAAAAATAAAAACTAAAAGTTAAAAAAAAAATGACTAATAAATTAAAAAAGTGAGAAGAGGTATTGATGATGAAACGCGTTCCTGATGAAAAATGGGAAGAAAGTTTTGACTCTACACTGATTATGGCATGACTTGGAGGAAAAATATTTTGGACCCCTGGACACTTAATTTTGGACTCATTGACACTTTGGTTTTTTTTACTTGGACAATAAAATAAAAGTGACTAAAATAAAATATGAAAAATGACTAATTAAAAGCTAAAATAAAAATTGGAAATAAAAACTAAAATTATAAAATTAAATAAAAGATGGAAATTAAAGAGTAAATAACAAATAATAAAAATAAATAAAGAAAACTAAAATTATAAAAATATAAAGAGCGAAGAGGGCCCGACTCGGAACCAAACATGAGGTATTTTAAGATACCTTTCTGCTGAGATTTCCTTTGAAAAGTCAAAGACTATTCAGGGTCAGACAATGTATGAATGTAGGATGTTAGGTCAAAAATTGGGGTATGACAGAAGTGATCATGGAGGTGAATTTGAAAATGCATTCTTTAAAAATTTCTTTGATGAAAAAGGAATTTTTCACAATTTCTCATGTGCAAGAACTCCACAACAAAATGGAGTTGTTGAAAGAAAAAATAGAACACTTCAGGAAATGACAAGAACAATGCTAAATGAATCCAACGTAGAAAAATATTTTTGGGCTGAAGCCATAAATACTTCTTGTTATATCATAAACAGGGTTTCAATTAGAAAAATTCTAAACAAAACCCCATATGAACTCTGGAAAAATATAAAACCTAACATCTCATATTTTCCTATTTTTGGATGTTATTGTTATATTTTAAATGATAAAGAAAATCTAGGAAAGTTTGATTCAAAATCAGATAAAGGAATATTTTTGGGATATGCAACAAATTCCAAAGGATATAGAATTTATAATTTGAAAAATCAAACCGTGGAAATTAGCATGCATGTTATTTTTGATGAGTTCGGTGATTTAATAATCAACAAAGAAGATGAAGAAGAAATCTCTCAAAAGGAAGATGATAACATTCAAGAACATTCTCCACAAGTTCTTCCAAGAAGCTAGAGAACCATTGGTGATCACCCTCCTGAACAAATCATTGGAGATACATCTGATGGAATAAGAACAAGACGATCATTCATAAATAATGATGTCAACATGGCAATGATCTCTCACATTGAACCAAAGAACATACAAGAAGCATTATGTGAAGAATCATGGGTAAAAGCCATGGAAGAAGAACTCTCTCAATTTGAGAATAATGAAGTATGGAACCTTGTTCCTAAACCTCAAAATCAATCCATCATTGGAACAAGATGGGTATTTAGAAATAAACTGATTGAAGAAGGAAAAGTTATCAGAAATAAAGCTAGATTGGTAGCACAAGGGTATAATCAACAAGAAGGTATTGATTACGATGAAACTTTTGCTCCGGTAGCCAGGTTAGAAGCAATCAGAATTCTTCATGCATATGCATCTCATAAAAATATTAAGTTATTTCAAATGGATGTCAAAAGTGCCTTTTTAAATGGATTCTTAAATGAGGAAGTTTATGTTCATCAACCTCCTGGTTTTGAGAATGCAAATAAACCTAATCATGTGTTTAAACTCACAAAAGCACTATATAGTCTCAAACAAGCTCCTCGAGCTTGGTATGAAAGGTTAAGTACATTCTTAATCAAAAATAATTTTTCTAGAGGAAAAATAGATACAACTCTTTTTAGAAAAGATGACAACACAAATTTTTTAATTGTTCAAATTTATGTTGATGACATCATATTTGGTTCAACAAATGAAAAAATGTGTGATGATTTTTCCAATCTCATGCAAAGTGAATTGGAAATGAGTATGATGGGAGAATTAAGATTCTTTCTTGGCTTACAAATTAAGCAAGAATCAAATGGCATTTTTATTTGTCAAGAAAAATATATAAAAGATCTTCTCAAAAAATATAAAATGAATGAAGCCAAAATAATGGCAACTCCCATGCATCCAACATCTAACCTAGATAAGGATGAAAATGGAAAAACTATTTCTGAAAAAGAATACAGAGGTATGATTGGATCTCTGTTGTACTTAACTGCCAGTAGACCAGATATTGTTTTTGCTGTTGGTTTATGTGCACGTTTTCAAACCTCTCCAAGAGAATCCCATTTAACTGCTGTAAAAAGAATTTTTAGATACCTGGTAGGTACTACTGATCTTGCCCTTTGGTATAGCAAAGGTTCTTGTTTTGATCTTATAGCATACTGTGATTCTGACTATGCTGGAGACAAAATAGAAAGAAAAAGCACAAGTGGAGCATGTCAGTTTCTTGGGAATACACTTATAAGTTGGTCATGCAGAAAGCAAAACACTATTGCTCTATCAACTACAAAAGCAGAATATATGTCAGCAGTCAACTGTTGTTCTCAAGTTCTCTGGATTAAAAATCAACTTGAGGATTTCTCTATAAGGTACACAAATATTCCAGTATTTTGTGACAATACAAGTGCAATAAATTTATCAAAGAATCCCATTCAACATTCAAGATCAAAACATATTGAAATTAAACATCATTTCATTAGAGATCATGTTAATAAAAAGGAACTTGAATTGATTTTTGTTGATACAAAAAATCAATTAGCTGATATCTTTACTAAACCTCTTGTTGAGGATCACTTTAATTTTATTAAATAAAAATTACACATTATTCAAAATCCTTGCAAAAGGTCAAAATAGGAAGAGTCTTCTCTTCATCAAAATGTTCTGAAAACAATCTTGAAAGAATTACCCTACAAGACATACTTGAAGGTCACGCCTTGTAACACCCCGTTTTCCCAACGTGAAAATTTCGTAAATAAATCAGAGTATTCATCGTAAACGGAATGTCACATTTCATAAAAATCATAAATTGAATAAATAAATATTTATCCTTCAAAATTATTCAACTTAATCTTTAAAACTTCGCAGCGGAATTAGTTCAACAACATAAAAGTCTTTGGCACGCAGGCCTCATCATAAAAGTCTCATAAATCTTAGTTCAAAAATAATTCTTAAACTTCAACCTCATCATAAAAGTCTCATAAATCTTAGTTCAAAAATAATTCTTAAACTTCAAAAGCAATACGTAAAGGAACAGAAAATAGTATTAAAATCCCCATCCCGTTACGTATCAGAGCATCCTAGACACGATGTGAGGAGTCTACTCACGAACACAGCTAGTCTTTATTACCTGCACATTACCCACGGTCGAGGCAACATATACGCAGAAGGGGTGAGATTTCTCAAACAATAATATTAAGCTTATAAATCATAAATTACATTTAACAACATAAACATCTTATAATTTAACAACTATAATTAAATACATAAACATCATCATTTATCTTAGCAAAATATCATCAAATAGCAGTCACAGTCATCGTCACATATCATCATACTAAAAGACATCACAAAGTAATTCGTTAAAACATCACGAAGTAATTCGTTAAAACATCACAACTTAACAACTTGACTTGACAATGCATCTAAACTCGACTATGCAACTCTTAACGTCTTAAACCATCTTGAATCATCATGAAATGCAAATGCATGTGGTACCATTTTAGGGCATAAGCCCTCATCGTCGTGGTTGAGCAAAAGCTCCATCGTCATGGTTGAGCAAAAGCTCCATCGTCGTGTTTGAGCGAAAGCTCCATCGTCATGGTTGAGCAAAAGCTCCATCGTCGTGGTTGAGCAAAAGCTCCAGGGCATCAAGCCCTCAACTTTGAATGAGTATGCATGGACTCAACATCTTACATCTTAGAAACTTCATGAACATCCTATAACTTATTGACTTAGACCGACACTTACATCTTAAATAAGACTCAGCAGTATATAAATAATTCATATCACATCAGCATCACATCATAACAACATCAAATGGTAATCAACAACATCTTAAACATCGCATCAACATAAGCATCATAATTAACACATATAGTGCATAAATAACAGTATCACATCTCTATATAACCCATCTTTAAATCACACATCTTCAAATAACACATCTTTATATAACTCATCTTTAAATAACACATCTTTATATCAACACATTTTCAAACAATTCATCGTCAACATACAATTCAAATCTTCAGCATTCAAATCCTTATTTCAAGCCAACAAATATAATTTGCATTAATCACATTACCATGTAAGATAATTTAAAACAAAACTTTATAGTGATGACATTCATGTGTACACATCAATAATGGATTTTAAATGAGACCAAGTAAAAGAAATCCATAAACATAAAAAAAATGGACTAGAATTGCATGAAATCACATGTCTCTGGAAAGCGAAGCAAACAACAAATGGAGCTCTGTTTGTCAAAAAACTTAAATCAAATATCACAAAGTATCATATATATCAACAAAAATTCTTAATAATGTAACCATACCTAGGCTTTCACGTACAAAGTTCTTTACGGAACAATATTTCAAATTCATATATTCCCGTCAATACCGAATCAGAAATCAATTCTTCAAATTCTAATAATTGAGGAAATAAACTCATTTTAAACAAAACTTTGTTTTCAAAAATAATAATAATTAACTTTAGCTGAAGCAACACAACAAGGTTATATCGTTCTCATCAACTAGAAAATAAGAGAGAAGAAACGAAACCAATTTCCTTCTTTATCCTTAAACAATTTAATTGCAAAAATTAAGTAAATTGTGAGCCTACCGAAAGGGATATGTTGCTCAGTGATTAGAAAATATCCACCAAATTAAGAATAGGGTTCGACAAAATTAGAGAGAACAAAATAGTCAAAGCACAAAATTGCAAATAATCTCAATAAATCAAACATATAATTGCAGCACAAATTTAAAAGATCATGAAAATAAGGAAGAAAAATACAACCCTTCACTACCCACATGAGTACACAACCCTTGTGATGAATAAAACTCCCCCCTTACATCAATTCAGTAGTTTTCCATCATCTAATCATCAATTCTAACTCAAACCCTAATTTCTCATAATCTCACAACTCATCGTAAAACATGTTAGATGCAATCTAATGATCTACAAACTTAATATTAGTGAAAGATAGTCTCACCCTTACCTTAGATTGTTTTTCTGGAATCAAAAGCAGCGTTCTTCGTTCCTAGGGTTCTCTCTCTCTGAGTTCTCCTCTTTCTTCTCTTCTTCTCTCTTGTTCTCCTCTTTTCCAAAAAAAAACGGTTTAACGTAAAAACTCTTTCTAACCTAAACTTTCTTATTTATAATACTAAATACTCTTCCTAAATCTATTTAGGCCCAATAACTTATTCTTCTTTCTATTCTAACCACCAATTCTACTTACACTAATAATTCTCATATTCTAATAAATAATAGAATAAAGCCACCTAATATAATACCAACACATCGCATATTTAAAATAAATCACATAAATAAACCCTAACTTAATAAAAATAATTAAATAAAAGGAGGGCGTTACAACTCTCCCCAACTTAAAAGAATTTCGTCCTCGAAATTCAAAGCACAAGAAAAAATAAATTTAGTTATTGCTTCTTCAAACAAAACACAAAACCACATCAAAGTTAGTCAGTTAAACATAATCACGTAATAAAACATAACTACTAACTAGAAAACATGACGACACGACACAACGACTCATCTACTTGGCCGGACGGACCGACCTGCTCTGATACCAATTGTAACACCCCGTTTTCCCAACGTGAAAATTTCGTAAATAAATCAGAGTATTCATCGTAAACGGAATGTCACATTTCATAAAAATCATAAATTGAATAAATAAATATTTATCCTTCAAAATTATTCAACTTAATCTTTAAAACTTCGCAGCGGAATTAGTTCAACAACATAAAAGTCTTTGGCACGCAGGCCTCATCATAAAAGTCTCATAAATCTTAGTTCAAAAATAATTCTTAAACTTCAACCTCATCATAAAAGTCTCATAAATCTTAGTTCAAAAATAATTCTTAAACTTCAAAAGCAATACGTAAAGGAACAGAAAATAGTATTAAAATCCCCATCCCATTACGTATCAGAGCATCCTAGACACGATGTGAGGAGTCTACTCACGAACACAGCTAGTCTTTATTACCTGCACATTACCCACGGTCGAGGCAACATATACGCAGAAGGGGTGAGATTTCTCAAACAATAATATTAAGCTTATAAATCATAAATTACATTTAACAACATAAACATCTTATAATTTAACAACTATAATTAAATACATAAACATCATCATTTATCTTAGCAAAATATCATCAAATAGCAGTCACAGTCATCGTCACATATCATCATACTAAAAGACATCACAAAGTAATTCGTTAAAACATCACGAAGTAATTCGTTAAAACATCACAACTTAACAACTTGACTTGACAATGCATCTAAACTCGACTATGCAACTCTTAACGTCTTAAACCATCTTGAATCATCATGAAATGCAAATGCATGTGGTACCATTTTAGGGCATAAGCCCTCATCGTCGTGGTTGAGCAAAAGCTCCATCGTCATGGTTGAGCAAAAGCTCCATCGTCGTGTTTGAGCGAAAGCTCCATCGTCATGGTTGAGCAAAAGCTCCATCGTCGTGGTTGAGCAAAAGCTCCAGGGCATCAAGCCCTCAACTTTGAATGAGTATGCATGGACTCAACATCTTACATCTTAGAAACTTCATGAACATCCTATAACTTATTGACTTAGACCGACACTTACATCTTAAATAAGACTCAGCAGTATATAAATAATTCATATCACATCAGCATCACATCATAACAACATCAAATGGTAATCAACAACATCTTAAACATCGCATCAACATAAGCATCATAATTAACACATATAGTGCATAAATAACAGTATCACATCTCTATATAACCCATCTTTAAATCACACATCTTCAAATAACACATCTTTATATAACTCATCTTTAAATAACACATCTTTATATCAACACATTTTCAAACAATTCATCGTCAACATACAATTCAAATCTTCAGCATTCAAATCCTTATTTCAAGCCAACAAATATAATTTGCATTAATCACATTACCATGTAAGATAATTTAAAACAAAACTTTATAGTGATGACATTCATGTGTACACATCAATAATGGATTTTAAATGAGACCAAGTAAAAGAAATCCATAAACATAAAAAAAATGGACTAGAATTGCATGAAATCACATGTCTCTGGAAAGCGAAGCAAACAACAAATGGAGCTCTGTTTGTCAAAAAACTTAAATCAAATATCACAAAGTATCATATATATCAACAAAAATTCTTAATAATGTAACCATACCTAGGCTTTCACGTACAAAGTTCTTTACGGAACAATATTTCAAATTCATATATTCCCGTCAATACCGAATCAGAAATCAATTCTTCAAATTCTAATAATTGAGGAAATAAACTCATTTTAAACAAAACTTTGTTTTCAAAAATAATAATAATTAACTTTAGCTGAAGCAACACAACAAGGTTATATCGTTCTCATCAACTAGAAAATAAGAGAGAAGAAACGAAACCAATTTCCTTCTTTATCCTTAAACAATTTAATTGCAAAAATTAAGTAAATTGTGAGCCTACCGAAAGGGATATGTTGCTCAGTGATTAGAAAATATCCACCAAATTAAGAATAGGGTTCGACAAAATTAGAGAGAACAAAATAGTCAAAGCACAAAATTGCAAATAATCTCAATAAATCAAACATATAATTGCAGCACAAATTTAAAAGATCATGAAAATAAGGAAGAAAAATACAACCCTTCACTACCCACATGAGTACACAACCCTTGTGATGAATAAAACTCCCCCCTTACATCAATTCAGTAGTTTTCCATCATCTAATCATCAATTCTAACTCAAACCCTAATTTCTCATAATCTCACAACTCATCGTAAAACATGTTAGATGCAATCTAATGATCTACAAACTTAATATTAGTGAAAGATAGTCTCACCCTTACCTTAGATTGTTTTTCTGGAATCAAAAGCAGCGTTCTTCGTTCCTAGGGTTCTCTCTCTCTGAGTTCTCCTCTTTCTTCTCTTCTTCTCTCTTGTTCTCCTCTTTTCCAAAAAAAAACGGTTTAACGTAAAAACTCTTTCTAACCTAAACTTTCTTATTTATAATACTAAATACTCTTCCTAAATCTATTTAGGCCCAATAACTTATTCTTCTTTCTATTCTAACCACCAATTCTACTTACACTAATAATTCTCATATTCTAATAAATAATAGAATAAAGCCACCTAATATAATACCAACACATCGCATATTTAAAATAAATCACATAAATAAACCCTAACTTAATAAAAATAATTAAATAAAAGGAGGGCGTTACACGCCTCAACCATGTCCTTTCAAATTAGTTTTCTCTATTTAAACTAATCTCTAGGTAGAAAATAAATTACCAGCATCAAGAAAAATATTACAGCCCATTAAATGCTCTTGTCCCCTCTCTCATCATTAAACCACTAAAAGTTACTTCTCAACTTTTCCCTCTCCCAAAACCGGTTTTCACTTTCTCTCTCTAAAACTTCCCACTCTCTTCCTTCTTCAAACCGTCTCAACTTCTTCTCTCAAAAAACCACCACCGTACATCATCTTCTTCACCAAAAATGGCTAGAACCAAGGGTGCTGGAAGCTCTAACCCAGATCAAACTTCTCCTCTTTCACCTTCACCAACTCGTTCTCCCTTTCCACCATCTCCTCCGACGAAACCACCGTCATCCCCTTCATCACCATGTTTCGATTTAACTCCACCACCAACCAAGGAAACCACTCCATTCGAAACTCCACCACAATCTCCGCTCAAAAACTCCACTGAACCAACCATGCAAGATGGTTCTCTCACCACACCGGAAAATACTCCATCGAAGAATGATGAAGAAAATCCATTCATCCCTGACCCAGAATCCTTCCATCCTCTCGCGATGGTCGTATATGTTGAACCACAACCAACATCTGTCAACATCAACCTCAACCCACAAACAGAAGCGGTTGAAGAACAACAAACCGCTCCTCAGGAACCTCCAAACCTGAACAAAATGGCTCCTCATCTCAGGAATGCCACCAAAAGGAAGATGCCTCCAAAGAAGGCCAAATCTGCTCCTAATCCAAGACCTAGGAAATCTCTAAGGCTTCGCTCTGCAGTTGGGACAAAGAAAACCAACAGCGTGGATACAATTTTCCATGAAATCTCTGATTCAGATGAAGAAACTGAACCACCAACCCCTTTGGTTGAGAAAACTCCTTCTCCTCTTAAACCTAAACCTAAGATTAGCAAAAAGGTTTCAAAACCTTCTGTCAAGGCTTCTGTACCAAAACCAAAGCCTAAACCAACTATGAAGGACAAAGGAAAGCAGAAGCAAACTGTTGAACTAGATCGTTCTCCAGAAGGTTCTTCAAAAAGTTCTTCAGATGAAGATGATAAACTATCTTCAGATTATTCTCCAAAATGTTCTCCAAAGCGCAAAACTGCTTCAAAACCAAAGAACATTAAAATCTCTCAAGGAAAAAGGGTACCCCTGTTTGATCCATCAAAGAAAAAGGATTTCAAAGAGAAATGGGGAAATAGGTCCATTGGAATTGGAAGGTACTATGATTTTGTCAAACTAGAAAATGACAAAATTGCTCTTAAGGAGTATGTTGATGAGCAAGGCTGGACCAAGTTCCTACAGCTTCGTGAGAGACATTACCCAAAGCTCATTCAAGCTTTTTACTTCATGGCAGAAGTCTACCCTGAGGAAAGCCTTATTGTGTCTAGGATTAAGGATGTTGAGATACGTCTCACTCCACAGGTAATCTCTGATACTCTTGGTATCTCTAATACTGGTCGTACTGTCTTTGGTGATGATTGGTTTCAAAAACTCGAAGTAGATTCTGAGAATATTTACAAACTCCTGTTCAAACCAAACATCACTGAGTTTGTTTCTTCGAACCTTCTGCCTAAACCAAAAATTTTCCATGGCATAAGTCAACATTGTGTCTTACCTAGGGATGGTAATTTTCAATTTGTTAGTCCAAATAATCTATTGGTCATGTACCATCTCTACATGAAAGAGAAATTAAGTCTGCCTCATATTATCATTCATAACATGATCAATGTCATTCAATCTCGAAACAAAAAATCATGTCTGCCATACGGAATGGCTCTTACTAAAATCTTCATTAAAAATCATGTTCCTTTTGAGGGTGAACAATCTCTTTTTGAGTATTCTCAATTCACCCCAAAGAATCTGAGTCACATGAAGCAGGAACCTGATGTTGAGCCTCAAACTGACCTCAAAAGAAAGAGGGAAGATGAGTCAGCTCTGAAAAATCCAATTCCAGAAAATGCTTCTGATGAACACTGCATCCCTCCAGAACGTTCTCCAGAACTTTCTCCTGTGATGGAGGAAGACCAGGAATTGCTTGATAACTTTGGCAACAATTCGTCTTTTTCAAATGTTAAGGCTTCTGAAATCCTTCAAAGCTTCACAAAAGATCCTCCAATCACAAAGTCATCAAATTTGTATACTCTCGACAAAAGCATGAATACTCTGCTCTTTTCCAACCTGATTCAGTGGACAAACTCCTTTCTCCACAAGGTTTTGATTCATCTGTTCAAATGGATTCTCTCAAGTCTCTTCAAACCAATCTCACTTTTCCTTCAAGGTTTACTGATACACCTTCAATGGCACAAAGGATTGTTGAGAACAATGAAAGGCCAACTAAGAGGTCTAAGGTTAAGAAAGACTGCAGCAAGACACGCAGTGATCTAACCAGGGTAATTGAAGGAAACAATGCAATTCTGCATTATCTGTCTTGGATGACTTATGAAATGACTTTGTCAAGGAAATGGAAAAACACCATGAGTGACAAGAATGAAGTGGCTAGACCAGAACAAAACCCATTCCCAGTTCCTATGTATCCCATGTTCATGCCTACTATCTCTTCATCATCTAATGCTTTTTCTCCAACCATACCACCAGCTGTTGCTCCTGCTGCTGCTGCCCCTTTTCATGATGACAAAAGGGGAGATGATTTAGGGGAGTTAGGGGAATATGAGTTAGGAGGACCAGGAAAATAGCTAGGATCTAGGGAAGAATAGATTGCTGCTGTTATGCTATATTACTATGTTATTTTGATGTTTAAAAAACTCTGTTTTTATTTCTTTGTTTATGACTTTTGATCATGATTGACTAAGGATCAAACTGCTGCTAGTATTTGCGCATATGAAACAATGCTTTTTGATGTTTAGAAATGCTAGGTTTGATAACTTGTAATGATCTTCATGATTTATGAAATTATGTTGTTTATGTTTATATTCTCATTTTGCATATGAATCTTGAATGCATGAATTGAGGGGGAGTTCTCTGATAAATCTTATCAAACTCAATTGCCATAAACAAATTCTGGAAATACTCTCAAATAGGCACAAAACTTTAGCTGCTAAAATTGAGGGGGAGTTTTTAACAAATTTTTCAAAAAACTCAAAATCAAAATCAAAATAAATTATAAATGTTTGTCATCATCAAAAAGGGGGAGATTGTTGAGACAAAATCCTTATTTGATGTTTTAAAGATTACAAACATATTATATTTATTTAATCTTGTTATCTACTAATTCATTTTGTGAGAATTTGTTTCATGAGAACAATCTGAGAACGTTCTGGCAAATACGATGAAAATGAAACAGTACATCAAAAGTAAACAAGTCTGCACAGCAAGAAAGCATGGCAGATTATTATTTAAAAAGATATCTCTTGGGCCATAAGAAAAGCTTTAAGCCCATTTGGAAAAGAAAGCCCGTTAAAGGATAAAGAGCACATGGCCTTTTAAGCATGACATCACTAAAGCAAAGGACAATGACATCATCAGCATTGGGCAACAAGTTATACAGCTCATTACAGCTGGTTATCTCATGCGCAAGCAAGCAACAATGCTTTCAAAGCCAGGCAAATCAGACAGAACATTCTGAGAACGTTCTGGCTATTTTAAAGAAGAAAAGAGAAATCAATTGAGACTTTGGACAGCTATCAAAAACGTGTCCAACAGCTCTATTTTCTCCCTTGATCACCAAGACACTCCTCACCTATAAATACAAAGGCCTTTGAAGGTTATAAGCAAGATTTTTGCAAGCTAATATCTCTCTAAGTGAAAATCATCACTACAAACAAAGCTCTTCGCAAACAAAGCAAATTCCAAGCTCTCTCACTATATTTCTTGGATCTTCTCTTTCGAATTTGCTATTGTAAAACTCAAACAAAGAATTGAGTATTTATTTGATCCTACCAAATCTCATTATACAAAGTGTGTTGTATTTCTCAAAGTCTATTGGGCATAATAGTTTTGAGAGAGAAAATTCCAACCTTTCTTTTGCTAGTGCACAAAGAATTGTAGAAGCCTGCTGAGGTTGATAATACAGGTGTAACGGACTGATCTGGTGTGATCAAGATCTTATAGTGCTAGTCAGAAGTTTCTGTTAGCAAGAAAACTATAGTGGATAATCTCACACGAGGTGTGGGGACTGGAAGTAGCCGGGTTTGGTGAACCAGGATAACTTTCCTGTGTTATTCTTCTCTCTCTCTCTCTCTCTCTCTCTCTCTCTCTCTCTCTCTCTCTCTATTTAAAGTTACACTACACACACACACACTTGATCACATCTATATTGATCTCCAGAACATTCTGGTCCAAGATAAAACAATTGCTTAAATATTTAACTAAAGATTAAAATCATCATATAACATTGTTTTATCATTCTGTCATCATTCTCCAGAATATTCTGGTCCTTGTTAAAATAATCTTATATTTTAACTAAACATCATTTTTCTCATTCTGCATATAATCATTCTTCAAAACATTCTGTTTTTAATTAACTAATTGTTATATACTCTAATCTTGTTGAACTAACGTACACCAAGAACATTCTTGAGTATATAAATCTAAACTTAACTTTCAGGAATAATTTTTAAAAGGGTCACAATACAAACCCCCACTTTCTTGTGACGTTTATTGCTACTTCATGTAAATGGGTCTGATGAGTCAATAATTAGCGTTTTAAATATAATATTTGAGTCTGTTTTATTTAGATTTGATTCCTTTTTATTTAGTATTATTTCCTTTTTAGAACTATTTACTTCAATTGCAAGTTATTTAATTTCAGGAACAAATTATTGAAAGATTAAGTCTTGGAGCAAAAGAAAGAGGATTTGGAGCTGATTCGGGTGAAAAATACGAAGATTGAAGATAAAAATACAATTTCCCCAAGTCAGAAGCTTGGCAGTGCCCGTGCCACCAGCCACACGGCCGTGCCACCTCCCAGGACACTCTTTTGCTGCTTCTACTTCAAAGACAAGCTACATATTAGTTTATTTCTGACCTAAAAGCCCATGGTTTCTTGTGGAACATTCTAGTGATGTATTGCTTAGGATTTAAGTCATTGTAAACTATAAATAGAGTAACTAACTATCACAACAATTCATCTTTTGTTCTTGGAATTCAATAGTGACAATTGTTTTCTCTTAATAAAAGTTCTTTTTATTATTTTATTTTATGTTCTTCTTCTTTTCCTCTTCTATGTCTACGATGAACATGAGTGAGTAGACTCTTCTTGTCTTGGGATTGTTGGGCAAGTCTAAATGACATAACCCTAATCAAACCAAGCCTCGAACCCTAATTTTATATAAATCTACTTTCTAATCTTATTTCACCGTTATTATAATGAATTAACAAATATCAAACTCATGAAGCGAAAGTGGAGGGTTAGTATTTGTTAATTCATCATCTCAAATAGCAATTCATAAAGCGAAAGTGGAGTTTTGATATTGGAACAAGTGAAATTAGACAAGGATTGTGAAACATGAGAATAATCTAGCAAATCTTAAGACAAATAAAGTTTCGTTCTTCAAGGATTCCAAAGGCAACCAACCATGAGAATAGGCGTGGTTGTTAGAGGAACACACTCACTGAAACCGAAAGGAGATGTAATAGGCTTAAGAGAAACTTGTCTTTAGAAAGTAAATCCAATATAAAATTATGGTTTAGGGTTTGTTTGTGAAGGGCTTGTTATTTAGATGAACCAATAATCCCGAGGCGCTTTTTATTAATTGTTAATTTTAATCCCTAAAAATCCAAACTTTACAACTGAACTTTTCTCTAATCACCCATAAAGGTTAATTGAATTGAACAACTCCCTGTCGAAACGATACTCTCTTTTTACTACTTCGATAAACCGTGCACTTGCGGATTTATCTCATCAGGGTTTTTGAGCATTTGCTCAATCCAGAATAGTAGTCCCCTAAGTCATTGCTCCTGATAAGGAGTGATGAATTTGTAATGGTGAGGGTACCGCTCGTTGGAAGTCTTAAAGGTGAAAACCCTTAGCATTTGTTTGTTGTTTGGGTCCACGAGGTACATGTTCGCACCAAGGAGCCAGTGCGAATAATGAAATTGTCTTGCCCAATATGGAACGGTGTTGTTCACAAGGGTATGCCAACTTTAACTAAAAAAAAACATACACCTCAAGGTGTATTTACCAACTTTTTAGTTATAACTTGCTAAAACATTCTCACATAAAAACTAGTGAGTGTGTTCTAGCAAATCCATATATATATATATATATATATATATATATATATATATATATATATATATATGGGGGTTGTTAACTTGCACCCACCTAAAAACACTAAGGTGCAAGTTAACAAGCTGCACCTACTTGTACTTTACTAAAACACCCTTTTGTCTCTATTAAACTTTATTTTAATTAAAAGGACATTTTTGTAAATAGCATAAATAATATTTGTTTATAATAGAAAAACATGGGTGTTTTGGTAAATAACTAGTAGGTGCAGCTTGTTAACTTGCACCTTAGTGTTTTTAGGTGGGTGCAAGTTAACAGCCCCTATATATATATATATATATATATATATATATATTCCCTCTAAGTTTAGAACTTACTCTTACTTTGCATAAACCCTTTGAGCATGCATAACAAGTTTTATCAATTTCAAAAGTCCTTTTTGATGGAAATCATGGTTTTTGGTGTTGGCTTGAGTATTATGTGCTCAATGAACTCTTTTGTCTAAAACACCTTTTAGTGGAAACATGTGGATCTGTGATTGGCCTTTTTGTACAGTTTCAAAGCTCTTAAAAACACTTTTCAAGTGCTTGAATTGAGTCAAATGGTATATCTGACAATCTGAAACGACTCAGACAAGTCAATGAGTTTTGAAGTCATTTTGAAACGATTCAAACATATGAAGAAGGATCATCGAATCGATTTAATTATAGTGTTTATGCCGAAGCAATTCAATCTATATCAAAACCATATCAATCTTCATATGTTGCCTATGATCCAGTTTAGTCCTTGACCTTATTCAACATATGTCTCAATTGATTCAACAATTTGAATGGACTGGGAGATTTCTTATTGTTGAGAGTTGGATGAAATATAGCCCAAAAATGTGGTTATAAGTAGAAGACATTTCCTCACCTTACAAGTCGATTTTGTAGTGTGGAGTTAGAGCCAACCAAATTTCAAAGACTTATATATTGGCCATCGTTAATTCTCCATCAAGTAGTGTAACCTAAATTGTGACAATCAAGAATTTTGACATAAATTGTGACACTCTAGACAAGAATTGCCTGTAACAGAAAATTACAATATTTGTCTGATATATTTTGTAAGAAATATTCTATTCAATGACTTCACAAACTATTGTTTTTATAACTTGAATGCTTTGTTAGAAGGCATTTCTGCTACTGTATTTTCTAGAGCATGTATTCCTGTTTTCTTTCCAGGTAAGTAGGTAACTCAAAAGAAGCTAAAAAATAAAAGCACATCCAAATTCAATTTGCAACAAACTTAAATTTCTCATTTATATTACTTTCACATTCATAATTAAATATATTTCATTTAGTATAAAGAAGATACATCCCTACATACAATGACATTCATTTCTTTTCTTTTTTGAAAAAAGCTAAACTAGCCCACCGAAATTGGCATCGGGAGAATCCAACCTGAGACTTTAACAGTAGCACACTTCATGGTCCCAAGCCAACACCACCAAGCAAACCCAAATGGGTTACATACAATGAGATTCTGGTAATCGATTTGTCTGTTTTTCTTTCAAATCTTTTTAAGAAACAAATACAGTCTTTTTGTGAAATAATCCAATAAACAAAGCTTCAGTTTGAAGTCTAGCAAACTAATCCAAAGCACATGCGATTGTACTACACCTTTAGGTATCTACCAGATAGAGTTCCAAACTTGTTGGGATAACTTCAAGTACCAACAGTCAATCAAAACTGACTTAGGATTACTCCAAGCATTAACAGTCAAAACCAACTCACTACTTTTGAAGTTGCAACTTTCTAGCTTTTATAATTTGACGGTTTAAATTTGAGATGATATGAAATGCAGGTTTCATTCCATTGAAAGATATTTCATTATACAATATTATTGATTTCTCCGTTTTCTCACTGTTTTAACAAGCCAGAAACTAGAGCAGTGTATGTTACATTATCCGGTTCTAGTCCTCGGTCAATAATTTTGTTATACAATAACCTTTTATCGTAATTGTGTCAGTTACAACGTTGGGTGTAAATCCAATCCCAAGGAAAAAATCAAACAAAGAGCGAACGTTCCATATTCCCTACTAGGCACAATGCAGCTAATACTTTAGAATACATAACTTTTCTAAGTTGGTTTAAATCGGAACTTTCTTTTGCCAAATCTCCTTTGATTGCAAAATCATTGCTCTTGCAGTATCGACAGACCACCAGAGAATAAACATGAAAATCAGGAAGATCCTGCCATTCCTTGTTGAAAAACACATCTCGGCTTTATCTAATTTCACTTCATTACAAAACGCGTGAATAACAGCAGAATATGCATAAATCTCTATAGGGGGCATTACTCTTTCTACATGCTTGGATCACCTCATATCCCAAGTCCAACGTATGATTATTACACATACCATCAATAAGCCGCATAACAATACAGATTCAAAGTCACCACCCCGGCTTCCTTCGTTACATCAAAAACACATGAAATGTGTGTTAATAATAGAAATCTACATGGCTGATGTTTAATATGTGTGGTGTAAAAGGAGATCTGTATTTGCCCTTTGGTGTTTTCTGTTTTTTGCAGACACTGTAATATTTCTACAATCTTTTGCTTTGATTAGTGTCTATTAATACAATTAGGCTTTTCATAGAAATATGAAGAGTAATTTAAAATTTACAACTAAACCTCTAAATTAATTAAAATCTTAATAAAAAAAAAAAAAATTCTATAGAAATAACCTGCTTTCACCTATTAGCATATCACACACATCACACTTTTGTTTTACCTCATCATAATCAATTTACTTCCAGCAATAAATATCGGCAAAGCTCTGATATTAAACATCAGCGATATAGATTTTGATTATTAACGCCCACAGCCGTATATATTTGAATTTTAAATTGAAACAAAATCTAATAAATAGAATATTTATAAATATTCTGTTTGGTCTCAGTGTAGTGTATCAAAGCAAAACTCAAATAGAAATGAAAGATGCTTGGACAATTTAATGTTACATTTCCCACTGTACTGATTATTATTACAGCTTTCGATCTCTAATACAAAGATTCATCGCTCTAGTTGTCACTGACCTCAAATTTTCTCTATAATATTGTAAATTGCAAGGAATAGTTTAAAAAGTTTGAATTCACCGGATCAATTAAAACTATGTTAGACATGTGTATCGTTACAACGAAGTTCATGAAATCCAATAATGTTTACAACAGTGCAAAAGGTAGAATAATGTTATAGGTCAAACTAGAAAACCATAATTTCCAAAAGAGGCCTCCAATGTATGTGAGAACATGTTCATATATGAGTTTGAGTATTAAAATGTTATAACAACATGCTACTAGTACTACAGATTGTATAATCAAAATTACACAGTTTAAAATCTTTAGAACACCGCCAAATGTTACCTAAAAATTTGGACTTAGGATTCTTCATAAGTGCGTAAAATTTGAAAACATTGAGGTTGACAGCAACAAAAATCAGCATGAGTGGTGTTAAGCGTGGCAACTAACGAACACAATTAATATACACGCATTTAATCAGCAGATTTGGATTAGAGTACTTAGTAACAAGGAGCACACCAAGCAAGAATACTATTTGACTTTGCTAAATTCAAATTACATCTGAAAACCAAAACATTATGCACATGAAATTATGAGACAGAAAGATATATTGCCATAATAATATATATACATTGAAAAGAGTATTTATACTATAAATGATCTCACAGTAGTAACCAAAATTTATTACTAATTAGGATTAGGTTACTATATAATGTTGTCTCTGAACTTAGACTCTAAGTTGCTGGTCTATTGTTTAAGCTGTAAGAAACGACTTTCCTCGCTTCAATTTCTTTGGGAAAAAGGAGTTGAATCGTGTTCCAGAGAGCCGTATTCACAGGGAAGGTTCCTTCATTGCTGCAACATATGAATATGATCAAGAAAAAATTGATGAGCTACCAATATAATATCGTTGAACAGAAGCTTTAAAAGCATGATTTCAAATTGCAGGTTTCAATAATAATTACGACAACAATAAAAAGGTCCCAGTAGAGACAACAATTGTTACCGCATTGGTCACATTTGTGTGCAAGCTTTTGCACTATAAAATAATGTAACATAACTGAAACGAGAATTTAAAACCTTGCTGATGTGAGCTTTTAGTATAAAGTTAAATGAAAACTTTACCTTATCGATTGTTTGCAATTGGGACAATTTCTCCATTTGTTTGCAGTAGATTGCAGACATATTTTACAAAAGCTGCAAAATTGTAGATTGTCAATAAGAAATCTAGGATTCAATCAATATACACAAAATCAATTACAAACTATGGTTAAATTGTAGATCGCAGACATATTTTTTTCTTTGGAAACTCCGGTTGGGGGACCAATCTCATAGTACACTAGAGGAAGACTCATTGACTAACCTACATAAATTGGCACTGAAAGGATTCGAACCTGAGCCCTTGAGAGGAGCACACTCCAAGGTCTCAAACCTACGTCACTAGACCAACCCACGTGGGAATGACTAATAAGTTTACGCCTCTATTATCTAATGCAGCCCCTTTGGAGATACTCTTAATGAGCATTATCGCAATAAGTTCTATTTACTAACCATTTTTTAAGTCTTGGACTCAATCGATATATACAACATCAATTAAAACTGTTATAATAGGGTTGCGTTTGAATTTGATACCTGTGACCACAAGGAGTTGTACTTGGCTCAAAGAATAACTCAAAACACATCTGCATAAGAATAAGTGAATTAAAAAAAAAAAAAATTAGTATAGTGTATAAAAAACAAAGGCATTAAACCAAAGGGAACAAGAAACAAACTCTTACTGCGCAAGAAAGCTCTTCCCTTAACTGATCAATAGAAGGAACATCAATGCCCTTATGAGTCAACTTGTTTTCACTAGATGACTTTTTTTTCTTCTTTCGAGAGGTCTTTTTAGTCAACGTTTTTGCACCACCAAAGGTAGGAAGAACATCATAGAATAAATAAAGAACATGTGGAAAAATAGAGAACATCAAACTCATCATTGTCATACCAGTTCTCTTATATATCCAAATTTGCAGAAACACAAAAAGAATAAATCTAACATAAATACTTTTCAAGAACCAAAACATTGTTCGGCTCATGGATTCACCCAGAGATTGCTGCAACTCAAAAACGACGTCGGGAAGAAGCTTCTGCGGCTGTAGAAGGAGTTTGTTCCGATCAGAGAAATTTTGGCTTTTCGGTAGAATAGGGTTTGTATTGACGGTGGGTTTCTTTTTACATGCAGTGATAGTGTAATAAAGCAGGTATTATTTAGGGTTGTTTTGAAAAAACGGGTCAATTTGTCCTGTTTTGGCCCGACAGTCAAATTCCTTGGATGCGGGAACAAACTTAGATAGGATTGAAACATAATAATTTTTATTTTATTTTTATTTTATTTTATGAGCAACATAATAAAAAATATGTTTAATCGAACATTGGTCCCTTCAATATTTTTCAGGTTATATATTAATCTTCTAATTAATAAAAGTTACATTTTGGTCCACTAAATCATTCTCCGTTAGTCCCCGTGAGCATGACTCAGTTGGTAGGCCGGAGTTTGAATTCCAGACACCTCACTTATCCATGTTGAAAAAGGTGAGTTATAGCCACTAGACTACTTGACCAAAAAAAAAAAATCTCTGTTAGCCATTTTGGTCCATTCTATTAGTTTGTGTGAGACAATGATAAGTGGTTCACACACGTCTGACATTTTTTATGATTTTTTTAGAGAGAAGGGAATACAAATAGAAAGGAAAGACCATATTTTCATCTTTTAGTATGACATGTGTGAAAAACTTAATTTTTTTTTTAACAAAAACTAACAGAAGGGACAATAATGGCTGACGGAGAATGATTTAGGGGACCACCAATATAAAACCTGAGAAATATATATAAAATAAATAAAGAAACAATTTAGTCCCTTATAATTTAGGGTTGAAACCCAATCTTATGATTGTTTTGCAGTACACACACCAATAAAAGAACATAATTAAAAAACAACTAAAGAATCGTTTTGGTCCTCATAATTTTCCGCAATTCAATTGAGTCTCCATGAAAAACAATACTAAAAAAAGTCTAACATTTTCATAATCCTTCTGTTGTAGGGATTCAAAGACTAATTTGTCATTTGTATAAAAATATCATGGACTAGTATGGCTATTACTTTTTGTTAACAACTAAATTCTGCTAGAAATTTGTGAGGGTCCAAATTGAGTATTTAGTTTTTTTTTCTATCAAGAAGAAAGGACAAAACAAAGTAAATTACAATCTTAGGCAAGCAACTCCAAGATCATCAGCAAGAAAGGAGTGATGCAGTTGAAGAGGGCAAAAAATAGAACCCAATCTCGATGATGGAGATGGATAATCTTACTAATCAAAGGAACAAGGATGATGATGAGGTTGGACATCCAACATGATTAGATAACGAGCCACCCTAGAATCTGATTCAAGAATAATGCTCTTGTGTCCAACATAATATGCAATATGAAGGCTATGAAAGGTGGCATACAATTAAGCTCTCAAGAAAGAAATAAATACCACAAAAATCGGTGAAACTCAACAACCAATTACCATTATTGTTTCTTATAAGACCTCCAAAACGTGAGATTAGAAAGAAAACTACTGAATTAAACAAATTAATTTTTGTGTTTCATTGTATTTTTTGTTCTAAATGCCTGAATTAACATTATTTATTGACGTGTTATCCAACTATAACTTTTTTTTTGTCAAGTAATTTAATGGCCAAAATTTTACCCCTTAAGATAAATAAGTGAGGAATCTGGGTCCGACCTCTGGCCTCTACGTATTACAATATCCCTACCAACCGAGTTATGTTAACCTACTTAAAGATTCCATTCACTATACTACTTAAAAGAATATACGGTATGAATTAGTGCAAGCTCATGCTAGCACCAACTCAGTCAATCATCATCTTTCAAATTAGGACTCTTTTTGGGAAAAATATAAC
This sequence comes from Medicago sativa, assembly GCF_051527215.1. Lineage (NCBI taxonomy): Eukaryota > Viridiplantae > Streptophyta > Magnoliopsida > Fabales > Fabaceae > Medicago > Medicago sativa. The sequence continues at coordinate 36,895,475 of NC_140755.1, read as the reverse complement.
TGACTAGACCCACCAACCTGTATCATAACAGCTACGTTTTCCCGGATAGCACTTGGGTGACATAGAGTTGGGTGACATTGGCGATATTGGTCAATCACAATGTTATAATGCTTGTGTTTCTCTCTCTTTCACAAGCATTGTGACATTGTGATTGGCCAATGTCACCAATGTCACCCAAGTGCTACCCCGTTTTCCCAGCGTATTAAACATGGAAAATCCACTTAATTGGTAAGGAGTTAAGCTCACTTCAAGCTCAAAATGTATCTTAAAGGTAAGATATTGACGCACAAGGCAAGAATTGTCGCCAATAGATTCCTGCAAAATCAAGGTTTTGGCCTCCATACCCAGTGGCGGATCCAGGACCCTGAGTCAGGGGTGCAGAATTTTTAACTTTATGTGTAAAAATCAAAAAAAATTCCTTATGATTTAATTAATGTGCCAACAATGTAACGTGATTTTACTCATGTACACATCCGGTCATTATTATAAACAAAAATAAAAATTGTAGATTCATTTATTAAATAATCTATGCGGTTTATAATAAAGATAATATACATCATTAATTGAATGAATTCAGATTGGGTGTATCTAATGATATTTTGTCACATTATTTAATGTGGTTGAAAACACATGAATTGTCATATTCATTGATTGACGTGGAAACACATTAAATTCATGTGTAAAATAACTTTACGATTGGTGCTTTGTCAAAAAAAAAAAAAACTTTACGATTAGTGCATTTTCTTATCACTAAATTTCCATTTTTGTTACTTTTACCCAATAAAAAATAGGACAAACATTAGAGAGTGGAAAGCTTTTTTCTTACATATTTATTTGCAATCAATATCAAGTAAAAGTCTTAGGACATTAGTCATGTTTCTCGTTTTTGGCTTTTATGCAAATAAGTCTACTGCCAAATAGAATAACAACATTAAAAATCCATTTATGAGAAAATTAACAGCATTTAACATCATTAAAACGTCATTTGTATGATATCTAATAGCACTCCAGTCAATATTAGACTTGTCAATCTGGATCAGTCTTAGCTGAGGTGCAAAACATAAATTTCAGGGTGTGCAAATAGCAATAAAAGTAAGATTATTGGTGCAAATAGCAGAAATTCACGGTGTGCAGGTGCACACCCTCAAGTACACCCAGATCCGCCCCTGTCCATACCATTTAGATGTTAAATCAACATTCTTAAATGGTCCCTTTGAAGAGACTTTATTTGTCGTGCAACCTCCTAGTTTTGCTATCAAAGGAAAAGAATAAAACAAGCTCCAAGGGCTTGGAACAAAATAATAGACACGTTCTTTCTGGAACAAGGATTCAAAAGGTGCACTGTTGATCATAATGTGTATGTGAAAAACAAATAAGGAGTTAATCTACTAACCATATGCCCTACATGTAGATGAATTATTGGTAACTGGGAGTTGTGAACATGAGTTAGATTTATTGAGGTCAGAATTTGAGATGTCTAACCTTGGTAAGCTTGCTTATATCCTTAGCATGGAGGATTGATAATTCATCAAGTAAAGTATATATGAAGAAAGTTTGATCCTACCTTGTTTAGGCAATTAGTAGGATCATTGTGGTACCTATGTCAATGTATAGACTAAGTTGGCCATTTGTTTTGTTGTTTATAGACTACAATTCAGTTTTGTTTGTCATTAGAAGTTAGAACAACAACTTGCTTGTAACTCACGTAATTGAATTAGATGTACGTACTATAAAAGGTGTTCTATGCCTTGTGATTCAATACAACTTGTTTTTCAATTAATTCACAAGTCTCAAACACTTTTCTCTCCCTCAATAATCTTTCTCTCTTTCGGTTTCTCTCCAATTGTGTGTGATTGTTTCAATGTTGCATAGATGATCCGAAGTCAGTGTGAAAGGGTGTGGTAGAGGTGGAAAATGGGTCAGGTCGCCGCGTTTTGGCACACACCATGGATCCTTCTAAAAAGGTGCGGTGAACATAGTTAGATTGATCAAAAATTTAAAATAAATAAGATGTATTAATCTTTATCAAGTCAAAACTTTCTCGGTTATTTCCACAAACAAAACCAATCAAAATAAAGTCAAATCACACCCCCCCCTCTCCCCCCCCCCCCCCCCCCCCTTCACTGTCCTGTATTTACAGCGGATTAAACAATGTCGACTAACTTCAATGATTAGTATAAAACTTCATGTCGCTCCACCTAAAACAACGGATTAAACTGGCTGCCCTTTTGGACTCTACCGCCTTCTGCCAGCCGTAATGGTGTGAAGGTGATATTGGCAAAATATATTGCAGGGGCGCTGAAATTGGCTAGTGCATGATGGGAAAATATTATATCACTTTTTATTGGCAATCATTTTATTATATGAAGCTTAAAGTAATACACCTATGACCTATATATGTTGCAAAACTGGGAGTGGAGAAGTTTTGAAGCTGTACTGAATATATAGGCTGCTGCAATATTTTCGGTCATTTGTCAACATGAGGTTATCAATGCCTAGTTGTGAATTGTGTAGTGTATGCTAAACTAGCCTATTTTTGGTTGCATATATATATATTTGCTAGGTGCTGTAGTTTTGGTGGTGTAAGAGAAGATCTGTATATTTTCTTGGTGTTTTCTGATTTTTCCAGGCCTTGGTGCTTGGATTAGTGTCTACTGCCTAGTAATACACAATTTGCCTTTTCAAAAGAAAACAATCAAGAGTATAATTATAAATTTACACCTAAAGGTCCAATATAACAAAAATTAACTAAAACCTAATCTAAGAAATCTAAGAAATTATAACAACAACCTGCTTACACATATTGCATACACCACAAACATATCACATTGCCAATTATTCAAAATCAATCAAACATCAAAAGGGTGCTATATACTGCAAGTTCTTCGCATGCAAAATATAAGACGTGCAGTGCAGCCACCTTGCCACCGGATAATGGTGAACTGATAAAGTAACACGCTGGTGACCTCATAAACAATTTAGTTCTGGCAATAAATACCGACAATCAAATTCTGATATTAAACACTGGTCATGTAGTTTCAGTTTTTAATCATATAGTTCTCTGATAGTTAGTATAACCAATGTACCTCAATTGTTTGCTGAGAATCAATCATTCAATACATAGATTTCGTGACTTTGACATTTAACAACGTCAACATAGCGCCTTTTTAGTTGCTACATTCTTACCCTGCTGTGATTAAGTTATTGGGTTCTCAAACAATATGTATGAAACAGAATACTTATTGATGTTTTGTATGATCTCACACAGCAGTCAAACACAGCTGCTTATACAATTTAATGTTACATTCTCCTTGTTGTCATCATTACTACATCCTTCGATCTCTGATACGGAGATCCATCGCTCTCGTTGCCATAGCCCTCAAATTTTCTCTAGCTAATAAATTGGAGGAAGATGACTGTGCCTGGCTTCTACTAGTAAAAGCTTGCATAAACTCCTCTCTTTGCAGCCTTAGAGCAAATGCAGCATCTTCATCTTGGCCTGAAACCCCCCTTCTTGTCCTCCCTCTTACACTTATTGATGATGATGAGGTTTGATTCCTTGAATTACCACCATGAACCCTCATTGTTGTCGATGTTCTATGGTTGTTGTTTTGTCCATCAAGTTCTCTCTGTAACCTTCTAGCCAATTCAGCATCCTCATCATCCAGTACTATTGCCTCGTTTCTCCTAGAATTCATACCCCTACTTGATGGATATGGCTGAATGCTTCTATTCCTTCGGTTATTGTAAAATGCTGTTTCTGGAATTGGATTCTGAGCTGCTGCTTCTCTAATATTTAAGGTGCTAGCAGCAACTTTCCTAGCTTCAATTTCTTGAGGAAATAGGAGCTGAATTGTGTTCCACAGAACTGTGTTCACAGTGCACGATCGTCCATTGCTGCAAGATATAATTTTATTATCATCATCATTTGATTAGCTACCAATATGATATTGTTGAACAAAATCGATTATAAGCATGATTTCAAATTGCAGTATACATATAATTAGGAAAACAACGCAACTGCAATCCCATTAAAATGGAAATTGCTGCCACATCGCCCACGCTTGTGCGCAAGTTTTGCAATACAAAGGATTGCAACGCAAGTGCAGCCGTAATTTAAAACCTTGCTTATATGTCATTTAATTATAATCAAGTTAAAAAAGAAAATATTGTGAAGACCTTATCAATTGTCTGCATTTAGGACACTTTTTGCCACACTTGTCTGCAGCAGATCTCAGACATTTTCTACAAAAGCTGCAAAATTGACCAAATCAGAAATTTAGGAATCAATTCATACAAAATCAATTACGTCGGAGCCTATGTAAAACTTTTAGTATAACTACAATTGGTCAATTTAGAACATGGAATTTAATCTGCTACTATTGTGTTTGAATTTAATACCTGTGACCACAAGGAGTGGTACTTGGCTCAAAGCATATCTCTAAACAAATCTGCATAATCAGTAATTAATTAATTACTACTGTGTCACAATAAAAATCATGAAACCAAAACAAAATAGAATAAAAAATCACAAGAATCTTACAGCACATGAAAGCTCTTCTCTTAGCTTATCCATACAAGGAAGAGTAGCAGAAGAATCAGTAGAATTGACATCAGATCCCTTCTGAGTCATTTCCTTTTCTCCTACTTTACTTCCTTCATTAACACAATTTTTCTTTTCTTTCTTCTTTTTCCCACTATCTGTTCATCAACAACAGCATCACATTAATTAAAAAGAACACAATTTAAAACTATGAAGCACAGACACAGACACAGACTCAAACACAGGACACACAGACACCGACACCATCCACACTGATAATAATTTGAGAAAATGACATAATTTAAGTAATTATATGTGTCTGAGTCGGACACGGACGCGTGTCCCGCCTAATCCGACAAGTATCTGTGCTTATAGCTTTAAAATTTCGAACCAATTTCAGACCGGTCAAAATTAATGATAATTACCTTTCTTGGGGGTTTCTCCTTCATCAAGATCCAGAACAATTGGTTGTGGTGGATTCCTGGCTCTGCGTTTCCTAAACACAAAATAACAATTCAAATCAACCCAAATCGACCCATTAATTAAACTAATCTAATTAACCAATATTCTGAATAAAAAAACCAATATTTAACACAAAAAATAAAATCCAAATCAACCCAATAACAAAACTAATGAAATCAACAAAATTCTTCATAAAAAATCAAATCTTTAAACCAAAAAAAAATCAAATTCAAATGGGTTTTTCAAATAATGAACAAAAAATTGATAAATCATGATTACCTTGATGAATTGGAGAGCGGAGATTTCGAATTCAAAACAAAACGTCTTTTCTGTTTAGAATCTCGATCTCGATCAAGGGTATCTTCAACAATTAGGGTTGCGAGTAAAAGTGCTTCTTCATCCCAACCAGCCATAGCAGCAGCAGATTTGAATCTCGGACTGATAAGCGAAGCCATGTTTTGGCTATTCGTCGCTGTTTTCTTTCGGATCACGGGGCTTCGTTTTTGTTCATCACTTTCCACCATTTTCGTCACTGTTACTCTCTCGCAAACGAACAATGTTACTGGTTCTTTGTTGATTTCGTTATGATTTTGCAGTGTGTGTAAGAGAAGAAAGGTTAATGGGTGAAGAAAAAAAGACTCTGGGTTTTCAAAAAAAGAAAATATATTATTTTCCAACGGTCGAATTAGTTTGAATGATGTCATAGTTGTGGATATCTTAACGGCTATATTTCGAGGGTTATAATGTCATAGTCATGATATTTTACCATTTTCACTCTTTTTTTTTTAATCATTTTCACTCATTATTATTTTTTTTCAAACTGTTTTTTTTAGGGGAACCAATTTATCATTTATAATTATAATTAATTTTTATTGCTTTTAAAATTAGGGAAAGGAGTTAGTGCAAAAAAGAAATACGAGGAAGAAAAACTATTACTGATAAGGTTTTTTACATCTCTTCAAAAAAAAAAGGCTTTTTTACATAACCTCTCAAAAAAAAAAAATTATTTACATAATAGTGAATATAAGTGCGCATTTTACGATTGTCTTAAATTAATTGAGTTTCGTTCATTTAAATTACAATGTCTAACTTTTCATAACCCTATATTATATAATCCCTTACTATATTATATAATCCCTCCCTCCTATCTTTCAAAAATAAAAATCCCTCCCTCATATAATATCTTCACCCAAAAACATCATTGCATTATCAAGTATTTACATCCATACAATTCAACAGAGTCATCGACATATTCAACATCAACATTTATCACCATAAGTAAAACAAATTTGTCTCACAAAACACAATTTGCATAAAAGACGACGTAGAACTACATCATGATAATCAACGTATCAAACACCCAACAATCATCATTTCATCTTATTATCATGTTTCTAAAACCATTTGCAAGTTATCCGATCAAGAAAACTCATTTTGACAAAGTTCGTCTATTTTCACAAAATCGTCTATTTTCAATTTTCTCAACAAAATAAGAGTTTCATGTTCTCACATGTTATATAAGCTTCCCTACATATCATCTAACACCTATGCTAATCAATCACACAACCTATTTGTTTCACATAGTTCCTTTGTTTCTCAAAATTCTCAAAGTTCATCTATTTTTAATCATATTTCAAAATCAATTAGTTTTCAAAGCAAGACCATGATAAACTACTCATAAAAGTCCAATTACACTTCAATTAGATAGGGTTAGGTGTTTAGAACTCATAGGAATGCATTAGGATCCTTAAAAATGCGAAAAATCGGGTTTTCAGACACCTGTACAGGTCGCACGGTCGTGCATGTTGGACTCAAGGTCGTGTGTGCGACTGCGAATGACATGCATTGTCCGTGCCTAGGACACGCACGGTCGTGTTTGTCTGACAACACAGGATTTTTGATTTTTTGTTTTCTCCATTTCGCGTATAAAATTTTGATCGTTGATCTGTTTTCAATTATGTTTTTTCCTACGCGTTCCAATTGTAACGCCCTATTTCTATTAAAGCGATAAAACACGCGAATATAATAAATATTCAAGAAATAGACGCCACGTCTAACATAAAATCCAAACATCTCGACATGCATGCATATATAATATTTCAACAGTCGCAGCGGATACAAAATTAAATAACTTCAACATATACATGTCATGGTCAACACTACATCAACATACAAAAATAATCCACCAAGTCCAACAATGGACAAATCTCAACAACATAACAGAATTCAACAGAAACAAAAGGACACTACACCCTAATCAGAACCTAAAATCTAGACTCGACAACCGACAACGAGATAACTCTTGTTATCCAAGCATCAACTCACCAAAAGCAACTAATCCTGCACGGCGTCTACCCATCCATACAGACAGGTAGGCGGTCAAAACCACTGGAGGTTAGCATTACATTAATCATAATCAATAAATAATAATTGAAATGAATAAACAAATTCAATTTCCAAATAGTTTACATAAACAGTTAACCTCCAGATAAACATTCATACAACGAATCCAATATCACAACAAGCAACCATCTTTGCATTTATCACCAACAACATTATTCACATTCACAACCATCATTATGCAATGCGCCTAAACTTGACACATATATGCATGCGGTACCTAAACAACAATCATTAGATGCCAACTGCACATCTATGTAAGAGTACACCTCCTCTTACATGTAAGAGTGCACCTCCTCTTACAACAACTATGTAAAAGCACACCTCCTTTGATGAAGAAAATGCATTTTAAAAGTTTCTGATCACGCAAAATCATAGTATGATTTTTCTCCATCGTAGTACGATTTTTCCAGTGCGAAAACACTCCAAAAACTGGTCAAAATCGTAGTACGATGCCAAAAATCGTAGTACGATGGCTGCCTGACAGACAACATCAGATTTTCCAATTTTCAAGTTTTCGCGCGTAAAATCCAAACCATTAATCCGTTTTCAATGCCGTTTTCACCTACGCGCTCCTGACACTCAGCTTTATCAAAATCTACAGAAAAATTCAAGTTTCAACCACCCCAAAAAGATTTCCATAACCTCACATAATCACTTATTTGCAAAACGCTTAAACACCGACATTTCACACGAAAAAACCCGTTTTCTCCAAAACGACTCGACTAACACAATCACAACATGAAAACAGAAATTCTACCAAGTCCAGTTCATCCATCAACATCAAAAAATTGGTCAACAACCTCATATTTCAAAGTTCATTTTGGTCCTTCACATGAACAACTTAGCACAAACTCCACCAATTCAAACAACAACTTCACAAAATGGGATACCCATGGTATAAATCAACAACAACAAATCTCATCACCAATTCATCAATTCATGATACCCAATACATCAATTCATCAACAACACATGTTAAAACAACAACAACAACATTTGAACATGAATTCATCATCAATCTAACAACCACAACATTATTCATCATCAATTTCATACCAAAAACTCATCATGTTCATATATACCCATTTTGACATACAAATTCAACAACAACAACACAATTATCATTCAATTCATGTACATAATCATATCATCACAATTAACCATGAATTTCTACAACTAAATTCAAATTAACCACTTAATGAAAGAATTAGGGTAGAATCTACAACTATTAATTATGATTAAAGTCTAACCCCCTTACCTCAATTCTTCAAAATCAACACTAAGGCTTCACTTTAGCTTCAATCCTAGCTCCAATCCTTGAAGTTTGACCTCCCTCTAGCTCTCTCTCTAGCTTCCTCTTCAAACCCTTATCTTTTCTCTATCTCTATCTCTTCTCAATTGCAAATGTTGGTGAAAAACCCTATTTTTCTACTAACAAGAGTTTATATAGGTTCACCTAATTGGGCTTAACTCACAATGCCTTAATGGGCCTAACCCATTTCTATTCTAACCCAAAATGTTACTACTCACTTAACGGTAAAATGTATACTAACGGTCACCTACCGGTAATAAAATGAATTACTAGACTCCCTAGCTCTTAATAAAATAACAACTCTCACTAAGCACTAAAAATAATCCTCACAAAATTACCAAATTACCCCCCACTCACAAAATGACCAAAATACCCCTAAGTCTAAAATGGCTAAAATACATTTCTAACACCGAATTCTACCATTCCCGACCAAGAATACACACAGAGGCAAACAATCACATAAGAGCACATACAATACACATAAATAAATAATAAAATAAATCTAACGAAAAATCGGGCTGTTACAACTCTCCCACACTAAAAGAATTTTCGCCCTCGAAAATTACCTGAAGGAAACAACTCTGGATTCGCAACCCTCATCCTACTCTCTGATTCCCAAGTGGCACTCTCACTAGTCGGTCCAACCCAAATCACTTTAACCAAAACGATCTCCTTGTCACGCAAACGCTTCACCTCTCGATCATCAATCCTAACTGGCCAAGTCTCAACGGTCAAATTATCTCTTACTTCGAAATCATCCACTTGAATCACATGGGACGCATCATACACATACTTCCACAACTGTGACACATGAAACAAATCATGAAGATTCGACAAAGATGGCGGTAACGCAATCTGATACGCTACAACCCCAACCTTCTCAACAATCTTAAACGGTCCAACAAAACGAGGAGTCAACTTCCGACACTTCAAAGCATGACCAACACCAGTTACAGGATTCACTCTCAAAAGCACATGATCACTAACCTGAAACTCAATGTCCTTCCTCCTCTTATCATGATAACTCTTCTGCATACTCTGAGACGCTTTCATCTTCTATTGAATCATCTTAACCTTTTCCGTAGTCTCTTGCACAACCTCTGGTCCTAACAAAGCACTTTCACCTGATTCATACCAACATAACGACGTTCTACATCTTCAACCCAACTGACACCATGCTCCAACACACAAGCTCTCAACAAATCTTCCAAACTATGAATAGTCCTCTCCGTCTGACCATCAGTCTGGGGATGATAAGCAGAACTCAACCTCAACTTAGTTCCCAAAGTAACTTGCAAACTCTCCCAAAACATAGAAGTAAACCTCGGATCCCGATCCGACACAATACTAGAAGGAATACCATGCAATCTAACAATCTGCTCAATGTAGATCTCAACCAACTTCGCCACAGACATACCGGTCTTAATAGGAACAAAATGTGCCGACTTCGTCAACCGATCAACAATCACCCAAATCGAATCAAAACCCTTCACAGTCTTCGGCAACACTCCAACAAAATCCATAGAGATACTATCCCACTTCCATTCTGGCACAAACAAAGGTTGCATCAAACCCGACGGCTTCTGATGTTCAATCTTAGACTTCTCACAAACCAAACAACCATACACAAACTCCGCAATCTCTTTCTTCATTCCAGGCCACCAAAACAATCTCTTCAAATCCTGATACATCTTAGTTGCTCCTGGATGAATACTCAAACTACTTCTATGACATTCTTCTAAAATCCGTCTCTTAAGCTCAAGAACATCGGGTACACAAACACGATCACGAAACATCAAAACTCTGTTCTCACCCAATCTGAAGTTTCCACCTTTACCTTGGTTAACCAACACCACACGATCAACAAGTTCCAAATCTTCCTTCTGACCATTCTTGATCTCTTCCAAAATATTACTCGTCAGGTTCAACATCCCTAACCTTACTCCCTCTGGTGTCAACTCACTAACCAAACTCAAATCTCGAAACTGCTCAATCAATTCCAACTCTTTAACCATCAAAGCAGACATATGCAATGACTTCCTACTCAAGGCATCAGCAACAACATTCGCCTTCCCAAGATGATAGCTCAACTGAAAATTAAAATCCTTAAGATACTCCAACCATCTTCTCTGCCTCATATTCAACTCCTTCTGATCAAACAAGTACTTCAAACTCTTATGATCACTGAACACTTCAAACTTAGAACCATACAGATAATGCCTCCAAATCTTCAACACATACATAACGACTGCTAATTCCTAATCGTGAGTCGGATAATTCTTCTCATGTACTTTCAACTGCCTCGAAGCATAAGCCACAACCTGACGATTCTGCATAAGCACACCACCAAGACCCGTCTTAGAAGCATCACAATACACAACAAACGATTCCTTTGAATTCGGCAAAATCAACACTGGAGCTGAAGTCAACCTCTTCTTCAACTCTTGGAAACTCTTCTCACACTTAGCATCCCAAACATAAGCTTTGCCCTTTCCGAGTCAACTGCGTCAATGGCAACGCCAACTTAGAGAATCCCTCAATGAACCTCCGATAATAACCTGCCAAACCAAGAAAGCTTCTAACTTCAAAAACAGACTTAGGTGATTCCCATTGCAACACTGCATCAACCTTCGATGGATCCACATCAATACCACCTTTAGAAATCACATGACCAAGGAAACTCACTTCCCGCAACCAGAACTCACACTTCGACAACTTAGCAAACAACTTCTTCTCCTTCAAGACACCCAACACAATCCTCAAATGCTCGGCATGCTCTTCTTCTGACTTCGACTACACCAAAATATCATCTATAAACACCACCATAAAACGGTCCAGAAAAGGATGAAATATTCTATTCATATATTCCATGAAGACACCTGGCGCATTAGATACTCCAAATGGCATCACAGAATACTCATAGTGTCCATACCTTGTTCGGAATGCGGTTTTGGATATATCTTCCGCCTTCACTCTAATCTGATGATATCCTGACCTCAAATCAGTCTTGCTAAACACTTCCGCACCAACTAGCTGATCCATCAAATCATCAATCCTCGGAAGCGGATACCGATTCTTAATCGTCACCTTGTTCAACTGCCGATAATGCACACACAACCTCATGCTTCCATCCTTCTTCTTAACCAACAACACAGGAGCACCCCACGGAGAAACACTCGGCCTAATAAACTGCTTCTCGAGCAACTCTTCTAACTGCTGCTTCAATTCACCCAACTCTGATGCAGACATCCGATAAGGCGCAATCAAAATAGGACTCGTTCCTGGTACCAAATCAATTGCAAACTCAACTTCCCTCTCCGGCGGCAACTCGGTAATGTCGTCCGGAAAAACTTCTGGAAACTCTTGTACTACCGACAAATCACCAACTCCTTTCTCACTACTCTCCTTCAAGGAAGCAAACATCATAAATACACTAGCTTCACCGTCCAAAGACTTCTTCACTTGCTCTGCGGTCAAGAACTTCCCTCCTTCCTTAGCTACCGGCTTAGAAAACGTTATACTCTTGGTCAAACAATTACTGTTAACACCAAAAGTCAACAACCAATCCATACCAAAAATCACGTCCATATGCTTCAACGGAAGACACACAAGATCCAACTCAAAAACAACAAGAACCTTAACACCAACAACAACCAACCAAGTCTCTGCAGCCAAAGATACCTCCCTTGCCATACCCAACAAACCTGAAGCAACCTGCTACTCCCCCACTAAGCTCAAACCCACCTATAGAACGGAACAGCACAACAAGTAACGAAGGTAACTCAATACCATTCAAGTACAAATAGGGAATTCAACGGGTTTTGGTTTGGACAAGACGACCACGGCTCTGATACCAACTTGTAACGTCCTATTTCTATTAAAGCGATAAAACACTCGAATATAACAAATATTCAAGAAATAGACGCTACGTCTAAAATAAAATCCAAACATCTCGACATGCATGCATATATAATATTTCAACAGTCACAGCGGATACAAAATTAAATAACTCCAACATATACATGCCATGGTCAACACGACATCAACATACAAAAATAATCCTCCAAGTCCAACAATGGACAAATCTCAACAACATAACAGAATTCAACAGAAACAAAAGGACACTACACCCTAATCAGAACCTAAAATCTAGACTCGACAACTGACAACGAGACAACTCCCGTTATCCAAGCATCAACTCACCAAAAGCAACTAATCCTGCATGGCGTCTACCCATCCATACAGACAGGTAGGCAGTCAAAACCACTGGAGGTTAACATTACATTAATCATAATCAATAAATAATAATTGAAATGAATAAACTTTTCCAAATAGTTTACATAAACAGTTAAACTCCAGATAAACATTCATACAACGAATCCAATATCACAACAAGCAACCATCTTTGCATTTATCACCAACAACATTATTCACATTCACAACCATCATTATGCAATGCGCCTAAACTTGACACATATATGCATGCGGTATCGAAACAACAGTCATTAGATGCCAACTACACATCTATGTAAGAGTACACCTCCTCTTACATGTAAAGTGTACACCTCTTCTTACAACAACTATGTAAAAGTACACCTCCTTTTACATTTCAACATATGACTCAATATGATATGATGCATGGACATACAACAACGACCCGATAATGCACAATAACTACCAACGACAATGTAAGAGTATACCTCCAATTACATTGACTATCTCAACAACAATTGCATTATCAAGTATACATGTCCACACACATTCAACAAATCATAATTCACATATGAGTCATCATCACGTAAATCATCATCAACTACACAATACAACAATTTCACATACTTCTCATAAACCAAGCAAAATGGAATAATACAACATTTATGATAAACATCATATTCAACCTTCAACAACCATTCATGTAACCTCAATTAATCATATGAAACTAATCATGAAAGATTTATAAAGCATTTGGTTTAAAAGAACCATTTTCAACAAGTTCGTCTATCGGTATCCCATTTTCAAAATAATTGAAGTTAATGAACCAAAACCAAGTAACAAGATCCAATGCCTCAACTAAGTATACCTTTCAACTACATATATATGCAGTAGAGCATACCTTGGCGTTTCACCGGCTAAACATGACGAATCCATGAAAATCACAAAGTTCGTCTCTAATATTCATTTTTCCAAAAGAATACCATTTTCAAAGGAAAACATGTCAAGACTTGATGAAACCAATCCCAACCATTTTTAGATATCATATAAGTACAAACATAGGCCTCTTATAAGCTATCAAGCATTAGTTCAAAGTTCCACTAAGGTTCAATCGAGAAAATCCCAAGTTCGTCTCATAATTACTCAATTCAATGTAAAGCAACACAAGAACTCATTAGACCCTTTAAACAAAGTTATTTCTTTCATAAAAACACCCCTAGATGATTAGGATAAAGTTCCTATACTTAGGAATAGGTTTGAAAACAATTTGGTTGAAGAAAATGCATTTTAAAAGTTTCTGATCACGCAAAATCATAGTATGATTTTTCTCCATCGTAGTACGATTTTTCCAGTGCGAAAACACTCCAAAAACTGGTCAAAATCGTAGTACGATGCCAAAAATCGTAGTACGATGGATGCCTGACAGACAACATCAGATTTTCCAATTTTAACGTTTTCGCGCGTGAAATCCAAACCGTTAACCCATTTTCGATGTCATTTTCGCCTACGCGCTCCTGACACTTATCTCTATCCTAATCTACAGAAAAATTCAAGTTTCAACCACCCCAAAAACGATTTCCATAACCTCACATAATCACTTATTTGCAAAACGCTTAAACACCGACATTTCACACGAAAAACCCGTTTTCTCCAAAACGACTCGACTAACACAATCACAACATGAAAACAGAAATTCTACCAAGTCCAATTCATCCATCAACATCAAAAAATCGGTCAACAACATCATATTTCAAAGTTCATTTTGGTCCTTCACATGAACAACTTAGCACAAACTCCACCAATTCAAACAACAACTTCACAAAATGGGATACCCATGGTATAAATCAACAACAACAAATCTCATCACCAATTCATCAATTCATGATACCCAATGCATCAATTCATCAACAACACATGTTAAAACAACAACAATAACATTTGAACATGAATTCATCATCAATCTAACAACCACAACATTATTCATCATCAATTTCATACCAAAAACTCATCATGTTCATATATACCCATTTTGACATACAAATTCAACAACAACAACAAAATTATCATTCAATTCATGTACATAATCATATCATCACAATTAACCACGAATTTCTACAACTAAATTCAAATTAACCACTTAATGAAAGAATTAGGGTAGAATCTACAACTATTAATTATGATTAAAGCCTAACCCCCTTACCTCAATTCTTCAAAATCAACACTAGGGCTTCACTTTAGCTTCAATCCTAGCTCCAATCCTTGAAGCTTGACCTCCCTCTAGCTCTCTCTCTAGCTTCCTCTTCAAACCCTTATCTTCTCTCTATCTCTATCTCTTCTCAATTGCAAATGTTGGTGAAAAACCCTATTTTTCTACTAACAAGAGTTTATATAGGTTCACCTAATTGGGCTTAACTCACAATGCTTTAATGGGCCTAACCCATTTCTATTCTAACCCAAAATGTTACTACTCACTTAACTGTAAAATGTATACTAACGGTCACCTACCGGTAATAAAATGAATTACTACTCTCCCTAGCTCTTAATAAAATAACAACTCTCACTAAGCACTAAAAATAATCCTCACAAAATTACCAAATTACCCCCCACTCACAAAAGGACCAAAATACCCCTAAGTCCAAAATGACTAAAATACCTTTCTAACACCGAATTCTACCATTCCCGACCAAAAATACACACAGAGGCAAACAATCACATAAGAGCACATATAACACACATAAATAAATAATAAAATAAATCTAACGAAAAATCGGGTTGTTACACCAATCACTTAAACCTATCATATTCTAATGTAAAATCTTGTTTTCCTATCTCAAACAACTTAATCCAATTTCCACCAAAATTACTTATTTCACAAAAACGCTTAAAACGACTTTTACTTCAAAACCAAGTTTTCTCTCAAACAATCCCACACCCAAAACTCATAGTCCAAAACAGAAATTCTATTCAACGTAATTCAACACAACATCTTCATCAATTCACTCAAATTCATCAAAATTAAAGTTCTTCATTTTTAACTCATTTTCACAAAAGTGATAAAAAAAAAACACAACAATTTAACCACAACCACACATTTATCAATACTCAATGCATGAATTATCATCACCAACATAACCAACAACATTCATATCATATAATCATGATTTTACCAACAATCAATGACAACAACATCATTTTTCCTCATTTTAAGCTAAAACTTCAAAGTAACCATTTCAACTTTTCTGTTCAGAATTAGGGTCCCCTAAGGCGATTTTAGGGTCGAAAACGAAGTTAGGAAAGGTCCCCTAGAGCAAAATCGCAGATTTCTGTAACCAAAAACTAAAATAAAAACTGGGAATTTTCAGTTCAGAATTAAGTTTTGATGTCTTCATGAAAGATGTAACTATGAATGTTATCTTTAATTTGGTGTTGGTTTGACCTTATTCAAACATCTAGAACTCAAGATATGATCAAAATACTACACAGGGGTCAGCAGGGTCGTTAGGGTCGTGCTCTTTTCTGAGGCTTAGGAAAACCAACTTTTCGACTCTTCTGTTTTGAAATAGGTTTCGATCTAAACATGAAAGTTGTAGTTTGTGGATGATAAATATCATGTGGCTTTAGAGTGACTCCAATAGGACATCAAAATCTTGTGTTATGATCAAATTACAACACAGATGTCAGCATGGTCGAGCACTCTGCCTAGGGTTAGGAAAACCAGCCTTTGCACCCCTCTCTGTATCGAATTGGATTTAGGTTCCTTCATGAAAGTTGTATATATGGGTGTTATCTTTCCTTTAGCTTCGGTTTGACCTCATTCAGACATTCCTAAGTTGAGTTATGATTAAAATGTCGCATGTGGGTCATGCTGTGTTTTTCATGAGATTTCAGCACAACCCTTTCAATGGAATCCAAAACCACTTTGAAAATTTTAAGGAGTTTCGGAGAGCCGTTAGAGTGAGAAGTAAAAGTAATGGTCCTGAACTAATAAAAAAATATTAGGGAGTGTGCTTAGGCATAATAAAAGGTGATTTCCTCAATTTACTAGTGAAACTAAAGTTAGAATCGTAAAAGGATGGATAAGGAGAGGAAAGGGCATTGTTATGATTGGATCTTAGAACAATAAAGGAGAAAATTTAAGAACCATAGGATGAAGAATAAGTCTAATATTATCTATTAAAATCATAGAGTGTAAACTCCAGCAAGATGAGTGCAAGGTGTTAATGTCTAAGGTGAAAAACGATAATATCGATGAAATAACATGAGAGGGTAGAGTCTTATGACTTAATAAACCTAGTCGCATATGAAGTTAGATATTATAAGATATAATGACGGAGTAGTGAAAACTTTAGATTTAGACCGGAGGATAAGATATGTCGCTAGGATAAGAGGGTAGGTAATGGAAATAAGATTAATGACGAGAGTGAGATCTAAATATGGTGTTGAATTAACGAAGACACGAACTACATGTTTGAGTAAGTGTTATGATATTAATAGACGAAGCTATACTAATGTTGTAATATGATGATATATGATGAATGATGTAATAAATGATGCTTAAGAATGACGATTAATGACGATGACATATTTTGTTTAGGACGACGAGTAAATGATGAAATGGATTAAGTGGTGAGTAAAAGTTAAAGTAATGGGGAAGGCGTTAGAGATTATAATAACAGTGAGGGAAGATATTAAGTTAATTAACGTTAATAAGATGAAACATTAATAGTGTAGATGGTGTGGTTACGCAGTAAGTTAAAACATGAATTGGTTAATATGGTGAACGACGATTATTAGAAGAGATATGTAGTGATGGTTTAGAATAGTGGAGGACGATGTAGGTAGATTTCTTAGAATAATAATGAGCTCAAGATAGTAGTAGACAAAAGAGTGTAGAGCCAGAATGAACATGTAGAATGATGAAGTGGTTTAAGGTAATGAAAATGCTAGTTGAAGAAATAAGACGAAGGTGATCTTAAATAGAAAGGCGTAAGTTAGAGTAAGGGATGATGTTAGAAAGAATGATAATGGTGAAGTAACGACCTTAGGTTAAAATGAAATGAGTCATGTCACTTATATGTTACTCAACACCTACTCTTGTATCCAATGTGGAACTTTAACTCGCACTTGACACATTAACATATCTCCCTCAAGTATAAGAATATGCATCCAAGATCTACAACCAAAAACCACTTTTTCTTCCCTGCAAAGTCAAACCGAGTTGTGATACCATCATTGGACCTTACGGGGGAGCCATCATTGGTGTGGATCAACCAATTATACAAAGAGAAATCATACAAATGAGAGTTACTGATTACAAACGAGAGCAATCTTAATCCAATATTATAAGTATTATCATACCCCAATTTTTGACCTAAGGTCCCACTGACACCCGTCGCCTGACACTGATCGATCTCTGATTTTTCAGTCAAAAATTCGGCAGAGAGGTATTTTAAAATACCTTATTTTTTGTTCCGAGTCGGGCCATCTTCTCTCTTCATTTTTTTTATTTAATTTTATCTTTATTTCCATCTTTCATTTTTAATTAACTTTAATTTATTTAAGTTTTTATTTAACTTTAATTTACTTTAAGTCTTTAATTAATTTTAATTCTATTTTCTAATCCTTATCTTTTAGCTTAATATTATTTTCTTCTTAGTCATTATCTTCATTTTTAGTTTTACTTCTTCGTCCATATCAAAAGTCAGTCTAAATCCAAAGCACAATCTGTCAGTCAAACATCCAATTCCAGTCCAGGTTCAAATCTAGCAACAAACAAACCTATCCTCCTCCTTAAGCCACAATTTTCTTCTCAATTCTCAACAGACCCTAATTTAAGCCTGTTACTATAAAGCCAGACGCCCAATCCATCTGCAAGGGGGCAATTTTCAACGCACAAATCATCGGCCGAATTCATCAACCAAAATCTGCACATTTACCCAATTCCAAATCACGCACAGGGGGCCAAATTTCAACGCACAATTCACAGGCCAAAAATTCATCCTAAACCAGCAATTTATTCACGCACAAAAACTTCCAACACCTGCAATCAAAACACACAACCAAAGCAGCAATCGACGCATAAGCCTGCACACAAACAACAAAAATTTCACTCATCAACACCCTGCAATATTCCAACACAATTCAAACCGACCGCATCTTAAACCAACAACCAAACCTCAATCAAAACGAACCTGCGACCAAACAACACGAACCTGATACACACACGGACGGTGACTCACGCACAGAAGACAGTAGGTTACGATTTTGGACTAGCTACGACGCACGGGCAATTGCAAGCACCACTTCCAGGACTGAACCGATCTGCACAACAATACAAAGGAGTCCAACACAGTCAACGACGGAGCACAAATTTCAAACCGAATCAAAGGTTTAACAAAAGGTAAGTTTCTTTCTTTTTTTCAAGATCTAAAAGTTTAGGGTTAGGATTTGGGGAATTTTGATAGTAGAATTGAATAGAGAAGAGGAAAGAAACAGAAAGAGCGGAAAAAATGAGAAAGGGAGACCTTTTAAGGTCCGACGCGGTGGCGCCGCCACTCCGACCGGCCAACCACCGCCGGAACCACCTACTCTCCGCCATGAAACTTGCCGGATTCTGGGCTGGCTTTGATGAACACATGGGTGTTCTTATGAGAGAGAACAGAGAGGACTTAAGAGAAGAGAGAGTAGAATTGCAAAATGAATGAAAAATAAGCAACACAGCCTATATGTATGCTACTCGACCCAGACCCATTCCAAAACCGATCCAACACTTGACCCGAGACCCATTTCGATTCTACAAGGCCCATTGTGTGTCTCCCTTTCATTTTCCTGCTTGCTGTTTAACATCCCCTGATTACTGTTTGAACCCCCACTTCGCATCACACCATTTTACTTCCTTTTCTTCATGCATTTTAGTCCTCCTTTGCATTTTTTTATTCCTTTTGCATCATATCACTTTATGTGTATTAGATTAGGTTGCACATTTATCATTTATTTATTCGTACATATTTATTTTTTATCTCATTTATTGCACATAATTTAGAATGTAAATTAGGCTAATTTAAAGTCTTTCATGCATTTTTTAGTTTAGGTTTATTTTCACGCATAGTTACATATTCATTTTTTTTTTTTTAGCATGGATTTTAGAATGTAAATGTTAGGCTTAATGTAAATATGCATATTTATTTATTTTCTCGCAGACCATAGAATGTATTAATAGGTTTTTTGTAATAACTTAGGTGCATGTGTGCGTGAGTGGGTGTATGTTTACTCTTATGCTTGGTAGTTTAGGTAAAAGGCCCTTGTGGTGGTCCAACGCCACCATGGGGTCTCTACGTTTTTATTTCTTTATGCTCCGTTAGCTTAAATTTATTCTAATTATTCAAAAACAACAAAAACATGCAAATAGTTCAAAAAACACAAAAAATATTTTATTAAATAAACCCTGATCCTAAATCAAGTGACCGTCTTTTCTTGTTTTATTTTCTTAATCAAACTTCAATCAATTTAATCTTATTTCAAGTCCGTTTTTTTTCTTTAATATAAAAAATACAAACAAATTCATTTTGCCATTTGGCTTTTCCATTTTAAAACCTTTTTCAAACTAATAAAAAACACACAACCAATCAAACGTCAGTTTTCTTAACCCTGAACTACGAGGTTTTGATCCCTCACGGGTACGTAGGCAGAGGACACTCGTCCTTCCAAATCAATAAAATGTAGATAAACTAGGTCTCCTTTTCTTTTATCTTTTCAAACTTTTTTTTTCAAAAAACAAGAAAGTTATAGCACATTAATTAAATGAAACCAAGAGGTTCCCGTAGAGTACTATGGACATAAAGGGTGCTAACACCTTCCCTTTATGTAACTAACCCCCGAACCCTAAATCTTTTCAATATGGGGTGTTTGAACTTTTTTCCCCTTTTCTTAAAAATTAAATGTTCGGTCGTGAAAAAATTATTGAGCAAAAGCTAATCAAATAGCCTTGATCTCCGAAAAATGACGCGACAGAAATGGCGACTTCACTGGGGACCCCCCCCCCCCCCCCTAAGTGGGTTGAGCCTAACTTGGTTTTACCTAAATTTTTGTGCTATAACTTGCTTAAAAAAAAATCAAAAAAAATAAAAGATGGAAATACCTGTATATATGTTCTCCCTTCTTCTTCTTTCTTCTTTTTCTTAACGTGAGTGGTGAGATAAGTCCTAACCCGGACTTGAGAGAAATATAAGATAGGACGGGGTATAATCATAGTGTCATACCAAGAGCATTCTTGGACCATGCGTACATGTGATAACCCTACTCGGCGGAGGCCTCACGGAAGGTAGTACTCTTGTTGTCATGAGCATTCATGTCGACGTTATTACTTTCAATGTGAGTGTCCCGTGAAGCCGTGGACCTTAGTAACCCTTAACCCATCTTGGCCTTTTTAGGACGTAGTGCGGTGGCTAAACCAAGAGCATTCTTGACTTTAGTTGTCACACGATACTACACTCAAACTAGACTTCCTTGTGGATGATATTGGACTAGGAGCATTCCTATACACCGGTATATTCATAAGGGTAGTTGCAATTTGGGAACTTGGTAGAACGCTTGTTACAATTACAAATGAAACCATAGTCCTTACCAAATGGCGTTGTTACTCTTGACTCCAACATGTGGATTTAACCTCACCATATTTTCATTGTTTGTGTTAGCACAATCATGCATACATGCATTCATTCATGAAAACTTTTTCTCATTAAAAAAAATATCGAAGGACTTAAACAAGTTTTTATTGTAAACATTGTAGATATGACTACTAGGAGTATTAAGAAGTATAACTTCCAAAGCCAAGATCTGGAAAGCTTAAGGAGTTTAGGAGATGTCATCACTAATCCAGCAGGTTTTCAGTCTCACCATGGGAAGTTGCTCAAGATTCTCAATACAAAGTTCGACGAAGGGATCCTCAAGACTCTGGTCCAATTCTACGATCCTCGCCTCCACTGCTTCACCTTCCCGGACTATCAGCTTGTCCCCACCCTAGAAGAATATTCCTAATTGGTCGGTCTACCCATACTTGATATAGTACCTTTTAGTGGTCTCGAGGGGGCCCCTAAGGCATCAGATATTGCAAAAGCCCTTCATCTCAAGATATCTGACATAACTGATAACCTCACTACCAAAGGGAAAGAGAAAATCCAGGGGCTAACTTCCAAATTCCTAATCAGTAAAGCCAACATTTTTGCTGCATCAAAGAATACCCTTGCTTTCGAGTCCATCCTGGCCTTGCTCATCTATGGCCTTGTGCTTTTCCACAACGTTAATGGTTTTGTCGATGCTAATGCCATCCAATGTTTCCTCACCAAAAACCCGGTCCCTACTCTCCTTGCTGATACCTACCACTCCATCCACCATAGAACCGATAAGCAGGGCGTAACCATTCTTTGTTGAACACCTTTACTCTATAAGTGGTACATCTCACACCTACCCCAATTCTACCTCTCCAAAGACAAAGCTATATACTCAGAGAAAATCATGTCCCTTGCTCCAGCTGATGTGGTTTGGTACAACCCAGCTTACGTCACCAGAACCATCATTGACTCATGTGGAAACTTCGGTAATGTGCCTCTCCTCGGTATTCATGGGGGAATCAGCTACAACCCTATCCTAGCTAGACGCCAGTTTGGGTATCCTATGAAAGAAAAGCCTTGCAACATTGCACTAGAGGGCACATTCTATCTCAACCTCACTGACAGCAAGGGTATGAGAGATCAATTCGTGAAAGCTTGGCGTACCATCCGCAGGAAAAACAGCAATCAATTAGGGGATAAGTCGGACCTCACTTATGAAACCTATACCCAATGGGTTATTGATAGAGCTGCCAAATATAGGATGCCTTACCCTCTACCGAGGTACTTGTCCTCAACTACCCCAGAACTACCTTTACCCTTACTCCCCAGTACCCAAGAGAAGTACCAGGAGAAAATGGCTGACTTAAACCGTGTGTGTACCACTTGGAAAAGGAAGTACGAGGAAGCTATGTCTGAAGCAGGGGATAAAGGTGTGGAAATACTGCAGCTCAAGCATGAGCTCCTCAACAAAGAGCGACAATTGATAGAGAAAAATGCTCACATCCAAGCCCAAAGTGCGACGCTTGCACAATTCATCAGCAAAAAGGAGTGCATGGATTTCTTCGCAGGGGCCCACCCAGATTTCGAGGAGTAGTCTACTACAAGAGCTCGAGAGTTTCCCAGTTGTTTCACCACTTTATGTTATTTTCTAGCTTTTTGTGATGTACTTTGGAGTCTATCCCTTGGCTCAGTTTTGTTAAAAGGGAATTATCTTGTAGTACTTTAATTAGTCAATGAAATTTTCAATTATGATGTTTACAAATTTACTTTTATAAGTCCTTCGATAAAAAAAAAATGTGTGTCTATTTTTGCATAAGCATCATGCATCATTTTGCATTTCATAGTCTCAATTCCGAGTCTCACAAATTTTTCTTTTCCATAAAAGGGTTAACCCGTTTCACAAAGTGGTCCGACTTTTCTCTTCCAAAGTCGACTCGCACCTACAACACTCGTACAAACAAAAGAGAGAAGTGTGGACAAGAGATCACAACGCTCCAGGCCGAGTCAAAGCAGCTGCAGTTCTAGCAGGGGCCTGAAAGCCAACATCAACAACAGCCTCGACAACAGGTTCCAAAGATGCAGTTTGACCCGCTCCCAATGACGTATGCGGAACTACTTCCCATCTTGCTCATGAAGAACCTTGTCAAAACTAGAAAGCCTCCTCGAGTGCCTAACGAGTTGTCGGTTGGGTATCAACCTGACCTCTCATGTGCCTTTCATCAAGGAGCACCCGACCATGACATCGAGCACTGTTTATCTTTGAAGATTGAAGTCCAAAATCTGATTGAAGCCAATATGTTGCTCTTTGAAGGTTGAGTTCAGATGTGCAAATTAATCCACTGCCAAATTATATTGCCTAATATCGTGACACATGGAGTGGATTTTGATGTTCCTCATACTACTTACGTGTTCAAATAATGTTTGTTTGTTGCTTTTTTGCTTTTCAAAAAAATTCTTTCGTCCCGCCCGAGACGAAAGTGAACTTGTGTAGGGCTTTTTGCCTTATGTATTTTCCATCATTAATAAAAAGGTCGTTTTGGCCCCGACTTTGTTTTTATTTTGTGCTTTTTCTGGAAAAATGGTAATACAAAAAACCAAAAAATAAATTTCATTCTCAATATCTGCATAATCATAACTTGTACTTGTCAAAATCAAAAAAATCAAAGCATGCATTAATAAGCCTGTTGAACACATTAACCATGTACTCTCTTCCAACTTTGAGTTCCTTGTATCCGAAGCTGAAGAAGAGGAGAATGAAGAGATTTCCGACAAGATCTCTCACATACTGGGGCATTTTAGCCGTCGAAGCAGCAAACAAATATCAAGAAGATTGTTCAGAAGACGGCATTCACTCACAAAGACTGGCATGAGATGTTACCGGTGCCTCGCATGGATATCGTACTTCAATACACATTTCAACCGGGGCAACCCCCCTCCTTCCCCAATATGCAACATGGAGGTCGTGCTTCCCGTGGAGGTCGAAGTCCCGTCAATAGGAGTTCTGCTAAAGTCCACGCTTGATCGAATTTAAACGCATGACGACCTGGTACAAATATATCAAAAGAGGTTTGGAAACAAGCTTCTAACAAAAAGGTTCGTCCCCACGAATTTCAAGAAGGAGACTTCATGCCTAAAAAGGCACTATTTTTCAACCAGACTCCAAGGGCAAGTGGATGCTTAACTATGAAGGCCCATGTACAATGACTTTCGCAACTACGGATGGTGACAAACTCACGCGATCTATGAACGCTGATGCAGTCAAGAAATACTTTGTCAAAAAAAAAAGCTCGATAAGTCGCAAACCTGAAATGGCGGCTTAGGCAAAAATGAGCGTCTCGGTGGACTGAAAACCCGAAAGGGCGGTCCAGTCAAAAGTTAGAGACATGAACAAAAATGATTATCCTGATAGGTTGAAACCCAAAAAGGGCGATCTATGCAAAAGTTAAGGATAAAGACAAAGTAATTGCATCCGGTCAGCACAGTCCACTTTGGGCGTCCAGCTATCAAAAGATCTCTGATTCGAAGCATCTGCAGATCGAAGACTCGAAACAGGGGCATTCAAAGACTCGGAACTGGGCCATTCAAAGTTGTTGGGGAGAATAACGGTTATATGTGTTCAATGTACCTTCCCATTATAATTACCATTTTCCAAACTTTTTTTTAAATCCGTGGAGCCATGCCTTTGGCAGGTCACCACTCAATTCATCAAATTTGAGCCTGTGCCCATTTATTTGGAACTCCCATTTATTCTATTTGCAAAATTTCTTCTATTTTTGATGACAATACTTGAAGCAAAAATTTTCAAAATACGAAACTTCTTTTTTACATCTTTTGAAAAGTGTGAACAACAAACACACTCTCTTTGAACTCATGAGTAGTTGAAGCGTACATCAACATCCGCCTCGAGAACGGTTACATTCCGAAAGAGAAACATGGCTAAGCATTATGGAGAGGACCTCTGATTCTAGCAAGATGCTTTCACGGTTAAAAAAAAAATACAAAAAAGAAATACAAAAATAAATGCTCGCTAAGTTGAAAACCTGAAAAAGCGGCTTAGGCAATAGAGAGCGTCCCGGTGGACTGAAAACCCGAAAGGGAGGTCCAGGCAAAAATTAGGGGCATAAAAAAGGAATATATTCCCGATGGACTGAAAACCCGAAAGGGCGGTCCAGGCAAAAGTTAGGGATTTTCAAAAGAAAAAAAACAAAAAAATATGACTGTTGAAGCATACCAGTGGAATAACACTCTACGCCGGTTTACAAATGGCGACTTCTTCCAGACTTTTGGTACGACAATAGGCTTTCTCCCCAAAATTCATCAGTTGCTATTCATCAGTTGCTACCTTGTGCCGGGTTTTACACCGCTAACGGATCGATTTGTTCACAATAATATCATCTCTTAGGAAGTTTGCCGAGTGTTTGTACTGCGATGTCAGTCCGCCTCCCATCCTACATATCTTGTATCGTTTCATCGAGTCGCCTGTCATATCCAATTTATACAATCGTACAAGCTACATCCATACATTCATGCATTCATATGTTTATACATTCATACATCAATGCTTTCACATATTTATACTCAACATATACACCACAACATTCATACATGGTTGCATCAGTCACTCAAAGTCGAAATTGGCTGTATCCTTTCAGGTCGGTCCTCACTCAACCTTTATCTTATCAAGTGTATCATTCCCCGGCTTATCGGATTACGGACTTTCAAGTGTTTCAATTCCCTGCTTTGTCGGATTACGGAATGTCAAGTATATCATTCCCCGGTTTATCGGATTACTGAATATCAAATGTGTCTTTCCCCGGTTTATCGGATTACGGAATCTCAAATGTATCGTTCCCCGGTATATCGGATTACGGAATATCAAATGTGTCATTCCCCGGTTTATCGGATTACGGAATATCAAATGTGTTTTTCCCTGATTACGGAATCTCAAAGGTGTCATCCCCAGCTTAGCTGTTCTAGTGACGTCACCAATCAATTTCAATTTCAATTTCAATTTCAATGGTGTCGTCCCCAGTTTGTCTGTTCTAGAGACGTCGCCAATCAATTTCAATTTCAATTTCAAAAGTGTCATCCCCAGCGTTAGCTGTTCCAGTGATGTCACTAATCAATTTCTATTTCAATTTCAATTTCAAAGTGTCATCCCCAGCGTTAGCTGTTCCAGTGATGTCACTAATCAATTTCAATTTCAATTTCAATTTCAAAAGTGTCATCCCCAGCGTTAGCTCTAGTGATGTCACTAATCAATTTCTATTTCAATTTCAATTTCAAAGTGTCATCCCCAGCGTTAGCTGTTCCAGTGATGTCACTAATCAATTTGAATTTGAATTTCAATTTCAAAAGTGTCATCCCCAGCGTTAGCTGTTCTAGTGATGTCACTAATCAATTTCAATTTCAATTTCAATGGTGTCGTCCCCAGTTTATCTGTTCCAGAGACGTCGCCAATCAATTTCAATTTCAATTTCAAAAGTGTCATCCCCCAGCGTTAGCTGTTCCAGTGATGTCACTAATCAATTTCTATTTCTATTTCAATTTCAAAGTGTCATTCCCAGCGTTATCTGTTCCAGTGATGTCACTAATCAATTTCAATTTCAATTTCAAAAGTGTCATCCCCAGCGTTAGTTGTTCTAGTGATGTCACTAATCAATTTCAATTTTAATTTCAACGGTGTCGTCCCCAGTTTATCTGTTCTAGAGACGTCGTCAATCAATTTCAATTTCAATTTCAAAAGTGTCATCCCCAGCGTTAGCTATTCTAGTGATGTCACTAATCAATTTCAATTTCAATTTCAAAAGTGTCATCCCCAGCGTTAGCTGTTCTAATGATGTCACTAATCAATTTCAATTTCAATAGTGTCGTCCCCAGCGTCAGCTGTTTCAAAGATGTCGCTAAAAGTGTTGTCTTCATTAAGCTATCGTCCCGAACCAATACTGTAGTAGACAATCTTTCCCCAGTGAAGCTACATTTCCCCTTAGCAGAGTCAGATCACCTTTCTTCAACGAATTTCGGTATCCCATTGTTCTTTCTCATTCTAGTCAAATCATCTTTGCTGTCCTGCATTCTTACAAACATTTCACGAGCATTCATAGCATCTTAGGTCCAAAATTGGTGTACTTTGTATTTAAGTCTCTTCGCTCCAATCGAATTAAAGATTCCATCTTCAAATCTCCGGACGAAGAAACTTAAATAGGGGCATCTGTCATACCCCAATTTTTGACCTAAGGTCCCACTGACACCCGTCGCCTGACACTGATCGATCTCTGATTTTTCAGTCAAAAATTCGGCAGAGAGGTATTTTAAAATACCTCATTTTTTGTTCCGAGTCGGGCCATCTTCTCTCTTCATTTTTTTATTTAATTTTATCTTTATTTCCATCTTTCATTTTTAATTAACTTTAATTTATTTAAGTTTTTATTTAACTTTAATTTACTTTAAGTCTTTAATTAATTTTAATTCTATTTTCTAATTCTTATCCTTTTAGCTTAATATTATTTTCTTCTTAGTCATTATCTTCATTTTTAGTTTTATTTTTTCGTCCATATCAAAAGTCAGTCTAAATCCAAAGCACAATCTGTCAGTCAAACATCCAATTCCAGTCCAGGTTCAAATCAAGCAACAAACAAACCTATCCTCCTCCTCAAGCCACAATTTTCTTCTCAATTCTCAACAGACCCTAATTTAAGCTTGTTACTATAAAGCCAGACGCCCAATTCATCTGCAAGGGGGCAATTTTCAACGCACAAATCATCGGCCGAATTCATCAACCAAAACCTGCACATTTACCCAATTCTAAATCACGCACAGGGGGCCAAATTTCAACGCACAATTCACAGGCCAAAAATTCATCCTAAACTAGCAATTTATTCAAGCACAAAAACTTCCAACAACCTGCAATCAAAACACACAACCAAAGCAGCAATCGACGCATAAGCCTACACACAAACAACAGAAATATCACTCATCAACACCCTGCAATATTCCAACACAATTCAAACAGACCGCATCTTAAACCCACAACCGAACCTCAATCAAAACGAACCTGCGACCAAACAACACGAACCTGATACACACACGGACGGTGACGCACGCACAGAAGATAGTAGGTGACGACTTCGGACTAGCTACGACGCACGGGAAATTGCAAGCACCACTTCCAGGACTGAACCGATCTGCACAACAATACAAACGAGTCCAACACAGTCAACGACGGAGCACAAATTTCAAACCGAATCAAAGGTTTAACAAAAGGTAAGTTTCTTTCTTTTTTTCAAGATCTAAAAGTTTACGGTTAGGATTTGGGGAGTTTTGAGAGTAGAATTGAATAGAGAAGAGGAAAGAAACAGAAAGAGCGGAAAAAACGAGAAAAGGAGACCTTTTAAGGTCCGACGCGGTGGCGCCGCCACTCCGGCCGGCCAACCACCGCCGGAACCACCTACTCTCCGCCGTGAAACTTGCCGGATTCTGGGCTGGCTTTGATGAACACATGCGTGTCCTTATGAGAGAGAACATAGAGGACTTAAGAGAAGAGAGAGTAGAATTGCAAAATGAATGAAAAATAAGCAACACAGCCTATATGTATGCTACTCGACCCAGACCCATTCCAAAACCGATCCAACACTTGACCCGAGACCCATTTCGATTCTGCAAGGCCCATTGTGTGTCTCCCTTTCATTTTCCTGCTTGCTGTTTAACATCCCCTGATTACTGTCTGAACCCCCACTTCGCATCACACCATTTTACTTCCTTTTCTTCATGCATTTTAGTCCTCCTTGCATTTTTTTATTCCTTTTGCATCATATCACTTTATGTGTATTAGATTAGGTTGCACATTTATCATTTATTTATTCGTACATATTTATTTTTTATGTCATTTATTGCACATAATTTAGAATGTAAATTAGGCTAATTTAAAGTCGTTCATGCATTTTTTAGTTTAGGTTTATTTTCACGCATAGTTACATATTCATTTTTTTTTTAGCATGGATTTTAGAATGTAAATGTTAGGCTTAATGTAAATATGCATATTTATTTATTTTCTCGCAGACCATAGAATGTATTAATAGGTTTTTTGTAATAACTTAGGTGCATGTGTGCGTGAGTGGGTGTATGTTTACTCTTATGCTTGGTAGTTTAGGTAAAAGGCCCTTGTGGTGGTCCAACGCCACCATGGGGTCTCTACGCTTTTATTTCTTTATGCTCCGTTAGCTTAATTTTATTCTAATTATTCAAAAACAACAAAAACATGCAAATAGTTCAAAAAACACAAAAAATATTTTATTAAATAAACCTTGATCCTAAATCAAGTGACCATCTTTTCTTGTTTTATTTTCTTAATCAAACTTCAATCAATTTAATCTTATTTCAAGTCCATTTTTTTCTTTAATATAAAAAATACAAACAAATTCATTTTGCCATTTGGCTTTTCCATTTTAAAACCTTTTCAAACTAATAAAAAACACACAATCAATCAAACGTCAGTTTTCTTAACCCCGAACTACAAGGTTTTGATCCCTCACGGGTACGTAGGCAGAGGACACTCGTCCTTCCAAATCAATAAAATGTAGATAAACTAGGTCTCCTTTTCTTTTATCTTTTCAAACTTTTTTTTTTCAAAAAACAAGCAAGTTATAGCACATTAATTAAATGAAACCAAGAGGTTCCCGTAGAGTACTACGGACATAAAGGGTGCTAACACCTTCCCTTTATGTAACTAACCCCCGAACCCTAAATCTTTTCAATATGGGGTGTTTGAACTTTTTTCCCCTTTTCTTAAAAATTAAATGTTCGGTTGTGAAAAAATTAGTGAGTCAAAAGCTAATCAAATAGCCTTGATCTCCGAAAAATGACGCGACAAGTATGAAGAAAAATGAAGTTATTGATTAAATATAAACATTTTGAAAATTTGCAAATTTGATATAGTCAATAAATAATATTAGTTTGAGTTGGATTAACAAATTATATAAAGCAGCGTAACTTTGACAAGAGTTACTTGTATAGTAAGTTGATCCTAACCCTATCTATATTTATATTTCGGTTAATAGTGTTTTACCCCCTGTAATATAGGTCATTTCTGGTTTTTCCCTGGTAAAATTTTTTGTTTAGATTCCGTTATTAAAAACTAAAGATTCTCCAAAATACCCTCTAACCCATCTGACTCACCAGATTCACTGATGTGGCGCTGACATGGATATATTTTTTTTTGAATTGGCCAAATGTGTAATTAGATGACACCTAATCAATTAATTAAAAAAAACATCAACAATCATGAAGAAAAAAAAACATATCTTAATATTCTTCTCTTCTTCTCCATATTCGCTTTCCAGTTTTCGAAATTAGGTGTTTTTAGAGTTACTCAAAAAATCATTCATTCACCATCCAAATTCCTCTTGTTGTTCTCTTTTCTTCCTCCCTCTCGGTTCCAAATTCACCATCCGAAAAATCATTAAAATTTCCCTCTCGATTATCTCTCTTCCTCCCTCTTTTCTTCTTTCCCTAATATATTATCTTCCTCTTGATGTTCTCTTTTCTATCTACCTCTTGTTGTTCACCTTTCACCTCCTTCCCCTCATGTTTGTTCCCAATACCAGAACGAGAGGTTAGATATGGGTTTGAGATTTAGGTATGAAAATGTTGTTGTTGTTGTGTTATTGCTTGCTTGATGTTATGTTCAATCATTCTAAGTTTTTTACCCTTTTCTAAACAAAAGCAATTTGTTGATCCTTTACCATCAATCTTTCAAAAAAAAAACCATTTTTAGGTGCGGATTTTGGTCTGAATTTGTTGTGTCGTTGTTGTTGTTGGTGAGCTTATTTGTTCCAGATTTTATATGTTGTTGTTGTTGATGTTCTTGTTGGGTTGTGTTGCTAATGTCAAGGATCTGAAACTTTTGTTGGAGACAGAGAGAATGAGATTAGAGATGGAGAATATGATCTTACTTTTGATTTAATTGTGGGTCAATAAAAATGAAGGAAACCAAAAATATGGGTTTAGAGAAATTATGGGATGATGAATATGGAAGTTATGGGATGATGAAGATGAAGATGATGTTCAAAGGAGGAAGATTAAGGAAAGAAAAGAATTAAAATAAAATTAAAATTAAAAAGGTAGATGAATTTTAGTTTAAGTTTTTTCATTTTTTTAATTAAATAATGAGATGTCACTAAGTTATACACGTGGAAGGTATTAAAAAAATGAAAAAGATAATTATAAATGCCAGTATCAAAAAAACATCACACATCTCTCCAATAAGTCGGCCCTAGTTTTCTCTCTCTAGGTTTTCTCTTACAGTTTCTTCATTGATGGGTGGTTTTGAGTCAATTCTTGACCTGAAATCACCCCTCTTCATCTTTTTCTCTCTATTTCAATCTAAATAAGTGATTTTCACATAGATATAGGTTTTTTTTCTCTGTGATTTCATCATCTAAGTGTGGTGGTTTGTTGTTCGTCATTTTGTGCGGCGTTGTTTGATTTCCCATCTTCGTGCGGTGTTCATTTGATTTTCGTGCGGTGTTCATTTGATTCATATTGAAAGATCGATTATTCAATCAAAGATTTGGGCGTCAACGTTGCAGATCCGGGGGCTATGGATATTCCGGTCCCTTTAATTTTATCTTGTATTTTTGTAGGCATTATGCCGTTATAAAAAATTATAAATATAGTCACGTGCCATATCAACATTTTATATGAGTCACATGGGGTATTTTGGAGAATTGTTATTTTACAAGGAAGAAATCTAAAATATTGTTAAATTAAAATGAGACAATTCATATTTTGAGTTTGAGAAATCGTGTTCAAAATACACAATTAGAATCAAAACTATTTTTTACCAAAATAAAAAGCAAGTCACTTCTATAATTGAAGTTAGACGTGATTGGAAGAACGCAGGAAAATTAAATTATTTTTGGATTGTGAATAACATACTATGAGAAAGCAAAAAAATTCCATACATCGCATTGAAACTTGATAAAAGATACAGTTATGAAATTGTACTTTTCACATATAGAAATGGAAAATTGGCTATTGATACACTTCTCCACATTAAAAATGTGTGAGCGCCAGCCTAAAAAAAAAATACTCTACTAATTGCACAAAACCTTTGGAATGGTAGAGTAAATTATTCCATGAAAATTTTGACAAAAAGCTTTAACAGGATTACTCCCTTGAGAAGAGACAATATTTATTTGATCCAATATAATATTGGAACAACCCATGCACTTCAAATTAATACCGATGTCACTCGCAGAAGTTCCTTTAAAGTCACGGAATGTGACATCACTGACTTGTACACTTGATCCCTAATAAATGTTAACAAAATTTAAAACATAATTAAGTATGATATTTTATGTTATTAAATAGAGAAAACATATATAGTTGAAATGACAATACATATTAAGAATCTAAAGTCTGTGTACCTTTGCCATTTTATTTGCCATTTTATCACCATAGTCTTGGTCTATGATTATTGCATTCTTGACATTTTTAAGTTGGATTTGCTCGAAAGTAATCTTTCTTGCATAACCTGATCCTCCCTGCAAAAGATTGGATGGTAGAAAAGCCATAAATGAGAGATAATTTTGAGAAAATAGTCCTTTAACATTTTATCCATATATCTAACTTCAAAAGTTATTGTCATGTTAGTGTTAGAATTTGAACATGTGATTCCATGATAGATAAAATATGGAGAAATAAATTGCATAATTTATAATTAGATTCCCAACCATATATAATATATTAATTCTTTACTCACCGGAAATGTCTTTATTCTTGCTCCATTAGTAGATCCAGTAAAACTGCAATTTCGTACATGAACCTCTTCAACTTTTTCAAAAGAGTTTCCTTTGCCGAGACTACCAATGCTGATTAATTCACAATTTTTTTATTAAATTACTGAAATATCAAAATAGCAACAACCTTACACTGCTTATCTAAAATAAAGCATAGTATGTGATCATTATTGGGAAAAACCCAAGTCCCACAGGCAATCCTCACCTTGCAAGCCGGTTTTGTAAGACTCTGAATCCATGTTGAAATTTGGGGCTTAACTCATCCTTACATAACCAGCTTGTGAGGTGAGGAGTGTCATCTATCCTATCCGACGTGGACTTAGGTTTTTCCCAATTCACCCCGTCACGCCCAGCACTCTTTGGGCTTGGTGCGTGAATCGATAGGTGGCCCTTGAATTCGACAAGCTTTGATACCATGTTGAAATTTGAGGCCTAACTCATCCTTACAAAACCGGCTTGCAAGGCGAGGATTGTCTGTGGGACTTGGGTTTTTCCCAATAATCATTCCCTTCACATATATGAAGGTAATACTATCACTAATTTTGTATTTCTGTATATACCATCTTCTCTCACATTTGCATATGATCTATAAAATTGAATGGAATACACTACAATTCAATGATACATTTTAAGAAAATAAAATAAAAATGAATGAAATAACCTTATTCCATGGCCTGGACCACATGCAACACCAGTAACATAGATGTAAGAGGATCCCCCATTAACGGCAATACAATCATCTCCTGCTTACAAGAAAAGCAACTCATTTTATAATTGCACATATACAATAAGATTTGAAGGTTTTTTTTGGGGGATTTTAATACTTATCATTGTATGAAAAAACATTAACATTTAAACCTAATGTTTAGTTATAAAGATGCTTTTATATTTTTCTCTATTGTTTTGTATAAATTTTTGTTTTTTCTTCCTCTTAAAAAGAAATTATACAATTCACGATGTCATGTATATTATTTTTAATATGTATGTCATCTATATTCAATATCAATGTGAAATATTTTAAACATGAATATAGACATATATTTCCACATATTTATGAGTATGACATGTGATTTTAAACTAATGCTTGATGTGACATTTTTTTAAGAAAAACATTATTGAATGCTTTGTTTTTAAAATACAATAACTTAAATTGAATTGGATAAAAATAAACTTTATTTACCTGTTGCAATGGTGGAATCTACTACCGTGATATTTTTGGAGTAAGAGATATCAAACCCATCCGTATTAGGGCTATTACCAGGAGCATTTACAAATAAACGAGAAAATGTCGCACCAATGCAACCATTTATGGCTATATGTGCTCCTGGGGTATTTGTAATCCTCAAATTACGAACAGTGAGATCATTGCAGGAATGGAAAAACAAGGCCTGCACCATCAATATGATATTCTTGGCGTTAGCATGTCGTGTTGTTATTTTTAGTGCTTATTCATACAAAAAAGTGTTTTTTTTTTTAACAGGTAAAAATGAAAATTTTATATAAACACTAGAAACATCGCTACTTCCGCACAAGGCGTGCTAGAAGAAAGCGAGCAAAATACAACAAAAGTTCAGTCACAACAGAAAATAGCAACATTAAAGAACAGCTACCCTATGCCCAAGCAAAGAAGAGGGCAAGTCAGCTATCTATGAACCCCAAACACAAAAACAACATTGGCTGCCTTCATCCAACAATACGAATGAAGGTGAACCTTTTCTAACAATTGATGAATAGTTTTTCCGGTGTTGTTAAATTATCTATTATTACGTTCAGACCACAAAACCCACACACACAGCAGCCACAAAAGTTGCATAAAGGAGCCACCTGTCAAATATGTAAACTGAATAAAGTGATCCACCCCACAAACCCCAATCCAAATTCGGACAAGATGCCATATGGGAGAGGAAACAAACAAATGTTGAGCAGTTTTCACTTCCCAACATCCAGAAACACACAGTTGCACATCATGAGCAAGCATACCACGAGCCAACAAATTCGCCTTAGTTGGCAACCTATTTCGGAGAAGTCGCCAAGCTAATATTGACACCTTCAATGAGTTTTGTTTAAGGTACATCTTTTGCTCTTGGTATAGTTGTGTTTAATAGATTTAGACATGTGCGAAAAAGTATTACTTTTAACCATCTAAGGTATATTTAGACAGTAAATTCCAAGTGTAACAAAAAAAAAGACATACAAGTAAACACAACTGGGATTTACTTTTAGAGCATTTGAATGCTTTAGGTGAACACTATATAATTATAATAGTACACAATGTCAATATTTACACAAACTAATAATACTAGTCAATATATAAACAAAAATGACTAAAAAAGGAATAATCATACCGTAGGTCGAAAGCAAGTTTTGCATTGCCACCAAGTAGAACCATAGCCATCAATTGATCCACCTATTCCACCATCAATTGTGAGATGGTTTATATATTGGATCCTAATCCAATATGACTTATCCTTCAATGCTCCCTTAGCAGGTGCAACTATTTTCCCATCCAGCTGCAGTATAACATCGTGCAAAATAAACAAATAAAGAGTTAAAAATAAATAAAAATTAAGTTATATATTGTTATGGGTATTATTAACATTCTACTTAAGGCCCTTTGTTGCAGATTTTTGTGTTAAAAAAATCGAAATTTTTAAACAAAACAAGAACTTTTACATGTTTTCGTCCTTTTGTTACACTGATTTTTTAAAAAAGAATCTGAAAGAATTCTAAAAATTACTTCGACATGATAAACTATTGAGTAGTTTCTTTAAAACAATTATATCAGAAAATGTAACTTTCACTATAGTAACCAAATATAATTTTAACGTATTATTGCCCTGAATTCAATCGACAATTTATTACTGCAATTTTGATTTCATTCCACACTGTTATTTTCTGTCAAATTAAAAGGGCTTTTTTTTATTGAATCACAAAAACTTATTAATGATCATGAGTAGTGTAGTTA
Source organism: Medicago sativa (assembly GCF_051527215.1). Lineage (NCBI taxonomy): Eukaryota > Viridiplantae > Streptophyta > Magnoliopsida > Fabales > Fabaceae > Medicago > Medicago sativa. Next base: position 36,859,171 of record NC_140755.1, on the reverse strand, counting down.
TTATACAAATAAATAAGAATCCTCTTTTTTTTTTTTGGTACAAAGAATCCTCTTTTTATTTTTATGAAAATAGACCTCTTATTATTTTATTAAAAACAAATGATACCTTTTTTTTTTTTTTTTTGTGGTCGGGTTTAAACCCGTACCTTACATATAATATGTAAGGTCCATACCAACAGAGGACAAAAAAAAAAAAAAAAAGATTCCTCTAAAACACCACACTATAATACCTAATTTTAATTGCTTAAAAAACACCTAATTGTTAATTAATTATTCATATTAGATTATTTCATCATTATTAACATAGTAAACGTCATTCTTGTCAAAAAAAGAAAACATAGTAAACGTGGTTATTCCTATTATTTTTGTAAATACCACTTGATAACTCATTTCCATGACAACTAAAATGTCGCATAAAAATAGGAAAACTAAAATCACGAATTTAAAAACAGGAAAACCAAGATCGTGATCAAAACAAGATCGAGCAGCAATAACTGTATTTAATTCTTGTTTAAAAAAAAAGCTGTATTTAATTCTAGGTACCTATCTCATGGATGAAATGAAATGAGAACTGGTTAAGGAATCAAATACAGTAATATTTTTGACTTAAAAAAAATTTCATGTTTCGGACACCGGTTAACATGACCCAATAATAATTCTTTTAATTAGATGGTTCTAAAAACTTATTTTTTTTGGTTACAAAAAAACTTTTAATCTAATGGTTCTAAAAAATATGATATATACGGACTTTATTACAAAAAAAAAACTGCTATTTAATTCTTGGTGCGTATTTCATGGATGAAATGAGAACTGGTGCTCCAGGCACCGGTTAAGGAACCAAATACAAATATTTTACATTGAAAGTTGTGTATTCAATACAATAAATACTAAAAAAGTGTTCTTTTTGACTTAAATTTTTTTCTTCCAGCCTCTTTAACCAGTGTTAAGACCAGTGTTAAGGGCACCGGTTAACATGACCCAATAATAATTCTTTTAATTAGATTGTTCTAAAAACTTTTAATCTAATGGTTCTAAAAAATATGATATATACGGACTTTATTACATGTTTTAAACCTTTTCCAATGAAATCAAACAAGCCATGTCAAAAAATAAAATGAACTCAAACACGAAAATATCATAATTATTTTCACTAAATGATGATTGAATAAAAAGAATAAAAATTTTCTTCATATACGCACATAGTTAATAGTAATTTGATTACATACCTTGATGTGAATGCTTGTTGCCTTGCAACCACCAGCGAGTACTAAGTTGTTCACCAAAAATGATTTATTTCTAGGTATATCTAGTGTTGCCATACCTCCTGCTCCACAAGTACTACTCCATGCTTTTAGAAATGCCTACAAATCAATTCAATATATTGTTAATATTACAGTCTCAAATAAAATATAGATATTAAATTAACAGGACAATAGAAAAACACATAACGTACTTGTGTATCATCAGATTTACCATCCCCACGAGCACCATGTTCCATCACATTATATGTATTTGTTCCATCACATAGACAAGGTGAAACAAAACAAAGAATCAAAACACTTAGCATAAGAGGGAAAACGGGGCTAGAGGAGTTTGTTTTCATTTTTTTTTCCTTCTTTCTGAAAACCCTAGTTAAGAAGATTTTTTGCTGTGGTAATTTGTGAAGAGAGCTTGAGATGGTGTCGGGCTTAAATAGAAACTTGAATGGAAGATAATTAATTATGATTAATCACGGAATTAATGAGTAATTACGAAATAATAGCAGTAGTTAGTTCAAAAGTGAAGTCATAATCTCCAATGAAATGAAAAAATGATTATTCCCCAATAAAGAAGTCAACCTCGAAATAATTTATTCATCGTTATATATTACTCCCTCCGGTCCTATTTATAAAAGAAATTTGGGTCAACAAAAATTAATGTACCTAGTTAAAAATTAAGTCCAAATACATTAACTTTTGTTGACCTAACTTTTTCACCAGAGGGAGTATATATCAATAATAAAGTGAATATCTGATTTAGTCATTCACAATTTTTTAATGGGTCGGTTTAGTCCCTCAAAAAACAATATATATTCATGATATTTTTGTATTAGGGACAAGTTAATCCCTATAGTACAATGCAATGAGTTAACAGACAAATTTATCCTTTAAAAATAACATAGATTAATTTGGATTTATTTTTTTTCAAGGAGCGAAATGGCCCATGAGAAAATTGTGAGAGAGGTCTTAACTCTCCATAATACTTTGAAATTCCTCAATTTTTTGCATTTATTGTCTTTTCCCTTTCTTTTAGGGAATTTATTGTCTTTTCTTCCACGGAGAAGGTATAGAATTTGTGCATTGATGCATATCATTTTGTAGGTTGGACTTTGATCAAGAAGTATTTGTTATATAAAAAACCAGTGTGTTAACCCGTGCAATGCACGGGCGATAGGCTATAAATTTTCAATCGAATAAATATATTATTTTTTATTTATCAATAAAATTCCTTTATCTCGTGTTTTTTAAATATGTTCGTGTTTTCTTATTATCACAATGACAAATATGTGTCCTGTATTTTTTACGGTTTTTAGTGGTAGATATATGTCTCGAGCTTTTATGCATAGTGAAAATATTATTTCTATTACTTTTTTATATATATATTAACGAAAAAATTTGTATTTTTTTATGTATCAATCACAAATATTTGTCACTTGTTTTTTCTTTAGATTTACGAATGACAACTATTTCTCTCATATTTTTATTTATTTATTAATGATTAATATTTTAACAATGTTTTTTATTTTATTTTTATCAATGAAAAATATTTGAGCCATAATTTTTTATGTATCGATAAAAAGTCATTTTCCTATGTTTTTTATATAATGAAAAATATATGTTATGTGTTTATTATTGACAAAAAATTGTTCCATTTTTTTATATATTGATCAATGATAAAATCTTCACATAAATAAATTGTGCTAAGTACATGTCTCGTACTTTTTTATTCACCAATTTCAAATATTTGTCTCCTTTTTCTTAAATGTATTTTTGATAAATATTTTTCTAGTGTTTTCTTGATATTTATCATTGATTAATATTTGTACCGTGATTGTTTTTGTAAAAAAAAAATATTTGTCTCGTGATTTTTTTTTTGTATGAGTGATTAATAGTTGTCCCATTTTTTTAATATTTATCAATGGAAATATTTGTCTCATTTTTTTATGTATCAATGACAAATACATGTCTCTTATTTTTATGTATCATTGATAAATATGTTTCCCGTGATTTTTCTTAATTTATTAGTGATAAATATTTGTCATGTTTTTTATTTTTATTTTTTATAAATCTATGACAAATACTTGTATTCTGATAAATATTTGTTACGAATTTATGCAAGTATCTATGGTTTATGCATATTTTTTATATTTATTGACGAAATGTTTTTCGATTGTTTTTTTTTTTTTACAAAATTGTTTATAATTGATTATTAAGAGGATTAACTTATCTTATAGTTAATATCCTAACTTATTTTGTTAAGGTATACTGAAGTTAATGTGAATTGATGAAATAGGAATATTGGAATGCAGGGTGATCCTCTCTCGCCTTTTTTGTTTCTTCTAGCACAGAGGGGTTTCACGTGTTGACGAAATCTTTGTCGATTAATAATATTTTTACTGGTTATAAGGCGGGGAGGAGTGACACGACAATTATATCTCATCTCCAATTTGCAGACGATACTTTAATTTTGGGTGAAAAAATCTTGGGTTAATATCTGGGCTATGCATGTTGTTATTCTTCTTTTTGAATCCTTGTCCGGTTTGAAGGTGAACTTTTCGAAGAGTCATTTAGTAGGTGTGAATGTCGCAGACTCGTGGTTGTCAGAAGCGGCTATGGTGTTGAATTGTAAGGTTGGCTCTATTCCTTTTGTGTATTTGGGCCTGCCTATTGGAGGTAACGCTCTTCGTCTCTCCTTTTGGGAACCGCTAACTAACCGTATAAAAACTAGACTGTCGGGTTGGAAATTGAAACATTTATCTTTGGGTGGTCGTCTGGTTTTGCTGAAGTCTGTCATGTTGTCTCAACCTGTTTATGCGCTTTCTTTTTTCAAGGCCCGTCAGGTATCGTCTCCTCTATTGAATCTATTTTAAAATTTTTTTTTTAGGGGAAGGGGGGGGGGGGGGGGGGGGGTGACCACAGGAAAATATCATGATCATGGGTGGACTGAAATTCTATTCGTAGGAGTAAGGAGGTTGGTGGTTTGGGGGTAAGGAAAATTATGGAGTTTAATTTTACGTTGTTAGGGAAGTGGTGTTGGAGGTTGTTGGAGGATACCGAGAGTTTGTTGATTAGGGTGTTGTCGGCGTGATATGGAGTAGAGGAAGGGCGGTTGAAGGGGGTAGGCCGTGAGGCATCCTTATGGTGGTGTTACATCCATGCCTTGTGTAGGGAGGAGTGGTTTAGCGATCATGTCAGTCGCTCAGTTGGTAACGGGAAGCATACGCTTTTCTGGTCAGATGTTTGGCTTAGTGGGGTGTCGTTTAGAGTCAGGTTCAACAGGTTATTTGACTTATCGATGTTTAAGGGGATATTAGTGTATGATAGTGTCAGTTAGGATGAGGGGAGGAGAGAAAGGCATGGAGGTGGAGGCGGGGGTTGTTTGCGTGGGAGGAGGAGGGCGTGGGGGAACTTATGTTACTGCTTCATAATGTGATTTTGCAGGATGACAGGAGGTTATGGACATAGGAATCCTTTAAAACTTTGTTCGTAGTGCTTATAATTTCCTAACTATTCAACCTCCTATTGCTTCACCGGTGGATGTTTCCTCTCTTTGGCATAAGGACATCCATCTGAAGGTTATGTTGTCTGATTGGCGATATTTCCGAGCCAGGTTGCCTACAAAAGACAATATGCTTCATCGAGGTGTGATTGATCACGATTTCAGGGCGTGTGTGGCTGGGTGTGGTTCAGTTGAATCATCCCAACATTTATTTTTACATTGTAATATTTTTGGATCTGTCTGGCATTTTATCTATAGATGGCTTGGCATTTCTACGGTCATCCCTTATAATGTGTCGGACCACTTTAATCAATTCAGTTTTAGCGGTGGTATCACAAAGATGCGCCGTTCGATCTCTCAGGTCATTTGGTTTGCTACGGTTTGAAAAATTTTGTAAGAAAGAAATAGCAGGCTTTTCAAAGACAAAGAATGCTCGTTAATTCAGGTGGTTGAAAAGATTAAGTCACTCGCTTTTAGGTGGTTGAAGGAGAAATTTCCTACTCTTCCCTTCAATTACCATGGTTGGTGACTTAGTCCCTTCACTATGCTAGGCATAGGCTAAGGGTTATTTCTTTTCTTGATTTTATTTTTGTACAGGTTCTGTTTGTAAATACTTTGTGGACTTTGTTGTCTTCTCCTTAGTACACCTTGTGCTAGGAAAGACACTTTCATTTGGTAATATATTCCATTTTAGCTTCTTCTAAAAAAATATTAGAATGCAACATATATTTTACTTATTTGTTAATTTTAATATATGAAATACCCCCTAAAAATAATAAATGAAATGTAATTAATGTTGTATTATTTTTCCTTTTTCACTCAACTCTTTTGAATAATGCGACACTTTTTCCTTAAAAAAAATAACATGTCATTTTTGTTTTATAATACGACCATTTCAGTGTTTCTACTTTTTTAATATTTGTTTGTAAGGCCATTTTATTTTTAGTTTTTAATTTTCACAAAAAAAAACTTAGAGACAACAAAAAAAGTTTATATGCAAGAAGCAATGTAATCAATTGAGATTATGATTCTTCGACCAATGCAAAATATATCCTATAAATAAATTGTTATTATATAATTTGAAGAAAAGAAACTATATTTTTGCAAATTTAATAAATTCTAATTCTAAGTTTTTATTTTGAAATTATGTCATTTTATATAATTTGACTACCAATCAAAACTATTGAGTAAAACTTTTCCTTTTATCTTAAATGGTGTCAATAAAAAAAAGTTTGTCATAAATGGTGATTTGATTATTATTGTTAGTCAACTTTGCATTGTCATTTGCCACATGTAATTTTTCCTTTGTATTTGATCATTGAAAATTTACACATTAAAATTGAGAGGCAGAGTTCAAACCTTAACTATGTCCATTTTAGCAATTATGTCGTCCATATTACTATTTTTAATATAAAAGTATTTAATGATTTTGAAAGGCCTTTAATGGAGTCTATTTTTGGAAAAAATTGACAATATTAAATAAAAATTTGACAATATTAAATTAGAAAGTATTTTCTCTTAGTTAGCAAAAATTATTGATTAAACAATAAAGTCATTCACAATATTTTTAATGGGTGGGTTTAGTCTCTTAAAAAACAATATATCCGAATTAATTGATGACATTTTTGTTTTATGGACAAGTTAATCCCTATAATACAATGCAATGAGTTTAGGGACAAATGTATCCTATAAAAATAAAATAGACTAAATTGTGACGCAGTACGGAAGCGTAGGGTTAGCAAGCGCTAAACCTAAATAGAAAAGAACAAGTTTGCAAGCGACAAACTTGTGAAAATAGGGTTGCAAGCGACAAACCTATCAAAATAAGGGTTTCCGAAATCCACCAGAATTGAGAGAAATTCTCGAATAATTTTATTGAATCAAAAAGTGTGTCTCTTAGGCTACATAAGTTCTGCTTATATAGTGAAAGAAATAACAAACTCGTGGGGCAAAATAAAATAAAACGAAATAATAATAGAAAGTTCTAGAAAATTACTAAGATTTGGCTAAATTAAATGCTCTTTTGGTCCCTTAACTATATATTTGGTATCACTTTGGTCCCTTAACTAAAAAAAAGATTGTTTTGGTATTTTATCTTTATCTCTGTTACCTGTTTTGGTCCCTTCCATTAAATAAATTCAAAAAAACGTTAGGGTTCATGATCTTCATCATCAACAACACCCCAACCCAGATTTTGGGACCAAAACGATACCAAATAAATACTTAAGGGACCAAAAGAACATTTAAGTTTTTTTTTATCATCTTCTTCATCTTCATCAAAACTCATATTCATCAATTAAATCCAGAAAAAAACACAGAATTCATCATCATCTGCAGATTGAATGCTTGAGAAACAGAGTTGCAAAAAAGAGACATATACATAACCTACCCCCCATTCCATCTCTCTCGCTCTCTCTCCATCTTCATTTTCGTTTCCCCTCAAACCCCATCCACAGTACCGAAAAAACTGCATCAACAGAAAAAAAGAACAGCTGCACAGAGATGGAGAGGTTCACAGTTGAAAGCTTTATGCTTTTAGATCCGAAAATGGGTTGGTTTTTTTGAAGCATTGATGAACCTGTGTTGTTGTTGTTATTGATTTTTTTTTTTTTTTGAAGAATGTTATTGATTGTTATTGTTGGCTTGTTGTTATTGTTGCTGGATTGTTGTTGTTGTAAGTTGTTATTGCTGGTGATGAATGATGAAGGAAGATGAAGATGATAAAAAAAAACTTAAAATATTCTTTTGGTCCCTTAAGTATTTATTTAGTATCGTTTTGGTTCCAAAATCTGGGTTGATGTGTTGTTGATGATGAAGATCATGAACCCTAACGTTTTTTGAATTTATTTAACGGAAGGGACCAAAACAGGTAACAGAGATAAAGATAAAATACCAAAACAATCTTTTTTTTAGTTAAGGGACCAAAGCGATACCAAATATATAGTTAAGGGACCAAAAGAGCATTTAAGCCTAATAAATACTACTAAATTACTAATAAAACCCTCCTGCATCAGTCTCCTCCACCTCTAAAGAACTCGACCCGAGTTATTATTTTGATAAAGAGCTTCCCATGTATGTTGACTCCTCCAAAGAACATCCACCCGGATCCCATTGAGTGAAATGCCAAGATAGTTTGATTTGAAAAATATAACAGTTGACTTTATTCCGTTGAAGAAATGTAGTAGCATGCTGAATAGTTTCCTGAATTTTATTCACAGTGATCACTGGAAGTAGTGGACCAAATATTTCTTCTGTCATGATTTCAGCATATAGTGGTGGATGTAACAATATTGTAGGCTCAATAAACAGGTTTGTTTCATCAATTGAACCACCATGAACTATTGAAGTAGCAAATAGAGGGTCTTTAAGAAGATTGCACAATCTCTCAAAGTGGTGCTTATTTATTATTCTTGAGAGTGCCGTTGACTTCATCATGTTGTCACCATAAAATTTTCTCATGAACTTCTTCAATAACTCTAACAATTCAGATGAGTGCTTCTCCTTAACAAGCAAATAATCGATTGCTATACATGCTTGTCCAGTACATATTCCCACTTTGCTCCTACTATTCTTTCCACTGCCATCTTAAAATCTGAAGGATTGGAAAGATAATCAAATATAGCAGGCCATTTTCCACCTAGCTCTAGAGTAACAGGAGTTAAATATCTTGTAGCAGAAGACATGACTATGCTTGTCACACATGGACTTCCAGTGAAGAATATTTTGCCCCACTTTTGTAGCAGTAGTTGTTCACAGACATATCCTCTTTCTGCTGCAAAGCATAGATTTACTGGTAAGTCCATCCTACCGCGAGCTAACATGTTCTCCGTCTCTACCAAAACTCCCTCCATAATTGGATCATTGAGTTCTTTCAAATGCTGAAGAAGATTATTCATGATTAAGGTTCTGTCGCCAACATTAGCTTGAACAATATTCAAGGTGGTACGGTTCAGCTTCAGCAGTTGACTTAACTGTTTGGTTCTAACTGTAAAAGGTTGCAGCTCATAGCAAAGTACACCAATGTCGCCACAAAGTTCTCCTGTTTTCGCCTCACCGACAGTATGTTCAACCCCGCCTTTGAGAACTACCAAGTAGTTAGCAGACATAAGACACCAAGAACTAAGAAAAACTTTGAGGGTTGTATAAGGAGGGAATTGTGGGGATATAAGCTTGTGATGTGAGAATAGGGAGCGATTGCTCTTTTGCTGCACTGTGTTGGAATTAACAGATAACAAGGGTAGAGAAAAATTCTTTCCCCATGGAAGTATTACATCTGATGACATATAAGAGTTATTGAGTATATAAATGATTGAGTCACCAAATGAGTAATAGTAGTTCACCTGGACCTTGCTTCTATTAATGAATTGGACAAAGTTTATAAGTTCTGCTTCGGTACAAATTGTATAAGCCAATTTTGCCTTTGTCTTCTCTAGATCCTTCTCACTCTCTTCCACGATGAAACACGCCATATCGGCTTTGACACAACATGGCTTAATTGAGATGAATTTGATCTCTGCCGACTGAGGGTTTGCCGACAGCGACGGTGAAGTCTTCAGACATCGTGAGCCTGCGTCTGGAGGTTCTGGTGGTGGTGCTTCTAAAAGCATTTTTTTCTTTTGACACAATATTTCCCTTTTATTCCTATTCTGACAAGTCAATTGATCATTGATAGATTCAACTAAAATCAATTCAACACATGAATTTACAAATAACTCTTTTAGTTCAGACTTTTCTATTTCTGCATTTTCTAATTTGTGTGTCATCATCTCCATCTCTCCTCACGGTTATTATTTTCTGAACCGAGCTTAACAAGTTCTTGACCAAGTGGTTTAAGTTCCTGTGCTTGAATTATACGGTTGTTGGTTGCTTGTAACAGACATGAATAATGGTTGGAGGTGTTGTCGGAGGGAACTTCTGTTGGAGTAAGCCCTAATATCCAATCAAAATTGATTGGGTTTGGCTTTGTATCATGATATTGATATAAATATATATTGTGAATATATATAATAAAAAGACATTTCTTTATTGATTTTGTTTTGTTTCAAAATAATGAAGTCCCTAGAATAGTTAGTCCGTTTAATGGAACATTAAGTATAACTTAATTGTGAGACCCCGTTAAACATAAGGAAACTATTCTAAAAGTATCCGTAGTCAAGCTTTATTGAGAAGTGGGATATCATTAAAGCATAGAGACTATTATGTGGGTAGACTGATGATCACATCTCACAGATCATGGATAAAGAGTTATCAAGTCTTCACATAGATATAAATATTAGGAGTAATATTTATATTGGATTGACCCGCCGTGAGAATACTACATAGTAAGTTATGCAATTGTCATAAGATATTCTCACAATGATAATAGTGTATATCACTCTTAGACCTGAAACCACTATGATCCCTAGATGTGGACTCAAGTGCTTTGTTGTCATTCTAACGTTGTCTGTAAAAGGATAACCATAACGTTGGTTGATGGGTACTTAATGAAGCATGCTGAGGGACATGAGTGTCCTAGATGGGATTTGTCCCTCCTCATAAACAGGAGATATATCTTTAGGCCTCTTGATGAAATATGACTGTAAAACTGCATGGCCATGCCGAACTAAGTCAATATAAGATATTGGACTTATTCGTTATTCAGTATATTTCGGAATCAAGGAATATAAATATTGATCTATACAAGGGTGACAATATCTATGCCTTGGGATCAATAAAGATATCGAGACAAAGGAGTAAGTGTACACATGAGTATTATCATGGAAAGGTTTCGTCAGATCACTTGACATTCTTGTCACTTGGGTAGCAATGATGTGTTGCTAGATACCGCTCATTGTTTATAATATTAAATATTAGATTTAATATTATTGCCAACGTGACTAGAACCTATAGGGTCACACACAAAGAACAGTCAAAAGAGAAATATATAAGTATGACTTATATAAGGGGTGCGTTTAGTAAATAACGCTAATTAGTTAGCAAAATTACTAAACTCGTTGTTGGGCTTACTGAAGCCCAATAGTGACTTATGACTTGCAGAGCACACTAGAAGTTCTATAAATAGAACTCTGGTGCTGAAGTTTTTGGTTACACGTTTTGAAGCAAACCCCTTTCTTCTCTGCACTTCCAATTCATTGGCTAGCACCGAGTTTTGGAGGAGCACTGTTCGTGTGGACTTGCTAGAGGCTTTGCTGCTTGCTGCTTGCTTGGCTGTGATCGAGATTCCAGTTTCCAGTTCCAGCTTTCAGATTCCACAGTTCAAGGTAACAATCGAATCACTGATTCATGTTTGAATTTCGTAATGATCCAAGGAATGAAAATCGAAAATTTTCCGCTGCTTCTACTCCATTCTTCTATTCGATTTTCCTTCAGTGGTATCAGAGCCAACTACGAAACCATGAATCGGATTGCTTTGTTACTGCTTTATGTTTTAATATGATTAAACATTTTGAATCGGAATTAAATAATAAAGAGAATTAAAATTGGCATCATATCATGTTTTCTGTGCATGGCTTTTCGATTTGTTTGATGTTTCAGAAACCGTTTCTGGTGAAGTATCGACATATCGATTATACATATCGACGGGAACATGATTGGAAACAAATCAAATTAGATTATCTTTTAAAATTGTTTTAAGAGATAATAATATTTTCGCAAATATTTGATTTGCTAATATTTTGATATTCTATAAGGAATTAATTTGGAATGCAAATCCGTTAATAAAATAGAATATTAAGTGGTAATATTTTATTATTTAAATTTAAATATTAATTAAAATTGATTGATCAATATCATATATGTGATATATGATTTTAATACAACATCATTATATGTGATATATTGATGATATCATTCGTTCAATAGGTTTTATATAATTGATTGTGAATTTGTAGTCAACTCGTGAGATTGAGCTTCGAATACCGATTCTGGTGAAGCATCAAAGATCCGGTTGTCCATACTGAACAAACAATTGTTAAAACTATTGATGTTTGATTGTTGTATTAGGATACCTAACTATACAAGCGTTGTATTATTATGGTTGTATCATTCGATCAATTGTTTTCAAAGAGATTGTTGTGAATTTGAACAATTCGTGAGAGTGAGCTTCAATATCCGAATCTGGTGAAGCATCATAGATCCGGTTGTTCATGCTAAACAAACAATCCTTGAAAATATTTATGTTTAATTAATTTATTTAATTGGAGAAAGGTAGTAAATTTAAAAGATCATGATTTTGAAAGAGTTTCAATATCAGATATGATTTTTGAATTTGGTAATAAAATATTTGCTTAATTTTAGCCCTGTAATTTGTTTTGGAAACAAATTGATTGCCTAAATAAAACAGATTTTATTATAATAATTATTGAGTGTCAATATTACTATAATTAAGTAAATAAAAAATTCTACCTTTTGGATTGTTTTTCAAAAGTTGTTTGAAAAGTAATAAACGATCCTAAATTGATAGTTAATTTAAAAGATCATGATTTGAAATAGTTTCAATGTCATATATGATCTTTTGAAATTATTTAATCGATTTGCATGACTTTAACTTGATTTGTTTATAATTTAAAAGAATCATGATTTGAAAGAGTTTCAATATCATATATGATCTTTTGGATTTGATCATAATATTTGCCGAAACGATTTGGGTGTTCATAAACGTGTCAAGTGTTGATGCGAAATACGCAATCTAGAATATTTTGGAACACAATCTGAGATATTTTGGTATGCAATCTAATATATTTTAGTACTTGATCTGAAATATATTTTGGTACATAATATAATATATTTTTGGTACTCAATAAAATATATTTTGGTACATAATATGAGATATTTTTGTACATAATATAATATATTTTTGTACTCAATATAATATATTTTGGTACTCAATTAAACCCCCAGCTAATCTGCGTAGTGTGATCATATGTCAAATTTTAATTTAATTTATTTAATTATAAGGTATAATTAATAATAATAAAAGTGTGTTTGTTATTATTATCATGTGAATGATTATGGCCCTAGTCCTTTTATTTTATTTCTTTTGGATATTAAAATACGGCCTGCGTGTCGTGCCTCTCTCTTATATCTCTATTGTACATTCTCTTCTCATCCACTCCCTCGTATGTAAAACGAGTTTCTTTCATATGTAATGTAAATAGAATGCAAAGAAGTAATAGTGCTCATGACGTTAGGATAGTCCTGGAGGTCAAGCTTGGAGAAGCAAGGTCGTTTCTAGGATTAGTTTAGATTCTCTCATTGGCTTGAGAGAGTCATAGCGTTAGGATGGCCATAATCATGTCACTTTTATTATTGTATAATCGTTATGCATGTTATGATTGGAGTGCGAATATATATGATATATAAGCCGTGGTGAGGTGAGATCAAACTTAATAAAAATCCTTCAATTCAAAATATTAAGTTTAATGCTTTCCAAAAGTTTAACACCCTTCAAGACTAATATCGAAATGTGTAGGTTTCGCCTCCGCGAGGTGCACTTTCTATACTAGTAAGTTGCGGTGCGGTAATCCAATTTACCCAAGTGTTATTCTTTTGGGTTTAACTTAACTAAATTAATTTTAATAAGATTAAAATAAATTTAGAAGCAATGTTTGGGAACATCTATATGATAGATTAGAGTAAGGAGTTATTCACTCAAATGATTTGAAAGTTGTATGAGATACAATTGGAAGGAGTTCCTACCTAAATAACTGAGTTTTGAGTACAGCCCCCGTTGACTTAAAGCAAGGTGAAATATGGATTTCAACCCACTAGAAAATCTTCCAACGGGATTTTCCGAATCAAGTGTTTTGAAGGTCATTTGATTTGAGTAAAATAGTGGGAGCGTATTTAATTAAAGACCTATTTAAATATGTTTTAAATCATGATACATTTATTTTATTTATTTTCTGTATTTAGAATTTCTTTAGCATATAAATTTTATTATACTGTTAAAAGTTCTTATGAAGAACAAAATTTTCAGAAAAGAGTTTCTGAATTGGTACAAAATTTAAGAATTGTTCTTAAGAATGAGAAAAACTGTATATTCTCGAGCAGTTATTTCCTAGCAACTTTCTATGTCTATATTTGAAAAACAACGCTTATTAGAAGCATTGGGTCAAATGAGTAGATATAGGATATCTCATAGTGGTAACGACGATGGAGAATGATATGATCATTCAACCTCAATGTTATAAGATGAATAGTTTAAGCCTATCAAGTAGATGTACATGGATAAGAATAAAATTCAAATTCTGTTTTTCTACCTTTGAAAGGTTAAACACGGTTGCAAAAAGGGGAAGCAATTATTTCAAAAGTTGAAAAATAAAAATTGCTCGTAGTTTTGAAAGGGTCAAAATATAAGAAAGAAGTAAGACTTCTTATTTACCCATATAGTTATAGAAAGTTAAATTTCTACTTCTTCATCATAAGTATATGATACTTGATGATTAATCTCATATTTGTTGAAATATAGAGAGTTTTAAAGAAGCAGAACATTAACTATAAGTGAAGTTCACCTACGTCTGGAGTGGAACAAATTGTTTCATTGACTATAAGAGCTTATGCTTGGACTTAAACTTAACTTGATATGGAACCAAATAATTGTTATTAAATTCCATATAAAATAGAAACATTAAATCATAAATCTTGTATTGACAAGAGAAGGATTATGTAGTTGAATGATAGACAAATATTGTCCTATTGTCCTAATAATGTTTTCTATACAATGTGCTGATCAAGTAATGGATTTGAGTTCCATGATCTTGATAAGCTAGTCTATAACATATGAGAAAAGGATCAAATGAGATTTGAACCTTTTGTATATCATTGGCATCACTGTTTAGTACAAACAAGTGTGATTCACATTTCCAAAATCCATGGATATGGATTATTGGACTCATTTGGTTTTATATCATTTGAAGGATGTGAGTTCCACCTTTCAAAATAGATTAGTATACCGGTAAAGGTGAAAAGGACACATAATCTATTTGAGTTGATATACATATGAGATGTATATGGAGCACTAAACATATTTGCTGGATATTTTATTTCTCTTACTTCATCTAACATTACTAATTAATAGTATATGAGAAAAGTGTATTTGACACAATTCAAGAAATCTTTGAAATTGTTCAAAGAGTTTAACAATGAAGTAAAAGAAATAGGTTTGAAAAGTATAAAGACCATATGAGTAAGTCGTGATGGTAAATGCTTGATTAATGAGTATAATTATTATTTATATCGCTTCATGTTTGACATGAATCGATCTAAAATAGTTTGGTCATAACTCATTGACTCTTGATGTTAAATTAAATTACAGTTATTCTTCACCCACTACAAGTTCCAATAGAGTAATCATAAAGACACCATATTAGATATGGAGGTAAGAGTACCTCGTTTTTGACTTTATGATAATTTGAGGTTATATGGTTTATTAGATAAACTAAACTACAAATTAAATGAATGTACATTTGTGGAGGTACCCTAAGGAAACTAAGGGATACTGATTATACATCACCTTTCATGACAATAGTCGTTTGTCTCTAGATCTGGAGTATTCCTATTAAAGGAGTATGTCTCTGCAGGAGCCAGTGGGAGTGTTGTAGAACTTGAATTAAGTCAAGTACCACAAAATACATGTATCTTTAAGAATGGAACATGAACTAATTCAACAAAGGGTTGTTGTTAAATCACCAGTTCGAGTAGCACAAGATCTAGATGAGTTTGATATGTCATATCACTACAATGAGTAACATGATTTTGTCATGGCTCAACAAGGTGTTATGATTTTCATGGTAGATGAGCCCCAAACTTACTAGAAGGTCGTAAATGGCCTGAACTTTGAGAAATGGCTAAATGCCATGGGATCTTATAAAGAATCCATGTACACAAACCATATATGGATATTGGTTAAATCATCCAAATGAGTATGACTCATGAGATGAATGTGAGTTTTCTT
Organism: Medicago sativa; assembly: GCF_051527215.1. Taxonomy (NCBI): domain Eukaryota; kingdom Viridiplantae; phylum Streptophyta; class Magnoliopsida; order Fabales; family Fabaceae; genus Medicago; species Medicago sativa. Next base: position 36,843,459 of record NC_140755.1, on the reverse strand, counting down.
GTAGAAAGCTGACATGGATGGTATTATGAATACATTTAAGATGTGACTGATTGTAGAAGGTTTCATGCAACTCGTGATGCAAATCATGACGAAACTATTACATCATCATAATGCTTAAATCTAACGATCCCACTTGTCATTATTGTATAATCCAAATTCTAGGAGATGGACAACGATGTTGCATTCTTTAATTAGAATGACCTTGTATATGTATTTGACATATATGTAGGGTTTCGTTAATCCAAAGGATGCTAGAAAGGTATATATATTACAAAATTCATGTATGAATTGGAGCAAGCTTCTTGAAGTTGAATTATTTGTTTTATTAGTGAAGTTTTATGAAAAACTTTGATTAATAAAAATCTTGTGCACACAAGGAGAATAGTGGGAGCATTGATATTAGTTTGGTGGAGTATGTGGATGACATACTAGTCATCAAAACAATTTATCTACACATATGAGACATGGTTAGAAAATTATTTTCAATATGTACCAAAATTGATTGTAGTGTTCGACACTAGAATACTTTCAAGAATATCCATGGATGTCTTAAAGGACTAAGGATTGTTTCTTGAACACGGATTAAAGAAACATTGTAAAGAAGTTACAATGATGCTGACTTTAATATCGGTGTACAGTATATCCAAATCGCAATTTGGAATAAATGCTATGCTTGGATATCAACTATGAAATTTGTAAAAGTACAAGCTTCAAATAGTTATTGTTTCTATTACAGATGTCAAATATATATGACTTGGATTGTTTAGCTCATAACTGAGCGAAACCATGTGTCTCTTGCGTTGCGGATTCCATTGATCCCGTCTGAGGTGAAATTGGTTTAATCTTGCGAGCAATGAATACTTGATCTCATCAATAATCCAAATGTATACTTTGACACTTCAATTTCTTTTCGATGGAAGATCGAAAGTGGAAATTGAAAGAAGTGTAACCTACCAACATAGGAAAGAGTTCCTTATCTACTAGAATAGTATCATGCCCAGGGTGTGCTTGATGCTAACACTTGATCAATATATATTGAGTTAATATTTGATTGGCTTTTAGTGCTAGTGGGAGATTGTTGGAGTAAGCCCTAATATCCAATCAAAATTGATTGGGTTTGGCTTTGTATCATGATATTGATATAAATATATATTGTGAATATATATAATAAAAAGGCATTTCTTTATTGATTTTGTTTTGTTTCAAAATAATGAAGTCCCTAGAATAGTTAGTCCGTTTAATGGAACATTAAGTATAACTTAATTGTGAGACCCCGTTAAACATAAGGAAACTATTCTAAAAGTATCCGTAGTCAAGCTTTATTGAGAAGTGGGATATCATTAAAGCATAGAGACTATTATGTGGGTAGACTGATGATCACATCTCACAGATCATGGATAAAGAGTTATCAAGTCTTCACATAGATATAAATATTAGGAGTAATATTTATATTGGATTGACCCGCCGTGAGAATACTACATAGTAAGTTATGCAATTGTCATAAGATATTCTCACAATGATAATAGTGTATATCACTCTTAGACCTGAAACCACTATGATCCCTAGATGTGGACTCAAGTGCTTTGTTGTCATTCTAACGTTGTCTGTAAAAGGATAACCATAACGTTGGTTGATGGGTACTTAATGAAGCATGCTGAGGGACATGAGTGTCCTAGATGGGATTTGTCCCTCCTCATAAACAGGAGATATATCTTTAGGCCTCTTGATGAAATATGACTGTAAAACTGCATGGCCATGCCGAACTAAGTCAATATAAGATATTGGACTTATTCGTTATTCAGTATATTTCGGAATCAAGGAATATAAATATTGATCTATACAAGGGTGACAATATCTATGCCTTGGGATCAATAAAGATATCGAGACAAAGGAGTAAGTGTACACATGAGTATTATCATGGAAAGGTTTCGTCAGATCACTTGACATTCTTGTCACTTGGGTAGCAATGATGTGTTGCTAGATACCGCTCATTGTTTATAATATTAAATATTAGATTTAATATTATTGCCAACGTGACTAGAACCTATAGGGTCACACACAAAGAACAGTCAAAAGAGAAATATATAAGTATGACTTATATAAGGGGTGCGTTTAGTAAATAACGCTAATTAGTTAGCAAAATTACTAAACTCGTTGTTGGGCTTACTGAAGCCCAATAGTGACTTATGACTTGCAGAGCACACTAGAAGTTCTATAAATAGAACTCTGGTGCTGAAGTTTTTGGTTACACGTTTTGAAGCAAACCCCTTTCTTCTCTGCACTTCCAATTCATTGGCTAGCACCGAGTTTTGGAGGAGCACTGTTCGTGTGGACTTGCTAGAGGCTTTGCTGCTTGCTGCTTGCTTGGCTGTGATCGAGATTCCAGTTTCCAGTTCCAGCTTTCAGATTCCACAGTTCAAGGTAACAATCGAATCACTGATTCATGTTTGAATTTCGTAATGATCCAAGGAATGAAAATCGAAAATTTTCCGCTGCTTCTACTCCATTCTTCTATTCGATTTTCCTTCAACTTCAGAGCATACAAGCTTCAGCAGAACAACAAAATTCGAAACAGCGTCCACGGTAGAATTGAAATTGACTTCCGAATTTGCAGCAGCAACACTTCTATCAGGTGGTTTCAGCGGCGGAGACAACGTCGGAGGTATAGCATATATCAGTGATGGTGGTGAATGAGTAATGAGCAGACCCAGTAGCTTCGATGATTGATCCTGTGATTTCGACTGCGCCGGAGACGGTTGAACTATTGTAGAGAAATTTTGCGGTGGTGGCCTCAGAGGTGATTCTGTTAAACACCGAGTTTCCTGACAAAGTTGCGCTTCAGATTTATTATCTTCATTGAACATTGTTTGATCTATGTCAGTGGACTCATCTCTATCAATATTTTGTTCTTGAAATTTAGTTTCAGATTTGTTTTCTTTTACTGTCGATGGCATGTTGTTTGGAACTAAGGGTACCACTGTTTCATGATAGAACTCATCATTCGTAACCTCTTCATTCAAGACAGCATCATAAATTTATACTTCTCCGTTGTTTGTTCCTTTTCGACAGGTTCTTCCTCTTTGATTTCTTCAGATTGTTCCTCAATTACTTCAGGCTCTTCAGTTTCTTTTTCTTCTAGTTCTTCTTTCGGTTGTACATCATTCCTATTTTTTCCATCACAAAGTGAAACCATGTGCTCATCAGTCTCCACAATACTAACAACAAGTTCAGTGAGTGAATGTTCTTCGACCGGTTTCATAGACGTCGGAAATGCTTCGGTCGTCTGAGCAACGTAGATCTCCTCTTTCAATTGCGTAAGAATTCTTAGAATATACGTTATCAAAACAGAGTGTCTAGCAATATCTTTAACCATCTTACGCGAACACGGGTAACCTGCAATTCTGAAAGCATGTCTCAAAAGGCCGGACAAGGAGTAATCTTTGTTGTAACAAAACGGACAATGATATACCGAATCAGAGATTTCAATCTCGTTGTAATCATTCGTCAACTTGTTGTAATATCTACGCTCATAATATTCCAAATCAGATTCATTGGCATATTTTGATTTTCAGTACGTAACAATAGTAGGGATGTTATTACAAACCCTAATAACTGGAATTGGTTCTCCTCCTCTGTTCAGATTGTTTCTGTTGTTGTTGTTGGCGTTGTTGTTGTAAACCTTAGTTGTCCACGCCGACATCTGATCTAACAGAGCTTTGATGTTGGTGGTAAGAGTCGCGGTGATGCCGGGAAACTCTGCCCTCATCATCAGTTGATCTCCCATGGCTGACCCGTTAGGAAAAGAACAGGAGAAACCTGCTCTGATACCAACTGACGCAATACAGAAGCGTAGGGTTAGCAAGCGCTAAACCTAGATAGAAAAGAACAAGTTTGCAAGCGACAAACTTGTGAAAATAGGGTTGCAAGCAACAAACCTATCAAAATAAGGGTTTCCGGAATCCACCAGAATTGAGAGAAATTCTCGAATAATTTTATTGAATCAAAAAGTGTGCCTCTTAGGTTACATAAGTTCTGCTTATATAGTGAAAGAAATAACAAACCCGTGGGCCAAAATAAAATAAAACAAAATAATAATAATAGAAAGTTCTAGAAAATTACTAAGATTTGGCTAAATAATAAATACTACTAAATTACTAATAAAACCCTCCTGCATCAATTTGGATTTATTTTATGTCAAGGAGTGAAATGACCCATGAGAAAATTGTGAGAGGGGTCTTCACTCTCCATAATACATTGAAATTCTTCAACTTTCCGCATTTATTGTCTTTTTGTCATATAACATCCCATTTTTAGTTAGAATTATTTTATTTATTATGTGTGTTTGTATGTGTTTATTTGTTTGTTTGTGTCTTTGATTTGGGATTAGTGGATTTTTAGCCTAGAAGGGTATTTTAGTCATTTAGGAAGCTAGGGATATTTTGATCATTTGGAAAGTAAAGGAAAATAAGTAATTTTATTGGGAAGCTTATTTTAGTGCTTTAGTGAGAACAATTATTTTTACTAAGTTACTAGTGAGTTGAGACAATTATTTCGAGATGAAAATTATTCGATGTTTTGGCGAAATAATGAGTAGTAACTTTTTAGAATTTGTTAGTAATAGATTTACGTCTATTGTGAATATTATAAACCTAGCCCATTGGAGAGTAGTATATATACTTAACTCATGAGGAAAAATTAGGGTTAGAAACATTTCATTCTCATAACAAAAGATAGAGTGGATAGAGAGAGAAAGTGGGAAGATAGAGAGAACAATAGATAAGAAAGAACCTAGAGAAGAGGAAAGCTAGAGCTAAGGAGTTAGAGGGGAGAGCCTAAACTACAAGATTTGAAGGTTTAAGGTAAGGGGGATACTTCTATTTCAACTAATAAGCTATAATCTCATTTTTCTACTTATGGATCATCAGTGCTTTTGTGTGAATTATGATTTTTTATGTTGATTTTCGTGCTCCTAATTGATGGGTTATTATGAGTATGTTGAATTTTATGAAATTAATGTGTATATATGTTCAAGTTCATAGTTGATGTTTGAAATAAGTTGTTTTGGTGATTTTTGCTCAATTAAGTGTAAACCATAAATTTGTAAGTGATTATTGTTTGAACATGTTTCAAATCATAGTTTTCAAAACCGGACCGGTCATTGACTCGGCAAGATCACTGAGTCATTGGTTGAACCACTATGTCACTATTTGAACCGCATGATATATAGAACCTGATTAAATCGGATAACTCGGTCGTATAACTCGGTCATTATAAAAAATTATATGTATAATTAATAAACTAGATCAAATTGGATGATTTGGTTTGTAAAAAATTATAAAAAAATAACTCATGACATCTATACAAATATAAAAATATATAATTAGGTAAATTAACATAATTTCACAAAATTTGGTAAACTTGAAACAAACACACCCTAGTGATTTTCCCCTCCCTCTCCAACAAGCCGGCCCTAGTTTTCTCTCTCTAGGTTTTCTCTTTTAGTTTCTTCATTGAGGGGTGGTTTTGGGTTGATTCTTTACCCAAAATCAACCCATCATCTTTTTCTCTCTATTTCAATCTAAATAAGTGATTTTCACATAGATATAGGTTTTTTCTTTGTGATTTCATCATCTAAGTGTGGTGGTTTGTTGATTGTCGTCTTGTGTGGCGTTGTTTGATTTCCCGTCTTCTTGCGGTGTTCATTTGATTCATATTGAAAGATCGATTATTCAATCAATGATTTGAGCGTCAACATTGCAGATCCGGAGGCCATGGATATTCCGGTCACTTTAATTTTATCATATATTTTTGTAGGCATTATGCCGTTATATGCTATTAACTTGGATGTTATGAGTTTGTTCGCAGATTCATCCTTTTTGTTTTTAGCAGTGTTGAACGATGTAATCTCTCGATTTGAATGAATGAATATCATTTTGTTTTTGTAAAAAAAAACATAATTTCACAAACTCATTTTAAATATAAACCTATTTACAATAACATAATATGTAAAATAGTTGCTATCTTTCTTCTATTTTTGTTTAATATATTTGTTAAGTAATCAATAAAGTCATAATTTTATAAGATATTGGTGTATAATATTTATTTCCTTAAAAAAAGGTGTATAACATTTAAAAAGTAAAGTATTTTATACTTTGTTTGGATTGATGGCATGTGGTGGAAAGGGATGGGATGGAGTGGTATATAAAAGAGTTTCATTGTTTGGATATTAAAAAAATGAGTGGAATAGAGTGGTACATGATGGAATCCATTCCATCATCTTCCATTATTTTCATTCCTCCCAATTTGGGCTGTATAGGATGGAATGAGGCCTATTAATTTTACAATTACCTTTTTAGCCTATTTTTTTTATTTAATTACACATGTTTCTTCTGTTCTCCCCGTTTCTTCTTGAGTTCATGTCGAGCTGCACATACCCAACAACATCAAACTCTACAACATTGTTCTACATAGCACTAGACATTCCAATACATCAAAGTCATTTCTACAAAGCCAAACCACTCATGAAAATCAATGAAACTGCATTCTAATTAAATAAAAACGCATAAAAAATTGAACGAATGGAGATGGTGGGGTAATGTGATGGACAAATCTTTCAAACAAAATTAAACCTTTTTTTGCTACTTTTTTTTGTTACTATTTTTATTATAACTATGTAATTCTAAATATGATTTTGCTAAAAAAAATATAATTCTATATATGATAGTTTTTTTAAATAAGGGTAAAAATGGAATAAATAAGTTTGTTCCATTCCGTCGTAAAATGAAATCCATGGAATACCCAAACAATGGAATGGAAACTCTATTCCATTCCGTTCCATCTTGGCATGGCAACAAAACCCATACCCACGGTTACCCGCCCGAACCAAACCCAATTTGACGGGTTTTCCCCGTTTTGACTGTGTTTGGGTATGGGTTTCGATTTTCCACGATTTCAAAACACGGGTATGGGACGGGTAACAGGTATATAGGTACCCACCCCGAACCCATACCCAAATCCGTCCCAAATGTAAAAAAATTACTTTATGTTGATATGTCATGTTATTTTGTTTGATAATTGTCATGTTAATAAAAACTACCATTGATATTTAATCGATCAACTAAATCATTCCGTCTAACAAATGTTAAATTGAGCGTATTGTTGGATAATGTATTACAACATTGCTGTTGGGAATGCAAAAAAACTTCTATTTTTTATTAAATAAATTATTCAATGTGGGGACGGGGATGGGGCGGGGATACCCGAACCCGTCGGGGACGGGGATGAGATTCAATTTATCATTCCTGTTGGGTATGAGTAGTGTAACAGGTAAGTATATGAAAATTGGGAATGGGGACGGGGAAGGTAAAACCCGTCCCCACCCCGCCCCATTGCCATGCCTAGTTCCATCCCAAACCGTGAGTTGATTAGTTTCACATCTTCTTTCTTATGGTCGCCGGATCTTCTCTGGTCTACTTTTTTCTTAGTTTTTCTGATTTTTTTTGTTGAATTGACCCGGTCCGGTTCACCAAACCGGCCAAGTCACCGATTTCCACCGATGTTTATCGAGTCATGTCGGTTTTGGCCGGTTCAACTGCACGACCGTTCCAATAAGCAGACCGAACCACTCACACCTCCGGTTCACGGTTCGACCGGTCCGACCGGCCGGTCCGAGCCGGTTTTTAAAACTATGTTTCAAATCACTTGAAATATGCTTATGTATGTTTAGAAATTCAACAGTTTTAGGATTAAATTTAGATTATAAAAGCGTCTAGGGATCATTGGTTCGTCGTAATGACAAATCACTAGCATTGCAAGTCTATATTTTTATCTTTAGGTTAAATTCTTTTCTAAAAACAAGAGTCTCTTAGGTATTTTATGTTTCCTTTCAGAATACATAAATATATCTCAATAGAAACCAATCCTATTCTGATGGTTGATTATTATTGAGACCCTTTAAGTGCGTCTCTTATTGCCTCAATACTTCACAAAACTATTCATTTGGGGTGTTCCCATCAAGCTTTGTGTCGTCTTGTCTAATTTCATTTGTTCCAATATAAAACTTCATCTTTTGATCCTTCGTTTGATATTTGAGATGAGGAAATAACAACTATTAAACTTCACCTTTCGGTCTTTCGTTTGATATTTGTCACTGAGTTTGAAAACAATGAAATTAGATTAGAAAATAGAAGTTAAACAAATAGATATTTAGACTTGGTTTGAATAGGATTAAGTCATTAAACTATTCCAACAATCCCAAGACTAAAAGGTCTACTCACTCATGTTCATTGTAGACAGAGATTATAATTAAAGCGACAAAATATATAGGCATGGAAAGTAAATTGCTGAATGTAAAATCGCAGAATTGTAAAGAGCAAGAAAGTAAGAACAAGAAATTAGGGTTGCAGAAAATTAAAACCTATAAATAAAAATGCAAACTTTGATTCAAAGGAAACATTTGTCACAAATATTCCAGGATGTTTTTACAAGTCTGATTGCTCCTCAATATATAGCAAAATCCTAGCCACTAACAAGGAAATAGTTCCACATTATAAGGCACTAAAAGTGGCATAAAAATAGCACAAATTAGCATAAAATCAGCACAAATCAGCGCGCATGGTCGTGCTTGCAAGGCACACAACCGTGCCTGGTGTAGAACGCATTAACCAAAATGAGGAGCTGGAAGTCGCACACGGTCGTGCGTAGCTATGCACGGACCGTGCGTGGCATTCGACATTTGCTGGCAACACTTCTTTGGAAAGGGCGCACGGTAGTGAAATGGTGTGCACGAACGTGCGCGATGAAAAGGACAGAAAACCCATTTTTTTCTTCTCAGTCAAGCTTCAATCATCCTCAATCATGCTTCATGCCTCTGTTTGCCTGTGATTTTGGCAAACGGGGGCTAGTTCTGATTATTACAAGCGAGACCGAACTAGAAATCTCAAGACCGTTGTGCAAAGGTTTTTGTATCGAAAAAAGTTTGTAAAAAGGCCACGAAGTGCACTCAGGTTGCTTAGAGAAAAGGTCGGGTTTGATATAAAAAGGCACTCTCTCTCGACAGGTTTGAGAATGCGATAAAAAGCTTAAAATAAAGCAATATAAAAGATAAAAGTAAGTTTACGCACGTAAACTCAAGGAAAAAAAGTAAAATGCATTGCATTAAAAGAAAAGGGGTGGTCTACAAATCAGTTTACATACATTCTGTATAACTCGTTTCCTTAGACACCGGTAGTTTGAGTGTTGTAGAATTCTGTATATGATTTGCGACCCACTTTCCGGCTTGGAAACTACTATTTATACTAAAAAGCCTAGATGGTGAACCACTAAGCCCATGATCATCACTTCCTCCATCTTGAACAATCACTTGTTCCATGTTTTCCACTAAAAGGAAACCGCTTCTTTGCTTGAAATCGTGATTCCCGCCCTTTTGCTTATCTTCGAAGTGAAACTGCTTGCTCTGCCTTACTCTGTCGAAACTCCAGTTATGCGCTTCAGGCTTGGTACTTCGTCGAAGCTTCTTTAACTTATATATGAAGGCTCTTTGATTCCTGCAAAGTTAAAGGTCAAACAAATGTTGACCATATTAAATGAGCCTGTGAAATTTACAGGCTAACAAATGCCCCTAAAAAATGCCATTTTCGACGAAAATAATTGATTCCAAAGAGGAGGACATTGGAATTTTTGAATATATATATATATATATATATATATATATATATATATATATATTCGAAAGAAATATCATCATCCCACTTCAGTCATGGCCTTTTCAGTTTCTCTACCGAATGTTTATTTCTATGTCGAATTTAATGTTTGTGCCATTTTGATTTCCCATAAATAGGCTTATATTGAATACATGCCTTTATTTTGACATATTTATCAAAGAAACTAATTCCTCTGATGATTTGTAAAAAATGGTAAAGGAACTCAACAGTTTAAAATAAGAATTATTTGCAACCCGAGTAAGCGTTTGCAAACATATCAAAGTTGTAAGTAAAACTTCGATAAACATAAGTGTTTGTCCCCAAACTTTGATATTGACAAATTTGTCATAAAGGTTCTAAACAAGCATTATATCTACTTTGGTTCCACACACTGGTTATGATTTCTTATCCAAACTTTGAATCTTTAAGGCATCTAATGCCAAATTTCACCATTTAATTTTCAATTCATGAATCATACGAATTCCTTATTCAAAGATACAATCGAATTGATGGTCAATTGACCAACATTCCTTAAGCATGACCTTAAGTGTTTCAATAATATCTTCCTCAATGGTTTCTTAACCATCTTTTAATAGGTACTAGTCATTAAAGGCCTGTTTGGTTTAGGACTCCGGCTACACGACCATGATTTAGTTCTAAGAATCCTGCTTAGACTTGATGCTCATCTTCATCATTCCCCAAGGTTAGGGAATCCATATCCTCCATGTCAGATCTTGTGTCGAACGTCTCCCTTTCCCATATCAAGCCATGAGTTGGATGGAGTTTCACAGAACTTGCATCTTCTTGATTGGCATCATCAATTTTTCCAGATGAACATGGAGCAATATTTACTAACTTTTTGTCAAAGGTCTTCCTTGTGATTTGATTACTTCAGTAAAGAAAATAGCTTTGGTCAGCCTCAATGTTTTCGACCATACCATCATCTCTCCAGATCGAGATTCTTTGGTGCATGGATGAGGGAACAACACCTATCCCATGAATCCATTCTCTCCCCAACAATAAGTGAAAGTTAGCTTTCGATGGGACCACCATGAATAAAGTTGGTCTAACCACAGTTCCCACCGTTAGACTTACTTGGAGAGCACCAAGGGAATGTTCATCCTTTCCTTCATAATTCGACATAATCACATTATAAGGCTTCAAATCTTTGTCGGTCTTGCCAATCCTTTTGAGTAAGGATTGAGGCATTAGATTGACAACAGCACCACCGTCGACCAACACTTTGTTAATACTAACCTCATCCACTTTGGCTTGTATGAACAAAGGTTTGAGATGATTCTTCATCGAATCATCAGGTTGTTCAAATATGGCTTTCTGATTATCTCTAGAGCCATCATCCACAAAATAACACATGGGTTTGTATTCCATCATGTCTTTAGGGTCGAATTCCTCCTCTGAATCATCAACTTCCGATATCATATCATATTCAGCTTGTAAAATGGAAACCAAATTGCATATGACATCAAAGTCTGGTTCTGAATCTGTAAATCCCGATCCTAACTCATTATCCTTATTAGGATCTTCTTCGACTGAAGGAAGAGATAACCTTTCTTTTACTGGTCTCCTATTGGATTCGACCATTCCCTGACCACCCTTTGGGTCAACAACTATATCTTCAAGGCTAGTAGAACCGCCTTTCTTAGATCTTTGGTACCTCTTCCACTGAATTCTCGTCATGGGATTCTTTCCCTTGTAGTTGCTTCTATAAGCATACTTTTTTGACTCAAAGGTAGTACCATCTTTGTTGTTCTCCATAACATTGGTGTTTCTTTTCACCACATTGATCTTCCCATGTTGCACATTCTTATGGGTCGACTGAACCCATTTTTAGATTGGTGCATAAGGTACCAAAGTTTTTCCTTGACCATTCTGATTGACATAATTTGTGGTCAAAGAGTTATTGATGAAAGGAATATCACTCTTTGTGAAGGAAAACTTAGGTCTATGATCAGTAGACCATTTCCCCCTTTTCTTAGGTTTTGAGATAGAACCTTCGAGGCCTTTAGTTGCCTCTTTGTCAAACAGAGCACTACATCTAGGGCAAAGCATTACCTAAGAATTCTTTAGCTTGCATCGATTGAGGAAATCAATCAATTCTTCTTCAGCTGTAGGATAGGCTGTCTTTAACTTCTCATCAAACTGAGGGTCTGCAACAATCTCCTCGACGTATTCTGCATCCTTCCTGACGTCCACCATTTGACATTCTGCAACTTTAGTTTTTTGCTTCTCCTTTTGCTTCAACAGACATGTTGTCGACAGCATCAATGATTGCTTTGACCATATTGCAGCCTACAATGTCAGTGTACATCATACTCACATCTTTCAAGGGATCAAAGTCTACTTGCATTTGAGGTTTTAGCTTGTTTCCAAACTTTAGTCTGCCTTCATTAAGACCCTTCTAAACCAAATCCCTGAAAAGAGAACATCGAGAGGTGTTATGTCCCAAGAAGTTATGGTATTTACAAAAACCTCTCTTTTGACGTTGTTCTAGTGGTGGGATTTTTACATTCTTATGTGGTACCACTTGTCCATCAGCAACTAAAATATCATAAACTCGTCACATTTGGATACGTCGAATGTATACGTCTTGGGGACATATCTTTCATTGCTTGTTTCGACAGGATTGTTCCCATCGGAGGGCCTTAACGATTTACACGTATAAGGGGCCCTGATTTCAACTCAGCAATATCAACCTCGTTTACTTTGACATCACCAATGGCTATGTCGAATTCCTGGTTGCTCTCTTCTGATAAGACAAAATCAACCTTTTCTTTTCTGAAATGTTTCTGAGTTCTAGCCTTTTCAGCCCTTAGTCTTTCGACATATCAAACTCTATCGGCCAAATGGGCATATCTCTCAAGTGTTGAGTGTCGAGTTTCTTCCTAATGGAATAATCTAGGCCACCATTGGCCATTTCGACTAACTCATGTTCAGTCACTTGAGTGAAACATCTCGCCTTCAACAATCTGAATCTATTAAGATAATCATCAATAGATTCAGTGGAATTCCTCTTGACACTCGCCAATTCTTTCAGACTTATCTTAGATTGGCCTATGTAAAAATGTTCATGGAATAACCATTCTTATTCAGTCCAATGTTGGATTGAATGCGGGCCAAGAGTAGTAAACCATGTGAAGGCATTCTTCGTTAGAGAATTGGGGAAGAATTTCAACCTCAAATTCTCATCATTTGCTAGGTCTCCTGCCTCCGTTAGATATCATGCGATATGTTCAAAAATGGACTCACTGGTATCCCTTGCAAATTTAGTGAACTTAGGAATTTTATAACCCATAGGAAGTTCAGATTGTAATACCAATTCCGACAAAGGCGAAACAAAGTTTGGCCTATGCAGGCCAATGTTTAAACCATTTTGAGCCATTAGGTTTTCGACCAAATTGGCTATATTGTTATGTACTCCTATGTTTTATTGTTGGATATTCCTAACAACTTCATCAGCATTATCATTTCGATCTACCAAGATCGTTTCAGGTTGGACCTGTATCACTGGTTTGACCGGTTGGGGTTGAGGCACAGGTTGTTGCCTCTGAACCATTTGTTCAACTAACCGGAATGGTTATCGATTTTGTATTTACGTAACCGATTGGTAAACTGGTTGTGAGGGTACAAAGAAATCTGTAATCCTCCCCATTTGAGTAGTTAAGGCTTGGTAACTCAGGTTTATGCCCCTTATCAAAGAATTAAACACGGTACCAATTTGTTGTGTTAACAAATTAACCATATCGTGGTTACTCTCATCCATTTGTTGTCTTAACAAATTCATCGAATCTGTTGTCAACGGTGGTAGAGTATTCCGACAAAATATGCTAGAACTTGAGGGACTATGTACGTTGTCCATGGTGAACAGATTTGCTTGTTCTGCAAAAATGGATGCACTATTATGTACATTTGCCATCGTCAAAGTTGGCATACTGTACGGTTGTTCCCTTAGAACATTCTGCATATTTATATTTCGATCATCAAGCCTAGGCCTGTTTGAAGGAGCACTAGTACTTGGCATGTTGGTATTCGGTGGAACAACAGCGGTGAATGGGGGTATAACATTTCCTATTTTTGGTCGTGTCAATGGAGCAAACGTAGAAACGGTCGAAGGAGCGCTTACTCCCATGTCCGTCGAAATTGGCATAACCATGGTTGCCCCTACAGGGGTTGACACGTTTAAATCTCCTAACGGAGAGGACGCTTGTATAGGTTGTGCTTGTGAAGAAGATTGTGAAGATGATGAACCGGCACGAGGCATAGATTTACCAGTTCTCAAATCCATACACTAACAACTTGGTGTTTTTAGCAATAAGGTTACCCGGAAATAGTAACAAAATTCTAAAAACGGATCTCTTCAAAGAGATGGGTTTTGAAAAAGTTTTTGAAAACGGTTTTTGATTTTGAAAAAAGGTTTTTTGAAAATCAATTGCACAAACTAGGTCCCACTGGGCGTGCCAATTTGTTTGCATGTGATTTTGGCAAACGGGGGCCAATTCTGATTATTACAAGCGAGACCAAACTAGAAATCTCAAGACCATTTTGCAAAGGTTTTTGTATCGAAAAAAAGTTTCTTAAAAGGCAACGAAGTGCACTCAAGTTGCTTAGAGAGCAGATCGGGTTTGACATAAAAAGGCACTGTCTCTCGATAGGTTTGACAATGTGATAAAAAGCTTAAAATAACGCAAGATAAAAGATAAAAGTAAGTTTACACACGTAAACCCAAGAAAAAAATAAAATGCAATTCATTAAAATAAAAGGTGTGGTCTACAAATCAGTTTACATACATTCTGTATAACTCGTTTCCCTAGACGACAGTAGTTGAGTGCTGTAGAATTCTGTATATGATTTGCGACCCACTTTCTGGCTTGGAAACTACTATTTATACTAAAAAACCTAGATGGTGAACCACTAAGCCCATGATCAGCACTTCCTCCATCTTGAACAATCACTTGTCCCACGTTTTCCTCTAAAAGGAAACCGCTTCTTTTCTTGAAACAGTGATTCCCGCCCTTTTGCTTATCTTCGACTCGAAACTACTTGCTCAGCCTTACTCTATCGAAACTCCAGTTATGCGCTTCAGGCATGGTACTTCATCGAAGCTTCTTTAACTTATATATGAAGGCTCTTCGATTCCTGCAAAGTTAAAGGTCAAACAAATGTTGACCATATTAAATGAGCTTGTGAAATTTACCGGCTAACAACCTCTTAATCCATTATTTTGCTCCAAAACTTGATCTTTCATCATTTTTTTATCCTGAAATTAAAACAAACGGTTTGAAATAAAATAGTTCTAAAAAATAAAAACTAAAGCACACAAAATTCTAATAAAATAAACACTTAAAAACCATCTAAATTACGACTTATCAGTTAACTAACAACAAAGTTTGTGTAAAGATTTTGGGTTAAAAGGGGATCAAAATCGGGGTTTTTTTGGGAAATTTGGTGTGAGTTCTCGAGAGGAACCTAAAATCTGGGTTCCCTGTTTCTGGTTAGCTCGCTTGGCGAGCTAGCACTCACCATGGCGAGTTGCTCGAGACAGAACCCATGACTTTGGGCGTCCTAGGCAGTTGGGGCCGTTTTAGGACACCCCTAAATGTTTCTTTGATGTGTTTAACTGTTGTTTTAACTAGAAAACCTACTGGAACATCATTTGGATTGGATTAAAATGGTTTTTATGAAATTGAAGTGGAATTTGGTTGAAAATGGTCAAGAACATAGAATTTTCCGAAACTTTTTTTCTCAAATAAATGATTGAGTTGTGGTTTAATGTCTGTAATAATATGTTTAGAATGATTATGGAAGGTAAATATGAGCTTAGGACTTGGTCTTACTTTGAAAATGAATTGATTTTGAAAAGTGATTAAAAATATACGAACTTTAAGAATTTCGAGAAACAAAGGAACTTTGTGAAACAAATATGCTATGATTGATTAACATGAATGATAGATGATATGAAGGTATGTTTTCATGATGTGTAGGAGCATGGAGTTATACTTCTGTTGAATAAAATTGAAAATGGACGATTTTGTGAAAATAGACGAACTTTGTCAAAATGAGGTTGTGAAACATTATTGTTTCTTTGAGGTGGTAATTGTTGATAATGTTTATGATGATAATTCTTTTGGTGATTTAACTGGATGATATGATGATGACTCTTGTTAAATTATGACTTATTGATTGTGTGGATGTAAATACTTGATAATGCAAATGTTGGTGAAAAACATAATTGGTGGTGATTATTATGTTAATTGGTGAAGATATTATATGATGTGGAAATTGTATAATATAGTTTGGTGAGTTGTGCATTGTCGAGTCTTTACTTGAAGTCCATGCATTCATAGTCATGTTGAGGTGCTTTGAAAAATGTAATTGGTGGTGTTTGTTACATTGCTTCTGTATAACGTAATTGGTGGTGTTTATTATGTTAGTGCATTCAATACGGTAAAATTATATCTGGAGTACAATTGGTACCACTTGCATGTAGAAGTGTCTAGAACATTGCATGCATTTGAATTCGGTGAAATGTGTTATACTTGAATATGTGCCTTGGTGTGTATGTGCCTTGGTGAAATTTGGTGAATTACATGAATTATGTGATTGGTGAATCAGGTGATTACATGAAATTGTGTGGAGATATTTACATGTTGATGTTTTTTATTTTTGGTGATGACACTTTCCTTGTTATCTATACTTTTGAAATGATGAATTGTATTTATTTAGTTGATTAGGCAAGTGTTTATGTGATCTATATGATTGTTATGAATTAGACGATTTATACGCATTAAGTGAAATTTGTGCTTTATGTAAAATGAGTGATGTTTCTTGTATGATTGTATTTTTCTAAATGATGTGGTTGCCGTAGTTTGATGATTTCAACTTAATAAAGGATTAGGTGAAAACTTCTTGTATTGATTGATGTTGTTAAGATGATGAGTATTAGATGATGATTTGATTAAAGAATGAATATGTTTGATACGCTAAATAGAAGTACGATAACATGATTTGTATTGAATTGGAGGTAATATTCATGTCGAGTTTGTAATTCTAGGAATGATAAATATGTATGTATGTAATACTTGAAGTCCTTGAGTGCTTTGTTTGATTATGAGTATTATGTGGGTTAGTATCTAACCCCCAGTGGTCATTGGGTTGACCACCGCGTCATTTCTTTGTATGACGTGGGTGATTTACAGAATTAAGGTGATTGCTTTTCTTTGATGCTTGAGGGCTAGCAAGGATGCTTCCTCGTTTTATTTGTTTTCGTTTAGAGTCTAGATAGGCTCTGATGTAGGAGTGTCAGTCTTATGACCTTGACTTTTGATACCGTTTGTTGACTTATGTTAATTATATGATGAGGATAATTGTATCATGATGTATTTATGTGGAGTGACACATGACATGTTGAGATTTATTACTCTTGATTTGAGGATTATTACTTGGTGATGAGTTATCATGTATGTTGATTGTCTTCCGTTCCAAATTTTTATGGAAAACCAAGTTATGCATGTTTTTGGAAAAATGTAGACGTATCATCTAAACTCTTAAGTTATTGAATTCATATCATGATTACTGTTTTAGGGGTTTAGAGTGTTGCACCCCTCCCTTGAAAGATGGAGATATTACACTCCGCTCCCTTCATACTTTGAAACACACACTCCCCTCCCTTAATATTTACAAAAATGTACACATTCATCCTTTTGTTAACTTCCATTAACTTTTAGAAAGTTTCTATCACTTACATCAATTCCACTAATAATTTTCAAACATGCATCCATTGAATGTAAGACCAACACGACGAAAACAACCACACAAAAAGAAGAAACACCATGCACCAGCAGCATATTTCCACCGTTGACAACTTTGCACCCTCATTAGCTTCCAATTTTAATTCAGTCAAGGAAAAACACGAAAGAAAACTAGTGTTCTTCATCGAGAATGGCAGCAAAGATGGGGAACAAAAATGGTATGTCTTTCAAATTGGATGAGGTGGGAAACTCTTATGCTTATACAAGGAAAGAGTGATGCGGAATGTTCAATCTGGGTTGTGACAGTTCAGGGCGTTTGTTTCGTCGTAACGTGGTATGAACCAGGGAGCAATTAAGTGTTAGAAGTGGTGGAGCAAGCCAGCAAATAGAAAAGGATTAAAGAATGGGAGTTACAGGTGAGAGATGAAATGGAGTTTTGGTTGATGAGGACTGACTTGACGAGAGAGATAATAAGGACATAAGATGATGATGATGATGATGATGATGATGAATGGTGATGGTACACTTAGAGGAAGTGTAGAGAAAAGTAATAAAGAGTTGGGTAGTTATTGTTGGATTAAACCTTTTACCGAAGATTTTAACGTTTTGTAGTTGGAATCTCCAAGAGATTGGTTCAAATTCAAATATTATTGATGAAGCATGAACTCGTAAATTAGTAATAGAAATTCAATCAAGAAGTCATATATAGTTCCTCCGTTGCGAATGAATTAAATGGTATATCCATATATATTGGGTTTGGGGGATATGTATCTACCATTTAATTCATTCGCGATGGAGGAACAAGTGATAGTGGTTATTTTGACCGAAGAGGATTTGAAGGAGTTGATGGAAAGTGACGGAAATCGTCTAAAAGTTATCGGATGTTAACAAAAGGATGAATGTGTACAATTTTGTAAATATTAAGGGAGGGAGTGTAATATCTCCATCTTTTAAAGGAGGGGGAAGTAATTTTCTCTTTATTATACTACCGGTCCATATTAGATAATCCTTTTTTTTTAATATTAAAACTTTACAAATATTTGTTGTGCTTTTCGTTATACTTTTCTATAGATAGACGAAATGATAATAGTCATTGGAAAATTATACATAAAACTTGAGAGTTGGAGTTTCTACTATTAAGTCAATACTTGCATGATAACTATTGTTATACCTTAATTTTGGACCTAAAAATATTTTCTCAAGATGTTTTCTATCTCTGATATGTGTCTTTGGACCTTTGAAAGATTGCCTATTTGTTACTGTTTACTCTGATATTTTACTCTGCTGTATTTGCATATTTCTACTGTCTATGTCTGAAAATCTTTTCAACTGTGTATTTGTCTATGTTTTCTTGCATTTCAAGTCATCCAAAAATATCTTTCTTGCATTCCAAGTCATTTGAATTTGTCCCTGATCAATTGCATGTTTCTTTGCATTTTATTTCAATATTATTTGCAAAATTCATGGAAAAGGGTATTTTAGTCATTTCCTGCATTCAGCTCCTTTTAATCCTTGAAAATTGTTTGAGTCTTTTCAATTGGTTTGTATAAGTCCTTGTTTAATGCCATGTCAAAATCCATTTTAAAAATTGCATCGGAGTCATTTTGAGTCGTTTTAGTCCCTAGGGGGCATTTTGGTCATTTCACATAAAATTTCTGATTTCATTTTAATCTGCTTTGTTGCTTTTAATCATCTCGCTTTGCGTTAATTTTCAATTTACTTTTTCAATTCAATTTTAGTTTTAATTTTCATTTTGACCCTTGTACTTTTGTTATTTGCATTTTAATCCTTTTACAAGTTTGTTAGAGTCAAAGTCAAGGTTTGTTAAGCTCAAGTACACATGGCATTGTTTCATTGGTCCATCAATCCATTCATCACCTATAAATAGATGAGCCATGGTCAAGGTCAACACTAACTATTCTTTCACAAAGAAAAACTCCACAAAAAAATCACAAAGGATCATTTTTTTCCTCTTCTCTCTCTAACCGCATTACTCTTTCTCTCCTCCACCATAACAACTTTCCTCCACCACTTTCAACTACCATAACAAACTTCCACCACCACAAACCTCCCTAACAACAATGGCTTCCATCACCACCACCACCATTACACTCTTCACACTCTCTTTTCTCCTCCTCCTTTCTCTCTCCACCGTAACCTCCCACCCTTCCTCCACCATCCTCGACACGGCTGAAATCCTCACCACCGCCGGTCACGAAGCCATGGCACTCAACCTCGAACTCGCTTCCCATTCTCTCATCGCTCGCCGTCAATCTCACTCCCTCACCGTCACAACTACTTCCAACCGTAAACTCTCCATCAACAACGTAACGGTTAATCCAACGCCGTTACTCGATGGCGAATATCTCGTTATTGTTCAAACTGAAAGCTTCTTTGATCCTTACTTTCAGCTTCCTCGTCCTTCCAAAAACGGTTGTTTTTCATCAAGCAAAATCTCCGACGACGGCGGTTTTGGATCAAAACGGTTAATCACCGATTCATCAACGTTTCCATTCAAGGAAGCTAGTGGTGTTCTGAGATCGAGAGGTTGTTCGGTTATGGTGGCATTTCTTGATTTACGGTTTCTAGGTCTTAAAGAACGGCCTGATCAGTTAACTGTTTTTGCGCCGATCGACGAAGCTATGATATGTATGTCAGTGATTGGCTTGTTGTTCATGGAATCGGAGACATTCTTTTGGATACTATTAGATTAGAAGAAGTTCCAGTTCAGGATGCAGAAACTACTTCGTTTGAGATTGATCATCATCGCCATCACCGTGATCATCATCACCGCGATCGTATGCATATTCCTGCAGACAATTCACACTTCTCTGTTTTTCATCAGGTGATTGATTCATTACTATATTCTTTTTTCATTTACATTTTAGTTTTCGATTTAGAATTTAGTTCGCATTCGTTTCATTTCGCACTTTTGCAAGCAGGATGATATGATATATTGATTAGGAAAGAATAAGAATTTTCTGCTGTTAACTAATTAGCAAGCTATGGCGTAGGTTATAGTGTTATTGGTGCTTTCAATTTGTAATAAGAATGGAATCTCAATAGAACCAACCTGGGTTTTATTCGACCCATGCTCCATGCTAACCGATCCAGCTCTTTGCCCAAACCCAGCAGGCTTGTTCAAGCCCAACTGCCAATTTCTTTGTGTCTTCTGCTGCTGTTTACACCCCATCCGCATGTTTACTGCACCCCCCTGTTTGCCTCAAATTGCATGAAAAATTCCACAAAAATTCTAGTAGTTTTTTATGCTTTTTGATAATTTTTTGATGTATCTTACATGCCAAATCTTGATCACAACATGTGAAGAATATTTTAATTCTTGATTAATGCTTTGTGTCAATTTTTGTTCAAATCTTGATAAAATTTCTAAAGCTTTTGTGTGGAGTTGTTGTGATCAATTATTGGCATTGAATGTTTGTTTTACATGTTGAAACTTGCTTCAAAATATATGTGTTCGTGTTTTGTTAATTTGTGTACTTTTTGTTATGTTTCTTGTGAAAGTTGTGATGTGATTTTATTCTTGAGTTTTGGTGCATAAATGTGGCCTTGACCATGTAATATTTGGAGTGAGTTTACCTATTAAATGTGGTGTGTGCTTGCTGTCTTGGTATAGTTTTTTGTGAATTTTATGTTAGTAAATAATGTGAAGCTATCTTGTGAAATAAGGTGTATAAAGAACTTGCAACCTTTATGATCTTTGGTATGGTTAATGACCTTAATTCTCATGTTTTTTTTTCTTGAACTAAGTCACTCAAAAATTCTCTAATATCATGAGGATTTAGGCCTTTAACCTTACCTTAGAATGGTATTAAAATGTCAAGTCTCTTTCATCACTTTTAGTTAATTTTGCTTGTTACTTCACTTTCAAGTTACATCTACTTTACTATGCCTTTAGTATGTTGCCCCCATTTCACCTATGCTACTAACCTTTTTTGTTTCATGTCTCATTTTCATAGCATTTCACATCATATTTTCATCTCTTATTCCTTGCACTTTAATTTTCATACAAAGGCTTAGAATGTAAAAACCTAGGGATTCTTGTACTTTATTTTTATGCAATTTTTAAATTCTTGCAAGACCATAGCATGTAATTAGGGCATGATGTAAAGGACAATGGACTCTAATGATGTACACCGATACAAGCACCGACACATGCACACACATCACATAGATATCTTTAGATATATGCTTAGGTTATGCATGTTTAGATGTATGTTTAGGATTGCATGTTTAGATGAATGCCTAGGATTTACACTTAAAAAAATCAATTTTCCAAAAAATATGAACAATATCACTCAAATCATTTTCTAAATAAACCTTGGGATCAAAATCCCATTGTATTTTCTCTTTATTTTCTTAATCAAATCTAAATGAATCTTAATAATGCTTAGACTTTCTTTTGCAAAATAACTAATTCAACCTCACAATTTCACAATCTTATGCCCTTGAGGCCTCTCTCTCTCATTCTTCAAAATTCCATTTTCAAACTTAAAATCAACCAACAAAAACAAAAACATTTTTTGGAAGAGAACTACGGTGGATTTGATCCCTTAAAAGGGTACGTAGGCAAGGAAACAATATTCCTTCAATTCAAATAAAATAAAAATTCAAACGCTTTCTTCTCCCTCCAATTCTTCACTTAGAAAACTCTTACGTGTAAATATCATTTCTTAAATAGCATTTAAAAATAAAGCGCGCGCGTAGAAAGTAAAGACGGTTCCTATAGGATACTATAGTCGTTATGGGTGCCTAACACCTTCCCATAGCGAAAACAACTCCCGGACCTCGATTCTCAAGGGTTTTGCTTATTTTTTCCTTCCCAAGAAAAAATGAGATATCAACGGTTAAAAAGGTTCAAACGTAATCAATGTTTGACACCCGAAAACCAAGATAAAACAGCTGGCGACTTCACTAGGGAGATTCGAGAGTTACGCCTAGTCTTTATTTCCACGCTTGCGCTTTCGTTTTTACTTGCTTCTTTTACTTGCTGCCTTATGTGAATAAATGTTTAAATTCTTGCAAACGTGTGGGGTGAGAATATCAAAAGTCCTACACCCGGGCTGAGTGAACTTAGGATTTAGGAGGGATATAATCGACAATTCATTCCGGGGGTTGCCTCGTGTTTTGGATTATGCGATCAATCCCACATAGCTGAGGCATTTTGGGGGTGATGTTGTCGGCGCGTGTTGTCGCGTTTAGGCACTTTACTTCTAATTGTTCTATGACGCTATGAACCGTAGATAACCGAACCCATCCATGGCCATTTTCTAGGATGTAGTGCGGAGGCTAAACCGAGTGTTGCCTCGAGTTTTAGTCGTCACGCGATACTACACTCAAGTTAGACCTTCTTACGGATAATCATGGAGCGAGTGTTTGTCTCGTGGCACCATGATATACGTCGGAGAGGTTGCAACTTGGGAACTTTTAGAACCCGGTTACTATTATCCAAAGCCCTAGTTTCACCGGACACCGTGGCCACCCGTGACTCCTTGACTTTGAATCTCAACCCACCATGTTTTCTCTGTACTTGAATGTGATCATGCATACATGCATAAACTTTTTTTCCATGCATTTATCGAAGGGCTTAGACAAATTGAATTTGTAAACATTGTAGGAATGGGGAAGACTAAGTCTTACAAGTTCAAGGAAGAGGATTTGGCTAGTTTGAGAGATTTGGCACTCAAGATCGAGGATCCGACTGGTTTCCGACATCGTTACGGGGTCTTACTTACTATTCTCCAGACTAATGTGGATGAGAAGCTTGTGCACACTCTAGTGCAATTCTATGACCGGGACTATCGGTGCTTCACTTTTCCCGACTTTCAGTTAGTGCCCACACTCGAGGCTTATTCGTGCTTGATGGATCTATCTATTGCTAAGGGGGTACCCTTCGCGGATCTTGAGAATCCTCCTACTCCATTGGTTATTGCTAAAGATCTCTATCTCAAGACCATCGATGTCTCCAAGAATCTTGTCACTAAAGCTCACATCCGAGGGTTCACTTCGAAGTATCTACTTGAGAAAGCCAACCTCAAAACCACTTGTCAAGACACTCTTGAAGCTATTCTTGCACTCCTCATCTATGGGCTTATTCTCTTTCCAAATCTTGATGACTTCGTGGATATGAATGCTATTATGATCTTCCACTCTAAGAATCCGGTTCCTACTTTGCTAGCTGACACATACAATGCTATTCACGATCGATCCAGCAAGGGTCGTGGATACATTCTTTGTTGTGTACCTCTTCTCTATAGGTGGTTTATTTCGCACCTTCCGAAGTCTTTCCATGATAATCCAGAGAATTGGTCTATTTCACAGAGGATCATGGCTCTCACCCTGAATGAAGTGGTTTGGCTCA
Source organism: Medicago sativa (assembly GCF_051527215.1). Lineage (NCBI taxonomy): Eukaryota > Viridiplantae > Streptophyta > Magnoliopsida > Fabales > Fabaceae > Medicago > Medicago sativa. Next base: position 36,819,613 of record NC_140755.1, on the reverse strand, counting down.
CTCCCGCTGCTAGAGTCAAAGAAATTGTCCTTGGTGGTGGAAAGTTTCTTAATGTACCTCTTCTTGGTACCTGGGGTGGAATCAACTACAATCCGGAACTTTTTTTTATTCCTAATAATGATTACAAAAGCTCTAATTTGTCTAAAACCCTTCGATAACACAAAAAGAGTCTTTTGCATATGCATCTGTACATATCATGCATCATTTTACATTCATAGTTTCTCGTCCGTGTCTCACGTGTTCTCTTTCCTACAAAATGGTCGTCTCTGCCGCCTAAAGTCAAGCTACAACTGCAAAACGCTCGGGCTAAACAAGAAATCAGAATGAGTCCATTTGAACAAGAAATCCAGGAGCTTCGTGAAGAAGTAACAACACTCTGTGGGGAGGTGGAGAGGTTAAGCGCCTTGGTGACAATATTGGTAGCCGCACAGGGTCAGCCGACACTCTCATCACCAGCCAGCTTTCAAGCTCAAATACCTGATGTTACTGTTCCGATTCTGACGAAGGTTGCCAATACTCCCCAACATATGCCTGTGCTCTATGGTCTTGATGAAGTACCTCTTCCCCATGTGTCTGAGGTTCCAATGCCTACGCACCTGGTCAGAAGAAGTGATCCCACTGATGGTCCTGAAGAGAAAGAACAAAGAGCGAGTATGGTGAACCTCAATGCTTCTACTGTTATACCTATTATCAAGGCCGCCCAAAACCTGGGTCATCAATCTACTGCAACTGTGATACCTGTCTTCCATGCTGCTCAGAAACATGTTGCTACTGTTACACCTGTAATCAAAGTTGCTCAAAGTCCCAGTTATCAGACCCAGTTTCAACTTTACCAGCATCGAGGACAACAGAATCTCCAACAATCTCAACAGCCTCAACGGCAACATCAGGGTCCCCAACCTAAGCAAATCTTTCCTCCTATACCAATGCAATATGCTACACTGCTCCCATTTCTTATTGCTAAAAGGCATTGTCAGACTAGGAAGGGCAAACCTCCACCCAATCCTATGCATCCCAAATTTCGTACCGATCTTAGGTGTGTTTTTCACCAAGGTGCTAGGGGCCATGATGTTGAGGGATGCTATGCTCTGAGGTATATTGTGAAGAAGCTGATAGACAAGGGAGAGTTAACTTTTGAAAATAATACTTCTAATGTCCGAGGCAATTCTCTTTCAAATCATGCACCTGTTGTTGGCAAGACACGACCATTACTACACCTTGCACCAAGGGGGACGAAGCCTTGAGCTCGAGCATTGTTTTTCTATGAAAATGGAAGTCCAGAAATTGATTGAGGATAACATCTTTCTGTCCATATGTGGAAGTCAATTTGGAACCAGGGGCATGGCGCCTACTGCTGATACATGGGATATTCAGCCGCAACTGAGATGTTTTGTTGATGTTTTCTACTGGTTGTTTGTTTAATAATTGTGTTTGTTTGCTGTTTTTCAAAAATAAAAAAAAAACCTTTCGTCTCGCCCGAAGACGAAAGTGAACTTATTTAGAGCACTTTGCTTCATGTGTTTGCATCACTAATAAAAAGTCGTTTCTATCGCGGCTTTGTTTTTTTTACTTTGTGCTTTCTTTGGAAAGAATGGTAATACCAAAAAACCGTAATTTTTTTTACTTCACTTTGATCATTTCTCAATACCTGCATAATCATAATTTCTATTCAAAATCAAAGCATGCATTGATAAACCCGTTGAACACTGTAACACTGTGCTCTCTCTCGACTTTGAGCTCCTATCTTCGAAGCTGAAGGAGCTGGAGATGAGAAGTTTTCCAATAAGATCTCTCGTCCACTAGAACATTCTAGTCATCTGAGCTGCAAATATGAGCATCAAGAAGATTGTCCCGCAGGGACATTTGCTTACAAAAAATTGATTCAGGGAGCTACCACTAGTCTGGCATGGATACCGTACTTCAATACACATCAACAAGGGCAAAGGGATGCCTAGTTCCAAATGATAATGACAGGTTCGCATGTCTATGAACCCCAATGCAGTCAATGAATGCTTTGTCAAAAAAAAAAAGAGAAAGAAAAATAAAAAAAAATTCAAAAAGTTCGACAAGTCACACACCTAAAAGGTGGCTTGGGCAAAAAAGAGCGTCTCGATGGACTAAAGCAGTCCATGCAAAAGTTAGAGACACAAAAAGTGTATCCTGATAGATCGAAGACCCGCAAGGGCGATCTATGCAAAAATTAAGGATTTATGACAAAGCAACTGCATCGGGTCCGACAAGATTCACCTGGGGCAATCCTTTTATCTCTGGTATATGGAATGGAATCAGTACTCCCGGTGGAAGTCATGATCATGTCAGTGAAAATTCTCATGGAAATCGAGTTTGTCTGTGTTTAAATGATGCTCAAACAAATGTGATCTGCTGGATTTGAATGTTAATGCTTTGTGCCATGGTCAACTATATCAAGAGGAGGATGGATCAAACTTTCGACAGGAAAGTCCATCCCGGTGCTTTTCAAGAAAGAGATCTCATGTTCAAGTATGGTCTTATATTTTCAAGCCCACTCCAGGGGCAAGTGGATGCTGAGCTATGAAGGCCCATGTATTGTCAAGATGTTTTTCTCCAGTGGTGCAATGACTTTTACAATCATGAATGATGTTGAACTTCCTCATCCTGTGAACACTGATGCAGTTAAGAAATACTTTGTCTAGATATATGAAAAGAACAACGTGGTAGGTCAAAAACCCGAAAGGGCGGCCTAGGCAAAAATGCGCTTCCCGGTGGATCGAAAACCCGAAAGGGCGATCCAGGCAAAAATTAGGGACAAAAAAATGAATATGAAAAGCTCGCTGAGATTGTACGCAACTCAGGCAAGAATGAGCGTCTCGATGAACCGAAAACCCGAAAGGGCGGTTCATGCAAAAATGAGATTGAAATGAAAAGACAAGTAACTGTATCAGTCAGTCACGACTCACTTGGGGCATCTCAGCTATCAAAGGACCCCGATTCAAAACGTCATCTATCAGAGGACTCTAGTTCGGAATACCTCTAATATAAAGCCTCTGCTATGCAAGGCGTATCAAATTCAAGACATCTCCAATGCAAAGTCTCTGTGGTTCAATGTATCTGTAAATTCAAAGCATCTCCAGTTCAACGTACTTACAACTCCAAAACATCTGTGTTTCAAAGCATCTGCAATCCGGAAGTGTCTACCATTCAAGCGTTCGAACAAAGGAATTCAAAGTTGCCAGTGAGAACAATGTTATTGTGTTCAATGTATCCTTTCAAATATGATTACCATTGATCAGTGCATTTTTAATGTACTTTCTTCTATCTTATGTTATGTCAATTATATGATTTCTCCCTTTATTTTTAGTGTTTTTAATGTGTTTTCTAGGTTTAGTTTAGTTTTGCATTTATTTTATTTTCGCTACTTATTTTCTGAATAAACAGTAATTTGACACCTTTCATTGCGCAGGCTATAACTTTGGTTGCGATTATCCGTTTGAGGCGTACAAATAAGAGTTGGAAAGATAAGGAAAATATCTACAACTTTCATGTTGAGCACAAAGCCCAGTTTGGACGTCCTCCTGATCAAAAATGCCAATATCTGAAGCAGTTTTGTTGACTGCGAATTTGGGTCAAATGGTTTTAACCATAAATGGGTCGAGTAGCCGACTTTTGGCCCAACTATTGCTGCAACTCGGTTTTAGGAACTAGGTTAATGTTTAGACCTATAAATAAGGCTGAAAACAGCCAGAACATCATCTTCTATTCAGCCATTTTTCATATTCTGTTTTTGTGCAAAACCAACCCTATGGAAGCTTAATTTCGTTGATCAATTCACTGGTTAAGGGTTCTGTTTTAAGTCTTGAGGTTTGATTTCAATGTCAATTTCTTGTTCTATGATTTAATGTCTTTTCCTTTTCAATCTTCAATTGTATGTGTTGAATGTTTTATGTATTGAACGCTTGTTTCAGTTCTTATTGATTTCATCGATTATAATTCATAGTTTCATATGTTGAACGCTAGTTTCAATCTGATGTTGCTGAATTGTAATCATGTACCTGCTTAGGGTTACTTGAATTAAATTAGACGCTTGTTTTGATTTATATTCGAGTGAAGATTGTTGGGTTCTTTAACGCTTTGTTATTGGTTTGATAGAATTCGATAATTAGGTTAATGACAATTCTGTGACGCTTGTTTCCAAATTGTGATTAATCAAACTCTAGGTTATATTGGCGCTTGTTCATATAATCAGTAGGAATTCTTACAAATTTAATTGATGCTTAATGAATTGAATTTGTGATCAAACAAGTTATTGAATTATGGAACCGAATATTATTAGTACCAATGATGGACTCGATCAGAATCCGACAAACCAGTGGATTGGTTGTTTTGCCAAATCGTTAATTTTGTCAATTTTATAGTCCTTTTCCACAAACAAAACCCCCCAATTTAATTTCATTTTGCTGTTCTAATTTGCATTGCTTTATCAATGATCCTTGAGAAACGACCAATGTTTAATTGCCTTGTACTACTTTTTTGTAAAATCCTTATTTTTGATCGTGCACGACATCGATCAAATTGGCGCCGCTGCCGGGGATCTTTGATTAAGGATAGCCAATATAAGAACCCACTAACCCCTTTAACATCTGTTTTGTGTTTATTTTTGTTGATTTTCAGGTGACCGATCTGTTTTTGTCGAGTTTCAGACACGCGTAAGAAACCGGTTTTCAGTCTACTGTGTCCGATTGCTCTGAAACTTGGTGTCAAAATCCAGAAAAATTCACTGATCGGGACTCCTTTAGAAAAGATTTCTAAAGGATTCTGGTACTCAAAATCCCAAATTCATCGTTTTTCTATTTTTAATTAATATTTTACGCTTTTTATAGTTTCCAAAAAATCTAAAAAAAATTCCAAAATTCTTATTTCGTTTAATTAGATTAAATTTCGTGTTTTTATATTTTTCTGAATTTATTTTGATCATATCTCTACCTTTGTTTTGTTTCTGCTTAGTAGTGACATTGTTGACATTTTCAAGTTTGTTGCAGCTTTGCTGAAATAGTTCTGGCTACTAGGTCTGCTTGTTTTGACTTGTTAGCTTTTGATCCTGAAATTGAGAGAACCTTTCACACACGTCGTAGATTGAATCTGGCTAACACTAGTTCATCACCCGTTAACGAGTGTGATTCTGATTCTGATTCTTTACATAGCTTTTCTTTGCATACTTTATTTGATTCTGAACTTGTTCTTGATAATAACATGGCTGAAAGAACATTAAGAGAGCTTGCTGCTCCTGATGTCAATTATAATGGTTTATGTATTGAATATGCTGATGTTACTGTTCCGTTTGAACTAAAGTCTGGCTTAATCCATTTGTTGCCCAAGTTTAATGGTCTTGCAGGAGAAGACCCCCATAAGCATCTGAAGGAGTTTCAGGTCGTGTGCTCTACACCCCTAAGACCTAAAGGAATTACTGAAGATCATGTTAAGCTAAGAGCATTCCCGTTCTCGCTGCAAGGAGCAGCAAGGATTGGTTATACTATCTGCAACCCAACACTGTTGCGAGTTGGACCGACCTAAAGAAACTGTTCCTAGAAAAATATTTCCCTGCCTCCCGAGCTGCATCAATAAGGAAAGAAATATGCGGCATCAGACAACGTGACACCGAGTTGCTTGCTGAATATTGGGAAAGATTTAAACAATTAGTATCTAGTTGCCCGCAACATCAGATTAGTGAGCAACTACTTGTTCAGTACTTCTATGAAGGGCTACTACCCATGGACAGAAACATCTTAGATGCTGCTAGTGGCGGAGCCCTTGTCGATAAGACACCTGCCGCAGCGAAAGCCCTCATTGAGAACATGTCTCTCAACTCCCAACAATTCACCACTAGAAGCAATTTTGTGGCTCTGACAAAATGAGTGAATGAAATTCAAGCCTCCTCTTCAAACAAAGCTATAGAAACCAGACTTGACGAGCTTACATCTCTGGTGAAACAATTGGCTTTAGGAAGGACCCAGACAGAAAGGGTATGTGGCATTTGCACCTCCCCTGAGCATCCGACAGATACCTGTCCCATCTTACAAGATGATTCCATAAATGAGTTGCCTCAAGCATACGCAGCGAATGTGTACAACCAAGGCAACAACCAAAATAGGTATAATGTCCCTGACCTTTCAACAAACAAGTATCATCCCAACTGGAGGAACCATCAGCTTTTGCGGTATGGAAATCCAACCGCGCAACAATTGCAACAACAGTTACATGTACCACTTCCCCAGCCTACTCAACCCACACCAACACCAGTAGGCTACTTCTGGACCCTCATTAGAGGACCTTGTCAAGCAATTGACTACACAGCAAATCCAATACCAACAGACAACAACCGCATCCATTAACGATCTGAAAACACAGGTTGGACAACTAGCAACTGCTATGAACCAAATGCAAACTCAGGGCTCTGGGAATCTCCCTGCCCAAACTATACCAAACCCAAATGTCAGTTCAATAACCCTTAGGTCTGGTAAGAATGTTTATGTAGCAGTAGGTACAAGTGCAGAAACGAGTGGCGAAAAAAATGAAAAAATTGATAAAAATAAGCAAACTCATGCTTCTGCACCTGCACATACACCTAACTCACCTACCTCTGAACCTGATGATGAGGATGAGCAGTCTATACCACTTCCCTTTCCTCAGAGAGCCGTGAAGAGCAAGAAGATAGATCAGGTAGACAAGGAAAGGGAGATTTTGGATATCTTTAAGAAGGTTGAAGTTAACATTCCTCTCCTTGAGGCAATTAAACAAATTCCAAAATATGCAAAATTCCTGAAGGAGATGTGCACTAACAAAAGGAAGCTGAAAGGGAAGTCGAGGGTCAACATGAGTAGGAATGTCTCTGCAATTATACAGCAGACAGGCCTGCCTGAGAAATGTGAAGACCCTGGAGTTTTTACTATTCCTTGTACCATAGGAGATATTGAATTTGGAAATTGCATGTTGGATTTAGGCTCTTCCATTAATGTTATGCCCACCTCTGTTTATAACTCTCTTTGTCTTGGTCCTTTGCAGCCTACAGGTCTTGTGATTCAGCTTGCAAACAGAAGCATTACCCGCCCGAAAGGTGTTGTCGAAGATGTGCTTGTTAAAGTTAATGATCTAATTTTTCCTGCAGATTTTTACATCCTTGACATGCAAAGAGAAACGAGTTCCACTAAGGCAACTCTCATTTTTGGCAGACCATTTTTGAGAACGGCTAGAACAAAAATTGATGTTTATGCAGGGACACTCTCTATGGAATTTGGGGATAACATAATTAACTTCAACATCTTTGATGCAATGAAACACCCCAATGAAGAGCACTCTCTCTTTGCCTTAGAGTTACTTGCTGACTTAATTGATGATGAGTGTGCTAATGAGTTTACTGCAGATTGTCCCTCCTTTTCTGACCTTGATGACACTTACACTTGTGAAAGTTGCACTGATGTTCAATTATGTTCAACATGTGTTGAAAATGATTTACAGGTTGATAGTCATGATGCTAGTGATGGCACAGACACTGATAACACATACACCAGTGTTCTTGACACTGTCACTGATGATACTTGCACTGATAATGTTACTAATCATACTTGTATTGTTTCTTCCATTGATATACATGATGTTGCTAATGTTGACATTACTGCAGATTCTTCTACCATGCCATTGCCATCCATTGAGAAGCCACCCACTCTAGAGCTCAAACCACTCCCTCAAAACTTGAAATATGCTTATTTAGGAGAGAGTGAGATATTACCTGTTATTATCTCCTCAAATCTTGAAGCTGAACAAGAGGGAAAGTTGTTGGAAATATTGAAAACCCATAAGAAAGCCATTGGTTGGACCTTAGCTGACATTCATGGGATTAGCCCGTCCATGTGTATGCATAGAATACTATTAGAAGATGGAGCAAAACCAGTGAGGCAACCACAAAGAAGACTTAACCCCTTGATTTTAGATGTTGTGAAAAAGGAAGTAACCAAGTTGTTACAAGCTGGCATTATCTACCCCATCTCTGATAGTCAGTGGGTGAGTCCGGTGCAAGTAGTTCCCAAGAAAACTGGACTCATAGTGGTTAAGAATGAGAACAATGAGCTTATACCCACCAGAGTTCAAAATAGTTGGAGAGTGTGCATAGATTACAGGAGACTCAACCAAGCATCCCGCAAGGACCATTTTCCTTTACCATTCATTGACCAGATGCTTGAACGGTTGGCAGGTAAATCACATTATTGTTTTCTTGATGGTTTTTCAGGTTACTTTCAAATTCACATAGCACCGGAGGACCAAGAAAAAACCACTTTCACATGCCCATTTGGCACATTTGCTTACCGGAGGATGCCTTTCGGCCTATGCAATGCACCTGGAACTTTCCAACGGAGTATGCCTAGTATTTTTTCTGATTTTATTGAAAATTGCATAGAAGTTTTTATGGATGATTTCACTGTTTATGGATCTTCTTTTGATGATTGTTTGAAAAGTTTAGACAAAGTTCTGCAAAGATGCATTGAATCTAATCTTGTTCTGAATTATGAAAAATGTCATTTTATGGTTGAACAAGGCATAGTTTTAGGACATGTGATCTCTCAAAAAGGGATGGAAGTGGATCCTGCAAAAATTGATGTGATTTCTAATTTGCCTTACCCATCTTGCATTCGTGAGATTCGTTCCTTTCTTGGTCATGCAGGTTTTTACAGGCGCTTTATCAAGGATTTCAGCAAGATAGCTCTCCTTCTATCACACTTGCTGCAAAAGGATGTCAATTTTTCCTTTGATGACAGATGCAAGAGGGCGTTTGATTGCTTAAAGAAAGCATTGACATCTACTCCAATCATTCAGCCACCTAACTGGACTCTCCCCTTTGAAATTATGTGTGATGCATCTAATTATGCAGTGGGAGCAATCCTTGCACAAAGGGTTGACAAGGCTGCCCATGTTATTTATTATGCTTCTAGAACTTTAGATTCTGCACAGTCTAACTATACTACCACTGAAAAAGAACTTTTAGCTATTGTGTTTGCTCTTGACAAATTTAGATCATATTTGCTAGGTTCCAAGGTAGTTGTGTTTACTGACCATGCAACTTTGAAGTTCTTACTAAAGAAGCCGGAGGCAAAACTGAGACTGATTCGGTGGATGTTGTTGCTCCAAGAATTTGATTTGGAGATTAAAGATAAAAGTGGAGCTGAAAACCTGGTAGCAGACCACCTGAGCAGAATAGAAAGGGTTGAGGAACCCCTCCCCATTCAAGATGATTTTCCTGATGAGCAACTTTTACAGTTGCAACATATTACTCCCTGGTTTGCTGACTTGGTAAATTATCTGGTTGCGAGAGTTGTACCCGCACATGCATCACGTGCACAAATTGATAAATTAAAAAGTGATGCAAAACACTATATGTGGGACGACCCATATTTGTGGAAATTTTGTAGTGACCAGGTAATTAGGAGATGTATCCCTGACCATGAAATTGCATCTATTCTTCATTTTTGTCATGCTTCACAGGTAGGAGGACATTTCGGGCCACAACGCACAGCTAGGAAAGTGCTAGACTCAGGCTTCTTTTGGCCCACCCTTTTCAAGGACGCTTTTGAGACTTACCGTACTTGTGAGCAGTGTCAGAGAGCAGGTACAAACATCACTCATAAGAGTGAAATGCCTCAACAATCGATGCTTTTCTGCGAGGTCTTTGATGTCTGGGGTATTGATTTTATGGGTCCTTTCCCTACCTCTTTTGGTTTTCTTTATATTTTACTTGCTGTTGATTATGTTTCAAAGTGGGTTGAAGCAATCCCCACTCGTACTCATGATTCTAAAGTTGTTGCAGATTTTGTCAGGTCTAATATTTTTTGCAGGTTTGGAATACCTCGAGCCATCATAAGTGACCAAGGCACTCATTTCTGTAACCGCACCATGGAGACGTTGCTAAAGAAGTATGGGGTTGTGCACAGAGTTTCTACAACATATCACCCCCAAACTAATGGTCAGGCAGAAATCTCGAACAGAGAGATCAAGCAGATCCTGGAAAAGATGGTGCAACCTAATAGAAAGGACTGGAGCCGCAGGCTAGATGAAGCGTTGTGGGCACAAAGGACAGCCTACAAGACACCTATAGAGATGTCTCCATATCGATTGGTGTTTGGTAAAGCATGTCATCTTCCAGTGGAAATTGAGCACCGTGCTTATTGGGCGGTCAAAAGCTGCAATCTTGAGATGCAGACAGCAGGCATAGAGAGGAAGCTCCAACTTCAACAACTTGAGGAGCTCAGGTTAGAGGCTTATGAGAACTCTCAGATTTATAAAGAGAAAACAAAACACTTCCATGATAAAATGATTTCTAGGAAGGAGTTCTCAATTGGCCAAAAAGTTTTATTGTTTAACTCTCGTTTAAAAATCATGGCAGGTAAGCTTCGGTCCAAATGGATTGGACCTTTTGTTGTTACTAATGTTTTTCCTTATGGTGCAGTTGAGATTAAAAGTGCAGGTACCGACAAAGTGTTCAAAGTAAACGGACAGCGGCTGAAGCGGTTCCATGAAAGTCTGATGCCTGAAGAAGAAATTGTTGAAGAGCTCTCCTTGGACGAGCCTTCATATCCTTCAGCATCTACTCCTTAGCTCCTCGGGTGTGTTCCTTCCTTTTTCTCACTTTATATTAATTGTTACATTGTGGACAATGTCTGATTTGAGTGTGGGGGGAACATTTTACACTTAGTTGGTTTTAATTTAGTTTTTTTTATTTTTTTTCTTTTTTCGTTCATATCAAAAAAAAAAAAATTATTATATAGTTTTGGCATGCATGCAACTGTTATGAGTAGTTTCATTGTTTTAGGCTTAGAGTTGTATGTCATGATGTGGATAACATTTTTACTTTTGTAGTGTGATAAGTTGACTTGATACTAGATTGTGCATCATTGGTGATAGAACATGAAACCTTGTGAGTTTTTGAGCTTCCAACATTTGTTGTTTCTTGTGTGAATTCACTCATACTGTTAGTTACTTCCAAGGTTTGCCTTGACTCTTGAAACACTTGTTCACATGCATGTACGGAAATGATCTAGGCCATCTTTCTTTCATAACCTACTTTTAGCCAAATAAGCCTACCCTGATGCAATTTTTCCTTTGTTAAGCCCCTTTGAGCTATTTATCCCATTCTTTGTTTATTACCTCATTACAAGCCAATTAAGCCTTTGTTTTATCCATTCTTTTTATGTCCCAATCTTAGTGGATGAAGGAGCTTGAATTCTAAATTTTGAATAAGTGTGGGGGTGCTCATTATGGTTCTAATTTTTATCTGATAAGGGAAAGGGAAATATTATGTTGGTTTGGTATGATGGAAAGAAAAAGAAAAGAAAAATGAAGGAAAAAAAATTGGAAATACAAAAAAAAAAATAGAAATGAAAAAAAGAAAAAAAAGAAAAAAAGAAATTTGTGCTGAAAGTTGTATTGTGGGCAAATTCTGATGTGAAGGCGTGTGAAAAAGTTATCATAGGATATGAAGAAATTATGGTGTTGAGTTCTATTATGTTGCTGTATTTTGTTACTTTCAAACACCACTCATACTTGCTACTCAATGAATTCATGCTTCTTTATCCTCTTCAATTTATGCCTTAGTATTCCTTAGGTTTATCCCACCTGTACCTTGGCCCCATTACAACCTGAATAAAGACCTTTTGATTTGTACATGTATGTGCTTCATTGTGTGGATGTCCACCATCTTTGGGGACGTAAGAGGCTTGTCAAGCCTATGGTAGTGCTAGCTTTGATGATGTGCTTTGAGTGCAAATACTAACCCTGACACTCCATTTTATACAGATTGCACACACCTCACGAGTGATTGAGTGCACTTTATACTTATAAATTCCGTGAGGTTCTATCATTCTTGATGCATTTTTTAGTCTAATAGCCACCTTGTTCATTGCGCCAGTTATAAGATGTTATTCATGATTGTTATGCTCCTTGAATCCTGGAATGTGCTAATTGCTTGTAACTTTGCAGCATGTCGTGTCTTGTTTTTTTCTTTTTACCTTGAGTCTTTAATCTTGAGATTTGCTCGGAGAGCAAAAGCTTAAGTGTGGGGGAATTTGATCAGTGCATTTTTAATGTACTTTCTTCTATCTTATGTTATGTCAATTATATGATTTCTCCCTTTATTTTTAGTGTTTTTAATGTGTTTTCTAAGTTTAGTTTAGTTTTGCATTTATTTTATTTTCGCTACTTATTTTCTGAATAAACAGTAATTTGACACCTTTCATTGCGCAGGCTATAACTTTGGTTGCGGTTATCCGTTTGAGGCGTACAAATAAGCGTTGGAAAGATAAGGAAAATATCTACAACTTTCATGTTGAGCACAAAGCCCAGTTTGGACGTCCTCCTGATCAAAAATGCCAATATCTGAAGCAGTTTTGTTGACTGCGAATTTGGGTCAAATGGTTTTAACCATAAATGGGTCGAGTAGCCGACTTTTGGCCCAACTATTGCTGCAACTCGGTTTTAGGAACTAGGTTAATGTTTAGACCTATAAATAAGGCTGAAAACAGCCAGAACATCATCTTCTATTCAGCCATTTTTCATATTCTGTTTTTGTGCAAAACCAACCCTATGGAAGCTTAATTTCGTTGATCAATTCACTGGTTAAGGGTTCTGTTTTAAGTCTTGAGGTTTGATTTCAATGTCAATTTCTTGTTCTATGATTTAATGTCTTTTCCTTTTCAATCTTCAATTGTATGTGTTGAATGTTTTATGTATTGAACGCTTGTTTCAGTTCTTATTGATTTCATCGATTATAATTCATAGTTTCATATGTTGAACGCTAGTTTCAATCTGATGTTGCTGAATTGTAATCATGTACCTGCTTAGGGTTACTTGAATTAAATTAGACGCTTGTTTTGATTTATATTCGAGTGAAGATTGTTGGGTTCTTTAACGCTTTGTTATTGGTTTGATAGAATTCGATAATTAGGTTAATGACAATTCTGTGACGCTTGTTTCCAAATTGTGATTAATCAAACTCTAGGTTATATTGGCGCTTGTTCATATAATCAGTAGGAATTCTTACAAATTTAATTGATGCTTAATGAATTGAATTTGTGATCAAACAAGTTATTGAATTATGGAACCGAATATTATTAGTACCAATGATGGACTCGATCAGAATCCGACAAACCAGTGGATTGATTGTTTTGCCAAATCGTTAATTTTGTCAATTTTATAGTCCTTTTCCACAAACAAAACCCCCCAATTTAATTTCATTTTGCTGTTCTAATTTGCATTGCTTTATCAAAGATCCTTGAGAAACGACCAAGGTTTAATTGCCTTGTACTACTTTTTGTAAAATCCTTATTTTTGATCGTGCACGACATCGATCAACCATCTTCCAAACTTTTTAGATCTGTGGAGCTGCACCCTCGGCCGGTTACCACTCTTCTACATCCATTTGAGCCTGTGCCCATTTATTTGGAACTCTCACTTCTTCTACTTGCAAAATTTCTTCTATTTGTGATGCTAATACTTAAAGCAAAATTTCAAAAATCTTTTTTTTCAAAAAAAAAAAAAAAATCTTTTTATGCAAACAACAAACATGCACTATCTTTGAACTTATGAACAGGTGAAACATGCATCAACATCCATCTCAACATGCAATATGAACATACAATCTCTCCAGGACAAACTGTGGTTAATGGCAAGAATGAAAAAACAGAATGAAAGTAAAAAAAAATGAAAATAAAAAGCTCGCTAAGTTGAAAACCCGAAAGGGCGGCTTAGGCAAAAATGAGCACCCCGCTGATTGACAATCTATGAAGGCAATTCAGGCAAAAATGGGGCAATGAAAAGAATTTATTCCCGGTGAATCGAAAACCCGAAAGGGCGGTTCAGGCAAAAATGGGATTGAAAAATGAAAGAATGAAAAATGAAAATGAAAGCATTGACCACAGGTGCGACATTCAAAGTCTATCCAATGCTGGTTCTGGAGGACTGGCGACCTCTGCCAAAGCCTTGTCTAAAGGACTTCCATGTGAAACATCCAATGTATATCCATTACTAATTCCTGAGAAATGGCGACTTCTGCCCGAGTTTGTTCGAAGAATTTTCAGGGGCAATTTTCAAAGTTTATCCAGCTTGCGACTTCTACCAAGGTTTTGATCAAATGGCTTCCCCCAAGAAGCATGTACTATTGCAAGTATGATATGATCAGGTTCTCTCAGTTATGGTTTTGATACGTCTTTCAACGACGTCATCCCCTTTGAAGATAGCCGAGTGTGTATGTTGTAGCTCAAGTCACTACGTGCCTAATCTTCCAATGTTTTGTCTATCTCTGTGAAACTTTCTTGCCAAATTGTAAACCAATCATGCATTTTCAAGCATTCATACATGCATAAGCATGCATTTTATGTGCTCATACATTCAACAATGTTGTTATACCATACATACATGTTTCATTTCCAATCTCAACTTTCAATTTAACCCAATTTCAACTGTCAATTCAACTCAATCTCAAACTTTCAAATTCAACTCAATCCCCAGGTTCAATTCAATTCAATTTCAACTCCCAATTCAATTCAATTCCAACTCTCAAATCAAATATCAATATCAATGTCAATGTCTATGTCTATGTCTATGTTTGTATCTCTGTTAAACTCTCTATTCAATACCATGTCAATGCATTTGTTTCTGATTATTTTCGACTTTCAATACCTCTTTCAATGTCAACTTTCAATTCAATTCAAATCAATGTCAATTCACTCTCAATTTGCTTTTGGGCCAACAATAATGGTCATGTCTATTTTCAAATCAGGTCAATGTCAATTTACCCTCAATTTGTATCTTGTTAAAACAAACTTCCAATTTGTATCTTGTTATGGGTCAAGTGGCTAGTTCGATCCAAAGAACAGCTTGTACCTGCTTATATGCCTATGTTTCCGGTCAAACGACAAGTTCGATCCAAAGAACAGTTTGTACCCTGCTTATGTTTGGTTATCGGTCAAACGGCAAGTTCGATCCAAAGAACAGTTTGTCCCTACCTACATGTTGTGATACTGATCAAGCGGCAAGTTCGATCCAAAGAACAGCTTGTATCAGTCTTTTGTCTATATTTCTAGGTCAAACAGCAAGTTCGATCCAAAGAACAGTTTGCACCAACCTACATGTTGTGATACTGATCAAGCCGCAAGTTCGATCCAAAGAACAACTTGTATCAGTCTTTTGTCTATATTTCTAGGTCAAACAGCAAGTTCGATCTAAAGAACAGTTTGTACCTGTCTATCTGTTTGTATCATCAATCAAGTGGCAAGTTCGATCCAAAGAACAGCTTGTATCTATCCTTTTGTCTATATCTCCGGTCAAACGGCAAGTTCGATCCAAAGAACAGTTTGTACCTGTCTATCTGTTTGTATCATCAATCAAGCGGCAAGTTCGATCCGAAGAACAGCTTGTATCTGCTTATCTGTCTATGTTTTCGGTCAAGTGGCAGGTTCGATCCAAAGAACAGCTTGTACCCATCTCTTGTTTGTATCTCTTGGTTAAGTAGCAGGTTCGATCCAAAGAACAGCTTGTACCCATCTCTTGTTTGTATCTCTTGGTCAAGTGGCAAGTTCGATCCAAAGAGCAGCTTGTACCTGCCTATCTGTTTGTGTTTTCAATCAAGTATCAAGTTCGATCCAAAGAACAGCTTGTATCTACCTGTCTTTTGTTTGTATTCCCGGTCAAGTAGCAAGTTCGATCCAAAGAACAGCTTGTACCTGTCTATTTGTTGCCCGTTCTTTCTACCTTGATGTCTATAAATCCCTTGGTGGTGTGACACAGCCCGTAGATTCCGATTCGATTGTCTTGCATTCATAAATGAAATGTTGCATGGCATTCATAGTGTTTGAAAATGTGAAAGCATATTTTTAGGTCCAAAATAGCGTCATGTCTGATATTTATGTATCTTCGTCTCGTCAAACAAAGACTTCGTCTTGTGATTCTCCGGACAAAGAAACTTAAATAGGGCAGCTGTTATACCCTAATTTTGGACCTAAAAATATTTTCTCAAGATGTTTTCTATCTCTGATATGTGTCTTTGGACCTTTGAAAGATTGCCTATTTGTTAATGTTTACTCTGATATTTTACTCTGCTGTATTTGCATATTTCTACTGTCTATGTCTGAAAATCTTTTCAACTGTGTATTTGTCTATGTTTTCTTGCATTTCAAGTCATCCAAAAATATCTTTCTTGCATTCCAAGTCATTTGAATTTGTCCCTGATCAATTGCATGTTTCTTTGCATTTTATTTCAATATTATTTGCAAAATTCATGGAAAAGGGTATTTTAGTCATTTCCTGCATTCAGCTCCTTTTAATCCTTGAAAATTGTTTGAGTCTTTTCAATTGGTTTGTATAAGTCCTTGTTTAATGCCATGTCAAAATCCATTTTAAAAATTGCATCGGAGTCATTTTGAGTCGTTTTAGTCCCTAGGGGGCATTTTGGTCATTTCACATAAAATTTCTGATTTCATTTTAATCTGCTTTGTTGCTTTTAATCATCTCGCTTTGCGTTAATTTTCAATTTACTTTTTCAATTTAATTTTAGTTTTAATTTTCATTTTGACCCTTGTACTTTTGTTATTTGCATTTTAATCCTTTTTCAAGTTTGTTAGAGTCAAAGTCAAGGTTTGTTAAGCTCAAGTACACATGGCATTGTTTCATTGGTCCATCAATCCATTCATCACCTATAAATAGATGAGTCATGGTCAAGGTCAACACTAACTATTCTTTCACAAAGAAAAACTTCACAAAAAATCACAAAGGATCATTTTTTTCCTCTTCTCTCTCTAACCGCATTACTCTTTCTCTCCTCCACCATAACAACTTTCCTCCACCACTTTCAACTACCATAACAAACTTCCACCACCACAAACCTCCCTAACAACAATGGCTTCCATCACCACCACCACCATTACACTCTTCACACTCTCTTTTCTCCTCCTCCTTTCTCTCTCCACCGTAACCTCCCACCCTTCCTCCACCATCCACGACACGGCTGAAATCCTCACCACCGCCGGTCACGAAGCCATGGCACTCAACCTCGAACTCGCTTCCCATTCTCTCGTCGCTCGCCGTCAATCTCACTCCCTCACCGTCACAACTACTTCCAACCGTAAACTCTCCATCAACAACGTAACGGTTAATCCAACGCCGTTACTCGATGGCGAATATCTCGTTATTTTTCAAACTGAAAGCTTCTTTGATCCTTACTTTTAGCTTCCTCGTCCTTCCAAAAACGGTTGTTTTTCATCAAGCAAAATCTCCGGCGACGGCGGTTTTGGATCAAAACGGTTAATCACCGATTCATCAACGTTTCCATTCAAGGAAGCTAGTGGTGTTCTGAGATCGAGAGGTTGTTCGGTTATGGCGGCATTTCTTGATTTACGGTTTCTAGGTCTTAAAGAACGGCCTGATCAGTTAACTATTTTTGCGCCGATCGACGAAGCTATGATTTGTATGTCAGTGATTGGCTTGTTGTTCATGGAATCGGAGACATTCTTTTGGATACTATTAGATCAGAAGCAGTTCCAGTTCAGGATGCAGAAACTACTTCGTTTGAGATTGATCATCATCGCCATCACCGTGATCATCATCATCGCGATCGTATGCATATTCCTGCAGAACATTCACACTTCTCTGTTTTTCATCAGGTGATTGATTCATTACTATATTCTTTTTTCATTTACATTTTAGTTTTCGATTTAGAATTTAGTTCGCATTCGTTTCATTTCGCACTTTTGCAAGCAGGATGATATGATATATTGATTAGGAAAGAATAAGAATTTTCTGCTGTTAACTAATTAGCAAGCTATGGCGTAGGTTATAGTGTTATTGGTGCTTTCAATTTGTAATAAGAATGGAATCTCAATAGAACCAACCTGGGTTTTATTCGACCCATGCTCCATGCTAACCGATCCAGCTCTTTGCCCAAACCCAGCAGGCTTGTTCAAGCCCAACTGCCAATTTCTTTGTGTCTTCTGCTGCTGTTTACACCCCATTTGCATGTTTACTGCACCCCCCTGTTTGCCTCAAATTGCATGAAAAATTCCACAAAAATTCTAGTAGTTTTTTATGCTTTTTGATAATTTTTTGATGTATCTTACATGCCAAATCTTGATCACAACATGTGAAGAATATTTTAATTCTTGATTAATGCTTTGTGTCAATTTTTGTTCAAATCTTGATAAAATTTCTAAAGCTTTTGTGTGGAGTTGTTGTGATCAATTATTGGCATTGAATGTTTGTTTTACATGTTGAAACTTGCTTCAAAATATATGTGTTCGTGTTTTGTTAATTTGTGTACTTTTTGTTATGTTTCTTGTGAAAGTTGTGATGTGATTTTATTCTTGAGTTTTGGTGCATAAATGTGGCCTTGACCATGTAATCTTTGGAGTGAGTTTACCTATTAAATGTGGTGTGTGCTTGCTGTCTTGGTATAGTTTTTTGTGAATTTTATGTTAGTAAATAATGTGAAGCTATCTTGTGAAATAAGGTGTATAAAGAACTTGCAACCTTTATGATCTTTGGTATGGTTAATGACCTTAATTCTCATGTTTTTTTTTTCTTGAACTAAGTCACTCAAAAATTCTCTAATATCATGAGGATTTAGGCCTTTAACCTTACCTTAGAATGGTATTAAAATGTCAAGTCTCTTTCATCACTTTTAGTTAATTTTGCTTGTTACTTCACTTTCAAGTTACATCTACTTTACTATGCCTTTAGTATGTTGCCCCCATTTCACCTATGCTACTAACCTTTTTTGTTTCATGTCTCATTTCCATAGCATTTCACATCATATTTTCATCTCTTATTCCTTGCACTGTAATTTTCATACAAAGGCTTAGAATGTAAAAACCTAGGGATTCTTGTACTTTATTTTTATGCAATTTTTAAATTCTTGCAAGACCATAGCATGTAATTAGGGCATGATGTAAAGGACAATGGACTCTAATGATGTACACCGACACAAGCACCGACACATGCACACACACATCACATAGATATCTTTAGATATATGCTTAGATTATGCATGTTTAGATGTATGTTTAGGATTGCATGTTTAGATGAATGCCTAGGATTTACACTTAAAAAAAATCAATTTTCCAAAAAATATGAACAATATCACTCAAATCATTTCTAAATAAACCTTGGGATCAAAATCCCATTGTATTTTCTCTTTATTTTCTTAATCAAATCTTAATGAATCTTAATAATGCTTAGACTTTGTTTTGCAAAATAACTAATTCAACCTCACAATTTCACAATCTTATGCCCTTGAGGCCTCTCTCTCTCATTCTTCAAAATTCCATTTTCAAACTTAAAATCAAACAACAAAAACAAAAACATTTTTTGGAAGAGAACTACGGTGGATTTGATCCCTTAAAAGTGTACGTAGGCAAGGAAACAATATTCCTTCAATTCAAATAAAATAAAAATTCAAACGCTTTCTTCTCCCTCCAATTCTTCACTTAGAAAACTCTTAGGTGTAAATATCATTTCTTAAATAGCATTTAAAAATAAAGCGCGCGCGTAGAAAGTAAAGACGGTTCCTATAGGATACTATAGTCGTTATGGGTGCCTAACACCTTCCCATAGCGAAAACAACTCCCGGACCTCGATTCTGAAGGGTTTTGCTTATTTTTTCCTTCCCAAGAAAAAATGAGATATCAACGGTTAAAAAGGTTCAAACGTAATCAATGTTTGACACCCGAAAACCAAGATAAAACAACTATACTTACATATTAATGTCTCTCATACTGAATATAGTTATAAATTTCTTTAAAAAACAAGAAAATATTAGTTTAGGCCTCTAGAGTTTCTTATATATCTTTTGCATTTTAAAAAAGATTTTTTTAATCAAATTATGTTCCTTGTTCGCTAAAAAAAATGTTCATTGTATTCGGCCACCCTAACTTTAAATTTCTAGCTCCCCCGACTCTACCCTTGTGCCATTAAAAGCTCACAAAAATGCGCAAATATGTTCCTAAACACTCCTAACATTTTTCAAGAAGACACAAAAACTGCAACATGCATGGCCGAAATGTGGATATACATCCTACATACAAGAAGATGATGAAAATTTTGTTCAACTTTCATATTTACAGCTACATATGAAAAAAATTAAAAATTTAAATATAAGTAATTTACAAAAAAGTATAGAATCTACTTCTCTTACACACATGATTCAAAGGAACAAAACAAAAAATGAAATTAGATTGCATCAGGTAGGAGCATTAGAATTATGATCCCAACCTTTTACCTTTCGTACGGGTGCCATAACGTAGAGCAGAAAAAAGAAGACGAAAAAGTACTAAAAGCATGAAGAAAAGAAGACATGAATTTCATAGCCAAATATAGACTAAAAGCGTGAAGAAAAGAAGGCAAAATAGGAGGAAAAAAATAAATTAAAAAAATGTCTGATAGTGACAAACAACAAAGAAGCAAAGTTTTCATAGAAATGCGCAAAAGGATGTGTAGGATTTTATGGAAAAATAATAGAAGTCGAGAAAATGAACATAACAAAGGATAAAATAGTATTTTATGTTTGTTATTTTTTTGAACAACCAAATATTATTAAGCCACCAAAACCTTTCAAGAAGAGAGGAGAATGGGACAACAAAAAAAACAGCAACAACAAGCCCTGGATCCTCCCTCAAAAAAAAGAAGAAAAAAAAAGGCCCTGAATCCTGTTACACGTCAGGGTGGAAAAAACCACCAATAAACAGACAAAACAACAGCACAACAAAGAGGAAACATGCTCAACACACTGCCAGAAAAACCAATAGAAGCCACTGCCGAAGCAAGCAAGACAGCTGCCAGCACCTAGACAAAAACGCAGAAGAAAAAAACACCCAAAAACCGAACGCCTTAACTCAACCGCCAATACAAACATGAGGGTTCCAACACCACTCATAATACAAACACGTCACAATCTTCAACCTACTCATACTCCATTGCCACGAAGTCACCTTAATTTGATCTACCATCTGCACATCAAGGATTTTATCGTTAAAGATACGGTTATTCCTCGAATTCCAAATCACCCAAACAACCGCATGCCAAATTAACCATGCCCCGCGGCTAAGCTTCTTTGACCAAACCTCCCTACCCCAACAAATAACATGAATGAACAAGTTATAAGGGGTGATAAAATTAAAATTCAACAACTTCATAACCTCCCTCCAAACCTTAGAAATCATGTCATGTTGGAGCATGTGTGGAAATTGAGTTAAAAACTAAACACAAATTTTCACGTGGGTAGAACTAGTGTTGTGTGAATTGAAAAAAGTGAAAGTCTCACATCGGATGGTACACACATTTGACCATGTAGTTGATTCGCTTAATGAGAAAATACTTGATTGATGTTGTATTCGCTTACAATTAACATTTTACCTTTTCTTAAACAAAGGTTGACAAGCGAGTTTGTCTTTTGGCTGCATTTTCAAGGATTACTCAAAAAAAAAAAAAAAACAATACATATGCAACAATCTAATTATATTTCATCATTTAAATTATTATATAAATTCTCTCTCCAGTCTCATATTTGGCGAAAGAAAAAAATAACATCCTTTAAGAAAATTAATAGGTGTTATTTATTTCTCTCAAAGTTATAAAAAGTACAATTGTCATTTTTAAATTACATTTCATGGAAACTTGTTCCATGAGGAAAAAACTCCATTTCCAAGGATTACTCACAAAAAACAATACAATGCAACGATCTAATTATATTTCATTATTTAAATTATTATATAAATACTCCCTCCAGTCTCATATATGAGGAAAAAAAATCAACCTTTTAAGAAAATTAACAGGTGTTATTTATTTCTCTCAAAGTTATAAAAAGTACAATTGTAATTTTTAAATTACCCCTCCTTGGAACTTGTTCCATGAGAAAAATACTTCATTACAAAATAAAATCATATTAAATGGAGAGGATCTTTAATCGCATTGAAGACCATCAATTTCTTTTTGGTTCCTTTTACTCAAGATGGTAGGGAGTACTGTAGATAATCGAGTAAAACATTATTTTCGACAATAATATTATGATGTGTTCCCACATCAATTAATGAATATGAAAATACATGAAATGTCATATTCTTTAATTGAAGTGATAATCCAATAATTGGATGCATGTGTAAAATAATTGCACACTAATAGAGCATACTAGTTAATTAAACTCTAATATTATTACATACTGTATATCATAATTGTAAAATCATTTTGAATGTTTATATCCAATACATTTAGATGAGATAGTAAATAATTTGTTCACCTCCATAAGAGGTTATGAATTTAGATCAAGCACTAAAAATACAATAGTATGTACGCAGAGGATAACCGGTTCACATAAAAAAATAAATGTTTGTATAAAAAATTTATGCACTTTTAGTATATATAAATTAAATTTCAAACATAGTTTTTATTATGATAATTTTCAGTAAAACTACACACAAATATAAACATCAAATTTTTTGTGTGTGTGAATTTATGTTAAAATTTTATTCATAAAAAATATGATATCTAATTTTCTATTTTATTTTATTAATAATAGAAAAAACCACGTGTAATTCATGCGTTCATTATATTTGTTTTACAACTTTCACTAAAATACAAAATTTGTAACAACCTCACAATTTCCTTTTATTTATAAACAATTACCAAAGTAAAGATAATATCAAAATAAATAAAAGTAGAGTGCAATTTGGAAGCTCAATAGTCATAGAAACAATAAATCTGAGCCTTTTGATGGTATGATGACATCAATTGTCACATGTCCTCTGGGTTCACAATATCTTCATTTTCTTCTTCATTTTTAAGATCTAAAAGTAGAGTTCATAAGAGCTCTTGGACCCCAACTTCCTTTTATTCACTCTCATACAAGAAAATTTGTATCTTGCTACATTGGATTTCTTTCACAATCTGAATGATGGAATTAGATCCTAGTTTTTCAGAAAAAATTTCTTATCTCTTAGGAGATTTTCCTAAAATTCCTCAAGAAAAATCAGAGATCCCCGCAACGGTTCTCTTGCAACCAAGTTCTACTATTTCACCTACACCATCACATTACACCAGTTTTTTGTACAATCAAAGCAGTCAATTCAATGAACATCCTCTGAACATGGCTAACCAAGACTTTAGGGTTTCTACTGTAGTTCCTTCGTATATCAACGAATTTTCTATGATCCCAACCCCTTCATACAGGGGTGCAAACACCAATAGATCCCAGAGCGATTTTTTCAACGACCAAATTCCAATAACCTTTACACCAAACAATAACAAAAATGAATTTATGCATGAACACCTTAATACTGGCAAAGAAATTTGGGATTTTTCCCAACAAAATCTCTTTCAACATGGTCAAACTTCACAATCTCATTTCAGTCCCTCTCTATCAACATCAGTAGTTTATGAACGCCTTAATACTAACAAAGGAATTTGGGATTTCTCCCAACAAAATCTCTTTCAATATGGTGAAACTTCACAATCTCAGGTCAGTCCTTCTCTACCAACATCAGTAGTTTATGATGAAAACCCATCTTTGTTAGTGCCTAGGCTTCAAGCCAATATTTCTTGCATTGGTGGGTTTGAAAACAATACCCAACACAATGATGAAGGACTAATCCCCAACAACCAAAAGCGTCAAAAAAGGGTTGATAAGACTATTGATATTCAACAAAGGGATTTCAATACAAGCAAAAGGCTATGGACTTCAGATGAGGATAGGTATATCAAATCATTTAAAGTTTGTACTTTCTCTGCTATCCAATATTTTCATGGTTTTAGTTTGGCTTCGTTATATTCTTTATTCAAGTTATGTTTAAGGGTTTTGTTTTTCAATTTGATTCATTTTATCTTGATTTTGTTGTTTTCATTTGTTAATTATTGTTAACATGTGATGAACAATTAATAAAATTTTATATTTTTTGTAGGAATCTTGTCCAATTGGTGGAAAAATTTGGGCTCAATAACTGGGTAGAGATTGCTAAGTTTATGAAAGGAAGAATCGGAAAACAGTGCAGGGAGAGATGGTACAACCATCTTCAACCGGACATTAAGGTGCCTTTTTAAAAAAAAAAAAAAAAAAATCCTTTTTAGCTTTTATCCCTTACACATACACTTAGAATGCTCTTATCTTCTATGTTTTTACATGTACATATAGATGCATCAAATGGATAAAAAAAAAATAAGAATGCATGTCCATTCAAAGCAATTAATTATCACTTGTACATGTTTTATAACGACGAACGAAATTCTCATAACTAATGTTTATTTTGATACATGTCTTAAAGTTCTTAAGTAGTAATAGTTTAATTATCACATTATATTGGATATAAATGAACTTTTTGTGATATTTGAACATCAGTGCAGTTGTCTATTTTTCTGAATAAATATTGGACTAAATTTATAAACAATGTTCTAGGTATTTGTCTTGAAAACTAACATTGTTCTAAATATTGTTGTTATTGTCTATCTCACAAAGAGATAGTTTCTTTTGTTTTTTCCACCATTTTAAAAATGCAAACGACAGATATATTATATTTTAGTTAAAAGCAAAGAAACAATGTCCATATTTTACTTTTCTTAAAATAAAAAAAAAAAATGTCCATATGTATGAATGCTTTATTCATAATTATTTTCAATGAATTTCTTTTGTTTGAAACATAATATTGAGATAAGTTTGGTTCATAAAAATGCATCCTTACCAATTTCTTATTTTAGTTAATTTTGAACAAATAGATACTTCAGGAATTGTATCTCGTTTTTACACTTTTCCTTTCATGTAGGTTGTTTTAATTTCTCGTTAGACTAATAATTAACTTCAATTTATAGATGCTGTTTAAAATCTTCAATTGTTGCTTCATACCAAACTAATTCTTACCAAACAAACTATGCTCTTTTATTAATTACGTATAAAAATGTTATCATTAATTCTCATACATGTAAATTGTTGATGTTGAATGCTATGATAGATACGAGAGTTGTATACATCAATTGTGATCTGGGACACAATCAAATCTTAAATTCAATTACCATTTTTGAAATGGGGATCTTCATCAATTTTATTATAAATCATATATCTAATCCACACATATATTGTTTGGTGTGATTGTAGAAGGATACATGGAGCGAAGAGGAAGACATATTATTGATCAAAGCTCACAAGATGATTGGGAACAAGTGGGCTGAAATTGCAAGTAGATTGCCTGGGCGCACTGAGAACTCCATCAAGAACCGCTGGAACTCCACTAAGCGCAGTCTGAATGCTACAAGTAGGCCAAACCGCCGAAATAGTTTGAGAGGAACATTACTTCATAATTACATTAGCGAAATCACCTATGCGGAGAATGTTCAAAAGGAGCTGACTAATTCCATGAACATAGTGCAGATTGCGAATCCGACAAATTTCAACATTACCAATACCAACCCTGGTCCTAGTCATGTTGGTTATGAAGTTGCAAACAATGGTTTTAGCTCTGAAGGTTTCGCTGCTCCTGTGGAAGAAGATGGTGGCTATGCAGCAATGATGCTCAACGGTGATGAAGGAATGACCAGTGGGTATGGCACAATGAATTATGGGTTCGGATCGTATGGAATGGAGTTTTTTCCTGAGTTTTTACCTCATGGAGATAATCTATAGAAACACTTAAGGGTGTTGTCTCTAGTTTCAACTGAAAAGACAATTATCTTGTCTATGTTTATTTAATACATCCCCAACATTTCAATATGGTATGTCTTATGTGATCATGTTTCTGGTTATTATCAGAAATAAGGAGAATTGAATGCTTGTAATTTTACTTTGGAAATGTTTTATATATTGAGGAATATAATTGTGTTTAGAAATATAATTATGTTAGCCTAGTAATTTTACTTCAGGAATGTGCTGAAATTCCTTTGGTGTGTTTAGCTCAGAGTTTTGGTGTTTAAGCTACAAATAATTAAATCATACTAAGTTTTGATCCTCTGAGGTGTGAGGGAAGGAAGGTTGTGCAATTGACGCATTGGAGAGTGCTCTTGATTGCATATTTTTTCTGCATAATGAAGGATTTTAGGAGCACACCAGCTTGGCGTCAGGAGCGCGTAGCTGCTGGTGCACACGTAAATGGACGTTTCTATTAGTGCTAACTTCTGTCCCAAAGGTTATTAGTAGTCGGAGCCTCGGAGGCATTTGGTGATTAATTTTCTGCAGAATTCTTCCTGCATAATCTATCCATTTAGCATTGTTATCAAAAACGCGACTTAAGTCCCAAAATCCTGGTTTTTGCGACTTTGCGTAGCTTCAACGACTCAATTCCATAGCAAAGTCCCAAAAACAGGCAAAATCCTATCAAAATCGCATAAAATCGCACAAAATCGTGAAATCCGTTCAAAATCGCAGGATTTTGATGGATTTTGAAGGATTTTGTTCATTTTTTGATAAGGGTCAATTTTTGACCCGATTTGGATCCATTACCGGTTCTATAAATACCCTAAAGGCCAAAAAATTTCATTCTTTCACTTCCCCCACACTTTCCTTCATTCTTTTTGACTACTAAAGAATATTTGTATATAGCTTTGTCATTTATGTATATGTATTTTGAGGACTTTGAACTTTAGTCATTTATGACTATATGCAATTTATAACATTATTTTTGTTTTGGTAGAATCCTCGATTTTGATTTCGATTTTACGAGTCCCGACTTTGCTATCCTATATCGATTCTACAAAAGTCCTCGAGTAAAATCCTTCGATTTTAATTGCGATTTTACGAGTCCCGATTTTGCTACTCCCCTTCGACTTGAAGTAAAGTCCCGATTTTGATAACCTTGCCATTTAGTGTGTATTTTTTTGCAGAATTCTCAGAATCTATTATTTTAGAAACAAGGAGGTAACACATATGTAAGTTAAAACTCATTTTTTCTTAAATGGATTTTTATGGATAGTAAACAAACAAAAATAACTTCAATTTTCTTTTAAAATCTCTGAGATAAAATCTCTAGATTCTTTTAACATAAAATCTATTTTTTTTTAAAGCTGAAACAAATGCATTCATTGACAGTTCAGGAGAAGTGATTATAGCGACTCTCGGCTTGTGATATGTTGAAGGGGCAGATGCTACTGTGAGTTTGCGATATTATGTGAATTGTGTCTGCATTGTTGACGCCATTAATTTTTTTTTTTTAATCAGCACAATTTTATTAAGAAAAGCTAGTTAAGAGAAACACCAAAAGCTTACAAGATGACCTAATACAAAAACCCCTAAAGTACAAAACACCAAAAGGGCACAATTACGTTCATGGAATTGTTTGAGTAACTTTGCCTTTGGTCTTTCATTCGTAGGCTGTGCATGGGATGATTGAAGACTAATTTGGTGCGAGTCTTGTTTTGTTCACAGATAGGGAGATATCTGGATGATATTGTGGGGTCCAGCCATTGTCACATGGCCAACATACATTTGACAAAACGAAAGGTTGCATGTAATGACAAGTAGCAAAGTGCATGGTGTACATATGAGGTAATGCATGAGTAACACATGTTGTGGTGCATGCATTGCAAGGGACACTTGGTGTTTTCCATGAAAGGCAAATGACAAGTGTCTTCATGCATGTAAGGCAACTTTGGCTTGCTTTTCCTATAAATAGGACCATAAGCAAGCATTCATAACACACCACAAGAGAAGAACAACAAAAAGCAAGAGAGAAAGAGAGCCTTGCTCAAGAGAAAAGTGATCCTCATAGAGTTTTCTTGTGAGAGAAACAGTGAACCAATTTGTGAGAGTGTTCCTTACAAATTGAGAAATACATTGTATTGAGATCCACATGAGGGTGAAGTTGTTGTATTCCCATTATCATTATAGTGGAAGTTTTAAGAGGCCCAGTGGTCCCGTGGCTTTTCCCTTTCTCACATTGAGAAGGTTTTCCATTCTAAAATTCTCTGTGTCATTACGTTTATATTTCATGTTTTCGCTAGTGCCTATTTTGAGTTCACAGAGGAGGGAAATTATGCATGTATTTCCCAAGAGATACTTGGTTGATATTGAACGTTGGTGACATTGGTGACATTAGTGTATTTTGATGAGAGACAATTCTGTGAAGCCCCGATACTTCAAAATGGATGACGTATCGTATCCCCTGCGTATCCTGCACCGATACCTGCCCGATACTTCCCGATACGTATCCGGAGAGTATCCAAATATTAAATTTTATTTTTAAAAAAAATAATTATCCGATACTTTCCGATACGTCCCGATACTCACGGATACTTGTGTTTTTTTATATTATTTTGATTTCTTTTCTTTTTTTAAAAAAAATAAGAATAAAAACATATATTGTACAAGTTAGTTACATGTTAGTGTTAACTCTTAGTAGTGATGTGTTCTTTTTTGGATATAGTGCTTCTTTTTTGGATCAATATAGTATATCACTAACAATGTTTCTTTTGGATATAATGTAGCATTGATGTATAGCACTGATGGTGCTCTTTTTGGTATATATTGCGTATGTAATTGACTAATGACCACTCTCTTAATCGTCAATATTATTTATATTTATGTTAATGTGCTACGAGCCTAGTTTCTTGTGTTTGTTAATATATTTGCATATTAAAAAATTGGTTATAATTATATTGTAAATTTAATTATATAATTTTTTTATTAACGTATCCCAGCCGTATCGTATCTTGATTTTTGAAATTTTCCCGTATCGGCGTATCAGTGCAGTATCGTATCCGTATCGTATCTCGTATCGTCTCAGACAATGCTCTATGAATGATTAAAATAAATTAATTTTGATGAGAAAGAATGAATGGTTATGAAAGAGATTGACACAATGTTACCAACGTCACCAAAGTGCAACCCGAGATCTATTTGTAGTGTTACCTTTTTGTGTAGCTGTAGTGACGTAAAGAAGAAAAAAGAGGATGGACAAGTACTAAATTAATCATGAATAAAAGTAAGGTTATGTTAACAAATGTCCTTATGGCACTAGTTAAAATATTAAAAATAAAAATATTTTTTTTGTCAAAAATATAAAAATAAATTATAAATTTGATATAAAAAAAAAAGATTTGTTTTTAAAATTTTAAGGTGTTGAATACACTATTTCTAAGATAAACTTTATCTTTTAAACTTCTTATCATATCCCTAAAAGAAAATATAATGTTCATACCCAAACATAGACTCAATACAAGGCAAAAGAGGAGGAAAACAAGGAAACGAATTTTAAGTATGTTGTCCATAAAATTATAGCATCAAATTTTTGTTTAAAAACGTCATTTAAAGAGAATTTTATAATATAGTCAATGATTTTTTTAAACTATAGAAGAGATTTTTTTTTTGACAAAAATAAATGATATCCTTTCATTCATTCAAATTGATAGATTGAATCGATAAAATTCAAAGTAGCTAAAAATAAGAAGGATGAATCTGCGAACAAACCCACAACATCCATGATAATAGCATAAAACGACATAGTACCTATGCCTACAAATATGTCTATATTAAAGTCTCGGGAATACTCGTATCGTAGAATCTGTAACGTTGACGACGTAAATTCATTGATTTAATCTGCACTTGTTCAAAACTAATCTTTCAAACCGAATCAAATTATAAGCACGGCGCAAAGATGGAAAATAAAAAACACCGCACAAAGACGGGAAGTGAAAACAAACAAAGTCGTACAAAGACGACAAAATCACAAAAACAAACAAAATAAGCTCAAAAATATGTGGAAATCACTTATTTGACTAAAAAGAAAAACAATTCGGAAGGTTGATTTTGGATCAAAATTGTTCATAAATCACTTCTCTTTATTAAATCAAAGAGAAGGAAAGTAGTGACAACTAAGGTTTGGAAGGAAGGAAAAAATAATATTTTTGTAACTTTTTCTACATTCGAGAATTAAGGATTTAACTCCACTCCTTCAAAAAAAAAGGATTTAACTCCATTAAATCCTTGGCGGTGGTTGCTAGACCCAATTCATGGTTACTCGATCTGAGGAACATATCACTTTCTTACTACTTCAGGGGTAGGTGTCGACAGATCGTTGATATTTGGCACAGGTTTATTCCCTCAAAGGTATCCTTGTTTGTGTGGCGACTCCTTCGCGACAGATTGAAAACGGCTTCTCACTTGTTCTTAGGTTGTGACACTTACAGATCTCTTTGGTTACTTGTGTTGCATTGGCTAGGTATTTCACCGGTTTTCATGGAGAGCTTCGACATCATTTTTTGCAGTTTACACATATGGCTGGTTTGCCGAGGTTCTCTCATCTTTATTTACGGATAATTTGGTTTGCATCTGTTTGGGTGATTTGGAAGGAAAGGAACAACCACGTCTTCAACAATGTGGCTTTGAATCCTTCCGTGCTACTAGAAAAAGTTAAACTTAACTCTTTTTTGTGGTTAAAATCAAAACAAGTTGCTTTCTCTTACAATTATCATGACTGGTGGAAACATCTGTTACTGTGTATGGGTGTCCATTAGTTTTGGTTGTTTTGATAGTGCTCTCTTTAATTGTGGCACTCTGATTTTGTAAATACTTTTACTTGTTTCATCCTTTGCACACCTTGTGCGGGGTGACCCTCTGTTAATATTTATATCATTTTAGCTTGTTCAAAAAAAAAAAATTAAACATTTTAAAATTAGTATTTGAGTGGTAAAATGGATTTTTAATTAGATCCGAGTTAGTCAAAAAGTCATTATATTAGAGATTATATTATTAGCTAACGTTTATTTTACTTATAATTTAAAATTAAATCATATTCTTCTGTAAAAAGAACTCCCATTCTTCTTGATGTTTGCCGTAGAATTATTTATATATGCATCATTCTTTGGTTTATTACAAAATATATGTGCATTATTATTTTTGACTGTCAATATATATATATATATATATATATATATGCATTATCATTGAGTTTAATATTGTCTTATAATCTAATTGTCTAGTTTTTTCTAATAAAAACCTATTAAAAAGATGCAAAAGTGGACCCTTAACATTTTGAACCTAAAATGAACTTACTATGATAATATATAAACGACCCTTAGTAAAATAGGAACAAAATAATTTCTTGCTACATACATTGTGTAAACCCTGCTCAGCGTCATCATCAAGAGAAATAATACGATTTACCTTCTTTCTAGAAGTGGCGGATGCAAGAAAAAAAATTGTGTTGCGGTCACCATCCATGTACCAATGGGACTTTGCACGTTTTCGCCAATAGGCATCATCCTGGGCTAGCAAGCATTGCATTTTCTTTCTTAGATCAAACATCCAAACATGTCCCTCACCTGAAGAATGTAGTCGCATATTTTGCAATTGACAACGACAATCTTCAATGTCACTTTTCAGCTTATGACAATGAGTTTTACTCCAAACGGACATTTCTTCCTCACGAGAGGGCATCTTAGGAAAAGAATATACCTGCCAAGAGTTAGTAACCATCTCCATAAACCCCGGTTCTAAGTGCCACACAATTTCATACCCAAAATAGCGTTTATTGAGGTGAGGTAAAGGCATAGGACTACAGATAAGGATGGGATAATGATCGGAAGCAGGTGCCACAAGAGTTTCTACAGAAGCTTTCGAAAATAAATTGAACCACAATTTATAGCAAGAGCACGATCTAACCTTTCATCCACCGCACGCGGCGTACCAAGACTTTTAAACCATGTGAGTGGACAGCCTTCAACTAGGACATCTGACAAGCCTTAGTCAAGGACAGCTTGCCCGAAGCCATTAATAAACCACCGAGGTATATTGTTACGACTTTTTTTCCCTGGCATCCAGAATGTCATTGCAATCTCCAAATATGCACCAAGGACCTGAAAATTGATCAGAAAGCTGACAAACACCCATTACAATAAACTCACAATCACCACCACCAATTCAACCGCATCCATCTCCACCTACACGAACCATCACCACCCGAAGCATGAAAGGCATTGTCAAACCCCGCACGATATTTAACTTATCAATCTCTCAATCTGACCACACCATCTCCCCCATACCTAAAATTCCCCAAACTAGCCTTATCAGACCCGAATTGGAATTCCGCAATGCAATCTGAATTTGATGCTCTTATTCGAAATAAGACGTGGGATTTAGTTCCTCGTCCTTGTAATGCTAACCTTATTGTAGGTGATGGCAGGTCACAGGTTGCAGGTGTTGATTGTGATGAAACATTTAGCCCAGTGGTGAAACCTGCTACCTGTTGGTGTAAGCCCTAGAGGCCAATAATTTATGTTAAACTTATCTTATGTATCATGACTTTTATTATTGAATAATATATGGCACTCTTTATTATATTTATGTAATGTTAATAAAGTCCTTAGAATAGATAGTTCGTGTAATAATATAATTAAGTGTGACTTAATCATGAGATTACATTATCATAAAGAACACTATTCTTAAATGTATCCTTAGTCAAAGCTTTAATATGAATAAAGGATAAAAATAAAGCATCGAGACTATTATGTATGTAGACTGATGACCGCATCT
The DNA here is from genome assembly GCF_051527215.1 of Medicago sativa. Classification (NCBI taxonomy): domain Eukaryota; kingdom Viridiplantae; phylum Streptophyta; class Magnoliopsida; order Fabales; family Fabaceae; genus Medicago; species Medicago sativa. Next base: position 36,787,116 of record NC_140755.1, on the reverse strand, counting down.
CATGGGTCATAGATATGAGATATTAAGTGTATACATAGGTATAAGTATTAGGAGTAATATTTATACTGGATTGACCCACCGTGAGAATACTACATAGTATGTTATGATATTGTCATAAGATATTCTCACAATGATAATAATGTATATTGCTCTTAGACCTGAAACCACTATGATCCCTAGATGTGGACTCAAGTGCTTTGTTACCATTCTAACGTTGTCTGTAAAAGGATAACCAAAACGTTGGTTGATGGGTACTTGATGAAGCATGCTGAGGGACATGAATGTTCTAGATGGGATTTGTCCCTCCTCATAAACAGGAGATATATCTTTAGGCCTCTTGATGAAATATGACTGTAAAACTGCATGGCCATGCCGAACTAAGTCAATATAAGATATTGGACTTATTCGTTATTTAGTATATTTTGGAATCAAGAAATATAAATATTGATCTATACAAGGGTGACAAAATATCTATGCATTGGGATCAATGAAGATATCGAGACAAAGGAGTAATTATACACATGAGTATTATCATGGAAAGGTTTCGTTAGATCACTTGACATTCTTGTCACTTGGGTAGCAATGATGTGTTGCTAGATACCGCTCATTGTTTATAGTATTAAATATTAGATTTAATATTATTACCAACGTGACTAGAACCTATAGGGTCACACACAAAGAACAGTCAAAAGAGAAATATATAAGTATGACTTATATAAAGGGGTGCGTTTAGTAAATGACGCTGATTAGTTAGCAAAACTACTAAACTCGTTGTTGGGCTTACTGAAGCCCAATAGTGACTTCTGACTTGCAGAGCACACTAGAAGCTCTATAAATAGAACTCTAGTGCTGAAGTTTTTGGTTACACATTTTGAAGCAACTCTCTTCTCTGCACTTCTGATTCCTTGGCTAGCACCGAGTTTTGGAGGAGCACTATTCGTGTGGGACTTGCTAGAGGATTTGCTGCTTGCTGCTTGCTTGGCTGTGATTGAGATTCCAGTTTCCAGTTTTCAGCTTTCAGATTTCACACTTTGAGGTAACAATCGAATCACTGATTCATGTTTGAATTTTGTAATGATCCAAGGAAAGAAAATCGAAATTATTCTGCTGCTTCTACTCCCTTCTGTTGTATTCAATTTTCCTTCACTACCATTCGAACATTGCTCACCATTGCCCTCTCCAAATCATGGCCTATTCATAAACTGGGTGTCCAGAATGCCTTTTTACATGGTGATCTTCATGAGACTGTTTACATGCATCAGCCATTGGGTTTCCGTGATCTCTATCATCTAGATTATGTTTGTCAGTTGAAGAAGTCATTGTATGGTCTCAAGCAAGCGCCTAGGGCATGGTACCAACGTTTTGCTGACTATGCTACCACCATTGGCTTTTGCCATAGCACATCAGATCACTCCCTCTTCATATATCGACAAGGTTTGGACATGGCCTACATTTTGTTGTATGTAGACGACATCATTCTCATCACCTTCACTCAGGTCCTTCGCAAATCAATTATGTCACTCTTAGCATCTGAGTTTGCAATGAAGGATTTGGGGCCTTTGAGATACTTTCAGGGTATTGCAGTATCTCGTTATCCTGATGGCATATTTCTCAGTCAAAGCACATATGCTTCAGAGATCATTGAACGTGTTGGCATGGCATCCTGTAAACCATCATCCACTCCTGTTGACACCAAGAAGAAACTTAGCACCTCATCCGACACTTCTTATGAGGATCATTCCTTGTATCAGAGTCTTGCAGGGGCCCTACAGTATCTCACCTTCACTCGACTTGACATATCGTATGCTGTTCAGCAAGTTTGTCTTCACATGCATGCCCCTCGCATTGAACACATGCTTGCTCTTAAGCGCATTTTGCGCTATGTTCAGGGCACCTTACATTTTGGACTACATTTATCCCCATCTCCCATTACAAAGCTTATCTCCTACACTGACGCTGATTGGGGTGGATGACCTGACACCAGACGTTCTACATCTGGTTACTGTGTTTTTCTAGGTGACAACCTTATTTCTTGGTCTTCCAAAAGGCAGCCAACTCTCTCCCATTCTAGTGCTGAAGCTGAATATAGGGGTGTTGCCAATGTTGTCTCCGAATCATGTTGGATTCACAATCTTCTCCTGGAACTCCATTTTCCTATTCCTCAAGCCACTTTGGTGTATTGTGACAATGTTAGTGCCATCTATCTATCTGGTAATCCTATGCAGCATCAACGCACTAAGCATATTGAGATGGACATTCATTTTGTTCAGGAAAAGGTAGCTTGTGGTCAGGCTCGCGTCCTCCATGTTCCCTCACGACATCAGATCGCAGACATATTCACCAAAGGACTTCCTAACATTCTCTTTGATGATTTTCAGACCAGTCTAAGCGTCCATGAACCTCCCGCTTCGACTGCGGGGCTGTGATAGAATAGAATATTTTTTTGTAATTAGTCATAATTAGTTTCCTATAATTATGTTGTATCATAATTAGATAGTTGACAAAACATTACACATTGATGTATAAATTAGATAGCAGAACCACCGTCCGCTGACCGGGCAGCGGAACCCCCGGCTAATCTGCGTAGGGTGATCATATGTCGAATTTTAATTTAATTTATTTAATTATAAGGTATAATTAATAATAATAAAAGTGTGTTTGTTATTATTATCATGTGAATGATTATGGCCTTAGTCCTTTTATTTTATTTCTTTTGGTTATTGAAATACGGCCTGCATGTCGTGCCTCTCTCTTATATCTCTATTTGTACATTCTCTTCTCATCCACTCCCTCGTATGTAAAACGAGTTTCTTTCATATGTAATGTAAATAGAATGCAAGGAGGTAATAGGGCTCAAGACGTTAGGATAGTCCTGGAAGTCAAGCTTGGAGAAGCAAGGTCGTTTCTAGGATTAGTTTAGATTCTCTCATTGGCTTGAGAGAGTCATAGCGTTAGGATGTCCATAATCATGTCACTTTATTATTGTATAATTGTTATGCATGTTATGATTGGAGTGTGAATATATATGATATATAAGCCGTGGTGAGGTGAGATCAAACTTAATAAAAATCCTTCAAATGAAAATATTAAGTTTAATGCTTTCCAAAAGTTTAACACCCTTCAAGACTAATATCGAATATGTGGGTTTTGCCTCCGTGAAGCGCATATTTTATACTAGTAAGTTGCAGTGCGGTAATCCAATTTACCCAAGTGTTATTCTTTTGGGTCTAACTTAACTAAATTAATTTTAATTTGATTAGAATAAATTTAGAAGCTATAATTGGGCAACATCTATATGATAGATTTGAATAAGAGTTATTCACCTAATAGATTTGAAAGTTGTATAGGATACAATTGGAAATGTTCCTACCTAAATAGCTGAGTTTTAAGTACAGCCCCCGTTGACTTAAAGCAAGGTGAAATAAGGATTTCAATCCACTAGAAAATCTTCCAACGGGATTTTCCGAGTCAAATGTTTGAAGGTCATTTGATTTGAGTAAAATAGTGGGAGTGTATTTAATGAAAGGCCAAATTAAATATGTTATTTTCTTGATACTTATTTTGTATATTTTAAAATTGTAGATGGACAATAACGCTTCAAACAACATTTTGCGATCACTCATTGAAAAGGAAAAATTGACTGAAACAAATTTTATTGACTGGTACCGTAACATGAGGATTGTCCTCACCCACGAGAAAAAGTTGTATGTGCTTGATGGACCCGTTCCTGAGGCACCACCTGCTGGAACTCCTGCGGCTCAAAGAAATTCTCATACCAAGCATCTCAATGATTCCGTAGAAGTCTCTTGCATCATGCTAGCCACCATGACTCCCGAGCTGCAAAAACAGCATGAAGGGATGGCTGCGTTCGATATGATCGAACATCTAAGGACTCTTTATGAAGAGCAGGCTAGGCATGAAAGGTTTGATGTCTCTAAGGCCCTTTTCTCTACCAAGTTGTCAGAAGGAAGTCCTGTAGGACCTCATGTGCTCAAAATGATTGGGTACTCTAAGAACCTAGCTCGATTGGGATTTGTCCTTGAGCAGGAACTTGTTGTTGATCTTATCTTGCAATCGTTGCCTGAAAGCTTCAACAGTTTTGTCCAGAACTTTCTCATGAATGACATGGACAAAACACTTCCACAGCTTGCAGCTATGTTGAGAACTGCTGAGAAAAATATGAAGGGAAAGGGAAAGGCTGCTGCCGTTTTAATGGTTAATAATGGCAAGTCCAAAAAGCACCATAAGAAGCCTAATAAGTCTAAGGGAAATGGCAAAGGCAAGTCTGTTGCCAAGCCATCAACCAATGCTTTGAAGCCTACTGGAGGCGTGGCTAAGGAGGGCAAGTGCTTCTACTGCAACAAGCAGGGGCATTGGAAGCGTAACTGCCCAAAGTATCTGGAAGACAAGAAGAATGGAAATGTTCCAACTACTTCTGCAGGTATTTTTGTCATAGAAATTAATATGTCTACTTCTACATCTTGGGTATTATATACTGGATGTGGTTCTCATATTTGTACTGATGTGCAGGGCCTGAGAACGAGTAGAGCATTGGCAAAAGGCGAGGTCGATCTTAGAGTTGGCAATGGAGCAAAAGTTGCTGCTTTAGCTGTTGGAACTTATGTATTGACCTTACCTAGTGGTCTTTTAATTCATTTAGAAAACTGCTATTGTGTACCTGCCATTAGCAGGAATATTATTTTAATTTCTTGTTTGGACAAGGCTGGTTTTTATTTTACAATAAAGGACAAATGTTGTTCCCTTTATTTGGATAATATTCTTTATGCTAATGCAATTTTGATTAATGGACTTTATATCCTAGATCTTGATATGCCTATCTATAACATTAATGCTAAGAGGATGAAACCAAATGAGTTAAATCCGACTTACCTTTGGCATTGTCGTTTAGGCCATATAAATGAGAATCGCATTTCCAAACTCCATAAAGATGGAATTTTGGACTCTTTTGATTTTGAATCATATGAAACATGTCGATTTTGAATCATATAACATTAGTGATCTTTTAGGTCTCATACTGTAATATCCCGCTTATCAGTAATGGAATATTACCCATCAGACGCGTCAGAGGACAAATGTTCATGGAAAGTAAGGGTAATGGAAATGTCTATAAATGGCATAAGTCAGGTATGAGCTAGATATCAGAGATTAAGTGTTACAGAACGTCAAGTACGACGGAAGATGTTTTTATGAAATATCAGTCAAGCAGGGGTTTATGTATCAGTGTCAGGTTAAGCGCGACCAAGATGAAGGGCATTTAAGTAATCTCGCACAAGGGAGTATGTAAGTGATTTTGGGTTGGAAACCTCATAATTTCTTCTTCTTTCTCTCTCTAGGTTTTGAGAAGAGAATTCTCTCCTCCTTCTCTCTAACCCACGCCCTCTCTCTCCACTCTAAATCATCCAAACTTCTTCCTAGTGTGATCAAGCATGGTTTTGGGTGGCTTAGCAAGCAAGGAACTAGTGGAGGAAAGATTAAAGCATGGTTTTTGGATGAAAGCTAAGGATCAAGATTGAAGCAAAAGCTAGGGTTTGAGCTTGGATCTTGAAGGAAAGCAAGAAAACATGATTAGGTGAGTTCCATAGATAGTTTACCTTCCCTTGGTTGTGTAAAATCATGTTAGAAAGTAGAAATTTATGTTTATGAGAGGTTTAGAACCTTAATGTACTTTTGATAAATTCTTGTTAATTACTTGTTAGTTTGCCATGAAAGATGTTTATAAGTGTATATATATGTTGCTGGATGTTTTGGTGCATTGCAGGATCAAACTGGACAAGTTTTGGGTCAAAACTGGAAATTTGGTACCTCAGACCCGAAGAGCTACGCTATTAGCGAAATCTACGCTAATAGCGAAATTTTCAGGATGAGCCACGCCCCAGCCGAGCTATTAGCGCAGCTCTCTGGACTTGGCCAACTTGCTTTGGCCTGTTGGCCCAGTTCAGGGTCCGTGGTGCATTCCGAAGCTTTTCTTTCAACGTTTTATAACTTTATAACCCCAAAACAACATCTAGGCAATGCACATAACATCAAATGAATCTTGAAAAGAAAATCATGGCAAACTTAACAAGAATGGCAAGAGTGAATCAAGAGAGTTTAAGCCGATATAACTCGGGTAGCAAATGAATTAAGAAAGGGCATGAAAGTAGAGCCTTGACATAGCTTGTCAAGAACTAGAATAGTTAGTAAAGAATAGAATGCTAGGCATGAGTAGTATGCTTGATTAGATGCGAAGTGATATAGAGTATTCTCTTCGTATAGAAACTAAAGTGCCATACGAGTGTGGCCAGACGTGAATTGATTAGACATCTCTTCACATAGCATGTTAAGCAAGCATATAGTTTACCTCTAGTCGGATCGTATAGGCATCCGAGGTAAAAGAGATAGCATTTATAGATTTAATACTCATGCATATATATAGACCAAGACATTTAAGTTAAAGGTGTCATGTCTCTTGTGTCCACACTAGGTTGGCTCAAGGGGTTTCCATTAGGTGAAACGGGGTTAGCCGTAAGGAACCCGCATGTCACTTAGTAAGCAAGATGTAGTGGTCGTGTCTCTTGTGTCCACACTAGGTTGGTTCAAGGGGTTTCCATTAGGTGAAACGGGGTTAGCCGTAAGGATCCCGCACGTCACTGCAGGAGTTCCGTTGGTTATACCTTAGATAGGTTTCCATCGGATAGATAGGGATTGCGCTCGGGGTTACTCCACTCGGGGCTTTCCGTAAAATGAACTCAGATAATGCTTGTTTGTTAAACGCTAACTTATGAATGAATCTGACTGTGCATATTTATTAGACATATTTATGTTATGTCATAGAGCCTTGATGTAGATCATCAAGAATTAGTAGAGCCTTGACGTAGATCGTCAAGAATAGTAGAACATAGACGTAGATCGTCAAAACTAGTATGATAGCAAGATAAGGTACGTTGTTAGAAACATCGTATTTTGCATTAGAGCAAATAAAGAAAGATATGCCGATGATGATCTTAGGTTTCCCCTAATCGTCCTGTTTAGAACCGTGTCATGATTACGTTAGAATTAGGCCTCGATACGTAGAGCGTATTCTTGGCATTGCGGTTTTAGATTCCCCTTGACCGCCATGACACGTATAGGAAGTGAAGCCTATAACAGTGAGATAAGACTATGACGGCCCTAGTATGCACGACCGTCTAAGTATGCAAGTCCCCACACACGTATAATCAACCGGCAGGTTGTATTTTAGACACGTGGTGACCGTAGGTTTCCCCTGAGGTTGCCTATAGCCTAGGATTTAGGGGAACTCACTGAGACATTATGTCTCATCCCAATCCTTATTTGTTTCAGATAAACAGGTTGGATGGCAAGCTAGTAGCCGAATGGATATATCAGCAAGTGTTCGTTCGTACCCGCTGCAGGATGATATGGATATGCAAGGACACATTTATCATATTTTAGAAAAGTCGAGTTACTTTATTATTGTACGAACGCACATTGTTGTATTAGATATTCATTGTGAGTTTTTATGTTGTAAATTTTTAATGTATCCAGTACTAAATAAACGCACATGCTAGACTTTCTAGATACGTCTAGTATGGGTGTTACATTTGGTATCAGAGCAGGTCGATTCAGATCGTGCCTTGGGTCATTAAGTTACAACAAAGGTAGTGGGACCATTGGGTTCCGGGTAAATGTTCTAGTTGTTGTTGTTAGTTGAGCCTGATCAACTCAATTTAGCATTCGACGATTAGAATGGATGCCTGGGAGCTGAATATGACCCTGGAGGAACGAAGTATGTGATGAAGATGCACCGGAAAGTGTGAATTCAGAAGTAAGAGCTCGGAATGAGTACTAGTAAGAAGTTGATCGTGCCAGTAGGTGGCCGGTGAACTAAGCAAGTAGAAGTATGAATCCTCCGGGAATGTAAGGCAATGTTGAGAAGGGTCGTTCCGATAGTGTTGGGTAAGTTGTTAATGATACTTCGTATACCCGTAAGTGAAGAATACAAAAATATCTTAGCAGGACCTGAAGCTTCAGTAAGGGTCGTAGTTAGAACGGAATTGTATTCCAGAAAGTAAGCGCAAGGCTCCAAGATAGAGAGCAGTCGACGTAGGTTGACGGGATTAGTAGACTCTCAGGATTAGCGTTATGTTATTGAGATTATGGACTTGAATGTTCAAAGTGAACAAGGTTCTAGTGCTCGGGAAGCTACGTTAAGCGGTAACGCAGAGAAGTAAGCTACTCGTAGTAGAAAAGGATTCAGTGAAAGGTTTATGTTATCTGGAATGAAGCATCAGTTTCTAAAGTGCTGAGAATTGTATCGAATTAGGTTGATGCTTGCCATGCATATGTAGTAGAATATATTTTAGATGTTGGGAATGACTGATGTGCATTGAATTACTTGAGAAATAAAAATTTATGCAAAGTATGTTTTGAAAAATTGAGCTGAAGAAACTCATCAATAGCGAACCCGGAGCGAAATTTTTCAGTTCGTCTCTAGGGAATGCAGTGACTATTGGAGAGTTGTCTTCACCATCTTTTATGCAATGAGAAATTGTTTTTTTTTTATATCGAGTGACGAATGCATATCATATCTTAAAGTTTTCAAAAGGGAAAGAGGCATGGGCAATCATCAACGAAAATCGATCCGGTTTAACGTGACTTTGGAAGTTAATGTGTCAAGAAATAAGAATGAGTTTGGACCAAGAGTTTAGAGGCACCAGTATCTAGAATGGAAGTCACAGATGTGAAATCATGAAGCAAGAAGTTAAATGGTGCAACGTCATATGAAATCACGAGGATTTTGGATTTCGCAGAGTTAAGATAACCCTCGAATCTATGTTTGCTTGATGAACTTGGGAAGGCTCGTTAGGATGCTAAGTTGTAAAGTTTACATGATTTTAGAAAGACATACGCATATGGGTGATTGAAGTTGACATTTTTTTTAAAAAAATTCAAAATGAAATTTTGTAGGTACCGGTTTGTTACGACTCGCGTAGTTTGGACTAAACTCACTAGGACTAAGATTTGATGACAAATACGTGTTATCAACTCGTCCTGGGATTTTAGAGTAACGACTGGGACCTAGATTTAGTATATGTTTTATATATAGTTGTAAATCATCAACGCCAATGACCCGTGTGCTAATTTACGAAATTTTCTTAGAAAGAAAAATTAACGAGCAAGCACAGGAAGGATTAAGCAAAACATAGTATGCGAGATACGAAGCTACAATGTTAGATGCATAAGGAAGTATGTCCGAATGCAAGATGAGTCTACCATGGGATGTTGTAAGAGCGTTTCATGGAATAGTAGTTATGTAATAGCAAAGATGTGCTCCTTGAGTTAAGTTGCTCAGGAATAAGAGTAAGTATGACATTGATATGTCCAGAGGTAAGTTTCCTTGAGATTCAATCTTACCAGCAAAGAGTAGAGCGAGGTTGCAGAGTAGCATGCAACATAGAAGTATCGAGCAGAGTTCAAGCAGATATTAATGTAATAATAGAAGAAGAATAAAGTTCACTCATTTCAACGAATCAGAGTATTGGCTGAAGCCAACCGGTGGGAATCACAGTAGCGCAACGAAAGTTAATTTATTAAGTTGCGAACAGTAGCCATGGAACATGGAATTTTGTAGTAAGAATCTTCGTGAAAAATGTTCGAGATAGAAATACCATTTCAGTGAGAAGTATTATGTGGAAAGCGAGGAGTTCTCGTTATGTTAAGTAAGTATAGATGCTTATACAACCAGTATTGATTAAGGTAAAAGTTTAAAGAAAGTATCTTCATTCAAGTAAGATGAGAAAGACTAGAGTTAACACATATGAATTAATCGGGTTGCCTTTTTGGTGATGTCGAATGCATAGAAGAGTTGTGGGTTAGTCAGAAAAAAATATGTGCTATGTTAATGGAGTACGATTTATGGGTTATGCCTGACGAAGTACGTACCCTCTTAAACCATACTTGTTAAATGATAACGATACTTTCTAGAATGGTGTCAAGCCATGATTTTATAACTTTTAGAGTTAAGATTGGTATTGAGGAACTTGGGAGCGATGTTTATTTTAAAAACATGAAATTTCACATTGTTAAAATTGATGAGATACGTCGTAAGCGAGTAAGCTCACTTAAGACGTACAAACTTCAGGACCAACTTGTTAGAGACAAGTGTGAAGGAGAGTCATAAAACCTTTTTCAGATATAGAGACTCGTCATGTGGTTCTGCAGTACTAGTATAGACTCAGTTTTAAAATGATATTTTTCTAGTCATGTATCTATTCGCTCCAAGAACCTATGTACCAAAGTTTAGAAACTCTTAGAAACAAAAACTAGAATGAGTATCATTATTAACTAACAAGCAATGGCGCTAGAAAGTATGCCAATACTAGAAGATAAAGTTTTATGAATGACAATGCCCATGTGATACTAATGTCCTACGGGATGCACATATTTGTGCTTAGAATGTCCAATGCAAGTGTAAATGGACTTAGTAGAAAGTTTTAAGAGCGTGCAAACCTCAAGATTGGTTAATAGATTTTTAGGTGAATCGGTGTGTATGGTTTCACTTCTTCATATCAAGTTAGACAAGTTACCCCTGGAATCGGGTGCAAGGAGACTGTGAGAGATAGAAAGGTTTCTTAAGACTCCGAAAAGAGATAATAGATTTGCTGAATCATCAAGATGAGTAACAAAGTAAGAGGCAAAAGTCGCAAGGTGCGGCAAGAAAGATTATGTATGCGTGATAAGATGCATGCATGATAAGATGTGTCAGATACAAGTAAGCACTGCAGGGCAAACCTGGATATCAGTAGAACTCCAATTTAAAGGCAAATCCTGAGTGATTCAGATAGAGAAAAGTTACTTAGATGCAGAGTTCATGCTAAGCAGAGAAGGAATGGATCCGAGACAAGCAATCCTCATATAACAAAAGTTAGTTTTAATCACTATGTTCTCAGACAGTTCTGTGATTTTGATAAAGATAGTAAGATTGAAGAGACCATATTCAATCATATGCAGAATAAATAAGAGGAAGAGTTACATGTATTGATAAGGAAAGTATGCTTCGAAACTCTTCAGAGTGAGTTTGATCAGATATTGTATGACTAAAGCCAAAGAAGGCAGGACTTAGATGCAATCATTGATAGATGATCTTTAAATTTCGAGGACAAAATTTCTTTAAAGGGGGTAGAGTGTAATATCCCGCTTATCAGTAATGGAATATTACCCATCAGACGCGTCAGTGGACAAATGTTCATGGAAAGTAAGGGTAATGGAAATGTCTATAAATGGCATAAGTCAGGTATGAGCTAGATATCATAGATTAATTGTTACAGAACGTCAAGTACGACGGAAGATGTTTTTATGAAATATCAGTCAAGCAGGGGTTTATGTATCAGTGTCAGGTTAAGCGCAACCAAGATGAAGGGCATTTAAGTAATCTCGCACAAGGGAGTATATAAGTGATTTTGGGGTGGAAACCTCATAATTTCTTCTTCTTTCTCTCTCTAGGTTTTGAGAAGAGAATTCTCTCCTCCTTCTCTCTAACCCACGCCCTCTCTCCCCACTCTAAATCATCCAAACTTCTTCCTAGTGTGATCAAGCATGGTTTTGGGTGGCTTAGCAAGCAAGGAACTAGTGGAGGAAAGATTAAAGCATGGTTTTTGGATGAAAGCTAAGGATCAAGATTGAAGCAAAAGCTAGGGTTTGAGCTTGGATCTTGAAGGAAAGCAAGAAAACATGATTAGGTGAGTTCCATAGATATTTTACCTTCCCTTGGTTGTGTAAAATCATGTTAGAAAGTAGAAATTTATGTTTATGAGAGGTTTAGAACCTTAATGTACTTTTGATAAATTCTTGTTGATTACTTGTTAGTTTGCCATGAAAGATGTTTATAAGTGCATATATATGTTGCTGGATGTTTTGGTGCATTGCAGGATCAAACTGGACAAGTTTTGGGTCAAAACTGGAAATTTGGTACCTCAGACCCGAAGAGCTACGCTATTAGCGAAATCTACGCTAATAGCGAAATTTTCAGGATGAGCCACGCCCCAACTGAGCTATTAGCGTAGCTCTCTGGACTTGGCAAACTTGCTTTGGCCTGTTGGCCCAGTTCAGGGTCCGTGGTGCATTCCGAAGCTTTTCTTTCAACGTTTTATAACTTTATAACCCCAAAACAACATCTAGGCAATGCACATAACATCAAATGAATCTTGAAAAGAAAATCATGGCAAACTTAACAAGAATGGCAAGAGTGAATCAAGAGAGTTTAAGCCGATATAACTCGGGTAGCAAATGAATTAAGAAAGGGCATGAAAGTAGAGCCTTGACATAGCTTGTCAAGAACTAGAATAGTTAGTAAAGAATAGAATGCTAGGCATGAGTAGTATGCTTGATTAGATGCGAAGTGATATAGAGTATTCTCTTCGTATAGAAACTAAAGTGTCATACGAGTGTGGCCAGACGTGAATTGATTAGACATCTCTTCACATAGCAAGTTAAGCAAGCATATAGCTTACCTCTAGTCGGATCGTATAGGCATCTGAGGTAAAAGAGATAGCATTTATAGATTTAATACTCATGCATATATATAGACCAAGACTTTTAAGTTAAAGGTGTCATGTCTCTTGTGTCCACACTAGGTTGGCTCAAGGGGTTTCCATTAGGTGAAACGGGGTTAGCCGTAAGGAACCCGCATGTCACTTAGTAAGCAAGATGTAGTGGTCGTGTCTCTTGTGTCCACACTAGGTTGGTTCAAGGGGTTTCCATTAGGTGAAACGGGGTTAGCCGCAAGGATCCCGCACGTCACTGCAGGAGTGCCGTTGGTTATACCTTAGATAGGTTTCCATCGGATAGATAGGGATTGCGCTCGGGGTTACTCCACTCGGGGCTTTCCGTAAAATGAACTCAGATAATGCTTGTTTGTTAAACGCTAACTTATGAATGAATCTGACTGTGCATATTTATTAGACATATTTATGTTATGTCATAGAGCCTTGATGTAGATCGTCAAGAATTAGTAGAGCCTTGACGTAGATCGTCAAGAATAGTAGAACATAGACGTTGATCGTCAAAACTAGTATGATAGCAAGATAAGGTACGTTGTTAGAAACATTGTATTTTGCATTAGAGCAAATAAAGAAAGATATGCCGATGACGATCTTAGGTTTCCCCTAATCGTCCGGTTTAGAACCGTGTCATGATTACGTTAGAATTAGGCCTCGATACGTAGAGCGTATTCTTGGCATTGCGGTTTTAGATTCCCCTTGACCGCCATGACACGTATAGGAAGTGAAGCCTATAACAGTGAGATAAGACTATGACGGCCCTAGTATACACGACCGTCTAAGTATGCAAGTCCCCACACACGTATAATCAACCGACAGGTTGTATTTTAGACACGTGGTGACCGTAGGTTTCCCCTGAGGTTGCCTATAGCCTAGGATTTAGGGGAACTCACTGAGACATTATGTCTCATCCCAATCCTTATTTGTTTCAGATAAACAGGTTGGATGGCAAGCTAGTAGCCGAATGGATATATCAGCAAGTGTTCGTTCGTACCCGCTGCAGGATGATATGGATATGCAAGGACACATTTATCATATTTTAGAAAAGTCGAGTTACTTTATTATTGTACGAACGCACATTGTTGTATTAGATATTCATTGTGAGTTTTTATGTTGTAAATTTTTAATGTATCCAGTACTAAATAAACGCACATGCTAGACTTTCTAGATACGTCTAGTATGGGTGTTACATTTGGTATCAGAGCAGGTCGATTCAGATCGTGCCTTGGGTTATTAAGTTACAACAAAGGTAGTGGGACCATTGGGTTCCGGGTAAATGTTCTAGTTGTTGTTGTTAGTTGAGCCTGATCAACTCAATTTAGCATTCGACGATTAGAATGGATGCCTGAGAGCTGAATAGGACCCTGGAGGAACGAAGTATGTGATGAAGATGCACCGGAAAGTGTGAATTCAGAAGTAAGAGCTCGGAATGAGTACTAGTAAGAAGTTGATCGTGCCAGTAGGTGGCCGATGAACTAAGCAAGTAGAAGTATGAATCCTCCGGGAATGTAAGGCAATGTTGAGAAGGGTCGTTCCGATAGTGTTGGGTAAGTTGTTAATGATACTTCGTATACCCGTAAGTGAGAATACAGAAATATCTTAGTAGGACCTGAAGCTTCAGTAAGGGTCGTAGTTAGAACGGAATTGTATTCCAGAAAGTAAGCGCAAGGCTCCAAGATAGAGAGCAGTCGACGTAGGTTGACGGGATTAGTAGACTCTCAGGATTAGCGTTATGTTATTGAGATTATGGACTTGAATGTTCAAAGTGAACAAGGTTCTAGTGTTCGGGAAGCTACGTTAAGCGGTAACGCAGAGAAGTAAGCTACTCGTAGTAGAAAAGGATTCAGTGAAAGGTTTATGTTATCAGGAATGAAGCATCAGTTTCTAAAGTGCCGAGAATTGTATCGAATTTGGTTGATGCTTGCCATGCATATGTAGTAGAATATATTTTAGATGTTGGGAATGACTGATGTGCATTGAATTACTTGAGAAATAAAAATTTATGCAAAGTATGTTTTGAAAAATTGAGCTGAAGAAACTCATCAATAGCGAACCCGGAGCGAAATTTTTCAGTTCGTCTTTAGGGAATGCAGTGACTATTGGAGAGTTGTCTTCACCATCTTTTATGCAATGAGAAATTGTTTTTTTTTTTGATATCGAGTGACGAATGCATATCATATCTTAAAGTTTTCAAATGGGAAAGAGGCATGGGCAATCATCAACGAAAATCGATCCGGTTTAACGTGACTTTGGAAGTTAATGTGTCAAGAAATAAGAATGAGTTTGGACCAAGAGTTTAGAGGCACCAGTATCTAGAATGGAAGTCACAGATGTGAAATCATGAAGCAAGAAGTTAAATGGTGCAAAGTCATATGAAATCACGAGGATTTTTTATTTCGCAGAGTTAAGAGTACCCCTCGAATCTATGTTTTGCTTGATGAACTTGTGAAGGCTCGTTAGGATGCTAAGTTGTAAAGTTTACATGATTTTAGAAAGACATACGCATATGGGTGATTGAAGTTGACATTTTTTTTTAAAAAATTCAAAATGAAATTTTGTAGGTACCGGTTTGTTACAACTCGCGTAGTTTGGACTAAACTCACTAGGACTAAGATTTGATGACACATACGTGTTATCAACTCGTCCTAGGATTTTAGAGTAACGACTAGGACCTAGATTTAGTATATGGTTTATATATAGTTGTAAATCATCAACGTCAATGACCCGTGTGCTAATTTACGAAATTTTCTTAGAAAGAAAAATTAACGAGCAAGCACAGGAAGGATTAAGCAAAACATAGTATGCGAGATACGAAGCTACAATGTTAGATGCATAAGGAAGTATGTCCGAATGCAAGATGAGTCTACCATGGGATGTTGTAAGAGCGTTTCATGGAATAGTAGTTATGTAATAGCAAAGATGTGCTCCTTGAGTTAAGTTGCTCAGGAATAAGAGTAAGTATGACATTGATATGTCCAGAGGTAAGTTTCCTTGAGATTCAATCTTACCAGCAAAGAGTAGAGCGAGGTTGCAGAGTAGCATGCAACATAGAAGTATCAAGCAGAGTTCAAGCAGATATTAATGTAATAATAGAAGAAGAATAAAGTTCATTCGTTTCAACGGATCAGAGTATTGGCTGAAGCCAGCCGGTGGGAATCAGAGTAGCGCAACAAAAGTTAATTTATTAAGTTGCGAACAGTAGCCATGGAACATGGAATTTTGTAGTAAGAATCTTCGTGAAAAATGTTCGAGATAGAAATACCATTTCAGTGAGAAGTATTATGTGGAAAGCGAGGAGTTCTCGTTATGTTAAGTAAGTATAGATGCTTATACAGCCAGTATTGATTAAGGTAAAAGTTTAAAGAAAGTATCTTCACTTAAGTAAGATGAGAAAGACTAGAGTTAACACATATGAATTAATCGGGTTGCCTTTTTGGTGATGTCGAATGCATAGAAGAGTTGTGGGTTAGTCAGAAAAAAATATGTGCTATGTTAATGGAGTACGATTTATGGGTTATGCCTGACGAAGTACGTACCCTCTTAAACCATACTTGTTAAATGATAACGATACTTTCTAGAATGGTGTCAAGCCATGATTTTATAACTTTTAGAGTTAAGATTGGTATTGAGGAACTTGGGAGCAATGTTTATTTTAAAAACATGAAATTTCACATTGTTAAAATTGATGAGATACGTCGTAAGCGAGTAAGCTCACTTAAGACGTACAGACTTCAGGACCAACTTGTTAGAGACAAGTGTGAAGGAGATTCATAAAACCTTTTTTAGATATAGAGACTTGTCCTGTGGTTCTGCAGTACTAGTATAGACTCAGTTTTAAAATGATATTTTTCTAGTCATGTATCTATTCGCTCCAAGAACCTATGTACCAAAGTTTAGAAACTCTTAGAAACAAAAACTAGAATGAGTATCATTATTAACTAACAAGCAATGGCGCTAGAAAGTATGCCAATACTAGAAGATAAAGTTTTATGAATGACAATGCCCATGTGATACTAATGTCCTACGGGATGCACAGATTTGTGCTTAGAATGTCCAATGCAAGTGTAAATGGACTTAGTAGAAAGTTTGAAGATCGTGCAAACCTCAAGATTGGTTAATAGATTTTCAGGTGAATCGGTGTGTATGGTTTCGCTTCTTCATATCAAGTTAGACAAGTTACCCCTGGAATCGGGTGCAAGGAGACTGTGAGAGATAGAAAGGTTTCTTAAGACTCCGAAAAGAGATAATAGATTTGCTGAATCATCAAGATGAGTAACAAAGTAAGAGGCAAAAGTCGCAAGGTGCGGCAAGAAAGATTATGTATGCGTGATAAGATGTATGCATGATAAGATGTGTCAGATACAAGTAAGCACTGCAGGACAAACCTGGATATCAGTAGAACTCCAGTTTAAAGGCAAATCCTGAGTGATTCAGATAGAGAAAAGTTACTTAGATGCAGAGTTCATGCTAAGCAGAGAAGGAATGGATCCGAGACAAGCAATCCTCATATAACAAAAGTTAGTTTTAATCACTATGTTCTCAGACAGTTCTGTGATTTTGATAAAGATAGTAAGATTGAAGAGACCATATTCAATCATATGCAGAATAAATAAGAGGAAGAGTTACATGTATTGATAAGGAAAGTATGCTTCGAAACTCTTCAGAGTGAGTTTGATCAGATATTGTATGACTAAAGCCAAAGAAGGCAGGATTTAGATGCAATCATTGATAGATGATCTTTAAATTTCGAGGACGAAATTTCTTTAAGGGGGGTAGAGTGTAATATCCCGCTTATCAGTAATGGAATATTACCCATCAGACGCGTCAGAGGACAAATGTTCATGGAAAGTAAGGGTAATGGAAATGTCTATAAATGGCATAAGTCAGGTATGAGCTAGATATCAGAGATTAAGTGTTACAGAACGTCAAGTACGACGGAAGATGTTTTTATGAAATATCAGTCAAGCAGGGGTTTATGTATCAGTGTCAGGTTAAGCGCGACCAAGATGAAGGGCATTTAAGTAATCTCGCACAAGGGAGCATATAAGTGATTTTGGGGTGAAAACCTCATAATTTCTTCTTCTTTCTCTCTCTAGGTTTTGAGAAGAGAATTCACTCCTCCTTCTCTCTAACCCACGCCCTCTCTCTCCACTCTAAATCATCCAAACTTCTTCCTAGTGTGATCAAGCATGGTTTTGGGTGGCTTAGCAAGCAAGGAACTAGTGGAGGAAAGATTAAAGCATGGTTTTTGGATGAAAGCTAAGGATCAAGATTGAAGCAAAAGCTAGGGTTTGAGCTTGGATCTTGAAGGAAAGCAAGAAAACATGATTAGGTGAGTTCCATAGATAGTTTACCTTCCCTTAGTTGTGTAAAATCATGTTAGAAAGTAGAAATTTATGTTTATGAGAGGTTTAGAACCTTAATGTACTTTTGATAAATTCTTGTTGATTACTTGTTAGTTTGCCATGAAAGATGTTTATAAATGTATATATATGTTGCTGGATGTTTTGGTGCATTGCAGGATCAAACTGGACAAGTTTTGGGTCAAAACTGGAAATTTGGTACCTCAAACCCTAAGAGCTACGCTATTAGCGAAATCTACGCTAATAGCGAAATTTTCAGGATGAGCCATGCCCCAGCTGAGCTATTAGCGCAGCTCTCTGGACTTGGCCAACTTGCTTTGGCCTGTTGGCGCAGTTCAGGGTCCGTGGTGCATTCCGAAGCTTTTCTTTCAACGTTTTATAACTTTATAACCCCAAAACAACATCTAGGCAATGCACATAACATCAAATGAATCTTGAAAAGAAAATCATGGCAAACTTAACAAGAATGGCAAGAGTGAATCAAGAAAGTTTAAGCCGATATAACTCGGGTAGCAAATGAATTAAGAAAGGGCATGAAAGTAGAGCCTTGACATAGCTTGTCAAGAACTAGAATAGTTAGTAAAGAATAGAATGCTAGGCATGAGTAGTATGCTTGATTAGATGCGAAGTGATATAGAGTATTCTCTTCGTATAGAAACTAAAGTGCCATACGAGTGTGGCCAGACGTGAATTGATTAGACATCTCTTCACATAGCAAGTTAAGCAAGCATATAGTTTACCTCTAGTCGGATCGTATAGGCATCCGAGGTAAAAGAGATAGCATTTATAGATTTAATACTCATGCATATATATAGACCAAGACTTTTAAGTTAAAGGTGCCATGTCTCTTGTGTCCACACTAGGTTGGCTCAAGGGGTTTCCATTAGGTGAAATGGGGTTAGCCGTAAGGAACCCGCATGTCACTTAGTAAGCAAGATGTAGTGGTCGTGTCTCTTGTGTCCACACTAGGTTGGTTCAAGGGTTTTCCATTAGGTGAAATGGGGTTAGCCGTAAGGATCCCGCACGTCACTGCAGGAGTGCCGTTGGTTATACCTTAGATAGGTTTCCATCGGATAGATAGGGATTGCGCTAGGGGTTACTCCACTCGGGGCTTTCCGTAAAATGAACTCAGATAATGCTTGTTTGTTAAACGCTAACTTATGAATGAATCTGACTGTGCATATTTATTAGACATATTTAGGTTATGTCATAGAGCCTTGATGTAGATCGTCAAGAATTAGTAGAGCCTTGACGTAGATCGTCAAGAATAGTAGAACATATTTATTAGATAATGCTTGTTTGTTAAACGCTAACTTATGAATGATAGCAAGATAAGGTACGTTGTTAGAAACATCGTATTTTGCATTAGAGCAAATAAAGAAAGATATGCCGATGACGATCTTAGGTTTCCCCTAATCGTCCGGTTTAGAACCGTGTCATGATTACGTTAGAATTAGGCCTTGATACGTAGAGCGTATTCTTGGCATTGCGGTTTTATATTCCCCTTGACCGCCATGACACGTATAGGAAGTGAAGCCTATAACAGTGAGATAAGACTATGATGGCCCTAGTATGCACGACTGTCTCAGTATGCAAGTCCCCACACACGTATAATCAACCGGCAGGTTGTATTTTAGACACGTGGTGACCGTAGGTTTCCCCTGAGGTTGCCTATAGCCTAGGATTTAGGGGAACTCACTGAGACATTATGTCTCATCCCAATCCTTATTTGTTTCAGATAAACAGGTTGGATGGCAAGCTAGTAGCCGAATGGATATATCAGCAAGTGTTCGTTCGTACCCGCTGCAGGATGATATGGATATGCAAGGACACATTTATCATATTTTAGAAAAGTCGAGTTACTTTATTATTGTACGAACGCACATTGTTGTATTAGATATTCATTGTGAGTTTTTATGTTGTAAATTTTTAATGTATCCAGTACTAAATAAACGCACATGCTAGACTTTCTAGATACGTCTAGTATAGGTGCTACACATACATACTGATGTGTGTGGACCCCTAAACATAACTCCTAGAGGAGGTTTTCACTACTTCATCACATTCACTAATGACTTTAGTAGATTTGGATATGTGTATCTAATGAAACATAAATCTGAATCATTTACTTTATTCAAGGAATTTCAAAATGAAGTAGAAAACCAACTAGGCAAGAAAATAAAAATGCTTCGATCTGATCGAGGTGGAGAGTATTTGAGCTTAGAGTTTGACAATCATCTAAAAGAATGCGGGATCTTGTCCCAACTCACACCTCCTAGAACTCCACAATGGAATGGTGTTTCCGAAAGTAGAAATCGAACCTTGTTAGACATGGTCCGATCAATGATGAGTCACGCTGAACTTCCAAACTCCTTATGGGGATACGCCTTATTAACTGCAGCTTATACACTTAACCGAGTTCCATCCAAAGCGGTAGAAAAGACACCATATGAGATATGGAATGGTCGAAAACCCAATGTGGGACATTTAAAGATTTGGGGTTGTGAAGCTTATATAAAACGACTTATGTCTACTAAGCTTGAACAAAGATCTGATAAATGTTTCTTTGTGGGATATCTTAAAGAAACTAGAGGATACTACTTTTACAAACCTTCTGAGGGAACAATTGTTGTTGCCAGAAATGGAGTCTTTCTTGAAAAGGATTTTGTCTCCAAAAGAATCAGTGGGAGCAAAGTAGATCTTGAAGAAGTTCAAGACCCACAAAGTGAAGACATACCGATGGAGGAACAAGAACAGGATACACAAACTGGTGTGACAGAAATTCCTATTCCAGTAACACAAGAACCACGTAGGTCTAACAGGATACGTCAAGAACCCGAGAGATATGGATATCTCATATCAAAAGAGGGTGATGTATTGCTCATGGACCAAGATGAGCCTGTGACTTACACAGAGGTCATTACTGGTCCTGAATCTGAGAAGTGGCTTGAAGCCATGAAATCTGAAATGGATTCCATGTACACAAATCAAGTTTGGAACTTGATTGAAGCACCTGAAGGAATTAATCTTATAGGATGCAAGTGGGTTTTCAAAAAGAAAATCGACATAGACGGAAAGGTTAATACCTATAAAACGCGATTGGTTGCTAAAGGCTTCAAACAAATTCATGGTGTAGGCTATGATGAAACCTTTTCACCAGTTGCAATGATTAAATCCATTCGGATCTTACTTGCTATCGCTGCATACCATGATTATGAAATCTGGCAAATGGATGTCAAGACTGCTTTCCTTAATTGAAATCTTCTTGAGGATGTGTACATGACACAACCTGAAGGATTTGGCGATCCTAAAGCACCCAAGAAAGTATGAAAATTACAGCGATCAATCTACGGATTGAAGCAAGCTTCCAGAAGTTGGAATCTTCATTTTGATGAAACTGTACAACAATATGGATTCATTAAAAATGAAGATGAGCCTTTTGTTTACAAGAAGGTTAGTGGGAGCATAGTCTCATTTCTGGTTTTATATGTGGATGACATATTGTTAATCGGAAATGAAATCCCTACATTACAAGGAATCAAAACTTGGTTAAGGAAATGCTTTTCTATGAAAGACTTAGGTGAAGCCTCCTATATATTAGGAATCAGGATCTATAGAGATAGATCACAGAGATTGCTTTGCTTAAGTCAGGGTACATATATAGACAAAGTCCTGAGACGTTTCAATATGCATGATTCCAAGAAAGGATTCATCCCTATGTCGTCAGGTATAAATCTATCAAAGACTCAATCCACTTCAACTAACGAAGAAAGGGATCGAATGCGTGATATTCCATATGCTTCAGCAATTGGGTCTATCATGTATGCTATGTTATGTACTCGACCAGATGTCTCGTATGCTTTAAGTGCTACGAGCAGATACCAGTCTAATCCTGGCAATGATCATTGGATTGCTGTCAAGAATATCCTTAAGTACTTGAGAAGAACTAAGGATACTTTCTTGATCTATGGAGGTCAAGAATAGCTCTCTGTAATTGGCTACACTGATGCTAGTTTTCAGACAGATCATGATGACTTTAGATCGCAATCTGGATATGTGTTTTGTTTAAATGGCAGTGCTGTGAGCTGGAAGAGTTCAAAGCAAGAAACAGTCGCTGATTCTACAACAGAAGTCGAGTATATTGCTGCATCTAATGTCGTAAAGGAAGCTGTTTGGATTAAGAAATTCATTTCTGATCTTGGAATAGTTCCAAGTATTGTGGATCCCATTGCATTACTATGTGATAACAATGGAGCAATCGCACAAGCCAAAGAACCTAGATCTCACCAGAAATCCAAACACATACAAAGGCGCTATCATCTTATTCGAGAGATTATCGAAAGAGGAGATGTTAAAATATGCAAAGTACCAACATTAGAGAATGTTGCTGGTCCACTTACTAAAGCTCTTGCCCAGCAGAAGCATGATGGTCATACTAGATCTATGGGTATTAGGTTTATGTCTGATTGGCTCTAGTGCTAGTGGGAGATTGTTGGTGTAAGCCCTAGAGGCCAATAATTTATGTTAAACTTATCTTATGTATCATGACTTTTATTATTGAATAATATATGGCACTCTTTATTATATTTATGTAATGTTAATAAAGTCCTTAGAATAGATAGTTCGTGTAATAATATAATTAAGTGTGACTTAATCATGAGATTACATTATCATAAAGAACGCTATTCTTAAATGTATCCGTAGTCAAAACTTTAATATGAATAAAGGATGATAATAATAAAGCATCGAGACTATTATGTATGTAGACTGATGACCGCATCTCATGGGTCATAGATATGGGATATTAAGTCTATACATAGGTATAAGTATTAGGAGTAATATTTACACTGGATTGACCCACTGTGAGAATACTACATAGTATGTTATGATATTGTCATAAGATGTTCTCACAATTATAATAATGTGTATCACTCTTAGACCTGAAACCACTATGATCCCTAAATGTGGACTCAAGTGCTTTGTTGCCATTCTAACGTTGTCTGTAAAAGTATAACCATAACTTTGGTTGATGGGTACTTGATGAAGCATGCTGAGGGACATGAGTGTCCTAGATGGGATTTGTCCCTCCTCATAAACAGGAGATATATCTTTAGGCCTCTTGATGAAATATGACTGTAAAACTGCATGGCCATGCCGAACTAAGTCAATATAAGATATTGGACTTATTCGTTATTCAGTATATTTTGGAATCAAGAAATATAAATATTGATCTATACAAGGGTGACAAAATATCTATGCCTTGGGATCAATGAAGATATCGAGACAAAGGAGTAATTATACACATGAGTATTATCATGGAAAGGTTTCGTCAGATCACTTGACATTCTTGTCACTTGGGTAGCAATGATGTGTTGCTAGATACCGCTCATTGTTTATAGTATTAAATATTAGATTTAATATTATTGCCAACGTGACTAGAACCTATAGGGTCACACACAAAGAACAGTCAAAAGAGAAATATATAAGTATGACTTATATAAAGGGGTGCGTTTAGTAAATGACGCTAATTAGTTAGCAAAACTACTAAACTCGTTGTTGGGCTTAATGAAGCCCAATAGTGACTTCTGACTTGCAGAGCACACTAGAAGTTTTATAAATAGAACTCTAGTGATGAAGTTTTTGGTTACACGTTTTGAAGCAACTCTCTTCTCTACACTTCTGATTCCTTGGCTAGCACCGAGTTTTGGAGGAGCACTGTTCGTGTGGACTTGCTAGAGGCTTTGCTGCTTGCTGCTTGCTTGGTTGTGATCAAGATTCCAGTTTCCAGTTTTCAACTTTCAGATTTCACACTTCGAGGTAACAATCGAATCACTGATTCATGTTTGAATTTCGTAATGATCCAAGGAAAGAAAATCGAAATTATTCCGCTACTTCTACTCCCTTCTGTTGTATTCGATTTTCCTTCACTACCATTCCAACAGTGCTCACCATTGCCCTCTCCAAATCATGGCCCATTCATAAACTGGGTGTCCAGAATGCCTTTTTACATGGTGATCTTCATAAGACTGTTTACATGCATCAGCCATTAGGTTTCCGTGATCTCTGTCATCCAGATTATGTTTGTCAGTTGAAGAAGTCATTGTATGGTCTCAAGTAAGCGCCTAGGGCCTGGTACCAACGTTTTGCTGACTATGCTGCCACCATTGGCTTTCGCCATAGCACATCAAATCACTCCCTCTTCATATATCGACAAGGTTTAGACATGGCCTACATTTTGTTGTATGTAGACGACATCATTCTCATCACCTCCACTCAGGTCCTCCGCAAATCAATTATGTCTCTCTTAGCATCTGAGTTTCCAATGAAGGATTTGGGGCCTTTGAGATACTTTCTGGGTATTGCAGTATCTCGTCATCCTGATGGCATATTTCTCAGTCAAAGCACATATGCTTCAGAGATCATTGAACGTGTTGGCATGGCATCCTGTAAACCATCAGCCACTCCTGTTGACACCAAGCAGAAACTTAGCACCTCCTCCGGCACTTCTTATGAGATCATTCCTTGTATCGGAGTCTTGCAGGGGCCCTACAGTATCTCACCTTCACTCGACTTGACATATCATATGCTGTTCAGCAAGTTTGTCTTCACATGCATGCCCCTCGCATGGAACGCATGCTTGCTCTTAAGCGCATTTTGCGCTATGTTCAGGGCACCTTACATTTTGGACTACATTTATCCCCATCTCCCATTACAAAGCTTATCTCTTACACTGACGCTGATTGGGGTGGATGTCATGACACCAGACGTTCTACATATGGTTACTGTGTTTTTCTAGGTGACAACCTTATTTCTTGGTCTTCCAAAAGGCAGCCAACTCTCTCCCGTTGTAGTGCTGAAGCTGAATATAGGGGTGTTGTCAATGTTGTCTCCAAATCATGTTGGATTCGCAATCTTCTCCTAGAACTCCATTTTCCTATTCCTCAAGCCACTTTGGTGTATTGTGACAATGTTAGTGCTATCTATCTATCTGGTAATCCTATGCAGCATCAACGCACTAAGCATATTGAGATGGACATTCATTTTGTTCGGGAAAAGGTAGCTTGTGGTCAGGCTCGCGTCCTCCATGTTCCCTCACGACATCAGATCGCAGACATATTCACCAAAGGACTTCCTCACATTCTCTTTGATGATTTTTGGACCAGTCTAAGCGTCCGTGAACCTCCCGCTTCGACTGCGGGGCTGTGATAGAATAGAATATTTTGTTGTAATTAGTCATAATTAGTTTCCTATAATTATGTTGTATCATAATTAGATAGTTGACAAAATATTACACACTGATGTATATATTCTATTCTGATGAATGAGAAAACTTGAGGATTCCATTATCTTACAAATAGCCGGTGAGTCTCCAAGTTCCAAGTACATAATCAATAATTTAAACAGTGATATGATTATTAGAAAAATCTACAAGATGGCAATTGAAGGATGTGCGCCAAAATAAAACAAGACCCCCGCCTCTACCGGCGCGATAAACAGAAATACAAGAATCAAAACCAAAAAAGTAACGTAATTCTTCAATTTTATTTCGGTGGGCTAATGTCTCACTTAAGAAGAGGAGATCCGAATTGAAGTGCCGAACTAGGTATTTTAAGTCGGGAATTGCGATCGGGCTACCTAAACCCCGACAATTCCACCCTATAATACTCATTTGCCATGGCAGGCCTGATCATCATGTCATGCCGTTACAATTTGGTCATCATACAAATGATTAGAAATTACATGCATTTTAGTATCCCCCAGCACTAACATTTGTTCCTATTACATTATTCCCAACAGCCCCATCAACAACAAATGATGTTTCACCATTCTGAAGAGCCATCACCCTCATTCTTTTTTTCAATTCCGACCCCGCCTCATCATGAGCACCTTCGTTGTCACCTTGAGATTGTTTAGCTCCAACAATATGGGAGGAGGCAACATGCAGTCCAAGCACCAAAGGATGACCCAAAATCAAGCTTGAGGTCGTAGTACTTGCGGAGGACGAAGGAAAGAGATGCACCTAACAAGTAACAATTTGCACCTGGTGAACTATTTTCTTCCTAAATTGTTTCTCTCACATTAATCACTCGACTAGTTAAGTCCTCCTTATTTTCCCATTATTCGTAACATCTATAACCACGAAAGATTTTATTTTGATAATATCAAACATTAATACTAATAATAACAATATTATTAATTTTACCCCATAATAGTATTAATAACATCTATAACCACGAAAGATTTTACTTTAATAATATCAAACATCAATACTAATAATAACAATATTATTAATTTTACCCCATAATAGTATTAATAATATCTATTAATATTACTAACAATTATTATTAAAAATCGGGTTGTTACATGTTTTCTGGATAGAAACAAAATTGGCCGCCAAGATATCATGAACCACTTGTGAGACATAATTTTTTTTCGCTTCACACACACACATGATGGATAGATTAGCTTAGCTCCTAGATAAAATCCACTATAGACATAAAACGGATAACTTTTCTGTTACATGTGGATAAAATACATTGATACTTTAAATACTTTTTAATTAACAGATACAAACATGGAAGTAATAATATCCATACTCGAAGTTTATAATGATAATTTAGAAATATAAATTATTGAATTGTTTACACTTCATGAAAAATTAGTTTTTTTAATTAATTAAAATGTGTAGCTAGCACTGGCCCTGTAGGTGAGAAGCAAGCAGATGATACGGAAAGATCATAAGATAGGAATATTTTAGAGAAATAAATTGATGATGCATTAGCTAAGGAGCACCAGCAGAACTTAGAGGCGTCAGGTTTCCAATTGGTTCTTAGCAAAACAAGCTGAAAAAACCAAAAAGCCAAAACCTTTCCTATTAGAAACAAATACCAAACTAGGTCAAACCCTTGTAACCCCAAAACTTTTATATGAAGACATTATTCTGGAACATTAGGGGTATTGCCAACACCCCTTCAAGAGTGGCAATCAAAAGACTTATCCTATCTAATAAACATGACTTTATCTTTTTAGCTGAGCCTTGGCTTAGTTATGACAGATTCCCTCAAAACTGGTTGCGCAGACTTGGCCTCAAACTCTTTGCCTGTAACAGTAGACACAACAACATCCCCAACCTTTGGTGCATATGTAGTTTTGACATTAACCCTAATATTATCAACACTTCTGATCAACACGTGTCCTTTACCTTCACCCAAAACTCTCTTACATTTGGTGTTAATGTAGTTTATGCCTCAACCTGCTACATTCATAGAAGAAGGCTTTGGAATGCGCTTAGCAGGTCCCATAATCAGTATCACATACCTTGGTGCACCACTGGAGACTTTAATGCCATTATAGGTGCCCATGAGCATAGAGGTGCTACTTCTCCACCTACTCTTCCTATGATAGAATTTTTAGAATGGTCTAACATTGATAACCTCATTCACTTACCCACTAGAGGTATGCAATTTACTTGGGCCAATGGAAGACAAGGAAGAAGATATACAAAAAAAAAAAATACTAAACAAGGCTTTGTGCAATCACAGTCTCATTGATGCTTATTCTTCCATCACAGTCAATACTTTCATTAAGAGAAATGCTAGCAACACTCTCTTTTGAGCACTCTCTTTAGCACTCACTCTTTTATTGGATAAAATCAATGTAGGACCTACACTTTGGAAATGGAACCCACATAAAGTGGTGGGACATACATTGATTTCACCCAATAAAAGAGTGAGTGCTAGAGAGAGTGCTTAAAAGAGAGTGTTGCTAGCATTCCTTCTCTCCTTAAACAAAGTTCGGACTACTTTCCAATTCTTTTAGATTTCCAGCTCAATGACATTAGAGTTCATCAACAATTCAAGTTCTTAAAAATGTGGACATTACATGATGACTGTAAAAATATTGTGGCTGCAAGTTGGAATGAACCAGTTGTTGGCTGTCCCATGTTTGTGTTATCTCAAAAGTTGAAATCCCTCAAGTTGAAGCTAAAAACATGGAATAAAGAAACTTTTGGAAATGTCCATGAGCTTGTCAAAAATGCTGAAACCCACCTGCTCCAAATCCAAACACAAATAGATACCTTTGGCCACACAAATATCCTTTTAGATCAACAAAAACTTGCCCAGCTTAACCTTGAATCAGCCTTAGATAAGAAAGAGTGTTTTTGGAAAGAAAAAGCAAATGTGAAGTAGCACCTGGAGGGAGACAGAAACACCAACTTGGTGTCTGATTCCATAAATTCTATGCTTACTTTGCTTCCCTCTATGGAGGAAATTCACAATGCAATCTTTAGCTTAAACAAGGAGGGAGCACTTGGCCCAGATGGATTTGGGGTTGTCTTCTTTCATACATTTTGGGATATTATAAAGATGGATGTCAAGAATGCTGTTTTAGAATTCTTTACCAAAAGCTGGATGAAGACCCCTAAGACCCCTAATGCCGACATTGTCTCTCATTACATACCCATAGCTCTGCCTCTGGCAAACTTCAAATATAAAATCATTTAAAAAATCCTAGCTGATAGAATTTCCACCATTATGCCATCAATCATATCCCCTGAGCAAAAAGGTTTTATAAAAGGAAGACAAATCAAAGACTGTATCTGCCTAGCATCTGAAGCAATCAATGTTCTAAACAAAAAATCATATGGAGGTAATCTTGCTTTTAAAGTTGATATAGCCAAAGCATTTGATAATAGCCATTTTTGCTCAAAGTTCTGCAAGCTTGTGGATTCAGTAGCATGTTTTGCAATTGGATTCAAGTAATCTTGGAATCTGCCTATTTATCTATTTCCATAAATGCCACTCAAAATGGATATTTCAAATGCATAAGATGGGTAAGACAAGGTGACCCCCTCTCCCCCCTCTTATTCTGCATAGTTGATGGTCGAATGTGACAACTGTACCAAATCGTTTACCAAGTAATAAAGTGATAAGTAGAGTATCGTATCCAAACATAAAATGCACTAGTTTTGAAACAGAAAATGCTTGCAAAACTTCCAAACATAATATTTCCTTTTCGTGTAGGGGACATACAAATCAAATATAAAATGGCTTTAGCATTTCATTGCATAAAGTTCCCCGCACTTCCTAGTGCAGACTTTACCTTATCTTTCAAGGCAAGTTATCCTTCTTGGTTTTATTTTGCCTATGACGCCATCTGGAATTCTTTAAAACCAAAGGAGCAACAGGTGACCTGGACTAAATTCGGTTTACACAATTATCCAAAAATGTTACACTACGGACTTCACCAAGTTCGCATCGAACGCTTGGATACTGATTGTCTAACAGGTGATACACATCAAGATGTTTGAGTTTAACATTTCCGTCAAACATACTTATCATTTTAATGTATGTATCCTTGATTTTACAGCTTCGCCTCATCCAAAAGCTCAAAGCAGCGTGTCGATAGAAGACACTGGCCCAACTTCTAAAATTCAAACAAGACAAGTAAGTTTTGTGATTTTTACCTGTCAAAATGTTTTCTCACTAGACTCTGAACGAATTTTCCTTTGTATTTTTAGAGTCGAAAGAGAGCTATCGAGGTCAAATCTGAAGTCACCAGCAAAAAGGCTAAACAGCCATCTAAATGCAAGACCTAGAGGATCTCAAAATCTGACAAAGGCAAATCCGCAGCGGGTGCCTCTTCTGATTCCGACAAGAAAGCTCCTGATCTTGAACCTGTCAAAGATGTTTTTGCCAAAGGACCGATAAGCTCCAATTCTTGCCCTTGATGGTGATGAGGTAATCATTGTAAGATCTCTCTTTATTTCTGAATTTTGAACAATCAATGTTCTCCATTAACTCAAATTTCGATCCAATTTTATAGGACACTGCATCCACTGCTGGAGAACATGTTGGACCCAAACCCAAAACTTCTCATCTTTCTTCTTCTTTGAATCCTGTCATTGAAGAGGCAGAGATTGACAGTCCAGTACAAGCAAGTGATGAGTCAGAACCAAAGACAGATATTGCCCCCAAGGGAACAAAGGGGGTTTGTCTAGGAACATAGTCATGTTAGCAAGTCACTGAAAACTTTCACCCTGCAATCCAAATCTCAACTTCACCTAAAACTGCTTCCAGTGCTAGCAATGCTAACAGAGATACGGACGAAGCTGAAGACGACGTAATCCATTTGAATCAAGGTGCAGGGGATGGAGATTCTCTCATGAAGGATGTTGACAGGTTTGAAAAGAATATGAGCCATGATACCATTATGGTCGAAGGAAATCAACCTCTTTTGATGGGTCAGCATTCCAAAGAAGCTGAAACAGAGAGAACACCTCCTAGTGAGGAACTCGAGGATAGCAGCAATTCTTCTTCGGGCTCTCACACCGAGACTCCTCCTTTTACCAATATCCCAATTCCTGTGGATCAAGAAACATTTATTGTCCTTAGGAGACGGGATTCGATGGCCGCTTTAAGGTTGGTTTTTCAAAACAAAAGTTCCATCCTAACTCCAAATCAAGGTACTCCTCCTTCTGCAAGTAACGATCCTCCAACCGTTTCTCATGACCAGATCCTTCAGTAATTCAAGGCAAAGATACTGAATGTGGACTTGGTTAAATATCTTTGACAAGATTATGGTTCCTATTTTGAAGTCAAAGGTTTGATCGAGTCCCTTAACAACTCTCCAGAGACTGCAAGTAAAAAAGAGCTACTTCGTTTCTTGCTTGGATTTGGTCCTCTACTGGACACCCTCACACGTAACTTCTAGAGGAAAAGAGAGATTATCATTG
The DNA here is from genome assembly GCF_051527215.1 of Medicago sativa. NCBI lineage: Eukaryota > Viridiplantae > Streptophyta > Magnoliopsida > Fabales > Fabaceae > Medicago > Medicago sativa. The sequence continues at coordinate 36,756,460 of NC_140755.1, read as the reverse complement.
ATGCCAACAAGCAGGATCTCCTTCGACAAAAGGAGCTAAGTCAAGGCGAGTCCATGAGAGCCGAGGCCGTTTCTCTAGATATCCAAGCCCAAAAGGAGAAATTTGAGCCAGAAGATTTAGAAGTTAGCATCCCTTTGTGGGAAGATGGCATATGAAGGTTGCAGGCAAAGTTGATGCAGGGAAGAAAAGACAAGCTGAGATTAGTGGTTCAAGCTTGATTTCGATCTCAGCTCAGCAACAGTCAAAAGCAGAAGCTGCTCTTCAACACTTTGAGAAAGCTGCTGCGATTGAAGCCTCTACTGCCACACTGATAGCTGTTGAATCTTTGGTTAATTCAAGGTTGCATGAAGCAATAACAACTTATGAAGCCATGAAACAGAACATCAAGTTTTAATTTTAACCATTTATCACTTTTTCCCTTTTTGTTTGGCGTTGTTAAGACATTTTGTATCCTAACATTTCCCATTTTAGCATCTCGACAATATTTTCTTGCCGAATTTAATTTTTTGTGCTACTTCTGTTTTCACACAACAGGCTTTACATATTTCGATACATGCCTTTTATTGCAAGTTTCAAATGATAAAAAAATTCAGAAGAAACATATATAAGAGAAACATAAACAGAAACCTTCCTTGCCCCCCACAATTTTTGTCATTTGACCAATTTTCAAAAAGGGGCTTGGATAGTAATCATGTCAATTTTGATCTGAATCATTCCTTTAATTTTATGGCAACGAGTACCATATTTTACCATTTGGTTTTTTTTAGGAAATATATCAATTCCTTCTCAAAGATATGATCACCCTTATGGTTAACTAACCATTATTCTTTAAGGTTCGACTTAAGTATTGCGACAATATCTTCGTTCAATGGTCTCTTAACCATCTTTCGCCAAGTAAACTATAATCTTGTTCCAAGAATTTTGCTCAGATGTGATAACTTCTTTTACCTTTTGGTATGTTGATTCATCATTTTTTACTCCATACGGCATCATTACCCACTCATATGTGCCCCACATTCTTAGGCATCGAGAGGTTATCCTTGATCTCTCTTTTTCAGCAATGGAGACCAAATCCCTGAAGTCTTTATTACCTAATTCCTTTGTTATCCCATCGAACCGGGGCTCTAGAGCAGTCTCGTAATCTGCATCTTTAGTGATGTCCACTATTTGACATCCTGCAACACCAGCTTCTGTTCCCACTTCCGCTTCGATAGATAGATCTTCGACAACATCAATGATTGCCTTGACCATATTGCAACCTGCAATGTCAGTGTACATCATGCTCGCATCTTTCAAAGGATCAGAGTCTACTTGCATTTGAGGCTTTAGCTTGTTTCCAAACTTCAATCTGCCTTCATTGAGACCCTTCTGAATCAAATCCCTGAAAAGGGAACATCGTGAGGTGTTATGTCCCAAAAAAAATTGGTACTTTCAAAAACTTCTTTTCTGACGTTTTTCTAGTGGTGGGATCTTTAAATCCTTAGGTACTATCACTTGACCATCAGCAACTAAGAGATCATAAATCTCGTCGCATTTGGTTACGTCGAAGGTATATGTTTTGGGAACATATCTTTCATTACTTGGTTCGACTGGATTGTTCCCATCGGAGGGCCTTAACGATTTACACGTATAAGGGGGCCCTGGTTTTAGTTCAGCAATGCCAACCTCCTTTGTTTCGACATCACCAAAAGCTATGTCAAATTCTTGACTGCTTTCGTCTGATCCTATATAAGCAATCTTTTCTCTTTTGTGATATTTCCGAGTTCTAGCTTTTTCAGCCTTTAGTCTTTCGACATGTCGAACTCTATCGTCCAACTGGGCCATATCTCTCAAGTGTTGGGTGTCTAGTTTATTCCTGATGGAATAATCTAGGCCACCAGTGGCCATTTCGACTAACTCATGTTCAGGAACTTGAGTGAAACATCTTGCCTTTAACAATCTAAACCTATTGAGATAATCAATGGATTCAGTGGAATTCTTCTTGACACTCGCCAATTCTTTTAGACTTATCATAGATTGGCCCATGTAGAATTGTTCATGGAATAACCTTTCTAATTCGATCCAACTTTGGATCGAATGCGGCGCAAGAGTAGTAAACCATGTGAAGGCATTCTTTGTTAAAGAATTTGGAAAATATTTCAACCTCAAATTCCCATCATTTGCTAGATCTCTTGCCTCTGTCAAATATCGTGTGATATGTTCGACAGTGGCCTCACTGGTATCTCCTGCAAACTTGGTGAACTTAGGAATTTTATAACCCCTAGGAAGTTCAGATTGTAATACCAATTTCGACAAAGGAGAAACAAAGTTTGGCCTATGTAGGCCAATATTCAAACCAGTTTGAGCCATTATATTTTCGACCAAATTGGCTATATTGTTATGTACTCATATATTTTGTTGTTGGATGTTCCTAACAACTTCATCGGCATTATTGTTTTTATCCACCAAGATCACCTCAGGTTTACTTGAATTACTGGTTCGACCGGTTGGGGTTAAGGAACAAGTTGTGGCCTTTGAACCATTGGTTCGATCAACCGCAACGGTTGTTGATTTTGGATTTGTGTAACCGGTTGGTAAACCAGTTGTGGGGGTGCAAAGAAATCTGCTATCCAACTCATTTGAGTGGTTAAAGCTTGGTAACTCCGATTTGTGTCCCTTAGCAAAGGATTAAACATGGTACCAATTTGTTGCGTTAACAAATTAACCATTTCGTGATTAATCTCATCCACCTGTTGTCTTAATAAATTCGTCGAATCTGTTGTTAATGGTGGCAGAGTATTTAGACCAAAAATGCTCGAACTCGAGGGACTATGTATGTTGTCTATTGTGAACGGATTTGCTTGGTCTGCAAAATAGACGCACTATTATGTACATTTGCCATCATCGAAGTTGGCATACCATACGGTTGTTCCCTAGAAAGGTTCTGCAGATTTGTATTTCGATCATCAAGCCTAGGCCTGACTAAAGGAGAACTTGGAATACTGGTAGTCGAAGGAACACCAGCAGTTGATGGGGGTATAACAGTTCCCATTTTTGGTCGTGTAATTGGGACGGACATAGAAACGGTTGAGGGAGCGATTACTCCCATTTCCGTCGAAACTGGCATATCCATGGTTTCCCCCACAGGGGTCGACACGTTTAAATCTCCCGAAGGAGAGGTCGCTTGTAAAGATTGTGCTTGTGAAGAGGATGAATTGGCATGAGCCATAAATTTACCACTTCTCAAATGCATACACAAACAATTTGGTGTTTTTAGCAATAAAGTTACCCGAAAATAGTAACGAAATTCTAAAAACGGATCTCACAAGGAGATGGATTTTTGAAAAAGTTTTTGAAAAAAAAAGTTTTTTATGAAAAAAGTTTTTGAAAATTAATTGCACAAACAGGGTCCTACTGGGCGTGCAAATTTGTTTCCCTGTGTTTTCGGATAACTACAGGTTAGTTCTAATTATCATAAGCGAGATCGAATAAGAGATTTTAGGAGCATGTTGTGCAAAGGTTTTGATCGACAAAAGGGTTTTGAAATGGACCGCGAGATGCACTCAGGTTACTTAGAGAGCAGGACGGGTTTAGAAACAAAAGGCACTGTCACTCGACAGGTTTGAGATTTCAAACAAAAGCAATATAAAGTAAAAATGAAAAGATAAAGGCTTTAAGCACGTAAACTTAAAGGAAAGGTAAAATGCATTGCATTAAAATAAAGGTGGTCTACAAATCAGTTTACATACATTCTGTATAACTCGTTTCCCTAGACGCTAGTAGTTTGAGTGTTGTAGAATTCTATAAATGATTTGCGACCCATTTTCCGGCTTGGAAACACTTATTTATACTAAAATAACTAACTGGCGAACCATTAATCCCATGATCAACACTTCCTCCATCTTGGGCAACCGTTCGCCCCACGTTTCCACTAAGGAAACCGTCTCCAAGCTTGAAATCGTGCTTTCCCGCCTTCATTGCTTGACTTCGACGCGATCTTCCTTCCTCTTTGTTCTATCGAACTTCAAGTTATACGCGCGAGCTCACTATCTTGTCGAAATACTCAAGTTGAATATGAGATAGCCTTCGATTCCTGCAAAGTTAAAGGTCAAACAAATGTTGAACATATTAAACGAGCCTGTCGAAATTACAAGTTAACACGGGGCGCATAGAAAATGTACGCGATGCATGAGAGTGCACCCCATTGCATGCCCTAGGCGCATGGTTTGTTAAATCATGCACTAGTAGTTTTTCTCATGCTCTAGGCTCATGGTGTCTTTCTTCTGGGCCCAATCTCCGATTTTCCATCGTTTTTAGGTCTTCGTCTTCAAATAACTTGCCTCGGTACTTTGGGAACAAAATTCCTCCCATTTGTAAGTATTCTTAGGCCTCTTAGATCTTTATTCTTGTTTCTTGAATCTTCCCAATTCTTCGGATGTTCTTGATTTGCCGATTTGCATTATTTCTTCGTGAATTACTTCAAAACCCCCCTAAAATCTCTATGTTTTGGGAAAACCAGAATTACAAACTCAAATATATAAAACATTACAAAAGTCCTGAAATCATAGGCAATCGTTCTAATACTCCTCCTTTTTGCTGCTAAATCCTTCTAAAATAAACTGAAAAACATGATAAGAATAACGTAAGAGGATCTGTCGTCAATAGAAGAAGATGTGCTCAGTAGATCCATCACTAGTCTTATGCAACAAGGAAAACTAAATCTAATTAGTAGTTCTAGACATCACCAAATACCTTCACATATCCTCTATGCTGATGATGTGATGATATTTTGTAAAGGTAATCTTTCTTCTGTGCAAGCCTTAAAAGATCTATTTTTGAGATATGGTGAGTGCTCAGGTCAACATATCAATTCTGCTAAATCAACCATTTACTCAGGCGCAATCTCCACATAAAGACTCAATCATCTGATTAACATTCTTAGCTTTAACTCTGGTTCTTTCCCCTTCATCTATTTAGGAGCAGTGTGAAATCTGATTATCCAAATCTCATAGATAATTCTTGCTGGCTGCAGGGAAATGGGGATCACATCAATTTTTGGTCTGATAGTTGATGTGGTTCTCCCATTGGTGATAGATTGAATTTACCTCAAAACCTTATGTCTCAGCTTTCCTCTAAGGTCTTTGATATTATCATAGACTTCAATTGGTACATTCCCCCTCATTACATAACATGTTCCCTACTCTTAACCAAATGGTTGCACAAGTTAGTATCCCTAAACTCATTTTGGAGGATAAGCTGATCTCGAAGTGCACAAGTACATGTAAAGATAATCTTTCTTCTGTGCAAGCCTTAAAAGATCTATTTTTGAGATATGCTGAGTGCTCAGGTCAACATATCAATTCTTCTAAATCAACCATTTACTCAGGCGCAATCTCCACATGAAGACTCAATCATCTGATTAACATACTTGACTTTAACTCTGGTTATTTCCCCTTCATCTATTTAGGAGTGCCAATATTCAGAGGTAAGCCTAAATCTGCTCATATGCAACCTATTGTTGACAAAATGAAAACAAAGCTCGCAACATGGAAAGCTTCAACTTTGTCTTTGCTAGGGAGAGTTTTACTTGTGAAGACTATGATTCAATCAATGTTAACTCATAGCATAACTGCGTATTCCTAGCCTATTGCTCTTTTGAAAGATATTGAAACGTGGTGCAGGAACTTCATTTGGAGCGGGGATATACTCAAAAGAAATTTGGTGTCTGTTTCTTGGCATAAACCTACAGATGAAGGAGGGCTAGGGCTGAGATCTCTGATCAAGCTTAATGAAGCGTCTATTCTCAAACTTGGTTGGGAGCTGATAAATTCTAATGAGCCTTTTGGGCTATCTCACCAAGGAATAGAGCTTTAAATGATAGGAAGCCTGTCAAATATCACATTTTCTCCTCCATTTGGAGCAGTGTGAAATCTGACTATCCAAATCATATAGATAATTCTTGCTGGCTGCTGGGAAATGGGGATCACATCAATTTTTGGTCTGGTAGTTTGTGTGGTTCCCCCATTGGTGATAGATTGAATTTACCTCAAAACCTTATGTCTCAGCTTTCCTCTAAGGTCTCTGATATTATCATAGACATCAATTGGTACATTCCCCCCTCATTACATAACATGTTCCCTACTCTTAACCAAATGGTTGCACAAGTTAGCATCCCTAAACTCATTGTGGAGGATAAGCTGATATCGAAGTGCACAAGTACATGAGTCTTGACTCTTAAAGATGCATTCCTGCATAAATCTTCTTCAGGTCAAAAAATCAATTGGGCCAAGCAGGTTTGGAATCAAGATATACCTCCATCCAAATCCATGTTTGCCTAGAGATTGTTGCACGACATATTACCAACATATGAGAAGATGATGGATTGAGGAAGTAGTATGGCATCTATTTGTAGCATCTGTCATGCTTGTGCCGAAACAACATTCCATTTATTTCTGCAATATCGTTTTGCTTCCAAAATGTGGTATTGGTTCTCATCAATCCTCAAGTTCCCTATGCAACTTAATGCGGTTTTTGACATTTGGAACATTTGTGGCATAAATTGGACACCTCAATGCAAGTTAGCCATTACTGCTTGTCTGGTCAATATCCTAAACACCATTTGGTTCACTAGAAATCAAGCAAGGTTCCAAGATAAGGTTATCCATTGGAGGTCAGCTATCAACATGATCATCTCTAGTACAATAATCATAAGTAATAACACTAATGGTGCGTTTGGTTGTGGAGAGAAAGTGATAAGAGAGAAGTAGGTAAGAGAGAGTTTGAAAAGAGAGAAAGATGTGAGAAATAAAGATGATTTGATGTATTGTTTGGTATAAAAGAAAGAGATGAGAAATTGAGAAGAGAGAAGTATTGATTATTTTTAAAAGTACAAAAATACCCCTTGAAATAAAAATCTTTTCATAAAACTACTCTATTTTATATTTAATTAAATTTATGGATTGATTAGCTTAATTAGTTAACTGAGTTATTTTACTAATAATATTAACAAGGTAAGTTAATTTATTTAATTATTATTTAAATGAGCCTATTCTGAAAAAGGAACAAAGAATCACGTGACAACATTGCATAAAAGACCAAAAAAAAAAAGTGTTGTTCTCTTACATAGAAGGGCATAAAAGGAAAAAGCAACAAAACAGTAACTTCTCTCCTGTTTCTTCGCTAATTAGGGGAGAACAAAAAATGCATGGGACCCACACCAATTTTGTCCCTCTTCTCTCTTTCCCACCTTTGCCAAAATAGAGAAATGCCACACTTCTCTCCTCTTTCTCTCCTTAGTGTCTCTCTCTTCTACATTTCTCCTCTACCAAACAGAGTGTAAGAAAACCTCATCAGTTGACATGACATAATTTGTTATCCTTAAAGTTCTCAAGATCAACATCCATCCCCAAAGGCTCCTGTCATTAAGGAGGTTATATGGCACCCACCTATTGTTAATTGGTTGAAAGTAAATACTAATGGTGCTGTTAGAAAATCACCGCAGAAGGCAGCTTGTGGTGGCATTTTTAGAAGCTCAGATGGATTCACAAAAGGTTGTTTTGCGCAAAGCTTGTCCATTGATTCTACTTTTGTAGCTGAGATGCATGGAGCAATCTTGGCTATTGAAATTTCTGTACACAACAACTGGCATAATGTCTAGCTAGAAACTGATTCAACTCTCCTCTTGTTGGCTTTTAAAAACTCCCAGATGATTCCTTGGACTTTAAGAAACAGATGGCTGAATTGCATAGAAGCTACAAAAGGATGAATTTCATGATAATGCATATATACAGAGAAGGCAATGTCTGTGCTGATGCTTTAGCAAACATAGGATTGAATCTTAGTGGTTTCTTTTGGTGGCATGAAGCTCCCAATAACATTAGATCTGATTTTGTTAGAAATATGCTAGGAATGTCTAATTATAGATTCTCCACCTTTTGAAAAGGTTTGGGTTACTTCCCACTTTTTTTTTCTTTCTGTATGCCTTCTTTTTATTTGAATGAAGATGGTAGTGTATTTTGCACTACCTTTGGTTTATATCTATTTTGTTAGAATGTTTATGTTACTTAAAATATCAAATGAAATATTTAGCGGATAATATAAACTATTAAATTATGTATTTTGATAAGATATCTATGTTAAGTACTCCATCCGTTTCAAAATGAGTGTCACTTTAGCCAAAAAATTTTGTTTCAAAATGAATGTCACTTTACATTTACATTTCCAATATAACTTTAATTTTTTTCTTCCAACTTTACCCTCAATAAATACTCAAACTTTTTTTCACAATTTTCAATGCAACTTTGAGTTTATCTTTTTTCTTATAAAGTAAGGGCAGTTTAGTAAAAGTGTTACGTCCAATGGTTATTTCATTTCATTCCTTAATCTGTGTGTGCAATTGGCTAAAACGACACTCATTTTAATACGAAGGGAGTGGAAAATAAATTTTCAAATAATTTATGTTAAATAGAAAATAAATCTTCAAATAATTTATCTATGTTATAAAAATTAAATTTTCAAATAATTTTTTGACGAAAACATTACCCGTTCACAACTTGTGGCGATGGCTTCACTCCTCCCAAGTCATCTTCTTCATCATTACCAACACCACCACCGCTGTTCTGCACTTGCTGCCATTCCAAACCGCTTCTTCCACCTGACTCTCTCCTCCTCCAGCCGCACCAAATCCGCTTTTTCAGCTTCACAAAACGAACTCGCTTCTCGTATGTTCTCCACTCTCACCATAAGTATCTATCTATGACTTTTTTGCTCAAACGCTTCTCGTAATCTCTGTTTGTTTTTTTTTTGAATGAAGTTGGTGATTTAGAATTTGAAGCGCCGCTGAAAATAGTGAAATATCCAGACGCGAAGTTAAGGAAAAAGAATAAACGCATTGGAACCTTTGATGATAATCTTAAGAAACTTGTAGATGAAATGTTCGACGTAATGTACAAGTAAGTAACACTTTTTTCATTTTCAGTTAAGTGCTTATCTATAACTATAAGATGTTTCTATACCAAAGATGAAATGAAGTTATAAGCTACAAGCTCTTTTTTATGGAAGAAGTTGAAAATATTTTATGGATATGTCATGTCATAGGTTGTTCTCATAATCTCTTCCAAATAGTGTTAGAACTATCTTATAAGGGTCTGTTTGGCAAGACACCTTTTTGAGCTTATAGCTTATGTCTTATAAGCTCGTTTGACTAGAAAAGATCCCTTTGGTAGTTGTCACTTTCTCACAAGCTTATAGCTTATTTTATTTCACTAGCTTACAACGTTTTTTGATGAGATAATTCAAGTAACTTATAGCTTATGATATATTTACCAAATTTTACCCCTTTAATCTTAATAAGAAAAATCAAATTTGTTTTTGTCATTTTATATTTATAAGTTAGTTTAACATCTAATTTTACCAAACATTACAAATTCGATCAGCTAACTCATCAGCTATCCTCTATAAGCTCATATGCTATTAGTTAGCTTATCAACTATGCGCTACATTTTACTAAACAGAGCCTAGGTACTTATGTTCTGTAAGTAAGTTCAAATAAGTCAATTCAAACAGACCCTTAGTCTGTCTTTGTTTGTTTCAACGGAGTAGAATATTTTCATTGACTCATTTATGATCTGCACGATAAGAAATTTGAAGGAAATTTTTTGTTTCTCCTCTGTCTTTCACTATCATAAAGATTTTATTTGTATGATTTAAGCATTCAATTAGGTATAGTAAATACACACTCATTCTGCGTTTGGATTGCCTTATTAACAATTTATTTTGACTTATTTGCTTGCATAATCATTTTTTAAAGTTGTTGAGATGGGTTATCGAAATAGCTTATAGCATATTTATGAAGAGTTTTCCCTATGATTTTAAAATTAGCTCATACATGAGCATTGTATGCGAGTACACCCTTATTCTAATAGTAAAAGTACGTATTTTCAGCAAATGTTTTTATAAAATAAGAGTGGTCATTATGTATGCAAAATCAACTATATTTGACGTTCGAAGAATCAACAAACCAATCCCAGAGGTGTCCCTGCTTTATAACCGTGTCCTCTGTTCTGGGACTTCTGTCTAATGTCCCTGACAAAATAGCATGAGCTGATAATGATAGTACATTTAATTTCTTGTTATAGTTCTTGGATATTAGGGAATGGCTACCCTATTTTGTTGGTAGAAATAGCTAGGGGGATAGAAATCATAGTCTGGGAGAAGATGTAAAACCTACACTCACTCAATTGCAGAATAGTCTTGCACCCAAAGTTTGTCGGTTCACCTTGTGATTTACTGGTCTTACAAAAACAGTAAATCTTTTATCTAGTATGCCAATATAACAGAAAAAAGTTGAATTTGAACAACACTTGAACTATTTTTAAGAGTAATGGTATTTGTAGAACCATTTTTTCAGAACACTGATATCTGTACAACCATTTTGTGACAACTTTTGGGACAACCTTATCTTTTTCTCTTCTTAATGATCAAAAACAATAGAGAAACAAAAAGGAAGAGAGAGAATAAGAACACAACGTGGGTATGAGAGAGAAAGTTGTTCAAAAGTTGTCACAAAATGGTTGTGCAAATATCATTTCTCTATTTTTAATCATGTAAGCCAGGGTGATGGAAATATCAATAGCATGATTCAAATAACATTGAGGGATATTTCAGAGAAATCGATACCTTGTATTGTTTTACAACATTTGGAATTAAACCATCAATAACACCCACCATGGTTGCTTTCTAACGAGTCCCTGCGTTTTTTTGAATGTTACATTAACAGTGGACTTCCTTTTTGTACAGAACTGATGGTATTGGTCTTTCAGCACCCCAAGTAGGAATTAATGTTCAACTTATGGTTTTCAATCCGGTAGGCGAACGTGGTGAAGGAGAAGAAATTGTTCTTGTAAACCCAAGAGTTAGTAAATACTCAATGAACCGAACACTCTTCAATGAGGGTTGTCTATCTTTCCCCGGCATTAATGCTGACGTAAAGGTATGAAAATGAAACTCTTTTCTTTTACTGTACTATTTTGAATCTAGCTTTTTTTGGGCTAATTTATGGTGATAGCCAATTTTTGAACTTAGTATGAATGGTATCCCATCTATTATATTTGCAATTTTCGTTTGAAGTTTGAAAATCTTGGTCCCTTATTTTGTTATCCTCTTCTGACCAACTGGCTTTTGGTGAGTGCCACGGTTTTTTCTTTCTAGCAATTAGAAACTACCAATAATGAAACCAGAAAAATGGAACTTGGCATCCAGCAAGAACCAAATATATAGCATAACCATCCTTTTAGGTTCATTAAATATTTCCTGTAATTTATTTGAGTTCCTTTCTGAAAGAATTGTTAAGTGGTTATCATGACGAGCTTCAATGGCTACATGTCTGTTTTATTTTCCTTTTTGATTTATTTTGTAAATAACAGTTGTGTTGTGTTTGTTCGAATTTGTTATTCCATTTTGTTCTGTTTGCTATCTGTACCGAAATTTTTTTTGTTTATGTAGTTCGTGTTTTATTTTCTTTTATTGGTATTTAAAACTGTGCCCAACTAAAGAAAAATTGCTTGTTCTAAAGTTCATGACTATACTGGATATGGTCTTTTAATGTTTATTTCATCCCTACTCAAACAAGTCTTATTATTGCGGTGTAGAGACCAGAATCTGTGAAGATTGATGCACGTAATGTCAAGGGAACACGGTTTTCAGTCAGTTTGTCTGGCCTTCCAGCACGGATATTTCAACATGAATTTGACCATCTACAGGTAAGTTTTTTGACTTGCAAATATAATGATTTTTTTTTTCTTTTCTTTTTACTGATAATAAAGCATTTCTGCTTGTAGAAGATGGTATTTTTATGAACCTTTGGTATGTCGTCTGCATATAACAAGTGTTATGATAGGCACCCAATGGTGAAAGGGGAATTAATGAGGATATCAATTCAAACCTATAAATAGAAAGGATCTAGGGGTCGGGCAGTTAGTTTGATACTCAGTAAACTTGTCAGGACAGAAAAAGTTCTCTCGAACACACCTTGCATTGTAAGAACATCCCCAATGAGGGATCGTAGACTAGGATCGCACGTTTGGCTCAACTGTTTTGCAACGGACCTTGCTGAAGTGGGTCATATTTTGTGGGAAAAAAAACCGTGTTTTTAAACACTTTCTTTGATGAGACGCAGGTTTTAAAAGTGAGAATAATTAAAAAAACCCTAAGTTTTCTCTCACTCTCTCAGTCCCATCTCCTCCCTGCGATGTTGCTCCTTCTTGCATTGCCACCAACTGCAACGCCGTTCTCGTCTGTGCATTCTCTTTTGTGCACTGCCGCCTGCAACGTGTTCTCCACCTTTCCTTGCCTGCCCTTTTTTTTTTCTTCATGTGGCCCTTACTTCCTCAGTTTCTGGTTTTATAGAAGAATCTGTTCTTTTTTCCCCCTGCCCTACCCTGTTTGAACCGTGTCGTGTAAAAATAACTTAGTTGAGTTATTTATAAACTTATGGATTGATGGTTATGAATTTTCAATCAACTTAGTTTAATGTTTTGATTTAGAGGATATTCGTGTATGACAGTTTTTATTCGTGTGTGTAGAAGTATAATTTTTCCCTTTGGTAGGATCTTATGAGCCATGTTACAATCCTCGGGTTACGATCTTTTATCCTCCTCCAGATCCATAGTAGAATCTCGAGTTTGACTACATTTTTGAAAGATTGAGCGCTTACCCCAAATGAGGGGAGCTCCATTGCAGATGCTCAGCTTTCTGGTTACATTGACCAGAGGCTAGTGAATAGTATTAACAGGGTTTTCGACCCTAATTAATACAAAATTAGAACCATATTAAGATCACATATAGATTCCCACAAACATCTACACCTTTCATATAATTAAGACTGTTCATGCCACTACTTGTTGGTTATATATATATATGTGTTTATTTAATATATATAATTGTTATATCTACAGGGAATCCTTTTCTTTGAGAGAATGACTGACGAAGTTCTTGATAGTATTCGTGGACAGTTACAGGTTAGAAAAAGTATTCTTTAGCCATTCTTTCCCTTGACATGAGAAATACATCATGACGATTATTTATGCGTATTAAAAGCTTAGCTGGACCTTAGATTCATTGTATCACGAGCTCCTATCTAGGGAAACCTGCATCCATAAATAACTCTTGAAAAAACATGTCTGGGCACTTTTTACTGTCAAAAGTATCCTCAAATCTTGATTAAGCACTCGATGGTGTCAAGTTCTTGATTGGGATGCAATATAAGAGACCTATTTAGAGGTGAAAGATGTTGTCTAAGTCTATGATGTGAAGGCGAAAATAATTGTCACAAAGCAAGGAAACAAATATGTCAGAGAATATGCCGACCAATATAATTGTTGACGATTGACAATCTTTCTTCTGACTAATGGTTACCCTCACTCTCATGCAAGATAATATTCAAATAGAAAAAGCATAAATATTTAGCAATTATGGTCAATCTAACCTGTTTAATCTTACCAATTAATCCGACAGGTCTGTTAATAAATTATGGTGAGATTGTAAAATCATCTACTTAAAAGGCTAGTTATGCCTTATAGGGATTCAAACAAAGATTAATTCAATAATATCAAGAGAACATAAATCATAAATCAAAAGGGTGAAGAATACATGTAAAATAACGTAAGATCCACAAACATAAGTGCGCGCACACAAACGCGCTTGCACACACACGCATGGACACATTTTTTTTTTCTTTTTTTGGCAAAAAAAGAGGTAGCAGGGTGGCTGCTAACCTCTAAACTTCATTAAAGAAGAAAAAGGAAACAAGAAAAAGGAAACAACAAAAGAAACAAGATGAGGGGGGACTAGGCCAAAACCCTCAATAATGAACAAACCTAAAACTTGGCATACCAAGCTTTTCCTTAACAACCTGACTAGAAATAAAAGGAGGAGCTGTTTCCCAAACAAACATACCATGTAAAGACAAACCTATGTTTGCAAGGGAATCAGCACATTGGTTCCCTTCTCTATACACATGGGAAACCATAAAATTCATACCAAAAATAAGATTTTTACAATTAAACCATCTATTTCTAAGGTTCCAAGGCACGATAGCATCGTTAGAAAACGCCATCACCACCAGCTGAGAATCAGTCTCCAACCAAAAATTGGTCCAATTTCTTTCATTAGCTATCTCTATAGCCCTCATAGATAAGTTAAAAATTATTACAGGCCCTTGAAATGGACACATACACCGAAACCCAATTATAGATAAGTTTTGGTTAAATTATTACAGGCCCTTGAAATGAAGTATGAGGAAATGACTGGATTCCCAAGTCCTGAAAAGATAGAAAGTCGCAGAACAAGAAAGGTCCCTTCTGGTTTTGGGAAATCATGATCTTCAAGGTAAAGTAATGATGAATTCCACGTTTGTCTTTTGCATTGATACTAACTGTATGTGTCGATTTGAAAACTGCTTGCTGCTTATTTTACAGGTCAATATTAGGCTCATCACTTAGCGGAATTTCTGGTTTGAGTTCATTGAGTAAAGTCATAGATTGTCAGAGATGCTGAATATGGTTGGATATGCATGTATCATATATAGAAGAAAAGTGAAAGGTCTCATTCATCACAGATGCTGCAAATAGTTTGAGTTCATTGAGTAAAACTATAGAAAAGTTTTCTGAGTTCACTACTTAACTGCTTCTATAAGTTTGTAACTAGTAGTGGATAGTCATCAAGGACATCTCCTATGATCAGAGCAATCGTCATTTATTCAGGTTGCTCTGAAGGGTGGAATGTGTCCTTAGTGACCATTTCCATTTTGAGTTTGTTAATGATGTCTATTATTTGAATTAACATTTTTCTCCAGTGTGATTTGGAGATGATTTTGTTTACAAGCACTGAGTAGTGATTTGCATTGTTTTATTGAAAGATCTATCTATTTGTTGAAAAAATTTCACGAAGTGAAGGAAACTTTTCATTATATGGTATGCTTCTAACGTAGGCTCATATTAAATTCATCTTACAAACCAGATATGAGTCTGATACTTTTGATCGTATATTCAATTAATTTAGAAGCATGATGACAAGGGGTGATCTGAGCAATGGACGGTAGGGGCAGCCACCTAGGGTACCTTTTTTTTAGGAGCACCAAAATTATTATTCTTTTTTTTTTTTTAGGGAAAAAATTATTATTCTTATTTAGTAGTTAGTATTATGTAGATATATTTATTTTTAACTTGTTTTGAATAATTTTATTGAAAATACATTTGTGGAGAACCTTGATTATGAATGAATCTTTACCAAAAAAAATAAAAAAAAATAAAAAAAATTAAAATGACAACTTTATTGATTTGTCCAAAAAAAAAAAAACTTTGAGTCGACTTGACGATGATTATACATATCAAGATTCTTAGCACGTATTCATACAAACAGATCACTTATCATTCAGATATCACAATTTTTAACATTTGATCATATTATTATCCATTATTAATAGTGGATAATATACTGGTTGATGGTACTTTGATGGAGGTTAAAATTATAGAGGAGTGGGGTTTTAATCTGGGTGAGAATGCTTGTCTCTTTGAAGAGGAAAATAATTTTGCAACTTCTCATGCAGACCAGGATGACGTTCAACAGGAGGAAGATATCTATGATGGAGTGAACTTAGCTGTGGAAAATTTGGAAAACCAAGGAGTGGAGGAGGAGTGTAATGTGTCGAAGGCTGAAGTTCATGTTGTTGATACTCCTTCAATGGCGGTTGTTGAACCATTGGAGGAGGTTGATGAGACAATAGGATTGGAGGGGGAGGACGGATGACCACAAGTTTCTGTGTCAGTTGACAAGCAGTTGAATTTGAAGGGGGTGACTTCTTGTCCTTTAGGGGAGGTGCGACCTCCTTCTGGTGGTCCGTGGGGTATAAAGTGGATGAAGGATCACTTTACTGACGAGGCAGGTATTATTTTTTCTACATCTAAGAAACGTTCTCCAAAAAATATTTCTAATGCGGAGGATTGTAATGGTAAATATCTGTTTCGAAAAAGAAGAAAATTAGGGGAGCCTTACATCATTCTGTGCTTAGTCTGAAGAAAGTTGCTAGGTTGCCTAGTAAAGATCAGAATAATATTTTAAAAATTTTGAGGAAAAATGTTTGAAAGAGGTGTGGGAGTCGTGATGGAAGTGGTAGTGGGGTGGTGTTGAGTCAGACATCTGCTAGTAATGACTCTTCTTCAGCGTCAGTTAATAATGATTGGCAACATTAGGTGGTTATGCATGGTAATGAGAAAGTGGTGGTTGAGGATGTGTGGGAGGTTGGTAAGGCAATAGGAGTTAAATTCAATGGTGATCATGCTAATATGTTTAATGTGCTTTCAAGAACGGGAAGGAGGAAGAAGGGGGTTGGTGAGGGTGTATCATGGGATGGGCAGAGAGGTGTGACATAGGGGTGTTAGGGTGAGGGAGAGTCGGTGGGGGGAGTGGAAGTTTATAATGAAGATTCTTTCTTGGAATGTGAGGGGGTTGGGTAGTCTGGAGAAAAGGAAGGACGTTCGGACTCTGGTTAGGGAGAAGGGTCCATCCATTTTGTGTATTCAGGAGACTAAGTTGATGGTGTGTGACATTATGTTGTGCGCCTCTCTGTGGGGCGGTACACATCATTCTTTTTCATACCGTCCCTCGGTGGGGGCATCGGGGGGGATTGTTGACTTTGTGGGACTGTTCTGTTGTGGAGGTGTGGTCGACGGTTAGTATTGAGCATGTGGTAATGATTCATGGGCATTTTATTCAGTCAAATGAAGAGTTCTATTTATTTAATGTGTATGCGCCTTGCGACAATGGAGCAAAATGTGTTTTGTGGGATACTTTGTCTGTTTTATTGCAAGGACTGGTGGGGAAGAATGTTTGTTTATGCGGTGACTTCAATGTCGTGCGATCTTTGGAAGAACGTCGCTCTTTGAGATCCCATGATAGTCAGAATGATGTCTTGCCTTTTAACAGGTTTATTGATGAAAATTCGTTGGTGGATCTTCCCCTCTGTGGCCGTAAATACATTTGGTACAAAGGGGACAATTCATCAATGTGTCGAATTGATAGATTTCTTTTATCAGCAGACTGGTGCATGGTTTGGCTGGGGAGTATGCAAGTGGCGCATTTGAGGGGGTTGTCTCATCATTGCCCTTTGTTGCTGGTGGTGAGCGAAGATGACTGGGGTCCATGTCTATCTCGGATGTTGAAATATTGGTCTGATGTTCCGGGCTATAATCAATTTGTGACGGATAAGTGGAAGTCTTTAGAGGTGTCAGAATGGGGAGGTTTTGTTTTATAAGAGAAGTTCAAATTGATTAAAGTGGCTTTGAAGGAATGGCACCGCAATCATGCTCGAAATTTACAAGGTAAAATTAGGACAATGAAGGAACGAGTGTCAGAACTTGATTTTAAAGGGGAGGAGACCGTGCTTTCAAAGGAGGAGGTCAAGGAATTGCGTGAAACAACCTGTAATATGCATTATTTGTCTCGGATGACCACTAGTATTTGCTGGCAGCAGTCTCGATTGTTGTGGTTAAAGGAAGGCGATACGAATTCCAAGTACTTTCATTCTGTTTTGGCTGGGAGTCGTGTTGAAGGGGGTCCAACCGGTTAAGGCAGCAGTTTTTGATCATTTTCCGAAGGATTACCAAAGGTTAGATGTGGTTCGGCCTAGTGTGGACGGTTTGGTTTTTAGCCGGCTTGATCACGGTGATGAAGGGAGTCTTATTAAGCCGTTTGATGCCGAAAAGGTGAAAACGGGGGTGTGGGATTGTGATAACTATAAGAGTCCTGGTCCCGACGGTATTAATTTTGGTTTCATCAAGGAATTTTGGCCTATTTTAAAAGATTACATTATGTGTTTTATCAATGAATTTCACAGGAATGGTAAATTAAGCAAAGGAATTAATAGTATCTTTGTTGCTTTAATTCCTAAGGTTGATAGTCCACAAAGACTCACTGATTGTAGACCAATTTCTTTGGTGGGAAGCTTGCATAAAAGTGTGGCGAAGCATCTTGCAAATAGGCTGCAGTTGGTTGTTGGGAAGGTGGTATCTGAGACCCAGACTGCTTTTGTAAAAGGCAGACAAATTTTAGATGGTTTGTTAATAGCTAATGAGGTTGTTGATGAAGTAAGAAAGTGTAATAAGGAGTTGTTATTATTCAAAGTGGATTTCGAAAAGGCGTATGATTCAATTGATTGGGATTATTTAGATGCATTCATGATGCGAATGGCGTTTCCAACTCTTTGGCGGAAGTGAATTAAGCAATGTGTTGGAACGGCGACCGCCTCCGTTCTTGTAAATGGCAGCCCCACAACAGAGTTTCCTTTAAAGCGGGGGTTGCGCCAAGGGGACCCTCCTTTTCTGTTTCTTCTTGCGGTGGAGGGCCTTAATGTTATGATGAAGGCGATGGTTGCTTCTAATTTGTTCACCGGTTATAAGATCGGGGCTCCCGATGGGTTGTTAGTTTCTCATTTACAGTTCACAAATGATACATTGTTGTTAGAGGATAAGAGTTGGGCAAATGTGCGTGCTCTTCAGGCTGTGTTGTTGTTATTCGAAGGTGCTTCTGGCCTTAAGGTGAATTTTAATAAAAGCATGTTGACATGTGTTAATATCATTGATTCCTGGTTGGCGGAAGCTGCATCTGCTTTAAATTGTCAAGTGGGAAAGCTGCCGCTTATGTATTTGGGCCTATCAGTTGGTGGAGATTCTCGGAGGTTGTCTTTTTGGGAACCTGTTGTGTCTCACATTGCTACTAGGCTGTCAGGGTGGAAGAGTAGGTTTCTTTCTTTTGGTGGCCGCTTGATTCTGATGAAGTCTGTTCCGTCTTCTCTACCTGTTTATGCCCTTTCCTTCTTCAAAGCTCTCGCAGGTATCATCTCTTCTATTGAATCTTTATTTAATAATTTTTTTTTGGGGGGGGGGGGGGGGGGGGGGGGGGTGAGGACCATCGTAAGACATCTTGGATTAGTTAGAATACAGTGTGTGCTCATAAGGAGGAAGGATTGGGGGTGAGGATGAGAGAATTTAATATAGCATTGTTGGGTAAATGGTGTTGGAGGATGTTGGTGGATAGAGAGGGCTTTTGGCATAGGGTGTTAGTATTCCGTTACGGTCAAGATGGTGCGATCCTGAGAGATGGGGGGCGGAGGTCCTCTACTTGGTGGAGGGACATCACTTGTATTCGTGATGGTGGTGGAGGTGTGGGAGGCAGGTGGTTTAAGGATAGTGTTGTCAAAAAGGTGGGGAATGGGATGGACACTTATTTTTGAACTGATCCGTGGGTGGGGGGTGTTCCGTTGTTGGTGCGGTTTAGTCGCTTATATGAGATAAGTGTTGATAAAAATAGTTTGGTAGGGGACATGTTTTCGTTGGTATTGGAAGTGGATGGGCGAGCGTGGCAGTGGAGACAGAGGCTGTGGGAGTGGGAGGAGGAATTGTTACAAAAGTGTAGGTTGTTGTTGTCTGATGTTATTTTGTAGGTTTCGAACACTGATAGGTGGAGTTGGTGCCTTGATACAAATGGTGTTTACTCCGTCCGTAATGTTTACCATATGCTTACCACTGATGACAGTTAGGTCATGGACATGGTTTCTAATTTGATATGGCACAGACAGGTCTCGGTGAAGGTGTCTCTTTGCTTGGCGACTTTTCCGCAATAGACTACCCACCAAATCAAATCTTGTGGCTCGTGGGATCATCTCTTAGGAGGGGCAGATGTGTGTATATGGGTGCGGTGAAGTGGAAACGGCGGATCATCTGTTTGTTTCTTGCACCATTTTTAGTGACTTGTGGTTTCATGTTCGTGATTGGCTTGGAGTATCTAGGGCTGATCCTATTGCTTTATCTGACCATTTTCAGCAGTTTATTTATCTGTCAGGCGGGTCGCCGAAAAGGCACTCCTTTATGCAGCTATTGTGGCTATTATGCGTTTGAGTTTTGTGGTCCGAACGAAATAATAGATTGTTTAAAAACTAGGTTAATAGCATCCACCAGTTGGTAGAAAAAATTAAAAATGCACTCGTATTGGTGGATGAAGGCAGCTACTAAAAAAACAAAAATTAGTGAGGGAATTTTAGTGAGGGAAAACATGAAATCCCTCTCTAATTCCGTCACTAAATTTTGAGACCAAGGAATTTGTGAGAGATTTTATTTTTTCCGTCACTAATCCCTCTCTAAGCTACTTTAAGGGTTTGGTAAAATTAACGGTTTAACTAGTTGATGAATGTAAAATGATATAAAATGACATTCTTGATTTATAAAATATTTATATCAGATTGTACCAAAAAAAAATATTTATATCAGATAATTGATTTCATTTCAGTTTTTATAATGATTTATAAAAAAAATTAAGTATAAAATTTTATCTTAAAAACAAAATAAAAATAATCAATCCATTCGGTTATAAACAAAAATGTTAAAAGAATAAAAACACAATATATATATGAGGAGGGATCAAATTAAACCGCTTAAAAGTTACACCAATGTTATACCGCTCAATATCGTTTTACTCGATGCATATTTTTTAAATTCGACCGTTGGATTGCAAGTTCATATCACATAGACCATTCACGTAAATTTTTACGAAAATCTAAAATCGTTTCATATATTATTGAGATACATCAAGATTAACGGTTTATGCACTTTTATATAACACCGTTAAACTTGTTGTATCTCAATAACATATCAAATGATTTTAGATTTTCGTAAAAATTTACGTGAATGATCTATGTGATATCAACTTACAATCCAACGGTCGAATTTGAAAAATATGCTTTGAGTAAAACGATATTGAGCGGTGTAAAATTGGTGTAACTTTTAAGCGGTGTAATTTGATCCCTGCTATATATATATATATATATATATATATATATATATATATATATATATATATATATATATATATATATATAAATCAAATATGAGAATGATGAGAATGAATCTCAGCCATCAAGATCAAAATAAATGGTCTTGATTAAAAAACTTATTTTAGATAACACATGTGCCTTTCCACATGCTATCCTCAATCTTCCATTCAACTTCTCTTCTTCTCCAACCCTTCCGTCATTTGTTCTTGCTCACCAGGTTGTTCCTAATATTTTTTTTTCTATCTTTTATCTGTATCGAATTGCACTATCCCTCATCGAACCCATATCTGAGGGAAAAGCAAGGTGTCCCACCTCTCTTTTAACTCTCACCAAATTCTATCTCTCGGCTTCCCTATCAAATCTTCTTCGTAATTTAAAATTGAGGAATGGAATGAAACTTTGGAAAATTAGCAAAACATTGATAAAGGAATGAGCTTTTGAAAATCAATTCTATCTCAAATTAAATGTGTTCTGTACAAAACTCAAAATTATATGTTATTGATTTTCATCTGGATTCAATTGAAAATTGGGTTTTACCTCAATTTTTTACTGAAACTCAGGTCAGACAATAGATGAATGGATGATGCCGGAAACGATGAGGGTAATGATTTGGAAGACCTGAGAGTCTCACGCAGAGAGATCTGGTAGGTTGGAGAAGAAGAGAAGTTGAATGGATGATTGAGGATAGCATGTGGAAAGGCACATGTGTTATCTAAAATAAATTTTTTAATCTAGACCATTTATTTTGATCTTGATGGCTGAGATTCATTCTCATCATTCTCATATAAAAATGTCATTCTCATATGATATGTCCTCTATATATATATACAACAACAACAACCAAGCCTTATCCCACTATGTGGGGTTGGCTACATGGATCAAATGATGCCATAGTGTTCTATCAAAAACCATATTTGGATCCAACTCATTGACCACTAAATCTTTTCGAATGGTTTCTCTAATGGTTTTCTTTGGTCTTCCTCTACCTCTTTTAACTTGACTCTCCTCCATTAGATCTACTCTTCTTACAATGGCGTCTACGGGTCTTCTCTTTACATGTCCAAACCATCTAAGCCTATTTTCTACCAACTTTTCTACTATAGGTGTAACATCCCGCTCGTTAGCTAATGGAAATTTTACCTGTTAAATGTATCAGAGGACGAAAGTTCATGGAAAGTAAGTATAATGGAAAATGTTAAGTACGAGGGAAGTTAATATTATGCGGTATCAGTTGAGTCTGGACTTATGTATCAGAGTCAATCAAACACGCTTAAGGCAAGGGCATGTTGGTAATTTCACGCAAAAGAGATATTTATTTGGATTGGACCCAAAATTATTTCATTTCCAATTCTCTTTCTCTCTCTAGGTTAAGAGAAGAGAATTCTCTCCTCCTTCTCTCTATAAGGCCGCCCATCTCCCCCTCTCTAGGCCATCAAAACTTTCCAAAATCATGCAATTGGTGATCAAGCAAGGATCTTAGAAGCTTCATGAGCAAAGAACAACAAAGGGAATGAGTAGAAGCTTGGAATTAAAGTTAGGGTTTGAACATGAGAAGCTTGAAGCTTGAGGCAAACACAAGGAACAAGCTAGGTGAGTTCCATAGATAGATTACCCACCTTTGGGATTGATTAATCTTGTAGAAAAATCATGATTTATGCTAAGTATAGTTTTTATGTAACTTTAGTACCCCAAGCCAATCCTAGGTGATTATAGGTTAAAATTGCCATGATATATATTTAAATAAGTCTATATATGTTGTTGGATGTATTTGGTGCATTACAGGGTCGAATTGGACGAGTTTTGGGTCGAAAATGGCGAAAACCCGCGGCCGGAACACGCGAAAACGCAGAATTCGCAGCGCTGCGCCTGAACAAGGGCGCTAGGCGCCCACAAGTCAGGGAGCCAGCGCTAGGCGCCCTCCCTCTTGCGCCAGGCGCCCCAGACAGGACAACGTTCGCGTTGTTCTGCGCTCGGGTGCTTGGGGGCAGTCGCGTGGGGTTCCGTAGCGATCGTTTCGGTGTGTTCTTGTACTGTTTTCACTTGTTTTTCTACTGGAACAATATGGTTTTATCAAATCTTAAGAACTTATAAACGGCTTGGAATTCGGGTTTTCGGCACGTCCGGTCTTTTGTAACTATTGGAAATTTGCACAACTCGTCAATTGATCCTTGCATCATTAATCATGGCAATGTTAGCATGAATTACAAGGATGGCTCAAGAGAGTTTAAGCATGATGGAGTAGTGATGAACTAAGAAAGGGAATGTATGTAGAGCCTCGGCTTAGCTAGTCGAGAACTAGTATGTTTAGCAAGAATCCCTAAAAAGATAAGATGCGAAGTGTAATCTCCTCGCACAAGAGCTAGTATGATTTAGCAAGTACGTAAGCCGTGGTTTGACTAGTTAGTCTCTCCACCATGATTAGGTATGAATATGAACAAGTAAGAGTTTACCACTAATCGGTTCGATTAAGGTTCCGAGGTAAACACTCAAGTATGTATATGTTTAACTTATGCACGACAAGACTATGACTAATAAGTGTAGGTGACATGTCTCTTGATATCCACATCAGGGGGATACAAGGGGTTCTCATTATGAGAACGATTCAAGCCGTAAGGGACCCGCATGTCACTGAGTAACAAGACGTAGGTGTTCGTGTCTCTTGTTATCCACGCCAGGGGGATACGGGAGGTTCTCGACCTAAGGGGAACGGTTTAAGCCGCAAGGGACCCGCACGACACCGAGGGAGTCCGATGTACGTACATCGGTCATGTATGGGATTGATTTCGGGGTTACTCCACCCGGGACTATCCGTAAAATGAATCAAGATAATAACTGTTTGTTCAACGCTAACACATGAATGAACTTAGACACGATTATGTTTATGATGATGATTATGTTATGTTTATGCTCATGATCGAGCCCATGTATGATATGTTTAAGAACAAGGATAAGATCATAAATGCTATTAGACGAGAGCAAGATATGTATAGAACAAGCTATGTACATGATACCGATGACGATCTTAGGTTCCCCTAATCGTCCGGTTTAGTATCGTGTCATGAGTATGATATGTTTAGGCCTCGATACATAGAGTGTATTCTTGGCTACGCGGTTCTAGGTTCCCCTCGACCGCCATGACACGGATAGGTGAGAAGCCTATAACAAGTGAGATATGACTATGACGGCCCTAGTATGCACTACCGTCTAAGTATGCAAGTCCCCACACACGTATAATCAACCGTCAGGTTGTAATGTAGACACGTGGTGACCGTAGGTTTCCCCTTGAGGTTGCCTATAGCCTAGGATTTAGGGGAACTCACTGAGACATTATGTCTCATCCCAATCCTTATTTGTTTCAGATAAGCAGGATGATTATGTATGTGCGGAGCCGGATGGATATTACTTCAAGAGTTCGTTAGTAAAGCTGCAGGACATTATGGACATCAAGGATGTATTTTTATGTATGGTTGAGTTGTATTGTATTATGATTTATACGAACGTATCTTGATGTAAATAATATTCATTCGAAGTTTTTAATTGTTGTATATTTTAATGTATCCAGTACTAATATTAACGCACGTGCCAGACTTTCTAGATACGTCTGGTATGGGTGTTACAATTGGTATCAGAGCAGGTCGATTCAGACCGTGCCTTGGGTCATTAAATTACAACTAAGGTAGTGGGACCATTGGGTTCCGGGTAAATGTTCTACTTGTTGATGTTAGATGAGCCTGATCAACTCAATTTAACATTCAGTGATTAGAATGGATGCCTGAGAGCTGAATAGGACCCAGGAGGAATGAAGTATATGATGAAGTAGCTTGATTGTGCCAAAAGGTGGCCGGTGAACTAATCAAGTAGAAGTGTGAACCCTCTGGGAATGTAAGGCATGTTAAGAAGAAACGTTCCGACAATGTCGGGTAAGATGATAACGATATTCCATGTACCCGTAAGTGAAGAAGTTGGATATATGTAACTAACCATGACCGAAAGTTTTGGTAAGAGTTGTTGTTGGAACGGGTTTAAGATATTCTAGAATGTCCGAACAAGGCTACAAGGTAGTAAGAGGTCGGCGTATGTTGACGAAGTCAACAGGCTCTCAGGAATAACATTATATGAATGAAGTTAACTATATGTATGTTTGGAAGTTGCATAAGTAGCAACGTAATGAAGTAAGCCATTCTTAGCAGATGAAGTTAAGGATTATGTGGAAATTTTACGTTAAGAGACGTGATGACAAGATATCAGTTTCTAATGTGCCTTGAATGGAACCGAATGATGTTAATGCTTGCCATGCAAATGTTATAGAATTGTTTTAAGATGTTTGGAAGGAATGATATGCATTGGGATACTTGAAGAAATAAGGTTTTTATGTGAAATACAATTTTTCTTTTTGGAAAACTGAGTTGAAGAAAATACGCCAATAGCGAAAATTTCGTTAATAGCGAAATTACTCCAGAGGATTTCGCTAATAGCGAACCTGGATCGAATTTTTCAGTTTTTTTTCGAGAACTGTTATTTCGTCTCTAGGGTCAGTAGTAGCTATTGGGGGTTGTTTTCACAATCTTTTATATAACCAACACTTTCTATAACATCAAGTATCGAATGCACATCATATCTTAAGATTTCTGAGGAAGAAAATGCATGGACAAGTATTAACGGAAATCAATCCGGTTTAAGGTAGCTTTGGAGGTTAATGCGTCATGAGCCAAGATCAATAGTACAAAGTTCCGGCATATGACTGGATAAAGTGAATGCGTATGCATGAGGTAGGAAGCGAGAAATTTAATTGGTGCAAGTTGTAAGACATCACAAAGTTTTCGGATTATGTGGAATTATGGCTTATCTCTCGAACTTATGTTTTGCTTAACGGACATGCTAGGGCTCGATATGATGTTGGATCATTAAGTTTATGCGTATGGGTGATTGAAGTTGACATTTTGGAAATTCACGAGATTTTTCTAGGAACCGGTTTGCTACGACACTCGTAGAGCGAGCTAGACTCATTAGAATCTAGAATTGATGACACATATGTGTTATCAGCTCGTTCTATGATTTTATAGTAACAGCCGGGGCCAAAAACTCAATATATTTATAAAGTAGAAAATTATCAACGTCAATGACCTGTGCGCTAGTTTACGAAGTTTTCTTTAAAAGGAAAAAAAAAATAATTAATGAGCAAGCATTGGTATGATTAAGCAAAATATAGTCTGCGAGAATGCGAAGGTACAAAGATTAGATGTTCAAGAAAGTTATGTTCAAGTGCTAGATGGGTTGTTAATGGAAATTGAGTTTACTCAAAAATAAGTTCAGATATGATATGTATGGTAAGTGCAACCAGCAAGAAAGTAAGGTTTACCCCCGAGTCAAGTATTATGAGCATAAGATAAACCATCATGAGTTTTGAATTCACAAGACAAGTGTAAGGTTGTGATGTTGGTTACAACATGGAAGATCTTGAGAATAATTCAAGAAGTAAATAATCAAGGGATAAGCATGAATTGAAGTCTCAATTGCTCTAACGGATTAGAGTATTAGTTTGAGCCAACCAGTGGGAATCAGAGTAGCGCTACGGAAGTTAATGGTAATCATGAAACGTGGAATTTTAGTATGTATGAATCTTCGTGAAGAATGTTCGGTTGGAAACACAAGTTTAACAAGAATGCATCATAAGACATGCAAGGAGTTCTCGATGTGATAGATAAGGATGAATTCTTATTCAAGCATTGTTGGCTAAGGTATAAGTTTAAGTATGTGACGTCATCTAGGTAAGATGAAAAGGACAAGAATTGTCGTATGATAATTGGTCAAGATGCATGAATGATGATAATAGAAAACATGTAAGGACCAGAAGGATTCGTTCCGTGACTTAGGTAAAGAATCAAGCTTAGTGTTTCGAAGAAGAGAAATAAGTTTATGTTAAGAGGTCCAAGGATTTCCTATGGATATGAAAGCGGTATGACAAGTATGTATATCGGTTGAATAAGAAAAGAATTTATCTTCGAAGTTAAGTATGTTATCATGAAAGGAGGTGCAACTCTCGAGTTGATGCAAAGAGAATCATACTCTCGTATGCAATATTTGTTGAGTGGAAACGATACTTGTTAAGACATGTTAAGTCATGATTTTAAAACTTTTAAAAGTTAAGATTGGTATTATGGAACTTGGGAACGATGTTTTTATTTAAACTTATGGAATTATACATTTTTGAAACTGATGAGGTCCGTTGTAAGTAGATTCACTTACGACGTACAAACTTCAGGACCAACTTGTCGTGGACAAGTTTTGGGCGAATTGTTAAATCTTTTCCAAAAATATCGAAACTCGTCCGGTGGTTCTGTGGCACCTTTATACAATCAGTTTTAGAAATGATAAAAATCTTTTTAGTCATGTATAAATTCGTTCCAAGAACCCGAATACCAAAATTTAAGAAAGATTTCTTTAAAGAAGATTTTAGAACACGTATCGTTATCATTTAACAAGAGGCGGCACTTGAAAGTATGTACATGTTATGGAAACGACAAGGTTTGTATGAAGCCAATGTCAGGTAGGATACACGGAAATGTTTCAAGAATGTTGATGTAAGTACAAGTGGAATTTCTAGCAAGTTTCAAGAGCATGTGAACCGCAACGTTGGCTATTAGATTGTCAGATGACGTGGCTAATTGATATCACTTTTTCATGCCAAGCAATATGAGTTATTCCTTAGTACGGGTGATAAGATGCAATGAGACCGAAAGATTTCCTAAGACTCGGAAGAGATAAGTGATATGTGGAACTGTTTATATGAGTAATACAAGTAAGCATTGCAGGGCAAACCTGGGCTCTGGTAGGATTCCAGTTAAAAGGCAAACCCTGAGTGTTCATGTCTATGACAAGATACCATTAGGCATGGATTATGTTAAGCGGGTAAGATCCGAGTCTGGGACAATAAGTTTATGTCTAGCAAGGTAAGTTCTGAGTCATGATATGCTAAGAAGACTCTAATTTTGAGTGATGTTAGGATTAAGAAGGCTTTGTTCAGTTACATGCGAGTTAAGAAACAAGAAGAGAATATGGTTCGATGGACCCTTCCGATATGTACGAATGGAGAGCGTTTGGCTCAGACCATAGATGGTAAGTTTTTGTCATGAGGATTGGTAGTTGGTCTCTAAATTTCGAGGACGAAATTTCTTTAAGGGGGGTAGAGTGTAACATCCCGCTCGTTAGCTAATGGAAATTTTACCTGTTAAATGTATCAGAGGACGAAAGTTCATGGAAAGTAAGTATAATGGAAAATGTTAAGTACGAGGGAAGTTAATATTATGCGGTATCAGTTGAGTCTGGACTTATGTATCAGAGTCAATCAAACACGCTTAAGGCAAGGGCATGTTGGTAATTTCACGCAAAAGAGATATTTATTTGGATTGGACCCAAAATTATTTCATTTCCAATTCTCTTTCTCTCTCTAGGTTAAGAGAAGAGAATTCTCTCCTCCTTCTCTCTATAAGGCCGCCCATCTCCCCCTCTCTAGGCCATCAAAGCTTTCCAAAATCATGCAATTGGTGATCAAGCAAGGATCTTAGAAGCTTCATGAGCAAAGAACAACAAAGGGAATGAGTAGAAGCTTGGAATTAAAGTTAGGGTTTGAACATGAGAAGCTTGAAGCTTGAGGCAAACACAAGGAACAAGCTAGGTGAGTTCCATAGATAGATTACCCACCTTTGGGATTGATTAATCTTGTAGAAAAATCATGATTTATGCTAAGTATAGTTTTTATGTAACTTTAGTACCCCAAGCCAATCCTAGGTGATTATAGGTTAAAATTGCCATGATATATATTTAAATAAGTCTATATATGTTGTTGGATGTATTTGGTGCATTACAGGGTCGAATTGGACGAGTTTTGGGTCGAAAATGGCGAAAACCCGCGGCCGGAACACGCGAAAACGCAGAATTCGCAGCGCTGCGCCTGAACAAGGGCGCTAGGCGCCCACAAGTCAGGGAGCCAGCGCTAGGCGCCCTCCCTCTTGCGCCAGGCGCCCCAGACAGGACAACGTTCGCGTTGTTCTGCGCTCGGGTGCTTGGGGGCAGTCGCGTGGGGTTCCGTAGCGATCGTTTCGGTGTGTTCTTGTACTGTTTTCACTTGTTTTTCTACTGGAACAATATGGTTTTATCAAATCTTAAGAACTTATAAACGGCTTGGAATTCGGGTTTTCGGCACGTCCGGTCTTTTGTAACTATTGGAAATTTGCACAACTCGTCAATTGATCCTTGCATCATTAATCATGGCAATGTTAGCATGAATTACAAGGATGGCTCAAGAGAGTTTAAGCATGATGGAGTAGTGATGAACTAAGAAAGGGAATGTATGTAGAGCCTCGGCTTAGCTAGTCGAGAACTAGTATGTTTAGCAAGAATCCCTAAAAAGATAAGATGCGAAGTGTAATCTCCTCGCACAAGAGCTAGTATGATTTAGCAAGTACGTAAGCCGTGGTTTGACTAGTTAGTCTCTCCACCATGATTAGGTATGAATATGAACAAGTAAGAGTTTACCACTAATCGGTTCGATTAAGGTTCCGAGGTAAACACTCAAGTATGTATATGTTTAACTTATGCACGACAAGACTATGACTAATAAGTGTAGGTGACATGTCTCTTGATATCCACATCAGGGGGATACAAGGGGTTCTCATTATGAGAACGATTCAAGCCGTAAGGGACCCGCATGTCACTGAGTAACAAGACGTAGGTGTTCGTGTCTCTTGTTATCCACGCCAGGGGGATACGGGAGGTTCTCGACCTAAGGGGAACGGTTTAAGCCGCAAGGGACCCGCACGACACCGAGGGAGTCCGATGTACGTACATCGGTCATGTATGGGATTGATTTCGGGGTTACTCCACCCGGGACTATCCGTAAAATGAATCAAGATAATAACTGTTTGTTCAACGCTAACACATGAATGAACTTAGACACGATTATGTTTATGATGATGATTATGTTATGTTTATGCTCATGATCGAGCCCATGTATGATATGTTTAAGAACAAGGATAAGATCATAAATGCTATTAGACGAGAGCAAGATATGTATAGAACAAGCTATGTACATGATACCGATGACGATCTTAGGTTCCCCTAATCGTCCGGTTTAGTATCGTGTCATGAGTATGATATGTTTAGGCCTCGATACATAGAGTGTATTCTTGGCTACGCGGTTCTAGGTTCCCCTCGACCGCCATGACACGGATAGGTGAGAAGCCTATAACAAGTGAGATATGACTATGACGGCCCTAGTATGCACTACCGTCTAAGTATGCAAGTCCCCACACACGTATAATCAACCGTCAGGTTGTAATGTAGACACGTGGTGACCGTAGGTTTCCCCTTGAGGTTGCCTATAGCCTAGGATTTAGGGGAACTCACTGAGACATTATGTCTCATCCCAATCCTTATTTGTTTCAGATAAGCAGGATGATTATGTATGTGCGGAGCCGGATGGATATTACTTCAAGAGTTCGTTAGTAAAGCTGCAGGACATTATGGACATCAAGGATGTATTTTTATGTATGGTTGAGTTGTATTGTATTATGATTTATACGAACGTATCTTGATGTAAATAATATTCATTCGAAGTTTTTAATTGTTGTATATTTTAATGTATCCAGTACTAATATTAACGCACGTGCCAGACTTTCTAGATACGTCTGGTATGGGTGTTACAATAGGTGCTACCCCCACTCTCTCTCTAATGGTGTCATTCCTAATCCTATCCTGTCTAGTCTTACCACTCATCCAACGCAACATCCTCATCTCCGCTACGTTTACTTTACTCTCGTGTTGACTCTTAACCACCCAACACTCTGTACCATACAACATTGCCGGTCTGGCTGCTGTTCGATAAAACTTTCCTTTCAGCTTAAGTGGTAGTTTCTTATCGCACAAAACACTTGAGGATGTTCTCCATTTCAACCACCCAGCTTGAATACGATGATGTACATCAGCTTCTATTTCTCCGTCATTTTGTACTATGGACCCAAGATATCTAAATCGTGTAACTTAGGGTATGATATGATCTCCAACTTTCACCTCTAAGGTAGACCCACTTCTCCTTTTGCTGAAGTTACATTCCATATACTCCGTCTTGCTTCTACTCAGGCGGAAGCCATACGCTTCTAAGGCTTGCCTCCAAGTCTCTAGCCTCCTGTTTAACTCCTCCTTCGACTCACCAAGCAAGACTACATCATCTGCAAAAAGCATACATCTCGATGCTAACTCTTGGATGTGTTCCGTCAGTACATCCAAAACTAAAGTAAAAAGATAAGGACTTAAGGTTGACCCTTGGTGCAGTCCTATTGTTATGGGAAAATCTACAGTATCCCCATCCTGCGTCCTCACATTAGTCGAAGCCCCCTCATACATATCCTGGATAGCTTTAATATAGGCAATCCTCACCCCTTTCTTCTCCAAGGCTTTCCACAAAATCTCTCTAGGTACTCTATCATACGCCTTCTCCAAATCAATGAAAACTAAGTGTAAGTCTTTTTTATCCGTCCGATATCGCTCCATCACGCGTCGAAGTAAGTAGATCGATTCCATAGTCGACCTTCCAGGCATAAAACCAAATTGGTTATCCGTAGCGTGAGTCTCTTTTCTTAGTCTTCGCTCAATTACCCTTTCCCATAACTTCATGGTATGACTCATTAGCTTAATTCCCCTATAATTCGCGCAATGTTGTATATCCCCCTTGTTCTTATAGATTGGAATTAAGGTGCTTCTTCTCCACTCGTCTGGCATTTTCTTCGTCCTCATAATCTCGTTGAAAAGTTTTGTGAGCCACACAATTCCTCTATCGCCAAGACTTTTTCACACTTCGATAGGTATGTTGTCCGGCCCAACTGCCTTGCCATTACTCATCCTTTTCAACGCTTCTTTCACCTCGTGCTCCTGAATCCGACGATAATAGTTATAGTTCCGGTCATCCTCTCTGATGTCTAACCTGTTAGAGTCTGGTAAGATCTCATATCCTTCATTAAATAAGTTGTGGAAATACTTCTTCCATCTATCCTTAATATCTCTTTCTTGCACCAAAACTCTACCCTCTTCATCCTTAATACACTTCACTTGGTCCAGGTCTCTTGTCTTTCGTTCTCGTCCCTTCGCAAGCTTGTATATAGATTTCTCCCCCTCCTTGGTTCCTAAAGATTGGTATAATCCTTCAAATGCTTGAGTTCTCACTTCGCTCACCTCCTTCTTAGCCTCTTTCCTAGCTATCTTATATTTATCCCAAGTTTCGGCATTTTTACACTTAGACCAATCTTTAAAACAATCTCTCTTGATCTGAACTTTACTCTGAACACTGTCATTCCACCACCAAGATTCTTTACCCCTAGGTCCAAAACCTCTAGATTCTCCCAACGTCTCTTTTGCCTCCTTCTTAATCTCATGAGCCATCCTCTCCCACACATCATTAGCGCTTCCATGTGATTGCATGTAACCTCCCTCTAATATCTTGTGTTGGAATATCCTTTGTTTGTCACCCTTTAAATGCCACCACTTGATTCGCGGAGCCCCGCTACGATATCTTCTCTTAGCCCTCCTCTTAACCCTTACATCCATCACCATTACTCTATGTTGGGTAGTTAAGCCCTCTCCAGGTATGACTTTACAGTCTAAACAGATCTTCCTGTCTGTTTTTCTAATGAGAAAGAAATCGATCTGAGAACATGAGGCCCCGCTCTTGTAAGTGATGATATGCTCTTCTCTTTTCCTAAAACATGTATTTGCTATAGTAAGATCAAAAGCCGATGAAAAATCTAAGATGGAATTACCATCCGCATTTACCTCCCCGAGACCATACCCCCCATGCACGCCTTCGAAACCTCTCGAAACCCTCCCTACATGCCCATTCAAATCCCCTCCTAGACAAATCTTTTCTCCTAATGGGATATCCTGAATTAAGCCTTCTAGCTCCTCCCAAAACTTTACTTTAAGGTGTTCTTCTAATCCAACTTGAGGTGCATAAGCGCTAATTACGTTAAAGGTGTCTTGTTCCACTACAAGCTTTAGGGCTATAATTCGATCTCCTATCCTTTTAACAACCACAATATTTTTCTTCCACTCCTTATTCACAATGATGCCTACCCCATTTCTCGATCTAACTTCGCCCGTGTACCAAAGCTTACATCCTGAACTATCTAATTCTTTCGCCTTTTTACCCACCCACTTAGTTTCTTGTAGGCACATAAAATTAATCCTCCTCCTAGTCATAGTGTCTACTACTTCCATAGATTTACCCGTAAGAGTACCTATATTCCATGTTCCAAAACGAATCCTACTCTCATGAACTAGCTTCTTTACCCGCACTCGTTCACGAAGGTGTGGGAACCCTTGCTTATTTTTCACTACATCCAGGCGGCGATGCAGCGGCCCTTGCTCATTTGACACTGTACTCGAGCTATACAGCGCGTTGCTTCCGGGCAACGACCTAGCATTCACACTATTTCATATTTGGTCCATGTCATAGAGATTCGACAAAGTTTTACGTTGGCTGTCAAGGCCTAACATAACCCTCTCCTTTTACCCGGGCTTGGGACCGGCCTTGGCAGGATTATATATATATATATATATATATATATATATATATATATATATATATATATATATATATATATATATATATATATATATATTGAGAGAGAGAGAGAGAGATATTTTGACTCCAAGAGTAAGTTTGTTTACTTACTCCAAATCTTGGCCTTTAATTGTATTATCAATTAATGGCTTGGATTGATTAATAATAAGCGGTATGATAGACTATAATTTTCTTCTCTATTGAAGTTAACTCTCATCACCCCAAAATGGCAAAACATTTAATGACTTTGAATTGATTGTTTTTTTTTATTCTCTTACCTTTGCTTTTTTATTTTATTTCTACACGCATAATAAACTTTATAGTTTTTCTTTTTGAAGGAAAAAAATTGTATTTTTTTTTTTAAAAAAAAGTTGTATATTTTTCTGTAGGGAAAACGAAAAAAATAAAGTTGTATAGTTGTGTAGAGGCAAAAAAACTACCACATATAGATAACACAATATATATTGTTTGCTTTCTTCATTCTATAAAAAAGTATTACATGTTTTATTCACTACATTATGTAGGATTATCACTTTTTTTTTTTTTTTTACCAAATGTAAGATTATCACTTAAAGAAACATGTGTGTGTTCACGATATTTTAATGCATACAACTACATTTTATTAATAATTTATTTCAAATTTCTAGCACTAAGGACGTGTATGTGTGTACCCTCTCTATATATAGTTTTTCTCTACACAACTATACAAATTATATTTTTCGTTCTCTTTTCAGAAAAATATACAATTTTTTTTCCTTCAAAAGAAAAACTATACAATTTATTATGCGTGTAGAAAAAAAAAGCAAAGGAAAGAGAATAAAACAATCAATTCAATTTGTCAAAAAAAAAAAAAATCAATTCAAAGTCATTAAATGTTTTGCCATTTTGGAGTGATGAGAGTTAACTCCAATAGAAAAGAAAATTATAGTCTATTATACCACTTATTATTAATCAATCCAAGCCATTAATTGACAATACAATTAAAAGCCAAGATTTAGAGTAAGGAAACAAACTTACTCTTGGAGTCAAAATATCCCCCCTTATATATATATATATATATATATATATATATATATATATATATATATATATATATATATATATATATATATATATTTGTTTTTCATTCGTGATTTTGTTGTCACCTTAGTGAGGTGTTATTTTGTTTTTCTATGGTGTTCGTTTGATTCAAATTGACATATTAACTTTGATCTGATGCACATCAAATCAATGAAATTGACGTCTTCAACATTACAAATATTAAGACAACATATTTGAGACACTTTCATATCATTATATTAGGCTTTGTTACATTTGTAGGTATTTTGACGTTGTGTAATATTAATCTGGATGTTGTGAGTTGTTCGTAAATTCATCTCTTATGGTTTTAACAATTTTTAATTTGTCCTACGTTGATTGAGAAAAAATTTAAAATAATAGTAAAAAAAATGTAGAACATCTTTATTAATTAATATTTTATTAATGTTGGTCAAAAAATTTTTAATATTTTATTAAAGTTTACTAAAAATAATAAGTTGACCTTTGAACCACGTTGATTCCTTAAAAAAAACCACGTTGATATTAGATGCTATTTAAATATATTGTTTGGATAAATTAAACTAGGTGTGTTCGAGGTGCGGTTTGGTTCGGTTTTGAGGTTAAAAGTCATCCAATTAACCGTAAGATAAGAAAACATGTGGTTTGGTTAGTTTCGGTTGTCTTTTAAAATAAAGGGTTAATAGTGTTTTACCCCCTGTAATATAGGTCATTTCCAGTTTCCCCCCTGTAAAATATATTTTTTGGATTCCGTCCTTGTAATTTGAAGATTTTTTGGTTTTAGACCTTCATGAAAAATTTTGCCCCCTATAATTTGAGGAAATTTCGGTTTACCCCCTGCCATATCATCGATTTTGTACAGTCAAAATTCATGAAGGACCAAAACCAAAAAACTTCAAATTACAACGACGGAATCCTAAAAGAAAATTTTATAGAGGGGAAAATCGGAAATGTCCTATATTACAGGGGGTAAAGCACTATTAACCCTAAAATAAAATCCGAACGAAATCAAACCAAACTAATGTAGTTTGGTTTGGATCGGTTGGTGCGGTTTTTTGGAGACAATACAATTTTTTTTCCAACAATAAAATCAAATTAAAAATATATTTTCAGCAATGTTTTAAATTACACTCAACATTACAATTTCATTTTCAACTAAAAAATTTCCCAACTACATAAACCAAATTTAAAACGCGAACAAAATGTAATCATATTTTGTAAGAAA
Source organism: Medicago sativa (assembly GCF_051527215.1). NCBI lineage: Eukaryota > Viridiplantae > Streptophyta > Magnoliopsida > Fabales > Fabaceae > Medicago > Medicago sativa. Next base: position 36,720,706 of record NC_140755.1, on the reverse strand, counting down.
TACAAAAGACTAAGTTTTTAACATTCACTAAAAGGTCAAGTAGCACATGAATACATTTTTGAAATAAAAAGTAAAGAAGAAACTTATTAAGAGAAAAAACATGTCATTTTATAAATGTCTCCATTGAGTTTCTATAAGTATTGTCTAGGTGACATATATATTTTTAATCAGTGTTTTTCTTATGTTGCAATTTGGTTTGGTTCGTTGATAAAATAAAAACCGCAAACCAAACCATACGGTTGAGTAAAAAAAAAAAGACTTGAACACGTCACAACTAAATGCGGTTTCGGTTTGGTTTACAGTTTTTCTATTAGATTAGTTTATTTTTGAACACCCGCAAATTAAACTAGTGAAGAAAAATAGTATTTTATATCAATCCTTTCAAAAAAAAAAATAGTATTATAAATAAATAATTAAAAGTATGAGTGTTAATTGTTGACGAAAAACTAGTCTATTTGGCTTAATTCGGTATCTAAGGGTTGAAATAGGATGGATCTAGCTCATAGTTTTAAAAATCGGATCAGTCATCAAATCGGCAAGGTTACGAGATCATTGGGTCATTGGTCGGATCTCCGGATCATTGGTCGAACCACATGCAGTATCGGATAACTTGATAGTATAACTCGACCTCTAAAAAATATTTTTCTTAGTATTGAACGGTATTTTTTTTAGCAAAGTATTGAACAGTATTAAACAGGTTAACTTGTTATGTAAAAACTTATAACACTCATTAAATGTTATTAAAATAACTTTATATAGAACTTAATTTGATTACTTTAATTTAATAAGTAGTTTTCATTTTTTTTAAAGAAAGAATATAGTATTCATAAAAAGCCTGTATATTTATAAACAAAACAAAACAAGTATTAACTACAATTTAATGTTCTTGTAAAAAAATTACACAACTTTAATGTTTTAAAATCAAATTGAAGTTTTTTTTTTTGAAAGAAAAATCAAATTGAAGCTGTGTATCACTATATACGTAAAACATGACAAATAAGTTATAAAAAAACGTCTAGCAGAGTAGCATATAGTTTGGCTTGATATGGTGTTTCTCTGGTGTATCAGGGGTGATGGGTGCCCTTCTGTTTTGGTCCTAAAGTCTGGTGGGCCGATCACTTTTAATTCGAGTTCCGGAGTCAGTTCTTTGGATTAAGTTTGGTTTTGGGCTTTTTTATGGTGTTTCTTTCGGTGGATCAGAGGTCGAGAGGCGGTGGAAGCTGAATGATATTTCAGATAGGAGCTTTTCGGATATGGCTCAACTTTGGTGTTGAGGACTGGGAGTTTAATTTTGAGGAGTGTTCTTTGGGGTTGAGTAGTGACGATGGGTGGTGTTGGATATTGTTTTCAGTGGTCGTTTTTGTAACATCCCAGACTGCTTTCAGGATTGCCGACTGACCCTACAAACCAACACGAGTCTTTTCAGCGTGTTTTGTCCTCACTCGCACACTTACCAGGAAACTTCCCGGTAGGTCACCCATCCAAAGACTACTCCAAGTCAAGCACGCTTATAACTGTGGAGTTCTTATGGATTGGGCTACCAAAAAGAAGATGCATCTTGTTGATATAGGTAGTACCAAACAATTCTTATAAGCCTTCCTTCAACCATGTAGTCCCATACCTACACGGCCTCAGGATCCCTCCCATTCCGATGTGATTCAGTTCCTCTAGAAACTATCGGGAGCCGCTCATTGTCGTGCCTTGTGCACCGGTGATCACTCCCCTGCTCTCGTCAGCCGTGGGTGTTACATGCCCACCAACTTCCGCCTGGTTCGTCCCCGAACCACACCGTACTGGGAGAGGTCTGCTCTGATACAATTTGTAACATCCCAGACTGCTTTCAGGATTGCCGACTGACCCTACAAACCAACAAGAGTCTTTTCAGCGTGTTTTGTCCTCACTTGCACGCTTACCGGGAAACTTCCTGGTAGGTCACCCATCCAAAGACTACTCCAAGTCAAGCACGCTTAACTGTGGAGTTCTTATGGATTGGGCTACCAAAAAGAAGATGCATCTTGTTGATATAGGTAGTACCAAACAATTCTTATAAGCCTTCCTTCAACCATGTAGTCTCATACCTACACGGTCTCAGGATCCCTCTCATTCCGATGTGATTCGGTTCCTCTAGAAACTGTCGGGAGCCGCTCATTGTTGTGCCTTGTGCACCGGCGATTACTCTCCTGCTCTCGTCAACCGTGGGTGTTACAGTTTTCGTGAAGGTGTCTATTTTAGGTGGTGATGTGTTTTTTGTGGGCGTTCTCCTCATGAGTTTTTTTTCAGGGTGTTTATTTTCGGGTGTTCCACCTATATACGACGCCTTTAGTTTGTATTTTCTGTTTCACCGGTCTTTGTTCGTCTTGAGTAGGGATCTGGTTGTTAAATAAAATTTGCTGTTAAAAAAAAAGAGTAGCATATTGCTTTCTCGTTTCACCGAATGTACAATACATGCGCTTGAATCCCTCGCTTGGCACTCTTCTCGTATCATTTTTTAAAGATGAAAGCGTTGGCTTATTATCATTGACCGGTCCGCACCGATTTTCATTAGGTTACACAAGTTTGACCGCTCATGGACCGTCTGACATATGAACCGGCAGCTCATGTGCTTGATTTATTGTCTAACCATCTCGACCGACCGGTCCAGTCCGATTTTTAAAACTATGGTCTAGCTAGTTTTGCGAGACCTAAGTTTGATCTGACCAAAAAAACTCTTGGCATAAGGTGTGTGCATGTCATAAGCTTATTTTTAGGTTTGAATGTTGCCTTATTGAAAGTCAGGTATAACTTGTTGGGAGCGGCTATGGTGCATAAGGAAATGGTTTCTGTGAGTTGGACTCCAAAACCATTTTGCAGTGGAAATGGTTTCTGTGAGTTGGACTCCAAGACCATTTTGTTGTGGAAATGGTTTCTGTGAGTTGTACTCCAAAACCATTAGATGTATTTAATGGTTTCCTTGATCCTAATTCAAACTCACAAACTCTTTCACTTTCTTCGCTCCCACTGACTCTTCACTCTTCGACACCATTTTCATCATCAGATTCCCCAAGAAAACTTCTTCTATTCCTCCTCTTATAGCCGAAGATGATTTCAGCGACAACGATGACGAAACCTGGTCGTTGTCATCCACGTCATCGGAATCCGGAGATGATGATGAAGAAGAAGATGGAAATAGATAGGGTCAATATTTCCGATTAAAAGGCTCTGGCAACGGTGACGGATTTCTACGCAGTTGTCGTCGTAGCATTACCGATATATTTTCGCTATCGGAAATCGCCAACAGCAAAAGCGTTGTGAAGCTTTGGGATACGATAGGGTTTTCCACCGAAGGGATATTCCGATGCGGAGGCTCCTGCGCCGGCGCCGGTGGATTTGGAAGCGGTGGTGCAGAAGAAGAAGAGTAGTAGAGTTTCGTTGATGGATAAATCTGAAGCTTTGGATGGAGTGAGAAAGTGTGAAACTGTAGCCGTTGGATTGAAAGAGCACATAAGTGAAATCTGATGGTTGTGAAGTCCTTATGCACCATGCATAAAGAAATGGCTTATGCACCATAACTTTTGCCTAACTTGTTATATAACTAAAAATTATACTTTATATTTTTTTAGGGAAAAATTATACGTTATATGAATGTATCTATACTCCAAAAAAAAAATGAATGTATCTATACTATATATAAATAAAATACATCAATTTGCACTACCTTCTTATCTTTCCAATTTCCCCTTTCATTTAAGGTATTTCTATTTACTACTTTATCCCTTTAAAATATTTAAATTAATAATTAAAAAACATTTAAATCCTATCAAAATAGGAACTACCCCACTACAATAGGTACAATATTATACACTATAACAAAAAATTTATTTTAATTTTTTTAGAGAACCTTAATTTGATCTTATTTTCTAAAAATATTTAATTGTTATATAGGGGTTTAGGGACACGTTAATCCCCGCTTGTAAGATATCTTATATATATAAAGAGAATATATGATTTTGGGAAAAAAGTAATAAATGCATCTAGTAATTTGAAAAGGGGGTTACATTTAGGGACAAAAATAAAATCAAATAGGTGGTTACATTAAGGGACGGAGGGAGTAGATGTTTTAGATGTACAAAAATAGATACAAGATAAACATATTAATGTAACAATTAATTGCAGATGAACGATAGAAACAATTATACAATAACTAGCTTGGAAACCCGTGCCAAGCACGGGCTAGAATTACAACTATTTTTTTTTACTATATAAAATCTAATTAAATAACAAATTCATTATTTTATACACAATATATAAATAGAACGCATTGTTATCGTATTTTCGATTACTTATATATACAATTATCAACGCGTATATAGTTATTTGGATTTTCGTATTGTTAAACATGAATGATTTAACAGATGCAACGTCGAAATATTAGTATTTAATGCCGGAATATTTTACATGGATGGCTAAAATTTATTACGGAAACATGAGTCTTTTTTTTTATGTTCTGCATATAACTGGGGTGTTGGAGTCTCGAGGCGTACCGCTGCATATACAATTAATTATCCCTACCCAACGAATCGTCTCTATCAAATGCCCTTATATATAGTTTCTTTAAAATTCCATGATTTCTATAGTGGATACCCTTATATATACAAAGTTAATATCGTGCATACACTTGATTTATCTTAACATCTAACACGAATTTGTAATTATTCAATCGTGTAACAAATAAGTATAACAAACAATGACAAAGACACCAACTATCTATTGCATTTTTTAACTAAGCATATTATAAAAACACAACAGAAAAGGCTTGAAAAAAGACTACAAAATTGTCATGTGCATGCACATAGACTAGGCACTCCAAAGAACAAAAAAAAAAGACGGATATATAGCAGATTGTATAAAAAATGAAGCAGAGTATATAGTTGATAATATGGTCACTGAAAGAGTACGACTTACATTAGAAAAAATGAGAATGATCAGAAGGATACTGACATTATAAATAAAATTAAACTGAGTATGAGAGTATTGAAGTTGCTCTACCAGATAATAGAAAACCCGAAGTCTCAGTAGATAAACACCTTAATGTATCAGGCAAATTTTGGAGTCGAAGAGAAGGCATTGCACCTATTGCAATTGGTCAATGATATTTCAATGTCATAGAAATTCCATTAACGTCAGCCTGTGTACATCTGAATGATATCACCTCACCTAAAGCAGACAGCACCTGAAGGTACATGAGACCAAAAATATTGTCAAAAAGGATCAAAAATATTACTCCATATAACATATAAGTCCCTATAACAAATTGATCACTCGGCCTGTTCTTTGCACAAAATAAATGTCATTGGATTTTATACAATGAAATAAGAAGTGTGATCTTAATTGTTAGTTCCAGAATTGTAGTTTATCTACATGTCCAATCCATTACTCTTTCTTTACGCAACTATTAGAATGGTTGCAAGTAGAAACAACCAATTCATATCCAAATAAAAAATATATATTACAACGAAGTTTAAAAGAGAAAAAAAAACTCATACCCACATGCGTCATCAAGAACGACAGGTTAAACATTCCGAAAAACATCACGGTACACAACATTAGTGGTCTCAGTACACACGCGATTTTCTTCATCCAGTATAAGCATTTTCAATCCCTTTTTGGAAGTGACTCTTGACACAGCGACATACAACTGTCCATGAGTAAAAACCGGTTTGGAAAGATAGATTTCAACATGAGACAACGACTATCCCTGACTTTTATTTATTGTCATTGCAAAACACACAACCAACAGGAACTGTCTCGTAATAAATTTGAAAGGCAGTTCAAGATCACCTGGAACTAAGTTCAATATTGGAATAATTACTTTTTCACCAGCATTTTTTTGGTAATAACAGTTACACCGATAAAGTTCTTCCCAAGATTGTCTACAATCAACCTAGTCACATTGCACAATTCAGTTGCTTGGTCAATGTTCATCATCAACATAACTCGACATCCAATTTTAAATATCAACTTGTGGTTTGGAATACCGGAAAACTTGATATTGTTTAAGAATTTGGTGGTAAATCATTCGTTTTGTACCTCACTATTCTCGTCTGATTTGCAAACCGAATCAGAACTGGTATATTCCTTTTTGTCTCCTGGAACCAATGATAGAAGGAATTTGTTTACGTGATCAACTGCGTCCAGCGTGGAAGCAAGTATCCCCCGTGCTTGGAAAAAAATCCGAGATCTTCATGTTTTGCGAAAAAATTCAGATATACAAAATCAACCAGAGAATGCAACAAATCAGAGGAATCTTTTATCAACAACTCATCAGGAATGGGTACGTTAATTTTTCCACTCTCGTTGGTGGATCCTATTCCATCTCCAATTGAAAGCATCCAGTCGACAAACTTTCTTATCTCATCTTGCTCGACACGAACGGTTAAAGCACGTAAACGCATATTTGTTGTAAGTGTGAGAACCTTACAGTGACTCCACAACATTGATGAGTTGATGGATGAAGCAAGTATGTCTTTTCTGCATCCTTTTCTTATCACTGGCAAAATTTGTCTGAAATCACCGTCCAAAACCACAGAAAGACCCCCAAATGGTTTGTCTATATTATCGACGCCATCATAAGACATTATATCGCGCATGGTTCGGTCAAACGCCTCAAAACAATAACGATGCATTATCAAGTGTCAAACGCCCCAAATGGACACCCATGTCAAGCACAGGCTAGAATTTGGTCATATTTGAGGGAGAATATGCTCTGATGTATCAAGTATCGGTTAAAGTTCAATATTGAATAAAAAAGTGGAGGTTGAACAACAAATAAATTAATAAAACTCATATTTTAGTCTTCAATTTTTCGATGAAGATGTGGTATTGTTCTCACTTGTGTGGTTTCTCTTTCTGTAATGTGTCGAATCACATCAATGTTGACTCCCCTATAAAGCCCAGATGTGGTATCATATCCCGATTCAACATTGTGGACGGCGGATGGAGTGCTTCTTGGTGGTCTATCACAGACACGGAGAGTCTCTTAATGGAGATATGTTAATCTGTCAATTATGAGTTAAAATTTGACATTGGATGCAAGAGTAGACGTTGAGAAACATAAGAGGGAGATTATCCATATACCTAATGCTTTAGGACTTTGGGTGAAGAAGTGATGTCGATCTCCTTGTGTTGTTGCTCTTTGACTAATATGATGATACAACCCAATGTAGGTTCCAATGGAAGTCATAACATTATAATGATTTGTTTTGTTAGTTTTTGGGTGTCATTTGTTTAATTTTTATCTTAAATTTTAGTTTTAGGATGTCATTCGCTTTCAAGCAATTTTTTATTCAACCTCTATTATTTTAAATTTCTTCACTTTTGGTCTTTGGTATGATTTGACAATGGAAAAATTTAGATGTGTTCTACTACGTTGACAAAATACATGTTTATTAGACATTTTAAATTGATGCGACATTTTTAATGAATCTATTATTTTGGTAGCATAATTACCTTGTAATTTCCAATTCCTTAAATAAATTCATAAAATTACCAACAATTGAATCTCTTAATTATATTGTCATAGATAAAACACACTCTCCTTAGTTTTACTTCTTATCATTCCTCTCTTGTTCAAATTCCTTTTTCTTCTTTCTTTTTCTAATTTACTTTCTATCTTCACATTAAAGAAAGGAACAAAGACACCCCTCTATGAAATAGCCACCAACTCACATTTTTTTACTATGTTGTTCCTCTTATCTTATTTTGCTATCTCACCATATCATAGACACAAAGAATCTCACACTTAAGGGAAGGATGGTAATGTGTCATTTGTAAGTAAAACTTCTACATTGGATGCAAGAGTATATATTGAGCAACAAATAAGTTAAATGACAAATATACCTAATGTCTTAAGGTTTTGGATGAAGATGTGGTGTCAATCTCACTTGTGGGGTTTCTATTAGCCAAATGTGATGATCCAAGTCATTACAGGCTCCCTCGGAGCTCCATACATTATGATAAATTGTTATCTTAGTTTTTGGATGTTCTTTGCTTAATTTTTTATATTAAATAAAAGTTTTTGGATGACACTCACTTCCATGCAATTGCTTTTATTCAACCTATGCTCTTTCAAATACATCCACTTTTGAACTTTAATCTTGTTTATGGTAGCCTTGGTCCCAATCCCAAATAAAATAAAAGAAGGTTGTGTCAGCATCTACAACAAACATAAAAAAAAAAAATTAAAAAATTGAATCTCTATAGACAACTCCGCTTCGTGGGGATAAGACTTGGTTGTTGTTGGTTGTTATTGCACCTTCACTTTTAGTCTTTCGTGGAATCTGACAATGAAAAATACAATTTTTTTATGTTGAGTTGACAAAGAGACATTTTAAAATGATGTGGGACTTTTTTAATTGAATCTATTTTTTTGGTAAAAACTACTCATAAATCTCCAATTTCTTCAACTAACCCATAAAATTACCAATAACTCACTCTATTCCTAATACCTCCACAGACAAAATACAAACCTTTTTTTTTTCCTTATCATTTCTCTCATGTTCAAATTGCTTTTTCATATTCTTTCCTTTTCTAATTTCCTTTCTCTCTTTTCATTAAATATGGGAACATAAACCTACATAAACCACCATCAATCCACCTTTTTTTACCATGTTGTGCCTATGTCACCAAATCACAAATGCATCAAGTCTCACACATAAGGGAAATATGTTAATGTGTCAATTTTGACTTAAAGTTCCATAGTTGATGCAAGAGTAGATGTTGACAAACATATAAGTGAGATGACCAATAAAGTTTCATAGTTGATGCATCAAGTCTCTTTTTTGTATTTTTCTCTTTTCTTAATGAAGTTTAGAGGTTAGCAGTCATCCTGCTACCTCTTTCTGCTAAAAAAAAAAGATGACCAATATAAGAGTAGATGTTTAAGTTTTATATTAAATTTAAGGTTTAAGATGTTGTTCACTTTCATGCAATATTTTTTAATTAATCTCTAGTAATTTAAATCCATTCACTCTTGGTTTTTGATGGATTTAATCATGGATAAACTCTTATGTGATTTGTTGAGTTAACAAAAAACGTGTTTATTAGACACTTTTAAATGTTGTGTTTTTTTTTTTTTAATCGAGCCTCAATTTTTGGTAAGTTAAATGTTTATTCTTTAGTATGAACACCTGCGCCAAGCATAGTCTAGTATCATTTTCATTTGTGTGGTTGATCTTTGTTCAATGGATAAATGCACACCAGTGTTGACTACCCCATAAGGTTCAATGATGGCATCATATCCCAATTTGACTATGAGGAAGCAGAAGAGGTTCCTAGTGGTAGATCCCTGAAGTGGATAGTCTCATACTTGAGGGATTTAAGTTAATGTGTCAAGTCTGAGTTAAAGTTTCATATTGGAGGTAAGAGTGTATGTTGAGCGGCACATAAGTGATGTGATCTATATACCTAATGTCTTATGTCTCAGCATTACGATGAACGGTATTTTATTTTTTATTTTTGGATGTCATTTGTTTATTTTATTTTTTAATTTAGTTTTTTGATGTCTTCCTCTTTCATGTGATTTTTTTATTCAACCTCTATTATTTCAAATTCATTCCATTTTTGTCTTTGGTGGCAAATGAGAGTGGAAAATTGCAGACGTGTTATGCTGAGTTGACAAAATATATGCTTATTAGACATTAAAAATAATGTGAGGTTTTTTAATTAGATCTAATTTTTTGGTAAAATAATTACCTAAAAATCTCGTACTCCTTCGACAGACCTATAAGATTATTGGCAACTCACATTATTCCCACTACACCATTTATTGTCTGTAACACCCACGTCGTGGCTTTCGATATCCCGCTAGGTGGATACGAAAGGTTCCCGACCTAAGGGGAACGGTTTAAGCCGCAAGGGACCCCCACGACAATAGTAGGAACCCAAACACATCGGAATGAGAGGGATCCGGAGGCCGTGTAGGTATGGGACTACATGGTTGAAGGAAGGCTTATAAGAATTGTTAGGTACTACCCATATCAACAAGATGCATCTTCTTTTCGGGAGCTCAATCCATAGGAACTCCATAGTTAAGCGTGCTTGGCTTGGAGTAGTACTAAGATGGGTGACCTACCGGGAAGTTTCCCGGTAAGCATGTGAGTGAGGACAAAGCATGCTGAAAAGACTCGTGTTGGTTTGTGGGGTTAGTCGGCAATCCTGTAAGCAGTCTGGGATGTTACATTGTCTCTGGCAACACTTTTTTAAGGGACATGTAAAAATTGTCCCCTAAAAGTGGCTAAGGCAACGTTTTTTCGTTGTTGCCAAAAATATTTTCGCAACCCTTAATAAACGTCCTCTAAAATACTTTTGGGGACGTTTTTGGAGCGTTACTCTATTATTTCTTTGGCAACGATCGCGAATTGTCTCCTTAAATACTTCTGGGGACGTTTTTAAAGTGTCACAATATTATTTCTCTGGCAATATTTGATAATTGTCCCCTTAAGTGCTTTTGGGGACAATTTTAGATTGTTACTTTAGTTTTAATAAAAGACTACATTCCTTCAATGTTGTATAAGATTCACAACATCAAAATTTTGTGGCAATTTTCCCTCTAAACTTGTTTATCAAAAACCAAATCTTCCCTCCAAACATTATTAAAAAAAACAATAAAAAAAAACAGCTAACATATAATATATGGATAATCAATAATGTATATATATAGGGGATTGCTAACTTACACCCACCCTAAAACAGGTGTAAGTTAGCAAGCTGCACCCACCTAAAATTATTAGGGTTAATATGTCTTTACCCCCTGTAATATAGGTCATTTTTGGTTTTCCCCCTGTAATTTTTTTTTTGATTTGCCCCCCTGTAAAAAAAATTGTTTTGATTTACCCCCCTAATAGGCAAAAAAAAAAAAACGAAAATTTCTTGAAAAATAAAATAAAATTGGTTTTTGTTTGACCTACTAGGGGGTAAATCAAAACAATTTTTTTTACAGGGGGTAAATAAAAAAAAAGTTTTACAGGGGAAAATCGGAAATGACCTATATTACAGGGGGTAAAGACCTATTAACCCAAATTATTAAGGTGCAAGTTAACAACCTACACCCATTTGATTATTTACACTCATTTTTATAACTTTTAACAAATAATTTGCACCCACCTCACTAATTTACACCCACTTTCATTATTCCAAATATTGTTTCATTAAAAGTTTGTCTCATGTTATTACATGTTTATAAGTTAGTCAATGTTTTTTTTTTTTAATGAAAAATCAATTTTCACTTGTCTATTTTTATTTTTTATTTTTTGACAAAATTTTCATTTTTTGACTAATTTTACCCTTGTGTCTTTTTTAGAGGAATTCAAAACATTTTAGTTGAATCCAAAAAAAAAAAACATGTTCATTAATCGGAACTAATCAACATCTTTCACGGAAATTCCGACGACAAACCAGGGAAATAATTATGTCCATATATTAGTTACTAAAATGCCCTTCAATTTAAAATTAATTTGAATAGTGACAATTAGTGTTTTAGGGTGAGTGTAAGTTAGCATCCTCCCATATATAGAATAATTTGCTAAAAGACACCTTCATAAAAGGTGTCTTCTAGCAAAACCAATATATATATATATATATATATATATATATATATATATATATATATATATATATATATATATATATATATATATATATATATATAAGGGGCTGTTAACTTGCACCCACCTAAAAATACTAAGGTGCAAGTTAACAAGCTGCACCTACTTGTACTTTACTAAAACACCCTTTTGTCTCTATTAAACTTTATTTTAATTAAAAGGACATTTTTGTAAATAGCACAAATAATATTTGTTTATAATAAAAAAACATGGGTGTTTTGGTAAATAACTAGCAGGTGCAGCTTGTTAACTTGCACCTTAGTGTTTTTAGGTGGGTGCAAGTTAACAGTGGGGGCTGTTAACTTGCACCCACCTAAAAATACTAAGGTGCAAGTTAACAAACTGCACCTACTTGTACTTTACTAAAACACCCTTTTGTCTCTATTAAACTTTATTTTAATTAAAATGACATTTTCGTAAATAGCATAAATAATATTTGTTTATAATAGAAAAACATGAGTGTTTTGGTAAATAACTAGTAGATGCAGCTTGTTATTCAGCCAAAGATGCTAGTCATTAACTTTCATAAATAAATCTTTGTCAAACAAAAAAAACCTTCATAAATAGATAAAGATAGATAAACTATTGATTGATATCGTTGATGATTAGAAAATTTAAAATATAAAGAGTAGTTTGTTGAGATATTTATGCTACATAAATTTTAAAAATAAATTAAAAACTTAAATAAAATATTTAGTTGATAAGATCAAAATAATATACGAAGTTTGTTAAGATATTTATGCCAAATAAAATATTAGTTTAGAAAATAAGAAAATAATAAATATATTGAGAATAAATGTGGAAGCGACATGTGACATACAAAACATCACTTCACACACACAAACACACACACACACACACACACAATATATATATATTATATATATATATATATATAATATCGTTTGTAATTTACACGCAAATTTCTATAAAATATCGTTGATAATCTACACGCGTCAGCGCAATAAAAAAAAAAGGAAAAGACGGGCAAGTGAGTGTCCGTATTTTCGCTATTTTATAATATTGAAAATATTATTCCTATTGTTGTGAGATATTTCCTATTTTTGTGGGATTTAATTTTTAATTAATATTTAAATTAATATTATAAAAAAACAAAATAGCAAATAAAATAGTTTAAATAAAGAGTATATTAGGTAGAGAAAAAAAAGTCAGCAATTTCAAGCCTAATTTCTTTATATATAGTAAATTAGGTAATAATATATTTTGTTAATTTATTATTATTTTTTTTTTTGACAAAAACAAAAGATATTCATTCATTCATATTGATAGAATACATCAGAGCCAATAACATGATCAATATCGCTAAAAACGTAAAGGGTGAATCTGCGAACAAACTCACAGCACCCAAGTTAATAGCATTCAACGGCAAAATGCCTACAAATAATATGATAAAATCTAAATCACCAGAATACCTATGCTTCTGGATCTGCAACGTTGACGCCCAAGTTAATTTATTATTATTATTATTATTATTAATTTTGTTTGAAAGAATTATTATTTTATTATTGTTTTTATTAGTATCATAGTTAAAATAGATTGGAAAACTCATTGTTTCCTTCTCCTTCTGTACGCACGCGTGTTTCTTTCTTCCATCTTCCTTCAACAAACCACCACCATCCCCCAACTTTCCGGCGTCGATCCGGCCGCCATGTTCACGGATCGGATGAAAAAACATTGTTTTCTTTATCCATTCGACGAGATCTTTTCATTAATTCAATTAATTTTTCAAAAGGAGCATCTTTTCCGCCGACCCTTTTCTTCCTCCACCACGGTAATGGTTTTTCCGGCCACCATACTTTTATCTTCTATTTTTCTTTTATGTTTCATTCATGTTTTTATCTATCTCCTTCGTTTTTATGGCAACGGAATGTGCAGAATTATTAAGGTTCGTTAGGCAGCCATTAACTTCATTTTTCCAAGGTGAGTGTTGAATTTAAACTTTGAAAACTTAAAAGAGCAATTTTTTTGAAACCCTAATATTATTTTTCCCCAAATCCGAATTTGGCACACGTTTGGGCAAAATTTTGGTCACTAGGATTTTGACTTGATTTTTGTTCTTACTTTCTTAAACTTTAATTTTTCTCCTTTCTCTTAATTTTGAAATTGGATTTTTCCAAAGTAATTTTTTGACTAAATGATTCCTATTTTGTGTTTAAGTTTCTTAATTGGGTACTTTGTAGTTGTTGATGCTCTTAATTTTGAAATTGGATTTTTCCAAAGTAATTTTTTGACTAAATGATTCCTATTTTGTGTTTAAGTTTCTTAATTGGGTACTTTGGAGTTGTTGATGCTCTTAATTTTGAAATTGGATTTTTCCAAAGTAATTTTTTGACTAAATGATTCCTATTTTGTGTTTAAGTTTCTTAATTGGGTACTTTGGAGTTGTTGATGCTCTTAATTTTGAAATTGGATTTTTCCAAAGTAATTTTTTGACTAAATGATTCCTATTTTGTGTTTAAGTTTCTTAACTTGGGTACTTTGGAGTTGTTGATGGTTGAGAAAAAAGTTTTAGAGTATTAAGCTTTTAGTTGATATTGAGTTATTTGACAACTTGTAAATTTTCTTGTAATAAATATTGGTGGCTACTCTATGGTTTGATGTTGTAAAAGATACTATTGTTGATGAATTTGACTTAAGTATTAATAAGATTTGAATCCCAAACTAGTGTTAGAGATTTTATTATGTGAGGATAAGAATAATTTGAGTATTTGATGGATTAGTTGTTGAGTAATGTTGTTGCTATCCTCTTTTGAGTTTAATTTGTAAGTTATTGTGGATGAAGGTTATTAGATGAGGATAAGAATAATTTGTATATTTGATTGATTAGTTGTTGGGTAATGTTGTCGCTATCTTCTGTTGAGTTTAATTTGCAATTGATTGTGGATAAAAGTTGTTGATGTTATACTTGACATCAATTAAGTTCAATTAGGATTGGGATAAATGTTTTGTTTATGCATGTTGTTTGACATTGTTTGTAGTCACTAAAAGGTTGTAGAATATTAGCAAATTTATTAGAGAATTTATTTATTGTAAGGTTGATTCATTTTAGAGATTGTGGAATTATTCTAATGTTGTTACGATGACTATTTTATGACTTTGATGTTGTAGGAAATTACTCCTATTAAAGAGGTTTTCTTGTTCACGATAAATAATTTGGGTGTGTTTTACTAATTGTCTTGGCTTTTATTTGTGTTATGTATAACTTTTGATGACTTTCTAATTGTCCATCGAATTAAGACTATCTATGATTAGTCTAATTTTGTTATACTTTTTTTTGCATCAAGGTATCAATGAAGATGATGAAAAAGGCGACATGGTTGATGAGTTTCAAGAAGATGATGTAAATGATGAATTTCAAGAGGAGAACATAGATGATGGTGAATTTTAAAACAAAATTGAACGAGTTGGATCAATTTTTATTTAGATTTGCGCTTAAAAGCATTAAAATTGATTGCTAGTCTTGTACTTGGTATCATGTAACACAACTTTTGTGGATATGTAGTTAAATTCAATTTTATGAGCTATTAACGATTATATTTACGCAATTATTGTAAAATATTTTCTGAGCACTTTCAAAAAACGTCTCCTATAAGCTTTTTTACAATTTTGTTTTTTTTTTTTTTTTTGCTATTTCACGCTATAGCAACGGTTATTAATCGTAGCCACCAACAGCAACGGTCAAATGTTGTTGCTAAAAATGACATAAAAAAACGTCCCCTTTTCCAATGATTTAGGCGACGTTTTACAAAAGTGTGCCCAAATAGCGTGAAAAAACGTCCCCTTAGACAATAGGCTACGCTCGAACAGGAGACGCCTAAAAAACGTCCCCTATTCTTTTAGGCAACAATTTTTTCAGTACTGGCTACGTTTTTTGACTGTTGCAAGAGAGGATAAATGGTGTAGTGTCCTTATACTCTTACAAACAAAACACACAATACTTATTTTATTTCCCTTATCTTTTCTCATGTTTAAATTATTTTTTCTTATCTGTTTATTTTCATTTAATTTGAAAAGAATGAACATAAACATCCCTCCTTTAAACCACCACCAACCCACCTTTTTGAACATGCTCCATTTGATCGCCTTAATTTTAACTTTTGAATGTCATTGATTTTGATGCTATTTTTTTATTCAACCTATATTATTTCAAATTTCTTCACTATTAATATGTAGTGGGATCTGACAATGGCAAAATGTAGTTGTGTTGTGCTGAATTCACAAATACATGTTTATGAGACATTTTAGGTGAAATGTGGTATTAATCTCACTTGTGTGATTGCTCTTAGCCTCATATGATGATCAAGGCTCCCCATGAAGCCCCGGCATTATGACTTCTTAGTGAGATTGTATATCATTTGTTTAATTCATTTATCTTAAAATCAAGTCTTTCAATGTCATTCATTTTTATGCTATTTTTTCTATTTAACCTCCATTAGTTCAAATTCTTTCACATTTTGTCTTTGGTGAATGTGAAAATGGAAAGAGGCATATATATGATGTTGATTTGACGAAATACATGCTCATTAGATATTTCAAAATGATGTCGCATTTTCTAAATGAGTCTAATTTTTTTGTTAAAATAATTACTCGTAAATCTCCAGCTTATTCGACAAACTCATAAAATTACCAGCAACTCACGCTATTTCCTATACTCTTAAGTACATATCACACACTTTTTTTTTCCTTTATCATTTTTCTTAGGTGTAAATTCATTTGTCATTTTGTTATATTTTCTAAGTTTATTTCCCTCTTCTCATGAAAGAAAGGAACGAAAATCTTCTTGCATGAAAACACAACTAACCCACCTTTTTTAGCATGTTGTGTCTCTGTCTGATCTTATTGTTTATATCTTTATAGCACAAACATAAAGAGTCTCACACTGAAGGGAAAGATGTTGACGTGTCAAGTATGAGTTAAACTTCAACATTAAATTCAAAAGTATATTTTGAACAACATATAAGTGAGGAGACCAATATAACTAATGTCTTGTATGGTTTTGGTAGAAATAAATTCATTGTGGTTTTTGATTTTATTTAAATAACGACATTAAATGTTAAACCTCAAAAATCATTACAGCGCAAAGATCATTAAGGTTTTATTCCATTTATATTTTTCTATATAAAATTAACCATAAATGTATTATTATTTTTTTGTATTATAAAAGACTTTTACGTGCACTATGCTACTAAAAGGGAATTGGATTATCTCCATTGAAATTTTTCTCAATTTTTATCCATTTCCAATCTACACGATTAAAATACAAAAACCATTTTTTTATAATTTAATTCTCAACTTCTCTCGTGTTTAATTGTTGAGATTACACTGGAGAAAATTTGAGAGAATTTTCAATGTAGAGAATCCAAATCCTACTAAAAGACACGATGTACTTTGATTTTTTTTAAAGACAATTTTTTAGAAAAAAAATTAAAATTGGAATTTGAAAAATTAATGGATTTATTGCTTAAATTTAATTTTGGGTATCATTCAACTCTTCCTTATACTCTTGTTGTTATTACATTTCTATAATTATATGACTTTTCTATGTTCTTGACTAATCTTTTTTCTTTTAGAATATCAAAATTAAGGCTTTCATTTTGGATAAAAAAATTTAGGCTTTTCAATGACCAATATTGAAATTTTTAGTTTTAAATTTAAACAATACATTTTCTTTTAAGATAAAAAATGTAGATGAGTTTGGTTCTCAATTGCTCACCGGGATCATAACATGTCTCATGATTCAAAGAGTGTTTATACAAATACTTGAAAATTATCCATCAAATAGGATACTCCAAAATGCCAGATGAATGTTACATTTGTTTTTGGCAATTGTGCTACATTTTTTTTAAAGTGATGAGTACTACTCTTAAATTGATTAATTTTGATTTATTTTACGATCATGTTAATAATTAGTTTTTAATTTAGTTCCTGATATATCAAAATCAATTTATTCTACATTATTTATTTTTATGAGTTTAATCAATATTGATAGCAATACAATTTGTTGTTTATCATATGTTTTAATATCCTTTTAAGGTTGATTTCGTGGTTGCTGGGTCAGGTTTATATACTCTCAGCATTTATACTTGCTTTTATTTAATATATTTTCTTTGCTTAAAAAAAAGATAATAATACAATTACATCATTAATACAAATTTCCTTCTCTAAAAAAAGTAGTGCACATTAATGAAAAGATATATATTAATAAATGTAAATCAATCAATATCAAAATAATTTAATACCCTAATAAACAGTAATTACAATTATTTACTCAAATATAATTAAGGCAAGGTAGTCAACGTAGTAAATAGGTTTTATTCTGATCATGAATTTAAGTGCAAGAATCAATTGTCATATTAATGTGTGATCAATTACAATAGTAGTATTGTCTTCTATCGTCTTGTTCCTGCCCTTGCTAGATACATCCTTAAGACAATTTCCTAAAAATATAGAATATTGATTCAATTTATAACGTCATCACCTATTATAATTACAATTGACATCTATCTTACAACTGAAAAGGTAGTATAGCTACTATCATAATTATCTCTTTCAATGCCAAAGAAAAAGTTCCAATTAAAAGAATAAAGAAGCACGTTTGTCTTTTGTTCTCTTTGGATCTCAACTATACTTTTTTTTTCTTTCCATAATTGAATCTTCATGAATATTGTCTATTCATGAATAATTTCTGCAAGTTAAAAAGTCAAAACAAACAAAAAAGTTATAAAATATTCAACAACACAACTTTATACCAAAGAAGAAAAACTACATTATATTTGTTAAAAAAAGAAAAACATAATCAGAAAAGACTTTCAATAATATGAATTACCAAAACTCGTGTTTCTCTTACATATATCAAAGAAATCCAATAAGTTGTTACAATACATGGGTCATGTACATTAATAAGAGAAATATGTAAAAAATTGACATTGTAACAAAGAGAGAAAATAGAGGTTCATAGAAGACTTTCTTGTGAATAGAGAGTGGTGTGAAAAGTGTGAGAGTCAAAACGGATATTTATAGCCAAAGACACAAAGTAACCAAAATAATCAAGTGCTTGATTCATGCATCTTGTAACGGAAAAAAAAATTGTACATTTATATTCATCAATTGGTGCATTTGTTCTTAGAAACAAAATCGTAGTAATTCAAACCAAATGATTTTATTTTATTGATAACTTTTTTTTTTTGACGATTTTATTTTATTGATAACCATATATTTGACATCTACGTACGCACACTATTTTTTGACCAAATATATTTTTATTTAATTTCAATGTGTAACAAAAAAAAACTAAAAAAGTGTATAAACATATTATGTACCATATCATTCCTTTCATGCTGCATAAACTATGGAAGGCGTTACAAAAATTTAGAGAGTTGTCTCTTCGTATTTAAAAAGAATTGTTGTAATAAAAAATGAAAAATAAAGGAAACGAAAACAACTAAAATTATAAACATATGTGAGAGAGAGAGAGAGAGAGAGAGAGAGAGAGAGAGAGAGAGAGAGAGAGAGAGAGAGAGAGAGAGAGAGAGAGAGAGAGAGAGAAGTGTGTGTCACAATGAAGATAGAGAGAAATGATGTGTGATATGATGAAGATGAAAATCATGACAGACATATTGACTATACAGAAGGGGAAAAAACCTAAGTAAAAGTTAAAAGGATGACATGTATGCTCAAATTTGATTGGTTGGTAATTTTAATCATGAATCATGATTGGCTGATAATTTAAATTATGAATCATGGTCAATTTTTATTGGTTGATAATACAAAACATATTCATGATAAGGCTATTAAAATGTTTATAATTTCCATTTTACTTTTTAATAAATTAATTGAAATAAATTAAATTTGTGTGAGTGATGCAAATGACATAAATAAAATGTGAGTAAATATATGGTGATTTGAATCTTTGATCAAGCAATTAATGAGATGAAGCAAGAAGGAGTGCCAAGTGTACTTTTCAAAAAAAATAAGGCAAATATACATATAATAAAGATAACTTATTAACGTAATCAATTCCGCCCATACTTCGTGAACAAAAGCATGAATTAAATTCTCTTAGAAACAATAAAGGTGAGAGCTAGCAAGAGAGTTTCTGCAAACAAATTTAAAAGATGTATCAAGAATTTAACATCAAGTTAGAAGTTATTTCGACTTTCCTAATTGGACCAAAAATTATTTGGAAAGTGATAAATGCGATAAGTTGGTGGACTGAGATAAAATGATATATTGAATAAGTGTAGAAAAGTGTTATGATATTAATAACAGTGTCATTAAAAGTGATATTAAACATGGTTTGATTTCGTTGCCATATATATAGAGAGAGCGTAAAAGCAAAATGTAGCTCAACTAGACCATTGACCCGTGCTCTGCACGGGTCCTACCGACTAAAATATGTACGAATAAGTTATATCATAATAATAAAAAAAATATGAAATACTATAAAAACGACATTTGAAGTGACATTAGTATTTTCACATTCATCATTGGTTATCATCAACCCTTTTTTTTTTTTACATTCAACTCATCTCTTAAAGTAACTCGTGTTAATAGTCATTACAAATTAAACAAAAAAAAATTGACTCCTTTGAAACTTGATCCAAGCCTTACACCAATTCCATATTAAGTTTGTGCTTGTGTGGCAAGAGTTTGTAATTCCCCTCATTAAATCCTACCATGACATTATCTAGCTTATATGTTCCTCCTTCTTCAATCATTCCTTGAATCGTTGGCACCAGGAACTTATGAACATTGGCATGGATCCTGTAACATCCCAGACTGCTTACAGGATTGCCGACTAACCCCACAAACCAACACGAGTCTTTTCAGCATGTTTTGTCCTCACTCACATGCTTACCAGGAAACTTCCCGGTAGGTCACCCATCCTAGTACTACTCCAAGCCAAGCACGCTTAACTGTGGAGTTCCTAAGGATTGAGCTCCCGAAAAGAAGATGCATCTTGTTGATATGGGTAGTACCTAACAATTCTTATAAGCCTTCCTTCAACCATGTAGTCCCATACCTACACGGCCTCCGGATCCCTCTCATTCCGATGTGTTTCGGTTCCTACTATTGTCGTGGGGGTCCCTTGCGGCTTAAACCGTTCCCCTTAGGTCGGGAACCTTTCGTATCCACATAGCGGGATATCGAAAGCCACGACGTGGGTGTTACATGCCCACCAGCTTCCGCCTGGTTCGTCCCCGAACCACACCGTACTGGGAGAGGTCTGCTCTGATACCAAGTGTAACATCCCAGACTGCTTACAGGATTGCCGACTAACCCCACAAACCAACACGAGTCTTTTCAGCATGCTTTGTCCTCACTCACATGCTTACCAGGAAACTTCCCGGTAGGTCACCCATCCTAGTACTACTCCAAGCCAAGCACGCTTAACTGTGGAGTTCCTATGGATTGAGCTCCCGAAAAGAAGATGCATCTTGTTGATATGGGTAGTACCTAACAATTCTTATAAGCCTTCCTTCAACCATGTAGTCCCATACCTACACGGCCTCCGGATCCCTCTCATTCCGATGTGTTTCGGTTCCTACTATTGTCGTGGGGGTCCCTTGCGGCTTAAACCGTTCCCCTTAGGTCGGGAACCTTTCGTATCCACCTAGCGGGATATCGAAAGCCACGACGTGGGTGTTACAGATCCGTCCTCACCAAACAAAAAATAACATGTCATTAACATAAACCATAGTATATGTTATCGTAGTGGCAACTTGAAAAAATGGTCATTTATTTATACAATCGATTTATATAATATACCTTCTCATCAACCAATATCATGAAGATGATATCGTCTGGATTTTCCTTATCACGGATCAGCCATATATGGGCCACATGGACATTCAACTTCAAATCCTTCTTTCCACCTGTCACAGCTGAAATGGGGGGTGAAAATGTTTGCCATATTAGCAAGTGCAAGAAAGAGTTATATTTGCTTAAATTTGCTTAAAGTCGAGAATGGTTGTATTAGCACAACTAAGTGGTATTTAAATAGGTAATTGACAATTCTCTTCGTTAGTTTCAAATGTGATTAATCATAGTCTTCTATTGGTAATAATTACTATTCAAAAGTTTTTAATTGACATTAACTACGTTCTTGATTGTCATTAACACTACGTCATAATTACTATTCAAAATCGAATCAACCTTGATACGTGTTATTTTTTGAAATAAGTACGTCATAATTGCTTTTAATAGGTAGTAATTGGTAGAGTGGTTAGTGCATAATGCATAAAAGTAATTAAAAGTAATTCATATACAAAAATATGCGACTTTCAAGTTTTTAATTGTCATTAACGACGTTTTCAAGCCATTAACTACGTTCTTAATTGTCTTTAACAGTACCTAATAATTACTATTCAAAATCGAATCGACCTTGATACGTGTTAATTTTTGAAATAAGTACGTAGTTAATTGCTTTTAATAGCTAGTAATAGGTAGAGTGATTGGTGCATAATGCATAAAAGCAATTAAAAGTAATTCCTATACAAAAACATGCAACTTAAAAGTTTTTAATTGCCATTAACGACGTTTTCAAGCCATTAACTACGTTTTTAATTGCCATTAACAGTACGTAATAATTAATATTCAAAATCGAATCAACCTTGATACGTGTTAATATCTGAAATAAGTAGGTCATAATTGCTTTTAATAGGTAGTAATTGGTAGAGTTATTAGTGCATACTTTAGTGATAAAATTCGAGGGAAATTTCACCTTGAAAAGCATATCTTCCTATCACTCTATATCGGATAGCACATTATAGTGTAAAAAATGCATGCGTGAAACATTGAAATGTCAGTAGAATAATGTGATAGGAATTAGTGTATGCGTGAAGCAGTAAAAAATGTATGCGTGAAACATTTTCAATTGCCACTTTCTAAGGGATGTTTATGTTATTTCTGATTAGCAATTAGTGTAGGGGAATGTTGACCGACTTGATTAGGTTTTAATACGTATTCAATTGCATTAACGAAGTGAGAGAACTTTTTTCAAGTTTGAATAAGCGAATGTGATCAAGTACTTGAACGGATGAGATTACTCGAGCAATTAGTACATGTTTGATCACATGATAAAAATGTATTAAATTAACCATATCATCTTGACATTAGTATAGTTTGAAAACCGTACATTTTACATTATTTATCATACATTACGAAATACTATAAAAACGACATTTGAAGTGACATTAGTATTTTCACATTCATCATTGGTTATCATCAACCTTTTTTTTTTTTTTTACATTCAACACATCTCTTTAAGTAACTCTTGTTAATAGTCATTACAAATAAAACAAACAAAAATTGACTCCTTTGAAACTTGATCCAAGCCTTACACCAATTCCATATTAAGTTTGTGCTTGTGTGGCAAGAGTTTGTAATTCCCCTCATTAAATCCTACCATGACATTATCTAGCTTATATGTTCCTCCTTCTTCAATCATTCCTTGAATCGTTGGCACCAGGAACTTATGAACATTGGCATGAATCCGTCCTCGCTAAACAAAAAATAACATGTCATTAACATAAACCATAGTATATGTTATCGTAGTGGCAACTTGAAAAAAGGATCATTTATTTATACAATCGATTTATATAATATACCTTCTCATCAACCAATATCATGTTCATGAAGATGATATCGTCTGGATTTTCCTTATCATGGATCAGCCATATATGGGCCACACGGACAATCAACTTCAAATCCTTCTTTCCACCTATCACAGCTGAAATGGGGGTGAAAATGTTTGTCATAGTAGCAAGTGCAAGAAAGAGTTATATTTGTTTAAAGTCGAGAATGGTTGTATTAGCACAACTAAGTGGTATTTAAATAGGTAATTGACAATTCACTTCGTTAGTTTCAAATGTGATTAATCATAGTCTTCTATTGGTAAAAATTACTATTCAAAAGTTTTTAATTGACATTAACTACGTTCTTGATTGCCATTAACACTACATAATAATTACTATTCAAAATCGAATCAACCTTGATACGTGTTATTTTTTGAAATAAGTACGTCATAATTGCTTTTAATAGGTACTAATTGGTAGAGTGGTTAGTGCATAATGCATAAAAGCAATTAAAAGTAATTCATATACGAAAATATGCGACTTTCAAGTTTTTAATTGTCATTAACGACGTTTTCAAGCCATTAACTACATTCTTAATTCTCTTTAACAGTACGTAATAATTACTATTCAAAATCGAATCAACCTTGATACATGTTAATTTTGAAATAAGTACGTAGTTAATTGCTTTTAATAGGTAGTAATCGGTAGAGTGATCAGTGCATAATGCATAAAAGTAATTCCTATACAAAAATATGCGACTTAAAATTTTTAATTGCCATTAACGACGTTTTCAAGCCATTAACTACGTTCTTAATTGCCATTAACAGTACGTAATAATTAATATTCAAAATCGAATCAACCTTGATACGTGTTAATATTTGAAATAAGTAGGTCATAATTGCTTTTAATAGGTAGTAATTGGTAGAGTGATTAGTGCATACTTTAGTGGTAAAATTCGAGGGAAATTACACCTTGAAACGCATATCTTCCTATCACTCTATATCGGATAGCACATTATAGTGTAAAAAATGCATGCGTGAAACATTGAAATGTCAGTAGAATAATGTGATAGGAATTAGTGTATGCGTGAAACAGTAAAAAATGTATGCGTGAAACATTTTCAATTGCCCACTTTCTAAGGGATGTTTATGTTATTTCTGATTATCAATTAGTGTAGGGGAATTAGTTATTTCTGATTAGCAATTAGTGTAGGGCAATGTTGACCGACTTGATTAGGCTTTAATACGTATTCAATTGCATTAACGAAGTGAGAGAACTTTTTTCAAGTTTGAATAAACGGATGTGATCAAGTGCTTGAACGGATGAGATTACTCGAGCAATTAGTACATGTTTAGGAGGGAAAAAAGCGAGGGAATTAGGGCAAAGTAAGGAGGATTAGGGCAAACATGATAGCCAAGCAAGTCTAGCTTTTATAATAAAGGATTGGTAGCTAGCTACCAAATACATTACCCATAAAAGAGTAGTGTTCGGGTACTAATTGTAATTCTCTCATTTTATTTACTACAATTCATTTTGCATTAAAAAAAAAAAAGAGTGTTCGTTCTACCTTGCAACTTTTTCCCACCGAATCGAATTAATTAGGGGCTAAAAACCAAATTAATCTTATTGGGAAGTTGGAATTACTCTTTCAATTTTTGTATTATGTAAACAATCTCAAACTGAATACTTTATAACCACAAACCAATTATTTGATGATCATGGTTTGGTTTAAAGAAAATATAAGACAAACAGGAAAAAGAATTAAAAATCCAAAAAGACACTTATCAAAATACAACAAAAGTGCTTTTTTTTAAGGGCAAAGACAATTTATTAATAAGGTAATAGCTACAAAAGTGCTTATTTATTAAAAAAAAAAAACTTAATTTACAACAACAACAAAACCTTTTTTTTTTCTTGTCAAAAAAAAAAACAACAAAACCTTTTTTTTTTCCTTGACAAAACAACAAAACATTATATCTCACTGAGTAGGATCAGATACATAGATCAACTTATATTATTTTATCATAAACCAAATTCCGATCTAACACTTATATTTTTTACTATGAAAATGGCAATTGAACGAAAATAAATGATTTTTTTTTTCTTCCTTTACTAGTGCCTTCTAACCAGCCCAGCTTGTCATAGTGTGTTCACCTGCCAAATTTAATTAGAAACTCTAGAAAATATAATATAATTGAGAAATATAATATAATTGAGATTCTGGTTTTAATTTTCAGTTTTTAGCTCTAAAAAAAAAAAAAAATTCAGTACGTGAATTTTTTTTTTCTTTTCAGTTTGTAATAAATTGAATTCTAAATTTTAACACAGCATAAAGGATGCAAAATCCATTACAATTTGCAAGCAAGATGTGTCATTAAAAGTTAGATGTTTTCGATGTAGGAGTACAAAACACAGATACAAATTATACATAAAGGGCAACCCAGTGCGCTAGAGCTCCCGCATATGCAGGGTCCTAAAGTTAGATGTTTTCGATGTAGGAGTACAAAACACAGATACAAATTATACATAAAGGGCAACCCAGTGCGCTAGAGCTCCCGCATATGCAGGGTCCTGGAAGGGGTCCCACCATTTGGTGTATTGTACGCAGCCTTACCCTGTTTTACACAAGAGGCTGTTTCCAGGACTTGAACCCGTGACCTTTCAGTCACATAACAACAACTTTATCAGTTGCGCCAAGATACAAGTTATACATATTTGATATAAAAATCAATAACACATAAACTGCAGAAACAATTATATACAATAATAACTTATTAAAGTATCAACTCCACCCATACATACTTGGTGAAGAAAAGCCTGAATTAAATTCTCTTGGAAACAATAAAGGTGAAAGAACTTTCAGGACTTGAACCCGTGACCTTTCAGTCACATAACAACAACTTTACCAGTTGCGCCAAGATACAAGTTATACATATTGATGTAAAAATCAATAACACATAAACTGCAGAAACAATTATATACAATAATAACTTATTAAAGTATCAACTCCACCCATACATACTTGGTGAAGAAAAGCCTGAATTAAATTCTCTTGGAAACAATAAAGGTGAAAGAACTAGCAAAAGAGTTTCTGCAAACAATTTTAAAAATTGTATCAAGAATTTAACACACAAGAAATTATTTTGATTTTCATAATTGCACCAAATATTATTTTGATCATCATGACTAAACAAGCATTCAATGTTCCTCTGTATAAGGTTTGGGGCGGGTTCGGGTTTGAGGATGAAATTTCTCGTTACTCATGTGTTTCAACACTTCTTTTACCTCATGTTCTTGAATCCGATGATAGTAGTTATAGTTTCTATCCTCCTCTCTAATGTCTATCATGTCCGAGTATGGTAATATATATCTCATAACCTTCATTAAATAAGTTTTGAAATACTACTTTCATTTACCCTCTTCCTTTTTAATACACTTTACTTTATCTGTATATATTTTCTTTCTTTCTTGTCCATTACAATAATATATATAAACTTATCGTATAACCTTCAAAAGCTTGTATTCGTTTTGTGTTCAATGTCTTCTTGGCCCCTTTCTTAGCTCTCTTATAATTTTCCTAAATATTTGTACTTTTACACCTATACCACACTTCCCTTTTGATTCTCACTTTAATTTGCACACTTTGGTTCCACCAAGATTCTTAACTCTTAGCTAGGTCCAAAACCTATTAATTCTCCTAGTGCCATCTTGTTCCACGTAGCATTTGCTTCTATGCAACTTCACACAACCTTCCTTTTAAAATCTTTTGTAGAAAAACACTTTGTTTTTCATCCTTTAAATGCCACCACTTGACCCTTCTATACCAATTGTGGTATCTCCTCCTTGCTCTTCTCTTAATACTTACATACATAACCAATATTATATGGTTGATAGTAAAACTCTCTCCAGGTAAAACATTAAGTTCAAACAAATCTTTCTGTTAGAATTCCTACTAAAAATAAATCTATCCGAGAACATGACATCTCACTCTTGTATGTAATAAGATTCCTTCTTCTTTTCCTACAGTAAGATTAATAGGCAAAAAAAAATATAGGATGGATTTACCCTATGTATTTATCTCCCGAAGGCTATACCATCATTTACGCCTTCAAAACTTATCAAACACTCCTTACATGGCCATTTAGATCCCCTCCTATAATTTTTGTTCTCCTTGTGGTATATCTTGAATTAAGCTTTTCAAATCCTTCCAAAATTTTACTTTAGAATATTATTCCAACCCTACCTAAAGTGTTTAAACACTAATACCATTAATGATGTCTTATTCAACTACAAACTTGTGGGCTACAGTCCAATCTCCTATCCTCTTTACATCAATAATATCCTTTTTTTCATTCCATATCGAAAATAATGCCTACGCCATTTCTCGATCTAACTTTTCCAGTGTATCAATGCTTAAATCTTAAACTATCCAATTCTTTCTCCTTTTCACCTACCCACTTAGTTTCATGTTGGCACATAAAATTAATCTTCCTCTGAGTCACAACGTCAACAATTTCCATATATTTGCAAGTAAGGGTGCCTTTATTTCATGTTCTAAAATGGGTCCTACTCTCATCAACTAACTTATTTACCCACACTCGTTCACAAAGATTTGGAGACCGTGCTTATTTTTTACTGCATCCAAGTGGCGATGTATCCACGCTTCTAGGCACCGACCTAGTGTTAGCACTATTATATACTCGGTCCATATCATAGAGATTCAAAGTGTTTCAATTAAATTCAAGTGTTCCAATTTTAAACAGTAGAATTTATTCTATGTCTTAAAAAATTTATAATATAGAATGTCATTTAATTATGTATATTTTTAAGTTTTTTTTTAGAAAAAAGTTATGTGTAATTATTTGTTGATCCAACCCACTAAAAACCGACTCATCCCGTGAACACTTGTAGGTGTGGATCCAAAAGCATGTTTAACAACTCCAAGATCCAAATAAATACATGTACCCGGAATAAGTACAAATAAGATACCATCGGACAATAACTGCCATGTCGCATCCCATACTATATCAGGACTCGTCATTGTGCTAGTGGTTAAGAGATGCACAAACAACCAACGTAGTTGATGGCCCGAACCTAACTCACCATTTTCTGTGATACCATCTATAAACTCTCTGTCGTCATCAAGTAATCCCAAAGAAGAGCATGCTTCCTAGAACGTGTCATAGGTATGTCCATTAATAATTTTTATGCAACTATATCCAATGCAACCCTTCTGAACGGTAAATAGTATCCTCATGTAGTACAGCTCCCCTATACCAGGCGGCGTGTAATGAAGCCTTCAATTTGATATCCTAGTTTACGTGGATGCCACTGTTTGTCTTTCTTCTCATAAGTAAATCTTGTTGGAAATTCAGCATACATTAGATCGCGACCGCCTACTTACAGACAATTTGCTTCAAACCACGCGAGAAACATGGTTGACGCTTCCTCGTTATACATCACCATGTCCTCGATGTCACGATCACCATCATATAGTACCGATTCTTCATTATATAAATGAAACGTTAGTTTGAGAACAGGAGGCCATTTATGGTGTATATCAAAAGCAAATATCCTCCAAACAGCCTCGGAAGGCCAAACATAACGACAATCGTAATACTGCTTTATTTCATCAACCGACTTGGACTTATCACGATTATCACCGTCAACAGACAACTACATTAATGCCTTATCAGGGCATTTGTTCACATATTTGAAAAGGTACTTGATGGAGTTGGATTTGTTACAATATTCCACATTTACATGACCTCCGTATCTAATGAGAAGATGTGGATTGTATGGGACGACATAGCGATTATCCAATTGGAAACCCTGCTTGTCAACATGTATCCCAAAATCGCGACGTTTGTACGTCAGATAACCCTCGTCGTCTATCGTCGTAGTTCCTTTAAAATCCTTCAGATAATATTTCGTACATTTGCCCTTGTCCATGCAAGGCGAGAAGAGACGGGCACCACCACATGGCCCGTGCATCATATAAGAAGAAACAACATCATAAAGTCTTGCATAAAGTGTGTTGTCAGGCAGCTCGGCTGATATGATCTTATCAATGTCAGCACCCATCTTCAGTTTGTTCCCTGAACTCAACCACACCAAGATATGACCATGCGAAAGACCTCTTTTTTGAAACTCGGCTGTGTACATACTTGGCAACAAAACAATAACCGTTAGTACAGTTGGCAATAACAACACAATAGTTCGCACTCGAAAATAACGTGACTATGACCTGTTTATTACGAAGACAAAAATGATGTCGTAATTTATTTTAAGACGTATATGGTGTAATAATTTATTTAAAAAATAAATAAACATCAACAATGTATACCACATAGTATTACAATGTATACCTGCATCAATTTATTATGCAGACAAAGACGGTGTCATAATAATACTTAAAAAATAAATAAAATACTACTTAAAAAATAAATAAAATACTTAAATAAAATACTACTAATATTATTGTGTATACCTGCGTCAACTTTGCCAAACAATTCTTCCTTCTTAAAATCGTCCATTAATTTATCCAACTTCATACTTGAGTGACCAACGATCTAAAGGCAGAATTTCAATAGAATATGGAACCAGACATAACATATATTATACATGAAAAAAAAACCCAACAAATGGACATTCTCCATAAAATGAAAAATATTTACATTATCTAATTTTTTTCTTGTCACATAAACATTCCAAAAGCTTCATGGGTAGATCTATGGTATCCATACCACAAGCCATTAGAACTTGAAAGTATCATAGGGTGAATCTGTGTATTTGCCCAAAATACATGAAAACAATAAAGGTGAAAGAACTAGCAAAAGAGTTTCTGCAAACAATTTTAAAAATTGTATCAAGAATTTAACACACAAGAAATTATTTTGATTTTCATAATTGCACCAAATATTATTTTGATCATCATGACTAAACAATCATTCAATGTTCCTCTGTATTATTTTATTTTACTAACAAGAACAAAGAAAAAACCGAGAAACAAAGGTATAAGTTCTGCCCTATATTGTATCTTTTTCGCGAATAATGCTAGGAGAAAAAATATTGAATTCTAAAGAAGCAAGTTTGGCTATGGCCTTTAGAGCTTCTTTCAAGTTCGAGTGAACCTCCATAAGCTCGGCATCAGTATTGGTAAGCTCGTTTTTCAATTCTTGTTTATGCATGGCCAAGTGCTCAAGGCTCTCTCTAAAGACTTGTTCAGATCCCTCCACAGAACCATTCCATTTAGCTAGTATTGCTCTTTGTTGCGCAAGAACTTGTTGTTCTCTAATTCGAATATCTTCGGATATTTCCGTCAAGAGTTTTTCACTATACTCGAGTTGTTCGACGAATATCCTGCTATACTTCTCGTGATCGAGCAAGAAGGCTTCGAGGTTGGACCACCATGCTCCCTCAAAAAACCATTTGAGATTTCCAATCAATTGCAAAATCTCAAATGCTAGACTTTCATCAACAACCGAGAATGGAGTGTTGTGAGCTAATAGCTCCAGCAATTTATAAAGATACCAGTATGCACAAAAACGAAAGAAACGGGTTAAACAATCATTTCGCAAGACAAATCCACAACGAAGACGCCTGTTGTGATAGTCTATCGAAATGAAATTGGCAATGTTCATTGCCAGTTCAACCGTAAATCCAAGCAAATCAATCCCGTTTTCGTACATGTGGTGTTCAAGATTGGAGGAGAAGTTGAAAGCCATTGATTGAAATTGAAATTTGTGGGTGTTGCAGCAGGCACAAAAAAGGAGATATATGTTGAAGGTACGGCGGATAGAGAGAGAGAGAGATATGCTTAGGTTTATGGAGTGTAATATTGCACCTATTTATATATGCTTATGTTATTTTTTATTGTAATAAAATAATTATTATGGTCCTTGACCAAAAATAAATAAAATTAATGCAGTCAATAATGAATAAATATAATAATTTAAGGTAGTCAAAAGGAAAAGAAAAAAAATCAAGGTAATTATTGTTAGTTTTTTTGTCCTTACTTTTTGTCTTTGAAGCTTTTGCACACAGAATTTCATAAACTATCAATTAGTTCAAACTTGATATAATTGTTTTTCTCTCTCTTGCTAACGAGTGGTTTGAAACATTTTTTAAGGATTACAAATTAAAAAGTATTCATTAAAAAAAAAGTATTCATTAAAAAAACATCAATTTCTATTATATAGAGTGCACATATTTTCAAAAAAACTTACCATTTAAGATCTTTAAAGAGTGTCATGAGACACTCGTTAGCGTTTTCCTTGTTTTCTCTACAAGGGTGTAAACCCTTGTAGAGCAAAACACACCCGCTGGGGTTTGAACTAACGACTAACATCACACATTCCAAATAATTTACCGTCAAACCGCTGCATATAGATTGATAGTATTTAAGGTTGAAGATATATAATGCATATTTTCGGCCTTATATTTACAAAAAAATTATTATTGGCCCCAAAAATTATGAGGCTCGGTGGTCTAGCTCAACCTCGACGGGCTATGGGCCGGCCATGATCTTCCTCATATAAGGAGTGGTTTACAACCAATTTTTAATCCTAAATCACCCCATTAAATTGTTTTTTTCATCCACTTTATTCAGATAAGTGGTTTTCATATATATATATATATATATATATATATATATATTGAATACATGACACTTTTATTCTCTTTTTGTAAGATATAAATTTCTTAGTAAGTTTATTGAATAATGTGTGTATTTGATTTATATTATATATATATATATATATATATATATATATATATATATATATATAATATCAGATACATCAATTATTTTCAATCACACTATTATTGTTTTCAATGATTAAAACATTAAAATTGGATTGTACCAAAAAAAAAAAAAACTAAAATTGGAAACATGATCTTATCATAATCCTTCTTATTTTCTTGTTGCAAAATTAAAATACAATAATTAACATACTCCTTAAGGCTAACAATTATTCACATAATAACATGAATTCTTATCCGTGGATCACCTTTTTTTTTTTTTTTAACCAAAAAGGATAATGTAGCAGTGTGCTACATTACCAAATATATATATAGATAGAAAACCAAAAGAAAGGGAAAACAAACAAGAGAGATACAAAGGAGGGGGACCAAACCAAAACCTCCTTAATGAAGAACAAATCTAAAACTAGGCAACCCTAGTCTGTTTTGCGCATAATGACCCCGAATACAAAGGGGAATCTCAAACCAAACAGTAAGCACATTCAACTGACTTCCCAAACCGGCTAATGTGTCCGCACAGTGATTTCCCTCCCTATACACATGAGTCGCAAAAAAGTTCATGTTCCTCAGCTTCAACATACAATTGTTCCACCTGTTTCTTAGGTTCCAAGGAACCAGAGAATGATTCTTGAAAGCATTTATAACTAGCACAGAATCAGATTCTAACCATAAGTGAGCCCAATGGTTTTGATACGCAATCTCAATGGCTCTCATTGCTCCAGAAAGCTCCGCATGGAATGCACTACCTTTACCCGTGTTTTCAGCGAAACAACAAATAAAAATTGAATCTTTATCTCTAAAAATTCCTCCACAAGATGATGCTACATTATTGGATGAACCATCAGTGTTGCATTTAATCCATTGGAAAACTGGAGGATGCCATAATACTTCAATAATTTTCGGAGCCTTTGGAGGATGGATGACAACGTGAAATTTTTTCAGAATAGCAAAATCTGTTATAGAATTGGAAGCCACTGCCTTTGAATTATTACCAGCAAAAGATGTGTTTGAAAGAATTGAGGTGATAGAGCTTTTCCAATGGATTTTCTTGTTCTGAAACCTGAGTTGGTTCCTAGCAAACCAGATGGCATTTAGGAGATTAACAAGGGCAGAAGTGATCACCAGTTTGCATTGAGGGTTCCATGCTCGATCACATAAAGACCATATGTCTTCTTTATCTTGAAAATGAAGGGCTCGGTTCAGGACAGCAGCTAACCAACACCATAACTGGACGGCATAGGGGCACTGAAAGAACAAATGAAAAGAAGTTTCTTCATGTTGAGAGCAAAGAGAGCACATTGAGGGGAGGTGACAACATACATTGTTTTAGTTATTGTTTTAGGTTTTGCTTTTCCATTGCCACCAGTTACATGTCAATTTTTTCTCCTGCTTGCTGTTGGTAAAAACCAAGGTTTTGCAACTCGAGAGTTTACCTCAACTCGTTTTACATAGGTAAACTCGACTCGTAAACTTGACTCGAGAACTCGTACGAGTTTACCTAAAATTAAAATTATATAAAATTTATTATATGCATGACATATATAAGCTAATATAATACTGTAAATATGTCAATAATGCACAATTTGACTTAATTACAAAGGCAAACTATACCAAACTACCGTAATAAAACATTATGCTCAACTTAACATCAAAATACAAAAATTAGCACAGAAAATCATAAGTTTCATAAGTCTCTAAGTTTAGGCCATCCATAAAACCATCCAAAAAAACAAGTTTCACAAGTTCCTAAAGTTGTTAATAAAACTATCTAAAAAAATAAACTAGTTAATTTCTTCAAAAGGTCAACAAACACCACCACCGCAAATTTTTCTTTAGATGTAAACTCGTAAAACATAGATTGTGAAGTGGAATGGTTCTCGACAATCGACATTCTACAAATTAAAAGCTATGTTTTTTTGTTTTGTTTTTTGAAATCAAAATCCATGGTTGTTAAACCCAATTGGGTTGACCTAGTAGTATTGACTTGTAACTTGGGAGTGTGCTCCACTAAAGGTCTCCGGTTCGATTTTCTCTGGTGCCAATTTAGGTGAGTTAATTTAGCTTATTCAAAAAAAATAAAATCCATGGCTGTTGGTCTTTTTCGTAAAAATCAGAAGCATAATTATTGACTGGGTTTAGCAAGAAGATGAGCACCGTAGTACAATAAATATGAGCCATTAAGATTATAAATACTAATTTTCTCAAAAAAAAAATTATAAATACTAATGGACAGGATTTGGCGTCAAAGAATCCGTTGACATCAGGTGTCAACATATCCTATCTCATTAAAAAAATGAATTGTTTAATAGAGAAAAAGACCAAAAGGAGTAATGTTATATTGTTGACAAGAAAAACCAAATTACATTGATAATTTCTTTTGAATGAGTTACGTCGATCATTAAATCAATCATAATTAAGTTTGAAAAATAATAAAAATGAGTTAAAGAATGAAACTCAATTAATTACTAAGGTAAAGATACCCCATGATTAATATTATTTAGCTTTTATATCAATCGTAGAATCACGAAAAACATTTAAAATAAGAAAATGTATTTAATTTTTCAATAAAAGGAAACATCATGTCCTCGTGAGCTTATCTCAGTTGGTATGGGTTCGAACCTCGACCACCACCAAAAAAAAAGGAAACACCAAAAAAAATAACATCATGTAATTCGTAAATTTCGTTAAATAAAGTTAGAGAAAATCTAGAATAAAAAGTGGCAGAAATTGTGCGTAAATCTTATGCAATAAAAAATTAATATGGAAACAACTAAAAAAAAATAAAATCAACCAAAAGAGAATGAATAGATTCTATGAGAAAATTTGTATCAATTGATTGATTCCATAATTAATATTTTCTTTTTTATTACCTTCTATATATTCACTTCCTCAAGAAAGTTCTATATATACATCTCATGTGAAGACAAAAATTTTGAAAACTTTGGTGAGAATTTTAGCCCTAAAAGAATATACAGAAGGTAGAAAGAGACCATCTTCAGAGCCGTCCACTCCATAAAGGTAGGGTTTAATAAACTTCATCAATATATTGTGTTTTTTTTTTTTATTAATTCGTTCTTCCATTGGTGCTGTTTTTATTGTTTTATCTATTTTAAGAGAATCTGGTTTAATTATGTTTTCTGCAATATATTGTGTTAATTTCCACTTTCTTTGGTACTGGCAGGGGAGAGTTTTTTTTTTTTTTTTTTACCTAGGTTAGATGAAAACACAATTCAATATTTCTTAGAACTTTGGTACTGGCAGGGGAGAGTGTTTTTATTTTTTTTTTTATTTTTTTTTACCTAGGTTAGATGAAAACACAATTCAATATTCCTTAGAAAACGTTAGAAGAAGTTTATGTAAAATAATTGCAAAGAAAAAAAAAAAGACAGAAAACATGCAATTTCGTTAGATCAGTTTTTGGTTCGTTGATTAAAAATATCTATTTTTGGTTTGGTCATTAGATAAATGTTTGCAAGTCTTGAACCCTAAAAGTGATGATTATGATCAAATCCTATGAAGCACCTACACCTCTCTCGGATTAGGTGTGTCCCGATGTCGGATACCCGACATCGACACCAGTACGACACCTATGATTACATTGTAGTCTGGGTCCATGTTTCATAGATAAAATCTCTTTTAATTTGATTCAATCCAAAATTTTAGTAAATTTGATTACACCAAATCCACAAAGTTTCAAAATCGATAACTTCACCGGATTCTTTTTGTGGTTATAAGAGATTAGATCGGTTTTCATTTTTTTTTACTTAATTAGATATGTTTTTGTTAAATATCAGCATTATATTAGTAATCATTAGTTGATAGGTACAAACAAAGAAAGTCTTTTCTTTTCAATATCATTAATGGAGTTATTTCCTAATTTTGCAGAAATTTTTTCTTATCTTTTTGGAGATTTTTCATAAAACTCCTAGAGATCACCACAATGTTTCCCTTGTCTCAAAATGATTGTACTCAATATAAGGAACATCATATGGATGAGGTTAACCATCACTCTAGTTTTGCAACCAGTGAAATTGGATACAAATATCAAGACCATGATCAAGAACCCGTTCTCATTTACCATAAGCAGCAGAATACTATTCAGGAGAATAATGAAATTCATCACAAATATTCCAATATAAATGCTGATCAATGGACTACAAAAGAGAATAGGTACATAAAATCATTTATAATTTCTATACTTCGTACTACATGTTTTCATATATAGTTTTATTATGGTTCAAGTTCAATATATGTTTAACTCTTTTGTTTTGCAATTTGATTAATCTTATCTTGTTTTTATATATATTTTTAGCATTTTTGTCGAATCCGTGGATCTCTTTCTAAATCGATGGACCTTAAAACAATGCATGGAGAGATGGTACCATCTTAAACCAGATATTAAGGTGTTTCTTTTTAAATCCTTTTTAACACTTTTTTTAGCAAAATCCTTTTTATCTTTTATTGCGTAAACCTACACATATAATGCTTTTACATGTACATAAAACCGCATAAAATAAATAAAAAAAATAGAAATGCTTATCAGTTAAATGCATAAATGCAATTGAATCATCATTTGTATATGATTTTATAACAACAAGTGGAATTCGTAGCTAACATTTATTTTATATTCATTGATGCAAGTTCTTATAGATTGTACAATATTGACATAATAGTTTTAGTTATTACATTTCATTGAAAAACCTAATGGATGTGTGTATTTTTTTTTTTTTTGTTTCTTACATTTGAGACCGGAGGGAGTACATAATAAAAATATTGCACATGAATGGAAACAAATTGGTGAAATGGAAATCTTCCTCTATTTAATTATATATAGACCTAATCTAAACATGTTTTGTATAATTGTAGAATGAGCCATTGAGTGAGGAGGAGCAAAACATACTAGATCAAGCCCACAACATATTTGGAGACAACTGGACTGAAATTTCAAGAAGATTGCCAGGACGTAACGATAGTTATGTTAAGAATCATTTGAACGCCATTAAGCAAGTCGAGAATGCCAAGAAAAAATCCAGGAACATGGTGAAAATTAAGAACCAACCTAATTACATTTTTGAAGGTTTGACTACTCCAGAAGATGAATTTGGTGGATATGTGCCAATGACATTCAACGATGATTATGAGTTATATGGATTAGAGTTTTATCCCGAGGTTCCCATGAAGCAGGAAATCAATTTCATGAAGGCCTTATGTGGAAACGTTTAAGGTGTTTATGTTTTCATGTTTAGTTTTAGAGATAGTTTGTTCTGCTTAATTTCCTCCATTAGGGTTACTTGTGTATGGGACACAATTCTTAAATAAGAACTTGATGGATACTTAGGCATATGAAGTATGACATACAAATTATTATTATTATTATTATTATTATTATTATTATTATTATTATTATGGCAAGATCAAGGCTGAATCAATCTCTCTTCTATTACCATTTGAAATTTGCACTTCATTGAATTTCTATTGTAGAGGATCATATCCTTAGTTTCAATTTGTATTTCCTATTTGTATTTCCTAATCTTGTTACAATATATCTTTATATAAACAATGTTAGCTACTCCCATCAATAACAACAACATTAACATGATAAGATATGCTTTGCGTTATTCTTGTCAATAATCATGGCCTTGTTGTATTCAACAAAAAAATCAGAATCAGAAAATGAAAACAGAAGCTCTTCATTCTATCATGATGTCAACTTCACTAAGCAATTCATCAATCTAACGGAGCCACTTGGGTATCTACCTTTTTGAAAACAAATTTATCATGAGCTCTTCATTTCATTTTTTTTTCTTTTCACTACCAAATAAATGTTTTTTACGCAACATCTCAAAATCAATCACATACTGATCAATAGAAACCACAACAAAAAAGGCTTAATTGCACTTTTCCCCCTATCTTTTTGCTAATTGTGCGATTTTGCACCCCCTCCTTTTTTTTGAGCGATTTTGCACCTCATCTTTTGTCAATTGTGTTTTGTTCAAAATCATCATTAACTGCTGGCAGCTTGCAGGTCTGTGGCATATAATTCAACAGGTCTGGTCTCTCACTCTCTCTTGTACCGAGTTGATTTTTGGCATACTTCAACAACTCGACACAACACAAAAACAAAAGTTTGGGGTTATTTTATGGAGCATTTGGAAAACCAGAAACAACAAAGTGTGGACCAATGTTGTGGAAACAATTCAACAAATTGTTGACCGAGCGGAGGTTTTTTTGAACAGCTGGAAGAATGCACAAGAAGCACGAAACCGGGGTCCTCCAAATAGTATGCAAAGTGAGATTGTTAATTGGACAAAACCATCAGGAGGGAGACTTAAATGCAATGTTGATGCATCTTTCTCCAATTCCCTCAACAAAACTGGAATTGGAGTTTGTATTCGAGATTCAGAAGGAAACTTTGTTAAAGCGAAAACTGCATGGATCACTCCCATACTTGATGTTGACGTGGGTGAAGCTCTGGGCCTTTTATCTGCATTGCAGTGGGTAAAAGAACTCAATCTGGAAAACATGGATTTCGAAACAGACTCTAAAGTAGTCGCATACAACATTTATGGGAAGGACGGTGTCTCTGATTTCATGGCAATAATTAATGATTGTAAACACCTGCTGGGAACTGATCTAACGAACTCGGATGTAAAGTTCATTAGGAGACAAGCCAATGGTGTCGCCCATAGTCTAGCTAAGGAAGCACCATATAATGCTAGTTTCCATATTTATCACAATATTCCACATTGTATTTCTACTTTGATCAATAATGAAAAGCTATAAGCTTATTTCTTTCAAAAAAAAGAAAAGAAAAAGCCCTAGTGTCTATTGATTTAATTTTCGTGGTCACAAGTGTACACCAATTGGGGTGGGGCATTGGGCTATTCAACAAAAATACTATCAATTTAATTATTTTTTTTAAAATGGACTAATAGGTTAAGGTATCATAGTTTTTTCCTGAAGGATATGAAACCACGTGTTTAAAAGGATAGAATAAAATGACACAAGCGACAACCGGTGTATATCAACAACACAAACAAAAAGCAGATAGGGTTTCTTCCTTGAATTTCTTTTCGAAGGGTTTCACTTTCGACAACCGCACCGTTCTCATGAATATCCCTCCTCAGCCAAAAGTGGCGGCGCTTCTGGTAATTCTCCATGCCGAACTTATTGTCGAAATCCTAACGTTCCTTGATGTAAAATCTCTTACGCGGATGAAGTGTGTATGCAAGTCGTGGAAAACCCTATTCTCTGATCCAATCTTCGTTAAAATGCACCTGAAAAGGCAATCGACACGAATGACACACCTAGCACTTTTCTCAAAAATGTCCCAAGGTTTGGTAGATTGTAGGGCAGTACCCATCTCTCGTTTGCTGGATTCCACCTTGAATTCTATCACCCTTACAGACGACGATCCTTATTACCAATTCAATTTCAAGAACGCCAGGGGCATGGTTGGTTCGTGCAATGGATTGGTCTGCTTGCAAGGTTGTTCTTCATCAGATTCAGCTGCGTATACCGACCACTCGTTCTCTTTCTGGAACCCGGCCACAAGGACTATATCTGAAACATTAATGTCTTTTCGCCAATTATCACAATAGTGATCCCTGGGAAGATATTTGCAAGTTCATGTTTGGTTATGATAATTTAACGGACACTTACAAGGTTGTGTCGTTAGGTTTGAAAATTGGGGACAGCCTTATGACATCCTCGGTAAGAGTTTTTACATTGGGTGATAATGTTTGGAGAAATATTGATTGTTTCCCTGTGGAATTGGTGTATCATCCTTTATGTTATTCTTCGAGTCAGGGTGTTTATTTCAATAATAGTATTAATTGGTTTGCCCGTCACCGATATAATTGTCATTTGATTACAATTGAACAATTTGTGATTATCTCGCTTGAGTTGGGGACCGAGACATATACACAGTTGTTGCTACCTCGATGTTGTGAGGAAGAGCTACGCGATCCTCCAACACTTCCTCCAACTCTTTCTATCTTGAATGATTGTCTTTGTTTTTCTTATGATTACAGGAAAACACATTTTATCATATGGCAAATGAAGAAATTTGGAGTTGAAGAGTCTTGGGTTCAATTCCTTAAAATTAGTTATCTAAATCTTCAAATGGATTATAACCGTTGTGAGTTGTACTCCGAATTGATTGTAATTCCATTGTGTGTTTCTGAGAATGGTGACACAGTGATATTTGCAATCAATCGTGACGACCAAGTAATTCACTACAATTGGAGAGATAATAGAGTAAAGAGAATTAAAAGTACCAACGAAATTTGTTGGTTTTATGCCAAGGGATATATTGAAAGCTTGATATCGACTTGTTGAAGGTAAGTCTCTGTTCGATGATTTGCTTGTTTGAATTAGTATGAATTTGTGTACGGCATACAATGTACTTATTCCAATTTTTTTCAATTCTCTCTTTGTATGACAAACTTGTTTGTAAGCTTAGCATGAACTAAAATCATGGTTTAAATTATACTTAGTAAGGATTAGTCAATTTTTATTGGCGATTAGATCTTTGTAGTAAGTAACAGCCATTAATTATAACGGCGTTGCGCAGCAGGGTGCTATGTGAAACTCCTCTACGTTGTGTTGCTTTTTGATTCTATGTAGACTCGCGAGTCCGACAACCTTGATGGTGGCCAAATAGAAATATATAGAAGCCAAATAGCGGGGTATTGACCATGATGATACTGATTCTACATCTGATGGTATAGAAGAACATTTGTCATTTTAAAAAAAAATAATAAAATAAAAAACTATTTCTGTAAAGTCACTTTCTGGTTATAGAAAAATAGATAGTTATATAATTGGGTTCTCAGTGTTTAGGTTCACAATGGCAAAAGTGGTTGATCTAATGAGTGGTTAAAAATAATACTGGTAATAAGCATGTTTGAGGTGCAAGGTCGCTTTTAAATATGGTATTATGTAGTTTTGCTTAGATTTTGATGATTATTGAGTATTGTTTTCTGAGTCTAATTGATTAACCTTAGAGGATTTTGAAATTTGAAAGCAGCAAGTTTTCACCAATAATAACATAATCTAGAGTTACATTAATTCTGTTTTTTAGCCTTTTAATAAACTTTGTTACTTTGGACCAAGCAGGATCAATCAATATAAGCTGAAGCAACCATGTGTTTCATTTGCTCTCCCAATAAAGCAGAGGCACTGACCAAGCTCATACAAAGAGGACTTGATCAATTGTTAATGCTAGCTTATTTATATCAAGCACTGAAGTTGCAGGCTGTTACCTACTGATTATCATTTAATTTTTTTTAATTCGATTGCACGGATAATATGTTATTTGTCGACCCAACTTAGTAGGACAAAGCTTGGTTGTTGGATAATACAATGATGACAGCATATTTGCATTACATATGTTTCTTGGTACATCCATAGGTTTTTTATTCATACCTTTTTGTTAACATAATACATTTTTTCCTAAGTTTTTTCCTCCTCCACTGAGAGGTAGCGACTAAATGCTCAGATGAGCTAGGCTAGCAAAGAATTGATAGTAATTGTACTATTTTGATTTGGATACAATTAACCTATTTATGATTCACTTTTTAAAGATGTTGATAGTTTGCACCATTAAAAAGTACAAAACTAAAGGTGGTTCCGATGGAACTAAACTCAGTCCTTTATGCAAAGTCTCGAGTTTGAAGGGAGACCTATTTATATTGGCGACTTATGTTTATACTTAGAGTTTTCATCGCACATATAATATGGTTGATACAAAAAAATTTCGTAAGACACTATTCATGGTTTAAATAAATGAGAAATTAGTAAAGATTTGTTAGAGATTCAGTTTGAGATTTTGACGTAAAAAGTTATATAACCCAACTGTAATTTTTTAATAGATGAGTAACCTCGTGGCCATGCAAATGTGGGGAGGGGCAAAGGTAGAAACATGAGATCGAGTTCACAAGCGTAAAAAAGATTAAAGTACTAGGGAGTCTTATTTGATTTGAATTGTCTCTTTCATCAAACATAATTTGAAACCCACGTGAGGTTATTCAGTTGCGTTGATTTTGGACCTAGTAGTGAGCTTCCATACTACCACTCTTGAGAACATGAAGGATTCCCAGCACAGCCTTGGAAGCCATGATGCGGTCTTTGTTTTCTTCGTAGATAGATAGATTGAGAAGAGAAGTAACCGCATTCTCTTGGGTGCCAGCATCATGAATATAGAGGAGATCAACGAGGAGGGGTATAAAACCAGCTTCAGCAATCAACGTCTTTCGAAAAGCATGATCATGCATTGCAAGAAGACGGAGATCTCCTGCAATAAATTCAGGATAAAGACACTCAGTTTAAGTAAAACATCATTAGGAAATGCAAGGATGAGCGTTTGAGAGATCGCAACAAAAGTACTATTCTCAAATTATAAAGATGTGAAAAAGACAAAACAAAATCCTTTTAACTACAAATTAAATATCCCTATTTTAATTACTCACAATACTTCAATATGCCTATTTAACAAAAACCTCTCCGTCCTTTGACTACCCATAATACCTGTCAGTATGCCTATTTTAAGCAATAATCTATCTAATAAAACACTAAATTTAATGTAGTAAATCCAAAATATTATGTTTTCTATCAGTGGTTGGAAGAGAGATTCTAGTTCCGGTTGTTCAGAGAAAATAAGTGATCATTATGCACCACTTACAACATCAAAATTTGTTTAGAACCGAATGCATCTAGAAAAATGTTTCGAACAAGATTGTGTGTATGCGTGTGCATGAGAGAGAGAGTGAGAGAGAGAGAGAGAGAGGGAGGGAGAGGGGGGGGAGGGGGATGGGTAGACAGAAAAATAAGCATGAGAGAGAGAGTGAGAGAGAGAGAGAGAGAGAGAGGGAGGGAGAGGGGGGGGAGGGGGATGGGTAGACAGAAAAATAACTGTGTTTGATATAGTGCTGATCTGAAAAACAACGCTGATCCTCAATGCAACCGGAAATAAGTTTCCTCATTAAGGTAGTATGGCTCATTAACCCATTTTCTATACAAACATCTACTTATAGGTGGTTCCAGAAGAGCCATCTGATTAGTTCAGAAGAGCCATCTGATTTTTCCATACAGAGCCAAAAATTTACTAACCTTCTAGGTGGTTCCAGTCCATTTTCCTTACACCAATTGTATATCCGGCGCACCAGTTGTATATCCGGCGGTATAAAACATTGTTAGGTGTGACGATGGAGTTGGAAATAATCTTCCGAGTGTGGGGACATGCTTGATTCCCTGCATCAATCCATTTCTTTATGCAACTCGGTCATATGTCTGCAGAAACCATACTGTTATTTTTTAAACTGATGTCTGTTTTAAATTTCAGTATGTTACCTCAAAGTAACATTATATTACTCTAAGTGAAAATATAGATAATACTGTTTTAAATTTCAGTATGTTACCTCAAAGTAACATTATATTACTCTAAGTGAAAATATATATAATATTTTCATAAGAATTTCCAGTAAAAAACTTGTATCGGTATGTGACATAAAAAATATTCATTTGTTCTCCCAAGTATATCTATCCAATCTTCAAGAGACACCTGATATTATCTTTTAATTGTATTGAAGTACCTATAACTAAATTAATTAATGATGAGTATTGATCATAGACATGTTGTCAATCCTTGATCATAAAGTTCATTTTCTTCACTGTTCTTGCAGTTTCTTACAGAGCATCACTTTTGGTTATTGATTGCTCTTTATTGAGTATTGATCATGTTAGCTTAACAATGCAAAAGACACCAAACCAAAGAGTGCTTCTAAGGCACGCCCTCCGTCCCACAAAATTTGACATAGTTGATCATTTCACAAAAGTTAAGGAGAAATTCTAATTATAAATGAGGGAGAATAACAATTTCACCAAATTAAACTCATTAGCTTAAATTGAAAACTGATTATGACAATTATTATGGGACAGAGGGAGTACCATTTAGAAAAGTTTCACGGGATAACACTAATTTTTATTTTTTTTCACATTCCTATTACTAAAATCCTAAGCATATCGGTCAGTCATGAGAGATCTAAACACCATGTTTGGAGATGATAGAAATAAAACTAAATATTGAGAAAATAAATAAGCAATCACTTCTCAGGTACAAACCTGTCCTGTGGAAATGGTAACGGGATCTTTCATTAGCTCAAGAGATATTGGGCAGCAAAACTCCTTCGGTACAACCGGGGACTGACAACGTATCCCCACTCGGCAACGTAGCAATGTTTTCAGATTCCTTCAACAAAAAATCTTCAGTTCTTTTCAGCACAGTTGACAACCCCTTTGTGTTTTTCTCAAAGCTGACCCTTGTGAACAATCATCTTATATAGTGCACGTGACACGTGTTTGATATCATCCACACTCACAAATTGTAGCTTATCATAGATTAAACGCAGTGCAGCAGGTTCAGTATTCACATCAGAACTTTTGTTATAGATGGACAGCAGGTTTCAGTAACAAGTGCAACCTGATGACAACAATAAAAGCCGACCATCAATACCTTGAAATTGAAGATGTTTCATGCAATAAGCAACATATCAATGAGAAATCAATGATTTGTTTGGTTTGAGAAAATGTTTCATGAGTTTACTTTTAACTTCAAAATCATCTTCATTTCATTTGGCTTTATAAATCCAACGCGGCCTAATGTTC
This sequence comes from Medicago sativa, assembly GCF_051527215.1. Lineage (NCBI taxonomy): Eukaryota > Viridiplantae > Streptophyta > Magnoliopsida > Fabales > Fabaceae > Medicago > Medicago sativa. The sequence continues at coordinate 36,676,041 of NC_140755.1, read as the reverse complement.
TATGAAACACACATTATTACATTGTTCATAAAATCATGAAATTGTGTTTCAAATTTTAACAATATATGAAATTGAGTTTAAGTTGCACAACTTGGTTCCCCCAACTATCTAAATAGACGGATGTGCTCTAACCTCTCTTTCTATACAATGTACAAAAAAACGGGTTGTGCATGTAGCACTAAACTAATCGTAATTCGTGATACCTTTGTAATGTTGTGCACGCTCAAATTGTCAATGTTAGACCAAGACAGCACACATTGGTAACATAGACTCCCAGCATTATTATTTGCACGGTTAATAGACAGGGGAACAAAATGGTAATGGACAGATTGGCGACCGTAATTCACGCAATTGCAACCAAAGGGATTAAGCCTATTGAAATAGTTACCCTCACTCACATTTCAACTTAAACTTACTAAGCAAGTAAAATATTTCACCTGCTCCTTGAAGTCCTCAGAAATATCAAGTTTGTCATATGAAATATCGCTTATAGCTTGTTCAAAATGAGAAGCAAGATCACTGAATTTGCATTTAATTTTCTCCCTCTCAAATATCTACAATAGCAAACAACAAAACCAATCGGAAAAGAAAAAACAAACACTGGTAACATAGTTGGAAAGAATACAAGTAGCCCAAATTATAAATTGGTGCTGACTTTTTAATAATATAAAGTAGCCCAAATGATATTTCCAAATTAAAATATGAACAGCCCACTAAAATATGATCAATTTTTGTTTGAAGAAATAATAGGAACAATATTAGACAATATAAAAATAGCTCATTTTAATCATATATATCAAAAATATTTTATCATAATATATATCTTTTTTATTTTGCTAAACCAGGAGCGTGGAGAGACATCAAGGGGAAGCAACGACATCCCAACTAGGTTGGCACCCCGAAGAACCCCCATCCTCTGCCTACCAGCTCAAATAAAATTTTATTAAAAAAATGTAAAATAAAGTAGGGATGAGTTAGGCCTACCAGCTCAAATTAAATTTTACATGTGAATCGAGTATCAAGTATCATCTGTCACGAATATCGAGGCCTAACTCATCTCTACAAAGCCAGTTTTGTAGGGATGAGTTAGGCCTCGATTTTCGTGACATCATCAATAATACTAAACCTTGTTAATAACACATCAAATAAAGTAAATAGTTGAAATTTAAATTAGTAGTATAATAGCATTACACGCACCATGTAAAGCTTGCTTGATTGAGCGCAAAAGAGGAGAAGATCCTTAGCTGATAGAAAAGCTTGTTGAAGTGAAACTAGAGCGTGGTAAGGAACAACAGAAATGACATCGTTGTCATTAAGGAGATGTTGAACAAGAGCAAAAAAGACTTGAACATAGCGCTATCGGTTGATTTGTCACCCAACTTCAAGTATTCCTTGTGAGATAAAGCAGCAACAATAATTCTTCTTACTTTCTGATGTTTTTTGTAAAGCTTTTTCTGAGCAGCAGTGTGTTTCTTTCTATCAATAGCTACACCTTCTTCATCAATTGGTATGTCAATACCATCTTCAATGATATCCCTTAGTTCTTCATCTATACTAATGATGTGACTGTACATCTTACTTTTCCACCAAGAAAATGTTTCAGGATCTCCATTGAACGTAGGTGATTTGTAAGAATCGGACTGCTTATTATCAATAGCATAGTCATATGATACATTTCTGGAATCTCAGCAGCTCCATCACCACTATCAGACATGTTTTTCTCAGGATCTTTTATGTTACACTATTAAGTGTTAGGAATAGAACAATAGAACAATAGGACCATTGTGCTTGATCTTGAGAATAATTCAGACTTGATCTTCAAAGCTCCAGCTCATTTGTCCTTTAGCTTGTCCAGATCCTGATCTTCAGAGTCTGAAAGATCTTAAGAGTCTGACTGCTTCTAGAGTCTGGATAATCTTCAAAGTCCGACTCTTTCATATTCCTACTTGCAACATAGTTTCTCATGAAATTCCTTGCCTTTCAATTTGTTGTTTTAGAACCAATACTTTGATTAAGACATAATAAATTTTAGTCTATGTTCCGCACACTTGGGCAAATATTAGCATATCCAATTGAACTTTTATTACTTTGTTATCATAAAAACTTAAGGCATTGTTTAAAACTCATTTTGTTCCAACATGTTTTTTCTCTTTCGCAAATTACCCTCAAAATACAAATAACACATGTAATAAATAGATAAGAGTAAATTCAAATATTAAAATTAAAAAAGTGTAACAAACTCAATCCTTATTGTCCACGATATATCAATTTTTTTCCTTATCCTTTGTTCTTTAAATCAGAAATAAAAAAAATAAAAACGTAACAAACACAATATGAATATATGTCCAATTTTTTTTTCCTTTATGCTTTAAAAAGTGTAACAAACTAGATCGAATATATCTTTTTTTAATAATAGATCGAATACTTTTAATCAAAATCAAAATTTCATCGTAAAACACAGTTCATAATTTTCAAAATGTACCGCAAGCCCGTCTTTCCGTTAGAATTTATAAAATGAATTAGTAGGTTAAAAAATATGTACTAGTAAAAAACCTCGTTTTTTTAACAAGTTTTTTTAAAAAAAAAAAAAAGAAGATAAAAATAAAATAACACTTGCCCTCAAAAAAAAAAAAAAGAAAAAGAAATAACACCGTGCTCAAAAAATATTAAAATGACCACTAGGGATACAAGCCTTGTATATATCAACAGCAACACAAACAAATTCCGAGATAGGGTTTCTTCCTTGAAAATAATTTAAATGGTTTCATTTTCAACAAACGCAGAACACCGTTCTCATGAATATCCCTCCTCAGCCCAAAGTAGCGGCGCTTCTGGTAATTCTCCATGCCGAACTTATTGTCGAAATCCTAACGTTCCTTGATGTAAAATCTCTGATACGGATGAAGTGTGTATGCAAGTCGTGGAAAACCCTATTCTCTGATTTAATCTTCGTCAAAATGCACCTAAAAAGGCAATCGACACGAATGACACACCTAGCACTTTTCTCAAAACACCTACAAGGTTCGGTGGATTGTAGGGCAGTACCCATCTCTCGTTTGCTGGATACCACCTCGAATTCTATCACCCTTACAGACGACGATCCTTACTATCGATTCAATTTCAAGGACGCCAGGTCAATGATTGGTTCGTGCAATGGATTGGTCTGCTTGCAAGGTTGTTCTTCATCAGCTGCGTATACTGACCACTCGTTCTCTTTCAGGAACCCAGCCACAAGGACTATATCTGAAACATTAATGTCTTTTCACAAATATCCATTATGGAACCCTGAGACATATATTTGCAGGTTTGTGTTTGGCTATGATAATTTAACGGACACTTATAAGGTGGTGTCGTTAAGTTTGAAAATTGAGGACAGCCTTATGACATCCTCGGTAAGAGTTTTTAGTTTGGGTGATAATGTTTGGAGAAATATTGATTGTTTCCCTGTGGAATTGGTGTATCATCCTTTATGTTTTTCTACGAGTCAGGGTGTTTATTTCAATAATAGTATTAATTGGTTTATTTCAATAATAGTATTAATTGGGTGATTATCTCTCTTGAGTTGGGGACTGAGACATATACACAGTTGTTGCTACCTCGATGTTGTGAGGAAGAGCTACGCAATCCTCCAACAATTGCTCCAACTCTTTCTATCTTGAATGATTGTCTTTGTTTTTCTTATGATTACAGGAAAACATATTTTATCATATGGCAAATGAAGGAATTTGGAGTTGAAGAGTCTTGGGTTCAATTCCTTAAAATTAGTTATCCAAATCTTCAAATGGATTATCGCCCTCGTTTGCTGGATTACGATTATGTTCCTGAATCGATTGTATACCCATTATGTGTTTCTGGGAATGGTGACACGGTGATATTTGCAATCAATCGTGAAGACCAAGTAATTCACTACAATTGGCGAGATAATAGAGTAAAGAGAATTAAAAGTACCAATAAAATTTGGTGGTTATACGCCAAAGGGATATGTTGAAAGCTTGGTATCGACTTCATGAAAGTATGTTTTGTTCGATAATTTACTTGTCTGAATTTTTTGGCTTAATTAATGATTTGGTCCCTTAAGTTATTTGTTGGTTACATTTTGGTCCCATAAGTTATTAACGTTACAATTTGGTCCCTTAAGTTATTTGTTGGTTACCTTTTGGTCCCATAAGTTATTAACGTTACAATTTGGTCCCTTAACTTACTTTTTGGTTTCGTTTTGGTCCCTTAACTCTTCCTCCGTCAACCACTCTGGTCCTTTATGTTATTAGAGTTTTGGTCTAATTGATTAACCTTAGAGGATTTTGAAATTTGAAAGCAGCAATTTTTCACCAATAATAACATAATATAGAGTTACATTAATTGTGTTCTTTTAGCCTTTTAATCAACTTTGTTGCTTTGGACCAAGCAGGATCAATCAATATAAGCTGAAGCAACCATGTGTTTCATTTGCTCCCCCAATAAAGCAGACGCACTGACCATGTTCATACAAAGAGGACTTGATCAATTGTTAATGCTTGCTTATTTATATCAAGCACTGAAGTTGCAGGCTGTTACCTACTGATTATCATTTAATTTTTTTTTTAATTCGATTGCACGGATAATATGTTATTTGTCGACCCAACTTAGTAGGACAATGTTTGGTTGTTGGATAATATGTTATATGATGATGACAACATATTTGCATTACATATGTTTCTTGGTACATTCATATTTAGGTTTTTTATTCATACCATTTTGTTAACATAATACATTTTTTCCTATTTTTCTGAGCAGACGAAAAGTTTGATCATGGGATAAGTTTTTTCCTCCTCCACTGAGAGGTAGCGACTAAATGCTCAGAAGATCTAAGCTAGCAAAGAATTGATAGTAATTGTACCATTTTGATCTAGATACAGTTAACCTATTTCTGAAGTGTTGGTTCCGGTGGAACTAAACTCGGTCCTTTATGAGCAGTTTATGTAATTGTGTTGGTTATGTACAAATGTTGTTGGTGAATTTGTTATACAACTTCTGGAATGGTGGCTTGCATTACAGATGTTGAGATAGGCCGATTTGTACCTTGGTCGACATCACAATTTTCACTGCTTGCATAACAGACAAAAACGACAGTTAACTACCGCTGCCAGAGCAACAATTAAATGACTCTAGAACTAAGCAAACGGTATTTAACTTCCGTTGAGGTTAAATGCATATTTTGACGTGAGGGGAAGTAATTCATTAAATGGGAAGAACAATCTTAGTCTTTTGTTTGTTGAAAAATCCCTAGTGTCTATTGATTTAATTTTCGTGGTCACAAGTGTACACCGATTGTGCTATTCAACAAAAACACTATCAATTTAATTATTATTATTTTTTTAAATTGGACTAATGGTTAAGGTGTTGTACGCGGATGACTGAAGGATCACAACCTGTAAAACAATAAAATAAAACGCGTGACTGTGTCACTGGACTAAGGAATTATCCGCAGAATTGCGCAACTCCTCCAGAATACAACAGGCTCTTCTCTGCGGTAATCATACCGAGGCTATCAAGACACGAGAACTAAAAAATCAGATGACTCAGACACTTCGTACTTTTATAAGACTGAAAGAAGTAAAAATCATATTTTGGAGAATGGTTTTTTTAGCTCTGTCTCTTACGTACTGAAAAGTTGTTTTATTTATACGGTACCAAACTGAGAAAAACGTTAAGCACGTTTTTTTGTTTCACTCAAACGCAATTGGGTGCTATTAATTAGGTAAGTAGAGATTGACCAAAAGCAGTTGGTAAAATGATTGCAAGACTCTTGAATAATATGTCAATAGCAAGTAAGTAGGCAACAACCAATTTTAGCTGAATAATTTAAACTAGCTTGGAAACCCGTGCCAAGCACGGGCTAGAATTACGACTATTTTTTATATATAAAATCTAATTAAATAGCAAATTCATTATTTTATACACAATATATAAATAGAACGCATTGTTATCGTATTTTCGATTGCTTATATATACAAATATCAATGCGTATATAGTTATTTGGATTTTCATATCGTTAAACAGGAATGATTTAACGGATGCAACGTCGAAATATTAGTATTTAATGCAGGAATATTTTACATGGATGGCTAAAATTTACGGAGACATGAGTCTTTTTTTTTTTTTTTTTATGTTCTGCATATAACTGGGGGTGTTGGAGTCTCGAGGCCTACTGCTGCATATACAATTAATTGTCCCTACCCAACGAATCGTCTCTATCAGATTAGTTACTTTCAAATTCCATGATTTCTATAGCAGATACCCTTATATATACAAAGTTAACATCGTGCATACACTTGATTCATCTTAATATCCAACACGAATTTGTAATTATTCAATCGTGTAACAAATAAGTATAACAAACAGCGACAAAAACACCAACTATCTATCGCATTTTTTAACTAAGCATATTATAAAAACACAACAGATAAGGCTTGAAAAAGGACTACAAAATTGTCATGTGCATGCACATAGACATAGGCGCTCCAAAGAACAAAGAAAAAAAAAGACGGATATATAGCAGATTGTATAAAAAATGAAGCAGAGTATATAGTTGATAATATGGTCACTGAAAGAGTACGGCTTACATTAGAAAAAATGAGAATGATCAGAAGGATGCTGACATTATAAATAAAATTAAACTGAGTATGAGAATATTGAAGTTGCTCTACCAGATAATAGAAAAACCGAAATCTCAGTAGATAAACACCTTAATGTATCAGGCAAATTTTGGAGTCGAAGAGAAGGCATTGCACCTATTGCAATTGGTCAATGATATTTCAATGCCATAGAAATTCCATTAACGTCAGCCTGTGTACATCTGAATGATATCACCTCACCTAAAGCAGACAGCACCTGAAGGTACATGAGATCAAAATATTGTCAAAAAGGATCAAAAATATTACTCCATATAACAAATTGATCACTCGGCCTGTTCTTTGCACAACAATAAATGTCATTGGATTTTATACAATGAAATAAGAAGTGTGATCTTAATTGTTCGTTCCAGAATTGTAGTTTATCTACATGACCAATCCATTACTCTTTCTTTACGCAACTATTAGAATGGTTGCAAGTAGAAACAACCAATTCATATCCAAATAAAAAATATATATTACAACGAAGTTTAAAAGAGAAAAAAAAAACTCATACCCATCTGCGTCATCAAGAACGACAGGTTAAACATTCCGAAAAACATCACGGTACACAACATTAGTGGTCTCAGTACACACGCGATTTTCTTCATCTAGTATAAGCATTTTCAATCCCTTTTTGGAAGTGACTCTTGACACAGCGACATACATCTGTCCATGAGTAAAAACCGGTTTGGAAAGATAGATTTCAACATGAGACAACGACTAACCCTGACTTTTATTTATTGTCATTGCAAAACACACAGCCAACAGGAACTGTCTCATAGTAAATTTGAAAGGCAGTTCAAGATCACCTGGAACTAAGTTCAGTATTGGAATAATTACTTTTTCACCATCATTTTTTTGGTAATAACAGTTACACCGATAAAGTTCTTCCCAAGATTGTCTACAATTAACCTAGTCACATTGCACAATTCAGTTGCTTGGTCAATGTTCCTCATCAACATAACTCGACATCCAACTTTAAATCTCAACTTGTGGTTTGGAATACCGGAAAACTTGATATTGTTTAAGAATTTGGTGGTAAACCATTCACTTTGTACCTCACTATTCTCGTCTGATTTGCAAACCGAATCAGAACTGGTATATTCCTTTTTGTCTCCTGGAACCAATGATAGAAGAAATTTGTTTACGTGATCAACTGCGTCCAGCGTGGGAGCAAATATCCCTCGTGCTTGGAAAAAAATCCGAGATCTTCATGTTTTGCGAAAAATTCGGATATACAAAATCAACCAGAGAACGCAACAAATCAGAGGAATCTTTTATCAACAACTCATCAGGAATGGGTACGTTAATTTATCCACTCTTGTTGGTGGATCCTATTCAATCTCCAATTGAAAGCATCCAATCGACAAACTTTCTTATCTCATCTTCCTCGACACGAACGGTTGAAGCACGTAAACGCATATTTGTTGTAAGTGTGAGAACCTTACAGTGACTCCAGAACTTTGATGAGTTGATGGATGAAGCAAGTATGTCTTTTATGCATCTTTTTCTTATCACTGGCAAAATTTGTCTGAAATCACCGTCCAAAACCACAGAAAGACCCCCAAATGGGTTGTCTGTATTATCGACACCATCATAAGACATTATACCGCGCATGGTTCGGTCAAATGCCTCAAAACAATAACGATGCATTATCAAGTGTCAAACTCCCCAAATAGACACCCGTGTCAAGAACGGGCTAGAATTTCGTCATATTTGAGGGGAAAAATGCTCTGATGTATCAAGTGTCGGTTAAAGTTCAATATTGAATAAAAAAGTGGAGGTTGAGCAACAAATAAATTAATAAAACTCATATTTTAGTCTTCAATTTTTCGATGAAGATGTGGTATTGTTCTCACTTGTGTGGTTTCTCTTTCTGTAATGTGTCGAATCACATCAATGTTGTCTCCCTTATAAAGCCCAGAGCTGGTATCATATCCCGGTTCAACTTGTGGACGGCGGATGGAGTGCTTCTTGGTGGTCTATCACAGACACGGAGAGTCTCTTAATGGAGATATGTTAATCTGTCAATTATGAGTTAAAATTTGACATTGGATGCAAGAGTAGACGTTGAGAAACATATGAGGGAGATTATCCATATACCTAATGCTTTAGGACTTTGGGTGAAGAAGTGATGTCGATCTCACTTTTGTTGTTGCTCTTTGACTAATATGATGATACAACTCAATGTAGGTTCCAATGGAAGTCGTAACATTATAATGATTTGTTTTGTTAGTTTTTGGGTGTCATTTGTTTAATTTTTAGTTTTAGGATGTCATTCGCTTTCAAGCAATTTTTTATTCAACCTCTATTATTTTAAATTCCTTCACTTTTGGTCTTTGGTATGATTTGACAATGGAAAAATGTAGATGTGTTCTGCTATGTTGACAAATTACATGTTTATTAGACATTTTAAATTGATGCGGCATTTTTAATGAATCTATTATTTTGGTAGCATAATTACCCAGTAATTTCCAATTCCTTAAATAAATTCATAAAATTACCAACAATTGAATCTCTTAATTATATTGTCATAGATAAAACACACTCTCTTTAGTTTTACTTCTTATCATTCCTATCTTGTTCAAATTCCTTTTTCTTCTTTCTTTTTCTAATTTACTTTCTATCTCCACATTAAAGAAAGGAACAAAGACACCCATCTATGAAATAGCCACCAACTCACATTTTTTTACCATGTTGTTCCTCTTATCTTATTTTGCTATCTCACCATATCATAGACACAAAGAATCTCACACTTAAGGGAGGGATGGTAATGTGTCATTTGTAAGTAAAACTTCTACATTGGATGCAAGAGTATATATTGAGCAACAAATAAGTTAAATGACAAATATACCTAATGTCTTAAGGTTTTGGATGAAGATGTGGTGTCAATCTCACTTATGGGGTTTCTCTTAGTCAAATGTGATGATCCAAGTCATTACAGGCTCCCTCGGAACTCCATACATTATGATAAATTGTTATCATAGTTTTTGGATGTTCTTTGCTTAATTTTTTATATTAAATAAAAGTTTTTGGATGACGCTCACTTTCATGCGATTGCTTTTATTCAACCTATGTTCTTTCAAATACATCCACTTTTGAACTTTAATCTTGTTTATGGTAGCCTTGGTCCCAATCCCAAATAAAATAAAAGAAGGTTGTGTCAGCATCTACAACAAACATAAAAAAAAAAAAAAAAATTGAATCTCTATAGACAACTCCACTTAGTGAGGATAAGACTTGGTTGTTGTTGGTTGTTATTGCACCTTCACTTTTAGTCTTTCGTGGAATCTAACAATGAAAAATACAAATGTTTTATGTTGAGTTGACAAAGAGACATTTTAAAATGATGTGGGACTTTTTTAATTGAATCTATTTTTTTGGTAAAAACTACTCATAAATCTCCAATTTCTTCAACTAACCCATAAAATTACCAATAACTCACTCTATTCCTAATACCTCCACAGACAAAATACAAACTTTTTTTTCCTTATCATTTATCTCATGTTCAAATTGCTTTTTTCATATCCTTTCCTTTTCTAATTTCCTTTCTCTCTTTTCATTAAATATGGGAACATAAACCTACATAAACCACCATCAATCCACCTTTTTTTATCATGTTTGTTTTATCTTGGTTTTCGGGTGTCAAACATTGATTAAGTTTGAACCTTTTAAACCGGTGATATCTTATTTTTTCTTGGGAAGGGAAAAAGTAAGCAAAACCCTTGAGAATCGAGGTCCGGGAGTTGTTTTCGCTACGGGAAGGTGTTAGGCACCCATAACGACTATAGTATCCTATAGGAACCGTCTTTAATTTTCTACGCGCGCGCTTTATTTTTAAGTGCTATTTGAAAATGTTTATTTAAGCCTAAAGGTATTCTAAGTGAAGAATTGGAGGGAGAAGAATGTTTTTGGATTTTTATTTTATTTGAATTGAAGGAATTTTGATTCCTTGCCTACGTACCCGATTAAGGGATCAAATCCACCGTAGTTCTCTCTCAAAAATGTTTTTGTTTTTGTTGGTTGATTTTAAGTTTGAAAATGGATTTTGAAGAATAGAAAGAGGCCTCAAGGGCATGAGATTTATGAAATTGTGAGGTTGGATTAGTGAATTGCAAAATATGGTCAAAGTATGATTAATTTTCATTGAATTTTTGATTAAGAAAATAAAAGGAAAATTCAATGGGGTTTTGGACCCCAAGGTTTATTTTGAAAATGGTTTGAATGATGTTTGTTCACATTTTTTTTGGAAATTGGATTTTTCTAAGTATAAAGCCTAAATATTCATCTAAACATACAATCCTAAACATACATCTAAACATGCATATTCTAGCTATATATCTAAAGTGAAGTGTGTGCATGTGTCGGTGCTTGTGTCGGTGTACATTATTAGAGTCCATTGTCCTTATTACATCATGCCCTAATTACATTCTATGGTCTTGCAAGAATTTAAAAATTGCATGAAGTAAAATATTACAAAATTTCCTAAGTTTTACATTCTAATTTTTGCATGGAATTTTAAAGTGTAAGAAAAACAAAAAAACCAAGGATATAGAATGGAGAATGAGATGAAGATGATGAAAGATGCTCATGAAACATGGAACAAAATGGTTAGTAATATAAGGCATAGGATAGTAGAAAATTGGCAAAAGAAATAAGGCATGATAACATAACAAAAATGGCAAGAAAAGGTGACAAAATACACCTAACGAAATACCAAAATCCCAAGCACACAAAAGACTCATAACCCTCATATTATGACACTTTTCAAGGGGTTTTGGGGTCAGCCCTAATATGAGGGACACAAGAAAGTCACAAGCCAAAGGGTCATGGTATACTCTTAGGTCTATTTTGCACTAATTCACACGCTAAAAAAAAAAATTCAAGTAACTTGCCATATAAGAAACCAATCATCACATATCACAAACAGCGCCAAATAGTTCAGATCAACAACAAATAATGCCCCAAAATTGCTCTTCAAGCACCAATTATTCATAAGCCAAGATATTGGGATTAAAATGTGCGAAAGACTTCACAAAATATGATAAGAAACAACACAAATCACTCACAATTGCACATGTATTTTTTCTAACAGTTTTCAACATGTAAAAGATCACAAGAAACAAGTCTTAATCACTCAAAACAAATGTAAAAGAAATCACAAGGTTTTTACAAGTTTTTCATCAAGATTTTCAACAAAAATTAAAGAAAAAACAATAAACCAAAGTAAAAATAATTCTCCAGTATTTCTTGATCAATCTTGACATGTAATATGTCAAAATCGATCAAAAAGTTCAAAGAAAATTATAGGAATTTTTTAGGAATTTTTAAAGGACTTTTGGAACACGCAGGGGTGCAATTAGCAAAATATAACACACACACGCAGGAAAGGGGGGGTGTGAAAAGCATACTGGAAGAAAAGAGCAAAAATTCGTTGGGCTTAAGAGCAATTTCGAAATGGGCTTGGGTGTGGGCATGGAGCAGTTTTTTTGAAAATGGATGGGGCAAAGAACTACATAACCTTCTCCTTCTCTTCTTTCCCGTTTCCAACACCACACACACAGTCCCTTCCTTGTTTCTTCATTCATTTTAACTTGTACTTTCAAAATTAAAGCTTAAATTCCAAAAGATCTAACACATCAATCATCAAAAACAAAGCATAGGAACAAAGGGATATGAATCAAACTTATATAGAAGCAACATCACGTCCTCTTCTCTCTTTGCTATCTTCTTCCCCAATCATTTTCAATTCAGATTTTTCAGCAAAAAAAAAGCTTCAATTCACGCATTCAAGCTTCAATTCACGCATTCAATGGAAGAAAGGGGAAAGAAATTACCTCAAACTCTTCTTCACTTTGAATTCGACTTAATTGAGGCGCGTTTTCAACTTCGATTCCGTTCTCGTTCGAGTCCTTCAATTCTGTGCTTTCCTTTGTTCTTGATCCTGGACTTCGTGATTCCACTTTCTCCGTCACTGATTCTGTTTTCGATTTGCTACCGTCACCGTCGTCGTGAATTGCGTTGTTTAAGACCGGCTTTGATTTCAAATTCCACCACCGTTCTTGCTTTCTTTGAATTGGATGAACACAAGTTTGATTCCGATTCGTTGATGAATTTGTAAAAACTGAAACAGCGTTTTTGATGGATGATGATGATGATGAATTGCAACGGTTGATGTGGTGGTTTTGATGGAGGCTTTGTGGCGGTTTTGATGGAGGTTGAAGGTGAAGATTGATGAAGATGGTGGTGGTTTATGGTGGTGGAAAGAGGTTGATGAGTTTGTTATGGTGGTGGAGGAGTTTGTTAGGGTGGTGATGGAGTTAGTTAGGGAGGAGGAGTGGTGGAGAAATAGTTGGTTAGGGTGGTGAAAAAGAAAAGGTCACGTGAGGAAAAAGAAAAGAGGGAAAGAAAAGAAATTGAATTTTTTATGATTTTGTGTAAAATGATTGAATGTGAAATTTTGACTAAGGGTTTGACTTATATAGGTGATGAAAGGGATGCTTGGACCAATGAGGAAATGCCACATGGACTAAGTAGTAACAAACTCTTAAGGACCAATAGCATTTGGACACATGGCACTTGGACTCTAACAAACTTAAAAGGGATTAAAATGTAAATAACAAAAGTACGAGGACTAAAATGAAAATTAAACTAAAATTGAATTGAAAAAGTAAATTGAAAATTAACGTAAAGCGAGACGATTAAAAACAACAAAGCAGATTAAAATGAAACAGAGATATTATGTGAAATGACCAAAATGCCCCTAGGGGCTTAAAACGACTAAAAATGACTCAGATGAAATTTTAAAATGATTTTTAACAAGGGATTAAAGCAAGAATTTATACAAGCGAATTAAGAGACTCAGAGACAATTTTTTAGAATTTTAAACAGGGTTTTAACACATGAAAAGACTAAAATGCCCCTAGGGCAAAACTGACTAAAAATGGCTTCAAATGCGAATTTTGAAGTGGATTCTGACATAGAATTGAAATAAGGACTTATTCACACTACTTGAAAGGACTCAAACAAAATTTTAAAAGATTGAAAGAAATTTTAACACAGGAAATGACTAAAATGCCCCTAGGGGCTATACTGACTAAAAAATGACTTAACTGATATTTTTGAAATGAATTTTGACATGAGATTGAAACATGGGCTTATACAAATCAATTTAAAAGACTCAAACAATTTCCAAAGATTAAAATGAATTGAATGCAGGAAATGACTAAAATACCCTTTTACATGAATTTTGCAAATAATATTGAAATAAAATGCAGAGAAAGATGCAATTGATCAGAGACATATCAAATGACTTGAAATGCAAGAAAAGAAAGAATTGAGTTGGTATTTTTAGGTCCAAAATTAGGGTATAACAGCTGCCCCTATTTAAGTTTCTTTGTCCGGAGAGTCAAGAGACGAAGTCTTAGAGTTGACGGGACGAAGATACTTAAATATTAACATTTGCACTGCTTTTGGACATAAAAATACGTTTTCAGATTTTCAAAAACATGAATGCCATGCAACATTTCATTTATGAATGCAAGACAATCGAACCGGAATCTACGGGCTGTGTCACACCACCAAGGGATTTATAGACATCAAGGTAGAAAGAACGGGCAACAAATAGACAGGTACAAGCTGTTCTTCGGATCGAACTTGCCACTTGACCAAGAGATACAAACAAGAGATGGGTACAAGCTGTTCTTTGGATCGAACTTGTCACTTGACCGGAAACATAGACATATAGGCAGATACAAGCTGTTCTTTGGATCGAACTTGACACTTGATCGGAAACATAGACATATAGGCAGATACAAGCTGTTCTTTGGATCGAACTTGACACTTGATTGAAAATACAAACAGATAGACAGACACAAACTGTTCTTCGGATCGAACTGGCCGTTTGGCTGGAGCTATAGACAAAAAGGGTTGATACAAGCTGTTCTTTGGATCGAACTTGCTTGTTGGATTATCACCACGTCATGTGGGAGGGTGCAGACTGTTCTCTTAGATCGAACTTGTCGTTTGACCGATAACAAAGCATAAGCTGGGTACAAACTGTTCTTCAGATTGAACTTGTCGTCTGACTGATAACAAAGCATAAGCTGGGTACAAACTGTTCTATCGAACTTGCCGTTTGACCGGAAACATAGACATATAAGCAGGTACAAGTGGTTCTTTTTGAATTGAACCTGGCACTTGACCAGTAACAAGATACAAATTGAGAGTCTGGTTTAACAAGATACCAATTGAGGGTAAATTGTCATTGACCTGATTTGCAAATAGACATGACCATTTTTGTTGGCCCAAGAGTAAATTGAGAGTAAATTGACATTGATTTGAATTGAATTGAAAGTTGAATTTGACATTTACATTGACATTGACATTGACATTGACATTGGCATTGACATTGACATTGACATTGACATTGGCATTGGATATTGAAATTGACATTGACATTGGATTGGCATTGACATTGACATTGACATTAACATTGACATTGGCATTAACATTGACATTAACATTGACATTGACATTGACATTGGCATTGGCATTTGACATTAACATTGACATTGGCATTTAACATTGACATTGGCATTTGACATTAACATTGACATTGACATTGACATTGGCATTTGACATTAACATTGACATTGGCATTTGACATTTGCATTTGACATTGACATTGGATATTGACATTTGACATTTGACATTGGATATTTGACATTGACATTTGACATTGACATTTGACATTTGACATTTGACATTTGCATTTGACATTGACATTGGATATTGACATTTGACATTTGACATTGACATTGACATTGAAGATTGTCATTGAAATTGGAATTGGAATTGGAGATTGGAAATTTGGCATTGTCATTGGATACTGACATTGGAATTGGAAATGAGATTGCTTCGAATTTGACAGTTGAAATTGAAATTGAGATCGGAAATTGCTTCGAATTTGACAGGTTGACATTGAAATTGGAAATTGCTTCGAATTTGACAGGTTGAAATTGAATTGAATTTGGAATTGGAATTGAAATTGACAGTTTGGAATTGTAATTGAAATTGAATTTGACAGTTGGAATTTGGATTGAATTTGACAATTGAGAGTTGGATATGCAACATGTATGTATGACATATCAAGATTATTGGATGTATGAGCACATAAAATGCATGATTATGCATGTATGAATGCTTGAAATGCATGGTTGGTTGGCAATTTGGCAGAGAAATTTCACAAAGGCAGACAAGACATTGGAAGATTGGGCACGTAGTGGCTCGTGCTGCGACATATTCACAGGGGAAAACCTCTTTGGAGAGACCGTCGTTTGAGAGACGTATCAAAACCATGGCTGAGGGCAATAAAACTTGTAAAGGAGGGACCCTTGGAAGGTTCTTGGATACAGGTCGCCGTCGCTAGGCGTGTCAGTGCTGGGTAAATATTGGATGTTCGCATCTGTGGTCAATGCTTTTTCAATATTCCATTCTTTCATTTTTCATTTTCAAACCCCACTTTTGCCTGAACCGCCCTTTCGGGTTTTCGATTCACCGGGGAGTAAAGATTCTTTTTACTGCCCCATTTTTGCCTGAATTGCCTTCATAGGTTGTCAATCAGCGGGGTGCTCATTTTTGCCTAAGCCGCCCTTTCGGGTTTTCAACTTAGCGAGCTTTTCATTTGCATTTTTCATTTTTCATTTTCATTCTGTTTTTCATTCTTGCCATTGACCACAGATCATCCTGGGGAGTAACCTGCTTGTAATATGTATTGAAGGAGACATTGATATTCATTCATTCATGCATGTTTCATTGAAATGTACCCTGTTGCTCAGGTTTGCTTTCAAAATAGACAGGAAAAATGTTTTAATTTTCAAAAATGTTTGTTTCAGACATTGACATCATCAAATAGAAAGGAAGTATTTTGTATATAGCATTGAAAATAGAAAGAAAGAAAAAAAAAATAGAGTTTCAAACAGTAGAAAGGCTCAAATTGATGTAGAGGAGTGAAAGTCAGCCAAAGGCATGACTTCACGGATTTACAAAGCTTGGAAAATGGTAATTTTATTGGTTGGTGATACATTGAACACGATGACCGCTACATTTCATAGAAATTTTGAATTCACAAGTACAGAAGCTTCTGATGAAGACGACCATTGACAGTTGCAGATGCCCCAAGGGGTGATGGTGATTTGCCAGATATAGTTACTTGTCTTTTATCAACCTCATTTTTGCATGAACCGCCCTTTCGGGTTTTCGGCTCATCGAGGCGCTCATTTTTGCCTGAGTTGCGTACAATCTCAGCGAGCTTTTTCATATTCATTTTTTTTTGTCCCTAACTTTTGCCTGGATCGCCCTTTCGGGTTTTCGATCCACCGGGAAGCGCATTTTTGCCTAGGCCGCCCTTTCGGGTTTTCGACCTACCACGCTGTTCTTTTCTTTCTAGACAAAGTATTTCTTGACTATATCGGCATTGACAGGATTTGGGAGTTCAACACCATCCATGTGTGTAAGAATCAAAGCACCACCGGAGAAAGCCTTCTTGACAACATAAGGACCTTCGTAGTTAGGTGTCTACTTGCCCCTTGGGTCGGGTTGCTGACTTATCCTTCTTTTCAATACAAGTTCGCCTTCCTTGAATTCTCGAGGTCGGACTTTCTTGTCAAAAGCATTCTTCATTCGCACTTGATACAACTGTCCATGAGTCATGGCATCCATACGTTTCTCTTCAATCAGATTCAATTGATCGTACCGACTTTGACACCATTCAGCCTCAGTTAATTTTGCTTCCATGATTACTCGAAGAGATGGAATCTCCACTTCCAGAGGGAGAACTGCTTCCATACCATACACAAGAGAGAAAGGAGTTGCCCCGGTTGAACTGCGCACTGTAGTACGGTAACCATGCAGGGCGAAAGGTAACATTTCATGCCAGTCTTTGTAAGTAGTGACCATCTTCTGAACAATCTTCTTGATGTTCTTGTTAGCGGCCTCAACTGCACCATTCATCCGGGGTCTATAAGGAGAAGAGTTGTGATGTTCAATTTTGAATTCTTCACATAAAGCTTGCATCATGCTATTGTTCAGATTGGAACCGTTGTCAGTGATGATCTTGTTGGGAACACCATATCGACAGATGATGTTATTCTTGATAAACTTGACAACCACTTGCTTGGTCACATTGGCATAGGAAGCAGCTTCAACCCACTTGGTGAAATAGTCAATTGCCACTAGAATGAAACGATGTCCATTGGACGCTTTCGGTTCAATCCTTCCGATCATGTCAATGCCCCACATAGAGAAAGGCCATGGGGAAGATATAACATTGAGAGCATGTGGAGGCACATGAATCTTGTCAGCATAGATTTGACATTTGTGGCATCTCTTAGCATGTTTGTGGCAGTCACGCTCCATAGTTATCCAGTAATAGCCGGCTCTTAACAGTTTTCTTGACATGGTGTGGCCCGAAGCGTGGGTCCCAAAGGTACCATCATGCACATCATGCATCAACTTCTCAGCTTCTTGTTTGTCAACACATCTCAGCAAGACCATGTCATAGTTCCTCTTGTATAGGATTTCCCCGTCCAGAAAGAATCTACTAGCCCATCGTCTCAAAGTCTTTTTATCCCTGTTGGAAGCACCAGGTGGATATTCACGATTCTGCAAGAATTGTTTGATGTTATAATACCAAGGCTTTTTATCATTCACATCTCTATCAGCTTGATCTGGCATATTTTCAATAGTGAACACATGAGCGGGTCTATCAAGACGCTGCACCTTGATCACAGGCACATCATTCCAGTGATTTACACGAAACATGGAAGACAAAGTAGCGAGAGCATCAGCCATCTGGTTTTCATCCCGAGGGATGTGGTGCAGTTCAACCTTTGTAAAGTATGTCAACAGACGTCTTGCATAGTCACGGTATGGGATCAGCTTCTCATGATGAGTTTCCCATTCACCCTTTATCTGATTGATAACAAGTGCAGAATCTCCATAGATGTCAAGGTGCTTAATTCTCAGATCAAGGGCTTCTTCAATGCCCAAGATGCATGCTTCATATTCAGCCATGTTGTTTGTGCAGTCAAAGGTTATTCGAGCGGTGAAAGGAATGTGGTGCCCCTGCGGAGTTACAATGATGGCCCCAATTCCTTTACCATAAACATTAACAGCACCATCAAACACCAATCCCCATTTGCTATTGGGGTCTGGCCCTTCATTGATCAGTGGCTCTTCACAGTCTTTTGCTTTCAGATACATAACTTCTTCATCAGGGAAATCAAACTTAATCGGCTGGTAATCATCAAGAGGTTGACAAGCAAGATGCTCAGCAAGGACACTTCCTTTGATTGCTTTCTGAGCTTTGTACACAATATCATATTCAGACAACAACATTTGCCAACGTGCGATCTTTCCAGTAACAGCAGGCTTTTCAAAGATGTACTTGATTGGATCCATTCGGGATATCAACCAAGTTGTATGATTCACCATATAATGACGCAGGCGTTTGGCAGCCCAAGCTAAAGCACAACAAGTCTTTTCAAGCATTGTATACCGAGTCTCACAGTTGGTGAACTTCTTGCTCAGATAGTAGATAGCATGCTCTTTCTTACCAGTCTCGTCTTGTTGACCGAGAACACAACCCACTGAATCATCTAACACTGACAGATACATAATCAAAGGCCTTCCTTCCACTGGCGGGACAAGGATAGGTGGCTCCAACAGGTACTCTTTAATGCTATCAAAAGCTTCCTGACATTCATCATTCCATACAACAGGCTGATTCTTTCTGAGCAATTTGAAAATTGGTCCACAGGTAGTAGTCATGTGAGATATGAATCTTGAAATATAGTTCAGACGTCCGAGGAAACCTCTGACTTGCTTTTCAGTTTGAGGGGCCGGCATTTCCCTGATGGCTCGGACTTTGTCAGGATCAACTTCAATGCCTCTTTGGCTGACAATGAAGCCTAGCAACTTTCCCGATCGTACACCGAATGTACACTTGTTAGGATTCAATCGCAGCTTGTACTTTCTTAATCTTTCAAACATCTTTTTCAAATACACAACATGCTGCTCTTCATCACTTGACTTCACAATCATGTCATCAACATATACCTCAATCTCTTTGTGAATCATATCATGAAACAGAGTTGTCATACCTCTTTGATAGGTAGCACCAGCATTTATCAAGCCAAACGGCATCACTTTATAACAGAACGTTCCCCACGGGGTGATGAAGGACGTCTTTTCTCTATCTTCAGGTGACATTCGGATCTGGTTGTAACCAGAGAAACCATCCATAAAGGAGAACACTTTGGATTGAGCAGTACTGTCAACAAGCACATCAATATGAGGCAATGGGAAGTTATCTTTCGGACTGGCTTTGTTCAGATCTCTGTAATCAACACACATTCGAACTTTTCCATCTTTCTTTGGCACTGGTACAATGTTGGCAATCCACTCAGGATATTCAGCTGTCATGAGGAAACCCGCATCAATTTGCATCTGTACTTCAGCCTTGATCTTAAGAGCCATGTCTGGACGAGACCTTCTCAATTTCTGTTTGACAGGAGGACATTCAGGTCTTGTTGGTATCCGATGTTCCACAATCTTGGGATCTAGACCCGACATATCTTCATAGGACCATGCAAAGACATCTGGATAATCATGGAGAAGCTGAGTGATCTTCTTTTTCACTTCTGGCTCAAGTGCAGCACCGATCTTGATCTCTCGCTTGTTTTCTTCAGTACCCAGGTTGATAAGCTCAATCTCTTCCTGGTGAGGCTGAATGGCTCTTCTTTCTTGCTCAAGCAGTCGAGTAATCTCATACGGTATCTCTTCACCATCTTCCTCATCTTCAGCTTCATATACAGGGAATTCAAAATTTGGAGGAGCCATAGGGTCACTGTGTTCAACGGGTTTATTATGGTTCAATCTGCATAATATGATTGGGATGATTTTTAGAAAAAATGTTTTTTATGCAGATTTTTAAAATTAATAAGAAAATAACAAATGTTTTGGTTTTTTCTGGCATTACCATTATTTCCAAGAAAAAAGGCACTAAAAAAAAGTAAAAACAAAGAGTCGTGAGAAAAACGACAACTTTTATTGACAACGGCAATGCCGAAACAAACACGCCCTTACAAAGATATCACTTTCGCCTTGGGCAGAGCGAAAGGATTGTTATTTTGAAAACAAGAAACATGAGCAACGAAACACATTACATGGAAGCATACATGACTAAAGGAACATCAATGGCTTCCCAACTTCCCACAGTGCCTCCTGGTATAACAAATGTAGGCACATGACCTCTTTCAGCAGCATCTTCAGCAATAGCATTGATGAACCCAGCACTGTAGAAAGTTCCCTTTGAAACAGCAGATGTCGGGGAGAATCCAAGGCCCTCTTTACGCTTGTTTTCCAAAATCTGAATCACTTTGCCCCAGCCAGCAGCTTGCCCTGCTTGAACAGCCTTCTGGGCGTCCTTGAGTGAAGCCATGCTAGCACCAGCCCTCCGGGGCTCTGCGCCCTCAACAGTCAAGCCTTGAAATGACGTCCCTTCAGCGGACCCTGCTTCAACACAAGAGAAAGATGACACTTGGCTAACCAGATATGCTTCTTCACCATGCACAGTGACAATCTTACCGTTCCTCATGAACTTGAGCTTTTGATGCAAAGTAGAAGTTACTGCCCCAGCGTCGTGAATCCACGGCCTTCCGAGGAGGCAGCTGTAGGAAGCATTGATATCCATAACCTGGAAAGTGATCTGAAATGTCTCAGGACCAATGGTGATTGGCAAGTCTACTTCCCCGAGAACATCCTTGCGAGATCCATCGAAGGCCTTAACCAGATAGCTACTTCCCCTCAAAGAGATTCCGTGATGGCTCAATTGCCTTAGTGTGGATTCAGGCATTACATTCAGGGATGATCCGGTGTCCACCAACACAGTGGATATCATGTCAGACTTGCAGTGCACCGAGATATGTAGAGCCAAGTTGTGGTGTTTCCCTGCTTCGGGGAGTTCATCGTCACCAAACCCCAAGTTGTTGCAGGCAGTAATATTACTCACTATCCCATCAAACTGATCCACAGAGACTTTGTGATCAACATAAGCTTGCTCCAGTATTTTCATCAACCCCTTCCTGTGAGCTTCTGAGCTCATAAGCAAAGACAAGATGGATATCTTTGATGGAGTTTGCAGCAGCTGGTCAACAATCTTATAGACACTCCTTTTAATAAGCCTCAGAATTTCGTCCAGATTAGATTCTTCAATGGGCTGTCCTGCTGGGCCAGTGTTCTTGTCAACAGGAGGAACAACTGGTGGAGTTACCGTGGCAATGGGTGTAACTACCTTCTTTTGAAACAAGGGTGGACGGACCTTTCCGCTTCTCAGAGTTGTAATTTCACCGGCAACATTGTCAACTGCAGCTGGGGATACCAGAGGTACTTCTACTCCATTCTCAATTATGGTTGCATCGTACTTGTAAGGAATTGCTTTGGTAGAGGTATAAGATACCGGACCAGGTAACCTGATCACCAAAGGCTCAACATTTCTCATCTGAGATACACTCTCAACAGGGGAGTCATGGAACACTGGCACAATCACACATACATCACTGGCAATCAAGTGCTTGTCATCCATCAGGCTCTGGATATCACCTTGCACCACACAACAGCCCATGGGATTTTGCAGACATTCTGAACAAGAATCATGATCATGTTTGAACAAAGAAGCCTGGCAAAGTTTGACATGTAATGGCACCAAGGGAGTAACAACATTGCGGACATCCAGCACGGGATCCTCTTGAGGAACAGGGACCCTTTCAAAAGCCTCAATCATATTAACAGCAGCATGGTTTGGAAGCGGGTTGTCAAGAACATGAGGAGCACTATTCTCAAAAGTCAACCGTCCCTTTTCTATTAGGTCTTTCACAATATATTTCAGAGCAAGGCAACCCTCAACATCATGGCCCTGAGCACCCTGATGGAATGCACATGTTAGATCCTGTCGGAACCTGGGAGGCAATGGATTAGGCGGAGGCCTGCCTGGTCTAGTGACACAGTGTCCCTTGGCCAGTAGAGTTGGGAGCAGCTCACCATACCACATTGGTATTGGTGGAAAAGAAGGTTTGGGT
Organism: Medicago sativa; assembly: GCF_051527215.1. Lineage (NCBI taxonomy): Eukaryota > Viridiplantae > Streptophyta > Magnoliopsida > Fabales > Fabaceae > Medicago > Medicago sativa. The sequence goes on along the minus strand of NC_140755.1, from coordinate 36,653,249 downwards.
CGGGGACCCTGTTGTTGCTGCTGTTGCTGTTGAGCAGGAGGCTGTTGTTGTACTTGCTGGGCAATGGCGTTAACGGGCACTGGTGGTTGACCCGGTGGCAGAGGATATTGCTGGTAGAATGGTGGGAAGAAAGGATGCTGAGAGTACTGCATGTAGTGATAGGGCATAGGTAATTGTGTAGCAGCTGCAGATGGGTTACCAGACACCATCCCTACATCAGATTCTTTCTTCTTATGATGACCATTACCGTACTTCTTTGGTGCACTGGTTGAAGATTCACCCTTCTCGAGGACAATAATACCTTCTCGGACAGCCTCCTCTAGACGAGTTCCCATGGTAACCATATCAGAGAAGTTGTTTGGGGCAGAGACTATCATTCTCTCTTTATATTCCTTCTTCAGAGTCTTCAGGAATGTCTGTGTTAACTCTTCCTCATCAAGTCGAGGAGAAACACGGGCAGCTGCCCCTCTCCATCTTTGAGCATACTCTCGGAAGGTTTCATCTGATTTCTGAGACAGGGCTTTAAGAGAGTCCCTATTCGGTCTCAGACGGGTATTGAATTCATATTGACTCTCAAAAGTAGCAGCCAGATCCTCAAAGGTATGGATGTTGTCCTTACTCAAACTAGTGTACCAATCTGCTGCATCATCTGTCAAGCTACTCTGGAAGCAATGGATCATTAGTGCATCATTATCTGCGTAGTTAGCCATCTTTCGGACGTACCGGATAACATGGTTGTGTGGACAAGAAGTCCCATTGTATTTGTCAAATTCTGGCTCTTTGAATTTCTTAGGAACCTCAAATCGGGACACCAAGCATAGATCACGTGCTTTAGCAGGAGCACCATTGTTTCCTCGGCTAGCCTTGACCTCACGGAGTTCTCCAGCCAACTCCATCAACTGTCTTCTCATAGCTTCCATTGCGGGATCTTGTCCACGCGGAGTATCAACATCAATCACCTGTTGCACAGTGTGTACAATAGGGTCGGTAACAACGGTAGTCACCTGAGGCATAGAAGTACTTGCACCAGCAAAAGTTGTCATAGGAATCTGTCCTTGACCAGCAAAACCAGAGATACCAGCAGTAGTATTAGGAGAATAGAAAGGTGGGAGGCCATAAGGACGGCCATTGGGCATAACAAACCGAGCATCAGTAGCCACAGTAGACAGTGGGATAGAGGGAATTGTTTCAGTAGTAGCTAGAATAGATGTGGCTGGTTGTTCTTGTGCAGCCATCATAGTGGACATAGCGTCATGAGCCTTAGCCAAGTCTTCTCTCATAGCAGCCAGTTCGGCACGGAGCTGAGCATTTTCTTCTTCAAAGTTAGCCATGATTCTTCTCTTGTAAAATCTTGTTTGATGAATTCTATCTGGTTGATACACTTTGCGAGCACGAGCCACTTTTCAGACTGCGGCGGACAAAACCAGGAGGCAATAAGCACGAGAGAAGCTTTTTGTGACCAATGAATGCATATGATGCATGAAATGTGTAAATGCATATGCGAAAAGATTCTTTTTTTTGTCAGACGACTTGTCAAAGTGGTTGTGAACATCACGGAGAAACACAGTTTTATTTGAAGATCTTAAGCAAAACTAGAAGTTTAGTTGAGATGGTATCACTTGGTGTTCACATCCGTGATGTTCAAAAGATGACTTGTCTAAGTCCTCCGATAAATGCATGGAAAAAAGTTTATGCATGTATGCATGTATGCATGAATGCATGATTATGTTCAAGTACGGAGAAAACATGGTGGGTTGAAGTTCAAAGTCGAGGAGTCATGGGTGGACACGGTGTCCGGTGAAACTAGGGTTTTAGGATAATAGTAACCGGGTTCTAAAAAGGTTCCCAAGTTGCAACCTCTCCGACGTATCTCATGGTGCCACGAGACAACTCTCGCTCCATGATTATACGTGGAAGGTCTAACTTGAGTGTAGTATCGCGTGACGACTAAAACTCGAGACGACACTCGGTTTAGCCTCCGCACTACGTCCTAGAAAATGGCCATGGATGGGTTTGGTTATCTACGGTTCATAGCGTCATAGAACAATTAGAAGTAAAGTGCCTAAACGCGACAACACGCGCCGACAACATCACCCCCAAAATGCCTCAGCTATGTGGGATTGATCGCATAATCCAAAACACGAGGCAACCCCCGGAATGAATTGTCGATTATATCCCTCCTAAATCCTAAGTTCACTCAGCCCGGTGCAGGACTTTTGATATTCTCACCCCACACGTTTGCAAGAAATTAAACATTTATTCACATAGGAAAGCAAGTAAAAGAAGCAAGTAAAAATACAAGCGCAAGCGTGGAAGTAAAGACTAGGCGTAACTCTCGAATCTCCCCAGTGAAGTCGCCAGCTGTTTTATCTTGGTTTTCGGGTGTCAAACATTGATTAAGTTTGAACCTTTTAAACCGGTGATATCTTATTTTTTCTTGGGAAGGGAAAAAGTAAGCAAAACCCTTGAGAATCGAGGTCCGGGAGTTGTTTTCGCTACGGGAAGGTGTTAGGCACCCATAACGACTATAGTATCCTATAGGAACCGTCTTTAATTTTCTACGCGCGCGCTTTATTTTTAAGTGCTATTTGAAAATGTTTATTTAAGCCTAAAGGTATTCTAAGTGAAGAATTGGAGGGAGAAGAATGTTTTTGGATTTTTATTTTATTTGAATTGAAGGAATTTTGATTCCTTGCCTACGTACCCGATTAAGGGATCAAATCCACCGTAGTTCTCTCTCAAAAATGTTTTTGTTTTTGTTGGTTGATTTTAAGTTTGAAAATGGATTTTGAAGAATAGAAAGAGGCCTCAAGGGCATGAGATTTATGAAATTGTGAGGTTGGATTAGTGAATTGCAAAATATGGTCAAAGTATGATTAATTTTCATTGAATTTTTGATTAAGAAAATAAAAGGAAAATTCAATGGGGTTTTGGACCCCAAGGTTTATTTTGAAAATGGTTTGAATGATGTTTGTTCACATTTTTTTTGGAAATTGGATTTTTCTAAGTATAAAGCCTAAATATTCATCTAAACATACAATCCTAAACATACATCTAAACATGCATATTCTAGCTATATATCTAAAGTGAAGTGTGTGCATGTGTCGGTGCTTGTGTCGGTGTACATTATTAGAGTCCATTGTCCTTATTACATCATGCCCTAATTACATTCTATGGTCTTGCAAGAATTTAAAAATTGCATGAAGTAAAATATTACAAAATTTCCTAAGTTTTACATTCTAATTTTTGCATGGAATTTTAAAGTGTAAGAAAAACAAAAAAACCAAGGATATAGAATGGAGAATGAGATGAAGATGATGAAAGATGCTCATGAAACATGGAACAAAATGGTTAGTAATATAAGGCATAGGATAGTAGAAAATTGGCAAAAGAAATAAGGCATGATAACATAACAAAAATGGCAAGAAAAGGTGACAAAATACACCTAACGAAATACCAAAATCCCAAGCACACAAAAGACTCATAACCCTCATATTATGACACTTTTCAAGGGGTTTTGGGGTCAGCCCTAATATGAGGGACACAAGAAAGTCACAAGCCAAAGGGTCATGGTATACTCTTAGGTCTATTTTGCACTAATTCACACGCTAAAAAAAAAAATTCAAGTAACTTGCCATATAAGAAACCAATCATCACATATCACAAACAGCGCCAAATAGTTCAGATCAACAACAAATAATGCCCCAAAATTGCTCTTCAAGCACCAATTATTCATAAGCCAAGATATTGGGATTAAAATGTGCGAAAGACTTCACAAAATATGATAAGAAACAACACAAATCACTCACAATTGCACATGTATTTTTTCTAACAGTTTTCAACATGTAAAAGATCACAAGAAACAAGTCTTAATCACTCAAAACAAATGTAAAAGAAATCACAAGGTTTTTACAAGTTTTTCATCAAGATTTTCAACAAAAATTAAAGAAAAAACAATAAACCAAAGTAAAAATAATTCTCCAGTATTTCTTGATCAATCTTGACATGTAATATGTCAAAATCGATCAAAAAGTTCAAAGAAAATTATAGGAATTTTTTAGGAATTTTTAAAGGACTTTTGGAACACGCAGGGGTGCAATTAGCAAAATATAACACACACACGCAGGAAAGGGGGGGTGTGAAAAGCATACTGGAAGAAAAGAGCAAAAATTCGTTGGGCTTAAGAGCAATTTCGAAATGGGCTTGGGTGTGGGCATGGAGCAGTTTTTTTGAAAATGGATGGGGCAAAGAACTACATAACCTTCTCCTTCTCTTCTTTCCCGTTTCCAACACCACACACACAGTCCCTTCCTTGTTTCTTCATTCATTTTAACTTGTACTTTCAAAATTAAAGCTTAAATTCCAAAAGATCTAACACATCAATCATCAAAAACAAAGCATAGGAACAAAGGGATATGAATCAAACTTATATAGAAGCAACATCACGTCCTCTTCTCTCTTTGCTATCTTCTTCCCCAATCATTTTCAATTCAGATTTTTCAGCAAAAAAAAAGCTTCAATTCACGCATTCAAGCTTCAATTCACGCATTCAATGGAAGAAAGGGGAAAGAAATTACCTCAAACTCTTCTTCACTTTGAATTCGACTTAATTGAGGCGCGTTTTCAACTTCGATTCCGTTCTCGTTCGAGTCCTTCAATTCTGTGCTTTCCTTTGTTCTTGATCCTGGACTTCGTGATTCCACTTTCTCCGTCACTGATTCTGTTTTCGATTTGCTACCGTCACCGTCGTCGTGAATTGCGTTGTTTAAGACCGGCTTTGATTTCAAATTCCACCACCGTTCTTGCTTTCTTTGAATTGGATGAACACAAGTTTGATTCCGATTCGTTGATGAATTTGTAAAAACTGAAACAGCGTTTTTGATGGATGATGATGATGATGAATTGCAACGGTTGATGTGGTGGTTTTGATGGAGGCTTTGTGGCGGTTTTGATGGAGGTTGAAGGTGAAGATTGATGAAGATGGTGGTGGTTTATGGTGGTGGAAAGAGGTTGATGAGTTTGTTATGGTGGTGGAGGAGTTTGTTAGGGTGGTGATGGAGTTAGTTAGGGAGGAGGAGTGGTGGAGAAATAGTTGGTTAGGGTGGTGAAAAAGAAAAGGTCACGTGAGGAAAAAGAAAAGAGGGAAAGAAAAGAAATTGAATTTTTTATGATTTTGTGTAAAATGATTGAATGTGAAATTTTGACTAAGGGTTTGACTTATATAGGTGATGAAAGGGATGCTTGGACCAATGAGGAAATGCCACATGGACTAAGTAGTAACAAACTCTTAAGGACCAATAGCATTTGGACACATGGCACTTGGACTCTAACAAACTTAAAAGGGATTAAAATGTAAATAACAAAAGTACGAGGACTAAAATGAAAATTAAACTAAAATTGAATTGAAAAAGTAAATTGAAAATTAACGTAAAGCGAGACGATTAAAAACAACAAAGCAGATTAAAATGAAACAGAGATATTATGTGAAATGACCAAAATGCCCCTAGGGGCTTAAAACGACTAAAAATGACTCAGATGAAATTTTAAAATGATTTTTAACAAGGGATTAAAGCAAGAATTTATACAAGCGAATTAAGAGACTCAGAGACAATTTTTTAGAATTTTAAACAGGGTTTTAACACATGAAAAGACTAAAATGCCCCTAGGGCAAAACTGACTAAAAATGGCTTCAAATGCGAATTTTGAAGTGGATTCTGACATAGAATTGAAATAAGGACTTATTCACACTACTTGAAAGGACTCAAACAAAATTTTAAAAGATTGAAAGAAATTTTAACACAGGAAATGACTAAAATGCCCCTAGGGGCTATACTGACTAAAAAATGACTTAACTGATATTTTTGAAATGAATTTTGACATGAGATTGAAACATGGGCTTATACAAATCAATTTAAAAGACTCAAACAATTTCCAAAGATTAAAATGAATTGAATGCAGGAAATGACTAAAATACCCTTTTACATGAATTTTGCAAATAATATTGAAATAAAATGCAGAGAAAGATGCAATTGATCAGAGACATATCAAATGACTTGAAATGCAAGAAAAGAAAGAATTGAGTTGGTATTTTTAGGTCCAAAATTAGGGTATAACAATGTTGTGCCTATGTCACCAAATCACAAATGCATCAAGTCTCACACATAAGGGAAATATGTTAATGTGTCTGTAACACCCATACTAGACGTATCTAGAAAGTCTAGCATGTGCGTTTAATTTAGTACTGGATACATTAAAATATACAACATGAAAATTTCGAATGAATTTATATACAACAAAACGCGTTCGTACAATAACAAATACAACATATCTTATCTATATAACTTAAGTACATCCTTGAAATCCATATTCTCCATGCTCCGGGTACGAACGAGCTCTTGCTGAAAATCCATCCGGCTATTACCTTGACGTCCACCTTGATATCTGAAACAAATAAGGATTGGGATGAGACATAATGTCTCAGTGAGTTCCCCGAAATCCTAGGCTATAGGCAACCTCAAGGGGAAACCTACGGTCACCACGTGTCTACATTACAACCTGACGGTTGATTATACGTGTGTGGGGACTTGCATACTTAGACGGTAGTGCATACTAGAGCCGTCATAGTTTTATCTTAACTTGTTATAGGCTTCACTTCCTATACGTGTCATGGCGGTCGAGGGGGAGTCTAAAACCGCATTGCCAAGAATACACTCTATGTATCAAGGCCTAAACATAACATAATCATGGCACGATTCTAAACCGGACGATTAGGGGAAACCTAAGATCGTCATCGGTATCATGTTCTTCACTTGTTCTATTCCATGCCTTGTACTTATCATGTAGCATCTAATGCTCTTATTCTTAAACATAAACTTGCATGGATTCACTCTTGCATAATCATGAACATAACATAATCATAATCATATCATACATAAACGTATCTAAGTTCATTAATTATTATGTTAGCGTTGAACAAACAATTATCTTGGTTCATTTTACGGATAGTCCCGGGTGGAGTAACCCCGAGATCAATCCCATACATGACCGATGTACGTACATCGGACTCCCTTGGTGTCGTGCGGGTCCCTTGCGGCTTGAACCGTTCCCCTTAGGTCGAGAACCTCCCGTATCCCCCTGGCGTGGATAACAAGAGACACGAGCACCTACATCTTGTTAATTTCAGTGGCATGCGGGTCCCTTACGGCTTGAATCGTTCCCCTTAGATCGAGAACCTCTTGTATCCCCCTGATGTGGATAGAAAGAGACATGCCACCTACTTATGATAATCATAGTCTTTTTGTACGTATACTTAAACATATTCATACTTGCTTGCTTATTACCTCGGACCCTTGAGTCGATCCGATTAGCAGTAAACTTAAACTTGTTCATACTAGTACTTGATCATGGTGGAGAGATTATCTAATCAATCCTTGACTTAACATATATGCTATCTTATTCTTGTTCATGTGCGAAGATAATAAACTTCGCGTCTTATCATTCTAGGAATCTTGCTAACTAGCTAGTTCTCGACAACTATGTCGAGGCTCTAGTTTTCCCTTACTTATGGATAACTTGCTACCCGATTCATGACTTGTTTCTCTCGTATGCCATGCCTTACTAACATGCTTGATACTTGCCTCATCTCATAAAAATCATGCTTTCTTTGATCATCATTTAGGACCTTGGTTTGAGGGGTTTACATTCGTAAAAAGACACCACGAAGAAAACCGCATCGCGAATCCCCATGCCTGCTTGAAGCAAGCAAAACAGTGAGATTTCTCACTGTCTTACTCGCCTAGGCGAGTGATTTCACTGGGGAGGCGAGTGGTAGCTCGCCGTGGCGAGTTGGGGGCGAGCAGGACCCCCCTTTCGGAGTTCTAGCTCGCCGTGGCGAGTTAGGACAGTCCAGGACACTTAAAACATGCATATGGCAAGTATTAACATGTATAGCATGCATGACATAAAAAGGGGCAACTAGACTAATACATAAACCCTAGAATTTCATGTTATTCATACTAAACATACATGGCATAATCATAATCCCAAAGGGTAGGAAAACTAGCTATGGAACTCACCTAAAGATTAGTACTTGATTCCCAAGCTTTCAAGCATCATCATCATCACTTCACATCCTCAAACTTTATTTCTTGATCTTGTCCATCAATTCCATGATACATGCTGCAACATAAGCTCCCAAAGTCCTAGCCTCTTTAACAATCACCAATCCTAGAATTTCCATATTTACATCTCATGAGAAACAAAGTGAAGAGGGAGGTTGATCCAAACCCTAGAACATATAAATCCTTTCAAAGAATATCCAATCTTGGTAGAGGTTGAAACTAAACCCTTCTTGATGAAACTTCAAGCATAAACCTTCACTTGATCCATTACCAAACCAAACCCTAACTCTTGATTCTCTTCTCTAAGGAGAAGTAGAGAAATCAACAAATCCAAGCTTCTAAGAGTTTAGGAGATCAAGAGAGAACAAGGTTGGTCCACTTGCCATGGTGGGAAGAAGTTTTAGAAGATTTGGTGAAGAGGGAAGAGATAGGCGTGGGAGAAGGGAAGAGAGAAGGAAGTGAAATGTTTTTCCCAACTTAGAGAGAGAAAGAGATGAGGATAATCTGATATTTTTGCCCCAAAACCAAATAAATATCCCTTCCTCGTGAAATTACCATATTGCCCGTGCCTCAAGCGTGTTATAAACGACTCTAATACTTCTCCCGTAAAAAGCTGACATCTCATAAAATATTTCCCTTAACTCACTTTGCATGAATTACATTCATCTGACACGGTCAACAGGTAATATTCCGATACTGTTAGGCGGGATATTACAGTGTCAATTTTGACTTAAAGTTCCATAGTTGATGCAAGAGTAGATGTTGACAAACATATAAGTGAGATGACCAATAAAGTTTCATAATTGATGCATCTAGTCTCTTTTTGTATTTTTTCTCTTTTGTTAATGAAGTTTAGAGGTTAGCAGTCATCCTGCTACCTCTTTCTGCTAAAAAAAGAAAGATGACCAATATAAGAGTAGATGTTTAAGTTTTATATTAAATTTAAGGTTTAAGATGTTGTTCACTTTCATGCAATATTTTTAAATTAATCTCTAGTAATTTAAATCCCTCCACTTTTGGTTTTTGATGGATTTAATCATGGATAAACTCTTATGTGATTTGTTGAGTTAACAAAATATGTGTTTATTAGACACTTTTAAATGTTGTGTTTTTTTTTAATCGAGCCTCAATTTTTGGTAAGTTAAATGTTTATTCTTTAGTATGAACACCTGCGCCAAGCATAGTCTAGTATCATTTTCATTTGTGTGGTTGATCTTTGTTCAATGGATAAATGCACACCACTGTTGACTACCCCATAAGGTTCCTAGTGGTAGATCCCTGAAGTGGATAGTCTCATACTTGAGGGATAGAAGTTAATGTGTCAAGTCTGAGTTAAAGTTTCATATTGGAGGTAAGAGTGTATGTTGAGCGACACATAAGTGATGTGATCTATATACCTAATGTCTTAAGGTTTAGGATGAAGATATGGTGTCAAACTCACTTAAGTGGGTTTTCTTAGTCTAATGTAATGATCAAATTCAATGTAGCATCCCTTGAAAGTCTCAGCATTACGATGAACTGTATTTTATTTTTAATTTAGTTTTTTGATGTCTTCCTCTTTCATGTGATTTTTTTTATTCAACCTCTATTATTTCAAATTCATTCAATTTTTGTCTTTGGTGGCAAATGAGAGTGAAAAATTGCAGACGTGTTATGCTGAGTTGACAAAATATATGCTTATTAGACATTAAAAATAATGTGAGGTTTTTTTAATTAGATCTAATTTTTTGGTAAAATAATTACCTAAAAATCTCGTACTCCTTCGACAGACCTATAAGATTATTGGCAACTCACATTATTCCCTATACTCTTACAAACAAAACACACAATACTTATTTTATTTCTCTTATCTTCTCTCATGTTTAAATTATTTTTTCATATCTGTTTATTTTCATTTAATTTGAAAAGAATGAACATAAACCTCCCTCCTTCAAACCACCACCAGACCACCTTTTTGAACATGCTCCATTTGATCGCCTTAATTTTAGCTTTTGAATGTCATTGATTTTGATGCTATTTTTTTATTCAACCTATATTATTTCAAATTTCTTCACTATTAATATGTAGTGGGATCTGACTATGGCAAAATGTAGTTGTGTTGTGCTAAATTCACAAATACATGTTTATAAGACATTTTAGGTGAAATGTGGTATTAATCTCAATTGTGTGATTGCTCTTAGCCTAATATGATGATCGAGACTCCCCATGAAGCCCCAACATTATGACTTCTTAGTGAGATTGTATATCATTTGTCTAATTCATTTATCTTAAAATCAAATCTTTCAATGCAACCAAAAAAAAAAAATCAAGTCTTTCAATGTCATTCATTTTTATGCTATTTTTTCTATTTAACCTCCATTAGTTCAAATTCTTTCACATTTTGTCTTTGGTGAATGCGAAAATGGAAAGAGGCATATATATGATGTTGATTTGACGAAATACATGCTCATTAGATATTTCAAAATGATGTCACATTTTCTAAATGAGTCTAATTTTTTTGTTAAAATAATTACTCGTAAATCTCCAGCTTATTTGACAAACTCATAAAATTACCAGCAACTCACGCTATTTTCTATACCCTTAAGAACATATCACACACTTCTTTTTTTTCATTTATCATTTTTCTTAGGTGTAAATTCATTTGTCATTTTGTTATATTTTCTAAGTTTATTTCCCTCTTCTCATGAAAGAAAGGAACGAAAATCTTCTTGCATGAAAACACAACTAACCCATCTTTTTTAGCATGTTGTGTCTCTGTCTGGTCTTATTTGTTTATAACTTTATAGCACAAACATAAAGAGTCTCACACTGAAGGGAAAGATGTTGACGTGTCATCAAGTATGAGTTAAAGTTCAACATTAAATTCAAAAGTATATTTTGAGCAACATATAAGTGAGGAGACCAATATAACTAATGTCTTGTATGGTTTTGGTAGAAATAAATTCATTGTGGTTTTTAATTTTATTTAAATAACGACATTAAATGTTAAACCTCAAAAATCATTATGGCGCAAAGATCATTAAGGTGTTATTCCATTTATATTTTTTTTTATAAAATTAACCATAAATTTATTATTATTTTTTTGTATTATAAAAGACTTTTATGTGCACTATGCTACTAAAAGGGAATTGGATTATCTCCATTGAAAATTTTCTCAATTTTTATCCATTTCCAATCTACACGATTAAAATACAAAAACCATTTTTTTTTTATAATTTAATTCTCAACTTCTCTCTCGTGTTTAATTGTTGAGATTACACTGGAGAAAATTTGAGAGAATTTTCAATGTAGAGAATTCAAATCCTACTAAAAGACACGATGTACTTTGATTTTTTTTTAAGACAATTTTTTAGGAAAAAAAAACTAAAATTGGAATTTGAAAAATTAATGGTTTTATTGCTTAAATTTAATTTTGGGTATCATTCAACTCTTCCTTATACTCTTGTTGTTATTACATTTCTATAATCATATGACTTTTCTATGTTCTTGAGTAATCTTTTTTCTTTTAGAATATCAAAATTAAGGCTTTCATTTTGGATAAAAAAAAACTGAGGCTTTTCAATGACCAATATTGAAATTTAAATTTTTAAATTTAAACAATACATTTTCTTTTAAGATAAAAAATGTAGATGAGTTTGATTCTCAATTGCTCACCGGGATCATAACATGTCTCATGATTCAAAGAGCGTTTATACAAATACTTGAAAATTATCCATCAAAGAGGATACTCCAAAATGTCAGATGAGTGTTACATTTGTTTTTGACAATTGTGCTACATTTTTTTAAAGTGATGAGTACTACTCTTAAATTGATTAATTTTGATTTATGTTACGATCATGTTAATAATTAGTTTTTAATTTAGTTCCTGATATATCAAAATCAATTTATTCTACATTACTTATTTTTATGAGTTTAATCAATTTTGATAGCAATACAATTTGTTGTTTATCATATGTTTTAATATACTTTTAAGGTTGATTTCGTGGTTGCTGGGTCAGGTTTATATACTCTCAGCTTTTATACTTGCTTTTATTTAATATATTTTCTTTGCTTAAAAAAAAGATAATAATACAATTACATCATTAATACAAATTTCCTTCTCTAAAAAAAATAGTGCACAATAATGAAAAGATATACATTAATAAATGTAAATCAGTCAATATCAAAATAATTTAATACCCTAATAAACAGTAATTACAATTATTTACTCTAATATAGTTAAGGCAGGGTAGTCAACGTAGTAAATAGGTTTTATTCTGATCATGAATTGAAGTGCAAGAATCAATTGTCATATTAATGTGTAATCAATTACAATAGTAGTATTGTCTTCTATCGTCTTGTTCCTGCCCTTGCTAGATACATCCTTAAGACAATTTCCTAAAAATATAGAATATTGATTCAATTTATAACGTCATCACCTATTATAATTATAATTGACATCTATCTTACAACTGAAATGGTAGTATAGCTACTATCATAATTATCTTTTTCAATGCCAAATAAAAAGTTCCAATTAAAAGAATAAAGAAGCACGTTTGTCTTTTGTTCTCTTTGGATCTCAACTATACTTTTTTTTTCTTTCCATAATTCAATCTTCATGAATATTGTCTATTCATGAATAATTTCTGCAAGTTAAAAAGTCAAAACAAACAAAAAAGTTATAAAATATTCAACAACACAACTTTATACCAAAGAAGAAAAACTACATTGTATTTATTAAAAAAAGAAAAACATAATCAGAAAAGACTTTCAATAATATGAATTACCGAAACTCGTGTTTCTCTTACATATATCAAAGAAATCAAATAAGTTGTTACAATACATGGGTCATGTACATTAATAAGAGAAATATGTAAAAAATTGACATTGTAACAAAGAGAGAAAATAGAGGTTCATAGAAGACTTTCAATAATATGAATTGTGAATAGAGAGTGGTGTGAAAAATGTGAGAGTCAAAACGGATATTTATAGCCAAAGACATAAAGTAACCAAAATAATCAAGTGCTTGATTCATGCATATCGTAACGGAAAAAAAATTGTACATTAATATTCATCAATTGGTGCATTTGATCTTAGAAACAAAATCGTAGTAATTCAAACCAAATGATTTTATTTTATTGATAACTTTTTTTTTGACAATTTTATTTTATTGGTAACCATATATTTGACATCTACGTACGCACACTATTTTTTGACCAAATATATTTTTATTTAATTTTAATGTGTAACAAAAAAAACTAAAAATGTGTATAAACATATTATGTACCATATCATTCCTTTCATGCTGCATAAACTATGGAAGGCGTTACAAAAATTTAGAGAGTTGTCTCTTCGTATTTAAAAAGAATTGTTGTAATAAAAAAATGAAAAAAATAAAGGAAACGAAAACAAATAAAATTATAAACATATGAGAGAGAGAGAGAGAGAGAGAGAGAGAGAGAGAGAGAGAGAGAGAGAGAGAGAGAGAGAGAGAGAGAGAGAGAGAGAGAAGGTGTGTGTCACAATGAAGATAGAGAGAAAGGATGTGTGCTACGATGAAGATGAAAATGATGACAGACATATTGACTATATAGAGGGGGAAAAAACCTAAGTAAAAGTTAAAAGGATGACATGTATGCTTAAATTTGATTGGTTGGTAATTTTAATCATGAATCATGATTGGCTGATAATTTAAATCATGAATCATGGTCAATTTTTATTGGTTGATAATACATAACATATTCATGATAAGGCTATTAAAATGTTTATAATTTTCATTTTGCTTTTTAATAAATTAATTGAAATAAATTAAATTTGTGTGAATGATGCAAATGACATAAATAGAATGTGAGTAAATATATGGTGATTTGAATCTTTGATCAAGCAATTAATGAGATGAAGCAAGAAAGAGTGCCAAGTGTACTTTTCAAAAAAAAAAATAAGGCAAATATATATAATAGAGATAGAGATAATAGTAGTCAAAACTTGTAACTTACCTTGAGACAAAGTAGGAGGAAAAGTTCATCAGTAAGCAACACATTTTTATTTTTAATAAATACGTGTTTAAAAGGATAGAATAAAAATGACACAAGGGACAACCGGTGTATATCAACAACACAAACAAAAAGCGAGTTAGGGTTTCTTCCTTGAATTTCATTTCGAAGGGTTTCACTTTCAATAACCGCACCGTTCTCATGAATATCCCTTCTCAGCCCAAAGTGGCGGCGCTTCTGGTAATTCTCCATGCCGAACTTATTGTCGAAATCCTAACGTTCCTTGACGTAAAATCTCTTATACGGATGAAGTGTGTATGCAAGTCGTGGAAAACCCTATTCTCTGATCCAATCTTCGTCAAGATGCACCTTAAAAGGCAATCGACACGAATGACACACTTAGCACTTTTCTCAAAAATGTCCAAAGGTTCGGTAGATTGTAGGGCAGTGCCCATCTCTCGTTTGCTGGATAACACCTCGAATTCCATCACCCTGACAGAGAACGATCCTTACTACCTATTCAATTTCAAGAACAGCAGGTGCATGGTTGGTTCGTGCAATGGATTGGTCTGCTTGCAAGGTCGTTCTTCATCAGCTGCATATACCGACCACTCCTTCTCTTTTTGGAACCCTGCCACAAGGACTATATCTGAAAAATTAATGTCTTTTCGCCAATATCGCAATTGCAATCCCCGGGAATTTTTTTTCAAGTTCGTGTTTGGTTATGATAATTTAACGGAAACTTACAAGGTGGTGTGGTTAGGTTTGAAAATTGAGGACAGCCTTGTAACATCCTCAGTAAGAATTTTTAGTTTGGGTGATAATGTTTGGAGAAATATTGATTGTTTCCCTGTGGAATTGGTGTATCATCCTGCATGTTTTACTACGGGGGAGGGTGTTTATTTGAATAATAGTATTAATTGGTTTGTCCGTCACCGATATAATTGTCATTTGAAGAATATCATAATTGAACAATTTGTGATTATCTCGCTTGAGTTGGGGACAGAGACATATACACAGTTGTTGCCACCTCGATGTTGTGATGAAGAGCTACTTGATCGTTCAATACTTCCTCCAGCTCTTTCTATGTTGAACGATTGTCTTTGTTTTTCTTATGATTTCAAGAAAACAAATTATATCATATGGAAAATGAAGGAATTTGGAGTTGAAGAGTCTTGGGTTCAATTTCTTAAAATTAGTTATCTAAATCTTCAAATGGATTATAGGCCTCATGAGTTGGACTACAATTATATTCCCGAAACGATTGTAATTCCATTGTGTGTTTCAGAGAATGGTGATACATTGATATTTGCAATCAATCGTGAAGACCAAGTAATTCACTACAATTGGCGAGATAATAGAGTAAAGAGAATTAAAAGTACCAATCAAATTTGGTGGTTAGAGGCCAAGGGATATGTTGAAAGCTTGGTATCGACTTCATGAAAGTATGTTTTGTTCGATAATTTACTTATTTGAAATTATTTTAGTGTGTGTATAGTGCACAGTGAATTGTGTGATTATTTTCATATCATGGTTTTATTTACTATCCTAATTTTGAGCTTTGTGTATGGTACTATGATATAAATCTCTCATGCCATAATCAATAGTTCAATATCATCCATTTTACAGCATAGCTGAACCAATTCAATTCATATATACACATTGTGATTATTTTCATATGATGGTTATGATTTGATTATATTGTTGAACAATTATCTACTCCCTCTGGTCTCAAATGTAAGAAACTTTTCACTTTTTAGGTTCATTCAATAATTAATGTATGTGGTCTATAATATGGACCAAATACATCAATTATTGAATGAACCTAAAAAGTGAAAAGTTTCTTACATTTGAGACCGGAGGGAGTATTTTATTTTCAATTTTGTTCAATTCCCTCTATGTATAACAAACTTGTTTGTAAGCTTAGCATGAACTATGAACTTTGTATGACAACCATTGTTACAGTGTTGCGCAGCAGGGCGCTATGTGAAACTCCACTAGATTGTGTTCCTTTTTGAGTCTATGTAGACTCGCGAGCCTGACAACCTTGGTAGTAGCCACATGCGTTGAATATACTCATGCACATAAATGCTAGTAATTTATCTGCCTTATGTTTAGGTGACATAAATTAGATAAACCATAGAGCATTGAACATTCAGGTAATCTACAGAGAATAAATTGTAGTGCATATAGCTAAAAAGGAAATATAGAATGGTTATTTAACCATGTCATTTTATGTGTAATAATAACTGTTTGAGGTGCAAAATCACTTTTAAATAAGGTATTAGGTAGTTTTGCTAAGATTTTGATGATTATTGAGTATTGTTTTCTGAGTCTAATTGATTAACCTTAGAGGATTTTGAAATTCGAAAGCAGCAAGTTTTCACCAATAATAACATAATCTAGAGTTACATTAATTGTGTTTTTTAGCCTTTTAATAAACTTTGTTACTTTGGACCAAGCAGGATCAATCAATATAAGCTGAAGCAACCATGTGTTTCATTTGCTCTCCCAATAAAGCAGAGGCACTGACCAAGCTCATACAAAGAGGACTTGATCAATTCTTAATGCTTGCTTATTTATATCAAGCACTGAAGTTGCAGGCTGTTACCTACTGATTATCATTTAATTTTTTTAATTTGGTTGTTGGATAATATATTATATGATGATGACAATATATTTGCATTACATATGTTTCTTGGTACATCCATAGGTTTTTTATTCATACCATTTTGTTAACATAATACATTTTTTCCTAATTTTCTGAGCAGTCGAAAAGTTTGATCATGTGATATGTTTTTTTCTCCTCCACTGAGAGGTAACGACTAAATGCTCAGAAGAGCTAGACTAGCAAAGAATTGATGGTAATTGTACCATTTTGATCTGGATACAGTTAACCTATTTCTGATTCACTTTTTAAAGAAGTTGATAGTCTGAACCATTAAAGACATAAACAAAACAAAAAAAAAAACAAAAACATATCAAAAAGGAACTTGCAGATGAACATGATTAACCAAGACTTGCTTGGAAGCCACTGATGGGTTTGGAAAACGAACCTTCAATTTGATTTTCTTTTGGTGTGAAACTTGATGTTGATAGAGTTTAAAGATAAAATATTGAAAAAAAATCACAAAATATATCTACATGAACACACTGCCACCGCAAAACTGCTTGTATCCATTCCCTAAAGAATTTGGATTAATGTTGTTAAAATTAATTGGTTGTACATGCTTAATTGGTAATTAATATTATTGCTATTTTGATAGGTTGTTTTTTCTCAACTTAACAGATTGTTAACAGAGTTAAGTTGAGGGGAGGTTATTGTATTTTATGAAATAAGAGGGGAGGTATGTGACATTTAAAAAAACCTCAAGGGAGGTTAATGTAATTTTCCCTTAAAAAAATACAATTTGAAACCCACTATAGTTGATTAAGTTGTGTTGACTTTGGACTTTGTAGTGTGTTTTTCTCAAGGTTTCAGGTTCAATTTTATTTATTGCAAGTTTTGGCGGGCTTGTCCATACATAGCTTTGTTCTAATTAAAAAATGACCTCCCCAAGTAAATGTTGGGATTGAACCGCTCAAATTAGTTGATCCGTATGCCGAATACCAATATTTGTCTCACAATATTTTTCTCTTTAGCCTTTTTTTCTTTTTCTCAAAATAATTAATTGTCACTTTAGAATACCAATGCAACATTTATTATTTTTTTCCATTATTATACCCTTATTTATTGAATTTCATTCAACTTAATTACTCCACTAACTACAATTAATAAAGGTGTTTTAGTAAATTATTCTAATTTTACCGTTGAATTCAACACAATTAATCATTTCCTTAATAATCATGCACAAACCTTAAACGACTATTATTTAGAGACTGGGGGAGTACAATTTTTCTAGGAGACCCGTACATAATGACATAATTCCATGCATAGATGAAGATAGATCAGGATGCAACATTGGTTTTATGGCTCTGAGGAGTTAATGAGTGATAATAAGGATGTCAAATTTTATGAAAAAAAAAAATAAAGGTTACATGTTTGATCTTCACTCCCAGCACAATATTAATAATATTGGCTCTTTTTATTGTTACAATTAATATTGGCTGTTAATTTTTTGTTTTCAAAGAATGAGAATTAGATGACGAGACAATATTTTTTTAGGTAGATAGACGAAATGACAAAGTCATCTTAAACTCATACACACAAAGAGGAGGTGCTGGGGTTCGAACCCGACCATGACGTTCGGTCTAACAATTTTGACATTTTTGTCGGTTGAGACAAGTGATTTATTTATTTATTTGCTATATTTATGACAATATATAAAAGGATATATATTATTTTTTTTTTGGGTTTTATTTTTCATTATTTTAGTTATGCTCTGAAAAAGTTTGCTTTTAGGAAATGTTACATCATTGGTGTTATTGAAAAAATATGATTTTTTTATTATATTTATTTTATTGTTGGTAAAATATATACATAATTTGTTACTATTTAAAAGTCATAAGTATCCATACATATAATTTTAATCAAAACTTCATAGAAAACATTATTGTTGGAAAAATATAGTGTAGGAGCTGATGGTAGAGTGGTTACTAGTTAGTAGTATCAGACAAGAGGACACACATTAGAAATTAGCTCATTGTAGGATGAGAGAATATGATATGGTGAAGCCTTCAATATTATTGACATTGCATCTCAAATGCTTGAATACAATTGCACCCATATAAGTCTATCTATAGATGCTTGAAGATTGATCTGTCCAGTGAGGATGGATGAGACGATGGTGGCACTACAAGAATTTTGGTTATTACTGGTGAAAATAATCCCCCAGTAATGCAAAAAATCCCTCAGTAATACGCATTACTGGCGGATTCGAGTCCCTCAGTAATATGAGCGTCAGAAATGTTACTGGCGGAATTTTCCCTCAGTAATGGAGATGTAGTTTTGACAAAGCATTACTGAGGGATTATTCCGCCAGTAATTACTGGCGGATTGCAATCCGCCAGTAATTACTAGCGGAATAATCCCTCAGTAATGCTTTGTCAAAACTACATCCCCATTACTGAGGGAAAATTCCGCCAGTAATGTACTTCTCACTTTTTTTTTTATTCCTTTCCACTTTTTAATTTTAATTAAAGAAAATTAAAAAAAACCATATAATCATTTTTAAATTAAATAAATGAAAAATTAAATTAAAAATAATAAAATAAATGAAGGGGCATGCGATGATGATTCCCAGCAACATGATTTTCTTCTCTTTCTCATTCATCTTCTTATGATGCAAGAATATTGATAAGTACAAAAAACAAAAAAACATGAAACCAAGTCAAGATTTATGGATTTAAATTGTTTGAACTGCCGATGGGATAATTGTATCCCACTTCTTTCGCAAGCGCTCATAAACTCGTGGTAAGCAGCCTCATGGTAGAATTTGTCTTTGGCCAAAGTAGAAAGCATAGAACTTGAAGCCAACAGCGAAAACACAATGAATACGATACTTGCAGTTGTATATAAAGCATCACTGTATGGCTGGAAAAAACGAAAAAGAAGAAAGAAAAAAAAAATCAATCCAAATCCAAAACAGTAGAAAGCAAAGAATTGAGAAAGAGATAATTACATGCGGTTGTTGGGTGTATGGGTGTCCTTCAATCTTGGGAGCAAGCTTGTTGTTGCATTGATGCACAGGAGTTGCTCTAAACGAGACGTGGATTGCAGATCTGGATTTTCTTTCTTCTTTCTTTTCTATTGAAACATTAAAGAATCTAGGAAGGAAAGGAGAAGAAGAAACATTGCATGTCTGAGTTTGAAATGATTAAGAAAATAAATTCAATACATCTAACATTAATAAAAAATATAAGTCTTTACCTTGATGAGAAAAAGAATTGTGTAGAAAAAAGTTGAAGAAATTTAGTAAGATGGTAGAAAATTGTTTTAGAAAGATAATGTTTGTTGTGAATGAGAGATTGAGAGCTGAGAAGGAGTATACATTCGGCAAAAAAAAAATTTAGACTGCATAACATTACTGGCGGATTTGGTTTCAATACTGGCGGACAGGCAACCGACCATTACTGGCGGATAATGGGGACTACTGGCGGATTGTATGCTTTAATTACTGGCGGATTTTATTCGTTACTGACGGAATATTAAATGACAATATTACTGGCGGATACTTTGCATTACTGGCGGACTATTTAATCCGTTATAAAATTACTGACGGATATATAGCCCTCAGTAAAACAAAGTCATGTTGTTTACATTATTGGCGGAATATTTTCGCCAGTAATAATTCGATGGTTCATTATTGACGGATTTATCCGTCAGTAATGTAAGTCATGGAATTATTGAGGGTTTTTTCCGTCAGTAACTTTACTGAGGGTTTTTTTGATGTTATTGAAGGTTTATTCCGCCAGTAATTACTGAGGCTCTAAATCCCCCAGTAATGCAATTTTGAATTGGCTAGTATATTGAGGAATTCTTGTAGTGTGGGATGTACTCCGGTACGGTAGTGATGAGTCATCGCATCGGGACAAAAGGTGTCTGCAGGCACGTTAGCACTCCAACGCTCAAGTAAGTAAGGGAACTGAGAAAGAATGTGTAGAAAGTGTTGTGAAAAGTGAATTGTTGGTCTATATGGCTACAAGGTTACCAAGCTAGAGGGGTGAATAGTGCGTTTGAATTTTTTTTCCAGAGATTTAGTAAGAAATGATTTTAACAAATTGACTATTTGAAATTTGCTTGAACAATCACAATCAATGAATCAACAAATAGCAAATATATGTGGAATAAGATTTTATCTTAGAATTGAGAGATTCACGATACAAATCTTTTTACACAATCAATTATTAACAATCCTTGAACAAGGTACAAAACAATACACAATTTCAAACCAAACCTATGAACAAGAATAATATGCTATCAAATCAAAAAGTACAATGCAAGTGTAATTGAAGAATTGAATAGACTTTGCAATCAATTAATCTAAGCAAATTGTATGAAACCTAACTCAATGAATTAAGTCAATTTTCAATGAAAAACTACTTAGATCAATACTAGCAATTAACCTATCAATTATTCAATTAATCACAAGCAGTATTGAAAAGTAAAAAGGACAGGGAAAGAGAGAGAACACCGGTATTTATAGTAGTTCACCCTATTTCGTCCTCGCTTAGGGCTACGCCTACTCTTCTTGATGAAGTATGTAACGCCCTATTTCTATTAAAGCGATAAAACACGCGAATATAGCAAATATTCAAGAAATAGACGCTACGTCTCAACAAAATAACAACAGTCAATCATACATGCATATATATATATATATATATATATATATATATATATATATATATATAACATATCTCAACAGTCGCAGCGGATATAATCATACATCTCCAAATCAAACAATACATATGCCATGGCCAATCATCAACATCAACATAAAATCCTCCAAAGTCTCAACAATGAGTACATCTCAACATAAATAAAATCCAACAAAAGTAAAGGGACACCGACTCGACCTTATCAGAGCCCTAAACTATAACTCTAAAATGATAGTGGAGGCTAACTCCAGCTATCCAAGCACGCACCGCAAGCGGACTACTCCAGCACAGTGTCTACCCATCCATACAGACAGGTAGGCGGTCAAAACCACTGGAGGTTAGTATTACATCAAACAGTTCAATTCTCAATTATTCTTCATGAACATTTAACCTCCACATCCACATTCATATAACAACCTCAAATCATTGCAAGTATATAATCATTTAGCACACTCATCATCATCATTCATCATTCAATACAACAATCAAGACTCATGCAATGTGATATGCCTAAACTCGACACATACATGCATGTGGTACCAAATCACCTCAAGGTCGTCACCTTCGATGCAACAAAAACATCGTAATCACCTCAATTGGATATAAAATCCACCACCATCAGTCATGAATGCAGGAACATATGACTCGACTACAATGCATATGTTCACACAAACAAATCACCTCACCATCACCAACATTTAGTATATATGCAATCGACAACAATTCACCATCATATATACAATCACCAACAACATCCATAATTCAATCAACATATAGTTGTCACATATATACATCATCAAACACCTCCACATAAATCATATCAACTATCCACTAGGGATTCATAAAGCAATCGGCTCTTAAAAACATTTTCAACAAAGTTCCTGCCTCACCTGCCTCAACATTAGAAATAATTGAGCATTTAAGCCAAAACCAAGTAAACAAGTTCTAATGCCTCAACTAAGTATACCTCTAGGCCACATGTGAGTGCAGTAGAGGATACCTTGGCGTTTCACCGGCCAAATACGACGAATTCATGAAAATCACAAAGTTCGTCTCACTTTATCACTTTTACAAAAGAATGCAATTTTCAAAGCAAAACAAGTTAAAACTTGATGAAACCAATCACAACCATTTTTAGAAATCATATAAACATTATACAACTTTAACCTCACTTTAATTTTCGGAGAAAAACAAGTTTTCGGAAAAATCAACGTTTGGACCGTCTTTCAAAAGTTAAGTGAAAGTTCACAAATTCATGTCCAATTCAACTCAAACGATGTTCCAGTAGGATTAAGTGCATAAAAAGAGGTTTAACAAGTTAAAATAAACATTTTAGAAGGCTCGGATTGGTCCCAAGTGTACGAAACGAAAAATCAAAAGTTGCTAAACTGGGAGCTGCACGCTTAAGCGTCCGCCGCACGCTTAAGTGTCCTAAACACCGTAACTCAGTGTTTGCACGCTTTCAGCACGCTGGCAGCACGCTTGCTGCTCGCTTAAGCGTGGTGAGCACGCTTAAGCGTCCTCCTTCAGACTGTCAAAAATCAGTTACGTGTTCCAACCCATTTTCATCCAAAATCCCCAATTTGATTCTCCCGAACCCCAAAACTTAACCCAAAACGTGTTTATAGGTCATAAATGCTTTAAAACACTTAAACATGCACAAGTTTTGAAATTAAAACATCAACACCACATAATTCATCACTTCACCAAACTTCCACAACTTTCAACAACAACAACAATGCTCATCACCAATTAATCAATTCATGATACCCAATGCATCAATTCATCAACAACACATGTTAAAACAACAACAACAACAACAACATTTGAACATGAATTCATCATCAATCTAACAAGCACAACATTATTCATCATCAATTTCATACAAAAACTCATCATGTTCATATCTACCCATTTTAACATACAAATTCAACAACAACAATCACAATTAACATTCAATTCATGCATATAATCATATCATCATAATTAAGCATGAATTTCTACAACAAAATCCCAATTAACAACTTAAACAAGAATTAGGGATAAACTACAACTATTGATTATGCTTGAATTCTAACCCCCTTACCTTAATTCTTCAAAATCAACACTAAGGCTTCACTTTAGCTCCAATCCTATCTCCAATCCTTGAAGCTTGACCTCCCTCTAGCTTTCTCTAGATCCTTCTCTTAAAACCCTTTTTCTTCTCTCTATCTCTATCTCTTCTCAAATGAAAATGTTGGCAAAAACCCTATTTCCTCTACCAACTAGAGCTTATATAGGTTGAATTCTGCTCTTTACCCAAACAGTATTGCTCAGTCCCAAAGTAAATTACCTATATACCCTTACGCATGTTAACTCACGCCACGCAAGTTAACATGCGTTAGTTATAACGGTAACGCAACTTAAGTTGCGCAGCGTGACTTAAGTTGCGCAGCGTTATTTAAGTTGGTTATCAGCAACACAGCAACACAGAACCTCCATTTTCAACTTTTCAAAAAACGAAAATTTCACCCCCAAATCCAAATTTCACCATTCTTGCGCCATTCAAACCGAATTTCTTCCACAATATCAAGTAAGTGATTATTATACTACTTCTTTGCATTATTTTGGTTGAAATTTTTGAATTTTAGTAGAAAATTAACATTTTTAGGTTTTTAAAAAATTGTCTTGCATGTTAAAGATTATGGTTGCTAGTGATGATTTAACTTAGGAATTGTTGTTTAGATGTTGTTTAGGGTACAATGTGGTAGTTTAGGGTTTTGAAAATGCTAGATTACATAGTTGTTTGAAAAATGCACACTACGTGTTCGGTGAAATGTCTCAATGATAAATTTTTTGCTTTTATTGGATTGTTAATGATGTAATTAGTTAGAGTTATGTTTGTTAATGTTGAGTATAGTTAATTTGACGACAATGTGGTAGTTTATGGATTCAAATGACACTGTCGACAATATAATGTTGTTGTATTGTTAAAGATTACACGTGTGTTGTTGTCGAAATTATGTGAAAATGTGTTAAATATTTTTTGATTTTTGTGCAGATATGTCTGAGCAGGAGAGGCCTAATAGGCTTAGGTTAGGGAGGATGGCCCCTACTAGTAGTGCACGTAGAGAGAAGCAAGCACTACATCCTCCGGAGGGTCGAGGTCGAGGGAGAGTGGGGGCCACGAGTCTTGCTACTGTTGATGTTGCAGGGGGATCGACGTCACAGACAGGTGCATCCCAGATTATGGACCCCCCACAGTATCAACATCAGTTTGAGGAGCTGGCTTATCAGGATCAGCATTATCAGGAGCAGGCTGGATTTCAGCCGGGTTACCACTATCAGGAGGGGTATGAGTATCACCCTCAGTTTCACGAGGGGTATCAGCATGAGCATCAGTTTGTCGACCCTCCTCAGCAACAGCAGCATCCTGAGCAGCCTCCTCAGCAGCAGGATCCTGAGCAGCAGCAGGCAGAGCCTGTTATGGAGGACGAGGATGGGGGCTTTCCAGGGGGCCTTACGAGTTGTCACTTTTACCAGACTTCAGTAAACACGTGGCATGCAAGCTTTGGAACGATAAATCCGTAAGTATAAATTGCTTTATTTAATTTAATGATATGTTACTATTTCACTATTATGTGAAGTTTATTTTACTTATAATATGTTATGTTTATTTAATTTAAGTATAACTACGTAGAATACATCATTTTTACATATTTAAGTATAATTGATTTATTTTTAACGTAGAATATATATAGTTTATTATTATGTCAAAGTTTATCTTACGTAGAATATATATATAGTTTATTATTTCATATTTTTTTTACGTAGAATATTTATAGTTTTTTATTTCATGTTTTTTTTACGTAGAATATTTATAGTTTATTATTTCATGTTTATTTTACATATTTAATTATTTTTTATGTATTTCAGTTGCAAGTTCATCGTAAGATGAAAGGCATCTCGCACGGGAGGAAACTGAAGCTTTCTTCCTTGTCCCTTCCATTGCCTGTAGATGCTAACCCTTGGTTCTGGGAACCTATTGATAGATCGGGTCTAAGGCCCCTCCTTCTAACTGGGTTCGACAACATCTCCCACGAATTAGTGTGTGCCATGGCTGAGAGATGGCATTAGGAGACCAGCAGCTTCCATCTGCCTGTTGGGGAGATGACCATCACACTGGATGACGTTACTTGTCTCCTAGGCATCCCCGTCGCTGGACAGCTCATTGATGATGAGGAGTTATATCATGACGCAACTATGGATATGCTGGTGACCCACCTGTTGTTTCTGGTGGAGGCGGTTGGGTATGTGACTGATTTTGGTGCATCTGTCTTTTACACGGCCCTGAAAGACCAGTATGACCACCTGTTGAACAGGTGTAACCATTTGCTGGGGGAGGATTTATCAGAGGAGGAGGAGCAAGAGCTGAGTCGTATTAGGCCCGCCTGTGTGAAGGCGTTTTTGTTGCTCTTGCTTGGCTACACCCTTTTTGCCGGCAAGAACAGCAAAACCATTAGTCTGCTGTGGATGCTTGCCATTCGGGATTTGGCTAAAATAGGCACGTGGTCATGGGGCGCGATGGGACTTGCTTTCTTGTATGAGCAGCTGAATCTTACCTCAGACGCAAATGTTGGCTCAGTTGGTGGTTACATGAGCTTGCTTGTGGTAATATATTTTTTCCTCTTTTTTTAAGTTAAACATAAATGTATAGTTGCTTGTATGACATGTATATATTTTGTCTCTTTGTGTTTGCAGGGATGGGTTATAGCTCACTTCAGGCATGTGGTTCCGAGGTCCAGATATGTAGATTACGACCGGGAGGACCCGTATGTGGGTAGATGGAAACCTCAAAGGGGGTTTGCTGATGTTGACCACTTCAAAGGCTTGTTGGACTTGATGGAGCATTGTCATGTCACCTGGAGGCCGTACGAGCACCGACAAGACGTGACGCCTTTTCATGACGTGTGCTGGTACTCCGGATGGATCATGGCAGGCGGTCGGAGGATGGTGCGTCATTTGCCGGACCGGGTGCTGAGGTAGTACGGACATGTTCAGAAGGTTCCCCGACCTCCTACTGATGTTATGCCTCTTGCCCCAGCAGATGTGGCTGCTGCCTTCTTGGAGTTTGCTCTGCATGTCGTTCCCCACCAGCAGAGTGGTCGCCAGGTCCCGGACGACGAGCCTTGGAAGCATTCGGATAGGTACTTTAGGTGGTTCTACCGTGTGTCCCATCCTCTCATCGTCAACCCAGCTCCAGAGCCTGATATTGTCATGCCGAGACCTGTCTACCAGGATATTCTTGTTGACCTGGAGTGGGCCAGACATCCTCTCGATCCATTGCAGGTCATCAGCAGCATGAGAGAGAGAGAGTGGAGCATGCGATGGGGATTCCGGAGGTGGTTTCTAATCCACTCTTCTTTGGCATTTTGGAGGGCCTACGTACCGACTATAGCGTGTTTGAGCAGCAGCCGGTTCCGAGGAGGAGGTCTAGGAGTCCACAGGAGGACCAGTAGTGTCTTATTTTAGAACTACATTTTATGACTTTTTCGATATTTGTAGTATTTTCTCGACTTTTTGGTATTCACATTTACCTGGTTGTATGATATTTACATTTGCGCGGTTGCGCCTCTTTATGACATTTGCGTTAATTTTCGTTAAAATTGCATTTCTAAATTATTATTGAATGAATGCATGTTCTCTATATTGAGTTTTGGTTGAATCAATGAATACATGTACTGTAAACAGGGAATGAAGGAACAAGACAGTAGCTAAGCTAGTGCCACTGCCATTCTGTTCTGGTGCCGCTGCCAGTCTGATCTGCTGCGAGCAGTGCACCAGCAGTAGCGTGAGTTAAGTTGCGTTAGTGTTAATACTAGCGTGAGTTAAGTTGCGCTAGTGTTAATACTAGCGTGAGTTAAGTCACACTACAAATTCTAGGCATGGCCTCAGTAACGTGACTAAAGACACGCTACGTGACTTAAGTCACGTGATATTTTGCACTAGCATAAGTTAAGTCACGTTACGTGACTTAAGTTACGTACATTTTGTACTGGCGCATGTTAAGTTGCGTAGGGGTATATTAGTAATTTACTTTGGGAATGAGCAGAACGGTTTGGGTAAAGAGCAGGATTCATATAGGTTCTATCTAATTGGGCTCAACTCACAACACCTTAATAGGCCTAACCCATTTCTATTCTAACAAAAATGTTACTACTCACTTAACGGTAAAAATGTAATACTAACTGTCACTTACCGGTAAATTAAAATAAATTACTACAACTCCCTAGCACTTAGTAAAATAACAACTCTCACTAAGCACTAAAAATAATCCTCATCAAAATTACAAAATTACCCTTACTCTCAAAATGACCAAAATGCCCCTAAGTCCAAAATGACTAAAATACCCTTCTAACACCGAATTCTACAATTCCAGACCAAAAATACACACAGAGGCAAATAATCACATAAGAGCACATATAACACACATAAATAAATAATAAAATAAATCTAGCCAAAATCGGGCTGTTACAACTCTCCCCCACTAAAAAGAATTGTTGCCCTTGAAAATTACCTGAAGGGAACAACTCTGGATACGCAACCCTCATCCTACTCTCCGATTCCCAAGTGGCACTCTCACCAGTTGGTCCAACCCAAATCACTTTAACCAAAACGATCTCTTTGCCACGCAAACGCTTCACTTCTCGATCCTGAATCCTAACTGGCCAAGTCTCAACGGTCAAATTATCTCTTACTTCCAAATCATCCACTTGAATCACATGGGACGCATCATACACATACTTCCGCAACTGAGACACATGAAACACATTATGAAGATTCGACAAAGATGGCGGTAACGCAATCCGTTACGCTACGGCCCCAACCTTCTCAACAATCTCAAACGGTCCAACAAAACGAGGAGTCAACTTCTGACACTTCAAAGCACGACCGACACCGGTTACAGGATTCACTCTCAAAAACATACGATCACCAACCTTAAACTCAATGTCCTTCATCCTCTTATCATGATAACTCTTCTGTCTACTCTGAGATGCTTTCATCTTCTCTTGAATCATCTTAACCTTTTCCGTAGTCTCTTGCACAACTTTCGGTCCTAACAAATGTTCTTCCTCCTCTTGTCATGATAACTCTTCTGTCTACTCTGATATGCTTTCATCTTCTCTTGAATCATCTTAACCTTTTTTGTAGTCTCTTGCACAACTTCCGGTCCTAACAAAGCACTTTCACCTGACTCATACCAACACAAAGGAGTTCTACACCTTCTACCATACAAAGCCTCAAACGGTGCCATACCAATACTAGAATGAAAACTGTTGTTGTAAGTAAATTCAATCAACGGTAAACATTCGACCCAACTGACACCTTGCTCCAACACACAAGCTCTCAACAAATCTTCCAAACTTTGAATAGTCCTCTCCGTCTAACCATCAGTCTTGGGATGATAAGCAGAACTCAACCTCAACTTAGTTCCCAAAGCAACTTGCAAACTCTCCCAAAACTTAGAAGTAAACCTCGGATCCCGATCCGACACAATACTAGAAGGAATCCCATGCAATCTAACAATCTTCTCAACGTAGATCTCAGCCAACTTCGCCACAGACATATCGGTCTTGATAGGAACAAAATGTGCCGACTTCGTCAACCGATCAACAATCATCCAAATTGAATCAAAACCCTTCACAGTCTTCGGCAAAGCTCCGACAAAATCCATAGAGATACTATCCCACTTCCACTCTGGCACAAACAACGGTTGCATCAAACCCAACGGTTTCTGATGTTTAATCTTAGACTTCTGACAAACCAAACAAGCATACACAAATTCCGCAATCTCTTTCTTCATTCCAAGCCACCAAAACAACCTCTTCAAATCCTGATACATCTTAGTCGCTCCTGGATGAATACTTAAACTACTTCTATGACCTTCTTCCAAAATACTTCTCTTAAGCTCAACAACATCTGGTACACAAACACGATTATGAAACATCAAAACACTGTTTTCACCCAACCTGAAGTCTCCACCCTTACCTTGGATAACCAACACCACTCGATCTACAAGTTCCAAATCTTTCTTCTGTCCATTCTTAATTTCTTCCAAAATATTACTCATCAGCTTCAACATTCTCAACCTCACACCCTCCGGTGTCAACTCACTAACCAAACTCAAATCTCAAAACTGCTCAATCAACTCCAACTTTTTAACCATCAAAGCAGACATATGCAACGACTTCCTACGCAAAGCATCAGCAACAACATTCGCCTTCCCAGGATGATAACTCAACTGAAAATCGAAATCCTTAAGAAACTCAAACCATCTCCTCTGCCTCATATTCAACTCCTTCTGGTCAAACAAATACTTCAAACTCTTATGATCACTGAACACTTCAAACTTATAACCATACATATAATGCCTCCAAATCTTCAACACATACACAACGCCCTCCAATTCCAAATCGTGAGTCGGATAATTCTTCTCATGCACTTTCAACTGTCTTGAAGCATAAGCTACAACCTGACGATTTTGCATAAGCACACCACCAAGACCCATCTTAGAAGCATCACAATACACAACAAATGATTCCTTCGGATTTGGCAAAATCAACACTGGAGCTGAAGTCAACCTCTTCTTCAACTCTTGGAAACTCTTCTCACACTTAGCATCCCAAACATAAGCTTGCCCTTTCTGAGTCAACTGCGTCAATGGTAACGCCAACTTAGAGAATCCCTCAATGAACCTCCGATAATAACCTGCCAACCCAAGAAAGCTTCTAACTTCAAAAACAGACTTAGGTGATTCCCACTGCATCGACCTTCGACGGATCCACGACAATACCTTCTTTCACTACACGATCTCAAGATTATGTGGGATACCACTTATGTAGTTGAAAAGTTAATGGAACCTTTCCATTTACCCCGAAACGCCATGTGTCCCTTGATATCTTTTCATCTTCATTTTGACAGTCTTCCCACTTTTCTCATCGTTATGACAACTCTATCTTGTGGATCGGTTTCCCTCGAGACCCTCAGCTTTTCCACTAAGTCAAGAAAACTACCACTTTTTTCTTACCATGTGGCGGTTATCATGCAAAGACCACGACGAACCTAACTCCCAACTGTTTCTGTCGCCTATAAAGATTGGGCCTTTCGTCTTTTCCTCAATCCCTCTTCTAATTCTAGGTAGAAAAAATTCACATTTTCTTCCCCCGTCTCAAAGACAAACAACTTTCGTGATGATGGACTGACTTCTAGAAGATGTTTTGCTTATTATCATCAAAAAAGTAGCTGCCTATGGAACTCAGAACCTTTTGAGATTCCAAGCCACTTCTGTTTACCACAAAAAACTCACCGACAAAAAGTCAGTGCTTAGGGCTCTTCCAAGAGACTGTTTGTGGTACATCTCTAACGATTGGCCCTGCGTGCAAAAACGCAAGTTCATGCAACAACTTTCTCGTAGTGGACATGAGGCATATTGCGTGGTGGTTACGACCATATTGCTTCATGGTGAGCGCCCCAATCTGGAAGAAATAAAGTTAATCCTTCAAAATGCAGTCTCTCGAGGGTCTGATAGCGCTTAATACCTTGACCTGATGTTGAAGGTGTTGGCTAAAGATGGTTTCTCACTGAGTAAAAGGGCCATCATGAATGTTGAAGGTCCTCCTTCCATTTGGGGACTTCATTGGTCAAGGTATTTACTCCCTGAGTTGGAGTATAGGCTCATCTGTACCTCCAACGGGACTTGTAAGGGATATGAGAGGAAACCTAACATCTTTTGGCCCCTTCCCGAGACAGATGACGAGTATTCAATGACAGATATCTGTCTTTCTTGTCGTTTTGACGTTGAACTTGCTTGGTTCCTTATTCATTTTCGTTTCATCAAAGGACGCAAGATTTTAGGCTTACCACTTGAGAGACAGAAAGTAGCTTTTGTAACTAAAGTGTTGAATTGATTTCAATGGTTGTACCCATATCTCGACATTGTATTTTGGCCCGTTAGTTGGCTTTAACTTAATGGAAATGCCATTTTAATTTCTCTTCTGCTTTTTATTGCATTGCTCGACAATATTTCCCGAGTTAGGAAATTGCCTCTTGGCATTAACTTGATATTGATTATAACGCCAAGTTTTATGTTTCTCGTCGGAACTACTCTTGTGCTATTTTGACTTCCTGCAATATAGGCCTGTATTTTTTCAAATACTTACCATTTATTCAGAATATTCTTTTGTAGGAAGCCAATTCTTCTATTTCATAAGCACCATTTAAAAATACTTGTATAACGTCAAATGGTCTTTCCCAATTCGGTGACCATTTACCTAAGACTTTATCTTTTTTGTCCATAGGCAAAAGTACTTTCCAATCCAAATCTCCATTATTGAAATATTTTGATTTTACCTTTGTATTATAGGCTTTTGCAACACGTTCATTTTGTCTCAAAAGCACGTCTAATGCCGTAAGCCTTTCTTCATCTACATCAACCAACTCATCCAACATCATGTTGAACAAGTGACTTCAAACACACAAGAGGGGGGTGAATTGTGATCTTTAAGAAGTTTATAAAATAAGCACTAAAAAAATATTTTAACCAAAGTAGATAAAAGTGCTTATAGAAGTTTTTAATAAATACGAAAAATAAAGATGTTAAGGTAAAATAAATAACAACAAAAATAAAAGAGATGAAGAGAAGAGAGAAAGACACAAGAAATTTATACTAGTTCGGCCTAAAACAACAAGGCCTAGTCTAGTCCCCAAGGAAAAGCCCCTTGAGATTTTCACTGCTCAAGCTTTTAATTAGGATAAGCCGGTAACCTTTACAAATAACGAGCACTCTCCAAACAAAACAATCCTTTGTAGAAGAGTCTCTAAAACCAAGAGATATCACCTCTCTTGAAACCTTGGGATCGCACCCAATACAAATAAGAGTTACAATAATTAAATAATACACCAAATGTGTAGATATAACAAATTGAAGCACAAGTACTACAACTCAACTATGTAGTATAAAATAGCTCTCAATAAAATAAATTAGCAAGTGTAAAAATAATGAGAGTGATGAATAATATTTTTAACAATGTTTAGTGCAGATATGAGTTGTTAAAAAAGTGATAGCACGAGGCACCTATTTATATGAAAATGGTAATGAGGTTCTTGAAGGAAAAAATAGTCGTTGAACAAAATTTGTAAAGCCATTAAATAAATTTGCCAACGGTCACCAAAAGTTTTAATGCCAACGGATATAAAACAAAGTCAATCATGGTTAGAAAAAAAGACACGTTAAGGCATTAAATAACTCATAATGGATTATGTCAAAACTCATAGTTGATTATCTCATTGATATGGTAAAGATACATAAAACTATTTTAATGTGGAGCCATATCATAATCAACTATATGATTTTCCTCAATCAATTATGGACCAAAAGAAAAACGTCCAGGAGCATTTTCTTTTGTATAATTAAATTATGATTTTATTTAAAATGATGCTCAAAATATTTTTAATGTCAAAATCATTTATGCAATTTCCAAAATTAATTATGATTTTTCATGCAAAAATATTTTCATGTAAAATTATTTTATATGAGTAAAAACATTGTGAGTGTGTGATTTATTTTCTTGAGAGCTTTTTAACCACTTACAATAAAGTCCTAATATAAATAAAAATAAAACTCAAGACTTGAAAGCTTGAATCTTCTTTTCCGCTTTTTGCATCTTTGTTCTTCTAGGACTTATTTTGTCAATCATCAAAACCATAGTATTCCTGTCAAGGCATATATTCACACATCATTCTCCAATATTAATCTGTCGGAATTTCCATTTATCTTTGTACTCTGGCTAATTGTACATAGATTTCCACTGGTAAAACTGCGTCATGACCAAAAGCCAAACAAAATGGTGTAGAGTTTGTTGAATCTTTTGGGGATGTTTGACAAGCCCAAAGAATTTGGTTTAAAGTTTTATGCCAATTTTTTGGTTGAGCATGCGTATGCTTCATTACCAAATCGATGATATTTTATTGGCAGCTTCAATTTGACCATTTGCGTGAGTGTAGTATGATGTCAAACTAAGTAACTTGAAACCTGTTTGAATGGCAAACTCAGCCATTTTTTGACCAATAAAGACTGATCCCTTGTCCGTAGTGATAGTTTCAGGAATTCCAAATCTATAAAGAATATAATTTTGAATGAAACTAATCACAATCTCCTGGCTAACCCTGGACAAAGGAATGGATTCGATCCATTTTGTGAACTATTATATTCCAACTAGAATAAAATGAAGTAGGATGAATTTCACCAATTATGTCCAAATCCCAACCTTTAAACGGACGAGGATTTACTATGGAGTGTAATTCACTTGCAGGTACAAGTTTAATTCCCGCATGTTTTTGGCACCCTTTTGCAATCTCAATGCAGTCTTTCAACATGGATGGCCAATACAAGCATTTTCGAAATATTAATCATTTCATTTTGTGACCTGCTTGATGAGAACCACAAGCTCCACCATACTTTTATGTAACTTTGAATCATGTCACAAGTTTGAACCCAATTGTCGCGTGATTTTTCGGAGATCAAGGCTATTTGGTTAGCGTTTGACCCACTAATTTATTTCATGACTGAACAGTTAATTTTTTTAAGAAAAGGGGGAAAAAGTTCAAACTACCCCATTTTGAAAAGATTTAGGGTTCGGGGGTTAGTTACATAAAGGGAAGGTGTTAGCACCCCTTATGTCCATAGTACTCTACGGGAACCTCTTGATTTTATTTAATTTTGTGCTATAAACTTGCTTGCTTGTGAAAAAGAATTAAAGTGATGGTTTAAAAGAAAAAGAAAGTGAGACCTAATTTATCTACATTTTTTATTGATTTGGAAAGACAAATGTCCTTTGCCTATGTACCCGTGAGGGATCAAAATCACGTAGTTCGTGATAGAAATTGACGTTTGATTGGTTTTGTGTTTTTTATTAGTTTTGAAAAAGTTTTTAAAATAAAAAGCCAAGTGGCAAATAAGAATTGATTTGTATTTTTTATATTGAAGGAGAATAGACTTGAAGTAGAATTAAAATTGATTTGAAATTTGATTAAGAAAGAAAATAAAAAGAACGATCACTTGATTGAAAATCAAGGTTTAATTATGAAAATATTTTTGTGATTTTTGTCATTTGAATGTTTTTATTATTTTTAGTGTTTTTTTTTGTTATTTTGAATGTTTTTTGTTTTTTGTTATTTTGTGTGTTTTTTGTTGTTTTGAGTGTTTTTTGTTATTTTGAATGATAAATAAAACCTAAAACTAAAGCATGAGAATTTCATAGTGAGGTTGGATCACCACAAAATCTCTTAACCTAATCTAATTTTTTTGCATTTTTTGTATAAAATAAGAGCAAAAATAAAAATTAAATACCTTGAAACCAAAAGGGACAGAAAGGAGTAGAAAAAGAAGAAAGACTCGTCAACACAAGTCGAAGGAGGGAGAAGAGAGGAAAAGCACAGGAAGCATCAACTGTGAATTTCGGGGTCCGGAATACATTGTGTGAGCTCTCTATTTATAGAGAAAATTCACAACTAGTAAGTGAGAAACTTTGGGAACAAGTAATTCATCTAGTACAAAAATATCCCAATTGTGTACCAAAATATATCATGTTGAGTACAAAAATATATTATTCAGTACATAAATATGTTATTCAGTACATAAATATATATTATTGAGTATCAAAATATATTTCAGATCAAACACTAAAATATATCAGATTGCCTACCAAAATATTTCGGATTGTGTTCCAAAATATTCTAGATTGCATTCTAAAATAATTTAGCAAAACTTGGGGACCAAGAAAGCACTTTTTAATAATGACAAAATTAATTATTTAACTTATCATTTCCAAATAAAAAAATTTCTAGTGCTTACTTCGTTCACACAATTATGTACCCCCATTAATTAAAGACACACCCCCACTATATAATCTTAGGTCAAAAATTGGGGTATGACAGATGCCCCTATTTAAGTTTTTTCGTCCGGAGATTTGAAGATGGAATCTTTGATTTGACGGACCAAAGAGACTTAAATACAAAGTACACCAATATTGGACCTAAGATGATATGAAATGCTCGTCATGCAAGTATGAATGCAGGACGACAAAATTGATTTGATTGGAATGGAAACAACAAATGGGATACCCAAGTTCATTAAAGAAAGGGATCTGATTGCGCTGGGGAAATGTAGTTTCACTGGGGAAGAGATTGTCTACTACCGGATCGGTTCGGGACGATAGCTTAATGAAGACAACACTCTTAGCGACATCTCTAGAACAGCTAACGTTGGGGATGACACTTTTGAATTTGAAATTGATTGGCAACGTCTCTAGAACAGATAAACTGGGGACGACACCATTGAAATTGAAATTGATTGGCGACGTCTCTAGAACAGATAAACTGGGGACGACACCATTGAAATTGAAATTGAAATAGAAATTGATTAATGACATCACTAGAACAGCTAACGCTGGGGATGACACTCTTGAAATTGAAATTGAAATTGATTGGCGACGTCTCTAGAACAGATAAACTGGGGACGACATAATTGAAACTGAAATTGAAATAGAAATTGATTAGTGACATCACTAGAAGAGCTAACTCTAGGGATGACACTTTTGAAATTGAAATTGATTGATCAGTGACATCACTGTAACAGCTAAGCTGGGGATGACACTTTTGATATTCCGTAATCCGATAAACCGGGGAATTGAAACACTTGATATTTCGTAGTCCGATAAACCGGGAAATGACACACTTGATATTCCGTAATCCGATATACCGGGGAACAACGCATTTGAGATTCCGTAATCCCATAAACCGGGGAATGACATACTTCACATTCCGTAAGCAGATAGACCGTGGAATAAAATTCTTGATATTCCGTAATCCGAAAAACCAGGGAAAGACATACTTGACATTCCGTAATTCAATAGACCGGGGAATGACACATTTGACATTCCATAATCTGACAAAGCGGGGAATTGAAACACTTGACATTTCGTAATCCGACAAAGCGGGGATTGAAACACTTGAAATTCCGTAATCCGACAAAGCAGGGAATTGAAACACTTGAAATTCCATAATCCGACAAAGCGCGGAATTGAAACACTGGAAATTCCGTAATCCGACAAAGCGGGGAATTGAAACACTTGAAATTTTGTAGTCTAGCAAAGCGGGGAATTGAAACACTTGATAAGATAAAGGTTGAGTGAGGACCTACCTGAAAGGATATAGCCAAATAAGACTTTGAGTGACTGATGCAACCATGTATGAATGATATGGTGTATATGTTGTGTATGAATATGTGAAAGTATTGATGTATGAATGTATGAACATATGAATGCATGAATGTATGGACGTAACTTGTGTGACCGTATAAAACTGTATAGGACAGGTGACTCGATGGAATGATACAAGACAGGTAAGATGAGAGGCGGACTGACATCGCAGTACAAACACTCGGCAAACTTCCTTGGAGATGATATTATTGTGAACAAATTGAGCCGTTGATGGGGTCAAGTCAGGCAGAAGGAAGCAACTGGCACCTCCTGGGGATAATGCCCATTTTTGACCAAAAGTCTGGAAGAAGTCGCCATTTGTAAACCGGCGCAGAGTGTCTTTCCACGGGTATGCTTCAACAGTCATATTTTTTTGTTTTTTTTCTTCTTTTGAAAATCCCTAACTTTTGTCTGGACCGCCCTTTCGAGTTTCCAGTCCACCGGGAATATATTACTTTTTTGTTCCCCTAATTTTTGCCTGGACCGCCCTTTCGGGTTTTCGGTCCACTGGGACTGTATTCCTTTTTTTATGCACCTAATTTTTGTCTGGACCGCCCTTTCGGGTTTTCAGTCCACCAGGGCGCTCTCTATTGCCTAAGCCGCCCTTTCGGGTTTTCAACTTAGCGAGCTTTTGTTTTTTTTTGTATTCATGGACTGTGACAGCATCTTGTTCAAAGCAGAGGTCCTCTCCACAATGCTTAGCCACGTTTCTCTTCCGGAGTGTAACCGTTCTCGCGGCGGGTTGATGTACGCTTCACCTACTCACGAGTTCAAAGAGTGTGTTTGTTGTTCACACTTTTCAAAAGATGTAAAAAATGTTTTGTATTTTGAAAATTTTTGCTTTAAATATTGCCATAAAAAGTAGAAGAAATTTTGGGAATAGAACAAATGAGAATTCCAAGTAAATGGGCATAGGCTCAAATTTTGTTAATGGAGTGGTGACCTGCCAATGGCGTGGCTCCACGGATCTTTGAAAATTTTGGAAAATGGTAAATATAATGGAAGGTACATTGAACACAATAACCGTTTATACTCGCTGACAACTTTGAATGCCCCTGTTCCGAGTCTTTGATTTGCAGATGATTCGAATCGGAGGTCTTTTGATAACTGGATGCCCCAAGTGGATTGTGCCTGACTGATGCAGTTACTTTGTCATGATCCTTAACTTTTGCATAGATCGCCCTTTTCGGGTTTCAACATATCAGGATAATCATTTTTGTTCATGTCTCTAATTTTTGCCTGGACCGCACTTTCGGGTTTTCAGTCCACCGAGACGCTCATTTTTGCCTAAGCCACCTTTTCAGGTTTGCAACTTATCGAGCTTTTATTTTTTTGACAAAGTATTTCTTGACTGCACTGGTATTTACAGGACGTGCAGGTTTGTCACCATCCATAGTCGTAAGAATCATTGCACGAGGGCCTTCATAGTTAAGCGTCGACTTTCCCCTGCAGTCTGGTTGATATTCACGAGGACAGACTTTCTTGTTGGAAGTTTGTTTCAACCTCTTTTGACATAGTTGTACAGGGTTGTCATGCATTTAAATTCAATGAAACTTGAATTTCAGCAGAACTCCTATTAATGGGACTTCGACCTCCATGGGAAGCACGACCTTCATGTTGTATACTGAAGGAGGGAGGGGGGTTGCCCTTGTTGAAATGCGTACTGAAGTACGATACCCATGCAAGGCAATGGTAACATCTCATGTCGATCTTTGTAAGTGACTGTCATATTTTGGACAATCTTTTTGTTATTTTGTTTGCAGCTTCGACGGCTAGATGCCCCAGTAGGCGAGAGACCTCATCGAAAGTCTCTTCAATCTCTTCTTTAGCTTCGGATACAAGGAACTCAAAGTTGGAAGAGAGTACATGGTTAATGTGTTCAACGGGTTTATTAATGCATGATTTGATTATTGATTTTGACAAGTAAGTATGAGTTATGATTATGCAGGTATTTGAGAATGATTAAAAGTTTTTTTGGTTTTTTGTATTACCATTTTTCCAGAAAAAAGTACAAAATAAAACAAAGTCGCGATCAAAACGACCTTTTCATTAATGAAGGAAAACACATGAAGCAAAAAGCCCTACACAAGTTCACTTTCATCTCGGGTGGGACGAAAGGATTTTTTTTTTGAAAAGCAGTAAACAACAAACACAGGCATTATTTGAACAGATAAGTAGTAGAAGAAACATCAAAAAACGACCCAATTGCAACTATCCATTCCATGTGTCACAATACTAGGTGATATAATCCGGTAGCGGGTCAACTTGTACGTCCGAATTCAATCTTGGAAAGACAAGATATTGGCTTCAATCACCTTCTGAACTTCAATCTTCAAAGAGAAACAGTGCTCGATGTCATGGCCGAGTGCTCCTTGATGAAAGGCACATGAGAGGTCAGGTTGATACCAAACCGGCAACTCGTTAGGCACTCGAGGAGGATTTCTGGTTTAGACAAGGTTCTTCATGAGCAAGACGGGAAGTAGCTCCTCATATGTCATTGGGATTGGGTAAAACTGCATCCTTGGAGCCTGTTGTCGAGGATGCTGTTGATGTTGGCGTTCAGGCCCTTGCTGGAACTGCGGCTGATTTTGCGAAGCTACCAGTGAAGCTACCAGGGTACTCAGTCTCTCTAACTCGTCCTGGAGTGTTTGTTACCTCTTCAAGAATGCTCATGGATTTCTTGTTCAAACTGATACATTATGTTTGCACGAGTGTTGTAGGTGCGAGTTGGCTTTGGACGAGGACAGTCAGACCACTTTGAGACGGATTAACCTTTTTATAGGAAAAACAAACGTGTGAGACACGGACTTGAAACTATGAATGCATGATGATGGATTATGCTTATGCAAAAATGGACACTTTTTTCGAAGGACTTGTCAAAGTAATCGTAAAATCATAAGGAACATTGTTTTCATTTGATAAATTGAAATTTTAAAAACAGTTCCCTTAAGAGTAAAAGCAAAGTCAAGGGAAAAGACCCCAACAAAAGTTAAGGTCTAACTAAAACTTCTAGAAATGTATTCTTTGGTGTTCCTCTTTACAAGGTTCATACCTCTGATGTTTATAAAAACTTATCCTAAGTCCTTCGGTATTTAATGAGAAAAAAGAGTTGTTTATGAATGAATGCATGTATGCATGATTATGCTAACACAAACGGTGAAAACATGGTGAGGTTTAAAGTCCATGATGTTGGAGTTAAGGGTAACAACCCCATCTGGTAAGGACTATGGTTTTCATTTGCATATGTAAAAAGGGTTCTACCAAGTTCCCAAAGTCTACAACCACTTCCAAATATTTGTTAGGTGACGAGAGTACTCTCGTTCCAACAATATTCGTAGGTTAGTCTCGTTTGGGTGTAGTATCGCGTATCAACCAATATGAGAGTACTCTCAACTAGCCACCGCACTACGTCCTAAAAGGCCAAGATGGGTTAAAGGTGACTAAAGTTTCTCAACTTCGACGGTTACTTGATAGTAACATGCCATACGCGAGTACTCACATCGACAAAAGTATACCTCCAAGATCCCTCCATTGAGTGGGTTATCACATTTACCAATACCGAAGAGTACTCTTGGCATGGAAACTATGATTATACCCGGTCCTATCTTAATTTCCCTCAAGTTCGGGTGTAGGACTTATCTCACCACTCACGTTAAAAGAAAGAAGAAAGAAGAAGGAAGAACATATATATACACGTAATTTCCATCTTTTATTTATTTTTTTTTGATTTTTTGATTTTTTAAGCAAGTTTAAAGCACAAAATTTTAAGCAAATCCAAGTTAGGCTAAACCCTCTTAAGGTATCCCCAGTGAAGTCGCCATTTCTGTCGCGTCATTTTTCGGAGATCAAGGCTATTTGGTTAGCGTTTGACTCACTAATTTATTTCACGACTGAACATTTAATTTTTTTAAGAAAAGGGGAAAAAAGTTCAAACTACCCCATTTTGAAAAAGATTTAGGGTTCGGGGCTTAGTTACATAAAGGGAAGGTATTAGCACCCCTTATGTCCGTAGTACTCTACGGCAACCTCTTGATTTTATTTAATTTTGTGCTATAAACTTGCTTGCTTGTGAAAAAGAATTAAAGTGATGGTTTAAAAGAAAAAGAAAGTGAGACCTAATATATCTACATTTTTCATTGATTTGGAAAGACAAATGTCCTTTGCCTACGTACCTGTTGGGGATCAAAATCACGTAGTTCGTGGTAGAAATTGACGTTTGATTGGTTTTGTGTTTTTTAATAGTTTTGAAAAAGTTTTTAAAATAAAAAGCCAAGTGGCAAATAAGAATTGATTTGTATTTTTTATATTGAAAGAGAATAGACTTGAAGTAGAATTAAAATTGATTTGAAATTTGATTAAGAAAGAAAATAAAAAGAACGATCACTTGATTGAAAATCAAGGTTTAATTATGAAAATATTTTTGTGATTTTTGTTATTTGAATGTTTTTGTTATTTTGAGTGTTTTTTTTTTGTTATTTTGAATGTTTTTTTTTGTTATTTTGAATGTTTTTAGTTATTTTGAATTTTTTTGTTATTTTGAGTGTTTTTTGTTGTTTTGAGTGTTTTTTGTTATTTTGAATGATAAATAATACCTAAAACTAAAGCATGAGAATTTCATAGTGAGGTTGGATCACCACAAAATCTCTTAATCTAATCTAATTTTTTTGCATTTTTTGTATAACATAAGAGCAAAAATAAAAAATAAATACCTTGAAATCAAAAGGGACATAAAGGAGTAGAAAAAGAAGAAAGACTCGTCAACACAAGTCGAAGGAGGGAGAAGAGAGGAAAAGCACAGGAAGCGTCAACTGTGAGTTTCGGGGTCCGGAATACATTGTGTGAGCTCTTTATTTATAGAGAAAATTCACAACTATTAAGTGAGAAACTTTGGGAACAAGTAATTCATCTAGTACAAAAATATCCCAATTGTGTACCAAAATATATCATGTTGAGTACAAAAATATATTATTTAGTACATAAATATGTTATTCAGTACATAAATATATATTATTGAGTATCAAAATATATTTCAGATCAAACACTAAAATATATTAGATTGCCTACCAAAATATTTCAGATTGTGTTCCAAAATATTCTAGATTGCATTCTAAAATAATTTAGCAAAACTTGGGGACCAAGAAAGCACTTTTTAATAATGACCAAATTAATTATTTAACTTATCATTTCCAAACAAAAAAATTTCTAGTGCTTACTTCGTTCACACAATTATGTACCCCCATTAATTAAAGACACACCCCCACTATATAATCTTAGGTCAAAAATTGGGGTATGACACCAACTGATTAATTTGTTTGATTTCCCTTTTGGAGTTAGATAGGTCAGTTAAATCCTTGTCATGGTTTGAAATTAAGTTTGAGGCTGCTCTTTGAAATTAGCAACATTCTAAGCTTGGGGTGGGGTACTAGTAGAACTTGGTTATCAAATAAAAAAAATGAAAAGAGAAATGTAGATATATAAAAACATCAAAATGATGGTGTACACAAAAAAAAATCAAGAGACTTAAACAAAATTTTAGTTCCTCCTAAAAAAAAGAATAAGTAGTTCTACTAATGCCCAAATTCTTTGAACTGACTACATCAATGAAAGCAAGTACCTCATAATAATGGTTGTGACACAGTTGTGAATGAAGTTATTGATTTGGATGACAAAGATCTTCAAATTATTTCAATTAGGGAATCCTTAGGAACTAACTCAAAATTACTTGTTAGCCTACTTTCTCAAATATATCACACCTGAACCACGTTATAACCTTGAAAAGTCCTCTATATGTGTGTGTGATGATATATACGACTGGAGTGTGGAAAATTCCTTGACCAGCCCCACTGGCTTTAGGAAGTACATACATGTATCTTGGAGTTGTATGTGGTTGAAAGTAAGAGTATCCTCCCTAAGTTTGATTCGCTTGCATAGAGGTGGTAAGGTAGTCAAGTTTGATAGTGGGAGGAATGACAATCTGAGCAAAGCCTCCAGAAAGGTATGTTTATTTCTTTTAAATTAATGTGAATTCTAACTTCTTGCTATTCTGTTGCTTGAGGACAAGTAATGGTTTAAGTTTAGGTTTATGATGATAGAGCATCATATGTTAGTTTGGCTATGTTTTTAATACTTTTTCTTTTCATTTAAAGACAAATAAGATGAGAGTTAAAGGAGTTGTCCATGGTTTGAGGAACATATTGTATTGTTTTCACCCGTTGTAATTCAGTTTTATCCTAGATAATGCAACTCCATAAGTGTTTGTAGTGATGAATCATGTAAATCATCAAATCAAGACATCACGTGAAGTACCAAGGATGAATAATTGAAGATAAAGGGTTGTTAGAAGGTTGTTGGAGACAATACAAAGTAAAGAAAATTCATTTCAAGTTCCTAGGAGTATTCAGACGGAAGAACCATAAAAAATAGAAAGAAAATACAAGAAATCGCACCTAAGGGTCTACCTCAGGAGCCCCTGCGCCTGTGCCATGGGACAAATTTGACAACTCCTACGCTTGGTAGCGAGTAAAAACCGCCTTTTGCATCTTTTCCAAGCTGGAACGGTAAAGCCCAATTTTCTTCTCTTAAACCCTAAGAAACGTCATGTTTTAAATAGCGACACTTGCACACTATTTTATTCATTCAGAAACATTGACAGTTCAAAGCAAGGGTCAAGCATCAGAGATTCAAGGCGAAATTCTTCCTCCTTTTATTCTTTCTAGGGTATGTTTTTCTACTGTTTTGTTATGATGTATCTTGCCATGAGAAACTAAACCTCTTAATTATGGTTCCAAGATGAACCCCTTCTTATTTGTTGGAATTTCACCCAAGTCCATCTTCTATAATCATCAACAATGACTAATCCATATTTACTTCCATATAAGGATGCAGTGCTAACTGGTCCAAACAAATC
This sequence comes from Medicago sativa, assembly GCF_051527215.1. Classification (NCBI taxonomy): domain Eukaryota; kingdom Viridiplantae; phylum Streptophyta; class Magnoliopsida; order Fabales; family Fabaceae; genus Medicago; species Medicago sativa. The sequence continues at coordinate 36,609,634 of NC_140755.1, read as the reverse complement.
AATATGGAGTAATTCTAAGGGTCTGGAGGTAGAGACAATGTCTTTTGTTTTAAAAGATGATTTCACAATTTTCCCTCTTTGGCATGCACCACAGAGTGCATCTAAATGATAATAAATGTCAGGAAGGCCTTTGACAAGTTGCAACTTACTAAGCTTAGAGATTAATCTCCAGTTAGCATGTCTCAACCTTCTGTGCCACATCCAATCTTAACATCCACTGACAGAAGGCAAATCACCTTCTGATGCACCAGTTCAGAAAAATTGATTTTATAAACATTCCCTACTCTCTTTGCCTTAAATATTATGGATTTGTCATCCTTGTTGATTATTGTGCAGTTGGATTTTTCAAACAAAACATCATAACCATTGTCACAGAATTGACTAATGCTCAATAGGTTATGATCAAGCCCATCTACCAACCACACATTATTAATTGAGGTAGAGGAATTACCTATAGTTCCTGTACCAATGATCTTGCCAGACTGGTTACCTCCAAACTTCACATTTCCTCCTTCCTCCATTGTTAGATTGAGGAACATGGACTTCTCTGCTGTCATGTGTCTTGAGCAACCGCTGTCTAGGTACCATGATTTCTGCTTTGGCATTGCTCTTAGACATATCTGCATTTTTCACAAGTTTAGATTTAGGTACCCAATGTGCTATGGGTCCTGGAAGGTTAGTACTTGAAGTTCTACTCTTCAGTTCTTGTTCTTTAGGATGTGATTTAGGTTGCTTCTGATTAACCATCACCTTAAGTTTAACACCTTTTGGTTTTGGTGCTTTAGAATCAGAGACTATCTTGTCCTTCTGAACTCCAGACTTTAGGATCTTGAATTCTGGTTTCAACAGACTCTGAGGAACAAATTCTGATCTCTTCAGAATCCTGATCTTTGATGTCTTAGATCCAGAATTAGTCACAACCTTAGACTTAAGGTTCTTTGGCTTTGATGCAATCTCAGCTTTAGAGCCAGAAGCTTCAGGTTCTGACTGAACCACAGCTTTACCTTTCACACCTTCAGGTACAAAAACTGTTTTCAATCCTTCCTTGATACATTCACAACAATCTTTGAGATTGGTTTCATTAGTTTTCACTTCTGAAAAACCAATTCCTCTGCCATTGTTCTTGTAAATGCTATAAATCATAGAAGCAACTCTGCTTCTGTCAATGCCAGACATGATAAAATCTTCAAGAGCAATCTCATGGTTGCTTAAAGGTTTTCCATTACACTTTTCTTGCAGCTTCTGACATAAGAACCTGAGCTTGTCTTCATAAGTTTTACAAATGAAGTCAAAACCTCTGAGTCCTTCTTCAGAAGCCTTCAGATCCAATAGAGTTGATTCTTGTTGTTTCATTAAATCAACATATTTTTCTTTTAAATCTTTCAACTCATTGATTCTTACTTCAAAACGTGTAAGGAGTTCTTTAAGCGACTCAATCAACTCTTCTTTAGGAATTTTAGAATATACCTCATTTTCTTCTTCTGAATCTGATTCTGATCCAGCTTCTGAAGTTGTTGTAGCTACTAACCTGTCGCGTCATTTTTCGGAGATCAAGCCATTTCATTAGCCTTTGACTCACTAAATTGGTTTCACGACTGAACATTTAATTCTTTCCAAAAGAAAGTGGAAAAAGGTTCAAATACCACATTTTTTAGGGATTAAGGGTTCGGGGGTTGGTTATATTTAGGGAAGGTGTTAAGCATCCTAAATATTCGTAGTACTTTATGAGAACCTCTTGATTTTATTTAACTTTTGTGCTATAAACTTGCTTGCTTTAAAAAAAATGGAATTTGAAATGATAAAATAAAAGAAAGACCTAATTATCTACATTTTATTGATTTGGGAGGACGTACGTCCTTTGCCTACGTACCCGTGAAGGATCAAAACCTCGTAGTTCGGGGTAGAAATTGACATTTGATTGGTTGAGTGTTTTTTTTTAATTAGTTTTGAAAAAGGTTTTAAAATAAAAGCCAAGTGGCAAAATGGATTTGTTTGTGTTTTTTAATTTGAAAGAAAATGGACTCAGAATAAGTTAAGTTGATTGATATTTGATTAAGAAAAGAAAATAAAAAAGACGTCACTTGATTTATGATCAAGGTTTATTTAGGAAAATATTTTTTGTGATTTTGGTTATTTGCATGTTTTTGTTATTTTGAATAATGATATGAAAATTATATAAGCAGAAAGAGAAAAATAATGTTAAGCTGAAATATGAGGTTATTTTAACACGGACCAGAATACTCTGGAGAACGATTATATAAAGCGGAAATATAATATTAACAGTTGATTTAGGACCAGAGCGCTCTGAATAATTTAATTAAACAAGGACCAAATCGTTCTGGAGAATAATTAAATTTAAACAAAAATATATTATTAACAATTAATTAGGACTAGATCACTCTGGATTAATTTAATTAACAAGGACCAGATTGTTCTGGAGAATAATATAATATTAATAGTTAATTTAGGACCAGAGCACTCTGGATTGAGGTGTGTATTAAATGACAAAATTTAAATATGCATATGATAATAGTAGATAATAGAATGTAATGCGAAAATAAAATAAAAATGCATGAGAACGAAAGTAAAAATGCTAAAGAAATTAAAATGCATGAAAAAAAAATAAAATTAGATGCTGGGGGAGTGCAAGAAGTGGTATGGGGGGTGTAAAAAATAAAAAAAAGGAGTTGGGCCTAAATCAATGAAACGGCCCAAAGGGAGAGAGATGGGCCGGTTCGGTTCAACTGAAACGGTTCAGGAGAAAACCGAACCGGCCAAGAGAGTATATAAACATAATGGGGACCGGTTTTTTTCATTTTCATCCTTCCCTCTCTCTCTCTTCTCTTATTTCTAGAGAGAGACTCTCATCTCTCTCTTCTCTCTTCTTGAAATCGCCGGCAGAGGTAAGGGGTTCCGGCGGCGGTTGGCCGGCCGGTACGGCGGCACCACCGCGCCGGAACCCTAATTTAATTTTTTTTTGCTTTTTTTCGTCTTTTCTCTCCTTCTACTCGATTCTTCACTTAAAAATTACGAATAGTACTCGCAAAAAGCCTAGATCTAAGAGTTTTACAAAATACTACCTTTTGAAAGTTTCTTTTTTGGATTTGGTGTCGACTTGTGACTCGGTTTTGAATGGTTATGCAGTTGTGATGGTTTCGGTCGTGTTATGGATCGGAAATGAGTTTGGGTGAGATAGTGGTTGTTTATGGATCGGTTTTGAGAGGTGTTACGGTCTTGGATTATGATGTGGGTCTGTGAATTGGTCCTGAAAAATGTTTGTTTGGTAACATTGTGGTTGGGTGAGTTTTGGCCGATTGGTTACTGGTTTCTTTTGTGCAACTTGTGAAATTGATTTTTTGCAGGTTTTGATCTTGGTGAAAGATTTGTTGTAAAAAATGGTTTCTTGAAAGGTTTATTGGAGACCAGAAAAATGGGTTTTTTCTGGTGCTTTTGTGCGTGTCTTTTTGTAGATATTTGTTTGTTGGAATTTTTGTGTGTTGTTGCAGGTTTAAGCCTCTGTTTGTGTTGTTCTTTTTGCTGGAAAAAATCCCCCCCTTTGCAGTGTGCCGGTGCTTGTATTTATAGAGCTGGAGTTGAGACAAAAAAATGGCTTGGCTTGGATTAAGGGGACATGACACTGTTTGTGGCGAGCTGGATTTGGATATTTAGCAGACAAATTTTTTGACAAATAATAATAATAATAATAAATAATAATAATAAAATTAATAAACTAAAAGTATAATAATAATAATAATAATAATAATAATAATAATAATAATAATAATAATAATAATAATAATAATAATAATAATAATAATAATAATAATAATAATAATAATAATAAATACTAAATGTAAATAACCTAAAATTTAAAATTAACTATAAAAAGTAAAAGTAAAAAATAAGAAATTAAAATTAACTATAAAAACTAAAAGTAAAAAATAAGAATTGAGAGAAGAGGGCCCGACTCGGAACCAAATATGAGGTATTTTAAAATACTTCTCTGCCGAATTTTTACCGAAATGGCAGAGATCGATCAGAGTCAAACGACGCGTGTTAGTGATGTCTTAGGTCAAAAATTGGGGTATGACAGATGCCCCTATTTAAGTTTTCTTCGTCTGGAGATTTGAAGATGGAATCTTTGATTTGACGGGCCGAAGAGCCTTAAATACAAAAGTGCACCAATTTTGACCTAAGATGTCATGAATGCTCGTGATGTAATTATGAATGTAGGACGACAAAGATGATTCGACTGAGACAAGAAACCACAACGAGATACCCAAGTTTATTGAAGAAAGGGATCCGACCCTGCTAGGGGAGTGTAGTTTCACTGGGGAAGGAGATTGTTCGTTATCGTATTGGTTCGAAACGATAGTTTAACGGGGACAAAACTTTTTAGTGACACCTCTCGACCAGACACACTGGGGAATGACACTTTCGAGAAAATAAAAATGTGATTTCGAACTGTTCATTGGTTGGAACTGGCTGCCTGAAACATGATGAAAGGTAAATTCAAGTGGTCCGTTGGTGGGTTTGTAACTTGAAACAAGATAAAAAGGTAAACTCAAGCTTTCGTTGGTGAACTTGGTGACTTGAAACAAGATAAAAAGGTAAGCTCAAGCGTCCGTTGGTGAACTGGTAGCTTGAAACAAGATAAAAGGTAAACTCAAGCGTCCGTTGGTGGACTGGTAGCTTGAAACAGGATAAAAGGTAAACTCAAGCGTTCGTTGGTGGACTGGTAGCTTGAAACAAGACAGGTGACATCTCTTGACCAGACATACTGGGGATGACACTTTTGAAAAGGTTTCAAGTTGTTCATTGGTTAGAACTTGCCACTTGAAAAGATTGATTAGTGACATCTCTTGACCAGACACACTGGGATGACACCACTTGAAATTGAAATTGATTAGTGACATCACTTGAACAGCTAAGCTGGGGATGACACTATTGAAGTTGAAATTGATTAGTGACACCACTTGAACAGCTAAACTGGGGATGACACTATTGAAATTGAAATTGATTAATTTGACTCAAGTTTTCCTTTTGTCGGAATTAGCCACTTGAAATCGATTGATTTGATTCAAGTTGTCCTTTTGTCGGAACTAGCCACTTGAAATCGATTGATTTGACTCAAGTTGTCCTTTTGTCGAAACTAGTCACTTGAAATGATGAAATGAGGACCGAACTGAAAGGATATTGTCAAACCAGACTTTGGATGACTGATGTAATCAATGTATGAATGATGCGATGTAAATGATGTGTACTAATATGCGAAAATGTCTATGCATGGATGTATGGATGTATGAATGTATGAATGTATGAAGGTATGAATGTATGAATGTGACTTGTATGAATGTATTCCTTGTATGTGATGGATGGAGTAAATGAAGTAAGACAGGATTGGTAGGGAGGGAATGAAGGAAAATCGAATAGAAGAATGGAGTAGAAGCAGCGGAAAATTATCGATTTTCGTTCCTTGGATCATTACGAAATTCAAACATGAATCAGTGATTCGATTGTTACCTTGAACTGTGGAATCTGAAAGCTGAAACTGGAAACTGGAATCTCGATCACAGCCAAGCAAGCAGCAAGCAGCAAAGCCTCTAGCAAGTCCACACGAACAGTGCTCCTCCAAAACTCGGTGCTAGCCAATGAATTGGAAGTGCAGAGAAGAAAGGGGTTGCTTCAAAACATGTAACCAAAAACTTCAGCACCAGAGTTCTATTTATAGAACTTCTAGTGTGCTCTGCAAGTCATAAGTCACTATTGGGCTTCAGTAAGCCCAACAACGAGTTTAGTAATTTTGCTAACTAATTAGCGTTATTTACTAAACGCACCCCTTATATAAGTCATACTTATATATTTCTCTTTTGACTGTTCTTTGTGTGTGACCCTATAGGTTCTAGTCACGTTGGCAATAATATTAAATCTAATATTTAATATTATAAACAATGAGCGGTATCTAGCAACACATCATTGCTACCCAAGTGACAAGAATGTCAAGTGATCTGACGAAACCTTTCCATGATAATACTCATGTGTACACTTACTCCTTTGTCTCGATATCTTTATTGATCCCAAGGCATAGATATTGTCACCCTTGTATAGATCAATGTTTATATTCCTTGATTCCGAAATATACTAAATAACGAATAAGTCCAATATCTTATATTGACTTAGTTCGGCATGACCATGCAATTTTACAGTCATATTTCATCAAGAGGCCTAAAGATATATCTCCTGTTTATGAGGAGGGACAAATCCCATCTAGGACACTCATGTCCCTCAGCATGATTCATCAAGTACCCATCAACCAACGTTATGGTTATCCTTTTACAAACAACGTTAGAATGGCAACAAAGCACTTGAGTCCACATCTAGGGATCATAGTGGTTTTAGGTCTAAGAGCGATATACATTATTATCATTGTGAGAATATCTTATGACATTTTCATAACATACTATGTAGTATTCTCACGGTGGGTCAATCCAGTATAAATATTACTCCTAATATTTATACCTATGTATAGACTTAATATCTCAATATCAATGACCCATGAGATGCGGTCATCAGTCTACATACATAATAGTCTTTATGCTTTATTATTATCCCAATTCATATTAAAGCTTGACTATGGATATGTTTAAGAATAGCGTTCTTTACGTAATGTAATCTCATGATTAAGTCACACTTAATATTCCATTACATGAACTATCTATTCTAGGGACTTTATTATTTTGAAAAATAACAAAATCAATAAAGAAATGCCTTATTATTATATATATTCACAATATATATTTATATCAATATCATGATACAAAGCCAAACCCAATCAATATTGATTGGATATTAGGGCTTACTCCAACAATCTCCCACTAGCACTAAAAGCCAATCAAATATTAACTCAATATATATTGATCAAGTGTTAGCATCAAGCACACCTTGGGCATGATACTATTCTAGTAGATAAGGAACTCTTTCCTATGTTGGTAGGTTACACTTCTTTCAATTTCCCCTTTCGATCTTCCATCGAAAAGAAATTGAAGTGTCAAAGTATACATTTGGATTATTGGTGAGATCAAGTATTCATTGCTCGCAAGATTAAATTAATTTCACCTCAGACGGGATCAATGGAATCCGCAACGCAAGAGACACATGGTTTCGCTCAGTTATGAGCTAAACAATCCAAATCATATATATTTGACATCTGTAATAGAAACAACAACTATTTGAAGCTTGTACTTTTACAAATTTCATAGTTGATATCCAAGCATAACATTTATTCCAAATTGCGATTTGGATATACTGTACACCGATATTAAAGTCAGCATCATTGTAACTTCTTTACAATGTTCCTTTAATCCGTGTTCAAGAAACAATCCTTAGTCCATTAAGACATCCATGGATATTCTTGAAAGTATTCTAGTGTCGAACACTACAATCAATTTTGGTACATATTGAAAATAATTTTCTAACCATGTCTCACATGTGTAGATAAATTGTTTTGGTGACTAGTATGTCATCCACATACTCCACCAAACTAATATCAATGCTCCCACTATTCTCCTTGTGTGCACAAGATTTTTATTAATCAAAGTTTTTCATAAAACTTCACTAATAAAACAAATAATTCAACTTCAAGAAGCTTGCTCCAATTCATAAATGAATTTTGTAATATATATACCTTTCTAGCATCCTTTGGATTAACGAAACCCTACATATATGTCAAATACATATACAAGGTCATTCTAATTAAAGAATGCAACATCGTTGTCCATCTCCTAGAATTTGCATTATACAATAATGACAAGTGGGATCGTTAGATTTAAGCATTATGATGATGTAATAGTTTCGTCATGATTTGCATCACGAGTTGCATGAAACCTTCTACAATCAATCACATCTTAAATGTATTCATAATACCATCCATGTCAGCTTTCTACAAGAAAACTCACATTCATCTCATGAGTCATACTCATTTGGATGATTTAACCAATATCCATATATGGTTTGTGTACATGGATTCTTTATAAGATCCCATGGCATTTAGCCATTTCTCAAAGTTCAGGCCATTTACGACCTTCTAGTAAGTTTGGGGCTCATCTACCATGAAAATCATAACACCTTGTTGAGCCATGACAAAATCATGTTACTCATTGTAGTGATATGACATATCAAACTCATCTAGATCTTGTGCTACTCGAACTGGTGATTTAACAACAACCCTTTGTTGAATTAGTTCATGTTCCATTCTTAAAGATACATGTATTTTGTGGTACTTGACTTAATTCAAGTTCTACAACACTCTCACTGGCTCCTGCCGAGACATACTCCTTTAATAGGAATACTCCAGATCTAGAGACAAACGACTATTGTCATGAAAGGTGATGTATAATCAGTATCCCTTAGTTTCCTTAGGGTACCTCCACAAATGTACATTAATTTAATTTGTAGTTTAGTTTATCTAATAAACCATATAACCTCAAATTATCATAAAGTCAAAAACTAGGTACTCTTACCTCCATATCTAATATGGTGTCTTTATGATTACTCTATTGGAACTTGTAGTGGGTGAAGAATAACTGTAATTTAATTTAACATCAAGAGTCAATGAGTTATAACCAAACTATTTTAGATCGATTCATGTCAAACATGAAGCGATATAAATAATAATTATACTCATTAATCAAGCATTTACCATCACGACTTACTCATATGGTCTTTATACTTTTCAAACCTATTTCTTTTATTTCATTGTTAAACTCTTTGAACAATTTCAAAGATTTCTTGAATTGTGTCAAATACACTTTTCTCATATACTATTAATTAGTAATGTTAGATGAAGTAAGAGAAATAAAATATCCAGCAAATATGTTTAGTGTTCCATATACATCTCATATGTATATCAACTTAAATAGATTATGTGTCCTTTTCACCTTTACCGGTATACTAATCTATTTTGAAAGGTGGAACTCACATCCTTCAAATGATATAAAACCAAATGAGTCCAATAGTCCATATCCATGGATTTCGGAAATGTGAATCACACTTGTTTGTACTAAACAGTGATGCCAATGATATACAAAAGGTTCAAATCTCATTTGATCCTTTTCTCATATGTTATAGACTAGCTTATCAAGATCATGGAACTCAAATCCATTACTTGATCAGCACATTGTATAGAAAACATTATTAGGACAATAGGACAATATTTGTCTATCATTCAACTACACAATCATTCTCTTGTCAATACAAGATTTATGATTTAATGCTTCTATTTTATATGGAATTTAATAACAATTATTTGGTTCCATATCAAGTTAAGTTTAAGTCCAAGCATAAGCTCTTATAGTCAATGAAACAATTTGTTCCATTCCAGACGTAGGTGAACTTCACTTATAGTTAATGTTCTGCTTCTTTAAAACTCTCTATATTTCAACAAATATGAGATTAATCATCAAGTATCATATACTTATGATGAAGAAGTAGAAATTTAACTTTCTATAACTATATGGGTAAATATGAAGTCTTACTTCTTTCTTATATTTTGACCCTTTCAAAACTACGAGCAATTTTTGTTTTTCAACTTTTGAAATAATTGCTTCCCCTTTTTGAAACCGTGTTTAACCTTTCAAAGGTAGAAAAAACAGAATTTGAATTTTATTCTTATCCATGTACATCTACTTGATAGGCTTAAACTATTCATCTTATAACATTGAGGTTGAATGATCATATCATTCTCCATCGTCGTTACCACTATGAGATATCCTATATCTACTCATTTGACCCAATGCTTCTGATAAGCGTTGTTTTTCAAATATAGACATAGAAAGTTGCTAGGAAATAACTGCTCGAGAATATACAGTTTTTCTCATTCTTAAGAACAATTCTTAAATTTTGTACCAATTCAGAAACTCTTTTCTGAAGATTTTGTTCTTCATAAGAACATTTAACAGTATAATAAAATTATATATGCCGAAGAAATTCTAAATACAGAAAATAAAATAAAATTGTATCATGATATATGTATCATGATATAAAAACATAATTAATTAGGTCTTTAATTAAATACGCTCCCACTATTTTACTCAAATCAAATGACCTTCAAAACACTTGATTCGGAAAATCCCGTTGGAAGATTTTCTAGTGGGTTGAAATCCATATTTCACCTTGCTTTAAGTCAACGGGGGCTGTACTCAAAACTCAGTTATTTAGGTAGGAACTCCTTCCAATTGTATCTCATACAACTTTCAAATCATTTGAGTGAATAACTCCTTACTCTAATCTATCATATAGATGTTCCCAAATATTGCTTCTAAATTTATTTTAATCTTATTAAAATTAATTTAGTTAAGTTAAACCCAAAAGAATAACACTTGGGTAAATTGGATTACCGCACCGCAACTTACAAGTATAGAAAGTGCACCTCGCGGAGGCGAAACCTACACATTTCGATATTAGTCTTGAAGGGTGTTAAACTTTTGGAAAGCATTAAACTTAATATTTTGAATTGAAGGATTTTTATTAAGTTTGATCTCACCTCACCACGGCTTATATATCATATATATTCGCACTCCAATCATAACATGCATAACGATTATACAATAATAAAAGTGACATGATTATGGCCATTTTAACGCTATGACTCTCTCAAGCCAATGAGAGAATCTAAACTAATCCTAGAAACGACCTTGCTTCTCCAAGCTTGACCTCCAGGACTATCCTAACGTCATGAGCCCTATTACTTCTTTGCATTCTATTTACATTACATATGAAAGAAACTCGTTTTACATACGAGGGAGTGGATGAGAAGAGAATGTACAATAGAGATATGAGAGAGAGGCACGACACGCAGGCCGTATTTCAAAATCCAAACAAAATAAAATAAAAAGGACTAAGGCCATAATCATTCACACATATAATAATAACAAACACACTTTTATTATTATTAAGGTCTTATAATTAAAATAAATTAAATTAAAATTTGACATATGATCACACTACGCAGATTAGCTGGGGTTTTAATTGAGTACCAAAATATAATATATTGAGTACAAAAATATATTATATTAAGTACAAAAATATCTCATATTATGTACCAAAATATATTTTATTGAGTACCAAAATATATTATATTATGTACCAAAATATATTTCAGATCAAGTACTGAAATATATTAGATTGCATACCAAAATATCTCAGATTGTGTTCCAAAATATTCTAGATTGTGTATTTCGCATCAACACTTGACACGTTTATGAACTCCCAAATCGTTTCGGCAAATATTATGATCAAATCCAAAAGATCATATATGATATTGAAACTCTTTCAAATCATGATTCTTTTAAATTATAAACAAATCAAGTTAAAGTCATGCAAATCGATTAAATAATTTCAAAAGATCATATATGACATTGAAACTATTTCAAATCATGATCTTTTAAATTAACTATCAATTTAGGATCGTTTATTACCTTTCAAACAACTTTTGAAAAACAATCCAAAAGGTAGAATTTTTATTTACTTAATTATAGTAATATTGACACTCAATAATTATTATAATTAAATATGCTTTATTTAGGCAATCAATTTGTTTCCAAAACAAATTACAGGACTAAAATTAAGCAAATATTTTATTACCAAATTCAAAAATCATATCTGATATTGAAACTCTTTCAAAATCATGATCTTTTAAATTTACTACCTTTCTCCAATTAAATAAATTAATTAAACGTAAATATTTTTCAAGGATTGTTTGTTTAGCATGAACAACCAGATCTATGATGCTTCACCAGATTCGGATATTGAAGCTCACTCTCACGAATTGTTCAAATTCACAACAATCTCTTTTGAAAACAATTGATCGAATGATACAACCATAATAATACAACGCTTGTATAGTTAGGTATCCTAATACAACAATCAAACATCAATAGTTTTAACAATTGTTTGTTCAGTATGGACAACCGGATCTTTGATGCTTCACCAGAATCGGTATTCGAAGCTCAATCTCACGAGTTGACTACAAATTCACAATCAATTATATAAAACCTATTGAACGAATGATATCATCAATATATCACATATAATGATGTTGTATTAAAATCATATATCACATATATGATATTTATCAATCAATTTTAATTAATATTTAAATTTAAATAATAAAATATTAACACTTAATATTCTATTTTATTAACGAATTTGCATTCCAAATTAATTCCTTATAGAATATCAAAATATTAGCAAATCAAATATTTGCGAAAATATTATTATCTCTTAAAACAATTTTAAAAGATAATCTAATTTGATTTGTTTCCAATCATGTTCCCGTCGATATGTATAATCGATATGTCGATACTTCACCAGAAACGGTTTCTGAAACATCAAACAAATCTAAAAGCCATGCACAAAAAACATGATACGATGCCAATTTTAATTCTCTTTATTATTTAATTCCGATTCAAAATGTTTAATCATATTAAAACATAAAGCAGTAACAAAGCAATCTGATTCATGGTTTCGTAATTGGCTCTGATACCACTGAAGGAAAATCGAATAGAAGAATGGAGTAGAAGCAGCGGAAAATTTTCGATTTTCATTCCTTGGATCATTACGAAATTCAACCATGAATCAGTGATTCGATTGTTACCTTGAACTGTGGAATCTGAAAGCTGGAACTGGAAACTGGAATCTCGATCACAGCCAAGCAAGCAGCAAGCAGCAAAGCCTCTAGCAAGTCCACACGAACAGTGCTCCTCCAAAACTCGGTGCTAGCCAATGAATTGGAAGTGCAGAGAAGAAAGGGGTTGCTTCAAAACGTGTAACCAAAAACTTCAGCACCAGAGTTCTATTTATACAACTTCTAGTGTGCTCTGCAAGTCATAAGTCACTATTGGGCTTCAGTAAGCCCAACAACGAGTTTAGTAATTTTGCTAACTAATTAGCGTTATTTACTAAACGCACCCCTTATATAAGTCATACTTATATATTTCTCTTTTGACTGTTCTTTGTGTGTGACCCTATAGGTTCTAGTCACGTTGGCAATAATATTAAATCTAATATTTAATATTATAAACAATGAGCGGTATCTAGCAACAAATCATTGCTACCCAAGTGACAAGAATGTCAAGTGATCTGACGAAACCTTTCCATGATAATACTCATGTGTACACTTACTCCTTTGTCTCGATATCTTTATTGATCCCAAGGCATAGATATTGTCACCCTTGTATAGATCAATGTTTATATTCCTTGATTCCGAAATATACTAAATAACGAATAAGTCCAATATCTTATATTGACTTAGTTCGGCATGGCCATGCAATTTTACAGTCATATTTCATCAAGAGGCCTAAAGATATATCTCCTGTTTATGAGGCGGGACAAATCCCATCTAGGACACTCATGTCCCTCAGCATGATTCATCAAGTACCCATCAACCAACATTATGGTTATCCTTTTACAGACAACGTTAGAATGGCAACAAAGCACTTGAGTCCACATCTAGGGATCATAGTGGTTTCAGGTCTAAGAGTGATATACATTATTATCATTGTGAGAATATCTTATGACATTTTCATAACATACTATGTAGTATTCTCACGGTGGGTCAATCCAGTATAAATATTACTCCTAATATTTATACCTATGTATAGACTTAATATCTCAATATCAATGACCCATGAGATGCGGTCATCAGTCTACATACATAATAGTCTTTATGCTTTATTATTATCCCAATTCATATTAAAGCTTGACTATGGATATGTTTAAGAATAGCGTTCTTTACGTAATGTAATCTCATGATTAAGTCACACTTAATATTCCATTACATGAACTATCTATTCTAGGGACTTTATTATTTTGAAACATAACAAAATCAATAAAGAAATGCCTAATTATTATATATATTCACAATATATATTTATATCAATATCATGATACAAATCCAAACCCAATCAATATTGATTGGATATTAGGGCTTACTCCAACAGGGAAGTGGACCGACGTTGTAGTACTGCACACTCGGCAAGCTTCCTTGGGGACAAAGTAACAACAGACGTCTTCTGGGGAGTGAAACCATTAAAAATATGGAAGAAGTCGCCATTTGTAAGCCTAAACAGAATGTTCTTTCATCGACACGCTTTAGTCGTTGTGCCTTTCCTTTGTTTTTTCCTTTGCAGTGTTTAGCCATGCTTGTTTGACAAGGTTTAACCATTATTGAGGACAATGTTGAGGCATGCTTCTTTTACTCTCGAGTCCCAAAATGTGCTTGTTTGTTTATGCTTTTAAAAAAGACATGAAAAAGTGTTAAGAATTTTGCTTTTAAAATATCATAAGAAAAAAATATAAAGATTTTGGAAAATAAAACGAATGAGAATTTCAAGTAAATGGGCAAAGGCTCAAATTTTACTATTTGAATGGTGGCCTGCCAATGGCGCGACTCCATAGATTTTACAAAGTTTGAAAAAATGGTAATTTGAAATGGAGAGGTATATTGAACTTCATAACCCTATCCTCCCTAACAACTTTGAATTCCACTGCTTTTTGATGCTTCAGATTAGAGATTCTTTGATAGCAGGTATGCCCCAAGTGGATGTGCCTGACTGGACGCAGTTACTTTGTCTTTTTCTTTTAATACTTAATTTTTGCATAGACCGCCCTTTCAGGTTTTCAGCCTATCAGGATGATGATTTCTGTTTAAATGTCTCTAATTTTTGCCTGGACCGCCCTTTCGGGTTTTCAGCCCACCGAGACGCTCATTTTTGCCTGAGCCGCCCTTTTCGGGTTTTCGACTTACTGAGCTGTTCTTATAATTTTTAGACAAAGCATTTCTTGAGAAGGCTCTTTTGACAATATACGGGCCTTCATAGTTAGGCGTCCACTTGCCCCTGGAGTCTGGTTTGAAAGTTAGGATCTTTTTGAGCACAAGATCCCCTTCTTTGAATTCACGAGGACGCACTTTCTTGTCAAAAGCCTGTTTCATCCTCTTCTGATATAGTTGTCCATGACACAAGGCAGTCAGGCGTTTCTCTTCAATCAGATTCAACTGGTCATATCTACTTTGAACCCATTCAGCCTCTGACAATTCAGCCTCCATTAAAACTCTAATCGAAGGAATCTCAACTTCTACGGGAACTACCGCCTCCATGCCATATACCAAAGAGAAAGGGGTTGCCCCCGTTGATGTGCGTACCGAAGTACGATATCCGTGTAATGCGAATGGAAGCATCTCATGCCAATATTTGTAAGTCACTACCATCTTCTGGACGATCTTCTTTATGTTCTTATTTGCGGCTTCGACATCACCATTCATCTGAGGTCTGTAAGGCGAAGAATTACGATGCTCGATCTTGAAATCATCACATAGCTCTTTCATCATCTTATTGTTCAGATTTGTCCCGTTGTCCGTAATGATTCGGTTAGGGACACCGTAGCGGCGAATAATATGATTCTTGATAAACCTGACCACCACTTGCTTGGTTACATTAGCATAAGATGCAGCTTCAACCCACTTGGTGAAATAGTCAATAGCCACTAGAATGAAGCGGTGCCCATTTGAAGCTTTGGGTTCAATCCTTCCAATCATGTCAATGCCCCACATAGAGAACGGCCACGGAGAGGAAAGAACATTGAGTGCAGTTGGCGGCACATGAATCTTATCGGCATAGATCTGTTATACCCTAATTTTGGACCTAAAAATACTTATTCAAATTGTTCTTTCATCTGTGATATATGTCCATGTTTTCTTGCACCTCAAGTCATCTAAAAGCATTTTTTCTTGTATTTTAAGTCATTTGAATTTGTCTTTGATCAATTGCACCTTCCTCTGCACCTTATTTCAATATTACTGGCAAAATTCATGAAAAAGGGTATTTTAGTCATTTCCTGCATCCAAATTCATTTTAGTCCTTAAAAAAATTGTTTGAGTCTTTTCAAATGGTTTGAATAAGTCTTTATTTCAATTCCCTGTCAAAATTCATTTCAAAAATTGCATTTGAAGTCATTTCGAGTCAGTTTAGCCCCTAGGGGCATTTTAGTCTTTTCATGTGTTAAAACCCTGTTTAATTTCTAAAATTTGTCTCTGAGTCTTTTAATTTGCTTGTATAAAGCTCTTACTTTAATTCCATGTCGAAAACCATTTTAAAATTGCATTTGAGTCGTTTTGAGTCGTTTTAGTCCCCAGGGGGCATTTTGGTCATTTCACACGAAATTTTGACAGAGAGAGGTTACTTTGAAGTACCTGATTTAAGTAGTTGGTTCGTTTTAGTCCGTTTTGTTATTTTTAATCGTTTCACTTTACGTTTTGTTCATTTTACCAATTTTATTCCAATTTTATTATTATTTTTTCATTTTTGGTCCTGTTATTTTCAGAAATTGCATTTAAGTCCTTTTGGTCTTAAATTTGTTTTTTTTTGTTTTTTTTTATTTGCAGAATGGTCCCTATTAGTGTCAAGTCCTTTTTTAGTCCATTTGTCTCAATTGCAGATTGGTCCTTTAAATTCAAAGAATTGCAGGAAGGTCCCTTTTGTCCAAATCAGCAGTCTGCGCCACATGTCAGCAATCTATTGGTCCAGAGGCCACTTGGCAGCCTATAAAAGGCCACCTAAGCCCAGAACAGAAAGATCACCATTCATTCAGTGCCAACTCAACAAACACCTTTCCATTCTCTCTCCAGAATCAAACAAATCAAATCATCAAGATTCATATGAACTCGATGAATTTCATCAAGAACATATGAATCTCAAACCCTAACAAACTCAAATTCGTCCCAAAAACAACAAAAATTTCCAGAACTCACCAATATTCATCATCAAACATTCGTCATCACCGAGCCATAATCCAAAATTCCAGAAAAACAAACACAATCTTGAGTTAGTTACGAATTGTAACAAACCCTAATCCATTCAATCTTCCGTCAAAATCCATAAACCAAAACCCTAATTTCTAGAATCAAGAAGAAATATTCAATTGCAACAAATTTGAGTGTGGATTCTCAGAGATTCAACTGAATCATCATCATCGAATACCAGCCACTGCAATTCAAGCACAGATCGTACGATCACAGTGAGGAAGAGAAGAAGAGGAATCGAAGGAAAAAGATTAGGCCAGAGAAGAAGAAGAAGAACTTCACCGGTTCATTTTCCAACAACATCGCAACACTTACCAGAAGAAACGAGGAAGATTACGAAGTTTTTCGAAGAATCTCCCTCAAATCTCCAATTAAGCACAGGTAAACTCGTATTCCTCCTTCGTTTTCAGTACTCAGTTGCATATCAGGATTAGAACAATAGAACGGTGTAGATCGAAGAGTAATGGTTTAGATTCGAACGGATTCAAGAAAACGTCGTAATCACAAAAGTTTAGATGTAGATCTACACCGATCTATTAGGTTTTGAGGAAAACGAACATCATTTTTGAACTTAGGACGAAGAAGACGATCTAATGATGTAAAAAATTTCAAGAAACAGCGAATTTTCAACTCCGGCGTGGCGGCGCTAACGCCAGCCACCGCACCGGAGAGAACTCTGGTCGTCTTCTCCGGCCTGCAAGTTGCAGAGCTCAGGAGCCTTAGAGAGAGAGAGGCGAAGTGTAGAGAGAGAAAAGAGAGAGTGAAAATGAACCAAAACCGGTTCAAGGCCTTATATAGGCCAACGAACCGGTTCGACCCATGCCCGCTCCATAACCCAATCCAGTTGCCCTAAGGCCCATTCTGCCAGGCCTGTGTACTTGCCTTGCTACGCACACCCCCCCTGTTTCCTGCATTTCTTGCTAAAAACTGCTATATACACCCCTGCATGCTTATTTTTGTGCTATAAAATTCCATAAATTTTTCCATATGTTTTTGATATTTTTCTTAACCTTTTTGTGATATTTTTATGTGTTAAATCTTGATAAAAAAAATGTGTGGTATTTTCTTGTTAATTCTTTACTAGTTTGGTTAAAATTTGTGAAGTTTTGGATGTTCTTGAGTCTAAAAATCTTTTAAAAATTCTAAAATTTTTCATAAACATTTCTTGATAATTTTGTAGTATGTTTGTGATGATTTTTGCATATTAAAAATTGATAAAAATAATGTGTTGATTTTCTTGCTATTTTATGATGTTTTTGGACTAAAAACTTGTGAAAGTTGCTTGATTCTAATTCCAATTCCTTGATGAATGTTTGTGATCTATACCATAGGATTTTGTGAAGCTTTGACTACTGTTTGTATGAGCTTTTGCTGCATGTGTGTGAATTTTGCTTAATTGCTTGGTTTGCAAGTTATGTTTGGAAGTAAATAATACAAATGTGTCTAAGTTCACTTGAAAATGTAGGGTTCATCATGTGGCTTTAATTCTCATTTTAAAAACTGAGTATATACCTTTGACAAATGCATTGAGCTATGAGAGTTGTAAGCTATGTGTTTCTTGCATTCCATGGGTGAATTTTCAGTCATATTTTGCACTTGTTTTGAGTTTCATTTTGTGTTAGTTTCCATGCTTTTGCTATAGTATTTTCCTTGCCTTATTTCTCTTTATATCATCATGTGCTACTAACCATTTCTCTTGTGTTACATGTTTCATACATCGTGAGCATTTCATCCTCCATTTCACATTCTCATCCTTTTATTTCTTGCACTTTAAATTTTACCAAGAGTTAGAATGTAAAGAATTTAGGAATTTTTGTACTTTACTTTTATGCAACTTTAGTTTCTTGCAAGACCATAGAATGTAAACTAGGGCATGATGTAAAGGACAATGGACTCTAATGATGTACACCGACACAAGCACCGACACACGCACACACATCACATAGATATTGCTAGATGTATGGCTAGGATATGCATGTTTAGATGTATGTTTAGGATTGAATGCCTTAGATGTATGCCTAGGATTTACACTTAGAAAAATAATTTTCCAAATAAATATGAACAATATCACTCAAATCATTTCCTAAATAAACCTTGGGATCAAAATCCCATTGTATTTTCCCCTTTATTTTCTTAATCAAATTTCAATGAAAGTTAATCATACTTGACTTTGTTTCCAAAAAAAAATAACTAATTCAACCTCACAATTTCACAATCTTATGCCCTTGAGGCCTCTCTCTCTCATTCTTCAAACTCCAATTTTCAAACTTAAAATCAATCAACAAAAACAAAAACATTTTTTGGAAGAGAACTACGGTGGATTTGATCCCTTAACCGGGTACGTAGGCAAGGAACCAATATTCCTTCAATTCAAATAAAATAAAAATTCAAACGCTTTCTTCTCCCTCCAATTCTTCACTTAGTAAACTCTTAGGTGTAAATATCAACTTTTCAAATAGCATTTAAAAATAAAGCGCACGCGTAGAAAGTAAAGACGGTTCCTATAGGTTACTATAGTCGTTATGGGTGCCTAACACCTTCCCGTAGCGAAAACAACTCCCGGACCTCGATTCTCAAGGGTTTTGCTTATTTTTCCCTTCCCAAGAAAAAATGAGATATCAACGGTTAAAAAGGTTCAAACGTAATCAATGTTTGACACCCGAAAACCAAGATAAAACAGCTGGCGACTTCACTGGGGACATTCGAGAGTTACGCCTAGTCTTTATTTCCACGCTTGCGCTTTCGTTTTTACTTGCTTCTTTTACTTGCTTTCCTATATGAATAAATGTTTAATTTCTTGCAAACGTGTGGGGTGAGAATATCAAAAGTCCTACACCCGGGCTGAGTGAACTTAGGATTTAGGGGGGATATAATTGACAATTCATTCCGGGGGTTGCCTCGTGTTTTGGATTATGCGATCAATCCCACATAGCTGAGGCATTTTGGGGGTGATGTTGTCGGCGCGTGTTGTCGCGTTTAGGCACTTTACTTCTAATTGTTCTACGACGCTATGAACTGTAGATAACCGAACCCATCCATGGCCATTTTCTGGGATGTAGTGCGGAGGCTAAACCGAGTGTTGTCTCGAGTTTTAGTCGTCACACGATACTACACTCAAGTTAGACCTTCTTACGGATAATCATGGAGCGAGTGTTTGTCTCGTGGCACCATGATATACGTCGGAGAGGTTGCAACTTGGGAACCTTTTTAGAACCCGGTTACTATTTCCTAAAGCCCTAGTTTCACCGGACACCGTGTCCACCCATGACTCCTCGATTTTGAATTTCAACCCACCATGTTTTCTCCGAACTTGAGCATAATCATGCATACATGCATTCATGCATACATGCATAAACTTTTTCCATGCATTTTATCGAAGGGCTTAGACAAATTGAATTTGTAAACATTGTAGGAATGGGGAAGACTAAGTCCTACAAGTTCAAGTTCGTGCTTAGAAAATGAAAAATTTCTTGAAAAGTGTTTCGGTGAGACGAACTTTGTGATTTTTATGAATTCATCGTATTTGGCCGATGAAATGCTTATGTAACCTCTACTGCACATATGTGTGACTTGTGAGGATACATGGCATAGGCAATTGAGCTCGTTTACTTGGTTTTGGCTTAGGTGCTCAATTATTTTCAACGTTGTGTTTTTTGGAGACGAACTTAGTATAAAATGATTTTTGAGAGCCAATTGCTTATGAACCCTTTATGAATAGATTAATATGACTATGAAATGGTGTATGAATGGTTATTGAGTGATGAATATGATGTTTGTGATCATATGTTATAATTGTTCCTTTATTTGGATTGTAAGGAATTATGTGGAAATGTGGCAACTATATGTTGATTTATGTGGAGATGATTGATGATGTATATATGTGACAATTATATGTTGATTGAATTGTGGATGTTGTTGGTGATTGTATATATGTCAAGTGGTGGTGAATTGTTGTCGATGCATATATACTAATTGAATGGTGATGAACATGTTTATGTTATGTTGTTTGTTGAACATGTTAAATATTGATTGTTGGTGGTGTAATTATGTGACAACTTCATGTTGTGTGATTTTTGATGTTGTTGGTGATTGTATATATGTTAAATTGGTGGTGAATTGTTGATGATTTCATATATACAAATATTGGTGATGTTGAGGTGATTATTGTTTGTGTGAACATATGCATTTGTAGTTGAGTCATATGTTCATGCATTCATGACTGATGGTGGTGGATTTTATATCCAAGACTGATAGTGGCGGATTCTATATCCAATTGAGGTGAGTACGATGTTTTTGTTGCATCGAAGGTGACGACCTTGAGGTGTTTTGGTACCACATGCATCTAGAGAAGAGTCTAGAACATTGCATGCATTTGAATAATTGATGAGTCGTGTCATAATTGAATATATGACTTGGTGAATTTGTGTATTGGTGAAATTTGGTGAATGTTGTGATTGTGTGGATGGATGTATATGTACATTGGTGAATTTTGTGAATAATTGTATTATGCTCTAATTGCATGTCTTAATTGTTTGTGCTTATACACTTGGTGAATCAATTGATGATGGTTATTTTAATAATAATAATGAGGTGAGATTTGTATATGTATATATACATATATGATGTGGTGATGTTCTTTGATAATGATGATGACTTGCTTATAACTTCGATATGATGAATTGTACTTGTTGAGATAAGCATGCTAGATGAGTAATGAAGTGAGTAACGTTTTCATTGATTGATGTTGATAAATGATGAGCTTTTGTTGATGACTTGATTAGAGGT
Source organism: Medicago sativa (assembly GCF_051527215.1). NCBI lineage: Eukaryota > Viridiplantae > Streptophyta > Magnoliopsida > Fabales > Fabaceae > Medicago > Medicago sativa. The sequence goes on along the minus strand of NC_140755.1, from coordinate 36,587,994 downwards.
TGAATATGCATGCTATGCTATGATAATAATGTGATAGCTTGAAATGTAAGTGATGGGGGATAGTAATAATCATGTCATTCTAGTGTTCTAGGAGGGAGGGTTATGTATATGTGATACGTGTATGATACACTTGTTGATATGAACTTGGAATGATGATATGGAATGATTTTGAATGGTATGAGAATCATGAATACTTGTGAATACATGTATGATTTGTTATTCTGTATTCTTGAATATATCTTTCATTTCCAATGTTCTTGTTTAAATCTTTTATGGATTATGATGATGTAATGCTAACTCTCAGTGGTCTGTGGTGGACCGCCTACCTCTCTGTATGGATGGGTAGACGGCGTGCTGGATGCTTAGTTGTTGCTTGTTGATGCCGAGGAGTGGAGTTCCTCTTTTTCATGCAAGGGTCTAGATTAGGGCTCTGATCTAGGATAGTTCTTGCATGTTGTTTTATTTTGACTATGTATCTTGGAGATGTTGATATATTCTATTATTTGGAATTTGGAGATCCATAGATGTTTATGAATTTTATGTTCTCCGCTGCTATGTTGTGTAACATGATCTTTATGCATGTATGATTTGTGGTTTATTCGGAGACGTACCATCTATTTCTAGAATATTTCTGATGTATTCGCGCGTTTTACCGCTTAATAGAAATAGGGTGTTACAAGTTGGTATCAGAGTCGTGGTCGGCCTTGTCCAGACCAAAACCCGTTGAATTCCCTGTTGTATGCGACATGTACGGGAGTACTGTCGGTACTTGTTGTGTTGTTCTGTTCTTTTAGATGGGTTTGAGCTTAGTGGGGGAGTAGCAGGTTGTTTCAGGTTCGTTGGGTTTGGCAAGGGAAGGTATCTTTGGCTGCGAAGGCTCAGTTGTTTGTGGTTTGTGTTAAGGTTCCTGTAGATTGGAGTTGGATCTTGTGTGTCTTCGGTTGAAGCACATGGACGTTATTTTTGGTATGGATTGGATGTTGACTTTTGGTGTTAACATTAATTTTTTGACCAAGAGTGTAACATTTTCTAAGCCGGTAGCTGAGGAAGGTGGAAGGTTCTTAACCGCGGAGCAAGTGAAGAAGTCTTTGGATGGTGAAGCTAGTGTGTTCATGATGTTTGCTTCATTGAAGGAAAGTAGTGAGAAAGGTGTTGGTGATTTGCCGGTAGTGCAAGAGTTTCCAGAAGTTTTTCCGGACGACATTACCGAATTACCGCCGGAGTGGGAAGTTGAGTTTGCAATTGATTTGGTACCAGGAACGAGTTTTATTTCGATTGCGCCGCATCGGATGTCTGCATTAGAGTTGGGTGAGTTGAAGAAGCAGTTGGAAGAGTTGCTTGAGAAACAGTTTATCAGGCCAAGTGTTTCGCCGTGGGGAGCTCCTGTGTTGTTGGTTAAGAAGAAAGATGGAAGCATGAGGTTGTGTGTGGATTATCGGCAGTTGAACAAGGTGACAATTAAGAATCGGTATCCGCTTCCGAGGACTGATGATTTGATGGATCAGTTGGTTGGTGCAGAAGTGTTTAGCAAGATTGACTTGAGGTCAGGATATCATCAGATTAGAGTAAAGGCGGAAGATATATCCAAAACTGCGTTCAGAACGAGGTATGGACACTATGAGTATTCTGTGATGCCATTTGGAGTATCTAATGCGCCATGTGTTTTCATGGAATATATGAATAGAATATTTCATCCTTTTCTGGATCGTTTTATGGTGGTGTTTATCGATGATATTTTGGTGTATTCGAAGTCTGAAGAAGAGCATGCCGAGCATCTAAGGATTGTGTTGGGAGTTTTGAAAGAAAAGAAGTTGTTTGCTAAGTTGTCGAAGTGTGAGTTTTGGTTGCGGGAAGTGAGTTTCCTTGGTCATGTGATTTCTAAAGGTGGCATTGCCGTGGATCCGTCGAAGGTTGATGCAGTGTTGCAGTGGGAATCACCTAAGTCTGTTTTTGATGTTAGAAGCTTTCTTGGTTTGGCAGGTTATTATCGGAGGTTCATTGAGGGATTCTCTAAGTTGGCGTTGCCATTGACGCAATTGACTCGGAAGGGGCAAGCTTATGTTTGGGATGCTAAGTGTGAGAAAAGTTTCCAAGAGTTGAAGAAGAGGTTGACGTCAGCTCCAGTGTTGATTTTGCCGAATCCGAAGGAATCGTTTGTTGTGTATTGTGATGCTTCTAAGATGGGTCTTGGTGGTGTGCTTATGCAGAATCGTCAGGTTGTGGCTTATGCTTCGAGGCAGTTGAAAGTGCATGAGAAGAACTATCCGACTCATGATTTGGAATTAGCGGCCGTTGTGTGTGTGTTGAAGATTTGGAGGCATTATCTGTATGGTTCTAAGTTTGAGGTGTTCAGTGATCACAAGAGTTTGAAGTACTAGTTTGACCAGAAGGAGTTGAATATGAGGCAGAGGAGATGGTTGGAGTATCTTAAGGATTTTGATTTTCAGTTAAGTTATCATCCTGGAAAGGCCAATGTTGTTGTTGATGCTTTGAGTAGGAAGTCGTTGCATATGTCTGCTTTGATGGTGAAAGAGTTGGAGTTGATTGAGCAGTTTCGAGACTTGAGATTGGTTAGTGAACTGATGCCGGATGGTGTGAGGTTGGGAATGTTGAAGCTGACAAGTAATATTCTGGAGGAGATCAAGAATGGTCAGAAGGAAGATTTGGAACTTGTTGATCGAGTAGTATTGGTTAACCAAGGTAAGGGTGGAGATTTCAGGTTGGATGAGCACGGTGTTTTGATGTTTCGTGATCGTGTTTGTGTGCCAAATGTTCTTGAGCTTAAGAGACAGATTTTGGAAGAGGGTCACAGGAGTAGTTTGAGTATTCATTCAGGAGCGACTAAGATGTATCAGGATTTGAAGAGGTTGTTTTGGTGGCCTGGAATGAAGAAGGATGTTGCAGAGTTTGTGTATGCTTGTTTGGTTTGTCAGAAGTCTAAGATTGAACGTCAGAAGCCGTCAGGTTTGATGCAACCGTTGTTTGTGCCAGAGTGGAAGTGGGATAGTATTTCTATGGACTTTGTTGGAGCATTGCCGAAGACTGTTAAGGGTTTTGATTCTATTTGGGTGATTGTTGATCAGTTGACGAAGTCGGCACATTTTGTTCCTATTAAGACCGGTATGTCTGTGGCTAAGTTGGCTGAGATCTACATTGAGCAGATTGTTAGATTACATGGTGTTCCTTCTAGTATTGTGTCGGATCGGGATCCGAGGTTTACTTCTATGTTTTGGGAGAGTTTGCAAGATGCTTTGGGAACTAAGTTGAGGTTGAGTTCTGCGTATCATCCCCAGACTGATGGTCAGACGGAGAGGACTATTCAGAGTTTGGAAGATTTGTTGAGAGCTTGTGTGTTGGAGCAAGGTGTCAGTTGGATTGAATGTTTACCGTTGATTGAGTTTACTTACAACAAAAATTTTCATTCTAGTATCGGGATGGCACCGTTTGAGGCTTTGTATGGTCGGAGGTGTAGAACTCCTTTGTGTTGGTATGAGTCAGGAGAGAGTGCTTTGTTAGGACCGGAAGTTGTGCAAGAGACGTCCAAGAAGGTTAAGATGATTCAAGAGAAGATGAGAGCGTCTCAGAGTAGGCAGAAAAGTTATCATGATAAGAGGAGGAAAGACCTTGAGTTTCAGGTTGGCGATCATGTGTTTTTGAGAGTGAATCCTGTAACTGGTGTTGGACGTGTTTTGAAGTGTCGGAAGTTGACTCCTCGTTTTGTTGGACCTTTTGAGATTGTTGAGAAGGTAAGGGTTGTAGCGTATATGATTGCGTTACCGCCATCTTTGTCGAATCTTCATGATGTGTTTCATGTGTCTCAGTTGAGGAAGTATGTGTATGATGCGTCTCATGTGATTCAAGTGGATGATTTGGAAGTAAGGGATAATTTGACCGTTGAGACTTGGCCAGTTAGGATTGAGGATCGTGAAGTGAAGCGTTTGCGTGGCAAGGAGGTCGTTTTGGTTAAAGTGAGTTGGGTTGGACCAACTGGTGAGAGTGCCACTTGGAAATCAGAGGGTAGGATGAGGGTTGCGTATCCAGAGTTGTTTCCTTCAGGTAATTTTCGAGGGCGAAAATTCTTTTTAGTGGGGGAGAGTTGTAACAGCCCGATTTTCGCTAGTTTTTATTTTATTATTTATTTATGTGTGATATATGTGCTCTTATGTGATTATTTGCCTCTGTGTGTATTTTTGGTTGGGAATTGTAGAATTCGGTGTTAGAAGGGTATTTTAGTCATTTTGGACTTAGGGGCATTTTGGTTATTTTGAGAGTTGGGGTAATTTTGTAATTTTGGATGAGGATTATTTTTAATGTTTAGTAGGAGTATTATTTTACCAAGTTACTAGAGAGGGTGTAGTAATTATTTTAGTTACCATTAAGTGACCGTTAGTGTTATAATTTACCATTAAGTGAGTAGTGACATTTTGGGTGTTAGAATAGAAATGGGTTAGGCCCATTAAGGTTTAACAGATAAGCCCAATTGAGTAGAGCTAGTATATAAACTCTAGTTGTTGGTAAAACTAGGTTTTACAGACATTATTCATTTCATTTCATTGGAGAAAGAGATAGAGATAGAGACTAGAGGCAACAACAACAACAAGAGTTAGAAGGCAAAGAGGGGATTCATCATCTAGGAGTTAAATTGAAGCTTGGGTTAGTGGATCTTGGTGTTAGAGGTAAGAGGGTTAGATTTCAACCATAATTCACATTTTTTTTATTTTACCCATTTTGTGAAATTGTTGAATTGAGCCTAATTGATTGTAAATTCGTGTACATGTTTTGATGCAATGTTTGAGTATGTAACTTAAATGTTAATTGAGTTGTTAGTGATGAAATTACATGCTTAAGTGGTGGTTATATGTATACCTTGCATTTTTGTCCAAAAATGGTGATATGAGATGTTGTTGTGATGAATTGTTGGTGAATTCATAATGTTTAGCTGATGTTGTTGTTGATAGATGTTGTTGTTGATGATTAAAACCTTGGGTAATCATAATTGTGGAGTTTGATACGAACTTGTGTTGTTTTTGAAGTTTGATGAAAAATGGGTCAAATGATGATTTTTGTTGTAAGGATGTTTTGATGCAAGTTTTACATGATTTTGAGTGTCTTTTCATGTTTAGAAATGTTTAAACAAACTTTGGGATCAAATTTGAGCTTTGGGAAGTCAAAATTGGGGTTTTGGGGTGAAAAAGTGAGTTTTTCTCGTAACAGGACTGTCCCAACTCGCCACAGCGAGTGGGAGGCGAGTTGGAGGCGAGCAGGAGGTGCTTTCGGTGAGCTTACTCGCCTCGCGAGTAGATTTACTCGCCACGGCGAGCTGCACAGTGGCAGCATCCCCTGTTTCGCGTTCTTGCGTCTTTTTCCCTCGTTTCTGTTTTGAATTGGCTTTCGGTGTAAACATGAAAGTTGTAGATAATTTTGTTAGCTTTCCAATGGCTTTGGTTTGACTTGAAAATGATTCTTGGTTTTTGAGTTATGAGGCAAATACTCCGAGGAGGTCTTAGAGAAAATTTTACGAAAAATCCGCATAACTATTTCTAAATCGACCCAAACCCTTTGGATTGTTTCCAAACTTCAAACTTATGTTTTATGAGTTCAATTAAGGTGTTTAGTAGTATTTAAACCATGAGGTGAGGTATTTAACTTGTTTTGCTTAGAAAATGGAAAATTTCTTGAAAAGTGTTTCGGTGAGACGAACTTTGTGATTTTTATGAATTCATCGTATTTGGCTAATGAAATGCTTATGTAACCTCTACTGCACATATGTGTGACTTGTGAGGATACATGGCATAGGAAATTGAGCTCGTTTACTTGGTTTTGGCTTAGGTGCTCAATTATTTTCAACGTTGTGTTTTTTGGAGACGAACTTGATATAAAATGATTTTTGAGAGCCAATTGCTTATGAACCCTTTATGAATAGATTAATATGACTATGAAATGGTGTATGAATGGTTATTGAGTGATGAATATGATGTTTGTGATCATATGTTATAATTGTTCCTTTATTTGGATTGTAAGGAATTATGTGGAAATTTGGCAACTATATGTTGATTTATGTGGAGATGATTGATGATGTATATATGTGACAATTATATGTTGATTGAATTGTGGATGTTGTTGGTGATTGTATATATGTCAAGTGGTGGTGAATTGTTGTCGATGCATATATACTAATTGAATGGTGATGAACATGTTTATGTTATGTTGTTTGTTGAACATGTTAAATATTGATTGTTGGTGGTGTAATTATGTGACAACTTCATGTTGTGTGATTTTTGATGTTGTTGGTGATTGTATATATGTTAAATTGGTGGTGAATTGTTGATGATTTCATATATACAAATATTGGTGATGTTGAGGTGATTATTGTTTGTGTGAACATATGCATTTGTAGTTGAGTCATATGTTCATGCATTCATGACTGATGGTGGTGGATTTTATATCCAAGACAGATGGTGGCGGATTCTATATCCAATTGAGGTGAGTACGATGTTTTTGTTGCATCGAAGGTGACGACCTTGAGGTGTTTTGGTACCACATGCATCTAGAGAAGAGTCTAGAACATTGCATGCATTTGAATAATTGATGAGTCGTGTCATAATTGAATATATGACTTGGTGAATTTGTGTATTGGTGAAATTTGGTGAATGTTGTGATTGTGTGGATGGATGTATATGTACATTGGTGAATTTTGTGAATAATTGTATTATGCTCTAATTGCATGTCTTAATTGTTTGTGCTTATACACTTGGTGAATCGATTGATGATGGTTATTTTAATAATAATAATGAGGTGAGATTTGTATATGTATATATACATATATGATGTGGTGATGTTCTTTGATAATGATGATGACTTGCTTATAACTTCGATATGATGAATTGTACTTGTTGAGATAAGCATGCTAGATGAGTAATGAAGTGAGTAACGTTTTCATTGATTGATGTTGATAAATGATGAGCTTTTGTTGATGACTTGATTAGAGGTTGAATATGCATGCTATGCTATGATAATAATGTGATAGCTTGAAATGTAAGTGATGGGGGATAGTAATAATCATGTGATTCTAGTGTTCTAGGAGGGAGGGTTATGTATATGTGATACGTGTATGATACACTTGTTGATATGAACTTGGAATGATGATATGGAATGATTTTGAATGGTATGAGAATCATGAATACTTGTGAATACATGTATGATTTGTTATTCTGTATTCTTGAATATATCTTTCATTTCCAATGTTCTTGTTTAAATCTTATATGGATTATGATGATCTAATGCTAACCCTTAGTGGTCTGTGGTGGACCGCCTACCTCTCTGTATGGATGGGTAGACGGCGTGCAGGATGCTTAGTTGTTGCTTGTTGATACCGAGGAGTGGAGTTCCTCTTTTTCATGCAAGTGTCTAGATTAGGGCTCTGATCTAGGATAGTTCTTGCATGTTGTTTTATTTTGACTATGTATCTTGGAGATGTTGATATATTCTGTAATTTGGAATTTGGAGATCCATAGATGTTTATGAATTTTATGTTCTCCGCTGCTATGTTGTGTAACATGATCTTTATGCATGTATGATTTGTGGTTTATTCGGAGACGTACCATCTATTTCTAGAATATTTCTGATGTATTCGCGCGTTTTACCGCTTAATAGAAATAGGGTGTTACAGGTGTTACATTTGATATCAGAGCAGGTCGATTCAGACCGCGCCTTGGGTCATTAAGTTACAACTAAGATAGCGGGACCATTGGGTTCCGTGTAAAAGTTGTAGTTGTTGTTGTTAGTTGAGCCTGATCAACTCAAATTAACATTCGACGATTTGGACGGATGTCTGAGAGCTGAATAGGACCCAGGAGGAATGAAGTATGTGATGAAGAAGTTTGATCGTGCCAAGAAGGTGGCCGGTGAACAAATCAAGTAGAAGTGTGAATCCTCCGGGAGTATAAGGTCATATTAAGAAGGAACGTTCCGACGATGTCGGGTAAGAAGTTGGTGATACCTTGTGTACCCGTAAGTGAAGAAGTTGGATATATATATCTAAAAATGACCGAAAGTTTCGGTAAGAGTTGTTGTTGGAACGGATTTATGATATTCTGGAATGTCAGAACAAGGCTACAAGATAGTGAGAAGTCGACATATGTTGACGGAGTCAGCGGCTCTCAGGAATAGCAATATGTGAATGAAGTTAGGGACATGTATGTTTGGAAAGTTGCGTAAGTGGCAACGTAATGAGGTAAGCTATTCGTAGTGGAGGAAGTTAAAGATTCAAGAGAAAGTTTTATGTTATCAGGATTAAGGCATTGATTTCCGACGTGCCAAGAATTGTATCAAAAAAGGTTGATGTTGCCATGCATATGTTATAGAATATTTCACGATGATAGGAATGAATGATGTGCATTGTATACTTGAGATTAAAAATTTCATGCAAAGAATGTTTTCTGAAAAATAGAGTTGAAAAAGCTCACCAATAGCAAGTCTGGGACAAAACTTTCTATTTTTATGAAACCTACTAGTTCGTTCCTATGATTTGCAATGACTATTGGGGAGATGTCTTCACCAAAAATATTTTATGAGACGAAAATCTTTTATGACATCAAGTAATGAACGCATATCATATCCTAAGATTTCCAAGGAAAAAGGCATGGGCAACCATCAACGCAATCGATATGGTTTAAGGTAGCTTAGGAAGTTAATGTGTCAAGAGTCAAGAGAAAGCTCAGATCAGGAATTTGGAAGTTCCGGTATTGATATGGAAGTCATAGATGTGAAGGTATGTAGTAAGAAGATAAAGTGGAGCAAAGTTATGAGAAATCACGAGGGTTCCGGTTTTTGTAGAATTATGACGTATCTCTCGAACCTATGTTTTGCTTAATAGACTTGCTAAGGCTCGATATGATGTTGAGTTATAAAGTTTAAAGAATTTTAGAAAGATTGACGCAAATGGGTGATTGAAGTTGACGTTTTGAAAATTCACAAGAGTTTTCTAGGAACCGGTTTGCTACGACACTCGTAGAGCGGACTAGACTTATTAGAGTCTAGGATTGGTGGCACGTATGTGTTATCAACTCGTTCTATGATTTTAGAGCAACGGTCGGGGCCTAAATTCAGTATATATATAAAATAGAAAATTATCAACATCAATGACCCGTGCGCTAGTTTACGAATTTCTCTTCAAAAGAAAAATCAACGAGAAAGCATTGGTGTGATTAAGCAAAATATAGAATGCGAGAATGCGAAGGTACAAAGTTATATGCTCAAGAAAGGTATGTTCAAGTGCAAGATGAGTTTGTCAAAGAAATTTGAGTTCACTCGGAAACAAGTTCAAGTGTGTTATGTGTACCTCAGCAGGTAAATCCAACCAGCAAGAATGTAAGGTTTCCCCCTAAGTTAAGTATTATGAGCATAAGATAAGTTATCACGAGTTATGTTCTTACAAGGCAGTGGTAAAGACAAGTGTAAGGTTGTGACGTTGGTTGCAACATGGGAAATCTTTAGAACAGTTCAAGAAGTTAGTATTCAAGTGGTAAGCAGGAATGTGAAGTCTCAATCGCTCTAACAGATTAGAGTAATAGTTTAAGTCAGCCGGTGGAAATCATAGTAGCGCCGCGGAAGTTGTAATCATGGAACATGGAAGTTTAGTAAGTATGAATCTTCATGAAGATGTTCGGTTGGTAACACAAGTTTAACAAGAAGCATTATAAGGCAAGCGGAGAGTTCTCGAATGTAAAAAGTAAGAATGGGTGCTTATACAATCAATGTTGGCTAAGGTAAAAGTATAAAGGATGAATTTTCACTTAAGTAAGACGAGAAAGACTGGAGTCGCTATTTATGAATTTATCAGGAGGTATGAATGATGAAATTGGAAAACATGTAAGATTTAGAAGGTCTCCTCTAGTGATTCAAGTAATGAAGGAAGCATCAAGAATGATGACCGGTTTCCGAAAAAAGGTATTAACGCTCAAGCGATAACTGAATGAGATGATGTGGAGAATCAAGTTTAGCGATAACTCAAAAGTTTAGTGTTCCGGAAAAAGAGGAACAAGAGGTCTAAGGATTTCCTACGATTATGTAAACGGTATTGCGAGTATTTATATCGGTTTAAAAAAAAGGGAAGAATCTATCTTCGAAGCTAAGCATGTTATCATGAGAGAGAAGAAACTTTTGAGTGATGTGTAATGAGATACGTACTCTTATATGCAATACTTATTGAGTGAAAACGATACTTGTTAAGATATGTCAAAACATGATTTTATAACCTTTAAAGTTGAGATAGGTATTAAAGAACTTGGGAACGATGTTTATTTTAAAAACATGGAACTTTACATTTCTAAAACTGATGAAAAACGTCGTAAGTAAGTAAACTCACTTAAGACGTACAACCTTCAGGACCAACTTGTTGTGAACAAGTTTGGGGCGAGTTGTAAAATCTTTTTCAAAATATAGAGACTCGTCCCGTGGTTCTGTGGTACCATTACAAATTCAGTTTTGAAATGATAAATCATTTTAGTCATGTATCTATTCGTTCCAAGAACCGGTATACCAAAGTTTAAGAAAATTTCTTAAAGCAAGATGCTAGAACACGTATCGTTATTATTTAACAAGAAGCGGCACTTGGAAGTATGCACATGTTATGGAAACAACAATGTCCGTATGAAACCAATATCATACGGGATACACGGATTTGTGTTAAGAATGTTCGATGCAAGTGCAAACGGACTAAGTGGAAAGTTTCAAGAGCATGTGAACCACAGCACTGGTCATTAGATTTTCAGATGAATCGGCGATTTTGATTTCACTTCTCCATGTTAAGCTTTATAAGTTACCCTTTAATTCGGGTGCAATGAGATCAGAAGATTTCCTAAGGCTCTGAAAAGAGATAAGTGATTCGTGGAATCGTCTAGGTGAGCAATGTAAGTAAGATGATTTATGAACTATATGTTTACATGATAAGATGTTATAAATGCAAGTAAGCACTGCAGGGCAAACCTGGTTTCCGTAGGATCCCAGTTAAAAGGCAAATCCTGAGTGTTCATGTTTACAATAAGATACCTTTATGAATGGTTTATGTTAAGTGGAGAAGATACAAGTCCGAGGCAATAAGTCTATGGTAGCAAAGAAAGTTCCAAATCATGATGTACTAAGATTTTGTCGTGATGAATGTTAGACGATCTCTAAATTTCGAGGACGAAATTTCATTAAGGGGGTAGGATGTAATATCCCGCCTGTCAGCATCGGTATATTACTCGTGATCGTGTCAGAGGAATTAAATTCATGGAAAAATAAGTTAATGGAAAATATTTTATGAGATGTCAGCTTTTTACGGGAAAAGTATCAGAGTCATTTTAAACACGTTTAAGGCAGGGGCATAATGGTAATTTCATGGAAAAGGATATTTATATGTTTTGGGGTGGAAAATATCTCATTTTTCCTTATCCTTTCTCTCTCTAGTTGGCAAAAAAATTTCTCTTCCTTCTCTCTTCTTTTCTCCCACACCATCTTTCTCTCATCCTTCAACCAAACCTTTCCAAAACTTCTTCCATCCTTGGCAAGCTTCTAAACTATGTTTCCTCATGATCTTTTGAACTAAGAGAAGCTTGTGTTATGTTTGATTTCTCTACTTCTCCTCTCATGAAATGATTCAAGAATCTAGGGTTTGGATGTGAGCAAGAAGCTAGGGCTTTTGGATAGTTGGTTTGGAACTTATGTTGGTTATATTTCATGGAATTAGAGAGTTAAGCAAGAAACAACCTTGAGGTAGAGTTCATCATGGAGACAAGAGTTAGGGTTTGTGTTTGGTAAGCTTAAAGATGGTTCAAGTGATGATTTCTTCATGGATATGGAACAAGGTATCTTAGTTTGCAAGAAAGGATAACAAGATGGTATGTTTTGATCAAAATATTGCAAGTGGGACAAAAGCTAGAGTTTTGGCTTTGGTTGAGCTTGAGACTTGGAGATGTTGCAAGGGCAATTTCTAGGTGAGTTCCATAGATAGTTTTCCCACCCTTTGGGATCATGATTATGACATGATAGATTAATATGAATATCATGAAATGTCCAGGGTTTTGTAAGATGTTAGTTGCCCTTTTTCTTGCTATGCATACTAAGCATGTTTATACTTGCCAAATGAATGTTTTACAAGTATCCAATGATCAAATATGTTCCAATATGCTTAGAGATACTTGGTTTGAGGTATTTGGGTCAAAAATATCATTTTTAAGTGTTCTAGACTGTCATAACACGCCACAACGAGCGTTTACTCGCCACAGCGAGCTAGAAGGCAGAACAGGGGGTCCTGCTCGCCTCCAACTCGCCATGGTGAGCAGCTGCTCGCCTCCCACATGAATTTACTCGCCATGGCGAGCAAGTGGTGTCTTCTGGCACTGCTTGCTCGTTCTGGCAGATTCGGTGATTTCCGTTCCGGATCTTTTGTGCAGTCTTTTATAAAAGTAAACCCCTCAAACCAAGGTCCTAAATGATGATCAAAGAAAGCATGATTTTTATGATAGGAAGCAAGTATTAAGCATGTTAGTAAGGCATGGCATATGAGGGAATCATGTCATGAATTGGGTAGCAAGTTATTCTTTAAGCAAAGGAAACTAGAGCCTCGACATAGTTGTTGAGAACTAGCTAGTTAGCAAGAATCCTTAGATTGATAAGACGCGAATTATAAACTCTTCGCACATGATCAAAAGTGATATAACAAGCATGTTAAGTTGTGGTTTGATTAGTTAATCTCTCCACCATGATTAGGAATGTACAAGCATCATCAAGTAAGACTTTACCATTAATCGGATCGATCAAGGTTCCGAGGTAAACATGTAAGCATGAATAAGATAATCCTATATGAACGACAAGACCATGATTAATATATTGTAGGTGGCATGTCTCTTGCTATCCATGTCAGGGGGATACAAGGGGTTCTTGTAATGAGAACGATTCAAGCCGTAAGGGACCCGCATGTCACCGAGTAAAGAGACGTAGGTGTTCGTGTCTCTTGTTATCCACATCAGGGGGATACGGGAGGTTGTCGACTCAAGGGGAACGGTTCAAGTCGTAAGGGACCCGCACAACACCGAGGGAGTCCGATGTACGTACATCGGTCATGATGGGATTGTTCTCGGGGTTACTCCACCCGGGGCTCTCCGTAAAATGAATCAAGATAATAATTGTTTGTTCAATTATGTACGACCATGCACGATTATGTTCAAGAACAAGAGCACTAGATGCTATAAGATAAGTATAAGACATGGAATAGAGCAAGTAAAGATTATGATACCGGTGACGATCTTAGGTTTCCCCTATTCTTCCGGTAGAGAATTGTGTCATGATATGTTATGCTTAAGCCTTGATACGTAGAGCGTATTCTTGGCAATGCGGTTTTAGATTCCCCCTCGACTGCCATGAAACGTATAGGAAATGAAGCCTATGACAAGTAAGATGAACCTATGACGGGTCTAGCATGAACTACCGTCTAGGAAAGCATGACCACACACGTATAATCAACCATCAGGTTGTAATGTAGACACGTGGTGACCGTAGGTTTCCCCTGAGGTTACCTATAACCTAGGATTTAGGGGAACTCACTGAGACATTATGTCTCATCCCAATCCTTATTTGTTTCAGATATCAGGTTGGACGTCAAGGTGGTAGCTGGATGGATTTTTCAGCAAGAGCTCGTTCGTACCCGCAGCATGGAGAATATGAATATTAAGGATGTATTTTCTTATTTTAGATAAGATATGATGTAATGATAATGTACGAACGCGTTTTGTTGTATATAAATTCATTCGAAGTTTTTATGTTGTAAATTTTAATGTATCCAGTACTAAACTTAACGCACGTGCTAGACTTTCTAGATACGTCTAGTATGGGTGTTACAACTTAGGCAGAGTTTGCCACTAATTTAATTACACATACTTAAGAAATTATTCTCTACAGTTGCGTGCAATGAATATATGATTTAAAAAAAAATGGGAGTTGAAATGAATATATGATTTAAAACTGATTTTGACAAACCTGATCGTTTTAGGCTTCCGTTTTTTAGTCCTCGTGTCCCTGTTAAGATCGATCCAATTATCTTTGATCCAGTTAATGATCCTATTATAACTAATCCTGCTGTTAGCACACTTAATCCAATACACCTCCTGCCATTGAAACAGATCGATTTAGGCTTCCAAGTTTTAAGCCTCGTTCACCTGTTAAACGTGCCCCTATCAGGCCTACTCCTGTTAAACCTCTTGTCACTATTCAGCCTGGTCCTGTTAGGTTTGATCCTGTTAACCCTATTGATCTAAGTACACCTCCTCCCCCGGTTTAGGTCTTGGTTTTCACTTTTGTGTTAAAATAAGGTGTTCGATACTTGAACTATCACTTTTGACAAGGAAAAAAAGAGCCTGAATTATCAATAGCAATAAAGAGTGACATTATGTGTAAATGACGGCTCTTGTAAGAATTCAATATTAAATAAAATGATATTTACTGCTTTTGTTTAATTTTTTTGTTTTGTTTTTGTGAATGGGTTGTTTAATTTGTTTATTGTTTAATAAAAAATGATTAATTTGTTGAATTTAATATCCTTTATCGTATGAATAATGTGTGTGGCTTCAAAAATCTCATGTCCTTCAATCTTGCAAAGCTAGAAGTACCTATAAGCTGCAAAGTTTAACTTATATTGCATGATGGGAATTAAATTTAATCACGGTGTGAACATAACATCCTAATATAAGCTAGAAGTTAATTCTTATTGGTCCAACATGTGATTAATAAGAAGCCACACACATTATTTGTCAAAAAAAAAGAAGCCACACACATTACTGTGAAATATTAACCAACAGATTAATTCTTGCAATAGAGCACATCCACATAAGATTACTTAAGTTGAATCTGGACACAATCATGTAAGTTTATTTGAACAATTTGTTTCTCTATCCATTGATGATAAAAGTGAAACAGAAAGAAACAAAAACAAAACCAGTTATAACAATCTCTTTTAAGAAGTTGAATCCTCAGCAATCTACCATGTAAACTTGTGCCGATGGAGAATTTTGAAGCAAGAAGTTAAATATTCCATCGGGTATGGGTGCAGATGGTTCCAATCCTGCTTTAAACGATTTTCTTAACTTTGCAGCTTCTTTCCGCAAATTAATTTCCTATAACTTGGCCTCCATCAATGTAACACCCACAACGTGGCTTTCGATATCCCGCCAGTTGGATACGAAAGGTTCCCGCCAGTTGGAACGGGCACTATCCGTAAGGATGACCCCACGTTAATAAGAGGAACCGAATCACATTGGAATGAGAGGGATCTGGAGGCCGTGTAGGTATGGGACTACATGGTTGAAGGAAGGCTTGTAAGAATTGTTAGGTACTACCCATATCAACAAGATGCATCTTCTTTTCGGTAGCCCATTCCATAAGAACTCCACAGTTAAGCGTGCTTGGCTTGGAGTAGTACTAGGATGGGTGACCTACCGGGAATTTTCCCGGTAAGCATGTGAGTGAGGCCAAAGCATGCTGAAAAGACTCGTGTGTTGGTTTGTGGGGTTAGTCGGAAATCCTGAAAGCAGTCTGGGATGTTACAATCAGCATCTTGCAAAAACTATATGCAAGTGGTTCCCTTTTCACTTTCAATCACTTCAAGTTACCTAAGGATGGGAGATTGATCTTCAATACATCAGAATTTAAAGAGAGAACCTAAGTAACATGGGATGAGGGTGGATCAATCTTATGTGTGTCAATTGATTTTACAATTTAGATATAAGAAAAAACATCTTAAAAAGAAAGTAACAATCAAAACATGCCTTTAAAAAAGATGGCATGAGTCTTTTCAAACTTTATTAAGATCTCGAGTTCGATTTTGTCTTTGGGTATACAACAAGATTAAAATACTTAGGGAGAGTTTGCCACTAATTTAGTTACACATACTTAAGGAAGCAAAGAATATATGATTTACACAAAAAAAAAAAAAATGGGAGTTGCATAGTTTTGATAGTATTTTTTCTTTCAAAAAAATACTTAGGGAGAGTTTGCCACTAATTTAATTACACATACTTAAGAAAATATTCTCTACAGTTGCGTGCAAAGAATATATGATTTAAAAAAAAATGGGAGTTGCATAGTTTTGATAGTATTTTTTCTTTCAATTATGTCCTTCATTTAAACTATTTAATTTAAATTTTTATCACTTTTATAATATTATTCAAATATTTTAAAAAAAAATATTTTTTAAGGGTTTTACATAAAAGTATTATTGACTCCTTAAAAAAAGCACTATTGACAAAAATATAATGGAATACATCTATAATAATGGGATACTTTCAATAATGCTAAAAGTATTTTAGTACTTCCTCCATTTCTTTTCTTTTGATGTTTTAGGACTTCAACTTTATTTCAAAATATTTGATGTTTTAGGATTTTTAATATTTTTTATCCAATTTTACCCTTGTTGAAAAACACACTATTTAATTGGAAGTTTCAATAATAAATGCAATTGAAGTTTCAATTTTTGTGGTGAGTGATAATTAAGTAGATTGGAATTTGGAGAAAAATCAAGGAGTAAATATACAGTAGCCAAAAAATATAAATAAGGGAATTTTAGTCTAAACCTTACAACTATTCCAATACTTTGATTCCTTAATACTTGTGCAATCACCTAAAACATCAAAAGAAAAGAAATGGAGGGAGTACTATTTTGTCCTCGTGAGCTTAGCATAGTTGGTAGGGACAATGCATAAAATATGCAAAGGTCCGAGGTTCAAACCCCGGCCATAAAAAAAAACTATTTTAAATTTGGGAAAAAATGTACATTTTTTTTTTGCTAGGCAAGGAGTAAAGACAAACATCAAGAGGAAACACCGACATCCCAACTAGGTTGGCTCCCCGGGAAACCTCCATCCTATGCCGCCAAACTCTAAAATATTATTAAAAAAAGGAAAAATATGTACAAGAAGAGGGGGGACTAGACCAAAACCCTCAAAAGAAAATAAACAGTAGGATGCACAAAAAAACTACAGCACACTATGGAAGCCTGTTGGTAGGCAAACCAACTCTACCACGAAAGAAATCCATATACAACTCCGTCGATAGTGGAGGAAACTTCATTGCCCCAAAGAGCCCAAAGATTCGGTTGAAAATTTTCTCTAACATTCGGCTGAAAATTCGTGACATCATTATTTTGAAAATGACAACATTTAAAAAGTGGCAGAATATCACGATAATAATTAAGGAATGATGTAATATCCCGCCTGTCAGTATCAGTATTTTACCCGTTGATTGTGTCAGAGGAATCAAATTCATGGAAGATAAGTGTGATGGAAATATTTTATGAGATGTCAGCTTAAAACGGGAAAAGTATTAGTGTCGTATTTAACACGTTTGAGGCAAGGGCAATTTGGTAATTGCACGTTTAAAGGATATTTATTTGTGTTGGTCACAAAATATCTCATTTTCTCCTTTGTGTTTCTCTCTCTAGGTTTTGGCAAGAGCACTCTCTTCCTTCTCTCTTCTTCCATCGATCTCTCTCTTCTCTCCCCACCTCAATAATTCATCAAATGTTCTTCTAATCATGGCAAGCTTCTAGTATATGTTTCCTCAAGATCTTTTAAGCTTAAGGGAAGCATGTATTTTGTTGATTTCTCTTCTTCTCCTCTCTAGAATGAATTTAAGAAGTTAGGGTTTGATTGGTGTTGAGTGATGGTTATGTTTGAAGCTTGAGCTAGTATATGTTTTGGATTTAGCATGATCAATGAAGTAACATGAAGTTGGAATGGATGATTTCACTACTCTTTCTCACAAAGAGTTCCTCTTGAGTTTAAGGTTTGAATATGTGATTTGAGGGTGATGTTTGGAGCATGGTTTTGAGCATGATAAGGTGTCTTGGTTTGCAAGAAAAGGATGACAAGTTTGAATGACATAGGCTAAGATTGCAAGAGAATTAAGTTAGGGTTTTGATGCTTGGGCTTGGAAGCTTGGAAATGTCTCAAGAAACTTGCTAGGTGACTTCCATAGATAGTTTCCCTACCCATGGGATTATGTTTTTATCTAGTGAGGATAATATGTATATTAGGAATTTAAATGTTATGATTAGTTGCCCATTTTATGCCATGCTTGCTAACCTGTTTATACTTGCTGGAAAGATGTTTTACAGGTTCTCAAATGATCATTAGAGTCATATTATGCTTTGGGTCATTTGGATTTGAGGATTTTGGGTCAAAAACACCATTTTTGCAGGTCTGGACTGTCATAACTCGCAACGGCGAGTAGAATTGCTCGCTAGGAGAGCTGGAAACAGAATGGGGGAAGTTGCTCGCCCCCAACTCGCAACCAACTCGCAGTGGCGAGTAAGGCAACTTGCAATGGCGAGTAATTTACTTGCAATGGCGAGTAACAGGGTGACAACACTCTGTTTGCTCGCTTCAGGCCCTTTTAACGTACTTCGGTCCAGTTTTTCTTCGAGTAGTCTTTTTACAATAATAAACCCCTCAAGTCATGACACCAAGGCATAGATTCTTAAATGTTTTCTTAAGAATAAAGCAAGTATTTAACATGTTGGAAAATCATGGCAAACGAGAGAATTATGTTATGAATAGGGTAGCAAGTTATTCATTAAATGAGGGAAAGATTATAGAGCCTCGACTTAGCTTGTCGAGAATTAGAAGTTAAGAAAGAATCCTATGTAGGATAAGACGCGAAGTATATTCTCTTCGCATATATCAAGTAAGATATAGCAAGCATGTTAAGTCGTGGTTTGATTAGTTAATCTCTCCACCATGATTAAGAATTTACAAGCATGAACAAGTATGTATTTACCGCTAATCAGATCGATCAAGGTTCCGAGGTAAACATGCAAGCATGATTAGGTTTAACCTAAATTAACGACAAGACCATTTCAAGTATAATGTAGGTGGCATGTCTCTTGCTATCCACATCAGGGGGATACAAGGAGTTCTCATAATGAGAACGGTTCAAGCCGCAAGGGACCAGCATGTCACTGAGTAAACAAGACGTAGGTGCTCGTGTCTCTTGTTAACCACGCCAGGCGGATACGGGAGGTTCTCGATCCAAGGGGAACGGTTCAAGCTGTAAGGGACCCGCACGACACCGAGGGAGTCTGATATACGTACATCAGTCATGATGGGATTGTTCTCGGAGTTACTCCACCCCGGGCTCTCCGTAAAATGAATCAAGATAATGATTGTTTGTTCAATGCTAACTTAATGAATGAACTTATGTACGACCATGCATGTTATGTTTATGAGTATGTTTATGATTATGTAAGAATGATTCCATGCACGATTATGTTCAAGAACAAGAGCATTAGATGCTATAAGACAAGTACAAGACGTGGAATAGAGCAAGTAAAGATTATGATACCGGTGACGATCTTAGGTTTCCCCTAATCGTCCAATTTAGACTCGTGTCATGATATGTTAAGTTTAGGCCTCGATACGAAGAGCGTATTCTTGGCAATGCGGTCCTAGATTCCCCTTGGCCGCCATGACACGTATAGGAAGTGAAGCCTATAACAAGTAAGATGAACCTATAACGGGTCTAGCATGCACTACCGTCCAGGAAAGTATGACCACACACGTATAATCAACTGTCAGGTTGTATTGTAGACACGTGGTGACCGTAGGTTTCCCCTGAGGTTACCTATAGCCTATGATTTAGGGGAACTCACTGAGACATTAGGTCTCATCCCAATCCTTATTTGTTTCAGATAAACAGGTTGGACGGCAAGCTAGTAGCCGAATGGATGTTTCAACAAGAGATCGTTCGTACCTGTCATACCCTAATTTTGGACCTAAAAATACTTGCTCAAAATGTTTTTCCATCTTTGATATGTGTCTATTACTCTTGGGAGATTGCCAATTTGATATCGTTTTACCCTGATATCTTACCATCCTTTATCTGCATATTTTACTGTCTTTGTTTTATTTTAAACTGTGACTTTGTCTATGTTTTCTTGCATTTAAAGCCATCCAAGATGTTTTTCTTGCATTACAAGTCATTGGAAAGTCCCTCTGATCAATTGCATGTTTCTTTGCATTTTATTGTTAAAATTCATGAAAAAGGGCATTTTAGTCATTTCCTGCATTCAAATTCATTTTAATCCTTGAAAATTGTCTCTGAGTCTTTCCAATTTGTTTGTATAAATCCTTGTTTCAATTCCATGTCAAAATCCACTTCAAAAATTGCATTTGAGTCGTTTTGAGTCAGTTTAGTCCCTAGGGGCATTTTGGTCATTTCACATAAAATTTTGACAGAGAGAGGTTACTTTAAAGTACCTCATTTTGTAGTTGGTTCATTTTAGTCCTTTTTGTGTTTTTTATTTGTTTCACTTTACGTTATTTTCAATTTACCATTTTTAACCAATTTTATTTTAAATTTCATTTTAGTCCTTCAAAGTTGTTAAAATTGCCATTTAGTCCTTTAGTTTAGTTAATTGCAGATTAATCCTTTTTTGTCCAAGTCTTAAGTCCAGGCACAGGTGGCGATTTCTTATTGGTCAGGGCATACACATGGCAGCCTATAAAAGGCCCAGTCACAGTCAATGGTCAACAAGGAATCATCATTACACACTTCCAAAAAATTCCATCAGAAACAACTTTCAGAGTTTCTCTCTCCTCTAAACAGAATCCAAAACAGAAATTCTTCAAGAACAAAGATGAAGATTCATCTTCATCCTTGAACCCTAGTTCATCAATTTTTCCAGAATCACCACAATCAAAACCGAATCCATCCAAATTAATCACTGATTTCTCAGCAACAAGTCGAATTCATCTGAATTCAACGCAAAGCTTCGCCAATTCCAGAAAAACGAACGCCAATTCGAGTCAGTTACAAATCGTAACAAACTCCAATCGGTTCCAAAAAAACTCACAGAAAGCCAGAAATACGAAGAGGAAGAGAACACAAAAGGCCAGAAGCACGAAGAAGAAGGATACCGGTTTAATTCCGGATTGCACCTCACAAGATTCAAAGGATCTTTGAAGTTTTCCTCTCGGATCATCTCAAATCTCCGAATCACACTCGAGGTAAGCTCGTCCCTCTTCTTTCTTTGTTTACTCGAAGTTTTTGTTCGGTTAGATTCTTGTAGATCTAGGGTGTTGCGTTGTTTAGTTTGAAAAACTAGCTTCAGAAATGGATAGAGGAGAACACGAGGAACTTTTTGATGTAAAAAGGTTATAAGAAAATGCTCCGGTACGGTGGCGCCACCGGCGAACCACCGCACCGGAGCTCGCTCCGGTCGTCTTCTCCGATCCTTCTCCGATCGGTCTGCAACTAGAGAGAAGGGAGAGCTTTTGGTGTAGAGAGAGAAAGAGAAGTGAATTATGAGAAAAAACTGGTTTCCAGCATATATATAGGGCGTGAACCGGACCGGTTCACGTAAACCAGTCTGGTTCACCCTGGTTCAGCCTTCCCTGTAGTTTAGACCGTTAGATCCAGGCCTGATCCATTTGGATCGATCTAACGGTCCCTGAAACGTCCTGTGTGAGTTGGATCTGCCGTTTTGGGCCTTGGACTGCTTCTTGCTGATTTCCTTTTCTTCTTGCTATTTGTGTACTGTTTCTTGATTGTTTACACCCCTTGTGTGAGTGTTTTTTTGGAAAAATTTTCTAAAATTTGTAATGCTTGTTTCTTGTTAATTCTAATTGTTTTTAGCATTAATATATGATTAATTTGGATCTAAAAAATATGTGGAAAATATTTTGATTTCTTCGTTAATTCATTGATTTTCATCTTTGTTGTGGAAAAAACTCCAAATTAATCATGTATTTCTTGCATAACCTTTTCTTGTGTGTGTTTCTTGAATTTGTGCATGTTAAATCTTACCTCCAAAACAGGAAAATGTATGAGAATTTTTGTTCTTGGTTGTTTAATAATTTTGTTCTTGGCTTTTGACTAAAATGTAGAAATAAATGTGATAAGCATGCTTATATGAATCATTATGAATATTGTGAGATATTAATGCTTTTGATTCTTGTATCATGACTAAATAGATTTTGCTATGATATTAGGACCATTCGAATTAATATTTTACAAGATTCATAGATGATTTATCTTAAGCTTAGTGTTATGTTAATTTCTTGCATTTTAGTCTTTCCTTTGTTCTTGATATTTTCTTGGTTTCAAAAGGTGCCAAAATACATGTCATGATTCTTGATTACCTCTATCATCTTTGCTTTGTTCTTCAATGTTTCTATCTTTTCGTAATGTCCTATGAAAATGCCTAAAACATGTTGAGTTTCAATATGTTTACTTGCTATATTTTTCTTGCTTATATTTTCGTTGATATTTTTCTATATTGTGGTACTAACCCTTGCATGCATTTCCATCCTTTGTCTCATTAGCATTTCATCTCTTATTTTCTAGCATTTATCTTTCTTGCAATTTAAGTTTCCTTGCAATATTAGAATGTAAATTAGGGACTTGTAATTTTACTTTCATGTCATTTACTTTTCTTACAAGACCATAGAATGTAAACTAGGGCCTATGTAAAGGACAATGGACTCTAATGATGTACACCGACACAAGCACCGACACATGCACACACATCACATGGTTACTTTAGATGTATGCTTAGGGAATACATGCTTTAGATGTATGCTTAGGGAATACATGCTTTAGATGTATGCTTAGGAATCACGATACTTAGAAAAATTCTCTTTTCCAAAAAATATGAACAACTTCACTCAAATAATTTTCCAAAGAAACCTTGGGATCAAAATCCCATTGAATTTTCCCTTTATTTTCTTAAACAAAAACCTTAATGAACTTTAATCATACTTAGACCTTTTTTGCAAAATGACTAATTCCACCTCACATTTTCCAAATCTTATGCCCTTGAGGCCTCTCTCTCTTATTCTTCAAAATTCCATTTTCAAAATTAAAATCAACCAACAAAAAACAAAAAACATTTTTTGGAAGAGAACTACATGGGTTTTGATCCCTTAAAAGGGTATGTAGGCAAGAAGTCAAAACTTCTCCAATTCCAATAAAACAAAAATTCCAACACATTCTTCTCCCTCCAATTCTTAACCTAGCAAACCCTTAGGTGAAAATAACACTTTCAAATAGCATTTAAAAATAAAGCGCGCGCGTAGAAAGTAAAGACGGTTCCTATAGGATACTATAGTCGTTATGGGTGCCTAACACCTTCCCATGACGAAAACAACTCCCGGACCTCGATTCTCAAGGGTTTTTTTTCTTATTTTTCCCTTCCCAAGAAAAAATGAGATATCAAAGGTTAAAAAGGTTCAAACTTAATCAATGTTTGACACCCGAAAAACCAAGATAAAACAGCTGGCGACTTCAGTGGGGACTTTCAAGAGTTACGCCTAGTCTTTATTTTCACGCTTGCGCTTTTGTTCTTACTTGCTTCTTTTATTTGCTTTCTTATGTGAATAAATGTTTAAATTCTTGCAAACGTGTGGGGGTGAGAATATTAAAGCCCTACACCCTGGCTGAGTGAACTTAGGATTTAGGGGGGATATAATCGACAATTCATTCCAAGGGTTGCCTCGTGTATTGGATTATGCGGTCAATCCCACATAGCTGAGGCATTTTGGGGGTGATGTTGTCGGCGTGTGTTGTCGCGTTTAGGCACTTTGCTTCCAATTGTTCTATGACGCTATGAATTGTAGATAACCGAACCCATCCATGGCCATTTTCTAAGATGTAGTGCGGAGGCTAGACCGAGTGTTTGTCTCGAGTTTTAGTCATCACGCGATACTACACTCAAGTTAAACCTTCTTACGGATAATCATGGAGCGAGTGTTTGTCTCGTGGCACCATGATATACGTCGGAGAGGTTGCGATTTGGGAACCTTTTGTAGAACCCGGTTACTATTGTCCAAAGCCCTAGTTTCACCGGACACCGTGTCCACCCATGACTCCTTGACTTTGAATCTCAACCCTCCATGTTTTCTCCGTACTTGAATGTGATCATGCATACATGCATACATGCATAAAATTTTTTCATACATTTATCGAAGGGGCTTAGACAAACTGAATTTGTAAACATTGTAGGAATGGGGAAGACTAAGTCCTACAAGTTCAAGGAAGTGGATTTGGCTAGTTTGAGAGATTTGGCACTCAAGATCAAGGATCCGACCGGTTTTCGACATCGTTACGGGGACTTACTTACTCTTCTCCGGACTAATGTGGATGAGAAGCTTGTGCACACTCTAGTGCAATTCTATGATCGGGATTATCGGTGTTTCACTTTTCCCGACTTTCAGTTGGTGCCCACACTCGAGGCTTATTCTTGCTTGATGGATCTATCTATTGCCAAGGGGACACCTTTCACGGGTCTTGAGCATCCCCCCTACTCCTTTGGTTATTGCCCGTCATCTCTATCTCAAGACCTCCGATGTCTCCAAGAATCTTGTCACTAAGGCTCACATCCGAGGATTCACTTCGAAGTATCTACTTGAGAAAGCCAATCTCAAAACCACTTGTCAGGACACTCTCGAGGTTATCCTTGCACTACTCATCTATGGGCTCATCATTTTTCCAAATCTTGATGACTTCGTGGATATGAATGCTATTGTGATCTTCCGCTCCAAGAATCTGGTTCCTACTTTGCTGGCTGACACATACCATGCTATTCACGATCGATCCGGCAAGGGTCGTGGATACATTTTGTGTTGTGTACCTCTCCTCTACAGGTGGTTTATTTCGGACCTTCCGAAGTCTTTCCATGATAATCCAGAGAATTGGACTATTTCACAGCGGATTATGGCTCTCACCCCTAACGAAGTGGTTTGGCTCACTCCCGCTGCTAGAGTCAAAGAAATTATCCTCGGTGGTGGAAAGTTTCTTAATGTACCTCTTCTTGGTACCCGGGGTGGAATCAACTATAACCCGGAGCTCGCCTTGCGACAATTTGGTTTCCCGATGAAAGAGAAGCCCATCTATCTTGCTACATCTCCTTATTTCTTCCATTACTCTAATGCTCCTACAGGAATAAGAGAAGATTTCATAGAGGCCTGGTCCAAGATTCGGAAGAAAGATGTGAAGCATATGGGTGTGAGATCCGGTATTGCTCATGAGGCCTATACTCAATGGGTAATAAACCAGGCTGAGAAGATTGGCATGCCTTACCCCGCCATGAGATATGTGTCCGCATCTATCCCAAGCATGCCTTTACCTCTACCTCCGCCTACTCAGGAGATGTATCAGGAGCATCTGGCTATGGAGAGCCGAGAGAAGCATCAGTGGAAGACTAGATACTATGAGGCTGAGAATCTGATCATGACTTTGGATGGAAAAGATGAACAGAAGACTCATGAGGTTTTGACGTTGAAGAGGGAGTTGGCTAAGGCTAGAAAGGAAATTGAAGAAAAGGATAAGTTACTTATGAGGGATTCCAAGAGGGCTAGGGGTGCCCGTGACTTCTATGCCCGATATTGCGTCTACGAGTCTGAGTCTGAGTCTGAGGATGATCCTTCCACTTCCTATGCTTGAGGATTTCTGTTTCTTGTTGTTGTTTCCAGTTGTTGTTTATGTTGTTTTACATTTCAAAGTCTATCCCTTGGCTTAGCATTTCAAAGGGAATTATCTTGTAAGACCTTGTGATGTTTGCGTGTTTCGTCTGGTTATGATGTTTCAATTGTTTAGTAATATTTACAAATTTCTAATTTGTCTAAAACCCTTCGATAACACAAAAAAGAGTCTTTTTTGCATATGCATTTACACATTTCATGCATCATATGCATTCATTGGTCACAAAAAACTTCCCTTGTACTCATTACCTCCTGGTTCTTCTGCCGCAGTCTGAAAGGTGGCTCATGCTCATAAGGTTTACCAACCGACCATAGTTCATCAAACAAGATTATATAGAAGGAGACACATGGCTAATTTCGAAGAAGAGAATGCTCAGCTCCGTGCCGAATTGGCTGCTATGAAAGAAGACTTGGCCAAGGCTCATGACGCTATGTCTACTCTGATGGCCGCACAAGAACAACCGGCCACGTCTGTCCCAGCTACTACTGAAATGATTCCATCCATCCCATTGTCCACAGTGACTTCTGATGCTCGGTTTGTTATGCCCAATGGGCGCCCCTATGGACTCTCAGCTTTCTATGCTCCCAACACTGCGGCTGGTATTTCTGGTATTGCTAATCAAGGACAGATTCCTGCAACAACTTTTGCTTCTACATCTACCTCTATGCCTCAAGTGACTACTGTTGTTACCGATCCTGTTGTGCATACTGTGCAACATGTAATCGATGTTGATACTCCGCGTGGACAGGACCCTATAATGGAAGCTATGAGAGAACAGTTAAGAGAGCTAGCTTGAGAGCTCCGCGAGGTCAAAGCTAGCCGTGGGAACGGTGTTTCTGCTAAGGCTCGTGATCTATGCCTGGTATCCCGATTTGAGGTTCCTAAGAAGTTCAAAGCGACAGATGTTGACAAATACAATGGATCTTCTTGTCCACATAGCCATGTCATTCGGTACGTCTGGAAGATGGCCAACTACGCAGATAATGATGCTTCCAGGATAGCTTGACAGAAGATGCGGCAGATTGGTACACTTGCTTGAGTAAAGATAATATCCATACTTTTGAGGAACTCGTTGCTGCTTTTGAGAATCATTATGAGTTCAACACCCGCTTGAAGCCGAATAGAGATTCTCTTAAGTCATTGTCTCAGAAGTCAGATGAAACCTTCCGTGAATATGCTCAGAGATGGAGGGGGGCAGCTGCCCGTGTTTCTCCTCGGCTAGATGAGGAAGAACTGACACAGACATTCCTGAAAACTTTGAAGAAGGAATATGTTGAAAGGATGATAGTCTCTGCACCAAATAATTTCTCCGACATGGTTACTATGGGAACTCGTCTAGAGGAGGCTGTCAGAGAAGGTATCATTGTTCTTGAAAAAGGTGAGCCCTCAGCTAGTGCGCCGAAGAAGTATGGTAATGGCCACCATAAGAAGAAAGAATCCGAAGTAGGGATGGTGTCCGGTAACCAGTCTACAGCTGCTGTCGCTCCCATTAATGCTGCTCAAGTACCTCTGCCCTACCAATATATGCAGTACTCTCAATATCCCTTCTTCCCACCATTCTACCAGCAATATCCTCTGCCACCGGGTCAACCACCAGTCCCCGTTAATGCCATTGCTCAGCAAGTACAACAGCAGCCTCCTGCTCAACAGCAACAACCGCAACAACAGGGCCCTCGGCCCAGGACTTATTTTCCCCTAATACCAATGCGGTATGCTGATCTGCTCCCAACTCTACTTGCTAAAGGCCATTGCGTCACCAGACCAGGCAAGCCTCCGCCTACGCCATTGCCTCCTAGGTTCCGACAGGATCTCACATGTGAATTCCATCAAGGCGCTCAAGGCCACGATGTTGAAGGTTGCTATGCTCTGAAGTATGTTATGAAGGATCTAATAGACAGAGGACGGTCGACTTTTGAAAGTAGTGTCCCACACGTTCTTGACAACCCACTTACAAACCATGCGGCTGTTAACATGATTGAGGCTTTCGAAGGAGTATGTGCTTTTGCTGAGATTGAAACATCTCGGGTTCTTCGAGAAGTCCCCGCTTTAGATGTCCGTAATGTTGTTACTCCTTTGGTACCGCTACATGTCAAGCTCTGCCAAGTTGCCTTGTTTAAACATGATCATGCTTCCTGTTCAGAGTGTCTTCAGAATCCTATGGGCTGTTGTACCGTACAGGGTGATATACAGAGTCTAATGGACAACAAGCACTTGGTTGCTAGTGACGTTTGTATGATTGTGCCAGTGTTTCATGATTTCCCTACCAAAAGTGTACCTCAGACAAGGAAGGACGAACCCTTGGTGATCAGGCTACCTGGCCCGGTATCTTATACCTCCACTAAGGCAATCCCTTACAAGTATGATGCGACTATGATTGAGAATGGAGTGGAAGTGCCTCTGGTATCCCCAGCTGCGGTTGGTAACATTGCTGAAGAAACTACAACTCTGAGAAGTGGAAGGGTCCGTCCACCCTTGTTCCAGAAGAAGGTCGTTACACCTGCTGCCACAGTAACTCCACCGGTTGCTCCTCCTGTTGACAAGAATGCCAGCCCATCGGGCCAGTCTATTGAAGAGTCTAATCTGGACGAGTTTTTGAGGCTCATCAAAAAGAGCGATTATAAGATTGTAGACCAACTGCTGCAAACTCTATCAAAAATATCCATCTTGTCTTTACTCCTAAGCTCAGAAGCTCACAGGAAAGTGTTGATGAAAGTACTGGAACAGGCCTATGTTGATCATGAAGTCTCCGTGGATCAGTTTGATGGAATAGTGGGTAACATTACTGCTTGTAATAACTTGTGGTTTGGTGACGATGAACTTCCTGAAGCAGGGAAATACCACAACTTAGCTTTGCATATCTCAGTGCACTGCAAGTCTGACATGATATCCAACGTGTTGGTGGACACTGGATCATCCTTAAATGTAATGCCTGAGTCTACACTGAGACAGTTGAGTCATCATGGAATTTCTCTAAGGGGGAGCAGCTATTTGGTTAAGGCGTTTGACGGATCTCGTAAGGATGTTCCTGGAGAGGTAGATCTGCCAATTACCATTGGTCCTGAGACGTTCCAGATCACTTTCCAGGTCATAGACATCAATGCTTCTTATAGCTGCCTCCTTGGAAGGCCGTGGATTCACGACGCTGGGGCAGTAACTTCCACTCTGCATCAAAAGCTCAAGTTTGTGAGGAACGGTAAGCTTGTCACTGTGCACAGTGAAGAAGCGTACCTGGTTAGCCAAGTGTCATCTTTCTCTTGTGTCGAAGCAGGATCCACTGAAGGGACGTCATTTCAAGGCTTGACTGTTGAAAGTGCAGAACCCCGAAGAGGTAGTGCTACTATGGCTTCATTGAAAGACGCCCAAAAAGCTGTTCAAGAAGGGCAAGCTGCTGGCTGGGGCAAAGTGATACAGATTTTGGAGAATAAGCGTAGAGAGGGCCTCGGCTTCTCCCCGACCTCAGGCGTTTCAACAGGAACTTTCTATAGTGATGGGTTTATCAACGCTATTGCCGAAGATGCTGCTAAAAATAGTCATGTGCCTGTGTTTGTTGTACCAGGAGGCACCATGAGAAATTGGGAGGCCGTTGATATTCCTTTAGTTATGCATACCTCCATGTAATGTGTTTTGTTGCTCATGCTTTTCTTTGTTTTCAAAATAACAATCCTTTCGCTCTGCCCAAGGTGAAAGTGATGTCTTTGTAAGGGCATGTTTGTTT
Source organism: Medicago sativa (assembly GCF_051527215.1). Taxonomy (NCBI): domain Eukaryota; kingdom Viridiplantae; phylum Streptophyta; class Magnoliopsida; order Fabales; family Fabaceae; genus Medicago; species Medicago sativa. Next base: position 36,558,770 of record NC_140755.1, on the reverse strand, counting down.
CGGCATTGCCGTTATCAATAAAAGTTGTCGTCTTTTCCGCGACTCTTTGATTTTTACTTTTTAGTGCTTTTTTCTTGGAAATAATGGTAATGCCAGAAAAAACCAAAACATCTTTATTTTCTTATTAATTTCAAAAATTTGCATAAAAAAACCTTTTTCTAAAATCATCCCAATCATATTATGCAGATTGAACCATAATAAACCCGTTGAACACAGTGACCCTACGGTTCCTCCAAATTTTGAATTCCCTGTATACGAAGCTGAAGATGAGGAGGATGACGAAGAGATACCGTATGAGATCACTCGACTGCTTGAGCAAGAAAGAAGAGCTATTCAACCTCACCAGGAAGAGATTGAGCTCGTTAATTTGGGCACTGAAGAGAACAAGCGGGAGATCAAAATTGGTGCTGCACTTGAGCCAGAAGTGAAAAAGAAGATTACTCAGCTTCTCCGTGATTATCCAGATGTCTTTGCATGGTCCTATGAAGATATGCCGGGTCTAGATCCCAAGATTGTGGAGCATCGGATTCTGACAAGGCCTGAATGCCCTCCTGTCAAGCAAAAATTGAGAAGGTCTCGTCCAGACATGGCTCTTAAGATTAAGGCTGAGGTGCAAAAGCAAATTGATGCAGGTTTCCTCATGACAGCTGAATATCCTGAGTGGATCGCCAACATTGTACCAGTGCCAAAGAAAGATGGGAAAGTTTGGATGTGTGTTGATTACAGAGATTTGAATAAAGCCAGTCCGAAAGATAACTTCCCATTGCCCCATATTGATGTACTCGTTGACAGTACTGCTCAATCCAAAGTGTTCTCCTTTATGGATGGTTTCTCTGGCTATAATCAGATACGAATGTCGCCTGAAGATAGAGAAAAGACGTCCTTCATCACTCCATGGGGAACATTCTGTTATAAAGTGATGCCGTTTGGTTTGATAAATGCTGGTGCAACGTATCAGAGAGGTATGACTACTCTGTTTCATGATATGATTCACAAAGAAATTGAAGTATATATTGATGACATGATTGTGAAATCAAGTGATGAAGAGCAGCATGTTGTATACTTGAAAAAGATGTTTGAAAGATTAAGAAAGTACAAACTGCGGTTGAATCCCAACAAATGTACGTTCGGTGTAAGATCGGGAAAGCTGCTAGGCTTCATTGTCAGCCAAAGAGGCATTGAAGTTGATCCTGACAAAGTCCTAGCTATCAGAGAGATGCCGGTCCCTCAATCTGAAAAGCAAGTCAGAGGTTTCCTCGGACGCCTGAATTACATTTCAAGATTTATATCTCACCTGACTGCTACTTGTGGACCAATTTTCAAATTGCTCAGAAAGAATCAGCCTGTTGTATGGAATGATGAATGTCAGGAAGCTTTTGATGGCATTAAAGAATACCTGTTGGAACCGCCTATCCTTGTCCCACCAGTGGAAGGAAGGCCCTTAATTATGTATTTGTCAGTGTTAGATGAATCCATGGGTTGTGTTCTCGGTCAACAAGACGAGACTGGAAAGAAAGAACATGCTATCTACTATCTGAGCAAGAAATTCAACGACTGTGAGACTCGGTATACAATGCTTGAAAAGACTTGTTGTGCTTTAGCTTGGGCTGCCAAACGCCTGCGTCATTATATGGTGAATCATACAACTTGGTTGAAATCCCGAATGGATCCAATCAAGTACATCTTTGAAAAGCCTGTTGTTACTGGAAAGATTGCACGTTGGCAAATGTTGTTGTCTGAATATGATATTGTGTATAAAGCCCAAAAAGCAATCAAAGGAAGCATCCTTGCTGAGCATCTTGCTTGTCAACCTCTTGATGATTACCAGCCGATTAAGTTTGAATTCCCTGATGAAGAGATTATGTATCTGAAAGCAAAAGACTGTGAAGAACCACTGATTAATGAAGGGCCGGATCCCAATAGCAAGTGGGGATTGGTATTTGATGGTGCTGTCAATGCTTATGGTAAAGGGATTGGGGCCATTATTGTAACTCCGCAGGGGCACCACATTCCTTTTACTGCTCGAATAACTTTTGAATGCACGAACGATATGGCTGAATATGAAGCGTGTATCTTGGGAATTGAAGAAGCCATTGATATGAGAATCAAGCATCTTGACATCTACGGTGATTCCGTGCTTGTCATTAATCAGGTAAAAGGTGAATGGGAGACTCATCATGAAAAGCTGATCCCTTACCGTGACTATGCAAGACGTCTGTTGACATACTTTACAAAGGTTGAGCTGCACCATATCCCTCGGGATGAAAACCAGATGGCTGATGCTCTTGCTACTTTGTCTTCCATGTTTCGTGTGAACCACTGGAATGATGTGCCCATAATCAAAGTGCAGCGTCTTGATAGACCCGCTCATGTGTTTATTATTGAAAAAGCACCTAGTCAGACTGACGAAGATGTGAATGATGGAAAACCTTCGTATTATAATATCAAACAGTTCTTGCAGAATCATGAATATCCACCTGGTGCTTCCAATAGGGATAAAAAGACCATGAGGAGATGGGCTAGTAGATTCCTTCTGGACGGAGAAATCCTATACAAGAGGAACTATGATATGGTCTTGTTGAGATGTGTTGATGAACAAGAAGCTGAGAATTTGATGCATGATGTACATGACGGTACTTTTGGGACCCATGCTACGGTTCACACTATGTCAAGAAAACTGTTAAGAGCCGGCTATTACTGGATGACTATGGAGCGTGACTGCTACAAACATGCCAAGAGATGTCACAAATGTCAAATCTATGCTGACAAGATTCATGTGCCTCCACATGCCCTCAATGTTATCTCTTCCCCATGGCCTTTCTCTATGTGGGGCATCGACATGATCGGAAGAATTGAACCAAAAGCTTCCAATGGTCATCGTTTCATTTTAGTGGCAATTGACTATTTCACCAAGTGGGTTGAAGCTGCTTCCTATACTAATGTAACCAAGCAAGTGGTAGTGAAGTTTATCAAGAATAACATCATCTCCCGATACGGAGTTCCCAGCAAGATCATCACTGACAATGGTTCCAATCTGAACAATAACATGATGCGAGCTTTATGTGAAGAATTCAAGATTGAACATCACAACTCTTCTCCTTATAGACCTCAGATGAATGGTGCAGTTGAGGCCGCTAACAAGAACATCAAGAAGATTGTTCAGAAGATGGTCACTACTTACAAAGACTGGCATGAGATGCTACCTTTTGCATTGCATGGTTACCGTACTACAGTGCGCAGTTCAACCGGGGCAACACCTTTTTCTCTGGTATATGGTATGGAAGCAGTTCTCCCTCTGGAAGTGGAGATTCCGTCTCTTCGAGTGATCATGGAAGCAAAGTTAACTGAGGCTGAATGGTGTCAAAGTCGGTATGATCAGTTGAATTTGATTGAAGAGAAACGCATGGATGCTATGGCTCATGGACAGTTGTATCAAGTGCAAATGAAGAATGCTTTTGACAAGGAAGTCCGGCCTCGTGAATTCAAGGAAGGCGAACTTGTATTGAAAAGAAGGATAAGTCAGCAACCCGACCCAAGGGGCAAGTGGACGCCTAACTATGAAGGTCCTTATGTTGTCAAGAAGGCTTTCTCTGGTGGTGCTTTGATCCTTACACACATGGATGGTGTTGAACTTCCGAATCCTGTAAATGCCGATATAGTCAAGAAATACTTTGTCTAAATATGAAAAGAACAGCGTGGTAGGTCAAAAACCCGAAAGGGCGGCCTAGGCAAAAATGCACTTCCCGGTGGATCGAAAACCCGAAAGGGCGATCCAGGAAAAAGTTAGGGACAAAAAAAAAATGAATATGAAAAAGCTCGCTGAGATTGTACGCAACTCAGGCAAAAATGAGCGTCTCGATGAGCCGAAAACCCGAAAGGGCGGTTCATGCAAAAATGAGATTGATAATGAAAGACAAGTAACTATATCTGGCAAATCACCACCACCCCTTGGGGCATCTGCAGCTGTCAATGATCGTCTTCATCAGAAGCTTCTGTACTTGTGAATTCAAAATTTCTATGAAATGTAGTGGTCATTGTTGGAGTAAGCCCTAATATCCAATCAATATTGATTGGGTTTGGCTTTGTATCATGATATTGATATAAATATATATTGTGAATATATATAATAATAAGACATTTCTTTATTGATTTTGTTATGTTTCAAAATAATAAAGTCCCTAGAATAGATAGTTCATGTAATGGAATATTAAGTGTGACTTAATCATGAGATTACATTACGTAAAGAACGCTATTCTTAAACATATCCATAGTCAAGCTTTAATATAAATTGGGATAATAATAAAGCATAAAGACTATTATGTATGTAGACTGATGACCGCATCTCATGGGTCATTGATATTGAGATATTAAGTCTATACATAGGTATAAATATTAGGAGTAATATTTATACTGGATTGACCCACCGTGAGAATACTACATAGTATGTTATGAAAATGTCATAAGATATTCTCACAATTATAATGGTGTATATCACTCTTAGACCTGAAACCACTATGATCCCTAGATGTGGACTTAAGTGCTTTGTTGCCATTCAAACGTTGTCTGTAAAAGGATAACCATAACGTTGGTTGATGGGTACTTGATGAAGCATGCTGAGGGACATGAGTGTCCTAGATGGGATTTGTCCCTCCTCATAAACAGGAGATATATCTTTAGGCCTCTTGATGAAATATGACTGTAAAACTGCATGGCCATGCCGAACTAAGTCAATATAAGATATTGGACTTACTCGTTATTCAGTATATTTAGGAATCAAGGAATATAAATATTGATCTATACAAGGGTGACAATATCTATGCCTTGGGATCAATAAAGATTTCAAGACAAAGGAGTAAGTGTACACATGAGTATTATCATGGAAAGGTTTCGTCAGATCACTTGACATTCTTGTCACTTGGGTAGCAATGATGTGTTGCTAGATACCGCTCATTGTTTATAATATTAAATATTAGATTTAATATTATTGTCAACGTGACTAGAACCTATAGGGTCACACACAAAGAACAGTCAAAAGAGAAATATATAAGTATGACTTATATAAGGGGTGCGTTTAGTAAATAGCGCTAATTAGTTAGCAAAATTACTAAACTTGTTGTTGGGCTTACTGAAGCCCAATAGTGACTTCTGACTTGCAGAGCACACTAGAAGTTCTATAAATAAAACTCTAGTGCTGAAGTTTTTGGTTACACGTTTTGAAGCAACCCCTTTCTTCTATGCACTTCCGATTCATTGGCTAGCACCGAGTTTTGGAGGAGCACTGTTCGTGTGGACTTGCTAGAGGCTTTGCTGCTTGCTGATTGCTTGGCTGTGATCGAGATTCCAGTTTCCAGCTTTCAGATTTCACAGTTCGAGGTAACAATCGAATCACTGATTCATGTTTGAAATTCTTAATGATCCAAGGAATGAAAATCGAAATTATTCTGCTGCTTCTACTCCATTCTTCTATTCGATTTTCTTTCAGTCATCTTGTTCAATGTACCACCAACCAATAAAATTACCATTTTCCAAGCTTTGTAAATCCGTGGAGTTATGCCTTTGGCTGACTTTCACTCTTCTACATCAATTTGAGCCTGTGCTTTTGTTTGAAATTCTATTTTCTTCCTACTTTCAATGCTATATACAAAATAATTTCTTTCTATTTGATAATGTCAATGTCTGAAACAAACATCTTTGAAAATTGAAAAACCTTTTCCGTCTATTTTGAAAGCGAACCTGAGCAATAGGGTACATTCCAGTGAAACATGCATGAATAAATGAGTGTCAATGTCTATTTCAATACATGTTACAAGCAGGTTGTTCCCCAGGATGATCTGTGGTCAATGGAAAGAATGAAAAACAGAATGAAAGTGAAAAATAGAAAAATGAAAATGAAAAGCTCGCTAAGTCGAAAACCCGAAAGGGCGACTTAGGCAAAAATGAGCACCTTGCTGATTGACAAACTATGAAGGCAATTCAGGCAAAAATGGGGCAATGAAAAGAATTTATTCCCGGTGAATCGAAAACCCGAAAGGGCGGTTCAAGCAAAAATGGGATTGGAAAATGAAAGAATGAAATGAAAGAATGAAAAACGATGTGAAAAGCATTGACCACAGATGTGAACATCCAATGTTTACCCAGCACTGACACACCTAGCAATGGCGACCTGTATCAAAGAAACTTCCAAGGTTCCCTCTTCTGCGAGTTTTCTATATGTGATGTGATATATTGCCCTTAGCCATGGCTTTGATACGTCTCTCAACGACGGTCTCTCCAAAGAGGATTTCCATGTGTATATGTGATAGCACGAGCCACCACGTGCCCAATTTTCCAATGTTTTGTCTGTCTCTGTGAAACCTTCTTGCCAAATTGTAGACCAATCATGCATCTTCAAGCATTCATACATGCATAATCATGCATTCTATGTGCTCATGCATTTGTAAAATTGTTATACCATACATACATGTTGCATTTCCAATCTCAATTCAACTCAATCCTATCTCAACTCCCAATACAATTCAATCTTAATTCAAATTCTATGTCTATGTCTATGTCTACATCTCTGTCAAACTCTCAATTCAATTCCATGTTTATGTCTATGTTGGTGTCTCTGATTATTTTCAACTTTCAATGTCTCTTTCAATGTCAACTTTCAATTCAATTTAACGTCTCCGTCAATGTTAACCCATTCTCAGTTTGCTTTTGGGCCAACGATAATGGTCATGTCTATCTTCAAATCAAGTCGATATTGATTTACCCTCAATTTGTATCTTGTTGAATCAAACCTCCAATGTATCTTGCTATATGTTTTGTTATTGGTCAAGTGGCTAGTTCGATCCAAAGAACAGCTTGTACCTGCTTATATGCCTGTGTTTCCGGTCAAACGACAAGTTCGATCCAAAGAACAGTTTGTACCCTGCTTATGTTTTGTTATCGGTCAAACAGCAAGTTCGATCCAAAGAACAGTTTGTACCTGCCTGCATGTTGTGATATTGATCAAGTAGCAAGTTCGATCCAAAGAACAGCTTGTATCTGCCTATATGTCTATGTTTCCGGTCAAGTGACAAGTTCGATCCAAAGAACAGCTTGTACCAGTCTTGTACTTCTATCGCCAGTCAAGTAGCAAGTTCGATCCAAAGAACAGCTTGTACCCACCTTTTGTTCGTATTACTTGGTCAAGTGGCTAGTTCGATCCAAAGAACAGCTTGTACCTACCTGTTGTCCCCTGGTTTGTCTACCCTGTTAATGTCTACCTAGATCCCCAGTGATATGACATGCTCTGTAGACTCCAATTGTTTGTCTTGCATTCATAATCAAAATGTTGCATGGCATTCATGTTTTTGCAAATGTGAGAGTGTATTTTTATGTCCAAAAACAGTGCAAATGTTAATATTTAAGTATCTTCGTTCCGTCAAATCAAAGACTTCGTCTCTTGACCCTCCGGACAAAGAAACTTAAATAGGGGCAGCTGTCATACCCTAATTTTGGACCTAAAAATACTTGCTCAAAATGTTTTTCCATCTTTGATATGTGTCTATTACTCTTGGGAGATTGCCAATTTGATATCGTTTTACCCTGATATCTTACCATGCTTTATCTGCATATTTTACTGTCTTTGTTTTATTTTAAACTGTAACTTTGTCTATGTTTTCTTGCATTTAAAGCCATCCAATATGTTTTTCTTGCATTACAAGTCATTGGAAAGTCCCTCTGATCAATTGCATGTTTCTTTGCATTTTATTGTTAAAATTCATGAAAAAGGGCATTTTAGTCATTTCCTGCATTCAAATTCATTTTAATCCTTGAAAATTGTCTCTGAGTCTTTCCAATTTGTTTGTATAAATACTTGTTTCAACTCCATGTCAAAATCCATTTCAAAAATTGCATTTGAGTCGTTTTGAGTCAGTTTAGTCCCTAGGGGCATTTTGGTCATTTCACATAAAATTTTGACAGAGAGAGGTTACTTTAAAGTACCTCATTTTGTAGTTGGTTCATTTTAGTCCTTTTTGTGTTTTTTATTTGTTTCACTTTACGTTATTTTCAATTTACCATTTTTAACCAATTTTATTTTAAATTTCATTTTAGTCCTTCAAAGATGTTAAAATTGCCATTTAGTCATTTAGTTTAGTTAATTACAGATTAATCCTTTTTTGTCCAAGTCTTAAGTCCAGGCACAGGTGGCGCTTTCTTATTGGTCAGGGCATACACATGGCAGTCTATAAAAGGCCCAGTCACAATCAATGGTCAACAAGGAATCATCATTACACACTTCCAAAAAATTCCATCAGAAACAACTTTCAGAGTTTCTCTCTCCTCTAAACAGAATCCAAAACAGAAATTCTTCAAGAATAAAGATGAAGATTCATCTTCATCCTTGAACCCTAGTTCATCAATTTTTCCAGAATCACCACAATCAAAACCGAATCCATCCAAATTAATCACTGATTTCTCACCAACAAGTCGAATTCATCTGAATTCAACGCAAAGCTTCGCCAATTCCAGAAAAATGAACGCCAATTCGAGTCAGTTACAAATCGTAACAAACTCCAATCGGTTCCAAAAAACTCACAGAAAGCCAGAAATACGAAGAGGAAGAGAACACAAAAGGCCAAAAGCACGAAGAAGAAGGATATCGGTTTAATTCCGGATTGCACCTCACAAGATTCAAAGGATCTTTGAAGTTTTCCTCTCGGATCATCTCAAATCTCCGAATCACACTCGAGGTAAGCTCGTCCCTCTTCTTTCTTTGTTTACTCGAAGTTTTTGTTCGGTTAGATTCTTGTAGATCTAGGGTGTTGCGTTGTTTAGTTTGAAAAACTAGCTTCAGAAATGGATAGAGGAGAACACGAGGAGTTTTTGATGTAAAAAGGTTATAAGAAAATGCTCCGGTACGGTGGCGCCACCGGCGAACCACCGCACCAGAGCTCGCTCCGGTCGTCTTCTCCGATCCTTCTCCGATCGGTCTGCAACTAGAGAGAAGGGAGAGCTTTTGGTGTAGAGAGAGAAAGAGAAGTGAATTATGAGAAAAAACCGGTTTCCAGCATATATATAGGGCGTGAACCGGACCGGTTCACATAAACCAGTCTGGTTCACCCTGGTTCAGCCTTCCCTGTAGTTTAGACCGTTAGATCCAGGCCTGATCCATTTGGATCGATCTAACGGTCCCTGAAACGTCCTGTGTGAGTTGGATCTGCCGTTTTGGGCCTTGGACTGCTTCTTGCTGATTTCCTTTTCTTCTTGCTATTTGTGTACTGTTTCTTGAATGTTTACACCCCTTGTGTGAGTGTTTTTTTGGAAAAATTTTCTAAAATTTGTAATGCTTGTTTCTTGTTAATTCTAATTGTTTTTAGCATTAATATATGATTAATTTGGATCTAAAAAATATGTGGAAAATATTTTGATTTCTTCGTTAATTCATTGATTTTCATCTTTGTTGTGGAAAAAACTCCAAATTAATCATGTATTTCTTGCATAACCTTTTCTTGTGTGTGTTTCTTGAATTTGTGCATGTTAAATCTTACCTCCAAAACAGGAAAATGTATGAGAATTTTTGTTCTTGGTTGTTTAATAATTTTGTTCTTGGCTTTTGACTAAAATGTAGAAATAAATGTGATAAGCATGCTTATATGAATCATTATGAATATTGTGAGATATTAATGCTTTTGATTCTTGTATCATGACTAAATAGATTTTGCTATGATATTAGGACCATTCGAATTAATATTTTACAAGATTCATAGATGATTTATCTTAAGCTTAGCGTTATGTTAATTTCTTGCATTTTAGTCTTTCCTTTGTTCTTGATATTTTCTTGGTTTCAAAAGGTGCCAAAATACATGCTCATGATTCTTGATTACCTCTATCATCTTTGCTTTGTTCTTCAATGTTTCTATCTTTTCGTAATGTCCTATGAAAATGCCTAAAACATGTTGAGTTTCAATATGTTTACTTGCTATATTTTTCTTGCTTATATTTTCGTTGATATTTTTCTATATTGTGGTACTAACCCTTGCATGCATTTCCATCCTTTGTCTCATTAGCATTTCATCTCTTATTTTCTAGCATTTAACTTTCTTGCAATTTAAGTTTCCTTGCAATATTAGAATGTAAATTAGGGACTTGTAATTTTACTTTCATGTCATTTACTTTTCTTACAAGACCATAGAATGTAAACTAGGGCCTATGTAAAGGACAATGGACTCTAATGATGTACACCGACACAAGCACCGACACATGCACACACATCACATGGTTACTTTAGATGTATGCTTAGGGAATACATGCTTTAGATGTATGCTTAGGAATCACGATACTTAGAAAAATTCTCTTTTCCAAAAAATATGAACAACTTCACTCAAATAATTTTCCAAAGAAACCTTGGGATCAAAATCCCATTGATTTTCCCTTTGTTTTCTTAAACAAAAACCTTAATGAACTTTAATCATACTTAGACCTTTTTTTGCAAAATGACTAATTCCACCTCACATTTTCCAAATCTTATGCCCTTGAGGCCTCTCTCTCTTATTCTTCAAAATTCCATTTTCAAAATTAAAATCAACCAACAAAAAACAAAAAACATTTTTTGGAAGAGAACTACATGGATTTTGATCCCTTAAAAGGGTATGTAGGCAAGAAGTCAAAACTTCTCCAATTCCAATAAAACAAAAATTCCAACACATTCTTCTCCCTCCAATTCTTAACCTAGCAAACCCTTAGGTGAAAATAACACTTTAAAATAGCATTTAAAAATAAAGCGCGCGTGTAGAAAGTAAAGACGGTTCCAATAGGATACTATAGTCGTTATGGGTGCCTAACACCTTCCCATGACGAAAACAACTCCCGGACCTCGATTCTCAAGGGTTTTTTTCTTATTTTTCCCTTCCCAAGAAAAAATGAGATATCAAAGGTTAAAAAGGTTCAAACTTAATCAATGTTTGACACATGAAAAACCAAGATAAAACAGTACCCGCAGCAGGATGTTATGGATTTAAAGGACATATTTATTATGTTTTAGAAAAGATGAGTAGTTTATCTTGGTACGAACGTATGTTGTTGCAAATAATATTCATTCGAAGTTTTATTGTTCTATATTTAAATGTATCCAGTACTAAACTTAACGCATGTGCCAGACTTTCTAGATACGTCTAGTATGGGTGTTACAAATGATTTTTTAATTCTATCAAGATAGGCTCTGTAACACCCATACCAAACGTATCTAGAAAGTCTAGCACGTGCGTTGAATTTAGTACTGGATACATTAAAATATACAACATAAAAATTTCAAATGAATTTATATACAACAAAACGCGTTCGTACAATATCAATACATCATAACTTGTCTAATTTGAAAATAATACATCCTTGAGATCCATGTTCTTCATGCTTTAGTACGAACGAGCTCTTGCTGAAAAATCCATCCGGCTGCTACCTTGACGTCCAATCTGATATCTAAAACAAATAAGGATTGGGATGAGACATAATGTCTCAGTGAGTTCCCCTAAATCCTAGGCTATAGGTAACCTTTGGGAAAACCTATGGGCACCACGTGTCTACAATACAACCTGACGGTTGATTATACGTGTGTGGTCATATTTCCTAGACGGTAGTGCATGCTAGACCCGTCATAGGCTTATCTCGCTTGTTATAGGCTTCTCATCCTATACGTGTCATGGCGGTCGAAAGGGAACCTAGAACCGCATTGCCAAGAATACGATCTACGTATCAAGGCCTAAACTTATCATAATCATGGCACGATTCTAAACCGGAAGATTAGGGGAAACCTAAAATCGTCATCGGTATCATGTTCTTTACTTGTTCTATACATAACTTGAACTCGTCTTATAGCATCACATGCTCTTATACTTAACTTAATCATACGTGCTTTCATTCGTGAACATAATCATAATCATAATCATAATCATAATCATATCATACATAAACGTATCTAAGTTCATTCAATTATGTTAGCGTTGAACAAACAATTATTATCTTGATTCATTTTACGGATAGTCCCGGGTGGAGTAACCCCGAGATCAATCCCATACATGACTGATGTACGTACATCGGACTCCGTCGGTGTCGTGCGGGTCCCTTGCGGCTTGAACCGTTCCCCTTAGGTCGAGAACCTCTCGTATCCCCCTGGCGTGGATAACAAGAGACATGCCACCTACTTAATAATCATAGTCTTGTCGTACGTATACTTAAACATATTCATACTTGCTTGCTTATTACCTCAGACACTTGAATCGATCCGATTAACTGTAAACTTATACTTGTTCATGCTTGTAAATTCCTAAACATGGTGGAGTGATTAACTAATCAACCCACAACTTATCATGCTTGCTAAACACTCTTAAACATATGCGAAATTTTTCCACAGAACAGCCCAAATCAAATCCACAGAACAGCCCAAATCAAATCCAAAACAAACAAGATCACATCGTTGAAGGATGGTGAACAGCTGCTTACTGAACCTGATCAAATCAAAAATCATATAACTAACCACTTTATGAATTTGTTTTGTTTTTCTTCTGTTTTGCAGGATAGCAATTTGGTGGAAGAAGTTATTCCAAATCTGGTGACTGAGTCAATTAACAACATGCTTACCCTTATGCCTACTTTGGAGGAAGTTCGCAATGCGGTCTTTAAATTAAACAAAGATGGCGCTCCAGGTCCGGATGGGTTCGGTGCAGTTTTCTTTCAAACCTATTGGGATATTATCAAGAATGACGTGCATAAAGCTGTTCTAGAGTTTTTCACCACAAGCTGGTTGATGCCAAACTACAACGCCAATACTCTCATTCTCATTCCAAAGTCACCCAATGCTGATACAATCTCACAATATAGGCCCATTGCGCTTGCAAATTTTAAATACAAGATTATTTCAAAAATATTAGCAGACAGAATTGCCACAATCATGCCTTCTATCGTCTCTCCTCAACAAAAAGGGTTCATTCAAGGTCGTCAAATCAGAGACTGCATCTGTCTTGCTTCAGAGGTTATATATCAATTGGATAAAAAAGCCTATGGAGGTAATCTCGCCTTCAAAGTGGACATTGCTAAGGCCTTTGATACTTTAGAATGGCCTTTCCTTCTTAAAGTTCTCCATGCATATGGCTTCAACAACAAATTTTGCAATTGGATACAAACAATTCTTGAATCTGCAACCTTGTCAATTTCCATCAATGGCTCGCAGAATGGTTACTTTAAATGTAAAAGAGGGGTTAGACAGGGTGACCCTTTGTCCCCCCTCTTGTTTTGCATAGCGGAAGATGTGCTTAGCAGATCCATAACAAGTCTAGTTGATCAAGGAAAAGTTAACTTAATCAGTAGCTCCAGATTTCATAATTTTCCTTCACATGTTCTTTACACTGATGATGTGATGATCTTTTGTAAGGGAAACATTTCATCTGTGAATGCTTTGAAGGACCTCTTCATTGCATACGCGGGTATTTCTGGTCAACACATTAATCCCTCTAAATCCACCATTTACGCAGGCTCTATATCAACAGGAAGGCTGAATCATTTGGTTAATCATCTCGGGTTCCAAGCAGGTGAGACTCCATTCAACTATCTGGGAGTGCCAATCTTCAAAGGTAAGCCCAAGACTTCGCATTTAAGAGCTATTGCTGACAGAATAAAAATCAAACTTGCTACTTGGAAAGCTTCATTGTTATCTATGGCCGGAAGAGTTCTTCTGGTTAAATCCGTCATTCAAGCGATGCTTGTTCACAGTATGTCAGTATATTCTTGGCCTATTTCCTTATTGAAGGAAATTGAAAAATGGTGCAGGAATTTTATATGGAGCGGAGACATTGAGAAGAGGAAAATGGTTACTGTGGCATGGAAAAAGCTTTGCAAGCCTATGGATGAAGGAGGTATTGGCCTAAGATCTCTGACATCTCTTAATGAAGCTTCAAATTTAAAGCTAGGGTGGGATTTGCTAAACTCTTTGGAGCCTTGGGCTGTTTCTTTAAGAGGTAGAGCTCTTTCAAACAGAAAACCCGTGGCTTATCACATTTACTCATCTCTATGGAGTAGTATGAAAAGTGAGTATTCTTTAATAACTGACAACTCTAGTTGGCTGATGGGGAATGGTGAAAATATTTACTTTTGGTCCGATAGTTGGTGTGGTATGACAATTGGTGAAAGACTTAATGTTCCACCTCCTATTGTAGCTCAACTCTCTTCAAGAGTTTCTGACTTTATCACAGACCATAAATGGTGTATTCCTTCCACTCTTCAAGCGATGTTCCCTCATTTGATTCAGGTTCTTGATCAAATTGTTATTCCAAAAGTCCACTTGGAGGATAAACTTGTCTGGAAGCATACTAGTACAGGTTGTATGTCTCTCAAGGAAGCTTATTTTCATAAATCCCAACCAGGTCAGAGAATTCATTGGGCAAAAAATATCTGGAGTCCTGACATTCCACCATCCAAGTCCATGATGGCTTGGAGATTCATGCACGATAGATTACCTACTGATGAGAAGATGAAGGAGAGAGGGAATAACATGGTTTCTATGTGCACCAATTGCAAATCTGCTGAAGAAACTTCAACTCATTTATTTTTGCAGTGCTCCTTCGCTTCGAAATTGTGGAATTGACTGTCTTCTATTCTAAATTTCTCCCTGATCTTTAATGAAGCATCTGATATATGGAAATTATGTGACAGGAGATGGACTCCGCAGTGCAAAATTGCCATTACTGCTTGTTTAGTGAATATTATCGACAACATATGGTATGCTCGTAATCAAGCAAGATTCCAAAATAAAACCATTCACTGGAAAGTGGCGATCAACCTTATATTATCTAGCACTGCTTTCTCTGGAAATCACACAAAGAAAACCGCTGCTGTAGACATGACAGAATTCAAGATTCTCAAAGCTTTGAAGATTAATATTCATCCTCCCAATGCTCCTACCATCAAGGAGGTGATTTGGGCTCCTCCGATTACTTCATGGCTGAAGGTAAACACAGATGGTGCAGTCACAAGGAACCCTTCAAAAGCCGCCTGTGGGGGTATTTTTAGATCCTCTGAAGGCTTCACAAGAGGATGTTTTGCTCAAAACTTATCTACAGAATCAGCCTTCATTGCTGAGATCTTTGGAGCAATCTTAGCTATAGAAATAGCACATCACAATAATTGGAATCAATTATGGCTTGAAACGGATTCAATGCTCCTGCGGCTAGCTTTCAAGAACTCTCTTATGATTCCTTGGTCTCTCAGAAACAGGTGGGTAAATTGCATGGAGGTTACAAAAAGCATGAATTTAATGGTGTCTTATATTTATAGGGAAGGTAATGGTTGTGCCGATGCCCTAGCTAATATAGGTTTGGATTTAACTGGTTTTGTTTGGTGGCAAAATGCTCCCAACATAATTAGTGATTTTATAACACTATCACCAATTTGAGTGATTAAGCAATTTTAGGAATCCCTAAAAAAAAGTATTTTAGAGAATTTTAGTGATTAAGTTTAGGTCTCATTTTGTAAACCATTGGAAAGAGTCTCAATTGATTGTCAATAAGTTTTTTTTTTTATGGATTCTAATAACAACATAAAATGCCTATAAAAACAGCATTAAATGTATTTTCCTTAAAAGAAATATATTAAACACTGATTTTCAATACAACAAGTAGAATAGACATAAGAAGTCGATGCACAAGTTTTAAATTTAAAAAACTATGATCATTGAAGACGCGATGCTTCCCTCTGCTAGGGTTCCACAGCGCTGATCTTCTTCTCCTTGCCTTCAATCAATCGATTTTGGACTGTCCCTTCCAATTGAATTGGTGCAATCGTGATTACACCTTGGTGTTACAAAGATTGAATCACACTAAATTCATCATTAGGGACTTTTCACCATTGATTCCCTCTCCCTCATCAATTTCACCTAAACTGCACTTGTATACTGACTGTTTCCATCAGTTTTTCTGTCATGCCGTTCGACTGGCAGGCAGAGCTAACGACAGCTGCACCATCCATGGCTGCGCCATCTCCCATGGAAATCCCTTCAGTTACTGCGACTCCAGCAGCCCAATCACCACCGAAATCTTTTGCACAAGCTCTGGTGGCGTCGCACAGTAAAGTCACCAATGATAATCTACCGCGACCTACAATACGTGGAGATACTCTTTCCATTCGTATTACTCAGCCACTATATGAAAAGGGGGTAAACTTCTGTAAGAGAAACCTTCGTGGAAGGTTGGTCCTTAGCAAAGGAGATAAGCCGTATGCATCGAAGGAAATTGAGGATAAGCTTAGGAAACAATGGAAGACTGCTGCACCTTGGTCATTGCTATCTTTAGGTAGGGGCTTCTATGAATTCTTTTTTGCCAATGAATCTGATATGCACAACGTTTGGGCAATGGGAACTTTAAACTTGAAGCCGGGGGTTTTACGATTATTTGAATGGACAGTTGATTTTGATATGCATAACCAGAGAAACACACATGCGCAAGTTTGGATCCAACTTATGGCACTGCCACAAGAATATTGGATGGAGCAGACCTTGCGAGAGATCGCTAGTGCGGTTGGCACACCGCTGGTTCTTGACAATGCAACACTGAAAAGACTCTTTGGACACTACGCCCGTATACTTGTCGACATTGACTTCTCCAAAAGAATTTTTCATGAAATTATTGTGGAAAGGGAAGGTGCTTCTTATCCTGTGGAAGTTGTTTATGAACGGATATCGGATTTTTGTTCGCATTGTCAGACACTTGGACATGATGTTACTAACTGTCGTTGGTTGTACCCAAGGAAGGATGTCATGTCTAAAGATAAAGTTGCAAAAGGGAAGACGCAGATACCGGTCACAAAACCTTAGTGGGTGCCTACGAAAGAGAATCCATCTGGTATAGGTTCATCCAAGGCTTTTGCAGAACCCTCACCGACAGAGCCACAAACAAAGATGCCCGCTGCTAATGCCTCTTCATCTGCAGCTCCAACACCAACTCAGACACTTCCTTGCGTGTCCGAGGAGATCCCCCAAGGTTCATTACCTTCACACCCTATGTTGGAGCTAGTTTCCCCTGTTGATGTACACGATGACGTGTTTTCGGAAGATGCCGACCATGTAAATTCTGAGTCGCGGGAGGAGTTGGAGTTCCCTGCACTAAGAAGGAACCTGAGACACATCCATCATCGGATGTTCATAATGATGAACATTCTTTGGCTGTTGATTTGGAGGTCTCCGCTTCTGCTAGGGAGACGTCACCAACTCAGCAATTTGAAGCGCACGATGACGTGCAAAGCAGCCCCAAGATAACCCCCTTGTTGTTAGATCCATTCCAGATGACACTGCCACTTTTTTGGAAATGGAACGTCTTGTCCAGCAGAGTTCCATGGAGGAAAATACGGGGACTGATAATAATGGAGACAGAACGTTGACCGTTTATCATAGTAATCCAACTGTTCAACATGACTTGGACCTTTGGATGCGAGTTCGTGAGTATGATAAAGCCAATGCAGAAGCACCATTCATTCCAGTTTTGTCTCGAAAACAGAAGCAACAAGTTAAGAAAAATCTTCAGATTGGTAAGCCACCGCCTTATAAAACCCGCTCTCAGGGAGGTTTTAACTCAGGTGATCAATGAATATTTTTTACTGAAATGTACGCGGTTTTGGTAACTCAGACACTAAAATCGCTCTAAAAAAATTTTATTTGTCTCATACGCCTTATATTATTTTTCTTGCGGAGCCTATGATAACATTTATACAAGTCCCTTCCTGGTACTGGCATAGCATTGATGTTACTAAATATTGTACAAATGTTAGAGATGGTTTGATGCCGAACCTTTGGGCTCTTTGGGGTTCGGATATCACTGCTTCTGTTATTTTTGTATCGTCTCAGTGTATTGCTCTAGAAATTACTTGGCAGCAGTCTCCTATTTATATAGCGGCGGTCTATGCCAGCAACTCTCATATTACACGCCGTCAACTCTGGGCGGACCTCACTAATCTGCAGGGTTGTTTTCAGGGGCCTTGGTTGTTTGTTGGGGATTTTAATGCGGTGCTGGGGGCTCATGAAAAAAGGGGTCGACATCCTCCTTTGCGTGTGTCATGCTTTGATTTTGCACATTGGACTAATGCTAATTTATTGACTCATCTTCCTACTTCAGGTCCTATATATACATGGCATAATGGTCGTTTTGGTTTGGAAAATGTTGCCCTTCGGTTGGATAGGTGTATCTGTAATGATGATTGGATTTCTTTCTGGCGGCTCAGTAGTTGTAGTGCTTTGGTTCGTCATCAGTCTGACCACCACCCGCTCTTGTTGTCTCTTGATGTCAATGTGGTTCAGCATGTGGTTCCTTTTATATTTTTTAAAGCTTGGTCAGAACATGAGGATTGTCGTGGTCTGGCGAGTGAGAACTGGTCCAAAAATGTTCGTGGTAGTGGCATGGTTTGTTTACAATTGAAATTGAAAAATCTAAAGTTAGCTTTCAAGTCTTGGAACCGCATTGTTTTTGGTGATGTAGATAGGCAGGTTCGGTTGGCTTTAGAGGAGGTAAATCGCATTCAACTTTTGATTGACTCAGAAGGTTTTTCAGATGATCTTTATGTTCAGGATCTCGAGGCTCAGTTGGTTCTCACCAAAGCTTTGAATTATCAAGATATTTTATGGAAGGAGAAAGCAAGAGATCAAAATTTTATTCATGGGGATCGTAACACTTCCTACTTTCACAGACTTGCGAAGTTCAGGGCAGCCGCCAAGCCTATCACTCTTCTCTATAATGGAGATACTGTTATTACGGATCCTGAGGATATTGAGGTACATGTGCTCAACTATTTTACATCCATTTTCAGCATTGATAATAACTGTGTTCAAAATGATATGCTGGACCGCTCTGTTCCTTGTTTGGTTACAGAGGAGGATAATCATAGCCTTCTCAGGCTCCCTTTGCGTGACGAAATTCATAATGTCGTGTTTGATTTGAATGGGGATGGTGCTCCCGGCCCGGATGGTTTTGGAGGTCACTTTTATCATACTTTTTGGGATATTATTGAAAAAGATGTCATTCATTCGGTTCAGGAATTTTTTATTACGGGTACTCTCCCTCCTAATATAAATTCCAATATGCTTGTTCTTATTCCTAAGGTAACAGGGGCGCAGGCAATGGGTGACTTTCGTCCAATTGCGCTTGCAAATTTTCAGTTTAAAATTGTTACGAAGATTTTAGCTGACAGACTCTCTATTATTTCTATGCGCATCATTTCTCCGGAGCAGCGAGGTTTTATCCGTGATAGGAATATTTCAGAATGTATTATTCTTGCTTCAGAGGCTGTTAATTTGATTGATAAAAGGCAGTTTGGCGGCAATGTGGCTTTGAAGGTCGACATTAGAAAGGCTTTCGACACGTTGGATTGGAATTTTTTGGTTGCGGTGCTCAAAAAATTTGGCTTTTCAGTTGTGTTTACTGATTGGATCCTTGCTATTTTGCATTCAGCTAGACTTTCTATTTTGGTGAATGGTAAGGCAGTGGGTTTTTTTACTTGTTCTCGTGGTGTCCGTCAGGGGGATCCGCTTTCTCCGCTTCTCTTCTGTATTGCTGAAGAGGTTCTTAGTAGGGCGATTTCTATGGCTTCTGCTGCGGGCAAAATTGTGCCTATGTTTTATTGTCGTGGGACTTCTATTCCTACTCACATTTTGTATGCAGATGATGTTCTAATATTTTGTGCAGGTACTAAACAAAATATTAGATGCTTGCTGAAAATTTTTAGTGACTACTCTGAGGTGTCGGGCCAGATTATTAATAATAGCAAAAGCAGGTTCTACTCGGGAGCTATGACGACCTCTCGTTCTCAAATGATTGCGGGAATGCTTGGGTTTAGTGCTGGCACCATTCCTTTTACTTATCTTGGCTGCCCCATCATCAAAGGCAAGCCGAAAGGTATTTATTTCAAATCTATTGTTGACAGAATAAAGGTAAAAATTGCAACATGGAAAGGGACTATGCTCACTATTATGGGACGGGTGCAGCTCATTAAATCCATTATTCACAGCATGCTTGTGTATTCTTTTCATATTTATATGTGGCCAAAGCGTCTACTTCATCAGTTAGACACTTGGATAAAAAAAATTATTTGGAGTGGCGACATTAGCACTCGTAAAGTGTGCACCGTATCTTGGAAAACTATGTGTCTTCCTTGGACAGCCGGTGGTCTGGACATTAAACCAACTCGGCTGATCAATGAATCCTTGATTCTTCATCTTGCTTGGAATTTTTTAGCGGGGGATTCTCATTGGGCAAGGCTACTTCGCCAAAGGTTCCTTAAAAATGGCACCCCTCTTCAACACTATTTTCAATCTTCGGTGTGGAGTGGTATCAAAGAGCACATAGGTACGGTCCTTTCCAATTCAATTTGGATTGTTGGCTCGGGCACTAATGTTAATTTATGGACAGACAATTGGCTCGGTAACCCTTTGGTTGAGTTGTTACAAGTTCCGCCATCTTTTCACAAATATTTACGTGCTTCAGTGGCTGATGTTATTGTCGATGGGGCTTTTCAATTACCTGCTGTAGTTATGGCTGCTCCTGAAGTAGCAAACCATGTTGCTAAGATTGTTTTGCCAACAGCCCCGTTGCCGGATACTCTTGTTTGGATTCACTCATCCGATGGCATGTTAACTTCGAAATTAGCTTTCAATTTTCTTGTGCCAGCTGCCATTTCTTTACCATGGGCTACTTCAATTTGGAAAGCTTGCATTCCTCCTTCTTGTTCTTTTATTCTTTGGCGCATTATGCATGGGAAAATGCCCACTGATGAAAATCTTCGTCGACGAGGTTGTATTATTGTTTCTATCTGTAGTTTCTGTTTGTGCACAGATGAGTCCTCCGATCATTTATTTCTTCATTGCCCCTTTGCAACGAATATTTGGTGTTGGCTGGGAGATATTCTTCACATCACTTTTGATTTGACTTCATTTGCGGCCCTCCTCACCTCATTACCGCAAAACCGGTCCTCTCAGATCCGTGATATTTTTATGGCTGCAGTGGTGCACACTCTTCACGGTATTTGGCTAGCTCGTAATTCTTTACGATTTAACAACATATTGGCTACGCTACAATCGACAAAGGTGCGTATTCATGCTGCCATTAGTTTTAGTGGCAATATTCCTGCTGGTAAATGTATTGCTTCTGATGATTATATTCTGGATGCTTTGTCGGTCTCTCCCCACAACCGTCGTGTCAGAGATATGTTGTTGGTTTATTGGAAAGCACCCTCGGCCCCTTGGATCAAAGTGAATACAGATGGCTCCCTTATTGGCCCTCTTGCAGCTTGTGGTGGTCTGTTCCGCGATCACCGTGGCTCCCTTTTAGGCGCCTTTGCTTGTAACATTGGTTTATCTACGATATTTTACGCTGAGGTCTATGGTTTTCTTCTTGCTTTGGAGTATGCAGCGCAGCATGGTTGGAGGAATGTTTGGTTAGAGAGCGACTCTACAAGTGCTCTGTTAGTTTTTAAAAACCGATCTCTGGTACCGGTTTTACTTCGAAACCGCTGGCACAACGCTTGCAACAAAGGTATACAGGTTAATACTTCTCACATATATAGGGAAGGAAATTGTTGTGCTGATTTGCTGGCTAACAAGAGACATGCCACCTACTTAATAATCATAGTCTTGTCGTACGTATACTTAAACATATTCATACTTGCTTGCTTATTACCTCGGACACTTGAATCGATCCGATTAATTGTAAACTTATACTTGTTCATGCTTGTAAATTCCTAAACATGGTGGAGTGATTAACTAATCAACCCACAACTTATCATGCTTGCTAAACACTCTTAAAGATATGCGAAGATTTTATACTTCGCGTCTTAGCATTCTAGGAATCTTGCTAACTTGCTAGTTCTCGACAACTATGTCGAGGCTCTAGTTTTTCCCTTACTTATGGATAACTTGCTACCCGTTTCATGACATGATTTCTCTAGTATGCCATGCCTTACTAACATGCTTAATACTTGCTTCACATCATAAGAATCATGCTTTCTTGATCATCATCTAGGACCTTGGTTTGAGGGGTTTACATTTATAAAAGACTGCACAAAAGATCCGGAACGAAAATCACCGAATCTGCCTAAAACGAGCAAGCAGCACCAGATGGCACTACTTACTCGCCTAGGCGAGTGAACTTAATGGGGAGGCGAGCTACTGCTCGCCATGGAGAGTAGGAGGCGAGCAGAACCCCCTGTTCGACCTTCTAGCTCGCCTAGCGAGCTATTTACTCGCCGTGCCGAGTTAGGACAGTCCAGCACCCCTAAAAATGGCATTTTTGACCCAGAAACCTCAAACCAGGTGTCCCTAAACATATTGGTACATATTTGATCATAAGAAACTTATAAAACGTTCATGTGGCAAGTATTAACACACTTAGTAAGCATGGCATGAAAAGGGGCAACTAAACTAATACATAAACCCTAGAATTTTCTTGTTATGTATATTAAACATACATGGCATAATCATAATCCCAAAGGGTGGGAAAACTATCTATGGAACTCACCTAACCAAGTTCTTGAAGCATCCCTAAGCTCTAAGCTCAAACAAGCCACAACCCTAACTTTGTTCCATTTGCTTCCTTTGCTCAAACCAATCAACTTGTCATTCCTTCTTGCAAAACTAATACACCTTGAACATGAAGAAACCATACTTGAACCATGTTTGAACTTACAACAAACAAACCCTAACTCTTGCTTTCAAAGCAAACCCATAATTGATTCTTGCTTGCTTCATCAATCCCATGCAACATACTCACATATGCTCCCAAAACAACAACTAAAGCCTTAGTTTCTTGATCAAGACCAAACCCTAGAATCTTAGATCACTTCTTAAAAGGAAAGATAAAGGATCAAAAAAAGACTAAGCTTCCATATGTTTGAGGATTAAGAAGGAACAAGAAAATATGCTTGGTATCGAAGAAGAATTAGAGAAGGATTGGTGAAGAAGAGAGGAAAGGGTGGCGTGAAAGAAGAGAGAAGGGAGAGCAAAATCACAAACAAAACCTAGAGAGATAAAAGAAAGAGGAAAGTGAGATATTTTGGGACAAATCCTAATAAATAACCTTTCCACATGAAATTACCATTTTACCCTTACCATTTTTCCCCGTAAAAAGCTGACATGTCATAAATATTCCCATTAACTTACTTTCCATGGTTTTAGTTCCTCTGGTACGATCACGGGTAATATACCGATGCTGACAGGCGGGATATTACATTCTACCCCCCTTAAAAAAATTTCGTCCTCGAAATTTAGAGATCAACTACCAATCATCATGACAAAAACTTACCATCTATGGTCTAAGCCATACATTTCTTATTCATACATATCCAAGAAGTTCATCATTGCTTGTTTTTCGTCCTGTTTCTCGATTCACATACATAAGCATATAGCTTTCTTGTTATTAATACCACTCATACTTAGGGTTATCTTAGTACATCATGATTCAGAACTTACCTTGCTACACACAGACGTATTATTATCTCGGACTCGTATCTTACCCGCTTAGCATGAACCATTCATAAAGATATCTTATCATAAACATGAACACTCAGGATTTGCCTTTTAACTGGAATCCTACCGAAAACCAGGTTTGCCCTGCAGTGCTTACTTGTAACTTTAAAACATCTTTTCATGCATACATAATCTTTCTTACCGCATTTTGCGACTTATGCCTCTTACATTCTTTACTCGTATAGACGATTCCACGAATCTCTTATCTTTTTCCAGAGCCTTGAGAAATCTTCCAATTTCATTGCAATCTCATTGCATCTTATCGCACCCGAACTCATGGGTATCTCATATAGCTTTACACAAGGAGTGAAATCAAATTGTTACTTTATCTGACAATCTAACATCCAACATTGTGGTTAACATGTTCTTGAAACTTCCTAGCAAATTTACTTGCACATACATCATACATTCTTAACATATCTCTGTGTATCCCGTAGGATATTGACTTCGTACGAACATTGTCGTTTCCATAACATGCGCATACTTTCAGGTGCCACTTCTTGTTAAATGATAACGATACGTGTTCTAAAATATTTCTTAAAGAAATTTTTCTTAAACTTTGGTATTCGGGTTCTTGGAACGAATATACACATGCCTAAAAAGATTTTATCATTCCCAAAACTGAATTTGTAATGGTACTACAGAACCACCGGACAAGTTTCTATATTTGAAAAAGATTTTACAACTCGCCCAAAACTTGTCCACGACAAGTTGGTCCTGAAGTTTGTATGCCTTAAGTAAGTTTGCTTACGACGTATCTCAGCAGTTTTGAAAATGTATAATTCCACGAGTTTTAAAATAAGCATCGTTCCCAAGTTCCTTAATACCAACCTTAGCTTCTAAAAGTTATAAAATCATGACTTAACATGTCTTAACAAGTATCGTTTTCACTCAACAAGTATTTGCATATGAGAGTATGATTCTCATTGCATAAACTCGAGAGTTGCATCTCCTTTCATGATAACATACTTAACTCCGAAAGTGGATTCTTACCTTCTTAACTAATATATGTAGCTCATACACGTATTACTGCATAACATAGACCATAGATGATCCTTCGCCCACTTGACGGTAACTTGTTCCTCTTCTTCAGGAACACATAACTTGATTCTCCACATAATTTCATTCAGTTAACACTTGAGCGTTAATATCTTTTTCCGAAACCGGTCATCATACTCTATGTTTCAATCATTACTTGAATCACAAGAGGAAACCTTCTGAACCTAACATGTTTTCCAATATCATCATTCATGCATTCTTGACCAATTCATATGTGGCAACTCTTGTCTTTCTCATCTTACCTTGGTGGAGATACATACTTAAAACTTTTACCTTAGCCAATGATGACTATATAAACATCCATACTTACTTATCACATCGAGAACTCCTCGCTTGTCTTATGATGCATCTTGCTAAACTTAAATTACCAACCGAACATTCTTCACGAATATCCATACATACTAAAATTCCATGTTTCGTGATTAACGATTAGCTTCCATGGCGCTACTCTGATTCCCACCGGTTGGTTTAAACCATTACTCTAATCCGTTAGAGCGATTGAGACTTCACATTCCTTTCACTTGTCTTTACTACTGCCTTGTAAGAACAAAACTCGTGATGACTTATCTTATGCTCATAATACTTGATTTGGGGGTAAACCTTACGTTCTTGCTGGTTACATTTACCATACATATCATAATTGAACTTGTTTCCAAGTAACTCGAATTCCTTTGACAAACTCATATAACACTTGAACATATCCTTCTTGAACCTCTAATCCTTGTACCTTCGCATCCTCGCATACTATATTTTGCTTAATCATAACAATGCTTGCTCGTTGATTTTTCTTTTAAAAGAAAACTTCGTAAGCTAGCGCACAGGTCATTGACGTTGATGATTTTCCTACTTTATAAATATATTGAGTTTTGGCCCCAGCCATTGTTCTAAAATCATAGAACGAGTTGATAACACATACGTGCCATCAAACTTAGACCCTAATGAGTCTAGCCCGCTCTACGAGTGTCGAAGCAAACCGGTTCCTAGAAAATCTCGTGAATTTTTAAAATATCAACCTCAATCACCCATACGTGTAAATCCTTTTTAAAATTATTTAAACCTGATAGTTCAATTTCATAATGAGCCTTAGCAAGTTAATTAAGCAAAACATAGGTTCGAGCGATACGTCATAATTCCACATAATCGGTGAACCTTGTGATTCCTCATAACTTAGCACCACTTTAACTTCTTACTTCATACCTCATGCATAAACATCTGTGACTTTCCTTCTAATTGCCGGAACTTCTATACTCTTGATCTTAGCTCGTTCTTGACTCTTGACATATTAACCTCCAAAGCTACCTTAAACCGTATCGATTTCGTTGATGGTTGCCCATGTCCTTTTCCTTGAAAATCTTAGGATATGATATGCATTCGTTACTTGATGTCATAAATTATTTTTCGTCATATAAAAGATTATTGTGTAGACATCTTCCCAATAGTCATTGCAAACCATTGGAACGAACGGGTAAATTTCATAAAAACGGAAAATTTCGTTCCATGTTCGCTTTTGGTGAGTTTCTCCAACTATAATTGTTTTTATTTTCAAGTAACCAATGCACATCATTCATTCCTACCATCGTAAAACATTCCATAACGTATGCATGGCAACTTCAACCTTTTCGATACAATTCTTGGCACGTCGGAAATCAATGCCTTAATCCTGATAATATAAAACTTTCTCTTGAATCCTTAACTTCCTCCACTACGAATAGCTTACCTCATTATGTTGCCACTTACGCAACTTTCCGAACATACATGTCCTTAACTTCATTCATATATTACCATTTCTGAGAGCTCGCTGACTCCGTCAACATACGTCGACTTCTCACTATCTTGTAACCTTGTACTGACATTCCAGAATATCATAAACTCGTTCCAACAACAACTCTTACCGAAACTTTCGGTCATGGTTAGATACATATATCCAACTTATTCACTTTCGGGTACATGAAGTATCACTAACATCTTACCCGACATTGTCGGAACGTTCCTTCTTAACAAAACCTTATATTCCCGGAGGATTCCCACTTGTACTTGCTTGGTTCACCGGCCACCTTTTGGCACGATCAAATTCTTCATCACATACTTCGTTCCTCCTAGGTCCTATTCAACTCTCAGGCATCCGTTCTAATCGTTGAATGCTAAATTGAGTTGATCAGGCTCAACTAACAACAACAACTAGAACATTTACCCGGAACCCAATGGTCCCCCTACCTTAGTTGTAACTTAATGACCTAAGGCACGGTCTGAATCGACCTGCTCTGATACCAAATGTAATACCCATACCAGACGTATCTAGAAAGTCTAGCACGTGCGTTGAATTTAGTACTGGATACATTAAAATATACAACATAAAAATTTTGAATGAATTTATATACAACAAAACGCGTTCGTACAATATCAATACATCATAACTTGTCTAATTTGAAAATAATAAATCCTTGAGATCCATGTTCTTCATGCTTTAGTACGAACGATCTCTTGCTGAAAAATCCATCCGGCTGCTACCTTGACGTCCAATCTGATATCTGAAACAAATAAGGATTGGGATGAGACATAATGTCTCAGTGAGTTCCCCTAAATCCTAGGCTATAGGTAACCTTTGGGAAAACCTATGGTCACCACGTGTCTACAATACAACCTGACGGTTGATTATACGTGTGTGGTCATATTTCCTAGACGGTAGTGCATGCTAGACCCGTCATAGGCTTATCTCGCTTGTTATAGGCTTCTCATCCTATACGTGTCATGGCGGTCGAAAGGGAACCTAGAACCGCATTGCCAAGAATACGATCTACGTATCAAGGCCTAAACTTATCATAATCATGGCACGATTCTAAACCGGAAGATTAGGGGAAACCTAAGATCGTCATCGGTATCATGTTCTTTACTTGTTCTATACATAACTTGAACTCGTCTTATAGCATCACATGCTCTTATACTTAACTTAATCATACGTGCTTTCATTCGTGAACATAATCATAATCATAATCATATCATACATAAACGTATCTAAGTTCATTCAATTATGTTAGCGTTGAACAAACAATTATTATCTTGATTCATTTTACGGATAGTCACGGGTGGAGTAACCCCGAGATCAATCCCATACATGACCGATGTACGTACATCGGACTCCCTCGGTGTCGTGCGGGTGTCTTGCGGCTTGAACCGTTCCGCTTAGGTCGAGAACCTCCCGTATCCCCCTGGCGTGGATAACAAGAGACACGAGCACCTACGTCTTGTTAATTTCAGTGGCATGCGGGTCCCTTACGGCTTGAATCGTTCCCCTTAGATCGAGAACCTCTAGTATCCCCCTGATGTGGATAGCAAGAGACATGCCACCTACTTAATAATCATAGTCTTGTCGTACGTATACTTAAACATATTCATACTTGCTTGCTTATTACCTCGGACCCTTGAATCGATCCGATTAATTGTAAACTTATACTTGTTCATGCTTGTAAATTCCTAAACATGGTGGAGTGATTAACTAATCAACCCACAACTTATCATGCTTGCTAAACACTCTTAAACATATGCGAAGATTTTATACTTCGCGTCTTAGCATTCTAGGAATCTTGCTAACTTGCTAGTTCTCGACAACTATGTCGAGGCTCTAGTTTTTCCCTTACTTATGGATAACTTGCTACCCGTTTCATGACATGATTTCTCTAGTATGCCATGCCTTACTAACATGCTTAATACTTGCTTCACATCATAAGAATCATGCTTTCTTGATCATCATTTAGGACCTTGGTTTGAGGGGTTTACATTTATAAAAGACTGCACAAAAGATCCAGAACGAAAATCACCGAATCTGCCTAAAACAAGCAAGCAGCACCAGATGGCACTACTTACTCGCCTAGGCGAGTGAACTTACTGGGGAGGCGAGCTACTGCTCGCCATGGCGAGTAGGAGGCGAGCAGAACCCCCTGTTTACTCGCCGTGGCGAGTTAGGACAGTCCAGAACCCCTAAAAATGGCATTTTTGACCCAAAAACCTCAAACCAAGTGTCCCTAAACATATTGGTACATATTTGATCATAAGAAACTTATAAAACGTTCATGTGGCAAGTATTAACACACTTAGTAAGCATGGCATGAAAAGGGGCAACTAAACTAATACATAAACCCTAGAATTTTCTTGTTATTCATATTAAACATACATGGCATAATCATAATCCCGAAGGGTGGGAAAGCTATCTATGGAACTCACCTAACCAAGTTCTTGAAGCATCCCCAAGCTCTAAGCTCAAACAAGCCACAACCCTAACTTTGTTCCATTTGCTTCCTTTGCTCAAACCAATCAACTTGTCATTCCTTCTTGCAAAACTAATACACCTTGAACATGAAGAAACCATACTTGAACCATGTTTGAACTTACAACAAACAAACCCTAACTCTTGCTTTCAAAGCAAACCCATAATTGATTCTTGCTTGCTTCATCAATCCCATGCAACATACTCACATATGCTCCCAAAACAACAACTAAAGCCTTAGTTTCTTGATCAAGACCAAACCCTAGAATCTTAGATCACTTCTTAAAAGGAAAGATAAAGGATCAAAAAAAGACTAAGCTTCCATATGTTTGAGGATTAAGAAGGAACAAGAAAATATGCTTGGTATGGAAGAAGAATTAGAGAAGGATTGGTGAAGAAGAGAGGAAAGGGTGGCGTGAAAGAAGAGAGAAGGGAGAGCAAAATCACAAACAAAACCTAGAGAGAGAAAAGAAAGAGGAAAGTGAGATATTTTGGGACAAATCCAAATAAATAACCTTTCCACATGAAATTACCATTTTACCCTTGCCTTAAGCGTGTTTAATTCGTCTCTGATACTTTTCCCCGTAAAAAGCTGACATGTCATAAATATTCCCATTAACTTACTTTCCCTTATTTTAGTTCCTCTGGTACGATTACGGGTAATATACCGATGCTGACAGGCGGGATATTACAGGCTCTAACCTAGCCTATAATCAGGATAAAAATTATAAAGAAAAAGTCATGATAGGATAAGAAAATGATTTATTTTATCATATCTCTTTGGTGCATAAAACATGAAATTTAAGTAGGATATGATTAATATATCATATCCCGTCTCCCTCCTGACCATCAAACGGACCCTAAATAATTTATGTATGATATGATTAATATATCACATCCCGTCTCCCTCCTGACCATCAAACAAACCCTAAATGATTGAAAATAATTCTTACAAAAAACGATTTAAAAACACTATCACCAATTTGAGTGATTAAGCAATTTTAGGAATCCCTAAAAAAAAGTATTTTAGAGAATTTTAGTGATTAAGTTTAGGTCTCATTTTGTAAACCATTGGAAAGAGTCTCAATTGATTGTCAATAAGTTTTTTTTTATGGATTCTAATAACAACGTAAAATGCCTATAAAAACAGCATTAAATGTATTTTCCTTAAAAGAAATAGATTAAAAACTGATTATCAATACAACAAATAGAATAGACATAAGAAGTCGATGCACAAGTTTTAAATTTAAAAAATTATTATCATGTTTGATTTTAATTTTAATGGTTGCATTAAACAATTTCACAAAAATTAATTCAAATGCCTTAATTTTTTCCAATTTGATATTTGATATTGCCTTTAATAAAGAAACTACCGTCTCGTGAGTTTAAGTTAGTTGGTATAAACATTGCATTATATATGCACTGATTGAGGTTTAAACTCCGGACATCTCACTTATCCGTGAATTTTTCGCCACTAGGTTCCTTGACAAAAAAGTACTAGTAGTTCAGAAGTCCTCAACTCAATTCGTAAAATGCTGAAATATTTAGACCGAACGACGTAACCGAGTTTCGAACAAAAACCTCTCAACTTGTTTGTGAATTTTATAATTAATTGACATTTTGACTATCTAAAAAAAGGCTTATCCACTTTTGTGTGAGTTCCATAGTTATTTGCGAATTTGTCTGTCTAAAAAAAACTACCAGCAGTCTAGCACCCATATTTTCAGCTTCTTCTTTTCTTTCCATTAATATATGCATTAATCCGCTCAATCTCAAATTTTCACTAATTACTACTTGTGTGTGTGTGTGTGTGTGTATAATATTTTATCACAAAACTTCATTTGCTTTTTACCATTTTTTACATCACAATACTCTTCTTTTTGTTTCCTATTATTCGAATATATTTTATTTAATTTTTATTTTTCTTTGTGACTATACTAACATTTGTCTCTTTTTTTTTCTCTCAATATTCTCCACCAAGAAAATTTCACTATCGACCATTAAAATAAAATTAGATTAAAATTTTTGCTTTAAAAATTGCAAGGAGAATATTTAAACTGCTATTTTTTTTAAAAAAATTTAGACTTATATCTTATTTAGTAAAAAAATTTATTATAAATTATTTAAAATTTTAAGGGTCAACGTATTTCGCGCACAACGCGTGTTCCTACACTAGTTTTATTTTAATTTTAACTTTAGTTTTCTACATTTCAGTATTTCCTTCCGAAATGGCTGCATATATATTTTTTAGTTACATGAGGAAAAAAATCGTTGCTTATGTTATCTTGCACTAAAACACATAAATAAATAAAAAATTATTTGATTTTTTAAGTACAGCTCAATGAATTTGGGAATTCACTAAAGAAACAATTTTATTTTAGGAAAATTCATTTACTACAAATATACAAAAACTCCAATGATTATGGGCATTAGCTCCTATAAATAAATCAACCCTCACAATTTCACAATACCAACATCACTTTTTTCACCCTATATATCTTTCAAGGTTACTTTTTCTTACAAGGAAAATGGCCAAAACCCTAGCATTGTTGCTACTTTTACTCCAACTAATTACTTTCACTGCACTTGCTGAAGAGCTTAAAACTGATTTTGACAAACCTGATCGTTTTAGGCGTCCGTTTTTTAGTCCTCGTGTCCCTGTTAAGATCGATCCAAGTATCTTTGATCCAGTTAATGATCCTATGATAACTGATCCTGATGTTAGCACACTTGATCCAAATACACCTCCTGCCATTGAAACAGATCGATTTAGGCTTCCAAGTTTTAAGCCTCGTTCACCTGTTAAACGTGCCCCTATCAGGTCTACTCCTGTTAAACCTCCTATCACTATTCAGCCTGGTCCTGTTAGGTTTGATCCTGTTAACCCTGTTGATCTAAGTACACCTCCTCCCCCGGTTTAGGTCTTGGTTTTCATTTTTGTGTTAAAATAAGGTGTTCAATACTTGAACTATCACTTTTGACAAGGAAAAAAAGAGCCTGAATCATCAATAGTAATAAAGTGTGACATTATGTGTAAATGACGGCTCTTGTAAGAATTCAATATTAAATAAAATGATATTTACTGCTTTTGTTTAATTTTTTTTTTGTTTTGTTTTTGTGAATGGGTTGTTTAATTTGTTTATTGTTTAATAAAAAATGATTAATTTGTTGAATTTAGTATCCTTTATCGTATGAATAATGTGTGTGGCTTCAAAAATCTCATGTCCTTCAATCTTGCAAAGCTAGAAGTACCTATAAGCTGCAAAGTTTAACTTATATTGCATGATGGGAATTAACTTTAATCACGGTGTGAACATAACATCCTAATATAAGCTAGAAGTTAATTCTTATTGGTCCAACATGTGATTAATAAGAAGCCACACACATTATTTGTCAAAAAAAAAGAAGCCACACACATTACTGTGAATTATTAACCAACAGATTAATTCTTGAAATAGAGCACATCCACATAAGATTACTTAAGTTGAACCTGGACACAATCATGTAAGTTTATTTGAACAATTTGTTTCTCTATCCATTGATGATAAAAGTGAAACATAAAGAAACAAAAACAAAACCAGTTATAACAATCTTTTTTAAGAAGTTGAATCCTTAGCAATCTACCATGTAAACTTGTGCCGATGGCGAATTTTGAAGCAAGAAGTTAATTATTCCATCGGGTATGGGTGCAGATGGTTCCAATCCTGCTTTAAACGATTTTCTTAACTTTGCAGCTTCTTTCCGCGACTTAATTTCCTGTAACTTGGCCTCCATCAGCATCTTGCGAAAACTATATGCAAGTGGTTCCCTTTTCACTTTCAATGACTTCAAGTTACCTAAGGATGGGAGCTTGATCTTCAATACATCAGAATTTAAAGAGAGAACCTAAGAAACATGGGATGAGGGTGGATCAATCTTATGTGTGTCAATTGATTTTGGAATTTAGATATAAGAAAAACCTAAGAAACATGGGATGAGGGTGGATCAATCTTATGTGTGTCAATTGATTTTGGAATTTAGATATAAGAAAAAACATCTTAAAAAGAAAGTAACAATCAAAACATGCCTTTTAAAAAGATGACATGAGTCTTTTCAAACTTTATTAAGATCTCGAGTTCGATTTTGTCTTTGGGTATACAACAACATTAAAATACTTAGGGAGAGTTTGCCACTAATTTAGTTACACATACTTAAGGAAGCAAAGAATATATGATTTACACAAAAAAAAATGGGAGTTGCATAGTTTTGATAGTATTTTTTCTTTCAAAAAAATACTTAGGGAGAGTTTGCCACTAATTTAATTACACATACTTAAGAAAATATTCTCTACAGTTGCGTGCAAAGAATATACGATTTAAAAAAAAAATGGGAGTTGCATAGTTTTGATAGTATTTTTTCTGTCAATTATGTCCTTCATTTAAACTATTTAATTTAAATTTTTATCACTTTTATAATATTATTCAAATATTTTAAAAAAATATTTGTTAAGGGTTTTACATAAAAGTATTATTGACTCCTTAAAAAAAAGCACTATTGACAAAAATATAATGGAATACATCTATAATAATGGGATACTTTCAATAATGCTAAAAGTATTTTAGTACTTCCTCCATTTCTTTTCTTTTGATGTTTTAGGACTTCAACTTTATTTCAAAATATTTGATGTTTTAGGATTTTTAATATTTTTTATCCAATTTTACCCTTGTTGAAAAACACACTATTTAATTGGAAATTTCAATAATAAATGCAATTGAAGTTTCAATTTGTGTGGTGAGTGATAATTAAGTAGATTTGAATTTGGAGAAAAATCAAGGAGTAAATATACAGTAGCCAAAAAATATAAATAAGGGAATTTTAGTCTAAACCTTACAACTATTCCAATACTTGTGCAATCACCTAAAACATCAAAAGAAAAGAAATGGAGGGAGTACTATTTTGTCCTCGTGAGCTTAGCATAGTTAGTAGGGACAATGCATAAAATATGCAAGGTCCGAGGTTCAAACCCCGGCCATAAAAAAAAACTATTTTAAATTTTGGGAAAAAATGTGCATTTTTTTTGCTAGGCAAGGAGTAAGGACAAACATCAAGAGGAAACACTGACATCCCAACTGTAATATCCCGCCTGTCAGTATCGGTATTTTACCAGACGATCGTGCCAGAGGATTAAAGTTTAAGGAAAGTAAGCGTAATGGGAAATATTTAATATGAAATGTCAGCTTATTATGGATTAAGTATCAGTATCGGATTTAACACGTTTAAAAGGCAAGGGCATAATGGTAATTTCTCGAGAAAGGATATTTAAGTGTTTTTGGGCAAGATATTTTCATTATTCTTATCCTTTTCTCTCTCTAGGTTTGGGAAGCAACTCTCTCTTCCTTCTCTCTTCCTTCTCACGCCCCCTTTCCTCTTCCTCTCCATCAAATCTTCTTCTTCTCCATGGCAAGTGAAATAACATTGCTCCCTCATGGTCTCTTAAACTTGTAGAAGCTTGGTTAAGGTTTGATTTCTCTTTTCCACCTCTCATGAAGTTCATCCCATCTCTTTTCCTCTTCACCAATCTTTCAAGAAACTTCATCCTTCCATGGTAAGTTTCCAAACTTGTTCCCTTGTGATCATTTAAGCTTAAGGAAGTATGAATTATGTTTGATTTCTTCTATTTATCCTCTTGAGGAAGTGTTTGGAAATTAGGGTTTTGGTGAAAGAAGCTTTG
The DNA here is from genome assembly GCF_051527215.1 of Medicago sativa. Lineage (NCBI taxonomy): Eukaryota > Viridiplantae > Streptophyta > Magnoliopsida > Fabales > Fabaceae > Medicago > Medicago sativa. Next base: position 36,524,225 of record NC_140755.1, on the reverse strand, counting down.
TAATGGATTAGAGATGAGCTAGCAAAGATCATCATGCTAGGGTTTACAAGAAAACAACAAGATTGGTAAGGTTTGAGCCAAAGAAGCAAGTGGGGAAAAATAAGCTAGGGTTTTGGCTTGCTTGAGTTTGAAGCTTGGAGTTATTACAAGAACATGTTTAGGTGAGTTCCATAGTTAGTTTTCCCACCCTTTGGGATTATGTTTATGACTTGTTAGATTAATATGAATAACATGAATATTTCTAGGGTTTTCAAGTGAAGGTTTAGTTGCCCTTTTCTTGCCATGCATGCAAAATATGTTTATACTTGCCGAATGAATGTTTTATAAGTTTCCAATGATCAATTATGTTTCAAAACACTTAGAGACACTTGGTTTGAGGTTTTTGGGTCAAAAATACCATTTTTAAGTGTTCTGGACTGTTCTAACTCGCCACGGCGAGCTATTACTCGCCACGGCGAGCTGGAACTCCGAAAGGGGGGTCTTACTCGCCCCCAACTCGCCACGGCGAGTTACCACTCGCCTCCCCAGCAAATCTACTCGCCTAGGCGAGTAAGACAGTGAGGGATCACATTGTTTTGCTCGCTTCGGCCGGCATGGGGATTCGCGATGCGGTTTTCTTCGTGGTGTCTTTTTACGAATGTAAACCCCTCAAATCAAGGTCATAAATGGTGATCATTGTAAGCAAGATTTCTATGATAAAGAAGCAAGTATTAAGCATTTTGGTAAGGCATGGTAAACGAGAGTATGTTGAGAATCGGGTAGCAAGATAAACCTTAAGGAAAGGGAAGAAGCTAGAGCCTCGATATAGTTATCGAGAACTAGAATAGTTAGAAAGAAATAGAATGCTATGCATTAGTGATATGCTTGATAAGACGCGAGGTAATGTGAGTATTATCTTCGCATAGAAGCATGTGCCATACGAGTATGGCAAGACGTGAATCGATTTCACATCCATTCACAAAGTAAGTTAAGCAAGCATATAAGTTTACCTCTAGTGGGATCGTTTAAGGATCCGAGGTATAAGAGATAGTATGTATAGATTTAATCTTCATACATGCATAAGACTAAGATAATCAAGAAAGAAAGAGTGTCATGTCTCTTGTTATCCAAATTGGATTCAAGCGGTTCCCCAAGGGGAATGGTTAAGCCGCAAGGGAGCCGCATTTCACTAAGTTAAGGTGTCGTGTCTTTTGTATTCCTTCCAAGGTCGGGTACAAAAGGTTCTCCAAGGGGAATGGGGTAAGCCGTAAGGGACCCGCACGTTCACTAAGGGAGTCCGGTGCGCTCTTGCTAAGCACTTCACCGGTAGTAAGGGATTAACTTCCGGGGTTACTCCACTCGGGACTAATCCATAAAATGAATTCAAGATAATTGTTTGTTACACGCTAACATAATCAATGAAGCTGACAATGCATATTCATCATACATTTATGAGTAATGTGTCATAGAGCCTTGGCATAGACTGTCAAGAACTAGAAAGAATATAAAAGTAGAAAGTCAAGAGCTAGCAAGCTAGAAAGAGTCACATTTGTGGCAAGATTAAGAAAGTTTATTAATACTTCTTATCCAAGTAAGTAAGTAAGTAAGTAAGTAAGCAAGTTAAGAGAGTTATACCGTCGACGATCTTAGGTTTCCCCTAATCGTCCGGTTAGAGTCGTGTCATGATTTTAGCAAGTGAAGGCCTTGATGCGTAGATCGTATCTTGGCAATGCGGTTTTAGATCCCCTTAACCGCCATGGCACGTATAAGAAGAGAAGCCTATAACAAGTTAAGAATATTAAGACGGCCCTAGCAAGCACCGCCGTCTAAGAAAGCAAGCCCCCACACACGTATAATCAACCGTCAGGTTGTATTGTAGACACGTGGTGACCGTAGGTTTCCCCCGAGGTTGCCTATAGCCTAGGGTTAGGTGGAACTCACTGAGACATTATGTCTCATCCCAATCCTTATTTGTTTCAGATAACAGGAAGGATTAGCAAGGTAGTAGCCAGATGGATTTTCAGCAAGAGCTCGTTCGTACCTGAGGCATGAAAAACATGGATCTCAAGGATGTATTCAATTTAAATAAGATAAGATATGATGTAATGATATTGTACGAACGTGTTTTGTTGTATATAAATTCATTCGAAGTTTTTACGTTGTAAATTTTTAATGTATCCAGTACTAAACTAATGCACATGCTAGACTTTCTAGATACGTCTAGTATGGGTGTTACATTTGGTATCAGAGCAGGTCGATTCAGACCGTGCCTTGGGTCATTAAGTTACAACAAAGTTAGTGGGACCATTGGGTTCCGGGTAAATGTTCTAGTTGTCGTTGTTAATTGAGCCTGATCAACTCAATTTAGCATTCGACGATTAGAATGGATGCCTGAGAGCTGAATAGGACCCTGGAGGAACGAAGTATGTGAAGAAGATGCATTGGAAAGTAAGAACTCGGAAGGAGTATTAGTAAGAAGTTTGATTGTGCCAATAGGTGGCCGGTGAACTAAGTAGTAGAAATGTGAATTCTTCGGGAGTGTAAGGTAATGTTATGAAGGGACGTTCCGACAGCGTTGGGTAAGATGTTATAGATACATCGTATACCCATGAGTACAGAGTTTGTAGATGTATAAGTATGATCTGAAGCATCAGTAAGATTTGTGTTCCAGAATGCCAGCGCAGTGCTACAAGTTAGAAAGAAGTTGATGTAGGCTAGCGGAATTAGTAGGCTCTCAGGGATAGCATTATGTGAATGATGTTATGGACTTGTAAGCTCAGAGTAGACAAGGCTCTAGTGTTCTGAAAGTGCGTTAAGTCGCAATGTAGCGAGGAAAGTTACTCGTAGTAGAAGAGGTTAAGGATTCAAGCGAAAGTTTATGTCATCAGGACTAAGGCATTGATTTCCGACGAGCCAATGACTGTATTGAAATAGGTTGATGGTTGCCGTGCAAATTTTGTAGAATATTTTATGATGATAGGAATGAATGATATGCATTGGACTACTTGAGAAATAAGAATTTTCAGGTAAAGTATATTTATAAGGAGATTGAACTGAAGAAACTCGCCAATAGCGAACCAGAGGCGAAATTCTCAGTTTTCCGAAAACCGTTAGTTCGTCTCTAGGATTTGCAGTAATTATTGGAGAGTTATCTTCACAAATCTTTAAAGCAAACAAAAAAAAAAAAAAACTTTTTATGACATCAAGTAAGGAATGCATATCACATTCTAAGATTTTCAAAGGAAAAGGCATGAGCAACTATTAACGAAAATTGATACGGTTAAGGTGGCTTTAGAGTTATTGTGTCAAGGGTCGAGAAGGAGTTCAGACTAAGAGTTTAGAGGTTCCAGTATTCAGAATGGACAACATGAATGTAAAGACATGAAGAAAAGAAGTTAAAGAGATGAAGAGTTATATGAAGTCATAAGGTTCTCGGATTTTGTGGAGTTATGAGTATTCCCCGAATCTACGTTTTTGCTTAATTAACTTGCTAAGGCTCGTTAGGATGTAGAATCATAAAGTTTACAAGATTTTAGAATGACATACACATGTGGGTAATTGATGTTGACAGTTTTGAAAAATTCAAAGAAAATTTTGTAGGTACCAGATTGTTACGACTCACATAGAGTGAGCTAAATTCACTAGAACCAAGATTTGATGGCACACATGTGTTACCAACTTGTTCTATGATTTTTGAGTAACGACTTGGGCTTAAATTTAGTATAAATTATTTAGTGGAAAAATCATCAATATCAATGACCCGTATGCTAGTTATGAAGTTTTCATTAAAAGAAAAAAACCAACGAGCAAGCATAGGAATGATTAAGCGAATTATAGTACACGGGAATACTAAGGTGCAAGGTTAGATATTTGAGGAATATATGTCCAAGTGCAAAATGAGTCTACTATGAGAATTTGGGATTGCTCGGAAACAAGTTCAAGTATGATATGTAAATATCAGGAGGTGAACCCAATTAGCAAGAACGTAAGGTATATCCCCGAGTAAAGTATTATGAGTATACGATAAGTTTATCGTGAGTTTTGAGCTTATAAGCAGTGGTAAGTGTAAAGTTGTGACGTGGTTGCAACATGGAAAGTCTAGAGATTAGTTCAAGAAGATAATAAACAAGTGGTGAACAGGAATGAGAAGTTACACACATCTCAACGGATTAGAGTATTGGTTTAAATCAACCGGAGGGAATCAGAGTAACGCAACATAAGTTAATTGGTTAAGTTGCTGATGATAACTATAGGGTATGAAAATTGGAAGTAAGAATCTTCGTAGAGAATGTTTGAGATAATAATACAGTTTTAGTAAGGAAAGTACTACGAGACGAGCGAGAGGAACTTTCATTATGATAAGTAAGTATTGATGCTTATACCGTCAGTGATGAATAAGATAAAAGTTTAAAGGTTGTATCTTCACTTAAGCAAGACAAGAAAGACTAGAGTTACCACAGATGAAGTAATCGAATTGCCTGATTGATGAGGTTGAATGTGTTTAGGAGCTATTGGTTAGTCAGGGAAGGTTATGAGCTACCATAAGAGAATACGGTTCACGAGATATGCACGAAGAAGTACATACCCTCCTATACCCTACTTGTAAGCGATAACGATAATTGCCAGAATAAAGTTAAAAATTTTGATTCTGTGGCTTTTAAAGTTAAGATTGGTATTAAGGAACTTGGGAACGAAGTTTATTATAAAAACATGACATTGTACATTGTTGAAACTGAGGAGGCATGTCATGAGCGAGTAAGCTCACTTAGGGCGTGCAGACTTCGGGGCCAACTTGTCATAGGCAAGTTTGGGACGAGTTGTAAAACTTTTTTTTCATAATATAGAGACTCGTCCTGAGGTTCTGCGGTATCATTACAACTCGGTTTCAAAATGACATTTTCTTTAGTTAAGTAAATGTTCGTTCCAAAGACCTATGTACCAAAGTTTAGAGATTTTTTTGAAGCAAAATGCTAGAATCAGTATCGTTATTAACTAACAAGCAGCGGTACTTGAAGGGATGAGAATACTATGGAGATAAGATTTTAAGAGGAAACGGAAAAGTCCTTACAATATCAATATCATACGAGATTTGTGGATTTTTGCTTAAAGAGTTCAAGTATAAGTGCCAAAGGGATTTAGTAGAAGATTTTAAGAGTACGTAATCCGCAAGACTGGTAAATAGATAGTCAGATGAATCGACGTAATGGATTTCGTTTCTTCATGTCAAGTTAGAAAGGTTTTTGAAGAGTTTGAAAGAGTTAAGAGATTTGTATAATCATCAAGATAAGTAACATAAGTAAGAGATATAAATCGCAAGATGCGGTAAGAAAGATTATGTATGCATAGAAAGAGGTATGTATGAATACGATGTTTTAGATGCAAGAAAGCACTGCGGGGCAAACCTGGATTCCGGTAGGACCCCAGTATAAAGGCAAATCCTGAGTGTTTTAGTTCGAAAAAGGTTAATTACGTGAATGGTTATGCTAAACAGCTGAGATATGGAATTGAGACAACTAGTCCGCATGTAGCCAAAATGTGTGTCAAACACAATGTTCTGAGATAGTTCTATGATATTAAGATTGAGGAGGTCATATTCGTTAGGCGAATAAGGAAGAGGATGAGTTATATGCTTCAAACCCTTTGGTAGGGAGTATGAACAGACTTTGTTTAACTAAAAACCGAAGAAGACGAGTTTAATCTCAGAGATTGGTATATGGTTTCTAAATTTCGAGGACGAAATTTTTTAAGGGGGGTAGAATGTAATATCCCGCCTGTCAGTATCGGTATTTTACCAGACGATCGTGCCAGAGGATTAAAGTTTAAGGAAAGTAAGCGTAATGGGAAATATTTAATATGAAATGTCAGCTTATTATGGATTAAGTATCAGTATCGGATTTAACACGTTTAAAAGGCAAGGGCATAATGGTAATTTCTCGAGAAAGGATATTTAAGTGTTTTTGGGCAAGATATTTTCATTATTCTTATCCTTTTCTCTCTCTAGGTTTAGGAAGCAACTCTCTCTTCCTTCTCTCTTCCTTCTCACGCCCCCTTTCCTCTTCCTCTCCATCAAATCTTCTTCTTCTCCATGGCAAGTGAAATAACATTGCTCCCTCATGGTCTCTTAAACTTGTAGAAGCTTGGTTAAGGTTTGATTTCTCTTTTCCACCTCTCATGAAGTTCATCCCATCTCTTTTCCTCTTCACCAATCTTTCAAGAAACTTCATCCTTCCATGGTAAGTTTCCAAACTTGTTCCCTTGTGATCATTTAAGCTTAAGGAAGTATGAATTATGTTTGATTTCTTCTATTTATCCTCTTGAGGAAGTGTTTGGAAATTAGGGTTTTGGTGAAAGAAGCTTTGTAATGGATTAGAGATGAGCTAGCAAAGATCATCATGCTAGGGTTTACAAGAAAACAACAAGATTGGTAAGGTTTGAGCCAAAGAAGCAAGTGGGGAAAAATAAGCTAGGGTTTTGGCTTGCTTGAGTTTGAAGCTTGGAGTTATTACAAGAACATGTTTAGGTGAGTTCCATAGTTAGTTTTCCCACCCTTTGGGATTATGTTTATGACTTGTTAGATTAATATGAATAACATGAATATTTCTAGGGTTTTCAAGTGAAGGTTTAGTTGCCCTTTTCTTGCCATGCATGCAAAATATGTTTATACTTGCCGAATGAATGTTTTATAAGTTTCCAATGATCAATTATGTTTCAAAACACTTAGAGACACTTGGTTTGAGGTTTTTGGGTCAAAAATACCATTTTTAAGTGTTCTGGACTGTTCTAACTCGCCACGGCGAGCTATTACTCGCCACGGCGAGCTGGAACTCCGAAAGGGGGGTCTTACTCGCCCCCAACTCGCCACGGCGAGTTACCACTCGCCTCCCCAGCAAATCTACTCGCCTAGGCGAGTAAGACAGTGAGGGATCACATTGTTTTGCTCGCTTCGGCCGGCATGGGGATTCGCGATGCGGTTTTCTTCGTGGTGTCTTTTTACGAATGTAAACCCCTCAAATCAAGGTCATAAATGGTGATCATTGTAAGCAAGATTTCTATGATAAAGAAGCAAGTATTAAGCATTTTGGTAAGGCATGGTAAACGAGAGTATGTTGAGAATCGGGTAGCAAGATAAACCTTAAGGAAAGGGAAGAAGCTAGAGCCTCGATATAGTTATCGAGAACTAGAATAGTTAGAAAGAAATAGAATGCTATGCATTAGTGATATGCTTGATAAGACGCGAGGTAATGTGAGTATTATCTTCGCATAGAAGCATGTGCCATACGAGTATGGCAAGACGTGAATCGATTTCACATCCATTCACAAAGTAAGTTAAGCAAGCATATAAGTTTACCTCTAGTGGGATCGTTTAAGGATCAGAGGTATAAGAGATAGTATGTATAGATTTAATCTTCATACATGCATAAGACTAAGATAATCAAGAAAGAAAGAGTGTCATGTCTCTTGTTATCCAAATTGGATTCAAGGGGTTCCCCAAGGGGAATGGTTAAGCCGCAAGGGAGCCGCATTTCACTAAGTTAAGGTGTCGTGTCTTTTGTATTCCTTCCAAGGTCGGGTACAAAAGGTTCTCCAAGGGGAATGGGGTAAACCGTAAGGGACCCACACGTTCACTAAGGGAGTCTGGTGCGCTCTTGCTAAGCACTTCACCGGTAGTAAGGGATTAACTTCCGGGGTTACTCCACTCGGGACTAATCCATAAAATGAATTCAAGATAATTGTTTGTTACACGCTAACATAATCAATGAAGCTGACAATGCATATTCATCATACATTTATGAGTAATGTGTCATAGAGCCTTGGCATAGACTGTCAAGAACTAGAAAGAATATAAAAGTAGAAAGTCAAGAGCTAGCAAGCTAGAAAGAGTCACATTTGTGGCAAGATTAAGAAAGTTTATTAATACTTCTTATCCAAGTAAGTAAGTAAGTAAGTAAGTAAGCAAGTTAAGAGAGTTATACCTTCGACGATCTTAGGTTTCCCCTAATCGTCCGGTTAGAGTCGTGTCATGATTTTAGCAAGTGAAGGCCTTGATGCGTAGATCGTATCTTGGCAATGCGGTTTTAGATCCCCTTAACCGCCATGGCACGTATAAGAAGAGAAGCCTATAACAAGTTAAGAATATTAAGACGGCCCTAGCAAACACCGCCGTCTAAGAAAGCAAGCCCCCACACACGTATAATCAACCGTCAGGTTGTATTGTAGACACGTGGTGACCGTAGGTTTCCCCCGAGGTTGCCTATAGCCTAGGGTTAGGTGGAACTCACTGAGACATTATGTCTCATCCCAATCCTTATTTGTTTCAGATAACAGGAAGGATTAGCAAGGTAGTAGCCGGATGGATTTTCAGCAAGAGCTCGTTCGTACCTGAGGCATGAAAAACATGGATCTCAAGGATGTATTCAATTTAAATAAGATAAGATATGATGTAATGATATTGTACGAACATGTTTTGTTGTATATAAATTCATTCGAAGTTTTTACGTTGTAAATTTTTAATGTATCCAGTACTAAACTAATGCACATGCTAGACTTTCTAGATACGTCTAGTATGGGTGTTACATTTAGGTTGGCTCCCCGGGAAACCTCCATCCTATGCCGCCAAGCTCTAAAATATTATTAAAAAAAGGAAAAATATGTACAAGAAGAGGGGGAACTAGACCAAAGCCCTCAAAAGAAAATAAACAGTAAAATGCGCAAAAAAACTACAGCAAACTATGGAAGCCTGTTGGTAGGCAAACCAACTCTACCACGAAAGAAATCCATATACAACTCCGTCGACAGTGGAGGAAACTTCATTGCCCCAAAGAGCCCAAAGATTCGGTTGAAAATTTTCTCTAACATTCGGCTGAAAAAAATGTACATCATTGACAAATAAATTGCAAAAAGTATTTAATTAATCATTATGCTTTTATCAAATTAGTCTTATATATTTAAGGATAGATGTAGTATAAACAATTATGCTTTTACCAATTCAGTCTTATATTTAAGGATATATGTAGTATAAACAATTACAAGTTTCCTTACAAGCAAAAAAAAAATTAATGCAATTTTTCATATATGATTCATTCCTAGCAAAGCAATCGTACATGTCATGCTCTAACATGTTCTAACTTATCGGAAAAAAAAAATCCAACTTTATATTTTTGAATTCGAGCAATAAAATCGATGAAATTTTATTTATCGTCGTTGATAGTTAGGATATGATAGAGACAATATATGATATAAAACTAGATAAAGACATGATATGATATGAACATGATAAACATTAATCCAATCACGTGTTTGAGACGCACATGATAACAAAGAGGATATCATTGTATTTAAACAAAGAATTACTCTCACAATTAATTAAATATTGTAAAAATGACATGTAATTAATTATAATAACAAATACATGACATCATTATTTTGAAAATGACAACATTTAAAAAGCGGCAGAATAAACCAAGTTGCTTGGGCTCTGGTGGCAAGGAGCTCCTTCCAAGGACGTACCCGGGGAATACCGGGTTCGATTCCCAGGGGGAACAACGCTTGGCCAGTACGCATGCCTCTACGTACGAGCCGGATTAGTCGTCCATCGTTGATGGGTCGGAAACCGGTGCGAAAGCCAAAAAAAAAAGTGGCAGAATATCACGATAATAAATAAGGAATGATTTTTTAATTCTATCAAGATAGGCTCTAACCTAGCCTATACTCAGGATAAAAATTATAAAGAAAAAGTCATGATAGGATAAGAAAATGATTTATTTTATCATATCTCTTTGGTGCATAAAACATGAGATTTAAGTAGGATATGATTAATATATCATATCCCGTCTCCCTCCTGACCATCAAACGGACCCTAAATAATTTAAGTATGATATGATTAATATATCACATCCCGTCACCCTCCTGACCATCAAACGGACCCTTAATGATTGAAAATAATTCTAACAAAAAACGATTTAAAAACACTATCACCAATTTGAGTGATTAAGCAATTTTAGGAATCCCTAAAAAAAAGTATTTTAGAGAATTTTAGTGATTAAGTTTAGGTCTCATTTTGTAAACCATTGGAAAGAGTCTCAATTGATTGTCAATAAGTTTTTTTTTTTATGGATTCTAATAACAACATAAAATGCCTATAAAAACAGCATTAAATGTATTTTCCTTAAAAGAAATATATTAAACACTGATTTTCAATACAACAAGTAGAATAGACATAAGAAGTCGATGCACAAGTTTTAAATTTAAAAAACTATGATCATGTTTGGTTTCAATTTTAATGGTTGCATTAAACAATTTCACAAAAATTAATTCAAATGCCTTAATTTTTTCCAATTTGATATTTGATATTGCCTTTAATAAAGAAACTACCGTCTCGTGAGTTTAAGTTAGTTGGTATAAACATTGCATTATATATGCACTGATTGAGGTTTAAACTCCGAACATCTCACTTATCCGTGAATTTTTCGCCACTAGGTTCCTTGACAAAAAAGTACTAGTAGTTCAGAAGTCCTCAACTCAATTCACGACGTAATCGAGTTTCGAAGAAAAACCTCTCAACTTGTTTGTAATTTTATAATTAATTGACATTTCGACTATCTAATAAAAGGCTTATCCACTTTTGTGTGAGTTCCATAGTTATTTGCGAATTTGTCTGTCTAAAAAAAACTACCAGCAGTCTAGCACCCATATTTTCAGCTTCTTCTTTTCTTTCCATTAATATATGCATTAATCCGCTCAATCTCAAATTTTCACTAATCACTACTTGTGTGTGTGTGTGTGTGTGTGTGTGTGTGTGTTTATATATATATATATATATATATATATATATATATATATATATATATAATATTTTATCACAAAATTTCATTTGCTTTTTACCATTTTTTACATCACAATACTCTTCTTTTTGTTTCCTATTATTCGAATATATTTTATTTAATTTTTATTTTTCTTTGTGACTATACTAACATTTGTCTCTTTTTTTTTCTCTCAATATTCGCCACCAAGAAAATTTCACTATCGATCATTAAAATAAAATTAGATTAAAATTTTTGCTTTAAAAATTGCAAGGAGAATATTTAAACTGCTATTTTTTTAAAAAAAATTTAGACTTATATCTTATTTAGTAAAAAAATGTATTATAAATTATTTAAAATTTTAAGGGTCAACATATTTCGCGCACAACGCGTGTTCCTACACTAGTTTTATTTTAATTTTAACTTTAGTTTTCTACATTTCAGTATTTCCTTCCGAAATGGCTGCATATATATTTTTTAGTTACATGAGGAAAAAAATCGTTGCTTATGTTATCTTGCACTAAAACACATAAATAAATAAAAAATTATTTGATTTTTTAAATACAGCTCAATGAATTTGGGAATTCACTAAAGAAACAATTTTATTTTAGGAAAATTCATTTACTACAAATATACAAAAACTCCAATGATTATGGGCATTAGCTCCTATAAATAAATCAACCCTCACAATTTCACAATACCAACATCACTTTTTTCACCCTATCTTTCAAGGTTACTTTTTCTTACAAGGAAAATGGCCAAAACCCTAGCATTGTTGCTACTTTTACTCCAACTAATTACTTTCATTGCACTTGCTGAAGAGCTTAAAACTGATTTTGACAAACCTGATCGTTTTAGGCTTCCGTTTTTTAGTCCTCGTGTCCCTGTTAAGATCGATCCAATCATCTTTGATCCAGTTAATGATCCTATGATAACTGATCCTGATGTTAGCACACTTAATCCAAATACACCTCCTGCCATTGAAACAGATCGATTTAGGCTTCCAAGTTTTAAGCCTCGTTCACCTGTTAAACGTGCCCCTATCAGGCCTACTCCTGTTAAACCTCCTGTCACTATTCAGCCTGGTCCTGTTAGGTTTGATCCTGTTAACCCTGTTGATCTAAGTACACCTCCTCCCCCGGTTTAGGTCTTGGTTTTCATTTTTGTGTTAAAATAAGGTGTTCAATACTTGAACTATCACTTTTGACAAGGAAAAAAAGAGCCTGAATCATCAATAGTAATAAAGTTTGACATTATGTGTAAATGACGGCTCTTGTAAGAATTCAATATTAAATAAAATGATATTTACTGCTTTTGTTTAATTTTTTTTTGTTTTGTTTTTGTGAATGGGTTGTTTAATTTGTTTATTGTTTAATAAAAAATGATTAATTTGTTGAATTTAGTATCCTTTATCGTATGAATAATGTGTGTGGCTTCAAAAATCTCATGTCCGTCAATCTTGCAAAGCTAGAAGTACCTATAAGCTGCAAAGTTTAACTTATATTGCATGATGGGAATTAACTTTAATCACGGTGTGAACATAACATCCTAATATAAGCTAGAAGTTAATTCTTATTGGTCCAACATGTTATTAATAAGAAGCCACACACATTATTTGTCAAAAAAAAAAGAAGCCACACACATTACTGTGAAATATTAACCAACAGATTAATTCTTGAAATAGAGCACATCCACATAAGATTACTTAAGTTGAACCTGGACACAATCATGTAAGTTTATTTGAACAATTTGTTTCTCTATCCATTGATGATAAAAGTGAAACAGAAAGAAACAAAAACAAAACCAGTTATAACAATCTTTTTTAAGAAGTTGAATCCTCAGCAATCTACCATGTAAACTTGTGCCGATGGCGAATTTTGAAGCAAGAAGTTAATTATTCCATCGGGTATGGGTGCAGATGGTTCCAATCCTGCTTTAAACGATTTTCTTAACTTTGCAGCTTCTTTCCGCGACTTAATTTCCTGTAACTTGGCCTCCATCAGCATCTTGCGAAAACTATATGCAAGTGGTTCCCTTTTCACTTTCAATGACTTCAAGTTACCTAAGGATGGGAGCTTGATCTTCAATACATCAGAATTTAAAGAGAGAACCTAAGAAACATGGGATGAGGGTGGATCAATCTTATGTGTGTCAATTGATTTTGGAATTTAGATATAAGAAAAACCTAAGAAACATGGGATGAGGGTGGATCAATCTTATGTGTGTCAATTGATTTTGGAATTTAGATATAAGAAAAAACATCTTAAAAAGAAAGTAACAATCAAAACATGCCTTTTAAAAAGATGACATGAGTCTTTTCAAACTTTATTAAGATCTCGAGTTCGATTTTGTCTTTGGGTATACAACAACATTAAAATACTTAGGGAGAGTTTGCCACTAATTTAGTTACACATACTTAAGGAAGCAAAGAATATATGATTTACACAACAAAAAAAATGGGAGTTGCATAGTTTTGATAGTATTTTTTCTTTCAAAAAAATACTTAGGGAGAGTTTGCCACTAATTTAATTACACATACTTAAGAAAATATTCTCTACAGTTGCGTGCAAAGAATATACGATTTAAAAAAAAAATGGGAGTTGCATAGTTTTGATAGTATTTTTTCTGTCAATTATGTCCTTCATTTAAACTATTTAATTTAAATTTTTATCACTTTTATAATATTATTCAAATATTTTAAAAAAATATTTGTTAAGGGTTTTACATAAAAGTATTATTGACTCCTTAAAAAAAAGCACTATTGACAAAAATATAATGGAATACATCTATAATAATGGGATACTTTCAATAATGCTAAAAGTATTTTAGTACTTCCTCCATTTCTTTTCTTTTGATGTTTTAGGACTTCAACTTTATTTCAAAATATTTGATGTTTTAGGATTTTTAATATTTTTTATCCAATTTTACCCTTGTTGAAAAACACACTATTTAATTGGAAATTTCAATAATAAATGCAATTGAAGTTTCAATTTGTGTGGTGAGTGATAATTAAGTAGATTGGAATTTGGAGAAAAATCAAGGAGTAAATATATAGTAGCCAAAAAATATAAATAAGGGAATTTTAGTCTAAACCTTACAACTATTCCAATACTTGTGCAATCACCTAAAACATCAAAAGAAAAGAAATGGAGGGAGTACTATTTTGTCCTCGTGAGCTTAGCATAGTTAGTAGGGACAATGCATAAAATATGCAAGGTCTGTAATATCCCACTTGTCAGCTAATGGAATATTATCGGTTGAATGTGTCAGAGAATTATGAAATAATTAAATATGATGGAAATAATTATTATGTGATGTCAGCTAAACACAAGTTAAGTATCAAAGTCGGATTTAACACTTTTAAGACAGGGGCATTATAGTACTTTCCCGTGGAAGGGATATTTTTATTTGGATTTTACCCCCAAATATCTTCACTCTCTTTTCTTCTTCTCTCTTCCCTACTCTCTCACGCCTCTCTTCCTTCTTCTTCTTCTTTTCTTCTTCTTCCATCAATCCTTTCCAAACTATTTCCAAATCATGGAACAAGTTGTGTAAGTTTCCCAATAAAATTTTATGGTGCTAGAAGCTTGGATTAATAGGTAAGTTTCAATTCTTCTCTCCTTTAAGAAGTTAAGGTTTTGATTAAGTTGGATTCTTGAATGATCAAGCTTATGTTGTGGTTTGTACATAATCATGGAGGTATATAGAAGCTTGGGTTAGCAATTTTTCCATCTTAAAGCTCATAAAGAGATGTTCAAGGAAAGCTAGGTTTTTGATGCAGAGAAAAGTTGGAATTGGAGCTTAAGCTGGGGCTGTTGCTTAATCAATTAGGTGAGTGTTTCATTAATTTTGAATTTGAGGTTGATTATGGATGAATTTCATGAAATAGTGGTAAGCTCTAGTTCTGGTTTTTAATTCGTACCTATTTCTATGTAGCTTGGAATTGAATGATTACTGAAGTTTTGGATTCCTCATTCAATTCCCTATAGTTTGGACACAAATTTTGTATGATTCGGATTTGAAACGAGTTCGGAAAACATGTTTAAAGTTTGGTATTTTCTGCTGGATTCTGGCTGCGGATTTTCGAACAGGGCTTCATTAAAATGGTAAGAACTCTTTCCATGTAACTCTGAATTGAGTGGTTGTTATTGCTGTGGATAGCTAAGAAAATTCTCTACAGTTTAGACACAAGAATTATTAAATTCTATCAAGTATAGTAGGAGAAAATCTACCTGCAAGTTTGAGGAAAATTTCAGTCTCGTTTCTGTACCAATGTCCACTCTTTTGTTAAACTGTACAAATTGGATGGTTAATCCTCAAAACAAAAATTATATTTGGAATCCTGACACCCTAAGCTTTCCAACGAGTGGTCGTTTGCTCAAAACCGATATCGTTTGGTATTTTAATTAAATTGTTAAAGTCAAGGCATTGATGCTGGATATTGCAGGGTACGGGTTTTACATAAGTGAGTCATATTGAATGGACAAGGACTGAAGCAGAGGTCTGAAAATAAGGCTTCTAAGAGCAAGATAAGAGGGTTGAAGGGAAAGCAATGATATGAGCTTTGAGTTGTGGCAAAAGATATTGAGAGAATCAAGAACTTTTATGGTGAGTTCCATAGATAGTTTTCCCACCCTTTGGGATTATGTTTTTATCTTGTGAGGATAATATGAATATTAGGAATTTTATATGTTATGATTAGTTACCCAAATTATGCCATGCTTGCTAACTCATGAATACTTGCTGAAAAGATGTTTTACATGTTTTTATATATTTACTTAAGAATAAAACAAGTATTTAATATGTTGGTAAAGCGTGGCATGCGAGAGAATAATATTCATTATGTCCGGGTAGCATAAAATAAGAAAGGGGAAAGAACTAGAGCCTCGATATAGTTATCGAGAACTAGATAGTTAGCATGAATTATTTATGCTAGGATGTGAGAGATTGGATATCTTTTCACAAAGAAAGTTAAGCAAGAATCCTAAATATGAAAAGACGCGAAGTGTAATCTCTTCGCATATGTTTAAGATAATCAAGCATTATGTTAAGACGTGAATTGATGATTAATCTCTTCACATATGTAAGAATCAACAAGTAAGCATGAAAATGTTTAACCTTTCATGATATGTTTAAGATTAAGATTTATGATTAAAAATGAATATGTAGGTGACATGTCTCTTGCAATCCATGAAGGTATGTGTTGAATATTATCACAGAATCAATCAGATTCTGTCTTGTTTGACTTATTGTAAATACTAATTAATTGTAATTAGCTGTATTAGAATTAGCATTTAAAGGGAGAATAAGTAGCATTTATAGATAGAATAATTTCTCCTATTTTCTGGCAAGACTAGCACACTGCCTATTCTATAAATACCTCCTATGTACTGTTTTACAGATATATGAATATAGAGCATATTTCTATATGGTATCAGAGCAGCAAGAAATCCATAGGGTTTATTTTGCTTCCGTTTGTTTGTTTTTTCCCTTTTCTTCCCATCCCACATAATGTCTGATTCCATGTCTGATAGTGAGTCCCAGCACTCACCCAAACATTCTTCACCCAAACCTGAATCATCCCAACCTGTCAGGACATACCATGAAAATCACCCTGTTCAGATCACAACAATTCGGCTGAACGGTGCTAATTACTTTCGTTGGTCACAGTCTGTTCGGTTGTATCTCAGGGGGAGAGGAAAGATTGGCTACATCACTGGAGACAAGAAACAACCGGACAAGGCAGGCGCAGATTATGATACATGGGATGCTGAAAATTCTATGGTCATGACATGGTTAGTCAATTCTATGACCGAAGAGATAGGTGCGAACTATCTCTGTTATGATACCGCAAAAGATCTTTGGGAGAGTGTCTCTCAAATGTACTCTGATTTGGGAAACCAGTCCCAAATTTACGAATTAACTCTCCAGCTTGGAGAAATTCGGCAAGCTGAAGATTCAGTCACCAAATACTTCAATTGTCTCAAACGTATTTGGCAAGATCTGGATCTCTTCAATGAATATGAGTGGAAGTCACCTGAGGACTGCAAGCACTACAAGAAGATGGTGGATGTTAGCCGTGTCTTCAAATTTCTTGCAGGTTTAAATGTTGAGTTTGATGAGGTTCGTGGCCGAATCCTTGGTAGGAATCCTATCCCTCCAATTGGTGACGTCTTTGCGGAAGTGCGTCGCGAAGAGAGTCGTAGGCAAGTGATGCTCGGAAAAAAGATAGCCGCTGTCCCGCCACCGGTTGAAGGATCTGCCTTGGCCGTACCTCAAGTCAATCGCAAATCTTTCCCTAATCCGCGAGGTGGTGACAAGACTGATTTAGTTTGTGACTACTGTGGCCGCAATCGTCACACTCGAGAAACTTGTTACAAGCTACATGGTAGGCCAAACAATAGCAAGGCTGGTAAGTTTGGTCACCGACCTATGCCTACAACCAACGATGCTGCTTCATCTCCATTCACTAAGGAGCAAATGGACCACCTTCTTAAGCTTCTAAAGTTCAATTCATCTCCTAATACTCCTGTTGGTACTGTGGCACAAACAGGTAAGGATTCTTGGGCACTATCTGTCCAAAACCATTCCAACCCCTGGATAATAGATTCAGGGGCATCTGAACACATGACTAATTGCTCTCATCTATTCAATTCATATTTTCCTAGTTCAGGTTCTGAAAAAGTTAGGATAGCTGATGGTAGTTATTCCAGTATTGCAGGTAAAGGCAACATAAAAATATCAGAGCAAATCACTTTGCAATCTGTTTTACATGTTCCCAAATTTGCTTGTAATCTTCTATCTGTTCATAAACTGTCTGAGGACTCTAACTGTTCTGTTCTTTTTCGTCCATCTACTTGTATTTTTCAGGACCAGAACTCGGGGAAGACGATTGGAACTGCTAGAGAGATTAATGGACTGTACTACTTTGATGAAACTCCTCTTGGTAATACAGCAATGTTCGGTTCAAGCCGTATAAGTCCACCTCTTGTTTCAAATAAAATCATGTTATGGCATAAAAGATTAGGCCATCCTAGTTTTTCTTATCTTCAGCATTTGTTTCCTGAATTTTCCAAAGAAATAAGTTCCTCGCAATTTCATTGTGATGCTTGTCATTTAGCTAAAGATCATCGTGTGTCTTTTAATTCAAGAGGTTATTCTGCTTCCAAACCTTTTTATCTAATTCATAGCGATGTTTGGGGTCCTTCAAAAATTAAAACTTTATCTAGAAAAAAATGGTTTGTGACATTTATTGATGATCATACACGGGTGTGTTGGGTTTACCTCATGGAAAAGAAATCAGAAGTTGAACAAAGGTTTCAAGATTTTTTTAACATGATTAAAAATCAATTTAATACCACGATTGGCATTCTAAGGTCTGACAATGGCACTGAATACTTCAATAAATATTTAAGTACATTCCTAGTAACTAATGGGATAATTCATCAATCCACTTGTCGTGATACTCCACAACAAAATGGTATTGCTGAAAGAAAAAATAGACATCTCCTAGAAGTTACTAGAGCTATTATGTTTTCTATGAATGTACCTAAGTATCTTTGGGGTAATGCTTTATTAACTGCTTGTTACCTCATCAATCGAATGCCATCCCGTGTGTTACAATATGAGACTCCTGTGCAGGTGTTACAAAATAATTTTCCCACTTCTCGCATTATTACAAATCTTCCCCTTAGAGTCTTTGGTTGTCTCTGTTATGTTTACATCCCAAATATTTTTCGTTCCAAGTTGGATCCTAAAGCCGAAAAATGTGTTTTTCTTGGCTATGCTTCCAATAAAAAGGGATACAAATGTTTTAACCCAATTACAAAGAAATTTTTTGAAAGCATGGATGTCCACTTTGTTGAAGATCAACCTTTTTTTGAAAAAAATTCTCTTCAGGGGGAGGGTCAAAGTAGTAATGAGGAAGATAATTTTTGGGAAATTTTACCGGTTCTAGATGATATTGTAACAAATGATCACCTAGATGCTAAGATAATAGAACCTAGAAAATCTAACCTTGAATTGCCAGAACATATAGTATTTGAAACAGAGGGTGAAGAGGGAGAAACACTGAATAAAAATCCTGAACTTAAAGTATATGTTCGGAAAAAATTTCACAAAGATGGTACAGACCCCATTGTCTTTCCAGTAGAAGTTCAATCGGATTCTCCAAGTGAAGGTCCTACTGATAATCCATCTTCTAGTTCCTCCGGTAATTCTTCTCACTCATCCAATGATTTACCTGATTTGTCTTTTCCTGATATTAATCTTCCAATTGCTTTGAGAAAAAATATTCCAGACCTCAATATCCCTATTGCTGAAAGAAAACGTGCCCGTACATGCACTAAACACCCCATGTCTAATTACTTGTCATATGACAAGTTATCACACACTCACAAAGCATATGTGTCTAGGATTTCTAATTTGTTTGTGCCCAGAACTATTCAGGAAGCATTAGGTGATCCGAATTGGAAATTAGCAGTGAAAGAAGAGATGAATGCTTTGAACAAAAGTAACACTTGGTGTATCACTGATCTACCTTATGACAAAAAGGCAGTAGGATGTAAGTGGGTCTTTACAGTGAAGTGCAAGGCTGATGGAAGTGTGGAAAGATACAAAGCAAGATTAGTAGCAAAAGGATTCACTCAAACTCATGGTATAGATTATCAGGAGACTTTTGCCCCGGTTGCTAAGATCAATTCCATCAGAATTCTTCTCTCTCTTGCAGTAAATTTCAACTGGACCCTACATCAATATGATGTTAAAAACGCCTTCTTAAATGGAGAATTACATGAAGAAGTATATATGACCTTGCCTCCAGGATTTGAAGATAAGCTTGGAAGAGGTAAAGTTTGCAGATTGAAGAAATCCTTGTATGGATTAAAACAATCGCCAAGGGCCTGGTTTGAGAGATTTGGAAGTGTTGTCAAGAGACATGGCTTCACCCAAAGTCAAGCAGATCACACTATGTTCTTCAAACACTCACGTGAAGGTAAGATTGCCATCTTAATAGTGTATGTTGATGACATTATTATGACAGGAGATGATATTGGAGAGATTAGTGATCTAAAGAGAAGACTTGAGGCTGAGTTCGACATCAAGGATCTTGGAAAATTAAAATACTTTCTTGGTATGGAGTTTGCAAGATCGAAAGAAGGAATTTTCCTCAACCAGCGGAAGTATATACTTGATTTACTCACAGAAACAAGGATGACAGGGTGTAAGGCAGCAGAAACACCAATGGATCCTAATGTGAAACTAAAATCAGCTGCTGAAGATGAAATAATAGATAGAGAACGCTATCAACGGTTGGCTGGTAGGCTAATTTATCTGTCACATACAAGGCCTGATATAGCATTTGCTGTGAGCGTAATAAGCCAATTTATGCATGCACCAGGGCCAACCCACTTTGAAGCTGTTTTCAGAATATTGAGATATTTAAAGGGAACTCCAGGAAAAGGGTTAATGTTCAGAAACAGAGGGCATATACAGGTTGAAGCCTATACAGATGCTGACTGGGCAGGTAATATAAATGATCGGAAGTCTACATCTGGTTACTGTACCTTTGTAGGTGGAAACTTAGTTACATGGAGGAGCAAAAAACAAAATGTTGTAGCCAGGAGCAGTGCAGAGGCTGAATTTCGATCGGTGGCTCATGGTTTTTGTGAAGTACTATGGATCAAAAAATTCATGCAAGAATTGAAGATTGCAGGCCCAACTCCAATGAAAGTTTATTGCGATAATAAGGCAGCTATTTCTATTGCTCATAACCCTGTTCTACATGATAGAACGAAACATGTTGAAGTGGACAAGCACTTTATTAAAGAAAAAATTGACAGTGGTGAGATTTGTATGTCCTATATACCTACCAAAAGCCAAGTAGCAGATGTCCTCACAAAGAGCCTACCCAAGAGACAGTTCGATGACATGGTGTGCAAGCTTGCTATGAATGACATATTCATGCCAGCTTGAGGGGGAGTGTTGAATATTATCACAGAATCAATCAGATTCTGTCTTGTTTGACTTATTGTAAATACTAATTAATTGTAATTAGCTGTATTAGAATTAGTATTTAAAGGGAGAATAAGTAGCATTTATAGATAGAATAATTTCTCCTATTTTCTGGCAAGACTAGCACACTGCCTATTCTATAAATACCTCCTATGTACTGTTTTACAGATATATGAATATAGAGCATATTTCTATAGTATGGATTCAAGGGGTTCTCATGATGGGAACGATTTAAGCCGTAAGGGACCCGCATGTCACTGAGTAAGTAAGATGTAGGTGTTCGTGTCTCTTGTTATCCACGCCAGGGGGATACGAGAGGTTCTCGACCTAAGGGGAATGGTTCAAGCCGCAAGGGACCCGCACGACACCGAGGGAGTCCGATGTACGTACATCGGTCATGTATGGGATTGATCTCGGGGTTACTCCACCCGGGACTATCCGTAAAATGAATCAAGATAATAATGTTTGTTCAACGCTAACCAAGTATGACCCTGACTTTATTTATGTTTATGTTGCAAGAAATGAATTTATGTAAGATTATGTTTATGAGCAATAGCACGAGATGCTATTAGACAAGTATAAGATATGAAATAGATCAAGTAAAGAATGTTATGCCGATGACGATCTTAGGTTCCCCTAATCGTCCGGTTTAGGATTGCGTCATGAATATGTTATGTTAAGTCTTGATGCGTTTAACGTATCTTGAGTTAGCGGTCCTAGGATCCCTTGACCGCCATGACACGTATGATAGTAAGCCTATAACAAGTAAGATGAATTATGACGGCCCTAATATGCACAACCGTCTAAGTATGCAAGTCCCCACACACGTATAATCAACCGTCAGGTTGTAATGTAGACACGTGGTGACCGTAGGTTTCCCCTTGAGGTTGCCTTTAGCCTAGGATTAGGTGGAACTCACTGAGACATTAAGTCTCATCCCAATCCTTATTTGTTTCAGATAAACAGGTTGGATTGCAAGCTAGTAGCCGGATGGATATTTTAGCAAGTGCTCGTTCGTACCCGCTGCAGAATGATTGTGGATTCAAGGATGCATTTATTATATTTTAGACAAGAGGTGTAGTATTGTTTTTGTACGAAAGCGTATTGTTGTCTAATATATTCATTCGAAGTTTTTTTTATGTTGTAAATTTTAATGTATCCAGTACTAAAGATAACACACGTGCTAAACTTTCTAGATACGTTTAGTATGGGTGTTACATTTGGTATCAGAGCAGGTCGATTCAGACCGTGCCTTGGGTCATTAAGTTACAACTAAGGAAGTGGGACCATTGTGTTCCAGGTAAATGTTTTAATTGTTGATGTTAGTTGAGCCTGATCAACTCAATTTAACATTTGACGGTTAGAACGGATGCCTGAGAGCTGAATAGGACCCAGGAGGAACGAAGTATGTGATGAAGATTATCTGAGAAGGTTGAAGACGCTATAATGAAGTAATCAGGTCGCCTATTAGTGATGTTGAGCGTGTACAAGACTGTTAGTCGGATAGAAAGAGTACGTGTTCTGACAAGAGAAAATACATGTAAGATTCAGAAAGTCCTTTCTTGTGATTCAAAGTGATGATCAAGGCATCATGTGAGGTGATCGGTATCTGAATAATAAGTGCCATACGGGTGAAGGTAACAACATCTGAACATTATCCGAAAGAGATGTTTTGAAGATACGAATTATGAACGAAAAGATTCATACCCTCCTATGCCATATTTGTTAAGTGATGACGATACTTGCTAATGATGTCAAAATTATAATTTTCTTTCAACTTTTAAAAGTGAAGACGACATTAAGGGACTTGGAAATGAATTATTCTAAAAACATGATATTTTCATTTTCTGAAACCGATGACACACGCCATAAGTGAGTAAGTTCACTTAAGACGTGCGGACTTCCAGACCAACTCGTCAGTGGCGAGCTTGGGACGAGATTCAAACCTTTTTCAAAACATAGAAACTCGTCTTGTGACTCTGTAGTACCGTTATCGGTTTGGTTTCAAAATGATTTCCTTAAAAAGGTTATACATATTTTATTCCAAGAATCCGTATACCAATGTTTATAAGATTTCTTAAAGTAAAAAGATAGAACAAGTATCGTTATTACCTAACAGTATGTGGCACTTGAGGTATGCAAACACTATGGAAATTAAAATTTGAAGAAGTGAACAACAATGTTCTTCAAAAGGGTCATATGAGACGTACAAGTATATGCTAAGAATGTTCAAGTGCAAGCGGACTAAGTCGGAAAGTTTAAGAGCATGTGAACCAAAGACTGGTTTATAGATGTCAAGTATAATGGAAACACTTAAATTTGCTTATCCATGATAAGTTATATGAGTTACCGATGGAATTCGGGTGCAATGAGATCAGAATATTTCCTAAGACTCTGAAAAGAGAGTGAAGATATTTTGGGGTAAAATCCAAATAAAAATATCCCTTCCACGGGAAAGTACTATAATGCCCCTGTCTTAAAAGTGTTAAATCCGACTTTGATACTTAACTTGTGTTTAGCTGACATCACATAATAATTATTTCCATCATATTTAATTATTTCATAATTCTCTGACACATTCAACCGATAATATTCCATTAGCTGACAAGTGGGATACAGATTAGAGATAATTAGACCAATATGTTGTAAGAATAAGTTATGATTATGATGTTTTTACGTTAAGCTAAGACTATGAGAAGGATGATTCCGACAATGCAATGATTATTTCAAGATGTTATGTTTGAACTCAGTACCCATTAAGTGATTTCTAAATTTCGGGGACGAAATTCTTTTAAGGGGGGTAGAGTGTAATATCCCACTTGTCAGCTAATGGAATATTATCGGTTGAATGTGTCAGAGAATTATGAAATAATTAAATATGATGGAAATAATTATTATGTGATGTCAGCTAAACACAAGTTAAGTATCAAAGTCGGATTTAACACTTTTAAGACAGGGGCATTATAGTACTTTCCCGTGGAAGGGATATTTTTATTTGGATTTTACCCCAAAATATCTTCACTCTCTTTTCTTCTTCTCTCTTCCCTACTCTCTCACGCCTCTCTTCCTTCTTCTTCTTCTTTTCTTCTTCTTCCATCAATCCTTTCCAAACTATTTCCAAATCATGGAACAAGTTGTGTAAGTTTCCCAATAAAATTTTATGGTGCTAGAAGCTTGGATTAATAGGTAAGTTTCAATTCTTCTCTCCTTTAAGAAGTTAAGGTTTTGATTAAGTTGGATTCTTGAATGATCAAGCTTATGTTGTGGTTTGTACATAATCATGGAGGTATATAGAAGCTTGGGTTAGCAATTTTTCCATCTTAAAGCTCATAAAGAGATGTTCAAGGAAAGCTAGGTTTTTGATGCAGAGAAAAGTTGGAATTGGAGCTTAAGCTGGGGCTGTTGCTTAATCAATTAGGTGAGTGTTTCATTAATTTTGAATTTGAGGTTGATTATGGATGAATTTCATGAAATAGTGGTAAGCTCTAGTTCTGGTTTTTAATTCGTACCTATTTCTATGTAGCTTGGAATTGAATGATTACTGAAGTTTTGGATTCCTCATTCAATTCCCTATAGTTTGGACACAAATTTTGTATGATTCGGATTTGAAACGAGTTCGGAAAACATGTTTAAAGTTTGGTATTTTCTGCTGGATTCTGGCTGCGGATTTTCGAACAGGGCTTCATTAAAATGGTAAGAACTCTTTCCATGTAACTCTGAATTGAGTGGTTGTTATTGCTGTGGATAGCTAACAAAATTCTCTACAGTTTAGACACAAGAATTATTAAATTCTATCAAGTATAGTAGGAGAAAATATACCTGCAAGTTTGAGGAAAATTTCAGTCTCGTTTCTGTACCAATGTCCACTCTTTTGTTAAACTGTACAAATTGGATGGTTAATCCTCAAAACAAAAATTATATTTGGAATCCTGACACCCTAAGCTTTCCAACGAGTGGTCGTTTGCTCAAAACCGATATCGTTTGGTATTTTAATTAAATTGTTAAAGTCAAGGCATTGATGCTGGATATTGCAGGGTACGGGTTTTGCATAAGTGAGTCATATTGAATGGACAAGGACTGAAGCAGAGGTCTGAAAATAAGGCTTCTAAGAGCAAGATAAGAGGGTTGAAGGGAAAGCAATGATATGAGCTTTGAGTTGTGGCAAAAGATATTGAGAGAATCAAGAACTTTTATGGTGAGTTCCATAGATAGTTTTCCCACCCTTTGGGATTATGTTTTTATCTTGTGAGGATAATATGAATATTAGGAATTTTATATGTTATGATTAGTTACCCAAATTATGCCATGCTTGCTAACTCATGAATACTTGCTGAAAAGATGTTTTACATGTTTTTATATATTTACTTAAGAATAAAACAAGTATTTAATATGTTGGTAAAGCGTGGCATGCGAGAGAATAATATTCATTATGTCCGGGTAGCATAAAATAAGAAAGGGGAAAGAACTAGAGCCTCGATATAGTTATCGAGAACTAGATAGTTAGCATGAATTATTTATGCTAGGATGTGAGAGATTGGATATCTTTTCACAAAGAAAGTTAAGCAAGAATCCTAAATATGAAAAGACGCGAAGTGTAATCTCTTCGCATATGTTTAAGATAATCAAGCATTATGTTAAGACGTGAATTGATGATTAATCTCTTCACATATGTAAGAATCAACAAGTAAGCATGAAAATGTTTAACCTTTCATGATATGTTTAAGATTAAGATTTATGATTAAAAATGAATATGTAGGTGACATGTCTCTTGCAATCCATGAAGGTATGGATTCAAGGGGTTCTCATGATGGGAACGATTTAAGCCGTAAGGGACCCGCATGTCACTGAGTAAGTAAGATGTAGGTGTTCGTGTCTCTTGTAATCCACGCCAGGGGGATACGAGAGGTTCTCGACCTAAGGGGAATGGTTCAAGCCGCAAGGGACCCGCACGACACCGAGGGAGTCCGATGTACGTACATCGGTCATGTATGGGATTGATCTCGGGGTTACTCCACCCGGGACTATCCGTAAAATGAATCAAGATAATAATGTTTGTTCAACGCTAACCAAGTATGACCCTGACTTTATTTATGTTTATGTTGCAAGAAATGAATTTATGTAAGATTATGTTTATGAGCAATAGCACGAGATGCTATTAGACAAGTATAAGATATGAAATAGATCAAGTAAAGAATGTTATGCCGATGACGATCTTAGGTTCCCCTAATCGTCCGGTTTAGGATTGCGTCAT
Organism: Medicago sativa; assembly: GCF_051527215.1. NCBI lineage: Eukaryota > Viridiplantae > Streptophyta > Magnoliopsida > Fabales > Fabaceae > Medicago > Medicago sativa. Next base: position 36,498,185 of record NC_140755.1, on the reverse strand, counting down.
GAATATGTTATGTTAAGTCTTGATGCGTTTAACGTATCTTGAGTTAGCGGTCCTAGGATCCCTTGACCGCCATGACACGTATGATAGTAAGCCTATAACAAGTAAGATGAATTATGACGGCCCTAGTATGCACAACCGTCTAAGTATGCAAGTCCCCACACACGTATAATCAACCGTCAGGTTGTAATGTAGACACGTGGTGACCGTAGGTTTCCCCTTGAGGTTGCCTTTAGCCTAGGATTAGGTGGAACTCACTGAGACATTAAGTCTCATCCCAATCCTTATTTGTTTCAGATAAACAGGTTGGATTGCAAGCTAGTAGCCGGATGGATATTTTAGCAAGTGCTCGTTCGTACCCGCTGCAGAATGATTGTGGATTCAAGGATGCATTTATTATATTTTAGACAAGAGGTGTAGTATTGTTTTTGTACGAAAGCGTATTGTTGTCTAATATATTCATTCGAAGTTTTTTTTATGTTGTAAATTTTAATGTATCCAGTACTAAAGATAACACACGTGCTAAACTTTCTAGATACGTTTAGTATGGGTGTTACAAGGTCCGAGGTTCAAACCCCGGCCATAAAAAAAAACTATTTTAAATTTTGGGAAAAAATGTGCATTTTTTTTGCTAGGCAGGGAGTAAGGACAAACATCAAGAGGAAACACTAACATCCCAACTAGGTTGGCTCCCCGGGAAACCTCCATCCTATGCCGCCAAACTCTAAAATATTATTAAAAAAAGGAAAAATATGTACAAGAAGAGGGGGAACTAGACCAAAACCCTCGAAAGAAAATAAACAGTAAAATGCGCAAAAAAACTACAGCAAACTATGGAAGCCTGTTGGTAGGCAAACCAACTCTACCACGAAAGAAATCCATATACAACTCCGTCGACAGTGGAGGAAACTTCATTGCCCCAAAGAGCCCAAAGATTCGGTTGAAAATTTTCTCTAACATTCGGCTGAAAAAAATGTACATCATTGACAAATAAATTGCAAAAAGTATTTAATTAATCATTATGCTTTTATCAAATTAGTCTTATATTTAAGGATAGATGTAGTATAAACAATTATGCTTTTACCAATTCAGTCTTATATTTAAGGATATATGTAGTATAAACAATTACAAGTTTCCTTACAAGCAAAAAAAAAATTTAATGCAATTTTTCATATATGATTCATTCCTAGCAAAGCAATCGTACATGTCATGCTCTAACATGTTCTAACTTATCGGAAAAAAAAAATCCAACTTTATATTTTTGAATTCGAGCAATAAAATCGATGAAATTTTATTTATCGTCGTTGATAGTTAGGATATGATAGAGACAATATATGATATAAAACTAGATAAAGACATGATATGATATGAACATGATAATCATTAATCCAATCACGTGTTTGAGACGCACATGATAACAAAGAGGATATCATTGTATTTAAACAAAGAATTACTCTCACAATTAATTAAATATTGTAAAAATGACATGTAATTAATTATAATAACAAATACATGACATCATTATTTTGAAAATGACAACATTTAAAAAGCGGCAGAATAAACCAAGTTGCTTGGGCTCTGGTGGCAAGGAGCTCCTTCCAAGGACGTACCCGGGGAATACCGGGTTCGATTCCCAGGGGGAACAACGCTTGGCCAGTACGCATGCCTCTACGTACGAGCCGGATTAGTCGTCCATCGTTGATGGGTCGGAAATCGGTGCGAAAGCCAAAAAAAAAAAGGTGGCAGAATATCACGATAATAAATAAGGAATGATTTTTTAATTCTATCAAGATAGGCTCTAACCTAGCCTATACTCAGGATAAAAATTATAAAGAAAAAGTCATGATAGGATAAGAAAATGATTTATTTTATCATATCTCTTTGGTGCATAAAACATGAGATTTAAGTAGGATATGATTAATATATCATATCCCGTCTCCCTCCTGACCATCAAACGGACCCTAAATAATTTAAGTATGATATGATTAATATATCACATCCCGTCACCCTCCTGACCATCAAACGGACCCTTAATGATTGAAAATAATTCTAACAAAAAACGATTTAAAAACACTATCACCAATTTGAGTGATTAAGCAATTTTAGGAATCCCTAAAAAAAAGTATTTTAGAGAATTTTAGTGATTAATTTTAGGTCTCACCTTTTTGTGCAACAAAAAAAATGCACTATTAGAAAATGTATTTGCTCTGGAGAACGTAACACTGTTCACCGTCTCTTTCAATCAACCAACCCTTTACACCGCCTATCCCCAATCCCAACCGATGCCTCCTAAACCAGACATAATATCTTAGCCTTGCCTTCAAGATGCCTCCCCTTCAAAGATCGTCCCTAAATCCAAGCCAAACAACCAGAAAACCTTCGCACAAGCTGTACAAAATGTCTGCGATATCCCTATGAGCCAGCTCCCCAAAACCATTGTCAAAGGCAATCATCATGCTATTACAATCCCTGAGGAGGAATACGAACTAGGTATGGTAGCATGCAAGTTCAACTTGCACGCCAAGATCATCTGGCCAAAGGGGGCCACTCCCCTCACCACGTTTACCTTGCGTGAAAAGCTACAGGCGATCTGGAAATCTTTTGGGCGTTGGGGTATCTCTTTTATTGGAAAGGGATACTATGAGCTTTGTTTTTCATCCATCGAAGATGCCAGAAGAGCAAGATCGATTGGTTCCTTGAATCTAAACCCAGGTTTACTAAAGCTCTTTGCTTGGACCAATGATTTCAATCCGAGTACGCAGAAGAACTCATCAGCCCAGGTGTGGCTTCGGATCTACGGCCTTCCTCAGGAATACTGGAGACCTAAGATTCTTTTTGCGATTGCGAGTAGCGCAGGTAACCCTATCTGCACCGATGCAAGCACAGGTAAGAATATGTTCGAACGCACCTTTGGTTTATTCGCTAGGGTTTTAATTGATATTGATCTGGAAAATGAACGATTGTATAAGGTACTGGTCAAAAGGAAAGGATTTGCAATGTTTGTTGACCTTGATTATGAACAAATCCCTGACTATTGCACAAGTTGTAGAATGATCGGGCACCAATTGAACAACTGTAGGAAACAGGTTAACAATGACAACCGCAATATTGAACAAGGCCGAAACACCAACAATGAAAAAGGTAAAACCACAGAGGTGGTGAATCTGGATACTGAAGTTGTTGATTTGGACAAAGAGGTACCTGAACAGGACCCTCTGATAGTTGAAAATAACCCTGATGCTTCAAAAAGGGTGCAAAATAATGATACTGAATCGTTGACAGCAGGGCACTTTCAACACATGGAGAAATTAGAAAAGATGCTGAAGTTGAAAAGGAGGCACCTGAACCTCTAATAGCTACACAAAGCTGTGCTGCTCCAATAGGAAACATTGAAACCGAAACATTGTGTTATGACAGGGCACAATTAACAGTTCAACAAAATGTGGATATTGATGATTCAAGCTCACAGGATTCTGAGTTTGTTGATGCAACTCAGATTAATGAGGATATAATTACTTCACCGACACCTAGCAATGATCAAAAAGAACCTACGCCGGTGTGAATCCAGAAAGATATTGCTTTTCTCAACGAATCATGGGCCAATCTCGCGGAACAAACAGCTGATGGGGATATTGCAAATTCAATGAAACATGTTGATGAAGGAGAACACTCCGAACAAAGGAGGATCCTGGAGAAAGAAATAGATGCTGCACTAATCAGAGAAGATGAAGTCAATTTGCAGGCCTCTGGTTTTCAGTTGGTTACTCACAAGGCAAAGAATAAAGCCCAGAAATCAAAGTATACATCTGTCAAAAATAAATATGAAACTAGGTCTAAGCCTAGTAACCCTAAACCTTTCCTATGAAGATCATCTTCTGGAATATCCGGGGTATTGCCAACGCCCCTTCAAGATTGGCACTTCAAAATCTCATCCTTGTAAATAAACCAGACTTTATATTTTTAGCTGAACCTTGGATCAGCTATGATAGATTCCCTCAAACCTGGTTTCTCAGACTTGGTTATAAACTTTTTGCTAGCAATACCAGACAAAACAACAACCCAAACCTTTGGTGCTTTTGCTCTTTTAACCTAAACCCAACAATTGTTGCTTCATCCGACCAACAAGTGTCACTTACATTTACCCATAATTCCATCACCTTAGGTATTTCTGCAGTTTACGCATCTACTTGTTATGTGCGTAGAAGAATGCTTTGGAAGGACCTAATTAATTGCCACACCCAGTTTGATATTCCCTGGTGCACTTTAGGAGATTTCAACGCAATAATTGGAGCACATGAGCATAGAGGAGCCACACCTCCTGCTTCTTTACCCATGGCCGAGTTCTTAAGCTGGTCCAACACAGACAACTTTCACCATCTACCCACAAGAGGAGCATAATTCACCTGGGCAAATGGGAGACATGGAAGAAGATATACATAAAAGAGGTTAGATAGAGCTTTGTGTAACAATCAGCTGCTGGATAGTTGTTCATCTATTTCTGCCTCAACATTGATCAAGCAACAATCAGACCACTTTCCCATCCTTTTGGAGCTGAAAATGAACGAAGAAACTCATCCCCATCAATTCAAATTCCTCAAGACGTGGACTCTTCATGATGAATGCAAAAACTTAGTAGCATCTAGCTGGAATGAAAGGTATGTTGGCTGCGCTATGTTTGTGCTCTCACAAAAACTTAAATCCCTTAAATCAAAACTCAAAACCTGGAATAGGAATGTATTTGGCAATGTTCATGAGTTGGTCAAAAATGCTGAAACACATCTGCAATTTATCCAAAACCAAATAGACACCTTAGGACACACAGATGACCTCCTAGATCAACAAAAGCTTGCCCAGTTAAACCTTGATACTGCCCTAGCCAAAGAAGAATGTTATTGGAAGGAGAAAGCTAATGTGAAATGGCATGTCGAAGGTGACAGAAACACCAAATTTTTCCACAGAACAGCCCAAATCAAATCCAAAACAAACAAGATCACATCGTTGAAGGATGGTGAACAGCTGCTTACTGAACCTGATCAAATCAAAAATCATATAACTAACCACTTTATGAATTTGTTTTGTTTTTCTTCTGTTTTGCAGGATAGCAATTTGGTGGAAGAAGTTATTCCAAATCTGGTGACTGAGTCAATTAACAACATGCTTACCCTTATGCCTACTTTGGAGGAAGTTCGCAATGCGGTCTTTAAATTAAACAAAGATGGCGCTCCAGGTCCGGATGGGTTCGGTGCAGTTTTCTTTCAAACCTATTGGGATATTATCAAGAATGACGTGCATAAAGCTGTTCTAGAGTTTTTCACCACAAGCTGGTTGATGCCAAACTACAACGCCAATACTCTCATTCTCATTCCAAAGTCACCCAATGCTGATACAATCTCACAATATAGGCCCATTGCGCTTGCAAATTTTAAATACAAGATTATTTCAACAATATTAGCAGACAGAATTGCCACAATCATGCCTTCTATCGTCTCTCCTCAACAAAAAGGGTTCATTCAAGGTCGTCAAATCAGAGACTGCATCTGTCTTGCTTCAGAGGTTATAAATCAATTGGATAAAAAAGCCTATGGAGGTAATCTCGCCTTCAAAGTGGACATTGCTAAGGCCTTTGATACTTTAGAATGGCCTTTCCTTCTTAAAGTTCTCCATGCATATGGCTTCAACAACAAATTTTGCAATTGGATACAAACAATTCTTGAATCTGCAACCTTGTCAATTTCCATCAATGGCTCGCAGAATGGTTACTTTAAATGTAAAAGAGGGGTTAGACAGGGTGACCCTTTGTCCCCCCTCTTGTTTTGCATAGCGGAAGATGTGCTTAGCAGATCCATAACAAGTCTAGTTGATCAAGGAAAAGTTAACTTAATCAGTAGCTCCAGATTTCATAATTTTCCTTCACATGTTCTTTACACTGATGATGTGATGATCTTTTGTAAGGGAAACATTTCATCTGTGAATGCTTTGAAGGACCTCTTCATTGCATACGCGGGTATTTCTGGTCAACACATTAATCCCTCTAAATCCACCATTTACGCAGGCTCTATATCAACAGGAAGGCTGAATCATTTGGTTAATCATCTCGGGTTCCAAGCAGGTGAGACTCCATTCAACTATCTGGGAGTGCCAATCTTCAAAGGTAAGCCCAAGACTTCGCATTTAAGAGCTATTGCTGACAGAATAAAAATCAAACTTGCTACTTGGAAAGCTTCATTGTTATCTATGGCCGGAAGAGTTCTTCTGGTTAAATCCGTCATTCAAGCGATGCTTGTTCACAGTATGTCAGTATATTCTTGGCCTATTTCCTTATTGAAGGAAATTGAAAAATGGTGCAGGAATTTTATATGGAGCGGAGACATTGAGAAGAGGAAAATGGTTACTGTGGCATGGAAAAAGCTTTGCAAGCCTATGGATGAAGGAGGTATTGGCCTAAGATCTCTGACATCTCTTAATGAAGCTTCAAATTTAAAGCTAGGGTGGGATTTGCTAAACTCTTTGGAGCCTTGGGCTGTTTCTTTAAGAGGTAGAGCTCTTTCAAACAGAAAACCCGTGGCTTATCACATTTACTCATCTCTATGGAGTAGTATGAAACGTGAGTATTCTTTAATAACTGACAACTCTAGTTGGCTGATGGGGAATGGTGAAAATATTTACTTTTGGTCCGATAGTTGGTGTGGTATGACAATTGGTGAAAGACTTAATGTTCCACCTCCTATTGTAGCTCAACTCTCTTCAAGAGTTTCTGACTTTATCACAGACCATAAATGGTGTATTCCTTCCACTCTTCAAGCGATGTTCCCTCATTTGATTCAGGTTCTTGATCAAATTGTTATTCCAAAAGTCCACTTGGAGGATAAACTTGTCTGGAAGCATACTAGTACAGGTTGTATGTCTCTCAAGGAAGCTTATTTTCATAAATCCCAACCAGGTCAGAGAATTCATTGGGCAAAAAATATCTGGAGTCCTGACATTCCACCATCCAAGTCCATGATGGCTTGGAGATTCATGCACGATAGATTACCTACTGATGAGAAGATGAAGGAGAGAGGGAATAACATGGTTTCTATGTGCACCAATTGCAAATCTGCTGAAGAAACTTCAACTCATTTATTTTTGCAGTGCTCCTTCGCTTCGAAATTGTGGAATTGGTTGTCTTCTATTCTAAATTTCCCCCTGATCTTTAATGAAGCATCTGATATATGGAAATTATGTGACAGGAGATGGACTCCGCAGTGCAAAATTGCCATTACTGCTTGTTTAGTGAATATTATCAACAACATATGGTATGCTCGTAATCAAGCAAGATTCCAAAATAAAACCATTCACTGGAAAGTGGCGATCAACCTTATATTATCTAGCACTGCTTTCTCTGGAAATCACACAAAGAAAACTGCTGCTGTAGACATGACAGAATTCAAGATTCTCAAAGCTTTGAAGATTAATATTCATCCTCTCAATGCTCCTACCATCAAGGAGGTGATTTGGGCTCCTCCGATTACTTCATGGCTGAAGGTAAACACAGATGGTGCAGTCACAAGGAACCCTTCAAAAGCCGCCTGTGGGGGTATTTTTAGATCCTCTGAAGGCTTCACAAGAGGATGTTTTGCTCAAAACTTATCTACAGAATCAGCCTTCATTGCTGAGATCTTTGGAGCAATCTTAGCTATAGAAATAGCACATCACAATAATTGGAATCAATTATGGCTTGAAACGGATTCAATGCTCCTGCGGCTAGCTTTCAAGAACTCTCTTATGATTCCTTGGTCTCTCAGAAACAGGTGGGTAAATTGCATGGAGGTTACAAAAAGCATGAATTTTATGGTGTCTCATATTTATAGGGAAGGTAATGGTTGTGCCGATGCCCTAGCTAATATAGGTTTGGATTTAACTGGTTTTGTTTGGTGGCAAGATGCTCCCAACATAATTAGTGATTTTAAAACACTATCACCAATTTGAGTGATTAAGCAATTTTAGGAATCCCTAAAAAAAGTATTTTAGAGAATTTTAGTGATTAAGTTTAGGTCTCATTTTGTAAACCATTGAAAAGAGTCTCAATTGATTGTCAATAAGTTTTTTTTTTATGGATTCTAATAACAACATAAAATGCCTATAAAAACAGCATTAAATGTATTTTCCTTAAAAGAAATATATTAAACACTGATTTTCAATACAACAAGTAGAATAGACATAAGAAGTCGATGCACAAGTTTTAAATTTAAAAAACTATGATCATTGAAGACGCGATGCTTCCCTCTGCTAGGGTTCCACAGCGCTGATCTTCTTCTCCTTGCCTTCAATCAATCGATTTTGGACTGTCCCTTCCAATTGAATTGGTGCAATCGTGATTACACCTTGGTGTTACAAAGATTGAATCACACTAAATTCATCATTAGGGACTTTTCACCATTGATTCCCTCTCCCTCATCAATTTCACCTAAACTGCACTTGTATACTGACTGTTTCCATCAGTTTTTCTGTCATGCCGTTCGACTGGCAGGCAGAGCTAACGACAGCTGCACCATCCATGGCTGCGCCATCTCCCATGGAAATCCCTTCAGTTACTGCGACTCCAGCAGCCCAATCACCACCGAAATCTTTTGCACAAGCTCTGGTGGCATCGCACAGTAAAGTCACCAATGATAATCTACTGCGACCTACAATACGTGGAGATACTCTTTCCATTCGTATTACTCAGCCACTATATGAAAAGGGGGTAAACTTCTGTAAGAGAAACCTTCGTGGAAGGTTGGTCCTCAGCAAAGGAGATAAGCCGTATGCATCGAAGGAAATTGAGGATAAGCTTAGGAAACAATGGAAGACTGCTGCACCTTGGTCATTGCTATCTTTAGGTAGGGGCTTATATGAATTCTTTTTTGCCAATGAATCTGATATGCACAACGTTTGGGCAATGGGAACTTTAAACTTGAAGCCGGGGGTTTTACGATTATTTGAATGGACTGTGGATTTTGATATGCATAACCAGAGAAACACACATGCGCAAGTTTGGATCCGACTTATGGCACTGCCACAAGAATATTGGATGGAGCAGACCTTGCGAGAGATCCCTAGCGCGGTTGGCACACCGCTGGTTCTTGACAATGCAACACTGAAAAGACTCTTTGGACACTACGCCCGTATACTTGTCGACATTGACTTCTCCAAAAGAATTTTTCATGAAATTATTGTGGAAAGGGAAGGTGCTTCTTATCCTGTGGAAGTTGTTTATGAACGGATATCGGATTTTTGTTCGCATTGTCAGACACTTGGACATGATGTTACTAACTGTCGTTGGTTGTACCCAAGGAAGGATGTCATGTCTAAAGATAAAGATGCAAAAGGGAAGACGCAGATACCGGTCACAAAACCTCAGTGGGTGCCTACGAAAGAGAATCCATCTGGTATAGGTTCATCCAAGGCTTTTGCAGAACCCTCGCCGACAGAGCCACAAACAAAGATGCCCGCTGCTAATGCCTCTTCATCTGCGGCTCCAACACCAACTCAGACACTTCCTTGCGTGTCCGAGGAGATCCCCCAAGGTTCATTACCTTCACACCCTATGTTGGAGCTAGTTTCCCCTGTTGATGTACACGATGACGTGTTTTCGGAAGATGTGGACCATGTAAATTCTGAGTCGCGGGAGGAGTTGGAGGTTCCCTGCGCTCAGAAGGAACCTGAGACACATCCATCATCGGATGTTCATAATGATGAACATTCTTTGGCTGTTGATTTGGAGGTCTCCGCTTCTGCTAGGGAGACGTCACCAACTCAGCAATTTGAAGCGCACGATGACGTGCAAAGCAGCCCCCAAGATAACCCCCTTGTTGTTAGATCCATTCCAGATGACACTGCCACTTTTTTGGAAATGGAACGTCTTGTCCAGCAGAGTTCCATGGAGGAAAATACGGGGACTGATAATAATGGAGACAGAACGTTGACCGTTTATCATAGTAATCTAACTGTTCAACATGACTTGGACCTTTGGATGCGAGTTCGTGAGTATGATAAAGCCAATGCAGAAGCACCATTCATTCCAGTTTTGTCTCGAAAACAGAAGCAACAAGTTAAGAAAAATCTTCAGATTGGTAAGCCACCGCCTTATAAAACCCGCTCTCAGGGAGGTTCTAACTCAGGTGATCAATGAATATTTTTTACTGAAATGTACGCGGTTTTGGTAACTCAGACACTAAAATCGCTCTAAAAAAATTTTATTTGTCTCATACGCCTTATATTATTTTTCTTGCGGAGCCTATGATAACATTTATACAAGTCCCTTCCTGGTACTGGCATAGCATTGGTGTTAGTAAATATTGTACAAATGTTAGAGATGGTTTGATGCCGAACCTTTGGGCTCTTTGGGGTTCGGATATCACTGCTTCTGTTATTTTTGTATCGTCTCAGTGTATTGCTCTAGAAATTACTTGGCAGCAGTCTCCTATTTATATAGCGGCGGTCTATGCCAGCAACTCTCATATTACACGCCGTCAACTCTGGGCGGACCTCACTAATCTGCAGGGTTGTTTTCAGGGGCCTTGGTTGTTTGTTGGGGATTTTAATGCGGTGCTGGGGGCTCATGAAAAAAGGGGTCGACATCCTCCTTTGCGTGTGTCATGCTTTGATTTTGCACATTGGACTAATGCTAATTTATTGACTCATCTTCCTACTTCAGGTCCTATATATACATGGCATAATGGTCGTTTTGGTTTGGAAAATGTTGCCCTTCGGTTGGATAGGTGTATCTGTAATGATGATTGGATTTCTTTCTGGCGGCTCAGTAGTTGTAGTGCTTTGGTTCGTCATCAGTCTGACCACCACCCGCTCTTGTTGTCTCTTGATGTCAATGTGGTTCAGCATGTGGTTCCTTTTATATTTTTTAAAGCTTGGTCAGAACATGAGGATTGTCGTGGTCTGGCGAGTGAGAACTGGTCCAAAAATGTTCGTGGTAGTGGCATGGTTTGTTTACAATTGAAATTGAAAAATCTAAAGTTAGCTTTCAAGTCTTGGAACCGCATTGTTTTTGGTGATGTAGATAGGCAGGTTCGGTTGGCTTTAGAGGAGGTAAATCGCATTCAACTTTTGATTGACTCTGAAGGTTTTTCAGATGATCTTTATGTTCAGGATCTCGAGGCTCAGTTGGTTCTCACCAAAGCTTTGAATTATCAAGATATTTTATGGAAGGAGAAAGCAAGAGATCAAAATTTTATTCATGGGGATCGTAACACTTCCTACTTTCACAAACTTGCGAAGTTCAGGGCAGCCGCCAAGCCTATCACTCTTCTCTATAATGGAGATACTGTTATTACGGATCCTGAGGATATTGAGGTACATGTGCTCAACTATTTTACATCCATTTTCAGCATTGATAATAACTGTGTTCAAAATGATATGCTGGACCGCTCTGTTCCTTGTTTGGTTACGGAGGAGGATAATCATAGCCTTCTCAGGCTCCCTTTGCGTGACGAAATTCATAATGCCGTGTTTGATTTGAATGGGGATGGTGCTCCCGGCCCGGATGGTTTTGGAGGTCACTTTTATCATACTTTTTGGGATATTATTGAAAAAGATGTCATTCATTCGGTTCAGGAATTTTTTATTACGGGTACTCTCCCTCCTAATATAAATTCCAATATGCTTGTTCTTATTCCTAAGGTAACAGGGGCGCAGGCAATGGGTGACTTTCGTCCAATTGCGCTTGCAAATTTTCAGTTTAAAATTGTTACGAAGATTTTAGCTGACAGACTCTCTATTATTTCTATGCGCATCATTTCTCCGGAGCAGCGAGGTTTTATCCGTGATAGGAATATTTCAGAATGTATTATTCTTGCTTCAGAGGCCGTTAATTTGATTGATAAAAGGCAGTTTGGCGGCAATGTGGCTTTGAAGGTCGACATTAGAAAGGCTTTCGACATGTTGGATTGGAATTTTTTGGTTGCGGTGCTCAAAAAATTTGGCTTTTCAGTTGTGTTTACTGATTGGATCCTTGCTATTTTGCATTCAGCTAGACTTTCTATTTTGGTGAATGGTAAGGCAGTGGGTTTTTTTACTTGTTCTCGTGGTGTCCGTCAGGGGGATCCGCTTTCTCCGCTTCTCTTCTGTATTGCTGAAGAGGTTCTTAGTAGGGCGATTTCTATGGCTTCTGCTGCGGGCAAAATTGTGCCTATGTTTTATTGTAGTGGGACTTCTATTCCTACTCACATTTTGTATGCAGATGATGTTCTAATATTTTGTGCAGGTACTAAACAAAATATTAGATGCTTGCTGAAAATTTTTAGTGACTACTCTGAGGTGTCGGGGCAGATTATTAATAATAGCAAAAGCAGGTTCTACTCGGGGGCTATGACGACCTCTCGTTCTCAAATGATTGCGAGAATGCTTGGGTTTAGTGCTGGCACCATTCCTTTTACTTATCTTGGCTGCCCCATCTTCAAAGGCAAGCCGAAAGGTATTTATTTCAAATCTATTGTTGACAGAATAAAGGTAAAAATTGCAACATGGAAAGGGACTATGCTCACTATTATGGGACGGGTGCAGCTCATTAAATCCATTATTCACGGCATGCTTGTGTATTCTTTTCATATTTATATGTGGCCAAAGCGTCTACTTCATCAGTTAGACACTTGGATAAAAAAAATTATTTGGAGTGGCGACATTAGCACTCGTAAAGTGTGCACCGTATCTTGGAAAACTATGTGTCTTCCTTGGACAGCCGGTGGTCTGGACATTAAACCAACTCGGCTGATCAATGAATCCTTGATTCTTCATCTTGCTTGGAATTTTTTAGCGGGGGATTCTCATTGGGCAAGGCTGCTTCGCCAAAGGTTCCTTAAAAATGGCACCCCTCTTCAACACTATTTTCAATCTTCGGTGTGGAGTGGTATCAAAGAGCACATAGGTACGGTCCTTTCCAATTCAATTTGGATTGTTGGCTCGGGCACTAATGTTAATTTATGGACAGACAATTGGCTCGGTAACCCTTTGGTTGAGTTGTTACAAGTTCCGCCATCTTTTCACAAATATTTACGTGCTTCAGTGGCTGATGTTATTGTCGATGGGGCTTTTCAATTACCTGCTGTAGTTATGGCTGCTCCTGAAGTAGCAAACCATGTTGCTAAGATTGTTTTGCCAACAGCCCCGTTGCCGGATACTCTTGTTTGGATTCACTCATTCGATGGCATGTTAACTTCGAAATTAGCTTTCAATTTTCTTGTGCCGGCTGCCATTTCTTTACCATGGGCTACTTCAATTTGGAAAGCTTGCATTCCTCCTTCTTGTTCTTTTATTCTTTGGCGCATTATGCATGGGAAAATGCCCACTGATGAAAATCTTCGTCGACGAGGTTGTATTATTGTTTCTATCTGTAGTTTCTGTTTGTGCACAGATGAGTCCTCCGATCATTTATTTCTTCATTGCCCATTTGCAACAAATATTTGGTGTTGGCTGGGAGATATTCTTCACATCACTTTTGATTTGACTTCATTTGCGGCCCTCCTCACCTCATTACCGCAAAACCGGTCCTCTCAGATCCGTGATATTTTTATGGCTGCAGTGGTGCACACTCTTCACGGTATTTGGCTAGCTCGTAATTCTTTACGATTTAACAACATATTGGCTACGCTACAATCGACAAAGGTGCATATTCATGCTGCCATTAGTTTTAGTGGCAATATTTCTGCTGGTAAATGTATTGCTTCTGATGATTATATTCTGGATGCTTTGTCGGTCTCTCCCCACAACCGTCGTGTCAGAGATATGTTGTTGGTTTATTGGAAAGCACCCTCGGCCCCTTGGATCAAAGTGAATACAGATGGCTCCCTTATTGGCCCTCTTGCAGCTTGTGGTGGTCTGTTCCGCGATCACCGTGGCTCCCTTTTAGGCGCCTTTGCTTGTAACATTGGTTTATCTACGGTATTTTACGCTGAGGTCTATGGTTTTCTTCTTGCTTTGGAGTATGCAGCGCAGCATGGTTGGAGGAATGTTTGGTTAGAGAGCGACTCTACAAGTGCTCTGTTAGTTTTTAAAAACCGATCTCTGGTACCGGTTTTACTTCGAAACCGCTGGCACAACGCTTGCAACAAAGGTATACAGGTTATTACTTCTCACATATATAGGGAAGGAAATTGTTGTGCTGATTTGCTGGCTAATATGGGTCACTCGACACAAGGCTCCATTTGGTTCTCGGTGTTGCCTCAGACTCTTCAGACTGATTTCTTCTTGGACCGGAGTGGGTTCCCTCGCTTTAGGTTCCCGTAGACAGTTGTTCTCTTTTTTCTGTTTTCTGTTTATTTTTCTGTTTGGTTCCTTTTTGTTTCTTGTTTTTTTTGAGGGTTTTGGCCTAGTCCCCCCTCATGTAATATTTTTCCCCTTTTTTTAATAAAATTTCTTCTGAGTGTGGCGGCATAGGATGGGGGTTCTGCGGGGTGCCAACCTAGTTGGGATGTCGTTGCTTCCCCTTCATGCATGTCCACTCTCCTGGTTTAGCAAAAAAAAATGTTTGGTTTTAATTTTAATGGTTGCATTAAACAATTTCACAAAAATTAATTCAAATGCCTTAATTTTTTCCAATTTGATATTTGATATTGCCTTTAATAAAGAAACTACCGTCTCGTGAGTTTAAGTTAGTTGGTATAAACATTGCATTATATATGCACTGATTGAGGTTTAAACTCCGGACATCTCACTTATCCGTGAATTTTTCGCCACTAGGTTCCTTGACAAAAAAGTACTAGTAGTTCAGAAGTCCTCAACTCAATTCACGACGTAATCGAGTTTTGAACAAAAACCTCTCAACTTGTTTGTAATTTTATAATTAATTGACATTTCGACTATCTAATAAAAGGCTTATCCACTTTTGTGTGAGTTCCATAGTTATTTGCGAATTTGTCTGTCTAAAAAAAACTACCAGCAATCTAGCACCCATATTTTCAGCATCTTCTTTTCTTTCCATTAATATATGCATTAATCCGCTCAATCTCAAATTTTCACTAATTACTACTTGTGTGTGTGTGTGTGTGTGTGTGTGTGTGTTTATATATATATATATATATATATATATATATATATATATATATATATATATATATAATATTTTATCACAAAATTTCATTTGCTTTTTACCATTTTTTAAATCACAATACTCTTCTTTTTGTTTCCTATTATTCGAATATATTTTATTTATTTTTTATTTTTCTTTGTGACTATACTAACATTTGTCTCTTTTTTTTTTTCTCTCAATATTCTCCACCAAGAAAATTTCACTATCGACCATTAAAATAAAATTAGATTAAAATTTTTGCTTTAAAAATGGCAAGGAGAATATTTAAACTGCTATTTTTTTAAAAAAAATTTAGACTTATATCTTATTTAGTAAAAAAATTTATTATAAATTATTTAAAATTTTAAGGGTCAACATATTTCGCGCACAACGCGTGTTCCTACACTAGTTTTATTTTAATTTTAACTTTAGTTTTCTACATTTCAGTATTTCCTTCCGAAATGGCTGCATATATATTTTTTAGTTACATGAGGAAAAAAATCGTTGCTTATGTTATCTTGCACTAAAACACATAAATAAATAAAAAATTATTTGATTTTTTAAATACAGCTCAATGAATTTGGGAATTCACTAAAGAAACAATTTTATTTTAGGAAAATTCATTTACTACATATATACAAAAACTCCAATGATTATGGGCATTAGCTCCTATAAATAAATCAACCCTCACAATTTCACAATACCAACATCACTTTTTTCACCCTATCTTTCAAGGTTACTTTTTCTTACAAGGAAAATGGCCAAAACCCTAGCATTGTTGCTACTTTTACTCCAACTAATTACTTTCACTGCACTTGCTGAAGAGCTTAAAACTGATTTTGACAAACCTGATCGTTTTAGGCTTCCGTTTTTCAGTCCTCGTGTCCCTGTTAAGATCGATCCAAGTATCTTTGATCCAGTTAATGATCCTATGATAACTGATCCTGTTGTTAGCACACTTGATCCAAATACACCTCCTGCCATTGAAACAGATCGATTTAGGCTTCCAAGTTTTAAGCCTCGTTCACCTTTTAAACGTGCCCCTATCAGGCCTACTCCTGTTAAACCTCCTATCACTATTCAGCCTGGTCCTGTTAGGTTTGATCCTGTTAACCCTGTTGATCTAAGTACACCTCCTCCCCCGGTTTAGGTCTTGGTTTTCATTTTTGTGTTAAAATATGGTGTTCAATACGTGAACTATCACTTTTGACAAGGAAAAAAAGAGCGTGAATCATCAATAGTAATAAAGTGTGACATTATGTGTAAATGACGGCTCTTGTAAGAATTCAATATTAAATAAAATGATATTTACTGCTTTTGTTTAATTTTTTTTTGTTTTGTTTTTGTGAATGGGTTGTTTAATTTGTTTATTGTTTAATAAAAAATGATTAATTTGTTGAATTTAGTATCCTTTATCGTATGAATAATGTGTGTGGCTTCAAAAATCTCATGTCCTTCAATCTTGCAAAGCTAGAAGTACCTATAAGCTGCAAAGTTTAACTTATATTGCATGATGGGAATTAACTTTAATCACGGTGTGAACATAACATCCTAATATAAGCTAGAAGTTAATTCTTATTGGTCCAACATGTGATTAATAAGAAGCCACACACATTATTTGTCAAAAAAAAGAAGCCACATACATTACTGTGAAATATTAACCAACAGATTAATTCTTGAAATAGAGCACATCCACATAAGATTACTTAAGTTGAATCTGGACACAATCATGTAAGTTTATTTGAACAATTTGTTTCTCTATCCATTGATGATAAAAGTGAAACAGAAAGAAACAAAAATAAAACCAGTTATAACAATCCTTTTTAAGAAGTTGAATCCTCAGCAATCTACCATGTAAACTTGTGCCGATGGCGAATTTTGAAGCAAGAAGTTAATTATTCCATCGGGTATGGGTGCAGATGGTTCCAATCCTGCTTTAAACGATTTTCTTAACTTTGCAGCTTCTTTCCGCGACTTAATTTCCTGTAACTTGGCCTCCATCAGCATCTTGCGAAAACTATATGCAAGTGGTTCCCTTTTCACTTTCAATGACTTCAAGTTACCTAAGGATGGGAGCTTGATCTTCAATACATCAGAATTTAAAGAGAGAACCTAAGAAACATGGGATGATGGTGGATCAATCTTATGTGTGTCAATTGATTTTGGAATTTAGATATAAGAAAAACCTAAGAAACATGGGATGAGGGTGGATCAATCTTATGTGTGTCAATTGATTTTGGAATTTAGATATAAGAAAAAACATCTTAAAAAGAAAGTAACAATCAAAACATGCCTTTTAAAAAGATGACATGAGTCTTTTCAAACATTATTAAGATCTCGAGTTCGATTTTGTCTTTGGGTATACAACAACATTAAAATACTTAGGGAGAGTTTGCCACTAATTTAGTTACACATACTTAAGGAAGCAAAGAGTATATGATTTACACACAAAAAAAATGGGAGTTGCATAGTTTTGATAGTATTTTTTCTTTCAATAAAATACTTAGGGAGAGTTTGCCACTAATTTAATTACACATACCTAAGAAAATATTCTCTACAGTTGCGTGCAAAGAATATACGATTTAAAAAAAACATGGGAGTTGCATAGTTTTGATAGTATTTTTTCTGTCAATTATGTCCTTCATTTAAACTATTTAATTTAAATTTTTATCACTTTTATAATATTATTCAATATTTTAAAAAAATATTTGTTAAGGGTTTTACATAAAAGTATTATTGACTCCTTAAAAAAAAAGCACTATTGACAAAAATATAATGGAATACATCTATAATAATGGGATACTTTCAATAATGCTAAAAGTATTTTAGTACTTCCTCCATTTCTTTTCTTTTGATGTTTTAGGACTTCAACTTTATTTCAAAATATTTGATGTTTTAGGATTTTTAATATTTTTTATCCAATTTTACCCTTGTTGAAAAACACACTATTTAATTGGAAATTTCAATAATAAATGCAATTGAAGTTTCAATTTCTATGGTGAGTGATAATTAAGTAGATTGGAATTTTGAGAAAAATCAAGATCGAAGTAAATATACAGTAGCCAAAAAATATAAATAAGGGAATTTTAGTCTAAACCTTACAACTATTCAAATACTTTGATTCCTTAATACTTGTGCAATCACCTAAAACATCAAAAGAAAAGAAATGGAGGGAGTACTATTTTGTCCTCGTGAGCTTAGCATAGTTAGTAGGGACAATGCATAAAATATGCAAGGTCCGAGGTTCAAACCCCGGCCATAAAAAAAAAAACTATCTTAAATTTTGGGAAAAAATGTGCATTTTTTTTTGCTAGGCAAGGAGTAAGGACAAACATCAAGAGGAAACACTGACATCCCAACTAGGTTGGCTCCCCGGGAAACCTCCATCCTATGCCGCCAAACTCTAAAATATTATTAAAAAAAGGAAAAATATGTACAAGAAGAGGGGGAACTTGACCAAAACCCTCAAAAGAAAATAAACAGTAAAATGCGCAAAAAAACTACAGCAAACTATGGAAGCCTGTTGGTAGGCAAACCAACTCTACCACGAAAGAAATCCATATACAACTCCGTCGACAGTGGAGGAAACTTCATTGCCCCAAAGAGCCCAAAGATTCGGTTGAAAATTTTCTCTAACATTCGGCTGAAAAAAATATACATCATTGACAAATAAATTGCAAAAAGTATTTAATTAATCATTATGCTTTTATCAAATTAGTCTTATATTTAAGGATAGATGTAGTATAAACAATTATGCTTTTACCAAATCAGTCTTATATTTAAGGATATATGTAGTATAAACAATAACAAGTTTCCTTACAAGCAAAAAAAAAAAATTAATGCAATTTTTCATATAAGATTCATTCCTAGCAAAGCAATCGTACATGTCATGCTCTAACATGTTCTAACTTATCGGAAAAAAAAATCCAACATTATATTTTTGAATTCGAGCAATAAAATCGATGAAATTTTGTTTATCGTCGTTGATAGTTAGGATATGATAGAGACAATATATGATATAAAACTAGATAAAGACATGATATGATATGAACATGATAAACATTAATCCAATCACGTGTTTGAGACGCACATGATAACAAAGAGGATATCATTGTATTTAAACAAAGAATTACTCTCACAATTAATTAAATATTGTAAAAATGACATGTAATTAATTATAATAACAAATACATGACATCATTATTTTGAAAATGACAACATTTAAAAAGTGGCAGAATATCACGATAATAAATAAGGAATGATTTTTTAATTCTATCAAGATAGGCTCTAACCTAGCCTATACTCAGGATAAAAATTATAAAGAAAAAGTCATGATAGGATAAGAAAATGATTTATTTTATCATATCTCTTTGGTGCATAAAACATGAGATTTATGTAGGATATGATTAATATATCATATCCCGTCTCCCTCCTGACCATCAAACGGACCCTAAATAATTTAAGTATGATATGATTAATATATCACATCCCGTCACCCTCCTGACCATCAAACGGACCCTAAATGATTGAAAATAATTCTAACAAAAAACGATTTTAAAACACTATCACCAATTTGAGTGATTAAGCAATTTTAGGAATCCCTAAAAAAAAGTATTTTAGAGAATTTTAGTGATTAAGTTTAGGTCTCATTTTGTAAACCATTGGAAAGAGTCTCAATTGATTGTCAATAAGTTTTTTTTTTTATGGATTCTAATAACAACATAAAATGCCTATAAAAACAGCATTAAATGTATTTTCCTTAAAAGAAATATATTATACACTGATTTTCAATACAACAAGTAGAATAGACATAAGAAGTCGATGCACAAGTTTTAAATTTAAAAAACTATGATCATGTTTGGTTTTAATTTTAATGGTTGCATTAAACAATTTCAGAAAAATTAATTCAAATGCCTTAATTTTTTCCAATTTGATATTTGATATTGCCTTTAATAAAGAAACTACCGTCTCGTGAGTTTAAGTTAGTTGGTATAAACATTGCATTATATATGCACTGATTGAGGTTTAAACTCCGGACATCTCACTTATCCGTGAATTTTTCGCCACTAGGTTCCTTGACAAGAAAGTACTAGTAGTTCAGAAGTCCTCAACTCAATTCACGACGTAATCGAGTTTCGAACAAAAACCTCTCAACTTGTTTGTAATTTTATAATTAATTGACATTTCGACTATCTAATAAAAGGCTTATCCACTTTTGTGTGAGTTCCATAGTTATTTGCGAATTTGTCTGTCTAAAAAAAACTACCAGCATTCTAGCACCCATATTTTCAGCTTCTTCTTTTCTTTCCATTAATATATGCATTAATCCGCTCAATCTCAAATTTTCACTAATTACTACTTGTGTGTGTGTGTGTGTGTGTGTGTGTATAATATTTTATCACAAAATTTCATTTGCTTTTTACCATTTTTTACATCACAATACTCTTCTTTTTGTTTCCTATTATTCGAATATATTTTATTTAATTTTTATTTTTCTTTGTGACTATACTAACATTTGTCTCTTTTTTTTTCTCTCAATATTCTCCACCAAGAAAATTTCACTATCGACCATTAAAATAAAATTAGATTAAAATTTTTGCTTTAAAAATTGCAAGGAGAATATTTAAACTGCTATTTTTTTAAAAAAAATTAGACTTATATCTTATTTAGTAAAAAAATTTATTATAAATTATTTAAAATTTTAAGGGTCAACATATTTCGCGCACAACGCGTGTTCCTACACTAGTTTTATTTTAATTTTAACTTTAGTTTTCTACATTTCAGTATTTCCTTCCGAAATGGCTGCAGATATATTTTTTAGTTACATGAGGAAAAAAAATCGTTGCTTATGTTATCTTGCACTAAAACACATAAATAAATAAAAAATTATTTGATTTTTTAAATACAGCTCAATGAATTTGGGAATTCACTAAAGAAACAATTTTATTTTAGGAAAATTCATTTACTACAAATATACAAAAACTCCAATGATTATGGGCATTAGCTCCTATAAATAAATCAACCCTCACAATTTCACAATACCAACATCACTTTTTTCCCCCTATCTTTCAAGGTTACTTTTTCTTACAAGGAAAATGGCCAAAACCCTAGCATTGTTGCTACTTTTACTCCAACTAATTACTTTCACTGCACTTGCTGAAGAGCTTAAAACTGATTTTGACAAACCTGATCGTTTTAGGCTTCCGTTTTTTAGTCCTCGTGTCCCTGTTAAGATCGATCCAATTATCTTTGATCCAGTTAATGATCCTATGATAACTGATCATGCTCTTAGCACACTTGATCCAAATACACCTCCTGCCATTGAAACAGATCGATTTAGGCTTCCAAGTTTTAAGCCTCGTTCACCTGTTAAACGTGCCCCTATCAGGCCTACTCCTGTTAAACCTCCTGTCACTATTCAGCCTGGTCCTGTTAGGTTTGATCCTGTTAACCCTGTTGATCTAAGTACACCTCCTCCCCCGGTTTAGGTCTTGGTTTTCATTTTTGTGTTAAAATAAGGTGTTCAATACTTGAACTATCACTTTTGACAAGGAAAAAAAGAGCCTGAATCATCAATAGTAATAAAGTGTGACATTATGTTAAATGACGGCTCTTGTAAGAATTCAATATTAAATAAAATGATATTTACTGCTTTTGTTTAATTTTTTTTGTTTTGTTTTTGTGAATGGGTTGTTTAATTTGTTTATTGTTTAATAAAAAATGATTAATTTGTTGAATTTAGTATCCTTTATCGTATGAATAATGTGTGTGGCTTCAAAAATCTCATGTCCTTCAATCTTGCAAAGCTAGAAGTACCTATAAGCTGCAAAGTTTAACTTATATTGCATGATGGGAATTTACTTTAATCACGGTGTGAACATAACATCCTAATATAAGCTAGAAGTTAATTCTTATTGGTCCAACATGTGATTAATAAGAAGCCACACACATTATTTGTCAAAAAAAAAAGAAGCCACACACATTACTGTGAAATATTAACCAACAGATTAATTCTTGCAATAGAGCACATCCACATAAGATTACTTAAGTTGAATCTGGACACAATCATGTAAGTTTATTTGAACAATTTGTTTCTCTATCCATTGATGATAAAAGTGAAACAGAAAGAAATAAAAACAAAACCAGTTATAACAATCTTTTTTAAGAAGTTGAATCCTCAGCAATCTACCATGTAAACTTGTGCCGATGGCGAATTTTGAAGCAAGAAGTTAATTATTCCATCGGGTATGGGTGCAGATGGTTCCAATCCTGCTTTAAACGATTTTCTTAACTTTGCAGCTTCTTTCCGCGACTTAATTTCCTGTAACTTGGCCTCCATCAGCATCTTGCGAAAACTATATGCAAGTGGTTCCCTTTTCACTTTCAATGACTTCAAGTTACCTAAGGATGGGAGCTTGATCTTCAATACATCAGAATTTAAAGAGAGAACCTAAGAAACATGGGATGAGGGTGGATCAATCTTATGTGTGTCAATTGATTTTGGAATTTAGATATAAGAAAAAACATCTTAAAAAGAAAGTAACAATCAAAACATGCCTTTAAAAAAGATGGCATGAGTCTTTTCAAACTTTATTAAGATCTCGAGTTCGATTTTGTCTTTGGGTATACAACAACATTAAAATACTTAGGGAGAGTTTGCCACTAATTTAGTTACACATACTGTAACACCCATACTAGACGTATCTAGAAAGTCTAGCATGTGTATTAGTTTAGTACTGGATACATTAAAAATTTACAACTACGAATGAATATATATACAACCAAATGCGTTCGTACATAATAATACAACTCAACTTTTCTAAAGTATATTAGATGCATCCTTGAATATCCACATCGTCCCGCAGCGGTACGAACGAACACTTGTCGCATCATCCATTCGGCTACTAGCTTGCTAATCCAACCTGTTTATCTGAAACAAATAAGGATTGGGATGAGACATAATGTCTCAGTGAGTTCCCCTAAATCCTAGGCTATAGGTAACCTCAGGGGAAACCTACGGTCACCACGTGCCTACATTATAACCTGACGGTTGATTATACGTGTGTGGGGACTTGCATACTTAGACGATAGTGCATACTAGAGCCGTCTTAATCTTATCTTAACTTGTTATAGGCTTCACTTCCTATACGTGTCATGGCGATCGAGGGGGAAATCTAAGACCGCATTGCCAAGAATACGCTCTACGTATCGAGGCCTAAACATAACATATCATGACACTAATCTAAACCGGACGATTAGGGGAAACCTAAGATCGTCATCGGTATCACGTTCTTTACTTGCTCTAATCCATGCCTTGTACTTATCATGTAGCATCTAATGCTCTTGTTCTTGAACATAAACGTGCATGGAGTCATTTTCGCATAATCATAAACATAACATACATATTTGTATCTA
The DNA here is from genome assembly GCF_051527215.1 of Medicago sativa. Lineage (NCBI taxonomy): Eukaryota > Viridiplantae > Streptophyta > Magnoliopsida > Fabales > Fabaceae > Medicago > Medicago sativa. The sequence continues at coordinate 36,474,733 of NC_140755.1, read as the reverse complement.
AGTTCATTCATTATGTTAGCGTTGAACATACAAACATTATCTTGATTCATTTTACGGAGAGCCCCGGGGTGGAGTAAACCCGAGTACAATCCCATACATACTGAAAATACCTAGCTAAGGTAATCGGACTCCCTCAGTGACGTGCGGGCCCCTCTCGAAAGAAGCTTATCCCGTTCTCACGTTACCTACGTTTTACTTACTCATTTACCACGGATCCTTAAGCGATCCTAAGTGTGATAAACTACACATACATATCATGGTCTTAACATTCATAAACATTCATGAAAGGTTTCTAACCTATACATGCATACTCGTTTACCTCGGATCCGGGGTCGATCCGATTAGTAGTAAACTACCTCTATATTCATTCATATTCATATCTATTCATAAGTGAAGAGTTTGCTATCAATTCACGGCTTATCTTACATACCTAATCATTCTTAGTCACGTGCGAAGAGAATATACTTCGTGTCTTAACCTACATAAGGTTCATGCTTAACTTCTAGTTCTCGACAAGCTATATCGAGGCTCTACTTTAATCCCTTTCTTAATTCATTGCTACCCGAGTAATATCGGCTTAAACTCTCTTAATTCACTCTTGCCATTCATGTTAAGATTTCCATGATTTTCATTTCAAGAATCGTTTGATGTTATGTGCATTGCCTAGATGTTGTTTTGGGGTTACAAAGTTGTAAAATGTCAAAAGAAAGACTCCGGAATGCCCCACGGACCCCAGGATGGACCAACAGGCCAAAATCTTGTTGGCCAAACCAGAGGGCTGCGCTAATAGCGCCCCTGGAGCGTGGGCATCCTGAAGAATTTCGCTTTTAGCGTAGATTTCGCTAATAGCGTAGCTCTTCTGGTCTGTGGTACCAAATTTCCAATTTTTGACCCAAAACTCATCCTAATGGTTCCTGCAATGCACCAAAACATCCAGCAACATATATATATATATATATATATATATACACACATTTATAGACATCTTTCATGGCAAACTAACAAGTATTCAACAAGAATTTATCAAAAGTACATTATGGTTCTAAACCTCTCATAAACATAAATCACTACTTTCTAACATGAATTTACACAACCAAAGGTAGGTAAACTATCTATGGAACTCACCTAATCATGTTTCTTGCATCTATTCAAGCTTCAAGCCCAAACCCTAGGTTTTGATCCAATTCTTGATCCTTAGCTTTCAAACCAAACCATGCTTTAATCCTCTTCTTTATGTGTTTCTTGCTTGCTAAGCTGCCTTAATCCATGCTTGATCATGACTTGGAAGAAGTTTGGATGATTTAGAGTGAAGAGAGAGGGTGTGGGTTAGAGAGAAGGAGGAGATAACTCTTTCTCTCAAAACCTAGAGAGAGAAAGTAGAAGAAATTATGAGGTTTTCACCCCCAAAATCACTTATATACTCCCTTGCGCGAGTTACTTAAATGCCCTTCGTCTCAGTCGTGTTTATCTGACTCTGATACTTAACTCATGCTTAACTGATATTACTTATAAATATCTTCCGTCATACTTAACTTTCTTCATCATAATCACTTTCCATGAATCTTAGTCCTCTGATACATTTAACAGATGAAATTTCCCATTAGCTGACGAGCGGGATATTACACTCTACCCCCCTTAAAAAAAATTTCGTCCTCGAAATTTAGAAATCATCTACAAACATCGCAACTATAATCTGCCTCCTTTGGTTTTGATTACATAAAGTCTGATCAAACTCACTCCTAAGATTGAAGTATACTTTCCTCATCAATACATGTAATTCTTCCTCTTTCTTATTCTGCATATAATTGAATATGGTCTCTTCAATCTCACTATCTTTATAAAAATTACCGAACTGTCTTAAAACATCATGTTTGAAACACGCTCTTTCTACAAGTGGACTGATTGTCCTGAATCCATAATTTATCTACTGAGTATAACCATGCATCTAGGTGACCTTTCATCTGACAATCTATTAACCAATCTTGAGGTTTGCACGCTCTTAAACTTTCTACTAAGTCCATTTACACATGCATTGGACACTCTAAGCACAAATCTGTGCATCCCGTAGGACATTAGTATCACATGAACATCGTCGTTTCCTCATAAAACCTTATCTTCTATAGTTTGCACACATTCTAATACGGTTTCTTGTTAGTTAATAACGATACATCATTCTAGCATTTTGTTTCTAAAATTTCTAAACTCTGGTACATAGGTCCTTGGAACGAATAGATACATGACTAGGAAAAATATCATTTTAAAACTGAGTCTATACTAGTACTGCAGAACCTCAGGACGAGTCTCTATATCTGAAAAAGGTTTTACGACTCTCCTTCACACTTGCCTCTAGCGAGTTGGTCCTGAAGTATGTACGTCTTAAGTGAGCTTACTCGCTTTCGACGTATCTCATCAGTTTTAACAATGTGAAATTTCATGTTTTTAAAATAAACATCGTTCCCAAGTTCCTCAATACCAATCTTAACTCTAAAAATTATAAAATCATGGCTTGACACCATTCTAGAAAGTACCGTTATCACCTAACAAGTATGGTATAAAATGATATGTGCTTCTTCGTGCATATCTCAGGAATTGTATTCTTTTATCACATCACAAATTCTTTCTGACTGGCCAACAGCTCTTCTGCGCATTCGACATCACCAAATAGGCAACCCGATTAATTCATCTGTGCAACTCTAGTCTTTCTCATCTTACTTGAGTGAAGATACTTTCTTTAAACTTTTACCTTAATCAATATTGGCTGCATAAGCATCTATACTTACTTAACATAACGAGAACTCCTCGCTTTCCACATAATATTTCTCACTGAATTGGTATTTCTATCTCGAACATTTTCACAAAGATTCTTACTACAAAATCTCATGTTCCATGGCTACTAATCGCAACTTAATTAATTAATTAACTTCCGTTGCGCTACTCTGATTCCCACCGGTTGGCTTCAACCAATACTCTGATCCGTTGAGACGAGTGAACTTTATTCTTCTTCTATCCCTACATTAATATCTGCTTGAACTCTGCTCGATACTTCTATGTTGCATGCTACTCTGCAACCTCGCTCTACTCCTTGCTGGTAAGATTGAATCTTAGGGAAACTTACCTCTGGACATATCAATGTCATACTTACTCTTATTCCCGAGCAACTTAACTCAAGGAGCACATCTTTGCTATTACATACCTACTATTCCATGAATCGCTCTTACATCTTCCCATGGTAGACTCATCTTGCACTCGGACATACTTCCTTATGCATCTAACATTGTATCTTCACATCTCGCATACTATGTTTTGCTTAATCATTCCTATGTGTGCTCGTTTATTTTCTTTAAAAGAAAACTTCATAAATTAACACACGGGTCATTGACGTTGATGATTTTTCTACAGAATAAAAACATATACTGAATCTAGGCTCCAGTTGTTACTCTAAATTCACAGGACGAGTTGACAACACATACATGCCATCATATCTTAGTCCTTGTGCGTTTAGCCCAACTATAAGAGTCGCAACAAACCGGTACCTACAAAATTTTCATTTTAATTCCCAAAACAGCAACTCCAATCACCCATATGCATTTATCTTTCTAAAATCATGTTAAACCGAATCGATTTCTGCTGATGGTTGCCCATGCCTCTTTCCCTTTTTGAAAACTTTAAGATATGATATGCATTCGTTACTTGTTGTTATAAAAGTTTTTGTCGCATAAAAGTTTGTGAAAACAACTCCCCAAGTCACTGCAAATCCTGGAGACAAACTGACAGTTTTCGGAAACCAAAAACTTTGCCCCAGGTTTGCTATCGGCGAGTTTCTTCAGCTTAATTTTCCGGAAAAACATTCTTTGAACGAAAATTCTTATTTCTCAAGTAACCTAATGCACATCATTCTTTACTAGCATCGTAAGATATTCTATATCATATGCATGGCACATGTCAAGCTATTTCGATACAATCCTCGGCACTTTAGAAATTAATGCCTCATTCCTGATAACATAAAACTTTCACTGAATCCTTTTCTACTACGAGTAGCTTACTTCTCTGCGTTCCCGCTTAACGTAGCTTCCCAAACACTAGAACCTTGTTCACTTTGAACATTCAAGTCCTTAACTTCAATAACATAACACTAATCCTGAGAGTCTACTAATTCTGCCAACATACGTCGACTGCTCTCTATCTTGTAGCCTTGCGCTTACTTTCTGGAATACAATTCCGTTCCAACTACGACCCTTACTGAAACTTCAGGTCCTGCTAAGATATTTTTGTATTCTTCACTTACGGGTATACGATGTTTCATTAACAACTTACCCAACACTATCGGAATGACCCTTCTCATCATTGTCTTACATTCCCAGAGGATTCATACTTCTTACTTGTTTAGTTCACCGGCCACCTACTGGCACGATCAACTTCTTACTAATACTTATTCCGAGTTCTTACTTCTGAGTCCACACTTTCCGGTGCATCTTCATCACATACTTCGTTCCTCCTGGGTCCTATTCAGCTCTCAGGCATCCGTTCTAATCGTCGAATGCTAAATTGAGTTGATCAAGCTCAACTAACATCAACAACTAGAACATTTACCCGGAACCCAATGGTCCCACTACCGTTGTTGTAACTTAATGACCCAAGGTACGATCTGAATCGACCTGCTCTGATACCAAATGTAACACCCATACTAGACGTATCTAGAAAGTCTAGCATGTGTATTAGTTTAGTACTAGATACATTAAAAATTTACAACTACGAATGAATATATATACAACCAAATGCGTTCGTACATAATAATACAACTCAACTTTTCTAAAGTATATTAGATGCATCCTTGAATATGCACATCGTCCCGCAGCAGTACGAACGAACACTTGTCGCATCATCCATTCGGCTACTAGCTTGATAATCCAACCTGTTTATCTGAAACAAATAAGGATTGGGATGAGACATAATGTCTCAGTGAGTTCCCCTAAATCCTAGGCTATAGGTAACCTCAGGGGAAACCTACGGTCACCACGTGCCTACATTACAACATGACGGTTGATTATACGTGTGTGGGGACTTGCATACTTAGACGGTAGTGCATACTAGAGCCGTCTTAATCTTATCTTAACTTGTTATAGGCTTCACTTCCTATACGTGTCATGGCGATCGAGGGGCAAATCTAAGACCGCATTGCCAAGAATATGCTCTACGTATCGAGGCCTAAACATAACATATCATGACACTAATCTAAACCGGACGATTAGGGGAAACCTAAGATCGTCATCGGTATCACGTTCTTTACTTGCTCTAATCCATGCCTTGTACTTATCATGTAGCATCTAATGCTCTTGTTCTTGAACATAAACGTGCATGGAGTCATTTTCGCATAATCATAAACATAACATACATATTCGTATCTAAGTTCATTCATTATGTTAGCGTTGAACATACAAACATTATCTTGATTCATTTTACGGAGAGCCCCGGGGTGGAGTAAACCCGAGTACAATCCCATACATACCGAAAATACCTAGCTAAGGTAATCGGACTCCCTCAGTGACGTGCGGGCCCCTCTCGAAAGAAGCTTATCCCGTTCTCACGTTACCTACGTCTTACTTACTCATTTACCACGGATCCTTAAGCGATCCTAAGTGTGATAAACTACACATACATATCATGGTCTTAACATTCATAAACATTCATGAAAGGTTTCTAACCTATACATGCATACTCGTTTACCTCGGATCCGGGGTCGATCCGATTAGTAGTAAACTACCTCTATATTCATTCATATTCATATCTATTCATAAGTGAAGAGTTTGCTATCAATTCACGGCTTATCTTACATACCTAATCATTCTTAGTCACGTGCGAAGAGAATATACTTCGCGTCTTAACCTACATAAGGTTCATGCTTAACTTCTAATTCTCGACAAGCTATATCGAGGCTCTACTTTAATCCCTTTCTTAATTCATTGCTACCCGAGTAATATCGGCTTAAACTCTCTTAATTCACTCTTGCCATTCATGTTAAGATTGCCATGATTTTCATTTCAAGAATCGTTTGATGTTATGTGCATTGCCTGGATGTTGTTTTGGGGTTACAAAGTTGTAAAATGTCAAAAGAAAGACTCCGGAATGCCCCACGGACCCCAGGATGGACCAACAGGCCAAAAGCGTGTTGGCCAAACCAGAGGGCTGCGCTAATAGCGCCCCTAGAGTGTAACACCCATACCAGACGTATCTAGAAAGTCTGGCACGTGCGTTAACATTAGTACTGGATACATTAAAATATACAACATAAAAAAGTTACATTCGAATGAATATTATACAACAAATTGCGTTCGTACATTAATAACATAAACATCTCAACCATATATAATTTCATCCTTAAAGTCCCAAGCATCCTGCAGCGACACGAACGCACACACTTGCTGAAACATCCATCCGACTTCAAGCTTGCATAACGTCCTGCTTATCTGAAACAAATAAGGATTGGGATGAGACATAATGTCTCAGTGAGTTCCCCTAAATCCTAGGCTATAGGCAACCTCAAGGGGAAACCTACGGTCACCACGTGTCTACATCACAATCTGACGGTTGATTATACGTGTGTGGGGACTTGCATACTTAGACGGTAGTGCATACTAGAGCCGTCATAGTCTTATCTTAACTTGTTATAGGCTTCACTTCCTATACGTGTCATGGCGGTTGAGGGGGAATCTAAAACCGCATTGCCAAGAATACACTCTACGTATCGAGGCTTAAACATAACATATCATGATACTAATCTAAACCGGACGATTAGGGGAAACCTAAGATCATCATCGGTATCATGTTATTTACTTGCTCTAATCCATGCCTTGTACTTATCATGTAGCATCTAATGCTCTTGTTCTTGAACATAAACGTGCATGGAGTCATTTTCGCATAATCATAAACATAACATACATATTCGTATCTAAGTTCATTCATTATGTTAGCGTTGAACATATAAACATTATCTTGATTCATTTTACGGAGAGCCCCGGGGTGGAGTAAACCCGAGTACAATCCCATACATACCGAAAATACCTAGCTAAGGTAATCGGACTCCCTCGGTGACGTGCGGGCCCCTCTCGAAAGAAGCTTATCCCGTTCTCACGTTACCTACGTCTTACTTACTCATTTACCACGGATCCTTAAGCGGTCCCAAGTGTGATAAACTACACATACATATCATGGTCCTAACATTCATAAACATTCATGAAAGGTTTCTAACCTATCCATGCATACTCGTTTACCTCGGATCCGGGGTCGATCCGATTAGTAGTAAACTACCTCTTTATTCATTCATATTCATATCTATACTTGTCATACTTATCATTCTTGCTATCTTTCTAGTTCTCAACACTATGTTGAGGCTCTACATTCATGCCCTTTTCTTATTTCATAGCTACCCGAGCAATATCGGCTTAAACTCTCTTGATTCACTCTTGTCATTCATGTTAAGATTGCCATGATTTTCCTTTCAAGAATCGTTTGATGTTATGTGCATTGCCTAGATGTTGTTTTAGGGTTATAAAGTTATAAAACGTTGAAAGAAAAGCTTCGGAATGCACCACGAACCCTGAACTTGTCCAACAGGCCAAAGCAAGTTGGCCAAGTCCAGAGAGCTGCGCTAATAGCTTAGCTGGGGCGTGGCTCATCCTGAGAATTTCGCTATTAGCGTAGATTTCGCTAATAGCGTGGCTCTTCGGGTCTGAGGTACAAAATTTCCAGTTTTGAGCCAAAACTTGTCCAGTTTAATCCTGCAATGCACCATAATCATCCAGCAACATATATATACATTTATAAACATATTTCATGGCAAACTAACATGTAATTGACAAGAATTTATCAAATGTACATTAAGGTTTAAAACCTCTCATAAACATAAATCACTACTTTCTAACATGAATTTACACAACCAAGGGAAGGTAAACTATCTATGGAACTCACCTAACATGTTCTTTGCAATTTCCAAGCATCAACCCTAGCTTTGATCCATTCTTGATCCTTAGCCCTTTTCACCAAATCATGCTTAATCCTTTCCTCCTCTTGTTTCTTGCTTGCTAAGTTACCATAATCCATGCTTAATCATGTTTTGAAGGAAGTTTGGATGATTAAGAGAGGAGAGGGAGGCGCAAATCTAGAGAGAAGGAGGAGATAAATGTTTTTCCAAAACCTAGAGAGAGAGGTGGAATGGGAAAATGAATATTTTGGAACCAAACTTGCTTATATACTCCCTTGTGCGAGTTTACTTAAATGCCCTTGTCTCAGTCGTGTTTACCTGACACTGATACACAAGTCCATATTTGACTGATATCACATAATATTAGCTTCCCTCGTACTTAACATTTTCGTCATACTCGCTTTCCATGAATCTTAGTCCTCTGATACATTTAAACAGGTAAAATTTCCATTAGCTGACAAGCGGGATATTACATGGAGCGTGGGCATCCTGAAGAATTTCACTATTAGCGTAGATTTCGCTAATAGCGTAGCTTTTCGGGTCTGTGGTACCAAATTTCCAATTTTTGACCCAAAACTCATCCTAATGGTTCCTGCAATGCACCAAAACATCCAGCAACATATATATATACATTTATAGACATCTTTCATGGCAAACTAACAAGTATTCAACAAGAATTTATCAAAAGTACATTATGGTTCTAAACCTCTCATAAACATAAATCACTACTTTCTAACATGAATTTACACAAACAAAGGTAGGTAAACTATCTATGGAACTCACCTAATCATGTTTCTTGCATCTATTCAAGCTTCAAGCCCAAACCCTAGGTTTTGATCCAATTCTTGATCCTTAGCTTTCAAACCAAACCATGCTTTAATCCTCTTCTTTATGTGTTGCTAAGCTGCCTTAATCCATGCTTGATCATGACTTGGAAGAAGTTTGGATGATTTAGAGTGAAAAGAGAGGGCGTGGGTTAGAGAGAAGGAGGAGAGAACTCTTTCTCTCAAAACCTAGAGAGAGAAAGTAGAAGGAATTAAGAGGTTTTCACCCCCAAAATCACTTATATACTCCCTTGCGCGAGTTACTTAAATGCCCTTCGTCTCAGTCGTGTTTATCTGACTCTGATACTTAACTCATGCTTAACTGATATTACTTATAAATATCTTCCGTCATACTTAACTTTCTTCATCATAATCACTTTCCATGAATCTTAGTCCTCTGATACATTTAACAGATGAAATTTCCCATTAGCTGACGAGCGGGATATTACACATACTTAAGGAAGCAAACAATATATGATTTACACAAAAAAAAAATGGGAGTTGCATAGTTTTGATAGTATTTTTTCTTTCAAAAAAATACTTAGGGAGAGTTTGCCACTAATTTAATTACACATACTTAAGAAAATATTCTCTACAGTTGCGTGCAAAGAATATACGATTTAAAAAAAAAATGGGAGTTGCATAGTTTTGATAGTATTTTTTCTGTCAATTATGTCCTTCATTTAAACTATTTAATTTAAATTTTTATCACTTTTATAATATTATTCAAATATTTAAAAAAAATATTTGTTAAGGGTTTTACATAAAAGTATTATTGACTCGTTAAAAAAAAAGCACTATTGACAAAAATATAATGGAATACATCTATAATAATGGGATACTTTCAATAATGCTAAAAGTATTTTAGTACTTCCTCCATTTCTTTTCTTTTGATGTTTTAGGACTTCAACTTTATTTCAAAATATTTGATGTTTTAGGATTTTTAATATTTTTTATCCAATTTTACCCTTGTTAAAAAACACACTATTTAATTGGAAATTTCAATAATAAATGCAATTGAAGTTTCAATTTGTGTGGTGAGTGATAATTAAGTAGATTGGAATTTGGAGAAAAATCAAGGAGTAAATATACTGTAGCCAAAAAATATAAATAAGGGAATTTTAGTCTAAACCTTACAACTATTCCAATACTTTGATTCCTTAATACTTGTGCAATCACCTAAAACATCAAAAGAAAAGAAATGGAGGGAGTACTATTTTGTCCTCGTGAGCTTAGAATAGTTAGTAGGGACAATGCATAAAATATGCAAGGTCCGAGGTTCAAACCCCGGCCATAAAAAAAAAACTATTTTAAATTTTGGGAAAAAATGTGCATTTTTTTTTTGCTAGGCAAGGAGTAAGGACAAACATCAAGAGGAAACACTGACATCCCAACTAGGTTGGCTCCCCGGGAAACCTCCATCCTATGCCGCCAAACTCTAAAATATTATTAAAAAAAGGAAAAATATGTACATGAAGAGGGGGAACTAGACCAAAACCCTCAAAAGAAAATAAACAGTAAAATGCGCAAAAAAACTACAGCAAACTATGGAAGCCTGTTGGTAGGCAAACCAACTCTACCACGAAAGAAATCCATATACAACTCCGTCGACAGTGGAGGAAACTTCATTTCCCCAAAGAGCCCAAAGATTCGGTTGAAAATTTTCTCTAACATTCGGCTGAAAAAAATGTACATCATTGACAAATAAATTGCAAAAAGTATTTAATTAATCATTATGCTTTTATCAAATTAGTCTTATATTTAAGGATAGATGTAGTATAAACAATTATGCTTTTACCAAATCAGTCTTATAGTTAAGGATATATGTAGTATAAACAATAACAAGTTTCCTTACAAGCAAAAAAAAAAATTAATGCAATTTTTCATATATGATTCATTCCTAGCAAAGCAATCGTACATGTCATGCTCTAACATGTTCTAACTTATCGGAAAAAAAAATCCAACATTATATTTTTGAATTCGAGCAATAAAATCGATGAAATTTTATTTATCGTCGTTGATAGTTAGGATATGATAGAGACAATATATGATATAAAACTAGATAAAGATATGATATGATATGAACATGATAAACATTAATCCAATCACGTGTTTGAGACGCACATGATAACAAAGAGGATATCATTGTATTTAAACAAAGAATTACTCTCACAATTAATTAAATATTGTAAAAATGACATGTAATTAATTATAATAACAAATACATGACATCATTATTTTGAAAATGACAACATTTAAAAAGTGGCAGAATATCACGATAATAAATAAGGAATGATTTTTTAATTCTATCAAGATAGGCTCTAACCTAGCCTATACTCAGGATAAAAATTATAAAGAAAAAGTCATGATAGGATAAGAAAATGATTTATTTTATCATATCTCTTTGGTGCATAAAACATGAGATTTATGTAGGATATGATTAATATATCATATCCCGTCTCCCTCCTGACCATCAAACGGACCCTAAATAATTTAAGTATGATATGATTAATATATCACATCCCGTCACCCTCCTGACCATCAAACGGACCCTAAATGATTGAAAATAATTCTAACAAAAAACGATTTTAAAACACTATCACCAATTTGAGTGATTAAGCAATTTTAGGAATCCCTAAAAAAAAGTATTTTAGAGAATTTTAGTGATTAAGTTTAGGTCTCATTTTGTAAACCATTGGAAAGAGTCTCAATTGATTGTCAATAAGTTTTTTTTTTTATGGATTCTAATAACAACATAAAATGCCTATAAAAACAGCATTAAATGTATTTTCCTTAAAAGAAATATATTAAACACTGATTTTCAATACAACAAGTAGAATAGACATAAGAAGTCGATGCACAAGTTTTAAATTTAAAAAACTATGATCATGTTTGGTTTTAATTTTAATGGTTGCATTAAACAATTTCACAAAAATTAATTCAAATGCCTTAATTTTTTCCAATTTGATATTTGATATTGCCTTTAATAAAGAAACTACCGTCTCGTGAGTTTAAGTTAGTTGGTATAAACATTGCATTATATATGCACTGATTGAGGTTTAAACTCCAGACATCTCACTTATCCGTGAATTTTTCGCCACTAGGTTCCTTGACAAAAAAGTACTAGTAGTTCAGAAGTCCTCAACTCAATTCACGACGTAATCGAGTTTCGAACAAAAACCTCTCAACTTGTTTGTAATTTTATAATTAATTGACATTTCGACTATCTAATAAAAGGCTTATCCACTTTTGTGTGAGTTCCATAGTTATTTGCGAATTTGTCTGTCTAAAAAAAACTACCAGCAGTCTAGCACCCATATTTTCAGCTTCTTCTTTTCTTTCCATTAATATATGCATTAATCCGCTCAATCTCAAATTTTCACTAATTACTACTTGTGTGTGTGTGTGTGTGTGTGTAATATTTTATCACAAAATTTCATTTGCTTTTTACCATTTTTTACATCACAATACTCTTCTTTTTGTTTCCTATTATTCGAATATATTTTATTTAATTTTTATTTTTCTTTGTGACTATACTAACATTTGTCTCTTTTTTTTTCTCTCAATATTCTCCACCAAGAAAATTTCACTATCGACCATTAAAATAAAATTAGATTAAAATTTTTGCTTTAAAAATTGCAAGGAGAATATTTAAACTGCTATTTTTTTTAAAAAAAATTTAGACTTATATCTTATTTAGTAAAAAAATTTATTATAAATTATTTAAAATTTTAAGGGTCAACATATTTCGCGCACAACGCGTGTTCCTACACTAGTTTTATTTTAATTTTAACTTTAGTTTTCTACATTTCAGTATTTCCTTCCGAAATGGCTGCATATATATTTTTTAGTTACATGAGGAAAAAAATCGTTACTTATGTTATCTTGCACTAAAACACATAAATAAATAAAAAATTATTTGATTTTTTAAATACAGCTCAATGAATTTGGGAATTCACTAAAGAAACAATTTTATTTTAGGAAAATTCATTTACTACAAATATACAAAAACTCCAATGATTATGGGCATTAGCTCCTATAAATAAATCAACCCTCACAATTTCACAATTCCAACATCACTTTTTTCACCCTATCTTTCAAGGTTACTTTTTCTTACAAGGGAAATGGCCAAAACCCTAGCATTGTTGCTACTTTTACTCCAACTAATTACTTTCACTGCACTTGCTGAAGAGCTTAAAACTGATTTTGACAAACCTGATCGTTTTAGGCTTCCGTTTTTTAGTCCTCGTGTCCCTGTTAAGATCGATCCAATTATCTTTGATCCAGTTAATGATCTTATGATAACTGATCCTGCTGTTAGCACACTTGATCCAAATACACCTCCTGCCATTGAAACAGATCGATTTAGGCTTCCAAGTTTTAAGCCTCGTTCACCTGTTAAACGTGCCCCTATCAGGCCTACTCCTGTTAAACCTCCTGTCACTATTCAGCCTGGTCCTGTTAGGTTTGATCCTGTTAACCCTGTTGATCTAAGTACACCTCCTCCCCCGGTTTAGGTCTTGGTTTTCATTTTTGTGTTAAAATAAGGTGTTCACTTTAACTCTCACTTTTGACAAGGAAAAAAAGAGCCTGAATCATCAATAGTAATAAAGTGTGACATTATGTGTAAATGACGGCTCTTGTAAGAATTCAATATTAAAGAAAATGATATTTACTGCTTTTGTTTAATTTTTTTTTTGTTTTGTTTTTGTGAATGGGTTGTTTAATTTGTTTATTGTTTAATAAAAAATTATTAATTTGTTGAATTTAGTATCCTTTATCGTATGAATAATGTGTGTGGCTTCAAAAATCTCATGTCCTTCAATCTTGCAAAGCTAGAAGTACCTATAAGCTGCAAAGTTTAACTTATATTGCATGATAGGAATTAACTTTAATCACGGTGTGAACATAACATCCTAATATAAGCTAGAAGTTAATTCTTATTGGTCCAACATGTGATTAATAAGAAGCCACACACATTATTTGTCACAAAAAAAAAGAAGCCACACACATTACGGTGAAATATCAACCAACAGATTAATTCTTGCAATAGAGCACATCCACATAAGATTACTTAAGTTGAATCTGGACACAAACATGTAAGTTTATTTGAACAATTTGAAGCAAGAAGTTAAATATTCCATCGGGTATGGGTGCAGATGGTTCCAATCCTGCTTTAAACGATTTTCTTAACTTTGCAGCTTCTTTCCGCGACTTAATTTCCTGTAACTTGGCCTCCATCAGCATCTTGCAAAAACTATATGCAAGTGGTTCCCTTTTCACTTTCAATCACTTCAAGTTACCTAAGGATGGGAGCTTGATCTTCAATACATCAGAATTTAAAGAGAGAACCTAAGAAAAATGGGATGAGGGTGGATCAATCTTATGTGTGTCAATTGATTTTAGAATTTAGATATAAGAAAAAACATCTTAAAAAGAAAGTAACAATCAAAACATGCCTTTAAAAAAGATGGCATGAGTCTTTTCAAACTTTATTAAGATCTCGAGTTCGATTTTGTCTTTGGGTATACAACAACATTAAAATACTTAGGGAGAGTTTGCCACTAATTTAGTTACACATACTTAAGGAAGCAAAGAATATATGATTTACACAAAAAAAAAATGGGAGTTGCATAGTTTTGATAGTATTTTTTCTTTCAAAAAAATACTTAGGGAGAGTTTGCCACTGTAACATCCCAGACTGCTTACAGGATTGCCGACTAACCCCACAAACCAACACGAGTCTTTTCAGCATGCTTTGTCCTCACTCACATGCTTACCGGGAAACTTCCCGGTAGGTCACCCATCCTAGTACTACTCCAAGCCAAGCACGCTTAACTGTGGAGTTCCTATGGATTGAGCTCCCGAAAAGAAGATGCATCTTGTTGATATGGGTAGTACCTAACAATTCTTATAAGCCTTCCTTCAACCATGTAGTCCCATACCTACACGGCCTCCGGATCCCTCTCATTCCGATGTGTTTCGGTTCCTACTATTGTCGTGGGGGTCCCTTGCGGCTTAAACCGTTCCCCTTAGGTCGGGAACCTTTCGTATCCACCTAGCGGGATATCGAAAGCCACGACGTGGGTGTTACAGCCACTAATTTAATTACACATACTTAAGAAAATATTCTCTACAGTTGCGTGCACAGAATATATGATTTAAAAAAAAAAATGGGAGTTGCATAGTTTTGATAGTATTTTTTCTTTCAATTATGTCCTTCATTTAAACTATTTAATTTAAATTTTTATCACTTTTATAATATTATTCAAATATTTTATTTTTTAAGGGTTTTACATAAAAGTATTATCGACTCCTTAAAAAAAAGCACTATTGACAAAAATATAATGGAATACATCTATAATAATGGGATACTTTCAATAATGCTAAAAGTATTTTAGTACTTCCTCCATTTCTTTTCTTTTGATGTTTTAGGACTTCAACTTTATTTCAAAATATTTGATTATTTAGGATTTTTAATATTTTTTATCCAATTTTACCCTTGTTGAAAAACACACTATTTAATTGGAAGTTTCAATAATAAATGCAATTGAAGTTTCAATTTGTGTGGTGAGTGATAATTAAGTAGATTGGAATTTGGAGAAAAATCAAGGAGTAAATATACAGTAGCCAAAAAATATAAATAAGGGAATTTTAGTCTAAACCTTACAACTATTCCAATACTTTGATTCCTTATTACTTGTGCAATCACCTAAAACATCAAAAGAAAAGAAATGGAGGGAGTACTATTTTGTCCTCGTGAGCTTAGCATAGTTGGTAGGGACAATGCATAAAATATGCAAGGTCCGAGGTTCAAACCCGGCCATAAAAAAAACTATTTTAAATTTGGGAAAAAATGTACATTTTTTTTGGGAAAAAATGTACATTTTTTTTTTGCTAGGCAAGGAGTAAGGACAAACATCAAGAGGAAACACCGACATCCCAACTAGGTTGGCTCCCCGGGAAACCTCCATCCTATGCCGCCAAACTCTAAAATATTATTAAAAAAAGGAAAAATATGTACAAGAAGAGGGGGGACTAGACCAAAACCCTCAAAAGAAAATAAACAGTAGGATGCACAAAAAAAACTACAGCAAACTATGGAAGCCTGTTGGTAGGCAAACCAACTCTACCACGAAAGAAATCCATATACAACTCCGTCGACAGTGGAGGAAACTTCATTGCCCCAAAGAGCCCAAAGATTCGGTTGAAAATTTTCTCTAACATTCGGCTGAAAATTCGTGACATCATTATTTTGAAAATGACAACATTTAAAAAGTGGCAGAATATCACGATAATAAATAAGGAATGATGTAATATCCCGCCTGTCAGTATCAGTATTTTACCCGTTGATTGTGTCAGAGGAATCAAATTCATGGAAGATAAGTGTGATGGAAATATTTTATGAGATGTCAGCTTAAAACGGGAAAAGTATTAGTGTCGTATTTTACACGTTTGAGGCAAGGGAAATTTGGTAATTGCACGTCTAAAAGATATTTATTTGTGTTGGGCACAAAATATCTCATTTTCTCCTTTGTGTTTCTCTCTCTAGGTTTTGGCAAGAGCATTCTCTTCCTTCTCTCTTCTTCCATCGATCTCTCTCTTCTCTCCCCACCTCAATAATTCATCAAATCTTCTTCTAATCATGGCAAGCTTCTAGTATATGTTTCCTCAAGATCTTTTAAGCTTAAGGGAAGCATGTATTTTGTTGATTTCTCTTCTTCTCCTCTCTAGAATGAATTTAAGAAGTTAGGGTTTGATTGGTGTTGCGTGATGGTTATGTTTGAAGCTTGAGCTAGTATTTGTTTTGGATTTAGCATGATCAAGGAAGTAACATGAAGTTGGAATGGATGATTTCACTACTCTTTCTCACAAAGAGTTCCTCTTGAGTTTAAGGTTTGAATATGTGATTTGAGGGTGATGTTTGGAGCATGGTTTTGAGCATGATAAGGTGTCTTGGTTTGCAAGAAAAGGATGACAAGTTTGAATGGCATGGGCTAAGATTGCAAGAGAATCAAGTTAGGGTTTTGATGCTTGGGCTTGGAAGCTTGGAAATGTCTCAAGAAACTTGCTAGGTGAGTACCATAGATAGTTTCCCTACCCATGGGTTTATGTTTTTATCTAGTGAGGATAATATGTATATTAGGAATTTAAATGTTATGATTAGTTTCCCATTTCATGCCATGCTTGCTAACCTGTTTATACTTGCTGGAAAGATGTTTTACAGGTTCTCAAATGATCATTAGAGTCATATTATGCTTTGGGTCATTTGGATTTGAGGATTTTGGGTCAAAAACACCATTTTTGCAGGTCTGGACTGTCATAACTAGCAACGGCGAGTAGAATTGCTCGCTAGGCGAGCTGGAAACAGAATGGGGGAAGTTGCTCGCCCCCAACTCGCAACCAACTCGCAGTGGCGAGTAAGGCAACTCGCAATGGCGAGTAATTTACTTGCAATGGCGAGTAACATGGTGATAGCACTCTGTTTGTTCGCTTCAGGCCCTTTTAACGTACTTCGGTCCAGTTTTTCTTCGAGCAGTCTTTTTACAATAATAAACCCCTCAAGTCATGACACCAAGGCATAGGTTTTTAAATGTTTTCTTAAGAATAAGCAAGTATTTAACATGTTGGAAAATCATGGCAAACGAGAGAATTATGGTATGAATCGGGTAGCAAGTTATTCATTAAATAAGGTAAAGATTATAGAGCCTCGACTTAGCTTGTCGAGAATTAGAAGTTAAGCAAGAATCCTATGTAGGATAAGACGCGAAGTATATTCTCTTCGCATATGATCAAGTAAGATATAGCAAGCATGTTAAGTCGTGGTTTGATTAGTTAATCTCTCCACCATGATTAAGAATTTACAAGCATGAACAAGTATGTATTTACCGCTAATCGGATCGATGAAGGTTCCGAGGTAAACAAGTAAGCATGATTAGGTTTAACCTAAATTAACGACAAGACCATTTCAAGTATAATGTAGGTGGCATGTCTCTTGCTATCCACATCAAGGGGATACAAGGGGTTCTCATGATGAGAACGGTTCAAGCCGCAAGGGACCCGCATGTCACTGAGTAAACAAGAGTAGGTGCTCGTGTCTCTTGTTATCCACGCCAGGGGGATACGGGAGGTTCTCGATCCAAGGGGAACAGTTTAAGCCGTAAGGGACCCGCACGACACCGAGGGAGTCTGATGTACGTACATCGGTCATGATGGGATTGTTCTCGGGGTTACTCCACCCGGGGCTCTCCGTAAAATGAATCAAGATAATGATTGTTTGTTCAACGCTAACTTAATGAATGAACTTATGTACGACCATGCATGTTATGTTTATGAGTATGTTCATGATTATGTAAGAATGATTCCATGCACGATTATATTCAAGAACAAGAGCATTAGATGCTATAAGACAAGTATAAGAAGTGGAATAGAGCAAGTAAAGATTATGATACCGGTGACGATCTTAGGTTTCCCCTAATCGTCCGATTTAGACTTGTGTCATGATATGTTATGTTTAGGCCTCGATACGAAGAGCGTATTCTTGGCAATGCGGTCCTAGATTCCCCTTGGCCGCCATGACACGTATAGGAAGTGAAGCCTATAACAAGTAAGATGAACCTATGACGGGTCTAGCATGCACTACCGTCCAGGAAAGTATGACCACACACGTATAATCAACCGTCAGGTTGTATTGTAGACACGTGGTGACCGTAGGTTTCCCCTGAGGTTACCTATAGCCTAGGATTTAGGGAAACTCACTGAGACATTATGTCTCATCCCAATCCTTATTTGTTTTAGATAAATAGGTTGGCCGACATGCTAGTAGCCGAATGATGTTTCAACAAGAGATCGTTCGTACCCGCAGCAGGATCTTATGGATTTCAAGGACATATTTATTATGTTTTAGAAAAGATGAGTAGTTTATCTTGGTACGAACGTATGTTGTTGCAAATAATATTCATTCGAAGTTTTATTGTTGTATATTTTAATGTATCCAGTACTAAACTTAACGCACGTGCTAGACTTTCTAGATACGTCTAGTATGGGTGTTACAAATGATTTTTTAATTCTATCAAGATAGGCTCTAACCTAGCCTATACTCAGGATAAAAATTATAAAGAAAAAGTCATGATAGGATAAGAAAATGATTTATTTTATCATATCTCTTTGGTGCATAAAACATGAGATTTAAGTAGGATATGATTAATATATCATATCCCGTCTCCCTCCTGACCATCAAACGGACCCTAAATAATTTAAGTATGATATGATTAATATATCACATCCCGTCTCCCTCCTGACCATCAAACAGACCCTAAATGATTGAAAATAATTCTTACAAAAAAACGATTTAAAAACACTATCACCAATTTGAGTGATTAAGCAATTTTAGGAATCCGTAAAAAAAGTATTTTAGAGAATTTTAGTGATTAAGTTTAGGTCTCATTTTGTAAACCATTGGAAAGAGTCTCAATTGATGGTCAATAAGTTTTTTTTTTATGGATTCTAATAACAACATAAAATGCCTATAAAAACAACATTAAATGTATTTCCTTAAAAGAAATAGATTAAAAACTGATTTTCAATACAACAAATGGAATAGACATAAGAAGTCGATGCACAAGTTTTAAATTTAAAAAATTATGATCATGTTTGATTTTAATTTTAATGGTTGCATTAAACAATTTCACAAAAATTAATTCAAATGCCTTAATTTTTTCCAATTTGATATTTGATATTGCCTTTAATAAAGAAACTACCGTCTCGTGAGTTTAAGTTAGTTGGTATAAACATTGCATTATATATGCACTGATTGAGGTTTAAATGTAACAGCCCTGCAGGGTGGGTCCCGCATGCACACCTCGGTGGCACCGGCCTCGCCTTACGACCC
Source organism: Medicago sativa (assembly GCF_051527215.1). NCBI lineage: Eukaryota > Viridiplantae > Streptophyta > Magnoliopsida > Fabales > Fabaceae > Medicago > Medicago sativa. The sequence goes on along the minus strand of NC_140755.1, from coordinate 36,455,040 downwards.
CCGACACTATTTGTCATACCCCAATTTTTAACCTAAGGTCCCACTGACACATGTCTTTTGACTAGGAATATTCCTTGTTTTTTTTTTAGACCTCCTCTCACTTTTTTTAATTTTTATTATTATTTATTTGTCTTTTTTTTAGTTTCCATCTTTTAATACTTTATTTTTATTTAGTCTTTATTTTCCAATTTACCTTTATTATTTTTTTTAGTCTAATTATTTCTTTTAGTTTTTTTTAACTATTTTAATGAGTCCGAAATAATTGTCTCTGGGGTGCAAAGAAAATTATATTTCAACCATGCCACTATCACAACCTCAATCACAAAGTCAGAAAGTTCTTTCCCATTTTTCATCAGGAACGCGTTTCATCATCAATACCTCTTCTCACTTTTTTTATTTATTGGTCTTTTTTTTTTAACTTTTAGTTTATATTTTTATCTTTCATTTTTATTCAGTCTTGATTTTATATTTTTTTTATTTTCCATTTTACCATTTTTTTTCGTTTAATTACTTCTTTGGGTTTTTTTAATGAGTCCAAAAATTGTCAAAAAATAGTGTCAAGGTCCAATTTTTTTTCTCTCAAGTGTGCTACCAATCATGCCATTTTTACATGTCAACTCTCCCATTTGAAAAATCATTCAAATCACATTCCAAAACCATCAATCTCATTCAAATTCCCATCAAAGTGCATTAAACCAATTTTCCATTTTTCATCAACATTAGAACCTATAAATAGAGCTCTCATCCTTCACAATTTCACACACCCAAAGTTCTCTTGAGTTGTCAAAGAACTTTTCTCTCTTCTCCCTCATTTAGCTTGTGTTGACGAGCTATTATTTTCTTCTCTCTCTTCTTTCTGTCCCTTCGGAATAAGTCCCTTCGGAATTTTGTCCCTTCGGTAATTTTGTCCCTTCGTTTGTCCCTTCCTTTTATTTTCTTTTATTTTCTTGCATTTTTATTTCTTTTTTAGCATTTTTTTTTATTTCTATTTAGCATTTTAATTATTGTCATTTATTTTCCAGCAATTAGAATGTATTTAGGTCCAATGTAAATATAAATGAGAACAAAGTGTGTGTGTGTGTGTGTGTGTGTGTGTGTCTTTTATTTCTTTACCGCTTTATATATATCAAAAAATACAAAAAAATAGATTAGGGATTTTGTGGTGATCCAACGTCACTACAAAAATCCACGCGCTTTTAATTTCATTGCTCCGTTAGTTTAATTTTCATTCATTATTCCAAAACCACAGAAACATTCAAATAATCAAAAAAATCAGAAAAATATTTTCATAATAAACCTTGATTTTCAATCAAGTGATCGTTCTTTTTATTTTCTTTCTTAATCAAATATCAAATCAATTTTAATCATACTTTGAGTCTATTCTCTTTCAATATAAAAAATACAAACCAATTCTTATTTGCCACTTGGCTTTTTATTTTAAATTTTTTTTTTCAAAACTAATAAAAAACACACAACTAATCAAACGTCAATTTCAACCACGAACTACGTGATTTTGATCCTTCACGGGTACGTAGGCAATGGACACTCGTCCTCTCAAATCAATAAAAATGTAGATAAATAGGTCTCCTTTTTTTTTCTTTTTTTCTTTTTTATTACTTTAAATTCCATTTTTAAAAGCAAGCAAGTTTATAGCTCAAAAAGTTAAATAAAATCAAGAGGTTCTCGTAGAGTACTACGAATATTTAGGGTGCTAATACCTTCCCTAAATATAACCAACCCCCGAACCCTAAATCTTTTCAAAATGGGGTAGTTTGAACTTTTTTCCCCTTTTCCTTAAAAAATTAAAATGTTCAGTCGTGAAATAATTTAGTGAGTCAAACGCTAATTAAATAGCCTTGATCTCCGAAAAATGACACGACAGAAATGGCGACTTCACTGGGGACCCCCTAAGAGGGTTAAGCCTAACTTGGCTTTGTTTAAAATTTTGTGCTTTCAACTTGCTTAAAAAATCAAAAAAATCAAAAAAATAAAAGATGGAAATACATGTATATATGTTTTCTCCTTTTTCTTTCTTCTTTCTTTTAACGTGAGTGGTGAGATAAGTCCTAACTCGGACTTGAGGGAAATATAAGATAGGACGGGGTATAATCATAGTGCCATACCAAGAGCATTCTTGGACCATGTGTACATGTGATAACCCTACTCGGTGGAGGCCTCACGGAAGGTAGTACTCTTGTTGTCATGAACATTCATGTCGACGTTATTACTTTCAATGTGAGTGTCCCATGAAGCCGTGGACCTTAGTTACCCTTAACCCATCTTGGCCTTTTTAGGACGTAGTGCGGTGGCTAAACCAAGAGCATTCTTGACTTTAGTTGATACGCGATACTACACTCAAACTAGACTACCTTATGAATGTTATTGGACTAGGAGCATTCCTATACACTAATTTGGGAACTTGGTAGAACCATTATTACAAGTGCAAATGAAACCATAGTCCTTACCAAATGGCGTTGTTACCCTTGACTCCAACATTATGGACTTGAACCTAACCATGTTTTCACCGTTCTTTTTGCATAATCATGCATACATGTATTCATTCATAAACAACTCCTTTTCTCATTAAATACCGAAGGACTTCGATAAGTTTTTATAAACATCAGAGGTATGAACCTTGTAAAAGGAACACCGAGAAATACATTTTCAAAAGTCTTTAATGGACCTTAGCCTTTGTTGGGGTGTTTTTCCTTGACTTTGCTTTTTCCCTTAAGGGAACTTTTCGTAATATTTCAAAATATCAAATGAAACAATGTTCCTTATGAAGTTTACAACTACTTTGACAAGTCTTTCAAAAAAATGTGTCTATTTTTGCATAAACATATCATGCATCATTTTGCATTCATAGTTTCTAGTCCGTGTCTCATACTTTGTTTCTGTCTACAAAAGGTCAATCCATCAGTCTACTCGCAAGTACAACACTCGTGCAAACAGAATGCATCAGTTTGAACAAGAAATCCACGAGCATTCGTGAAGAGGTAACAACACTCCAGGCCGAGTTAGAAAGATTGAGTACCCTGGTAGTTTCATTGGCTTCATAGTTCCAGCAAGGGCCCGAACGCCAACATCAACAACAGCATTGACAACAGGCTCCAAGGATGCAGTTTGACCCAATCCCAATGACATATGCGGAGATGCTTCCCATCTTGCTCATGAAGAACCTTGTCCAAACTAGAACGCCTCCTCGGGTGCTTAACGAGTTGCCGGTTTGGTATCAACCTGACCTCTCCTGTGCCTTCCATCAAGGAGCACCCGGCCATGACATCGAGCACTGTTTCTCTTTGATGATTGAAGTCCAGAAGATGATTGAAGCCAATGTCTTGCTTTTTGAAGATTGAATTCGGACATGCTAGTTAACCCACCGTCGGACTATATTGTGACACATGGAGTGGATAGCCGCAATTGGGTCGCTTTTGATGTTCTTTCTAGTACTTATCTGTTCAAATAATGTGTTTGTTGGTTGTTTGCTGCTTTTCAAAAAAATCCTTTCGTCCTGCCCGAGACAAAAGTGAATTATTGCAGGGCTTTTTGCTTCATGTATTTTCCATCATTAATAAAAAGTCGTTTATATCCCGACTTTGTTTTTATTTCATGCTTTTTCTGGAAAAATGGTAATACAAAAAACCAAAAAATAAATTTCATTCTCAAGCATCTGCATAATCATAACATGTACTTACTTGTCAAAATCAATAATCAAATCATGCATTAATAAACCCGTTGAACACTTTAACCTTGTACTCTCTTCCAACTTTGAGTTCCTTGTGTCCGAAACTGAAGAAGAGAATGAAGAGATTCCCAATGAGATCTCTCACATACTGGGGCATCTTAGCCATCGAAGCTGCAAACAAAAATCAAGAACATTGTCCAGAAGATGGCAGTCGTTTACAAAGACTGGCATGAGAGGTTACCATTGCCTCGTATGGATATCATACTTCAGTACACATTTCAACAGGGGTAACCCCCCTCCTTCCCTCAGTATACAACATGGAGATCGTGCTTCCCGTGGAGGTCGTAGTCTCGTCAATAAGAGTTCTGCTAAAGTCCAAGCTTGATCGAATTTAAATGTATGACGACCTTGTACAAATATATCAAAAGAGGTTTGAAACAAACTTCCAACAAGAAGGTTCGTCCCCGTGAATTTTAAAAAAGGAGACTTTGTGCTCAAAAGGGTATTATCTTTTTCAACCAGACTCTAGGGGCAAGTGGACGCCTAACTATGAAGGCCCATGTGCAATAATTTTACGACTATGGGTGGTGACAATCTCGCACATCCTATGAAGGCCAGTGCAGTCAAGAAATACTCTGTCAAAAATAAAAGCTCGGTAAGTCGCAAATCTTAAAAAGTGGCTTAGGCAAAAATGAGCGTCTCGGTGGACTGAAAACCCAAAAGGGCGGTCCAGGCAAAAATTAGAGACATGAACAAAAATGATTATCCTGATAGGTCGAAACCCGAAAGGGCGATCTATGCAAAAGTTAAGGATCATGACAAGTAACTGCATCAGTCAGCACAGTCCACCTGGGGCATCCAGTCGTCAAAAGAACCTCTGATTCGAAGCGTCCACAAATCAAAGACTCAAAACAGGGGCAATCAAAGAATCGAAACAGGGGCAATCAAAGTTGTTAGGGAGTATAACGGTTATTGTGTTCAATGTACCTTCCCATATATTTACCATTTTCCAAATTTTTCAAAGATCCGTGGAGCCATGCCATTGGCAGGTCACCACTCAATTCATCAAAATTTGAGCCTATGCCCATTTATTTGGAACTCTCATTTATTCTATTTGCAAAATTTCTTCTATTTTTGATGGCAATACTTGAAGCAAAAATTTTCAAAAAAATACAAAACTTTTTACATCTTTTGAAAAGTGTGAACAACAAGCACATTCTCTTTGAACTCGTGAGTAGTTGAAGCATACATCCGCGTCCGCCTCGAGAACGGTTACACTCCGGAAGAGAAACATAGCTAAGCACTATGGAGAGGACCTCTGCTTGGAACAAGATGCTGTCACAGTCCATGAAAAAATATATACAAAAAAAAAAATCAAAGCTCGCTAAGTTGAAAACCTGAAAAGGCAGCTTAGGCAATAGAGAGCGTCCCAGTGGACTAAAAACCCGAAAGGGCGGTCCATGCAAAAATTAGGGGCATAAAAAGGAATATATTCCCGGTGGACTGAAAACCCGAAAGGGCGGTCCAGGCAAACGTTAGGGATTTTCAAAAAAAAATGAAAAAATGACTGTTGAAGCATACCAGTGGAAGAACACTCTGCGTCGATTTACAAATGGCGACTTCTTCCAGACTCTTGGTCAACAATGGGCTTTATCCCCAGGAGCATCAGCTGCTACCTTGTGTTGGGTATTTGTATTGGCTGCATTGTTGCTAAAACAAATATCCTTGCTCTGTAAGTTGGAACCAATGTTCCAGCATGTGGTTAGGCAGCTCTGTAAGATGTTGGATACAATGTTCCAACATCTTGGCACGGTTCAGTGTGCCTGGGTTTATGCCTTATCTGTACGCGCGTATTTTATTGTTTAAGGAAACCATATTTCCTTTACTTACTGGCCAAGTAACGCGCATATCTTATAAGAATCAGCTGTGGAATATTACTAAAATAGATATTTTGTTTTAGGAAATATTTGTTACGATCTGGAATGTTTCTAAATAGGTTCCGACATATTAGGACTTTCTAGAATTGTTTATGATTCTGTTTTGCAGGTTTGCTGAACCGATCTGCAAGTTTACTGAAGCCAATGATTATTTAGCCCAAGCTGCTTAAGTATAAAAGGAAGACTTCAAGACCTAATTGCTCATTCAAGCCGTCATACTAAAAAGTTTAGATCTTTAGGGTTTGAGTCTTCATGTATTCTGTTCTTGTGTAGTTTGTGATGCAAGTCTAGAATCTTTTGTGTGTTCTTTCTTGTGTCGGTTTAGATACTTGTTTAGGGTTGGTTTTGTGAGTATTGATACTCTTGTGAATATAACCGAAGTTGTAAACAAGGTTTGGTTGTTTGTGTTGGAAGGTAACTTCTAATCTTTTTGTGTTTGAGGTCTGATAGGTCACTGGGGCAGTGACTGACCATTAGGATAGTGAGATGGGATCTCAGATCTAGGAGTTCCTAGGTTGAAGTCTAGACGAGTAGGTCCTAGGTCATATAGTGTAAACAAGGAGTTTGCTGAGAGCTATTGAATAAGGACTACATTAGTGGATTTCCTTCCTGGCTTGGTAGCCCCCAGATGTAAGTGTGTTGTGCTGAACTGGGTCAACAAACTCACTGTGTTCTTTATTTTCCTGTCCTTTATTATTCTTGTTTTTATTTCTGTTTTATCGCTCGATGTTGAAACATTAACCAGAACATTGCAAACATTAAAACATCTGACAAAACTTTTAAAACAAGTGCGCTAGAGTTTCAATTGGTATCAGAGCAGGCACCCTGCCTGTTTTAGGGTGAGCTCCAGGGAGTACTATTCTAGCACTATGGACAAGGAAGGTGGTTTTGTTAACATGCCCCCTCTACTGGATGGGTCCAACTATGATTACTGGAAATCACGCATGAGTGCCTTCCTCAAATCTATTGACAACAAAACATGGAAGGCAGTTCTGAGAGGTTGGGAACATCCTGTGCAACTTGATGCTGATGGCAACAGGACTGATGTGTTGAAACCTGAAGAAGAATGGAGTGCTGATGAAGATGAATTGGCTCTTGGAAACTCAAAGGCTTTGAATGCTCTGTTCAATGGTGTGGACAAAAATATGTTTAGACTAATCAAGCAATGCATTGTGGCTAAGGATGCTTGGGAGATTCTCAAAACTGCTCATGAAGGGACAACTAAGGTAAAAAGTGCTAAAATTCAACTTCTTACCACTAAATTTGAGAATCTGAAAATGTTAGAAGATGAGAGCATTCAGGATTATCACTTAAATATCCTAGACATTGCAAATTCTTTTGAGTCTCTTGGGGAGAAAATCTCTGATGAAAAGCTTGTGAGGAAAATTCTCAGATCTCTACCTAAGAAATTTGACATGAAAGTTACAGCTATAGAAGAAGCTCAGGACATATCTAGTCTAAAGGTTGATGAATTGATAGGATCCCTGCAAAATTTTGAATTAACTGTCAACAACAAGTCTGACAAAAAGGGGAAAGGTATTGCCTTTACTTCTAGTGTGAATGCTGATAATGCACTAGTAGATGTTGAAGATGATGAAGACATGGCAAAGTCTCTGGCACTACTTGGGATACAGTTCAAGAAGATCTTCAAAAGATTTGACAGAAGGTCCAGACAAAATGAATGTGAAGGCTATGGTCATATCAGAACTGAGTGTGCCACTTTTCTAAAGAAACAGAAGAAAAGTTTGGATGTGTCTTGGTCAGATGAGGATGACTCAGATGATGAAGTGAAAGCTAAATCTGCTAATCATGTCTCTGCCTTAGCAGGTAGAATAATGTCAGACACTGAGTCTTGTGAGGAAGAAATGTCTTATGAAGAGCTTGCTATATCCTATCATGACCTGATGACCAAAAACAGTGAACTAACTCAGAAACTTGAAGAGCAAGCAAGAGAGATTGCTCAACTGCAGGATGAAAGGTTTGATAATGTGGCTCATATCTCAAAGCTCAATGATGAACTGTCAAGGTTGAATCTTCAACTGAACAGGATTGAGGAACAGTCTGGAATAAAGTCAGCAGAGTCAATGTTCCAACATTCTGAGGAACATCCGACTAAGAAGAAGCCAAAGATATGGGTTTGTGATCACTGTAAAGAAAAGGGACACATCAGACCCTACTGCTTCAAGCTGAAAGGTGAATTCAAGCATTTCCAACAGAATCTGTCCAGGAATGGGTGGAACCACAGAAACACCAAGGCTGGTCTGATTGCTCATACATCCCTTACAACATCATCTAAAGAAGACTGGTATTTTGATAGTGGTTGTTCAAGACATATGACTGGTGTTGAAACGTATTTGGAGGATGTAAGACCATATGTAACCAGTTATGTCACATTTGGTGATGGAGTTAAAGGAAAGATTGTGGGAATTGGAAACCTGATAAAACATGGGTTACCAAGACTTGATGATGTGCTGCTAGTCAGAGGTCTTATGAGATTAAACTTCACCAAACCAGAATGTCAGATCTCAGATGAGAAAGGAGAAGTTCTTATGAGAGGTACAAGATCCAAAGAAAATTGCTATTTGTGGGTATCTCAGGAAGAATCATTCATCTCAACATGTCTCTTGAGCAAAGAAGAAGAGATCAAACTGTGGCATCAAAGGTTGGGACATTTGCATCTGAAAGGGATGAGAAAGGCCATGACATCTGAAGCCATTAGAGGCTTACCAGATCTGAAGATTGTTGAAGGCAGCATATGTGGTGAATGCCAGATTGGAAAACAAACGAGGATGTCTCATCCAAGGTTGGAACATCAAACAACCTCTCAAGTTCTTGAACTTCTGCACATGGATCTGATGGGACCTATGCAAGTTGAAAGCATTGGTGGAAAGAGGTATGTTCTTCTTGTAGTTGATGACTTCTCTAGGTTCACTTGGGTTAACTTTATTAGAGAAAAATCAGACACCTTTGATGTATTTAAAGAATTGTGTACACAATTACAAAGAGAAAAGGGGTGTGGTATTGTTAAAATCAGGAGTGATCATGGAACTGAATTTGAAAACACTAGGTTTAGTGAATACTGTGCTGAAGAGGGTATTAACATGAATTTTCATCCCCTATAACTCCTCAACAAAATGGTGTGGTGGAAAGAAAGAATAGGACTCTTCAAGAATCTGCAAGAGTCATGCTTCATGCTAAACACCTACCATATCGGTTCTGGGCTGAAGCTATGAACACAGCTTGCCACATTCACAACAGGGTGAAACTAAGGACTGGTACCACTACAACTCTCTATGAGCTTTGGAAGGGAAGAAAACCTACTGTTAAATACTTTCATGTGTTTGGTAGCAAATGCTATATTTTGTCTGATAGAGATTATAGAAGGAAGATGGACCCTAAGAGTGATGAGGGAATTTTTCCGGGGTACTCCACTAACAGCAGAGCCTACAGGGTCTATAATTCTAAAACTGAAAATGTGATGGAATCAATCAATGTAGTGATTGATGATGTGCCTAAAGAAAGGGTTCCTGATGTTGATGATGATGTTGCAACACCTACTAGGGAAACTAATGCACCTACTCAGGTGATTGAGTCTGAACCAGAGAAAGATGAAAATAATGATACTGAGCCAGAACAATTGTCCACTAAGAAGGGTCCTTCCACACGAGTTCAGAAGAATCATCCATTAGAACTTGTTATTGGAAATCCTGATGAAGGAGTCTCAACTAGAAGATCAGTTGGAGTCATTGCCAACTCTTGCTTTGTGTCCAAGATTGAGCCTAAAAATGTCAAAGAAGCTCTGACAGATGAGTTCTGGATTGAAGCAATGCAAGAGGAACTGAATCAGTTCAAAAGGAGTGAAGTATGGGATTTAGTTCCAAGACCTGAAGGTGTAAATGTGATAGGCACCAAGTGGATCTTCAAGAACAAGTCTGATGAACATGGGATTGTGACCAGAAACAAGGCAAGACTAGTAGCTCAAGGCTACACCCAGATAGAAGGTCTGGATTTTGATGAAACATTTGCTCATGTGGCTAGACTGGAGTCTATAAGATTACTGCTAGGTGTATCTTGTATTCTAAAATTTAAGCTGTTTCAGATGGATGTTAAGAGTGCCTTTCTGAATGGGTACTTGAATGAGGAAGTCTATGTTGAACAACCTAAAGGTTTTATTGATCCTAGCTTTCCAAATCATGTGTACAGATTGAAGAAAGCTTTGTATGGATTGAAGCAGGCACCTAGGGCCTGGTATGAAAGACTCACTCAATTTCTTGTAGGTCAAGGGTACAGGAAAGGAGGTACAGACAAAACTTTGTTTGTAAAGGATGACAATGGTAGACTGATGATTTCCCAAGGTTTATGTTGATGACATTGTTTTTGGTGGAATGTCGAACAAGATGGTTCAACATTTTATTCATCAGATGCAGTCAGAGTTTGAAATGAGCTTAGTTGGTGAATTGACCTATTTTCTTGGACTTCAAGTTAAACAAATGGAGGATACAATCTTCATTTCTCAGAGTAAATATGCCAAGAACATTGTGAAGAAATTTGGCTTGGATAATGGTGGTCACAAAAGAACTCCAGCTGCCACTCACTTGAAGCTGACAAAGGATGAAGGAGGCATATCTGTTGATCAAAGCATGTACAGAAGCATGATTGGGAGTTTACTATACCTTACTGCAAGCAGGCCAGACATCACCTTTGCTGTAGGTGTGTGTGCAAGGTATCAAGCTGACCCAAAAATGAGTCATCTTACTCAGGTGAAGAGAATTCTGAAGTACATCAATAGCACCAGTGACTATGGAATTTTGTACTCATCCTGTGAAGATACTAAACTGATAGGATACTGTGATGCTGACTGGGCTGGAAGTGCTGATGACAGAAAAAGTACCTCTGGAGGATGTTTCTTTCTAAGAAATAATCTGATTTCCTGGTTTAGTAAGAAACATAATTGTGTGTCTTTATCTACTGCTGAAGCTGAATACATAGCAGCTGGGAGTAGTTGTTCTCAACTTGTTTGGATGAAGCAGATGCTGCAGGAGTATAATGTGGAGCAAGATGATCTGACATTATACTGTGACAACCTAAGTGCTTTCAACATTTCAAAAAATCTTATTCAACACAGCAGAACAAAACATATTGACATTCGACATCATTTCATCAGAGATCTTATTGAAGAAAAGGTTGTGACACTTGAGCATGTAGACATAGAGGAACAACTAGCAGATATTTTTACTAAGGCTTTGGATGCTAAACAATTTGAACATCTAAGAGGCAAGTTACGAATTTGCCTACATGAGGAAGCCTAATCATCTGCAGTGTGAGGCGTGCTGACAAACTTCTATTTTTGCACGTCTTTGTAATGTGGGGTATACAATCAATGATGTAATCCTGATGCTCTGGACATTTTTGTTTGGCATATTTTGTGGCTAAAAAGGGGGAGAAAAATTGATGTTTCTCTGCTTATACTCCCTATCTGTATATGTGCTCTGCATGTATCTTTAATATGCCTGTATGTGTATGCCTGGATGTTATATTCATATTCTATGTTGTTGCATTTACTTGCAACTATTTCAGGTTATGTGTAGATGTTGGCTCTTATGTTGCAACATCTTGATGTTTTATTAGGTCTTCATGATAATCTGCGATTCTGTCTCAGTATTTTTGTTTGTACATGTTCCTTGATGACATTCTCTGATATGTTGGGACATGTCTATGAAGATTGGTGTAGATGTTAGCACTTGTGCTAGAACATCTTTGTGCTTCTGAGATTCTGGTTCTCTCAAATGCTGTACATGTTCCCTGCAAACGTTCAATACAAGGTTAGAACATGTCTGTGAGACTCTGTGCAGATGTTGGCACTTTCGCTGCAACATCTTGTTGTAATTCCGAGAATTTATTTTTCTTAGGATTCTTAGTGTACAGGTTCCCTACTATTGTCTTATATTATGGAATCTGTCTGAATGACTCCTTAAAGTCAAAGTTGTTGTGTGTGGCCTTTGATAGGTCTGCTAGCATGTATCTGCTGATAGTTTGCTAGCTTGTGAATATTCCTTGAATGTCTATGACCAGATCCTGAATCTTTTATGTTTATGCATTAGGAGTTTATCTGTTCAGTTTTTCTGTATGCATGTATTCAGGGGGAGTAATGGAATATTCCTGTAAGTAGTCACTTATGAGATATTATATTCAGGGGGAGTGATACTTCTATGTGTGCTTTTGATTGAACCAAGCTGGGTGAAGGATGTTGAGTGAGAAGTTTAAACATCTGTATCTATCACTTGTAAGTTTGGGAATTTGTGTTTCCTGACTTCTTTATGCTATTGGTGATAGTTCTCTGAAGGCATCCAAGTCTGTCACATGTAAGTATTGGAATTTAGGTTTCTGTGCTTCTATGGTTGGTTGGTGACAGTACCCTGTAGGTATGGGAAATTTATTTTTCCTTGCCTCTATGTGTGGCAGGTACTCTTGTCTGATGTGCTAAAGGATGTTGGAACATCCTATGTCTGTAGCATTGGAATTTATTTTTCCTCTGCTCTTGAGTGATCTTGCTTCTCTCCACTTCTGTGTTGGAAGTTATCTTCCTTGACTGTAGCACATGAATTTATTTTTCCTCTGCTCTTGAGAGAACTTGTTTCTCTCTCTCTTTGTACAAGAACTTAGGTTCCCTAGTTGTAGCTTAGGAATTTATTCCTCAGCTCTTGAGACTATGCTACTGATCTGATCCGCTGCTGCATGTCTTTGATCCAGTGTAATACCTCTGCAGCTTATGCTGAGATTGAAGATACGTGAGGTATTCTATGTATGCACACTTTTGCCTTCTCTAGAGTGATACTATCTGATACTTCTTCTTCTTGAATATGTGTTCGTGATGACTTGAGGAAGTGTATCTATGGTGTCTCTTTAGACTCTGTGTGCTAGCTGTTTCTTCTTTGGTGTGTGCTCATGCACTTGGAGGAATGGTATTTTTGTATCCCTCTATTTCATAAGTATTGGCCTTGATTTGTTTTAGCCAAAAATTTGCCAAAGGGGGAGATTGTTGGAACCAATGTTCCAATGTTCCAGCATGTGGTTAGGCATGTGGTTAGGCAACTCTGTAAGATGTTGGATACAATGTTCCAACATCCTGGCACGGTTCAGTGTGCCTGGGTTTCTGCCTTATCTGTACGCGCGTATTTTATTGTTTAAGGAAACCATATTTCCTTCACTTACTGACCAAGTAACGCGCATATCTTATAAGAATCAACTGTGGAATATTACTAAAATAGATATTTTGTTTTAGGAAATATTTGTTACGATCTGGAATGTTTCTAAATAGGTTCCGACATATTAGGACTTTCCAGAATTGTTTCTGATTCTGTTTTGCAGGTTTGCTGAACCGATCTGCAAGTTTACTGAAGCCCAATGATTATTTAGCCCAAGCTGCTTCAGTATAAAAGGAAGACTTCAAGACCTAATTGCTCATTCAAGCCGTCATACTAAAAAGTTTAGATCTTTAGGGTTTGAGTCTTCACGTATTCTGTTCTTGTGTCGTTTGTGATGCAAGTCTAGAATCTTTTGTGTGTTCTTTCTTGTGTCGGTTTAGATACTTGTTTAGGACTGGTTTTGTGAGTATTGATACTCTTGTGCATCAAACCGAAGTTGTGAAACAAGGTTTGGTTGTTTGTGTTGGAAGTTAACTTCTAATCTTTTTGTGTTTGAGGTTTGATAGGTCACTGGGGCAGTGACTGACCATTAGGATAGTGAGATGGGATCTCAGATCTAGGAGTTCCTAGGTTGAAGTCTAGACGGGTAGATCCTAGGTCATATAGTGTAAACGAGGAGTTTGCTGAGAGCTATTGAATAAGGATTACACTAGTGGATTTCCTTTCTGGCTTGGTAGCCCCCAGATGTAAGCGTGTTGTGCTGAACTGGGTCAACAAACTCACTGTGTTCTTTATTTTCCTGTCCTTTATTTATTTTTTCTTGTTTTTATTTCTGTTTTATCGCTCGATGTTGAAATATTAACCGGAACATTGCAAACATTAAAACATCTGACAAAACTTTTAAAACAAATGCGATAGAATTTCACCTTGTGCCAGGTTTTACCCCGTCAGCGGCTCGATTTGTTTTCAATACTATCATCCCCAAGGAAGTATGCCGAGTGTTTGTACTACGATGTCAGTATGCCTCCCATCTTACCTGTTTTGTCTTGTTTTGTCAAGTCACCTGTCACAATCCAATCCATACAATCATACATTTATGCATTCATACAATCATACATTCATAAGTCAATACTTTCACACATTCATACACTCATGCATACACAACATACACACGACATCATTCACACATGATTGCATTAGTCACCAAAATCTTGTTTCGGTCGTGTCTTTTCAGTTCGGTATTTACTTATCCTTGCGTCAAACCGCAAGTTTCTACACATGAACATCTTACATTTACCTTCTTATTATCAAAAGTGTCATCCCCAGTGTGTCTGGTCCAGAGATGTCACTCATTATAAGCCCAGTGGATTCTGGCCAACTTTTATCAAAAGCCGAGTGGATTCTCGCAAACCTGTTATCAAAAGCCGAGTGGATTCTCGCAAAACTCTTATGAAGCCCAGTGGATTCTGGCCAACTTTTATCAAAAGCCGAGTGGATTCTCGCAAAACATTTATCAAAAGCCGAGTGGATTCTCACAAAACTCTTATGAAGCCCAGTGGATTCTGGCCAACTTTTATCAAAAGCTGATTGGATTCTCGCAAATGTTCACCAAGCCGAGTGGATTCTCGTAAACCATTCATCAAAAGCCGAGTGGATTCTCGCAAACCTTTATCAAAAGCCGAGTAGATTCTCGCAAACCTGTTATCAAAAGCCGAGTGGATTCTCGCAAAACTCTTATGAAGCCTAGTGGATTTTGGCCAACTTTTATTAAAAGCCGAGTGGATTCTCGCAAATGTTTACCAAGCCGAGTGGATTCTCGCAAATGTTTACCAAGCCGAGTGGATTCTCGCAAAACTCTTATGAAGCCCAGTGGATTCTGGCCAACTTTTATCAAAAGCCGAGTGGATTCTCGCAAATGTTTACCAAGCCGAGTGGATTCTCGCAAATGTTTATCTTGTTCTAAGCCGCCAGTCCTAAACAAGGGAGAGCTTGAGTCTGCCTTCAATCAATTTCAATTTCAAAAGTGTCATCCCCAGCGTAGCTGTTCTAGCGATGTCACAAATCATGTCAATTTCAATGGTGTCATCCCCAGCGTAGCTGTTCTAGTGATGTCACTAATCAATTTCAATTTCAAAAGTGTCATCCCCAGCATTGGCTGTACCAGTGATGTCACTAATCAATTTCAATTTCAATTTCAATTTCAATGGTGTCGTCCCCAGTTTATCTGTTCTAGAGAAGTCGCCAATCAATTTCAATTTCAAAAGTGTCATCCGCAGCATTAGCTGTTCTAGAGATGTCGCTAAAAGCCTTGTCTTCATTAAGCTATCGTCTCAAACCGATACGGTAGTAGAAAATCTTTTCCCCAGTGAAATTACATTCCCCAGCGGTGTCGGATCCCTTTCTTCAACGAATTTGGGTTTCCCGTTGTTGTTTCTCGTCTCAGTCAAATCATCTTTGCATCATGAGCATTCATAGCATCTTAGGTCCAAAATTGGTGTATTTTGTATTTAAGTCTCTTCGGCCCGTCAAATCAAAGATTCCATCTTCAAATCTCCAGACGAAGAAACTTAAATAGGGGCATCTGTCATACCCCAATTTTTAACCTAAGGTCCCACTGACACATGTCTTTTGACTAGGAATATTCCTTGTTTTTTTTTCCAGACCTCCTCTCACTTTTTTTAATTTTTATTATTATTTATTAGTCTTTTTTTTAGTTTCCATCTTTTAATACTTTATTTTTATTTAGTCTTTATTTTCCAATTTACCTTTTTTATTTTTTTTAGTTTAATTATTTCTTTTAGTTTTTTTGAACCATTTTAATGAGTCCGAAATAATTGTCTCTGGGGTCCAAAGAAAATTATATTCCAACCATGCCACTATCACAGCCTCAATCACAAAGTCAGAAAGTTCTTTCCCATTTTTCATCAGGAACGCGTTTCATCATCAATACCTCTTCTCACTTTTTTTATTTATTAGTCTTTTTTTTTTTAACTTTTAGTTTTTATTTTTATCTTTCATTTTTATCCAGTCTTGATTTTATATTTTTTTTTATTTTCTATTTTACCATTTTATTTTTTTCGTTTAATTACTTCTTTAGGTTTTTTTAATGAGTCCAAAAATTGTCAAAAAATATAGTGTCAAGGTCCAATTTTTTTTTCTTTCTCAAGTGTGCCACCAATCATGCCATTTTTACATGTCAACTCCCATTTGAAAAATCTTTCAAATCACATTCCAAAACCATCAATCTCATTCAAATTCTCATCAAAGTGCATTAAACCAATTTTCCATTTTTCATCAACATTAGAACCTATAAATAGAGCTCTCATCCTTCACAATTTCACACACCCAAAGTTCTCTTCAGTTGTCAAAGAACTTTTCTCTCTTCTCCCTCATTTAGCTTGTGTTGACGAGCTATTCTTTTCTTCTCTCTCTTTTTTCTGTCCCTTCGGAATAAGTCCCTTCGGAATTTTGTCCCTTCGGTAACTTTGTCCCTTCGTTTGTCCCTTCCTTTTATTTTCTTTTATTTTCTTGCATTTTTATTTCTTTTTTAGCATTTTTTTTATTTCTATTTAGCATTTTAATTATTGTCATTTATTTTCCAGCAATTAGAATGTATTTAGGTCCAATGTAAATATAAATGAGAACAAAGTGTGTGTGTGTGTGTGTGTCTTTTATTTCTTTACCGCTTTATATATATCAAAAAATACAAAAAAATAGATTAGGGATTTTGTGGTGATCCAACGTCACTACAAAAATCCATGCGCTTTTAATTTCATTGCTCCGTTAGTTTAATTTTCATTCATTATTCCAAAACCACAAAAACATTCAAATAATCAAAAAAATCAGAAAAATATTTTCATAATAAACCTTGATTTTCAATCAAGTGATCGTTCTTTTTATTTTCTTTCTTAATCAAATATCAAATCAATTTTAATCATACTTTGAGTCTATTCTCTTTCAATATAAAAAATACAAACCAATTCTTATTTGCCACTTGGCTTTTTATTTTAAAAACTTTTTTTTCAAAACTAATAAAAAACACACAACTAATCAAACGTCAATTTCAATCACGAACTACGTGATTTTGATCCTTCACGGGTACGTAGGCAAAGGACACTCGTCCTCTCAAATCAATAAAAATGTAGATAAATAGGTCTCCTTTTTTTTTTCTTTCTTTTTTATCACTTTAAATTCCATTTTTAAAAGCAAGCAAGTTTATAGCACAAAAAGTTAAATAAAATCAAGAGGTTCTCGTAGAGTACTACGAATATTTAGGGTGCTAATACCTTCCCTAAATATAACCAACCCCCGAACCCTAAATCTTTTCAAAATGGGATAGTTTGAACTTTTTTCCCCTTTTCCTTAAAAAATTAAAATGTTCAATCGTGAAATAATTTAGTGAGTCAAACGCTAATTAAATAGCCTTGATCTCCGAAAAATGACGCGACACTATTACTCACAAGCTTAATCACTACCCCTGTCATACCCCAATTTTTGACCTAAGGTCCCACATTCATGCGCCGTTTGACCCTGATTAGTCTCTGACTTTTTAGTGAAAACTTTGGCAAAGTACCTCATTTGTTATTTGTGTAATTTATTTTGCCAAAATTTTTAGTCTTGCTTCCTTTAAAAAGAAAAAAAATAGCCCCACTAATAGTTCAATCTCGGATCCGCCCCTGGAAATAATGTATTATGTTAACAAAATGGTATGAATAAAAAACCTATGGGTGTACCAAGAAACATATTATCCAACAACCAAGCATTATCCTACTAAGTTGGGTCGACAAATAACATATTATCCGTGCAATCAAAATACAAAAAAATGAAATGATAATCAGTAGGTAACAACCTGCAACTTCAGTGCTTGATATAAATAAGCTAGCATTAACAATTGATCAAGTCCTCTTTGTATGAGCATGGCAGTGCCTCTGCTTTATTGGGGGAGCAAATGAAACACATGATTGCTTCAGCTTATATTGATCCTGCTTGGTCCAAATTAACAAAGTTGATTAAAAGGCTAAAAAAGCCCAATTAATGTAACTCTATATTAGGTTATTATTGGTGAAAACTTGCTGCTTTCAATTTCAAAATCCTCTAAGGTTAATCAATTAGACTCAGAAAAACAATACTCAATAATCATCAAAATCTAAGCAAAACTACATAATACCTTATTTAAAAGTGACTTTGCACCTCAAACATGCTTATTACCAGTATTATTTTTAAAAGGTTATTATTACACATAAAATGACATGGTTAAATAACCACTTTTGCCATTGTGAACCTAAACACTGAGAACCCAATTATATAACTATCTATTTTTCTATAACCAGAAAATGACTTTACAGAAATAGTTTTTTATTTTATTATTATTTTTTTAAATGACAAATGTTCTTCTATACCATCAGATGTAGAATCAGTATCATCATGGTCAATACCCCACCAGACATCTTTAGCTTTCTTTGATGTTGAAGTTTATATATCTCCTTTTTAGCTATATGCACTAAAATTTATTCCTTGTAGATCGGCTGAATGTTCAATGCTCTATAATTTATCTAATTTATGTCACCTAAACATATGACAGATATCTTACAAGTATTTATGTGCATGAGGATACTATACTTTATGTACATTTATATATTTTACAAGGTTTTGACAGAAACTTCACTTACATACGCTATTTGGCTTCTATATATTTCTATTTCGCCACTACCAAGGTTGTCAGACTCGCGAGTCTACATAGACTCAAAAAGGAACACAACGTAGAGGAGTTTCACATAGCACCCTGCTGCGCAACACCGTTATAATGGCTGTTACTTACTACAAAGATATAATCGCCGATAAAAATTGACTAATCCTTATTAAGTATAAGTTAAACCATGATTTTAGTTCATGCTAAGCTTACAAACAAGTTTGTCATACAAAGAGAGAATTGAAAAAAATTGGAACATGTACATTGTATGCCGTACACAAATTCATACTAATTCAAACAAGCAAATCATCGAACAGAGACTTACCTTCAACAAGTCGATATCAAGCTTTCAATATATCCCTTGGCATAAAACCAACAAATTTCATTGGTACTTTTAATTCTCTTTACTCTATTATCTCTCCAATTGTAGTGAATTACTTGGTCATCACGATTGATTGCAAATATCACTGTGTTACCATTCTCAGAAACACACAATGGAATTACAATCAATTCGGGAATATAATTGTTGTAACACCCATACTAAACGTACCTAGGAAGTTTAGCATGCGCGTTATCTTTAGTACTGGATACATAAAATTATTACAACATACAATACTTATGAATAAATATGTATACAACAATTTGCGTTCGTACAAACAACAACGTAAAACATCTCATCCATACATATAAAAGTACATCCTTGATATCCATGGCATGCATCCTCCAGCGATACGAACGCGCACTTGTTGAAACATCCATCCGGCTTCAAGCTTGCATATCAACCTGCTTATCTGAAGCAAATAAGAATTGGGATGAGACATAATGTCTCAATGAGTTCCCCTAATTCCTAGCCTATAGGTAACCTCGGGGAAACCTACGGTCACCATGTGTCTACAATACAATCTGACGGTTGATTATACGTGTGTGGTCATGCTTTCCTAGACGGTCGTGCATACTAGATCCGTCGTAAGCTCATCTTAACTTGTTATAGGCTTCACTTCCTATACGTGTCATGGCGATCAAGGGGAAAACTAAAACCGCATTGCCAAGAATACGCTCTACGTATCGAGGCCTAAGCATAACATAATCACGACACGATTCTAAACCGGACGATTAGGGGAAACCTAAGATCGTCTTCGGTATTACATTCCTTACTTGTTCTATACATAACTTGCACTTGTCTAATAGCATCTCGTGCTCTTGTTCTTAAACATAATCATACATGGAATCATTCTTGCATAATCATAATCATAACGTACATGGTCGTGCATAAGTTCATTCATTATGTTAGCGTTGAACAAACATCATTATCTTGATTCATTTTACGGAGAGCCCCTGGTGGAGTAACCCCGAGAACAATCCCATACATGACCGATGAAACCTAGCAAGGGTACATCGGACTCCCTCGGTGTCGTGAGGGTACCTTATAGCTTGAATCGTTCCCCTTGGGTCGAGAACCTCTCGTATCCCCCTGACGTGGATAACAAGAGACACGAACACCTACATCTTGATTACTTAGTGACATGCGGGTCCCTTGCGGCTTGAACCGTTCCTATCATGAGAACCCCTTGTATCCCCCTGGCGTGGATAATAAGAGACATGCCACTTGCATGTAATAGTCATGGTCTTGACGTTCGTGAAAATTAAACCTATTCATGCTTGCTTGTTTACCTCGGAACCTTGATCGATTCGATTAGCGGTAAAATCATACTTGTTCATCATGTACATACTTAATCTTAGTGGAGAGATTAACTAATCAATCCACGGCTTAACATGCTTGCTATATCATACTTGATCATATGTGAAGAGAATACACTTTGCGTCTTACTTACATAGGCATTCACATCCCTATACTAGTCGTACTTAGGGATTCATGCTATCTTTCTAGTTCTCAACAACTAAGTCGAGGCTTTACATTCATTCCCTTTCTTAATTCATCATCTACCTGATTAACTCGGCTTAAACTCTCTTATGCCATCCTTGCCATACATGCTAAGATTACCATGATTCTCATTTCAAGAATCGTTTGATGTTATGTGCATTGCCTAGATGTTGTTTTGGGGTTATAAAGTTGTAAAACGATGAAAGAAAAGCTTCGGAACGCACCACCGACCCACATTGAGCCAACAAGCCAAAAGCATGTTGGCTGGTCCAGAGGAAGTCGCTATTAGCGACCCTGGAGCGTGGCTATTCTGGAAAATTTCGCTATTAGCGAAATTATTTCACTAATAGCGAGTTTCTTCGGGTCTGTGGTACTGATTTTGTAATTTTGACCCAAAACTCGTCAAATTCGATCCTGCAATGCACCATAATCATCCAGCAACATATATTGACTTTAAATAACATATTTCATGGCAATCTAACTTGTAATCGACAAGAATTTCTCAAAGGGACATTAGGGTTTAAAACCCCTCATTAACATAAATCAATACTTTCTAACATGAATTTACACAACCCAAAGGTGGTAAACTATCTATAGAACTCACCTAAACACGTTTCTTGCAATTTCCAAGCATCAAGCATCAAACCCTAACTTTTGATCCATTCTTGATCCTTAACCTTCAAACCAAACCATGGTTAAATCTCTTCCTCCACTTGTTTCTTGCTTGTTAAGCCACCAATTGCATGATTTTGAAAGACTTTGATGCCTTAAAGAAGAAAGGATGGTGGCAGCCTAGAGAGAAGGAGGAGAGAATTCATTCTCCCAACAAACCTAGAGAGAGAAAGTGATGGAAAATATGAAGGAAAATGGCCATTGTGGCCTTATATAGCCACTTGCGGCTTTTTACCACTTCGCCCTTCGCCTTAGCCGTGTTTAACCTGACACCGATACATAACTCATGCTTAACTGATATTACTTATAAATATCTTCTGTCTTACTTAACATTCTTCATCATACTCGCTTTCCATGAATATCAGTCATCTGATACATTTAACAGATAGAATTTCCATTAACTGACGAGCGGGATATTACAATTGTAGTCCAACTCACGAAGGTTATAATCCATTTGAAGATTTAGATAACTAATTTTAAGGAATTGAACCCAAGACTCTTCAACTCCAAATTCCTTCATTTGCCATATGATAAAATGTGTTTTCCTGTAATCATAAGAAAAACAAAGAAAATCATTCAAGATAGAAAGAGTTGGAGGAGGTGTTGGAGGATCGCGTAGCTCTTCCTCACAACATCGAGGTAGCAACAACTGTGTATACGTCTCGGTCCCCAACTCAAGCGAGATAATCACAACTTGTTCAATTGTAATGAAATGACAATTATATCGGTGACGGGCAAACCAATTAATACTATTATTGAAATAAACAGCCTAGCTCGTAAAAAGCCATGAAGGATGATACACCAATTGCACAGGGAAACAATCAATATTTTTTTTTTTTTTGGATAAGGCCAAGAGGACGGTTAGGCATCAGGGGGAAACTGAAGCATCCCAACTAGGTTGGCACCCAACAGAGACCCCCATCCTCGACCACCGTCCTGATACGTAATATTATTAAAAAAGGGAAAAAAATATATACAAAGAGGGGGGACTATACCAAAACCCTCCAAAGAAGAAAAGAAGAAAAAAAAAACAAAAAGAGACAGAAATGCCTAAGGAAAACGGTAATTGGGCAAACCATTTCTATCCCTAGCAAAATCAACCGCCAAGGTAGGAGGCATGGAATCAAACCAAACAGTGCTTGTCAGAGAATGACCAATAAAAGCAAGCTTATCAGCACCACAATTTCCTTCACGAAAGATATGAGAACAAAGAACAGTCATACCGTGTTGCAAACAATTATGCCACCGGTTACGAAGAGAAATAGGAATAACATTGGGGTTCTTGAAGGCATGCACCGCACTAGAAGAATCACATTCAATCCACAAACGAGACCAATGATTACTAACAGCAAACTCCATAGCTAAAATCAAACCCAAAAGTTCCGCTTCAAGAACAGACACTTGTCCGACATTACTAGCAAAACAGCCCAAAAAAGTTCCTCTAAAATCACGAAATAAGCCACCGCAAGAAGCATTAAGTCCAATAACTGAGCCATCTGTGTTTACCTTAACCCATGTTATGGTGGGAGGTTTCCAAACCACCGATATAATGTCCTTGAAACGACGGTAAGAAGGAGGAATCAAAAAATTATTTAGAACATCAACATCAGATGATACACAGTTACCGTTAGAGTGCATTCCCGACAGAGCAACAAACGAAGAGATCCTTGCAATTGTCGCATGAAGGGAGGGAGGGACAGAACTGAAGCGCAAGGCATTCCTAGACAACTAGATGCAATACACCGAATGCACAATCGCAGCCACATAAACATCCTTAACTTGAGAGGAACAGCAAGTAGGAATAGAATTCAATAAAGACAGAACCGAGTCCAAGGAAAGAGTTCGATTCAGCTTCAGCCCAATGCAATGCCAAACAGCCCGCGCAAACTCACAAGAAAGAAATAAATGAGAAGAAGTTTCAGCTTGCTTGTAACACAGACCGCATATGGAAACCAATGTACACCCACGCCTTTGCAAATTCTCGTCCGTGGGGAGCTTAGATAACAACAGCCTCCAAAACACAAACGAGTGGGACGGAGGAATACAAGCACGCCAAATAATGGTGGCCCAGTCAAGTCTGTCCGGAGAAGGATGAAGAAATTGAAAAGCTAACTTAGCAGTAAGAACGCCATCTGAAGCATGTTTCCAAACCCTCGTATCCATTAAAGGCGTAACTGGGAGAGTTATTTTGAGAATACTTTCTGCCACTGTCGGATAGTTCAAGAGCGATGGAAGGATCTGCCATCTGCCATTATCAATAACCGAGTGAAGCATGGTCTTGAGAAGAGGATACATGCTCGACAGGGGATTAATAATAGAAACCAAAGATGCTCCCATCCAATTATCCAACCAGAGATTAATATTTTCACCATTACCAATAATCCAAACCGAGTTCTCTAACACCGTCGACAAGTACTCCTTAACACCCGGCCAAATCGAGGATTTAAAATAACGGTGGCGAGGGAGACCATAGGAAAGAAACCGCTGCTGGAAGAGGAGAGAACACTGAGAATCTTGAGTAAACAGTTTCCAACTCAAATGCAAAAGCAGAGAAGCATTAATATCTCGAGTTGATTTGAGATCAAGATCACCTGCTTCAAACGGACGACAAACATTCTTCCAAGAAATCGTACAAATTTTACGAGTGTAAATGTCACCACTCCAAACAAATTTTTTATTCATCTATCAAGCATATGCAACAAACGAGTTGGCCAACGGTAAATATGAAAAGAGTAAACCAACATACCGTGCACAATTGACTTCACAATTTGGACACGACCCATAATAGACAAAAGAACACCTTTCCAAGTAGCAAGCTTCACCTTAATGCAGTCAACAATTGGTTGGAAATAAATGCACTTAGGCTTACCTTGAAAGATGGGGAAGCCTAAGTATTGGAATGGCATGGTACCAACCGAGAAACCCGATAACTGAGCCAACATATTTCTCCGTGTAATAGACATAGCACCAGTATATAATTTACTTTTTTCGAAATTAACAAATTGACCTGAAGCTTCAGAATAGGCTTGAAAAACCCGTAAAAGACAACAAATATTCTTTTTTGAACCCACACAACAAATAAAGACATCATCCGCATATAGAATATGAGTCGGCAGTGACATACCCCTACAATACGACATAGGCTGCAAGCAATTAGATATTCTTTCCAACTCAAGAGCCCTACTGAGCACCTCCTCCGCAAGACAGAAAAGAAGAGGGGAAAGAGGATCCCTCTGTCTCACTCCCCGCTGACATGGAAAGTAACCCACCACATTACCATTAAACAACACAGATAAATGAGCTGATCGAAGAATTTCCTTAATCCATCTACAAAATAATTGGGAAAAACCAAACAACTTCAGGACCTCCAATAAAAAATTCCAATCAAGCGTATCAAAGGCCTTTCGAATATCCACCTTAATAGCAATGTTGCCACCATATTGCTTCTTGGATAATAAATTAATTGCCTCAGAAGCCAAAAGGACACAATCAGAAATATTACGGTCTCTAAAAAAACCTCGTTGATGAGGGGAAATAATTTTCATACAAATATCAGCCACCCTCTCAGCTAAAATTTTTGTTACAATTTTAAACTGAAAATTCGCCAACGCTATAGGACGGAAATCCCCCATGGAAGATGCCCCTGGAATTTTAGGAATCAGAACTAAGATGTTAGCATTCAAATTTGGAATAAGAACCCTTGTATAGAAAAATTCTTAGACCGAGGGCACCACATTCTCCGCCACAATATCCCAAAAAAATTGATAAAAATGAGCCCCAAATCCATCAGGAGCAGGGGCGCTGTCAGCATTCAAATCAAACACCGCCTTTTTAATCTCATCAATCAACGGCATAACAATTAAGTTAGCGTTTTCCTCATCTGAGACTAAAATCGGAACAACCTTCGCAACCAAATCATTAGTAATACAATTATTGGCACTACCAAAAATGTTTTGAAAATAACCCACCACGTGTGCTTCCATCGCGGTAGGATCAGTAATGCGATCGTTTCCATTCATAAGCAAAGTGATAGGTTTAGCAGATGATTTAATGCGAGCCATTCTATAGAAATAAGCTGTGTTCCTGTCCCCAAAGATAAAATTCTGATTCCTAGCCTTCTCACGCCAAAACTGGTCTTGACTGTTCATAGCTTTGGTCAAGGTTAGTTGAGCTTGCAAATCTTGACCATGCAACTCCGTATTCAGCCCCTCTTCATCAATCAAAGTCTGAATACGATCAACCTCATCAGCCGCCAGCTTTACTTGCCTTTGAACATCTCCAAAAACAGACTTATTCCAAACCCGGAATGCATCCTTTACTCTCAACAATTTTTTCTGTAAACGATGCATACCTGAACCAACCACCTCTTTTTTCCAAATATTCAGCAATAGAGGTCGACATTCAACATGAGTGGTCCAAGTTTTAAAGAATTCAAAGGAAGCAGTCTTACGAATAAAAGCAATATCAGAATGCACCAACAGAGGATGATGATCTGACTGAGTAAAGATAGAATCCGAGTCTAACCTTCCATTATTCCAAGTAAATTGCACACCATTTGTATTCAAATGCAGCAAGAGAATAGCATTAGACCAAGTAAGAAAATCGGTGCAAGAAATAGAAGGAGGAAGAAGACGACCTCTTTTTTCATGAGCACCTAACACCGCATTAAAATCCCCCAAAAAATCCACGGAGCAGTATAAATATTCTGAGGAGTAGTCAAGTCTGCCCATAATTGTCTTCGTAATAAATAAGATGTACTAGCATAGACACCGGCAATATAGACTTTAGTCCCGTTACAAATATGCTCCAACACCAGACACTGAGATGATGCAAAAATAACTGAAAAAATACAATTAGCTCCCCAAACTGCCCAAAGATTAGGAATCAAAGGGTCTCTTATATTTACACAATACTGAGCAACATTAATACTTCTCCAATACCAATTAGGAATAGAATTATAAGTCACCATAGGTTCAGCAATAAAAATCAAGGAAGGTCTATTCAGGCGGCACATGTCAGACAAAGCGATTCGGGAATCATTATTGCCAATTCCCCGAATGTTCCAAAAAATAATATTCATTTAAAAGGCGGAAGGGAACCCAATGAACGGGTTTGATAGGACGATTTAGAATTCTTGGCCCCTTTCTTTTTCTGTGCTTTTGAAATAACCGGTATATAAGGTGTTTCAGTCTCCGCAGCCTTAGCCAACCAGTTATTCATAAAGTCGACTTCTTTCTGTAACTTTGTATTAACAGGCGCGTTAGATGCCGCCACTATACTACTGACATCTAAAGATTTTTCTGTTACCGGGGACAAAACTGTGTCATGATCAGCCCCAAGCTCTATTCTTCCTACCTCTTCTGGCATATGCATATAATTCAACGTAAAAGAGTTGTGTGGAACCTGTACCGTAATTTCTTTTTGCGGAAGAGGTGCTGCTTGCATCAAACTAATATTATCCTCATTATTACTGTGATCTTCAGCCTCATTGTGTCGTAAGGTGGCCTCCAAAGCTACAAATTCCTCAGTGGAATGGATATCCTGATGAGTCCCTGCCTGATCACTAGTGGGCTGTTGTTGAGAAGTATCAAAAGTTTGCAAATTTTCCTCCTCTGAAGGGACATGTTGCGGACTAGAATGCTGAATAGGAAGATTTTCCACTGCAGGATTTGAAGTGGGCTGTTGTTGTGTCTCCAAATTATCTAGCTTCTTAGAGACAGGTGGCGGACTTGAATGCTGAATCGGTAAAGCTTCCTCTGTAGCAGCTGACCGAGAGACAGGTTGTTGGAAGGCTGCAGATGAGCCTATACCTGAAGGGTTGTCCTTAAGAGGAACCCATTCAATCCTCTGAGTTGGCATTTGCTTCTTTCCCTGAGCAACTTTTTCCTTCTCTGTATTATTTTCTTTTTCTTTCCGAGGGTGAATCCGCCGACAAACTAAAACATGATGCCCTATGTTTTGGCAATGGGTAGAAAAATCCGGCATACGCTAATAAACCACCTCAACAGGAAAAGCAAATCCCTCTCTTTCGACAACAATTTCATAGAAAATCTTGCGAGTAAAATCCATGTCGACAAGTATGCGTGCATAATGGCCAAAAAGACGCTTGGACGTCGCATTATCAATAAGGAGCGGAGTACCAATCGCACTAGCAATCTCACGAAGAGTCCTATCCATCCAATACTCTTGAGGTATAGCCATCAAACGGATCTAAACCTGGGCATGTGTGTTACGTTGTGTGTGCAAATTAAAATCTTTGGACCATTCAAATAACCGTAACAAACCAGGTTTCAAATTTACCGTTCCCATCGCCCAAACTGATCGTAAATCATCCGCGGAGGCAAAATAAAATTCATAATAACCCCTACCTATAGAGAGCAGGGACCACGCGCCTGAAGTCTTCTAAAGCTTCTGAAGTTTCAGCTCAATATCCATTTTTGCGTACGGTTTGTCGCCCTTGTTGAGAACCAGCCGACCTCGCAAGTTTCGCTTACAAAAAGCCATGCCTTTCTCATACATTCCCTGCGAAATTTTGATACTAAGGGTCTCCCCTCGAATGGATGGCTGAGGTAGACCATCATTAGATGACGTTGGTGTCGATGCAGACACAATCTGAGCAAAAGAAGCTGCAACCGGTGGAGTGGAGCGCAACATCGCAGCAGCAGGAGTGGCCAACGGGGGAAACTCAGCCTGCCAGTCAAAAGGCATGGCAACGACTGAGTCCAGAGAAGAACTATCAGTAGGTTTCAACTATTTGGAGATAAGCGTGAATCAATCTTTGTAATACCCTAGGGCATTAGCGCGACTGTGTTTCCCCAATTCTGTTGAACCCTGTAGACAGCTCGTAGAAGGAAGTAGGAAGGGCAACAATGGTGGAGATTGAACAGAAACCCTAGCAGAACCAAGATTTCGAATAGAAACCCTAGCAGAACCTTTCAAGAAATTCAAATACACGAATAAATACACAAATATAATTAATATTTCTCCAAACATTATCACCCAAAGTAAAAACTCTTACCAAAGATGTCACAAGGCTGTTCTCAATTTTCAAACTTAACGACACCACCTTGTAAGTGTCCATTAAATTATCATAACCAAACACGAACCTGCAAATATTTTCCCAGGGATCACTGTTGTGATATTGGCGAAAAGACATTAATGTTTCAGATATAGTCCTTGTGGCCGGGTTCAAGAAAGAGAACGAGTGGTCGGTATACGTAGCTAAATCTGATGAAGAACAACCTTGCAAGCAGACCAATCCATTGCACGAACCAACCATGCCCCTGGCGTTCTTGAAATTGAATTGGTAATAAGGATCGTCGTCTGTAAGGGTGATAGAATTCGAGGAGGAATCCACCAAACGACAGATGGGTACTGCCCTACTATCTACTAAACCTTGGGTCATTTTTGAGAGAAGTGCTAGGTGTGTCATTCGTGTCGATTGCCTTTTAAGGTGCATTTTGACGAAGACTGGATCAGAGAATAGGGTTTTCCACGACTTGCATACACACTTCATCCATAACAGAGATTTTACATCAAGGAAAGTTAGGATTTCGACAATAAGTTCGGCATGGAGAATTACTAGAAGCGCCGCCAGTTTGGGCTGAGGAGGGATATTCATGAGAACGGTGCGGTTCTGTTGTTGAAAGTGAAACCCTTTGAATTATTGTCAAGGAAGAAACCCTATCTCGGATTTTGTTTGCGAGTATCCATGAACACAACGCTTGTATCCCTCGTTGTTATTTTAATATTTTTTGAGCAAAGTGTTATTTCTTTTTTTTTTTGAGGGCAACTGTTATTTTATTTTTATCTTTTTTAAAAAAAAATTTGTTTAAAAAGAACGAGGTTATTTTTTTTTTGGTGGTGGCCGGGGTTTTAACCCCGGACCTTGCATATATTTTTATGCATTGTCCATACCAACTGAGTTATGCTCACGAGGACAAGAACGAGGATATTTAATTACTAGTACATATTTCTTAACCTACTAATCCATTTTATAAATACTAGAGAAAAGACAGGCTTGCTCTAAAGTTTGAGAATTTTGAACTGTGTTTTTCTATGAAGTTTTTATTTTGATTAAAAGTAAAAATATAAATGAGTTGTTGCTTTCAAATTATAACAAACCAAAATTTATCTATTTTAATGACACAAATGATATAACAAAAAATATAATCTAAATTATTATCATTTTAATGACACCAACCCTAATTATTATCATAGAAAAAAAAATTAATTTTGGGTATAATTGGGATAATGAAAAGGTTTTGCCAAAATCTTATATTTTATTTATATATAGTATAGATATATTCGATCTAGTTTGTTACACTTTTTAAAGCATAAAGGAAAAAACCGGACATATATTCATATTGTGTTTGTTACATTTTTTTTTTTTTTACTTTTGAATTCACTCCCATCAATTATCTTCTTTAAAGGACAAAAGATACGGAAAAAGTTGATATATCGTGGACAATAATGATTAAGTTTGTTAGACTTTTTTTTAATATTTGAATTTATTATTATCTATTTGTTATATATGTTATTTTTATTTTAATGGTAATTTGGGAAAGAGAAAGAGCCAACCCAAAAAGGCTAAAGGGGGCTATTTTCTTTATATATACTAGCGAAAAGACGGACACTTTGCGCCAACGTTTGAAAATTATGAACGATGTTTTTTTATGAAATTTTAATTTTGATTAAAAGTAAAAATATAAATGTTTTTTGCTTTCAAATTATAACAAATCAAACTACAATGATTATATATTTCAATGTAAACAACAACGTAATAAAAAAAATATAATCTAAATTCTTATTATTTTAAAGACACCAACAACAATCTTTAGTATAGAAAAAGTTGTTGTTAAGGGTATAATTGAGATAATGAAAAAGTAAGTATAGATACACTCATCTAGTTTGTTACACTTTTTAAATTTTTTTTTTTGATAAGCAAGGAACGTAGACAGACATCAAGAGGCATCATCGACATCACAACTAGGTTGGCACCCCGAGATACCTCCATCCTATGCCGCCATGCTCTATAAATTTTATTAAAAAAGGGGGAAAAATAATTACAAAAGGAGGGGGGACTAGACCAAAACCCTCAAAAAACAAAAAGAGAAGGAAATAGAAAATAAACAGAAGAAACAAATAAAAAGCAACCAAAAAACAGATCATGAGAATCTGTAATTTGGAAGTCCACATCTATCCCTATAGAAATCAATCCTTAAATCAATAGGAAGAGTGTCTAGCCAGACTACACCAACACTGGAGTGACCCATAGTAGCCAACCTATCTGCGCAGCTGTTTCCTCTAATATTCCAATAGAGACAATTCATTGATCAGTGGATTTATTGTCACCCAGTTTGTTACACTTTTTAAATGGTAGAGGAAAAAAATGGACATTTGTGTTTGTTACACTTTTATTTTAATATTTAAATTTATTCTTATCTATTTGTTACATGTGTAATTTGTATTAAAAATTGATGAAATTTTTGGAAAGAGAAAAAGTCAGCCCAAAAATGCTGAAAGGGGTTGTTTTCTTTGTATATAGTATATAGATTATAGATTATAGATTATAGATAATTAAATTGATAGTATTATTAAAAACTATTCATTTTTCAAAAAGGTGTTAACGCTGATTGGAAAAATTGGGTGGTCTTGCATGACAATCCGGCGGTGGAGGTTGATGATATTTGGGAAATAGGTAACATAACTAATGTCAATTTATTACTTGCACGATCAAACCAGAAATCGTAGAACATATTTGTGCAATTGTTTCTTAGAAAAGTTTGAATGTTCATATTGTTGCTAGGTTTGAATGTAGATGAAGATGAATTTAACTGTCAATTTTGACAGTTTTCAAAAGGATTTCAGGATTGAAAAGATAAAAAAATTAACGATGAAAACAAACAACTAAAATAAAAAACATTTCAATTGAATTAATTGTAAACAGGTACATCAAATCACACATTCATTTTTTGTTTCTTTTTTCTCGCTTTGACTTAGGTACTTTTAGCGAAAGATTTTGTATTCTTGATTTGTGACCTCTATTTCCTATGAAAAACTATTATATATACCCATAAGAAGTAACTGAAAATAACAGTCATAAAACTACAAGTCTTCAACACATATCTAAGATGCTTCCACATGTCTTCGACCATTGATCTTGCCTCTTTGTAGACAATTTGAATTTCTTTTGTCAAAACTGAATTGTTTTGAAATGTCCATTATGACAAAACTATCACATTCTGTCGAAGTAACTTCACCAAGAATAAAATTCATATTCAACATGAAAGTTTCCCTGTCGAAAACAAACATAAAAAATATAGGCTAACAAATTGCCCCCCCCCCCCCCCCCCCCAAATGTCATTTTCGATTGAATTTTTAATGAAATAGAAAAGTGAGATTTTTGAAAACTTTTCCATATTCCCAAGATATAGTGTTGATGTCATCATCACATTGGCTATTTTCAAACATGTCTTTTCAACACACATTCAACATAAAAAGCTCATTATGGCGCCACTTTCTCATAAAGTTAGTGTGCCATGACTCCTTTCTGAACTTCCCAACTATAATTTAGTGCTTCAACATGCAAATGCTGATTCCAGAGATCGACCAAGTGGAAAATAATCATATGGCGAAAACTCAAATGTTTCTTCGCTCTCTTTCTTTAGAACCATATAAAACCTTTCTCTCCCCCCTTCTTTCTTCTCTTTCACACGACCTCTTTCTTTTATCTGCGTAGAAAAGCTCCTAACTTCTTTTTTTTTTTATACAGAAAACTAAAGATCCTTCAAAAATCCAAACTTTCTTTCGAATCTTCATCAAATCAATGACTTCATCTTCCTCCAAATCTGTTACAGTTCCAATGGTTGCAAGGTTGGACTTTCCTCTCACAAAAGGAAACCAAAGCTTCACACCAAATCCTTCAAAGGCAGTAGAAGAATAAAAAATCTAGAATTCTCAAGTATTGATCTCCTTCTCTATCTCAAACAACATGCATTCATTCTTAGGCCCTCTTCCACATTCTGCCTGTTTTATCTTGGTTTTTCGGGTGTCAAACATTGATTAAGTTTGAACCTTTTTAACCTTTGATATCTCATTTTTTCTTGGGAAGGGAAAAATAAGAAAAACCCTTGAGAATCGAGGTCCGGGAGTTGTTTTCGCTACGGGAAGGTGTTAGGCACCCATAACAACTATAGTATCCTATATGAACCGTCTTTATTTTCTACGCGCGCGCTTTATTTTTAAATGCTATTTGAAAGATATTATTTACACCTAAGGGTTTGCTAAGTCAAGAATTGGAGGGAGAAGAAGATGTTTGAATTTTTGTTTTATTGGACTTGGAGAAGTTTTGACTTCTTGCCTACATACCCTTTTAAGGGATCAAACTCCATGTAGTTCTCTTCCAAAAAATGTTTTTGTTTTTGTTGGTTGATTTTAATTTTGAAAATGGAATTTTGAAGAATAAAGAGAGAAGCCTCAAGCGCATAAGATTTGAAAAATGTGAGGTGGAATTAGTTATTTTGCAAAAAAAAAGAGTCTAAATATGATTAAAATTCATTAAAGTTTTTTGCTTAAGAAAATAAAGGGAAATTCAATGGGATTTTGATCCCAAGGTTTCTTTGGAAAATTATTTGAGTGAAGTTGTTCATGTTTTTTGGAAAAGAGGATTTTCCTAAGTATTGTGATTCCTAAACATACATCTAAAGCATACATTCCCTAAGCATACATCTAAAGTATCCATGTGATGTGTGTGCATGTGTCGGTGCTTGTGTCGGTGTACATCATTAGAGTCCATTGTCCTTTACATATGCCCTAGTTTACATTCTATGGTCTTGCAAGAAATTAAAAGCATAAGGTAAAGTACAAAAATCCCTAAGTTTTTACATGCTAAGTCTTGGCATGAAAATTAAAGTGCAAGAAATAAAACTAAAGCTAAAGAATGAAATATGCTTATGGAATGTATGAGACATGAAATGAAAGGGGTTAGTAGCACCAAATATAATGAAGAAACAATAAGGCAAGAAAATACTAAACAAAGGCAAGAACACAAAGATAAAGTGTTAAAGCATACTAGAAATTAATCACAATGCTTCAAAATACACATTACTCACAATTTCCCCATTATGACAATTTTAAAATGAGTTTCAATGCAGCCAAGATGTGAGAATTAGAGGTTCATGCTCAAGTTACAAAATTGTGATTCATCTCTAGATATATTTAACATTTTATTTTCTCAAACAATCATTAATTTGCCTTGTAAAGCAAGTAACTAATCACACATATTCACATACAGAAAGAAACACATCCAAACAGTGACAAATCCATCACCAATTCACACATCACAAATCACAAACATACACCAAAAATTGACATCAAAATTATGCTCATTTTCACAAGTTTTTAACATAAAATTCAAGAAATAAAGTAAAACACAACACATTATTTTTTATCCATTTTTAACATGTCAAAAATATCCTAAGAAACAAGTCTCAAGTGTCAAAAATAGTTGCAAAAGAGTTCACAAGGTCTTTAGAAGTTTTTAACAAGATTTTTAACAAAAATGTAAAAAGAATTGAATTAACAAAGAACAAATTATTTTCATGTATTTTCATCAATATTAATATGTAAAACACATCAAAATTCATTGAAAATAACAAGAAAATATTGAACAAATTTTTTAGGAATTTTTATCAAAGTTTTTAGGCAAACAGTGGTGCAAACAGCAAGAAACAGTGTGAGAATAACACAACCATAGCAAGAAAACGAAATCCAGTCAAACAAAGGCCCAGGCCCAAGATCCTGTATGGATCTGGACTATCCAAACGCGTCAGGAGCGTTGGATTGATCCAGATCCTCCTAACCCTAGATCTAACGGTGACGAGGCAACCTAGAGGCTTATATAAGCCTCTCTCCAACGTTTCCTTCATTTTCCCTTCTCCTTTCTCTCTATAACTTCTCTCCTAGTGAGAGAAGCTCTGCAATCTCTCTTCTTCTCCGATCACCTTCACCGCCGGTTTCTGGAATGAAACGGCTGGAGAAGATGAAGATTCATCGGAATCTTCATCGTCACCGCCGTGAATTCCAGATTCCGGCGAGACCTTGACAACTCCGATCTACATGGATCTAAACCCTAACTTGCTCTATTTTTCATGCTGATTACGAATATGAACTTAGATTTACAAAATAAACGGTGAATCTTCGTAGATCTACATTTTAGGGTTCGGTTTTCAAATCTTTTTCAATCTTTTTCAATCTTTGAAAGAACAAGTCTTAGAACTTGTTAATCTGCTTCGATTCACCGTTTATTTGTGTTAATAGACCTTTGTTGAGCTTTTGCAATGAAAAAGAAGAAGTTTTTGTGAAGTTACCTGAGTTAATCAGAGATTCGAACAAAGATTTTGCTAGAGAACTTCGTAACTGCTTCTGATTCTTCTGGTAAGTTTGAACCGAAAATAAATCGGTGTTCTTCTCTTCTTCTTCTTCACTGGTTCAAAACTTGCTTCGATTCTTTCTTCTTCTCACTTCTCTCACTGTGATCGTACAAATTCGTTGAATTTGTGCTTGAATTGCAGTTATTCCAGTTCGATGATGAAGATTCACCTTCGAATCTCTGAGAACTGCAATGAATTTGCTTCAATTCGATTCAATTTTTGGTTCTGGAAATTTAGGGTTTGATGAATATTCTTGGTGATTTTCTGGAACGGTTAGGGTTTTGATCTAACTGAGTGGAGAGAGAAAACTTCTTTCTGTTTCTGTGATTTGATGAGTTGGCGTGTAATGAATGGTGTTGTTGGCACTGTGCATTGATGATGTGTCGTATTTATAGCTGACATGTGTGATATCTGAACCAATAGCTTGCTGACACCTGTACTTGACTTGTTTGGCTCGGCCTTGGACTAATTTTGGACTTGGGACCTTTTTGCAATTTTTGAAAGTTAAGGGACCAATCTGCAATTAACAAATAATGAACTGGACTGCAATTTTTTTAAGACTAAAGGACTAAAATGTAAATTGAAAAAGACTTTAAAAGGAAAATAAAATGGAAGAAAAGGACTAAAGTGCAATTTTTTAAAATCTTGAAGGACTGAAATGCAAATAATAATAAAATTGGAATAAAATTGGTAAATGGGAAAAAACGTAAAGTGAAACCAATAAAAAACACAAAATGGACTAAAATGAACCAATTACATAAATGAGGTACTTCAAAGTAACCTCTCTCTGTCAAAATTTTGTGTGAAATGACCAAAACGCCCCTAGGGACTAAAATGACTCAAAATGACTCAAACGCAATTTTAAAATGGTTTTTAACAGGGAATTAAAGCAAGAGTTTATACAAGCAAATTAAAAAGACTCAGAGACAATTTTTAGGGACTAAAAAGAGTTTTAACACAGGAAATGACCAAAATGCCCTTAAGGACTAAATTGGCCCAAAATGACTCAGATGCAATCTTTGAAATTGATTTTAACATGGAATTGAAACAAGGATTTATACAAACAAATTGAAAGAAACTTAGAAACAAATTTCAAGGACTAGAATGAATTTGAATGCAGGAAATGACTAAAATACCCTTTTTCATGAATTTTGCAAATAACATTGAAATGAAATGCAGAGAAATATGCAATTGATCAGAGACAATCTTCAAATAACTTGGAATGCAAGAAAGACCCTTTGGATGGTTTAAAATGCAAGAAAACATAGACAAGGTCACAATTGAAAATTTTTCAAAACAAAGACAGTAAAACATGCAGCTAAAGCATAGTAAAATATCAGGGTAAACAATATCAAATTGGCAATCTCTCAAGAGTAATAGACACATATCAGAGATGGAAAAATATTTTGAGCAAGTATTTTTAGGTCCAAAATTAGGGTATAACAGCTGCCCCTATTTAAGTTTCTTTGTCCGGAGAGTCAAGGGACGAAGTCTTTGATTTGACGGGACGAAGATACTTAAATATTAACATTTGCACTGTTTTTGGACATAAAAATACGCTCTCATATTTGCAAAACATGAATGCCATGCAACATTTTGATTATGAATGCGAGACAAACAACTGGAATCTACAGAGCATGTCATATCACTGGGGATCTAGGTAGACATTGACAGGGTAGACAAACCAGGGGATAAAAGGTAGGTACAAGCTGTTCTTTGGATCGAACTAGCCACTTGACCATGTAATACAAACAGAAGGTGAGTACAAGCTATTCTTTGGATCGAACTCGCTGCTTGACTGGGAATAGAAATACAAGACAGGTACAAGCTGTTCTTTGGATCGAACTTGTCACTTGACCAGGAACATATACATATAGGCAGATACAAGCTGTTCTTTGGATCGAACTCGCTACTTGATCAAAAGCACAGACAGATAGGCAGGTACAAACTGTTCTTTGGATCGAACTTGCTGTTTGACCTGGAGACATAGACAAAAGGCTGATACAAGCTGTTCTTTGGATCGAACTCGCTGCTTGATCAATATCACAACATGCAGGCAGGTGCAAACTGTTCTTCGGATCGAACTTGTCGTTTGACCGATAACAAAACATAAGCAGGGTACAAACTGTTCTTTGGATCGAACTTGTCGTTTGACTGATAACAAAACATAAGCAGGGTACAAACTGTTCTTTGGATCGAACTTGTCGTTTGACCGAAAACATAGGCCTATAAGCAGGTACAAGCTGTTCTTTGGATCGAACTAATCACTTGACCAATAACAAGACATACAACAAGATACATTGAAAGTTTGAATCAAGATGCAAATTGAGGGTAGACTGACATTAACTTAATTTGGAGATAGACGTGACCATTATTGTTGGCCCAAAAGCAAATTGAGAGTGGATTAGCATTGATTTGAATTGAATTGAAAGTTGACATTGAAAGAGACATTGAAAGTTGAAAATAATCAGAGACATAGACATATATATGGTATTGAATTGAGAGTTTAACAGAGACATAGACATAGGCATTGAATTGAGGGTTGAAATTGAATTGATTTGGAAGTTGAGATTGAGTTGAATTGAAATCGAGATTGGAAATGCAACATGTATGTATGGTATAACAAGATCATTAAATGTATGAGCACATAAAATGCATGATTATGCATGTATGAATGCTTGGAAATGCTTGATTGGTTTATAGTTTGGCATGAAAGCTTCACAGAGACAGACAAAACATTGGAAGATTGGGCACGTAGTGGCTCGTACTATAACATATACACAGGAATCCTCTTTGGAGAGACCGTCGCTGAGAGACGTATCAAAACCATGGCTGAGGGCAATATCTCACATTACATATACAAAACTTGCAAAAGAGGGAACCTTGGAAGATTCCTTGATACAGGTTGCCATTGCTAGGCGTATCAGTGCTGGGTAAACATTGGATGTTCGCATCTGTGGTCAATGCTTTTCCTATCATTTTTCATTCTTTCTTTTTCATTCTTTCATTTTTCAATCCCATTTTTGCCTGAACCGCCCTTTCGGGTTTTCGATTCACCGGGAATAATTTCTTTTCATTGCCCCATTTTTGCCTGAATTGCCTTCATAGGTTGTCAATCAGCGGGGTGCTCATTTTTGCCTAAGCCGCCCTTTCGGGTTCTCGACTTAGCGAGCTTTTTCATTTTCATTTTCAGTTTTTCACTTTCATTCTGTTTTTTCATTCTTGCCATTGACCACAGATCATCCTGGGGAACAACCTGCTTGTAACATGTATTGAAATAGACATTGACACTCATTTATTCATGCATGTTTCATTGGAATGTACCCTGTTGCTCAGGTTTGCTTTCAAAATAGACAGAAAAAAGATTTTTCAATTTTCAAAGATGTTTGTTTCAGACATTGACATTATCAAAATAGAAAGAAAATATTTTGTACATAGCATTGAAAATAGAAAGAAAGTAGAGTTTCAAACAACAGCACAGGCTCAAATTGATGTAGTAGAGTGGAAGTCAGCCAAAGACATAACTCCACGGATTTACAAAGCTTGGAAAATGGTAATTTTATTGGTTGGTGGTACATTGAACACGATGACCGCTAAATTTCATAGAAATGTTGAATTCACAAGTACAGAAACTTCTGATGAAGACGATCATTGACAGCTGCAGATGCCCCAAGGGGTGATGGTGATTTGCCAGATATAGTTACTTGTCTTTCATTATCAATCTCATTTTTGCATGAACCGCCCTTTTGGGTTTTCGGCTCATCGAGACGCTCATTTTTGCCTGAGTTGCGTACAATCTCAGCGAGCTTTTTCATATTATTTTTTTTGTCCCTAACTTTTGCCTGGATTGCCCTTTAGGGTTTTCGATCCACCGGGAAGCGCATTTTTGCCTAGGCCGCCCTTTCGGGTTTTCGACCTACCACGCTGTTCTTTTCATATTTTTAGACAAAGTATTTCTTGACTATATCGCATTTACAGGATTCGGAAGTTCAACACCATCCACGTGTGTAAGGATCAAAGCACCACCAGAGAAAGCCTTCTTGACAACATAAGGTCCTTCATAGTTAGGTGTCCACTTGCCCCTTGGGTCAGGTTGCTGGCTTATCCTTCTTTTCAATACAAGCTCGCCTTCCTTGAATTCTCGAGGTCGGACTTTTTTGTCAAAAGCATTCTTCATTCGCACTTGATACAACTGTCCATGAGCCATAGCATCCATACGATTCTCTTCAATCAAATTCAACTGATCATACCGACTTTGACACCATTCAGCCTCAGTTAATTTTGCTTCCATGATCACTCGAAGAGACGGAATTTCCACTTCCAGAGGGAGAACTGCTTCCATACCATATACCAGAGAGAAAGGAGTTGCCCTGGTTGAACTACGCACTGTAGTACGGTAACCATGCAAGGCAAAAGGGAGCATCTCATGCCAGTCTTTGTAAGTAGTGACCATTTTCTGAACAATCTTCTTGACATTCTTGTTAGCGGCCTCAACTGCACCATTCATCTGAGGTCTATAAGGAGAAGAGTTGTGATGTTCAATTTTGAATTCTTCACATAAAACTTGCATCATGCTATTGTTCAGATTGGAACCATTGTCAGTGATGATTTTGTTAGGAACACCATATCGACAGATGATGTTATTCTTGATAAACTTCACCACCACTTGCTTGGTTACATTGGCATAGGAAGCAGCTTCAACCCACTTAGTGAAATAATCAATTGCCACTAAAATTAAACGATGCCCGTTGGAAGCTTTTGGTTCAATTCTTCCGATCATGTCAATGCCCCACATAGAGAAAGGCCATGGGGAAGAGATAACATTGAGGGCGTGTGGAGGCACATGAATCTTGTCAGCATAGATTTGACATTTGTGGCATCTCTTGGCATGTCTGTAGCAGTCACGCTCCATAGTCATCTAGTAATAGCCGGCTCTTAACAGTTTCCTTGACATAGTGTGACCTGTAGCATGGGTCCCAAAAGTGCCGTCATGTACATCGTGCATCAATTTCTCAGCTTCTTGTTCATCAACACATCTCAACAAGACCATGTCATAGTTCCTCTTGTATAGGATTTCTCCGTCCAGAAGGAATCTACTAGCCCATCTCCTTAGGGTCTTTTTATCCCTGTTGGAAGTACCAGGTGGATATTCATGATTCTGCAAGAACTGTTTGATATTATAGTACCAAGGTTTTCTATCATTCACACCTTCATCAGCCTGATCGGGCATATTTTCAATGGTGAACACATGAGCGGGTCTATCCAGACGCTGCACCTTGATTATGGGCACGTCATTCTAGTGATTCACACGAAACATGGAAGACAAAGTAGCAAGAGCATCAACCATCTGGTTTTCATCCCGAGGAATATGGTGCAGCTCAACCTTTGTAAAGTATGTTAACAGACGTCTTGCATAGTCACGGTAAGGGATCAGCTTCTTATGATGAGTCTCCCATTCATCCTTTATCTGATTAATAACAAGTGCAGAATCTCCATAGACGTCAAGGTGCTTAATTCTCATATCAATGGCTTCTTCAACGCCCAAGATGCATGCTTCATATTCAGCCACATTGTTCGTGCATTCAAAAGTTATTCGAGTAGTGAAAGGAATGTGATGCCCTTGCGGAGTTACAATAATGGCGCCAATCCCTTTACCATAAGCATTGACAGCACCATCAAAGACTAATCCCCATTTGCTCTTGGGATCCGGCCCTTCATTGATCAGTGGTTCTTCACAGTCTTTTGCTTTCAGATACATAATCTCTTCATCAGGGAAATCAAACTTAATCGTCTGATAATCATCAAGAGGTTGACAAGCAAAATGATCATCAAGGATACTTCCTTTGATTGCTTTTTGAGCTTTATACACAATATCATATTCAGACAACAACATTTGCCAACGTGCAATCTTTCCAATAACAGCAGGCTTCTCAAAGATGTACTTGATTAGATCCATTCGGGATATTAACCAAGTTGTATGATTCACCATATAATGACGCAGGCGTTTGGCAGCCCAAGCTAAAGCACAACAAGTCTTTTCAAGCATTGTATACCGAGTCTCACAGTCGGTGAATTTCTTGCTCAGATAATAGATAGCATGTTCTTTCTTTCCAGTCTCGTCTCGTTGACTGAGCACACAACCCACAGACTCATCTAACACTGGCAGGTACATAATCAAAGGCCTTCCTTCCACTGGCGGGACAAGGATAGGTGGTTCCAACAAGTATTCTTTAATGCTATCAAAAGCTTCCTGGCATTCATCATTCCATACAACATGCTGATTTTTTCTGAGCAATTTGAAAATTGGTCCACAGGTAGTAGTCATGTGAGATATAAACCTTGAAATGTAATTCAGGCGTCCGAGGAAACCTCTGACTTGCTTTTCAGTTTGAGGGGCCGGCATCTCTCTGATGGCTCGGATTTTGTCAGGATCAACTTCAATGCCTCTTTGGCTGACAATGAAGCCTAGCAACTTTCCAGATCTTACACCGAATGTACACTTGTTGGGATTTAACCGCAGCTTGTACTTCCTCAATCTTTAAAACATCTTTTTCAAATACACAACATGTTGTTCCTCATCACTTGATTTCACAACCATGTCATCAACATATACTTCAATTTCTTTGTTAATCATATCATGAAACAAAGTAGTCATACCTCTTTGATAGGTAGCACCAGCATTTATTAAGCCGAACGGCATCACTTTATAACAGAATGTTCCCCACGGGGTGATGAAGGACGTCTTTTCTCTATCTTCAGGTGACATCCGTATCTGGTTATAGCCAGAGAAACCATCCATAAAGGAGAACACTTTGGATTGAGCAGTACTGTCAACGAGCACATCAATATGAGGCAATGGGAAGTTATCTTTTGTACTGGCTTTAATCAGATCTCTATAATCAACACACATTCGAACTTTCCTATCTTTCTTTGGTACTGGTACAATGTTGGCAATCCATTCAGGATATTCAGCTGTCATGAGGAAACCCGCATCAATTTGCTTTTGCACCTCAGCCTTAATCTTAAGAGCCATGTCTGGACGAGACCTTCTCAATTTCTGTTTGACAGGAGGGCATTCAGGTCTTGTCGGTATCCGATGTTCCACAATCTTGGGATCTAGACCCGGCATATCTTCATAGGACCATGCAAAGATATCTGGATAATCATGGAGAAGTTGAGTGATTTTCTTTTTTACTTCTGGCTCAAGTGCAGCACCAATTTTGATCTCTCGCTTGTTCTCTTCAGTACCCAGGTTGATAAGCTCAATTTCTTCCTGGTGAGGCTGAATGGCTTTTCTTTCTTGCTCAAGCAGTCGAGTGATCTCATACGGTATCTCTTCATCATCATCCTCATCTTCGGGTTCATATACAGGGAATTTAAAATTTGGAGGAACCATAGGGTCACTGTGTTCAACGGGTTTATTATGGTTCAATCTGCATAATATGATTGGGATGATTTTAGAAAAAAGTTTTTCATGCAGATTTTTGAAATTAATAAGAAAATACAGATGTTTTGGTTTTTTCTGGCATTACCATTATTTCCAAGAAAAAGGCACTAAAAAGTAAAAAAAACAAAGAGTCGCGGAAAAGACGACAACTTTTACTGATAACGGCAATGCCGAAACAAACATGCCCTTACAAAGACATCACTTTCGCCTTGGGCAGAGCGAAAGGATTGTTATTTTGAAAACAAAGAAAAGTATGAGCAACAAGACACATTACATGGAAGTATGCATGACTAAAGGAACATCAATGGCCTCCCGATTTCTCACGGTGCCTTCTGGTACAACAAACGTATGCACATAACTACTTTCAGCAGCATCTTCAGCAATAGCATTGATAAACCCAGCACTATAGAAAGTTCATGTTGAAACGCCTGAGGTCGGGGAGAACCTAAGGCCCTCTTTGCGCTTGTTCTCCAAAATTTGTATCACTTTGCCCCAGCCAGCAGCTTGCCCTTCTTGAACAGCTTTCTGGGCGTCTTTCAATGAAGCCATACTAGCACTAGCTCTCTGGGGTTCTGCACCTTCAACAGTCAATCCTTGAAATGACGTCCCTTCAGCGGACCCATTTCTCACAAACTTGAGCTTCTGATGTAGAGTGGAAGTTACTGCCCCAACTTCGTGAATCCACGGTCTTTCGAGGAGGCAACTGTAAGAGGTGTTGATGTCCATGATTTGAAAAGTGACCTGGAATGTCTCCGGTCCAATGGTAATTGGGAGATCTACTTCTCCAAGAACATCCTTACGAGATCCATCAAAAGCCTTAACCAAATAGCTGCTTCCCCTTAGAGAAATTCCACGATGACTCAACTGTCTCAGCGTAGACTCGGGCATTACATTTAAGGATGATCCAGTGTCCACCAACACATTGGATATCATGTCAGACTTGTAGTGCACTGAGATATGCAAAGCTAAGTTGTGGTGTTTTCCTGCTTCGGGGAGTTCATCGTCACCAAACCCCAAGTTATTGCAAGCAGTAATGTTACCCACTATTCCATCGAACTGATCCACGGAGACTTCATGATCAACATAGGCCTGTTC
This sequence comes from Medicago sativa, assembly GCF_051527215.1. Lineage (NCBI taxonomy): Eukaryota > Viridiplantae > Streptophyta > Magnoliopsida > Fabales > Fabaceae > Medicago > Medicago sativa. The sequence goes on along the minus strand of NC_140755.1, from coordinate 36,412,055 downwards.
CAGTACTTTCATCAACACTTTCCTGTGAGCTTCTGAGCTCAGGAGCAAAGACAAGATGGATATCTTTGACGGAGTTTGCAGCAGCTGGTCAACAATCTTATAATCGCTCTTTTTAATAAGCCTCAAAATTTCGTCCAGATTAGACTCTTCAATAGACTGGCCCGATGGGCTGGCATTCTTGTCAACAGGAGGAGCAACTGGTGGAGTTACTGTGGCAGCATGTGTAACAACCTTCTTTTGGAACAAGAGTGGACGGACCCTTCCACTTCTCAGAGTTGTAGTTTCTTCAGCAATGTTATCAACCGCAGTTGGGGATACCAGAGGCACTTCTACCTCGTTCTCAATCATAGTTGCATCATACTTGTAAGGGATTGCCATAGTAGAGGTATAGGATACCGGGCCAGGTAGCCTGATCACCAAAGGTTCAACATTCCTTGTCTGAGGCACACTCCCAGCAGGAGAATCATGAAACACTGGCACAATCACACAAACGTCAGTGGAAATCAGATGTTTATTGTCCATTAGGCTCTGTATATCATCTTGCACCACACAACAGCCCATAGGGTTCTGAAGACACTCTGAACAGGAAGCATGATCGTGATTGAACAAGGCAGCTTGGCAGAGCTTGACATGTAGCGGTACCAAAGGAGTAGTGACATTACGGACATCTAAAGTGGGAGCCTCTCGAGGAACACGAACTCCTTCGAAAGCCTCGATCATGTAAACGGCAGCATGGTTTGGAAGTGGATTGTCAAGAACGTGAGGAACACTATTTTCAAAAGTCAACTGTCCTCTGTCTATCAGATCCTTCACGACATACTTCAGAGCATAGCAACCTTCCACATCGTGGCCTTGAGCGCCTTGATGGAATTCACATGTGAGATCCTGTCGGAACCTGGGAGGCAATGGCGTAGGTGGAGGCTTGCCTGGTCTGGTGACGTAATGTCCTTTAGCAAGTAGAGTTGGGAGCAGATCAGCATACCGCATTGGTATTGGTGGAAAATAAGTCTTGGGCCGAGGATCCTGTTGTTGCTGCTGTTGGGCAGGAGGCTGCTGTTGTACCTGTTGAGCAATGGCATTAACGGGCACTGGTCGTTGACCCGGTGGCAGAGGATATTGCTGGTAGAATGGTGGGAAGAAAGGATGTTGAGAGTACTGCATATATTGGTAGGGCAAAGGTAACTGAGCAGCATTAATAGGAACGACAGCAGCTGTAGACTGGTTACCAGATACCATCCCAACTTTGGATTCCTTTTTCTTATGGTGGTCGTTACCATACTTCTTTGGTGCGCTGGCTGAGGACTCGCCTTTTTCAAGAACAATGATACCTTCTCTGACGGCCTCCTCTAGACGAGTTCCCATAGTAACCATGTCGGAGAAATTGTTTGGTGCAGAGACTATCATTCTTTCAACATATTCCTTCTTCAAAGTTTTCAGGAATGTCTGTGTCAGTTCTTCCTCATCGAGCCGAGGAGAGACACGGGCAGCTGCCCCTCTCCATCTCTGAGCATATTCACGGAAGGTTTCATCTGACTTCTGAGACAAAGACTTAAGAGAATCCCTATTCGGCTTCAAGCGAGTGTTAAACTCATAATGATTTTCAAAATCAGCAGCGAGTTCCTCAAAAGTATGGATATTGTCTTTGCTCAAACCAGTGTACCAATCTGCCGCATCTTCCATCAAGCTATCCTGAAAGCAATGGATCATCAGCGCATCATTATCTGTGTAGTTGGCCATCTTTCGAACGTACCGAATGACATGGCTATGTGGACAAGAAGATCCATTGTATTTGTCAATATCTGGCACTTTGAATTTCTTAGGAACCTCAAATCGGGATACCAGGCATAGATCACGAGCCTTAGCTGAGACACCGTTCCCACGGTTAGCTTTGACCTCACTGAGCTCGCCCGCTAGCTCTCTCAACTGTTCTCTCATAGCCTCCATTATAGGGTCTTGTCCACGCGGAGTATCAACATCAATTATCTGTTGCACAATGTGCACAACAGGATCGGTAACAACAGTAGTCACTTGAGGCATAGAAGTATTTGTAGGAGCAAAAGTTGTTGTAGGAATAGGTCCTTGATTAGTAAAACCAGAGATACCAGCCGCAGTATTAGGAGCATAGAAAGCTGACAGTCCATAGGGACGCCCATTTGGCATGACAAAACAAGCATCAGAAGCCACAGTAGACAGTGGGATAGATGGAATCATCTTAGTAGAAGCTGGGACAGATGTGGCTGGTTGTTCTTGCGCAGCCATCAGAGTAGACATAGTGTCGTGAGCCTTAGCCAAGTCTTCTTTCATAGCAGCCAATTCAGCGCGGAGCAGAGCATTTTCTTCTTCTAAGTTAGCCATGTTTCTTCTCTTGTACAATCTTGTTTGATGAACTCTAGCTGGTTGGTGAACCTTACGTGCACGAGCCACCTTTCAGACTGCGGCGGAAAAAACCAGGAGGCAATGAGCACAAGGGAAGTCTTTTGTGACCAATGAATGCATATGATGCATGAGATGTGTAAATGCATATGCAAAAAAGACTCTTTTTGTGTTATCGAAGGGTTTTAGACAAATTAGAAATTTGTAAACATTACTAAACAAACTGAGACATCAAAACCAGACGAGACATTCAAACATCACAAGGTTTTACAATATAATTCCCTTTGAAATACTAAGCCAAGGGATAGACTTTGAAATTTAAAACAACTGGAAATAACAACAGGAAACAGAAATCCTCAAACATAGGAAGTGGAAGGACTATCCTCAGACTCAGTCTCAGACTCATAGATGCAGTATCAGGCATAGAAGTTACGGGCACCCCTAGCCCTCTTGGAATCCCTCATAAGCAACTTATCCTTTTCTTCAATTTCTCTTCTAGCTTTAGCCAACTCCTTCTTCAATGTCAAAACCTCATGAGTCTTCTGCTCATCTTTTCCATCCAAAGTCATGATCAAATTCTCAGCCTCATAGTATCTATTCCTCCACTGATGCTTCTCTCGGCTCTCCATAGCTAGATGCTCCTGATACATCTCCTGAGTAGGTAGTAGTAGAGGCAAAGGCATGGTTGGAATAGATGCAGACACATATCTCATGGCGGGGTAAGGCATGCCAATCTTTTCAGCTTGGTTTATCACCCACTGAGTATAGGCCTCATGAGCAATACCGGATCTCACACCCATATGCTTCACCTCTTTCTTTCGAAGCTTGGACCAAGCCTCTATGAAATCTGTTGGATATTTGTATGTTGGCTTCACTTTTGCCTAAAACAAATATTCACTTCAGATGTGGAACACAATGTTCCAACATCAAGAGTTGTTCTGTACGTTCTGGGCCTGACCTATGTTTACGCACGCGCTTGCTTGATTGAAGGAATCCACACCAGCATGTGTTGGTATGAGCCGTGTGCAATTATGAAGAGATCAGAACATATGTGATTTCTTAAGGAATTGATGAAATGACTTAGGAAAGTATTTTTATGTGACTTTTAATACAGCCTATTTTATAGGAGTTTCTATATCCGTCCATTGCTTAATGAAGTAGTCATTGATCCGATCTGAAGCATGATTGAAGGAATGACACGCCTTGCTTCAGTATATAAAAGGCTGCAAGACCTGAAGATATTCATTTCAAGACATTGTGCAACAAATAGAGTTTTTGTTTAGGTTTTGAGTCATACATATTGTGAGCCTTTTCGTGTATCATCTTGATACATGTTTAGGACTGTGCTTTGAGTTGTAATACTGTGCACTACTCCGAAGCTTTTAAGCAAGGAGCTAGGTAGATTGTGGACTGCATCTAAGCTTTTAAGCAAGGTTGCAAGTTGTTGTTTTTCGAGGGTAACCTCATTTGGATTGAGTCTGTAATTTGGGAATCACAGGGGATTGTGATCTGTTGTAAGGGAGTGAGATGGGATCTCAAATCTAGGAGTTCCTAGGTTGAAGTCTAGTTGGGGTAGGTCCTAGGTCTTAAGTGCAAATGTGGTTTGCTGAGAGCTTTTGAATACGGACTGCACTAGTGGATTTCCTTCCTGGCTTGGTAGCCCCCAGATGTAGGTGACGTTGCACCGAACTGGGTTAACAATTCTCTGTGCCTCTTTTCTTTCTTGTCCATTATTTGCTTTATTATGTTTGTCTTTGTTAGCTTAATGTTCTAAACATCATATACAACATCTGTGTATCTGTGTCCTGTGTTGGAACATCGTTTGGAACATCGTAAGTCTAACGTGCCAGAATAACAATTGGTATCAGAGCAAGCACCCTGCCTGTTATTGGGTGAGATCCAGAGGAGATCTATTCTGGCAATATGGAGAAAGAAGGAGGTTTCGTTAACAGACCACCATTACTAGATGGAACAAACTATGACTACTGGAAGTCACGCATGAGTGCCTATCTCAAGTCTATTGACAGCAAAACCTGGAAAGCAGTGTTAAGAGGTTGGGAACATCCAGTTGTCCTTGATAAAGATGGAAACAAAACAACCATTCTGAAACCGGAAGAGGAGTGGACTGTTCCTGAAGATGAATTGTCACTAGCAAATTCAAAGGCGTTAAATGCTCTTTTCAATGGGGTAGACAAAAATATGTTCAGACTCATCAAAAAGTGTGATGTTGCCAAAGATGCTTGGGACATCCTCAAGACAGCACATGAAGGAACCTCAAAAGTAAAGAGCTCAAGAGTTCAGCTCTTAACAACCAAATTTGAGAATCTGAAAATGCAGGAGGATGAGACCATCCAAGACTACTACATGAATGTCTTAGACATTGCAAATTCATTTGATTCTCTGGGTGAAAAGTTGTCAGATGAGAAATTGGTGAGAAAGATTCTCAGATCCCTTCCAAAGAAATTCGATATGAAGGTGATAGCTATTGAAGAATCTCAGGATGTCTCCAGTATGCAAGTGGAAGAACTCATAGGTTCTTTACAGAACTATGAGCTTGTTGTTGACAACAAAAGTGAGAAGAAAGGAAAAGGTATTGCTCTTACATCAAATGCAGCTGATAATGATGAATGGTATGAAGATGCAGAAGATGACAAAATCGCAGATGATATGGCTATGCTGGGTAGACAGTTCAACAGACTTTTGAAACAAGTCAATAGCAGAATCAGAGGCAGTGGGCAAAACATCTGATTCAACATTGACAAGCAACAAAGCAATCCAAGGTATGACAGAAATAATGACAAAAATGTTCAATACAAAGGAGTGCAATGCTTTGAATGTGGAGGTTATGGTCACATTAGAAATGAATGTGCAACCTTGCTCAAGAAATAAAAGAAAGGGATGTTGGTTTCTTGGTCTGATGATGAAGATGGTGAAAGAGATGCTGCCAAAATTGTCACTGCTTTGACTGGAAGAGTGATACCCCTGTGTAATTCTTCTGATAAAGACCTTGCTGGTAGGGAAATTGTGGTACCTGACTATGATGATACAGACATGTCTAAGCTTCTAGCAGAGCATGATGAGATTATCAACCAGCTCCAGTATAAAAGATCTAATCATTCGAGCAAAGTTGCTGATCTTAATCATAAGGTAATATCTGTCAAATCTCATCTTAACAATGCCTCACAACAAGTTATGATGATGAGTGCTGGAACTGATGTTTTTACTGAATCGTTAGATGGTCAAACAATAGAAGAACCTAATGACATAGAACATACTCATGAACCTTTGATAAATGAACATAAGATTAGTAACTATGTCCAGTCTCTAGATCAGCATGAGATAGATAAAAGTGTGAACTCAGTTGAAAAGTTAAATTTTGTAACTTCTTCCAGCACAGTGGATAAACCTGGCAAAATGTTAGAACATCCTTCAGAACCTCTCCTAACTAAGCCTGAAAAAGAGTCTTCCACCTGGAAATGTCCTCCTAACAACTTACAAGGACATAAAAATCTGTTGTGTTTCAATCTGTACAAAACACCTGAACTGTATCAATCCAGATCTGTAGAGAGTGAAACATATAAAGAAAGGAAATCTAAATGTGTGGGTCTGATGATTCATACATCCTCAGCAACATCTGATGAGAAGGGTTGGTTCTTTGATAGTGGCTGTTCTAGACATATGACTGGTGAATGCAATTACTTTGAAGACTTGAGACTGGTTGATGTTGGCCCTGTTACCTTTGTTGATAACTTTAAAGCCAGAGTTATAGGAATAGGAAGCCTTAAGAAGAGTAAGTTACCTATGTTGACTAATGTGTTTCTGGTCGAAGGACTCCACTCAAACCTGATTAGCATAAGCCAGTTGTGTGATCAGGATCTAGAAATTACCTTCAGGAAGACTGGATGCAGAGTTGTGAACAAAGAAGGAGAAACCATAATGAAAGGGGTCAGATCTAGAGACAACTGTTACAAATGGGACTCAGAGTATGAGGAACACATTGAGATGTTGCGAGTAATGATTGAACATCATAAGGTGTCTGCCACTACTCAAGTTGAAAATACTGAAGGTGGAGGAAGTATGGGCGGAGATTTGGTGTCTATGCCAGATACTAAAAATACTATTTCCAATATCAGTTCTGATAATGTGACAGGGAACAAGGCCAATCTAGCAATACAAGGTCCTGCTCTAAAAGAAAAGACACTACAAGAAAATATCTTATTACCCACGGATAAAATCCGTCTGTAGGAGCAAAAAGCCGTGGGTAATCTGAAGATGAAAATGAGGTATATTCTAAAATTCCCGGAGAAGAACTTATTGAGTCTCTTAAAGAACTTCTTACATATTTTGAACTGAGAACCAATGAGTTGAAAGATTTAAAAGAAAAATATTTTGATCTAATGAAACAACAAGAATCAACTATAATGGATCTGAAAGCTTCTGAAGAAGGACTTAGAGGCTTTGACTTCATTTGTAAAACTTATGAAGAGAAGCTCAAGTATCTTTGTCAGAAGCTACAGGAAAAATGTAATGAAAAGTCTTTAAGAAAACATGAAATTGCTCGTGAGGATTTTATTATATCTGGTATTGACAGAAGCAAAGTTGCTTTAATGATTTACAACATTTACAGAAACAATGGCAAAGGGATTAGATTTTCAGGAGGGAAACCTAATGAAATCAGTCTCAAAGCATGTTGTGAATGCATCAAGGAAGGATTGAAAACCTTCTTTGTACTTGAAGGTGCTAAGTTTGAAACTGTGGTTCAGTCAGAACCTGAAGCTTCCAACTCTAAGGCTAAGATTACTTCAAAGCCAAAGAACTCTAAGCCAAAGGCAATGATAAACTCTGATTCTAAAACTTCAAAGATCAGGATTCTGAAGAGATCAGAACCTGTTCCTCAGAGTCTGTTGAAACGTGAATCTGAGGTCCTGAAGTCTAAGTTTCAGAAGAACAAAGCAGTTACGGCTCCTAGGGAATCAAAACCAAAGGTTGTTAAACCTAAGGTAATGATTAACCAGAAGTTACCAAACTTACAGCACAAGGTACAAGAAGTGAAGAGTAAAACTATTAGTACTAACATGAAAGGACCCATAAAACAATGGGTACCTAAATTTGAAATTGTCAATACTGCAGATATGTCTAAGAGCAAAGGAAAAGCAAAAATCATGGTACCTAGACAGCGGTTGCTCAAGGCATATGACAGGAGAGAAGTCTATGTTCCTCACCCTCACAATGAAAGAATGAGGAAGTGTGAAGTTTGGAGGCAACTAGTCTGGCAAGATCATTGGTACAGGAACTATTGGTAACTCCTCTATCTCAATTAATAATGTGTGGTTGGTAGATGGTCTTGAACATAACATTTTGAGCATGAGTCAGTTTTGTGACAATGGTTATGATGTGATGTTTGAAAAGACCAACTGCACAGTAATCAACAAAGAAAACAAGTCCATAGTATTCAAGGGAAAGAGGATGGAAAATGTCTATAAAATTAACTTCTCTAAACTGGTTGACCAGAAGGTAATTTGTCTTCTGTCTGTGAATGATAAGAAATGGATGTGGCATAGAAGGTTGGGACATGCAAACTGGAGATTAATCTCTAAGCTTAGTAAGTTACAACTTGTCAAAGGCCTACCAGACATTGACTATCATTCAGATGCACTTTGTGGTGCATGCCAGAAGGGGAAGATTGTGAAATCATCTTTTAGAAAAAAAGACATTGTCTCAACCTCCAGTCCCTTAGAATTACTTCATATTGATTTATTTGGACCAGTTAGCACTGCATCCTTATATGGAAGTAAATATGGATTAGTTATTGTTGATGATTACAACAGATGAACTTGGGTAAAATTCCTGAAAAGTAAGGATAATGCTTATGATGTATTCAACAACTTCTGCACTCAAATACAGTCTAAAAAAGAAATGAAGATTTTAAAAGTAAGAAGTGATCATGGTGGAGAATTTGAAAATGAACCATTTGAAAATTTTTGTGAAAAACTTGGAATTGTCCATGAATTATCTTCTCCTAGAACTCCACAGAAAAATGGGGTTGTAGAGAGAAAGAATAGAACATTACAAGAAATGGCCAGAACCATGATTCATGAAAACAATTTGGCTAAACATTTCTGGGCAGAAGCAGTGAATACAGCATGTTATGTCCAAAATAGAATCTATATCACACCTATCTTGGAGAAAACAGCATATGAACTCTTTAAGGGAATAAGACCCAATATCTCTTACTTTCATCAATTTGGATGTACCTGTTACATTCTAAATAACAAGCTCTACCTAAAGAAATTTGATGCCAAGGCTCAAAGAGGAATCTTTTTAGGTTACTCTGAAAGGTCAAAGGCATACATAGTGTATAATTCAGAAACACTTTGTGTTGAAGAATCAATGCACGTTAAATTTGATGACAAAGTGCCTAGAAGTAAAACTCCAGAGCAAGATGAAAGTTTTGCAGAGATACAGGTTCTTGAAGATACTCCAGAACCTGATCAGATAGCTGAATCTGAAGATAGTCCAGAAGCTGAACCTAACTCAGAAGCACAAGATGAAATTGCTTCCGATGAAGCTCAAGATGGCTCTCAACAAGCTAATCAATCCAGGAACACATTCAAGTACAAGTCTTCACATCCTGAGGATCAAATTATTGGAAACAAAGAGAGTCTTAGAAGAACAAGATCATACTTCAGACAAGAAGAGTCAATGATAGGACTGTTATCAGTGATTGAACCTGCTACAGTTGATGAAGCACTTTCAGATGATGGATGGATACTAGCTATGCAGGAAGAGCTTAATCAGTTTCAAAGAAATGATGTGTGGGATCTGGTACCCAAACCTCAGCATAAGAACATTATTAGAACAAAATGGGTATTCAAGAACAAGTTGAATGAACAAGGTGAAGTAGTCAGAAACAAAGCAAGACTTGTTGCACAAGGTTACAGTCAAGAAGAATGCATTGATTATACTGAAACATTTGCTCCAGTTGCAAGATTGGAAGCAATCAGGTTACTTCTATCCTATGCAATAAATCATGGCATAATATTATATCAAATGGATGTCAAGAGTGCATTTCTTAATGGAGTCATTGAAGAAGAAGTGTTTGTCAAGCAACCACCTGGTTTTGAGGATCTTAAGCATCCTGACCATGTTTACAAACTTAAGAAATCACTATATGGCTTGAAACAAGCTCCCAAAGCTTGGTATGATAGACTATGTAATTTCTTGATCAAAAATGATTTTAAAAGAGGTCAGGTTGACACAACACTCTTCAGAAGGACTCTTGAGAAAGACATTCTTGTTGTGCAGATATATGTTGATGATATAATATTTGGTTCTACTAATGCATCTCTTTGCAAGGATTTTCTAAGTTAATGCAGGATGAATTTGAAATGAGCATGATGGGAGAATTGAAGTTCTTCCTTGGAATTCAAATCAATCAAAGCAAAGATGGAGTATATGTTCATCAAACAAAGTATACTAAGGAGCTTCTGAAGAAGTTCAAGCTGGAAGATTGTAAAGTGATGAACACTCCAATGCATCCAACATGCACCTTAAGCAAAGAAGATATTGGAACAAAAGTAGACCAGAAGCTGTATAGAGGTATGATTGGTTCTTTGTTATACCTCACTGCATCTAGGCCAGATATTTTATTCAGTGTATGCTTGTGTGCAAGATTCCAATCAGATCCTAGAGAATCTCATTTAACTGCTGTTAAGAGAATTTTCAGGTATTTGAAAGGAACAACTAATCTTGGACTCCTTTATAGGAAATCCATAGATTATCAGTTGGTTGGATTTTGTGATGCTGACTATGCTGGTGATAGGATTGAAAGAAAGTCAACCAGTGGCAACTACCAGTTTTTGGGTGATAATCTGATATCCTGGGCTAGTAAAAGACAAGCAACTATTGCTATGTCTGCAGCAGAAGCAGAATACATCTCAGCTGCAAGTTGTTGTACACAACTACTTTGGATGAAACATCAACTGGAAGACTATCAGATTAATGCGAACAGTATTCCCATTTATTGTGATAATACTGCTGCTATTTGTTTGTCAAAGAATCCAATTCTACATTCAAGAGCCAAGCATATTGAAATCAAACACCACTTTATTAGAGACTATGTTCAAAAGGGATTTTAGATATACAATTCATAGATACTGAGCATCAATAGGTGATATATTTACTAAGCCTTTAACTGTGGAAAGATTTGATTTTATAAAGAAAAATTTGAACATGCACTTTGTGTCTGATTAGAATTTGCTTGCTCCTAAATAGGAATTTAGGTCCTGAAGTCTGTCTAGAAGCTATGGTCCATCAGAAGCTCTTTATTGAGGTTCTGAGGAAAATATGCTTCTGAAGATGACATCAGCATCTGAAGTCCAGAAGCTGGGTTTTGTGCTCTTGAATAGCAGAGTTAGTGGAAACGCTGGAGGTTACTTTTTAGTAACACCTGTCCCACTAACTTGGCAGTTACTCTGAGAACTTCTGACGTGGCTTATGTGTACTGGTGTATAACGTAAGAGGGCAATGATGATTTTAGCTTTGAATATACTATCACACGCCCCCTATGTCATTAATGTTGTGTTTGTTTGTCCCCTTTCTGAATTGCAATCAGTTTTACTCAGAACACTTAGACAATTCACACACTACTCATTTCACAACCAACACTTTCAATTCTCAACCGTTCTCTGCGACGTAAACGCATTCTCTAAAATCAAACCTAGAACCCTAAAAAGCTTTCTTCAACATCAATGGCATCATCAAGCTCCGTTCCAGAATCAAGCTTGCAAGAAGTAGTTCCAGAATCAACTACACAAGATGCTCCTGCGTATGAAATCAAAGGAAGGACTATGTCCTTGGAAGAATGGGAACTAAGGATTCTAACGGAGAATCCAGTTGATTTCACTTCACTAGAACATCATGGTTGCAACATCAGAAGCTACTATGAAACGCAAGGTCTGATGGAGTACTTTAACATGTTGAATGGCCCAACATACAAGACCTTGATAAGGCACTTCTGGGTGAGAGCTTCTGTGCATGACAGAAATGCTGCTAAGTTGGAAGAAACGGAGAAAGTGCTGATTGACCCCACTTTGAAAGGGAAGACTAGATAAGAAATGGGTTTGGAACCATTCAGATGCACAAAGATAAGATCTAACATCATGGGCATCCCTGTATTCATCTCAGAAGAGGCTGTAGCATTTGTTCTCAGAAGAGATGCATCAGGAAAACACACAGGTGGGATAACCAATCCCAAGACAAATCCATGGAACGAGATTGTTAATCAATCCATGTTCAACAGCGACAAGAAAGGAACTTATGCTGATTTGAGCATGGAGAAGAAGATGCTCCTAAAGATTCAGAATGAAAACTTGCTACCAAAATGTGGTGGCAGTGATCAACCATCTTTGGAGCACAGGATTTTCCTTCATTACTTTATCAGGAAGGAAAAAGTTAATGTGCCCAAATATATCTTCACAAAGCTCAACACTGACTTGAGTGAATCAAATGCTCAGTCAATTCTGATGGAAGACTTTCCTCCCATTTGCAAGAAGGACCCTCTTGAAGTCCAGATGAACTTTATCAAAGACCATTTTGCAACATCTGGTAAAGTCATCAGACTTGAAGATGTTCCTGAGGAGATGTATGGTGGTGCTTTGCCTGTAGCAAGAAGCAGGAAGTCCAAAAGGAAAGCAATCACCAAGGATGACTATTTAGAAGATGCTCCTGAGCTACCTGCTAAGAAAGCTAAGAAGGAAAAGAAGGAGAACGCTCCTGCCAAGGTGAATGTTGTTGGACCTGTTGTACCAACCATTCAGGAGGAAGTTCAGGACCTGAACACTGATATGGTTCTGAATAAGAGAACCAGGAGTGGGAAAGCTGCTGCTTCTTCTCAAACTGCTCCTGATCAACCTCAAATCCTTAAGAAGAAGAGGAAGACAGTTGTGAGAAAGCTGAAAAAGTCAGTGTATGTGGAAGAAGAAGATAAAATCACACCTGTTACTGAGTTGGTTACTAGGGAAGTAAAGAGAAAGAAGGCTGAGGATGCTGCTGCACTTCATAAGACCATGGAGATTGCAAGATAGATTGAGGTCCCTGCATCCAGCATTGCTAGAGTAGATGCAATTACAGATGCTTAGGAGGTTGTCAAAGCTACTGAAGAAGTGCAAGAAATGGTATCTTCAGAAGCTGGAAATATGCTGATGATTGTCAAGGCTGCAGAAGGAGTCCAGGAGGACAATGCTGGTGAATCAGAAGCTGCTGTTCCAGAAGCTCCAAGAGGTAATCCTGATTCTGCACACTCTGAAGATGTAATAGTAGTAGAATCAGACTCAACCCCATCTGTATCCTCCCAATCTATCTCCTCATCATCATCTTTAAATTTAGATGATATACCATTAGGCCAACTTTACTCAACCAAACACCACACAAAGCCAGCTGATAACATCCCCGATGAACCTTTTGAGATTGATGAAAGAATCATTGGCTTGTCACAAAGGAAATCATATCTATGTAATAGGCTACCTGCTAATCATCCTTTGAAACCACCAATGATTGAACTTATAATTGTTGTTCCTGCTGATGCAGAGTTGTTAAATGAACATATAGGTTCTGAGTCATCCAACATTACTGCTTCATCATCATCTCAACCCACTTCATCCAACCAAGCCCCTGAATCTTCTGTGTTAGATAACTTGGTTAATCACTATTCTGGTGAACTACCAGGTGTTGAGCCCAACTCACATATAGCCTCTGAAGTAGCTTCTATGGAAGTTACTTTAGAAAGCCCCCAACATCAAACACCAAACCACCAAATGGACTCAATCACCAATCAACATATCTCTACACCTGTACATATTGTTCCTGAACAAGTTGTTCCTGATCAAACTACATCATCTGCTATCCCTGAAACTGTCAGTGAACCTGACTATATGATCACATCAGATGCTGAGGATGAGCAGTTACACTCTTCCTCTAATGTGGTTATACAATCTGTCTCTGATCAACCCTCAACCAGCAATCCAACTCATACCTCCACAAATAGCCAACCTTCATCATCAAGCTTAGCCATCCAACCTATAACTCCTGCCAAACCAAATATCCCATCTCCACCCACACTGTTTCTTGATTCTACTATACTAGCAGATGTGTGTGAGAATATAGGTTAGGAGCTAATCAGTCTTATCCAAGCAAGGAATGACTTGATTTACCAAGATAGCTATGAGATGCTCTGGAAGAGGCTAAAGGAAAGAGTGGATTTTGTCATGAGTGAGCTCCAAAGGGCTTGTATGGATGATCAAGCTGTTGGAACAAAATGTGTTTAACAATGAACCTTAAAGAGTTTTGATGATAACAAGGTATTAAAAATTGTAAATTGGACTAGCTAATATTTGTTCAAGTGTACAGGACCATAATTAAAAAGTTACATCATCATTGGTTCTGAATGAGCAAATAAAGAGCAAAGGAAACAACATAATTGAAGCTTGGACGCTCCTGAAGGCAACATGCTCCTGAAGTTAAGTCGCTTCTGAAGTAAGAATAGTGCTCCTGAAGACAAGAGGTCCAGAAGTCGTATCATCAGAAGCTGCATCATCAGAAGCTGCAGAAGTCATATCATCAGAAGCTGCATCATCAGAAGCTGCCTCATCAGAAGCTATTTCACCAGAAGCTGAATATCAACTGGATTTGCAAAGATTCAAGAATTGAAGAATTATCACTGCAAAAGCTGTCTATTGGATTCGAAAATGCTACAAAGGATTAGTGGAATTTTGCAACGGTCATTTCAAAGGTGTTTGAAGGCATGTGCTTGCAATTTGGACGAAAGCGTTGACATTTGTACGAATTGTACAACCACGTTCTCCACTACTCTGTTTTGTGTCCACGCTACAAGACAAGAAAACAGCTCCAGAATACGGCTTCGCCTGCATAGATGTTCCTTTGGATAAGGAATGGATTTCAAATTAGTTCTTCATAGGACAACAACCAAATCAGGCAAAAGATCAAAGGTGAAAGATCAAGCTTCAGCAACGACTCTTTGGGTGCTGGCAATTTCACGTCTCTTTCACACCTCTATATAAAGGAGTGAAGACCTAGAGATTTTGTAATGCTGAACAACAGACTCTCAATACTTTTACAAGTGCCAAATCTCTGCTGAAATTGTTCTGCATTCACTTAGAATTTCTGTGTCTCAAAGTCATATCTTAGAAATTCTTAAGTCCATTGAGTCTGTATCTGATTTGTATTGTGAGCACCTCTGATTGTATATCAAGTGTTCAATCTTAAACAATTTTCTGTGTAATTTTGTTTAGTTAGGAAGTCTCTTGCAGTTGTGCTTGAGCAGGAAGTCTCTTGATTGTGTTCTTGAGCAAAGGAAGTCTCTAGCTTGTGTGCTTGAGCAAAGGAAGTCTCTTGCTTGTGTGCTTGAGCAATTGTAATCAGATATTACTCTTAGTGAAATCTCCTTGGAAGTGCAAGGGGGACTGGACTACTTCCGGATTGTGGAAGGAACCAGTATAATTGCTTTGTGTCGTTCTTCTTCTTCTCTCTCTCTCTGTTTTATTCTGCTGCATTTAGATTCTGATCATCACTTCAGAAGCTGTCTCTCTTAGCCTCTGATCGGTGTGTTCAGTTTTTAGGAGAAACGAAGAATTTTTCAAAACACAATTCAACCCCCCTTCTTGTGTTTTTCTCACCTTCAATTGGTATCAGAGCCTTGGTCTGTTGTGTAACACTTAACCGTGCAACAGTCAAAGATCTGAGAAAAACATGTCTATTCCTCCTCCTACTGGTTCTGGTGATACTAGTTATAAAAATGTCTCACATGATTATAGTGATAGTAAGAAATCCAGTGTTGGGAAGATTCCAAAATTCAATGGAGATGCTGAAGAATTTTCTTGGTGGAAGACCAACTTTTACAGTTACATCATGAGCCTAGATGAAGAATTATGGGATATTCTGGAAGATGGTGTTGGTGATTTAGTTCTTGATGAAGAAGGAGCTGCTGTGGATTGAAAGAAACATACTCCAGAACTGAGGAAACTTTACAAGAAGCATCATATTATCAGAGGAGCCCTTGTCACTGCCATACCCAAAGCAGAATACATGAAGATGAGTGACAAATCCACTGCTAAAGCTATGTTTGCTTCTCTCTGTTCAAATTATGAAGGGAGCAAGAAGGTCAAAGAAGCAAAGGCTCTCCTGCTTGTACATCAGTACGAGTTATTCAAGATGAAGGATGATGAAACTATTGAGGAGATGTACTCAAGGTTTCAAACCTTAGTTTCTGGGCTACAGATTCTAAAGAAGAGCTATGTTGCTTCTGATCATGTAAGCAAGATACTCAGAAGCTTACCTGCCAGATGGAGACCAAAGGTGACTGCCATTGAGGAAGCTAAAGATTTAAACACTTTAAGTGTCGAAGATCTTGTTAGTTCTCTCAAAGTTCATGAGTTAAGTCTTAATGAACATGAGTCTACTAAGAAGAGTAAATCAATAGCTCTTCCATCCAAAGGCAAGTCATCAAAAGCTCTCAAAGTGGTTGAATCTGAAGAGTAAGAACAGTCAAGTTCAGATTCTGAACCAGATGCTGCTGAAATGGCCATGCTCTCAAACAGACTTCAATATCTGGCCAAGAAGAACAGAAAGTTTCTCTCCAGAAGGGGTAACTCCAGAAGCTCAAAGAAAGAAGATCAGAAGGGATGCTTCAACTGTAAGAAGCCGGGACACTTCATTGCTGAATGCCCTGATATTCAAAGAGAAAAGTCAAAGGACAAGTCAAAGAGGTCTACATTCAAACCAAGCAAATTCAAGAAGCAGATTAAGCAGAGTTTAATGGCAACCTGGGATGATTTGGGTAGTGAATCTGGATCTGATAAAGAGGAAGCTGATGAAGATGCAAAGGTAGCTGTTGGGTTGGTAGCAACAGCAACTTCAGAAGCTGGATCAGATTCAGACTCAGAAGATGAAAACGAGGTATATTCCAAAATTCCCAGAGATGAACTTGTTGAGTCACTTAAAGAACTTCTTACACATTTTGAAGTAAGAACCAATGAGTTGAAGGATTTAAAAGAAAAATATGCTGAGTTGGTACAACAGCAAAAATCAACTCTATTGGATCTGAAAGCTTCTGAACAAGGACTTAGGGGCTTTGACTTCATGTGTAAAACATATGAAGATCAGCTCAGGTTCTTATGTCAGAAGCTACAAGAAAAGTGTAATGAAAAACCTTTAAGTAACCATGAAATTGCTCTTGAAGATTTTATTATATCTGGCATTGACAGAAGCAGAGTAGCTTCTATGATTTATAGCATTTACAAGAACAATGGCAGAGGAATTGGTTTTCCAGAAGTGAAACTTGAGAAAACCAATCTAAAATCTTGTTGTGAATGCATCAA
The DNA here is from genome assembly GCF_051527215.1 of Medicago sativa. Classification (NCBI taxonomy): domain Eukaryota; kingdom Viridiplantae; phylum Streptophyta; class Magnoliopsida; order Fabales; family Fabaceae; genus Medicago; species Medicago sativa. Next base: position 36,395,289 of record NC_140755.1, on the reverse strand, counting down.
GGAAGGACTGAAAACCTTCTTTGTACCAGAAGGAGCTGAGTTGGAAACTGTTGTTCAATCAGAACCTGAAGCTTCTAGTTCTAAGGCTAAGATTACTTCAAAGCTAAAGAACTCTAAGTCAAAGGCTATGATCAAATCTGATTCCAAGACTTCAAAGGTTAGGATCCTGAAAAGATCAGAACCTATTCCTCAGAGTCTGGTGAAACCAAAATCTGGGGTTCTGAAGTCTAAGTTTCAGAAGAAGACAGTTACTGCTCCTGAAGTACCAAAACCTAAGGTGATGGTTAATCAGAAGTAACCCAACTCACAGCACAAGGTACAAGAAGTAAAGAGTAAAGCCTTAAGTACTAACCTTCCAGGACCCATAGAACAATGGGTACCTAAATCTAAAAATGTCAATGATGCAGGTATGTCTAAGAGCAGTGCCAAAGCAAAGATCATGGTACCTAGACAGCGGTTGCTCAAGACACATGACAGGAGACAAGTCCATGTTCCTCAGCCTAACAATGAAAGAGGGAGGAAATGTGAAGTTTGGAGGCAACCAGACAGGCAAGATCATAGGTACAGGAACTATTGGTAATTCCTCTACCTCAATTAATAATGTATGGTTGGTAGATGGTCTTGAACATAACCTTTTGAGCATTAGTCAATTTTGTGATAATGGTTATGATGTGCTTTTTGAAAAACCCAACTGTACAGTAATCAACAAGGAAGACAAATCCATTGTGTTCAAAGGAAAGAGAGTTGACAATGTCTATAAAATCAATTATTCTGAACTGGCTGATCAGAAGGTAATTTGCCTACTATCAGTAAATGATAAGAAATGGATGTGGCACAGAAGGTTGGGACATGCTAACTGGAGGTTAATCTCTAAGCTTAGTAAGTTGCAACTTGTGAGAGAGCTACCAGACATTGACTATCATTCAGATGCACTCTGTGGTGCATGCCAGAGAGGGAAAATAGTGAAATCATCTTTTAAAACCAAAGACATTGTTTCAACCTCAAGACCTTTAGAATTACTCCATATTGATTTATTTGGACCAGTGAGTACTGCATCCTTATATGGAAGTAAATATGGATTAGTCATCGTTGATGATTACAGCAGATGGACTTGGGTGAAATTCCTGAAAAGTAAGGATTATGCATATGAGGTATTCAGTAACTTCTGCACACAAATTCAAACTGAAAAAGAGTCAAAGATTTTGAAAATCAGAAGTGATCATGGTGGAGAATTTGAAAATGAGCCATTTGAAGCTTTTTGTGAAAAACATGGAATCATCCATGAATTCTCTTCTCCTAGAACCCCGCAACAAAATGGGGTTGTAGAGAGAAAGAATAGAACTTTACAAAAAATGGCCAGAACCATGATCCATGAAAACAATTTGGCTAAACATTTTTGGGCAGAAGCAGTGAATACAGCATGTTATGTTCAAAACAGGATCTATATTAGACCTATTTTGGAGAAAAGTGAATATGAACTCTTTAAAGGAAGAAAACCCAATATCTCTTACTTTCATCAATTTGGATGTACATGTTACATTCTGAACAACAAGCTCTACCTAAAGAAATTTGATGCCAAGGCCCAAAGAGGAATCTTTTTAGGTTACTCTGAAAGGTCAAAGGCATACAGAGTGTATAATTCAGAAACACTCTGTGTTGAAGAATCTATGCACGTTAAATTTGATGACAAGGAGCTTGAAGATAAAACTTCAAAGCAAGATGAAAGTTTTGCAGAGATACAGGTTCCTGAAGTTACTCCAGAACCTGATCAGATAGCTGAATCTGAAGATAGTCCAGAAGCTGAACCCACATCAGAAGCGCAAGATGAAGCTGCTTCTGATGAAGCACAAGATGGCTCACATCAAGCAGATCCTCCCAGAAACAAATTCAAACACAAGTCTTCACATCCTGAGGAGCTAATCATTGGAAACAAAGATAGTCTAAGAAGAACAAGATCACATTTCAGACAAGTAGAGTCAATGATTGGACTAATCTGAATGATTGAACCTACAACAGTTGATGAAGCACTTTCAGATGATGGATGGATCCTAGCTATGCAAGAAGAGTTGAATCAATTTCAAAGAAATGATGTGTGGGATCTGGTACCCAAACCTCAGCACAAGAACATTGTAGGAACAAAATGGGTATTCAGAAACAAGCTGAATGAGCAAGGTGAAGTAACAAGAAACAAAGCCAGACTTGTTGCACAAGGGTATAGTCAACAAGAAGGCATTGATTACACTGAAACGTTTGCTCCAGTTGCAAGATTGGAAGCAATCAGGTTACTTCTTTCCTATGCAGTTAATCATGGCTGATAGACGTTTGGCAAGTGCACCAAATACTATCGAAGTAGTAAAAATATCGATCCCACGAGGACTGTTTTTAACTTCAATAATTCAATTGCGTTATAAAAATAGGATGTATAAAGGTTTATTTTAGTTTGCCACTAGGCAGTAGATTTGGTTTGATTTTAAGAAATCAAATAAAAGAAATAGGTTTGATTAAGAAAATATGGAGAGAGATGAGATCAGGTCTGTCGAATCCTCTATGTTTCCCCTAATTGGTTACTGCACCTATTATTACTAATGATTCTCTAATTTCACGATAGTTAACAAATTAGCCCTAATCAATCCCTTGAGTTAGGACCCTCTTTTTAAACTACAGCCCCTAATTCCTTAGGTGGTCTAATAATCATCAAAGGTTTAAGCACGTTAACCTAATATCACTAACAAACGATTATCCATTCCTAGACTAACCATGTTTATTAGAACAATTCAATTAGGTCTAAGTCGAAAGCTATGGTCAGTAGTCATTCGTTCTCACAAAATCATGTTTATATTTGATCAGGATATAAAAAGCATTAAGAACAATTGAATTGAATGAAAACTAGAATATCATTAATAAGTAATAGAGTTTCACAGCAACATGTATCAATTAGGGTTACATAGATTCATCTCTGACCTAATCTCTGAGAGATTTAGCTACTCATAATCGAGTTTACAAATAGCATAATCAATGAAATAATTAAAACATACATGAATTGGTAAAAGGATGAAGAAATCGCCCTTCTAGCCGTCTCTGATGTCTCAAAATCGCACTTTGCTCTCCAAAATCGTAACCTTTGTTCTTCAGATTGAGTGCAGTATTTATATAAGTCATGGGCCTGACCCATCAAAATCGCGCCGCGCCATGTATATAGGCGTGCCGCGATTTCCCTCAAACAGGGAGGATGTAATTTTGCTTCAAAAATCGCAGCACGGCTTGAAATTGGCGTGGCGCGATTTCCTTCGAACAGACTTCAATATTTAAGCTTTTTGCACTCCAGAACAGTATAAATTGCATGAGAACTCTATCAAAATGTCACAATAAGTCCCTAATATTACGTAATGACAGAATGTCATCACAACCCCAAACTTAAACCATTCCTTGTCCTCAAGGAATTTGCTTGCAACAGTGACAAACGACAGTAAAATAACAGTTACCTGACAAAACGATAGTACCCAAAAGTTCATTCTCCTTCTAGCTAAAGATGAGCTAGTTTGACTTGTTCGCATCCACCAATTCACAACTCCACGCATTCAATTGAAACAGGGTTCTACCAGTCGACATGCAGGTCTACATATTACCATACGCTTGAAAAGTTTCTAAACATCAATCAAAGTCAATATCATTACACACTTTTGAGGTCTTTAGGGTTATAACGGGGCTTAGGTGAAAGGTGGGATATATTTGGATAAGTAGGCTACACAAAATTTGAGTTAGGCATTCCTACGGAAGTTAAAGCACAAAATTCATTCCTTCATTCATTCACCTTGTGGGAATATAATCAATGCAAAGGTACTAGAGAATATTTTTAACATTTAGGGACTCTCGAGCTTGAAGTTACTCGGATTTTCAATGTTTTGTCCCTTTTTCATCATTCAATTTCTCTTTTTTTTTTGATACACCATTTTTGTGTATATTTTGCATGACAATTTCATAATTCTTTTCATTTTTGTTCTCTTATTCTCTAGTATCCCCACCCCAAACTTAGTTGGTTGCAAATTCCAATAGCAACCCCAAACTTAATCTTTAGCAACATTCTACAATGCCTTAACTCAGAAATTCATTAAGGGACAAGTCCTAAAAGTCTCTAGGCTTGTAATGTAGTTTGTCACCGAACAAAAAGTTCTAATCCTACCGGCTCACAATTGGTTAAGAAAGGATAAATTCAACAAATTAAAACAGGGTAGGCTTCAAAAAGGCTCACAGGACCAAGCACTTTTGCCTCAGTGTGTAATTGACAAAGACCAATCAATAATAGAGAAACAATGCAAGTTCTAGAAATGTAGTTGCATGGAAAACTAATCTAAATATAAGTAAATTGAAAAACAAGATTTGGCAATGAACCTTATGGCTGAGATTTCTGGGAGTATGTGACTACCTAGCAACGCCGTACACTTCGCCTTTGAATCAAGTCACCCCTCCTTTAGAACTTTTGGAATACCGTTTCATCAAACAACTGTTACTAAACTGGAATAGGTCACATGAAACAAAACAAATTCATTAATAATAAACAAGTGCAGGAGCAATTACAATAGGGAAATAGTTCAATGGACTTCGACATTAAAAAGAAAATAAAAACTGAATGTATTGAAAAACAAAGTAAATCTAGTGGGTTGCCTCCCACCCAGCGCTTCTTTATCGTCACTAGCTTGACTGCTAAGGATCCTCAGAGGTCCTTCAGAATGAGTGCCACTCTTCCTTTAGGTAGGTCGCCACCTAGGTATGGTTTAACTCTTTGTCCATTAACTTTGAAACTTCGATCTCCTTCAGGTGTCACTAGTTCAACAGCTCCATATGGTGACACACTTTTGACCAAGAATGGTCCAGACCATTTTGACTTGAGCTTCCCAGGAAACAGCTTCAACCTGGAATTATACAACAAAACTAGTTGTCCACAGTTAATATCCCTAGGCACTAAGTTTTTGTCATGATACCTTTTTGTCCTGGCTTTATAGATGAGTGCATTTTCATACGCTCTAAGCCTCATCTCCTCAAGTTCATTAAGTTTCAAAATTCTTTTCTTACCAGCGGCTACTTGATCAAAATTCAAGGCCTTAATGGCCCAATAAGCTTTATGTTCCAGCTCGACTGGAAGATGACATGCCTTCCCATATACTAACTGATAGGGTGAGAACCCAAGATGGGTCTTAAAGGCTGTCCTATATGCCCACAGTGCGTCATCTAATTTCCTAGACCAATCTTTCCTATTTGACGCAACTGTCTTCTCCAGAATCTGTTTCAGCTGTCGGTTTGAAACCTCTGCTTGACCACTAGTTTGTGGGTGATAGGGAGTTGCAACTTTGTGCTTAATGTTATACTTTTTGAGCACATTTTCAAGAAAATTATTGCAAAAATGCTTCCCCCCATCACTGATCAATACTCTAGGGGTTCCAAACCTAGTGAAAATATTCTTTTGAAGGAAGTTGACAACCGTTTTGGCATCATTAGCAACACATGGTATCGCTTCAACCCACTTTGTGACATAATCAACACAGACTAGAATATGGAGATAAGAGTAAGAGGAAGGGAATGGTCCCATAAAATCAATACCCCAACAATCAAATGGTTCAACTTCAATGATTCCTTTTAGGGGCATTTCATTCCTCTTTGATATGTTACCTGTCCTTTGGCATTTGTCACATCTTGTGACGAAGTCGTGGCAATCTTTGAAAAGGGTGGGCCACCAGAATCCACTTTGCAAAATTTTTGCAGCTGTTCTTTCTCCACTGTGGTGGCCTCCATAAGCTGAGCTATGGCAGTGCCACATGATACTATGTGCTTCCTCACCTGCAACACAACGTCTAATCAAACCGTCAGTACCTACCTTAAACAGATACGGGTCATCCCACAAGTAGTGGTTTGCATCTTTGAAGAACTTTTTCCTCTGAGGGTAGGTCAGATCATCAGGAACTATGTTGCCGGCCTTAAAGTTTGCCATGTCAGCAAACCAAGGTCTTTCTCCAATAGCAAACAGCTGTTCATCGGGGAACTCGGCCTTGATGGCCTTCTCCTTCTTTGTTACCTCGTCATTCTCCAGCCTTGAGAGGTGGTCAGCTACCACGTTCTCGACTCCCTTCTTGTCACGAATTTCAAGATCAAATTCTTGCAATAATAGGATCCACCTCAACAGTCGAGGCTTTGAATCCCCTTTTGTTAAGAGATATTTGAGAGCTGCATGATCTGTAAAAACAATGACTTTGGAGCCTATTAGATAAGAACGAAATTTTTCCAATGCAAAGATTACCGCAAGCAATTCCTTTTCAGTTGTGGAATAGTTAACTTGATTTTCATTTAAAACCTTGCTTGCATAGTAAATTGCATGAAAAAATTTGTTCTTGCGTTGGCCTAGGACTGCACCAACAGCATAATCACTTGCATCACACATAAGTTCAAAAGGTAAATCCCAATCGGGTGCAATGATTATTGGTGCAGTTACCAACTTGTTTTTAATCAAAGAAAAAGCATTTAGACATTCAGAATCAAAATTAAACTCGTTTTCTTTGACCAAGAGGTTACAGAGGGGTTTGGAAATTTTAGAAAAGTCTTTTATGAACCGCCGATAGAAACCGGCATGCCCCAAGAAACTCCTCACTCCTTTAACATTGATTGGTGGAGGAAGTTTCTCTATAACCTCTATCTTAGCTTGGTCCACTTCAATGCCTTTAGCACTTATCTTATGCCCAAAACTATACCTTCGGTTACCATAAAATGACATTTTTCCCAATTCAAAACAAGGTTAGTTTCGGTGCATCTTTTAAGTACAGCATTTAAATGGAACAGGCATTGATCAAAAGACTTACCAAAAACAGAAAAGTCGTCCATAAATACCTCAATGTTCTTCTCTATCATATCAGAGAAGATGGAAAACATGCACCTTTGAAAGGTTGCCGGCGCATTACACAGCCCAAAGGGCATCCTTCGATAAGCAAACACACCGAATGGACAAGTGAAGGCAGTCTTTTCTTGATCTTCCGGAGCCACTGCAATTTGATTATACCCTGAATACCCATCCAAGAAGCAATAAAAGGCTTGGCCAGCCAGTCTCTCAATCATTTGATCCATGAATGGTAATGGAAAGTGGTCCTTTCTTGTTGCGGTATTCAACCTCCGGTAGTCTATACACATTCTCCAACCAGTGACGGTGCGGGTAGGTATCAATTCATTTTTTTCATTTGCTACCACCGTCATTCCTCCTTTCTTGGGTACCACATGAACTGGACTTACCCATGAGCTATCTGAGATAGGGTAGATCATACCTGCATCTAGTAACTTCAGCACCTCTTTCTTTACCACTTCCTTCATTGTTGGGTTAAGTCTCCTTTGAGGTTGAACCACCGGTTTGTATTCAGCCTCCATGTGTATTTTATGCATGCAATAAGCTGGACTAATACCCTTTAAATCAGAAATGTTCCACCCCAAAGCTCCTTGATTGTCTCTTAACACCCTCATCAATTTTTCTTCTTCCAAAGGTGTCAAGGTATTGCTGATGATTACTGGTTTAGAGGCATCCTTAGTGAGAAAAACATATTTCAAGTGAGAAGGGAGTTCTTTTAATTCTGGATTTTTCTCTCCTTCTCCACTCAAAATAGGAGCATCTATAGAGTGCTTACCCATTAATTCTTCTGTTTTTACCGGACCCAACTCTTGCTTGCTTGCTGCTAGTTGCTTCACACAATCACTTACTTCAAGATCTTCATCATCTTCACCTTTTTCTATAGAATTCACAATTGCACGTTCAAGAGGGTGTGTTGGTTGATGTTCACAAGAGTCATCTTTAACTATTTCTTCAACAATGTCAATCCGGTAACACTTGGGATTTTCATCTTTGTGCTTCATGGCCTCAAATATATTAAACACTACTTGCTCCTTATGGAATCTCAACATTAGCTCTCCTTTCTCAATGTCAATCAAAGCACGGCCAGTTGCAAGGAAAGGTCTTCCTAGAATGAGTGGCATATCCTCATCTTCAGCCATATCTAAGATCACAAAATCTGCCGGGAACACCAAGTCATTAACCTTGACTAGCACATCTTCAAGTATACCGAAGGGATAAGAGATTGACCGATCAGCTAAAGTAATGGTCATTCTTATTGGTTTTGGTTCCCCACATTTAAGCTTCTTCATCATTGAAAGAGGCATCAGATTTATACTTGCTCCCAAGTCACATAAAGCTCTTCCAATGTCTACCGGTCCAATTGAACAAGGGATAGTAAAAGCACCAGGATCCTTCAGCTTAGGTGGCAGCTTCTTTTGAAGAATAGCACTACAGTTTTCAGAAAGTGCAATGTTCTCATCATCCTTAGGCTTCCTTCGTTTAGTCAACAAGTCTTTCATGAACTTAGCATACAACGGCATTTGATCAAGAGCTTCGCCGAAAGGAATGTTCACCTGAAGTTGTGAGAAAAGTTGCATGAACTTCTTGAATTGACCTTCATCCTTTTCTTTCTTCTTTGAAAGGTGAGGGTATGGAAGCTTCACATATGATGGAATAACCTGTGGTTTGTCTCCATCTTTCAAAATTTGACTCTTTGACTTCCTCAAGATTGAATCTTCATCAATTAACTTCTCACTTTTTTCTCCCTCTATTTTTTTCTTCCTTTCATTTTCAACTACTCCATTATCATTTTCTTTTTCAACTACACCCTCATCATTTTTTTCAACTACACCGTTCTCCTCCATCTCAACTACTTCATCATCCTTCTTTTGAGCTTTTGGAACTAAAGGTGTCAAAACCTTTTTGCTCCTCAATTCAATAGCATTACAAGACTCATTCTTAGGGTTATCTTTAGTGTTACCTGAGAATCCGCCTTTGTTTTGTTCAGCTAACTGCTTAGCCAATTGCCCCAGTTGAGTTTCAAGCATCTTCCTAGAAGCTTCATTGTTCTTTCTTTCAGCTTCTTGACTCTTCTTCATCTCTTCAAAGTTGCCTTGAGTCATCTTCATGAAGTTCATCATAGTTTCCTCAAAAGCTGATGGCTTCCTTTGTTGTTGTTGAGGAGGAGTGAGCATCTGAGAGTTCAAAGCATTGTTATTTGAGTAGCTTAGATTTGGATGCTTATTTATGCCTGAATTGTAGTATTGATTCTGCCTTTGATAACCTCCCATGAAGTTAGCTTCTTCACTTGATCCTTCTGGAACACACTCACCGTTGGGATGTTCTTCACCACATAAGTCACACTTGATTGCAGCTACTTGTTGTTGCTTATGAGCCAAAGTGAAGCCTTGAAACTCCTTAGTTAGAGCTTCGATTTGTTTGTTCATAGCTGCTTGGTTAGCAAGGATAGCAGTTTGTTCACTCACCCCAAACAATCCTCTTTCTTTCTTTTTAGCTTGATCACGATACTCATTGCCAGCCATGTTTTCAATTAGAGCTTGTACTTCATGATCAGTTTTGCTTTTGAGACTACCTCCCGCGGAAGCATCTAAGAACATTCTAGTGTTTGGAGTCACCCCCTCAGTGAAGATTTGGAGGTATTGTTTCTCGGTGAACTCATGATTTGGGCATCTCTTAAGAAGTAAGTTAAATCGCTCCCAAGCATCATATAATGATTCACCTTCTCCTTGCTTGAAGTTAGAGATCTCCATCTTCTTTTCCCAATATTTAGACATAGGGAAATATTTCTCCAAGAACTTCAGCTCTAACTCTTCCCATGTTTGGACAGTCCCGTTTGGTATTGTCAGCAACCAATCTTTTGCTCTTCCCGTCAAGGTGAAAGGAAACAGCCTTAGCTTCTTTTGTGCTTCAGTCACGGTGGCTGGTTGCACACAAAACTCGCAGGTTTCAGCAAAGCGGCTCAAGTGTTCATGAGGACTCATAGCTTCAGTCCCATCGAATTGCTTGTCCCTCAAACCGTTGAGGACAGTTGTCTTGATGTCGAAAGCTACAGGGTTAGCTGGTTGAAAAGTGTGGGTCAGTTGACCGCGATGAGTGGCTAACCCGTAGTCTCCTAGCTTAGGTCTCGGTGGTACAACTCCTTCTCCTTCCATAGTTGCAGATTTAGGAGAAGAGATTGTTTCAGATTCAGTTGAGAGTGGCTCCGGTATTTGTTCTCGAACACCCGGTGGAACGGACTGAGCTAACCTTTGCGATCGGACAGCATTCCGAAGTGCTCTAGCAGTCCTTTCAATTTTCGGATCGTATTCTAGGTCGTCTGAGCTCTGTTTACCTCGCATAAACAGCAAAATACCTTAGTAGCACTGCACAACGCAAAGTAATCAAGTGAATATGAAAACAGAAAAATAAAAATTAAAAACAGAAAAGTAAATTGCAAAAACCCTAAATTATAACGTAATTGCCTTGTTGAAATAATTCAACAGTCCCCGGCAACGGCGCCAAAAACTTGATAGACGTTTCGCAAGTGCACCAAATACTATCGAAGTAGTAAAAATATCCCACGAGGACTGTTTTTAACTTCAATAATTCAATTGCGTTATAAAAATAGGATGTATAAAGGTTTATTTTAGTTTGCCACTAGGCAGTAGATTTGGTTTGATTTTAAGAAATCAAATAAAAGAAATAGGTTTGATTAAGAAAATATGGAGAGAGATGAGATCAGGTCTGTCGAATCCTCTATGTTTCCCCTAATTGGTTACTGTACCTATTATTACTAATGATTCTCTAATTTCACGATAGTTAACAAATTAGCCCTAATCAATCCCTTGAGTTAGGACCCTCTTTTTAAACTACAGCCCCTAATTCCTTAGGTGGTCTAATAATCATCAAAGGTTTAAGCACGTTAACCTAATATCACTAACAAACGATTATCCATTCCTAGACTAACCATGTTTATTAGAACAATTCAATTAGGTCTAAGTCAAAAGCTATGGTCAGTAGTCATTCGTTCTCACAAAATCATGTTTATATTTGATCAGGATATAAAAAGCATTAAGAACAATTGAATTGAATGAAAACTAGAATATCATTAATAAGTAATAGAGTTTCACAGCAACATGTATCAATTAGGGTTACATAGATTCATCTCTGACCTAATCTCTGAGAGATTTAGCTACTCATAATCGAGTTTACAAATAGCATAATCAATGAAATAATTAAAACATACATGAATTGGTAAAAGGATGAAGAAATCGCCCTTCTAGCCGTCTCTGATGTCTCAAAATCGCACTTTGCTCTCCAAAATCGTAACCCTTGTTCTTCAGATTGAGTGCAGTATTTATAGAAGTCATGGGCCTGACCCATCAAAATCGCGCCGCGCCATGTATATAGGCGTGCCGCGATTTCCCTCAAACAGGGAGGATGTAATTTTGCTTCAAAAATCGCAGCACGGCTTGAAATTGGCGTGGCGCGATTTCCTTCGAACAGACTTCAATATTTAAACTTTTTGCACTCCAGAACAGTATAAATTGCATGAGAACTCTATCAAAATGTCACAATAAGTCCCTAATATTATGTAATGACAGAATGTCATCAATGGCATAATATTATATCAAATGGATGTCAAGAGTGCATTTCTAAATGGTGTCATAGAAGAAGAAGTGTATGTCAAGCAACCTCCTGGATTTGAGGATATTAAATATCCTGACCATGTTTTTAAACTGAAGAAATCACTATATGGCTTGAAACAAGCTCCCAGAGCTTGGTATGATAGACTAAGTAATTTCTTAATCAAGAATGATTTTAAAAGAGGACAGGTTGATACTACACTCTTCAGAAGGACCCTTGGGAAAGATATTCTTGTTGTGCAAATATATGTTGATGATATAATATTTGGTTCTACTAATGCATCTCTTTGCAAGGAATTTTCTGAGTTAATGCAGGAAGAATTTGAAATGAGCATGATGGGAGAGCTGAAGTTCTTCCTTGGCATTCAAATTAATCAATGCAAAGATGGAGTCTATGTTCATCAGTCTAAGCATACAAAGGAGCTTCTGAAGAAGTTCAAACTTGAAGATTGTAAAGTGATGAACACTCCAATGCATCCTACTTGCACCTTAAGCAAAGAAGATGAAGGAGCTAAATTAGATCAGAAGCTGTATAGAGGTATGATTGGTTCTTTGTTATACATCACTGCATCTAGGCCAGATATTTTATTCAGTGTATGCTTGTGTGCAAGATTCCAATCAGATCCTAGAGAATCTCATATGACTGCTGTCAAGAGAATCTTCAGGTACTTGAAGGGAACAACTAATCTTGGACTCCTTTATAGGAAATCCTTAGATTATAAGCTAATTGGATTCTGTGATGCTGATTATGCTGGTGATAGGATTGAAAGAAAGTCAACCAGTGGCAATTGTCAATTTCTGGGTGATAATCTTATATCCTGGGCTAGCAAAAGACAAACAACTATTGCTATGTCTACAGCAGAAGCAGAATACATTTCAGCTGCAAGTTGTTGTACACAACTACTTTGGATGAAACATCAGTTGGAAGATTATCAGATAATTGCTAACAGTATTCCCATTTATTGTGATAATACTGCTGCTATTTGTTTGTCAAAAAATCCAATTTTGCATTCAAGAGCTAAGCACATTGAAATCAAACACCATTTTATCAGAGATTATGTTCAAAAAGGAATTTTAGATATACAATTCATTGATACTGAAAATCAATGGACTGATATATTTACTAAGCCTTTAACTGTTGAAAGATTTGATTTTATAAAGAAAAATTTGAACATGCACTTTGTATCTGATTAAATGCTTGCTTGCTCCTGAATAGGATTTTAGGTTCTGAAGTTAGTTCAGAAGCAGTAGTCCATCAGAAGCTCTTTATTGAGGTTCTGAGGAAAACTCGCTTCTGATAATGATGACGTCAGCATCTGAAGTCCAGAAGCTGGATTTGTTGCTTCTGAATAGTTGAATTAGTGGAAACGTTGGGAGTTACTTTTTAAAAAGTAACTTCTGGCCCACTAACTTGGTAGTTACTCTGTGAACTTCTGACGCGGCCTGTATGTATTGGTGTATAACTAAAACGGCAATGATGATTTAATAGCTTTGAAAGTACTTTTCACGCGCCCCCAATTTTGTCATTAATGTTATGTTTGTTTGTCTCTTTTGAATTGCAATCGTTTTACTTTTAACACTTTGTCAATTAACACACTACTCACTCACAACAAACACATTTGCTCTCAAACCTCTTGCGAAGTAAGCGCATTCTCTCAACCTTAAAACCCTAAAATCTTCATCTTCTTCAAATCTTCGTGAATCATCAAATGGCATCATCAAGCTCAAATGTTTCAGAATCTACATCAAACATGCAAAGCGCACCAGAATATGGGTCAGTCTACAAAGAAAAGACTATGGATATTCCATGGAAATCCTTAATAGTTCAAGTAGAGTCACCGGTGGACTTTGCTTCACTCAAGAAGTACGAAGTGAAAATGGAAGGATTGATAGAAACTCAGAAGCTGTCTCGGTATTTCAAAATGCTAAATGGGCCAACGTATGTGAACTTGGTCAAGGACTTTTGGTTAAGAGATGAAGTGTACAATGAAAAGCCTGCAAAAGTCGTAAGAAAACAAGCTGGGTCAAAGAAAGGGAAAATGACCATGGATATGAATCCTACATCATTTGATAGCTTAGAAATAAGGTCTGAAGTGATGGGCATTCCTATAACCATCACTGAGGACGTTATAGCTAAAGCTTGTAGAATGAATGCAGAGGGAAGATTCCAAGAAATAGTCAAGAAGGAAGATGTCCTGCTACAAGGTTACTACAACACTCTTCTGGGTGGGAAGAAAGATGCCAAGCCTTCTGAAATGGAGATTCACAACAGGATGTTGGTGAAATTCAGTAATGATTGCTTCTTTCAAAGAGCAGGAGGGTCTGATCAACCTAACAACCAACAGAAGCTAGCAATTTACTTCATGGCTATTCTGGAAAAGATAAACTTCCCAAGATATGTAATGGATCATCTCTGCTGGGCTATAAATGAAAGCACTGTCAGAGGAAGGAAGCAAGTGCCTTATGGAAGATTATTGTCTGAGATCTTTCATCAAGGAAGAGTGCTGGATTTCTTGAGAAATACAAGGAGTGCTTCTGATAATTGCTTCGAGGTGTCTACTGCTGAAAGGACTATCAGTAGCAGGAGCTTATTCTCTATGAAGTTTATCAAGAAGGCTCCTGAAGATGAAAAGTGGTTGGAGATGACCACAGAAGAAACTGAGATTATGAGGAACTTTCCTTCAATCTTTGAGGAAAGTAATCCTAAAATCTTGGCTAAATCAGTAGCTGAGTATGTCTTGGAAGAAGATGCAAGCACTCAGGAGGAAGCTGTTCCTGCTAAAGTGAAGAAGGTTAAGAGTGCTACTGCATCAGAAGCAGCTACTGATAAGGGCAAGCAAAAGAAGGATGTTAAAAGAAAGAGGGGGAAAGCTGAAACAGTTTATCACAAGGAAAAACTGGATGAAGCTTTGGATGTAGTAGAAAAAGAGGAAGCTGAGCCCAAGCTGAAGAAGAAAAAGGCACCTGTTGATATAAAAGGCTCTATGGTTGAGCTGACTCCTGCCAAGGCCAGAATGGCTAAGGAAATTGCTGCTTTTAAGTTAGCAGATTTACAGGAGAAGAAGAGAATTAGGGCTGCTTCTATTCCCGAGAAAAGAAGTAAGGGCAGATCAAAGTCCATCATCACAGAAGAGCATCTGAACAAAGCTTTTGATGGGATAAAGGGAAATGAGCATAAGGAGAAGGCATCTGAACTAACCTTCACTCCAATGGTTGTAGTGACTTCTGATATGGAGAAAGAAGCTGATGAGCAAGCTGTTCAGATGCTAGCTGAGATAAAAAGGAAAGAAGCTCAGCATAATCTGGAAAGGGATCAAAGGCTCAAGGCTTCAAGACTGGAGAATTGTGATGAATTCTTCAAGAAGAAGTCTGAAGAAGTCAAGGAAGTGGCTGTTAAAGCTTCAGAAGCGGTTCTGAAAGCACCTAGTGCTACCACTTCAGTAGCTGGCTCTTCAGTCAAGGTATGTCAGATTCCAGTCACCTCTACCCCCATTTCACCCCTTTCACCACAAGCAACTGAGCAAGAAGAAGACACTTCTGTCTTAGACAGTCTTGCTCTCCACTACTCAGGTGAGTTACCTATAGACAAATCTACCTCAGAAAAAGCCTCTGAAACAACTCCAGAAGCAGCTGCTTCTGAAAATGTTGTTTCAGAAAACCCCCATCAACACACACCTGAACCACATAAACCCACAACACCCCCACAATCACCAACAGCTACCATTGACCCCCAACTCAACACTCAAACATCAACTTCACCACAACAACCACCAACTGAAACTGAAACCCAACCAGAGCACATTGAACCCCAACCAACTCCCATGGATATTGACAACTCTCAAGTCAATGTCCAAGACCTAACCTCTACCGCACACATTGCTTCTGACCAGCCATCAACCTCAACCCCAACTCAACACATCACCATTCCAATTTCTAGCCCTGTTCAAGACCTTGAACTTAGTGATTCTGATCCTGAAATTCTTGAACAACCACCCACAAACATCCTGGAATCTGGATATATTGATGCTGAGCTACTCACTATTCTCTCTCAAATGCATAATCTGGTGGATCAAAGGAGGACAATTGATCTCACCAACGCATATGAAGACTCCTGGGCATCACTTCAGAACCGGGCAACTGAGCTTATTGAAAACATAAAGGCTAAGTGCATCAGAGTCAAGCAAGCTTCAGTCAGAAGGCTTATGGAAAATCTGAATCAGAGTCTCAGAGTTAGAAATCCTACACTGCTCCTGGCAAACCAGCCTTTCTTCTTAGAAATGGACTACTTGACCAGAGAAGTGATGAGTCATAGATAGTCTATTTTATTGCTTTATCTAGTTTAGTTTTATTTAAGATTTGATTTTATTTTATTGCATTTTATTTCCTTTTAGAATATTTTACTTTAAATTGTCTTTTATTATATTTTAGGAACGAATATATGGTGGAAGGTGTCTTGGAGCAAAAGAAAGAGGACTGGAGCAAATACAGTACAAGAATACGAAGATACGAGACAAAAATATGTCTCTACCAAGTCAGAAGCTTGGCACGGCCCGTGCCAACATGTGGCACGGCCGTGCCACCCTCCAGGACCACTTTTGCTGCTTTTCTTCAAGCCCAAGTTACTCCGTTGCAGCTTTACTGTTTTGCCCTTATAGTAGCTTAGTTTCTAAGTCAATTGTAAAGCTATAAATAGAGTAGCACTCCATCATAAACAATCATCTTTTGTTCTCAGAATAAAAGTTCACTTTTATATTATTGTTGTTTTACTTTATTGCTTTCTCTCTTCTTCCCCTATGTCTACAATGAACGTTAGTGAGTAGACACTTCTTTGTCTTGGGATTGTTGGTAAGTCTAATGACATAATCCTAAACAAACCAAGCTTAAACCCTAATTTCTATGTAACCCTAATTTCTAATCTAGATTCACCGTCTTAACGTGGATTAACAATTATCAAACTGTGGAAGCGAAAGCGGAGGGTTTGATAATCGTTAATCCATCATCCCAAACATCAATTCATAAAGCGAGAGCGGAGTCTTGATGTTGGAACAAGTGAACCTAGACAATAATTGCAAAACAGTGAAATAGTCTTTGCAATTATTGAGACAAAGAGTAGTTTCAATCCTCTATGCATCTTCTAGTAATCATGTCAGCGAAATAGGCTTGGTTACTAGAAGTAAACTCTCACCGGACTTTCATCGGAAAGGTGAGGGGCTAAGGGAAACCGGTCTTTAGAAATTAAGGTGTAAACCATGAAATTAGATGTTTAAGTCTTGTTTAGTGAAGGGTTTGTTATTATGATAAACCAATAATCCCAAGGCTCTTTTATTATTATTGTTATTTATCTTCAGCAATTAACCCCCTATTTCATAATCTTTCTTCTCTTCTAATCATTCTCTAAAAGCTAATTGGATTCACAACTCCCTAGCGGAACGATACTCTACTTACTACTATTACTTCGATAGGCCGTGCGCTTGCGGTTTGGCTCTATCAAGTTTTTGGCGCCGTTGCCGGGGAGTTGTTGAAATTTGATTAACTTTTTAATAGTGATTAGACTAAAAAAAAAAAAAAAAACTTTCTCGTTGTTTTATTTTATTTTATTTTATTGTTTCTATATTTCTTTCTAAAAAAAAAAAAAAAATCTCTATTTGATTCTATTTTATTTTATTTACTTCATATAAAAAAAAATAAATAAATCTTTCTCTTTATTTTATTTTATTTTATATTAAAAAAAAAATCTTTTTCTATTTCTTCTTTTGCCTTTAACTTCTTGGGAAGATAATAACGATATGGCTAAGGAATGAACTCTCATAGAGTATGCAATCCCATCTTCAAATGAGTCATACGATGCTATTGTGTACCCAACGGTTGATGACAATTTTGAAATAGAACCTGAACTTATTGAGTTAGTTCAGCAAAATCAATTTTTCGGATCAACCACTGAGGATCCGAATTTTCATATTTCAACTTTTTTAAGACTCAGTGGAACCGTGAATGCAAACCAAGAGGTTGTAAGGCTGCACTACTTTCCTTTTTCCTTAGGGGGAAGAGCTAGTGCTTGGTTTAATTCATTAAAACTTGGTTCTATCACTTCATGGCAACAAATGAGGCAAACTTTTCTTGCCCAATTCTTTCCTCATTCTAAAATTGTTCACTTAAGAAAACAAATCATACAATTCACTCAAAAAGATGGAGAATCTCTTTACGATGCGTGGGAGCGTTTCAAAGAAATGCTTAGACTTTGTCCCCATCATGGTTTAGAGAATTGGCTTATTATTCACACTTTTTATAATGGCCTTTTGTATCCCACAAAAATTTATGTTGATGCAGCTGCAGGTGGAGCTCTGATGAACAAAACATACACAGAATCATATGCTTTGATCGAGGACATGGCACAAAACCACTATCAGTGGACCTACGGAAGGGACACCACTAATGTTACTCCTTCACCCTCTCAGAAAGAGGTAGGTATGTATGAAAACTCTTCCCTTGATCATCTAGCTGCTAAAGTTGACGCACTCACACAAAAATTTGATAAAATAAATACTAGTGCTGTCACACCTCCCCCTGTATCACCTCTTTGTGAAGTTTGTGGTGTATTTGGCCATATTGGCATTGATTGCCAACTCGGTAGTGTTGTTAGAAGTCCTGAGCAAGTAAACTATGCTCAATATAATCAAGGGTTTAAAAATAACCAAATTTTTTTTCAAACCCCTCAAAATCTTTTTGGACAACAAACAACACCACCCAGTTATGCAAACAACCAAAGAGTCCCTCAAAAATCCAGCTTGGAACTTTTTTTAGAAAATTTTTGTATAAATCAATCCGAGCAGCTCCAAGAGCTTGAAAATCAAACTGAATTTTTGAAGGACTCTATTGCCAAACTTACATCAACAGAAGACTCCATAGTTACTCACAGTAAGATGCATGAGACTCAGACTTCTCAAGTACCCCAACAGGTGGCTACTTCCTCACAATCCTCTGAAGTCCTCCTAGACCAAACCGAAACCAACCCCAAAAACCATATAAGTGCTATTACTCTTAGGGATGGTAAACAATTAGAGGACCCCGTTGTGAAAATTAAGAACAATAAAGGAGAGATAGGGAGTGATGAGCCTCAAAGTGAGAAAGCCATAGGAGAGAATGAAAAGCCATTCGTTTCACCATCTCATGAGCATGAAATTCCATTAACACAAGGGTTTGATGAGTCCAAGTTAGATGAGCAGTTTATGAATATTATTGAAATACTTCCAAACAAATTGCCACCTAAACTTAAGAATCTAGGAAGCTTTTCCCTACCTTGTGTCATAGGATCTGAAACTATAGACAAAGCCATGTGTGATTTGGGAGAGAATGTTAGTTTGATGCCATTGTCCCTTTCTGAAAGATTGGGTATAGGATAGATAAACCACTTTCTAACCGTCAAGCTAATGACTCTAAACGAGCGCTTCGTGGGAGGCAACCCATGAATTTTATTGCTTTTATTTTTGTTTTGTGTTATTTTAATTTGTTTTGTAGGTATTTGTCCAAATATGATGCAAAAAGGAGAAAGAAAGTTGAAGCCATTGACCAAAAACCAAAAAAAAAAAAAGAAAAAAAAAAGAAAATCCAAAAAAAAAAAAAAAATCCTCAAAAAAAAAAAAAAAAAAAAAAATTTCTTCCCTCTTTTTACAGAAGCTTGGCACGGCCCGTGCTAATGTTGGCACGGCCGTGCCAACCTTTCACCCAAAAAAAAAAAAAAAAAAAAAATTTTGAAGAAAAAAAAAAAAAAAAATTATTTTTTTTATTTATTTTTTTATGTTATTCAAAACAACCTCTTTCATTCTACCTCCATAACTCTCTTCAAACTTCACCAAACCATAATCTCTCCACCAATCTTCATCAATAAACTCAAAAACCTTATTTAAACCCCAACCCCATCACTAAACCAACCTTTCGCACACAAAACCCTAACCTTCACCCAAAATCCACACCAAATCAACTAAGGTCAATTGGAATCAAAGAAGAAAGGTAACTAGACTGAAGACTTCAGAAGTGGTGCAACCAAGAAGCAATCAACAACTCATAATCATGGGATCCAAATCAAGGATTCCAAGCAAAGAAATAGGTACAATTCTCTAATCTCTAGAACTATCTATGCTTGCAGGTACCCTGATGATTAATGTTATGGATAGACTAGGAATGGATGAACATATGATTAGGTTGTTGAATAACACAACCCTGTGCTTAGGTACCTTCAAAGGGTTATGGCTTGCACCATATAAAGTAGGAAAGAGGTAGGAATGAAGAGGATTGATGAGCTGTTGTTGTGGGCTATGCTTTATAACCATTCTATTAACATTTGCTATTATTTGCATGATTATATTGTTTCAATTGTTAAAAAGAAACAGGATGATTAGAGTGATATAATGGTAGGTGGAATCATCACTTTTATTGCTAGGAAGTTTGGGGTGAGTATGAATTAAAGGATCAAGAGGATAGAGGGGAACTATTATCTAGACTTATATACTACTTTGTCCTTCCTTAGAACTCATGACCACAATTACCAATATGAATGGAAAATTATTAGAGCTTATTGTTTGATTATTCTATCTAATCCGGACTTAAATAATTCGGAGGTGGTGGAAAATTTGCTTTATGTTGGTACTAACCCACAGGTACATAATGATGGTGATGATGGTGGTGATAAAGCGGAGGTAGGTGCAAACTTGCACCATGAACAAGAAGCCGGTGGAAGCTATAATGATGAATGGCGGGCATGGATGCAAACCAAAGTTCACAGAATAAAGCACCGAGCAACAAAGACAAGGTGTTGAAAGAACCAATGTCCAAAGGAGCAATCAAATAAATGAAGAAAACAATCAAATGCTCCGAAACATGATGCAACACCTTCACCTCCAAAGTCCACTATGGACCTCAATAAAATTGTGAGCTTTCCTCTTCCTCTACTCTTCTCTATTCTAATTCTTCTTCTTCTTCTTCTTCTTCTTCTTCTTCATCTTCTTCTTCTTCTTCTTCTCTTTTCTTTTCTTTTGAATCATTGAGGACAATGCTTCTCCTAAGTGTGGGGGGGGCCTAATAAAGTGTCTAGAGTCGTAGTGTTCCCAAACTCCCTTGAACTTTATTCTTTTGTTTTGTTTTTATAGCAAGAGGCATGATTAGTAGCTTGTTTTTAATGTAAAATATGGCATAAAATTTTTTGTTTTGTCTCTTCTTTAAAAGTTGTTTCTTGTACATAAAGTAGTTTCTTGTGTTTCTTGTGTTCTTGCTATACCCACATCTTGTTTTATTGTGAAAAATCTCCAATGAGAAAAGCACCCAGTTGCAATCTTTGAGCAAGTGTATGAATAGGTATTTTAAGGAACACGTTCTATCTTTAGTGTTAACTTAGACCCTTTAAAGTCTTAAGAGTAAAAGTAGTATAAGTTTGTGTGGGAAAATTAATCAAATTGTTCTTAATTGTTATATTCTTATTAATTTGTTAATGTTAAATGGGGCGGGAGAATGGCACCAACATATGGGGGAAAGGACAATTACATCCAAAAAGACTTCCTACGCGGAGATGAAACAAATAAATAATTTTGCAGCGCTGCTTAGGGTGATTTTGAATCTAGGGGGAAAGGACAATTACATCCGAGAAGACTTCCTACGAGGATAGATAGCCCCTAAGCATCTGCAGCCCCTTGTGCTTAATTGTTAAATTAATTCAATCTTAACTTAAATTCCCATCACTCTTATATGGAATGAAGAAAGGACTTTTCTCGGTTACTTTAGCATTAAGGATAGAACCTATTCCTCATAATATCTGTCTTATACAGGAGCAAGAAAAGGGTTGGACTGCACACACACACTCACATGAGACTTGATGTTGGGTAGAATAGGTTCATGAGAAGTGTTTGAAGTTGTAATTAGTGTACTTGAAGCAAAGCCTTTCTTTTGAGACATTTGTTCTTAATATTGCCATAATCAAATCTTTTGTTGCTGCTATGTCTGTTGCCTTTTGCTTGAGGACAAGCAAAGATTCAAGTGTGGGGGAGTTTGATGAGTCATAGATAGTCTATTTTATTGCTTTATTTAGTTTAGTTTTATTTAAGATTTGATTTTATTTTATTGCAGTTTATTTCCTTTTAGAATATTTTACTTTAAATTGTCTTTTATTATATTTTAGGAACGAATATATGGTGGAAGGTGTCTTGGAGCAAAAGAAAGAGGACTGGAGCAAATACAGTACAAGAATACGAAGATACGAGACAAAAATATGTCTCTACCAAGTCAGAAGCTTGGCACGGCCCGTGCCAACATGTGGCACGGCCGTGCCACCCTCCAGGACCACTTTTGCTGCTTTTCTTCAAGCCCAAGTTACTCCGTTGCAGCTTTACTGTTTTGCCCTTATAGTAGCTTAGTTTCTAAGTCAATTGTAAAGCTATAAATAGAGTAGCACTCCATCATAAACAATCATCTTTTGTTCTCAGAATAAAAGTTCACTTTTATATTATTGTTGTTTTACTTTATTGCTTTCTCTCTTCTTCCCCTATGTCTACAATGAACGTTAGTGAGTAGACACTTCTTTGTCTTGGGATTGTTGGTAAGTCTAATGACATAATCCTAAACAAACCAAGCTTAAACCCTAATTTCTATGTAACCCTAATTTCTAATCTAGATTCACCGTCTTAACGTGGATTAACAATTATCAAACTGTGGAAGCGAAAGCGGAGGGTTTGATAATCGTTAATCCATCATCCCAAACATCAATTCATAAAGCGAGAGCGGAGTCTTGATGTTGGAACAAGTGAACCTAGACAATAATTGCAAAACAGTGAAATAGTCTTTGCAATTATTGAGACAAAGAGTAGTTTCAATCCTCTATGCATCTTCTAGTAATCATGTCAGCGAAATAGGCTTGGTTACTAGAAGTAAACTCTCACCAGACTTTCATCGGAAAGGTGAGGGGCTAAGGGAAACCGGTCTTTAGAAATTAAGGTGTAAACCATGAAATTAGATGTTTAAGTCTTGTTTAGTGAAGGGTTTGTTATTATGATAAACCAATAATCCCAAGGCTCTTTTATTATTATTGTTATTTATCTTCAGCAATTAACCCCCTATTTCATAATCTTTCTTCTCTTCTAATCATTCTCTAAAAGCTAATTGGATTCACAACTCCCTAGCGGAACGATACTCTACTTACTACTATTACTTCGATAGGCCGTGCGCTTGCGGTTTGGCTCTATCAAGAAGCAAGTTTGTGTAAGCTTCTGAAGAAACAGATGGCACAGCAGCAGCAAGAGGCTAGAGAAAGGGAACAGGCTCTTCTCCAAAGGCAACAATTTCTTAAAGAACAGTTGCAGAAGAAAATTGAAGAAATGGAGAAGATGAAGAAACAACAACAAACCAACCCTTAGTTGCACACCTTATTGTTATCTTTTGTTTGTTGTTTGTTTTAAATTCTTAGTCCTTGATTCTGAAACCATCTTGTTTTATTTCTCTATGCTTCTGAATGCTTAATGGTTCTGACTGCTTAGCTACTTCTGATTTATGTATAATGCCTGGATATTCTTATTCATTTACATTGCTCTGATTGACTTAGTTATTTTCCTATTATACTCTCTTCATGTTTGAGTTTTTCTCAAATCTTTTTGTCGTTTATGCCTATTTTTTTTAATCTTTTTGATAATGACAAAAGGGGGAGTATATGTGACAAGTATTTAAAGGCTCTGAGCCCCATTAAGGGCATTTGAATTTTTTGAAAAACTTCTATCATTTTTTTACCTTATTGGTATAAGCTATGAAATAAAGAAGGAGTATCAAAATTCAAGTAAAATTAATTGAACCATTCTTCTTATCTCTAAATTAATTCTTTCAATGATTCATTTTTTAAAGCTCTGATAATTTTATTGTGCGAAAAATGAATTTAATTAACCTGGATAGAACTTAGGGGGAGCTTACAAACCTCACCTTAAAGACGATCAGACTCAGGGGGAGTTTGAGCTTACAAACCTCAGATTCTAAGCTTACAAACCTCAGAACCCCAAAGTCAACTTGTTAATTAGATTAACAACAATTGATCAATTTTTAAATACTTTTGTTTGTCATCATCAAAAAGGGGGAGATTGTTGGAACAAAATGTGTTTAACAATGAACCTTAAAGAGTTTTGATGATAACAAGGTATTAAAAATTGTAAATTGGACTAGCTAATATTTGTTCAAGTGTACAGGACCATAATTAAAAAGTTACATCATCATTGGTTCTGAATGAGCAAATAAAGAGCAAAGCAAACAACATAATTGAAGCTTGGACGCTCCTGAAGGCAACGTGCCCCTGAAGTTAAGTCGCTTCTGAAGTAAGAATAGTGCTCCTGAAGACAAGAGGTCCAGAAGTCGTATCATCAGAAGCTGCAGAAGTCATATCATCAGAAGCTGCATCATCAGAAGCTGCCTCATCAGAAGCTATTTCACCAGAAGCTGAATATCAACTGGATTTGCAAAGATTCAAGAATTGAAGAATTATCACTGCAAAAGCTGTCTATTGGATTCGAAAATGCTACAAAGGATTAGTGGAATTTTGCAACGGTCATTTCAAAGGTGTTTGAAGGCATGTGCTTGCAATTTGGACGAAAGCGTTGACATTTGTACGAATTGTACAACCACGTTCTCCACTACTCTGTTTTGTGTCCACGCTACAAGACAAGAAAACAGCTCCAGAATACGGCTTCGCCTGCATAGATGTTCCTTTGGATAAGGAATGGATTTCAAATTAGTTCTTCATAGGACAACAACCAAATCAGGCAAAAGATCAAAGGTGAAAGATCAAGCTTCAGCAACGACTCTTTGGGTGCTGGCAATTTCACAACGTCTCTTTCACACCTCTATATAAAGGAGTGAAGACCTAGAGATTTTGTAATGCTGAACAACAGACTCTCAATACTTTTATAAGTGTCAAATCTCTGCTGAAATTGTTCTGCATTCACTTAGAATTTCTGTGTCTCAAAGTCATATCTTAGAAATTCTTAAGTCCATTGAGTCTGTATCTGATTTGTATTGTGAGCACCTCTGATTGTATATCAAGTGTTCAACCTTAAACAATTTTTTGTGTAATTTTGTTTAGTTAGGAAGTCTCTTGCAGTTGTGCTTGAGCAGGAAGTCTCTTGATTGTGTTCTTGAGCAAAGGAAGTCTCTAGCTTGTGTGCTTGAGCAAAGGAAGTCTCTTGCTTGTGTGCTTGAGCAATTGTAATCAGATATTACTCTTAGTGAAATCTCCTTGGAAGTGCAAGGGGGACTGGACTACTTCCGGATTGTGGAAGGAACCAGTATAATTGCTTTGTGTCGTTCTTCTTCTCTCTCTCTGTTTTATTCCGCTGCATTTAGATTCTGATCATCACTTCAGAAGCTGTCTCTCTTAGCCTCTGATCGGTGTGTTCAGTTTTTAGGAGAAACGAAGAATTTTTCAAAACACAATTCAACCCCCCTTCTTGTGTTTTTCTCACCTTCACAAGCTTCTGCTCAGCAAAAGTTGCAAGATTGGCTAAAGGGAGTTGATAGCAATCTGCAACAAGTTAAGATTTTGAGAACTTGGGTGCAGAATCCCCCAAGTATAAAACGAAGAGAGGTTACTGACTTCACTCCTACTAGTGTGCATCCCAGAGACTTGGACTTAATCTTCCTGAGCAAGATCAACTTCAATTCAACATCTACTGAACTGAGTTTATTGCAAAAGAATCCTGATTTGGAAAGAGAAAACAAGAAGCTGAAGAAAGAGCTCATGAAACAGGAGCTAAGTGTGAGGAGAGTTTCCAAGAGTTAGAAGAGGTTGACTTCAGCGCCAGTGTTGATTTTGCCGAACCCAAAGGAACCATTTGTTGTGTATTGTGATGCTTCTAAAATGGGTCTTGGTGGTGTGTTAATGTAAAATCGTCAAGTTATGGCTTATGCGTCGAGGCAGTTGAAAGTGCATGAGAAGAATTGTCCGACTCATGACTTGGAATTGGCGACAGTTGTGTTTGTGTTGAAGATTTGGAGGCACTATATGTATGGTTCTAAGTTGGAAGTGTTTAGTGACCACAAGAGTTTGAAGTACTTGTTTGATCAGAAAGAGTTGAATATAAGGCAGAGAAGATGGTTAGAATATCTTAAGGATTTCAATTTTCAGTTGAGCTATCATCCTGGGAAGGCGAATGTGGTGGCAGATGCGTTGAGTAGGAAGTCTTTGTATATGCCTTCTTTGATGGTTAAGGAATTGGAGTTGATTGAGCAGTTTCGAGATTTTAGTTTGGTTAGTGAGTTGACGCCGGATGGTGTGAGATTGGGAATGTTGAAGCTGACGAGCAATATTTTGGAAGAGATTAAGAATGGTCAGAAGGAAGATTTGGAACTCGTAGATCGAGTGGTGTTGGTTAATCAAGGTAAAGGTGTGTATTTCAGATTGGACGAGAATGGCATTTTGATGTTTCGTGATCGAGTTTGCGTACTGAATGTGCTTGAGCTTATGAAGCGGATTTTTGACGAAGGTCACATGAGTAGTCTGAGTATTCATCTAGGAGCGACGAAGATGTATCAGGATTTGAGGAGGTTGTTTTAGTGGCCTGGAATGAAGAAGGAGATCGCAGAGTTTGTGTATGCTTGTTTGATTTGTTAGAAGTCAAAAATTGAACATCAGAAGCCGTCGGGTTTGATGCAACCGTTGTTTGTGCCAAAGTGGAAGTGGGATAGTATCTCTATGAACTTTGTTGGACAATTGCCGAAGACTGTGAAGAGTTTTGATTTGATTTGGGTGATTGTTGATCGGTTGACGAAGTCGGCACATTTTATTCTTATCAAGACCGATATGTCTGTGGCAAGGTTGGCTGAGATCTACATTGAGAAGATTGTCAGGTTGCATGGTATTCTTTCTAGTATTGTGTCAGATCAGGATCTGAGGTTTACTTCTAAGTTTTAGGAGAGTTTGCAAGCTGCTTTGGGAACTAAGTTAAGGTTGAGTTCTGCTTACCATCCCCAGACTGATGGGCAGACGGAGATGACTATTCAGAGTTTGGAAGATTTGTTGAGAGCTTGTGTTTTGGAGCAAGGTGTCAGTTGGGTTGAATGTTTACTGTTGATTAAGTTTACTTATAACAACAATTTTCATTCTAGTATCAGAATGGCACCGTTTGAAGCTTTGTATGGTCGAAGGTGTAAGACGCCGTTGTGTTGGTATGAGTCAGGTGAAAGTGCTTTGTTAGGACCAGAGGTTGTGCAAGAGACAACGAAAAAGATTAAGATGATTCAAGAGAAGATGAAAGCGTCTCAGAGTAGGCAGAAGAGTTATCATTATAAGAGGAGGAAGAACATTGAGTTTCAGGTTGGTGATCATGTGTTTCTGAGAGTGAATCCTGTAACCGGTGTTGGACGTGCTTTGAAGTGTCGGAAGTTGACTCCTCGTTTTGTTGGGTCGTTTATGATTGTTGAGAAGGTTGGGGTTGTGTCGTATCGGATTGCGTTACCACCGTCTTTGTCGAATCATCATGATGTGTTTCATGTGTCCCAGTTGTGGAAGTATGTGTATGATGCGTCTCATGTGATTCAAGTGGATGATTTGGAAGTAAGGGACAATTTGACCGTTGAGACTTGGCCAGTTAGGATTGAGGATCGCGAGGTGAAGCGGTTGCGAGGCAAAGAGATCGTTTTAGTGAAGGTCATTTGGGTTGGACCAACTGGTGAGAGTGCCACTTGGGAATCGGAAAGTAGGATGAAGGTCTCGTATCCAGAGTTTTAAAAAATAAAAAAAAATAAAAAAACCATTTTTTTATTTTATTTTATGCCAAATTATTATTATTATTATTATTATTATTATTATTATTATTATTATTATTATATTCTCTGATTATTTTGGTATAAATTTGGAATAGTTTGATACATGTTGATTTTTTATACATTATTATTTGGAGATAAATTGTATTTGTAAAATATCATATGTTCTAGATTTTGAGTAAAGATTTCTTATTCATATACATTTGAGTCTAAAATATCTTATGTGAAAATACTTTTTATAGTAATAACACCTGTATAAAATATTCTTTTAAAGTGTTATGATTGTGAAAATTCTTAGACTCAATTTTGTATATTCTAGCAAATATTCTATCTAAATTACTATATTTTGGGATTTGTCGATACCCTCAGTTGTTTATTAAGTCAAGAGTAATTTGACTATTATAGCATATATATTCTTGATTTGTGGGTTTCAAAATTTTGTCAAATCTTGAATAGATCTTATATTAATTAAACTGAGAATAATTTATTTCAAAACAGATATTCTCAATATTTGAGGCCTAAACTATTTTTGAAAATTCTCTCTTATATTAGTAACACTAACTATCTAATCAATTAAAATGTTACTATTGTGAATTTATAGAAGACTCAATTTTATTAATTTTAATGTCAAGTATAATTAATTTAATTTTTACAATTTTAAATATTCTTGGCATTATAAATATTCTAATATAAGATATTCTTGAATTCATATTGTCTTAGCATAAAGATCCAAAGTTCACTAATTGATCATTCTTTTGGCGACATATTTAAACTAAGACACTTGTCTTTGATTCTTGTCACAAATTGTTTTGAAGGGTCCTCATAATATTTTGTTTTCAAAATGAGTATAGTGTGTTGTATATATATGTCATTTATATGAATTGAATCAAAAATTGGCATATTTCTCTTTAATATACATTATGTTTTCTATTATACTCTCTAATCTAGACTCGTTGCTTATTACTCTAAATTTTGTGACAAACATCATTAACTATCTAATAATGTGCCTTGTCGCAATTAAATATTTGGATCGCAATTATGTTAAACTATGTATACTATACATAGTGAATAATGCATTGTTGCATTTTTATGCTAAAATCCTAATTATGAATTAAAATTTGCACACCTCCTTGTTGTTTATCCGTTAAATATTATCAAAACAACATATTGAGAATTCAGGCAATGTTAAATCATCCTTACAACTGAACACTTATATGAATCATAATGATTTATAATTAGAGTCTCATATATGTTTAGCTATAATGACTTATTCTCTATTCATGATTATTCTGAGATGACTATATTATAAGATATTCTCGTTAAGTCATCAAAAATCATTGGCTCTAAGTATAAGGATGAATGTCACACAGTGCGAGGTAAGTCGTCATTTAATTATTTTATCTTCTTGTGACTTATCATATATTATTGCACATATGAAAACATTTATTCATTCTTCTATTTTGTTGTGCAATTATGATATCCTATATAGAAGTGAATTCCTTTTTCCAGAATATTCTAAATAGAACTCTATAATTCTTATATATTTTACTATAATACTCCATTTTGTATTTATATTCTAATTCTAGATTATAGTGGGAGTATTGAAAATTTTATTCTAAGAGTTCTATTCTGGATAAATTAAAAAAAAACTATTTGACACACTTGTATTCGAAATAATAACTTTTGTTATTATAATACTTCATATAAAAGAAATTCTAAAGTCATATTTATGATGTGCTAATTTAGAATATTGTTAAGCACATTTTTCTATTATTTGAATATGACCGAAGTTGAGTAAATTAAGTACAATTGTTTATGCATGATATTATTTTATCATATTCTCTTAAGCATAAACATTATTGATTTGTATAATTGTAATCTCACCTATCGTGGATACAATTATGCAAATTTTGTTAAATAGATATGCATTATATTGGTGACAGTCATACCCTATCGGTGTGTTGGTATTAATATAATTGCTATTATTCAGTGTACCTTAAATTTTTATACTTATGTCAATTATAATTATAATACTCTATCAATGTTTAAATTTTGAGACATAAGAATTGTACATTGTGATGATATAGTTCTTACTTATTATTATCATTAAGGTCCTTGAATGAGATTACAATAAGTAAGTTACTCTATTAAAAGACATGTAGAAAATTGTATAAATTTTGCAATCCAATATTATTACATGTTGAATTAAATTTCTACCTAAATGTGATTTTTTATATATATAAATATATCAGATTGCTACTATCCCTTTGTTATGTGAGTGACGGACATACCCTATCGGTGTGACGTTACTTTACATATCATTTTGTGATAGAGAAATAGTTGAATATTTTATTTAAAATATTTTCAAACTTTTAATTCAACTATCATGATTAGTTCTCTATCAAGTGGGAGAATCATTGTTATGTATTGTGTAACGTGATGGACAAACCCTATCAGTATGACATTACTTAACATAATCATCCTTTTGTGGGTAAGATAGTTTAACTATCATTCTCCACCAAGTGGAGAAAATATCATTATTCAACAAGTGAGAAAAATTCTACATGTCAATTAACTATATCTCATAAACAAATATATTTATTTGTTTCATAACTTTAGATATGAAATTATTGTAGAGACTTATATTGAGGATATTAATTATGCTATTGCTATTCTTTAATACTTATGGAAGCTTATGACTATTTTCTCTTATATCCTCAGTAATAATAAAATATAAGTCTTGTGTATTTCCGCTGCTTGTAACCTAATTTTTTTTTCTTCTCAAATGTGTGAAAGTATAATTGTAGCATTTGAGTTTTGAGTGAGTTACTAAAATTGTGAAAAGAGTCTTATGTCCTATTTTATAATAATAAGAGACTTATCTCACTCATATGATGATAAACTTTTTATATAATCATCATACTCTGTCATATGAAGGTTACTATATGTATAAAATTCTTTGGAATTTTAATTGTGAAAAGGAGATCTTGTGTTATAAAATTCTTAAATGAAAATTTACATTCTCCTTAACTCCAAATGCAGAATATGTGGTTAACTATGAAACCCAATTCTGCCATTGATAAAATATGTATTTAAGAGGTTTTATATTATCCTTGAGTTACCACTTGTGTTAATAATTCTGCTATGCTTATGTGCAAAATATGTGGTTGAGTTCATGAAACTCTGTTAGTTAAAATTATATAACCACTTATGTTAATAATTTTGCACTAGCAACTAAGTATCCCACTATTGAATATTACATTATTGTAATATTTTTATATCAGTAATCACTAATGAGAATCTGTAACGCCCAATTTGAAAGTGTCTAGAATATTCAAATGTGCGCTAAAACTGATATTGGATACATTAATTATACAATACTGATTACGTCATCAAGACGAAGTGTTTAGATACAACAAAGTTCCAAAGACATATGTTACATTATTACACTCAAGGTTTATGGAACATGTCTATCTACATGAGTACATGACAAGACGACTCATAATATAACATATGCATCACTAATCCAACACCGCGTTAGTTCCATGCAACACGATCAATCCAAAGCTTTTTCTTTACCTTTTCCCCGAGAGACCTGTGAACCTGAACAAATAAGGAGAGGGATGAGACATAATGTCTCAGTGAGTTCTATCTATCCCTAGGCTAGTGACAACCTTGGGGGAAAACCTACGGTTGTCACGTGACTACTTTGCAACCTGACGGTTGGCTATACGTGTGTGGAGTCTTGCATACCTAGACGGTCGTGTAACCTAGAGCCATCATAGGGTTCTTCTTAAATTGTTAAAGGTCTTGATACCCCTATACGTGTCATGGCGGAAGAGGGGAAACTAAATCCGCTTACCAAGATACGTTCTACGTATCGAAGCCTACAAAACATATTCATAACACGTTACTACGCCGGACGATTAGGGGAAACCTAAGATCGTCAACGACACATCTATCTTTACTTGCTCTATCACATAAACTAGAATGTATCTAACATCGTCTCATAACATAATATAATTAGTTAGGAGTTAGCGTTGAACAACAATAATATCTGAATTCATTTTACGAAAAGTCCCGGGGTGGAGTGATCCCGAGCTCAATCCCTAACTAACCGAGGAAAAATTATCTAAGGTATATCCAACGGTACTCCCTAAGTGACATACGGGCCTTCATGGCTAATCCCGTTCCATTTATGGAATCCCTTATAGACCAACCTAAGCAGATCACAAGAGACAAGTCACCTACTAGTTGTTTAAACTTATTTGTGAATATGATGTCTAATCGTCCACGTCTAAATATAAATAAAGATTCAAGCATGATATCTAGTTCTCGACAAACTAAGCCGAGGCTCTATAAACATCCCTTTACCTGATGTATGATTTGCTACCCGATTTTATACCACCAATTTCTCTCACATACCATGTATTACTCGATTAATTAATACTTGCTTCTCAATCAAGAAATTCATTTCAAATATGCTCAATGGAATCTTGGTTTGAGGGGTTCATATTTGTAAAAAGACACCACGGAGAAAACTGCATCGCGAATCCCCACGCCTGCGAAAAGCAAGCAAAACAGTGAGATGTCTCACTGCCTTACTCGCCTAGGCGAGTAGATTTGCTGGGGAGGCGAGCAGCAACTCGCAGCTGCGAGTTGGGGGCGAGCAGGACCCTCCTTTCGGAGTTCTCGCTTGCCTAGCGAGCTATTTACTCGCCGTGGCGAGTTAGGACAGTCCAGCACCCCTAAAAATGGTATTTTTGACCCAAAAACATCAAAACCAAGTATCCCAAAGTGTATCATGCCTCTATGGACCATAAAATACCTGTAAAACCTTTATCTAGCAAGTATTAGCAAGTTAAGTAAGCATGGTATGGAAAGGGAAACACATATACTATGTATAACCCTAAAAATATATATATTCTTGCTAGCATAATCACACACAACCCAAGGGGTGGAATCTAACTAAGAACTCACCTCAATAACTTGAAGAAAGTTCACACTTCTAGTCCTTGAAGAGAACTCCAAGATCAATCCCTAGATGAAAGAAAATGATTGGAGTAGTTGCTTCTAGCTTCCTTACCAACACCCTTAGCAAAGCCCTATTCTTACTTAGTTCTCAACTTATAGAAAGATTAAGAGAAGTTTATGGATGAGAATCTTGGATTGTGATGAGTAGAGGAGTCATGGTTCTAGAGAGAAGGAAGAGCAAGAAACTTGTGAAACCCTAGAGAGAGAGAGGAAAGAAAACTATGAAGATTTGTGGTCCTAACCCACATAAAATATCTTCTCCACGTGAAACGTCAATAACGCCCTTTGCCTTAAACTCTTGAAATTTATCGTTCCAAATAATACGCCAGTCTCTAATAAGCGGGATATTACATCCTACCCCCCTTAAAAAAAAATTTCGTCCTCGAAATTTAGAATATACCTGAAAACAAATGCGGATACTGATTCAACATCTCCGATTCAAGCTCCCATGTAGCTTCCCCATCTGGCGAACCCTTCCATACTTCTTTCACTATAGGAATCTCTTTGTTTCTGAGGGATTTGACATCACGATCTACTATCCTTTCTGGTTCCGGCTGGAATGTCAAATCCGATCTCAATTCTATAGAGTCTAATTCTACTGGCTGGAAAGGATCTGGAATATACTTCTTCAATTGTGATACATGAAACACATCATGCAATCTTGACATAGCTGGAGGTAAAGCTAACTAATAAGCCACTGGTCCGATACGCTTGAGTATCAAAAAGGGTCCTATATACCTAGGGCACAATTTCTTGGTTTTGAAGACACCTCTCAAACCCAACTTAGGAGTAACCCTTAGGAATACGTGATCACCTTCATTAAATTCCAAAGGTCTTCGTCTATTATCCGCATAACTTTTCTGAAGACTCTGAGCTGTTTTAATCTTTTCCTGAATTGACTTAATTTTCAGAGTTGTTTCTTGAATGATTTCTGGTCCAATAATGCTCTTATCACCAATCTCTGCCCAACACAAAGGAGTTCTACATTTCCTTCCATACAATGTTTCATAGGGTGCCATTCCGATACTCGAGTGATAGCTATTGTTGTAGGAAAATTCTATCAATGGTAAGTGATGATTCCAACTTCCACCATCTTCTAAAATACATGCACGCAACATATCTTCTAAAGTTTGAATGGTTCTCTCTGACTGTCCATCGGTCTGAGGATGGTGAGACGTGCTTAGCTTCAATTTAGTTCC
This sequence comes from Medicago sativa, assembly GCF_051527215.1. Classification (NCBI taxonomy): domain Eukaryota; kingdom Viridiplantae; phylum Streptophyta; class Magnoliopsida; order Fabales; family Fabaceae; genus Medicago; species Medicago sativa. The sequence goes on along the minus strand of NC_140755.1, from coordinate 36,361,774 downwards.
CAAAGCTCTTTGAAAAGCTTTCCAAAAGTGTGAGGTGAAAATTGGATCCCTATCTGACACGATGCTTACTGGTACCCCATGTAACTTAACTATCTCCGATATGAACAATTCGGCGTACTGCGATGCCCTGTAGGTTGATTTAACCGGCAAGAAATGAGCTGACTTGGTTAATCTATCCACAATCACCCTAATAGAATCATGACTCTTCTGAGTACGGGGAAATCCTCCTACAAAGTCCATTGTAATACATTCCCACTTCCATTGAGGAATCTCCAGTGGTTGAAGCATACCAGCCGGTCTCTGATGTTCTATCTTGACTTGCTGACATACTATGCATCTTGCTACAAACTCAGCAATGTTCGTCTTCATGCCAGGCCACCAATAATCCCTCCTTATCTTGATACATCTTAGTAGCTCCAAGATGAATTGAGAAACTACTTTTGTGGGCTTCCTCCAAGATCAACCTTCTAAGCTCTTGATCATTTGGAACACATATTCTTCCTTCAAACAATACCGCTTCATCCGAAGCCCTAGAAAATTCTGGGTGAACACTTCTTCTCTAAAGTTCTAAGTCGGTACTCTGAGCTTGTATGATCCTTGCTCGTAGATCACATGAAACATCCAATTGGTGTAACCAAATACCATCATCATCCTCCGCAGCTTCAAGATTAAGATCTCTTACCTCCTCATACATCTTACACACGTGCATTATAACTTCAGCTTGGGCTAAGGCCTTGCGACTCAAAGCATCTGCTACTACATTAGCCTTACCAGGATGGTATTTCAAATCAAAGTCGAAGTCCTTTAGATACTCCATCCAACGTCGTTGTCTCATATTCAAATCTCTTTGATCAAATAAGTATTTCAGACTCTTATGATCACTGAAGAGTTCAAAATGTGCTCCATATAAGTGATGTCTCCATATCTTCAAAACAAAGATTATGGCTGCTAATTCTAAATCATGAGTGGGGTAATTTTCTTCATGCGTCTTAAGCTGCCTAGATGCATAAGCTATCACATTGTTTTCTTGCATAAGCACTCCACCGAGTCCTTTTGTTGACGCATCACAAAATACAATGTAATTCTTTTCCGGATCTGGTATAGCTAAAACCGGAGCTTGGGTTAATTTCTTCTTCAGAGTTCTGAAACTCTTCTCACATTTTTCATCCCACACAAAGGGTACAACCTTCCTTGTGAGTCGGGTTAAGGGTAGAGAAATTTGAGAAAACTTCCTGATGAATCGTCGGTACTAACCGGCTAATCCCAAAAAGCTACGGACTTCTGAAACATTCTTCGGTCTTGCCCAATTTTGAACAGCTTCAACTTTCGATTGATCAACTGCCACCCCTCCCTGAGAAATGACATGTCCTAGGAACCTGACTTCCGTCAGCCAAAACTCACACTTACTGAACTTTGCATACCATTGCTTCTCCCGAAGGATATCCAACACTATTCTTAAATGTTGAGCATGCTCTTGCGGATTCTTAGAGTAAACCAATATGTCATCAATGAAAATAATGACAAATCGATCTAAATAGGGCTGAAAAATTTGGTTCATATAATCCATAAAAACTGCTGGAGCATTGGACATACCAAAAGGCATAACCAAAAATTCATAGTGTCCATAACGTGTCCGAAAAGCCGTCTTGGACACATCTAAAGACTTGATGCGTATATGATGATATCCTGACCTGAGATCAATTTTCGAGAACACTGATGCTCCTTTAAGTTGGTCAAGTAAATCATCAATTCTTGGTAAAGGATACTTATTTTTGATGGTCACCTTATTCAGCTGACGATAATCAATACACAGCTTCATGCTACGATCCTTCTTTTTGACCAACAGAACCGGTGCACCCCAAGGAGATACACTGGGTCTGATGAAATGCTTCTGAATAAGCTCCTCCAATTGGGTTTTCAATTCTTTGAGTTCCAAGGGAGACATTCTGTAAGGTGCTGCTGACACTGGTTCGGCTCCCGGAATTAAATCAATTGAAAACTCAATCTCTCTTTCTGGTGGTAAATTTGTGATATCAGCCGGGAAAACATCCAGGTACTCGCTCACAATTGGAATGTCATTGGGACCTACTTCTGACTCTAAAGCCACAGTGAGCATAACATAAAAACCTTTATCTTGAGCACAAATAAATCGAGCCATCTGGTACGTGTGCTTGAGCAATTCTGACAAAGCTACTCCTTCCATCGTATTACTGGTAGGCATGTAAATACTCTTCTCTGCACATCCTATATACACATGATTTGCGGATAACCAGTCTATGCCTAATATTACATCAAGTTGCTTCATCGGTAGACACACTAAATCTATATAGTATGTCTTACTAGATACGGTGATCGGACAATTTTCACAAACATAATTTGTCATAATACCTCCATCAGTAGCCATAGTTACCATCATAGGGGGATTTAACAATGAAACAGACAACTGAAGAGCCTCAACACATTGAAAGTAAATGAAAGAACAGGATGCACCACAATCAAATAAAACATTAATAGGATTCTGACCAAGAAAACACGTACCACCAATCAAATCCTCGTTAGCCTGAGCCTTCTTTCCATCTAATGAATAAACCCTGCCCCTGCTCATTGTGGTACTCACACCTTTGCCTTTGTCTCCTCTATACGGGCAGTTTGACATGTAATGTCCCGTTTGACCACAAGTATAACATGAATTGTCACCCAGCCTGCATTCTCCCATATGTGCCTTTCCACACTTCTTGCAAGTTGGATAAGATTTGAAAGAACCCGACTACTTCCCTTTCTGTGGTGACCCCTTTGGCTTCAACTTTTCATGATGTCTATCAACAAAGTTTCCTCTTCTTCTATCAAAAGTTGTAGTGCCTTCCTTGACAGCTTTGTCAAATCCTCTTTCAGCCTCTAAGCTATTATGCACCATTTCATCAAAATTAGTCAACCTCTATTGACTGACCACAGCATAAAGTTCTCCCCTCAAAGCATGCTTATACTGATTCATCTTTCACATATCATTACCAGCATACTCATTGTGGGTAGAGTAATGAGAACAACTCCTCGAACTTCTTGGTGAAATCGGTCACCGACATACTACCCTGCTTCATATGAAGAAATTCTTGCTCCTTATGAACCTTGTATGTCACAGCGAGATACTTCTCTAACATCACTTGTTTGAAGTTGTCCCAGTTTTTCTCCATACCATCATGTACCATACGGCATCGAGCAGTCTCCCACCAATCTTCCGCCGGACCACGAAATTGATTAGTCACAAAAATAACCTTCTCTTCTTCAGTGCAAACAGCCATACGAAAGATCCTTTCCATACGTTTAATCCATCTCTTGGCCTCTGGCGGTTCACCGCGACCATCGAACTCTGGAGGATGGTTCCGATTATACTCTCGGAAAGCTGGATTCCCCACAACGGGAGGCGGTTGATTCTGTTGATGCGCTCCAGGACATTGATGCATAGCTGCATCCCACTGTTGTTGGGACTGAGCATTCTGCTGAATCTGTTGTTGCATCAAGTGCATCATCTGTTGATTCTGTTGCATTATCTGTGCTCACATCTGAACATCAGGGTTAGCATTATCCTGCACATTCTGATTAGCCCTTGGCCGGCCTCGTCCCCTTTGTGCTCCAGACATAATCGCTCTAACTGTCATATTTAAGTCAAAGTGATCAATTTCAACCAAATATAACAATGAGGATCAATATCTTAACTCAAAAAGAACGACTACTTAGATTGTATTCCTAATGACCGAAGGCACGATCTGAATCGACCTGCTCTAATACCAAATTGTAACGCCCAATTTGAAAGTGTCTAAAATATTCAAATGTGCGCTAAAACTGATATTGGATACATTAATTATACAATACTGATTACGTCATCAAGACGAAGTGTTTAGATACAACAAAGTTCCAAAGACATATGTTACATTATTACACTCAAGGTTTATGGAACATGTCTATCTACATGAGTACATGACAAGACGACTCATAATATAACATATGCATCACTAATCCAACACCGCGTTAGTTCCATGCAACACGATCAATCCAAAGCTTTTTCTTTACCTTTTCCCCGAGAGACCTGTGAACCTGAACAAATAAGGAGAGGGATGAGACATAATGTCTCAGTGAGTTCTATCTATCCCTAGGCTAGTGACAACCTTGGGGGAAAACCTACGGTTGTCACGTGACTACTTTGCAACCTGACGGTTGGCTATACGTGTGTGGAGTCTTGCATACCTAGACGTTCGTGCAAGCTAGAGCCGTCATAGGGTTCTTCTTAAATTTTTAAAGGTCTTGATACCCCTATATGTGTCATGGCGGAAGAGGGGAAACTAAATCCGCTTACCAAGATACGTTCTACGTATCGAAGCCTACAAAACATATTCATAACACGTTACTACGCCGGACGATTAGGGGAAACCTAAGATCGTCAATGACACATCTATCTTTACTTGCTCTATCACATAAACTAGAATGTATCTAACATCGTCTCATAACATAATATAATTAGTTAGGAGTTAGCGTTGAACAACAATAATATCTAAATTCATTTTACGGAAAGTCCCGGGGTGGAGTGATCCCGAGCTCAATCCCTAACTAACCGAAGAAAACCTATCTAAGGTATATCCAACGGTACTCCCTAAGTGACATACGGGCCCTTCATGGCTAATCCCGTTCCATTTATGGAATCCCTTAGAGACTAACCTAAGCAGATCACAAGAGACAAATCACCAACTAGTTGTTTAAACTTATTTGTGAATATGATGTCTAATCGTCCACGTCTAAATATAAATAAAGATTCAAGCATAATATCTAGTTCTCGACAAACTAAGTCGAGGCTCTATAAACATCCCTTTACCTGATGTATGATTCGCTACCCGATCTTATACCACCAATTTCTCTCACATACCATGTATTACTCGATTAATTAATACTTGCTTCTCAATCAAGAAAATCATTTCAAATATGCTCAATGGAATCTTGGTTTGAGGGGTTCATATTTGTAAAAAGACACCACAGAGAAAACTGCATCGCGAATCCCCACGCCTGCCAAAAGCAAGCAAAACAGTGAGCTGTCTCACTACCTTACTCGCCTAGGCGAGTAGATTTGCTGGGGAGGCGAGCAGCAGCTCACAGGTGGTAGTTGGGGGCGAGCAGGACCCCCCTTTCGGAGTTCTAGCTCGCCTAGCGAGCTATTTACTCGCCGTGGCGAGTTAGGACGGTCCAGCACCCCTAAAAATGGTATTTTTGACCCAAAAACATCAAAACCAAGTATCCCAAAGTGTATCATGCCTCTATGGACCATAAAATACCTGTAAAACCTTCATCTTGCAAGTATTAGCAAGTTAAGTAAGCATGGTATGGAAAGGGAAACACATACACTATGTATAACCCTAAAAATATATATATTCTTGCTAGCATAATCACACACAACCCAAGGGGTGGAATCTAACTAAGAACTTACCTCAATAACTTGAAGAAAGTTCACACTTCTAGTCCTTGAAGGCAACTCCAAGATCAAACCCTAGATGAAAGAAAATGATTGGAGTAGTTGCTTCTAGCTTCCTTACCAACACCCTTAGCAAAGCCCTATTCTTACTTAGTTCTCAACTTATAGAAAGATTAAGAGAAGTTTATGGATGAGAATCTTGGATTGTGATGAGTAGAGGAGTCATGGTTCTATAGAGAAGGAAGAGCAAGAAACTTGTGAAACCCTAGAGAGAGAGAGGAAAGACAATTATGAAGATTTGTGGTCCTAACCCACATAAAATATCTTCTCCACGTGAAACGTCAATAACGCCCTTTGCCTTAAACTCTTGAAATTTATCGTTCCAAATAATATGTCAGTCTCTAATAAGCGGAAGATTACAGAATCCCTCTTACTGTTGTTTAAATATATGTGGGATCAGTGGGAGTGTGTACACAACACTATATATTATGAGCTCAAATGAGAAATCTCACTCTTGTTTATATATATGTGAGATCAAGAGAAATGTGTACACAATATTATTCTCGTCATTGCCATATACTCTTGTGCACACTATAAAATATGGCATAGCTTAAGAGACTTTAAACTTTAGTCTCATTCTATTATATTGAGATATATATATATTAAAATTCTATCAATCTCAATGAGCATCATAATTGGATGCTTAAGTCAATTTTGTTGGAATATGCACAATAACCTCGTTGCATGCAAATATATATTGTGCTTCTGTTTTACCAACATTCCACATTTTATGAGGTCATAAATAGTAAGTACAATGTATAATATCAATACTCCTATCGAGTATGATATTGTGTTCTTGTGGTACTTATAATTTGAGATAATCATAAATGTTCTTTTGTTATTGACATTAATCCACATCCTTTTTCTTCAAACTAAGTGACTATGTTAGTCCAATTTGGGGATTCTTGAATTTCCTATTTTGTTTTTATGGATTTTCATAGTCACGCTTTTGCTAAAACTTGGATTAATTGAATGTCATAGAACATTGATTGATTTTTGACTAAATGTAATTACACTCTCTTAATAGGCTATCCCTATAAGTAATTACTATTTGTATACCTATGTGGATATATGACTTCTATAAAATTGAAAATTCATTGGCAGAACCACTAACCACAGACTTGTATATATGAGTATTGTAACTCATGATGATTTGATTAAGTCTACAATATTTTGGGTTGGTGAGAGTTTGTTATAGCATTTTTAAATTGCTTGGGCCATTCTTTAATGACACATTCTCTTCAATTCAAAGTGTCAAAATAAATTCATCATTTGTTAGAAAAGTGAGTTTTTGATCTGTATGATTTGTTTTTCCTATCGGATTCAATTTCTGCAGCATTAAAGCTTACTTCTCTTTTGAATTATTAATGCTTTGACCATACATATAATTTTAAATTTTAAATTCTTTATGACAAGTGAATTTTTTTTATTCTTTTAGTAATTGAGTATTGTCATCCAAGTGGGAGATTGTTGGATTAATTATTTAATTAGTCAATTATGGATTGACAATAATCAATTATTATAAGTTGATGTCATAATATAAATTATGGTCTATTGTGTTAAGCACTAATTAGTTGATGTATATAGGCTTAAATATGTGTCCAGTCCCTGCAAATAGGCCTCAGTTGAATTTTAGTCCCTGTACTTACTAATCCTCCCAAACCTTCCCTGCAATTATTAATCACTTAAAATTTGGTCCAAATTAAGTTAATCCGCCTACGTAGCAGGTGATTAGCGACGTGGCACTGATGTGGCGTGTAGTGACTGGGTTTGTGTCAGGCTGACTCAGATTTTGGGATGCGAAGTTCCCATTTTGCCCTTAATGAATCCTGAGACCGGAGAAAGGACGATTTTGCCCCTGACTTCTTCTTTCTTCTTCTTACCCCCAACAACAACAACGTTTGCAGCATCACCAACAACAACAACGTTTGCAAAACACAGAAAAATTTCAACGTTCTTCTCTGTTTCATCCTTCCCCTGCCGCTCGTTTTCGTCCAATTCTTCATGAATCCCGATGATGACAGCACCGTCGCCGCCGCTCTTCGCTCAGTTTCATATTCCGACAAGACAGCACCACCGCCGTCATTGAATCCCGTCGATGACATTGAGACAGCATCACCTCTTGAACAACATGAATCCCAACCAAACATCAAATCCGACGGCATCATCAATCACTTCTCCTTTTCCAAAAATCACAGATCCATCATCCTTGAAACCTTTTCAGTATTTTTCCAGATGATGCATTTGAAGACATTAACCTTTTCAGGGTTATGAGATCTGCTTGTGTGTGACGTTGTGGAGGATATGTCGTTTTAGATTACGTTTTGAGGCCGTTTATGAAGGCTTTAGAGGCGGAGCAGGATGTTAATGTGCAGATCGGAGAGCAATTTCCTCCTGAGCTACGTTTATGGCGGTAACATTTTTGAGTGATTGAGGCGGCGCCGACGGTTATCGATTTTGTTTTTGTGATTGGATTCTTGTTATGTGTTTGAATGAGTTGAATCTGTGTTTGGTCCGAAGGAATCCAGTTGTGAAAGGATTGAATCTGTGTGTTGGTCCGAAGGAATCTGTGTTTGGTACGCCATTTGTGTTGTTTGAAGGAGAGGAATGAATTTATTGAAGGAATTGAATGAAGAATTATTGAAGAAGACAGTGGATATGTGTTTATTAAAGGAATTGAATGAAGAGTTGTTCTATGAAGAATTGTTGATTCTGTATTTGAAACCGAAGGAGAGGGAGAGGGAAGGGGGAGGAAGAAGAAGAGGGCATTTTCATCATTTCGCCATTCCTTTATCTAATTAAGGGCAAAACTGTCCTTTCCAATCTGGTTTGATGACATGTCAACCTGTGCATCCAGTCATCACTGGCCACGTAAGCGCCACGTTGCTAATCACCCTCCACCTCATAAAAAAAACCATATTAGGACTAAACTTCAAATGATTAATATTTACAGTGGCAAAATGGGAGGATTAGTAAGTACAGGGACTAAAATTCAACTGAGGCCTATTTGCAAGGACTAGACACATATTTAAGCCATGAATATATGTGATTGGGCTATTCTTTTTAAATGGACCGTGATGGGTTGGACCATTTAACTAAGCCCAATGAGAGGTCCCTGCCCTCAGCCGTTTAGCTATTTAAACGTCATCCCATCAGACGGTTAATTACTAAGAACAACGCTGTGAAAACCTAAAGCTAAATGGAATGATTGTAGTTATCCCTCTCATAGTTGTCAGCGGTTATCCTTCATCAACTTAATTCAAGGTACACGATTCTTTATCCACTCTTTATTATTGATGATATGCCATAACTTGTATCTAGTGATCCATGACTAAGTCCTAAAGTTTTATCACTTCATTGACTTGTATACACTGCTGTGTAACCTATAATCGAGTTACTATTGGATTTTTGGATTCTACGCTTAATCCCCTTCAGTTTGGATATAAATTTTGTACGTTTCGGATTAGAGACGGATTCAGAAAACGCATTTAAAGTTTGGAATTTATGCTGAAAAATGGCTTACGGGTTTGATGTGGATTTTTCTGAAATAAGCCACAATGTGAATTCAAATTAGTTATAAATGATTTCTGGTTGATTAAAAATGCCCTCATGGTTGAGCGGGAAGTTGGTTGAAGTTTGAAATGCAAAAGCGAGACTAGCCTAAGCCATTTCAAGTGGTTAAAGGTGAGTTCCTTAGTTAGTAAACCCTCCTTTTGGGTAGTTGAATTATGCCTTGTGGAATATATATATATAAAGTTGAAATAGAAAGTTATGACATAGTTAGAATGATTATAACATGGCTAGATACCCCATTAGTTTGTTCTAAAATTTTCTCATGTTAATGTGTAACACTAGATTAGTCCTAATGTTGGAGGGTAGAATTTTAAGTTGAAACTTTCGGTACATATACATATATATATATATATATATATATATAGTTTTGGAAAATTGAACTTGACATATGTTTTTAGTTACTAGTTTTACTTTCAAATTACCTTATTATTTGAAATGGAATATTTAACATATGAAAATTGACCATTGTTCGGCTAGAATGTGAAATACTTATTTTCCAAATTATGTGACAAAGAACATTATCCAATCCTCCGACTTAGGTGCCATCGTATGATTATTACACATTGACATAAGAGATCCATTTAGAACAAATTAGTTATAGAAACAACTCATGGGTAGGCTACTAATTTGGGTAACTACCATTACAAGAACATAATTATTATGTCATTAGTTACAAGTCAAAGACTGGATCACTACGTCTTTATTATCAAATTCAGACTATGATAATTATAAGGAAATCAGTTAAGACAAAGTATGCCTCTCTAACTCCCCGTTAGTAGTGGAGTTGAGAGTTATTTCAGTTATCAGAAAATTATTTAAGTTACGATCCTCTAACTCCTCGTTAGTAGTGGAGTTGAGGTTAATTCATGATTATAAGAAATAAGTTAAGTCGTGACCCTCTAGCTCCCCGTTAGTAGTGGAGTTGGCTCCCCGTTAGTAGTGGAGTTGAGGTTCCCCGTTAGTAGTGGACAGGCATTCAGTCCACGACGATAAGAGGAGTCCGGTGTTAGCCTTTTTAGGAATTTCACCGGTTATGTTATGGGAATAAATTCTGGGGTTACTCCACTCGGGATTATTCCGTAAAATCAATTCAGATTAATTGTTTGTTCAACGCTAACATTTCTAACTTAATATCACCGATTATGATTATGTTTATGTACAAGAATATGACTATGAATATGAATAATAATATGACATTATGATAAGGATCATGTTAGTATTTCAGACAGCGATTCTAGTTATCCCCCGATCGCTCAGTTTTGTATGATAAAACTGTATAAACCCAAATTCGGTTGAGTTTAGAAACAGATGGCGATCCTAGGTTCCCCAAGATTACCTATAGCCTAGGATAGGTGGAACTCACTGAGACATCTTGTCTCACCCCAATCCCTTTTATTTTATTCCAGATGCACAAGTGGCTTGCAAGCAGGATGGTTCTTGATGAAGTAGCAGAAGAAGCTAGACAATTATGTAATTCGTCATTTGCATGTATTTTGTACTCGCCGGTGGTACTATTTCAGATGTATAGACAAGTAATTTTATATTTTGTTCATAAGAAATTTTTATTATTGTAATTTTAATGTATCCAGTACTAAGTTTAATGCACATGCTAAATATTCTAGATAAATTTAGTATGGGTGTTACAGGATTAGTGTAGGTTTTGATCTCCGATATTTGCATTGTGTAGATATCTCTCAGAATCAGGGTGATGTTCAGTTGAAAAAGGAGGGTGAGAAGAAGAAAGCAAAATCAACTGTGATATGGCACGTAATCGAATGTGAAGGAACTAGACAAAAAAGCAAGGCGAAGGTCCCCATGTACAATTTCAAAAAGATGAAACGTAGCGGAAGGACAAGTTATTTCGGTCGTCAACCAAAAGCAAGTGCCCCAGGGACTGTCGAGGACAACCCAATTGACTTAAGCGACGAGGGAGATGATTAAATGTAATAGCCTGCAATGTCTTGATTTGTTGGATGTTTTTTTTAGTTTTTTTGATATGCCGCACATCTTGGAATTGAATAAATTTGAATAAAGTTGTGTTTTGAATAAATTTGTGTATTGAATAAATTTTAATAAAGTTGCACAAGAACACAAAATCAATTTAAAAAATACACAATTTTATTTCATCTACATTACATTAAATTATCTCTAAATATATGTGGTATCATCATGATGTTGGATTTAAATTAAATTGTTGAAAGTTTGCGGAAAATATCGGCATTGAAGTATCTTATACTTCAGGTAGAGATTTGTAGCGTCCTTTGAAAATTCAAAAGAATGAAGAGAACAACACATGCATTCTACCGAATCAACTTTATAGGTTTTCACATCGAATCCCTTCATATAGGATGAGTAGGGACGTAAAGGAATGAGGTGCATTCTCATACGCCCCACTCATCCTATACAAAGGAATTTGATGTGAATACATATAAAGTTGATTTGTAAAATACATGTTGTGTTCTCTTCATTCTTTGACTTTTCAAAGAAGCTTGCAAATCTCGACCCGTATAAGACACTTCAATGCCGACATTTTGTGCAAACTAACAAGAATTGAACTTAAATTCCAACAAAATAAAGACACTACATAATAATGATACTACATATACATAATTTTCTGGCATAATCATACTGTTGAGAATATCATCAGGCGATCTCAGCAACGTAACTTCCATCTCAATCCTCGGGAACATGCGTTCCTGATAATATCTGGAGAACATGCTCCTCACACAGTCATCATCTGTCAGCATTATCTTTTCGATCTGCAAATAACCGGGACGTGCATACTGAAGGTCCTCCACCCTCCTTGTGTCTTTGGGGTTGAGTCCTTGATTGATTTCATTCAATTGATCCTTCAGATCCTTTAGCGTGACATCAACCCGAACCTTGAACAAATGAGGGTTTCCACCGTTGAAACGTACTTGAGCTTTGAACAAATTGTCCATTGTTTCATATATACACCAAAAGAAATTAAAAAATCAATGAAAAACTTATTCAAACATTTCATCAAACACTTGGAGTGCAAATTATACATAAACCCTAAAACTCATATCTATAACATAAACATGCAAACATCTTAACAAAATTAATCAACTTACATGTACTATACAAATGAATCATAATATCATACTTGTAAATCTACTCTAAAACTAAAATTATAAAAAAAAAAAAACAGCAAAATATAAATCAACCTAAAACTAAAATTATTAAAAAAAGAAAAACAATTATAACAACTAAAATGTATGTTAATAGCATTATGATTACTTGTGATTTTGTTGAATAAATTTGGATGAGATTTTAGAGAGATTTTGAGTTGAGAGAGATTTTAAGTTGTGAGAGTGATAATGGATGAGAGAGTAATGTTGGTTATGCCTGCAATTTGTAGCAGAAATCGCATCGGCATTTAATTACCGATGGACTCGGTGGCAGTTAACTACCGTCGGTTAGTTCCTTCTGCAGTTAAGTACCGAAGGGCATTTAGGTCATTTACTGGTGTTTTCTCGCATTGTTTCAAATGTGAACATCAGTTTTCATATGTTAGTAGTGTTATGAATATTATAAGTGGATGTCCATATAACAATTGAGTTCTTGGGTCATATTATCAATTTATTGGCCATATTGTTTTTGTTTCTTAAGTCATTGATGCTTATTCCCCAAGTTGTTGTATTTCTCTATAAATGATTTCATATCCATCTACATGTATTCTAGCTACACTTTGCTGACGTGTCCTATAAAAACTCCCAATTTTTTTAACTTTTGCTCGAGGATTGACACTTGCTCTAATACATGTTTTTTTTACATGCGATTTTTCATTTTCATTTTCTTTTCCCATAGAAATTATGAATTAACTCTCCATTAATTTGACTTTGTGCATGTTGCATGATTAATACATCATAAGTCTATTTAAAAAAAATAATCCATCGGTTACCTTTTCACTTTGAGATAATCGGTTACATTTCTTCTTTTTTTTTTTGAAGGAATAAATTCATTGCATTTCATTTGCTAAAATATGCCAAATACATGTAGGTACATCATCAATAATATGGGGGCTAGGATTAGACAGGGATGCCTGAGCTAACTCGTGAGCTACCCTATTTGCTTGCCTCCTATTGAACTCAACATGAGAGTTCTGAAATCTATCCTCTAGCAGCTGTTTACAAGCAGTAATAATACACCCAAATTCGCTGACATCATCTAAAGTAGAATTGACACAATCAACAACTCTTTTACAATCAAGTACAAAATCGACATTATCAAATTGTTGATTAGAGATCTAATCCAAGGCTGTATGCAAACCAACCGCCTCTCCCACCTCTACATCACAAAGAGGAGAAAACCAATTTGTTCTTGCAAGAACAAATGCACCATCATCATCTCTAAGGCACATGCCCAGTTCAACCCTGTTAAGAGAAGTGGAAAAGGATGCATCAATGTTGCATTTATACCTGCCAGGTGCCGGCTTCTTCCAACGATCCTCTTCTATACTTGTGTTGCGCACCTGTGGTGTGGTATTGTGGTTGTTATTGTGAGACCTGATGTCTTGGGCTGCTTTCCATTCTTCTAGTAAGTGAGTTGCACGTTGAAGAACCTGCACATTAGTTTCATTCTGATGCTGCCAAAGTTTCATGTTTCGGCTCTTCCAAAGACTCCACATAATCGTGGCCATAAGTTCACAATGCCCTGAAGAAAAATTCTGCAAAAAAGTAAATATAAGAGCATGAATATTATAGTCTTGCCGAAGCACCCTATCAACTGTGTCCCATAAATTCGCATCTCTCCATACTTGAACAACATTAGGACACTCAATAAGAATATGGATGCTATCCTCATAATTGTTACTACATTGAACACAATCAAGTGGACAAGAAACGCCTCTACTACTTAGGCAAGCCCGTGTCGGAAAACAACCACGACACACGCGCCAAAGAAAATTCTTGATTTTAGGAGGTACTTTCAATTTCCAAATAAGGTTCCACCGGCCATGTACATGCATATGAGAGTTATCAGCAATTTCAGATACACATATTTTATACGCACTTTTAACAGAATATTTACCACTTTTTTCCCCTTTCCAAATCATTTTATCTTCCGTAACAAGTGACTGAAGCGGTGTGTCAAGAATAGCTTGGGCAGTGTGCGCATCAAACAAGCTACAAATAAGGGGCGCTTTCCACACCTTCAAATCTTGGTCAATAAACTCGCTTAAATTTACCTGCATCAAAGGCTCAAAAACTGGATTAGTTGTAGATAAAGACAAGCCGTCCTTAAGCCAAGGGGCACCTAAAAACGGTATATTTACACCAGAACCTATTCTCCACCGCACAATATTAGACCCGATGTTAGACCCGATGAAGTCAGAATTAGGAAAATATCTAGCGTTAAATAAACGGGAAACAAGGCTAGACTGATCAGTTTGAAATCTCCAACCCTGTTCGCCCAACATAGCCACATTAAAAGACGTCAAATCTTTAAAGCCCATACCTCCAAAATTCTTATGAACTGACAACCTTTCCCATGACATCCAATGTAACCCTCTGCGCATATTACCGCCATTACCCCACCAAAAAGCATTTATCATTTTTTCAATAGCATCAACTAATTTATTTGGTAGTAAAAAAACACTCATAATGTAAGATGGGATAGACTGTAATACCGATTTGATCATAACCTCTCTGCCAGCTTTTGATAAACACTTGCTACTCCAACTATTGATTTTGTGCCAAATACGGTCTTTGATGAATCCGAAGGTTGCCTCTTTACTTCTGCCCACCATGGATGGAAGGCCAAGATACTTGCCTGTTCCCATCACCGCTCTGACACCTAAAATGTTTGAAATAGTATCCTTCAAGTGCGTTGGAACAACACTGCTAAAGAAAACTTCAGATTTTGGAAGACTAATAGCCTGTCCTGAAGCTAACTCATAAGTATGAAGAATATTCTTCATAACTTGCGCTTCTTTCTCATCTGCCCTGAAAAATAAAAAACAATCATCTGCAAACAAAAGGTGAGAAATAGTAGGTGCATTAGTACAGATAGATATGCCATGGAGATCTCCACAACGTTCAGCTTTACGGATGAGAGCAGAAAGACCCTCTGCACACAAAATAAATAAATAAGGCGACAACGGATCTCCTTGTCGCAGCCCCCTGCCTGGTATGATCGGACCCACCATCTCATTGTTAACAATGACAGAATAATCAACAGTTTCAACACACATCATAATCCATCGGACCCATTGTCTATCAAATCCCATTTGAATCATCACTTCCTCAAGGTAAAGCCAGTCAATTCTGTCATAGGCCTTGCTGATGTCTAACTTTAGTGCAACATTTTTATCTCTTACTTTCTTACTGACTTTCATGTGATGAACCACTTCAATAGCAATCATGGCATTATCAAGAATAGACCTCTCTGGGACAAAAGCTGACTGATTTTCAGAAATACATTTACGCAGAATTTTTTTAAGTCTGTTTGCAAGAACCTTTGCCACTAATTTATATAAAACATTGCATAAAGCAATCGGCCTCCAGTCCTTTCTGGATTTCTGTTCATTACCTTTGGGGATCAAAGCAATATTTGTAGAGTTAAGTGATCGCGGAAATTGATTATTGTTGAGACACGCACAACATTCCTGAAAAATATCAGCATTACAAACAAACCAAAAATGTTGAAAAAAACCCGGGTTGACATTATCATCATCAGAAACAACTTTTTCAATAATGTCTAAAACCGGTGCACGAGTGCTATTACTTTCCAAAAATAATGTTTCAAAATACCCTTTTGCAACCTGGCGTGTAACACCCATACTAGACGTATCTAGAATGTCTAGCACGTGCGTTAAGTTTAGTATTGGATACATTAAAATTTTACAACAAAACAACTACGAATGAATATATATACAACCAAATGCGTTCGTACATAATAATACAACTCAACTTTTCTAAAGATGTTATGAATGCATCCTTGATTATCCATCTCATCCTGCAGCGGGTACGAACGAACACTTGTCGTAACATCCATTCAGCTACTAGCTTGCTAATCCAACCTGTTTATCTGAAACAAATAAGGATTGGGATAAGACATAATGTCTCAGTGAGTTCCCCTAAATCCTAGGCTATAGGCAACCTCAGGGGAAACCTACGGTCACCACGTGTCTAAAATTCAACCTGACGGTTGATTATACGTGTGTGGGGACTTGCATACTTAGACGGTCGTGCATACTAGGGCCGTTAGAGTCTTATCTCACTGTTATAGGCTTCACTTCCTATACGTGTCATGGCGGTCGAGGGGAAACTAAAACCGCATTGCCAAGAATACGCTCTAAGCATTAATGCCCAAGTCTAACATAATCATGACACGATTCTAACCCGGACGATTAGGGAAAACCTAATATCGTCAACGGTATATCTTTCTCTATACTTGCTCTATGCATAACTATGTTGTATCTAACAACATATTCCATCCTGCTATCATGCTAGTTTGACGATCTACGTCTATGTTCTACTATTCTTGACGATCTACGCCAAGGCTCTACTAATTCTTGACGACCTACGTCAAGGCTCTATGACATAACATAAATATATCTAACAAATATGCATAGTCAAGTTCATTCATAACGTTAGCGTTTAACAAACAAATATTATCTGAGTTCATTTTACGGAAAGCCCCGAGTGGAGTAACCCCGAGCGCAATCCCTATCTATCCGATGGAAACCTATCTAAGGTATAACCAACGGCACTCCTGCAATGACGTGCGGACACAAGAGACACGACCACTACATCTTGCTAAAGCTCCTAGGTGAAGAGATATCTAATCGCCTCACAGCTTCATTAAAATCTTGGTCTAAATATATGCATGAGTATTAAATCTATACTAGCTATCTCTTTTACCTCGGATGTCTATGCGATCCGACTAGAGGTAAACTATGTGCTTGCTTAATTTACTACGTGAAGAGATATCTAATCAATTCACGTCTTGCCATACTCGTATCCTTAAAAGTTATAAAATCATGGCTTGACACCATTCTAGAAGGTATCGTTATCATTTAACAAGCATGGTATAAGAGGGTATGTACTTCGTCAGGCATAACTCATCAATCGTACTCCATTAACATAGCATATACTCTTTCTGACTAACCAACAGCTCTTCTACGAATTAGACATCACCAAAAGGCAACTCGATTAATTCATCTGTGTTAACTCTAGTCTTTCTCATCTTACCTGAGTGAAGATGCTTTCTTTAAACTTTTACTTTAATCATTACTGGCTGCATAAGCATCTATACTTACTTAACATAACGAGAACTCTTCGCTTTCCACATAATACTTCTCACTGAAATGGTATCTCTATTTCAAACATTTTTTTTTTCCACAAGGATTCTTACTACAAAATTCCATGTTCCATGGCTACTGTTCGCAACTTAATTAATTAATTAACTTCCGTTGCGCTACTCTGATTCCCATCGGTCGCCATCAACCATTACTCTGATCCGTCGAGACGAATAACCTTTATTCTTCTTCTATTATTACATTAATGTCTGCTTGAACTCTGCTCAATACTTCTATGTTGCATGCTACTCTGCAACCTCGCTCTACTCTTTGTTGGTAAGATTGAACCTCAAGGAAACTTACCTCTGGACATATCAATGTCATACGTACTCTTATTCCTGAGCAACTTAACTCAAGGAGCACATCTTTGCTATTACATAACTACTATTCCATGAAACGCGTTTACAACATCCCATGGTAGACTCATCTTGCACTCAGACATACTTCCTTATGCCTCTAACATTGTAGCTTCGTATCTCACATACTATGTTTTGCTCAATCCTTCCTATGCTTGCTCGTTAATAAAAAAAAATTTCTAATAAAATTTCGTAAATTAGCACACGGGTCATTGACGTTGATGATTTACAACTATATATAAAACATATACTGAGTCTAGGTCCTAGTCGTTACTCTAAAATCCCAGGACGAGTTGATAACACGTATGTGTCATCAAATCTTAGTCCTAGTGAGTTTAGCCCAAACTACACGAGTCGTAACAAACCGGTACCTACAAAATTTCATTTTGAATTTCAAAAAAAATATCAACTTCAATCACCCATATGCGTATGTCTTTCTAAAATCATGTAAACTTTACAACTTAACATCCTAACGAGCCTTCGCAAGTTCATCAAGCAAAACATAGATTCGAGGGGTACTCTTAACTCTGCGAAATCCAAATCCTCGTGATTTCATATGACTGCACCACTTTAACTCCTTACTTTATGCCTTCACATCTGTAACTTCCATTCTAGACATTGGTGCCTCTAAAATCTTGGTCTAAACTCATTCTTATTTCTTGACACATTAACTTCCAAAGTCACGTTAAACCGGATCGATTTTCGTTGATGGTTGCCCATGCGTTTTTCCCTTTTGAAACTTTAGGGGGTGATATGCATTCATCACTCGATATAAAAAAAAAAAACAATTTCTCATTGCATAAAAGATGGTGAAGACAACTCTCCAATAGTCACTGCATTCCCTAGAGACGAACTGAAAATTTTTGCTCTGGGTTCGCTATTGATGAGTTTCTTCAGCTCAATTTTTTTTTCAAAACATAGTTTGCATAAATTTTTATTTCTCAAGTAATTTAATGCACATCAGTCATTCCCAACATCTAAAATATCATACTACATATGCATGGCAAGCATCAACCTAATTCGATACAACTCTCGGCACTTTGGAAACTAATGCTTCATTCCTGTTAACATAAAACTTTCACTGAATCCTTTTTCTACTACGAATAGCTTACTTCTCTGCGTTACCGCTTAACGTAGCTTCCCGAACACTAGAACCTCGTTCACTTTGAACATTCAAGTCCATAATCTCAATAACATAACGCTAATCCTGAGAGTCTATTAATCCCGTCAACCTACGTCGACTGCTCTCTATCTTGGAGCCTTGCGCTTACTTTCTGGAATACAATTCCGTTCTAACTACGACCCTTACTGAAGCTTCAGGTCCTGCTAAGATATTTTGTATTCTCCACTTACGGGTATACGAAGTATCATCAACAACTTACCCAACGCTGTCTAAGCGCCCCTTCTTAACATTGCCTTACATTCCCGAAGGATTCATACTTATACTTGCTTAATTCACCGGCCACCTACTGGCACGATCAACCTTTTACTAATACTCATTCCGAGTTCTTACTTTCCGGTGCATCTTAATCACATACTTCGTTCCTCCAGGGTCCTATTCAGCTCTCAGGCATCCATTCTAATCGTCGAACGCTAAATTGAGTTGATCAGGCTCAACTAACAACAACAACAACTAGAACATTCACCCGGAACCCAATGGTCCCACTACCTTTGTTGTAACTTAATGACCCAAGGCACGGTCTGAATCGACCTGCTCTGATACCAAATGTAACACCCATACTAGACGTATCTAGAATGTCTAGCACGTGCGTTAAGTTTAGTATTGGATACATTAAAATTTTACAACAAAACAACTACGAATGAATATATATACAACCAAATGCGTTCGTACATAATAATACAACTCAACTTTTCTAAAGATGTTATGAATGCATCCTTGATTATCCATCTCATCCTGCAGCGGGTACGAATGAACACTTGTCGTAACATCCATTCAGCTACTAGCTTGCTAATCCAACCTGTTTATCTGAAACAAATAAGGATTGGGATGAGACATAATGTCTTAGTGAGTTCCCCTAAATCCTAGGCTATAGGAAACCTCAGGGGAAACCTACGGTCACCACATGTCTAAAATTCAACCTGACGGTTGATTATAAGTGTGTGGAGACTTGCATACTTAGACGGTCGTGCATACTAGGGCCGTCAGAGTCTTATCTCACTGTTATAGGCTTCACTTCCTATACGTGTCATGGCGGTCGAGGGGAAACTAAAACCGCATTGCCAAGAATACGCTCTACGCATTAAGGCCCAAGTCTAACATAATCATGACACGATTCTAACCCGGACGATTAGGGAAAACCTAATATCGTCAACGGTATATCTTTCTCTATACTTGCTCTATGCATAACTATGTTGTATCTAACAACATATTCCATCCTGCTATCATGCTAGTTTGACGATCTACGTCTATGTTCTACTATTCTTGACGATCTACGCCAAGGCTCTACTAATTCTTGACGACCTACGTCAAGGCTCTATGACATAACATAAATATATCTAACAAATATGCATAGTCAAGTTCATTCATAACGTTAGCGTTTAACAAACAAATATTATCTGAGTTCATTTTACGGAAAGCCCCGAGTGGAGTAACCCCGAGCGCAATCCCTATCTATCCGATGGAAACCTATCTAAGGTATAACCAACGGCACTCCTGCAATGACGTGCGGACACAAGAGACACGACCACTACATCTTGCTAAAGCTCCTAGGTGAAGAGATATCTAATCGCCTCACAGCTTCATTAAAATCTTGGTCTAAATATATGCATGAGTATTAAATCTATACTAGCTATCTCTTTTACCTCGGATGTCTATGCGATCCGACTAGAGGTAAACTATGTGCTTGCTTAATTTACTACGTGAAGAGATATCTAATCAATTCACGTCTTGCCATACTCGTATCCTTAAAAGTTATAAAATCATGGCTTGACACCATTCTAGAAGGTATCGTTATCATTTAACAAGCATGGTATAAGAGGGTATGTACTTCGTCAGGCATAACTCATCAATCGTACTCCATTAACATAGCATATACTCTTTCTGACTAACCAACAGCTCTTCTACGAATTAGACATCACCAAAAGGCAACTCGATTAATTCATCTGTGTTAACTCTAGTCTTTCTCATCTTACCTGAGTGAAGATGCTTTCTTTAAACTTTTACTTTAATCATTACTGGCTGCATAAGCATCTATACTTACTTAACATAACGAGAACTCTTCGCTTTCCACATAATACTTCTCACTGAAATGGTATCTCTATTTCAAACATTTTTTTTTTCCACAAGGATTCTTACTACAAAATTCCATGTTCCATGGCTACTGTTCGCAACTTAATTAATTAATTAACTTCCGTTGCGCTACTCTGATTCCCATCGGTCGCCATCAACCATTACTCTGATCCGTCGAGACGAATAACCTTTATTCTTCTTCTATTATTACATTAATGTCTGCTTGAACTCTGCTCAATACTTCTATGTTGCATGCTACTCTGCAACCTCGCTCTACTCTTTGTTGGTAAGATTGAACCTCAAGGAAACTTACCTCTGGACATATCAATGTCATACGTACTCTTATTCCTGAGCAACTTAACTCAAGGAGCACATCTTTGCTATTACATAACTACTATTCCATGAAACGCGTTTACAACATCCCATGGTAGACTCATCTTGCACTCAGACATACTTCCTTATGCCTCTAACATTGTAGCTTCGTATCTCGCATACTATGTTTTGCTCAATCCTTCCTATGCTTGCTCGTTAATAAAAAAAAATTTCTAATAAAATTTCGTAAATTAGCACACGGGTCATTGACGTTGATGATTTACAACTATATATAAAACATATACTGAGTCTAGGTCCTAGTCGTTACTCTAAAATCCCAGGACGAGTTGATAACACGTATGTGTCATCAAATCTTAGTCCTAGTGAGTTTAGCCCAAACTACACGAGTCGTAACAAACCGGTACCTACAAAATTTCATTTTGAATTTCAAAAAAAATATCAACTTCAATCACCCATATGCGTATGTCTTTCTAAAATCATGTAAACTTTACAACTTAACATCCTAACGAGCCTTCGCAAGTTCATCAAGCAAAACATAGATTCGAGGGGTACTCTTAACTCTGCGAAATCCAAATCCTCGTGATTTCATATGACTGCACCACTTTAACTCCTTACTTTATGCCTTCACATCTGTAACTTCCATTCTAGATATTGGTGCCTCTAAAATCTTGGTCTAAACTCATTCTTATTTCTTGACACATTAACTTCCAAAGTCACGTTAAACCGGATCGATTTTCGTTGATGGTTGCCCATGCGTTTTTCCCTTTTGAAACTTTAGGGGGTGATATGCATTCATCACTCGATATAAAAAAAAAAAACAATTTCTCATTGCATAAAAGATGGTGAAGACAACTCTCCAATAGTCACTGCATTCCCTAGAGACAAACTGAAAATTTTTGCTCTGGGTTCGCTATTGATGAGTTTCTTCAGCTCAATTTTTTTTTCAAAACATAGTTTGCATAAATTTTTATTTCTCAAGTAATTTAATGCACATCAGTCATTCCCAACATCTAAAATATCATACTACATATGCATGGCAAGCATCAACCTAATTCGATACAACTCTCGGCACTTTGGAAACTAATGCTTCATTCCTGTTAACATAAAACTTTCACTGAATCCTTTTTCTACTACGAATAGCTTACTTCTCTGCGTTACCGCTTAACGTAGCTTCCCGAACACTAGAACCTCGTTCACTTTGAACATTCAAGTCCATAATCTCAATAACATAACGCTAATCCTGAGAGTCTATTAATCCCGTCAACCTACGTCGACTGCTCTCTATCTTGGAGCCTTGCGCTTACTTTCTGGAATACAATTCCGTTCTAACTACGACCCTTACTGAAGCTTCAGGTCCTGCTAAGATATTTTGTATTCTCCACTTACGGGTATACGAAGTATCATCAACAACTTACCCAACGCTGTCTAAGCGCCCCTTCTTAACATTGCCTTACATTCCCGAAGGATTCATACTTATACTTGCTTAATTCACCGGCCACCTACTGGCACGATCAACCTTTTACTAATACTCATTCCGAGTTCTTACTTTCCGGTGCATCTTAATCACATACTTCGTTCCTCCAGGGTCCTATTCAGCTCTCAGGCATCCATTCTAATCGTCGAACGCTAAATTGAGTTGATCAGGCTCAACTAACAACAACAACAACTAGAACATTCACCCGGAACCCAATGGTCCCACTACCTTTGTTGTAACTTAATGACCCAAGGCACGGTCTGAATCGACCTGCTCTGATACCAAATGTAACACCCATACTAGACGTATCTAGAATGTCTAGCACGTGCGTTAAGTTTAGTATTGGATACATTAAAATTTTACAACAAAACAACTACGAATGAATATATATACAACCAAATGCGTTCGTACATAATAATACAACTCAACTTTTCTAAAGATGTTATGAATGCATCCTTGATTATCCATCTCATCCTGCAGCGGGTACGAATGAACACTTGTCGTAACATCCATTCAGCTACTAGCTTGCTAATCCAACCTGTTTATCTGAAACAAATAAGGATTGGGATGAGACATAATGTCTTAGTGAGTTCCCCTAAATCCTAGGCTATAGGAAACCTCAGGGGAAACCTACGGTCACCACATGTCTAAAATTCAACCTGACGGTTGATTATAAGTGTGTGGAGACTTGCATACTTAGACGGTCGTGCATACTAGGGCCGTCAGAGTCTTATCTCACTGTTATAGGCTTCACTTCCTATACGTGTCATGGCGGTCGAGGGGAAACTAAAACCGCATTGCCAAGAATACGCTCTACGCATTAAGGCCCAAGTCTAACATAATCATGACACGATTCTAACCCGGACGATTAGGGAAAACCTAATATCGTCAACGGTATATCTTTCTCTATACTTGCTCTATGCATAACTATGTTGTATCTAACAACATATTCCATCCTGCTATCATGCTAGTTTGACGATCTACGTCTATGTTCTACTATTCTTGACGATCTACGCCAAGGCTCTACTAATTCTTGACGACCTACGTCAAGGCTCTATGACATAACATAAATATATCTAACAAATATGCATAGTCAAGTTCATTCATAACGTTAGCGTTTAACAAACAAATATTATCTGAGTTCATTTTACGGAAAGCCCCGAGTGGAGTAACCCCGAGCGCAATCCCTATCTATCCGATGGAAACCTATCTAAGGTATAACCAACGGCACTCCTGCAGTGACGTGCGGGATCCTTACGGCTAACCCCGTTTCACCTAATGGAAACCTCTTGAACCAACCTAGTGTGGACACAAGAGACACGACCACTACATCTTGCTAAAGCTTCTAGGTGAAGAGATATCTAACCGCCTTACAGCTTCATTAAAATCTTGGTCTAAATATATGCATGAGTATTAAATCTATACTAGCTATCTCTTTTACCTCGGATGTCTATGCGATCCGACTAGAGGTAAACTATGTGCTTGCTTAACTTACTACGTGAAGAGATATCTAATCAATTCACGTCTTGCCATACTCGTATGGCACTCTAGTTTCTATTCGAAGAGATTACTCTATGCCACTTCGCAACTAGTCAAGCATACTACTCATGCCTAACATTCTATTCTCTACTAACTATTCTAGTTCTTGACAAGCTATGTCAAGGCTCTACTTTCATCCCATGCCTAGTTCTTTGCTACCCGAATAATTCGGCTAAAACTCTCTTGAGCCATCCTTGTAATACATGCTAAGATTGCCATGACTAATGGTGCAAGGATCAATTGACGATGTGTGCAAATTTTCAATACTTTCTGAAGACCGAAAATGCCGTAAACCCAAGTACGAGCCGTTTATAAATTTCATGATTTGATAAAGCCAAGCTTGTACCAGTAGAAAGATAAGTAAAAACAGTACAAGAATACACCGAAACGATCGCTACGGACCCCCACGCGACTGCCCCCAAGCACCCGAGCGCAGAACAACGCTAACTTTGTCCTGTCTGGGGCGCCTGGCAACAGAGGGAGGGCGCCTAGCGCTGGCTCCCTGACTTGTGGGCGCCTAGCGCCCTTGTACAGGCGCAGCGCTGCGAATTTTTGCGTTTTCGGTGCTTTCGGCTACGGGTTTTCGCCATTTTCGACCCAAAACTCGACCAATTGGACCCTGTAATGCACCAATACATCCAACAACATGTATAGCTTCATTTAAACATATCTCATGGCAATTTTTAGCATGTAAACAACAAGAATTACCTTGGGGTTACTTAAATTTCATAAAAGCAAAACTAACATAAAACATGATTTTTCTACAAGATTACACAAACCCAAAGGTGGGTATTCTATCTATGGAACTCACCTAGGTTGTTTCTTGTGTTTTCCTCAAGCTTCAAGCTTCTCAAAGTTCAAATCCTAACTTGAATCCAAGCTTCTACTCATTCCCTTTGTTGTTCCTTGCCCACAAGCTTATTTGATTCATGCTTGCCTATCCCTTGATGATCTTGGAAGAGTTTGAGGGGCTAGAGAGGAGGAAAGGGGGCGGCCTCTAGAGAGAAGGAAGAGAGAATTCTTCACCCAAAAACCTAGAGAGAGAAGGAAGTTGGAAAAATGAGATATTTTTGGGCCAACAACATATAAATATCTCTCCCGTGTGCAAATACCATTATACCCTTGCCTCAAGCATGTTAAATCCGACACTGATGCTTAAGTCCACTCTTGACTAATATTACTCATTAATATCTTTTGTCGCACTTGACGTTCTGTAACACTTAATCTCTGATATCTAACTCATACCTGATTTATGCCATTAATAGACATTTCCATGATCATTTGTCCTCTGACACATTCATCAGACGAACTTTTGATTAGCTGACAAGCGGGATGTTACACTCTACCCCCCTAAAAAAAATTTCGTCCTCGAAATTTAGAAATCATCTACAATCATTGCAACTAAAATCTGTCTCCTTTGGTTCCTGCTATATTGCATCTGATTAAAATCACTTCAAGGAGTTTGAAATATACTTTCCTTATCAACACGTAACTCTGCCTCTTCTCAGTCCGCATAAACGAACATGATCTTTTCTATCTTAACGTCTTCCTCAATCACAGAACTATCTAAGAACATAGTGATTAAAACTAACTTTTGATATATGAGGATTGCTTGTCTCGGATATATTCCTTCTCTGCTTAGCATGAACTCTGCATCTAAGTAACTTTTCTCTATCTGAAACACTTAGGATTTGCCTTTAAACTGGAGTTCTACTGATATCCAGGTTTGCTCTGCAGTGCTTACTTGTATCTAACACATCTTTTCATGCATACATCTTATCACGCATACATAATCTTCATAGTCTCCCTGAACTGTAATTCATGGGTAGCTCGTTTAACTTGGCATAAAGAAGTGAGCTCAACTACACCGATTCATCTGACAATCTATTAACCTGTCTGGTGATTCACATGCTCTTGAAACTTTCTACTAAGTCCATTTGCACTTGCATTGGACACTCAAAGCACAAATCTGTGCATCTCGTACGACATGAGTATCACATGGGTATTGTCATTCATAAAATTCTATCTTCTAGTATTGGCATACTTTCTAGCGCCATTGCTTGTTATTTAATAACGATACTCATTCTAGCTTTTGTTTCTAAGAGTGTCTAAACTTTGGTACATAGGCACTTGGAACGAATAGATGCATGACTAGAAAATATCATTTTAAAACTGAGTCTATACTAGTACTGCAGAACCACAGGACGAGTCTCTATATCTGAAAAAAAAGGTTTTATGACTCTCCTTCACACTTGTCTCTAACAAGCTGGTTCTGAAGTCTGTACGTCTTAAGTGAGCTTACCCGCTTACGACGTATCTCATCAGTTTTAACAATGTGAAATTTCATGTTTTTTTTTTTAAAATAAACATCGTTCCCAAGTTCCTCAATACCAATCTTATCCTTAAAAGTTATAAAATCATGGCTTGACACCATTCTAGAAGGTATCGATATCATTTAACAAGCATGGTATAAGAGGGTATGTACTTCGTCAGGCATAACTCATCAATCGTACTCCATTAACATAGCATATACTCTTTCTGACTAACCAACAGCTCTTCTACGAATTAGACATCACCAAAAGGCAACTCGATTAATTCATCTGTGTTAACTCTAGTCTTTCTCATCTTACCTGAGTGAAGATGCTTTCTTTAAACTTTTACTTTAATCATTACTGGCTGCATAAGCATCTATACTTACTTAACATAACGAGAACTCTTCGCTTTCCACATAATACTTCTCACTGAAATGGTATCTCTATTTCGAACATTTTTTTTTTCCACAAGGATTCTTACTACAAAATTCCATGTTCCATGGCTACTGTTCGCAACTTAATTAATTAATTAACTTCCGTTGCGCTACTCTGATTCCCATCGGTTGCCATCAACCATTACTCTGATCCGTCGAGACGAATAACCTTTATTCTTCTTCTATTATTACATTAATGTCTGCTTGAACTCTGCTCAATACTTCTATGTTGCATGCTACTCTGCAACCTCGCTCTACTCTTTGTTGGTAAGATTGAACCTCAAGGAAACTTACCTCTAGACATATCAATGTCATACGTACTCTTATTCCTGAGCAACTTAACTCAAGGAGCACATCTTTGCTATTACATAACTACTATTCCATGAAACGCGTTTACAACATCCCATGGTAGACTCATCTTGCACTCAGACATACTTCCTTATGTCTCTAACATTGTAGCTTCGTATCTCGTATACTATGTTTTGCTCAATCCTTCCTATGCTTGCTCGTTAATAAATTTTTTTTTCTAATAAAATTTCGTAAATTAGCACACGGGTCATTGACGTTGATGATTTACAACTATATATAAAACATATACTGAGTCTAGGTCCCAGTCGTTACTCTAAAATCCCAGGACGAGTTGATAACACGTATGTGTCATCAAATCTTAGTCCTAATGAGTTTAGCCCAAACTACACGAGTCGTAACAAACCGGTACCTACAAAATTTCATTTTGAATTTCAAAAAAAATATCAACTTCAATCACCCATATGCGTATGTCTTTCTAAAATCATGTAAACTTTACAACTTAACATCCTAACGAGCCTTCGCAAGTTCATCAAGCAAAACATAGATTCGAGGGGTACTCTTAACTCTGCGATATCCAAATCCTCGTGATTTCATATGACTGCACCACTTTAACTCCTTACTTTATGCCTTCACATCTGTAACTTCCATTCTAGATATTGGTGCCTCTAAAATCTTGGTCTAAACTCATTCTTATTTCTTGACACATTAACTTCCAAAGTCACGTTAAACCGGATCGAGTTTCGTTGATGGTTGCCCATGCCTTTTTCCCTTTTGAAACTTTAGGGGGTGATATGCATTCATCACTCGATATAAAAAAAAAACAATTTCTCATTGCATAAAAGATGGTGAAGACAACTCTCCAATAGTCACTGCATTCCCTAGAGACGAACTGAAATTTTTTGCTCTGGGTTCGCTATTGATGAGTTTCTTCAGCTCAATTTTTTTTTCAAAACATAGTTTGCATAAATTTTTATTTCTCAAGTAATTTAATGCACATCAGTCATTCCCAACATCTAAAATATCCTACTACATATGCATGGCAAGCATCAACCTAATTCGATACAACTCTCGGCATTTTGGAAACTAATGCTTCATTCCTGTTAACATAAAACTTTCACTGAATCCTTTTTCTACTACGAATAGCTTACTTCTCCGCGTTACCGCTTAACGTAGCTTCCCGAACACTAGAACCTCGTTCACTTTGAACATTCAAGTCCATAATCTCAATAACATAACGCTAATCCTGAGAGTCTATTAATCCCGTCAACCTACGTCGACTGCTCTCTATCTTGGAGCCTTGCGCTTACTTTCTGGAATACAATTCCGTTCTAACTACGACCCTTACTGAAGCTTCAGGTCCTGCTAAGATATTTTGTATTCTCCACTTACGGGTATACGAAGTATCATCAACAACTTACCCAACGCTGTCTAAGCGCCCCTTCTTAACATTGCCTTACATTCCCGAAGGATTCATACTTATACTTGCTTAATTCACCGGCCACCTACTGGCACGATCAACCTTTTACTAATACTCATTCCGAGTTCTTACTTTCCGGTGCATCTTAATCACATACTTCGTTCCTCCAGGGTCCTATTCAGCTCTCA
This sequence comes from Medicago sativa, assembly GCF_051527215.1. Lineage (NCBI taxonomy): Eukaryota > Viridiplantae > Streptophyta > Magnoliopsida > Fabales > Fabaceae > Medicago > Medicago sativa. The sequence continues at coordinate 36,332,754 of NC_140755.1, read as the reverse complement.
GGCATCCATTCTAATCGTTGAATGCTAAATTGAGTTGATCAGGCTCAACTAACAACAACAACAACTAGAACATTCACCCGGAACCCAATGGTCCCACTACCTTTGTTGTAACTTAATGACCCAAGGCACGGTCTGAATCGACCTGCTCTGATACCAAATGTAACACCCATACTAGACGTATCTAGAATGTCTAGCACGTGCGTTAAGTTTAGTATTGGATACATTAAAATTTTACAACAAAACAACTACGAATGAATATATATACAACCAAATGCGTTCGTACATAATAATACAACTCAACTTTTCTAAAGATGTTATGAATGCATCATTGATTATCCATCTCATCCTGCAGCGGGTACGAACGAACACTTGTCGTAACATCCATTCAGCTACTAGCTTGCTAATCCAACCTGTTTATCTGAAACAAATAAGGATTGGGATGAGACATAATGTCTTAGTGAGTTCCCCTAAATCCTAGGCTATAGGAAACCTCAGGGGAAACCTACGGTCACCACATGTCTAAAATTCAACCTGACGGTTGATTATAAGTGTGTGGAGACTTGCATACTTAGACGGTCGTGCATACTAGGGCCGTCAGAGTCTTATCTCACTGTTAGAGGCTTCACTTCCTATACGTGTCATGGCGGTCGAGGGGAAACTAAAACCGCATTGCCAAGAATACGCTCTACGCATTAAGGCCCAAGTCTAACATAATCATGACACGATTCTAACCCGGACGATTAGGGTAAACCTAATATCGTCAACGGTATATCTTTCTCTATACTTGCTCTATGCATAACTATGTTGTATCTAACAACATATTCCATCCTGCTATCATGCTAGTTTGACGATCTACGTCTATGTTCTACTATTCTTGACGATCTACGCCAAGGCTCTACTAATTCTTGACGACCTACGTCAAGGCTCTATGACATAATATAAATATATCTAACAAATATGCATAGTCAAGTTCATTCATAACGTTAGCGTTTAACAAACAAATATTATCTGAGTTCATTTTACGGAAAGCCCCGAGTGGAGTAACCCCGAGCGCAATCCCTATCTATCCGATGGAAACCTATCTAAGGTATAACCAACAGCACTCCTGCAGTGACGTGCGGGATCCTTTCGGCTAACCCCGTTTCACCTAATGGAAACCTCTTGAACCAACCTAGTGTGGACACAAGAGACACGACCACTACATCTTGCTAAAGCTTCTAGGTGAAGAGATATCTAATCGCCTCACAGCTTCATTAAAATCTTGGTCTAAATATATGCATGAGTATTAAATCTATACTAGCTATCTCTTTTACCTCGGATGTCTATGCGATCCGACTAGAGGTAAACTATGTGCTTGCTTAACTTACTACATGAAGAGATATCTAATCAATTCACGTCTTGCCATACTCGTATGGCACTCTAGTTTCTATTCGAAGAGATTACTCTATGCCACTTCGCAACTAGTCAAGCATACTACTCATGCCTAACATTCTATTCTCTACTAACTATTCTAGTTCTTGACAAGCTATGTCAAGGCTCTACTTTCATCCCATGCCTAGTTCTTTGCTACCCGAATAATTCGGCTAAAACTCTCTTGAGCCATCCTTGTAATACATGCTAAGATTGCCATGATTAATGGTGCAAGGATCAATTGACGATGTTTGCAAATTTTCAATACTTTCTGAAGACCAAAAATGCCGTAAACCCAAGTATGAGCCGTTTATAAATTTCATGATTTGATAAAGCCAAGCTTGTACCAGTAGAAAGATAAGTAAAAACAGTACAAGAATACACCGAAACGATCGCTACGGACCCCCACGCGACTGCCCCCAAGCACCCGAGCGCAGAACAACGCGAACGTTGTCCTGTCTGGGGTGCTTGGCGCCAGAGGGAGGGCGCCTAGCGCTGGCTCCCTGACTTGTGGGCGCCTAGCGCCGTTGTACAGGCGCAGCGCTGCGAATTTTTGCGTTTTCGGTGCTTTCGGCTACGGGTTTTCGCCATTTTCGACCCAAAACTCGACCAATTGGACCCTGTAATGCACCAATACATCCAACAACATGTATAGCTTCATTTAAACATATCTCATGGCAATTTTTAGCATGTAAACAACAAGAATTACCTTGGGGTTACTTAAATTTCATAAAAGCAAAACTAACATAAAACATGATTTTTCTACAAGATTACACAAACCCAAAGGTGGGTATTCTATCTATGGAACTCACCTAGGTTGTTTCTTGTGTTTGCCTCAAGCTTCAAGCTTCTCAAAGTTCAAATCCTAACTTGAATCCAAGCTTCTACTCATTCCCTTTGTTGTTCCTTGCCCACAAGCTTATTTGATTCATGCTTGCCTATCCCTTGATGATCTTGGAAGAGTTTGAGGGGCTAGAGAGGAGGAAAGGGGGCGGCCTCTAGAGAGAAGGAAGAGAGAATTCTTCACCCAAAAACCTAGAGAGAGAAGGAAGTTGGAAAAATGAGATATTTTTGGGCCAACAACATATAAATATCTCTCCCGTGTGCAAATACCATTATACCCTTGCCTCAAGCGTGTTAAATCCGACACTGATGCTTAAGTCCACTCTTGACTAATATTACTCATTAATATCTTTCGTCGCACTTGACGTTCTGTAACACTTAATCTCTGATATCTAACTCATACCTGATTTATGCCATTAATAGACATTTCCATGATCATTTGTCCTCTGACACATTCATCAGACGAACTTTTGATTAGCTGACAAGCGGGATGTTACATGGCGCATACCCTGTTCATCTGAAACTCGGACACCCACATCGTTTTCCAAAAAATTAATACGATTTACCTTTTTTCTAGACATGGCTGAAGCATGAAAAAATTTAGTATTAAGGTCACCATCACGGTACCAATGAGTCTTTGCTCGTTGCCGCCAATACTTATCCTCTTGAAACATCAGGTGCGTCATACGCTTTCGCAAGTTTGTCAATGTGTTTGGATCAGCCGCTGCCCCTTGGTTGCGGTAATGATTCAATTCACGTCGACAATCATCAAGTTCTTGCTTAATACCATTTCGGTTTGCCTTATTCCATGAGCTGAGATCATTTGCGCAAACTACAAGCTTGTCAGTAACCTGCATACCTGCACTAGAAGACCAACTGTCAGAGACAATATCATAAATTCCTTGTTCCACACACCAAGCATTTTCAAACTTGAAAGATTGCCTAGGAACCCAAATACGTTGGGACTCCTCCTTTTTTAAGAGAAGTGGATAATGGTCTGAAACCGGTGCCGCTAAATTCTCAACCATAACATTAGGAAACATGTGAAACCAATCTGCATTTGCAAGAGCTCTATCTAGCTTGACCTCAACAGCTCTAGGCGTTCCTAAACTCTTAAACCAAGTATACGGATAACCTTTCATGAAAACTTCAGTTAACCCCGCCTCGGACACCGCTTGCCTAAAACCATTTATAAGCCATCTAGGACGAATAGCACCCCCCTTTTTTTCACGAGCATCAAGAATATCATTAAAGTCACCTAAAATACACCAAGGAAGAGAGGTATTATTCGCAAGATTTCTCAAGAAATCCCATGAAGCACGCCTTCTACTACCCTCGGGGAACCCATAATAACCAGTGAATTGCCATTTTCCCTTATTCAAATCATTAACTTCTACATTGATGTGATTAGCAGAATAATTAAGTACTGTACATGCAAAAGAGTTACGCCAAAATAGTGCTAAGCCACCACTTCGACCATTGCTACTAACAGAAAAACAATTATCAAAACCAAGCAAATAGCGAAAAGCTTCTGTTTTATTCGAGTGGACTAACGTCTCACTTAAGAAAAGGGCGTCTGGCTTATAGTAGCGGACTAAATATTTTAATTTTGGAACCACGCTCAGGTTCCCCAAACCTCGACAATTCCATCCTATTATACTCATTACTCTCAACGGTATTCAACAAAGACATGGCAGTATCATCAATAACAATATCCGTAGTGGAAACTCTCCTCATCTTCTTTAAGTAAAATTTGATACAAACCTTCAAACAAATCAACTCGTGGCATCAATTTCATCAATCACTAGGTTATTCATAGTATGCACCACCAAATGCAATCCCCAAAACCACTAATTGTATGAATAAAGAACTTGAAGCAATCCTTAATTTCTAGAAAGATAGATGTGTAATAAAAGGATTATACCTTGTATGAAAATATAGATGACGGCAATTGCAACAAGACAAAGCACATGATCGAAGAAGGCAATGGAACTAGCATAATCTTTATCTATGAGGAAAAGAATACTATGGACAGATATGGCACATGTAACAACAGCGCTGACTATGAAAGAAATCACTCACAACACAAAGGACATGATCGAGAAGGCAAGATAATCATCGTCATCTTCATCTTTATGAAAAAGGAGTAATATCGAAGGAAATAGCACAAGGCCACAACAAACACGTTCAGGGGAGACAGATTCTCAACGAACGGCAAAATCCCTCACAAGGGGGACACTACACCATTTTAGGCTTTAGGCAACGAAAATTTAGCCCACGGCTGAATAACTGTTGCCTAAAGGTGTATAGGCCGCGGATTTATACACGTTGGCAGGTTTCTATACATTGTCAGGTGACCAGTATAAATCCGTTGCCTATTTAGATTTATCCACGACTCTAAAACCGTTGGAATAACGTAGCCGTTGCCTATTCCTTTTAGGCAACGGATTTTGGGAGTTGCTATTTACACCATGATTCAGAACCGTGCCTTTTCGTTTTGAATAGGCTGCATCTATAAAAGCGTGGCGTAAAATTATTCTTGCAACGGTTTTGGTAAATATTATGCGACACTTAATAACCGTTGCTAATAATATTTGCAATCTAAGGAAACAAAATATTTCATAACCTACGAATTTTCCTTTTCTTTTTTGTGGGCTAAAAATATTATGTCACATATATCTTAAACACATTTATCTTCCTAATTTTGAAGGTTTAATAATCAACTACAACTAAATCATTGATTTAAAAATTAAATAAAATATAATATTTTTTTTTACTAAATTAGGAGCAAAATAACATTAAAGGGGATAGAGATAGTAGCAACGAAGTAGGCACCCCAATATATTAGTACTTTGTCAAGTGCCTATAAATATCAACGTTAAATATGTTTTTTGTCTCTATAAATATATCAACATTTCATTTTAGTCCCTCTAAAAAATTTCTTCAACTTTTAGTCCCTCTAAAATTTTTCATCTTCACTTTTGGTTCATCCTTTAAAGTGAACTCATATGTAGAATTCATATTTTTGAATAAAATTTTACTAAAAATTTCATAATATTATAAGAATATCTCCCAAAAAAAATTAGAATTTTTTTAACAAAACATGAATTTAATATGAATTTTTATATTTTTGAAGGTTTTTTTTTTTGACAAGAAGAAACTTATTGCATTTCATGCATAATAATAGTAGAGATGCAAGATGGAATTCTAATATGAATATGGAAACTAGCATGACGCAAATCCACTCTAGCAAAGCTATGAGCGACTTCGTTGACTTGTCTCCGAATAAACCTAACATCAGAGGTTACTAAATCAGAAGTTAATAGGCGTCTACAATCATTTATTACTGAGCTAAAAGTAGAGACGCCACTTTTACTACCATAAAGACTATCTACCACAGTTTTGAAATCAAGCTCAAAGTCCACAATATCCAGCTGCAGATCACGAACCTAGTACATAGCTGATAATAAACCTAAAGCCTCACCCAAATCCACATCAAGGAGCGGAGTCATCCATTCAGTCTTCACTAACACATAACGACCTTCATCATCTCGAACACACACACCAATGCCAACCCGATTCCGAGCTTGAGAAAAGGCCGCATCAACATTACATTTAAATCTGCTGGGACTTGGTTTAATCCACTTCAAGTCATTCGAGGTAGCGGGATGCTGAGGGATAGGATGACGAATAGTCTGAGCATTCCTCCAACTAGTAAGAAGAGATCCTGCACGAGCACAAATAGCTTGAGCTGGATCCAATCCTAATCATTTATAATGTAAAATTGTTTTTATGATTTGAAATTCCTCAAATTTTTACGATTAAATAATTTAAAAGACCTAAGTGGCACAAAACAAACTTAAAGGATCAACTTATAATAATTAAATAACTCAAAGGATATAAGTGGTACGAAAAAAACTTAAAGGACCAACTTATTTAAATAACTTAAAAAAACATCTCTTGTGTAATTTACCCTTAATAAAAAGAGATCTCAATTTGAATATGCTATGATTAGGGCCGGTCCAACATATCAAGAGGCCTAAAGCAAATTTTATAATGAGGTCGTTTGAAATTTAAAAAATTAACACAATGCTAAGTAATAGCATAATAAATCAAGTTTTGTTGATTCTAGGATTTGAACTTAGGACCAAAAGAATTTGAGGCCCTAAAATTGACCAATTATGCTAGATAATATTGATTATTAATAAGTCATATTATATATTTATAGCTAAGTCCTCGTGAACTTAGCTCAATTGCTATGGACAATGCATAATATATGCAAGGTCCAGGGTTCGAACCTCGACCACCACAAAATAAAAATCAATCAAAAAAAATATTTATAGCTAAATTAACTTTTTAAGCACTTTTTTAATCCAAAATCTTGAGGCCTAGAGTCCTTACTTGGGTGGCTTAAACTTAGGCCAACCCTGACTACAATAAACACCTAAAAAAAATATACTATGATAAAGTATATTTGGCAAATAAGATTAAAATAAATTTTTTATAGTGTATAATATTGTTGATATTGTGTACTGTAAAGAATATTGTTAATATTATACCCCTAAAAAATTATTTTTCATATTATAGTCGAGTAGTTTTATTTTCGTGGGACATATATATATATATATATATATATATATATATATATATATATATATATATATATATATATATATATTATTACTAGCGTTCAGGCGGACACTCTGTGTCCATCTGATTGCTCTTTTTATTGCGCTAATGTGTGTACATTACGAACAATAGTTTTTATGAAATTTTAATTTAGATTAAAATTATAGGTATATATATTTTACACTTTCATTGCACTATTTATTGTGTTATTTTATCCTTTAAAAATATTATTTTAAATTTTAATTAAAATTATTATTGACAAAAGTTTTGTTACAATTTGAAAGTCGCAAATGTTTGTACTTGTAATTTTAATCAAAATCAAAATTTTATATAAAATACCGTTCATAATTTACAAGCATTAGCGCAATAAAAAGAGCGGTAAGACATACACGTGAGAGTCCATCTTTCCGTTAGTTTGATATAATTTATTTCTAGAAGCTTTCTCTTTTTAATCCTATTAATTTAAAGATATTTTGTTTTATTTTATTTTATTTTAAAAAATGGAATCTCAACCATTATTATGTAGTTTAATGGTGGTGGGTTGACGGTTCAAAAAACTTTGCACATACGACCAATCAAAACATTTTATTTTATTTGAAAAAATGGAATCTCAACCATTATTAAGGAGTTTAATGGTGGTGGGTTGACAATTTAAAAAACTTTACACGTATGAGCAATCAAAACATTCTATATTGTCACGTAAATTAAAAATATTAATTGATATAACAATTCTAAATTTTTTTGAATGGTTATGTGTACAAAATTATTTAGAACCGTCAACCCACCACTATTGAACTCTTAATTAAGAGTACACCTAATAAAATAAAATAATTATTTATTTCTATTTCTCACATTCCATCTTTCATGTTACACGTTCATGATATACTAACCACACAATAATGATTATATAATTTATATCTTTTATCTTTCATGGCCTTCTCAAAATTTAACCCCACCCACTTATCCTTTTTGTTTTATTTTTTTCTTTTCTTTTGTTATCTCCATCGATACAGTAGAACACAATTTGAGAGCCACAAAAACTAAGCCCCTTTCTCTCTTCATAACCACACCGCCAACATACTCCTTTCCATGCACTTCCGACCGCCACATGCATTGATAGGAGAAATTAAGACCATTTTTATTGTCTCTTCACACAAGCTTTCCATTGAACTAAATAGAGCTTCATTTTTAGCACATCATTTTCACCCTTTTATCTTCGTCGCACACTAATTTGATAGAACCACCGTGTCGAAGTTTGTACGGCGTTGTGGTCATCTTCAATTCAAGGGTAAGTCTCCTCCTTCCTTAAATTGCTCAGTTTATACTTGAAAATCAAAAAAATTTAAATTCCTAATGAACCCCTAAATTTCATTTTCTATATAATCTGAAATTGGCTTTGATCTTGACAATTTTTGTGTGACTTGGACTGTTATGTTCAATTGAATGTTTATCTTATCTCATTTATACCTAAAAACTGAGTTTTTTTATTTTATTTTATTTTGTTACTCTAATTTTCCCTTTTTTCTTGAATCTAAAATTGGAATTTTTAGGTTATTTTTATACAATAAACAAATTCTATTTTGAGCGTAAGTTTATGAGCGGGTATTTTGGGTTTGTTGATAGTTGCTTAAAAGTTGTATAACATTAACAAATGTATTAGAGGTTTTAGTTGTGTAGGATTAAGTTATTTTATAACTTCTGGAATTGTTCCTAGTGTTGATATGATAGCTACATCATGATTTTTTTTATGTTGAAAAAGATACTGATGTTGATGAGTTTGGTTCAAGTGTCTTAATTTGGATAATTTCTCTAGTCTTAATGTTAAAAGATGAGTTTAATAAATGACGAGGAGTGAGTCACAATCGTTCACTAATGGTAACTATGGAATAGGGATGAAATTTTTTAACTAGGCTTGAGATGATTTTGCTTGAGGTTAGATAATTATGATGACATGTGTACTCTTTACACTTTTCAAATGAATGTTAGAAAGTCTATACTTTATTTGTTCATTCTGGACTAAATTTGTTTATAGTTTAACATAAAGTGGTTAAGAAACACGTAGCATCATATATAAGTTAACATGTGGATTGAGTGTTCACCCCCAATGACTTGTTAATGGGCATATTGGGTTCTTCCTAACAATTTTCTAATAGGAATGAGCAGAAAAAATATTCCTACTATCTAGACGTGTCGTGGTGTCCGACACTTGTTTGACACTTGTACTACATGTGTCGGACAAGTCATGTAAGTGCCCAAAATAAAATAGTTTTTTTCCTTTACTTTGACACTCCTTGAACCGATGTTTGATACCTATATAACTAAATTAATATATATATATATATATATATATATATATATATATATATATATATATATATTAGGGAACTAAATATATATGCAGCGGTGTGCCGGTGTCCTTTGTTTTTTTTTATTAGTAGTGTTAGTGTCTTGTCAATATCCATCCTTTATAGATTCTTCATAGTTCATTTTTTCTTTTGCAATTTTGTGGTTCTTAACTATCTTGAAGTAGTTATAGAGTAATGTGCACCAACTATTTAAGATCTCATTAAGAGATAACAATTTTCTCAAGAAGAGGAGCAAACAATTATGCGTCCTCATTTAATCTTTAACCGAAAAGTATGTACATTTATTCCTGATTTAACATTACAATTATTGTTTTCCACAGTTAAAATTGATTCGTTCAATGTCATGTCTTACCAAAATCTTGTATTTGAATGGTGAGGCTATTACCTTCTACAAAACGATCTATATTTAATTTTGTAGGTTGCATTGTCCTATGCTAATTGAAAAAGTGAGTAAGGGCGTTTCTGGACTGCTTGGTCTCAATTGATATTCTTCTATTTGATCTTATTTTTTATGTTGCAGACAAAGGTGCGGAGATTCGCAAGAAGATACGGTTTGGAGACTTGGGAGAAAATTAGACGAGTTTAATTGGAAAAAGAGTATATTGTAGCTAATTAATTTTAACTATCATGACTGTAAGTTTATATTTTTTTCCTCGTTATTTATTCTTTATTTATTCAAGAAAGAATTCATTCAGCACTTGCAAAAAGCCTTGGGCTCATTAGCATGTTGAAAGTCTTGAAGTTTAGGTGTCAAAAGTCTAGTATAAATTGAAGTGTATTGTCAATCGATTATAATTTTGATTTAAGATGTAACCACTTCATTAAACATTTAGATGTTATTTTTGGCATGTACTTATTAAAATACTTGTATAATTTCAAGATTGTTGTTTGAAGTATTTGATGTATTCAAATTGAAAAAAATCTAATTATTGTGTGCATCTTGATAAAAAGACATTAGGAGTATCTTATATAAAATGTATGTGCAGAATCAAGGGCTAGGCTACTATTATTTTGAAAAATCCAACATCACCCTAGGGTATATGGGGGATACGCTAGTAATGTATACTTTTTTTTAAAAAAAAAAGTTTCCTTTTTGCCACGGTTTTGCATCGTGGCTTTAGGAATAACCGTGGCCTAAAACTGTGACTGCAAGCCGTGGCCTAAACAAAACCGTGGTCTAAAGCGATTAGCTAATCCGTGGCCTCTTCATACATTTAGGCGACGGTTGTAGCATTTGGTGGCTTAAAGTGAAATAACCGTGACCTATACGAATAGGCAACGGCCGTATATACCACGCACGGATATCCGTGGTGTGTTCGTTTTGGCTACGGTTTTGACCCTTATAGCCACGGTTTTGTGCCGTTGCCTAAACTGAAAAATGGTGTAGTGCTAAGCCAAAATGATGCAAAAGAGTTACGCCAAAATAGTGCTAAGCCACCACTTCGACCATTGCTACTAACAGAAAAACAATTATCAAAACCAAGCAAATAGCGAAAAGCTTCTGTTTTATTCGAGTGGACTAACGTCTCACTTAAGAAAAGGGCGTCTGGCTTATAGTAGCGGACTAAATATTTTAATTTTGGAACCACGCTCAGGTTCCCCAAACCTCGACAATTCCATCCTATTATACTCATTACTCTCAACGGTATTCAACAAAGACATGGCAGTATCATCAATAACAATATCCGTAGTGGAAACTCTCCTCATCTTCTTTAAGTAAAATTTGATACAAACCTTCAAACAAATCAACTCGTGGCATCAATTTCATCAATCACTAGGTTATTCATAGTATGCACCACCAAATGCAATCCCCAAAACCACTAATTGTATGAATAAAGAACTTGAAGCAATCCTTAATTTCTAGAAAGATAGATGTGTAATAAAAGGATTATACCTTGTATGAAAATATAGATGACGGCAATTGCAACAAGACAAAGCACATGATCGAAGAAGGCAATGGAACTAGCATAATCTTTATCTATGAGGAAAAGAATACTATGGACAGATATGGCACATGTAACAACAGCGCTGACTATGAAAGAAATCACTCACAACACAAAGGACATGATCGAGAAGGCAAGATAATCATCGTCATCTTCATCTTTATGAAAAAGGAGTAATATCGAAGGAAATAGCACAAGGCCACAACAAACACGTTCAGGGGAGACAGATTCTCAACGAACGGCAAAATCCCTCACAAGGGGGAGCGGCGGCGCTAACCCTAGGAGCGGCGGCAAAAATTATTTCTAACGTAGTTCCGGTTACATTTCTTAGTTGTTGCTATTCTACTCATTTTTAATTTGCATATAAAAAACTAATACTGTTGTATAGGCCATTTCAATTACATCTTTTAATTAATTGTTTTTATTCCTTTGATTACTAACCACTACTCACGTGCAGGGACGGTTTCAAGGCCCGGCTAGTCTGAGCAGTTGTCTGGGCTCTAGCCCAAATTTTTTGCAATTTCTTATGTAAAATCCTTTGAATTTCTTATATAAACCCCTATAAATTGGGACAATTTCTTTAGATTTCTTGATTATCTGTTTACAATTTCTTATGTAAACCCCTCTGAATGTGTTGCAACTTTTTTTGCCCAGACATTATAATAATTCTGGCTCCGCCACTGCTCACGTGTCTCTTTCTCTCCCTTCCATTTTCTTTAGTTTTCATTTTCATACTTCCCTTCTGTCAAAATATTTATTTTCATACTTCCCTCTTTCATTTCCTACAATGGAATTCCTTCTTTTATTTTTTATATATAGTATGTGCAGGTTTTGGAAATAGGAGAATTTTGTTAAAAGAAAATCTCTTATTTGCAAAGGTAGTTGTGGTTACATTGAAAATTGTGTTTTCCACCAATTATTTACTCTAACATTATACCACTGAATGTTAATTTATCTTCCATTTCATTCCCTTTCTATTCATTTTCTTTGATGGGTATGTAATATGTTACTCTTATCACTGTGTGGGATAAAACTTTTATTATTTTTATATTCTTTATTTTGCATCCATTTTTTTTAATAAAAAGTTTAGCTGAGTTGACATTTTTCTTGATCTACTATTAAACTTATAAAATTGACTGTAGATGCACCTAAAAATTATTCAAACAATCTCTATTTACTTACAAGATGTCCTTTAATATTTTTGCAAATATAACCCACACTAATAAAATAAATAAAAATGATTCAATCAAAATTCAATTACTTATAATGTGATCAATGTACATGTCCCTTAATATTCTTGCAAATGCAACCTATACACACAAAAATAAATAGTGTTTAATATTTTAGCTTAATTTTTCAATTTTAGTACAACGTTTTCTAACCACTACTTAACACACACATATATTTTCATCTCTTTCCCCCACTTGACACTTTCATTCACATTGATGTAAGATCATATCTTGCATATTCAAGTTGTGCAACAATGTAAACAAGATAATTGGTGCATTTTCTACACTTTCTACCACCATATTTATTTGTTCTTTGTAGTAAACTTACATAAATTAAATTCCTTCGTGTTAGGAAGTAAAGCCATGATTGCTCTAAGAACTCCAACTCAATACTTATGAAGGCAATCAAGGAAATCAAAGTAGAATATGTTTAGATTTGTTTCAAAATATTTCTACGGTTATGTATCTAATTTTCTACACCTCCTCTTCGTTTGCATTGCTCGATTTCTTCTTTTATATAAGATAGGATGTTATCTTAATTCTTTTAAATATTTGTTTGTACTAGATTTTTATATGAAGTCAAAGTAAAATACATTTAGATTTGTACCAAAATAATATAACGGTCATGTAATGTAATTTTCTACTTCCTCTGAACTGAGTTGAGTGATGAGAACATATATTGTGCCTTATACAAGAGGAATCACATGTTGTCTTTTTTAATATCGGCAAAGATAAATTGGAAAAACTCAAATCCAAGCACAAGATATATGTATTTGAATAAGAGGTAAATAGATAAAAAAAAAAAAAAGTAATGATCTACCAGGAAAAATAGCTGAGCCATAACAACGACCAAAACAAAATGCCATAGAGCAAAAATAAGAAAACTTCTAAGCAACAAAAATAGGGAGATGGTATGGCGACTTAAAAACAACCCAAAAGAGAAGGGCGGCGGTGGGTAATAATGATTAGAGTAAACAAGTGCGATAAACCGTTTTCTTATTATATTCAAGATCCAAACACCATATTTTAACACAGAGTTAAAACAAAGGCCTAAACCCTAAAAGAAACTTATGTCAACTTAAATCACTGATATTTCCCTCAATGATGACATTTGGGCTCAAATGCAAACGGTCCAACAGTGTAGAGTTTTGAAGAAACCCTCTTAGACACTGATTGTTTCACTGGCTTAAGAAGAGCTCCGGTAAGACCACCATGAAGATTTGAGGGTTTTAGTGCTTGTGGTGCACTATCTAAAACAACTTTGCAATGGCGAGTTGAATAACCTGCAATGTTCTTTGGGCCTCCGATATAAAAGTAGCCTTTCTTATCAGTTTTAGCTTTAAGGAAAAACTTGTGTTTGGCGTTGTCGCATTGGAGCTTCACAATGGCACCTTCAATTTTTCAAATAACATAACAATTTAATTGTCTTTTAGCAACAAATAACCCATAACGTTGGAGAAGGTTTTGGTCAAAACTCTTATGAAATAATACATAACAATTTGGACACACACTAATAAAAAAGGTAGAAAATAAAATAATTAAATAAAATGTTTTTTTGAAATAATTAAATAATGTGTTATTTTATAGGCAAATATAATGACGTGTTATTATGTTTGTGTGACTAATGAAGTTCTTCTACAACCTTGTCATAACAATGGTGTAACTATGGAAGTATTCTTCTACAACCTTGTCATGTCAATGAAAAAAACACAAACAAAATGTATATACACAGACACAATATATTAGATCTATGGTTGTAATAATATTTTTAGATCTATCTACATTGTACATCAAATATTAAGCCAAAAGAATGTGTGAAAAATAAACTAAATTTGACATAATATATTACTTATATATTTTGACTCTTCATGCAAGATTGTAGGCAATGCTCCACATGACAAAAGATAGTAGAAAAACAAAAATAAAAATAAAAGAAAATACTTTTTAAAATAAAAAGACAAATAAAATAAAATAGAGTTGAGGCATATAAAGTTGAGAAACAAACCAAGAAGTGGTGTAGCTCCTTTTAGGGTGTCAACACCAGTATGGTTGCATGATTTGACATAAACAACTCCTTCAACAGTGGCCAAGTTTCTTGAAACAAGAGGTGTGTGAGTAGGGGCATGAGCTGGGGCGTGATGATGGTGGTGAGTCGGAGGCTTAGCATAGTGAGGGGGAAGTAAAGGTGTGTGAACTGGAGGCTTAATAGGAGCATGAACATGAGAGTGATGATGATAAGGGGTGGGGGGTTTTGCAGGATGACGAGCATGTAAATGAGTGTGAAAATGGGAAGGGGCAGGGGATGGATAGTGATGTTGGTGGTGTTGATGGGTTGGAGGTTTGGCAGGGTGAGGAGGATGTAAAGGAGTGTGAACCGGAGGCTTAATAGGGGCATGTGCGGGAGAGTGATGATGATGATGATGATGGTGGTGGTGATGGGTTGGGGGTTTTGCAGGGTGACGAGGATGTAAAGGAGTGTGAACATGAGATGGACTAGGGGATGGTGAATGATGTTGATGTTGATGGTGGTTATGGGTCGGGGGTTTAGCAGGGTGAGGAGGATGTAAAGGAGTGTGAATATGAGAAGGTGAATGGGATGGTGAGTGGTTGTGGTGAGGTGGGCTAGCTAATGGTTTATGAACCGGTGACTTAGTTGGAGGATGAAGTGGAGTTGCTGGTTTGTGATGAAAAGTTTCTAGCTCTTCAGCAAAAGCTATGAAAGAGGTTATTTGGAGAAAGACAAAAAGCAATACTAGAGTTTTGGCCATTTTTTTGGTTTAAGAGAAGGCAACCTTGAAAGAGAGGGAGAGGAGTGATGTTGGTGTGTTGAGAGAGTGTGAGAGTTGATCTATTTATAGGAGCTAATGCCTAATATCATTGCGGTTTTCTTTATGTGTTATAAACATTGTTTCTTTATTTATGTTTTTTAGTTAATGCCCAAATTCATTGAACTTTATTTGAATTTAAGGGGCAAACTAAATTGTTTCTTTATTCATGCTTGTTAGTGCAAGACATAAGGACAAATTTGGGAAGGGGTTCAAGGGAATACTGAAGTGTAGGGGGAATATATACTTATTAGTTTTGAGCACCAGCGAGAATATTAGTTTTTTTTTTCTTAAAGGAAGGGGAATATATACGTATGGTATGGTATATATTTACACTCTTATAAAATCGATACCTTTTCTTAAAAATAAAATACAATCGATATTTATTTTTTTTTAAAATGACAATCAAAATTCTTTTTATTGACCTCACCAAATTCTGAAGGACATTTTTGCAATTGTCAAAAGGGTTAATAGATCTTTACCCCCCTGTAATATAGGTCATTTTCGGTTTTCCCCTGCAAATTTTTGACTTTGATTTACCCCCTATAAAAAAAATTTGTTTTGATTTACCCCCTAGTAGATCAAGCAAAAACCAACTTTATATTTTTTTCAAGAAATTTTCGTTTTTGTTTGGCCTATTATGGGGGTAAATCAAAACAATTTTTTTTTACAGGGGGGTAAATCAAAAAAGAAAATTTTATAGGGGGAAAACTGGAAATGACCTATATTACAGGGGGGTAAAGACCTATTAACCATTGTCAAAATTATTTCTTGCTCTGTCTGTATGTACCACTATTTTGTCCCTCAAATGCCTCCATTAAATACTTAAGGGAAATGTTAACGAGTGTCGTTGGGACGCTCTTTAAGAACCTCTAAATGGTTCCCTCACAAAAACAAGAACCTCTAAATGGTAATATTTTATGAAAATATATGTAATCAATGCGTTGGAAATAGAAATGTGTTACTTTTACTCATTATCAAGACACAATACTTTATTCTGAAAATTATGACACTTTAATTATGATATTAAAATGTTTCCTATCAAATTAATATTGCACTATGTTGATGGCTTACATATCAATGTTTCTTCTTTTGACGAGTGCATAACTAGCTATGCACATTACACAAAGGTTTAGTAGAGAAAATGTATAATACATGTTTAATAAGGGTTTGTTTGCTTTTTGAAAGTATTTAGTTTTAAAGCATTTGTTTATTTTAAATTCCTAACAAGGAAATTGAAGACTTGTGTTGCAAACAATTGCGATAGAGGAAATATAAAAGACAAATTAGAAATAACCCATTTTTAAAACTAATTAAAATAAAGTTTGATACTTTTCAAATTTTTAGAAATGTTATACATGTTTTGAAAATTGTATAAAGTTATTGTTGATTAATCTTCATTGAGAAATTAGTTCGCATTTAAGATCAATTCTCCCCTCTCAACTTTATTATTATTTTTTTTGTATGCAATAGCTGAAGATTGAACTCTTTTTTTTTTTTTTGAAAAAAAAGGAAAATAGCTTATAGCATTTTCAATAATTCACGATCACTTATTTAAGTTATCAAAATTGCTTACCACTTAAAATCAATCTTATGGTGGTAATTACACTTTATTGTAGAATGTCATATTAAGCATAACTATTTCTTTTTGAATAAAGATTGATAGACACCCTTAATGTGTACATCATTTTGTACCACTCTGAAGAATTTCAGTTAACCAAATATATGGTCTCTTTGACCACATTTTTTCAGTTGCGTGACCACTATTTTTTCAGCATTTAGAAGCTGAAAAATGTGATCACGCAACTATAAAATGCGTGCGATCACTATTTTTCCACTTAGTTAATTAACCAAATAAATAGTGGTCACGCACTAAAAAAATGTGGTCACACAGACCATATATTGGGTTAACTGAAATTTTTCAGAGTGGTACAAAGCGGTGTACACATTAAGGGTGTCTACCTATCATTGTTGTGTTTTTTTTTTTTACATCATACTAACCACACTCCCTAAAAAAAAATCATACTAAGCACACGTTATAATATTTATTATTTCACAAACTGAATTCGTGGGATAACTTGAAATTGTTTTTTTTTGGTTACAAAGCTAAAAAAGGAGGAAAAGCAACAACAAAAAAGAAAAAACAAAAAAAAACAAGCCTAAGCTCTAGGAAACGAAGTTCCCATGGCGTCTAGTCTGATCAGAGGGAGAAGATCATAAGGAGGGGATGCATGTCTCACAAACTCTTCGTTCGAAGTTGCTCCAAGCTTTGCCATGAAGTCAGCACATTGATTTCCTTCTCTAAAACAATGATGGATGGAGAAGTTTCTTGAGGAAAGCAGGTCTTGAATATCTTGGATTAAAACCGCATACGCATGAAAGCGAGATGTACTGTTGGATAGCAGTGTTACTGAAAGAAGCGAATCTGTATAGCAGACTAAATTCTCAATTCCCTATTCAATTGCAACTAGTAGACCTCTATGAATTGCCGTAAGCTCAGCAAACAAGATATCCGTCGTTGTACCGATGTAACCCGAGAACCCTTCAAGGAAGAAACCTGATGAGTTTCGCAATAACCCTCCATAGCCTGCTCGCATAGGGGAGCCCAAACAGCTTCCATCTGTGTTTAGCACAACACAATTGGCGTTGTTATTATTCCAACGAACTAAACTCTCCGAATGCTGGACAGGAGCAGAATGAAAAGCTGTCCGAATGTCAATCACTGAACTGTGGATATTGCAGATGATCCGAGGAAGGGACAAAGGATCCTGGCTAAGGCACATGGAGTTACGCTGCCGCCACGTCCACCAGAGGGCAGCGAGGAAGAGAGAAGAAAGGTATCCAGCAGAATGGTTTTTGATCCAATTACGCGGATTAATTTCAGTGAAAAAATCCTGAGCAACAAAACCGAGCCTATGCCAAATATGGGAGGAGAATCGACAGTCCCGAAGACAATGCAGAATTGTTTCTTCATCATCTCCACATCTCGGATAGGTAGAAGAGGCAGCCATTTGACGGTGGTGCAGAAGTGATAAGGTAGGGATCGCATTGTGGCATGCGAGCCAAATCAACGTCTTGTACTTTTCGGGGATCTTTAGCTTCCATATCCAAGACCAAGTGTAAGATGAAGGCGTGGTGATAACTGGATCAGAATTGCAAATTAACCACGCATAACCACTTTTAGCTGTGTAAACCCCATTTTTGCTATGGCTCCAGATGGTGGCATCTTCAACTCTATCATTGAATCTGATTTGCTTGTTGTTTATGAATTCCGCTATTGTTGGAGGCAGAATAGTGTAGAGAGCTTGAGTGTGTTGGCCGTTGTGAGTGAAGACATCTCTAACGGTAAGGTGGACATCATGTATGTCAATTATGGGAACCAAAGAACCAATCAAACCATGTGAGCTCCAATTGTGAAACCAAAAGGAGGAGGAGCCTGATCCAGCACGCCAAATGTAACCATTGCAAAGAATATTTTTTGCTTTAATGATTGAAGACCATGAAGGGGAGCTGGTACTATTGCAGGTGGCATGAAGAATGTTTGACCCTGAAGTGTATTTATTGGAGAGAATGTTGACCCATAATTTATTTGTTGACTGAACCAAATCCCAAACAAGCTTTCCAAGAAGACAGGTATTAGCTTCTCTAGCTTTCCTAATGCCCAATCCGCCAACCTGTTTCGGACTAGATACTTTCTTCCAGTTTACCAAGTGAATTCCTTTGTTGTTAGTGCCTTTCCATTGAAAATGTTTAAGAGATTACTGCAAATAAAATATGAAATTAATTACAATCAAAAGATTGCCTGATTACGGTACAAAATTCTTTTTTTTTCTTCTAACGAATTTATCGCCGAAACTCACACTAAGTGTCGCGAAGTGGAGAATTTTAAATTCAACTTTGTACCAGTGCATATCAAATGTATGTGTAACTACCATCACAATTGTGCTTATGGATAAATTTCTTTTCTTTTTTTGATCAAGTAGACTACTGACTTGAAATTTACCTCTTACGATGGAGAATATGATGTTCGAACTCCTACCCCTACATAAATAACACAACGTCCACAACAAATGAATTAAACTCAGGAGGACAAAAATTCACTTCTTCTCTATCACTCTCTTTATTGATATTTCCTAATTACGGTAATATTATACTATGCACTTTTGAAGACCCTATTTTACCTTCACTGAAATTTTCGTCATTCTATTTCTAAACCAGCTTTTTGGTCTCTCTATCATACATTTCTAGAGTTTTTTTAATCCGCCGTCAATTTTGGTGATGTGTCATCCTTATTATTGACATGGCAAAGCTGGATAAAAAAAAATCTGTCATTATTTTTCAATTAAATTATTTATATATTAAATTATTTTTAATTATTTAAATTAAGTGGTAATATTTTGCTCTTCTAACCTTCATGGACAATATTTACATCATGTTTAAGATAGTTGTAAAATGATCATCAATCATCAATCAATCAATCAATCAATCAATATACATGTATTCTAAGCTACACTTTGCTGATGTGTTCTTCTAACAAAACTCCCAATTTCTTTAACTTTTGCTCTAAGATTGAGACTTGCTCTAATACATGTTTTTTTACATGCCAATTTTCATTTTAATTTTCATTTCCCATATAAATTACTAATTAACTCTCCATTAATTTGACTTTATGAATGATGCATGATTAATACCTCATGGGTCTATTTATAAAAAAAAAATCCATTGGTTACCTTTTCTCATTGAGATAATCGGTTACATTTCTTAGTTGCTGCTATTCTACTCATTTTTAATTTGCATATAAAAAACTAACTGTGCTATATAGGCCATTTCAATTACATTTTTTATCGATTGTTTTTATTCCTTTGATTACTAACCACTACTCACGCGCAGGGGAGGTTTAAAGGCCCGGCTAGCCTGGGCAGTTGCCCGGGCTCTGGCCCAATTTTTTTTTTCAATTTCTTATGTAAATCCCTCTGAATTTCTTATATAAACCCCTATAAATTGGGCAATTTCTTTAGTTTTTTTTATTATTTGCTTGCAATTTCTTAGGTAAACCCATCTGAATGTGTTACAATTTTTTTTGCCTATACTTTATAATAATCCTGGCTCCTCCACTGCTCACGTGTCTCTTTCTGTCCCTTCCATTTTCTTTAGTTTTCATTTTCATACTTCCCTTCTGTCAAAAAATTTATTTTCATACTTCCCTCTTTCATTTTCTACAATGGAATTCCTTTTTTTATTTTTTATATATAGTATGTGCAGGTTTCGGAGATAGGAGAATTTTGTTGAAAGAACAACTCTTATTTGCTAAGGTAGTTGTGGTTACATTGAAAATTGTGTTTTCCATAATTATTTACTCTAACATTCTACCAATGAATGTTAATTTATCTCCCATTTCATTTTCTTTTTATTCATTGTCTTTGATGGGTACGTAATCTGTTACTCTTATCTAGGTGTGTGATAAAACTATCATTATTTTTATATTCTTTATTTTGCATCCATTTTTTTTAATAAAATGTTTAGGTGAGTTGAACATTGTTCTTGTTCTACTAATAAACTTATAAAATTGTTTGTACATGCCCCTAAACATTATTCAAACAATCTCTATAATTACTTACAAGATGAATATTACACATGTCCTTTAATATTTTTGCAAATGTAACTGTAACACCCTATTTCTATTAAGCGATAAAACGCGCGAATATATCAGAAATATTCTAGAAATAGATGTTACGTCTCCGAATAAACCACAATCATACATGCATAAAGATCATGTTACACAACATAGCAGCGGAACAAACAGATAAATTCATAAAAATCTCTGGATCTCCAAACATAATACAAATGTATTCTCCAAATCTCAAATAACAGAATATCTCCACAACTCCCAAAATACAAAGTCAAATAAACAACATGCAAAGACTATCCTAGATCAGAGCCCTAATCTAGACACTTGCATGAAAAAGAGGAACTCCACTCCTCGGCATCAACAAGCAACAACTAAGCATCTTGCACTCCATCTACCCGTCCATACAGAAAGGTAGGTGGTAAACCACTGAGGGTTAGCATTACATCATCATAATCCATGAAAAACATTTATTATGAACATTGGAAATAAAAGGATATATTCAAGAATAGCAATTCATACATATTATTCACAAGTAATAGGTTAATGTAAATTAAGTTTACGTATGTATATAAGAGCGATAGCTTTCAAAAACGCGGTGAGTGTTTGGAAGGAGGAATACGTGAATTAGGATTACGTTTCCAGATTTCAATGATTAAGTGATAGTCTTAAGCAATGGATGAAAGGCTTTTAGGTTAATTTGAAATTTTTATTTTAGTTTAAGGGTATATTAGTCAGTCTGGGGTGTAACTTGTGTTTTTTGGGGTGTGAGTAGCATCAGCCATAATCTATAATCTAAAATCTATATATTATATATAAAGAAAACAACCCCTTTCAGCATTTTTTGGGCTGACTTTTTCTCTTTCCAAAAATGTCATCAATTTTTAATACAAATAACAGATGTAACAAACAGATAAGAATAAATTTAAATATTAAAATATAAGTGTAACAGACAAAAATGTCCGTTTTTTTCCTCTATCATTTAAAAAGTGTAACAAACTAGATAAGTGTATCTATACTTACTTTTTCATTATCCCAATTATACCCTTAACAAATTTTTCTATACTAAAGATTGTTGTTGGTGTCATTAAAATAATAAGAATTTAGATTATATTTTTTTTATTACGTTGTTGTTTACATTGAAATATATAATCATTGTAGTTTGATTTGTTATATTTTTTTTTTGGTTACAATAGATAAGAAAAAGAGAAAAAAAACAGAAAACAAAAGAAACAGGAAGAGATTAGGATCTCAGGAACATAGTCCCTGATGCATCAGACTTTAACAAAGGGCGAAGATCATCAGGAGGCGACTGATGAATAAGAATTGCAACATCTGAAATTGCATCTAGCTTAGCCAAATAGTCAGCACTTTGGTTTCCTTCACGGAGAGTGTGGTGGAGCGAAAAATTCCCTAGAGAAAGCTTGTCTCTGATATCTTGGATGAGAACAGCATGAATATGGAACTTCGAGCTGATGCCAGTGATGAGGTTAATTGAAAGAAGGGAATCAGAATAAACAGCCATATTGAGATGCCCATATCAATTGCAAGAGTGATATCATGATATATAGCAGTTAGTTCTGCTTGTAAAATGTCAGAAGAAGAAGGAAGGAATCCTAAAAATCCTGACAGATAAAAGCCAGCACTGTTACGAATTAAACCACCGAAACCTGCCCAAGTCGGAGAACCAATACAACTCCCATCAACGTTCAAAATTGTACAGTTGAAATTGTTGTTGTTCCATCTAACATATATGTCCGAATCCATCACCGGCATGGGCTAGAAGAATCAAAAATTAATGTCCTCCACAAAATAGCTAATGTTCGAAGCCAGCCTCTGAAGCGACATGGATTCATTGCTCAAACACTTCGCGTTGCGGCTCCGCCAAATCCACCATAACCCTGCAGCAAACAAACTAGCATGGATGCCTTTTAAACCATTCTTGACCAAACCTCAATATCTGTTATCGCAAAGAATGAGGGGTCCGAAAAACCGATGTGGTGCCAAATGATCTTTGAGTAATTACAGTCACGGATGCAATGTAAAACAGTTTCGTCAAAGTCACCTCACCGATAACAAAGCGCAGAAACAACGATCTGCCAGTGATGAAGCAGGGTCGAGGTAAGGAGAGAGTCGTGACAAGCCAGCCAGATGAAAAATTTATATTTCTCCGGGATTTTCTGTTTCCAAATCCAAGACCAGGAATGGATGTCGGTGTCAGTTCCGGAGAGGGAGAGCAGCCACTGATATCCATTTTTGGCGGAATAGGTACCATTTTTATTATGGGGCCAAATGAAGGCGTCGTCAATGGCATCATTGAACCTGAAATTAATATTGTTAATGCAGTCGGTCACAACTTGAGGAAGAGGAGTGTACAGCATAAGGGACCTTTGGATTTTAGCAATAACATCTTTAACCGTGAGGTGGAGGTCAGGGATGTCGATGATGGGGACAAGAGATCCTAGGGGACCGAACTCACTCCAATGACTAAACCAAAAGGAAGAAGAACCTGATCCCGGGCGCCACGAGTAACCACTGATGAGAACATTCTTTGCACGGATAATAGAAGACCAAGTAGGGGAGCTGCTGCTCGTGATGGAAGCACTAAGTAAATTCGGCCCTGCTGAGTACTTGGCAGCAAAAAGAGACACCCAAAGCTTGTTCTTATTATGAAAAAGTTCCCAAACTAGCTTCCCTAAAAGACAAGTATTCGCCTCTCTAGCAGATCTGATACCTAACCCTCCAAAAAAACATTTATATTTTTACTTTTAATCAAAATTAAAATTTCATAAAAAAACATCGTTCATAATTTTCAAACGTTGGCGCAAAGTGCTCATCTTTTCGCTAGTTATATATATAAAGAAAATAGCCCCCTTTAGCCTTTTTGGGTTGGCTCTTTCTCTTTCTCTTTCCCAAATTACCATTAAAATACAAATAACGTATATAACAAATAGATAATAATAAATTCAAATATTAAAAAAAAGTCTAACAAACTCAATCTTTATTCTCCACGATATATCAACTTTTCCGTATCTTTTGTCCTTTAAAGAATATAATTGATGGGAGTGAATTCAAAAGTAAAAAAAAAATGTAACAAACACAATATAAATATATTTCCGAGTTTTTCCTTTATGCTTTAGAAAGTGTAACAAACTAGATCGAATATATCTATACTATATATAAATAAAATATAAGATTTTGGCCAAACCTTTTCATTATCCCAATTATACCCAAAAATAATTTTTTTCTATGATAATGATTAGGGTTGGTGTCATTAAAAAGATAATAATTTAGATTATATTTTTTGTTATATCATTTGTGTCATTAAAATAGATAAATTTTGGTTTGTTATAATTTGAAAGCAACAACTCATTTATATTTTTACTTTTAATCAAATTCAAAATTTCATAGAAAAACACAGTTCAAAATTCTCAAACTTTAGAGCAAGCCCGTCTTTTCTCTAGTATTTATAAAATGGATTAGTAGGTTAAAAAATATGTACTAGTAATTAAATAACCCCGTTCTTGTCCTCGTGAGCATAACTCAGTTGATATGGACAATGCATAAAATATGCAAGGTCCGGGGTTCAAACCCCGGCCACCACCAAAAAAAAGATAACCTCGCTCTTTTTTAACAATTTTTTTTTTAAAAAGATAAAAATAAAATAAAAGTTGCCCTCAAAAAAAAAAAAACAAAACAAATAACACTTTGCTCAAAAAATATTAAAATAACAACTAGGGATACAAGCGTTGTGTATATATCATGAATACTCGCAAACAAAATCCGAGATAGGGTTTCTTCCTTGACAATAATTCAAAGGGTTTCACTTTCAACAACAGCACCGCACCGTTCTCATGAATATCCCTCCTCAGCCCAAACTGGCGGCGCTTCTGGTAATTCTCCATGCCGAACTTATTGTCGAATTCCTAACTTTTCTCGATGTAAAATCTCTGTTACGGATGAAGTGTGTATGCAAGTCGTGGAAAACCCTATTCTCTGATTCAGTCTTCGTCAAAATGCACCTTAAAAGGCAATCGACACGAATGACACACCTAGCACTTCTCTCAAAAATGACCCAAGGTTTAGTAGATAGTAGGGCAGTACCCATCTCTCGTTTGGTGGATTCCTCCTCGAATTCTATCACCCTTACAGACGACGATCCTTATTACCAATTCAATTTCAAGAACGCCAGGGGCATGGTTGGTTCGTGCAATGGATTGGTCTGCTTGCAAGGTTGTTCTTCATCAGATTTAGCTACGTATACCGACCACTCGTTCTCTTTCTTGAACCCGGCCACAAGGACTATATCTGAAACATTAATGTCTTTTCGCCAATATCACAACAGTGATCCCTGGGAAAATATTTGCAGGTTCGTGTTTGGTTATGATAATTTAATGGATACTTACAAGGTGGTGTCGTTAAGTTTGAAAATTGAGAACAGCCTTGTGACATCTTTGGTAAGAGTTTTTACTTTAGGTGATAATGTTTGGAGAAATATTGATTGTTTCCCTGTGGAATTGGTGTATCATCCTGCATGTTTTACTACGAGGGAGGGTGTTTATTTGAATAATAGTATTAATTGGTTTGCCCGTCACCGATATAATTGTCATTTGAAGAATATCATAATTGAACAATTTGTGATTATCTCGCTTGAGTTGGGGACAGAGACATATACACGGTTGTTGCCACCTCGATGTTGTGATGAAGAGCTACGTGATCGTTCAATACTTCCTCCAGCTCTTTCTATTTTGAATGATTGTCTTTGTTTTTCTTATGATTTCAATTTCTTAAAATGAAGGAATTTGGAGTTGAAGAGTCTTGGGTTCAATTTCTTAAAATTAGTTATCTAAATCTTCAAATGGATTATAGGTCTCATGAGTTGGACTACAATTATATTCCCGAAACGATTGTAATTCCATTGTGTGTTTCAGAGAATGGTGATACATTGATATTTGCAATCAATCGTGAAGACCAAGTAATTCACTACAATTGGCGAGATAATAGAGTAAAGAGAATTAAAAGTACCAATCAAATTTGGTGGTTAGAGGCCAAGGGATATGTTGAAAACTTGGTATCGACTTCATGAAAGTATGTTTTGTTCGATAATTTACTTATTTGAAATTATTTTAGTGTGTGTATAGTGCACAGTGAATTGTGTGATTATTTTCATATCATGGTTTTATTTACTATCCTAATTTTGAGCTTTGTGTATGGTACTATGATATAAATCTCTCATGCCATCATCAATAGTTCAATATCATCCCTTTTACAGCATAGCTGAACCAATTCAATTCATATATACACATTGTGATTATTTTCATATGATGGTTTTGATTTGATTATATTGTTGAACAATTATCTATTTTATTTTCAATTTTGTTCAATTCCCTCTATGTATGACAAACTTGTTAGTAAGCTTAGCATGAACTAAGAACTTTGTATGACAACCATTGTTACAGTGTTGCGCAGCATTGCGCTATGTGAAACTACACTAGATTGTGTTCCTTTTTGAGTCTATGTAGACTCACGAGTCTGACAACCTTGGATGTAGCCACATGCGTTGAATATATACATGGACATAAATAAAGTATAGTATCCTTTGTAATCTAAGTGAGCCAATTCTATTCCTGTACTCATGCACATAAATGCTTGTAATTTATCTGCCTTATGTTTAGGTGACATAAATTAGATAAATCATAGAGCATTGAACATTCAGGTAATCTACAGAGAATAAATTGTAGTGCATATGGCTAAAAAGGAAATATAGAATGGTTATTTAACCATGTCATTTTATGTGTAATAATAACTGTTTGAGGTGCAAAATCACTTTTAAATAAGGTATTAGGTAGTTTTGCTTAGATTTTGATGATTAACCTTAGAGGATTTTGAAATTGAAAGCAGCAAGTTTTCACCAATAATAACATAATATTGAGTTACAATAATTCCGTATTTTTAGCCTTTTAATCAACTTTGTTACTTAGGACCAAGCAGGATCAATATAAGCTGAAGCAACCATGTGTTTCATTTGCTCTCCCAATAAAGCAGAGGCACTGACCATGCTCATACAAAGAGGACTTGATCAATTCTTAATGCTAGCTTATTTATATCAAGAACTGAAGTTGCAGGCTGTTACGTACTGATTATCATTTTATTTTTTTTAATTTGATTGCAAGGATAATATGTTATTTGTCAACCCAACTTAGTAGGAAAATGCTTGGTTGTTGGATAATATGTTATATGATGATGACAACATATTTGCATTACATATGTTTCTTGGTACATTCATATGTTTTTTATTCATACCATTTTGTTAACAAAATACGTTTTTTCATAATTTTCTGAGCAGTCGAAAAGTTTTGATCATGTGATATGTTCTTTTCTCCTCAACTGAGAGATAGCGACTAAATGCTCAGAAGAGCTAGGCTAGCAAAGAATTGATAGTAATTGTACCATTTTGATCTGGATACAGTTAACCTATTTCTGATTCACTTTTTAAAGAAGTTGATAGTTTGTACCGTTAAGAAGTACAAAACTAAAGGTGGTTCCGGTGAAACTAAACTCGGAGGCCTTTATGCAAAGTCTCGAGTTTAAAGGGAGACCTATTTTCCTCTTCAAAAAAAAAAAGGGTGACCTATTTATATTGGCAACTTATGGTTGACACAAAAAGATTTCATAAGACTATTCATGGTTTAAATAAATGAGAAATTAGTAAAGATTTGTTAGGGGTTCAGTTTGGGAGTTTGAGGATTTCTTAAGACGACTATATCATCCAACTATATTTTGTTTAATACATGAGTGTCCTCATGGCAATGCACACGCGGGGAGGGGGGAAGGTAGAAACTTGGGATCGAGTTCACAAACACCTATACAACTAACCATTATGTTGTAAACAAATCGGATCAAGGTAAAAAAGATTAACGTGCTAGAGAGTCTAATTTGATTTGAATTGTTTCTTTTAAAAAATACATTTTGAAACCCACTATAGTTGATTAAGTAGCGTTGACTTTGGACCTTGTTGTGTGTTTTTGTCAATGTTTCAAGTTCGATTTTATTTTATTGGTTGCAAATTTTGGCTGGCATGTCCATACATAGCTTTTCTCTGATTAAAAGATTCCCCCCCCCCCCCCCCCCCCCCCCACAAGTGATGATGAGATTGAACCATTCGAATTAGTTGATCTTGTGCCGAATACCGAGTTTCCAAAAAATAGGAAAAAGAAAGAAAAAAATAAACAAATCTGATTTGATATAGCGTGGTTGGAATCCTTTGGTTGACTTGGTTTTTTTCCCCTACATAGTTGTATTATTTTAGGAGACCCATACTTAATGACCCTCACAGTTGGCTCTTATGAGATCTTTTTCGATAGATTTTTTTGGAGAGAAAGTGAAGCCATATGCCTCTTGTTTTAAGCTACTCATGCAACCTCAACTACTCTTGGCAAGTAAATGATTCATGTTCATGAAATTTCACTTCAAATGATTGGTCTCTTAGCAAATAACCCAAATTTACACTTAAATTATTAATCATAAAAAGCACTCAATATTCAAAACAATAAAACAAATGTTGTACCTCCCATCCGAACTCGGGATTACTACGCTTTTTTAATCTTGGAATAGGAAGTTTAACACCAAAAATAAAAATAAAAATAATAATAAATAATAAAACAAATGCTGTAGCTTTACTAAAGTAAACTGTTGCTAGCTTTAAGTCTCTTATAAACTAGATTTCCAACACAAGTGATTCAATTAAACAATATAATTTGTCGACTAAAATCAAATTTTACTTTTAATTTTAACTAAAAACATTCAAAGGAAAAATTTCTTTACTTTTATAAATCATGTTATCCTATTATCTATACCAACAGTTGCAACATACAGTGACAACAGCAGCACCAAAAACCTAGCTGACAGTTGCAATTGTATATTCGCAATGGTCTCTAACTGTGTTTATACCAAAATGAATACAATATTCATAGATCCAATTGCTGCATTTCCCTCCCGGTGCCTAACTATCAGAACCATGATTGACAATGCATCATCCCGCATCTCTTCACCTGGTTCGGTTAACATTCAATTTGGCACAATACTGGCCTTAACAGCCCGTTCTGTATTCCCTTGGTATAAACACAATGTGAACAGTGCTTTCGCAGCCTCGCCCTTTCCTCTTCGAATTCCTTCACAAAAGAGAGTAACTAGTGGTTTGATTGCTCCAGATGCACCAATTACCTCTTTGTTTTCATCCACTGCAGAGAGGCTGAAAAAGGTGGCTGCTGCATTTGTACGAGCTTCAATATTACCACTCTTGAGCACATGAAGGATTCCCAGCACAGCCTTGGAAGCCATGATGCGGTCTTTGTTTTCTTCATAGATAGATAGATAGAGAAGAGAAGATACCGCATTCTCTTGGGTGCCAGCATCATGAATATAGAGGAGATCAACGAGGAGGGGTATAAAACCAGCTTCAGCAATCAACTTTCGAAAAGCATGATCATGTATTGCAAGACGGAGATCTCCTGCAATAAAACCCTAAATTTAATTTATTAAATCCAAAACATTATGTCATCTAACAATGGATAGATTAGAGATACTAGTTCCGGTTATTCAAATGAAAGAAGTGATCATTGTACAACCACATACAACATCAAACTTTGTTTAGAACCAAATGTATCTAGCAAAAAGTCTCGCACAAGATTGGGTTGGTTCTTTTGCTTTCACACTCAGTGAACGTGTGTTTGCATGACCACAGGAGAGAGGGACGGGGAGACAGAAAAATAAGTTTGTTTGGTATATTGCTCACCTGTTGCACAACGCTGCTCCGCAATGCAACCGGAAGTAAGTTTCCTCATTAAGGTATCAATTCAAGATCTATTAGTTCCGAAGAGCCATCTGATCTTTCCATACAGAGCCAGAAACACTACTACAATTTTGGCATACAATAGCGCTTCATTAATAGCGCTTTTACTAAAACGCTATGAAAAATGCTATATGGAGACTTACTTTAGCGCTTTTGGTCGGGCGTTATTATAAAGGTCACCATATATTAGCGGTTTTCAAAAAACGCTATTACAGTGTCATAAAATGGGGGTTAGATAGCGCTTTTGGATGAACGCTAATACAAGTAGTATCCTTTTGTTAGCGCTTCTCCCAAAGCACTCTGATATGCATGTATCCAAAATAAAAAAAAAATGAAAAAAAATATAGACCAAGTATTATTTCTTCATTTTTCTATGTAAGTCACACCTCAATACTCACTGGAGTCTGGAGCCTTCTTCTCCATTCTCGCCCAACTCACTCGAACCCAACCCTTCTCTATTCTTCTGCTCAGTTCCACCTGAACCTAACCCTTCAATAGATGTTCTTCTTCTCCTCTATCACTCACCACTGTTCCTTCCTCCGTCGAATCTCACCCTCCATTCACGAGATTCCTTTTTCATCCGTCGAACTCATTCTCCTTCAAGAACGCACCATCATTTATTTCCCTCATTGAACCCTAAAATTATTCCATGGAAACCATTATTCAAAATCCTAAAAATCAATTGAAACCCTAAAAATTGATTGAACCCATAAATGAGAAATCAATTCAAACCCTAAAGAGGATAATCACAACTGGAATTAGGTACGTACTGATAGGAGAAATCTCTCTCCCTCTTTGTTTCCAAAATAACAGGTAAAAATAAGGATTAACAAATTCTCTACTGGGATGTTGATCACAATGAATCTGTAATCATAAAAAATTGTTTCTTTTTCTGTATTTTTATCTTTTATTATTATTTATTTTTTTTCAACCCTTTTATGTGATATAGGTGGAAAGCGTTGAGGCATTACTTGAGGTTGAGGTGAGTTCCTCATTATCCAATATCCATCTTGTTTTTCCTTTAAAAAATTCAATTTTGGATTAAAAATTGTGTTTTTTTTTGTCAAGTTTCAGCAATTTTATTTATTGTTGTATTATTAAAACCAGAAAAACTTCATCAAAATTTTTTATTAAAACCCAAAAATAAAATCCCTTATGAGATTTTCTTTTTATTATACTGGTTGTGGATTCATTTACGTTTTAGATGATGACTATTGTTGGATCTGATATGGTTTTAATTTGTGTTTTTTAATATAATTCTTTTTTGGGTGTATTTTGCTTTTGTGGTTGGTTTTCTTATTGTGTTTGATTCATGATACACTTACTATGTAAAAGGCAAGTGTGACTCTTCAACAACAACAGGTTCTGATCAATGGAAATATGGTGAGCAATTCTTAGAAATTGAGTGCCCATAGTGTTAAGGATGATGAGTGCCCATAGAAATTAAGTATATGCATGAATTTGGGATTATCATAGCTGGTACCTCTTGAAATATGGGATTGTCATATCTTTTTAGATTAGAACACACACTTGGGTTACATTGGGGTGCCAATGTCATGTGACATTGGCCAACCACAATGTCACAAGTGTACAAAAAAACAAAAACAAAAAATTGTGAGAAGAAAGTCACTTGTGACATTGTGGTTGACCAATGTCACACGACATTGGCACCCCAATGTCATCCAAGTGCTGAACACTTTGACACCAATTAGTCCTATTTGTAAGAAAGTAATATGCTTATTATATGCTTTAACTATTTTCTAAATGAAACATTAGAGAAATGATTTCACTCTGTCTTGGAGAGTTTTAAGGAGTGAAGAACTACAATTAATTATAATATAGGTCAAATACCTTTTTTGGTCCTTTAAGTCCTTTAAGTTTGACAAACTTAAAGGTCAAACTTAAAGGATCAAAAGGGGTATTTGGTCTATAATGTATATATTTCATTCATTGATAAATGCAAGTGATGTCATGTAAATGCAATTTCGTTTATTTCAGGGCCCCTGGTATACACTCCTAATCTTATTCCTTTTCAATTTCATTTTTCTTGCTCTTATGTAATAATTAGTTACAGGTACTAACCATTTATTGGTTGTTCTTACTCTAAAAGTTTAGGACATAGAAAGCTCATTACACGTCTCTCTTGTTCAAAAAAAATATGGGCATAATGCTTTTATTTGCAGTGCTTTGAAAGCATTCAACACATCCCTTGACCTCAAATATGCATTATATTTTCAATCTGGTAGTCTCTAATATGATTTAGTCTTTAATTTATTATCCTTTCCTACAGCTGTCAATTGTATCATTGAAGTATATGCAGAGACTTTTTTTTTCTCTTAATCAATGTTTGAGCATTCTCTAGGTTACATTTGAAATACCTCTTCATGATATTTTTCTTTATGGACTCATTTTTAATGTTAAATGTTTCATCTTTAACATGTTCAAATTTACACATCAGTGACAATTATACATTAGTTCTAATATGTAGATCGTTGTTAACGAAACACATTAATGTTTTAGGAATTTATTCTGAGCAAAGTCCATTGCCTCAACTTTTTAGTCTAAGTAATTTGAACCAGTCATAATCAATTCTTGTTCTTCAATTAGGTTATGTGGGGAGTATAATTAGAACATATCAAGCTATCTCATTTTGTATGGGTGTACTATATAAATGAGAGTAAATTTAAACATGAGCTTTGATCCGTAGCCTTGTTCTGGCCATGCATCATAAGGTACCGAGCGAGTGAGCTCCTGGTTTGGTAATGTTCAAATATATGATGTCATATTTCTAATTTAGATAATGTATTTTGAACTTGGTTTCCTGATAAATTGACTCTGGGCTACACTGTGTAGCCTACACACCTGCCTTTGAGAGATTAAGATTTTCACTGGATGATGCTATATACAGTTGGGATAGTTGCATACATCCGTTTCTCACTAAATGGTTGCCTTTGTAGTAGTGAAGGGTGTTGATATTGTACTAATCAACATGTGCTTCCTGATGTAGTGGTTATAGGGGTATGTGCTCCACTTGAAGATTCCATGGTTCCTTACAGGTAGCTTATGCTCTTCCTTGGTACTTTAGATTTTTGTTTGAGATATTGGCATTAAATCAACTAGAATGGTTTTCAATAAATATTCATGTGTCTTCCTGTTGATGAATTATCTCTGCTCTGATTGAAATTTGTTGTACTTTGTAATCCTTTGTGAGATAGACCAAAAGCTATAAAGCTTTTTTTTTATGATGACATTCAATCAATATTGCATAATAATTCGATAAATATCTTTGAACTACTTGCAATAAAGTTGTTTTGTTTGCTTCTTCTAACAGAGAACTTGGTTACCAATTTTGTACAACTCCTTGACCGATGCAGCATATGTCATTTTTCATACTTAGAGGTTTGGTCCCTTACATTGAGAAAGTGTGCCTTAAATTTAAAATTTTGAATACTATAGCTTCTCGGTTTAGTTTTTTTATCAACAATACTTTACCACAGTATCATAAGACTATTATATTGTATCTAAACATATAAGAGTTCATTACAGATCATTGGCATGGATGAATTGTCTTTATAATGATGATTATTAGTAAATTTCATTGACTGATATTGTGTAGATAGATACTCCTAATACTGCAGAAAATTTCATGAAAAGCTTAACTTACACATGCTAATCTTTACGGAGATTGAACGTTATTTTTTATTAATAAAAATGGCTTCGAGAGAGCTGTTATAATTTCTCATCCAACTTTTCTGCTATTTTTTGTTTGTAGATTGACAAGCAAGAAGAATTTGAATTCGGTTTGTGGCACATGGGATGGTTTAGAGAAATGCTTGAGTAAAGACATTGAAGTTGGATATTGAAAGTTTATGGTAAAATTGGTCTTATGTTCTTTTTTAGTTTCAATTCTTAATGATAGTTAATTAAGACTTCATTATATAGAACGAGCTGCCAACTATAAATGAAATCTAATGTTCTTTTTTGGTGGATAAATGATTTACTGCTAATCCATGTTATTAAAATAGACATGTGTTTTAGACAATTTCTTTAAAAAAATGTGTTTTAGACAATTTATCATTCATCATTGGTAAATTGAGACCGCTAATTATCTATTAAACATAGGATATTGACACCGTAATGCATAAATGTGCATCAACTTTAATGTATATAACCCCTCATTGATTAACATTTTTCAACATATATTTAACTCTTAATCGACGTTGTGGGGAAGCAAAGAAAAAAAAAAGAGACATTTATCCTACTTGTGCGCCATGCCTCGTATTAGTGTTAGATAGATGTTCAACACAGTCCAAAGAGTGTTGAAGTAAAGAAAAAACCAACTTTTTTCGACCGTTGTTTGAGTTGTTCGACACGTGTCGTACGAGTGTCATAGAAATGTTGGACACTAACGCCTGTTAGACACCACGACATCTCTAAGTCCTAGTAGTGTTTATACTTCATAGATTGTCTCTCATAAATAGTCTTATATATGGAGTATACATGAGATGACAAATCCCATTTTTCTTAGGTAGTATACAGAGGCCAATTGTGAAAAGCTTAGCGGTGAACACGTCACGCAATTAAAAATACTATGTCATGTGAATATGTATTCTTTTTGAATTTGTTAATGCATTGCTGAATTCATTTTGTATACCATGCAATCTTACTTCAGGTTCGTTGGAATGTCCGTGGTCAACCAGTTGGGGAAGAAAGGCAGGGTTTTGTCAGTTACATTGGAATCGTTCGTCGGGAGGTTCCAATTAGTATGGAAAATTGGAGGAAAAAGCCAAGGTTTTGTTAGTTAATTTAGGTTTGTCATCGTTCATATATATACGTATTGTGTCTAGACTTTGAATTTTTATGCAAGAGTACACTTGATGTCATTTGTAATTAAGTTTATGATCAACACATTATTGTTGTTTATTTCTATTAATGGATGATTAGTGTTTCCGATAAGTATGTATATTTTTTGTCTGGTCAATACCTAATTATGATGCATTTAGGTGTAAATGTAATTTTAAAAATAAAAAAATAGGACTTTTTTTAGCGCTTTTATGAAAGTGCTATTAAAGGGGGGATAATTAAGATAGCGCTTTGCGAAAAACGCTAAGAAACATCTGTATAAAAGTAGCACAAAAATAAGGCTATATTAGCGCTTTTCTAAAAGCGCTATTGAAACACTGCTGTTTAATAGCGTTTCAAAAGCGCTATTATAGGCTCCTGACCTTTTATAGCGGGGGCTTTCTTAGCGCTTGAGAAGCGCTATTAAGAGCCAAAATAAGCGCTATTAAAGGGGGTATTTTGTAGTAGTGAAATTTACAAACCTTCTAGGTGGTTCCAGTCCATTTTCCTTACACCAGTTGTATATCCGGCGATATAAAACATTGTTGGGTGTGACGATGGAGCTGGAAATAATCTTCCGAGTGTGGGGACATGTTTGATTCCCTGCATCAAGCCATTTCTTTATGCAAGCTCGGTTATATGTCTGCCGAAAGGGTGAAGATAATATAGGATTACAAAGTTTGTACACATAAAAAATTTATAAATAATGTCATACTAGTCTTTTCAAGTATATTAAAATAATTTGAATATCAATAAAGAACTGCTGGCAGCACACCCAAGACTTCCATTTCGCAAAATTCACTATTTTTTTTTTTTATACCTCTTCAAATCATGATGATTTTAATGGCTAACTGCATATTTCCAAACTGTTATTTTTTAAACTAATGTATGTTTCAAATTTCAGCATTTTACCTCAAAGTAACATCAAATTACTCTAAGTGAAAAATTGATAATATTTTCACAAGTATTTCCAGTAAAAACTTATTAGTATGTAACATAAAAAAGATTCATTTGGTCTCCCAAGTATATATATCCATTATATAAGAAAAACATGCCTACCTATTTATAAGAAACCCCAATCTTAAAGCTCACTTTCTTCACTGTTCTTGCAGTTTCTTACAGAGCATCATTCTTGGTTATTGACTGCTCTTTAAAATTTAAATCCATAGAGTGCTCCTTAGACACGCCATCAATCCCACAAAATTTGACATAGTTGGTCATTCCACGAAAACTAAGGAGAAATTATAATTATAATTATATAAATGAAGGAGAATAACAATTTCACCAAGTAGAAACGTTTCACGGCATAACACAATCATGTTTTTTTTTCTTTTCTTTTCACATTCCTATTGAGAAAATAATTAAGCAATCACTTCTCAGGTACAAAACCTGTCCTGTGGAAATGGCAACAGGATCTTTCATTAGCTCAAGAGATATTGGGCAGCAAAATTCCTTCGGTACAACTGGTGACTGACAACGTATTTTCACTCATGGCTCATCAGTATGAGGAGGTAAATGTCAATCCCCACTCGGAAACTTTGCAATGTTTTCGGATTCCTTCAACAAAAAATCTTCAATTCTTTTCAGCACAGTTGACAATCCCCGTGTGCTTCTCTCATAGCGACGACCCTTTTCAACAATCATCTTATGTAGTAAACGTGACTCGTGTTTGATATCATCCACACTCACAAATTGTAGCTTATCACAGATTAAACGCAGTGGAGCAGGTTCAGTATTCACATCAGAACTTTTGTTATAGATAGACAACAGGTGCTCATAAATGTCGACCAAGTGGATCAAAATGCTCTTTGGCCCTTCTAAACTAAGCACTAACAAGTGCATCCTGATGACAACAATAAAAGCCGAACATCAATATCTTGAAATTGAAGATGTTTCATGCAATAAGCAACACATCAATGAGAAATCAATGATTTATTTGGTTTGGGAAAATGTTTCATGAGTTTACTTTTAACTTCAAAATCATCTTCATTTCATTCTGCTTTATAAATCCAACACGGCCTAATGTTCTATGAAACACACATTATTACATTGTTCATAAAATCATGAAATTGTGTTTCAATTTTTAACAATGTATGAGATTGTGTTTAAGTTGCACAACTTGGTTCCCCCAACTATCTAAATAGATGGATGTGCTCTAACCTCTCTTTCTCTACAATGTACAAAAAATCGGGTTGTGCATGTAGCCCTAAACTAATCGTAATTCGTGATACCTTTGTAATGTTGTGCACGCTCAAATTGTCAATGTTAGACCAAGACAGCACACATTGGTGACATAGACTCCCAGCATTAATATTTGCACGGTTAATAAACTGAGGAACAAAATGGTAATGATGAGATTGCCGACCCAATTTCAAGCAATTGCAACCAAAGGAATTAAAATTGCACAATTAAGCCTATTGAAATAGTTAACCTCACACACATTTCAACTTATACTTACAAAGCAAGTAAAATATTTCACCTGCTCCGTGAGATCCACAGGAATATCAAGTTTGTCATATGAAATATCGCTTATAGCTTGTTCAAAATGAGAAGCAAGATCGCTAAATTTGCATTTAATTCTCTCTCTCTCTCTCTCTCTCTCTCTCTCTCTCTCTCTCTCTATCTCTCTCTCTCTCTCTCAAATATCTACAATAGCAAACAACAAAACCAATTACAAAAGAAAAAACAAACACTGGTAAATGACATGTCCAAATTAAAATATGAACAGCCCACTAAAATATGATCAATTTTTTGTTTGAAGAAATAATAGGAACAATATTAGACAATATAAAAATAGCTTTAATCATATATATCAAAAACATTTTATCATAATATATATCAAAATTGATATTGTGAGCGATAGAAAAACTGATAGAGTCCTCAAATCCTAACTCAACCAAAAAAAAATGCCAAAATTATTAGATCGGATGTCAAGACCGGAATTCGAACTCCAAAACCTCCACCCGTGTGTGATAGATTATAATGACTTTAAAAAAACGAATAGACGGCACGACACGTTAGTAGTGTCTTTCCTCTAAAAAGAATTGAAAACCATAATTTTTATTACATGTGAATCGAGTATCATCTGTCACGAATATCGAGGCGTAACTCATCCTTACAAAGCTAGTTTTGTAGGGATGAGTTAGGCCTCGATTTTCGTGACATCATCAATAATACTAAACCTTGTTAATAACACATCAAATAAAGTAAATAGTTGAAATTTAAATTAGTAGTATAATAGCATTACACGCACCATTAAGAAGTACACAACTAAAGGTGGTTCCGGTGGAACTAAACTCGGAGGCCTTTATGCAAAGTCTCGAGTTTGAAGGGAGCAAAATTCTTGGTCCTGGTCCACACAAGTGTTTCTCTTTATATTGGCAACTTATGTTTATCATTAGAGTTTTCATCGCACATATAATATGGCTGACACAAAAAGATTTCATAAGATGACTATTCATGGTTTAAATAAATGAGAAATTAGTAAAGATTTGTTAGGGGTTCAGTTTGGGAGTGTGAGGATTTCATAAGACGACTATATCATCCAACAATATTTTTTTAATACATGAGTGTCCTCAAGGCCATGCACACGCGGGGAGGGAGGAAGGTAGAAACTTGGGATCGAGTTCACAAGCACCTATACAACTAACCATTATGTTGTAATCAAATCGGATCAAGGTAAAAAAGATTGAAGTACTAGAGAGTCTAATTTGATTTGAATTGTTTCTTTAAAAAAATACAATTTGAAACCCACTATAGTTGATTAAGTTGTGTTGACTTTGGACCTTGTTGTGTGTTTCTCTCAAGGTTTCAAGTTCGATTTTATTTGTTGCAAATTTTGGCGGGCTTGTCCATACATAGCTTTGCTCTGATTAAAAAATGGCCCCCGCAAGTAATGATGGGATTGAACCATTCAAATTAGTTGATCTTGTGCTGAATACCGAGTTTCCAAACAATAGGAAAAAGAAAAAAAAAATAAACAAATCTGATTTGATATAGGTGGTTGGAATTCCTTTGGTTGACTTGGTTTTTTACCCGTACATAGTTATATTATTTTAGGAGACCCATACATAATGAGTATATTTTAAACCATGCGCTCCTGAAAATTAATTTTGGAAAAAGGGAGAAGATCAAAGGTGCTCAAAAGTCTCTTATAAACTAGTTTTCTAACACAAGTGATTCAATTAAACAAAATAATTTGTCGACTATAATCGAATTTTACTTTTAATTTTAACTAAAAAAATTAAAAGGAAAAATTTCTTTGCCTATTACCTATACCAGCAGCTGCAACATATAGAGACAACAGCAGCACCAAAAACCTAGCTGACAATTGCAATTGTATACTCATAATGGTCTCTAAATGTTTAACAACTTATGAAATTGTGCAGCTTTCCGCTGGCCACATTCTGAACCATTTTCGGCCAATTCCAAGAGAGGATTGGCAAGTGTACTACTGGATCTCGACGACAAAGGTACACAATCAAATAAGTTGCGTTCTCTTTGTTCACAGAAGATCCATTTTTTATTAATTCCACCAAAGTGGATACAACATTCATAGATCCAATTGCTGCATTTCCGTCCGGGTGCCTAACTATTAGAACCATGATTGTCAATGCATCATCCCGCATCTCTCCACCTGGTTCTGTTAACATTTCTATCAATTTGGGCACAATACCGGCCTTAATAGCCCGTTCTGTGTTCCCTTGGTATAAACACAGTGTGAATAGTGCTTTCGCAGACTCGGTCTTTCCTCTTCGACTTCCTTCGCAAAAGAGAGTAACTAGTGCTTTGATTGCTCCAGATGCACCAATTACCTATTTGCTCTCATCCACTGCATCGAGGCTGAATAAGGTGGCTGCTGCATTTGTACAAGCTTCCATATTACCACTCTTGAGAACATGAAGGATTCCCAGCACAGCCTTGGAAGCCATGATGTGGTCTTTGTTTTCTTCGTAGATAGATAGATTGAGAAGAGAAGTAACCGCATTCTCTTGGGTGCCAGCATCATGAATATAGAGGAGATCAACGAGGAGGGGTATAAAACCAGCTTCAGCAATCAACTTTTGAAAAGCATGATCATGTATTGCAAGAAGAAATGCAAGGATGAGCGTTTGAGAGATCGCAACAAAAGTACTATTCTCAAATTATAAAGATGTGAAAAAGACAACAAAATCCTTTTAACTACAAATTAAACATCCCTATTTTAATTACTCACAATACTTCAATATGCCAATTTAACAAAAACCTCTCCGTCCTTTGACTACCCATAAGTAAGTTTCTCAACGCTGATCCTCAATGCAACCGGAAGTAAGTTTCCTCATTAAGGTATCAAGATCTATTAGTTCAGAAGAGCCATCTGATCTTTCCATACAGAGCCGGAAATTTACTAACCTTCTAGGTGGTTCCAGTCCATTTTCCTTACACCAGTTGTATATCCAGTGGTATAAAACATTGTTAGGTGTGACGATGGAGCTGGAAATAATCTTCCGAGTGTGAGGACATGTTCGATTCCCTGCATCAAGCCATTTCGCTCGGTCATATGTCTGTAGAAAGAGTGAAGATTGTTAAATTTAGATATTCACTAGGCTAATTAATCCTAGAATTATAGAAGTCTCTAGACTGATTGTTGGTAACTCTAGACTATACAACTTACCAAGTTAGTGCTAAGTAATTAAAGCATTCAATGTATTGATCGTAAATACTAGTATAAATATATGAGGTCTGATCTACACAAGACACAAGTTACACAGATTTACAAAGAGTTTTACATCTTTTACATGCCATCCAGGGTCAGACATAGCTTCACCTATAGTTTTGAGAATAGATATAGAATCCAAGGAAACCACAAAAGTATAATAGGATGGAGATAATCGATGGTAATCCAAATGCCACGCATAAATAGGATTAGGATTTCGGGATGACCTGTTACAGGAGGAGGTGCATATTGAGAAAGTAAAACTGTAACAGAAAAGAGAGAGAGAAGAAAGAAATATGGAAGAAAATAGAGAATATCATTGAATTAATTGGTGAAGACAATGCTTACAGTTATTTATAGTTCAACTATATGAGTACCATACTAAGCTAGCATGTACATCACACATGTGATTGTGCCCTAAGCTCTAACTAACTTGTAGTTTGTTACAGCTATGAAAACTAGCCTAGGGTTTTAGTTAGCTTGCGCTGCAAGTAACTGTTGTGTAGTGTGTTCCTCTTCCTTATCTTTGATCATCTGAGTTTCTATACTTTCCATGTTATTCTTCAATATCCTCCCACAAGCTGAAGCATGATAGATATTGATCATGCCAAGCTTGGAAACAAAGGAGTGAAACGTTGGAGGTGGCAAAGGTTTGGTGAGGAAGTCTGCAAGTTGTTCTTCAGTAGGTATAGGAAGCAACCTGAGTATTCCTTTTTGCACCTTTTCTCTGACAAGATGGCAGTCTATTTCCAAATGTTTAGTCCTCTCATGAAACACTGGATTGGAGGCTATATGAATTGCACTCTGACTGTCACAATATAACACAGGTTGTTTTGTACATGTGATTTGTAAATCCTTCAAAAGATAGAGAAGCCACTGTAATTCACATGTCCCAGTGGAAAGTGCTCTATACTCTGCCTCTGAAGATGACCTGGAAACAGTTGCCTGTTTCTTTGCACACCATGAAATCAAGGATGAACCCAAGAAGAAACAGAAGCCTGTTGTTGATCTTCTAGAGTCAATACACCCAGCCCAGTCAGCATCAACATAACCAAGGATTTGTAGGTCAGATTGTCTAGGAAAGAATAATCCAAGTCCAGGATTTTGTTTTAAATATCTGATGACTCTACAAGCAGCTTTGTAGTGTGAAATAGTAGGAGCATGCAAAAACTGACTCAGTTGTTGGGTTGCTAGTGTGATGTCTGGTCTGGTAGTGTTAAGGTAAAGGAGTCTTCCAATGAGTCTCCTGTAACAAGACACATCAGCAAAAGGTTTGCTATTGTCTTGGTGCAATTTGATTGAGGTGTCCAAAGGAGTGGTAGCAGGTTTAGAAGCTAGAAGACCAGAAGAATCCAACAGATCAAGACAGTATTTCCTTTGTGAAATAGAGATTCCCTTTTTGGAGTGAGCAACCTCTAAACCTAGGAAATACTTTAGAGTTCCCAAATCTTTGATCTTGAAATGAGTGTCAAGTATGGTTTTGATTCTAGTGAATTCTGTGATAGATGAGCCAGCAAGAATAATGTCATCTACATAAACTAACAAAGCAGTAAAATCAGGACCCTGCTGAAGAGTGAAAAGGGAGTAATCTGATGGTGACTGTGTGTAATCTTCTGCTATCAACAAAGAGGTCAGCTTCTCGTACCACTTCCTACTTGCTTGCTTCAAACCATAGAGACTCTTATGTAGCTTACAAACCTTATTTGGTTCACTAGAGACACCTTCAGGTATGGTCATGTAAACATGCTCTTGTAAGTCTCCATGTAGAAAAGCATTGTTTACATCTAATTGATGTAAATTCCAGTTCTTGATTGAAGCTATGGCAAGTAAAATTCTCACTGTGGTAAGTTTTGCTACTGGGGAGAAAGTATCAAAAAAATCAATACCTTCAACTTGATTGTACCCCTTGGCCACCAATCTGGCTTTGTATCTTTCTACACTGCCATCTGCTTTGTGTTTGACTTTGTAAACCCACTTGCTACCAATAGGCTTCACATTGTTGGGAAGATCAACAATGGACCATGTTCCATTCTTGGCTAATGCATCTAGTTCAGATTCCATAGCTTTTAACCAACATTCAGACTGACAAGCTTCTTTGTAGGTTTTTGGCTCAGTACATTGAGTGACAGACATGGAAAAAGACTTATGTGATGGTGATAAATGTGCATAAGAGTGAAAGGATGCAATAGGGTAAAGAATACCTGAAGACTTTGGTGATGGTGCAGAAGAAGTTGATGAATTACATACATAATCTGCCAGATAAGC
Organism: Medicago sativa; assembly: GCF_051527215.1. Taxonomy (NCBI): domain Eukaryota; kingdom Viridiplantae; phylum Streptophyta; class Magnoliopsida; order Fabales; family Fabaceae; genus Medicago; species Medicago sativa. The sequence continues at coordinate 36,290,230 of NC_140755.1, read as the reverse complement.
AGGTGTCTTCCTAATTCTAGTATTTGTTGGTGATGATGATGAAGGGGCATGTGTAGGGTCAGGGATGGAATGAGTATCATCATCTATGTTTAGTGGTGTTTGTGTAGGAGAAGTATGGAGAGAATTTTGGTCAGAAGAGGTAAGATTATCATGAATAGAAGGATTAAGATTTTGGTTTTGATTTGAAGATGTAGGAGAAGTATTAGGATAGTATTTCCATAAAGATGGTGAAGAAACAGGTTGATAAGGGAAAATATTTTCATGATGTGTAATATTTCTGGAAACAAAAATTTCCTTATTGTGAATGTCAAGTAAAACTACTCCTTTCATGCCATGTTTATATCCCAAAAAAACACATTTTCTTGCTCTAGAAGCAAGTTTATTTCTGTTTGCTTGTAAAGTGGAAGAAAAAACCAAAGAACCAAAAACTTTCAATTGATTTAGGTCAGGTGGCTGTTTATGTAAAAGAAAATAAGGAGTGTTATTGTCAATTATAGGACTGGTCACTCTATTCATGATGAAAACAGCATGAATAGCAGCATAAGACCAAAAATGTTTTGGAAGATTTGATTGAAAAAGTAAAGCCCTCACTATGTTTAAAATGTGTTGATGCTTCCTCTCCACTCTAGCATTTTGCTGAGGAGTCTCCACACAACTTCTTTGATGTAAAATTCCTTTAGAGGAGTAAAATTTTGGCATGAGAAATTCTGGGCCATTATCACTTCTTATGATTTTAACTTGACAGGAAAACTGATTTTCAATGAGAGTAATAAAATCAATAACATGTTGTCTAGTTTCAGCTTTTGTTTTCATCAAAGTTAACCAGGTATATCTACTAAAATCATCTACTGCAGTAAGAAAATATGAATGACCATGTATGGATTTAACAGAAATGGGACCCCAAATATCAAAATGTATTAGCTCAAAAGGATGTTTAGCTTTATTACAACTGGGAATAAAGGGGAGTTTTCTATGCTTAGCAAAGTGGCATACATCACAAGTAGCTTTGCTATCAACATTTACAAAAGGAAATTTAGAATGTAAAGCATTCATTCTAGAAAAAGAAAGGTGACCTAGTCTGAAATGCCACAGGGCACTATCAGGTAAAGTAGTGAAAGGTTTATCAATGGTACTTGAACTGCAAGCAACCTTATCTGGTAGAGTCAAGTAGTATAATTCATCCCTCCTTTCACCAGAACCAATCATCTTCTGAGTATTCTTTTCCTGAATAACACATGTGGAACCATCAAATATAACTATGCAATTTAGTGAATCAGATATTTTTGACACAGATAACAAATTAAACTGAAATTCAGGAACATAAAGCACATGTTTAATGGAAAAATCTGAACTAAACTTAATGGTTCCAGCATGTTTAGCTATTGCATAGTGGCCAGTAGGCAGTTTTATATGCATGGGAGTGATTTCATTGTAAGAATGAAACCATTGAACATTTCCACAGATATGATCACTAGCTCCTGAATCAATGATCCAGGAGTTCAGAGCAAAACTATGACAAGTTAAAGAAAAAATAGAACTAGTACTGGGCTTACCATTTGATGTATGACCAGATGGCATAGAAAAAACCTGATTCGCAGAAGCTTGTGCAGGCACTGAATCTTGTTTAGAAGATGAAACCTGAAGTAAACTCATTAACCTTTCATACTGCTCAGGTGTAATAGATGTAGAAGCAACTCTCCCAGTCTCATCAGGAGTGGAACCTTCAGTCTCTGAGGATGCAGCATGATTAGCATAAGAAGAATTATTAAAATTCCTTTGAAGATGAGGAGGGTATCCATGCTTCTTGTAGCATGTTTCTATGGTATGATTGCTTCTACCACAGAAAGTGCAAACCCTATTCTTGTTGAAAGTAGAACCTTGATTGGTATTCTTGTACACATTTCCTGAATTACCATGCTTAGGTTTACCAGTATTCACAGCATTGATAGAGGGTAAAGAATCTTCAACACCTTGTGTAAAGTTACCCTGTCTTTCATGCTGCAACACCATGGAAAATATCCTATTCATTGGAGGAAGAGGATCCATGAGAAGGATCTGAGACTTAACCATGTTGAAATTGTCATTGAGACCAGTAAGAAAGCGCATAGCATACAACAAAATGTGATTTTTCCTAGCAGTGCGCATAGCCTCACAAGAACACTGAACTCTGCAACTACAACTAGGCATAGGCAAGTATATCTCTAGTTCTTCCCATAACACTTTCAATTCAGAGTAAAATGTAGTAACTGATTTGGAATCTTGTTGTAAAGAATAGATTTCTTGCATAAGTTCAGAAATTCGTACCAAATCACCTTGAGCAAAACGCTCCTTGAGATCATTCCACACATCCATGGCGTTTTCCATGAAAACAATAGATTGAGAAATTGAAGGATCTACTGAATTCAAGATCCATGAGTGAATCAACATGTTGCACCGATTCCATGCACGAAAAGAAGGATCAAACGGATCTGTAACTGGTGGAATGGTGCCATCAACAAACTCATACTTCATTTTTCCCCCAAGAGCTCTACGCATCGAACGAGCCCAAGAATGATAGTTAGAACCATTCAACAATGGCGTAACCGTTACAGAGGATGGACCATCACTAGGGTGAACAAAATACGGGCTGGTTTGATCAAGAGCAACCTCATATGAAGAACTTGTACCATTGTTGTTGCGAGGTGCCATGGAAGCAGAAAAACAGAGGAGGAAAACGAAGAAGATATTGAAGAAGAGGAACAAAGAAACGAAGCGGAAGAAGAAGCTCTCTTGAATCAAGAGGCTCGTGATACCATATTGAGAAAGTAAAACTGTAACAGAAAAGAGAGAGAGAAGAAAGAAATATGGAAGAAAATAGAGAATATCATTGAATTAATTGGTGAAGACAATGCTTACAGTTATTTATAGTTCAACTATATGAGTACCATACTAAGCTAGCATGTACATCACACATGTGATTGTGCCCTAAGCTCTAACTAACTTGTAGTTTGTTACAGCTATGAAAACTAGCCTAGGGTTTTAGTTAGCTTGCGCTGCAAGTAACTGTTGTGTAGTGTGTTCCTCTTCCTTATCTTTGATCATCTGAGTTTCTATACTTTCCATGTTATTCTTCAATAGTGCACATGGCACAACCACCAGGATTCATTGTTAATGGCACTTCTCACCTTGTTTGTCAACTTCGGCTATCTCTCTATGGCTTGAAACAATCTCCTCGAGCTTTGGTTCGAAAGGTTTAGCAATGTTCTCCAAGAGCATGGCATGACTAGATGTGAAGCTGATAACTCTGTCATCTCCTTGCATTCTGTTGTTTTTTTGGATTTCCAAACTGTTGTATTTGAATTTCCAAATTTGATTATCTATCGACGTTGTTACTAGGTTGAGTCACGACCAGGTCACTCTCTTTAAGACATTTCGTGGCACTACCCAAAATTGTGCAAGGTAGACTATCAACCACGCCGCCTCCAGGAAAAACAAGCCCAGCTACAACTGTTCGATTAACTACTGCACTGTAGTTAATCGTTCGAGAATTACACCTTCAAATATGGTACTAAGACCACTCTTTAATACTGAAACCACTTTAATATGGTATTATTACCATTCTATATGGTGTTAAGACCACTCAAATATGGTGTTTCCACCATTCTAACATTTAAGTTCTCCAAACTTTCAATATGGTACTACGACCACTCAAATATGGTGATACCACCATTTCTCCTCAAATAGAAAAATATTTAAATAATTTATATACTGTTAAGATCATTCATAATTCCGACGGGACATTATTATTACGAAAGGGACTATGATCTTAATAGTACTCTTTATTCCGAAGGGACTTAGATTATCGAAGGGACTATGAACTTAGGACCACTCTTAATTCCGACGGGACATTAAACCGAAAAGGGACTATGGTCTTAAGAACACTCTCAATTCCGAAGGGACAGAAAGGAGTAGAAGCAGAAGAAACTCGTTAACACAAGTCGGAGGGAGAAGAGAGAAACCGCACAGGAAGCATCAACTGTCCGATTTGGTGTGTTTTTTTGAACTGAGTGGAGTCCTCTATTTATATAGAGATTCTGTAACTGTTTTAGCACAAATTGCGACAACAGTTACTCTTAATGGATAAAGTTAAAATGAAGTTTATCCATTAATCAGTTCAACAACACTTGTAGATAGGATCAAAAGAAACAAATCCACAAAAGTGGAGGAAACAAACTATTAGATTTGAATGAAGGAAATATAAGAAATTCAATTAAATTCTTATTCTTATCACAACCACCATAAGTTAAATTTATGGGAAGTGATATTCTTGAATAAAAATAATAATTACTATTATTTTTATTATTATTAAGTATTTAAAATTAAATACCGCAATTTAAACACTACTAATGTGTGTGTTCTATTTTATGTGGGACCCCCACACTCTATTTTTTCAATTCACACAACATTAGATCAAAGTATGATTACTTGGTGTTTAATCTTCCAATTTATTTTCCAACATCACACTAATGTTCCAACACATTCTTCACCGACCACTTGCATCTATCTGTCTGTCTATGTCGACGACATCATCATCATTGATAATGATGAGGCTAGCATCGAACAATTGAAACAACATCTATCCCTTCACTTTCAAACTAAAGTTTTGGGACCACTAAAATAGTTATTGGGGATTGAAACATACATGTTTAGTTTTTTTGAATAAGAAAAATATATGCATAGTTTGTTACAAAATAAACTAGCAACAAACCCGTGCTAAGCACGGGCCCGTGCTTCGCACGGGTTAATTCAAAGCGGGGGTTATGCATCAAAGCACATTGTGTTGCTATATGAATTAAGAAAATAAGAAGAAAAAAAAAACTAATGAATAAAGCTGACATTAATGATAAAAGGGCAAACTACATTGACTTCCCTTGAGATTTTTTTAAATAACACAGACACCCCTTCTAATTTTTCAAACACATCAATCTCCCCTCATTTTATCCATTTCAATAACTTTGTAAATATATTAATTTCGGTCATTTTGGTTTGTTTGTATATGTTTTCTATTTTCATAATTAAGTTAAATGAGATTTTTTTTCTTGCAATGGAGAAACAATAACAACATTTGTTTTTACCACCAATTAGAATCAAACATCGACAATTACATAAGAGATCAAAAGAGAATATAGAAATGAGAAGAATTTTGGTGGATGGACATTGTGGTTGATCAATTAAAAGGAAATAATTTTCGATATATGCGTTTTTATTACATTAGAGTTTAAAAATTATATCACCTTGATTCAAGAACAATAAGTTGTCGAAAATTATGTGAGTTCATACTCGTATGAAGAATTTAATTGCTAAAAAAATAGAATTAACAAAGTTTAGACCGTGTTAAAATATAACGGAAGTCCTTGTCAGTTTGATAAAAAAAAAAAGGAGATTAGTGTTTAGTTAAAAAATATAGCGGATGTTTGTGTTATTTAAGAAACCTCGAGGTTAATGTACTGACCATGATTTTTTTTTATTTTTTTTGAGTAATTTGCCCGTGATAAAATCATTGAAATAGTTGATATTAAATATTATGAAGTGCTAAAATAAAAATATGTGAAAATATTAAAATTAATAAAGATTTCAATATTGATAAAGATGTCGTTATGAGCCCCGTATATGAATTGAATAACTATATTATTTAGTGACTCATTTATCATTTTTTGAGTGTTTTATATTCATATTTCTAAAAGATATAATAATTAATAATAAACAACAATAAAAAAAATATTATTTTATAATATGACATGGTGGACTGACTTCTTTGATTTTCCATTGTTTTCAAATATGTTGAGATCTGCACGTTTCAAGGTCTCTTGTTTGTCTGCACTTTGGTTCTTCAAGATCGAAAGAGCTTTTATGTTTACTGATTTATTTAGGGAGTTGTTGACACTTGAATTTTAATATCGTGTTGACAGTCGGTCCATTAACTATTGTTCGCAAATGTTCACTTTTCATATTTTTTGTAACCTGATTTCGCGCTCGCATGCGGGTTTGTTGGGTTGTGCCCGTGATTAGAGAATTTTTTTTTAAGATAGATTAAGGTCGATCAATCTTTTAAAAGTTATTTTATCTCTCAACTAAATAGGATCTTTTGTTACAAAAGACAAAAAATGGTAAATATATGTTGAGGTGACAAAATATTAAGCTGAGACAAAATTGTGTTTTTACATGTCATTAGCTTTTATAATTAGAGAAAAAGATAATAGATTGTAAATTGTTTTTAACTCTATAGATATTTAGAAGTTGAATTATAGGAATGCTTGTTTTGATCGAGATTAAAATTAACTTTGTTTGTTCTTTAAAAAAAAGATTGAGTTAGTGTGTTTTATCGAGTGAGTTTGTTTTAATTTGTTTTTAAGAAATAAAAAATAGGGGGAGGTTGAAGCAAAATACACAAAAGGATATAACTTTGATGACGTGTTAAAAAATTAAGAAGGGGTAAGATTATATTTTTGGTAGACATTAAGTTTCATAATTAGAGATAGAGAATAGATAAAGTGTTTTTAACTATTTGGATGTTTAGAAGTTAAATTATAGGAAAATTTGTTTTGATTGAGATTAAGATTAACTTTGTTTGTTCTTTAAAATAATATTAAGTTAGTGTGTTTAATCGAGTGAGTTTGTTTTAATTTGTTTTTAAGAGAGAAAAAATAGGGGAGGTTGAAGTAAAAGATGCAAAAGGATATAATTTTGATGACGTGTCAAAAAATTAAAAAGGGTTAAGATTGTATTTTTGATAGACATTAATTTTCATATTAGAGATGTGCAAAATATATATAAGTGTAATTGTTTTAGGCATCTATACTTGTACTTTTAATTAAACTCAAAATTTTATAAAATATTATACGCATTATGCAACGCTAAAAAAAATTATACGCATTAGCGTGACAAAAAAACAGACACACATGCATAAAGATATTTGGAAGGTTGTGATGATTAAACGATATTGAAATTAAATATATAAGTGATAAAAAGATAATAAAATTCCTTTGAAAAAAAGATAATAAAATTAAATGGTGTATCATCCTTTATGTTTTTCTACGAGTCAGGGTGTTTATTTCAATAATAGTATTAATTGGTTGCCCGTCACCGATATAATTGTCATTTGAATAATGTTACAATTGAACAATTTGTGATTATCTCGCTTGAGTTGGGGACTGAGACATATACACGGTTGTTACTACCTCAATGTTGTGAGGAAGAGCTATGCAATCCTCCAACACTTCCTCCAACTCTTTTTATCTTGAATGATTGTCTTTGTTTTTCTTATGATTACAGGAAAACACATTTTATCATATGACAAATGGAGGAATTTGGAGTTGAAGATTCTTGGGTTCAATTCCTTAAAATTAGTTATCTAAATCTTCAAATGGATTATAGGCCTCGTGAATATGAGTACGATTATGTTCCTGGATCGATTGTAAACCCATTATGTGTTTCTGGGAATGGTGATATAGTGATATTTGCAATCAATCATCAAGATCAAGTAATTCACTACAATTGGAGAGATAATAGAGTAAAGAGAATTAAAAGTACCAATGTAATTTGTTGGTATTATGCCAAGGGATAGATTGAAAGCTTGATATCGACTTGTTGAAGGTAAGTCTCTGTTCGATGATTTGCTTGTTTGAATTAGTATGAATTTGTGTACGGCATACAACGTACTTGTTCCAATTTTTTTCGATTCTCTCTTTGTATGACAAACTTGTTTGTAAGCTTAGCATGAACTAAAATCATGGTTTAACTTATACTTACCAAGGATTAGTCAATTTTTATTGGCGATTAGATCTTTATAGTAAGTAACAGCCATTATAACGGCGTTGCGCTGCAGGGTGCTATGTGAAATTCCTCTACGTTGTTCCTTTTTGAGTCAATGTAGACTCGCGAGTCTGACAACCTTGGTGGTGGCCAAATAGAAATATATAGAAGCCAAATAGCGTATGTAAGTGAAGTTTCTGTCAAAACCCACATGCATTGAATATATAAATGTACATAAATAAAGTGTAGTATCCTTTTGTAATCTTACTGAGCAAATTTTATTCCTGTACTCATGCACATAAATGCTTGTAAATTATCTGCCATATGTTTAAATAAATTAGGGTTAGTAGTGCTTTACCTCCTGTAATATAGGTCATTTTCGGTTTTACACCCTGTAAATTTTTTTTTTATTTACCCTTGTAAAATATTTTTGTTTTGATTTACCCCCCTAATAGGTCATTCAAAAACCAGAATTTCTGAAGAAAAAAAATAAAAAATTGGTTTTTGAATGACCTATTAGGGGGGTAAATCAAAACAAAAATATTTTACAGGGGGTAAATCAAAAAAAAATTACAGGGTGTAAAACCAAAAATGACCTATATTATAGGGGGCAAAACACTATTAACCCAATAAATTATAGAGCATTGAACATTCAGCTGATTTACAAAGAATAAAAAAAAAGGAGATATAAAGCATTGACCATGATGATACTGATTCTACATCTGATGGTATAGAAGAATATTTTTCATTTAAAAAATAAATAAATAAACTATTTGTAACGCCCAAATTGAAAGTGTCTAGAATATTCAATAAGTGCGATAAAACTGATATTGGATACATTAATTATACAATATACAGAAACGACATCATGTCGAGAGTTCAGATACAAAGACAACCAAAGTCTTATGTTACATTATTTTTCACAAGATAGCCGAACGAAACTTGTTTACAAAATTTATTACAACACATCTTATAATGTAACATATGCATCAACTAGTCCAACACCAAGTTGGTTCCACAAAGCACGATCAATCCAAAGCTTTCTCCTTACCTTTGCCACGAGAAACCGATGAACCTGAACAAATAAGGAAAGGGATGAGACATAATGTCTCAGTGAGTTCTATCTAATCTTAGGCTATAGGTAACCTCGGGGAAAACCTACGGTTACCTCGTGTCTACAGTACAACCTGACGGTTGATTATACGTGTGTGGACATACTTATCTAGCGGTAGTGCATACTAGAACCGTCATTGCTATATCATATTGCCAAAGGTTTATCTATCAACTTACGTTTCAAGGCAATCGAGGGAACCTAAGATCGCTTTACCGAGATACACTAATGCATCCAGGCCAAAACTTATCATATTCATGACACGTCTCTAAACCGGACGAATAGGAAAACCTAAGATCGTCGTCGGTAATCTTCATAACTAACTCAAGTCTAAAATCATAACATACATAGTTGTATTCATTACGTTAGAGGTTAGCGTTGAACAATATCATTATCTGAGTTCATTTTTACGGAGATCCCCGGGGTGGAGTAATCCCGAGCACAATCCCTATCTAACCAATGGAAACCTATCTAAGGTAACATCGGAACTCCCTTAGTGTCGTATGGGCCCCTTATCCGAAGCTTATCCCGTTTCACCTAATGGAAACCCCTTGAGATTCAACCTAGTGTGAATTACAAGAGGCACGACACCTATGTCTTACTTATACTTTCTTAGTGAATAGATTAAACTACTCGCTTCACATCTTAACATACATAAGTTCATGCATAACATTCTAGTTCTCGACTTTCTATGTCGAGGCTCTATGCTTTCTTCCATACTTAGTGTTATTTCCTACCCGTATCCAGGATCATGTCATAACATCTCATGTGTTATTCGTCATTGAAATTATTAATGTTGTTCATGCATTTCATTACCAATATCTTTAGGTGCAATGTACAATGAATACTTGCCTTTGAGGGGTTTTTAAAAGTTATAAGAATCTGCAAGGAAAAACCTCGTCGAAACCACTGCATCACAGAAAGTTTTCAAAAAAAGTGTTATGCTGTGGAATCTCGCGTAAGCGAGATCCAAGCGAGATGCCAAGCGAGATTTAAATTTGATTCGACATTGATTTTGCTTGAGCGAGATTTTCTCGCTTAAGCGAGGTTCTTCAGTACCAGACCTGCAGAATTCGTGTTTTTGACCTCTAAACCTCAAAATTGAGTTTCCAATGCACACAAGATACCCAGAACACATAGAAAACAGTTTAGAACAATTACATGGCAACAAACAACAGAATTTCAATGATAAATGGAAAAAGGGGTACTAATTCTCCTAGCACATAAACTAACATAATTCATATTGTCTCACAAGAAATCACACAACCCAAAGGTAGTATAAGCTATCTAAGAACTCACCTTGCTTGAACTGAAGTGAAACTCAAGTATTCTATGCCTACACCAAACCCTAGCTAAGTGGAATCAAGAGGAGGAAGTGTGCTTCAAGAATACTAAGTTGTTTCCATCAAAAGCTACTCATTCCTTGCATAATTGCTTGCTTGAAGAAGAAAACACTAAGTGATGATGGATTAAAGAAAGGATGGGGATCGATTTCTAGAGAGGGAAGAGAGCTTAAGTCTTTGCACAAAACCTAGAGAGAAGAAAACTTGAGACAAATGAATATTTTGGGACCTAAGGTCCTTAAATACTCCCCTCGCTCAAATACCAAAATTACCCATAACCTTAAACGCGCGCATTTTGTCATTAACAGGCATTACGTCGCGACATGAAAAAGCGGGATATTACACTATTTCTGTAAATTCATGATTAACCTTAGAGGATTGACTAATCATGTTTGAGGTCTTAACAATCTCAAAATAAAAAAACTATACAAAAATAGATAGTTATATAAGTGGGTTCTCAGTGTTTAGGTTTTCATGTCATTTTATGTGTAATAATAGCCGTTTAAAAATAATACTGGTAATAAGCATGTTTGAGGTGCAAAGTCACTTTTAAATAAGGTATTATGTAGTTTTGCTTAGATTTTGATGATTATTGAATATTGTTTTCTGAGGCTAATTGATTAACCTTAGAGGATTTTTAAATTTGAAAGCAGCAAGTTTTCACCAATAATAACATAATATAGAGTTACATTAATTGGGTATTTTTAGCCTTTTAGTCAACTTTGTTACTTTGGACCAAGCGGGATCAATATAAGCTCAAGCAACCATGTGTTTCATTTGCTCCCCTTGAGAGATTCTTCATAATCCATTTTTGTCTCTGCCAACCTTGAAGTTAGATCCATTCTTCTAATATAACTTGCATCAATTGCTTCGGACAACTCAATATAGGAAACTTGCAAGTCTTGAATACCTTTGACAATTTTTTACCGTTTATCATAATCTTCTTGTGGTATTTCCTCAAGTTTATTGATATAATCATCAGCAGAGGTTTTTGCAATCCAAAGTTTCTCAATGGCACTGGAAATTGCAGCACGTTGTTGATCGTTCATGTTGCGAATTCAATGAAAAACTCACACCAATAACAACTTGATGTGTGGAGCAAGGGATAATTAAGCAACCAAAATCAAAGTGTATGGAACAATTATAATCACAAGCCAAAAGTAGAAAACAACAGCGAGAGAAAAGGAAGAGAGAACACAAAGAATTTGTTGACCCAGTTCGGTCCAAATTGACCTAGTCTGGGGGAGAGAGCAGCCCTCCGTTCCACTATATGATGAGTAACGTTACAAAAGAGATATCAATGAGTTACAAGAATAAGTCTCCCGCCTAATTCTACCTAAATCCCAGCCTCTTCCCGTAACCAAGAGACTCAATCTTAATAGTGTTTCCCAAGGTGAAGCAACCCTCAAAACCTAGTGTTTGTTTCAAAGAGATAAACTCTATACAAACCCTAGTTTTGTTGTTGCCTTTCTAAACCCTTGTTTCAGCCCCCTCTATCTCCAAGTTTACACTGATACAATGCCTATATTTATAGTAAAAGTAACTCCCATAAAATTGTACCGAATCTGGCCCAAAAAATACGTTTCTGAAAAATAACAGCACGCAAAATCGGGCCCCGATTTTTACCATTCGGGCGCCGATTTGTACTTTCAGCAAACATCAATTTTGGCCTCCAAACTCCAATTTTGAGTCACTTTCACAATAATCTCCACCTTGACTCCAAATTAGTGATGATGCCCATTTAACATCAACACCTTGCTGCTCTTTCCCTTGCTTCCCACTACACCAAGTAGCTCCACAAGTTTACACCCTAATCCCTTCAGCCATCGGAATGTCTTCCGCCTTCTCGAAGGTACTTGCAGTCCAACTACGCTAGGAATTTTAGGTAGTTCCACAAGCCTTTACCTCAACCTCTTCAGCCATCGGAACGTCTTCCGTCTTCTCGAAGAGTCCTTGCAGTCCAACTACACTAGGAGTTTTAGGTAGTTCCACAAGCATTCACCATGACATCTTCAACACATGACATCTCCCGCTTCCTTGAAGGTCTCCTTGCATCCAATCACCCTTGGCCTTTTTTTAGGGTAATCCCGCAAGCCGTGCAATACATTCTTCAACCTTCGGAATGCCTTCCGTCTTCATGAAGAAATCCCTTGCTCACCATAGAGCATAGCACCTAAGGTCCTCCATAGTCGTACCATTACCGGTGTGTTCAACTTCACCTCAAGCTGAGCGTACTCTACCTCAACTAGCAAATGCGTACATCCCACTATGTCTTCAACCTTGAAACTCCATGCACCTCAACAGGTAGATCATGAGTATTGTTGCCTCCGCCTCTCCAGACTGATCATGAGTATTCTTACCACCGCCTCTCCAGGCTGATGTTGAGTGTTTAACGTCTCTCCAGACGAACACCGCTCCACTAGGCATCAATCCCAAGGTGAGACACATCACCTTCTTCATCCTCCAAACAACACCACACCATCAGAGCACCCGCATCCTCAAGACGCACCTCAATGTTCTCTAAATCACCAATGATTTTTTTGAACTCCACAAGTAGCTCCATGATGGCCTTTAACTTTACCATCCTGAATAAGTAAAGTTGTTGCTTTAGGAATTGCCGATGAGCCAAAGACTTTGTCATATACAAAGATTCCAGCTTTGCCCACATCGATGCTGCGATTGGTTCCTTTGCTACTTCTCTCAAAACTTTATCCCCTAGGCACAAGATAATGGCACTCTTGGCCTTGTCCACCATCTCGGTCTTCTCCGCTCGTGACATGGTGACCGGTAACGAACCTTCACCCTTCAAAGCTTTCTCACACTTTTGTTGTATTAACACCGCTTCCATCTTTACCTTCCATAACCCAAAATCGTTATCTCCGGTAAACTTCTCAATATCCCACTTCGAACCCATGGTACTAGATTATCCTTTTACCCTTGCCCCACGGTGGGCGCCAATTGTTGCGAATTCGATGAAAAACTCACACCAATAACAACTTGATGTGTGGAGCAAGGGATAATTAAGCAACTAAAATCAAAGTGTATGGAACAATTATAATCACAAGCCAAAAGTAGAAAACAACAGCGAGAGAAAAGGAAGAAAGAACACAAAGAATTTGTTGACCCAGTTCGGTCCAAATTGACCTAGTCTGGGGGAGAGAGCAGCCCTCCGTTCCACTATATGATGAGTAACGTTACAAAAGAGATATCAATGGGTTACAAGAATAAGTCTCCCGCCTAATTCTACCCAAATCCCAGCCTCTTCCCGTAACCAAGAGACTCAATCCTAATAGTGTTTCCCAAGGTGAAGCAACCCTCAAAACCTAGTGTTTGTTTCAAAGAGACAGACTTTATACAAACCCTAGTTTTGTTGTTGCCTTTCTAAACCCTTGTTTCAGCCCCCTCTATCTCCAGGTTTACACTGATACAATGCCTATATTTATAGTAAAAGTAACTCCCATAAAATTGTACCGAATCTGGCCCAGAAAATACGTTTCTGAAAAATAACAGCACGCAAAATCGGGCCCCGATTTTTACCATTCGGGCGCCGATTTTTCCAGCACCAAACTGCTCCCAAAGACAGCCAAAATCGGGCCCCGATTTGTACTTTCAGCAAACATCAATTTTGGCCTCCAAACTCAAATTTTGAGTCACTTTCACAACAGTTCAAATTAAATTCATCTTCAAAAACATCATGTTCTTGTTGAACAAAATTAAATTTTGTAAGGGCCACGTCCAACTCACGAATGTTGACACGAAATAAATCAACATAAAACCTAATTGCAAGACAAAAACCCATCTCATCATCAGTGAGATACATCGATGTTATTTATTAACCGCTTTAGATTAAGAATAACCGATTCATTGGTCGAGATAATGTGAAATCATTATTTAAGACCTCCATTATTTGGGATAGTAAACATTCAAGATTACGCCTTCCATCCCTTTGAGGAAAATTAGAAGCAACGGAAGAATGAGAGGCATTTTCACCATGATTTGCATTATTATTCATCATGGAAATAAAATGGTATAAAAGTCTAAATATAAAAATTACAAAAAAAAATTCACAATTAATGGAGAAAAAAAAATCAAACAAAACTTTTACAAAATCTTCCTCAAATGCAAAAAATAAATGTAAAAGTAAATACGATAGAATCTATAAAATGTCTTATTTGAAAGACACTTGTTCATTAATATGAGACAGATACTGCCCACACCCCAAATAATCCAAGTTACACCCCAAAGTTACTAATATACCCTTTATTCATGTTCACTGCACATTAATTATGTATAAGTAAAATCAGTTTACACGGTGTATGTAAACTCAGTTTACGTAGGGTATGTAAACTCAGTTTACATAAGTTAAGTAAACTGAGTTTACATACACTATGTAAACTGAATTTACATACACTATGTAAACTGAATTTACATAAGTAAATTAAGACTGAGTTTTAGTTCATGTAAATTGAGTTTAGGGTATGTAAACTCAATTTACATGAGTTAAGTAAACTGAGTTTACATACACTATGTAAACTGAATTTACATAAGTAAATTAAGACTGAGTTTTAGTTCATGTAAACTGAGTTTACGTAGTTTATGTAAACTGAGTTTACATACACCAAGTAAACTGGGTTTAGGTGTATGTTATTCCTTTTTAGAATATGTACGTAAACTAAATTCACGTGAGACCTATATGTAAACTTAAATTACGTTACCTTTCTACGTAAACTTAAATCAAACAAATCAATGGAGATAGACAAACGTGAAATTAACAACAACTATAAACATCCATAAATCATAGAGCAAACGATAAATAGAAACTTGAAGAAATTTATGAAATTCATTTACTTGTATTAATCTAGTACGTATCAATGGAAGAGTTGTTGATTCAATTGACGATTTTAGTATGTATTGATTGCATATCCATGGTGGTTTGTGAGTGAAAAAGGGGCGAGGGTTCAGAATGATAGTAAAAGAAGGGTTTTTAGAAATTTAGATGAAGAGGGTAATTTTGGTATTATTGTAAAAATTTTAATAAATTTGGGTGTAACTATGATTATATGGGGTGAAACTAGAAAGAGTCTTAATATGAAAGTGCTTCTTTCCATACAACATATCTATAATCTTAACGATATTCTTTATATATTGATCAATTTTGTTTGGAATCAATACTAAGTAATCAAATAAATTAAATTTTTTACTACATTTTTTTTTTGAGAGAAATTTTTTTTACTACATGAATATTCGAAGATACATCTATTTATATATATAAATGAGGAAATACTCAACATTCAAGGCGAGAGCATTAAAAAACTTATGAACACTAAAAATTAAATACAAATACACTCTTAAATTTTACATTAACCACTCAAGATTATAAATTAAACAAACTCTTACAAATTTAGAATAGAATTCATTGTATATTAATCAACTTTGATTCAAATTTAGATTGACTATAAAAAAAATAATGTTTGTCACCATGTGAATATTTTAGGATATATCCATTTATATGTATATATAAATTTGGTGTCCACGTCAGATTCTCAAATTCACAAGAAGTTAATAATCAAAGGGTTAAAGTTTGTCACCATATGAATATTGGACGATACATCTATTCACATGTATGAACGCCGAAAATTTGCAAGCTTCAAAATTACATCATTAAGAAACTTCCATTAAGCAAACATAGAATGTAACTACTCTCCTACAATTTTCATTGGAGGGTGGGAATTACAAACCTTAGAATAATAAAAGTTTTATCTTAAAATACAAAACATCACATACAACCACCATAGAAGGAACATTAAGAGGACTTTCTTCCTTGTACCAAACGAAACATCGGCTACAAACATTAGCATCCACAAACACCATCCAATCAATCAAACCCACCAAAGTAGCCATATATGTATAATCAGATACGCCCTGACATTTTGGCCCTGCATCCAAACAATTAAAGAAAACTTTTGGTCAGTGGGAGATTAAAACCTTGCATACAAAAAGATAAATTTCGAAATCAACCTCTCGATTTCAACATATATGTTGTGAGGAGGATAATCCACAAGCAAACATAGCCTATCTCCTACGTTTAGTTTAGCCTCTTTCAGAAATTGCTTCCATCCTGCATACCAATGAACCTTGTGGTCTTCCTTTCTGTTTTTTTTTTCTAATCTGACAAGGGTAGAAGGCATCAGTCTCATTGTTTACTAACTTCACGCAACTACACTTCCATATTGTAGTATGCTTGGCCACCGAAACAGAAATATTCTACAAACATAAATTTTGTACAATTAAATTATAAAGAACATGATAATTACATCCACATAGTACATTAATATGCATGCGGGAAAAACAAAAACTAACCAAGACATTTCATGCTTTTTTTACAAACAACGTAACCTTCTTCTCCCAACTTGAAGCAGCTAAGAATTCATCTGATATAATGGTCTCAATAATCTTAGTAGATAACCGAACATCATCAACATCCAATAAATGAATGTAATTCCTAAGCGTGCTTAATAAATGAATTAATGGTATAAGATTTTAGATTTTTTTTTTTGAGGGGATAAGATTTTAGATTATTGGTTATCCATGTGTCCACATTCTAACCATGTTCCAAATTAAAAACAACTGGTCACACCATTAAATTTTAGATTGTTTTTCCTAAAATAGGTAATTGACTTCAAAATTTTATCCTCTTTTGTCAAACATTGCTATAATCATTCAGAAAAAATACAAATTTCTCACAATTAGTAGGAATGATATACTCCTTTGTCACACTTTGTGCATAAAAGATTTTTTTTAGAAATGAATTTTCAATATAAAGTTTGAAAAGGAAATGGAGGCCACGTGACTTCTTCCTATCAATCCGATAAACCAACGTGAACATTAAATCCCAGAAACCTTAAGTCTTTCCTGTAGGTATTAAAGTTTCAAAGAACCAATACAAATTTAAAATATGCATTTAAAAAAAGTAAACTTTTTTAAAAATTTAACGAAAAATTACAAATTACTAAATCATTACCTAACATACCATATTAAAAATTCTTAGGGAAATAATTTATTTGATATATACATATAAAATCGTAAATAGCTACAATTAAATATATTTATTGTAATATCCCGCTCGTCAGCTAAAGGAAATTTTGTCTGTTAAATGTATTAGATGATAAATGTTCATGGAAAGCTAATATGATGAGGAATGTTAAGTACGACGGAAGATATTAGTAAGTAATATCAGTCAAATATGAGTTATGTATCAGTGTCAGGTTAAAACGACTAAGACGAAGGACATTCTGGTATTTGCGCGCAAAGAGGTATATAAGTGTATTTGGGGTGGAAATCTTCGTAATTTTCTCCTCTTTCTCTCTCTAGGTTTTGGTAAAATATTTCTCTCCTCCTTCTCTCTAGGATGGCGCCACCCTCCCCTCTCCAATCTATCCTAAACTTTCCAAAAATCATGCAGTTGGTAATCAAGCAAGGATCCTAGAAGCTTCATGGACAAGAAACAACAAAGAGAATGGATTGAGTTTGGATTCTTGATTTAGGGTTTGATCTTGAGGAAGCTAGGAACTTAAAGGAAATGCAAGAAACTTGTTTAGGTGAGTTCCATAGATAGTTTACCGCCCTTTGGTTGTGTAAATTTCATGTTAAAAGTATGGATTTATGTTAATGAGAGGTTTAGAACCCTAATGTCCTTTTGATCAATTCTTGTCGATTACGTGTTAGTTTACCATGAAATGTGTTATTTAAAGTCAATATATGTTGTTGGATGATTATGGTGCATTGCAGGATCAAATTTGACGAGTTTTGGATCAAAATTGCAAAATCAGCACCACAGACCCGAAGAAACTCGCTATTAGCGAAATTATTTCGCTAATAGCGAAATTTAGCCAAGAAAATCGCCCCAGGGTCGCTAATAGCGAAATTCTCTGGGTTGGCCAGCATGCTTTTTGGTTGTTGGCTCTTTGTGTGGTCGGTGGTGCATTCCGAAGCTTTTCTTTCAACGTTTTACAACTTAATAATGTAACAACCCGATTTTTCGATTAGATTTATTTTTATTATTCTTAATTGTGTTATATGTGCTCTTGTGTGATTATTTGCCTCCATGTGTATTTTTGGTTGGGATCCGTAGAATTTGGGGTTAGAAGGGTATTTTAGTCATTTTGGACTTAGGGGCATTTTGATCATTTTGAGAGCAGGGGTAATTTTGTAATTTTTGCTGAAGGTTATTTTTAGTGCTTAGTGAGAGTTATTATTTTACTAAGTGTTGGAGAGTGGGGTAATTATTTGGTTTACCGTTAAGTGACCGTTAGTGTTATATTTTACCGTTAAGTGAGTAGTAACATTTTGGGGTTAGAATAGAAATGGGTTAGGCCCATTAAGACATTGTGAGTTGAGCCCAATTGAGTAGAGCTTATATAAACACTAGTTGGTAGTGAAATGAGGGCTTTACCAACATTTCAATTCATTTTCACATTAAGATAGAGATAAGGGTTCAAGAGGAAGAACAAGAGAAAGGGGTTGGAGGCTAGAGCTAGAAGAGGAAGTCATCATCTAGGAGCTAAATTGAAGCTTGGATTAGAGATTCTTGGTGCTAGAGGTAAGAGGGTTAGGCTTCACTCATAATTTCATAACTTTTCCCTTTTACCCATTTTTATGAAATTGATGAATTGATTTTAATTGTGAAATTCATGCTTATGTTGTGATGCAATGTTTGGGTATGTAAATTGAATGTTAATTGAGTTGTTGATGATGAAATTGCAAGCTTAAATCATGTACATATGTACGCTTTGTGTTTCACCCAAAAATTGTTGATATGAGATGTTGTTGTTGATGAATTGTGATGAATTCATGATTAGTTGTTGTTGTTGATGTTGTGAGGTGTTGTTATTGATGAATGGAACCTTGGGTTATCATAATCTTTGAGCTTGTGATGATTTGTGTTGTTATTTTTGAAGTTTTATGAAATGGGTCAAATGATGATTTTTGTTGTAAGGATGTTTTGGTGCAAGTTTTACATGATTTTGAGTGTCTTTTCTTGTTTAGAAATGTTTAAACAAGCTTTGGGATCAAATTTGAGCTTTGGGAAGTCAAAATTGGGGTTTTGGGGTGAAAAAGTGAGTTTTTCGCGTAACAGGACTGTCCCAACTCGCCACGGCGAGTTGGAGGCGAGCAGGAGGTGCTCCCTGTGACCTTACTCGCCTCGCGAGTAGATTCACTCGCCACGGCGAGCTGCACAGCATCCCCTGTTTCGCGTTTCCGCGTCGTTTTCACTCATTTCTGTTTTGAATTGGCCTTCGGTGTAGACATGAAAGTTGTAGATAATTTTGTTAGCTTTCCAGAGGCTTTAGTTTGACTTGAAAATGATTTTTGGTTTTTGAGTTATGATGAGAATACTCCAAGGTGGTCTTGATGAAGTTTTACGAAAAATCCGCATAACTATTTCTAAGTCGACCCAAACCTTATGGATTGTTTCGAATCTTCGAAACTTGAGTATTATGAGTTCAATTAAGGTGTTTAATGGCATTTAACCTATGAGGTGACGGATCTAACTTGTTTTGTTTTGAAAATGGAAATTTTTGTGAAAAGTGATAAAGAGAGACGAACTTCGTGATTTTCATGAATTCGTCATATTTGGCCGATGAAATGCTTATGTAACCTCTACTGCACGCATATGTGACTTGTGAGAATACATGGCATAGGTAATTAAGCTTGTCTACTTGGTTTTGACTTAAAGGCTCAATTATTTTCAATGTTATGATTTTTGGAGACGAACTTGGTAGAAAATGATTTTTGAGAGCCAATTGCTTATGAACCCTTTATGGATAGATTAATATGGTTATGAGATGATGTATGAATGGTTGTTGAGTGATGAATATGATGTTTGTGATCATATGTTGTGTTTGTTCCTTTATTTGGATTGTAAGGAATTTTGTGGAAATGTGGCAACTATATGTTGATTTATGTGGAGATGGTTGGTGGTGTATATATGTGACAACTATATGTTGCTTGAATTATGGATGTTGTTGGTGATTATATATATGTTAAGTGGTGGTGAATTGTTGTTGATTGCATATATACAAGTATTGGTGATGTTGAGGTGATTATTGTTTGTGTGAACATATGCATTGAGTCGAGTCATATGTTCATGCATTCATGACTGATGGTGGTAGATTTTATATCCAATTTAGATGATTACGATGTTTTTGTTGCATCGAAGGTGACGACCTTGAGGTGATCTGGTACCGCATGCATCTATAAGAGTCTATAACATTGCATGCATTTGAATAATTGATGAGTTGTGTCATAATTGAATATGTGACTTGGTGAATTTGTGCATTGGTGGACGTTGATGAATGTTGTGATTGTGTGGATTAGTGTATATGTACATTTGTGAATTTTGTTGATGATTGTGAATAATCGAACTATGCTCTAATTGCATGTCTTACTTGTTTGTGCTTATACACTTGGTGAACCTATTAGATGATAATTAATTTGATAATAATGATGAGGTGATAATTGTATATGTGTATACATAAGATGTGATAATTTCTTTGATAATGATGATTGCTTGCTTATAACTTTGAAATGATGAATTGTACTTGTCGAGTTAAGTATGCTAAGTGAAGAATAAGGTGAGTAATCCTTCATTGATTGATAATTGATGAACTTATGTCGATGATTTGTTTAGAGATTGGATATACTTGCTATGCCATGTTAATAATGTGATAGCCTGAAATGTAAGTGATGGGGGATAATAATCATGTGATGCTAGTGTTCTAGGAGGGATGGTTATGTATATGTGATACGTGTATGATACACTTGTTGATACGAACTTGGAATGATGATATTGAATGATATAAGTGTTGTGAATACTTGTGAACACATGTTTGATTTGTTATTCTTCGTTCTTGAATATATCTTTCATTTCCAATGTTCTTGTTAAATCTTATATGGATTATGATGATGTAATGCTAACCCTCAGTGGTTTACCACCTACCTTTCCGTATGGACGGGTAGATAGAGTGCAGGGTGCTTAGATTGTGTGCTTGATGTTGCCGAGGAGCGGAGTTCCTCCTTTTTATATGCAAGTGTCTAGATTAGGGCTCTGATCTAGGGTACTACTTGCATTATGTATTTTGTTTTGGTTATGTAGTTTGGAGTTGAGACATTGATTGTATCTGAGAGATGTATTTACTGTCATGAGATTTGGAGATGTTATTCACATGATTATATGTGTTCCGCTGCTGTGTTTATGAGACTTGACAATTTATACATGTATGTTGTTTTGTATTGATGACGTAGCATCTATTTCTAGAATATGTTTGTATATTCGCGCGTTTTACCGCTTATTAGAAGTAGGGTGTTACAAATAACCCCAAAACAATATCTAGGCAATGCACATAACGTCAAACGATTCTTGAAATGAAAATCATGGTAATCTTAACATGAATGGCAATGATGGCATATGAGAGTTTAAGCCGATTTATCGGGTAGATGATGAATAAGGAAGGGAATGAATGTAGAGCCTCGACATAGTTGTCGAGAACTAGAAAGATAGCATGAATCCCTAAGTATGGCAAGTATATGATTATGAATGCCTATGTAGGTAAGACGCGAAGTGTATTTCCTTCGCATATGATTATGTAAGAGTATGCACGCAATGATTAGGTATGAATGAAGGTAGTTTACTATTAATCGGATCGACCCTGGATCCGAGGTAAACGAGTATGCATGTATAAGTTAGAAACCTTTCATGAATGTTTAAGACTATGATTTAATGAATGAAGTAGGTAGCATGAGAAACGGGATAAGCTCCGCAAGGGGGGCCCGCATGTCACTGAGTGTAGGTGTTGTGTCTTTTGTATCCCTTCCAAGGAAGGATGCAAGAGGTTCCCCAAGGGGAATGGTAGAACCGGTTAAGCCGTAAGGGACCCGCACGTCACTTAGGGAGGTATGGGATTGTACTTGGGGTTACTCCACCCTAGGCTTTCCGTAAAATTGAATCAAGATAATGAATATTTGTTCAACGTTGATATTGTGATTGTATAAATGTTTATGACTATGCATGATTATGAATATATTTTGATATGATGTTAGCTATGAACAAGTCGTGCATTAGAGTATGTTATGAATGGTTTTCCAATGACGAACCTAGGTTTCCCTATTCGTCCGGTTTAGAACCGTGTCATGAATATGTATGATAAGTCTTGATGCGTATATCGTATCTTGAGATAGCGGTTCTAGGATCCCTTAACCGCCATGACACGTATGATGATAGTAAGACCTATGACAAGTAAGATGAACCTATAACAGGTCTAGCATGCACTACCATCTAGGAAAGCAAGTCCCCACACACTTATAATCAACCGCCAGGTTGTATTGTAGACACGTGGTGACCGTAGGTTTTCCCCCGCGGTTGCCTATAGCCTAGGATTTAGGGGAACTCACTAAGACATTATGTCTCATCCCAATCCTTATTTGTTTTAGATAAGCAGGATGATTATGCATGTTCGTTGTCGGGAGGATGTTCCATCAAGGGTTTGTTCTTATTGCTGCAGGATGTTATGGTCATCAAGGATGTATTTCTATGTATGGACGAGATGTATTGTATTATTGTTTATACAAACATGACTTGATGTATATATTATTCATTCAGAAATTTTATGTTGTATATTTTTAATGTATCCAGTACTAAAGATAACGCTCATGCTAAACTTTCTAGATACGTCTAGTATGGGTGTTACATTTGGTATCAGAGCAGATCGATTCTGATTGTTGTTGTTAAATGAGCCTGATCAACTCAATTTAACATTCGACAGTTAGGAGGGATGCCTGAGAGCTGAATAGGACCTAGGAGGAACGAAGTATGTGATGAAGATGAACTGAGAAGTGAGAACTCGGAGCGAGTTATAGTAAGAGTTTGATTGTGCCAGTAGGTGGCCAGTGAACTAAGCAAGTAGAAGTACGAGTCCTCCGAGAATGCAAGGCTACAAGAATAGGAGAAGTCGACATGTGTTGACGAAATCAGTAAGCTCTCAGGGATAGAGATATGAGAACGAAGGCAAATATTTGAATGTCCAGAGTGGACAAGGTTCTAATGTTTGGGATGCTGGATGATGAGTGAGTCGATAGAGAAGTAAGTCAAGCCATTTGAAGCAGAAGAAGAAGTTAAGGAATTATGTTAAGAGTTAGAATGACTAAGGAATTAATTTATAATGTGCCGTGAATTGTTTCGATTGGTGTTAATGCTTGCCATGCAAAAGTTATAGAATTGTTTTTAAGATGATCGGAAGGAATTATGTGCATTGGATTACTTGAGGAAATAAGATTTTCATGTAAAATATGTTTTCTGGAAAATTGAACTGAAGAAACTCGCCAATAACAAAATTTTCGCTATTAGCAAAATTATTCCAGAGGATTTCGCTGACAGCGAACCTGGGGCGAAATTTTCAGTTTTTCCGAAAACTGTCAGTTCGTCCCTAGGGTCCGCAGTGGCTATTGGGGGATTGTCTTCACAATCTTTTACGCAATAAGCACTTATTATAACATCAAGTAGCGAATGCACATCACATTCTAAAGTTTTCAAAGGAAAAGACAAGGGTAACCATTAACGGAATCGAATCGGTTTAAGGTAACTTTGAAGGTTAATGTGACAAGAGTTAAGAAAGAGCTTAGACTAAGAGTTTAGAGGTTTTGGCATATGGAATGGACGTTAAGGATGTAAGACATGAGACGGAAAGTAAAAGTGGTGAAGAGTTATGTGTGAACACAAGATTTTCGGATTTTGGTGAAGCAATGAGTATCCCTTGAATCTATGTTTTGCTTAATTGACTTGCTAAGGCTTGTTGTAATGATGAATTTTAAAGTTTGTCAAATTTTGAAAATAAATACATGCATATGGGTGATTGGAGATGGCGTTCTTGAATTTAAATGAAATTTTTCCAGGTACCGGTCTGTTACGACTCACGTAGAATGGGCTAAACTCACTGGAACTAAGATTTGATGGCACAATTATGTTGTCAACTCATTCCGTGATTTTAGAGTAACGACTAGGACCCAGATTTACTATGTTTTCACATATATAGTGAGGACTCGCCAACGCCAATGACCCGTGTGCTATTTTGTGAAGTTTTCGTGAGAAAGAAATCAACGAACAAGCATTGGTATGGTTAAGCAAAGCATAGCAAGCGAGAGTATGAAGAAGTAATGCTGATTGTTCAAAGGAAGGCATGTACGAGTAAATGATGAGTCTACCATGGGAATACAAGATTTGCTCGAAAATGAGTTTAAGTATGATAAGTATATGTTATGAGGTAAACTCGACCAGTGAGAATGTAAGGTATATCCCCAAATAAAGTAATATGGCCATATGATAAGTTTATCATGAGATTTAATCTTACAAGGCAATGAAAGATGCAAGTTTATGGCATTGGTTGCCACATGAATGGCCTTGAGAAAAGTCCAAGAAGATGGTGATCGTATGGGAAAAAGAATGCGAAGATTCACTCGTCTCAATGGATTAGAATGTTGGTAAAAGTCAACCGGTGGGAATCAGAGTGGCGCAACGGAAGTTAATTAGTAAGGTTGTTAACAGTAACCGTGGAACATGGAATTCAATAGTAGGGGCCTTCAGAAGAAGCATTACGAGACAAGCGAGAAATTCTCGAAACGATAATTAAGCAAAGGGACTTGTACATCTAGTGATGGATATGGTAAAGATGTAATGGATGTGTTTTCACCTAAGTAAGATAGGAAAGACTGGAATCACAGCAAATGAAGAGTATGTACTATGGTAAGAAAAAAAATGCATGTAAGAGTCGAAAGGTTCCTTCTCGTGACTCAAAGTAATCATTGGATTATCAAGTGTGATAACCGGTGTCCGAAGAAAAGTGCTATACAGGAGAAGGTAACAACAATTGAGCGTTACCCGAATATGATGTTTCGAAGATTCAAGTTTATTGTTCTTGGAACGAGGAAATGAAATGTCGTCATGTAAGATAAGGATCCTATATGAATTATGTATGTAGAAATGTGTAACTGGGATATGCATGTAAGTTAAGAAAGGATAGAAAGGAGTTACTTTGAAGATCAAGAATTTTATCATGAAAGGAGGCATGATCCTTGAGTTATGCACGATGAAGTACATACCCACTTATGTCAAACTTGTTAAGTGAACGTGATACTTATTATGCTAAATTGAACCATGATTTTGAGATTCCTAAAGTTAATATGGGTATTGAGGGACTTGGAAACGAAGTTTATTGTAAAAAGTTATGCATTTATTTATAACAAGAACCCGTATACCAATGTTTAGAAAGATTTTGAAACAAAGTGTTAGAATAAGTATCGTTATTATTTAACAAGAAGCGACACATGAGAGTATGCAAATGCTATGGAAAGTAAGGTTTGAAGAAGTAAGCAACAAAGTTATTAAAGGGTCATATGAGACGTACAAGTTTGTTATGAGAGTATTCAGATGCAAGTGGCCTAAGTCGGAAGTTTTAAGAGCATATGAACTATCAGACTGGTTGACAGATGAAATATGTATCGGTGTATGTAATTTCTCTTCTCCATGGTAATGAAATCGAAAGATTTCTTAAGGTTCTGAAAAGAGATAAGAGATTCGTAGAATCGTTAAGGTAAGAAATGTAAGTAAGAGACGTGTCTCAATGTACAGTAAGAAAATATGTATGAACTATGTGTATGCATGATGAGATGTTTTAGATACTATCGAACACTGTAGGGAAAACCTGGAATCCGGTAGGACTCCAGTTAAAAAGGCAAATCCTGAGTGTATCAGTTAATGATGGGTTATGTTAAGCCGACAAGATATGGATTTGAGATCGCTAGTCCACACGTGACAAGGATAAGTTATGACCATAATGTTTTAAGTTAAGCCAAGACTATGAAAGAATAAACCTTGACAATAAGAGGATTATTTCAAGATGTTATGCATCGAACTCGGTAAATATTAAGTGATCTCTAAATTTCGAGGACGAAATTTTTTTAAGGGGGGTAGAATGTAATATCCCGCTTGTCAGCTAAAGGAAATTTTGTCAGTTAAATGTATTAGAGCACAAATGTTCATGGAAAGCGAATATGATGAGGAAAGTTAAGTAGGACGGAAGATATTAGTAAGTAATATCAGTCAAATATGAGTTATGTATCAGTGTCAGGTTAAAACGACTAAGACGAAGGACATTCTGGTATTTGCGCGCAAAGAAGTATATAAGTGTATTTGGGGTGGAAATCTTCATAATTTTCTCCTCTTTCTCTCTCTAGGTTTTGGTAAAATATTTCTCTCCTCCTTCTCTCTAGGATGGCGCCACCCTCCCCTCTCCAATCTATCCTAAACTTTCCAAAAATCATGCAGTTGGTAATCAAGCAAGGATCCTAGAAGCTTCATGGACAAGAAACAACAAAGAGAATGGATTGAGTTTGGATTCTTGGTTTAGGGTTTGATCTTGAGGAAGCTAGGAACTTGAAGGAAATGCAAGAAACATGTTTAGGTGAGTTCCATAGATAGTTTACCACTCTTTGGTTGTGTACATTTCATGTTAAAAGTATGGATTTATGTTAATGAGAGGTTTAGAACCCTAATGTCCTTTTGATCAATTCTTGTCGATTACGTGTTAGTTTGCCATGAAATATGTTATTTAAAGTCAATATATGTTGTTGGATGATTATGGTGCATTGTAGGATCGAATTTGACGAGTTTTGGGTCAAAATTGC
The DNA here is from genome assembly GCF_051527215.1 of Medicago sativa. NCBI lineage: Eukaryota > Viridiplantae > Streptophyta > Magnoliopsida > Fabales > Fabaceae > Medicago > Medicago sativa. The sequence continues at coordinate 36,263,251 of NC_140755.1, read as the reverse complement.
AAAATCAGCACCACAGACCCGAAGAAACTTGCTATTAGCGAAATTATTTCTCTAATAGCGAAATTTAGCCAAGAAAATCGCCTCAGGGTCTCTAATAGCGAAATTCTCTGGGTTGGCCAGCATGCTTTTTGGCTGTTGGCTCTTTGTGTGGTCGGTGGTGCATTCCGAAGCTTTTCTTTCAACGTTTTACAACTTAATAACCCCAAAACAATATCTAGGCAATGCACATAACATCAAACAATTCTTGTAATGAAAATCATGGTAATCTTAACATGAATGGCAATGAGGGCATATAGGATGAATAAGGAAGGGAATGAATGTAGAACCTCGACATAGTTGTCGAGAACTAGAAAGATAGCATGAATCTCTAAGTATGGCAAGTATAGGATTATGAATGCCTATGTAGGTAAGACGCGAAGTGTATTTCCTTCGCATATGATTATGTAAGAGTATGCACGCAATGATTAGGTATGAATGAAGGTAGTTTACTATTAATCGGATCGACCCCGGATCCAAGGTAAACGAGTATGCATGTATAGGTTAGAAACCTTTCATGAATGTTTAAGACTATGATTTAATGAATGAAGTAGGTGGCATGAGAAACGGGATAAGCTCCGCAAGGGGGGCCCGCATGTCACTGAGTGTAGGTGTCGTGTCTTTTGTATTCCTTCCAAGGAAGAATGCAAGAGGTTCCCCAAGGGGAATGGTAGAACCGGTTAAGCCGTAAGGGACCCGCACGTCACTGAGGGAGGTATGGGATTGTACTTGGGGTTACTCCACCCTGGGCTTTCCGTAAAATTGAATCAAGATAATGAATGTTTATTCAACGTTGATACTGGGATTGTATGAATGTTTATGACTATGCATGATTATGAATATGTTATGATATGATGTTAACTATGAACAAGTCGTGCATTAAAGTATGTTATGAATGGTTTTCCGATGAAGAACCTAGGCTTCCCTATTCGTCCGGTTTAGGACCGTGTCATGAATATGTATGATAAGTCTTGATGCATATATCGTATCTTGAGATAGCGGTTCTATGATCCCTTAACCGCCATGACACGTATGATGATAGTAAGACCTATGACAAGTAAGATGAACCTATGACGGGTCTAGCATGCACTACCGTCTAGGAAAACAAGTCCACACACACGTATAATCAACCGCCAGGTTGTATTGTAGACACGTGGTGACCGTAGGTTTTCTCCCGTGGTTGCCTATAGCCTAGGATTTAGGGGAACTCACTGAGACATTATGTCTTATCCCAATCGTTATTTGTTTCAGATAAGCAGGATGATTATGCATGTTCGTTGCCAGGAGGATGTTCCATCAAGGGTTCGTTCGTATTGCTGCAGGATGTTATGGTCATCAAGGATGTATTTCTATGTATGGATGAGATGTATTGTATTATTGTTTATACGAACGTGACTTGATGTATATATGATTCATTCAGAAATTTTATGTTGTATATTTTTAATGTATCCAGTACTAAAGATAACGCTTGTAACGCCCTAACTCTATTAAAGCAATAAAACATGCGAATATAGCAAATATTCAAGAATTAGACACTACCTCTAAACCAAAATAACAACAGTCATGCATATATAAATAATATTTCAGCAGTCACGGCGGATAATTTCATACATCTTCAAAATCTAACAATACAAATGCCATGATCATACAACGACATCAACATAAAATCCTCCAAAGTCTCAACAATGAGTACACCTCAACATAGATAATATCCAATAAAAGAAATGGACACCGACTCGACCTAATCAGAGCCCTAAATTAAACTCCAAAATGATAGCGGAGGCTAACTCCAGCTATCTAAGCACTCACCGCAAGCGGACTACTCCTGCACAGCGTCTACCCATCCATACAGACATGTAGGCTGTCAAAACCACTGGAGGTTAGTATTACATCAATCATAATTAAGGAGTAATAATTGGATACAAAGAAGTCAACTAATCTCAATAACTACATAATTAACTTCCACCTATTCATTCAACCAATCCAATATTTCAAGCAACATATATTTACCACCGACATACAACATTCAAGTATCACATCAATATTTCATATTGATATGCAATGCGCCTATACTCGACACATATATGCATGTTGTACCATACAACAACAATAGATGTCAACCGCACATCTAAGTAAGAGTACACCTCCTCTTATTATGTAAAAGTACACCTCCTTTTACATTTCACAACTAACCCATATGTTATGATGCATGGACATACAACAACGACCCGATAATGCACAACTTCAACATACAACTACCGATGACAATGTAAAAGTACACCTCCAATTACATTGACCAATTCAACAACATTAGCATTATCAAGTATACATGTCCACACACTCAACAATCATAATTCACATAAGAGTCATCATCACATAAATCATCATCAACTACACAATTTCTCACAACAATCCCACATGTTTCTCATAAACAAGCAAAGTGGAATAATACAACATTTATAATAAACATTATATTCAACCTTCAACAACCATTCATATATCCTCAATTAATTATATAAAGTCATTCAAAAAAGATTTACAAGGTAGTTGGTTCAAAGGAATCGTTTTTAACAACATTCGTCTAGCTTATCTCATTTTCAAAATAATCGAAACTATTGAACCAAACCAAGTAAACAAGATGCAATGCCTCAACTAAGTATACCTCTAGGCTACAAATAGGTGCAGTAGAGGATACATTTACGTTTCACCGGCTAAACATAATGAAATCATGAAAATCACAAAGTTCGTCTCAATTATCATTTTTCAAAGAATTTCCCATTTTCTAAGTAAAACAAGTTAGACCCAACACGTCACAGTTTGAAAATCATAATTGGACTCCTAGAACCAAAGTTTGAAAATAGGAAACAATCCATAAGGTTTGGGTCGACTTACAAGTGGTTATGTGGAGTTTTCGTAAAAATTTCTCTAAGATATCCTTAGAGCGTTTTCCTCATAACTTAAAATCCAAGAATCATTTTCAAGCCAAACCAAAACCATTGGAAAGATAACAAGATTATCTACAACTTCCATGTTTACATCAAAAACTAAATCAAAACAGAAACAAGGGAAAAGACGCAAGAATGCGAAACAGGGGGGTGCTGTCCTGTGCAACTCGCAACTGCGAGTAACTTTACTCGCAACTGCAAGTGGCTTCCAAGAAGCCCCTTCTACTCGCATCCAACAAACCATTGCGAGTGCAGTGCGTGTTGTGACAGTTCAGGCTCGGGAAAACCTCCATTTTCACCCCAAAACCCCAATTTTGACTTCCCAATGCCCAAATTTGATCCCAAAGTTTGTTTAAACATTTCGAAACATGAAAAGACACTCAAAATCTTGTAAAACTTGCATCAAAACATCCTTACAACAAAAATCATCAATTGATCCATTTACATGAAAACCTTAAATAAACAACACAAATCATCACAAGCTCAAAATTATGAGTACCCAAGGTTCAATTCATCAACAACAACATCTCACAACATCAACAACAACAACCAATCATGAATTTACCATCAATTCAACAACTACAACATAATTCATCATATATTTCACTCAAGAACATGTTATATGTATATAAACCCATTTTGTCATGAAAGTTCAAAAACAACAACCCAATTATCATTCAATTCATGCATTGAATAATATCCCCAAAACTAAGCACGAATTTCTACATCTAAAAATCAAATTAACCACTTAACCAAAGAATTAGGGAAGAATAATAACTATTAATTATGCTTGAATTCTAACCCCCTTACCTTAATTATCCTTAACACCAACTAAGGCTTCACTTTAGCTCCCAAAGCTTGGTTCCCTAGCTCCCTCTAGCCTCCTTGAGATCTTCTCTTCAAACCCTTATCTTCTCTCTATCTCTATCTCTTTCTTCCTCTTCTCTCAAATGACAATTGTTGGCAAAAACCCTATTACACTACTAACACTAGTGTTTAAATATGCTTTACTTAATTGGGCTTAACTCACCACACCTTAATGGGCCTAACCCATTTCTATTCTAACTCAAAAATGTTACTACTCACTTAACGGTAAAATATAACACTAACGGTCACTTACCGGTAAATAAAATAATGGGTTAATTATGTTTCTAGTCCCTATAAAATAGTGACCTTGTAAGTTTAGTCCCTACTTAATTTTAATAGCATTTTTAGTCCCTATAAAAAAATGTACTTATAATTTTAGTCCCTGCTAAAACAAAGTTTCATTAATTATCCTTAAACTCTTAAATTTTTGAACGATTTTTTTGAGACAAGATTAGAACACTATGAAAGGTTCGTTTACTAAAATTTAGAATTTTCTGACATGAAATGAATTAAATATGAATTTTTTAAAACGACAAAAGTTAAAGATAAAAAGTAACAAAATCTGGATGTAGAAATCAAAATTTTGCGATAATTTTTTGCGGACGAACTTTTAGTAATGTTCTAAACATGTCTGCAAAAAATTGTTCCAAAATTTAAGAGTTTAAGCATAAATTAAACAAATTTGAATTGAGTAGGGACTAATACTCAGTGCAGAAAAACAAAATTAGGGACTAAAAATGCTATTAAAATTAAGTAGGGACTAAACTTACAAGGTCGCTATTTTATAGGGACTAGAAACATAATTAACCCTAAAATAATTACTACACTCTCTCTAGTACTTAGTAAAATACCCACTCTCACTAAGCACTAAAAATAATTCTCAACAAAATTACAAAATTACCCTTACACATAAAATGACCAAAATACCCCTGAGCCCAAAATGACTTAAATACCCCTCTAACTCCGAATTCTACAATTCCCAACCAAAAATACACACAGAGGCAATTAATCACATAAGAGCACATATAACACACATAAATAAATAATAAAATAAATCTAGCGAAAATCCGGCTGTTACAACTCTCCCCCACTAAAAGAATTTTCGCCCTCGAAAATTACCTAAGGAAACAACTCCGGATACGAAACCTTCATCCTACTCTCCGATTCCCAAGTGGTACTCTCGCCCGTTGGTCCAACCAAAATCACTTTAACCAAAACGATCTCCTTGCCATGCAAACGTTTCACTTCACGATCTTTAATCCTAACTGGCCAAGTCTCAACGGTCAAATTATCTCTTACCTCCAAATCATCCACTTGAATCACATGAGACGCATCATACACAGACTTCCGCAACTGAGACACATGAAACACATCATGAAGATTCGACAAAGATGGCGGTAACGCAATCTGATACGCTACAACCCCAACCTTCTCAACAATCTCAAACGGTCCAACAAAACGAGGAGTCAACTTCTGACACTTCAAAGCACGACCCACACCGGTTACAGGATTCACTCTCAAAAACACATGATCACCAACCTAAAACTCAATGTCCTTCCTCCTCTTATCATGATAACTCTTCTGCCTACTCTGAGACGCTCTCATCTTCTCTTGAATCATCTTAACTTTTTCCGTAGTTTCTTGTACAACTTCCGGTCCTAACAAAACACTTTCACCTGACTCATACCAACACAAAGGAGTCCTACACCTCCGACCATACAAAGCTTCAAACGGTGCCATCCCGATACTAGAATGAAAACTGTTATTGTAAGTGAACTCAATCAACGGTAAACATTCAACACAACTGACACCTTGCTCCAACACACAAGCTCTTAACAAATCTTCCAAACTCTGAATAGTCCTCTCCGTCTGACCATCAGTCTGGGGATGATAAGCAGAACTCAACCTTAACTTAGTTCCCAAAGCAGCTTGCAAACCCTCCCAAAACTTAGAAGTAAACCTCGGATCCCGATCCGACACAATACTAGAAGGAACACCATGCAATCTGACAATCTGCTCAATGTAGATTTCAGCCAACTTCGCTACAGACATACCGGTCTTGATAGGAACAAAATGTGCCGACTTCGTCAACCGATCAACAATCACCCAAATCGAATCAAAACCCTCAACAGTCTTTGGCAAAGCTCCAACAAAATCCATAGAGATACTATCCCACTTCCACTCTGGCACAAACAACGGTTGCATCAAACCTGACGGTCTCTATTGTTCAATCTTAGACTTCTGACAAACCAAACAAGCATACACAAACTCTACAATCTCTTTCTTCATTCCAGGCCACCAAATCAACCTCTTCAAATCCTGATACATCTTAGTCGCTCCTGGATGAATACTCAAACTACTTCTATGACCTTCTTCCAAAATCTGTCTCTTAAGCTAAAGAACTCTTGGTACACAAACACGATCACGAAACATCAAAACACCGTTCTCATCCAATCTAAAGTCTCCACAATTACCTTGATTAACCAACACCACACGATCTACAAGTTCCAAATCCTCCTTCTGACCATTCTTAATCTCTTCCAAAATATTACTCATTAGCTTCAACATTCCCAACCTCACACTATCTGGCGTCAACTCACTAACCAAACTCAAATCTCGAAATTGTTCAATCAATTCCAACTCATTCACCATCAAAGCAGACATATGCAACGACTTCCTGCTCAAAGCATCAGCAACAACATTCGCCTTCCCAGGGTGATAACTCAACTGAAAATCGAAATCCTTAAGATACTCCAACCACCTTCTTTGCCTCATATTCAACTCTTTCTGGTTAAACAAATACTTCAAACTCTTGTGATCACTGAACACCTCAAACTTAGAACCATACAAATAATGCCTTCAAATCTTCAACACATACACAACAGCTGCTAATTCCAAGTCGTGAGTCGGATAATTCTTCTCATGCACTTTCAACTGCCTCGAAGCATAAGCCACAACCTGACGATTCTGCATAAGCACACCACCAAGACCCATCTTAAAAGCATCATAATACACAACAAACGATTCCTTCGGATTCGGCAAACTCAACACTGGAGTTGAAGTCAACCTCTTCTTCAACTCTTGGAAACTCTTCTCACACTTAGCATCCCAAACATAAGCTTGTCCTTTCCGAGTCAACTGCGTCAATGGCAACGCCAACTTAGAGAATCCCTCAATGAACCTCCGATAGTAACCTTCCAATCCAAGAAAGCTTCTAACTTCAAAAACAGACTTAGGCGATTCCCACTGCAACACTGCATCAACTTTCGACGGATCCACTGCAATACCACCTTTAGAAATCACATGACCAAGGAAACTCACTTCCCGCAACCAAAACTCACACTTCGACAACTTGGCAAACAACTTCTTCTCCTTCAAGACTCCCAACACAATCCTCAAATGCTCGGCATGCTCTTCTTCAGACTTTGAATACACCAAAATATCATCGATAAACACTACCACAAAACGGTCCAGAAAAGGATGCAATATTCTATTCATATACTCCATGAAGACAACTGGCGTATTAGATACTCCAAATGGCATCACAGAATACTCATAGTGTCCATACCTCGTTCTGAACGCAGTTTTGGATATATCTTCCGCCTTTACTCTAATATGATGATATCTTGATCTCAAATCAATCTTGCTGAACACTTCCGCACCAACCAACTGATCCATCAAATCATTAATCCTCGGAAGCGGATATCGATTCTTAATCGTCACTTTACTCAACTGCCGATAATCCACACACAACCTCATGCTTCCATCTTTCTTCTTAACCAATAACACTGGAGCACCCCATGGAGAAACACTCGGCCTGATAAACTGCTTCTCAAGCAACTCTTCCAACTGCTTCTTCAATTCACTCAACTCTGATGCAGACATCCGATATGGCGCAATCGAAATAGGACTCGTTCCTGGTACCAAATCAATTGTAAACTCAACTTCCCTCTCCGGCGGTAACTCGGTAATGTCATCCGGAAAAACTTATGGAAACTCTTGCACTACCGGCAAATCACCAACTCCTTTCTCACTATTTTACTTCAAGGAAGCAAACATCATGAACACACTAGCTTCACCATCCAAGGACTTCTTCACTTGCTCCGCAGTCAAGAATTTTCCACCTTCCGCAGCTACCGGCTTAGAAAATGTCACACTCTTGGTCAAACAATTAATGTTAATACCAAAAGTCAACATTCAATCCATACCGAAAATTACGTCCATATGGTTCAACAGAAGACACACAAGATCCAACTCGAAATCCACGTTACCAAAACTAACAGGACAGTTAGCACACACTAAGGAAGTAGTCACCGAACCGCTAGCCGGGGTATCGATAACCATCCCTCGCGACAACGGAGTCACAACCAAACCCAAACGCTCAACACAACTAACCGCGATAAAAGAATGAGTAGCACCAGTATCAATAATTGCAATCAAAAGAGAACTATTGATAAAACACATACCTCATATGAGATTATCCGGATGCTCCACCTCTTCCGCATTTAATGTAAACACCTTTCCCGCCGCCTTCTTCGGCTTGGTACACTTAGTACTGATATGTCCCTTCTCACCACAATTGTAGCAAGTAATCTCCTTCTCAACATAAGTACACTCAAAAGCCTTGTGACCCGCTTTCCCACACTTCTAGCAACTGTCACCCTTCTTGCAATCATTAGCAAAATGACCCAATGTGCCACACTTGAAGCACCTCACCTCAGCAACATTCACTTTAGAGCCTCCACCTGATTCTTTCTTCTTTCCCTTGTCCTTGTTGTATGGTTTCCCAAATCCATGACTCTTCCCTTTCTTATCTTGCTGAGCCTTGTAATGATTAGCTTTAGCCCTTTCGACATCATCAAACATACGACACTTATGCACCAAAGTATCGAAGTCTCGGATCTCCTGAATGCACATGTACTGATAGATGTCTGGCCTCAAACCGCTTTCAAACTTCACACACTTGGAAACCATAGCATCCTCCGCATTGATATACGGACAAAACCTCGAAAGCTCCTCAAACTTTGCAGCATACTCAGCCACTGAACGGTTCTCTTGCTTCAAGTTCAAGAATTCCACTTCCTTCTTAGTCCTCAAATCCTCAGGAAAGTACTTCCTCAAAAACTCAGTCTTGAACCTAGCCCAAGTCACAGCTCCACCAGCCTCAAGCCTTCCCTTAGCATTGGTCCACCAATACTCAGCTTCCTCTGCAAGCATGTGAGTAGCCAATCTGACCTTCTGATACTCACTAGTCACCATAGCACGAAAGATCCTCTCCATGGCTTGCACCCATGCCTGAGCTCCATCCGGGCCATACCTACCCTTGAACGTCGGCAGACTATTTCTCAAGAAACGATCAAGCCTCCGCTCCACAGCCTCTCCAGGATCACGATGACCAACCGTCGCCTGCTCATTAGCCTGAGCCAATACCTAAGCCATCGAAGCTAAAGCCTGCGCAATCGCTGCATCATCTCTACCACCAGCCATCTCACTTCTACACAAAACCAACCAACAGATAAGGACAATAGCACAACAAACAAGTATCGAAGGTAACTCGTTACCGTTCGCATACCAACAGGAAAAATCAACGCATACTAGTCCGGACAAGACTGACCACGGCTCTGATACCAACTTGTAACGCCTAACTCTATTAAAGCAATAAAACATGCGAATATAGCAAATATTCAAGAATTAGACGCTACGTCTAAACCAAAACAACAACAGTCATGCATATATAAATAATATTTCATCAGTCACAACGGATAATTTCATACATCTCCAAAATCAAACAATACAAATGCCATGATCATACAACGACATCAGCATAAAATCCTCCAAAGTCTCAACAATGAGTACACCTCAACATAGATAAAATCCAATAAAAGAAAGGGACACCGACTCGACCTAATCAGAGCCCTAAACTAAACTCCAAAATGATAGCGGAGGCTAACTCCAGCTATCCAGGCACTCACCGCAAGCGGACTAATCCTGCACAGCGTCTACCCATCCATACAGACAGGTAGGCAGTCAAAACCACTGGAGGTTAGTATTACATCAATCATAATTAAGGAATAATAATTGGATACAAAGAAGTCAACTAATCTCAATAACTACATAATTAACTTCCACGTATTCATTCAACCAATCCAATATTTCAAGCAACATATACTTACCACCGACATACAACATTCAAGTATCACATCAATATTTCATTTTGATATGCAATGCGCCTATACTCGACACATATATGCATGTGGTACCATACAACAACAATAGATGCCAACCGTACATCTAAATAAGAGCACACCTCCTCTTACTATGTAAAAGTACACCTCCTTTTACATTTCACAACTAACCCATATGTTATGATGCATGGACATACAACAACGACCCGATAATGCACAACTTCAACATACAACTACCAATGACAATGTAAAAGTACACCTCCAATTACATTGACCAATTCAACAACATTAGCATTATCAAGTATACATGTCCACACACTCAACAATCATAATTCACATAAGAGTCATCATCACATAAATCATCATCAACTACACAATTTCTCACAACAATCCCAAATGTTTCTCATAAACAAGCAAAGTGGAATAATACAACATTTATGATAAACATTATATTCAACCTTCAACAACTATTCATATATCCTCAATTAATCATATAAAGTCATTCAAAAAAGATTTACAAGGTAGTTGGTTCAAAGGAACCGTTTTTAAGAACATTCGTCTAGCTTATCTCATTTTCAAAATAATCGAAACTATTGAACCAAACCAAGTAAACAAGATACAATGCCTCAACTAAGTATACCTCTAGGCTACGTATAGGTGTAGTAGAGGATACATTTACGTTTCACCAGCTAAACATAACGAAATCATGAAAATCACAAAGTTCGTCTCAATTATCATTTTTCAAAGAATTTCCCATTTTCTAAGTAAAACAAGTTAGACCCAACACATCACAGTTTGAAAATCATAATTGGACTCCTAGAACCAAAGTTTGAAAGTAGGAAACAATCCATAAGGTTTGGGTCGACTTACAAGTGGTTATGCGGAGTTTTCGTAAAAATTTCTCTAAGATATCCTTAGAGCGTTTTCCTCATAACTTAAAATCCAAGAATCATTTTCAAGCCAAACCAAAACCATTGGAAAGATAACAAGATTATCTACAACTTACATGTTTACATCAAAAACTAAATCAAAACAGAAACAAGGGAAAAGACGCAAGAATGCGAAACTGGGGGTGCTGTCCTGTGCAACTCGCAACTGCGAGTAACTTAACTCGCAACTGCGAGTGGCTTCCAAGAAGCCCCTTCTGCTCGCATCCAACTCGCCATTGCGAGTGCAGTGCGAGTTGTGACAGTTCAGGCTCGGGAAAACCTCCATTTTCACCCCAAAACCCCAATTTTGACTTCCCAATGCCCAAATTTGATCTTAAAGTTTGTTTAAACATTTCGAAACATGAAAAGACACTCAAAATCATGTAAAACTTGCATCAAAACATCCTTACAACAAAAATCATCAATTGATCCATTTACAAGAAAACCTTAAATAAACAACACAAATCATCACAAACTAAAAATTATGAGTACCCAAGGTTCAATTCATAAACAACAACATCTCACAACATCAACAACAACAACCAATCATGAATTTACCATCAATTCAACAACTACAACATAATTCATCATATATTTCACTCAAGAACATGTTATATGTATATAAACCCATTTTGTCATGAAAATTCAACAACAACAACACAATTATCATTCAATTCATGCATAGAATCATACCCCCAAAACTAAGCACGAATTTCTACATCTAAAAATCAAATTAACCACTTAACCAAAGAATTAGGGAATAATAATAACTATTAATTATGCTTGAATTCTAACCCCCTTACCTTAATTATCCTTAACACCAACTAAGGCTTCACTTTAGCTCCCAAAGCTTGGTTCCCTAGCTCCCTCTAGCCTCCTTGAGATCTTCTCTTCAAACCCTTATCTTCTCTCTATCTCTATTTCTTTCTTCCTCTTCTCTCAAATGACAATTGTTGGCAGAAACCCTGTTTCACTACTAACACTAGCGTTTAAATAGACTTTACTTAATTGGGCTTAACTCACCACACCTTAATGGGCCTAACCCATTTCTATTCTAACCCAAAAATGTTACTACTCACTTAACGGTAAAATATAACACTAACGGTCACTTACCGGTAAATAAAATAATTACTACACTCTCTCTAGTACTTAGTAAAATACCCACTCTCACTAAGCACTAAAAATAATTCTCAACAAAATTACAAAATTACCCTTACACGTAAAATGACCAAAATACCCCTGAGCCCAAAATGACTAAAATACCCCTCTAACTCTAAATTCTACAATTCTCATCCAAAAATACACACAGAGGCAATTAATCACATAAGAGCACATATAACACACATAAATAAATAATAAAATAAATCTAGCGAAAATCGGGTTGTTACAACGCTCATTCTAAACTTTCTAGATACATCTAGTATGGGTGTTACATTTATGGCTGTTACAATTTATCAATCTAAATTGTAATAGAAAGATAAAGTAATCGATGTTCATAGTAAACTCATAGTATGATGATGGTGGTCGACGTTGATGGAGGAGGACATGGTGGTCGTCGGCGATGGAGGAAGACGATGGTGGTCGTCGGCGATGGAGGTGATGGTGGGAGCTGGTCTCATATGCCATGCCACACGGTTGTTGTTCTGAGAAGATGAAAGCGTGAATGGTTTTTGAGAATATATTGAATAGGAGAGGAACATGTGTTGTTTAAATTGGGGCTTTTAATCGCAACCATTTATTTTGCATCTAATGGTTAGTAAGTATTCTCATCATTTACATATAAGATAGTCCTTCTCATAATATACATCCTATATATATATATATATATATATATATTAATCAATAGGAAATTAAAACAAAATATACAAAGTTACCTAAAATGTGACATACGATTGATTATTTCATTATGTGTATCATAAATATACCATTGAGCAAACTTCGGTGCCTGGGAATGATGAGGAACCAACCCTCCAATACGATGATAATTTTGCCCCGATAAAACAAACTGAGGAGGACCAGCACCTCCATCGGATGGAGATACAATTTTCCCACCAAGAGAGGTACAAGAAAACATATTGTTATATGACATAATATTATCTAAAAAATTGGAACTCTTTGGATGAACTCCACTAAACAACCTCCGAATTAATGTGGGTGGTTGTCTCATATTGGGTAAAGTAATTTTCCCTCTCATACAACACAACGAAAACGAACGTTCCTTAACTTTTTTCGGGGCTTTTCCCCGCTCAAGAGACCAAACCAAAGCACGACAATGCCCACATTGACGTTCCATGTCTCCGATATCCAAGTACTCTACAATAAAAAAATTCAAGGCAAGCGCAAACACATTAAAACATCTATATAATAAATACCTAAACCTTTTTTATTTTCAAACCAATGTAATATAAATTATTACCTTAGTTTTCACTTGACCTAAACAAAACAAAATTGGAAGCATTTTCCATCATATGAGAATTATCATACTCCATTTCATACAATTGAATGCTTTGACCTATACAACAAATCAACAGACGAAACCAATCAAGATCCATACAATAACAAAACCTATTAAAAAATGGGGAGCATCAACTACCACCTACATCTGAACGACAAACAAAATTTTTCTTTCACCTGTATAGGGAACATCTTCAGGTTCAAATGAAGTCAAAGCCGAATTTCTTGGACGTTCTCTTTTATTATACACTTCAAACAAAAATAACAACGTAAGTATGAAATCATATATTATAATTAAAATTAACAATGGATTATACAAATCACTCACAACCAAGTCTGCCAATCGGATAAGGCCTCTTAAAAAAAGTTGGGTTAATTAAGTAAATGGTACCTATAAATATTCAGAATTTTGTTTTTAGTCCCTACAAAATAAAATCACACTTTTTTGTCCCTATAAAATTTTCCATCAACATTTTTAGTCCCTATAAAATTTTCCAACAGCATTTTTAATCCCTATAAAAATTTTCCATCAGATTTTTAGTCCCTAAAATGCTTAAGGAAAATGTCACAGGGACTAAAAAGTGTGATTTTATTTTGTAGGGACTAAAAACAAAACTGTGAATATTTATAGGGACTAAAAACTTAATTAACTCTAGCATATATTATGACGAAAGTAGCATATATTGTGTGTACGCATTGTTGGTTATATCTCCACTATGTGTTAGTGTCACTATCCATCCCGTCAAATAAGTACGACTAGGAACGTTTGAGTTTAGACGTACATCTTATATAAGGAGTCAAGAGCATTCTATATTATTCAACCATCTAGTTAGCAAGCTTTTAGCAACACAACATTCATAAATAAGAACCAACACTTTTAGACGTACATCTTTTAGCAAACTTTTTTTTCTTTCTCTCACAACGTCTCTCTTTCCCATGAACTTGAGAATTTGTCAACGACTCATCTCCTACAACCAACACTTATTTTTTTTGACCAACAAAAACTCATATCATTTCATTCATCACACAATTTGGAATACAAGATGGAATCAAATCAAAGACTTGGTGACGAGCTTGTGATATTGACACCCTAGCGAAACTATGAGCGACAACATTCGCTTGTCTCCTAACAAAACTTATCTTAAAGTTTGTGCATTGTTGTAATAGTGACCTGCAGTCATCAATGATACTACCAAATTCTGCCTGGTTGTTATTCTTATCATATATGCTATCAACCACTAGCTTACAATCTAGTTCTATTTGCACATTTGATAATTCTAACTGTCCAAGCCACAAAATGGCATCGCGTAAACCAACTGCTTCCGCTTCTTGAGGTGGGGGACAACCTTCATACCAAGTTGTAGCAGCTTTTACAAACCTGCCACAATGATCTCGAATACACATGCCTGTCCCAAACCGGTTTTCTGCCCTGAAGATGGCTGCATCTACGTTACACTTCAGAAATCCCGCTGCTGGTGGCTGCCACGTAGCTGTATCTTGCGTGGGGTGCTGACTGGTTGCAGTAGCAGAATTTCTTGTGGCTTGCCATTGAAATAACGACTCACGCGCTAACTGAACTGCTATGTTACTCGGCTGCAGCTCACCCTCCCATACCTTATCATTACGACGTCTCCAAATACACCATAACATCATTACGAGGTCGTTGCATTCTTCAGTTGTCAACCTGCATAATAAAGTGAAAATACAAGCTGCAAAACTCTCAGCAACAGCAACATTAGTAGACATCTTATCCCATAAACCAGCTGCTCGCCAAACTGTCTTCGCCTCGTCGCATCCAATAAAAACATGCCAATCGTTCTCATAATTTGTTTCACAAAAAGGACAGCAATCTGTACATGGCACACCTTTATCCTGCAGCCGCATACGCGTAGGAAGAACACCTCTCAACGCTCTCCAGAGAAAAACTTTTACTTTTTGTGGAATCTTCAAACTCCAAATTCTAGTCCATTCCCCCAGTACTCGATATTCCTCATTATCAACAAGTGTTTCCATTACATATCTATATGCGGACTTTACCGTATAAACTCCATGATTATTAAATTTCCAAATGCGCTTGTCCTCTCTATCTCGATGCAACACCACCAGTTTGGATATTGCCTTCCTATCTGGTTCATTAAAAATGGCTGCAATCAGTCCCCAATTCCAATTTTCTCCACTCATCAAATCTGCCACCTTCATACTTTCCATGCCTTGAATTTTTTCACTTGAGACATACGAGTTTCCATCCTCCCTCAGCCACGGATCTGCCCACACCTCTATACTCTTTCCATTACCAATCCTCCATCTTTGACCTCCTCTAACTATTACCTGTGAAGCATAGATACTACGCCAAATGTAACTTGGGTTATGGCCTAGACGAGCCCCCAAAAAATCAGTCTTCGGAAAGTATTTAGCTTTGTAGATTCGTGCAACAATAGTATCTTGGTTAGTAAGAAGCCTCCAACCTTGCTTCCCTAGCATAGCTAAATTAAAGCCAAACAAATGTCTAAATCCCATACCTCCATATTCCTTCCGCATTGTCAATTTGTCCCATCTAAGCCAATTTATTCCTCTACCTTGCCTTCTATTCGATCCCCACCAAAACGAGTTAAGCATCTTCTGGATCTCTCCCCTAGAGATGTAGGTAATAGAAAAGTACTCATGCAATATGTTGGAATTGCTTGTGCTACTGATTTGATGAGAACTTCTCGCACCGCTTTTGAAAGATGTTTCCCGGACTATTGCTGAATCTTTCTCCACACTCGATCCCGCAAGTAACCAAACATTGCCCTCTTGCTTCGGCCTATTACTGATGGCATGCCAAGATACTTTCCACTTCCCATTGTATTTGTAACCCGAAACAGATCCTTGATTGCCT
Organism: Medicago sativa; assembly: GCF_051527215.1. Lineage (NCBI taxonomy): Eukaryota > Viridiplantae > Streptophyta > Magnoliopsida > Fabales > Fabaceae > Medicago > Medicago sativa. The sequence continues at coordinate 36,246,957 of NC_140755.1, read as the reverse complement.
CTCTGTCCACTTCCAAAGTGTTCTTGCTAAAAAAGATTTCTGATTTCTGGAAGTTTATTGCCTGACCCGAAACTGCTTCATATGCTTGTAAAATTTCCTTTATTTTTGTGCATTCTCTAATAGTCGCTCTGCAAAACAAAAAACAATCGTCAGCAAATAATAAGTGTGTGAGAAGCGGAGCTCCTCGACACACCTTAATGCCATGAATATCTCCCTTCGCTTCAGCTCTCTATAATAACGCAGAAAGACCTTTCGCACATATAATGAAAAGGTAAGGTGACAGTGGATCACCCTGCCTTAACCCTCTTTTAGGTACTATCGGTCCCACTTTGTCGTCATTTACAAGCACTTGATAGTTAACGCTTTCCATACACATATTCATCCATTTCAGCCATCTATCATGAAAACCCATTCTTCTCAAAACTTTCTTCACATACTCCCATTCAACTCTATCGTAGGCTTTGCTAATGTCTATCTTCAAAGCAACCTCGCCTACCTTGCCTTTCCTTTTACATTTCATATGGTGAATGATCTCGTGTGCAACCATAACATTATCAATAATAGAACGATTTTCTATAAATGCCGACTGTTATTGAGATATGTATTTATGTAAAAGTGGCTTAAGTCTATTGGCCAACACCTTTGAAATAATTTTGTAAAGAACATTACATAAAGAAATCGGCCTAAGGTCTTTCATAGTTTCTGGGTTATCTTTCTTGGAGATAAGAACAATATTTGTCTCCATAATTTGAGATGGAAACTCACCATTATTCAGCCATGAGGTCGCTGCATGAAAAATTTTCACTCCACATAAGTGCCAAAATCTCTTGTAAAATGCCGGATTCAATCCATCTGGACCCGGTGCTTTGTCGGAATGCATGGAGTATAAAACTTTTTTAAACTCTGAGATATTAAATGGGGACAAGAGCATACCGTTGTCAACTTCAGTCACTCTCGGGCTAATGTACTCCAACGTGGTATCTAACAAGTTCGCATCAGTAGAGAATGATTTTGCGAAATAGTTTTTTGCTTCTCCACAAATATCATGATGTGTCGTGACTGTGTTTCCTTCCTCCGTCTTCAGCTCCATAATATTGTTACGTCTTTTTTTAGTACTTGCCATTGCATGAAAAAAGCGAGAGTTTGTGTCACCATCCTTCAACCAATAAACTTTCGACCTCTGCTTCCAAAAAGCTTCTTCTTGTGCCAACAAACACCCCATCTTTGTTCGTGCTTCCTCATATCTTGCCACCTGAGAGCTTTAAACACAGCCCCGAAGTCTCTCCATCTCTTCTCGGCATTCCTCAATAGCTGCTCTATACATGAACCTTTGCTTGCTCCCCATTCATTCATGAACTCGGTACAGCTCCTTAAACGTGACAACACTTCTCCTTCCTGACGTCTCTCCCATCCTCTAATTACTATATCATTCAATTCATCCTCCATGAGCCAAGCATTTTCGAATTTGAACTCTTTTCCTCCTCTTCTACGTGACACTTCTTGCAGCTTGAGTAGTATCGGAAAATGATCGGAACGGTGCGAGATGACATTATGCAACTGATTTTGATGAAATATATCACACCATGTCTGCGTTGCCATAGCTCTATCAATTCTCTCCTCCTTCATATCATGTCCGCCTCTGCCCTTTACCCATGTGAATGGATATCCCGTCATGTGTATGTCAATTAAGCCACTATCTTGAACAGCCTCTCGAAAACCCCTTATCCTCCACGGTGGGTGATCAACTCTACTTCTTTTTTCTTCATTGGACAGCAAGTCATTGAAATCTCCCATGACACACCAAGGCAAAGAGTTGTCTTGTGCTAAAGTTCTAAGCATGTCCCACGACTCTCTTCTTCGATCATTCTCTGGACATCCATAAAAACCGGTAAACCTCCATCTTGGATGATGCGGGTGAGTCACTTCCATGTTGATAAAATTCTGAGAATAATTTATGAGATTACACCCAAAAGGGTGCTTCTAAAGTATTGCTAAACCTCCACTTCTTCCAACGGAATCTACTGCAAAAGAAGCGTCAAACCCCAATCGTATTCTTATCTCTTCTATTATGTTAGCATGAACCAAAGTCTCGCAAAGAAAAAGGAAGTCTAAGCGATACTTCCGGGCCAAGTCTCTTAATGTGGGAACTGCACTCGGGTTGCCCAAACCCCGGCAATTCCAACTCAGGATACTCATTGGTCCCGGCAGGCCTGATTGCCAGGACCTGCCGCTAAAAAAAGGTTAGTGTTTGTTGACATGTTTGTTCCTTCTGGACCACTGTTTCCATCCACTTGCATTTGGTTTGAATTTTGGGTCTGTTTTACAAAAACTGCAGCTTTCCCTAACTCCTTACTTGTTCCATCTCTTAGGCGCTTCTTGTCAGTTTCCACCACATCATCTTCCTCTGTCATGTTCAGTGTAGATCGCCCCTCTTCCATTGGTTTTGCAGCAATCATTGCATCATAATTGAATATTCTTTCCTTCCTTAATGATTTCTGTTGTACCTGCTGCCTAATTAAGTCTGTCATCATATCTTTCCGTTTTTGTTTTTCAGTAATAATTGCTCCATTATTTTCTGCTGTTACATTTTGACCTGCCACATTCAATACTGCATTCAATTGCATCTCTCCTCCTTGCACCACCGTGTTGCCGGAAACTGAACCTTCCTCCGTCCACTGTCTGTTTCCTCTGTCCCTTCCTCGCCGGTTCATTTCCACTCTGATATCAGGACCCCAATTTCTTACGCCATCGTCTTCTTGAACATCATACAATTTCTCACAAGAATCTTCAGCATGCCCTATTATTCCACAGTAATAGCAGAAAAACCCGAGACGCTCGTATTTGAGATGGACTGTAATTGGTGCAGCCAACACTTATAAGAACCATTAGAATGGATTCCAATAAATTTTTAAAATATTTGATAATTATACCAAGAATCACTAAAAATTGACTGATTGAACCTGGGGGTATATATGGTTTGTCCATGACCAGCAACTGTGCCTACAAAATAAATGAAACATATTTATACCAACACAACATTCATAAATAAGCCATTAATAAACTAATTTATACAATGGTCTTAATCGAAAAACAACGCATGTTGGAACAAAATGTGTTTAACAATGAACCTAGAGAGTTTTGATGATAACAAGGTATTAAAAAATTGTCAACTAGACTAGCTAATATTTGTTCAAGTGTACAGGACCATATACAAACAATTTACATCTTAAATAGGTTCTCCCTGAACAAAAGAGAGCTAAGAAATTAACAAAAAGGAAGCTTAAAGCATCTGAAGAGAAAGCGCTACTGAAGACAAAAGTGCTCCTGAAGACAAAGTGCTCCTGAAGTGATGACGTCATCAGAAGCTGAAGTTCATCAGAAGCAACCTCATCAGAAGCTAAAAATCACCAGAAGCTGTAATTCATCAGATGGAAGAATTAACTCTTCAAAAGTTGTTTAATGGATTCGAAAGCAATCCAGAAGACTGGGAATACAAAGCAATGGTCATTTTGAATGGATTTGAAGGCATTGGATGCTTATCTTCAAAAATTATTGACAAAAGTACAATTGTACGAAGTGTATAACCACTACCTCCACTACTCTGTTGTGTCTCTGCTACAAGACAAGAAAAACAGCTCTGCCTGCAGAAATGTTCCTTCACAATGGGAATGGATTTGAAATTGATCCTTCATAGGACAGAAACCATATCAGGCAAAAGATCATTGGTGATTGATCAAGCTTCAAACGACTCTTTTTGATGTGCTGGCAATTTCACAACGTCTCTTTCACACCTCTATATAAAGGAGTGAAGACTTAGAGATTGGTAGAGACTCAACAACAATTTACAAGTGCCAAAACTCTACTGAAATTGTTCTGCATTCAAAGTTCACTTAGAATTTCTGTTTTCAAGTTCATATCTTAGAAATTCTAGAGTCTTAATAGTTTGTATCTGATTTGTATTGTGAGCAGCTCTGATTGTATATCAAGTGTTCAACCGCAAACATTTTTCTTTGTAATCCTGTTTGATTAGAAGTCTCTTGTAGTTGTGCTTGAGCATTAGAAGTCTCTTGATTGTGTTCAGGAGCATAGGAAGTCTCTTGCTTGTGTGCTTGAGCAATTTGAAGTCTCTTGCTAAGTTTAGTAGTGAGCAATTGTAATCAGATATTACATTTTAGTGAACTCTCCTTGGAAATTCAAGGGGGACTGGACTACTTCCGGTTTGTGGAAAGAACCAGTATAATTGCTTTGTGTCTTTTTTCTTTCTCTCTCTGCTTTTATCCGCTGCATATTAGTCCTGAATCTCACTCAGAAGCAGTAGTCACTTTGCTTCTGATTAGTGTTTTCAGCTCAAGAGAAAACGAAGAAAAAGCTAACACAATTCAACCCCCCCTTTTTTGTGTTTTTCTCACCTTAAAATAGTATCTAGAGCCTTGGTCTGTTGTCTTAACACTTAACAGTGTAACATAAAAAGATCTGAGAAAAACATGTCTGGTGATACCTCTAGTTCTGGATCTGGTCCTAATCATACTGCTGTTTCATATGATTATTGTGACAACAAAAAGTCCAACTCTGGAAAAGTTCCGAAATTCAATGGAGATCCTGAAGAATTTTCTTGGTGGAAAACCAACTTCTACAGCTATGTCGTGGGTTTAGATGAAGAACTATGGGACATACTTGAAGATGGTGTTGGTGACTTGGTTCTTGATGAAGAAGGAGCTGTTGTTGATAGAAAGAAACATACTCCTGCTCAGAAGAAGATTTACAAGAAGCATCATATTATCAGAGGAGCACTTGTCACTGCTATTCCTAAAGCAGAATATATGAAGATTAGTGACAAGTCAACTGCTAAAGCAATGTTTGCTTCTCTGTGTGCTAACTATGAAGGCAGCAAGAAAGTTAGGGAAGCAAAGGCTTTTATGCTGGTTCATCAGTATGAGTTGTTCAAGATGAAGGATGATGAAACTATTGAGGAGATGTACTCAAGGTTTCAAACCCTAGTCTCTGGACTGCAAATACTGAAGAAGAGTTATGTTGCTTCTGACCATGTTATCAAGATACTAAGAAGCTTGCCTGCTAGATGGAGACCTAAGGTTACTGCTATTGAGGAAGCTAAAGATTTAAACACTTTGAGTGTTGAAGATCTTGTCAGCTCTCTCAAAGTTCATGAGATTAGTCTTAATGAACATGAACCTTCCAAGAAGAGTAAATCTATTGCTCTACCATCTAAAGGGAAGACATCAAAAGCTTTGAAGGTTGTTGAATCTGAAGAAGAGTCATCTGATGAAGACTCTAGTGAAGATCCTGCAGAGAAGATGGCTATGCTTTCCAACAAGCTTGAGTATCTGGCAAGAAAGAACAAGAAGTTTCTGAGTAAGAGAAGTGGTAGCAAGAGTTCCAAGAAAGAAGATCAGAAGGGATGCTTCAACTGTAAGAAGCCTGGACATTTCATTGCTGATTGCCCTGATCTTCAGAAGGAGAAATCAAAGGACAAGTCAAAGAAATCAAGCTTCAACACAAGGAAATTCAGAAAGCAGATTAAGAAGAGTTTGATGGCAACCTGGGAAGATTTGGATAGTGAATCTAGGTCTGAAAAGGAAGAAGCTGATGAAGATGCTAAAGTAGTTGTTGGGTTCGTGGCTATTGAGACTTCAGAAGCAGATCCTGATTCAGATTCTGAAGATGAAAGTGAGGTATATTCTAAAATTCCCATAGAAGAACTTATTGAGTATCTTAAAGAACTCCTTATACATTTTGAGCTTAGAACCAATGAGTTGAAAGATTTAAAAGAAAAATATGTTGTGTTGATGAAACAATAAGAATCAACTCTATTGGATCTGAAAGCTTCTGAAGAAGGACTTAGAGGCTTTGACTTCATTTGTAAAACTTATGAAGAGAAGCTTAAGTATCTTTGTCAGAAGCTACAATAAAAGTGTAATGGAAAGTCTTTAAGTAAGCATGAGATAGCTCTTGAAGATTTCATTATATCTGGTATTGACAGAAGCAAAGTGGCTTCAATGATTTACAGCATTTACAGAAACAATGGTAAAGGGATTGGACTTTCAGGAGGGAAACCTAATGAGATCAGTCTCAAAGCATGTTGTGAATGCATTAAGGAATGATTGAAAACCTTCTTCGTACCTGAAGGTGCTAAGTTGGAAATTGCTGTTCAATCAGAACCTGAAGCTTCTAGCTCTAAGGCTAAGATTACTTCAAAGCCAAAGAACTCTAAGCCAAAGGCAATGATAAACTCTGATTCTAAGACTTCAAAGATCAGGATTCTAAAGAGATCAGAGCTGTTTCCTCAGAGTCTATTGAAACATGAATCTGAGGTCCTGAAGTCTAAGTTTCAGAAGAAGACAGTTACTGCTTCTGAAGTACCAAAACCAAAGGTTGTTAAACCTAAGGTGATGGTTAACCAGAAGCTACCAAACTTACAGCACAAGGTACAAGATGTGATGAGTAAAACTTCTAGTACTAACCTGAAAGGACCCATAAAATAATGGGTACCTAAATATGAAATTGTCAATACTGCATATATGTCTAAGAGCAAAGGAAAAGCAAAAATCATGGTACCTAGACAGCGGTTGCTCAAGGCATATGACAGGAGAGAAGTCTATGTTCCTCACCCTCACTATGAAAGAAGGAGGAAGTGTGAAATTTGGAGGCAACCAGTCTGCAAGATCATTGGTACGGGAACTATTGGTAACTCCTCTATCTCAATCAATAATGTATGGTTGGTAGAAGGTCTTGAACATAACCTATTAAGCATTAGTCAATTTTGTGACAATGGTTATGATGTGATGTTTGAAAAGACCAACTGCACTGTAATCAACAAAGAAAACAAATCCATAATATTCAAGGGAAAGAGGATGGAGAATGTCTATAAAATTAATTTCTCTGAACTGGTTGACCAGAAGGTAATTTGTCTTCTGTCAGTGAATGATAAGAAATGGATGTGGTACAGAAGGTTGGGACATGCTAACTGGAGATTAATCTCTAAGCTTAGTAAGTTACAACTTGTCAAAGGCTTACCAGACATTGACTATCATTCAGATGCACTTTATGGTGCATGCCAGAAGGGAAAAATTGTGAAATCATCTTTTAAAACAAAAAACATTGTTTCAACCTCCAGACCCTTATAATTACTTCATATTGATTTATTTGGACCAGTTAGCACTGCATCCTTATATGAAAGTAAATATGGATTAGTTATTGTTGATGATTACAACAGATGGACTTGGGTAAAATTCCTAAAAAGTAAGGATAATGCTTGTGATATATTCAGTAACTTCTACACTCAAATACAGTTTGAAAAAGAAATGAAAATTTTGAAAGTTAGAAGTGATCATGGTGGAGAATTTGAAAATGAGTCATTTGAAATTTTTTTTGAAAAACTTGGAATTGTCCAGAATTCTCTTCTCCTAGAACTCCACAACAAAATGGGGTTGTAGAGAGAAAGAATAGAACTTTACAAGAAATGGCAAGAACCATGATTCATGAAAACAATTTGGCTAAACATTTCTGGGCAGAAGCAGTGAATACATCATGTTATGTCCAAAATAGAATCTATATCAGACCTATCTTGGAGAAAACAGCATATGAACTCTTTAAGGGAAGACGACCCAATATCTCTTACTTTCATCAATTTGGATGTACATGTTACATTCTAAATAACAAGCTCTACCTAAAGAAATTTGATGCCAAGGCCCAAAGAGGAATCTTTTTAGGTTACTCTGAAAGGTCAAAGGCATACAGAGTGTATAATTCAGAAACACTATGTGTTGAAGAATCAATGCACGTTAAGTTTGATGACAAAGAGCCTGGAAGTAAAACTCCAGAGCAAGATGAAAGTTTTGCAGAGATACAGGTTCCTGAAGATACTCCAAAACCGAATTAGATAGCTGAATCTGAAGACAGACCAGAAGCTGAACCCACCTCAGAAGCACAAGATGAAGTTGTAACAGCCCGATTTTTCGCTAGATTTATTTTATTATTTATTTAATTTCTTTTATGTGTGCTTGTATGTGCTCGTATGTGATTATTTGTCTCTGTGTATATTTTTGGTTAGAATTTGTAGAATTCGGTGTTAGAGGGGTACTTTAGTCATTTTGGACTCAGGGGTATTTTGGTCATTTTATGAGTAGGGGTAATTTAGTAATTTTGATGAGGATTATTTTTAGTGCTTAGTGAGAGTGGTTATTTTACTAAGTGTTAGGGAGTTGTAGTGAATTGTTCTATTACCGGTAAGTGACCGTTAGTATTACATTTTACCGTTAAGTGAGTAGTAACATTTTTTGTTAGAATAGAAATGGGTTAGACCCATTAAGGTGTTGTGAGTTGAGCCCAATTAGATAGGACCTATATAAACTCTTGTTTGTAGAGAAAATAGGGTTTTACCAACATTTTTCACAATTGAGAAGAGATAGAGATAGAGAGAAGATAAGGGTTTGAAGAGGAAGATCTAGAGAGAGCTAGAGGAAGCTAGAGATTCAAGCTTTGGGAGCTAAAGTGAAGCCTTAGTTGATGATTGTGAAGAATTAAGGTAAGGGGGTTAGACTTTAATCATAATTAATAGTTGTAGATTCTACCCTAATTCTTTCATTAAGTGGTTAATTTGAATTTAGTTGTAAAAATTCCTGCTTAATTGTGATGATATGATTATGCACATGAATTGAATGATAATTGTGTTGTTGTAGTTGAATTTGTATGTTAAAATGGGTAGTTATGAACATGATGAGTTTTTGTATAAAATTGAGGATGAATAATGTTGTGGATTCTAGATTGATGATGAATTCATGTTCCAATGTTATTGTTGTTGTTAGATATGTTGTTGTTGAATTGATGCATTGGGTATCATGAATTTGGTGAATTGATGATGAAATTCGTTGTTGTTGTTGTTGAAAGTTGAGAAGTGTTGGTGAATTGATGAATTTTGATGTGTTGATGTTTCAATTTCAAAACTTATGCATGTTTAAGTGTTTTGGAGCATATATGACCTATAAACATCCTTGGGATTGAGTTTTGGGGTTTGGGATGATCAAAATTGGGATTTTGGGGTGAAAAGGGGTTGGAACTCGAAACATTTTTGAACTGTTCTGGTGCAGGACGCTTAAGCGTGCAGACCACGCTTAAGCGAGCAGCAAGCGTGCTGCCAGCGAGCTCCAAGCGAGCAAGCCCAGAAGTTTCTGGAACTTGCACGCTTAAGCGTGCCGGCCACGCTTAAGCGTGCTACCCTCTGTACAGCCACTTTTGATTTTTCGTTTCGTGCACTTGGGGACCAATCCGGGCTTTCTAAAATGTTTCTTTTGACTTGTTTAATCTCTGTTTATACATTTAATCCTACTGGAACATCGTTTGAATCGAATTGGACTTGATTTTGTGAATCAACCTTAAACTTTTGAAAAATGGTTCAAGAACGTCGATTTTCCGAAAACCGTTTCTCTCATGGAATTGTAGTAGGATTAAGGCTGTATACTGATTATATGGTTTCCAAAAATGGTTATGATTGGTTTCATCAAGTTTTAACTTGTTTTGCTTTGAGAATTGCATTCTTTTGGAAAAGTGATAAATAGAGACGAACTTTGTGAATTTCATGATTTCGTCACATTTGGCCGGTGAAACGCCAAAGTATCCTCTACTGCACTCACATGTGGCCTAGAGGTATACTTTGTTGAGGCATTGAATCTTGTTTACTTGGTTTTGGTTCAATAATTTCAATTATTTTGAAAATGAGATAAGATAGACGAACTTGATTGAAAATGGTGCTTTTGTACCAATTACCTTGTAACTCTTTCATGAATGGTTTTATATGTTTAATGGAGGATATGTGAGTGGTTATGTGAAGTTGATTGATGTATATCCATGATAATTATATGTGGATTGAATTGTGAATGTTGTTTGTGATTGTATATATGTTAAGTGGTGGTGAATTGTTGTCGAATGCATATATACAAGTTGTTGGTGATCTTGAGGTGAATTTGTTTGTGTGAACATATGCATTTGTAATCGAGTCATATGTTCATGCATTCATGACTAATGGTGGCGGATTTTATATCTAATTGAGGCGATTATGATGTTTTTGTTGCATCATGGGTGGCGACCTGGAGGTGACTTGGTACCACATGCATATGTGAGTCGAGCATAGCCGCATATCATATTTGCATGAGTCTTAAATTGTTGCATTGAATGATGAGCGTGGTGATAAGTGTGTTTGTTGAATACATACTTGTGATGATCGGATTTGCTGGATGTATGTATGTATATATATATATATATATATATATATGTGTGTATGGATTGATTTGCAACTATTTGAGAATTGAATTGATGTCATTTATTTATTTATTTATTGATTATGATTAATGTAAAGTTTAACCCTAGTGGTTTTTGCCGCCTACCTGTCTGTATGGATGGTAGACGCGGTGCAGGATTAGTTGCTTCGGTGAGTTGATGCTTGTAACACCCCGTTCTCCCAACAACGTAATATTAATATAATAAATCAGAGTAATCCACAAAACGAAGTGTCACACTGCTTTTCATAAATTCATAAGATAGAAAGCATTCCATTTATTCAACAACATGAAAATCTCTTTTATAATTGCAGCGAAAAAATTCTTTTTAAACATAATTCAACTTCAATAAGTACTTCAACAAGTTCTTGGCACAAAGGCCTCAACGAAATAATATTGTCATCAACACGAAAACAACATAATCTTTTATAAAATTGATACAAAACGAATGAAATAACAACAAAAGCGTATCCCATCCCGTTACGTATCAGAGCCTACGACACTTGAGCCAGACAATCCTACTAATCATCAGTACCTGCAAGTTACCCATACGAAGAGCAACATTATCAAGCAGAAGGGGTGAGCATCACAATCAAATAATAATATATATACAATTCATCAATTTAATGAAAACATCAACATGTCTGAAACAAACAACAACATTTCATTATCCACAATGACACCAGCAATTCAACCGACACCGACAACTTCGACAATGCAACGACTACAACAACTAATGCAATATGCATGTTGTACCATTTTACGCGCGTTGAATGACAAGCATTCCAGGGCATGAGCCCTCAACAATTTGGATGGTTAAAGCATCCCAGGGCATAAGCCCTCAATAGGTGAATGATAAACATTCCAGGGCATACGCCCTCAACAGGTGAATGATAAACATTCCAGGGCATACGCCCTCAACAGGTCATGAGTATGCAAATGGACACACTTTGTGTATAACAACATACAACTTAACAACCACTATGACAACATCAATTGTGCCTAATCATTTATGACACACTCTGCAACTTAGTCAACAACAACTCAACAACACCAAACAACGGAAATCAACAACATAGCATATATATAAATCAATTACATTCATCTCAAAGTCCAAAACATCCTCCAAAAGCAATCAAGTTTGATCAATAGGACATAAGCCAAATACTCATAAAACACCTCAACTAAATCCCTAATACTTAAGTTTGAAGTTGGGAAACCAGCAATAAGTTTTTGGACTAACTTGGGATTAGTTATGCTAAGTTTTCTTAAAGTTTTCTGAAGACCCACTTGGACTAGTTTTATCATAACTCAAAATCTACAAATCTTTTCCATGCCAAACGAATGCCATTATAAAGCTAAATTAATTATCTACAACTTTCATGTTTACACCGAAAGCTAATTCAACACGGAAACGGGTGAAAAAGACACAAGAACGCAACAATCGAAGTTCTGACAGCGCGCAACGAAAACACAACAAGCAGTCACCCATGAGGGGCTGCCTTGCTGCACCCAGCCGCTGGCCAGCTGCGCCCAAGCGTGGGCAGGCAGTAGCCAAGGACCTGCGATGCAGCTCTGTGCAGTCCCATTTTTTTCGGTTTCACCGTTTCGTCCGTAAAAACCTAACCGTTACTCCGAATCTGATTCCGTTTTCGCCTACGCGTTCTATTCGACAAATCCTATTATATTTTACTGAAGAAAAAAAATCATATTTTCAAATCTCCAAAACAGCTTATCCCAGAATCACTTATTTCTCAAAAACACTTAAAATATCTTTTTCTCAGAATCTCAATTTTCATCAACCCAACCCCAAAACTGGTTCTATGGGTAACATATCAGTCAAAACAACATAGAAAACATGCATTCTCAACATAATTCATTTCATTATAGCAACCTAACATAACTTTCTAACCCTAAATCAAGAACATCACCATTTTCAATTAAATTTTAGAAATCATACAATATTATTAGAGAAAGATCATCCCACCCTTACCTTAATTGAAGATTCTACAGGAAAAATGGTTTATCCCTCTTCTCCTAGCCTCTTCTAAGTTTTCTCCTCTTTCTCTCCAAAAGCCAAAGTTTCAACGTGAAAAAAAAAATGTTTTGACTGACTTCTATTACTGACTTTTCTATTCTCCTTCCAAAAGTGTAACTCCCTCTTCTAATTTCCCTTAACTCCTCTTAATTCACTTAATTCTAATTAAAACCCACTTAACTCCAAATAATTCTTATTCTTCCTATTTAAATAAATAATAACAATTATCATATAAACGAATACACCACACCACAAATCACATAAATAAAATAAAATAAAATAAAATACTTAAAATCAACCAACAAATAAATAAATAACAACTAGGGTGTTACAACTCTCCACAACTTAAATAATTTTGTCCTCGAAATATTACCTCAAGTAAACAAATCAGGATAAGACTCCATCATCTTACTCTCCAGTTCCCAAGTTAAACTTTCACCAGTTACTCCTCCCCAAACAACTTTCACTAGAGGTATCTCCTTGCCTCTCAACTTCTTCACCTTACGATCTTCTATTCTCAACGGTAAAGTCTCCACCGTAAGGTTGTCTCTAACTTGCACATCATCTCTTGAAATAACATGCGAAGGATCCGCTACATACTTTCGAAGTTGCGACACATGAAACACATCATGCAAATTTGAAAGATGTGGTGGTAAACCAGCTCTATAAGCCACCGTTCCAACTCTCTCAGATATCTGATAAGGACCAATAAACTTTGGAGTCAACTTCTTAGACTTCAATGCACGACCTACACCTGTCATAGGGGTAACTCTCAAGAACACATGGTCTCCTTCTTGAAACTCAAGGTCCTTTCTCCACTTGTCATGGTAACTCTTTTGTCGACTCTACGACGCTTTCATCTGTTCTCTTATCAATTTGACATTTTCCCTTGTTTGCTGAACTAACTCTGGTCCCAACACTACTCTTTCTCCCAACTCAAACCAACACAAAGGGGTTCTGCACCTCCGACCATACAAAGCTTCAAACGGTGCCTTACCAATACTCGAATGGTAACTTTTGTTGTACGTGAACTCTATCAAAGGTAGATGACTATCCCAAGCTCCACCTTGCTCAAGTACACACACCCTCAACAAATCCTCTAACGATTGAATCGTTCTCTCCGACTGACCATCTGTTTGCGGATGATAAGCCGAACTCATCCTCAGTTTAGAACCCAACGCCTCTTGTAAACTCTTCCAAAACCTCGAAGTGAACCTCAGATCTCTATCCGACACAATGCTCGATGGAACACCATGCAACTTCACAATATTATGAATATAAATCTCCGCCAACTGTGCTACTGGATAACTAATATTGATAGGAATAAAGTGTGCTGACTTCGTCAACCTGTCAACAACAACCCAAATGGCATCATGCCCTCTCGGAGTATTCGGTAAACTCGTTACAAAGTCCATGGATATGCTATCCCACTTCCACTCTGGTACATCTAACGGTGTCAACAATCCCGCATGCTTCTGATGTTCAACTTTAGATTTCTAACAAGTCAAACAAGCATAAACAAATTGTGCAACATCACGCTTCAATCCAGACCACCAAAACAATTTCTTTAAGTCATGATACATCTTTGTAGCTCCCGGATGAATACTTAAGCTATTTCTGTGACTTTCCTCCAAAATCAACTTTTTCAACTCATCATTATCAGGAATGCAAACTCGGCCTCGGAATCTCAACACACCTTGATCATCCACTTGGAAATCACTATCTGCAGTCTGATTACTAGCAACCATCAAGTCTACAAACTTAACAGCAACTTTCTGCGCTTCCTTGATATGGTTCAAGAAATCATTGTTGATTTTCAACATACCCAATTTGACACTCTGAGGTACCAACTCACAAACTAGACTCAAGTCTCTAAACTGCTCAAGCAACTCAAACTCTTTTATCATCAAAGCAGACATATGCAATGTCTTCTTACTTAATGCATCGGCAACCACATTGGCTTTACCTGGGTGATAGTTCAAACTGAAATCATAGTCCTTCAACAACTCAAGCCACCTTCTCTGCCTCATATTCAATTCTTTTTTATCAAATAAATATTTCAAACTTTTATGATCACTAAACACCTCAAATCTGGAACCGTACAAGTAATGTCTGTTATACCCTAATTTTGGACCTAAAAATACTTGCTCAAAATGTTTTCCATCTCTGATATGTGCCTATTACTATTGAGAGATTGCCAATTTGCTATTGTTTTGCCCTGATATTTTACCATGCTTTATCTGCATATTTTACTGTCTTTGTTTTGCAAATATTTTCAACTGTATATTCGTCTGTGTTTTCTTGCATTTGAGGCTATCCAAAATGTTTTTCTTGCATTTCAAGTCATTTGAAGTTGTCTCTGATCAATTGCATATTTCTCTGCATTTTATTTCAAGTTTATTTGCAAAAATCATGAAAAAGGGTATTTTAGTCATTTCCTGCATTCAAACTCATTCTAGCCCTTGAAAATTGTCTCTGAGTTTTTTTTCAATTTGTTTGTATAAATCCTTGTTTCAATTCCATGTTAAAATCCATTTCAAAGATTGCATCTGAGTCATTTTGGGCCAATTTAGTCCCTAAGGGCATTTTAGTCATTTCCTGTGTTAAAACTCTTTTTAATCCCTAAAAAATGTCTCTGAGTCTTTTCAATTTGCTTGTATAAACTCTTGCTTTAATTCCCTGTTAAAAAACCATTTTAAAATTACATTTGAGTCGTTTTGAGTCATTTTAGTCCCTAGGGGCATTTTGGTCATTTCACACAAAATTTTGACAGAGAGATGTTACTTTGAAGTACCTCATTTATGTAGTTGGTTCATTTTAGTCCATTTTGTGTCTTTTATTGGTTTCACTTTACGTTATTTTCAAAATTACATTTTTTAACCAATTTTATTAATTTTTTTTTTCATTTTTAGTCCTTTTCGATTAATTGCAGTCCAGTCCCTTGTTATTTTAAAAGTTTGTTTTTGAGTCCTTTTATTTAAAAATTGCAGAACAGCCCTTCAATTTCCAAAAATTACAAAGAAGGTCCTTAAGTCCCAAACTCAGCAAGGCCGAGTTAGTTGCAGGTCCAAGCACAGGTGTCAAGTTCCTATTGGTCCAGTGGTACACATGGCAGCTTATAAATAGCTACAACAGTGCAACCCCATTCAGATTTTGCCACATCACACGCCACATCACAAACACATTCCCATTTGCATTTTCCAGAAAAACGAATCAAAGCCCCAAATTCACATGAACTTCGCGAAGAACACATGAATCCAGAAACCCTAACCGTTTCAATTCCATCTAATCCTCAGTAATTCATCACAGAATCTCTCGATTCTCATCATAATCAACAATAATACAACATCACAGAATCATCACAGACTCAAAAAACACCAGAAAAGTTCGAAAGTTCGTGAAGAAGACGAAGAGTGAGAAGACGAAGAAACTCCGATTTATTTTCGGAGTTTGAATCAAAACGTTCACCAGAGGCGAAAAGGAAGCATCTGAACCTTTCTCACCATTTTCTTTGTTCGAATCTCCGATTTCCAGCAGGTAAACCCTCATCTTCCTCTTCTTCCTTTGAAATTGTATGCTCTAAAGTTTACAAGTGTTTTTCGTGTTCAAATCAGTGTAGATCGAAGCATTTTAAACCGTTTTCTTCAAAAAGATTCAAGATCCAAAACGTTTTCGAAACCGTGAAGGTTTAAGTCCGATCTACACTGATTCATGGATTTTTTGTGGTTTATAGCTTGAAATTTGTGTTCGTTGTGAAAAAACGAGTAGAATAGGGTTAGGTTTTGGTGAGAACGGTGAGAGAAGAGCCTCGCCGGAATCTGGAATTCGCGGCGGTGACGATGAAGATTCCGATGAATCTTCATCTTCTCCGGCCGTCCTCTTCCAGAAATCGGCGAAGAAGAAGGAAACCAATGAACCTAGTGAGAGAAGGTGGGAGTTAGAGAGAGAAGGCGAAGGGAGAAATGAACTGGACCGGTCCCTAAGCCTTTATATAGATACCTGGACCGGTCCGGTTCAACCTTGGTTCGTTCCCCTTGCATCCTGGCCATTGGATCTAGGTTTGATCCATCTGGATCAATCCTATGGCTCCTGTTGTCTCCTGAAGATCCAGATCCGTTTAGGTTTGGGTTTGGACCTTGTTTGTTAGGGCATGGGCTTTGTTCTTGACTATTGCTGCGTTTTTGCTGTTTCGTTGCTATATACACACTGCTGTTTGCTCTTTGGACCCCTGTTTTGCCTAAAAATTCATAATAAAATTCTTAAAATTTTTTTATGTGTTCTTGACAATTTTCTTGATATTTTTGTGATAAGGTTACATGTTAAAACCTGATAAAAAATATTATGACATTTTCTTGCTTTATTACTTGAATTTCATGTTAAAAATCCATGAAAATTGCATGATTTAATTCCAATTCTTGATAAATGTTTGTGGTTCATGATATATGATTTTATGAAGTTTTTACTATTGTTTGAATGTGTTTTTACTGAATATGTGCATGTGATGCTTGGTTGCTTGCTTTGCAAGTTTTGTTTTGTGAATAAGTAGTGCAAATAGGTCTAAATTCACATTAAAATGCAAAGTTTACAAAGACACTTTGATTCTCATTTTAAAACCTGGATCTTATGCCTTGAAAGTATGTTGAATCATGAGAATTATAGGTCATGTGGCCTTTGTATTTTGTGGTGGAATTTTAGTTATTTGGCACTATTTTTGTTATGTGTCTTGTGGTAATTTCCTTACTTTGGTTATTGCAACTTTACTTGCCTCCATTTCAATTTCTATTATTCCTTATGCCACTAACCACTTTATTTCATGTTTCATACATCTCATAAGCATCCCATCTCCATTTCACCTCTTGCCATTTAAATTCATGCAAAAATTAGAATGTAAAACCTAGGGTGGTGTATTTTACTTCATGCAATTTTAATTTCTTGTAAGACCATAGCATGTAAACTAGGGCATATGTAAAGGACAATGGACTCTAATGATGTACACCGACACAAGCACCGACACATGCGCACACATCACATGGATACTTTAGATGTATGTTTAGGGAATGTATGCTTTAGATGTATGCTTAGGAATCATGATACTTAGAAAATTCTCTTTTTCCAAAAAAACATGAACAACTTCACTCAAGTAATTTTCCAAAGAAACCTTGGGATCAAAATCCCATTGAATTTTCCCTTTATTTTCTTAAACAAAAACCTTAATGAATTTTAATCATACTTAGACTTTTTTGCAAAATAACTAATTCCACCTCACATTTTTCAAATCTTATGACCTTGAGGCCTCTCTCTCTTATTCTTCAAAATTCTATTTTCAAAATTAAAATCAACCAACAAAAACAAAAACATTTTTTGGAAGAGAACTACATGGAGTTTGATCCCTTAAAAGGGTATGTAGGCAAGAAGTCAAAACTTCTCCAAGTCCAATAAAACAAAAATTCAAACACATTCTTCTCCCTCCAATTCTTAACCTAGCAAACCATTAGGAGTAAATAACACTTTCAAATAGCATTTAAAAATAAAGTGCGCGCGTAGAAAGAAAAGACGGTTCCTATAGGATACTATAGTCGTTATGGGTGCCTAACACCTTCCCGTAACGAAAACAACTCCCGGACCTCGATTCTCAAGGGTTTTTCTTATTTTTCCCTTCCCAAGAAAAAATGAGATATCAAAGGTTAAAAAGGTTCAAACTTAATCAATGTTTAACACCCGAAAAACCAAGATAAAACAGCTGGCGACTTCACTGGGGAGATTCGAGAGTTACGCCTAGTCTTTATTTTCACGCTTGCGCTTTTGTTTTTACTTGTTTCCTTTACTTGTTTTCTTATGTGAATAAATGTTTAAATTCTTGCTAACGTGTGGGGGTGAGAATATTAAAGCCCTACACCCGGGCTGAGTGAACTTAGGATTTAGGGGGGATATAATCGACAATTCATTCCGAGGGTTGCCTCGTGTATTGGATTATGCGATCAATCCCACTTAGCTGAGGCATTTTGGGGGTGATGTTGTCGGCGCGTGTTGTCGCGTTTAGACACTTTGCTTCCGATTGTTCTATGACGCTATGGACCGTAGATAACCGAACCCGTCCATGGCCATTTTCTAGGATGTAATGCGAAGGCTAAACCGAGTGTTTGTCTCGAGTTTTAGTCGTCACGCGATACTACACTCAAGTTAGACCTTCTTACGGATAATCATGGAGCGAGTGTTTGTCTCGTGGAACCATGATATACGTCGGAGAGGTTGCGACTTGGGAACCTTTTGTAGAACCCGGTTACTATTATCCAACACCCTAATTTCACCGGACACCGTGTCCACCCATGGCTCCTTGGCTTTTAAACTCTAACCCACCATGTTCTCTCCGTACTTGAATGTGATCATGCATACATGCATACATGCATAAATCTTTTTCCATGCATTTATCGAAGGGCTTAGACAAATTGAATTTGTAAACATTGTAGGAATGGGGAAGACTAAGTCCTACAAGTTCAAGGAAGTGGATTTGGCTAGTTTGAGAGATTTGGCACTCAAGATCAAGGATCCGACCGGTTTCCGACGTCGCTACGGGGATTTACTTACTCTTCTCCAGACTAATGTGGATGAGAAGCTTGTACACACTCTAGTGCAGTTTTATGATCGAGACTATCGGTGCTTCACTTTTCCCGACTTTCAGTTGGTGCCCACACTCGAGGCTTATTCTTGCTTGATGGATCTATCTATTGCTAAGGGGACACCTTTCACGGGTCTTGAGCATCCCCCTACTCCTTTGGTTATTGCTCGTGATCTTCATCTCAAGACCTCCGATGTTTCCAAGAATCTTGTCACTAAGGCTCACATCCGAGGGTTCACTTCGAAGTACCTACTTGAAAAAGCCAACCTCAAAACTACTTGTCAGGACACTCTTGTGGCTATTCTTGCACTACTCATCTATGGGCTTATCCTCTTTCCAAATCTTGAAGACTTCGTGGATATGAATGCTATTATGATCTTCCGTTCCAAGAATCTGGTTCCTACTTTGTTAGCTGACACATACCATGCTATTCACGATCGATCTGGCAAGGGTCGTGGATACATTCTTTGCTGTGTACCTCTCCTTTATAGGTGGTTTATCTCGCACCTTTCGAAGTCTTTCCATGATAATCCATAGAATTGGACTATTTCACAGAGGATCATGGCTCTCACCCCTAATGAAGTGGTTTGGCTCACTCCCGCTGCTAGAGTTAAAGAAATTATCTTCGGTGGTAGGAAGTTTTTTACTGTACCTCTTCTTGGTACCCGAGGTGGAATCAACTATAACCCGGAGCTTGCCTTGCGTCAATTTGGTTTCCCAATGAAAGAGAAACCCATCTATCTTGCTACATCTCCTTATTTCTTCCAGTACTCCAATGCTCCAACGGGAATAAAGGAAGATTTCATAGAGGCTTGGTCCAAGATTCGAAAGAAAGATGTGAAGCATATGGGTGTGAGATCTGGTATTGCTCATGAGGCTTATACTCAATGGGTAATAAACCAGGCTGAGAAGATTGGTATGCCTTACCCCACCATGAGATATGTGTCTGCATCCATTCCAACCATGCCTTTGCCTCCACTACCGCCTACTCAGGAGATGTATCAAGAGCATTTAGCTATGGAGAGTCGAGAGAAGCATCAGTGGAAGGCTAGATACTATGAGGCTGAGAATTTGATCATGACTTTGGATGGAAAAGATGAACAGAAGACTCATGAGGTTTTGACGTTGAAGAAGGAGTTGGCAAAGGCTAGAAAAGAAATTGAAGAAAATGATAAGTTGCTTATGAGGGATTCCAAGAGGGCTAGGGGTGCCCGAGACTTCTATGCCTGATATTGCAGCTACGAGTCTGAGTCTGAGTCTGAGGATGGTCCTTCCACTTCCTATGCTTGAGGATTACTGTTTCCTGTTGTTGTTTCCAGTTGTTATTTTTGTTTTACATTTCAAAGTCTATCCCTTGGCTTAACATTTCAAAGGGAATTATCTTGTAAGACCTTGTGATGTTTGATTGTTTCGTCTGGTTATGATGTTTCAGTTGTTTAGTAATGTTTACAAATTTCTAATTTGTCTAAAACCCTTCGATAACACAAAAAGAGTCTTTTTTGCATACACATTTATACATCCCATGCATCATATGCATTCATTGGTCACAAAAAACTTCCCTCATGCTCATTACCTCCTGGTTCTTCCGCCGCAGTCTGAAAAGTGGCTCGTGCTCGTAAGGTGTACAAACCAGCTAGAATTCATCAGACAAGATTGTACAAGAGAAGAAACATGGCTAACTTTGAAGAAGAGAATGCTCAGCTCCGTGCCGAATTGGCTGCTATGAAAGAAGACTTGGCTAAGGCTCATGACGATATGTCTACTCTTATGGCTGCACAAGAACAACCGGTCACGTCTGTTCCGGTTACTACTGAAATGATTCCATCCATCCCATTATCCACTGTGGCTTCTGATGCTCGGTTTGTTATGCCCAATGGGCGCCCTTATGGACTCTCAGCTTTCTATGCTTCTAATACTGCAACCGGTATTTCTGGTATTGCCCATCAAAGACATATTCCTACAACAACTTTGGCTTCTACATCTACCTCTATGCCTCAAGTGACTACTGTTGTTACCGATCCTGTTGTACACACTGTGCAACAGGTAATCGATGTTGACACTCCGCGTGGACAGGACCCCATAATGGAGGCTATGAGAGAACAGTTAAGAGAGCTAGCTGGAGAGCTCCGTGAGGTCAAAGCTAGCCGTGGGAACGGTGTTTCTGCTAAGGCTCGTGATTTATGCCTGGTATCCCGATTTGAGATTCCTAAGAAGTTCAAAGTGCCAGATTTTGACAAATACAATGGATCTTCTTGTCCACATAGCCATGTCATTCGGTACGTCCGAAAGATGGCCAACTACGCAGATAATGATGCACTAATGATCCACTGTTTCCAGGATAGCTTGACAGAAGATGCGGCAGATTGGTACACTGGCTTGAGTAAAGACAATATCCATACTTTTGAGGAACTCGCTGCTGCTTTTGAGAGTCATTATGAGTTCAACACCCGCTTGAAGCCGAATAGAGATTCTCTTATGTCTTTGTCTCAGAAGTCAGATGAAACCTTCCGTGAATATGCTCAGAGATGGAGAGGGGTAGCTGCCCGTGTTTCTCCTCGGCTCGATGAGGAAGAACTGATACAGACATTCTTGAAAACTTTGAAGAAAGAATATGTTGAAAGGATGATAGTCTCTGCACCAAATAATTTCTCCGACATGGTTACTATGGGAACTCGTCTAGAGGAGGATGTCAGAGAAGGCATCATCATTCTTGAAAAAGGTGAGTCCTCAGCTAGTGCGCCAAAGAAGTATGGTAATGGCCACCATAAGAAGAAGGAACCCGAAGTAGGGATGGTGTCCGGTAACCAGTCTACAGCTGCTGTCGCTCCTATTAATGCTGCTCAGTTACCCCTACCCTACCAATATATGCAGTACTCTCAACATCCCTTCTTCCCACCATTCTACCAGCAATATCCTCTGCCACCAGGTCAACCACCAGTGCCCGTTAATGCCATTGCCCAGCAGGTACAACAGCAGCCTCCTGCTCAACAGCAACAGCCCCAACAACAGGGTCCTCGGCCCAGGCCTTATTTTCCACCAATACCAATGCGGTATGCTGATCTGCTCCCAACTCTACTAGCTAAAGGGCACTGCGTCACCAGGCCAGGCAAGCCTCCGCCTACGCCATTGCCTCCCAGGTTCCGACAGGACCTCAGATGTGAATTCCATCAGGGCGCTCAGGGCCACGATGTTGAAGGGTGCTATGCTTTGAAGTACGTTGTAAAGGATCTAAGGGACAGAGGACGATTGACTTTTGAAAATAGTGTTCAACACGTTCTTGACAATCCACTTCCAGACCATGCAGTTGTTAACATGATTGAGGCTTCTGATAAAGTTGAAACATCTCGGAATCCTCGAGGGGCTCCCAATTTAGATGTCCGTAATGTTGCTACTCCTTTGGTGCCGCTACATGTCAAGCTTTGCCAAGCTTCCTTGTTTAATCACGATCATGCTTCCTGTTCAGAGTGTCTTCAGAATCCTATGGGTTGTTGTACAGTGCAGGGTGATATACAGAGCCTAATGGACAATAAGTACTTGGTTGCCAGCGACGTTTGTATGATTGTGCCGGTGTTTCATGATTCTCCTATTGGGAGTGTGCCTCAGACAAGGAATGTTGAACCCTTGGTGATCAGGCTACCTGGTCCAGTATCCTATGCCTCTACTAAGGCAATCCCTTACAAGTATGATGCAACTATGATTGAGAATGGGGTAGAGGTGCCTCTGGTATCCCCGGCTGCGGTTAGTAACATTACTGAAGAAACTACAACTCTGAGAAGTGGAAGGGTCCGTCCACCCTTGTTCCAGAAGAAGGTTGTTACACCTGCTACCACAGTAACTCTACCGGTTGCTCCTCCTGTTGACAAGAATGCCAGCCCATTGGGCCAGTCTATTGAAGAGTCTAAACTGGACGAAATTCTGAGGCTCATTAAAAAGAGCGATTATAAGATTGTAGACCAGCTGCTGCAAACTCCGTTGAAAATATCTATCTTGTCTCTGCTCCTGAGCTCAGAAGCCCACAAGAAAGTGTTGATGAAAGTACTGGAACAGGCCTATGTTGATCATGAAGTCTCTGTGGATCAGTTCGATGGAATAGTGGGTAACATTACTGCTTGTAATAACTTGTGGTTTGGTGACGATGAACTTCCTGAAGCAGGGAAATACCACAACTTAGCTCTGCATATCTCAGTGCACTGCAAGTCTGACATGATATCCAACGTATTGGTGGACACTGGATCATCCTCAAATGTAATGCCTGAGTCTACACTGAGACAGTTGAGTCCTCATGGAATTTCTCTAAGGGGAAGCAGCTATTTGGTCAAGGCTTTTGACGGATCTCGTAAAGATGTTCTTGGAGAAGTAGATCTGCCAATTACCATTGGTCCTGAGACATTCCAGATCACTTTCCAAGTCATGGACATCAATGCTTCTTACAGTTGCCTCCTCGGATGACCATGGATTCACGATGATGGGGCAGTAACTTCCACCCTGCATCAAAAGCTCAAGTTTGTGAGGAACGGTAAGCTTGTCACTGTGCATGGTGAAGAAGCGTATCTGGTTAGCCAAGTGTCATCTTTCTCTTGTGTTGAAGTAGGATCCGCTGAAGGGACGTCATTTCAAGGCTTGACTGTTGAAGGCGCAGAACCCCGAAGAGGTAGTGCTACTATGGCTTCATTGAAGGACGCCCAGAAAGCTGTTCAAGAAGGGCAAGCTGCTGGCTGGGGCAAAGTGATACAGATTTTGGAGAATAAACGCAGAGAGGGCCTTGGCTTCACCCCAACCTCAGGCGTTTCAACAGGAACTTTCTACAGTGCTGGGTTTATTAACGTTATTGCTGAAGATGCTGCCGAAAGTAGTTATGTGCCTACGTTTGTTGTACCAGGAGGCACCGTGAGAAATTGGGAGGCCATTGATGTTCCTTTAGTCATGCATACCTCCATGTAATGTGTCTTGTTGCTCATGCTTTTCTTTGTTTTCAAAATAATAATCCTTTCGCTCTGCCCAAGGCGAAAGTGGTGTCTTTGGAAGGGCATGTTTGTTTCGGCATTGCCGTTATCAATAAAAGTTGTCGTCTTTTCCGCGACTCTTTGTTTTTTACTTTTTAGTGCCTTTTTCTTGGAAATAATGGTAATGCCAGAAAAAAAAAACCAAAACGTCTTTATTTTCTTATTAATTTCAAAAATCTGCATGAAAAACCTTTTTCTAAAATCATCCCAATCATATTATGCAGATTGAACCATAATAAACCCGTTGAACACAGTGACCTACGGTTCCTCTAAATTTTGAATTCCCTGTATACGAAGCTGAAGATGAGGAGGATGACGAAGAGATACCGTATGAGATCACTCGACTGCTTGAGCAAGAAAGAAGAGCCATTCAGCCCCACCAGGAAGAGATTGAGCTTATTAATCTGGGTACTGAAGAGAACAAGCGAGAGATCAAAATTGGTGCTGCACTTGAGCCAGAAGTAAAAAAGAAGATTACTCAGCTTCTCCATGATTATCTGGATCTCTTTGCATGGTCCTATGAAGATATGCCGGGTCTAGATCCCAAGATTGTGGAACATCGGATACCGACAAGACCTGAATGCCCTCCCGTCAAATAGAAATTGAGAAGGTCTCGTCCAGACATGGCTCTTAAGATCAAGGCTGAGGTGCAAAAGCAAATTGATGCAGGTTTCCTCATGACAGCTGAATATCCTGAGTGGATCGCCAACATTGTACCAGTGCCAAAGAAAGATGGGAAAGTTCGGATGTGTGTTGATTACAGAGATTTGAATAAAGTCAGTCCGAAAGATAACTTCCCATTGCCACATATTGATGTGCTCGTTGACAGTACTGCTCAATCCAAAGTGTTCTCCTTTATGGATGGTTTCTCTGGCTATAACCAGATACGAATGTCACCTGAAGATAGAGAAAAAACTTCTTTCATTACTCCATGGGGAACATTCTGTTATAAGGTGATGCCATTTGGTTTGATAAATGTTGGTGCAACGTATCAGAGAGGTATGACTACTCTGTTTCATGATATGATTCACAAAGAGATTGAAGTATATGTTGACGATATGATTGTGAAGTCAAGTGATGAAGAGCAGCATGTTGTGTATTTGAAAAAGATGTTTGAAAGATTGAGAAAGTACAGGTTGCGGTTGAATCCCAACAAATGTACATTCGGTGTAAGATCTGGAAAGTTGCTAGGCTTCATTGTCAGCCAAAGAGGCATTGAAGTTGATCCTGACAATGTCCGAGCCATCAGAGAGATGTCGGCCCCTCAAACTGAAAAGTAAGTCAGAGGTTTCCTCGGACGCCTGAATTATATTTCAAGATTTATATCTCACATGACTACTACCTGTGGACCAATTTTCAAGCTACTCAGAAAGAATCAGCCTGTTGTATGGGCATAAGATTTCCTTCCACTGGTGGGACAAGAATCAGTGGAAGGAAGGCCTTTGATTATGTACCTGTCAGTGTTAGATGAATCCATGGGTTGTGTTCTCGGTCAACAAGATGAGACTGGAAAGAAAGAACATGTTATCTACTATCTGAGCAAGAAATTCACCGACTGTGAGACTCGGTATACAATGCTTGAAAAGACTTGTTGTGCCTTAGCTTGGGCTGCCAAATGTCCGCGTCATTATACGGTGAATCATACAACTTGGTTGATATCCCGAATGGATCCAATCAAGTACATCTTTGAAAAGCCTGCTGTTACTGGAAAGATTGCACATTGGCAAATGTTGTTGTCTGAATATGACATTGTGTATAAAGCCCAAAAAGCCATCAAAGGAAGTATCCTTGTTGAGCATCTTGCTTGTCAACCTCTTGATGATTACCAACCAATTAAGTTTGAGTTCCCTGATGAAGATATTATGTATCTGAAAGCAAAAGACTGTGAGGAACCATTGATTGATGAAGGGCCGGACCCCAATAGCAAATGGGGGTTGGTATTTGATGGTGCTGTCAATGCTTATGGTAAGGGGATTGGGGCCATTATTGTAACGCCGCAGGGGCACCACATTCCTTTCACTGCTCGAATAACTTTTGAATGCACAAACAACATGGCTGAATATGAAGCATTCATCTTGGGTATTGAAGAAGCAATTGACCTGAGGATTAAACACCTTGACATCTACGGAGATTCTGCGCTTGTTATTAATCAGATAAAAGGTGAATGGGAGACTCATCATGAGAAGCTGATCCCTTATCGTGACTATGCAAGACGTCTATTGACATACTTTACAAAAGTTGAGCTGCACCATATCCCTCGGGATGAAAACCAGATGGCTGATGCTCTTACTACTTTGTCTTCCATGTTTCGGGTGAACCACTGGAATGATATGCCAATAATCAAAGTGCAACGTCTTGATAGGCCTGCTCATGTGTTTGTTTTTGAAAATATGCCAGATCGGGCTGATGAAGATGTGAATGATGGAAAACCTTGGTATTATAATATCAAACAGTTCTTGCAGAATCATGGATATCCACCTGGTGCTTCCAACATGGATAAAAAGACCTTGAGGAGATGGGCTAGTAGATTCCTTCTGGACGGAGAAACCCTATACAAGAGGAACTATGATATGGTCTTATTGAGATATGTTGATGAACAAGAAGCTGAGAAATTGATGCATGATGTACATGACGGTACTTTTGGGACCCATGCTACGGGCCATGCTATGTCAAGAAAGCTGTTAAGAGCCGGCTATTACTGGATGACTATGGAGCGTGACTGCTACAAACATGCCAAGAGATGCCACAAATGCCAAATCTATGCTGACAAGATTCATGTGCCTCCACATGCCCTCAATGTGATCTCTTCCTCATGGCCTTTCTCTATGTGGGGCATCGACATGATCGGAAGAATTGAACCGAAAGCTTCCAATGGTCATCGTTTCATTCTAGTGGCGATTGACTACTTCACCAAATGGGTTGAAGCTGCTTCCTATGCTAATGTGACCAAGCAAGTGGTAGTGAAATTTATCAAGAATAACATCATCTGTCGATATGGTGTTCCCAACAAGATCATCACTGACAATGGTTCCAATCTGAACAATAACATGATGCAAGCTTTATGTGAAGAATTCAAGATTGAACATCACAACTCTTCTCCTTATAGACCTCAGATGAATGGTGCAGTTGAGGCCTCTAACAAGAACATCAAGAAGATTGTTCAGAAGATGGTCACTACCTACAAAGACTGGCATGAGATGCTACCTTTTGCCTTGCATGGTTACCGTACTACGGTGCGCAGTTCAACCGGGGCAACACCTTTTTCTCTGGTATATGGTATGGAAGCAGTTCTCCCTCTGGAAGTGGAGATTCCGTCTCTTCGAGTGATCATGGAAGCAAAATTAGCCGAGGCTGAATGGTGACAAAGTCGATATGATCAGTTGAATTTGATTGAAGAGAAACGCATGGATACTATGGCTCATGGACAGTTGTATCAAGTGTGAATGAAGAATGCCTTTGATAAGAAGGTCCGACCTCGAGAATTCAAGGAAGGCGAACTTGTATTGAAATGAAGGATAAGCCAGCAACCCGACCCAAGGGGCAAGTAGACACCTAACTATGAAGGTCCTTATGTTGTCAAGAAGGCTTTCTCTGGTGGTGCTTTGATCCTCACACACATGGATGGTGTTAAACTTCCGAATCCTGTAAATGCCGATATAGTCAAGAAATACTTTGTCTAAAAATATGAAAAGAACAACGTGGTAGGTCGAAAACCCGAAAGGGCGGCCTAGGCAAAAATGCGCTTCCCGGTGGATCGAAAACCCGAAAGGGCGACCCAGGCAAATGTTAGGGACAAAAAATGAATATGAAAAAGCTCGCTGAGATTGTATGCAACTCAGGCAAAAATGAGCGTCTCGATGAGCCGAAAACCCGAAAGGGTGGTTCATGCAAAAATGAGATTGATAATGAAAGACAAGTAACTATATCTGGCAAATCACCATCACCCCATAGGGCATCTGCAGCTGTCAATGATCATCTTCATCAAAAGCTTCTGTACTTGTGAATTCAAAATTTCTATGAAATGTAGCGGTCATCGTGTTCAATGTACCACCAACAAATAAAATTACCATTTTCCAAGCTTTGTAAATCCGTGGGGTTATGTCTTTGGCTGACTTTCACTCTTCTACATCAATTTGAGCCTGTGCTTTTGTTTGAAATTCTATTTCCTTTCTACTTCCAATGCTATATACAAAATATTTTCTTTCTATTTGATAATGTCAATGTCTGAAACAAACATCTTTGAAAATTGAAAAATCTTTTTTCTGTTTGTTTTGAAAGCAAACCTAAGCAATAGGGTACATTCCAGTGAAACATGCATGAATAAATGTGTATCAATGTCCATTTCAATACATGTTACGAGCAGGTTGTTCCCCAAGGTGATCTGTGGTCAATGGCAAGAATGAAAAAACAGAATGAAATGAATGGAAAAAATGAAAATGAAAAGCTCGCTAAGTTGAAAACCCGAAAGGGCGGCTTAGGCAAAAATGAGCACCCCGCTGATTGACAACCTATGAAGGCAATTCAGGTAAAAATGGGGCAATGAAAAGAATTTATTCCCGGTGAATCGAAAACCCGAAAGGGCGGTTCAGGCAAAAATGGGATTGAAGAATGAAAGAATGAAAAATGATATGAAAAGCATTGACCACAGATGCGAACATCCAATGTTTACCCAGCACTGACACGCCTAGCAATGGCGACTTGTATCAAAGAATCTTCCAAGGTTCCCTCTTCTACAAGTTTTGTATATGTAATGTGAGATATTGCCCTCAGCCATGGTTTCGATACAAAGAGGATGTCCATGTATATGTGTTATAGCACGAGCCAACGCGTGCCCAATCTTCCAATGTTTTGTCTGTCTCTGTGAAGTTTCTCTGCCAAATTGTAAACCAATCATGCATTTCCAAGCATTCATACATGCATAATCATGCATCCTATGTGCTCATGCATTTGATGATATTGTTATACCATACATACATATTACATTTTCAATCTCAAACTCCAATTCAACTCAATCTCAACTTCCGATTCAATTCAATTTCAACTCTCAATTCAATGTCTATGCCTACGTCAAGGTTCGATTCCATGTCTATGCCTATGTTTGTGTCTCTGATTATTTTCAACTTTCAATGCCTATTTCAATGTCAACTTTCAATTCAATTCAACGTCTCCGTCAATGTTAACCCACTCTCAATTCACTTTTGGGCCAACGATAATGGTCATGTCTATCTTCAAATCAAGTCTATGCCAATCTACCCTCAATTTGTATCTTGTTAAACCAAACCTCCAATGTATCTTGCTATATGTTTTGTTATTGGTCAAGTGGCTAGTTCAATCCAAAGAACAGCTTGTACCTGCTTATATGCCTGTGTTTTCGGTCAAACGACAAGTTCGATCCAAAGAACAGTTTGTACCCGGCTTACGTTTTGTTATCGGTCAAACGACAAGTTCGATCCAAAGAACAGTTTGCACCTGCCTGCATGTTGTGATATTGATCAAGTAGCAGGTTCGATCCAAAGGACAGCTTGTATCAGCCTTTTGTCTATGTCTCCAGGTCAAAAAGCAAGTTCGATCCAAAGAACGGTTTGTACCTATCTATCTGTTTGTGTTATCGATCAGGTAGCAAGTTCGATCCAAAGAACAGCTTGTACCTGTCTTATACTTCTATCTCCAGTCAAGTGGCTAGTTCGATCCAAATAACAGCTTGCACCTACCTGTTGTCCCCTGGTTTGTCTACCCTGTCAATGTCTACCTAGATCCCCAGTGATATGACATGCTCTGTAGACTCCAGTTGTTTGTCTTGCATTCATAATCAAAATGTTGCATGGCATTCATGTTTTTGCAAATGTGAGAGCGTATTTTTATGTCCAAAAATAGTGCAAATGTTAATATTTAAGTATCTTCGTCCCGTCAAATCAAAGACTTCGTCTCTTGACTCTCCGAACAAAGAAACTTAAATAGGGGCAGCTGTTATACCCTAATTTTGGACCTAAAAATACTTGCTCAAAATGTTTTCCATCTCTGATATGTGCCTATTACTATTGAGAGATTGCCAATTTGCTATTGTTTTGCCTGATATTTTACCATGCTTTATCTGCATATTTTACTGTCTTTGTTTTGCAAATATTTTCAACTGTATAGTCGTCTGTGTTTTCTTGCATTTGAGGCTATCCAAAATGTTTTTCTTGCATTTCAAGTCATTTGAAGTTGTCTCTAATCAATTGCATATTTCTCTACATTTTATTTCAAGTTTATTTGCAAAAATCATGAAAAAGGGTATTTTAGTCATTTCCTGCATTCAAACTCATTCTAGCCCTTGAAAATTGTCTCTGAGTTTTTTTTCAATTTGTTTGTATAAATCCTTGTTTCAATTCCATGTTAAAATCCATTTCAAAGATTGCATCTGAGTCATTTTGGGCCAATTTAGTCCCTAAGGGCATTTTAGTCATTTCCTGTGTTAAAACTCTTTTTAATCCCTAAAAAATGTCTCTGAGTCTTTTCCATTTGCTTGTATAAACTCTTGCTTTAATTCCCTGTTTAAAAACCATTTTAAAATTGCATTTGAGTCGTTTTGAGTCATTTTAGTCCCCAGGGGCATTTTGGTCATTTCACACAAAATTTTGACAGAGAGAGGTTACTTTGAAGTACCTCATTTATGTAGTTGGTTCATTTTAGTCCATTTTGTGTCTTTTATTGGTTTCACTTTACGTTATTTTCAAAATTACATTTTTTAACCAATTTTATTAATTTTTTTTTTCATATTTAGTCCTTTTCGATTAATTGCAGTCCAGTCCCTTGTTATTTTAAAAGTTTGTTTTTGAGTCCTTTTATTAAAAATTGCAGAACATCCCTTCAATTTCCAAAAATTGCAAACAAGGTCCTTAAGTCCCAGACTCAGCAAGGCCGAGTTAGTTACAGGTCCAAGCATAGGTGTCAAGTTCCTATTGGTCCAGTGGTACACATGGCAGCTTATAAATAGCTACAACAGTGCAACCCCATTCAGATTTCGCCACATCACACGCCACATCACAAACACATTCCCATTTGCATTTTCCAGAAAAACGAATCAAAGCCCCAAATTCACATGAACTTCGCGAAGAACACATGAATCCAGAAACCCTAACCGTTTCAATTCCATCTAATCCTCAGTAATTCATCACAGAATCTCTCGATTCTCATCATAATCAACAATAATACAACATCACAGAATCATCACAGACTCAAAAAACACCAGAAAAGTTTGAAAGTTCGTGAAGAAGACGAAGAGTGAGAAGACGAAGAAACTCCGATTTATTTTCGGAGTTTGAATCAAAACGTTCACCAGAGGCGAAAAGGAAGCATCTGAACCTTTCTCACCA
This sequence comes from Medicago sativa, assembly GCF_051527215.1. NCBI lineage: Eukaryota > Viridiplantae > Streptophyta > Magnoliopsida > Fabales > Fabaceae > Medicago > Medicago sativa. The sequence goes on along the minus strand of NC_140755.1, from coordinate 36,215,656 downwards.
TTTTCTTTGTTCGAATCTCCGATTTCCAGCAGGTAAACCCTCATTTTCCTCTTCTTCCTTTGAAATTCTATGCTCTAAAGTTTACAAGTGTTTTTCGTGTTCAAATCAGGGTAGATCGAAGCATTTTAAACCGTTTTCTTCAAAAAGATTCAAGATCCAAAACGTTTTCGAAACCGTGAAGGTTTAAGTCCGATCTACACTGATTCATGGAGTTTTTGTGGTTTATAGCTTGAAATTTGTGTTCGTTGTGAAAAAACGAGTAGAATAGGGTTAGGTTTTGGTGAAAACGGTGAGAGAAAAGCCTCGCCGGAATCTGGAATTCGCGGCGGTGACGATGAAGATTCCGATGAATCTTCATCTTCTCCGGCCGTCCTCTTCCAGAAATCGGCGAAGAAGAAGGAAACCGGTGAACCTAGTGAGAGAAGGTGGGAGTTAGAGAGAGAAGGCGAAGGGAGAAATGAACTGGACCGGTCCCTAAGCCTTTATATAGATACCTGGACCGGTCCGGTTCAACCTTGGTTCGTTCCCCTTGCATCCTGGTCATTGGATCTAGGTTTGATCCATCTGGATCAATCCTATGGCTCCTGTTGTCTCCTGAAGATCCAGATCCGTTTAGGTTTGGGTTTGGACCTTGTTTGTTAGGGCCTGGGCTTTGTTCTTGACTATTGCTGCGTTTTTGCTGTTTCGTTGCTATATACACACTGCTGTTTGCTCTTTGGACCCCTGTTTTGCCTAAAAATTCATAATAAAATTCTTAAAATTTTTTTATGTGTTCTTGACAATTTTCTTGATATTTTTGTGATAAGGTTACATGTTAAAACCTGATAAAAAATATTGTGACATTTTCTTGCTTTATTACTTGAATTTCATGTTAAAAATCCATGAAAATTGCATGATTTAATTCCAATTCTTGATAAATGCTTGTGGTTTATGATATATGATTTTATGAAGTTTTTACTACTGTTTGAATGTGTTTTTACTGAATATGTGCATGTGATGCTTGGTTGCTTGCTTTGCAAGTTTTGTTTTGTGAATAAGTAGTGCAAATAGGTCTAAATTCACATTAAAATGCAAAGTTTACAATGACACTTTGATTCTCATTTTAAAACCTGGATTTTATGCCTTGAAAGTATGTTGAATCATGAGAATTATAGGTCATGTAGCCTTTGTATTTTGTGGTGGAATTTTAGTTATTTGGCACTATTTTTGTTATGTGTCTTGTGGTAATTTCCTTACTTTGGTTATTGTAACTTTACTTGCCTCCATTTCAATTTCTATTATTCCTTATGCCACTAACCACTTTATTTCATGTTTCATACATCTCATAAGCATCCCATCTCCATTTCACCTCTTGCCATTTAAATTCATGCAAAAATTAGAATGTAAAACCTAGGGTGGTGTATATTACTTCATGCAATTTTAATTTCTTGTAAGACCATAGCATGTAAACTAGGGCATATGTAAAGGACAATGGACTCTAATGATGTACACCGACACATGCGCACACATCACATGGATACTTTAGATGTATGTTTAGGGAATGTATGCATTAGATGTATGCTTAGGAATCATGATACTTAGAAAATTATCTTTTTCCAAAAAAACATGAACAACTTCACTCAAGTAATTTTCCAAAGAAACCTTGGGATCAAAATCCCATTGAATTTTCCCTTAATTCTCTTAAACAAAAACCTTAATTGGTCCCTGCACTTTCAACAGATTTTGGCATTGGTCCCTGCACTTTTTTTTGTTTGGCATTGGTCCCTGCACTTTGTAAAAATATTGGCATTGGTCCCTGAACTTTTTTTTGTTTGGCATTGGTCCCTGCACTTTGTAAAAATATTGGTATTGGTCCCTGCACTTTGGAAAAATATTGGTATTGGTCCCAATCATTTCATGCCACGTGGCACCAATACCAATATTTTTTCAAAGTGCAGGGACCAATACCAATATTTTTACAAAGTGCAGGGACCAATGCCAAACAAAAAAAAGTGCAGGGACCAATGCCAATATTTTTACAAAGTGCAGGGACCAATGCCAAACAAAAAAAAGTGCAGGGACCAATGCCAAAATCTGTTAAAAGTGCAGGGACCAATTACACATTTAAACCATGAATTTTAATCATACTTAGACTTTTTTGCAAAAATAACTAATTCCACCTCACATTTTCCAAATCTTATGCCCTTGAGGCCTCTCTCTCTTATTCTTCAAAATTCTATTTTCAAAATTAAAATCAACCAACAAAAACAAAAACATTTTTTGGAAGAGAACTACATGGAGTTTGATCCCTTAAAAGGGTATGTAGGCAAGAAGTCAAAACTTCTCCTAGTCCAATAAAACAAAAATTCAAACACATTCTTCTCCCTCCAATTCTTAGCCTAGCGAACCCTTAGGAGTAAATAACACTTTCAAATAGCATTTAAAAATAAAGCGCGCGCATAGAAAGAAAAGACGGTTCCTATAGGATACTATAGTCGTTATGGGTGCCTAACACCTTCCCGTAACGAAAACAACTCCCGGACCTCGATTCTCAAGGGTTTTTCTTATTTTTCCCTTCCCAAGAAAAAATGAGATATCAAAGGTTAAAAAGGTTCAAACTTAATCAATGTTTGACACCCGAAAAACCAAGATAAAACAATGTCTCCAAATTTTCAACACAAAAACTACAGCAGCCAACTCCAAATCATGCGTAGGATAATTTCGCTCATGGATTCTTAACTGCCTCGAACCATAAGCTTCCACTTTACCATCTTACATGAGCACACCTCCTAACCCCGACTTGGACGCATCACAATAAACAACAAAAGGTTCATCTGGTTTCGGTAAAATTAAAATTGAAGTTGTCGTCAATCGTTGCTTCAACTCATTGAAACTATTCTCACACTGAGTATCCCATACAAAAGTTTTACCTTTACAGGTCAACTGAGTCAATGGAAGTGCTAACTTCGAAAATCCTTCAATAAATCTGCGGTAATAACCTGCCAAACCCAGGAAACTTCTAATCTCTATAACTGACTTCGGAGTCTCCCATTGCGATACTGCATCAACCTTCGACGGGTCTACTGCAATACCACTACCAGAAATAATATGGTCAAGAAAACTTACTTCACTTAACCAAAATTCACATTTGGACAACTTGGCATACAACTTCTTTTCTTTCAGCACTTTTAACACAATCTTTAAATGTTCTGCATGCTCCTCTTCGGTCTTAGAATAAATTAGGATATCATCAATAAATACAACAACAAATTTATCCAGAAAAGCATGAAAAATCCTGTTCATATATTCCATAAACACACCAGGCGCATTAGTAACATCGAAAGGCATCACTTTATATTCATAGTGTCCATATCGTGTTCTAAAGGCCGTCTTTTGCATATCTCCATCCTTCACCTTAATCTGATGGTAACCTGACCTCAAATCAATCTTACTAAACACACGAGCACCCACTAATTGATCCATCAAGTCATCAATTCTCGGAAGTGGATACCTATTCTTTATCGTCACCTTATTCAACTGACGGTAATCTATACACAACCTCATGCTACCATCCTTCTTTTTAACCAACAACACCGGCGCTCCCCAAGGTGAAACACTCGGTCTTACAAACTTCTTATCAAGTAAGTCTTCCAACTGTTTCTTCAACTCTGCCAATTCAACTGCTGACATACGGTAAGGAGCCATCGACACAGGCTTCGTTCCTGGAACAAGATCAATCGTAAATTCAACTTCTCTCTCCGGCTGTACGTCGGGAATTTCATCAGGAAAGACTTCAGGGAAATCGCACACCACTTGCAACTTATTAATCACTGCTTGATTCTCAATAAATAAAGACGCCATCAATGAAAACATCAAGATTCCATCACGTTCTAACTGCTTCAGCTGCTTAGTAGTCAAAAACTCTGCTCCACTTTCTTCCTCGGCAGAAGAAAAATACACCGACTTACTAAAACAATTAATATGGACATGGTTGTACTCCAACCAGTCCATACAAAGGGTTACATAACAAACAACAAATAGGACAACTCAAATACAGTATAAAACTGTAATACGACACAACTCGACTCTACTATTTGGCCGGACAGACCAACCTCCTCTGATACCAATTGTAACACCCCGTTCTCCCAACAACGTAATATTAATATAATAAATCAGAGTAATCCACAAAACGAAGTGTCACACTGCTTTTCATAAATTCATAAGATAGAAAGTATTCCATTTATTCAACAACATGAAAATCTCTTTTATAATTGCAGCGGAAAAATTCTTTTTAAACATAATTCAACTTCAACAAGTACTTCAACAAGTTCTTGGCACAAAGGCCTCAACGAAATAATATTGTCATCAACACGAAAACAACATAATCTTTTATAAAATTGATACAAAACGAATGAAATAACAACAAAAGCGTATCCCATCCCGTTACATATCAGAGCCTACAACACTTGAGCCAGACAATCCTACTAATCATCAGTACCTACAAATTACCCATACGAAGAGCAACATTTTCAAGCAGAAGGGGTGAGAATCACAATCAAATAATAATATATATACAATTCATCAATTTAATGAAAACATCAACATCAACATGTCTGAAACAAATAACAACATTTCATTATCCACAATGACACCAGCAACTTAACCGACACCGACAACTTTGACAATGCAACGACTACAACAACTAATGCAATATGCATGTGGTACCATTTTACGCGCGTTGAATGACAAGCATTTCAGGGCATAAGCCCTCAACAGGTGAATGATAAACATTCCAGGGCATAAGCCTTCAACAGGTCATGAGTATGCAAATGGACTCACTTTATGTATAACAACATACAACTTAACAACCACTACGACAACATCAATTGTGCCTAATCATTTATGACACACTCCGCAACTTAGTCAACAACAACTCAACAACACCAAACAACGGAAATCAACAACATAGCATATATATAAATCAATTACTTTCATCTCAAAGTCCAAAACATCCTCCAAAAGCAATCAAGTTTGATCGATAGGACATAAGCCAAATACTCATAAAACACCTCAACTAAATCCCTAATACTTAAGTTTGAAGTTGGGAAACCAACCATAAGTTTTTGGACTAACTTGGGATTAGTTATGCTAAGTTTTCTTAAAGTTTTTTGAAGACCCACTTGAACTATTTTTATCATAACTCAAAATCTACAAATCTTTTCCATGCCAAACGAAGGCCATTATAAAGCTAAATTAATTATCTACAACTTTCATGTTTACACCGAAAGCTAATTCAACACGGAAACGGGTGAAAAAGACACAAAAACGCAACAATCGAAGTTCTGACAGCGCGCCACGAAAACACAACAAGCAGTCACCCATGAGGGGATGCCTTGCTGCGCCCAGGCGCTGGCCAGCTGCGCCCAAGCGTGGGCAGGCAGTAGCCAGGGACCTGCGATGCAGCTCTGTGCAGTCCCATTTTTTCCGGTTTCACCGTTTCGTCCGTAAAAACCTAACCGTTACTCGGAATCCGATTCCGTTTTCGCCTACGCGTTCTATTCGAAAAATCCTATTATATTTTACTGAAAAAAAATCATATTTTCAAATCTCCAAAACAGCTTATCCCAGAATCACTTATTTCTCAAAAACACTTAAAATCACTTTTTCTCAGAATCTCAATTTTCATCAACGCAACCCCAAAACTGGTTCTATGGGTAACATATTGTTTTATCTTGGTTTTCGGGTGTCAAACATTGATTAAGTTTGAACCTTTTGAACCTTTGATATCTCATTTTTTTCTTGGGAAGGGAAAAAATAAGCAAAACCCTTGAGAATCGAGGTCCGGGAGTTGTTTTCGCTACGGGAAGGTGTTAGGCACCCATAACGACTATAGTATCCTATAGGAACCGTCTTTACTTTCTACGCGTGCGCTTTATTTTTAAATGCTATTTTGAAAATGATATTTACTCCTAAAAGTTTACTAAGTCAAGAATTGGAGGGAGAAGAAAGTGTTTGAATTTTTATTTTATTTGAATTGAAGGAATTTTGATTCCTTGCCTACGTACCCGTTTAAGGGATCAAATCCACCGTAGTTCTCTTCCAAAAAATGTTTTTGTTTTTGTTGGTTGATTTTAAGTTTGAAAATTGGAATTTGAAGAATGAGAGAGAGAGGCCTCAAGGGCATAAGATTGTGAAATTGTGAAGTTGAATTAGTTATTTTGCAAGAGAAAGTCAAAGTATGATTAATTTTCATTGAAATTTGATTAAGAAAATAAAAAAGGAAAATACAATGGGATTTTGATCCCAAAGTTTATTTAGAAAATGATTTGAGTGATATTGTTCATATTTTTTGGAAAAAAGATTTTTCTAAGTGTAAATCCTAAGCATTCATCTAAACATGCAATCCTAAACATACATCTAAACATGCATAACCTAAGCATACATCTAAAGTAACCATGTGAGATGTGTGTTAGTGTCGGTGTGAGTGTCGGTGTACATATTTAGAGTCCATTGTCCTTTACATCATTGGCCTAGATACATTCTATGGTCTTGCAAGAAAAGTAAATGGCATGAAAGTAATATTACAAGTCCCTAATTTTTACATTCCAAGCCTTGGTAAAAATTAAAGTGCAAGAAATTAAAGTGTGAGATGAGGGATGCTTATGGATGAATGAAACATGAAATGAAATGGTTAGTAGGACAAGGTATAATGGCATGAAAATTATAAGCAAAAGGAACATTAAACAAAGTAGCAAAAACTTGCAAAAAAAGTGACTAAACTCTTAGCAAAATATGCCTAAAATTCATCATGATAACAAGACAAGTGTGTGACTTATAATTCCCATATTATGACAATGTTCAAAGATTCTTATCACAATCAACAAAATGAGAATTATAAGAACACATTCAAGTCAAAGAACCATGATATATCTTAGGCATATTTGGCATCTAATTTCACAAACAACTATTTACAAGACTTGTAAAACAAGCAGACACCTACACTACATCCACATACAGTAACAAACACTCCAAAACAGCAAGAAACTCATTACCACTTCTTACTTCACAAATCAAGATCATGTATCATGATTAGGGATCAAGAACATGCATTTTCCACAAGTTTTTTATTATAGAACATCACAAAATAGCAAGAAAACATCACATTACTTTTTGTCAATTTTTTTTTATCATGCAAAATCATCACACAAATATCACACAACTAACAAGAAATATGCACGAAATTTCTTAGGATTTTTAAAAGATTTTCTAGACTCAAGAACATGCAAAACTTCACAACTTTTAGCAAAATTAGTAAACAATTAGCAAGAAATACTACATACCTTTTCTCTCAGATTTTAACACATAACAATATCACAAAAATATCAAGAAAATTGTCAAGAACAAATAGGAAATTTTTAGGAATTTTTAAAGGATTTTTAGACTCAAAAATATACAAAAAAAATCACAAAAATTAACAAAAATAGTAAACAAATTAACAAGAAATACTACGCATAAAAACATCACAAAAAGGTCAAGAAAAATATCAAGAACATATGAAAAATTTTATGGAATTTTTAAAGGATTTTTTAATGAGACAGGGGTGCAATTATCAAAGAAATACTGTGGAATTAGCAAAAAACAAGTAAAAAACGAAAAACTGCAAAGGAAAAGGTCCAGGCCCAAGGTGAATGGATCCTGGATCATCCAAACGCATCAGAAGCGTTGGATTGACCCAGGTCAATCTAAACCTAAATCAGACGGTCAAAACACATGGTTCAGGGACGAACCAGACTGGCTCAGCTTAACCGGTCTGGTTCACTTCCCTTTATAAACAAAAGGAGGCCGATTCACTTCATTCTTAACCCTAACTTCTCTCTCTTCACTCGTTCTTCTCTCATCTTTCCTCTGAAACAAAGCCTTGCCGTAAACTGGGGAGGACGGCGGAGGAAGATGAAGATTCATCGGAATCTTCATCTTCTCCGACGATCTGATGCTATTTCTTGAAACTAATTGCACAGAACTATTCGTCTTCCTCCCCTCTTTAAGAATCTGAGACTATTTTTGTGAAATTGTGGTTGAAATGAAGTAGATCGGAACTTAAACCTTCGGTTTCTAGGGTTTCAAATCTTTTCGAATCGTCTTGAAACTAAACCCTAACTTGCCCTATTTTCTACACTGATTGTGGATTTGAACTCTGATTTTGCAAATAAACGGTGATTCTTCATGGATTTACATTTTAGGGTTTCGGTTTCAATCTTTTTTCGAATCTTTTCAAAGTTTCCACTTCGATTCACCATTTATTTTCAACTACGAACCTTCGATGATGATTTAGAGTAGAAACGAGAAGGTTTTGCATGTTTACCTGGATTTGAGTGGGAGGTTCGAACAAACAGATCCTTGCGAAGGTTTCTGGTGAGTTCTTGAACTGAAAATAAATCAGTTATCCTCTTCTTCTTCTCTGATTCGAATCCTTTTGATCCTTCTTCTTCTCTTCCCAAAAATCCTTCGTGATCACGCTTGCGCTTGAATTGCGAAGGTACGAGTTCGATGATGAAGATTCTTGATGAATCTCTGAGAATTTGTGTAAATTCGAATTGATTTCGTACAATAATTGTTGAATTTAAGCTTCGTGTGATGAAATTGATATGGATTTGTGATGAATTGGTGTGAATTTGTGTTTGTTACGGTGGTTGAGATTCTGTTACGGTTGTTTTTGTGGTGGTTGAGAGTTTGTTACGGTGGTTAGGGTTTGAGCATTCAAGAGTGTTCTTGAATTTTTTCTGGATTTGATTCTTTGATCTGGGAGAGAGAATTGTGAATGTGTTTATGAGTTGGCACTGTGTGATTGATGATTCTGGACACTTGTGCAGTGAATGCGCCTTTTATAGGCTGCCATGTGGCCTTGATAGCCAATGTGTGCTTGCCACGTACTCTGGACTTGCTTGGACTGAAATTTGGACTTGGGGCCTTTCTGCAATTGTGAAAATTAAAAGGGCCAATCTGCAAATAAAAAAGGGACTAAAAAAAATGAACTGGACCAAAATAGGACTACTCTGCAATTGTAAAAATAAAAGACTTAAAAATAAATTCGAAACAAAAAAGGACTTGAATGCAATTTTAAAATTTTGAGGACTAATATAAAAAATGAATTAAAATTTGATAATTGGAAAAAAAACTTAAAGTGAAACAAAAATAAAAAACACAAAAAGGACTAAAATGAACCAACTACTTAAATGAGGTACTTCAAAGTGACCTCTCTCTGTCGAAATTTTGTGTGAAATGACCAAAATGCCCATGGAGACTAAAACGACTCAGAATGACTCAGATGCAATTTTAAAGTGGTTTTAACATGGAATTAAAGCAAGAGCTTATTCAGACAAATTGAAAAGACTCAGAGACAATTTTAAGAGATTAAACAGAGCCTTAACACTGAAAATGACTAAAATGCCCCTAGGGGCTAAACTGACCCAAAATGACTTCAAATGCAACTTTTGAAATGGATTTTGACATGGAATTGAAATAAAGACTTATTCAAACTATTTGAAAAGACTCAAACAATATTCAAGGACTAAAATGAATTTGAATGCAGGAAATGACTAAAATACCCTTTTTCCATGAATTTTGCAAATAACATTGAAATAAAATGCAGAGAAAGATGTAATTGACTAGAGACAAGTTCAAATGACTTGAAATACAAGAAAAAATGTTTTTGGATGACTTGAGGTGCAAGAAAACATAGACATATATCACAGATGAAAGAACAATTTGAATAAGTATTTTTAGGTCCAAAATTAGGGTATAACACATATCAGTCAAAACAACATAGAAAACATGCATTCTCAACATAATTCATTTCATTATAGCAACCTAACATAACTTTCTAACCCTAAATCAAGAACATCACCATTTTCAATTAAATTTCAGAAATCATACAATATTATTAGAGAAAGATCGTCCCACCCTTACCTTAATTGAAGATTCTACAGTAAAAATGGGTTCTCCCTCTTCTTCTAGCCTCTTCTAAGTTTTCTCCTCTTTCTCTCCAAAAGTCAAAGTTTCAACGTGAAAAAAAAAATGTTTTGTATGACTTCTATTACTGAATTTTCTATTCTCCTTCCAAAAGTGTAACTCCCTCTTCTAATTTCCCTTAACTCCTCTTAATTCACTTAATTCTAATTAAAACCCACTTAACTCCAAATAATTCTTATTCTTCCTATTTTAATAAATAATAACAATTATCATATAAATGAATACACCACACCACAAATCACATAAATCAAATAAAATAAAATAAAATACTTAAAATCAACCATTGTCGGATTTACAATGCTTGGATGGCGGGAGTTGTCTCGTTGTCGGTTGTCGAGTCTAAATTTTAGGCTCTGATTAGGTGTCTGTTATGTTGGATTTTATGTACTGACTACTGTTGAGGAGTTATCCATTGTCGGATTTTTCGGAGAGTCATTTATGACTTATGCTGTTTTATGATATGTAAATTGTGGCTTTGTATGATTTGTATTCCGCTGTGACTGTTGAGAAATTTATATGCATGTCTGTAGGATTTTGTTTAGACGTGGCGTCTAATTCTTGAAAATTTGCTATATTCTCATGTTTTATTGCTTTAATAGAATTAGGGCGTTACAAGTTGGTATCAGAGCCTGGTCCGTTGAATTTCTTGTTTGTATGCGACATGTACGGGAGTACTGTCGGTACTTGTTGTGTTGTTCCGTTCTTTTAGGTGGGTTTGAGCATAGTGGGGGAGTAGCAGGTTGCTCCTAGTGTGTTGGTCTGACAAGGGAAGGTATCTTTGGCTGCAGAGGCTCAGTTGGTTGTGGTTTGTGTTAAGGTTCCTGTTGATTTTGAGTTGGATCTTGTGTGTCTTCCGTTGAAGCATATGGACGTGATTTTTGGCATGGATTGGATGTTGACATTTGGTGTTAACATTAATTGTTTGACCAAGAGTACAACGTTTTCTAAGCCAGTAGCTGAGGAAGGTGGGAAGTTCTTAACCGTGGAGCAAGTGAAGAAGTCTTTGGACAGTGAAGCTAGTGTGTTTATGATGTTTGCTTCCTTGAAGGAAAGTAGTGAGAAAGGAGTTGGTGATTTGCCGGTAGTGCAAGAGTTTCCAGAAGTTTTTCCAGACGACGTTACAGAATTACCGCCGAAGAGGGAAGTTGAGTTTGCAATTGATTTGGTACCAGGAACGAGTCCTATTTCGATTGCGCCGTATCGGATGTCTGCATCAAAGTTGGGCGAATTGAAAAAGCAGTTGGAAGAGTTGATCGGGAAGCAGTTTATCAGGCCAAGTGTTTCTCTGTGGGGTGCTCCAGTGCTGTTAGTTAAGAAGAAGGATGGAAGCATGAGGTTGTGTGTGGATTATCGGCAGTTGAACAAGGTGACAATCAAGAATCGGTATCCGCTTCCGAGGATTGATGATTTGATGGATCAGTTGGTTGGTGCGAAAGTGTTCAGCAAGATTGATTTGAGATCAGGATATCATCAGATTAGAGTAAAGGCAGAAGATATATCCAAAATTGTGTTCCGAACAAGGTATGGACACTATGATTATTCTGTGATGCCATTTGGAGTATCTAATGCGCCAGGTGTCTTCATGGAATATATGAATAGGATATTTCATCCTTTTTTGGACCGTTTTGTGGTGGTGTTTATAGATGATATTTTGGTGTATTCGAAGTCGGAAGAGGAGCATGTCGAGCGTTTGAGGATTGTGTTAGGTGTCTTGAAGGAGAAAATTTTGTTTGCTAAGTTGTCGAAGTGTGAGTTTTGGTTGCGGGAAGTGAGTTTCCTTGGTCATGTGATTTCTAAAAGTGGTATTGCGGTAGATCCGTCGAAGGTTGGTGCAGTGTTGCAATGGGAATCACCTAAGTCTGTTTTTGAAGTTAGAAGCTTTCTTGGTTTGGCAGGTTACTATCAGAGGTTCATTGAGGGATTCTCTAAGTTAGCATTGCCATTGACGCAGTTGACTCGAAAAGGGCAAGCTTATGTTTGGGATGCTAAGTGTGAGAAGAGTTTCCAAGATTTGAAGAAGAGGTTGACTTGAGCTCCAGTGTTGATTTTGCCAAATCCGAAGGAATCGTTTGTTGTGATGCTTCTAAGATGGGTCTTGGTGGTGTGCTTATGTAGAATCGTCAGGTTGTGGCTTATGCTTCGAGGCAGTTGAAAGTGCATGAGAAGAATTATCCGACTCATAATCTGGAATTGGCAGCCGTTGTGTATGTGTTGAAGATTTGGAGGCATTATCTATATGGTTCTAAGTTTGAAGTGTTCAGTGACCACAAGATTTTGAAGTACTTGTTTGACCAGAAGGAGATGAATATGAGGCAGAGAAGATGGTTGGAGTATCTTAAGGATTTCGATTTTCAGTTGAGTTATCATCCTCGAAAGGCGAATGTTGTTGTTGATGCTTTGAGTAGGAAGTCGTTACATATGTCTGCTTTGATGGTAAAAGAGTTGGAGTTGATTGAGCAGTTTCGAGATTTGAGTTTGGTTAGTGAGTTGACGCCGGATGGTGTGAGGTTAGGAATGTTAAAGCTGACGAGTAATATTTTAGAAGAGATTAAGAATGGTCAGAAGGAAGATTTGGAACTTGTGGATCGAGTGGTGTTAGTTAACCAAGGTAAGGGTGGAGACTTCAGGTTGAGTGAGAACGGTGTTTTGATGTTTCGTGATCATGTTTGTGTACCAGATATTCTTGAGCGGCTTAGATGTATCAGGATTTGAAGAGATTGTTTTGGTGGCCTGGAATGAAGAAGGAGATTGCGGAATTTGTTTATGCTTGTTTGGTTTGTCAGAAGTGTAAGATTGAACATCAGAGACCGTCAGGTTTGATGCAACCGTTGGTTGTGCCCGAGTGGAAGTGGGATAGTATCTTTATGAATTTTGTTGGAGCTTTGCCGAAGACTGTTAAGGGTTTTGATTCGATTTGGGTGATTGTTGATCGGTTGACGAAGTCGGCACATTTTGTTCCTATCAAGACCGGTATGTCTGTGGCGAAATTGGATGAGATCTACATTGCACAGATTGTTAGATTGCATGGTATTCCTTCTAGTATTGTGTCGGATCGAGATCTGAGGTTTACTTCCAAGTTTTGGGAGAGCTTGCAAGCGGCTTTGGGAACTAAGTTGAGGTTGAGTTCTGTTTATCATCCCCAGACTGATGGTCAGACAGAGAGGACTATTCAGAGTTTGGAAGATTTGTTGAGAGCTTGTATGTTGGAGCAAGGTGTCAGTTGGGTCGAATGTTTACCGTTGATTGAGTTTACTTACAACAACAGTTTTCATTCTAGCATTGGAATGGCACCGTTTGAGGCTTTGTATGGTCGGAGGTGTAGGACTCCGTTATGTTGGTATGAGTCAGGTGAAAGTGCTTTGTTAGGACCAGAAGTTGTGCAAGAAACTACTGAAAAGGTTGAGATGATTCAAGAGAAGATGAGAGCATCTCAGAGTAGGCAGAAGAGTTATCATGATAAGAGGAGGAAGGACATTGAGTTTCAGGTTGGTGATCATGTGTTTTTGAGAGTGAATCCTGTAACCGGTGTCGGACGTGCTTTGAAGTGTCAGAAGTTGACTCCTCGTTTTGTTGGACCGTTTGAGATTATTGAGAAGGTTGGGGTTGTAGCGTATCGGATTGCGTTACCACCATCTTTGTCGAATCTTCATGATGTGTTTCATGTTTCTTAGTTGCGGAAGTATGTGTATGATGCGTCTCATGTGATTCAAGTGGATGATTTGGAAGTAAGAGATAATTTGACCGTTGAGACTTGGCCAGTTAGGATTGAGGATCATGAAGTGAAGCGTTTGCGTAGCAAGGAGATCGTTTTGGTTAAAGTGATTTGGGTTGGACCAACTGGTGAGAGTGCCACTTGGGAATCGGAGAGTAGGATGAGAGTTTCGTATCCAGAGTTGTTTTTGTCAGGTAATTTTCGAGGGCGAAAATTCTTTTTAGTGGGGGAGAGTTGTAACAGCCCGATTTTTCGCTAGATTTATTTTATTATTTATTTAATTGCTTTTATGTGTGCTTGTATGTGCTCGTATGTGATTATTTGCCTCTGTGTATATTTTTGGTTGGGATTTGTAGAATTCGGTGTTAGAAGGGTACTTTAGTCATTTTGGACTCAGGGGTATTTTGGTCATTTTATGAGTAGGGGTAATTTAGTAATTTTGATGAGGATTATTTTTAGTGCTTAGTGAGAGTGGTTATTTAACTAAGTGCTAGGGAGTTGTAGTGAATTGTTCTATTACCGGTAAGTGACTGTTAGTATTACATTTTACCGTTAAGTGAGTAGTAACATTTTTGGTTAGAATAGAAATGGGTTAGGCCCATTAAGGTGTTGTAAGTTGAGCCCAATTAGATAGGACCTATATAAACTCTTGTTTGTAGAGAAAATAAGGTTTTACCAACATTTTTCACAATTGAGAAGAGATAGAGATAGAGAGAAGATAAGGGTTTGAAGAGGAAGATCTAGAGAGAGCTAGAGGAAGCTAGAGATTCAAGCTTTGGGAGCTAAAGTGAAGCTTTAGTTGGTGATTGTGAAGAATTAAGGTAAGGGGGTTAGACTTTAATCATAATTAATAGTTGTAGATTCTACCCTAATTCTTTCATTAAGTGGGTAGTTCGTGCTTAATTGATTATGCATATAAATTGAATGATAATTGTGATGATATGATTATGCACATGAATTGAATGATAATTGTGTTGTTGTTGTTGAATTTGTATGTTAAAATGGGTAGTTATGAACATGATGAGTTTTTGTATGAAATTGAGGATGAATAATGTTGTGGTTCCTAGATTGATGATGAATTCATGTTCCAATGTTATTGTTGTTGTTGTTAGATATGTTGTTGTTGAATTGATGCAATGGGTATCATGAATTTGGTGAATTGATGATGAAATTTGTTGTTGTTGTTGAAAGTTGAGAAGTGTTGGTGAATTGATGATTTTGATGTGTTGATGTTTCAATTTCAAAACTTATGCATGTTTAAGTGTTTTGGAGCATATATGACCTATAAACATCCTTGGGATTGAGTTTTGGGGTTTGGGATGATCAAAATTGGGATTTTGGGGTGAAAAGGGGTTGGAACCCGAAACATTTTTGAACTGTTCTGGTGCAGGACGCTGAAGCGTGCAGACCACGCTTAAGCGAGCAGCAAGCGTGCTGCCAGCGAGCTCCAAGCGAGCAAGCCCAGAAGTTTCTGGAACTTGCACGCTTAAGCGAGCCGGCCACACTTAAGCGTGCTACCCTCTGTACATCCACTTTTGATTTTTCGTTTCGTGCACTTGGGGACCAATCCTGGCTTTATAAAATGTTTCTTTTGACTTGTTTAACCTCTATTTATACATTTAATCCTACTGGAACATCGTTTGAATCGAATTGGACTTGATTTTGTGAATCAAACTTAAACTTTTGAAAAATGGTTCAAGAACGTCGATTTTCCGAAAACCGTTTCTCTCATGGAATTGTAGTAGGATTAAGGTTGTATACTGATTATATGGTTTCCAAAAATGGTTGTGATTGGTTTCATCAAGTTTTAACTTGTTTTGCTTTGAGAATTGCATTCTTTTGGAAAAGTGATAAATAGAGACGAACTTTGTGAATTTCATGATTTCGTCACATTTGGCCGGTGAAACGCCAAAGTATCCTCTACGGCACTCACATGTGGCCTAGAGGTATACTTAGTTGAGGCATTGAATCTTGTTTACTTAGTTTTGGTTCAATAATTTCAATTATTTTGAAAATGAGATAAGATAGACGAACTTGATTGAAAATGGTGCTTTTGTACCAATTACCTTGTAACTCTTTCATGAATGGTTTTATATGTTTAATGGAGGATATGTGAGTGGTTATGTGAAGTTGATTGATGTATATCCATGATAATTATATGTGGATTGAATTGTGAATGTTGTTGGTGATTGTATATATGTTAAGTGGTGGTGAATTGTTGTCGAATGCATATATACTAGTTTGTGTGAACATATGCATTTGTAGTCGAGTCATATGTTCATGCATTCTTGACTGATGGTGGTGGATTTTATATCCAATTTGTTGAACAAGTGACTTCAAACACACAAGAGGGGGGTGAATTGTGTTCTTTAGAAAACGATTTAAAATAAGCACTTAAAAAATTGTTTAACCAAATAAAATAAAATGATTATGAAAGGTTTAAATAAAAATAAAAATAGATATGGTGAGATAAAATAAATGACAAACAAAGTAAAAGAGATAAAGGGATGAGAGAAAAGACACAAGAAATTTATACTAGTTCGGCCTAAAACAACAAGGCCTAGTCTAGTCCCCAAGGAAAAGCCCCTTGAGATTTTCACTGCTCTAGCTTTTAATTGGGATAAGCTGGTAACCTTTACAAATAACGAGCACTCTCCAAACAAAACAATCCTTTGTAGAAGAGTCTCTAAAACCAAGAGATATCACCTCTCTTGAAACCTTGGGATCGCACCCAATACAAATAAGAATTACAACAATAAAATAATACACCAAATGTGTAGATATAACAAATTGAAGCACAAGAACTACAAGATAAACTATGTAGTACAAAAGAGCTCTCAAGAAAATATATTAGCAAGTGTATGAATAATGAGAGTAACAAAGAGTATGCAAATATTTTCTATGTCAAGGTGTAGTTTTTCAAGTACACCGATGCATCCTTTTTATACTTAATGAAGAATGAGATGCATGGAGAGAAAATAGCCGTTTGACCATTTAAAACAAAATTAGTCGTTGAGACAAATATAGGAAAGTCATTACATGCAAAATGAAAACTTTAGTAATTGTCCCACGGCTACAAGGAAATCATGAAAACAGATAGTGGCATTGAATCCATTAAGACCAATTAAAATAAAATAAGCAAAAACAATATTGCCATTAAGCTGTTGAATTAATGTAATGAAATAGTCAACAATCATCTTTTATGTAATGCCAACGGTAATAAAAATATGATATGCTGAACCAATTTTGATGCATAAAAGAGTATGCCTTTAAAAACATGGCCAACTACTATTTTTAAGAAAATAATTGATTATGCAATTTACATAATTAATTATGGCTTTTCATGCAAAAATATTTTTATGTAAAATCACTTTATATGAAAAACATTGGGAGTGTGTGATATATTTTTAATGAGAGCTTTTTCTACTACTTACAAATAGTCCTAAAACAAATAAAAATAAATTCCAAGACTTGGAAGCTTGAATCTTCTTTTCCGCTTTTTGCATCTTTGTTCTTCTAGGACTTCTTTTGTCATCATCAAAACCAAAGTATTCCTGTCAAGGCATATATTCACACAATTGAGGCGGTTAGGATGTTTTTGTTGCATCATGGATGACGACCTGGAGGGGACTTGGTACCACATGCATATATGAGTCAAGCATAGGCGCATATCATATTTGCATGAGTTTTGAATTGTTGCATTGAATGATGAGCGTGGTGATAAGTGTGTTTGTTGAATACATACTTGTGATGATCAGATTTGCTGGATGAATGTATGTGTATATATATATATATATATGTGTGTGTGTGTGTGTGTGTGTGTGTGTGCGCGCGCGCGCGTATGGATTGATTTGCAACTATTTGAGAATTGAATTGATGTCATTTATTTATTTATTTATTATGATTAATGTAAAGCTTACCCCCAGTGGTTTTTGCCGCCTACCTGTCTGTATGGATGGGTAGACGCCGTGCAAGATTAGTTGCTTCGGTGAGTTGATGCTTGGATGGCGGGAGTTGTCTCGTTGTCGGTTGTCGAGTCTAGATTTTAGGCTATGATTTGGTGTCTGTTATTTTGGATTTTATGTACTGACTACTGTTGAGGAGTTATCCATTGTCGGATTTTTCGGAGATTCATTTATGACTTATATTGTTTTATTATAGAGGTGGGTGAATGCAGATCCATTGTAAGGCACATGTGTGATCGGCGGTTACGAAATCGTAAGAAGTGTAACCGCCAGTGAATTATTCGCGGGAACATGAGTAGAGAGACGTTGCCGAACGTTGCAGGACGTTTGAACTATTCTCGTTTGCTCCATGTACCCCCTGCGCGGGGAAGGGGTGTGTCGCGAGTAATTCTACCAAATGCAGTACTTGGGCTTGGTTTGTTGTTGGGCCTAAGTGACTTAAGCCCAGGTCTTTGACCGGTCCAGAACAAGAACTAAATTTGCTAAAAGAAACTAAATAGAAACAAATTTTTTGAACAAATGCAACTATTAAAAAGAACAACGAATAACTCAAAGGCTAAAGTGTACTTTTTGCCCCTTAAGTTTTAAAATGTTGCGATTTCGGCCCCCTATTAAAAAAGTGGCAAAAGTGACCCCCCCCCCCCCCCCCCCCCCCCCCCATGTATGGGGAAATATGCTCTTTTGACCCATAACATAAGTGAAATATGTTTTTTGATCCCTTATCTTTCGAAAAAGTTGCGATTATAACCTCTCTTTTGGGACACGTGTCGTCTTTTCAGCAATTTTGAGACGAAAGGGGCCAAAATTGCTTTTTTTTTAATAGGAGGCTAAAATCGCAACATTTTGAAACTTAAGGGGTGAAAAATGCAGTTTAGCCTAACTCAAAATGCGACGTCAACCCATCTAGATTGGTCTGATGGTGTTGGATTAGGACTTAGAAGTGTGTTTCTATTTAAGATCTGAAGTTCAATTTTTTCAATGTCAATTTGAGTTGACTAATTTAATTTCTAAAAAAACACATGTAAAATACTTGTTAGAAAGAAAAAACAAAGAAGAAACTGCATATGTCTACTTCATTATAGCCAAAGATTTGTTAATGTGTCTATAGTGATGACGACACACCCATGTGAAAGGTGATTTTTAATTCATAACCGTTGCCTCAGCATGGGGATTAGTTAATTCAACGGTTAACAACCTCCAATAACAGCACGTTTGTTTTCGCTTTCATCATGTTTTTACGGTTAATCTGTAAGATCCGTATTTTCTTGATAGCGACGACGTCGTTTTATACGGCCATCTTTTTCGCCGATTTATCTCCCAAATCAAAGTGGGTCTTATATACCCATGTTCTTTTGTCTTCTTGTTGTAGGTATTTCCATGAAACAAATATAGATTATGCTATTTAATTACAAATATATCGTTCGAAATAAAGTATGAGCAAAAAAATAATAATGGTTGAAAAGTTAATTATGTAGACTAAATTCTTTACTACATATAATGACTTCTTAAATACCGTTTTTATTTATATTTTATTCTGCAGTCGGTATAGAATATGTTATTTAATTGTTGGATGAGCCTAACAAATACCTTAAAGCTTTGTTTGGGAGTTTAGGCGAGAGGGATGGGAGGATTTTAGAAAAAAAAGAAGGAGCTATAGTGGACGAAATCGAAGATGTTGGAAGGAGAGAGTCTTTGAGGTTAATTTTTTTATTCATAATACAAAATTCCTCATTTTGAAGAACTCAAAACTTGTATTGGTGGAAGGTTTTGGAAAGTTTTGGAGGGTTTGTATGATTTTTTTAAAATTAATATATGTTGTTATAATATTCTTAAATTTAAAAATATATCAATCACAAGCAGTTTATCATTTTCTAAAAAATTGCTCTTTTGAAAATTGTGGAAGATTTCTCCATTCTTCTATATATTAGTGTCTATATCTCCGCTAATAATAATTATTTAAAAGAGGTGTGTTTGTAAAGAACTCATTACAAATCAAAGAAGAAGGTGAAGAAACCTTATCTCTTTTGCTTGGTGGTGCTCCATTTTTTCCAGTACAGTGCTTGGAGGTGCTACATTTCGACAGGGAAAGTTAGAAAGAGAAATGTGTGATAGTTGTTTTGAAGTTGATGCTTTGAAGAAAAAAAACTTAATATTAAGACTAAAAGAAATGTTATTTGAACAATCATTTTATGGGGTAACTTGTGTGACAATTAAAATATATAAAGAAAGCGGGGGGGGGGGGGGGGGGGGGGGGGAGGGGGGGGATGTGAACATAATATAAGTATAAAAGACAAAGTTGTCACAAAATAGTTGTTCAAATATAATTTCTCTAAGACCCAGGATACACTACAAGAGTGTAGTGTATATTCGGCGGTCTTTTGGCCCACTTAAATTTTGTCGGCCCTATAGATCTAGTTTATTTATTGAGTAGAATTTGTATGGGTCCTAATATTTTATTTACGATCAATTTATAAAGTGTAAGACTTACATTGAATTCTTTCAATAAAAGAGTGAATGGTGAAGAGAATGTTCCTAGCATTCTAACGATAAATTTGACAAATGCACTAAATTGTTTTAAATAATAAAGTAGTAAGTTATCGTGTCCACATGTATTGTTGTTTTCAACTCAACAATTATACTAAACCTAATTAAAAACGATAAATGGGGGAATTTGCAAGACTTAATGTTTTGCAAGAAAATAAAAGTAGCGGTTAATGAGAGTTGATAACGATGATTAAAATTCTTTGTATCTGGATAACAAATGTTCCAAATTCAATTACTATTAGAGGTTTATGCCCACAAAAGCTTACAAAGTTAAGTATGAATTCAGCTAATCAACCACACATAAATGGTTAGTGAAAAAGGACAATGCAGTCGTTATAAGATTTATTAAGGACATGTATCTTGGAAGAAAAAAGTAGTTGGAAGAAGTTAAGAGCCCGTTTGGTGCTCATGATAGCAAGACAGAATATGATAAAACTATCCTATCCTATTTCAATCCGTTGTTTGGTGCATCCAAAGGATAAATTAAACCTATTTCTAATCCTATCCTACCCACCCTTTGTTATTTTTATCCTTGGTTTTTGTTGGGTTAGCAACCTAATAGCACAACATTATCATACGCGTATCCTATTTTCACAAAGCACCTCCTTGGACTCCCACGTTTCTTCAGTTTTAGATTCTGTACCTAACTTTTTGGGAGTTTTGGCCTAGTCCCCTCCTTGTTTATATCTTTTCTTTTGAATATATTTTGGGTTGGTTAGCTCTCTGCTACCAACTTTTACTTAAAAAAAAAAAAATGGAATGGAATCAATTGCAACTTTCCAATCGATTGAAATGGAATGGAGGAATTGATTAACTAATTGATGGAATGAAATCAATTACAAGGATTGAAATAGAATGGAATCAATTCCAATTTCCAACTATTTCAATTTTTTCCCCAATCAATCCGAATCAATTTTACTTTTTCTTCTTTCTATCTTCTTCTATTATCTCTGTGTCCTTCTCTTTGCGTTGAGTTAAAATTAATTTCTATTGCATGTTAATGGAATTGATTTTATTTCTATGATTGAAAATGGAATGACAGGAGATGAGCAGAAAATAAAAAGAATAAAATAGATTGTGTTTTTATTTGATTTTTGGTCGTTTCTTATCATGTCAATAACAAGTGTGTGTGAAACACATGACAGGATAAAATAATGCTATCATATTTTTTATCATGCTTGCACCAAACTCATGATAGGATAAACGTTATCATGTCACTATCATATCATATTCTTATCCAGCTTCTTATCATATCCTGCGTACCAAACGAGCTCTAATGTCTTTCATTGAATTCACATGCAACAACAACTTTCATTCAATTATTGGAAGAATTTATAATTTCTAAAAACTCCCCGATTGTTTTTTCAATTTTAAATTTTTTTAATGATAAATATTAATAGTTACTTTATCCAAGTTTGAACTCAACACCTCAAACTCCTTATTCCTTTGCTCAAATTAGTTGAACTATCTAACCCCATTTAAAACTCTTTGGATTAACTAATTAAGACAACATTTTTTCGAATTGGCAAATCCAAATATGTAAAAATTCTGAAAAATTTGAAGTGAAAATTTTACACATCTGAATTATGAAAATTTATGGATTAGAAGCTTTTTATTTTCTTGATCAAGTAACGTAATAACTAAAGAAAAATACTAACGAGCGTTTTAAGGATACTCTTTAAGGACTTTAAATAGTAGATTTTTATGAAAAATTATGCACTCACATTTATAAAATTAATGAAATGAAAAATTAGAGGTTCATATACCAATTCTTGTATATCAATGTCCATAGAACTACCAACTGATCTAAACTCCCTCCGGTCTCAAATGTAAACAACTTTTGACTTATTATTTTTTTTTGGCTTTTACATCGGTTTCTGACACACCAAAGGTGAACGACTAATCTGGCTCATGCGCAGAGGCATGCGCACTGGCCAAGCGTTGTTCCCCCTGGAAATCGAACCCGATATTCCCCGATACGTCCTTGGAAGGAGCTCCTTGCCACTGGAGCCCAAACAACTTGGTTACTTTTCACTTTTTAAGTTCATTCAATAAATGATGTTATCGTATACATCATTTATTGAATGAACTTAAAAATGAAAAGTTGCTTACATTTGAAACCGAAGGAGTAGAATTTTTTTCTATAATTAAAGGATTATCATCAGCGTGTGGATCGTGGGACTTTGAGGCTTAATTGATAGTTCTAAATGGGAACGGCTCCTTCGTCGTATTTGGATTATTGCTATATAAAGCACCAATCAAAGCACACAATACTTCCTCGTATCTGGCTCTTTCCTTGCTTGCAATATCACCACATGCTCTTAAAGTGTTGTTTCCTAAGAATTCAGTTCACGTAATAATTCAACATAGCATCGATTAATCCCCAAGCACGCATCGGTAAATATTACATCATTTATTTTTTTAAAGTAGTTTAATAACTTGAAATTTATCATATATAAGTGAGTTCAAAATTCAAACTTGATCCATGCATATATTATACAATGTCTATGCTAATTAATCTAAGCTCGTAGGGACAATATTACGGCATTCAATCGAGATTACCACAAATAATGTTCCATCTAACAATCCCTTTAAGATATTATTCTGTCCCAAATTAATTCGCACTTTATTATAAGAAATTATTGGTTCCAACCTAGATTACCATGAATAATGTTCAATCTAACTTACATCATTTTCACTTTATTATCAAGATAATATTTAAGATAATTACGTACGGTAAGGAAAATACAAATTAATTATTTTTTTGAGTGGCAATTGGAAAATTAAATTAAAATTGATGAAGAGTTGGTTAGTTCTTATAATAGAGAAAAGAAAGATGTGGAGGTTGAAGATAGCAGATGGTGGTAATGACCCATACATATTCAGCACAAACAACTTTGTAGGAAGACAAATATGGGAGTATGATCCAAAAGCAGGTACTTTGGAGGAGAGAGCACAAGTTGAAGAAGCTCGTCAGAATTTTTATAATAACCGTTTTAAAGTCAAGCTATGTGGTGACCTCCTTTGGCGTTTTCAGGTACGTTACCTATTTATATAATAACCAACGATCGTGTGAGAACACAACTTTCTTTCTCATACTCATGTTATATGTTTACTTTCTTCATCTATTGCTTTGATCTTTGTGTCGATATTAATTTTTCTTTGAAATCTATTCTTGTCTATTGCTTTGATCTTTGTGTCGATGTTAATTTTTCTTTGAAATCTATTCTTGTCTCATAAGTTGTTATGCAAATAGTTGTTCAAATAATGCATCTCTTATAATAATTTTTTGAGTTAAATAAGTTTTTGATCCCCGTAAATATAGCAAATTTTATTTTTAGTCCTTATAAAAAAAAAGTAACATGTTTTGGGCTTTATAAAAATTTACGGTATATAATTTTAGTCCCTATTAATTAAAACTTGTTTAATTATGCTTAAAATTCTAAATTTTTGAATAATTTTTTACATACATTTTTTTTGAAAGAACATTATAAGAAAATCTTTTGTAAAAAATTATATCTTTTTTAACATGTAATGAATTAAATATGAATTTTTTTAAACATAATTTTTTTAAGATTAAAGTATTAAAAATTTGGACCTAAAATAAAATTATGAGTTAATTTTTTTGCGGAGAATCTTTGTATAAAGTTCTAAATAAGTATGTAAAAAAAAGATTAAAAAATTTAAGCGTAATTAAACAAATTTTAACTTTACAAGAACTAAAAGCATGTGCTGAAAATATTTATAGGGACCAAAAACATGTCATTTTTTTAACGAGGACTAAAAAATGACTATTTATAGAGACCAACAACTTATTTAACCTTCCTTCAAAAATAAAAAAAAAAAACAACTTATTTAACCTTAATTTTTGTGATAGGTTTTTCCACCGGATTAATTGAAGATAATTCTATATGAGAAGTGTCACGCTGACACCTCTCTTAGTTGGATTCAAATCTTTAGTCCCTTCCGCTAAACCTCAAAAAGTTTAGAGACTTTATTGCCAAAATATAGGTAAAGTATAAATTGGACCCATTATAAAATTGATCCATACTGGACCCATTTTTTTCAATGCTAGATAAAGCATTCCACTTAAAGTTATCATGGTCTATCTATGTTATATCTAGCTCACATCAACTTTATCTTTCTTTGCACACTCTCAAATTGGGAAAAACTCAACCATACTTAAGCTCATATTCATCGGAAACATAAAACAAAACTCATGAATAACTTCGGCTCTAGAGGGGGAAGCAACTCTATAGGTTGTGATGTAGTGCCTTCCAAATCATTGGTAACTTTTTTTCTCCCTATGAACCATTGCAAGCAAATAAATAATGTAGAGGAGTTTCATTACCATCCTTTAAGAATAAGAATAATAATCCATAAAAAAGAAGTTCTTGTATCTAATTAAAAAGCTTGAGATCATTTTCAATAAATTGATATAATAATATTGTACTTTAGTTATATATCTGAAACCTTCACCATTTCAATGGAACTAGAGGAAGTTGTTGAATAGTATTGATATAAAAATGGAAGTTTCACTAATTTGGAATAAGAAGCAAATGAAAAAGTACTAAGAATAAAAAGGATGAGGAATTGGAGGAGTGGTGTGGGTTGAATTGAGGAAGTATAGAGATTGCAAGGTTGGATATGGTTACTGCCTACTGGTGTGTGTGAGAGAGAAAGAGAAAAAGCAAAGAAGAAGATAGAGTTGGTGATGGCTTAGAGTTGGTGCAGATTGAGTATGATAAGATTTGGTGGATAGTCTAATCTAAACATTAAAAAAAATGGTCCATTGAAAATATAACTAAAATAATCTGATAAGATTAGACTAAATTTTGAAATTATTTTCATCTTCATGGAAACTTTACCCCTACCATTTTTTTGGAAATGCTTTTCAATTTTCAGGAACATTTTATACCTGAAAATAAAATGTACTAAACTTGTAGCAAACATATAAATGCATACATGTACCATCTATTCTCAATATTCTAAAGATAACTTGAAAACAAACACATCCTAGGTAATTTCTCATATCTCTTTCTCAATTATAATCTTTTCTAATTTTTTTTATATTATGAAAAAAATTCAATATTCTTACAGCTTTGAATTACAGAAAAAAGACTATAAAAATTTAGAAGTTTTCGTAATATTTTAAAATTAACTAGTTTTTCATTAAATAATTTTGTTTTAATGCATAATAAAAGATATTTTTCTTAGAAGAAAAGCTAAATAAATATATCTATCTATAACAATATATAAAGAAAATGTATCTTTTTAAGTTGGACTTTTTGTTCCATTTTTACCTCATGACTCCTGTGATTAGAGAGAATTCTGGTTCACCCCCTTATAATTTATTTAGATTTCAACATTATAATTTAAAAATTCTTTGCTTTTTGAACTTCGAGACATTTGACTGTATAAAACAGAAGATGTCGCAGAATCAAAATTCACTCAAATAACAAGGGACGAAAATACCTTTAATCCTTAAATTTGATGCATAGAGATCTAAAATGGGAGAATCTTAAAATTACAAGGTCGGAATCGCAAAATAAGATCTTAAAAAATGGTAAATTCTTACATACCCTGAAGTACGGTTCGGTAACCGTACCCGTAGGCAAAATTCATTCAAAATTTGATTTAATTTTTAAATTACTTAATGCAAAAATATCACATGGTATTGAATGATGGATACATATTCAACCAAACTTCACGGGTACCACTATGCTTACAAAATTAGTTAAATTCCATTAAAATAGAAACAAACCGCAACAATAGGAGGAACAATCCACAACACTAGCAACAATATTGGATACTATAAAAAAACATCATTTTAACGTTATATATAAAATATTGTATTTTGGTATAACATTTTTTCTTCGAATTTTATCTTTCACTTAATTATATTTTACCATTTGATTGTTCCTTGATAATTAAAAGCGGAACTACAGATATATTAGTTATGTCTTGAAGTTAGTTATTATAACGTTTTATAAGGTACAAGGAGTTCCAAATATTTTTTTAAATATCAATATGATTTTAATCCCTGCAATTATAATATTTTTTTATTTTTTTTGAAGGATAATATTTTTTATTTTAATCTCCGTAAGTTTATTTATTTGGTTTCAGTCCCCATAAATTCTAAAATTTTTGGGTTTAATTTGTAACGTCAGCTTATTAACTCACGTTGCATGCTGATATTGGGTCACGTATAACATCAAAGACTAAAAATAATTTTTTAATTTGCAAGACTGAATCTAAACCAAAACAACTTATTCACTTCAAAACTCATTCTCCATCATTTCAATATATCTCCATCAAACTGAATCTATACCTAATTCTAAGCACCCTACAACCCACCAATCCATATTTTTGTGCTAGAATTTTAAAAAGCAAACCCTTCTAATCTACCTTGAATTTTCAACATCATTTACCCAACAATGCAAAGTTAAAAATACGCAACTTACGCTCCACTACTCTCTCTCTCCCTCCCTGCCGAAATGAATATTTATAACTTCCTCACTACCTTCGTAAAAATAATTTAAAAAAAGAATCAATTTTAGAATGCTATTTGAGGGATCCTTCAATAAGAAGAAGATTAAACAAACCGCAAACGAAACTTGACAATATTGAGAAGAATAAGGAAAAATACATAATTTTTTCCCACCCTTTTCTGATATTGTTGCAAAGTTACAGTCATGAAGAAGATTTCTACTACCAATCATTTTCCCAACCCCATCAAAATACACACACATGTAAATGATTATAACTATAATTATACACACACACAAATTATAATATATATTATTAAATTAACAATTCAATTTTTTATAGAGTGAATAGGCAATTTCCCCCCGAAATTGTAAGTTTCATCAATTACCCCCCTGAAATTGCATAACGTTAATCAATTTACCCCCTCTGTCAATTTTTCTGTTAACTGTTTACGGTTAGGATCAATTACCCCCCCTGAAATTTTACACTTATGTGCAAAATGCCTCCTGAATTTGAAAAATTAAAAAAAATTGAAAAAATTCTGGAAAAATATTAAAAAAAAAATTAAAAAATTCTGGAAAAATGAAAAAACAATAAAAAAATATTAAAAAATTCAGGAAAATTGAAAAATTAATAAAAATGAAAAAAATCTGGAAAAATTAATAAAAATAAAATAATCTAATAAAATGAAAAATATTGAAAAAATTCTGAAAAAAATAAAAAAGATTAAAAAATTCTGGAAAAAAATAAAATTTCTAAATTTCTAAAAAAATTAAAATTCTGGAAAAATGAAATTTTTGAAATTTTAAATTTTAATGAAATTCTGGAAAATAAAAATTCTGGAAATTCTCGAAAATAAAAATTTTGGAAAATAAAAATGAAATTCTGGAAAAATGAAATTTTAATGAAAAATTTTCGAAATTTTTGAAATTTTCATTAGTATTTCTCAAAAAATTTCCGGGAATTTATGTGTATTTATAAACCGAGAATAAGGGAAAAAATATGTGTATTTATAAACCGAGCTTAGGTTTTTTATGTATTTTTCGAAATTTCGAAATTTTCATTAGTATTTTTTCCGGGAATTTTTGTGTATTTATAAACCGGGAACTTTTTGTGTATTTATAAACCGAGAATAAGGGAAAAAATACACTGAAAAAACCTAAACTCGACATATATACTAATCAAAATTTCGGAATTTCGAAAAATACATAAAAAACCAGAATTTCAAAATTTCGACATATATACTAATCAGAATATTTTTTATTTTCCAGAATTTTTTCATTATTTTTCATTTTATTAGATTATTTTATTTTTTTAATCATTTTTTATTTTTATTATTTTTTTCAGAATTTTTAAATTTTTTCAGATTTTTTTTTAATTTTTCCAGAATTTTTAAATTTTTTCAGATTTTTTTATTTTTATTAATTTTTCCAGATTTTTTTAATTTTTTCCGTTTTTTTTCATTTTTATTAATTTTTCAATTTTCCAGAATTTTTTAATTTTTTTTTCAATTTTTTTATTGATTTTTCATTTTTCAAGAATTTTTTAATTTTTTTTAATATTTTTCCAGAATTTTTTCAATTTTTTTCAAGTTCAGGGGGCATTTTGCACATAACTGTAAAATTTCAGGGGGGTAATTGATCATAACCGTAAACAGTTAACAGAAAAATTGACGGAGGGGGTAAATTGATTAACGTTATGCAATTTCAGGGGGGTAATTGATGTTTCGTTAACTACAGGGGGGGTAATTGATGAAACTTACAATTTCGGGGGGAAATTGCCTATTCGCTCATTTTTTATATAAATTTTTTTATGATAGTTTCTTATTTCACTAGACAAATTGGTAGCTTTACGAATGAATATATTTGGAGAAAATAATAGGCTTAATTACACTTTTGGCCCCCTAAGTATCCAAAAGTTGCGATTTTGGCCCCCTAAAAAAAATAACTCTTTTTTGGCCCCTTAAGTTCACTTTTGGTTGCAATTTTGGCCCCCTAGCCCAATTTTGACCCAGTCAACGCTGACGTGGTCGCATTTTTGTATTTTTTAATATTTTTTTTTATTTTGTAATTAAAAAATAAATAAAAATTCTGGAAAAATGAAAAATTAATAAAAAATTGAAAAAATTCTGGGAAATTGAAAAATTGAAAAAAATATTAAAAAATTCTGGAAAATTGAAAAATTAATAAAAATGTAAAATAATTGAAAAAATACGGAAAAAAAATTTAAAAATTCAGGAAAAATTAATAAAAATAAAAAATGATTAAAAAAAATTGAAAATTCATTAATATTAAAAAAATTTAAAAATTGAAAAAAAATTCAAAATTTCGAAAATATCTGGAAAATTTGAAAACGGAATTCTTAAAAAAACGGAATTCTGGAAAATTGAAAAAATTGAAAATTCTGGAAAATACGGAAAATATTTAAAAAATTTCGAAATTTTCATTAGTATTTTTTTCCGAGAATTTTTGTGTATTTATAAACCGGAATACACATAATGAAAATTTCTCGGAAAAAATACTAATGAAAATTTTCTCGGAAAAAATACTAATGAAAATTTAGAAGTTTCGAAAAATACACTGAAAAAACCTAAGCTCGACATATATACTAATGAAAATTTCGAAATTTCGAGAAATACTAATGAAAATTTCAAAAATTCCATTTTTTTAAAAATGATTAATCTTCTTAATTTTTTCGAAAATTTTGAATTTTTTTAAATATTTTCCAGAATTTTTATTTTTCATTAAAATTTTAATTAGAATTTTTCCAGAATTTTAATTTTTTTTAGAAAATTTCGAAATTTTATTTTTTCATAATTTTTTAGATTATTTTATTTTTTTAATCATTTTTTATTAATTTTTCAATTTTCCGGAATTTTTTTATTTTTTTCAATTTTTGTATTAATTTTTCAATTTTCCAGAATTTTATAATATTTTTTTTCAAATTTTTTTTATTAATTTTTCAATTTTCCAGAATTTTATAATATTTTTTTTCAATTTTTTTATTAATTTTCAAATTTTTTTTTAATTAAAAAACATTTTTATTTCTGTAATAAAAAAACATTTTTTTAATTACAAAATTTTTTTTTTATTTTTTATAAATTAAAAAAATAAAAATAAAATAAAATAAAAAAATTTACACACGTGGCGCCCACGTGTCTGTTGACTGGGTCAAAATTGGCTTGGGGGCCAAAATTGCAACCAAAAGTGAACTTAAGGGGCCAAAAAAGAGATATTTTTTTTAGGGGGCCAAAATCGCAACTTTTGGATACTTAGGGGGCCAAAAGTGTAATTAAGCCAAAATAATAATAAATGTATCTTGAAGTTTACAAAAGGTTTTTTTTTTTTGAAGACCTTTAGGGTTACTCAAATAACGTTCTTTGAGAAAAACGTTAACATTCATCCCCTTCATCATCAAACCCAGAAAAATTCATCTTCTTCATCACTAAATCCAGAAAAATTTATCACCTTCATCATAAAAATCCAGAAAAAATTAAAAAAAAAAACTCAAAAATTAAACCATTCAATTAAATCCAAAAAACCTTAATTTTAGTCAAACTCATCAAAATCAAAATCTTTTCTCCCATCGTTTTCTCTGTTGTTAATTCCAATCAAATTTTTTCACTCAATAGAAAAGATTTTTGGTTCAGTGCTTACATATATGCATCCAATCAATATTAGCATCACTAATCTTTTCTCCATCATCATCGTTCAACTTTAAGAATACGGTGCTTATTTGAACAACATCACCCATTGAACCATAATAACATTCTTGATGAATTCCGCAAGAAATTCCATGACCCACTGTTCACATTGCTCTGCCTCAGTTTACCAAAATCAAACCCTTGCACACCACCACCAACACTCGTCGAAAACGCACGCAGCACATACACTCGCTTTCGAGCGGCGATTCGGTATTCTGGCGTGGATCGACAGAATCGATAACGAAATTGGCGACCGAATCGAGAAGCTTCTATTTTTCTTTTGTGTTTACACTTCTTTCAATCAGGTTGAGTTGACGGATCAGATTTGGAGCAGTGGAGGAGAGAGTCTTCATCGAGGGATGGATTACGGCGAAGATCCTCGAAAGA
Source organism: Medicago sativa (assembly GCF_051527215.1). Classification (NCBI taxonomy): domain Eukaryota; kingdom Viridiplantae; phylum Streptophyta; class Magnoliopsida; order Fabales; family Fabaceae; genus Medicago; species Medicago sativa. The sequence continues at coordinate 36,184,848 of NC_140755.1, read as the reverse complement.
GAGTTTTGTGTTGTCGATTCTCAACACCATGGCCAAATGGAAGAGTAATGGAAGATTTGGGAGTTTGAGATTCTAAGGGATTGGAAAAATTGTAGAAGGGGATTGATGTACAGTAGTTTGTAAAAAGGATTGATGAACATTAGTTATTAATAAGGGTTTTCAGAAGGATCAATCTGAGAATGAGATTGATTTATTAAAGGGATTGATGAAAATCAGAGTTATTCTCAACGCTGGCCAAGATTTCTCTTCCCCTTTGACTGTTCAGATTTCATGTTGTTGTTGTTGTAATGAACTAGTGTGTAACCCGTGCGATGCACGGACAACACAGACGTTGATTAACAACACCAAGGCGAAGGCGTAAGACCCAAACAGACATTAAGACAGCAAGCGTAAGAATGAACAAAAGCCTATCACTTATACACAATTGAACAAAGATTCACAACAACGATACAAATTTGATACAGAAATACGAACGTGTACATCATGAAGTAAACATCACGACACAGGTCTTAACTCACTCTTATGTCCCTGAGGTCTTAACTCAGTGGTGGGCATCAAGCCAACAGTTGGTCAATTAGCCCAAGGTAAGACACAGTCGGGTAAGACTCGGGTAAGCCTGTACAGGGATTTTGTGCGATTTTGATAGGATTTTGCCTGTTTTTGGGACTTTGCTGTGGATTTGAGTCGTTGAAGCTACGCAAAGTCGCAAAAACCTGGATTTTGGGACTTAAGTCGCGTTTTTGATAACAATGTAGTGACCCACATTTAGTCATCTTATAATGATATTAATTTTTGTTTATTGCTTAATAGGAAAAAAAAAGTTCATTACGTTCGCCTCTTTTAAAAATAGTAGTATTCTTTTTGTTTGAGAGGGAAAAATAAGGCTTCTTATCCATATTAGCAAAAGAAAAAAAAACATTATTAAGTTAAAAAATATTTGATTAGACTTTATGTGATTTATTATCATGTTACATACGTTCTCATAACTACCAAAGCTTTTTTCTCTAGAAATCAGAAATTTAAAACAAAACTGATTAATTGATTTCGAACAAAACAAATGACTCGACATTGCATGAATTATTTTCGCCCCCCTTAACAAAATTTTCTTGCTCCGTCCCTGGTTGTGTGGTTTTGTACAGGCCAATTTGAAGGAATGTGTCAGATGCTGCTTATGTTCTTGAAACCATAGCAGGCATCGACACTTTTGATGAGGCAACTATTGAAGCATCAAAGTATATTCCAGAAGGTGAAGAAAGACAGACTAATAGGAAAGAGAATAGGCGTAGTGAGACGATACTACAATTCTAGAAATGACACTTGTCCGAATAAAACTTTCAAGCTACACCTTAAAACGTTAAGGTAGCTAAAGCATAAAACTATTCTTTGATTCCTATACACAAGCACATAAGGATTCCTATACACAAGGTAACTTCTTTGATTCCTAACTACTTTCATGCACATAAGGATTCCTATACGAACGTGTACATCATGAAGTAAATAGCACGACACAGGCAAATAAACAGAGGTAGATGGAAATACAACACACAAACACGCGAACATTTAAACAATAAACACAAAAAATCCCACAAAAATATGAACACCGGAAAGGACTTAAACTCATAAACGAACAGTCCTCGACCACCTTTACCAAATCTTGAATACCAAAAATCACTAAGTCTGCAGTATCAAAGCAGCAGCAATAGCATTAACATCAATTTTGAACCACATATCAATATCAACATCCAAATGAGTATAAGTTTCAAAAGTGAAACTTTGTAAAATTAGCTTCATCTGTTACAATTATCATCCTAGGTTTGGAGTGATATGTAATTGTGATTGAACTATAATCAATAACTCTCTGCATCTTGTGAATGATATATACCATCAATATGTTGCATTTAGTTCCAACATTTTCACAATATAAAGGTATCTTCTATAAATGACATGTCCTAACTACTTATATTCTAATCGAATAAAGGTATCTTCTAAAAATGACATGTACCGAGGACATGAGAACGGCATATTATAATATAAAAAATAGCCATCCAAACAAAAGCAAGTTAACTGAACCACATCACAGGTAACAGTCCACTCCAATCATTGCGTTCCAGAAAGCATCACAAAAAGGCATGTGTTTTTAAGTAAAAATAGCATGTAATTGCGATGAATTGATACTTGTGTTAACAATGTCCGCACGAGAGCCTCTAGGAACAACCGGCAATATCTGACGAAAATCACCCCCAAAAACAATTGTCTTTCCACCAAATGGGATGTCGGGTACATGGGATGCATCTTCCCCTTTAGAAGCTGGCTTCATTATATCTTGCAATGACCTGTCAAAAGCTTCAATTGTAAATCTATTTATCATTGGAGCCTCATCCCATATAATAAGACTTGTTCGACGAAGAAATTGAGCCTTATGACTATTTTTTTCATTCTACAAAAGGATACTTCAGTCAAGGTCATTGGGATTCCAAACTGAGAATGAGCCGTCCTACCACCAGGCAACAACAACGCTGCAATTCCACTCGATGCTACATTGAGTACAACCAACCCCTCAGAACAAAAGCAATAAGACAAAGCATTCCACAAATAGGTTTTACCAGTATCACCGTAACCATCAACAAAAAACATAGTATCTGTTTCCTTATTCACATCCTCAACAATACGTTCATATGCCAATAGTTGGTTTTCATTCAAATTAGCATAATGTTGATTGTGTAAGGAATGCATTTCATCTTTGTCATATGAGAGTTCATTGGCCAGTAAAATATTATCAAACTTTTCAACATCTCTGCCACTAATCTTTGGCATGCAATCAAATTCACGCAAAGCTTTACCATTGACTCGAAGAATCTTATCTATCTCCATCAAACACAACTGCTTCAAATCTTCTGTAGATAACATGAAGTCATGAAAATAAAAATACATAAATAAATTAGTTGTTCGCTTGAAGTTGAAGAACACTCAAGACAATTCAAAACAACTCACCCGAATTATTAAGAAGTCGTCTTTTAGAGTATAGAATTCCATCAGACAGAAGCTCCCAAGTCTGCTCCCATACTTTAACCGGATTACTCATGGAGTTTCCAAGCAACAAATTAACAAACAACCTTCGTACAAAGGGTCCTGGATTCATAAAACTTGGAACTTTCCAAGTCCTAACAACCCTAACCTTGATTCTCCAAGCCTCTCTTCCAGATTTGATTTCACACAAGTTATCAAAAGCAGATGCCATAACTCTAAAAACTGACGCAACACTCAAGATGTATTCTCAAATCAGTTCAATAAACGTAAAACGGTGTGAGATGAGAGAAGACAATGAGGGTATTTATAGATGAAGAAAAGGAAGCACAAAACAGATCGATTGGGGGGGGGAATGGAAAATTTGAATTCATCGTTAGGGCATAACACCTTCAAGGATACATCAATAGGAAACTACAGATAGAGATGATGATCAGCTCTCTACCTATGACGTCCATATACATAGCACAGGAAAGAGGCGGTTACCTTCTCCAACTGATGATGTACAATTTGGTACCTTTTTTTTTTGAAGGAGTATAATTTGGTACTTATACATAGCTTTCTTTGAATTTAATAAAGGCTTAATTGCACTTTTGCCCCCTATATTTTGCCAATTGTGCGATTTTGGTCCCCATAGTTTGAAACGAGCGATTTTGGTCCCCATAGTTTTCCCCCTTTCTGATTTTATGGTCCCCATGACATTTGGTGCTGATGTGTCTTTTTTTAATCAATTAATGAGTGCCACGTGTGTAATTCAATTATTTAAAAAATTAAAAAAATCTAAAAAACGAAAAAATATCCGAATTTTTTTTAAAAAATTGGAAAAATTAATAAAAATGAAAACAAAAATCTGGAAAATTTTAAAAATAAAAAATAAAATCTGCAAAATTTAAAAAATAATAATTTTTTAAAAAAAAAATTCTGGAAAAATACCGATTTTTTTTTAAAAAATTGGAAAAATTAATAAAAATGAAAACAAAAATCTGGAAAATTTTAAAAATAAAAAATAAAATCTGGATGTATGTGGTCTTTATTATATGTCACATACATCATTAATTGAATGTATCTAAAAAGTGGATTTTTGCTTATATTAGTGACCATAGGGTGTATTAAATAAAGAATGATCCCTTTATAACAAATGAATAATTTTTGCTTATCATTGCATTGAAACTAAAAGTGACACTTATTTTAAAACACAATTTTTTTTATTAAAACGACACTTATTTTTAAACGGAGATAGTAATCAATAATTTTTTTAAGTAGTGTCAAACCTTTTTTTTGGTAGTGAGTAATCAATAAATTAATATAACTAATGTAAAAAGCAAATTAATAAATCAATAAAACACTCTATGTGCTAGGTTCCACACTCCACACGTTTGGCTTGGAGGCAACTAAAAACAAAGATATCATGGAAAGTATTAGCACATAGATAGCACATAGATCATAGATCATATACGTGTGAAAACTCATGGAAGGGATAAAAGATCTCTCATCAGATTTAGATTTGCCTATCAGATTTACTTTGAAAAGTGCAACTAAACATATTTTATAGCATTATTTTATAGCATTATCCTTGTACTTATCCTTGCTAAAAGACAAAAATGTCCCATTAGATTGGATGAGCAGTGTATGGGAGTGAAAAACATCACGTAGCATTAAATACAGGACCATGAGAAGCCTTAGAGGAAGGTGTGAATAGTTCTCTAAAATTTTACTCAATATTGGATATATTGATAATATTTTGGGTTTTTTTTTTTTGAGTTTTTATTTTTGTTTTTGAGTTTTGTGATGAAGAAACAATTAGTGCAAAATTTCAAAAGCACGAAAAGATAATTTTTATTAAGAGGCTTTTGTTCGATTTGATTGGATCTAATGTTTTGTTTTTATTGATTTTTATGAAGTGATGAAGGAAATGTTTAATTTTGAGTTTTTTCAATTTTTTATGATGAAGATGATGAATTTTTCTGGGTTTGATGATGAAGGGGATGAATGTTAACGTTTTTCTCAAAAAATTTAACGGAATGAATTTATTTGACTGACAGGGGTAACTTATGGGACCAGAATGGGGCGAAAATTAATAAGGGGACCATATTGAAATTTCATAATTATTTAAGGGACCATTTATGTAATTAAGCCTTAAAAAAATAAACAATCCTTTGTTAGATCTCTCAATCCATCATTGGATATGATGTAATATATTTTGAGATTGGTGACATAGGATGAATGTTTTTTGGGGTGCCAACCTAGTTGGGATGTCGGTGGTTCCTCTTGATGTCTGTCATTTCTCCCAGTTTATCCAAAAAAAAATAACTATTATACATTTTTCATTTTTGCTTCTTGGCATTGTAGGTTCTTAGAGAAAATAAATTTAAACAAACGATTACTGGTGTGAAGATAGAAGATGAAGAAGAGATAACATATGATAAAGCTACGACAACATTGAGAAGGGGCGCGCATCACCTAGCAGCATTACAAACAAAAGATGGCCATTGGCCTGCTCAAATAGCTGGTCCTATGTTTTTCACTCCTCCTTTGGTGAATACTTATCTTTGTTTTTAATAAGCTAATACAATTACTAAAAAAAATGAATTCAAATGGTAAATGATTTGTATCCTTTAATCAAGTGGTTACATGTTTCATCTGCAACTCTTTTGTATTGAGAAAAATCAGTTGCTAGAGAAGAATCCACCTTGTATGCCCAACAAATTCTCCAATGAAGATTAGTCATTGTTAAAGACCATGAAAACTTCATACCTATAAACTATTTAATGACACTAACTACTTTTTTTAATAGATTTGAAAATAGTTTTTGTTTTTAGTTTTGAAATTTGTATTGCATTGTCGGTGTAAAATTATTTTACATTTATATTAAATGATGTGTTATCATATCAGTTAATGAATATGATAAATCATGTGTTTTCAATCACATTAAATGATTAAATGATCTAGAACACATCATTAGATAAATATATAAAATAATTTAGCATACAAATTAAATCCTAAGTTTCATATCTCAAATAAATAATATTTCTCATTTTTTTAAATTCTAAAATCACTACTCTTTATATTTCAACAACTTAGATCTTTCACATTATTATTAATTTTTTTTTTAATATGAGAGGATCCTAATACGATGACGATAACGACATAGGTAATCCCTATTAAGAGATATAGAAGATAAAAAAAAAAAAAAAAAAAAAAAAAAAAGAGAAGATCCATTTTAGAATAGGATTCTCTACATTCTTGTTTCTTGCATTTCCCTACCTCTTCACTACATCCAATGTGTTTTTTTTTGTATTTTCATCTCCTAAGATATCTTTACCACATCTCTCTCCTACTCAAATTTGAACTAACTTCAGTGCATGCAGCCACTTGTTACTTACCTTTGACTATTTGATCAAGCTGGATGAAACAAAAATTTCAGGTTTTTTGTGTTTACATTACGGGACATCTTGATTTGGTATTCCCACAAGAGCATCGCAAAGAGATTCTTCGTTACTTATATTGTCATCAGGTACATATACAGTTACTTTATGATCCAATTTCAACATACAAATTCACCCATTTGTTATGCAAATATATATGCTTGTTTTCCTTTATTAGCCATGAAATTTGAGATAAAGTTCTTCATGTGGTTGTTTCATTTGAAGAATGAAGATGGAGGGTGGGGTCTACACATTGAGGGTCATAGCACCATGTTTTGTACTGCACTCAACTATATATGCATGAGAATTCTTGGTGAAGGGCCTGATGGAGGTCAAAACAATGCTTGTGCTAGAGCAAGAAACTGGATTCGTGATCACGGTGGTGTAACACATATACCTTCATGGGGAAAAACCTGGCTTTCGGTACAATTTTTTACATTTAGGGTTTAGGTTTTTATCTGATATAAAATTGTTATGAAACATGAAATCCACTAAGAAATGAGAGAAAAGATTCAAATTTGTGTTGATCAAAGTTGAATATTATAGATGAGTAAAAGTTAACCTTCTATTGAGGTAATTATATAAGCACCACTAACTATTTACTACTATATATCCTTCAAATATGTTTTCTTTATTTGCAGATACTTGGTGTATTTGATTGGTCTGGATGCAATCCAATGCCCCCAGAGTTTTGGATCCTTCCTTCTTTTCTTCCTATGCATCCAGGTATTATGTGTGTGTGAAATGAACAAACATTGACTTGATAGATTATTCTATCTCATTTTTACATTAATTAATTGTAGGTAAAATGTGGTGTTATTGTCGATTGACATACATGTCTATGTCTTACTTGTATGGGAAGAGGTTTGTGGGTCGAATAACTCCACTCATATTACAGTTGAGAGAAGAACTTCATACCGAATCTTATGAAAAAGTTAATTGGTCGAAAGCCCGTCACCTATGTGCAAAGGTGAGGGTCGTAGTTGTCTTTAAATGATAACATACATAGGAGGGGTAAATGATCCATTTTATGCCGTATTATACAGGAAGATCTTTACTATCCCCATCCTTTGATACAAAATCTGATTTGGGATAGCTTATACATATTCAGTGAGCCACTTCTCACTCGTTGGCCTTTCAACAAATTGGTAAGAGAAAAAGCCCTTCAAGTAACAATGAAGCATATCCACTATGAGGATGAGAATAGTCGATACATAACCATGGGGTCTGTAGAAAAGGTAAGAATCGTCATAGCAATTAAACATATTGATTATTTAGCTTTTCATTGAAAAATAAAATAATTTCAAATGTTCCATTATTAACATGTATATGGTTATCAGGCTTTATGTATGCTTGCTTGTTGGGTGGAAGATCCAGATGGAGATGCTTTCAAGAAGCATCTTGCAAGGGTCCCGGATTATTTGTGGGTTTCAGAAGATGGAATGACCATGCAGGTGTGTGTGTGTGTGTGTGTGTGTGTGTGTGTGAAGGGTGTCCTAAGTCTATTTACAAATTTCTTCATCTGTCCCTGTGAAAGCAGCAAGTGAGCCTTTAGTTGTTTCAAAGCTTCGCTTCTATCTTTAAGGTCCTGTGCCACTTCTTCGATCAACTCTTCACTTAGTATAAACCTGGAAATGGAAGGAAGAGCTCTCACATATAATACCTCAAAAGGAGCATTGCCCGCTGATGCTTGAAATTGGTATTATATATGTATTTTTCCAAGTGAATGAAATCTCTATACACCTTTGTTTGACCATCAAATTTCTGATGATAGGTTATTCTCATGCGTAGTTGTGTTCCTTGCAACATCAATAGTTCTTGCCAAAAATTACACATGAAAAATAAGATCTATATTATGATGGACTTCATTACCTTCCAAGCAAATATCTCATCCAAAGATGGTGCTGAATAAGGGTGTTTAAAGGGTACAAAATGAGCATATTTACTCGATCTATCCACAATCATCCATATGCTAAAAAGAAAGAAGATTCCTCCTCTCACCAACAAAATTGCTCCTCCTTCCAACAAAATTCCAACTAAATCATTTCGTTGCGACCTCTTCATCTTTGTCCTCCCCTAAAATAAAAATTATGAGATTCCAATCAAAAAGATTATTTTGGATAAAGTCGAGGACTTAACCAAAACTGCAATAATATTCCTTTGTCATCAAAATTAGAACCAGAGCAACGATGATCCCTACCTACTCACGAATGCACACACATGTTGAATTTTGAAGTATTTATCCTCTCGAGCGATCCACCCACTTGGATCAGTGCCTTCAAACATTGGCAATTCCACTTTCTTGAACCATTTCTGTTCGCCATTGTTGGTGTGTGATTGGTGGTTGATCCTGATTTTTCAGGAGAATATCCTTCTATTCCCAACCAATACATTTATCCTTCATGTAGGTCTTGAGTAATGTGTTTATTTCTTCTGTGGTTGCAACTTTTGCAAGTTGAGTAGAATGTCCAGTAGCCGTCTGATTTAAGAACTCGACTACATTGTCCATGTTATCCATGCGTTTCTCCAATGTTGGCATGTCAGACCAAATTGGTAGAGCTTAGAATATTCAAGATTAGAATAGGAAGAAAGACAAATTTTGGGATATGTTAGTAATAGATTTTGTTGAAAAGTGACTCAAAAATGTGCATTCTGTCTGTCAAAATCGGTGGCCGATTTGTACCACACGGTGGCCGATTTTGACCTGGTTTTGGAGACTTTTGTCTCTGGAAAAATCAGTGGTCAATTTTGCAAACTCGGTGGCCGATTTGTCGCAGGAGGAGAAAAATAAAACAACTTATGGGCCTGTTTTGTTCCAATTTTTGAGGGATGCTTTCCACTATAAATATAAGCCTTGTATCAGATGATTATGTGTGTAGAAAACAGGGTTTAAAAGCCAACATACAAACTAGGGTTTATAGAGAACTAGACTTTTCACCCGTGCTATCGCACGGGTCTGATATAGATGAAGATTATTTTTGAACAAATGATTTTTTTAAATTGCTAGTTGCGACTAACATGTATGACATGATATTATATTCGCAATAAGACAATCGAATATAATGACATGAAACAAAATAAATTTATCACAACCTTACACTAATATAAGATTTTATCTTACAAAAGTAGTCTAAGTTATAAGTTTTTGCTGGATGGGGTAATAGGAACGTGATCACTACTTGATATTTTTTAGACAACTTGATCACAACTTAATCATATTAATGTCCTCCACATGTTTGATTGTTTCCTCTGTGATCCAATTCAGTTCACTCTCTATACATCCAATAGCTTATTTTGTTTTTTCAAAAAAAAAAAAAAACCAATAGCTTGTCGCAAAAGTGTGTCTAGGAAGCTTATTAATGCATTGTTCAATATCAGTGATTTATGATTTTTAAGATTGAATTAGTAATGTGACATAAACACACTACAGTGGAATACAATTGTATTTTACTCTTTATTCTCTTTCAATTTTACTAAAAGTGTGCCAATTGATTAGGAACATACCTAATATGCAAAACCTGTAGTTTTTGAAAACTTGGAAATAAATTGATACTTCACTTGCTGTTAAAAAATAAATAATTTGATACATCAGACAACAATAGAACCCTTATAAGAGTGTGAAAGCCACTGATCCAAGATGACATCACTTCACTATAAAAAATCACGTGGGAGTGCTCTTGGCTTAAAACAATATGACTTTTTTAGGAGAATTGATGGTTGTTCTTTATATAGTTAGTAAAATTAATGTATTAGAATATTTCAGCATAACTATAACTATAGTTTACATAAGTATTCAACACCAATAAGTTGGTCACGGACTTACACCATTACAATGTGGGAAAAAGAGTGTTATAACACCAAAGCCACTAAAAAATTCATCAAGACACATTATTTGCCTCAATTGAAAGAAACTTGATCACTTATACTCAGCAAACTATACAGAGGCAACTTCTGCCACAGAGAAGCATGAGTTGCACAGTTATAAGGCACCTCTCACAAAATACAACAGTCTAAATGAATTCGGCAAGCTGAAAAACAGTGATATGGATAGTCTGCTAGCTACGTCTCTCTTGATTGATACATCAACTCCCCACTGAAGATACAATACAGCAACCAAAATCCTGAAACAGTATGCATATATCAACACTGCAAAAACTACAACACACTACTCAGACAGAGTAACTCCAACTCGAAGACAGGCTAAATCAAAGGTAAAATGACCAAACTATCATGACTTGACTTCCCCTTTTTTGTATAAGAAAACATGTCAAAAACAATAAGATTAAAGAAAACATGTAGAGCATCTCATCAAATATAGCTTTAGTTGACCACATTATGTCAGGTTTTGGTTGTGATATGTCAGGGTAAAAACAACATACTCTATTATCATATATTTTTTCTCTATCGAGACATGAAAAACTCAGGGCATGTGAAAAAGTAAAATACATCAAAACAACTTCCAAAATTCCTACAGGAACCAAAAAACATGATAATAAGCCTCCAAATTATTCATCAATGTATATCTAAAGACTAAAGAAAGCAAAATATAATCAAGCATCATTCTCATATTACGACAATGACTTCAACATAAAGAGATGCAAAACTGGAGTAGCAAAGCTAAAAAAATTACATAATTGTGCCATAACATCTGAAACCAAATTGAAGAAAACAAAACCAACCTTAACAATTCTGCGAACCTACTAATGGGCAACCACAAAACTCCAAGCTGAAAAATCACTAAGGCCACAAAACCAGTTGCTTGTCGCACTTAATATCAAGAGTAGAGTTTTATATTCTTAGGTTACCTCTAGAAGACAGTAGTGAAGTTTACAATCTTTCATGTCACAATGAAGCCTGCTTAATCAAAGGTTTATCCCAACAAACCGGGTGAAATAGAAATTGTGTAGGAGTTTATTCAATGGATAGAAACATAACAACATAAGACCAACTAAAGCTTCATTCCAATGAGATAGAAAAAATAAATAAAAAATTAACATAATTACATAAACAATAAAACTTATATACAACTGCATTATGTAGAATAACTTCCTTTTTTATAACTATGCACGAAATCTTATGATAAGATCCACCGCAGGTATTAACACAAAAACTAATCCAATTGAATTTAGTAATAGTTGATAGCAATCATACCAAATATCAAATCCGTTGAATCATCATAGTGTTTTAGGAGCTTGGAGCACTAAACATATGTACAATTAAATAAGAGTAATTTCAATGGAAAGAACTTCAGTACCTGGTTCCCTACAGTACTCACCTACCGGTTGTTGTAGCACTGCCACAATGTTCCCATCTTCCAAATACATATCCGTTGCCAAGAATCTAAAAAAATCACTACATAATTAGTGTCCAATTCTTTACAACTAATTCAATAACTAAGAAGCATCTTAAAAAAAATCAAGAAATAAGAAGAAAATTAATGAAACTAAATATGACTTAGTCATGGACATAGCAAATTAACATCAAATTAATGTCATATCATAGTAAATTCATATTAGATTTTTTATCAGTACAAAATATGTGAAGGAAGAGACTTCTAGTCTAAGTGGTGTAGTCGCATAAATAGAGAACAAAAGAGAGATAATTTAGAACAAAAGAAAAAATGAAAACAGCCAAACTTGTTGTGGGATAAAGAAAATCAAAGGATCCCCAATTTAAAGAGTTGGAATTGAAAAATTGAAGAAACATTATGCTAAAAGAAATCCATGTAAAATCAATAGCAGTGGCCAAACCTACCTTCTCTACTGAGACGGAAAGGAATTTCAGTTCCACCATTAATCTCAACAAAAACAACCAGCTGCGATACAATGAAAAATAACGTCAACCAAAAATTAAAAAAGATGTGATTTCAGATCTACCAAAAAAACATATACACCGCATTTCATTAAAGGGAAAAAAGAGGGAAATCATAAGCCAATTGGGTTGGCTATGGTGAGGGCAACATATCGTGTAGAGAGAGAGATAGAGAAAGAACTGACTGTGGCGGTAGCAACTGAGGTTATGAGTTTGCTGTGATGATCTGAAGCCATAGACGGTGGCGATGGAGTTGACGGCAAGGGTGGTGCCGGAACCGAGAGCATTGGCGAAGGGAAGTGATGAGAGGAGAAAGACAACAATGAAAATGGAAAAGACACAGATGTGGCAAAGGGGCGATTTAGCTTTGCATGAGAATAGGTAGGAAACGATTTTGATATCTGTTTATCTGTTTAGGAAAATCAGGAGCGATTGGTATGAGAGAAGGTAGGAAAATAGGAGATTTTGTTAAACAAAGGAGCGATTTTGCTATGCATAAGAATAGGCAGGAAACAATTTTTATATCTGTTTATCTGTTTACGAAAATTAGAAGCGATTTGTTATTTCTTTATTTTTATAGATAAATAGATTAACGATTTAGCTAGGGTAAAACAGTAATTGTAGCCATTAGGGTTTTGGAAAAATTAGGGCTTCAAAATTGGCTTGGGACAACTTTTATATATAGAATAGATTTCTCTTGGTAACAAACACTAGGGTTGGGATTATTTTGATTCACCTTGAACAAAGCACTATTAGGATTGAGTGTCTTGGTCACGGAAAGAGGCTGGGACTTGGGTAGAATTAGGTTTGAAGACTGATTCTTGTAACTCAATATCTCTTTGTAAAGAAACTCATATCAGTATAGTAGAACAGAGAGCCGCTCTCTCCCCCAGAGTAGGTCATCATTAGACCCAACTGGGTAAACAGATTCTTGTGTTCTCCTTCCTCCTTTTATCTCTTGCTGTTTATCTTTTGTTTGAATTATTTTGTCACCCGCTTGATTTGATTACTTGGTATTAATTTTCTCCACGCATCAAGTTTATTATTGGTGTGTTTTTCACAACGAATTCACAACAATTAGCGCCCACCGCGGGGAAAAGGTCAAATCAATAACCAGGTATCATGGGTTCGAAGTGGGATATTAAAAAGTTTACCAGTAGTAACGACTTCGGGTTGTGGAAGGTAAAGATGAGGGCAATTCTAATTCAACAAAAGTGTGTTGAAGCATTGAAGGGAGAAGCACAGATGTCTGCACATCTAACACCTGCTGAGAAGACGGAGATGAATGATAAAACGGTTAGTGCTATCATTCTGTGTCTTGGGGATAAGGTGTTGAGAGAGGTAGCAAGGGAGACTACTGCTGTGTCTATGTGGAATAAACTTGATTCATTGTACATGACCAAGTCCTTGGCACATAGACAATGTCTGAAACAACAACTCAATTTTTACCGAATGGTGGAGTCAAAACCTATAATGGAGCAACTGACGGAGTTCAATAAGATTATTGATGATTTGGCGAACATAGATGTGAATCTGGAAGACGAGGATAAAGCCTTACACCTACTGTGTGCTTTACCTAGGTCCTTTGAGAATTTCAAGGATACAATGCTTTATGGAAAAGAGGGCACTATCACTTTGGAGGAAGTCCAAGCAGCTTTGAGAACCAAAGAGTTAACCAAGTTCAAAGAGTTGAAGGTTGATGATAGTGGAGAAGGCTTGAATGTCTGAAGGGGGAGAAGCGAAAACAGAGGAAATGGGAAATTCAAGAATTCCAGGTGAAAGTCTAGGTCGAGGGGTGGTGATAATAAAACAAAGTACAAATGTTTTATTTGTCACAACCCCGGTCACTTCAAGAAGGATTGTCCGGAGAGAAAGGGCAATGGAAGTGGTAATCCATCCGTTCAGATTGCAAGTGAAGAGGAAGGTTATGAGAGTGCTGGAGCACTAACTGTGACAAGTTGGGAACCTGAAAAGGGTTGGGTCTTGGACTCTGGGTGCTCTTATCAATCTTTCCGAGAAAGGAGTACTTTGAAACATTGGAGCTGAAAGAAGGTGGAGTTGTTTGCCTTGGTAATAATAAGACTTGCAAAATTCAAGGTATGGGTACTATCCTTCTCAAAATGTTTGATGACCGTGATTTTCTTTTGAAGGATGTGAGGTATATTCCTGAACTTAAGAGAAAATAAATATCTATAAGCATGTTTGATGGTCTAGGATATTGTACTAGAATTGAATGTGGTATGATGAGAATTTCTCATGGTGCATTAGTTATAGCTAAAGGGTCTAAAATACATGGTTTATATATTTTAGAAGGTTCCACTGTTATAGCTCATGCATCGGTTGCTAGTGTAGACACTCTGGACATAACTAAATTGTTGCATTTGAGGTTATGTCATGTCAGTGAGAGGGGTTTGGTTGAGCTAGCTAAACAAGGTTTGCTAGGGAATGAAAAATTGAACAAACTAGATTTCTGTGATAATTGCACATTAGGCAAACAACACAAGGTGAAGTTTGGGATAGGTGTGCATAAATCTAGTAGGCCTTTTGAGTATGTTCATTTGGACCTTTGGGGTCCAGCATCAGTTAAAACTCATGGGGGAGGTTCATATTTCATGTCTATTATTGATGATTGTTCTAGAAGGGTATGAGTTTACATTCTGAAGAATAAAAGTGACGCTTTTGAAAAATTTAAAGAATGGCATACACTTGTAGAAAATCAGATTGGAACTAAACTGAAAGTGTTAAGAACTGACAATGGCCTGGAGTTTGTTTCAGAGCAGTTTAATGAGTTTTGTAGGAAACGAGGTATAAAGAGGCATTGAACCATGGCATACACACCTCAACAGAATGATCTTGCTGAAAGAATGAACATGAACTTGTTGGAGCGTGCGAGGTGTATGCTGTTGGGAGCTGGATCGTCCAAGAGTTTCTGGGGAGAAGCTGTTAGTACTGCAGCATATTTGATTAACAGATGTCCATCAACAGGGATAGATCTCAAGACACCTATGCAGGTTTGGAGTGGGAGACCGGCAGACTACTCTAATTTGAAAGTTTTCGGAGCTTTAGCATTTGCTCATGTCAGACAGGACAAACTTGATGCTAGAGTTATGAAGTGTATTTTCATGGGTTATCCTGAAGGTGTGAAAGGTTACAAACTGTGGAAGATGGAACTTGGGGGATCAAAATTTATTATAAGCAGGGATGTTACTTTTGATGAGACCCACATGGGGATGAAGTGAAAAGACCTGGAAACAAGCTCAGAAACGGGGGTACAAAAAATTCAGTTTGAGGTAGAGCCTACCACTGATGAAAGGGAAGGGGAGGATCAGAATCCAGTACCTGATGAGAGTGAAGGCCAAAAAATAATTAATCCTGACTATCAGCTAGCAAGAGATAGGCAAAGGAGACAAATTAATCCATCTGAAAGATACGGTTATGTTGACCTCATTTGTTATGCTTTGAATGCAGCTGAAGAATTGCAAGACTCGGAACCAAAGAACTTCAGGGAAGCATTAGAAAATAATGAAAACAAGGACTGGATAAAGGCAATGAATGAGGAAATACTTTCATTGGAAAAGAACTAGACTTGGAAACTTGTTTCATTACCTATGAATCAAAGGGTAGTGGGAAGCAAGTGGGTGTTTAAGAAGAAAGAAGGTATACCAGGGGTCGAAGCACCAAGGTATAAAGCAAGACTTGTAGCAAAGGGTTTTACTCAGGTGGAAGGGATTGATTACAATGAAATCTTTTCACCGGTGGTAAAACATTGTTCTATAAGGGTACTTATGGCGATTGTTAACATGTATGATCTCGAGTTAGAACAGATGAATGTGAAGACCGCATTTCTACATGGAGAGTTGGAAGAAACTATCTATATGCAACAATCAGAAGGTTTCGTAGAAGATAATTCAAAAGTATGTCTGTTGAAGAAATCTTTGTATGGGTTGATGCAAAGTCCAAGGCAGTAACAAAGGTTTACATGATAGTTCCTTATAAAGGCTGGTTTTTTGAGAAGCAACTATGATAGTTGTGTTTACATGATGAGAAGGAATAAGAAAGTCATTCTCTACCTTCTCTTTTATGTAGATGATATTCTTATGGCAAAGCTCTGACATGCAAGAGATTCAGAAGCTCAAGGAAAGATTGAATGATGAATTTGAGATGAAGGATCTTGGTAATGCAAAGAGGATACTTGGTATGGATATCATGAGGGACCGTAACAAAGGTGAGTTGTTCTTATCTCAGCAAGGTTACTTGAGGAAAGTGGTGGAGCGGTTCAGAATAAAAGATTCTAAGGTCGTTGGCACTCCTCTTGGTCATCACACAAAGTTGTCAATAAAGCAGTGTCCTCAATCCGATGAAGAGAAAAGCAAGATGGAGGGTACTCCCTATGCAATTGGGGTTGGAAGCATCATGTATGGTATGGTTTGTAGTAGACCGGACTTATCTTATGCAATAAGTGTGATAAGTCGGTTTATGGCAAATCTGGGTCAAGTGCACTGGTAAGCTTTGAAGTGGGTTCTGATATATTTGAATGGGACTTTGACAGGTGATCTGAAGTATACAAGGTCACAACCAGGAAGGGATGCTTTGGAGGGATATATGGATGCGGACTATGCAGGTAATGTAGACACTAGAAAATCTTTGTCAGGATTTGTGTTTACATTGTTCGGTACAATAGTAACTTGGAAGGCAAATCAACAATCAGTTGTAGCTCTTTCAACAACTCAAGCAGAGTACATTGCCCTTGTTGAAGGGGTCAAGGAAGCCATATGGTTGAAAGGTATGATTGGAGAATTAGGGATTAGTCAAGGGTGTGTGAAGATACATTGTGATAGCCAAAGTGCCATTCATTTGGCAAATCATCAGGTCTATCATGAAAGAACAAAGCACATTGACATTCGTTTGCACTTTGTTAGAGATATGATTGAGACAGAGGAGACCATGGTTGAGAAAGTGGCATCGAAAGAAAATCCAGTAGACATGTTCACCAAATTATTACCGAGATCAAGGTTCAAACATTGCTTGGACTTGATTAACTTCATTGTGTAACACCCTATTTCTAATAAGCGGTAAAACGCGCGAATATACGTACATATTCTAGAAATAGATGCTACGTCTTCGAATCAAACCACAAAACATACATGCATAAAGATCATGTTACACAACATAGCAGCGGAACATACATATAATTCATAAAACATCTCTGGATCTCAACAAAATACAATTGTATTCTCCAATTCTCAAATAACAAATAACATCTCAACTCCAAATACATAGTCCAAAAATAAAAATAACATGCAAGAACTATCCTAGATCAGAGCCCTAATCTAGACACTTGCATAAACAGAGGAACTCCACTCCTCGGCATCATCAAGCAAACAACTAAGCATCCTGCACTCCATCTACCCGTCCATACGGAAAGGTAGGTGGTAAACCACTGAGGGTTAGCATTACATCATCATAATCCACGAAAAACATTTATCATGAACATTGGAAATGAAAGAATATATTCAAGAATAACAATCCATACATATATTCACAAGTATCCACAACACATGCATATTATTCTTTACCATCATTCCAAGTTCATCTCAACAAGTGTATCATACACATATCTCAAATTCACCTTGTCAATCAACAATTAACCCTCAATAATTCAATCCACAAATTACAGTTAGCAATCAATCATAAAACACATTGCAATGCAATTCAATCCACCAACAGTTTATGCAATGATTCTAGACTCATCTAGATGCATGTGGTACCAAATCACCTCCAGGTCGTCACCTTCGATGCAACAAAAACATCGTACTCACCTCAATTGGATATAAAATCCGCCACCATCAGTCTTGGATATAAAATCCACCACCATCAGTCATGAATGCATGAACATATGACTCAACTACAAATGCATATGTTCACACAAACAATAATCACCTCACCATCACCAATACTTGTATATATGCAATCATCAACAATTCACCATCAATTTAACATATATACAATCACCAACAACATCAAAAATCACACAACATGAAGTTGTCACATAATTACACCACCAATCATCTTCACATAACATATAACAATTCTCCGTAGAGGATTCACAATCAATTGGTTCTCAAAAGTCCTCTTTAGTCAAGTTCGTCTCTCAAAATCACAACATTAAATTAATTGAACATTTAAGTCAAAACCAAGTAAACAAGCTCAATTGCCTATGCCTTGTATTCTCACAACCCACATGTGTGTGCAGTAGAGGTTACGTAAGCATTTCATCGGCCAAACACGACGAATTAATGAAAATCACAAAGTTCGTCTCAATCATCATTTTTCAATGAATTTCCCAATTTCTAAGTAAAACAAGTAGGTTCACCACATCACAGTTTAACCACCTTAGTTGCACTCTTAAAATCAAGTTTTCAAAGATTAAAAACATTCCACAAGGATTGGGTCGACTTAGAACTAGTTATGCGGGATTTTTCGACAAAACGTTTCAAGAGTATTTTCCCCATAACTTGCAAACCAAAAATCGTATTCAAGTCAAACCAACGCCCTTAGAAAGATAAAAATATTATCTACAATTTTCATGTCTGTACCATAAACCAGTTCACGACTGAAACGAGTAAAAAAGATGCGAGAGTGCAAAACAGGAACCCTGTCCTGCTACAACTCGCCACTGCGAGTCGGGCTACTCGCCACTGCGAGTTATGATAGTTCAGTCTCGGGAAAAAGAGCCATTTTCACCCCAAAACCCCAATTTTGACTCCCCAATGCCCAAATTTTATCCCAAGGTTCATCCAAACATTTCTAAACATGAAAAGACATTCAATTCCATATAAAATTTGTCCTAAAACATTCTCTAAACAAAATTCATCATTTGACCCATTTTTCATCAAACATTCAAAAACAACACAAGGTCATAGCAAACTCCACAATTATGATTACCCAATGTTTTAATCATCAACAACAACATCTCTCAACCACAACAGCAACTAATCATCATGAACTTATCAACAATTCATCTCGACAACACATCATATCGCCATTTTTGAACAAAAATGCAAAGCTCACATCACATATAACCACAACTTAAGCATGTAATTTCATCATCAACAACTCAATTAACATTTAATTTACATACCCAAACATTGCATCAAAACATGTACACGAATTTACAATCAATTAAGCTCAATTCAACAATTTCACAAAATGGGTAAAATAAAAAAAATGTGAATTATGGTTGAAATCTAACCCTCTTACCTCTAACACCAAGATCCTCTAACTCAAGCTTCAATTTAGCTCCTAGATGTTGAATCCCCTCTTTGCCTTCTAACCCTCGTTGTTGTTCTTCTCTCTAGCCTCTATCTCTTCTCTTCTCAAATGAAATGAAATGTGAAATGTTTGTAAAACCTAATTTCACCAACAACTAGAGTTTATATATATGCTCTACTCAATTGGGCTTACCTCTCAAACCTTAATGGGCCTAACCCATTTCTATTCTAACACCCAAAATGTCACTACTCACTTAATGGTAAATTATATCACTAATGGTCACTTAACGGTAATTAAAATAATTAATACACCTTTTTGTAACTTGGTAAAATAATATTCTTACTAAGTACTAAAAATAACCTCCAACAAAATTACAAAAATTGCCACTGCCCACAAAATGACCAAAATGCCCCTAAGTCCAAAATGACTAAAATACCCCTCCAATACCAAATTCTACGAATCCCAACCAAAATACACACAAAAGCAAGTAATCACATATAAACACATATAACACACATAAATAAATAATAAAATAAAACTAGCGAAAATCGGGCTGTTACAACTCTCCCCTACTAAAAAGAATTTTCGCCCTCGAAAATTACCTGAAGGAAACAACGCTGGATACGCAACCCTCATCCTACTCTCCGATTCCCAAGTGGCACTCTCACCGGTCGGTCCAACCCAAATCACTTTAACCAAAACGACCTCCTTGCCACGCAAACGCTTCACTTCACGATCCTCAATCCTAACTGGCCAAGTCTCAACGGTTAAATTATCCCTTACTTCCAACTCATCCACTTGGATCACATGAGACGCATCATACACATACTTCCTCAACTGAGACACATGAAACACATCATGAAGATTCGACAAAGATGGCGGTAACGCAATCCGATACGCTACAACCCCAACCTTCTCAACAATCTCAAAGGGTCCAACAAAACGAGGAGTCAACTTCCGACACTTCAAAGCATGACCAACACTAGTTACAGGATTCACTCTCAAAAACACATGATCACCAACCTGAAACTCAAGGTCTTTCATCCTTTTATCGTGATAACTCTTCTGCCTACTCTGAGACGCTTTCATCTTCTCTTGAATCATCTTAACCTTTTTCGTAGTTTCTTGCACAACTTCCGGTCCTAACAAAGCACTTTCTCCTGACTCATACCAACACAACAGAGTTCTACACCTCCGACCATACAAAGCTTCAAACGGTGTCATTCCGATACTAGAATGAAAACTGTTGTTGTAGGTAAACTCAATCAACGGTAAACATTCAATCCAACTGACACCTTGCTCCAACACACAAGCTCTCAACAAATCTTCCAAACTCTGAATAATCCTCTCTGTCTGACCATCAGTCTGGAGATGATTAGCAGAACTCAACCTCAACTTAGTCCCCAAAGCGGCTTGCAAACTCTCCCAAAACTTAGAAGTAAACCTCGGATCCCGATCCGACACAATACTAGAAGGAACACCATGCAATCTAACAATCTGCTCAATGTAGATTTCAGCCAACTTCGCCACAGACATACCGGTCTTAACATGAACAAAATGTGCCGACTTCGTCAACCGATCAACAATCACCCAAATAGAACCAAAACCCTTAGCAGTCTTCGGCAACGCTCCAACAAAGTCCATTGATATACTATCCCACTTCCATTCTGGCACAAACAACGGCTGCATCAAACTTGACGGCTTCTGATGTTCAATCTTAGACTTCTGACACACCAAACAAGCATACACAAACTCTACGATCTCTTTCTTCATTCCAGGCCACCAAAACAACTTCTTCAAATCTTGATACATCTTAGACGCTCCTGGATGAATACTCAAACTACTTCTATGACCTTCTTCCAAAATCTGCCTCTTAAGCTCAAGAACACTTGATACACAAACACGATCACGAAACATCAAAACACCGTTCTCATCCAACCTGAAATCCCCACATTTACCTTGGTTAACCAACACTACTCGATCTATAAGTTCCAAATCTCCCTTCTGACCATTCTTGATCTCCTCCAGAATATTACTCGTCAGTTTCAACATTCCCAACCTGACGAAGCATAAGCCACAACCTGACGATTTTGCATAAGCACACCACCAAGACCCATCTTAGAAGCATCACAATACACAACAAACGATTCCTTCGGATTCGGCAAAATCAACACTGGAGCCGAAGTCAACCTCTTCATCAACTCTTGGAAACTCTTCTTACACTTAGCATCCCAAACATAAGCTGTCCTTTCCGAGTCAACTGCGTCAATGGCAACGCCAACTTAGAGAATCCCTCAATGAACCTCCGATAATAACCTGCCAATCCCAGAAAGCTCCTCACTTCAAAAACAGACTTAGGTGATTCCCATTGCAACACTGCATCAACCTTCGACGGATCCACGACAATACCACCTTTAGAAATCACATGACCAAGGAAACCTACTTCCCGCAACCAAAACTCACACTTCGACAACTTAGCAAACAACTTCTTCTCCTTCAAAACTCCCAACACAATCCTCAAATGCTCGACATGCTCTTCTTCAGACTTCAAATACACCAAAATATCATCGATAAACACCACCACAAAACGATCCAGAAAAGGATGAAATATTCTATTCATATATTCCATGAAAACACCTGGCGCATTAGACACTCCAAATGGCATCACAGAATACTCATAGTGTCCATACCTCGTTCTGAATGCAGTTTTGGATATATCTTCCCCCTTTACTCGAATCTGATGATATCCTGGTCTCAAATCAATCTTACTGAACACTTCCGCACCAACCAACTGATCCATCAAATCATCAATCCTCGGAAGCGGATACCGATTCTTAATTGTCACCTTGTTCAACTGCCAATAATCCACACACAACCTCATGCTTCCATCTTTCTTCTTAACCAACAACACTGGAGCTCCCCACGGCGAAACACTTGGCCTGATAAACTGTTTCTCTAGCAACTCTTCCAACTGCTTCTTCAACTCACCCAACTCTAATGCAGACATCCGATAAGGCGCAATCGAAATAGACTCGTTCCTGGTACTAAATCAATTGCAAACTCAACTTCCCTCTCCGACGGTAATTCGGTAATGTCGTCCGGAAAAACTTCTGGAAACTCTTGCACTACCGGCAAATTACCAACACCTTTCTCACTACTTTCCTTCAAGGAAGCAAACATCATGAACACACTAGCTTCGCCATCCAAGGACTTCTTCACTTGCTCCGCGGTCAAGAACTTACCACCTTCCTCAGCTACTGGCTTAGAAAACGTCACACTCTTGGTCAAACAATTAATGTTAACACCAAAAGTCAACATCCAATCCATACCGAAAATCACGTCCATATGCTTCAACGGAAGACACACAAGATCCAACTCAAAATCAACATTGCCAAAGCTAACAGGGCACTTAGCACACACTAAAGAAGTAGTCACTGAACCACTAGTCGGGGTGTCGATAACCATCCCTCGAGACAACGGAGTCACAACCAAACCCAAACGCTCAACACAACTAACCGCAATAAAAGAATGAGTAGCACCAGTATCAATAATTGCAATCAAATGAGTACTATTGATAAAACACATACCTCAGATGAGATTATCCGGATGCTCTACCTCTTCCGCATTCAATGCAAACACCTTGCATACAGCCTTCTTCGGTTTGGTACACCTAGTACTGATATGCCCCTTCTCACCACAATTGTAGCAAGTGATCTCCTTCTTGCACTCAACAGCCTTGTGACCTGCTTCTCCACACTTGTAGCACTTCTCACTACCCCTACAATCATTAGCAAAATGGCCCAATGTGCCACACTTGTAGCACCTCACCTCAGCAACATTCACCTTAGAGTCTCCACCAGATTCTCTCTTCTTGCCTTTGTCCTTGTTGTACGGCTTCCCAAATCCATGACTCTTTCCTTTCTTCTCATTCTGAGTCTTGTAGTGATTAACATTAGCTCTTCCAGCATCATCAAACATGCGACACTTATGCACCAAAGTATCAAAATCACGGATCTCCTGAATACACATGTACTGATTGATGTCGGGCCTCAAACCGCTCTCGAACTTCACACACTTGGAAACCATAGCATCCTCCGCATTGATGTACGGACAAAACCTCGAAAGCTCCTCAAACTTCGCCGCAACCACAACCACAAACAACTGAGCTTCTCTATCCAATAGATACCTGGAGTATGCGGCTTCTCCCCACTTAGCTCAGACCCGCCTAAAAGAACGGAACACCGGAACAAGTACCGACAGTACTTCCGTACATGTCGCATACAACGGGAAAAACAACCAACAAATAAGAACAACAACACAACAACACAAGAACAAGTACCGAAGGTAACTCATTGCCATTCACATACTAACAGGGTAAATCAACAAACACTAGTCTATTAGTCCAGACAAGACTGATCACGGCTCTGATACCAACTTGTAACACCCTATTTCTAATAAGCGGTAAAACACGCGAATATACGTACATATTCTAGAAATAGATGCTACGTCTTCGAATCAAACCACAAAACATACATGTATAAAGATCATGTTACACAACATAGCAGCGGAACATACATATAATTCATAAAACATCTCTAGATCTCAACAAAATACAATTGTATTCTCCAATTCTCAAATAACAAATAACATCTCAACTCCAAATACATAGTCCAAAAATAAAACTAACATGCAAGAACTATCCTAGATCAGAGCCCTAATCTAGACACTTGCATAAACAGAGGAACTCCACTCCTCGGCATCATCAAGCAAACAACTAAGCATCCTGCACTCCATCTACCCGTCCATACGGAAAGGTAGGTGGTAAACCACTGAGGGTTAGCATTACATCATCATAATCCACGAAAAACATTTATCATGAACATTGGAAATGAAAGAATATATTCAAGAATAACAATCCATACATATATTCACAAGTATCCACAACACATGCATATTATTCTTTACCATCATTCCAAGTTCATCTCAACAAGTGTATCATACACATATCTCAAATTCACCTTGTCAATCAACAATTAACCCTCAATAATTCAATCCACAAATTACAGTTAGCAATCAATCATAAAACACATTGCAATGCAATTCAATCCACCAACAGTTTATGCAATGATTCTAGACTCATCTAGATGCATGTGGTACCAAATCACCTCCAGGTCGTCACCTTCGATGCAACAAAAACATCGTACTCACCTCAATTGGATATAAAATCCGCCACCATCAGTCTTGGATATAAAATCCACCACCATCAGTCATGAATGCATGAACATATGACTCAACTACAAATGCATATGTTCACACAAACAATAATCACCTCACCATCACCAATACTTGTATATATGCAATCATCAACAATTCACCATCAATTTAACATATATACAATCACCAACAACATCAAAAATCACACAACATGAAGTTGTCACATAATTACACCACCAATCATCTTCACATAACATATAACAATTTTCCGTAAAGGATTCACAATCAATTGGTTCTCAAAAGTCCTCTTTAGTCAAGTTCGTCTCTCAAAATCACAACATTAAATTAATTGAACATTTAAGTCAAAACCAAGTAAACAAGCTCAATTGCCTATGCCTTGTATTCTCACAACCCACATGTGTGTGCAGTAGAGGTTACGTAAGCATTTCATCGGCCAAACACGATAAATTAATGAAAATCACAAAGTTCGTCTCAATCATCATTTTTCAATGAATTTCCCAATTTCTAAGTAAAACAAGTAGGTTCACCACATCACAGTTTAACCACCTTAATTGCACTCTTAAAATCAAGTTTTCAAAGATTAAAAACATTCCACAAGGATTGGGTCGACTTAGAAGTAGTTATGCGGGATTTTTCGACAAAACGTTTCAAGAGTATTTTCCCCATAACTTGCAAACCAAAAATCGTATTCAAGTCAAACCAACGCCCTTAGAAAGATAAAAATATTATCTACAATTTTCATGTTTGTACCATAAACCAGTTCACGACTAAAACGAGTGAAAAAGATGCGAGAGTGCAAAACAGGAACCCTGTCCTGCTACAACTCGCCACTACGAGTAGGGCTACTCGCCACTGCGAGTTAGCAGTTACTCGCTGTTGCGAGTAAGCTTGCTCGCAGCTGCGAGTTATGACAGTTCAGTCTGGGGAAAAAGAACCATTTTCACCCCAAAACCCCAATTTTGACTCCCCAATGCCCAAATTTGATCCCAAGGTTCATCCAAACATTTCTAAACATGAAAAGACATTCAATTCCATATAAAATTTGTCCTAAAACATTCTCTAAACAAAATTCATCATTTGACCCATTTTTCATCAAACATTCAAAAACAACACAAGGTCATAGCAAACTCCACAATTATGATTACCCAATGTTTTAATCATCAACAACAACATCTCTCAACCACAACAGCAACTAATCATCATGAACTTATCAACAATTCATCTCGACAACACATCATATCGCCATTTTTGAACAAAAATGCAAAGCTCACATCACATATAACCACAACTTAAGCATGTAATTTCATCATCAACAACTCAATTAACATTTAATTTACATACCCAAACATTGCATCAAAACATGTACACGAATTTACAATCAATTAAGCTCAATTCAACAATTTCACAAAATGGGTAAAATAAAAAAAATGTGAATTATGGTTGAAATCTAACCCTCTTACCTCTAACACCAAGATCCTCTAACTCAAGCTTCAATTTAGCTCCTAGATGTTGAATCCCCTCTTTGCCTTCTAACCCTCGTTGTTGTTCTTCTCTCTAGCCTCTATCTCTTCTCTTCTCAAATGAAATGAAATGTGAAATGTTTGTAAAACCTAATTTCACCAACAACTAGAGTTTATATATATGCTCTACTCAATTGGGCTTACCTCTCAAACCTTAATGGGCCTAACCCATTTCTATTCTAACACCCAAAATGTCACTACTCACTTAATGGTAAATTATATCACTAATGGTCACTTAACGGTAATTAAAATAATTAATACACCTTTTTGTAACTTGGTAAAATAATATTCTTACTAAGTACTAAAAATAACCTCCAACAAAATTACAAAAATTGCCACTGCCCACAAAATGACCAAAATGCCCCTAAGTCCAAAATGACTAAAATACCCCTCCAATACCGAATTCTACGAATCCCAACCAAAATACACACAAAAGCAAGTAATCACATATAAACACATATAACACACATAAATAAATAATAAAATAAAACTAGCGAAAATCGGGCTGTTACACATTGAAGCATAGATGAAGGTTGGAGAGAGCAGCAAGGTGATTGATGGTTAAATTGGCATCATCACTTTTTTAGAGTCAAGGTGGAGAATTGTTGAAAAGTGACTCAAAATGTGCATTCTGTTTGTCAAAATCGGTGGCCGATTTGTACCACACGGTGGCCGATTTTGACCTGGTTTTGGAGACTTTTGTCTCTGGAAAAATCAGTGGCCGATTTTGCAAACTCGGTGGCCGATTTGTCGCAGGAGGAGAAAAATAAAACAGCTTGTGCGCGTGTTTTGTTCCAATTTTTGAGGGATGCTTTCCACTATAAATATAAGCCTTGTATCAGATGATTATGTGTGTAGAAAACAGGGTTTTGAAGCCAACATACAAACTAGGGTTTATAGAGAATTTCTCTTGGCAACAAACACAAGGGTTGGGATTGTTTTGATTCACCTTGAACAAAGCACTATTAGGATTGAGTCATTTGGTCACGAGAAGAGGCTGGGACTTGGGTAGAATTAGGTTTGAAGACTGATTCTTGTAACTCAATATCTCTTTGTAAAGAAACTCATATCATTATAGTGGAACAGAGAGCTGCTCTCTCCCCAGAGTAGGTCATCATTAGACCGAACTGTGTAAACAGATTCTTGTGTTCTCCTTCTTCCTTTTATCTCTTGCTATTTATCTTTTGTTTGAATTATTTTGTCACCCACTTGATTTGATTACTTGGTATTAATTTGCTCCACGCATCAAATTTATTATTGGTGTTTTTCACAACAAATTCACAACAGATTTTATTATTGCTTCACAAAGGGACTCTCCTTTTTACAATCTGTCTTAATAGCTTCACAACAAATTACAAAATGAAGGAATGTCCTCTCATTCCCTGCAAAGTTAATATTTATATTCTCCTAGATTATACATGTAATATAGGATTAATTATTATTACTATTGTAACTAATGTGATTCATTCATTAAATAATTTTTTGTCAATCGCAATACATACAATGTAGAGTTTTGGTAGCCAAGAATGGGATGCTGGGTTTGCTGTTCAAGCTTTGATTGCCACAAACTTAATTGAAGAAATTGGTCCTTCACTTGCCAGAGGACATGATTTCATTAAGAAATCTCAGGTATACATGCTTAATATTGATGACATAATGACCGTTCTCCTTCCTTTAATTTACGAAAATTAAACTTCCAATGAATCATGTTTATCCAAATTTTAAGACAAATTTAATGATTACTAAATAGCTAATTACCAAGCCAGTAAATAATAATTATAATTAGTACTAATATTATATTGTTCTAATTATAGCACATTTGATTTACTATTATCTACTTAGTTAGTGTTCATCATCAGGCCTTTGAACAATATGTGTGCTAATTTTAAAATCCAATGAAATTTATGCTTTTATTTCACAGGTTAGGGACAACCCATCAGGAGATTTTAAGAGTATGCATCGTCATATTTCTAAAGGCTCGTGGACTTTCTCTGATCAAGACCATGGATGGCAAGTTTCTGATTGCACCGCAGATGGTCTGAAGGTAAATAACATGTTGGAACACTAGTTAATTCCAGTGAAGAAAATTGGATAGAAAAACACTATGAAAGAACTAGTGTGTGGGTGTGACTTAAAAATGTCCCACATTGGAGGGTCACCCCAACTAGTAAGTGTTTATATATGGGTCGTGAATTAAAAAAAAAAAATGATATATTTTTTTTTTGTCACTTGAAAATGTTAAATTAATTAATTATTTAATTAATTTAATCATTATCCGTAAGCGCTACGCGTAACAAATAAATTTGTTACGATCCGACCCAATCCAAAAGCATATCCAGAAACTTCCGGATATATCCAATTAAGAAACAAAACGCGTTTGCTTAAGGATTAAGCAGACTTAATCCCCAAGTCACTCGTTTTTTGTTACAAACTCTCCCTATAAAAGGAGAGCTCGCCCCATTTGATTCTTCACACCAAAATCTCACAGTTGATGCTTCCTGTGCGGTTTTCTCTCTTCTCCCTTTCGATTTTAACAAATCGTTCTTCTGCTTCTACTCCTTTCTGTCCCTTCGGTATTAAGAGTGTTCTTAAGACCATAGTCCCTTGGTCTTAAGTTCATATTCCCTTCGATAATATATGATTCTTCGGAATATAGAGTACTATTAAGATCATATTAAAGAATGATCTTAACAGTATATATATTATTTTTTAAAGAGAAATGGTGGTATCACCATATTTGAGTGGTCGTAGTGCCATATTCATGTTTTAGAGAAGTTATAGAATGGTGGTAACACCATATTTGAGTGGTCTCAGCACCATAATAGAATGGTAATAATACCATATTAATTTGAACGGTTTCGAATAGAGCGGTTACGTACCGTATAGAGTGGCTTCGATCAAACGATTGAGCCATATTTTGAGGGTGTAATTCTCGAACGATTTTTCTACAGTGCAGTAGTTAATCGAACAGTTGTAGCTGGGCTTGTTTTATCCTGGAGGCGGCGTGGTTGATAGTCTACCTTGCACAACTTTGGGTAGTGCCACGAAACGTCTTAAAGAGAGCGACCTGGTCGTGACTCAACCTAGTAACAACTTCGGTAGATGATAGAATTTGGAAATTCAAATTTAACAGTTTGGAAATCCAAAAAACAACAATTTTAAGACGTTTCGATTTGCTATGTCTACCGAAGAAGTTACTTTATTGAGGTTTAATTGTCCCTAAATACAACAAGGATAAATCATGTTATAGAATTACATCTTATGACTGAACACGACGAAGTGTTTGTTGTAAACAACAACACTATGAAATTCACATATGCGACTTTGAAATTTATTTTCAAAAAATTAAAACTGCAGCGTGAATAAATAAACTCTTAACCGTTAAGTAAATATAACCTTCAAGTGTTGCTGCATCGTCTTTTATTTTCTACTTTGACCCTTGACAATTGACAAAGACAATTCAGCATAACAAAGAGCTGATCGGGTAGGATAATATTAAATTGTCAAGTATTGAAAATTTTTGTAGAATGCAATGACAAAAAGGATGCTAAGGTTATAATGGAAAGTTGAGTGTACCACGTAACAGTATGCCTGCGCTATCAAAAATTGATTCGGTTCAGCACACATGAATTAAATATTTTGGTAAATTAATGCAAGAATACGTATTTGATATAACTATAAGCTGAAGCATCAATTTTGGGTAAACGTATATAAAATTGAGCACTCAATTATTTTAGGATTTTGATCCTATAAGAACAGGTCTAGTGACTTGTACTCTATGCATCCTTGTGGAAAAAGATTGCACCTTTAATGGTAGATTCAAAATTAAAATCCTCCTTCTATTTTACTAGTTGTGTGATTTTAATATGTGAACAACCCTTTAATTTTAAACTTGAGTAACTTGGACTTAATTCCAAAGTTATATAATTAAACAATTTTATTTATTGCAGTCAAGATATATGAATCAAAAGTTCATATAAATTATAATTTAGAGGATATGAATCTCTAAACATAATGATATGTGTTAATTTGATGACACATAAATTAGAAATGATAAAATGATATTTTTATCATATTTATTGATGACTGTGAACTTTGGAAAAATAAAATTGATATGCTTGAATGTTCAATTTTTTATAACGAAAATTGAAATTTATAGAGTACCCAAGTCTAAGAACAAAAATTCTAATTAAGAAATTTTTGAAGAAAAGACAATCCAACTTGTCTTATTTTGAACTTGGGATTGTCTGGACTATATTTAGATCCTGGACCCCAAGAGAGTTGAACTCACTAGTAGAGCCTATGAATATGTATTCATCGGGTATGCGATAAATAACGAAACATATAGGTTTTATGACCTAAATGTTAAAGTGATCATAGAATTTAAAAGATGTCGAATTCTATGTAAATATTTACCCCTTTAACTAAAGAATAATGGGGGCACTAGTGGGGGCTCTAATGGGAGCACGACATTAGTGGGGGCAAAATAAATTTCCCTTTAAAAATTAAGAACTAGTGGGGGCACTATATCTAATCACATTCATGTAATTAGAAATAGTTATGAAAACATCATACAAGATGTTATAGAACCTCAAGGAGGTAAGAAAGCTATAATTGCTAAAGAGTATGAACTTATGGTTTATACATTGGAAGAAGATCCATTAAGCCTTAAAGAAGCTATATCCTCATTGGATGTTGAATTATGGCAAGAAACAATAAACGATGAAATGGATTTTCTAGAGTCTAACAAAACATGAAACTTAGTTGACTTGTCTCATAGTTGCAAAACCAATCGGTTGTATTTGGATTTTTGAAAAAAAGGAACTAAAACCTGATGGTACGGTTAATGAATACAAGGCTTTCCTTGTAGTCAAAGGTTTTAAACAAAGAGAAAAATATAGACTTCTTCGACATTCATTCACCAGTCACGAAAATCATATCCATAAGAGTACTAGTCCCTTTAGCCGCCGTTTATAACTCGATAGTACTCCAAATGGATGTGAAAGTTGCCTTTTTATGGTGAACTAGAAGAACACGTCTATATGAAACAACCTGAAATTTTTTGCAATTCATGGACAAGAAAACAAGGTCTGTAAGTTAGATAATTATTTGAATGGTCTAAAATAAACTCCTGAGGAATGACATGAAAAATTTGACATTCTAATGTTATCGAATGAGTATAAAGTGAATGAAAGTGACAAATAATATTTGCACGATCATATATCTCTATGAAGACGACTTGCTCATATTGAAAGATTCATGTTATGAATTATGTGAAATCATTGTTTATCAACAACATTGATAAGAAAGACCTAAACAAAAAAATTGAAGTAATTCTTGGTTTCAAGATTACTAGATCAGAAAAGATAACTTTTTTGATAATTCTCACAAAGTTGAGAAGATCTTAAAGAAATGTAAACTTGCAATCACATATTATGATCCAAGTGAAAGAACCCTTGAGATGGAATTAGAAAAACAGAATATACGAGCATCATTGGCAGCACTTAGGTATGCCACTGAATGTATTACATCCGACATTGTCGATGTCGTGAAACTCTTGTGCAAGTTTACTAGTAGACGGATGAGAAGCATTGCCATGCTATAGAAAGAGTCATGAGGTGCCTTAAGAAGACTATGACTCTAAGATTACTTCACTAGGAGTAACATATTGTACTTAAATGGTACAAGATATAAAACAGAACATCTATCAGATGAATATTTAGCGACTAGTGTTTGCACATTAAGCATCACTAGAGGAGTTGTTTGTTAAAACAAATGATATTGACTCAGTCCACTATGGAATGAATCTGAGATGAGAACACTAGAGAAAACTAGTGAAGAAGCAAGTTGGCTAAGATCCTTGCTAGCTGAGATCCCTCTATGGGAAAAACCGTTACCTGCTGTGTTAATTCATTGCGATATTACCGCGGCTATTGCAAAGATTAAGAATCGTTATTACAATGGTAAGAGACGACAGATATGGCGAAAACACAACACGATTAGAGAGTGTATCTCTAAATGGAGCGGTTGGAGTTGATTTTGTACGTATGAATGAAAACTTAGCTGATCCTTTGACGAAAGGACTTAATAGAGAGAAAGTCCAAGAAACATCCAGTAGGATGGGACTAATGCCTATAGCCCACAAGTGATGGTAACCCGACCTACATGACTGGAGATCCCAAGAAATAGGTTCAATGGGTAAAAACAAGTCATGAAGTGGTAGAACATGCTATGAGAGAAAGAATTTAGAAAGCATGATCTGCAGCGAAAGAAGGATGAGGTAATAGTAACTCTTAATGAGATCTATACTCTATGTTGAGTGGGGTACACAGCTACAGGAGTACCCTTGATAGACTCACCTATACGAATGTGGAACTTAGGCCGATCCTATGGAATTTCGAGGCAGAATTCCTAGAGCATTCGTTAAAACTGGGATACACGTGCAGGGCCTTAAAACGCACGGGCTTTTAGAATACACCTATGAAAAGGTTTGTGTGTGGATTCTATGTCTGAGATAGAGTTCAATGCTGTAAGCAACTCTTGTTAAATCAGAATATCTTCCACTATGCTAAGGTTCAAGTTGTTGGCGACACCTTTGTATATTAGCAAATCTCATGGAAACGTTTTACGTTATTTCTCGAAACCATTTTGAAGTCAAGTGGGGGATTGTTGGAACACTAGTTAATTCCAGTGAAGAAAATTGGATAGAAAAACACTATGAAAGAACTAGTGTGTGGGTGTGACTTAAAAATGTCCCACATTGGAGGGTCACCCCAACTAGTAAGTGTTTATATATGGGTCGTGAATTAAAAAAAAAAAATGATATATTTTTTTTTTGTCACTTGAAAATGTTAAATTAATTAATTAATTAATTAATTTAATCATTATCCGTAAGCGCTACGCGTAACAAATAAATTTGTTACGATCCGACCCAATCCAAAAGCATATCCAGAAACTTCCGGATATATCCAATTAAGAAACAAAACGCGTTTGCTTAAGGATTAAGCAGACTTAATCCCCAAGTCACTCGTTTTTTGTTACAAACTCTCCCTATAAAAGGAGAGCTCGCCCCATTTGATTCTTCACACCAAAATCTCACAGTTAATGCTTCCTGTGCGGTTTTCTCTCTTCTCCCTTTCGATTTTAACAAATCGTTCTTCTGCTTCTACTCCTTTCTGTCCCTTCGGTATTAAGAGTGTTCTTAAGACCATAGTCCCTTGGTCTTAAGTTCATATTCCCTTCGATAATATATGATTCTTCGGAATATAGAGTACTATTAAGATCATATTAAAGAATGATCTTAACAGTATATATATTATTTTTTAAAGAGAAATGGTGGTATCACCATATTTGAGTGGTCGTAGTGCCATATTCATGTTTTAGAGAAGTTATAGAATGGTGGTAACACCATATTTGAGTGGTCTCAGCACCATAATAGAATGGTAATAATACCATATTAATTTGAACGGTTTCGAATAGAGCGGTTACGTACCGTATAGAGTGGCTTCGATCAAACGATTGAGCCATATTTTGAGGGTGTAATTCTCGAACGATTTTTCTACAGTGCAGTAGTTAATCGAACAGTTGTAGCTGGGCTTGTTTTATCCTGGAGGCGGCGTGGTTGATAGTCTACCTTGCACAACTTTGGGTAGTGCCACGAAACGTCTTAAAGAGAGCGACCTGGTCGTGACTCAACCTAGTAACAACTTCGGTAGATGATAGAATTTGGAAATTCAAATTTAACAGTTTGGAAATCCAAAAAACAACATAACAATATACGCTAGATATGCACAACTTAATTTGTTAAAAACATGCTTTTAAATCACCAATAAACTCTTTGGTGTTTCAGTGTTGTCTACTTTTATCAATGTTGCCTCCAGAGATTGTGGGTGAAAAGATGGAACTAGAGAGGTTATATGATTCAGTCAATCTCCTGTTGTCGCTCCAGGAAAGTTCTACTAATCAATTTTTAGCCCTATATTTTCATTGATGTATTGACTACTTATTGATCTTTCAACATGTTACTTGAATATCAACGAAAATGCACAAATTGTGCAAATGAGTTTGATCATTTACTTTTTTCTTTCATTCTTGCAGGGTAAAAAGGGTGGTATGCCATCATGGGAGCCGGCACGAGCTCAAGAATGGTTAGAAGTAAGGATTGTACTAATACATATAGTCTTGTGTAGTCTCATTAAACACACAAAACACCCAGATTTAATATAAACTAATTAACTCTGTTATTTATTTGCAGGTACTGAATCCCACCGAATTTTTCGCAGATATTGTAATTGAATATGAGTATGTTGAGTGCACTGGACCAGCAATTCAAGCTTTAGTTATGTTCAATAAGCTATATCCAGATCATAGGAAGAAAGAGATAGAGAATTTCATTGACAATGCAGTTAGATTCCTTGAAGATACACAAAAAGATGATGGTTCATGGTATGGAAGTTGGGGAATTTGCTTCATTTATGGTACTTTTTTTGCTCTTGGTGGATTAGCAGCTGCTGGAAAGACTTATACCAATTCTGTTGCTATTCGTAACGCTGTTCAATTTCTTCTCACAACACAAAGAGAGGATGGTGGTTGGGGAGAGAGCTATCTTTCATGCCCAAAAAAGGTTCATATTGAGTTATTATTAGTATTACTAATCATTCTTCAACTTCAACTAGAGTAGAAAATTGTGATTATGTCTTATTAAATACTAACAATAATGCAGAAATATATACCTCTTGAAGAAAGCCAACAATCAAATGTTGTACAAACTGCATGGGGTCTCATGAGTTTAATTTATGCTGGCCAGGTATGCTCTTCATGAATTAAAGGTCAGAATACTTTTTTTTAAGTTCTTGCTAACCAGTGCCCTCAGGGCATTAGTTAAACAATCTACAAATAAAAATTTAGTCTTATAAATAAAAGATGTTACTTTTAAACAAGTAATGATTACACAATTTTTTCATCAAAATTTACTTTTTGATGTTTAACCATTGCCCTTGAGGCACTGGTTATCATTCTCATTTTTTTAACCAAATATCCTCTGCACACAACTGGTTCTCACTCAAATTAGGAAGACCACAATTATTACCATAAATGCAAATGAATCTTAACATTGGTGTTTTTCTCTACTTTCTAATTCTTGTATATAGGCAGAGAGAGACCTTACTCCTCTTCATCGTGCTGCAAAATTTCTCATCAATTCCCAGTTGGAAGAGGGTGATTGGCCCCAACAGGTTCATGTTAATTAATACTTAAATATTAAATAACGAGGCTCCTATTTATGCTTAGCTCACAATACCGAAATTGATATATAGGAAGGAATGAATTGTGTCTTGAAAAACAAACCAGTAGCATTGTATAATCAAATAAAGAAAACAAAACATTGTGGGTAGGTGATATCTTTAGCCACTTGTGTAGCGATTAATTTATCATCTTAACTTTGTCAAGACACTCTAATGGGGACCAAGAAAAATATAATTAAAATGCATGCATGCACTTACCATGAAATCAAAACTCAATTTTAAAAATGTTTCAACTCTTTTTAATTTATGAAAACGACATAAAATACCTATTATTAATTTTAATTTTGTCTTATTTATTGTAGGGAATCACAGGAGTATTCTTCAAAAATTGTATGTTGCATTACACAATGTATAGAGATATTTTCCCATTGTGGGCTTTAGCTGAGTATCGTAGATATGTTCCATTGTCTTCCACTGGGGTTAAACTTGAAAAAAAGATTTGAGCATAAAAATGACAAATACATATCAATAAAGAAATATACAAGCAAATAAATCAATCAAGACAAGACTATTTCCTACGTGTATTGATTAGTTTTTCTTTCATGTTGGATTATATATGTATAGGTAGATGTGCTCTTCCATGTATGCTTTCTAAAATAATGTCTAATGTAACAACATGTCACTAAGTAGCTAAATAAATTCTCCTAGAAAAAGTACCTGAATAAATTACAATTTTAAGTATTTTCTATTTCAGCCATTTAAATGTTTTCTTATAGGAGGGTGTTGGAATTTTTTTTTATTAGATTATCTTGGTTGTGGCATTGATTGAGATAGTTCACTTTGCTTCATATTCATCCATTTAATGTAACAAGGTTTTTACATAAGAAAGTGCAAAAGTCTGAAATGGATATGCTATCATTGACCGTATATGTATAAGTCTCCATAATTAGGGATAGAAAAGCAGGCTGGTCTACCCCTTTAGGCCCACACCGCTTAAGCTCGCACAAAAATGGAACGAGAAGAGCCGAGTCAATTTAGGTGGCTGAGTCAAAAATCACATCCCACTTAGTGGCGAACTGATGAGTCCGAGGTTCTGCCCGTCAAACAATTTTTAAAATGCTTTTTTTTTTGTGACAATTTTGTTGTTATTTTTGGTAGTGGCCGTTATTTAAAAAAAATAGATTTGCATCAAATAAATTTGTGGTAGATACAAGCTTATGAGACAAATCCAACACCATCAACATAATTAACAAAATCAAAATCATAATCAATCGCAACAATGCCACAATTATCTTTCTATTATATGTAACATGTAATGAGAAGATAGTAATGTAACAATAATCCCCGTCTTTTGCCATGTCATTATAATTTTTCCCTCCATTTTTTGCCACCTCATCCCAATTTTCCCTCCCACTCTTATGGCCTCCATTTTCCGTTACATATTGATTCCATTTTTTCCGTTAATATTGATTTCACATATTCCGTTAAAAATTGATTGACATTGTCCGTAACTGATGGAAACAATAAAAAAAATGTCATTATAATCCATTGTAATGATCGACGGAGTAAGAAGCTAAGTCTCCAATAAATTAGCTCGTGGGCGGAGTAAGAGATTTATGTTGGCAAAAGTTGCCCTGTCAGATTAACTCCCAAATAGTTGTACATAGTATAATGTACAATGTAACAATATTGGTGTTGTCATACATAAATAAGGTTCGGGAGGCTACACAATTTGTTCAGTAATGAAGAGGAACGTGGCAAAAAGTAATTCATGTATGTGTATTAGCATTCAACCCTTCGAATAAATAATATTATATGGTCTTGTATATTACACCGATAAACTTTGCCCCTGGCAGTGTGCACTTTCTTTTGTTTAACCGTTGTTCATATTAGATTTTCTGGACCGGTTAGAAAACCAATCCATCGTTGATAGGTGGATAAGTAGCTTGTCGGATCAACGCACGCAGCTTAGGCGATCACCCTAACTCTGGCGACACCACCCCACCTAAGCATGCCTCAGTGCATCATACACCGTACACATGTTCTCCAACGGCTTCATGATGAAGCGCCGCACTTCACGGAGATGGTTATTCTCACACATGCCTGTATAAGGGTGATTTAGCTTCACCCCTAGGGTACGACTCACTTTTCCCACACTTTTTACACATTCATTCTCATTTCCTACACTGAATTGAGCATCAGAGTGCTAACGTGCATGCAGGAACCTTTCATCCCACTATGAAGACTCGTTGCCAACGTACCGGAGCACTTTTCGTCATTGTTGCCTCCATCAGTTCCTCATCAGACATGAACAAACTTTTGATGAACCTGGTGAATTTCTCCAGCAATAGAATGATAGGTTCAAATGCGTTGAAGAGAATCAAGAGAAGATTCTGATGAAAATCGCTATCCAGATCAAAGTCGCGCATCGCTATCAACGCCACAAAACATTGGTGGTTGTTGATGATGTCGTTTTCGTTCCTATGAACCGCCGCAAGGGCGGTGGAAAACCTCCAGATGATCAGATAAAGGAAGTAATAGTCACTCCCCTCGATGTTCCCATCGCGGGAAGTCTCCTGGTCACCATGGAAGGAAATATTTTCCTCCACGTTGAAGCCACCAGAAGAAGGATGATTATTCTCTAGAGCGCCACTGTAAGAGCCACCTTAAGGGTCCATTCACTAGAAAAATTGTGGATTTTCCCATCCATCGTGTAACGCCCTATATATCTATTTAATTATTTTATTGGGTTTAGAGTCTAATTATATGATTTAATTGATTATGTGGTATGTTGTTATTTTGTTAAATGGCTTTATTTTATTATTTAGTAGAATATGATTAAAAATAGAATAATTAGACTTGAAGGGCTGAATTAGAATTTAGAGGAGTTTAGTGGAATTAAGTAGAATTAAGAAAATTGGTTATGGAAATAAGAATAGGAAAAATTAAGAGTCAGAGAGTTTTTCACGTAAAACAAGTTTTTGGGAGAAAAGAGAGGAACCAAGAGAAGAGAAGGGTCAGAGAAGAGAAAACTTGTAGAACCTTGTAATCAACCAATCTAAGGTAAGGGTGGTATTAACTTTCTCTAATTTTAGGTTGTATAATTCTGAAATTGAGTTTAGCATGTTGTTGTTTGTGAATTTGGGAATTAGGTTTTGAAGTCGTAATTGGTTGTTAATAGAGTAGAAAATCATTGAATTTGTGTATAATCGATGTTCAGGTTGTAGAATAATCATAGGTTAAATTTCCTATCAAATTTGGGATATGGGTAGATGAAATTTGGGTTTTTGGGTGAAATGGAGTTTTCCCGAGAGCTACCTCTGACAGCATACCCTGTTTCATTTTTTTCGTCTTTTTAACACGCTTCTGTTTTGAATTGGCTTTTGGTGTAAACATGAAAGTTTTAGATAATTTTGTTAGCTTTCCAGTGGATTTGGTTTTACGTGAAAATGAATTTTGGTTTTTGAGTTATGATGAAAATACTCCAATGAGGTCTTAGCGAAACTGCACAGTGACAACATTTTCTGTTTCATGTTATTGCGTCTTTTTCACACATTTCTGTTTTGAATTGGCTTTTGGTGTAAACATGAAAGTTTTAGATAATTTTGTTAACTTTCTAGTGGCTTTGGTTTGACGTGAAAATGATTTTTGGTTTTCTGAGTTATGATGAAAATACTCCAAGGAGGTTTTAGTGAAATTTTATGAAAATTCCGCATAACTATTTCTAAGTCAACCAAAACTTATGGATTGTCTCCAAACTTCAAAGCTTGTGTATTATGAGTTCAATTAAGGTGTTTAAGAGTATTTAACCTATGTTGTGATGAATCTAACTTGGTTTGACGTGAATATCTTTGATTGATGAATTATTATATGAATGTATATGTTGATGAATATGATGTTACATGATGTTGTTCATAATTGATGAATTATGAAATTATGATGCGAAGTCGTTGTTGTTGTGGTTGCCGCTGTTGTCGCCAATGTCGTTAAAGTTGTAAGTTATTGTCGATGTCGTTGAAGTTGTTGGTTGTTGTTGCATTTTTTGCTGAGTCCATGCATAATCATTCATATAAGTTGGGGGCTTGATGCCCTGTTGAATGTATAATCATTCATATAAAGTTGGGGGCTTGATGCCCTGTTGAATGCTTGATCATTCATACCACGTTGAGAGCCTATACTCAATAAGTTGAGAGCCTATGCTCTATAAGTTGGGGGATTGATGCTCTAATTGGAACCACATGCATAGTGCATTGTCAAGTTGATGTTGTTGTCGTTGCATTGTCGTTGATGTTGAGTTGTCGGTGTTGTCGTCGTAATGTCAAGTTGTCAAAATAATTAATGAGTTGTTATTGAGAAATTATGTGAAGCATTAACATTGTTTAATTGTTGTTGTTAAATTCTGTTGATGAATTAAATGCTTATTATTATTGAATGTGAATCTCAACCCTTCTGTTTGAATGTTGCTTCTACGTGGGTAACGTGCAGATAACCAGGATTAGCTGCTGATGTGAGTTGACTCTCTCACGCGTCGTCTTAGGGTCGCTTTGATACGTAACAGGATGGGGATATTCGCATTTTTTTTCCATTTGTTACGTATTACTATGAATTATGTTGATG
The DNA here is from genome assembly GCF_051527215.1 of Medicago sativa. Classification (NCBI taxonomy): domain Eukaryota; kingdom Viridiplantae; phylum Streptophyta; class Magnoliopsida; order Fabales; family Fabaceae; genus Medicago; species Medicago sativa. The sequence goes on along the minus strand of NC_140755.1, from coordinate 36,144,702 downwards.
AACCATTTTAAATGAAATTTTTAAGAAGTTGTTTATGTTGAGGCCGTAGTGTGTTTTTGTTGAATAATGAAATGTTTTTCCGCTGCGATGTAATTTGAATTATTGATAAAAGATGTTTAAATAAATAGTAAATTTACTCTATTTATCTTTTAAAGAAGTGTGACATCATGTTTAAGTTGAATACTCTGATTTTTATGTATTATTGTTACATGTTGGGAAAACGGGGTGTTACACATCGCGCTTTCAAGAAGCCGCCCAAGCTAGAAATCTATGATGGCACTACAGACTATGATGAACACGTGAAGCATATTGATATCGTCCTCGATTATCATCTGGCTCGAGGAGCGGTGAAGTGTGTAACAACTGGTTTTTATCTAGAATTATTTTATTTATTTATTTATATTATGTGTTGTGTGTAATTAATTGCTTGTTTGTGCATTTAATTTGGAATTAGTGGATTTTTAGCCTAGAAGGATATTTTAGTCATTTTGGAGGCTAATGGTATTTTGGTCGTTTGGTGAGTATGGGTAAATTAGTAATTTTATTAGGAAGGTTATTTTTGGAGTTTACGCGAGAATAATTATTTTTACTAAGTTGCTAGTGAGTTGAGGTAATTATTTAGAGATGATAATTATTCGATATTTCTAGCAAGTTAATGAGTAGTAACTTTTTAGAATTTGTTAGTAAGAGTGTTAGGCCCATTGTGAATATTAGAAACCTAGCCCATTGAAGAGTAGTATATATACTTAACTCATGAAGCAAAATTAGGGTTACAAACATTTCATCTCATAACAAAAGTTAGAGAGAGAAAGTGGGAAGATAAAGTGAAGAAGAGAAGAGGAAGAACTTGGAGAAAAGGAAAGCTAGAACCAAAGAGCTAGAGGGGAGAGTGAAGGCATAACTAGGAAATTTGAAGCTTTGAGGTAAGGAGGATAGTTCTACTTCATCTAATAAGCTATAATCTCATTTTTTTTCTACTTATGAGTCTTAAGTGCTTTTGTGTGAATTATGATTTTTATGACTTTTGATGTTGATTTTCGTGCTCCTAATTGATGTGTATTTATGGGTATGTAGAATTTCATGGAATTGATGTGTTTATATATTAAAGTTCATAGTTGATGTTTGAAATAAGTTGTTTTGGTGATTTTTGCTCAATTAAGTGTAAACCATGAATTTGTGAGTGATTGTTGTTCAAACATCTCTAAATTCACTTGATATATGATTATATATGTTTGTATGTTGTTGGGGTTTGAATTGTTGGTGTTGTTTGAGAAGTTTGGATGAAATTGTGAAAATATGAGTTTTTGGTGAAAAACGAGTTTGATATTGAATTTGTGATGAAATGAGGTTATGAATTCATGTTTGTAAGTGTTTTGATTGCCTTTTGATGTATGTTAACTAATAATAAAGTTTGGGAAATGATTTTGGGTCAAAAGGGATCAAAATCGGGGTTTTTATGAAAATTTGGAGTGAGTTCCCAAGAGGAACCCAAAATCTAGGTTCCCTTGTTCTGGTGAGCTCGCCTGGCGAGCTGGTACATTCCATGGCGAGTTGCCCAGAACAAAACCCATGATTTCGAGTGTCCCGGGAAGTTGAGGCCATTTCTGGACATCCCTAAATGCTTCATTTGATGTGTTTGAATGTTGTTTTCACTTAGAAACCTACTGGAACATCAAATGGATTGGATTAATATGATTGTTATGAATTGAAAGGAAACTTAGTTGAAAAATGTCATGAATGTCGAATTTTCAAAAACTTGTTTTTCTCAAGTAAAATGATGGGGTTATGATTTGTTTTCTGGAACAATTGGTTTAGAATGATTATGAAAGGTGTATATGAGCTTAAACCTAGTCTTACTTTGAAAATGGCTTTCTTTTTGAAAAAGAGGAAAATGAGGCGAATTTAGGGAATTTTTAGAATTAAATGGAATCAAGTTATGATGTGGATTTGTGTGAACGACTGTGATGATATGTGATATATGAACATGTTTTGATGATGTGTTTGAAAATGAATGCCTTGTTTTCGGTGAATTATTTGGAAAAAGATGGTATTTGTGAAAATGGACGGACTTTCACAAAATGAGTTCTCTTGTTGGGGCCATTTCTGGACATCCCTAAATGCTTCATTTGATGTGTTTGAATGTTGTTTTCACTTAGAAACCTACTGGAACATCAAATGGATTGGATTAATATGATTGTTATGAATTGAAAGGAAACTTAATTGAAAAATGTCAAGAATGTCGAATTTTCCAAAACTTGTTTTTCTCAAGTAAAATGATGGAGTTATGATTTGTTTTCTAGAACAATGGGTTTAGAATGATTATGAAAGGAGTATATGAGCTTAAACCTAGTCTTACTTTGAAAATGGCTTTCTTTTTGAAAAAGAGGAAAATGAGACTAATTTAGGGAATTTTTAGAATTAAATGGAATCAAGTTATGATGTGGATTTGTATGAACGACTGTGATGATATGTGATATATGAACATGTTTTGATGATGTGTTTGAACATGAATGCCTTGTTTTCGGTGAATTATTTGGAAAAAGATGGTATTTGTGAAAATGGACGGACTTTGTCAAAATGAGTTCTCTTGATCGGATAACTTGTTGGGGCCATTTCTGGACATCCCTAAATGCCTCATTTGATGTGTTTGAATGTTGTTTTCACTTAGAAACCTACTGTAACATCAAATGGATTGGATTAAGATGATTATTATGAATTGAAAGGAAACTTAGTTGAAAAATGTCAAGAATGTCGAATTTTCCAAAACTTGTTTTTCTCAAGTAAAATGATGGGGTTATGATTTGTTTTCTGTAACAATGGGCTTAGAATGATTATGAAAGGTGTATATGAGCTTAAACCTAATCTTACTTTGAAAATGGCTTTCTTTTTGAAAAAGAGGAAAATGAGACGAATTTAGAGAATTTTTAGAATTAAATGGAATCAAGTTATGATGTGGATTTGTATGAACGACTGTGATGATATGTGATATATGAACATGTTTTGTGGATGTGTTTGAACATGAATGCCTTGTTTTATGTGAATTATTTGGAAAAAGATGGTTTTTGTGAAAATGGACGGACTTTGTCAAAATGAGTTCTCTTGATCGGATAACTTGCAAACGATTTTAGAAACATGGTAATATGATGAATTAAGTATGAAATGATGATTGTTGGGTGTTTGATATGTTGATTAACATGATGTGGTTCTATGTCATCTTTTATGCAAATTGTGCTTGTGAGACCATTATGTTTTACTTATAGTGATAAATGCTGATGTTGAATATGTTGATGACTCTTTGTTGAATATGACTTGTTGAATTGTATGGATGTAAATACTTTGATAATGCAATGGTGAGTTTTGTGTGAAGATATTATATGATGGAAGGGTTATATAATATAGTGTTATGAGTTTCACATTGTCGAGTCTTGCTTGTATGTCCATGCGTTCATAGTCATGTTGATTCTTTGGTGGGGAACATAACCGTAGGGAGTTATGTTAGTTTATTAATGAATTTGATGAATGTTGTGATGAAGTGAATTTGTGGTCTTGTATATGGTCATACAATAATATGTACATGAATATTTATTTGGAAACCTTAATGTTTTATTTGATTATGTTTATTATGTAGATTGGTATCTAACCCTCAGTGGTCGTTCGGTTGACCCTTAAAAATAGGGACCATATTAGGGGCACTCATATATATAAAATAGAAAATGATATAGTATAATAAAATATATAAATTCTATTAAGAAAAAAAGGAAGTTTCTCACCAAAATAAAAGCAAAGGAAGCTGTTGTAAAAATAAGTAAGAATCATATAATAAATGGCAATAACATCATGACTAATGTATTCTCACACACCCACTCCACTATGAGGTAGCTTTGACACTTTCCTTTTCTTTCATTCGGATCATTTGAACTATGCATATGGTTGCCTTTATGATTCAAAATTTAACTTATAATCAAATGTGGTTCAACATCTTTCTTTTTGTTGACAAAATATATGATTTACACTTGAAAATTCCAAAAATAAGAAAAATATAATTAATCATTACCTATGTAATACATTTAAAATGAGAAATCAAGATTGAAAAAAAAAATCAATATTCTCAATTATCGGATGAAAAATAAAAAGAAATACTCAAAAGAAAAAATTCTAAAATTACATACATTTTTACACTTTTGGGTTATTTTTTAGTCGCTATACCATCTCCCTATTTTTGTTGCTTCGAAGTTTTCTTATTTTTGCTCTATGGCACTTTGTTTTGGTCATTGTTATGGCTCAACTATTTTTCCTGGTAGATCATTACTTTTTTTTTTATCTCTTTACCTCTTGTAATATCCCGCCTGTCAGTATCGGAATATTACCAGTCGATCGTGTCAGAGGATTAATGTTACAGAAAGAAAGTTTGATGGAAATATTTATTATGTGATGTCAGCTAAATACGGGTTAAGTATCAGAGTCGGATTTAACTCGCTTAAGACGAAGGGCATTATGGTAATTGCACGCAAAAAGGATAGTTATTTGGTTTTGGTCCAAAATATCTCATTTTCCCTTATCCTTTCTCACTCTAGGTTTTTGGGAAAGATTTTCCTATCCCTTCTCTATACTCTCACGCCCTCTCTTTCTCTTCTCCTCTTCCTCAATCCTTTCCAAAACTTCTTCCTTCCATGGCAAGCTCTTAGATTATGTTTCCTCATGATCTCTTAAGCTAAGGGATGCTTGTACTTCGTTTGATTTCTCTACTTCTCCTTTCAAGAAGAGATTCAAGTTAGGGTTTGGTTCTTGGTAAGTTGAAAGATGATTCAAGTTATGGTTTCTTCATGGGCAAGGATCAAGGTGTCTTAGTTTGCAAGAAAGAATAACAAGATTGAATGTTATGATCAAAGAAAGCAAGTGATCAAGAGCTAGGGTTTTGGATTGCTTGAACTTGAGACTTGGAGCTGTCACAAGAATCTTTCTTAGGTGAGTTCTTTGATAGTTTATCCTACCTTTGGGTTGTGCAATTCTTGTGAGAAAACATGAATTTTGCTAAGTTATGTTAGTTTGTGGAAATTAGGGTTTTAGTACCCCTTTGTACCATTTATGAACAAAACATGTTAATGATGCCATGTATTCTATTTCTAACTGTTTTTATGTGTCCTGGAAGTGCCAGGTACCTTATGATGCTTGAAATTGAGGTTTTTATGCAAAATCACGTTTTCAGCAGAATTCTGGACTGCTACAGTTCGCCAGGCGAGCTAAAGCTCGCCTTGGCGAGATGGGGATCAGTGCTCTCTGGAGTAGCTCGCCATTTATAGCTCGCCATGGCGAAAAATGTCACCTGGCGAGGAGATATTTGGCCAGGCAAAATTGACTGCCCAACATGTGTTGTTAATTCGTTTTGTGGCCAGCATGGGCTATCCGAGGCTCGATCTTGTTGTACCTTATTAAACTATGAAACCCCTCAATTCCAAGTGTTTAAAGTACAATTTCAAACAAGGTTTTAAACAAGGGAAAGGCATGGTAATTCTTTAACAATGCTTGTTGATAAATGATACGCAAGAGTGTTATGTTATGCAATATGTTCGGGTAGTGATGAACTAAGAAGGGGAATCAAAATAGAGCCTTGACATAGCTTGACAAGAACTAGACTAGCTTGTAAAGAAATAGAATGCTATGCATGAGCATTAAGCTTGATAAGACGCGAAGTGATATAGAGTATTCTCTTCGCATAGGAACTAGAACGATCATGCAAGCATGACTAGATGTGAATCGATTAGATATCTATTCACATAGAAAGTTAAACAAGCATATAGTTTACCACTAGTGGGATCGTTTAAGGATCCGAGGTAAAAGAGATAGCATGTATACGTTAATCCTTCATGCATGTATAAACCAAGACTTTAATAATGATGTAGGTGTCATGTCCCTTGTGGTCCACACTAGGTTGGCTCAAGGGGTTTCCACTAGGTGAGACGGGGTTAGCCGTAAGGAACCCGCACGTCACTGAGGGAGTGTCGTTGGTTATACCTTAGATAGGTTTCCATCGGTTAGATAGGGATTGTGTTCGGGTTTACTCCACCCCGGGGCTTTCCGTAAAATGAATTCAGATAATTGTTTATTTGTTTAACGCTAACCTAATGAATGAATCTGACTATGCATATTGATTAGACATTTATATGTTATGTCATAGTGCCTTGACGTAGATCGTCAAGAAATAGTAGAGCATTGATGTAGATCTTCAAGAACTGATAAAGTTGTTAGATACGACGGATTTATGCAATAGAGCATGTAGAGAAAGTTATGCTGATGACAATCTTAGGTTTCCCCTAATCGTTAGGTTTAGAATCGTGTCATGATTATGTTATGCTTAGGCCTCGATACGTAGAGCGTATTCTTGGCAATGCGGTTTTAGTTTCCTCTTGACCGCCATGACACGTATAAGAAGTGAAGTCTATAACAAGGTAAGAAGAATCTTATGACGGCCCTAGTATGCACGACTGTCTAAGTATGCAAGTCCCCACATACGTATAATCAACGAGCAAGCATTAGTTTGATTGAGCAAAATATAGTATGCGAGAATACGAGGATACAATGTTAGATGTTAAAGAAGGCATGCTCGAGTGCAAGATGAGTCTACCATGGGAAGTCGTAAGGACGATTCATGGAAATAGTAAGTATGTAGTAACAGAGATGTATACTATGAGTTATGATTGCTCGAGAACAAGTGTAAGTATGGCATGAATATGTCCAGAGGTAAGTCTACCTTGAGATTAAATCTTGCAAGGAAAGGGGTAGCGCAAGGTTGCAGAGTTAATTGCAACATAGAAAGTCTTGAGAAGAGTTCAAGAAGATATTAATGAAATGATAGAAGAAGTGTGAAGTTTCACTCGTCTCAACGGATTAGAGTATTGGTTAAAGCCAACCGGTGGGAATTAGAGTAGCGCAATGGAAGTTAATCAGTATAGTTGTTAACAGTAACCATGGAACATGGAATTTGGTAGTAAGAATCTTCGTGAAGAATGTTCGGCGTAGTAATACCGTTTTAGTGAGAAGTATTATGAGACAAGCGGGGAGTTTTCGATATGATAAGTAAGTATTGATGCTCATATAGTTAGTGATGATTAAGGTAAAAGTATAAAGGATGTATCTTCACTTAAGTAAGACGAGAAAGATTAGAGTCACCACAATGAAGTAATCGGGTTGCCTAATTGGTGATGTCGAATGCGTAGAAGAGTTATTGGTTAGTCCGGAAGAGTATGTGCTATGATAAGGGAATACCATTCATGAGATAAGCACAACGAAGTACATACCCTCTTATGTTATACTTGTTAAGTGATAACGATGCTTGTTATGATAAGTCAAACCGTGATTTTATAACTTTTAAAGTTAAGATAGGTATTAAGGATCTTGGGAACGATGTTTATTTTGAAAACATGAAATTTTACATTGTTGAAACTGATGAAGCACGTCGTAAGCGAGTAAGCTCACTTAAGACATGTAGACTTCAGGACCAACTTGTTATAGGCAAATTTGGGCGAGTTGTAAAACCTTTTTCAAGATATAGAGACTCGTCCTGTGGTTCTGCAGTATTACAAACTCGGTTTTAAAATAATATTTTTAAGTCATATACCTATTCGTTCCAAGAACCTATGTACCAATATTTAGAAATTTCTAGAAGCAAAATGCTAGAATGAGTATCGTTATTAACTAACAAGAAGCGGTACTTGAAAGTATGAGAATACTATGGAAGATAAGGTATTAAGAGGAAACGACAATGTCCGTGTGATACCAATATCATACGGGATGCATGGATTTGCGCTTAGAGTGTTCAATGCAAGTGCAAATGGACTTAGTAGAAAGTTTTAAGAGCAAGTGAACCACAAAACTGGTTAATAAGTTGTCAGGTGAATCGGCGTAATTGATTTCGCTTCTTTAAGTCAAGTTATGTGAGTTACCCTTGAATTCGGGTTCAAGGAGATTGTGAAGAGATGGAAAGGTTTCTTTAGACTCTAAAAATAGATAATAGATTTGTAGAATCATCAAGATAAGTAACATAAGTAAGAAGCAAAAGTCGCAAGGTGCGGTAAGAAAGATTATGTATGCATGATAACATGTTTTAGATGCAAATGAGCACTGCAGGGCAAACCTGGATTTCAGTAGGACCCCAGTTTAAAGGCAAATCCTAAGTGTTTTAGATAATGAAAGGTTACTTAGATGCATGGCTATGCTAAGTAAATAAGATGTGGACCCAAGACATTCGATTCACAAGTAGTAAGTGTAAGTTTCAACTGATGAGTCATTAATTAGTCCATTTTAATACATTATTTAGTTTAGTTTTATTAAGATTTGACTTTATTTTATTGCATATTTATTTCCTTTTTAAATCTTTCACTACAAATTGCTTTTTATTTTATTTTAGGAACGAATATATGGTGGAAGGTGTCTTGGAGCAAAAGAAAGAGGACTGGAGCAAATACAGTACAAAAATACGAAGATACGAGACAAAAATATGTCTCCACCAAGTCAAAAGCTTGGCACGGCCCGTGCCAACATGTCGCACGGCCGTGCCACCCTCCAGGAGCTCTTTTGCTGCTTTTCTTCAAGCCCAAGTTACCCTGTTGCAGCTTTACTGCTTTGCCCTTATAGTTGCTTAGTTTTTAAGTCAATTGTAAAGCTATAAATAGAGTAGCATTCCATCATAAACATTGACCTCTTTTTAGAATATTTCAATACAATTATTTTAATAAAGTTCTTTCCTTTCTTTTACTTTCTCGCAATTTATTTTATTGTTTTCTCTCTTCTTCCCCCATGTCTACAATGAACATGAGTGAGTAGACTTCTTTATCTTGGGATTGTTGGGAAAGTCTAATGACATAATCCTAACGAACCAAGCTTTAACCCTAATTTTATGTAACCGTAATTTCTAATTTAGATTCACCGTTTTAACATGGATTAACCATTATCAAACTGTAGAAGCGAAAGTGGAGGGTTTGATAATTGTTAATCCATCATCCCAAACATCAATTCATAAAGCGAAAGCGGAGCTTTGATGTTGGAACAAGTGAATCTAGACAATAATTGCAAAGGCAGCGAAATGGTCTTTGCAATTATTGAGACACAGGTAGTTTCAATCCTTATAAGCATCTTCTAGTAATCAAGTCAGCGAAATAGGCTTGGTTACTAGAAGTAAACTCTCACCGGACTTTCATCGAAAAGGTGAGGGGCTAAAGGGAAACCGGTCTTTAGAAATTAAGGTGTAAACCATGGAATTAGAAGTTAAAGTCTTGTCTAGTGAAAGATTTGTTATTATGACAAACCAATAATCCCAAGGCTCTTTATTATGATTATTATTGTTATTTACCTTCAGCAATCAAACCTCCTTCTTATTAAACTTTCTTCTCCTCTAATCATTCTTTTAAAGTTAATTGAATTGAACAACACCCTAGCGGAACGATACTCTATTTTACTACTATTACTTCGATAGACCGTGCACTTGCGGTTTGGCTCTAACATCAACCATGATGGTTTAGTAGAACGTCCAATTCCAAAGAGTATTTTACGATTAAAGAGACTATATTCGATTTTATGCAGGCTAAGAAAAAAGATGAGTTACATATTTTAATGAGGAGGATATGTTTCGAACTCTTTGGAGTGAGTATGATCAGACTTTATATAACTGAAACCAGAGAAGGCAGATTTTAGTCGTAGTGATTGATAGATGATCTCTAAATTTCGAGGACGAAATTTCTTTAAGGGGGTAGAATGTAATATCTCGCCTGTCAGTATCAGAATATTACCAGTCGATCGTGCCAAAGCATTAATGTTACGGAAAGAAAGTTTGACGGAAATATATATTATGTGATGTCAGCTAAATACGAGTTAAGTATCAGAGTCGGATTTAACTCGCTTAAGATGAAAGGTATTATGGTAATTGCACGCAAAAAGGATAGTTATTTGGTTTTGGTCGAAAATATCTCATTTTCCCTTATCCTTTCTCACTCTAGGTTTTTGGGAAAGATTTTCCTCTCCCTTCTCTCTACTCTCACGCCCTCTCTCTTCTCCTCTTCCTCAATCCTTTCCAAAACTTCTTCCTTCCATGGCAAGCTCTTAGATTATGTTTCCTCATGATCTCTTAAGCTAAAGGAAGCTTGTACTTCGTTTGATTTCTCTACTTCTCCTTTCAAGAAGAGATTCAAGTTAGGGTTTGGTTCTTAGTAAGTTGAAAGATGATTCAAGTTATGGTTTCTTCATGGGCAAGGATCAAGGTGTCTTAGTTTGCAAGAAAGAATAACAAGATTGAATGTTATGATCAAAGAAAGCAAGTGATCAAGAGCTAGGGTTTTGGCTTGCTTGAACTTGAGACTTGGAGCTGTCACAAGAATCTTGTTTAGGTGAGTTCTTAGATAGTTTATCCTACCTTTGGATTGTGCAATTCTTGTGAGAAAACACGAATTTTGCTAAGTTATGTTAGTTTATGGAAATTAGGGTTTTAGTACCCCTTTGTACCATTTATGAACAAAACATGTTAATGATGTCATGTATTCTATTTCTAACTGTTTTTATGTGTCCTAGACGTGCCAGGTACCTTATGATGCTTGAAATTGAGGTTTTTATGAAAAATCATGTTTTCTGCAAAATTCTGGACTGCTACAATTCGCCAGGCGAGCTGGGGATCAGTGCTCTCTGGAGTAGCTCGCCATGGCGAAAAATTTCGTCTGGCGAGGAGATATTTGGCAGGCGAAATTAACTGCACAACATGTGTTGTCAATTCGTTTTATGGCCAACATGGGCTATCCGAGGCTCGATCTTGCAGTACCTTATTAAACTATGAAACCCCTCAATTCCAAGTGTTTAAAGTACAATTTCAAACATGGTTTTAAACAAGGGAAAGGCATGGTAATTCGTTAACAATGCTTGTTAATAAATGATACGCAAGAGTGTTATGTTATGCAATATGTTCGGGTAGTGATGAACTAAGAAGGGGAAAGAAAATAGAGCCTTGACATAGCTTGTCAAGAACTAGACTAGCTTGTAAAGAAATAGAATGCTATGCATGTGCATTATGTTTGATAAGACGCGAAGTGATATAGAGTATTCTCTTCGCATAGGAACTAGAACGATCATGCAAGCATGACTAGACGTGAATCGATTAGATATCTATTCACATAGAAAGTTAAGCAAGCATATAGTTTACCACTAGTGGGATTGTTTAAGGATCCGAGGTAAAAGAGATAGCATGTATACGTTAATCCTTCATGCATGTATAGACCAAGACTTTAATAATGATGTAGGTGTCGTGTCCCTTGTGGTCCACACTAGGTTGGCTCAAGGGGTTTCCACTAGATGAGACATGGTTAGCCGTAAGGAACCCGCACATCACTGAGGGAGTGTCTTTGGTTATACCTTAGATAGGTTTCCATCGGTTAGATAGGGATTGTGTTCTGGTTTACTCCACCCCGGGGATTTCCATAAAATGAATTTAGATAATTGTTTATTTGTTCAACGCTAACCTAATGAATGAATCTGACTATGCATATTGTTTAGACATTTATATGTTATGTCATAGAGCCTTGACGTAGATCGTCAAGAACTAGTAGATCATTGATGTAGATCGTCTAGAACTGATAAGATAGCAAGAATGATAAGTTGTTAGATACAATGGATTTATGCAATAGAGCATGTAGAGAAAGTTATACTGATGACGATCTTAGGTTTCCCCTAATCGTTCGGTTTAGAATCGTGTCATGATTATGTTATGCTTAGGCCTCGATACGTAGAGCGTATTCTTGGCAATGCGATTTTAGTTTCCCCTTGACCGCCATGACACGTATAAGAAGTGAAGCCTATAACATGGTAAGAAGAATCTTATGACGGCCCTAGTATGCACGACTGTCTAAGTATGCAAGTCCCCACATACGTATAATCAACCGACAGGTTGTATTGTAGACACGTGGTGACCGTAGGTTCCCCCGAGGTTACCTATAGCCTAGGATTAGGTAGAACTCACTGAGACATTATGTCTCATCCCAATCCTTATTTGTTTCAGATAAACAGGCTGGATGGCAAGCTAGTAGCCGAATGGATGTTTCAGCAAGTGTTCGTTCGTACCCGTTGCAGGATGATATGGATATTCAAGGACTCGTTTGCTATGTTTTTAGAAAAGTTGAATAGTATTATTATTGTATGAACGCATATTGTTGTATAAAATATTCATTCGATGTTTTAATGTTGTAAATTTTAATGTATCCAGTACTAAACTAATGCACACGCTAAACTTTCTAGATACGTTTAGTGTGGGTATTACACCTCTTATTCAAATACATATATCTTGTGCTTGGATTTGAGTTTTTCCAATACATCTTTGCCGATTTAAAAAAAAGACAACATGTGATTCCTCTTGTTGAAGGCACAATATATAGATAAAGAAATCCACATGCAACATATTATCTCAGATTAGTATAAGTTCTCATCACTCAATTCAGTTCAGAGGAAGTAGAAAATTACATTACATGACCGTTATATTATTTTGGCAAAAATCTAAATGTATTCTACTTTGACTTCATATGAAAAAATAGTATAAACAAATATTTAAAAGAATTAAGATAACATCATATCTTATATAAAAGAAGAAATCAAGCAATGCAAACAAAGAGGAGGTGTAGAAAATTAGATACATGACCGTAGAAATATTTTGAAACAAATCTAAACATATTCTACTTTGATTTCCTTGATTGCCTTCATAAGTATTGAGTTGGAGTTCTTAGAGCAATCATTTTACTTCCTAACATGAAGGAATTTAATTTACATAAGTTTACTACAAAGAACAAATAAATATGGTGGTAGAAAATGTAGAAAATGCACCAATTATCTTGTTTACATTGTTGCACAACTTGAATATGCAAGATATGATCGTAGATCAATGTGAATGAAAGTGTCAAGTCGAGGAAAGAGACGAAAATATATGTGTGTTAAGTAGTGGTTATAAAACGTTGTAGTAAAATTGAAAAATTAAGCTAAAATATTAAACACTATTAATTTTTGTGTGCATAGGTTACATTTGCAAGAATATTAAGGGACATGTACATTGATCACATTGTAAGTAATTGAATTTTAATTGAATCATTTTTATTTATTTTTTTAGTGTGGGTTACATTTGCAAAAATATTAAAGGACATGTGTAATATTCATCTTGTAAGTAATTAGAGATTGTTTGAATAATGTTTAGGTGCATGTACAGACAATTTTATAAGTTTATTAGTAGATCAAGAAAAATGTTCAACTCACCTAAACTTTTTATTAAAAAAAATGAATGCGAAATAATGAATATAAAAATAATGAAAGTTTTATCACACACCTTGATAAGAGTAACATATTACGTACCCATCAAAGACGATGAATAAAAGAAAATGAAATGGGAGATAAATTAACATTCATTGGTACGTAGAATGTTAGAGTAAATAACTATGGAAAACACAATTTTCAATGTAACCACAACTACCTTAGCAATAAGAGTTATTCTTTCAACAAAATTCTCCTATCACCAAAGCCTGCACATACTATATATAAAAAATAAAAAATGGAATTCCATTGTAGAAAATGAAAGAGGGAAGTATGAAAATAAATTTTTTGACAGAAGGGAAGTATGAAAATGAAAACTAAAGAAAATGGACGGGACAGAAAGAGACACGTGAGCAGTGGAGGAGCCAGGATTATTATAAAGTCTAGGCAAAAAAAAATTTGTAACACATTCAGAGGGGTTTACCTAAGAAATTGCAAGCAAATAATAAAAAAATCTAAAGAAATTGCCCAATTTATAGGGGTTTATATAAGAAATTTAGAGGGATTTACATAAGAAATTGGAAGAAAAAAAATTGGGCCAGAGCCCGGGCAACTGCCCAGGCTAGCCGGGCCTTTAAACCTCCCCTGCGCGTGAGTAGTGGTTAGTAATCAAAGGAATAAACACAATCGATAAAAAATTTAATTGAAATGGCCTATATAGCACTGTTAGTTTTTTATATGCAAATTAAAAATGAGTAGAATAGCAGCAACTAAGAAATGTAACCGATTATCTCAATGAGAAAAGGTAACCGATGGATTTTTTTTTTAAATAGACCCATGATGTATTAATCATGTTGACTGTCAAGATGATTTTGAAAGACACAAAAATGTTGAGATTTTGGCGGACAAAATTGCGCAAGATTTAATAGCAGCAGAGGATGATCAAAGTGTGGATCAAGAGGGTCATGTTGAGGTTATTGTAGAGAGCACGGATACTGTACAGGTTCATGAAAAATATGCTGATGGTGAACTGGACAATCAAGCAGCCGTCTCACAACAAAATGAGGATGTAAATAAGGGGGCAGTGAACGGGGCACATAATGGTACTGCTCTTGTTTCAGTTCAGGCTGAGCCGCTAAAATGTGTTGCGCATGCAGCTGGGAGGTCCTACTGTGTGCCTGAAACAGTTGGGCAGGTGATAAGTGTTTAAAAGTGATATATTTCATATAGGAGTTTAGGCATTTTAGTGACTTGTTTTGCAAGATTCTCTATGGAAAACTCCAAATATTGTGTTAATATGTCATTTATGCTTTTGAGCCCTATTCTACCCTTTTTGTGCAGGAAAATACAAGCAAGGAGCAAGAAAAGTCAAAATTCAAGGAAGCCACGCCATTAGCGTAACCTACGCTATTAGCGTGAGGAAGAAAAGCCCAAGGTCAGAAGGGTACGCCAATGGCGCACCTGGAGCGTGAAATCTGGAGCACTTGTGAAGAACACGCTATTAGCGTAAGCTACGCTATTAGCGTAATCACTCCAGAAAGGTACGCTAATAGCGTACCTGGAGCGTAGTAGGCCATGAAGAACCACGCCATTAGCGTGAGAGACGCTATTAGCGTAATGAGTCCAGAAAGCTACGCCATTAGCGTGGCTGGAGCGTAGAAGCAGGGCAAGGCCAACGTGGCAGCAGCCCATTGGCCAGATTATAGGCCGACTTACCACGCTATTAGCGTGGCTGGCGCTATTAGCGTAGGTACAAAAATACAGGCCCATTTAAATAGCATTCTTACCTCTCTTTTAGGTCATTCACTATTCCATTGATATTTTTATACATTCTAAGAGAGAGGTTAGAGATATTTCAAAGAGAGAAACACAAAGCAAGTGATTAAGGAGTAGATTCAACCCTAGATTCATTGAGACATCAAGGATCTTGGCATGGAATCTTCATCTTTCCTTCATTCCTTGCATTAGTTTACATGTCTATGTGTAACTATCACCTTCTTTGTAGTATTGAGGTAACAATCAAGCTATTATGTAATCTTTTGATCTTTTAATATATAAGGTTCTAGCTTAATGATTCAATATTGTTGTTATTCTTGCTTTTAATGCTTTCAAAGAGATTCAAGATGATTTGGACACGAACTCTTGAATCTAGAACTAAAATAACAATCTATCTTATGTTATATCACTCTTGACAAGTTTGTAAACCTTTGATAATTACTTTTAATCAAGATTTTAATGCTTTCGGATACTTAATCAGGCTGGACACGGTCGATTAAGTTATCCGATCGACTTTGTTATCGTTTAAGGAATTTGGACACGAATGTTTAAACACTAACTTGGAAATAACGATGTCGCTTTGGACACGAAGGTTGTTGTAGAAATGATTGTAATAATATTGGTTATAAAGCTAGAGTCTGTTAATCGATCGAGAGATTGCTGCTGTTATGCTTGCTCGTTATCTTATACCGCAAGCGAAATAGTTCGATCCCCTCTCGTTTTTACTTTATTGTCATTTATGGATATAGTGTTACAAACAAACATTTTATAAATGATACCTTAATGTGAAAGATTGTGAAAACGCTTATGATATAACGCAACTCCCTGTGGAAAACGATCCTATATATACTCACATGTACATAGTTATATGACATGTAGAAATCCTACATCAGCAGGTTCCAAGCACTACTGTAGATGCGGGACAGACGAGGAAAAGGAGGAACAATGTTACGTCAGTTTCTAAGGAGGAAGGTCGGTCAGTGGGTTCAGGTCCTTGGAGTGTTGACTGGCTTCAAAACATTCAAAAGGGTGACGTAGGACTTATTTCCTCTAAAAATAAGCGTTTGAAAAAAGTGATCAAGAAGAAAAGTGTTAACGGGGAAGGGAAGAAAAAAGAGGCGAGCAAGAAGAAGGTTGGAGGAGTGTTAAGACATCCAGTGCTAACTTTGAAGAAGGTGGCAAGGCTACCGAGTAAGGATAGGGAAGAGGTGATGAAAGTGTTGCGTGAGTCCAAAATCATGAAGGTGTTGAAACAAAAGATACGGAATAGAAGACGTCAAAGGGAGCGTGTTACAAGGTCTTTAGAGTTGGTGAATTCAAACAACCAAACATCTTCGACGGCATCCGGAAATGATTGGAAAAATTGGGTAGTGCTTAAAGGCAGTGAGGAGACAAGGGCGGATGACATACAATTTATTGGTAAGGCCCTTGGTGTCGCTACTATTGATAATTCTCAAAATAAGTTTAGTGTTTTATCTCGATCTCGAAAAAGTGCTGCTGGTCCGATTCTGATGCCGGTAAATGATGAGGGAAGTTTGGAGGATGGGGCTGTGTAGGGGTGCGGGGTGTTGGTGGAGTCGGGTGCGGGGTCGGTGGTTGTAATGAAGCTTGTTTCTTGGAATGTGCGGGGGTTGGGTGGTGTGGAGAAAAGAAAAGAAGTTAGGAAGTTAATTACTGAAAAACATCCTTTTATTATTTGTCTTCAAGAAACCAAATTAGGTGTTTGTGATGAGTCATTGTGTTTGTCGATGTGGGGTCATTCAACTGTTGCTTTCTCATATAGACCTTCGGTGGGGGCGTCCGGAGGGTTGTTAACGATGTGGGATACTGATGAGGTGGAGGTTTGGTATTCTGTTAGTAACGAACATTTGCTCCAAATTCATGGAAGGTTTATCCGGACAAAAGAAGAGTTTTATTTGTTCAATATTTATGCTCCCTGTGATTTACAAGCCAAGCAGGAATTATGGGTTTCTTTGGCAGCGCAATTGCAATTGTTAAGGGGTGAAAAGGTATGTGTCTGCGGTGATTTTAATGTTGTCCGTTGTGTGGAGGAAAGACAATCTAGTAGGGGAAACATCATGTCTTCGGATATGCAAAAGTTCAGTCATTTTATTGAGGAAAATGGGCTCATTGACTTGCCTTTGTGTGGGCGTCGGTATACGTGGTATAAAGGGGATGGTACTTCTATGAGCAGGATAGATCGCTTTTTATTGTCGGAAGATTGGGGTTTACATTGGCCTAATTGTTTTCAGGTGGCCTTTCTTCGAGGTCTTTCAGATCATTGCCCGTTACAGTTATCGGTGGATGAAGAAAATTGGGGACCGCGACCGTTGAGAATGTTAAAGTGTTGGCAAGATATGCCGGGCTACAAAATTTTTGTGCAAGACAAATGGAATTCTTTTCATGTTGAGGGATGGGGTGGTTATGTTCTTCGTGAAAAATTGAGACTTATCAAGTTAGCTTTTAAAGATTGGCATTCAGGTCATGATAGAAATATTCCAAGCAAGATTGAAGGTTTAAAATTAAGACTCTCCGAGTTGGATGAGAAAGGGGAGGACGGTGGTTTATCTATGGAAGAAATTGAGGAGATGAGGGGAGTAACTAATGATATTCATTCCTTGTCCAGAGTTAGTTCTAGTATCAGTTGGCAACAATCTCGGTTACATTGGTTGAAGGAGGGAGATGCTAACTCAAAGTATTTCCACTCGGTTCTTGCAAGTAGAAGACGTCGGAATTCCATAGTATCTTTGTCGGTCAATGGTAATATGGTTGAAGGAGTGCAACCTATTAGAAGTGAAATTTTTAATCATTTCAAAGATCATTTTGCGGCTTCTAATGTCTCTCGGCCGGGGGTCGGGAACCTTGTGTTTAAACATTTGTTGTACGCTGAAGGTAGTAGTTTGATTAAACCTTTCTCAGAGGGTGAAGTGAAAGCTGCCGTTTGGGACTGTGATAGTTACAAAAGCCCCGGACCGGATGGAGTTAATTTGGGTTTCATCAAGGATTTTTGGGATTTATTAAAAGGCAACATCATGCGTTTCATTTCAGATTTTCACCGAAATGGAAAGTTGACAAGAGGTATAAACTCTACTTTTGTATCTCTTATTCCTATAGTTGATTGCCCGCAGAGACTGAATGACTTTCGACCTATTTCTTTGGTTGGGAGCTTATATAAAATTTTGTCTAAGGTGCTAGCTAATAGATTGAGAATGGTTATTGGTGGAGTAGTATCGGAGACTCAGTCAGCTTTTGTGAAAGATAGGTAGATTCTTGATGGAATTTTGATAGCAAATGAGGTGGTCGATGAGGCAAAAAAATTGAAAAAGGATTTGATGCTCTTTAAAGTTGATTTTGAGAAAGCATACGATTCAGTTGACTGGGGGTATTTGGACGCGGTTATGCAAAAAATGGCGTTTCCGGTGCTTTGGAGGAAATGGATCAGAGAGTGCATAAGTACGGCAAGAGCTTCAATTCTTGTAAACGGCAGTCCTACAGAGGAATTCAATATTTATAGGGGGCTGCGTCAAGGGGATCATCTATCTCCTTTTCTTTTTTTATTGGCAGCCGAAAGTCTGAATGTAATGATGAAAGCCGCGGTGGATAGTAATTTGTTCAAGGGGTATGCGGTTGGGGGTTCTCATCCAGTGGTGGTGTCTCATTTACAGTTTGCGGATGATACGTTGTTGCTAGGTGAAAAAAGTTGGGCAAATGTTAAAGCATTGAGGGCGGTGTTGAACTTGTTTTCAGACATGTCTGGATTAAAAGTGAATTTTCACAAGAGTTTGTTGGTGGGTGTTAATATTGGTGAGTATTGGTTGACAGAGGCAGCTTCCATTTTGAATTGTAAAGTGGGTAAAATTCCATTCCTGTATCTTGGTCTTTCTATTGGTGGTGATCCTCGAAAGTTAGTGCTTTGGGAACCAGTGGTGTCGAATATAAAAACTAGATTGTTGGGTTGGCAAAGTCGTTTCCTTTCATTTGGGGGTCGGTTGATTCTTCTTAAGTCTGCCCTGTCATCGATTCTTGTCTATGCCCTTTCCTTCTTCAAAGCTCCGTCAGGTATAATTTCTCTCATTGAATCTATTTTTAATAATTTTTTTTGGGGAGGGAGTGAGGATCACAGGAAAATTTCCTGGATTGCTTGGAGCTCTGTTTGTGTTCAAAAGGAGTATGGAGGGTTGGGGGTGAGGCAGTTAAGGGAATTTAATTTGGCTTTGCTAGGTAAATGGTGCTGGAGGTTGTTGGTAGATAAAGGTGGTTTTTGGTATAGGGTGTTGGTGGCGAGATATGGTGAGGAGGCAGGGAGGTTGGAGGTAGGGGGCCGGAGTGTCTCTTCTTGGTTGAGGGAGGTAGCGAAGATTAGATATGGAGTGGGGGAGGATGATGGGGGCTGGTTCGCAGGTAGGGTGTCCAAATTGATAGGGGATGGATCAGATACTTTGTTTTGGTGTGACAGGTGGTTAGGGGATGTACCTTTATGTAACCGGTTTGCTCGCCTTTTTGAGTTATCGACGAATAAATTCAGCACGGTGGCTGATATGTTTAGGGGCGGTTGGGGGGAAGGTGGGGAGTCGTGGAGTTGGCGTAGAAGACTGTGGGCGTGGGAGGAAGAGATGTTAGAAGAGTGTAGGCTTTTACTTGCTAATGTTTCTATTCAGTCTAATGTGTTTGACAGGTGGCAATGGGATCCGGATACCCATGAAGGTTACACAGTGAAGGGCGCTTATAAGTGTCTGACAATTCCGGTTGCTCCAACATTTTGTGCAACGGACGAACTAGTGTGGCATAAGAAGGTCCCCTTGAAAGTGTCTATTGTTGCATGGCGTTTGCTGAAGGACAGGTTACCGACTAAGACGAACTTGCAAAGGCGTGGTGCCTTACAGGGTACATCCAATACTTGTGTTTCGGGCTGCGGAATGGTTGAGACGGCATCTCATTTGTTTTTTCATTGTGATGTCTTTAGTTCTCTTTGGCATCATATCAGATCTTGGATAGGCATATCAGGAGTAGATCCTCAAAATAGTAGTGACCATTTTGATCAGTTTATTCATTATACAGGTTACTCAAAGGCGCGACGATCGTTTCTACAATTGGTTTGGTTGCTTTGTGTCTGGCTCGTGTGGAACGAACGTAATAACAGGTTATTTAATGACAATGAGTCATCTATGGATCAGCTGTTAGATAAGGCAAAATTTCACTCTCTATGGTGGTTAAAAGCACATAACACAGTTTTTGTGTTCGGTACTCATAGGTGGTGGTCGGATCCTCTTTTTTGTTTGGGGATTGACTGATCCACTTTTCAGATTCTCTATGTAAAAATATTTGGTTTCCGGGGTGGCTCCTTTAGTACACCTTGTACTAGGAGTGTTTCACTACCGTTGTTTATATATCTCATTTTGAATTCTTCAAAAAAAATCATGCAACATGCATAAAGTCAAATTAATGGAGAGTTAATTCGTAATTTATATGGGAAATGAAAATGAAAATGAAAATTGGCATGTAAAAAAAACATGTATTAGAGCAAGTGTCAATCTTAGAGCAAAAGTTAAAGAAATTAGGAGTTTTGTTAGAAGGATACATCAGCAAAGTGTAGCTTAAAATACATGTATATTGATTGATTGATTGATGATCATTTTACAACTATCTTAAACATGATGTAAATATTGTCCATGAAGGTTAGAAGAGCAAAATATTACCACTTAATTTAAATAATTAAAAATAATTTAATATATAAATAATTTAATTGAAAAATAATGACATACATGTTTTTTTATCCAAGCCAGCTTTGCCATGTCAATGTATGATAGGGAGACCAATAAGCTGGTTTAGAAATAGAATGACGAAAATTTCAATGAAGGTAAAATAGGGTCTTCAAAAGTGCATAATATAATATTACCTCAATTAGGAAATATCAATAAAGAGAGTGATAGAGAAGAAGTGAATTTTTGTCCTCCTGAGTTTAATTCATTTGTTAAGGACGTTGTGTTATTTATGGGTGGGAGTTCGAACATCATATTCTCCATCATAAGAGGTAAATTTCAAGTCAGTAGTCTACTTGATCAAAAAAAGAAAAGAAATTTATCCATAAGCACAATTGTGATGGTAGTTACACATACATTTGATATGCACTGGTACAAAGTTGAATTTAAAATTCCCCACTTCTCGACACTTAGTGTGAGTTTCGGCGTTAAATTCGTTAGAAGAAAAAAAAAAGAATTTTGTACCGTAATCAGGCAATCTTTTGATTGTAATTAATTTCATATTTTATTAATATTATAACGTGTGCTTAGTATGATGTTTTTTTTTTGAGGGAGTGTGGTTAGTATGATGTAAAAAAAAAAAAAACAACAATGATAGGTAGACACCCTTAATGTGTACACCGTTTTGTACCACTCTGAAAAATTTCAGTTAACCCAATATATGGTCTGTGTGACCACATTTTTTTAGTGCGTGACCACTATTTATTTGGTTAACTAAGTGGAAAAATAGTTATCACACACATTTTATAGTTGTGTGACCACATTTGTCAGCTTCTAAATGCTGAAAAAATAGTGGTCACGCAACTGAAACAATGTGGTCACAGAGACCATATATTTGATTAACTGAAATTTTTCAGAGTGGTACAAAAGGGTGTACACATTAAGGGTATCTACCAATCTTTATTCAAAAAGAAATAGTTATGTTTAATATGACATTCTACAATAAAGTGTAATTACCACCATAAGATTGATTTAAGTGGTAAGCAATTTTGATACCTTAAATAAGTGATCGTGAATATTGAAAATGCTATAAGCTATTTTCCTTTTTTTTCAAAAAAAAAGAGTTCAATCTTCAACTATTGCGTACAAAAATAATAATAATAAAGTTGAGAGGGGAGAATTGATCTTAAATGCCAACTAATTTCTCAACGAAGATTAATCAACAATAACTTTATACAATTTTCAAAACATGTATAACATTTCTAAAAATTTGAAAAGTATCAAACTTTATTTTAATTAGTTTTAAAAACTGGGTTATTTCTAATTTGTCTTTTATATTTCCTCTATCGCAATTGTTTACAACACAAGTCTTCAATTTCCTTGTTAGGAATTTAAAATAAACAAATATTTTAAAACTAAATACTTTCAAAAAGCAAACAAACCCTTATTAAACATGTATTATACATTGTCTCTACTAAACCTTTGTAATGTGCATAGCTAGTTATGCACTCGTCAAAAAGAAGAAACATTGATATGTAAGCCATCAACATAGTGCAATATTAATTTGATAGGAAACATTTTAATATCATAATTAAAGTGTCATAATTTTTAGAATAAAGTATTGGGTCTTGATAATGAGTGTTCCTGGGACACTCTTTAAGAATACCTAAAGAAGAAATTATTTTATAAAAAAGTAACACATTTCTATTTACAACGCATTGATTACATATATTTTCATAAAATATTACCATTTAGAGGTTCTTAAAGAGCGTCCCAACGGCACTCGTTAACATTTCCCTTAAGTATTTAATGGAGGCATTTGAGGGACAAAATATTGGTACATACAGACAGAGCAAGAAATAATTTTGACAAGGGTTAATAGGTCTTTACCCCCCTGTAATATAGGTCATTTCCGGTTTTCCCCTAATAGGCCAAACAAAAACGAAAATTTCTTAAAAAAAAATAAAATTGGTTTTTGCTTGGCCTACTAGGGGTAAATGATCAAAACAATTTTTTTTACAGGGGGTAAATCAAAAAAAAAATTTACAGGGGAGAAAACCGAAAATGACCTATATTACAGGGGAGTAAAGATCTATTAACCCCTTTGACAATTGCCAAAATGTCCTTCAGAATTTGGTGAGGTCAATAAAAAGAATTTTGATTGTCATTTTTAAAAAAAAATATCGATTGTATTTTATTTATTTATTTATTTATTTTTTGAGGGAATGCATTTTATTTTTATAAAAAGGTATCGATTTTATAAGAGTGTAAATATATACCATACCATACGTATATATTCCCCTTCCTTTAAGAAAAAAAACTAATATTCTCGCTGGTGCTCAAAACTAATATACATATATTCCCCCTACACTTCAGTATTCCCTTGAACCCCTTCCCAAATTTGTATTTATGTCTTGCACTAACAAGCATGAATAAAGAAACAATTTAGTTTGCTCCTTAAATTCAAATAAAGTTCAATGAATTTGGGCATTAACTAAAAAACATAAATAAAGAAACAATGTTTATAACACATAAAGAAAACCGCAATGATATTAGGCATTAACTCCTATAAATAGATCAACTCTCACACTCTCTCAACACACCAACATCACTCCTCTCCCTCTCTTTCAAGGTTGCCTTCTCTTAAACCAAAAAAATGGCCAAAACTCTAGTATTGCTTTTTCTCTTTTTCCAAATAACCTCTTTCATAGCTTTTGCTGAAGAGCTAGAAACTTTTCATCACAAACCAGCAACTCCACTTCATCCTCCAACTAAGTCACCGGTTCATAAACCATTAGCTAGCCCACCTCACCACAACCACTCACCATCCCATGCACCTTCTCATATTCACACTCCTTTACATCCTCCTCATCCTGCTAAACCCCCGACCCATCACCACCATCAGCATCAACATCATTCACCATCCCCTACTCCATCCCATATTCACACTCCTTTACATCCTCGTCACCCTGCAAAACCCCCAACCCATCACCATCATCATCATCATCATCACTCTCCCGCACATGCCCCTATTAAGCCTCCGGTTCACACTCCTTTACATCCTCCTCACCCTGCCAAACCTCCAACCCATCAACATCACCAACATCACTCACCATCCCCTGCCCCTTCCCATTTTCACACTCCTTTACATGCTCGTCATCCTGCAAAACC
The DNA here is from genome assembly GCF_051527215.1 of Medicago sativa. Taxonomy (NCBI): domain Eukaryota; kingdom Viridiplantae; phylum Streptophyta; class Magnoliopsida; order Fabales; family Fabaceae; genus Medicago; species Medicago sativa. The sequence continues at coordinate 36,120,793 of NC_140755.1, read as the reverse complement.
CCCTACTCCTTATCATCATCACTCTCATGTTCATGCTCCAATTAAGCCTCCAGTTCACACACCTTTACTTCCCCCTCACTATGCAAAGCCTCCGACTCACCACCATCATCACGCTCCAGCTCATGCCCCTACGCACACACCTCTTGTTTCAAGCAACTTGGCCGCTATTGAAGGAGTTGTTTATGTCAAATCATGCAACCATACCGGTGTTGACGCCCTAAAAGGAGCTACACCACTTCTTGGTTTGTTTCTCAACTTTATATGCCTCAACTCTATTTTATTTTATTTGTCTTTTTATTTTAAAAAGTATTTTCTTTTATTTTTATTTTTGTTTTTCTACTATCTTTTGTCACGTGGAGCATTGCCTACAATCTTGCATGAAGAGTCAAAATATATAAGTAATATATTATGTCAAATTTAGTTTATTTTTCACACATTCTTTTGGCTTAATATTTGATGTACAATGCAGATAGATCTAAAAATATTATTACAACCATAGATCTAATATATTGTGTCTGTGTATATACATTATGTTTGTGTTTTTTTCATTGACATGACAAGGTTGTAGAAGAATACTTCCATAGTTACACCATTGTTATGACAAGGTTGTAGAAGAACTTCATTAGTCACACAAACATAATAACACGTCATTATATTTGCCTATAAAATAACACATTATTTAATTATTTCAAAAAAACATTTTATTTAATTATTTTATTTTCTACCTTTTTTATTAGTGTGTGTCCAAATTGTTATGTATTATTTCATAAGAGTTTTTACCAAAACCTTCTCCAACGTTATGGGTTATTTGTTGCTAAAAGACAATTAAATTGTTATGTTGTTTGAAAAATTGAAGGTGCCATTGTGAAGCTCCAATGCGACAACGCGAAACACAAGTTGGTCCTTAAAGCTAAAACTGATAAGAAAGGCTACTTAAATCTTACGTACAGTTACAGTTTTCCCTCAAAAAACAAATCAGTTACAGTTTTCCTTAAATCTTACGTACAATGCCATCTAATTTTCGTCACATATTTCCATAAGCTTTTAGAAATTTGTCTTATTTTATTTATTGCTACATCTTTAATTGATTTTAGTTACGAATTAAAATTCAAGACAAGGAAGTGTAGGAGTTGTCCAAATTCAATATTTTTTCTCTCATGGATATTGTATTTGCATTCATCTCTTTCACTTTCAACTTCCACAATTCCAAACGGTCATGATATAATGATATATTGGAAGATATAAATCCAAACATTAGTACTTTCTTCATATTCTAATCACCCTTAAATTGTGCATGCTTATATATCATTATTTTCGGTGCACTCGTTTTGGGATAGAATAACTTAAGCATACATACATAGTGCTCACGAATATTATTTTGAAGATCAAAGGTGATCTCTTCTCCTATTTTTCACAATTTTTTTATCCTATTTTTAGAGAGGGATTCCTTTTTCCTTTTTTCTTTTGTGAATTAGAGGAAGTTGTATATTGCATGAAATTTCATCTTAAATTCGGATAAATTATTCTTTTTCTTTCTTGAAACTCACAATGTATGTTTGATTCATGTGTAAAACATGATTACTATTTTTTTAAGGCAATCATGTGTTGGCAAGCCATGCACACGGGTTGTCGAATTTTGACCTTATAAGTTAGAATTATAATGATTTGTTACCTCTAATATATATATATATATATATATATATATATATATATATATATATATATATATATATATATAGGTATAATCACTTTGCTCTATAATTAAACTATATATATCCAACAAAGTATAATCGCTTTTTCTTCAATTCAGTTTTATTGTGGCAACAAGCAAATTGTTGCCCTTTCATTTCAACAAATCGGTTATTAATCAAAATAAGGTATCAAAAAAATAATATGTGTATGATATTCAACATAGGAAAACAAGTGTAAGTTAAGTTCCTTAAAAAAAAGTGTTAAGTTAAGTTTGGATCCAACTAGCTAAAAATATTAGTGAAAAAACATTAGTGAAATAATGAAAAATTCTGAAACAACTTGCTCCGTAATAGTACTCATGAAGTACACCTCTCGACATTACTTCTTATTTACTTCAAAAATGAGTACTTTAATCTCATAAATTATGTTTGCAGAAATTAAACCATAATGAAGAAGTAAATCATGAGAAAAATGTATTATTTATTTCTCTTGGAGAATCAATAAACCACTTGAATATGCTAAATATAAAATTTACACAAGTGCTGAATCCAAGTCTTTAGAAGCAATAGAGTAAGATGTAAGAGGATTTTTTTTTTTTTTTTTATGAACAAGGAAAGTGGACAAGCATCAAGAGGCATCATCGACATCCCAACTAGGTTGGCTGGAACACCCATACTAGACGTATCTAGAAAGTCTAGCAAGTGCGTTAATTTAGTACTGGATACATTAAAAATTTACAACAATAATACTACTTCGAATGAATACATTACACAACTAAATGCGTTCGTACATAAAAATACAACTCAGCTTGTCCAAATATAATAGGTACATCCTTGAACATCCGTCTCGTGATTCGCCGGTACGAACGAACACTTGTCGAATCATCCATTCGCCAACTAGCTTGACGTCCCACCTGTTTATCTGAAACAAATAAGGATTGGGATGAGACTTAATGTCTCAGTGAGTTCCACCTAATCCTAGGCTATAGGTAACCTCAAGGGAAACCTACGGTCACCTCGTGTCTACCTTACAACCTGACGGTTGATTATACGTGTACATGTGGGGACTTGCATGCTTAGACGGTTGTGCATACTAGGACCGTCATATAATCATTTTACTTGTTATAGGTTTACTATCATCATATGTGTCATGGCGGTCAAGGGATCCTAGGACCGCTATCTCATGATACGTTAAACGCATCAAGACTACACTTATCATATACATGACACCATTCCTAAGCCGGACGATTAGGGAAACCTAGGTTCGTCATCGGCATCACATTCCTTACTTAACTTGTACTTGTACTTAACATAATCATGCATGAGTTCATTCATAATCATAAACATAATCATAATATACATAATCGCATATAAGTTCATTATTGTTATGTTAGCGTTGAACAAACATTCTTTATCTTGGTTCATTTTACGGAGAGCCCCGGGTGGAGTAACCCTGAGTACAATCCCATACATGACCGATGTACGTACATCGGACTCCCTCGGTGTCGTGCGGGTCCCTTGCGGCTTGAACCGTTCCCCTTGAGTCGAGAACCTCTCGTATCCCCCTGACGAGGATAACAAGAGACACGAGCACCGCCATGCAGTTATAATCTTAGTCTTAACATCGCGGAAGATTAAACCTATTCATACTTGTGTGTTACCTCGGAACCTTGATCGATCCGATTAGCGGTAAACACCTACTTGTTCATACTTGTTCGTGGACGTAGAAATATTCTTCGCATCTTAACTTACATAAACATACATGATTAACTATCTAATTCTCGACAACTAGTCGAGGCTCTAGTTCATTCCCTTTCTTGAAGTATAACTTGCTACCTGTTCAAGACTTGATATATCTCTAACATGCCATGCTTTACTATACAAATAAATACTTGCTTCACATTACAAGAGACTAGTTTAAGGAAAACCTATGCCTTGGGGACTAGTTATGAAGGGTTCACATTATAAGAGTTTGCATGAGCGAAGAACCGAACCAAGGTAAGGCAAAAGGGATGAGACGAGCGAACAGGGCAGAATGCCACCATTCACTCGCCTCGTGAGTGAGCTTACTCGCAGTGGCGAATAGCTACTCGCCTTGGCGAGCTTGGGGGCGAGCAACCCCCCCATTCGGCTCCTCATGCTCGCCTCGCGAGCTCTGTACTCGCAGTGGCGAGTTAGTGCAGTTCAGCACCTGCACAAAACCTGTTTTAAGCCAAAAATCTCCATCACAAAGTAACCCAAGGCATATAGTGTCTCTAGTAATCATAGGAAACCTGTAAAACAATCATAGCACAAGTATTTGCAAGTATAATAAGCTTGGCATGAAAAGGGGTGAATCATATCTATGTACATATGTTGGAGTAAGCCCTAATAGCCAATCTATATTGATTGGGTTTGGCTTTGTATCATGATATTGATATAAATATATATATTGTGAAAATATAAATTATAAGGCGTTTCTTTATTGATTTTGTTTTGTTTCAAAATAATAAAGTCCCTAGAATAGTTAGTCCGTTTAATGGAACATTAAGTATAACTTAATTGTGAGACCCCGTTAAACATAAGGAAACTATTCTAAAAGTATCTGTAGTCAAGCTTTATTGAGAAGTGGGATATCATTAAAGCATAGAGACTATTATGTGGGTAGACTACTGATGATCACATCTCACAGATCATGGATAAAGAGTTATCAAGTCTTCACATAGATATAAATATTAGGAGTAATATTTATATTGGATTGACCCACCGTGAGAATACTACATAGTAAGTTATGCAATTGTCATAAGATATACTCACAATGATAACAGTGTATATCGCTCTTAGACCTGAAACCACTATGATCCCTAGATGTGGACTCAAGTGCTTTGTTGCCATTCTAATGTTGTTTGTAAAAGGATAACCATAACGTTGGTTGATGGGTACTTGATGAAGCATGCTGAGGGACATGAGTGTCCTAGATGGGATTTGTCCCTCCTCATAAACGGGAGATATATCTTTAGGCCTCTTGATGAAATATGACTGTAAAATTGCATGGCCATGCCGAACTAAGTCAATATAAGATATTGGACTTATTCGTTATTCGGTATATTTCGGAATCAAGGAATATAAACATTGATCTATACAAGGGTGACAATATCTATGCCTTGGGATCAATAAAGATATCGAGACAAAGGAGTAAGTGTACACATGAGTATTATCATGGAAAGGTTTCGTCAGATCACTTGACATTCTTGTCACTTGGGTAGCAATGATGTGTTGCTAGATACCGCTCATTGTTTATAATATTAAATATTAGATTTAATATTATTGCCAACGTGACTAGAACCTATAGGGTCACACACAAAGAACAGTCAAAAGAGAAATATATAAGTATGACTTATATAAGGGGTGCGTTCAGTAAATAACGCTAATTAGTTAGCAAAATTACTAAGCTCGTTGTTGGGCTTACTGAAGCCCAATAGTGACTTATGACTTGCAGAGCACACTAGAAGTTCTATAAATAGAACTCTGGTGCTGAAGTTTTTGGTTACATGTTTTGAAGCAACCCCTTTCTTCTCTGCACTTCCAATTCATTGGCTAGCACCGAGTTTTGGAGGAGCATTGTTCGTGTGGACTTACTAGAGGCTTTGATGCTTTGCTTAGCTGTGATCGAGATTCCAGTTTCCAGTTCCAGCTTTCAAATTCCACAGTTCAAGGTAACAATCGAATCACTGATTCATGTTTGAATTTCGTAATGATCCAAGGAATGAAAATCGAAAATTTTCTGCTGCTTCTACTTCATTCTTCCATTCGATTTTCCTTCAACATAAACCCTAGAAATATAATTTTCTCACAAGCATAAACATGACTTCCCAAAGGTGGGATCTAACTAGGAACTCACCTAACCAATGTCTTGCTATTCCTCAAGCTTTAAACTTCAAAGCTTCAAACCCTAGCTCTTGATTCACCCACAACCATGGCTTTATCTCATCAATCCATCTTCAAATCATCTTTCCCTTTGTTGCCTAACCATGAGGAAACAATAGCTTGCACAAGTTCATGCTTCAACTCCCAACTTAACCAAAACCCTAACTTGAATCTTTTCTTAGGTGGAGAAGTAGAAAAATCAAACAAAACCAAGCTTCCATAAATTTAAGGGATCATGATGGGGCTTTGTATAAACTTGTCATGGAAGAGAAGAAAATATCATGGAGGGATTGGTGGAGAAGAGAAGAGGAGGGCGTGTGGTGTAGAGAGAAGGGAGAGCAATTCCCAAAACCAAAACCTAGAGAGAGAAAGAGCAATGGATAATGAAGAAATTTGGGCCAAAATCACTTAAATACCCCTCTTGCGTGAAATTACTTAAATACCCTTCGTCTTACACGTGTTTGCACGTCTCTGGTACTTAACCCGTGACTGTCTGACATTAATATTAAACATTTCCATCATACTTATTTTCCATAAACATTAATCCTCTGACACGATCGACTGGTAATATTTCGATACTGACAAGTGGGATATTACATTCTACCCCCCTTAAAGAAATTTTGTCCTCGAAATTTAGAAATCATCTACCAACCATCGCAACTAAAACTTGCCTTCTTCGGTTTCTGTTAAATAATATCTGATCATTACCCAATTCGAAGAGCTTCGAAGGATACTTTCTTATCAAATTAACATACTATCTTTGTTTTAGTCATACACTCTTGATATAGTTCAATGTAAGCTTTCTTCATTTACACATGTAATTTATCCTGTTTTCTCGATCCGCATAAATCCAAACATAACCTTTTTAATCTTAATATATTTCTCAAAATCCCTGAGTCATCTTAAAATATCATGATTAAAACTTACCCTTGTTTCATGTGGACTGATTATTTCAATTCCGTAACCTATCCGCTTAACATTAATCATTCGGAGAAGTGGCTTATTAATAACTGGAACACTCAGGATTTTCCCTGCAGCGCTCGTTGCATCATAGTCATCTTATCGTACATACACATAGTCCATACTTAGTCTTTCTTACCATACCTTGTGACTCATATTTCCTACTTACTTTGGTTATCTAACAATTCTCTCATCTCATCTTGAAATCTCAGGAAATCTTTCATTTCTCATTGCATCCATATTCATGGCAACTCTTATAACTTGACATAGAAAAGCGAAATCAAATACACCGATACGCTTGACATCCATTAACTAATCTCTTAATTCGCAAAATCCTGAGTCTTTCATCTTAACCCAATTGTACTTGAATACCTTCCATAACACTTATTTATCCCATATAACCCTCTGAAGAACATTGTTGTTCATTTGCCAAACTTACTTTCCATGGCGTTTCATATACTTCCAAGTGTCACCTCTTGTTAGATAATAACGATACTTGTTCCAAGATATTGCTTCATAAAAATTTAAATATTGATATATGGGTTCTTGGAACGGATAAATACATGTCAAAAAAAAAAAAACTTCGTATCCAAGTCCCTCAATATCCATCTCTACTTTAGGAGTTTTAAAATCATAGTTCGAAATTATCTTAGCAAATATTGTCATCATTTAACAAGTTTAGCACTTGTGGGTATGAACCTCATCATGCATAATCCATGAGCCGTGTTTCCTTCCGTGATAACATTCTTAACCTCCAAAAGTAGATTCCTTCCTATTCCCTTGACAATATCCTAGACATACTTTACTGTTTAACATAAATCAGGTAGGATCGTTGATTCACTTGACAATATCTCGTTCTCTTGTTTCAAGAACACTAAACTTGAATCTTAGGAACACCGTATTCGGATACTAGTCACATAATGTTATCTTCTCCCGATCGACACCTCTTCTTCATAACCGGTTATCACACTTGATAGCTTAATCATTACTTTAAGTTGCAAGAAGAAACCTTCTGAACCTTACATGTATTCCTATTGCCATAACACATACTCTTCTTAGCCAACTGACAGTTCTTGCACTGGTTCGACATCACCGATTAGGCAACCCGATTACTTCATATGTAGTGATTCTAGTCTTCCCTATCTTACTTGGTGGATACATATCCATAATACCTTTACTTAGCGTTTTCAGAAACTTCTTATTCGTCTCATAATATTCTTACCAAAACCGTGTTACTACACTTGACTTTTCTTACCATTCCTCTCGAAAGTTCTTACTATCATACTCACGGCTCCGTAATTACCATTAAAAACCTTGCTGACCATTTCCGTTGCACCACTCTGATTCCCACCTGTTGCCTTTAACCAATACTTTAACTCATTGAGACGAATAAAACTTCACATTTCCTTCTGCCCATGCTACTATCTTATCAAATCTTCTATGTTGTAACCAACGCTACAACCTTGCACCTTTACCACCTTGCGAGATTAAGTCTCACGGTAGGTTTATCATGTGCTCGCATTACTTTCCTTGCGGATATATTTTACATACGTATTAGTTGAACTTATCTCCTGACATAACAATACCGTACTTAAACTCGTTCTCAAGCAATCTTGACTCACGGTGCACATTCACGTTGCCACATAATTACCATGGTAGACTCATCATATACTCATACATACCTTTCTTGAACATCCAACATTACATCTTCGTATTCTCACAAGCTATGCTTTGCTTAATCTTACTAATGCTTGTTCATTAATTTTCCTTTTTAACAAAAACTTCATAAATTAGCACACGATTCATTGGCGTTGATGTTTTCTTTATCTTATATAGAAACATTGTGAATCTGGGTAATAGTCATTACTATAAAATTTTCACTGAACGAGTTGATAACACAACAATGCCATCAACTTGCTCCAGTGAGTTTAATTTACTCTACTCGAGTTATAACTAACCGGTACCTACAGAATTCCATTTTAGTTTCAAGAATTCCAACTCCAATCACTCATATGCATATATCTTTTCTAAAACCGTGTAAACTTCATGATTCAAGCCCATTCTTAACTTCTAACACATTAACTTCTAATGTTACCTTGAAACGAAATCGATTTCGTTAATGGTTGTCCATGTCTTTCCATTAAAACTTTAGGATATAATGTGCATTCGATACTTGGTGTTTCAAGGAGTTTTTATTGTGTAAAACATCTCGAAGACAACCCCCCAATATCTAATGCAGTCCCTAGAGACGAACTGACGGTTTTCAAGAAAACTGAAGTTTCGTCCCCAAGTTGGATATTAGCGAGTTTCTTCGATTCCATGTTTTAAGAGAAAACTAACTTTTACATAAAATTCTTATTTCACAAGTAACAATGCACATTATCTACCCTTAACATTATAAAACTTTCCATAATATTTGCAAGACAAGCATTAACATTAATCAACACAATTCTCGGTACATCAAAAATTGTCATTTTAATCATAGTAACACTTAACCTAAACTTTTACTTCTTCCACTATGCATAAATTATCTCATAACTTTGTCTCCTCACGCAACCCTTCAGACATCAAAACCTTATCCACTCTGGGCATTCACATCTTGAACCTCATTCACATACCTTTAACCCTGAAAACTTCCAAATTTCATCAACATATGTCGACTTCTTCCTATCTTGCAACCTCGTACCTACATTCCAGAGTATTTATTTCTTTTCCATAACACAGTGTTGCTTCAACAACGACTCTTACCGAATCTCCCGGTCACTTTTAGACATTTCAAAAATCTTCATTTACGGGTATATAAAATATATATAACAACTTTCCAAACGTTGTCGGATCAATCCATCTTAACATGACCTTGCATTCCTGGAGAAATCAAACTTAACTGGATTAGCTAACCGGCCACCATCTGGCACGGTTAGACTCTTACTATTCTTACTCCGAGTTTCTACCTTCTCAAATCATCTTCATCACATACTTCGTTCCTCCTGGTCCTATTCAACTCTCAGGCATCCGTTCTAACCGTCGAGTGTTAAATTGAGTTGATCAGGCTCAACTAACATCAACAATTAAAACATTTACCTGGAACCCAATGGTCCCACTTCCTTAGTTGTAACTTACTGACCCAAGGCACAGTCTGAATCGACCTGCTCTGATACCAAATGTAACACCCATACTAGACGTATCTAGAAAGTCTAGCAAGTGCGTTAATTTAGTACTGGATACATTAAAAATTTACAACAATAATACTACTTTGAATGAATACATTACACAACTAAATGTGTTCGTACATAAAAATACAACTCAACTTGTCCAAATATAATAGGTACATCCTTGAACGTCCATCTCGTGATTCGCCGGTACGAACGAACACTTGTCGAATCATCCATTCGGCAACTAGCTTGATGTCCAACCTGTTTATCAGAAACAAATAAGGATTGGGATGAGACTTAATGTCTCAGTGAGTTCCACTTAATCCTAGGCTATAGGTAACCTCAAGGGAAACCTACGGTCACCTCGTGTCTACCTTACAACCTGACGGTTGATTATACGTGTGTGGGGACTTGCATGCTTAGACGGTTGTGCATACTAGGACCGTCATATAATCATCTTACTTGTTATAGGTTTACTATCATCATATGTGTTATGGCGGTCAAGGGATCCTAGGACCGCTATCTCATGATACGTTAAACGCATCAAGACTACACTTATCATATACATGACACCATTCCTAAGCCGGACGATTAGGGAAACCTAGGTTCGTTATCAGCATCACATTCCTTACTTAACGTGTACTTGTACTTAACATAATCATGCATGAGTTCATTCATAATCATAAACATAATCATAATATACATAATCGCATATAAGTTCATTATTGTTATGTTAGCGTTGAACAAACATTCTTTATCTTGGTTCATTTTACGGAGAGCCCTGGGTGGAGTAACCCCGAGTACAATCCCATACATGACCGATGTACGTACATCGGACTCCCTCGGTGTCGTGCGGGTCCCTTGCGGCTTGAACCGTTCCCCTTGAGTCGAGAACCTCTTGTATCCGCTTGACGTGGATAACAAGAGACACGAGCACCGCCATGCGGTTATAATCTTAGTCTTAACATCGCGGAAGATTAAACCTAATCATACTTGCGTGTTACCACAGAACCTTGATCGATCCGATTAGCGGTAAACACCTACTTGTTCATACTTGTTCGTGGACGTAGAAATATTCTTCGCATCTTAACTTACATAAACATACATGATTAACTATCTAATTCTTGAAGTATAACTTGCTACCCGTTCAAGACTTGATATATCTCTAACATGCCATGCTTTACTATACAAACAAATACTTGCTTCACATTACAAGAGACTATTTTAAGGAAAACCTATGCCTTGGGGACTAGTTATGAAGGGTTCACATTATAAGAGTTTGCATGAGCGAAGAACCGAACCAAGGTAAGGCAAAAGGGATGAGACGAGCGAACAGGGCAGAATGCCACCATTCGCTCGCCTCGCGAGCCAGCTTACTCGCAGTGTCGAGTAGCTACTCGCCTTGGCGAGCTTGGGGGCGAGCAACCCCCCCCATTCGGCTCCTCATGCTCGCCTCGCGAGCTCTGTACTCGCAGTGGCGAGTTAGTGTAGTTCAGCACCTGCACAAAACCTGTTTTAAGCCAAAAATCTCCATCGCAAAGTAACCCAAGGCATATAGTGTCTCTAGTAATCATAGGAAACCTGTAAAACAATCATAGCACAAGTATTTGCAAGTATAATAAGCTTGGCATGAAAAGGGGTGAATCATATCTATGTACATAAACCCTAGAAATATAATTTTCTCACAAGCATAAACATGACTTCCCAAAGGTGGGATCTAACTAGGAACTCACCTAACCAATGTCTTGCTATTCCTCAAGCTTTAAACTTCAAAGCTTCAAACCCTAGCTCTTGATTCACCCACAACCATGGCTTTATCTCATCAATCCATCTTCAAATCATCTTTCCCTTTGTTGCCTAACCATGAGGAAACCATAGCTTGCACAAGTTCATGCTTCAACTCCCAACTTAACCAAAACCCTAACTTGAATCTTTTCTTAGGTGGAGAAGTAGAAAAATCAAACAAAACCAAGCTTCCATAAATTTAAGGGATCATGATGGGGCTTTGTATAAACTTGTCATGGAAGAGAAGAAAATATCATGGAGGGATTGGTGGAGAAGAGAAGAGGAGGGCGTGTGGTGTAGAGAGAAGGGAGAGAAATTCCCAAAACCAAAACCTAGAGAGAGAAAGAGCAATGGATAATGAAGAAATTTGGGCCAAAATCACTTAAATACCCCTCTTGCGTGAAATTACTTAAATACCCTTCGTCTTACACGTGTTTGCACGTCTCTGGCACTTAACCTGTGACTGCCTGACATTCATATTAAACATTTCCATCATACTTATTTTCCATAAACATTAATCCTCTGACACGATCGACTGGTAATATTCCGATACTGACAGGCGGGATATTACATTGGCACCCCGAGAGACCTCCATCCTATGCCGCCAAACACAGAAACTTCATGTAAGAGGAATCCCATGAATGGAATAGATGAATAAAATGGGGGCTCTAAAAACCTCTTTGGACATGACTTTATAAATCGTGTTCACTGATATACAAAATAAATTTAAGTTGTTTTCTTAATTTTCATAAACTATAGACAAAAAATTAAATATTTAATTGAAGCATAAACCAATTCACTCTCATATATACTATGAGCTCAAAAGATACTAAAAAATTAATTATAGAAATTCGATTATAATTAAATGTCAAAACAAAGAAAATTAGAACAAATATAAAAAGTTATACTAAATTTTAAAATCCATTAGAAATTAATTTATATGCTTAAACTATTATGGTCAAATGTAACAAAAAAAAATATTAAGGTAAAATGTGATATATCTCTTCAGACCTTATTTCTATTGAAATATTATCAAATTTACAATCTAAATTAATATGAATTCTCTTATTTTTTTTTTATATAAACTAATATTAATCATAGTCCAATTGCAATATTTTAAAATACTTAAACCACAAAATTTTGTAATCACACTTACAAAATTATTATTGTCTTATTTACAAAATGATTTTAAAGATAAGTTTAAATCAAACCCGTGGGTAATATACCTTTTGATTTCAACTTTCAATTCTTTTGTTTACAACAACTATCCATTTTTTTGTCGCTAACTACACTATATTCATAGTTACCAACACTACATATTAATTAAAATAAATTTAAAACCTCAAAAAAAAAAAAATTTAAGCATGTAGGCTTGACTGAAAAATATGTATCTTAAACTGCATTTTGCTTATGTGTCACTTCACCAACGTCTCCCTGTTGTAACTAATCTCCCATACTTATGCCATGTGGCTCTCTTTTGTTCTTAATTCTTTACTGGCCATTCTTTACTATATATTTTTCATTTCCCATCAGTTGCAAAAACACTCCATTTACTTCACTTTATGCAAGTAGCACAATGAATGAATTATAATCCATTTTATTAATATTAAGCGGTTACATTTTAAAATTATTCATATTCTTAATCAATCCTCTTACGCACACAAGTTTACTATAAAGCTCCTCATTTTTATGTTGCTTATGTCATCCTTTTCATTTCTTCTTCCATTTCATTTTTTGATAATTTTGATTTTCTCTTCAAGCTTCGTGTGTGTGTTTCTATTTCTATAATTTTTTGTGTTCTCTAATGGATATTTTTTCTTTGATTTCACTGACATAGGCTTTGGAAAAAGGGAGAGTTTTGTTGAAAGGACACTTCATATATATTTTTTTAAGGAAGAACACTTCATATATGAAATGGTGGTTGTATTTTTTTCATTGAAATTAAAGTATTTTTTTCATTATTATATTTTATTTAACATTGTTATGAGATAAGAGTTCACTAAACATGTGGAAGGAAACATATCAAAAATGCATAACAAATGAATTTTTTTATTCATTTTTATTCCAAGCCAACATGTTGTTGTTCCTAAAACTATTAGAGATGTTGCCTTCTCAATTAATTGCCATAAGATGGAGGAAGATTTGGATGGAGCAAATATTGTGAAATTTTACTGTAAACACATTGAGACAAGGAATCATTGTATTAGAGATCAAGTAAACAAAGGAAGGCTAGAACCGCTACATTGTCCTACTACTATATATGAATCAGACGTTCTAACAAAAATTATGAAGCATGACAATTTTGACGAGGTGAGGAACAAGATGGGTGTCACATCTTTGGAACATCTATCTATCTATATATCTATTTATATCTTCCTCTCTTTGTAAACTAAACTTGACTCACTCTAAAGCTTAGAATTGTGCATATGTGGCACCTCTAAAAAAAAGCTTAATTTCTACTCTCTAATTATTCTATCTTTTTTTGGTGGTGTCCAGGGTTCGAACCCTTGACCTCTAATTATTCTATCTAATAAACTAGTCTAATACGCAACTTCTCACATTTATTTATTTTTTTGAAAAAAACTTCTCACATTTATTTTTTTTCATGATAATGCTAACTCAATCATACAGAGTACAATGAGTTATGAACTCACTCTAGACAAAAAATAACAAAGACGTTACGTTAATGAACATAAACATCATTGTTTTTCTATAGCCATGATTTAAGAATCTAATGACAACGGTTTATGCACCTAAAAAATATTCAAACATTTCATAATTTCTTACACCATCATCATTGGATGTATCTTTTAGCATTACTTCAATTATAACCTACAAAATGGAAAAATTTAAAGCGTACTTTTTTTTAAATTCTCACTGATCACCCTTTATAACCACAACTTATGCCACATTCATTTTCACTCAATTCCAAGATGTTTCCACCATGTCTTCCATTGATATCAATTTCACAACAAACACTTTTCCACACTTTTGTTGAAAATTAGTTGGTTATAATTTTAATTAAGGGCTATTGTATAAATATTGATGTTATTATTTTAGTTTTGGAACATCATTATCACTTTCTTCAATCAACTCTTGGATGATACTCTTTAATTTTGTATGATTATATATCGAAAAAACACATTATTTTCTTAACAAGATTGATGTTGTTTTTTATTTTTAGAGAGAACACATTATTTTTTTAACAAGATTGATGTTGTTTTTCTTTTAATTTTGGTTTCAGGTTCTATGCATAACAATTAGAGAGAGCATTTTAGAGCTTTGTTACAACAAAATCACCTAAAGAAGTTTGAGCAATTGGTTTTATTGGCAAAAATATGGTGCATTTGACATATTAGAAACAATATTATATTTCAAGGTATGGTGGATAATGTGCAAAAATTGGTGGATCAAATTAAAAATATTGATCAAACCCGTGCAACGCACGGGTTATATACACCTAGTTTTCAATGTAACCACAACTACCTTTGCAAATAAGAGATTTTCTTTTAACAAAATTCTCCTATTTCCAAAACCTGCACATACTATATATAAAAATCAAAAGAAGGAATTCCATTGTAGAAAATGAAAGAGGGAAGTATGAAAATAAATATTTTGACAGAAGTGAAGTATGAAAATGAAAACTAAAGAAAATGGAAGGGAGAGAAAGAGACACGTGAGCAGTGGCGGAGCCAGAATTATTATAACGTCTGGGCAAAAAAAAATTGCAACACATTCAGAGGGGTTTACATAAGAAATTGCAAGCAATTAATAAAAAAATCTAAAGAAATTGCCCAATTTATAGGGGTTTATATAAGAAATTCAAAGGATTTTACATAGGAAATTGCAAAAAATTTGGGCTAGAGCCCAGGCAACTGCTCAGACTAGCCGGGCCTTGAAACCGCCCCTGCACGTGAGTAGTGGTTAGTAATCAAAGGAATAAAAACAATTAATTAAAAAATGTAATTGAAATGGCCTATACAACACTATTAGCTTTTTACATGCAAATTAAAAATGAGTAGAATAGCAACAACTAAGAAATGTAACCGATTATCTCAAAGTGAAAAGGTAACCGATGGATTTTTTTTTTAAATAGACTTATGATGTATTAATCATGCAACATGCACAAAGTCAAATTAATGGAGAGTTAATTCATAATTTATATGGGAAATGAAAATGAAAATGAAAAATGGCATGTAAAAAAAACATGTATTTGAGCAAGTGTCAATCTTCGAGCAAAAGTTAAAAAAATTGGGAGTTTTTATAGAAGGACACGTCAGCAAAGTGTAGCTAGAATACATGTAGACGGATATGAAATCTATTTATAGAAAAATACAACAACTTGGGGAATAAGCATCAATGACTTAAGAAACAAAAACAATATGGCCAATAAGTTGATAATATGACCCAAGAACTCAATTGTTATATGGACATCCACTTATAATATTCATAACACTACTAACATATGAAAACTGATGTTCACATTTAAAACAATGCGAGAAAACACCAGTAAATGACCTAAATGCCCTTCGGTAGTAAACTGCAGAAGGAACTAACCGACGGTAGTTAACTGTCGTCGAGTCCATCGGTAATTAAATGTCGATGCGATTTCTGCTACAAATTGCAGGCATAACCAACATTACTCTCTCATCCATTATCACTCTCACAACTTAAAATCTCTCTCAACTCAAAATCTCTCTAAAATCTTATCCAAATTTATTCAACAAAATCACAAGTAAGTAATCATAATGCTATTAACATACATTTTAGTTGTTATAATTGTTTTTCTTTTTTTAATAATTTTAGTTTTAGGTTGATTTATATTTTTTTTTTTTTTATAATTTTAGTTTTTGTGTAGATTTAAAAGTATGATATTATGATTTATTTGTATAGTACATGTAAGTTGATTAATTTTGTTAAGATGTTTGCATGTTTATGTTATAGATATGAGTTTTAGGGTTTATGTATAATTTGCACTCCAAGTGTTTGATGAAATGTTTGAATGAGTTTTTCATTGATTTTTTAATTTCTTATGGTGTATATATGAAACAATGGACAATTTGTTCAAAGCTCAAATTTGTTTCAACGGTGGAAACCCTCGTTTGTTCAAGGTTCGGGTTGATGTCACGGTAAAGGATCTGAAGGATCAATTGAACGAAATCAATCAAGGACTCAACCCCAAAGACACAAGGAGGGTGGAGGACCTTCAGTATGCACGTCCCGGTTATTTGCAGACCGAAAAGATAATGCTGACAGATGATGACTGTGCGAGGAGCATGTTCTCCAGATATTATCAGGAACGCATGTTCCCGAGGATTGAGATGGAAGTTACGTTGCTGAGATCGCCTGATGATATTCTCAACAATATGATTATGCCAGAAAATTATGTATAGGTAGTATCATTATTATGTAATGTCTTTATTTTGTTGGAATTTAAGTTTAATTCTTGTTAGTTTGCACAAAATGTCGGCATTGAAGTGTCTTATACGGGTCGAGATTTGCAAGCTTCTTTGAAAAGTCAAAGAATGAAGAGAACACAACATGTATTTTACAAATCAACTTTATATGTATTCACATCAAATTCCTTTGAATAGGATGAGTGTGGCGTATGAGAATGCACCTCATTCCTTTACGTCCCTACTCATCCTATATGAAGGGATTAGATGTGAAAACCTATAAAGTTGATTCGGTAGAATGCATGTGTTTTTCTCTTCATTCTTTTGAATTTTCAAAGGACGCTACAAATCTCTACCCGAAGTATAAGATACTTCAATGCCGACATTTTCCGCAAACTTTCAACAATTTAATTTAAATCCAACATCATGATGATACCACATATATTTAGAGATAATTTAATGTAATGTAGATGAAATAAAATTGTGTATTTTTTGAATTGATTGTGTGTGCTTGTCCAACTTTATTAAAATTTATTCAACACACAACTTTATTCAAAACACAACTTTATTCAAATTTATTCAATTCCAAAATGTGTGGCATTTCAAAAAAACTAAAAAGAAACATCCAACAAATCAAGACATTGCAAGCTATTACATTTAATCATCTCCCTCGTTGCTTAAGTCAATTGGGTTGTCCTCGACAGTCCCTGGGGCACTTGCTTTTGGTTGACGATCGAAATAACTTGTCCTTCTGCTACGTTTCATCTTGTTGAATTTGTACACGGGGACCTTCGCCTTGCTTTTTTGTCTGGTTCCTTCACATTCGATTCCGTGCCATTTCACAGTTGATTTTTCTTTCTTCTTCTCACCCTCCTTTTTCAACTGAACATCACCCTGATTCTGAGAGATATCTACACAATGCAAATATCAGAGATCAAAACCTACACTAATCATGTAACACCCATACTAGATTTATCTAGAATATTTAGCATGTGCGTTAAACTTAGTATTGGACCATTAAAATTACAATAATAAAAATTTCTTCTGAACAAAATATAAAATTACTTGTCTATACATCTGAAATAGTACCACCGGCGGGTACAAAATACATGCAAATGACGAATTACATAATTGTCTAGCTTCTTCTGCTACTTCATCAAGAACCATCCTGCTTGCGAGCCACCTGTGCATCTGGAATAAAATAAAAGAGATTGGGGTGAGACAAGATGTCTCAGTGAGTTCCACCTATCCTAGGCTATAGGCAATCTCGGGGAACCTAGGATCGCCATCTGTTTCTAAACTCAATCAAATTTGGGTTTATACAATTTTATCATACAAAACTGAGCGATAGGGGGATAACTAGAATCGCTGTCTGAAATATTAACATGATCCTTATCATAATGTCATATTCTTATTTATATTCATAGTCATATTCTTGTACATAAACATAATCATAATCGGTGATATTAAGTTAGAAATGTTAGCATTGAACATACAATTAATCTGAATTGATTTTACGGAATAATCCCGAGTGGAGTTGTAACGCCCTATTTTATTATTTATTTAAGATTTTTTTTTTCTTTTTTATTCCCTTTCACATACGAAATCAATTGATATTTTTTGGATTTGTATCGAGTTTAGAGTCCTTTTTATAATTTAATTGATTTATTTGATGAGTGATATTTTTGTTGTGTGTTAATATATATTAGTAGCCCCTATTTTATTGTTTAGTCGAAGAATATAATTAATTAGAATTATGAGACTCTGGGGGCAGAATTGGAAATAAGGGAAAATAAGTAGGTTAAGGATTTATATAAAGGAGAGAGTCAGAGTTAGAAAGATTAGAATACGTGAAAACTATTTTTGGGAGAAAAGGGAGAAACCAAGAGAAGAGAAGAGTCAGAGAAGAGAAGGTATGTAGAACGTTGCACTTAATCAATCTAAGGTAAGGGTGGGATTAACTTTCTCTAATTTTAGGTTGTATAATTCTGAAATTGAGTTTAGCATGTCGTTGTTTGTGAATTTGTGAATTTGGGAATTAGGTTTTGATTTGGAATTGACTATTGAAAAAGTAGATAATTCAATGAATTCATGATTAACTGCTATTGTTGTTGTTGAGAGATTAAGATTCAAAAACCAAAGTTTGGCTAATTGATTTGAGAATTTAATCATATGAAGAGTGATGCAATTAGAAAAATTGTGTGAAAAGTAGTGTTTGAATGTTAGGGTAACCCTAAGTATTGTTTCATATCAGTTTTGGATCATAAGGGCTCTTAAAGTGGACATTTAAGGCAATTTACAAGCACTCACGTAACTCAAAAACGTAGAATTTGAGCACATTGCAGCGCTGCGCTGCAGTAAGGGAGCCTAGCGCCCACAACCCGAGAGCTGGCGCCTCAGGTGCCTGTTCCTGGCGCCTAGCGCCCACATATGGGTGTTTTTCACCCATTTATGTTCCGAACTAGGTCTTGCTGTAAACATGAAAGTTTTAGATAATTTTGTTAGCTTTCCAATGGCTTTGGTTTGACTTGAAAATGATTTTTGGTTTTTGAGTTATGATGAAAATACTCCAAGGAGGTCAGCATACTCTGTTTCCTGTTTTTGCGTCTTTTTCTCATGTTTCTGTTTCAAATTGGTCTTTGGTATAAACATGAAAGTTGTTGATAATTGTGATATCTTTCCAGTAGCCTTGGTTTGACATGAAAATATGTTGTGGATAATTTATTATGTTTTTCAAAGATGCATGATGAATTGTTGATGTTTAAATACGATGTTATATGATGTTGTTTATAATTGATGAATTATGATATTATGATGCGAAGTCGTTGTTGTTGTCGTTGCCGCTGTTGTCGTCAATGTCGTTAAGGTTGTAAGTTGTTGTCCTTGCCGCTGTTGTCGTCAATGTCGTTAAGGTTGTAAGTTGTTGTCGATGTCGTTGAAGTTGTTGGTTGTTGTTGAGTCCATGCATCATCATTAAAGTTAGGGGCTTGATGCCCTGTTGAATGCATAGTCATTCATATATAAAGTTGGGGGCTTGATGCCCTGTTGAATGTATAGTCATTCATATATAAAGTTGGGGACTTGATGCCCTGTTGAATATATAAAGTTGGGGGCTTGATGCTCCGATGAATGCTTAATCATTCATACCACGTTAGGGGTGGCAAAAAAATCCGTGACCGCGGGTATCCGTGGATAAAATCCGTCATGGGCACGGGGCGGGTAGCTAATCGGGTATCCGCGGGTATAATAAATTGGTATTTAACTACTCGTTACTTTATGGGCACGGACACGGATTTGATGTTACCCGTGCCCGCGGGTATCCATACCCGTTAACATATTAAGTAAATTACTAAAATACCCATGCGTATATATATGAGTTTGGTGTGTAAGAAAAAAAAACCTAGTTTATGTGTGGCGCTCAAATTTCTTTCTCTGTTTTTTTCTCAAAATTCGTTCAAACATTTATGTTAGGCTTTTCTGGCTTTTATTTGGAGATTTTTATGCTCTTTGGATATTTATTTGGATTTAGGATGTTTTTATCTTTTATTTTACTTCAAGAATTTGCATGAATTATGTAAGAATCATATCTATTATGGTATGATGAATTTGCTTGGGATTATGTAAGAATCCTGATTTTTGTTGGATTATAATATGGATTATGAAATTTGAATGTAATATGTTATGTATGGATCTTTAAAAGTTGAAGTTTGTAGGTAATTAAAAGTTGAATTTTTCTTTGTACAAAAAAAAAATTCATGGGTACCCGCGGATATCCGTGGGTATCTAAATACCTGTGGATTACCCGTATAGAGATACCCGCACGGGTATGCGGACGGGTACGGGTACCATATTTATCCAAACGGAGTGGGGACGGATATCATACTACCCGTACCCGCGGATACCCATTGACATCCCTATACCACGTTGAGAGCCTATGCTCTATAAGTTAGGGGCTTGATGCCCTGATTGGTAGCACATGCATAATACGTTGTCAAGTTGATGTAGTTTTCGTTGCATTGTCGTTGATGTTGGGTTGTCGATGCTGTTGTCGTGTTGTCAAGTTGTCAATATAATTAATGAGTTGAGAATGAGTAATTATGTGTAGCATTAACGTTGTATAATTGTTGTTTATGTTGTTAAATTCTGTTGATGAATTATATGCTTATTATTATTGAATGTGAATCTCACCCCTTCTGTTTGAATGTTGCCTCTATGTGGGTAACATGCAAATAACCAGGATTAACTGTTGATGTGAGTTGACTCCCTCACGTGTCGTCTTAGGGATGCTCTGATACGTAACGGGATGAGGATCTTTGCATTGCTTCCTTTTGTTACGTGTCTTTATGATTTATGTTGATGAACCATTGAAATGGAATGTTTAATAAGTTGTTTATGATGTTGAGGCCTTTAGCGCCAAGTATTTGTTTTTAAACTTTTAAGAATTTTTCCGCTGCGACGTATTCGAAATTATTGACAGCAGTTGTTTCAAATAAAGAGTAGATTTTAACTCTATTTATATTTTGAAGAACGGAATGTGACATCCTGTTTGTGATGAACTCTGATTTATTTTATAATATTTATATGTTGGGAAAACGGGGTGTTACAATTGGTATCAGAGCAGGTTGGTCCGTCCGGCCAAGAAGTTGAGTCGTTTGTGTCGTGTGACGGTTGAATACTGACGTTGTGTTTTTCTAATCAATGGTTGTCGAAACTCCAGCTAAGGGTACGGTGACTATTTCTTTAGTATGCTTGAAGTGTCCTTTGTCGATATTTGATAGAGATTTTGCAGTTGATTTAGTCTGTTTGCCTTTGAGTGGAATGGATGTGATACTAGGTATGAACTGGTTGGAGTTTAACCATGTTCATATTAATTGTTTTAGTAAGACGGTGCATTTTTCTTCTGCTGAAGAAGAGAGTGGAGCTGAGTTCTTGACTACTAAGCAGCTGAAGCAGTTAGCGCGTGATAGAATTACGATGTTTTCCTTGATCGCGTCCTTGTCTGTTGAGAATCAAGCGGTAATTGATAGGTTGCAAGTTGTGTGCGAATTTCCAAAAGTTTTTCCTGATGAGATTCCTGATGTGCTGCCGGAGAGGGAAGTTGAATTTTCGATTGATCTTGTTCCGGGTACGAAGCCTGTGTCTATGGCGCCTTACCGTATTTCGGCTTCTGAGTTGGCCGAGTTGAAGAAACAGTTAGAGGATTTGCTTGATAAGAAGTTTATAAGACCGAGTGTTTCACCTTGGGGAGCGCCAGTGTTGCTGGTCAAGAAGAAAGATGGTAGCATGAGGTTGTGTATTGATTATCGGCAGTTGAATAAAGTGACAATAAGGAATAGGTATCCACTTCCAAGAATCGATGATTTGATGGATCAGTTAGTGGGTGCACGTGTGTTTGGCAAGATTGATTTGAGATCGAGCTATCATCAGATTAAAGTGAGAGATGAGGATATGCAGAAGACGACCTTTAGGACACGTTACGGACATTACGAATATTCAGTGATGCCTTTCGCTGTTACTAATGCACCGGGTGTATTTATGGAATACATGAATCGTATTTTTCATGCTTATTTAGATCACTTTGTTGTTGTGTTCATTGATGATATTTTGATATACTCTAAGTCTGAAGAAGAACACGCAGAGCATTTGAATATTGTTTTGCAAATGCTGAAGGAGAAGAAGTTATATGCCAAGTTGTCAAAGTGTGAATTCTGGTTGAATGAGGTGAGTTTTCTTGGCCATATTATTTCTGGTAGCGGTATTGATGTAGATCCGTCTAAAGTTGATGCAGTATCACAATGGGAGACTCCTAAGTCGGTTATCGAGGTTAGAAGCTTTTTGCGTTTGGCAGGTTATTACCACAGGTTTATAGAAGGATTTTCCAAGTTAGCACTTCCGTTAACTCAATTGACTTGTAAAGGTAGAGCTTTTGTGTGGGATGTTCAGTGTGAGAACAACTTTAATGAATTGAAGCAGCGGTTGACGACGTGTCCGGTTTTGATTTTACCAAAGTTCGATGAACCTTTTGTTGTGTATTGTGATGCGTCCAAGTTGGGTGTAGGTGGTGTGCTTATGCAGAATAACAAGGTAGGGGCTTATGCATCGAGGCAGTTGAGGATTCATGAACGAAACTATCCTACTCATGATCTTGAGTTAGCTGTAGTAGTCTTTGTGCTTAAGATTTGGAGACATTATTTGTATGGTTCTAGATTTGAAGTGTTCAGTGATCATAAAAGTCTGAAGTATTTGTTTGATCAGAAGGAGACCATGTATTTTTGAGAGTCACTCCAGTGACTGGTGTGGGACGTGCATTGAAGTCAAAGAAACTGACCCGAGGTTTATTGGTTCGTATCAGATATCAGAAAGAATTGGAACAGTGGCGTACCGAGTGGGGTTACCACCGCATCTCTCGAATTTGCATGATGTGATTCATCTGTCGCAACTTCGGAAGTATGTTTCGGATCCATCTCATGTGATTCCAAGGGATGATGTGCAAGTTAGAGATAACCTTACGGTTGAGACCTTACCAGTAAGAATTGAAGATCGTGAAGTGAAGAAGTTGAGAGGCAAGGAGATACCTCTTGTGAAGGTCGTCTGGGGAGGAGCGACTGATGAAAGTTTAACGTGGGAGTTGGAAAGTAAGATGATGGAGTCTTATCCAGAGTTGTTTGCATGAGGTACATTTTCAAGGACGAAAATTATATAAGTTGAGGAGAGTTGTAACGCCCTATTTTATTAATTATTTATTTGATTGAGTTTAGAGTCCTTTTTATAATTTAATTGATTTATTTGATGAGTGATATTTTTATTGTGTGTTAATATATATTAGTAGCCCCTATTTTAATATTTAGTGGAAGAATATAATTAATTAGAATCATGAGACTTTGGGGGTAGAATTGGAAATAAGGGAAAATAAGTAGGATAAGGATTTATATAAAGGAGAGAGTCAGAGTTAGAAAGATTAGAATACGTGAAAACTGTTTTTGGGAGAAAAGGGAGAAACAAAGAGAAAAGAAGAGTCAGAGAAGAAGAGAAGGCATGTAGAACGTTGCAATCAATCAATCTAAGGTAAAGGTGGGATTAACTTTCTCTAATTTTAGGTTGTATAATTCTGAAATTGAGTTTAGCATGTTGTTGTTTGTGAATGTGTGAATTTGGGAATTAGGTTTTGATTTGGAATTGACTGTTGAAAAAGTAGATAATTCAATGAATTCATGATTAACTGCTATTGTTGTTGTTGAGAGATTAAGATTCAAAAACCAAAGTTTGGGTAATTGATTTGAGAATTTAATCATATGAAGAGTGATGCAATTAGAAAAATTGTGTGAAAAGTAGTGTTTGAATGCTAGGGTAACCCTAAGTAATGTTTCATATAAGTTTTGGATCATAAGGGCTCTTAAAGTGGACATTTAGGGCAATTTAGAAGCACTTCCGTAACTCAAAGACGTAGAATTTGAGCACATCGCAGCGCTGCGCTGCAGTAAGGGTGACTGGCGCCCACAACTTGAGAGTTGGCGCCTCAGGTGCCTATTCCTGGCGCCTAGCGCCCACATATGGGTTTTTTTTCACCCATTTATGTTCCGAACTGGGTCTTGCTGTAAACATGAAAGTTTTGGATAATTTTGTTAGCTTTCCAATGGCTTTGGTTTGACTTGAAAATGATTTTTGGTTTTTGAGTTATGATGAAAATACTCCAAGGAGGTCTTAGTGACAGCATACCATGTTTCTTGTTTTTGCGTCTTTTTCACATGTTTCTGTTTTAAATTGGTCTTTGGTATAAACATGAAAATTGTTGATAATTGTGATATCTTTTCAGTAGCCTTGGTTTGACATGAAAATATATTGTGGATAATTTATTATGTTTTTACAAAGATGCATGATGAATTGTTGTTGTTTAAATACGATGTTATATGATGTTGTTTATGATTGATGAATTATGATATTATGACGCGAAGTCGTTGTTGTTGTCGTTGCCGCTGTTGTCGTGAATGTCGTTAAGGTTGTAAGTTGTTGTCGTTGCCACTATTGTCGTCAATGTCGTTAAGGTTGTAAGTTGTTGTCGATGTCGTTGAAGTTGTTGGTTGTTGTTGTATTGTTGTTGAGTCCATGCATCATCATTAAAGTTGGAGGCTTGATGCCCTGTCGAATGCATAGTCATTCATATATAAAGTTGGGGGCTTGATGCCCTGTCGAATGCTTAGTCATTCATATATAAAGTTGGGGGCTTGATGCTCCGATGAATGCTTAATCATTCATACCATGTTGAGAGCCTATGCTCTATAAGTTGGGGGCTTGATGCCCTGATTGGTACCACATGCATAATATGTTGTCAAGTTGATGTAGTTGTCGTTGCATTGTCATTGATGATGGGTTGTCGATGTTGTTGTTGTGTTGTCGAGTTGTCAATATAATTAATGAGTAATTACGTGTAGCATTAACGTTGTATAATTGTTGTTTATGTTGTTAAATTTGTTATTATTATGTTGTTAAATTCTGTTGATGAATTATATGCTTATTATTATTGAATGTGAATCTCACCCCTTCTGTTTGAATGTTGCCTCTACGTGGGTAACGTGCAAATAACCAGGAATAACTGTTGATGTGAGTTGACTCCCTCACGCGTCGTCTTAGGGATGCTCTGATACGTAACGGGATGGAGATCTTTGCATTGCTTCCTTTTGTTACGTGTCTTTATGATTTATGTTGATGAACCATTGAAATGGAATGTTTAATAAGTTGTTTATGATGTTGAGGCCTTTAATGCCAAGTATTTGTTTTTAAACTTTTAAGAATTTTTCCGCTGCGGCGTATTCGAAATTATTGACAGAAGTCGTTTCAAATAAAGAGTAGATTTTAACTCTATTTATATTTTGAAGAACGAAATGTGACATCCTGTTTGTGATGAACTCTGATTTATTTTATAATATTTATATGTTGGGAAAACGGGGTGTTACAGGAGTAACCCCGAAATTTATTCCCATAACATAATCGGTGAAATTCCTGAAAAGGCTAACACCAGACTCCTCTTATCGTCGTGCATAACTGAATGCATGTCCACTACTAACGGGGAACCTCAACTCACTACTAACGGGGAGCCAACTCCACTACTAACGGGGAGCTAGAGGGTCAGGACTTAACTTATTTCTTATAATCATGAATTAACCTCAACTCCACTACTAACGAGGAGTTAGAGGATCGTAACTTAAATAATTTTCTGATAACTGAAATAACTCTCAACTCCACTACTAACAGGTAGTTAGAGAGGCATACTTTGTCTTAACTGATTTCCTTATAATTATCATAGCCTGAATTTGATAATAAAGACGTAGTGATCCCATCTTTGACTTGTAACTACTGACATAATAATTATGTTCTTGTAATGGTAGTTACCCAAATTAGTAGCCTACCCATGAGTTGTTTCTATAACTAATTTGTTCTAAAAGGATCTCTTATGTCAATGTGTAATAATCATACGATGGCACCTAAGTCGGAGGATTGGATAATGTTCTTTGCCACATAATTTGGAAAATAAGTATTTTACATTCTAACCGAACAATGGTCAATTTTCATATGTTAAATATTCCATTCCAAATAATAAGGTAATTTGAAAGTAAAACTAGTAACTAAAAACATATGTTAAGTTCAATTTTCCAAAACTATATATATATACCGAAAGTTTCAACTTAAAATTCTACCCTCCAACATTAGGACTAATCTAGTGTTACACATTAACATGAGAAAATTTTAGAACAAACTAATGGGGTATCTAGCCATGTTATAATCATTCTAACTATGTCATAACTTTCTATTTCAACTTTATATATATATATATATATATATATATATATATATATATATATATATATATATATATATATATATATTCAACAAGGCATAATTCAACTACCTAAAAGGAGGGTTTACTAACTAAGGAACTCACCTTTAACCACTTGAAATGGCCTAGGCTCGTTTTTGTATTTCAAACTTCAACCAACTTCCCGCTCAACCATGAGGGCATTCGTAATCAACCTGAAATCATTTATAACCAATTTGAATTCACATTGTGGGTTATTCCGGAAAAATCCACATCAAACCCGTAAGCCATTTTTCAGCATAAATTCCAAACTAACTCAAGTTCTATAAATCGTTTTGACGTCAGACCAACGGCATTAGAAAAGTAACATCCATACCTACAACTTTCGTGTTTACACCTAAGACCAATTCTGTACCGATCAATACCAGTTTTTATTTAAAAATTCGGGGCAGAGATAAGAAAAAAATCAGGAAAAGCAACTTATATTATTCAAACTTCACATTCATTCAAAAATCATCACAATCAACAACAACAACTCAACATAATTCATACCCAATTCATAATATGGCATTAACAACAACAATCATCAACAACCACAAATCAACAACAACATAACATAAATCATCAATTATCACTCTTAACCCTAATTCTCCAATTCTCAAAAACTAAACCTACAACATGTTAAATGAAATTTTCAGAATCATAGACTCAAGATTATTGAATGATAGTCCCACCCTTACCTTAGATTGATTGATTGCAAGGATTCTACAGACTTCTCTTCTTTGGTTCTTCTCTTCTCTAGGTTTCACCTCTTTCTCCCAAAAACAGTTTGCACGTAATCCCTATTTTCTAACTCTGACTCTCCTCTTTATATAAACCTTAACCTATTTATTTTCTCTTAATTCCAATTCTGCCCCAAAGCCTCATTATTCTAAATAATTATATTTTTCCACTAAATATATTCTTCCACTAATTATATTCTCCCACTAAATATATTCTCCCACTAAATATATTCTCCCACTAAATAGACTCTAATAAATAATAAAATAAAGCCACTCAATAAAATATTAACATAACACATAATTAAATAAATCATATAATCCGACTCTATCTCAAGAAAAATAATTAAATAACAAGGAGGGCGTTACACCGTTGACCTTTCTGAGTAACCTAAAAATATTCCTCTTTGGGCCTTCGCATCAAATTTCTTTAGGTAGAGCTTGTTATTTAGAACGTAACAGGTACATCCAAATTGATGAAAGTAAGAGATATTGGGTCTTCTTCCCTTAAAGAGTTCATATGTTGTTTTCTCCAAGATAGGTCTGATATAGATTCTATTTTGGATATAACATGTTGTATTCACTGCTTCTGCCCAGAAATGTTTAGCCAAATTGTTTTCATGAATCATGGTTCTAGCCATTTCTTGTAAAGTTCTATTCTCTCTCTCTCGACAACCCCATTTTGCTGTGGAGTTCTAGTAGAAGAGAATTCATGGACAATTCCAAGTTTTTCACAAAAATTTTCAAATGGTTCATTTTCAAATTCTCCACCATGATCACTTCTTACTTTTAAAATCTTCATTTCTTTTTCAGACTATATTTGAGTGCAGAAGTTGATGAATACATCATAAGCATTATCCTTACTTTTCAGGAATTTTACCCAAGTCCATATGTTGTAATTGATAGGATAAACCGCAAGTGCACGGTCTATCGAAGTAGTAATAAAAAGAGAGTATCGTCCAACAGGGAGTTGTTTAATTTAATTAACGTTTAGAGAATGATTAGAGGAGAAGAAAGATTATAAAGTTGAGAGTTCAGTTGATTAAAAGTAAATAATAATAATAATAAAAAGAGCCTTGGGATTATTGGTTCATCCTAATGACAAGTCCTTCACTAGCCAAAACCTAAACTCATAATTTCATGTTTTATACCTAATTTCTAAAGACCAGTTTCCCTTTTCCCCTCACCTTTCCGACCAAGTCCAGTGAGAGTTTACCTCTAGCAACCAAACCTATTTCGCTGATTTGATTACTAGAAGAAGCTTATAAAGATTGAAACTACTCATGTCTCAAGAATTGCAAAGACTATTTCACTGCCTTTGCAATTCTTGTCTAAATTCACTTGTTCCAATATCAAAGCTCCACTTTCGCATTATGAATTGATATTTGAGATGATGGATTAACAATTATCAAACCCTCCACTTTCGTTTCCACGGTTTGATAATTGTTAATTCATGTTTAAACGGTGAATTTAGATTAGAAATTAAGGTTACATGGAATTAGGGTTAAAGCTTGGTTCGATTAGGGTTATGTCATTAGACTTATCCAACAATCCCAAGACAAGAGAATTCTACTCACTCATGTTCATCGTAGACATAGAGAAGAAGAGAGAAAGCATAAAGTAAATAACAAGAAAGTAAAGAAATAAAAAGAGAACTTTATTAAGAAAACAATTGTCACTTATTGAATTCCAAGAAATAAAGATGAATGTTTGTGATGGGAGGCTACTCTATTTATAGTTTACATTCGACTTAAAATCTAAGCAACTGCATGGGCTTTTTGGTAAAACTAAAACAGAGTAGCTTAAGTCCTAAGCAAAAGCAGCAAAAGGATGCTCTGGGGGGTGGCACAGCCGTGCCACATGTTGGCACGAGCCGTGCCAAGCTTCTGACTTGGGGGAATTATATTTTTGCTACCGAATCTTCGTATTTTTGCTCCGAATCAGCTCCAAACTCCTTTCTTTTCCTCTTAGACTTAATCCATCAAATATTCATTCCTGAAATATAAAAATATGCAATTGAAGTAAAATAGCTCAAAAAGGAAACAATATTAAAATAAAATCAAATCAAATCTAATTAAAACGAAACTAAATAATATATAAAAACTAGCTAATTAATGACTCATCAAACTCCCCCACACTTGAATCTTTGCTTGTCCTCAAGCAAAAGGCAATAGACATAGTAGCAATAAAAAGATTTAACATATGGCAACACCATTGAAAACTCATGTCTCTCTTAAGGTTTTATTTCAATGTACACTAATCACAACCTCAAGTATTCCTTGTGAACCTATTCAACCCAACAAGTCTCAAGTGAGTGTGTGTGTGTGCAGTCCAACCCTTTTCTTGCTCATGTATAAGACATATTATGAGGAACAGGTTCTATCATTAATACTAAAGTAACCGAGAAAAGTCTTTTCTTCATTTCATATAAGAGAGATGGGAATTTAGTTAGAATTAAATTAACAA
Source organism: Medicago sativa (assembly GCF_051527215.1). Classification (NCBI taxonomy): domain Eukaryota; kingdom Viridiplantae; phylum Streptophyta; class Magnoliopsida; order Fabales; family Fabaceae; genus Medicago; species Medicago sativa. Next base: position 36,090,847 of record NC_140755.1, on the reverse strand, counting down.
TTTAAGCACTTGGGGCTGCATATTGCTTAGGGGCTACCATTTTCTCATAGGAAGTCTTTATGGAGAGGGTGTCCTTTCCACCTAGATTCCATGATCACCCTAAGTAGTGCTGCAATTTTTTATCATCTCCGCGTAGGAAGTCTTTATGGAGAGGGTGTCCTTTCCTCCTAGCTTTGATGAATTTCCTCTTTTGAGGGATTTAGAACTTAAGTTCGATTTAGGGAGTCACCACCACATTTAGGAATTCAGAGAGAGGGTGTCCTTTCCTCCACATGTTGGTGCCATTCTCCCGCCCCATTTTAGTTTAATACATTATAACAATATAGCACATTATTTCCCACACAAACTTATAATACTTTTACTCTCAAGACTTTTAAGGGTCCAAATTACCATTAAAGTTAGAACGTGTTCCTTAAAATACCTACTCATACACTTACTCAAAGATTGCAACTGAGTTCTTTTTCTCATTGGAGAATTTTTCACAATAAAACAAGATGTGGGTATATCAAGAACACTAAAAACACAAGAGATCACTTTCATGTACAAGAAACAACCTTTTAAGAAGAGACAACAAAAAATTTTATGCCATAATTTTCAATAAAAACAAGCTACTTAATCATGCCTTTCGCCATAAAAACAAAACAAAAGAATAAAGTTCAAGGGAGTTTGGAAACACTACGACTCGATACACTTTATTAGGCTCCCCCCTACATTTAGGAGAAGCATTGTCCTCAATGATTCAAAAGAAAAGAAAAGAGAAGAAGGAGCAGAATAAGAAGGAAGAAGAAGAAGAAGTAGAAGAAGCAGAGGAAAGAGTAGAAGGGATGCGGAAAGCTCACAATTTGCCGAAGAAAACAAAAAAATTGAAATCTGGGGGACTGTCAGGCTGGCACGGCCGTGCCAATCCAAGCACGGGCCGTGCCATCTTTCTTCCATTTTTTCAATTTTCTGAAGTTTCATGCAGGCACGGCCGTGCCAATCTTAGCACGGGCCGTGCCACCCTTCTGGATTTCCATCTTCAATTTTTCTTGCTTTTTCGAATCATAGTCGGACAATTACCTACAAAACAAAGGGAAATAATAGGAAAAACAATTAAATGTGTGGGTTGCCTCCCACGAAGCGCTCTTTTACCGTCATTAGCTTGGCAAAAGGGAAAGTGTAGTCCTTTAAGGAGGGTCAATAAGATTCCAAACAGCCACTACTTCATTTTCTTCTCCTACATTATAAACTTTTAGCCTTTGTCCGTTAACCTTGAATGGTCCGATTTTTTCAGAAAAGATTTCAATTGCCCTATAGGGATAGACTTTGCGGACTTGAAACGGACCTGACCACCTAGACCTTAGTTTTCCTGGAAAAAGCCTCATCCTAGAGTTAAAGAGCAGCACAAGGTCACCGCTTTTGAAGTCTTTTTTAAGGATATGCTTATCATGCCATTTTTTAGTTCTTTCTTTGTAAATGCGAGCATTCTCATAGGCATCTATCCTAAGTTCTTCTAACTCACTTAATTGAAGTTTTCTTTTTTGACCAGCTAAATTTGGGTCCAAGTTAAGGTTCCTTATTGCCCAATAAGCCTTGTGCTCAAGCTCAACCGAAAGGTGACAAGATTTTCCATAAATTAGTTTAAAAGGATTCATTCCAATGGGAGTCTTGTAGGCCGTCCGATAGGCCCAAAGAGCATCATCAAGCTTACTTTACCAATCTTTCCTAGAGTTAGAAACTGTTTTTTCAAGAATGGCTTTTATTTGTCTATTTGAGACCTCAACTTGTCCACTAGTTTGTGGGTGATAGGGTGTCACAATTTTGTGTTTCACTCCATACTTTTGTAAAAGCTTTTCAAAATGTTTAGAAATGAAGTGAGACCCTCCATCGCTTATTACAACCCTTGGCACTCCAAACCTTGGAAATATAATTCTTTTGAACAATTTCATGACTACATGTGCATCATTAGTGGGGGAGGCAATGGCTCAACCCATTTGGACACGTAGTCAATAGCCACCAGTATGTATTGATTACCAAAAGAAGAGGGAAATGGCCCCATGAAATCAATACCCCATACATCAAAAATTTCAACTTCAAGGATGTTGTTCAAAGGCATTTCATTTCTTTTAGTAATATTACCGGTTCGTTGACATTTGTCACATTTAGAAACAAAGAGGTGCACATCCTTGAAAAGTGATGGCCACCATAGGAAGAGGAGTGGCAATGGTGAAGAATACTACTTACCTCGCTTTCAGGGATGCATCTTCTGAAAATTCCATCCGAGCCTCTTTTGAAGAGGTAAGGCTCATCCCAATAGTAGTGCTTGAGATCATGGAAAAATTTCTTCTTTTGCTGGTAGTTCAATTCAGGTGGTAGTACTCCTGCTGCAAGAAAATTAACAAAATCTGCATACCAAGGTGCGTTAGTTTGTGCCAATAAGAAGAGTTGGTCATCCGGGAAGGAATCATCCAAAGACAACTCATCCTCATTGGTTTCCCTAAGGCGGGACGAGTGATCAGCTACAACATTTTCAGTGCCCTTTTTATCTTTTATTTCAAGGTCAAATTCTTGGAGGAGCAAAATCCATCGGATCGACCTCGGCTTGGCATCTCTTTTGTTTAACAAATATTTTATTGCCGAGTGATATGTGTAAATAATGATTTTTGATCCTACCAAGTATGGCCGAAATTTGTCAATGGCATAGACTACTGCTAACAATTATTTTTCTGTTGTGGCATAATTTACCTGTGCCCCATCTAGGGTCTTACTTGCATAGTATATAGCATGCATCTTCTTGTCCTTTCTTTGACCCAACACTGCCCCAACTGCATACTCACTTGAATCACACATTATTTCAAAAGGTAAGTTCCAATCTGGTGGTTGTATGATTGGGGCAGTGACCAAAGCTTCTTTTAACCTGCAAAATGCTTTTAGGCATGCATCATCAAACACAAAATCTGCATCTTTAAGGAGCAAGCTTGTTAGTGGCTTAGTAATTGAAGAAAGATCTTTAATGAAACGGCGGTAGAACCCCGCATGCCCTAGGAAACTTCTTACTTCCTTGACTGAGGTAGGAGGTAACATTTTTTCAATAATTTCAATTTTTGCTCTATCTTCCTCTATACCCCGTTCAGAGACCACGTGTCCTAGGACAATTCCTTCTCTTACCATGAAGTGACACTTTTCCCAATTCAACACTAAGTTCACCTGTTCACATCTTTCCAAAACTTTTTCCAGGTTAGTCAAACAATTATCAAAACTAGATCCATGCACAGAAAAATCATCCATAAAGATTTTCATTATATTTTCAACAAAATCAGAAAAAGTAGACATCATGCATATTTGAAAAGTAGCGGGAGCATTGCAAAGACCAAAAGGCATTCTCCTATAGGCAAAAGTGCCAAAGGGGCATGTGAAAGTGGTTTTCTCTTGGTCATTAGGGTGAATAGGTATTTGAAAGAATCCAGAATAACGATCTAAGTAACAAAAATGTGAATGCTTAGCTAACCTTTCTAACATTTGGTCTATAAAAGGGAGTGGAAAGTGATCCTTACGGGTTACATTGTTAAGCTTCCTATAGTCAATACACATCCTCCAACCGGCGACGGTTCTAGTTGAAATGGATTCATTTTTATCATTTTTAATAACTGTGAGACCACCCTTTTTAGGCACTACTTTAACGGGGCTAACCCATTTAGAATCAGAAATTGGATAAATAACACCTGCATCTAGGAGTTTTAAGACTTCTTTTTTCACAACTTCTTTCATGTTAGGATTTAACCTTCTTTGGTGTTCAACGGAGGGCTTATAGTCCTCCTCAAGTAGTATCCTATGTGTACACAATGTGGGGTTTATTCCTTTAATGTCATCAATGGTATAACCTATAACCTTAGGGTATTTCTTGAGGACATAAATCAATTTTTCAGTTTCTACCTTATTTAAGCTTGCATTAACAATAACAGGGTAAGTTGAGTTAGGGCCCAAGAATTCATACCTCAAATTTGGTGGGAGTGGTTTAAGCTCTACCTTTGGTGCCTCTTTTGGTAGACGGGCTGGTCCTTCTTTCACTAATTCTTCCACACCCAAATTCTCCATGGGAGGATTTTCATTCAATAACTCTTCGTAAGCCTTGGCATCTCCTTCTAGCTTTGTACCTGCATTATTCACCAAGCATACCTCCAAACCACCATGTGTAGTTGATGATAAAGAGCATTCTTTCACACAACAGTCGATTATATCTAACATGCAACAAGAGTCTTTGATGGAAGGATTTTTCATTAGTTTAGCAAGTTCAAATTCAACAGTTTCCTTACCAACATTAAATGCCAACTTACGATGCTTAACATCAATTATGGCCCATGCGGTAGCAAGGAAGGGTCTTCCCAAAAGAATTGGTACTTGGTTGTCTTCCTCCATCTCCATCACAACAAAATCAGTAGGGACATACATCTCTCCTACTTTAACCCGAACATCCTCTATGATTCCAGTTGGGTACTTAACGGAACGGTCTACTAATTGTAGGGTCATCCTTGTTGACTTAAGTTCCCCTATTCCCAACCTTTCATAAAGAGACAAAGGCATCACACATTGCCTTTTTCACTATTTCGGACCCTATTACACAAGGTATGGAAAAACTTCCTAGATCTTTAAGCTTAGGTGGCAGTTTATTTGGGATGATGGCACTACACTCTTCTGTAAGGTTAACCGTCTCACACTCCTCAATTTTCCTTTTTTTAGAAAAAAATTTGTTTTAAAAATTCAGCATAAGTGGGCATTTGTGTTAGAACTTCGGTGAAGGGCACATCAATGTAGATTTTATTCATCATTTAGATGAACTTTTTAAATTGCTCATCTAGCTTAGACTTAGCAAACCTTTATGGGAAAGGAATTTTTGGTTTAAAAGGGGGTGGTGTAGTTTCCACGACTTGTGGTTCCTCACTCTCTACCCTAATTTCCTCTCCTTGAGGTTCGCTAATCTCTCTCAACCTCACTAGGCTTGGCCTTTCTTACGGGGTCCTCTAGTTGCCTACCATTTCTAAGTGTAACAGCCTTCATTTTGTTAGTTTTAGGTGGGCTAACTTTTTGGATAACTTGGGAGAGTTGAGTTTCTAAGATTTTGTTGTGAGAGGAGATGGAATCTACTTTTGATGTAAGCGTAGCAAGAGAGTCGTTCAAAAGTCTAGTTTGATCCTTAAGCTCTCGGAGCTATTCTGATTGATTAAAAAGATAATTTTCCATTAAAAATTCAAGATTAGACTTTTGAATGACTCTTTGAATATTTGCATAACTAGGTGGTGCTATTTTTTGACCAAAGGGGTTTTTATGAAGGCTTTGGTTAAAACTTACCCCTTGGTTGTTTTGAATAAAATTTAGTTGTTCAACACTACCTGGTTTGCATTCACCACATGTTTCACAAGAAGGAGGTGTAGAAGTAAAAGTGATAGCACTAACATTCAGTTTTTCAAAGTTGTGGGTTAGTGCATCAATCTTAGCAGCACGGTGATCATAGTTAGAGACTTTGTACATACCTGTCCCCCTTTTGAAGGGTGAAGAATTTGCAACGACTTCCTCATCGGTCCACTGAAAGAGATTTAGAGCCATGTCTTCAATCAGAGCATAAGCTGTTTTGAAATCCTTGTTCATTAGAGCACCACCTGCAGTTGCATCAACAGAGGTTTTAGTAGCATATGATAAACCATTGTAAAAAGTATGGATAATTGTTATACACTAATTTTGGACCTAAAAATACTAGCTCAATTCTTCTTTTCTTGCATTTCAAGTCATCCAAAATATTTTTCTTGCATTTCAAGTCATTTGAATTTGCCCTTGATCAATTGCATCTTTCTCTGCATCTTATTTCAATGTTATTTGCAAAAGTCATGAAGAAGTGTATTTTAGTCATTTCCTGCATTCAAATTCATTTTAGTCCTTGAAAATTGTTTGAGTCTTTCCAATTGGTTTGAATAAAGTCTTGTCTTAATTCCATGTCAAAATCCATTCCAAAATTGCATTTGAGTCATTTTGGGTCAGTTTAGCCCCTAGGTGCATTTTAGTCATCTCCTATGTTAAAACTCCTTTTAATCCCTAAAAATTGTCTCTGAGTCCTTTCAATTTGTTGTATAAGCCTTTGTTTCAATCCCATGTTAAAATCCATGACAAAAATTGCATCTTAATCATTTTGAGTCAGTTTAGTCCCTAGGGGCATTTTGGTCATTTCACATGAAATTTTGGCAGAGAGAGGTTACTTTGAAGTACCTCATTTAGTAGTTGGTTCATTTTAGTCCTTTTGTGCTTTTTATTAGTTTCACTTTACGTTGTTTACAATTTACATTTTTACCCAATTTTATTTTAATTACATTTTAATCCTCAAAGTCTTATTATTTGCATTTCAGTCCTCAAAGTTTTTATTATTTGCACTTTAGCCCCATTTTTCATTTCACGTCCTCTGAGTGGTTCAAGTTGTTTTTTTTAGTCCTTTGACAGTTTACATCTTAGTCCTCAAAATGTTTTAATTTCATTTTAGTCCCTTTTCCATTATTGCATTTTGGTCCATGTATTTTCAACAATTGCAGAAAGGTCCTTAGGTCCTAAAACTCAGCAAGGCCGAGTTAGTTACAAGTCCAGACAGGTGTCAATAGTCCATTGGCTATCAACATCACACTTGGCAGCCTATATAAAGGCCATCTCAGCCACCGCCACAGTAACAATTCCATTCACAAAGTGCCAACTCAACAAACACAATTTCCCATTCTCTCTCTTCTCCCAAGGATCAAAATCCTAATTGTTTCCAGAAATTGCCAAGAACACAAAGAACATTCACGAAACCCTAACTTTACCAGAATCAAATTTAAGCCAAATTGAAGCAATCTCTTCGCACTTCTCAGAGATTCACGTTTGAATCTTCATCATCGAACTAGAAAAACTGCAATACAAGCACAAATTCAAAGAATTCGTACGATCACAGTGAGAGAAGTGAGAAGAAGAGAGAATCAAAGCAAGTTCTGAACCAGTGAAGAAGAAAGAGAGAAGAACACCGATTTATTTTCGGTTCAAACTTACCAGAAGCTCTCAGGGATCTTTTTGTTTGAATCTCCAAATCAAAACCAGGTAATCACCAAGACTTCTTCGTTTTTTATCGCAAAAGCTCAACGAAGGTCTACAAACGTAAATAAACGGTGAATCGAAGCAGATTAACGAGTTCTCAGACTTGTTCTTTCAAAGAACTTTGAAAAGATTCGAAAAAGTTTGAAACCGAAACCCTAAAATGTAGATCTACGAAGATTCACCGTTTATTTTGAAAAACTAAGTTCATATTCGTAATCAGCATGAAAAATAGAATAAGTTAGGGTTTAGATCCATGAAGATCAAAGATGTTTAAAGTGTTGCGGGAATCTGGAATTCACGGCGGTGACAATGAAGATTCCGATGAATCTTCATCGTCTCCATCCGTTTCATTCCAGAAACCGGCGGTGGAGAGATGAACACCGGTGAAAAGAGAAGTGAGAGCTTCTCTCACTAGGTTTAGATTAGAGAGAGAAAAAAGAGGAAGAAATGAACTGGACCGGCCTCTGTATGTTTATATAGAGGCCTGGACCGGTTCGGTTCGTTCTGGTTCACCTCTTCTCTATCTCAACCGTTGGATCTAGGTTTGATCCAATTGGATCAATCCAACGGTCCCTGTGCTTCCCTGGTGATCGAGAACCATTTCCCTCTGGGCCTGGGCTTCTTTCTTCGTTTTCCTTTTGTTTTTTTGCTATGTACACCTGTATCTTGCTATCTGAACCCCTATGTTGTTTAATTTTCATGCAAAAAAATCCAAAAAAATTACCAGTGCATTTCTTGATGTTTCTAGTTGTTTTTGATGCTTTTTACATGTTAATGCTGACTTGAGAAATATGCGAAGAATATTTTTGTCTCTTGTTAGTTTAATATCGTCTATTTTTACTAAAACTTTGTGAAAATTGCTAAAAATAACTCCTATGTGTTTCTTGATGTATATGTGATGTTTTGTGATGATTTTACATGATGAAGGATGGATAAAACATAGGTGAATTTCCTTGTGTTTGTTTTGGTGCCTTTTGTCAATATTTGTGAAGTTTTTTTACATGATTTGATTCCAATACTTTGTCTCATAATGATTGATGCTTGATGAATAAATTTTGTGATGTGTTTGTCCTTGATTTAGGGTATTTGGTACTGTTTGTGATGAATGTTGTTAGTTTCTTGTTTTACAAGTCATGTAAATATTGGCTTGTGAAAATAAAGGGTAAAAATATGTCTATGAATATGTCATAACTCTTAGCTTGATATTTCTTTGTGATTCTCATGTCATGGCTGAAATAAAAACCTTTGAAGATTGTCATGATATGGGGATTATGGGTCATATACTTGTTTAGATTTTATGATAAATTTTAGGCATATCTTTGCCACTTTTATGTTAAGATTTTGTGACCATTTGTCAAAGTTTTTTAGTGTTTCTTCTTGCTTATAATTTCTATTCTATCATGCCTTATGCTACTAACCCTTTCATTTCATGTTTCATTCATCCATGAGCATTTCATCCTCCATCTTATATTCTTAGTTCCTTGTTTCTTGCACTTTAAATTTTGCCAAGACTTAGCATGTAATGCTTAGGGACTTTGTAATTTCTTTTATGCAATTTAAATTCTTGCAAGACCATAGAATGTACACTAGGGCATATGTAAAGGACAATGGACTCTAATGATGTACACCGACACAAGCACCGACACATGCACACATACGTCACATGGATACTTTAGATGTATGTTTAGGGAATGTATGCTTTAGATGTATGCTTAGGAATCACGATACTTAGAAAAATTCCCTTTTCAAAAAAAATATGAACAACTTCACTCAAATAACTTTCTAAATAAACTTTGGGATCAAAATCCCATTGATTTTCTCTTTATTTTCTTAAACAAAAACCTTAATGGATTCTAATAATACTTAGACTTTCTTTTGCAAAATGACTAATTCAACTTCATATTTTCACAATCTTATGCCCTTGAGGCCTCTCTCTCTCATTCTTCAAAATTCCCTTTTTCGAACTTAAAATCAATCAACCAAAAACAAAAACATTTTTTGTGGAAGAGAACTACATGGAGTTTGATCCCTTAAAAGGGTATGTAGGCAGGAAGTCAAAACTTCTCCAAGTCCAATAAAACGAAATTCAAACATCTTCTTCTCCCTCCAATTCTTGACTTAGTAAACCCTTAGGTGTAAATATCATTTTTCAAATAGCATTTTGAAAATAAAGCGCGCGCGTAGAAAGTAAAGACGGTTCCTATAGGGTACTATAGTTGTTATGGGTGCCTAACACCTTCCCGTAGCGGAAACAACTCCCGGACCTTGATTCTCAAGGGTTTTTCTTATTTTTCCCTTCCCAAGAAAAAATGAGATATCAAAGGTTAAGAAGGTTCAAACTTAATCAATGTTTGACAACCGAAAAACCAAGATAAAACAGCTGGCGACTTCACTGGGGAGATTCAAGAGTTACGCCTAGTCTTTATTTCCACGCTTGCGCTTTTGTTTTTACTTGCTTCTTTCTTGCTTTCTTATGTGAATAAATGTTTAAAATTCTTGTTAACGTGTGGGGGTGAGAATATCAAAAGTCATACACCCGGGCTGAGTGAACTTAGGATTTAGGGGGGATATAATCGACAATTCATTCCGAGGGTTGCCTCGTGTATTGGATTATGCGATCAATCCCACATAGCTGAGGCATTTTAGGGGTGATGTTGTCGGCGCGTGTTGTCGCATTTAGGCACTTTACTTCTAATTGTTCTATGATGCTATGAACCATAGATAACCAAACCCATCCATGGCCATTTTCTAGGATGTAGTGCGGAGGCTAAACCGAGTATTGTCTCGAGTTTTAGTCGTCACGCGATGCTACACTCAAGTTAGACCTTCTTACGGATAATCATGGAGCGAGTGTTTGTCTCGTGGCACCATGATATACGTCGGAGAGGTTGCAACTTGGGAACTTTTTTAGAACCCGGTTACTATTATCCAAAGCCCTAGATTCACCGGACACCGTGTCCACCCATGACTCCTTCAACCCACCATGTTTTCTTCGCACTTGAACATGATCATGCATACATGCATAAATTTTTCCCATGCATTTATCGAAGGGCTTAGACAAATTGAATTTGTAAACATTACAGGAATGGGGAAGACTAAGTCCTACAAGTTCAAGGAGGTGGATTTGGCTAGTTTGAGAGATTTGGCACTCAAGATCAAGGATCCGATTGGTTTCCGACATCGTTACGGGGCCTTACTTACTCTTATCCGGACTAATGTGGATGAAAAGCTTGTGCACACTCTAGTGCAATTCCATGATCGGGACTATCATTGCTTCACTTTTCCCCACTTTCAGTTAGTGCCCACACTCGAGGCTTATTCTTGCTTGATGGATCTATCTATTGCTAAGGGAGTACCTTTCACTGGTCTTGAGCATCCTCCTACTCCTTTGGTTATTGCCCATGATCTCTATCTCAAGACTTCCGATGTTTCCAAGAATCTTGTCACTAAGGCTCACATCCGAGGATTCAATTTGGAGTATTTACTTGAGAAAGCTAACCTCAAAACTACTTGTCAGGACACTCTTGAGGCTATTCTTGCACTACTCATCTATGGGCTTATTCTCTTTCCAAATCTTGATGACTTCGTGGACATGAATGCTATTATGATCTTCCACTCCAAGAATCCGGTTCCTACTTTGCTAGCCGACACATACCATGCTATTCACGATCGATCCGGCAAGGGTCGTGGATACATTCTTTGCTGTGTACCTCTCCTCTATAGGTGGTTTATTTCGCACCTTCCGAAGTCTTTCCATGATAATCCAGAGAATTGGACTATTTCACAAAGAATCATGGCTCTCACCCCTAATGAAGTGGTTTGGCTCACTCCCATTGCTAGGGTCAAAGAAATCATCTTCGGTGGTGGGAAATTTCTTAATGTACCTCTTCTTGGTACCCGGGGTGGAATCAACTATAACCCGGAGCTCGCTTTGCGACAATTTGGTTTCCCGATGAAAGAAAAGCATATCCATCTTGCTACATCTCCTTACTTCTTCCATTACTCCAATGCACCCACAGGAATAAGAGAATATTTCATAGAGGCTTGGTCTAAGCTTCGGAAGAAAGAGGTGAAGTATATGGGTGTGAGATCCGGTATTGCTCACGAGGCCTATACTCAGTGGGTGATAAACCAGGCTGAGAAGATTGGCATGCCTTACCCCGCCATGAGATATGTGTCTGCATCTATTCCAACCATGCCTTTGCCTTTACTCCCACCTACTCAGGAGATGTATCAGGAGCATCTAGCTATGGAGAGCCAAGAGAAGCATCAATGGAAGACTAGATACTATGAGGCTGAGAATTTGATCATGACTTTGGATGGAAAAGATGAACAGAAGACTCGTGAGGTTTTGACATTGAAGAAAGAGCTGGCTAAAGCTCGGAAAGAAATTGAAGAAAAGGATAAGTTGCTTATGGGAGATTCCAAGAGGGCTAGGGGTGCCCGTAACTTCTATGCCTGATACTGCAGTTATGAGTCTGAGTCTGAGTCTGAGGATGATGCTTCCACTTCCTATGCTTGAGGATTTCTGTTTCCTGTTGTTATTTCCAGTTGTTATTTCAAAGTCTACCCCTTGGCTTAGTATTTCAAAGGGAATTATCTTGTAAAACCTTGTGATGTTTGAATGTTTCAGTTTGTTTAGCCATGTTTACAAATTTCTAATTCGTCTAAAACCCTTCGATAACACAAAAAGAGTCTTTTTTGCATATGCATTTACACATCTCATGCATCATATGCATTCATTGGTCACAAAAGACTTCCCTCGTGCTCATTGCCTCCTGGTTTTTCCGCCGCAATCTGAAAAGTGGCTCGTGCTCGTAAGGTTTACCAACCAGATAGAGTTCATCAAACAAGATTGTACAAGAGAAGAAACATGGCTAACTTTGAAGAAGAAAATGCTCAGCTCCGTGCCAAATTGGCTGCTATGAAAGAAGACTTGGCTAAGGCTCATGACGCTATGTCTACTATGATGGCTGCTCAAGAACAACCAGCCACATCTGTTCCAGCTTCTACTGAAATGATTCCATCTATCCCACTGTCTACTGTGGTTTCTGATGCTCGGTTTGTTATGCCCAATGGACGCCCTTATGGACTCTCAGCTTTCTATGCTCCTAATACTGCAGCTGGTATTTCTGGTATTGGCAGTCAAAGACAGATTCCTGTGACAACTTTTGCTTCTACACCTACCTCTATGCCTCAAGTGACTACTGTTGTTACCGATCCTGTTGTACACACTGTGCAACAGGTAATCGATGTTGACACTCCGCGTGGACAAGACCCTATAATGGAGGCTATGAGAAAACAGTTAAGAGAGTTAGCTGGAGAACTCCGCGAGGTCAAAGCTAGCTGTGGGAACGGTGCTTCTGCTAAGGCTCGTGATCTATGCTTGGTATCCCGATTTGAGGTTCCTAAGAAGTTCAAAGTGCCAGATTTTGACAAATACAATGGAACTTCTTGTCCACATAGCCATGTTATTCGGTACGTCCGAAAGATGGCCAACTACGCAGATAATGATGCGTTGATGAGGAACTCGCTGCTACTTTTGAAAATCATTATGAGTTTAACACCCGCTTGAAGCCGAATAGGGATTCTCTTAAGTCTTTATCTCAGAAGACAGATGAAACCTTCCGTGAATATGCTCAGAGATGGAGAGGGGCAGCTGCCCGTGTTTCTCCTCGGCTTGATGAGGAAGAACTGACACAGACATTCCTGAAAACTTTGAAGAAGGAATATGTTGAAAGAATGATAATCTCTGCTCCAAATAATTTCTCCGACATGGTTACTATGGGAACTCGTCTAGAGGAGGCTGTTAGAGAAGGTATCATTGTTCTTGAAAAAGGTGAGTCCTCAGCTAGTGCGCCAAAGAAGTATGGTAATGGCCACCATAAGAAGAAAGAATCCGAAGTAGGGATGGTATCTGGTAATCAGTCTACAGCTACTGCTCAGTTACCTCTGCCCTACCAATATATGCAGTACTCTCAACATCCTTTCTTCCCATCATTCTACCAGCAATATCCTCTGCCACCAGGTCAACCACCAGTGCCTGTTAATGCCATTGCTCAGCAGGTACAACAGCAACCTCCTGCTCAACAGCAACATCAGCAACAACAGGGTCCTCGGCCCAAGACTTATTTTCCACCAATACCAATGCGGTATGCTGATCTGCTCCCAACTCTACTCGCTAAAGGCCACTGCGTCACCAGACCAGGCAAGCCCCCGCCTACGCCATTGCCTCCCAGGTTCCGGCAATATCTCACATGTGAATTCCATCAGGGCGCTCAAGGCCACGATGTGGAGGGTTGCTATGCTCTGAAGTATGTTGTAAAGGATCTGATAGACAGAGGACGGTTGACTTTTGAAAATAGTGTTCCTCATGTTCTCGACAATCCACTTCCAAACCATGTTGCCGTTAACATGATCGAGGATTTCGAAGGAGTTCGTGTGTTCCTAGAGAGGCTCCCACTTTAGATGTCCGTAATGTTGCTACTCCTTTGGTGCCACTACATGTCAAGCTTTGCCAGGCTTCTTTGTTTGATCACGATCATGCTTCTTGTTCAGAATGTCTCCGAAATTCCATGGGTTGTTGTGTGGTGCAAGATGATATACAGAGCCTAATGGATGACAAACACTTGATTGCCAGTGATGTTTGTGTGATTGTGCCAGTGTTTCATGATTCTCCTGCTGGAAGGGTATCTCAGACAAAGGATGTTGAACCCTTAGTGATCAGGTTGCCTGACCCAGTATCTTATGCCTCTACAAAGGCAATCCCTTACAAGTATGATGCAACTATGATTGAGAATGGGGTGGAAGTGCCTCTGGTATCCCCGGCTACGGTTGATAACATTGCTGGAGAAATTACAACTCTGAGGAGCGGAAAGGTTCGTCCACCCTTGTTCCAGAAGAAAGTAGTTACACCTGTTGCCACAATAACTCCACCAGTTGCTCCTCCTATTAACAAGAACACCGGCCCATCTGGCCAGTCCATTGAAGAGTCTAATCTGGACGAAATTCTGAGGCTTATTAAAAAGAGCGATTATAAGACTGTAGACCAACTGCTGCAAACTCCGTCAAAAATATCCATCTTGTCTCTGCTCCTGAGCTCAGAAACTCACAGGAAAGTATTAATGAAGGTACTAGAACAGGCCTATGTTGATCATGAAGTCTCTGTGGATCAATTCAATGGAATAGTGGGTAATATTACTGCTTGCAATAACTTGAGGTTTGGTGACGATGAGCTCCCCGAAGCAGGGAAACACCATAACTTAGCTTTGCATATCTCAGTGCACTGTAAGTCTGACATGATATCCAATGTGCTGGTGGACACTGGATCATCCTTAAATGTAATGCCTGAGTCTACATTGAGACAGTTGGGTCATCATGGAATTTCTCTGAGGGGAAGCAGTTATTTGGTTAAGGCGTTTGACGGATCTCGTAAAGATGTTCTTGGAGAAGTAGATCTGCCAATCACCATTGGTCCTGAGACGTTCCAGATCACTTTCCAGGTCATGGACATCAATGCTTCCTACAGTTGTCTCCTCGGAAGACCATGGATTCACGATGCCGAGGCAGTAACTTCTACTCTACATCAGAAACTCAAGTTTGTTAGGAATGGTAAGCTTGTCACTGTACATGGTGAAGAAGCGTATCTGGTTAGCCAAGTGTCATCTTTCTCTTGTGTTGAAGCAGGGTCCGCTGAAGGGACGTCATTCCAAGGCTTGACTGTTGAAGGTGCAGAGCCCCGGAGAGCTAGTGCTAGTATGGCTTCATTGAAAGACGCCCAGAAAGCTGTTCAAGAGGGGCAAGCTGCTGGCTGGGGCAAAGTGATACAGATTTTGGAAAACAAGCGTAAAGAGGGCCTTGGGTTCTCCCCGACCTCAGGCGTTTCAACAGGAACTTTCTATAGTGCTGGGTTTATCAATACTATTGTTGAAGATGCTGCTGAAAGTAGTTGTGTGCCTACGTTTGTTGTACCATGAGGCACTGTGAGAAATTGGGAGGCCATTGATGTTCCTTTAGTCATGCATGCTTCCATGTAATGTGTCGTGTTGCTCATGCTTTTCTTTGTTTTCAAAATAATAATCCTTTCGCTTTGCCCAAGGCGAAAGTGATATCCTTGTAAGGGCATGTTTGTTTCGGCATTGCCGTTATCAATAAAAGTTGTCGTCTTTTCCGCGACTCTTTGTTTTTGTACTTTTTAGTGCCTTTTTCATGGAAATAATGGTAATGCCAGAAAGAACCAAAACATCTGTATTTTCTTATTAATTTCAAAAATCTGCATGAAAAACATTTTTCTAAAATCATCCCAATCATATTATGCAGATTGAACCACAATAAACCCGTTGAACACAGTGACCCTATGGTTCCTCCAAATTTTGAATTCCCTGTATATGAAGCTGAAGATGAGGAAGATGATGAAGAAATACCATGTGAGATCACTCGACTGCTTGAGCAAGAAAAGAGAGCCATTCAGCCTCACCAGGAAGAGATTGAGCTTATCAACCTGGGTACTGAAGAGAACAAGCGAGAGATCAAGATTGGTGCTGCACTTGGGCCAGAAGTGAAAAAGAAGATTACTCAGCTTCTCCATGATTATCCAGATGTCTTTGCTTGGTCCTATGAAGATATGTCGGGTCTAGATCCCAAGATTGTGGAACATCGAATACCGACAAGACCTGAATGTCCTCCCGTCAAACAGAAATTGAGAAGGTCCCGTCCGGACATGGCACTTAAGATCAAGGCTGAGGTGCAAAAGCAAATTGATGCGGGCTTCCTCATGACAGCTGAGTACCCTGAGTGGGTTGCCAACATTGTACCAGTACCAAAGAAAGATGGGAAAGTTCGAATGTGTGTTGATTACAGAGATTTAAATAAAGCCAGTCCGAAAGATAACTTCCCACTGCCTCATATTGACGTGCTTGTTGACAGTACTGCTCAGTCTAAAGTGTTCTCTTTTATGGATGGTTTCTCTGGCTATAACCAGATACGGATGTCACCAGAAGATAGAGAAAAGACGTCCTTCATCACTCTGTGGGGAACGTTCTGTTATAAAGTGATGTCGTTCGGCTTAATAAATGATGTTGCTACCTATCAAAGAGGTATGACTACTTTGTTTCATGATATGATTCACAAAGAGATCGAAGTATATGTTGATGACATGATTGTGAAATCAAGTGATGAAGAGCAGCACGTTGTGTATTTGAAAAAGATGTTTGAAAGATTAAGAAAGTACAAGCTGCGGTTGATTCCTAACAAGTGTACATTCGGTGTAAGATCTGGAAAGTTGCTAGGCTTCATTGTCAGTCAAAGAGGCATTGAAGTTGATCCTGACAAAGTCCGAGCCATCAGAGAGATGTCGGCCCCTCAAACAGAAAAGCAAGTCAGAGGTTTCCTCGGACGCCTGAATTACATTTCAAGATTTATATCTCACATGACCACTACCTGTGGACCAATTTTCAAATTGCTCAGAAAGAATCAACCTGTTGTATGGAATGATGAATGCCAGGAAGCTTTTGATAGTATCAAAGAATACCTGTTGGAACCACCTATCCTTGTCCCGCCAGTGGAAGGAAGGCCTTTGATTATGTACCTGTCAGTGTTAGATGATTCTGTGGGTTGTGTTCTCGGTCAACAAGACGAGACTGGAAAGAAAGAACATGCTATCTATTATCTGAGCAAGAAGTTCACCGACTGTGAGACTCAGTATACAATGCTTGAAAAGACTTGTTGTGCTTTAGCTTGGGCTGCCAAACGCCTACGTCATTATATGGTGAATCATACAACTTGGTTGATATCTCAAATGGATCCAATCAAGTACATCTTTGAAAAACCTACTGTTACTGGAAAGATTGCACGTTGGCAAATGTTGTTGTCTGAATATGATATTGTGTACAAAGCTCAGAAAGCAATCAAAGGAAGCATCCTTGCTGAGCATCTTGCTTGTCAACCTCTTGATGATTACCAGCCGATCAAGTTTGATTTCCCCGATGAAGAAATTATGTATTTAAAAGCAAAAGACTGTGAAGAACCACTGATCAATGAAGGGCCGGATCCCAATAGCAAATGGGGATTGGTATTTGATGGTGCTGTCAATGCTTATGGTAAAGGGATTGGAGCCATTATTGTAACTCCGCAGGGGCACCACATTCCTTTCACTGCTCGAATCACTTTTGAATGCACAAACAACGTGGCTGAATATGAGGCATGCATCTTGGGCATTGAAGAAGCCATTGATATGAGAATAAAGCACCTTGACATCTATGGAGATTCTGCACTCGTCATTAATCAGATAAAAGGTGAATGGGACACTCATCATGAGAAGCTGATCCCTTACCGTGACTATGCAAGACGTCTGTTGACATACTTCACCAAGGTTGAGTTGCACCATATCCCTCGGGATGAACACCAGATGGCTGATGCTCTTGCTACTTTATCCTCCATGTTTCGTGTGAACCACTGGAATGATGTGCCCGTAATCAAAGTGCAGCGTCTTGATAGACCCGCTCATGTGTTCACTATTGAAAATATGCCAGATCAGGCTGATGAAGATGTGAATGATAGAAAACCTTGGTATTATAATATCAAACAGTTCTTGCAGAGTCATGAATATCCACCTGGTGCCTCCAATAGAGATAAGAAGACCTTGAGAAGATGGGCTAGTAGATTCCTTCTGGACGGCGAAATTCTATACAAGAGGAATTATGACATGGTCTTGTTGAGATGTGTTGATAAACAAGAAGCTGAGAAATTGATGCATGATGTACATGACGGTACCTTTGGGACCCATGCTACAGGTCACACTATGTCAAGAAAACTGTTAAGAGCCGGCTATTACTGGATAACTATGGAGCGTGACTGCTACAGACATGCCAAGAAATGCCACAAGTGTCAAATCTATGCTGATAAAATTCATGTGCCTCCACATGCTCTCAATGTTATATCTTCCCCATGGCCTTTCTCTATGTGGGGCATTGACATGATTGGAAGAATTGAACCAAAAGCTTCTAACGAACATCGTTTCATTCTAGTGGCAATTGACTACTTCACCAAATGGGTTGAAGCTGCTTCCTATGCAAATGTGACCAAGCAAGTGGTAGTGAAGTTTATCAAGAATAACATCATCTGTCGATATGGTGTTCCCAACAAGATCATCACTGACAATGGTTCCAATCTGAACAATAGCATGATGCAAGCTTTATGTGAAGAATTCAAGATCGAACATCACAACTCTTCTCCTTATAGACCTCAGATGAATGGTGCAGTTGAGGCCGCTAACAAGAATATCAAGAAGATTTTTCAAAAAATGGTCACTACTTACAAAGACTGGCATGAAATGCTACCTTTTGCCTTGCATGGTTATCGTACTACGGTGCACAGTTCAACCAGGGCAACACCTTTTTCTCTGGTATATGGTATGGAAGCAGTTCTCCCTCTGGAAGTGGAGATTCCGTCTCTTCGAGTGATCATGGAAGCAAAATTAACTGAGGCTGATTGGGGTCAAAGTCGGTATGATCAGTTGAATTTGATAGAAGAGAAACGCATGGATGCTATGGCTCATGGACAGTTATATCAAGTGCAAATGAAGAATGCGTTTGACAAGAAAGTCCGACCTCGAGAATTCAAGGAAGGTGAACTTGTAATGAAAAGAAGGATAAGCCAGCAACCCGACCCAAGGGGCAAGTGGACGCCTAACTATGAAGGTCCTTATGTTGTCAAGAAGGCTTTCTCTGGTGGTGCTCTGATCCTTACACACATGGATGGTGTTGAACTTCCGAATCCTGTAAATGCCGATATAGTCAAGAAATACTGTCTAAAAAGAAAAGAACAGCATGGTAGGTCGAAAACCCGAAAGGGCGGCCTAGGCAAAAATGCGCTTCCCGGTGGATTGAAAACCCGAAAGGGCGATCCAGGCAAAAGTTAGGGACATAAAAAATGAATATGAAAAAGCTTGCTGAGATTGTACGCAACTCAGGCAAGAATGAGCGTCTCGATGGGCCGAAAACCCGAAACGGCGGTTCATGCAAAAATGAGATTGATAATAGAAGACAAGTAACTATATCTGGAAAATCAAAATCACCCCTTGGGGCATCTGCAGCTGTCAATGATCGTCTTCATCAGAAGCTTCTGTGCTTGTGAATTCAAAATTTCTATGAAATGTAGCGGTCATCGTGTTCAATGTACCACCAACCAATAAAATTACCATTTTCCAAGCTTTGTAAATCCGTGGAGTTATGCCTTTGGCTGGCTTTCACTCTTCCACATCAATTTGAGCATGTGCTATTGTTTGAAACTCTATCTTCTTTCTACTTTCAATGCTATATACAAAATACTTTCTTTCTATTTGATAATGTCAATGTCTGAAACAAACATCTTTGAAAATTGAAAAATCTTTTCCGTCTATTTTGAAAGCAAACCTGAGCAATAGGGCACATTCAAGAGAATCATGCATGAATAAATGAGTGTCAATGTCTATTCCAATACGTGTTACAAGCAGGTTGTTCCCCAGGATGATCTGTGGTCAATGGCAAGAATGAAAAAACAGAAAAAATTTGAAAAAATGCAAATAAAAAGCTCGCTAAGTCGACAACCCGGAAGGGCGACTTAGGCAAAAATGAGCACCCCGCTGATTGACAACCTATGAAGGCAATTCAGGCAAAAATGGGGCAATGAAAAGAATCTTTTCCCGATGAATCGAAAACCCGAAAGGGCGGTTCAGGCAAAAATAGGATTGAAAAATAAAAGAAATGAAAGAACGAAAGAATGAAAAGCATTGACCACAGATGCGAACATCCAACGTTTACCCAGCACTGACACGCCTAGCAATGGCGACTTGTATCAAAGAATCTTCCAAGGTTCCCTCTTCTGCAAGTTTTGTATATGTGATGTGATATTTTGTCCTCAGCCATGGTTTCGATACGTTTCTCAACGACGATCTATCCAAAGAGATTTTCCATGTGTATGTTATAGCGCGAGCCACCACGTGCCCAATCTTCCAATGTTTTGTCTGTCTCTGTGAAACTTCTCTGTCAAACTACAAACCAATCATACGTTTCAAGCATTCATACATGCATAATCATGCATACATTCGACGATGTTGTTATACCATACATACATGTTGCATTCCCAATTCCAACTTTCAATTTAACTCAATCTCAACTTTCAATTCAACTCAATCTCAACTTTCAATTCAACTCAATTTCAACTTTCCAATTCAATGTCTATGTCTCTATTAAACTTTCAATTCAACTCCATGTATATGGCTATGTCTCTGACTATTTTCAACTTCCAATGTCTCTTTCAATGTCAACTTTCAAATTCAATTCAAATCAATGCTAATCCATTCTCAATTTGTTTTTGGGCCAACAATAATGGTCATGTCTATCTTCAATTTAAGTCAATGTCAAATTACCCTCAATTTGTATCTTGATTAAATCAAACTCCCAATTTGTATCTTGCTATATGTCTTGTTATTGGTCAAGCGGCTAGTTCGATCCAAAGAACAGCTTGTACCTGTCTACATGCCTATGTTTTTGGTCAAACGACGAGTTCGATCCAAAGAACAGTTTGTACCCTGCTTATGTTTTGTTATCGGTCAAACGACAAGTTCGATCTAAAGAACAGTTTGCACCAACCTACTTGTTGTGATATTGATCAAGCCGCAAGTTCGATCCAAAGAACAGCTTGTATCAACTTTTTGTCTATGACTCCAGGTCAAATAGCAAGTTCGATCCAAAGAACAGTTTGTACCTGTCCATCTGTTTGTGTTATTAATCAAGCAGCAAGTTCGATCCAAAGAACATCTTGTATCAGCCTTTTGTCTATGTCTCCGGGCCAAACAACAAGTTCGATCCAAAGAACAGTTTGTCCCTGCCTATCTGTTTGTGTTTTCAATCAAGCGGCAAGTTCGATCCAAAGAACAACTTGTATCTATCTATATGTCTATGTTTCCGGTCAAGTGACAAGTTCGATCCAAAGAACAGCTTGTACCTGTCCTGTATTTCTATTCCCAGTCAAGCAGCGATATGGACAGCTTGTACTCACCTTCTGTTTGTATTACATGGTCAAGTGGCTAGTTCGATCCAAAGAACAGCTTGTACCTCCCTTTTGTCCCTTGGTTTGTCTACCCTGTCAATGTCTACCTAGATCCCCAGTGATATGGCATGCTCTGCAGACTCCAGTTGATTGTCTTGCATTCATAATTAAAATGTTGCATGGCATTCATGTCTTTGAAAATCTGAAAACGTATTTTTATGTCCAAAAACAGTGCAAATGTTAATATTTAAGTATCTTCGTCCCGTCAAATCAAAGACTTCGTCTCTTGACCCTCCGGACAAAGAAACTTAAATAGGGGTAGCTGTTATACCCTAATTTTGGACCTAAAAATACTAGCTCAATTCTTCTTTTCTTGCATTTCAAGTCATCCAAAATATTTTTCTTGCATTTCAAGTCATTTGAATTTGCCCTTGATCAATTGCATCTTTCTCTGCATCTTATTTCAATGTTATTTGCAAAAGTCATGAAGAAGGGTATTTTAGTCATTTCCTGCATTCAAACTCATTTTAGTCCTTGAAAATTGTTTGAGTCTTTCCAATTGGTTTGAATAAAGTCTTGTTTTAATTCCATGTCAAAATCCATTCCAAAATTGCATTTGAGTCATTTTGGGTCAGTTTAGCCCCTAGGGGCATTTTAGTCATCTCCTATGTTAAAACTCCTTTTAATCCCTAAAAATTGTCTCTGAGTCCTTTCAATTTGTTGTATAAGCCTTTGTTTCAATCCCATGTAAAAATCCATGTCAAAAATTGCATCTGAATCATTTTGAGTCAGTTTAGTCCCTAGGGGCATTTTGGTCATTTCACATGAAATTTTGGCAGAGAGAGGTTACTTTGAAGTACCTCATTTAGTAGTTGGTTCATTTTAGTCCTTTTGTGCTTTTTATTAGTTTCACTTTACGTTGTTTACAATTTACATTTTTACCCAATTTTATTTTAATTACATTTTAATCCTCAAAGTCTTATTATTTGCATTTCAGTCCTCAAAGTTTTTATTTTTTGCCCTTTAGCCCCATTTTTCATTTCAAGTCCTCTGAGTGGTTCAAGTTGTTTTTTTTAGTCCTTTGACAGTTTACATCTTAGTCCTCAAAATGTTTTAATTTCATTTTAGTCCCTTTTCCATTATTGCATTTTGGTCCATGTATTTTCAACAATTGCAGAAAGGTCCTTAGGTCCTAAAACTCAGCAAGGCCGAGTTAGTTACAAGTCCAGACAGGTGTCAACAGTCCATTGGCTATCAACATCACACTTGGCAGCCTATATAAAGGCCATCTCAGCCACCGCCACAGTAACAATTCCATTCACAAAGTGCCAACTCAACAAACACAATTTCCCATTCTCTCTCTTCTCCCAAGGATCAAAATCCTAATTGTTTCCAAAAATTGCCAAGAACACAAAGAACATTCACGAAACCCTAACTTTACCAGAATCAAATTTAAGCCAAATTGAAGCAATCTCTTCGCAGTTCTCAGAGATTCACGTTTGAATCTTCATCATCGAACTAGAAAAACTGCAATACAAGCACAAATTCAAAGAATTCGTACGATCACAGTGAGAGAAGTGAGAAGAAGAGAGAATCGAAGCAAGTTCTGAACCAGTGAAGAAGAAAGAGAGAAGAACACCGATTTATTTTCGGTTCAAACTTACCAGAAGCTCTCAGGGATCTTTTTGTTCGAATCTCCAAATCAAAACCAGGTAATCACCAAGACTTCTTCGTTTTTCATCGCAAAAGCTCAACGAAGGTCTACAAACGTAAATAAACGGTGAATCGAAGCAGATTAACGAGTTCTTAGACTTGTTCTTTCAAAGAACTTTGAAAAGATTCGAAAAAGTTTGAAACCGAAACCCTAAAATGTAGATCTACGAAGATTCACCGTTTATTTTGAAAAACTAAGTTCATATTCGTAATCAGCATGAAAAACAGAATAAGTTAGGGTTTAGATCCATGAAGATCAAAGATGTTTGAAGTGTTGCCGGAATCTGGAATTCACGGCGGTGACAATGAAGATTCCGATGAATCTTCATCGTCTCCATCCGTTTCATTCCAGAAACCGGCGGTGGAGAGATGAACACCGGTGAAAAGAGAAGTGAGAGCTTCTCTCACTAGGTTTAGATTAGAGAGAGAAAGAAGAGGAAGAAATGAACTGGACCGGCCTCTGTATGTTTATATAGAGGCCTGGACTGGTTCGGTTCGTTCTGGTTCACCTCTTCTCTATCTCAACCGTTGGATCTAGGTTTGATCCAATTGGATCAATCCAACGGTCCCTGTGCTTCCCTGGTGATCGAGAACCATTTCCCTCTGGGCCTGGGCTTCTTTCTTCGTTTTCCTTTTGTTTTTTTGCTATGTACACCTGTATCTTGCTATCTGAACCCCTATGTTGTTTAATTTTCATGCAAAAAAATCCAAAAAAATTACCAGTGCATTTCTTGATGTTTCTAGTTGTTTTTGATGCTTTTTACATGTTAATGCTGACTTGAGAAATATGCGAAGAATATTTTTGTCTCTTGTTAGTTTAATATCGTCTATTTTTACTAAAACTTTGTGAAAATTGCTAAAAATAACTCCTATGTGTTTCTTGATGTATATGTGATGTTTTGTGATGATTTTACATGATGAAGGATGGATAAAACATAGGTGAATTTCCTTGTGTTTGTTTTGGTGCCTTTTGTCAATATTTGTGAAGTTTTTTTGCATGATTTGATTCCAATACTTTGTCTCATAATGATTGATGCTTGATGAATAAATTTTGTGATGTGTTTGTCCTTGATTTATGGTATTTGGTACTGTTTGTGATGAATGTTGTTAGTTTCTTGTTTTACAAGTCATGTAAATATTGGCTTGTGAAAATAAAGGGTAAAAATATGTCTATGAATATGTCATAACTCTTGGCTTGATATTTCTTTGTGATTCTCATGTCATGGCTGAAATAAAAACCTTTGAAGATTGTCATGATATGGGGATTATGGGTCATATACTTGTTTAGATTTTATGATAAATTTTAGGCATATCTTTGCCACTTTTATGTTAAGATTTTGTGACCATTTGTCAAAGTTTTTTAGTGTTTCTTCTTGCTTATAATTTCTATTCTATCATGCCTTATGCTACTAACCCTTTCATTTCATGTTTCATTCATCCATGAGCATTTCATCCTCCATCTTATATTATTAGTTCCTTGTTTCTTGCACTTTAAATTTTGCCAAGACTTAGCATGTAAAGCTTAGGGACTTTGTAATTTCTTTTATGCAATTTAAATTCTTGCAAGACCATAGAATGTAAACTAGGGCATATGTAAAGGACAATGGACTCTAATGATGTACACCGACACAAGCACCGACACATGCACACACACGTCACATGGATACTTTAGATGTATGTTTAGGGAATGTATGCTTTAGATGTATGCTTAGGAATCACGATACTTAGAAAAATTCCCTTTTCAAAAAAAATATGAACAACTTCACTCAAATAACTTTCTAAATAAACTTTGGGATCAAAATCCCATTGATTTTCTCTTTATTTTCTTAAACAAAAACCTTAATGGATTCTAATAATACTTAGACTTTCTTTTGCAAAATGACTAATTCAACTTCATATTTTCACAATCTTATGCCCTTGAGGCCTCTCTCTCTCATTCTTCAAAATTCCCTTTTTCGAACTTAAAATCAATCAACCAAAAACAAAAACATTTTTTGTGGAAGAGAACTACATGGAGTTTGATCCCTTAAAAGGGTATGTAGGCAAGAAGTCAAAACTTCTCCAAGTCCAATAAAACGAAATTCAAACATCTTCTTCTCCCTCCAATTCTTGACTTAGTAAACCCTTAGGTGTAAATATCATTTTTCAAATAGCATTTAAAAATAAAGCGCGCGCGTAGAAAGTAAAGACGGTTCCTATAGGATACTATAGTTGTTATGGGTGCCTAACACCTTCCCGTAGCGGAAACAACTCCCGGACCTTGATTCTCAAGGGTTTTTCTTATTTTTCCCTTCCCAAGAAAAAATGAGATATCAAAGGTTAAGAAGGTTCAAACTTAATCAATGTTTGACACCCGAAAAACCAAGATAAAACAATAATTAACCATTTCTCCAATCCATGGTGGGAACAAAGTCTAAGAATTTCCTTGAAACGCTCCCACAAGTCATAAAGAGACTCCCCTTCTTTTTGAGTAAATTGATAAAGCTTTGCCCTTAGTCGGCGATTTTAGATGGGGGAAAGAAGCGGGCGAGGAATTCTCGCCTCATTTTATCCCATGAGGTGATGGAACCAACTCTTAGGGAGTGAAACCAAGTGAGAACTTTATCTTTTAGAGAAAAAGGGAAAAGATGTAGTCTTATGGCTTCTTGGTTTGCTTTATAAGTTACAGTGAGTCGCCAGAAAGTTGAGATATGAAGATTGGGATCCATGTCAGGGGATCCCGAAAAATGATTTTGTTGCACCAAGTTAAGTAGGGCAGACTTAATTTCAAAGTTTTCACCCTCAACCGTTGGATACACAATAATAGCACATGGCTCTTCCGTTGAAGGAATCGCATACTCTTTAAGAGTACGTTCTTCAGCCATGTCATTATTATTTTTGTGCTTTCCAAAAAGTTAACGATGAAGAAAGAAAAGAAAAGAGTTAAAGAAAAGAAAGAGAAAGAAAAAGAAAAAGAATTCTAATCACTAAGAAAAGTTAATCAAATTAGTTAACTCCCCGGCAACGGCGCCAAAAACTTGATAGGATAAACCGCAAGTGCACGGTCTATCGAAGTAGTAATAAAAAGAGAGTATCCTCCAACAGAGTTGTTTAATTTAATTAACCTTTAGAGAATGATTAGAGGAGAAGAAAGATTATAAAGTTGAGAGTTCAGTTGATTGAAAGTAAATAATAATAATAACAAGAGCCTTGGGATTATTGGTTCATCCTAATGACAAGTCCTTCACTAGCCAAAACCTTAACTCATAATTTCATGTTTTATACCTAATTTCTAAAAACCGGTTTCCCTTTAGCCCCTCACCTTTCCGACCAAGTCCAGTGAGAGTTTACCTCTAGCAACCAAACCTATTTCGCTGATTTGATTACTAGAAGAAGCTTATAAGGATTGAAACTACTCATGTCTCAAGAATTGCAAAGACTATTTCACTGCCTTTGCAATTCTTGTCTAAATTCACTTGTTCCAATATCAAAGCTCCGCTTTCGCATTATGAATTGATATTTGAGATGATGAATTAACAATTATCAAACCCTCCACTTTCGTTTCCACAGTTTGATAATTGTTAATTCATGTTTAAACGGTGAATTTAGATTAGAAATTAAGGTTACATGGAATTAGGGTTAAAGCTTGGTTCGATTAGGGTTATGTCATTAGACTTATCCAACAATCCCAAGACAAGAGAAGTCTACTCACTCATGTTCATCGTAGACATGGAGAAGAAGAGAGAAAGGATAAAGTAAATAACAAGAAAGTAAAGAAATAAAAAGAGAACTTTATTAAGAAAACAACTGTCACTTATTGAATTCCAAGAAATAAAGATGAATGTTTGTGATGGAGGCTACTCTATTTATAGTTTACATTCAACTTAAAATCTAAGCAACTACATGGGCTTTTTGGTTAAACTAAAATAGAGTAGCTTAAGTCCTAAGCAAAAGCAGCAAAAGGGTGCTCTGGGGGGTGGCACGGCCGTGCCACATGTTGGCATGGGCCGTGCCAAGCTTTTGACTTGGGGGAATTATATTTTTTCTCCCGAATCTTCGTATTTTTGCTCCGAATCAGCTCCAGACTTCTTTCTTTTGCTCCAAGACTTAATCCATCAAATATTCATTCCTGAAATATAAAAATATGCAATTGAAGTAAAATAGCTCAAAAAGGAAACAATATTAAAATAAAATCAAATCAAATCTAATTAAAACGAAACTAAATAATATATAAAAACTAGCTAATTAATGACTCATCAGTAATCATCAACAATAACTAATCCATATTTACTTCGATATAAGGATACAGTGCTAACTGGTCCAAATAAATCAATATGAAGTAATTCTAAGGGACTGGAGGTTGAGACAATGTCTTTTGTTCTAAAAGATGATTTCACAATCTTCCCATTCTGGCATGCACCACAAAGTGCATCTGAATGATAGTCAATGTCTGGTAGGCCTTTGACAAGTTGTAACTTACTAAGCTTAGAGAATAATCTCCAGTTAGCATGTCCCAACCTTCTATGCCACATCAATTTCTTATCATTCACTGACAGAAGACAAATTACCTTCTGATCAACCAGTTCAGAGAAGTTAATTTTATAGACATTTTCCATCCTCTTTCACTTGAATACTATGGACTTGTTTTCTTTGTTGATTACTGTGCAGTTGGTCTTTTAAAACATCACATCATAACCATTGTCACAAAACTGACTAATACTCAAAAGGTTATGTTCAAGACCATCTACCAACCACACATTATTAATTGAGATAGAGGAGTTACCAATAGTTCCTGTACCAATGATCTAGCCAAACTGGTTGCCTCCAAACTTCACATTTCCTCCTTCTTTCATTGTGAGGGTGAGGAACATAGACTTCTCTCCTGTCATATGCCTTGAGCAACCGCTGTCTAGGTACCATGATTTTTGCTTTTCCTTTGCTCTTAGACATATCTGCAGTATTGACAATTTCAGATTTAGGTACCCATTGTTTTATGGGTCCTTTCAGGTTAGTACTAGAAGTTTTACTCTTCACTTCTTGTACCTTGTGTTGTAAGTTTGGTAGCTTCTGCTTAATCATTACCTTAGGTTTAACAACCTTTGGTTTTGATCCCAGGAGCTGTAACTGTTTCGTTCTTCTGAAACTTAGACTTCAGGACCTCAGATTCACGTTTCAACAAACTTTGAGGAACAGGTTCTGATCTCTTCAGAATCCTGATCTTTGAAGTTTTAGAATTAGAGTTTATTATTGCTTTTGGCTTAGAGTTCTTTGGCTTTGAAGTAGTCTTAGCCTTAGAGCTGGAAGCTTCAGGTTCTGACTGAACCACAGTTTCAAACTTAGCACCTTCAGGTACAAAGAAGGTTTTCAATCCTTCCTTGATGCATTCACAAAATGCTTTGAGACTGATTTCATTAGGTTTCCCTCCTGAAAATCCAATCCCTTTGCCATTGTTTCTGTAAATGTTGTAAATCATTGAAGCAACTTTGCTTCTGTCAATACCAGATATAATAAAATCCTCAAGTGCAATTTCATGTTTGCTTAAAGACATTTCATTACATTTTTCCTGTAGATTCTGACAAAGATACTTGAGCTTCTCTTCATAAGTTTTACAAATGAAGTCAAAGCCTCTAAGTCCTTCTTCAGAAGCTTTCAGATCCAATAGAGTTGATTCTTGTTGTTTCATTAGATCAACATATTTTTCTTTTAAATCTTTCAACTCATTGGTTCTCAGTTCAAAATATGTAAGAAGTTCTTTAAGAGACTCAATAAGTTCTTCTCTGGGAATTTTAGAATATACCTCATTTTCATCTTCAGAGTCTGAGTTAGGATCTGCTTCTGAAGCCTCAGTAGCCACTAACCCCATAACTACCTTAGCATCTTCTTCAACTTCTTCCTTTTTAGACCCAGATTCACTATCCAAATCTTCCCAGGTTGCCATTAAACTCTTCTTAATCTGCTTTCTGAATTTCCTTGTGTTGAAACTTGATTTCTTTGACTTATCCTTTGATTTCTCCTTCAGAAGATCAAGGCAATCAGCAATGAAATGTCCAGGCTTCTTACAGTTGAAGCATCCCTTCTGATCTTCTTTCTTAGAGCTCTTGTAGCCACCTCTCTTACTCAGAAATTTCCTGTTCTTCCTTGCCAAATACTGAAGCTTGTTGGAAAGTATAGCCATCTTCTCAGTAGGATCTTCATCAGAGTCTCCATCAGGTGACTCTTCTTCAGATTCAATAACTTTAAAAGCTTTTGATGACTTCCCTTTAGATTGTAGAGCAATAGATTTACTCTTCTTAGCATGTTCATGTTCATTTAGACTTATCTCATGAACCTTGAGAGAGCTGACAAGATCTTCAACACTTAAAGTGTTTAAATCTTGAGCATCCTCAATGGCAGTAACCTTAGGTCTCCATCTATCAGGCAAGCTTCTTAGTATCTTGCTAACATGATCAGAAGTAACATAACTCTTCTTCAGTATTTGTAGTCCAGAGACTAGGGTTTGAAATCTTGAGTACATCTCCTCAATAGTTTCATCATCCTTCATCTTGAACAACTCATATTGATGAACCAGCATAAAAGCTTTTGCTTCTCTGACTTTCTTGCTGCCTTCATAGTTTGTACAAAGAGAAGCAAAAATTGTCTTAGCAGTGGATTTGTCACTCATCTTCATATACTCTGCTTTAGGTATAGCAGTGACAAGTGCTCCTCTGATAATATGATGTTTCTTGTAAATTTTCTTCTGAGTAGGAGTATGTTTCTTTCTATCAACAACAACTCCTTCTTCATCAAGGACCAAGTCACCAACACCATCCTCAAGTATGTCCCATAGTTCTTCATCTAAACCCATGACACAGCTGTAGAAGTTGGTTTTCCTCCAATAAAATTCTTCAGGATCTCCATTGAACTTAAGAACTTTTCCAGAGTTAGATTTCTTGTTGTCACCATAATCATATGGAACAACATTGTTGTTCGAACTGCAGGAATCACCAGACATGTTTTTCTCAGATCTTTTTCTGTTACACTATTAAGTGTTAAGACAACAGACCAAGGCTCTAGATACCAATTGAAGGTGATAAAAACACAAGAAGGGGGGTTGAATTGTGTTAGCTTTTTCTTCGTTTTCTCCTAAGTTGAAAACACTGATCAGAAGCAAATAAAGTTCTGCTTCAGAAGTAATGTTCAGGAGTAACTTGCAGCGGA
This sequence comes from Medicago sativa, assembly GCF_051527215.1. Classification (NCBI taxonomy): domain Eukaryota; kingdom Viridiplantae; phylum Streptophyta; class Magnoliopsida; order Fabales; family Fabaceae; genus Medicago; species Medicago sativa. Next base: position 36,060,847 of record NC_140755.1, on the reverse strand, counting down.
TAAAAATAGAGAGCGAGAAGGAAGAAAGACACAAAGCAATTATACAGGTTCCTTCCACAACCCGGAAGTAGTCCTGTCCCCTTTGCACTTCCAAGCAGAGTTCATTATAATGTAATATCTGATTACAACTGCTCACTGCTAAACCTAGCAAGAGACTTCAAACTGCTCAAGCACAACTGCAAGAGACTTCCTATGCTCTTGAACACAATCAAGAGACTTCTAATGCTCAAGCACAACTGCAAGAGACTTCTAATCAAACAGAATTACAAAGAAAAATGTTTGAGTTTGAACACTTGATATACAATCAGTGGTGTTCATAATAAAAATCAGATACAGACTCTTAAGATTCTAGAATTTCTAAGATATGAACTTTGAAAAAGAAATTCTAAGTGAACTTTGAATGTAGAACAATTTCAGCAGAGTTTTGGCACATGTAAATTGTTGTTGAGTCCTTGCCAATCTCTAAGTCTTCACTCCTTTATATAGAGGTGTGAAAGAGACGTTGTGAATTGCCAGCACATCAAAAAGAGTCGTTTGAAACTTTGATCAATCACCAATGATCTTTTGCCTGATATGGTTGTTGTCCTATGAAGGATCAATTTCAAATCCATTCCCATTGTGAAGGAACATCGTTGCAGGCAGAGCTATTTTTTCTTGTCTTGTAGCAGAGACAAAAACAGAGTAGTGGAGGTAGTGGTTGTACACTTCGTACAATTGTACTTTGTCAACGCTCTTTAAAGAGCAAGCATCCAATGCCTTCAAATCCTTTCAAAATGACTGTTGCTTCACTCTTCCAGTCTTCTGCAATGCTTAGCGAGTTTAAATCCATTGAACAGCCCTTGAAGCTTTAAGTTTTGCATCTCCTGATGAACTTCAGCTTTTGGTGATGAACTTGCTTCTGATGAGATGCTTCTGATGAACTTGCTTCTGATGACGTCATTACTTCAGGAGCATTTTGACTTCAGGCGCACTTCTCTTCAAATGCTTTAAGCTTCCTTTTTGTTGATTCCTTAGCTCTCTTTTGTTCATCCAGAACCTATTTAAGATGTCAAATTTTGTCTATGGTCCTGTACACTTGAAAAAATATTTGCTTATCCAATTGACGATTTTTAATACCTTGTTATCATCAAAATTCTCAAGGTTTATTTTGTTCCAACACCCACAACCAAATTCGACAACTTAGCAAACAACTTCTTCTCTTTCAAGATGCGCAACACAATCCTCAAATGCTCAGCTGCTCCTCCTCCAACTTCGTATACACCAAAATATCATTTATAAACACCACCATAAAACGGTCTAGAAAAGGATGAAATATTCTATTCATATATTCCATGAAGACACTTGGCGCATTAGTCGCCCCAAATGGCATCACATAATACTCATAGTGTCCATACCTTGTTCAGAACGCAGTTTTGGACATATCTTCCGCCTTTACTCTTATCTGGTGATATCCTGTCCCCAAATCAATTTTGCTAAACACCTCCGCACCAACCAACTGGTCCATCAAATCATCAATCCTCGGGAGCGGATACCGATTCTTAATCGTCACCTTGTTCAAATGCCGATAATCAACACACAATCTCATGCTACCATCCTTCTTCTTAACCAACAACAATGGTGCACCCCACGATGAAACACTCGGCCTCATAAACTGCTTTTCGAGCAGTACTTCCAACTGCTTCTTCAGCTCACCCAACTCTAATGCAGACATCCGATACGGCGTAATCGAAATAGGACTAGTTTCTGGTACCAAATCAATTGCAAACTCCACTTCTCTCTCCAAGTGTAAGTCGGTAATGTCATGGTGAGTCAATAATTAGTCAGTTTTATTATAATATTTAGTTCCGTTTTAATTAGATTTGATTTTATTTTATTTTAATATTGTTTCCTTTTTGAACTATTTTACTTGAATTGAATATTTTTATATTTCAGGAATAAATATTTGATGGATTGAGTCTTGGAGCAAAAGAAAGGAGTCTGGAGCTGATTCGAAGCAAAAATACGAAGATTCGGGAACAAATATATAATACCCCCAAGTTAGAAGCTTGGCACGGCCCGTGCCAACATGTGGCACGACTGTGCCACCCCCCAGAACACCCTTTTGCTTCTTTTGCTTAGGACTTAAGCTACTCTATTTTAGTTTTACCAAAAAGCCCATGTAGTTGCTTAGATTTTAAGTCAAATGTAAACTATAAATAGAGTAGCCTCCCATCACAAACAATCATCTTTATTTCTTGGAATTCAATAAGTGACATTTGTCTTTCTTAATAAAGTTCACCTTTTTATTTCTTTACTTTCTTGTTATTTATTTTATGCTTTCTCTCTTCTTCTCTATGTCTACGATGAACATGAGTGAGTAGACTTCTTTGTCTTAGAATTGTTGGATAAGTCTAATGACGTAATACGAATCAAACCAAGCCTTAAACCTTAATTCTATGTAACCTTAATTTCTAATCTAAATTCACCATTTTAACATGAATTAACCATTATTAAACTGTGGAAGCGAACGAGGAGGGTTTGATAATTGTTAATTCATCATCTCAAATATCAATTTATAAAGCGAACGCGGAGCTTTGATATTCGAACAAGTGAATTTAGACAAAGATTGCAAAACATGAGAATAGTCTAGCAAACCTTGAGACATATAAAGTTTCGAGCTTCAAGGATTCCAAGGGCAATCACCCATGAGAATACGTGTGGTTGTTGGAGGAACACACTCATCGACTTCGAGAAAAGCTTTGATACGCTAAAGAGAAACTTGTCTTTAGAAATTAGGACTAACGTAAAATTATAAGTTTAAGGGTTTGTTTGTGAAGGATTCTTCATTACGATGAACCAATAATCCCAAGGCTCTCTTTTTATCATTGTATTTCTTTTCAACCAACTGAAACCCTCTACTTTATAATCTTTCTTCTCTTCTAATCTTCCTCTAAAAATTAATTAAACTGAACAACTCCCTGTCGGAACATACTCTCTTTTATTACTACTTCGATAGACCGTGCACTTGCGGGTTGTCCTATCAAGTTTTTGGCGCCGTTGCCAAGGAGTTAACTAATTTGATTAACTTTTTCTTTGTGATTAGAACTCTTTTCTTTTCTTTTCTTTTTCTTTTTCTTCCTTTCTCCACCATTAACTTCTTGGAAAGCACTAAAATAATAACGACATGGCTGAAGCACGTACTCTTAAGGAGTATGCAATTCCTTCAACGGAAGAGCCACGTGCTATTATTGTGTATCCAACGGTTGAGGGTGAAAACTTTGAAATCAAGCCTGCCCTACTTAACTTGGTGCAGCAAAATCAGTTTTCGGGATCCCCCGACGACGATCCCAATCTTCATATCTCAACTTTCTGGCGACTCAGTGTAACTTATAAAGCAAACCAAGAAGCCATAAGGCTGCATCTTTTTCCTTTCTCTCTAAAAGATAAAGCTCTCACTTGGTTCCACTCCCTAAGAGTTGGTTCTGTAACGCCCTCCTTTTTATTTAATTATTTTAATTAGTTTTAGAATATATTTATATATTTATATGATGTATATGAGGGATATATGATTTGTTGAGATTAGATGTCTTTTTATAATTTAGTTAATATATTTTGTTGAGCGATATTTTGTTATGTTATATGTTGGTATTTACTAGCATAATATATTTGTTAATTGTTATAGATATATATTTGTTATTTGGTGTATTATTATATATTTAGTAGAGAAATATTATTTATTAGAATATGAGGATTATTAGTGTGAGTGGATTTGGGGGTTAGAATAGAAAGAAGAATAAGTTGTTGGGCCTAAATAGATTTGGGAAGAATATTTTAGTATTATAAATAGAGAAGCTTAGGTTGGAAAGAGTTAACCTAAAACCGCTTTTTGGAAAAGAGGAGAACAAGAAAGAAGAGAAGAGAAGAGAAAAGTCAAGAGAAGAGGAGAATACCTTAAGAAAGAAGAACGCTGCTGTTGATTCAGGAATTAATCTAAGGTGAGGGTGAGATTATCTTGCATTAATATTAAGTTGTTAAATCATTAGATTACATCTAACAAGTTGGGGAGAGTTTGTGAGAATTTGAGAATTAGGGTTTTTAGAGAGATTTGATGATTTAGATAATGAAAACTTGTTGAATTGATATAGAAATTGTGTACAGACCTTAGATAATCCATAGGATGATTATTGGAAGTAGTTTTGAGGTTAGCACCATGAGATTAGGTGAAACTTGAAGAAAATCTGCATTCTGCCCGAATTTTGATATTAAACCTGGTATTGATCGGTGCGGAATTGGTCTTAGGTGTAAACACAAAAGTGTTGTAGGTATGGATGTTAGCTTTCTAATGTTGTTGGTCTTACGTCAAACCGATTTATAGAACTTGAGTTATGGTCAAATTACTACACGTAGGTCACAGTGAATTTTTATGGACTTTCAGCACAACCTTTCCGAATTTAAAATGAAAACTGGTATTGATCGTACATAATTGGTCTTAGGCGTAAACATGAAAGTTTTAGATAATTTTGTTAGCTTTCTAGTGGCTTTAGTTTGACGTGAAAATGATGTTTGGTCTTTGAGTTATGATGAAAATACTACACGGAGGTCTTAGCAAAATTGTACGGTGACAACATTCTCTGTTTCATGTTTTTGCGTTTTGTTCATATGTTTCTGTTTTGAATTGATCTTTGTTGTAAACATGAAAGTTGTTGATATTTGTGATATCTTTCCAGTAGCTTTAGTTTGACATGAAAATATGTTGTGGATAATTTATTATGTTTTTACAAAGATACATAGTGAATTATTGTCGATGTTTAAATACGATGTTATATGAAGTTGTTTATGATTGATGAATATGATGTTTTAAGATGTTGTTTATTATCATTTGATATTGTTATATTATGATATGACATGAATTATTTATGTGATCCATATGTTGTCAAGATGCTAAGATGTTAAGATGTTAAGACGTTAAGATGATAAGAGTTGTTAAGTCGTCGAGTCGTTATAAAGCCATCAAGTTGTTAAGATGTTATGTTGTCAAGATGTCAAGATGTTAGGATATCATAGATGTTCATGAAGTTGTCTAAGTTGTACGAAAGTTATGTCATTGCATTAGAGTTGTGTCGTTGCATAGTCAGAGATGGGGGCTCAATGCCCGACAGGTCCTTTATGACCTTAGAGATGGGGGCTTAATGCCCGACAAGTCCTTTATGGCCTTAGAGAAGAGGGCTTAATGCCCTGGTGGTACCACATGCATAATGAAGATGTCTAAGATGATTTAAGATGATTTGAGAAGTAGAAGTTGCATAGTTGAGTCGAAGTTGTTAAGACGTTGAGATGTCAAGTTGTCAAGTTGTTAAGATGTCAAGTTGATAAGTTATTAATGAAGTGCTATGATGAATGAAGACGAATGATTTATGATAAGATGTTATCTGAGTTATAATTATGTTGATATATGAAGTTGATTACGAATTTGATTATGAAGTTGTTTTCGGTAATGCTATGTTTTGATAATAATACTTATGTGAAATTACATGATGATTCTTATGATTATATTTGATATTAGGTGTTAATGCTTATAAATAATGTTTGATGAAATGTGGTGACGTTTGTGATTAATATTGATGCTATGTGATGATTGTTGGAGACTATTATTTGATGTTATATGATGATGTTAAGATTAGTAATTGATAATATATGAAGATGTTTATGATTAGTATTAAGATAGTTTTACGACCAATATAAGAAGATTAATGACACTAGTTAAGGAAGTTTAAGTTGTTAAATATGATTAATGAATTATAAGATGTTTAAGTTGTTGAATGTACTTTATATGATTTATATGCTTAATATTATTGTTTGAGAAATCTCACCCCTCTGCTTGGAAATGTTCCTCTTCGTATGGGTAACTTGCAGGTAACCAGGATTAGTTGCGGTCGTGAGTGGACTCCTCACAAGTGTGTCTTAGGTACTCTGATACGTAACGGGATGGGATTATGTCTTCTATTTCTATTCCTTACGTATTACTTATGGATTTTTATGAATAAATGTTGAACAAGACTTGAGATTTTTATGATGAGGCCTTCGTGTCAAAGACTTTTTATGTTGAATGAACTAATTCCGCTGCGAAGTTTTGAATTACTTATGTTAAATGATTTTGAAGAATAAATTGCTATTTATTCAGTTTATGAATTTTTAAGAAGTGTAGCATTCCGTTAAAGTTGAATTACTCTGATTTTTAATTATGAAATTTTTACGTTGGGAAAACGGGGTGTTACAGGTTCCATCACCTCATGGGATCAAACGAGGCGAGAATTCCTCGCCCGCTTCTTTCCCCATCTAAAATCGACCGACTAAGGGCAAAGCTTTATCAATTTACTCAAAAAGATGGGGAGTCTCTTTACGATTCGTGGGAATGTTTCAAGGAAATGCTTAGACTTTGTCCCCACCATGGATTGGAGAAATGGTTAATTATCCATATTTTTTACAATGGTTTGTCATATGCTACTAAAACCTCTGTTGATGCAGCTGCAGGTGGTGCTCTAATGAACAAGGATTTCAAGATAGCTTATGCCTTGATTGAAGACATGGCTCTAAATCTCTTTCAGTGGACCGATGAGGAAATCGTTGCAAATTCTTCACCCTCCAAAAGGGAGGCAGGTATGTACGAAGTTTCTAACTATGATCACCTTGCTGCTAAGATTGATGCACTAACCCACATCTTTGAAAAACTAAATGTTAGTGCTATCACTTCTACTTCTACATCTCCTTCTTGTGAAACATGTGGTATATCTGACCATTCTAGCATTGAATGCAAACTAAGAAGTGTTCAACAATTAAATTTTATTCAAAACAACCAAGGGGTAAGTTTTAACCAAAATCTTCATAAAAATCCCTTTGATCAAAAAACAGCACCACCTAGTTATGCAAATATTCAAAGAGTCATTTAAAAGTCTAAACTTGAACTTTTAATGGAAAATTATCTTCTTAATCAATCCGAACAGCTTCAGGAGCTTAAGGATCAAACTAGAATTTTGAACGACTCTCTTGCTACTCTTACCTCAAAGATAGATTCCATCTCCTCTCACAACAAAATCTTAGAGACTCAACTCTCCCAAGTTGTCCAAAAGATTAGCCAACCTAAAACTAAAAAAATGAATGCTATTACACTTAGGAATGGGAGGCAACTAGAGGACCCCGTAAGAAAAGTCAAGCCTAATGAGGTTGAGAAAGAGAATAGCGAACCACAAGGAGAGGAAACTAGGGTAGAAAGCGAAAAGCCACAAGGTGAGGAAACTACACCACCCCCCTTTAAGCCAAAAATCCCCTTCCCGCAAAGGTTTGCTAAGTCTAAGCTAGATGAGCAATTTAAGAAATTTATTGAAATGATGAATAAGATCTACAATGATGTGCCCTTCACCGAGGTTCTAACTCAAATGCCTACCTATGCCAAATTTTTAAAGGAAATTCTTTCTAAAAAAAGAAAAATTGAGGAGTGTGAGACAGTGAACCTTACTGAAGAATGTAGTGTCATCATCCAAAATAAATTGTCACCTAAGCTTAATGATCCAGGAAGTTTTTCCATACCTTGTGTAATAGGGTCCGAAATAGTGAAAAAGGCAATGTGCGATTTAGGAGCTAGTGTCAGTTTGATGCCGTTGTCTCTTTATGAAAGGTTGGGAATAGGGGAACTTAAGTCAACAAGGATGACCCTATAATTAGCAGACCATTCCGTTAAGTACCCAGATGGAATCATAGAGGATGTCCCGGTCAAAGTAGGAAAGATATATGTCCCCACTGATTTTGTTGTGATGGAGATGGAGGAAGACAACCAAGTACCAATTCTTTTGGGAAGACCCTTCCTTGCCACCGCAGGGGCCATAATTGATGTTAAGCATGGTAAGTTGGCATTTAATGTTGGTAAGGAAACTGTTGAAATTTAACTTGCTAAACTAATAAAAAATCCTTCCATTAAGGACTCTTGTTGCATGTTAGATATAATCGACTGTTGTGTGAAAGAATGCTCATTAGCATCAACTACACATGATGGTTTGGAGGTATGCTTGGTAAATGATGCAGGTACAAAGCTAGAAGGAGATGCCAAAGCTTACGAGAAGTTATTGAATGAAAATCCTCCTATGGAAGGTTTGGGCTTGGAAGAACTAATGAAAGAAGAGCCAGCCCCTCTACTGAGGGAGGCACCAAAGGTAGAGCTTAAACTGCTTCCACCAAACTTGAGGTATGAATTCTTGGGCCCTAACTCAACTTACCCTGTTATTGTGAATGCAAGCTTAAATGAGGTCGAAACTGAAAACGTGCTTTATGTACTCAAGAAATATCCTAAGGCTATAGGCTACACCATCGATGACATTAAAGGAATAAACCCCTCATTATGTACACATAAGATACTACTTGAGGAGGACTATAAGCGCTCCGTTGAACACCAAAGAAGGTTAAACCCTAACATGAAAGAAGTTGTGAAAAAAGAAGTTTTAAAACTCCTAGATGTAGGTGTTATATATCCAATTTCTGATTCTAAATGGGTCAGCCCCGTTCAAGTAGTACCTAAAAACGGTGGTCTCACAGTTATTAAAAATGATAAAAATGAATCCATTGCAACTAGAACCGTCATAGGTTGGAGAATGTGTATTGATTATAGGAAGCTTAACAAAGCAACTCGTAAGGATCACTTTCCACTCCCTTTTATAGACCAAATGTTAGAAAGGTTATTTAAGCATTCACATTTTTGTTATTTAGATGGTTATTCTGGATTCTTCCAAATACCTATTCACCCTAATGACCAAGAGAAAACAACTTTCACATGCCCCTTTGGTACTTTTCCCAATAGGAGGATGCCTTTTGGTCTTTGCAATGCTCCCGCTACTTTTCAAAGATGTATGATGTCTATTTTTTTCTGATTTTGCTGAAAATATAATGGAAATTTTTATGGATGATTTTTCTGTGCATGGATCTAATTTTGATAATTGTTTGACTAACCTAGAAAAAGTTTTGGAAAGATGTGAGCAGGTAAATTTAGTGTTGAACTGGGAAAAGTGTCACTTCATGGTAAGAGAAGGAATTGTCTTAGGACACTTGGTCTCTGAACGGGGTATAGAGGTAGACAAAGCTAAGATTGAAATTATTGAAAAAATGCTACCTCCTAATTCGGTCAAGGAAGTAAGAAGTTTCCTAGGGCATGCGGGGTTCTACCGCCATTTCATTATAGATTTTTCTTCAATTACTAAACCACTAATAAGCTTGCTCCTTAAAGATGCAGATTTTGTGTTTGATGATGCATGCCTAAAAGCATTTTGCAGGTTAAAAGAAGCTTTGGTCAATGCCCCAATCATACAACCACCGGATTGGAACTTACCTTTTGAGATAATGTGTGATGCAAGTGACTATGCAGTTGGGGCGGTGTTGGGTCAAAGAAAGGATAAGAAGATGCATGATATATACTATGCAAGTAAGACCCTTGATGGGGCACAGGTAAATTATGATACAACAGAGAAGGAACTGTTAGCAGTAGTCTATGCCATTGACAAATTTCGGCCATACTTAGTAGGATCAAAAATCATTATTTACACAGATCATTCGGGAATAAAATATTTGTTAAATAAAAAAGATGCCAAACCGAGGTTGATCCGATGGATTTTGCTCCTCCAAGAATTTGACCTTGAAATAAAAGATAAAAAGGGTACTGAAAATGTTATGGCTGATCACTTGTCCCATCTTAGGGAAACTAATGAGAATGAGTTGCCTTTGGATGATTCTTTCCCGGATGACCAACTCTTCTTATTGGCACAAACTAACACACCTTGGTATGCAGATTTTGTTAATTTTCTTGCAGAAGGCGTACTACCACTTGGATAGAGCTACTAACAAAAGAAGAAGTTCTTCCATGATCTCAAGCACTACTATTGGGATGAACCTTACCCCTTTAAAAGAGGCTCGGATGGAATCTTCAGAAGATGCATTCCTGAAAACGAGGTAAGTAGTATTCTAAACCATTGCCACTCCTCTTCCTATGGTGGCCACGCCAGTACTCAAAAGACTTCTTTCAAAATTCTTCAATCTGGTTTCTGGTGGCCATCACATTTCAAAGATGCGCATCGCTTCATTTCTAAATGTGACAAATGTCAACGCACTGGTAACATTACTAAAAGAAATGAAATGCCTTTAAACAACATTCTTGAAGTTGAAATTTTCAATGTATGGGGTGTTGACTTCATGGGACCTTTCCCCTCTTCTTTTGGAAATCAATACATATTGGTGGCAGTTGACTATGTGTCCAAATATGTTGAGGCCATTGCCTCCCCCACTAATGATGCACATGTAGTCATGAAATTTTTCAAAAAAATTATCTTTCCAAGGTTTGGAGTGCTAAGGGTTGTAATAAGCGATGGAGGGTCTCACTTCATATCTAAACATTTTGAAAAACTTTTACAAAAGTATGGAGTAAGACACAAAATTGCAACACCCTATCACCCAGAAACTAGTGGACAAGTTGAGTTCTCAAATAGACAAATAAAAGCCATTCTTGAAAAAACAGTTTCTAACTCTAGGAAGGATTGGTCAAGTAAGCTTGACGATTGTAACACCCTATTTCTATTAAGCGGTAAAACGCACGAATACATCAGAAATATTCTAGAAATAGATGCTACGTCTCAAAATAAAACCAATTAACGTCATGCATATATATAATATTTCAACGGTCACAGCGGAATTCAAATCATAAACTTCAATATATACATGCCATGGACAAATATATCCTCATATGAAAATACTCCAAATCCGACAAGTGGACAATAACAACAACATAGCAACAGAATCCAAAAACAACAAATAGACACTAAGCCTAATCAGAGCCTAGATACTACGACACTGACACGACAACGGAGAAAGCTCCCGTCGTCCAAACATCCAACAAGCAAACTCACCAAGCGACTAGTCCTGCACAACGTCTACCCATCCATACAGACAGGTAGGCGGTCGAAACCACTGAGGGTTAGCATTACATCATCATAATCCATATAAGATTAATAAGAACTTTGAAAATGAAAGATATAATCAAGGATAAAGAATGACAATTCATACATAGTTCCTCAATATTCACCACATATAAGCAATCCAAGATCATTCAATATCATTATATCAAGTTCATATCCACAAGTGTATCATACACATACCACAACCTCACCTTGTCAATCAACAGTTAACAATTCAATCCGCAAGTACAATTAGCAATAATCAACCATCAAACACATCTTAATGCAATTCAATCCACCAACAGTTTATGCAATGTCTCTAGACTCATCTAGATGCATGTGGTACCAAAACACCTCAAGGTCGTCACCTTCGATGCAACAAAAACATCGTAATCACCTCTATTGGATATAAAATCCACCACCATCAGTCATGTATGCATGAACATATGACTCAACTACAAATGCATATGTTCACACAAACAATAATCACCTCACCATCACCAATACTTGTATATATGCAATCATTAACAATTCACCACCACATTTCATATATACAATCACCAACAATATTCAAAAATTCCACAACATGTAGTTGTCACATAAATACACCACCAATCATCTTTACATAACATATAATAACTCTCCATAAAGGATTCACCATCAATTAATTCTCAAAAGTCATTTCTAGTTAAGTTCGTCTCTCAAAATCACAACATTAAGTTAATTGAACATTTGAGTCAAAACCAAGTAAACAAGCTCAATTGCCTATGCCATGTATTCTCATAAGTCACATATGCGTGTAATAGAGATTACATAAGCAATTCATCGGCCAAACACAACGAAATTATATGATTCACTAAGTTCGTCTCTTAATTAATTCATTTCAATGCCAAGCAACATAAGAACTCAATAGACCCCTTTAAACAAAGTTATTTCCTTCATAAAACACCCCTAGATGGTTAGGATAAAGCCCCTACACTTTGGAACAAGTTTGGAAGCAATTGGATTGAAGAAAAATGCATTTTAAGGTTTTTTGTCAGATAGGATCGTGGCACTTGGGTCTCCCATCGTGGCACGATTTTTCCAGAGTCAAAAACACTGAAATTTCTGGTCACCATCGTGGCACGTTGGCCCCGCATCGTGGCACGTTCTTAGTTTGACAAACAGCGCCAGATTTTTAACCTTCACGTTTTCGCGCATAAAAATCAAACCGTTAATCCGTTTTCGATGCCGTTTTCGCCTACATTCTCCTAACACTTAGCTCGATCTATCATAATGTACAGAAAAATTCAAGTTTCAAACATCCCAAAATCATTTTCCAAAACCTCACATCACACTCATTTTTCAAAACGGTTAACACTCGAATTTTCACACGAAAATCCTGTTTTCTCCCAAACGACTCGACTAACAAAATCACAACATGAAAACAGAAATTCTACCAAGTTCAATTCATCCATCAACATCAAAAACTCAGCCAACAATTTCATATATCAAAATTTCATTTTGGTCCTTCACATGAACAACTTAACACAACTTCACAAATTTGAACAACAACAACAAATCTCATCATAATTCTCCAATTCATGATACCCAATGCATCAATTCATCAACAACACATCTAACAACAACAACAACAACATCTAATCATGAAATCATCCACAATTTAACAACCACAACTTCATTCTTCATCAATTTCACACAAAATCATATCATATTCATATATACCCATTTTGACATACAAATTCAACAACAACAACACAATTATCATACAAATCATGTTCTCAAACATAACAACAACAATTATGCACGAATTTACATCAATTAAAACCAATTCATCAATTTCATGAAAATGGGTAAAAGAGAAAAGTTATGAAATTATGAGTGAAGTCTAACCCTCTTACCTTAATTCTCCACAATCACTAGCTAGTGCCTCACTTTAGCTCCAACCCTTGATTCTCTAGCCTCTTCTAGCTCTCTCTAGTCCCTTCTCTTCAAAACCCTTTTTCTCCTCTTGAGCTTCTCTCTCTAACTCTCTCTAATTGTGAAATGAAATGTTTGAAACCCTATCTCTTTACTAACACAAGTTTATAAAGGCTCACTTAATGGGCTTATCTCACAAACCTTAATGGGCCTAACCCATTTCTAATTCAACCTCAAAAATGTTACTACTCACTTACCGGTAAAATATAACACTAACGGTCACTTAACGGTAAATAAAATAATTACTACACTCTCCAACACTTAGTAAAATGAAACCCTCACTAAGCACTAAAAATAACCTTCGGCAAAAATTACAAAATTACCTCTGCCCTCAAAATGACCAAAATACCCCTAAGTCCTAAATGACTAAAATACCCTTCTAACACCGAATTCTACGAATCCCAACCAAAAATACACACAGAGGCAATTAATCACATAAGAGCACATAGAACACACATAAATAATAAATAAAATAAATCTAGCGAAAAATCGGGCTGTTACAACTCTCCCCCACTAAAAAGAATTTTCGCCCTCGAAAATTACCTGAAGGAAACAACTCTGGATACGCAACCCTCATCCTACTCTCCGATTCCCAAGTGGCACTCTCACCAGTCGGTCCAACCCAAATCACTTTAACCAAAACGATCTCCTTGCCACGGAAACGCTTCACTTCACGATCCTCAATCCTAACTGGCCAAGTCTCAACAGTCAAATTATCCCTTACTTCCAAATCATCCATTTGGATCACATGAGACACATCATACACATACTTCCTCAACTGAGACACATGAAACACATCATGAAGATTCGACAAAGATGGTGGTAACGCAATCCGATACGCTACAACCCCAACCTTCTCAACAATCTCAAAAGTTCCAACAAAACGAGGAGTTAACTTCCGACACTTCAAAGCATGTCCAACACCAGTTATAGGATTCACTCTCAAAAACACATGATCACCAACCTGAAACTCAAGGTCTTTCCTCTTCTTATCATGATAACTCTTCTGCCTACTCTGAGACGCTTTCATCTTCTCTTGGATCATCTTAACCTTTTCCGTAGTCTCTTGCACAACATCCGGTCCTAGCAAAGTACTTTCTCCTAACTCGTACCAACACAAAGGAGTCCTACACCTCCGACCATACAAAGCCTCAAACGGTGCCATTCCGATGCTAGAATGAAAACTGTTGTTGTAAGTAAACTCAATCAACGGTAAACATTCAACCCAACTGACACCTTGTTCCAAAACACAAGCCCTCAACAAATCTTCCAAACTCTGAATAGTCCTCTCCGTCTGACCATCGGTCTGGGGATGATAAGCAGAACTCAACCTCAACTTAGTCCCCAAAGCAACTTGCAAACTCTCCCAAAACTTAGAAGTAAACCTCGGATCCCGATCCGACACAATACTAGAAGGAATACCATGCAATCTAACAATCTGCTCAATGTAGACCTCGGCCAACTTTGCCACAGACATACCGGTCTTGATAGGAACAAAGTGTGCCGACTTCGTCAACCGATCAACAATCACCCAAATAGAATCAAAACCCTTAACAGTCTTTGGTAACGCTCCAACAAAATCCATCGATATACTATCCCACTTCCACTCTGGCACAAACAACGGTTGCATCAAACCCGACGGTTTCTGATGTTCAATCTTGGACTTCTGACAAACCAAACAAGCATACACAAACTCTGCGATCTCCTTCTTCATTCCAGGCCACCAAAACAACCTCTTCAAATCTTGGTACATATTAGTCGCTCCTCGATGAATACTCAAACTACTTCTATGACCTTCTTCCAAAATCTATCTCTTAAGCTCAAGAACACTTGGCACACAAACACGATCACGAAACATCAAAACACCGTTCTCATCCAATCTAAAGTCTCCACCTTTGCCTTGATTAACCAACACCACTCGATCTACAAGTTCCAAATCTTCCTTCTGACCATTCTTGATCTCCTCCAGAATATTACTTGTCAGCTTCAACATTCCCAACCTCACACCATCCGGCGTTAACTCACTAACCAAACTCAAGTCTCGAAATTGCTCAATCAACTCCAACTTTTTCACCATCAAAGCAGACATATGCAACGACTTTCTACTCAAAGCATCAGCAACAACATTGGCCTTTCCAGGATGATAGCTCAACTGGAAGTCAAAATCCTTAAGATACTCCAACCATCTCCTCTGCCTCATATTCAACTCTTTCTGGTCAAACAAATACTTCAAACTATTATGGTCACTAAACACTTCAAACTTAGAACCATACAGATAATGCCTCCAAATCTTCAACACATACACAACAGCCGCTAATTCCAAGTCATGAGTCGGATAATTCTTCTCATGCACTTTCAACTGCCTCGAAGCATAAGCCACAACCTGACGATTCTGCATAAGCACCCCACCAAGACCCATCTTAGAAGCATCACAATACACAACAAAAGATTCCTTCGGATTCGGCAAAATCAACACTGGAGCTGACGTCAACCTCTTCTTCAACTCTTGGAAACTCTCTTCACACTTAGCATCCCAAACACAAGCTTGTCCTTTCCGAGTCAACTGCGTCAATGGCAACGCCAACTTAGAGAATCCCTCAATGAACCTCTGATAATAACCTGCCAATCCAAGAAAGCTTCTAACCTCAAAAACAGACTTAGGTGATTCCCACAGCAACACTGCATCAACCTTCGACGGATCCACGGCGATACCACCTTTAGAAATCACATGACCAAGGAAACTCACTTCCCGCAACAAAAACTCACACTTCGACAACTTAGCAAACAACTTATTCTCATTTAAGACTCCTAACACAATCCTCAAATGCTCGGCATGCTCTTCTTCAGACTTCGAATACACCAAAATATCATCTATAAACACCACCACAAAACGATCCAGAAAAGGATGAAATATTCTATTCATATACTTCATGAAGACACCTGGCGCATTAGACACTCCAAATGGCATCACAGAATACTCATAGTGTCCATACCTCGTTCTGAACGCAGTTTTGGATATATCTTCCGCCTTCACTCTAATCTGATGATATCCTGATCTCAAATCAATCTTGCTAAACACTTCCGCACCAACCAACTGATCCATCAAATCATCAATCCTCGGAAGCGGATACCGATTCTTGATTGTCACCTTGTTCAACTGCCGATAATCCACACACAACCTCATGCTTCCATCTTTTTTCTTTACCAACAACACAGGAGCACCCGACGGAGAAACACTCGGCCTGATAAACTGTTTCTCGAGCAACTCTTCCAACTGTTTCTTCAACTCACCCAATTCTGATGCAGACATCCGATAAGGCGCAATCGAAATAGGACTCGTTCCAGGCACCAAATCAATTGCAAACTCAACCTCTCTCGCCGGTGGTAACTCGGTAATGTCGTCCGAAAAAACTTCTGGGAATTCTTGCACTACAGGCAAATCACCAACTCCTTTCTCACTACTCTCCTTCAAGGAAGCAAACATCATGAATACACTAGCTTCACCACCCAAGGACTTCTTCACTTGCTCCGCGGTCAAGAACCTTCTACCTTCCTCAACTACCGGCTTAGAAAACGTTACACTCTTGGTTAAACAATTAATGTTAACACCAAAAGTCAACATCCAATCCATACCAAAAATAACGTCCATATGCTTCAATGGAAGACACACAAGATCCAACTCAAAGTCAACATTACCAAAACTAACAGGACACTTAGCACACACTAAAGAAGTAGTCACTGAACCACTAGCCGGGGTATCGATAACCATCCCTCGAGACAACGGAGTCACAACCAAACCCAAACGCTCAACACAACTCGCCGCGATAAAAGAATGAGTAGCACTAGTATCAATAATTGCAATCAAAGGAGTACTATTGATAAAACACATACCTCGGATGAGATTATCAGGATGCTCCACCTCTTCCGCATTCAATGCAAACACCTTCCCCGCCGCCTTCTTCGGCTTGGTACACTTAGTACTGATATGCCCCTTCTCACCACAATTGTAGCAAGTGATCTCCTTCTTGCACTCAGCAGCCTTGTGACCTGCTTCTCCACACTTGTAGCACTTCTCACCACTCTTGCAATCATTAGCAAAATGACCCAATGTGCCACACTTGTAGCACCTCACCTCAGCAACATTCACCTTAGAGCCTCCACCAGATTCTCTCTTCTTGCCTTTGTCTTTGTTGTACGGTTTCCCAAATCCATGCCCCTTTCCTTTCTTCTCATTCTGAGCCTTGTAGTGATTAACCTTAGCCCTTCCAGCATCATCAAACATACGACACTTATGCACCAAAGTATCAAAATCACGGATCTCCTGAATACACATATACTGGTAGATGTCGGGCCTTGATAGAACTCTGGCAAGTGCACCAGATACTATCGAAGTAGTAAAAATATCGATCCCACGAGGACTGTTTTTAACTTCAATAATTCAATTGCGTTATAAAATTAGGATGTGTAAAAGTTTATTTTGTTTTGCCACTAGGCAGTAGATTTGGTTTGATTTTAAGAAATCAAATAAAAAAAGTAAAGATTTGATTAAGAAAATATGAGAGAAAGATGAGATCAGATCCGTCGAATCCTCTAAGTTCCCCTAATTGGTCTACTGCACCTATTTGTTATGAACCCTCTTCTAGTTTACGATGATTAATAAATTAGCCCTAATCAATCCCTTGAGTTAGGACCCTCTTCTTAAACTACAGCCCCTAATTCCTTAGGTGGTCTAATAATTCTTGAAGGTTTTACCGAACGTTAACCTATTATCACTAACAAACGATTATCTATTCCTAGACTAACCCTGTTTATTAGAACAATTCAATTAGGTCTAAGTTGAAAGCCATGGTCAGTGGTCATTCATTCTCACGAAATCAAGTTATATGTGATCAAGATATAAAAAGCATTAAGAACAATTGAATTGAATAAACTAGAATTGAATTCATAAACAAAATAGAGTTTCACAGCAACATGTGTCAATTAGGGTTACAAAGATTCATCTCGGATCTAATCTCTAAGAGATTTAGCTACTCATAATCGAGTTTACAAATAGCATAATCAATGAAATAATTAAAACATACATAAACTGGGTTAGAGATGATGAAATCCTCTCCGCTGCAGCCTTCTGGGTGTTAAAATCGCACTTTCGTTCTCCAAAATCGTAACCCTTGTTCTTCAGATTGAGTGCAGTATTTATAGAAGTCATGGGCCTGACCCATCAAAATCGCGCCGCGCCTTGTTAATTGGCGTGCCGCGATTTCCCCTTTACAGGAAGTGTGTATTTTTGCTTCAAAAATCGCAGCACGGCTTGAAATTGGCGTGGCGCGATTTCCTTCGAACAGACTTCAAATTTTAAGCTTTTTGCACTCCAGAACAGTAAAAATTGCATGAGAACTCTATCAAAATGTCACAATAAGTCCCTAATATTACGTAATGACAGAATGTCATCACAACCCCAAACTTAAACCATTCCTTGTCCTCAAGGAATTTGCTTGCAACAGTGACAAACGACAGTAAAATAACAGTTACCTGACAAAACGATAGTACCCAAAAGTTCATTCTCCTTCTAGCTAAAGATGAGCTAGTTTGACTTGTTCGCATCCACCAATTCACAACTCCACGCAACAATTTGAAATAGGGTTCTACCAGTCGACATGCAGGTCTACATATTACCATATGCTTGAAAAGTTTCTAAACATCAATCAAAGTCAATATCATTACACACTTTTGAGGTCTTTAGGGTTATAACGGGGCTTAGGTGAAAGGTGGGATATATTTGGATAAGTAGGCTACACAAAATTTGAGTTAGGCATTCCTACGGAAGTTAAAGCACAAAGTTCAATCCTTCATTCATTCACCTTGTGGAAATACAATCAATGCAAAGGTACTAGAGAACATTTTTCATATTTAGGGACACTCGAGTTTGAAGTTACTCGGATTTTAGATGTTTTGTCCCTTTTTCATCATTCAATTTCTTTTTTTTTTTTTTTTTTTTTGATACACCATTTTTGTGTATATATTGCATGACAATTTCATATTTCTTTCATTTTTTTTTTTTGTTCTCTTATTCTCTAGTACCCCCACCCCAAACTTAGTTGGTTGCAAATTCCAATAGCAACCCCAAACTTAATCTTTAGCAACATTCTACAATGCCTTAACTCAGAAATTCATTAAGGGACAAGTCCTAAAAGTCTCTAGGCTTGTAATGTAGTTTGTCACCGAACAAAAAGTTCTAATCCTACCGGCTCACAATTGGTTAAGAAAGGATAAATTCAATCAATATCAGGGTAGGCTTCAAAAAGGCTCACAGGACCAAGCACTTTTGCCTCAGTGTGTAATTGACAAAGACCAATCAATAATAGAGAAACAATGCAAGTTCTAGAAATGTAGTTGCATGGAAAACTAATATAAATATAAGTAAATTGAAAAACAAGATTTGGCAATGAACCTTATGGCTGAGATTTCTGGGAGTATGTGACTACCTAGCAACGCCGTACACTTCGCCTTTGAATCAAGTCACCCCTCCTTTAGAACTTTTGGAACACCGTTTCATCAAACAACTGTTACTAAACTGGAATAGGTCACATGAAACAAAACAAATTCATTAATAAAACAAGTGCAGGAGCAATTACAATAGGGAAATAAGTTCAATGGACTTCGACATTAAAAAGAAAATAAAAAGAAACTACATCAAAAGAAAAATGACTGAAAAATAAAATACAAAGCAGAAAATGCTAATCCATCAGTAGATCAGCCCATGTCTTGATCATCATCCGAGTGTCCAGCCCCCGGTGTCCTCAATCCTTCAAAGATGTCATCCCCTTGATCTTGCTCGGTGTTATTGAAATCATCAGTGATTTCCCTCCTCATGCGCAACCCATACTCTTCTTGATGTGTAAAATATTGCTCCATGCGCTCACGGGAGCCTCCAAACCTCTCATAAGACCCACGAATCGGACCCATATACAATTGAGCCTCCGCAGCAAACGCAGCTGAGAACCTAGGACGGTTCACCCACAGCTGGTCCGAAGTCTCATTCATCCAATTAGCTTGCACATGCATGAATTCCTCAAGCTTTGGATGAAGAGGAGCATAACCCCCTTGGCTACTACTCCCTCCTTGCTCTATTTGTCGTTGCCTTGCTGCCTCCCTCTCTCTCTCTCCTTCATATAGCCTTCATATTTCTTCACGAATCCATCCATGACTGAGTCGGTGATCGGCTTCATATTGCTGGTGTTGAGATCACTATCATATGCCGGCACCAACTCTTGCTCACACAACCAATTAATTAAGCTTCCATGCCCCAATTGTGTGGTATTCCCGGTTGCTAGATCATGAAGACTATTGGCCAAGATGCGGCCAATATCTATAGGGTACTCCTTGATGATAGCATAGGCAGCAAGCACCCTCTTGAGAGGAATTTCAAAAGTGCAAGAGGCACTCTCAAGAGTCTGGACCAAATAAGACACCCATGCCTTGGGTATCGGTAACATTTCAGCATAAGTAAGCATCCGGGACTTTTTCCAAGTCGACCCAGGCCTACACATTGTGGTAATGATGTCATCAAATGTATCCTCCGTTATACCAAATCTCTCCCTCCTCAGTTTCTCAACCCAACACTCCTCCGGTGGTTGAACATTCAGCCATTCATTAAGAGCTTCAGGGCTGAAATCAATGGTCTTGCCTCGAACAAAAGATTGAAAGGGTGTATCGGTAACCCGTGCATTTGCAAAGAATTCGACGATCACGGTTTTGTTGTTCGCTTCACCGATCATCTCATTCAACTTCGTCCACCCTCTCCTTCGTAATTCAGCCTCAAAGAACGGATACTTAACAAGCCTTGTGAAGTCAAACTTTCTCTCCCCCACAACTTCAAAACTTTTCATGGATTGGTGGAACTCTTGGGCTTGGTCATTGATGAAATGAATGGCGTTTTCGGGTGGTTCGGATGCGGCACGAGGGCGTTTGGCTTTGCTTGTGGATAGCTTGGGGTTGGTGGCTTTCTTTGAGCGGGTGTTTCTTTGGTTGGAGGCCATTTGTGAGTGAAAGGAAGATGGTGAATGGGAAATTTGTGGAGTTTTGGAAAATTGGTGAATTGTGAAGGTTTAGGTTGATGAATGGATGATGAATTTGTGGTTTGATGATGTTTAGGAAGTGAATAAGATGATGATAATGAAGGAATTTCGTGGTTAGGTTTCTAGGGAAATTTTGACAGAGTAACGGTAGGAAAATAGGAATGGGAAGAATGGTGGAAAAGGCTGGTTTTATAGGTCTGTTTGGTGAAAATCGCGGCACGCCAAAATGCAAGGCGCGGCGCGATTTTGTTAAAACAGGGAAAATGCTTTTCTGTTCCTCAAAATCGCGGCACGCCAAAATACACAGAGCGGCGCGATTTTGATGAAACAGGGAGTGTGTTTTGCTTCCTCAGGCCAAAATTTTTTGTTTTCTTGAAAAATGCCTGAGTTCATTGAATTTTTGAAAAACTTTTGAGGAGAGAATTATGCAAGACATCAGTGCCTTGCATGATTTTCTTGGCAAGAGGTATATTTTGAACAAATTTTTAAACTTTCCTGCCTTGTATTAAAAGAAAAGAAAAATATTTTTGTGTTTTTGTTTTTGTTTTTGTTTTTGTTTTTTTTTTTTTTTTTTTTTTGAAAGCAATAAAATCATACCTGAAAATTAAACAGTGGGTTGCCTCCCACCCAGCGCTTTCTTTTACGTCATTGAGCTTGACATTTCAACCACTGTTAGGGTGGCAAATATGTCAAAAAGAACACATCATCCTTCTTCTTCCTCTTGTTTGGTAGGAATTCCATGAATTTGTAACAAAGAAGTAGATGCTCCCATGCACTCACAGTTAAACCTTTGGAATTTAAGCTCTCCCACCTTAGAGAAGGACATGCATCCATTTGCACACGAGTGATTTCCTTAACCCCTGTTTGTTCAGACTTCGGAAAAATGTCAGCACTCCTCACTTTTGGATTTTCTTCCACCACAACCTTGTGACACTCAATCTCCATCTGAACCAGCTTCCTCTTAGACTCATGTGCTTTCTCAACAAGATCACCACACTGAACATCAAACTTTTCAAATAAAACTTGATTTGACACCAAGAAATCATCTAAAATATTCTGAAGTTGAGTATTGTAATCGATGTTGATCACCTCTTTCTTCCCTTCACCATCACTACCTGGTTGATTCGCCTCATAATGACCACAACTCGAGATTTTGTTGTCCAAAATTTTGATCTTAAAAGATAGCATATATTTTTCATACTGCAACTTAGCAATCTCTTCGGTGTCATAGAGGAGTAACCTGTCTATCATAGCTGCAAAACTTGGATAAACTTTTCAGTAGCACAGTACAATGAGAAGAAAACAAAGAACATAATATTTTTTTTTAATATATATATATACAAAAATATAAAAGACAGAAATCCTAAATAATAACGTAATTGCCAAATTGAAATGACTCAACAGTCCCCGGCAACGGCGCCAAAAACTTGATAGAACTCTGGCAAGTGCACCAGATACTATCGAAGTAGTAAAAATATCGATCCCACGAGGACTGTTTTTAACTTCAATAATTCAATTGCGTTATAAAATTAGGATGTGTAAAAGTTTATTTTGTTTTGCCACTAGGCAGTAGATTTGGTTTGATTTTAAGAAATCAAATAAAAAAAGTAAAGATTTGATTAAGAAAATATGAGAGAAAGATGAGATCAGATCCGTCGAATCCTCTAAGTTCCCCTAATTGGTCTACTGCACCTATTTGTTATGAACCCTCTTCTAGTTTACGATGATTAATAAATTAGCCCTAATCAATCCCTTGAGTTAGGACCCTCTTCTTAAACTACAGCCCCTAATTCCTTAGGTGGTCTAATAATTCTTGAAGGTTTTACCGAACGTTAACCTATTATCACTAACAAACGATTATCTATTCCTAGACTAACCCTGTTTATTAGAACAATTCAATTAGGTCTAAGTTGAAAGCCATGGTCAGTGGTCATTCATTCTCACGAAATCAAGTTATATGTGATCAAGATATAAAAAGCATTAAGAACAATTGAATTGAATAAACTAGAATTGAATTCATAAACAAAATAGAGTTTCACAGCAACATGTGTCAATTAGGGTTACAAAGATTCATCTCGGATCTAATCTCTAAGAGATTTAGCTACTCATAATCGAGTTTACAAATAGCATAATCAATGAAATAATTAAAACATACATAAACTGGGTTAGAGATGATGAAATCCTCTCCGCTGCAGCCTTCTGGGTGTTAAAATCGCACTTTCGTTCTCCAAAATCGTAACCCTTGTTCTTCAGATTGAGTGCAGTATTTATAGAAGTCATGGGCCTGACCCATCAAAATCGCGCCGCGCCTTGTTAATTGGCGTGCCGCGATTTCCCCTTTACAGGAAGTGTGTATTTTTGCTTCAAAAATCGCAGCACGGCTTGAAATTGGCGTGGCGCGATTTCCTTCGAACAGACTTCAAATTTTAAGCTTTTTGCACTCCAGAACAGTAAAAATTGCATGAGAACTCTATCAAAATGTCACAATAAGTCCCTAATATTACGTAATGACAGAATGTCATCAGGCCTCAAGCCACTCTCAAACTTTACACACTTAGAGACCATAGCATCCTCTACATTGATGTACGGGCAAAACCTCGAAAGCTCCTCAAACTTTGCCGCATACTCAGCCACTGAACGGTTCTCTTGCTTCAAGTTCAAGAACTCCACTTCCTTCTTAGTCCTCAAATCCTCAGGAAAGTACTTCCTCAAAAACTCAGTCTTGAACCTAGCCCAAGTCACAGCTCCACCAGCCTCAAGCCTTCCCTTAGCATTGGTCCACCAATACTCAGCCTCCTCTGCAAGCATATGAGTAGCCAACCTGGCCTTCTGGTCCTCACTAGTCACCATAGCATGGAAGATCCTCTCCATGGCCAGCACCCAACCCTGAGCTCCATCCGGGTCATATCTACCCTTGAACGTCGGCGGACTATTTCGCAAGAAACGATCCAACCTTCGCTCCTCGGCCTCACCAGGATCACGATGACCCACTGCCGCTTGCTCAGTAGCCTGAGCCAACACCTGTGCCATCGAAGCCAAAGCCTGTGCAATTGCCGCATCATCTCTACCACCAGCCATCTCACTTCTACACAAAACCAACCAACAGATAAGAACAACAGCACAACAACACAAGAACAAGTACCAAAGGTAACTCATTACCATTCGCATACTAACAGGGTAAATCAACATACACTAATCTACTAGTCTAGACAAGACTGACCACGGCTCTGATACCAACTTGTAACACCCTATTTCTATTAAGCGGTAAAACGCGCAAATACATCAGAAATATTCTAGAAATAGATGCTACGTCTCAAAATAAAACCAATTAACGTCATGCATATATATAATATTTCAACGGTCACAACGGAATTCAAATCATAAACTTCAACATATACATGTCATGGTCAAATATATCCTCATATGAAAATACTCCAAATCTGACAAGTGGACAATAACAACAACATAGCAACAGAATCCAAAAACAACAAATAGACACTAAGCCTAATCAGAGCCTAGATACTACGACACTGACATGACAACGGAGAAAGCTCCCGTCGTCCAAACATCCAACAAGCAAACTCACCAAGCGTCTAGTCCTGCACAACGTCTACCCATCCATACAGACAGGTAGGCGGTCAAAACCACTGAGGGTTAGCATTACATCATCATAATCCATATAAGATTAATAAGAACTTTGAAAATGAAAGATATAATCAAGGATAAAGAATGACAATTCATACATAGTTCCTCAATATTCACCACATATAAGCAATCCAAGATCATTCAATATCATTATATCAAGTTCATATCCACAAGTGTATCATACACATATCACAACCTCACCTTGTCAATCAACAGTTAACAATTCAATCCGCAAGTACAATTAGCAATAATCAACCATCAAACACATCTTAATGCAATTCAATCCACCAACAGTTTATGCAATGTCTCTAGACTCATCTAGATGCATGTGGTACCAAAACACCTCAAGGTCGTCACCTTCGATGCAACAAAAACATCGTAATCACCTCTATTGGATATAAAATCCACCACCATCAGTCATGTATGCATGAACATATGACTCAACTACAAATGCATATGTTCACACAAACAATAATCACCTCACCATCACCAATACTTGTATATATGCAATCATTAACAATTCACCACCACATTTCATATATACAATCACCAACAATATTCAAAAATTCCACAACATGTAGTTGTCACATAAATACACCACCAATCATCTTTACATAACATATAATAACTCTCCATAAAGGATTCACCATCAATTAATTCTCAAAAGTCATTTCTAGTTAAGTTCGTCTCTCAAAATCACAACATTAAGTTAATTGAACATTTGAGTCAAAACCAAGTAAACAAGCTCAATTGCCTATGCCATGTATTCTCACAAATCACATAAGCGTGTAATAGAGATTACATAAGCAATTCATCGGCCAAACACAACGAAATTATATGATTAACTAAGTTCGTCTCTTAATTAATTCATTTCAATGCCAAGCAACATAAGAACTCAATAGACCCCTTTAAACAAAGTTATTTCCTTCATAAAACACCCCTAGATGGTTAGGATAAAGCCCCTACACTTTGGAACAAGTTTGGAAGCAATTGGATTGAAGAAAAATGCATTTTAAGGTTTCTTGTCAGATAGGATCGTGGCACGTGGGTCTCCCATCGTGGCACGATTTTTCCAGATTCAAAAACACTGAAATTTCTGGTCACCATCGTGGCACGTTCTTAGTTTGACAGACAGCGCCAGATTTTTAACCTTCACGTTTTCACGCATAAAAATAAAACCGTTAATCCGTTTTCGATGCCGTTTTCGCCTACATTCTCCTAACACTTAGCTCTATCATAATGTACAGAAAAATTCAAGTTTCAACCATCCCAAAATCATTTTCCAAAACCTCACATCACACTCATTTTTCAAATCGGTTAACACTCGAATTTTCACACGAAAATCCTGTTTTCTCCCAAACGACTCGACTAACAAAATCACAACATGAAAACAGAAATTCTACCAAGTTCAATTCATCCATCAACATCAAAAACTCAGCCAACAATTTCATATATCAAAATTTCATTTTGGTCCTTCACATGAACAACTTAACACAACTTCACAAATTTGAACAACAACAACAAATCTCATCATAATTCTCCAATTCATGATACCCAATGCATCAATTTATCAACAACACATCTAACAACAACAACAACAACAACAACATCTAATCATGAAATCATCCACAATTTAACAACCACAACTTCATTCTTCATCAATTTCACACAAAATCATATCATATTCATATATACCCATTTTGACATACAAATTCAACAACAACAACAACACAATTATCATACAAATCATGTTCTCAAACATAACAACAACAATTATGCACGAATTTACATCAATTAAAACCAATTCATCAATTTCATGAAAATGGGTAAAAGAGAAAAGTTATGAAATTATGAGTGAAGCCTAACCCTCTTACCTTAATTCTCCACAATCACTAGCTAGTGCCTCACTTTAGCTCCAACCCTTGATTCTCTAGCCTCTTCTAGCTCTCTCTAGTCCCTTCTCTTCAAAACCCTTTTTCTCCTCTTGAGCTTTTCTCTCTAACTCTCTCTAATTGTGAAATGAAATGAAATGAAATGTTTGAAACCCTATCTCTTTACTAACACAAGTTTATAAAGGCTCACTTAATGGGCTTATCTCACAAACCTTAATGGGCCTAACCCATTTCTAATTCAACCTCAAAAATGTTACTACTCACTTACCGGTAAAAAATAACACTAACGGTCACTTAACGGTAAATAAAATAATTACTACACTCTCCAACACTTAGTAAAATGAAACCCTCACTAAGCACTAAAAATAACCTTCGGCAAAAATTACAAAATTACCCCTGCCCTCAAAATGACCAAAATACCCCTAAGTCCAAAATGACTAAAATACCCTTCTAACACCGAATTCTACGAATCCCAACCAAAAATACACACAGAGGCAATTAATCACATAAGAGCACATAGAACACACGTAAATAATAAATAAAATAAATATAGCGAAAAATCCGGCTGTTACAACTCTCCCCCACTAAAAAGAATTTTCGCCCTCGAAAATTACCTGAAGGAAACAACTCTAGATACGCAACCCTCATCCTACTCTCCGATTCCCAAGTGGCACTCTCACCAGTCGGTCCAACCCAAATCACTTTAACCAAAACGATCTCCTTGCCACGCAAACGCTTCACTTCACGATCCTCAATCCTAACTGGCCAAGTCTCAACAGTCAAATTATCCCTTACTTCCAAATCATCCATTTGGATCACATGAGACGCATCATACACATACTTCCTCAACTGAGATGAAACACATCATGAAGATTCGACAAAGATGGTGGTAACGCAATCCGATACGCTACAACCCCAACCTTCTCAACAATCTCAAAAGGTCCAACAAAACGAGGAGTTAACTTCCGACACTTCAAAGCACGTCCAACACCGGTTACAGGATTCACTCTCAAAAACACATGATCACCAACCTGAAACTCAAGGTCTTTCCTCCTCTTATCATGATAACTCTTCTGCCTACTCTGAGACGCTTTCATCTTCTCTTGGATCATCTTAACCTTTTCCGTAGTCTCTTGCACAACATCCGGTCCTAGCAAAGCACTTTCTCCTAACTCGTACCAACACAAAGGAGTCCTTCACCTCCGACCATACAAAGCCTCAAACGGTGCCATTCCGATGCTAGAATGAAAACTGTTGTTGTAAGTAAACTCAATCAACGGTAAACATTCAACCCAACTGACACCTTGTTCCAAAACACAAGCCCTCAACAAATCTTCCAAACTCTGAATAGTCCTCTCCGTCTGACCATCGGTTTGGGGATGATAAGCAGAACTCAACCTCAACTTAGTCCCCAAAGAAACTTGCAAACTCTCCCAAAACTTAGAAGTAAACCTCGGATCCCGATCCGACACAATACTAGAAGGAATACCATGCAATCTAACAATCTGCTCAATGTAGACCTCGGCCAACTTTGCCACAGACATACCGGTCTTGATAGGAACAAAGTGTGCCGACTTCGTCAACCGATCAACAATCACCCAAATAGAATCAAAACCCTTAACAGTCTTTGGTAACGCTCCAACAAAATCCATCGATATACTATCCCACTTCCACTCTGGCACAAACAACGGTTGCATCAAACCCGACGGTTTCTGATGTTCAATCTTGGACTTCTGACAAATCAAACAAGCATACACAAACTCTGCGATTTCCTTCTTCATTCCAGGCCACCAAAACAACCTCTTCAAATCTTGGTACATCTTAGTCGCTCCTGGATGAATACTCAAACTACTTTTATGACCTTCTTCCAAAATCTATCTCTTAAGCTCAAGAACACTTGGCACACAAACACGATCACGAAACATCAAAACACCGTTCTCATCCAATCTAAAGTCTCCACCTTTGCCTTGATTAACCAACACCACTCGATCTACAAGTTCCAAATCTTCCTTCTGACCATTCTTGATCTCCTCCAGAATATTACTTGTCAGCTTCAACATTCCCAACCTCACACCATCCGGCGTTAACTCACTAACCAAACTCAAGTCTCGAAATTGCTCAATCAACTCCAACTTTTTCACCATCAAAGCAGACATATGCAACGACTTTCTACTCAAAGCATCAGCAACAACATTGGCCTTTCCAGGATGATAGCTCAACTGGAAGTCAAAATCCTTAAGATACTCCAACCATCTCCTCTGCCTCATATTCAACTCTTTCTGGTCAAACAAATACTTCAAACTCTTATGGTCACTAAACACTTCAAATTTAGAACCATACAGATAATGCCTCCAAATCTTCAACACATACACAACAGCCGCTAATTCCAAGTCATGAGTCGGATAATTCTTCTCATGCACTTTCAACTGCCTCGAAGCATAAGCCACAACCTGACGATTCTGCATAAACACACCACCAAGACCCATCTTAGAAGCATCACAATACACAACAAAAGATTCCTTCGGATTCGGCAAAATCAACACTGGAGCTGACGTCAACCTCTTCTTCAACTCTTGGAAACTCTCTTCACACTTAGCATCCCAAACACAAGCTTGTCCTTTCCGAGTCAACTGCGTCAATGGCAACGCCAACTTAGAGAATCCCTCAATGAACCTCTGATAATAACCTGCCAATCCAAGAAAGCTTCTAACCTCAAAAACAGACTTAGGTGATTCCCACTGCAACACTGCATCAACCTTCGACGGATCCACGGCGATACCACCTTTAGAAATCACATGACCAAGGAAACTCACTTCCCGCAACCAAAACTCACACTTCGACAACTTAGCAAACAACTTATTCTCATTCAAGACTCCTAACACAATCCTCAAATGCTCGGCATGCTCTTCTTCAGACTTCGAATACACCAAAATTTCATCTATAAACACCACCACAAAACAATCCAGAAAAGGATGAAATATTCTATTCATATACTTCATGAAGACACCTGGCGCATTAGACACTCCAAATGGCATCACAGAATACTCATAGTGTCCATACCTCGTTCTGAACGCAGTTTTGGATATATCTTCCGCCTTCACTCTAATCTGATGATATCCTGATCTCAAATCAATCTTGCTAAACACTTCCGCACCAACCAACTGATCCATCAAATCATCAATCCTCGGAAGTGGATACCGATTCTTGATTGTCACCTTGTTCAACTGCCGATAATCCACACACAACCTCATGCTTCCATCTTTCTTCTTTACCAACAACACAGGAGCACCCCACGGAGAAACACTCGGCCTGATAAACTGTTTCTCGAGCAACTCTTCCAACTGTTTCTTCAACTAACCCAATTCTGATGCAGACATCCGATAAGGCGCAATCGAAATAGGACTCGTTCCAGGCACCAAATCAATTGCAAACTCAACCTCTCTCTCCGGTGGTAACTCGGTAATGTCGTCCGGAAAAACTTCTGGGAATTCTTGCACTACAGGCAAATCACCAACTCCTTTCTCACTACTCTCCTTCAAGGAAGCAAACATCATGAATACACTAGCTTCACCACCCAAGGACTTCTTCACTTGCTCCGCGGTCAAGAACCTTCTACCTTCCTCAACTACCGGCTTAGAAAACGTTACACTCTTGGTTAAACAATTAATGTTAACACCAAAAGTCAACATCCAATCCATACCAAAAATAACGTCCATATGCTTCAATGGAAGACACACAAGATCCAACTCAAAGTCAACATTACCAAAACTAACAGGACACTTAGCACACACTAAAGAAGTAGTCACTGAACCACTAGCCGGGGTATCGATAACCATCCCTCGAGACAACGGAGTCACAACCAAACCCAAACGCTCAACACAACTCGCCGCGATAAAAGAATGAGTAGCACTAGTATCAATAATTGCAATCAAAGGAGTACTATTGATAAAACACATACCTCGGATGAGATTATCAGGATGCTCCACCTCTTCCGCATTCAATGCAAACACCTTCCCCGCCGCCTTCTTCGGCTTGGTACACTTAGTACTGATATGCCCCTTCTCACCACAATTGTAGCAAGTGATCTCCTTCTTGCACTCAGCAGCCTTGTGACCTGCTTCTCCACACTTGTAGCACTTCTCACCACTCTTGCAATCATTAGCAAAATGACCCAATGTGCCACACTTGTAGCACCTCACCTCAGCAACATTCACCTTAGAGCCTCCACCAGATTCTCTCTTCTTGCCTTTGTCTTTGTTGTACGGTTTCCCAAATCCATGCCCCTTTCCTTTCTTCTCATTCTGAGCCTTGTAGTGATTAACCTTAGCCCTTCCAGCATCATCAAACATACGACACTTATGCACCAAAGTATCAAAATCACGGATCTCCTGAATACACATATACTGGTAGATGTCGGGCCTCAAGCCACTCTCAAACTTTACACACTTAGAGACCATAGCATCCTCTACATTGATGTACGGGCAAAACCTCGAAAGCTCCTCAAACTTTGCCGCATACTCAGCCACTGAACGGTTCTCTTGCTTCAAGTTCAAGAACTCCACTTCCTTCTTAGTCCTCAAATCCTCAGGAAAGTACTTCCTCAAAAACTCAGTCTTGAACCTAGCCCAAGTCACAGCTCCACCAGCCTCAAGCCTTCCCTTAGCATTGGTCCACCAATACTCAGCCTCTTCTGCAAGCATATGAGTAGCCAACCTGGCCTTCTGGTCCTCACTAGTCACCATAGCATGGAAGATCCTCTCCATGGCCAGCACCCAACCCTGAGCTCCATCTGGGTCATATCTACCCTTGAACGTCGGCGGACTGTTTCGCAAGAAACGATCCAACCTTCGCTCCTCAGCCTCACCAGGATCACGATGACCCACTGCCGCTTGCTCATTAGCCTGAGCCAACACCTGTGCCATCGAAGCCAAAGCCTGTGCAATTGCCGCATCATCTCTACCACCAGCCATCTCACTTCTACACAAAACCAACCAACAGATAAGAACAACAGCACAACAACACAAGAACAAGTACCGAAGGTAACTCATTACCATTCGCATACTAACAGGGTAAATCAACATACACTAATCTACTAGTCTAGACAAGACTGACCACGGCTCTGATACCAACTTGTAACACCCTATTTCTATTAAGCGGTAAAACGCGCAAATACATCAGAAATATTCTAGAAATAGATGCTACGTCTCAAAATAAAACCAATTAACGTCATGCATATATATAATATTTCAACGGTCACAGCGGAATTCAAATCATAAACTTCAACATATACATGTCATGGTCAAATATATCCTCATATGAAAATACTCCAAATCCGACAAGTGGACAACAACAACAACATAGCAACAGAATCCAAAAACAACAAATAGACACTAAGCCTAATCAGAGCCTAGATACTACGACACTGACACGACAACGGAGAAAGCTCCCATCGTCCAAACATCCAACAAGCAAACTCACCAAGCGTCTAGTCCTGCACAACGTCTACCCATCCATACAGACAGATAGGCGGTCGAAACCACTGAGGGTTAGCATTACATCATCATAATCCATATAAGATTAATAAGAACTTTGAAAATGAAAGATATAATCAAGGATAAAGAATGACAATTCATACATAGTTCCTCAATATTCACCACATATAAGCAATCCAAGATCATTCAATATCATTATATCAAGTTCATATCCACAAGTGTATCATACACATATTACAACCTCACCTTGTCAATCAACAGTTAACAATTCAATCCGCAAGTACAATTAGCAATAATCAACCATCAAACACATCTTAATGCAATTCAATCCACCAACAGTTTATGCAATGTCTCTAGACTCATCTAGATGCATGTGGTACCAAAACACCTCAAGGTCGTCACCTTCGATGCAACAAAAACATCGTAATCACCTCTATTGGATATAAAATCCACCACCATCAGTCATGTATGCATGAACATATGACTCAACTACAAATGCATATGTTCACACAAACAATAATCACCTCACCATCACCAATACTTGTATATATGCAATCATTAACAATTCACCACCACATTTCATATATACAATCACCAACAATATTCAAAAATTCCACAACATGTAGTTGTCACATAAATACACCACCAATCATCTTTACATAACATATAATAACTCTCCATAAAGGATTCACCATCAATTAATTCTCAAAAGTCATTTCTAGTTAAGTTCGTCTCTCAAAATCACAACATTAAGTTAATTGAACATTTGAGTCAAAACCAAGTAAACAAGCTCAATTGCCTATGCCATGTATTCTCACAAGTCACATAAGCGTGTAATAGAGATTACATAAGCAATTCATCGGCCAAACACAACGAAATTATATGATTCACTAAGTTCGTCTCTTAATTAATTCATTTCAATGCCAAGCAACATAAGAACTCAATAGACCCCTTTAAACAAAGTTATTTCCTTCATAAAACACCCCTAGATGGTTAGGATAAAGCCCCTACACTTTGGAACAAGTTTGGAAGCAATTGGATTGAAGAAAAATGCATTTTAAGGTTTCTTGTCAGATAGGATCGTGGCACGTGGGTCTCCCATCGTGGCACGATTTTTCCAGATTCAAAAACACTGAAATTTCTGGTCACCATCGTGGCACGTTCTTAGTTCAACCATCCCAAAATCATTTTCCAAAACCTCACATCACACTCATTTTTCAAATCGGTTAACACTCGAATTTTCACACGAAAATCCTGTTTTCTCCCAAACGACTCGACTAACAAAATCACAACATGAATACAGAAATTCTACCAAGTTCAATTCATCCATCAACATCAAAAACTCAGCCAACAATTTCATATATCAAAATTTCATTTTGGTCCTTCACATGAACAACTTAACACAACTTCACAAATTTGAACAACAACAACAAATCTCATCATAATTCTCCAATTCATGATACCCAATGCATCAATTCATCAACAACACATCTAACAATAACAACAACAACATCTAATCATGAAATCATCCACAATTTAACAACCACAACTTCATTCTTCATCAATTTCACACAAAATCATATCATATTCATATATACCCATTTTGACATACAAATTCAACAACAACAACACAATTATCATACAAATCATGTTCTCAAACATAACAACAACAATTATGCACGAATTTACATCAATTAAAACCAATTCATCAATTTCATGAAAATGGGTAAAAGAGAAAAGTTATGAAATTATGAGTGAAGCCTAACCCTCTTACCTTAATTCTCCACAATCACTAGCTAGTGCCTCACTTTAGCTCCAACCCTTGATTCTCTAGCCTCTTCTAGCTCTCTCTAGTCCCTTCTCTTCAAAACCCTTTTTCTCCTCTTGAGCTTTTCTCTCTAACTCTCTCTAATTGTGAAATGAAATGAAATGAAATGTTTGAAACCCTATCTCTTTACTAACACAAGTTTATAAAGGCTCACTTAATGGGCTTATCTCACAAACCTTAATGGGCCTAACCCATTTCTAATTCAACCTCAAAAATGTTACTACTCACTTACCGGTAAAATATAACACTAACGGTCACTTAACGGTAAATAAAATAATTACTACACTCTCCAACACTTAGTAAAATGAAACCCTCACTAAGCACTAAAAATAACCTTCGGCAAAAATTACAAAATTACCCCTGCCCTCAAAATGACCAAAATACCCCTAAGTCCAAAATGACTAAAATACCCTTCTAACACCGAATTCTACGAATCCCAACCAAAAATACACACAGAGGCAATTAATCACATAAGAGCACATAGAACACACATAAATAATAAATAAAATAAATCTAGCGAAAAATCCGGCTGTTACAACTCTCCCCCACTAAAAAGAATTTTCGCCCTCGAAAATTACCTGAAGGAAACAACTCTAGATACGCAACCCTCATCCTACTCTCCGATTCCCAAGTGGCACTCTCACCAGTCGGTCCAACCCAAATCACTTTAACCAAAACGATCTCCTTGCCACGCAAACGCTTCACTTCACGATCCTCAATCCTAACTGGCCAAGTCTCAACAGTCAAATTATCCCTTACTTCCAAATCATCCATTTGGATCACATGAGACGCATCATACACATACTTCCTCAACTGAGACACATGAAATACATCATGAAGATTTGACAAAGATGGTGGTAACGCAATCCGATACGCTACAACCCCAACCTTCTCAACAATCTCAAAAGGTCCAACAAAACGAGGAGTTAACTTCCGACACTACAAAGCACGTCCAACACCGGTTACAGGATTCACTCTCAAAAACACATGATCACCAACCTGAAACTCAAGGTCTTTCCTCCTCTTATCATGATAACTCTTCTGCCTACTCTGAGACGCTTTCATCTTCTCTTGGATCATCTTCACCTTTTCCGTAGTCTCTTGCACAACATCCGGTCCTAGCAAAGCACTTTCTCCTAACTCGTACCAACACAAAGGAGTCCTTCACCTCCGACCATACAAAGCCTCAAACGGTGCCATTCCGATGCTAGAATGAAAACTGTTGTTGTAAGTAAACTCAATCAACGGTAAATATTCAACCCAACTGACACCTTGTTCCAAAACACAAGCCCTCAACAAATCTTCCAAACTCTGAATAGTCCTCTCCGTCTGACCATCGGTCTGGGGATGATAAGCAGAACTCAACCTCAACATAGTCCCCAAAGCAACTTGCAAACTCTCCCAAAACTTAGAAGTAAACCTCGGATCCCGATCCGACACAATACTAGAAGGAATACCATGCAATCTAACAATCTGCTCAATGTAGACCTCGGCCAACTTTGCCACAGACATACCGGTCTTGATAGGAACAAAGTGTGCCGACTTCGTCAACCGATCAACAATCACCCAAATAGAATCAAAACCCTTAACAGTCTTTGGTAACGCTCCAACAAAATCCATCGATATACTATCCCACTTCCACTCTGGCACAAACAACGGTTGCATCAAACCCGACGGTTTCTGATGTTCAATCTTGGACTTCTGACAAACCAAACAAGCATACACAAACTCTGCGATCTCCTTCTTCATTCCAGGCCACCAAAACAACCTCTTCAAATCTTGGTACATCTTAGTCGCTCCTGGATGAATACTCAAACTACTTCTATGACCTTCTTCCAAAATCTATCTCTTAAGCTCAAGAACACTTGGCACACAAACACGATCACGAAACATCAAAACACCGTTCTCATCCAATCTAAAGTCTCCACCTTTGCCTTGATTAACCAACACCACTCGATCTACAAGTTCCAAATCTTCCTTCTGACCATTCTTGATCTCCTCCAGAATATTACTTGTCAGCTTCAACATTCCCAACCTCACACCATCCGGCGTTAACTCACTAACCAAACTCAAGTCTCGAAATTGCTCAATCAACTCCAACTTTTTCACCATCAAAGCAGACATATGCAACGACTTTCTACTCAAAGCATCAGCAACAACATTGGCCTTTCCAGGATGATAGCTCAACTGGAAGTCAAAATCCTTAAGATACTCCAACCATCTCCTCTGCCTCATATTCAACTCTTTCTGGTCAAACAAATACTTCAAACTCTTATGGTCACTAAACACTTCAAACTTAGAACCATACAGATAATGCCTCCAAATCTTCAACACATACACAACAGCCGCTAATTCCAAGTCATGAGTCGGATAATTCTTCTCATGCACTTTCAACTGCCTCGAAGCATAAGCCACAACCTGAGGATTCTGCATAAGCACGCCACCAAGACCCATCTTAGAAGCATCGCAATACACAACAAAAGGAAACTCACTTCCCGCAACCAAAACTCACACTTCGACAACTTAGCAAACAACTTATTCTCATTCAAGACTCCTAACACAATCCTCAAATGCTCGGCATGCTCTTCTTCAGACTTCGAATACACCAAAATATCATCTATAAACACCACCACAAAACGATCCAGAAAAGGATGAAATATTCTATTCATATACTTCATGAAGACACCTGGCGCATTAGACACTCCAAATGGCATCACAGAATACTCATAGTGTCCATACCTCGTTCTGAACGCAGTTTTGGATATATCTTCCGCCTTCACTCTAATCTGATGATATCCTGATCTCAAATCAATCTTGCTAAACACTTCCGCACCAACCAACTGATCCATCAAATCATCAATCCTCGGAAGCGGATATCGATTCTTGATTGTCACCTTGTTCAACTGCCGATAATCCACACACAACCTCATGCTTCCATCTTTCTTCTTTACCAACAACACAGGAGCACCCCACGGAGAAACACTCGGCCTGATAAACTGTTTCTCGAGCAACTCTTCCAACTGTTTCTTCAACTAACCCAATTCTGATGCAGACATCCGATAAGGCGCAATCGAAATAGGACTCGTTCCAGGCACCAAATCAATTGCAAACTCAACCTCTCTCTCCGGTGGTAACTCGGTAATGTCGTCCGGAAAAACTTCTGGGAATTCTTGCACTACAGGCAAATCACCAACTCCTTTCTCACTACTCTCCTTCAAGGAAGCAAACATCATGAATACACTAGCTTCACCACCCAAGGACTTCTTCACTTGCTCCGCGGTCAAGAACCTTCTACCTTCCTCAACTACCGGCTTAGAAAACGTTACACTCTTGGTTAAACAATTAATGTTAACACCAAAAGTCAACATCCAATCCATACCAAAAATAACGTTCATATGCTTCAATGGAAGACACACAAGATCCAACTCAAAGTCAACATTACCAAAACTAACAGGACACTTAGCACACACTAAAGAAGTAGTCACTGAACCACTAGCCGGGGTATCGATAACCATCCCTCGAGACAACGGAGTCACAACCAAACCCAAACGCTCAACACAACTCGCCGCGATAAAAGAATGAGTAGCACTAGTATCAATAATTGCAATCAAAGGAGTACTATTGATAAAACACATACCTCGGATGAGATTATCAGGATGCTCCACCTCTTCCGCATTCAATGCAAACACCTTCCCCGCCGCCTTCTTCGGCTTGGTACACTTAGTACTGATATGCCCCTTCTCACCACAATTGTAGCAAGTGATCTCCTTCTTGCACTCAGCAGCCTTGTGACCTGCTTCTCCACACTTGTAGCACTTCTCACCACTCTTGCAATCATTAGCAAAATGACCCAATGTGCCACACTTGTAGCACCTCACCTCAGCAACATTCACCTTAGAGCCTCCACCAGATTCTCTCTTCTTGCCTTTGTCTTTGTTGTGCGGTTTCCCAAATCCATGCCCCTTTCCTTTCTTCTCATTCTGAGCCTTGTAGTGATTAACCTTAGCCCTTCCAGCATCATCAAACATACGACACTTATGCACCAAAGTATCAAAATCACGGATCTCCTGAATACACATATACTGGTAGATGTCGGGCCTCAAGCCACTCTCAAACTTTACACACTTAGAGACCATAGCATCCTCTACATTGATGTACGGGCAAAACCTCGAAAGCTCCTCAAACTTTGCCGCATACTCAGCCACTGAACGGTTCTCTTGCTTCAAGTTCAAGAACTCCACTTCCTTCTTAGTCCTCAAATCCTCAGGAAAGTACTTCCTCAAAAACTCAGTCTTGAACCTAGCCCAAGTCACAGCTCCACCAGCCTCAAGCCTTCCCTTAGCATTGGTCCACCAATACTCAGCCTCCTCTGCAAGCATATGAGTAGCCAACCTGGCCTTCTGGTCCTCACTAGTCACCATAGCATGGAAGATCCTCTCCATGGCCAGCACCCAACCCTGAGCTCCATCCGGGTCATATCTACCCTTGAACGTCGGCGGACTGTTTCGCAAGAAACGATCCAACCTTCGCTCCTCAGCCTCACCAGGATCACGATGACCCACTGCCGCTTGCTCAGTAGCCTGAGCCAACACCTGTGCCATCGAAGCCAAAGCCTGTGCAATTGCCGCATCATCTCTACCACCAGCCATCTCACTTCTACACAAAACCAACCAACAGATAAGAACAACAGCACAACAACACAAGAACAAGTACCGAAGGTAACTCATTACCATTCGCATACTAACAGGGTAAATCAACATACACTAATCTACTAGTCTAGACAAGACTGACCACGGCTCTGATACCAACTTGTAACACCCTATTTCTATTAAGCGGTAAAACGCGCAAATACATCAGAAATATTCTAGAAATAGATGCTACGTCTCAAAATAAAACGAATTAACGTCATGCATATATATAATATTTCAACGGTCACAGCGGAATTCAAATCATAAACTTCAACATATACATGTCATGGTCAAATATATATATCCTCATATGAAAATACTCCAAATCCGACAAGTGGACAATAACAACAACATAGCAACAGAATCCAAAAACAACAAATAGACACTAAGCCTAATCAGAGCCTAGATACTACGACACTGACACGACAACGGAGAAAGCTCCCGTCGTCCAAACATCCAACAAGCAAACTCACCAAGCGTCTAGTCCTGCACAACGTCTACCCATCCATACAGACAGGTAGGCGGTCGAAACCACTGAGGGTTAGCATTACATCATCATAATCCATATAAGATTAATAAGAACTTTGAAAATGAAAGATATAATCAAAGATAAAGAATGACAATTCATACATAGTTCCTCAATATTCACCACATATAAGCAATCCAAGATCATTCAATATCATTATATCAAGTTCATATCCACAAGTGTATCATACACATATCACAACCTCACCTTGTCAATCAACAGTTAACAATTCAATCCGCAAGTACAATTAGCAATAATCAACCATCAAACACATCTTAATGCAATTCAATCCACCAACAGTTTATGCAATGTCTCTAGACTCATCTAGATGCATGTGGTACCAAAACACCTCAAGGTCGTCACCTTCGATGCAACAAAAACATCGTAATCACCTCTATTGGATATAAAATCCACCACCATCAGTCATGTATGCATGAACATATGACTCAACTACAAATGCATATGTTCACACAAACAATAATCACCTCACCATCACCAATACTTGTATATATGCAATCATTAACAATTCACCACCACATTTCATATATACAATCACCAACAATATTCAAAAATTCCACAACATGTAGTTGTCACATAAATACACCATCAATCATCTTTACATAACATATAATAACTCTCCATAAAGGATTCACCATCAATTAATTCTCAAAAGTCATTTCTAGTTAAGTTCGTCTCTCAAAATCACAACATTAAGTTAATTGAACATTTGAGTCAAAACCAAGTAAACAAGCTCAATTGCCTATGCCATGTATTCTCACAAGTCACATATGCGTGTAATAGAGATTACATAAGCAATTCATCGGCCAAACACAACGAAATTATACGATTCACTAAGTTCGTCTCTTAATTAATTCATTTCAATGCCAAGCAACATAAGAACTCAATAGACCCCTTTAAACAAAGTTATTTCCTTCATAAAACACCCCTAGATGGTTAGGATAAAGCCCCTACACTTTGGAACAAGTTTGGAAGCAATTGGATTGAAGAAAAATGTATTTTAAGGTTTCTTGTCAGACAGGATCGTGGCACGTGGGTCTCCCATCGTGGCACGATTTTTCCAGAGTCAAAAACACTGAAATTTCTGGTCACCATCGTGGCACGTTGGCCCCGCATCGTGGCACGTTCTTAGTTTGACAAACAGCGCCAGATTTTTAACCTTCACATTTTCGCGCATAAAAATCAAACCGTTAATCCGTTTTCGATGCCGTTTTCGCCTACATTCTGCTAACACTTAGCTCTATCATAATGTACAGAAAAATTCAAGTTTCAACCATCCCAAAATCATTTTCCAAAACCTCACATCACACTCATTTTTCAAAACGGTTAACACTCGAATTTTCACACGAAAATCCCGTTTTCTCCCAAACGACTCGACTAACAAAATCACAACATGAAAACAGAAATTCTACCAAGTTCAATTCATCCATCAACATCAAAAACTCAGCCAACAATTTCATATATCAAAATTTCATTTTGGTCCTTCACATGAACAACTTAACACAACTTCACAAATTTGAACAACAACAACAAATCTCATCATAATTCTCCAATTCATGATATCCAATGCATCAATTCATCAACAACACATCTAACAACAACAACAACAACATCTAATCATGAAATCATCCACAATTTAACAACCACAACTTCATTCTTCATCAATTTCACACAAAATCATATCATATTCATATATACCCATTTTGACATACAAATTCAACAACAACAACACAATTATCATACAAATCATGTTCTCAAACATAACAACAACAATTATGCACGAATTTACATCAATTAAAAGCAATTCATCAATTTCATGAAAATGGGTAAAAGAGAAAAGTTATGAAATTATGAGTGAAGCCTAACCCTCTTACCTTAATTCTCCACAATCACTAGCTAGTGCCTCACTTTAGCTCCAACCCTTGATTCTCTAGCCTCTTCTAGATCTCTCTAGTCCCTTCTCTTCAAAACCCTTTTTTCTCCTCTTGAGCTTTTCTCTCTAACTCTCTCTAATTGTGAAATGAATTGAAATGAAATGTTTGAAACCCTATCTCTTTACTAACACAAGTTTATAAAGGCTCACTTAATGGGCTTATCTCACAAACCTTAATGGGCCTAACCCATTTCTAATTCAACCTCAAAAATGTTACTACTCACTTACCGGTAAAATATAACACTAACTGTCACTTAACGGTAAATAAAATAATTACTACACTCTCCAACACTTAGTAAAATGAAACCCTCACTAAGCACTAAAAATAACCTTCGGCAAAAATTACAAAATTACCCCTGCCCTCAAAATGACCAAAATACCCCTAAGTCCAAAATGACTAAAATACCCTTCTAACACCGAATTCTACGAATCCCAACCAAAAATACACACAGAGGTAATTAATCACATAAGAGCACATATAACACACATAAATAATAAATAAAATAAATCTAGTGAAAAATCGAGCTGTTACAACGATGCTCTTTGGGCCTATCGGACAGCCTATAAAACTCTCATTAGTATGACTCCTTTTAAACTAATTTATGGAAAATCCTGTCACCTACCGGTTGAACTTGAGCACAAAGCTTATTGGGCAATAAGGAATCTCAACTTGGACCCAAACTTAGCTGGACATAAAAGAAAACTTCAATTAAGTGAGTTAGAAGAACTTAGGATAGATGCATATGAGAATGCCCGTATTTACAAAGAAAGAACTAAAAATTGGCATGACAAGCATATCCTCAAAAGGAACTTCAAAAGCGGTGATCTCGTGCTGCTCTTTAACTCTAGATTAAAGCTTTTTCCAGGCAAGTTAAGATCAAGGTGGTCTGGTCCGTTCAAAGTTTGCAATGTCTACCCTTACGGGACGGTTGAAATTTCTTCTGAAAAGACTGGACCATTCAAGGTTAATGGCCAAAGATTCAAAATTTACAATACAGGTGAAGTTGTTGATGAAGAGACCATCTTGGCTCTCACAGATCCTCCTTGAGGAATTACACTTTCACTTTTGTCAAGCTAGTGACGGTAAAAGAGCGCTTCGTGGGAGGCAACCCACGTATTTAATTGTTTTTCCTGTTATTTCAACTTGTTTTGTAGGTAATCGTCCGACTATGATTCGAAAAAGGAAGCAGAATTGAAGATTGACAGCCAGAAGGGTGGCGCGGCCCGTGCTAAGGTTGGCACGGCCGTGCCAGCATGAAACCTCAAAATTTCCACCAAAAGGCAGAAAGATGGCACGGCCCGTGCTAAGGTTGGCACGGTCGTGCCAGCCCGACAGTCCTACATAATTCAATTTTTTGTTTTCTTCGGCAAATTGTGAGCTTTCCGCACCCCTTATACTCTTACATCTTCTTCTTCTTCTTCTTCTTCTTCTTCTTCTTCTTCTTCTTCTTCTTCTTCTTCTTCTTCTTCTTCTTCTTCTTCTCTTTTCTTTTATTTTGAATCATTGAGGACAATGTTTCTCCTAAGTGTGGGGGGAGCCTAATAAAGTGTCTTGAGTCGTAGTGTTTCCAAACTCCCTTGAACTTTATTCTTTTGTTTTGTTTTTATTGCGAAAGGCATGATTAAGTAGCTTGTTTTTATTGAAAATTATGGCATAAATTTTTTGTTGTCTTCTCTTAAATGGTTGTTTCTTGTACATGAAAGTGATTTCTTGTGTTTTTAGTGTTCTTGCTATACCCACATCTTGTTTTATTGTGAAAATTCTCCAATGAGAAAAGCACTCAGTTGCAATCTTTGAGTAAGTGTATGAGTAGGTATTTTAAGGAGCATGTTCTAACTTTAATGGTAACTTAGACCCTTAAAAGTCTTCAGAGTAAAAGTAGTATAAGTTTGTGTGGGAAATAATGTGCTATATTGTTATAATGTGTTAAACTAAAATGGGGCGGGAGAATGGCACCAACATGTGGAGGAAAGGACACCCTTTCTCTGACTTCCTAAATGTGGAGGTGACTCCCTAAATAGAACTTAAGTTCTAAATCTCTCAAAGGAGGAAATAAATCCATCAAAGCTAGGTGGAAAGGACACCCTCTCCATAAAGACTTCCTATGAGAAAATGATAGCCCCTAAGCAATCTGCAGCCCCAAGTGCTTAAATTGTTAATTTAATTCTAACTAAATTTCCATCTCTCTTATATGAAATGAAGAAAGGACTTTTCACGGTTACTTTAGTATTAAGGATAGAACCTGTTCCTCATAATATATGTCTTATACAGGAGCAAGAAAAGGGTTGGACTGCACACACACACTCACTTGAGACTTGTTGTTGGGTTGAATAGGTTCACAAGGAATACTTGAAGTTGTGATTAATGTACATTGGAATAAAACCTTAAGGGATACATGAGTTTTCAATTGTGTTGCCATATGTTAAATCTTTTTGTTGCTACTATGTCTATTGCCTTTTGCTTGAGGACAAGCAAAGATTCTAGTGTGGGGGAGTTTGATGAGTCAATAATTAGTCAGTTTTATTATAATATTTAGTTTCGTTTTAATTAGATTTGATTTTATTTTATTTTAATATTGTTTCCTTTTTGAACTATTTTACTTCAATTGCATATTTTTATATTTCAGGAATAAATATTTGATGGATTGAGTCTTGGAGCAAAAGAAAGGAGTCTGGAGCTGATTCGGAGCAAAAATACAAAGATTCGGGAACAAATATATAATATCCCCAAGTCAGAAGCTTGGCACGGCCCGTGCCAACATGTGGCACGGCTGTGCCACCCCCCAGAACACCCATTTGCTGCTTTTGCTTAGGACTTAAGCTACTCTGTTTTAGTTTTACCAAAAAGCTCATGTAGTTGCTTAAATTTTAAGTCAAATGTAAACTATAAATAGAGTAGCCTCCCATCACAAACGATCATCTTTATTTCTTGGAATTCAATAAGTGACAATTGTCTTTCTTAATAAAGTTCTCCTTTTTATTTCGTTACTTTCTTGTTATTTATTTTATGTTTTCTCTCTTCTTCTCTATGTCTACGATGAGCATGAGTGAGTAGACTTCTTTGTCTTGGGATTGTTGGATAAGTCTAATGACGTAATCCGAATCAAACCAAGCCTTAAACCTTAATTCTATGTAACCCTAATTTCTAATCTAAATTCACCTTTTTAACATGAATTAACCATTATCAAACTGTGGAAGCGAACGCGGAGGGTTTGATAATTGTTAATTCATCATCTCAAATATCAATTCTTAAAGCGAACGCGGAGCTTTGATATTCGAACAAGTGAATTTAGACAAGGATTGCGAAACATGAGAATAGTCTAGCAAACCTTGAGACATATAAAGTTTCGAGCTTCAAGGATTCCAAGGGCAATCACCCATGAGAATAGGTGTGGTTGTTGGAGGAACACACTCATTGACTTCGAGAGAAGCTTTGATACGCTAAAGAGAAATTTGTCTTTAGAAATTTGGACTAACGTAAAATTATAAGTTTAAGGGTTCGTTTGTGAAGGATTCGTCATTACGATGAACCAATAATCCCAAGGCTCTCTTTTTATCATTGTATTTCTTTTCAACCAAATGAAACCCTCTACTT
The DNA here is from genome assembly GCF_051527215.1 of Medicago sativa. Classification (NCBI taxonomy): domain Eukaryota; kingdom Viridiplantae; phylum Streptophyta; class Magnoliopsida; order Fabales; family Fabaceae; genus Medicago; species Medicago sativa. Next base: position 36,016,211 of record NC_140755.1, on the reverse strand, counting down.
TATAATCCTTCATCTCTTCTAAATACGAAACGATACTCCCTGTCAGAACAACTCCCTGTCGGAACGATACTATCTTTTATTACTACTTCGATAGACCGTGCACTTGCAGTTTGTCCTATCATGTCATCCGAAAAAACTTCTGGAAACTCTTGCACTACCGGCGAATCACCAACTCCTTTCTCTCCACTTTCCTTCAACGAGGGAAACATCATGAACACACTAGCTTCACCATCCAAAGATTTCTTTACTTGTTCCGCGGTTAAGAACTTCCCATCTACCTCAGCTACTGGCTTACAAAACGTTATACTTTTGGTTAAATAATTGATGTTAACACCAAAAGACAACATCCAGTCCATACCGAAAATCACATCCATGTGCTTCAACGGAAGACATACAAGATCCAACTCAAAATCATCATTACCAAAATTAACAGGACTCTTAGCACACACCAAGGAAGTAGTCACCGGACCACTAGCCGGGGAGTCAATGACCATCCCTTGCAACAACGAAGTCACAACCAAATTCAAATGTTCAACATAACTAACCGAGATAAAAGAATGAGTAGCACCGGTATCAATAATTGCAATCAAAGGAGTACTATTGATAAAACACATACCTCAGATAAGATTATCCGGCTGCTCCACTTCCTCCACATTCAATGCAAACACCTTTCCCGCCACCATTTTCGGCTTGGTACACTTAGTACTTATATGGCCTGCATCTCCAGAGTTGAAACAAGTAATATCCCTCTTACACTCAAATGGCTTATGACCCTTCTGCCCATACTTGTAGCAGTTGTCTCCCTTCTTGCAATCATTGGAGTAATGACCAAAAGTCCCACACTTAAAGCATCTGATATCAGTTAAACTCGGCTTAGAGCCTCCACCCACCTCTTTCTTCTTTCCTTTGTCCTTGTTGTATGGTTTCCCAAATCCATGACTCTTTCCTTTCTTATCATTCACCGCCTTGTAATAGTTCACCTTGGCCTTTCCGGCATCATCAAACATTCGACACTTGTGCACCAAAGTATCGAAATCCCTAATCTCCTGAACACACATATACTGATAAATCTCTTGCCTCAGACCACTCTCAAACTTCACACACTTCAAAAACATTGCATCCTCGACATTGATGTACGGGCAAAACCTCGAAAGCTCCTCAAACTTAGCAGCATACTCAGCAACCGACAAGTTCTCCTGCTTCAAGTTCAAGAACTCCACTTCCTTCTTGGTCCTCAAATCCTCAGAAAAATACTTCCTAAAAAATTCACTCTTGAACCTTGCCCAAGTCATAGCCTCTCCAGTAGTCTCAAGCCTCCCTTTAGCATTTGTCCTCCAGTACTCAGCCTCCTCAGCAAGCATGTGGGTAGCCAACGTGACCTTCTGATCTTCACTAGTCACCATAGCACGGAAGATCCTCTCCATTCCTTGCACCTATGTCTAAGCTCCCTCCAGGTCAAACCTTCCTTTGAACGTCAGCGGATGGTTTCGCAAGAAATGATCGAGCCTCCGCTCCTCAGCTTCTCTAGGGTCACGATGACCAACCACCACCTGCTCGTTGGCTTGAGCCAACACCTGTGCCATTGCAGCTAAGGCCTCTGCAATTGGAGCATCATCTCTACCACCAGCCATCTAACTTCTACACAAAACCAAACCAACAAATAGGAACAACAGCACAACAAAACAAGTACCGAAGGTAAATCAATACCATTCGCGTACAAACAGGAGCTTCTTTCTCACGCTCTCGTATTAGACATGAGCTTCTTTCTCACTTCTTTCTCACGCTCTCGTATCGGACATGAGTTTCAACTGGAACCTGTTTACATTCAGACATGTTTCACTTCACAAAATATAATGGAATAACAAGTACGAGAATAAAACCAAATGAAAGATAAAATAAATAGTTGAAAAATTAGAGACCAAAATGCGAGAAATAATTGGTGTGACATAACCGGCCACCAAAAAAAAAAATTACTTCGTATACTTATATAATATATATAATATTAGTTACATATTGGCCACAAATATCCAAATTACACAACCGGCCACCAAAAAATACGTTAGTGTAATATCGACAAAAAATAGGACGAACACCGACAAAAAAGTGTCATAACCTATCTAACTAGACTAGTGACAGTGCATAATCTCCATCTTCTTCCATGACTTTGAATTCTTGTTTTGGTTTCTCCGGAGTCGTAGTCTCACAAAAAATTGGATTGTGCTCATTTGTTGGTTTGTTTGGCGGCTTCAGCTCCTTAGACATGAGGTCATTGAAGGCAAGGTTGCCTATCCGTAAAAGTAAAATGTTATTTCTCTGCCTCACCAATCTTGATGTTACTCCGTTCTCCGCAAGGCGGTGGTAATAGACAACCTTCTTTCAAAAAAACATGAAGAAAGTGCCCGAGAATTAAGCCAAGACACATGATGTTGGAATGTGGGTTAAGTGGTAGAGCACCTCATATTGAGAAATATGTCTCACATATACCTCTTTCGGGCAAAGTCAATTGAACAACGACTCCTTTGTAGCAAGTTGCAATAATGTGACCCATATCTCGTAATGTCAATCACTTATCTTCAAGCGCAATTCCACTTTTACTTGTTGGAGGGTGTAAACCATCCAAGATATATTTATAACGCTTCTCGGTACCAAATATCGACAAATAGTCACTCTTATGATTTTTCAACTCACGAATAAGTGCATGATGAACCAATATATGATTTTCCTCATCCATTCCCATGTGCTCAACCATGACCCAGAATCCACAATTACCATCCCCTTTAACATTCACAATATCTTCAATGAAAGGTCTCATGATCATTGACATTTATGTAATGTATGGTATATTCAAAAAAGGTTTTGAAGTAGGCATCAAAGCTTGTGAGCGGGAGTAAGTGCCAAGACGTGCACCTTTACTCTTTGGAACCTTAATATTGGGTTATGAGGATTGACTATCGGGATTTTGAGAATCAACACGCTCCCACCTAGAGGGGATTCGACCCGTGGATTTCGATTTCGGTGTAGACCTCAGCCTTTTAGGTGTTCCCTTGGTTACCACTTTTCTTGGAGGTGGATTCAACATTGTGTCCTCTGGAAATCCTAGTTGACGTAACACCTCTTTGATGTGGAGTTTCATCTTGTAAGGGGCTCTAGACGTTCTTAAATGGCGTTCCATTCCTCTGTAATGGAAAAATATGCATCAACCTCTTCTCCATGTACACCTAACCTTTGCCAATGAGGGTGTACTTCATCCAATAGGATAGACAATTTTTTCTTTCTCTTCTCGGCAATAATACATACACAAGGCAACCTGTAGCTTGTCTTTTGCACACAACCACAATCTTCTTTATCAAAGTCGAATGTCCAAGAGCGTGCTAATTCGCCATATAAAACCAAATGCGGCTCTAGATACATACCCCTCCAACTCAAAGAATAATTTGTGTCTTTTGTATTTGTGTTCTATGACATTTATGCTCCTACCAAAACTTCCTTGTATCTCACCTAATTGGATAGCCAACATTCTGTGTATTTCATCCCAACAAGATGCCAAATCTCCCACACTACTCCTCAAATATTTTTCTTACTTTCCATGAGTCGATTCAACAATGTTGGTGGTTTTACACCCTAATTGCAAGACTTTATTGGTCTATGCCCTCACAAATTTCTTTTTAACGGTCAAAATTGTGGTTTCAACATATTCAACGAACTTTGGAAATGGTTTGCATAGCTCTTTGAATTTCAACAATGCACTTGCATATGAATCCTCCGTAGGGGATTTTGAAATTCTGGCAGGCTAGCTTTCATGAGTTTTATACGATGTTACGAACAAAATATCGAGTAAGATGTTTTAACATCGAGCTAGCAGAAAACACACAGATCAAGGCAAATATAACAGATGTAGAATTTTAGCGCGTTAGTTAGAAGCTGTTTTTTATGTGATGTTTCAATTCCAGATGCGCAGAAAGCAGATGTTCCGTTTAATGTTCCAGCATCGTGCTAGCAGTAAGCATAAACAAACAGCAAAATAAAGGACAAGAAAGTAAAAGACACAGAGACTTTGTTCACCCAGTTTGGCATAACTCACCTACATCTGGGGGCTACCAAGCCAGGAAGGAAACCCACTAGTGTAGTCCTTATTCAATAGCTCTCAGCAAACTCCTCGTTTACACTCTATGACCTAGAACCTGCCCGTATAGACTTCAACCTAGGAACTCCTAGATCTGAGATCCCATCTCACTATCCTAATGGCCAGTCACTACCCCAGTGACCTATCAGACCTCAACCAAAACAAAAAGTAAAAGTTACCTTCAAACAAACTACCTAACACCTTGTTCCACAACTTTGGTGTAGTACACAATCTACCTAGCTCCTTGCTTCACAGCTTCTGAGTAGTGAACACGACAACCAGTTCTAAACTTGTATCACAAACGATACAAGAGAAGAACACACAGGGAAGACGACTCAAAACCCTAGAAATCTATTCTTTTACAAATCGATGGTTTTGATACATTACAACTCAACTAAAGGTCCATCTCGATGCATCAAGGTGATACAAAGAGAGGCTCACAAATAAAGCACGAGTTGAAACCCTAAAGACTCAATTTAATATTCTTGAATTGGTGACTAAAACTAGGGTACAAGTCTTCCTTATATAGCCTTTCAAAGCATGCGCATTTTCGTCATAGGCTAAACATATATTTGTATCAAATATTCTCTTCAGAAATATGTTTAAACAAATATTCTTTAGAAAATATATCCTCCAAAATCTCTTTTGAAAATATATTTTACAAGTATGGTAACTCCTAAAAAGTAGGAACATTTTTAGGAACCGTCACACACACAACACCTAGGAATCCTAAAATATTGTTTATATTTTAGAATCAAATCTTCCAGCTGATTCTGGGCAATAACGCGCTGCTTGGTGAACAAGAAATAGGGCGTGGTTTCCTTACTGAGATAAGGATTGCGTAAACCAAGCCACATAAATAGGGCATACTGAACCATGCCAAGATGTTGGAACATCGTATCCAACATACACGAGTATTTGTTTTAGCAACAATGAAGCCAATATCCAAATACCCAACAGATTTAACCACCTCTCTTCAAACTCTCATGATTTTATTAACAAGATCATAATGTTTCTCCTCCTTCGCTTCCTTTACTTCTTTCTCAACAACTTTTGCATCCGTAGGCTTTACTTTGACTCTACAATCTGTGATGCACTTAGCTTTGACATTCTTCACAATATGAAAATAACAATTTATATGCTCTATTTCAGGGAGAACTTTAGCAACGTCATTCATCAAAGCGTTGTCCCTATCGGTTACAACCACCTTAGGCATGTTGAGTTTTGAGGTCAAAAGATCAACTGACATCTCAAGTGCCCAAGTAAAGTTATCCTCTAGTTCAGAGGAGAGAAATGCAAAAGCAACGGAATACGTCATTTTGGTAGAGGTGATACCAACAATCTCAGATAACGGCATTCAGTAGGTATTGGTTTTGTAAGTGGAGTCCATGACCAAAACAGTCTGAAAAGTGTTAAGCATATTAATTGACTCTGGATGAGCAAAAAATATGTCTTCAAGAGTGGTTTCCTCACTATTTGCTCTTGTGAAATAGACGTATTTATGCGACTCCAACTTTGAAATCAAGTATTGCATCTCCGTCTTGTCAGCTCTTTGCCCCTTGCGCCATCTAGTTCGCGCATTGTACACTTGCTTGATGGTTGTCCCACTTTCTTTGTTTTTTTCCTTCAAATCCATGAGAATATTCCTAGGCACCACCAAGCTCTTTGTCATGTCGATAATTATTTTCTTCTCCTCCGCTTTTAGTCTACCCGGAAGAAGGTGGCAGCATAACTTTGGCGCCAACTCATGGTTATGAATTCCACAAAGCATTGCAATCCACCAATCTTTTGTATCAATTTAAAAGAAACCACACAACCAAAAAGGACATTCACATTTCCTTGAGCCCGTTCCTTCAAGGTTCGGTTTCTTCCTTGTCTTAGGTGGTTTGTATTCACCACTCCTTTCACATTGCATCGTCAAGAATGACCTTTTTAAACTAGATTTATCTACAAATAGTAAATTCAGCCCTTGCCGCTTGTCGACGAACCCAACCAAGTAAATCATCTCGCTCTCTCCATCTTTTAAGTCACACTGAACATTACTCATGCGTGACTTAAGCCACACAAATTTAACTCCTGCATGAGTTAACTCACGTTAGCCTCTGCATAGGTTAACTCACGCTACGACCTTCTTCCCAAAACCGACGAACCAAGCATAAAAACCAACAAAATCGAATGAGTTTAGATGAAACAATACATGATATTTGATGATTGATGAGCGTAGAAACTTGATTTCTGACGATTTGCAATGATTTGGAATGGAGATTTTGCCCAAAAAATTCATACTTTTTGAGTTTTTGAAGGTGGAGGGAAAGAAAATGGTGGTTAGAGTATGGACTGATAGGTTTTCTACAAAAGAAGTAAACTTTGTGTGAGTTAACTCACGTAAGGGCACTTAAGTCATTTCAGTTGGGGTATGACAATTTGCAAAGATTTGGAATAGAGATTTTGCCCAAAAATTCACATTTTTTGAGTTTTTCTAGGTGGAGAGAAAAAAATGGTAGTTGGAGTATAGACTGATGGGTTATGTAAAAAAAAGTAAACTTTGTGTGAGTTTACTCACGCGGGTGCACTTTGGTCTTTTCAATTGGAAATGAGCGTTTTTTGTTGGGAAAAGAGCATTTTTCTTTTTATTTTTATTTGGAGAGAGAGTTTATAATGGTCTCACACGTGTTGAGGCGGTGCGTGATCGAAGGGTTTTCATTTCATCAATTGTAATAAAAAAGCAGAGAAGTTCGAGATTCGTTAGCATAGCAAAATGGCACTACCAAAGGCAAAGGAGATCGTGTCTTCCAATCCCGTCGTTGTTTTCAGGTAACTCGCTTTTTCTTATTCCTTCATTTTTTTTTCTGTTGATTCATTGTTTGTAAAAACAACAACGCTGATTTGTTTAATTCGGTGATTGATTGATTGATTGCATTTTTTTGCAGCAAAAGCTACTGTCCCTTTTGCGTTCAAGTGAAGAAACTCTTCACTGATTTGGGTGTCACTTTCAAAGCCGTTGAACTTGATTCTGAATGTAACTGCTTTCACATCCTTTTATTTATTTAATTTAATTTATTTTTTATTTATTTTTCCTCTTCTGAGAATACTTTATTATTATATTTTAGGGTTAGTAAATTGTTGCACAGAATTATTTAAATCAATTACACGTGATTCCCTTTGTCTGGATCACGGTGAGCCACTTTAGTTTTTGAATAATAATGGTGGCTCACCGTGACCCTGACAAAGCCATTCGTGACGTGCACTAAATCTGGGCGACAATTTTGGAAGAGATGAAATTGATTGTACATAATTGATTTTGATATGTTTGGGTGTTATCGGATAGAGTTGTTTTTTGTTATAAGTTTTTTAATTTTAAACTATAATTTGGAGCTTTTGTCTCTATAACTAAATTCAGTTTAAAATTTATTGTTTAACTTACTTTTACGTAAACTGAGATCAATTTTATAAAATCAATTTGATGAAATAATTTTCACCCAATTCATTTTTCTTATGTTCTCTTTCTAATGAAATGTCAAACATTTGTCCCCACCTTGAATAATACAAAACAACTCCGTGTTGGTTTGATTTTACGACATAAAAATTGATTTTGAATAAATTGATTTTAGTTTGAAGTGATTTATGTTTGTATTGTTTTATTTAGAAGTAAGTTGAACAATAAATTTTAGTGTAAAAATCACGTTGAGTCAAAAACTACAAAATTTATCAAGTTAGAATCAATTTTAAAGGCAAATCAATTCCAATCGATATCATCCAAACATGTCAAAATTAATGTTATGCATCACTTTTGGCTTTCCCTACCATGAAACCAAACACACTTCATTTTGAATATTTTGTGAACATAGGTTTCACTGGTTACTGTTTTTGCCCTGCAAGATGACTGCAAACCAGGGCATTTGTTCTGCTTTAAGTGTCATATGTTGTTTAAGGATGTATAAATCAGTTGATCTTAGTGTCACTCCTATTGTAATGATCTTATATTGTGTTCATTTTCAGACACTATTGACGTTATTTTCTGCTTTTGAGCGACACCTAATCACTTTATTTGCATGATTTTGGTGTGTATTTTGTTACTTGGAAGATTATACTTTTGCATTGTCTAGTCCTACCTCTCATTACAGGGTTCGGAGTTGGTTTTGGTTAAGTGTTGGATAATGTCTAAACTGTGTTCTATTTATCAGCAACGAGTTTTCAGTAAAATGTGTACGAAGGTGCCTTCAGTTAATCACTCTGCTTCATTTACTGGCAGAAGGCAAGAGTGAACTGAAAGTATCGAACATTAGTAACCTATGTTGGATCAGGGATTGTTTTTTCACAAAAATTATAGCTCCATAGTTGTTTTCTAGATAATCAAATAATATATAATTTTCACTTAGTCATATGGAAGTCTATGCATAAAATCTGTAGAATTCACTAGTAATTGGATTTCCTTGTGTATATTTTATGGTTTTTGTTTATTGTTTCCATGATTTCTATGTGTTTTGTCTGTGAAAACCAAGTGAATTAACTGAAGTGGTTTGACATTATGCAGCTGATGGAAGTGAGATCCAGGCAGCATTAGCCCAGTGGACTGGTCAGAGGACCGTGCCAAATGTTTTTATTGGCGGAAACCACATTGGCGGCTGTGACTGTAAGATATAGATTTTTTTTAATACATTTATGCATTGTTGCCATCCGTGAATCGTAGAAAAAAGCGGTTTGTTAAAATTTTGCTGCGCAACAATACTATAGCTCTACTACAGTTACTGTTTGACATCATTTTGCTCTAAATAGCAGATAGCAGAACAGTAGCAATTTGTTCAAATTCTACTATGCTATTGTGCTATAGTGCTGCTGTTTAGCATCTATGCGAGTTTCCTAATCACTGGTTTCATTTATTGAATTGTTTTCTTGATTCTTGCGATTGTATGCAGCAACAACTAACTTGCAGAACCAGGGCAAGTTGGTACCCCTGCTGACATCTGCTGGAGCTATTTCCGGTTCAACCTCATAAAGATGAGCTTGGTTTGTGGTTATGAAGTAAACTATTGTAATAAAAATCCTCGAGTAAGAGCAGATGTAACTCAATACTTTGAAACTGGCGTTTGTTCTTGCATGTGATTCTCAATAAAGTTTATACTAGAATTCGGTTAAGTAACTCTATTACTTTATGAAATTTTGGTTATTGACAACAGATATACTGTCCTATAAATTCACCTCAAAATTCTCCAACTAGGAACTTATTTTGCTAGTAAGAATTTTACTTGGTCGGTACCAATAAGAGATTATAATGCTGGAGCTCTGGTAAGCATGTTAATTAAAAGTGCATGGTTTTGTTTGGGAAAAGGCTGAACTAACAGTTTTGCAATTTGCGTCGTTTCCAAGGTTAGGCGCGCTGTCGTCTTAATTTCTGAACTGAATTGGTCTTTCGTGGAAAACGGAACTTCTTCTATTAATGAACTTGTTTCAAAACAAATTTTTAAACTTGTTCTTGGTTCTGACCTGTTTTAAACAGTTCAAAAATGTGGTTCTGGTACAAAAACTTGTGTTTTAGTTCTGAATTAGTTTTGGACAGCTGAGAGACTGCTTCTCTGTGCTAAACTTGTTCAAAATGATTCAAGTATTGTACATCTAAACTGTTTCAAAAAGGTTCAATCATTGTGCAAACCATTAGCAGGTTCAGGAAGAATATCAAAGCCAGAACCAATGACACTAGAGGGAAAATGCATTATAAAATGCATTTTTTATCTAGTTTTTTTTTTTATTTACAATTTTAGTTTCAATTTCTAAATTTAAAAATATAAACCCATTATTCATAAATTTTTTAATTTTTTTCTTAATACAAATTGAATAATGATTTGTCAAGTTGTATAGTGACGTGGTAGTTTTTACGTGTTTCAAATCTTATTGTTATATTTTATGTATCATTACAGTATTGTTTAAATATACCAATAACAATTTAAAAACAAATCAAATTTCCAAAGCACATATGCTTTGTCATATTAGCTAGGAAATTAACCAATTATTTCTACTACGTAATTTTAGTTGTTATAATTCTTGCAAAAATATTGATAACACATCGTCCACATTGAGTCAGCATGTACTTTTCCTACAATGTGTTTGTGATAAGGCAACTTTTCCTACAATGTATGGATAGAAAATTTCTTCAATTTTGCTTTCTCAATATCACAAAGTCTCCAAATATTACAAGTTAATGTAGATCGTGATGTGACACTAAATCGCCACCCACCGCAAGGCATAAGCACAATTAAAAAATAAATTGTATTCTTCACTGTATCACTGTGGTATGTTTGGTATACGGTGATACTTTATAATTAAAGTGATCAACTGTAATTTTGACATATTCATCATACCAAACATATATTTCATATACCAAAAAGAAAGCTCAAATAAATCATATTGCAAATTATGTACCTTTAAAACTAATTTGTTAATAAAACTAAGAGCCCGTTTGTTATAGCTTTTTTTAAGAAAAAAATCACTTTTTTTAAGAAAATAATCACTTTTAAGAATATTGCATCCGTTTGTTACAGATTTTTAAAAAAATCAGAATCTAAAAAAAATCTAAAAACAGCTTCAAATGAGAAGCTGTTGAGAGCAGCTTCTCAAAAAATAGATTTTGTTAGAGGAGAGAGAAAATATGGATTTAAAGATTGAACTAATTTTGTAACAAAAAAATCGCTTTTATATAGCTGTATCCAAACAAACTAAATTATTTTAAAAAAAAAAAAAGTGATTTTTATTACGGTAAACAAACACAAAATAGATTTTGATTTTTCATAAAATCTCTAAAAAATAATCTCTAAATTATTTTATGTCAAAATCATTTTTATTTTAATCGGTAACAAACGGGCCCTAAATGTTTTTAGTAATCGAGTTGGGTAGCAACTATTTGAGCTAAGTAATAAATACGTTATAGGTTTTTGGTTCAAATTCTAACGAAAAAAATAAATATTAATCTAATAATGAATTATTAAGATTTACTTTAAGAAAACACATTTTTAATAATTATAATTGATCCTCTAAAAAAATATATTATAATTGATTGACGGTTCTAAATTATTTACTCTAATTCCCCTTCTTTTCCTAAAAAAGATATTAAAAATACTATTTTTTTTTTGGGTCATGTTAACTTGTGTCCTTAGGGCACAAGTTAAGGAGCTTAAAATAGAATTAACAAATAAATTTTATATTTAAATGATAACTTTTGAAACTTTCAAAACATTGATTGTCCAACTTTTAAGAAAAAGTTTGTATATTTGGTTCCTTAACTTATGCCTCAAGGGCACAAGTTAACATTTTCCTTTTTTATTAAGTTACTCTTTGAAGGATCCATGAAACAACATTAAACTCTTAAAATACATTTGTTCTTCATTTAAGTTTCGCAAAACTAGATGCATTAATCCATGTGAAAAAAAATCTATGGTTAATTATGTTTCTAGTCCCTATAAAATAGCGACCTTGTAAGTTTAATCCCTACTTAATTTTAATAGCATTTTTAGTCTCTAATTTTGTTTTTCTGCACTGAGTATTAGTCCCTACTCAATTCAAATTTGTTTAATTTATGCTTAAACTCTTAAATTTTTGAACAATTTTTTGCAGACATGTTTAGAACATTACTAAAAGTTCGTCCGCAAAAAATTATTGCAAAATTTGATTTCTACATCCAGATTTTATTACTTTTTATCTTTAACTTTTGTCGTTTTAAAAAATTCATATTTAATTCATTTCATGTCAGAAAATTCTAAATTTTAGTAAACGAACCTTTCATAGTGTTCTAATCTTGTCTCAAAAAAATCGTTCAAAAATTTAAGAGTTTAAAGATAATTAATCAAACTTTGTTTTAGCAGGGACTAAAATTATAAGTAAATTTTTTTTTATAAGGACTAAAAATGCTATTAAAATTAAGTAGGAACTAAACTTACAAGGTCGCTATTTTATAGTAACTAAAAACATAATTAACCCAAAAATCTATACTCACCCAAATTTGAAGTAATGGATAGGAGGTATTGCATGTAGATAGAGTTTAATAAATTTCTACATTCCACGTGCCACTACCATATTCCAACCAAGACATTACGTGTAAATTAACGAGGCAACCCGTCAACGTAAACTTCGATCAATCATTTTCATTTTCATCTTCATATCCGATTCTAAATACACAATAAAAAAAAAATAAAAAAATGACCAATCGATAACCGCTTCATTGAACAAAAAAGAGAAATATTCCTTCCTTCAGTGCAACACGGCTTTTCCAGTTTCTTCATCGCCTCACATTTCTCTTCTCCTCCACGTATGTTTCCATCTTTAATCATCTCTTTTCTTCTTTATTTTCCATTTTTACTTCAAAACCAAACATGAACACCGGACACAAAACTAACACGTCTACACAGATAAGATTTTAAGTATGAGTGTAGTGTTAAGTATGAGTGCAGTGTCGAACACTGACATGTATTGGACACCAAGACACGCCTTCTATTGAAAGTGTAGGTGGTGATGCAAGACATCTTTTAGTTATATTTGTTTGCTGCATGAAAATGGCAATATATTTAATTGCAATTATGAAGGCGTTTTCCGATGTTCGACACCGACACTTGTAATTACATTGAATTATTTGATTTTTTCAAATTATTAGCTGCGTCTTTTTCTAAACATTGACACATTCATATTTGCATTGTTATTTCGTTTTTTTTTTCTTTTCCTTTTCATGCTTCATTGTGATGTATTTTATTTTTCTTTCAAATTCTGTTTATTGTTGGTTTTTTAAAGAACAGTTTAAAATTTAGGAAAGCATTAACAATTTTTTATTTAACTCAGTGATATGTAGCTAGCTTTGCCCTGTTTTGTTTCATTTTGTATCATATAGAATCATGGGATGATTATGGTTTATTTGAAATCAAATTATGGACTGTATGACACGACAAGAACACTAACACGCCGACACAACTAATAATTTGAAAAAAATCACAAAATTCAGTGTAATTACAAGTCGACGTGCACGCCTAATCCGAGAAGTGTCTGTGCTTCATATGTAGTTAATTTAGAGTTTACATTTTGATGAGCACTATTAATTGTTATGATATTTAGCTTTAAGATGACGCTCTGAGCAAGCGAAGTAGCATAATGTGGGTATAATTTACTAAAATTTTCACCAGAAACAGAGTAATTTGATAGTAGAACGTTCATTATGTGAGCCTACGTTAGGAGAGGAAGGGGATAAGTAGGGGAGAGAAGAACACTGCGGCAGGAGAGCAATTTGTAAAGAAAGGAATAAGTAGAGGTGGGAGTGGGAATTTGTATCCCTATAGTTGGTGTTGTAACGTGCGGCAGATGTAGGGACGGTTAAATTTAGAGAGGGAATTTTCTTCCTCTAGATCCAACAGTCCCTATGACTGCAGCACGATACAAGAGTTTGAAGTTTAAGGTAGTTGAGATGTTTCAGACAATTAGGAGAGACTTGGAACGTCTAAAATCAAACCCGGCAGTGAACATTGTTTGTCTTTGGTTCGTCCTATCAAAGAGGGGAGAATGATATATAGAAAGAGAGAAATGAAGGATATGATTAATTTTTTTTTACACTGTTAACAAATCATGAACCATCGTTTGTATGATTTTTAAGGTAGATACGTTGAAAATCAAATATTTGTAATGATCCAATAGTTATGATTAATTGACATATGAAAAATATTTACATATGACATTTCTACATATTTATAAATATGTACCGTAAAGCCTTGCATTCTGTCCACTTTCGTAGTTGCAGTAAATGGAGCATTTCTGGGAAATTGTGTAATTTAGTGAAATGGATGTTTCGTCATGATGTTTTTTATGCAGCAATGTTGTTTTTCTATCAGGAGGATGCAACTGGACAATACAACCGATTCAACCACCCTCGGTTATTGGTTAAACTGGAGGGTCTATCTTTGCGTAGTTCCTGTTTTGCTGTCTATGGTCCTTGCATGTCTAACAATATGGAAGCGTGAAAGTTCAAGGAATCTCACATTTGACTACGGAGAAAACCAGCAAGACAGTACTTTGTGTGGCGATGAAGCATGGAAGCCATGCCTTAAGGACATTCACCCTGTTTGTTTGCTAGCTTTTCGAGTTATCTCATTCTCTTCTCTTTTGGCATCACTAATTGCCAAAATCCATGTCAGTCATGGCACAATATTTTACTATTACACTCAGTGAGTATTTCTGTTTTGTTATCAATATATCTTTATGAACTCGATTTATTTGTGGGTCCTGTCATGCTTATTGTGGTGCCATAGATTTGGTGAGCTAGTAGTTATTTTTCTAAGTTGGTGATTTAAAGATGTACTAGTGAACCAACATTACGTTGGTCAGAGTGGAACTAAACTTGGATCCCTTAATCAAAGTCTCGGGTTCAGTCCTTGTAGATGGAAAATACATGGTTGGCAAGGGAGGCCTCACTAAAGGTGGCCAGTATAGTTCTCCGACTGAGATTAGTAATCGGCGAAGCCGGTGGATACTTTAAATCAGTAATATGGTTACAAACAAAAATGATGTACTAGTTAATGAACAAATTCTTCTCCTTTAAGCATTATAATTGAATCCAAATCTATTTAGAATTTTGAAGCTGTCTTAGTTTTTCTCAGTTTCGTTTCAATGACTTCCATTTCTTTGACATTTGTTTCAAACTTTTGGTTTCAATTTTTTTGCCATTTGATTGATAAATTGTGATTGTGAACTCTCTTATTTTGGATTTCTTCTAGGTGGACCTTCACTCTGGTTACAGTTTATTTTGGGGTATGACTCTTGATTCTCCCTGGAAGCCTTGCCTTGGATCGTACCAATCCTATTCATATATCACATTTAGCGACTTTGTGATGTTTTTCACGTTTAAAAATACAGTAGTCAGTAAAAGGTTAACAGGAAATTTAATTTCTGAAGTCTTGATTGACATATTTATGTCTCACAATTCGAACTTTCTTTTTGTAGTGTGCATCTGTGCTATCAGTGTATGGGTGTTGTATGTATAGAAAATCAACATCCACCATCTTAAATGATAATATTGCAAGAATAGATGCAGAGCAAGGTCCAAATGTGCCTCTCTTACACCAGGATGCCACAGACATACAGAAGAATCAAATTGCACCCGTTTGGAGTTACATTTTTCAAATTTTATTCCAGGTATTAACTACAATTAAATAGAAAAACACGGACCTGGGGCTTATTGCATTTCGGGAAATTTAGTCTTTTGCTTTCCCTTATATTTGTTTGTTTCTTTAACGTTTGTGAGTGTTCTATCCATCTTCTATCTTCTATTTTTTTTTATTGCTTTGTATCTTGCATTTTCTTAGCTCCTTCAAATCATGGTTTTGTTGTGCTTGTTCACTTATGTTAATTCCATTTGCATAATTGCTACTTCTTCCATCCATAATCTTTAGTCTTTTAAGCTTTTTATTTCTGTCCCAAATTTTTTTGTTTTATGAAACCAAGATATAATTGAACATGATTTTTCTTATTTTTACTCTTAGAAGAATCACTGTCATGCATTAGATGAATTAAAGGTAAATGAGTGTATATTTGTGTAAATTTATTATTTCTTTAAGGATCAAAGAGCATAGATGGAGGGATTAATTTATCAAGCTATGGTGCATGAAGACTGTGTTTTGGACCTATTTGAATGAAAAATCAGATAATTTTGCATGTTAATGATGTTCAGCTGAATACTTGAACTTTACATACTTTATGGATAATTTCTAGAATTTAACATCGGTCTGCACTGATTACAATATTGCATTACTGTTCCTTGATTTTAATATGTTTTATTATGTATTTTAACAGATTAGTGCAGGAGCAGTCATGCTTACGGATTGCGTTTATTGGCTCATTATTTTTCCATTTCTTACCCTGAGAGATTATGATTTAAACTTTGTGAGTAGCAATTTTAAATATTTTCATACTTATACTCTCTTGCTACGTGCTGCATATTAAATGTTTCTTAAGTTTCTATACCAGTAGCTAATCTAATAGGTGACATATACTTAGACTGTTATGAAGGCTACAACTTGAGGCTAAATGGTAAGACAATTGATGAATTTGGATTTGTTACCATCACAAATTCCCCGCATTCACGCAGTCAGTGCATCGGTGACCTTTGGATCAAGATCGGATGGTCATGATTTCAAGCTTGGTATTTTACAATTTAGAAAAGAAAAATCAAAATTTACTGCTGCTAGATATCGATCAATAATCACGGATGTGCTGACTGCGTGAATTTTTGACTGTACCAAATTCAAATCTTCTAGTAGATATGTTCAATAAAATTAGGTCAAGGTTACTAAATTTTAAAGGAAGAACTTGTCGAAGTTCGCTTTTGTATCGAGAGTTAGTAAGATAGTGGGTGTTGTGGTTGTAAGAATCCAAGAGTTCATGTTTAATTGTATTATGATGATTTAGGATACTGTGTATTTCATGTTTATCAACTAAAGCATTTTATTTGCGATGTACGTTTATTATTGCATTCTAAGGCATATCTACTGTGCAACTGAAATCGATATGATCTGCTTTGACTTGAGGCATTAAAATGAGGTCTTTGGATCAATATACATGATCTGACATTGCATTTGAATCCTTACATATAGATACTTATTTTTTCTTCCATGAAGATCAATAATTTGAAAGGGAAGATTGCAAGTCATATATCTTAGTGTGGATGACCCTAACTCATTGAGCTAACTTTTGTCATCAAGTTAGGTACAGATTCAAATTCTAAGATAGTACCAGAGTCTCGTTGTTGGCTTCCCTCACCGTCCACGCTCTAGGCTCATCGGGTCAAAGCGTGAGAAACTGTTGGAAAATTATCCTTCATGTGGCAACCCTGCCATCTGTTATTGAGATAGTTAATTTTCATTCATTCCCATGGTACAACACCTTTATTGTGCTGGCTGAGTAAGTAGGTAAGGTTCAGTCCAATGTCTTGTATAGATATGGTCATTGGAGTGCTTAGAAGGCTTAGGCGGTTCTCACCTTCACCAATTTTTCATGGATGAGTTATGATGTGTGCTCGAATCATAAGAATAATCAATATTAGTATACTTGTAAAATTTGATATTGGTGGCATATCGTCTCAGGAATAATCGACGTGTTGCCCAACATGACCCTCTGTCTCAGTATTCTAAATTTTAAATTTATCAACAACTTATAAGGTAGATTCATCAAATTGATATATGATATTCTTTGGTTTTAACATAACTGATTTCTATGACAGTCTCTTCTATATTTCCCCCTCATTTTTCTCCTCCTTGTGTAGATGACAGTGAACATGCATACACTAAATTTAGTTTTGCTCTTCGGCGATGCAGCTTTAAATTGCTTGGTAAATATTTTGATGACCTCAAATCTTCATTCAGAATAATTGCAAAAACTGATGTTTAACCTACATGTTTCAGCGAATACCCTGGTATGGGATGTCTTTCTTCGTGTTATGGACAGGTGTATATGTCATTTTTCAGTGGATAATTCATGCTTGCGTCTCGATTTGGTAATTTATGCTATATTTTTGCATGTCAAATTTTGGACACACAATTGGTTAACTAAATATGGTAACTGTACTCAATCTGACAGGTGGCCTTACCCATTTCTTGATTTGTCATCCCTGTATGCACCATTGTGGTAAGCTGTTTCATTCTTTAGTTCTAAATAATTTTTTAAATTAAATGATCACGCGGAAATAATATTACTACTGAATCATAGCTAGCAAAACATGAGTTCTGTATCGAGGAATCTTGGATAATGGTCCTGTTTGCATAAACAACTTAATTGAATCTTATAACAGAAGCATTTAGCATCTAAGTGTTATGTTTATGTTGTCAAACTGTTTTCATATAAACTTTAAGCTTTTTTCATAAGCTGAAAACAGTCACAAGTTGTGTCCATAAGATCTCTCAAAGTGCTTAACCTAGTAGAGAAACTCAATATCCTTGTCCCCATTTTCTTCTCACTATTGGATATTCTGATTAATATATGGTTAATCCAATTTTTTTTTTTTTGTTTTGAACTGTAGGTACTTGGTGCTAGCATTAATGCATATTCCATGTTATGGCTTCTTTATGCTAATTCTGGAATTGAAACACTATTTCTTATCAAAGTGGTTCCCATCCTCTTGTCAGTGCTAAAGATCGAGTGGTATCAAAGTCGGATTTGATCTTCTTAGAGTGAAATGCAGGTTAGCCTGTGCAAAAACGACTCACTCTCGCAACTGTTTAATTGTCGAAATCTGGTCTGCTGCCAGATAATCAGAATGCTGACATGTTTGATGTCACTTGTGTCCATTGAGAAAATATGTTGAAGTTATTGCGGAAATCTCTTGCTAATATCGTTTTAACAAAAGATTTCATGGTTAAAATTACTTATGTACAATGAAAAAAGAAATGAAAGAAAATAGTCTTTTTGAAAATAGTTTACTTAAAGAAAGTTGAGACATCTCTGTATCTCGATGACACTTGTGTCCACTGAGATAAAATGTTCCATCTCAGATTTTGGGAAGTTGATATAGCTGAACATGAGAAATATAACTTGGAGCAGCTGTGATCAATTTCGATTAACTGCGATATTTTAATACATTGGCTATTGCATTGTAATCTTGCTTTTTTTGAATATAGACTATAAGACAAAATTTAATAGCACACAACAAAGTATTTAGAGGAACTAGGTTAGTGACCCTGCGTTGCCTGGGTTAGACATATTAAATAAGATTGTGTACACATATACATATCTAAGCATATTGGATTTAAAATGATTTAAATTGAAAAATAAAAAATCATTAACAAACATATTATATTAATGTTTGAAAACTTTTAGCTAAGAAATGTTAATTTTAGTTTTCACTTAAATAACCTTTCAACACATGGATTACAAAACATGGATTACAATAATAGGAATCATTATGTATAGTTTGCATAAATAAAATAAAATAATGTAATATATCGAAAGGAATGATACTTTTGTCAATAAAACAATAAATTTCAACTAAACTCGCTTTGGTTGATCTAATGGTGTCGGATTGGGACCTTGGAGTGTGTTTCCTCATGTCTCACGTTCAATTCTTCCCGGCGCCAATTTCAGCGGGCTAGTTTGGATTTCTAAAAAAAAATAAAAAAAAACCTAACCAATGTATTGAAGACAAATATTAAGTTTTCAAATACTTTGTATCGGACCATCATATCATAATTTAGAGTAAGTGTCTTTCACAATACCATATTTAGAGGTATGTTGTTACGTACTCAATTGCATATTTTTTCCACAATGTGCTCCTTAGTTTCTTTCCTAAATAAATGAAATTACAAATCACCAAAGTTTATTAATGTAGAACAAAAACATGAGAATATTATTTATCCAAGCTCGTCTAACTTCAGAGGCATATAATTTGTTGATTGGAGACTGCCTTTGTATTTTGTGAGTTCTCTCTTTGTAGCTAATACTCCAATAATATCTTAAAATGATATGAAAGGTTAGGTTAATCTCCAATGTAAGAAAAAAAACTATAACAAATAAATATACAATAGATACCCGAATTAACTCTTTAAAAAACTACCAGTTAAGTACATGTCTTCATTTTTAACTTTAAAAATTTCATCATACGAAGTGAACTTGAATGCATAAAAATGAACAACTGAATCATCAACTGACTTCACGGTAGCCATATTCTTAAAAAATAGTATGTATTCATGGCAAGTTCATTGGAATTCCTAGTTCTTTTTAGAAATAGAGGTATTTGTTATCTCGTAACACATCCCCTCAACCAACATAGATTGATATTTTGCCACTTTGTTGCTCCACACAGTGCATTGAGTTTTGCTCCCTTTTAATACCAGGAACAACAAATGTTCTAAAAATAATAATAAAATACAACAAATAAATTCAAAAAGATAAATTATCATAGAAAAATTATAACACCCCTATTTTTTTTTCTCACATTATAGGGCGCGTCACATATAGTAAAAAACGCAAAATGTAAATAAATATAATCCGACCGCGTCAAAATAATAATATTAATTTTTTTTTCGTCTTAACTATTATATATATATTTTTTTCTTCCTTTCTCACCATTTTTTTTTGTACGTATCTTTTTAGAACAAAATAATAGCATGCTTCAGTATGTTTCCTTGATACATTCTTTCTTTTTTTCTACTGAATGTTTCTTATGTAGGTTTCTACAACATAATAAATTTAAAACATAAATAACAAATATTTACATCATAATATATATACATATCATTCGGTCTAAGCCTGCGGCTCATAATGCTAAAGTCATCATAGTGAATATTTTACAATGATCCATAAGCCTTCATGAGACTTAATATAAACAAAGCATAGTTACCATCTAGCTAGAGCCAAAATGCATTAGTCAAACTACATCAGTCCTACTATGTTACCAAGGCTGACCACTATCCAAAATAAAAGAGTTTTAAGAGACATTTAAGTACATAACAAACTAATTAGCACTCTTAAACTCTTTCCCACACACTAGAAATCACATCTAAACATGGCCATTAGGGTCTCCCCCAATGAACTCTCCCTCCTCAAGGTACTCCTCTGGGTCCTCCTCTGGTTCCTCCTCTGGATCCTCCTCCTCAGGTGCATGGACTCCTCCTCCTCCCTGCTCAGCAACATCAACAGGATCAACAACCGGGGGAACTATAGGCTCCTGTGGGTCTGGTCCTACAGGTGGGACAACACCCATGTCATGGAGAGCTAGGTACAACCTCTGCAATGGTAGAATCATCTCTGTGGTCTCATGAGTAACAATAGTAGTAGTAGGCTGGCCACCGAATCCTGTGGTAGTGCGAACAAGTCCGGTAAAGATCAATGTTTGGGTGGCCAAATTTATTTCCCAAACATCGTCCCTCGGATTCTCAAGGAACTCGATCCTGCGTGTTCCTGAGTGAGCTAAATATCTCCCTGGCATCATCTACAAAACGTCCGAACATACCCAAAAAAAAAACAAGATACAAAAACAAACAAAGAAGGGTGAATTACTCGTACACAAGTTTTCCACGTGATTTATTACATAAGGAAAAAGAAAATAATCTATATATAACAAGAGAATATGATAATTACATAAATAATTTTTCTTTTCATTCACTGTTCAACAATTACAAAGCATATTATATATAAAAGAAACTATCTTTTAAAAGGTCAAATTAGAATTAATAGTTTGACATTCAACTTGACACATGCATGAACTCTTTTGACTTTTCTCTCGACTCTAGTTTATTTTTCTTTTCACAATTTACTACTCCATGGAGGTTCCACTCTAATGAGCATAAGGCCGTTTCGGCGACTATAACATGATTATTAGTATTCTGAGCAAGATATACTTAAACTCTAATCATTCTAGTCCGATCGCACTACCTTATTATAGATAGTCTAGTTTTGTCAGGCTCACCGTGTCGGGTAGTACGAGTACCTTCAGCCGGGAAGCAATCCCCAACTATTGATAGGCGTTCGAAACACAAGTGCCCTCGATAGGTCCTCAAAGTAACCAAACCATAACTATCCTCATTCCCATCTACACCTGAGTGTATAGGGACCTGTTATAGCTCCTTAATTGTCCCTACTTTCTAGACAAGACAATTACTCAAACTCAACTCAACAATGTCAAACAATTAACCATTATAGTTATCATATATTCCTAAGACTAATCAGTCCCATCAGACTTTCAATTCAAATAGTATAGTCATTTAAATTAGCCATATTTGAAACAAGGATATTTGAATCAGTATATGATAATTAAGCAAGTAATAGAAAACAAACACATGTTCTTTTTTCTTCATTCTGTATGTACATGAAAATGTTTCTTTTTATTCATTCTGTATATACATGAAAATGTTCTTTTGTTCATTCTGTATGTACATGAAAATTTCAGCACGTAAGCACTTGATTAGATCTGCACAGGCTATTTTTGTGTACATACATTAGATTTCAGCAAGCAAGAATTTCAGTATTCCAATTGAACAGCACATGTGCATTTTTAAGGAGTAGCTACACGTATGGTATATTCATATATCTATATACTTGTGTTCCGGGAAAACATTCATAGGGTCCTAGTCTTGTTAGAAAATTAAGTCAAATTAACACTAGGAGTTTTGAGAAACTAGTTGAGGCATATGCTTAATTAAGTCACTAAATATCAAAGATCAGTTTAGAAATTCCAAGGGACTAATATTAAACAGGTTACAAAACACAAGGCTTTGAATCAAGGCAAAACATATGATAATGAAATTTTCTTCTCCCTGACAGGTGTATAATCGTATGGCCTACTTCATATAGCTAGTAGCACCTAGTATAATATTTATGAGATAAAAACACCTTTTACTTGGATATTAAGAAGTTTTTAATCACGATTAATATTATAAATTACAGCGTCGAATCATAATCGACACTTTTAATCATATATCCAAACCTATTACGTACATCGAATTCACATAACACTTATAAAAAAAAATTAACATTCTCATCTATTTACACAAGAATAATACCAAATAAACATAATAGAACTATCTAATCAATTTCATCATTTACAAAACTTTTTCTTCTACTTAAATATTATATTTTCAAAACTCCTAATTATATTAACTAAAACACATATAAGTCGATGTCCTTTGACATATACTTGATCGCTAGAAATTATCACATCATCGAGAAATTAACTCTCACAAGTAGAGTTATTTACTCACACATAATCACTTAAGCACATAACTTATGCAAAATCTTTAAAACTTATTAGTAGTAATTCCCCTTACCTTCAGTTTCTTCAAACGTGGTTGGGATATCATCTTCGTCGAAAGCAGCTTCGGTATCACCTAAAACACTCACCCAAAGTAAAACTACCCATTAGACTATATTTAAGGTCAGACTTGTACTTGAATATAAATAACTAGTTAAAGTTCCAAATCTCTTGTTTTCTTTTATCTTTGTTTATCACGTTTTCTATGCCTATAGTCCCAAAATGAATTATAGACCTTTATGCCATTTATGTGTATCACTTCAGCTTCCATGTATCACGTTCCAATATAAATTTGATTTGATTTCTTTCCAAATTTGAAATTTATGTCACTACCTTATATAGTCAAAATGTTTAAATGTTTTTTTTTTAATAACCTTAATGCCATTTATGCTATTAACAATTCTGATTATTAGTCTAGGTACTTAGTATATCTATATTCATACAGATTATTCTATTACGTTACTATATTTATTTTAAGTTTCTTTCATAAACTAATTAAAAAGAAAGCTTTACAGTACAAGAATAAAGAAGATCTAAGACAAGGACTTCTAATTATATTTCCAGGGAATCATAGCTTCATGGTCCTTTTTATTTATTTTCTGAAACAGATCTTGATTTATTTTTAATTAAAAGTTGTTTTCTTTTTTTAAAAAAAGAATTGTTGAAAAGGGATGAACTATCTTGATCAGTTTGTTAAATCAGATTGAAAAGAACTAGACCTAAATCCCTTTCTCATCTGATAAAAGAACCTTCTAATACTATGTTGTTGTTGTTTTCTTTCAAAAATAAAGGTTGTGGGGACAAAAATCTGGTTATTTTAGTAACAAAACTTGTCTCTTTCAAAAGAATAAAGAATAACTATAGATTTGAGAGAGAAAGTTGAGAAAAGGAAAGGAAGAGAGGGAGAAGACTAACCTGGTTTTCTTAGAGAGAAGAGAGTTTTTGTGTTGTGTGTTGGTGATTGGCAAAACCCTTATTTATAGGAAGATGAATGTATACTCTTACTAGAAAACTTACGGTTCCTATCTTCTTCCTTTAATTATCCATTCCATTTTTTTTTAATTTTTTTTTATTAGAAAGTAACGTGGGGAGAAAGATAATTTTATTCTTTTATATTTTTTTTTTCTTTTAACAACAAAAATACTATTTCCACCCCCCTTTTACTTTTCAATTCTTATATTATTATTATTCTATTATTTATTTTAAAACACTTTTAAATATAAGTTAAATTTTTGGATGTTACATTACTACCCCACTAAAAAAAATTTCGTCCTCGAAATTCGTATACCTTCAAATAATTCTGGATATTGAAATCTCATCTTCTCTTCTAGTTCCCACGTGGTGTCTCCCGTCGTTTGATCCCAGACTACTTTAACCAAAGGAATTTGTTTACCTCTAAGTTGTTTGATTCTTTTGTCATCAATTCGTACAGGTGATGACTCATATGACAAATTTTCTTTTAACGGTACTACATCAGGCTCAATTATATGAGATGGATCGGAAATATATTTCCTTAATTGTGAAACATGAAACACATCATGGATGTTTGAAAGAAAAGGGGGTAAAGCAATTTGATATGCCACTGGGCCAATACGACGAAGAATTTGATATGGTCCAATAAATTTAGGAGTGAGTTTTCTGGACTTAATAGCTCTACCTACCCCAGTCGTTGAAGCGACTCTCAAAAATACGTGATCACCTTCCTCAAATTCAAGAGGTCTTCTTCGTTTGTCTGAGTAACTCTTTTGTCTGCTTTGCGCGGTACGCATCTTTTCACGGATCTGTTTGACTTTATCGGTCGTTTGTTGTATAATCTCTGGTCCTAAAATGCTGCTTTCCCCATCTTGATACCAGCACAACGGTGTTTGACATTTCCTTCCATACAAAGCTTCATAGGGTGCCATTCCTATGCTTGAATGAAAACTGTTGTTGTAAGTAAACTCAACTAATGGTAACAATTTATCCCAACTTCCCCGGTTATCTAAGACACAAGCTCTCAGTAAATCTTCTAGGGATTGAATCGTCCTCTCGGTTTGTCCATCGGTTTGTGGATGATATGCAGAACTTAATCTTAATCTGGTTCCTAAAGATTTTTGTAAACTCCTCCAAAAATGAGATGTGAATTTCGGATCCCTATCTGAGACAATACTTGAGGGTACGCCGTGTAGTCTAATGATTTCCTTAATATAAATCTGAGTCAGCTTTTCTACATTGTAGTTAGTGTTAACAGGTAAGAAATGAGCTGACTTTGTCAATCGATCGACAATGACCCATATTGAATCAAAATTATTCCTGGTTTTTGGCAATCCTATGACGAAATCCATTGAAATGCTTTCCCACTTCCATTCAGGTATGTCTAAAGATTGGAGCATTCCAGCAGGTCTTTGATGTTCTACCTTTGCTTTTTGACATGTCAGGCACGAGGCAACATACTCAGCAACTTGCTTCTTCATTCCTGGCCACCAAAATTTTTGTTTTAAATCTTGATACATTTTGGTTGTTCCTGGATGAATACTTAGGTTGCTTTTATGTGCTTCGTCCAAAATCTTTTTTCTTGTCTCCGGATTATTTGGGATGCAAACCCTCCCATTGCAACGTAAAATTCCGTCTGCTCCCAACCCAAATTCTGAATTTGTTCCTTGTTCAATCAATCTTAGCTTCTCCTGAAGTTGGTCATCTGTTGCTTGTTGCTCTTTTATTGTGTCCATCAATCCATTTGATATCTTTACCATTCCCAAATGAATTATTAGATCTCGATATTTTTCTATCAGCTCTAACTCTTTGACCATCATTGCAGACATATGAATTGTTTTACGACTCAGCGCATCAGCTACAACATTTGCCTTTCCAGGATGGTATAGCAGGGTAAAGTCGTAATCTTTGAGAAATTCAATCCACCGTCTTTGCCTCATGTTTAGTTCCTTTTGATCAAACAAGTACTTTAGACTTTTGTGGTCACTAAAAACTGCAAACTTCGCTCCATACAAATGATGCCTCCAGATTTTCAACGCAAACACAACTGCAGCTAACTCCAGATCATGCGTAGGGTAATTCTTTTCGTGGGTCTTAAGCTGCCTTGATGCATATGCTACTGCTTTTCTATGTTGCATGAGAACGCAACCTAATCCTTGATGTGAAGCATCACAATAGACTTCATAAGGCTCGTCTGGTTGCGGTAGGACCAATACTGGTGACGTTGTTAATTTCTTCTTCAATGTTTGGAAACTTTCTTCACACTTTTTAGTCCAGATGAATGCTTGGTCCTTCCTCGTAAGTTGTGTTAATGGAGCTACTATCTTTGCAAATCCTTCAATGAATCTTCGATAGTATCCCGCCAATCCAACAAAACTTCTGATCTCCGTCACTGACTTTGGTTGTTCCCACGAGAGTACCGTCTCTACTTTCGCTGGGTCTACGGCAATACCATCTTTTGTGATGACGTGACCTAAGAATTTTACTTCTTCAAGCCAGAACTCACACTTTGACAACTTTGCGTATAACTTCTTTTCACGGAGAATCTTCAAAACTTCACGCAAGTGATCCTCATGCTCTTCCTTGTTTTTAGAATAGATAAGAATATCGTCAATAAATACAACTACGAACTTATCGAGAAAAGGGTTAAAGATCCGATTCATGTAATCCATGAAAATTGCAGGAGCATTCGTCACTCCAAACGGCATTACGAGATACTCATAATGTCCATATCGAGTTCTAAACGCAGTTTTGGACACATCCTCTGTCTTTACCCTAATTTGGTGATAACCTGTCCTTAAGTCAATCTTTGAAAAAATAGAAGCTCCTTGGAGTTGATCCATCAAGTCGTCTATGCGAGGTAATGGATACTTGTTCTTGATCGTCACTTTGTTGAGTTGTCGATAATCCACACAAAGTCTCGAGCTTCCATCTTTCTTTTTCACCAACAACACTGGTGCTCCCTAAGGTGAAACACTTGGTCTAATGAATTGTTTTGATGATAAGTCCTCAATCTGAGTTTTTAGTTCTGCTAACTCATTGGGTGACATCCTATACGGTGCGATTGAAATTGGACTTGATCCAGGTACTAGATCGATCGAAAATTCGACGTCTCTAACTGGGGGTAAACCTGGAACATCTTCCGGAAATACATCCGGAAAATCTTTTGCGACCGGTATTTGGCTCAATACTAATTCACTCTCGATTTCTAAAGAAGATAATAACATGTATCCTTGAGCTCCTTCTTTTAAGGAAGCTTTTACTTGATTGGCAGATATAAATCCAGAAACCTCAGGGTTAGGAAAAATTATGTTCTTATGTGCACAATCTAAAAGAATCTGGTTGAAAGATAACCAGTCCATGCCTAAAATCACATCTAATTGTTTTAAAGCCAAACATATCAAATCAATAAGGAATTTTCTATCCTGAATAACAATAGGACAGTTTTGACATACAAAATGTGCAGAAATAGGTTCAGAAGTTGGAGTAGAAACAATTAAGTTAAAAGGCAATGTCGTAATTGGTAATTTTAACTGTTTCACACGATCCATGGAAATAAATGAATGAGTTGCGCCTGAATCATATAGTACAGTTAGAAGATTACCTGACATATCGCAATTTCCCTGTATGAGATCTTCTGATTGAGAAGCTTCAGCACCATTCAGAGTGTAAACTCTTCCTCTAACAGTTGGTTTGACAGCTCTTACATTGTTCACCTTTGGTTCAGCTTTTTGATTTGGGCAGTCTCTAGCAAAATGTCCAGAATCTCCACATTGATAACATATCAATCCCTTAAGTGGACAAGTGTTCGCCAAATGGTCGGTTTTCTGACATTTGAAACACTTTCGGATATTGTTTGGAGGTTGGTTCCTCGATTGTCCTCCTCCAAAAGCATATGCGACTGGACGATAAGGTTGTTGATCGCGGTTGTTACCTGGAGGTCGTGAGTAGGGTTTCTTTTGTGGTGCCTTTCCCTTCTGGTTTGATCCTTGTGAAGGATACTTCCCCCTAGATGGTCCTCCTACATTGTTTCGATTAACTCCACCTTCTTTCATCCTTTCTATCTTTCTGCATTTTTCAACCAAAGGTTGAAACTGACGAATTTCCAATGGCAATACAGACTCCTTGATACTAAATCTAAGTCCACCTTCAAATCTTTCACACAGCCAATCTTCGTCAATTTGGTCCTGGAAGAAACGAAAATGTTTGGACAATGATTCAAACTTAGCCGCATATTCATCAATTGTCATTCCACCTTGTTTCAAGAGAAGGAACTCTTGTTCTTTGTTAGTTCTAGCACTTCTAGGAAAATACTTGTCGAGAAATTTCGTGCGAAATATTTCCCAAGTAATATCTTGATTGTTAGCTTCAATCATCTTGCGAGTTCCTTTCCACCAGTATTCGGCATCTCCCAATAGTAAGTAAGATGCATATGTTACCTTCACTTCGTCAGGACACCTCAACACAGCGAATATCTTTTCTATCTCTTCGAGCCAAAAGTCAGCTTTCTCTGGTTCAGTTTCTCCAAGAAATTGTGGAGGATCGTGACGTCTGAAATCTACCAATCCTTTATTTTCAGCGTTTCGTTCTTCCCTTTGTTGCTTTCGAATATCCCTTTCAGCCTTCGCAGCAGTTTGTTCTGCAATGGTTGCTGCCATTTCTGCCATAGCTTGAATAGCTCTTTCCATACCTCCTTCGGTATTGCTTGCTTCTCCATTATCTGCTTCTATATGATTATTTCTACGAGTCATTGGGTTCCTAAAATTCATAATTGGTTAGAACCTAATTATTAAATAATTTAATAATCTATACAAAGTTAGTACAAACAAACGCAATTAGTACGGACATCCTCTAACGTTCCCGAAAGAATCAACCGTGCTCTGATACCACTAATATAACACCCCTATTTTTTTTTCTCACATTATAGGGCGCGTCACATATAGTAAAAAACGCAAAATGTAAATAAATATAATCCGACCGCGTCAAAATAATAATATTAATTTTTTTTTCGTCTTAACTATTATATATATATTTTTTTCTTCCTTTCTCACCATTTTTTTTTGTACGTATCTTTTTAGAACAAAATAATAGCATGCTTCAGTATGTTTCCTTGATACATTCTTTCTTTTTTTCTACTGAATGTTTCTTATGTAGGTTTCTACAACATAATAAATTTAAAACATAAATAACAAATATTTACATCATAATATATATACATATCATTCGGTCTAAGCCTGCGGCTCATAATGCTAAAGTCATCATAGTGAATATTTTACAATGATCCATAAGCCTTCATGAGACTTAATATAAACAAAGCATAGTTACCATCTAGCTAGAGCCAAAATGCATTAGTCAAACTACATCAGTCCTACTATGTTACCAAGGCTGACCACTATCCAAAATAAA
Organism: Medicago sativa; assembly: GCF_051527215.1. Classification (NCBI taxonomy): domain Eukaryota; kingdom Viridiplantae; phylum Streptophyta; class Magnoliopsida; order Fabales; family Fabaceae; genus Medicago; species Medicago sativa. Next base: position 35,986,950 of record NC_140755.1, on the reverse strand, counting down.
AGAGTTTTAAGAGACATTAAGTACATAACAAACTAATTAGCACTCTTAAACTCTTTCCCACACACTAGAAATCACATCTAAACATGGCCATTAGGGTCTCCCCCAATGAACTCTCCCTCCTCAAGGTACTCCTCTGGGTCCTCCTCTGGTTCCTCCTCTGGATCCTCCTCCTCAGGTGCATGGACTCCTCCTCCTCCCTGCTCAGCAACATCAACAGGATCAACAACCGGGGGAACTATAGGCTCCTGTGGGTCTGGTCCTACAGGTGGGACAACACCCATGTCATGGAGAGCTAGGTACAACCTCTGCAATGGTAGAATCATCTCTGTGGTCTCATGAGTAACAATAGTAGTAGTAGGCTGGCCACCGAATCCTGTGGTAGTGCGAACAAGTCCGGTAAAGATCAATGTTTGGGTGGCCAAATTTATTTCCCAAACATCGTCCCTCGGATTCTCAAGGAACTCGATCCTGCGTGTTCCTGAGTGAGCTAAATATCTCCCTGGCATCATCTACAAAACGTCCGAACATACCCAAAAAAAAAACAAGATACAAAAACAAACAAAGAAGGGTGAATTACTCGTACACAAGTTTTCCACGTGATTTATTACATAAGGAAAAGGAAAATAATCTATATATAACAAGAGAATATGATAATTACATAAATAATTTTTCTTTTCATTCACTGTTCAACAATTACAAAGCATATTATATATAAAAGAAACTATCTTTTAAAAGGTCAAATTAGAATTAATAGTTTGACATTCAACTTGACACATGCATGAACTCTTTTGACTTTTCTCTCGACTCTAGTTTATTTTTCTATTCACAATTTACTACTCCATGGAGGTTCCACTCTAATGAGCATAAGGCCGTTTCGGCGACTATAACATGATTATTAGTATTCTGAGCAAGATATACTTAAACTCTAATCATTCTAGTCCGATCGCACTACCTTATTATAGATAGTCTAGTTTTGTCAGGCTCACCGTGTCGGGTAGTACGAGTACCTTCAGCCGGGAAGCAATCCCCAACTATTGATAGGCGTTCGAAACACAAGTGCCCTCGATAGGTCCTCAAAGTAACCAAACCATAACTATCCTCATTCCCATCTACACCTGAGTGTATAGGGACCTGTTATAGCTCCTTAATTGTCCCTACTTTCTAGACAAGACAATTACTCAAACTCAACTCAACAATGTCAAACAATTAACCATTATAGTTATCATATATTCCTAAGACTAATCAGTCCCATCAGACTTTCAATTCAAATAGTATAGTCATTTAAATTAGCCATATTTGAAACAAGGATATTTGAATCAGTATATGATAATTAAGCAAGTAATAGAAAACAAACACATGTTCTTTTTTCTTCATTCTGTACGTACATGAAAATGTTTCTTTTTATTCATTCTGTATATACATGAAAATGTTCTTTTGTTCATTCTGTATGTACATGAAAATTTCAGCACGTAAGCACTTGATTAGATCTGCACAGGTTATTTTTGTGTACATACATTAGATTTCAGCAAGCAAGAATTTCAGTATTCCAATTGAACAGCACATGTGCATTTTTAAGGAGTAGCTACACGTATGGTATATTCATATATCTATATACTTGTGTTCCGGGAAAACATTCATAGGGTCCTAGTCTTGTTAGAAAATTAAGTCAAATTAACACTAGGAGTTTTGAGAAACTAGTTGAGGCATATGCTTAATTAAGTCACTAAATATCAAAGATCAGTTTAGAAATTCCAAGGGACTAATATTAAACAGGTTACAAAACACAAGGCTTTGAATCAAGGCAAAACATATGATAATGAAATTTTCTTCTCCCTGACAGGTGTATAATCGTATGGCCTACTTCATATAGCTAGTAGCACTTAGTATAATATTTATGAGATAAAAACACCTTTTACTTGGATATTAAGAAGTTTTTAATCACGATTAATATTATAAATTACAGCGTCGAATCATAATCGACACTTTTAATCATATATCCAAACCTATTACGTACATCGAATTCACATAACACTTATAAAAAAAAAATTAACATTCTCATCTATTTACACAAGAATAATACCAAATAAACATAATAGAACTATCTAATCAATTTCATCATTTACAAAACTTTTTCTTCTACTTAAATATTATATTTTCAAAACTCCTAATTATATTAACTAAAACACATATAAGTCGATGTCCTTTGACATATACTTGATCGCTAGAAATTATCACATCATCGAGAAATTAACTCTCACAAGTAGAGTTATTTACTCACACATAATCACTTAAGCACATAACTTATGCAAAATCTTTAAAACTTATTAGTAGTAATTCCCCTTACCTTCAGTTTCTTCAAACGTGGTTGGGATATCGTCTTCGTCGAAAGCAGCTTCGGTATCACCTAAAACACTCACCCAAAGTAAAACTACCCATTAGACTATATTTAAGGTCAGACTTGTACTTGAATATAAATAACTAGTTAAAGTTCCAAATCTCTTGTTTTCTTTTATCTTTGTTTATCACGTTTTCTATGCCTATAGTCCCAAAATGAATTATAGACCTTTATGCCATTTATGTGTATCACTTCAGCTTCCATGTATCACGTTCCAATATAAATTTGATTTGATTTCTTTCCAAATTTGAAATTTATGTCACTACCTTATATAGTCAAAATGTTTACATGTTTTTTTTTTAATAACCTTAATGCCATTTATGCTATTAACAATTCTGATTATTAGTCTAGGTACTTAGTATATCTATATTCATACAGATTATTCTATTACGTTACTATATTTATTTTAAGTTTCTTTCATAAACTAATTAAAAAGAAAGCTTTACAGTACAAGAATAAAGAAGATCTAAGACAAGGACTTCTAATTATATTTCCAGGGAATCATAGCTTCATGGTCCTTTTTATTTATTTTCTGAAACAGATCTTGATTTATTTTTAATTAAAAGTTGTTTTTTTTTTTTTAAAAAAAGAATTGTTGAAAAGGGATGAACTATCTTGATCAGTTTGTTAAATCAGATTGAAAAGAACTAGACCTAAATCCCTTTCTCATCTGATAAAAGAACCTTCTAATACTATGTTGTTGTTGTTTTCTTTCAAAAATAAAGGTTGTGGGGACAAAAATCTGGTTATTTTAGTAACAAAACTTGTCTCTTTCAAAAGAATAAAGAATAACTATAGATTTGAGAGAGAAAGTTGAGAAAAGGAAAGGAAGAGAGGGAGAAGACTAACCTGGTTTTCTTAGAGAGAAGAGAGTTTTTGTGTTGTGTGTTGGTGATTGGCAAAACCCTTATTTATAGGAAGATGAATGTATACTCTTACTAGAAAACTTACGGTTCCTATCTTCTTCCTTTAATTATCCATTCCATTTTTTTTTAATTTTTTTTTTATTAGAAAGTAACGTGGGGAGAAAGATAATTTTATTCTTTTATATTTTTTTTTCTTTTAACAACAAAAATACTATTTCCACCCCCCTTTTACTTTTCAATTCTTATATTATTATTATTCTATTATTTATTTTAAAACACTTTTAAATATAAGTTAAATTTTTGGATGTTACAAAAATAATTTTAAATAAATAGAAATTGATGCATACACTTTCAATCATAAAAATCATATCGAATATATCAACTTGGGCTTGATCCTTGAAATTTTGAATTCTCCACATTCTAATCAACATAATCTTGAATCTTCACAATTTGTATTTGTTATACATGGTTATGCTAGTAATGAGGTTAAATTTTGTAGCCATAATTTTAGGGAAAAAAACAAGATTAGAAATTTGTGATTTGGTTAGTTAAAATCAAATGTGAATGAAGGTATTCTAAGTTTGTGTGTGTAAACATTATTAGAAAGTATTTATATATGTTATATAAAAACAAAAAATTAAAGTATCATTAGAAAATGGTTGATATGTATAGTATAAAAATGAAAGGATATGTAAAAGAATAATAGAATTAGTGTTTTTCAAACATGGAGAATCCAAATCATACTTCAACATAGTTGGCTTATGCTTAGTATATTGTGTTTTAATCCTTCAACATACTGAACATCCTCAATTCTTGCGGTGCCTTTCTTACCAATAACACCTTTACCATTAATTTGACCTTTGTCATTCTTTTCAAAGGTCACCAATCCTCCTTCTTTAATTTCTTTATGAAGGAGATGAAGCATTGTTTATCCCATGTCATGTGTCTTGAACAACCACTGTCCAAGTACCTGTTGAGGAAAAATCTCTAATTAATTTTAAAGATAATAAACCTTGATGATTAAGGAATTAATGGACTTTGATTAATTTCTTGGTATTTAACATGTGCTCTTGAGTGTTTTAACTAAGACAAGAACAAGGTTTAAATCATACCAAGATACAAGAAATCAAAGGATATTTGGCTTTATGAATTAACTCTGAATTCAAAAAGTTAGTTTAGAAAGTTGCTCATAGTTCAGAATGTTCAAGCAGAGTTCAGAAGATTGTTCTTATACAAGCCCAGAAGCTCATGAACATAATCAAGAACATGCAAGGCACACATGACATGAATAAATGTCCAGTAAAGTACATTGACATGGATCAATCAAGCAATAAAGGCATTTACAAGATTAATGTCAAAAAGGGTCTTCAATGTTCATTTAAGACTATGAACATTTGAATACTAGGAATATTCCAATAAGTATATCATCCTAGATGTTACAAACATTGCACTTCATTGATGTTTTACAATTAGGATTTGATTACATCAAATGGAAGTCTTACAAATCAGCCTAAGTGAATTAAAAGGAACATTCTGAAGTTCAAAATGTTCAGGTCAACACATGCTTAAGGCTGTGAACAGTACAGTAGGTGAAAAGTGAAAGCAAAAGCAAAAAGTGAAGATCTTGCCTCATTCAATCAGAATTAGACATGTGTGGGAGTTGGTACAGTACATGAACCACACAAATCCCTCAAAGCATGGGCATGAAGATGCAAATCCACTTTCCTATCTCCTACACACATTCCAAGGCAAATCTGGAAAGGCATATAGTTCAACAACATTTTGAAGTATGTGCAAATGACACTACTCATTGACAAAGCCTAAAAATTCATCTGACACGCATTAAATAAATCCAGGAACGCATCATACATTCATGGTTGATGAACCCAGGTACAATGTCAAGATGAACACTACAACTTCATGATGAACAAAACAACATTCTCAAGTATCATGAAGAACACAACAACATTCTCAAGTATCCTGTAGAACACAACAACATTCTAATCTACATTGTTGTAATCTAGAAACATTCTGAAATTCAGAATGTTGAACCAAATTTTCAAGAAAAAGTTGGTGGGTCCCAGAACACGTGGCACAGGACTATTGGTAACTCTCCAACGGCTACAAGAGCTAAAAAAACTCTATAAAAGGGGTGGAAGGCTCAACATTACAATATAGCTATCAAGAATACAAAAACAACTTATTAAAAGTGTTTAGAAAAGCTTCATACCAACTTGATTTCTCAAGTCAACTCAGTAGATTATTAAAATCTCTAAGAGTGCGAAATCAAGCTTCTATCTTATCTTTTCAAAGATAATCTTTCCCCTCCATTCTACTTCTTCTTCTCTTCTGATTTCATTCAAACTTCAAATCATTGTAAAAAAAAGTCTCATCTAGATTTAGAGGTACTAAGTGTTAGTTTGAGCAGAAAGTGTAAAGTCTAAGTGGGTTACTTAGCAAAGAAAAGTTGTAAGTTTGTTAAGGCTTAGAGAATACAGTTGTTGTAATTGTTCAGGTGAACAAGATTGTATGATGCATGATTTGAGAGCGTATCTCAAGCATCATAGTGGAAACTCTCACAAGATTGTGATGAGTGGACTAACCCACATTGGGTGAACCACTATAAATTTCTGTGTGTTCTTCTTCTCTTCCCTATACGCTTTACTTTCAGTATACACTACACACACAAACACATTTATTTATTTAATTTTTTTTTTTTGCATAAACACTTCAGAACGTTCAAAAGTAACTCTGCTAACTTAACTGTTCCAAGTTCATAACTTGAGAATCAATTTTAAGTTACATGTTTAATTTTAAAAGGGTCACAATTCAAACCCCCTTTCCTTGTGACTAGTATATCTACTTCAATTGGCATCAGAGACCGGTTCTAAGGGTTTGAACACTTAAACAAGTGTTAGAGAAAAGATTCAGGAAGTATGTATAAAGTCAAATACATAGCAGAAGGAGGATCATCAAATAGACCACCATTTTTTGATGGCTCAAATTACTACTACTGGAAAGGTAAGATGTAACTCTTCCTCAGATTTCAAGACACAGATATGTGGGGTGTTATCACAGATGAAGATTTTGTTCCAAAGACCAAAGAAGGAACCATAAAAGAAAAGAGTGCATGGTCAACAGATGACAAAGCTCATGTATTGTTAAACTCTAAAGCTAGACTCATTTTATCATGCGCACTAACCATGGAAGAAAGTGAAAGAGTTGATGAATGCAAAAATGCTAAAGAGGTATAGGAAAGCTTAAACGTACATCATGAAGGTACTTCTCATGTTTTAGATTTAAATGATATGCCAGCTGAATCATGTTTTATGCCTCTTGAAAAACATAAATGGATTTGGCACAAAAGAGCTGGTCATATAAGTATGAAAACCATTGCTAAACTTTCTCAACCTGATATAGTTAAAGATTTGCCTAAGATTAGCTTTGAAAAGGACAAGATCTGTGAAGCTTGTGTTAATGGAAAACAAGTCAAAAACAGTTTCAAAACAATTGAATTTATTTCAACTCAGAAACCTTTATAGCTTCTTCACATTGATCTATTTGGTCCAGCTCAAACTACAAGTCTAAATGGTAAAATATATGATTTTGTTATTGTTGATGACTTTTCCAGATTTACATGGGTTCTATTTTTAAAACACAAAGATAAATCATTTGAAGCATTTTAAAACTTTTGTAAAAGAGTTCAAAATGAGAAAAGTTCTAATATCATATCGTAAGGAGTGACCATAGAGGTAAATTTGAAAATGCATCCTTCAAAACATTTGTTGATGAAAATGGTATTAAACATAATTTTTCTTGTGCAAGAACTCCACAACAAAATAGGGTTGTTTAAAGAAAAAATATAACTTTGCAAGAAATGGCTAGAACATTGTTAAATGAATGAAGATTACTTTTAGGCGTAAGCCATTAATACATCTTGTTACATTTTGAATAGAGTTTCAATAAGAAAGATTCTTAATAAAACCCCATATGAACTTTGGAAAAGCATCAAACCTAGCATATCTTAATTTCACATATTTGGTTGTTATTGTTACATTCTGAACAACAAAGAAAAATTGAGTAAGTTTGATCATAAATCAGATAAAGCTATCTTTTTGGGATACTCTACAACTTCCAAAGGTTATAGAGTGTACAATCTAAAAACCCAGACAGTTGAAATCATTATGTATGTCAAATTTGATGAATATAATGAACCTTCTCAACCCAAAGAAAATGAAGACACTGAAATGCCAACACTTCAGAATGTTGACAACCAAAACACTATAAGTTCAGTAGAAAAGGAGGATGATTAGAATGTTCAGGATCAATCTCTTCAAAGCCCTCCTAGAAGCTGGAGAATGGTAGAAGATCATCATGTAGATCAAATCATTGGAAGCACAACTGATGGTGTAAGAACCAAAATGTCCTTTCAAGGAAACAACGTGGCAATGATTTCTTAAATGGAACCTAAGTCAATCAATGAAGCTATAACTGATGACTCATGGATAGAGGCCATGAAAGATGAACTTTCTCAGTTTGAAAGAAACAAAGTTTGGAGCCTAATATCAAATAATCAAAGTAAAACCATCACTAGAACAAGATGAGTTTTCAAAAACAAGCTTGATGAAAATGGTAAGGTTGTCAGAAACAAAGCAAGATTGGTTGCTCAAGGATACAAACAACAAGAAGGTATTTACTATGATGAGACTGTTACACCAGTAGCAAGGTTAAAAGCTATCAGAATTCTTCTTGCATATGATGCACATAAAAGCATTAAACCTTTCCAAATGGATGTGAAAAGTACATTTTAAACGGTTTTTTGAATGAGGAAGTTTATGTAAGTCAACCTCCTGACTTCATAAATGAAGAAAAACCTAATCATGTTTTTAAACTAACTAAAACACTTTATGGTCTTAAGCAAGCTGTCAGAGCTTGGTATGATAGACATAACACATTTTTAATTGAATGAAAATGGATTTTCAAGAGGAAAAATAGATACTAAAATTTTTAGCAAAACCCATAACTCAGACTTTATAGTCCAAGTTTATGTGAATGATATCATTTTTGGTGAAACCAAGGAAAAAAAATGTAAAGAATTTTCTATTCTCATGCAAAGTGAATTTGAGATGAGCATGATGGATGAACTTGGTTTTTTCCTTAGTTTACAAATAAAACAATATCCAAATGGAATTTTCATAAGTCAAGAAAAGTATGTCAAAGACATCCCTAAGAAGTATAAAATGAATGAGGAAAAAATCATGGTCACTAATGATAGGTCATCTAACATTATTCTTAGCATGTTTTTCACTTATTTCTAGTAGGTTTTAGCAGCAAAAAGGAGGAGTATTAGAACGATTGGCTATTATTTTGGGACTTTTGTAATGTTTTCTATATTTGAGTCTGTAATTCTAGTTTTCCCAAAATATAGTAATTTTAAGGGTTTTTTTAAGGTAATTCACGAAGAAATCATGCAAATCGGCAAATCAAGAACATCCGAAGAATTGTGAAGATTCAAGAAACAAGAATAAAGATTCAATAAGTCTCAGAAGACTTACAAATGGGAGGAATTCTGTTCCCAAAGTATCGAGGCAAGTTATTTGAAGACGAAGACCTAAAAACGACGGAAAATCAGAGATTGGACCCGGAAGAAAGACAGAATGCGCCTAAGGCATGAGAAAAATGCCTAGAGCATGATTTTCCAAATCATGCTCTTAGAAAATTTCCCATGCGCCTAGGGCATCCATTGGAGTGCTCTGTCATGCGCCCCGTGCATGCTAAAAGTCAGGGCGCAACTGTCTTTTCTTGCTTCCGTTTTGGGTAAAGCCCGCACTTTTAGCCCAAACCCAGATAGAAACTCTCACTATAAATACCAACCTTCCTCATTCAGAATTTCTCGTTCAGAACTGTGGTAGTTAAAGAGGAAGCAAATTTGGACCTTCGGGAGAGTTTCTATCTTCTCCTTGATTTTCTAGGGTATGTTTTTATCTTTAGTAATTTGTTTTTAGTTACCATGTGTAACTAAATATTGTTTAGGTTAGAGTTCTAATATGAACCTCTATTTTTGATGGATATTTATTTAATATAATATGTCGTTTATTTTATTTATGCTTTTGTTCGCTATTAAGTTTTATTAGGAAGTAGTTTATTTCTGTGAGAGGTGCAACCCTAGATTAGGTACTTAGGTTGTGACAGGGCCTAATATTGCTATCACTAACTTTGTGCTTATATCTTGATATTTATATCCCTTTACTGATAACTATCTATCTAAGAAGTAAGTGATTATTAACTAGCCAAAGATACTGGAATAACTGTTGACCCTAGACGTAGGTACTCTGTGGATGACGCCCATTGTGACACCCTAAATCCCAAAATAATTTACTTGATATTTGTAAAATTTAAATCGCTTTGAACTGCTAAAATTGCAAATTTTCAAACACTTTTTTTTTTAAAATAAGGACATCACAATTCAATCATACAATTCATAATAGATTATATAAAAAATTAATAACAAGAAGATTTGACTGTCCGACTAACATTTAAAAATTACAAAGCTTTTACAAATTTTGATTATATGTATTGAACTAAAATATAACAAATTGATCCAAACCCAATGTCACCTATCAGAGCGGACCATTTTTTTCCAAAATAAGAGACGACACAAAACAAGTCTTCATAAAAGGTAAGTACTTGACTCCAGGACTCGTATCCTATAGAACTGCGATTTCGCAACCGCAGGGCCGAGCCAGCAAACACAAACAACGAAAGGGTGAGTTTCGAGAACATGTAATAGTATAAAATAAATGAGAAGAAGACGCACGAAATTAAGTCACCACTGTATCACATCACAGACATATTATTCAAAACCTCAAGAATATACTATATCAGTTCAATTCACATTAGTTACAAATCATCATGCCATTACAAAATAAGAATCAAAATCTTCACAAACGTCATGTCGCAATTCAATCTGAAATAGTCTCAACAAAGATAGTCACAAATAATAAGTAAGACAATCAAGAACATAATCCCATGAGGTAATTCAAACATTCATAATGGAACAGTCACAGTTCAAACGATGATAAAATTAGTCACAAATGACATTCCAGATAGTCTAGAACATAATCACACGAGGTAATCAACATCATTCATGATATAACACTCACAATTTAAACAATGATATGCATGCTCTTATATTCTAGACATCTCTTTCTTTGGTACCATTCTACTTCGAAGTACTTGGTTAGGGGGTCGATAGTACTATATGCCACCACATGGTGGATGGACAATTCAAAAATGGTCAAGTCATTGCAGACTATTCAAGATTGGCTGAGTCCTTATGGACTATTCAAAGTTGGCTGAGTCCTTATGGACTATTCAAAGTTGGCCCTGCCCTCATAGACCCCCTCCTCAATTGGAGACAATATGCCTCATTCATTAGTACTTCCCCAATCATATTAGGTTTGTCAGACCCTACCTAGATGATGACAAAACACTCCACTAGGTCCTATACATTATCATTCAATCCATATTCATCTAATAATCACAATTCACAATGTATACTTTACACTATTCAATAAAATTTCATATTCAATCAATCTCAATCAAGTCTCAATAGTCCAAACATATATATTTATGATAACTAGTCGAATTCTATCGGTGACACCTTAAGAGATTCAACAAGCAATACATTTAATAAACATACTGGGCTGCGAATGTCCCCAAATTAGGAAGACTGATTGGCCCAATCAAGTATCAGAATAAAATAAATAAAGGGAGGTGTATAAAGTAGTCAGTTTTAAATTAATCTATCAATCAATTCCGATTCTGAAAATATTAATCACTTGTTCCACTCGCTCATAACTAACTAAAATATTTGATCTCTAAAATACTCATACTAAACTACTATCATCTTTCAAAATGATTAAAATAATAAAATGTCAACATTTTCTATTACTCCATAAACAAAATAATTAAATAAATAATAACTAGTAATTATAAGGTGGATTATATATATATATATATATATATATATATATATATATATATATATATATATATATATATATATATATATATATAAACACATGGATATATGATAATATAATATATAGAAAAATTGGGGTGTTACACCCATTGAGTCGGGTGGTGCCTTAACGAAGCTAGGGATTAACTAGTTAGTAATTAGGAAAATAAGTATCTAGCTGTCCGAAAAAAGATGTAACCTAATAGAACCATTCTCTTGAAACCCTTAGTAAGGTAGACGTAGATTAGGTTGCCCGTTCGTAGAACTACTAAGAAAGCGTTGAGAGAGTGTGCTATTAGTGTCCAAAGATCCATAGATGGGCAGACCTAAGGGAACCTTGGTCTTCATTGCCCTGGGAAACACTACAAAGCCAATTTAAGTTTATGTTTCAATTTTCTTTGAATTAGCAAGACCCCGCACGTAAGGATCATCGTGCGATCAGCAGGTGCAGTTAGCTATCGGAGGGATAGACCAAAGTATGTACTTAGAGGATGATGCCCATTGAGTCGGGTGGTGTCTTACCGAAATAGGTTAGTAACGTCCAAACGACCTCATCACTTGTATAGTCTACCTAAGATAAATAAACGCAACATACTATTACTTATTATCCAACAATACATATACAGAGGGGATTCGAAGAATCCTAACCACTGCTTACTTTTCTACAACCAAAACAGGTAAACTTGCTCAATTGCAAATAGATAAAAATTGCAAGTATTTTTAACCCTTAACTTTTATACCGCCAACTTATAAAAATAAATAACGAGAATTGTTTTGGAAGAAAGAACAATCCATGTGGATACGATACTCTACTTATCATTTTATTACTTGGTAAACGATTGATACACTTGCCATGTTCGCAACGCATCAATTCGTGCAATAAGTCACCTCTATACATCCATCTTCAAGTTTAGATAAGGATATTTGGCTTTTAAAAAAAAAACCTGTGTAACTAAAAAAAAAAAAAACTAGTAATAATGTGCTTCCATAACAATTGAAGGATTTGTAACTTATATAGAATTAATTAATTAATTTGAATGTCGTTATTCTTCCGATTTGAAGTTAACAATGCGTTTGTAAAAATAAAAAAAATAAAAGCTAACTATGCGTGTGGTTTTACTTATAAAATAAAACTTATAAAATAAAACGATCAACAATTTTTTTGTTTATTATTGACAAAGAAAGAAAAGTATGGCTAAAATTCTTAAATTTATTTATGTTTCGATCATCTTTCTTTCTCTAATTCTTCTTGTGACAAGCAAAAGAAAAAGAAGTAAGTTCTTTCTCACACCAATTTTTAGTTTGATTCTTTATTACATACATAACCATTCATCTCTTTTTAGTTATTCCCTCAAAAAAAAATCTCTTTTTAGTTATACTCTTTAATTCATATTTGATTGATATCACAGATCTTGAGTTCTGCTTAGTAGGAAAACGTTGTCAAATAGAATGTCAATTCACTCATAAGCCAGAGTGTAAATATTTTATCTGTGTCTGCTCACCAAGATGACGGGGAATTAATTAAATTTAAAAATAATTCTGTTATTTGCACGTGTATAATTTTTTTTTTTTTTTTGACAATACGTGTATAATTTTCTTATAACTCATGATGTTTTTTTTTTTTTTTTGAAATGTAAATATTTTTATTAGAATACTAATTCATTGAGATAACTCATGATGTTGGTACATAAAGAATAAATTTAATAAAGAGAAATTATATTTGTACAATCATTTTGTTACAATTTTTTTTGATAATTTTCTCTCTCTCATAATCACATGATGTTATTCTCCTCTCTCTTCCTTTTTTCTCTCCCCATTGTTTTTGTTCAATAAAAAGAGAGAAAAACAAAATTGTCACCAAAGTTGTCATTAAATAGATGTACAAATATCACTGATCTTAATAAATACTGATATATTTCCTAAAAAAAAAAATAATAAATACTGATATATTGTCTTGACGTTTATTGGGTTAGACATAGAGAAGATTGTTGTTCTTGTAATGCACAAAGTATATTAAAAAAAATTATACTTTATCGTGCCCGTCTGTCCGCTCTTTCTACTGCGCTAACGCATGTGATTATTTTATTATGTTTGTTTGTATAATTTTGATTAAATTTTTTCAATTTTATGGAAATTATTGATATATTGATTTATAAACAAAATATTGTCAAGACATATAACAAAATTATTTTTGAACTCAACATATTTTATTTATATGCATATCTCCTTCAATCTCGATATGATCTGTTTTGTTAACATTTAACGAGATTGAAGGAGATAATCATAACTTATATCAACAGGAATTCTTAAACTCAATGCTCAAGGAAGTATCCCACCACATATTTTAAAGGTAAAAAAAAGTGCACCTTTGATATTGTTGCGAAACATAGACCCTAGATATGGCCTGTGTAATGGAACACGATTGTTATGTCATGATTTATTTAACAATATGTTGGATGTGGAAATCCTAACAGGAAGCAATGCGGAATTAAATTAAAAACAAATGCGAGTTCATGACTTCCCTTTGTGCTTAGTAGAAAACAGTTTCTCGTTAGACTAAGTTTTGCTATTACCATAAATAAGTCATAATGGCAGACCATTCCCAATGTCGGAATCTATCTTCCACTGCATGTTTTCAGCCATGGTCAATTATATGTAGCTTTATCAAGAGGAGTTTCTCAAAATTTAACAAAAGTTCTCATTAAAGAAGGGAAAATAGAAGGAGAAGATGGAGACTTTACGAAAAATGTAGTTTTTAAAGATATTCTTTTATCGCATTCATAACAATGTTTCTTTTACATAATATGTCATTTATTCATTTATTTATGATGTTTCTTTTACACAACACACACATTTATGTTATGATGTTTCTTTTATACTTGATCTGACATTGCATTTGAATCGTTACATATAGATACTTTTTTTTCTTCCATGAAGATAAATAATTTGAAAGGGAAGATTGCAACTCATTGAGATAACTTTTGTCATCAAGTTAGGTACAGATTCAAATTCTAAGATGTGTTGGCTTCCCTCACCGTCCACGCTCTAGGCTCATAGGGTCTAAGCGTGAGAAACTGTTGGAAAATTATCCTTCATGTGGCAACCCTGCTGCTATCTGTTATTGAGATAGTTAATTTTCCTTCATTCCTGTGGTAAAACACCTTTTGTGTGCTGGCTGAGTAAGTAGGTAAGGTTCAGTCCAATATCGCGTATAGCGGTATAGATATGGACTTTGAAGTGCTTAGAAGGATTAGGCAGTTCTCAGCTTCACCAATTTTTCATGGATGAGTTTGATGTGTGCCCGAATCCAGGGCCGTCCCTATGAAATAGGAGGCTCGGCTCTCTATTTAAAATATCAGAATTAGAAGGGATTCTAAACATGAAACGAAATACAAAAAAATTAAGTGAAAGAGAGGTAGAATTTACTAACGGTGTCGTTTGGATTTGTCACTTATCCGTTGTGGTGAAGGGAAAAACGAATGATTTATGTGAAAAAGAAATGATTGTTGTGATTCTTTCAATGAAATAGGTTTTCAAATTGACTGCTTAAGTGATTATACAAATTGGGGGTGGTTTGATAATTCCAGATTTATGTCCAGATATGAGAACTAAAGTCTAGAAAAAACTCAAACGAGTAAAGAAGTAACACATATATTTTTTATTTAAGTGGGGTTGGGTATTAGAGTTAATTTTTTTGAGGCTTTTTTTATAAGCTGAAAACAGTCACAAGTTTTGTGCATAAGATCTCTCAAAGTGCTTAACCTAGTAGGAAAACTCAATATCCTAGTCCCCATTTTCCTCTCACTATTGGATATTCTTATTAATATATGGTCAATCCAATTTTTGTTTTTGTTTTGAACTGTAGGTACTTGGTGCTAGCATTAATGCATATTCCATGTTATGGCTTCTTTATGCTGATTCTAGAATTGAAACATTATTTCTTATCAAAGTGGTTCCCATCATCTTGTCAGTGCTAAAGATTGAGTGGTATCAAAGTCGGATTTGATCTTTTTAGAGTCAAATGCAGGTTGGCCTGCGCAAAAACGATTCACTCTCGCAACTAATTGTCGAAATCTGGTCTGCTGCAGATAATCAGAATGGTTACCTGCCTATGAGTCACAACTCATAAGTGTGTACATGTTCGATGTCACTTGTGTCCATTGAGATAATATGTTGAGGCTATTGCAGAAATCTCTTGCTAATATCGTTTTAACAAGAGATTTCTTGGTTAAAATTACTTATGTACAATGAAAAAAGAAATGAACGAAAATAGTCTTTTAGAAAATAGTTTTACTAAATGAAAGTTGAGACATCTCTGTATCTCAATGACACTTGTGTCCACTAAGATAAAATGTTCCATTTCAGATTTTGGGAAGTTGATATAGCTGAACATGAGAAATATAACATGGAGCAGCTGTGATCAATTTCGATTTACTGCGTTATTTTAATAGATTGGCTATTGCATTGTAATCTTTGCTTTTTTTGAATATAGACTATAAGACAAAATTTAATAGCACACAACAAAGTATATAGTGGAATTTCTTTTACATGTAGACAATATTATCCCTCTATCTTTCTTCAGGAAAGTAATGTGTGATGTCTTGTCTTGTACTGTTATGTACAATACTTGAATCAAATGCATCTTATAAAGAATTATTATTTTTGGCCAAATAGCCTAGCGGTTATAAAAATTCATCTTAAAGGTGAATAAGTAGGGTGTCTAGGGTTCGAACCCCGACCTCTGTATATAATGTGCATTATCCTTTACCAAGTGAGTTAAGCTAGCGGGTATTCTTGCCACAGTTATTCTCACAATGTTAGCTGAAGTCTGCTTCAACGGTGGAAAGGCCAACAAGTGTTCAGGGTGACTCAACCGCGGAGACACAAGGAGGGTGGAAGGTGTTTGGTATGAACGTCCATCGTTTGACACAGTCGGCAGATTGACGTTCAACCAGATGATGCTCACGAATGTCGATGACGTGAGGAACATGTCCTCGATATTTGGTCAGCACATATATAATGTTCCCGATGATCGAGATGGATGCTTCCTTACTGAGATCGCCTAAAGATACTCTCAAGAGTTTGATTCGGCCTGATAAAGATATTTAGGTAGTATTATTATGTTGTATCATTATTTTGTTGGATTTTAGTTCTTGTTAGTTCGCTGAAGATGTTGGCATTGAAATGTCTTATACTTAGCCTAAAAGTTTGAAAGTCTCTGTGAAAAGTCAAAAGAATGAAGAGGCAAACTTTCAAGAATATAATTTAAATCAAACATCACGACGATACCACATATTTAGGGAGAATGTAATTTAATGTAACACAACGTTTTGTTTATTGCCCGATTTGAACGAAGATGAAATTAAAACTAAATAAATTTATTGTATTCTATGTTTAGATTTTGCGTATAGCGTATTAGTGAATGAAATGTTCATTCTAAGGTAAGACATGCTTTAAAAAAAAGTCATCTCTGTCAAAAATTGATGGTTTGACTTCTAACGCAAGTTAATTCACGTTGGTTCAACGTGAGTTAACTCACGTTGATTCTACCGAACGTGAGTTAACTCATGTTGAAGTTATTTTAGATAGCTTGAGGTGGGAATGGACAAAAGTGTATGGGAGAATAGCAATTTTCAAATCCATATGCATGGAAGCCCAAATTAGGAGCCAAGTAGTCTACTTGGGCTAGTTCTTTTCGGAAAAAAAAAAATCCTAAGAAACCTACCGTTTTTCTAAACGATGTCATATCCGTCAACATTGTGTTCCAACAAAAGTTTTTATTTTTGTCAGCATTGTATCCATATATATATTGAAGAATGATATGGTCTTGCATAGATGACTGACCACTAGAAGAAGGTCCATTGAACAGTGGTGTTTGGCCGGAATGTGTTCGGCTCCGAGGAAGGGGTGTACCCACAAAAGACACTCCGACACTCAAATCAGTATATGATTGAAGTTGATGACTATGGTTAACATGAAGCATAACTTGTGAGGTGATGATGTGATCCTTATACAAACATAAGAATATTATTTGGGTGTGACACCTTATTGGAGTCTACGGTGAGTGGAATATGACCCAGAATTCTACTCTTTACCCAACACTTTTTGCTCGCTCCCAACTGAAAAGACCAAAAATGCTCATGCGTGAGTTAACTCATGGTAGTGTTAAATTTGCGTGGGTTAACTGACGCTGCGTGAGTTAAGTCACGTTGACAACTCACACTGAAATCCAACGTGAGTTAACTCATGTTGGTTGTCTTTCAATATTTGCTTTTGTTTTGATGGTGAACTATGGTGAACTACGATTATTTCTTTTTCCTTGTTCCTTTGAAGCCTGAAATTGAAAGCAAACTTGATTAAACCAGGCACCGATTTATGGTGTTTACTCCATAGGAACCTTCGATTCAAATTTCAAAATGAAATATGAAATTATTAAAAAAAATAGAAGGAAAAAATGTTGTAATTATGATGCACATGGAATACAAACCAAAACAAAGAGATCATGTTACAGAATAATCAACAATCACTATAATTTGCTTTTGTTTGTTTCTCTTCATCGCATGAATGTTATAATACTACTACCTACTAATTTGATTTCTTTCATAGTTAAGGGCAATAGTAAGATAACATAGGAAAATCAATTGCACTCTCTCTGTTGATTAAACATATAAAAAAAATAAACACGACTTGAAGAAAGAAGTTTGTGGCAATCGTATTTCACCATTAACAACAAAAGCAAATATTGAAAGACAACCAACGTGAGTTAACTCACGTTGGATTTCAGTGTGATTTTTAAGTGTGACTTAAGTCACGCTGCTTGAGTTAACTCACGCATGGGCATTTTGGTCTTCTCAGTTGGGAGCGAGCAAAAAATGTTGAGTAAAGAGCAGAATTCTATGACCCATAGGATTGGGATTTAGGTGTAGTATGAAACCAGAACAAAGAACTAGAGATAAATTCATAACCAAATTTATACGGGCGCACATTTTGCCAAGAGAAATTGTATAATCAAGTTTGACATTGCATTCCCCTTATATGTTGCTAATATCTATTTTTTTTTTTATCGAATATGAGATTTTTAACTCACATTTGATACATCATTCTCCCTCTCTCTCTCTCTCTCAAGTGTGAGACTCTCATCATTTTTTATGACCCTATGAATTTTTAGGCTCCTCTAAAGTTCCAACTTACGTATCAGAGTTTGTTTTGTTTTGGTGTGGAGTAAGAGCGAATCCTGGTGTTGGATATATCAAAGATGAAAAAGTTGATGTTGAGCAACATATAAATGAGATGTCTCATATATCTAACACCTTAATTAAGACTTTAATTGAAGATGTGGTGTTATAATCAGTTGTATGGTTGTTCTTGCTCGCATAAAGTCTCGACATTACATTATTCATAGTTTATCTAAAACTTCGTATATTTTTATTTTCCTTTAAATTAGGCCTATTTGAATGTGGATAATGATCATCGATCCTCAATGTGTTGGTTTTATCTTCAGATTCATAACCAAACTAAGACATAAATGATTAATGAGTTTCAATGAAAGTTGAGATGATTGAAGTATCCAAGTTTGATCCTAGACAAAAACATCATTTGACATATTTTAGTCGGACTTTAGATTATCATACCCATGTTTTTAGAAAACTAATACTTCCTCCAGTCTTAAATATAAGATAAAGTTTGATAAGTAAAAGTTAACATATTTGATCCAAAACATAGATCAAATATATCACTTAATCCAACTTTCTTTTATATTTAGTACAATATTAAAATAGCCAGACATAATTAATAAGTTGATTAACCAGCCATAATTAGTTCAAATATTTGTCTTATCACATCCTAAAATAAGGATTATATAGAAAGAATATGATATCTATATATGAATATCCCATGCAACTAGCTAGCCCCATATTGAAGCAGGTGAAAGTAATAAGTAACGTACTGATATCTAATACAAAAAAGCTGGCATAGCACACAGAACAGAAGCTCCAGTATTCAATTTGATCATGTTTTCTTCAAGTATCCGACCAACCACGTGAACAATACTTATACCATTCACGTGTTAAATTTACTTTTCGCACAAAAAAAACGTGAGTAAATAGAATGAACGGTTCACACTTGACAAAATTACTTTTTTATTTTAGGATGAGATATCAAAGTCCTTTGTTTCCTTAATAAGGTATAGCAGAATCCAAGGACAGGTCTATTGAGTCACCTTCTATACCCTTTGTTTGAATAAGTGTTAAGAGAGTTTTTAACTAAAGTTGAAGTTTGGTACACCATGAATGCTTTTGCTCTATACTATGCTGTCATTTGGCCTAACTTCATGTTCTCACTAACGACAAAGTTTATCAGTTGGAATCACAAACAAGTACCTTATAGTTTATGTAACTTCAACAATGCCATCATCTAAACTAATTTTTTTTTTTATGAACACTATCCGTGGCCGCAATTGTGGTAGCGTTTTATCGATCGTGGCATAGAGTTTTTGATGTTTCCGCGACCACATCGAGATTGCAAAATCTGTTAAATTTGACAGAAATTTTGCATGATATATCAAGATTTGCAATGTAACTGAAACCATGATTTTAAATTATGGTTGCAGGTTACATTGCAAGTCTAATATTATATTGTGGCGAAATATAGGAAAATGGGACTGCTACAACTGAAATTGTGGCCGTTACGCTGCTGCAGAGACTTCAAAATTCTTTATGTAGCAGACACAATTGCAGTTGCAAACCGCAATTTAAAACCATAACTATTAGGCTAAAATAATGGTGATTTAAAACCTTCTTTGTATAATTGGAAGAAGAGCTAGCAATAGAAACTAAATAAACTTTGTAAACAAAAACAATGGGCGATGATAATTTTGGTGTGATGATATGGGTGGATTTATTTAAGAGGCACATACATGTGATGTGAATGTGATGGCATAGTGTATGATGGATGGATCCATAGACAAAGAGTTAGGTTCTCGTCTGTTCTGGAAGTTGCATGGCAGTACGTGGATCACATTGGGCTAATGAGAAAGGTGGTTTCAATTGTTAACAAACATAGCAGTAATGAGAGGCCACGTGTCAATTTCTTGTGGCTTTAGTTTGGCCATCTTTGCTGATTTTTGTAAATGCAATTAAGTTCAATATCCATGCATGTGCAATATGAATATGAGTTTGACAATTGCAATAGCTAACTAAAAGAGAGAACAAAAGAAATTGAGAACTTTTTAATAAGGTTAAGCCATTTTTAGATAGAAAGTTTAGCTTTTTTTAAGAAACAAAATATTTGTATTTAGAAGTTAATAAAAGGAATATTTTAACTCAGATGCAAATGGATATAAAAAGAAAAAGAGAAAACAAAAGTATTGTCCCAATTGCAAAAGATACACCAAGGGCCACTATTTTCTACCACAACCCAAAATACCAAATTCTAAAGCAAAGTAACACTGTTCCTAACCAATTAAAATTATAAGGTACAAAACATAAGGTAAAAAAGAGAAAAATTATTAGGCATAACCAACAATGTTCCTAACCAATCAAAATTATAAAATCTTCTAAAACTCCTAAAACAAGAAACACAAATTCATTTTAATAAGTTCCTCAATCAAATTTTATATATATTGAAAATAAAGGTTGATATATAATGTAATTAATTTTTACCCTCCAAGAAAAATAAGTAGTATTAATTTAAAATATATTTGAAAAAAAAAACAATAAATACATCCAGTAATTTGAAAGAACGTTTATATTTAGAGACAATTTTTTCTCGTAACGAAATAAGTAATAAGTAAGCAAATATTTCAAGATATAAGGTTTGTGGTTCTCAATCATATATGTTACATAAACCACAATAAGAGAGAGCATGGAGATATATAAAGTGTTTAATTTTGCTCCTATATTACAGAACATAACCTGTTCAGTTCTTAAATACTCAAAGTACTTGTCACCAAACATGAAGCTACTTATATAAACAAGCTTAATATTATGTTTCAAGGCAGAGATATATACTTCTGCTTCATGGAAATTAATTAAGCACTTAGGTTTATATATTATAATAAGAAGCAATAATATATATTTATTTGCTTAATTAATCACCATTTAGTAGTTGCAGTGACAAGAGATCTTCCATGCTCCAGTAGTTAGAACAACTTGATTGATCAGAGATTGTAGGGAACTGATGATGAGTTGGAAATGGTTCCAAAATTCCTTGGTAAGAGGGTGGTGAGATAATATTGGTGTCCATAGGTTCAGCAATGTTGGAAATTTGGCTTGTGCTTCCTATACATTGATTATTATTATTATCATCATTTATTTGAATATCAGAACCTTGTTCTTGAGATTGAGAGTTCTCAGCTTGCTTGATATGCTTTTGGATCCTTGTCCTCCAGTAGTTCTTTATCTCATTATCGGTTCTCCCCGGTAAATGTTTCGCGATTTTCGACCACCTGCATTGGTGAATGATTAATTTGCAAAAGAATGTTGGAGATATATAATTGGATTTCTAGTTTTAAGTGTCTGGTTTGGCTGCATGTATACTTTTTTTTCGTATTAACCATCTGGTTTTAAGCGGTAAATTTTGTTGAGAGATAAGTAAAAACTGATCAAGGGTTGTTTCATCCATATATCAGACAAGGACGGTTCAATCGATTCAATCCTAACTAAAGAAGCTATAAATCTGTTTAATTTGCAACATAATGTATCAAATGAAAATCTTTGAAGTCTGTTCATGATAATTAAGAAGACAAATGATGAATTTGTATTATTTTTTTTTTTTTGGTGGAAATGAATTTGTATTATTAAATGAAACAATTTGATTATTATAAACATGGGTTATGTCAACTTGTGCCGTCAGGGCATATATAAAAGTTTCTACAAAGAGCAAGTAAAAAAAGTGAGGTAAAAGTTATGAATGTGGCAGGGTTTGTGATGGAAGAAAATGCACGTGTGTGCAGTGAGAAAAGTAAGGTAAAAGTGAAAAAGACTTTTTTTTTTTTTTTTATACTAGTTAAAACACTTTCAAAAAAAACACTTTCAGAAAAAGTAAAAAAAGTATTTATATGAAAAAAAATAGAATTTATTTCCGTCGATAAACCAACTTTTTGTAGTATGTATTGATAATAAGAGAAAGAAATTGTAGTAGGTGGCATGGTTATAAATTGAGGTTAGTAAATGCAATGTAATTGAGATTTATTTTTATTTTTCTACGATATCAAAGTTCGTAGTGTAATTTTAGTGCAAGGTAAAAATTTGTGTAAACCTTAGAAAAAGAAACTATTGGGGTAGTGTTGTCAAAACCGGATTGGTTCAACTATTTGGTTCAAGTTGAACCGGGAACCGGCTAGTTTATCGGTTGGTTTAATGACAATTGAACCGATTCCATTAGGTTGGTTCAAATGATGCAATTTATTTTTCAAAACATAATCTTTGATGTTTTTTTGTTGTTGTTTGAACCCTCCAGTTTTAAGGAGAAAAAGACCCTAACAATCAGTTGTTGGATTGTAAGGTAAATAAAATATCCAAAAATTATTTTTTATCAGCTCTCTCAAACGATTCATCATAGGGGAAACAACTTATTAACCATTTAAACTCAATTGCTTGATCATCTATAATATTATTTTATTTGTCATTCGGTTTAACCACAGTTCAACCGATTGAACCAAATAAACTGATGCGGAGGTCCAATTTTTAAAACTTTGGAATAAGGTTGGAAACTCTAGTATTTAAAGCTGCCAATGGCAGTGTATCTGATTGAGAGGTTTGAGGCCATGTTCAACGGCTAAGAATAAAAGCATGGTTATATTTTGAAAATGCTTGATTTGGTTTTTCTATTTACAATTTATTTCAAAATAGCCGTCTAGTTTTCACTTTTTTTTTTTTTATATATATATTTTGAATGTACTTTTAGGAAACACGAGAAACAACTTTGAAAAAGGTAAAACAACTCCAAAAAGTAAAAAAAGATAACTCGTATTAAAAAGTTTTCAACAAAAATGAAGTATGGTGGGGGGTGATGGTGGGGGGTGGTGGTGGGAGGTGGGGGGTGAGAACTCTAGTGGTTTCCCTCTAAATCTATCGGTGCCTACAACTGCAACACCATATTACAGTTGTAGAGGATTCAAGCACATTTTCTAATATGATATGTTCGATTTCTCTCCATCTTCTTTGTGAAGCCTTTTCTAGTCTTTTTTTGTTGAAGATGTAAAAGTCATACGGAATGGTAGTTTTTTTGAATTAAGAAGTCAAAACAACATGATATTTTTCAAAATAGTGGTAAATATCCCTTTTTGCCCTAATTTTTCTCTTTCTTTACATGATCTTCCCTTTTGTTTATCCATTCTAGCTAACACTTATTTTGTCTTGTTTTTTCTTTGTAGAGGTAGGAAGGCAAGATAACCCAAATACAAAAGTAAAGCGATTTAAACTTCTCCATCAATCGTCCTCTTTATTTTTCTCTATACTTCTCTATATATCATGTTTTCTCTCCTACCGACCCTATATTTTGGCTTTAGAAGCGACATGCATGGAGTGAATCCATTTTCAATAAAGTGGGTGTGTAATAACGTCCAATGATCCTCTACAACAGATTGTATTGTGGTTACAGAGGATTCAATTTTTATAAGAAAAAGTATGAAATATTTTCTTAATCAAGGTCCTTAATGACATATACAAATCCAACTCTTTTAGGCTTCTCATTTTCACCATAAATCCATGTCTTTCTTTTTATCATCGCTATAAACGACCTTCTTCTTTAGTTTTTCAATAGATTTTTTCTTCCGTTCAATATGATCGGCAGTTTCATTCGCCTCGTGTAGATTCATATTTCATTGGAGTGATTTGTTTTCTTTTCAAACAAAAATCAAATAAAGAATTACAGATTATTGTAACTTTTTTTCAATTGTTTTTTGAGATAAGGTGTCCGCCAAATATGTTTTTGTTTACAAGGCTAAATATGTTCTTATTCATAGGGTGCGCGGGTGTTTTTAAATCTTCTCTAAAATGGATTTAATTGTTCATCCTTTAAAGTGTTAGAGCACCCCTTGTGTTCCTTTCTCCATTTGAACTATATTTTGCCGTAAAAAAAAAAGTTATGATTTTGAAATGTCTTATTTTTATTGGCCCAACAAACCTCACCAACATTCATAAACTATAGATCTAGGATATGGTAAATCATGAAACTTTTTCACAGACAATTACCTCCAATTCGAAGAAATATACAGTATTTAATTATTTCTCCAAAAATTTATATGATAAAATGTGTGAAAACTACCATCACTAATCTTATGATATTATAATAATAAATTATACCTAGAAATGAGAGGTAATTGTTTTGTTGATAAATAAAAGGAGAGGTATGTATGTGACTCTAACTTTTAAAAGAGAAAACTACAGATCTAGTATCAAATTAGAAATGAAAAACAATTTTTGTAGATTCTAAAATTTTATAGATAGATTTTGTACATGGAAGTAATATTTGTAGACACAAAAGAAGAAAAAAAATTACAAACCCCTTGTAAAAATAATACAAACCCCAAAGTATTGCAACTATTCTCATGCATAAAATTCTCCCCCACTTTACAAACACTATTCCAAGAGTACTCTACAAGCTCATATGTACCAAAAGTTAAAAATAAAGCAAAGAACTTCATCTTTCGAACTATAGAAAAAAAATACTTTTCAGATCGAGTAAGAATATGTATATTAATATTTCTATATAAAAATAATTAGATCTTGATTTTGTAGAGTGCATGCAAAATATGCCCTTTCTGAATAGCTAAATAATTGACTTTGATATATATTAAAAATATTTGTTATATAGATTGACCTGTTTCCCCACTTAGCATGAAGTTCAATGATCAAGAGTTGTTCCTCTGGTGTAATATTCCCTCGTCTAACATCAGGTCGAAGATAGTTTAGCCACCGAAGCCTGCAACTCTTTCCGGTACGTTTAAGACCTAAAATGTTTGAAACCATATTATTATGATGATTTATGAAACATTGATTAAGGTACCCTACCAAGCTAGGTCATTCTTTTTAAACAATTTTTATACACTCATTAGATTTTAGGTATCATCATACAAAGCACTTATGCGCGAGATCTTAAGCATGTTAAAATACCTTTATTGTTATTATTTAATTAACTAAATGAAAATAGAAGATTGATGTATGTGTGTTTAGTTAATTACCAGCAGATTTAGCCAAGGAGTTCCAAACACCTTCACCATGATTGGCGATATAGTTGATCAAGATCAAGTCTTCTTCCATTGTCCATGGTCCCTTTCGTACATCAGGATCTTGTGAAGAACTGCACTCTTTTTTGTCCATTATATTTTTTTAAGAGAGAGAAAAAGAGAGAGAGTGAGAGAAGTAGTGTACATGAAGGAAGACATATGCTCATGACATATTATAATAATGGGGGTTGGAGCGTTTAAATAGAGGGAACACTAACATCATTTGTTAATTGTAAATTCGACTTTTTTACGTACCTAACTATGTTTCTAATATCAACATGCATGCATGACTATGCATGTTAGAGGCTATATATACATTTTCTTTACGCTATCACAATATTGTTGTGCACATGCACTACGAATAACACAGGGATCGGTAACACATTTTCTTGCCTAGAAGAGAGAAAAAAAAAAATTTAACAACGCTCACTGGTACGCAATATTTATCCTAGTTTAAGCAATCAAATACAAATGATAAATATTGAAGTTGTGTTAAGTTAAAATCTATTGAGTATAAAGTTGTACATTGGATAAAAGAAGAATATTTAAAGTGCTTATAAGAATGGTGGGGAAAAGAACAATTGATTTAGACCTTTTAGAACATGTTGAAGTGGAAACATCATATGAAATAGGTTTGAATTGTGACCCTTTTAAAAATTAATTGTGTTTTCATTAATCAATCTCATTAATCAAATATAGAACCAGAAAAAGTTAAAATAGCGACATAAATTAGATATGATTTTTTTTTTTTTTAAAAAATTGCTTGTGGTTTCATTAATCAAATATAGAATTGGAAACAGTTAAAATAACGGCATAAATTAGATATGAAAAAAATCTCGTCAAATTTTTCACCTCACACTTGGCGACAAAATTAGAGACGCATTATGTCCTTTTCCGTCTCAAATTGTCGAGAGTTAATTCAATTTTAGTGATGTTTGCTAGCTTGCATGTTGTGCAAGTCATTGTTTATTAGGGTTTAAAAATTCTGTTTTTATGTTATAACTCTCTTAAGGTTGTTTTGTTATGACTGTTAGCTTCTCATTGTGTGAGTGATCAAATCGTATATAGACACATGAAGTGAATAATAAACAGCAAGTGTGTGATATTTTCATTAATCATGAAAGTCTTATCTCTCTCTCTCTTCCAAAACAATCTTCTTCAAAAAAACTATAGTGAGGCATCAATAGCTCTGGTGCGATCACAGAGACTTAGCAATGGCTACTCACGTTTCAGATTTGGTACAAAATGGATAACTCCAATTGGTGGCCATGTAATAGACGAAAAGAAAATTGTGTTTGAAGACTAGATCAAGAAAGATTACAAAAACTTTTTCATTATTCATCCATGGGTGAATGTTGATAATTTTGAAGAGGTTGGTTATGCAAAATCTGCTAAAGAAGCCTTGGATACGTTGTAGAAACTGTATGGTGGTGCAGAGAAGATAAAAAATGTGAGATTGAAAATCCTCAAAAGACAATATGAACTTCCATCAATGGAAGAGAAGTAGAGTATCATTGATTTCTCCTGTAGAATTGGAAAATTGGTGAATCAAATGAAAGCATGTGGAAAGAATGTGTCAACTCAATCTTTAGTTGAAAAGATTATGAGATCTTTGTCACCAAGACTTGACATTGTGGTGATTTATTGAAGAATCAAAGGATCATGCTTTAATCACAAAACAAGAATTGATAGGGTATTTGGAAGCACATAAACACCATATGAAATGTTGTAGAGTGACTCAAAATTTGGATTCTGAAGGGTGCAAAATCGGGGATCGATTTAGACAAATCGATGGCCAATTTTTGCTATCTTTTTCAGCCTTTTCATACGGAAATTTTTGGTGCCCGATTTTCTAAAATCGGTGCCCGGTTTTGCCAGCAACAAATAAAACAGAAACATATTTTTGGGTTGAGATTTGTTCCAATTATTTGAGGGATGCTTTTACTATAAATATAAACCTTCTATCAGATGTAAACCTTGAGAGAGAGAGAGAGAGAGAGAGAGAGAGAGAGAGAGAGAGAGAGAGAGAGAGAGAGAGAGAGAGAGAGAGTGAGAGAGAGAGAGAGTAGAAAAACAGGGTTTATAAACAAACAACAAACTAAGGTTTGTAGAGTTTGCTCTTGGCAAAAAACACTAGGCTTGTAATATCCCGCCTTTTCAAGTTATGAGATAATACCTGTTAACGATAATTTGCGCGCATTTAAGACTAGGGGCATTTTTGGTCATGAGCGAGAAGAGTATTTAAGGGAATTAGGTCCCAAAATATTCATTTGTTTTTTAACTTTCTCTCTCTAGGTTTTGTCTCAAAATTTTGCTCTCTTCCCTCTCTAGAAATCGGTCCACTCCCCCTCTCCAATCCATCTTCACTTAGTGTTATCTTCATCAAGCAAGCATGTATGAAAGGATTGAGTAGCTTTGATGGAAAACAATTAAGGAACATGATGCAAGCTTCCTCAATTTGATCTCTACATATTTAGGGTTTTGGTAGAAGCTTAGAAATACTTGGGTTTCACTTCAGTTCTGTTAAGGTGAGTTCTTAGATAGCTAACCTTCCTTTGGTAAGAGATTTCTTAGTGTGGAAGTTATGTTTTGTGCCAAATTTTGTTAGTTATATTTTTATTACCCTAAAGCAAATCCTTGATGATTAATTGTTAAAATTGCCATGGAATATGTTTATTATTGTTTCTATATGTTGCTGGATGTTATGGTGCATTGCAGGATCAGTTTGGATGAGTTTTGGGTCAAAAATTGCAAATTTTACACCACAGACCCGAAGAAACTCGCTATTAGCGAAATATTTCGCTAATAGCGAAATTCTTCAGACAGCTGCCCAGAAAAAGTCGCTATTAGCGAACCTCTCTGGAAGGGCCAGCATGCTTTTGGCCTGTTGGTCCATTCTAGGGTCTATGGTGCATTATGAAGCCTTCCTTTCATTGTTTTACAACTTTATAACCCCAAAACAACATCTAGGCAATATTGCACATAACATCAAACGATTCTTGAAATAAAAATCATGGAAATCTTAGCTTAATTAGCAAGAACGGCATATGAGAATTTTACTCAAAACATGATGGGGTACAGATGAATTAAGCAAGGGAAGAAACATAGAGCCTCGACATAGCTTGTCGAGAATAGAACGTCATCATAGAATCTATGTATGATAAGTTGTGAAGCAATTAGTTTAATCTATTCACTAAGAAAGTATAAGAAAGATGTAGGTGTCGTGCCGCTTGTGGTTCACACTAGGTTGAATCTCAAGGGGTTTCCATTACGTGAAACGGGATAAGCTTCGCATGAGGGGCGACACAGAGGGAGTACCGTTGTTACCTTAGATAGGTTTTCATCGGTTAGATAGGGATTGTGCTCGGGATTACTCCACCTCGAGGGTCTCCGTAAAAATTGAACTCAGATAATGTTATTGTTCAACGCAAACCTCTAACTTAATGAATACGATTATGTATGTTATGATGTTAGACTTGAGTAAGCTATGAAGATTACCGATGACGAGTTTAGGTTTTCCTATTCGTCTGGTTTAGAGACGTGTCATGAATATGTTAAGTCTTGGCCTTGATGCATTAGAGTATCACGGTATAGCGATCTTAGTTTCCCTCGATTGCCTTGACACGTAAGTTGTTAGTTAAACCTTTGGTGATATAATGTAACAATGATGGTTCTAGTATGCACTACCGTCTAGACAAGCATGACCACCTACATATAATCAACCGTCAGGTTGTAATGTA
The DNA here is from genome assembly GCF_051527215.1 of Medicago sativa. NCBI lineage: Eukaryota > Viridiplantae > Streptophyta > Magnoliopsida > Fabales > Fabaceae > Medicago > Medicago sativa. Next base: position 35,957,699 of record NC_140755.1, on the reverse strand, counting down.
GACACGTGGTAACCTTAGGTTTTTCCCCCTAGGTTACCTATAGCTTATGGATAATAGGTACAACTCACAATGGCATTATGTCTCATCCCTCTCATTATTTGTTCAGGTTCATAGGTCTCTCGTGGCAAAGGTAAAGAGAAAGCTTTGGATTGAATGTGCTTCCGTGGATCCAACTTTGTGTCTTTCTAATGATGCATATGTTATATTATGAGACGTGTTGTGATGAACTTTGTAGTTAAGCTTCGTTCGACTATCTTTGTGAAAATAATGTAACATAAGACTCATGTTGGCTTTGTATCTAAACTCTTGACTGATGTCGTTTCCGTATTGTATAATTAATGTATCCATATCAGTTTTAATGCACTTATTGAGTATTCTAGACACTTTCAATTTGGGCGTTACAATTTGGTATCAGAGCAGGTCGATTCAGATCGTGCCTTGGGTCATTAAGATTACAATCCAAGTAGTTGTTCCTTTTGAGTTTAGGATGTTTATTCTCATTGTTATATTTGGTTGAAATTGATCACTTTGACTTGAATATGATAGTTAGAGTAAAATGTTTGGAGCACAAAGAGGACGAGGTCAGGCAAGAGGTAATCGAAATGTTGAGGAGAATGTCAACCCTGATGCTAATATGTGGGCACAGATGATGCAGCAGAATCAACAAATGATGCAGTTGATGCAACAACAGATCCATCAAAATGCTCAGTCTCAACAACAGTGGGCTGCAACTATGCAACAAGGAGTTCATCAACAGCATCCACCACCTCCAGTTGTTGGGAATCCAACTTTCCGAGAGTACAATCAGAATCATCCCCCGGAATTCAATGGTCGTGGTGAACCACAAGAGGCTAAGAGGTGGATTAAACATATGGAGAAAATTTTTTGTATGGCTGATTGTACTGAAGAAGAAAAAGTAATCTTTGCAACCAATCAATTCCGTGGTGTAGAGGAAGATTGGTGGGAGACTGCTCAACGCCGTATGAGAACCAGTGGCATGGAGATGAACAGGAATAATTTTAAGCAAGTGATGTTAGAGAAGTATCTCTCTGGGACATACAAAGTCAGAAAGGAGCAAGAATTCCTTCAACTGAAACAGGACAATATGTCAGTGACGGAGTTCACCAGAAAGTTCAAAGAGTTGTCTCATTACTCTACTCATAACGAGTATGCGGGTAATGAAATGTGGAAGGTTAATCAGTATAAACATGCTCTGAGGGGTGAAATTTATGCGGTGGTTAGTCAGCAGAGGTTGACCAACTTTGATGAAATGGTGCACAACAGTTTAGAAGCTGAAAGAGGTTTTGACAAAGCAGTTAGAGAGGGTTCTACGACTTTTGATAAAAAGAGAGGCAACTTTGTTAACAGACATCATGAAAAGTTAAAGCCAAAGGGTTCTCCTCAAAAAGGGAAGCAGACCGGTTCATTCAAACCATTTCCAACTTGCAAGAAATGTGGAAGAGCTCATACTGGGGAATGCAAGATATGCATCAACTCTTGTTATGCTTGTGGTCAGACAGGACACTACAGGGCAAATTGTCCAAACAGAGGGAACAAAGACAAAGGTGTAAATACCACTATGAGAAAAGGCAGGGTGTACTCACTGGATGGAAAGAAGGCTCAAGCTAATGAGGATTTGATTGGCGGTAGATGTTTTCTCGGTCGGAATCCTATTAGAGTTTTGTTTGATTATGGGGTAACTTGTTCCTTCATTTCATTTCAATGTGTTGAAGCTCTTCAATTAACTGTTTCATTACTAAATCCCCCTATGTTGGTGACTACGGCCACCGATGGAGGAATTGTAGAAAACTATGTTTGTGAGAACTGTCCTATCACCGTATCTAGCAAGAAATATTATATAGATTTAGTATGTCTTCCTATGAAGCAACTTGATGTGATATTAGGTATGGACTGGCTTTCAGCGAATCATGTGTATATAGGGTGTGCGGAGAAAAGTATTTACATGCCTACTAGTAACACGGTTGAAGGAGTGGCTTTATCAGGACTACTTAAGCATACTTATCAGATGGTTCAGTTTATTTGTGCTCAAGATAAGGTTTTTTATGTCATGCTCACTGTGACTCCAGAATCAGATTTAATCCCCAGTGATATTCCAATTGTCAGTGAGTATCTGGATGTTTTTCCGGTCGACATCACAAGTTTACCTCCAGAAAGAGAAATTGAGTTTTCAATTGATTTGATTCTAGGAGCAGAACCAGTGTATGTGGCACCATATAGAATGTCACCCTTAGAATTCAAAGAATTGAAATCTCAACTTGAAGAACTTATTCAGAAGCATTTCATTAGACCTAGTGTGTCTCCTTGGGGTGCACCAATATTGTTGGATAAGAAGAAAGATGGCAGTATGAGGTTGTGTATTGATTATCGCCAGCTGAATAAGGTGACTATTAAGAACAAGTATCCTCTACCGAGAATAGATGACTTGTTGGATCAACTTAAGGGAGCAGCGGTATTTTCAAAGATTGATCTTAGATCGGGTTACCATCAGATTCGTATCAAATCTTCAGATGTGTCTAAGATGGCTTTCAGAACGTGTTACAGACACTATGAATTTTTAGTTATGCCATTCAGTGTGACTAATGCTCCAGCAGTTTTCATGGACTATATGAACTGGATTTTTCAGCCATATCTAGATCAATTTGTCATTATCTTCATCGATGACATTTTGGTTTATTCCAAGAACCCGCAGGAACATGCTCAACATTTGAGGATAGTATTGGACATTCTACGAGAGAAGCAATTGTATGCAAAATTCAGTAAGTGTGAGTTTTGGCTGTCAGAAGTCAAATTTCTGGGTCATGTTATTTCTCAGGGAGGTGTGGCAGTCGATCAGTCGAAGGTAGAGGCCGTTTAGAATTGGACTAGACCGAAGAATGTTTCAGAGGTTCGAAGCTTTTTGGGATTAGCTGGTTATTACAGCCGATTTATTATGAAGTTTTCCCAGATCGCTTTACCTTTAACCCGACTCACAAGAAAAGATGTACCATTTGTGTGGGATAAAGAATGTGAGAAGAGTTTCAGGACTCTGAAGAAGAAGTTAACTCAAGCACCAGTCTTAACTATTCCAGATCCGGAGAAGAAATACATTGTGTTTTATGATGCATCGTCTAAAGGACTCGGTGGAGTACTTATGCAAGAAAAAAATGTCATAGCTTATGCATCTAGGCAACTCAAGATGCATGAAGAAAACTATCCCACTCATGATCTAGAATTGGCGGCCATAGTTTTTGTTTTGATGATTTGGAGACATCACTTGTATGGAACGCAATATGAATTATTCAGTGATCACAAAAGTTTGAAATACTTGTTCGATCAGAGGGATCTGAATATGAGGCAAAGACGTTGGATGGAGTATCTAAAGGATTTTGATTTTGATTTGAAATATCATACAGGAAAGGCTAACATTGTAGCAGATGCTTTGAGTCGCAAGACTTTAGCTCAAGCTGAAGTCATGATGCATACTTGTAAGTTATATGAGAAGGTCCGAGATCTTAACCTTGAAGCGTTGAAGGATGACGATGGTATTTGGTTACACAAATTAGAAGTCTCCTGTGATTTACGGTTAAGAATTGTACAAGTACAGGAAGCAGATGATGAATTGCGGAAGAGAATTGGTCATGCAGAATTTTCTATGGCTTCGGATGGAGTGATTTTGTTCGAAGGAAGGATTTGTGTTCCAAATGATTCAGAGCTTAAAAGGTTGATTTTAGAAGAAGCACACAAGAGTAGTTTCTCAATTCATCATGGTGCTACCAAGATGTATCAAGACCTAAAGAAAGATTATTGTTGGCCTGGTATGAAAACAGATATTGCAGAGTTTGTGGCAAGATGCATTTTATGCCAACAAATTAAGATCGAACATCAGAGACCAGTGGGGTTGCTACAACCGTTAGAGATTACACAGTGGAAGTGGGAATAGACATTTATGGATTTTGTAGGAGGCTTACCCCGTACTCAGAAAGGGCATGACTCAATTTGGGTGATTGTGGATAGATTAACCAAGTCGGCTCATTTCTTCCCGTTAAGTCTACCTACAAAACATCACAGTATGTAGAATTGTTCATCTCGGAGATAGTCAAGTTACACGGTGTTCCAGTGAGTATCGTGTCTGACAGAGATCCAATTTTCACTTCACACTTTTGGAAGGCTTTTCAAAGAGCTTTAGGGACTCGTTTGAAGCTAAGCACATCTCATCATCCACAGACCAATGGTTACTCAGAGAGAACTATTCAAACCTTAGAAGACATGTTACATGCATGTATTCTGGAAGATGGTGGAAGTTGGAATCATCATTTGCCTTTGATAGAATTTTCCTACAACAATAGCTATCACTTGAGTATCGGAATGGCACATTATGAGGCATTGTATGGTAGGAAGTATAAGACTCCCTTATGTTGGGCCGAAGTTGGAGATAAAAGTATTCTTGGACCAGAAATCATTCAAGAGACAACTCTAAAAATTAAATCAATTCAAGAAAAGATGAGAACAACTCAAAGTTGTCAAAAGAGTTATGCAGATAAGCGGCGGAGACCTTTGGAATTTAGTGAATCTGATCAAGTATTCCTAAAGGTTACTCCTAAATTGGGTTTGAGAGGTGTCTTCAGAACTAAGAAATTGTGTCCAAGGTATGTGGGACCATTTTTGATACTCAAGCATATCGAACCAGTGGCTTATCAGTTAGCTTTACCTCCAGCTATGTCGGGTTTACACGATGTGTTTCATGTATCTCAATTGAAGAAGTACATTCCGGATCCTTTCCAACCAGTCGAACTAGATTCTATAGAGTTGAAATTGGATTTGACATTTCAGCCGGAACCAGAAAGGATAATGGACCGTGATGTCAAGTCTCTCAGAAGCAAAGAGATTCCTATAGTGAAGGTAGTATGGAAAGGTTCGCCGGATGGTGAAGCTACATGGGAACTTGAATCAGAGATGATGAATCAGTATCCGCATTTGTTTTCAGGTATATACTAAATTTCGAGGACGAAATTTTTTAAGGGGGGTAGGATGTAATATCCTGCCTTTTCAAGTTATGAGATAATACCTGTTAACGATAATTTGCGCGCGTTTAAGATTAGGGGCAATTTTGGTCATGAGCGAGAAGAGTATTTAAGGGAATTAGGTCCCAAAATATTCATTTGTTTTTCAACTTTCACTCTCTAGGTTTTGTCTTAAAATTTTGCTCTCTTCCCTCTCTAGAAATCAGTCCACTCCCCCTCTCCAATCCATCTTCACTTAGTGTTATCTTCATCAAGCAAGCATGTATGAAAGGATTGAGTAGCTTTGATGGAAAACAATTAAGGAACATGATGCTAGCTTCCTCAATTTGATCTCTACATATTTAGGGTTTTGGTAGAAGCTTAGAAATACTTGGGTTTCACTTCAGTTCTGTTAAGGTGAGTTCTTAGATAGCTAACCTTCCTTTGGTAAGAGATTTCTTAGTGTGGAAGTTATGTTTTGTGCCAAATTTTGTTAGTTATATTTTTAGTACCCTAAAGCAAATTCTTGATGATTAATTGTTAAAATTGCCTTGGAATATGTTTATTATTGTTTCTATATGTTGCTGGATGTTATGGCGCATTGCAGGATCAGTTTGGATGAGTTTTGGGTCAAAAATTGCAAATTTTACACCACAGACCCGAAGAAACTCGCTATTAGCGAAATTCTTCAGACAACTACCTATTTTATCTTGGTTTTTCGGGTGTCAAGCATTGATTAAGCTTGGACCTTTTTAACCTTTGATATCTCCATTTTTTCTCGGGAAGGGCAAAATGAGGAAAAAACCCTTGAGAATCAAGGTTCGGGAGTTGTTTTCGTTATAGGAAGGTGTTAGGCACCCATAACGACTATAGTATCCTATAGGAACCGTCTTTACTTTCTACACCTAACGCTTTACTTTTATATGCTATTTATTGAAAACATTATTTACACCTAAAGGCTTGCTAGGTTAAGAATTGGAGGGAGAAGAATGTGTTTGAATTTTTATTTTATTGGACTTGGAGAAGTTTTGACTTCTTGCCTACATACCCTTTTAAGGGATCAAACTCCATGTAGTTCTCGTCCAAAAAGAGTTTTTGTTTTTCGTTGGTTGAATTTTAATAAAAGAAAATGGATTTTCGAAGAAAAGGAGTGAGAGGCCTCAAGGGCATAAGATTTTGGAAAATGTGAGGTGTGATTAGTTATTTTGCAAAAAGGTCTAAGTATGATTAAAATTCATTGAAGTTTTTATTTCAAGAAAATAAAGGAAAAAAGGGAGGAGTTTTGACTCCTATATTTTTTGGAAAAAGGTTTCAAGTGAGATCGTTCACATTTTTTTGGAAAATGATTTTTGACTAAGTTTCAAATCCTAAGCATACATCTATAGCATTCAAACCCTAAACATACATCTAAAGCATGCATACCCTAAACATACATCTAAAGTATCCATGTGATGTGTGTGCATGTGTCGGTGAGTGTCGGTGTACATCTTTAGAGTCCATTGTCCTTTTACATCATTGGCCTAGATACACACTACTATCCTTGCGAGAACTTAATCTCGCATAAAGATGAACCATAAAGAAATAAAATGCAAGAAATTAAAGTGAAGAAAAAGGATGGAGTATGAGATGCTTATGTGACATATGAAACATGAAACAAAGGGGTTAGTGGTACAAGATATAATAGCAAGAGATAAAGCAAGTAAAACCACTATAACAAAAGTGATAAAATTATCACAAAATCAAGTAAAAACAATGCAAAAATATGTCTAAATTTATACCACAAAATGCAAAGTTCACATGACTTCTAATCCTCATAATCCAACAAATTCTCAAAGCATTAATTCAGGTTTTGCAAAGAGGATCAAAGGAATGTATCATCCTAAGCATTTTAGGAAGAAATTAGACATATCTCACATTTTTATTCACAAACAAAACTTGTAATACAAGTAACTAAACACTATTCATTAACATTCAGTAAAAACATAACAAAATAGAGGTAAATTCATCACAAACTCACACATCACAAATTAAGAACATATATCAAGAATTGGAATCAAGATCATGCAATTTTCACAAGCTTTTTAACATAAAACATCACAAAGTAGCAAAAAAAAATCATCACATTATTTTTTATCACGTTTCCAGTACAAAATTAACACAAAAACATCACAAAATTAACAAGAAAAACACATGAATTTTTGTAGAATTTTCCAAAACACTTTAGGCATGGCATAGGTTCAAATAGCAAAATATAGTGTGTAAACAGCAAGAAAATAAAGAAACATAGCAACGCAAGGCCCAGCCTAAACAAAACATATCTGGATTCAACAGGATGCAACGGAGACCGTAGGATTTATCCAAACGGATCAGACCTTAGATCTGACGGTGTAAAACCAAGGAACAGCTAAACCGAAATGAACCGGACTGGTTCGTGTGAACCGGTCCGGTTCACAACCTATATAAACACCACGCCGGTTTTTTGATCACTTTCCTCCTTCGTTTCTCTCTCTAGGTTAAACCTTAGAGAGAGAAGCTCTCTCTTCTCACCTCATGATCTTCATCTTCAACCTCATGTTTTCTGGAAAAAACGAAGAACACCGATGAAGATTTCGGCGACGGTTAGGTTTCCGGTGACGGAACCGTCGCGCCGGAATCCTATTCTTGATTGTTTTTGAAAGCTTTTTTAACCGGTGTGTTCGTCTTTTCTTCCTGAGTTTGAAAACCTAACTCGTTCTTTCTAACATTCACTGGATCGGTGTAGATCTACATCCAAACCTTTCGGTTTCAAAGTTTTTTCAAATGCTTTCAATAATTTTTCTGAAACAAGATCCTTCGTATTTGTTCGATCTACACCGATTAGTGAAGAACACGACTCATGCAATTGAAAGCTGGAAAATAAACGGTGATTTCGAAGGTTTACCTCTTTGAATTTCGGAGATTCGAACAAAAGATTCACGAGAAAGCTTTCTGGTAAATTGTTGAACCGAAAATAAATCGGCGTTCTTCTTCTTCTTTTTCTTCTTCACCGGTTTAATTCCACTTCTTCGATCCTCTTCTTAAGGACCTTTCTGCAAAATTAAAAACTAAAAGGACCAATCTGCAATTTTAAGAAAGGACTAAAAAATACAATTTTAAACAATCAGGGGACTAAGATGTAAATTGAAAAAAGACTTAAAAGGAAAATAAAATGAAAAAAGGACTAAAGTGAAAATAAAAAAAAAGGTAAATTGAATCTAACGTAAAGTGAAACAAATAAAAAAACATAAAAAGGACTAAAATGAACCAAATACAAAATGAGGTACTTCAAAGTAACCTCTCTCTGTCAAAATTTTATGTGAAAAGACCAAAATGCCCCTAGGGACTAAATTGACCCAAAATGACTCAAATGCAATTTTTGAAAGGTTTTTTTAACATGGAATTAAAGCAAGGATTTATACAAACTAATTGAAAAGACTCAGAGACCATTTTCAAAGATTAAAAGGAGTTTTAACACAGGAAATGACTAAAATGCCCTTTTCAATGATTTTTGCAAATAAGGTTCAAATAAAATGCAGAGAAATATGCAATTGATCAGAGACAAATTCAAATGACTTGAGGTGCAAGAAAAACCTTTGTATGGTTTCAAATGCAGGGAAATACAGACAAAATCACAATTGAAAAGATTTTCAAACACAAACAGTAGAAATATGCAAATACAGCAGAGTAGAATATTCAGAGTAAACAGTAACAAATAGGCAATCTCTCAAAGGTCGAAGACACGTATCAAAGATAGAAAACATTTTTAGCAAATATTTTTAGGTCCAAAATTAGGATATAACAGCTGCCCCTATTTAAGTTTCTTTGTCCGGAGAGTCACAAGACGAATTCTTTGTTTTGACGGGCGAAGATACTTAAATATCAAACATGACGTTATTTTTGCCATGCAACATTTCATTTATGAATGCAAGACAATCAAACCGGAATCTACGGGCTATGTCACACCTCCAGGGGGATTGACAGGCATCAAGGTAGACAGAACAGACAACAAACAGGTAGGCACAAGCTGTTCTTTGGATCGAACCAGCCACTTGACCGAAAACACAAGCAAATAGGCAGATACAAGCTGTTCTTTGGATTGAACTAGCCACTTGATCAAAAGCACAAACAGATAGACAGGTACAAGCTGTTCTTTGGATCGAACTTGCTACTTGACTGGAAACATAGGCAAAAAGGCAGATACAAGCCGTTCTTTGGATCGAACTTGCTGCTTGATCAATAACAAAACACACAGCAGGTGCAAACAGTTCTTTGGATCGAACCTGCTGTTTGACCGATAACAAAACACCAGATGGGTACAAACCGTTCTTTGGATCAAACTTGCTGTTTGACCGGAAACATAGGCATATAGGCAGGTGCAAGCTGTTCTTTGGATCGAACCGGCTACTTGACCAATAGCAAAACATATAGCAAGATACATTGGAAATTTGATTTAACAAGATGCAAATGAGAGTAGATTGACATTGACTTAATTTGAAGATAGACATGACCATTATCGTTGGCCCAAAAAGACTTTCACAGGGATTTTAACACAGACATCAATTTTGCAGGTAGAAACATGGCCAAGTAACGTTGGCTCACAGAAGTTTTCACAGGAGTTTTACATAGACATAAACAGAGACATTAGCAGAGACATTAACAGAGACATTAACAGAGACATTGAATTGAATTGGAAATTGAGATTGGAAATGCAACATGTATGAATGGTATAACAGTTTTTACAAATGCATGAGCACATAGAATGCATGATTATGCATGTATGAATGCTTGGAAATGCATGATTGGTTTACAATTTGGCAGGATAGTTTCACAGAGACAGACAAAACATTGGAAGATTGGGCACGTAGTGGCTCGTGCTACAACATATACATTTGGAAATCCTCTTTGGAGAGACCGTCGTTGAGAGACGTATCGAAACCATGGCTGAGGGCAATATATCACATCACATATACAAAACTTGCAGAAGAGGGAACCTTGGAAGGTTCTTTGATACAGGTCGCCATTGCTAGGCGTGTCAGTGCTGGGTAAACATTGGATGTTCGCATCTGTGGCCAATGCTTTTCATATCATTTTTCATTCTTTCATTTTTCAATCCCATTTTTTCCTGAACCGCCCTTTCGGGTTTTCGATCCACCGGGAATAAATTCTTTTCATTGCCCCATTTTTGCCTGAATTGTCTTCACAAGTTGTCAATCAGCGGGGTGCTCATTTTTGCCTAAGCCGCCCTTTCGGGTTTTCGACTTAGCGAGCTTTTCATTTTCATTTTCATTTTTTCATTTTTTTCATTCTGTTTTTTCATTCTTGCCATTGACCACAGATCATCCTGGGGAACAACCTGCTTGTAACATGTATTGAAATAGACATTGACACACATTTATTCATGCATGTTTAACTTGAATGTACCCTGTTGCTCAGGTTTGCTTTCAAAATAGACAGAAAAAGGTTTTTCAACTTTCAAAAAATGTTTGTTTCAATCATTGTCATTATCAAAAATAGAAAGAAAATATTTTGTATACAACATTGAAAATATAGAAAGAAAATAGAATTTCAAACAAAAGCACAGACTCAAATTGATGTAGAGGAGTGAAAGTCAGCCAAAAGCATGACTCCACGGATTTACAAAGCTTGGAAAATGGTAATTTTATTGGTTGGTGGTACATTGAACACGATGGCCACTACATTTCATAGAAATTTTGAATTCACAAGTATAGAAGCTTCTGATGAAGACGATCATTGACAGCTGCAGATGCCCCAAGGAGTGATGATGATTTACCAGATATAGCTACTTGTCTTTCATTATCAATCTCATTTTTGCATGAACCGCCCTTTCGGGTTTTCGGCTCATCGAGACGCTCATTTTTGCCTGAGTTGCGTACAATCTCAGCGAGCTTTTTCATATTCATTTTTTTGTCCCTAACTTTTGCCTGCATCGCCCTTGCTGGTTTTCGATCCACCGGGAAGCGCATTTTTGCCTAGGCTGCCCTTTCGGGTTTTCGACCTACCACGCTGTTCTTTTCATATTTTTAGACAAAGTATTTCTTGACTATATCGGCATTTACCGGATTTGGAAGTTCAACACCATTCATGTGTGTAAGAATCAAAGCACCACCAAAGAAAGCCTTCTTGACAACATAAAGACCTTCATAGTTAGGTGTCCACTTGCCCCTTGGGTCGAGTTGCTGGCTTATCCTTCTTTTAAAAACGAGTTCGCCTTCCTTGAATTCTCGAGGTCAGACTTTCTTGTCAAAAACATTCTTCATACGCACTTGATACAACTGTCCATGAGCCATAGCACCCATGCGTTTCTCTTCAATCAAATTCAACTGATCATACCAACTTTGACACCATTCAGCCTCAGTCAATTTTGCTTCCATGATCACTTGAAGAGATGGAATCTCCACTTCCAGAGGGAGAATTGCTTCCATGCCATATACAAGAGAAAAAGGAGTTGCCCCGGTTGAACTACGCACTGTATTACGGTAACCATGCAAGGCAAAAGGTAGCATCTCATGCCAGTCTTTGTAGGTAGTGACCATCTTCTGAACAATCTTCTTGATGTTCTTGTTTGCTGCCTCAACTGCACCATTCATCTGAGGTCTGTAAGGAGAAGAGTTATGATGTTTAATCTTGAATTCTTCACATAGAGCTTGCATCATATTATTGTTCAGATTGGAACCATTGTCAGTGATGATCTTGCTGGGAACACCATATCGACATATGATGTTGTTCTTGATAAATTTCACTACCACTTGCTTGGTCACATTTGCATAGGAAACAGCTTCAACCCATTTGGTGAAATAGTCAATTGCCACTAGAATGAAACGATGTCCACTGGAAGCTTTTGGTTCAATTCTTCTGATCATATCGATGCCCCACATAGACAAAGGCCATGGGGAAGAGATAACATTGAGGGAATGTGGAGGCACATGGATTTTGTCAGCATAAATTTGGCATTTGTGGCATCTCTTGGCATGTTTGTAGCAGTCGCGCTCCATAGTCATATAGTAATAGCCGGCTCTTAACAGTTTTCTTGACATGGTATGGCCCGTGGCATGGGTCCCAAAAGTACCGTCATGTACATCATGCATTAATTTCTCAGCTTCTTGTTTATCAACACATCTTAACAAGACCATGCCATAGTTCCTCTTGTATAGGATTTCTCCGTCCAGAAGGAATTTGCTAGCCAGTCTTCTCAACATTTTCTTGTCTTTGTTAGAAGCACCAAGTGGATACTCACGATTCTACAATAACTGTTTGATGTCATAATACCAAGGCTTTCCATCATTCACATCTTCATCGGCTTGATCTAGCACATTTTCAACAGCAAACACATGAGCGGGTCTATCAAGACGCTGCACTTTGATTATTGGCACATCATTCCAGCGATTCACACAAAACATGGAAGATAAGGTAGCAAGAGCATCAGCCATCTGGTTTTCATCCCGAGGGATTTGGTGTAGCTCAACCTTTGTAAAGTATGTCAACAGATGTATTGCATAGTCACGGTAGGGAATCAACTTCTCATGATGAGTCTCCCATTCACCTTTTATCTGGTTAATAACAAGTGCAGAATCACCATAAATGTCAAGGTGCTTGATTCTCATGTCAATTGCTTCTTCAATGCCCAAGATGCATGCTTCATACTCAGCCACGTTGTTTGTACATTCAAAAGTTATTCGAGCGGTGAAAGGAATGTGGTGCCCCTGTGGAGCTACAATGACTGCTCCAATTCCTTTACCATAAGCATTGACATCACCGTCAAATACCAATCCCCACTTGCTACTGGGATCTGGCCCTTCACTGATCAGTGGCTCTTCACAGTCTTTAGCTTTCAGATACATAATCTCTTCATCAGGGAATTCAAACTTGATTGACTGGTAATCATCCCGAGGTTGACAAGCAAGATGCTCAGCAAGTATACTTCCTTTGATGGCTTTTTGAGCTTTATACACAATATCATATTCAGACAACAACATTTGGCAACGCGCAATCTTTCCAGTAACAGCTGGCTTTTCAAAGATGTACTTGATTGGATCCATTCGGGATATCAACCAGGTTGTATGATTCACCATATAATGACGCAGGCGTTTGGCAGCCCAAACTAGAGCGCAGCATGTCTTTTCTAGCATTGTATATCGAGTCTCACAGTCGGTGAATTTCTTGCTCAGATAGTAGATATCATGTTCTTTCTTTCCAGTCTCGTCTTGTTAACCGAGAACACATCCCATGGATTCATCTAATACTGACAAGTACATAATCAAACGCCTTCCTTCCACTGGCGGGACAAGGATATGAGGTTCTAACAGGTATTCTTTAATGCTATCAAAAGCTTCCTGGCATTCATCATTCCATACAACAGGCTGATTCTTTCTGAGCAATTTGAAAATTGGTCCACAAGTAGCAGTCATGTGAGATATGAATCTGGATATGTAATTCAGGCGCCCGAGGAAGCCTCTGACCTGCTTTTCAGTTTGAGGAGCCGGCATCTCTCTGATGGCCCGGACTTTGTCAGGATCAACTTCGATACCTCTTTGGCTGACAATGAAGCCTAGCAGCTTTCCAGATCTTACACCGAATGTACATTTGTTGGGATTCAACCGCAGTTTGTACTTTCTCAATCTTTCAAACATCTTTTCCAGGTATACAACATGCTGCTCTTCGTCACTTGATTTCACAATCATATCATCTACATATACTTCGATCTCTTTGTGAATCATATCATGAAACAGAGTAGTCATACCCCTTTGGTAGGTGGCGCCAGCATTTATCAAGCCGAAAGGCATTACCTTATAACAGAATGTTCCCCATGGAGTGATGAATGACGTCTTTTCTCTATCTTCAGGCGACATCTGTATCTGGTTATAGCCGGAGAAACCATCCATAAAGGAGAACACTTTGGATTGAGCAGTACTGTCAATGAGCACATCAATATGAGGCAATGGGAAGTTATCTTTTGGACTGGCTTTATTCAAATCTCTGTAATCAACACACATCCGAACTTTCCCATCTTTCTTTGGCACTGGTACAATGTTGGCGATCCACTCAGGATATTCAGCTGTCATAAGGAAACCTGCGTCAATTTGCTTTTGCACCTCAGCCTTGATCTTAAGAGCCATATATGGATGAGACCTTCTCAATTTCTGCTTGACGGGAGGGCATTCAGGTCTTGTTGGTATCGGATGCTCCACAATCATGGGATCTAGACCCGGCATATCTTCATACGACCATGCAAAGATATCTGGATAATCACGGAGAAGCTGAATAATCTTCTTTTTTACTTCTGGCTTAAGTGCAGCACCAATTTTGATCTCCCGCTTGCTCTCTTCGGTGCCCAGATTGACGAGCTCGATTTCTTCCTGGTGAGGCTGAATGGTTCTTCTTTCTTGCTCAAGCAGTCGAGTAATCTCATATGGTATCTCTTCGTCACCTTCCTCATCTTCGGCTTCATATACCAGGAACTCAAAATTTGGAGGAAATGTAGGGTCACTGTGCTCAACGGGTTTATTATGGTTCAATCTGCATAATATGATTGGGATGATTTTAGAAAAAAGTCTTTTCATGCATATTTTTGAAATTAATAAGAAAATAAAGATGTTTTGGTTTTTTCTGGCATTACCATTATTTCCAAGAAAAAAGGCACTAAAAGGTAAAAAAAACAAAGAGTCGCGGAAAAGACGACAACTTTTATTGATAACGGCAATGCTGAAACAAACATGCCCTTACAAAGACATCACTTTCGCCTTGGGCAGAGCGAAAGGATTGTTATTTTGAAAACAAAGAAAAGCATGAGCAACAAGACACATTACATGGAGGTATGCATGACTAAAGGAATATCAACGGCCTCCCAATTTCTCACTGTGCCTCCTGGTACAACAAACACAGGCACATAACTACTCTCAGCAGCATCTTCGGCAATAGTGTTGATAAATCCAGCACTGTAGAAAGTTCTTGTTGAAACGCCTGAGGTCGGGGAGAACCCAAGGCCCTCTTTGCGCTTATTCTCCAGAATCTGTATCACTTTGCCCCAGCCGGCAGCTTGCCCTTCTTGAACAGCTTTCTGGGCGTCTTTCAATGAGGCCATAATAGCACTAGCTCTCTGGGGTTCCGCACCTTCAACAGTCAAGCCTTGAAACGATGTCCCTTCAGCGGACCCTGCTTCAACACAAGAGAAAGATGACACTTGGCTAACCAGATACGCTTCTTCACCATGTACAGTGACAAGCTTACCATTCCTCACAAACTTGATCTTTTGATGCAGAGTGGAAGTTACTACCCCTGCATCGTGAATCCACGGTCTTCCGAGGAGGCAACTGTAAGAGGCGTTGATGTCCATGATTTGGAAAGTGACTTGGAACATCTCCGGTCCAATGGTAATTGGCAGATCTACTTCTCCAAGAACATCCTTATGAGATCCGTCAAAAGCCTTAACCAAATAACTGCTTCCCCTTAGAGAAATTCCATGATGACTCAACTGTCTCAGTGTAGACTCAGGCATTACATTTAAGGATGATCCAGTGTCCACCAACACGTTGGATATCATGTCAGACTTAAAGTGCACTGAGATGTGCAAAGCTAAGTTGTGGTATTTCCCTGCTTCGGGGAGTTCATCGTCACCAAACCACAAGTTATTACAAGGAGTAATGTTACCCACTATTCCATCGAACTGATCCACGGAGACTTCATGATCAACATAGGCTTGTTCCAGTACTTTCATCAGCACTTTCCTGTGAGCTTCTGAGCTCTGGAGCAAAGACAAGATGGATATTTTTGATGGAGTTTGCAGCAGTTGGTCTACAATCTTATAATCGCTCTTTTTAATGAGCCTCAAAATCTCGTCCAGATTGGACTCTTCAATAGACTGGCCCGATGGGCTGGCGTTCTTGTCAACAGGAGGAGCAACTGGTGGAGTTACTGTGGCAGCAGGTGTAACAACCTTCTTCTGGAACAAGGGTGGACGGACCCTTCCACTTCTCAGAGTTGTAGTTTCTTCAGCAATGCTACTAACCACAGCTGGGGATACCAGAGGCACTTCTACCCCATTCTCAATCATAGTCGCATCATACTTGTAAGGGATTGCCTTAGTAGAGGCATAAGATACCGGGCCAGGTAGCCTGATCACCAAGGGTTCGACTTTCCTTGTTTGAGGTACACTTTTGGCAGGGAAATCATGAAACACTGGCACAATCACACAAACGTCACTGGCAACCAAGTGCTTGTTGTCCATTAGACTCTCTATATCACCCTGCACGGTATAATAGCCCATGGGATTCTGAAGACACTCTGAACAGGAAGCATGATCGTGATTAAACAAAGAGGCTTGGCAAAACTTGACATGTAGCGGCACCAAAGGAGTAGCAACATTATGGACATCTAAAGCGGGGACTTCTTGAAGAACCCGAGATGTTTCAATCTTATCAAGAGTACAGACTCCTTCGAAAGCCTCGATCATGTTAACAGCCGCATGGTTTGTAAGTGGGTTGTCAAGAACGTGTGGGACACTATTTTCAAAAGTCAATTGTCCCCTGTCTATTAGATCTTTTACAACGTACTTCAGAGCATAGCAACCTTCAACATCATGGCCTTGAGCGCCTTGATGGAATTCACATTTGAGATCATGTCGGAACTTGGGAGGTAATGGTGTAGGCGGAGGCTTGCCTGGTCTGGTGACACAATGTCCTTTAGCAAGTAGAGTTAGGAGCAGATCAGCATATCGCATTGGTATTGGTGGAAAATAAGGCCTGGGCCGAGGGCCCTGTTGTGCCGGTTGTTGCTGTTGAGCAGGAGGTTGTTGTTGTACCTGCTGGGCAATGGCATTTACGGGCACTGGTGGTTGACCCGGTGGCAGCGGATATTGCTGGTAGAACGGTGGGAAGAAAGGCTGTTGAGAGTACTGCATATATTGGTAGGGTAGAGATAACTGAGCAGCATTAATAGGGGCGACAACAGCTGTAGACTGGTTACCAGATACCATCCCTACTTCAGATTCCTTCTTCTTATGGTGGCCATTACCATACTTCTTTGGCGCACTTGCTGAGGACTCACCTTTTCCAAGAACAATGATACCTTCCCTGACAGCATCCTCTAGACGAGTTCCCATAGTAACCATGTCGGAGAAGTTATTTGGCGCAGAGACTAGCATCCTTTCAACATATTCCTTCTTCAAAATTTTCAGGAATGTCTGTGTCAATTCTTCCTCATCAAGCCGAGGAGAATTACGGGCGGTTGCCCCTCTCCATCTCTGAGCATATTCACGGAAAGTTTTGTCTGTCTTCTGAGACAAAGACTTAAGAGAATCTCTATTCGGCTTCAAGCGGGTGTTAAACTCATAATGATTTTCAAAAGCAGCAGCGAGTTCCTCAAAAGTGTGGATATTATCTTTGCTCAAGCTAGTGTACCAGTCTGTCGCATCTTCTGTCAGACTGTCCTGGAAGCAGTGGATCATCAGTGCATCATTATCTGCGTAGTTGGCCATCTTCCGGACGTACCGAATGACGTGGCTATATGGACAAGAAAACCCATTGTATTTATCGAAATCTGGCACTTTGAACTTCTTAGGAACCTCAAATCGAGATACCAGGCATAGATCACGAGCCTTAGCAGAAACACCGTTCCCACGATTAGCTTTGACCTCACGGAGCTCTCCAGCTAGCTCTCTCAACTGATCTCTCATAGCCTCCACTACAGGGTCCTGTCCGCGCAGAGTGTCGACATCGATTATCTGCTGCACAGTGTGCACAACAGGATCGGTAACAACAGTAGTCATTTGAGGTATAGAGGTAGTTGTAGAAGCAAAAGTTGTTGCAGGAATCTATCCTGGATTGGCAATACCAGAAATACCGACTGCAGTATTAGGAGCATAGAAGGCTGAGAGTCCATAAGGGCGCCCATTGGGCATAACAAACCGAGCATCAGAAGCCACTGTGGACAATGGGATGGATGGGATCATTTAAGTAGTAGCTGGAACAGACGTGGTCGGTTGTTCTTGGGCAGCCAGCAAGGTAGACATAGTGTCATGAGCCTTGGCCAAGTCTTCTTTCATTGCAGCCAATTCAGCGTGGAGCTGAGCATTCTCTTCTTCAAAATTAGCCATGTGTCTCCTTTTATATAATCTGGTTTGATGAGTTCTGGTTGGTTGGTAAACCTTACGAGCACGAGCCACCTTTCAGACTGCGGCAGAAGAACCAGGAGGTAATGAGTACAAGGGAAGTTTTGTGTTTTTTTTTGGGTGACCAATGTATGATGCATGATATGTACAGATGCATATGCAAAAAGACTCCTTTTGTGTTATCGAAGGGTTTTTAGACAAATTAGGACTTTTGTAAACATTACTACACAACAATTAACATAAATGGGAAACAAACAACCAACATATAGTTTTACAGGACGATTCCCTTTGAAATGCCAAGCCAAGGGATAGACTTTGAAATGTAAAACACATAAACAACAACTGGAAACACCGACAAGAAAACAGGAATCCTCAAGCATAGGAAGTAGAAGGATCATCCTCAGACTCAGACTCAGACTCGTAGCTGCAATATTGGGCATAGAAGTCCCGGGCCCCCCTAGCCCTCTTGGAATCCCTCATGAGCAACTTATCTTTTTCTTCAATTTCTTTTCTAGCCTTAGTCAACTCCTTCTTCAACATCGAAACCTCATGAGTCTTTTGCTCATCCTTTCCATCCAAAGTCATGATCAGATTCTCAGCCTCATAGTATCTGGCCTTCCACTGAAGCTTCTCTCAGCTCTCCATAGCTAGATGCTTCTGATACATCTCCTAAGTAGGCAGAGGTAGAGGAAAAGTCATGGATGGAATAGATGCAGACACATATCTCATGAAGGGGTAAGGCATGCCAATCTTCTCAGCCTGGTTTATTACCCATTGAGTATAGGCCTCATGAGCGATACCGGATCTCACACCCATATGCTTCACATCTTTCTTCCGAATTTTGGACCAAGCCTCTATGAAATCTTCTCTTATTCTTGTAGGAGCATTGGAGTAGTGGAAGAAATAAGGAGATGTAGATAGATGGGCTTCTCTTTCATCGGGAAACCAAATTGTCGCAAGGCGAGCTCCGGGTTATAGTTGATTCCACCCCAGGTACCAAGAAGAGGTGCATTAAGAAACTTTCCACCACCGAAGATAATTTCTTTGACCCTAGCGGCGGGAGTGAGCCAAACCACTTCGTAAGGGGTGAGAGCCATAATCCGTTGTGAAATAGTCCAATTCTCTGGATTATCATGGAAAAACTTTGGAAGGTGCGAAATAAACCACCTATATAGGAGAGGTACATAGCAAAGAATGTATCCACGACCCTTGGAAGATCGATCGTGGATAGCATGGTATGTGTCAGCCAGCAAAGTAGGAACCGAATTCTTGGAGCGGAAGATCATAATAGCATTCATATCCACGAAGTCACCAAGATTTGGAAAGAGGATAAGCCCATAGATGAGTAGTGCAAGAATAGCCTCAAGAGTGTCCTGACAAGTAGTTTTGAGATTGGCTTTCCAAGTAGATATTTCGAAGTGAACCCTCGGATGTGAGCCTTAGTGACAAGATTCTTGGAGACATCGGAGGTCTTGAGATAGAGATCACGGGCAATAACCAAAGGAATAGGAGGATGCTCAAGACCCGTGAAAGGTGTCCCTTCGGCTATGGGTAAACATGTCAAGGAAGAATAAGCCTCAAGAGTAGGCACCAATTGAAAGTCAGGAAAAGTGAAGCACCGATACTCCCGATCATAGAATTGCACTAGAGTATGCACAAGCTTCTACTCCACATTAGTCCGGAGAAGAGTAAGTAAGTCCCCGTAACGATGTCGGAAACCGGTCGGATCCTTGATCTTGAGTGCCAAGTCTCTCAAGCTAGCCAAATCAACCTTCATGAACTTGTAGGACTTAGTCGTCCCCATTCCTACAATGTTTACAAATTCAATTTGTCTATGCCCTTCGATAAATGCATGAAAAAAAGTTTATGCATGTATGCATGTATGCATGATTACATTCAAGTAGGGAGAGAACATGGTGGGTTAAGATTTAAAGTCAAGGAGCATGGGTGGACACGGTGTCCGGTGATACTAGGGCTTTGGGTAATAGTAACCGGGTTCTAAAAGGTTCCCAAGTCGCAACCTCTCCCACGCATATCATGGTGCCATGAGACAAACACTCGCTCCATGATTATTCGCGAGAAGGTCTAACTTGAGTGTAGTATCGCGTGACGACTAAGACTCGAGACAACACTCGGTTTAGCCTCCGTACTACATCCTAGAAAAAGGCCATGGATGGGTTCGGTTATCTACGGTCCATAGCGTCATAGAACAATTGGAAGCAAAGTGCCTAAACGCGACAAACACGCGCCGACAACATCACCCCCAAAATGCCTCAGCTATGTGGGATTGATCGCATAATCCAATACACGAGACAACCCTCGGAATGAATTGTCGATTATATCCCCCCTAATCTTAAGTTCACTCGGCCCGGGTGTAGGACTTTTGATATTCTCACCCCCACACGTTTGCAAGAATTTAAACAATTAAGCAAGTATAGCAAAAATAAGTAAAGCGCAAGCATAAGAGATAAAGACTATGCATAATTCTCAAATCTCCCCAGTGAAGTCGCCAGCTGTTTTATCTTGGTTTTTCGGGTGTCAAGCATTGATTAAGCTTGGACCTTTTTAACCTTTGATATCTCCATTTTTTCTTGGGAAGGGCAAAATGAGGTAAAAACCCTTGAGAATCGAGGTTCGGGAGTTGTTTTCGTTATAGGAAGGTGTTAGGCACCCATAACGACTATAGTATCCTATAGGAACCGTCTTTACTTTCTACACCTAACGCTTTACTTTTATATGCTATTTATTGAAAACATTATTTACACCTAAAGGCTTGCTAGGTTAAGAATTGGAGGGAGAAGAATGTGTTTGAATTTTTATTTTATTGGACTTGGAGAAGTTTTGACTTCTTGCCTACATACCCTTTTAAGGGATCAAACTCCATGTAGTTCTCTTCCAAAAAGAGTTTTTGTTTTTCGTTGGTTGAATTTTAATTTTGAAAATGGATTTTCGAAGAAAAGGAGTGAGAGGCCTCAAGGGCATAAGATTTTGGAAAATGTGAGGTGTGATTAGTTATTTTGCAAAAAGGTCTAAGTATGATTAAAATTCATTGAAGTTTTTATTTCAAGAAAATAAAGGAAAAAGGGGAGGAGTTTTGACTCCTATATTTTTTGGAAAAAGGTTTCAAGTGAGATCGTTCACGTTTTTTTGGAAAATGATTTTTGACTAAGTTTCAAATCCTAAGCATACATCTAAAGCATTCAAACCCTAAACATACATCTAAAGCATGCATACCCTAAACATACATCTAAAGTATCCATGTGATGTGTGTGCATGTGTCGGTGAGTGTCGGTGTACATCTTTAGAGTCCATTGTCCTTTTACATCATTGGCCTAGATACACACTACTATCCTTGCGAGAACTTAATCTCGCATAAAGATGAACCATAAAGAAATAAAATGCAAGAAATTAAAGTGAAGAAAAAGGATGGAGTATGAGATGCTTATGTGACATATGAAACATGAAACAAAGGGGTTAGTGGTACAAGATATAATAGCAAGAGATAAAGCAAGTAAAACCACTATAACAAAAGTGAGAAAATTATCACAAAATCAAGTAAAAACAATGCAAAAATATGTCTAAATTTATACCACAAAATGCAAAGTTCACATGACTTCTAATCCTCATAATCCAACAAATTCTCAAAGCATTAATTCAGGTTTTGCAAAGAGGATCAAAGGAATGTATCATCCTAAGCATTTTAGGAAGAAATTAGACATATCTCACATTTTTATTCACAAACAAAACTTGTAATACAAGTAACTAAACACTATTCATTAACATTCAGTAAAAACATAACAAAATAGAGGTAAATTCATCACAAACTCACACATCACAAATTAAGAACATATATCAAGAATTGGAATCAAGATCATGCAATTTTCACAAGCTTTTTAACATAAAACATCACTAAGTAGCAAAAAAAAAAATCATCACATTATTTTTTATCACGTTTCCAGTACAAAATTAACACAAAAACATCACAAAATTAACAAGAAAAACACATGAATTTTTGTAGAATTTTCCAAAACACTTTAGGCATGGCATAGGTTCAAATAGCAAAATATAGTGTGTAAACAGTAAGAAAATAAGGAAACATAGCAACGCAAGGCCCAGCCCAAACAAAACATATCCGGATTCAACAGGATGCAACGGAGACCGTAGGATTGATCCAAACGGATCAGACCTTAGATTTGACGGTGTAAAACCAAGGAACAGCTAAACCGAAATGAACCGGACTGGTTCGTGTGAACCGGTCCGGTTCACAACCTATATAAACACCACGCCGGTTTTTTGATCACTTTCCTCCTTCGTTTCTCTCTCTAGGTTAAACCTTAGAGAGAGAAGCTCTCTCTTCTCACCTCATGATCTTCATCTTCAACCTCATGTTTTCTGGAAAAAACGAAGAACACCGATGAAGATTCCGGCGACGGTTAGGTTTCCGGTGACGGAACCGTCGCTCCGGAATCCTATTCTTGATTGTTTTTGAAAGCTTTTTTAACCGGTTTGTTCGTCTTTTCTTCCTGAGTTTGAAAACCTAACTCGTTCTTCCTAACATTCACTGGATCGGTGTAGATCTACATCCAAACCTTTCGGTTTCAAAGTTTTTTCAAAAGCTTTCAATAATTTTTCTGAAACAAGATCCTTCGTATTTGTTCGATCTACACCGATTAGTGAAGAACACGACTCATGCAATTGAAAGCTGGAAAATAAACGGTGATTTCGAAGGTTTACCTCTTTGAATTTCGGAGATTCGAACAAAAGATTCACGAGAAAGCTTTCTGGTAAATCGTTGAACCAAAAATAAATCGGCGTTCTTCTTCTTCTTCTTCACCGGTTTAATTCCACTTCTTCGATCCTCTTCTTCTCTTCCTCGAACCTCTTCTTGTGATCGCGTTTTACGCTTGAATTGCAAGAAGAGAACGTGGTTCAGTGATGAAGATTCTCATAGAGAATCATATAGAACCGATGTGATCTTCGTCGAGAATCCGTGAAAATTGGTTAAATTGATCGTATTTGAGTGTTTCAATGATTCTGTGATGTTCAATTCAGTGTGAATTGGTGAATTTAGGTGTGGATTTGGTGATTTTTGTTGGAATTGTGGATGAAGAAAACGGTTAGGGTTTGAAGCTTGCTTTAACCTTCATCGTGTTCTTGAGTTTTTCTGGATTTTGATCTGTTTGATTATGGAGAGAGAATGGAAAGGTGTTTGTGAGAGTTGGTGTGTAATCAATGGTTATGGCACTGTGCATTGATGACTGGCCTTTATAGAGGCTGACAATTGTACCTCCGGACCAATAGGCGCTTGCCACGTAAACCTGGACCAATCTTGGACTGAAATGACTTAAGGACCTTTCTGCAAAATTAAAAACTAAAAGGACCAATCTGCAATTTTAAGAAAGGACTAAAAAATACAATTTTAAACAATCAGGGGACTAAGATGTAAATTGAAAATAGACTTAAAAGGAAAATAAAATGAAAAAAGGACTAAAGTGAAAATAAAAAAAAAGGTAAATTGAATATAACGTAAAGTGAAACAAATGAAAAAACATAAAAAGGACTAAAATGAACCAAATACAAAATGAGGTACTTCAAAGTAACCTCTCTCTGTCAAAATTTTATGTGAAAAGACCAAAATGCCCCTAGGGACTAAATTGACCCAAAATGACTCAAATGCAATTTTTGAAAGGTTTTTTAACATGGAATTAAAGCAAGGATTTATACAAACTAATTGAAAAGACTCAGAGACCATTTTCAAAGATTAAAAGGAGTTTTAACACAGGAAATGACTAAAATGCCCTTTTCAATGATTTTTGCAAATAAGGTTCAAATAAAATGCAGAGAAATATGCAATTGATCAGAGACAAATTCAAATGACTTGAGGTGCAAGAAAAACCTTTGTATGGTTTCAAATGCAGGGAAATACAGACAAAATCACAATTGAAAAGATTTTCAAACACAGACAGTAGAAATATGCAAATACAACATAGTAGAATATTCAGAGTAAACAGTAACAAATAGGCAATCTCTCAAAGGTCGAAGACACGTATCAGAGATAGAAAAAAATTTTAGCAAATATTTTTAGGTCCAAAATTAGGATATAACACTACCTAGAAAAATTCGTTATTAGCGAACCTCTCTGGAAGGGCCATCATTCTTTTGGCCTGTTGGTCCGTTCTAGGGTCGGTGGTGCATTCCGAAGCCTTCCTTTCATTGTTTTACAACTTTATAACCCCAAAACAACATCTAGGCAATGCACATAACATCAAACGATTCTTGAAATAAAAATCATGGCAATCTTAGCTTAATTAGCAAGAACGACATATGAGAATTTTACTCGAAACATGATGGGTTAGAGATGAATTAAGTAAGGGAAGAACGTCATCATAGAATATATGTATGATAAGTTGTGAAGCGATTAGTTTAATCTATTCACTAAGAAAGTATAAGAAAGATGTAGGTGTCGTGCCGCTTGTGGTTCACACTAGGTTGAATCTCAAGGGGTTTCCATTAGGTGAAACGGGATAAGCTTCGCATGAGGGGCCCGTACGACACAGAGGGAGTACCGTTGTTACCTTAGATAGGTTTTCATCGGTTAGATAGGGATTGTGCTCGGGATTACTCCACCCCAGGGCTCTTCGTGAAAATTGAACTCAGATAATGTTATTGTTCAACGCTAACCTCTAACTTAATGAATACAATTATGTATGTTATGATGTTAGACTTGAGTAAGCTATGAAGATTACCGACGACGAGTTTAGGTTTTCCTATTCGTCCGGTTTAGAGACGTGTCATGAATATGTTAAGTCTTGGCCTTGATGCATTAGAGTATCACGGTATAGCGATCTTAATTTCCCTCGATTGCCTTGACACGTAAGTTGTTAGTTAAACCTTTGGTGATATAATGTAGCAATGACGGTTCTAGTATGCACTACCGTCTAGACAAGCATGACCACCCACATATAATCAACCGTCAGGTTGTAATGTAGACACGTGGTAATCGTAGGTTTTTCCCCCAAGGTTACCTATAGCTTAGGGATAGGTAGAACTCACTGAGGCATTATGTCTCATCCCTCATTATTTGTTCAGGTTCACAGGTCTCTCGTGGCAAAGGTAAAGAGAAAGCTTTGGATTGAATGTGCTTTCGTGGATCCAACTTTGTGTCTTTCTAAAGATGCATATGTTATATTATGAGACGTGTTGTAATGAACTTTGTAGTTAAGCTTTGTTCGACTATCTTTGTAAAAATAATGTAACATAAGACTCATGTTGGCTTTGTATCTAAACTCTCTACTGATGTCGTTTCCGTATTGTATAATTAATGTATCCAATATCAGATTTAACGCACTTATTGAGTATTCTAGACACTATCAATTTGGGCGTTACAAGGCTTGGGAGTGATTCACCTTGGATAAACACTATTAGGATTGAGTCTCTTGGTCACGAGAAGAGATTGGGACTTTGGGTAGAATTAGGTTTGAAGACAAATTCTTGTAACCTTTTGATATCTCTTTGTAAAGTTACTCATCATTATAGCAGAATGGAGAGCTGCACTCTCCCCCAGACTAGGTCAGTATTGGACCGAAAACTGGGTAAACAAATTTTGTGTGTTCTCTCTTTATTTCTCTCGATGTTTAATTCTTTTGCTTGTGTCTATAATTGTCACCCACGTTGTTTTGGTTGCGTGATTACTTTGCTCCACACATCAAGTATTTATTGGCGTGATTTTTAACGAAATCATAACAATTGGCGCCCACTGTGGGATAAGGATCAAACGATAATGAAATACCATGAGTTTGAAGTGGGATATTGAGAAGTTTACCGGAGATAATGATTTTAGGTTATGGAAGGTAAAGATAGAAGCGGTGATAATACAACAAAAGTGTGAGAAATCTTTGAAGGGTGAAGGTGCGTTACCAGTCACCATGTCACAAGAGGAGAAGACCGAGATGGTGGATAAGGCCAGGAGTGTCATTTTCTTGTGCCTCGGGGATAAAGTTTTGAGAGATGTAGCAAAGGAACCAACCGCGACATCGATGTAGTCAAAGTTGGAGTCTTTGTATTTGTCAAAGTCTTTGCCTCATCGGTAATTCCTAAAGCAACAACTCTACTCATTCAAGATGGTGGAGTCAAAGACCATCATGGAGCAACTTACGGAGTTCAACAAAATCCTTGATGACTTGGAGAATATTGAGGTGCATCTTAAGGATGAAGATAAAACTATACTCTTGCTGTGTGCTTTACCGAGATCTTTTGAATCTTTCAAGGATACCATGCTTTATGGCAAAGAAGGCACTGTCACATTGGAAGAAGTTCAAACAGCTTTGAGAACCAAGGAGTTGACCAAGTCCAAGGACTTGAGAGCTGATGAAAACGCTGAAGGCTTAAGTGTTTCAAGAGGGAATGGTGGAGGTAGAGGTAACCAAGGAAAGAGTGGTAACAAGTCAAAGTTTAAGTTCTTTAACTATCATAAGATGTGTCACTTCAAGAAGGATTGTCCGGAAAACAATGGTAACTTCGTGCAAATTGTCTCTGAGGGTTATGAGGATGTGATATACAGATTAGCATAATTGCAAAATGGCAGGGTGATAAGTTCTCAAAAGTAATATTTTTCTTGTGTTAAAATAGGCATTTTAGTGACTTGTTATGCAAGTTATCTAAGGAAAAGCTACCAATTGTTGTATTTTATACAATTTATGCTTTACATGCCTCATTCTACCCAATTTATGCAGGAAATGACAAGCAAGGATCAAGAAAGAAGTTTTTGTACCAAAGGTAGCACGCTTAAGCGACCTCAACTTGCTTAAGCGTCCAAAATGCCGAGAGCACCTTTGAGCACGCCATTGGCACGCTGTTGGCACGCTTTCAAGATTTGAAGAGCACGCTTAAGCGACCTCAACTCGCTTAAGCATGCAAGTTCTAGGGAGCACCCATTCTATACGCTCTCAGGACGCTTTTGGCACGCTGTTCATAGTTCAAGCAGTACACTTAAGCGACCTCAGCTCGCTTAAACGTGAAAGCTCCAGAGGCCAACCCTAATTGCACGCTTTCTGCACGCTTTTAGCACGCTTAAGCGTGCTTATCTGCTTCAGAAGGAAGATATTTTCCCAGCTTACGTGGCAGCACCCAATTGGACAAAAGAAGATTGTCGCGTCATTTTTCGGACGGTCAAAATGCCATTTGATTTGGCGTTTGACCCACTTTTGATTTCACGACTGAACATTTAATTCTTTTCAAAAGAAAGTTGAAAAATGTTCAAATACCACATTTTTTAGGGATTAAGGGTTCGGGGGTTGGTTATATTTAGGGAAGGTATTAAGCACCCTAAATATTCGTAGTACTCTACGAGAACCTCTTGATTTTTTATTTAACTTTTGTGCTATAAACTTGCTTGCTTAAAAAATGGAATTCGAAATGATAAAAGAAAAGAAAGACCTAATTTATCTACATTTTTATTGATTTGGAAGGACGCATGTCCTTTGCCTACGTACCCGTGAGGGATCAAAACCTCGTAGTTCGGGGTGGTGTATTGACGTTTGATTTGTTTTTGTGTTTTTTAATAGTATTTGAAAAAAGATTTTAAAATGAAAAGCCAAGTGGCAAATTGGAATATGTTTGTGTTCTTTATATTGAAAGAAAATCACTCAAAATAGCATTACATTGATTGATGTTTGATTTAAGAAAATAAAATAAGAAGACGATCGCTTGATCTAGGGTCAAGGTTTGTTTATGAAAATATTTTTATGATTTTTATTATTTGAATGTTTTTATTATTTTGAATGATGATATGAAAATTATATAAGCAGAAATATAATATTAAAAGTTTGATGTAGGACCAGAGCACTCTGGAGAATGATTATATAAGCAGAAATATAATATTAACAGTTGATTTAGGACCAGAGCACTCTGGATTAATTTAATTAACAAGGACCAGATTGTTTTGGAGAATAATATAATATTAACAGTTATTTTAGGACCAGAGCACTCTGGATTAAGGTGTTTATTTAATGACAAAATTTAAATATGCATATGATAATAGTAGACAATAGAATGTAATGCAAAAATAAAATAAAAATGCATGAGAAAATAAAATATGCGAGAGAGAATTAAAATGCATGAAAAAAGAAATAAAAATTAGATGCTGGGGGGTGTAGGCAGTATTGTGAGGGGCGCAAAGAATAAAAAGAAATGGAATTGGGCTTAGGGGCAAGCTGGGGCCGGTTCGGATCCTGGGTGGATCGGTTTAGGCACATGGAGCGGGTCATGGGCTTGATGGATTTGAATTGGGCCATCTGATTGATCAAGCGGCCTGGATTTGATCTTAAATCAGAGTGATGTGGATCACTGGATCAGGATCTGATGGTCAAATGGGCGAGGGTGTACGTTATTGTGTACACACACGCTCACAGGATTAGGGTAGGGTATAAATACCCAAACCCCATCTATTTTCTTCATAATTCCCATTTCTTTCTCTCTCCACTCTTTCTTTCCCTCATGTGTTCTCTCTTCTCTCTTCACAAACTTCTTCTTCTTCTTTTTTCCGGTCATCGGAGGTGGCCTTCGGCGCGGTGGCCGACCACCGTAGGTGGTGGCGCCGCCGCTAGAGCCACCTCCTTTTTTATTTTTTTTGTTTATTTCAATTCCTTTTTTTCTCCTCTTTCCGATTCTACTCTTAAAATTCCCAAATATCAAACCTATATCCCTAGATCTAAGAGTTTCATGAAAATACTACCTTTGTTTTTTAGATGGAATCGGTTCAATTTTGAGGAGTTTGGGTCGCTGTGATTCGGCCGGTGTGTTTACTGTTGTGGGTTGCGTTGGTTGTATGTTGATTGTTTTTATGAATTTGTGATGCAGGTTCTGGCTTTTGTAAATGTTGCTTGTGACTTGGAATTGAGATGTAAGTAATGTGTTGTGGGTTTGATTGGTTTTTGTTACGGTTTGATGTTGTTGTGAATCGGCCTGTGAGTTTGTGTGTTGTTGTTGTGATACGTGACTGTTTGGTAATGGTGTTGAGTGAATTACTGGATTCTTTCTTTGCAGGTTATGGCTTGTAAAAGTTGGCTCTTTTGTGTGGTTGTGTGGATCGAAATTAGCTCTCTAATTCTTCCTCTTCTTCCTTGTTGTACTTCAGCTCTGTTTTATTGAGTTGGGATGAGACATGGTGTCTATGAAGGCAGTGACACAACCTGCTTTGGCTTGTGTTCAAGGGGACATTACAGGCTGTGTTGGATTGGAAGAACGTGTTTGTTTTTTGGATATTTTGGGACAAAATTTTGATTAAAAAGAAATAATAATAATAATAATAATAATAATAATAATAATAATAATAATAATAATAATAATAATAATAATAATAATAATAATAATAATAATAATAATAATAATAATAATAATAATAATAATAATAATAATAATAATAATAAAAGAGGGACTAAAATAAAAACAAACTGAGATAAAAATAAGGATTAAAAATCGAATTTAAAATTAATAAAAGATGGAAACTAAAATTAAATAAAAAATGAAAATTGAGAGAAGAGGGCCCGACTCGGAACCAAATATGAGGTATTTTAAAATACCTCTCTGCCGAAATTTTCGCTGAAAAGTCAAAGATTAGTCGGGTTTAAAAGACACGTGTCGGTGTATGAATGCATGATTTTTTTTGGTCAAAATTTGGGGTATGACAGATGCCTCTATTTAAGTTTCTTCTTTACGTGATTTAAAAAGATGATATTTTTAAATCAACGGGTCAAAGAGACATAAATACTAAGTACACCAATTTTGACCAGTTGTAATGCTGAGAATGCAATGCTGATGAATATAATGATATGAATGCATGTGATGCAATTATGAATGCAACGAGCGGCAAGCATATGCCGACTGAGGGACAAACTGATAATTATCACTTGGGAGAGAGGACTGTCTAACATCATTATTGTGGTGAAGACGAACAGATTGTCAGTTACCCGCATGAGCAACGACCACATACAGAGAGAAAATATTGTCAGTTACCCGCATGTGTAACGACCACTTACAGAAACAAAATGCCGTCAGTTACCCGCATGTGTAACGACTACTTACAGAAACAAATTGTCGTCAGTTACCTGCATGAGTAACGACCACTTACAGAAAGAAAATGTTGTCGGTTACCCGCATGTGTAACGACCACTACAGAAAGAAAATGTCGTCGGTTACCCTCAGGAGTAATGACTATAATACAGAAAGAAAATGTTGTCGGTTACCCGCATGTGTAACGACTACTTACAGAAAGAAAATGTCGTCAGTTACCCACATGAGTAACGACCACTTACAGAAAGAAAATGTCGTCGGTTACCCGCATGTGTAACGACCATTACAGAAAGAAAATGTCGTCGGTTACCCGCATGAGTAACGACCACTTACAGAAAGAAAATGTTGTCGGTTACCCGCATGTGTAACGACCACTACAGAAAGAAAATGTCGTCGGTTACCCGCAAGAGTAACGACTATATTACAGAAAGAAAATGTCGTCGGTTACCCGCATGAGTAACGACCACTTACAGAAACAAATTGTCGTCAGTTACCCGCATGTGTAATGACACATTGGGATGGCATTTTTATGTATTAGAGTAAGACATAGACAAATAATGCAACTAAGTATGAATGATATTTTATGCGTGTTGTGAATGCATGAATGAATGTATGCGTATGAGACTCGTATGACAGTATAACGGTAAGACTGTTGAGACAAGATTGGGCAGGTCCAAAGAAAGCGGCCCGACATCACGTTACAAGCATTCGGCACTCTTCATTGGGGAATAACATCACTTGGGGGATGAATCAACCACCGTCGGGGTACAGCCCAGAAGTCGTCATTAATCAAACCACCATAAAGTGCATTCTTTCATTTGGCCCACTCGAAAATGTGATGCCCCTGTCTTTGTTTTTTTTTTCCTTTTTTTTCTTAAAATCCCTAACTTTTGCCTGGATTGCCTTTTCAGGTTTTCAATCCACCGGGACGCTCATTTTTTTGCCTAAGCCGTCTTCTCAGGTTTTCGACTTAGCGAGTTTTTTTTTTTTACAGAGGTCATCTCACAGCTTTTGGTCATGCTTACATTGCAGAGTTTAACTGTCCTTGAGACGGATGTTGATGCATGTTTCACCTACTCATCAGTTCAAAGAAAATGTACTTGTTGTTTATGCTATACAAAAGATATTTTTTTTTAAAAAAGTTTTAAAATTTTGCTTTACATATTAACATCAAAATAGAAGAAGATTTTGCAAACAGAATAAATGAGAACTTTAAATAAATGGGCATAGGCTCAAATTAGATGTAATGGAATGGTAGCTAGCCAAAGGCGAGGCTACATGGATTTTAAAAAGTTTGAAAAATGGTAATTATAAAGGGAAAGGTACATTGAACACAATAACCGCTATTCTCCCTGACAACTTTGAATTCCACTGTTCCGAGACATTGATTTGCAGATGCTTCATATTGGAGATCCTTTTGACAGTTGAAATGTCCCAGATGAACCATGTCTAATTTGATGTAGTTACCTTGCCATAAAACGGAGGTCTTTTTACGACTGAAATGCCCCGACCTGATGCAGTTACCTTGTCATGATCCTTAACTTTTGCATAGATCGCCCTTGCGGGTTTCAATCTATCAGGATAAACATTCATTTTTTTTTATATGTCTCTAACTTTTGCATAGACCGCCCTTTCAGGTTTTCAGTCCATCGAGACGCTCTTTTTTTTTGTCTAAGCCGCCTTTTCAGGTTTGCGACTCATCGAGCTTTCATTTTTTTCTTGACAAAGTATTTCTTGACTGTATCGGTATTCATAGGACGTGCAAGTTTGCTACCATTCATTGTGAATTGGCATCCATTTGCCCCCAGAATCGAGTAATACATTTTTTTGCACCAAGCCACTTTCTTGACATTCGCGGGGACAAACATTCTTTGTCGCATACTTGCTTTATCCTTTTGATATAACTGTCCAAGACATTCTGCGATAACACTTTTAAATCCTTCATTGGAACTTCCGTTAACGGGATTTTGACTTCCATGAGAAGCATTGCCTTTATGTTGTATACTGAGGGATGGAGGGGGATTGCCCCTGTTGAAGTGTGTACTGAAGTACAATACCCATGCGAGGCAAATTGTAGCATCTCGTGCCAGTTCTTGTACATGAAAGTCCTCTTCTGGACAATCTTTCTTGATATTTGCAGCTTCGATGGCCAAGATGCCCCAGTAGGCAAGAAATCTCATTGGAAACTCCTTCATCATCCTCCTCTTTAGCCTCGGATATAAGGAACTCAAAGTCGAGAGAGAGTACATGGTTTAAGTGTTCAATGGGTTTAAAAATGCATGATTTGATTATTGATATAAACATTATGATTATGCAGATATGTGGAAATGATTTAAAGAAAA
Source organism: Medicago sativa (assembly GCF_051527215.1). Lineage (NCBI taxonomy): Eukaryota > Viridiplantae > Streptophyta > Magnoliopsida > Fabales > Fabaceae > Medicago > Medicago sativa. Next base: position 35,925,147 of record NC_140755.1, on the reverse strand, counting down.
AGAATTTTTTTGGTTTTTTGTATTACCATTTTTCCAGAAAAAACACAAAAATAAAAACAAAGTCGGGATCAAAGCGACTTTTCATTAATGATGAAAATACATAAAGCAAAAAGCCCTAAACAAGTTCACTTTCGTCTTGGGTGGGACGAGAGGATTTTTTTTTTTTTTGAAAAACATAAAACAACAAAACAACATATTAATTGAACAAATGAGTAATAGAAAGAAACACTAACCGCAGCTAAACATACCACGTACCATAACCGCAACTAAACATTCCAAGTACCACCCGAAGCTCATGGACCTCTTGCTCAAGCTGATCCATCTTTTGCGTTTGTACGAGTTTTTGCATATGCGAGCCGAACTTGGACAAAGAAATCGGACCACTTTACTAATGGATTAACCGTTTGTAGATAAAGACAAAGTATGAGACACGGACTAGAAACTGTGAATGCACATGATGTACGAAATGCTTATGCAAAAAAAAAAGTACAATTTTTTTGATGTTTTGATGAGAAAAGTTTTTTATGCATGTATGCATGTATGCATGATTATGCTACACAAACAGTGAAAACGTGGTGAGGTTTAAGTCCATATGTTGGAGCCAAGGGTATGTACGCCATTTGGTAGGGACTATGGTTTAATTTGCACTTGTATCACAGGTTCTACCAAGTTCCCCAAGTCTACAACCCCCTCCGAATTTTATCGGATACCGAGAAAACACCCGGTCCAACAACGTTCGTAGGAAAGTCTCGTTTGAGTGTAGTATCGCGTGTCGACTAATTCCGAGAAAACACCCGGTTAGCCACCACACTACGTCCTAAAAGGCCAAGATGGGTTAAAGGTAACTAAAGGTTCTTAGCTTCGACGGAAACTTAAGAGTAATAAAATCTAAACGTGAAAACACACGTCGACAAATATCACTTCAAGCTCCTCCGCTAAGTGTGGTTATCTCACATGTGTCAAGACACGAGAATACTCTCGGTATGCCACTATGAGTCTACCACCCCTATCTTATATTTCCCTCAAGTCCAAGTTAGGACTTATCTCACCACTCACATTAAAAGAAATGAGAAAGAAGAAATGAGAACAAACATACACGTAATTTCCATCTTTTTATAAAAAAAAAATATTTTTTTTAGAAAGTTTATAGCACAGAATTTAAACAAAGCCAAGTTAGGCTCAACCCTCTTACTGTTATTCCCCAGTGAAGTCGTCATTTCTGTCGCGTCATTTTTCGGACGGTCAAAGGCCATTTTGATTGGCGTTCGACCCACTTTTGATTTCACGACTGAACATTTAATTCTTTTCAAAAGAATGTGGAAAAAGGTTCAAATACTCTACGAGAACCTCTTGATTTTTTATTTAACTTTTGTGCTATAAACTTGCTTGCTTAAAAAATGGAATTCGAAATGATAAAAGAAAAGAAAGTCCTAATTTATCTACATTTTTATTGATTTGGAAGGACGCATGTCCTTTACCTACGTACCCGTGAGGGATCAAAACCTCGTAGTTCGGGGTGGTGTATTGACGTTTGATTTGTTTTTGTGTTTTTTAATAGTATTTGAAAAAAGGTTTTAAAATGAAAAGCCAAGTGGCAAATTGGAATATGTTTGTGTTCTTTATATTGAAAGCAAAATCACTCAAAATAGCATTACATTGATTGATGTTTGATTTAAGAAAATAAAATAAAAAGACGATTTTTTTGATCTAGGGTCAAGGTTTGTTTATGAAAATATTTTTATGATTTTTATTATTTGAATGTTTTTATTATTTTGAATGATGATATGAAAATTATATAAGCAGAAATATAATATTAACAGTTTGATTTAGGACCAGAGCACTCTGGAGAATGATTATATAAGCAGAAATATAATATTAACAGTTGATTTAGGACCAGAGCACTCTGGATTAATTTAATTAACAAGGACCAGATTGTTCTGGAGAATAATATAATACTAACAGTTATTTTAGGACCAGAGCACTCTGGATTAAGGTGTTTATTTAATGACAAAATTTAAATATGCATATGATAATAGTAGACAATAGAATGTAATGCAAAAATAAAATAAAAATGCATGAGAAAATAAAATATGCGAGAGAGAATTAAAATGCATGAAAAAAGAAATAAAAATTAGATGCTGGGGGGTGTAGGCAGTATTGTGAGGGGTGCAAAGAATAATAAGAAATGAAATTGGGCTTAGGAACAAGCTGGGACCGGTTCGGATCCTGGGTGGATCGATTTGGGCACATGGAGTGGGTCATGGGCTTGATGGATTTGAAATGGGCCATTTGTATAACACCCATACTAGACGTATCTAGAAAGTATAGCACGCGCGTTGAATTTAGTATTGGATACATTAAAATATACAACATAAAAACTTCGAATGAATTTATATACAACAAAACACGTTCGCACAATAACAATACATCACATATTATCTTATCTAAAATAAATACATCCTTGAGATCCATATTCTTCATGCTTCGGGTACGAACGAGCTCTTGCTGAAAATCCATTCGGCTACTAGCTTGCCATCCATCCTGATAATCTGAAACAAATAAGGATTGGGATGAGACATAATGTCTCAGTGAGTTCCCCTAAATCCTAGGCTATAGGCAACCTCAAGGGAAAACCTACGGTCACCACGTGTCTACATTACAACCTGACGGTTGATTATACGTGTGTGGGGACTTGCATACTTAGACGGTAGTGCATACTAGAGCCGTCATAGTTTTATCTTATCTTGTTGTAGGCTTCACTTCCTATACGTGTCATGGCGGTCGAGGGGGAGTCTAAAACCGCATTGCCAAGAATACACTCTATGTGTCAAGGCCTAAACATAACATAATCATGGCACGATTCTAAACCGGACGATTAGGGGAATCCTAAGATCGTCATCGGTATCATGTTCTTTACTTGTTCTATTCCATGCCTTGTACTTGTCATGTAGCATCTAATGCTCTTATTCTTAAACATAAACTTGCATGGGTTCACTCTTGCATAACCATGAACATAACATAATCATAATCATATCATACATAAATGTATCTAAGTTCATTCAATTATGTTAGCGTTGAACAAACAATTATTATCTTGATTCATTTTACGGATAGTCCCGGGTGGAGTAACCCCGAGATCAATCCCATACATGACCGATGTACGTACATCGGACTCCCTCGGTGTCGTGCGGGTCCCTTGCGGCTTAAACCGTTCCCCTTAGGTCGAGAACCTCTCGTATCCCCCTGGCGTGGATAACAAGAGACACGAGCACCTACGTCTTGTTACTCAGTGACATGCGGGTCCCTTACGGCTTAAATCGTTCTCATAATGAGAACCCCTTGTATCCCCCTGATGTGGATATCAAGAGACATGTCACCTACACTTATTAGTCATGGTCTTGTCGTGCATAAGTTAAACATATACATACTTACTTGCTTATTACCTCGGACCCTTGAGTCGATCCGATTAGCGGTAAACTTATACTTGTTCATGTACATACTTAATCGTGGTGGAGTGATTAACTAATCAAACCACATCTTATCATGCTTGCTAAACACTCTTAACATATGCGAAGAGTTTACACTTCGCGTCTTAGCATTCTAGAAGTCTTGCTAACTTGCTAGTTCTCAACGACTATGTCGAGGCTCTAGTTTTCCCTTGCTTAATGAATATTTGCTACCCGTTTCATGACATGATTTCTCTCGTATGCCATGCCTTACTAACATGCTTAATACTTGCCTCATATCATAAATGCTTTCAAAAATAATCATTTAGGACCTTGGTTTGAGGGGTTTACATTCGTTAAAAGACACCACAGAGAAAACTGCGTTGCGAATCCCCACGCCTGCCTGAAGCGAGCAAAACAATGGGATTTCTCCCTGTCTTACTCGCCTAGGCGAGTAGATTTGCTGGGGAGGCGAGCAGCAGCTCGCAGCTGCGAGTTGGGGGCGAGCAAAACCCCCCATTTGCAGTTCTAGCTCGCCATGGCGAGTAATTGCTCGCCGTGGCGAGTTAGGACAGTCCAGAACACATAAAATTGGTATTTTTGACCCAAAAACCTCAAACCAATTGTCTCTAAGCATATTGGAACATAATTGATCATATAAAACTTGTAAAACATGTATATGGCAAGAATTATCATGTATAGCATTCATGGCATAAAAAGGGGCAACTAGACTAATACTTGAACCCTAGAATTTCATATTATTCATAATAGACATACATGGCATAATCATAATCCCAAAGGGTGGGAAGTCTATCTATGGAACTCACCTAATCATAATCTTGAAGCAACTCCAAGCTCCAAGCTCAAACATGCCCAAAACCTTAGTTTTGCTCCCTTTGCTTCCTTACTCATACCATTCAAACCTATCATCCTTTTCTTGCAAACCAAGACACCATTTCAAGCTCAAAACCATACTTCAACATTACCCTCAAAACACATATTCAAAACATAATGTCAAAAGGAATTCTTGGTGAGGAAGGATAGAGATATTTATCCATTCAAACTTATTATTATTACCTTGTTCATGTGGAGACCATACCTTGCACCAATTAGGATTCACCTTCACCATACACCAAACCCTAGATTTCCAATCACTTCTTCAAGAGGAGAAATAGAAGAAAATCAAACATAATCCATACTTCCTTAATCTTAAATGATCATAAGAGAACAAGTTTGGAAACTTACCAAAAGAGGATGAAGTTTCATTAAGATTGGTGAAGAGGAGAAAAGATGGAATGAACTTCATGAGAGGTGGAAAAAGAGAAATCCAACCTTAATCAAGCTTCTACTTGTACAAGAGATCATGAGGGAGTAATATCATTCACTTGCTATGGAGAGGAAGAAGATTTGGAAAATTGATGGAGAAGAAGAAGAAGGGAAAAGTGGCGTGAGAAGGAGAGAGAGAAGGGAGAGAAAATATTCCTTCCAACTTAGAGAGAGAAAGAGATTGAGATAATGAGATATTTTTCCCAAAAACCATTTAAATATCCTTTCCGCGTGAAATTACTATTATACCCTTGCCTCTAGCGTGTTTAAAACGTCTCTGATACTTTTCCCGTAAATAGCTGACTTATCATAAAATATTTCCAATAACTTACTTTCCATGAATTTAATTCCTCTGACACGATCAACTGGTAATATACCGATACTGCCAGGCGGGATATTACATTCTACCCCCCTTAAAAAAATTTCGTCCTCGAAATTTAGATATCGACTATCTATCATCATGACAAAATTTACCATCTTTGGTCTGAACCATACATATTCAAAACACAGATTCTGAAGAAGTTCGTCATTACTTGTGTTTCGTTCTGTTTCTCAATCCACATACTTAAGCATATAGCTTTCTTGACCTTAATATCACTTAACTTGAAGGCATTTAATACATCATGATTTAGAACTTTCCTTACTACACATAGACTCATTGTCTTGAACTCGTATCTTACCCGCTTAACATAAACCTTTCATAAATGTATCTTATCATAAACATGAACAATCAGGATTTTCCTTTTAACTGGGGTCCTACCGGAAACCAGGTTTGCCCTACAGTGCTTACATGTAACTTTGAATCATCTTTCCATGCATACATAATCTTATCGGGTAAACGTATATTTCCTACATCAGTTTACTTACTGTACTTCTAGACACATGCTTCTTACTTGTATTACTCATGTAAACGATTTCATGAATCTTTTATCTCTTTTCAGAACCTTAGGAAATCTTTCGACTTCATTGCATTCTTATCGCATCCGAACTAATGGGTAACTCATATTGCCTGACCTGAAAAAGTGAAATCAACTAGCCACTTCATCTGACAATCTAATAACCAACGTTGCGGTTCACATGCTTTTGAAACTTTCTAACATATCCACTTGCACATACATCGTATACTCTTAATACACTTCCATGTATCCTACATGATATTGACTTTATACGAATATTGTCGTTCCAATAGCATGGGCATTCTTTCAAGTGACATCTCTTGTTAAATGATAACAATACGTGTTCTAAAATCTTTCTTAAAGAAATTTTTCTTAAACTTTGGTATTCGGGTTCTTGGAACGAATGTACACATGACTAAAAAGGTTTTATCATTTCCAAAACTGATTGTGTAATGGTACCACAGAACCACCAGACGAGTTTCTATATTCTGAAAAAGATTTAACAACTCGCCCCAAACTTGTCCACGACAAGTTGGTTCTGAAGCTTGTACGTCTTAAGTGAGATTACTTACGACGTATCTTATCAGTTTTGAAAACGTAAAATTTCATGAGTTATCGTTCCCAAGTTCCTAAATACCAATCTTAACTTTAAAAGCTATAAAATCATGGCTTGAAATGTCTTAACAAGTATCGTTTTCACTCAACAAGTATTTCATACAAGAGTATGAATCTCATTGCACATCACTTAAAAGTTGCTTCTCTCTCATGATAACTTGCTTACATATCCGTAGGAAATCCTTGAACCTCTTGACATTAACATTGTTCCTCTTCTTTGGAACACTAAACTTGATTCTTTAACTGAGTCGCAAGTCAAACCTTCTGAATCTTACAAGTTTTCCATATTTCATGATTACCGATTAACTTTCATGGCGCTACTCTGATTCCCTCCGGTTGGCTTAAACAAATACTATAATCCATTAAAGCAATTGAGACTTCAATTCATGCTTATCACTTGATTACTTACTTCTTGAGAACTTCCATGTTGCAACCAACATCACCACCTTACACTTGCCTTGTAAATTCAAAAATCGTGATAACTTATCTTATACTCATAATACTTGACTTGGGGGTAAACCTTACGTTCTAGCTGGTTGCATTTATCATACATATCATACTTGAACTTATTTCCGAGTAAACTCAAATTCTTTGACAAACTCATCTTGCACTTGAACATATCTTTCTTGAACATCTAATCCTTGTACCTTCGCATTCTCGCATACTATATTTTGCTGAACCATACCATTGCTTGCTCGTTAATTTTTCCTTTAAGAAAACTTCATAAAATAGCGCATGGGTCATTGACGTTGATGATTTTATACTTTATAAATATATATCAAGTTTAGGCCCCGGCCATTGCTTCGTGAATCATAGAACGAGTTGATAACACATACGTGTCACCAAACCTGGACTCTAATGAGTCTAGCCCGCTCTACAAGTGTCGTAGCAACCCGGTTCCTAGAAAATTTCCTATGAATTTTTCAAATGTCAACTTCAATCACCCATAGGTACCAATCTTTCTAAAATTATTTAAACTTTATATTTCAACATCATATCGAGCCTTAGCAAGTCTATTAAGCAAAACATAGGTTCGAGAGATACGTCATAATTCTGAGAACCTTGTGTTTTCCATAACTTGCACCACTTTAACTTCTTTCTTAATACCTTCACATCTATGACTTCCGTACCAATATGATAGAGCCAAACCGCAAGCGCACGGCCTATCGAAGTAATAGTAGTAAGAAGAGTATCGTTCCGCTAGGGAGTTGTGAATCCAATTAGCTTTTAGAGAATGATTAGAAGAGAAGAAAGATTATGAAATAGGGGGTTAATTGCTGAAGATAAATAACAATAATAATAAAAGAGCCTTGGGATTATTGGTTTATCATAATAACAAACCCTTCACTAGACAAGACTTAAACATCTAATTTCATGGTTTACACCTTAATTTCTAAAGACCGGTTTCCCTTAGCCCCTCACCTTTCCGATGAAAGTCCGATGAGAGTTTACTTCTAGTAACCAAGCCTATTTCACTGACATGATTACTAGAAGATGCATAGAGGATTGAAACTACTCTTTGTCTCAATAATTGCAAAGACTATTTCACTGTTTTGCAATTATTGTCTAGATTCACTTGTTCCAACATCAAAGCTCCGCTCTCGCTTTATGAATTGATGTTTGGGATGATGGATTAACGATTATCAAACCCTCCGCTTTCGCTTCCACAGTTTGATAATTGTTAATCCACGTTAAGACGGTGAATCTAGATTAGAAATTAGGGTTACATAGAAATTAGGGTTTAAGCTTGGTTTGTTTAGGATTATGTCATTAGACTTACCAACAATCCCAAGACGAAGAAGTCTACTCACTAACGTTCATTGTAGACATGGGGGAAGAAGAGAGAAAACAGTAATATAAAAGAGCAATAATATAAAAGTGAACTTTTATTCCAAGAACAAAAGATGAACGTTTATGATGGAGTGCTACTCTATTTATAGCTTTACAATTGACTTAGAAACTAAGCTACTATAAGGGCAAAACAGTAAAGCTGCAACGGAGTAACTTGGGCTTGAAGAAAAGCAGCAAAAGTGGTCCTGGAGGGTGGCACGGCCGTGCCACATGTTGGCACGGGCCGTGCCAAGCTTCTGACTTGGTAGAGACATATTTTTGTCTCGTATCTTCGTATTCTTGTACTGTATTTCCTCCAGTCCTCTTTCTTTTGCTCCAAGACACCTTCCACCATATATTCGTTCCTAAAATATAATAAAATGCAATTTGAAGTAAAAGATTCAAAAAGGAAATAATATTAAAATAAAATAAAACCAAATCTAAATAAAACGATACTAAATAATGCATAAAACTAGACTAAATTATGACTCATCAAACTCCCCCACACTTGAATCTTTGCTTGTCCTCAAGCAAAAGGCAGCAAACATAGCAGCAACAAAAGATTTGATTATGGCAATATTAAGAACAAATGTCTCAAAAGAAAGGCTTTGCCTCAAGTATACTAATCACAATTTCAAATACTTCTCAGGAACCTATTCTACCCAACATCAAGTCTCAAGTGAGTGTGTGTGTGCAGTCCAACCCTTTTCTTGCTCCTGTATAAGACAGATATTATGAGGAATAGGTTCTATCCTTAGTGCTAAAGTAACCGAGAAAAGTCCTTTCTTCATTTCATATAAGAGTGATGGTAGTTCGAGTTAAAATTAAATTAGATATAACAATTAAGCACAAGGGGCTGCAGATGCTTAGGGGCTATCTATCCTCATAGGAAGTCTTCTCGGATGTAATTGTCCTTTCCTCCTAGATTCAAAATCACCCTAAACAGTGCTGCAAAATTATTGTTTGTTTCATCTCCGCGTAGGAAGTCTTTTTGGATGTAATTGTCCTTTCCCCCTAGCATTGATGAATTTGTTTTACTTTAAGTTCAAATTAGGGAGTCACCACCACAATTAGGAAGTTAGGGATTGTCCTTTCCCCCACATGTTGGTGCCATTCTCCCGCCCCATTTAACATTAACAAATTAAGAAGAATATAACGATTAAGGACAATTTGATTAATTTTCCCACACAAACTTATACTACTTTTACTCTGAAGACTTTAAAGGGTCTAAGTTAACACTAAAGATAGAACATGCTCCTTAAAATACCTATTCATACACTTGCTCAAAGATTGCAACTGGGTGCTTTTCTCATTGGAGATTTTCACAATAAAACAAGATGTGGGTATAGCAAGAACATAAGAAACACAAGAAACTACTTTCATGTACAAGAAACAACCTTTAAAGAAGAGACAAAACAAAAAATTTTATGCCATATTTTACATTAAAAACAAGCTACTAATCATGCCTCTTGCTATAAAAACAAAACAAAAGAATAAAGTTCAAGGGAGTTTGGGAACACTACGACTCTAGACACTTTATTAGCCCCCCCCCCCCCCCCCCCCCCCCCACACTTAGGAGAAGCATTGTCCTCAATGATTCAAAAAGAAAAAATAAAAGAAGAAGAAGAAGAGGAAGGAGAAGAAGAAGAAGAAGAAGAAGAAGGTGTAGAAGTAGAAGAAGAGGAGGAAGAAGAAAGAGTAAAGGAAGAGGAAAGCTCACAATTTTATTGAAGTTCATAAAGTAGACCTTTGGAGGTGAAGGTGTTGTATCATGTTTCAGAGCATTTGATTGTTTTCTTCATTTATTCGATTGCTCCTTTGGACATTGGTTCTTTCAACACCTTGTCTTTGTTGCTCGGTGCTTTATTCTTTGAACTTTGGTTTGCATCCATGCCCGCCGTTCATCATTATAGCTTCCACCGGCTTCTTGTTCATGGTGCAAGTTTGCACCTACCTCTTCTTCATTACCATCATCATCACGATCATTATGTACCTGTGGGTTAGTACCAACATAAAGCAAATTTTCCGCCACCTCCGGTTTAGTTATATCCGGATTAGGTAGAATAATCAAACAATAAGCTCTAATAATTCTCCATTCATATTGGTAATTGTGAGTAGGTTCATGGGTTCTGAGGACAAAGTAGTGATAGTATATAAGTCTAGACAAAAGTTTCCCTCTATCCTCTTGATCCCTTGATTCACACTCACCCCAAACTTCCTAGCAAGAAAAGTGATGATTCCACCTACCATTATATCACTCTTATCATCCAGTTTCTTTTTAACAATTGAAACAAGTTAATCAAGCAAATAATAGCAAATGTTATATGATGGTTATAAAGCATAACCCACAACAGCTCATTAATCCTCATCATTCCTACCTCTTTATTATGCATCCATTCCCATCTTTTGTTTTCATTAAACTCACCGGCTTCATGGCCATGATATTCTTCCTTTTGGTGCAAGTTAGCACCTTCTCCCACATCATAGTGCAAGTTAGCATCGTCTCCTTCATCATCATCTTGCTCACTAAGAACCTGCACATCATCAACATACAACAAATTTGCTTCCACCTCGGTGGTAGTCCGAGATGGGTTAGGAAGTAAAAACATAATAGGCACATTAAGCTTTGAGTTGGTGATGGAGTGGTGGATGAGGTTTGATGAAATTTATAGCAATGAGGGTGTCCATGTGAAGTCTATTGTTTCCCTCAATTTGTTTTGATCCCCTCATCCTCACCAATGCAAAAATGCCTAGCTATGTATGTAATGATGCCACCCACTACTATATCTCCTTTACCGGCCGGTCTAGTACCGACAAAGTCTAGGTAATTAATCAGATAAAAGCAAGTGTTGACCGGGTGGTTGTAGAGCATTGCTCATAACATGAACTGCTCATCGGTTCTAGTGTTCCCAAAAGGCAGCTGGTTGGTAGTTATCCGGTTTTAGGCTAGGGTCCCAAGAATCATGAATATACCCCTCGTTTGCAAAACCTAAGGTATCACAAAAGTGCTGTAGAGACATATCATAATTAACATTCATTAACCAGAAAGAAACTCTATGCTTAGGGTTATCAAAATCCAACTTATTTTTAGTAAAAATAATTGAGTTGAGAAATTCATAAGTGAAATTTTCATAAACCCGCATAGGTTAAATCAGTCCAACCTAGCCTTCCTAAGCCTATAAACATCAGCACTAAGCTCTAGCATATTCAAAGTATGAGAATCGGGATATCGAGAAGGATGCAAGGGTTTAGAGATTAGAATTTTATACCTGTCCCGTTGCTTGTTGTCTCGAAATTGGATTCCATGATTCTTTGCTTGTGCTTGCTTCTTTGAGGGAGGACCTCCGAAAGAGCTTGCTGGTTTCTTACCACTTCTTCTTGAAGCCATATGACCTTTGGTGTGGATTGGTTTTGAAGGTTTAGGGTTTGGGAATATATTTGGTGGAAAGGATTGGTTTAGGGTTGGAGTTTATGTTTTAGTAAGGTTGATGGGTTTGGTTATGGAGATTTGTTGAGAATTTGTGGTTGTTAGGTTTAATGGAGAATAAGGTTTTGGTGAATTATTGAGTGGATTGGTGAAGATTTGATGGAGATATGAAGGTTTGAGGTTTGAAGGTTATGGAAGTTTAAAGAGAGATTTAGGAGATGAAAGAGGTTTGTGTTGGAGAATGAATGGAGAAGAAGAGAAAAATTGGGTTTATAGAAGGCTAGAGGTCGGGCACGGCCGTGCCACCCTTGGCACGGGCCGTGCCAACTTTCTGTGGGTTTTGGCCAATTTTGCTTCAAAAACACTGGCACGGCCGTGCTAACCTTAGCACGGGCCGTGCCAACCTTCTGGTCAAGGGGCTTCAAAATTTTCGGTTTTTCTTGAATCATACTTGGACAATTACCTACAAAACAACTTAAAACAAAGAAAAACAAACAAAACAAAAGCAATTAAATGCGTGGGTTGCCTCCCACGAAGCGCTCGTTTAAAGTCATTAGCTTGACGATCAAAAGGTTTCTCTATCCGATACCTAATCTCTCACTAAGGGACAATGGCATCAAACTAATATTCTCCCCCAAATCACATGTTGTTCTTTCTATAGTTTTGGATCCTATGTCACATGGTATGGAAAAACTCTCGGGATCCTTAAGTTTAGATGACAATTTGCTTTGAATGATTGCAATGGATTTCCTAAACTGTTCATCTAACTTGGACTCATCAAACCCTTGTGGGAAATGAATTTTTGGCTCATATGGTGGTGATATGTGAGGCTTTCCACTTTCTACTACAACTTTCTCACTTTGTGGCTTTTCACTCTCTACCTCAACCTCAATTTTCTTGGTTTCTACAACGGGGTCTTCTAATTGCTTACCATCCCTAGGTGTAATAGCATTTATTGGGCTTTTGGGGTTGGTTTCAGTTTGACTCGGGAAGACTCCGGAGGGTTGTGGGTAAGAGGTTACTTGTTGGGCTACTTGAGGGATTTGAGTCTCAAGCATTTTGTTGTGAGTAGAAAGAGAATCCACATTTGCGGAAAGCCTATTGAGAGAGTCATTCAAAATTCCAGCTTTGACTTTAAACTCTTGGTTATGCCTAATGTTATCTAATTCAAAATTTTCTATCAAAAGTTCCAAGTCGGATTTTTGAGAGACTCTTTGGTTGTTTGCAAAACCGGGTGGTGATATTTGTTGTCCAAAAAGATTTTGAGGGGTTTGAGAAAAAATTTGATCATTCCTAAACCCATAGTTTACCTGCTCGGGACTTCTAACAACACTACCTAGTTGACATTCAACACCAGTGTGACCAAAAACTTCATAAGCTTTACAAGGTGGTGAAAGGGGAGAAAAGGTCCATTGATAAAGGTTTTGAGCCATGCCTGAAATCAAAACAGTTAGAGATAGAATAGAAAAAGAGAAAGAGAAAGACAGAGAGAGAGAGAGAGAGAGAGAGAGATGTTTTTTTTTTTTTTATAAATATATATATATATATATATATATGAAACAAATATAAAACGAAAATAGAATAAAATAGAATAAAGTAAAGATTCTTTTTTTTTTTTTTGAAAGAAATATAAAAACAATAAAATAAAATTAAACAACGAAAAAGATTTTTTTTTTTTTTTTAGTCTAATCACTATTAAAAAGTTAATCAAATTACAACAACTCCCCGGCAACGGCGCCAAAAACTTGATAGAGCCAAACCGCAAGCGCACGGCCTATCGAAGTAATAGTAGTAAGAAGAGTATCGTTCCGCTAGGGAGTTGTGAATCCAATTAGCTTTTAGAGAATGATTAGAAGAGAAGAAAGATTATGAAATAGGGGGTTAATTGCTGAAGATAAATAACAATAATAATAAAAGAGCCTTGGGATTATTGGTTTATCATAATAACAAACCCTTCACTAGACAAGACTTAAACATCTAATTTCATGGTTTACACCTTAATTTCTAAAGACCGGTTTCCCTTAGCCCCTCACCTTTCCGATGAAAGTCCGATGAGAGTTTACTTCTAGTAACCAAGCCTATTTCACTAACATGATTACTAGAAGATGCATAGAGGATTGAAACTACTCTTTGTCTCAATAATTGCAAAGACTATTTCACTGTTTTGCAATTATTGTCTAGATTCACTTGTTCCAACATCAAAGCTCCGCTCTCGCTTTATGAATTGATGTTTGGGATGATGGATTAACGATTATCAAACCCTCCGCTTTCGCTTCCACAGTTTGATAATTGTTAATCCACGTTAAGACGGTGAATCTAGATTAGAAATTAGGGTTACATAGAAATTAGGGTTTAGGCTTGTTTTGTTTAGGATTGAGTCATTAGACTCCCCAATAATCCTAAGACGAAGAAGTCTACTCACTAACGTTCATTGTAGACATGGGGGAAGAAGAGAGAAAACAGTAATATAAAAGAGAAATAATATAAAAGTGAACTTTTATTCCAAGAACAAAAGATGAACGTTTATGATGGAGTGCTACTCTATTTATAGCTTTACAATTGACTTAGAAACTAAGCTACTATAAGGGCAAAACAGTAAAGCTGCAACGGAGTAACTTGGGCTTGAAGAAAAGCAGCAAAAGTGGTCCTGGAGGGTGGCACGGCCGTGCCACATGTTGGCACGGGCCGTGCCAAGCTTCGGACTTGGTAGAGACATATTTTTGTCTCGTATCTTCGTATTCTTGTACTGTATTTCCTCCAGTCCTCTTTCTTTTGCTCCAAGACACCTTCCACCATATATTCGTTCCTAAAATATAATAAAATGCAATTTGAAGTAAAAGATTCAAAAAGGAAATAATATTAAAATAAAATAAAACCAAATCTAAATAAAACGATACTAAATAATGCATAAAACTAGACTAAATTATGACTCATCACAATACCGGAACTTCCAATCTCTTGATCTGAGCTCTTTCTTGACTCTTGACACATTAACTTCCAAAGCTACCCTAAACCATATCGATTTCGTTGATCGTTGCCTATGCCTTTTTCCTTGAAAATCTTAGGAGATGATATGCATTCGTTACTTGATGTCATAAAAGATTTTCATCACATAAAAGATTATTGTGAGGACATCTCACCAATAGTCATTGCAAACCTTTGGAACGAACGGGTAAATTTCATAAAAACGAAAATTTCGTTCCAAGTTCGCTATGGATGAGTTTCTCCAATTATATTATTATTATTTTTTTCTCAAGTAACCAATGCACATCATTCATTCCTAGCATCATAAAACATTCTATAACATTTGCATGGCAACATCAACCTTTTCGATACAATTCTTGGCACGTCGGAAATCAATGCCTTAATCCTGATAACATAAAACTTTCTCTTGAATCCTTAATTTCCTCCACTACGAATAGCTTACTTCTTTACGTTGCCACTTACGCAACTTGACAAACCTTCATGTCCTTAACTTCATTTACATATTGCTATTCCTGAGAACCTGCTGTCTCCGTCAACATATGTCGACCTCTTACTACCTTGTAGCCTTGTACTGACATTTCAAAATATCATAAACTCGTTCCAACAACTCTTACCGAAACTTCCGGTCATGGTTAGATACATATATCCAACTTCTTCTCTTTCGGGTACATGGAGTATTACTAACATCTTACCCGACATTGTCGGAACATCCCTTCTTAACATGCCTTACATTCCCGGAGGATTCACACTTCCACTTGATTAGTTCACCGGCCACCTTTTGGCACGATCAACTACTTCATCCCATACTTCGTTCCTCCTGGGTCCTATTCAGCTCTCAGGCATCCATTCTAATCGTTGAATGCTAATTTGAGTTGATCAGGCTCAACTAACAACAACAACTAGAACATTTACCCGGAACCCAATGGTCCCACTACCTTAGTTGTAATTTAATGACCCAAGGCACGGTCTGAATCGACCAGCTCTGATAACAAATATAACACCCATACTAGACGTATCTAGAAAGTATAGCACGCGCGTTGAATTTAGTATTGGATACATTAAAATATACAACATAAAAACTTCGAATGAATTTATATACAACAAAACACGTTCGCACAATAACAATACATCACATATTATCTTATCTAAAATAAATACATCCTTGAGATCCATATTCTTCATGCTTCGGGTACGAACGAGCTCTTGCTGAAAATCCATTCGGCTACTAGCTTGCCATCCATCCTGATAATCTGAAACAAATAAGGATTGGGATGAGACATAATGTCTCAGTGAGTTCCCCTAAATCCTAGGCTATAGGCAACCTCAAGGGAAAACCTACGGTCACCACGTGTCTACATTACAACCTGACGGTTGATTATACGTGTGTGGGGACTTGCATACTTAGACGGTAGTGCATACTAGAGCCGTCATAGTTTTATCTTATCTTGTTGTAGGCTTCACTTCCTATACGTGTCATGGCGGTCGAGGGGGAGTCTAAAACCGCATTTCCAAGAATACACTCTATGTATCAAGGCCTAAACATAACATAATCATGGCACGATTCTAAACCGGACGATTAGGGGAATCCTAAGATCGTCATCGGTATCATGTTCTTTACTTGTTCTATTCCATGCCTTGTACTTGTCATGTAGCATCTAATGCTCTTATTCTTAAACATAAACTTGCATGGGTTCACTCTTGCATAACCATGAACATAACATAATCATAATCATATCATACATAAATGTATCTAAGTTCATTCAAATATGTTAGCGTTGAACAAACAATTATTATCTTGATTCATTTTACGGATAGTCCCGGGTGGAGTAACCCCGAGATCAATCCCATACATGACCGATGTACGTACATCGGACTCCCTCGGTGTCGTGCGGGTCCCTTGCGGCTTAAACTGTTCCCCTTAGGTCGAGAACCTCCCGTATCCCCCTGGTGTGGATAACAAGAGACACGAGCACCTACGTCTTGTTACTCAGTGACATGCGGGTCCCTTACGGCTTAAATCGTTCTCATAATGAGAACCCCTTGTATCCCCCTGATGTGTATATCAAGAGACATGTCACCTACACTTATTAGTCATGGTCTTGTCGTGCATAAGTTAAACATATACATACTTACTTGCTTATTACCTCGGACCCTTGAGTCGATCCGATTAGCGGTAAACTTATACTTGTTCATGTACATACTTAATCGTGGTGGAGTGATTAACTAATCAAACCACATCTTATCATGCTTGCTAAACACTCTTAACATATGCGAAGAGTTTACACTTCGCGTCTTAGCATTCTAGAAGTCTTGCTAACTTGCTAGTTCTCAACGACTATGTCGAGGCTCTAGTTTTCCCTTGCTTAATGAATATTTGCTACCCGTTTCATGACATGATTTCTCTCGTATGCCATGCCTTACTAACATGCTTAATACTTGCCTCATATCATAAATGCTTTCATTGATAATCATTTAGGACCTTGGTTTGAGGGGTTTACATTCGTTAAAAGACACCACAGAGAAAACTGCGTTGCGAATCCCCACGCCTGCCTGAAGCGAGCAAAACAATGGGATTTCTCCCTGTCTTACTCGCCTAGGCGAGTAGATTTGCTGGGGAGGCGAGCAGCAGATTTTCTGCCTGACCCTATTTGCTGGGGGCGAGTAATTGCTCGCCGTGGCGAGTTAGGACAGTCCAGAACACATAAAATTGGTATTTTTGACCCAAAAACCTCAAACCAATTGTCTCTAAGCATATTGGAACATAATTGATCATATAAAACTTGTAAAACATGTATATGGCAAGAATTATCATGTATAGCATTCATGGCATAAAAAGGGGCAACTAGACTAATACTTGAACCCTAGAATTTCATATTATTCATAATAGACATACATGGCATAATCATAATCCCAAAGGGTGGGAAGTCTATCTATGGAACTCACCTAATCATAATCTTGAAGCAACTCCAAGCTCCAAGCTCAAACATGCCCAAAACCTTAGTTTTGCTCCCTTTGCTTCCTTACTCATACCATTCAAACCTATCATCCTTTTCTTGCAAACCAAGACACCATTTCAAGCTCAAAACCATACTTCAACATTACCCTCAAAACACATATTCAAAACATAATGTCAAAAGGAATTCTTGGTGAGGAAGGATAGAGATATTTATCCATTCAAACTTATTATTATTACCTTGTTCATGTGGAGACCATACCTTGCACCAATTAGGATTCACCTTCACCATACACCAAACCCTAGATTTCCAATCACTTCTTCAAGAGGAGAAATAGAAGAAAATCAAACATAATCCATACTTCCTTAATCTTAAATGATCATAAGAGAACAAGTTTGGAAACTTACCAAAAGAGGATGAAGTTTCATTAAGATTGGTGAAGAGGAGAAAAGATGGAATGAACTTCATGAGAGGTGGAAAAAGAGAAATCCAACCTTAATCAAGCTTCTACTTGTACAAGAGATCATGAGGGAGTAATATCATTCACTTGCTATGGAGAGGAAGAAGATTTGGAAAATTGATGGAGAAGAAGAAGAAGGGAAAAGTGGCGTGAGAAGGAGAGAGAGAAGGGAGAGAAAATATTCCTTCCAACTTAGAGAGAGAAAGAGATTGAGATAATGAGATATTTTTCCCAAAAACCATTTAAATATCCTTTCCGCGTGAAATTACTATTATACCCTTGCCTCTAGCGTGTTTAAAACGTCTCTGATACTTTTCCCGTAAATAGCTGACTTATCATAAAATATTTCCAATAACTTACTTTCCATGAATTTAATTCCTCTGACACGATCAACTGGTAATATACCGATACTGCCAGGCGGGATATTACAATCTGATTGATCAAGCGGCCTGGATTTGATCTTAAATCAGAGTGATGTGGATCACTGGATCAGGATCTGATGGTCAAATGGGCGAGGGTGTACGTTATGGTGTACACACACGCGCACAGGATTAGGGTAGGGTATAAATACCCAAACCCCATCTATTTTCTTCATAATTCCCATTTCTTTCTCTCTCTACTCTTTCTTTCCCTCACGTGTTCTCTCTTCTCTCTTCACAAACTTCTTCTTCTTCTTTTTTTCGGTCACCGGAGGTTGCCTCCGGCGCGGTGGCCGACCACCGTAGGTGGTGGCGCCGCCGCTAGAGCCACCTCCTTTTTTATTTTTTTTTGTTTATTTTGATTCCTTTTTTTCTCCTCTTTCTGATTCTACTCTTAAAATTCCCAAATATCAAACCTATATCCCTAGATCTAAGAGTTTCACGAAAATACTACCTTTGTTTTTTAGATGGAATCAGTTCAGTTTTGAGGAGTTTGGGTCGCTGTGATTCGGCCGGTGTGTTTACTGTTGTGGGTTACGTTGGTTGTATGTTGATTGTTTTTATGAATTTGTGTTGCAGGTTCTGGCTTTTGTAAATGTTGCTTGTGACTTGGAATTGAGATGTCAGTAACGTGTTGTGGGTTTGATTGGTTTTTGTTACGGTTTGATGTTGTTGTGAATCGGCCTGTGGGTTTGTGTGTTGTTGTTGTGATACGTGACTGTTTGGTAATGGTGTCGAGTGAATTACTGGATTCTTTCTTTGCAGGTTATGGCTTGTAAAAGTTGGCTCTTTTGTGTGGTTGTTTGGATAGAAATTAGCTCTCTAATTCTTCCTCTTCTTCCTTGTTGTGCTTCAGCTCTGTTTTATAGAGTTGGGATGAGACATGGTGTCTATGAAGGAAGTGACACAACCTGCTTTGGCTTGTGTTCAAGGGGACATTACAGGTTGTGTTGGATTGGAAGAACGCGTTTGTTTTTTGGATATTTTGGGACCAAATTTTGATTAAAAAGAAATAATAATAATAATAATAATAATAATAATAATAATAATAATAATAATAATAATAATAATAATAATAATAATAATAATAATAATAATAATAATAATAATAATAATAAAAGAAGGACTAAAATAAAAACAAACTGAGATAAAAATAAGGATTAAAAATCGAATTTCAAATTAATAAAAGATGGAAACTAAAATTAAATAAAAAATGAAAATTGAGAGAAGAGGGCCCGACTCGGAACCAAATATGAGGTATTTTAAAATATCTCTCTGCCGAAATTTTCGCTGAAAAGTCAAAGATTAGTCGGGTTTAAAAGACACGTGTCGGTGTATGAATGCATGATTTTTTTGGTCAAAATTTGGGGTATGACAAAGATATTTTGTGCAGCATGCTTAAGCGTCCTTTGCACGCTTAAGCGTGCAACACGAGTTCTGCCCCTTTAAATAGGATTTTTACCTCTCTCTAGGATATACTTACTGTTTTATTGATATTTTCTGCATTCTAGAGAGAGGTTAGAGCTATTTCTTAAGAGAGAAACACAAAGCAAGTGTGTTAGGAGTAGATTCAAGCCAAGATTTGTTGAGATATCATGGATCTTGTCAATGAATCTTCATCTCTTTTTCATCCTTTGCATAGCTTTCATAGACATATGTAGCTATCATCTACTCTTGTAGTTTTGAGGTAATCAAACAAGCTATTATGTAATTTCTTGATCTTTTAATATATGGTTCTAGCTTAATTATTCAATATTGTTGTTATTCTTGTTTTAAATGTTTATTGAGATTCAAAATGATTTGGACACAAACTTTTGAATCTAGACTTAGAATAACAATCTATCTTAAGTTAATACTCTAGACATGGATGTTAATATTTGATAATCACTGATAATCTAGAATTAATGCTTTTGGACATTTAATCGGTTGGGAAATCGTCGATTAGATTATCCGAACGACTTGCAAAAAGAAATGAGAGCCATGCCCAAGCAAATCCTAGACTCTTTACAAAAAGAAGGCGGAACATCACAAGTAAATGCTTGTGAGTTATGTACGGGTGACCATCCCACCGGTTATTGTCCAGAACTTGGTTCATTTGAAGAAGAGGTAAACTTTTTAGGAAACCAACAACAAAGGCCAAACCAACAACAAGGGCAACAAGCCGGTAGTTCAAGTCAAGGCCAATATCCTGGTAATTCCAATCAAGGGAGATATCCGGGTAATTCCAACTTTCCAAGAGGGAACCAATTTAGCCAACCATGGAGACCACCACACAACTACCACTATCCACAATCAAACTACTACCAACAACCATATAACAACTAATACCAATATCCACCAAAAATAACCCACAACAACCAAATCGTTCTCAAAGCACCAATGAAACCTTAAACCAATTCATGCAAATGTCTATGGCCAATTGGCTCAACAAATGGCTCAAGGTAATCAACAAGGAGGACCATTCACCGCTAATACTCAACAAAATCCAAAAGAGCATTGCAAGGCTATTACAACAAGGAGTGGCAAGGTGATTAGTGAGGGGCTAGGTGATGATATTGAGGTTGAGAGGAAGGTTGTTGAACCAGTTGAAGAGGGGGATGAAGTGGTAGAGGTTGAAATGGGAATAGAGTTAGAAAAGCCACAAGAAGTAGTTGAAGAAGATGAGATGGGGCAAAAGAAGAAAGATGTGGTGAAAGAGAAAGAAAAGAAGAAAGAAGTTGAGAAGAAGGTGGCGGCTCAACACTTACCTTACCCACATGCTCCATCAAAGAAAGACAAAGAACGGCAATACTCAAGGTTTCTTGAACTCTTCAAGAAATTGCAAATTGATATCCCATTCTCGGAAGCCTTGGAGCAAATGTCGGCTTATACAAAATTCAAGAAAGATATCCTTTCCAAAAAGAGGAGAGTCAACGATGAAGAAACCATCCAACTCGATGCCAATTGTAGTGCTATCATTCAACGGAGGTTACCTAAGAAGGAACAAGATCCGGGAAGAGTCACTCTACTGGTAGTATCGGCACAACCAATGTAGGTAAAGCACTACTTGATCTTGGGTCAAGCATTAATCTCATGCCTTTGTCTGTTGCCAAAAGAGTTGGTGACCTTTGTATCAAGCGGACTAGGATGACTTTGCAATTGGCCAATAAATCCTTTGCAACACCACTAGGAATGACCGAAGATGTTCTTGTTAAAGTGGACAAATTTGTATTTCCGGCGGACTTTGTAGTGATGGATGTCGAGGAAGATGAGGATGCGCCTCTATTAATGGGAAGGAATTTCATGCAAACGGCTCGGATGATGATTGACCTCGATGATAATATCATGAAGGTAAAAGTTAATGATGAAGAGGTTACCTTCAACATCCGTGAAGCCTTGAAGCACTCAAAAGACAAGGGTGCATGCTTTAAAATGGATGCAACTGAAGAAGTCATCTTGACCACTCGGAAGTAATTGTATAACCGAACACCCCTTGAAAGTGCTTTGATGGACGCACTCAATGCCATAGATGAAGAAGAAACAAGAGAAATTGAAGAGTGCTTAAAGGAGCTAGATTCCTTGAAGGAGATTCCCC
Source organism: Medicago sativa (assembly GCF_051527215.1). NCBI lineage: Eukaryota > Viridiplantae > Streptophyta > Magnoliopsida > Fabales > Fabaceae > Medicago > Medicago sativa. The sequence goes on along the minus strand of NC_140755.1, from coordinate 35,903,215 downwards.
CTCATCAAGCTATACTAGAAGAATTGAAAGAGGAATCTAAGGAAGAAGCAAAAGTTGATGACACCAAGGTAGAGTTAAAAGTTTTACCATCACATTTGAAATATGTATTCTTAGAGAATGATGGTACCAAACCAGTGGTCATTAGTAGCTCCTTGTCCGTCAATGAAGAAACAAAGTTGGTGGAAATCCTCAAGTCCAACAAAGAAGCGATAGGGTGGAAGTTATCCGACTTAAAAGGGATAAGTCCATCTTATTGCATGCACAAGATAATGATGGAAGAAAACTTTAAACCGGTAGCACAACTGCAACGCCGCTTGAACCCAAACATGAAAGAGGTGGTGCGCAAGGAAGTGGTAAAGTTACTTAAAGCCGGCATGATCTATCCAATCTCGGATAGTGCTTGGGTAAGCCCGATTCAAGTAGTTCCCAAGAAAGGAGGGATGACGGTAATCACAAATGAGAAGAATGAGTTGATTCCAACTAGAACCTTCACCGGATGAAGAATGTGTATTGACTATAGAAGACTTAATCAAGCTACAAGGAAGGATCACTTCCCATTGCCCTTCATGGACCAAATGCTTGAAAAACTCTCCGGTCAATCCTTCTATTGCTTTCTTGATGGTTACTCTGGTTACAATCAAATCGTCGTGAACCCAGAAGATCACGAGAAGACGGCCTTCACTTGCCCCTTTGGTATTTTTGCTTATCGAAGAATGCCTTTTGGCTTGTGTAATGCACCCGCAACTTTCCAAAGGTGTGTTCAAGCCATCTTCTCCGATTTAATTGGTAAGTGTATGGAGGTGTTCATGGATGATTTCTCTGTTTTCGGATCATCGTTTGACTTGTGTTTAAAGAGCTTGGACACCGTGATGAAGCGGTGTATTGAAACTAGTTTGGTGCTCAATTGGGAGAAATGTCATTTCATAGTTACCGAGGGTATTGTCCTTGGTCATAAGATTTCTTCAAGGGGTATTGTGGTAGACCAAGCCAAGGTAGATGTCATTGGAAAACTTCCACCGCCTGTCAATGTCAAAGGCATTAGAAGTTTTCTTGGTCAAGCCGAATTCTATCGGCGTTTCATCAAGGACTTCTCCAAAGTTGCAAAGCCATTGAGCAACTTGCTCAACAAAGATAAGTCCTTTGAATTTGATAATAATTGTTTACATGCATTTGAATGTTTGAAAGAGAAATTGACCTCCGCACCCATAATCACCGCACCAAATTGGAACATTAATTTTGAACTTATGTGCGATGCTAGTGATTATGCGGTGGGGGCTGTTTTAGGTCAAAGGAAGGACAAAATATTTCATGCTATACATTATGCGAGCAAGGTCTTAAATGATGCTCAAATTAATTATGCAACAACAGAAAAAGAGTTGCTTGCAATTGTATACGCATTAGAGAAATTTCGTTCTTACCTTATTGGTTCCAAAATTGTCATTTATACTAACCATGCAGCCATCAAGTACTTGCTCACCAAGTCCGACTCCAAGCCAAGACTTATTAGATGGATGCTCTTTCTCCAAGAGTTTGATTTGGATATTAAAGACAAAAAGGTGTCCGAGAACTTGGTAGCGGATCACCTCTCAAGGTTGGTGAACGAAGAGGTGACAAAGAAAGAAAATGAGGTGCTAGAAGAATTCCCGGATGAAAAGTTGCTCATGGTGCAAGAAAGGCCATGGTTTGCCGACATTTTCATTCCGGATGACTTCACTTGGCAACAAAAGAAAAATTTCCTCCATGATTCCACTCACTTTGTGTGGGATGACCCTTATTTGTTCAAAATTGGAGCGGACAATCTTTTGAGAAGATGTGTTGCTCAAGATGAAGCTAGGAAGATCTTGTGGCATTGTCATAATTCACCCTATGGTGGACACTTCAACGGACAAAGAACGGTGACAAAAGTTCTTCAATTCGGATTCTATTAGCCTACTCTTTTCAAAGATGCTTACGCACATTGCCAACAATGTGAAATTGCCAAAGAACCGGTGCTATTTCAAGAAAGAATGAGTTGCCGCTTCAATGTCTTCTTGAGTTCGAAGTGTTTGATTGTTGGGGAGAAGAGCAAGCGGGAGAGAAGAGGAAAGTTCAAATGCATGAACTAGAGGAAATGAGGAATCAAGCTTATGAGTCCTCAAAGTTGTACAAGGAGAAGCTGAAGAGCTATCATGACAAGCGAATTGTGAAGAGGAACTTTGAGTCCGGACAAATGGAATTGCTATTTAACTCAAGATTGAGGTTATTTCCAGGAAAGCTCAAGTCAAAGTGGTCTAGTCCGTTTTTAATCAAAGAGGTTAAGCCTTATGGTGCGGTGCTTTTGGAAGATCCAATGACAAAAGCCAACTAGACCGTGAATGGACAGAGGTTGAAACACTACTTTGGTGGTGAAGTTGATCAACAAACGTCGACAATTTCACTAAGTGAACCGTGACTTCCTCATCGATAAAGGCGTCGAGCTCATGACGTAAAACAAGCGCTTGCTGGGAGGCAAACCCAGTTTTGTAAGTAAACTTTATGTTTATTGCATGTAGTTTTAGGTCACTAGCATTCAAAGCAAAATTGAAAAAAGCAACTTTTTGAGCATATTGTGGGTTGCATGCTTAAGCGTCCTAAGCACGCTTAAGCGTACAAAAAGCCGAGAGAAACATTTTGCACGCTTTTGGTATGCTTCCAGCACGCTTGCCATAACCAGATAGCACGCTTAAGCGACCTCAGCTCGCTTAAGTGTTCAAAGCGTTGGCATGAAAATTCTGAAACGGTTTCGAAGGGGATTAACTCCCCTTAACCATTCTCACCCACCCATTTCTCTCTTTTTACGGTTTCTTTTTCTTTTCCTCTCCAAACACTCAAATTTTTCCTTCTCTCACACACACAACCCTAACTCACAGAACCATTATCATTTGGTCAATTCAAGTCAAGTACAACACTTTGCATTTTAATTCTGCTTGAATTTGCATCATTACAACAGGTTTGTTTTCTTTTTTCTTCCTTTGCTCTAATTTGAAAAATACATGTTCTTATCATGATTTAGAAAAGGTTAGGTTTAGGGTAGAAACCTTTGTGTGATTAGAGACTGAGATTATTGGATGATTGTGATGTCAATGAACAAGAATCATAAACCATTGCCACGAACATTCAAAAGTTTGACCCATTTGGAAAACTTTGAACAAACCAGGGTTCGAATGAAAATTCTGGACATTGTTGTGATTGTTGTTCCTTTTCATGATTTGATTGTGTTTGTAGAAGTTTAGAGATGAATTCTTTGGAAAATATGCTGGATTTTGTTGGTTGGGTTGGAATTTGGTCAATTTTTCGCAGGAACAGAAGAGCACGCTGACAAAATTTTCTAGCACGCTTAAGCGTGCTCGCAGCGTGCAAATGGCAGAAACTTTTTGAATGCACGCTGTTGAGGATGCTTAAGCGTGCTCCAAGCATGCACACCTCAGACTTGAATTTTTCTGTGCTTTCTCAATCTGTGTCACTTCTGTTGATTCCATATGTGTTCTAATTGATTTTTGTCATATGTGTATGGACTTTTCTGGTTGTTTTACAGATGGCTCCCAAACCCAAAACCGGCACTAAACGATCTCGAGGCTCCACCTCAGGAACCATTGAGCGTTCTATACCCGTACCACGTATTTTTGTCCGAACCTGGTACTCTTCCGGGAAACATCTGATGAGGTACAATGAACTAAACAAGGGTACATGGCACGAGAAAACCTTTAACATTGACCCAGCTGGCAATTATGCCCACATTCTTAACATGATCACATCCAGAAAGTGGGACAAGTTGTTGACACCTGAGACCCGCATAGACCCTGACATTGTCAGAGAGTTCTATGCGAATGCCATGCCCAATTGTGAGAGCCGAGAGATGGACTCTAGGTTCACCTATACCACCATGGTTAGGGGTAGACCGATTCAGTTCGACCGAGACACCATTAACACCTACCTAGGTAACCCCCTGGAATTAGACCCACCTGAGGATCCTACTGTACCCACCTTTTGTGCCTATGGAGAATTAGAGAGAGACAAAGATTACAGCTTTAGGCAAATAGCCAGAGATATTCTCTCATCGGGTAAGCATTTCAATCGGGGAAAGAACCAAGACCTAACAACAGCCAATTTTAGAGACATGAAACTTGAGGCTGCAGTTATTTTCCGATTCCTGCTGCACAATGTTGTGCCCAAGAGTCATGGGACTATTACCCCTATGGCTGTTTTACCTTTACTCTGGCACATTTTGCAAGGAGGACAAGTCGACGTGGCTCGTATCATTTCAGATCAAATGAAACACGTAGCCTTGTGTGGTTTCATAGGAAAGATAACCAAACTCTCCTTCCCGGGTTTCATCATGGGTCTAGTTAAAGATCAAAGTGTCGATATTCCTGAGCCTAGAATGGAAAAGATAAAGGGAGTGGTTGATGATAGGTACATCTTCAACCTTTCACAGAAAATAGCTGGAGTGATCCCTCATGATCCAGAGCCTGCACCAGAGCTAGAAGAAGAGCAAGAGATACCTCAGGAGGAGGAGCATCAGCAGGATATTCCTCAGCATCCTGCTTCTTTTGACTTTACATCTTTTCAGGCTTACATGACTCAGTTTGATCGGAGGGCAGAGGAAAGAGCTCAGAGGCAAGAGCAGAGAGATAACCACATGATGGATCAGCAGGCTGCTATCTTCCGCAGCAACCAGGGCATTTACCAGCATCTTTACAATGCTCACATGGATCCGCAGTGTCACATGCTTACCCCTGCATAGTATTATGATTCTTGCATATGGCCTGGGGACATGCCAATTTACCCAGGAGTGGGCAGTGGTGCAGCAGCGACAGCCAGTGTTCATGGTGGTGGTGTTGATGAGGAGAGGATAGCAGTGTCCACCATGGTGATGATGATATAGATGATGCGGCGAACTGACCGCATCTCTTGGATTTTTAGTGATGTTTTGACATTTTGCTTTGACTTTTTATTTTCATGTTTTTATTTTTATGTTGGAACAAATTAACTGCTTTTGTACTTATACTTCTTGAGCACGGTTTCAAGTGTTCAAACTTTTGAGTAGTACTTTTAGTTTATTTTCATGTTGGTTTAATAACTTAGCTTGTTGTTGGTTTTTTAACTTATACGCTTTGGATGAAAATTTTTGTTTAATCTAACTTGTGTTTCGTCAAAAGAAAAATTGCTCATGAACATCAAAGTTTAAAGTGCTCAAAGGAGCCAAATGTTGAGCAAGTTCAGGTGAGTGATAATGATATGAATCGTGAAAAAGCGCAATGTCAAGGTATTGGTTTCCTGTTGTTCTAGGTTGTACTAAGAATTTGAAACTTGTACTTTGCACAAAATGTATCTCATCTAATTCCTTTCATAAACATGATTATTTTTGAACCACTTAGTACTTAACCTAAATGTGAGGTAGCTTCAATTTGTATATTATATTGCTGGAGACCAATAATCACCGTCTAACTTGTTTTTGTTATGTTAAATCTGATAATTGTTTTGAACTGTATGAAAGCATGGAAAGGATCAAGGCACTTTTTGAATTTGAGTTGAAACACTTGACCACATAAAGCCTACCCGTGAGAAGAGTGAGTATCTATTACCCCAATCAGAGCCAAATGAATCAAGTCCTCAAACATGAACTGTTAATATTCATAAGCACAATGCTTAGTGAATTTGCCTGAAATTTTTCAAAAATCCAGTTCATGTTTGACTCACTTTAGGACGTTGATATTTTCACTTTGTTGAACCCTTAACTTTATTGTACTTTGTCCCTTGCCTTAGGATAGGGGAACATTCAATTAGAGTTTTGTTGTGTTCAAGTTGGGGAGAAAGGGAGGAATTGTTTGCCAAGTATCATGGTGAATTGTTAAAATAACCTGACAACTTTGAAGAAAAGAAAAGTTTGTACATTTGAAAAAAGAAAAGAAAAGAAAAGAAAAAAAAGAAAAAGAAAGAAAAATCAAAAATAGAATAAGTTGTCAAGGTTATTGGTTAAATTGTTAATCACCAAGGGTTTGTAATGATTGGTAGAGAAGGTTTTGGATTTGAATTGTTGATACAAGGAATGTTCCTCTTTGATAGGCTTTTTGATTTCAATTTCCCCACATATGACATTTCTTTTGTAGCCCAGCCAAGTTATAACCCTAAGAAGACCTTTTGATCCATGCTTCTGTGCTTTTTGAGACGATATTTGGATGGACACATAACTTAATCAGGATGTTAGCATGATTAATGGATGTGTGTTCATTACCCTCGCTTATTGTTACTATTGTATTTCATCTATTTTTAAAGAAGTGTGTTAGGTGTGGTTCATAGATAGTTATGTTTATGTTTTGTATTTTATGATGTATATTTTGTGTTTACGACTTGTTTAACATTCATAGTTTGTGCTTGGAGTAGTGGAGAACTTCATGCTTGCCCGCGCATTCACATTTGAATCACCACTTGAAAATTTTTAATGTTTTGAATTGTTTTGCACTGTGCTAGAAAGCTTGTCCAAAGCCTTGTGAGTTTCCTTTTGATTCTATTGTTTGAGGACAAACAAAAAGCTAAGTTGGGGAGAGTTTGATAAGTGCTCATAAGTAATATTTTTCATGTGTTAAAAGAGGCATTTTATTGACTTGTTATGCAAGTTATCTAAGGAAAAGCTACCAACTGTTGTATTTTATACCATTTATGCTTTACATGCCTCATTCTACCCAATTTATGCAGGAAATGACAAGCAAGGAACAAGAAAGAAGTTTTTGTACCAAAGGTAGCACGCTTAAGCGACCTCAGCTCGCTTAAGCGTCTGAAATGCCGAGTGTACCTTTGAGCACGCTATTGGCACGTTGTTGGCACGCTTTCAAGATTTGAAGAGCACGCTTAAGCGACCTCAGCTCGCTTAAGGGTGCAAGTTCCAGGGAGCACCCATTTTGTACGCTCTCAAGACGCTTTTGGCATGCTGTCCATAGTTCAACCCTAATTGCACGCTTTCTGCATGCTTAAGCATGCTCATCTGCTTCATAAGGAAGATATTTTACCAGCTTACGTGGCAGCACCCAAATGGACAAAAGAAGATATTTTGTGCAGCACGCTTAAGCGTCCTTAGCACGCTTAAGCGTGCAACACGAGTTCTTCCCCTTTAAGTAGGATTTTTACCTCTCTCTAGGATATACTTACTGTTTTATTGATATTTTCTGCATTCTAGAGAGAGGTTAGAGCTATTTCTTAAGAGAGAAACACAAAGCAAGTGTGTTAGGAGTAGATTCAAGCCAAGATTTGTTGAGACATCATGGATCTTGTCAATGAATCATCATCTCTTTTTCATCCTTTGCATAGCTTTCATAGACATATGTAGCTATCATCTACTCTTGTAGTTTTGAGGTAATCAAACAAGCTATTATGTAATTTCTTGATCTTTTAATATATGGTTCTAGCTTAATGATTCAATATTGTTGTTATTCTTGGTTTAAATGTTTATTGATATTCAAAATGATTTGGAGACAAACTTTTGAATCTAGACTTAGAATAACAATCTATCTTAAGTTAATACTCTAGACATGGATGTTGATATTTGATAATCACTGATAATCTAGAACTTAATGCTTTTGGACATTTAATCGGTTGGGAAATCGTCGATTAGATTATCCAAACGACTTTGTGATCGTTTAAACGTTTGGGAAATCGATGTTTAAACGATCCCTTAGAACTAACGATTTTATTTGGACACGAATGATATTGTCGAGTGATTGTGATAATATTGGTTATAAAGCTAGAATCCGTTAATCGATCGAGAGATTGCTGCTGTTACGCTTGGTTGATATCTCTAACCGCAAGCGAAATAGTTCTATCTCCTCTCGTTTTACTTTTATGTCGATTAGGAAAATAGTTTTACAAACAAACAATTTATACTCAAACCCTTAATTCTAGTTACTTATATTATATTCACATGTAAATAGTTTTATGACATGTAAAAATCTTACATCACAAGGGTACCAGTCGTTTTCATTAAGTAATAAAGTTAGTAAGTAGAGTATCGTATCCACAGGGATTGTCCTTTGGTCCGAACAATTCTAGTTACTTATTTTTGTAAGTTTGACAGTATAAAAGAAAGTTGTAATTTTTATCTGTTTCCAACAGAGCGAATTTACCTGTTTTTTGTTGCAGAAAAGTAATAAGCGGTTAGGATTCTTCAAATCCCATCTGTATATTTATTGTTGGATATTACGTAATCTAAATGTCGCGTTTATTTATCTCTTGGTGACTATATAAGTGATATGGTCGTAGGGAGTTTCCTAAATAGGTAGGTCACCACCTGACCCAAATGGGTTTTAGCCACTGGATACCTAATTAGGCCTTTTCCTCCGATGGCTAATTGCACCTGCTGATCGCACGGTGATCCTTACGTGCGGGGTTTTGCTAATTCAAAGGTAATTGAAACATAAAATTAAATTGGCTTTCCAGTGTTTTCCAAGGCAATGAAGGCCAAGGTTCCTATAGGTGTGCCCATCTATAGATCTTAGGAAAATCATAGCACACTCTCTCTACGCTTACTTAGTAGTTCTACAGACGGGCAGCCCTAATCTACGTCTACCTTACTAAGGAATTCAAGAGAATGGTCTTACTAGGTTATAGCTTTAAGTTGGACAGCTAGGTGCTTGTTTCCCTAACTATTAACTGATGAGTAAAACCGCAAGTGTACGGTTTACCGATGTAGTAATAAAAGATATCGTTCTGACAGGGAGTTAGGAATTCAATTAACTTTCAGCAATGATTAGAAAAGAGTTTTGGGTTATAAAGTTTGGATTTTTAATTAAAAGAAAATAATAAAAATAAAAGCGCCTTGGGATTATTGGTTCATCTAGATGACAAATCCTTCACAAAACAAACCCTAAACCAGAACTTTATATTGGACCCACTTTCTAAAGACAAGTTTCTCTTAAGCGTATCAAAGCTTCTCTCGAAGTCATTGAGTGTGTTCCTCTAGCAACCACGCCTATTCTCATGGTTGATTGCTATTAGAATCCTTGAAGAACGAAACTTTATGTGTCTCAAGGTTTGCTAGACTGTTCTCATGTTTCGCAATCCTTGTCTAATTTCACTTGTTCCAATATCAAAGCTCCGCATTTGCTTTATGAATTGATATTTGAGATGATAAATTAACAAGTACTAACCCTCCGCGTTCGCTTTATGAGTTTGGTAACTGTTAATTCATTATAAAAACGGTGACACTACTGCAGAAATGACATTTCACATCAGTGGAAATCGACATTTCACATCGGGTGGCAACCGATGTAACTAAAGGTGATGTTGTATGTCATTCACTTTTCACATCGGGCCATGAACCGTTGTGATATGTTGAAAACATTAGATTAGAAAGTAGATTTATATAAAATTAGGCGTTCAAGGCTTGGTTTGATTAGGATTACGTCATTAGACTTATCCAACAATCCCAAGACAAGAAGAGTCTACTCACTCATGTTCATCGTAGACATAGAAGAGAAGAAGAAGAAGAACATAAATAAAATAAACAAAGAACTTTTATTAAGAAAGACAATTGTCACTATTGTATTCCAAGAACAAAATATGCATTACAAGTTTGGTGGCTGCTTTATTTATAGTCTAACAATGACTTAAGCCCTATGAAATAAATCAAAAGAATGTTCAACAAGAAACCATGGACTTTAGGTCAAAACTAAAATAGGCAGCTTGCACAGGAAGCAAAAGCAGCAAAAAGCTGTCTGGATGCTGGGCACGACCATGCCACTGGAGGCACGGGCCATGCCTATGTTTCTGACTTGTTGTGGCTGCCTGCAAGCTTGCAGGCACGGCCTTGCCAATGCTGGGCACGGCCATGCCTGATAAAATTGTACAGAATCTTCATATTTTAGGCATGAATTAGCTCCAAATCACATTTCTTTTGCTCCAAGACGCAATCTTTGAATATTTGTTCCTAAAATAAAATATATTGCAATTGAAGTAAAATAGTTCTAAAAAGAAAATAAAAACATAGTAAATCTAAATAAAATAAACTCAAATATTATATTAAAATAACTAATTATTCACTTATTATTGACTCATCACTAACCAGTTAACTTCTAACTTCGGTAATGCACCACACGACCCAGTGGGTTCTAGTAACTGGGTACCTACGTCTGGGGTCAACAATTCTTATGGTATTTTTGGCTAATAAATAATCACTTAGTTCCTAGACAGATAGTAATCAGTAAAGGGATATAAATATCAAGATATAAGCATCCAGTTAGTGATAACAATGTTAGGTCCTGTCACAACCTAAGTACCTAATCTAGGGTTACACCTCTCACAGAAATAAAGACTATAATCTAATAAAACTCTATAGTGGACAAAAGCATAAATAAAATAGATAAATGAAAAATTAAATGAAATAAATATTCAACAAAAATATACAGAGGTTCATCGTAGAACTCTAACCTAAAAAGATTTAGTTACACATGGTAACTAAAAACAAATTACTAAAGATAAAAATATACCCTAGAAAATCAAGGAGAAGATAGAAACTCTCCCGAAGCTCCAAAGTTGTCTTCCTCTTAAACTGCTCCAGTTCGGAAGTAGGAAAAGATAGTCGCGCCCTAGCTTTTTGCATGCACGGGGATTGCAAATGCACGGGGCGCATAGTTCAATTTCCTTGCATTCCGCAGCCGCATTTCAAATGCTCTAGGTGCATTCTATCTCTCTTCCGGGCCTAATCCCCGATTTTCTGTCGTTTTTAGGTCTTCGTCTTCAAATAACTTGCCTCGGTACTTTGAGAACAGAATTCCTCCCACTTGTAAGTCTTCTAAGGCCTCTTGAATCTTTATTCTTGTTTCTTGAATTCTCACAATTCTTCGGTTGTTCTTGATTTGCCGATCTGCATGATTTCTTCGTGAATTACTTCAAAAACCCCGTCAAATAGCTATGTTTCGAGAAAACAAGAATTATAGACTCAAATGTAGAAAACATTACAAAAGTCTCAAAATCATAGGCAAGATCAGCCTGGAAAGGCGGTGAAAAGAATACTCATGGTCAGTCTGAAGAGGCGTAGGTAAGAATACTCGTGATCAACCTTTGAGGTGGAGTTGCAAGATGAAAATTATAGTGGTTGTACGCATTTGCTAGTTGAGGTAGACCAAGCTCAGCTTGACGTGGAGTTGATGAACCAAAAAATGGTACGACTATGGAGACCTTGGGTTCTATGCCCTAGTTGTGCGAAAGGGAATTTTTCAAGAAGATGGAAGGCATTCCAGAGTTTAAGAATATATAGCATGGACTATGGGATTGCCAGAAAAGACCAAGGGTAATTGGAAGCAAGTGAATCTTCAAGAAGGCAGAAGGCATTCCAATGGTTGAAGAGGTTATGGTGTAGACTTGTGGAACTACCTAAAATTCCTAGGGTACTTCAAGAAGGCGGAAGGCATTCCAATGGTTGAAGAGGTTCGGTGGAAGCTTGTGGAGCTACATGGTGTAGTTGGAAGTAAGGGAAGATGAAGCATGAAGAGATCAAGAAGGTCGTTGATGGTTAAATTGACATCATCACAAATTTAGAGTCAAGGTGGAGAATGTTGTAGAGTGACTCAAAATTTGGATTCTCAAGGGTGCAAAATCGAGGCCCGATTTGGACAAATTGCTGGCCGATTTTTGCAGCGTTTTTCAGCCTTATCATAGGGAAATTTTCGGTGCCCGATTTGCTAAACTCGATGCCCAATTTTGCCAGCAGCAAATAAAAGAAAAACATATTTTTGGGATGAGATTTGTTCCAATTATTTGAGGGATGCTTTTAATATAAATATATACCTTGTATCAGATGTAAACCTTGTGTGTGTGTGTGTGTAAGAGAGAGAGAGAGAGAGAGAGAGAGAGAGAGTAGAAAAACAGGGTTTTGAAACAAACAACAAACTAAGGTTTGTAGAGTTTTCTCTTGGCAACAAACAGTAGGTTTGGGAGTGATTCACCATGGAGAAACACTATTAGGATTAAGTCTCTTTAGTCATGGGAAGAGATTGGGACTATAGGTAGAATTAGGTTTGAAGACTAATTCTTGTAACCTTTTGATATCTCTTTGTAAAGTTATTCATTATTATAGTGGAACAGAGAGTTACTCTCTTCCCCAAACTAGGTGAGTATTGGACCGAACTGAGTAAATAAATTTCGTGTGTTCTCTCTTTCTTTCTCTCGTTGTTTTCTTCTTTTGCTCGTGTTTATAACTATCGCCCATGTTGTTTTGTTTGCTTGATTAATTTTCTCCACACATCAAGTATTTATTGTTGTGATTATTAACGAATTCACAACATGAAATATAGAGGTACTGAGAAATCAAATAATGAAGTTGCATTGCAAGCACAGTGAAAAAACAAAGACAGGAAAGGTAAGGAAAAGTGGTCTCGCAATAGAGAAAGAGTAAAATATCACAATTCACGCAACATAGAACGTGATGATGGAGCATCCAGGGATGGAACTAGAAAAAAATGCTAACGGTGGCAAATAAATAGCATGGAATAAGGAAAATCAAGAATCAAGTATGACTACATCTATGATTAATTTTATAATAATTTTATATTTTTTTATTTACATCTTCCAGTTTTCTTTTTCAAACACAAATATAATAAAAAGAAAATATTTATTACGAAAGAACGATAAAAATAGGAACGAAAACGACAAAATACGCACTGGAGGCACTTCCTGATGCGCCCCTAGGCATGGGCCATGATCCCATGTGCATGAAACAACATTCCTTGTTCTCCCATGCACCTCTGCGGCTCACTTCACGCACCCCGCACATGAGTGACAACTAGGAGGTGCATTTTGCTTGTTTTCAAGTTGTTTACTATTGTTAAACCCTAGTTTCTTTCTCTTGACCCCTAAGTAGTGATGCACTATAAATAAAGACACTTACGCACTCTTTTATTCATTTAGAAAGCTAGCGGTACAAGATAAGGGTCAAACATCGGTGCTTCAAGGCAAAGGATCTCCTTCCTCCTCTTGTTCTCACTCGGGTATGTTTTTCTATTGTTTTGTAATGATGTCTTTTTCCATGAGAAACTAAACCTCTTTGATTAGGGTTCCAAGATGAACCCCTTCTTATTTGTTAGATTCTATTAATAAAGATTTTTATTTAGATTAAGATCTAAAGTCTGATTTAATTCGTATATGTTCATTTATATACTGTATATCTAGGTGGAGGATAGCAGGATTGACGACCCAAACTCCGTCCGAAAAAGACAGTAGTGAATTGCTTAGTTTCTAAATTAATTTATTTTAATCAAATCTAAGTACGAATTTTAGACTATAACTCATCTTAAGGGAACGTTGATTGTCGGATTTTTGCAAGTGTACCAAATTGTTTATCAAGTAATAAAGTGTAGGTAGAGTATCGTATCCATATGGAATGTCATTCAAACTAGGCAATTAGCGTTATTTATTTGGGAATAGAAAACAGTAAATAAAAATAAAGGATAAAAGAGGGTTTTGCAATTTAGTCTGTTTGGGTAGAGAAAGAGTTTAAGAGTAACATGTTTTGATCACAAAATGTTAGCGGCATTTAGGATTCTTTGAATCCCCTTTATTTATTTATTGGAACTAATTAATGGTCAAACATTATTCAGATATTGGTCTTACGTCTTTTATTTAAGTGATGAGTTTGTGGGGTTTTATTTCCAACCAGATGTTGAGTTGCACCTAGTGACCACACAGTTTTGTATGGGTGAGGCCTTACCCAATCAGAGGTCTAGGTTTATTCCCCTCCAGCTGTCGAGTGGAAAACTTACACCAGAGTTTCTACACGGGTCAATGCTTAGGGTCGTCAATCATGTAGGGAGATGCACCTTCGCGCATAGAGGTATGTGGGGTTCTTACTCTCTAAGAGGTAATTGAAACAATGACTTAAATTAGGGTTCCTAAACTCTCTCTGGTCCTAAAGGTTCCATCTTCTATTGAATCTTAGAAGTTCATCTTACATACACCCCCTCTCGGTAGTTCTACAAACGGGAAGCCCTATCTCGTCCACCTTACCAAGGATGAAAGAAGAATAAAGTTACTATGTTGATTTAATTCCCTGAAGTTACTATTGTTTCCCTAGTTACAGTGGTCCCTTATCTTATTTACTTCCTAATTCGGGTAGGTTTTCACCAAATTAGGTATGTCACTTCCCTAAGTACCGTATTCTCAAGGTTGGTTTGCTTCAGAAGAAATAAATAATTCGCATGATCAAATTAAATAGGATTCATGAAATTCTGAATTAAGAACTTAATATAAATAATCCTACAAAATAGAGGTTTATCTTAGAACCCTACCCTAATAAAACATACGTTAGAGACTTAAAGTAAGGATAGACTTCTCCTTTGAAGCTCCTAGCGCTTTCCTTCCTCTTGAATCGCTTCATTCTAAATGAAAAATTATGAATGAGAGGAGTTTTATTTATAGGTTTGGTTTCCACCTGAGTTTGGGCTTGAAAACTAGGCTTTTTCACTTAGAAGTAGCAAAAAGCAGTTCTGGCCCCCTCCCAACTTGTCATAGGCACATGGCTGAACACATAGGTGTAAAATGTCAAGCCCTGGGCGCATGGCTCATGCCCAAGGCACGTGTTTCATGCCGTAAGCGCATGGATCAGTCCCTCGGCGCATGGGTGTTGTTTTCGTGTGTGTAAACTAATGTTTCTTCGTCTTTTGCGTGTTTCCTTCCAAATAAGATGTCTTGGGACTTGAACAAAATTCCTCCCTTTGTAATATCTTATGAGGCCTCTTGAATCTTCATTCATGGTTTTCCAAAGATCTTCACAAGTATTCAAGATGTTTTGCCTTGCTGATTTGCATGATTTTTTCTTGAATTACATGAAAACACCGTAGAATTGCTATGTTTTTGGGAAACTAGAATTACATGACTCAAATAGAAAACATTAAAAGTTATCCCGAAAACCATAGACAATTGTTCTAATACTCCTCTATTTTGGATTAAAACTAAATTAAGTGACTAAAAAATATGCTAAGAATAACGTAAGATGAACTATCATCACAACCCCAAACTTAAACTGTTGCTTGTCCTCAAGTATTGAAAGAAAATAACTTACAGGAAAAATATACCTTTTTGACGAGGTTGCTCAAATCATTATCTCGTCCCATTTACAGGCTCGACTAAATTACACCTTCCATGCAAGTGGGACAATCTTAGAGAAGATAACGTATACTCTCAGTCACACTCTTTTCCAAGATAGATGTATGTATCACCTAAAGTTGTTAGGGTTGGTCACAACATTTCTCCACTTCTGTCGTCACATGAATGTACTTTACTATAAATTTGAGACAATTCTAAACAGACATTCAAGATCATACTACATATACATTTTGAAATCTTCCAGGGTTATAATGTGGCTTAAGTTAAGGTGGGATATATTTGAGAAAGTAGCCTAACAAAAAAACTTAGTTAGATTTTCAACCTACATATTCCTACTAAACATTGAAATATTACCAACCTTCCTTCCTTAAATCAAACATGATGGGTACTAAGTAGAAATATTTATTATTCCTTTTTCAAGATAGATACATTTTTTTGAAGAGACCAAAATTTTTTACGTTGTTGGCTCTAGATTTTTTTTCTTCTTTTTTCTATTTTCTTTGTGTAGAATGATGACATGTTATCTTACGTTATTCTTAGCATGTTTTTCAATTAATTTCAATAGGTTTTAGCAGCAAAAAAGAGGAGTATTAGAACGATTGCCTATGATTTTGGGACTTTTGTAATGTTTTCTATATTTGAGTCTGTAATTTAACGAAAAACTTCTTTTGATTTTAACGAAAGGGTTTGGGATGGTGGAAGGGTAGGGATTTGAACTCCCTTAACATCACAATAAATTATAAATTGGTCAACAAAGAACTAAGTCCATTACGAACAACCACACCTCTCATTATAACTTAAGTAATTTTTTTAAGGCCTAATGAACCCCCTATTTTTTCGCGCCGCCTCAGATACGACCCTGGATTGGAGAAAAATATGTAATTCGATTATTGTTTCAGAGTGGAGATAATTATATATATTATGACAAATATGAATTTGAATTTTTTTCCAATATATAAAAAGTAAAACATATTAAATGGAGAAATGACCAAACAAAAATGTAGGTAGATTAAGATAATCAATTGTATTATTTGAACTTCAAAATGCAAGTAAAGGTATATAATTATTAGTATGACTATTAGAAATTAAAGTATGAGAAATATTTTATTATATCAGTAGAAGCTACAATATCATGGTCCCCATGCAGCCTTTTTCTCGAAATTGAAATTGTTCAAACTCTTAAGAAGTCCATCTGTCCTTATCATCCAATAAACCCCACGACCTAATAATAAGTCACTTTTGGGATCAAATGCAGTGATATCAGCCTCTAAATGTTCATTCCATTCAGCATGGCATGACACACGCTGGTCAACGGAAACATCCAAGAAGTGAGTTTGTTGTGGCGGTAAAAAAAAGAATGCTGTTGTACAATTGAATTTTAAATTTGGAGTGGTAGTAGGCATTAAACTTTTGAAGGAAATGGCAACAACATTTGTTGTTTGGTTTTCTAGATGATTGGCATCAGTTGAAGAATTAAAGAGAACAAATACAAGAGCAAGGAAAAAGGTAACATAGGGTGACATTTTCAAGTTTCGTAAAGTTGATTCAAATATACACTATGTGGAAAATGTACAAGCCATATTTATAATCCAGATGGAACAAGTATAATAATTTTTATGTTTTTGTTTTCAGTCAAAGTATCCGTATAGACATGTATTTTGACTAGCATTATGTTAAACAAATTAATAAGGTGTATAGAAATATGATATTTTGACAACAATTTTATTAACAAATTGATAAGAAATTTGACTAGAATCGTAATAATTTTTTTATTATAATAAGTAATTTTTTTTTTATATATTGTCATATTTTATCTTCAAATATACACTATTATTATAATAAGTAATTTTTTTTTTATATATTGTCATATTTTATCTTCAAATATACACTATGTGGAAAATGTACATGCCATATTTATTTATAATCCAAATGAAACAAGTATAATTTTTTTTTTTTTATGTTTTTGTTTTCATTAAATGTATCTGTATATACATGTATTTTGACTAGAATCATATTAATTTTTGACTAGAATTTTATTGAAAAATTGATAAGAAATTTGACTAGAATCATATTAATTTTTTATTATAACAAGTAATTTTTTTTATACATTGTCATTATATTTATGTTGAACTTTTGCCATTTTAAAAATTCAATTTTGTAACCAAGAAGATCTTTTTCTTTGTAACCAAAAAGTAAGACGTCTGCTTTTTACTGGGACTAAATAAGCAGGTTAAAACTGATAGAATCAATGTTATAAACTTTTTTTGGATACAAAATAGTAGTATATTATAAACTTTTATTACAGATTTTTGGGGTGATATTTGATGGTCGGATATGGCAAGTGTACCAAATCGTTTACCAAGTAATAAAGTGAAAAGTAGAGTATCGTATCCACAAGGATAGTTGTTTCGTCCAAACAATTTACGTTACTTATTTTTGTAAGTTGACGATATAAAAGATAAAAGGGTTAGAAAGGTTGCAATTTTTATCTATTTGCAACAGATTAAATTTACTTGTTTTGGTTGCATAAAAATAAGCAGTAGTTAGGATTCTTCGAATCCCTCATGTTTATATTGTTGGATATTAAATAACAGATATGTCGCGTTTATTTATCTTAGGTAGACTATACAAGTGATGAGGCCGTTGGGACGTTACTAACCTAATTGGTCTATCCCTCCGATGGCAAACTGCATCTACTGATCACACGGTGATCTTTACGTGTGGGGTCCTGCTAATTCAAAGGTAATTGAAACATAAACTTAAATTGGCATTCCAGTTTTTACCAAGGCAATTAAGGCCAAGGTTCCCTTAGGTTTGCCCATCTATAAATCTTAGGATACTCATAGCACACCCTCTCTACGCTCTTAGTAGTTCTTCAAACAGGCAACCTTAATCTATGTTTACCTTACTAAGGGTTTCAAGAGAATTGTTCGATAAAGTCTACTTCCCCAGAGACCCTTGTTTCCCTAATTACTAACCAGTTACATTTCGGTAGAGCACCACTCAGTCTTAGTAATGTCACCTCCTAAGTACCTACAACTAGGGTCGTCTCTCTTTCGGTATCTTTCGCTAGTCAATAATCACTTACTTCCTAGATAGATAGTTACTATAATGCTATAAATATCAAGATACAAGCAGCAAGATAGTAATAACAATGTTATGCCCTGTCACAACCTATGTACCTAATATAGGGTTACAGTCCTTTGAAATAAATAACTAAATCAGGAATTTAATAGTGAACAAAAGAATAAATAAAATAAACGACATATTAAATTAAATAAATATCCAACAAAAATAAACAGAGGTTCATTTTAGAACTCTAACCTAAAAAGATTTAGTTACACATGGTAACTAAAAACAAATTACTAAAGATAAAAACATACTCTAGAAAATCAAGGGGAAGATAGAAACTCTCCCGAAGCTCCAAAGTAGCCTTCCGCTTGAACTGCCGCAGTTGTGAACGAGAATTTCTGAACGAGGAAGGCTGGTATTTATAGTGAGAGTTTCTACCTTAGTTTGGGCTAAAAGTGCGGGCATTACCCAACACGGAAGCATGAAAAGACTGTTGTGCCCCGCATTTTTGCATGCACAGGGCG
The DNA here is from genome assembly GCF_051527215.1 of Medicago sativa. Lineage (NCBI taxonomy): Eukaryota > Viridiplantae > Streptophyta > Magnoliopsida > Fabales > Fabaceae > Medicago > Medicago sativa. The sequence goes on along the minus strand of NC_140755.1, from coordinate 35,884,511 downwards.
CATGCCAAATGCTCTAGGAGCATGGTAAATGCCCTAGGCGCATAAGGTCTATTTCCTGGGCCCAATCTCCGATTTTCAGTCGTTTCAGGTCTTCGTCTCCAGATAACTTGCCTCGGAACTTTGGGAACAAAATTACTCCCATTTGTAAGTTTTCTGAGGCTCTTGAATCTTCATTCTTTGTTTCCTAAGTCTTCACAATTCTTCAGATGTTCTTGATTTGCCGATTTGCATGATTTCTTCGTCAATTACTTTAAAAAACCACTTAAAATTGTTATGTGTTGGGAAAACTAGAATTACAGAGTTTGATTACTATAATGGAGAGCCCGTAAGGACTAGCGGTTTTTCGACCAATTTTATTGGTAGGGTGTATGTACAAAGTTTTGACGAAGGTGCTTGGAAATAAACTTCAATAAGTCATTTTAGAATCTCAGGCAGTTTTTGTTATAGGAGGACAAATTCTGGACAGAATTCTTATTACTAACAAAATAGTAGACGAAGTTTGTAAGCTCAAAAATGAATTATTGATGTTTAAAGTTGATTTTGAAGAAGTTTACAATTCAGTGGATTAGAAGTATATGGAAGCGCTAATGAGATGAATGAATTTCCCGATTTTGTGGCAAAAGTGGATCATATGTGTGACTTCAACAACATCATCGGTTCTAGTCAATGAGAGTCCAACTGATGAATTTACTCTAGAAAGAGGGCATCGGCCAGGTGACCCTCTTCCTTCCTTTCTAGTTTGGTTAGCTGCTAAAGGATCAAATATTATGTTGAATATTAAAGATGACGCAGTAATGTTTTTTAGATATAAAGTGGGTAGGGAAGAGCCAATTGATACCACTCGTTTTCAATTTGTTGACGATACATTAATGACGGTGGAGAAGAATTGGGAGAATGTTAGAGCTCTACGAGCAAAAATTATTCTTTTGGAGGTTGTCAATCCTATAGAGAGATACACTTACACTCGGAGGCTTGCGTGTAGGTTCTTACTTTCTCAGAGGTATTTGAAACAATGAGTGATGATGACAAGTCATCTTACGTTATTCTTAGCATGTTTTTTAGTTATTTTCAGTAGGTTTTAGCAACAAAACGGAAGATTATTATAACAATTGCCTATGATTTCAAGACTTTTGTAATTTTTTAAATATTTGAGTTTGTAATTCTAATTTTCCCGAAACATAACAATTTTAAGGGGTTTTTGAAGTAATTCATGAAGAAATCATGAAAATCGGCAAATCAAGAACATCTGAAGAATTGTGAAGACTTAGGAAGACCAAAAGTGAAGATTCAAGAGCCTCAAGAGGGACGAATTTTGTCCCAAGTTCCGAGGCAAATTATTTGAAGACGAAGACCTAAAACGACAGAAAATTGAAGAATTTAGGCTTAGGACTAATGTCAGGTAATCTTACGTTTTTCTTAGCATGTTTTTCAGTCAATTTCAGTAGGTTTTAGCAGCAAAAAGGAGGAGTATTAGAACGTTTGCCAATGATTTTGGGACTTTAGTGAAGTTTTCTATATTTGAGTCTGTAATTCTAGTTTTCCCGAAACATAGCAAATTTAGGGGTTTTTTTAAGTAATTCACGAAGAAATCATGCAAATTGGCATATTAAAAACATCTGAAGAATTGTCAAGACTTTGAAAAGACCAAGAACGAAGATTCAAGAGGCATCTAGAGACTTTACATAAGAAGGAACAAGATAATCAGTTAGGTTATTATACACACAATACAATTTTCTTTGGTACATTGAGCCTTTCAAGCCACCCTTTTTTATTCTTATTATCCTTTGTTAAACCACTTTAACCCTCCAGATGAAAATTTTCTTTTCTTTATTAGTGACGAATCATGTCACAGTCCAGCACTTACATGAACCATGTTTGATTTCACTTGGAGTTAGATAGGTATTATTATGACTGCACATGTTTTGAAACTAAGTTTGGGGTTGCTCTTTGGAATTAGCAACATTTTAAGTTTGGGGTAGGGTAACAGTAGAACACATTTGTCAGAAAAAGAAAAAAATGAAAAAATGTAGATGACCATGGATCTAAAAAAAAATAGAAAAAAAAATCAAGAGCCAAAAAAATGGTCTTTTAAAAAAAAGTATAATTCAATCAAATAAAAAGACAAATAGTTCTACTGTTTTACCCGTCTTGTTTGAACCAAGGAAGAAATGATGGCATTGCAGTAATGTTTAGTAGGAATCCCTAGGTTAGTAAACTAACTCCAAATTTCTTTGTTAGCCTACTTTCCCAAATATATCCACCCTTAACTTAAGTCAAGTTATAACCCTCAAAGTCCTCTAAAGTGTGGAACTATCCGTAATTTAAAAGATAAAAGAATGCGCCTAGGGCATGGAATTGCATTACCATGCTCTTAGGGCATCTATGATGCGCTTTGGGTAGTGCCAAAAGGCAATATGCGCCTGAAGCATATGCTGTAAACTTGATGGCGTTAATTATGGCAACCAATCGTTAACCAAGTAATAAAGTGATAAGTAGAGTATCATATCCACAGGGATTGTCCTTTCGTCCAAACAATTCGCGTTACTTATTTTTATAAGTTTGACGGTATAAAAATCAAGGGTTAAAAGACTTGCAATTTTTATCTGTTTGCAACAGATCAAGTTTACCTACTTTGGTTGCAGAAAAGTAAGCAGCGGTTAAGTTCGAATCATTTTTGTATATCTATTGTTGGATAATAAATAATATAAATGTCGAGTTTATTTATCTTAGGTAGACTATAAAAGTGATGAGGCCGTTGGGACGTTACTAACCTACTTTGGTCTATCCCTCCAATGACTAACTGCACTTACTGATCGTATGGTGACCCTTACTTGCGGGGTCTTGTTAAATCAAAAGTAATTGAAACATAAACTTAAATTGGATTTTCAGTGTTTCCCAAGAAAATGAAGGCCAAGGTTTCCTTAGTTCTGCCCATTTATGAATCTTTAGACACTCATAGCACACTCTCTCTACGCTTTCTTAGTAGTTTTACAAACGGGCATCCCTAATCTACGTCTATCTTACTAAGGGTTTCAAGAGAATGGTTCTATAAGGTTACAACTTATTTCGGACAGCTAGGCACTTGTTTCCCTAATTCCTAACCAGTTAATTCCTAGGTTCGGTAAGGCACCACCCGACTCAATGGGCATCATCCATAGAGTACCTACGTCTAGGGTCAACAACTCCTATGGTATCTTTGGCTAGTTAATAATCACTTACTTCCTAGACATATAGTTATTAGTAAAGGGATATAGATATCAAGATATAAATCAGGAACTTAATAGCGAACAAAAGAATAAATAAAATAAACGACATATTAAAGTAAATAAATATCCAACAAAAATATACAGAGGTTCATCTTAAAACTCTAACCTAAAAAGATTTAGTTACACATGGTAACTAAAAACAAATTACTAATGATAGAAACATACCCTAGAAAATCAAGGAGAAGATAAATTCTCTCCGAAAGCTCCAAAGTAGCCTTCCTCTTGATTTTCCACAATTCTGAATGAGAAATTCTAAATGAGGAAGGCTGGTATTTATAATGGAGATTTATAACTGGGTTTGGGCTAAAAACTCGGGTTTTACCCGCAAAAACGAAAAAAATTACGTCTGCGCCCCTGCATTTTAAGATGCTTGGTGTGCATCACATATGCCCTAGGCCCATGGCAGCATTAAACCACGCCCTAGACGCATTTTAGATGCCCTAGGCGCATCCAGTTGTGCTTTTAGGCCCAATTTCTTCGATCTTCGTCGTTTTTAGGTCTTCGTTTTCAAATAACTTGTCTCGGAACCTGGGAACATAATTCCTCATGTAAAGTCTCCTTAGGCCTCTTGAATCTTCATTCTTGGTCTTCCCAAAGTCTTGATAATTCGTCAGATGTTCTTGATTTGCCGATTTGCATGATTTCTTCTTGAATTACTTCAAAACCCCCTAAAATTGCTATGTTTAGGGAAAACTAGAATTACAGACTCAAATATAGAAAACATTACAAAAGTCCCAAAAGCATAGGCAAACATTCTAATACTCCTCCTTTTTGCTGCTAAAACCTACTAAATTTGACTGAAAAACATGCTAAGAATAACGTAAGATGACCTGTCATCACAACCCTAAACTTAAACTGTTGCTTGTCCCTAAGTAACGAAAGAAAAATATATTTTATTCTTTGCATTTTTTTCAGGAAAACATACCTTTCCGGGAGTTGTGCTAATGACATCATCCATCGCATTTATAGCAGATCAACAACTAACTTACCACAGCATATTCAAGCGGGTCTGACTTGGTAAACATAACTGATGTTCACAACGATATTCTTTTCCATGATACACTTATGTATCTCCTAAAGCCAGTAGGGCTGGTCACGACATTTGCCCACTACAGTCGTCACATGAATGTACCTTGCTATAAATTTGAAACAATTCTAAGCAGACAGTCAAAATCAGATTATCTGCGAAAGTAGGCTAATAAAGAAACTTGAAGTTAGTTTACTAACCTATGTATTCCTACTAAACATTACTGCACTGACATTCTTCCTTCCTTGGTTCAAATAAGATGGGTAAAACAGTAGCACTATTTGTCTTTTTATTTGTCAGAAACATACTCTCTTTTTTAAGAGACCATTTTTTTTTGCGCTTGATTTTTTTTCTTTTGTTTTTTTTTTCTATTTTTTCTTGTGTAGATCCATGGTCATCTACATTTTTTCATTTTTTTTCTTTTTCTGACAAATGTGTTCTACTGTTACCCCACACTCAAACTTCAAGTGAGGCAAGGAAATCTTATACTTGTGTGTCTAAATGATTGTAATTTTGTGTGATTATAGTGGAAAATTCCTTAGAAGTGCAAAGAGAGTGGACAAATCTCGTATTGTGAGGTGAACTTGGATAATTTCTTGTGTTGTCTTCTCTCTCTCTTATTATCTTGCTTGTTCTGTTTTGTGCGGGAAGGAAAAAAAATTCTTAAAGAGCCAATACAATTCATCCTCATCAAAATATCAACATAAATTTAATGAGTTTAATGCTCTTTTTTGAGATGCTCTAGTGACATAATTATAGTATTTTTACTTTATTACACTCGTTTTTTTTATTTCAATCAAATTATTTTTTAAATTATTGAGTTTTTTGGGAGAATCTATATATTTATAGTATGAACAAAAAGAACTTATGTCAAAAAATGTTGATAAGAAGTTGGTTTTTTTTGGTAGTGTTTCTTTTTTTTTTTGGTAGTGATAAGAAGTTGGTTTAATATTAAGGTTGTGGTTTCAGTTCCTGTTATTTGGTTTAATATATTCACTTTTATCTTCCTCAAAAACAAAACAAAAAATCATATGCAGGGATGATTTCGATTACTATGATGCATCCTTCGCGATATTTTTTGAAATGTTCTTTCGTACAATCAAATTCTATGTAAATAAGGTTACTTAGTTATTTTAAATCTCAATGTAACTAAATATCAATTTCGGGATTCTCTAAAAGATGAAATGGAGAAATGACCAAACAAAAATGTAGATTAAGAGAATCAATTGTATTATTTGAATTTCAAATTGCAAGTATTGCATATATATATATATATATATATATATATATATATATATATATATATATATATATATATATATATATATATATATATATATATATATATATATATATCATGTTCCCCAAGAAGCCTTTTTCTCGAAATGGTAATTGTACAATCTCTTGAAAAATCCATCTGGCCTTACGATCCAATAAAGTTTAGTATCAAATAGGTCAGTTTTGGGATCAAATTCAGTGAAATCGGCCTTCAAAGTTTCATTCCATTCAGCATGACACAACGCAGCCTTGTCAAGGTAAGAAGACGTATGAACAGTTTGTTGTGGCGGTAATGTAAAGGCTTCCATTGTACAATTGAATTTTAAAATTGGAGTGTTAGTAGGCATTAAACTTTTGAAGATAATTCCCATCTGAAGAGGCGAACGTTCTTCGGCAGTTGAAGCAGTAATGAGTACAAATACAAAAACAAGAAAAAAGGTAACATAGGGTGACATTTTAAAGTTTCGTAAAGTTGATGCAAATATACATACACTATATAAATATGATGTTAATGTACACGCACATATTTATAATCCAAATGAAACAAGTACAATGTTTTTATTTTCATTAAAAGTATATGTATATACATCAACTTTGACTAGAACCTTTAAAAAATTTGTATTTTTTGTTAAATAAAAAAAGTATTTTGACTAGGAGTATATCAAGCAAAAATGTATTTTGACTAGAAGTATATTAAACAAATTAATAATGTTTCATTAATATGAACTTTTGACTAGAATTATATGGAAAAATTGTTTAGAAATTTTGACAAAATAATTAAATTTGTTTATATATTAAAAAAAGCGTGTGTTTACATATATGGGGTAAATAAATCAGGAACTTTCATTTTTTTGTTCTCATAGAAAAAAGTGTTGTGTCTGCATCCCCGTAAATTTTCCAAATACACAATTTTTTTTTTTTTGAGGGATAATACGCAAATTTTTTAAGGTGCAATACAAGGACTTTTTAGGAAGTTAAATATGCAGTTTTGATGTTTTCTAAATTCAAGTTTATTTAATTATCTTCAAAATTTTAAATATTTGAATATGTTGCGAATTCGGTGAGAAAACACACCAATAACAAACTTGATGTGTGGAGCAAGGGATAATTAAGCAACCAATATCAAAGTGAATTGCAATTAAACACGCAAAAGTAGAAAAACAGCGAGAGAAAAGAAGAAAGAACACAAAAGAATTTGTTGACCCAGTTCGGTCCAAATTGACCTAGTCGGGGGAGAGAGCAGCCCTCTGTTCCACTATATGATGAGTAACGTTACAATGAGGTATTGAGTTACAAGAATCAGTCTCCCGCCTAATTCTACCCAAATCTCAGCCTCTTCCCGTAACCAAGAGACTCAATCCTAATAGTGTTTCCCAAGGTGAATCAACCTTCAAACCCTAGTTTGTTGCCAAGAGACAAACTCTATACAAACCCTAGTTTGATTTCTAAACCCTTGTTTCAGCCCCCTCTATCTCCGGTTTACACTGATACAATGCCTATATTTATAGTAAAAGTAACTCCCATAAAATTGTAACAAATCTGGCCCAAAAAATATGTTTCCAAAAAATCCTGCATGCAAAATCGGGCCCCGATTTTACCAAATCGGGCGCCGATTTTTCCAGCACCAAACTGCTCCAACCTGCAGCCAAAATCGGACCCCGATTTCCAAAATCGGCCGCCGATTTTGCACTTCCAGTAAACATCAATTTTGGCCTTCAAACTCCAATTTTGAGTCACTTTCACAACAATCTCCACCTTGACTCCAAATTAGTGATGATGCCAATTTAACATCAACACCTTGCTGCTCTTTCCCTTGCTTCCCACTACACCAAGTAGCTCCACAAGTTTACACCTTAACCTCTTCAGCCATCGGAATGTCTTCCGCCTTCTCGAAGATCCTTGTATCCAAACTACACTAGGAATTTCAGGTAGTTCTACAAGACTACATGTAATATCCCGCCTGTCAGCATCGGTATATTACCCGTGATCGTGCCAGAGGAACTAAAATCATGGAAAGTAAGTTAATGGGAATATTTATGACATGTCAGCTTTCTACGGGGAAAAGTATCAAAGAAGAATTTAACACGCTTAAGGCAAGGGTAAAATGGTAACTTCACGTGGAAAGGATATTTAATTGGTTTTAACCCAAAAATATCTCATTTCCAATTCTCTTTCTCTCTCTAAGTTGGCAAAAGCTTTTCTCTCTTCCTTCTCTCTTCTCCTCCACGCCTCCTTCCTTCATTCTCACTACCAAATCTTTCCAAAACTTCTCCTTTCCATGGAAAGCTTTAAGTTTATGTTTCCTCTTGATCTCTTTATTTAAGGGAAGTGTGTTTTTGGTTTATTTCTCTACTTCTCATCTCAATAAAGGTTTCAAGGAGTTAGGGTTTTGGATTGAGCAAGAAGTTGGAGTTGGTTTTATGGTACTCTCAAAATCAAGGAACAAGTAGAAGCTTGATTGAGCTTGTTTTTCCAACTCTATCTTTACAAGGGAAAAATCATGGAATTAGGGTTTTGGTGGAAGAAGCCTTGGATTGGATTAGAGATGAGCTAGCAAAGGTCATGATGCTATGAATTGCAAGAAAGGACAACAAGAATGTATGGTTTGAGCAAAGGAAGCAAGTGATCACAAACTAGGGTTTTGCCATGTTTGAGCTTGGAGCTTGTTGATGCTTCAAGAACTTGTTTAGGTGAGTTCCATAGATAGACTTCCCACCCTTTGGGATTATGTTTATGTCTTATATAGAAAGTATGAAATTCTAGGGTTTTATGTATATGGTTAATTGCCCTTTTTATGCCATGCATGCTATACATGTTAATACTTGCCAAATGAATGTTTTACAAGTATTCTATGATCAAATATGTACCAATATGCTTAGAGACACTTGGTTTGAGGTTTTTGGGTCAAAAATGCCATTTTTAGGGGTGCTGGACTGTCCTAACTCGCCACGGCGAGTAAATAGCTCTCTAGGCGAGCTAGAAGGCCGAACAGGGGGTTGTGCTCGCCTCCTACTCGCCATGGCGAGCAGTAGCTCGCCTCCCCAGTAAGTTCACTTGCCTAGGCGAGTAAGTAGTGCCATCTGGTGCTGCTTGCTCGTTCTGGCAGATTCGGTGATTTTCGTTCCGGATCTTTCGTGCAGTCTTTTATAAAAGTAAACCCCTCAAACCAAGGTCCTAAAAGATGGTCAAAGAAAGCATGATTCTTATGATATGAAGCAAGTATTAGCATGTTAGTAAGACATGGCATACGAGAGAAACATGTTATGAATGGGGTAGCAAGTTATTCATTAAGCAAGAGAAAACTAGAGCCTCGACATAGTCGTCGAGAACTAGCTAGTTAGCAAGATCCTTAGAATGATAAGATGCGAAGTTATTATCTTCGCATATTAGCAAGTATAAGATTACCGCTAATCGGATCGACTCAAGGGTCCGAGGTATTAAGCAAGCAAGAATGAATATGTTTAAGTATACGCACAACAAGACTATGACTTAATAAGTAGGTGGCATGTCTCTTGCTATCCACATCAGGGGGATACAAGAGGTTCTCGACCTAAGGGGAACGATTCAAGCCGTAAGGGACCCGCATGTCACTTATATTAACAAGACGTAGGTGCTCGTGTCTCTTGTTATCCACGCCAGGGGGATACGGGAGGTTCTCGACCTAAGGGGAACAGTTCAAGCCGCAAGGGACCCGCACGACACCGAGGGAGTCCGATGTACGTACATCGGTCATGATGGGATTGTACTCGGGGTTACTCCACCCGGGACTTTCCGTAAAATGAATCAAGATAATATTGTTTGTTCAACGCTAACATAATGAATAATGAACTTAGACGCGATTATGTTTTATATGATTATGATCATGAATGAACTCATGTATGATATGTTAAGTATGAGTCATGACTAGGACAAATAAAGAATGTGATTCCGAAGACGTTCTTAGGTTTCCCTAATCGTCTGGCTTAGGATTGTGTCATGAATATGTTACATGAAGACCTCGATGCGTTTACAGTATCTTGGCATAGTGGTCCTAGGTTCCCTTGACCGCCATGACACATAAGATTATAGTAAACCTATAACAAGTAAGATGATTTATGACGGTCCTAGTATGCACAACCGTCTAAGTATGCAAGTCCCCACACACGTATAATCAACCGGCAGGTTGTAATGTAGACACGTGGTGACCGTAGGTTTTCCCCCGTGGTTGCCTATAGCCTAGGATTAGGTGGAACTCACTGAGACATTATGTCTCATCCCAATCCTTATTTGTTTCAGATAAACAGGTCGGACGTCAAGTTAGTTGCCGGATGGATATCTCTTCAAATGCTCGTTCGTACACGCTAAGGAATGGATATGGATTTCAAGGATGCATTTGTTATTATTTTAGACAAAAGGTGTTGTATCGTTTTATATGAACGTGTATTGATGTATAATATTCATTCGAAGTTTTTATGTTGTAATTTTAATGTATCCAATACTAAAAATAACGCACGTGCTAAACTTTCTAAATACGTTTAGTATGGGTGTTACACTACACCATACATCTTCAATACGAGACATCTCCCGCTTCCTCGAAGATCTACTTGTTCCCAATCACCCTTGGCTTTTAGAGTAATCCACAAGTATACACCTCAACCCCTTCAGCCGTCGGAATGTCTTCCGCCTTCTCGAAGGGTCCTTGCAGTCCAACTACGCTAGGAGTTTTAGGTAGTTCCACAAGCATTCACCATACCTCTTCAATACGAGACATCTCCCGCTTCCTTGAAGATCACCTTGCATCCAATCACCCTTGGACTTTTAGGGTAATTCCACAAGTCGTGATATACATTCTTCAACCTCCGGAATGCCTTCCGTCTTCATGAAGAAATCCCATTCTCACCATAGAGCATAGCACCCAAGGTCCTCCATAGTCGTATCATTCCCGGTGTGTTCAACTCCACCTAAACCTGAGCTTCCAACCTCTCAACTAGCAAATGAGTACATCCTATTATGTCTTCCACCTTGAAACTCCACCTCAACAAGTAGATCATGAGTATTCTTACCACCGCCTCTCCAGGTTGATCATGAGTATTCTTACCACCGCCTTTCCAGGCTGATGTTGAGTGTTTAACGTCTCTCCAAATGATCACCGCTCCACTAGGCATCACTCCCAAGGTGAGACATATCACCTTCTTCATCCTCCAAACAACACCACACCATCAGAGCACCTGCATCCTCAAGACGCACCTCAATGTTCTCCAAATCACCAATGATTTTGTTGAACTCTGTAAGTAGCTCCATGATGGCCTTTGACTCCGCCATCCTGAATGAGTAAAGTTGTTGCTTTAGGAATTGCCGATGAGCCAAAGACTTTGTCATATACAAAGATTCCAACTTTGCCCACATCGATGCCGCAGTTGGTTCCTTTGCTACTTCTCTCAAAACTTTATGTCCGAGGCACAAGACAATGGCACTCCTGGCCTTGTCCACCATCTCGATCTTCTCCGCTCGTGACATGGTGACCGGTAACACACCTTCACCCTTCAAAGCTTTCTCACACTTTTGTTGCATTAACACCGCTTCCATCTTTACCTTCCACAACCCAAAATCGTTATCTCCGGTAAACTTCTCAATATCCCACTTCGAACCCATGATACTTGATTATCCTTTGACCCTTGCCCCACGGTGGGCGCCAATTGTTGCGAATTCGATGAGAAAACACACCAATAACAAACTTGATGCTTGGAGCAAGGGATAATTAAGAAACCAATATCAAAGTGAATTAAAATTAAACAAGCAAAAGTAGAAAAACAGCGAGAGAGAAAAAAAGAGAGAACACAAAAGAATTTGTTGACCCAGTTCGGTCCAAATTGACCTAGTCTGGGGGAGAGAGCAGCCCTCCGTTCCACTATATGATGAGTAACGTTACAAAGAGGTATTGAGTTACAAGAATCAGTCTCCCGCCTAATTCTACCCAAATCCCAGCCTCTTCCCGTAACTAAGAGACTCAATCCTAATAGTGTTTTCCAAGGTGAATCAACCTTTAAACCCTAGTTTGTTGCCAAGAGACAAACTCTATACAAACCCTAGTTTGATTTCTAAACCCTTGTTTCAGCCCCCTCTATCTCCCGGTTTACACTGATACAATGCCTATATTTATAGTAAAAGTAACTCCCATAAAATTGTAGCAAATCTGGCCCAAAAAATACGTTTCCAAAAAATCCTGCACGCGAAATCGGGCCCCGATTTCCAAAATCAGCCGCCGATTTTGCACTTCTAGCAAACATCAATTTTGGCCTCCAAACTCCAATTTTGAGTCACTTTCACAACATAATATTTTATAATTTTAAAAATTTAAAAGTTTAAGCATGATAAAATAAATTTGAAATTAACAAGACTAAAACTTCGTATTGGAAAATTTATATCGAGGCAAACATGTGATGGACGAATTTACAAGTATACTAAATCAAAACAAGTAATTAAGTAGTAAGTTATCGTCTCCAGAAGGATTGTCATTCAACTTAACAATAAACGGAATTTATTTGAGAAAAAGCACTAAAAGAGTTTAATGGGTTTGCAAGTTTTTAATTGTCTTGAGCAATGCGAGATGAAATTGTTTGATTTAGAAAATTAACGGTGATTAGGGTATCCTTAAATCCCCACCACCTTCTTTGGTGGAATTAACTTGTTGATAATAAGTTCATCATATTCTCAGAATTCACATAACAAACACCCATCTTTCCCCTCAACTCAGGAAAGGTTAAGGGAAAGAGGCGAAAAAGGAAAGAGGACAAGGGAAAAGCAAGTGGTGAAGGATTCAGGAGGAGCTCAAAAAACAGAGAAAAAGAATCCATTAAAGACATCGAGATTATGAGACATGGTAGAAGAAAGGGAGGAGTTTCCCTCTTTAAATAGACTCAGAACCATTCGAATCAATGATCTAGATGGAAGGAAATCCAAAAGTCGTGATCGAACGGTCGGGAAGTAGCCTCGAACAACAAAGTGCACTCAAGTAGAGCGTGTGTGGGACACTTCCCCCAATACATGTATGATCCATGAACCTAACACGTTGAAACCAAAACTGAACAGCCATCGCATCCAAAACATTTCAGTTCAAAGCATTGAATGCAACTACTCCCACTCACTGACCCAGGGCGTAGTCGTTTCACGCACGGCACGAAGCAAAATTCCCCAGACTGCAAAGGACGCCTAGCTATCCGAGAGCACCGTAATGAAAACGTCTCACATTGTTAATCCATTGTGCCATAAAGGCATCAACGGCTAGGCGACAATTGTTTTGAACCATCTAGAAGGTCAATCCAACGATGACACATGGACTAAACATACACCGCCTTAAGGCTGAACGCCTGAAGGGACACGCCAACATCAGTGCACCGCATCACATTAGAACACGCCTCCGCGTGACAATCACCATACACGTGACCGCTCCCCAGTCACATGCCGCAATACCTGGAGGCATTTATTCTCACATGCGCCTATATAAGGGTGACTTACCTTCACCCTCAAGGTATGATTCACTTTTCCCAAACTTTTTACACATTCTTCTCTCATTTCCAATACTGACTTGAGCGTTGTAATGCTAACGTGCCTGCATACACCTTTCGTCCCACCGCGAAGACTCAACGTCACCGTACCGGAGAATCTTCTCCCACCGTTGCCTCTCATCCATCTTCACCGGACAGATAAGTTACCAAACTTATAATCTAGGCCGTTTGATCTTGATCCAAACAAACTCCTAACGTGCCAACTACTTGATTCCTTGACTGCAAGGAGTAGAAATCAAACATTGATATCATTTTGATTGACTCTGGTAGTGTGCTTGCTTTGTACGTACAATCCAGCCTGAAAGTATACCCCAAAGTTTCTTAATATATAATAGTAAATTTTGTTCCTGGTGGAGATATCATTGGTGAAGGACGACCTCTTGGAGGGAGAACGTGATATCCTAAAATAAAGCAAGAACAAAGGGTACTCCATATATGAATGAAAATAAAGTCATTATTCAACACCATAATTTATCTTTAAAAACGAGTTAAGATGATTTCATATGAAACGGTCATGTTAAAATGAAACTAAATCTAGTTATTTGTCATTTTGGTTCAAGACCATTAATTATTTAATTTATTTTAAAAATTAAAAATAAAAACAGCTGACATCTTCTCGTATGAGACAAGTCATGTTAGAATGAAACATCATATGAGATGTAAAAGAGATTATAATATGGACTGAAAACATGACTTGTTTTGCTATGAACTCGTGGGAATAGCTTCTGAATGATGGTAATTTGTATTTTTCTTTTGATTTTAGTACAACAATCTTGTATATGAACAATGCAACTGAAGAATTGTAATCCAGTGAATTGGATAGGATACAATATTGCAGCATGTAAATCTGTCTAAAGTCTGTTGAAGCCCTTAACCACAAATCGGTAACCTTCTCAGAAGTTTCACCATCTGCGGCGCTTTTTTCCATAATAATATGCAAATGCGGCTATTGATGCAGCAAGAACGACCCCAGCTGTAGCATGCCAAGCATATAATGGTCTTTCCAAAAGTAAAACGGAAGTGCTGCTGCTAACCTCAATTGGTGGTGGTGATGCCACTGGTTTCTGACTAACTGTAACTGCAAACGCCAAACCTTGCCTCTCCAACTCAGCCAAGTCTTCAATTGCTGGCCTTAACCTAGTGACCTTGGCTATGGCTTCATACTCTTCTTTAGTTCCACCTTCAAGGAAAGCTCCAACAACATGACCCTTGTTTACCCAATATGCTCCAAATGTGCTACCTGCAGCTGAGAGATCTCCATAATAGACAACTTCCCCAACATTATCACCAAAAAACTGCCAAGACAGAGTGAAGACTCTGGAGTAGAAAAAAGGAATGTAATCAAATTCGCCTGTTTTTTCCGGTTCCATTATGGCAGAAACAGCATGTTTTGCAGATTTTCTTGCTGAATCAACATGCTCAAGCCTGCGCATTTCACCAAATGCTTTGACTGGAAATGCTGCAACATCTCCAATAGCATAGACTGAGCTGTTGCTTGATTGAAACATTCCATTTACTTTGATTCCACCTTTCTCCAAAGTAAGTTGACCTTCAAACAGACCTGTATTTGGTCGTATTCCAATTCCCACTACAACCATGTCCACAGATATCTTTGTTCCGGTTTTAAGATTAACAGCTGTAACCTGCAAAACAAATCAACTAAAGTTATAGCTTGATTTTATCAAAGGAATGATGTTGAGGATATCCATAAGGTTGGTTATCATGAACCAGGAAATTTTACTTCCAAGGGATATGTAAGAAGCCATTATCCACTGGTTTAGAAATTACAAAATCATTACAGCAGATTCCTCTAATTATCTCATTTTGAATATAAAAAGATTTTGAAATTTAAACCACCGATACCACTGAAAAGTTCTGATCATAACAAAAGGCTTTTATTCTAGGTGGGGTCACCAACACCTATCATGTAATACTATTATGTACTATTACAGACCAAATTTTTTTGAAATGCCATTAAGGTGAAAGTCTTTTCAATTGTTTCTCTTAGACTTTGTTTAGGAGTTAGGCTGGAAGGTAGGGAGAGGATAGGAAGGAAATTGGAGAAAATTCTTGACCTTATTTAGAAGAGTTTTTTTGGAGAAGCTGAGAGCAAAATATCAAATACTGTATTTGATTTAAGAGTATTAAAGCGATACGGGAATGATTTGAAAATTTATTCAAAACAGTACAAAGTCCTCCTTCAATGCATATTTTAAGTTCTACCAGGGTTTTCGTCCAATGAAGAGAAAAAAAAAAAACCTCCATACAAGGTGGGTGATTACTCTCTTATTTATTCCCTTCCCTTTCCTCCTTCATTTATCCTCAAAACCCTCTTCTCAGTTCCCCTCCAAACCCCTTAACAAAGTCTTAGAGTTTTCCTTTGTCTAGTTATCAAGCTATACTCAAAGTTACCAATGCTGATTATTATGGTACAGCCTCTATTGGTCTTCTCCTTATACGACCAAATATTCCTAGAGGATAAATTTCCAACAAAAAAAAAATTGATGTACCTTTCCGTTGTCGTCAAAATCAAATGATGATAAAACAGTTCCCTTAACGAAATTTACTCCTCTTGATTTATAATATTCTTCATAGTAGCTTGCAATCTTTGGGGTCAGCAATCGAGCCACTGTAAAATAAATCCAATATATAAAATACCCATCAGTCTTTGAGGTTGTTTGTTATCCATAAGAGCAACAAGCGGTTTGTTATTTAGATCAACACACGAATAAACATTGATCCCATATACACAGACAATAAAATTCAAATTGAATGCTTACTGCAATGTTCTTCTGGGAAGACCATTGTTACACTGATTTTATTGATCACCAAAGATGCCGCACACTCCATGCCAATGTATCCACCACCAATGACAATGGCATTCCCTCCAGGAGAAGATTGAATAGCACTCACAAGCCTATTTGCATCTGCTATATCCCGTAAGTAACATACATTTTCTGCATCTGATCCATTCACCCCAAATTCTTCAAGCTTCAAAGCCTACACTTGACATTGCACACAAGTTTAATATACTTCTGTAAAGAAAGTTAAGAGTCTACTAAGTAGGTGCGTTGGTGAATTCGTCTTCAATCATTCCCACGTATTATGTTAATAAGGACGGAAAGATTTTTCAGTGTCAATATGATGTTCCTACGGCCTAATAGTTTCATGTATTTTAAGGGCAATAATATTAAATTACAAAAATTAAAAACCAATAAAAAAGAACGTTACAAGAGATATCATGGAAACTACCAAAGGTTCTTTCATTTTTTTTATTTTTTTAAATCATGACATGTATGCAATAAATATAACAAGATAAACTGATTCTTGAAAGCAGGAAAACTCAAACTGAAAGATTAGTTTTAATACCCGAGCACCAGTGGCAACAATGAGAACTTTGTAACTTATGGTTTCCCCGGTTGTTGTTAATAGTGTTTTACGTTTCACATCAGCAGACTTAACTCCAGTTCCAAGAACTAACTCAACTCCTGAAAAGGAAATAACAATTGCAAGAATTAGATATTCAGCATATGACCCTCCTTTGAATTACAATATAAAAAAATTGAACAAAGACGAATGATAATTTTTTAATAGAAATGAGTATCGTTGACTGATGAAAATTGCTACAAACCCGGTATTTCATAAAAAATAATAAGGAAAATCTCCCAAGTATACAGCTCAAACTCGGAGAATTTCGAGGGTCTGCAACCTCCATGCCACAAAGCCCCAAACTCTTCTCAATAACTTGCTATCCTCCCTCTCAACACCTCTTCTTGTCTACATTTCTCTGATTATCCCAACCCCCACCTAACTACTAACTAACCAAGAGGATTGCCTATATTTACCTATTTACCTATCAAAAACATTTACATATTTAAAACAAAAAATTACTTCCTGGAAGCATACATGAATATTATTACCAATTGGGATGAACAAAAATCATCAGCCAATGCATTTAATTTAGCTCTTCTTACATTTGACTTTCAAGCTTCATCTAATTATTGAAGAAAGAAAAATAGAAAATTTATTGTAGAAAGTCTTCAAATCAGTTTTACATAGATAAGGCTGCCACCTGAAATAAACTACGCATGAAAGAGAACAGAAAATAACTGATAAAACATGGCTGTATATGATGTTCAGAAGTAACTACAGCTTCTGCCATTAAATGTCGATATATATTACTGTCTAACACTGAATTACTCCTCGGCTAAACCACCTCACTGGATGCAACTAGAGATGATCAAACAAGATAATAAATTTTAAACGTGTTGCCGGCTACATCGTATGCCTTTATTCATTAATTTTCACCAACCACCGTAGTTATCTAAGGGATTAAGCATAAAAAAAAAAAAAAACTATTTAACACATTTTTAGGTACTTAGTACAACAGTTTAACCTGAAAATCAGTAAAACAATTTTCCAATGATGTTTCAATCGAAAATAATTAATTTCGGTGGACCACAGAATCTAAATAGGATCATGTATCAAGTATTGAACCGGATCTAAGCCAGATAACAAATAAAACAGCCAACAAAAGCAATTAATATGTTTTAACCAAAGGGCGAAAATAGAGTAGGCTAACTAAATTAATTCATGGAAATATCAACTTGTGACGTAAAATAGTATAATTACCATGTTCTCTATACCATTTGGGAGTTAGCCTTTCCTCATTTGCGCCAACACATGTATGAAAGGATGGAAGCCGAGCAGCAGCTGTAGGTTACAGATTTATTTCAGCAACCAGAAATTCTACAAACTTTCTATTTTAGAGACAATAAGGAGGAATGAACGGAAAGGTGAAAATTCTATATTTGAACAACGAGGAAATAAAGCAATAAATCCTCCTAATTCAACTACAATCCTAAGCTACCAGTTAAATCTTTCAAATTTACAACATAATCATTATCAATTAATCACCCTGGTTTACTTCTTCATCAATAAATAACACTCCACCCAAAGAGCCAAAACAACCAAATATCAAGAGCCCCACATTGAAGTTTATATATTAGTCTCCCCAACAACATACAAAATTACCCCCCAACTAAGTAATATAGCTTGTCATTATATTCAAATTTTACAAGTCAATGAAGTTAAGATGGCCATATAACCAAAGAGCAAAATTCAATTCGACCCAATTCCAAATTAAAGAATTGGATTGTTCATTGTACAGAATAAATAACATAAAAGAATTGGATTGGTCAAAGAGAGTAATTTTATCAACCAACCACTCAAAATAACCAGTTGTGGAATGGTTCATACCTTCTGGAAGCAAATATCCTTTGCTTAATGCAGGTCTTTCATAAGGAGCTACCTGAGATAAACATTTATCAACATTTATATATTTACCATTACAAAACAAAGAAGATAAAATGTCTATACAGCATAAACACTTCAGATCAGAGGTGTCCGGTGTCTGACATGTGGTTACATCCAATCAGTGCTGTAATCAGGAATCAAAATTCAAGGGGACCATAAACAAAAATCTAATATTTATATCATATATTTTGTTTGCTTCGGAATAAAACAACAGTTTGCCATAGTAATTTGGTGGTTTTTTTAGGCCCTTTCTATGTTCAGTACAAAAAAGACTCAAAAGTCATATTCTACCACTCCAAATCTCAAATTTCATCTCTCATTAGCCTAACTAGCTAGTCGTCATCACTAATCCACAGCTTCTGTCACACATCACACTCGCGCATCAGACCTTCCCTAACTACTATTTTTACGCAAAAATATTTGTCATTAACCAATCCAATCACAGAGCCATAAAGTAATTGACTATATAACTCTAAAAATAAGTTATAAATCTTCAGGGGAACCATAACACCTGCCTGCCCCTCATGCCCCTCAGACCCTGCATTCAATCACTTTTATATTCTTAAATTTTAATATTAATACTTACGTGTTAATATCCGTGTTGTGTTCAGAGTTAGGTTTGGGCTTGATAGTAAAAGCGACAACAACACTAAAACATAAAGGAGCTACCTGGGATAAACATTTGCCAACCTTACAACCCAGGACATAAAATATCTACATATAGCCTTGACACTTCATATCGAATGCGTGTCCAATGTCAAACATGTGCCGGTGTGAGACATGTGATTATTGGGACAAACCCAAGTTTCACATAGAAAAGATAAGACTCCTGATAAGAGTGACATCTCTCACCTTACAAGCAAGTTTTGTAAGGATGAGTCAAGCCCAACATAAAAACCACCATTTCTATACATGCACCAAGTCCAATGGTGTTGGACGTGAGGAGGTGTATTAGGGACTCTTATTTTCATAAATTATTATCGATATCTAACAACCTAACAAGCATAGACACTCATCACATTAGGCGTGTCCCAGGATCGGATACGTCTGGTGTCCGACACCGACACGATTCCATTGAATTATCTCACTTTCTCAAATTATTATCAGTGTAGACGACTTGACTTGTTTGTGTCCAGTGTCCATGTGTTACGGTGTTATTATCAGGGTTTTGTCCAGAGTCTAGGTTTGTCCTTGATGCCTTATTCTCTTTAGTCTCTAAAACATTGTCACTTCTCATCGAAGGCATATCCGGTGTCTCACTCACCATACACAATTAATTCATTCTTTTAGATTATTACCGGTATCCACGTGTCAGTGTTGTATCCGATGTCTGTGTCCGTTATTCACAGCTTATACCAGCTCTGACTTAAGAGCATCAATAAAACTAAAACAGAAATAAACAGTTCCCAATACACAACATTCAAAAAAAAAAAAAAAATATTTTAAAAAAAAAACTTACTGATTCATCAGAAATGATACAAAGTTCACCATTGGAAACACCACGTTTAACAAATTCAAGAGCAGCATAACCAGCTGATACACCACCACCAAGAATCACGTAAACGAACGCTCTTCCCATTTTCTTCGTTCGTTATTCCTTCACATACACAACATAACAAAGCAAAACAAAACAAAAAGCCTTATCTATATATTATCGTGAATTCGAAATTAAGGGTGATGAATTTTTTGGGAGCGAGTGGTTTCGTATAAGGAAGGAAAATCCAAAAAATGTGAAGATCACAGAATGGGTCCATTGTTGTGATGTCAATGACGAAGACGGCGGTAAGATTGGATGTATTTTACTTTTATACCCTTCAGACGAGATTATCTGTGTTTTGGTTTAGTTTATCCCATTCGATGTGTACCACGTGGTGTGATTAATCTGTTATCCATGGGTCCCATTGTAGTATTTTATTAAGATTTACTTGTCTTAAAAATCACTCAAAACTAATTGAATAAAATCATAAATAAACTCTTAAATTTGGATTCAATGAATGCAATAGTGATAAATTTATTCGTGGAGAGTTTTTTTTTTAAGAATTTGTGGAGAGTTTTGTCATTTGTAGTTCATAGAGGAATAGAGGATACCAGATTTAAAATAAAAAGTATATAAAATGTGATTTTTAGATGTTTAATTATTTTATTTTGGTAATGGTTTAAAATAAAATGTATTTTGTTTTAGTCCCTATGTAGAAAGTAAATTTTATGATTTTTTTAAGGGAAGAAAAACAAGTAAAATTTGTATTTAAAATAACATTTTATACTTTTCGGACTGGTTGGATGTCCAATCCAACTACGGATGAGTACGAACTGAATCTATTAAGCAGGAGACATCATATGATGGATGCGTCTTAAAATCTACCGGGTTTCGACATGGGTAGAGAGTTCCTCACATTAGTTCGGGAGTTACTCAAGCCAGTACAGACCGAGGGCTCCTCAGCACCCCGAGGGTTACTTGTAACAGTCTGTTTTTCACTAGAATTACTTTAATTATTTATTATATGTGTTTGTGTGTGATTAATTATCCTTGTGTGTATTTTATTGGGATTAGTGATTTTTTTTGCGTAGAAGGGTGTTTTAGTCATTTTAAGACTAAGGGGTATTTTGGTCATTTAGCGAGTAAGGGTAAATTAGTCATTTTTATTAAGATGGTTATTTTTGTCGTTTTAGTGAGAATGATTATTTTTACTAAGTTACTAGTGAGTTTGATTAATTATTTAAAGATAGTAATTATTCGATGTTTTAACAGTTTAAGTGAGTAGTAACTTTTGAGAATTAGTTAGGAAGAATATTAAGCTCATTATGACAATTAGAAACAAAGTCCAATTAAGAGGTGACTATACAAGCATAACTTTTAAGAGAAAAATAGGTTTTCCCATTCATTTTTCATTTCACAAACATAAGAGGTAGAGAGAAAGTAGATCACAAGAGGAAAGAAGAGAAAAATAGAGAAAGAAGAGGATAAAGTTTGAAGAAGGAGGAAAGCTTGAGCTAGAGGGAGATTGAAGCCCAAGTTATAAGAAATTGAAGTTATAGGTAAGGGGGATAGATCTTTTCCATCAATTAAGCTAGAATTTTCAATTTTCACTTTTGGGTCATAAGTACTTTTGTAGAACTTATGATTTTTGTGATTTTAAATGTTGATTTCCGTGCTCATGTTTGTGTGATAAATTTGGGTATGTCAAATTGGTCATAAACTTGTTGATTATGGTTAAACTTCATGGTGATTATGTGTTAAAGTGGTTATGTTGAACTTTTAGCTTAAAATGATGAAAAGTGATGTTGTTATTGTTGATTGTTGATGAACTCATGAATTTATGCTTAGATTATTGTTGGGTTGTGTTGTTGATGCTAATTCATGTCTTGGGTGTTGATAAATGTGTTGTTGTGGTTGTGTGGTTTTTGTGAAAATGGATAAAATGAATGAATTTTGACGTTGATGATTTTACGTTGATTTTAAGTGAATTCAAGGAATGGTTTTGATGAGTTAGATGGATTAGAAAATTTGTTTTTGGTTGTTATATTTGGATGTGAAATCGGTTGGGAGAAATTGGTTTTTAAGCTAACAACCGTTTTTAAACACTTTTGATAATAAATTATTTTGGTTGGTTTGAATTAAGTTATTTTGGGGTGGGAAACAATGTTTTTCGAGTGTGTATTACTGGTTCAAGAGTTAGGGACAAATCGGTGGAAACGGGATCGAAAATGGATCAAAAATCAGACTTTTTCCCGCGTGCGAAAACACGAAAACGTGCAACTTTGCTGTCAGAGCAAAGTGCACGGTTTGCTTCAGGTATAGCACGACCCGTGCCTAAGTTCCTGGACCGTGCGTTTTGCCCGATGCAAAAGTGCACGATCGTGCACTTTTTGGAAGGTCAGAAAATGTAACGCCCAAATTAAAAGTGTCTAGAATTTTCAACAAGAGCGTTAAAAACTGATTTGGATACATTAATTATACAATACGGAAAATTCAAATACAAACTTGAGTCATATGTTACAATATTATACAAAACCCGTCTAATGAAACTCGTACAACTTAAATACACAAGTTTATATTATAACATAACTTCAAGCTATAAGACAAAAAGCTGGAATCCAAGATAGTACGATCAATCCGTAGCTTTCTCCTTACCTTTGCCACGGGAAACCTGTGAACCTGAACAAAGAAGGAAAGGGATGAGACATAAAACCTTAGTGAGTTCTACCTAACCCTAGGCTATTGGTAACCTCGGGAAACCTATGGTCACCACGTGACTACAATACAACCTGACTGTTGATTATACGTGTGTGGTCATGCTTACCTAGACGGAAGTGCATGCTATAGCCGTCATAGGTTCGTATAGTTCAACAAGGTCTTGCCTATGTATTATGTGTCATGGCGGTCAAGGGAACCTAAGACCGCATTACCAAGATACGATAGACGCATCAAGGCCGAAACATACATATTCATGACACGATCCTAAACCGGACGATCGGGCAAACCTAGATCATTGCCGGCATAACATGTATCTTGCTTAAAGTATAATATACATGTATAACAACATACTCTGATCATGTTCATATATTCGTATACATTCATTATGTTAGAGGTTAGCGTTGAACAACAACATTATCTAAGTTCATTTTACGGAAAGTCCCGGGTGGAGTAGTCGAAAACAATCCCATACATAACCGATAAAAACCTATCTAAGGAAAATATCGAGCTCTCTCAGCAACGTGCGGGCCCCTCTAGCGAAGCTTGTCCCGTTTCCCAACCGGGAAACCGCTTGAGATCCCAACCTAGCATGGATCGCAAGAGACACGACACCTACATTTACATATTCATTCTTAGTGAAAAGATTAAACTAATCGTCTCACGTCTTATCATTAATATATCTCATGACTAACGTTCTAGCTCTCGATAAACTATATTGAGGCTCTAGTTTTTATTCCCTTACTTAATGAATAGTTTGCTACCCGATCGTAAACCTAGCATTTCTCTCACATACCATGCTTCACTAAATTAGTTAAATACTTGCCTCATTTTCAAGGAAAACATTTTAAAAGACTAATCATTGGGTTCTTGGCTTGAGGGGTTTACTTTTGTAAAAAGATTGTACAAAGAAATCCGACCCGAAAGATGCCAGAGCTGCCTGAAGCGAGCAAACAGTGCGTATCCACACTGTCTACTCGCCCAGGCGAGCTGTAGCATGTAGGAGGCGAGTAGTTACTCGCTGTGGCGAGTTGGGGGCGAGCATACCCCCTGTTCTGGTGGTCTCGCTCGCTATGGCGAGTAATAGCTCGCCCCTGCTAGTCATGACAGTCCAGCACCTTCAAAAATGGTATTTTTGACCCAAAAACCTCAAAACCAAGTATCTCCAAGTATAATATGACTCTAAGGATCATAGGAAACCTGTTAAACATTAACTTAGCAAGTATACACAAGTTAAGCAAGCATGGCATGTAAAGGGGTAACAAATTTCTACGTATAAACCCTAAAAGTCTATGTTTTCTTACAAGAGCAAACACACAATCCCATGGGTAAAATATATCTAAGAACTCACCTTAAACAAGCTGAAGATAAGCTTAAAACCCCTAAACCTTGACAGCAAAACTTAAGGAAAGAAATCTCTAGATGAGAGAAACTATGTTGATGAAGTTTCCTTCAAAAATTCCTAGCCAATACTCTTAGTTCCTCTAATCCCTTGCTTGATTCTTGCTAGAAGAAGGATTGAGTGAAGATTAGGTGAAGAGAAGGAGGGAGGGGACCGATTTTTCTAGAGAGAAGGGAGAGCAAAAATTTGGTTCAATCCCTAGAGAGAGAAGGAGAAGAAATTTGGACTCAAAGTCCTTATATACTCCTTCCAAGAACAGTACCATATTACCCTTAGCCTTAAACGCGCGCATTTTAACGTTATCAGGTAAAACATTGTATCATTAATAAGCGGGATATTACAGAAAACATCGTTTTTCGTACTTTTTGGGCTCCATATGCATCCCGGTGAGTTCCTAACACCTAAACCTACTTGAATAGAGTTTAATTAGGTCTATTTGAGTGGATTAATATGGCATAATCTTGAGTGAAAGTATTGGTTTTAAAGCATGTTAAGATGTTTCATAGCACTGCCCAAAGTTGTGCGGTTAACTACTCCACTGTAGAAAACTGTTCGAGATTTACATCTTTAAGTATGGTACTAAGACCACTCTTTAATACTGAAACCACTTAAATATGGAAATTGTTACCACTTTGTTATGGTGCTGAGACCACTCAAATATGGTGTTACCACCATTCTAACTTTAACTTTAAGTTCTCCAAAATATCAATATGGCACTACGACCACTCAAATATGGTGATACCATCATTTCGACTTTTTAATTACTCCTCAAGTAGAAAAATATTGAAAGAATATTTATATACTGTAAGATCATTCTTAATATCCGAAGGGATATTATACCGAATAGGTATTAAGGTCTTATAATAACACTCTTTTACACTCATTTCCGAAGGGGCAGAAAAATGGGATGAGGATAAGAATAGCTCGTCAACACAAGCTGGAGGGAGAAGAGAGAAAGAGTTCTCGACAACTCAATAGAAACTCTTTGGTGTGGATAAAAAGGGAACTTATTCATTAATCAGTTCAAAAGGGAACTTATTCATTAATCAGTTCAACAACACTTGTAGATAAAATAAAAAAGTGGAGGAAACGAACTCATTGGATTTGAATGAAGGAAAGATAAGAAACTCAATTGAATTCTTATTCTTATCACAACCGCCATAAGCTAAATTTATGGAAAGTAATATTCACGAATAAAAATAATAATTACTATTATTTTTATCATTATTAAGTATTTAAAACTGAATACCGCAATTTAAACACTATTAGTGTGTGTTCTATTTTATATGGGACCCCACACTGTATTTTTTCATTTCACAGAACATTAGATCAAAATATAATTACTTGGTATTTAATCTTACAATTTTTCTTTCAACATCACACCATTGTTCCAACAGTAGTCAATGTAAAAGTGGTTAATGAGATATATTTTAAAAAATTGATTAACAACATATATTTTTGTTTGAAGTTATGTTACAAAAAAAGATCTCTATGTTTAAAAAGTAAAAAAAACAAAGTTGACAAAAAAGTAACATGCTATTCAGTACAAATACCGATGTCAAAATCATGTCCTATTCTTAATCATGTCGTCTTTTTCACACATTTCTTGGGTGAGAAATACTTGTATGACCATAATCTCAAATAAAAATCATTTGGACGTATACACATAAAAATACATATAATTTCCTTATTTCAAAAATAAATATTATTAATCCTTTTCTATTGTATATTTTTGTTTGTGTTGCCCAAATAATATTTAGGTTATTCACCATGGCAAGAGGTTAGGGAATTCAAAGTGTGGATCAAACGGATCAAATTTTATAATTATATATTTATCAAATTGGAAATTTGAGAAACGTGAGAATCATGTGTATATCCGTTTTTGTTGCTAAAAGAAATGTATACAAGTTTTTTTTTTCTTGGTTTACATATTAAGCTAGATAAAAACTAACATCCTTGAAATGTTTGTGGAGTGTATCTTTATTAATATGCACTTGATATCATCATTTGCATAATTTGCCCAAAAATGATAATGAAAATTTAAAATTTGACAACTGAATAACTTTTTGAAAGACAACATTGACATAGAAGAATAACTTTGGAACAAGGAACAAAGATGACTAAATATTACCAAGTCTGAATTTTTGTTTATCATAATTAAATCAAAAGACTAGAAAATTCAAATCATATTCTCAATTTTGTAGCAAAAGATCAATAAGTCATTCTCACTGAAACTTGTCTTTTTTTTTTTATTTTTTTTACCAAAATTCTCAATGAAACTTGAGTAACCAAAAATTGCAACTACAATAGTAAACTATGAAGCACAAACAGAGACCACAAATACATGTCATGTGTCGTCTCAATCTGAAGTATCATTGCTACATAGATTTAAATCAAATGCAAATAGTTAAGTAACCTTATAAAGGGGACAATTATCTTGAACACGACCAGGATCATTTTATTGTTTGAGACGCATATAAGGTATCTCATTCTCTCCTCTCTTTGTAGTTTTCAACAAACATGCTATTAGTGATCCATAAAATGGCTCCTTCTGCTTCTCACCAAAATCTTTGTAAGAGTGATCATGTGCTGGACCAGAAACATGACTTTTGTTTTTCTCATAAACTTTTGACTTAAAAGTGTTGTTGGTTTCTTCTTTAACCTTGCTTTTCATGAAAATTTTCCACCATGAAATCAGTGAAGTTTTCCTTTTCTTTCCTTTAGCCTCTTGTTTCTTTGCTTCCTTCAAAAGCTAGTGAAAGGAAAAAAAAAACATAAACATAATCATAACCATAACCATAAACAAACAAGATAGAGAACATATGTTGTTGAAAGAAGTAGGTTGTAAATGTAAAAAACGGTATGTTACTGTGAAAAAGGCCAAAACGATAAGACACATGTAGTGTTCGATATCATTTTTTTTTTCATTTTAACATATTGAACAAAAATCACAAAAACGACCATGACAAAACATTTTTACGCTCCTACGAAATATTATTAAGGCCACAACAGATGGTAGGAAACAAACTTATTATCTCATTTTGATTTTTTATGCTCTTTCAAAAAAAACATTACAACCTAAATTTATTACTGATTTAATTTGTTTTTTTTAGAAGAAACACATTAAGTACAAAATTATGAAATTATGAAGAAATAATGAAAAACTAAGTAACTATACGTTATACCAGTTTCCTTAAAGATAACATATGGTTCTAAGATTTACAGTTAAGCATTAACAAATTAAATAACAGTATACATAATAGTATAAATAATTTAATATAATTTATGCAATGTTGTAATTAATTCACACCACGATGACCGCATCCCGTAACACATCATCCATAATAGGCAAAATCACAAAATCCTTAATGCAATGGCGACCTCAACAACGATTTAAAACCATACAACAGAAAATAAAAACAACAATAAAAATGAATGGAGACAAAATTACACTAATATTGTTGATTCGAGCATATATGTTTTGTGCATATTTAGATTGAAGTTTAGCGTGGCAGAATCAAGGCGTGAATCAGTGATATTTGGTAAAAACTGCAATTTAAAACTTTAACAAAATCACAGTTTCATTGTAGTTTTCGTCAAACCCCCAATCACCGCTGCCAATCTAAACTTGCACAAAATCTTCATAAAATAGAATCACACGAACGACATACTTTTGACATAGAAATTACAAACCATATTAACAAGTTAAAAAAAAATCAACTAACAACATTTAAACTCACAGTGTGTTCGACAAAATCACGGTATTACCGTCATTTTGTAAATCTCTAAAGTGCAATATTTGGCAAAAATTTGTTTTATTATATCAAATTCTCTGTGAATCCAAACATATACTAATAATTGTGCTGAGGACTAACAATTGGAAAGAAAATAAAATTAGTACCAGGTAAAACTCCTTTTGTGGATCAAATACATAGTCATCATCATGGCTTCGTTGTGCCAAAGATTTCCTCATCATTATCAACAAATTCCTCATCATTATCAACAAAAACCCCAAGAGAAAATGAAGGTTGAAGGATTATCCAAGTTTGCTAGGAAAAACACTTCTTTATGTTATGATACTCTCATATAAGAAAGTATCTTAATAAGGTACATTACGACATATATGGTTAAAAAAAATATAAAAAAAAAAAATTGCCTTATTGTGAAGGCGCATTAAAACTCTATCAATCAATTAGTAAATCTATTATTAAATTTGATTTATTTATAATATGATGTTTTTTTATCAACTAGTGTCAAAAATATTTTTACAGAAAAAAAAAGTATTTTATTATTTTATTTGCTTCAATATCTATATCTATAATATATATTCTATATAAAGGGAATGCATGGTTTTCGGTTGGCTATTTCAGTTTTGATTATTCCCTTAAACAAATTTGCATATATTGTTGGTGACATTCAAAATGATAAGAAATTATGTTATATTTGTTATATTGTTGGTGTCATTAAAAAAATGTAAGTAAGTTTGTTCGTAATTTATACACAATAGTGCGATAAAAGGATCATTATTAATTACGCTGGTATTTATAAAGTGAATACTTGATTTTGAGATGACTTTTTCACTTCCAATTTGCCTTAAGAATGAATGATATATTGTTAGTGTCGTTTATAAAGAATTATTCGTATTATATTTGTTATATTGTTGGTGTCATTAAAAAATATAAGAATTTGTGTTACATTTATTACATTGTTGGTGTCCTTGAAAAAAATATGTTTTTTTTGTTACAATATGAAAGTGCTAAATATTTATTTATACTTGTAATTTTCATCAAAATTAAAATTTCATAATAACTAATGTTCATAATTATACACATTAGTGCAATAAAAAGAGTAGGTAAACGAATACGGAGTGTCTGTCTAAACGTTAGTATCTATAATATTGGTGAATAAAAACTTCTTATTTAGATTTGGTACAATATTAAAACATTTTTTTGGTACTACTCCCTCAGTCCTTTCTTATAAGGCTACTTTACAAAAAGTTTTGTCCCTAAATATAAAATTATCAACAAATTTTTAGATGCATTTATTACTCTTTTTCTAAATACACCCCTCTTTAATATTATCAATATACCTAGAAATATGAAAAGTTAACATTAAATATCTCTATAGATAAAGGGTAATTTGCTAATAGTAACATACGTTTATGAAAAATTTATTACTTTAAACATTTTTCTTAATACCTGCAATTTTTGTAAACTAAACCTATAAAAAGAGAAGGGGGGAGTATTATTATTATTGTATTTATTTATGAATTTCTTTAGTTAACTCGTAAAATGATGTGACAACACATCATTAGATATGTTTATTAAAAAAAAAAACATCATTAGATATGTGTGAAACTTTTTTTTACCTTGATGTTATATATAAACTAAACTCTTAAATAATTATTTAAATGGTAATAAAAAAACTCAAATCATATTTAAATGGTAGCATGGTAACACAATCGCCAATTTTAAGAATATTTAATTTTATGACTAAAAAGAATGAAAATTTTAAATATTATCTTTAGCGAAATAATTATATAATTAAAAATATCTAAATAAAGAATTAAGTATATATCATTTAAAATTATTTTTATTGATTAATCACATCCATTACTCCCAACATTATTAAATTTCTTTTTAGTATATAAATACTAAAGAGCACAAGTTAAGAAAAAATTGAGTTTAAGTGATTAATGAGCATCACCAAATAATGAATTATTCAGGAGAATCTGAGTTTCGATTCCTGAGTGAAATAATTATTGATCAGACTTTACTTGTCTCCCGGCCGAACTACAGATTACCAAAGCAACTTTCCTCTGAAAATCGAAGGATTAACACAAAATAAAATAAAGTGCATAAGTTTAGATATAATATAACACTAAGATAATATATATATATATATATATATATATATATATATACACACACACACACACACAAATGGATTATTTGTATTATTAGAAAAAAGAAGGGCGGCTGAGCTAGGGTTCCGGTAGCTTTCATTTTCCGGCAGCGATTTCACGGACACGGTTCAAATTGAATTCGATTATTGAGTTTCTTCCTTTTGAGAAAGCGCAATCGTGATGATTCCTTCGGGTGTTGCAAAGATAGATTCACGCAATTCTCATTATCAGAAACTCACTGGCTGTTGATTTCTGTATCGCGTTTTTGTCTTTGCCCAACTGCTGCAATTTCTTTTTCTTTCTGTTCTGCATCGTGCATCATCTTCTTCACTGTTTCTGGTTCTTACAATTGGGGTCATGCAACCGCGTTAATTCCTCTGAGCATTACAAAGGTTGAACCACGCGTGCTCCAATAATATAACCGATCTTGGTGGATCGACTCACACATGGCATACGCATGCCAATGGCCGTGTGTGTCTGAGACTACTCCATCTACAACTTTGGTTCGTTCTACACCAATGGTGCAACCTGCTCCAACTCCAACAATGTCTTTCGCAGCAGCTCTTGTAGGGACTATAGTTACGGATGACATTCCTTTCCCTTCTCCTTGCATAAAAGGCGACGCTTTAAGCATCAAGATTTGCCAAGAGGAATACCTTAAGGGTCTGGAAGATTGTAGGAAAGTGTTAAGGGCTCGCTTAACGCTAAACAAAGGGGAAAGACCTTACTCGGCACGTGATCTCAGTTCTAAAATTGGGAAATTTTGGAAGACAACGACAGGTTGGAAAATGGTTCCTTTAGGTAAAAGGTACTATGACTTTCATTACGAATCGGCGGAGGATTTAAAGAAAATATGGACAGTCGGAATGGTAAATCTCAAGCCTGGTTTGTTGAGATTTTCACAATGGACAAAAGATTTTAAGTTTCAGGCGCAGAAACAGACACATGTTTCGCTTTGGATACGTTTGCTGGAGTTACTGCAAGAGTATTGGCGGGAGAGAACCTTGAAGGAAATTGCAAGTGCAGTTGGCACGCCGATTAATATTGATGGACCAACTAGAAATTGTACCTTTTGTCATTAAGCTCACATTTTGGTGGACATTGACTTATCGAAGAAAGCATATGATGAGGTTCTTGTTGAACGTGATGGTTTTGCTTTCATGGTTGAAATACAGTACGAGCGAAGACCTTTATTTTGCCATCATTGTTACTCCATTGGACATAATATCACTACTTGTTGGTGGTTAAATCCACAAGTTGCCAAAGAGAAAGTGAATCGTGGTAAACAACCGGTCAAAGAACATGTTGTTGCGCCCCTGAAAGTCAAGGATATGGGCGCCTCTACTTCGGCCATTGGAGGTAATGGAGCGTGGATTCCGATCAATTCCACAGTTACCACCACTACCAAGACGACAGTCCCAGCTCCTCAGAAAACACATGCTACAACTATTCCAATCAACACTTTTACTCAATCAATTCCGGTTTCTTTACCTGCAGTGCCGGTTTCAGACATATCATCAAACTCGTTCAGTTTTCCGCTTCATAATGTTTTTAACCAGATTGATCGTATTCCGATTGATGATTTAGATATGACTAGACCTGTGTTGAGGAGGTTGTTTCCCTTGTTGAGCACACTGACGTGCAACCCGTAGAAGTGGGGAGGTCTCATCAGACATCGCGGGAGGTGTTGGAGAACCCCAAGATGACTGTTGTTACCAATTCGCCTCTGGATAGTGTGAGACACAATCATGTGAGCCATAGAGAGCTGGAGGAGAGTCCCAACGGTTCTATTGAGCGTATCACACACTCATCCCCTCTTGGGCGTGTGGACATATGACCTAACAGAGCGGAACAGACAACTCAGACATCGCGGGAGGAGTTGGAGCACCCCACGGTTGATGATGTTTCTGAACCGCTTCAGGATGGTCTGGAACATGATCATGTGAGCCCACGGAAGCTGGTGGAGAGTCCCAAGGGTGCTCGTGAGATTGTTACAAGACCATCCAATGATGAGCATAATGACATGAGAGAGGTGTCGGCTGATCATCAGGACCATCAACAGAATTCTGCCTGCCCCATTGATCCTATTGATACACATGACAATTCTGATGGGTCCCTGAATGATACCAATGATGTACTTGCTGGTACAAATACCTTGAAATTACCATTGGAGGCCGACATTGTTGTTGGTGTACAACACACGACACAAGCACAAGAAGAGGTTATTTTGCAAAGACAAGAGGTTCATCCTAGCAAGAATATTCAGCATGGCTTAGATTTGTGGGAACGAGTCCGTGAATATGATGCAAGATCAGCAGCTGAAGCAACTGATGGTTTCATGCCTGTTCTTACAAGAAATAAGAAACAAAAACTTAAGGTTCAACATTTATTATCAAAGTCGTCATCTAAATCTCGTGCACGGGGTGACACTCAACTGTTTGCTCAATGAATCTCCTTTATTGGAATATTAGAGGTATCGGTAACTCTGATACTCGGATTGCTTTAAAAAATTTATATATGTCTCACAAACCTATGCTTTTTTTATTGCGGAACCAATGGTTAATTTTGCACAAATTCCTGCTTGGTATTGGCCGACTATAGGTGTTACGAAGTATTGTATTAATAATAGGGGATGCTTATTGCCTAATCTTTGGGCTCTTTGGGGGAATGAGGTATTGGCTACTGTTGTTTTTGTGTCAGACCAATGCATAGCTTTAGAAATTTCTTGCTATCAATCAATTGTATATATTGCTGCTGTTTATGCTAATAATTATTATTTGAGACGTCGACAACTTTGGGCTGATCTTACTCATCTTCAAGGTTGTTTTCAAGGACCATGGATTTTTATAGGTGATTTTAATGCAGTTTTGGGTGCTCATAAGAAAAGGGGCAGGCACCCTCCACCTAATTTATCTCGTGCATATTTTTTAAATTGGTCAAATGCAAATATTCTACACCACTTGCCAACGTTGGGATCTTTTTTCACTTGGACAAACAACAGATTTGGTGATGAAAATGTCGCTCTTCGACTTGATAGGGAATTTTGTAACGAAGAATGGTTAAACTTTTGGCATAATTCTGCTTGTACAACTTTGGTGCGGCATCAGTCTGATCATAACCCGCTTTTGCTTTCTGTTATTATCTCAGCAGTGAAACACGTCACTCCCTTCAAATTTTTTAAGATGTGGACATCCCATGTCGATTGCCACAAGTTGGTGTTGGATACTTGGTCTCAAGGTGTTAGGGGGCAAGGTATGATGAGGTTTCAGGCTAAGCTTCGTAACTTGAAAAATGCTTTCAATGTTTGGAACCGAACGGTATTTGGAGATGTCGATAGGAAGGTGAGGCTTGTTGTTGACGAAGTGAACAGATTTCAGCATTTAATTGACTCTGAAGGTTTCTCCGATCAGCTCTACATGCAAGATCTTGAGGCACAATTATTATTAACAAAAGCTTTAAATTTTCAGGAACAGTTATGGAAAGAAAAGGCCCGTGATCAAAATTTTGTTTATGGAGACCGTAACACTGCTTATTTCCACAGGGTATCTAAAATCCAGGCAGTAACAAAATCTATTTCTTTTTTACAGGATGGTGACAATGTTATTACTGATCTCACAGAGATAGAAATGCATGTTCTTTCTTATTTTCAGGCAATTTTCAGCATGGATAACAATTGTGCTCTGAATACTTTGGTTGATGAAACAATTCCTTCTCTAGTGACTGATGCTGACAACCATATGTTGCTGCATCTTCCCTTGAGTTCAGAGATTAAGGATGCCGTGTTTTCTCTCAATGGTGATGGGGCTCCTGGGCCAGATGGTTTTGGCGGACACTTTTATCAGACTTTTTGGGACATTGTTGGAGTTGATGTGGTTAACTCGGTTCAAGAATTTTTCTTATACGGTAGGCTGCCCCCTAATATTAATTCTAATATGATTGTGTTAATTTCGAAGATCCCATGTGCTAAGTCTATGGGAGATTACAGGCCTATAGCACTCGCTAATATCCACTTTAAGATTGTTACCAAAATTGTGGTGGATAGGCTGGCTAGTATTACCTCTCGGATCATTTCTATTGAAAAACGGGGTTTCGTTCGAGACTGCAACATTTTTGATTGCGTTATTCTTGCTTCTGAGGCGATCAATTCTCTTGACAAAAAACAATATGGTGGTAATATTGCTCTCAAAGTTGACATCTCCAAAGCTTTTGACACGTTGTGTAACGCCCCATTTTTATTCTATTATTTTTAGTAGATGTGTGAATATTTTTATATGACTTGATGGGTTATATATATATGATTTTATGTGAAATATATGACTTTAGGGTGTGATGTGTTTTATTTAAATATATGTTGTTTTGTTATTTAATAAAATAGAAATAATATAGAAATATATTTATTTTGGTTAATGGGAATTAAGTAGTAATTATGTGAGTTTAGTGGGAGTTAAGTGAGAAAAGGAGAGGTTATAGTTTTGAGTAAAAGAAAGAACGTTAGACAGAAACTGTTTTCACGTACAATTGAGAAAAAGGTGAGTTTTTGAGAGAAGGAGGAGAAGAACCAAGAGAGCTAGGAAGGAATCAATTGTTGTAGCTTTTTGTTTCGTTTTGCTGAATTAAGGTAAGGGTGGGATTCCTTTCACTATTAATATGTATAATTCTGAAATTTGATGAATTGTTGTGTTCTTGGTTTTAGATTTAGAAGTTTTAGGTTAATTGAGGAAAATATGATGAATTGTGTTGTTTGATGCATGTTTCTATGTGGTTTTGGTTGTTATGTTGTATATTGAACCTGTAAACATTGTTCTAATTCATTTTGGGTGATTGGGGGATCAAAAATTGGGTTTTTGGAGTGAAAACTGGTCTTTCCCGTAAGCTGTGAATGTCCAAAATCGGGCCCCGAACTGCCGAAATCGGGCCCCGAATTCTGAGCTGATTTTTCAGTTTTGGTTCGACAAAAATCGGGCCCCGAACTGCCGAAATCGGGCCCCGATTTCCTGTCAGCCAAAACTGGAAAACACTCACTTTTTCGCACGTTTCTGTTTTGAATTAGCTTTCGGAGTAAACATGAAAGTTGTAGATAATTGAGTTAGCTTTCTAATGGCTTTGGAGTGACTAGAAAATTATTTGTAGATTTTGAGTTATGATGATAATAGTCCAAGTGGGTCTTCAGAAAACTTTAAGAAAACTTAGCATAACTAATCCCAAGTTAGTCCAAAAACTTATGGTTGGTTTCCCAACTTCAAACTTAAGTGTTAGGGATTTAGTTGAGGTGTTTCATGGGTATTTGGCTTATGTCCTATTGATCCAAACTTAATTGCTTTTGAAGGATGTTTTGGACTTTGAGATGAATGTAATTGATTTATATATATGCTATGTTGTTGATTTCCGTTGTTGACGTTGATGTATCGTCTAATGTCGAAGTTGGGGAGTGTGTCATAATTGTTGTAGGCACATATGTTGTTGTTGTAGTCGTGGTTGAAGTTGTATGTTGATATACACAAGTCGAGTCCATATGCATACTCATGTTCTGTTGGGGGCTTATGCCCTGGAATGTTCATCATTCAAACCGTTGGGGGCTTATGCCCTGGGATGCTTTAACCATCCAAATTGTTGGGGGCTTATCCCCTGGAATGCTTAGCATTCAACGCGCGTAGATTGGTACCACATGCATGATGCATTAGTTGTTGTCGTTATTGCATTGTCGAGTTGTTGTTGTCGTTGTCGCATTGTCGAGTTGTCGGTGTCGTTGTTGATCACGAAGTTGTTGCTGTTGTTGTTCATTGTTGTTGAAGATGATTATGTTGTGCTATATGTATACGTTTATATACATTCTTAATGATGATTGCTATGAGATGTTGTTGTTTCATTAATTTGATGAATTATATATTATTATTATTGAATGTGTTTCTCACGCCTTCTGTTTGAAAATGTTGCCCTTCGTATGGATAACTTGCAGGTAATGATGGCTTGTAGGTTGGTTGGCTCAAGTGTCTAGGGCTCTGATACATATTAGGATGGGGATCGTCGCGAATGTCTTCTTCATTTCTTTTATGTATCATGTTTTGAAAAGACTTGGTTGTTGGAGTTTATCCTTGTTGAAAATAATGTTTATTATCTTGAGGCCTTTGTGCCAAGAATTACATTGATGTTGAATTATATTTTCTAAAAGAATTATTCCGCTGCAGTTTTAAGATATTTTAAATGTTGGTTAAAATAAATAGTTATTTTCTATTTATGAAATTTTGTAAAGCAGTGTGACACTCCGTTGTATGATTTACTCTGATTATTATAATTAATATTACGTTGTTGGGAGAACAGGGTGTTACACGTTGGATTGGAATTTTTTGGTTATGGTTTTGAGCAACTTCGGCTTCTCAAATATATTTATTAACTGGATTCTGGAAATTTTAAATTTTGCGCTTCTGTCAATTTTGGTTAATGGTAAAGCGGTTGGTTTCTTCAATTGTTCCCGTGGGGTTCGGCAGGCAGATCCCCTTTCACCTCTTTTATTTTGTCTGGCTGAGGAGGTTCTTAGTAGGGCTCTCTTGGATGCTTCAGCAAGGGGGTGCCTCATCCCTATGTCCTATTGCCGTGGAACTAATTTTTCTACTCATGTCCTCTATGCGGATGATATCATGATTTTTTGCACAGGTTTGAAGAGTAATGTCTGTGAAATTCTTAATATTTTTCTTAAGTATTCAGAAGTTTCTGGTCAGATTGTAAACAATGCAAAAAGCTGTTTCTTCACAGGAAATATGTCTGTATCTCGAAAAAATATGATTGCTAATTTGTTGGGTTTCAATGTTGGGTCTGTTCCTTTTTTGTATCTTGGTTGTCCTATCTTTCAAGGTAAGCCGAAGGTAATGCACTTCAGAATGGTTACATATAAGATTAAAAATAAATTAGCTACTTGGAATGGAAGCACTCTTTCAATTATGGGCAGGGTGCAGCTGGTTAAATCAATAATTCATGGGATGCTTGTTTATTCATTCCAAGTCTATTTTTGGCCCGACGTCTGCTGAGTTTACTTGGCTCTTGGATCAAAAAATTTATATGGAGCGGTGATGTTCATACTAAAAAAATTTGCACAGTTTCGTGGAGTGTGATGTGTCGTCCTTGGGAAGAAGGTGGGTTGAATATTAAGCCTACGCGCTTGATTAATGAAGCGTTGACTCTAAAGTTGTCGTGGGATTTGTTGTCCAAAGAATCACAATGGTCGACTCTCTTCAAGAGGCGCTACTTTTCAAATGGTCAACCTCTAAAGAATTATTTCAAATAATCAGTTTGGTCGGGGATTAAAATTCATATCGGTACTGTTATAGCTCACGCTATTTGAATCGTAGGTACGGGAGAGCGTATACATTTTTGGACTAATAATTGGCTTGGTGAGCCTTTGGTAGATTTGATTCACATCGACTCTGACTTTCACAGACATCTTAAAGGTATGGTTTCTGAAGTTATAATGAATGGTGTGTTGAATTTGCCTCCATCTTTCACAGAATTTGGAGACATAAAAAATCGTTTAGATGCTATAGTGTTGCCTAGAGGACAGCTCGCTGATGAGTTAGTATGGCCTCACGCTTCAGACGGAAAATTAAATTCGAAACATGCTTTCTCTTTTCTCCGTCCGAGGACACCTTTGCTGCCTTGGGCGGATATCATTTGGAGTTCTTCTATTATGCCTTCTCACTCTTGTATTTATTGGAGGCTTCATCATGGTAAAATGCCCACGGATGAGAATTTAAGACATCGTGGATGCACTGTTGTGTCGATTTGTAATTTATGCTTTAAAACTGATGAGACTTCTGAGCACCTTTTTCTTAGGCGCCAATTTTCCAAGCAGCTTTGGGACTGGATTGGTGTTAAGCTCAATCAAGTTATTGATTGCTCAACAATCGTCTCACTCATCTCTTACAGGCCGCATAGGTGCTCTTCCCAAGTGTCGGGTATTTTTTTGGCATCAATATTGCACACGCTGCACACTATTTGGTGGACCAGAAATTCTTTGCGGTTTACAGCTGTGACACCAACATTGCATTCAGCTAAAGTTCGTATTCATTCCATGATTGCAATGTCTGGGAATATATATAAGGGTAAGTGTCTTCAGTCTGATCTCGCTTTCCTTGATTCTTTTGTCGTTTCCCCTCATTGCCGTAGACTGAAAGATATTACTATGGTGTTGTGGAAGGCCCTCACAGCCCCGTGGTTGAAGGTCAACACGGATGGTTCGGTGGTTGGTGGATTTGCGGCGTGTGGGGGGATGTTTCGTGACCATCTAGGCACATTCCTTGGTTCTTTTTCTTGCAATGTTGGCTTACAGTCTGTTTATTATGCAGAGGTTCTTGGTATTATCTTAGCCATTGAGTTTGCTGCCCGGAAAGGGTGGAGGAACATTTGGATTGAGAGAGACTCCACAAGCACTCTTATGATTTTTTCGAATAATCTTTTGGTGCCTATTATGTTACGTAACAGATGGCATAATACTCACATTCTTGGAATTCAGGTTATTTCTTCTCACATCTTCCGTGAAGGTAACTGTTGTGCAGACAAATTAGCAAATTTGGGGCACTCCATGGTTGGTGAGATATGGCTAGACACTCTTCCTGATGAGATAAAGGCTGATTTCTTTAGGGACAGATGCGATTTACCTAACTACAGATTTCCATAATCTACTGTCGGTTGTTGTTACTGTTTTTTTTCTCTGTTTCTTTTTGTTTTCTTTGAGGGTTTTGGCCTAGTCCCCCCTTATTTTGTATTTTTCCCCCCTTTTTTAATAAAATTTTCTTGAGTTTGGCGGCATAGGATGAAGGTTTCTTGGGGTGTCAACCTAGTTGGGATGTTGATGATGCATCTTGATGTCTGTCCTTTCTCCTTACTTATAACAAAAAATAAAAAAATACACAAACACAAATAATAATAATTAACAATAACAAAAATTATAATAATAATAATAATAATAATAATAATAATAATAATAATAATAATAATAATAATAATAATAATAATAAAAACAATGAGTTTTAATCAATTCATAAAGAAATTGAAAAAATGTCATTTTTTTTCTAACATCGAGAAATGGCATCTAATCACATTAATTCTTTGATAAAATAAACACATTAATTCTAAAAGTAATTTTCAATTATTGTAATGAATATGAAAACAAACCTTAAATCGAGATTTCTATTTCTCCCTACAAATGGTTATATCTGTAGATATTGCTTCATTTGGTCTCCGTACGTTGGAAATTTGTTTCCACAAGGACGGGGCGTGAGAGAAAATCCACTGATGAGATATTGAGAACAGGGACGTGGATCATGCCCCTGTCCCATTGGATGCCCATCTTTGAGAATTTTATGATCTCCTTTGATCTTTCTACCATTCTTTTTTTTAAAAAAAACCAACGTTACTCTTAGTTAAATAATTTTTATTTTATTTTTACCAAAAAGAGGGGACAGCTAAGTTGCTGCACCATCAAAATGTATTGATAATAGATACAAAAAGAGAGAGTAGGACTAGGCCAAAACCCAATCAGAAATTTACAAACCTATAACATGGTAAACCAATTTTGTTCCTGCTAAAACTAGCTCGAATTTCTAAAGGAATAACATCCCAAAAAAGAAAAACCAGTCAAAGTTTAGCTAAATCATCAGCGCATTGATTACCTTTCCCTATAAACATGAGATACTAGGAACTGAAAAATTCTAGTTTTGGATATATCATTATCCCATTTGTTCCTTAGGTTGCAAGGAATAAGATTTTTGTTCTTAAAAGCTAACAAAAGAAGCTGAGAATCTGTTTCTAACCCCCAAACTATTCCAATTATTATCAGAAGCTATTTCAATAGCTCTAATAGCATCAGAAATCTCTCCGTTAAAGGCATTGCCTAAAGGTAATTTCTCAGCAAAACAACCAAGGAAATTAGTATCAGAATCACTGAAAATTCCTCCACAAAAGGAGATACATGGTTTTCCAATAGTTGCACCATCTGTATTACATTTCACCCAATTAGGTAATGGAGGAGAACAAAAAAGTTCCTTGATGGTTGGAGCTTCAGGGGGTTTGATAATCACTTTAAAACTCTTCAAGATAGCAAATTCATAAGTAGAAGAATTTGCAGTTTTATTGGAGTTGTTCCCTGATAGGGAAACATTAAAAATGATGATTGAGACAACCGTTCTCCCAGAAATGATTTTGTCTTTGAAACTATATTGATTCATGCTTTACCAGATTGTGCTGAAAATATTGACCAAAGCAGAAGTGATAATTACCTTGCACTGAGCTGACTAAGACTTGTGATAAAGTCTTCAAATGTCTTCCATAGAGGAGAAGTGCAGCGTTGTGTTCAAAATAGATGTAAACCAAGACCAAACTGTTTTAGCATAGTTGCAAGTGAAGAATAGGTGGAAAGCAGTTTCAGCATTTCGGTGACAAAGGCCGCAAGTGGAAGACAGTGAAATACCTCTCTCCATTAACTTGTCATATGTTTGTAACTTATCATTCATAAGTCTCCAAACCAATAACGATTTTGAAGGAGGGATGTCTTGGTTCCATATGTCTTTGTCCCACTATAGGGATTTAGAAAGATTAGATTTGAACTTCTAAGCATCTTTAAAAGAGAGTTCTCCATTTGAAGTCTGCTCCTAAACTAACCTGTCATTTTTATCCTCCAGAGAAAGTGTAGCTTGATGAACAAGTTGTCTCATGATTGAAAACAGTTTCTCTAGTAGGGGAAAACATACCTCTGTGCTCATGAGCTCCAATAACAGAATTGAAATCCCCAATAAAAGACTAGGCTTAAGGGAAACTGATCTTGAAGAGAGTCTAGACTAGATCATAAACTTCTTCTTTTAAAGTAACAGGTTAAAGCATACACTGCTGTAATGCCAAAAGTTTTGCTATTTTCTTCTATTGTAAAGGAAACAAATTGATCATCAATCTTAACTATTGTTGGGTTTAAACTATTTACACAAATGCACATATATTTGGTTTCAAATTGTTCCTTTCATTGATAGAAAACAATTTGTGACCTAATCTATTCAACCCAGTTCCTTGGGAGTGAAGAAAACTTCATCTAAGGTTCTGCTTTAAAACAAAAATCAGGTTTATGACTTTCCAACAATCTCTATAGAGCCAAACTAGATGGGTATTGGCTAAACCCCTTACATTCCGTGATAGACTTTTTCTTCTTTTTCTTATTCTTATTACTGATTTGCTGAAATCCTTCATCACAGACTGATTTTCTTGTTGGCCCAAGATTGTTTGAGAAAATCCATGTCCGTTTGAACCCTCTCTGGAATATGCTTGCTTTGACTAGATCTATGTTTTGAGCTTCTTTCTGCTTCGTTTATTTCTTCATTAAGTTGTGTATCATCTACAAATTCATCTTCATCCTCAAGGTCATCTGGTTCTGTATCTACTACATTGTTAGTTTCTTTGCTTGCCAAATCACCAGTTGTTAAAGGTGAAAACATGTTAGTGTGATCCATGTTATCTTTCTCCTTAGTGCCAGTTGGACCATTTCAAGTGTGAATCTCTTAATCATTTACTTCCATTGGAACTTTTCCTTTGTTCGTTCTCTTTTTCTTTGTGTTGTAGGTTAACTATTTTCCTGGCATTTTCTTCCAGTTCCTCAATATTAATCACTCCCTTAATCTAAGCTTGAACTAATCTTCCCTATTTAGTTTGCAAATACACTAGCTTAGAGGGTTTATTGATTTTCTTGTTTACTACTTTCTCTGGTTTCTTTACTACATGTTCATTCCTATCTTCTCCAGTGTTGTTTGCCTACTTGCAGATTTCCAAGTAATGTCCAATCATTTTGCATAGAGTGCAAAAATCAAGCGAATTCTAATAGTCAAGCTCCACAAAAAAAATCATTGTCTTTCTACAAGCACTTTGTATCTTAATGGTTGAGTTAAATCCATATCAACTAAAACTCTCACAAAATGACCAAATGTTCTATCAAACATTGGATTTGTTGTCACATCATAAGTACAAATTGGGGTGCTATGCTACTAGTTATAGCAAATAAAATAAAAAATTTGGTCTCCAATACTCATGTGCTAGGCCATATAACCTAACCCAAACCCGAGCTGATTATTTTTGTTGCACACTAAGGTTGAAATCCCTCGTCTAGGCAAAAAATTTCAAATATCTCGAGTTTAAATTCTAATACACAACAAACCTGATCCTTCTAACATCTTCTAAATTAGAAAATGAAAACTTATAAAATCCCTTACCAAGAGAGGTGATACCCCATCTAGCCAGATCTGTCTAGAGAGGTGTTAGCTTTTTCTTTAAGGCAACAACAATCAAGGGTGTAGTCCCTTTTGGCCATATTACCCTTCCATACAAATCGTACTTACAAGTCTACAATTCAGCTAAATATTCATCTTCAGGGACTGGGATTGCAAACTTATCACTCTTCATAACTGGTTGAGGCAACTGTGAAAGAAAAATATCACAAACATTTGACAGAACCTGTGCAAATGATTTTTGTGGTTTTGGTTGAATTTTTTTGTAGAATTACTGGTTGTTTTGGTAAATCAAGACATAACCATGGAATTATAACAGGCTTCATGTTGTTTTCGGTTTCCTTATGGTGAAGAAAGGTAGAAGAAGTTGATCGGTGAAGAGTAAGAAAATCTCTCATATTTTTGCCACTTGTTCATTTCAGCTAAACCTACTCATATTATTTTTAAATATCTCAAATCAAAATTCTTTTTTAAATATATCATAGAAATTATAATTTTACTATTTCATGGAAAACATAGATGGAGATTATATATTTATGGTTGCGATGAGGAGTGTGGGATCACTCCTTGCTAATTCCCATTAAAAGACATAATTCTTTTTATGGTGGGTGGGTCGGTGGGTTGGGATGAGGAGTGAGGGATCACTCTTTGCTACTTCAAGGAAGTCTTGATTGCTGGATTTGGGTAATTTCCAGTACCAGGTTCAAGGTGGTGAAGGTTTCTAGCGTCACTCTGCCAAGATGATGAAGCTGAAGTAATAGTTGCATTTTCCAACTACTCTAGTAGAAGAGGAAACATGACTGAGATTGAAGATATTTTTGACGTCCAGATGCTGAGTTCAAAGTTTAGCTAGTTTTAATATTAGCATATTTGCTTGCTTATTTTGGTTATTGTTTGTTAGTTTTGTTTTTTTGTTTTTCCAATTGTAATTTTCCTGATTAATGAAGAACGTTTATCCTAATCAAATTGCATCTTTGTTTATTCATGATTTTACAATTTTTTCTGTTAAATTTTTAATTTTTTTTATGACAAAAGGGGGAGTATGATAAAGTAATTTGAATGTTGAGCTAAAACATAAACTAAAGCACCTTAATTTATTTTTTCTGCATTTTATAATTAAAAAATAAAAATTATGCACTTAATTGATAAGGTATCAGAATTGTAATGTCCTATTTCTATTAAAGCGACAAAACACGCAAATATAGCAAATATTCAAGAAATAGACGCTACGTCTCAACAAAACCAAAACAACATGCATATAAAATTCTCAACAGTCGCAGCGGAATATAATTCATACATCTCCAGAATTTACATGTCATATACAACATAAGTCATAAACGTAATCTCCGAAATCCGACAATGGATAAAACTCCTCAAAACAATGATACATAAATCCAAAGACAAAAGACACCTAATCTGAGCCTAAACCTAAGACTCAACAACCGACAACAGAGAATAGCTCCCGCTATCCAAGCAAAGCATCAAGAAACTCACCGAAAGCCAACTAATCCTGCACAGCGTCTACCCATCCATACATACAGGTAGGCGGTCAAACCACTGGGGGTAAGCTTTACATTAATCATAATCAATAAACAATAAATTGACATAAAGAAATCAATTCAATTCTCAAATAGTTTGCACGAATAATTAACTTCCATATATACATTCATACAACCAATCTAAGTATAACAAGCAAGCACTCATCAAGTACACTTACCACCAACAAACATCATTCACATACCACAACAAGATAACATTTCAATATGCAATGCGCCTATACTCGACACATATATGCATGTGGTACCAAATCTCCTCAAGGTCATCACCCATGATGCAACAAAAACATCATAATCACCTCAATTGGATATAAAATCCGCCACCATCAGTCATGAATGCATGAACATATGACTCGACTACAAATGCATATGTTCACACAAACAAATCACCACACCATCACCAACATTTAGTATATATGCAATCGACAACAACAATTCACCACCACTTGACATATATACAATCACCAACAACATTCACATTTCAATCAACATATAGTTGTCACATATATACTTCAATCATCTTCACATAATTATATCTACTAACAATATATCTTCACATTTCCATATACTTTCATAAATCAAGTAAAGTGGAACAATACAATACTTTTATGATAAACATCACTTTCAACCAT
This sequence comes from Medicago sativa, assembly GCF_051527215.1. Taxonomy (NCBI): domain Eukaryota; kingdom Viridiplantae; phylum Streptophyta; class Magnoliopsida; order Fabales; family Fabaceae; genus Medicago; species Medicago sativa. Next base: position 35,840,139 of record NC_140755.1, on the reverse strand, counting down.
CAACAATCATCCACATATCCTCGATTAATCATATAAAACTATTCACAAAGGATTTATAAAGTAATTGGTTTAAAAGAACCATTTTCGACCAAGTTCGTCTATCATGTTGTAAAAACGGCCAACCTTGGAATTTTCAAAACAAGGTGACTTAACTAAGTTTGAAAACTTACAATTCAATCTTAATCAATCATATAAGCATAAACATAGGCCTCTTACAAACTATCAAGCATTTGTTCAAAGTTCCACTAAGGTTCATTTGAGAAAATTCTAAGTTCGTCTCATAATTACTTAATTCAATGTAAGCAACACAAGAACTCATTAGACCTTTTAAACAAAGTTATTTCTTTCATAAAAACACCCCTAGATGATTAGGATAACGTTCCTACACTTAGGAATAGGTTTGGAAACAATTTGGTTGAAGAAAAATGCATTTTAAAAGTTTCTGGTCAGGCAAAATCGTAGTATGATTTTTCTCCATAGTAGTACGATTTTTCCAGTGTCGAAACACTCCAAAACCTGGTCAAAATCGTAGTACGATGCCAAAAATCGTAGTATGATGGGTACATGACAAACAACATCAGATTTTCCAATTTTAACGTTTTCGCGCGTAAAATCCAAACCGTTAACCCGTTTTCGATGTCGTTTTCACCTACATGCTCCTGACACTTAGCTCTATCATAATCTACAAAAAATTCAAGTTTCAACTGCCCCAAAATCGATTTCCAGAACCTCACATAAACACTTATTTGCAAAAACGTTTAGGCACCGACTTTTCACACGAAAATTCCCGTTTTCTCCCAAACGACTCGACTAACACAAACACAACATGAAAACAGAAATTCTACTAAGTCCAATTCATCCAACAACATCAAAAACTCAATGAACAAACTCATATTTCAAAAGTTCATTTTGGTCCTTCACATGAACAACTTATCACAACTTCACCAATTCAAACAATAACTTCACAAAATGGAATACCCGTGGTATAAATCAACAACAGCAACATATCTAATCAACAATAACTTCATTAAACATAAATTCAACCACAAATCAACAACAACAATTCAACATAATTCATACCCAATGCATCAATTCAACAACAACATATGTCAAGATAACAACAACAACATTTGAACATGAATTCATTCACAATTCAACAACGACAACTTCATTCATCATCAATTTCACACAAAACACATCATGTTCATATATCCCCATTTTGACATACTAATTCAACAACAACAACACAATTATCATTCAATTCATGCATATCAGCTTAACATCAAAATTAAGCACGAATTTCTACAACTAAAATCAAATTAATCACTTAACCCAAATAAGCAATTATGCAAAGAATTAGGGTAGAAATTAAACTAAAGAATTATGATTAAAGTCTAACCCTCTTACCTTAATTCTTCACAAACACCAACTAAGGCTTCACTTTAGCTCCCAAAAGCTTGAATCTCTACCTCCCTCTAGCTCTCTCTAGCTTTCCTTCTTCAAACCCTTTCTTCTCTTGTCTTTCTCTCTCTACCTCTTATCTCAAATTTGAAAAATGATGGTGTAAACCCTACTTCTCCAAAGAATAGAGTTTATATAGACTCTACCTAATTGGACTCAACTCACAATGTCTTAATGGGCCTAACCCATTCACTAAACCAATTCAAAATGTTTCTACCCACTTAACGGTAAAATGTAATAATAACGGTCATATACCGGTTATAAATAAATTACTACACTCTCTAGTAACTTAGTAAAATAATAACTCTCACTAAGCACTAAAAATAACCCTCCACAAAATTACTAAATTACCCTTACTCACAAAATGACCAAAATGCCCCTAAGTCCAAAATGACTAAAATACCCTTCTAACACCGAATTCTACAAATCCCAACCAAAAATACACACAGAGGCAAATAATCACATATGAGCACATAAAAATAATTAAAATAAATCTAGCGAAAAATCGGGCTGTTACAACTCTCCCCCACTAAAAGAATTTTCGCCCTCGAAAATTACCTAACGGAAACAACTCTGGATACGAAACCCTCATCCTATTCTCCGATTCCCAAGTGGCACTCTCACCAATCGGTCCAACCCAAATCACTTTAACCAAAATGATCTCCTTGCCACGCAAACGCTTCACCTCCCGATCCTCAATCCTAACTGGCCAAGTCTCAACGGTCAAATTATCTCTTACTTCCAAATCATCCACTTGAATCACATGAAACACATCATACACATACTTCCGCAACTGAGACACATGAAACACATCATGAAGAATCGACAAAGACAGTGGTAACGCAATCCGATACGCTACAATCCTAACCTTCTCGATAATCTCAAACGGTCCAACAAAACGAGGAGTCAACTTCCTACACTTCAAAGCTCGACCAACACCGGTTACAGGATTCACTCTCAAAAACACATGATCACCAACCTGAAACTCAATGTCCTTCCTCCTCTTATCATGATAACTCTTCTGCCTACACTGAGACGTTCTCATCTTCTCTTGAATCATCTTAACCTTTTCTGTAGTCTCTTGCATAACTTTCGATCCTAACAAAGCACTTTCACCTGATTCATACCAACACAACGGCGTCCTACACCTTCGACCATACAAAACCTCAAACGGTGCCATTTTGATACTAGAATGAAAACTGTTGTTGTAAGTGAACTCAATCAACGATAGACATTCTACCCAACTGACACCTTGTTCCAAAACACAAGCTCTCAACAAATCTTCCAAACTCTGAATAGTCCTCTCTGTCAGACCATCAGTCTGGGGATGATAAGCAGAACTCAACCTCAACTTAGTTCGCAAAGCCGCTTGCAAACTCTCCCAAAATTTAGAAGTAAACCCCGGATCCCAATCCGACACAATACTAGAAGGAATTCCATGCAACCTAACAATCTGCTCAATCAATTCCAACTCTTTCACCATCAAAGCAGACATATGCAACGACTTCCTACTCAAAGCATCAGTAACAACGTTCGCCTTTCCAGGATGATAACTCAACTGAAAATGGAAATCCTTAAGATACTCCAACCATCTTCTTTGCCTCATATTCAACTCCTTCTGGTCAAACAAGTACTTCAAACTCTTGCGGTCACTGAATACTTCAAACTTAGAACCATACAGATAATGCCTCCAAATCTTCAATACATATACAACGGCCGCCAATTCCAAATCATGAGTCGGATAGTTCTTCTCATGCACTTTCAACTGCCTCGACGCATAAGCCATAACCTGACGATTCTGCATAAGCACACCACCAAGACCCATCTTAGAAGCATCATAATACACAACAAACGATTCCTTCGGATTCGGCAAAATCAACACTGGAGCTGAAGTCAACCTCTTCTTCAACTCTTGGAAACTCTTCTCGCACTTAGCATCCTAAACATAAGCTTGTCCTTTCCGAGTCAACTGCGTCAATGGCAACGCCAACTTAGAGAATCCCTCAATGAACCTCCGATAATAACCTGACAACCCAAGAAAGCTTCTAACTTCAAAAACAGACTTCGGTGATTCCCACTACAACACTGCATCAACCTTCGACGGATCCACCACAATATCACCTTTAGAAATCACATGACCAAGGAAACTCACTTCACGCAACCAAAACTCACACTTCGACAACTTAGAAAACAACTTCTTCTCCTTCAAGACACCTAACACAATCCTCAAATGCTCAGCATGCTCCTCTTTCGACTTCGAATACACCAAAATATCAACGATAAACACCACCACAAAACAGTCCAGAAAAGGATGAAATATCCTATTCATATATTCCATGAAGACACCTGGCGCATTAGACACTCCAAATGGCATTACAGAATACTCATAGTGTCCATACCTCGTTCGGAATGCAGTTTTGGATGTATCTTCCGCTCTTACTCTAATCTGATGATATCCTGACCTCAAATCAATTTTGCTGAACACTTCCGCACCAACTAGTTGATCCATCAAATCATCAATCCTCTGATGCGGATACCAATTCTTAATCGTCACTTTATTCAACTGCCAATAATCCACACACAACCTCATGTTTCCAACCTTCTTCTTAACCAACAACACTCGAACACCCCACGGAGAAACACTCGGCCTGATAAACTACTTCTCGAACAACTCTTCCAACTGCTGCTTCAACTCACCCAACTCTGATGCAGACATCTGATACAGCGCAATCGAAATAAGACATGTTTCTAGTACCAAATCAATTGCAAACTCAATTTCCCTCTCCGGCGGCAATTCGGTAATGTCGTCTGGAAAAACTTCTGGAAATTCTTGCACTACCTGCAAATCACCAACCCCTTTCTCACTACTCTCCTTTAAGGAAGCAAACATCATAAATACACTAGCTTCACCATCCAAAGACTTCTTCACTTGCTCTGCGGTCAAGAACTTCCTACCTACCTCAGCCACCGGCTTAGAAAACGTTATACTCTTGGTCAAACAGTTAATGTTAACACCAAAAGTCAACATCCAATCCATACCAAAAATCACGTCCATATGCTTCAACGGAAGACACACAAGATCCAACTCAAAATCAACATGAACCTTAACACAAACTACAATCAGGTGAGCCTCTGCAGCCAAAGATACCTCCCTTGCCAGACTAACACACTAGAAGCAACCTGCTACTCCCCCATTATGCTCAAACCCACCTAAAAGAACGGAACAACACAACAAGTACCGACAGTACATCCGTACATGTCGCATACAAACAGGAAATTCAACGAATGCTAGTCCGGACAAGACTGACCACGGCTCTGATACCAACTTGTAACGCCCTATTTCTATTAAAGCGATAAAACACGCGAATATAGCAAATATTCAAGAAATAGACGCTACGTCTCAACAAAACCAAAACAACATGCATATAAAATTCTTAACAGTCGCAGCGGAATATAATTCATACATATCCAGAATTTACATGTCATAAACAACATAAGTCATAAATGTAATCTCCGAAATCCGACAATGGATAAAACTCCTCAAACAAATGATACATAAATCCAAAGACAAAAGACACATAATCAGAGCCTAAACCTAAGACTCAACAACCAACAACGGTGATTAGCTCCCGCTATCCAAGCAAAGCATCAAGAAACTCACCGAAAGCCAACTAATCCTGCACAGCGTCTACCCATCCATACAGACAGGTAGGTGGTCAAACCACTAGGGGTAAGCTTTACATTAATCAGAATCAATAAACAATAAATTGACATAAAGAAATCGATTCAATTCTCAAATAGTTTGCATGAATAATTAACTTCCATATATACATTCATACAACCAATCTAAGTATAACAAACAAGCACTCATCAAGTACACTTACCACCAACAAACATCATTCACATACCATAACAAGATAACATTTCAAGATGCAATGCGCTATACTCGACACATATATGCATTTGGTACCAAATCTCCACAAGGTCGTCACCCATGATGCAACAAAAAGATCATAATCACCTCAATTGGATATAAAATCCGCCACCACCAGTCATGAATGCATGAACATATGACTCGACTACAAATGCATATGTTCACACAAACAAATCACCACACCATCACCAACATTTAGTATATTTGCAATCGACAACAATTCACCACCACTTGACATATATACAATCACCAACAACATTCACAATTCAATCAACATATAGTTGTCACATATATACTTCAATCATCTTACAAAAAAAAATATATCAACTCACAATATATCTCCACATTTCCATATACTTTCATAAATCAAGTAAAGAGGAACAATAGAATACTTTTATGATAAACATCACTTTCAACCATCAACAACCATCCACATATCCTCGATTAATCATATAAAACTATTCACAAAGTATTTATAAAGTAATTGGTTTAAAAGAACCATTTTCGACCAAGTTCGTCTATCATGTTGTAAAAACGGTCAACCTTGGCATTTTCAAAACAAGGTGACTTAACTAAGTTTGAAAACTTACAATTCAATCTTAATCAATCATATAAGCATAAACATAGGCCTCTTACAAACTATCAAGCATTAGTTCAAAGTTCCACTAAGGTTCATTTGAGAAAATCCTAAGTTCGTCTCATAATTACTTAATTCAATGTAAGCAACACAAGAACTCATTAGACCCTTTAAACAAAGTTATTTCTTTCATAAAAACACCCCTAGATGATTAGGATAAAGTTCCTACACTTAGGAATAGGTTTGGAAACAATTTGGTTGAAGAAAAATGCATTTTAAAAGTTTCTGGTCAGGCAAAATCGTAGTATGATTTTCCTCCATCGTAGTACGATTTTTCCAGTGTCGAAACACTCCAAAACCTAGTCAAAATCGTAGTACGATGCTAAAAATTGTAGTACGAAGGCTACCTGACAGACAACATCAGATTTTCCAATTTTCACGTTTTCGCGTGTAAAATCTAAACCGTTAACCCGTTTTCGATGCCGTTTTCGCCTACACGCTCCTGACACTTAGCTCTATCATAATCTACAAAAAATTCAAGTTTCAATCGCCCCAAAATCGATTTCCAGAACCTCACATAAACACTTATTTGCAAAAAGTTTAGGCACCGACTTTTCACACGAAAATCCCGTTTTCTCCCAAACGACTCGACTAACACAATCACAACATGAAAACATAAATTCTACTAAGTCTAATTCATCCAACAACATCAAAAACTCAGTCAACAACCTCATATTGCAAAAGTTCATTTTGGTCCTTCACATGAATAACTTATCACAACTTCACAAATTCAAATAACAACTTGACAAAATGGAATACCCATGGTATAAATCAACAACTACAACATATCTAATAAACAATAACTTCATTAAACATAAATTCTACCACAAATCGACAACAACAACTTAACATAATTCATACCCAATGCATCAATTCAACAACAACATATGTCAAGATAACAACAACAACATTTGAACATGAATTCATTCACACTTCAACAACCACAACTCCATTCATCATCAATTTCACACAAAACACATCATGTTCATATATACCCATTTTGACATACAAATTCAACAACAACAACACAATTATCATTCAATTCATGCATATCATCTTAACATCAAAATCAAGCACGAATTTCTACAACTAAAATCAAATTAATCACTTAACCTAAATAAGCAATTATGCAAAGAATTAGGGTAGAAATTAAACTAAAGGATTATGATTAAAGTCTAACCCCCTTACCTTAATTATTCACAAACACCAACTAAGGCTTCACATTAGCTCCCAAAAGCTTGAATCTCTACCTCCCTCTAGCTCTCTCTAGCTTTCCTTCTTCAAACCCTTTCTTCTCTTGTCTTTCTCTCTCTACCTCTTATCTCAAATTTGATAAATGATGGTGTAAACCCTCTTTCTCCAAAGAATGGAGTTTATATAGACTCTACCTAATTGGGCTCAACTCACAATGTCTTAATTGGCCTAACCCATTCACTAAACCAATTCAAAATGTTTCTACCCACTTAACGGTAAAATGTAATAATAACGGTCACCTACCGGTTATAAATAAATAACTACACTCTCTAGTAACTTAGTAAAATAATAACTCTCACTAAGCACTAAAAATAACCCTCAACAAAATTACTAAATTACCCTTACTCACAAAATGACCAAAATGCCCCTAAGTCCAAAATGACTAAAATACCCTTCTAACACCGAATTTTACAAATCCCAACCAAAAATACACACAGAGGCAAATAATCACATATGAGCACATATAAACACTCATAAAAATAATTAAAATAAATCTAGCGAAAAATCGGGCTGTTACAAGAATGGCATTAATCGGAGCATGCAAACCTTTGTGTGATCAAAGAATCTGATATCCTAACAATGTTCTGATATCCTTTTGGTTATTTGTTCTAATGCACTGAAGAGTGATTAAGAATGAATTTAATAAACTGTAAATAAGGGGAGCTTGCAAACCTCAGAACCTGAAACTATCATACTCAGGGGTAGCTTGCAAACCTCAGGCCCTGAAGTCTAACTGTTAATTAAATTAACAACAATTGTTCAAAATAATTGTGTTTGTCATCATAAAAAAGGTGAAGATTTTTAGAACAAGAATGGTTCATGCAAGTCCTCTAGGGTTTTGATGATAACAAAGTATTAAAGAATAATTGGAATACTAACATATGTTCAGGTGTATAGAATCTATCTATTATGAAGAAATTAAATATGAAGGAGCATCATAAGGGATTGGGAAGGTTAGTAGACTATGAGGAAAGATCTAAAGGATGGCAACCAGAAGTCAATGTCCTTAGAAGAAGGATGCCTCACAGAAGCTGGAGAGTGATCTCAATAGATTTTGTGAAGAACATCAAACACAGAATCTAACAGGCTACTTGGGTCTGAGGGACCCAGATTCCACGTAAACTATTGTCTTATTCTATGAGATGTCTCTATCATAGTATCTGATGGAGCAGTTCTTTTGTCTTCTTCTACCTACGTGTAAAACCAGACAAAGGACATCAAGAACAAAGAGAATGCAGTGGATAATTCTTCTTTCAACAAAGGAAATTGAAAATACTTCCATCAGAATTATCCATATGAGGCAAAGGGCCAACGTTCTTCATCAATGTTTCTCAATGACTCTATTTGCTCTGGCAATCTTCTCCAGTGTCTCTCAAATCACTTCTTATATAAGGAGTTGAAGACTTGAAGAAGAAGCAACACGATTCTGCTATTTTTCTATGCCAAAACTCTGTCAAATAATATAGCGCAAAATACTTAGGATTTATTTTCAAGATTATATCTTAGAAATCTTAAGGAGTGAGTCTGTTCTATTTTAACTGAATTTTTCCTCTTAATTAAATCAGTTTTGCTACAAATAAACAAAAGAAACTAAAAGAAAATGAAGAAAAAAGTTATTATTGCAGATTTTTTTTTTTCATAATCCAAGCAAAGAAGAGCTTTTAATCCATCCAACTGTAAGAGAAAAGAAAGTAGCTTTGAGGAAATAGATAAATCTTAAAGGTAATAATAAGTACCATGAGAATTGAATGATGAAGCGGGGGGAATTGAAAACCCTAATATTTTTGCCTTTGAGTAGTGTTAGCAACACTCTCTTTTCAACACTCTCTATAATACTCACTCTCTAGTTGATTTAAATCATTGTGGGTCCTACGTTTTGAAAATGGAACCCACATAAAGTGGTGGGACATTAATTGATTTCACCCAATAAAAGAGTGAGTGTTTGAGAGAGTGTTGAAAAGATAGTGTTGCTAGCATTCCTCTTTTCCCCTTTTCTGATTCTATTTTATACTAATTTCTTTAATTAAATATTTTCATAATTTCAAAAATCAAAATTTATTTTTATTAAAATGATTTATAAAATAGTTAAAAACCACGTGTGTACCACATTTACAAGTTGTATAAAGCTAAAATTTATAAAATAGGTAAAAATTTCTTTCTTAAATTATAAAATGATTCTCTATTAAATTATGACTATTACTTTTCCCACCTTGTTGGATTCTAGTGCGCCCTATTTTTTATTCCAAAAATACCCCTAGTTCGGATTTCATAATCTGAACTGTTTTCAAATTATGAAATCCGGACAAATTTGCGGATTTTGAAACTTGAAGCACCCTGATGGATGTTGATGCCAATTTGCGTTGGATGGATTCAGATTATACAATTCGGACTGATTTTACACTTTTCGGATTTTGTAATCCGAAAAGTTTCAATCACCCCGTAGAAAGTCAACATTTGGGGTGAAAAAGGATGTTTCCGGATTACATAATCTGGAAAGTGTTAAATCAATCTGGAGGCTTAAATGCAGTTTTACCCCCTATTTTGATTGAATTTGGATTTTGCCCCCTATTTTAAAACTCGGAATTTTACCCCTTCTATTTTGATTGAATCTGAATTTCGCCCCCCTTATTTTAAAACTCGGAATTTACCTCTTCTGTTTTACGTTTTTCAGGATATTACCCCCCCTATTTTAAATTAAAGAAAAAAAATACTAGAAAAATAAAGAAACGATTATAAAATATTAATTCGGTAAAAAAAAAAGAATAGGCTAAAATAAAAACCAAAAAATAGAAAAATAACGAAAATACAAGAAAAATTCAATTAAAAATACATGAAAAAACTAGTTTGCACCTCTATATATTTTCTATTTTCATGTATTCTCATACTAGTTTTTTATTTTACTTTTTAGTTCTCTCTTCTCTCTTTCTCTCTCTCTCTCTTCTTTCTAACAAACTCTGTAACTAACTGAACCTTCAAGGTTCATCAATGGCGGTTTCAGTTTCTAATATGGTATCTTGAGCTTTTTCTTCGATCCAACCATGTCTTCGTCTTCGCCTATCAACAACTCTGAACCGCAACGCGTCACCGCAGCGGCCTCGAAGAACTTCAAGCAAGTCATCTCCGTCAAACTTGACGAAACGAACTATCTCCAATGGAAGCAGCAGGTAGAAGGCGTGTTGCGCGGCACAAAAATGGTGCGTCATGTTGTTTCGCCGTAGATTCCGCCGGTTTTCCTCAACGACGCGGCGCGTGAAGCCGGAACTGAGAATCCGGCGTACACCGAATGGGAAGAGCAAGATTCGTTGCTCTGTACGTGGATCCTCTCCACGATCTCGTCTTCTCTACTATCGCGATTTGTTCGACTTCGCTTTTCGCATCAGGTATGGGATGAAGTTCACACTTACTGCTACACTTAGATGCGAACTAGGTCAAGGCAACTTCGTTCTGAACTTAGAACAATTACGAAAGGAACGCGCTCGATTACTGAGTTTATTGCTCGTATTCGTTCAATCTCAGAATCTCTCATGTCCATAGGTGATCCTGTGCCTCACCGAGATCTGATTGAAACTGTTCTTGAAGCGTTACCGGAGGAATTCAATCCAATTGTTGCCACTGTTAACAGTCAAGCAGAAGTTATCTCTCTGGATGAGTTAGAATCTCAGCTTCTTACTCAAGAAGCACGCAATGAAAAATTCAAGAAAGCGTTAGTTGGTGAAACTGCTTCTGTTAACTTGACACATGCTGAAAACTCTGGTGAAAAGAATGGTCATACTCAATCTCCAACTGGCTCCTATCCTGATCAGCAACTCAACTTCTCTGGTAATCCTACTGGTAATAATTCATCTCAGTACTATAACCCTAATTTTGGTGGCAGAAGTGGGTCTAGAGGCAGAGGCTTTCGTGGTGGTCGCTCTAGAGGAAGAGGAGGACGTAATTTTGGCAGAGGAAGTGTTCAGTGTCAAATCTGCTATAAGATGGGTCATGATGCCAGTATCTGCTATCACAGACTCTCTGTGCCTCCTCAGTATGAAGGATATGGTAGTTTTGGTGCCCTTGGAGGTAACTTTGGAAGTGGCTATGGTCCTGTAAATGGCTTTGGGACTCCTTCAAATGTCTGGATGCAAGGTGCTGGTCAGAGAAACCTCTCCTATGGTGCACCCAGAGCTTCTATTCCTCCTCAGTTTGGCAACTCTAGGCCTCCTGCTCCTCAAGCCTACATAACTGGAAACGAGTCCACCAGTTCTAATTCATTCAACAATGGCTGGTACCCTGACTCTGGTGCCACCCATCATGTTACTCCTGATGCCAACAACCTCATGGATGCTGCTTCATTCTCAGGTTCTGACCAGATGTACATTGGAAACGGTCAAGGTTTGACTATCAACTCCATAGGCTCAATGAGTTTTCCTTCTCCCTTCTCTCCTAACACTACTCTTATACTTAACAATTTACTGCATGTCCCTTCAATAACCAAAAATCTGGTTAGTGTCAGTCAATTTTGTAAAGACAATAATGTTTTCTTTGAGTTTCACTCTAACCTTTGCTATGTTAAATCTCAGGATTCTACTAAAATCCTTCTAAAGGGTCATCTGGGAGATGATGGTCTCTACCAATTTGATCAGCCATCTGTGCCTTCTGTGTCAAGAACTGCTTCTTCAAGCTCTAGTGCCACCTCTGCTCTTCCTTCACATATTTCCTCTCTTCCTTCTAGCTTTTCTTTATCTAGGTCCCAATGTAATAATGGAAGTGTGTACACTCCAACTCATACTAGTAGTAATACTGATAGTTCTAATCTTCTTTCATTGTATAAAGTCTGGCATAACAGACTAGGTCACCCACATCATGAGGTGGTTAGAAGTGTTATGAAATTGTGTAATCAACAATTGCCTAATAAAAGTTTCACAGATTTTTGTTCAGCTTGCTGTTTGGGTAAATCTCACAGATTACCTTCTGTTTCATCCAAAACTGTCTATAATAAACCTTTTGAACTCATTTTTTGTGATTTGTGGGGTCCTGCTTCTGTTGAGTCACATGGGGGTTACTCTTATTTCTTAACTTGTGTAGATGCTTACTCTAGATATACCTGGATATTCCCTCTTAAGCTGAAATCTCACACACTCCTCACATTCCAGAATTTTAAAACTATGGTTGAACTTCAATATAATCTTCCTATAAAATCTGTTCAAACTGATGGTGGTGGAGAGTTTCGTCCCTTTACCCAATTCCTAACAAATTTAGGGATTACACATAGGCTTACCTGTCCCCACACCCATCATCAGAATGGCTCTGTGGAAAGAAAGCATAGGCACATAGTAGAAACTGGCCTAACGCTCCTTGCCAATGCCAAGCTACCTCTACACTATTGGGATCATGCCTTCTTAACTGCCACCTACCTCATAAACAGGTTGCCTTCACCCATTCTCAACAACAAATCCCCATTTTTCATTCTTCACCTTCAAATTCCTGATTACAAATTTTTAAAAAGCTTTGGCTGCTCATGCTTTCCCCTTACCAGACCCTACGACAATCACAAACTAGAATTGCGTTCAAAAGAGTGTGTGTTTCTTGGATATTCACCCTCTCATAAGGGATACAAATGCTTAGATCCTACATGCAGAATGTTTATCTCAAAGGATGTTATATTCAATGAGTATAAATTTCCCTACTCTGAGTTATTCACTTCTGGTCAATCTTCCCCATCACCTACGACCAATTCTGACTACATTCCTTTGCCTTCCTTTATGTTTCACTCAAATAACAAACAAGGTTCTACAACTCAGCCATCATCTACTCATACTGCTAGTTCTCATTCTTCATTTTCTGAAACACCTGCTAATACTTCTCAATCAAGTCAATCTCATCCACATCATAGTATCCAGGACAATCATTCTTCTCCTCATTCTAATCACCACAATATCCCACCTGGACCTATTTTTAATCCCCCACCTATTTCTATTCTTCCTCCCTCACCATCCCACAATGTCAGTCCATCTCCCTCCTCCCACTCCAATAATACTTCTCATAATATTTCTGCTGGACCTGTCACCAATCAACCCCTAAATCAGGCTGAACCTCACCGTATTCACCCTAATAATACTCACTCTATGGCAACAAGAGCAAAACATGGAATTGTTCAAAAAAGGAAGCATCCCACTCTGCTCCTTACTCATATTGAGCCTACTGGGTACAGACAAGCCATGAAACAGCCTCAGTGGCTGCAAGCTATGCAGCTTGAACATGAAGCTTTGATGAAAAATAACACTTGGACTCTTGTTCCTCTACCTGCTGGCAGACAAGCAGTGGGATGTAAATGGGTGTTTAGAGTTAAACAAAATCCTGATGGGAGCATAAATAAGTACAAGGCAAGATTGGTTGCCAAAGGGTTTCATCAAATGCCTGGCTTTGATTATAAAGAAACCTTTTCACCAGTGGTAAAGCCAGTAACTGTGAGGAGTGTGCTGACACTAGCAGTCACAAACAAGTGGTGTATTCAACAACTGGATGTGAACAATGCCTTTTTAAATGGCTATTTAGAGGAAGAAGTGTACATGACACAACCACCTGGGTTTGAAACAGATGATCCCTCCTTAGTGTGTAAACTGCATAAAGCATTATATGGGTTAAAACAGGCCCCAAGAGCATGGTTTGAAAGGCTAAGATCTACTTTGCTAAAGCTGGGTTTCTGCTCTAGTAAGTGTGACCCATCTCTGTTCATCCTACATGCTAATCAGCACAGTACCTTCATGCTAGTTTATGTTGATGATATAATCATCACAGGCAGCTCTCCTTCCTTGATCCAGCAACTGGTTAAAAAGTTAAATGCAGAATTTTCTCTAAAGGATCTAGGCCAGCTTGATTACTTCTTAGGTATTGAGGTGCATCATTCAGAGAGTGGGTATCTTCTCTTGTCTCAGACAAAGTACATACAAGACTTGTTAGCTAAAGCAAATATGGCAAATGCAAATGGAATTGCTTCCCCTATGGCCTCCAGTACAAAACTAACAAAGTATGGCTCAAATCATGTATCTGACCCTACATTTTTCAGGTCAATAGTAGGTGGCCTACAGTATGTCACTGTTACTAGACCTGAAATCTCCTACTCAGTTAATAAAGTCTGTCAATTTCTATCAGCACCTCTAGAGGATCACTGGAAAGCTGTTAAAAGGATCCTCAGATACTTAAAAGGCACCATTCATCATGGTCTTCTTATCAAACCTGCACCTATGCATCAACCTCTGTCTCTAACTGCCTTTTGTGATGCTGACTGGGCTTCTGACCCAGATGATAGAAGAAGCACCTCAGGTGCTTGTATTCTTCTGGGGCCAAACCTCATATCTTGGTGGGCAAAGAAACAAACACTGGTTGCAAGGTCCAGTGCTGAAGCTGAATACAGAAGTCTGGCTCAAGCTTCTGCTGAAGTTTTGTGGGTGCAATCTCTCCTTAAAGAACTGAAGGTTCCTACAACAATTCCTCAAATATTTTGTGACAACTTGAGCACTGTGTCACTGGCTCATAACCCTGTTCTTCATTCAAGAACAAAGCACATGGAGCTGGACATCTTTTTTGTCAGAGAGAAAGTCATCAGCAAGGATCTGGTTGTTTCTCACATACCTGCACAATACCAACTGGCAGATATCCTTACCAAGCCCCTCTCTGCTTCTAGGTTCTTGGAGCTCAGAGACAAACTAAGGGTGTCAGACCCCATTAGTTTGAGGGGGGACTGTTAGAGTATAGATAGAGGCTAAGCTTGTATTAGTTAAAATAAGATTAAGCTTGTAATAGTTCATTAACTAGTCTTAAGCTCTAGTCTATCAGATTGTGACACTTGTCACAATCTCAAGCTTATCCCTTTCATCTATATAAACTCTTTGTAACTCTCAGATTCATTTAATACAACAGAATATTATTTCTCTCTTCTCTCTTTCTCTCTCTCTCTCTCTTCTTTCTAACAAACTCTGTAACTAACTGAACCTTCAAGGTTCATCAATGGCGGTTTCAGTTAAGATAATAATATATTATCTCAAAGAGTTTACAAATTAGAAACCCTTAAGATGGATAATACTAGTCAGGATAATTTGAAAGTTGATGTTAATAAACCTTCTACTTCTGATGAGAAAGTTTCTCCTGAAAATACTTTTCTTGCGACTCTTCAAAGGGTTACTTCACAAAAATGGTTTGTCAAAATAACTTTATTTATTAATAAAGAATATATTCTTAAAAATGAGATAGCTTTGGTTGATAGTGGTGCAGATTTAAACTGCATTCAGGAAGGTATTATTCCTACAAAATATTTTTCAAAAACCACTCAATCTCTTACCCAAGCTGGAGGAGATAAACTTCAAGTTAATTATAAACTTTCGAATGCTTATATTTGTAATCAAAATATTTGTTTACCAACAAACTTTATTTTGGTCAAAAATTTAACTCATAGATTTATATTAGGAACTCCCTTTTTGCATAATATTATGCCTATTATTAATATTGATCAGAAAGGTATTACTACCAATATTAATAACCAAGAAATTATTTTTGAATTTATCACTGATCCTCATACTAGGATGATTAATGAAGTTAAGGATATCCTTAACAAAAAAGAAAAACAAATTTGTTTTCTGAAAGAAGAAATTAATCTTCTCAATATTGATGATCAACTTAATAAGGTTGAGATACAAAGACAGATTAAGTCTTTAGAACTTCAATTTAAAAATGAAGTTTGTAATGATCTCCCTAATGCTTTCTGGGATAGAAAGAAACATACTGTTTCTTTACCTTATGTTGATGACTTCAATGAAAGTCAAATTCCTACTAAGGCTCGGCCGGCACAAATGAATGATGATTATCAAGATTTGTGTAGAAAAGAGATTCAATCTCTCCTTGATAAAGGATTAATTAGAAAATCTAAATCTCCCTGGAGTTGTACTGCTTTTTATGTTAATAATGCAGCAGAAAAGGAACGTGGTGTTCCTAGATTGGTTATTAATTATAAACCCCTTAATAAGGTTTTAAAATGGATTAGGTATCCTATTCCAAATAAAAAAGATTTGTTAGATAGATTAGCTAATGCAGCTATCTTTTCTAAATTTGATATGAAATCTGGTTATTGGCAGATCCAAATCAAAGATTCTGATAGATATAAAACTGCTTTTACTGTTCCGTTTGGACAGTTTGAATGGCTGATGATGGCTTTTGGTTTAAAAAATGCGCCATCAGAATTTCAAAAAATTATGAATGACATTTTTGAGAAATACTCAGACTTTATTATTGTTTACATTGATGATATTTTAGTTTTTTCGAAAACTATAGATCAACATGTTAAACATTTAAAATTTATTAAAGAAGTGATTAAAAGAAGTGGGCTTGTTGTCTCTGCGCCCAAAATGAAATTATTCCAAACTAAAATTAGATTTCTGGGCCATACCATTGATAAAGGAACTATTATTCCTACTGATAGAAGTATTGAATTTGCTTCTAAGTTTCCAGATATTACTCTGGATAAAACTCAATTACAAAGATTTTTAGGTAGTCTTAATTATGTGTCAGACTACTATGAATATTTATCCAAAGATACAGCTATTCTGTATAATAGGTTAAAATCTAAACCTAAACCCTGGACAGATGAACATACTCTAGCTGTTCAAAGAATTAAGAGTAAAGTCAAGTGTTTGCCCTGTCTTTCTCTAGCTAATCCTAATTATTTTAAAATTGTTGAAACTGAGTTATGGGGGGATTCTTAAACAAGTTATCCCTAATTCTACTGAAGAAGTTTTAGTTAGATTTACTTCAGGAAAATGGAATCCTACTCAATCTAAGTATTCTACGGTCAAGAAAGAAATGCTTTCTATAATAAAATGTATCTCTAAATTTCAGAGTGATTTACTTAATCAAAAGTTTTTGCTTAGAATTGATTGTAGCTCTGCAAAACCTATTATAGAAAAGGATGTTAAAAATCTTGTGGCAAAACAAATCTTTGCTAACTGGCAAGCTCAATTATCTGCCTTTGATTTTGATATTCAATATATTAAAGGAGAAAATAATTCTCTTGCTGATTTCTTAACTCGCGAATTTTTACAGGGCTATGACAACCCATTATAGGGGAAGAGGAGGCCGTGGCCAATACGGTCGTGGTTACCAAGGGAGAAATAATATGTTGCCCCACGGTCAAGCTGCTAGCAATGTTCTTATAATTGGGGACTGGTCAGTTGTCCAATACAACAAAGGAAGACCTAACTTTTCAAATGTGAAAAAAGAGAAAGAAGAAGCATCTTCCTCTTCTTCTGTAAAAGGTAAGATTATATCTTACAAACAAGCAACTCAAGAAGAATCTTCCCAAGAGTATTTTGAAAACCCCATTGTAGAAACCATCATGTATATTGATGATGAAGATCTTTCACTTAATAATAGTGATGGTTGGTCTGTTAAAGATAGATACTTAGACACCAGAGGATACCCTGGTATGGCTGGAAAGTCCAGACCACATCTTGAAGGTTCGATGCACAATTCAACGGCGGAGAACCTCAGAGGTTGAAGGTTCGGTGCCTTGGTGTAACGTTAAGAGGTCTCAAGGATGAACTGAATGAATTAAACCAAGGAGTCAACCCCAGAGACACAAGGAGGGTGGAATACGTTCGGTATAAACGTCCAACGCTCGACGAGGGGAGAGTATCATTAACTTGGGTGGAATTAAAGAACGACGAAAACATGACGGGCATATTTTGGGAGCAGAACATGTTCCAGTGGATCGATATACGTGTAACATTGCTAAGATCAACTGAAGATATCATCAAAAGTCTGATTCCGCCAGAAGATCATGATTAGGTAGGGAATGCACATTCCAAGTACAACAATTGTCTTCCTTTGAATGGGATAATTCAAACTTGTCAAACGGCGGGAATCAAACCTTCGTCCGACATTCTCATTATTCCTTTCAAATGATTAAATTCTTGTTAGATTGGTTTAGATGAAGGTATTGAAGTGTCAAGGAATGGACCTCAGTCTTTTGACACTTAAATACCATCATTTAAACCAAGCCTAACAATAATTTAATCTTTTGAATGGAACAATGGGAATGCCAGACGAAGGCTAGAGTCCTGCTGTTTGACAAGTTTGTATTTACCCCATTCAAAGGTAAGACAATTGTTGTAGTTGGAATGCACATTCCAACTACAGCAATTGAATTTCCATTTCAGGGTAAGACACAATTATTCAAAACGGGACTTTAATTGAAATTATTCAAAACGCGATTTTTATTCAAAAGCACCATAATGTCAAGGAAAATGTAGCAAAATGTGCGCGACATATAAAAAAACATAAAAAAAGATCCAAAACAAATAGGTATTACAAGCCACTACATTCAAGTATCTTCCTCGTCACACAAGTCAATCGGGTTGCCTGCGACAGTCCCTGGGGCGCCTGCTTTTGGTTGAGGACCAAAATAGCATGTCCTCCCACTCCTCCTCAACCTCGACTGATTGTAGACCAGCACCTTCGAATCCTTCTTTTTGAAGGAACCATCACATGTGATTCCGTGCCATGTCATAGGCGATTTTTCTTTCTTCTTCTCATCACCCTGAACGTTACCTTGATTCTGATTCTGAGACATATCTACATAAAAAAAAATTGGCGATCAATATCTAAACCTAAGCAATTCTAACAATTCCTAACACAATTCTATTCTAAACATATAACAAATCAATACAAAATCATCATCATATCAAAACAATATCTAATTTCTAACAATTTCTAATACCTAACCATTTCTAACAATTTCAAATACCTAGCAATTTCTAACAATTCCTAACATTTTCTAACACAATTCTATTCTAAACAACATAAAACAAATCAATACAAAATCATCATCAAATCAAAACATTTCTAAAACCTAAATCTGTCAAAAAAATCCCAAAAAATCTAACAATTAAATAACAAAAAACCAATGCAAAATTGGTCAAAACACTTACTTGATTTTGTGATTGAAATTGACTTGGAATGACTGAAATACGCACCTAGGAATATCAAAAACGCATCAATGGATTTTTGGAAACTCTTATGTCTGTTCTGTTCTTATAAACTGATCAACGGCAGTTAACTACCGCTGGCACCAGCGGCAGGTAACTGCTGCCGACTTTCTTAATGGTAGTTAACTACCACTGGGGGCATTTGGGTAATTTACTTGTGTCATTGTGAAATTCTGAATGACAGAAAAGCAATTTTCAATTATATAATTATTTTTGGGCCCAAGCCTAAGCCCACAAATAGAGAACACTTAGGTGTTAGAAAAGCAATTTTCAATTATATAATGAGATTTACTTTTCCCACCCCATGGCCTTCTCGCGCGCCCTGTAAAAATTCCAAAAATACCCTGGTCCGGATTACATTTTCCGAACCAGATTGTTAGTGTTTCCGGAATATAAAATCCGGACAAAAATGATATGAATATTTTGTGTCTTTCTTTGATGTCAAGGGTCTCTGTTGACCGTTATATGAACCTCACACAAGCTGCAATGCAATTGCAGGGTTCATAGGAACGGTCAACAATGACCATGACACCACAAACACTCCTAAAAGCTACCTAAAAAACTTAAAATTTTTGAAGAAATGTAAGAAAGGATGTGAAGAAGAATGAAGGAAAATGTTGAAGATCCAAGCCTTTTTATAGCCTAAAACAAGTCCTAGGTGATTTGGAAGTCAAAGAAAACGTGTTTTTCATTCAAAACCGTCCAAAAAACGCTTTAAAACTCCACTAACCGGCCAAACCTTTGGTGAAACGTCACCGGCCAAGTTATTACTGAGTGGTTTCGGATTTTATAATGCTGAATCCATGAAGTATTTCCGGATTATATAGTCCAAACTGCATCAGAATAACATAAATAATGAATCTTTTGGGAATGTGGTTCGAAGAGGAGCTTTTGAACTCGATCCTGCCGGCCTGGCAACTGACATGTTACGATCAGCATGCCGACATGATCGAGTTCATAAGAACCTCTTCTTTGGAGTCAAATCTGCAACACAATGAAGAAAGGCAAGGTGTTTTCAAGAGGATTTCTTTGAGTTAGATCATGCTGCCTTGCCAAATGACATATTCATCTCGCAGGCAGCAAGATCTAACTCACAGAAACCTCTTGATATTTTTGAGTTATCTATCTATCACGGAGGCATCAAGGACTATCTATATATTTTTGACAGCATGCTGAGGATGTTCATCATGCCGTTATATAGAGATCTATATATTTAAAACATCATGAGAAAGATCCTCAGCTTGATGACAAAAATTTGCATGGTTTGCTTTGGTGTGTGTGTGTGTGTTTTGAGGGTATTGAAGGTGAAAACCGGAGAGGATGTATTTATAGAGGTCCTTGGATGTTATGGACCACATTAACTCTTAGTGCAATGTGGTCCATACAAAAGAATCCTATGCTGAGGCATTCCGGATTTTGTTTTTCTGAATACACTTACGCCCTATGTTATTCCGGATTACGTAGTCCGAAAAGCATATCTTTGGTTATTTTATCGATTAAATGAACATCTTTGCCGTAAATTAAAACATAATAAATCACGCAATTAAATTCAACAACAGATAACTAACACGCAATAAAACACGCAATTAAAACATAATGCAAGAACTTAATTTTACAACACATAACTAACACACAATTAAAACAACATAAAACACGCGATTAATTAAAACATAACACATTATCACGGATCATCTAAACTAACTTCTTCCTCCTCTGGTCCCTCCAGTAGAGCCCTGATCTCTTCGTAGTTCCTGGGCCGGTGCAAACTTTTCAGAATTTGTTCAGCAGATCTAACCAACGAAGCGTCCAACTCGATCGGTCCTCAAGAGCTGTGCTGACCAAAGACAGAGAACATGGTTTTCACATCGTCGTCGTTTGTGAGTTTCATCCGGCTGAAGCGAAGAGATCCAGCTGAGTCGGACAATGGACATCGATATTCAACACCGACCACCCTCCTCGTGTCTCTGCGGTTGAGTTGACAGTTGATTTGATCCAGCTCATCCTTCAGCCGTAGAGGGTGACATCGTCACGAATCCTAAACAGATGGGGTGGTGTTCCACCGTTGTAGTGGACTGCCGCTAGCTTGGTGTTCGTATCAAAGCCAGGGAATGATTTTTTTTCTGGTGTAGTTTACTTGTAATGAAAACAGGGACCCCTATTTATAGAGGTATTTGGGCGCTGTGGACCACAAAAATTGTCGGTGCAATGTGGGCCACACAGAAGAATCCAATGCTGAAGCAATCTAGATTATGATATCCGAACCAACCCTCACCATACACAACGTCCCAAGTTTCACTTTGGGACACCCCATTATCGTCTTTTTCCGAAATACGTAATCCGAAATGCATGTGTAATCCGGATTATATCTTCCGGACTGCACCAGAAGTTTTGGCCGGTGGTCTGCACCACAAAGAAAACATTTTATAAACGTTATGGGCGGTGGTCAGCTTCATAAAACGTGTTTTTACACATTTTTTGATAGTAATTATGGCCTCCCACACGTTTTTTAACCATCCCTCCCCTATAAATATGCTTCATTTTCTCAATGCAAGTCACACCTTCTTCTTTCTCCTCTTCTCCTCTTTTACAACGATGTGTTTCCATCGCTGGCCTTTCATAGAAAGAGGCCTCTTTGGAAATCTATCAGGGGGTCATATGATCGGTCAATAGGGTAGGGGTCAGTCTGAATCTGAGGTTGGTTTACATGGGTGTCATGTTGACCATCATGGTCTCTTGTTCCCTAGAGGCACCTGTGCCCCCTCTGTCTCCCCACCAACAACATTTCTTCTTCCCCGCCATCTTCTTTCCTCCCACCCTCTTTCCTCTCCACCAGTGTCTGGAGCTGGAGCTGGAGCCACTGGTATAGCTTATGTAATAGGGTAGGATTAGAAATAGTTTTAGGATGTAATAAGCTTAAAAAGCTTGAAAATTATTGTAATGTATTGTTCATATATTAATAAAATGACTTCTTTTTATTCTTATGTCTTTTTATTTCTGTTTATTATTTTTATTCGCATTTTATTTTATAAACTGTAAAGCTTAAAATTGCAAAAGTTCTGCTAAAATACTATTCCGGATTTTAAAATCCGGAAACATCTGAAAAAATCTAACAATTCAATCCGGAAAACGTAATCTGGACAAGGGGTAAAATTGGAAAAAAAAAATAGGGCGCGCGAGGGAAGGCATAAGGTGGGAAAAGTAATACTCTTATAAAATTAATTTTGGGCCCAAGCCTAAGCCCACAAATAGAGAACACTTAGGTCTTCAACGGTTACTTGGAAACCTATATATAGTTACACCGTATGGTGTTGCTATTCCCTCATTCCTCATTATTCTGATTCTCATTCATTCACTCTTTCGTCTTTCTTTCCCTCTGATCAATCAATCTTCTTCATTCTTTGGTTTCATCGCTCTGAAACTAATCAATCGCCCCAACACAAAACAACACGTTTCAATTCATTATTATTTCTGTATTTGTTTTTCTTCACTTTTTCTGTTTAATTTTTCTCTGAATCTTCTTGCTTTCTCTCTTTCTTGCTTTCAGGTTTCTTTTACCAATGGCCAAATCCACAAACAATTCTTCTCATGATATTGTAAGTCTGTTTTAAGGTTTTCTTGTATTGTTCATTCTAGGGTTTTTCTCAATTTACCGTTTTCTTTAATTGCTTGATTTAGGGTTTTCTTGAATTGCTTATTTTAGGGTTTTTCTCAATTTACCGTTTTCTTGAATTGTTTGATTTAGGGTTATTCTCAATTTAGGGTTTTTTCTAATTGTGTATTGTATAATCAATAATCAAATTCTTTATATTCTTTCAATTTCAATTTGCATATTTTGACGAATGTGTTTGTTAAAATGATTTTGCAGACTTATGAAAGGGTCTTGGACGCCCCTTATATCTTAGATGACTTTTACTTGAACTTGTTGGACTGGAGTAGCCGCAATGTTGTTGCTATCGCCATTGAAAACTCCGTTTATCTATGGAATGCTTCCGACACTTCCAGTTCAGAGCTT
This sequence comes from Medicago sativa, assembly GCF_051527215.1. NCBI lineage: Eukaryota > Viridiplantae > Streptophyta > Magnoliopsida > Fabales > Fabaceae > Medicago > Medicago sativa. Next base: position 35,816,827 of record NC_140755.1, on the reverse strand, counting down.
GTCACGGTGGATGATCAACATGGTCCTGTCACAAGTATTAACTGGGCTCAAGATGGATGCCATTTAGCTGTTGGGTTGAACAATTCCCTTGTTCAAATCTGGGATACCGCTTCTAAGAAACAGGTAAATATCATACAAAAATATAGACCTTGTTGTTATGGTGCTGTTTGTGTTGTTTATATTTATCAAAAAGTATTTATGTACACGGGAAATAGCATAGCATGATAAGAAAAGTAAACAGATACTGTACTAATTAGTTTAACCATTCTTTCTATATTGTTTCTTAATTCAAACCTGAAATTGTTCTCAATTCTCATGTTTTTATGGTTTGACTTTGGTGACTGCAGTTAAGGACATTGAAGGCTGGTCACAGTCACAGAGCAAGAGTAGGTTCACTGGCATGGAACAATCATATTCTAACAACTGGAGGAATGGATGGTAAGATTGTTAATAATGATGTTAGAATGAGATCTCACATTGTTGAAAGTTTCAGGGCACATAAAGGTGAGATTTGTGGGCTCAAATGGTCACCCTCAGGAAAGCAATTGGCAAGTGGTGGAAGCGATTCTGTTGTTCACATATGGGATAGGTCTGTGGTTTCTTCAAATTCGCCTACCCGTTGGCTTCACAGGTTTAAGGAACACAAAGCTGCTGTGAAGGCACTGGCTTGGTGTCCTTTTCAGGCTAATCTATTGGCTTCTGGTGGAGGTGGAGGTGATCGTTGCATTAAGCTGTGGAACACACACACGGGTGCACGCTTGGATTCTGTTGACACTGGATCACAGGTATCTGCTCTGCTGTGGAACCAGAACGAGCGTGAGCTTCTTAGCTCACACGGTTTCACAGAGAACCAGCTTACCCTTTGGAACTATCCTTCGATGGTGAGGATGGCGGAGCTCAAAGGTCACACTTCAAGGGTGTTGTGCATGGCGCAGAGTCCAGATGGGTGTACAGTGGCATCTGCATCCGCTGACGAGACTCTGAGATTTTGGAATGTCTTTCGAAGTCCAACATCAGCATGCAAAGCAGCTGCACCAGAGACAGATAAATGTGCCCGTTGCTAATTCAACCTTATCTGTTGAAGATGAATGAAGACTTGTGTTACTCGTGCGATATCTTAATTTCTTTTGAGGAGGTTGCACTATCTTAATGATAGTCCTATACTCTTATATTGTACTAAAAAATGATTGTTTTATTCTTTTTATGGTATCACCCGTTCTAGTTTTTGTAGTTAGCGCACAAATGTATTTTTTTACGGGAAGATACATACATTATAATAGTTAGCAAATGTATACACACATAACTTGGAATTAATGAAGATGATTTGATTTTTTATTTTGACTTTGATTATTTATCTTTCTGTTTTTATTGTTCTTGGAAGAGCCTAAATCTGCAGGTTGGATTGTTGTATGAGCCAAGTGTATGTGTATGGATTTAGCGTCTTTAATTTTGAAGTCTTCACATTTATCTGTCTTATCCATTCATGATAATTTTCATTCACGGTGTCATTTTATTGTAAAGGGAATCACAATTAGCAATGCATCATAAGCAATGAACTACTTCAAATGTATTCACTGTAGTCCTCTCATTACCATGAACATAGCATAGTTTTTATTAGACCTTGCAAATGGAAATATGATTGATATTTCTGAACAATCAGAGTTAGAGGATATAGTGCATATGGGAAATGCTGAAACTGAAACTGAAACTGATACATCCAATGGGAAACCATCGGTTGTAGCTCTGCAAGAGGTAAATAAATTCTCATGTTCTCAACACCAGTTTTGTTATCATTTGTGTTAAAACATCAACTTGTTTTAAACACAGATGGGTCCTTTTCACCTTCCTTTACCTTGAACAACAAAATAGTTTGTCTCAACTTGAAACTCCACCTAGCGCGATCCGTGAACACATTCCTAACCTTCCCTACACTCCACCTAATACAGATTATAGATTCTGCACCAGACAATCCTACCCAGTCCCACTCTTCACTTCGTACAAATTATACACCAAACTCTGCACTTTGTCCCTTGCTGTCAACAAACCCTGTTTCTGTTTCTACTGATACAACACAGGCATGCACCTTTAGCCACATGTCATATACCTTCTAATATTACTTTACCTTCTCATTAAGATTACTTCACTCATCCATACAATACATTTTCCATGGATGGCATTTTAAACCTAGAATTCATCTCATACATAGCAAACCTTAGTCATAGTTGCATAATTTACTAGATTGCCTGAGAACCACATACCACTTTGTGGTACTTTTGTGAGGCTGCACAAATATCTTAATTTATTTTGAAGAGGTTGCACTACCTTAATGACAGTCCTATACTCTCAGTTTGTACTAATAAAAGGATTTTTTTTTTTATGGTATCACCAGTTCTAGTTTTTGTAGGAAGTACACAAGTGTATTACAGGAAGATACATAAATTTATATTGTTTGTTAGCAAATGTATACACACATAACTTGGAATTAATTTATCTTCCAAATTTTTACATACATTGAAGGTGAATTAATGCAACACAAATGTATAATGAATTAAGTACACACGAGAGAATATAAAAATCCATACATTGGTTGAATTTTGGAGAGTTTATATGTTTGCTGCTAAAGAACTCTTCTAAATATTGGAGGAGATTCATGAAAGAATTGGTATGAATGACTCATACAGTGAAGGTGGTGTATTCAAAACATATGTTTTCTTGGCATGTGTATACAAAACATCTGGTGGAGCACGTCCAAAGTAGATCTAGTGAATATTTCAAGAGTAGCGATATTTGTACAACCATTGGTGACAACTTGCATGACAACTTTCTTTTTCTCTCTTCTTATTGGTCATAAACAATAGAGAGAGAAAAAGGAAGAGAGAGAATAAGATGATAATGTGAGTATGAGAGAGAAAGTTGTCAAAAGTTTGTCACTAAATGGTTGTACAAATATCATTTCTCATATTTGAACGGTGAAAAAATATTAGGTTTGTGTATAATCTAACTGACAAGTGCATGGTTAGGGAGGTCAACTTACATCCATACATAGGGATCCCCGCCGGGACCATCCTATTTGGGAATCTGTTGGCGGAGAATTTTCCCTGTGGGGACGGGGATGGCGACTAAAGTTCCTCCAATAGTATTGTAGGGATGGGGGTGGAGATCATATCCCCCGCTCCGCACGAACCCATTCAACGAGAAATTCATTAAAATACATTTTATTTTTGCATATAATATTTATGCTATACTTGTTTTATCTTTTCACATGTGTGCACATTTTTTTTTTAAATGTGATGTAATGTCTTAATATTATATTTGATTTATGGCTTAATTTTAACTTTTTCTTACCATCTACTTGATTAAAAATAATTTGAAATGAGAGAGCAAAGGAAAGGAGAGGATGAGAACACAAAATTGCCCTCATTTATATTTGAAATGGTGATAATGCTCTTTTTTTTGGTTACATTTAAAATATTAGGACCTTTTCCTAAAAAAAAAAAAAAAATTGGATCTTTTGTCGATTTGTGCGTGTCATCCTTGCGTAGGGGCCATGCAAATCTTCTCTGCATCGTTCCAATTTTATTGTTTAAATTTGAAATGGTGATAATGCTCTCTGAACAAATAATGTTATTGGTAGTAGTGCTCCAATATCATTTCTCTTTAAATAATTTTTGTTTTAATTACTTTTATTTTTATATATTGTGATGTGTGTAGTGTATTATTATTATTACATTTCCCTCCTACGTTTGCGCATTCCCTTAAGATACCCGCGAATTTCTCAAAGCATTCAAAAATGTCTCTCACCATTCTCCTTTCCTCTCTGCAACAATCTCATCTCTTCCTTCTTCCTCTGCATTCCTCTTCTTGCCTCTTTCCTTTTCCTTTCTCAACCAATCTGCCGCGGAATCCGTTTAACCCCGGAATCCGCAATGGAAGATGTATAGAATAATATCCACGCCGGCATCCAAGTTCCGCCAATTCCGGCGAAAACCAACCATCACCTCCTCCACTCAAGAAGAAGAACAAGCTTCACATATTCTACTATGGCGGTACCAGATCCTGGACCCGGACAGCGAGTTCGTTGCATATTGGAACAAAGTCTTCCTTGTAACGAGTCTCATTGCATTGTTCATAGATCCTCTTTATTTCTTCCTACCGACGGTTGGTGGACCCGCTTGCTTGTCGGTGGATCCTAAACTAAGCATCTTGATAACCTTTCTTAGAACGTTTGCGGATTTGTTTTATGTTCTTCATATGGTTATGAAGTTTCGGACGGCTTTTGTTGCTCCTAATTCGAGGATTGTTGGTCGCGGTGAACTTGTTATGGATCCTTACCAGATTGCTATGCGGTATTTGAAGTCTGATTTTGTTATTGATCTTGCTGCTACCATTCCATTGCCCCAGGTATGTACCATACACCTTTGATGCTTATTTGAAATGACAAACGTTGGTTGTTATTTGATTATTTAATCGATTTTGAGATAGATAATCGATTAGGAAAATGATGATAATCGATTAATAGTATAACAAAATGTAACATGCTAGGAAATTGATTAGGGAAATGATATGAGTTTGTTAGTACAACAAAACGTATACTTCACCGTCATAAAATATTCGTTGTATATTAGATTAGATTCAAAGGGCTTAGGTTTAGCATTGGCTGCATTATAGCCTTTTGAAGATTACTCAACCTAGCTATGGTCCATTTTACTCGGCCCAGTTGACAAGTATTCGACGTGGGGTCATATGATATGGGTCGAGAAGGATCTGGATAAACATGGGGCTAAGCCCAAAAATCCCTCACCAAAATACCTGGCTGAATAGGCTGACATTATGATGCAAACTTGGCTAGGCGAATAACAATAAAAGGGAAACATTACAGAGAAAAATGTTATTGGTTTAACCTAAACACGAAAAACCTGGCCTTGAGCATGGTACACCTACGACAGAGGTCCTTCGTGTTCTATGTCAACACAATAACAAAAGTTCAATTTAAGAATGAAGGGTAAATCTTAGCAAGTAAATGTTACATATAATTGATAACTAATTGAATATATGTTGTTGATGGTTATGTAATGATATATAGTTAGGTATTGTTTATTATAAAGTATAATATTGATTGAATGAGTATCTTTTTTGGCATTTGGGGGCAATGACAGAGCGAGTGAGATTCTAACCAATGCATGTTATTGTTGTTTGAAAACTATTTCTAAACCTCCCCTTAGGCCTATGTTTCGCTCAGATCTTTGAGAATTTTTGGAAAGACTCCCTTTTAAGGATAACCTGTTTAAAAAAGATATTGATTGATGAGTTTGTTCGAATTGCAGATTGTTATTTGGTTAGTAATTCCAGCGAGTAGAGGCACAAAAAGTGATCATGCCAACAACAATCTTGCACTTTTTGTTCTTATTCAGTATGTTCCTAGGCTCTTTCTCATCTTTCCTTTGAATGCTCGTATTCAAAAAACAACTGGTGTTATAGCAAAGACTCCCTGGATTGGTGCTGCATACAATCTTGTTCTCTACATGCTAGCTAGCCATGTAATGTGACTATAACTTTGCACTAATTTTACTTAATTGCTTTCATGGTTTTAGATTACGGTCAGCAATTGTAATTGCGACTGCAGTATAACACTTTTAGAAGCGTCCACAACATCGTTGCAATTGTGGTCAAATCACATTTGTCCACATTTTACTGCAATATAAAGGTTCCATGTGTAACCGTAACCGCAACCACAATTTAAGACCGTGGTTTTTTAGTCTTATTATTTTGGTAATTAATTTATGTTTGAAACTTGAAACTAGAACAGGTTACAGGAGCAACTTGGTACCTATCATCAATAGGAAGACAATTCAATTGCTGGAAAACGCAATGCGAACAGGAAAATAAATCGCATACACTCTCTTGCTTGCCTAGTTTTCTTGACTGTAGTAGTATGGATAGCCCTGAAAGACAATACTGGATAAACCTCACAAATATTACTAGCAAGTGTGATGCAAAGAGCAAGATCAACATCAAATACAAGTTTGGGATGTTTGCAGATGCTTTTCTCAATGATGTTGTCACTACTAGTTTTAAGGAAAGATATTTCTATTGTCTTTGGTGGGGTTTAAGAAATTTAAGGTAGCTATTTATTTTAATTTTCTTCTGTTCTGTCATGTTGTATATTCCATTCCTACAATTCATTTGTACTAAAATTACATTTTAGTTCTGTTCTATTATGTTTGAGTTGTGCTACATTAGATATTGATGTGAATATTGTTCATTTTTCAATTTTAAATCTGTCCGGTAAATGCGATGATTTACATATTTATGTTGGTGGTTATTTCTTTTTGCAGTTCTTATGGACAAAATTTGGACACCACCACATACCTTTTAGAGACACTTTTTTGCATCGTCTTATGCATTGCTGGATTAGTTCTCTTTTCACTTTTGATTGGAAACATGCAGGTAAGAATATTGGTTCAGAATTTTTCATTATCGTATATAAGTAATAATACAAATACTGGTTTTGTCTATTATTTTGAATTAATTTTTACTACATTTCCCTTGTGGAAGACATACTTGCAATCAATGACAGTTAGACTAGATGAATGGAGGATTCGGAAAAGAGATACAGAGGAGTGGATGAGGCATCGACAGTTACCTCCAGATTTGCAGGAGCGTGTCCGTCGCTTTGTTCAATATAAATGGCTAGCAACAAGAGGAGTAGATGAGGAGGGCATAATGCTTTCCTTACCTTTGGATCTTCGCCGTGAAATTCAACATCACTTGTGTCTCTCTCTAGTGCGACGTGTATGTCTCTATCCTTTTTCTTCTTCTTAATCTTCCAGTTCACCAAGAAAGAACCCCTACTTAATCTAATGTTCGATCATGAGCTAAATAAAATCTGGAAAAAACAAATTGTTCTACTCAGAGATCGAACTTGAGTATTGAGTACCTTACTTGTTAATTTGTCTATATAAATTACCATATTATATTTATATAGGTGCCTTTCTTCTCACAAATGGATGATCAACTACTTGATGCAATATGTGAACGCCTTGTATCATCATTAAGCACACAAGGCACATATATATTTCAAGAGGACGATCCGGTAGATGAAATGTTATTTATCATTAGAGGGACATTGGAGAGTTCTACAACAAATGGAGGAAGGTATGGATTCTTCAATTCAATCACACTAAGGCCAGGAGACTTTTGTGGAGAAGAATTGTTAACATGGGCATTATTACCAAACTCAACTCTCAATTTACCTTCCTCTACTCGTACTGTAAAAGCTCTCACTGAAGTAGAAGCTTTTGCGCTACGAGCGGAGGATCTAAAATTTGTGGCGAGTCAGTTCAAGCGTCTTCACAGCAAGAAACTTCAGCATGCTTTTAGATATTATTCACATCAATGGAGAACATGGAGTGCTTGTTTCATACAAGCAGCATGGAGAAAGCATCAGAAAAGAAAGGCAACAAGAGAGTTGTCAATTAAAGAGGGAATTTACTACATGGTTGATCCTGAGATTGAAGAAACATCAAGGAGTGGTAAAAATGTTAATAATTTTGGTGCTACTGTTTTGGCTTCAAGATTTGCTGCAAATACAAAGAAAGGGAATGATAAGATTCAAGAAAGTGATCCTGTGCCACAGTTGTTTAAACCTCATGAACCTAATTTCTCTGATGATAATGTTTAGTGAGTAAAGAACAAGGTGAAATTCAAATGAGTTTAACACTAATTCAATAGGATTTGTTTTCTGAGTTGGATGTAAATGGTACTGTATTAATATAGATTAGTATTCTTAATTCTTGCCTTAAAGGAATTTACTTTAAACTTTAATTAAATTTCATGCATTTTGTAACGTTTGCAATAGCACTTGGACTATTTGTTTCGTTACCAAATCCTTCTTAAAATGATTCCTTTTCAAATGTTGGTTCTTTCAAATACTAGACCATCGACCCGTGCTAACGCACGGGTCATATGGAAGGTAATATTTGACGATAATAGGTAACAAAATAGTTTAGATGAATGTTATGATTGTCATTTAGTATTTCATAATATTAAGAAGCATAGACATTAGTGTTGTACCATAACATAATTTTCCATGACATCGTCCTTGATACCGTAACGTAACATTATAGGTTAAGTACAGGGACAGAGCTAGGTACTAATGAAAAGGGGCAGCCGCCACCCATGAAATATATAGGACCCCTATAGGACTCATATGCATATTAACCGTTCGCCACCCATGCTTTCATATCCACTTGGTTCACTTATACTAAATTTTATTTTTTTAATTAAAGTTCCACTCATATTCTCTTTTTTCTTACCATCCACTCATATTATTTTATAATAATAAATATAGCATATTGATTTGATCAGTCTATTAAGTTTTAATCCTATTTCCAAGTAGAAGCCAACAACGTTTGGGAAATTAGGGGTGATAGCGAGACGGATTAACATTTATAAGTAACTTAACATAATAGGTTAAGTATAGCGAGACGAGTTAAGATTTATATGTAAGTGATTAGGTTAAGTATAGATAGACGGGTTAACGATTATTCATTTCCAAAAAAACAGCTTATAATTAGGAACATAATTTTATTTTACTTTAGATAAACATTAAGTGCAAAAGTGTGGAGGGAAAAATTAAAGATGACATTTTGCATAAATTAAATCTAGGGTAAATATAGTAAATTCACGCGAAAAAATTAGGTTAAATCTAGGGTTAATATTGCATCACGGGTTAACATTTAGAAATAAGAGATGTCGACATTTTGCATAAATTAAATCTAGGGTTAATATTGTAAAGTCACGCCAAAAAATTAGGTTAAATCTAGGGTTAATACTGCATCATGGGTTAACTTTTAGAAATAAGAGATGACATTTTGCATAACTTAAATCTAGGGTTAATATAGTAAATTCACACGAAAAAAATAGGTTAAATCCAAGGTTAATACTGCGTCACGGGTTAACTTTTAGAAATAAGAGATGACATTTTGCATAAATTAAATCTAATTTTAATATAGTAAAGTCACGCGAAAAAATTAGGATAAATCTAGGGTTATTGCGATGTGTTTATTTTGCTTTGCATAACAATAGGAGATTTCCATAACAATTAACATTTTGTTTAAATTAAATAGTGTTAATATAGTAAAATTAAGCAAAAAAATTAGAGTAAATCTAGGGCAAAATATTGCTTACGGGTTAACTTTGAGTAATAAGAGAAGTAATAAGCGATGTTTTGGAATTAAATCATAATGAAAGAAATAATAGATACCTACGCAATTGGAATACAGGGGTGACAGTTTCTTACTTGGACCAAGGTATTACTGTATTTCTTTCATGATGGACCTAATTTTAACCTTTGGTCCAAGAAACCATTGCACAACTATTCCAATTAAATCTATTATTTCTTTCATGATGGTATTCTACAATTTAATCAATCTTTAAGGTTATATATATTACTTAGTAGTACCAATGCTTATCGATTCTAACTTTCTTGCAATATAAAAAGTGAAGTAAAAGCCAAGAAAAACCATGACTTAAAAATCAACTTCATCCCAAAATCCTGGATTGATGAAGGAAAAAAAATCATGTTTGCAATTCATGTCAGTAGAATAAAAAGGTATCATTAATAGATTAAAAAAGCACCGTAGTTTCTTGGACCCATATTTGGTTCCGTTCATATACTTCAGTAACAACCTATAGATGGCAAAGAAAAAGTACTTATTAAGACAAATCCAATGACAGGAAATCTCAACAAAAGAATAATGCAGTCAACACCTCTGCCTCTCTGCCTCTCTGCCTGCACATGTTCAACAATGTTTGCCTTTTAAAAATTGCAGTCCTCATCACTCATGATCCTTAAATCCTTTTCCAACAGCCACACCTTGTATACTAATCAACCTTAAAAGCTCCAAGCAAATCATAAAAAACAGTTGCCAACCAAGTAACACAATCAATGAAGAATGAGCCCTGAGAAGCAAAACCCACATAACTTGTATAACATTCTTGCTACAGTTTTTGTCATCATCTGCACCATTAATATTCACAAATGAGAAAGCAAGGTCCTCCAATTTCACCACCACTGGTGTTCCTTTCTGTGAGTCCTACACAAAAATTATTGCTTAAAAGATAACCAATAGAGTAGAAGTACATATCTTGTAGATATCTAATATTTTTATTCTCTGGTCATCATCTTTACAACTGTTTGCTGTTGTAGTAGCTAACTTCCCACCTGATGCAAGTAAAAAGGCAATTACCAAAATCAGGAATCATTGTCATAAATCATAATATTACTTACACATTGAAGATTCATCTAAACCATGACTCATTGAAGCTCTTTTGACCGGGAATTTGTGTTTATGGTTTTACATCCAATCAACAAAATCATGGAGCAAAAAGGAAAAACTGTTTTCAATCTAATTATAGTAAGAGACCTGTAGTAGGCTGCAGCCAACAACTGCCTTTTGTAAAAACAACTGAAAATGCAACAACCTTCTCTAGTTTGGCCAGAGGCGCTGCATCACATGCAATCTGAGCTAATAGAAGGGTGACCGAGAACAATTACACATCTTAATCTACATAACCACATTGAAAAACAAAGACCAACTGAAGTCAAAATATGTATTTTGCAATCAAGTATTAACTCCTAATTCAGCCCAAACATAACTAATAGCTGATTTACCTCACAGTTATTGTATAAATGCTTCATTGGTGATTCCTCCTACATTATGCTGCCAAACAAATCACAGAAATAAAAATAAAATATCACCAAATGTGTTGTTTAGAGAGAATAAGAGAAAGGTACCATTAACCTTCAATTGTTGCGGTCGTCGCAAGCGACCTACCGCTGTGAGCACAACAAAAGTTTACCGGTAGGAGGCTTTTCATTGAACACTTGTAACTTCAGGCTCCTTGGGTTTTCTTCGACTGATACATGACAATAGAAAACTTGGCTGCAATTTAGATTTTATATTTTGCATGTCAAACAACCAATGATAGAAATAAACAAAATGTACAACCTCAAACGTACCAAGTAAAAATGTTTAAGAGCAAATTCCACACATGATATTATCAAATAAAAGTATTGAATTGCTTTGGAGTTCAAAGTAGTGGTACAATGATTGGTGAAATTTAACTATCAAAGGCTCCTTGCTCTCGTTAGCAGTTCCAGCTGCTTAAGGAATCATTCTTAATTTTTTGCTACTTCCTGCAACATGATATAAGCTACTATTAAGAATCTATCATTAGTAAATTCCCCTCTTTTTGCATGTTGTTTGTCAATGGCAAGATGAAGCATTTTAGCTTGTCCAACAATAACTATTAGTTCACTAAGAAAGGAATGAAAGTAAAATTTTCATTTTAGTTTAAAAATTGATATGAACAAAATAAAAGAATCTCAAACAAAGGATGAATTTCAAATTTAATTATAATGCTCAAACAAAATAATAGCATGCATCTAACCAGTGGCAGAGAAGCAAGATGATGATATATGCAATTAAAAAACAAAGAAGTGTAAGGTTGACTTTTTACACACAATACTCCATAAAATTGTAATTTCAAACCTGTGATGCCTCAATCTCAAATCGGCTGAGACCAGAAGTACTCCTTATTAGATCTATCTATTTAAAAGACATTCACTGAAATCTTGCTAGCATTCATCTAAGCCAATAAAGCTTAAGGTCCGTTGGGATACGATTTTTCTAAGGTTTAAATGCATAACTTTACTCCTTTTATATATTAAGATTAAGATAATCTTAATGCAAAGCAAACACCTAATGCAAAGCAGTAGCTTGATTTTACTCATTTCTAACAATCTTATCACTGTTGCATACCACGCAAATGTTGTCCCCAATTTGATACTCAACTCCATAACCAAAAATCAAACTATAAAATGAAATTTGATATTAGATAATTTCACAATTTCAAAATCAAACAAAAATAAACGATTCAGATGATGTCATAAAATGAGTTTGGTGTACACATTATTATCAGCTGATAATACATGACTCTCATAATCACTACTATTGAAGTTACTCGATACCGTTAACACATGCTTCAAGCTAGCTGCTAGTGAAGGTAGACACATACACATAAAATAAAATAAAGAGAGTTTGATATTCATGTGACCAAGGAAATTGAATTTTGTCTAGCATTCACATAAGTATTAAAGAAATATGTGACAATCTAAGAAAACAAATAGAAATGAGCTCTATATAAAAATCTGAAATCTGATACTCAAATATTACCATAACAAAAATATACCTTGTTTGTTGAAGAACAACAACCTTAGCACATCTCAAAACAGACCCAACGCAGCAACGAAAATTACATCCGTATTACACCTCATAACACAAAAGTTAAAGCACTCTGATGCTAACTTGCAGACCATGATAAAAAAACAAACTCAAATTCTACTTGAATTAACTTCAAAGTGTAAAACAAACTGGTAGCAGAAAATTAAAAACAACATAATGAGAACCTATACTTCAAGTATAACAACTCTAACCATAATGGAACATATCTTATTTTCAATACTAAAATACATTCTCAAATTTATTAGCACAATTTGTTCCATCAATCAAAAGTGGATCATATCTGTCTCAAGTCGCAAGATAATCTATCTATGTCAGATTACTTTCTAGAGAAAACAAAAAACATCACACAAACAACTACACTAAATGAACGTTGGACATCTCATGTGCAAATATGTAGAGATAAGCATTAGAAAAAAAAGATACATAAACATCAATTTTTGTCTGGACTATCAGCTGAGAAACTAAGGCTGTTCATTATAGAGACTACATTGAATCCTTACAGATGATAAAAACAATTTCGGGAAGAGTTTCCACCCAAGATTTAGAACCATAGTTTCTAGCCACCCTAAATAATGCATTTGCTGCAGAATTTATACATCTTTTAATAAAAACTACTCTAGTGTTGGGTCTCAAAGAGAACAAATTAGTTCAATCCAAGATAACTTGCTCAATAGATACAATAATTCATTCATTTTGCATCAAGGAATTTAACGACAGATTCAGAGTCGGATTTTATATTTGTGTTAGAGTCCAAGTCAGTACCTAAAATCCAATTGATGGAACCACCTCAGAGCCATATCTTCTGTCAATTGATCGCAACAGATGAGAACGGAGATTGAAGAAATTTTGTCAACCATCACCGGATCTCCTTCGAATCACAACATCAATCGCGTTTGTGTTCTGTGTTTGTGAACATTAAATTTAGCAGCAAAGTAAAAAAGGCATATGGAAGAGATTGAAATCGCAGACACATACCTTCAAATCGCAGATTTAAAATCGATTAGGAGGGAGGAAATGAAAAGGAAACTAATGATTTGGTGGTGACAGAGAAGAGAGGAGATGTAGGTGTTGTCGTCGGCGAGTCATGTTTGGTCGATGAGAGGAGGGAGGAAATGAAAAGGAAACGCATGATGTTGCTTGCAGTAGTTGGTGAAACAGGAAATTTAGGCTCGGGGTAAAACAGGAAATTTAATCCCTAGGTTTAGGTTAAAATTAGGGCTAACATTTGCTTATGGGTTAACTTTTATATCATGATGATGATGATGATGTTGCTTGCAGTAGTTGGTGAAACAGGAAATTTAGGTTAGGGGTAAAACAAGAAATTTAATCCCTAGGTTTAGGTTAAAATTAGGGCTAACATTTGCTTATGGGTTAACTTTTATATATAGATTAACTTTTATATATAGATAGATGATGATGTTGCTTGCAGTAGTTGGTGAAACAGGAAATTTAGGTTAGGGGTAAAACAGGAAATTTAATCCCTAGGTTTAGGTTAAAATTAGGGCTAACATTTGCTTATGGGTTAACTTTTATATATAGATTATGGGTTAACTTTTATATATAGATAGATGATGATGTTGCTTGCAGTAGTTGGTGAAACAGGAAATTTAGGTTAGGGGTAAAACAGGAAATTTAATCCCTAGGTTTAGGTTAAAATTAGGGCTAACATTTGCTTATGGGTTAACTTTTATATATAGATATATTAGGCACCGAGAGCGTTTAGACAAGATGATATAAATCACTTCTAATTTGATCAAGTTTCGGTTCACCTTGAGCTATCCAGCAGCGTTAAAACTCTTCTGAAGAGTTTGCCGCTCATTAAAAGTCTAAAAAATTTGATAGATAGTCTCAACAATTATGCGCGGAAAATATTCGTTTACACCACACAAAAAATAAACGTAATTATAACTTTTTTTCGAAAATATTTCATAGAAATCCAATTTTTATTTTTTTTACTTTCACAACGCATGATTAATCACATGCAAAATTGTGGTTAATTTCATAAAATATATGGTTAATTTAGAATATATTGAAGATTGTGAGTGGTTAATAATATAAACGAATTAACTACATTTTTAAGGATGAATCGAAATAATCTTGTGTTCAACTCATATAATCACATTTTTTAAGACAGTTGATAACATTACTTTTTTTTTATTCCCTCAAAAAAAAACATTACTTTTTTTTTTTTTAAGAAAAGGATATTGTTGCCTCTTTCTTTGCGCATTGTTCTAAATATTGTAGAGGCAAAATTACATCAGTGATCTCTTAACTTAATTTCAGATAACAATTTTGATTTTTTTATCTTTTTTTATTATAATTTTTTCCTTTTGATTCATTTGCAAATGAATTTTTAAGCTTCATCTTTGATCCCTTAATTTTAAGAACGGGATATCATTACCTTTTTTTTTGTGCATGCTCTATATATTGTAGAGACAAAACTACATATGTGATCCCTTAATTTAATTTCAGCTGACAATTTTGTTTTCTTTTTTATCATTTTTTCATTGTAATTTTGTCCTGTTGAATCATTTGCATATAAATTTTTACGCTTCACCATGATTTTTTAACTTAATTTCAGATAACGATTTTGTTCTTTATCTTTTTTTCATTACAATTTTATCCTTTTGATTGATATGCATATGAATTTTTAAGCTTCAAATTCATGACTTTCTTTTCTTATGGCATCTCAATCTTCAAATCTATGGTCATTCATCTATGTTTGCATATATTTTTTTTAAATTATGATTGCATATGAATCTTATATTTAAAACTTGAAAATTCATATGCAAATGGACTAAAAGAGCAAAATTGCAATGAAAAAATGAAAAAAATGAAAGGCCAAATTATTACTTAGTTAAAGGATTACAAGTGTAATTTTATCATATCGTAGAATACAATCAAACTCTATCGTACGTGAAAATTTTGCTAAGATTGCACTTAAAATGAAAACTTTATCGTATGATTCGAGTATGTTTTCTTACTCCTCGCACAGTAAGAATTTTGTTAAGATTGCACTTAAAATTTTGAATAAATATTAAAAAAGGAAAATTACATTGAGCTTCCCTAAAGTCTCTCCAAATGACACACATCTCATCTAGTGTTTATAGTAGACACAAACCTTAAGTTATTTTAAGAAAATTGTTAACAAATACATCCTCCGATCACTATTATAAGCAAAAACAAATATTTTAGATTCATTCATTAAATGATTTATGTGGCCTATAATAAAGACTACATACATCATTAATTAAATCAATCTAATATATATATTTTTGCTTATAATAGTATCAGAGGGTGTATCTTTGCTAAGATTGCACTTAAAATGAAAACTCTATCGTATGATTCGAGTATGTTTTCTTACTCCTCGCACAGTAAGAATTTTGCTAAGATTGCACTTAAAATTTTGAATAATTAAAAAAGGAAAAGTACATTGAGCTTCCCTAAAGTCTCTCCAAATGACACACATCTCATCTAGTGTTTATAGTAGACACAAACCTTAAGTTATTTTAAGAAAATTGTTAACAAATACATACACCGATCACTATTATAAGCAAAAACAAATATTTTAGATTCATTCATTAAATGATGTATGTGGGCTATAATAAAGACTACATACATCATTAATTAAATCAATCTAATATATATATTTTTGCTTATAATAGTGATCAGAGGGTGTATCTTTATGACATTATTTAAATATTTAAAAGTTGTATCTTTTACATTGAAAATTGTGTAGTTATGACTTTTACACGTGTCTAATTTGTATTTTCTAAACAAAATTTCATTTGAGAAATGATATTTTGACAACCAATTTTTGACAACTTTTAGACAACTTTCTCTCTCATACTCACGTGATGTTGTTATCCTCTCTCTTCCTTTTTCTCTATCCATTGTTTTTGACCAATAAGAAGTGAGAAAAACAAGGTTGTCAACAAAGTTGTCATCAAATGGATGTCAAAATATCATTACTCATTTCATTTTGTGGATTCCTTAAAAGATACTCTTATGACACTTGTTAGCAAAAACTCTTATTTTAAAATAGATAAATATCCTCCTTTAAGGCTTAACATCTTTTAGCTTTGCTACCTCTTATTCCCTCTGTCTTTAATTATAAGTAAATTTTGACTTTTAGGTTCATTCAATTAATGATGTATGTGGTCTAATACCACATACATCATTAATTGAATGAACCTAAAAGTTAAAATTTGCTTATAATTAAAAACGGATGGAGTACATGTTAAGTTTAGCCCTTAGGAATTTCTTAGCATGTAACTTTTTTTTAGACCAAATTATTAAGTTATAATTATTAGTCTTAACAAATAGTGATAAAAAAAGAGATAAATGTAATTATTATTTTATAAATTAAAAAATGATTTTGAAGATAGGATATATTATTTGATTTGATGCGACCTTTTTTCTTTTCAAGAAGAGAATTTTTTATCGAGTAAACCATTAAAATAGTCATATCTTTGTAAATCATTCTCAAATTAATATTTTAAGTTAGTCCTTATCTTTATCAAAAGTTTTTCAATTATGTTCATATCTTTATGTTTTAGTTGTATGTGGGAAGATTTACTTAATTGAGAAACAATGGACAAAAATTAATTTAAAATATTAATAAAGTTGGGAAATAGTGACTTACTACACTACAGAACCAATTTGATGGTTTAGTCATCCTTTACCACTAAATATTGTTGTGCATTGTTCGGTGCTACAAGGCACGCACGAGAATCATCATCATCGATTGTTAGAAATTGGAAATGGCAGCTTGTATTTGTGGCCATAAACCTCCATGGCGTTTCGACGCTTTCTCTCATTGGAAACCAAGAAGCCACAAATCCCGAGGAGGAGTTGTGTCAATATCAATGGCTATTAAACGAAGCCCAAAGCGTCTCAAATACACAGATAATACTCGCTTCAACAAGGATGGTGGTTTGGTTTACATTGAAGCTGACCCATCTGGTTCTGACTCATGGAAATTGGAACCTGTTGTTAATCTTTTCAAACAAGGTGCTGTTGGAGTCATCCCTACTGATACACTGTCAGTGCTATCTATCTACCTATTTTCCTTTGCGTTTTTATTAATTACTCTCTCTGCTTTTAAATTTCATAATGTTTCTTTTTTATTTGTTATCATTTCTTGTTTTGTAAAAATAAACAAACATAATTAAAAAAAATCATATATCCAAGTTAACTGTCATTTTAGTCTCTACACGTGTGAGACAATGTGTTACACGTCAAAACTGGTAATAATTTGAGAAAATGAATTATTTCAACGTAATCACATTTGTCGGTATCGGACATCAGACACGTTTTTTTTTTTTTTTTTTATCAAATTTCGGGTTATAATGAAGCACAAACACAGACACCAAACATGACATTGACATGTCGAAACCGATAATAAGTTGAGAAAATGAAGAAAAAAAAATCAATGTAATAAATAAAACGTGTCAGTGTCGGACACCAGATACACATTCGATCAGAAGTTTCAGTGGCTCATAGTCTCATAGTCTCTATGGTGGTCAGGTCATATAGTCTCTAAATGTATCAAATATTAAACTAAATGCATCTTTGTTGAGTATGGCTCATAGGTACCTGAGAAGTGGGCAGGGTTGAACAAACAGAGCCATTGGGGTTATGTTACAATCTGGACTGTAATATTTAAATACAAGTTGTACAATGTAAATCATAATCATTCACTGATAATAAAAAGGAACTGCAACTGCTCTGCTGTTGGAGAATTAGGCACAATTAGCCGAACTTCATTAACATTTTGTGTTAGGCCAGTCCATGCATGGTTTTGCTCTTGCTTCAATTGGTCCCTTAGATTAGTCACTCATTGGGTCGGATACCGAGTTTTCAAAAGATAAAAAATTGTGAGTTTATTGTTTCTTTAATCTTTTCTACCGGGCTGTCGTTCTAACAATCTTCTAGTAGCAATTTGACGTGCCAAACTGAACTAATGCAAGACCCATTCAAGGACCAAAGTAACTAGCGAAAGACATATTCGAGGGCAAAATTAACTTATGAAGAGACACATTTAAGAATATTTTTGTAACTTCGACTAATGCAGGGCCTATAGTGATAACACCACATTGAGAGACTAAAATGACCATTAACTCCATATTATCGATTTATTTATGAGCAAGTAGGAGAGGATTAGTTTTCTTCTAATCTCTATATGTTAACAAATTCATTGATGTCATTGTTTTTTTTAATAGATATGCGATAGCATGTGACCTAACAAACAACTCAGCCATTGAACGGCTACGCAGGTATAATATAAGTTTGTTAATCTCAGTTGAACCACGTTTTACCCCCCCCCCCAAATCACTGCTTTAACCAGGAGCATATTTGTGTTGTGTTGCAGAATCAAGAATATAGACGGTTCAAAGGTGAGGAACACAGCTATCTTGTCTTTATTCAGCTGTTCTTGCGCTACCAATTGGATTTCTAAGTAGTGGTGCTTGTCACACGTGTCCAATTACTTTACATCTTATTTAGATTAAATGTGTTGATCACATCATCAAAATTTTCTTCATGTATGTTTGTATTCAGTAATGCTACTTGTTGAAGTCATTGATGATTATGGTACCTCTGTTACTTGTAGCCGCTTAGCATCTTATGCCACTCATTTAGCGACATAGATAAGTACACATCTGGGTTTCCGTGTGGTGATGGTCAAGGCCATGCAAATTTATTCAAAGCTGTTAAGCATTGCCTACCTGGTCCTGTAAGTATTCTCTCGAAAGTTAATTAATGAATTTGTGAGCATATTAATGATTTTTGGTGGGGGGAAATCATGGGCGGAGCCACCACCCGGCGAGCCCGGGCACTCGCCCGGGCTCGATCGATACTTTCTTTATATTTCGCCCAACGCAATAGCCCATTAACCCACTTAAAAAATTAATTTTTTTGGGCAAACTCAATATTTTCACACAAGCGCGCACAAGAATTCTTGGCTCTATAATTTTTGCCCAGGCTATGTAAAATTTCTGGCTCCGCCACTGGGGGAAATTACTTATGTGTGACAAGCTGAGCTATTTTGTATACAGATCATGAACTATCAAGTAGCTTGACATCTATTTCATGGTGATTTTTGCCAAGTCGAATAACCCTGCTAAGAATGATGTGTGTGTGTGTAGAAAAAACAAAATAATAGCTAAAATTTCAACACGCCTGTTTGTCAAAAGTTGCCAAGTACTAATGATTTAACCATGAAGTTCAGTGTTCAATCCCTGAAAACTAACATAATTTCTAACTTACTAATACTGTATTTGTCTATCCAATGAAAAAATTCAAAAATACTATGGGTATCATGCGAAATATCAAGACATAGGACCTTTACATCGAAGTTGTTAGATGAAAGGATACAACAACAACAACAACAACCAAGCCTTATCCCACTAAGTGGGGTCGGCTACATGGATCAAATTACGCCATAGTGTTCTATCATAAACCAAATTTGGATCCAACTCATTGACCTCTAAATCCTTTCTAATGGTTTCTCTAATAGTTTTCCTAGGTCTTCCTCTACTTTTTTAACTTGACTCTCCTCCATTTGATCTACTCTTCTTACGACGGCATCTATGGGTTTTCTCTCTATTTGCCGAAACCATCTAAGCCTATTTTCTACCAACTTTTCTACTATAGGTGCTACCCCCACTCTCTCTCTCTAATGGTGTCATTCCTAATCCTATCATGTATAGTCTTACCACTCATCCAGCACAACATCCTCATCTCTGCTACACTGTTAGATGAAAGGATGTCAGTTCATTTATATTTAGTTGTTGTTGATGTGTATCTAAGCCATTAAGACTACGTTCGAATAATTATTATGTTGTTAGTGGGCGATAGCTGAGTAGAACTTGGGTTTAGTGCAGAGCTAAACACAGGTGCAGTATGTTTTGTGCTAACTGATTTAGTGGCCGCAAATAGCAGTGGAATAGAGGCTGAATGGCCCTGTAGCAGCCGGCTATTTACAAAGACAGAGACTGTGATGTTCAGGTTCTCTGAATAGCCCTGTAGGAGGATTCTCATCTGTTCTGATCACCTCTATTTTCTGGCTATGGCGACGATGAAAGTCTCCCGCTTCTTGCCTCTGTTTTCTTTAATTTTTCATCTCTGTTTCTGCGCAGATTTAGAATTTATGTTTAGTGGTATACTTTTCTCTAGTCTTCACAATAGTGGTCATCCCATTAACTGCTATTCCGCTTTAGCAGTTTTGGGTTTGGGCACGTCCAGCCCCTTTTCGAGATTAATAACATATTTGTTATGTTATTCAGTCATTCTTATTCATCAATTGGTTTTTCTCGTTTAAACATGTTATTCTCTCCATTTACTGCAATTTGCAATATCATGTCTTTATGTGGGTGAATCCTATTGTTTTGTTACCAATTTAGTGTTCATGCTGTATAGATATTGACAATTACAGTTACTTGCTAACACTAGTCATGTTTGAGTGACAGTACACGTTCATCTTAATGGCTAGCAAAGCATTACCAAAACAGTGCATAAGGTTTGGGACTACTGCTGCCAAATATGCATCACGGAAAAATGTGGGTGTCCGTATGCCTGACGATGCCATTTGTCAAGCAATACTAAAGGAGATGAGTACACCATTAATATGTACAAGGTATGTTTAATTTGTTGGATCATTTTTTGTCTTGGAAAAATGATATTTTATTCAGTAACCTTGTACATTAGGCCAAAAGTAGGTTGAGGAGACCACCCTGAAAAACACATCACTTTGAAATGGCAAGATAAGATGGCACTGTCACACCAGTGAAGTGATGCAGATATTTAAAAATGAAATGGTTAATATGATATGATGACAAATCAGACCAAGATAATATTAAGTTAAGCTGATGCACTGTTATACCCCTTTAAGGTTTTGTTTGCGAGTTAGGTTTCGAAGGGGAGGGGAGGAGAGGACTTACTTTTCTTTTTTGAATTAAAGACACTATAAAATGTTTTTAAAAATAAATCAAGTGTGATTGAAGTGTGATTAAAGACAGTATGCACTGTTATACCCCTTGTATCATTTTTATGTTGTTCTTTCAATTTTTGCAAAATATCAAATATATATCGAAATACGGACTTAGCCCTCCAAAATGCTCTAAAACCCAACTCACAAACAAAGCCCAAGTGTATATACCCATTCGCATTAGCTTCAGAGCAAAGTTCTAAATGAGGGTAAATAAGTTGGCGGAAAATGCATGATGCAGAAGCAAACACTTGGTCTTGATGTGGCTACATCATCTAACCATTTTTACATCAGCCTATCTCAGGCAATGAGGCATTTTTCCACCCCCACCTCAGTGCCTCGGCAACCATTTGTGATGGATGTGAACGGGTGGATTTAGTCCCACATTGCCTAAAGACATGGTTCTCAACATACAAGCCGGTTTCGTAAGGTTGAGTTAGATCCAACCAAAATTGTAAGAATTGTCTATCCAATTTCTTTTCAGTATGCCTGCCTATAACCTTTTTCCAGTATACCTGCCTATAACCTTTAATGTCATTAGGGCATTGGACCCTTATTTTCCATAATTGTTCACAAGAGTATGGAGCATAATAGTTGATGCTTGTACCTAAATCTTACCTTGGAATTTTTCTTCTTTATGTTAGCATCAAGTTCCTGAACGAAGACGAATGGATGATTGATCCAGTTATGATAGCTGATACATATGGACCAGAGGTATCACCGTTTCTATTGCATGGTTATTTTTCCAGTGTAAATAATTATAAAATATAATGATTTTAGCCCCTTCCCAAACAAAAGGGAAAATATGTGTTGCATTTTATTATTTTTATATATGTGTTAGAAATAGGCTGTAAAAAAAACAAGAAATAGGAAATTTCATGTTCGCGGCACATTCTATTTACACAGTCATTTTTCTTTACCGATAAGAATTTTCCAGTTACATTTTACACATGAAGAATGTGCTTAAAATTGAATACATGATTTTTAGACTATTTATCACAAATCTACTTGGTATGCTTGGCTCTACCGAACCAAAAAAGTTTGCTAATTTATTATATTCTCTACTAATAAGTTTTATAGGTTTTACAAAAGATATTAAAACCATTACTTTGGTTTTTCAGGGTCTTGATTTTGTTGTTGATGGTGGTGTAAGAGTGGCTCAGTCGTCCACTGTGGTTGACATGACCAAATTGCCTCCCAGAGTCCTACGGGAAGGAAAGGTAGTTATCTATCAATTTGAAGTTTACAAATTCTTGCGTTGGTTTTTATATGCAAGACCCATTTTTTACCCATTGTGCCATTGGAGACCGCTAATATGGATGGTACACTTGAAAACTGATATATATAAAAACCCATTCATAAATTTCAAGTTCTCAAGAGTTCTATCATCAAAATGAAATTGTTTTGGGTCTATAAATCCTACTCCCTCCGATCACTATTATAAGCAAAGGAACACTTTAGGTTCATTGAATAATTAATATAGCTGGTCTATATTATAGACTAAAGACTAGATACATCAATTGTTCAATGAATCTAAAAAGTGGTTTTGTGTTTATAACCAGATGTGATCAATACTTTATTATTAGCATATGTAGAAAGTGATGCCACTTACTTATTGTGTGCAATTCAGTAAGAGCTGTCCAAATGGCTTTTGACCTATTAGCTAACCCGGCTCACAGGTGGGTTGGATTGCAAAACATTTAGGTCACTTATACAACGAGATATTTGGGCCATACTACTCAACCCACGAGCTAACATGAGTTTGTTATAACCCATGTGAGGTCAAGTTCACACCGCTTTCTTTGAAATGCCCCATCTTACATGGTGTCTCGCCACACTCCGCCATCGAGCGGTGGCACCACATTTCCCACAATTGATTTCCATAATGTTGCAATGTTTTGTAAGAGTATGAGCAACAAGAATATAATTTTTGTTACGTTTAGTAGCATTTCTATTCAAATTGCAAACTTTCCTTATGGTGCTAAGTAGTGGTAGTATGCAATATCCTATGTTCAAATATAATTCATGCTTGTTGCAGTGAACTCAGAAAAGTTACTTAGAGTCATGTGATTTCAGGGTCCAATTTCAGACTGGATGGTATTGGAAGATAATCAGCAAACTGATGGTGAAGAGGATCTGATCCCTGCTGCCATTTGAATGTTAATCACCCTTTTGAATGAAGATT
Organism: Medicago sativa; assembly: GCF_051527215.1. Classification (NCBI taxonomy): domain Eukaryota; kingdom Viridiplantae; phylum Streptophyta; class Magnoliopsida; order Fabales; family Fabaceae; genus Medicago; species Medicago sativa. Next base: position 35,793,345 of record NC_140755.1, on the reverse strand, counting down.
CAGCATCCAAAACCAGTTAATGACATTATAGGACACAAAGGTGGAAAACTTTATGTAAATAAAAACATACTGTTGTAAATGTTGATATAGTTGACTTGTACACTTTTTTTATTGACCAGATGCCCTATACTTCATAAGGGCTATCTGGATTCTTTTTGCAATTAGATAAAATTTGCTGTTTCATTTTTATTGTCAAAATTGTCTCTGATTGAACATTTTCAGATATGCCTTAAGTTGTTCTACAAGATCTTCAACATGAATTCTTATTTCTTACTATTTCTTTGCCTTCAATAACTTTTCCCTTTTGAGAGCTTGAAATGTAATCATTGAAAATGAGCTAAACGAAAGAGGCTTGGTATAAAGGAATGCTGCCTAATTTTCAGAAATGTGAAAAATAGATTGGCAACTATGCATTGAGCTGAGTAGTTATCACAAAAGGAGTATGAAAATCATGCAATAAGAGTACTGGCATTGGGGTGCACAGAGAAACATGATTTTTCTTACTTTTTTATGGAATGTAAGATTCACCAAAAGATAAATAAAATCCAATAATGGCCTTTTGGTTTCTCAACAAACCTAAGAAATGAAGGAAAATTGAGAAAGATTGGGGAAAAAAAATAGTCCTCTCAAAAATCCTATGAAATGAAGGAAAATTTAGAGATTGGGGAAGAAAAATAGTCCAAGACCAAGATTTTTTACTTTTTTTTTTTCTTTAATGTAATTGAGGACTCAATTCTATATTTCGATGAAATTTTGGGATTGACAGAGTATAATTTTATATGAACAGCCTGAAGTTTTCTTTAAACGGTGGATGCACTGCTTTAGTGATTTGTGTTTTTTTTCTTTTTCTTTCAAGTAGCTTAGTGGCTACAAATTCACCTCTTAAGGTGAATAAGTGAGATGTCTAAGGTCTGAAACCCATTCTTACATATACTATGTAATGTCTCTACCAATTAAGACAAGCTCAAAGAGACAGTTTTATTTTCTTAATCATTAACTTTTGTAATAATTAGAGTATTCTAGTGTATTAAAATTGTTATAATATTGCTATTTTAAAAAACGAGTGGCTAAGGTTCAGACGCTTACGATTCAGCTCGGTCATGTTAGTTTTTTTTTTAAGGAAATATTAAAATACATCTACCAACCTTTTTGGGCTCTTAAAATCATGTTAAAATATTTATTTTGAATTAAAAAATAAATAAAACCCAATTTTAAACAGATTCACCTTAAAATAAAAAAGAAAAATTTGTACCAAAAAAAATAAAAATAAAAAAGAAATGTGAAAACATGATTTCAAAAGTCACAGAAAGGTAATTAGATGTATTTTAGTTGTCGTGTAAAAAAAATATTAAAAAGTAATGTTTGAAGTCTTTTTTCAAACAAAAAAGGTGAAACCGTACTCTATTTAAGAAATATATATCGAGATAAGAAGATTCTTAGAAGGGGGAAAGACTATTAGTTAAACTTATAAGGGGAGAGTTACTGGAGTGAGACACTAATAAAGAAAGGGAGTTTGTTTAGAAAATCCCTCAATTGTGATTTATCTCCTGATTATTTTTGTCGTCTAAGTAACAGAATCCCTTAGTTCCATTTTAATTTTCTCGTGTTCTATCACAGAAACTCGTCAATTTCACAGCACAATTGCGACAATGTCGATATTCTTTAACATTGCAACAAAGAAATCTCAAAACAGCCATCACCAGAACATAAGGTGTGAAAAAAACAATGGTTATAAAAATTTATTAAGAAATTCTAACAAGCTTTGTTTATAGAGTAAGCAAAGCCAGCATTTGCATCCCCAAAAATTTCCTGTAGAAGCAGGTCTAACACAGCCACCAGACTTACCCTAGATTCACATAAAAATCATTTTCGAAGACTCAAAATTTTACCTAACAAACTTTGTGACATCACTCTAGTGCTGCTACTCATAAACTATTGAAGTTACAATTAGATCTCAACTTGTGTCCATTTGTTCTCCACCTTCAGTTTGATCTTGACTAATCTCATCATGTTTCTGTGTTTCTGTTTCTTCATCACCCTTGGTGATTTCTTCTGGTGTCGCTTTGTCTGGCGGTGCTGGCAATGTGTTTTCCACCTTCTCTACTATTTCAGTTACCTCTTCATCTGGAAAACGCTCCTCACAATCCTCTATGATCTGCGTAATAATTAAAAGTTAACAAACTTATCATAATTATGCAAGGGTACATACATGACATTCAAATGCATATTGTTAGTCTGACAAATCAATACTTTACCCTGAACTAGAATGGGAGAAATTGGTGTCCAGAATCAAACACAACACAACACACTAACTTCTAGGCTTAACAAGTCATGCATAACTTGTTTTTCATAATCATTATTTAACATGACACACGCAAACTTGATGGTCCTGAATTCCATACGCATTTCGAAGACAAAACAACCAGCCAGCAATTACCCCAAATGTGCATCTTACAAAAACATATAACAAGTATGATAATGAGCCTATGTCATTCTACAATTAAAATATGAAAGTAGAATCGCCCTGAAGTATGACAACCTCCAAGGTTGTAAGATACCAAAACTAATTGGGCAAAAAACACTGCATAATATCATTATTGGTGTAGAATGAGATTGATTGAAAGAAAAGATACAAAAGATGTACAATGAAGATGATAACCTTGCACGCAAGGCTACCCCAAAGGAGTACCCTCCTGTCACACTAGATAACTCTCCCGTCACATAATTTAATTATTCAAAGCTATATTTCCCATCTATCAATTGAGATAGATTTTAAATACATTTTAGGAATAACCAAAGTACCAACTCTTAACTACTCTAACTATCCTATATTCAATATCTAACATAATACCATAACATAGCAAGCCAACAAATCAATAATAGTTTCAATTTGTTTCAAAATGGAAATGTATGCAATGGACCTCTCAGTATAACTTCCTAACTTTTTTATGCTAGAAATCAAGTATGTAGGATAACACAAAAACAATCAAGCCTTATCCCACTAAGTGGTGAGTATGTAGAATATGACCATAAATATAACCACCATCTATTAGACCAACAAAAAATTCCACTTTTTTTGGACCCTAGATTGCTTGGTCTATATGTATTCAAGCGCAAACTGCGAAGTCACTATCTTAAAATCAAATATTTAAGCCAATTTGAATTTAAAAAACAGATAAGAAAGAGAAGAATTCGTGTTTTAATATGCTTAATTATTCTCAGTACTTTGGTGGTGTTGAAGCTGTGTACCCGACATGACCCCACATAACAGGAGAAAGCTTTAGCAATTATTGTCTATGAAGCACCAATACTTCAGGTTGAGATTGTGTCGTCACGTGTTGGTATGACACTCGTGGAACTTAAGACATTAAGTTAAATTCAATTACTTGTGCTTTCTCAAATTATTATCAATGTATTTATCAGGGTAGTGTCGTGTTCGTGCTTGATAGATTGTTGTAGTCTTAGACATCTTGGAGAGAATACTTTATTTGCTAAATTAGTAAACGGCTCTCAAAAGAATAAGAAGCAAAACAAGAAACATTAAATTTTTCTAAAAGTAATATTAGGTCTTTAACTAGTTAAACAATAAATCTAGGCCATAATTACATCAACATTTTTCAATTTCTACATATTTGATGCATAGGGAGATCAATTGTGTTCGGAAATTTTTGGTGTTTCTCCTTAATTTGCTGGAAACAAACGAGTATTTGTTGGTAGCAAAAGTTGAAGAATACAAACATTAGGAGATCTTATAGATTGGACATCATGCTTTGCATATGCTCATTAAAATTTATCTCTGCAGGTTAATGGATATACAAGCTAATTAATTCACTTCTTGGGACCTAGGAAAGCAAAAGCTAAGTCTAAATATTTCCCACCTAGCTGTCATCTTATGGTTCCATAAAAAGCAATTTGGGAGCTGATAACAAATTTAAGTGGGTCTGGGATATGGATTTGCCGAATAACTGACTTTTTTTTTTTTTTCCTCACCTTAAATGTTTTTAGAAATCAAAGTACTATGTTTCCATCCTTGCAGATTATAACAGTTTCTTATATATTATTAATTATTATGTATTAGTTCACTGCTACACGATATTTTTTAGATCATAAGGAAACAGGAATATTCTTGGGTTTGAGATTTTGTAATAGTCAATCATTTGGTGAGCATTTTCCTATCTAATAAGAAAAGGCTTTCATTGGTGTTGAGGTTTAACTAAAAATATAAATTACATTACAATACCTAACACTTATTCATTATCAAAATTCAAAAAAACTTGAGTTACTAGTAACCAGTTAAAAACAAAGATTTGAACCCAACACTTCAGAGCAAAGCTAAACACAAATAATAGAAAAAAAATATTGCGAAAAATGTGGAGACAGTTTAAGAAAATACAGAGCTAATATGACATCTAACAGATTACTCAGGCATGAAATAAATGAGAAGAACATAGTTGTGATACATACATGATATATTTCAACTTCAGAAGCTGGTCTGATGTTTAACACGTTCAGAACCTCCGCCTCTGACAGATCATGCTGTTTAATGACTGTGAAATACTCCTTGACGCTTTCCCTTGTTTGAGAAACAGCGGGAGTTTTAACCAAGTAATCGTAAACCTGTAAAAGATGCAACACAGTGATCCACCAATAAAACATAAAAATCATTACTATCTATTGGCGAAAAACTAAAATCACGAATCGAAAAGAGATTTGTTGTCTCATCAGAATAACCAACCTTGTACTCAGACATTGCTACTTTGGCAAGAACCCTAGATGGATCTTTCGAAGCTCCTTTAGCTCGTAAGAAATCAAGGACCTCAAAATTTGTTAGTGCACCGGCATTGGCCTCTAAGCTATGAAAAAGATCATTAAACATCAATAATAACTTATTAAAGAAAGAGACAGATAAATTTGAAACATTTGTGCAACAAATTTGACATGAATGGTAGTGACATACATTTTCATCTCGAGCAACAAATAAAGCCTGTCCTGCAACAAATCAAAATAAGTAAACAACATAACACAATTAAAAGAAATGAGTTTCTAAAATACAACAAACAATACCTATGAAGCACTGACACAGACGTGGACAACGGACACAACACTGACGCTTCGACACCGATAAAATTTTGAGAAAACAACATATTTCAAGGTAATCACAAGTGTTGGTGTCATGTCTGCGGACCCAGACATTTGATATTGGTGTAATTAAAATTTGAAAGAAAGTATGATGCAAATTAAACTAAAAATAAGAAATAAAATTGTTTGATGCAATGCAATTATAATTAAAATCATATCCATTTGTTGAAAATCGTGTACAATTAGAATAGTGAGTTTGTAAGCACAATTGTACAAACACAATGCAGAATTCCTCCATTAAGAATATAAGTTTGGGTCAGATTTACGAAAATTGATAGTGAAAAAATGATTATCATAAACAAAACAGTGATTATTTTTTTCAAAACTGAATTTTTATTCCTTAACCATGTGTATCAAATAACCGCCCAATTCCGAATTCTGAATTTTGAAACCCTAAAATAAAAGAAGGAATTGGAGAATGAATTGGCTTACCTTGGCTTAGAGTGGGTTTGAACTTTGAAGAAGAGATAGTCACTCACTGGGTTTGTTTGATATAAGAAGAGGAGAGAAGATGCAAACAAATTGAAGCAGCGAGAGTGGAAGCGCGAGAATTGTGTTGGGGGCAAAGGGAGAGAATAACCAAGGCAACATTGAGCTGGACCCAGTAAAAAAAAAATAAAATTAATTTGAGTTTTTTGAATTTTAAAATTGTTTTCAAAAATAAATATTTTTATTTCCTACATTTAATTTTTTTAAATTGTTTGAAATGGATATTTTTTTTAAAAAGGCTTAAATATTGCATTGGTCCCTGCAAATATGGTCCGGTTGAGTTTTGGTCCTTGTAAAATAAAAATTTAGAAATCAGTCCCTGCAAAATTTTCTGTCTTTTAAAAAAGTCCCTGGGCCCACTGAAGCTGCTAGGTGGCACTCCGATGCTGACGTGGCACATGCTGACAGTGCATAATTGTCCACGTGGCATCTGACGTGGCATATAAATTACTTTAAAAATGTAAAAACAATTTAAAAAATCCGGAAATTAATTTTTGAAATAAAAAATGGAAAAAAAAAATATTTTTTTTAAATAAAAAATATGGATTTTAATTTTACAAATTAAAAAAAATTAGAATTTTTTTTTAAAATTATAAAAAAATTTCAAAAAATTTAAAAATAAATTTAAATATCATAAAAAATTTCCGTAAAAAATCTGAAAATTATAAAAAATTTCCGAAAAATCTGAAAATAAAAATTTTCAAATATTAAATTTTAAAAAAATATTTTAAAAACTCTGAAAATAAATTTTAAAATATTAAAATAATTTTCTGAATTTATTTTTTTTGTATAAAATTAATTTTTTTGAATATTATATATTCTGAAATTTCTGAATTTTTTTTTAAAATTAGAATTTTCATAAAAGAACATGAAATAGGATTTTTTTTAATTTAAAAAAAAATAGGAAAAATATGAAAATTGATTCTCGTAATTTACAAAAAAGATTAAAATTTCGAAAATTAACATTTAAATTTTTTGAAAAAAATTATTTTAAAAAAACGTTATTTTTTCGGAAATTAATTTTCGTAAATAAAAAAAACTAAAAGCTACATAGCTTTTTTTGAAAATTTAAAAAAAAAATTAGGAAATTTATCTTCAGATTTTTTTCAAAATTAAAAACTATTAATTTATATTTAAAAAAATTAAAATGCATTTTCCAAAAAAAAATTAGGAAATTTATCTTCAGATTTTTTCAGATTTTTTTTCGAAATTTTTTTATAATTTTCATATTTGTTTTTATAATTTTTAAACAAAAATTCTAATTTTTTTTAATTTGTAAAATTAAAATCCATATTTTTTATTTAAAAAAATAATTTTTTTTATTTTTTCTATTTTTTATTTCAAAAATTAATTTCCAGATTTTTTAAATTGTTTTTACATTTTTAAATTAATTTATATGCCACGTCAGATGCCACGTGGGCAATTATGCATAGTCAGCATGTGCCACGTCAGCATCGGAGTGCCACCTAGCAGCTACAATGGGCCCAGGGACTTTTTTAAAAGACAGAAAATTTTGCAGGGACTGATTTCTGAATTTTTATTTTACAAGGACCAAAACTCAACCGGGCCATATTTGCAGGGACCAATGCAATATTTAAGCCTTTTAAAAATAAATAAAATCAATCACGGTTAATTTGCAAATATAGAAAATAGTCTGGCGTTTAATAGCAAGTTTGTGATTGTTAATCAACTTCTTCGACTAATTACAAACCAAACTAACTTCACTGCATCATCATGGCCATGAGATGCATCATTGAAGTTTCTTGGGCACCTTCACCTCATGGCCATTACAAGATTAAAGAGGAACGATCTTAGAAAAAGCCTACATGGATGAGATGCACGATAGAGGTGAACCAGCTGACATTATCACTTACAGCTCTTTTGTTAGATGCTTTGTGCAAAAGCGATCATGTGGCTAAGGCGGTTGCATAATTGAGCAAGATCAAAGACCAGAGAACTCAGCGAGACATGTATAAATAGATGATACTTGTTAATGCCTATGCAAAAATGGAAGACTTATGCACAAGAGGTTTTTATGATACTTCTAATCAACAATTATCATTTTCATGTAAGGATGTATACTATGATGATTGGTAGGCTTTGTAAAGAGGTTTTTTTTTTTGTTTTTGTTTAATGAAGCATTGTCCCTACTTGAAAAATTTGAAGACCAACGGTTGCACCCCCAACGATGTAACATATGAAACTCTTATTTGTGTTTTGTTCGAAAATGACACGAACGATGGACTGACGACACTTTCAATTAGTTTTTTATTAAAGTTTTCAACAGAAAGCGGACTGTTTCAACAGAAAGTTTTCAACAAAATCTTTTAAGAAATGAATGAATATTTTGCTGATAACATGACACTATGGATTAAGGAGGGAAAATCATTATGTACTAATACAGAAACTATTTGGAAAAGGTTCAGTTTTTAAACCATAAAACCTGTTGCGCTTTTGTCTGACTAGTCTCCAATTATATAAGTAAACATATAGGTTCAATTGTTCTTTATACGCACTTCCTGAGCACTTTTTTGATTATATACTTAAACATTGTAGGAAAAGAAGCTGAGAGCTGCAGCTAAAACGGGTAAGAAAAGAGACGGAGATGTAAAACAGTACAGGATAAGCACATGTACAGGTTTGATTAAGCGACTGACTGATACGATCACACTTTACTGACCATTTTATTCAGAAGCTAAAACAATCGTATAGCTTTCTATACTGAATTCCTTGGCTGCGTTCGCAATAAAACAGATCACTAGACAAAAGCCGTTAAATAGAAAATGAACTTCATACAAAAAAAACAATTCATAAAGTTACAGAATTTGGCCTCTAAGCACTAATTTGCTTTAGACATCAAACTACCAAAACTAACTTGCTACAGACTGAATTGGGCCTTTACTGACTAACTTCCTTAAGGGTCGACCATAGTATTATTATGATTATCGTTCTATTTTTGACCATAGTCTAATTAACTGAATATTAACAGACTTACAAAACGCTAACAGGGCTTATATTAACAGACTGAATATGTAATATGTCGGACCAGAACAACTAACTTGCTACATACATGACATATTAATACTTCCATGACATAGTTTTGGTGCCATTGGTCCTTTTGTGAAAGCATTTTACTCAACAGAACCTTCGACCTCATTTTGATTCAAAACCTTAATTTTCTCACTTTAACCGTCAAGTCAACCTTGTACCTTGTAACGATCCTTTCTCACTTTAACCACATTTTGATTCAAAACCTGTTGAGAATCTCACATCTAGACTATAGCCGACATCGTTTTTCACATGGACACAGTGTTCATGAGTTTTCGTCAAAAGCAACCTTCCCACCATTAAGTATTGATATCACGTGAAACAAAGCTGATGCCACAGTTTTCCAAAAATACTCGAAGCATGAAGCTAATAAAGTTATTTCAAGTGCAAAGTTAGGTTCATGCTATGATTCCAACTGCAAGTTCAATAGATGCCTCACAGAATGATCCAAATATTACAAACATATTAAAGTGAGTATGGACATGAGCCAGGGTTTAATAAGGATACAACCACTGGCAAATTCCCAAACTCAGCAAAATCTTCAATGTTAAGTCGTTAAGAGAACAATACAAAACATAATAAACTCGAACAATCCAAAGCATGATGCGAACACTACCTAATTAAGTCATTGCAGATATTATGATAAAAGTGCAGCTCATGGTTCTATTTCAGATAAAAACAAAAATGACCCATTTCTGAAAACAATGAATGGTTACAAATCAAGTTGAGAGAAATATAAGCAATAATCAAAATTATTAAATCCAGAACACAATAAAAAAAATGAGTAACTACTAACTACTCAGAGATCAATAATTAAGCAACAAATCTATATTATATAAATTTAGAGCAATGCTATATCTCTAGAAAAATAACATCAAGAATTCTTCAAGAATAAAGAATAGCCAATCACAATGCACTATTTGCCACAATTCAAGGAGGTGTGGCTGAAAAATAGGAAGTGGACAAATAAATCATCCAATTAAAATTTGCCAACTATTTCTTGAAAAATTCTTGAAGCTATTTTTCTTGAGAAGTAGCATTTTCCATAAATTTAAGACCCTTATTTTAAGTTTCAATATGGCATTGACACGTGGCACTCTTGAAAAACACTCTTGAGAAACCAAGCATTCTCAAGCATTTCGATTTCAATAACTTTCTATATTTATATTTGTAACCATATATATCATTTATATTATAATTTATATTATAAAAAATATGTTAATTCAATTATAAATGGAGATTGAGAATAAATAGTCATCTTATAATGGTTGTTTAAGATATTATTAATAATGACCTTAAATGGATTGAATATTTTTAATTTTTTGTGACGGCAACAAGTTTGTTAGACATTTATAGGAAAAAAATGATTTTTTTACTACAAATCGAAGAAGCTCGCGGAAAACTTAGGTAGAATTCTTTTGGTACTTTTGGTATGGTTCTTAACTAAAACTACAAATTTTTTGGATATAATAAAATCTGAGAAAATTATGAATTTAAGAAAATCAAAGTGAATTTAGTTAAGAACCATACGAAAAGCACCTAAGAAATTGTACCTAAGTTTTTTTCTAAATTGAATAGGTGCATTAGTTACTTTCAAATAGAACCATTTTTTTTTAAGGAAATAGAACAATTTTTATTGGCACCGAAAAAAAAAAAGATTATTTTGTTAATGTCGGATACGTAAATTAATATTGACTATTTTTATTGGACTAAAAAGTATACCACAATTAGTTTATCAAGAAAACGTCAGTTGTTTTTCTATTTTATTTCTTTTTCTTTGTGTCAACTTCGTATCTCTCTATCAAATCAAAATGGCCCCAAAGATCGACTTGGTGTCTGATGTATCCCCTTCCAAAGAAAGTTGAAATATCAGGGTTCGAATCGTTCGTCTTTGGTTTGTGAGAATCCGTACATTAATATGTACTTTAAATGAGTTTTTTTTTTTGTGTCTACAAAAAAATGCAGGTCAACACATCAATACATTCAATAGAAAATAATGCACTTTAAACGCATTTTAATGTTTGTCCAAAAGTTTTATTTTAGTTCAGAATTACCTAATATGCATAAAATAAAAATAATAATGTCTAAACTACCCCACAAAATATGTCTATAAATTAGATATCCATATCAACAACATTGCACATCACATGCTTCTATCCTACTTTTTTTCACCTCTTTATTTTTCATTATTTGTTGTTTGTTGCTTTGTAAAACCAAATGGCATCAAGTGTAATTATGTTCTAATGTATTCCATTTTAAAGAAAATTGGAATATCATGGTTCAAATCGTTTTTCTTCAACAATTTTTTTTTTTTTTTCTTATTGTTAAGAGAGACATGTAAAAGACAAACTTTCATATTCTTTGGTAATTGTTTTTTGACGGATAACAAGGTTAATTTATGATTTATCAACATGGTAATTTTTTTATTTAACGTTAGTCATATTTTTTCCATTATTTTTTTTAAAAAAAATCATTTTTTAAGGTCATGTTTTCGAAGAAAAAAAGTGTATATGATATATTTTTTTTTACGATTAAGACATTTTTTTTAACAAACACAAGAATTTCATGGCTACTTTTGTGATATAAACTATTCCTATACAATTTTTTGTTATTGTCGTGATTTTTAATTATGCAATTTTTTTATAGATTAGGAGCCATTATGAATTGTCATGATTTATGTCTATTTTCCATTTTTTAATTGTCATTGAATCGTGAAAATATAAAAATATTTATTTGCATTTTGTCAAAGAAAAAAAATCAAAATATATGATTATTGATAAATTACCATTAAATTCTTTTTAATTAGCATATTAATGTTAATTATTACCATTAACTCACAAATCAAAATATTGAAGTTGAAAACCCCATAAATCAATATGGTTACTTTTTTATTTAAATATTACGTTTTTTAATCGGAATTCAAACTTGATGTTCTCTTTCTAATCCGAATTGACATTGTTTGTTGAAAAATGCAACAAGAATTATGTTATTTTCACTTTAAATGTATAATAGTCATTCATGAAAATTTTATAATAAATCATAAGGTGATATTTTAAAGTTTCATCAATTTTTTTTTACGGATAAAAAGTTAAAAGTGAAAATGATGTATCATTTTAAAATCATTAATGTCATTTTTAAATTGTAATATTGTCTCCCAAGAAGTCACTTGGTAGAGAGTTTCTCTCTTCAACATGAGAAACTGTAATATCCCGCCTGTCAGTATCGGTGTATTACTAGTCGATCACGTCAGAGGAATTAAAATCATGGAAAGTAAGTTAATGGAAATATTTTATGAGATGTCAGCTTATTACGGATAAAGTATCAAAGTCGTTTTAAACACGATAGAGGCAAGGGCATAATGGTAATTTCATGTGGAAAGGTTATTTATTTGGATTTGTCCCAAAATATCTCACTTTCCTCTTTCTTTTCTCTCTCTAGGTTTTGTTTGTGATTTTGCTCTCCCTTCTCTCTTCTTTCACGCCACCCTTTCCTCTCTTCTTCACCAATCCTTCTCTAATTCTTCTTCCATGCCAAGCATATTTTCTTGTTCCTTCTTAATCCTCAAACATATGGAAGCTTAGTCTTCTTTGATCCTTTATCTTTCCTTTCAAGAAGTGATCTAAGATTCTAGGGTTTGGTCTTGATCAAGAAACTAAGGCTTTAGTTGTTGTTTTAGGAGCATATGTGAGTATGTTGCATGGGATTGATGAAGCAAGCAAGAATCAATTATGGGTTTGCTTTGAAAGCAAGAGTTAGGGTTTATTTGTTGTAAGTTCAAACATGGTTCAAGTATGGTTTCTTCATCTTCAAGGTGTATTAGTTTTGCAAGAAGGAATGACAAGTTGATTGGTTTGAGCAAAGGAAGCAAATGGAACAAAGTTAGGGTTGTGGCTTGTTTGAGCTTAGAGCTTGGGGATGCTTCAAGAACTTGGTTAGGTGAGTTCCTTAGTTAGTTTCCCTCCCTTTGGGATTATGTTTAAGCCTTGTTAATTAACATGAATCATATGATAATTTCTAGGGTTTTAAGTATATGTTTAGTTGCCCTTTTTTTTGCCATGCTTGCTATACTTGTATGTACTTGTTCCATGACTGTTTTTATAGGTTTCTAATGATCCTAAGGGTCATATAGCACTTGGTGATGCTTGGTTTGAGGTTTTTAAGTCAAAAATATCAATTTTGAAGTGGCTGGACTGTCACAGCTCGCCACGGCGAGTAAACTGCTCGCAAGGCGAGCTAGGAGGTCGAACAGGGGGTCCTGCTCGCCCCCAACTCGCCATGGCGAGTAAGAGCTCGCCTCCCCAGTAATTTTACTCGCCTAGGCGAGCAACACAGTGGGGGAACCCATTGTTTTGTTCGCCTCAGGTCGTTTCGGCATTTCGCGAGTGGTTTTTCTTGTGCAGTCTTTTTAAGAGAAATAAACCCCTCAAACCAAGATCCTAATTGTTAAAGTTTTAAAAGGAGACTTCCTTATAAATGAAACAAGTATTTGGCAAATATGGTAAAGCATCGTAAGCGAGAGTATGATGTTTGATTTGGGTAGCAAGATAATCTTTAAGTAAGGGAATGAACTAGAGCCTCGACTAGTTGTCGAGAACTAGCATGTTTAGAAAGTACCCCTAGAATGTTAAGACGCGAAGTGTAATCTCTTCGCATATGATCATGTATGTTTAGTTAGCACATTAAGCCATGGATTGATTAGTCAATCTCTCCACTAAGAATAAGAACGTATAAGCTAGAACAAGTAAGAGTTTACCACTAATCGGTTCGATTAAGGTTCCGAGGTAAACAATCAAGTATGTACATGTTTAACTTATGTATACGACAAGACCATGACTAATAAGTAGGTGGCATGTCTCTTGCTATCCACATCAGGGGGATACAAGAGGTTCTCGATTTAAGGGGAACGATTCAAGCTGTAAGGGACCCGCATGTCACTGAAATTAACAAGACGTAGCTGCTCGTGTCTCTTGTTATCCACGTCAGGGGGATACGGGAGGTTCTCGACCTAAGGGGAACGGTTTAAGCCGCAAAGGACCCGCACGACACCGAGGGAGTCCGATGTACGTACATCGGTCATGTATGGGATTGATCTCGGGGTTACTCCACCCGGGACTATCCGTAAAATTGAATCAAGATAATAATTGTTTGTTCAACGCTAACATAATTGAATGAACTTAGATACGTTTATGTATGATATGATTATGATTATGATTATGTTCACGAATGAAAGCACGTATGATTAAGTTAAGTATAAGAGCATGTGATGCTATGAGACAAGTTCAAGTTATGTATAGAGCAAGTAAAGAACATGATACCGATGACGATCTTAGGTTTCCCCTAATCGCCCGGTTTAGAATCGTGCCATGATCATGTTACGTTTAGGCCTCGAAACGTAAGCGTATTCTTGGCAATGCGGTCCTAGGTTCCCTCGGCCGCCATGACACGTATAGGAAGTGAAGCCTATAACAAGTTAAGATGAGACTATGACGACCCTAGTAAGCACGACCGTCTAGTATGCAAGTCCCCACACACGTATAATCAACCGTCAGGTTGTAATGTAGACATGTGGTGACCGTAGGTTTCCCCTGAGGTTACCTATAGCCTAGGATTTAGGGGAACTCACTGAGACATTATGTCTCATCCCAATCCTTATTTGTTTCAGATAAACAGGTTGGATGGCAAGCTAGTAGACGAATGGATGTTTCAACAAGTGATCGTTCGTACCGCAGCTGGATGTTATGGACTTCAAGGATGTAATTTTATTATACTTTAGAAAAGTTGAGTAGTATATCTTTGTACGAAAGCATGTTGTTGTAAATAATATTCATTCGAAATTTTATTGTTGTATATTTTAATGTATCCAGTACTAAATTCAACGAATGTGCTAGACTTTCTAGATACGTCTGGTATGGGTGTTACATTTGGTATCAGAGCAGGTCGATTCAGACCTTGCCTTGGGTCATTAAATTACAACAAAGGAAGTGGGACCATTGGGTTCCAGGTAAATGTTCTAGTTGTTTTTGTTAGTTGAGCCTGATCAACTCAATTTAGCATTCAACGATTAGAATAGATGCCTGAGAGCTGAATAGGACCCAGGAGGAACGAAGTATGTGATGAAGAAGTTTGATCGTGGCAAAAGGTGGCCGATGAACTAAGCAAGTAGAAGCGTGAATCCTTCGGGAATGTAAGACATGTTAAGAAGGAACGTTCCAACCATGTCGGGTAAGATGTTATTGATACTTCGTGTACCCATAAGTGAAGAAGTTCGACATATATATCTAAGCATGACCGAAGATTTCGGTAAGAGTGGTTGTTGGAACGGGTTTATGATATTTTGGAATGTCAGTATAAGGTTACAAGATAGTTAGAAGTAAGGCATTGATTTCCGACGTGCCAAGAATTGTATCGAAAAAGGTTGATGTTGCCATGCATATGTTATGGAATGTTTTACGATGTTAGGAATGAATGATGTGCATTGGTTACTTGAGAAAAAAATATATAGTTGGAGAAACTCACCAAAAGCGAACTTGGAACGAAATTTTCCGTTTTTATGAAATTTACCTGTTCGTTCCAATGGTTTGCAATGACTATTGGGGAGATGTCTTCACAATAATCTTTTATATGACGAAAAATAATTTATGACATCAAGTAACGAATGCATATCATATCCTAAGATTTTCAAGGAAAAGGACATGGGCAACCATCAACGAAATAGACACGGTTTAAGGTAGCTTTGGAGGTTAATATGTCAAGAGTCAAGAACGAGCTAAGATCAAGAGTATAGAAGTTCCGGGAATTAGAAGGAAAGTCACAGATGTTTATGCATGAGGTATGAAGTAAGAAGTTAAAGTGGTGCTAAGTTATGTGGAATTATGACGTATCGCTCGAACCTATGTTTTGCTTAATTAACTTGCTAAGGCTCATTATGAAATTGAACTATCAGGTTTAAAGGATTTTAAAAAGAATTACGCGTATGGATGATTGAAGTTGACATTTTGGAAATTCACAAGAGATTTCTAGGAACCGGTTTGCTACGACACTCGTAGAGCGGGCTAGACTTATTAGAGTCTAGGATTGGTGGCACGTACGTGATATCAACTCGTTCTATGATTTTAGAGTAACGACCGGGGCCTAAACTCAGTATTTGTATACAGTAGAAAATCATCAACGTCAATGACCTGTGTGCTAACTTACGAAGTTTTCTTTTAAAAGAAAAATCAACGAGCAAGCATTGTTATGATTAAGCAAAATATAGTATGCGAGGATGCAAAGGTACAAGGATTAGATGTTCAAGAAGGATATGTTCAAGTGTTATATGAGTTTGTCAAAGGAATTCGAGTTGCTTGGAAACAGGTTCAATTATGATATGTATGGTAAATATAACCAGCAAGAACGTAAGGTTTACCCCAAAGTCAAGTATTATGAGCATAAGATAAGTTATCACAAGTTTTGAATTTACAAGACAAGTGTAAGGTTGTGATGTTGGTTGCAACATGAAAGATTTTGAGGATAATTCAAGAAGTGAGTATTCAAGTGATAAGCATGAATTGAAGTCTCAATTGCTCTAACGGAATAGGTATTAGTTTAAGCTAACCGGTGGGAATCAGAGTAGCGCCATGGAAGCTAATCGATTAATCATGAAATGTGGAAGTTTAGTATGAAAGAATGTTCGGTTGGTAACACAAGTTGAACAAGAAGCATCATAAGACAAGCGAGGATTTCTCGATGTGATAAGTAAGTATGGATGTTTATATAGCTAGCATTGGCTAAGGTAAAAGTTTAAGGTATGTATCTTTATCTAGATAAGATGAGAAAGACAAGAGTCGCCATATATGAAATGGTCAGGATGCATGGATGATGATTAATGGAAAACATGTAAGATTCAAAAGGTCACTTTTCGTAACACAAGTAAAGAATCGAAACATCAAGAATGAGGACCGGTATTCAGATAAGATAGTAATTTCAAGTAATATTTGAGGAGATTATTTGAAGATTCAAGTTTAATGTCCCTAGATAAGGGGAAACAGGTTAATGTCAAGTGGGTCAAGGATCTTCTTGGTTTATATCAGTTAAGAAGGTAAAAATCCACCTTTGAAGTTTAAGTATGTTATTATGTAGGGAGATGCGACTCTCGAGATTTGTGCAATGAGAATCATACTCTTGTATGCAATACTTGTTGAGTGAAAAACGATACTTGTTAAGACATGTTAAGTCATCATTTTATAATTTTTAAAAGTTAAGATTGGTATTAAGGAACTTGGGAACGATGCTTATTTTAAAACTCGTGGAATTATACATTTTCAAAACTGATGAGATACGTCATAAGCAAACTTACTTAAGGCGTACAAACTTCAGGACCAACTTGTCGTGGACAAGTTTTGGGCGAGTTGTAAATTTTTTTTTTTTCAAATATAGAAACTCGTCCGGTGGTTCTGTAGTACCATTACAAATTCAGTTTTGGGAATGATAAAATCTTTTTAGTCATGTGTATATTCGTTCCAAGAATCTGAATACCAAAGTTTAAGAAAAAGTTTCCTTAAGAAAGATTTTAGAACACGTATCGTTATCATTTAACAAGAGGTGGCACTTGAAAGTATGCGCATATTATGGAAACGACAATGTTCATATGAAGTCAATATCCTATGGGATACACAGAGATATGTTAAGAATGTATGATGTATGTGCAAGTAAATTTGCTAGGAAGTTTCAAGAACATGTTAACCACAATGTTGGATGTTAGATTGTCAGATAAAGTAACAATTTGATTTCACTTCTTGTGTAAAGCTATATGAGATACCCATGAGTTCGGTGCGATAAGATGCAATGAGATTGCAATGAAATTGGAAGATTTCTCAAGGCTCTGGGAAAAGATAAGAGATTCGTGGAATCGTCTATACGAGTAAAGAATGTAAGAGGCATAAGTCGCAAAATGCGGTAAGAAAGATTATGTATGCATGAAAAGATGTTTTAAAGTTACAAGTAAGCACTGCAGGGCAAACCTGGTTTTCGGTAGGACTCCAGTTAAAAGGCTAATCCTGGGTGTTCATGTTTATGATAAGATATCTTTATGAATGGTTCATGCTAAGCGGGTAAGATACGAGTCTGAGATAATAATACGTCTATGTGTAGCAAGGTAAGTTCTGCATCATGATGTACTAAGATAACCCTATGTATGAGTGGTATTAATAACAAGAAAGCTATATGCTTATGTATGTGAATCGAGAAACAGGACGAAAAACAAACAATGATGAACTTCTTGGATATGTATGAATAAGAAATGTATGGCTCAGACCATAGATGGTAAGTTTTTGTCATGATGATTGGTAGTCAGTCTCTAAATTTCGAGGACGAATT
The DNA here is from genome assembly GCF_051527215.1 of Medicago sativa. NCBI lineage: Eukaryota > Viridiplantae > Streptophyta > Magnoliopsida > Fabales > Fabaceae > Medicago > Medicago sativa. Next base: position 35,775,315 of record NC_140755.1, on the reverse strand, counting down.
TTTTTTTTAAGGGGAGTAGAATGTAATATCCCGCCTGTCAGTATCGGTGTTTTACAAGTCGATCACGTCAGAGGAATTAAAATCATGGAAAGTAAGTTAATGGAAATATTTTATGAGATGTCAGCTTATTACGGATAAAGTATCAAAGTCGTTTTAAACACGATAGAGGCAAGGGCATAATGGTAATTTCATGTGGAAAGGTTATTTATTTGGATTTGTCCCAAAATATCTCACTTTCCTCTTTCTTTTCTCTCTCTAGGTTTTGTTTGTGATTTTGTCCTCCCTTCTCTCTTCTTTCACGCCACCCTTTCCTCTCTTCTTCACCAATCCTTCTCTAATTCTTCTTCCATGCCAAGCATATTTTCTTGTTCCTTCTTAATCCTCAAACATATGGAAGCTTAGTCTTCTTTGATCCTTTATCTTTCCTTTCAAGAAGTGATCTAAGATTCTAGGGTTTGGTCTTGATCAAGAAACTAAGGCTTTAGTTGTTGTTTTAGGAGCATATGTGAGTATGTTGCATGGGATTGATGAAACAAGCAAGAATCAATTATGGGTTTGCTTTGAAAGCAAGAGTTAGGGTTTGTTTGTTGTAAGTTCAAACATGGTTCAAGTATAGTTTCTTCATCTTCAAGGTGTATTAGTTTTGCAAGAAGGAATGACAAGTTGATTGGTTTGAGCAAAGGAAGCAAATGGAACAAAGTTAGGGTTGTGGCTTGTTTGAGCTTATAGCTTGGGGATGCTTCAAGAACTTGGTTAGGTGAGTTCCTTAGTTAGTTTCCCTCCCTTTGGGATTATGTTTAAGCCTTGTTAATTAACATGAATCATATGATAATTTCTAGGGTTTTAAGTATATGTTTAGTTGCCCTTTTTCTTGCCATGCTTGCTATACTTGTATGTACTTGTTCCATGACTGTTTTTATAGGTTTCTAATGATCCTAAGGGTCATATAGCACTTGGTGATGCTTGGTTTGAGGTTTTTAAGTCAAAAATATCAATTTTGAAGTGGCTGGACTGTCACAGCTCGCCACGGCGAGTAAACTGCTCGCAAGGCGAGCTAGAAGGTCGAACAGGGGGTCCTACTTGCCCCCAACTCGCCATGGCGAGTAAGAGCTCGCCTCCCCAGTAATTTTACTCGCCTAGGTGAGCAACACAGTGGGGGAACCCATTGTTTTGTTCGCCTCAGGTCGTTTCGGCATTTCGCGAGCGGTTTTTCTTGTGCAGTCTTTTTAAGAGAAATAAACCCCTCAAACCAAGATCCTAATTGTTAAAGTTTTAAAAGGAGACTTCCTTATAAATGAAACAAGTATTTGGCAAATATGGTAAAGCATCGTAAGCGAGAGTATGATGTTTGATTTGGGTAGCAAGATAATCTTTAAGTAAGGGAATGAACTAGAGCCTCGACTAGTTGTCGAGAACTAGCATGTTTAGAAAGTACCCCTAGAATGTTAAGACGCGAAGTGTAATCTCTTCGCATATGATCATGTATGTTTAGTTAGCACATTAAGCCATGGATTGATTAGTCAATCTCTCCACTAAGAATAAGAACGTATAAGCTAGAACAAGTAAGAGTTTACCACTAATCGGTTCGATTAAGGTTCCGAGGTAAACAATCAAGTATGTACATGTTTAACTTATGTATACGACAAGACCATGACTAATAAGTAGGTGGCATGTCTCTTGCTATCCACATTGTAACACCCATACCAGACGTATCTAGAAAGTCTAGCACGTGCGTTAAATTTAGTACTGGATACATTAAAAATTTACAACATAAAAACTTCGAATGGATTTATATACTACATAACGCGTTCGTACACTAACATTACATCATATCTTATCTTAATTAAACATAAATACATCCTTGAGATCCATAATCTTCATGCTTCGGGTACGAACGAGCTCTTGCTGATAAATCCATCCGTCTTCAAGCTTGCATAACAGCCTGCTTATCTGAAACAAATAAGGATTGGGATGAGACATAATGTCTCAGTGAGTTCCCCTAAATCCTAGGCTATAGGCAACCTCAAGGGAAACCTACGGTCACCACGTGTCTACATTACAACCTGGCGGTTGATTATACGTGTGTGGGGACTTGCATACTTAGACGGTAGTGCATACTAGAGCCGTCATAGTCTTAACTTAACTTGTTATAGGCTTCACTTCCTATACGTGTCATGGCGGTCGAGGGGGAACCTAAAACCGCATTGCCAAGAATACACTCTATGTATCGAGGCCTAAACATAACATAATCATGGCACGATTCTAAACCGGACGATTAAGGGAAACCTAAGATCGTCATCGGTATCATGTTCTTTACTTGCTCTATTCCATGCCTTGTACTTATCGTGTAGCATCTAGTGCTCTTGTTCTTAAACATAAACGTGCATGGATTCTTACTTGATCATAATCTTAGTCGTACATAGAATCGTAATCATAACATACATAAACGTACTTAAGTTCATTCATTAGGTTAGCGTTGAACAAACAATATTATCTTGATTCATTTTACGGATAGTCCCGGGTGGAGTAACCCCGAGATCAACCCCATACATGACCGATGTACGTACATCGGACTCCCTCGGTGTCGTGCGGGTCCCTTGCGGCTTGAACCGTTCCCCTTAGGTCGAGAACCTCCCGTATCCCCCTGGCGTGGATAACAAGAGACACGAGCACCTACGTCTTGTTAATTTCAGTGACATGCGGGTCCCTTACGGCTTGAATCGTTCCCCTTAGATCGAGAACCTCTTGTATCCCTCTGATGTGGATAGCAAGAGACATGCCACCTACTTATTAATCATGGTCTTGTCGTGCATTTAAGTTAAACATAATCATACATACATGTTTACCTCGGAACCTTAATCGATCCGATTAATGGTAACTTATACTTGTTCATACATAACATGGTGGAGAGAATAGCTTATCAATCCACGACTTACATACTAGCTAAGTCATTCTAGCTCATGTGCGAAGAGATTATCATTCGCGTCTTACTTACTTATGTATTCATAATCCTATACTTGACATACTTAGTGATTCATGCTATCCTGCTAGTTCTCAACAACTATGTCGAGGCTCTACATTCATGCCCTTTCTTAAATCATGCTACCCGAGTAATTCGGCTTAAACTCTCTTGTGCCTCTCTTGATGTACATGTTAAGATTACCATGATTCTTGATTCAATGATTGCTTGATGTTATGTGCATTGATTCGATGTTGTTTTAGGGTTACAAAGTCATAAAACGTTGAAAGAAAAGCTTCGGAATGCACCACGGACCCTGAACTGGGCCAACAGGCCAAAGCAAGTTGGCCAAGTCCAGAGAGCCACGCTATTGGCGCAGCTGGGGCGTAGCCCTTGCTGAAGAATTTTGCTATTAGCGTAATTTTTGCTAATAGCGTGGTTCCTCAGGTCTGTGGTACAAATTTTGCCATTTTTGACCCAAAACTCATCCTAATCGTTCCTACAATGCACCAAAACATCCAGCAACATACATATACATTATAAAACATATTTCATAGCCATATTAACATGTACAAAGCAAGATCAAGGCAAGGGGATAAAATTCTCATATTTTCTAATCCTAACATAATTCATGTTTTGCTTGCAATTAAACACATAATCCCAATGGTGGGTTCTATCTAAGAACTCACCTAGCTTATTTCATGTGATTCCTCAAGTTCCAAGCTTCTCCAAGTTCAAACCCTAACCCAAGATTCCTTGCTCAATCCTTACTCTTTGTTGTTTCTTGTCCCCAAAGCTTCCACAATCCTTGTTGGTTTCCACTTGTTGATTCTTGAAAGAGTTTGAGTGGATTGGGAGAGAAGGAGGGGGTGCATCTTAGAGAGAGGGAGGAGAGAATTCTTTCTCTCAAAACCTAGAGAGAGAAAGAGAAGTGGAAAATGAATAATTTTGGCCCCAAAACACTTATATACTCCCGTGCGTGCAATTACTTAAATGCCCTTCGTCTTGACTCGTGTTTACCTGACACTGATACATAACTCATGCTTAACTGATATTACTTATAAATATCTTCCGCCGTACTTAACTTTCTTCATCATAATCACTTCCCACGAACCTTAGTCCTCTGCTACATTTAACAAGTAAAATTCCCATTAGCAGACGAGCGGGATGTTACACTCTACCCCCCCTTAAAAAAAATTTCGTCCTCGAAATTTAAAGATCGACTACCAATCCTCATGACAAAAACTTATCATCCATGGTCTGAGACATACATATTTATACCCACACTCATTCATAGAGTTCGTCGTATCATGCCTTCATCTCATTTCTTAACCCACATGCAATTGAACATAACCTTCTTGATCTTAATATCACTCAAACTTAGAGTTATCTTAGCATACCATAATTTAGAACTTACCTTGCTACACATAAACTGGTTATCTCGGATCTTACCCGCTTAACATAAACCATTTCATAACGTTACCTTATCATAAACATGAACACTCAGGATTTGCCTTTTAACTGGAATCCCATCAGATACCAGGTTTGCCCTGCAGTGCTTACTTGCAACATAAAACATATTTTATACGTACAACTTATCATGATTACATAATCTTATTGTACCTTGAGATACATGCTTCTTACTGGTATTACTCAAAAAGACGATTCCACGAATCACTTATCCCTTTCTGAGTCTTAGGAAATCTTCTGATTTCTTTGCAATTTCATTGCATCTTATCACCCGTACTGAGGGGTAACTTACATAACTTGACATGAAAAAGAAAAATCAACTCCCATTACATCTGATAATCTATTAATTAACATCATGGTTCACATACTCTTGAAACTTACTAGTAATTCCACTTGCACTTACATCGTATACTCTTAACACAATTCTGTGTATCCACATGATATTAGCTTCATACGAACATTGTCGTTTCCATAACATGTACATACTTTCAAGTGCCATCTCTTGCTAAATGATAACGATACGTATCTTAGAATCTTTCTTGATGAAATTTCCGTAAGCTCTGGTATTCAGGTTCTTGGAACGAATATATATATACATGACTAAAATATTTTATCATTTTCAAAACTGAATTTGTAATAGCACCACAGAACCATCGGACGAGTTTCTATATTTGAAAAAGATTTAACAACTCGCCCTAAACTTGTCCACGACAAGTTGGTCATGAAGTTGGTACGTCTTAAGTGAGTTCACTTACGACGTATCTCATCAGTTTCGAAAATGTATAATTTCCATGAGTTTAAATAAAACATCGTTCCCAAGTTCCATAATATCAATCTTAACTTTTTTTAAAAATTTTAAAATCATGACTTAACATGTTTTATCTAGTATCGTTTTCACTTAACAAGTATCGCATACGAAAGTATGGTTCTCATTTCTCAACTCGAGAGTGGCATCTCCTTTCATAATAACATACTTACCATACTGCTTACATGTCCATAGGAAATCCTTGGACTTCTTAACGTAAACTTATCCCTCTTCCTCAGAACACTAAACTTGATTCTCCATATCATCTCATCCGGTTACCTCTCGAGCACTAATACCTTTTCTGGAGTTCTTGGTAAATACATAAAGTTGATTGTGACATTTACCTTCCCATTATTATTCAAACAAGGAAGTCTAGGGTTACTGAATACATGTTCAAGCATAAGAGAGTTCTCTTTGATTTGTTAATGAAATTTGAGAATGAAAACAATTGGATTAAAGATGTTCCATTAAGAACAAATCAAAGTAACAAGATTAGAGGATAAAAGGTTGTTTTAAAAATGCAGAAAAGTTCACACTTCCCGCAAGCTACGCTAATAGCGCAGAAAATTTCCAGTCATGCCAGAATTTCGCTATTAGCGTGAGCCTCTGGAAGTTGCTGCAAATTTCGCTATTAGCGTAAGCCAAGCTAATAGCGTAGTTCTTGAATAGTTTCTGCAATTTTGTTCGCACTTCTTGTTAAACTCTCATGTGTGGACCTGTTTCAACCCCAGACAACCGGTGAACATAACAGACAAGGAAAAATGCAAGGCATAACATATAAACACCTTAAACAATCTTATTCTTCACAAAGCTTCATACATACTAAAACTCTCATGTTTCGTGTTTAACGATTAATTTCCATGACGCTACTCTGATTCCCACCGGTTGGCTTAAACTAATACTCTAACCCGTTAGAGCAATTGAGACTTCAATTCATGCTTACTACTTGAATACTTATTTCTCGAACCATTCTCAAGACCTTCCATGTTGCAAACACCGTCACAACCTTACACTTGTCTTATAAATTCAAAACTCATGATATTTTATCTTATGCTCATAATACTTGACTTGGGGGTAAACCTTATGTTCTTGCTGGTTACAATTACCATACATATCATACTTGAATTTGTTTCCGAGGAAACTCAAATTCCTTTAACAATTCCTCTAACACTTGAACATACCTTTCTTAAACATTAACCTTTGCATTCTCGCTTACTATACTTTGCTTAATTATATCAATGCTTGCTCGTTAATTTTTCTTTTTAGAAAACTTCATAAACTAGCGCACGGGTCATTGACGTTGATGATTTTCTACTTTATAAATATATATATATTGGGTTTAGGCCCCGACCGTTGCTCTAAAATCATAGAACGAGTTGATAACACATACGTGTCATCAAACCTAGACTTTAATAAGTCTAGCCCGCTCTACGAGTGTCGATGCAACTCGGTTCCTAGGAAAATCTCGTGAATTTTTTTTTCAAAATGTCAATCTCAATCACCCATAAGCGTAAATCTTTCTAAAATTATTTAAATTTTACAATTCAACATCGTATTGAGCACTAGCATGTCCATTAAGCAAAACATAGGTCGAGAAATACGTCATAATTCTACATAATCCGAGAATCGTGTGATGTCTTATAACTTTGCACCGTTTTAACGTCTTACTTCATATCTCATGCATAAACATCCGTGACTTTTCTTCCAATTGCCAGAACTTCTATTCTCTTGATCTTAACTTGTCCTTGACTCTTGACATATTAACTTTCAAAGCTACCTTAAACCGGATTGATTCCGTTAATACTTCTCCATGCATTTTCTTCCTTAGAAATCATAGGATGTGATGTGCATTCGTTACTTGATGTTATAGAAAATGTTTGTCATATAAAAGATGGTGAAAACAACCCCAATAGCTACTACTGACCCTAGAGACGAAATGACAATTTTTGGAAAAACTGAAAATTTTCGCCCCAGGTTCGCTATTAGCGTAAATTTCGCTATTGGCGTATTTTCTTCAACTCAGTTTCCTAAAAAATCGTATTTTACATATAAATCTTACTTCCTCAAGTACTCTAGTGCACATCATTCCTTCCAAACATCTTAAAAACATTTCTATAACTTTTGCATGGCAAGCATTAACATCAATCAATTCAATTCCCGACACATCAGAAAATAATATCTTGTCATCATGTCTCTTAGCATAAAGTTTCCTCATAAACCTTAACTTCATCCGCTAATAACGGCTTAATTCATTATGTTGCTACTTACGCAACTTCCAATCATACATATACTTAACTTCATTCATATAATGCTATTCCTGAGAGCCCGCTGACTCCGTTAACATATGTTGACCTCTTACTAACTTGTTGCCTTATTATGACATTTCAGAATATCATAAATCCGTTCCAACATCTCTTACCGAAGCTTCCGGTCATGCCTAATATTTATCTAATTTATTCACTTACGGGTACATGGAGTATCACTATCATCTTGCCGACATTGTTGGAACGTCCCTTCTTAACATACCTTACATTCCCGGAGGATTCACACTTCTACTTGATTAGTTCACCGGCCACCTTTTGGCACAATTAAACTTCTTCATCACATACTTCGTTCCTCCTGGGTCCTATTCAGCTCTCAGGTATCCGTTCTAATCGTCAATTGTTAAATTGAGTTGATCAGGCTCAACTAACAATGACAAATAGAACATTTACCCGGAACCCAATGGTCCCACTACCTTAGTTGTAATTTAATGACCCAAGGCACGGTCTGAATCGACCTGCTCTGATACCAATTGTAACACCCATACTAGACGTATCTAGAAAGTCTAGCACGTGCGTTAAATTTAGTACTGGATACATTAAAAATTTACAACATAAAAACTTCGAATGGATTTATATACTACATAACGCGTTCGTACACTAACATTACATCATATCTTATCTTAATTAAACATAAATACATCCTTGAGATCCATAATCTTCATGCTTCGGGTACGAACGAGCTCTTGCTGATAAATCCATCCGTCTTCAAGCTTGCATAACAGCCTGCTTATCTGAAACAAATAAGGATTGGGATGAGACATAATGTCTCAGTGAGTTCCCCTAAATCCTAGGCTATAGGCAACCTCAAGGGAAACCTACGGTCACCACGTGTCTACATTACAACCTGGCGGTTGATTATACGTGTGTGGGGACTTGCATACTTAGACGGTAGTGCATACTAGAGCCGTCATAGTCTTAACTTAACTTGTTATAGGCTTCACTTCCTATACGTGTCATGGCGGTCGAGGGGGAACCTAAAACCGCATTGCCAAGAATACACTCTATGTATCGAGGCCTAAACATAACATAATCATGGCACGATTCTAAACCGGACGATTAAGGGAAACCTAAGATCGTCATCGGTATCATGTTCTTTACTTGCTCTATTCCATGCCTTGTACTTATCGTGTAGCATCTAGTGCTCTTGTTCTTAAACATAAACGTGCATGGATTCTTACTTGATCATAATCTTAGTCGTACATAGAATCGTAATCATAACATACATAAACGTACTTAAGTTCATTCATTAGGTTAGCGTTGAACAAACAATATTATCTTGATTCATTTTACGGATAGTCCCGGGTGGAGTAACCCCGAGATCAACCCCATACATGACCGATGTACGTACATCGGACTCCCTCGGTGTCGTGCGGGTCCCTTGCGGCTTGAACCGTTCCCCTTAGGTCGAGAACCTCCCGTATCCCCCTGGCGTGGATAACAAGAGACACGAGCACCTACGTCTTGTTAATTTCAGTGACATGCGGGTCCCTTACGGCTTGAATCGTTCCCCTTAGATCGAGAACCTCTTGTATCCCTCTGATGTGGATAGCAAGAGACATGCCACCTACTTATTAATCATGGTCTTCTCGTGCATTTAAGTTAAACATAATCATACATACATGTTTACCTCGGAACCTTAATCGATCCGATTAATGGTAACTTATACTTGTTCATACATAACATGGTGGAGAGAATAGCTTATCAATCCACGACTTACATACTAGCTAAGTCATTCTAGCTCATGTGCGAAGAGATTATCATTCGCGTCTTACTTACTTATGTATTCATAATCCTATACTTGACATACTTAGTGATTCATGCTATCCTGCTAGTTCTCAACAACTATGTCGAGGCTCTACATTCATGCCCTTTCTTAAATCATGCTACCCGAGTAATTCGGCTTAAACTCTCTTGTGCCTCTCTTGATGTACATGTTAAGATTACCATGATTCTTGATTCAATTATTGCTTGATGTTATGTGCATTGATTCGATGTTGTTTTAGGGTTACAAAGTCATAAAACGTTGAAAGAAAAGCTTCGGAATGCACCACGGACCCTGAACTGGGCCAACAGGCCAAAGCAAGTTGGCCAAGTCCAGAGAGCCACGCTATTGGCGCAGCTGGGGCGTAGCCCTTGCTGAAGAATTTCGCTATTAGCGTAATTTTCGCTAATAGCGTGGTTCCTCGGGTCTGTGGTACAAATTTTGCCATTTTTGACCCAAAACTCATCCTAATCGTTCCTACAATGCACCAAAACATCCAGCAACATACATATACATTATAAAACATATTTCATAGCCATATTAACATGTACAAAGCAAGATCAAGGCAAGGGGATAAAATTCTCATATTTTCTAATCCTAACATAATTCATGTTTTGCTTGCAATTAAACACATAATCCCAATGGTGGGTTCTATCTAAGAACTCACCTAGCTTATTTCTTGTGATTCCTCAAGTTCCCAGCTTCTCCAAGTTCAAACCCTAACCCAAGATTCCTTGCTCAATCCTTACTCTTTGTTGTTTCTTGTCCCCAAAGCTTCCACAATCCTTGTTGGTTTCCACTTGTTGATTCTTGAAAGAGTTTGAGTGGATTGGGAGAGAAGGAGGGGGCGCATCTTAGAGAGAGGGAGGAGAGAATTCTTTCTCTCAAAACCTAGAGAGAGAAAGAGAAGTGGAAAATGAATAATTTTGGCCCCAAAACACTTATATACTCCCGTGCGTGCAATTACTTAAATGCCCTTCGTCTTGACTCGTGTTTACCTGACACTGATACATAACTCATGCTTAACTGATATTACTTATAAATATCTTCCGCCGTACTTAACTTTCTTCATCATAATCACTTCCCACGAACCTTAGTCCTCTGCTACATTTAACAAGTAAAATTCCCATTAGCAGACGAGCGGGATGTTACACCCACATCAGGGGGATACAAGAGGTTCTCGATTTAAGGGGAACGATTCAAGCTGTAAGGGACCCGCATGTCACTGAAATTAACAAGACGTAGCTGCTCGTGTCTCTTGTTATCCACGTCAGGGGGATACGGGAGGTTCTCGACCTAAGGGGAACGGTTTAAGCCGCAAAGGACCCGCACGACACCGAGGGAGTCCGATGTACGTACATCGGTCATGTATGGGATTGATCTCGGGGTTACTCCACCCGGGACTATCCGTAAAATTGAATCAAGATAATAATTGTTTGTTCAACGCTAACATAATTGAATGAACTTAGATACGTTTATGTATGATATGATTATGATTATGATTATGTTCACGAATGAAAGCACGTATGATTAAGTTAAGTATAAGAGCATGTGATGCTATGAGACAAGTTCAAGTTATGTATAGAGCAAGTAAAGAACATGATACCGATGACGATCTTAGGTTTCCCCTAATCGTCCGGTTTAGAATCGTGCCATGATCATGTTACGTTTAGGCCTCAAAACGTAAGCGTATTCTTGGCAATGCGGTCCTAGGTTCCCTCGGCCGCCATGACACGTATAGGAAGTGAAGCCTATAACAAGTTAAGATGCGACTATGACGACCCTAGTAAGCACGACCGTCTAGTATGCAAGTCCCCACACACGTATAATCAACCGTCAGGTTGTAATGTAGACATGTGGTGACCGTAGGTTTCCCCTGAGGTTACCTATAGCCTAGGATTTAGGGGAACTCACTGAGACATTATGTCTCATCCCAATCCTTATTTGTTTCAGATAAACAGGTTGGATGGCAAGCTAGTAGACGAATGGATGTTTCAACAAGTGATCGTTCGTACCGCAGCTGGATGTTATGGACTTCAAGGATGTAATTTTATTATACTTCAGAAAAGTTGAGTAGTATATCTTTGTACGAAAGCATGTTGTTGTAAATAATATTCATTCGAAATTTTATTGTTGTATATTTTAATGTATCCAGTACTAAATTCAACGAATGTGCTAGACTTTCTAGATACGTCTGGTATGGGTGTTACATTTGGTATCAGAGCAGGTCGATTCAGACCTTGCCTTGGGTCATTAAATTACAACAAAGGAAGTGGGACCATTGGGTTCCAGGTAAATGTTCTAGTTGTTTTTGTTAGTTGAGCCTGATCAACTCAATTTAGCATTCAACGATTAGAATAGATGCCTGAGAGCTGAATAGGACCCAGGAGGAACGAAGTATGTGATGAAGAAGTTTGATCGTGGCAAAAGGTGGCCGATGAACTAAGCAAGTAGAAGCGTGAATCCTTCGGGAATGTAAGACATGTTAAGAAGGAACGTTCCAACCATGTCGGGTAAGATGTTATTGATACTTCATGTACCCATAAGTGAAGAAGTTCGACATATATATCTAAGCATGACCGAAGATTTCGGTAAGAGTGGTTGTTGGAACGGGTTTATGATATTTTGGAATGTCAGTATAAGGTTACAAGATAGTTAGAAGTAAGGCATTGATTTCTGACGTGCCAAGAATTGTATCGAAAAAGGTTGATGTTGCCATGCATATGTTATGGAATGTTTTACGATGTTAGGAATGAATGATGTGCATTGGTTACTTGAGAAAAAAATATATAGTTGGAGAAACTCACCAAAAGCGAACTTGGAACGAAATTTTCCGTTTTTATGAAATTTACCTGTTCGTTCCAATGGTTTGCAATGACTATTGGGGAGATGTCTTCACAATAATCTTTTATATGACGAAAAATAATTTATGACATCAAGTAACGAATGCATATCATATCCTAAGATTTTCAAGGAAAAGGACATGGGCAACCATCAACGAAATAGACACGGTTTAAGGTAGCTTTGGAGGTTAATATGTCAAGAGTCAAGAACGAGCTAAGATCAAGAGTATAGAATTTCCGGGAATTAGAAGGAAAGTCACAGATGTTTATGCATGAGGTATGAAGTAAGAAGTTAAAGTGGTGCTAAGTTATGTGGAATTATGACGTATCGCTCGAACCTATGTTTTGCTTAATTAACTTGCTAAGGCTCATTATGAAATTGAACTATCAGGTTTAAAGGATTTTAAAAAGAATTACGCGTATGGATGATTGAAGTTGACATTTTGGAAATTCACAAGAGATTTCTAGGAACCGGTTTGCTACGACACTCGTAGAGCGGGCTAGACTTATTAGAGTCTAGGATTGGTGGCACGTACGTGATATCAACTCGTTCTATGATTTTAGAGTAACGACCGGGGCCTAAACTCAGTATTTGTATACAGTAGAAAATCATCAACGTCAATGACCTGTGTGCTAACTTACGAAGTTTTCTTTTAAAAGAAAAATCAACGAGCAAGCATTGTTATGATTAAGCAAAATATAGTATGCGAGGATGCAAAGGTACAAGGATTAGATGTTCAAGAAGGATATGTTCAAGTGTTATATGAGTTTGTCAAAGGAATTCGAGTTGCTTGGAAACAGGTTCAATTATGATATGTATGGTAAATATAACCAGCAAGAACGTAAGGTTTACCCCAAAGTCAAGTATTATGAGCATAAGATAAGTTATCACAAGTTTTGAATTTACAAGACAAGTGTAAGGTTGTGATGTTGGTTGCAACATGAAAGATTTTGAGGATAATTCAAGAAGTGAGTATTCAAGTGATAAGCATGAATTGAAGTCTCAATTGCTCTAACGGAATAGGTATTAGTTTAAGCTAACCGGTGGGAATCAGAGTAGCGCCATGGAAGCTAATCGATTAATCATGAAATGTGGAAGTTTAGTATGAAAGAATGTTCGGTTGGTAACACAAGTTGAACAAGAAGCATCATAAGACAAGCGAGGATTTCTCGATGTGATAAGTAAGTATGGATGTTTATATAGCTAGCATTGGCTAAGGTAAAAGTTTAAGGTATGTATCTTTATCTAGATAAGATGAGAAAGACAAGAGTCGCCATATATGAAATGGTCAGGATGCATGGATGATGATTAATGGAAAACATGTAAGATTCAAAAGGTCACTTTTCGTAACACAAGTAAAGAATCGAAACATCAAGAATGATGACCGGTATTCAGATAAGATAGTAATTTCAAGTAATATTTGAGGAGATTATTTGAAGATTCAAGTTTAATGTCCCTAGATAAGGGGAAACAGGTTAATGTCAAGTGGGTCAAGGATCTTCTTGGTTTATATCAGTTAAGAAGGTAAAAATCCACCTTTGAAGTTTAAGTATGTTATTATGTAGGGAGATGCGACTCTCGAGATTTGTGCAATTAGAATCATACTCTTGTATGCAATACTTGTTGAGTGAAAAACGATACTTGTTAAGACATGTTAAGTCATCATTTTATAATTTTTAAAAGTTAAGATTGGTATTAAGGAACTTGGGAACGATGCTTATTTTAAAACTCGTGGAATTATACATTTTCAAAACTGATGAGATACGTCGTAAGCAAACTTACTTAAGGCGTACAAACTTCAGGACCAACTTGTCGTGGACAAGTTTTGGGCGAGTTGTAAATTTTTTTTCTTCAAATATAGAAACTCGTCCGGTGGTTCTGTAGTACCATTACAAATTCAGTTTTGGGAATGATAAAATCTTTTTAGTCATGTGTATATTCGTTCCAAGAATCTGAATACCAAAGTTTAAGAAAAAGTTTCCTTAAGAAAGATTTTAGAACACGTATCGTTATCATTTAACAAGAGGTGGCACTTGAAAGTATGCGCATATTATGGAAACGACAATGTTCATATGAAGTCAATATCCTATGGGATACACAGAGATATGTTAAGAATGTATGATGTATGTGCAAGTAAATTTGCTAGGAAGTTTCAAGAACATGTTAACCACAATGTTGGATGTTAGATTGTCAGATAAAGTAACAATTTGATTTCACTTCTTGTGTAAAGCTATATGAGATACCCATGAGTTCGGTGCGATAAGATGCAATGAGATTGCAATGAAATTGGAAGATTTCTCAAGGCTCTGGGAAAAGATAAGAGATTCGTGGAATCGTCTATACGAGTAAAGAATGTAAGAGGCATAAGTCGCAAAATGCGGTAAGAAAGATTATGTATGCATGAAAAGATGTTTTAAAGTTACAAGTAAGCACTGCAGGGCAAACCTGGTTTTCGGTAGGACTCCAGTTAAAAGGCTAATCCTGGGTGTTCATGTTTATGATAAGATATCTTTATGAATGGTTCATGCTAAGCGGGTAAGATACGAGTCTGAGATAATAATACGTCTATGTGTAGCAAGGTAAGTTCTGCATCATGATGTACTAAGATAACCCTATGTATGAGTGGTATTAATAACAAGAAAGCTATATGCTTATGTATGTGAATCGAGAAACAGGACGAAAAACAAACAATGATGAACTTCTTGGATATGTATGAATAAGAAATGTATGGCTCAGACCATAGATGGTAAGTTTTTGTCATGATGATTGGTAGTCAGTCTCTAAATTTCGAGGACGAATTTTTTTTTTAAGGGGAGTAGAATGTAATATCCCGCCTGTCAGTATCGGTGTTTTACAAGTCGATCACGTCAGAGGAATTAAAATCATGGAAAGTAAGTTAATGGAAATATTTTATGAGATGTCAGCTTATTACGGATAAAGTATCAAAGTCGTTTTAAACACGATAGAGGCAAGGGCATAATGGTAATTTCATGTGGAAAGGTTATTTATTTGGATTTGTCCCAAAATATCTCACTTTCCTCTTTCTTTTCTCTCTCTAGGTTTTGTTTGTGATTTTGTCCTCCCTTCTCTCTTCTTTCACGCCACCCTTTCCTCTCTTCTTCACCAATCCTTCTCTAATTCTTCTTCCATGCCAAGCATATTTTCTTGTTCCTTCTTAATCCTCAAACATATGGAAGCTTAGTCTTCTTTGATCCTTTATCTTTCCTTTCAAGAAGTGATCTAAGATTCTAGGGTTTGGTCTTGATCAAGAAACTAAGGCTTTAGTTGTTGTTTTAGGAGCATATGTGAGTATGTTGCATGGGATTGATGAAACAAGCAAGAATCAATTATGGGTTTGCTTTGAAAGCAAGAGTTAGGGTTTGTTTGTTGTAAGTTCAAACATGGTTCAAGTATAGTTTCTTCATCTTCAAGGTGTATTAGTTTTGCAAGAAGGAATGACAAGTTGATTGGTTTGAGCAAAGGAAGCAAATGGAACAAAGTTAGGGTTGTGGCTTGTTTGAGCTTATAGCTTGGGGATGCTTCAAGAACTTGGTTAGGTGAGTTCCTTAGTTAGTTTCCCTCCCTTTGGGATTATGTTTAAGCCTTGTTAATTAACATGAATCATATGATAATTTCTAGGGTTTTAAGTATATGTTTAGTTGCCCTTTTTCTTGCCATGCTTGCTATACTTGTATGTACTTGTTCCATGACTGTTTTTATAGGTTTCTAATGATCCTAAGGGTCATATAGCACTTGGTGATGCTTGGTTTGAGGTTTTTAAGTCAAAAATATCAATTTTGAAGTGGCTGGGCTGTCACAGCTCGCCACGGCGAGTAAACTGCTCGCAAGGCGAGCTAGAAGGTCGAACAGGGGGTCCTACTTGCCCCCAACTCGCCATGGCGAGTAAGAGCTCGCCTCCCCAGTAATTTTACTCGCCTAGGTGAGCAACACAGTGGGGGAACCCATTGTTTTGTTCGCCTCAGGTCGTTTCGGCATTTCGCGAGCGGTTTTTCTTGTGCAGTCTTTTTAAGAGAAATAAACCCCTCAAACCAAGATCCTAATTGTTAAAGTTTTAAAAGGAGACTTCCTTATAAATGAAACAAGTATTTGGAAAATATGGTAAAGCATCGTAAGCGAGAGTATGATGTTTGATTTGGGTAGCAAGATAATCTTTAAGTAAGGGAATGAACTAGAGCCTCGACTAGTTGTCGAGAACTAGCATGTTTAGCAAGTACCCCTAGAATGTTAAGACGCGAAGTGTAATCTCTTCGCATATGATCATGTATGTTTAGTTAGCACATTAAGCCATGGATTGATTAGTCAATCTCTCCACTAAAAATAAGAACGTATAAGCTAGAATAAGTAAGAGTTTACCACTAATCGGTTCGATTAAGGTTCCGAGGTAAACAATCAAGTATGTGCATGTTTAACTTATGTGTAAGACAAGACCATGACTAATAAGTAGGTGGCATGTCTCTTGCTATCCACATCAGGGGGATTCAAGAGGTTCTCGATTTAAGGGGAACGATTCAAGCCGTAAGGGACCCGCATGTCACTGAAATTAACAAGACGTAGGTGCTCGTGTTTCTTGTTATCCACGTCAGGGGGATACGGGAGGTTCTCGATGTAAGGGGAACGGTTTAAGCCGCAAGGGACCCGCACGACACCGAGGGAGTCCGATGTACGTACATCGGTCATGTATGGGATTGATCTCGGGGTTACTCCACCTGGGACTATCCGTAAAATTGAATCAAGATAATAATTGTTTGTTCAACGCTAACATAATTGAATGAACTTAGATACGTTTATGTATGATATGATTATGATTATGATTATGTTCACGAATGAAAGCACATATGATTAAGTTAAGTATAAGAGCATGTGATGCTATGAGACAAGTTCAAGTTATGTATAGAGCAAGTAAAGAACATGATACCGATGACGATCTTAGGTTTCCCCTAATCGTCCGGTTTAGAATCGTGCCATGATCATGTTACGTTTAGGCCTCGAAACATAAGCGTATTCTTGGCAATGCGGTCCTAGGTTCCCTCGGCCGCCATGACACGTATAGGAAGTGAAGCCTATAACAAGTTAAGATGAGACTATGACGGCCCTAATAAGCACGACCGTCTAGTATGCAAGTCCCCACACACGTATAATCAACCGTCAGGTTGTAATGTAGACACGTGGTGACCGTAGGTTTCCCAAGAGGTTACCTATAGCCTAGGATTTAGGGGAACTCACTGAGACATTATGTCTCATCCCAATCCTTATTTGTTTCAGATAAACAGGTTGGATGGCAAGCTAGTAGACGAATGGATGTTTCAACAAGTGATCGTTCGTACCGCAGCATGATGTTATGGACTTCAAGGATGTAATTTTATTATACTTCAGAAAAGTTGAGTAGTATATCTTTGTACGAACGCATGTTGTTGTAAATAATATTCATTCGAAATTTTATTGTTGTATATTTTAATGTATCCAGTACTAAATTCAACGCACGTGCTAGACTTTCTAGATACGTCTGGTATGGGTGTTACAGAAACTCGGTTGGATACCTTGCACCTAGAGAAATTGTAACATTATTTTCTATCATATAAAAGAGAAAAGGTGAAAAGAAAGAGTAATAAAAAAAGTGAAAAGAATATATTTTTTTTAGGAAAAAGAATATATTATTTTACATATTACGGGTAATGAAATGATTTTTCCACTTAATTGTACATCAATTGTATCGTCTTGATAATGTCATTATAAAGGAACTAAGAAGTGCGTCATTAAAAAATGTTAATTATGTTTTAAATGAATAAAAATCAATGTAACAAAAAAAAAATGAACAAAAATCATGACAATTTCAATGTGGAGGTAACAACATTGATGTAGTGCAATTGTTGGTAATTTGATATTCTCTTTCTACCATTATATTTGAAACAATAGCAAAATAAAAAGTGGAGAAATTGTTGATAGTGCAAAGTTAACTTAATTTGCTATCATCTAAGCTATTATTAATAATAGCAAAAGAAAAAGTGGAGAAATTGTTGATAGTGAAAAGTTAACTCAATTTGCTATCATCTAAGCTATTAATAAATTAGATTTTTTAACAAAGCAAAACATTCAATGTATTTTCTCTCAACTTTCGACCACAACAAAGCTTGGTGATATTCTTTTTTTAGGAAAAAGAATATATTATACGAGTGTTTTTTTTTAAGATAGAAAAGAATTTATTTTCTATCTTATAATCAATCACTATGTCGTCACAATTTTGGTTTTTAACGAGTTATCTATGACCATTTTTCGAGGAATAAACAGTGAAATTAGTCCCCAAACTATCACTCTCTCACCATTGGTACACGGAAGAATTAGATAATTTAAGATTTAAGCATTCGTACATTGGAAAAATTAAATCGAGAAATGCTGTAGACATTATTGTGGATAAAGAATGAAAAAAGGATATTGTGGATGTAAAGATGATATGAGATTGGATTGTAGCCTACAAATTTGCAGTTGAATAAGACATGTTTAAAAAAATTTGAAAGAAAATACTTCCTCCGGTCCTTGATATAAGAAAGAAATCCAAAAATCATCAAGACCAAAGAGCACATTAACTAATGTAATTTTGTTAACAAATTTCCAGATATGACCTCATCTTTATCTTTATCTTTATCTTTATCTTTATATAATACAAAAGCTTACATCTTTGAGCAAAAGTACATGTGGCATCTTCATACTCCCCATTTCATTTATTGTTTTTCCATCAACCAATCAAAAAGGATCTTGACTCATTCATTTTCTATTAGCCAATCAAAATTGAATCATGACTCACTTATTTTTCACCAACCAATCAAAATTGATCATGATATGATTTTTTCCCTATATATAGACAATTTGATTTTTTATTATTTTCATCTACCTCTTCCTCCCATAAAAAATCACTGTTTTCAACCTCATTATCTTTTTGTTTTATTTTTTTATTTTTTATTGTTTTATTGTTTATTTAACATTTCTTATTGTTATGTTCCTTTTTATGTGATTTCTTAGGTTGATGTTTCTTATTCATATTCTCTTTTCAATTTTCTTTTGGTGTTTATATGTTCTTTGTTTTTGTTTGGATCTTTATTTTGGATATGGAAGCCAATCAAGAGAAAAGAAGAAATGCATCACATATAAATTAGAATATATACGAAGGATTTCTATTACCACGTTCAAATATAATCACTTTCATCCCCCTTTTGTTTTATTTTAATCCCTCAATACTCACAACTTTTTCTATCTATCTATTCTTTTTTGTTTAATTTTTCTTATGTTTTTTATGTTGTTATTTTACTTTTGATATCTTGCTCTTTTATATGTTATTTTGTTTTTTTTTTTTTATTTTTTTTTGCTACTTTATGCTTGAGATGGAAACCAGTTAATAGACAAGAAGAAATGCATCCTATTTTCAAAAAATTGATTGAATCGATAACTTTGGAGTGAAAAAGATAAGAAATACATAATAGAAAATTGATTTTATGGCACCTTTGATTTTTGTTTTTTGAGTCAAAAAGTTCATTTTTCTTTAACTAAAAGGGAGCAAGGTGCTACCCTAAAATTTTAAGTGCATTTTCAAAAAAATAGTAAACCATACAATCATTTATATTTTATTTCTTTCATCCTAATTAAATATTTAAATGAGTTTATACTATTTTTAAAATTAATATCCTAATTAAAGATTATTAAATTATTATGTTTTTAAGTGAAAAAATATTATGTTTTATTCAACGTTATATTTTTGTATCCATCGTTCATTCTGTTATTAAAATTAATAATCACATATGCTTTAAAACTGCATTAATATTTTTTGACCAATTAGATTTAACAAAATCATGAAAGGTTTCAATCATACACGTATTTTTTAACAATAAGCTAAATGTAATTTTTTTCCAACAAATATAATTCTTATAACGAGCAAATTGTATGTTTTTCCACTCAACTTTCAACCATAACATAGCATGTTGACATGACATATTTTTCTTTTATTTTTCTACAAAAGATTCAAAACCATGCAAGAATTTAATGTTATATCAATTGTCTAATTCAATGTATTTATTGGTTTGGTTTGAATGTGTTTTTCCATGATGTTAATAGGTTTTTGGTACAAAATTGGATGAAGAAGAAAACAATTAATTTTGTTTCGGGAAAGAAAAAATATCTAACAACTAATTACTAACATTTGACATTAAAAAAGCATTTGTTTTATAGGATATATTTTTTCTTAATTAAATATATAACTTTTAAACTATGATAATCAATAAAATCTTATGTCTTTCATTTTAAATAGTATTCAAGACATTTTGCTAATTCCCTAAAAAAAGACATTTTGCAAATTAAAAATAGAAAATAATTGACATTTTAAGGATCTACACTAACAAGTTTTTTAAGATAAAAATAAAATTTATGGAGAAAAAAAAGTAGGGGACGTAAATCTAAACCGATAAAAAAATTAGGGACATAAATCAAATCCAAAAAAAGAGCCAACACAGTCTTTTCTATTCATTTCAGTGATAGTCTTTGTCCCAATTGTTGTTTTTATCATCTTGAATTTCATTTTAAAATATTATGACATTTAATCAAATGAACTTTGTTCATTGATATGACCACATATGCTAAAATTAATTTGTGTTAAAATATTTCTAAGTATACAACAATGCCTTAAACTTTTGTAAAAAAATGTCTTAATTTTTTTACTAAAGCCTTAAATATTATACTATATACATTAAATTTTTTCAACTTATTATAGAAGTTTCTTATTCATAGCACCATCATCACTAATTATAATTTACAATTTTTTGTCTTGGATCATGAGAATTGCTACAAAAAAAAGCAAATTTGTTGCTAATTTTTAAAAAGTTACTTTGAAATTAAACCAAGATTGTATTTCCATTTTTTTATTAATATGGAATTTATATTTATATTGTTAATATATTTCATGCAGTGACCTTTAACCACATAAATATGATTAATACTGTAACAGCCCGATTTTCAAAACAAGAGTGCATTTTTTTTCTTTTTAAAATAACTCAATGTCATGCACTAAAGGATTCATGATCGTCTTTAATTTAAAATCAGAGTAAGTAAAACATTTTGAAAGCATTACCAACAATACAATCTGAATCAAATGCCACATTTTATAAAACAATATTAGGCAATGAGCTTTTAATATCAAATCATGCACGGCGAAAGTATAAATTATTGTTCGAGTATTCATTTCCCATGGTAGAATCATTTACAGCGGTGCCCAAACAAAAGAAGTAAAAATACATAAACATAAGACACCACAAGTAAAACATCTAAGCTGATCCTTAACTCTGAACTGGGATGACATGGTACAAGATCCCACCAATGGCATCAAGCCGCCAAACTGCTACACCTCCAAAGCCTTTGCTATTCCCGCAAAGCACACTCCCTATTTGGATATGGGGCAAAGCCCGATCCACGGATTAATGTAAAGGGTCACGATCTAATAACAACATAATTACAAAAATACTACAGGCATACATACTAGCATGGTAAATGGCATCAGTATAAACATTCCTCACACAAAATATAATGATGCACAATTAGCCTAGCAAATGCAGACTCTACATGTGTGATACAACCTCCACTGGCCTATCACATGCAAATGATTCCGGAATAATCCACTCTGCAGAGGGTAAGAAAATCATGATTCTCATAGATTTAAGGTGGGTTCCTTCACGGCAGTCCACACCCCGCGCGTCCGTGCGTCTCCACGAACTACCGCGTCTTATAAGACTCAATCTCATAGATTTAAGGTGGGTTCCTTCACGGCAGTCCACACCCCGCGCGTTCGTGCGTCTCCACGAACTACCGCGTACTATGAGACCCGTGCGTCCAACGGACTAACACATACCATGAAATGCATGAGCATATATTGTCCACTCAATATGTGCAAATGCAACTCTTATACATCATTCAACATATGTAGTGTAAAAACATGCCTCAACTGGAAGTTCACATATTATCTTTCAATTCATATCAAACAACATTTCATAAATCAACATGCATTTCATATATTTATTCACAAATCATATGAAAGCAACGCACATCAACATATCATAATCAAGTTGATTGCAAACAAATCCCACACTGGGCAAACACATTCACTTAACATATCATATTCACAATACACAAAA
This sequence comes from Medicago sativa, assembly GCF_051527215.1. Lineage (NCBI taxonomy): Eukaryota > Viridiplantae > Streptophyta > Magnoliopsida > Fabales > Fabaceae > Medicago > Medicago sativa. The sequence goes on along the minus strand of NC_140755.1, from coordinate 35,752,964 downwards.
TAGCACATACATCATCCAGACATTTAAGTAACTATGATGTTGAAGAAAGTGCCCTTACCTGAGCAAAGCATTCCTTATAAAGTACAACTCTACAACTCGTAAGCATCTACATCAGGAACGTCGCTAAACCCTCGAGCTAAGTATCCTAACCGATACAATAACTTAGGTAAATATCGGCTCTAAAGCTTTCTACCCATTCTAGGTGAAACCTTAGCAATTCACGAAAATACGATCAACTTCGATATTTTCTAAAACATAAATAAAATATTTTCCAACACGACATTCGTCTCAAAATCCTTGAAAATACTTTAAGTTTTATCATGACCACAAACTTTCCAAAACTGAGTCCAGGGAACTCTTTCCCATCAAAACTTTTATTTCAAATACTCAATTATACAAAATATTTTGTTCTCAAGACAAAATCTCAAAATAACAGTATTTCTAAAACACTTCAAAATACTTCGATGAGACTAATTTAAATTGTATTTTTCCTTAAAATCACCCAAGGAAATATTTTCTCAAATACTCTAAGTCTTCTGAGAGACCTTAAAGATTTCCAAACAATTTGACAAATACTTTTCATGTTCAGGTGAATCCCAAAATATTATCCGTTTTGAAACCTCTTTTCAAAACCACTCAAAAATAAGATAAAATGAATCTGACGAATTTTCAACAGAGTCTCCTTTGTGTTTACATCGCCTACCAGAGCCTCTGGCTCAGTCAACCTAACACAAATTCAAAGACAAAATATTTTCACCATTCAACAGTTCAAACAAAAAAAATTCGAACTCTGATAGTGTCAGCAGTCACTTCTAGCGTCAGCTCAACACAAATTATTTTAAGAAAATCCCAATAAATTCATCCGTTGTCAAAACGTCGCGAACCATAGGTCCATTTCGACTGTCTCAACGACGCAAATCCATTGGTCAACTCATTTTCACATTTCAACAGTTTTAAAATGACGAAAATGCCCTTGTACGGTTCAGCCCTTTCATCCGGACAACATTTTTCAAAAACTAATCGGTTGAATCAACCCATTTACTCGTCTAAAGCATAAATATCAAATAAAATTCACAGTCCAACACTTTTCCAAAAACACTAAAATTTTAAAATGATCCGATCTTAAATTTTCTTTAAGATCTATACTCATACGGACTTACCCAACAACATTAATACATAACATCATGCAAGAAAACCAAAACTCGACACTCTTACCCTTACAAATATCAAAACCATGATTTAAAAGAGGAAAAAGGAGAGGAATACCTGATCAAATGATAGTGAATCACGCGTAGGAAGGTAGCATTCGTCACTAGCTTCGTTTTGATATCCCGTTTGCGCGATTCGGACAAGGAACGAAGAAGTTATGGCCAAAACAAGATGAAGATTGTGGGGAGGAGAAGGCTTACGGATTTGGAGAGATAAGAGAGAGAAAATTGTGATTTTGTGAGTTTTGGACCACAAGATTACTATATATAGTAGGTGGATTGGTTTGAAATTAAACCGGACCCGGTTCTCGCGGTCTAAGGCATACGTAACTGATAAAGTTCTATCCTAACTCTGATGAACTTCTAACCGGTTTCAAACATCTTAGAACTGTCTCCTTATTCAAAAATCACTATTAATCTCTAATATTTTTCTTTTCGGGAATTTTCTCAATTCGCAAATATGATATTGCTAAATTTCCCAAAACGAATATTAAATTCCCTGGATGAATATAATGACTCTCAAGGTCCATTAAAATTTCATTTGCAGGCGAAAACATATTCATGCTTAACAAACAATATGAACATCATACTCAATCACCCAGAATAGAAAAACAATATATGTGAGTTAATCCTAGACCTCACATAATCTAACTTGCTCTTCAAGTTTCCATTCAAAATAATAGTTTTGGAATCAAAATAATTTTTCGACAAAATGTCATTTATTAACAAAGAAAACATCAGAATAAAATACAAAGCCCTAAATTTAGTCGCAGCTAAATTATGGGTCTTACAAATACCGGTATTCAATTAAAATTAAATTTGAATTATAAACATTTGTAAAGTAATTAATTTTTTTTTACCTCTCAAAATAGGAATTTTTTTCTTTGTGAAAAAAAATATTTTTGTTGTAAAGGACTGTAACACCCATACCAGACGTATCTAGAAAGTCTAGCACGTGTGTTAATATTAGTACTGGATACATTAAAATTTTACAACATAAATTACACACGAATGAATATTTATACAACAAATTGCGTTCGTACATAAATCACATAAACATCACAACTATACATATATAATTTCATCCTTCAATATCCAAAGCATCCTGCAGCGACACGAACGCACACTTGCTGAAACATTCATCCGACTTCAAGCTTGCATAGCGTCCTGCTTATCTGAAACAAATAAGGATTGGGATGAGACATAATGTCTCAGTGAGTTCCACCTAATCCTAGGCTATAGGCAACCTCAAGGGAAACCTACGGTCATCACGTGTCTACTTTACAACCTGACGGTTGATTATACGTGTGTGGGGACTTGCATACTTAGACGGTAGTGCATACTAGAGCCGTCATAGTCTTAACTTAACTTGTTATAGGCTTCACTTCCTATACGTGTCATGGCGGTCGAGGGGGAATCTAGGACCGCATTGCCAAGAATACGCTCTATGTATCGAGGCCCTATCATAACATAATCATGGCACGATTCTAAACCGGACGATTAGGGGAACCTAAGATCGTCATCGGTATCATGACCTTTACTTATTCTATACATAACTTGCTCTTGTCTTAGCATCTAATGCTCTTAACTTGATCGTACATGCAATCATTCCTGCATAAACATAACATAATCATATCATGCATAAACGTATCTAAGTTCATTCATTAGGTTAGCGTTGAACAAACAATTATTATCTTGATTCATTTTACGGAAAGTCCCGGGTGGAGTAACCCCGAGTACAATCCCATACATGACCGATGTACGTACATCGGACTCCCTCGGTGTCGTGCGGGTCCCTTGCGGCTTGAACCGTTCCCCTTAGGTCGAGAACCTCCCGTATCCCCCTGGCGTGGATAACAAGAGACACGAACACCTACGTCTTGTTAATTTCGGTGACATGCGGGTCCCTTACGGCTTGAATCGTTCCCCTTAGATCGAGAACCTCTTGTATCCCCCTGATGTGGATAGCAAGAGACATGCCACCTACTTATAAAGTCATAGTCTTGTCGTACGTATACATAAACATATTCATACTTGCTTGCTTATTACCTTGGACCCTTGAGTCGATCCGGTTAGCGGTAAACTTATACATTCTTATTCTTAGTGGAGAGATTAACTAATCAATCCATGACTTAATGTGCTAACTAATCATACATGATCATATGCGAAGAGATTACACTTCGCGTCTTACTTGCTTAGGTTCATTCCTATACTTAACATACTTAGGGATTTCATGCTAAACTTGCTAGTTCTCGACTACTATGTCGAGGCTCTAGTTCTTCCCTTTCTTAATGCTTACTACCCGAATAAATCGGCTTAAACTCTCTTGTGCCTTTCTTGATGTACATGTTAAGATCACCACGATTCTTGATTCGATGATTGCTTGATGTTATGTGCATTGATTAGATGTTGTTTTGGGGTTACAAAGTTATAAAACGTTGAAAGAAAAGCTTCGGAATGCACCACGGACCCTGAACTGGGCCAACAGGCCAAAGCAAGTTGGCCAAGTCCAGAAGGCCACGCTATTAGCGCAGCTGGGGCGTAGCCCTTGCTGAAGAATTTCGCTATTAGCGTATATTTCGCTAATAGCGTGGTTCTTCGGGTCTGTGGTACAAATTATGCTATTTTTGACCCAAAACTCATCCTAATGGTTCCTGCAATGCACCAAAACATCCAGCAACATATATATACATTATAAAACATCTTTCATAGCCATATTAACATGTACAAAGCAAGATCAAGGCAAGGGGATAAAATTCTCATATTTCCTAATCTTAACATAATTCATGTTTTCTTGCAAAATAAACACATAATCCCAAGGGAGGGTTCTATCTAAGAACTCACCTAACATAATCCTTGTTATTCCTCAAGCTCCAAGCTTTCCCAAGTTCAAACCCTAGCCCAAAATCCAAGTTTAATCCCTTCTCTTTGTCGTTTCTTGCTCATAAAGCTTCTAAGATCCTTGCTTGATCACCAATTGCATGATTTTGGGAAGCTTTAATGGTCTAGAGAGGGAGAGATGGGGCGGCCTTGTAGAGAGAAGGAGGAGAGAATTCTCTTCTCTTAACCTAGAGAGAGAAAGTGAAGTGGAAAATGAGTAATTTGACCCCAAAAGCACTTATATAATCCTTTGCGCGCAATTACTTAAATGCCTTTCGTCTTAACGCGTGTTTACCTGACACTGATACATAACTCATGCTTAACTGATATTACTTACAAATATCTTCCATCGTACTTAACTTTCTTCATCATTATCACTTTCCATGAACCTGAGTCCTCTGCTACATTTAACAGATAAAGTTTCCTTTGGCTGATGAGCGGGATGTTACATTCTACCCCCCTTAAAAAAATTTCGTCCTCGAAATTTAGAGATCACTTAACAACCATCATAACAAAATCTTAACATCTTTGGTCTAAACCATACATATTTTTAATCATACATTATCAAGAAGTTCTTCGTATAATTTTCTCATCTTGTTACTTAACCCAATGCAATTAACATAGCTTTCTTGATCTTAATATCACTCAACTTAGAGTTATCTTAGTATATCAGTTTACTTACTATACCTTGAGACACATGCTTCTTACTTGTATTACTCATATAAACAATTTCACGGATCACTTATCTCTTCCCGAGTCTTAGGAAATCTTCGATCTTATTGCAATCTTATTGCATCTTATCACCCGTACTGAGGGGTAACTTATATAGCTTGACATGAAAAAGTGAAATCAACTCACCACTTCATCTGATAATCTATTAATTAACATCATGGTTCACATACTCTTGAAACTTTCTAGCATTTTACTTGCACTTACATCAAACATTCTTAAAACATTTACGTGTATCTTACCTGATATTGACTTCATACGAACATTGTCATTTCCATAACATGTACATACTTTCAAATGCCACTTCTTGTTAAATGATAACGATACGTGTTCTAAAATCTTCCTTAAAGAAATTTTTCTTAAACTTTGGTATTCGGGTTCTTGGAACGAATTTATACATGACTAAAAAGATTTTATCATTTCCAAAACTGATTGTATAATAGTGCCACAGAACCACCGGACGAGTTTCGATATTTTTGGAAAAAGATTTAACAACTCACCCAAATCTTGTCCACGACAAGTTGGTCCTGAAATTTGTACGTCTTAAGTGAGTTTACTTACGACGTATCTCATCAGTTTCGAAAATGTATAATTCCCTGAGTTTAAATAAAAACATCGTTCCCAAGTTCCATAATACCAATCTTAACTTTCAAAAAGTTTTAAAATTATAACTTAACATGTCTTAACAAGTATCGTTTTCACTCAACAAGTATTGCATACAAGAGTATGATTCTTATTGCACAAAATTCGAGAGTCACGTCTCCCTTCATATTAACATGCTTAACATCGAAGATAAATTCTTCCCTTGTTCAACCGATATACATACTTGCCATACCGCTTACATATCCATAAGAAATCCTTGGACCTCTTAACATAAACTTATTCCTCTTCTTCGAAACACTAAACTTAATTCTCCACATTATCTCATTCGGTCATCGCTTGAGCGTTAATACCTTTTCCGGAACCCGGTCATCATTCTTGATGCTTTGATTCTTTACTTGAGTCACAAAAAGGTAACCTTCTGAACCTTACATACTTTCCTATACCATCATTCATGCATTCGTGACCAATTCATATAGGGCAACTCTTGTCTTATGATGCTTCTTGTTAAACTTGTGTTACCCACCGACTATTCTTCACGAAGCTTCATACATACTAAAACTCCCATGTTTCGTGTTTAACGATTAACTTCCATGGCTCTACTCTGATTCCCACCGGTTGGCTTAAACTAATACGCTAACCAGTTAGAGCAATTGAGACTTCAATTCATGCTTACCACTAGAATACTTACTTCTAGAACTATTCTCAAGATCTCCCATGTTGCAAACAACGTCATAACCTCACACCTGTACTAACCACTGCCTTGTAAGAATAAAACTCATGATAACTTATCTTATGCTCATAATACTTGACTTGGGGGTAAACTTATGTTCTTTCTGGTTGCATTTACCATACATATCATATTTGAACCTGTTTCGAGTAACTCAAATTCCATTAACTAACCCATTTAGCACTTGAACATGACTTTCTTCAATATCTACTCCTTGTACCTTCGCATTCTCGCCAACTATATTTTGGTTAATCATACCAATGCTTGCTCATTAATTTTTCTTTTAAAGAAAACTTCGTTAACTAGCGCACGGGTCATTGACGTTGATGATTTTCTATTTTATAAATATATCGAGTTTAGGCCCCGTCCGTTGCTCTAAAATCATAGAACGAGTTGATAACACATACGCGCCATCAAACCTAGACTCTAATAAGTCTAGCCCGCTCTACGAGTGTCGAAGCAACCCGGTTCCTAGAAAAATCTCGTGAATTTTCAAAACGTCAACTTCAATCACCCATACGCATAAATCTTTCTAAAATTATTTAAACTTTATAATTCAACATCGTATCGAGCCTTAGCAAGTCTATTAGCAAAACATAGGTTCGAGAGATACGTCATATTTCCACATAATTCCGTGAATCTTGTAATTTCTCATAACTTTGCACCGCTTTAATTTCTTACTTCCTAACTCATGCATAAACACCGGTGACTTTTCTTCTAAATGCCGGAACTTCTATACTCTTGATCTTGGATTGTTCTTGACACATTAACTTCCAAAACTACCTTAAACCGGATTGATTCCGTTAATACTTGTCCATGCATTTTCTTCCTTAGAAATCATAGGAGGTGATGTGTATTCGATACTTGATGTTATAGAGAGTGTCGGTTACATAAAAGATTGTGAAAACAACCCCCAATAGCTACTAAAGCCCTAGAGACGAAATGACAGTTTTTTGGAAAAACTGAAAATTTTCGCTCCAGGTTCGCTATTAGCGAAATCCTCTGGAGTAATTTCGCTATTAGCGAAATTTTCGCTATTGGCGTGGTTTCTTCAGCACAGTTTTCCAAAAATCATATTTTACATAAAAATCTTATTTCCTCAAGTATCCCAATGCATATCATTCCTTCCAATCTCTTAAAGAAATTTTATAACCTTTGCATGGCAAGCATTAACATCATTCGGTTCAACTCAAGGCACATTAGAAACTAATGTCTTGTTCCTCATAGCACTTAACATAACTTCCACATAAAACCTTAACTTCATTCACATGTTGTTATTCCTGAGAGCCTGCTAACTCCGTCAACATATGTCGACTTCTCACTATCTTGTAACCTTGTACTGACATTCCAGAATATCATAATTCCATTCCACAACAATTCTTACCGAAACTTTCGGTCCTGGTTAGATACATATATCCAACTTCTTCACTTACGGGTACACGAAATATCATCAACATCTTACCCAACACTGTTGGAACATTCCTTCTTAACATGCCTTACATTCCCGGAGGATTCACTCTTGTGCTTGGTTAGTTCACCGGCCACCTTTTGGCACGATCAAACTCTTACTAATACTTATCTGAGTTCTTACTTCTGAGTTCACACTTTCCAGTGCATCTTCATCACATACTTCATTCCTCCAGGGTCCTATTCAGCTCTCAGGCATCCGTCCTAATCGTCGAATGTTAAATTGAGTTGATCAGGCTCAACTAACAATGACAAATAGAACATTTACCCGGAACCCAATGGTCCCACTACCTTAGTTGTAATTTAATGACCCAAGGCACGGTCTGAATCGACCTGCTCTGATACCAATTGTAACACCCATACCAGACGTATCTAGAAAGTCTAGCACGTGTGTTAATATTAGTACTGAATACATTAAAATTTTACAACATAAATTACACACGAATGAATATTTATACAACAAATTGCGTTCGTACATAAATCACATAAACATCACAACTATACATATATAATTCCATCCTTCAATATCCAAAGCATCCTGCAGCGACACGAACGCACACTTGCTGAAACATTCATCCGACTTCAAGCTTGCATAGCGTCCTGCTTATCTGAAACAAATAAGGATTGGGATGAGACATAATGTCTCTGTGAGTTCCACCTAATCCTAGGCTATAGGCAACCTCAAGGGAAACCTACGGTCACCACGTGTCTACTTTACAACCTGACGGTTGATTATACGTGTGTGGGGACTTGCATACTTAGACGGTAGTGCATACTAGAGCCGTCATAGTCTTAACTTAACTTGTTATAGGCTTCACTTCCTATACGTGTCATGGCGGTCGAGGGGAAATCTAGGACCGCATTGCCAAGAATACGCTCTACGTATCGAGGCCCTATCATAACATAATCATGGCACGATTCTAAACCGGACGATTAGGGGAACCTAAGATCGTCATCGGTATCATGATCTTTACTTATTCTATACATAACTTGCTCTTGTCTTAGCAACTAATGCTCTTAACTTGATCGTACATGCAATCATTCCTGCATAAACATAACATAATCATATCATGCATAAACGTATCTAAGTTCATTCATTAGGTTAGCGTTGAACAAACAATTATTATCTTGATTCATTTTACGGAAAGTCCCGGGTGGAGTAACCCCGAGTACAATCCCATACATGACCGATGTACGTACATCAGACTCCCTCGGTGTCGTGCGGGTCCCTTGCGGCTTGAACCGTTCCCCTTAGGTCGAGAACCTCCCGTATCCCCCTGGCGTGGATAACAAGAGACACGAACACCTACGTCTTGTTAATTTCGGTGACATGCGGGTCCCTTACGGCTTAAATCGTTCCCCTTAGATCGAGAACCTCTTGTATCCCCCTGATGTGGATAGCAAGAGAAATGCCACCTACATATAAAGTCATAGTCTTGTCGTACGTATACATAAACATATTCATACTTGCTTGCTTATTACCTCGGACCCTTGAGTCGATCCGGTTAGCGGTAAACTTATACATTCTTATTCTTAGTGGAGAGATTAACTAATCAATCCATGACTTAATGTGCTAACTAATCATACATGATCATATGCGAAGAGATTACACTTCGCCTCTTACTTGCTTAGGTTCATTCCTATACTTAACATACTTAGGGATTTCATGCTAAACTTGCTAGTTCTCGACTACTATGTTGAGGCTCTAGTTCTTCCCTTTCTTAATGCTTACTACCCGAATAAATCGGCTTAAACTCTCTTGTTCCTTTCTTGATGTACATGTTAAGATCACCACGATTCTTGATTCGATGATTGCTTGATGTTATGTGCATTGATTAGATGTTGTTTTGGGGTTACAAAGTTATAAAACGTTGAAAGAAAAGCTTCGGAATGCACCACGGACCCTGAACTGGGCCAACAGGCCAAAGCAAGTTGGCCAAGTCCAGAAGGCCACGCTATTAGCGCAGCTGGGGCGTAGCCCTTGCTGAAGAATTTCGCTATTAGCGTATATTTCGCTAATAGCGTGGTTCTTCGGGTCTGTGGTACAAATTTTGCTATTTTTGACCCAAAACTCATCCTAATGGTTCCTGCAATGCACCAAAACATCCAGCAATATATATATACATTATAAAACATCTTTCATAGGCATATTAACATGTACAAAGCAAGATCAAGGCAAGGGGATAAAATTCTCATATTTCCTAATCTTAACATAATTCATGTTTTCTTGCAAAATAAACACATAATCCCAAGGGAGGGTTCTATCTAAGAACTCACCTAACATAATCCTTGTTATTCCTCAAGCTCCAAGCTTTCCCAAGTTCAAACCCTAGCCCAAAATCCAAGTTCAATCCCTTTTCTTTGTCGTTTCTTGCTCATAAAGCTTCTAAGATCCTTACTTGATCACCAATTGCATGATTTTGGGAAGCTTTAATGGTCTAGAGAGGGAGAGATGGGGCAGCCTTGTAGAGAGAAGGAGGAGAGAATTCTCTTCTCTTAACCTAGAGAGAGAAAGTGAAGTGGAAAATGAGTAATTTGACCCCAAAATCACTTATATACTCCTTTGCGCGCAATTGCTTAAATGCCCTTCGTCTTAACGCGTGTTTACCTGACACTGATACATAACTCATGCTTAACTGATATTACTTACAAATATTTTCCATCGTACTTAACTTTCTTCATCATTATCACTTTCCATGAACCTGAGTCCTCTGCTACATTTAACAGATAAAGTTTCCTTTGGCTGATGAGCGGGATGTTGCAAGGACTCTTTGTATATCGGAGTTTGATCGAAAGATTGTTCTACTGAAAAATCAAACTCAGGTTTCCTGATTAATTTGGAACTCACTAACCACTTGAGTTCAATCACATTACAATCAATGCTTTTTTAGTAAAAATATTTCAAATAATTCTAATTTCATAATTCATATTAATGCTCAAATAAATTTTACAGTCCTATAATTGCAACTCGGTTGGAAGCTCCATTGATATTGATATGCATGTGTCAATGTTCAAACTTATACCCCTCATTGTGTGAATTTAACCGCTGGAGTACTTGAGAGAAAAAATAAAAAATATCTAATGAGTATATTTTTCTAATTGCTCTAATTTATATAAATGGAAAGGATATTCTCTCCAATAAAAAGAATGGAAACAATATATTATAAAAACCATTTTTAAATATGAATGTCATGAGTGTTGTATGTTTTAGGAGTTTATGAAAATAGAAAGGAAATGCTAATACCAATATTGAATAAATAAATGTTAATTTTTTTAGGGGATAGATAAATGTTGATTAGTTATTGTTGTAGATTTAAACAAAATCACCACGATGTTAACTTAAAAAATTAAATAAATAAAACAAGAAATTTTGTTCATGTGGTCAATTAGCTCCATCAACGACGAATTATTATGGAGAACATGAGTTTGATTCTAGGGGGAACAGTTAATGGTCAAACTTTACTAACCTCCTGACTTAACTTAAGATTACTAGGACCCCTTTAGCTTTAAAGCCATAGGGCTAACACCATAATAAACAGTGGTGGTTCTAATAGAGAATAATGTTTATGAAATGACTCTCTTCACTTTTATACAGATGTAATTAAATAAATTATTTTAAAATATGTTGTTGGAATATAACAATATAGTTATTTGTGGAACTCATTTGTTGAAGAAATTACATTCTTATTAAGTATTATTATTAAAAGATAAATGAGTAATTTGTATAAGCGACTCATTCAAAATCTCAAATTGGCGAGAGCTTTTATTCATACAAATTTAATTCATGTTTCATTTAAAATTAATGTTTGAAAGAATGAATTAAGAATTATTTGAAAGAAATACATGACATCTAAAAACTTAAAAAAAAAATAGTTCATAATTTTCTTACTACCGGGGATCATACATTTAGTTTAATCATCACTTTAGACTAAAAGAAACCACGTAAGTGATATTGACACCACATCTTCACCCTAAATATTAAGACATTAGATATATTATGTTGCTCAATATCTACTCTTGAATTCAATGTTGAACTTTTACTCACATTTTACACAATAACAACTCTCCCACTCCCACTCGCGCTCCCGTTACAAAGTCGAACCGAGTTTTGTTACGACCGTTGGAATTTATGGGGGAACTCACGGTGGTGTGGATTGATCCATTGGAGCTAGAGCAATCATCCAAGTGAGAATGATATTACATTTTCACAAAATATTTAAGGTATTAAGTATATGAGTCTTCCAACTTATATGTTGTCCAACCTCCACTCTTTTATTCAATGTTGAAATGTAACTTACACCTGATACATACAGCATTTTTTCACTTAAGTATGGTTGAATTCTAGCCCGTGCTTGACACGGGTATCCATACTAGTTCACTGTAACACCCATACCAGACGTATCTAGAAAGTCTGGCACGTGCGTTAATATTAGTACTGGATACATTAAAATATACAACAATAAGTTTTACGAATGAATAATATTTACATCAAGTCACGTTCGTATAAATCATAATACAATACAACTCATCCATACATAAAAAAAAAACATCCTTGATGTCCATATCGTCCTGCAGCTTTACGAATGAATCCTTGAAGTAATATCCATCCGGCTCCGAACATGCATAAACATCCTGCATATCTGAAACAAATAAGGATTGGGATGAGACATAATGTCTCAGTGAGTTCCCCTAAATCCTAGGCTATAGGCAACCTCAAGGGGAAACCTACGGTCACCACGTGTCTACATTACAACCTGACGGTTGATTATATATGTGTGGGGACTTGCATACTTAGACGGTAGTGCATACTAGAGCCGTCATAATCATATCTTAACTTGTTATAGGCTTCACTTCCTATACGTGTCATGGCGGTCGAGGGGGAATCTAAAACCGCATTGCCAAGAATACGCTCTATGTATCGAGGCCTAACATAACATAATCATGGCATGATTCTAAACCGGACGATTAGGGGAAATCTAAGATCGTCATCGGTATCATATTCATAACTTGCTCTTGTCTTGTAGCATCTAATGCTCTTGCTCTTAACTTAATCATGAACATAACATAATCATATCGTGCATAAACGTATCTAAGTTCATTCATATTGGTTAGCGTTGAACAAACAATTATCTTGATTCATTTTACTGATAGTCCCGGGTGGAGTAACCCCGAGATCAATCCCATACATGACCGATGTACGTACATCGGACTCCCTCGGTGTCGTGCGGGTCCCTTGCGGCTTAAACCAATCCCCTTAGGTCGAGAACCTCCCGTATCCCCCTGGCGTGGATAACAAGAGACACGAGCACCTACGTCTTGTTTACTCGGTGACATGCGGGTCCCTTACGGCTTGAATCGTTCTCATTACGAGAAACCCTTGTATCCCCCTGATGTGGATAGCAAGAGACATGCCACCTACACATATTAATCATGGTCTTGTCGTGCATATAAGTTAGACATAATCATACATACATGTTTACCTCGGAACCTTGACCGATCCGATTGTCGGTAACTCATACTTGTTCATATACATACTTAATCATGGTGGAAAGATCAACTAGTCAATCCATGGCTCACATACTTGCTAAGGCATAATTGATCATATGCGAAGAGAATACACTTCGCGTCTTATCATTCTAGGGATTCATATCCTATACTTGACATACTTAGGGATTCATGCTAACTTGCTAGTTCTCAACAACTATGTCGAGGCTCTACATTCATGCCCTTTCTTAAATCATTGCTACCCGAGTAATATCAGCTTAAACTCTCTTGAGCCGTCCTTGTGATACATGCTAAGATTGCCATGATTATTGATGCAAGGATCAATTGACGATAAGTGCAAATTTTCAATAATTTCTAAAGACCGAAAATGCCATAAACCCAAGTTTCAAGCCGTTTATAAATTACATGATTTGATAAAGCCAAACTTGTTCCAGTAGAAAGATAAATGAAAACAGCAAAAGAAAACGTCGAAACGATCGCTACGGACCCCCACACGACTACCCCCAAGCACCCAAACGCAGAACAACGCGAACGTTGTCCTGTCTGGGGCGCCTGGCGCCAGGAGTAGGGTGCCTAGCACTAGCTCCCTATGTGTGGGCGCCTAGCGCCCTTGTACAGGCGCAGCGCTGCGAACTTTGCGTTTTTGGTGCTATCGGCTACGAGTTTACGCCATTTTCGACCCAAAATTCGTCCAATTCGACCCTGTAATGCACCAAAACAATCCAGCAACATATATTGACTTATTTAAACATATCTCATGGAAATTTTAACTTATAAACAACAAGAATTGCTCAAGAGAACATTAGGGTCCTAAACCCCTCATAAACATAAATCACTACTTTCTAACATGAATTTACACAACCAAAGGAAGGTAAACTATCTATGGAACTCACCTAAACAAGTTTCTTGCAATCCCTCAAGCATCAATCTCAAACCCTAGCTTTTGGCTTCATCCTTAATTCTTGCCTTTTCCACCAAACCATGCTTTAATCCTTTCCTTCATGTGTTCTTACTTGCTAAGCTAATATAATCCTTGCTTGATCATGATTGGGAGATAGTTTGGATGATTAGAGAAGAGAGGGAGGGCGCATGGTAGAGGGAAGGAGGAGAGAACTTTTTCTCTCAAAACCTAGAGAGAGAAAGAAGAAGAAATTATGAGGTTTCCACCCCTAAATCACTTATATACTCCCTTGTGTGAGATTACTTAAATGCCCTTCGCCTCAGTCCTGTTTACCTGACATTGATACATAATTCCATACTTGAGTGATATTACATAATAATATCCTCTGTCATGCTTAACATTCCTCATTACTTAACCTCTGATACATTTGACTAATAATTCCATTAGCTGACGAGCGGGATATTACATTCACAATAAAAAATAAAGTTATTAGCAACAAACCATAGCAAAGCTAACAAGCCAAACAAACTGGGTAATTAGTAGGATCATTTCCCTAGAATGAATCAATTCACACCATTTGAAAATTTCTCTCAAGAATCCTTTGAGACCGAATAAGTAGGATCATTGGCAGAAGTCATTGTATATCTAACAGACCCATCAGTAAAAGTATCTCCAAATTTAAGAAGAACATCGAACAACATAACAATTCTCCAGCATGAGCTTCATCAACATAATTAATCTCATCATCATGTCTCTTACACAAGGTAGGAATCTCAATCTTCTCACCAGTGTTAACATTTGTAATAAAATCACCCTTCTTAATAACACCCTGATAGATTCTTAGATAAGTTAATAAGTCCCTATGTCTATTGAAATGCACATTTCTGAAAGCCTTTGCAACAAATGGTGCATCAATACTTCCAGACAATTCAATTTTCTCACCATTCTTATTTTGATCAAGAGCATAATTACTAACATCGATTGGACTTGGCAAATACCTAATTACACCCTCCCTAAGTAGTTCTAACCCCTCGTATCTCTCGTCACTGAAACTACCCATGAAAATTGGTACAAATTTTAGTGCTATGGTTGCCCTACGAATTGCATCATGGAGAACAGACTCTGAAATATGGCTGCCACCATGAAAAGCTTCAGAAAGTTTATCATCAACCTCTGATACAATTTCAATGAGTTCACTCCTTTTTTTCAACACAAAGGCTTGCATATCTTTGGCTGCTTCTTCTTCTTCTACATCATCGTCGTAATCATGTGTTTGAGAGCGAAAAAAGTAGCCTTTTAACTTGTTGGCAACATGATCAAAAAATCCAGATCTGGAAGACTTTTTAGAGGGAAAATAGCAGGACTTTAACGTGACGAGATCAACAAATCCAATATAACAATCGTCAATGCTTCGTATTGGAACTTGAATTGCAGCACAAGGATGATTAAGCTTAGATTTTACTTGATCAAAAAAGTTCCATGGATCTGCTCCTTCCATCTCAATATCGCGGATAAATATAAACATTGGAAATTGAAATCTTGTCATTTGTTGATAAATGGCAATGGTATCAATTTTAACACCGTAAAGACAAGAAAGAACAAGAATTGCACTTTCGAAAATATGCAGAGTTATTTCAGCATCAACAATGGAATCAACATCAAATACGGTTATGTTTTTATAGGAAGTGACTACGGTATCTTCAAATACGGTTATGTTTTTATAGGAAGTGACTTCGGGATCTCTATTGTTACTCACGTATCCAACATGTGGTTTGACGTAGTATAGATCGTAGTCATGGTAGTGTCTTAATATTTCCCGGTCTCCACGCATTCTAAAGTAAGGGTCCCAGAGTCCAGAAAGCCAGACGTTGCGCAGATGCTCCCGTGATTTGTTGGAGAAGTGACAGAGGGGGGGATGGGTGGAGAGAACGGAGGAAGAGCGTACTGTGGAGTAGAGAAGGCGTGGCAAGGAGGACCTTAAGAAACAATTCATGGCGGAGGCAAGGAGGGGTTTGATGGAAGCTGTGGTGTGGTAAGTTCCGTTTATGAAGAGACTTAACCTAACCTAACAAACATTATAAGAGGTTTTATTTATTTTTAGGTTTCGTGGGGAATAAATTTTTTTTTTTATGCATGTAACCTACTAGAAATACTTAGTTGGGCACAACCTCAAATCAAAAGTATTTATGTACACACATTAATCATAAAATAAAAAAAATAAAAAAAATTTAGTCACAATCACTTGATATCATTTTTCTTTTAAATTTTATCAATCATGTATGTGTGTCTAAATAAATTTTATTTGGGGTTGTGCCTATGCAAGACTTACTATCTATGAAGCCCCGATACCTGACACGATACCGATACGATACCAATACGGCGATACGAGAAAATTTTCAAAATTCCCGATACGATACGGCCTCGATACGTTATTAAAAAATTAAATTTAAAATTAATAGTATAAGTGCACAATGTATAAACATAACTAAAAATGATAATAAACAAACATTCAAATTAATGAAAATGATCAAAACAAGTGACAATTACATATTTTTTCCGCACAAATTAGATAGAATATAGCTAAACATCATTAGTACCATCCAAAGAGAACATCATAAGTACTTTAAAAAAAAAGAACATCTTTGTCTAATGTTGACTACTTAACAGTTAACACTAATTTATATCGAAAACAAACAGCAGAAGAAACATAACATTAGAGAGAAGAGAAACAGAGTAGAATTCAATCAGTGGTAATGGGTAGAAGAGAGCTATGTGGTGACGAGAAACCCTATTTTTTTAGGTTAGAAGAGACAATATGATTTTGATAGTGCTGCCAGACTTGTAGTTTTATTTCTTATTATTTTATTTTATTTTATTTTTTTAAAGGAAATTTGTAAGACAGAAGTATAGGTGTCGGAGTATAAGTAAGTTGTGTCGGAGTACAAGTTAGTCGCATCCGACACGTATCAGTCACTTTTTTCCTTCAAAAAATAAATAATAACTGGCCGATACTTCTCCGATACGCGTATCGGGACATATCGGGGCGTATCGGTATCGGATACGTGTCGGATACGATACTTCACCATTTTTGGAGTATCGGGGCTTCAGAGCTTACTATCTAACCTACATGTAAATAAAGATAAAAAAAAATTATTACATTTATATATTTATTTATTTTTAAAGAGTGTTACAATTATTATTGATGACTGGAGTTAATGTGTCCTTGATTAATTGACTATTGGAGTGTATCATATGCAGTTGCAGACTTCATGCATTGATGAAAAGCGGTGATGCGTCGAATACCATGCTCAGAGAATATATAAGCCCTCTGTATGATTCAATAGTCGTTTGACCATTAAATCATAGAATGGTTGTATAAATATCATTTTTTATGCAATATTACTCTTTATTTTCCACCATGGCACTAGGCAGAAGGTTGAAGTCGTAGTGTATTTGGGGATGGTAAAACCAATGATGTGGGTGTGAGGGAGATACATATATTTTTTTAGAATCTTATTTTTGGTGTGGACCGTGAAGGGATTAATTGTGGGTTAAGATTTTTGCTTGCCGTAATTTTTTTAGAATCTTATTCTCTTGTCTTGCTGTTGCAGTTTGAAATCCTTGTTACTGAAATTCTTAATATTTAGCGATTGAGATTATGCGAAAGTTTTGATTTCTCATTTAAAAATTGTGAATTGCATAAGCTATGCTTATAGAATTCTTTGGTATATCTCTCAAAAAAGGAATTATTTGGTATATGGTTAGTTTGCTTGACAGGCTGATGAGAATTGATGCCAATATAAAACGTGCTGATCTTTAATTCTCATTTTCTATTCAACTACAGAACTATCAAATATGAAGTTCATGAATCATGGCAAGGTACTGTACTGTCAAGATAATGAATCATTTATTTTGTCCACAGTACTAATAAAATAGTACATTGCGAGTGAAGCAACATGCCTAAGAATAAACGAAAATAAATCATTCAATAGGAGATTTAAAAGAGGGAATATCTTTGGAGAAAAGACGGGAAAAATCCCCTTTAATATTATGGACAACTTTTGTAGAAAGGTTTCAACTGCAACAAGTGACCAAGTGAATAATTAGAATAATTGATGCTGAGAAAAATAAAGCAAGACAAAGTAACACAAACCTACCTTCTAGGATTGGTCCTTTCCATTCCTTAATGGGAGATGTTGGAATATTCTCCAAATCATTGAATATTTGCATTACTAATATCCTCAAACTACAACAGCAAGACAAGAGACAACACCAACATTAAGCAGACTAAAGTTACATATAATTTATCTCAAGGGGAGATTAAATACATATAATTTCCTCCATTTGGTTCTTTTATCAGCCAAAAGTTAAAATTAAAATGATAAGGGAAATGGAAAATAATAACTTATTCACGAGATTGAAGCTGAAAGATGAATAAATTAGAAGAGTAGAGTTGCTGGTTGGTATTTACCCAGTTGGTTTGAAGAAGTGGAAACACTTTATCTTCATCAAATATGCAAAGTCCGGGGTTCGAACCCCGGCCACCACAAAAAAACAAAAAATACTCTTCATTCTCGGTATAAATGGCACCAGTTCTAAAAATATGTTTTTTCTAAAATTAAAAAGCAAGCAAGGTACTTGCGCTCACTAACTCTTCATTCTCGATACAACTTGAGTGATTCTAAATGAAATTCCCAGCTCCAAAGCAATGAATCAGTACATAAACATAGCCAATTTGAAAATAATAATAATGATATTTGAACAATCATTCGAGACAACCTTTATAACAATTTTTTCTCTGTTTTTATTGGTCAAATAATAGAGAAAAAAGAAAAAGAGGGAATAAAAACATAATGCATGTATGAAAAAGATAGTTTTAAAAAAGTTGTCAAAAAACTATTACACAAATATTTGTTTCTCATTTGACAGGAGTGGTCATTGTGTTAGTCTTGAATTTGTGATGTGTGAACAGCAAAGGATGCTATGCACAACTTGTTCGAGGCAGATTCTGAGTATTTTAAAGTCAATTATTTGGTTGAAGATAGACGTAGAAGTAGAGGAGAATGGTGATAAAAGGTAGTGTGGAAAAATCTAGCGTTAAGATGATAGAACTGTGACGATCTAATGGTCAGAAAATTGTCCGTGGTAGTTAGTTTATTACTTACTTACAAGAGTGTATGACAAAGAACATGATTTCTTTTCAAACATCCTTAAATGCATATTTTGTCCATTTTACAAAGCAAAAATATATAGTCAAATGAAACGGATAATGTTTACTTTTTATCGAATGTAACAAATTACTATTTGTTGTGTCTAAATCTTTACGGACACAGCAAAATGGACAACCTTCCCAAGAGTGTCCCGTGAAACAAATGTTTAAGAAGTAGGCATTTTTTATTAAGAAGTACTCCCTCTGTCCCAAAATATAAGCAAAAATTGGTCAACAAAAGTTAATGTATTTGGTACAAATTTTTAACCAAATACATTAACTTTTGTTGACCAATTTTTTATATATCTTAGTTTAATATTTATTTTTAGACATATATCTCTTGGTTTAATATTTATTTTTAGACAAGATATATAATTTATATTGAGTTTTTTTTTCCTTCGTAGTATTAAATTTATATTGAGATCTATGAGTGGATTTGGCGAAATAATATTGCATTTGCTACACATTTCATTGGGTATTTTAAGACGCTAATTGATTAATTTGGGGCAAACATATTATGTCACACAAGTATTTGAGACCTATTTTTTTTTTTGAAAAAAACAAAATGATGTTCATTCATTCAAATCGATATAATACATCAGAATTAAGATCACTAAAAACGTAAAGGATGAATCTGCGAACAAACTCACAGCACCCAAGTTAATAGCATACAACGGCAAAATGCCTACAAATAATATGATAAAATATAAATCACCAGAATACTCTTGCTTCTGGATCTGCAACATTGACGTCCAAATCGTTGATTGAATCTGTGATTGACTGAAGCTGATCTTTCAGTATGAACCAACGAACACCGCAACAAGATGCCAAATCAAACAACGCCGCATAAAACGACGAACAACACAAGGTCGCACTCAGACGACGAAATCACAAAAAAAAAAAAAACACAAAAGAAAATGCTTGTATTTGTGAAAATTACTTATTTAGATCGAAAGAAAGGAGAAAAAGGATGTGAAAAATTGAGACCTATTAGTATTATTTTTTTTCATCGTTCAATTTTGATTGCTAATTTTTTTTTTTGGTAGAAATTTTGATTGCTAATTTCAATTTTATATTCTACTTTACTTATTTAATTAGTAAACAAAATTATTAAAAGCAAAATATATCTCATGATGCAATGTTTATTATTAGACAAGATCATTTATCTATAAGTGAATTTCTAGCTACTAAACTACTTGACCCAAAACTACTAAACTATTTAACCCAAAAAAAGACAAGATCATTAATCTATTTTAATTTGTTTTTTTTACGTTTATTTTAATTCGTTAAATTAGTCTCCTGAACTATTTTGTCAACATCTCATCATAATTTTGCGATATGATATGATTTGGACCATATCATTTAAATTTCGATGTGTGTCACTCTTCATATAGGTTCATGCTCAAATTTGCCACCTTAAAAGGAAATTTGTATGAGAGATACATTCACGCAAAAGAAATTCCAAGAGAAACTGTTGGAACATAGTATGAAAATTGAGTAAAAAGTTGGGTAGACCATAGCAAGTTAATATGATTTTTTTGTTGCTTCTTGTTCTTATTGGGTTGAAGACAACGGAAACCGGTATGCACTTTGTCTAATCTTGATTTCTATTATGTATTCTTCAAGAAACTTTTTATGTTGATCTTATATAAAATAAAATTGTTTTAAGTCCAAGAGAATACAAAGAGGTTATATTTTTCTCACACTAAGAACTAAAAGCATATAGTTTAGGCGTTTTATTAGTGGAAGCTTGTTTTAATTTTTGTCATGTAAAATTTATTCTTTTGTTTTAGAGATCTAAAAATTATTTTTTTTGAGGGGATTTATCTCTCTAAACATGAAATTGCTTTTTCTCTTTTTTTTAACCTTGTAAATTAAGTGAATTTATTCTTTGATTTTCATCCCTCCAAAATATATATACTTGTCCCATATAAAACGAGCGAAATTTAATGCAGGTGCACAATCAATAGGAGTATGTTATGGTCGAGTGGCAAACAACCTGCCTCCTGCTGGGGAAGTAATAGATCTTTACAAATCAAATAACATTGGAAGAATGAGAATATATGATCAAGCAACCTTGGAGGCTTTAAGAAACTCTAACATAGAACTTGTCATTGGAGTTCCTAATGAAAACATCGAATCAATTGCCAACAGTGTTTCATCAGCTACATATTGGGTTCAAAACAATATATTAAAGTACTCTCATGATATCAAATTCAGGTACATTGTTGTTGGGAATGAAATAGATCCTAATATTGATCCAACATCAAAATTTGTTCTACCTGCAATGCAAAACATTAATACAGCACTTGCATCTACCAACTTACAAAAGCAAATTAAGGTTTCAACTGCTATTCAAATGGGAATATTGTTGGGAAGTTCATACCCTCCATCAACAGGAGCATTCAATCTTTCTTCAATTTCATATATAACTCCAATAGTTAATTTTCTAGTGGATAATCAAGCACCACTTCTTGCAAATGTGTACACTTAATTTAGCTACATAAGTGATCCAAATCACATTGACCTTTCATTTGCTTTATTTACTTCACCAAATGTTAAGGTGATTGATGGAAATTATGAGTACCAAAATTTATTTGATGCAACATTAGGAGCACTTTATGCAGCTCTTGAGAAAGTTGGTGGTGCTAATTTGGAAGTAGTAATATCAGAAAGTAGATGGCCTTCTCGTGGTGGTGTTGCTGCATCTGTTGAAAATGCTCAAATCTACTATGAGAATTTGATTAAACATGTTTCCAGCGGGACTCCTAATAAACCTAATCAACCATTGGAAACTTATTTATTTGCTATGTTTGATGAAAATCAAAAAGAGTTTGATGAAACAAAGCGACATTATGGTTTGTTTACTCCTAATAAACAACTCAAGTATCAAATTAGTCAACTACTTAGATCATCTTATTCTACAACTCCAGCATCGGAAGGAGGGATATCTTCGTTTACAAGTTCATCTTCTCACCAATCTGGAAAAGGATGCATATTTTCTTTGTGTTTCTTTTTATTATTTCTTTACTTTATTTAAGAAGTAAGCATTTTTTTTATATCTCTTAGTTTAATATTTATTTTTAGACATATATCTCTTGGTTTAATATTTATCTTTAGACAATATATATATAATTTATATTGAGTTTTTATTTTCCTTCGTAGTATTAAATTTATATTGAGATTTATGGGTGGATTTGGCGAAATAATATTGTGAAGTTAATTGGCATTTGCTACACATTTCATAGGGTATTTTAAGACGCTAATTGATTAATCTGAGGCAAACATATTGTGTCAAAAAAGTATTTGAGACCTATTAGTATTATTTTTTTCACCGTTCAATTTTGATTGCAAATTTCAATTATATTCTACTTTATTTATTTAATTAGTAAACAAAATTATTAAAATGCAATGTTTATTATTAGACAAGATTATTAATCTATAGTGAATTTCTTGCTATTAAACTACTTAACCCAAAAAAAAAGACAAGATCATTAATCTATTTTAATTAATTGTCACGTTTATTTTAATTCGTTAAATTAGTTTCCTGAATTATTTTGTCGACATCTCATCATAATTTTGCGATATGATATGATTTGTACCATATATCATTTAAATTTCGATGTGTGTCACTCTTCATATTTGCAATTCGCACTATTGCTACACTTATATTCAGTCTTTTTTTCTTTCAACATCGTTTTATAACATTCTTTTAACCCATTCTAACGGCAAAATTGTAACATTAATCTGCCTCATAATTCTTTCCCAATCATATGGTATGTTATATGCTGCTGATATCATTTGATAAAATCACAAAAAACATTTGTGTCCTGTGTGTACCTGTGTACAGGTGATATTTGCGTTTTGTTATATGCTGCTGATCA
The DNA here is from genome assembly GCF_051527215.1 of Medicago sativa. Lineage (NCBI taxonomy): Eukaryota > Viridiplantae > Streptophyta > Magnoliopsida > Fabales > Fabaceae > Medicago > Medicago sativa. The sequence goes on along the minus strand of NC_140755.1, from coordinate 35,729,851 downwards.
ACAACGTTGTGAGTACCTGTGTGCAGGTGATATTTGTGTCCTACTCCCTCCGTTTCAAAATGAGTGTCGTTTTAGGTGTTTACACACATATTAAGAAATGCAATGATTAAAAGAAAGAGAATGTTTATTTTACCAAATTATCCTTATTAACTATTGGTTAGTTTTAAAAGTAATACTTTGGAAGTAATGTGAAGAGTATTAATTGGAGGGTACAATTGAAAAGAAAAAGTTATTATTGCATTGGAAACTGAAAGTGACATTCATTTTGAAACAATTTTTTTTGGCTAAAGCGACACTCATTTTGAAACGGAGGGAGTAATAGATAAAGTAAACATTTCTTTGTTGTAAACACAAATTTTGATTAATCAAAGCACTTTGCCCAATTGACGCAAATAGTAACTGTGATAAACAATTGGAAAATAACACTAGACGTCAGTCACACACCTAACCCATCGTTCCTCATCGCCGCTGGGATCGTCCATCTCTTGTTAGTTTTTTCATGTTATTTATACAAAGTAGTTTAAAAAAAAAGAAAAAAAACTAAGTTCTATGAAATATTTGAGTATGTTTTATGCATGAAATACAAACTTGTGGGATTTGTTGGGCCATGTAATAGACAAACAATTGTTTTTACTGTGTTCAGATACAGGAGAAAATCACTACTGGGAAGTTATCGAAATTGGAACACTTTGAAACTGATGAAAAGGTATTAATTACTTGACCTTTTTCAAACAGTATGAAACACGGATACGGACACAGACACCGGACACGACACTGACACGTCGACACAGCTAATAATTTGAAAAAATCACATAATTTAGAGTAATTACAAGTGTCGGGGTTGTGTCGGTGTTGGACACGAAATGTGTCCGACACCGGGACACGTATAATCCGAGGAGTGTTCGTGATTCATTTTCACATCATATTTGTTTAGTTTTATTATATTATAACTTAATGTCCTGATTGAATTTTTGTTATTGCTATCTTTTATTGGTTTTTGATATGTAATAACAAATATCATATATTCCATATTAAAATAGTAAACCTGTGTATTTTGAAATTTTAATTGCAATTCTTGCTGCCTTATCTTCTTCAATCTGATTCAATTCAAGGATAGGTTCAAACATTATCATTATTTGGAGAAGTATGGGGTATAGGTCCAGCAACAGCACTGAAATTATATGAGAAAGGACATCGTACATTAGATGATCTTTGGAATGATTATTCACTTACAAATGCACAGAAGTTAGGGTTAAAATACTTTGATGATATCAGGCATCGGATTCCACGCCATGAGGTCTGTCTGGTGGTACCTTTTATACGCTATTATTTCCAAATTGTGACACTGAGACTACTGAAACAGAAGTTCTTGCGCATGGATTTTACTAGCCCTCAGTGATCTTTTTGACAACCTCCAATATGACACTGATCTTTCTGTATAGGATCTTTGTAAGTACATATTTAAGTATTTTCTGCCAAATAGCCAAAGAAGAGGAAAAACAGCACAGCATTATCAGAAAAATGGTACATGCCTATTCCAAGAAAGGAAAGGAAACAAAAGAAGCTATTGCTTGCTTTGAACTTAAAATATCACTTTATTTTAATTATCTTTAAAATATCTTTAAAATGGAAAAGAAAAAGTATACATAAAGCAAACTTCAATTCACAATCAATAGGTTTTTAAACTTGATCACTTGAAGGATTTTGGTGCTGAAATTCGGTGGAATACTTTCTTGCTGGTCACAGATTTAACAATTCGCGTTGTGTCAGCTACAGAAGCGTAGAGAGAAACAGTCTTTCCAACAGTCTGTTATCACATGAGTTATAGCAAGCATATGAATTGTTGTTGCAGTGGATCTTCTGACCTCTATTAAAGGTAGAATTAATTGATGCAACAGGACCTGAATGAACCCTTAGCATTGCTTGGTTTATCTATCACAGTATTCCAAGATGTCTCATGATTTTTTCCTCCTGTATATCGCATTCGCGGTTTCACTTGCAAATGAGAGAGGTGGTTGAAGGAATGATGGTCAGTAGAAGTGCTTGCAGAGGTGTACCTTCTCCTTTCTAACAACAAACAGAATATAGATATCAGTTAGCACAATCTAAATCAAATATTATACAATAAATCTAAACTAGGCCTATATAAACACAAATGGCAAAAAGACACAAGGAGAGTGTCTCAGACAACAAAAGGAAAGCAGAGATTAAACATTCGGCCACCTAAATGCTAAAATCTGTACTTATTGTTATGAAAAAATTATCAGCAGTCGACGAGTATGGCTAGTTGTTCATTAAGCATAAACACACAGACTTATATGATGTATTATACAGCTTGGATGTTTTTAAAAATGTTTTTTGCACAGTATTTATATGATAATTTTGAATTTTATTTTCTCAAATCCATGTCCTATAAATCAGTTAAAAACATTATCATAGATTTCAAGTTATGACTGCAAATTTGTTTTTCAACTCCATATGTACATCATAAATCCAAGTCTTAATCATACAAAAAGTTTCAGCCTAACGTAACATTTCAAAAGTTTTATCAACTTCATACATTGGCACCAGTGAAGTATTTTTCGTCTTCAAGCTAAAGCTTTAGTTTTACCTTTGTGCTCAGAGGGTTGTCTTAACCCCAGCAGAAGTACAGAGGACATGTTACTGGCATACTCCGTCCAACAAACTATACATTCAAGTGCACATTTAACTGCATGTCAAAAACGACAATTTGAAGTCAATAAAATTGGTATTTCAAACATATCTTCTAAAGTTATTTATCACCTATCATCTTAAAAAACAGTGGGTAATACAACACAAATGGTTATAGAGGCAAATGTTGGAGATTCCAAAAGTTCGGCCGCGAGACAAGTATGGCTTAGGCCAGAAATCAAACTCGAGTTCTCTCAAGCGATTCAACGTTTGGTGGAATTAATTAACAACTTGAGCCCAATTATTTGGTTGAAGAAAACTAGATTTGTATCCGAGCAAAAGCCTCAATTTGTTTGTATTATTCAGCCGAAGAATTTAAAGTACCTAATTTTTAAAACAAATAGTGCTATATATGACTAATGGCTGAAGAAATAAAAAGCAACAAGTACTTTACCTTCCTTTAGATCTGAACAAATAAACTACATACACAACAGAAATGAAACCCAAATCTTCAATAATCAAAGCAGGGACCTGTGAAAAAAAGTATAACACATGAATTAAAGTTAATGGCAACTAAATACAGCCCATAACAAAATGCTCAACACAACACAGGGAAAGAGGAAGAAAAGAACATCCTTGAGGAGAGCCATAATTATAGAAGGTGTACACAACATGATAAATCGAAGTATTAAGAGGAGGCGAGAGATTCAAAACATACCATTAAGATTTTGAATGTGAGATATTTTTGGCCAATCAACACCTGTTTCACTTTTACACCGTTTCCCCAACTCAGGACAATTATCAATCCACAAACTTTTCAGAGTAGTAAGGCTTTGAATGCTCGCCGGAAGAGAAATCAACTTCGGACAACCCCAAATTCTTAGTTCTTGAAGTGAACTAAGGTTTCCTAAAGAGTCTGGTAAGGATGTCAGGTTTGGAAGATGCTCCAATGATAACGAATGAAGGTCAGTCACATGTTGTAAAGCCTCATCCAAACCTTCTATTTCTAAGCAATCCCAAATACTCAATTTCTTAAGAGAAGTGAGGTTTCTTAGCATCTCATCTGGAAAACATTTTAGCTCTTTAATATCGTTAAAACTAAGGGATCCAAGACTACCAAGTTTATGAATTGAACTTAGTAAATCATGGTTGCATTTCCCTCTTATAGTCATTTCTTTGAGAGATGGAAGGCATGGCAAGCCGAACAAATTAGGACATTCCATTATTTGTAGTTTAGAAAGGTGTTGGAACATATTTTCACCATCCTCCCATGATAACCTTGTCAGGTTTGGTAGCTCGGACAAGTATATAGCTTCTAGAGCAGGTAGTTTCCCCAAATCATCAATTTCTAATTCTGAGCATCCCCAAATAGCCAATACCTTAAGAGAAGGTAGTTTCTCCAATTGCGGGAGGTGTAAACAGCTTTTGCAATCATAGAGATGTAACTTCTGTAAATGTATTAAAGAAGGACCAGACATCCATTCTGGGAAATGGGAACCTGTGTATCTTATCACACCCAATTCTTGAAGTTGTTGGGTATAAGGTTGAAGCACTTCAAGAATCTGCTCCACATTTTCCTGCAATTGGGACTCTTCATCCCATGACAACCACAAATTGTTCACGTGCTTACCCAACATGTTGGCTTCTTTAGCATCTTCAACACTTTTCACTCTCTCAAGGTGCTGGATGTGAAGCTTATCTACTTTCAAATTTAATTGTCCTAATTCTGCCAAAAGGAACCCTCTTCCCTTGCCAACTACATACTTGCTCAAAGTCTTAAGTGAAGTCAACTTCCCTATATTGGGAGGTAAACTTAATAGCCTATCGCAGTTATTCAAGGATAGATGTTGTAGAGCTTTCAAACATATCAAATTATTTGGCAATTTTTGGAGTTTATAACAATTGTCTAATTTTAAAATTTGTAAATTCCATAACTTACATATGGATTCTGGAAGAGTTTCGAATGAACCATTTGAAAGATCCAAGTACCTTAAACACTTCAAATGACTGATTGAAGACGAAACTTCTCGAATATATGGCAACTTAAGCACCCGTAAAGAATGAAATTTGAATACATTGGGTGGATAATCTTGAGCATATAATCCTGTGTAGGTCCTCAATGATTTGACACTACGCATTAAGATTGAATCTTCACCAGTTGAGAGATGGCGGATTCTTTCAAATGTACTAGGCATGTCATCGATTGTGGTAATGCAACACACCTCTTCTTCTGAAATTGATTGAGCAAGATCGTGAACAAGATCGTGCATCTTGAAACTTGTAATTTTGCCAAATACATCTTTCCCAATATCTTGAAAAAATGATCTCCAGTATAATTCGTTCCACACCTGATTGCCAATATCTTCTTCGTCCAACATATTATTGGATGAAATAAAACCATTAGCCATCCAAAGCTCAATTAGAAATTCCTTGCTTATTATTTTATCTTTGGGAAACAGGGCACAGATGGAAAAACATTGTCTCAGTTTAAGCGGCAAATTCAAGTAACTTAATCTCAATGCAGGCATGACATAATCTTCATCTTGTAAATTCCATAGTTTGCTTTCCTTCACATAGTGCCACTCTTTTTCCTCTTTTTTAAAGTACAAGAGACTTCCTAGTGCTATTGCAGCAAGAGGCACTCCCCCACACTTCTTTAATATCTCCTTTCCTATGACCACAAGCCTTGTATCTTCCTCATTTGATCCAAAAGCTCTGTGTTTAAACAATTCCCAACAATCCTTGTCGGATAGCTTCGATATATCATGTGGAGGTATTGTTCCCATGATTTCTGCTACCTTCGCAAGACGAGTAGTGACCAAAATTGAAGCACCCTTTCCTCCACAAGCCAATACAGTTCTCAACCTCTGCCAATTCTCTTGTTTATCATCCCACACGTCATCCAATACAAGCAAAAATCTTTTTCCTTGTAGTAGATCTTGAAGACTTCTTTGTAGTGGCTGTAGTTCCAAATCATCACATGACTTACCAGTTGCCTCTTGAATGATCGCTTTTATCATTCTCTTTAAACTAAAATCTTCTGAAACACACACCCACAGTCTCGACTCAAAGTGTTTGACCACCTTTTCATGATTGAAGATAAGTTGGGCTAGTGTTGTTTTTCCAAGTCCACCTAGACCAACAACTGGATAGACGGACAAATCCTCAAGACCAAAAGCATTGTTAACCAAAAAATCTACAATTTTTTTCTCATCTTCAGCTCTTCCATAGACTTGAGGTTGAGAAATGATTGATGTGGTTTGACGCCAGTCAAGGACTCCGCTTCTCTTCTCTCTCACTATCTCGATCAAATGAAACTTGGTCCTTTCTTCAGCTATTTCATCCAACCTCTCTCGTATGCTCTTCATTTTCTTAGCAATTTTATAACGGAAAGCAACTTGTTTTGGATGTAGAGAGGATAAGCAAGAGCTTTGTACCTTGTGCGATGGTCCAGACTTGGATCCTCCATGCTCCAACTCCAGTGCTTGGGTGGTGGCACATTCGTCCAAGATGTCATCGAGGACGTAAGCAGCATCTTTAAGCTTAAGCAGCCAATCCTTGATAGCTTTGTTTGAGAATTGCTTCTCCTCGGCATCTTCAAGTGTAGCCTTGATTGTAGTGAGCAAACTTGAAAGACTTTTGAAGTCTTTTTCGACTCCCAGAAATAGGCCAAGCTCCTTCTGAATGAGCGAGTTCAAATTGTTAAGCACGACTACCAGCACAGCCTCAGCCATCTTGTATGTTCTAACTCTCAAAATGAAAGAGTTTAGTACAGGTTTGTGTGATTGAGAAATGAATTGATAGTAACAATAACAAGTTTTTTTTTTTAAGGAAGTATCAATAACAAGGTTTGCTTTATCGACTCATCTTTCTATTTTTTTTAATTAAAAGTTGCATATATTTTTTTTTTATTGTTCGATTGTACATTTCGTGGAAGCAACAGTTGATGATGCAAATGACAAGTAATTTACAATTAAATATTATTATCAAAAATCAAGTAGTCTTTATAATAATAATTTAATAATATCAACTAGCTTTCTAAATTACATGCTGTCGTTTGACCAAAAAAAAAAAAAAACTTACACACTGTCGTATTTTGAATTCCAACTATACAATTAACATAACAACCATTCTGTATCTATCTATCTATATCTATATATTTATTAAATTAGACCTCTAAAACCATATGCCGATACGTCATTTGCCATATCACTAAAATCTGACGTGGCAGCCTCCAAAATAGTGGCTTCCTAACTACTCCCTCATCCATCTTCTACATCGTATAAACTTATGATTCTATTCTACTATGTATATGTGTATACGTTTTTCTTATACATAATTACATATGTTATGAGCTATTTATTATAGCTACTTATTATCCTCTCTTATTATGAGATATTAGTTCTTATAGGTTACATGTGTTATCAATTCTTTTATTAATTATAATTAATTTCAATTAACTATTATACCTTAAATTATAAGCCAAGCTGGATGCGAACTTGAAATTGTGATTAGGGTTGGGGATAGGCTAGGCCGAGCTAGGCTTTGCCAAGCCTGAGCCTGGCCTGCCAAAAAATTGAAGGCCTAAGTCTGGCCTTTGGCCTGTCATAGGCTTATTTTTTAGGCCTGGGCCTGGCCTTTTGAAAGCATGACATGACCTATTAGCCTGTTTAAAAGCCTATTTCACATGAATATATTTAAATAAATAATTATATTTATTTTTAAATATACTAATGAACTAATAAATCAATGATATTAAACTTCCTTTTGATATTTAACATGATATTTTAGAGAATTTGACTATATATGACATCGTATTTCAATTTTAGTTTATAATAATACATTTATATATGTGAAAAGTTAATGTAGATTAATAAACTTAAACTGCTGAAAAATTTAATAGATTTATAATTTAATCAAAGTACAAATTTTAATATATAATAATAATAAATGTAAAAATATTATTCATATTTACTTAAATAGGCCGGTCTAGTAGGCCTAAATGGCTTTTTTCATGGCCTGAAGCCTGACCTTTTTAGCTAAATAGGCTTATAGCAAAACCTTGGCCTGCTCTATTTAAATAAATAGGCCGGCCTGGCCTGGGCCTATGTAGGCTAGGCCGTAGGCTCCTGTAGGCCGGCCTGGCTTTTCCCAACCCTAATTGTGATTAACTAGTGTGTGTTCCAGCGCCATGCGCGGAATAATTTGTTTATTTTAAAGTATCGTATAATATAGTTTGTTTATATTTACGGTGAAAGTTAAAATGATTGATCTTCTTCATATATTTATATATAATGTATATAGTATTTATCAAAAAGTTATAAATTTATTCAATATATAAGTGTAAAAATTATTTGCTTCAATTGTCAATGGTGCTAGAAAATATTTTGAAAAGTGACTTCGGATAATAAATTCAAATTGTGTTGTTTTACGGGGCTATACTGAGAGTGATCCTCGCTCTCCATCTCAATCCTTCAAAATATTTCTCACCCCCATTCTCCATCACAGGAAGATTTTTACTCTTGTCCCCGTCCTTGCATATCTCCACGGGTTTCTATGGAGAATTCATAAATATATACGTAAACTCTATTATACCCTTATGAATACATCAAAAGAGAAAATTTCGTTCACAATTTCCTTTTAGAGTTGATCCTTAAACTTGTAGATCAATGTTTTTTTTAAGAAGCTAAATTAGCCTACTTAAATTGACACTGGAGAGAATCGAACCTGAGACCTTGTAGATCAATGTTATTCATATAAAAACATCAATTTGGTCTCCCTACGTACATCATATTTTAAACACAAAAAATACAAAAACCAAAAGGATATGAAAGAAAATATATTTTGATCCATTATAACAGACTCCATGAAAAATGGAAGTTTCTTATTTTCATAGTCATGAACAAAATAAGCACACATACACAACCCTCAGAACCAATATCCATGATTGTTTTTCCAAATGATTCATCAGAAATGAAATCGTGTTTTAGATACTTTTTTTTTTTTGAAAAAAACGGGTATGGAAATATCAAAGAATATATGAATTTAAAAATGATTTTGTTATTGAATTTTAGTCTCCCCAAAACTCTATTATTTATATGAAACAACACAATTTATTGATATTGAAATCAAATCATAACGGTTATTTTTTTAATTAATTATTACTTTAACTGTTTAAAAAACCATTTAGAATATTTATTGTTCTTGGGTTGTAACCGACTAAGTTTTTAAAGTAAGATTTATTTACTTATAAATGAAATGTTTTTTTTTAATAATTATTATTTTCACGTAAATAATAAATATTTTCAAGGTTTCATGAAAATTTTGCCACATAGCACAAGTCAGTTAAAACAGGGGTGGGCTTGAGCATGGGCCGAGCGCATAAGTATCAGTGTCGTAAAGATACAACGGTCTCTTAAGAGTGTGTTTCAAATGATTTATTTATTTATTAAATACTCATACAATTCTTTTTTTATGATATAATACTAAACTCAAACTATTTCTTAGAGGAGGAGGATGAAGAATATAAACATTGAATTATGATTCATATGTGCTATTGGAGCATGAATCTTGTTTAGAGCCACTTAGTTCACATTTCAAAGATCCATACTCGTGTTCTTTTTGTACAATGTCAAATGAAAATGTGCAAATCTCCAAGTTCAATTCTTTTATCCTTGTGTATTTTTTGTTAAATTTTTTATAGGGGCACCATTTCATGATTTATCCAAGGCATCCAAATTCAAAGGATCGGCCCCCAATTAAAATTATGCATAGAAAAAGGTTTTAAGAAAAAAAAAAATTAGAACCCACTTGGGTTGGTTTGATGGTGTTGGTTTGTGACCTTGGATTGTGCTCCTCTCAAGTTTCTCAGATTCAATTATATTCTCCTCGAGATAATTTCGGTGAGTTAATTTGACTTCTTCAAAAAACTAATTAAATAAGTTGTACACAATTGACTTAATTGAAATTTGATTTTGTTTCTGTATATTTATTTTTGCAACGCAATATAGTTAGACTTACACCTGATTTATATTTCACTTCCTACTTTCAAAGTTATTTTTGCTCAAAATTGTTATTGTGTATGACAAATTTGATGGAGAAAAATGAGAATGATGACATCTTGTCATTACGTAATTTTCTATGTATTTTTATCACAAAAGGGAGTTCACAAGGAGACTTATGCAGCAAAAAGAGCAGAAAAACTGAAGGAATTGCAAAAAGGAAAACATATCACGATTTTATGGAAACGTGACACGATTTGGGAAGCATCAGAACTCTTGGTTCGACATTTACGAAACGTGTCACGATTGGTAAAACGTGACACGATTTTGAGAAACCCTAATTCAGTGTCTTGCTCTACAAGGTGAAAACGTGTCACGATTCACTTAAAACGTGACACGATTTGGGCGATATTCTGTGCCTATTTAAGCTGAAGTCTATTCCAAAAACAGGGGTTACGAATTAAGGAGAGCAAAATGCGATTTTGAGGCTACAAGACTGCCAAGGAGGACGATTTCTTCATCCTTCCATCACTTTGTGTATGTTTTAATTCCTCTAATGATTATGTTATTTGTAAACACCATTATGAGTAGCTAAATCTGTAACGCCCTATTTCTATTAAAGCGATAAAACACGCAAATATGACAAATATTCAAGAAATAGACGCTACGTCTCATCTAAACAACAACCAGCATGCATATATAATAATATCTCAACAGTCACAGCGGAATATAATTCATACATCTCCAAAAATATATATGCCATGGTCAAATAACATCAACATAAAATTCTCCAAATCTCAACAATGAGTACATCTCAAAATAAAATAATCTAACAAGACTAGGACACCGACTCAACCTAATCAGAGCCCTAGACTACTACGCCAAAATGATAGCGGAGATAGCTCCAAACATCCACAAGCAACTCACCGAGCGGCTACTTCTGCACAACGTCTACCCATCCATAAAGACAGGTAGGCGGTCGAAACCACTAGAGGTTAGCATTACATTAATCATAATCAACATAAACAACTAGGCATGATATATATCAATTCAAATTCCAATAATTAACATAAACAGTTAACCTCCACATATTCAATCACACCACAATCACAATTATCGTAAATATATGTATTCATCATACAATCATCACCAAGATACTTCATACAATGGCAATAAGCAAGACTCATGATAACATGTCATGCACCTAGACTCGACACATACATGCATGTGGTACCAAACTCCTACAAGGTCGTCACCTTATGATGCAACAAAAACATCATTATCAACGGCTATAATCAACGGCAATATGGATATGAGTATCCGATCAACGGCAATATGGATATAACATCCAACATGACATATGATGTATGAACATATGACTCAATCCACTATGCATATGTTCACCACAAATCAACGGCTATATTCAACGGCTATAAACAACGGCAATAATCAACGACAATAATCAACGGCAATATCAACATTTAGCTTTATCATAAAGTTCAACAACTTCATTCAATACAACATATGATAACAAATATCATATTCATCACTTAGCAGTCATTCAAACATCTTCTTACAATCCTATCAAACTATCCATAGAGGATTCATAAATCATCCGGCTCATAAAACCATTTTCATCAAAGTTCGTCTCTAATTTCACCATTTTAAATAATTGAAGCTTTTGAATTAAAATCAAGTAAACAAGATTCAATGCCTCAACTAAGTATACGTCTAGGCTACATACAAGTGCAGTAGAGCATACAATTACGTTTCACCGGCTAAACACGGCGAAATCATGAAAATCACCAAGTTCGTCTCTTGGTATCATTTTGCAAAACCAATTCTTTTACAAAACAAAACCAAGTTAGATTCATCACTTCATAGATTAAGTACCATTAAACACCTTAATTGAACTCATAAAACATAAGTTTGAAATTGGGAACAATCCATAAGGTTTGGGTCGACTTAGATATAGTTATGCGAATTTTTCGTAAAATTTCTCTAAGACCTCCTTGGAGTATTTTCATCATAACTCAAAAACCAAAAATCATTTTCAAGTCAAACTAAAGCCTCTGGAAAGCTAACAAAATTATCTACAACTTTCATGTTTACACCGAAGGCCAATTCAAAACAGAAACGTGTGAAAAAGCTGCAGGAACGCGAAACAGGGGATGCTGCCACTGTGCAGCTCGCCACAATGAGTAAATCTACTCTCGAGGCGAGTAAGCTAACAGGGAGCACCTCCTGCTCGCCTCAAACTTGCCCCCGGCTCGCTGTGGCGAGTTGGGACAGTCCTGTTACGGGAAAAACTCATTTTTTCACCCCAAAATCCCAATTTTGACTTCCCAAAGCTCAAATTTGATCCAAAGTTTGTTTAAACATTTCTAAACATGAAAAGATACACAAAACCATATAAAATTTGCACCAAAACATTCTTCCAATAAAATTCACCATTTGACCTATTTTCATAAAACTTCAAAAATAACAACACAAATCATCACAAGCTCAAAGATTAAGATCACCCAAGGTTCCATTCATCAACAACAACACCTCACAACATCAACAACAACAACTAATCATGAATTCATCACAATTCATCAAAAATTAACAATTTTTTGGTAAAACACAAAGCATACATATGTACATGATTTAAGCTTGCAATTTCATCATCAACAACTCAATTAACATTCAATTTACATACCCAAACATTGCATCACAACATAAGCACGAATTTCACAATTAATTTCACAAATAATCAATTATTCAAATAAGCACTTATGTAAAGAATTAGGGTAGAAGCTACAACTAAGTGATTATGACCAAAGACTAACCCCCTTACCTTAATTCTTCACAAACTCTAGCTAAGGCTTCAATTTAGCTCCCACAACTAGAATCTCTAGCTCTCTCTAGCTCTCCTTCTTCAACCCTTTCTCTTCTCTTGCTCTTTCTCTTTCTACCTCTTCTCCCAAATGACAAATGTTGGTAAAAACCCTATTTTCTCTATATAATTGGGCTCAACTCACAATGCCTTAATGAGCCTAACCCATTTCTATTCTAACCCAAAATGTTACTACTCACTTAACGGTAAAATGTAATACTAGCGGTCAACTATCGGTAATTAAAATAATTACTACACTCTCTCTAGTAACTTAGTAAAATAACAACTCTCACCAAGCATTAGAAATAATCCTCATCAAATTACAAAATTACCCTTACTCACAAAATGACCAAAATACCCTTCTAACACCGAATTCTACAATTCCCAACCAGAAATACACACAGAGGCAAATAATCACATATGAGCACATATAACGCACATATAAACAATTAAATAAATAATAAAATAAATCTAGCGAAAAATCGGGCTGTTACAACTCTCCCCCACTAAAAAGAATTTTCGCCCTCGAAAATTACCTGAAGGAAACAACTCTGGATACACAACCCTCATCCTACTCTCCGATTCCCAAGTGGCACTCTCACCAGTAGGTCCAACCTAAATCACTTTAACCAAAACGATCTCCTTGCCACGCAAACGCTTCACTTCACGATCCTCAATCCTAACTGGCCAAGTCTCAACGGTCAAATTATCCCTTACTTCCAAATCATCCACTTGAATCACATGAGACGCATCATACACATACTTCCGCAACTGAGACACATGAAACACATCATGAAGATTCGACAATGATGGTGGTAACGCAATCCGATACGCTACAACCCCAACCTTTTCAACAATCTCAAACGGTCCAACAAAACGAGGAGTCAACTTCCGACACTTCAAAGCACGACCAACACCGGTCTTGATAGGAACAAAATGTGGCGACTTCGTCAACCGATCAACAATCACCCAAATCGAGTCAAAACCCTTCGCAGTCTTCGGCAAAGCTCCAACAAAATCCATAGAGATACTATCCCACTTCCACTCTGGCACAAACAACGGTTGCATCAAACCTGACGACTTCTGATGTTCAATCTTAGACTTCTGACAAACCAAACATGCATACACAAACTCTGCAATCTCCTTCTTCATTCCAGGCCACCAAAACAACCTCTTCAAATCCTGATACATCTTAGTTGCTCCTAGATGAATACTCAAACTACTTCTGTGACCTTCTTCCAAAATCAGTCTCTTAACCTCAAGAACATCTGGTACACAAACACGATCACGAAACATCAAGACACCATTCTCACCCAACCTGAAGTCTCCACCCTTACCTTGGTTAACCAACACCACTCGATCTACAAGTTCCAAATCTTCCTTCTGACCATTCTTAATCTCTTCCAAAATATTACTCGTCAGCTTCAACATTCCCAACCTCACACCATCCGGCGTCAACTCACTAACCAAACTCAAATCTCGAAACTGTTCAATCAACTCCAATTCCTTAACCATCAAAGCAGACATATGCAACGACTTCCTACTCAAAGCATCAGCAACAACATTTGCCTTTCCGGGATGATAACTCAACTGAAAATCGAAATCCTTAAGATACTCCAACCATCTTCTTTGCCTCATATTCAACTCCTTCTGGTCAAACAAATACTACTCTTGTGATCACTAAACACCTCAAACTTAGAACCATACAAATAATGCCTCCAAATCATCAACACATACACCACTGCCGCCAATTCCAAGTCGTGAGTCGGATAATTCTTCTCATGCACTTTCAACTGCCTCGAAGCATAAGCCACAACCTGACGATTCTGCATAAGCACACCACCAAGACCCATCTTATAAGCATCACAATACACAACAAACGATTCCTTCGGATTCGGCAAAATCAACACTGGAGCTGAAGTCAACCTCTTCTTCAACTCTTGGAAACTCTTCTCACACTTAGCATCCCAAACATAAGCTTGCCCTTTCCGAGTCAACTGCGTCAGTGGCAACGCCAACTTAGAGAATCCCTCAATGAACCTCCGATAGTAACCTGCTAAACCAAGAAAGCTTCTAACTTCAAAAACAGACTTAGGTGATTCCCACTGCAACACTGCATTAACCTTCGACGGATCCACGACAATACCACATTTAGAAATCACATGACCAAGGAAACTCACTTCCCGCAACAAAAACTCACACTTCGACAACTTAGCAAACAACTTCTTCTCCTTCAAGACTCCCAACACAATCCTCAAATGCTCGGCATGCTCTTCTTCCGACTTTGAATATACCAAAATATCATCTATGAACACCACCACAAAACGGTCCAGAAAAGGATGAAATATTCTATTCATATATTCCATGAAAACACCTGACGCATTAGATACTCCAAATGGCATCACAGAATACTCATAGTGTCCATACCTCGTTTGGAACGCAGTTTTGGATATATCTTCCGCCTTTACTCTAATCTGATGATATCCTGATCTCAAATCAATCTTGCTGAACACTTCCGCACCAACTAACTGATCCATCAAATCATCAATCCTCGGAAGTGGATACCGATTCTTAATCGTCACCTTGTTCAACTGCCGATAATCCACACACAACCTCATGCTTCCATCCTTCTTCTTAACCAACAACACTGGAGCACCCCACGGAGAAACACTCGGCTTGATAAACTGCTTCTCGAGCAACTCTTCCAACTGCTTCTTCAATTCACCCAACACTAATGCAGACATCCGATACGACGCAATCGAAATAGGACTCGTTCCTGGTACCAAATCAATTGCAAACTCAACCTCCCTCTCCGGCGGTAACTCGGTAATGTCGTCCGTGTTTTATCTTGGTTTTCGGGTGTCAAACATTGATTACGTTTGAACCTTTTAAACCGGTGATATCTTATTTTTTTCTTGGGAAGGGAAAAAGTAAGCAAAACCCTTGAGAATCGAGGTCCGGGAGTTGTTTCCGCTACGGGAAGGTGTTAGGCACCCATAACGACTATAGTACCCTATAGGAACCGTCTTTAATTTCTACGCGCGCGCTTTATTTTTAAATGCTATTTTGAAAGTGTTTATTTAGACCTAAAGGGATTCTAAGTGAAGAATTGGAGGGAGAAGAATGCGTTTGAATTTTTATTTTAGTTGAATTGAAGGAATTTTGTTCCTTGCCTACGTACCCGTTTAAGGGATCAAATCCACCGTAGTTCTCTTCCAAAAATGTTTTTGTTTTTGTTGGTTGATTTTAAGTTTGAAAATGGAATTTGAAGAATAGAAAGAGGCCTCAAGGGCATGGGATTAAGAAAAAAAAATGTGAGGTTAAATTAGTCATTTGCAAAATGTGGTCCAAGTATGGTTAAAGTTCATTGAAATTTGATTAAGAAAATGAAAAAGGAAAATTCAATGGGATTTTGATCCCAAGGTTTATTTTAAAAATGGTTTGAGTGATGTTGTTCATATTTGTTTGGAAAATTGATTTTTCTAAGTATAAAGCCTAAACATTCATCTAAACATACAATCCTAAACATACATCTAAACATGCATATTCTAGCTACATATCCAAAGTGAAGTGTGTGCATGTGTCGGAGCTTGTGTCGGTGTACATTATTAGAGTCCATTGTCCTTATTACATCACGCCCTAGATACATTCTATGGCCTCTTTGCCAAGAAATTAAAAGCATGAAAGTAAAATATTACAAGAATTCCTAAATCTTTACATTCTAATTTCATGAAATTGAAACTTAAAGTGCAAGAAATTAAAGTGGAGAAAGAGATGGGATGTGGAATGAAATGGGAATGCTTATGGAGAATATGAGACATGAAATGAAATGGTTAGTAGCATAAGGCAATATCAAAAGAAATAAAGCAAGAAAGACACTACAACATAAAGGATGGAAAACAAACCAAAATAAAGGCAAAAGAGTGCAAACATGACTAAAATTTGTTCATAAAGTGCAAGGCTCATGTGACCTATAATTCTCACATTCCAATACATTTTTAAAGGTTTAGAATCAAGTCTTGGAATGGGAATTAAGGCAACATGATTTACTTGGCATTTTAAGACAAACTTTAAACATGTTTGCATTATTTAACTACACAACTAACTTGTAAGCTAAGTAACTAATCAAGATTCATACTCATGCATCAATATCAAACACAAACAGTGGCTAAACTCTATGGAATCAAATGGTATAGGTCACAATTATTCACCAAGCAATTGGAATTAAAATCAAACAAATTTTCATTTATTTTTAGCACAAAATATCACAAAAATAGTAAGAAAACCACCAGATTATTTTTACCAATTTTCATTATGTAAAATTAACACTAAAAGGTCACAAAATTATCAAGAAACACTCATGAAATTTTTAGGAATTTTTTAAAGGTTTTTTGGACTAAAAAAGTTCAAGAAAATTACTAATTCTAACAAAAATAAGGAAAAAAATGCTTCAAGTGCTTTTCTCAAGTTTTAGCACAAAAAAATGTCACCAAAATGTCAAGAAAAATATTAAGAACACATTAGAAAAATTTTAGGATTTTTTATAAACAAATTTGGGCAGACAGGGGTGCAGATAGCAAGAAATTAACTAGAACGCACAGAAAAGGAGGGTGTAAACAGCAATAACACGCAGCAACAACAAAAAAAGACAGTTATGGGCCCAAAGAAAGCTGGATCGGGTAGATCCATGGGTTGGCTAACTGGATCGGTTTAGAGAGGGAGTATAAAAAGCTTTGTACAAAAAAACCTCACACTTGACAAAAAAAACAACACATTACTAAGTTCTAGAGAGAGAGAGTCTGACTTCTCTCTAGAACCAGCTCGCCGGCGATGAGCTGAGGAAGATGACCGGAGCTACTCCGGTGCGGTGGTTGGCCGGAGCGCCGCCGCACCGGAGTTATTTTTCCTTTTTTTTTTGAAATTTTTATATCATTTTGCTCGTATTCTCCTCCTCTACTCAAATCCGGTCTTAGAATTTCCAAAACAGTTCACAAACGTTCTAGATCTACGATCAAACACGGCAAGAAACGAAAGTTCAAGAGAGAGTTTCTACCTTATCTTGATTCGAATCTGCCGAAGCTTGCAGCGATGAACTCGTTCACGTTTCCGTTCCTATCTTCTCCGTTCAGCTTCGATTCGTACCACTTCCTCTTGCTTCTTCTTTGCTCGATCTGACTTCGGTTATTGTTGTTGCTTGACTCACGAACCGTTGGCCTTCTTTTGTTCCATTTTTGATCTTTTGATGATGATCGTTACAGATTTGCAATTGAGACTTGGATTCGTCGTTGTTGATGACGAACAGTGCTGAATTTGAGTTTGTTTTGATGATTTTCGGTTTTGGATTTGATAGTGTTGTGATGATTTTTGGATCGAATTTTGCGTGATTGATGATTCTGTGTTGTTGATTCTGCGTTGATGATTATGTGTTGATGCAGAATTGATTTCTGGAAAAGTTTGTTAGGGTTTGTTCTTGGTGTTCTTGATGAACATTCATCAAGTTCATCAAGAATTTGGTGCTTTGATCTGAAAATGTGGAGAGAGAGAGAAATGAATCTGTTTGTGATGACTGTGCAGAAAGTGATTGGTGACCTTGACCATTGACTGTGATGTGGCTTTTATAGCTGATGACTGTAATGCCTGGACCAATGACAAACTGCCATGTGGCGTAACTAACTCTTGGACAAATAAAAGACTGACATGTGGCACTGGACTATGACTTGGACAAAAATGGACTAAAATGCAAATTTTAGAAATTTAGGACTTAAAAGTAAAATAAAATGAATTAAAATTGGTAATTGGAAAATAACGTAAAGTGAAACGATTAAAATTGACAAAACGGACTAAAACGAACCAATGGCCTAAATGAGGTACTTTAAAGTAACCTCTCTCTGCCGAAATTTCGTGTGAAATGACCAAAATGCCCCTGGGGCTAAAATGACTGAAAATGACTCAGATACAAATTTTTAAAATGGATTTTTTTATAAGAAATTGAAGCAAAGACTCATACAAGCAAAATTAAAAGACTCAGAGACAATTTTTAGGATTTAAACAGTGTTTTAACACCTGAAAAGACTAAAATGCCCCTAGGGGCAAAACTGACTCAAAATGACTTCAAATGCAATTTTTAAAATGGATTTTGACATAGAATTGAAGCAAGGACTTATTCAAACTCTTTGAAAGGGCTCAAACAAAATTTTAAAGATTGAAAGAGAAATTTTGACCTAGGAAATGACTAAAATGCCCTTCTATGTGAATTTTTACAAATAAAATTGAAATAAAATGCAGAGAAAGATGCAATTGATCAGAGACATATCAAATGACTTGAAATACAAAAGAAGAATTGAGTTGGTATTTTTAGGTCCAAAATTAGGGTATAACAGCTGCCCCTATTTAAGTTTCTTTGTCCGGAGAGTCAAGAGACGAAGTCTTTGATTTGACGGGACGAAGATACTTAAATATTAACATTTGCACTGCTTTTGGACATAAAAATACACTTTCAGAGTTTCAAAGATATGAATGCCATGCAATACTTTGATTATGAATGCAAGACAAACTACTGGAGTTTATGGAACCTGTCATGTCACTGGGGATTCAGATAGACACTGACAGGGTAGACAAACCAGGGATAGAAAATAGGGTACAAGTTGTTCTTTGGGTCGAACTAGCCACTTGACCAAGGAATACAAAACAAGAGATAGGTGCAAGCTGCTCTTGGGATCGAACTTGGCACTTGACCGGAAACATAGACATATGGACAGATACAAGCTGTTCTTTGGATCGAACATGACACTTGATTGATAATACAAACAGATAGGCAGACACAAACTGTTCTTTGGATTGAACTGGCTGTTTGGCTGGAGACATAGGCAAAAGGGTTGATACAAGCTGTTCTTTGGATCGAACTTGCTTGTTGGATTATCACCACGACATGTGGGAGGGTGCAAACTGTTCTTTTAGATCGAACTTGCCGTTTGACCAATAACAAAGCATGAGCTGGGTACAAACTGTTCTCTGAGTTGAACTTGTCGTTTGTCCGGAAGTATAGGTATATAAGCAGGTACAAGTGGTTCTTTTTTTTGGATCGAACCTGGCACGTGACCAGTAACAAGATACAAATTGAAAGTCTGGTTTAACAAGATACCAATTGAGGGTAACTTGTCGTTGACTTGATTTGAAAATAGACATGACCATTTTTGTTGGCCCAAGAGTAAATTGAGAATAAATTGACATTGATTTGAATTGGATTGAAAGTTGACATTGAAAGAGAGGTTGAAAATTGAGATTGAGCAGAGACATAGACATAGACATTGGATTGAGAGTTGAAATTGAAAGAGACATTGGAAATTGGAATTGGATTGAGACATAGACACTGACATTGGATTGAGAGTTGAAATTGAAAGAGACATTGGAAATTGGAATTGGATTGAGGCATAGACACTGACATTGGATTGGAGGGTTGCATTTGACATTGAATTGGATATTGGAATTGAATTGAAAGTTGAAATTGATATTGACATTGGATGTTGACATTGACATTTGATATTGACATTGAGATTGCTTCGAATTTGACATTTGAAATTGAAAGTTGAAATTGGATGGAATTTGACAATTGAAATTGGAATTGAGATTGGAAAGTTGAGATTGCATCGAATTTGACAGTTGAAATTGAATTGAATTTTGACATTGGAATTGGAATTGAAATTGAAATTGAATTTGACAGTTGACAGTTGGATATGCAACATGTATGTATGGTATAGCAAGATTATTGGATGTATGAGCACATAAAATGCATGATTATGCATGTATGAATGCTTGAAATGCATGATTGGCTTGTAATTTGGCAGGGAGGCTTCGCAGAGATAGACAAAACATTGGAAGTTTGGGCACGTAGTGGCTCGTGCTGCAACATATTCACAGGGGAAAACCTCTTTGGGAGAGACCGTCGTTGAGAGACGTATCGAAACCATGGCTGAGGGCAATAAACTTGTGGAGGAGGGACCCTTGGAAGATTCTTGGATACAGGTCGCCGTTGCTAGGCGTGTCAGTGCTGAGTAAACATTGGATGTTCGCATCTGTGGTCAATGCTTTTCATTATTCTTTTCATTTTCAAACCCCATTTTTGCCTGAACCGCCCTTTCGGGTTTTCGATTCACCGGGGAGTAAGGTTCTTTTCATTGCCCCATTTTTGCCTGAATTGCCTTCATAGGTTGTCAATCAGCGGGGTGCTCGTTTTTGCCTAAGCTGCCCTTTCGGGTTTTCAACTTAGCGAGCTTCTTATTTGTATTTTTTTCATTTTCCTTTTCATTCTGTTTTTTCATTCTTGCCATTGACCACAGATCATCCTGGGGAGTAACCTGCTTGTAACATGTATTGAAATAGACATTGACACTCATTTATTCATGCATGTTTCATTGAAATGTACCCTGTTGCTCAGGTTTGCTTTCAAAATAGACAGAAAAAGAGATGTTTTTTAAATTTTCACAAATGTTTGTTTCAGACATTGACATTTATCAAATGGAAAGGAAATATTTTGTATGAAGCATTGAAAGTAGAAGGAAAAATAGAGTTTCAAACAACAGAAAGGCTCAAATTGATGTAGAAGAGTGAAAGTCCACCAAAGGCATGACTTCACGGATTTATAAAGCTTGGAAAATGGTAATTTTATTGGTTGGTGATACATTGAACACGATGACCGCTACATTTCATAGAAATTTTGAATTCACAAGTACAGAAGCCTCTGATGAAGATGATCATTGACAGTTGCAGGTGCCCAAAGGGGTGATGTTGATTTGCCAGATATAGTTACTTGTCTTTTATTGTCAACCTCATTTTTGCATGAACCGCCCTTTCGGGTTTTCGGCTCATCGAGGCGCTCATTCTTGCCTGAGTTGCGTACAATCTCAGCGAGCTTTTTCATATTCATTTTTTTTTGTCCCTAACTTTTGCCTGGATCGCCCTTTCGGGTTTTCGATCCACCGGGACGCGCATTTTTGCCTAGGCCGCCCTTTCGGGTTTTCGACCTACCACGCTGTTCTTTTCTTTTTAGACAAAGTATTTCTTGACTATATCGGCGTTAACAGGATTTGGGAGTTCAACACCATCCATGTGTGTAAGGATCAAAGCACCACCAGAGAAAGCCTTCTTGACAACATAAGGACCTTCATAGTTAGGTGTCCACTTGCCCCTTGGGTCGGGTTGTTGACTTATCCTTCTTTTCAATACAAGTTCGCCTTCCTTGAATTCTTGAGGTCGGACTTTCTTGTCAAAAGCATTCTTCATTCGCACTTGATACAACTGTCCATGAGCCATAGCATCCATACGTTTCTCTTCAATCAGATTCAATTGATCGTACTGACTTTGACACCATTCAGCCTCAGTTAATTTTGCTTCCATGATCACTCGAAGAGATGGAATCTCCACTTCCAAAGGGAGAACTGCTTCCATGCCATATACCAGAGAGAAGGGAGTTGCCCCGGTTGAACTGCGCACCGTAGTATGGTAACCATGCAAGGCAAAAGGTAGCATTTCGTGCCAGTCTTTCTAAGTAGTGACCATCTTCTGAACAATTTTCTTGATGTTCTTGTTAGCGGCCTCAACTGCACCATTCATCTGAGGTCTATAAGGAGAAGAGTTGTGATGTTCAATTTTGAATTCTTCACATAAAGCTTGCATCATACTATTGTTCAGATTGGAACCATTGTCAGTGATGATTTTGTTAGGAACACCATATCGGCAGATGATGTTATTCTTGATAAACTTGACAACCAATTGCTTGGTCACATTTGCATAGGAAGCAGCTTCAACCCACTTGGTGAAATAGTCAATTGCCACTAGAATGAAACGATGTCCATTGGAAGCTTTTGGTTCAATTCTTCCGATCATGTCAATGCCCCACATAGAGAAAGGCCATGGGGAAGATATAACATTGAGAGCGTGTGGAGGCACATGAATCTTGTCAGCATAAATTTGACACTTGTGGCATCTCTTGGCATGTTTGTGGCAGTCACGCTCCATAGTTATCCAGTAATAGCCGGCTCTTAACAGTTTCCTTGACATAGTGTGGCCCGAAGCGTGGGTCCCAAAAGTACCGTCATGTACATCATGCATCAACTTCTCAGCTTCTTGTTTGTCAACACATCTCAACAAAACCATGTCATAGTTCCTCTTGTATAGGATTTCTCCGTCCAGAAGGAATCTGCTAGCCCATCTTCTCAAAGTCTTTTTATCCCTGTTGGAAGCACCAGGTGGATATTCACGATTCTGCAAGAATTGTTTGATGTTGTAATACCAAGGCTTTTTATCCTTCACATCTCTATCAGCTTGACCGGGCATATTTTCAATAGTAAACACATGAGCGGGTCTATCAAGACATTGCACTTTGATCACGGGCACATCATTCCAATGGTTCACACGAAACATGGAGGACAAAGTAGCGAGAGCATCAGCCATCTGATTTTCATCCCGAGGGATATGGTGCAGCTCGACCTTGGTAAAGTATGTCAACAGACGTCTTGCATAGTCACGGTATGGGATCAGCTTCTCATGATGAGTCTCCCATTCACCTTTTATCTGATTAATAACAAGTGCAGAATCTCCATAGATGTCAAGGTGTTTGATTCTCATATCAAGGGCTTCTTCAATGCCCAAGATACATGCTTCATATTCAGCTATGTTATTTGTGCATTCAAAAGTTATTCGAGCAGTGAAAGGAATGTGGTGCCCCTGCGGAGTTACAATGATGGCTCCAATTCCTTTACCATAAGTATTAACAGCACCATCAAACACCAATCCCCATTTGCTATTGGGGTCCGGCCCTTCATCGATCAGTGGTTCTTCACAGTCTTTTGCTTTCAAGTACATAATCTCTTCATCAGGGAAATCAAACTTAATTGGCTGGTAATCATCAAGAGGTTGACAAGCAAGATGCTCAGCAAGGATGCTTCCTTTGATTGTTTTCTGAGCTTTGTACACAATATCATATTCAGACAACAACATTTGCCAACGGGCAATCTTTCCAGTAACAGCAGGCTTTTCAAAGATGTATTTGATTGGATCCATTCGGGATATCAACCAAGTTGTATGATTCACCATATAATGACGCAGGCGTTTGGCAGCCCAAGCTAAAGCACAACAAGTTTTTTCAAGCATTGTATACCGAGTCTCACAGTCGGTGAACTTCTTGCTCAGATAGTAGATAGCATGCTCTTTCTTACCAGTCTCGTCTTGCTGACCGAGAACACAACCCACTGAATCATCTAACACTGATAGATACATAATCAAAGGCCTTCCTTCCACTGGTGGGACAAGGATAGGTGGCTCTAACAGGTATTCTTTAACGCTATCAAAAGCTTCCTGACATTCATCATTCCATACAACAGGCTGATTCTTTCTGAGCAATTTGAAAATTGGACCACAAGTAGTAGTCATATGAGATATGAACCTTGAAATATAATTCAGACATCCGAGGAAACCTCTGACTTGCTTCTCAGTTTGAGGGGCCGGCATCTCTCTGATGGCTCGGACTTTGTCTGGATCAACTTCAATGCCTCTTTGACTGACAATGAAGCCCAGCAACTTTCCAGATCGTACACCGAATGTGCACTTGTTAGGATTCAACCGCAGCTTGTACTTTCTCAGTCTTTCAAACATCTTTTTCAAATACACAACATGCTGCTCTTCATCACTTGACTTCACAATCATATCATCAACATATACTTCAATCTCTTTGTGAATCATATCATGAAACAGAGTGGTCATACCTCTTTGATAGGTAGCACCAGCATTTATCAAGCCAAACGGCATCACTTTATAACAGAACGTTCCCCATGGAGTGATGAAGGACGTCTTTTCCCTATCTTCAGGTGACATTCGTATCTGATTATAGCCAGAGAAACCATCCATAAAAGAGAACACTTTGGATTGAGCAGTACTGTCAACAAGCACATCAATATGAGGCAATGGGAAGTTATCTTTTGGACTGGCTTTGTTCAGATCTCTGTAATCAACACACATTCGAACTTTCCCATCTTTCTTTGGTACTGGTACAATGTTGGCAATCCACTCGGGATATTCAGCTGTCATGAGGAAACCCGCATCAATTTGCTTTTGTACTTCAGCCTTGATCTTAAGAGCCATGTCTGGACGAGACCTTCTCAATTTCTGCTTGACAGGAGGACATTCAGGTCTTGTCGGTATCCGATGTTCCACAATCTTGGGATCTAGACCTGGCATATCTTCATAGGACCATGCAAAGACATCTGGATAATCATGGAGAAGCTGAATGATCTTCTTTTTCACTTCTGGCTCAAGTGCAGCACCAATCTTGATCTCTCGCTTGTTCTCTTCAGTTCCCAGGTTGATAAGCTCAATCTCTTCCTGGTGAGGCTGAATGGCTCTTCTTTCTCGCTCAAGCAATCGAGTGATCTCATATGGTATCTCTTCATCATCATCCTCATCTTCAGCTTCATATACCGGGAATTCAAAATTTGGAGGAACCATAGGGTCACTGTGTTCAACGGGTTTATTATGGTTCAATCTGCATAATATGATTGGGATGATTTTAGAAAAAGTTTTTCATGCAGATTTTTGAAATTAATAAGAAAATACAGATGTTTTGGTTTTTTCTGGCATTACCATTATTTCCAAGAAAAAGGCACTAAAAAGTAAAAAACAAAGAGTCGTGAGAAAAAACGACAACTTTTATTGATAACGGCAATGCCGAAACAAACATGCCCTTACAATGATGTCACTTTCGCCTTGGGCAGAGCGAAAGGATTGTTATTTTGAAAACAAGGAAAAACATGAGCAACAAGACACATTACATGGAAGCATGCATGACTAAAGGAACATCAATGGCCTCCCAATTTCTCACAGTGCCTCCTGGTATAACAAATGTAGGCACGTGACTACTCTCAGCAGCCTCTTCAGTAATAGCATTGATGAACCCAACACTGTAGAAAGTTCCCTTTGAAGCAGCAGATGTCGGGGAGAATCCAAGGCCCTCTTTTCGCTTGTTTTCCAAGATCTGAATCACCTTGCCCCAGCCAGCAGCTTGTCCTTCCCGAACAGCCTTCTGGGCATCCTTCAATGAAGCCATGCTAGCACCAGCCCTCCGGGGCTCTGCACCTTCAACAGTCAAGCCTTGAAACGACGTCCCTTCAGCGGACCCTGCTTCAACACAAGAGAAAGATGACACTTGGCTTACCAGATATGCTTCTTCACCATGCACAGTGACAATCTTACCATTCCTCATGAACTTAAGCTTCTGATGCAAAGTAGAGGTGACTGCTCCAGCGTCGTGAATCCAAGGTCTTCCGAGGAGACAACTGTAGGAAGCATTGATGTCCATGACTTGGAAAGTAATCTGAAATGTCTCAGGACCAATGGTGATTGGCAAGTCTACTTCCCCAAGAACATCTTTGCGGGATCCATCAAAAGCTTTAACCAGATAGCTGCTACCCCTCAGGGAAATTCCATGATGACTCAATAGCCTTAGTGTGGACTCAGGCATTACATTCAACGATGATCCAGTGTCCACCAACACGTTGGATATCATATCAGATTTGCAGTGCACCGAGATATGCAGAGCCAATTTGTGGTGTTTCCCTGCTTCGGGGAGTTCATCGTCGCCAAACCCCAAGTTGTTGTAGGCAGTAATATTACTCACTATCCCATCAAACTGCTCCACAGAGACTTCGTGGTCAACATAAGCTTGCTCCAGTATCTTCATCAACACCCTCCTGTGAGCCTCTGAGCTCATGAGTATAGACAAAATGGATATCTTTGACGGGGTTTGCAGCAGCTGGTCAACAATTTTATAGTCACTCTTCTTAATGAGCCTCAGAATCTCATCCAGATTAGACTCTTCAATGGATTGGCCTGATGGGCCGGTGTTCTTGTCAACAGGAGGAGCAACCGGTGGTGTTATTGTGGCAATAGGTGTGACCACCTTCTTTTGAAACAAGGGTGGACGGACTTTCCCGCTTCTCAGAGCTGTAACTTCACTAGCAACATTATCAACTGTAGCTGGGGATACCAGAGGCACTTCCACTCCATTCTCGATCATGGTTGCATTGTATTTGTAAGGAATTGCTTTTGTAGAAGTATATGATACCGGACCAGGTAACCTGATCACCAAAGGCTCAACATCCCTTGTCTGAGATACACTTTTAACAGGAGAGTCATGGAACACTGGCACAATCACACATACATCACTGGCAATCAAGTGTTTGTTATCCATCAGACTCTGGATATCACCTTGCACAACACAACAGCCCATAGGATTCCGAAGACACTCTGAACAAGAAGCATGATCATGATTGAAAAGAGAAGCCTGGCAGAGTTTGACATGTAATGGCACCAAGGGAGTAACGACATTGCGGACATCCAGCATGGGCTCTTCCTGAGGAACAGGAATTCCTTCGAAGGCCTCGATCATGTTAACAGCATCATGGTTTGGAAGCGGGTTGTCAAGAACATGAGGAACACTATTCTCAAAAGTCAACCGTCCCTTTTCTATCAAGTCTTTCACAATATATTTCAGAGCAAAGCAACCTTCCACATCATGACCTTGAGCACCCTGGTGGAATTCGCATGTTAGATCCTGTCGGAACCTGGGAGGCAATGGATTAGGCGGAGGCTTGCCTGGTCTAGTGACACAGTGTCCCTTAGCCAGTAGAGTTGGGAGCAGCTCACCATACCGCATTGGTATTGGTGGAAAAGAAGGTTTGGGTCGGGGACCCTGTTGTTGCTGCCGTTGCTGTTGAGCAGGAGGCTGTTGTTGTACTTTCTGTGCAATAGCATTGACGGGCACTGGTGGTTGGCCCGGTGGCAGAGGATACTGTTGGTAGAATGGCGGGAAGAAAGGATGTTGAGAGTACTGCATGTAGTGATAAGGCAGAGGTAATTGTGTAGCAGCTGCAGATGGGTTACCAGATACCATCCCTACTTCGGATTCTTTCCTCTTATGGTGGCCATTACCGTACTTCTTTGGTGCACCGGTTGAAGATTCACCCTTCTCAAGGACAATAATGCCCTCTCGGATAGCCTCCTCTAGACGAGTTCCCATTGTGACCATATCAGAGAAGTTGTTCGGAGCAGAGACTATCATTCTCTCCTTATATTCCTTCTTCAGAGTCTTCAGGAATGTCTGTGTTAATTCTTCCTCATCAAGTCGAGGAGAAACACGGGCAGCTGCCCCTCTCCATCTCTGAGCATATTCACGGAAGGTTTCATCTGATTTCTGAGATAGGGCTTTAAGAGAGTCCCTATTTGGCTTCAGACGGGTATTGAATTCATATTGACCTTCAAAAGCAGCAGCGAGTTCCTCAAAAGTATGGATGTTGTCTTTGCTCAAACTAGTGTACCAATCTGCTGCATCATCTGTCAAGCTACTCTGAAAGCAGTGGATCATCAGTGCATCATTATCTGCGTAGTTAGCCATCTTTCGGACATACCAGATAACATGGTTGTGGGGACAAGAAGTTCCATTGTATTTGTCAAATTCTGGCTCTTTGAATTTCTTAGGAACCTCAAATCGGGATACCAAGCATAGATCACGAGCTTTAGCAGGAACACCATTGTTTCCCCGGCTAGCCTTGACCTCACGGAGTTCTCCAGCCAACTCCCTTAACTGTCTTTTCATAGCTTCCATTGCGGGATCTTGTCCACGCGGAGTATCGACATCAATCACTTGTTGTACAGTGTGTACAATAGGATCAGTGACAACAGTAGTTACCTGAGGCATAGCAGTGGACACAAGAATCTGTCCTTGACCGGCAAAACCAGAGACACCAGCAGCAGTATTAGGAGAGTAGTAAGCTGAGAGACCATAGGGACGGCCGTTGGGCATAACAAAACGAGCATCAGTAGCCACAGTAGATAGTGGGATAGATGGAATTGCTTCAGTAGCAGCTGGAACAGATGTGGCTGGTTGTTCTTGTGCAGCCAGCAAAGCAGACATAGTGTCATGAGCCTTAGCCAAGTCTTCTTTCATAGCAGCCAATTCGGCACGGAGCTGAGCATTTTCTTCTTCAAAGTTAGCCATAATCCTTCTCTTGTGAAATCTTGTTTGATGAACTCTATCTGGTTGGTAAACTTTGCGAACACGAGCCACTTTTCAGACTGCGGCGGACAAAACCAGGAGGCAATGAGCACGAGAGAAGTTTTTTGTGACCAGTGAATGCATATGATGCATGAAATGTGTTAATGCATATGCAAAAAAGACTCTTTTTGTGTTATCGAAGGGTTTTCAGACAAATTATAAGCTTGTAAACATCACTAAACAACAATAATCATAAACGGGAAACAAACAACCAACATATAGTTTTACAAGACAATTTCAACATAAACAAATGGAAATAACAACTGGAAATGGAGATCCTCAAGCACAGGAAGTGGAAGCGTCATCCTCAGACTCAGACTCATAGCTGCAGTATCATGCATAGAAGTTACGGGCACCCCTAGCCCTCTTGGAGTCTCTCATAAGCAACCTATCTTTCTCTTCAATCTCTCTCTTAGCCTTAGCTAACTCTTTCTTCAGTGTCATCACCTCATGAGTCTTCTGCTCATCCTTTCCATCCAAAGTCATGATCAAGTTCTCAGCCTCATAGTATCTAGCTCTCCACTGATGCTTCTCCCGACTCTCAATAGCTAGATGCTCCTGATACATCTCCTGAGTAGGTGGGAGTAGAGGCAAAGGCATAGTAGGAATAGATGCAGACACATATCTCATAGAGGGGTAAGGCATACCAATCTCCACAGCCTGGTTTATCACCCACTGTGTATAGGCTTCATGAGCAACACCGGACCTTACACCCATGTGCTTCACCTCTTTCTTTCGAAGCTTAGACCAAGCATCCATAAAATCCTCTCTTATTCCTGTGGGAGCATTGGAGTAGTGGAAGAAGTAAGGAGCCGTAGCAAGATTGATGGGTTTATCTTTCATCGGGAAACCAAATTGTCGCAAAGCAAGCTCCGGGTTATAGTTGATTCCACCCCGGGTACCAAGAAGAGGTACATTAAGAAATTTCCCACCACCAAAGATGATTTCCTTAACCCTTGAAGCGGGAGTAAGCCAAACCACTTCATTAGGTGTGAGAGCCATAATCCTCTGTGAAATAGACCAATTCTCCGGATTGGCGTGGAAAGACTCCGGAAGGTGTGAAATAAACCACCTATAGAGGAGAGGCACACAACAAAGAATATATCCACGACCCTTGCCGGAACGATCATGAATAGCATGGTATGTGTCAGCTAGCAAAGTAGGGACCGGATTCTTGGAGTGGAAGATCATAATAGCATTCATGTCCACGAAGCCATCGAGATTCGGAAAGAGAATAAGCCCATAGATGAGAAGTGCAAGAATAGCCTCGAGAGTGTCCTGACAAGTGGTCTTGAGGTTGGCTTTCCCAAGAAGATACTCTGAAGTGAACCCTCGGATGCATGCTTTAGTGACAAGATTCTTGGAGACATCGGTGGTCTTGAGATAGAGATCCTTAGCAATAACCAATGGAGTGGGAGGATTTTCAGGTCCCGAGAAAGGTACCCCTCTAGCAATAGATAGACCCATCAAGGAAGAATAAGCCTCTAGAGTAGGCACCAACTGAAAGTCCGGAAAGGTGAAGCACCGATAGTCCCGATCATAGAATTGCACTAGAGTATGCACAAGCTTCTCATCCACATTAGTCTGGAGAATAGAAAGTAAAGCCCCGTAACGACGTCGGAAACCAGTCGGATCCTTAATCTTGAGTGCCAAATCTCTCAAACTAGCCAAATCCACTTCCTTGAACTTGTAGGACTTAGTTTTCTTTATTCCTGTAATGTTTACAAATTCAATTTGTCTAAGCCCTTCGATAACAATGCATGACAAAAGTTTATGCATGTATGCATGAATGCATGGTTATGTTCAAGTTTGGAGAAAACATGGTGGGTTGAAATTCAAAGTCGAGGAGTCATGGGTGGACACGGTGTCCGGTGAATCTAGGGCTTTAGGATAATAGTAACCGGGTTCTAAAAAGTTCCCAAGTTGCAACCTCTCCGACGTACATCACGGTGTCACGAGACAACACTCGCTCCATGATTATACATAAGAAGGTCTAGCTTGAGTGTAGTATCGCGTGACGACTAAAACTCGAGACAACACTCAGTTTAGCCTCTGCACTACGTCCTAGAAAATGGCCATGGATGGGTTTGGTTATCTACGGTTCATAGCGTCATAGAACAATTAGAAGTAAAGTGCCTAAACGCGACAACACGCGCCGACAACATCACCCCCAAAATGCCTCAACTATGTGGGATTGATCGCATAATCCAAAACACGAGGCAACCCCCGGAATGAATTGTCGATTATATCCCTCCTAAATCCTAAGTTCACTCAGCCCGGGTGCAGGACTTTTGATATTCTCACCCCACACGTTTGCAAGAAATTAAACATTTATTCACACAAGAAAGCAAGTAAAAGAAGCAAGTAAAACGAAAGCGCAAGCGTGGAAATAAAGACTAGGCGTAACTCTCGAATGTCCCCAGTGAAGTCGCCAGCTGTTTTATCTTGGTTTTCGGGTGTCAAACATTGATTACGTTTGAACCTTTTAAACCGGTGATATCTTATTTTTTTCTTGGGAAGGGAAAAAGTAAGCAAAACCCTTGAGAATCGAGGTCCGGGAGTTGTTTTCGCTACGGGAAGGTGTTAGGCACCCATAACGACTATAGTACCCTATAGGAACCGTCTTTAATTTCTACGCGCGCGCTTTATTTTTAAATGCTATTTTGAAAGTGTTTATTTAGACCTAAAGGGATTCTAAGTGAAGAATTGGAGGGAGAAGAATGCGTTTGAATTTTTATTTTAGTTGAATTGAAGGAATTTTGTTCCTTGCCTACGTACCCGTTTAAGGGATCAAATCCACCGTAGTTCTCTTCCAAAAATGTTTTTGTTTTTGTTGGTTGATTTTAAGTTTGAAAATGGAATTTGAAGAATAGAAAGAGGCCTCAAGGGCATGGGATTAAGAAAAAAAAATGTGAGGTTGAATTAGTCATTTGCAAAATGTGGTCCAAGTATGGTTAAAGTTCATTGAAATTTGATTAAGAAAATGAAAAAGGAAAATTCAATGGGATTTTGATCCCAAGGTTTATTTTAAAAATGGTTTGAGTGATGTTGTTCATATTTGTTTGGAAAATTGATTTTTCTAAGTATAAAGCCTAAACATTCATCTAAACATACAATCCTAAACATACATCTAAACATGCATATTCTAGCTACATATCCAAAGTGAAGTGTGTGCATGTGTCGGTGCTTGTGTCGGTGTACATTATTAGAGTCCATTGTCCTTATTACATCACGCCCAAGATACATTCTATGGCCTCTTTGCCAAGAAATTAAAAGCATAAAAGTAAAATATTACAAGAATTCCTAAATCTTTACATTCTAATTTCATGAAATTGAAACTTAAAGTGCAAGAAATTAAAGTGGAGAAAGAGATGGGATGTGGAATGAAATGGGAATGCTTATGGAGAATATGAGACATGAAATGAAATGGTTAGTAGCATAAGGCAATATCAAAAGAAATAAAGCAAGAAAGACACTACAACATAAAGGATGGAAAACAAACCAAAATAAAGGCAAAAGAGTGCAAACATGACTAAAATTTGTTCATAAAGTGCAAGGCTCATGTGACCTATAATTCTCACATTCCAATACATTTTTAAAGGTTTAGAATCAAGTCTTGGAATGGGAATTAAGGCAACATGATTTACTTGGCATTTTAAGACAAACTTTAAACATGTTTGCATTATTTAACTACACAACTAACTTGTAATCTAAGTAACTAATCAAGATTCATACTCATGCATCAATATCAAACACAAACAGTGGCTAAACTCTATGGAATCAAATGGTATAGGTCACAATTATTCACCAAGCAATTGGAATTAAAATCAAACAAATTTTCATTTATTTTTAGCACAAAATATCACAAAAATAGTAAGAAAACCACCACATTATTTTTACCAATTTTCATTATGTAAAATTAACACTAAAAGGTCACAAAATTATCAAGAAACACTCATGAAATTTTTAGGAATTTTTTAAAGGTTTTTTGGACTAAAAAAGTTCAAGAAAATTACTAATTCTAACAAAAATAAGGAAAAAAATGCTTCAAGTGCTTTTCTCAAGTTTTAGCGCAAAAAAATGTCACCAAAATGTCAAGAAAAATATTAAGAACACATTAGAAAAATTTTAGGATTTTTTATAAACAAATTTGGGCAGACAGGGGTGCAGATAGCAAGAAATTAACTAGAACGCACAGAAAAGGAGGGTGTAAACAGCAATAACACGCAGCAACAACAAAAAAAGACAGTTATGGGCCCAAAGAAAGCTGGATCGGGTAGATCCATGGGTTGGCTAACTGGATCGGTTTAGAGAGGGAGTATAAAAAGCTTTGTACAAAAAAACCTCACACTTGACAAAAAAAACAACACATTACTAAGTTCTAGAGAGAGAGAGAGTCTGACTTCTCTCTAGAACCAGCTCGCCGGCGATGAGCTGAGGAAGATGACCGGAGCTACTCCGGTGCGGTGGTTGGCCGGAGCGCCGCCGCACCGGAGTTATTTTTCCTTTTTTTTTTTGAAATTTTTATATCATTTTGCTCGTATTCTCCTCCTCTACTCAAATCCGGTCTTAGAATTTCCAAAACAGTTCACAAACGTTCTAGATCTACGATCAAACACGGCAAGAAACGAAAGTTCAAGAGAGAGTTTCTACCTTATCTTGATTCGAATCTGCCGAAGCTTGCAGCGATGAACTCGTTCACGTTTCCGTTCCTATCTTCTCCGTTGAGCTTCGATTCGTACCACTTCCTCTTGCTTCTTCTTTGCTCGATCTGACTTCGGTTATTGTTGTTGCTTGACTCACGAACCGTTGGCCTTCTTTTGTTCCATTTTTGATCTGTTGATGATGATCGTTACAGATTTGCAATTGAGACTTGGATTCGTCGTTGTTGATGACGAACAGTGCTGAATTTGAGTTTGTTTTGATGATTTTCGGTTTTGGATTTGATAGTGTTGTGATGATTTTTGGATCGAATTTTGCGTGATTGATGATTCTGTGTTGTTGATTCTGCGTTGATGATTATGTGTTGATGCAGAATTGATTTCTGGAAAAGTTTGTTAGGGTTTGTTCTTGGTGTTCTTGATGAACATTCATCAAGTTCATCAAGAATTTGGTGCTTTGATCTGAAAATGTGGAGAGAGAGAAATGAATCTGTTTGTGATGACTGTGCAGAAAGTGATTGGTGACCTTGACCATTGACTGTGATGTGGCTTTTATAGCTGATGACTGTAATGCCTGGACCAATGACAAACTGCCATGTGGCGTAACTAACTCTTGGACAAATAAAAGACTGACATGTGGCACTGGACTATGACTTGGACAAAAATGGACTAAAATGCAAATTTTAGAAATTTAGGACTTAAAAGTAAAATAAAATGAATTAAAATTGGTAATTGGAAAATAACGTAAAGTGAAACGATTAAAATTGACAAAACGGACTAAAACGAACCAATGGCCTAAATGAGGTACTTTAAAGTAACCTCTCTCTGCCGAAATTTCGTGTGAAATGACCAAAATGCCCTTGGGGCTAAAATGACTGAAAATGACTCAGATACAAATTTTTAAAATGGATTTTTTTATAAGAAATTGAAGCAAAGACTCATACAAGCAAAATTAAAAGACTCAGAGACAATTTTTAGGATTTAAACAGTGTTTTAACACCTGAAAAGACTAAAATGCCCCTAGGGGCAAAACTAACTCAAAATGACTTCAAATGCAATTTTTAAAATGGATTTTGACATAGAATTGAAGCAAGGACTTATTCAAACTCTTTGAAAGGGCTCAAACAAAATTTTAAAGATTGAAAGAGAAATTTTGACCTAGGAAATGACTAAAATGCCCTTCTATGTGAATTTTTACAAATAAAATTGAAATAAAATGCAGAGAAAGATGCAATTGATCAGAGACATATCAAATGACTTGAAATACAAAAGAAGAATTGAGTTGGTATTTTTAGGTCCAAAATTAGGGTATAACAGTCCGGAAAAACTTCTGGAAACTCTTGCACTACCACCAAATCACCAACTCCTTTCTCACTACTTTCCTTCAAGGAAGCAAACATCATAAACACACTAGCTTCACCATCCAAAGACTTCTTCACTTTCTCCGCGGTCAAGAACTTACCACCTTCCTCAACTACCGGCGTAGAAAACATTACACTCTTGGTCAAACAATTAATGTTAACACCAAAAGATAACATCCAATCCATACCAAAAATCACGTCCATATGCTTCAACGGAAGACACACAAGATCCAACTCAAAATCAACGTTACCAAAACTAACAGGTTACTTACCACACACAAAAGAAGTAGTCACCGAACCACTAGACGGGGTATCGATAACCATCCCTCGAGACAACAGAGTCACAACCAAACCCAAACGCTCAACACAACTAGCCGCAATAAAAGAATGAGTAGCACCAGTATCAATAATTGCAATCAAAGGAGTACTATTGATAAAACACATACCTCAGATGAGATTATCCGGATGCTCCACCTCTTCTGCATTCAATGCAAACACCTTCCCCGCCGCCTTCTTTGGCTTGATACACTTGGTACTAAAATGACCCTCTTCGCCACAGTTGAAACAAGTAATATCCCTCTTGCATTCAAATGCCTTGTGACCCTTCTGCCCACACTTGTAGCAACTATCACCCTTCTTGCAATCATTAGCAAAATGACCCAAGATTCCACACTTGTAGCACCTCACTTCAGCAACATTTGGCTTAGAGCCTCCACCACCTTCTTTCTTCTTTCCCTTGTCCTTGTTATACGGCTTCCCAAATCCATAACCTTTTCCCTTCTTCTCATTCATCGCCTTATAATGGTTCACCTTGACCTTTCCAGCTTCATCAAACATACGACACTTATGCACCAAGGTGTCAAAGTCACGAATCTCCTGAATGCACATGTACTGATAGATATCGGGCCTCAGACCGCTCTCAAACTTCACACACTTAGAAACCATAGCATCCTCCGCATTGATGTACGGACAAAACCTTGAAAGCTCTTCAAACTTTGCCGCATATTCAACCACTGAACGGTTCTCTTGCTTCAAGTTCAATAATTCCACTTCCTTCTTGGTCCTCAAATCCTCAGGAAAGTACTTCCCCAAAAACTCAGTCTTGAACCTAGCCCAAGTCACAACTCCACCACCGACCTCAAGCCTTCCCTTAGCATTGGTCCACCAATACTCAGCCTCCTCAGCAAGCATGTGAGCAGCCAATCTGACCTTCTGATCCTCACTAGTCACCATAGCACGAAAGATCCTCTCCATGGCTTGCATCCATGTCTGAGCTCCATCCGGGTCATACCTACCCTTGAACGTCGGCGGACTGTTTTTCAAGAAACGATCAAGCTTCCGCTCCTCAGCCTCTCCAGGATCACGATGACCAACCGCCGCCTGCTCGTTAGCCTGAGCCAACACTTGTGCCATTGTAGTCAAGGCCTCTGCAATCGCTCCATCATCAATACCACCAGCCATCTCACTTCTACACCAAAACCAAACCAACAAATAAGAACTACAGCACAACAACAAGTATCGAAGGTAACTCATTACCATTCGTATACAACAGGAAAATTTAACGAATGCTAGTCCGGACAAGACTAACCAGGCTCTGATACCAACTTGTAACGCTCTATTTCTATTAAAGCGATAAAACACGCGAATATAACAAATATTCAAGAAATAGACGCTACGTCTCATCTAAACAACAACCAGCATGCATATATAATAATATCTCAACAGTCACAGCGGAATATAATTCATACATCTCCAAAAATATATATGCCATGGTCAAATAACATCAACATAAAATTCTCCAAATCTCAACAATGGGTACATCTCAAAATAAAATAATCTAACAAGACTAGGACAACGACTCAACCTAATCAGAGCCCTAGACTACTACGCCAAAATGATAGTGGAGATAGCTCCCGCTATCCAAACATCCACAAGCAACTCACCGAGCAACTACTCCTGCACAGCGTCTACCCATCCATACAGACAGGTAGGCAGTCGAAACCACTGGAAGTTAGCATTACATTAATCATAATCAACATAAACAACTAGGCATGATATATATCAATTCAAATTCCAATAATTAACATAAACAGTTAACCTCCACATATTCAATCACACCACAATCACAATTATCGTAAATATATGTATTCATCATACAATCATCACCAACATACTTCATACAACGGCAATAAGCAAGACTCATGATAACATGTCATGCACCTAGACTCGACACATACATGCATGTGGTACCAAACTCCTCCAAGGTCGTTGTAACATCCCAGACTGCTTACAGGACCGCCGACTAACCCCACAAACCAACACGAGTCTTTTCAGCATGCTTTGTCCTCACTCACATGCTTACCGGGAAACTTCCCGGTAGGTCACCCATCCTAGTACTACTCCAAGCCAAGCACGCTTAACTGTGGAGTTCCTATGGATTGAGCTCCCGAAAAGAAGATGCATCTTGTTGATATGGGTAGTACCTAACAATTCTTATAAGCCTTCCTTCAACCATGTAGTCCCATACCTACACGGCCTCCGGATCCCTCTCATTCCGATGTGATTCGGTTCCTCCTATCAACGTGTGCCTTGTAACAACCCGACTTCCCTGGGCTACCCGGCCTTGGCCGACTTCCACTGTGGGCTACCCAGCCTTGGCCGACTTCCACTATGGGCTACCCGACACTGTTACTGGGTCATGTTGTGGGTATTACAGTCGTCACCTTATGATGCAACAAAAACATCATTATCAACGGCTATAATCAACGGATATGGATACGAGTATCCGATCAACGGCAATACGGATATAACATCCGACATGACATATGATGCATGAACATATGACTCAATCCACTATGCATATGTTCACCACAAATCAACGGCTATATTCAATGGCTATAAACAACGGCAATAATCAACGACAATAATCAACGGCAATAATCAACGGCACTATCAACATTTAGCTTTATCATGAAGTTTAACAACTTCATTCAATACAACATATGATAACAAACATCATATTCATCACTTAGCAGTCATTCAAACATCTTCTTACAATCCTATCATACTATCCATAGAGGATTCATAAATCATCCGGCTCATAAAACCATTTTCATCAAAGTTTGTCTCTAATTTCACCATTTTAAATAATTGAAGCTTTTGAATTAAAATCAAGTAAACAAGATTCAATGCCTCAACTAAGTATACCTCTAGGCTACATACAAGTGCAGTAGAGCATACAATTACGTTTCACCGGCTAAACACGACGAAATCATGAAAATCACCAAGTTCGTCTCTTGGTATCATTTTGCAAAACAAATTCTTTTACAAAACAAAACCAAGTTAGATTCATCACCTCATAGATTAAGTACCATTAAACACCTTAATTGAACTCATAAAACATAAGTTTGAAATTGGGAAACAATCCATAAGGTTTGGGTCGACTTAGATATAGTTATGCGAATTTTTCGTAAAATTTCTCTAAGACCTCCTTGGAGTATTTTCATCATAACTCAAAAAACAAAAAGCATTTTCAAGTCAAACCAAAGCCTTTGGAAAGATAACAAAATTATCTACAACTTTCATGTTTACACCGAAGGCCAATTCAAAACAGAAACGTGTGAAAAAGCTGCAGGAACGCGAAACAGGGGATGCTGCCACTATGCAGCTCGCCACATCGAGTAAATCTACTCGCGAGGCGAGTAAGCTCACAGGGAGCACCTCCTGCTCGCCTTTAACTCGCCCCCAGCTCGCTGTGGCGAGTTGGGACAGTCCTGTTACGGGAAAAACTCATTTTTCACCCCAAAACCCCAATTTTGACTTCCCAAAGCTCAAATTTGATCCCAAAGTTTGTTTAAACATTTCTAAACATGAAAAGATACACGAAACCATATAAAATTTGCACCAAAACATTCTTCCAACAAAATTCACCATTTGACGTATTTTCATAAAACTTCAAAAATAGCAACACAAATCATCACAAGCTCAAAGATTAAGATCACCCAAGGTTCCATTCATCAACAACAACACCTCACAACATCAACAACAACAACTAATCATGAATTCATCACAATTCATCAACTATTAACAATTTTTGGGTAAAACATAAAGCATACATATGGTCATGATTTAAGCTTGCAATTTCATCATAAACAACTCAGTTAACATTCAATTTACATACCCAAACATTGCATCACAACATAAGCACGAATTTCACAATTAATTTCACAAATAATCAATTATTCAAATAAGCACTTATGTAAAGAA
The DNA here is from genome assembly GCF_051527215.1 of Medicago sativa. Lineage (NCBI taxonomy): Eukaryota > Viridiplantae > Streptophyta > Magnoliopsida > Fabales > Fabaceae > Medicago > Medicago sativa. Next base: position 35,690,930 of record NC_140755.1, on the reverse strand, counting down.
TTAGGGTAGAAGCTACAACTAAGTGATTATGACCAAAGACTAACCTCCTTACCATAATTCTTCACAAACTCAAGCTAAGGCTTCAATTTAGCTCCCACAACTTGAATCTCTAACTCTCTCTAGCTCTCCTTCTTCAACCCTTTCTCTTCTCTTGCTCTTTCTGTTTCTACCTCTTCTCCCAAATGACAAATGTTGGTAAAAACCCTATTTTCTCTACCAACTAGAGTTTATATAGGCTCTACATAATTGGGCTCAACTCACAATGCCTTAATGGGCCTAACCCATTTCTATTCTAACCCAAAATGTTACTACTCACTTAACGGTAAAATGTAGTACTAGCGGTCAACTATCGGTAATTAAAATAATTACTACACTCTCTCTAGTAACTTAGTAAAATAACAACTCTCACCAAGCATTAGAAATAATCCTCATCAAATTACAAAATTACCCTTACTCACAAAATGACCAAAATACCCTTCTAACACCGAATTCTACAATTCCCAACCAGAAATACACACAGAGGGAAATAATCACATATGAACACATATAACGCACATAAAAACAATTAAATATATAATAAAATAAATCTAGCGAAAAAGCGGGCTGTTACAAAATCCATTAGAGGTTAGGTCTGAGATTATTCTTTGTAACCCTAATTGATACATGTTGCTGTGAAACTCTATTTGTTGTGAGTGATTATTTAGTCTTTATTCAATTCAATTGTTCTTAATGATTTTTATATCCTGATCAAATATAAACATGATTTTGTGAGAACGAATGACTACTGACCATAGCTTTAGACTTAGACCTATTGAATTGTTCTAATAAACATGGTTAGTCTAGGAATTGATAATCGTTTGTTAGTGATATTAGGTTAGCGTGCTTAAACCTTCAAAGATTATAGACCACCTAAGAAATTAGGGGTTGTAGTTTGAGAAGAGGGTCCTAACTCAAGGGATTGATTAGGACTAATTTGTTAACTATTGTGGGACTAGAAAATTCATTCATAAGAATATGTGCAGCATAACAATTGGGGGAACATAGATGATTCGAAAGACCTAAACTCATCTCTCTCTTATTCTTTGAAACCAACTTTATTTCCTATCATTACTTTTATGCAATCAAACCAAAACTACTGCCTAGTGGCAACTAAAAGCAACTTTTATACATCCTAAGTTCCAACGTAATTTACTTATTGAGATTAAAAACAGTCCTTGTGGGATCGATATTTTTACTACTTCGATAGTTTTTGGTACACTTGCCAAATATCTATCAAGTTTTTGGCGCCGTTGTCGGGGACTGTTGATTTATTTCAACAAGGCAATTACGTTATAATTTAGGATTTCTGCAATTTAATTTTATGTATTAAAATTTTCTTTGTTTCAAGTATTCATTAATTATTTTGTATCATGCAGTGCTACTAAGGTATTTTGTTGTTTATGCGAGGTAAACAGAGCGCCGACGACCTGGAATACGATCCAAAAATAGAATGGACTGCTAGAGCACTTCAGAAAGCTGTCCGGTTGCAAAGGTTGTCTCAATCTGTTCCACCTTGTGCACGGGAACCGATACCGGAGCCGACACCTACTGAATCTGAAACAACCTCTTCTCCTACATCCATCATTATGGGAGAACCAGTACCACCGAGACCAAAGCTAGGAGACTATGGGTTAGCAACTCATCGTGGTCAACTGACCCACACTTTCCGACCAGCTAACCCCATTGCTTTTGACATCAAAACCACTGTTCTAAACGGTTTGAGGGACAAACAATTTGATGGGACAGAGAGCATGAGCCAACATGAACACTTAAGCCGCTTTGCTGAAACATGTGAGTTCTGTGTACAACCTGCCACTATGACTAATGCACAAAAGAAGCTTAGGCTGTTTCCTTTCACCTTGACACCTTTAGAAGAAGAAAAATTGATGAGGGTGTTAAGGGACAATCAAGGAGCTTTAGGGTGGAACATTTATGATTTGAAGGGTATTAGTCTAGCTTATTGCATGCCCAAAATACACATGGAGGCTGAATACAAACCAGAGGTTCAACCTCAAAGAAGACTAAACCCAACAATGAAGGAAGTCGTGAAGAAAGAGGTGCTTATGTTACTGGAAGCAGGTATGATTTACCCTATCTCTGATAGCTCATGGGTAAGTCCAGTTCATATGGTGCCTAAGAAAGGAGGAATGACGGTGGTGGCTAATGAAAAAAACGAGTTGATACCCACCCGTACCGTCACTTGTTGGAGAATGTGTATAGACTACCGGAGGTTGAATACCGCATAAAGGAAGGATCACTTTCCGTTGCCGTTCATGGATCAAATGATTAAGAGATTGGCTGGACAAGCCTTTTATTGCTTTTGGGATGGGTATTCGGGGTATAATCAGATTGCGGTGGCTCCGGAAGATCAAGAGAAGACTGCCTTCACTTGTCCATTTGGTATATTTGCTTATAGGAGAATGCCCTTTGGGCTGTGTAATGCGCCGGCGACCTTTCAAAGGTGCATGCTCTCCATCTTCTCTGACATGATAGAGAAGAACATTGAGGTATTTATGGATGACTTTTCTGTGTTTGGTAAATCTTTTGATCAATGCTTGTTTCACCTAGATGCTGTCCTTAAACGATGCACGGAAACTAACCTTGTTTTAAACTGGGAAAAATGCCATTTCATGGTAACTGAAGGTATATTTTTGGGGCATAAAATAAGTGCTAAGGGCATAGAGGTGGACCAAGCCAAGATAGAGGATATAGAAAAACTTCCCCCACCTGTTAATGTTAAGGGAGTAAGAAGTTTCTTGGGGCATGCCGGTTTCTATCGGCGTTTCATAAAAGATTTTTCTAAAATTTCCAAGCCCCTCTATAACCTCTTGGTCAAAGAAACTGAGTTTAGTTTTGATTCTGAATGTTTAAATGTTTTTTCTTTGATTAAAACCAAGTTGGTGACTGCACCAATAATCATTGCACCCGATTGGGATTTACCTTTTGAACTTATGTGTGATGCAAATGATTATGTTGTTGGTGCAGTCTTAGGCCAACGAAAGAACAAATTTTTCCATGCAATTTACTATGCAAGCAAGGTTTTAAATGAAAATCAAATTAACTATTCCACAACTGAAAAGGAGTTGCTTGCAGTAATCTTTGCATTGGAAAAATTTCGTTCTTATCTAATAGGCTCCGAAGTCATTGTTTTTACAGATCATGCAGCTCTGAAATATCTCTTGACTAAAGGGGATTCAAAACCTCGGCTGTTGAGGTGGATCCTTTTGCTGCAAGAGTTTGATCTCGAGATTCGTGACAAGAAGGGAGTAGAGAACGTGGTAGCTGATCACCTCTCATGGTTGGAAAATGATGAGGTGACAAAGAAAGAGAAGGCCATCAAGGCTGAGTTTCCTGATGAACAGCTGTTTGCTATTGGAGAAAGGCCATGGTTTGCCGACATAGCGAACTTTAAGGCCGGTAACATAGTTCCTGATGACATGACTTATCATCAGAGGAAAAAGTTCTTCAAGGATGCAAACCACTACTTTTGGGATGACCCTTATCTGTTTAAGGTAGGCACTGAGGGTTTGATTAGATGTTGTGTTACAGGTGAGGAAGCTCATAGTATCATGTGGCACTGCCATAGATCAGCTTATGGAGACCACCATAGTGTTGCTAATGATGCCAAAACTGTTGTTAACTTCCTGCAGAATAACATTTTCACTAGGTTTGGAACACCTAGAGTCTTGATCAGTGATGGGGGGAGGCACTTTTGCAATAATTTTCTTGAAAATGTGATCAAAAAGTATACCATCAGGCATAAAGCTGCAACTCCCTATCACCCACAAACAAATGGTCAAGCAGAGCTTTTAAACCGTCAGCTAAAACAGATCTTAAAGACGACAGTTGTGTCAAGTAGGAAAGATTGGTCTAAGAAATTAGATGACGCACTGTGGGCATATAGGACAACATTTAAGACTCATCTAGGGCTCTCACCCTATCAGTTAGTCTATGGGAAGGCATGTCATCTTCTAGTTGAGCTAGAACATAAAGCATACTGGGCCATTAATGCCCTAAATTTTGATCAAGTAGCCGCTGGTAAGAAAAGACTCTTGAAACTTAATAAACTTGAGGAGATAAGGCTTAGAGCGTATGAAAATGCGCTCATCTATAAAGCCAGGACTAAAAGGTATCATGACAAAAACTTAGTATCTAGGGATATTAACTCTGGGCAACTAGTTTTGTTGTATAATTCCAGGTTGAAGCTGTTTCCTGGAAAGCTCAAGTCAAAGTGGTCTGGACAATTTGTGGTAAAAAGTGTGTCACCTCATGGAGCTGTTGAGTTGATGACACCTGAAGGTGACCAAAGTTTCAAGGTGAATGGGCAGAGAGTTAAGCCATATCTGGGTGGTGACCTACCGAAAGCTAGGGTAGGACTTATCCTGATGGACCTTTAAGGGTCGTCGACAGTCAAGCTAGTGACGGTAAAGAAGCGCTTGGTGGGAGGCAACCCAAATGTATATGTCAGGTAGTATTTCTTAATTTTATTGCTTTCAAAAAAATTAAAAACACAAAAAGATTTTAGCTGAAATGAACAGAGGAACAAAATTTTCAAAGTCCAAAATTGGGCAAAATCGTGACACGTTTTGGGCAAAACGTGACACGATTTGCGTCCCTCTGTAGCTCTTCACAGAATTTTTCTAAGTTAAATTAGTGCCCATTCAACATTTTGAAAAACGTGTCACGATACTTAAATCGTGACACGATTTTGGCACTTCAAAATTTTTCTAAGCCTCAAACTGGTGGCTTTCAACATTGAGAAATCGTGACACGTTGGCCAAAATGTGCCATGATTTCTAGGCAAGATTTTTTTTCAAATTGAGCAATCGTGACACGTTTTGCCCAAACGTGACACGATTTTTGGTGGTTTCAAAATTTTACCGTTACAAAACAAAATCGTGACACGTTTTTGGCCAAACGTGACATGATTTTCCCAGCCTATAAATAAACCCAACACGATTTTCCTTTCATTCACTTCCAAAAGTAGCCAAACTCTGCCAAAATTTTCCCAGAACCCTAACCTTCGAACTTCCAAACCTTCTCTACCAAAAATCTTCACTTTTCACCTTCCAATCACTAAACCATCATCATCTACCTTCATCATAACCCACCAACAACCAAACTTCATCATATTCATCATCTCCATCACAAACCCTAACCTTCATTAACCCTAACTTTCATCTTTTCTACAACCCTAACCCAACCACCCAACCCTAAACATGGTGGAAACATGCAACAAAGGCAAGTCCCAAGCCCCATCCCAGCCATCCAAAAGGGCCAAGACGGCCCCCAAACACAAACAACCCGTTAAACCTAACCCTAACACCGCACCACCACCGTCCGTAAACCACCGATTTTACAACGATGCTGCCCGAGACCGTTTCAAGGACATCCGTGGCTATAGAGTGATCCCCGAGAGAGGGTTTGATTTCACTAAACTCATATCCAACCCAGAGTTCCACCAAGTCATCACCGAGAGAGGGTGGGAATCCCTTGTGAGTATGATCTTCGAGCAGGCGAACAAGACGGTGGGGATAGAGTTTTATGCCAACGCTAGGTTCATGGGGAGGAAGTATGTGTCCTATGTGAGGGGGAAGGAGATTGATTACAGCCCGGAGAGGATCAATAACTTGCTGGAGATTGTGCCACTGGAGGCGTGTGATGTGAAGAGGAGGATGGAGGAGTGCAAGAATTGGGATGATGAGAGGTGGGAAGAGTTGTTGTTGCAGATTTATGTAGAGGGTGCGAAGTGGCATGGAGGGTCGCACATGTTGTTGAGGGCTGACTTCAAGCCCTATGCTAAGGCGTGGGCATCTTTTGTGGTGCAAACCTTGGAGGGCATCTCTTGTACTTCAGAGATTCCACTGCCTCGCTTGCTTACGCTGTCTGCTATTCTTGATGGTGCACCCTTCAACGTTGGTGAGTTAATTGCCGACAATATTTATATGTTTGCATCAGGTACCAAGAAGGCCCTCCCTCACTTGAGCCTTATCAATTGGCTTTGTGAGGAGGAAGAGTGCGATTTGTTCGCAAATGATCTTAGTGCACCTATGATGAAGCCGATCAATGACACCTACATGGATGGCTTTGTCAAGGACTACCATGAGTGCTTGCATGTTATTCAGGTTGCAGAGCCAGCAGCAGCAGGATAGCCACAACCACCACCACAGAGTCAGACCTTTGCTGGAAAGGGGAACAGTCAGTAGGTTGCCCATGGACCTATCTATCCTATGATGCTGGACTACATGTTCGGCCATGCTAACTGGATGAATGAGGTGTCAGATCAGGAGTATTGGAACCGTCCTAGGTTTGGTCAGGAGTTCACTGAGGCGGTATGCCTCAACAGGAGGAAGATGACGGGCTCTTTTGAGTGCTTTGATGGGTCCGAGGAGGCTATGGACCACTACTTTGATGTCACCAGAGGTCGAGCTCAGGCTAGAGAGCAGGAGATCTGAGCCGACTTTGCTGCTGGTGGCGCCCAGTCTAGACAGCACTTTGGGGAGGACACTTATGTAGAGGAGAACCCCAGCACATGGATTCCGGATGACCAGATGCAGGATTGAGTGGACTACTGATGGTCCACCTTTTGTTATTTTTCTGTTTTTGTTTCAGCACTTTGGTTATGTACTCTTAATTTTATGTTCGAACAATTTTACTTGCTTTTATAAGTTTAACTCGGTTGTACCCCCCGTTTATGTAATTATTCCTGCACTTGTTTATTATTGATGAATTTGCTTGTTTAGTTGACTTTTTAAAGTTTGATAACAAATGTTTGTTCAAGTGGTATTCCAAATGTTCAAAAGGAGGAGTGACTTGTGTTTCAAAGGCGAAGTGTACGGCGTTAAAGATAGGTAGTCACAACTCCCAGATATCATAACTGTAAGGATTCATGGCCAAATTTTATTTTTCCAATTTACTTATATAGAGTGTTCCATGCATTTACATTTCTAGAACTTGCGATTTTTCTCTACTGTTGATTGATCTTTGTCATTAGCACACTGAGGCAAAAGTGCTTGCTCCTGTGAGCCTTTTGAAGCCTACCCTGATTTTAATTGTTATATTTTATCCTTTTCTTAACCACTTTGAGCCGGTAGGATTAGAACTTTTTGTTCGGTGACAAACTACATTACAAGCTTAGAGACTTTTAGGATTGTCCCTTATTGTTTTTCTGTGTTAGGCATTGTAGAATGTTGCTAAAGATTAAGTTTGGGGTTGCTATTGGAATTTGCAACCAACTAAGTTTGGGGTGGGGGTACTAGAGAACATAAGAGAACAAAAGAAAGAATTTGTCATGCAAAATACACACAAAAATGGTGTATCAAGAAAAAATGAATGATGAAAATATAATGAAAAAGGGACAAAACATTGAAAATCCGAGTAACTCCAAACTCGATTGTCCCAACTGTTATAAATATTCTCTAGTACCTTTGCAATTGTGTTCCATAAGGTGAATGAGTTGGATTGAATTTTGTGCTTAACTTTTGTAGGAATGCCTAACTCAAAGTTTGTGTAGCCTACTTATCCAAATATTATCCCACCTTCACCTAAGCCCCGTTATAACCCTTAAAGACCTCAAAGTGTGCATTGACATTGATTTTGATTGTCGTTTAGAAAGTTTTCAAGCGTATGGTAATATGTAGATTGCATATCGACTATGTGTGAACCCTTTTCAATTTGTTGCATGGAGTTGTGAATTGGTGGATGCGTGCAAGTCAAATTGGCTCATTTTTAGCTAGTAAGGTGTTGAACTTTTGGGTACTATCGCTTGATCAAGTAATTGTTATTTTACTGTCGATTGTCAGCTTTGCAAGTAAATTCCTTGAGTACAAGGAGTGGTGTAAGTTTGGGGTTGTGATGACATCTTGTCATTATGTAATTTTCTATGTATTTTTATCACAAAAGGGAGTTCACAAGGAGACTTATGCAGCAAAAAGAGTAGAAAAACTGAAGGAATTGCAAAAAGGAAAACGTGTCACAATTTTATGGAAACGTGACACGATTTGGGAAGCATCAGAACTCTTGGTTCGACATTTACGAAACGTGTCACGATTGGTAAAACGTGACACGATTTTGAGAAACCCGAATTCAGTGTCTTGCTCTACAAGGTGAAAACGTGTCACGATTCACTTAAAATGTGACACGATTTGGGCGATATTCTGTGCCTATTTAAGTTGAATCTATTCCAAAAACAGGGGTTACGAATTAAGGAGAGCAAAGTGCGATTTTGAGGCTACAAGACTGCCAAGGAGGACGATTTCTTCATCATTCCATCACTTTGTGTATGTTTTAATTCATCTAATGATTATGTTATTTGTAAACACCATTATGAGTAGCTAAATCCATTAGAGGTTAGGTCTGAGATGATTCTTTGTAACCCTAATTGATACATGATGCTGTGAAACTCTATTTATTGTGAATGATTATTTAGTCTTTATTCAATTCAATTGTTCTTAATGCTTTTTATATCCTGATCAAATATAAACATGATTTTGTGAGAACGAATGACTACTGACCATAGCTTTCGACTTAGACCTATTGAATTGTTCTAATAAACATGGTTAGTCTGGGAATAGATAATCGTTTGTTTGTGATATTAGGTTAACGTGCTTAAACCTTCAAAGATTATTAGACCACCTAAGGAATTAGGGGATGTAGTTTGAGAAGAGGGTCCTAACTCAAGGGATTGATTAGGACTAATTTGTTAACTATCGTGGGACTAGAAAATTCATTCATAAGAATAGGTGCATCATAACAATTTGGGGAACATAGATGATTCGAAAGACCTAAACTCATCTCTCTCTTATTCTTTAAAACCAACTTTATTTCCTGTCATTGCTTTTATGCAATCAAACTAAAACTACTGCCTAGTGGCAACTAAAAACAACTTTTATACATCCTAAGTTCCAACGTAATTTACTTATTGAGATTAAAAACAGTCCTTGTGGGATCGATATTTTTACTACTTCGATAGTTTTTGGTACACTTGCCAAATATCTATCAGAGAACATGACATAGGATGATGTTAAAAAAAATGACTTATATATTATTTTCTGAATAATAGTTCCCAATTTCTTATCAATATACAACTGAGTTTTTGGAGAATCATCCATTTATATAAGCATAAATCTATTAGCGCAATGAAAAAAATTCTATTAAAAAAATATTTTCAAAAAAAAAATAAGTAATATATTATTGTATTTGGGTAAATAAATAATAACAAATAATCAAAATAATAAGAAAAAATTGGTAGTCACTTACCAACTGAATAGTTGTTGTCGTAAGAATCATTGAAAATATCATATGCTAGTTTTAACGAATACATGTTTGTAGAGACTAAAACAATTTTAGATATTTTGACTTTGTTATTGATTGTGAAATTCAGTTTGTATTCGTTACATGATTCTCTATACGAACCATTGTTGGAACCAACATCAAATGAGAAAATTTCATACATCATTCCCTCTTGAAGTTGCTCCTTGAACTTGTAAATCAATGTTCTCTTATAGTAACACTATTTCGGTTACCCTACATAACAGATTAAAACATCCTATTACAAATAAAAAAATACAAAAAACTAAAACGATATGAATGAAAATACCTCTTGATCCATTAGAACTAACTCCATAGAAAATGGAAGTTTCTTACAACAAAGCATGAACAACCCTCATAACCATTGTTCATAATAGTTTTCTAGGTGTTCATAGACAATTTTTTTGCAAAAGAAACAACATGATTAAAAATATCAGAAAACCATGAAATAGATGAATAAGAAAATTGTTGTGATTGTGAATTCGTTGTACCCCAAAATGCTATTATTTTTCTACAAAAATAATATCATAACGTTTATTATCTATAAGTTATTGATTTAAACATTTTAAAATCAACATTGTTAATATCTTTAATACTATTTTCTCAAAAAATATCTTTTATAATATTAAACATGTATTAAATAATTAAATTTAATTATTTAATGGTAGTGTCGGTTTGTAGTTTGTGTATGTCCACCGATGAGTCTTCGGAGCACCTTTTTCTTACATGTACATTCGCCAATCAGCTTTGGGACTGGATAGGTAATAAGCTTAATTGTTCTATTGATCGTTCTACTGTAGATTCTCTTCTATATTGTAGACCATATCGTTGTTCTTCGCAAGTGTCGGATATTTATATAGCAGCGGTATTACACACCATACATTCTATTTGGTGGGCTCGGAACTCTGTTCGCTTTTCCGATGGTGCGCCTACTTTACACTCAGCTAAGGTACGTATTCATTCATTTATAACAATGACGGGCAATATATCTACGGGTTACTGCCTACCTTCGGACTCTGGTTTGCTTGATTCTTTCACGGTTTCTCCCCATTGCCGCAAGGTTAAGGACATTATTCCGGTGGTTTGGAAGCCTCCCACCGCTCCGTGGTTAAAAGTTAATACGGATGGCTCGGTAATAGGTGGTTATGCCGCTTGTGGGGGGCTGTTTCGGGATCACCGAGGATCTTTTCTTGGTGCATTTGCTTGTAATATTGGTATGCATTCTGTCTTTTATGCAGAGGTTTTGGCCATTATTTTTGCCATTGAATTCGCTGACCGACATGGCTGGAGGAATATTTGGTTGGAGAGTGACTCTACTAGTGCTATCATGATCTTCTCGAAACCTCATTTGGTGCCCGTATTGTTACGTAACCGATGGCACAATGCTCGAAATCTTCGGGTTCAGGTGATTGCTTCACATATTTTCCGCGAGGGTAACTGTTGTGCTGATTATTTGTCACATTTGGGTCACTCTGTGGTTGGAGCAGTTTGGCTAGACACTCTCCCTCATGCTATTTCGCTAGAGTTCTTTCGGGACAGATGTGGTTTACAGAACTACAGATTTCCTTAGTCTGTTTTTTGTATGTTTCTGTTTTTTGTTGTTTCTGCTGATTTTTATGAGGGTTTTGGCCTAGTCCCCCCTCCTTCTGTAAATATTTTTCCTTTTTTTTAATAAAATATCTTTGAGTTTGGCGGTAGAGGATGGAGGTGTCTCGGGGTGCCAACCTAGTTGGGATGTCGACGATGTCTCCTGATGCCTGTCCTTTCTCCTTGCTTAGCAAAAAAAAATAATTAAATTTAATTTGGTGTAACCGACAAAAAATGAATTAAATAATATTTGAAATTTAATAGACCTACAAATTATTAATTATAATATTATTATATGTTTGTAACCGTTCAAAACATATTTCTTTAAAAAAAAAATTAAAAAAATTAATTAGTATATTATTATAATTGTGTAACGAATCAAAATAAAATTGTGTAAGGGACCAAAAATCAAAACACGATATTTTCATATTATTTATTGCAACTTTGTAACCTACTAAATTTTTAATGTGTCATATAAATATTAACCGAAACACTAATTATATTAATAATTATTTGATTGTAACCAACTATGTATCTTATGCAAGATTTAATTTTAAATAAAAAACAGTTTTTTAATAATAATTATTATTAAACAAGTATTAAAAAATAGGAGAAATTTTTGGAACAAATGCCAAGTCATATTTTGATGATGTGGACATCCTTAGAGGAGAGGATTTCTGAAATAGTGCATTTAGAAAAACTCTTAATTGTTGGTATAAAGATTTATTTTTAGAAGTAACATTGATGCTTCTAATATTCCTCCTTCTAACTTTTGAGATAAAAATGCTTCTATTATCTATTGCATAGTGTTCATCACTTTCACATTCCTAATTTTTAGATGACATCTGAGGCAGTTTTGGGGCAAAGGTCGCAAGTTAGGGGTCGCAAAACGCTAAATTTCTTGTAGTGATGTTTCTTGCGGGACTCCTACTAAACTTAATCAAACATTGGAATCTTATTTATTTGCTATGTTCGATGAAAATCAAAAAGGGTTTGATGAAACAGAGAGACATTATAGTTTGTTTAATCCTAATAAACAACTCAAGTATCAAATTAGTCAACTACTTAGGTCATCTTACTCAACAGCTGCTGCATCGGAAGAAGGAGGGATATCTTCGTTTACAAGTCCATCTTCTCACCAGTTTCTGTGGGCAAGTCCATACAGAGCTACAATCTGGCTTAAAATGGCCCCCCTGCAAGTGGACGGTGGGTTTGGTCCCCTCAAACTAGTCGGTTCTTGTGTCGGATACCGAGTTTTAAAAAAAAGTTCATCTTCTCGCCAATTTGGAAAAGGAGACATATTTTCATTGTGTTTCTTTTTATTTTTACTTTATTTAAAAAGTGGGAATTTTTTAATTAAGAAGTAAGCATTTTTTTTTATATCTCTTTGTTTAATATTTATTTTTAGACATATATCTCTTGGTTTAATATTTATTTTTAGACAAGATAGATAATTTATATTGAGATCTATGAGAGGATTTGGTGAAATAATAACCTCAGTGGTTTATATCTTATGTATGTACATGTAACATTAACAGTTGGTTTTATAGGCCACACAGAGAATTTTTGCCGTGATAAATTCGAGTCCAACTCTGCCAGTAGCAAGAAAAAATGTGGGGTTTACCTCCGTGCTGAGAATAATTATGCTAGTGGTGGTCACAAAGAGGCGAGTAAATGGCTAGTTGGTGGTCGGAGTAAGAATTCCGGTTGTCAGAAGGAGGAAGGAACAACCATTAATGACAATCAAAGTAGTCATTCAATGGCATTTGATGGTTACGGAATTTCAAATCATAAAATTTATGGGCGTGTTAAAGTTGGAATTAATGCGGAGTCAAGAGTATTAACTTTTTTCAAGTTCATGGAATGTCAACGTTCGGATGAGACGAGATTAGTAAGATGGTGGACAGAAATTGATCCCGCTAAAAATACTAGTGGTGGGTCCAAGAAGGACGAGGTCAAAACCAACAAATTTTTTTTTGCTCCGAATCTCACAAAATCGGATTAAATAAACCAAGTGTTAGCGGAAGGTATGACGAACAAGGATGAATTTTTGTATGCAAATGGGGGGGGGGGGTGCAGAAGCATACTGGATATTGATAGAGTTAGAGGCCCAACAGAAGGTGAGCCCACAAAACTCTAAAGGTCCTTCAAATTTGAAAATTCTTTGAGAACTGAAGAGTGGATAAATGAGGTAATTCAGAACAGCTGGCTTAGGAATGCGGGAAACAATGTCATTAATAAATTATCCGCATGTGCAGAAGATTTGACGCATTGGAGTAAAACTCATTGCAAAAACTCCGGATTGATATTGAAAATTGTCGAAATCAGTTCAGTAGAAGTCGCAGTGTCAGTGGAATTCAAGATGAGGTCTGATTCAACAATTTGAGGAAAAACTCGATCATCTACTTGTTCATGAGGATATGTATCGCAAACTGAGAGCAAAGACGCATTGGTATCATGATAGAGATTTGAATACGAAATTCTTTCATGCTACAGCTACTAAAGTCAACAAAATTCTTTCTCTTGAAACTGATGAAGGAATCCGTATTACAGATGATTCGGGGATGCGATCGATAGAGAAGAGTTACTTTGAAGAATTTTTTGAAGTACATGAAAGTGTTCGCTCTCCAGTGGTTAATTTGCTAGACCATGTCATCGATAGTGAAGACAATGATCAACTGACATCTCCTTTTTGTATAGAAGAATTTAAAGAAGCAATGCTCTCCATGCAGCCTGACAAATGCACGAGACCTGATGGTTTCAACCCTAGATTCTACCAACATTTTTGGTTAGTATATGCAGAGATGATATCAACAATGAGTGTTGTCAGTGGTTGAAGGAAGGGCAATTTCTTCCAACCTTGAACCCCACGAATATAGTTCTAATCCCAAAAAGTACAGAACAAAAAACTATGAAAGACTGGAGACCCATAGCATTGTGTAATGTTCTTTACAAGCTTCTGTCCAAGTTCCTTACAAATCGTCTAAAGAAAGTCCTTCACAAATGCATTGCCGATTCACAGTCTGCTTTTGTACCTGGCAGATCCATTCTGGATAATGCTTTAGTAGCTATTGAGTTGGGTCATTATATGAAGACAAAAACAAAAGGTGATGAGAAACGTGTTGCCCTGAAGCTTGATATAAGTAAAGTGTATGATAGGATTGACTGGTCATATCTCAAAGATGTTATGTACAAGATGGGTTTCTTGGAAAAGTGGATCCAATTTATCATGATGTGTGTGGAAATAGTTGACTATTCCGTCATTGTGAACAAAGAGATGGTGGGAACTGTTATTCCAGGGCATGGTCTAAGGCAAGGCGGTCCATTATCACCTTACTTATTCATTTGGTGTGCTGAAGGTCTATCTGCGTTGATCATAAATGCTGAAAATAGAGGGGTTCTTCAAGGTGTACGCGTTTGTCGTAGTGCCCCAAGGCTGTCCCATTTACTTTTTGCTAAGGATTGCTTCTTTTTCTTTCAAGCGGAGGAGAATCAAGCAAGGGTAATGAAGCAGATTTTAATAACTTATGAGGTTGTGTCAGGTCAAGCCATTAGCCTTCCTAAGTTTGAGATTTTTTATAGCAGAAATGTCCAAGATCCGCTGCAACAATCCATCACCAATATGTTAGGGGTGTGTGCAGTTTTGGGTACTGGCAAGTATCTAGGACTGCCATCAATGGTTGGGCACAGCAAAAAGGCAACCTTCAGTTTCATCAAGGACCGGGTATGGCAGAAAATTAGTAGTTGGAGTCGCAAATGTCTGTCCAAAGTAGGTAGGGAGGTTATGATCAAATCTGTTCTCCAAGCTATTCCTTCGTATGTCATCTCCTCAACGAAATTGAAAATATGATGAACACCTTCTGCTGGGGACATGGAAGTGCAAGTAACAAAGGGATGCATTGACTTTCTTGGGAAAAGTTATTAGTACATAAAAATCATGGAGGTATGGGTTTCAAAGATTTGGCTGCTTTTAATGTTGCAATGCTTGGAAAACAGGGATGGCAGCTACAAACGGATTCGGATAGTTTAGTCTCAAGAATCTTTAAAGCTCGATATTACCCGAATAGTAGTTATCTAGATCTAAATTGGGTTATAATCCAAGCTTTGTTTGGCATAGCATATTCAGCACCAAGGTGGTCGTTAGGCATAGTGCCCACTGGAAAATTGGTTCCGGGGTTAATATTCCTATCTATAACGAGCCATGGATATTGGAGCATGATCTAGAACTTATCCTGCTGGCCCTGATATGTTGGCTCTTCAACCTTATTCAGTGGGTCATTTAATTGATCAAAATGTTAAAGTTTGGAATGAACAGTTGGGTCGTCAGTTATTTGGAAATGAAACAACCCAAAATATATTGAATACTCCATTACACCAACAAGTCCAAATGGATAAATTGATTTGGAAGGCGGAGAAGAATGGGTGTTTCTCGGTTAGAAGTGCTTACCACATTTGTATTAAAGATATTATAAACAATGATCATTTGCGGAAACCGGGGTATTGGAGTGGCATATGGAGACTGAAAGTACCTCCCAAAGTTAAGAACTTGGTGTGGAGAATTTGTAGAGACTGTTTTCCAACGCGAGTAAAGTTGTGAAGCAGAGGCATCAATTTCCCATCAACTTGTGTCAGGTGTGAAGACCCCCATGAAGATAGCTATCATATACTTTTCCACTACAAGGCGGCCATCGATGTTTGGATTGTGGCCAATGTTTGGAATCTGATTTCTCCATCTCTGAATCAGTTTGATAATGCACCAGATATCATATTTAATTTGTTGGAAAAGTTGCCTACCGCCCAGGTCGAGCTATCGTTACCATAATGTGGAGCATCAGGAAAGCTAGGAACCTGAAGTTGTGGCAACAAGTGTCAAACTCGAGCGTTACAATACGAGAAAGACCTAAGGACCTTTTAGAAGGTTTGAGGAATGCTAATCGCAAGCAAAGTCCTACAAGTCAGAACCACACATCCAACTCAGTTACTAGAGATATAGACATCAGATGGAGGAAACTGAGGAGCGGCATATTTAAATGTAATGTTGATGCCTCTTTTTCAAATGCCAGAAATAAGGTAGGAGTGGGCATGTGCATTTGAGATTAAGCAGCAAACCATGTCTGTTCAAAAACCATGTGGTTCACTCCATTGTGTTCATTTGTGACTTTTATGATAGACTTGGAAGCTGCTCTGTTATGTAGGCAGAACTTTGGACCCTTTACATTGGAATAGATACGACGATTGTCGAGTAAGTTAAATAATAATAATAATCATATCATCTTTGTTAGTATGGTTACATCAGGCGCCGCTCCTGATGTGTTTCTCCTATGAGAGGTGGTCTCTCTCCATCGTTCTAGATGGAGAACGATTGTTTGTCATGTGTATCTATCCTAGTGTGTAGACTTGTTAGTGAATCTCAAACACTCTTTATATTTTAGATGTTTTTCTTCTTTGATGTTTTTCTTCCCTTGTTCTGAAACTTCTATTGGAAGATGATTTATATGGGACAAGTTTGCCTTTATTTAGTTTCAAAATTTTATTCATTTTCTCATTATTCTTTTTAAGGGTATACATACATACATACACACACACACATATATATATATATATATATATATATATATATATATATATATATATATATGGGATGTTTCAAATGAGAGGGATTTTTAAATGAGAGGGTGAGAGGATTAAATAGTGGCCATTGGATTAGATAGATGGTTGTGATTAAAAGAGAAGATTAATGAGCCATGTGACTCTCTTCTCACCAATTTCTGAACGCGTGTTCCTTTCTCTTATATTTTGCATGATGTTCCATGTTCTTCTCATTACTGACCTTCTCACTTCCCTCTCACTTCACCTCCAACCAAATACATCAGTTTGAATTGGACAACTTGCACTTCTATTGAGTTACGTTCATTCTCCATGGACAAAGATACATCAACTTGTTTTCAAATTCCTCAGGTATATTATAATTAGTTTGGCTTGAGGTTCAACATTATTGTTCTATTCTTGTTTCTGTTGCTTTTTTCCTAAGAGATAGGTTTTTTTTGTTCCTATTTTTTTGTTGGTTCCACTGCTGTCCCGTGGTTCTATTTGGTTGTTGGTTCTATTGTTTTCTTTTTCTTCTTTTTAAGTAACAACATTTAATCTTTTTTTTTCTTTCTTTTGTTCCTATTTTTTTTCTTAGTTTGGTATCACTATTTTATATGTAGAATTTGAAAGAGAAACCCTGCATTAATCTTAGGTGGTTTTGCATCATATTACTATTTTGCAATGCTTTGCGTCACATTTCTTGTGCTACTGATAACAGAGTTTATTTATTCTTTGTTTCATCCTTTTTATTTATTATGTTTTCCTTTCTATTATTTTATTGAAGATATTTATTTTGTTAATTTTAGGAATATGAATGTGTGCCAAATTGTGATGATGAATTAAAGCCTATGATTGGACAAGTATTTGATACGTTAGCAGAAGGTAAAAAAATTTACGAAAAATACGCACTCTCTGTCGGATTTAGAGTGCGTTCATCATCATCGACTATAGATAAAAACGGCGTGAAGCGTTGGAAGTATTTTGTTTGCTCGAAAGAGAGTTATTTGCCAAATAAGAAGGATGGTAAGGAGCAAAGTGAATCTACTGTCAAGGTTAGAAGAAGAAGGGCTTTAACAAGAGAAGGATGCAATGCAAATGTTGTTTTCAAATGGGTGGGGGAAGGTAAGTATGAGATAGCTCGATTTCATGAAAACCATACACATCCACTTACTTCAAGAGACCGTTTCTAAGGTCTACAAGGAAAGTGAATTCAGTTCACAAAAGCTTATTACATGCATGTAGTAGAGCAAATATAGGAACTTCAAAAGCTTTCCACTTATTAAAAGAACAGTGTGGGGGTTATGAAAATATTGGATGCACGCAGAGAGATCCTCAAAATTATTCCAGAGATTTAAAGACTTTGAATAAAGATTCTGATGCACATGTTTTGATAGATTACTTTAGAAGGAAGCAAGAGGTTAATCCATCCTTTTATTATGCGTATGAGGTAGGTGAAGAAGGCCGACTGAAGCATGTTTTTTGGGCATATGGTATTTGTAGGAAAAATTATTCCTTATTTGGGGATGTGGTTTCATTTGATACTACGTATCAAACAAACAAATATCATTTAACTTTTGCACCTTTCACCGGGATAAACCATCATCGACAATCTATTACCTTCGGCGTAGGACTTATAACAAATGAGAAAAGTGATTCATTCGTATGGTTGTTTGAAAAGTTTTTGGTAGCAATGGGCGGACATAAGCCAACTCTTATAATAACCGATCAAGATCCTTCCATGAAAGTGGCTATATAAAATATGTTTGATGCTTCTACTCATAGATTGTGCATGTGGCATATCATGAAAAAAGTTTCTGAAAAAGTAGGTGTTTCCATGAATGATGAGGATGAATTCAACAAAAGTTTCAAGTCATGTGTTCAGAGACACCAAATGAGTTTGAAGAGACTTGGGCGTTTTTGATGAAAAGGTTTGAGTTAGAAAAGAATAAATGGTTGGCACATATGTTTGTGATTCGAAGTATGTGGATCCCAACATATTTCAAAGACACTTTTATGGCAGGGATATTGAGAACAACATCAAGATCAGAAAGTGAGAATTCTTTCTATGGTAATTTTCTGAATCCTAATGTTAACTTGGTTGAATTTTGGATGAGATTTGATTTAGCAATAGAAGTGCAACGACATAAGGAGTTACTAGTGTTATGAAACGCAAAAGTTGAAAATGATCTCATTTCTCATAATTGTGAAGGTGGTTACATGAGGTATTTATTGGAAGAAAGTGAAGTACCATTGTACTATCAACAAGCTAAATCAATTACAATACTGAAATGTAAACTAGCTAGCTTGAGATGCAAGTAAACTATATTTGCTCTCTTTATTTTTCTCTTCTTCCTCTAATAGTCCCACACAAGCTAGAGAATGGTAGATATCCAACATTCCTAGCTTGAATAGAAGAGTGTTGAATGGTTGAGGAAGTAAAGGCTTAGTGAAGAAGTCTACCAGCTGATTAGAAGAAGAAACAGGGAGAAGCTTCAGTATGCCTGCTTGTAATTTTTCTCTAACCAAGTGACAGTCAATCTCAAGATGCTCGGTTCTTTCATGAAATACTGGGTTAGCTGCATTGTGGAGGGCACTCTGGTTGTCACAATACAGCCCAGGGACTTTATCAAGTGTAACATGCAAATCCTTAAGCAAATAGAGAAGCCATTGCAGCTCACAAGTTGCTTCACCTAAAGCACGATACTCAGCCGCTGAAGAGGATCTTGAGACAGTCAATTGCTTCTTTGTTCTCCAAGAAATCAAGGATTTGCCAAGAAAGAAGCACTGACCTGAAATGGATCTCCTGGAATCTAAACATCCAGCCCAGTCAGCATCTGAATATCCAGATAAACACATAGATGAATCTCTGGGAAATAACAAACCTTGTCCAGGACATTTCTTGAGATATCTTAAGATTCTAGTGGCTGCATTGAAATGTTGTTCAGTTGGAGCTGTGAGAAACTGGCTCAACTGTTGGGTAGTAAATGTGATATCTGGTCTGGTATTGGTAAGACAGATGAGTCTGCCTATCAATCTCCTATATGATGGTACATCACTATAGCGAGCACTAGAATCATTATGAAGCTTGCAAGAAGGGTCAGAGGGAGTAGAAACAAGTTTGCAAGCAAGATGGCCAGTTTCAGTTAGCAACTCAATGCAGTATTTTTTTCTGACAAAGAGAAATACCTGCAGAAGAATGAGCAACCTCTAAGCCAAGAAAATACTTTAATTGACCAAGATCCTTGATTTTGAATGATGCATGCAGAATAGCCTTGATGGATTGAATTTTAGAAATAGAATCACCAGCAACAATCACATCATCCACATAAACAAGTAACACTATGAATGAAGCATTGGTCTTTTTGGTGAATAATGAATGGTCAGAAGTGGATTGAGTAAAATTATGATGAAGGAGAAGAGATGTACGTTTCTCATACCACTTTCTACTGGCCTGTTTCAATCCATAGAGTGATTTAACCAATTTACACACTTGATTAGGTTTGGAAGGAGTGATACCTTGAGGAACAAGCATATAAACATCTTCCTGCAAGTCTCCATGTAGAAAGGCATTATTGACATCTAACTGATGAATGGGCCAATGATTGATTGATGCCAAAGCAATTATAGTTATGACAGTTGTTAATTTGGCAACAGGAGAATATGTGTCAAAATAATCCAAACCTTCTATCTGATTATAACCTTTAGCAACCAAACATGCTTTGTATCTTTCTATAGAGCCATCTGCATGATATTTGATTTTATATGTCCATTTAGAATAGTTTTTTTTCAGCGAAGATATGATTCTCTCTTTGCCCAAACCTCTTAGGTTTTAACTAAAAAATTCTCAATGCCTTTCCCTCTCCCTAAATGAGCTTCTTTGTGCTGCCATTTGTCTACTACTTCATATGATTTTGCATTTGACATTCTTTTAGCCTACTTTTTCTATATCCTATGTGCATTATTAACTAGACAAGTGTATTCGGGGGATATCTCAAGGATGAATCTGCACCAATACATCTGTAGAGAACACTACCTTCTATCTTATGATTATCTTCCATGGAAAGAACACAATCTGATATCTTGATATCCTCCAAACGGAAAACCACGGCTCGCAACCTATGTGAACATTGTTGTAAGGGTTAGTCAATCAACCGATGATGATATGCCATCATGAGATGCCATCCTATCTTTATTTCCTGTTACGGTCACGCATAAGAATGAAGATGGACTACACTTTCAATTTAGTTTTTTATTAAAGTCAGATGTTGTTAGTTAGCTTCATATTTTTTTTTTGGCACAATTAGTTAGCTTCTTATTGTTATTGAAGCTATGATGAGTCATTATTTAGTCTATTTTATATATTATTTAGTTTCGTTTTATTTAGATTTAGTTTTATTTTATTTTAATATTGTTTCCTTTTTGGACTATTTTACTTCAATTGCATATTTTTATATTTCAGGAATGAATATTGGATGGAAGGTGTCTTGGAGCAAAAGAAAGGAGTCTGGAGCTGATTTGGAGCGAAAATACGAAAGATTCAGGAACAAAAATATGTTCCCCCAAGTCAGAAGCTTGGCACGGCCCGTGCCAACATGTGGCACGGCCGTGCCACCTCTCAGAAGTGCCTTTTGCTGCTTTTGCTTAGGCCCCAAGTTACTCTGTTGTAGTCTTACCGAAAAGCCCTTGTAATTGCTTAGATTTTAAGTCGAATGTAAGCTATAAATAGAGTAGCTCTCCATCACAAATATTCATCTTTATTCTTGGAATTCAATAGTGACAATTGTTTTCTTAATAAAGTTCATCTTTTTATTTCTTTACTTTCTTGCAATTTATTTTATGCTTTCTCTCTTCTTCCCCATGTCTACGATGAACATGAGTGAGTAGACTTCTCTTGTCTTGGGATTGTTGGATAAGTCTAATGACATAATCCTAATCGAACCAAGCTTTAATCCTAATTTCATGTAACCGTAATTTCTAATCTAGATTCACCGTTTTAACATGAATTAACCATTATCAAACTGTGGAAACGAAAGTGGAGAGTTTGATAATTGTTAATCCATCATCTCAAATATCAATTCATAATGCGAAAGCGGAGCTTTGATATTGGAAGAAGTGAATCTAGACAAGAATTGTAAAGGCAGCGAAATAGTCTTTGCAATTCTTGAGACATGTGTAGTTTCAATCCTAAAAGCTTCTTCTAGTAATCAAGTCAGCGAAATAGGCTTGGTTGCTAGGGGTAAACTCTCACCGGACTTGATCGGAAAGGTGAGGGGCTAAGGGAAATCGGTCTTTAGAAATTAAGGTGTAAAACATGAAATTAGAAGTTAAAGTCTTGGCTAGTGAAGGACTTGTTATTATGACTAACCAATGATCCCAAGGCTCTTTTTATTATTGTTATTTACCTTCAACCAACTGAACCTCCTCTTTTATAACTTTCTTCTCCTCTAATCATTCTCTTAAAGTTAGTTAAATTGAACAACTCCCTAGCGGAACGATACTCTCTTTTACTACTACTTCGATAGACCATGCACTTGCGGTTTGGCCTATCAAGTTTTTGGCGTCGTTGCCGGGGAGTTAACTAATTTAATTAACTTTTTCTTAGTGATTAGAATTCTCTTCTTTTTCTTTTCTTTTTCTTCTTTTACCCTTCTCTTTTATTTCTGTTATCATTAACTTCTTGGGTTCTCAATTTTTTTATGCGAAAAACTAGAAATCGAGTGGTATTCATTCCCGAGATCGAAAGGTTTTCACATAAAAGAAAGAGAGACGCACGAAATAATACCGCCATGGCTGATCGCACTCTCAAAGAGTATGCAACGCCGTCTACGGCCGAGCCACAAGCTATTATTGTGTACCCAACGGTTGAGGATGACAACTTTGAAATCAAGCCTGCCCTACTTAACTTAGTGCAGCAAAATCAGTTTTCGGGATCCCCCACCGAGGATCCCAATCTTCACATCTCTGTTTTCTTACGAATTAGTGGAACCCTAAAGGAGAACCAATAGGCCATAGGACTTCATCGCTTTCCCTTTTCCTTAACGGATAGAGCTAGCGCTTGGTTCCGTTCCCTTGAAGTCGGTTGCATTACTTCATGGGATCAAATGAGGCAAGCATTCCTTGCCTGATTCTTTCCCCCCTCTAAAACTGTTAAACTAAGGGACCAAATCACACGGTTCAATCAAAAAGATGGGGAATCTCTCTATGATGCGTGGGAGCGTTTCAAGGAATTGCTTAGACTTTGTCCCCACCATGGTTTAGAGAAGTGGCTCGTAGTCCAGACCTTTTATAATGGCTTGTCTTAAACTACTAAGATGTTTGTTGATGCAGCTGTAGGAGGAGCTCTAATGAACAAGAACTACACGGAGGCATATGCCTTGATTGAAGACATGGCTCAAAATCATTACAAGTGGACTGACGAGAGAGCCATCACTAGTTCTTCATCCTCCGAAAAGGAGGCAGGTATGTACGAAGTCTCTAACTATGATCACCTTGCTTCTAAGCTTGATGCACTAACCCAAAAATTTGAAAAACTAAATGTTAGTGCTGTCACTTCCGCTTCTACATCTC
Organism: Medicago sativa; assembly: GCF_051527215.1. Taxonomy (NCBI): domain Eukaryota; kingdom Viridiplantae; phylum Streptophyta; class Magnoliopsida; order Fabales; family Fabaceae; genus Medicago; species Medicago sativa. Next base: position 35,667,839 of record NC_140755.1, on the reverse strand, counting down.
CTTCTTGTGAAATTTGTGGTATAACTGGTCATGTTGGTGTTGATTGCCAACTAGGTAGTGCTATTAATGGTGTTGAGCAAATGAAATATGCTCAATACAACCAAGGGATGAGGTAAAATCAAAACTTTTATAAAAATCCTCAAAATCCCTATGGTCAAGTAGCACCACCTGGCTATGTAATCAACCGTCAGAAATCTAATTTGGAAGTCTTGTTGGAAAATTCTATTGCAAATCAAACTAAACAACTTCAAGAAGTTAAAAACCAAACTGGATTTCTGACCGATTCTCTTTCCAAACTCAATACCAAAGTTGATTCTATTGCCACTCATTCTAAAATGCTTGAAACCCAAATCTCCTAAGTGGCCCAACAAGTGGCCACCCTTTCTCAAACACCGGGAGTCTTTCCTGGTCAAACCGAAGCCAACCCTAAGGCCCGTGTTAATGCTATTTCTGTTGAGGGTAGTAAGTTAGGAGAAACTATTGCTAAGGTTAAAAACATTGAGAAAGAAAGTGTCAAGCTTTTAGGAGAGAAAACTGTGAAACCGCTTGATGAGACCCAAGCTCCTTCCCCTTCAAAACTTGCTAAGCTCAACTTAGAGGATCAACATCCTTAAGAAAATTTGCATTAAGATCCCCTTTGCGGAAGCTTTGTCTAGGATGCCTCTATATGCTAAGTTTTTAAAGGAAATTTTTTCAAAGAAAAGGGCTATAGAGCATAGTGAGACAATAACTTTAGCTAAGGACACTAGTGCAATTATCCAAAAGACACCCCCCAAGCTTAGAGATCCAGGTAGTTTTGCCATACCTTGTATGATTGGGAGTGAGACCGTTGACAAAGCCTTGTGTGACTTGGGAGCTAGGGTTAGTTTGTTACCTTTGTCCCTCTTTAAAAGGATGGGGATAGGAGAATTAAAACCTACCGAGTTGGTCTTGAAATTAGCTTATCGTTCTACTATAAACTTAGTTGGTTTTGTTGAAGACATACCCATTAAGATAGAAGGCATATACATCACAGCTGATTTTGTGGTAGTTGACATTGAAGAGGACGATGACGTCCCTATAATCCTAGGTAGACCATTCCTCGCGACTGTGGGAGCCCTAGTTGATGTTAAAAACGGTAGGATTGTATTTCAAGTGAGTGATAAAATGGTAGGCTTTGAGTTGGAAAATGTTATGAAAGGTCCCTCTCTTTACTCTTGTTCATTATTTAAGGATCATGATGTGAAAGAACGATTCATACCGTCATCTACACAACATGATCACTTTGATCCATTCTAAGGACTCTTTATAACCGTCAAGCTAATGACTCTAAAAGAGCGTTTCGTGGGAGGCAACCCACGCATTTATTTGCTTTATTTTGTTTGTTTTCCGTTGTTTTAAGTGTTTTGTAGGTAATTGTCCGAGTGTGATTCAAGAAAGATGAAAATTTTGAAGCCCCCTATGACCAGAAGGTTGGCACGGCCCATGCTCCTACTTGGCACGGCCGTGCCAGACAATACACACAAAATGGCTAAAACTCCAGAAGGTTGGCACGGCCGTGCCCGATCTCTCCACCCTATATTCTTCAAATTTTTCTTTCTTCTTCCTCATTCTCACACACAAACCTCTTTCATCTTTTAAACTTCTCTCTAAAACCTCCATAACCTTCCACCTTCATACCTTCACATCTCCATCAAAACTTCATCAAATCACTCAATTCTTTCACCAAATCAACTTTAAACTTCATTCTAAACAAAACCCTTCCATCAAAAACAACTTTCATCCACCAAAACCGATAATTCACCAAACCCTTATTTCCATAGACCTAACCCAAAAACCACAAATTCTTAACCCATCTCCACACCTAAACTCATAAACCTTACTCAAACATCAAACCCAAACCTAAACCAACCTTTTCCACCAAAATTCTTTCCAAACCCTAACCTTCACCAAACCACACAAAGTCAACCCAAGGTCAAGGACAATGGCTTCAAGGAGAAGTGGTAAAGAACCAGCAAGCTCTTCCGGAGGTCCTCCATCAAAGAAGCAAGCACAAGAAAAGAATCATGGAATCAAGTTCAAGGACAACAAGCAAAGAGATAGGTATAAAATTCTAATCTCTAAACCCTTGCATCCTTCTAGATATCCTGATTCCTATAGTTTGAATGTGCTAGGGATTAGGGATGATGTTTATAAGTTGCTAGGAAACCTAGGTTGGATTGAGATGCTGAGACCTATGAGAGGTTATGAGAATATCACCTATGAATTTCTAAGTTCTTTTTTTTTCACTAAAGATAGGTTGAATTATGATAACCCTAACCATAGAGTTGTTTTCCAGCTATTGAATGTTGATTATGATATGTCTCTTCAGCACTTTTGTGATGCATTAGGCTTTGCAAACGAGGGGTATATACATGATTCTTGGGATCAAAGTTTAAAGCCGGTTGACTATCAACCCGTTGTCTTTTGGGAACGTATCACCGGACGTAGGGAATTTGTCTCAAGATCCAACAAAGCTAGTAACATTCATAATCCCGTGCTTAGGTACCTTCAGAGGGTTATGGCTTGCACCATTTGGGGTAGAACCGAGTTAGGGAACACTAGGACGGATGAGCTCTTCATGTTATGGGCAATGCTTTATAACCACCCCGTAAACACTTGTTTCTACTTGCTTGATTACCTTGACCATGTGATGTGATCCTAAAATTATCTCTCTTGAAAAGAATAATAAAGTCATTGTGGGATAAAAGAACCAAATTAATTTTGAGTTCTAAGTTTTATTTTCGCAGGTCATGATATGTCAGTCTTGTTTTGGCTATATCTGGAGCTCTGGATGTCCGTTTGAGGTGATCTTTAATGCGTTGGAAAGCTTAGAATATTCTCTACATTTCGTCTGTTGGACTCAAGAGCAAATTTGGAATATTTCTTGGTGTAAAATGAGCATGAATTGGATGACGTGATTTTGATGAATGGGCTGATGTAAGAGAAGAAACAACACATTAAAGAAGCAAATGAATGTATAACATCTCCATGCATTGATGCAGCCACCCCCACCTTAAAGTCATTTTGTAACCTTTTATTTGCATTAATCAGCCACCAAAACATTATTGTAATTAGTGGCTGCATTTCCTTTCATTTTCTAAGAGTTTTAGAGTCAAAATCATCATGTAATAAGCTCCTATAAATAGAGCACGAAAATGATATGTAAAGATAGAGAATTTTGATAAAAAAAAGTCACTTTATGTGAATTTGGAAGCTTTGCTTCTTTTTGGTTCTGGATTGAACCATGCATTGATCATATCAAGAATCCTTTCTTGTGGTGATCCTCAATCCCATAGACTTATCACTTTCTTGGATTAGAAAGTGTGGCGTCCCTTTCTTTCCATTCCATTTCTCCATTTTATCCACAAAATCTGTTTTGGTCAAAATTCTACCATTTATCCATTTTAGCCCAAATTTCCATTTTTTCATTCTGTTTTATTATCATATTTTATCCAAAATTCACAAAAATACAAAACCAAAATCACAACCCTTTTTTATCTTTTATCATTATACCAAATGATAAAAGATAAAAAAGGGTTGTGATTTTGGTTTTGTATTTTTGTGAATTTTGGATAAAATATGATAATAAAACAGAATGAAAAAATGGAAATTTGGGCTAAAATGGATAAATGGTAGAATTTTGACCAAAACAGATTTTGTGGATAAAATGGAGAAATGGAATGGAAAGAAAGGGACGCCACACTTTCTAATCCAAGAAAGTGATAAGTCTATGGGATTGAGGATCACCACAAGAAAGGATTCTTGATATGATCAATGCATGGTTCAATCCAGAACCAAAAAGAAGCAAAGCTTCCAAATTCACATAAAGTGACTTTTTTTTTATCAAAATTCTCTATCTTTACATATCATTTTCGTGCTCTATTTATAAGAGCTTATTACATGATGATTTTGACTCTAAAACTCTTAGAAAATGAAAGGAAATGCAGCCACTAATTACAATAATGTTTTGGTGGCTGATTAATGCAAATAAAAGGTTACAAAATGACTTTAAGGTGGGGGTGGCTGCATCAATGCATGGAGATGTTATACATTCATTTGCTTCTTTAATGTGTTGTTTCTTCTCTTACATCAGCCCATTCATCAAAATCACGTCATCCAATTCATGCTCATTTTACACCAAGAAATATTCCAAATTTGCTCTTCAGTCCAACAGACGAAATGTAGAGAATATTCTAAGCTTTCCAACGCATTAAAGATCACCTCAAACGGACATCCAGAGCTCCAGATATAGCCAAAACAAGACTGACATATCATGACCTGCGAAAATAAAACTTAGAACTCAAAATTAATTTGGTTCTTTTATCCCACAATGACTTTATTATTCTTTTCAAGAGAGATAATTTTAGGATCACATCACCATGTAGGTACTAGGCCTGCCGGAAAGGGAGAGATAGTGGTGGGGGGGAATCATCACATACATAGCTAGGCAATTTGGAGTGGGTGAAGATGAGGGGATAAAACAAATTGAGGGAAACAATATGTTGAACATAGACACGCTCATTGCAATGAATTTTATAAAACATCGTCCACCCATGCAATACCAACTCAAACTGAATGTGCCTATCTTGTTTCTACTTCCTAACCCATCTCGGACTAACATCGAGGTGGAAGAAAATTTGTTGTATGTTGATGATGACCAGGTACATGAAGAGCAAGGCCAAGATGAAGGAGAAGGTGCTAACTTGAACCATGAGGGAGAGCACCATGACCAAGAAGCCGGTGAGCTAACTGGCAATGAAAGATGGGCATGGATGCAAGCTAAGATTGAGAGGATGAGCACTGAGCAACAAAGGCAAGGTGTTGAAATATCGGGGCTAAGAAATGATGTCCACAGGGGCAACCACTTAACACAAGAGAACAATGAAATGTTCCGACGAATGATGCAACACCTTCATCTTCAAGGTCCTCCTTATGGACCTCAATGAACAATTGTGAGCTTTCCTCTTCCTCTCTTCTCTCATCTCTTCTCTCTTTCTCCTACTCTCTTCTACTCTTTCTTCTTCTTCTACTTCTTCTCTTTTCTTTTAATTTTTCTTTGAATCATTGAGGACAATGCTTCTCCTAAGTGTGGGGGGAGCCTAATAAAGTGTCTAGAGTTGTAGTGTTTCCAAACTCCCTTGAACTTTACTCTTTTGTTTTGTTTTATGGCGAAAGGCATGATTAAGTAGCTTGTTTTTAATGGAAATTATGGCATAAAATTTTTTGTTGTCTTCTCTTAAAAGGTTGTTTCTTGTACATGAAAGTGATTTCTTGTGTTTTTAGTGTTCTTGCTATACCCACATCTTGTTTTATTGTGAAAAATTCTCCAATGAGAAAAGCACCCAGTTGCAATCTTTGAGCAAGTGTATGAGTAAGTATTTTAAGGAACATGTTCTAGCTTTAATGTTAACTTAGACCCTTAAAAGTCTTCAGAGTAAAAATAGTATAAGTTTTTGTGGGAAATAATTAATGTGCTTTATTGTTATATTTATAATTTGTTAAACTGAAATGGGGCGGAAGAATGGCACCAACATGTAGAGGAAAGGACACCCTCTCTCTAACTTCCTAAATGTGGTGGTGACTCCCTAATTGAGCTTAAGTTCCAAATCCCTCAAATGAGGAAATAAATTCATCAAAGCTAGGGGGAAAGGACACCCTCTCCAAAAAGACTTCCTACGCGGAGATGATTAAAAATTTTGCAGCACTACTTAGGGTGATTTTGAATCTAGGGGGAAAGGACACCCTCTCCATAAAGACTCCCTATGAGGATAGATATCCCCTAAGCAATCTGCAGCCCCTTGTGCTTAAATTGTTAATTTAAATCTAATGTTTAACTAAATTCCCATCTCTCTTATATGAAATGAAGAAAGGACTTTTCTCGGTTACTTTAGCATTAAGGTTAGAACCTGTTCCTCATAATATCTGTCTTATACAGGAGCAAGAAAAGGGTTGGACTGCACACACACACTCACTTGAGACTTGTTGTTGGGTTGAATAGGTTCACAAGGAATACTTGAGGTTGTGATTTGTGTACATTGAAACAAAACCTTAAAGGAGACATAAGTTTTCAATTGTGTTGCCATGTTAAATCTTTTTGTGCTACTATGTCTATTGCCTTTTGCTTGAGGACAAGCAAAGATTCAAGTGTGGGGGAGTTTGATGAGTCATTATTTAGCCTATTTTTATATATTATTTAGTTTCATTTTATTTAGATTTAGTTTTATTTTATTTTAATATTGTTTCCTTTTTGGACTATTTTACTTCAATTGCATATTTTTATATTTCAGGAATGAATATTGGATGGAAGGTGTCTTGGAGCAAAAGAAAGGAGTCTGGAGCTGATTTGGAGCGAAAATACGAAAGATTCAGGAACAAAAATATGTTCCCCCAAGTCAGAATACGGAAAAAGTTTTTGGAAATAACTAATTCAAAGCCTCGTCAGTTTTGGGCTTGGAGTTGGAATGGTTCTCTCACTCTGTTCTTTTCCTATTGTCTTTCATTATAGGTGTTTTAATTAACAAATTAATCGTTTTGATTGTTCATGTAAACTTTCTTAGTTAAGAAGAAACTTTAAGAAGAAGAAGAACAATAAGAAGATTATGAAGGATTCTAAAGAAATATATATATATCTATATATATATATATATATATAACTAAATGTTGGTATCTCCTTTTCACTGTTGTGTATATATCAAGTTCTACAATTGTATAAACGTCAAAAAAAAAAAGTTCTACAATTGTATATAATTTCTTGGAGATAAATTCCACCTAAAAGCATGATTGTGGCAACTGATAGAACTAACATGTGACTTGATAAACTGTTTTTACAAAAACTTATATGAAAAATTACTGAATGTAAGAAGAGAAATCTTTAAAGCAATACTAGATTCAGTAATATTTTAACTTGGTGTAAGATTGAGTACCTTTAACACAAGTTAGTTTCATAATAGATTGTGACCAATATGATAATCAATCTAAATTTTTATTCCAATCACATGTTAACATGTTTATTTATTTTGTATTAATAAGTTGATGAATTATTGTTATTAATTTATTAATATATCATATGAATTTATTTATCAAGAACCAATCATTCCCATGATTTATTTTGAAAAATTCCATGAGTCACATAAGCAATAATGTTTGATGAACCAAAATTTCTGGAAAATAAAAAAAAAAATCCCGAGTTACCGAGTAAAATGGGAGCACATTTTTTATAATAAACTAGCGGAAGGAATGGCACTACCATGCCCGTCTGACCTCTCTTTTTACTACGCTAACGTGTGTGTATATTTTAAGGGATAAATTTGACCCATATTTTGAAGAATAAAATAAAACAAAAATTGGTCTTTTTTTTTTTGTCGATGACTTGGCCCCGGGACCAGAATATGTCTTCACTCATTTTCAAATATGCTCAAAGAACAAAACAAATTTGAGAAATTTTTTCTAAAAGACCTCAAATTCTATTTGTATTGTTCCAATTTGTTCCTTTCAGAATTAATAATGAATTCAGTGGAAATTTGTCGATATTAAATTATGGGTTAAATATGTTTTTAGTCCCTCCCTGAAATTTTTTATTCACTTTTAGTCCCTATTTGCATTGTATAGGGACTATTTTGGAGGACTAAAATTATCCAATTTTTGTAAAATGTTTTCAAAATAGAGACTATGTTTACAAACTAAAATATTTTGGGGGACTAAATTATCCAATTGTTGTAAAATGTTTTCAAAATAGAGATTATTTTTACAAACTAAAATATTTTGGAGGACTAAAATTACCATTAAAATTTCATAGGAACTAACCTTAAAAATTCATGATTTTGTAGGGACTAAAAACATATTTAACCCTTAAATTATTTGAAAAATATATATTGATATATATTTTATTATTTGGAAATTTCAAACGAAATAATTAATTTAGTCATTATTAGAAAGTTTTTTCATAGTCACCAAATTTCGTTACAATATTTTGGAACACATCCTGATATATTTTGGTATGCAATCTAATATATTTTCGTAAGTGATTAGGCATATATTTTGGCACTCAATAATATATTTTTTGTACTCTATGTGATATATTTGGTACTGAATTTGAGATATTTTTGTACTAGATCTAATATGTGAATTACTTGTTCCCAAATTTAATATAATTTAACTGATGCTCCCAGTAACCGTTCTTTTCCGGCAAATTAATCTCTCTCCGGTCAGCTCCGGTGTTACTCCGATCACCTCTCACACTCTATTCTCACGACGGCGCAACGCTCGCCCACGGTTGATGAACCCCTCTCTCTCTTCTCAAGAGCTGTTATCGCGTTTTCCCCTCTCTCTCCACACTTTTTGGAACTGCTTTTACAAGAAGACTCTTCTCCGGTGAAACTATCTTATGGCTTGTCCATGGCCGTTTTTGGCAAATCTGGACTCTCCGGCGGACACGACGGTGAATCAATCGGTGAAGCCACCGGTCTCTGGTAAATCCTTCGCTCAGATCCTCTCAGGCGAAGTTTTGGATGCCTCGTTTCTAGCTCGTTTGCCTCCCAAAGTGGTTCAGGGAACCTCAGTTCGTGTGAAAATTTCCAGAGCTGCCTATGAATCTGGTCTAGCGGCGTGCCGAACTCACCTTCATGGTAGGTTAACCATTCATAAAGGGGACGCGCCGTTAACTACTCTAGCCTTGAAAGCGAAACTCAGTACCATGTGGCCTCACTTACACAATTGGAGTTTGATCCCGCTGGGAAAGGGTTTCTTTGAGCTCAAATTCAACTCCATTGAAGACATGCGTGGAATTTGGGTCGTTGGCACCGTTAATCTCAAGCCTGGATTGATGTGATTTTATCGTTGGACAAAGGACTTTGCACCTCAGGCTCAATCACAAACTCATGCTCAAGTTTGGGTAAGATTTCTCAACCTTCCTCAAGAGTAATGGGAAAAACAAACTCTGTTTGAGATATCATCGGGTTTGGGCACACCTATTTCCATTGATGATAATACACAACACAAAAGATTTGGTATTTTTGCTAAGGTGTTGATTGATGTTGATTTGTCTGGCAATATCTTTGATTATGTGGTGGTAGAAAGGGACGATCATGCTTTAGCCATCTCTATTCAATATGAAAAATATCCACTGTTTTGTGCAAATTGTAAAATGATAGGTCACTCTCTTCAAAATTGCGCCAAGATAGGTGCCTCCAACTCAGTTCAGGTTCCTGCTCCTAAGAAATTTGTTTTTACAACATCCAAATCTGGAATGACTCTGAAAAAAGCTGTGAATGCTCCTGGAAAACAGATGGTTAAGAATGTAAGGCACATGGATAATGCTGAGGATATTGAGGGTCTGAAGGCCCCTATCATAGAGGTTGACGAAGAAATGCTGGTCAAGAACAACACTGATAGTACTATTATCAATAATAGGAATCAGGATCTAGATAAGGGGAAACCCTCTGATGATACTCTAATCCTACATAACACTGAATCTGAACAGGAAATACTGGTTGTTAGCACAGAAGACAGGGAAGTTACTCTCACTAAATTGGATAGGCTAATGGTAAAAAATCCAGGTGCAGAGGAATTTCCTCTAGGCAAGTTGCCCTTGACTCATAACACTGAATTAGAGAGCTCTAGTAAATTGGTGAAAGGAGCATCTTCACAGGTGGCTTTGAGTACAAGCACTTCTCTAGATCAGAATTCTATGCATAAGAAATCTACTCCCACTGAATTGGATATGCAAATGGTTAAAAATCCAGGTGTGGAGGACATTTCTCTAGGCAAGATGAGTTTGCCTCATAGAACCAACATAGAGGTCCCTAGTAACTTGGTAAAGAGGGCCACTAAACCGATGCATTTGAGTGCAAACACCTTACTAGAGCAGAATTCTACTTCTGTGATATTTGGGAGCACTCTGGAATCTCTTTGTGCAGATAACGCCATCCTGCAACCAATAATTTCCCCTATCACCACTAGGGATGAAGTTTTGGGGCAAGACAAAAAGAAATTGTAGGCTGGTAATGGCCCTAAAAATACAACTGCTGTTTGTAGAACGGATGATAAAATCTTGAGCAAAGCTTTGGGGAGAGGAGGACACTGATGCTACTGATAGCACAATGGATCCTGAAACGGATTCTGAATCGCTTAACACTAAGATTCCAAATGCTGATAAGTACTTGATTTCACCTTATGATGTGGTCAAAAAGACTAAGAGAGACAGACCAAAGAAGCAAAGGAGTCCAACTGGTAAATCTACTGACTCAGCAGCGCATCATGTCCCTCCTAAAATGGTTGAAGAGGTGGTAAACACCAGATCCCAAGCTGGCAGCACAACACAGACAATACCCAATAGTGCACAATGAAATGCATTTATTGGAACATTAGGGGAATTGGGAATCTTGAGACCCAAATTCACCTGTATCATATGGTCAAAATTCACAAACCAGTCTTTCTGTTCATTGCTGAACCTTTTGTCTCTTTTACCTCTATCCCCACCTGGTATTGGCATAGGCTTAATCTTCACAGTCATATGCTCAATAGCAACAATGGAACACCTACTCTGTGGTGCCTTTGGAATAAGCAATACACCCCTACTGTTCTTCTCAATACCTCACAATGTATTTCATTCTCCGGCATTGAGGAAGGTAACATCATCTTTATAGCTGCCATTTATGCCTCAACTTTTTATATCAACAGAAAAGCTCTATGGTCTGATCTCACCAACTTATTGCATTATAATCCTGGGCCATGGTTATTTGTTGGGGACTTCAATGCAATTCTAGGTGCTCATGAGAAGTTTGGTGGAAGTGATGAAGGACAGAAAATTGTATAGGAATAAAAGTAAAATAAAAATATGGATTTGGGGAAAGAAATGGTGAAAGAAGGCGTCACACTCACTTCCAATCCAAGAAGGAATGCTAAGCTACGAAGAATCGCCACAATGGTAAGGAAGCCATTGATAAGATTCGATAAACTTGGTTCAATCCAAAACCAAAGAAAGAGACAAAGCTCTCACACATACACAAAGGTATATTTTTATGAAAATTCTACATTTTTTTATTTCATAATGAAACTTACAATTTATAGAGCTTTATCTCTAATGAACTCAAAAGACCTTAATAAATTAAAATAACACAATATTCTTTTTAAATATAAATTTATGCCTAATTAGACTAATTCATAATGACACTTATTAAAACTAATACATGTGTACTTGATTGAAAAGAGCTATTCGACTCACTAACATCATGTAACTGATGTTACATGCAAAACATATTGTATAGGAATAAAAGTAAAATAAAAATATGGATTTGGGGAAAGAAATGGTGAAAGAAGGCGTCACACTCAATTCCAATCCAAGAAGGAATGCTAAGCTACGAAGAATCGCCACAATGGTAAGGAAGCCATTGATAAGATTCGATAAACTTGGTTCAATCCAAAACCAAAGAAAGAGACAAAGCTCTCACACATACACAAAGGTATATTTTTATCAAAATTCTACATTTTTTTATTTCATAATGAAACTTACAATTTATAGAGCTTTATCTCTAATGAACTCAAAAGACCTTAATAAATTAAAATAACACAATATTCTTTTTAAATATAAATTTATGCCTAATTAGACTAATTCATAATGACACTTATTAAAACTAATACATGTGTACTTGATTGAAAAGAGCTATTCGACTCACTAACATCATGTAACTGATGTTACATGCAAAACGTCTTTATTATTTGGCTGGTCATTCCATGTGAAGTCCATTTAGCTAGCTGCTGCTTCCAATTATCAAATTCAATGCAAATGGATAATTAATTCCCAAATGAATACTCGTAAGGTTCATCACCATTTGAAACTGCATTTTGTGATTCAAACTTCCAAGCCAATCAATAACAATTATTCATGAATTTCAAAGGTCAATAGAAACATCACGTAATATGCCCAATTCAATTTCAGCATCCATAAGCTCAATTGTTTTAAACTAGCATTGCAATATGTGGCTGAACTAATGATAATAAAAAAATATAATATTAAAATGAATAAAATATTCATTTTACTTGTGCATTTTTTATATGTCTCCTTCCACATGCTTAATGAACTCATGATCTCATCATTCTCCCTCTCTTCAAAAGGATTTGTCCTCAAATCCAAACTTGCATACAATGGGAATGAATTATGTAAAAATGATTTTCCTTTTTTCCATGTTTTTTTATGTTTGCCTCCTTCATTTTCTTTATTTATAAAACCTTCATTTTTACCAACAAGAATTCCTTTTTCACTCTCCCTTTTATTTTCCTTTTCCTTATCACTTTCATTTTTATTTTCCTTTTCCTCTTCTTTTCTCTCACACTTTTCCTTCTCCTCTACTTCTTTCTTCTCACTTTCTTTTCTTTCTATTTCTTTTCTTTCTTGCTCATATTTTTCTCTCAATTTCTTTTGATCTTCTCTCACATCACTAGGACTCAATGGTGCAAGAATAACCTTTTTGCCATGATGAACAAAAGAATATTTATTCGAATATCCATCATGATTAGTTTTTCTATCAAATTGCCAAGGCCTCCCAAACAATAGGTGACTAGCCTCCATTGGTATTACATCACACAAAACAACATCCTCATATTTTCCAATTCTAAAACAAACCTCCACTTGTTTATTAACCATCATTTCGACAGTTTCTTTAAGCCATTGGAGTTTGTAAGGTTTAGGATGAGGTTTTGTGTCCAAATTAAGTTTAGACACCAATCGAGTAGTAGCAAAATTACTGCAACTCCCACCATCAATAATTAAAGCACATACCTTTCCTTGCACTAGACATCTTGTTTGGAAAAGATTTTCTCTTTGAGTTGTATCCTCCTCCTTGACTTGATTTCCACGCATTCTCCTTACCATGAGAAGCTCTCTCATATATAATTCTGGAGGCATTTTTTTTCTTTCTAACACGTCAAAAAGAAAATGAAAAGGAATTGCAATGATAACATAGAAAATGAAGATGATGATGATTTCAAAATTGAAACAAAAATTGTCCCAAACGAAACCGTGCTCTGAATACCAAATGATGAAGGACAGAAAATTGTATAGGAATAAAAGTAAAATAAAAATATGGATTTGGGGAAAGAAATGGTGAAAGAAGGCGTCACACTCACTTCCAATCCAAGAAGGAATGCTAAGCTACGAAGAATCGCCACAATGGTAAGGAAGCCATTGATAAGATTCGATAAACTTGGTTCAATCCAAAACCAAAGAAAGAGACAAAGCTCTCACACATACACAAAGGTATATTTTTATCAAAATTCTACATTTTTTTATTTCATAATGAAACTTACAATTTATAGAGCTTTATCTCTAATGAACTCAAAAGACCTTAATAAATTAAAATAACACAATATTCTTTTTAAATATAAATTTATGCCTAATTAGACTAATTCATAATGACACTTATTAAAACTAATACATGTGTACTTGATTGAAAAGAGCTATTCGACTCACTAACATCATGTAACTGATGTTACATGCAAAACGTCTTTATTATTTGGCTGGTCATTCCATGTCAAGTCCATTTAGCTAGCTGCTGCTTCCAATTATCAAATTCAATGCAAATGGATAATTAATTCCCAAATGAATACTCGTAAGGTTCATCACCATTTGAAACTGCATTTTGTGATTCAAACTTCCAAGCCAATCAATAACAATTATTCATGAATTTCAAAGGTCAATAGAAACATCACGTAATATGCCCAATTCAATTTCAGCATCCATAAGCTCAATTGTTTTAAACTAGCATTGCAATATGTGGCTGAACTAATGATAATAAAAAAATATAATATTAAAATGAATAAAATATTCATTTTACTTGTGCATTTTTTATATGTCTCCTTCCACATGCTTAATGAACTCATGATCTCATCAGGAAGGCTTCCTCTTCGTACTGCTTGCTCTGAGTTCCATGGATGGACTAACAATAACTCTTTGATTCACTTGGATACTATTGGTGCTAAGTATACATGGACCAATAAAAGGGAGGGAGGTACCTTCATTGCACAAAGGCTGGACAGAGCCATCTGTAATGAGAGATGGATTGACCTTTGGAGTACTCTAAGTTGTAACACTCTTACCAAGTACCTCTCTGATCACTTTCCACTTCTTTTGTCCCTTCACCTAAGGCCTCCTATCACTATCATTCCGAGGTTTAAATTCTTTAAATCATGGACATTAATTGACAGTTGTGAAGATATTGTTTCTGCACATTGGCACACTCCTTCTCAAGGTACTCCCATGCATATTCTACACTATAAGTTAAAAACTTTGAAGCCTAAATTGCAACTATGGAACAAAACTGTAGTAGGCAACTTCTTTCAAAGAGTCAACATGGCACAACAACAGCTTACTGATGCCCAATTGGCTATTGATCACTTGGGATTCTCTTTGGAAAGATCTCAGGAGGAGGTCAACTGCTTAACCAATTACAGTCAAGCTCTGAATCTGCTGAACAGTTTCTGGCAGGATAAACATAAACATTCTAAGTTCCTAGAGGGAGATAGGAACACCTCTTTTTTCATAAGTCAACCAAAATAAGGGAAGCACAAAACCACATTAGTCTTCTGAAGAATGGAAATGAGACTCTCTCTAATCCGGCAGATATTGAAGCACATGTTTTAAGTTACTTTACTAATATTTTCACTGCCCAGGAGGAATATATAGAGAATGATCTTCCAGATCAGTTCATCCCTCATCTGGTTACTTTGGAAGATAATGAAATGCTCACTGCTTTGCCTCTTGCTGAAGAAATCAAAGGTGCTATGTTTGATCTAAGTGGGGAGGCTGCCCCAGGCCCGGATGGCTTCTCTGGGCACTTTTATCAACATTTCTGGCATATTATTGGTGCTGATGTAGTAAAATCCAGTCAATATTTTTTCACTCACAGCTATATTATGCCCAACCTCAATTCTATTCTGATCATCCTCATTCCCAAAATTGCTGGAGCTGATAAATTGGACAATTTCAGGCCTATAGCCCTGGCAAATTTCCAGTTTAAAATCATTACAAAAATATTGGCTGACAGGTTGGTGTTTATAGCTTCTAAAATCATATCTACGCATCAGAGGGGGTTTATACCAGGAAGACATATCCATGACTGCATCCTAACTGCTTCCGAAGCTGTGAATTTTCTTCACAAGAAAGCTTATGGAGGAAACATTGCCTTAAAAATTGACATAAAGAAGGCCTTTGACACTGTTAGTTGGAGATTTCTTATTCATGTGCTGCGTTGTTTTAGGTTCAATCAGATCTTTTGTGATTGGATTCTGACTATTCTCCATTCAGCCAGGATCTCAATCAACATCAATGGTAAGGCAATGGGATTTTTTGCCTGTTCAAGAGGAGTGAGGCAGGGGGACCCCCTCTCCCCCCTTCTCTTTTGTTTGGCTGAGGAGGTCTTAAGTAGAGGCTTGGAGGCTCTGGTAAATGATGGGAGGTTGACTCAAATCAATGCTACCAGAAATCTGTTCATTCCCAACCATTGTTTATATGCGGATGATATTCTTATATTTTGCAAAGGTACTCTGTCTAATATCAGACACATCATGCAACTTTTTGAGCTTTATGGCCAATATTCAGGGCAGCAGGTCAATGCTCACAAAAGTAAGTTCTACTCTGGCGCTCTCTCCCTATCAAGAACACATACCATAGCATCTATAACAGGGTTTAGACATGGGAACCTTCCTTTAACATTTTTAGGCATTTTATTGTTTAAAGGAAAGCCTAAGTTTATTCACTTGAGGCCCTGATAAGTGCTCAAAAGTAATATATTTCATGTGTTAAAAGAGGCATTTTTAGTGACTTGTTATGCAAGTTATCTACGGAAAAGCAACCAATTGTTATAATTATACCATTTATGCTTTATATGCCTAATTCTACCCAATTTATGCAGGAAATGACAAGCAAGGACCAAAACTCAAGTTGTGTGAACCAAGCAAATCTCGCTTACGCGAGGTCATCTCGCTTAAGCGAGATTCCTCCAGGGAGAAGCTCAACCTTCGCTTGCATCTCGCTTCCAGGGTCGCTTGTGAATTTTAGAATCTCGCTTACGCGAGATCATCTCGCTTACGCGAGATTTCTCCAGGGAACAGATGAGCATCTCGCTTTCTATCTCGCTTCCATGTCGCTCAAGCAGGATTCTAAGGCGGTTTAAGTTTCAAGCAACTTCGCTTGCGCGAGGTCTCACTCGCTTACGCGAGATGCAACTTCATCAAGGAGCAGGGCTACGTGGCAAGACTTCATTGGCCATTGTTAGATATTTAGGCTTCTCGCTTAAGCGAGATGAATCTCGCTTAAGCGAGATTACACGTTTTCAGCCCATTTAAATACAAGTTTTCCCTCTCTCTAGCACTATTCACTATTCCATTGAAACATTTTATACATTTCTAGAGAGAGGTTAGAGCTATTTCATA
The DNA here is from genome assembly GCF_051527215.1 of Medicago sativa. NCBI lineage: Eukaryota > Viridiplantae > Streptophyta > Magnoliopsida > Fabales > Fabaceae > Medicago > Medicago sativa. The sequence continues at coordinate 35,651,393 of NC_140755.1, read as the reverse complement.
GAGAGAAACACAAAGCAAGTGATTAAGGAGTAGATTCAACCTTAGATTCATTGAGACATCAAGGATCTTGGCATGGAATCTTCATCTTTCCTTCCTTCCTTGCATTAGTTTACATGTCTATATGTAACTATCACCTTCTATGTAGTATTGAGGTAACAATCAAGCTATTATGTAATCTTTTGATCTTTTAATATATAAGGTTCTAGCTTAATGATTCAATATTGTTGTTATTCTTGCTTTTAATGCTTTCAAAGAGATTCAAGATGATTTGGACACAAACCCTTGAATCTAGAACTAGAATAACAATCTATCTTATGTTATATCACTCTTGACAAGTTTGTAAACCTTTGATAATTACTTTTAATCAAGATTTTAATGCTTTCGGATACTTAATCAGGCTGGACACGGTCGATTAAGTTATCCGATCGACTTTGTTATCGTTTAAGGAATTTGGACACGAATGTTTAAACGCTAACTTGGAAATAACGATGTCGCTTTGGACATGAAGGATATTGTAGAAATGATTGTAATAATATTGGTTATAAAGCTAGAGTCTGTTAATCGATCGAGAGATTGCTGCTGTTATGCTTGCTCGTTATCTTATACCGCAAGCGAAATAGTTCGATCCCCTCTCGTTTTTACTTAAATGTCAAATATGGATATAGTGTTACAAACAAACAAATTATATCCAAACCCTTAATGTGAACGATTGTGTAAATGCTTATGATTAAACGTAACTCCCTGTGGAAACGATCCTATATATACTCACGTGTACATAGTTATATGACATGTAGGAAAAATCTTCATGTGTTAAAAGAGGCATTTTTAGTGACTTGTTATGCAAGTTATCTACAGAAAAGCAACCAATTGTTATAATTATACCATTTATGCTTTATATGCCTAATTCTACCCAATTTATGCAGGAAATGACAAGCAAGGACCAAAACTCAAGTTGTGTGAACCAAGCAAATCTCGCTTACGCGAGGTCATCTCGCTTAAGCGAGATTCCTCCAGGGAGAAGCTCAACCTTCGCTTGCATCTCGCTTCCAGGGTCGCTTGTGAATTTTAGAATCTCGCTTACGCGAGATCATCTCGCTTACGCGAGATTTCTCCAGGGAACAGATGAGCATCTCGCTTTCTATCTCGCTTCCATGTCGCTCAAGCAGGATTCTAAGGCGGTTTAAGTTTCAAGCAACTTCGCTTGCGCGAGGTCTCACTCGCTTACGCGAGATGCAACTTCATCAAGGAGCAGGGCTACGTGGCAAGACTTCATTGGCCATTGTTAGATATTTAGGCTTCTCGCTTAAGCGAGATGAATCTCGCTTAAGCGAGATTACACGTTTTCAGCCCATTTAAATACAAGTTTTCCCTCTCTCTAGCACTATTCACTATTCCATTGAAACATTTTATACATTTCTAGAGAGAGGTTAGAGCTATTTCATAGAGAGAAACACAAAGCAAGTGATTAAGGAGTAGATTCAACCCTAGATTCATTGAGACATCAAGGATCTTGGCATGGAATCTTCATCTTTCCTTCCTTCCTTGCATTAGTTTACATGTCTATATGTAACTATCACCTTCTATGTAGTATTGAGGTAACAATCAAGCTATTATGTAATCTTTTGATCTTTTAATATATAAGGTTCTAGCTTAATGATTCAATATTGTTGTTATTCTTGCTTTTAATGCTTTCAAAGAGATTCAAGATGATTTGGACACAAACCCTTGAATCTAGAACTAGAATAACAATCTATCTTATGTTATATCACTCTTGACAAGTTTGTAAACCTTTGATAATTACTTTTAATCAAGATTTTAATGCTTTCGGATACTTAATCAGGCTGGACACGGTCGATTAAGTTATCCGATCGACTTTGTTATCGTTTAAGGAATTTGGACACGAATGTTTAAACGCTAACTTGGAAATAACGATGTCGCTTTGGACACGAAGGATATTGTAGAAATGATTGTAATAATATTGGTTATAAAGCTAGAGTCTGTTAATCGATCGAGAGATTGCTGCTGTTATGCTTGCTCGTTATCTTATACCGCAAGCGAAATAGTTCGATCCCCTCTCGTTTTTACTTAAATGTCAAATATGGATATAGTGTTACAAACAAACAAATTATATCCAAACCCTTAATGTGAACGATTGTGTAAATGCTTATGATTAAACGTAACTCCCTGTGGAAACGATCCTATATATAGTCACGTGTACATAGTTATATGACATGTAGGAAAAATCTTCATGTGTTAAAAGAGGCATTTTTAGTGACTTGTTATGCAAGTTATCTACGGAAAAGCAACCAATTGTTATAATTATACCATTTATGCTTTATATGCCTAATTCTACCCAATTTATGCAGGAAATGACAAGCAAGGACCAAAACTCAAGTTGTGTGAACCAAGCAAATCTCGCTTACGCGAGGTCATCTCGCTTAAGCGAGATTCCTCCAGGGAGAAGCTCAACCTTCGCTTGCATCTCGCTTCCAGGGTCGCTTGTGAATTTTAGAATCTCGCTTACGCGAGATCATCTCGCTTACGCGAGATTTCTCCAGGGAACAGATGAGCATCTCGCTTTCTATCTCGCTTCCATGTCGCTCAAGCAGGATTCTAAGGCGGTTTAAGTTTCAAGCAACTTCGCTTGCGCGAGGTCTCACTCGCTTACGCGAGATGCAACTTCATCAAGGAGCAGGGCTACGTGGCAAGACTTCATTGGCCATTGTTAGATATTTAGGCTTCTCGCTTAAGCGAGATGAATCTCGCTTAAGCGAGATTACACGTTTTCAGCCCATTTAAATACAAGTTTTCCCTCTCTCTAGCACTATTCACTATTCCATTGAAACATTTTATACATTTCTAGAGAGAGGTTAGAGCTATTTCATAGAGAGAAACACAAAGCAAGTGATTAAGGAGTAGATTCAACCCTAGATTCATTGAGACATCAAGGATCTTGGCATGGAATCTTCATCTTTCCTTCCTTCCTTGCATTAGTTTACATGTCTATATGTAACTATCACCTTCTATGTAGTATTGAGGTAACAATCAAGCTATTATGTAATCTTTTGATCTTTTAATATATAAGGTTCTAGCTTAATGATTCAATATTGTTGTTATTCTTGCTTTTAATGCTTTCAAAGAGATTCAAGATGATTTGGACACAAACCCTTGAATCTAGAACTAGAATAACAATCTATCTTATGTTATATCACTCTTGACAAGTTTGTAAACCTTTGATAATTACTTTTAATCAAGATTTTAATGCTTTCGGATACTTAATCAGGCTGGACACGGTCGATTAAGTTATCCGATCGACTTTGTTATCGTTTAAGGAATTTGGACACGAATGTTTAAACGCTAACTTGGAAATAACGATGTCGCTTTGGACACGAAGGATATTGTAGAAATGATTGTAATAATATTGGTTATAAAGCTAGAGTCTGTTAATCGATCGAGAGATTGCTGCTGTTATGCTTGCTCGTTATCTTATACCGCAAGCGAAATAGTTCGATCCCCTCTCGTTTTTACTTAAATGTCAAATATGGATATAGTGTTACAAACAAACAAATTATATCCAAACCCTTAATGTGAACGATTGTGTAAATGCTTATGATTAAACGTAACTCCCTGTGGAAACGATCCTATATATACTCACGTGTACATAGTTATATGACATGTAGGAAAAATCTTCATGTGTTAAAAGAGGCATTTTTAGTGACTTGTTATGCAAGTTATCTACGGAAAAGCAACCAATTGTTATAATTATACCATTTATGCTTTATATGCCTAATTCTACCCAATTTATGCAGGAAATGACAAGCAAGGACCAAAACTCAAGTTGTGTGAACCAAGCAAATCTCGCTTACGCGAGGTCATCTCGCTTAAGCGAGATTCCTCCAGGGAGAAGCTCAACCTTCGCTTGCATCTCGCTTCCAGGGTCGCTTGTGAATTTTAGAATCTCGCTTACGCGAGATCATCTCGCTTACGCGAGATTTCTCCAGGGAACAGATGAGCATCTCGCTTTCTATCTCGCTTCCATGTCGCTCAAGCAGGATTCTAAGGCGGTTTAAGTTTCAAGCAACTTCGCTTGCGCGAGGTCTCACTCGCTTACGCGAGATGCAACTTCATCAAGGAGCAGGGCTACGTGGCAAGACTTCATTGGCCATTGTTAGATATTTAGGCTTCTCGCTTAAGCGAGATGAATCTCGCTTAAGCGAGATTACACGTTTTCAGCCCATTTAAATACAAGTTTTCCCTCTCTCTAGCACTATTCACTATTCCATTGAAACATTTTATACATTTCTAGAGAGAGGTTAGAGCTATTTCATAGAGAGAAACACAAAGCAAGTGATTAAGGAGTAGATTCAACCCTAGATTCATTGAGACATCAAGGATCTTGGCATGGAATCTTCATCTTTCCTTCCTTCCTTGCATTAGTTTACATGTCTATATGTAACTATCACCTTCTATGTAGTATTGAGGTAACAATCAAGCTATTATGTAATCTTTTGATCTTTTAATATATAAGGTTCTAGCTTAATGATTCAATATTGTTGTTATTCTTGCTTTTAATGCTTTCAAAGAGATTCAAGATGATTTGGACACAAACCCTTGAATCTAGAACTAGAATAACAATCTATCTTATGTTATATCACTCTTGACAAGTTTGTAAACCTTTGATAATTACTTTTAATCAAGATTTTAATGCTTTCGGATACTTAATCAGGCTGGACACGGTCGATTAAGTTATCCGATCGACTTTGTTATCGTTTAAGGAATTTGGACACGAATGTTTAAACGCTAACTTGGAAATAACGATGTCGCTTTGGACACGAAGGATATTGTAGAAATGATTGTAATAATATTGGTTATAAAGCTAGAGTCTGTTAATCGATCGAGAGATTGCTGCTGTTATGCTTGCTCGTTATCTTATACCGCAAGCGAAATAGTTCGATCCCCTCTCGTTTTTACTTAAATGTCAAATATGGATATAGTGTTACAAACAAACAAATTATATCCAAACCCTTAATGTGAACGATTGTGTAAATGCTTATGATTAAACGTAACTCCCTGTGGAAACGATCCTATATATAGTCACGTGTACATAGTTATATGACATGTAGGAAAAATCTTCATGTGTTAAAAGAGGCATTTTTAGTGACTTGTTATGCAAGTTATCTACGGAAAAGCAACCAATTGTTATAATTATACCATTTATGCTTTATATGCCTAATTCTACCCAATTTATGCAGGAAATGACAAGCAAGGACCAAAACTCAAGTTGTGTGAACCAAGCAAATCTCGCTTACGCGAGGTCATCTCGCTTAAGCGAGATTCCTCCAGGGAGAAGCTCAACCTTCGCTTGCATCTCGCTTCCAGGGTCGCTTGTGAATTTTAGAATCTCGCTTACGCGAGATCATCTCGCTTACGCGAGATTTCTCCAGGGAACAGATGAGCATCTCGCTTTCTATCTCGCTTCCATGTCGCTCAAGCAGGATTCTAAGGCGGTTTAAGTTTCAAGCAACTTCGCTTGCGCGAGGTCTCACTCGCTTACGCGAGATGCAACTTCATCAAGGAGCAGGGCTACGTGGCAAGACTTCATTGGCCATTGTTAGATATTTAGGCTTCTCGCTTAAGCGAGATGAATCTCGCTTAAGCGAGATTACACGTTTTCAGCCCATTTAAATACAAGTTTTCCCTCTCTCTAGCACTATTCACTATTCCATTGAAACATTTTATACATTTCTAGAGAGAGGTTAGAGCTATTTCATAGAGAGAAACACAAAGCAAGTGATTAAGGAGTAGATTCAACCCTAGATTCATTGAGACATCAAGGATCTTGGCATGGAATCTTCATCTTTCCTTCCTTCCTTGCATTAGTTTACATGTCTATATGTAACTATCACCTTCTATGTAGTATTGAGGTAACAATCAAGCTATTATGTAATCTTTTGATCTTTTAATATATAAGGTTCTAGCTTAATGATTCAATATTGTTGTTATTCTTGCTTTTAATGCTTTCAAAGAGATTCAAGATGATTTGGACACAAACCCTTGAATCTAGAACTAGAATAACAATCTATCTTATGTTATATCACTCTTGACAAGTTTGTAAACCTTTGATAATTACTTTTAATCAAGATTTTAATGCTTTCGGATACTTAATCAGGCTGGACACGGTCGATTAAGTTATCCGATCGACTTTGTTATCGTTTAAGGAATTTGGACACGAATGTTTAAACGCTAACTTGGAAATAACGATGTCGCTTTGGACACGAAGGATATTGTAGAAATGATTGTAATAATATTGGTTATAAAGCTAGAGTCTGTTAATCGATCGAGAGATTGCTGCTGTTATGCTTGCTCGTTATCTTATACCGCAAGCGAAATAGTTCGATCCCCTCTCGTTTTTACTTAAATGTCAAATATGGATATAGTGTTACAAACAAACAAATTATATCCAAACCCTTAATGTGAACGATTGTGTAAATGCTTATGATTAAACGTAACTCCCTGTGGAAACGATCCTATATATACTCACGTGTACATAGTTATATGACATGTAGGAAAAATCTTCATGTGTTAAAAGAGGCATTTTTAGTGACTTGTTATGCAAGTTATCTACGGAAAAGCAACCAATTGTTATAATTATACCATTTATGCTTTATATGCCTAATTCTACCCAATTTATGCAGGAAATGACAAGCAAGGACCAAAACTCAAGTTGTGTGAACCAAGCAAATCTCGCTTACGCGAGGTCATCTCGCTTAAGCGAGATTCCTCCAGGGAGAAGCTCAACCTTCGCTTGCATCTCGCTTCCAGGGTCGCTTGTGAATTTTAGAATCTCGCTTACGCGAGATCATCTCGCTTACGCGAGATTTCTCCAGGGAACAGATGAGCATCTCGCTTTCTATCTCGCTTCCATGTCGCTCAAGCAGGATTCTAAGGCGGTTTAAGTTTCAAGCAACTTCGCTTGCGCGAGGTCTCACTCGCTTACGCGAGATGCAACTTCATCAAGGAGCAGGGCTACGTGGCAAGACTTCATTGGCCATTGTTAGATATTTAGGCTTCTCGCTTAAGCGAGATGAATCTCGCTTAAGCGAGATTACACGTTTTCAGCCCATTTAAATACAAGTTTTCCCTCTCTCTAGCACTATTCACTATTCCATTGAAACATTTTATACATTTCTAGAGAGAGGTTAGAGCTATTTCATAGAGAGAAACACAAAGCAAGTGATTAAGGAGTAGATTCAACCCTAGATTCATTGAGACATCAAGGATCTTGGCATGGAATCTTCATCTTTCCTTCCTTCCTTGCATTAGTTTACATGTCTATATGTAACTATCACCTTCTATGTAGTATTGAGGTAACAATCAAGCTATTATGTAATCTTTTGATCTTTTAATATATAAGGTTCTAGCTTAATGATTCAATATTGTTGTTATTCTTGCTTTTAATGCTTTCAAAGAGATTCAAGATGATTTGGACACAAACCCTTGAATCTAGAACTAGAATAACAATCTATCTTATGTTATATCACTCTTGACAAGTTTGTAAACCTTTGATAATTACTTTTAATCAAGATTTTAATGCTTTCGGATACTTAATCAGGCTGGACACGGTCGATTAAGTTATCCGATCGACTTTGTTATCGTTTAAGGAATTTGGACACGAATGTTTAAACGCTAACTTGGAAATAACGATGTCGCTTTGGACACGAAGGATATTGTAGAAATGATTGTAATAATATTGGTTATAAAGCTAGAGTCTGTTAATCGATCGAGAGATTGCTGCTGTTATGCTTGCTCGTTATCTTATACCGCAAGCGAAATAGTTCGATCCCCTCTCGTTTTTACTTAAATGTCAAATATGGATATAGTGTTACAAACAAACAAATTATATCCAAACCCTTAATGTGAACGATTGTGTAAATGCTTATGATTAAACGTAACTCCCTGTGGAAACGATCCTATATATACTCACGTGTACATAGTTATATGACATGTAGGAAAAATCTTACATCAGGCCCATTGTGGATAGAATCAAGACCAAACTAAGTGCTTGGAAAGGAAGACTTTTGACTATTATGGGTCGAGTGAAGCTCATCAATGCAGTTATTAACAGCATGCTTACTTATTCATTCCATATCTATCAATGGCCTGCTAGCTTGCTCATTGAAGTGGCCCAAAGTATGAGGAATTTCATCTGGAGTGGCAATGTGGAAGACAGGAAACTGTGCACTATTGCTTGGGCAACTATTTGTAAACCTAGAGCGGAGGGAGGGCTATCAGTCAGAGACCCTGCTAAAGTGAATAAGGCTGCTTTAGCTCTCTTAGCCTGGAAAATGATGCATTCAACTGAACAATGGGTTGTTCTATGTTGGTAGAGGTTTCTCAGAAATGGCCAGCCTAAAACACACCATCTGACTTCATCCATTTGGCCAGGTATGAAGAAACACTTTCAACTGGTGCTTGACAACTCCAAATGGTCAGTGGTAAAGATATCTACTTCTGGACTGATAGGTGGTTAGACTCCACTAGATCAGAGCATTGGCACATTCCTCATTCTGTCACCTCCTCCCTGGGCATGAGGGTATCTGACTGTATTCTAGAAGGAGACTGGTGTATTCCTGATTTCATTGTGCGTAGAGATGCAGGTTTAGTGACTCAAATTCACAAAATAACTCTGCCAGTTGTGGAACTTCCTAATCAGTTATGTTGGATTTCTGCACCTGATGGAGTCCTCACCAACAAAATTGCCTATAAGATAATCAATGGCACTGGTCAGCAGGTTAGCTGGGCCACTTTGCTGTGGAACATTCACATACCTCCCTCCAGATTCTTTATCACCTGGAGGTTGATTCATAGGAAAATTCCTTCTGATGAGAACCTTAGAAAGAGGGGTTGTACGATAGTTTCTATTTGTGTATTCTGTCTGCAATCTGCTGAAACCTCACAGCACATGTTTTTTGACTGTCCTATCACCCATCAGCTTTGGGAATGGTTGGGCAAAGGCACTGATCAGGTACTTGACTGCTCTTCTTGCTTGCATTTACTTTTGGGTAACATGGGAGTCAAAACTGCTTTGGTTAAACATATTGTTAATTCTGCCGTTATACATATGATATGGGTTATTTGGATTGAGAGGAATCAACGTTACTTCAATACTAAGAAACAAGCCATGACCACTCTATTCAATATTGTTTTGGCGGAAGTAAAACTCAGTTATAGCTTAAGTTTGGTGAAAGGGGAGTCTGCCATGCTTGACTATAAAGTTGCTAAGTTGTTCAACATTCCCCGCAAAATTAAAAGATTCTCCACATCCCTTGATGTTGTTTAGAGTCCCCCTGCTGCTGGAGTAACTAAATTCAACTGTGACGGATCATCAGTTGGTAGCCAGCCTTGTGGTGCCATAGGAGTTGTGATCAGAGATTCCTTGAAGTGGTTTCTAGGGGCAATTTCCAGTAACATTGGCTACGCCACCCCTTTGGAAGCTGAATTCAGTGCTTGCATGATGGCAATGGAAAAAGCTCAGACTCTTAATCTGTCTAATATCTGTCTTGAAACTGACTCTTTGAGAGTGGTTAATGCCTTTCACAGGGATGTTGGAGTTCCTTGGTAGATGAGGGCTAGATGGGCAAACTGCAAGCACTTCTACAATAGTATTGCTTGCTCTTTTGTTCATGTGCACATAGAAGGGAATTTGGTTGTAGACGCTTTGGCGAAAAATGGTCAGGTCTATCTATGTTTTGTACTCAGTGGTGGCCTTCCCCTCCTCCTTTCCTTCAGCAGCTTCTCTCTAGGGACACTCTTGGACTTCCTATTGCTAGATTGCAGATGACTTGATTGCTTTCGCTCCCTTCTTGTTGGTTTGGGAGGGTTTTCATTTTTGCTTTTACTGTTGTTTTGGTTCTGCTGTTTGTTTTGCTACTTTGTTGTAATCGGTTCAGGCCTCTCCTGATTTCTTTTATTGGATTTTAGCTTTATCAAAAAAAAAAGTTTGTCATATATTAGTTGTGAATTTTTTCTATAAATAGAGAGCTCACATACATTGCATTCTACACACTGAAAGGTATTCTGAAACTTCGAATCATTTTCTTCTCTCTCCCTCTTTGACTTGTGTTGACGAGTCATTCTTCCCTTCATCTCCTTTTTTTTTTTGGTCCATGAAATTAACCCTTTTCTTCTCTCTCCCTTTTTGACTTGTGTTGAAGAAGTTTTCTTCCCTTCATTTTTTTTTCCTTCGAAATTAAGAGTGTTCTTAAGACCATATACCCTTATAGATCATAGTCCCTTTTTTGATATAATCAGAATGATCTTAAAAATATTCTTCCTCAATTCTTGCAGAAGTTAGATGTTAGAAAGGGAGATACAAACATATAACTAATTATATATATAGTTCTCAGAATCCATCCTTACCTTCTCCTTCTTCTTCTTAAGCAAGTATGTGTCCAAGAAAAATAAAAACATTTAATTTGAGAATTTAAACTCCTATGATGAAAAATAGGAGGAAAAAATAGAGTGAGAGACAACTATTCCAGCACCAACTCCAAGGCTGACGAATCTTTTGATTAGTTACGGAAAAAGTTTTTGGAAATAACTAATTCAAAGCCTCGTCAGTTTTGGGGTTGGAGTTGGAATGGTTCTTTCACTCTGTTCTTTTCCTATTGTCTTTCATTATAGGTGTTTTAATTAACAAATTAATCATTTTGACTGTTCATGTAAACTTTCTTAGTTAAGAAGAAACTTTAAGAAGAAAAAGAAGAACAATAAGAAGATTATGAAGGATTCTAAAGATATATATATATATATATATATATATATATATATATATATATATATATAACTAAATGTTGGTATCTCCTTTTCACTTTTGTGTATATATCAAGTTCTACAATTGTATACAATTTCTTGGAGATAAATTCCACCTAAAAGCATGATTGTGGCAACTGATAGAACTAACTTGTGACTTGATAAACTGTTCTTACAAAAACTTATATGAAAAATTACTGAATGTAAGAAGAGAAATCTTTAAAGCAATACTAGATTCAGTAATATTTTAACTTGGTGTAAGATTAAGTACCTTTAACACAAGTTAGTTTCATAATAGATTGTGACCAATATGATAATCAATCTAAATTTTTATTCCAATCACATGTTAACATGTTTATTTATTTTGTATTAATAAGTTGATGAATTATTGTTATTAATTTATTAATATATCATATGAATTTATTTATCAAGAACCAAGCATTCCCATGATTTATTTTGAAAAATTCCTTGAGTCACATAAGCAATAATGTTTGATGAACCAAAATTTCTGGAAAATAAAAAAAAAATCCCGAGTTACCGAGTAAAATGGGAGCACATTTTTTATAATAAACTAGCGGAAGGAATGGCACTACCATGCCCGTCTGACCTCTCTTTTTACTACGCTAACGTGTGTGTATATTTTAAGGGATAAATTTGACCCATATTTTGAAGAATAAAATAAAACAAAAATTGGTCTTTTTTTTTGTCTATGACTTGGCCCCGGGACCAGAATATGTCTTCACTCATTTTCAAATATGCTCAAAGAACAAAACAAATTTGAGAAATTTTTTCTAAAAGACCTCAAATTCTATTTTTATTGTTCCAATTTGTTCCTTTCAGAATTAATAATGAATTCAGTGGAAATTTGTCGATATTAAATTACGGGTTTAATATGTTTTTAGTCCCTCCCTGAAATTTTTTATTCACTTTTAGTCCCTATTTGCATTGTATAGGGACTATTTTGGAGGACTAAAATTATCCAATTTTTGTAAAAAGTTTTCAAAATAGAGACTATTTTTACAAACTAAAATATTTTGGAGGACTAAATTATCCAATTTTTGTAAAATGTTTTCAAAATAGAGACTATTTTTACAAACTAAAATATTTTGGAGGACTAAAATTACCATTAAAATTTCATAGGGACTAACCTTAAAAATTCATGATTTTGTAGGGACTAAAAACATATTTAACCCTTAAATTATTTGAAAAATATATATTGATATATATTTTATTATTTGGAAATTTCAAATGAAATAATTAATTTAGTCATTATTAGAAAGTTTTTTCATAGTCGCCAAATTTCGTTACAATATTTTGGAACACATCCTGATATATTTTGGTATGCAATCTAATATATTTTCGTAAGTGATTAGACATATATTTTGGCACTCAATAATATATTTTTTGTACTCAATATGATATATTTGGTACTGAATTTGAGATATTTTTGTATTAGATCTAATATGTGAATTACTTGTTCCCAAAGTTTCTCATATATTAGTTGTGAATTTTTTCTATAAATAGAGAGCTCACATATATTGCATTCTACACACTGAAAGGTATTCTGAAACTTCGAATCATTTTCTTCTCTCTCCCTCTTTGACTTGTGTTGACGAGTCATTCTTCCCTTCATCTTATTTTTTTTTTGGTCCATGAAATTAACCCTTTTCTTCTTTCTCCCTTTTTGACTTGTGTTGAAGAAGTTTTCTTCCCTTCATTTTTTTTCCTTCGAAATTAAGAGTGCTCTTAAGACCATATACCCTTATAGATCATAGTCCCTTTTTCGATATAATCAGAATGATCTTAAAAATATTCTTCCTCAATTCTTGCAGAAGTTAGATGTTAGAAAGGGAGATACAAACATATAACTAATTATATATATATTTCTCAGAATCCATTCTTACCTTCTTCTTCTTCTTCTTAAGCAAGTATGTGTCCAAGAAAAATAAAAACATTTAATTTGAGAATTTAAACTCCTATGATGAAAAATAGGACGAAAAAATAGAGTGAGAGAGAACTATTCCAGCACCAACTCCAAGGCTGACGAATCTTTTGATTAGTGTCGGAAAAGTTTTTGGAAATAACTAATTCAAAGCCTCGTCAGTTTTGGGGTTGGAGTTGGAATGGTTCTCTCACTCTGTTCTTTTCCTATTGTCTTTCATTATAGGTGTTTTAATTAACAAATTAATCGTTTTGATTGTTCATGTAAACTTTCTTAGTTAAGAAGAAACTTTAAGAAGAAGAAGAAGAACAATAAGAAGATTATGAAGGATTCTAAAGAAATAAAAATATATATATATATATATAACTAAATGTTGGTATTTCCTTTTCACTTTTGTGTATATATCAAGTTCTACAATTGTATAAACGTAAAAAAAAAGTTCTACAATTGTATATAATTTCTTGGAGATAAATTCCACCTAAAAGCATGATTGTGGCAACTGATAGAACTAACTTGTGACTTGATAAACTGTTTTTAAAAAAACTTATATGAAAAATTACTGAATGTAAGAAGAGAAATCTTTAAAGCAATACTAGATTCAGTAATATTTTAACTTGGTGTAAGATTAAGTACCTTTAACACAAGTTAGTTTCATAATAGATTGTGACCAATATGATAATCAAACTAAATTTTTATTCCAATCACATGTTAACATGTTTATTTATTTTGTATTAATAAGTTGATGAATTATTGTTATTAATTTATTAATATATCATATGAATTTATTTATCAAGAACCAAGCATTCCCATGATTTATTTTGAAAAATTCCTTGAGTCACATAAGCAATAATGTTTGATGAACCAAAATTTCTGGAAAATAAAAAAAAAAATCCCGAGTTACCGAGTAAAATGGGAGCACATTTTTTATAATAAACTAGCGGAAGGAATGGCACTACCATGCCCGTCTGACCTCTCTTTTTACTACGCTAACGTGTGTGTATATTTTAAGGGATAAATTTGACCCATATTTTGAAGAATAAAATAAAACAAAAATTGGTCTTTTTTTTTGTCTATGACTTGGCCCCGGGACCAGAATATGTCTTCACTCATTTTCAAATATGCTCAAAGAACAAAACAAATTTGAGAAATTTTTTCTAAAAGACCTCAAATTCTATTTTTATTGTTCCAATTTGTTCCTTTCAGAATTAATAATGAATTCAGTGGAAATTTGTCGATATTAAATTACGGGTTTAATATGTTTTTAGTCCCTCCCTGAAATTTTTTATTCACTTTTAGTCCCTATTTGCATTGTATAGGGACTATTTTGGAGGACTAAAATTATCCAATTTTTGTAAAAAGTTTTCAAAATAGAGACTATTTTTACAAACTAAAATATTTTGGAGGACTAAATTATCCAATTTTTGTAAAATGTTTTCAAAATAGAGACTATTTTTACAAACTAAAATATTTTGGAGGACTAAAATTACCATTAAAATTTCATAGGGACTAACCTTAAAAATTCATGATTTTGTAGGGACTAAAAACATATTTAACCCTTAAATTATTTGAAAAATATATATTGATATATATTTTATTATTTGGAAATTTCAAATGAAATAATTAATTTAGTCATTATTAGAAAGTTTTTTCATAGTCGCCAAATTTCGTTACAATATTTTGGAACACATCCTGATATATTTTGGTATGCAATCTAATATATTTTCGTAAGTGATTAGACATATATTTTGGCACTCAATAATATATTTTTTGTACTCAATATGATATATTTGGTACTGAATTTGAGATATTTTTGTATTAGATCTAATATGTGAATTACTTGTTCCCAAAGTTTCTCATATATTAGTTGTGAATTTTTTCTATAAATAGAGAGCTCACATATATTGCATTCTACACACTGAAAGGTATTCTGAAACTTCGAATCATTTTCTTCTCTCTCCCTCTTTGACTTGTGTTGACGAGTCATTCTTCCCTTCATCTTATTTTTTTTTTGGTCCATGAAATTAACCCTTTTCTTCTTTCTCCCTTTTTGACTTGTGTTGAAGAAGTTTTCTTCCCTTCATTTTTTTTCCTTCGAAATTAAGAGTGCTCTTAAGACCATATACCCTTATAGATCATAGTCCCTTTTTCGATATAATCAGAATGATCTTAAAAATATTCTTCCTCAATTCTTGCAGAAGTTAGATGTTAGAAAGGGAGATACAAACATATAACTAATTATATATATATTTCTCAGAATCCATTCTTACCTTCTTCTTCTTCTTCTTAAGCAAGTATGTGTCCAAGAAAAATAAAAACATTTAATTTGAGAATTTAAACTCCTATGATGAAAAATAGGACGAAAAAATAGAGTGAGAGAGAACTATTCCAGCACCAACTCCAAGGCTGACGAATCTTTTGATTAGTGTCGGAAAAGTTTTTGGAAATAACTAATTCAAAGCCTCGTCAGTTTTGGGGTTGGAGTTGGAATGGTTCTCTCACTCTGTTCTTTTCCTATTGTCTTTCATTATAGGTGTTTTAATTAACAAATTAATCGTTTTGATTGTTCATGTAAACTTTCTTAGTTAAGAAGAAACTTTAAGAAGAAGAAGAAGAACAATAAGAAGATTATGAAGGATTCTAAAGAAATAAAAATATATATATATATATATAACTAAATGTTGGTATTTCCTTTTCACTTTTGTGTATATATCAAGTTCTACAATTGTATAAACGTAAAAAAAAAGTTCTACAATTGTATATAATTTCTTGGAGATAAATTCCACCTAAAAGCATGATTGTGGCAACTGATAGAACTAACTTGTGACTTGATAAACTGTTTTTAAAAAAACTTATATGAAAAATTACTGAATGTAAGAAGAGAAATCTTTAAAGCAATACTAGATTCAGTAATATTTTAACTTGGTGTAAGATTAAGTACCTTTAACACAAGTTAGTTTCATAATAGATTGTGACCAATATGATAATCAAACTAAATTTTTATTCCAATCACATGTTAACATGTTTATTTATTTTGTATTAATAAGTTGATGAATTATTGTTATTAATTTATTAATATATCATATGAATTTATTTATCAAGAACCAAGCATTCCCATGATTTATTTTGAAAAATTCCTTGAGTCACATAAGCAATAATGTTTGATGAACCAAAATTTCTGGAAAATAAAAAAAAAATCCCGAGTTACCGAGTAAAATGGGAGCACATTTTTTATAATAAACTAGCGGAAGGAATGGCACTACCATGCCCGTCTGACCTCTCTTTTTACTACGCTAACGTGTGTGTATATTCTAAGGGATAAATTTGACCCATATTTTGAAGAATAAAATAAAACAAAAATTGGTCTTTTTTTTTTGTCTATGACTTGGCCCCGGGACCATAATATGTCTTCACTCATTTTCAAATATGCTCAAAGAACAAAACAAATTTGAGAAATTTTTTCTAAAAGACCTCAAATTCTATTTTTATTGTTCCAATTTGTTCCTTTCAGAATTAATAATGAATTGAGTGGAAATTTGTCGATATTAAATTATGGGTTAAATATGTTTTTAGTCCCTCCCTGAAATTTTTTATTCACTTTTAGTCCATATTTGCATTGTATAGGGACTATTTTGGAGGACTAAAATTATCCAATTTTTGTAAAATGTTTTCAAAATAGAAACTATTTTTACAAACTAAAATATTTTGGAGGACTAAATTATCAAATTTTTGTAAAATGTTTTCAAAATAGAGACTATTTTTACAAACTAAAATATTTTGGAGGACTAAAATTACCATTAAAATTTCGTAGGGACTAACCTTAAAAATTCATGATTTTGTAGGGACTAAAAACATATTTAACCCTTAAATTATTTGAAAAATATATATTGATATATATTTTATTATTTGGAAATTTCAAATGAAATAATTAATTTAGTCATTATTAGAAAGTTTTTTCATAGTCGCCAAATTTCGTTACAATATTTTGGAACACATCCTGATATATTTTGGTATGCAATCTAATATATTTTCTTAAGTGATTAGACATATGGCACTCAATAATATATTTTTTGTACTCAATATGATATATTTGGTACTGAATTTGAGATATTTTTGTACTAGATCTAATATGTGAATTACTTGTTCCCAAAGTTTCTCATATATTAGTTGTGAATTTTTTCTATAAATAGAGAGCTCACATATATTGCATTCTACACACTGAAAGGTATTCTGAAACTTCGAATCATTTTCTTCTCTCTCCCTCTTTGACTTGTGTTGACGAGTCATTCTTCCCTTCATCTTATTTTTTTTTTGGTCCATGAAATTAACCCTTTTCTTCTTTCTCCCTTTTTGACTTGTGTTGAAGAAGTTTTCTTCCCTTCATTTTTTTTCCTTCGAAATTAAGAGTGCTCTTAAGACCATATACCCTTATAGATCATAGTCCCTTTTTCGATATAATCAGAATGATCTTAAAAATATTCTTCCTCAATTCTTGCAGAAGTTAGATGTTAGAAAGGGAGATACAAACATATAACTAATTATATATATAGTTCTCAGAATCCATCCTTACCTTCTTCTTCTTCTTCTTAAGCAAGTATGTGTCCAAGAAAAATAAAAACATTTAATTTGAGAATTTAAACTCCTATGATGAAAAATAGGAGGAAAAAATAGAGTGAGAGAGAAATATTCTAGCACCAACTCCAAGGCTGACGAATCTTTTGATTAGTTACGGAAAAAGTTTTTGGAAATAACTAATTCAAAGCCTCGTCAGTTTTGGGGTTGGAGTTGGAATAGTTCTCTCATTCTGTTCTTTTCCTATTGTCTTTCATTATAGGTGTTTTAATTAACAAATTAATCGTTTTGATTGTTCATGTAAACTTTCTTAGTTAAGAAGAAACTTTAAGAAGAAGTAGAAGAACAATAAGAAGATTATGAAGGATTCTAAAGATATATATATATATATATATATATATATATAACTAAATGTTGGTATCTGTAACACCCATACTAGACGTATCTAGAAAGTCTAGCATGTGCATTAGTTTAGTACTGGATACATTAAAATTTTACAACAATAAAAACTTCGAATGAATGGCCAATACAACAAATGTGTTCGTACAATAAGTTTACAACTCAACTTTTCTAAAATGGTAAAAGTACATCCTTGAATATCCTCATCATCTTGCATCGGGTACGAACAAACACTTGTCGCAACGTCTATCCGGCTACTAGCTTGCTATCCATCCTGATATCTGAAACAAATAAGGATTGGAATGAGACATAATGTCTCAGTGAGTTCCACCTAACCCTGGGCTATAGGCAACCTCGGGGGAAACCTACGGTCGCCACGTGTCTACAATACAACCTGACGGTTGATTATACGTGTGTGGAGTCTTGCTTCCCTAGACGGTAGTGCATGCTAAACCCGTCATAGGCTTATCTTACTTGTTATAGGCTTCTTATCTTACACGTGTCATGGCGGTTAAGGGGAAACTAAAACCGCAATGCCAAGATACGATTTACGCATCAATGTCTTCACTTGCTAAAGTCATGACACAACTCTAAACCGGACGATTAGGGGAAACCTATGATCATCGTCGGTATAATTCTCTGAACTTGCTTATTTGCTTACTTGAATATGTTGCATCTAACAACATATCATCTCTTGCCACAAAAGTGACTTTTTTCTAGCTTGCTAGTTCTTGACTATTTACTTCTATATTCTTTCTAGTTCTTGACAGTCTATACCAAGGCTCTATGACATAACACATAAATATATGATGAATATGCATTGTCAGCTTCATTGATTATGTTAGCGTGTAACAGACAACTTCTCTGAGTTCATTTTACGGATTAGTCCCGAGTGGAGTAACCCCGGAAGTTAATCCCTTACTACCGGTAAAAATGCTTTGCAATAGCGCACCGGACTCCCTTAGTGAACGTGCGGGTCCCTTACGGCTTACCCCATTCTCCTTGGAGAACCTGTTGTACCCATCCTTGGATGGAATACAAAAGACACGGCACCATAACTTAGTGAAATGCGGCTCCCTCTCGGCTTAACCATTCCCCTTGGGGAACCCCTTGAATCCAACCTTGGAAGGAATTCAAGAGACATAACACTCTTCTTAAAACTTGGTCTTATGCATGAATGAAGGTTAAATCTATACATACAATCTCTTATACCTCGAATCCTTAAACGATCCCACTAGAGGTAAACTTATATGCTTGCTTAACTTACTTTGTGAATGGATGTGAAATCGATTCACGTCTTGCCATACTCGTGTGGCACTTGCTTCTATGCAAAGATAATACTCACATTACCTTGCGTCTTATCAAGCATATTACTAATGCATAGCATTCTATTTATTTCTAACAATTCTAGTTCTCGATAACTATACCAAGGCTCTAGTTCTTCCCTTTCCTTTAAGTTTATCTTGCTACCCGCTCGTAAAGTTATTACTTCGCTCATATGCCATGCTATACTACACAAAGAAAATATTGGCTTTACCTTCAAGAAAACCTTTTTACAACCTATGCCTTGGAATCATGATTGAGGGATTATACTTTTAAAAGATTGTTTGAAAAGAACCGCTCGCGAAACGCCAGAACCACCCGAAAGCGAACAAACAATGAGCTGCCCCGCTGTTTGCTCGCCATGGCGAGTGATCCTGTGTGGAAGGCGAGCACCTGCTCGCAGCTGCGAGTAGGAGGCGAGTGAACACCCCCATTCGGCCTTCAAGCTCGCCTCGCGAGCTATTTGCTCGCCGTGGCGAGCTATGACAGTCCAGAACTGTCAAAATTGGTATTTTCCACTCAAAAACCTCAATTCCAAGCATTCTAAGGCATATCATGGCACTAGAGATCATATACAACTTATAAAAGAGTCATTGAGCAAGTATTCACATGTGTAATGTTGCATGACATGAAAGGGGTAACTTTTCTATGTGTAAACCCTAGAAAATTTATAGCTATCTTACAAGAGAAAAACACATAAACCAAGGGAGGTAATCTATCTAAGGAACTCACCTTAAATATTTGCACTTGATCCCCTAGCTCACAAGCATCACATCACTTCACACAACAAAACCCTAACTCTTGATCATTCCTTGATGTTTAGCTTTTCTACCAAACTCTCTTGTACTTATGATCTCTTGAGAAAACATTGCTTCACTTGAACCAAACTTGAAACCATGACCTAAGTAATTCAAGCTTCCACTTTATCAAATAACAAACCCTAGCTTCTTGATTCAACCAACCACCAAACCTCTAATCAATCCATAGTTGTTTCTTTCTTACTAAGTTGCTAGCATCCTTGCTTGACTCCTCTTCTTAAACAAACTTGGAGAAATTGATGATTTGAAAGAAAAGAGGAAATGAGTTTCTAAAGAGATGAAAAAGAGATTCAAACCAAAACCCAAGTTTATATACTTCTCTATGATCTTGAAGGAACCTAGGGTTAATTCTTACCACTTAAAGAAGAAGATTTGAAAAGGATTGATTGTGAGGAAGAGAGGAAGAGGGCGATGGAGAGTAGAGAGAAGGAGGAGGAAAGTTTTGCCAAACTTAGAGAGAGAAAGAAGATGAAGAATGAGATATTTTGGAACCTAATCCAAATAAATATCCTTTCCCGTGCAATTACCAAAATGCCCTTGTCTTAAGCGTGTTAAATACGACACCGATACTTTTTCGTGTTATGCTGACATGTCATAAAATATTAACTATTAACCCACTTTCCATGAATTATTTCCTCTGGCACGATTAACGGGTAATATACCGATACCGACAGGCGGGATGTTACATTCTTCCCCCCTTAAATAAATTTCGTCCTCGAAATTTAGAAACCTGCTACCAATCATCGTAATTAAAACCTGCCTTCTTTAACTTCAGCTACTTAAAGTCTGATTATACCCACTTCAAAAGTTCAAAGTATACTTTGCTCATCAAACATGTAACTCATTCTTCTTTCTAAATTCGCATAAAACGAATATGATCTCTTATCTTGCTCAAAATCTTCACAAACTTTTATATCTCTTCACAATCTTCTCACACTCGAAATCATGGTTAACTTGTTTATCTTGACATGAAGAAGCGTAATCCATTACATCGATTCTCTTGACAATCTAATAACCAAATCTATGGTTTGCTCACCTTAAAACTTTCTACCAAGTCCCTTTGCACTTGAAAATAAATACTCTTAGCAAAAATCCGCGCATTCTATACGATTTAAAAATCACACGAACATTGCCATCTCCTCTTGAAACTTTATCCTCATATTACTTACATACTTCCAAATACCGCTTCTTGTTAGTTAATAACGATACCCAGTCTAGTACTTTACTTCAAGAAATTTCTAAACCTTGGTACATAGGTTCTTGGAATGAACATTTAATTGAATAAAGAAAATCTCATTTTGAAACCAAGTTTGCAATGGTACTTCAGAACCACAGGACGAGTCTCTAAATTTTATTAAAAAGGTTTAATATCTCGCCCCAAACTTGTCCATATCAAGTTGGTCCTGAAGTCTGTACGTCTTAAGTGAGCTTGCTCACTTACGGCGCACTCATCGGTTTCATCAACGTTTAATATCATACTTTTAAAACAGTTTCGTTCCCAAGTTCCTTAATACCAATCTTAACTTTATGAAAATTTCAAACATAGCTTGTCGCTTTTCTAGAAAGTATCGTTATCATTCAACAAGTTTGGTATATGAGGGTATGTACTTTTCGTGTATAATTCATGAACTTTACTCCAATATAATAGCATATGCTTTTCTACATATTCGACAACATCCATTAAACAACCCGACTACATCATCCGTGATAACTCTAGTCTTCTTTGTCATACTTAAGTGAGGATACTTTTCTTATTCTTTTACCTTAATCATCACTACTTGCTTGCTACATCGAGAATTCCTTGTTCGTCTCATAGTACTTCTTATTAAAACTTATATTACTTTCCCAGACATTCTTCGCGAAGATCCTTACTACAACATTCCATGTTCCATGGTCACCGTCCACAACTTTATCGGTTAATTTCCGCGGCGCAACTCTGATTCCCTTCGGATGGCTCTAACCAATACTCTAGTCCGTTGAAATGGGTGAACTTCACACTCCTTCTATCTTTTCATTAATATCTTCTTGAACTCTTCTCAAAACTTTCTATGTTGTAACCAACACTGCAACCTTGTTCTAGCCTTTGCTCATATTATTGAATCTCCAGATAAACTTTTCTCTTTACATATAAATGCCCTGCTTACACTTATTCTCGAGAAATCTCAACTCAAAGAGTACATCTTTGTTACTACATACTTACTACTTCCATGATTTGTCTTCTGACTTTCTGTGGTAAACTCATCTCGTACTTGAACATATATGCCTTATGCATCTAACATGGTGCCTTCGTATTCTCTCTTACTACGTTTTGCTTAATCGTACCTATGCTTGCTTGTTGATTGTTCTTTCAAAGGAAACCTTGTAATTTAGCACATGGGTTATTGACGTTGATGATTTTCCACTATATACGTTTATAAAATATACTGAACCTAAGCCCCAGTTGTTACTCTAAATTCACAGGACAAGTTGACAACATATACGTGCCATCAAATCTTAGTCCTAGTGAGTTTAGTATACTCTACGCGAGTCGTAACAACCGGTACCTGCAAAAAAAAATTTCTCTTGAATTCCAGAAATGTCAACTTCAATCACCCATACGCATATATCTTTCTAAAATCTCGTAAACTTTATGATTCAATATCCTAACGAGCTTTAGCAAGTTAATTAAGCAAAACATAGATTCGAGGGATACATCATATTTTCACAAAATCCAAGAACCTTCTGATTTCTTATAGCTCCGCACCACTTTAATTCTTACTCATGTATTCACTTCCGTGACATCCATTCTCAATACTAGAACCTCTAAACTCTTGGTATGAACTCTTTCTCGCCCCTTGACACATTAACTTCCAAAGCTACCTTAACCGTATCAATTTTCGTTAATAGTTGCTCATGCCTTTTCCCTTGAAAACCTTAGGATGTGATATGCATTCATCACTTGATGTCATAAAAGGTTTTTGTTACATAAAAGATTGTGAAGACAACTCCCCATTAGCTATTATAGATCCTAGGAACAAATTGACAATTTTCGAAAAACTGAAATTTTGTTCCACGTTCGCTATTGGCGAGTTCCTTCAGCTCAATTTCCATTCATTCCCATCATCGTAAAATATTCTACTATATATGCACGACAACCATCAACTTACTTCGATACAGTTCTCAGCACATTGGAAATCAATGCCTTAGTCCTGACAACATAAACTTTCGCTTAAACCCTTAACTTCTTCTACTACGAGTAACTTGCCTCGCTACCTTGCGACTTAACGCACTTTCAGAACACTAGAAATTTGTCCACTCTGAACTTACAAATCTATAACCTGATTCACATAATGATATCCCTGAGAGCCTGCTAATTCAGTCAACAACGTCGACTTCTTTCTAACTTGCAGTCTTGCGCTTACGTTCCGAAATACAATTCCTTCCTGCACAATAAATCTGTTCAAACCACGGCTCCTACTGAATCTTCTGATCATACTTAGTCATTTGCAAACATTAATTACGGGTATACGAGTACCTTCCACATCTTTCCCAACATAGTCGGAACGTTCCTTCTTAACTTTACCTTCCCGGAGGATCTATACTTCCACTTCTTAGTTCACCGGCCACTTTTTGGCACGACAAACTCTTACTAATACTCATCCCGAGTTCTTACTTTTCGATGCAACTTCATCTCTTACTTCATTCCTCCTGGGTCCTATTCAGCTCTCAGGCATCCGTTCTAATCGTCGAATGTTAAATTGAGTTGATCAGGCTCAACTAACAACGACAATTAAAACATTTACCCGGAACCCAATGGTCCCACTACCTTAGTTGCGACTTACTGACCCAAGGCACGGTCTGAATCGACCTGCTCTGATACCAATTGTAACACCCATACTAGACGTATCTAGAAAGTCTAGCATGTGCATCAGTTTAGTACTGGATACATTAAAATTTTACAACAATAAAAACTTCGAATGAATGGAAAATACAACAAATGTGTTCGTACAATAAGTTTACAACTCAACTATTCTAAAATGGTAAAAGTACATCCTTGAATATCCTCATCATCTTGCATCGGGTACGAACAAACACTTGTCGCAACGTCTATCCGGCTACTAGCTTGATATCCATCCTGATATCTGAAACAAATAAGGATTGGAATGAGACATAATGTCTCAGTGAGTTCCACCTAACCCTAGGCTATAGGCAACCTCGGGGGAAACCTACGGTCGCCACGAGTCTACAATACAACCTGACGGTTGATTACACGTGTGTGGAGTCTTGCTTCCCTGGACGGTAGTGCATGCTAAACCCGTCATAGGCTTATCTTACTTGTTATAGGCTTCTTATCTTACACGTGTCATGGCGGTTAAGGGGAAACTAAAACCGCAATGCCAAGATACGATTTACGCATCAATGTCTTCACTTGCTAAAGTCATGACACAACTCTAAACCAGACGATTAGGGGAAACCTATGATCGTCGTTGGTATAATTCTCTGAACTTGCTTATTTGCTTACTTGAATATGTTGCATCTAACAACATATCATCTCTTGCCACAAAAGTGACTTTTTTCTAGCTTGCTAGTTCTTGACTATTTACTTCTATATTCTTTCTAGTTCTTGACAGTCTATACCAAGGCTCTATGACATAACACATAAATATATGATGAATATGCATTGTCAGCTTCATTGATTATGTTAGCGTGTAACAGACAACTTCTCTGAGTTCATTTTACGGATTATTCCCTAGTGGAGTAACCCCGGAAGTTAATCCCTTACTACCGGTGAAAATGCTTTGCAATAGCGCACCGGACTCCCTTAGTGAACGTGCGGGTCCCTTACGGCTTACCCCATTCTCCTTGGAGAAACTGTTGTACCCATCCTTGGATGGAATACAAAAGACACGGCACCATAACTTAGTGAAATGCGGCTCCCTCTCGGCTTAACCATTCCCCTTGGGGAACCCCTTGAATCCAACCTTGGAAGGAATTCAAGAGACATAACACTCTTCTTAAAACTTGGTCTTATGCATGAATGAAGGTTAAATCTATACATACAATCTCTTATACCTCGGATCCTTAAACGATCCCACTAGAGTTAAACTTATATGCTTGCTTAACTTACTTTGTGAATGGATGTGAAATCGATTCACGTCTTGCCATACTCGTGTGGCACTTGCTTCTATGCAAATATAATACTCACATTACCTTGCGTCTTATCAAGCATATTACTAATGCATAGCATTCTATTTCTTTCTAACAATTCTAGTTCTCGATAACTATACCGAGGCTCTAGTTCTTCCCTTTCCTTTAAGTTTATCTTGCTACCCGCTCGTAAAGTCATTACTTCGCTCATATGCCATGCTATACTACACAAAGAAAATACTGGCTTTACCTTCAAGAAAACCTTTTTACAACCTATGCCTTGGAATCATGATTGAGGGATTATACTTTTAAAAGATTGTTTGAAAAGAACCGCTTGCGAAACGCCAGAACCACCCGAAAGCGAACAAACAATGAGCTGCCCCACTGTTTGCTCGCCATGGCGAGTGATCTTGTGTGGAAGGCGAGCACCTGCTCGCAGCTGCGAGTAGGAGGCGAGTGAACACCCCCATTCGGCCTTCAAGCTAGCCTCAAGAGCTATTTGCTCGCCGTGGCGAGCTATGACAGTCCAGAACTGTCAAAATTGGTATTTTCCACTCAAAAACCTCAATTCCAAGCATTCCAAGGCATATCATGGCACTAGAGATCATATACAACTTATAAAAGAGTCATTGAGCAAGTATTCACATGTGTAATGTTGCATGACATAAAAGGGGTAACTTTTCTATGTGTAAACCCTAGAAAATTTATAGCTATCTTACAAGAGAAAAACACATAAACCAAGGGAGTTAATCTATCTAAGGAACTCACCTTAAATGTTTGCACTTGATCCCCTAGCTCACAAGCATCACATCACTTCACACAACAAAACCCTAACTCTTGATCATTCCTTGATGTTTAGCTTTTCTACCAAACTCTCTTATACTTATGATCTCTTGAGAAAACATTGCTTCACTTGAACCAAACTTGAAACCATGACCTAAGTAACTCGAGCTTCCACTTTATCAAATAACAAACCCTAGCTTATTGATTCAACCAACCACCAAACCTCTAATCAATCCATAGTTGTTTCCTTTTTACTAAGTTGCTAGCATCCTTGCTTGACTCCTCTTCTTAAACAAACTTGGAGAAATTGATGATTTGAAAGAAAAGAGGAAATGAGTTTCTAAAGAGATAAAAAAGAGATTCAAACCAAAACCCAAGTTTATATACTTCTCTATGATCTTGAAGGAACCTAGGGTTAATTCTTACCACTTAAAGAAGAAAATTTGAAAAGGATTGATTGTGAGGAAGAGAGGAAGAGGGCGATGGAGAGTAGAGAGAAGGAGGAGGAAAGTTTTGCCAAACTTAGAGAGAGAAAGAAGATGAAGAATGAGATATTTTGGAACCTAATCCAAATAAATATCCTTTCCCGTGCAATTACCAAAATGCCCTTGTCTTAAGCGTGTTAAATTCGACACCGATACTTTTCCGTGTTATGCTGACATGTCATAAAATATTAACTATTAACCCACTTTCCATGAATTATTTCCTCTGGCACGATTAACGGGTAATATACCGATACCGACAGGCGGGATGTTACAGTATCTCCTTTTCACTTTTGTGTATATATCAAGTTCTACAATTGTATATAATTTCTTGGAGATAAATTCCACCTAAAAGCATGATTGTGGCAACAGATAGAACTAACTTGTGACTTGATAAACTGTTTTTACAAAAACTTATATGAAAAATTATTGAATGTAAGAAGAGAAATCTTTAAAGCAATACTAGGTTCAGTAATATTTTAACTTGGTGTAAGATTGAGTACCTTTAACACAAGTTAGTTTCATAATAGATTGTGACCAATATGATAATCAATCTAAATTTTTATTCCAATCACATGTTAACATGTTTATTTATTTTGTATTAATAAGTTGATGAATTATTGTTATTAATTTATTAATATATCATATGAATTTATTTATCAAGAACCAAGCATTCCCATGATTTATTTTGAAAAATTCCATGAGTCACATAAGCAATAATGTTTGATGAACCAAAATTTCTGGAAAATAAAAAAAAAATCCCGAGTTACCGAGTAAAATGGGAGCACATTTTTTATAATAAACTAGCGGAAGGAATGGCACTACCATGCCCGTCTGACCTCTCTTTTTACTACGCTAACGTGTGTGTATATTTTAAGGGATAAATTTGACCCATATTTTGAAGAATAAAATAAAACAAAAATTGGTCTTTTTTTTTTGTCTATGACTTGGCCCCGGGACCAGAATATGTCTTCACTCATTTTCAAATATGCTCAAAGAACAAAACAAATTTGAGAAATTTTTTCTAAAAGACCTCAAATTTTATTTTTATTGTTCCAATTTGTTCCTTTCAGAATTAATAATGAATTGAGTGGAAATTTGTCAATATTAAATTATGGGTTAAATATGTTTTTAGTCCCTCCCTGAAATTTTTTATTCACTTTTAGTCCCTATTTGCATTGTATAGGGACTATTTTGGAGGACTAAAATTATCCAATTTTTGTAAAATGTTTTCAAAATAGAGACTATTTTTACAAACTAAAATATTTTGGAGGACTAAATTATCCAATTTTTGTAAAATGTTTTCAAAATAGAGACTATTTTTACAAACTAAAATATTTTGGAGGACTAAAATTACCATTAAAATTTCATAGGGACTAACCTTAAAAATTCATGATTTTGTAGGGACTAAAAACATATTTAACCCTTAAATTAATTGAAAAATATATATTGATATATATTTTATTATCTGGAAATTTCAAATGAAATAATTAATTTAGTCATTATTAGAAAGTTTTTTCATAGTCGCCAAATTTCGTTACAATATTTTGGAACAAATCCTGATATATCTTGGTATGCAATCTAATATATTTTCGTAAGTGATTAGACATATATTTTGGCACTCAATAATATATTTTTTGTACTCAATATGATATATTTGGTACTGAATTTGAGATATTTTTGTACTAAATCTAATATGTGAATTACTTGTTCCCAAAGTTTCTCATATATTAGTTGTGAATTTTTTCTATAAATAGAGAGCTCACATATATTGCATTCTACACACTGAAAGGTATTCTGAAACTTCGAATCATTTTCTTCTCTCTCCCTCTTTGACTTGTGTTGACGAGTCATTCTTCCCTTCATCTTCTTTTTTTTTTTTTTTGGTCCATGAAATTAACCCTTTTCTTCTTTCCCCCTTTTTGACTTGTGTTGAAGAAGTTTTCTTCCCTTCATTTTTTTTCCTTCGAAATTAAGAGTGTTCTTAAGACCATATACCCTTATAGATCATAGTCCCTTTTTCGATATAATCAGAATGATCTTAAAAATATTCTTCCTCAATTCTTGCAGAAGTTAGATGTTAGAAAGGGAGATACGAACATATAACTAATTATATATATAGTTCTCAGAATCCATCCTTACCTTCTTCTTCTTCTTCTTAAGCAAGTATGTGTCCAAGAAAAATAAAAACATTTAATTTGAGAATTTAAACTCCTATGATGAAAAATATGAGGAAAAAATAGAGTGAGAGAGAACTATTCCAGCACCAACTCCAAGGCTGACGAATCTTTTGATTAGTTACGGAAAAAGTTTTTGGAAATAACTAATTCAAAGCCTCGTCAGTTTTGGGGTTGGAGTTGGAATGGTTCTCTCATTCTGTTCTTTTCCTATTGTCTTTCATTATAGGTGTTTTAATTAACAAATTAATCGTTTTGATTGTTCATGTAAACTTTCTTAGTTAAGAAGAAACTTTAAGAAGAAGAACAATAAGAAGATTATGAAGGATTCTAAAGAAATATATATATATATATATATATATATATATATATAACTAAATGTTGGTATCTCCTTTTCACTTTTGTGTATATGTAACATCCCAGACTGCTTTCAGGATTGCCGACTAACCCCACAAACCAACACGAGTCTTTTCAGCATGCTTTGTCCTCACTCACATGCTTACCGGGAAACTTCCCGGTAGGTCACCCATCCTAGTACTACTCCAAGCCAAGCACGCTTAACTGTGGAGTTCCTATGGATTGAGCTACCAAAAAGAAGATGCATCTTGTTGATATGGGTAGTACCTAACAATTCTTATAAGCCTTCCTTCAACCATGTAGTCCCATACCTATACGGCCTCCGGATCCCTCTCATTCCGATGTGATTCGGTTCCTCTTATTAACGATAGTACCTGTAACAGTCCGGTGGTCCGACTCATCCCGCTTAAGTCTGGGGCCGGCCTGGTTCCGCCACTGTTACTGTACCACGTTGTGGGTGTTACATGCCCACCAACTTCCGCCTGGTTCGTCCCCGAACCACACCGTATTGGGAGAGGTCTGCTCTGATACCAAGTGTAAAATCCCAGACTGCTTTCAGGATTGCCGACTAACCCCACAAACCAACACGAGTCTTTTCAACATGCTTTGTCCTCACTCACATGCTTACCAGGAAACTTCCCGGTAGGTCACCCATCCTAGTACTACTCCAAGCCAAGCACGCTTAACTGTGGAGTTCCTATGGATTGAGCTACCGAAAAGAAGATGCATCTTGTTGATATGGGTAGTACCTAACAATTCTTATAAGCCTTCCTTCAACCATGTAGTCCCATACCTACACGGCCTCCGGATCCCTCTCATTCCGATGTGATTCGGTTCCTCTTATTAACGATAGTACCTGTAACAGTCCGGTGGTCCGACTCATCCCGCTTAAGTCCGGGTCGGCCAGGCTCCGCCACTGTTACTGTACCACGTTGTGGGTGTTACTTACTATCAAGTTCTACAATTGTATATAATTTCTTGGAGATAAATTCCACCTAAAAGCATGATTGTGGCAACTGATAGAACTAACTTGTGACTTGATAAATTGTTTTTACAAAAACTTATATGAAAAATTACTGAATGTAAGAAGAGAAATCTTTAAAGCAATACTAGGTTCAGTAATATTTTAACTTGGTGTAAGATTGAGTACCTTTAACACAAGTTAGTTTCATAATAGATTGTGACCAATATGATAATCAATCTAAATTTTTATTCCAATCACATGTTAACATGTTTATTTATTTTGTATTAATAAGTTGATGAATTATTGTTATTAATTTATTAATATATCATATGAATTTATTTATCAAGAACCAAGCATTCCCATGATTTATTTTGAAAAATTCCATGAGTCACATAAGCAATAATGTTTGATGAACCAAAATTTCTGGAAAATAAAAAAAATATCCCGAGTTACCGAGTAAAATGGGAGCACATTTTTTATAATAAACTAGCGGAAGGAATGGCACTACCATGCCCGTCTGACCTCTCTTTTTACTACGCTAACGTGTGTGTATATTTTAAGGGATAAATTTGACCCATATTTTGAAGAATAAAATAAAACAAAAATTGGTCTTTTTTTTTTTTGTCTATGACTTGGCCCCGGGACCATAATATGTCTTCACTCATTTTCAAATATGCTCAAAGAACAAAACAAATTTGAGAAATTTTTTCTAAAAGACCTCAAATTCTATTTTTATTGTTCCAATTTGTTCCTTTCAGAATTAATAATAAATTGAGTGGAAATTTGTCGATATTAAATTATGGGTTAAATATGTTTTTAGTCCCTCCCTGAAATTTTTTATTCACTTTTAGTCCCTATTTGCATTGTATAGGGACTATTTTGGAGGACTAAAATTATCCAATTTTTGTAAAATGTTTTCAAAATAGAGACTATTTTTACAAACTAAAATATTTTGGAGGACTAAAATTACCATTAAAATTTCGTAGGGACTAACCTTAAAAATTCATGATTTTGTAGGGACTAAAAACATATTTAACCCTTAAATTATTTGAAAAATATATATTGATATATATTTTATTATTTGGAAATTTCAAATGAAATAATTAATTTAGTCATTATTAGAAAGTTTTTTCATAGTCGCCAAATTTCGTTACAATATTTTGGAACACATCCTGATATATTTTGGTATGCAATCTAATATATTTTCGTAAGTGATTAGACATATATTTTGGCACTCAATAATATATCTTTTGTACTCAATATGATATATTTGGTACTGATTTTGAGATATTTTTGTACTAGATCTAATATGTGAATTACTTGTTCCCAAAGTTTCTCATATATTAGTTGTGAATTTTTTCTATAAATAGAGAGCTCACATATATTGCATTCTACACACTGAAAGGTATTCTGAAACTTCGAATCATTTTCTTCTCTCTCCCTCTTTGACTTGTGTTGACGAGTCATTCTTCCCTTCATCTTCTTTTTTTTTTTTTGGTCCATGAAATTAACCCTTTTCTTCTTTCTCCCTTTTTGACTTGTGTTGAAAGTTTTTGGAAATAACTAATTCAAAGCCTCGTCAGTTTTGGGGTTGGAGTTGGAATGGTTCTCTCATTCTGTTCTTTTCCTATTGTCTTTCATTATAGGTGTTTTAATTAACAAATTAATCGTTTTGATTGTTCATGTAAACTTTCTTAGTTAAGAAGAAACTTTAAGAAGAAGAAGAAGAACAATAAGAAGATTATGAAGGATTCTAAAGATATATATATATATATATATATATATATATATATATATATATATAACTAAATGTTGGTGTCTGTAACACCCATACTAGACGTATCTAGAAAGTCTAGCATGTGCATTAGTTTAGTACTGGATACATTAAAATTTTACAACAATAAAAACTTCGAATGAATGGCAAATACAACAAATGTGTTCGTACAATAAGTTTACAACTCAACTTTTCTAAAATGGTAAAAGTACATCCTTGAATATCCTCATCATCTTGCATCGGGTAAGAACAAACACTTGTCGCAACGTCTATCCGGCTACTAGCTTGCTATCCATCCTGATATCTGAAACAAATAAGGATTGGAATGAGACATAATGTCTCAGTGAGTTCCACCTAACCCTGGGCTATAGGCAACCTCGGGGGAAACCTACGGTCGCCACGTGTCTACAATACAACCTGACGGTTGATTATACGTGTGTGGAGTCTTGCTTCCCTAGACGGTAGTGCATGCTAAACCCGTCATAGGCTTATCTTACTTGTTATAGGCTTCTTATCTTACACGTGTCATGGCGGTTAAGGGGAAACTAAAACCTCAATGCCAAGATACGATTTACGCATCAATGTCTTCACTTGCTAAAGTCATGACACAACTCTAAACCGGACGATTAGGGGAAACCTATGATCATCGTCGGTATAATTCTCTGAACTTGCTTATTTGCTTACTTGAATATGTTGCATCTAACAACATATCATCTCTTGCCACAAAAGTGACTGTAACACCCATACTAGACGTATCTAGAAAGTCTAGCAAGTGCGTTAATTTAGTATTGGATACATTAAAAATTACAACAATAAAACTTCGAATGAATATAAAAGACAACAAGGGCGTTCGTACGATGATAATACAACTTAACTTTTCTAAAGCATAATAAAAGCATCCTTTAAAATCCACACCATCCTGCTGCAAGTACGAACGAACACTTGTCATATCATCCATTCGGCTACTAGCTTGCTAATCCACCTGATATCTGAAACAAATAAGGATTGGGATGAGACATAATGTCTCAGTGAGTTCCACCTAATCCTAGGCTATAGGCAACCTCAAGGGAAACCTACGGTCACCACGTGTCTACTTTACAACCTGACGGTTGATTATACGTGTGTGGGGACTTGCTTTCTTAGACGGCGGTGCTTGCTAGGGCCGTCTTAATATTCTTAACTTGTTATAGGCTTCTCTTCCTATACGTGTCATGGCGGTCGAGGGGAATCTAAAACCGCAATGCCAAGATACGCTCTATGCATCAAGGCTCTCATAACTTCTATCATGACACGATTCTAAACCGGACGATTAGGGGTAACCTAAGATCGTCGTCGGCATATCTTTCTTTAATTGCTTCTACTTGCTTATTATGTTGTATCTATAACATATCCTCTCTTATCACCTAAGTGATTTGTGCTATTTACTACTTCTTGACGAACTACGCCAAGTCTCTACTTGTTCTTGACGATCTACGTCAAGGCTCTACGACATAACATAAACATGTATAATAGAAATGCATAGTTAACTTCTTTGATTATGTTAGCGTGTAACAAACAGTTATCTTGAATTCATTTTATGGATTAGTCCCGAGTGGAGTAACCCCGGAAGTTAATCCCTTACTACCGGTGAAGTGCTTAGCAAGAGCGCACCGGACTCCCTTAGTGAACGTGCGGGTCCCTTACGGCTTACCCCATTCCCCTTGGAGAACCTTTTGTACCCAACCTTGGAAGGTATACAAAAGACACGACACCTTAACTTAGTGAAATGCGGCTCCCTTGCGGCTTAACCATTCCCCTTGGGGAACCCCTTGAATCCAATTTGGATAACAAGAGACATGACACTCTTTATTTCTTTCTTGTAATTCTTAGTCTTATGCATGAAGAATAAACTTAAACATGCTCTCTCTCTCTTACCTCGGATCCTAATTGATCCATCTAGAGGTAATTTTAATGCTTGCTTATATTTCTTTGTGAATAGTTATTTAACTTTTCACACTTAGCATAAATACATTCTATGCATAACTATCTAGTTCTCGACAAGCTATGTCGAGGCTCTATATTCTTTCCCTTTCCTAAGGTTTAGCTTGCTACCCGATTCATAATTCTCTCTTTTGCCATACTTTGTTAACTTGCCAAATACTTGTTTATTTCTTAAGAAAACATTTAAATACTTATGCCTTGATGTCATGACTTGAGGGGTTTAACATAGTATAAAACTGCTCGAGAAAACTGGACCGAAGTGCGTTAAAAAGGGGCTGAAACGAGCAAACCGGGTGCTTGGACCCTTAGCTCGCCATTGCGAGCTCCATCACTCGCCGTTGCGAGTTCGCCTTCTCGCCGTGGCGAGTATGGTGGCGAGCAGCACTCCAGGGAGAGTGTTTTGCTTGCCATGGCGAGCAGTTTACTCGCCGTGGCGAGTTAAGACAGTCCAGACCTGCATAATTGGTGTTTTTGATCCAAAATCCTCAAATACAAATGACTCAAAGCATATTATGTCTATAATGAACATTTGAAACTTCTAAAACATTGTATGGCAAGTATTTGCAAGTTTTGCAAGCATAGCATAAAAGGGGTACTAAACTTCTTATACAAAAACACTAGAAATTCATAGTTATCTTACACAAGTAAATCACAATCCCAAGGGGTGGAAAACTATCTAAGGAACTCACCTAAACCAAGCCGCACAAAAATTCTTAAGCCTCCAAGCATCACCTCCACTTCATACTTCAAAACCCTAGCTTTTAATCCACATGCTTTCTTCTTATTTCCTTGTAATCCAAGACAACATGATCCTTGCCTAATCATGAAATAACCTTACTTGAATTAATCAATGAAACCATAACATAAACAAAACCTAACTCATGAAATTCTTTCCTTAAAAAGGGAGTGATAAAACCATCTCTTACCAAAGTTCATGTTGTTTCCTTGATCTTGCCTAGACCATGACATGTACAAACTCAAGCTTCCAACACAACCTTCTCTCAAATCCAACATCAAACCCTAGCTTCATGGAGGAAAGGAAAAGTTGAGAATCAAACAA
Organism: Medicago sativa; assembly: GCF_051527215.1. NCBI lineage: Eukaryota > Viridiplantae > Streptophyta > Magnoliopsida > Fabales > Fabaceae > Medicago > Medicago sativa. The sequence continues at coordinate 35,616,826 of NC_140755.1, read as the reverse complement.
AATCAAAGCTTCCTTAAGCTTATGAGACTATAAAGAATCATAGCCTAAAACTTACCAAGAAAAGATGAAGATTTGGGAAGGATTGGTGGAGGAGAAGAGAAAGACAACTTAACCCAAGCTTCATATGATTATGGTGAGTTGGAAGATCATATGATAAAGCCTTATCATAGATGGAAGAAATTGGAAAGGATAGAGGAAAAGAAAGAGAGGAGGAGGCGTGGAAGAAGAGAGATGGGAGAGCAATTTTCCCCAATTCAAACCCTAGAAAGAGAAAGGAAAAGAATTATGAAGATTTTTGGCCCCAAAAACACTTAAATACTCCCTTGACGTGAAATTACCAAAATACCCTTTGTCTTAAACGTGTTAAATACGACTCTGATACTTTTCCCGTAAAAGCTGACATGTCATGAAATATTTTCCATTAACTTATTTTCCTTAAACTTTATTCCTCTGGCACGATCGACTGGTAAAATACCGATACTGACAGGCGGGATGTTACATTCTACCCCCCTTAAAAAATTTCGTCCTCGAAATTTAGAGATCGCTTAACATATAACGAATTCGAACATAACATCTTAAAATAATCCGTACATCATCAGAATCATTCTTCTCATAGTCTTAACTTAACTTAAAACATCATGGTCATAACTTTTCTTTACAGCATATTGAACTACATCTCGAATCCATATCTTACCCACTTAGCATAAAACATTTACATAAATAACTTATCGTATAGCCATTTAGCTCATACATACTCTTTCGTTTGTATCTTGAGACACATATCTCTTACTTACATTACTTACTAGACAATTCTACAAATCTTCTTTCATAGCCTTAGGAAAATCTTCCGATCTTATTATGATTTTATGCACTTGGAACCATCGGTAACTCATATGACTTGGCATGAATAAGCGACTTCAAATTCTACCACTACACTTTACATTCAAAAGCCGGTTTCTTAGTTCCCATGCTTTTAATTTCCGACTAAAACCATTTGCACTTGAATATCCTTAACATATACTTGTACGTCTCAGATGTCCTTTTGAACATCGTTATCCATGTCGTCAAACTTTATTTTCCATTGTGCAATACATACCTTCAAATGCCACATATTGTTAGATAATAACGATACTTGTTCTATCTCTTTATTTTAAGAAACCTCATAAAGATTGGTATACAGATCCTTGGAATGAATATATGTATATCCTTTTTAAAGAAAACATTTTTAAACCACGCTGATAACGGTACTGCCGAACCACAGGACAAGTTTCTTTATTTTGAAAAGGATTTGAATCTCGTCCAAACCCGTCACTGACGAGTTGATCCGGAAGTCCGCACGTCTTAAGTGAACTTACTCACTTACGACGTGTGCCATCGGTTTCAAAAATGAAAATATCATATTGTTTAAAATAATTCATTTCCAAGTCCCTCAATACACGTCGTAACTTTTAAAAGTTATAAAATCTTGGTTTAACATTGTCCTAGCAGGTATCGTTATCATTTAACCTTTATGGCATCGGAGAGTATGAATCTCATCTTGCTTAGCTCATAAATCATTTCTCTTTTCTTGATAAAACCCTTAACAACTTAACCGATTTACTTCCGTTGCGTTACTCTGATTCCCACCGGTTGTCTTTAACCAATACTCAAAGTCATAGAGATGAGTGAGACTTCACGTTCTTTTCTTACGCTTTATCATCTTCTTGGACTCCTCTAAATACCATTCATGTGACATCCAATGTCGCAACTTGCTTTCCATAAGGCCTTGTTAAATATAATCTCATGATAGACTCACCGTATCCTCATAACACTTCCTTATGGTTGAACTTTACATACTTAATAGTGGATTTACTTCTGCCACATCAATACCATATTAAATTTATTCCTGAGCAAAATCTCAAATTCCCATAGCATGCTTATATTGCACATCGTGCATACCCTTCATGAACCTCCTACTTGCCTCTTCGTCTCTCTCATGCTATGCTTTGCTTAATCTTACTAATGCTAGCTCGTTAATTTTCTTCTTGGAGAAACTTTATAAAATTTGCACACAGATCATTGGTGTTGATGTTTCTTTCTTATATATAAAATATTGAATTTTGAATCTCGTTCGTTACCATAAAATTCACGAAACGAGTTGATAACACAAAAATGACATCAAATCTTGTTCCGAGTGTTCAAATTATTTTTCATGTGTTGTAACCGACCGATACCTACAAAACTTCCATTTTAAAAAAATTTATGAACACCAATTCCAATCATCCATATGCATATATCTTTTCTAAAATCTTATAAATTTCACAAATATTGAAATTTGTCATGATAACGAGCCTTAGTAAATTAATTAAGCAAATCATAGATTCGAGGGGGTAATTAATACTCCCCAAAACCTAAGAATCATGTGATCAAACATAACTCTTAACCACTTTAACTTCTTACTTCATGTCTTCACTTCCGTGACGTCCGTTCTAAACACCGGAACCTCTAAACTTTTGATCTGAACTCTTTCTCGACCCTTGACATATTAACTCCCAAAGTTACCTTAACCGTATCAATTCCGTTGATAGTTGCTCATGCTTCCTTCTTTTGAAAATCTTAGGGTGCGATATGCATTCGTCACTTGTTGTCATAAAGGTTTTCATTACTTAAAATATTATTACGAAAATAACTCTTCAATAGTTACTACAAACCCTTGAGACGAACTGACCGTTTTCTGAAAAACAGAAACCTCGCCTCAGTTTCGCTATTGGTGAGCTTCTTCAGTTCAACTTTCTTTTCCAAAAATTACCTTGCATAGAATCCTTATTTCTCAAGTACCCTAATGCATATCATTCATTCCCATCATCGTAAAATGTTCTTTAATATGTGCACAACAACCATCAACCTATATCGATACAATTCTCGGCACATCGGAAATTTAACGCCTTAGCTCTGACAATCATAAACTTTCGCTTAAATCCTTATCTTCCCCTACAATAAATCTGTTCCACAACAGCTCTTACTAAAACTTCAGATCACACTTAGTCTTTTCCAAACTCTTACTTACGGGTATACGAGTACCTTCCACATCTCACCCAACATTATCAGAACGTTCCTTCTTATTCTTACCTTACATTCCCGGAGGATCCATACTTCTACTACTCGGTTTACCGGCCACCTTTTGGCACCATCAAATCTTACTAATACTCATTCCGAGTTCTTACTTCTGATTCCACACTTTCAGTGCAACTTCGTCTCATACTTCATTCCTCCTAGGACCTATTCAGCTCTCAGGTATCCGTTCTAATCGTTGAATGCTAATTTGAGTTGATCAGGCTCAACTAACAACAACAACCAGAACATTCACCCAGAACCCAATGGTCCCGCTACTTTAGTTGTAACTTAATGACCCAAGGCACGGTCTGAATCGACCTGCTCTGATACCAAATGTAACACCCATACTAGACGTATCTAGAAAGTCTAGCAAGTGCGTTAATTTAGTATTGGATACATTAAAAATTACAACAATAAAACTTCGAATGAATATAAAAGACAACAAGGGCGTTCGTACGATGATAATACAACTTAACTTTTCTAAAGCATAATAAAAGCATCCTTTAAAATCCACACCATCCTGCTGCAAGTACGAACGAACACTTGTCATATCATCCATTCGGCTACTAGCTTGCTAATCCACCTGATATCTGAAACAAATAAGGATTGGGATGAGACATAATGTCTCAGTGAGTTCCACCTAATCCTAGGCTATAGGCAACCTCAAGGGAAACCTACGGTCACCACGTGTCTACTTTACAACCTGACGGTTGATTATACGTGTGTGGGGACTTGCTTTCTTAGACGGCGGTGCTTGCTAGGGCCGTCTTAATATTCTTAACTTGTTATAGGCTTCTCTTCCTATACGTGTCATGGCGGTCGAGGGGAATCTAAAACCGCAATGCCAAGATACGCTCTATGCATCAAGGCTCTCATAACTTCTATCATGACACGATTCTAAACCGGACGATTAGGGGTAACCTAAGATCGTCGTCGGCATATCTTTCTTTAATTGCTTCTACTTGCTTATTATGTTGTATCTATAACATATCCTCTCTTATCACCTAAGTGATTTGTGCTATTTACTACTTCTTGACGAACTACGCCAAGTCTCTACTTGTTCTTGACGATCTACGTCAAGGCTCTACGACATAACATAAACATGTATAATAGAAATGCATAGTTAACTTCTTTGATTATGTTAGCGTGTAACAAACAGTTATCTTGAATTCATTTTATGGATTAGTCTCGAGTGGAGTAACCCCGGAAGTTAATCCCTTACTACCGGTGAAGTGCTTAGCAAGAGCGCACCGGACTCCCTTAGTGAACGTGCGGGTCCCTTACGGCTTACCCCATTCCCCTTGGAGAACCTTTTGTACCCAACCTTGGAAGGTATACAAAAGACACGACACCTTAACTTAGTGAAATGCGGCTCCCTTGCGGCTTAACCATTCCCCTTGGGGAACCCCTTGAATCCAATTTGGATAACAAGAGACATGACACTCTTTATTTCTTTCTTGTAATTCTTAGTCTTATGCATGAAGAATAAACTTAAACATGCTCTCTCTCTTACCTCGGATCCTAATTGATCCATCTAGAGGTAATTTTAATGCTTGCTTATCTTTCTTTGTGAATAGTTATTTAACTTTTCACACTTAGCATAAATACATTCTATGCATAACTATCTAGTTCTCGACAAGCTATGTCGAGGCTCTATATTCTTTCCCTTTCCTAAGGTTTAGCTTGCTACCCGATTCATAATTCTCTCTTTTGCCATACTTTGTTAACTTGCCAAATACTTGTTTATTTCTTAAGAAAACATTTAAATACTTATGCCTTGATGTCATGACTTGAGGGGTTTAACATAGTATAAAACTGCTCGAGAAAACTGGACCGAAGTGCGTTAAAAAGGGGCTGAAACGAGCAAACCGGGTGCTTGGACCCTTAGCTCGCCATTGCGAGCTCCATCACTCGCCGTTGCGAGTTCGCCTTCTCGCCGTGGCGAGTATGGTGGCGAGCAGCACTCCAGGGAGAGTGTTTTGCTTGCCATGGCGAGCAGTTTACTCGCCGTGGCGAGTTAAGACAGTCCAGACCTGCATAATTGGTGTTTTTGATCCAAAATCCTCAAATACAAATGACTCAAAGCATATTATGTCTATAATGAACATTTGAAACTTCTAAAACATTGTATGGCAAGTATTTGCAAGTTTTGCAAGCATAGCATAAAAGGGGTACTAAACTTCTTATACAAAAACACTAGAAATTCATAGTTATCTTACACAAGTAAATCACAATCCCAAGGGGTGGAAAACTATCTAAGGAACTCACCTAAACCAAGCCGCACAAAAATTCTTAAGCCTCCAAGCATCACCTCCACTTCATACTTCAAAACCCTAGCTTTTAATCCACATGCTTTCTTCTTATTTCCTTGTAATCCAAGACAACATGATCCTTGCCTAATCATGAAATAACCTTACTTGAATTAATCAATGAAACCATAACATAAACAAAACCTAACTCATGAAATTCTTTCCTTAAAAAGGGAGTGATAAAACCATCTCTTACCAAAGTTCATGTTGTTTCCTTGATCTTGCCTAGACCATGACATGTACAAACTCAAGCTTCCAACACAACCTTCTCTCAAATCCAACATCAAACCCTAGCTTCATGGAGGAAAGGAAAAGTTGAGAATCAAACAAAATCAAAGCTTCCTTAAGCTTATGAGACTATAAAGAATCATAGCCTAAAACTTACCAAGAAAAGATGAAGATTTGGGAAGGATTGGTGGAGGAGAAGAGAAAGACAACTTAACCCAAGCTTCATATGATTATGGTGAGTTGGAAGATCATATGATAAAGCCTTATCATAGATGGAAGAAATTGGAAAGGATAGAGGAAAAGAAAGAGAGGAGGAGGCGTGGAAGAAGAGAGATGGGAGAGCAATTTTCCCCAATTCAAACCCTAGAAAGAGAAAGGAAAAGAATTATGAAGATTTTTGGCCCCAAAAACACTTAAATACTCCCTTGACGTGAAATTACCAAAATACCCTTTGTCTTAAACGTGTTAAATATGACTCTGATACTTTTCCCGTAAAAGCTGACATGTCATGAAATATTTTCCATTAACTTATTTTCCTTAAACTTTATTCCTCTGGCACGATCGACTGGTAAAATACCGATACTGACAGGCGGGATGTTACAGTGACTTTTTTCTAGCTTGCTAGTTCTTGACTATTTACTTCTATATTCTTTCTAGTTCTTGACAGTCTATACCAAGGCTCTATGACATAACACATAAATATATGATGAATATGCATTGTCAGCTTCATTGATTATGTTAGCGTGTAACAGACAACTTCTCTGAGTTCATTTTACGGATTAGTCCCGAGTGGAGTAACCCCGGAAGTTAATCCCTTACTACCGGTAAAAATGCTTTGCAATAGCGCACCGGACTCCCTTAGTGAACGTGCGGGTCCCTTACGGCTTACCCCATTCTCCTTGGAGAACCTGTTGTACCCATCCTTGGATGGAATACAAAAGACACGGCACCATAACTTAGTGAAATGCGGCTCCCTCTCGGCTTAACCATTCCCCTTGGGGAACCCCTTGAATCCAACCTTGGAAGGAATTCAAGAGACATAACACTCTTCTTAAAACTTGGTCTTATGCATGAATGAAGGTTAAATCTATACATACAATCTCTTATACCTCGAATCTTTAAACGATCCCACTAGAGGTAAACTTATATGCTTGCTTAACTTACTTTGTGAATGGATGTGAAATCGATTCACGTCTTGCCATACTCGTGTGGCACTTGCTTCTATGCAAAGATAATACTCACGTTACCTTGCGTCTTATCAAGCATATTACTAATGCATAGCATTCTATTTATTTCTAACAATTCTAGTTCTCGATAACTATACCAAGGCTCTAGTTCTTCCCTTTCCTTTAAGTTTATCTTGCTACCCGCTCGTAAAGTCATTACTTCGCTCATATGCCATGCTATACTACACAAAGAAAATACTGGCTTTACCTTCAAGAAAACCTTTTTACAACCTATGCCTTGGAATCATGATTGAGGGATTATACTTTTAAAAGATTGTTTGAAAAGAACCGCTCGCGAAACGCCAGAACCACCCGAAAGCGAACAAACAATGAGCTGCCCCACTGTTTGCTCGCCATGGCGAGTGATCCTGTGTGGAAGGCGAGCACCTGCTCGCAGCTGCGAGTAGGAGGCGAGTGAACACCCCCATTCGGCCTTCAAGCTCGCCTCGCGAGCTATTTGCTTGCCGTGGCGAGCTATGACAGTCCAGAACTGTCAAAATTGGTATTTTCCACTCAAAAACCTCAATTCCAAGCATTCTAAGGCATATCATGGCACTAGAGATCATATACAACTTATAAAAGAGTCATTGAGCAAGTATTCACATGTGTAATGTTGCATGACATGAAAGGGGTAACTTTTCTATGTGTAAACCCTAGAAAATTTATAGCTATCTTACAAGAGAAAAACACATAAACCAAGGGAGGTAATCTATCTAAGGAACTCACCTTAAATATTTTCACTTGATCCCCTAGCTCACAAGCATCACATCACTTCACACAACAAAACCCTAACTCTTGATCATTCCTTGATGTTTAGCTTTTCTACCAAACTCTCTTGTACTTATGATCTCTTGAGAAAACATTGCTTCACTTGAACCAAACTTGAAACCATGACCTAAGTAATTCAAGCTTCCACTTTATCAAATAACAAACCCTAGCTTCTTGATTCAACCAACCACCAAACCTCTAATCAATACATAGTTGTTTCTTTCTTACTAAGTTGCTAGCATCCTTGCTTGACTCCTCTTCTTAAACAAACTTGGAGAAATTGATGATTTGAAAGAAAAGAGGAAATGAGTTTCTAAAGAGATGAAAAAGAGATTCAAACCAAAACCCAAGTTTATATACTTCTCTATGATCTTGAAGGAACCTAGGGTTAATTCTTACCACTTAAAGAAGAAGATTTGAAAAGGATTGATTGTGAGGAAGAGAGGAAGAGGGCGATGGAGAGTAGAGAGAAGGAGGAGGAAAGTTTTGCCAAACTTAGAGAGAGAAAGAAGATGAAGAATGAGATATTTTGGAACCTAATCCAAATAAATATCCTTTCCCGTGCAATTACCAAAATGCCCTTGTCTTAAGCGTGTTAAATACGACACCGATACTTTTTCGTGTTATGCTGACATGTCATAAAATATTAACTATTAACCCACTTTCCATGAATTATTTCCTCTGGCACGATTAACGGGTAATATACCGATACCGACAGGCGGGATGTTACATTCTACCCCCCTTAAATAAATTTCGTCCTCGAAATTTAGAAACCTGCTACCAATCATCGCAATTAAAACCTGCCTTCTTTAACTTCAGCTACTTAAAGTCTGATTATACCCACTTCAAAAGTTCAAAGTATACTTTGCTCATCAAACATGTAACTCATTCTTCTTTCTAAATTCGCATAAAACGAATATGATCTCTTATCTTGCTCAAAATCTTCACAAACTTTTATATCTCTTCACAATCTTCTCACACTCGAAATCATGGTTAACTTGTTTATCTTGACATGAAGAAGCGTAATCCATTACATCGATTCTCTTGACAATCTAATAACCAAATCTATGGTTTGCTCACCTTAAAACTTTCTACCAAGTCCCTTTGCACTTGAAAATAAATACTCTTAGCAAAAATCCGCGCATTCTATACGATTTAAAAATCACACGAACATTGCCATCTCCTCTTGAAACTTTATCCTCATATTACTTACATACTTCCAAATACCGCTTCTTGTTAGTTAATAACGATACCCAGTCTAGTACTTTACTTCAAGAAATTTCTAAACCTTGGTACATAGGTTCTTGGAATGAACATTTAATTGAATAAAGAAAATCTCATTTTGAAACCAAGTTTGCAATGGTACTTCAGAACCACAGGACGAGTCTCTAAATTTTATTAAAAAGGTTTAATATCTCGCCCCAAACTTGTCCATATCAAGTTGGTCCTGAAGTCTGTACGTCTTAAGTGAGCTTGCTCACTTACGGCGCACTCATCGGTTTCATCAACGTTTAATATCATACTTTTAAAACAGTTTCGTTCCCAAGTTCCTTAATACCAATCTTAACTTTATGAAAATTTCAAACATAGCTTGTCGCTTTTCTAGAAAGTATCGTTATCATTCAACAAGTTTGGTATAGGAGGGTATGTACTTTTCGTGTATAATTCATGAACTTTACTCCAATATAATAGCATATGCTTTTCTACATATTCAACAACATCCATTAAACAACCCGACTACATCATCCGTGATAACTCTAGTCTTCTTTGTCATACTTAAGTGAGGATACTTTTCTTATTCTTTTACCTTAATCATCACTACTTGCTTGCTACATCGAGAATTCCTTGTTCGTCTCATAGTACTTCTTATTAAAACTTATATTACTTTCCCAGACATTCTTCGCGAAGATCCTTACTACAACATTCCATGTTCCATGGTCACCGTCCACAACTTTACCGGTTAATTTCCGCGGCGCTACTCTGATTCCCACCGGATGGCTCTAACCAATACTCTAGTCCGTTGAAATGGGTGAACTTCACACTCCTTCTATCTTTTCATTAATATCTTCTTGAACTCTTCTTAAAACTTTCTATGTTGTAACCAACACTGCAACCTTGTTCTAGCCTTTGCTCATATTATTGAATCTCCAGATAAACTTTTCTCTTTACATATAAATGCCCTGCTTACACTTATTCTCGAGAAATCTCAACTCAAAGAGTACATCTTTGTTACTACATACTTACTACTTCCATGATTTGTCTTCCGACTTTCTGTGGTAAACTCATCTCGTACTTGAACATATATGCCTTATGCATCTAACATGGTGCCTTCGTATTCTCTCTTACTACGTTTTGCTTAATCGTACCTATGCTTGCTTGTTGATTGTTCTTTCAAAGGAAACCTTGTAATTTAGCACATGGGTTATTGACGTTGATGATTTTCCACTATATACGTTTATAAAATATACTGAACCTAAGCCCCAGTTGTTACTCTAAATTCACAGGACAAGTTGACAACATATACGTGCCATCAAATCTTAGTCCTAGTGAGTTTAGTATACTCTACGCGAGTCGTAACAACCGGTACCTGCAAAAAAAAATTTCTCTTGAATTCCAAAAATGTCAACTTTAATCACCCATACGCATATATCTTTCTAAAATCTCGTAAACTTTATGATTCAATATCCTAATGAGCTTTAGCAAGTTAATTAAGCAAAACATAGATTCGAGGGATACATCATATTTTCACAAAATCCAAGAACCTTCTGATTTCTTATAGCTCCGCACCACTTTAATTCTTACTCATGTATTCACTTCCGTGACATCCATTCTCAATACCAGAACCTCTAAACTCTTGGTATGAACTCTTTCTCGCCCCTTGACACATTAACTTCCAAAGCTACCTTAACCGTATCAATTTTCGTTAATAGTTGCTCATGCCTTTTCCCTTGAAAACCTTAGGATGTGATATGCATTCATCACTTGATGTCATAAAAGGTTTTTGTTACATAAAAGATTGTGAAGACAACTCCCCATTAGCTATTATAGATCCTAGGAACAAATTGACAATTTTCGAAAAACTGAAATTTTGTTCCACGTTCACTATTGGCGAGTTCCTTCAGCTCAATTTCCTTAAAATATACTTTGCATGAAAATTCTTATTTCCCAAGTAATCCAATGCATATCATTCATTCCCATCATCGTAAAATATTCTACTATATATGCACGACAACCATCAACTTACTTCGATACAGTTCTCAGCACGTTGGAAATCAATGCCTTAGTCCTGACAACATAAACTTTCGCTTAAACCCTTAACTTCTTCTACTACGAGTAACTTGCCTCGCTACCTTGCGACTTAACGCACTTTCAGAACACTAGAAATTTGTCCACTCTGAACTTACAAATCCATAACCTGATTCACATAATGATATCCCTGAGAGCCTACTAATTCAGTCAACAACGTCGACTTCTTTCTAACTTGCAGTCTTGCGCTTACGTTCCGAAATACAATTCCTTCCTGCACAATAAATCTGTTCAAACCACAGCTCCTACTGAATCTTCTGATCATACTTAGTCATTTGCAAACATTAATTACGGGTATACGAGTACCTTCCACATCTTTCCCAACATAGTCGGAACGTTCCTTCTTAACTTTACCTTCCCGGAGGATCTATACTTCCACTTCTTAGTTCACCGGCCACTTTTTGGCACGACAAACTCTTACTAATACTCATCCCGAGTTCTTACTTTTCGATGCAACTTCATCTCTTACTTCATTCCTCCTGGGTCCTATTCAGCTCTCAGGCATCCGTTCTAATCGTCGAATGTTAAATTGAGTTGATCAGGCTCAACTAACAACGACAATTAAAACATTTACCCGGAACCCAATGGTCCCACTACCTTAGTTGCGACTTACTGACCCAAGGCACGGTCTGAATCGACCTGCTCTGATACCAATTGTAACACCCATACTAGACGTATCTAGAAAGTATAGCATGTGCATCAGTTTAGTACTGGATACATTAAAATTTTACAACAATAAAAACTTCGAATGAATGGAAAATACAACAAATGTGTTCGTACAATAAGTTTACAACTCAACTTTTCTAAAATGGTAAAAGTACATCCTTGAATATCCTCATCATCTTGCATCGGGTACGAACAAACACTTGTCGCAACGTCTATCCGGCTACTAGCTTGATATCCATCCTGATATCTGAAACAAATAAGGATTGGAATGAGACATAATGTCTCAGTGAGTTCCACCTAACCCTAGGCTATAGGCAACCTCGGGGGAAACCTACGGTCGCCACGTGTCTACAATACAACCGGACGGTTGATTATACGTGTGTGGAGTCTTGCTTCCCTAGACGGTAGTGCATGCTAAACCCGTCATAGGCTTATCTTACTTGTTATAGGCTTCTTATCTTACACGTGTCATGGCGGTTAAGGGGAAACTAAAACCGCAATGCCAAGATACGATTTACGCATCAATGTCTTCACTTGCTAAAGTCATGACACAACTCTAAACCGGACGATTAGGGGAAACCTATGATCGTCGTCGGTATAATTCTCTGAACTTGCTTATTTGCTTACTTGAATATGTTGCATCTAACAACATATCATCTCTTGCCACAAAAGTGACTTTTTTCTAGCTTGCTAGTTCTTGACTATTTACTTCTATATTCTTTCTAGTTCTTGACAGTCTATACCAAGGCTCTATGACATAACACATAAATATATGATGAATATGCATTGTCAGCTTCATTGATTATGTTAGCGTGTAACAGACAACTTCTCTGAGTTCATTTTACGGATTAGTCCCGAGTGGAGTAACCCCGGAAGTTAATCCCTTACTACCGGTGAAAATGCTTTGCAATAGCGCACCGGACTCCCTTAGTGAACGTGCGGGTCCCTTACGGCTTACCCCATTCTCCTTGGAGAACTTGTTGTACCCATCCTTGGATGGAATACAAAAGACACGGCACCATAACTTAGTGAAATGCGGCTCCCTCTCGGCTTAACCATTCCCCTTGGGGAACCCCTTGAATCCAACCTTGGAAGGAATTCAAGAGACATAACACTCTTCTTAAAACTTGGTCTTATGCATGAATGAAGGTTAAATCTATACATACAATCTCTTATACCTCGGATCCTTAAACGATCCCACTAGAGTTAAACTTATATGCTTGCTTAACTTACTTTGTGAATGGATGTGAAATCGATTCACGTCTAGCCATACTCGTGTGGCACTTGCTTCTATGCAAATATAATACTCACATTACCTTGCGTCTTATCAAGCATATTACTAATGCATAGCATTCTATTTCTTTCTAACAATTCTAGTTCTCGATAACTATACCGAGGCTCTAGTTCTTCCCTTTCCTTTAAGTTTATCTTGCTACCCGCTCGTAAAGTCATTACTTCGCTCATATGCCATGCTATACTACACAAAGAAAATACTGGCTTTACCTTCAAGAAAACCTTTTTACAACTTATGCCTTGGAATCATGATTGAGGGATTATACTTTTAAAAGATTGTTTGAAAAGAACCGCTTGCGAAACGCCAGAACCACCCGAAAGCGAACAAACAATGAGCTGCCCCACTGTTTGCTCGCCATGGCGAGTGATCCTGTGTGGAAGGCGAGCACCTGCTCGCAGCTGCGAGTAGGAGGCGAGTGAACACCCCCATTCGGCCTTCAAGCTAGCCTCGCGAGCTATTTGCTCGCCGTGGCGAGCTATGACAGTCCAGAACTGTCAAAATTGGTATTTTCCACTCAAAAACCTCAATTCCAAGCATTCCAAGGCATATCATGGCACTAGAGATCATATACAACTTATAAAAGAGTCATTGAGCAAGTATTCACATGTGTAATGTTGCATGACATGAAAGGGGTAACTTTTCTATGTGTAAACCCTAGAAAATTTATAGCTATCTTACAAGAGAAAAACACATAAACCAAGGGAGGTAATCTATCTAAGGAACTCACCTTAAATGTTTGCACTTGATCCCCTAGCTCACAAGCATCACATCACTTCACACAACAAAACCCTAACTCTTGATCATTCCTTGATGTTTAGCTTTTCTACCAAACTCTCTTGTACTTATGATCTCTTGAGAAAACATTGCTTCACTTGAACCAAACTTGAAACCATGACCTAAGTAACTCGAGCTTGCACTTTATCAAATAACAAACCCTAGCTTCTTGATTCAACCAACCACCAAACCTCTAATCAATCCATAGTTGTTTCTTTCTTACTAAGTTGCTAGCATCCTTGCTTGACTCCTCTTCTTAAACAAGCTTGGAGAAATTGATGATTTGAAAGAAAAGAGGAAATGAGTTTCTAAAGAGATAAAAAAGAGATTCAAACCAAAACCCAAGTTTATATACTTCTCTATGATCTTGAAGGAACCTAGGGTTAATTCTTACCACTTAAAGAAGAAAATTTGAAAAGGATTGATTGTGAGGAAGAGAGGAAGAGGGCGATGGAGAGTAGAGAGAAGGAGGAGGAAAGTTTTGCCAAACTTAGAGAGAGAAAGAAGATGAAGAATGAGATATTTTGGAACCTAATCCAAATAAATATCCTTTCCCGTGCAATTACCAAAATGCCCTTGTCTTAAGCGTGTTAAATACGACACCGATACTTTTCCGTGTTATGCTGACATGTCATAAAATATTAACTATTAACCCACTTTCCATGAATTATTTCCTCTGGCACGATTAACGGGTAATATACCGATACCGACAGGCGGGATGTTACAGTATCTCCTTTTCACTTTTGTGTATATATCAAGTTCTACAATTGTATATAATTTCTTGGAGATAAATTCCACCTAAAAGCATGATTGTGGCAACTGATAGAACTAACTTGTGACTTGATAAACTGTTTTTACAAAAACTTATATGAAAAATTACTGAATGTAAGAAGAGAAATCTTTAAAGCACTACTAGGTTCAGTAATATTTTAACTTGGTGTAAGATTGAGTACCTTTAACACAAGTTAGTTTCATAATAGATTGTGACCAATATGATAATCAATCTAAATTTTTATTCCAATCACATGTTAACATGTTTATTTATTTTGTATTAATAAGTTGATGAATTATTGTTATTAATTTATTAATATATCATATGAATTTATTTATCAAGAACCAAGCATTCCCATGATTTATTTTGAAAAATTCCTTGAGTCACATAAGCAATAATGTTTGATGAACCAAAATTTCTGGAAAATAAAAAAAAAATCCCGAGTTACCGAGTAAAATGGGAGCACATTTTTTATAATAAACTAGCGGAAGGAATGGCACTACCATGCCCGTCTGACCTCTCTTTTTACTACGCTAACGTGTGTGTATATTTTAAGGGATAAATTTGACCCATATTTTGAAGAATAAAATAAAACAAAAATTGGTCTTTTTTTTTTGTCTATGACTTGGCCCCGGGACCAGAATATGTCTTCACTCATTTTCAAATATGCTCAAAGAACAAAACAAATTTGAGAAATTTTTTCTAAAAGACCTCAAATTTTATTTTTATTGTTCCAATTTGTTCCTTTCAGAATTAATAATGAATTGAGTGGAAATTTGTCAATATTAAATTATGGGTTAAATATGTTTTTAGTCCCTCCCTGAAATTTTTTATTCACTTTTAGTCCCTATTTGCATTGTATAGGGACTATTTTGGAGGACTAAAATTATCCAATTTTTGTAAAATGTTTTCAAAATAGAGACTATTTTTACAAACTAAAATATTTTGGAGGACTAAATTATCCAATTTTTGTAAAATGTTTTCAAAATAGAGACTATTTTTACAAACTAAAATATTTTGGAGGACTAAAATTACCATTAAAATTTCATAGGGACTAACCTTAAAAATTCATGATTTTGTAGGGACTAAAAACATATTTAACCCTTAAATTATTTGAAAAATATATATATTGATATATATTTTATTATTTGGAAATTTCAAATGAAATAATTAATTTAGTCATTATTAGAAAGTTTTTTCATAGTCGCCAAATTTCGTTACAATATTTTGGAACACATCCTGATATATTTTGGTATGCAATCTAATATATTTTCGTAAGTGATTAGACATATATTTTGGCACTCAATAATATATTTTTTGTACTCAATATGATATATTTGGTACTGAATTTGAGATATTTTTGTACTAAATCTAATATGTGAATTACTTGTTCCCAAAGTTTCTCATATATTAGTTGTGAATTTTTTCTATAAATAGAGAGCTCACATATATTGCATTCTACACACTGAAAGGTATTCTGAAACTTCGAATCATTTTCTTCTCTCTCCCTCTTTGACTTGTGTTGACGAGTCATTCTTCCCTTCATCTTCTTTTTTTTTTTTTGGTCCATGAAATTAACCCTTTTCTTCTTTCCCCCTTTTTGACTTGTGTTGAAGAAGTTTTCTTCCCTTCGTTTTTTTTCCTTCGAAATTAAGAGTGTTCTTAAGACCATATACCCTTATAGATCATAGTCCCTTTTTCGATATAATCAGAATGATCTTAAAAATATTCTTCCTCAATTCTTGCAGAAGTTAGATGTTAGAAAGGGAGATACAAACATATAACTAATTATATATATAGTTCTCAGAATCCATCCTTACCTTCTTCTTCTTCTTCTTAAGCAAGTATGTGTCCAAGAAAAATAAAAACATTTAATTTGAGAATTTAAACTCCTATGATGAAAAATATGAGGAAAAAATAGAGTGAGAGAGAACTATTCCAGCACCAACTCCAAGGCTGACGAATCTTTTGATTAGTTACGGAAATTTTTTTTGGAAATAACTAATTCAAAGCCTCGTCAGTTTTGGGGTTGGAGTTGGAATGGTTCTCTCATTTTGTTCTTTTCCTATTGTCTTTCATTATAGGTGTTTTAATTAACAAATTCATCGTTTTGATTGTTCATGTAAACTTTCTTAGTTAAGAAGAAACTTTAAGAAGAAGAACAATAAGAAGATTATGAAGGATTCTAAAGAAATATATATATATATATATATATATATAACTAAATGTTGGTATCTCCTTTTCACTTTTGTGTATATGTAACATCCCAGACTGCTTTCAGGATTGCCGACTAACCCCACAAACCAACACGAGTCTTTTCAGCATGCTTTGTCCTCACTCACATGCTTACCGGGAAACTTCCCGGTAGGTCACCCATCCTAGTACTACTCCAAGCCAAGCACGCTTAACTGTGGAGTTCCTATGGATTGAGCTACCAAAAAGAAGATGCATCTTGTTGATATGGGTAGTACCTAACAATTCTTATAAGCCTTCCTTCAACCATGTAGTCCCATACCTACACGGCCTCCGGATCCCTCTCATTCCGATGTGATTCGGTTCCTCTTATTAACGATAGTACCTGTAACAGTCCGGTGGTCCGACTCATCCCGCTTAAGTCCGGGGCCGGCCTGGTTCCGCCACTGTTACTGTACCACGTTGTGGGTGTTACATGCCCACCAACTTCCGCCTGGTTCGTCCCCGAACCACACCGTACTGGGAGAGGTCTGCTCTGATACCAAGTGTAAAATCCCAGACTGCTTTCAGGATTGCCGACTAACCCCACAAACCAACACGAGTCTTTTCAACATGCTTTGTCCTCACTCACATGCTTACCAGGAAACTTCCCGGTAGGTCACCCATCCTAGTACTACTCCAAGCCAAGCACGCTTAACTGTGGAGTTCCTATGGATTGAGCTACCGAAAAGAAGATGCATCTTGTTGATATGGGTAGTACCTAACAATTCTTATAAGCCTTCCTTCAACCATGTAGTCCCATACCTACACGGCCTCCGGATCCCTCTCATTCCGATGTGATTTGGTTCCTCTTATTAACGATAGTACCTGTAACAGTCCGGTGGTCCGACTCATCCCGCTTAAGTCCGGGTCGGCCTGGCTCCGCCACTGTTACTGTACCACGTTGTGGGTGTTACTTACTATCAAGTTCTACAATTGTATATAATTTCTTGGAGATAAATTCCACCTAAAAGCATGATTGTGGCAACTGATAGAACTAACTTGTGACTTGATAAACTGTTTTTACAAAAACTTATATGAAAAATTACTGAATGTAAGAAGAGAAATCTTTAAAGCAATACTAGATTCAGTAATATTTTAACTTGGTGTAAGATTGAGTACCTTTAACACAAGTTAGTTTCATAATAGATTGTGACCAATATGATAATCAATCTAAATTTTTATTCCAATCACATGTTAACATGTTTATTTATTTTGTATTAATAAGTTGATGAATTATTGTTATTAATTTATTAATATATCATATGAATTTATTTATCAAGAACCAAGCATTCCTGTAACACCCATACTAGACGTATCTAGAAAGTCTAGCATGTGTATTAGTTTAGTACTGGATACATTAAAAATTTACAACATAAAAACTTCGAATGAATATTATAAGCTACAAATGCGTTCGTACAATAGATTACAACTCAAATTTCCTAAAACATGTCATATGCATCCTTGAACATCCATGCCATGCTGCTGCTGGTACGAACGAACACTTGCTGAAACATCCACCCGGCTACTAGCTTGCTAAACCATCCTGATATCTGAAACAAATAAGGATTGGGATGAGACATAATGTCTCAGTGAGTTCCACCTAAACCTAGGCTATAGGCAACCACGGGGGAAACCTACGGTCACCACGTGTCTACAATACAACCTGTCGGTTGATTATACGTGTGTGGGGACTTGCTTTCTTAGACGGCGGTGCTTGCTAGGGCCGTCTTAATATTCTTAACTTGTCATAGGCTTCTCTGCTATACGTGTCATGGCGGTGAAGGGGGAACTAAAACCGCATTGCCAAGAGTACACTCTAAGCATCAAGGCTCTCTTACATCTCTATCATGACACGATTCTAAACCGGACGATTAGGGGTAACCTATGATCGTCGTCGGCATATCTTTCTTTAATTGCTTCTACTTGCTTAATATGTTGTATTTACAACATATCATCTCTTATCACCTAAGTGATTCTTGCTATCTTACTACTTCTTGACGAACTACGCCAAGTCTCTACTTGTTCTTGACGATCTACGTCAAGGCTCTATGACATAACATAAACATGTATAGTAGAAATGCATAGTTAGCTTCATTGATTATGTTAGCGTGTAACAAACAATTATCTTGAATTCATTTTATGGATTAGTCCCGAGTGGAGTAACCCCGGAAGATAATCCCTTACTACCGGTGAAGTGCTTAGCAAGAGTGCACCAGACTCCCTTAGTGAACGTGCGGGTCCCTTACGGCTTACCCCATTCCCCCTTGGAGAACCTTTTGTACCCAACCTTGGAAGGTATACAAAAGACACGACACCTTAACTTAGTGAAATGTCGCTCCCTTGCGGCTTAACCATTCCCCTTGGGGAACCCCTTGAATCCAATTTGGATAACAAGAGACATGACACTCTTTCTTTCTTAAAAGTCTTTGTCTTATGTATGAAAATTAACTTAAGCATGCTAACTCTTTACCTTGGACCCCTAGACGATCCACTAGAGGTAACTATATGCTTGCTCAACTTACTTCGTGAATGGATATAAAATCGATTCACGTCTTGCCATACTCGTATGGCACTTAACTTCTATGCGAAGATAATAATCTATATCACCTCGCGTCTTAACAAGCATATCACTAATGTATAGCATTATAGTTCTTTACTAACTATTCTATTTCTCGATAACTATACCGAGGCTCTAGTTCTTCCCTTTCATTAAAATTTATCTTGCTACCCGATTCAAACATCATACTCTCGTTTACCATGCTTTACCACACTTGCCAAAATACTTGTTTCATTTATAAGAAAATCTCCTTTTAAAACTTGAACAATTAGGATCTTGGTTTCAGGGGATTATTTCTCTTAGAAAGACTGCACAAGAAAACCGCTCGCGAAACGCCGAAACGACCTGAGGCGAACAAAACAATGGGTTTCCCCACTGTGTTGCTCGCCTAGGCGAGTAGAATCACTGGGGAGGCGAGCTCTTACTCGCCATGGCGAGTTGGGGGCGAGAAGGACCCCCTGTTCGGCCCTCTAGCTCACCTCGCGAGCCATTTGCTCGCCGTGGCGAGCTGTGACAGTCCTGCAACTCAAAATTGATATTTTTGACTTAAAAACCTCAAACCAAGCATCTCCAAGTGCTATGTGACCCTTAGGATCATTAGTAACCTGTAAAAACAGTCATTGAACAAGTGTACACAAGTATGGCAAGCATGGTAAGAAAAGGGGCAACTAACTTATGCTTTAAAAACCTTAAAATACATATTATCTTTGCAAGATAAATACACAATCCCAAAGGGTGGGAAACTAACTAAGGAACTCACCTAATCAAGTTTTGAAGCATCACCAAGTTCCAAACCCACTCAAGCCAAAACCCTAGTTTTGAACACATGCTTCCTTGACTTAGACCAATCCATCTTATTGCTCTTTCTTGCAACCCTAGCACCATGATTCTTGATCTTGAAATAAACCTAGCTTGAATCCTCTTCCATCATACCAAGAGCCAAACCCCAACTCTTGACTTCAAAACAAATTCAACTTCAAGGTTGTTTTCTTGCTTCACTCTCCAACTCCATGAAATATGACTAGTATAAGCTCCAAATCCACAACCAAAAGCCCTAACTTCATGTTACAATCCAAACCCTAGACTTTTGATTCACTTCTTGAGAGGAGGGGGTAGAGGAAATCAAACATGAATCAAACTTCTCTTGAATTGAAGGATCATGAGAAAACATATTCTTAAGACTTGACATGAGAAGAAAAGAATTTAGAAGACTTGGTGGTGAGAAGAGAGGATGAGGGCGTGAGAAGAGAGGAGAGAAAGAGAGAAATTTCTTTTCCATCATGAGAGAGAAAGGATAAGGGAAAATAAGATATTTTCCACCCAAAACATATAAATATCTCTTTACCGTGAAATTACAATTATGCCCTTGCCTCAAGCGTGTTTAAAACGACTCCGATACTTTTCCCGTGTTATGTTGACGTGTCATAAAATATTGACTATAACCACTTTCCATGAATTATTTCCTCTGGCACGATTGACGGGTAATATTCCGATACTAGCAGGCGGGATATTACAATTCCCATGATTTATTTTGAAAAATTCCATGAGTCACATAAGCAATAATGTTTGATGAACCAAAATTTCTGGAAAATAAAAAAAAATCCCGAGTTACCGAGTAAAATGGGAGCACATTTTTTATAATAAACTAGCGGAAGGAATGGCACTACCATGCCCGTCTGACCTCTCTTTTTACTACGCTAACGTGTGTGTATATTTTAAGGGATAAATTTGACCCATATTTTGAAGAATAAAATAAAACAAAAATTGGTCTTTTTTTTTTGTCTATGACTTGGCCCCGGGACCAGAATATGTCTTCACTCATTTTCAAATATGCTCAAAGAACAAAACAAATTTGAGAAATTTTTTCTAAAAGACCTCAAATTTTATTTTTATTGTTCCAATTTGTTCCTTTCAGAATTAATAATGAATTGAGTGGAAATTTGTCGATATTAAATTATGGGTTAAATATGTTTTTAGTCCCTCCCTGAAATTTTTTATTCACTTTTAGTCCCTATTTGCATTGTATAGGGACTATTTTGGAGGACTAAAATTATCCAATTTTTGTAAAATGTTTTCAAAATAGAGATTATTTTTACAAACTAAAATATTTTGGAGGACTAAATTATCCAATTTTTGTAAAATGTTTTCAAAATAGAGACTATTTTTACAAACTAAAATATTTTGGAGGACTAAAATTACCATTAAAATTTCATAGGGACTAACCTTAAAAATTCATGATTTTGTAGGGACTAAAAACATATTTAACCCTTAAATTATTTGAAAAATATATATTGATATATATTTTATTATTTGGAAATTTCAAATGAAATAATTAATTTAGTCATTATTAGAAAGTTTTTTCATAGTCGCCAAATTTCGTTACAATATTTTGGAACACATCCTGATATATTTTGGTATGCAATCTAATATATTTTCGTAAGTGATTAGACATATATTTTGGCACTCAATAATATATTTTTTGTACTCAATATGATATATTTGGTACTGAATTTGAGATATTTTTGTACTAGATCTAATATGTGAATTACTTGTTCCCAAAGTTTCTAATATATTAGTTGTGAATTTTTTCTATAAATAGAGAGCTCACATATATTGCATTCTACACACTGAAAGGTATTCTGAAACTTCGAATCATTTTCTTCTCTCTCCCTCTTTGACTTGTGTTGACGAGTCATTCTTCCCTTCATCTTCTTTTTTTTTTTTTTTGGTCCATGAAATTAACCCTTTTCTTCTTTCTCCCTTTTTGACTTGTGTTGAAGAAGTTTTCTTCCCTTCATTTTTTTTCCTTCGAAATTAAGAGTGTTCTTAAGACCATATACCCTTATAGATCATAGTCCCTTTTTCGATATAATCAGAATGATCTTAAAAATATTCTTCCTCAATTCTTGCAGAAGTTAGATGTTAGAAAGGGAGATACAAACATATAACTAATTATATATATAGTTCTCAGAATCCATCCTTACCTTCTTCTTCTTCTTCTTAAGCAAGTATGTGTCCAAGAAAAATAAAAATATTTAATTTGAGAATTTAAACTCCTATGATGAAAAATAGGAGGAAAAAATAGAGTGAGAGAGAACTATTCCAGCACCAACTCCAAGGCTGACGAATCTTTTGATTAGTTATGGAAAAAGTTTTTGGAAATAACTAATTCAAAGCCTCGTCAGTTTTGGGGTTGGAGTTGGAATGGTTCTCTCATTCTGTTCTTTTCCTATTGTCTTTCATTATAGGTGTTTTAATTAACAAATTAATCGTTTTGATTGTTCATGTAAACTTTCTTAGTTAAGAAGAAACTTTAAGAAGAAGAAAAAGAACAATAAGAAGATTATGAAGGATTCTAAAGAAATATATATATATATATATATATATATATATATATATATATATATATATATATATAACTAAATGTTGGTATCTCCTTTTCACTTTTGTGTATATGTAACATCCCAGACTGCTTTCAGGATTGCCGACTAACCCCACAAACCAACACGAGTCTTTACAGCATGCTTTTTCCTCACTTACATGCTTACCGGGAAACTTCCCGGTAGGTCACCCATCCTAGTTCTACTCCAAGCCAAGCACGCTTAACTGTGGAGTTCCTATGGATTGAGCTACCGAAAAGAAGATGCATCTTGTTGATATGGGTAGTACCTAACAATTCTTATAAGCCTTCCTTCAACCATGTAGTCCCATACCTACACGGCCTCCGGATCCCTCTCATTCCGATGTGATTCGGTTCCTCTTATTAACGATAGTACCTGTAACAGTCCGGTGGTCCGACTCATCCCGCTTAAGTCCGGGGCCGGCCTGGCTCGGCCACTGTTACTGTACCACGTTGTGGGTGTTACATGCCCACCAACTTCCGCCTGGTTCGTCCCCGAACCACACCGTACTGGGAGAGGTCTGCTCTGATACCAAGTGTAACATCCCAGACTGCTTTCAGGATTGCCGACTAACCCCACAAACCAACACGAGTCTTTTCAGCATGCTTTGTCCTCACTCACATGCTTACTGGGAAACTTCCCGGTAGGTCACCCATCCTAGTACTACTCATCCTAGTACTACTCCAAGCCAAGCACGCTTAACTGTGGAGTTCCTATGGATTGAGCTACCGAAAAGAAGATGCATCTTGTTGATATGGGTAGTACCTAACAATTCTTATAAGCCTTCCTTCAACCATGTAGTCCCATACCTACACGGCCTCCGGATCACTCTCATTCCGATGTGATTCGGTTCCTCTTATTAACGATAGTACCTGTAACAGTCCAGTGGTCCGACTCATCCCGCTTAAGTCCGGGGCCGGCCTGGCTCCGCCACTGTTACTGTACCACGTTGTGGGTGTTACTTACTATCAAGTTCTACAATTGTATATAATTTCTTGGAGATAAATTCCACCTAAAAGCATGATTGTGGCAACTGATAGAACTAACTTGTGACTTGATAAACTGTTTTTACAAAAACTTATATGAAAAATTACTGAATGTAAGAAGAGAAATCTTTAAAGCAATACTAGATTCAGTAATATTTTAACTTGGTGTAAGATTGAGTACCTTTAACACAAGTTAGTTTCATAATAGATTGTGACCAATATGATAATCAATCTAAATTTTTATTCCAATCACATGTTAACATGTTTATTTATTTTGTATTAATAAGTTGATGAATTATTGTTATTAAGTTATTAATATATCATATGAATTTATTTATAAAGAACCAAGCATTCCCATGATTTATTTTGAAAAATTCCACGAGTCACATAAGCAATAATGTTTGATGAACCAAAATTTCTGGAAAATAAAAAAAAAATCCCGAGTTACCGAGTAAAATGGGAGCACATTTTTTTATAATAAACTAGCGGAAGGAATGGCACTACCATGCCCGTCTGACCTCTCTTTTTACTACGCTAACGTGTGTGTGTATATTTTAAGGGATAAATTTGACCCATATTTTGAAGAATAAAATAAAACAAAAATTGGTCTTATTTTTTTGTCTATCACTTGGCCCCGGGACCAGAATATGTCTTCACTCATTTTCAAATATGCTCAAAGAACAAAACAAATTTGAGAAATTTTTTCTAAAAGACCTCAAATTTTATTTTTATTGTTCCAATTTGTTCCTTTCAGAATTAATAATGAATTGAGTGGAAATTTGTCGATATTAAATTATGGGTTAAATATGTTTTTAGTCCCTCCCTGAAATTTTTTATTCACTTTTAGTCCCTATTTGCATTGTATAGGGACTATTTTGGAGGACTAAAATTATCCAATTTTTGTAAAATGTTTTCAAAATAGAGACTATTTTTACAAACTAAAATATTTTGGAGGACTAAATTATCCAATTTTTGTAAAATGTTTTCAAAATAGAGACTATTTTTACAAACTAAAATATTTTGGAGGACTAAAATTACCATTAAAATTTCATAGGGACTAACCTTAAAAATTCATGATTTTGTAGGGACTAAAAACATATTTAACCCTTAAATTATTTGAAAAATATATATTGATATATATTTTATTATTTGGAAATTTCAAATGAAATAATTAATTTAGTCATTATTAGAAAGTTTTTTCATAGTCGCCAAATTTCGTTACAATATTTTGGAACACATCCTGATATATTTTGGTATGCAATCTAATATATTTTCGTAAGTGATTAGACATATATTTTGGCACTCAATAATATATTTTTTGTACTCAATATGATATATTTGGTACTGAATTTGAGATATTTTTGTACTAGATCTAATATGTGAATTACTTGTTCCCAAAGTTTCTAATATATTAGTTGTGAATTTTTTCTATAAATAGAGAGCTCACATATATTGCATTCTACACACTGAAAGGTATTCTGAAACTTCGAATCATTTTCTTCTCTCTCCCTCTTTGACTTGTGTTGACTAGTCATTCTTCCCTTCATCTTCTTTTTTTTTTTTTGGTCCATGAAATTAACCCTTTTCTTCTTTCTCCCTTTTTGACTTGTGTTGAAGAAGTTTTCTTCCCTTCATTTTTTTTCCTTCGAAATTAAGAGTGTTCTTAAGACCATATACCCTTATAGATCATAGTCCCTTTTTCGATATAATCAGAATGATCTTAAAAATATTCTTCCTCAATTCTTGCAGAAGTTAGATGTTAGAAAGGGAGATACAAACATATTACTAATTATATATATAGTTCTCAGAATCCATCCTTACCTTCTTCTTCTTCTTCTTAAGCAAGTATGTGTCCAAGAAAAATAAAAACATTTAATTTGAGAATTTAAACTCCTATGATGAAAAATAGGAGGAAAAAATAGAGTGAGAGAGAACTATTCCAGCACCAACTCCAAGGCTGACGAATCTTTTGATTAGTTACGGAAAAAGTTGTTGGAAATAACTAATTCAAAGCCTCGTCAGTTTTGGGGTTGGAGTTGGAATGGTTCTCTCATTCTGTTCTTTTCCTATTGTCTTTCATTATAGGTGTTTTAATTAACAAATTAATCGTTTTGATTGTTCATGTAAACTTTCTTAGTTAAGAAGAAACTTTAAGAAGAAGAAGAACAATAAGAAGATTATGAAGGATTCAAAAGAAATATATATATATATATATATATATATATATATATATATATAACTAAATGTTGGTATCTCCTTTTCACTTTTGTGTATATGTAACATCCCAGACTGCTTTCAAGATTGCCGACTAACCCCACAAACCAACACGAGTCTTTACAGCATGCTTTGTCCTCACTTACATGCTTACCGGAAAACTTCCCGGTAGGTCACCCATCTTAGTACTACTCCAAGCCAAGCACGCTTAACTGTGGAGTTCCTATGGATTGAGCTACCGAAAAGAAGATGCATCTTGTTGATATGGGTAGTACCTAACAATTCTTATAAGCCTTCCTTCAACCATGTAGTCCCATACCTACACGGCCTTCGGATCCCTCTCATTCCGATGTGATTCGGTTCCTCTTATTAACGATAGTACCTGTAACAGTCCGGTGGTCCGACTCATCCCGCTTAAGTCCGGGGCCGGCCTGGCTCCGCCACTGTTACTGTACCACGTTGTGGGTGTTACATGCCCACCAACTTCCGCCTGGTTCGTCCCCAAACCACACCGTACTGGGAGAGGTCTGCTCTGATACCAAGTGTAACATCCCAGACTGCTTTCAAGATTGCCGACTAACCCCACAAACCAACACGAGTCTTTTCAGCATGCTTTGTCCTCACTCACATGCTTACCGGGAAACTTCCCGATAGGTCACCCATCCTAGTACTACTCATCCTAGTACTACTCCAAGCCAAGCACGCTTAACTGTGGAGTTCCTATGGATTGAGCTACCGAAAAGAAGATGCATCTTGTTGATATGGGTAGTACCTAACAATTCTTATAAGCCTTCCTTCAACCATGTAGTCCCATACCTACACGGCCTCCGGATCACTCTCATTCCGATGTGATTCGGTTCCTCTTATTAACGATAGTACCTGTAACAGTCCGGTGGTCCGACTCATCCCGCTTAAGTCCGGGGCCGGCCTGGCTCCGCCACTGTTACTGTACCACGTTGTGGGTGTTACTTACTATCAAGTTCTACAATTGTATATAATTTCTTGGAGATAAATTCCACCTAAAAGCATGATTGTGACAACTGATAGAACTAACTTGTGACTTGATAAACTGTTTTTACAAAAACTTATATGAAAAATTACTGAATGTAAGAAGAGAAATCTTTAAAGCAATACTAGATTCAGTAATATTTTAACTTGGTGTAAGATTGAGTACCTTTAACACAAGTTAGTTTCATAAAAGATTGTGACCAATATGATAATCAATCTAAATTTTTATTCCAATCACATGTTAACATGTTTATTTATTTTGTATTAATAAGTTGATGAATTATTGTTATTAAGTTATTAATATATCATATGAATTTATTTAACAAGAACCAAGCATTCCCATGATTTATTTTGAAAAATTCCACGAGTCACATAAGCAATAATGTTTGATGAACCAAAATTTCTGGAAAATAAAAAAAAATTCCCGAGTTACCGAGTAAAATGGGAGCAAATTTTTTACAATAAACTAGCGGAAGGAATGGCACTACCATGCCCGTCTGACCTCTCTTTTTACTACGCTAACGTGTGTGTATATTTTAAGGGATAAATTTGACCCATATTTTGAAGAATAAAATAAAACAAAAATTGGTCTTTTTTTTTTGTCTATGACTTGGCCCCGGGACCAGAATATGTCTTCACTCATTTTCAAATATGCTCAAAGAACAAAACAAATTTGAGAAATTTTTTCTAAAAGACCTCAAATTTTATTTTTATTGTTGCAATTTGTTCCTTTCAGAATTAATAATGAATTGAGTGGAAATTTGTCGATATTAAATTATGGGTTAAATATGTTTTTAGTCCCTCCCTGAAATTTTTTATTCACTTTTAGTCCCTATTTGCATTGTATAGGGACTATTTTGGAGGACTAAAATTATCCAATTTTTGTAAAATGTTTTCAAAATAGAGACTATTTTTACAAACTAAAATATTTTGGAGGACTAAATTATCCAATTTTTGTAAAATGTTTTCAAAATAGAGACTATTTTTACAAACTAAAATATTTTGGAGGACTAAAATTACCATTAAAATTTCATAGGGACTAACCTTAAAAATTCATGATTTTGTAGGGACTAAAAACATATTTAACCCTTAAATTATTTGAAAAATATATATTGATATATATTTTATTATTTGGAAATTTCAAATGAAATAATTAATTTAGTCATTATTAGAAAGTTTTTTCATAGTCGCCAAATTTCGTTACAATATTTTGGAACACATCCTGATATATTTTGGTATGCAATCTAATATATTTTCGTAAGTGATTAGACATATATTTTGGCACTCAATAATATATTTTTTGTACTCAATATGATATATTTGGTACTGAATTTGAGATATTTTTGTACTAGATCTAATATGTGAATTACTTGTTCCCAAAGTTTCTAATATATTAGTTGTGAATTTTTTCTATAAATAGAGAGCTCACATATATTGCATTCTACACACTGAAAGGTATTCTGAAACTTCGAATCATTTTCTTCTCTCTCCCTCTTTGACTTGTGTTGACTAGTCATTCTTCCCTTCATCTTCTTTTTTTTTTTTTGGTCCATGAAATTAACCCTTTTCTTCTTTCTCCCTTTTTGACTTGTGTTGAAGAAGTTTTCTTCCCTTCATTTTTTTTCCTTCGAAATTAAGAGTGTTCTTAAGACCATATACCCTTATAGATCATAGTCCCTTTTTCGATATAATCAGAATGATCTTAAAAATATTCTTCCTCAATTCTTGCAGAAGTTAGATGTTAGAAAGGGAGATACAAACATATTACTAATTATATATATAGTTCTCAGAATCCATCCTTACCTTCTTCTTCTTCTTCTTAAGCAAGTATGTGTCCAAGAAAAATAAAAACATTTAATTTGAGAATTTAAACTCCTATGATGAAAAATAGGAGGAAAAAATAGAGTGAGAGAGAACTATTCCAGCACCAACTCCAAGGCTGACGAATCTTTTGATTAGTTACGGAAAAAGTTGTTGGAAATAACTAATTCAAAGCCTCGTCAGTTTTGGGGTTGGAGTTGGAATGGTTCTCTCATTCTGTTCTTTTCCTATTGTCTTTCATTATAGGTGTTTTAATTAACAAATTAATCGTTTTGATTGTTCATGTAAACTTTCTTAGTTAAGAAGAAACTTTAAGAAGAAGAAGAACAATAAGAAGATTATGAAGGATTCAAAAGAAATATATATATATATATATATATATATAACTAAATGTTGGTATCTCCTTTTCACTTTTGTGTATATGTAACATCCCAGACTGCTTTCAAAATTGCCGACTAACCCCACAAACCAACACGAGTCTTTACAGCATGCTTTGTCCTCACTTACATGCTTACCGGAAAACTTCCCGGTAGGTCACCCATCTTAGTACTACTCCAAGCCAAGCACGCTTAACTATGGAGTTCCTATGGATTGAGCTACCGAAAAGAAGATGCATCTTGTTGATATGGGTAGTACCTAACAATTCTTATAAGCCTTCCTTCAACCATGTAGTCCCATACCTACACGGCCTTCGGATCCCTCTCATTCCGATGTGATTCGGTTCCTCTTATTAACGATAGTACCTGTAACAGTCCGGTGGTCCGACTCATCCCGCTTAAGTCCGGGGCCGGCCTGGCTCCGCCACTGTTACTGTACCACGTTGTGGGTGTTACATGCCCACCAACTTCCGCCTGGTTCGTCCCCAAACCACACCGTACTGGGAGAGGTCTGCTCTGATACCAAGTGTAACATCCCAGACTGCTTTCAAGATTGCCGACTAACCCCACAAACCAACACGAGTCTTTTCAGCATGCTTTGTCCTCACTCACATGCTTACCGGGAAACTTCCCGGTAGGTCACCCATCCTAGTACTACTCATCCTAGTACTACTCCAAGCCAAGCACGCTTAACTGTGGAGTTCCTATGGATTGAGCTACCGAAAAGAAGATGCATCTTGTTGATATGGGTAGTACCTAACAATTCTTATAAGCCTTCCTTCAACCATGTAGTCCCATACCTACACGGCCTCCGGATCACTCTCATTCCGATGTGATTCGGTTCCTCTTATTAACGATAGTACCTGTAACAGTCCGGTGGTCCGACTCATCCCGCTTAAGTCCGGGGCCGGCCTGGCTCCGCCACTGTTACTGTACCACGTTGTGGGTGTTACTTACTATCAAGTTCTACAATTGTATATAATTTCTTGGAGATAAATTCCACCTAAAAGCATGATTGTGACAACTGATAGAACTAACTTGTGACTTGATAAACTGTTTTTACAAAAACTTATATGAAAAATTACTGAATGTAAGAAGAGAAATCTTTAAAGCAATACTAGATTCAGTAATATTTTAACTTGGTGTAAGATTGAGTACCTTTAACACAAGTTAGTTTCATAAAAGATTGTGACCAATATGATAATCAATCTAAATTTTTATTCCAATCACATGTTAACATGTTTATTTATTTTGTATTAATAAGTTGATGAATTATTGTTATTAAGTTATTAATATATCATATGAATTTATTTAACAAGAACCAAGCATTCCCATGATTTATTTTGAAAAATTCCACGAGTCACATAAGCAATAATGTTTGATGAACCAAAATTTCTGGAAAATAAAAAAAAATTCCCGAGTTACCGAGTAAAATGGGAGCAAATTTTTTACAATAAACTAGCGGAAGGAATGGCACTACCATGCCCGTCTGACCTCTCTTTTTACTACGCTAACGTGTGTGTATATTTTAAGGGATAAATTTGACCCATATTTTGAAGAATAAAATAAAACAAAAATTGGTCTTTTTTTTTTGTCTATGACTTGGCCCCGGGACCAGAATATGTCTTCACTCATTTTCAAATATGCTCAAAGAACAAAACAAATTTGAGAAATTTTTTCTAAAAGACCTCAAATTTTATTTTTATTGTTGCAATTTGTTCCTTTCAGAATTAATAATGAATTGAGTGGAAATTTGTCGATATTAAATTATGGGTTAAATATGTTTTTAGTCCCTCCCTGAAATTTTTTATTCACTTTTAGTCCCTATTTGCATTGTATAGGGACTATTTTGGAGGACTAAAATTATCCAATTTTTGTAAAATGTTTTCAAAATAGAGACTATTTTTACAAACTAAAATATTTTGGAGGACTAAATTATCCAATTTTTGTAAAATGTTTTCAACATAGAGACTATTTTTACAAACTAAAATATTTTGGAGGACTAAAATTACCATTAAAATTTCATAGGGACTAACCTTAAAAATTCATGATTTTGTAGGGACTAAAAACATATTTAACCCTTAAATTATTTGAAAAATATATATTGATATATATTTTATTATTTGGAAATTTCAAATGAAATAATTAATTTAGTCATTATTAGAAAGTTTTTTCATAGTCGCCAAATTTCGTTACAATATTTTGGAACACATCCTGATATATTTTGGTATGCAATCTAATATATTTTCGTAAGTGATTAGACATATATTTTGGCACTCAATAATATATTTTTTGTACTCAATATGATATATTTGGTACTGAATTTGAGATATTTTTGTACTAGATCTAATATGTGAATTACTTGTTCCCAAAGTTTCTAATATATTAGTTGTGAATTTTTTCTATAAATAGAGAGCTCACATATATTGCATTCTACACACTGAAAGGTATTCTGAAACTTCGAATCATTTTCTTCTCTCTCCCTCTTTGACTTGTGTTGACTAGTCATTCTTCCCTTCATCTTCTTTTTTTTTTTTTGGTCCATGAAATTAACCCTTTTCTTCTTTCTCCCTTTTTGACTTGTGTTGAAGAAGTTTTCTTCCCTTCATTTTTTTTCCTTCGAAATTAAGAGTGTTCTTAAGACCATATACCCTTATAGATCATAGTCCCTTTTTCGATATAATCAGAATGATCTTAAAAATATTCTTCCTCAATTCTTGCAGAAGTTAGATGTTAGAAAGGGAGATACAAACATATTACTAATTATATATATAGTTCTCAGAATCCATCCTTACCTTCTTCTTCTTCTTCTTAAGCAAGTATGTGTCCAAGAAAAATAAAAACATTTAATTTGAGAATTTAAACTCCTATGATGAAAAATAGGAGGAAAAAATAGAGTGAGAGAGAACTATTCCAGCACCAACTCCAAGGCTGACGAATCTTTTGATTAGTTACGGAAAAAGTTTTTGGAAATAACTAATTCAAAGCCTCGTCAGTTTTGGGGTTGGAGTTGGAATGGTTCTCTCATTCTGTTCTTTTCCTATTGTCTTTCATTATAGGTGTTTTAATTAACAAATTAATCATTTTGATTGTTCATGTAAACTTTCTTAGTTAAGAAGAAACTTTAAGAAGAAGAAGAACAATAAGAAGATTATGAAGGATTCAAAAGAAATATATATATATAACTAAATGTTGGTATCTCCTTTTCACTTTTGTGTATATGTAACATCCCAGACTGCTTTCAAGATTGCCGACTAACCCCACAAACCAACACGAGTCTTTACAGCATGCTTTGTCCTCACTTACATGCTTACCGGAAAACTTCCCGGTAGGTCACCCATCTTAGTACTACTCCAAGCCAAGCACGCTTAACTGTGGAGTTCCTATGGATTGAGCTACCGAAAAGAAGATGCATCTTGTTGATATGGGTAGTACCTAACAATTCTTATAAGCCTTCCTTCAACCATGTAGTCCCATACCTACACGGCCTTCGGATCCCGCTCATTCCGATGTGATTCGGTTCCTCTTATTAACGATAGTACCTGTAACAGTCCGGTGGTCCGACTCATCCCGCTTAAGTCCGGGGCCGGCCTGGCTCCGCCACTGTTACTGTACCACGTTGTGGGTGTTACATGCCCACCAACTTCCGCCTGGTTCGTCCCCAAACCACACCGTACTGGGAGAGGTCTGCTCTGATA
Organism: Medicago sativa; assembly: GCF_051527215.1. Classification (NCBI taxonomy): domain Eukaryota; kingdom Viridiplantae; phylum Streptophyta; class Magnoliopsida; order Fabales; family Fabaceae; genus Medicago; species Medicago sativa. The sequence continues at coordinate 35,584,093 of NC_140755.1, read as the reverse complement.
CCAAGTGTAACATCCCAGACTGCTTTCAAGATTGCCGACTAACCCCACAAACCAACACGAGTCTTTTCAGCATGCTTTGTCCTCACTCACATGCTTACCGGGAAACTTCCCGGTAGGTCACCCATCCTAGTACTACTCATCCTAGTACTACTCCAAGCCAAGCACGCTTAACTGTGGAGTTCCTATGGATTGAGCTACCGAAAAGAAGATGCATCTTGTTGATATGGGTAGTACCTAACAATTCTTATAAGCCTTCCTTCAACCATGTAGTCCCATACCTACACGGCCTCCGGATCACTCTCATTCCGATGTGATTCGGTTCCTCTTATTAACGATAGTACCTGTAACAGTCCGGTGGTCCGACTCATCCCGCTTAAGTCCGGGGCCGGCCTGGCTCCGCCACTGTTACTGTACCACGTTGTGGGTGTTACTTACTATCAAGTTCTACAATTGTATATAATTTCTTGGAGATAAATTCCACCTAAAAGCATGATTGTGACAACTGATAGAACTAACTTGTGACTTGATAAACTGTTTTTACAAAAACTTATATGAAAAATTACTGAATGTAAGAAGAGAAATCTTTAAAGCAATACTAGATTCAGTAATATTTTAACTTGTTGTAAGATTGAGTACCTTTAACACAAGTTAGTTTCATAAAAGATTGTGACCAATATGATAATCAATCTAAATTTTTATTCCAATCACATGTTAACATGTTTATTTATTTTGTATTAATAAGTTGATGAATTATTGTTATTAAGTTATTAATATATCATATGAATTTATTTAACAAGAACCAAGCATTCCCATGATTTATTTTGAAAAATTCCACGAGTCACATAAGCAATAATGTTTGATGAACCAAAATTTCTGGAAAATAAAAAAAAATTCCCGAGTTACCGAGTAAAATGGGAGCAAATTTTTTACAATAAACTAGCGGAAGGAATGGCACTACCATGCCCGTCTGACCTCTCTTTTTACTACGCTAACGTGTGTGTATATTTTAAGGGATAAATTTGACCCATATTTTGAAGAATAAAATAAAACAAAAATTGGTCTTTTTTTTTTGTCTATGACTTGGCCCCGGGACCAGAATATGTCTTCACTCATTTTCAAATATGCTCAAAGAACAAAACAAATTTGAGAAATTTTTTCTAAAAGACCTCAAATTTTATTTTTATTGTTGCAATTTGTTCCTTTCAGAATTAATAATGAATTGAGTGGAAATTTGTCGATATTAAATTATGGGTTAAATATGTTTTTAGTCCCTCCCTGAAATTTTTTATTCACTTTTAGTCCCTATTTGCATTGTATAGGGACTATTTTGGAGGACTAAAATTATCCAATTTTTGTAAAATGTTTTCAAAATAGAGACTATTTTTACAAACTAAAATATTTTGGAGGACTAAATTATCCAATTTTTGTAAAATGTTTTCAAAATAGAGACTATTTTTACAAACTAAAATATTTTGGAGGACTAAAATTACCATTAAAATTTCATAGGGACTAACCTTAAAAATTCATGATTTTGTAGGGACTAAAAACATATTTAACCCTTAAATTATTTGAAAAATATATATTGATATATATTTTATTATTTGGAAATTTCAAATGAAATAATTAATTTAGTCATTATTAGAAAGTTTTTTCATAGTCGCCAAATTTCGTTACAATATTTTGGAACACATCCTGATATATTTTGGTATGCAATCTAATATATTTTCGTAAGTGATTAGACATATATTTTGGCACTCAATAATATATTTTTTGTACTCAATATGATATATTTGGTACTGAATTTGAGATATTTTTGTACTAGATCTAATATGTGAATTACTTGTTCCCAAAGTTTCTAATATATTAGGTGTGAATTTTTTCTATAAATAGAGAGCTCACATATATTGCATTCTACACACTGAAAGGTATTCTGAAACTTCGAATCATTTTCTTCTCTCTCCCTCTTTGACTTGTGTTGACGAGTCATTCTTCCCTTCATCTTTTTTTTTTTTTTTTTAGTCCATGAAATTAACCCTTTTCTTCTTTCTCCCTTTTTGACTTGTGTTGAAGAAGTTTTCTTCCCTTCATTTTTTTTCCTTCGAAATTAAGAGTGTTCTTAAGACCATATACCCTTATAGATCATAGTCCCTTTTTCGATATAATCAGAATGATCTTAAAAATATTCTTCCTCAATTCTTGCAGAAGTTAGATGTTAGAAAGGGAGATACAAACATATAACTAATTATATATATTGTTCTCAGAATCCATCTGTAATATCCCGCCTGTCAGTATTAGAACTGTATCAGTCGATCGTCCCAGAGGACTTATTTTGAAAGAAAGGTTAATGGAGAATATTATTACGTAGTATCAGCTTATTACGGAGTAAGTATCAGAGATGGATATATCACGCTTAAGGCAAGGGCAATTTGGTAATTTCACAGGAGGAAGGATATTTATTTGTTGTTTGGCCAAAATATCTTATTCTTCTTATCTCTTTCTCTTTCTAAGTTAGAGAAAGAGTTTTTGCTCTCTCTTCTCCTCCCTCCTCTCCATTGATCTCTTTCCCCTCAACACCAATCCTTTCCAAACTTCTTCCTTCCATGGTAACTTCTAGATTCTTGCTTCTCTTGGTCTCTTAAGTTTATGGAAGCTTGGTCTTGTTTGGGTTCTCTATTTCTTCGCCTAAGAAGAGATTAAGGTTAGGGTTTTGGTCAAGTTGGGATTGAAGCATGATCTTGTGCAAGTTATGGGTTCTTCATGGTTAAGAAACAAAGAGAAAGATGATTTGAAGATTGATTGGTGAGCTAAGGCCTTGGATGTTGGTCAATCAAGAACTAGGATTTGTTGAATAGAGCTTTGGGATGGATTTGAGATGAACTAGCAAGGATAAAGATGATATGGATTGCAAGAGAACAACAAGAGTGAGTTGGTTTGAACAAGAAAGCAATAAGGACCAAAGCTAGGGTTTTGAGGCATGAAGTGAAGTTGATGCTTGGAAGCTTGTGGGAATCAAGTGTAATCTTTTAGGTGAGTTCCTTAGATAGTTTACCACCCTTTGAGTTTATGTGATTCTCTTGTAAGAATATTTTTGCATTCTAAGGTTTTAAAGTATAAGATTAGTTGCCCCTTTTCTTACCATGCTTGCCATACTTGTGTACACTTGTTCCATGACCGTTTTACAGGTTTCTAATGATCCTAAGGGTCACATAGCACTTGGAGATGCTTGGTTTGAGGTTTTTAAGTCAAAAATATCGATTTTGAGGTTGCAGGACTGTCACAGCTCGCCACGGCGAGCAAATGGCTCGCGAGGCGAGCTAGAGGGCCGAACAGGGGGTCCTGCTCTCCCCCAACTCGCATCTGCGAGCTGCTGCGAGCCTCCCCAGTATATCTACTCGCCATGGCGAGTAAGACAGTGAGACATCTCACTGTTTTGCTTGCTTTTGGCAGGCGTGGGGATTCGCGATGCGGTTTTCTCCGAGATGTCTTTTTACAAATGTGAACCCCTCAAACCAAGATCCTAATTGTTAAGGTTTTAAAAGGAGACTTTCTTATAAATGAAACAAGTACGTGGAAAGTAGGGTAAAGCATGGTAAACGAGAGTTTGATGTGTGAATCGGGTAGCAAGTTAATCTTAAAGGAAAGGGAAGAACTAGAGCCTCGGTATAGTTATTGAGAACTAGAATAGTTAGAAAGAAATAGAATGGTATGCATTAGTAAATATGCTTGATAAGACGCGAGGTAATGTGAGTATTATCTTCGCTTAGAAGCATGTGCCATACGAGTATGGCAAGACGTGAATCGATTTTATATCCATTCACAAAGTAAGTTAATCAAGCATATAGTTACCTCTAGTAGGATCGTCTAGGGATCCGAGGTAAAAGAGTTAGCATGTTTAAGTTAATTTTCATGCATAATACTAAGACTTATAAGAAAGAAAGAGTGTTATGTCTCTTGTAATCCTTCTGAGGTTGGATTCAAGGGGTTCCCTAAGGGGAATGGTTAAGCCGCAAGGGAGCCGCATTTCACTAAGTTAAGGTGTCGTGTCTTTTGTATTCCTTCCAAGGTTGGGTACAAAAGGTTCTCCAAGGGGAATGGGGTAAGTCGTAAGGGACCCGCACGTTCACTAAGGGAGTCCGGTGCGCTCTTGCTAAGCATTTCACCGGTAGTAAGGGATTATCTTCCGGGGTTACTCCACTCGGGACTAATCCATAAAATGAACTCAGATAATATTGTTTGTTACACGCTAACATAATCTAAGAAGCTGACTATGCATATTCATCATACATTTAGGTGTTATGTCATAGAGCCTTGGCATAGACTGTCAAGAACTAGAAAGAATATAGAAGCAGATAGTCAAGAGCTAGCAAGCTAGAAGAGTCACTTTGTGGCAAGAGATGATGTGTTGTTAGATGCAACATATTCAAGTAAGCAAGTAAGCAAGTTCAAAGAGTTATACCGACGACGATCATAGGTTTCCCCTAATCGTCCGGTTTAGAGTTGTGTCATGACTTTAGCAAGTGAAGGCATTGATGCGTAAATCGTATCTTGGCATTGCGGTTTTAGTTTCCCCTTAACCACCATGACATGTGTAAGATGAGAAGCCTATAACAAGTAAGATAAGCCTATGATGGGTCTAGCATGCACTACCGTCTAGGAAAGCAAGACTCCACACACGTATAATCAACCGTCAGGTTGTATTGTAGTCACGTGGCGACTATAGGTTTTTCCCCGAGGTTGCCTATAGCCTAGGGTTAGGTGGAACTCACTGAGACATTATGTCTCATCCCAATCCTTATTTGTTTCAGATATCTGGATGGTTTGCAAGCTAGAAGCCGGATGGTGGTTACCACAAGTGTTGGTTCGTACCCGCTGCAGATTGACGTGGATATTCAAGGATGTATACATGATATATTAGAAAAGTTAAGATGTAATTTCTTATACGAACGCATATTGTTGTATAAACATTCTCAGTAAGTTTTATTGTTGTAAATTTTTAATGTATCCAGTACTACAGATAACGCACGTGCTAGACTTTCTAGATACGTCTAGTATGGGTGTTACATTTGGTATCAGAGCAGGTCGATTCAGACCGTGCCTTGGGTCATTAAGTTACAACAAAGGTAGTGGGACCATTGGGGTCCGGGTAAATGTTCTAGTTGTTGTTGTTAGTTGAGCCTGATCAACTCAAATTAGCATTCAACGATTAGAACGGATGCCTGAGAGCTGAATAGGACCCAGGAGGAACGAAGTATAAGATGAAGTTGCACTGAAAATTAAGAACTCAGGATGAGTATTAGTAAGAGTTTGTCGTGCCAGAAAGTGGTCGGTGAACTAAGCAGTAGAGGTATAGATCCTCCGGGAATGTAAGATAATGTTAAGAAGGAACGTTCCGACGGTGTTGGGAAAGATGTGGAAGGTACTCGTATACCTGTAAGTAAGAGTTTGGAAATGTCTGAGTATGATCTGAAGCTTCAGTAAGTTTTTTTGTTTGGAACAGATTTATTGTATAGGAAGGATTTGTATTCCAGAACGTCAGCATAGGGCTACAAGTTAGAAAGAAGATGATGTAAGCTAGCGAAATTAGTAAACTCTCAGGGATAACGTAATGTGATGAGGTTATGGACTTGAAAGCTCAGAGTGGACAAGGTTCTAGTGTTCTGAATGTGCGTTAAGTCGCAATGTAGCGAGGCAAGCTACTCGTAGCGGAAAAAGCTAAGAATTTAAGCGAGAATTTTATGTCATCAGGACTAATGCATTAATTTCCAACGTACCGAAAATTGTATCGAATTAGGATGATGCTTGCCATGCATAGATGATAAAGTATTTTATGAAGGTAGGAGTGACTGATGTGCATTGGATTACTTAAGAAATGATAATTGTATGTAAAGTATTTTTTTTTAAGAGAATTGAAATGAAGAAACTCGCCAATAGCAAACCTGGAATGAGATTTCCTATTTCCCGAAAACCGTTAATTCATCTCCAGGGTTTCGTTGACTATTGGAGGGTTGTTTTCATAATCCTTTTGTAACACGAAAATCTTTTATGACGTCAAGTAATAAATGCATATCACACCCTAAGGTTTTCAAGAAGAAATGCATGGGCAACCATTAACGAAATTGGTTCGGCTTGAGGTAAACCTGGAAAATTAATGCGTCAGGACTCAAGAATGAGCTCAGACCAAGAATTTAGAGGTTCCGGTATCTTGAATGGATGTCATGGATGCGAAGACACGAAGTAAGAAGTTAAGTGGCGAAGAGTTACGTGAAAGCACAAGGTTCTCGGTTTCTGTGGAACTAAGAGTATTCCCCGAATCTAAGTTTTGTTTAACTGACTTGCTAAGGCTCGATACGATGTTAAAGCGTAAAGTTTATGTGATTTTAGAAATGATGTATGCATATGGGTGATAGAAGTTGACATTTTCGAAATTAAAAATAAAAATTTTGTAGGTACCGACTTGTTACGACTCGCGTAGAGTGGGCTAAACTCACTAGAACCAAGATTTGATGACACATGAGTGTTATCAACTTGTTCTGTGATTTTAGAGTAACAATTGGGGCCTAGGTTCAGAATATGTTAAAATAGTGAGGAATTGTCAACGTCCATGACCCATGTGCTAGTTTATAAAGTTTTCTTTAAAAGAAGAACTAACGAGCAAGCATAATAATGATTAAACAAAATGTAGAATACGAAGATACAAGGTTAGATGTTCGAGGAAGATATGCCCGAGAGCAAGAAGAGTCTACCATGGAAAGTCGTGAGGACGACTCATGAGGATAACAAGTATGTTGTAGCAAGGAGGTACACCAAGAATCAAGATAAGTTTTTTTAAGTCAAGGTCGCTCGGTAACGAGTTGCAGAATGATGAGTATATCGAAAGTAAAACCAACTAGTAAGAACATAAGGTCTATTCCCAAGAAAAGTATAAGAGTATACGATAAGTTTATCGTGAGTTGGTCTTACCAAAACCAGTGGTAAAGATTAGAAAAAGGTTACATCATGGGAGATTTTGAAATAGTTCAAGAAGATAGAAATCATGAGGTAAACAGGATTGGGGTGTTTCACTCGTCACAGCGGAATAGAGTATTGGTTTAAGCCAACCGGTAGAAATCAGAGTAGCGCAACGGAAATCAATTGGTAGTCATGGAATGTGGATTTGATAAGAAGAATCTTTGTGAAGAATGTTTGAGATAGTAATGCAAATTCAGTGAGAAGTATCTAGAAATGAGCAAGGAGTTTTCAATATGATAAGGAAGATTAGAGATATCACTAGTGAAGTAATCGATTTGTCCATTTGGCAAAGTTGAAAGTGTTCAGGAAAAGTATGTACTATGTTAAGAGAAATATGTTTCGTTAAGGAATCAGGTTCCGTGTACTCGGAGCAAAGAAATGAGTTATGGTCAAGGATCTTATGTGATTTATGTATTTAGAGAATGTACCCTCTTATACCATACTTGTTAAGTGATAACAATACTTGCTAGAAAAATTTTAAGTCATAATTTCATAGCTTTAAAAGCTGAAATGGGTATTAAGAAACTTGGGAACGAAGTTTATTCAAAAAATTAAAATATTTCGCATTGTTGAGACCGAGGAGATACGTCGTAAGTGAACAAGCCCACTTAAGACATACAGACTTCAGGACCGACTTGCTATAGTCAAGTATGGGTCGAGATGAAAAACTTTTTCCAAATATAGAGACTCGTCCTGTGGTTCTGCGGTACTAGTACAGACTCGGTTTCAAAATGAGATTTTCTTTCAATCAAGTAATTGTTCGTTCCAAGAACCTATGTACCAAAGTTTAGAATTCTAGAAGCAAAATACTAGAACAAGTATCGTTATTAATTAACAAGGAGCGGTATTAAAAGGCGTGCATATGCTATGAAGATGAGATTTTATGAAGAGACGGCAACGTTTGTGTGAGGCCATTAGTATTAGGGATGCATGTAAATTTCGCCAAGAGTGTTCAAGTACCTGTGCAAATGGACTTGGCAAGAATTTAAGAGCAAGTGAACCACCAGACTGGTTAGTAGATTGTCCGTTGAATCGGTGTAATTGTTTACATTTCTCCAAGACAAGTTATTGAGTGTTTTTGAGTTACCTATGAGTTCGGGTGCAATGAGATTGTAAGTTCTCTTTAAGACTCTGAGAACAGACAAGAGATTTGTAGCATCATTAAGATAAGTAACGTAAGTAAGAGGCTTGAGACTCGAAGTACAGTGAGAAAGGTTATGTATGCATGGTAAGATGTGTACATGATAAGATGTTTTGATGCAAAGGAGCACTACAGGGTAGATCCCGAGTGTTTTAGTTATTGAAGGTTATTCAAATTAATGGTATATGCCAAGTAACTAAGTTGTGGATCCAAGATGACCAAGTTGCATGCAGTAAAGATGTGGTTCAAACGCGATGTTTTGAGATAGCTCAGTGATTTAAGAAAGATATTAAGATTGAGAAGATTTTATTCGTTTTAATGCGGATAAAGAAAGAAGTTAAGTTACGTGTTCTAATGAAGAAAGCATACCTTGAGATCTTTAGAGTGGGCTCGGTCAGAATTTGTTATGAGGTTTAGTATGTGATTTCTAAATTTCGAGGACGAAATTTCTTTAAGGGGGTAGAGTGTAATATCCCGCCTGTCAGTATCAGAACTGTATCAGTCGATCGTCCCAGAGGACTTATTTTGAAAGAAAGGTTAATGGAGAATATTATTACGTAGTATCAGCTTATTACGGAGTAAGTATCAGAGATGGATATAACACGCTTAAGGCAAGGGCAATTTGGTAATTTCACAGGAGGAAGGATATTTATTTGGTGTTTGGCCAAAATATCTTATTCTTCTTATCTCTTTCTCTTTCTAAGTTAGAGAAAGAGTTTTTGCTCTCTCTTCTCCTCCCTCCTCTCCATCGATCTCTTTCCTCTCAACACCAATCCTTTCCAAACTTCTTCCTTCCCTGGTAACTTCTAGATTCTTGCTTCTCTTGGTCTCTTAAGTTTATGGAAGCTTGGTCTTGTTTGGGTTCTCTATTTCTTCACCTAAGAAGAGATTAAGGTTAGGGTTTTGGTCAAGTTGGGATTGAAGCATAATCTTGTGCAAGTTATGGGTTCTTCATGGTTAAGAAACAAAGAGAAAGATGATTTGAAGATTGATTGGTGAGCTAAGGCCTTGGATGTTGGTCAATCAAGAACTAGGATTTGTTGAATAGAGCTTTGGGATGGATTTGAGATGAACTAGCAAGGATAAAGATGATATGGATTGCAAGAGAACAACAAGAGTGAGTTGGTTTGAACAAGAAAGCAATAAGGACCAAAGCTAGGGTTTTGAGGCATGAAGTGAAGTTGATGCTTGGAAGCTTGTGGGAATCAAGTGTAATCTTTTAGGTGAGTTCCTTAGATAGTTTACCACCCTTTGAGTTTATGTGATTCTCTTGTAAGAATATTTTTGCATTCTAAGGTTTTAAAGTATAAGATTAGTTGCCCCTTTTCTTACCATGCTTGCCATACTTGTGTACACTTGTTCCATGACTGTTTTACAGGTTTCTAATGATCCTAAGGGTCACATAGCACTTGGAGATGCTTGGTTTGAGGTTTTTAAGTCAAAAATATCGATTTTGAGGTTGCAGGACTGTCACAGCTCGCCACGGCGAGCAAATGGCTCGCGAGGCGAGCTAGAGGGCCGAACAGGGGGTCCTGCTCGCCCCCAACTCGCAGCTGCAAGCTGCTGCTTGCCTCCCCAGTATATCTACTCGCCATGGCGAGCAAGACAGTGAGACATCTCACTGTTTTGCTTGCTTTTGGCAGGCGTGGGGATTCGCGATGCGGTTTTCTCCGAGATGTCTTTTTACAAATGTGAACCCCTCAAACCAAGATCCTAATTGTTAAGGTTTTAAAAGGAGACTTTCTTATAAATGAAACAAGTACGTGGAAAGTAGGGTAAAGCATGGTAAACGAGAGTTTGATGTGTGAATCGGGTAGCAAGTTAATCTTAAAGGAAAGGGAAGAACTAGAGCCTCGGTATAGTTATCGAGAACTAGAATAGTTAGAAAGAAATAGAATGCTATGCATTAGTAAATATGCTTGATAAGACGCGAGGTAATGTGAGTATTATCTTCGCTTAGAAGCATGTGCCATACGAGTATGGCAAGACGTGAATCGATTTTATATCCATTCACAAAGTAAGTTAATCAAGCATATAGTTACCTCTAGTAGGATCGTCTAGGGATCCGTGGTAAAAGAGTTAGCATGTTTAAGTTAATTTTCATGCATAAGACTAAGAATTATAAGAAAGAAAGAGTGTTATGTCTCTTGTAATCCTTCCAAGGTTTGATTCAAGGGGTTCCCTAAGGGGAATGGTTAAGCCGCAAGGGAGCCGCATTTCACTAAGTTAAGGTGTCGTTTCTTTTGTATTCCTTCCAAGGTTGGGTACAAAAGGTTCTCCAAGGGGAATGGGGTAAGTCGTAAGGGACCCGCACGTTCACTAAGGGAGTCCGGTGCACTCTTGCTAAGCATTTCACCGGTAGTAAGGGATTATCTTCCGGGGTTACTCCACTCGGGACTAATCCATAAAATGAACTCAGATAATATTGTTTGTTACACGCTAACATAATCTAAGAAGCTGACTATGCATATTCATCATACATTTAGGTGTTATGTCATAGAGCCTTGGCATAGACTGTCAAGAACTAGAAAGAATATAGAAGCAGATAGTCAAGAGCTAGCAAGCTAGAAGAGTCACTTTGTGGCAAGAGATGATGTGTTGTTAGATGCAACATATTCAAGTAAGCAAGTAATCAAGTTCAAAGAGTTATACCGACGACGATCATAGGTTTCCCCTAATCGTCCGGTTTAGAGTTGTGTCATGACTTTAGCAAGTGAAGGCATTGATGCGTAAATCGTATCTTGGCATTGCGGTTTTAGTTTCCCCTTAACCGCCATGACATGTGTAAGATGAGAAGCCTATAACAAGTAATATAAGCCTATGACGGGTCTAGCATGCACTACCGTCTAGGAAAGCAAGACTCCACACACGTATAATCAACCGTCAGGTTGTATTGTAGTCACGTGGCGACTATAGGTTTTTCCCCGAGGTTGCCTATAGCCTAGGGTTAGGTGGAACTCACTGAGACATTATGTCTCATCCCAATCCTTATTTGTTTCAGATATCTGGATGGTTTGCAAGCTAGAAGCCGGATGGTGGTTACGACATGTGTTGGTTCGTACCCGCTGCAGATTGACGTGGATATTCAAGGATGTATACATGATATATTAGAAAAGTTAAGATGTAATTTCTTGTACGAACGCACGTTGTTGTATAAACATTCTCAGTAAGTTTTATTGTTGTAAATTTTTAATGTATCCAGTACTACAGATAACGCACGTGCTAGACTTTCTAGATATGTCTAGTATGGGTGTTACACCATCCTTACCTTCTTCTTCTTCTTCTTAAGAAAGTATGTGTCCAAGAAAAATAAAAACATTTAATTTGAGAATTTAAACTCCTATGATGAAAAATAGGAGGAAAAAATAGAGTGAGAGAGAACTATTCCAGCACCAACTCCAAGGCTGACGAATCTTTTGATTAGTTACCGAAAAAGTTTTAGGAAATAACTAATTCAAAGCCTCGTCAGTTTTGGGGTTGGAGTTGGAATGATTCTCTCATTCTGTTCTTTTCCTATTGTCTTTCATTATAGGTGTTTTAATTAACAAATTAATCGTTTTGATTGTTCATGTAAACTTTCTTAGTTAAGAAGAAACTTTAAGAAGAAGAAGAAGAACAATAAGAAGATTATGAAGGATTCTAAAGAAATATATATATATATATATATATATATATATATATATATATATATATATATAACTAAATGTTGGTATCTCCTTTTCACTTTTGTGTATATATCAAGTTCTACAATTGTATATAATTTCTTGGAGATAAATTCCACCTAAAAGCATGATTGTGGCAACTGATAGAACTAACTTGTGACTTGATAAACTGTTTTTACAAAAACTTATATGAAAAATTACTGAATGTAAGAAGAGAAATCTTTAAAGCAATACTAGATTCAGTAATATTTTAACTTGGTGTAAGATTAAGTACCTTTAACACAAGTTAGTTTCATAATAGATTGTGCCAATATGATAATCAATCTAAATTTTTATTCCAATCACATGTTAACATGTTTATTTATTTTGTATTAATAAGTTGATGAATTATTGTTATTAATTTATTAATATATCATATGAATTTATTTATCAAGAACCAAGCATTCCCATGATTTATTTTGAAAAATTCCATGAGTCACATAAGCAATAATGTTTGATGAACCAAAATTTCTGGAAAATAGAAAAAAAATCCCGAGTTACCGAGTAAAATGGGAGCACATTTTTTATAATAAACTAGCGGAAGGAATGGCACTACCATGCCCGTCTGACCTCTCTTTTTACTACGCTAACGTGTGTGTATATTTTAAGGGATAAATTTGACCCATATTTTGAAGAATAAAATAAAACAAAAATTGGTCTTTTTTTTTTTGTCTATGACTTGGCCCCGGGACCAGAATATGTCTTCACTCATTTTCAAATATGCTCAAAGAACAAAACAAATTTGAGAATTTTTTTCTAAAAGACCTCAAATTTTATTTTTATTGTTCCAATTTGTTCCTTTCAGAATTAATAATGAATTGAGTGGAAATTTGTCGATATTAAATTATGGGTTAAATATGTTTTTAGTCCCTCCCTGAAATTTTTTATTCACTTTTAGTCCCTATTTGCATTGTATAGGGACTATTTTGGAGGACTAAAATTATCCAATTTTTGTAAAATGTTTTCAAAATAGAGACTATTTTTACAAACTAAAATATTTTGGAGGACAAAATTATCCAATTTTTGTAAAATGTTTTCAAAATAGAGACTATTTTTACAAACTAAAATATTTTGGAGGACTAAAATTACCATTAAAATTTCATAGGGACTAACCTTAAAAATTCATGATTTTGTAGGGACTAAAAACATATTTAACCCTTAAATTATTTGAATAATATATATTGATATATATTTTATTATTTGGAAATTTCAAATGAAATAATTAATTTAGTCATTATTAGAAAGTTTTTTCATAGTCGCCAAATTTCGTTACAATATTTTGGAACACATCCTGATATATTTTGGTATGCAATCTAATATATTTTCGTAAGTGATTAGACATATATTTTGGCACTCAATAATATATTTTTTGTACTCAATATGATATATTTGGTACTGAATTTGAGATATTTTTGTACTAGATCTAATATGTGAATTACTTGTTCCCAAAGTTTCTCATATATTAGTTGTGAATTTTTTCTATAAATAGAGAGCTCACATATATTGCATTCTACACACTGAAAAGTATTCTGAAACTTCGAATCATTTTCTTCTCTCTCCCTCTTTGACTTGTGTTGACGAGTCATTCTTCCCTTCATCTTTTTTTTTTTTTTGGTCCATGAAATTAACCCTTTTCTTCTTTCTCCCTTTTTGACTTGTGTTGAAGAAGTTTTCTTCCCTTCATTTTTTTTCCTTCGAAATTAAGAGTGTTCTTAAGACCATATACCCTTATAGATCATAGTCCCTTTTTCGATATAATCAGAATGATCTTAAAAATATTCTTCCTCAATTCTTGCAGAAGTTAGATGTTAGAAAGGGAGATACAAACATATAACTAATTATATATATAGTTCTCAGAATCCATCCTTACCTTCTTCTTCTTCTTCTTAAGCATAGGGTTCTGGTGATCTCAATTCCAACGGCAAGGTTCTGATTGAAGACAATTATTGAGTTTCTTCCTATTGAGAAGGCGCAATCGTGATGATTCCTACGGGTTTTGCAAAGATTGAATCACGCAATTCTCATGATTAGAAACTCTGGTTGTTGATATCAGTATCTCGTTTGTTTACCTCTGTTCAGCTGCTGCGTTTGTTTTTTTCCTGACTGTCGCACATTTTGTTCTCTTCTCCACTGTCTCTGGTTCTTATAATTGGGGTCGTGCAACCGCGTTAATGCCTTGGAGCATTACAAAGGTTGAATCACGCGTACTTCGATACTAGAATTGGTTTTGGTGGATTAGCTAACGCATGGCATTTGAATGCCAATGGCCGTGCGTTTCAGATGCATATAATACGACTGCCTGGCTCGTTCTACTCCACTGGTGCAATCGGCTCCAGCTCACACAATCTCTTTTGCAGCTGCTCTTACAGGGCCTGGTGCATCGGATGACGTTCCTTTTCCTACACCATGCATTAAGGGTGAAGCTTTAAGCATCAAAATTGGCCAAGATGAATATCATAAGGGATTGGAGGACTGTAAGAAGGCCTTACGGGCTCGTTTGACGCTTAACAAAGGCGACAAGCCTTATTCAGCACGTGACCTCTGTAATATTGTAATATCCCACCTGACAGTATCGGTATATTAACCGTTGACCGTGTCAGATGAATTTAATTCATGAAAAGTAACTTAATGGAAATATTTTGTAAGATGTCAGCTTTATACGGGAAAAGTATCGGAGTCGTTTTAAACACGCTTAAGCCAAGGGTAAAATGGTAATTTCACGAGGAAAGGATATTTAATTGGTTTTTGGGCAAAAATATCTCATTTCTTTCATCCTTTCTCTCTCTAGGCTTCTTGAAGATTTTTCTCTCCTTCTTCTCTCTTGTTCCACGCCCTCCCTCTCTTCTCCAACTCTTCCAAAAGTTTGATCCAACCATGATTCAAGATAAGTTATGTTCCCTCATGATCTTCTAAGTTTATAAAAGCTTGGTTTTTGCTTTGGGGTTCTCTATTTCTCCACATAAGAAGAGATTTAAGTTAGGGTTTTGATCAAGTTGGAAATTGAAGCTTGATCTTGTGCAAGCTATGGGTTCTTTATGGTTAGAAACAAAGAGAAAGATGGTTTGAAGATTGTTGGTGAGCTAGGGTCATGGAAGTTGGTAAATCAAGGAGGAAGAAGCTTTGGAAAGCAAGAAAACAACAAGATTGGCTTGGTTTAAACAAAGAAAGCAAAAGGAGCAAGGAGCTAGGGTTTGGTTTGTTGATGCTTAGGAGCTTTTGGGAATCAAGTGCAATCATGCTTGGTGAGTTCCTTAGATAGTTCCCACCTTGGGATTATGTGTTTAAGCTTGCAATGCAAACTATATAATTTTTTCTAGGGTTTAAGTGTAGAAAGTTATCCCTTTTCATGCCACGCATCTTTATACTTGTGAATACTTGTTTAATGGTTGTTTTACAAGTTCCATATGACTTCTAGCACCACAATATGTCTTGGGATGTTTTGTATTGAGGTTTTTGGGTTAAAAACACCATTTTTGCAGGTCTGGACTGTTATAACTCGCAACGGCGAGCAATTACTCGCCATGGCAAGCAAACACCACCGAAAGAGGTGTTTACTCGCCATGAACTCGCAGTGGCGAGTAAGTAACTCGCAGTGGCGAGTAGGTGAACTCGCAGTGGCGAGTAACATGGGTGGCAGCACCCTGTTTGCCCGCTTCAGGCCCTTTCACCTCTGTTCGGTCCAGTCTTCTTCGAGCATTCTTTTACAGTAATAAACCCCTCAATACATGATTCCAAGGCATGGTCTTTAAATGTTCTCTTGATCATTCAACAAGTATTTGTAGTGTATAATTAAGCATGGCGTAAGAGAATTATTGCATGAGTTTAACGGGTAGGAATCAATAACTAAAGCGGGAATAACTAGAGCCTCGACATAGTAGTCGAGAACTATAATGATAGCAAGAATCACTAGGGTGATTAGGAGCGAAGTATGTTATGAACAAGTAAGAGTTACCACTAATCGGTTCGATTAAGTTTCCGAGGTAAACGATCAAGTATGTACATGTTTAATTTATGTATACGGCAAGACCATGATTAATAAGTGTAGGTGGCATGTCTCTTGCTATCCACATCAGGGGGATACAAGGGGTTCTCATGATGAGAACGATTCAAGCCGTAAGGGACCCGCATGTCATCAAGTAAACAAGACGTAGGTGTTCGTGTCTCTTGTTATCCACGCCAGGAGGATACGGGAGGTTCTCGACCTAAGGGGAACGGTTTAAGCCGCAAGGGACCCGCACGACACCGAGGGAGTCCGATGTACGTACATCGGTCATGTATGGGATTGTTCTCGGGGTTACTCCACCCGGGACTATCCGTAAAATGAATCAAGATAATAACTATTTGTTCAACGCTAACCAATGAATGAACTTAGATACGATTATGTTTATTATGATTATGATTATGTTATGTTATGCTCATGATCGAGCCCATGTATGATTATGTTTAAGAACAAGAACAAGTTATGTATAGAGCAAGCTATGAACATGATACCGATGACGATCTTAGGTTTCCCCTAATCGTCCGGTTTAGAATCGTGCCATGATTATGTTATGTTTAGGCCTTGATACATAGAGTGTATTCTTGGCAATGCGGTTTTAGACTCCCCCTCGACCGCCATGACACGTATAGGAAGTGAAGCCTATAACAAGTTAAGATAAAACTATGACGGCTCTAGTATGCACTACCGTCTAAGTATGCAAGTCCCCACACACGTATAATCAACCAGCAGGTTGTACTGTAGACACGTGGTGACCGTAGGTTTCCCCTTGAGGTTGCCTATAGCCTAGGATTTAGCGGAACTCACTGAGACATTATGTCTCATCCCAATCCTTATTTGTTTCAGATAAGCAGGATGTTTATACAAGATCGGAGCCGGATGGAAATTACTTCAAGGGTTCGTTCGTGAAGCTGCAGGGCGATATGAACATTAAGGATGTAATTTTTATGTATGGATGAATGTATTGTATTATGATTTATACGAACGTGACTTGATGTAAATATTATTCATTCGGGAAAGTGACTTAATTTTTAGTACTGGATGAATGTATCCAGTACTAATATTAACGCACGTGCCAGACTTTCTAGATACGTCTGGTATGGGTGTTACAATTGGTATCAGAGCAGGTCGATTCAGACCGTGCCTTGGGTCATTAAATTACAACTAAGGTAGTGGGACCATTGGGTTCCGGGTAAAAGTTCTAATTGTTGTTGTTAGTTGAGCCTGATCAACTCAATTTAGCATTCGACGATTGGAATGGATGCCTGAGAGCTGAGTAGGAACCAGGAGGAATGAAGTATGTGATGGAGATGCACTGGAAAGTGTGAATTCATAAGTAAGAACTCGGATAAGTATTAGTAAGAGTTTGATCGTGCCAAAAGGTGGCCGGTGAACTAACCAAGCACAAGTGTGAGTTCTCCGGGAATGTAAGGCATGTTAAGACAGGATGTTCCGACAACGTTGGGTGAGATGCTAGTAATACTTTATGAACCCGTAAGTGAAGAAGTTGAATATATGTATCTAACCATGACCGAAAGTTTCGATAAGAGTTGTTGTTGGAACGGAATTATTGTATGCAAAGGAAATATATTCTGGAATGTAAGTACAAGACTAAAAGTTAAGGAGAAGTCGACATATGTTGATGGAATTAGTAAGCTCTCAGGGATTGAGATATGAGAACGGAAGATAAAGATTTATATGTTCAGTAAGAATAAGGTTCTAATAATGAATGAGTTGGCAGAGAAATAAGTTGAGCCGTTCTTAGCGGACGAAGTGGAAGTTTATGTTAAGTGCTACGATAACAAGATATCAGTTTCTAATGTGCCGTGAATTGAATCGATTAATGTTAATGCTTGTCATGCAAAGGTTATAGAATTGTTTTTAAGACGATCGAAAGGAATGATATGCATTGGGATACTTGAGGAAATAAGATTTTATGAAAAAAAATATGATTTTCTGGAAAACTAATTTTTAGAAAATACGCCAATAGCGAAAATTTCACTAATAGCGAAATTACTCCAGAGGATTTCGCTAATAGCAAACCTGGGGCGAAATTTTTAGTTTTTCTGAAACCTGTCATTTCGTCTCTAGGGTCAGTAGTAGCTATTGGGGGTTGTTTTCACAATCTTTTATGTAACAAACACTCGCTATAACATCAAGTATCGAATGCACGTCACACCCTATGATTTCTAAGGAAGAAAATGCATGGACAAGTATTAACGGAATCAATCCGGTTTAAGGCAACATTAGAAGTTAATGCGGCAAGAGTTGACGAAGAGCTTGGGTCAAAAAGTTTTAAGGTTCCGGCATATGAATGGATAAAGTGGATACACGTGCATGAGATGGAAGGTAAGTGGTAAGGAATTATGTAAAGTCGCGAGATTTCCAGATTTAAGAAAGTTATGAGTACCCCCGGATCTATGTTTTGCTTAATTGAATTGCTAAAGCCCGTTAAGATATTGAATTCAAAAGTTTACAAGATTTTAGAAAGGTAGACACATATGGTTGATTGGAGTTGATGTTTATAGATTTTAAAATGGAATTTTTTTGTAGGTACCGGTTGTTACGACTCACGTAGAGTGGGCTAAACTCACCGGAACTAAGGTGGGATAACACAGTTGTGTTGTCAACTTATTCCGTGATTTTAGAGTAACGACTGGGGTCAAATTTATTACGTTTTTATATAAAGAGAAACCGTCAACGCCAAAGACCCGTGTGTTAAATTATGAAGTTTTCTTAAGGAAAGAAATTAACGAGCAAGCATTAATTTGATTACGCAAAACATAGTATGCGAGAATACAAGGATGCAATGAAGTATGATCAAGAAAAGTATGTATGAATTATGATAAGTCTACTATGGGAATTCAAGATTTCTCAGAAACAAGTTTATGTATGATAAGTGTATGTCATGAGGTGAACTCAACCAGTGAGAATATAAGGTCTATTCCCAAGTAAAGTATTATGGTAATGTGACAAGTTTACTATGAGATTCAATCTTGCAAGGTATTGTGAGGTGCATGTTTATGGCAATGGTTGCCATATGAAAAGTTCAAGGAGATGATGCTAATAAGGGAAATTAGTGTGAAGTTTCAGTCGTCTCAAGGGATTAGGATATTGGTTAAAGCCAACTGGTGGGAATCAGAGTGGCGCAACGAAAGTTAATAAATAAAGTTCCGACAGTAATCATGGAATATGGAATGTGATAGTAAGAGCCTTCGTTAGAAGCACTATGGGACAAGCGAGAAGTTCTCAAAATGTTAAGTAGGAAAGGAGACTTATGTAATCAGTCATGAAAAGGGATAAGGTATGTGGATGTGACTTCAACTAAGTATGACAAGGAAGGCTGGAGACACAACAAATAAAGAATATGTACTATGATAAGGAAGATGCATGTAAGAGTATGTGCTATGACAAGAGAAATACATGTAAGAGCGGAAGAATTCCTTTTTGTGACTCAAAGTAGGTATTGAATTATTAAAGTGTGGAACCGGTATTAAAGAAGAAATGTTATGCAGAATAAGGTAGTAATATGTGATCGCAACCGGATTTGATGTTTTGAAACTTCAAGTTTATTGTTCTTAGAATGAGATAATGATGTGAGGATCAAGGGTCCTATAAGATATATGTTATGCATTTATGTGAGTCTCCAAGATATGTATGTAAGACAAGAAAGAATAAGAAAGAAGTTACTTTTGAAGTTCAAGAATTTCATTATGAATGGAGATATAAACCGTGAGTTATGCACGAGGAAGTGCATACTCTCCTATGTCGAACTTGTTAAATGATCACGATACTTGCTACGAAGATTTTGAATTATGATTTATAACTTTTAAAGTTAAAATGGGTAGTAAGGGACTTTGGAACGATTATGATTTCGTAATGTTTTCTTTTAGGTTATACAATTATTCGTTCCAAGGACCCAAATACCAAAGTTTAGAAAATTTTCTTAATCAAGATGTAAGAATAAGTATCGTTATTATCTCACAAGATGCGACACATGAGAGTATGTAGGGTACCATGTGAGGTAAGATTTGATGAATGTTATATGTATAGGTGTAATTAATTTCACCTCTCTACGACAAGTTATACGAGTCATCCATGAATTTGGGTGCAATAAGAATGGTAATTAAGATCAAGAAGGCTATGTTTAGTTATATGTGGATTAAGGAACAAGATGAGGACATGAAGCGATAAACCCTTCGGATAGATATGAATGGAAAAATTCTTGACTCAGACCATAGATGATAAGTTTTGTCATGATGATTGGTAGTCGATCTCTAAATTTCGAGGACGAAATTTTTTAAGGGGGGTAGAATGTAATATCCCGCCTGACAGTATCGGTATATTAACCGTTGACCGTGTCAGATGAATTTAATTCATGAAAAGTAACTTAATGGAAATATTTTGTAAGATGTCAGCTTTATATGGGAAAAGTATCGGAGTCGTTTTAAACACGCTTAAGCCAAGGGTAAAATGGTAATTTCACTAGGAAAGGATATTTAATTGGTTTTTGGGCAAAAATATCTCATTTCTTTCATCCTTTCTCTCTCTAGGCTTCTTGAAGATTTTTCTCTCCTTCTTCTCTCTTGTTCCACGCCCTCCCTCTCTTCTCCAACTCTTCCAAAAGTTTGATCCAACCATGATTCAAGATAAGTTATGTTCCCTCATGATCTTCTAAGTTTATAAAAGCTTGGTTTTTGCTTTGGGGTTCTCTATTTCTCCACATAAGAAGAGATTTAAGTTAGGGTTTTGATCAAGTTGGAAATTGAAGCTTGATCTTGTGCAAGCTATGGGTTCTTTATGGTTAGAAACAAAGAGAAAGATGGTTTGAAGATTGTTGGTGAGCTAGGGTCATGGAAGTTGGTAAATCAAGGAGGAAGAAGCTTTGGAAAGCAAGAAAACAACAAGATTGGCTTGGTTTAAACAAAGAAAGCAAAAGGAGCAAGGAGCTAGGGTTTGGTTTGTTGATGCTTAGGAGCTTTTGGGAATCAAGTGCAATCATGCTTGGTGAGTTCCTTAGATAGTTCCCACCTTGGGATTATGTGTTTAAGCTTGCAATGAAAACTATATAATTTTTTCTAGGGTTTTAGTGTAGAAAGTTATCCCTTTTCATGCCACGCATCTTTATACTTGTGAATACTTGTTTAATGGTTATTTTACAAGTTCCATATGACTTCTAGCACCACAATATGTCTTGGGATGTTTTGTATTGAGGTTTTTGGGTTAAAAACACCATTTTTGCAAGTCTGGACTGTTATAACTCGCAACGGCGAGCAATTACTCGCCATGGCAAGCAAACACCACCGAAAGAGGTGTTTACTCGCCATGAACTCGCAGTGGCGAGTAAGTAACTCGCAGTGGCGAGTAGGTGAACTCGCAGTGGCGAGTAACATGGGTGGCAGCACCCTGTTTGCCCGCTTCATGCCCTTTCACCTCCGTTCGGTCCAGTCTTCTTCGAGCATTCTTTTACAGTAATAAACCCCTCAATACATGATTCCAAGGCATGGTCTTTAAATGTTCTCTTGATCATTCAACAAGTATTTGTAGTGTATAATTAAGCATGGCGTAAGAGAATTATGGCATGAGTTTAACGGGTAGCAAGCAATAACTAAAGCGGGAATAACTAGAGCCTCGACATAGTAGTCGAGAACTAGAATGATAGCAAGAATCACTAGGGTGATTAGGAGCGAAGTATGTTATCTTCGCATATGATTATGATAGGCATAGCAAGCATCTAGTCGTGGATTGATAAGTTATTTCTCTCCACCATGTTATGAACAAGTAAGAGTTACCACTAATCGGTTCGATTAAGTTTCCGAGGTAAACGATCAAATATGTACATGTTTAATTTATGTATACGGCAAGACCATGATTAATAAGTGTAGGTGGCATGTCTCTTGCTATCCACATCAGGGGGATACAAGGGGTTCTCATGATGAGAACGATTCAAGCCGTAAGGGACCCGCATGTCATCGAGTAAACAAGACGTAGGTGTTCGTGTCTCTTGTTATCCATGCCAGGGGGATACGGGAGGTTCTCGACCTAAGGGGAACGGTTTAAGCCGCAAGGGACCCGCACGACACCGAGGGAGTCCGATGTACGTACATCGATCATGTATGGGATTGTTCTCGGGGTTACTCCACCCGGGACTATCCGTAAAATGAATCAAGAAAATAACTGTTTGTTCAACGCTAACCAATGAATGAACTTAGATACGATTATGTTTATTATGATTATGATTATGTTATGTTATGCTCATGATCGGGCCCATGTATGATTATGTTTAAGAACAAGAACAAGTTATGTATAGAGCAAGCTATGAACATGATACCGATGACGATCTTAGGTTTCCCCTAATTGTCCGGTTTAGAATCGTGCCATGATTATGTTATGTTTAGGCCTTGATACATAGAGTGTATTCTTGGCAATGCGGTTTTAGACTCCCCCTCGACCGCCATGACACGTATAGGAAGTGAAGCCTATAACAAGTTAAGATAAAACTATGACGGCTCTAGTATGCACTACCGTCTAAGTATGCAAGTCCCCACACACGTATAATCAACCGGCAGGTTGTATTGTAGACACGTGGTGACCGTAGGTTTCCCCTTGAGGTTGCCTATAGCCTAGGATTTAGCGGAACTCACTGAGACATTATGTCTCATCCCAATCCTTATTTGTTTCAGATAAGCAGGATGTTTATACATGATCGGAGCCGGATGGAAATTACTTCAAGGGTTCGTTCGTGAAGCTGCAGGGCGATATGAACATTAAGGATGTAATTTTTATGTATGGATGAATGTATTGTATTATGATTTATACGAACGTGACTTGATGTAAATATTATTTATTCGGGAAAATTTTATGTTGTATATTTTAATGTATCCAGTACTAATATTAACGCACGTGCCAAACTTTCTAGATACGTCCGGTATGGGTGTTACAAATATCCCGCCTGACAGTATCGTTATATTACCCGTTGACGGTGTCAGATGAATTTAATTCATGGAAAGTAAGTTAATAGTTAATATTTTATGACATGTCAGCATAATATGGATAAAGTATCAGTGTCGTATTTAATACGCCTATGGCTAGGGCATTTTGGTAATTTCACGTGGGAAGGATATTTATTTGATTTTGGGGCAAAATATCTCATTTTCCCTTTTTCTTTCTCTCTCTAGGGTTGAAGTTGGAGAACTTCTCTCCCTTCTCTCTTCTCCCTCACGCCCTTTTCTCTCTTCTTCTCCACTAAATCTTCTTCCTTCATATTGCAAGTGAGCTAATATTGCTCTCTCTTGATCTCTTAAGTGTGTGAAGCTTGGTTCTAGCTTGATTTACCCTTCACCTTCTCTTCTTCAATTTTTCCCAATCTCTTACCAAATCAAGAAGCATGGTGAACAAGTTTCTTCCCAATATTTTTATGGTACAAAGAAGCTTGGTTTGGGTTGTTCTTCACTTCTTTTCCCTCATAAAGAAAATATCATGAAGCTAGGGTTTGTTATTGGTTAGGTGAGAGTTTGAGTTTGCATAGGCTATGGTTCATCTTGGACAAAGAGGAATATGAGGATTGGTATGAGGCATGAGCTAAGTGCGCATGTGTTCAAGAGATAGGGTTTTGGAAGATGGAAAGTGGAGGATGATGCTTGCTTGAGTTTGAGGCTTGGGATTGCTTTAAGAACTTCCAAGGTGAGTTCCTTAGATAGTTCCCACCCTTGGGATTATGTGTTTAAGCTTGCAATGAAAACTATATAATTTTCTAGGGTTTAAGTGTTGAAAGATATCCCTTTTTATGCCATGCATCTTTATACTTGTGAATACTTGTTTAATGGTTGTCTTACAAGTTCCATATGACTTCTAGCACCACAATATGTCTTGGGATGTTTTGTATTGAGGTTTTTGGGTTAAAAACACCATTTTTGCAGGTCTGGACTGTCATAACTCGCAACGGCGAGCAATTACTCGCCATGGCAAGCAAACACCACCGAAAGAGGTGTTTACTCGCCATGAACTCGCAGTGGCGAGTAACATGGGTGGCAGCACCCTGTTTGCCCGCTTCAGGCCCTTTCACCTCCGTTCGGTCCAGTTTCTTCGAGCAATCTTTTACAGTAATAAACCCCTCAATATATGACTCCAAGGCATGGTTTTTAAACATGTTTTCTTGATCATTTAACAAGTATTTGTAGGGTATAATTAAGCATGGCGTAAGAGAATTATGGCATGAGTTTAACGAGTAGTAATCAATATCTAATGCGGGAATGAACTAGAGCCTCGACTAGATGTCGAGAACTAGCAAGTTAAGCAAGAATCCCTAGGATGTTACGACGCAAAGTGTAATCTCTTCGCATATGATCATGTATGTTTAGTTAGTACAATAAGCCATGGATTGATTAGTCAATCTCTCCACTAAGAATAAGAATGTATAAGCTAGAACAAGTAAGAGTTTACCCCTAATCGGTTCGATTAAGGTTCCGAGGTAAACAATCAAGTATGTACATGTTTAACTTATGTATACGACAAGACCATGACAAGTATAAGTAGGTGGCATGTCTCTTGCTATCCACATCAGGGGGATACAAGAGGTTCTCGATCTAAGGGGAACGATTCAAGCCGTAAGGGACCCGCATGTCACTGAAATTAACAAGACGTAGGTGCTCGTGTCTCTTGTTATCCACGCTAGGGGGATACGGGAGGTTCTCGACCTAAGGGGAACGGTTTAAGCCGCAAGGGACCCGCACGACACCGAGGGAGTTCGATATACGTACATCGGTCATGTATGGGATCGTTCTCGGGGTTACTCCACCCGGGACTATCCGTAAAATGAACCAAGATAATAATGTTTGTTCAACGCTAACATAATGAATAATGAACTTAGACGCGATTATGTATGACGTGTTTATGATCATGTATGTTTATGTTAAGAACAAGTTATGATTAGGACAAGTAAAGAATATGATGCCGATGACGTTCTTAGGTTTCCCTAATCGTCCGGCTTAGGATTGTGTCATGAATATGTTACATGAAGACATCGATGCGTCTACCGTATCTTGGCATAGTGGTCTTAGGTTCCCTTGACCGCCATGACACGTATGATAGTAAGCCTATAACAAGTAGGATGAATTATGACGGCCCTAGTATGCACCACCGTCTAAGCATGCAAGTCCCCACACACGTATAATCAACCGTCAGGTTGTAAAATAGACACGTGGTGACCGTAGGTTTTCCCCCGTGGTTGCCTATAGCCTAGGATTAGGTGGAACTCACTGAGACATTATGTCTCATCCCAATCCTTATTTGTTTCAGATATCAGGTGGATTAGCAAGCTAGTAGCCGAATGGATGATGCGATAAGTGTTCGTTCGTACTCGCAGCTGGATGGTGTGGATTTTAAAGGATGCTTTTATTATGATTTAGAGAAGTTAAGTTGTATTATCATCGTACGAACGCCCTTGTTGTCTTTTATATTCATTCAAAGTTTTATTGTTGTAAATTTTTAATGTATCCAGTACTAAATTAACGCACTTGCTAGACTTTCTAGATACGTCTAGTATGGGTGTTACAACCTCAGTGCCAAAATTGGGAAAATATGGAAGACTTCAGCAGGTTGGAAAATGGTACCACTCGGTAAAGGGTACTACGATTTTCATTTCGATTCAGCTGAGGATTTGAAAAAAATATGGGCTGTTGGTACGGTTAATCTGAAGCCGGGTTTGTTGAGATTTTCACAGTGGACTAAAGACTTTAATTTCCAAGCACAGCAACAGACACATGTTTCATTGTGGATTCGTTTGGTGGCGTTACCGCAAGAGTATTGGCGGGAGAGAACTTTGAAGGAAATTGCTAGTGCAATTGGCACGCCAATTGATATTGATGGACCTACTAGAAACTGTACCTTTGGTCATTACGCTCGCATTTTGGTGGACGTGGATTTATCGAAGAAAATTTATGATGAGGTTCTTGTTGAACGTGATGGTTTTGCATTCATGGTGGAAATTCAGTATGAGCGTATGCCTTTATTTTGCCATCATTGTTACTATATTGGACATGATATCACGACTTGTAGATGGTTAAAGCCAAAAGAAGCCCAGGAGCGAGTGAATCGTGGGAAACAACCGGTAAAGGAGAATAGTGTTGCGCCCCTGAAAGCACCACAATTTAAAGATGGGGGCGCATCTACTTTAGCCATGGGAGGAAATGGATTGTGGATTCCTGTCACTTCCACAACTACTACAAGGACAGTGCCAGTTACTGAGGTACCACAGGCACCAGTTATCATCTCTTCTGATTCAGTTCCGGTTCATGCAGTACCGGTGAAAGACATCTCATCAAACTCTTTCAGTTTGCCGTTAGATAATGTTTTTGACCGTATTGATCGTATTGAGACTGATGAGTTAGATATGACCAGGCCTGTGTTGGAAGAGGTTGTTTCCCCGAATGAGCACGTTGACGTGCAAACTGTAGAAGTGGGAAGGTCTCAGCAGACATCGCGGGAGGTGTTGGAGAACCCCAAGATGTCTGCAGTTACCAACTCGCTTCTGGATGATGTGCAACACAATCATGTGAGTCATAGGGAGGTGCAGGTGGATCCCGTTGCCTCTATTGAGAGTATTCCACATTCATCCCCTCTTGGGCGTGAGGACATACGACCTGACGGAATAGAACAGACAACTCAGACATCGCGGGGGGATGTAGAGAACCCAACGGTCGATGATGTTTCTGTACCGCTTCAGGATGGTGTGGAAATTGATCATGTGAGCCCTCGGGAGCTGGAGGAGAGTCCCCAGGGTGCTCGTGATTTTTTTCCAAGACCATCCAGTGTTGAGCATGATGACATGCGAGAGGTGTCAGCTGTTTCGCAGGACCGTCGAGAAAATTCCGCCCGGCCTATTAATACAATTGAAAATTTGGATGGGTTCCTAACTGACACAATTGAGGTTCTTGCGGGTTCTAATGCCTTGGAGTCACCTTTGGAGGCTTCCATTGCTCATGAGATTCAGCCTACGGCACAAGTTCAAGAAGAAGGTGTTTTGCAAAGGAAAGAGGTTCACCCAAGCAAGAATATTCAGCAAGGCATGGATTTGTGGGCAAGAGTGCGTGACTATGACGCAAGATCAGCAGCTGAAGCTGAAGCTTCTAATGGTCTATTGCCAGTACTTACAAGAAAACAAAAAGAGAAGCTGAAGGTTCAAAGTGTAATTCCAAAGCCGCCTAACAAATCCCGTTCACGAGGTGATAATCAAAAGTCTGCCCAATGAATATTCTTTATTGGAATATCAGAGGTATCAGTAATCCTGATACTCGCTTTGCTTTAAAAAAAATTTATTTGTCTCACAAGCCTATTTTGATGTTTATTGCTGAACCAATGATTAATTTTCATCAAGTCCCAACTTGGTATTGGCCATCTATCAACGTCTCTAAATATTGCATTAATAATAGAGGGCCCTTATTGCCTAATCTTTGGGCTCTCTGGGGGAATGATTTACAAGCGTCTGTTATTTTTATTTCGGATCAGTGTATAGCTTTGGAAATTTCATGCTTTCAGATGACTGTTTAAATTGCCGCAATTTATGCAAGTAATTATTATTTGAAACGGAGACAACTTTGGGCTGAGCTTACTTATCTTCAAGGTTGTTTTCAAGGACCATGGCTGTTTATAGGTGATTTTAATGTTGTTCTTGGTGCTCATGAGAAAAGAGGAAAGCGCCCTCCTCCTTCCTTGTCTTGTGAGGATTTTTTAAATTGGTCGAATGCTAATATTTTACATCACTTGCCTACTTTGGGTTCATTTTTCACTTGGACTAACGGCAGATTTGGAAATGAAAATGTGGCTCTCCGTCTTGATAGGGCTGTTTGTAATGAGGATTGGATGAATTTTTGGCGTATTTCTTCTTGCACGACTTTGGTGCGACATCAATCAGACCATAATCCACTGTTGCTTTCTCTTATTTTTTCAACTGTCAAACACGCCACTCCTTTCAAATTTTTTAAGGTTTGGGCCGATCATGATGATTGTCGTCAAGTGGTTATTGATAATTGGGCTAAGCATGTTCGTGGTCATGGGATGGCTCGGTTTCAAGAAAAACTTCGTAATCTGAAAAATGCATTTAAGTTGTGGAATCGTTCAGTATTTGGTGATGTCGATGTGCAAGTTAAACTTGCTATGGATGAAGTTAACCACATTCAGATGTTGATTGATTCAGAGGGTTTTTCTGACCAGCTCTATGCTCAGGACCTTGAGGCACAATTATTACTAACCAAAGCTTTGAACTTTCAAGAACAATTTTGGAAAGAAAAGGCTAGAGATCAGAATTTTATTAGTGGAGACCGCAACACGGCGTATTTTCACAAGGTTTCCAAAATACGGGCAGCAACTAAGACTATTTCTTTTTTACAAGATGGGGACAATACTTTGACTGATCCAACAGAGATTGAGCATCATATTGTTTCTTATTATCAGGCAATTTTTGGCTTGGATAATAATTGTACTCTGAATACTTTGGTTGATGAAAATATTCCTTTGTTAGTTTCGGAGGAGGATAATCAAAACCTTTTGTGCCTTCCTTCGGCGGCGGAGATTAGAGAAGCGGTATTTGCTCTTAATGGTGATGGGGCACCGGGTCCGGACGGTTTTGGTGGTCACTTTTACCAAACGTTTTGGGATATTATTGGCACGGATGTGGTGCAATCTGTTCAAGATTTTTTTCTAGGTGGCTCGCTGCCCAATAACTTCAATTCTAATTTGATTGTGCTTATTCCAAAGATTCAAGGTGCTGGCTCTATGGGAGATTACCGTCCTATCGCGCTTGCAAACTTTCAATTTAAAATTGTTACCAAAATTATTGCAGATAGGTTGGCTGCCATTCCATCACGTATCATTTCTCCTGAGCAACGGGGGTTTGTTTGTGACCGTAACATTTCTGATTGTGTTATTCTTGCATCCGAGGCTATCAACGCAATTGATAGAAGACAATATGGGGGAAATTCAGCCCTTAAGGTCGACATTTCCAAGGCTTTCGATACGTTGGATTGGAATTTTTTAATTATGGTGCTTAACAATTTTGGTTTCTCCGCGACATTTGTTAATTGGATTCTTGCTATCCTTCAGTCAGCAAGGTTATCTATTTTGGTGAATGGCAAGGCTGTTGGTTTCTTTTCTTGTTCACGTGGGGTTCGTCAGGGTGACCCACTTTCCCCTCTTTTATTTTGTTTGGCGGAAGAATTTCTCAGCAGGGCTCTTACGGCTTCTAGAGACAGAGGGCGGCTCATTCCTATGTCTTACTGTCGTGGTACTTATTTCCCTACTCATGTGTTATATGCTGATGACATTATGATTTTTTGCACAGGTTTAAAGAGTAATGTCCGGGAGCTTCTTAATATTTTTAAAAAGTATTCGGAGGTTTCGGGACAAGTGGTTAACAATGCAAAAAGCCGCTTCTTTACGGGCTCTATGTTTGTATCTAGGACGCACATGATAGCTAATATGTTAGGTTTCAATGTTGGTGCTGTTCCTTTCATGTATCTGGGCTGTCCTATTTTCCAAGGGAAACCGAAGGTTATTCATTTCCGAACGATTACAGACAAAATCAAATCAAAGCTAGCTACTTGGAAGGGAACCATCCTATCTATCATGGGCAGGGTTCAGTTGGTAAAATCTATTATTCATGGGATGCTTGTTTATTCTTTTCATGTGTATTTGTGGCCTAAAAGATTGCTGCGTTTGGTGGACTCATGGATTAAAATTTTTATTTGGAGTGGTGATGTTCTTACGAGGAAAATTTGTACGGTTTCGTGGCGCACTATGTGTCGATCTTGGGCTGAAGGTGGGTTGGATATTAAGCCTACGCGGTTGATTAATGAAGCTTTAATTCTGAAGTTAGCTTGGAATTTTAGAGCTAAGGATACCCAATGGTTGGCTATGTTTCAGATACGCTATCTCCGACAAGGGCAACCTATCATGCGTTATTGTAAGTCTTCCGTTTGGTCGGGAATAAAGGTATACATTGGTACGGTGATGGCTAACTCGATTTGGGTAGTTGGAACGGGGGAAAATATTCAATTTTGGACAGATAATTGGCTTGGTGAACCTTTGGTTGATTTAATTCATCTTGACTCTGTTTTACATGTGCATATGAAAGGAACGGTGTCGGAAGCGATTGTTAATGGTACTTGGAAGTTGCCAGCGGGTCTAACAGATTTTGGGAACATCCAAAATCGTGTTAATGATGTCATTTTACCTTCTAGTCCGCTCCCAGACAAGTTGGTGTGGAGGTACACTTCGGATGGACAGCTCACTTCGAAACAGGCCTTTGAATTCCTTCGTCCGAGGTCTATGCATTTACCTTGGGCAGATTTTATTTGGAGCTCAGCTGTTCCTCCCTCACATTCATGTATCTTTTGGAGGCTTCAACATAACAAAATGCCCACTGATGAAAATATAAGACGTCGAGGTTGTACGGTTGTATCGGTTTGTAATCTTTGTATGTCATCGGATGAGTCTTCTGATCACCTCTTTCTCCGGTGTCCTTTTGCCATGAATCTTTGGGGCTGGCTTGGCTCTAAACTCGGATGCACTATTGATATTACTTCAGCCGGTTCTCTTCTCTCTTGTCGGCCGGCTAGATGCTCATCTCAGGTATCAGATATTTTTTTAGCAGTAATTTTGCATACGCTTCATACTATTTGGTGGGCAAGGAATTCTTTGCGGTATTCTTCAGGTACACCTTCTTTACA
The DNA here is from genome assembly GCF_051527215.1 of Medicago sativa. Taxonomy (NCBI): domain Eukaryota; kingdom Viridiplantae; phylum Streptophyta; class Magnoliopsida; order Fabales; family Fabaceae; genus Medicago; species Medicago sativa. Next base: position 35,553,523 of record NC_140755.1, on the reverse strand, counting down.
CTTTGCTAAAGTCCGTATCCACTCTTTGATTGCAATGTCTGGCAATGCTTCTAAGGGTAAATGTTTACCCTCGGATTCCGTCTTTCTTGACTCTTTTGCGGTTTCTTCGCATCGCCGAATGTTTAAGGATATTACTTTGGTGTTGTGGAAAACTCCAACGGCTCCGTGGTTGAAGGTTAATACGGATGGGTCAGTTGTTGGGGGTTTAGCAGCTTGTGGGGGGCTGTTTCGTGATCACCTAGGAACTTTTCGAGGAGCTTTTGCTTGTAATATTGGGTTAGAGTCTGTTTTCTATGCGGAGGTTATGGCTATTATTTTTGCTCTCGAGTTTGCAGCCCAGCACGGTTGGATGAATATTTGGTTGGAGAGTGACTCCACCAGTGCTTTATTGATTTTCTCAAATCCTCTTCTAGTGCCTATTTTGTTACGTAATAGGTGGCATAATGTTTGTAATATGGGGATTCAGGTGATTTCATCCCATATTTTCCGTGAAGGTAATTGCTGTGCGGACTTTTTGGCAAATATGGGGCACTCTTTGGTGGGCGCTAATTGGCTTCACACCCTTCCGAGTGCTTTGCGGTTTGATTTTTTTAGAGACAGATGTGGTTTGCCTAACTACAGATTTCCTTAATCTGTTCTTTGGCTGTTTTTGTTTCTGTTTTGTTATTTCTTTTTTTTTTCTTTAGAGGGTTTTGGCCTAGTCCCCCATCTCCTTTTGTAATTATTTTTCCCCCTTTTTTTAATAAAATTTTCTTCGAGTTTGGCGGCAGAGGATAGCGGTGTCTCGGGGTGCCAACCTAGTTGGGATGTCGATGATGCCGCTTGATGCCTGTCCTCTCTCCTTGCTTATCAAAAAAAAAAGTATGTGTCCAAGAAAAATAAAAACATTTAATTTGAGAAATTAAACTCCTATGATGAAAAATAGGAGGAAAAAATAGAGTGAGAGAGAACTATTCCAGCACCAACTCCAAGGCTGACAAATCTTTTGATTAGTTACGGAAAAAGTTTTTGGAAATAACTAATTCAAAGCCTCGTCAGTTTTGGGGTTGGAGTTGGAATGGTTCTCTCATTCTGTTCTTTTCCTATTGTCTTTCATTATAGGTGTTTTAGTTAACAAATTAATCGTTTTGATTGTTCATGTAAACTTTCTTAGTTAAGAAGAAACTTTAAGAAGAAGAAGAAGAACAATAAGAAGATTATGAAGGATTCTAAAGAAATATATATATATATATATATATATATATATATATATATATATATATATATATATATATATAACTAAATGTTGGTATCTCCTTTTCACTTTTGTGTATATATCAAGTTCTACAATTGTATATAATTTCTTGGAGATAAATTCCACCTAAAAGCATGATTGTGGAAACTGATAGAACTAACTTGTGACTTGATAAACTGTTTTTACAAAAACTTATATGAAAAATTACTGAATGTAAGAAGAGAAATCTTTAAAGCAATACTAGATTCAGTAATATTTTAACTTGGTGTAAGATTGAGTACCTTTAACACAAGTTAGTTTCATAATAGATTGTGACCAATATGATAATCAATCTAAATTTTTATTCCAATCACATGTTAACATGTTTATTTATTTTGTATTAATAAGTTGATGAATTATTGTTATTAATTTATTAATATATCATATGAATTTATTTATCAAGAACCAAGCATTCCCATGATTTATTTTGAAAAATTCCATGAGTCACATAAGCAATAATGTTTGATGAACCAAAATTTCTGGAAAATAAAAAAAAAATCCCGAGTTACCGAGTAAAATGGGAGCACATTTTTTATAATAAACTAGCGGAAGGAATGGCACTGCCATGCCCGTCTGACCTCTCTTTTTACTACGCTAACGTGTGTGTATATTTTAAGGGATAAATTTGACCCATATTTTGAAGAATAAAATAAAACAAAAATTGGTCTTTTTTATTTGTCTATGACTTGGCCCCGGGACCAGAATATGTCTTCACTCATTTTCAAATATGCTCAAAGAACAAAACAAATTTGAGAAATTTTTTCTAAAAGACCTCAAATTCTATTTTTATTGTTCCAATTTGTTCCTTTCAGAATTAATAATGAATTCAGTGGAAATTTGTCGATATTAAATTATGGGTTAAATATGTTTTTAGTCCCTCCCTGAAATTTTTTATTCACTTTTAGTCCCTATTTGCATTGTATAGGGACTATTTTGGAGGACTAAAATTATCCAATTTTTGTAAAATGTTTTCAAAATAGAGACTATTTTTACAAACTAAAATATTTTGGAGGACAAAATTATCCAATTTTTGTAAAATGTTTTCAAAATAGAGACTGTTTTTACAAACTAAAATATTTTGGAGGACTAAAATTACCATTAAAATTTCATAGGGACTAACCTTAAAAATTCATGATTTTGTAGGGACTAAAAACATATTTAACCCTTAAATTATTTGAAAAATATATATTGATATATATTTTATTATTTGGAAATTTCAAATGCAATAATTAATTTAGTCATTATTAGAAAGTTTTTTCATAGTCGCCAAATTTCGTTACAATATTTTGGAACACATCCTGATATATTTTGGTATGCAATCTAATATATTTTCGTAAGTGATTAGACATATATTTTGGCACTCAATATGATGTATTTGGTACTGAATTTGAGATATTTTTGTACTAGATCTAATATGTGAATTACTTGTTCCCAAAGTTTCTCATATATTAGTTGTGAATTTTTTCTATAAATAGAGAGCTCACATATATTGCATTCTACACACTGAATGGTATTCTGAAACTTCGAATCATTTTCTTCTCTCTCCCTCTTTGACTTGTGTTGACGAGTCATTCTTCCCTTCATCTTCTTCTTTTTTTTTTGGTCCATGAAATTAACCCTTTTCTTCTTTCTCCCTTTTTGACTTGTGTTGAAGAAGTTTTCTTCCCTTCATTTTTTTCCTTCGAAATTAAGAGTGTTCTTAAGACCATATACCCTTATAGATCATAGTCCCTTTTTCGATATAATCAGAATGATCTTAAAAATATTCTACCTCAATTCTTGCAGAAGTTAGATGTTAGAAAGGGAGATACAAACATATAACTAATTATATATATAGTTCTCAGAATCCATCCTTACCTTCTTCTTCTTCTTCTTCTTCTTCTTAAGCAAGTATGTGTCCAAGAAAAATAAAAACATTTAATTTGAGAATTTAAACTCCTATGATGAAAAATAGGAGGAAAAAATAGAGTGAGAGAGAACTATTCCAGCACCAACTCCAAGGCTGACGAATCTTTTGATTAGTTACGGAAAATGTAACACCCATACTAGACGTATCTAGAAAGTCTAGCATGTGTATTAGTGTTGGAGTAAGCCCTAATATCCAATCAAAATTGATTGGGTTTGGCTTTGTATCATGATATTGATATAAATATATATTGTGAATATATATAATAATAATAAGGCATTTCTTTATTGATTTTGTTATGTTTCAAAATAATAAAGTCCTTAGAATAGATAGTTCATGTAATGGAATATTAAGTGTGACTTAATCATGAGATTACATTACGTAAAGAACGCTATTCTTAAACATATCCATAGTCAAGCTTTAATATGAATTGGGATAATAATAAAGCATAAAGACTATTATGTATGTAGACTGATGACCGCATCTCGTGGGTCATTTATATTGAGATATTAAGTCTATACATAGGTATAAATATTAGGAGTAATATTTATACTGGATTGACCCACCGTGAGAATACTACATAGTATGTTATGAAAATGTCATAAGATATTCTCACAATGATAATAGTGTATATCGCTCTTAGACCTGAAACCACTATGATCCCTAGATGTGGACTCAAGTGCTTTGTTGCCATTCTAACGTTGTCTGTAAAAGGATAACCATAACGTTGGTTGATGGGTACTTGATGAATCATGCTGAGGGACATGAGTGTCCTAGATGGGATTTGTCCCTCCTCATAAACTGGAGATATATCTTTAGGCCTCTTGATGAAATATGACTGTAAAATTGCATGGCCATGCCGAACTAAGTCAATATAAGATATTGGACTTATTCGTTATTCAGTATATTTCGGAATCAAGGAATATAAACATTGATCTATACAAGGGTGACAATATCTATGCCTTGGGATCAATAAAGATATCGAGACAAAGGAGTAAGTGTACACATGAGTATTATCATGGAAAGGTTTCGTCAGATCACTTGACATTCTTGTCACTTGGGTAGCAATGATGTGTTGCTAGATACCGCTCATTGTTTAAAATATTAAATATTAGATTTAATATTATTGCCAACGTGACTAGAACCTATAGGGTCACACACAAAGAACAGTCAAAAGAGAAATATATAAGTATGACTTATATAAGGGGTGCATTTAGTAAATAACGCTAATTAGTTAGCAAAATTACTAAACTCGTTGTTGGGCTTACTAAAGCCCAATAGTGACTTATGACTTGCAGAGCACACTAGAAGTTCTATAAATAGAACTCTGGTGCTGAAGTTTTTGGTTACACGTTTTGAAGCAACCCCTTTCTTCTCTGCACTTCCAATTCATTGGCTAGCACCGAGTTTTGGAGGAGCACTGTTCGTGTGGACTTGCTAGAGGCTTTGCTGCTTGCTGCTTGCTTGGCTGTGATCGAGATTCCAGTTTCCAGTTCCAGCTTTCAGATTCCACAGTTCAAGGTAACAATCGAATCACTGATTCATGTTTGAATTTCGTAATGATCCAAGGAATGAAAATCGAAAATTTTCCGCTGCTTCTACTCCATTCTTCTATTCGATTTTCCTTCAGTGGTATCAGAGCCAATTACGAAACCATGAATCGAATTGCTTTGTTACTGCTTTATGTTTTAATATGATTAAACATTTTGAATCAGAATTAAATAATAAAGAGAATTAAAATTGGCATCGTATCATGTTTTCTGTGCATGGCTTTTCGATTTGTTTGATGTTTCAGAAACCGTTTCTGGTGAAGTATCGACATATCGATTATACATATCGACGGGAACATGATTGGAAACAAATCAAATTAGATTATCTTTTAAGATTGTTTTAAGAGATAATAATATTTTCACAAATATTTGATTTGCTAATATTTTGATATTCTATAAAGAATTAATTTTGAATGCAAATCCGTTAATAAAATAGAATATTAAGTGTTAATATTTTATTATTTAAATTTAAATATTAATTAAATTTGATTGATCAATATCATATATGTGATATATGATTTTAATACAACATCATTATATGTGATATATTGATGATATCATTCGTTCAATAGGTTTTATATAATTGATTGTGAATTTGTAGTCAACTCGTGAGATTGAGCTTCGAATACCGATTCTGGTGAAGCATCAAAGATCCGGTTGTCCATACTGAACAAACAATTGTTAAAACTATTGATGTTTGATTGTTGTATTAGGATACCTAACTATACAAGCGTTGTATTATTGTGGTTGTATCATTCGATCAATTGTTTTCAAAGAGATTGTTGTGAATTTGAACAATTCGTGAGAGTGAGCTTCAATATCCGAATCTGGTGAAGCATCATAGATCCGGTTGTTCATGCTAAACAACAATCCTTGAAAATATTTATGTTTAATTAATTTATTTAATTGGAGAAAGGTAGTAAATTTAAAAGATCATGATTTTGAAAGAGTTTCAATATCAGATATGATTTTTGAATTTGGTAATAAAATATTTGCTTAATTTTAGCCCTGTAATTTGTTTTGGAAACAAATTGATTGCCTAAATAAAGCATATTTAATTATAATAATTATTAAGTGTCAATATTACTATAATTAAGTAAATAAAAAATTCTACCTTTTGGATTGTTTTTCAAAAGTTGTTTGAAAGGTAATAAACGATCCTAAATTGATAGTTAATTTAAAAGATCATGATTTTAAATAGTTTCAATGTCATATATGATCTTTTGAAATTATTTAATTGATTTGCATGACTTTAACTTGATTTGTTTATAATTTAAAAGAATCATGATTTGAAAGAGTTTCAATATCATATATGATCTTTTGGATTTGATCATAATATTTGCCGAAACGATTTGGGTGTTCATAAACGTGTCAAGTGTTGATGCGAAATACGCAATCTAGAATATTTTGGAACACAATCTGAGATATTTTGGTATGCAATCTAATATATTTTAGTACTTGATCTGAAATATATTTTGGTACATAATATAATATATTTTGGTACTCAATAAAATATATTTTGGTACATAATATGAGATATTTTTGTACTTAATATAATATATTTTTGTACTCAATATAATATATTTTGGTACTCAATTAAACCCCCAGCTAATCTGCGTAGTGTGGTCATATGTCAAATTTTAATTTAATTTATTTAATTATAAGGTATAATTAATAATAATAAAAGTGTGTTTGTTATTATTATCATGTGAATGATTATGGCCCTAGTCCTTTTATTTTATTTCTTTTGGATATTAAAATACGGCCTGCGTGTCGTGCCTCTCTCTTATATCTCTATTGTACATTCTCTTCTCATCCACTTCCTCGTATGTAAAACGAGTTTCTTTCATATGTAATGTAAATAGAATGCAAAGAAGTAATAGGGCTCATGACGTTAGGATAGTCCTGGAGGTCAAGCTTGGAGAAGCAAGGTCGTTTCTAGGATTAGTTTAGATTCTCTCATTGGCTTGAGAGAGTCATAGCGTTAGGATGGCCATAATCATGTCACTTTTATTATTGTATAATCGTTATGCATGTTATGATTGGAGTGCGAATATATATGATATATAAGCCGTGGTGAGGTGAGATCAAACTTAATAAAAATCCTTCAATTCAAAATATTAAGTTTAATGCTTTCCAAAAGTTTAACACCCTTCAAGACTAATATCGAAATGTGTAGGTTTCGCCTCCGCGAGGTGCACTTTCTATACTAGTAAGTTGCGGTGCGGTAATCCAATTTACCCAAGTGTTATTCTTTTGGGTTTAACTTAACTAAATTAATTTTAATAAGATTAAAATAAATTTAGAAGCAATGTTTCGGAACATCTATATGATAGATTAGAGTAAGGAGTTATTCACTCAAATGATTTGAAAGTTGTATGAGATACAATTGGAAGGAGTTCCTACCTAAATAACTGAGTTTTGAGTACAGCCCCCGTTGACTTAAAGCAAGGTGAAATATGGATTTCAACCCACTAGAAAATCTTCCAACGGGATTTTCCGAATCAAGTGTTTTGAAGGTCATTTGATTTGAGTAAAATAGTGGGAGCGTATTTAATTAAAGACCTATTTAAATATGTTTTAAATCATGATACATTTATTTTATTTATTTTCTGTATTTAAAATTTCTTTAGCATATAAATTTTATTATACTGTTAAAAGTTCTTATGAAGAACAAAATTTTCAGAAAAGAGTTTCTGAATTGGTACAAAATTTAAGAATTGTTCTTAAGAATGAGAAAAACTGTATATTCTCGAGCAGTTATTTCCTAGCAACTTTCTATGTCTATATTTGAAAAAAGCATTGGGTCAAATGAGTAGATATAGGATATCTCATAGTGGTAACGACGATGGAGAATGATATGATCATTCAACCTCAATGTTATAAGATGAATAGTTTAAGCCTATCAAGTAGATGTACATGGATAAGAATAAAATTCAAATTCTGTTTTTCTACCTTTGAAAGGTTAAACACGGTTGCAAAAAGGGGAAGCAATTATTTCAAAAGTTGAAAAACAAAAATTGCACGTAGTTTTGAAAGGGTCAAAATATAAGAAAGAAGTAAGACTTCTTATTTACCCATATAGTTATAGAAAGTTAAATTTCTACTTCTTCATCATAAGTATATGATACTTGATGATTAATCTCATATTTGTTGAAATATAGAGAGTTTTAAAGAAGCAGAACATTAACTATAAGTGAAGTTCACCTACGTCTGGAATGGAACAAATTGTTTCATTGACTATAAGAGCTTATGCTTGGACTTAAACTTAACTTGATATGGAACCAAATAATTGTTATTAAATTCCATATAAAATAGAAACATTAAATCATAAATCTTGTATTGACAAGAGAAGGATTATGTAGTTGAATGATAGACAAATATTGTCCTATTGTCCTAATAATGTTTTCTATACAATGTGCTGATCAAGTAATGGATTTGAGTTCCATGATCTTGATAAGCTAGTCTATAACATATGAGAAAAGGATCAAATGAGATTTGAACCTTTTGTATATCATTGGCATCACTGTTTAGTACAAACAAGTGTGATTCACATTTCCAAAATCCATGGATATGGACTATTGGACTCATTTGGTTTTATATCATTTGAAGGATGTGAGTTCCACCTTTCAAAATAGATTAGTATACCGGTAAAGGTGAAAAGGACACATAATCTATTTGAGTTGATATACATATGAGATGTATATGGAGCACTAAACATATTTGCTGGATATTTTATTTCTCTTACTTCATCTAACATTACTAATTAATAGTATATGAGAAAAGTGTATTTGACACAATTCAAGAAATCTTTGAAATTGTTCGAAGAGTTTAACAATGAAGTAAAAGAAATAGGTTTGAAAAGTATAAAGACAATATGAGTAAGTCGTGATGGTAAATGCTTGATTAATGAGTATAATTATTATTTATATCGCTTCATGTTTGACATGAATCGATCTAAAATAGTTTGGTTATAACTCATTGACTCTTGATGTTAAATTACATTACAGTTATTCTTCACCCACTACAAGTTCCAATAGAGTAATCATAAAGACACCATATTAGATATGGAGGTAAGAGTACCTAGTTTTTGACTTTATGATAATTTGAGGCTATATGGTTTATTAGATAAACTAAACTACAAATTAAATGAATGTACATTTGTGGAGGTACCCTAAGGAAACTAAGGGATACTGATTATACATCACCTTTCATGACAATAGTCGTTTGTCTCTAGATCTGGAGTATTCCTATTAAAGGAGTATGTCTCTGCAGGAGCTAGTGGGAGTGTTGTAGAACTTGAATTAAGTCAAGTACCACAAAATACATGTATCTTTAAGAATGGAACATGAACTAATTCAACAAAGGGTTGTTGTTAAATCACCAGTTCGAGTAGCACAAGATCTAGATGAGTTTGATATGTCATATCACTACAATGAGTAACATGATTTTGTCATGGCTCAACAAGGTGTTATGATTTTCATGGTAGATGATCCCCAAACTTACTAGAAGGTCGTAAATGGCCTGAACTTTGAGAAATGGCTAAATGCCATGAGATCTTATAAAGAATCCATGTACACAAACCATATATGGATATTGGTTAAATCATCCAAATGAGTATGACTCATGAGATGAATGTGAGTTTTCTTGTAGAAAGCTGACATGGATGGTATTATGAATACATTTAAGATGTGATTGATTGTAGAAGGTTTCATGCAACTCGTGATGCAAATCATGACGAAACTATTACATCATCATAATGCTTAAATATAACGATCCCACTTGTCATTATTGTATAATGCAAATTCTAGGAGATGGACAACGATGTTGCATTCTTTAATTAGAATGACCTTGTATATGTATTTGACATATATGTAGGGTTTCGTTAATCCAAAGGATGCTAGAAAGGTATATATATTACAAAATTCATGTATGAATTGGAGCAAGCTTCTTGAAGTTGAATTATTTGTTTTATTAGTGAAGTTTTATGAAAAACTTTGATTAATAAAAATCTTGTGCACAAGGAGAATAGTGGGAGCATTGATATTAGTTTGGTGGAGTATGTGGATGACATACTAGTCACCAAAACAATTTATCTACACATATGAGACATGGTTAGAAAATTATTTTCAATATGTACCAAAATTGATTGTAGTGTTCGACACTAGAATACTTTCAAGAATATCCATGGATGTCTTAAAGGACTAAGGATTGTTTCTTGAACCCGGATTAAAGGAACATTGTAAAGAAGTTACAATGATACTGACTTTAATATCGGTGTACAGTATATCCAAATCGCAATTTGGAACAAATGCTATGCTTGGATATCAACTATGAAATTTGTAAAAGTACAAGCTTCAAATAGTTGTTGTTTCTATTACAGATGTCAAATATATATGATTTGGATTGTTTAGCTCATAACTGAGCGAAACCATGTGTCTCTTGCGTTGCGGATTCCATTGATCCCGTCTGAGGTGAAATTGGTTTAATCTTGCGAGCAATGAATACTTGATCTCACCAATAATCCAAATGTATACTTTGACACTTCAATTTCTTTTCGATGGAAGATCGAAAGTGGAAATTGAAAGAAGCGTAACCTACCAACATAGGAAAGAGTTCCTTATCTACTAGAATAGTATCATGCCCAGGGTGTGCTTGATGCTAACACTTGATCAATATATATTGAGTTAATATTTGATTGACTTTTAGTGCTAGTGGGAGATTGTTGGAGTAAGCCCTAATATCCAATCAAAATTGATTGGGTTTGGCTTTGTATCATGATATTGATATAAATATATATTGTGAATATATATAATAATAATAAGGCATTTCTTTATTGATTTTGTTATGTTTCAAAATAATAAAGTCCTTAGAATAGATAATTCATGTAATGGAATATTAAGTGTGACTTAATCATGAGATTACATTACGTAAAGAACGCTATTCTTAAACATATCCATAGTCAAGCTTTAATATGAATTGGGATAATAATAAAGCATAAAGACTATTATGTATGTAGACTGATGACCGCATCTCATGGGTCATTTATATTGAGATATTAAGTCTATACATAGGTATAAATATTAGGAGTAATATTTATACTGGATTGACCCACCGTGAGAATACTACATAGTATGTTATGAAAATGTCATAAGATATTCTCACAATGATAATAATGTATATCGCTCTTAGACCTGAAACCACTATGATCCCTAGATGTGGACTCAAGTGCTTTGTTGCCATTCTAACGTTGTCTGTAAAAGGATAACCATAACGTTGGTTGATGGGTACTTGATGAATCATGCTGAGGGACATGAGTGTCCTAGATGGGATTTGTCCCTCCTCATAAACAGGAGATATATCTTTAGGCCTCTTGATGAAATATGACTGTAAAATTGCATGGCCATGCCGAACTAAGTCAATATAAGATATTGGACTTATTCGTTATTCAGTATATTTCGGAATCAAGGAATATAAACATTGATCTATACAAGGGTGACAATATCTATGCCTTGGGATCAATAAAGATATCGAGACAAAGGAGTAAGTGTACACATGAGTATTATCATGGAAAGGTTTCGTCAGATCACTTGACATTCTTGTCACTTGGGTAGCAATGATGTGTTGCTAGATACCGCTCATTGTTTAAAATATTAAATATTAGATTTAATATTATTGCCAACTTGACTAGAACCTATAGGGTCACACACAAAGAACAGTCAAAAGAGAAATATATAAGTATGACTTATATAAGGGGTGCATTTAGTAAATAACGCTAATTAGTTAGCAAAATTACTAAACTCGTTGTTGGGCTTACTAAAGCCCAATAGTGACTTATGACTTGCAGAGCACACTAGAAGTTCTATAAATAGAACTCTGGTGCTGAAGTTTTTGGTTACACGTTTTGAAGCAACCCCTTTCTTCTCTGCACTTCCCATTCATTGGCTAGCACCGAGTTTTGGAGGAGCATTGTTCGTGTGGACTTGCTAGAGGCTTTGCTGCTTGCTGCTTGCTTGGCTGTGATCGAGATTCCAATTTCCAGTTCCAGCTTTTAGATTCCACAGTTCAAGGTAACAATCGAATCACTGATTCATGTTTGAATTTCGTAATGATCCAAGGAATGAAAATCGAAAATTTTCCGCTGCTTCTACTCCATTCTTCTATTCGATTTTCCTTCAATTAGTTTAATACTGGATACATTAAAAATTTACAACAATACAACTACGAATGAATATATATACAACCAAATGCGTTCGTACATAATAATACAACTCAACTTTTCTAAAGTATATTAGATGCATCCTTGAATATCCACATCGTCCTGCAGCGGTACGAACGAACACCTGGCGCATCATCCATTCGGCTACTAGCTTGCTAATCCAACCTGTTTATCTGAAACAAATAAGGATTGGGATGAGACATAATGTCTCAGTGAGTTCCGCCTAATCCTAGGCTATAGGTGACCTCAGGGGAAACCTACAGTCACCACGTGTCTAAAATACAACCTGCCAGTTGATTATACGTGTGTGGGGACATGCTTTCTTAGACAGCGGTGCTTGCTAGGGCCGCCTTAGGATTCTTAACTTGTTATAGGCTTCTCTGCTATACGTGTCATGGCGGTGAAGGGGGAACTAAAACCGCATTGCCAAGAGTACACTCTAAGCATCAAGGCTCTCTTATATCTCTATCATGACACGACTCTAAACCGGACGATTAGGGGTAACCTAAGATCGTCGTCGGCATATTTTCTTTACTTGCTTCTACTTGCTTAATATGTTGTATCTACAACATATCATCTCTTATCACCTAAGTGATTCTTGCTATCTTACTACTTCTTGACGAATTACGCCAAGTCTCTACTTGTTCTTGACGATCTACGTCAAGGCTCTATGACATAACATAAACATGTATAATAGATATGCATAGTTAGCTTCATTGATTATGTTAGTGTGTGACAAACAACTTATCTGAGTTCATTTTACGGATTAGTCCCGAGTGGAGTAACCCCGGAAGCTAATCCCTTACTACCGGTGAAATGCTTAGCAAGAGCGCACCGGACTCCCTTAGTGAACGTGCGGGTCCCTTACAGCTTACCCCATTCCCCTTGGAGAACCTTTTGTACCCAACCTTGGAAGGAATACAAAAGACACAGCACCTTAACTTAGTGAAATACGGCTCCCTTGCGGCTTAACCGTTCCCCTTGGGGAACCCCTTGAATCCAATTTGGATAATAAGAGACATGACACTCTTTCTTTCTTAAAAGTCTTAGTCTTATGCATGAAAATTAACTTAAACATGCAAACTCTTTACCTCGGATCCCTAGACGATCCCACTAGAGGTAACTTTATGCTTGCTCAACTTACTTTGTGAATGGATATAAAATCAATTCACGTCTTTCCATACTCGTATGGCACTCTAATTTCTATACGAAGAGAATACTCTATATCACTTCGCATCTAATCAAGCATACTACTCATGCCTAGCATTCTATTCTTTACTAACTATTCTAGTTCTTGACAAGCTATGTCAAGGCTCTACTTTCATCCCATGCCTAGTTCTTTGCTACCCGAGTAATTCGGCTAATCTCTCTTGAATCACTCTTGTCATTCATGTTAAGATTGCCATGATTTTCTTCCAAGAATCGCTTGATGTTATGTGCATTGCCTAGATGTTGTTTTGGGGTTATAAAGTTATAAAACGTCGAAAGAAAGACTCCGGAATGCCCCACGGACCCCAGGATGGACCAACAGGCCAAAAGCTTGTTGGCCAAACCAGAGGGCTGCACTGATAGCGCCCCTGGAGCATGGGTCATCTGAAGAATTTCGCTATTAGCGTAGATTTCGCTAATAGCGTAGTTCTTCGGGTCTGTGGTACCAAATTTCCAATTTTTGACCCAAAACTCAATCTAATGGTTCCTGCAATGCACCAGAACATCCAGCAACATATATATACTTTATAAAACAACTTTCATAGCAATATTAACATGTACAAAGCAAGATCAAGGCTAGGGTACTAAAACTCATATTTCTCTAATCTTAAAAAAATCATGTTTTGCTTGCAATTAAACACAAAATCCCAAAGGTGGGTTCTATCTAGGAACTCACCTAATGATTAGAACTTGATCTTCAAGCTTCAAGCATCAACCCTAACTTCCTCTTCATTCTTGATCTTTAGCCCTTTCCTCCAAACCATGCTTTAATCTCTTCCTCCACTTGTTTCTTGCTTGATAAGCTGCCTTAATCCTTGCTTGATCATGATTTGGAAGAAGATTGGATGTCTTAGAGAGGAGAGGGAGGCGAAATTCTAGAGAGAAGGAGGAGAGAAAGGTTTTCCCAAAAACCTAGAGAGAGAAAGTGTGGGTAGAAATGAAGGAAAATGGCCCTTGTGGCCTTATATAATCGCTCGCGACGTTTTACCACTTTGCCCTTCGCCTTAGTCGTGTTTATCTGACACTGACACTTAAGCCCATGTTTGACTGATATTACTCATTAATATCTTTCGTTGTACTTAACATTCTTCACCAAAATCTCTTTCCATGAATCTTAGTCCTCTGATACATTTAACAGATGAAATTTCCCATTAGCTGACGAGCGGGATGTTACACTCTACCCCCCTTAAAAAAATTTCGTCCTCGAATTTTAGAATTCATCTACCAACCATCGCAACAAAAATCTGATTCCTTTGGTTTCTACTATACAATATCTGATCAAAACCACTCTAGGGAGGTTGAAGGATACTTTTCTCAACAAAGCATGTAATTCTTCCTCTTTCTTATTCTGCATATAATTGAATATGGTCTCTTCAGTCTTACTATCTTCATAAAAATTACCGAACTGTCTTAAAACATCGTGTTTGAACCACGCTCTTTTTACAAGTGGACTGACTGTCCTGAATCCATAATTTATCTATTGAGCATAACCATGCATCTAGGTAACCTTTCATTATCTAAAAACACTCAGGATTTGCCTTTAAACTGGGGTTCTACAGATATCCAGGTTTGCCCTGCAGTGTTTACTTCTATCTAACACATCCTATCATGCATACATCTTATCACGCACACATAATCTTTCTTACCGCAGATTGCGATTTATGCTTCTTACTGTTGCTACTTATCTTAATGATTCAGCAAATCTATCATCTCCTTTCGGAGTCTTAAGAAACCTTTCTATCTCTCACAGTCTCCTTGCACCCGAATCCAGGGGTAACTTGTCTAACTTGGCATGAAGAAGCGAAATCAACTACACTGATTCATCTGTCAATCTATTAGCCTGTCTGACGGTTCATATGCTCTTGAAACTTTCTAGTAAGTCCATTTGCACTTGCACTTGAACATTCTTAACTAAATTCCGTGCATCCCGCATGCTATTGATATCACACGGACACCGCCGCCTTTACATGAACCTTATTTTCCATAGTAATTGCATACTTCTCATATACCGCTCCTTGTTAGTTAATAACGATACTCGTTCTAGCATTTTGCTTCTAGAAATCTCTAAAGTTTGGTACATAGGTTCTTGGAACGAACAATTTCTTGCTAAAAGAAAATATCATTTTAAAACTGAGTCTATACTAGTACTGCAGAACCTCAGGACGAGTCTCTATATCTGAAAAAGGTTTTACGACTCTCCTACACACTTGCCTCTAGCGAGTTGGTCATGAAGTCTGTACGTCTTAAGTGAGCTTACTCGCTTTCGACGTATCTCATCAGTTTTAACAATGTGAAATTTCATGTTTTTAAAATAAACATCGTTCCCAAGTTCCTCAATACCAATCGTAACTTTAAAAGTTATAAAATTGTGGCTTGACACCATTCTAGAAAGTATCGTTATCACCTAACAAGTATGGTATAAAATGATATGCGCTTCTCCGTGCATATCTCATGAATCGTATTCTTTTATCACATCACAATTTCCTTTCTGTCTAACCAATAGCTCTTCTACGCATTCGACATCACCAAAAAGGCAACCCGATTAATCCATCTGTGTAACTCTAGTCTTTCTCATCTTACCTGAGTGACGATGCTTTCTTTAAACTTTTACTTTAATCATTACTGGCTGCATAAGCATCTATACTTACTTAACATAACGAGAACTCCTCGCTTTCCACATAATACTTCCCACTGAAATGGTATTTCTATCTCGAACATTTTTCACAAAGATTCTTACTACAAAATTCCATGTTCCAAGGCTACTGTTCGCAACTTAAGTAATTAACTTCCGTTGCGCTACTCTGATTCCCGCCGGTTGGCTTCAACCAATACTCTGATCCGTTGAGACGAGTGAACTTTATTCTTCTTCTATCCCTACATTATTATTTTCTTGAACTCTGCTCGATACTTCTATGTTGCATGCTACTCTGCAACCTCGCTCTACTCCTTGCTGGTAAGATTGAATCTTGGGGAAACTTACCTCTGGACATATCAATGTCATGCTTATTCTTATTCCCGAGCAACTTAACTCAAGGAGCACATCTTTGCTATTACATACCTACTATTCCATGAATCGCTCTTACATCTTCCCATGGTAGACTCATCTTGCACTCAGACATACTTCCTAATGCATCTAACATTGTATCTTCGTATTTCGCATACAATGTTTTGCTCAATCCTTCCTACGCTTGCTCGTTAATTTTTCTTTCTAATAAAATTTCGTAAATTAGCACACGGGTCATTGACGTTGATGATTTAGAACTATATATATAAAACATATACTGAATCTAGGTCCCAGTCGTTACTCTAAAATCCCAGGACGAGTTGATAACACGTATGTGTCATCAAATCTTAGTCCTAGTGAGTTTAGCGCAAACTACGCGAGTCGTAACATACCGGTACCTACAAAATTTCATTTTGAATTTCAAAAATGTCAACTTCAATCACCCATATGCGTATGTCTTTCTAAAATCATGTAAATTTTACAACTTAGCATCCTAACGAGCCTTCGCAAGTTCATCAAGCAAAACATAGATTCGAGGGGTACTCTTAACTCTGCGAAATCCAATATCCTCGTGATATCATATGACTTTGCACCATTTAACTTCTTGCTTCATGATTTCACATCTGTGACTTCCATTCTAGATACTGGTGCCCCTAAACTCTTGGTCCAAACTCATTCTTATTTCTTGACACATTAACTTCCAAAGTCACGTTAAACCGAATCGATTTTCGTTGATGGTTGCCCATGCCTTTTTCCCTTTTAAAAACTTTAGGATATGATATGCATTTGTCACTTGTTGTTATAAAGGTTTTTGTCGCATAAAAGTTTGTGAAAACAACTCCCCGAGTCACTGCAAATCCTGGAGACAAACTGACAGCTTTCGGAAACCAAAAACTTTGCCCCAGATTCGTTATCGGCGAGTTTCTTCAGCTTAATTTTCCAAAAAACATTCTCTGCACCAAAATTCTTATTTCTCAAGTAACCTAATGCACATCATTCTTTCCTAGCATCATAAAATATTCTATAACATATGCATGGCACACACATCAAGCTATTTCGATACAATCCTCGGCACGTCGGAAATTAATGCTTCAGTTTTGATAACATAAAACTTTCACTGAATCCTTTTCTACTACGAGTAGCTTACTTCTCTGCGTCGTCGCTTAACGTAGCTTCCCGGACACTAGAACCTTGTTCACTTTGAACATTCAAGTCCATAACTTCAATAACATAACACTAATCCTGAGAGTCCACTAATTCCGTCAACATACGTCGACTGCTCTCTATCTTGTAGCCTTACGCTTACTTTCCGGAATACAATTCCGTTCCAACTACGACCCTTACTGAAGCTTAAGGTCCTGCTAAGATATTTTTGTATTCTTCACTTACGGGTATACGAAGTTTCATTAACAACTTACCCAACGTCGTCAGGATGTTCCTTCTCTTCACTATCTTACATTCCCGGAGGATCCATACTTCTGCTACTTAGTTCACCGACCACCTTTTGGCACAATCAACTCTTACTAATGCTCATTCCGAGTTCTTACTTCTGAGTTCACACTTTTCGGTGCATCTTCATCACATACTTCGTTCCTCCAGGGTCCTATTCAGCTCTCAGACATCTGTTCTAATCGTTGAATGTTAAATTGAGTTGATCAGGCTCAACTAACATCAACCACTAGAACATTTACCCAGAACCCAATGGTCCCACTACATTTGTTGTAACTTAATGACCCAAGGCACGATCTGAATCGACCTGCTCTGATACCAAATGTAACACACATACTAGACGTATCTAGAAAGTCTAGCATGTGTATTAGTTTAGTACTGGATACATTAAAAATTTACAACAATACAACTACGAATGAATATATATACAACCAAATGCGTTCGTACATAATAATACAACTCAACTTTTCTAAAGTATATTAGATGCATCCTTGAATATCCACATCGTCCTGCAGCGGTACGAACGAACACTTGGCGCATCATCCATTCGGCCACTAGCTTGCTAATCCAACCTGTTTATCTGAAACAAATAAGGATTGGGATGAGACATAATGTCTCAGTGAGTTCCGCCTAATCCTAGGCTATAGGTGACCTCAGGGGAAACCTACAGTCACCACGTGTCTAAAATACAACCTGCCGGTTGATTATACGTGTGTGGGGACATGCTTTCTTAGACAGCGGTGCTTGCTAGGCCGTCTTAGTATTCTTAACTTGTTATAGGCTTCTCTGCTATACGTGTCATGGCGGTGAAGGGGGAACTAAAACCGCATTGCCAAGAGTACACTCTAAGCATCAAGGCTCTCTTATATCTCTATCATGACACGACTCTAAACCGGACGATTAGGGGTAACCTAAGATCGTCGTCGGCATATTTTCTTTACTTGCTTATACTTGCTTAATATGTTGTATCTACAACATATCATCTCTTATCACCTAAGTGATTCTTGCTATCTTACTACTTCTTGACGAATTACGCCAAGTCTCTACTTGTTCTTGACGATCTACGTCAAGGCTCTATGACATAACATAAACATGCATAATAGATATGCATAGTTAGCTTCATTGATTATGTTAGCGTGTGACAAACAACTTATCTGAGTTCATTTTACGGATTAGTCCCGAGTGGAGTAACCCCGGAAGCTAATCCCTTACTACCGGTGAAATGCTTAGCAAGAGCGCACCGGACTCCCTTAGTGAACGTGCGGGTCCCTTACGGCTTACCCCATTCCCCTTGGAGAACATTTTTTACCCAACCTTGGAAGGAATACAAAAGACACGACACCTTAACTTAGTGAAATGCGGCTCCCTTGCGGCTTAACCATTCCCCTTGGGGAACCCCTTGAATCCAATTTGGATAACAAGAGACATGACACTCTTTCTTTCTTAAAAGTCTTAGTCTTATGCATGAAAATTAACTTAAACATGCAAACTCTTTACCTCGGATCCCTAGATGATCCCACTAGAGGTAACTTTATGCTTGCTCAACTTACTTTGTGAATGGATATAAAATCAATTCACGTCTTGCCATACTCGTATGGCACTCTAATTTCTATATGAAGAGAATACTCTATATCACTTCGCATCTAATCAAGCATACTACTCATGCCTAGCATTCTATTCTTTACTAACTATTCTAGTTCTTGACAAGCTATGTCAAGGCTCTACTTTCATCCCATGCCTAGTTCTTTGCTACCCGAGTAATTCGGCTAATCTCTCTTGAATCACTCTTGCCATTCATGTTAAGATTGCCATGATTTTCTTCCAAGAATCTCTTGATGTTATGTGCATTGCCTAGATGTTGTTTTGGGGTTATAAAGTTATAAAACGTCGAAAGAAAGACTCCGGAATGCCCCACGGACCCCAGGATGGACCGACAGGCCAAAAGCTTGTTGGCCAAACCAGAGGGCTGCGCTGATAGCGCCCCTGGAGCGTGGGTCATCTGAAGAATTTCGCTATTAGCGTAGATTTCGCTAATAGCGTAGTTCTTCGGGTCTGTGGTACCAAATTTCCAATTTTTGACCCAAAACTCAATCTAATGGTTCCTGCAATGCACCAGAACATCCAGCAACATATATACTTTATAAAACAACTTTCATAGCAATATTAACATGTACAAAGCAAGATCAAGGCTAGGGTACTAAAACTCATATTTCTCTAATCTTAACAAAAATCATGTTTTGCTTGCAATTAAACACAAAATCCCAAAGGTGGGTTCT
Organism: Medicago sativa; assembly: GCF_051527215.1. Lineage (NCBI taxonomy): Eukaryota > Viridiplantae > Streptophyta > Magnoliopsida > Fabales > Fabaceae > Medicago > Medicago sativa. Next base: position 35,533,637 of record NC_140755.1, on the reverse strand, counting down.
ATCTAAGAACTCACCTAATGATTAGCACTTGATCTTCAAGCTTCAAGCATCAACCCTAACTTCCTCTTCATTCTTGATCTTTAGCCCTTTCCTCCAAACCATGCTTTAATATCTTCCTCCACTTGTTTCTTGCTTGATAAGCTGCCTTAATCCTTGCTTGATCATGATTTGGAAGAAGATTGGATGTCTTAGAGAGGAGAGGGAGGCGAAATTCTAGAGAGAAGGAGGAGAGAAAGGTTTTCCCAAAAACCTAGAGAGAGAAAGTGTGGGTAGAAATGAAGGAAAATGGCCCTTGTGGCCTTATATAATCGCTCGCGGCGTTTTACCACTTTGCCCTTCGCCTTAGTCGTGTTTATCTGACACTGACACTTAAGCCCATGTTTGACTGATATTACTCATTAATATCTTTCGTTGTACTTAACATTCTTCACCAAAATCTCTTTCCATGAATCTTAGTCCTCTGATACATTTAACAGATGAAATTTCCCATTAGCTGACGAGCGGGATGTTACAGAAAAAGTTTTTGGAAATAACTAATTCAAAGCCTCGTCAGTTTTGGGGTTGGAGTTGGAATGGTTCTCTCATTCTGTTCTTTTCCTATTGTCTTTCATTATAGGTGTTTTAGTTAACAAATTAATCGTTTTGATTGTTCATGTAAACTTTCTTAGTTAAGAAGAAACTTTAAGAAGAAGAAGAAGAACAATAAGAAGATTATGAAGGATTCTAAAGAAATATATATATATATATATATATATATATATATATATATATATATAAATAAATGTTGGTATCTCCTTTTCACTTTTGTGTATATATCAAGTTCTACAATTGTATATAATTTCTTGGAGATAAATTCCACCTAAAAGCATGATTGTGTTCACGAATACTACATAAAAGGGAGGAATATACTACTTTTGGAGGCTCCTGCACAAGCTTCATGGGTAGTGAAAAAGGTTTTTGATGCATCAAAGACCTTTTCATATGTCAATGGTAATGTATTTCAGCAACACCACTTCTCTCTTAAGCGAATGTATAATGATTTAAGAGGTGATTTTGCTAAGGTTGGTTGGAGGAAAATGACATGTAATAATCCTGCTCCTCCAAAATGTTTGTTTGTTACTTGGCTGGCTATACGTGGTAGGTTACCAACTTGTGATAGGTTGAGTAAATTTGAAATACAATGTGCCCAATTGTGCACTCTGTGCCAAAAAGAGAATGAAACTCATTCTCATCTTTTCTTCACTTGTGAGTTTTCTAAAACTGTTTGGAAAGGAGCAACACAATGGAGTAACATGAACATTAATACTAGTCATTGGCAGGATGTGATGCTTTATATTCAAAATCAATGCAACATGAACAAAGCTACACATCAATTGAGTAGAATGACTTTGAGTGTAACTCAGTATATGATTTGGAAAGAAAGGAATGCCATAATATTTCAGGGAATTCATCATTCAGCTCAGGAGATCCTTCGCCAAATCAAAGAGGTTGTCTACATTAGAGGCTTGAAAACTAATCAGATGAAGAGCCTAGTGTTAAGATTGTGAGTTTGTGGCCTTTTCTTGGGCTTGTACGAGCTTAGCTCTTGTTTCTTTTGTTGTTTTGGTTCATGTTGCCATGTAGTTTGTAATAACTGTCTTTGGTTAATGAAAGTTATCTCTATTTACCAAAAAAAAAAAAAAAACATGATTGTGGCAACTGATAGAACTAATTTGTGACTTGATAAACTGTTTTTACAAAAACTTATATGAAAAATTACTGAATGTAAGAAGAGAAATCTTTAAAGCAATACTAGATTCAGTAATATTTTAACTTGGTGTAAGATTGAGTACCTTTAACACAAGTTAGTTTCATAATAGATTGTGACCAATATGATAATCAATCTAAATTTTTATTCCAATCACATGTTAACATGTTTATTTATTTTGTATTAATAAGTTGATGAATTATTGTTATTAATTTATTAATATATCATATGAATTTATTTATCAAGAACCAAGCATTCCCATGATTTATTTTGAAAAATTCCATGAGTCACATAAGCAATAATGTTTGATGAACCAAAATTTCTGGAAAATGGACATGATTAAGAAATTAACTAGTTGAACGGCGGCATGGTTCCCAATCTGACCTAGTTCATCTGCTTTTCTCGAAAAAGAATAATCCATTTGCTTTACGTGAACAATTTGTATTCTTCAATTGGAGTAGTTTTTCATGCTTTCATTCACGGTGGAGGTAATTCATTTATTTGTTTCACTTTGTTACTCTTTCCGTTTGTTCAATTGGTGTTGCAAGGCGGAATTCTTTTGATTTGCAACACTGCTCGCTGAATTGTCCATTCTGGTACCTCCTTATCGTCCTAGATTTTTGCAATTACCTGAGCTTGATTCTTCCAATTGAGGACGCGCAACCGCGCTGATGCTTTTGGGCATTACATAGGTTGAGTTACGCGTGTATCAATATTAGAATCGTTCTGGTGAATTGTTAACGGACCACGGATGACATACACGTGCCACTGGCCGTGTGTGTCCGATTCGGTACCATCTGTCTCAGCAATGGTTCAATCTGCCGCACCTACTGCACCGGTTCAGAATATGACACAAGCACCAAAGTCTTTTGCAGTAGCTCTAGCGGGTACGTCTTTCACAGAGGACATGCCTTTTCCCTCACCGTGCATTAAAGGCGATGCATTGAGCATCAAAATTGGTCAGGAGGAATACCGTAAGGGTTTAGAAGACTGTAGGAATGCGTTGAGGGCTCGTCTCACCCTTAACAAAGGAGATAAACCGTACTCGGCACGTGACTTAAGTTCTAAAATTGGAAAATTATGGAAGACGACGGCTGGTTGGAAAATGGTGCCTCTTGGTAAGGGGTACTATGATTTTCTCTTTGATTCGGCGGATGATTATAGAAAAATATGGGCAGTAGGCACAGTTAATTTAAAGCCGGGTTTGCTACGGTTTTCACAGTGGACCAAAGACTTCAAATATCAAACACAAAAGAAGACACATGTGTCGATTTGGATACGATTAATGGAGTTGCCGCAAGAGTATTGGAGGGAGAGAACGTTGAAGGAAATTGCAAGTGCGGTTGGGACCCCAATTGATATTGATGGACCAACTAGAAAACGCACCTTTGGGCATTTTGCTAGAATTCTAGTCGACATAGACCTTTCCAAGCGAATTTATGAAGAAATTCTTGTCGAAAGAGAAGGCTTCGCCTTCAAAGTTGAGGTGCAATATGATAGGCTTCCTTTATTTTGCCATCATTGTTATTCTATTGGACACAATGTTTCATCATGTCGTTTGTTACACCCGATACCTCCGAAGGACAAGAATGATCATGGTAACCAAATTGTTGTTACAGAGGCAGCCCCTAAACAACCACCTCGGCAAAACAAAGTCAGCAATGATGTAGGTGCTTCAACATCGAACAATGGTAACAATGGGACATGGGTTCCTATCCCGGTTGCCTCGACTGTTAATACAACTCAGAGAGTTCCAGTTACCGCTACTACTGCACCTATTTCTACATCTTTGGTCTCAGTTCCTACCCCTCAGATGGGTCCGATTGTTTCATCTACTGTAGCTGCTCCTGAATTTGATAGCTCTGATAATTTTAGTATACCACTACAAAATGTGTTTGATTTAATTACTCCGAGCGAGTTGCCACTCCAAAGGCCAGTGCTTGAGCTTGTTTCCCCTGTAGAGCACGATGACGTGCAACCTGAAGAAGTGAGGAAGTTGACTCCGGAACCGAGGGAGGTGGAGGTGAACCCCTTGGTAACTGAAAATACGGAATCACTTCTGGATAGTGAGACGTCGTTGGGGACCCTAGTGACTGATGATGTATCCGAACCACTTCAGGATGGTGTGGAACAAGATCATGTGAGCCCACGGGAGCTGGAGGAGAGTCCCAAGGGTGCTCGTGAGATTGTTACAAGGCCATCCACTGTTGAGCATGATAATATGCAAGAGGATCATGTTAATACTTTGAAGGACATTGTCGTGATGGATGATGTGATTGAGGAACCTACTGTTACGAAAACAACATCTTTGGAGGTAAATAATTTACCTACATTTACTGGACATGAGGTGGTTGGTATGCAACAGCAAGAGGTTCATCCTAGCAAAAATATCCAGCATGGGCTTGATTTGTGGGAGAGAGTCCGAGAGTATGATGCAAGGACAGCAGCGGAAGCAGCTCAGTCTGACACATCCCTACATGTTCTTACAAGAAACCAAAAAGCATGATTGTGGCAACTGATAGAACTAACTTGTGACTTGATAAACTGTTTTTACAAAAACTTATATGAAAAATTACTGAATGTAAGATGAGAAATCTTTAAAGCAATACTAGATTCAGTAATATTTTAACTTGGTGTAAGATTGAATACCTTTAACACAAGTTAGTTTCATAATAGATTGTGACCAATATGATAATCAATCTAAATTTTTATTCCAATCACATGTTAACATGTTTATTTATTTTGTATTAATAAGTTGATGAATTATTGTTATTAATTTATTAATATATCATATGAATTTATTTATCAAGAACCAAGCATTCCCATGATTTATTTTGAAAAATTCCATGAGTCACATAAGCAATAATGTTTGATGAACCAAAATTTCTGGAAAAAAAAATAAAATCCCGAGTTACCGAGTAAAATGGGAGCACATTTTTTATAATAAACTAGCGGAAGGAATGGCACTACCATGCCCGTCTGACCTCTCTTTTTACTACGCTAACGTGTGTGTATATTTTAAGGGATAAATTTGACCCATATTTTGAAGAATAAAATAAAACAAAAATTGGTCTTTTTTTTTTGTCTATGACTTGGCCCCGGGACCAGAATATGTCTTCACTCATTTTCAAATATGCTCAAAGAACAAAACAAATTTGAGAAATTTTTTCTAAAAGACCTCAAATTCTATTTTTATTGTTCCAATTTGTTCCTTTCAGAATTAATAATGAATTCAGTGGAAATTTGTCGATATTAAATTATGGGTTAAATATGTTTTTAGTCCCTCCCTGAAATTTTTTATTCACTTTTAGTCCCTATTTGCATTGTATAGGGACTATTTTGGAGGACTAAAATTATCCAATTTTTGTAAAATGTTTTCAAAATAGAGACTATTTTTACAAACTAAAATATTTTGGAGGACAAAATTATCCAATTTTTGTAAAATGTTTTCTAAATAGAGACTATTTTTACAAACTAAAATATTTTGGAGGACTAAAATTACCATTAAAATTTCATAGGGACTAACCTTAAAAATTCATGATTTTGTAGGGACTAAAAACATATTTAACCCTTAAATTATTTGAAAAATATATTCATTTCCTGTTGAGGTGGTTTATGAGCGCATGCCGGATTATTGCACACATTGTCAGACTATAGGTCATGATGTTACTGATTGTCGGTGGCTTTACCCCCGGAAGGAAAAAGAAAGTGTCAAAGAAAAGGTAGCTCAGGGTAAGAAGCAAGTTCCTCAACAGAGACTAGAGTGGATACCTCAAAAGGATAACCCCTCAGGTATAGGCTCCTCTACAGCTTTTCAAGACCCGAAGCATGTTCCAACTCCCACTGTAGTGGAAAAGCATCCAGAGCCGGTTGTTTCCCCATCACCGCAGCAACAATTGGAAACACATCCAGAGCCGGTTGCTCCCCCATCACCGCAGCAAGAATCACTCGAGAAGGAAGTGCCCGAGCAAAACAACACATCAACCGAGGCTTTTATAGCTTTGGAAGCAACTTTGCAAGTAGATGATGTCGCATAACATACCATTGCAGATGAAAATTTGGCGCAACAAGGGGATACATCTTCTCCTCAGGAAAATGTGAATTCTGTCAATAAAGAGTTTGAAGCTACTTACACATTTGAGGATCAGACAGAAGTTACTACAACTCGCACCGACAGGCTGCCTAGCACTTCTTTACATGTGTTAGAGGAGATAGATGCTGAGGAGAACATAGTTGATCGGGGAAATGAGCAAGATTTACCGTTTCCGGTCCCACCAGTACAGCAACATGTTAGCAAGAACATTCAAGATGGTCTTGATTTATGGGCCAGAATCCGTGAATATGATCAACGAATGGCTAATGAAGGCTTCACTCAAGTTCTTACCAAGGCACAGAAGCAAACTCGTAAAAAGCTAGTCCTTGGCACGTCCTATCAAACCCGCGCAAAGGGTGCTCTTCCATCTTCCAAATGATTCTGTTATATTGGAATGTATGTATCAGCTGTGCGGACAAATTGACAAATACGGGTCATGGGATTCAAAGTTCTATTTGGTTAGATACTCTTCCGGCTGATCGTCAGTTGCATTTGGATTTATGCGTGATAGAGTTGGTATGTTTAACTACAGATTTTCTTAGTCTGTAGTAGTTTTTTTCCAGCTTTTTCTGTTTGTTTTTCTTCTGAGGGTTTTGGCCTAGTCCCCCCTCTTCTTGTATATTTTTTTTCCTTTTTTTAATAAAAATTTAGAGTTTGGCGGCATAGGACGGAGGTTTCCCAGATGCCAACCTAGTTGGTATGTCGGTTGATGAGTCATAGATAGTCTTATTTATTGCCTTATTTAGTTTAGTTTTATTTTAGATTTGATTTTATTTTATTGCATTTTATTTTAGTTTAGAATATTTTACTTCAAATTGTGTTTTATTTTATTTTAGGAATAAATATATGGTGGAAGGTGCCTTGGAGCAAAAGAAAGAGGACTGGAACAAATACAGCGCAAGAATACGAAGATACCGGACAAAAATATGTTCCCCCAAAGTCAGAAGCTTGGCACGGCCCGTGCCAACATGTGGCACGGCCGTGCCCGTCCCAGAATCCACTTTTGCTGCTTTTCTTCAAGCCCAAGTTACCCTGTTGCGGCTTTACCGTTTTATCCTTTTAGTTGCTTAGTTTCTAAGTCAGATGTAAAGCTATAAATAGAGTAGCTCTCCACCATAAACAAATCATCCTTTACTTTGTTTATTTCAATTGCTATTTTAATAAAAGTCTTTATTTTCCCTTTTACTTTCTTTGCAATTTACTTTACTGTTATTTTCTCTCTTCTTCCCCCATGTCTACGATGAACATGAGTGGGTAGACTTCTTCGTCTTGGGATTGTTGGGGAGTCTAATGACTCAATCCTAAACAAAACATGTCTAAACCCTAATTTCTATGTAACCCTAATTTCTAATCTAGATTCACCGTCTTAACGTGGATTAACAATTATCAAACTGTGGAAGCGAAAGCGGAGGGTTTGATAATCGTTAATCCATCATCCCAAACATCAATTCATAAAGCGAGAGCGGAGTCTTGATGTTGGAACAAGTGAATCTAGACAATAATTGCAAAACAGTGAAATAGTCTTTGCAATTATTGAGACAAAGAGTAGTTTCAATCCTCTATGCATCTTCTAGTAATCATGTCAGTGAAATAGGCTTGGTTACTAGAAGTAAACTCTCACTGGACTTTCATCGGAAAGGTGAGGGGCTAAGGGAAACCGGTCTTTAGAAATTAGTGTGTAAATCATGAAATTAGATGTTTAGGTTTTGTCTAGTGGAGGATTAGTCATTATGATGAACCAATGATCCTAAGGCCCTTTATTATTATTGTTTTTACCTTCAGCAATCAAACTCTCTTTTATTAACTTTCTCTCCTCTAATCATTCATTAAAAGTTAATTAAGTTGAACAACTCCCTAGCGGAACGATAACTCTACTTACTACTATTACTTCGATAGGCCGTGCACTTGCGGTTTGGCTCTATCAAGTTTTTGGCGCCGTTGCCGGGGAGTTAACTAATTTAATTAGCTTTTTCTTAGTGATTAGAATTCTCTCTTCTTTCTCTTTTCTTTTTATTTTTAACTTTTTATTTTTCTGTTATCGTTAACTTCTTGGGTTCTCAACCTTTTATGCGAAGAACTAGAAATCAAGCGGTATTCATACGCGAGATCGAAAGGTTCTTACATAGAAGAAGGAGAGCAGCACAAAATAACACCGCCATGGCCAATCGCACTCTCAAAGAGTATGCAACGCCGTCTACGGCTGAGCCACAAGCTGTTATTGTGTACCCAACGGTTGAGGATGACAATTTTGAAATTAAGCCTGCCCTACTTAACTTGGTGCAGCAAAACCAATTCTCGGGATCCCCCACTGAGGATCCCAATCTTCACATCTCTGTTTTCCTACGAATTAGTGGAACCATGAAGGAGAACCAAGAAGCCATAAGACTTCATCTCTTTCCCTTTTCCTTAAGGGATAGAGCTAGTGCTTGGTTCCATTCCCTCGAAGTCGGTTCCATTACTTCATGGGATCAGATGAGGCAAGCATTCCTTGCCCGTTTCTTTCCACCATCGAAAACCGCTAAACTTAGAGACCAAATCACGCGGTTCAACCAAAAAGATGGGGAATCTCTCTATGATGCGTGGGAGCGTTTCAAAGAAATGCTAAGACTTTGTCCCCACCATGGCCTAGAGAAGTGGCTTATAGTCCACACTTTTTATAATGGCTTGTCTTATACCACTAAGATGTCTGTTGATGCAGCTGCAGGTGGAGCACTTATGAACAAGAACTACACGGAGGCGTATGCCCTAATTGAAGACATGGCTCAGAATCATTACAAATGGACCGACGAGAGAGCCATCACTAGTTCTTCATCCTCCAAAAAGGAGGCAGGTATGTACGAAGTCTCTAACTATGACCACCTTGCTTCTAAAATTGATACACTAACCGAAAAACTTGAAAAACTCAATGTTAGTGCTATCAATTCTGCTTCTACTCCTTCTTGTGAAATATGTGGTATAACTGGTCATGCAGGTGTTGATTGCCAACTAGGTAGTGCTATTAATGGTGTTGAGCAAATGAATTATGCTCAATACAACCAAGGGATGAGACAAAATCAAAATTTTTATAAAAACCAAAATCCCTATGGACAAGTAGCACCACCCGGTTATGCAAACAACCAAAGATTCACTCAAAAATCCAATTTGGAAATTTTGTTGGAAAATTCCATTGCCAACCAAAACAAACAACTTCAAGAACTTAAAAACCAAACTGGATTTCTGAATGATTCTCTTTCCAAGCTCAATACCAAGGTTGATTCTATTGCTACTCACTCTAAAATGCTTGAAACACAAATCGCCCAAATAGCCCAAAAAGTGGCTACCTCTTCCCAAACACCGGGAGTCTTTCCTGGTCAAACCGAAGCCAATCCCAAAGCCCAAGTTAATGTCATATCTTTTGGGGGTAGTAAGTTAGGCGAAAATTTTGCTAAGGTTAAAAACATTGGGAAAGAAAATGTCAAGCCCTTAGGTGATAAAGTTGTGATAGAAGAAGCAAAACCACTTGAAGAAAACAAAACTCCATCCCCCTTAAATCCTGAAAAGCTTAAACTAGAGGGTAAGTTTGAAAAATTTGTTAACATACTTAGGAAGATTTGCATTAAACTTCCCTTGGCTGAAGCTTTGTCTAGGATGCCTCTATATGCCAAGTTTTTAAAGGAAATTTTTCAAAGAAAAGGGCTATAGAGCACAATGACAATAGCCTTGGCTAAGGAAACTAGTGCAATCATCCAAGAAGCACCCCCTAAGCTTAGAGATCCAGGTAGCTTTGCCATACCTTGTGAAATTGGGAATGAAACCATAAACAAAGCCTTATGTGACTTAGGAGCTAGTGTTAGTTTGCTGCCTTTGTCTCTTCTTAAAAGGATAGGGATAGGAGAGTTGAAACCTACCGAAATGGAATTAAAGTTAGCTGACCGTTCTACCATGAAACTTGTAGGATTTGTCGAGGACATACCTGTTAAGATAGAGGGGATATACATCCCCACTGATTTTGTAGTCGTTGACATTGAAGAGGACGATGACGTCCCTATAATCCTAGGTAGACCTTTCCTCGCAACTGCAGGAGCTCTCATTGATGTTAAACTTGGTAGGATAGTCTTTCAAGTGAGTGATAAGATGGTAGGATACGAGTTGGAAAACGTTATGAAAGGTCCCGCTCTTTACTCTTGTTGCATGCTTAACGATCATGTTGTGAAAGAACGTTTTATAGCGTCATCTACACAATATGATATCTTTGATCCATTCTAAGGACTCTTTCTTACCGTCAAGCTAATGACATTAAAAGAGCGCTTCGTGGGAGGCAACCCACGCATTTAATTGCCTTTGTTTTGTTTTTATTTGTTTTAAGTTGTTTTGTAGGTAATTGTCCAAGTGTGATTCGAAAAAAATCAAGAAAATGAAAAATTTTGAAGTCCCTCTGACCAGAGTGTTGGCACGGCCCGTGCTGGAGCTGGCACGGCCCGTGCTGGAGCTGGCACGGCCGTGCCAGTGTTTTTGAAGGAAAGAAGGCTTGGAGCCACAGAGTGTTGGCACGGCCCGTGCCAAGGGTGGCACGGCCGTGCCCGTGTTCTAGCCTCTTATAAACCCAATTTTTCTCTTCTTCTCCATTCATTCTCAAACCACAAACCTCTCTCTACCTTCAAACTTATCTATAAACATCCATAACCTTCAAACCTTCAAACCTCCATATCTGACTCAAATCTTCATCAATCTACTCCATTCTTTCACCAATCAATCAAAAACTTCATCCAAAACAAAAACCACCAATCAAAAACAACTGTCATCCACCCAAACCCATAATTAACCAAAACCCTAATCCTTCAAAACCTAACCCAAACACCACAAAACCTCCACCAATCTCCATAACTAAACCCATAAACCTTACTTAAACATCCACCCCAACCCTAAACCAATCCTTTCCACCAAAAATCTTCCCAAACCCCAAACTTTCATACCAACCATAACCAAGGTCAAATGGCTTCAAGAAGAAGAAGTGGAAAGGAACCAGCAAGTTCTTCCGGTCCTCCCCCAAAGAAGCAAACACAAGTCAAGAATCATGGAATTCAGTTCAAAGACAACAAACAAAGGGACAGGTACAAAATTCTTACTTCTAAAACCTTACATCCCTCTAGATATCCTGATTCCTATGATTTGCAAGTGCTAGGGCTTAGAGATGATGTTTTTAGGTTGATGGGTAGGCTAGGTTGGACTGATATGCTAACACCTATGAGGGGTTATGAGAATTTTACTTATGAATTTTTAAGCTCACTTGTTTTTACCAAAGATAAGTTGAATTTTGATAACCCTAATCATAGAGTTGTTTTCCGGTTAATGAACATTGATTATAATATGTCTCTTCAGCACTTTTGTGAAGCCTTAGGTTTTGTCAATGAGGGGTATATTCATGATCATTGGGATGATAGTCTAAAACCGGATAACTATGACCCAGCTGCCTTTTGGAACCGTATCACCGGCCTTGATAACTATGTCCCTAGAGCCAACAAAGCTAGCAACATTCACAACCCCGTACTTAGGTACCTTCAGAGGGTCATGGCTTGCACTATTTGGGGTAGAACCGAGCTAGGAAACACTAGAACCGATGAGTTGTTCATGTTATGGGCAATGCTCTACAACCACCCCGTCAACACTGGCTTTTATTTGATTGATTACCTAGACTTTGTATCTACTAGACCAACCGGTAGGGGAGACATAGTGGTGGGGGGCATCATTACATACATAGCTAGGTGTTTTGGTGTGAGTGAGGATGAGGGGATCAAACCAATTGAGGGAAACAATAAGCTTAACCGGGAAGCCCTCATTGCTATGAATTTCATTAAACATCGTCCACCACTCCATTACCAACTTAAGCTTAATGTGCCAATCATGTTTTTATTGCCTAACCCACCTCGTACTACTGCCGAGGTGGAAGAAAATTGGTTGTATGTTGATGATGTGCAGGTTCTTGATGAGCAAGATGATGGTGAGGGAGAAGGTGCTAACTTGCACCATGATGAAGGAGAAGGTGCTAACTTGCACCAAGAGGGGTACCATGGCCATGAAGCCGGTGAGCTTAATGAAAATCAAAGATGGACATGGATTCACAATGAAATCGAGAGGATGAGCACCGAGCAACAAAGGCAAGGTGTTGAGATCTCTGGCCTTCGCAATGAGGTTCAAAGGGGCAACCGTGTCAATGATGAAAATAATGAGATGCTCCGTCAGATGATGCAACACCTCCAACTTCAAGGTCCTCCTTATGGACCTCAATAACATGTGAGCTTTCCTCTTCCTCTCTTCCCTTCTTCTCTCTCTCTGCTCCTCTTCTTCTACTCCTTCTTTCTTCTTCCTCTACTTCTTCTTCTCTTTTAATTTCTTTTTCTTTTGAATCATTGAGGACAATGCTTCCCCTAAGTGTGGGGGGGGGGGGGGGGGCCTAATAAAGTGTCTAGAGTCGTAGTGTTCCCAAACTCCCTTGAACTTTATTCCTTTGTTTTGTTTTTAGGGCAAGAGGCATGACTAGTAGCTTGTTTTAATGTAGAAATGGCATGAAAAATTTTTGTTTTGTCTCTTTCTTAGGTTGCTTCTTGTACATGAAAGTAGTTTCATATGTTTCTTGTGTTCTTGCTATACCCATATCTTGTTTTAATGTGAAAATTCTCCAATGAGAAAAGCACCCGGTTGCAATCCTTGAGTAAATGTATGAATAGGTATTTTAAGGAACACGTTCTATCTTTAGTGTTAACTTAGACCCTTTAAAGTCTTAAGAGTAAAAGTAGTATAAGTTTGTGTGGGAAAATTAATCAAATTGTTCTTAATTGTTATATTCTTTTTAATTTGTTAATGTTAAATGGGGCGGGAGAATGGCATCAACATGTGGGGGAAAGGACAATTACATCCTAACTTCCTAATTGTGGTGGTGACTCCTTAATTTGAACTTAAAGAGAAACAAATTCATCAATGCTAGGGGGAAAGGACAATTACATCCAAAAAGACTTCCTACGCGGAGATGAAACAAATAAATAATTTTGCAGCACTGCTTAGGGTGATTTTGAATCTAGGGGGAAAGGACAATTACATCCGAGAAGACTTCCTACGAGGATAGATAGCCCCTAAGCATCTGCAGCCCCTTGTGCTTAATTGTTAAATTAAATCAATCTTAACTTAAATTCCCATCACTCTTATATGAAATGAAGAAAGGACTTTTCTCGGTTACTTTAGCACTAGGGATAGAACCTATTCCTCATAATATCTGTCTTATACAGGAGCAAGAAAAGGGTTGGACTGCACACACACACTCACTTGAGACTTGATGTTGGGTAGAATAGGTTCATGAGAAGTATTTGAAATTGTAATTAGTGTACTTGAAGCAAAGCCTTTCTTTTGAGACATTTGTTCTTAATATTGCCATAATCAAATCTTTTGTTACTGCTATGTTTGCTACCTTTTGCTTAAGGACAAGCAAAGATTCAAGTGTGGGGGAGTTTGATGAGTCATAGATAGTCTTATTTATTGCCTTATTTAGTTTAGTTTTATTTTAGATTTGATTTTATTTTATTGCATTTTATTTTAGTTTAGAATATTTTACTTCAAATTGTGTTTTATTTTATTTTAGGAATAAATATATGGTGGAAGGTGCCTTGGAGCAAAAGAAAGAGGACTGGAACAAATACAGCGCAAGAATACGAAGATACGGGACAAAAATATGTTCCCCCAAAGTCAGAAGCTTGGCACGGCCCGTGCCAACATGTGGCACGGCCGTGCCCGTCCCAGAATCCACTTTTGTTGCTTTTCTTCAAGCCCAAGTTACCCTGTTGCGGCTTTACCGTTTTATCCTTTTAGTTGCTTAGTTTCTAAGTCAGATGTAAAGCTATAAACAGAGTAGCTCTCCACCATAAACAAATCATCCTTTACTTTGTTTATTTCAATTGCTATTTTAATAAAAGTCTTTATTTTCCCTTTTACTTTCTTCGCAATTTACTTTACTGTTATTTTCTCTCTTCTTCCCCCATGTCTACGATGAACATGAGTGAGTAGACTTCTTCGTCTTGGGATTGTTGGGGAGTCTAATGACTCAATCCTAAACAAAACATGTCTAAACCCTAATTTCTATGTAACCCTAATTTCTAATCTAGATTCACCGTCTTAACGTGGATTAACAATTATCAAACTGTGGAAGCGAAAGCGGAGGGTTTGATAATCGTTAATCCATCATCCCAAACATCAATTCATAAAGCGAGAGCGGAGTCTTGATGTTGGAACAAGTGAATCTAGACAATAATTGCAAAACAGTGAAATAGTCTTTGCAATTATTGAGACAAAGAGTAGTTTCAATCCTCTATGCATCTTCTAGTAATCATGTCAGTGAAATAGGCTTGGTTACTAGAAGTAAACTCTCACTAGACTTTCATCGGAAAGGTGAGGGGCTAAGGGAAACCGGTCTTTAGAAATTAGTGTGTAAATCATGAAATTAGATGTTTAGGTTTTGTCTAGTGGAGGATTAGTCATTATGATGAACCAATGATCCTAAGGCCCTTTATTATTATTGTTTTTACCTTCAGCAATCAAACTCTCTTTTATTAACTTTCGCTCCTCTAATCATTCATTAAAAGTTAATTAAGTTGAACAACTCCCTAGCGGAACGATAACTCTACTTACTACTATTACTTCGATAGGCCGTGCACTTGCGGTTTGGCTCTATCATCGGTGTTTCCTCCCGATGTCTGCCATTACTCCTTGCTTAGCAAAAAAAAAATATGTTGATATATATTTTATTATTTGGAAATTTCAAATGAAATAATTAATTTAGTCATTATTAGAAAGTTTTTTCATAGTCGCCAAATTTCGTTACAATATTTTGGAACACATCCTGATATATTTTGGTATGCAATCTAATATATTTTCGTAAGTGATTAGACATATATTTTGTGTAACACCCATACTAGACGTATCTAGTAAGTCTAGCACGTGCGTTAGTTTAGTACTGGATACATTAATAATTTACAACAATACAGCTACGAGTGAATATAAATACAATCAAATGTGTTCGTACTTAATAATACAACTCAACTTTTCTAAAGTATAATGAATGCATCCTTGCATAACCATCTCGTCCTGCAGCGGGTACGAACGAACACTTGACGCATCATCCATTCGGCTACTAGCTTGCTAATCCAACCTGTTTATCTGAAACAAATAAGGATTGGGATGAGACATAATGTCTCAGTGAGTTCCCCTAAATCCTAGGCTATAGGCAACCTCAGGGGAAACCTACGGTCACCACGTGTCTAAAATACAACCTGACGGTTGATTATACGTGTGTGGGGACTTGCATACTTAGACGGTCGTGCATACTAGGGCCGTCATAGTCTCATCTCACTTGTTATAGGCTTCTCTTCCTATATGTGTCATGGCGGTCGAGGGGAATCTAAAACCGCAACGCCAAGAATACTCTCTACGTATCGAGGCCTAAACATACTATAATCATGACACAATTCTAAACCGGACGATTAGGGGAAACCTAAGATCGTCTTCGGTATATCTTTATCTATTTGCTCTAGTGCATAATACGATGTTTCTAACAACGTATCTTCTCTTGCTATCATTCTAGTTTTGACGATCTACGTCTATGTTCTACTATTCTTGACGATCTACGTCAAGGCTCTACTGTTCTTGACGATCTACGCCAAGGCTCTATGACATAACATAAATATATCTAATAAATATGCATAGTCAAGTTCATTCATAAAGTTAGCGTTTAACAATCAAACATTATCTGAGTTCATTTTACGGAAAGCCCCGAGTGGAGTAACCCCGAGCGCAATCCCTATCTATCCGATGGAAACCTATCTAAGGTATAACCAACGGCACTCCTGCAGTGACGTGCGGGATCCTTACGGCTAACCCCGTTTCACCTAATGGAAACCCCTTGCACCAACCTAGTGTGGACACAAGAGACACGACCACTACCTCTTTCTTGCTAAGTGACATGCGGGTTCCTTACGGCTAACCCCGTTTCACCTAATGGAAACCCCTTGAGCCAACCTAATGTGGTCTCAAGAGACATGGCACCTTTAACTTAATGTCTTGGTCTATAAATGCATGAGTACTAAATCTATACACCATATTTCTTTTACCTCGGATGCCTATACGATCCGACTAGAGGTAAACTATATGCTTGCTTAGCTTGCTATGTGAAGAGATGTCTAATCAATTCACGTCTTGCCATACTCGTATGGCTCCCTAGTTTCTATACGAAGAGAATACTCTATATCACTTCGTATCTAATCAAGCATACTACTCATGCCTAGCATTCTATTCCTTGCTTACTATTCTAGTTCTTGACAAGCTATGTCAAGGCTCTACGTTCATGCCCTTACTTGATTCATCACTACCCGAGTAATATCGGCTTACTCTCTCTTGATTCACTCTTGCCATTCTTGTTAAGATTGCCATGATTTTCATTTCAAGAATCGCTTGATGTTATGTGCATTGCCTAGATGTTGTTTTGGAGTTATAAGGTTATAAAACGTTGAAAGAAAAGCTTCGGAATGCACCACGGTCCCTGAACTGGGCCAACAGGCCAAAGCAAGTTGGCCAAGTCCAGAGAGCTGCGCTAATAGCTCAGCTGGGGCGTGGCTCATCCTGTCAATTTCGCTATTAGCGTAGATTTCGCTAATAGCGTGGTTCATCCTGAAGAATTTCGCTATTAGCGTAGATTTCGCTAATAGCGTAGTTCTTCGGGTCTGAGGTACAAAATTTCCAGTTTTTGACCCAAAACTCATCCTAATGGTTCCTGCAATGCACCAAAACATCCAGCAACATATATATACATTTCTAAACATCTTTCATGGCAAACTAACAAGTAATCAACAAGAATTTATCAAAAGTACATTAAGGTTCTAAACCTCTCATAAACATAATTCACTACTTCCTAGCATGAATTTACACAACCAAGTGAAGGTAAACTATCTATGGAACTCACCAAATCATGTTTCTTGCAATTCCTCAAGCATCAAGTTCAAACCCTAGCTTTTGGCTTCATCCTTGATTCTTGCCTTTTCCACCAAACCATGCTTAAATCCTTTCTTTCGCTTGTTTCTTGCTTGCTAAGCCATGCTTGATCATGTATTGAAGAAGTTTGGATGACTTAGAGAGGAGAGGGAGGCGCAATTCTTAGAGAGAAGGGGGAGAGAAAGGTTTTCCAAAACCTAGAGAGAGAAGTGAAATGGGAAAATGAATATTTTGGCCCCAAAAACACTTATATACTCCCTTGTGCGAGTTTACTTAAATGCCCTTCGTCTTGGTCGCTCTTAACCTGACACTGATACATAAACCCCTGCTTGACTGATATTTCATAAAAACATTCTTCCGTCGTACTTGACGTTCTGTAACACTTAATCTCTGATATCTAGTTCATACATGACTTATGCCATTAATAGACATTTCCATGAATATTTGTCCTCTGACGCGTCTGATGGGTAATATTCCGTTACTGATAAGCGGGATATTACATTTTGGCACTCAATAATATATTTTTTGTACTCAATATGATATATTTGGTACTGAATTTGAGATATTTTTGTATTAGATCTAATATGTGAATTACTTGTTCCCAAAGTTTCTCATATATTAGTTATGAATTTTTTCTATAAATAGAGAGCTCACATATATTGCATTCCACACACTGAAAGGTATTCTGAAACTTCGAATCATTTTCTTCTCTCTCCCTCTTTGACTTGTGTTGACGAGTCATTCTTCCCTTCATCTTATATTTTTTTTTGGTCCATGAAATTAACCCTTTTCTTCTTTCTCCCTTTTTGACTTGTGTTGAAGAAGTTTTCTTCCCTTCATTTTTTTTCCTTCGAAATTAAGAGTGTTCTTAAGACCATATACCCTTATAGATCATAGTCCCTTTTTCGATATAATCAGAATGATCTTAAAAATATTCTTCCTCAATTCTTGCAGAAGTTAGATGTTAGAAAGGGAGATACAAACATATAACTAATTATATATATAGTTCTCAGAATCCATCCTTACCTTCTTCTTCTTCTTCTTAAGCAAGTATGTGTCCAAGAAAAATAAAAACATTTAATTTGAGAATTTAAACTCCTATGATGAAAAATAGGAGGAAAAAATAGAGTGAGAGAGAACTATTCCAGCACCAACTCCAAGGCTGACGAATCTTTTGATTAGTGTCGGAAAAGTTTTTGGAAATAACTAATTCAAAGCCTCGTCAGTTTTGGGGTTGGAGTTGGAATGGTTCTCTCACTCTGTTCTTTTCCTATTGTCTTTCATTATAGGTGTTTTAATTAACAAATTAATCGTTTTGATTGTTCATGTAAACTTTCTTAGTTAAGAAGAAACTTTAAGAAGAAGAAGAAGAACAATAAGAAGATTATGAAGGATTCTAAAGAAATAAAAATATATATATATATATATATATATATATATATATATATATATATAAAACTAAATGTTGGTATTTCCTTTTCACTTTTGTGTATATATCAAGTTCTACAATTGTATAAAAGTAAAAAAAAAAAAAAGTTCTGCAATTGTATATAATTTCTTGGAGATAAATTCCACCTAAAAGCATGATTGTGGCAACTGATAGAACTAACTTGTGACTTGATAAACTGTTTTTACAAAAACTTATATGAAAAATTACTGAATGTAAGAAGAGAAATCTTTAAAGCAATACTAGATTCAGTAATATTTTAACTTGGTGTAAGATTGAGTACCTTTAACACAAGTTAGTTTCATAATAGATTGTGACCAATATGATAATCAATCTAAATTTTTATTCCAATCACATGTTAACATGTTTATTTATTTTGTATTAATAAGTTGATGAATTATTGTTATTAATTTATTAATATATCATATGAATTTATTTATCAAGAACCAAGCATTCCCATGATTTATTTTGAAAAATTCCTTGAGTCACATAAGCAATAATGTTTGATGAACCAAAATTTCTGGAAAATAAAAAAAAAATCCCGAGTTACCGAGTAAAATGGGAGCACATTTTTTATAATAAACTAGCGGAAGGAATGGCACTACCATGCCCGTCTGACCTCTCTTTTTACTACGCTAACGTGTGTGTATATTTTAAGGCATAAATTTGACCCATATTTTGAAGAATAAAATAAAACAAAAATTGGTCTTTTTTTTTGTCTATGACTTGGCCCCGGGACCAGAATATGTCTTCACTCATTTTCAAATATGCTCAAAGAACAAAACAAATTTGAGAAATTTTTTCTAAAAGACCTCAAATTCTATTTTTATTGTTCCAATTTGTTCCTTTCAGAATTAATAATGAATTCAGTGGAAATTTGTCGATATTAAATTACGGGTTAAATATGTTTTTAGTCCCTCCCTGAAATTTTTTATTCACTTTTAGTCCCTATTTGCATTGTATAAGGACTATTTTGGAGGACTAAAATTATCCAATTTTTGTAAAAAGTTTTCAAAATAGAGACTATTTTTACAAACTAAAATATTTTGGAGGACTAAATTATCCAATTTTTGTAAAATGTTTTCAAAATAGAGACTATTTTTACAAACTAAAATATTTTGGAGGACTAAAATTACCATTAAAATTTCATAGGGACTAACCTTAAAAATTCATGATTTTGTAGGGACTAAAAACATATTTAACCCTTAAATTATTTGAAAAATATATATTGATATATATTTTATTATTTGGAAATTTCAAATGAAATAATTAATTTAGTCATTATTAGAAAGTTTTTTCATAGTCGCCAAATTTCGTTACAATATTTTGGAACACATCCTGATATATTTTGGTATGCAATCTAATATATTTTCGTAAGTGATTAGACATATATTTTGGCACTCGATAATATATTTTTTGTACTCAATATGATATATTTGGTACTGAATTTGAGATATTTTTGTATTAGATCTAATATGTGAATTACTTGTTCCCAAAGTTTCTCATATATTAGTTGTGAATTTTTTCTATAAATAGAGAGCTCACATATATTGCATTCTACACACTGAAAGGTATTCTGAAACTTCGAATCATTTTCTTCTCTCTCCCTCTTTGACTTGTGTTGACGAGTCATTCTTCCCTTCATCTTATTTTTTTTTTTTGGTCCATGAAATTAACCCTTTTCTTCTTTCTCCCTTTTTGACTTGTGTTGAAGAAGTTTTCTTCCCTTCATTTTTTTTCCTTCGAAATTAAGAGTGTTCTTAAGACCATATACCCTTATAGATCATAGTCCCTTTTTCGATATAATCAGAATGATCTTAAAAATATTCTTCCTCAATTCTTGCAGAAGTTAGATGTTAGAAAGGGAGATACAAACATATAACTAATTATATATATAGTTCTCAGAATCCATCCTTACCTTCTTCTTCTTCTTCTTAAGCAAGTATGTGTCCAAGAAAAATAAAAACATTTAATTTGAGAATTTAAACTCCTATGATGAAAAATAGGAGGAAAAAATAGAGTGAGAGAGAACTATTCCAGCACCAACTCCAAGGCTGACGAATCTTTTGATTAGTGTCGGAAAAGTTTTTGGAAATAACTAATTCAAAGCCTCGTCAGTTTTGGGGTTGGAGTTGGAATGGTTCTCTCACTCTGTTCTTTTCCTATTGTCTTTCATTATAGGTGTTTTAATTAACAAATTAATCGTTTTGATTGTTCATGTAAACTTTCTTAGTTAAGAAGAAACTTTAAGAAGAAGAAGAAGAACAATAAGAAGATTATGAAGGATTCTAAAGAAATAAAAATATATATATATATATATATATATATAACTAAATGTTGGTATTTCCTTTTCACTTTTGTGTATATATCAAGTTCTACAATTGTATAAAAGTAAAAAAAAAAAAAAGTTCTGCAATTGTATATAATTTCTTGGAGATAAATTCCACCTAAAAGCATGATTGTGGCAACTGATAGAACTAACTTGTGACTTGATAAACTGTTTTTACAAAAACTTATATGAAAAATTACTGAATGTAAGAAGAGAAATCTTTAAAGCAATACTAGATTCAGTAATATTTTAACTTGGTGTAAGATTGAGTACCTTTAACACAAGTTAGTTTCATAATAGATTGTGACCAATATGATAATCAATCTAAATTTTTATTCCAATCACATGTTAACATGTTTATTTATTTTGTATTAATAAGTTGATGAATTATTGTTATTAATTTATTAATATATCATATGAATTTATTTATCAAGAACCAAGCATTCCCATGATTTATTTTGAAAAATTCCTTGAGTCACATAAGCAATAATGTTTGATGAACCAAAATTTCTGGAAAATAAAAAAAAAATCCCGAGTTACCGAGTAAAATGGGAGCACATTTTTTATAATAAACTAGCGGAAGGAATGGCACTACCATGCCCGTCTGACCTCTCTTTTTACTACGCTAACGTGTGTGTATATTTTAAGGGATAAATTTGACCCATATTTTGAAGAATAAAATAAAACAAAAATTGGTCTTTTTTTTTGTCTATGACTTGGCCCCGGGACCAGAATATGTCTTCACTCATTTTCAAATATGCTCAAAGAACAAAACAAATTTGAGAAATTTTTTCTAAAAGACCTCAAATTCTATTTTTATTGTTCCAATTTGTTCCTTTCAGAATTAATAATGAATTCAGTGGAAATTTGTCGATATTAAATTACGGGTTAAATATGTTTTTAGTCCCTCCCTGAAATTTTTTATTCACTTTTAGTCCCTATTTGCATTGTATAAGGACTATTTTGGAGGACTAAAATTATCCAATTTTTGTAAAAAGTTTTCAAAATAGAGACTATTTTTACAAACTAAAATATTTTGGAGGACTAAATTATCCAATTTTTGTAAAATGTTTTCAAAATAGAGACTATTTTTACAAACTAAAATATTTTGGAGGACTAAAATTACCATTAAAATTTCATAGGGACTAACCTTAAAAATTCATGATTTTGTAGGGACTAAAAACATATTTAACCCTTAAATTATTTGAAAAATATATATTGATATATATTTTATTATTTGGAAATTTCAAATGAAATAATTAATTTAGTCATTATTAGAAAGTTTTTTCATAGTCGCCAAATTTCGTTACAATATTTTGGAACACATCCTGATATATTTTGGTATGCAATCTAATATATTTTCGTAAGTGATTAGACATATATTTTGGCACTCGATAATATATTTTTTGTACTCAATATGATATATTTGGTACTGAATTTGAGATATTTTTGTATTAGATCTAATATGTGAATTACTTGTTCCCAAAGTTTCTCATATATTAGTTGTGAATTTTTTCTATAAATAGAGAGCTCACATATATTGCATTCTACACACTGAAAGGTATTCTGAAACTTCGAATCATTTTCTTCTCTCTCCCTCTTTGACTTGTGTTGACGAGTCATTCTTCCCTTCATCTTATTTTTTTTTTTTGGTCCATGAAATTAACCCTTTTCTTCTTTCTCCCTTTTTGACTTGTGTTGAAGAAGTTTTCTTCCCTTCATTTTTTTTCCTTCGAAATTAAGAGTGTTCTTAAGACCATATACCCTTATAGATCATAGTCCCTTTTTCGATATAATCAGAATGATCTTAAAAATATTCTTCCTCAATTCTTGCAGAAGTTAGATGTTAGAAAGGGAGATACAAACATATAACTAATTATATATATAGTTCTCAGAATCCATCCTTACCTTCTTCTTCTTCTTCTTAAGCAAGTATGTGTCCAAGAAAAATAAAAACATTTAATTTGAGAATTTAAACTCCTATGATGAAAAATAGGAGGAAAAAATAGAGTGAGAGAGAACTATTCCAGCACCAACTCCAAGGCTGACGAATCTTTTGATTAGTGTCGGAAAAGTTTTTGGAAATAACTAATTCAAAGCCTCGTCAGTTTTGGGGTTGGAGTTGGAATGGTTCTCTCACTCTGTTCTTTTCCTATTGTCTTTCATTATAGGTGTTTTAATTAACAAATTAATCGTTTTGATTGTTCATGTAAACTTTCTTAGTTAAGAAGAAACTTTAAGAAGAAGAAGAAGAACAATAAGAAGATTATGAAGGATTCTAAAGAAATAAAAATATATATATATATATATATATATATATAACTAAATGTTGGTATTTCCTTTTCACTTTTGTGTATATATCAAGTTCTACAATTGTATAAAAGTAAAAAAAAAAAAAAGTTCTGCAATTGTATATAATTTCTTGGAGATAAATTCCACCTAAAAGCATGATTGTGGCAACTGATAGAACTAACTTGTGACTTGATAAACTGTTTTTACAAAAACTTATATGAAAAATTACTGAATGTAAGAAGAGAAATCTTTAAAGCAATACTAGATTCAGTAATATTTTAACTTGGTGTAAGATTGAGTACCTTTAACACAAGTTAGTTTCATAATAGATTGTGACCAATATGATAATCAATCTAAATTTTTATTCCAATCACATGTTAACATGTTTATTTATTTTGTATTAATAAGTTGATGAATTATTGTTATTAATTTATTAATATATCATATGAATTTATTTATCAAGAACCAAGCATTCCCATGATTTATTTTGAAAAATTCCTTGAGTCACATAAGCAATAATGTTTGATGAACCAAAATTTCTGGAAAATAAAAAAAAAATCCCGAGTTACCGAGTAAAATGGGAGCACATTTTTTATAATAAACTAGCGGAAGGAATGGCACTACCATGCCCGTCTGACCTCTCTTTTTACTACGCTAACGTGTGTGTATATTTTAAGGGATAAATTTGACCCATATTTTGAAGAATAAAATAAAACAAAAATTGGTCTTTTTTTTTGTCTATGACTTGGCCCCGGGACCAGAATATGTCTTCACTCATTTTCAAATATGCTCAAAGAACAAAACAAATTTGAGAAATTTTTTCTAAAAGACCTCAAATTCTATTTTTATTGTTCCAATTTGTTCCTTTCAGAATTAATAATGAATTCAGTGGAAATTTGTCGATATTAAATTACGGGTTAAATATGTTTTTAGTCCCTCCCTGAAATTTTTTATTCACTTTTAGTCCCTATTTGCATTGTATAAGGACTATTTTGGAGGACTAAAATTATCCAATTTTTGTAAAAAGTTTTCAAAATAGAGACTATTTTTACAAACTAAAATATTTTGGAGGACTAAATTATCCAATTTTTGTAAAATGTTTTCAAAATAGAGACTATTTTTACAAACTAAAATATTTTGGAGGACTAAAATTACCATTAAAATTTCATAGGGACTAACCTTAAAAATTCATGATTTTGTAGGGACTAAAAACATATTTAACCCTTAAATTATTTGAAAAATATATATTGATATATATTTTATTATTTGGAAATTTCAAATGAAATAATTAATTTAGTCATTATTAGAAAGTTTTTTCATAGTCGCCAAATTTCGTTACAATATTTTGGAACACATCCTGATATATTTTGGTATGCAATCTAATATATTTTCGTAAGTGATTAGACATATATTTTGGCACTCGATAATATATTTTTTGTACTCAATATGATATATTTGGTACTGAATTTGAGATATTTTTGTATTAGATCTAATATGTGAATTACTTGTTCCCAAAGTTTCTCATATATTAGTTGTGAATTTTTTCTATAAATAGAGAGCTCACATATATTGCATTCTACACACTGAAAGGTATTCTGAAACTTCGAATCATTTTCTTCTCTCTCCCTCTTTGACTTGTGTTGACGAGTCATTCTTCCCTTCATCTTATTTTTTTTTTTTGGTCCATGAAATTAACCCTTTTCTTCTTTCTCCCTTTTTGACTTGTGTTGAAGAAGTTTTCTTCCCTTCATTTTTTTTCCTTCGAAATTAAGAGTGTTCTTAAGACCACATACCCTTATAGATCATAGTCCCTTTTTCGATATAATCAGAATGATCTTAAAAATATTCTTCCTCAATTCTTGCAGAAGTTAGATGTTAGAAAGGGAGATACAAACATATAACTAATTATATATATAGTTCTCAGAATCCATCCTTACCTTCTTCTTCTTCTTCTTAAGCAAGTATGTGTCCAAGAAAAATAAAAACATTTAATTTGAGAATTTAAACTCCTATGATGAAAAATAGGAGGAAAAAATAGAGTGAGAGAGAACTATTCCAGCACCAACTCCAAGGCTGACGAATCTTTTGATTAGTGTCGGAAAAGTTTTTGGAAATAACTAATTCAAAGCCTCGTCAGTTTTGGGGTTGGAGTTGGAATGGTTCTCTCACTCTGTTCTTTTCCTATTGTCTTACATTATAGGTGTTTTAATTAACAAATTAATCGTTTTGATTGTTCATGTAAACTTTCTTAGTTAAGAAGAAACTTTAAGAAGAAGAAGAAGAACAATAAGAAGATTATGAAGGATTCTAAAGAAATAAATATATATATATATATATATATATATATATATATAACTAAATGTTGGTATTTCCTTTTCACTTTTGTGTATATATCAAGTTCTACAATTGTATAAACGTAAAAAAAAAAAGTTCTACAATTGTATATAATTTCTTGGAGATAAATTCCACCTAAAAGCATGATTGTGGCAACTGATAGAACTAACTTGTGACTTGATAAACTGTTTTTAAAAAAACTTATATGAAAAATTACTGAATGTAAGAAGAGAAATCTTTAAAGCAATACTAGATTCAGTAATATTTTAACTTGGTGTAAGATTGAGTACCTTTAACACAAGTTAGTTTCATAATAGATTGTGACCAATATGATAATCAATCTAAATTTTTATTCCAATCACATGTTAACATGTTTATTTATTTTGTATTAATAAGTTGATGAATTATTGTTATTAATTTATTAATATATCATATGAATTTATTTATCAAGAACCAAGCATTCCCATGATTTATTTTGAAAACTTCCTTGAGTCACATAAGCAATAATGTTTGATGAACCAAAATTTCTGGAAAATAAAAAAAAAATCCCGAGTTACCGAGTAAAATGGGAGCACATTTTTTATAATAAACTAGCGGAAGGAATGGCACTACCATGCCCGTCTGACCTCTCTTTTTACTACGCTAACGTGTGTGTATATTTTAAGGGATAAATTTGACCCATATTTTGAAGAATAAAATAAAACAAAAATTGGTCTTTTTTTTTTGTCTATGACTTGGCCCCGGGACCAGAATATGTCTTCACTCATTTTCAAATATGCTCAAAGAACAAAACAAATTTGAGAAATTTTTTCTAAAAGACCTCAAATTCTATTTTTATTGTTCCAATTTGTTCCTTTCAGAATTAATAATGAATTCAGTGGAAATTTGTCGATATTAAATTACGGGTTAAATATGTTTTTAGTCCCTCCCTGAAATTTTTTATTCACTTTTAGTCCCTATTTGCATTGTATAAGGACTATTTTGGAGGACTAAAATTATCCAATTTTTGTAAAAAGTTTTCAAAATAGAGACTATTTTTACAAACGAAAATATTTTGGAGGACTAAATTATCCAATTTTTGTAAAATGTTTTCAAAAAAGAGACTATTTTTACAAACTAAAATATTTTGGAGGACTAAAATTACCATTAAAATTTCATAGGGACTAACCTTAAAAATTCATGATTTTGTAGGGACTAAAAACATATTTAACCCTTAAATTATTTGAAAAATATATATTGATATATATTTTATTATTTGGAAATTTCAAATGAAATAATTAATTTAGTCATTATTAGAAAGTTTTTTCATAGTCGCCAAATTTCGTTACAATATTTTGGAACACATCCTGATATATTTTGGTATGCAATCTAATATATTTTCGTAAGTGATTAGACATATATTTTGGCACTCGATAATATATTTTTTGTACTCAATATGATATATTTGGTACTGAATTTGAGATATTTTTGTATTAGATCTAATATGTGAATTACTTGTTCCCAAAGTTTCTCATATATTAGTTGTGAATTTTTTCTATAAATAGAGAGCTCACATATATTGCATTCTACACACTGAAAGGTATTCTGAAACTTCGAATCATTTTCTTCTCTCTCCCTCTTTGACTTGTGTTGACGAGTCATTCTTCCCTTCATCTTATTTTTTTTTTTTTGGTCCATGAAATTAACCCTTTTCTTCTTTCTCCCTTTTTGACTTGTGTTGAAGAAGTTTTCTTCCCTTCATTTTTTTTCCTTCGAAATTAAGAGTGTTCTTAAGACCATATACCCTTATAGATCATAGTCGCTTTTTCGATATAATCAGAATGATCTTAAAAATATTCTTCCTCAATTCTTGCAGAAGTTAGATGTTAGAAAGGGAGATACAAACATATAACTAATTATATATATAGTTCTCAGAATCCATCCTTACCTTCTTCTTCTTCTTCTTAAGCAAGTATGTGTCCAAGAAAAATAAAAACATTTAATTTGAGAATTTAAACTCCTATGATGAAAAATAGGAGGAAAAAATAGAGTGAGAGAGAACTATTCCAGCACCAACTCCAAGGCTGACGAATCTTTTGATTAGTGTCGGAAAAGTTTTTGGAAATAACTAATTCAAAGCCTCGTCAGTTTTGGGGTTGGAGTTGGAATGGTTCTCTCACTCTGTTCTTTTCCTATTGTCTTACATTATAGGTGTTTTAATTAACAAATTAATCGTTTTGATTGTTCATGTAAACTTTCTTAGTTAAAAAGAAACTTTAAGAAGAAGAAGAAGAACAATAAGAAGATTATGAAGGATTCTAAAGAAATAAATATATATATATATATATATATATATATATATATATAACTAAATGTTGGTATTTCCTTTTCACTTTTGTGTATATATCAAGTTCTACAATTGTATAAACGTAAAAAAAAAAGTTCTACAATTGTATATAATTTCTTGGAGATAAATTCCACCTAAAAGCATGATTGTGGCAACTGATAGAACCAACTTGTGACTTGATAAACTGTTTTTACAAAAACTTATATGAAAAATTAATGAATGTAAGAAGAGAAATCTTTAAAGCAATACTAGATTCAGTAATATTTTAACTTGGTGTAAGATTGAGTACCTTTAACACAAGTTAGTTTCATAATAGATTGTGACCAATATGATAATCAATCTAAATTTTTATTCCAATCACATGTTAACATGTTTATTTATTTTGTATTAATAAGTTGATGAATTATTGTTATTAATTTATTAATATATCATATGAATTTATTTATCAAGAACCAAGCATTCCCATGATTTATTTTGAAAAATTCCTTGAGTCACATAAGCAATAATGTTTGATGAACCAAAATTTCTGGAAAATAAAAAAAAAATCCCGAGTTACCGAGTAAAATGGGAGCACATTTTTTATAATAAACTAGCGGAAGGAATGGCACTACCATGCCCGTCTGACCTCTCTTTTTACTACGCTAACGTGTGTGTATATTTTAAGGGATAAATTTGACCCATATTTTGAAGAATAAAATAAAACAAAAATTGGTCTTTTTTTTTTGTCTATGACTTGGCCCCGGGACCAGAATATGTCTTCACTCATTTTCAAATATGCTCAAAGAACAAAACAAATTTGAGAAATTTTTTCTAAAAGACCTCAAATTCTATTTTTATTGTTCCAATTTGTTCCTTTCAGAATTAATAATGAATTCAGTGGAAATTTGTCGATATTAAATTACGGGTTAAATATGTTTTTAGTCCCTCCCTGAAATTTTTTATTCACTTTTAGTCCCTATTTGCATTGTATAGGGACTATTTTGGAGGACTAAAATTATCCAATTTTTGTAAAAAGTTTTCAAAATAGAGACTGTAACATCCCGCTCGTCAGCTAATGGAAATTTCATCTGCTAAATGTATCAGAGGACTAAGATTCATAGAAAGTGATCATGATGAATAAAGTTAAGTACGACGAAAGATATTAATGATGAATATCAGTCAAGCATGAGTTATGTATCAGAGTCAGGTGAACACGACTGAGGCGAAGGGCAAAGTGGTAAAACGTCGCAAGCGACTATATAAGGCCATAAGGGCCATTTTCCCTCATTTCCCACTTCTCTTTCTCTCTCTAGGTTTTGGGCAAAACATTTCTCTCCTCCTTCTCTCTAGAATTTCGCCCTCCTTCCCTCTCCAAATCATCCAAACTTCTTCCAAATCATGATCAAGCATGGATTAAGGCAGCTTAGCAAGCAAGAAACACATAAGGGAAAGGATTGAGGCATGGTTTGGTTTGAAAGGGCTAAAGAGCAAGATTGAAGCAAAAGCTAGGGTTTGATGCTAGATGCTTGAGAAATTGCAAGGAACATGTTAGGTGAGTTCCATAGATAGATTACCACCCTTTGGGTTGTGTAATTCCATGTTTAAAGGATTGATTTATGTTTATGAGAGGTTTTGAACCCTAATGCCTCTTTGAGCAAATCTTGTCAATTACATGTTAGTTTGCCATGGAATATGTTTAGAAATGTATATATATGTTGCTGGATGTTTTGGTGCATTGCAGGAACCATTAGAATGAGTTTTGGGTCAAAAACTGGAAATTTTGTACCTCAGACCCGAAGAGCTACGCTATTAGCGAAATCTACGCTAATAGCGAAATTCTTCAGGATGAACCACGCTATTAGCGAAATCTACGCTAATAGCGAAATTGACAGGATGAGCCACGCCCCAGCTGAGCTATTAGCGCAGCTCTCTGGACTTGGCCAACTTGCTTTGGCCTGTTGGCCCAGTTCAGGGTCCGTGGTGCATTCCGAAGCTTTTCTTTCAACGTTTTACAACTTTATAACCCCAAAACAACATCTAGGCAATGCACATAACATCAAACGATTCTTGAAATGAAAATCATGGCAATCTTAACATGAATGGCAAGAGTGATTCAAGAGAGATTAGCCGAATTACTCGGGTAGCAAAGAACTAGGCATGGGATGAAAGTAGAGCCTTGACATAGCTTGTCAAGAACTAGAATAGTTAGTAAAGAATAGAATGCTAGGCATGAGTTGTATGCTTGATAAGACGCGAAGTGACATAGAGTATTCTCTTCGCATAGAAGTCAGAGTGCCATACGAGTATGGCAAAACGTGAATTGATTAGATATCTCTTCACATAGAAAGTTAAGCAAGCATATAGTTTACCTCTAGTTGGATCGTATAGGCATCAGAGGTAAAAGAGATAGCTAGCATAGATTTAATACTCATGCATATTTATAGACCCAGACTTTAAAGTTAAAGGTGCCATGTCTCTTGTGTCCACACTAGGTTGGTGCAAGAGGTTTCCATTAGGTGAAACGGGGTTAGCCGTAAGGAACCCGCATGTCACTTAGTAAGTAAGATGTAGTGGTCGTGTCTCTTGTGTCCACACTAGGTTGGTTCAAGAGGTTTCCATTAGGTGAAATGGGGTTAGCCGTAAGGATCCCGCACATCACTGCAGGAGTGCCGTTGGTTATACCTTAGATAGGTTTCCATCGGATAGATAGGGATTGCGCTCGGGGTTACTCCACTCGGGGCTTTCCGTAAAATTGAACTCAGATAATGCTTGTTTGTTAAAAGCTAACTTATGAATGAATCTGACTGTGCATATTATTAGATATATTATGTTATGTCATAGAGCCTTGACGTAGATCGCCAAGAATAGTAGAACATAGACGTAGATCGTCAAAACTAGTATGATAGCAAGATAAGATACGTTGTTAGAAACATCGTATTTTGCATTAGAGCAAATAGAGAAAGATATGCCGATGACGATCTTAGGTTTCCCCTAATCGTCCGGTTTAGAACCGTGTCATGATTATGTTAGAATTAGGCCTCGGTACGTAGAGCGTACTCTTGGCATTGCGGTTTTAGATTCCCCTTGACCGCCATGACACGTATAGGAAGTGAAGCCTATAACAGTGAGATAAGACTATGACGGCCCTAGTATGCACGACCGTCTAAGTATGCAAGTCCCCACACACGTATAATCAACCGGCAGGTTGTATTTTAGACACGTGGTGACCATAGGTTTTCCCCTGAGGTTACCTATAGCCTAGGATTTAGGGGAACTCACTGAGACATTATGTCTCATCCCAATCCTTATTTGTTTCAGATAAACAGGTTGGATTAGCAAGCTAGTAGCCGAATGGATATATCAGCAAGTGTTCGTTCGTACCCGCTGCAGGATGATATGGATATGCAAGGACACATTTATCATATTTTAGAAAAGTCGAGTTACTTTATTATTGTACGAACGCACATTGTTGTATAAGATATTCATTGTGAGTTTTTATGTTGTAAATTTTTAATGTATCCAGTACTAAATAAACGCACATGCTAGACTTTCTAGATACGTCTAGTATGGGTGTTACATTTGGTATCAGAGCAGGTCGATTCAGATCGTGCCTTGGGTAATTAAGTTACAACAAAGGTAGTGGGACCATTGGGTTCCGGGTAAATGTTCTAGTTGTTGTTGTTAGTTGAGCCTGATCAACTCAATTTAGCATTCGACGATTAGAATGGATGCCTGAGAGCTGAATAGGACCCTAGAGGAACGAAGTATGTGATGAAGATGCACCAGAAAGTGTGAACTCAGAAGTAAAAACTCGGAATGAGTATTAGTAAGAAGTTGATCGTGCCAGTAGGTGGCCGGTGAACTAAGCAAGTAGAAGTATGAATCCTCCGGGAATGTAAGGCAATGTTGAGAAGGGTCGTTCCGATAGTGTTGGGTAAGTTGTTAATGATACTTCGTATACCCATAAGTGAAGAATACAGAAATATCTTAGCAGGACCTGAAGCTTCAGTAAGGGTCGTAGTTGGAACGGAATTGTATTCCAGAAAGTAAGCGCAAGGCTACAAGATAGAGAGCAGTCGACGTAGGTTGACGGGATTAGTGGACTCTCAGGATTAGCGTTATGTTATTGAGATTATGGACTTGAATGTTCAAAGTGAACGAGGTTCTAGTGTTCGGGAAGCTACGTTAAGCGGTAACGCAGAGAAGTAAGCTACTGGTAGTAGAAAAGGATTCAGTGAAAGTTTTATGCTATCAGGAATGAATCATCAGTTTCTAAAGTGCCGAGAATTGTATCGAATTAGGTTGATGCTTGCCATGCATATGTAGTAGAATATATTTTAGATGTTGGGAATGACTGATGTGCATTAATTTATTTGAGAAATGAAAATTTATGCAAAGTATGTTTTGAAAAATTGAGCTGAAGAAACTCATCAATAGCGAACCCGGAGCGAAATTTTTCAGTTCGTCTCTAGGGAATGCAGTGACTATTGGAGAGTTGTCTTCACCATCTTTTATGCAATGAGAAATTGTTTTTTTTTATATTGAGTGACGAATGCATATCACCCCCCTTAAAGTTTTCAAAAGGGAAAAAGGCATGGGCAACCATCAACGAAAATCGATTCGGTTTAACGTGACTTTGGAAGTTAATGTGACAATAGATAAGAATGAGTTTAGACCAAGAGTTTAGAGGCACCAGTATCTAGAATGGAAGTCACAGATGTGAAGGCATGAAGAAAGAGTTAAAGTGGTGAAGAGTTTTATGAAAACGCAAGGTTCTTGAATTTTGCGGAGTTATGAGTATCCCTCAAATCTATGTTTTGCTTGATTGACTTGCTAAGGCTCGTTAGGATGCTAAATCGTAAAGTTTACAAGATTTTAGAAAGACATACGCATATGGGTGATTGAAGTTGACAATTTTGAAATTCAAAATGAAATTTTGTAGGTACCGGTTTGTTACGACTCGTATAGTTGAGCTAAACTCACTAGGACTAAGATTTGATGACACATACGTGTTATCAACTCGTTCTGTGAATTTAGAGTAATGACTGGGACCTAGATTCAGTATATGTTTTTATATAGTTGAAAATCATCAACGTCAATGACCCGTGTGCCAATTTACGAAATTTTATTAGAAAGAAAAATTAACGAGCAAGTATAGGAAGCATTGAGCAAAACATAGTATGCGAGATACGAAGCTACAATGTTAGATGCATAAGGAAGTATGTCCGAATGCAAGATTAGTCTACCATGGGAGGTTGCAAGAGCGTTTCATGGAATAGTAGTTATGTAATTGCAAAGATGTGTTCCTTGAGTTAAGTTGCTCAGGAATAAGAGTAAGTATGACATTGTTATGTCCAGAGGTAAGTTTCCTTGAGATTCAATCTTACCAGCAAAGAGTATAGCAAGGTTGCAGAGTAGCATGCAACATAGAAGTATCGAGCAGAGCTCAAGCAGATATTAATGTAATGATAGAAGAAGAATAAAGTTCACTCGTCTCAACGGATCAGAGTATTGGTTGAAGCCAAGCGGTGGGAATCAGAGTAGCGCAACGGAAGTTAATTACTTAAGTTGCGAACAGTAGCCATGGAAACATGGAATTTTGTAGTAAGAATCTTTGTAAAAAAAAATGTTCGAGATAGAAATACCAATTCAGTGAGAAGTATTATGTGGAAAGCGAGGAGTTCTCGTTATGTTAAGTAAGTATAGATGCTTATGCAGCCAGTAATGATTAAAGTAAAAGTTTAAAGAAAGCATCTTCACTCAGGTAAGATGAGAAAGACTAGAGTTAACACAGATGAATTAATCGGGTTGCCAATTTGGTGATGCCGAATGCGCAGAAGAGTTGTTGGTTAGCCAGAAAGAGTATGTGCTATGTTAATGGAGTACGATTTATGAGTTATGCCTGACGAAGTACATACCCTCCTATACCTTACTTGTTAAATGGTAACGATACTTTCTAGAATGGTGTTAAGCCATGATTTTATGACTTTTAAAGTTAAGATTGGTATTGAGGAACTTGGGAACGATGTTTTTTTTAACAAAAAAAAAAAACATGAAATTTCACATTGTTAAAACTGATGAGATACGTCGTAAGCGAGTAAGCTCACTTAAGACGTACAGACTTCAGGACCAGCTTGCTAGAGACAAGTGTGAAGGAGAGTCATAAAACCTTTTCAGATATAGAGACTCGTCCTATGGTTTTGCAGTACTAGTATAGACTCAATTTTAAAATGATATTTTCTAGTCATGTGTCAATTCGTTCCAAGAACCTATGTACCAAAGTTTAGAAACTCTTAGAAACAAAAGCTAGAATGAGTATCGTTATTAACTAACAAGCAGTGGCGCTAGAAAGTATGCCAATACTAGAAGATAATGTTTTATGAATGGCAATGCCCATGTAATACTAATGTCGTACGGGATGCACAGATTTGTGCTTAGAGTGTTCAATGCAAGTGCAAATGGACTTAGTAGAAAGTTTCAAGAGCATGTGAATCGCAAGACAGTTTAATGGATTGTCAGATGAATCAGTGTAGTTGATTTTACTTCTTCATGCCAAGCTAGAACAAGTTACCCATGAATTGCAGTACAGGGATATTATGAAAGGATAGACAGGTTTCATAAGACTATGATTAGAGATGAGTAGAATCATCAAAATAAGTAGCAACAGTAAGAAGCATAAATCGCAATGTGCGGTAAAACAGATTATGTATGCATGATAAGATGTATACCTGGAAGATGTGTTAGATACACGTAAGCACTGCAGGGCAAAACTGGATATCAGTAGAACTCCAGTTTAAAGGCAAATCCTGAGTGATTCAGATATAGAAAAGTTACTTAGATGCATAGTTCATGCTACACAGAGAAGGAATAGATCCGAGACAAGCAATCCGCATAACAACAGTTAGTTTTAATCACCATGTTCTCAGATAGTTCTGTGATTTGAGGTAGATATTAAAATAGAAGAGATCATATTCGTCATGCGGATTAAGAAGAGGAAGAATTACATGCTTTGTTGAGAAAAGTATTCTTCAACTCCCTAGAGTGGTTTGATCAGATATTGTATAGCAGAAACCAAAGGAAGCAGACTTTTGCTGCGATGTTTGGTAGATGATTTCTAAATTTCGAGGACGAAATTTTTTTAAGGGGGGTAGAGTGTAACATCCCGCTCGTCAGCTAATGGAAATTTCATCTGCTAAATGTATCAGAGGACTAAGATTCATAGAAAGTGATCATGATGAATAAAGTTAAGTACGACGAAAGATATTAATGATGAATATCAGTCAAGCATGAGTTATGTATCAGAGTCAGGTGAACACGACTGAGGCGAAGGGCAAAGTGGTAAAACGTCGCAAGCGACTATATAAGGCCATAAGGGCCATTTTCCCTCATTTCCCACTTCTCTTTCTCTCTCTAGGTTTTGGGCAAAACATTTCTCTCCTCCTTCTCTCTAGAATTTCGCCCTCCTTCCCTCTCCAAATCATCCAAACTTCTTCCAAATCATGATCAAGCATGGATTAAGGCAGCTTAGCA
Organism: Medicago sativa; assembly: GCF_051527215.1. Lineage (NCBI taxonomy): Eukaryota > Viridiplantae > Streptophyta > Magnoliopsida > Fabales > Fabaceae > Medicago > Medicago sativa. The sequence continues at coordinate 35,498,553 of NC_140755.1, read as the reverse complement.
AGCAAGAAACACATAAGGGAAAGGATTGAGGCATGGTTTGGTTTGAAAGGGCTAAAGAGCAAGATTGAAGCAAAAGCTAGGGTTTGATGCTAGATGCTTGAGAAATTGCAAGGAACATGTTAGGTGAGTTCCATAGATAGATTACCACCCTTTGGGTTGTGTAATTCCATGTTTAAAGGATTGATTTATGTTTATGAGAGGTTTTGAACCCTAATGCCTCTTTGAGCAAATCTTGTCAATTACATGTTAGTTTGCCATGGAATATGTTTAGAAATGTATATATATGTTGCTGGATGTTTTGGTGCATTGCAGGAACCATTAGAATGAGTTTTGGGTCAAAAACTGGAAATTTTGTACCTCAGACCCGAAGAGCTACGCTATTAGCGAAATCTACGCTAATAGCGAAATTCTTCAGGATGAACCACGCTATTAGCGAAATCTACGCTAATAGCGAAATTGACAGGATGAGCCACGCCCCAGCTAAGCTATTAGCGCAGCTCTCTGGACTTGGCCAACTTGCTTTGGCCTGTTGGCCCAGTTCAGGGTCCGTGGTGCATTCCGAAGCTTTTCTTTCAACGTTTTACAACTTTATAACCCCAAAACAACATCTAGGCAATGCACATAACATCAAACGATTCTTGAAATGAAAATCATGGCAATCTTAACATGAATGGCAAGAGTGATTCAAGAGAGATTAGCCGAATTACTCGGGTAGCAAAGAACTAGGCATGGGATGAAAGTAGAGCCTTGACATAGCTTGTCAAGAACTAGAATAGTTAGTAAAGAATAGAATGCTAGGCATGAGTTGTATGCTTGATAAGACGCGAAGTGACATAGAGTATTCTCTTCGCATAGAAGTCAGAGTGCCATACGAGTATGGCAAAACGTGAATTGATTAGATATCTCTTCACATAGAAAGTTAAGCAAGCATATAGTTTACCTCTAGTTGGATCGTATAGGCATCAGAGGTAAAAGAGATAGCTAGCATAGATTTAATACTCATGCATATTTATAGACCCAGACTTTAAAGTTAAAGGTGCCATGTCTCTTGTGTCCACACTAGGTTGGTGCAAGAGGTTTCCATTAGGTGAAACGGGGTTAGCCGTAAGGAACCCGCATGTCACTTAGTAAGTAAGATGTAGTGGTCGTGTCTCTTGTGTCCACACTAGGTTGGTTCAAGAGGTTTCCATTAGGTGAAATGGGGTTAGCCGTAAGGATCCCGCACATCACTGCAGGAGTGCCGTTGGTTATACCTTAGATAGGTTTCCATCGGATAGATAGGGATTGCGCTCGGGGTTACTCCACTCGGGGCTTTCCGTAAAATTGAACTCAGATAATGGTTGTTTGTTAAAAGCTAACTTATGAATGAATCTGACTGTGCATATTATTAGATATATTATGTTATGTCATAGAGCCTTGACATAGATCGCCAAGAATAGTAGAACATAGACGTAGATCGTCAAAACTAGTATGATAGCAAGATAAGATACGTTGTTAGAAACATCGTATTTTGCATTAGAGCAAATAGAGAAAGATATGCCGATGACGATCTTAGGTTTCTCCTAATCGTCCGGTTTAGAACCGTGTCATGATTATGTTAGAATTAGGCCTCGGTACGTAGAGCGTACTCTTGGCATTGCGGTTTTAGATTCCCCTTGACCGCCATGACACGTATAGGAAGTGAAGCCTATAACAGTGAGATAAGACTATGACGGCCCTAGTATGCACGACCGTCTAAGTATGCAAGTCCCCACACACGTATAATCAACCGGCAGGTTGTATTTTAGACACGTGGTGACCATAGGTTTTCCCCTGAGGTTACCTATAGCCTAGGATTTAGGGGAACTCACTGAGACATTATGTCTCATCCCAATCCTTATTTGTTTCAGATAAACAGGTTGGATTAGCAAGCTAGTAGCCGAATGGATATATCAGCAAGTGTTCGTTCGTACCCGCTGCAGGATGATATGGATATGCAAGGACACATTTATCATATTTTAGAAAAGTCGAGTTACTTTATTATTGTACGAACGCACATTGTTGTATAAGATATTCATTGTGAGTTTTTATGTTGTAAATTTTTAATGTATCCAGTACTAAATAAACGCACATGCTAGACTTTCTAGATACGTCTAGTATGGGTGTTACAGAGACTATTTTTACAAACTAAAATATTTTGGAGGACTAAATTATCCAATTTTTGTAAAATGTTTTCAAAATAGAGACTATTTTTACAAACTAAAATATTTTGGAGGACTAAAATTACCATTAAAATTTCATAGGGACTAACCTTAAAAATTCATGATTTTGTAGGGACTAAAAACATATTTAACCCTTAAATTATTTGAAAAATATATATTGATATATATTTTATTATTTGGAAATTTCAAATGAAATAATTAATTTAGTCATTATTAGAAAGTTTTTTCATAGTCGCCAAATTTCGTTACAATATTTTGGAACACATCCTGATATATTTTGGTATGCAATCTAATATATTTTCGTAAGTGATTAGACATATATTTTGGCACTCAATAATATATTTTTTGTACTCAATATGATATATTTGGTACTGAATTTGAGATATTTTTGTATTAGATCTAATATGTGAATTACTTGTTCCCAAAGTTTCTCATATATTAGTTGTGAATTTTTTCTATAAATAGAGAGCTCACATATATTGCATTCTACACACTGAAAGGTATTCTGAAACTTCGAATCATTTTCTTCTCTCTCCCTCTTTGACTTGTGTTGACGAGTCATTCTTCCCTTCATCTTATTTTTTTTTTTGGTCCATGAAATTAACCCTTTTCTTCTTTCTCCCTTTTTGACTTGTGTTGAAGAAGTTTTCTTCCCTTCATTTTTTTTCCTTCGAAATTAAGAGTGTTCTTAAGACCATATACCCTTATAGATCATAGTCCCTTTTTCGATATAATCAGAATGATCTTAAAAATATTCTTCCTCAATTCTTGCAGAAGTTAGATGTTAGAAAGGGAGATACAAACATATAACTAATTATATATATAGTTCTCAGAATCCATCCTTACCTTCTTCTTCTTCTTCTTAAGCAAGTATGTGTCCAAGAAAAATAAAAACATTTAATTTGAAAATTTAAACTCCTATGATGAAAAATAGGAGGAAAAAATAGAGTGAGAGAGAACTATTCCAGCACCAACTCCAAGGCTGACGAATCTTTTGATTAGTGTCGGAAAAGTTTTTGGAAATAACTAATTCAAAGCCTCGTCAGTTTTGGGGTTGGAGTTGGAATGGTTCTCTCACTCTGTTCTTTTCCTATTGTCTTTCATTATAGGTGTTTTAATTAACAAATTAATCGTTTTGATTGTTCATGTAAACTTTCTTAGTTAAGAAGAAACTTTAAGAAGAAGAAGAAGAACAATAAGAAGATTATGAAGGATTCTAAAGAAATAAAAATATATATATATATATAACTAAATGTTGGTATTTCCTTTTCACTTTTGTGTATATATCAAGTTCTACAATTGTATAAACGTAAAAAAAAAGTTCTACAATTGTATATAATTTCTTGGAGATAAATTCCACCTAAAAGCATGATTGTGGCAACTGATAGAACTAACTTGTGACTTGATAAACTGTTTTTAAAAAAACTTATATGAAAAATTACTGAATGTAAGAAGAGAAATCTTTAAAGCAATACTAGATTCAGTAATATTTTAACTTGGTGTAAGATTAAGTACCTTTAACACAAGTTAGTTTCATAATAGATTGTGACCAATATGATAATCAATCTAAATTTTTATTCCAATCACATGTTAACATGTTTATTTATTTTGTATTAATAAGTTGATGAATTATTGTTATTAATTTATTAATATATCATATGAATTTATTTATCAAGAACCAAGCATTCCCATGATTTATTTTGAAAAATTCCTTGAGTCACATAAGCAATAATGTTTGATGAACCAAAATTTCTGGAAAATAAAAAAAATATCCCGAGTTACCGAGTAAAATGGGAGCACATTTTTTATAATAAACTAGCGGAAGGAATGGCACTACCATGCCCGTCTGACCTCTCTTTTTACTACGCTAACGTGTGTGTATATTTTAAGGGATAAATTTGACCCATATTTTGAAGAATAAAATAAAACAAAAATTGGTCTTTTTTTTTGTCTATGACTTGGCCCCGGGACCAGAATATGTCTTCACTCATTTTCAAATATGCTCAAAGAACAAAACAAATTTGAGAAATTTTTTCTAAAAGACCTCAAATTCTATTTTTATTGTTCCAATTTGTTCCTTTCAGAATTAATAATGAATTCAGTGGAAATTTGTCGATATTAAATTACGGGTTAAATATGTTTTTAGTCCCTCCCTGAAATTTTTTATTCACTTTTAGTCCCTATTTGCATTGTATAGGGACTATTTTGGAGGACTAAGATTATCCAATTTTTGTAAAAAGTTTTCAAAATAGAGACTATTTTTACAAACTAAAATATTTTGGAGGACTAAATTATCCAATTTTTGTAAAATGTTTTCAAAATAGAGACTATTTTTACAAACTAAAATATTTTGGAGGACTAAAATTACCATTAAAATTTCATAGGGACTAACCTTAAAAATTCATGATTTTGTAGGGACTAAAAACATATTTAACCCTTAAATTATTTGAAAAATATATATTGATATATATTTTATTATTTGGAAATTTCAAATGAAATAATTAATTTAGTCATTATTAGAAAGTTTTTTCATAGTCGCCAAATTTCGTTACAATATTTTGGAACACATCCTGATATATTTTGGTATGCAATCTAATATATTTTCGTAAGTGATTAGACATATATTTTGGCACTCAATAATATATTTTTTGTACTCAATATGATATATTTGGTACTGAATTTGAGATATTTTTGTATTAGATCTAATATGTGAATTACTTGTTCCCAAAGTTTCTCATATATTAGTTGTGAATTTTTTCTATAAATAGAGAGCTCACATATATTGCATTCTACACACTGAAAGGTATTCTGAAACTTCGAATCATTTTCTTCTCTCTCCCTCTTTGACTTGTGTTGACGAGTCATTCTTCCCTTCATCTTATTTTTTTTTTTTGGTCCATGAAATTAACCCTTTTCTTCTTTCTCCCTTTTTGACTTGTGTTGAAGAAGTTTTCTTCCCTTCATTTTTTTTCCTTCGAAATTAAGAGTGCTCTTAAGACCATATACCCTTATAGATCATAGTCCCTTTTTCGATATAATCAGAATGATCTTAAAAATATTCTTCCTCAATTCTTGCAGAAGTTAGATGTTAGAAAGGGAGATACAAACATATAACTAATTATATATATAGTTCTCAGAATCCATCCTTACCTTCTTCTTCTTCTTCTTAAGCAAGTATGTGTCCAAGAAAAATAAAAACATTTAATTTGAGAATTTAAACTCCTATGATGAAAAATAGGAGGAAAAAATAGAGTGAGAGAGAACTATTCCAGCACCAACTCCAAGGCTGACGAATCTTTTGATTAGTGTCGGAAAAGTTTTTGGAAATAACTAATTCAAAGCCTCGTCAGTTTTGGGGTTGGAGTTGGAATGGTTCTCTCACTCTGTTCTTTTCCTATTGTCTTTCATTATAGGTGTTTTAATTAACAAATTAATCGTTTTGATTGTTCATGTAAACTTTCTTAGTTAAGAAGAAACTTTAAGAAGAAGAAGAAGAACAATAAGAAGATTATGAAGGATTCTAAAGAAATAAAAATATATATATATATATATATATATATATATATATAACTAAATGTTGGTATTTCCTTTTCACTTTTGTGTATATATCAAGTTCTACAATTGTATAAACGTAAAAAAAAAAGTTCTACAATTGTATATAATTTCTTGGAGATAAATTCCACCTAAAAGCATGATTGTGGCAACTGATAGAACTAACTTGTGACTTGATAAACTGTTTTTACAAAAACTTATATGAAAAATTACTGAATGTAAGAAGAGAAATATTTAAAGCAATACTAGATTCAGTAATATTTTAACTTGGTGTAAGATTGAGTACCTTTAACACAAGTTAGTTTCATAATAGATTGTGACCAATATGATAATCAATCTAAATTTTTATTCCAATCACATGTTAACATGTTTATTTATTTTGTATTAATAAGTTGATGAATTATTGTTATTAATTTATTAATATATCATATGAATTTATTTATCAAGAACCAAGCATTCCCATGATTTATTTTGAAAAATTCCTTGAGTCACATAAGCAATAATGTTTGATGAACCAAAATTTCTGGAAAATAAAAAAAAAAATCCCGAGTTACCGAGTAAAATGGGAGCACATTTTTTATAATAAACTAGCGGAAGGAATGGCACTACCATGCCCGTCTGACCTCTCTTTTTACTACGCTAACGTGTGTGTATATTTTAAGGGATAAATTTGACCCATATTTTGAAGAATAAAATAAAACAAAAATTGGTCTTTTTTTTTGTCTATGACTTGGCCCCGGGACCAGAATATGTCTTCACTCATTTTCAAATATGCTCAAAGAACAAAACAAATTTGAGAAATTTTTTCTAAAAGACCTCAAATTCTATTTTTATTGTTCCAATTTGTTCCTTTCAGAATTAATAATGAATTCAGTGGAAATTTGTCGATATTAAATTACGGGTTAAATATGTTTTTAGTCCCTCCCTGAAATTTTTTATTCACTTTTAGTCCCTATTTGCATTGTATAGGGACTATTTTGGAGGACTAAGATTATCCAATTTTTGTAAAAAGTTTTCAAAATAGAGACTATTTTTACAAACTAAAATATTTTGGAGGACTAAATTATCCAATTTTTGTAAAATGTTTTCAAAATAGAGACTATTTTTACAAACTAAAATATTTTGGAGGACTAAAATTACCATTAAAATTTCATAGGGACTAACCTTAAAAATTCATGATTTTGTAGGGACTAAAAACATATTTAACCCTTAAATTATTTGAAAAATATATATTGATATATATTTTATTATTTGGAAATTTCAAATGAAATAATTAATTTAGTCATTATTAGAAAGTTTTTTCATAGTCGCCAAATTTCGTTACAATATTTTGGAACACATCCTGATATATTTTGGTATGCAATCTAATATATTTTCGTAAGTGATTAGACATATATTTTGGCACTCAATAATATATTTTTTGTACTCAATATGATATATTTGGTACTGAATTTGAGATATTTTTGTATTAGATCTAATATGTGAATTACTTGTTCCCAAAGTTTCTCATATATTAGTTGTGAATTTTTTCTATAAATAGAGAGCTCACATATATTGCATTCTACACACTGAAAGGTATTCTGAAACTTCGAATCATTTTCTTCTCTCTCCCTCTTTGACTTGTGTTGACGAGTCATTCTTCCCTTCATCTTATTTTTTTTTTTTGGTCCATGAAATTAACCCTTTTCTTCTTTCTCCCTTTTTGACTTGTGTTGAAGAAGTTTTCTTCCCTTCATTTTTTTTCCTTCGAAATTAAGAGTGCTCTTAAGACCATATACCCTTATAGATCATAGTCCCTTTTTCGATATAATCAGAATGATCTTAAAAATATTCTTCCTCAATTCTTGCAGAAGTTAGATGTTAGAAAGGGAGATACAAACATATAACTAATTATATATATAGTTCTCAGAATCCATCCTTACCTTCTTCTTCTTCTTCTTAAGCAAGTATGTGTCCAAGAAAAATAAAAACATTTAATTTGAGAATTTAAACTCCTATGATGAAAAATAGGAGGAAAAAATAGAGTGAGAGAGAACTATTCCAGCACCAACTCCAAGGCTGACGAATCTTTTGATTAGTGTCGGAAAAGTTTTTGGAAATAACTAATTCAAAGCCTCGTCAGTTTTGGGGTTGGAGTTGGAATGGTTCTCTCACTCTGTTCTTTTCCTATTGTCTTTCATTATAGGTGTTTTAATTAACAAATTAATCGTTTTGATTGTTCATGTAAACTTTCTTAGTTAAGAAGAAACTTTAAGAAGAAGAAGAAGAACAATAAGAAGATTATGAAGGATTCTAAAGAAATAAAAATATATATATATATATATATATATATATATATATATATAACTAAATGTTGGTATTTCCTTTTCACTTTTGTGTATATATCAAGTTCTACAATTGTATAAACGTAAAAAAAAAAGTTCTACAATTGTATATAATTTCTTGGAGATAAATTCCACCTAAAAGCATGATTGTGGCAACTGATAGAACTAACTTGTGACTTGATAAACTGTTTTTACAAAAACTTATATGAAAAATTACTGAATGTAAGAAGAGAAATATTTAAAGCAATACTAGATTCAGTAATATTTTAACTTGGTGTAAGATTGAGTACCTTTAACACAAGTTAGTTTCATAATAGATTGTGACCAATATGATAATCAATCTAAATTTTTATTCCAATCACATGTTAACATGTTTATTTATTTTGTATTAATAAGTTGATGAATTATTGTTATTAATTTATTAATATATCATATGAATTTATTTATCAAGAACCAAGCATTCCCATGATTTATTTTGAAAAATTCCTTGAGTCACATAAGCAATAATGTTTGATGAACCAAAATTTCTGGAAAATAAAAAAAAAAATCCCGAGTTACCGAGTAAAATGGGAGCACATTTTTTATAATAAACTAGCGGAAGGAATGGCACTACCATGCCCGTCTGACCTCTCTTTTTACTACGCTAACGTGTGTGTATATTTTAAGGGATAAATTTGACCCATATTTTGAAGAATAAAATAAAACAAAAATTGGTCTTTTTTTTTGTCTATGACTTGGCCCCGGGACCAGAATATGTCTTCACTCATTTTCAAATATGCTCAAAGAACAAAACAAATTTGAGAAATTTTTTCTAAAAGACCTCAAATTCTATTTTTATTGTTCCAATTTGTTCCTTTCAGAATTAATAATGAATTCAGTGGAAATTTGTCGATATTAAATTACGGGTTAAATATGTTTTTAGTCCCTCCCTGAAATTTTTTATTCACTTTTAGTCCCTATTTGCATTGTATAGGGACTATTTTGGAGGACTAAAATTATCCAATTTTTGTAAAAAGTTTTCAAAATAGAGACTATTTTTACAAACTAAAATATTTTGGAGGACTAAATTATTCAATTTTTGTAAAATGTTTTCAAAATAGAGACTATTTTTACAAACTAAAATATTTTGGAGGACTAAAATTACCATTAAAATTTCATAGGGACTAACCTTAAAAATTCATGATTTTGTAGGGACTAAAAACATATTTAACCCTTAAATTATTTGAAAAATATATATTGATATATATTTTATTATTTGGAAATTTCAAATGAAATAATTAATTTAGTCATTATTAGAAAGTTTTTTCATAGTCGCCAAATTTCGTTACAATATTTTGGAACACATCCTGATATATTTTGGTATGCAATCTAATATATTTTCGTAAGTGATTAGACATATATTTTGGCACTCAATAATATATTTTTTGTACTCAATATGATATATTTGGTACTGAATTTGAGATATTTTTGTATTAGATCTAATATGTGAATTACTTGTTCCCAAAGTTTCTCATATATTAGTTGTGAATTTTTTCTATAAATAGAGAGCTCACATATATTGCATTCTACACACTGAAAGGTATTCTGAAACTTCGAATCATTTTCTTCTCTCTCCCTCTTTGACTTGTGTTGACGAGTCATTCTTCCCTTCATCTTATTTTTTTTTTTTGGTCCATGAAATTAACCCTTTTCTTCTTTCTCCCTTTTTGACTTGTGTTGAAGAAGTTTTCTTCCCTTCATTTTTTTTCCTTCGAAATTAAGAGTGCTCTTAAGACCATATACCCTTATAGATCATAGTCCCTTTTTCGATATAATCAGAATGATCTTAAAAATATTCTTCCTCAATTCTTGCAGAAGTTAGATGTTAGAAAGGGAGATACAAACATATAACTAATTATATATATAGTTCTCAGAATCCATCCTTACCTTCTTCTTCTTCTTCTTAAGCAAGTATGTGTCCAAGAAAAATAAAAACATTTAATTTGAGAATTTAAACTCCTATGATGAAAAATAGGAGGAAAAAATAGAGTGAGAGAGAACTATTCCAGCACCAACTCCAAGGCTGACGAATCTTTTGATTAGTGTCGGAAAAGTTTTTGGAAATAACTAATTCAAAGCCTCGTCAGTTTTGGGGTTGGAGTTGGAATGGTTCTCTCACTCTGTTCTTTTCCTATTGTCTTTCATTATAGGTGTTTTAATTAACAAATTAATCGTTTTGATTGTTCATGTAAACTTTCTTAGTTAAGAAGAAACTTTAAGAAGAAGAAGAAGAACAATAAGAAGATTATGAAGGATTCTAAAGAAATAAAATATATATATATATATATATATATATATATATATATATATATATAACTAAATGTTGGTATTTCCTTTTCACTTTTGTGTATATATCAAGTTCTACAATTGTATAAACGTAAAAAAAAAAGTTCTACAATTGTATATAATTTCTTGGAGATAAATTCCACCTAAAAGCATGATTGTGGCAACTGATAGAACTAACTTGTGACTTGATAAACTGTTTTTACAAAAACTTATATGAAAAATTACTGAATGTAAGAAGAGAAATATTTAAAGCAATACTAGATTCAGTAATATTTTAACTTGGTGTAAGATTGAGTACCTTTAACACAAGTTAGTTTCATAATAGATTGTGACCAATATGATAATCAATCTAAATTTTTATTCCAATCACATGTTAACATGTTTATTTATTTTGTATTAATAAGTTGATGAATTATTGTTATTAATTTATTAATATATCATATGAATTTATTTATCAAGAACCAAGCATTCCCATGATTTATTTTGAAAAATTCCTTGAGTCACATAAGCAATAATGTTTGATGAACCAAAATTTCTGGAAAATAAAAAAAAAAATCCCGAGTTACCGAGTAAAATGGGAGCACATTTTTTATAATAAACTAGCGGAAGGAATGGCACTACCATGCCCGTCTGACCTCTCTTTTTACTACGCTAACGTGTGTGTATATTTTAAGGGATAAATTTGACCCATATTTTGAAGAATAAAATAAAACAAAAATTGGTCTTTTTTTTTGTCTATGACTTGGCCCCGGGACCAGAATATGTCTTCACTCATTTTCAAATATGCTCAAAGAACAAAACAAATTTGAGAAATTTTTTCTAAAAGACCTCAAATTCTATTTTTATTGTTCCAATTTGTTCCTTTCAGAATTAATAATGAATTCAGTGGAAATTTGTCGATATTAAATTACGGGTTAAATATGTTTTTAGTCCCTCCCTGAAATTTTTTATTCACTTTTAGTCCCTATTTGCATTGTATAGGGACTATTTTGGAGGACTAAAATTATCCAATTTTTGTAAAAAGTTTTCAAAATAGAGACTATTTTTACAAACTAAAATATTTTGGAGGACTAAATTATTCAATTTTTGTAAAATGTTTTCAAAATAGAGACTATTTTTACAAACTAAAATATTTTGGAGGACTAAAATTACCATTAAAATTTCATAGGGACTAACCTTAAAAATTCATGATTTTGTAGGGACTAAAAACATATTTAACCCTTAAATTATTTGAAAAATATATATTGATATATATTTTATTATTTGGAAATTTCAAATGAAATAATTAATTTAGTCATTATTAGAAAGTTTTTTCATAGTCGCCAAATTTCGTTACAATATTTTGGAACACATCCTGATATATTTTGGTATGCAATCTAATATATTTTCGTAAGTGATTAGACATATATTTTGGCACTCAATAATATATTTTTTGTACTCAATATGATATATTTGGTACTGAATTTGAGATATTTTTGTATTAGATCTAATATGTGAATTACTTGTTCCCAAAGTTTCTCATATATTAGTTGTGAATTTTTTCTATAAATAGAGAGCTCACATATATTGCATTCTACACACTGAAAGGTATTCTGAAACTTCGAATCATTTTCTTCTCTCTCCCTCTTTGACTTGTGTTGACGAGTCATTCTTCCCTTCATCTTATTTTTTTTTTTGGTCCATGAAATTAACCCTTTTCTTCTTTCTCCCTTTTTGACTTGTGTTGAAGAAGTTTTCTTCCCTTCATTTTTTTTCCTTCGAAATTAAGAGTGCTCTTAAGACCATATACCCTTATAGATCATAGTCCCTTTTTCGATATAATCATAATGATCTTAAAAATATTCTTCCTCAATTCTTGCAGAAGTTAGATGTTAGAAAGGGAGATACAAACATATAACTAATTATATATATAGTTCTCAGAATCCATCCTTACCTTCTTCTTCTTCTTCTTAAGCAAGTATGTGTCCAAGAAAAATAAAAACATTTAATTTGAGAATTTAAACTCCTATGATGAAAAATAGGAGGAAAAAATAGAGTGAGAGAGAACTATTCCAGCACCAACTCCAAGGCTGACGAATCTTTTGATTAGTGTCGGAAAAGTTTTTGGAAATAACTAATTCAAAGCCTCGTCAGTTTTGGGGTTGGAGTTGGAATGGTTCTCTCACTCTGTTCTTTTCCTATTGTCTTTCATTATAGGTGTTTTAATTAACAAATTAATCGTTTTGATTGTTCATGTAAACTTTCTTAGTTAAGAAGAAACTTTAAGAAGAAGAAGAAGAACAATAAGAAGATTATGAAGGATTCTAAAGAAATAAAAATATATATATATATATAACTAAATGTTGGTATTTCCTTTTCACTTTTGTGTATATATCAAGTTCTACAATTGTATAAACGTAAAAAAAAAGTTCTACAATTGTATATAATTTCTTGGAGATAAATTCCACCTAAAAGCATGATTGTGGCAACTGATAGAACTAACTTGTGACTTGATAAACTGTTTTTAAAAAAACTTATATGAAAAATTACTGAATGTTATATGAAAAATTACTGAATGTAAGAAGAGAAATCTTTAAAGCAATACTAGATTCAGTAATATTTTAACTTGGTGTAAGATTAAGTACCTTTAACACAAGTAGTTTCATAATAGATTGTGACCAATATGATAATCAATCTAAATTTTTATTCCAATCACATGTTAACATGTTTATTTATTTTGTATTAATAAGTTGATGAATTATTGTTATTAATTTATTAATATATCATATGAATTTATTTATCAAGAACCAAGCATTCCCATGATTTATTTTGAAAAATTCCTTGAGTCACATAAGCAATAATGTTTGATGAACCAAAATTTCTGGAAAATAAAAAAAAAATCCCGAGTTACCGAGTAAAATGGGAGCACATTTTTTATAATAAACTAGCGGAAGGAATGGCACTACCATGCCCGTCTGACCTCTCTTTTTACTACGCTAACGTGTGTGTATATTTTAAGGGATAAATTTGACCCATATTTTGAAGAATAAAATAAAACAAAAATTGGTCTTTTTTTTTGTCTATGACTTGGCCCCGGGACCAGAATATGTCTTCACTCATTTTCAAATATGCTCAAAGAACAAAACAAATTTGAGAAATTTTTTCTAAAAGACCTCAAATTCTATTTTTATTGTTCCAATTTGTTCCTTTCAGAATTAATAATGAATTCAGTGGAAATTTGTCGATATTAAATTACGGGTTAAATATGTTTTTAGTCCCTCCCTGAAATTTTTTATTCACTTTTAGTCCCTATTTGCATTGTATAGGGACTATTTTGGAGGACTAAAATTATCCAATTTTTGTAAAAAGTTTTCAAAATAGAGACTATTTTTACAAACTAAAATATTTTGGAGGACTAAATTATCCAATTTTTGTAAAATGTTTTCAAAATAGAGACTATTTTTACAAACTAAAATATTTTGGAGGACTAAAATTACCATTAAAATTTCATAGGGACTAACCTTAAAAATTCATGATTTTGTAGGGACTAAAAACATATTTAACCCTTAAATTATTTGAAAAATATATATTGATATATATTTTATTATTTGGAAATTTCAAATGAAATAATTAATTTAGTCATTATTAGAAAGTTTTTTCATAGTCGCCAAATTTCGTTACAATATTTTGGAACACATCCTGATATATTTTGGTATGCAATCTAATATATTTTCGTAAGTGATTAGACATATATTTTGGCACTCAATAATATATTTTTTGTACTCAATATGATATATTTGGTACTGAATTTGAGATATTTTTGTATTAGATCTAATATGTGAATTACTTGTTCCCAAAGTTTCTCATATATTAGTTGTGAATTTTTTCTATAAATAGAGAGCTCACATATATTGCATTCTACACACTGAAAGGTATTCTGAAACTTCGAATCATTTTCTTCTCTCTCCCTCTTTGACTTGTGTTGACGAGTCATTCTTCCCTTCATCTTTTTTTTTTTTTTGGTCCATGAAATTAACCCTTTTCTTCTTTCTCCCTTTTTGACTTGTGTTGAAGAAGTTTTCTTCCCTTCATTTTTTTTCCTTCGAAATTAAGAGTGCTCTTAAGACCATATACCCTTATAGATCATAGCCCCTTTTTCGATATAATCAGAATGATCTTAAAAATATTCTTCCTCAATTCTTGCAGAAGTTAGATATTAGAAAGGGAGATACAAACATATAACTAATTATATATATAGTTCTCAGAATCCATCCTTACCTTCTTCTTCTTCTTCTTAAGCAAGTATGTGTCCAAGAAAAATAAAAACATTTAATTTGAGAATTTAAACTCCTATGATGAAAAATAGGAGGAAAAAATAGAGTGAGAGAGAACTATTCCAGCACCAACTCCAAGGCTGACGAATCTTTTGATTAGTGTCGGAAAAGTTTTTGGAAATAACTAATTCAAAGCCTCGTCAGTTTTGGGGTTGGAGTTGGAATGGTTCTCTCACTCTGTTCTTTTCCTATTGTCTTTCATTATAGGTGTTTTAATTAACAAATTAATCGTTTTGATTGTTCATGTAAACTTTCTTAGTTAAGAAGAAACTTTAAGAAGAAGAAGAAGAACAATAAGAAGATTATGAAGGATTCTAAAGAAATAAAAATATATATATATATATATAACTAAATGTTGGTATTTCCTTTTCACTTTTGTGTATATATCAAGTTCTACAATTGTATAAACGTAAAAAAAAAGTTCTACAATTGTATATAATTTCTTGGAGATAAATTCCACCTAAAAGCATGATTGTGGCAACTGATAGAACTAACTTGTGACTTGATAAACTGTTTTTAAAAAAACTTATATGAAAAATTACTGAATGTTATATGAAAAATTACTGAATGTAAGAAGAGAAATCTTTAAAGCAATACTAGATTCAGTAATATTTTAACTTGGTGTAAGATTAAGTACCTTTAACACAAGTAGTTTCATAATAGATTGTGACCAATATGATAATCAATCTAAATTTTTATTCCAATCACATGTTAACATGTTTATTTATTTTGTATTAATAAGTTGATGAATTATTGTTATTAATTTATTAATATATCATATGAATTTATTTATCAAGAACCAAGCATTCCCATGATTTATTTTGAAAAATTCCTTGAGTCACATAAGCAATAATGTTTGATGAACCAAAATTTCTGGAAAATAAAAAAAAAATCCCGAGTTACCGAGTAAAATGGGAGCACATTTTTTATAATAAACTAGCGGAAGGAATGGCACTACCATGCCCGTCTGACCTCTCTTTTTACTACACTAACGTGTGTGTATATTTTAAGGGATAAATTTGACCCATATTTTGAAGAATAAAATAAAACAAAAATTGGTCTTCTTTTTTGTCTATGACTTGGCCCCGGGACCAGAATATGTCTTCACTCATTTTCAAATATGCTCAAAGAACAAAACAAATTTGAGAAATTTTTTCTAAAAGACCTCAAATTCTATTTTTATTGTTCCAATTTGTTCCTTTCAGAATTAATAATGAATTCAGTGGAAATTTGTCGATATTAAATTACGGGTTAAATATGTTTTTAGTCCCTCCCTGAAATTTTTTATTCACTTTTAGTCCCTATTTGCATTGTATAGGGACTATTTTGGAGGACTAAAATTATCCAATTTTTGTAAAAAGTTTTCAAAATAGAGACTATTTTTACAAACTAAAATATTTTGGAGGACTAAATTATCCAATTTTTGTAAAATGTTTTCAAAATAGAGACTATTTTTACAAACTAAAATATTTTGGAGGACTAAAATTACCATTAAAATTTCATAGGGACTAACCTTAAAAATTCATGATTTTGTAGGGACTAAAAACATATTTAACCCTTAAATTATTTGAAAAATATATATTTATATATATCTTATTATTTGGAAATTTCAAATGAAATAATTAATTTAGTCATTATTAGAAAGTTTTTTCATAGTCGCCAAATTTCGTTACAATATTTTGGAACACATCCTGATATATTTTGGTATGCAATCTAGTATATTTTCGTAAGTGATTAGACATATATTTTGGCACTCAATAATATATTTTTTGTACTCAATATGATATATTTGGTACTGAATTTGAGATATTTTTGTATTAGATCTAATATGTGAATTACTTGTTCCCAAAGTTTCTCATATATTAGTTGTGAATTTTTTCTATAAATAGAGAGCTCACATATATTGCATTCTACACACTGAAAGGTATTCTGAAACTTCGAATCATTTTCTTCTCTCTCCCTCTTTGACTTGTGTTGACGAGTCATTCTTCCCTTCATCTTATTTTTTTTTTTGGTCCATGAAATTAACCCTTTTCTTCTTTCTCCCTTTTTGACTTGTGTTGAAGAAGTTTTCTTCCCTTCATTTTTTTTCCTTCGAAATTAAGAGTGCTCTTAAGACCATATACCCTTATAGATCATAGTCCCTTTTTCGATATAATCAGAATGATCTTAAAAATTTTCTTCCTCAATTCTTGCAGAAGTTAGATGTTAGAAAGGGAGATACAAACATATAACTAATTATATATATATTTCTCAGAATCCATCCTTACCTTCTTCTTCTTCTTCTTAAGCAAGTATGTGTCCAAGAAAAATAAAAACATTTAATTTGAGAATTTAAACTCCTATGATGAAAAATAGGACGAAAAAATAGAGTGAGAGAGAACTATTCCAGCACCAACTCCAAGGCTGACGAATCTTTTGATTAGTGTCGGAAAAGTTTTTGGAAATAACTAATTCAAAGCCTCGTCAGTTTTGGGGTTGGAGTTGGAATGGTTCTCTCACTCTGTTCTTTTCCTATTGTCTTTCATTATAGGTGTTTTAATTAACAAATTAATCGTTTTGATTGTTCATGTAAACTTTCTTAGTTAAGAAGAAACTTTAAGAAGAAGAAGAAGAACAATAAGAAGATTATGAAGGATTCTAAAGAAATAAATATATATATATATATATATATATATAACTAAATGTTGGTATTTCCTTTTCACTTTTGTGTATATATCAAGTTCTACAATTGTATAAACGTAAAAAAAAAAGTTCTACAATTGTATATAATTTCTTGGAGATAAATTCCACCTAAAAGCATGATTGTGGCAACTGATAGAACTAACTTGTGACTTGATAAACTGTTTTTACAAAAACTTATATGAAAAATTACTGAATGTAAGAAGAGAAATATTTAAAGCAATACTAGATTCAGTAATATTTTAACTTGGTGTAAGATTGAGTACCTTTAACACAAGTTAGTTTCATAATAGATTGTGACCAATATGATAATCAATCTAAATTTTTATTCCAATCACATGTTAACATGTTTATTTATTTTGTATTAATAAGTTGATGAATTATTGTTATTAATTTATTAATATATCATATGAATTTATTTATCAAGAACCAAGCATTCCCATGATTTATTTTGAAAAATTCCTTGAGTCACATAAGCAATAATGTTTGATGAACCAAAATTTCTGGAAAATAAAAAAAAAATCCCGAGTTACCGAGTAAAATGGGAGCACATTTTTTATAATAAACTAGCGGAAGGAATGGCACTACCATGCCCGTCTGACCTCTCTTTTTACTACGCTAACGTGTGTGTATATTTTAAGGGATAAATTTGACCCATATTTTGAAGAATAAAATAAAACAAAAATTGGTCTTTTTTTTTGTCTATGACTTGGCCCCGGGACCAGAATATGTCTTCACTCATTTTCAAATATGCTCAAAGAACAAAACAAATTTGAGAAATTTTTTCTAAAAGACCTCAAATTCTATTTTTATTGTTCCAATTTGTTCCTTTCAGAATTAATAATGAATTCAGTGGAAATTTGTCGATATTAAATTACGGGTTAAATATGTTTTTAGTCCCTCCCTGAAATTTTTTATTCACTTTTAGTCCCTATTTGCATTGTATAGGGACTATTTTGGAGGACTAAAATTATCCAATTTTTGTAAAAAGTTTTCAAAATAGAGACTATTTTTACAAACTAAAATATTTTGGAGGACTAAATTATCCAATTTTTGTAAAATGTTTTCAAAATAGAGACTATTTTTACAAACTAAAATATTTTGAAGGACTAAAATTACCATTAAAATTTCATAGGGACTAACCTTAAAAATTCATGATTTTGTAGGGACTAAAAACATATTTAACCCTTAAATTATTTGAAAAATATATATTGATATATATTTCATTATTTGGAAATTCCAAATGAAATAATTAATTTGGTCATTATTAGAAAGTTTTTTCATAGTCGCCAAATTTCGTTACAATATTTTGGAACACATCCTGATATATTTTGGTATGCAATCTAATATATTTTCGTAAGTGATTAGACATATATTTTGGCACTCAATAATATATTTTTTGTACTCAATATGATATATTTGGTACTGAATTTGAGATATTTTTGTATTAGATCTAATATGTGAATTACTTGTTCCCAAAGTTTCTCATATATTAGTTGTGAATTTTTTCTATAAATAGAGAGCTCACATATATTGCATTCTACACACTGAAAGGTATTCTGAAACTTCGAATCATTTTCTTCTCTCTCCCTCTTTGACTTGTGTTGACGAGTCATTCTTCCCTTCATCTTCTTTTTTTTTTTTTTTGGTCCATGAAATTAACCCTTTTCTTCTTTCTCCCTTTTTGACTTGTGTTGAAGAAGTTTTCTTCCCTTCATTTTTTTCCTTCGAAATTAAGAGTGTTCTTAAGACCATATACCCTTATAGATCATAGTCCCTTTTTCGATATAATCAGAATGATCTTAAAAATATTCTTCCTCAATTCTTGCAGAAGTTAGATGTTAGAAAGGGAGATACAAACATATAACTAATTATATATATAGTTCTCAGAATCCATCCTTACCTTCTTCTTCTTCTTCTTCTTCTTCAGCAAGTATGTGTCCAAGAAAAATAAAAACATTTAATTTGAGAATTTAAACTCCTATGATGAAAAATAGGAGGAAAAAATAGAGTGAGAGAGAACTATTCCAGCACCAACTCCAAGGCTGACGAATCTTTTGATTAGTGTCGGAAAAGTTTTTGGAAATAACTAATTCAAAGCCTCGTCAGTTTTGGGGTTGGAGTTGGAATGGTTCTCTCACTCTGTTCTTTTCCTATTGTCTTTCATTATAGTTGTTTTAATTAACAAATTAATCGTTTTGATTGTTCATGTAAACTTTCTTAGTTAAGAAGAAACTTTAAGAAGAAGAAGAAGAACAATAAGAAGATTATGAAGGATTCTAAAGAAATAAAAATATATATATATATATATAACTAAATGTTGGTATTTCCTTTTCACTTTTGTGTATATATCAAGTTCTACAATTGTATAAACGTAAAAAAAAAGTTCTACAATTGTATATAATTTCTTGGAGATAAATTCCACCTAAAAGCATGATTGTGGCAACTGATAGAACTAACTTGTGACTTGATAAACTGTTTTTAAAAAAACTTATATGAAAAATTACTGAATGTAAGAAGAGAAATCTTTAAAGCAATACTAGATTCAGTAATATTTTAACTTGGTGTAAGATTAAGTACCTTTAACACAAGTTAGTTTCATAATAGATTGTGACCAATATGATAATCAATCTAAATTTTTATTCCAATCACATGTTAACATGTTTATTTATTTTGTATTAATAAGTTGGTGAATTATTGTTATTAATTTATTAATATATCATATGAATTTATTTATCAAGAACCAAGCATTCCCATGATTTATTTTGAAAAATTCCTTGAGTCACATAAGCAATAATGTTTGATGAACCAAAATTTCTGGAAAATAAAAAAAAAATCCCGAGTTACCGAGTAAAATGGGAGCACATTTTTTATAATAAACTAGCGGAAGGAATGGCACTACCATGCCCGTCTGACCTCTCTTTTTACTACGCTAACGTGTGTGTATATTTTAAGGGATAAATTTGACCCATATTTTGAAGAATAAAATAAAACAAAAATTGGTCTTTTTTTTTGTCTATGACTTGGCCCCGGGACCAGAATATGTCTTCACTCATTTTCAAATATGCTCAAAGAACAAAACAAATTTGAGAAATTTTTTCTAAAAGACCTCAAATTCTATTTTTATTGTTCCAATTTGTTCCTTTCAGAATTAATAATGAATTCAGTGGAAATTTGTCTGTAACACCCATACTAGACGTATCTAGAAAGTCTAGCACGTGCGTTATTTTAGTATTGGATACATTAAAATATACAACATAAAAACTTCGAATGAATATTATTTACAACAACAAAGCGTTCGTACTAAGATATACAACTCATCTTTCCTAAAGTATAATAAATACATCCTTGGAATCCATGCCATCCTGCTGCGGTACGAACGATCCCTTGTTGAAACATCCATCCGGCTTCAAGCTTGCAAACCAACTTGCTAATCTGAAACAAATAAGGATTGGGATGAGACATAATGTCTCAGTGAGTTCCCCTAAATCCTAGGCTATAGGTAACCTCAGGGGAAACCTACGGTCACCACGTGTCTACTTTACAACCTGCCGGTTGATTATACGTGTGTGGGGACTTGCTTTCTTAGACGGTTGTGCATACTAGGGCCGTCATAAAATCTTAACTTGTTATAGGCTTCTCATCTCGCATGTGTCATGGCGGTTAAGGGAGAACTAATACCGCAATGCCAAGATACTATCTACGCATCAAGGCCTTCACTTGCTAAAGTCATGACACAACTCTAAACCGGACGATTAGGGAAACCTAAGATCGTCTTCGGTATATCTTTCTTTACTTGCTTACTTGCTTACTTGAATAAATTGTAACTATCTAAATCTTGCCACAAGAGTGACTCTTTCTAGCTTGCTAGTTCTTGACTATCTTCTCACTTTATCTTTCTACTTCTTGACAGTCTATGCCAAGGCTCTATGACATAACACATAAATATAGAATGAATATGCATAGTCAGCTTTATTGATTATGTTAGCGTGTAACAAACAACTTATCTGAGTTCATTTTACGGATTAGTTCCGAGTGGAGTAACCCCGGAAGTTAATCCCTTACTACCGGTGATAATGCTTTGCAATAGCGCACCGGACTCCCTTAGTGAACGTGCGGGTCCCTTACGGCTTACCCCGTTCCCCTTGGAGAACCTTTTATATCCAACCTTGGAAGGAATATAAAAGACACGACACCTTAACTTAGTGAAATGCGGCTCCCTTTCGGCTTAACCATTCCCCTTGGGGAACCCCTTGAACCCAACCTTGGAAGGAATTCAAGAGACATAACACTTCTTATTATAATCTTAGTCTTATGCATGTATGAAGGTTTTACCTAAACATACTATCTCTTGTACCTCGGATCCTTGAACGATCCCACTAGAGGTAAACTTAAGCTTTGCTTATCTTACTTTGTGAATGGATACGAAATCGATTCACCTCTTGCCATACTCGTATGGCTCTTGCTTCTTATTAAGATAATTCTCTTAATACGTCTATGCGAAGAACTTAACTCCGCGTCTTATCTTTCTAGGGATCTTGCTATCTTGCTAGTTCTCGACAACTATGTCGAGGCTCTAATTCTTCCCTTGCTTAATGGTCAAATTACAACCCCAAACTTTACTTGACTAATTCTCTTATGTTATACTTCACTATATTATGAAATGCTTGCTTTATCGTACAAGAATTTTACTTGGAAAACCTATGCCTTGGGGTTTAGTTATGAAGTATTTACATTTATAAAAGATCACATGAGCTAAAGCCGAACCGGAGCACGACTAAAATACGAAAAGAGTAAAAAGGGCAGCAGCACATGTTTACTCGCCAAGCTACTCGCCATGGCGAGCTTGGTGGCGAGCAACACCACTCCCATTTGTTCTTACTCGCCGTGGCGAGCTCCATGCTCGCCGTGGCGAGTTGATGCAGTTCAGCACCTTCAAAAATGTTGTTTTGAGCCAAAACACAGCATCACTAAGTGTCCCAAGGCATATGGCATCTCTAGTGATCATAGGGAACCTGAAAAACAGTCTGAAAGCAAGCATTCACAAGCATAGCAAGCATAACAAAGGAAAGGGCAACAAAACATAACTAAAATCCCTAGAATTCATTCTTACTTTTCAAGTTAAATCACATGATCCCATAGGTGGGTATTCTATCTATGGAACTCACCTAAACCATCTCTTGAAGCATCATCACATCCCAAGCTCATACAAGCCCAAAACCCTAGCTCTTGATCATTTTCAACCTTGTTATTCTTTCTTGAAAACTAAGACACCTTGATCCTTGGCCATGGAGAAACCCTTCTTGATCAACTTAAAACCATAACCTTTTATCACTTCTTTGATTAAGATGGCACCATAACATGTTCTTGCTCAAGCTTCTAACATCACATTCACTTAAACCAAACCCTAGCTTCTTGAAAGAGAAAAGAATTGAAGCTCAATCTTAAATCCAAGTCTCTAGTTGTTTCTTGAAGGAGGAGGAGAGAAAGATGTCCAAGATAAAAGCTTCAACTTCAAACTTTACCCAAAACCCTATCTTCTTGAGAATCTCTTGATGAAGAGGAGGAGTAGAGAAATCAATTTAAATCTAACTTCCATATGCTTAGAGGATCATAGAGGAACACCATCTCAAGGCTTACCATGGAGGAAGGAAGTTTTAGATGATTTGGTGAAGAAGGAGAGAGATGTGCGTGGGAGAAGAGAAGAGAGAAGGGAGAAAGAAAACTTTGCCAACTTAGAGAGAGAAAGAGAATAGAGAATGAGATATTTTTGGGGTAAAAACAATTAAATATCCTTCCCACATGAAATTACCAAAATGCCCTTGCCTTTTAGCGTGTTAAAAGCGACACTGATACTTACTCCGTAATAAGCTGATATTACATAATAAATATTCTCCATTAACTTTCTTTCAAAAATACGTTCTCTGGGACGATCGACTGATACAGTTCAAACACTGACAGACGGGATGTTACATTTCTACCCCCCTTAAAAAAAATTTCGTCCTCGAAATTTAGAAACCATCTATCCATCTCTGAAACTGAACTTATCTTCTTCCGGTTTCAGTTAAACAAAGTCTATTCATAAGCACTCCAAAGAGTTCAAGGCATACTTTACTCTTCAAACGTGTAACTCATCCTCTTTCTTTATTCGCCTAAACGAATATGATTTCCTCAATCCTAATATCTTTCTTAAACTCTTAGAACCATCTTAGAACCTTGTGTCTGAAACACACTTTTGCTGCATGTGGACTAGTTGTCTCTATTCCATATCTCATCTTCTTAGCATAACCACTCACGTAAATAACCTTTTACTAACTAAAACACTCAGGATTTGCCTTTATACTGGGGTCCTACCGGAATCCAGGTTTGCCCTGCAGTACTTTCTGGTATCTGAAATATCTTATCATGCATACATCTTATTATGCATACATGATCTTTCTTACCGCATCTTGCGACTTATATCTCTTACTTATGTTACTTATCTTGATGATTATACAAATCCCTTAACTCTTTCAAGCTCTTCGAGAACCTTTCTAACTTGACATAAAGAAGCGAAATCCATTACGTCAATTCTCTTGATAATCTAATAACCAAATCTATGGTTTACTCACTTTAAAACTTTCTGCTAAGTTCATTTGCAATTGCATCGAACACTTTAGTACAAAACCGTGCATCCCGTATGATATTTATA
Source organism: Medicago sativa (assembly GCF_051527215.1). NCBI lineage: Eukaryota > Viridiplantae > Streptophyta > Magnoliopsida > Fabales > Fabaceae > Medicago > Medicago sativa. Next base: position 35,474,465 of record NC_140755.1, on the reverse strand, counting down.
TCACACGAACATTGCCATCTCCTCTTTAAAACTATATCCTCTTATTACTTGCACACTTCCGAATACCGCTTCTTGTTAATTAATAACGATACTCAATCTAGTACTTTACTTCAAGAAATTTCTAAACTTTGGTACATAGATTCTTGGAACGAATATTTACTTGAATAAAGAAAATCTCCTTTTGAAACCGAGTTGGTAATGGTACCTCAGAACCACAGGACGAGTCTCTAAATTTTATTAAAAAGGTTTTATAACTCGCCCCTAACTTGTCTATTTCAAGTTGGTCCTGAAGTATGTACGTCTTAAGTGAGCTTGCTCACTTACGGCGCAACTCATCGGTTTCATCAATATTTAATATCATACTTTTTAAAACAATTTCGTTCACAAATTCCTTAATACCAATCTTAACTTTGAGAAAACTACAAACATAGCTTATCGCCATTCTAGGAAGTATCGTTATCATTTAACAAGTTTGGTATAGGAGGGTACGTCCTTCATCTTGTAAAACTCATAAACCTTACTCCATTAAAATGGCACATGCTCTTCTACATATTCAACAACATCATTTAAACAACCCGACTACTTCATCTGGGGTATCTCTAGTCTTCTTTGTCTTACTTAAGCGAAGATACTTCCTTTATACTTCTACTTTAATCAACACTGACTGTGTGAGTATCGACACTCACTTTACACATCGAGAACTTCTCGTTCATCTCTTAGTACTTCTTATTAAAACTTTCATTACTTTCCCAAACATTCTTCGCGAAGATTCTTACAACCAAAGTTCCATGTTCCATGAGCACCGTTCACAACTTTACCGATTAATTTCCGCGGCGCTACTCTGATTCCCACCGGTTGGCTTTGACTAGTTCTCTAATTCGTTGAGACGAGTGAACTTCACACTCCTTCTATCTTTTCAATATTATCTTCGTGAACTCTTCTCAAACTTCCCATGGTAAACTCATCTTGCATTTGAACATATATGCCTTATGCATCTATCACGGTGCGTTCGTATTTTCCTCTTACTACGTTTTGCTTAATCGTATCTATACTTGCTCGTTAACTTTTCTTTCAAAGAAAACTTTGTAAATTAGCATATGGGTTATTGACGTTGATAGTTTTTTTTTTCCATTAAATACTTTTATAAATTATAATGAATCTAAGCCCCAATTGTTACTCTAAATTCACAGGACGAGTTGACAACACATACGTGCCATCAAATCTTTGTCCTAGTGAGTTTAGTATACTCTACGCGAGTCGTAACAACCGGTACTTGTAAAATTTTCTTTTTGAACTCAAAATGTCGACTTCAATCACCCATACGCATATATTCTTCTAAAATCTCGTACACTTTATGATTCAACATCCTAACGAGCTTTAGCAAGTTAATTAAGCAAAACATAAGTTCGAGGGATACTCTTAACTCCACAAAATCCGAGAACCTTATGACTTCGTACAACTCTTCACCTCTTTAACTTCTTTACTTCATGTCTTCACTTCCGTGACATCCGTTCTAAACACCGGAACCTCTAAACTTTTGATCTGAACTCTTTCTCGACCCTTGACATATCAACTCCCAAAGTTACCTTAACCGTATCGATCTTCGTTAATAGTTGCTCATGCCTTTTCCCATGAAAATCTTAGGATGTGATATGCATTTATTACTTGAGGTCATGAATGGTTTTTTTGTTACATAAAAGATTGTGAAGACAACTTCCCAATAGCTACTATAAATCCTAGGAACGAATTGAAATTTTTTGAAAAACTCAAATTTCGCTCCTGGTTCACTATTGGCAAGTTTCTTCGACTCAATTTTCCTAAAAACATTCTTTACTTAAAATTTTTATTCTCAAGTAACCAATGCACATCATTCATTCCTATCATTGTAAAATATTCTACAATGTATACACGACATCCATCAAACTATTTCGATACAGTTCTCAACTCGACGGAATCCACGGCTTAGTCCTGACGACATAATTTTCTCTTAAATCCTTAACTTCTTCTACTACTAGTAACTTGCCTTGCTACGTTACGACTTAACGCACCTTCAAAACACTAGAACCTTGCCCACTCTGAGTGTTCAAATCCATAACCTTATTCACATAAAGATTTCCCTGAGAGCCTACTAATTCCATCAACGACGTCGACTTCTTTCTAACTTGTAACCTTGCACTTACGTTCCGGAATGCAATTCCTTCCTATACAATAATTCTGTTCAAACAACAACTCTTACTGAAACTTCAAATCATACTTAGTTATTTCCAAACTCTTACTTACGGGTATACGCGTACCTTCCACATCTTTCTCGGAACCATCAGAGCGTTCCTTCTTAACATTATCTTACATTTCCGGAGGATCCATACTTCTACTACTTAGTTCACCGACCACTTGCTGGCACGACAAACTCTTACTTACTACTCATCCTGAGTTCTTACCTTTCGGTACAACTTCATCTCTTTCTTCATTCCTCCTGGGTCCTATTCAGCTCTCAGGCATCCATCCTAATCGTCGAATGTTAAATTGAGTTGATCAGGCTCAACTAACAATGACAACTAGAACTTTTACCCGGAACCCAATGGTCCCACTACATTGTTGTAACTTAATGACCCAAGGCACGGTCTGAATCGACCTGCTCTGATACCAAATGTAACACCCATACTAGACGTATCTAGAAAGTCTAGCACGTGCGTTATTTTAGTATTGGATACATTAAAATATACAACATAAAAACTTCGAATGAATATTATTTACAACAACAAAGCGTTCGTACTAAGATATACAACTCATCTTTCCTAAAGTATAATAAATACATCCTTGGAATCCATGCCATCCTGCTGCGGTACGAACGATCCCTTGTTGAAACATCCATCCGGCTTCAAGCTTGCAAACCAACTTGCTAATCTGAAACAAATAAGGATTGGGATGAGACATAATGTCTCAGTGAGTTCCCCTAAATCCTAGGCTATAGGTAACCTCAGGGGAAACCTACGGTCACCACGTGTCTACTTTACAACCTGCCGGTTGATTATACGTGTGTGGGGACTTGCTTTCTTAGACGGTTGTGCATACTAGGGCCGTCATAAAATCTTAACTTGTTATAGGCTTCTCATCTCGCATGTGTCATGGCGGTTAAGGGAGAACTAATACCGCAATGCCAAGATACTATCTACGCATCAAGGCCTTCACTTGCTAAAGTCATGACACAACTCTAAACCGGACGATTAGGGAAACCTAAGATCGTCTTCGGTATATCTTTCTTTACTTGCTTACTTGCTTACTTGAATAAATTGTAACTATCTAAATCTTGCCACAAGAGTGACTCTTTCTAGCTTGCTAGTTCTTGACTATCTTCTCACTTTATCTTTCTACTTCTTGACAGTCTATGTCAAGGCTCTATGACATAACACATAAATATAGAATGAATATGCATAGTCAGCTTTATTGATTATGTTAGCGTGTAACAAACAACTTATCTGAGTTCATTTTACGGATTAGTTCCGAGTGGAGTAACCCCGGAAGTTAATCCCTTACTACCGGTGATAATGCTTTGCAATAGCGCACCGGACTCCCTTAGTGAACGTGCGGGTCCCTTACGGCTTACCCCGTTCCCCTTGGAGAACCTTTTATATCCAACCTTGGAAGGAATATAAAAGACACGACACCTTAACTTAGTGAAATGCGGCTCCCTTTCGGCTTAACCATTCCCCTTGGGGAACCCCTTGAACCCAACCTTGGAAGGAATTCAAGAGACATAACACTTCTTATTATAATCTTAGTCTTATGCATGTATGAAGGTTTTACCTAAACATACTATCTCTTGTACCTCGGATCCTTGAACGATCCCACTAGAGGTAAACTTAAGCTTTGCTTATCTTACTTTGTGAATGGATACGAAATCGATTCACCTCTTGCCATACTCGTATGGCTCTTGCTTCTTATTAAGATAATTCTCTTAATACGTCTATGCGAAGAACTTAACTCCGCGTCTTATCTTTCTAGGGATCTTGCTATCTTGCTAGTTCTCGACAACTATGTCGAGGCTCTAATTCTTCCCTTGCTTAATGGTCAAATTACAACCCCAAACTTTACTTGACTAATTCTCTTATGTTATACTTCACTATATTATGAAATGCTTGCTTTATCGTACAAGAATTTTACTTGGAAAACCTATGCCTTGGGGTTTAGTTATGAAGTATTTACATTTATAAAAGATCACATGAGCTAAAGCCGAACCGGAGCACGACTAAAATACGAAAAGAGTAAAAAGGGCAGCAGCACATGTTTACTCGCCAAGCTACTCGCCATGGCGAGCTTGGTGGCGAGCAACACCACTCCCATTTGTTCTTACTCGCCGTGGCGAGCTCCATGCTCGCCGTGGCGAGTTGATGCAGTTCAGCACCTTCAAAAATGTTGTTTTGAGCCAAAACACAGCATCACTAAGTGTCCCAAGGCATATGGCATCTCTAGTGATCATAGGGAACCTGAAAAACAGTCTGAAAGCAAGCATTCACAAGCATAGCAAGCATAACAAAGGAAAGGGCAACAAAACATAACTAAAATCCCTAGAATTCATTCTTACTTTTCAAGTTAAATCACATGATCCCATAGGTGGGTATTCTATCTATGGAACTCACCTAAACCATCTCTTGAAGCATCATCACATCCCAAGCTCATACAAGCCCAAAACCCTAGCTCTTGATCATTTTCAACCTTGTTATTCTTTCTTGAAAACTAAGACACCTTGATCCTTGGCCATGGAGAAACCCTTCTTGATCAACTTAAAACCATAACCTTTTATCACTTCTTTGATTAAGATGGCACCATAACATGTTCTTGCTCAAGCTTCTAACATCACATTCACTTAAACCAAACCCTAGCTTCTTGAAAGAGAAAAGAATTGAAGCTCAATCTTAAATCCAAGTCTCTAGTTGTTTCTTGAAGGAGGAGGAGAGAAAGATGTCCAAGATAAAAGCTTCAACTTCAAACTTTACCCAAAACCCTATCTTCTTGAGAATCTCTTGATGAAGAGGAGGAGTAGAGAAATCAATTTAAATCTAACTTCCATATGCTTAGAGGATCATAGAGGAACACCATCTCAAGGCTTACCATGGAGGAAGGAAGTTTTAGATGATTTGGTGAAGAAGGAGAGAGATGTGCGTGGGAGAAGAGAAGAGAGAAGGGAGAAAGAAAACTTTGCCAACTTAGAGAGAGAAAGAGAATAGAGAATGAGATATTTTTGGGGTAAAAACAATTAAATATCCTTCCCACATGAAATTACCAAAATGCCCTTGCCTTTTAGCGTGTTAAAAGCGACACTGATACTTACTCCGTAATAAGCTGATATTACATAATAAATATTCTCCATTAACTTTCTTTCAAAAATACGTTCTCTGGGACGATCGACTGATACAGTTCAAACACTGACAGACGGGATGTTACATTGTCGATATTAAATTACGGGTTAAATATGTTTTTAGTCCCTCCCTGAAATTTTTTATTCACTTTTAGTCCCTATTTGCATTGTATAGGGACTATTTTGGAGGACTAAAATTATCCAATTTTTGTAAAAAGTTTTCAAAATAGAGACTATTTTTACAAACTAAAATATTTTGAAGGACTAAATTATCCAATTTTTGTAAAATGTTTTCAAAATAGAGACTATTTTTACAAACTAAAATATTTTGAAGGACTAAAATTACCATTAAAATTTCATAGGGACTAACCTTAAAAATTCATGATTTTGTAGGGACTAAAAACATATTTAACCCTTAAATTATTTGAAAAATATATATTGATATATATTTCATTATTTGGAAATTTCAAATGAAATAATTAATTTAGTCATTATTAGAAAGTTTTTTCATAGTCGCCAAATTTCGTTACAATATTTTGGAACACATCCTGATATATTTTGGTATGCAATCTAATATATTTTCGTAAGTGATTAGACATATATTTTGGCACTCAATAATATATTTTTTGTACTCAATATGATATATTTGGTATTGAATTTGAGATATTTTTGTACTAGATCTAATATGTGAATTACTTGTTCCCAAAGTTTCTCATATATTAGTTGTGAATTTTTTCTATAAATAGAGAGCTCACATATATTGCATTCTACACACTGAAAGGTATTCTGAAACTTCGAATCATTTTCTTCTCTCTCCCTCTTTGACTTGTGTTGACGAGTCATTCTTCCCTTCATCTTCTTTTTTTTTTTTTTGGTCCATGAAATTAACCCTTTTCTTCTTTCTCCCTTTTTGACTTGTGTTGAAGAAGTTTTCTTCCCTTCATTTCTTTTCCTTCGAAATTAAGAGTGTTCTTAAGACCATATACCCTTATAGATCATAGTCCCTTTTTCGATATAATCAGAATGACCTTAAAAATATTCTTCCTCAATTCTTGCAGAAGTTAGATGTTAGAAAGGGAGATACAAACATATAACTAATTATATATATAGTTCTCAGAATCCATCCTTACCTTCTTCTTCTTCTTCTTCTTCTTCTTCTTCTTCTTCAGCAAGTATGTGTCCAAGAAAAATAAAAACATTTAATTTGAGAATTTAAACTCCTATGATGAAAAATAGGAGGAAAAAATAGAGTGAGAGAGAACTATTCCAGCACCAACTCCAAGGCTGACGAATCTTTTGATTAGTGTCGGAAAAGTTTTTGGAAATAACTAATTCAAAGCCTCGTCAGTTTTGGGGTTGGAGTTGGAATGGTTCTCTCACTCTGTTCTTTTCCTATTGTCTTTCATTATAGGTGTTTTAATTAACAAATTAATCGTTTTGATTGTTCATGTAAACTTTCTTAGTTAAGAAGAAACTTTAAGAAGAAGAAGAAGAACAATAAGAAGATTATGAAGGATTCTAAAGAAATAAAAATATATATATATATATATATATATATATATATATATATATAACTAAATGTTGGTATTTCCTTTTCACTTTTGTGTATATATCAAGTTCTACAATTGTATAAACGTAAAAAAAAAAGTTCTACAATTGTATATAATTTCTTGGAGATAAATTCCACCTAAAAGCATGATTGTGGCAACTGATAGAACTAACTTGTGACTTGATAAACTGTTTTTACAAAAACTTATATGAAAAATTACTGAATGTAAGAAGAGAAATCTTTAAAGCAATACTAGATTCAGTAATATTTTAACTTGGTGTAAGATTGAGTACCTTTAACACAAGTTAGTTTCATAATAGATTGTGACCAATATGATAATCAATCTAAATTTTTATTCCAATCACATGTTAACATGTTTATTTATTTTGTATTAATAAGTTGATGAATTATTGTTATTAATTTATTAATATATCATATGAATTTATTTATCAAGAACCAAGCATTCCCATGATTTATTTTGAAAAATTCCATGAGTCACATAAGCAATAATGTTTGATGAACCAAAATTTCTGGAAAAAAAAATAAAATCCCGAGTTACCGAGTAAAATGGGAGCACATTTTTTATAATAAACTAGCGGAAGGAATGGCACTACCATGCCCGTCTGACCTCTCTTTTTACTACGCTAACGTGTGTGTATATTTTAAGGGATAAATTTGACCCATATTTTGAAGAATAAAATAAAACAAAAATTGGTCTTTTTTTTTTTGTCTATGACTTGGCCCCGGGACCAGAATATGTCTTCACTCATTTTCAAATATGCTCAAAGAACAAAAAAAATTTGAGAAATTTTTTCTAAAAGACCTCAAATTCTATTTTTATTGTTCCAATTTGTTCCTTTCAGAATTAATAATGAATTCAGTGGAAATTTGTCGATATTAAATTACGGGATAAATATGTTTTTAGTCCCTCCCTGAAATTTTTTATTCACTTTTAGTCCCTATTTGCATTGTATAGGGACTATTTTGGAGGACTAAAATTATCCAATTTTTGTAAAAAGTTTTCAAAATAGAGACTATTTTTACAAACTAAAATATTTTGGAGGACTAAATTATCCAATTTTTGTAAAATGTTTTCAAAATAGAGACTATTTTTACAAACTAAAATATTTTGGAGGACTAAAATTACCATTAAAATTTCATAGGGACTAACCTTAAAAATTCATGATTTTGTAGGGACTAAAAACATATTTAACCCTTAAATTATTTGAAAAATATATATTGATATATATTTTATTATTTGGAAATTTCAAATGAAATAATTAATTTAGTCATTAGTAGAAAGTTTTTTCATAGTCGCCAAATTTCGTTACCATATTTTGGAACACATCCTGATATATTTTGGTATGCAATCTAATATATTTTCGTAAGTGATTAGACATATATTTTGGCACTCAATAATATATTTTTTGTACTCAATATGATATATTTGGTACTGAATTTGAGATATTTTTGTACTAGATCTAATATGTGAATTACTTGTTCCCAAAGTTTCTCATATATTAGTTGTGAATTTTTTCTATAAATAGAGAGCTCACATATATTGCATTCTACACACTGAAAGGTATTCTGAAACTTCGAATCATTTTCTTCTCTCTCCCTCTTTGACTTGTGTTGACGAGTCATTCTTCCCTTCATCTTCTTTTTTTTTTTTTTTGGTCCATGAAATTAACCCTTTTCTTCTTTCTCCCTTTTTGACTTGTGTTGAAGAAGTTTTCTTCCCTTCATTTTTTTTCCTTCGAAATTAAGAGTGTTCTTAAGACCATATACCCTTATAGATCATAGTCCCTTTTTCGATATAATCAGAATGATCTTAAAAATATTCTTCCTCAATTCTTGCAGAAGTTAGATGTTAGAAAGGGAGATACAAACATATAACTAATTATATATATAGTTCTCAGAATCCATCCTTACCTTCTTCTTCTTCTTCTTCTTCTTCTTCTTCTTCAGCAAGTATGTGTCCAAGAAAAATAAAAACATTTAATTTGAGAATTTAAACTCCTATGATGAAAAATAGGAGGAAAAAATAGAGTGAGAGAGAACTATTCCAGCACCAACTCCAAGGCTGACGAATCTTTTGATTAGTGTCGGAAAAGTTTTTGGAAATAACTAATTCAAAGCCTCGTCAGTTTTGGGGTTGGAGTTGGAATGGTTCTCTCACTCTGTTCTTTTCCTATTGTCTTTCATTATAGGTGTTTTAATTAACAAATTAATCGTTTTGATTGTTCATGTAAACTTTCTTAGTTAAGAAGAAACTTTAAGAAGAAGAAGAAGAACAATAAGAAGATTATGAAGGATTCTAAAGAAATATATATATATATATATATATAACTAAATGTTGGTATTTCCTTTTCACTTTTGTGTATATATCAAGTTCTACAATTGTATAAACGTAAAAAAAAAAGTTCTACAATTGTATATAATTTCTTGGAGATAAATTCCACCTAAAAGCATGATTGTGGCAACTGATAGAACTAACTACTAACTTGTGACTTGATAAACTGTTTTTACAAAAACTTATATGAAAAATTACTGAATGTAAGAAGAGAAATCTTTAAAGCAATACTAGATTCAGTAATATTTTAACTTGGTGTAAGATTGAGTACCTTTAACACAAGTTAGTTTCATAATAGATTGTGACCAATATGATAATCAATCTAAATTTTTATTCCAATCACATGTTAACATGTTTATTTATTTTGTATTAATAAGTTGATGAATTATTGTTATTAATTTATTAATATATCATATGAATTTATTTATCAAGAACCAAGCATTCCCATGATTTATTTTGAAAAATTCCTTGAGTCACATAAGCAATAATGTTTGATGAACCAAAATTTCTGGAAAATAAAAAAAAAAATCCCGAGTTACCGAGTAAAATGGGAGCACATTTTTTATAATAAACTAGCGGAAGGAATGGCACTACCATGCCCGTCTGACCTCTCTTTTTACTACGCTAACGTGTGTGTATATTTTAAGGGATAAATTTGACCCATATTTTGAAGAATAAAATAAAACAAAAATTGGTCTTTTTTTTTTGTCTATGACTTGGCCCCGGGACCAGAATATGTCTTCACTCATTTTCAAATATGCTCAAAGAACAAAACAAATTTGAGAAATTTTTTCTAAAACACCTCAAATTCTATTTTTATTGTTCCAATTTGTTCCTTTCAGAATTAATAATGAATTCAGTGGATATTTGTCGATATTAAATTACGGGATAAATATGTTTTTAGTCCCTCCCTGAAATTTTTTATTCACTTTTAGTCCCTATTTGCATTGTATAGGGACTATTTTGGAACTAAAATTATCCAATTTTTGTAAAAAGTTTTCAAAATAGAGACTATTTTTACAAAATAAAATATTTTGGAGGACTAAATTATCCAATTTTTGTAAAATGTTTTCAAAATAGAGACTATTTTTACAAACTAAAATATTTTGGAGGACTAAAATTACCATTAAAATTTCATAAGGACTAACCTTAAAAATTCATGATTTTGTAGGGACTAAAAACATATTTAACCCTTAAATTATTTGAAAAATATATATTGATATATATTTTATTATTTGGAAATTTCAAATGAAATAATTAATTTAGTCATTAGTAGAAAGTTTTTTCATAGTCGGCAAATTTCGTTACCATATTTTGGAACACATCCTGATATATTTTGGTATGCAATCTAATATATTTTCGTAAGTGATTAGACATATATTTTGGCACTCAATAATATGTTTTTTGTACTCAATATGATATATTTGGTACTGAATTTGAGATATTTTTGTACTAGATCTAATATGTGAATTACTTGTTCCCAAAGTTTCTCATATATTAGTTGTGAATTTTTTCTATAAATAGAGAGCTCACATATATTGCATTCTACACACTGAAAGGTATTCTGAAACTTTGAATCATTTTCTTCTCTCTCCCTCTTTGACTTGTGTTGACGAGTCATTCTTCCCTTCATCTTCTTCTTTTTTTTTTTTTGGTCCATGAAATTAACCCTTTTCTTCTTTCTCCCTTTTTGACTTGTGTTGAAGAAGTTTTCTTCCCTTCATTTTTTTTCCTTCGAAATTAAGAGTGTTCTTAAGACCATATACCCTTATAGATCATAGTCCCTTTTTCGATATAATCAGAATGATCTTAAAAATATTCTTCCTCAATTCTTGCAGAAGTTAGATGTTAGAAAGGGAGATACAAACATATAACTAATTATATATATAGTTCTCAGAATCCATCCTTACCTTCTTCTTCTTCTTCTTCTTCTTCTTCTTCTTCTTCAGCAAGTATGTGTCCAAGAAAAATAAAAACATTTAATTTGAGAATTTAAACTCCTATGATGAAAAATAGGAGGAAAAAATAGAGTGAGAGAGAACTATTCCAGCACCAACTCCAAGGCTGACGAATCTTTTGATTAGTGTCGGAAAAGTTTTTGGAAATAACTAATTCAAAGCCTCGTCAGTTTTGGGGTTGGAGTTGGAATGGTTCTCTCACTCTGTTCTTTTCCTATTGTCTTTCATTATAGGTGTTTTAATTAACAAATTAATCGTTTTGATTGTTCATGTAAACTTTCTTAGTTAAGAAGAAACTTTAAGAAGAAGAAGAAGAACAATAAGAAGATTATGAAGGATTCTAAAGAAATAAATATATATATATATATATATATAACTAAATGTTGGTATTTCCTTTTCACTTTTGTGTATATATCAAGTTCTACAATTGTATAAACGTAAAAAAAAAAGTTCTACAATTGTATATAATTTCTTGGAGATAAATTCCACCTAAAAGCATGATTGTGGCAACTGATAGAACTAACTACTAACTTGTGACTTGATAAACTGTTTTTACAAAAACTTATATGAAAAATTACTGAATGTAAGAAGAGAAATATTTAAAGCAATACTAGATTCAGTAATATTTTAACTTGGTGTAAGATTGAGTACCTTTAACACAAGTTAGTTTCATAATAGATTGTGACCAATATGATAATCAATCTAAATTTTTATTCCAATCACATGTTAACATGTTTATTTATTTTGTATTAATAAGTTGATGAATTATTGTTATTAATTTATTAATATATCATATGAATTTATTTATCAAGAACCAAGCATTCCCATGATTTATTTTGAAAAATTCCTTGAGTCACATAAGCAATAATGTTTGATGAACCAAAATTTCTGGAAAATAAAAAAAAAATCCCGAGTTACCGAGTAAAATGGGAGCACATTTTTTATAATAAACTAGCGGAAGGAATGGCACTACCATGCCCGTCTGACCTCTCTTTTTACTACGCTAACGTGTGTGTATATTTTAAGGGATAAATTTGACCCATATTTTGAAGAATAAAATAAAACAAAAATTGGTCTTTTTTTTTTGTCTATGACTTGGCCCCGGGACCAGAATATGTCTTCACTCATTTTCAAATATGCTCAAAGAACAAAACAAATTTGAGAAATTTTTTCTAAAACACCTCAAATTCTATTTTTATTGTTCCAATTTGTTCCTTTCAGAATTAATAATGAATTCAGTGGATATTTGTCGATATTAAATTACGGGATAAATATGTTTTTAGTCCCTCCCTGAAATTTTTTATTCACTTTTAGTCCCTATTTGCATTGTATAGGGACTATTTTGGAACTAAAATTATCCAATTTTTGTAAAAAGTTTTCAAAATAGAGACTATTTTTACAAACTAAAATATTTTGGAGGACTAAATTATCCAATTTTTGTAAAATGTTTTCAAAATAGAGACTATTTTTACAAACTAAAATATTTTGGAGGACTAAAATTACCATTAAAATTTCATAAGGACTAACCTTAAAAATTCATGATTTTGTAGGGACTAAAAACATATTTAACCCTTAAATTATTTGAAAAATATATATTGATATATATTTTATTATTTGGAAATTTCAAATGAAATAATTAATTTAGTCATTAGTAGAAAGTTTTTTCATAGTCGGCAAATTTCGTTACCATATTTTGGAACACATCCTGATATATTTTGGTATGCAATCTAATATATTTTCGTAAGTGATTAGACATATATTTTGGCACTCAATAATATGTTTTTTGTACTCAATATGATATATTTGGTACTGAATTTGAGATATTTTTGTACTAGATCTAATATGTGAATTACTTGTTCCCAAAGTTTCTCATATATTAGTTGTGAATTTTTTCTATAAATAGAGAGCTCACATATATTGCATTCTACACACTGAAAGGTATTCTGAAACTTCGAATCATTTTCTTCTCTCTCCCTCTTTGACTTGTGTTGACGAGTCATTCTTCCCTTCATCTTCTTCTTTTTTTTTTTTTTGGTCCATGAAATTAACCCTTTTCTTCTTTCTCCCTTTTTGACTTGTGTTGAAGAAGTTTTCTTCCCTTCATTTTTTTTCCTTCGAAATTAAGAGTGTTCTTAAGACCATATACCCTTATAGATCATAGTCCCTTTTTCGATATAATCAGAATGATCTTAAAAATATTCTTCCTCAATTCTTGCAGAAGTTAGATGTTAGAAAGGGAGATACAAACATATAACTAATTATATATATAGTTCTCAGAATCCATCCTTACCTTCTTCTTCTTCTTCTTCTTCTTCTTCAGCAAGTATGTGTCCAAGAAAAATAAAAACATTTAATTTGAGAATTTAAACTCCTATGATGAAAAATAGGAGGAAAAAATAGAGTGAGAGAGAACTATTCCAGCACCAACTCCAAGGCTGACGAATCTTTTGATTAGTGTCGGAAAAGTTTTTGGAAATAACTAATTCAAAGCCTCGTCAGTTTTGGGGTTGGAGTTGGAATGGTTCTCTCACTCTGTTCTTTTCCTATTGTCTTTCATTATAGGTGTTTTAATTAACAAATTAATTGTTTTGATTGTTCATGTAAACTTTCTTAGTTAAGAAGAAACTTTAAGAAGAAGAAGAAGAACAATAAGAAGATTATGAAGGATTCTAAAGAAATAAATATATATATATATATATATATATATATATATATAACTAAATGTTGGTATTTCCTTTTCACTTTTGTGTATATATCAAGTTCTACAATTGTATAAACGTAAAAAAAAAAAGTTCTACAATTGTATATAATTTCTTGGAGATAAATTCCACCTAAAAGCATGATTGTGGCAACTGATAGAACTAACTTGTGACTTGATAAACTGTTTTTACAAAAAACTTATATGAAAAATAACTGAATGTAAGAAGAGAAATCTTTAAAGCAATACTAGATTCAGTAATATTTTAACTTGGTGTAAGATTGAGTACCTTTAACACAAGTTAGTTTCATAATAGATTGTGACCAATATGATAATCAATCTAAATTTTTATTCCAATCACATGTTAACATGTTTATTTATTTTGTATTAATAAGTTGATGAATTATTGTTATTAATTTATTAATATATCATATGAATTTATTTATCAAGAACCAAGCATTCCCATGATTTATTTTGAAAAATTCCATGAGTCACATAAGCAATAATGTTTGATGAACCAAAATTTCTGGAAAAAAAAATAAAATCCCGAGTTACCGAGTAAAATGGGAGCACATTTTTTATAATAAACTAGCGGAAGGAATGGCACTACCATGCCCGTCTGACCTCTCTTTTTACTACGCTAACGTGTGTGTATATTTTAAGGGATAAATTTGACCCATATTTTGAAGAATAAAATAAAACAAAAATTGGTCTTTTTTTTTTTGTCTATGACTTGGCCCCGGGACCAGAATATGTCTTCACTCATTTTCAAATATGCTCAAAGAACAAAACAAATTTGAGAAATTTTTTCTAAAAGACCTCAAATTCTATTTTTATTGTTCCAATTTGTTCCTTTCAGAATTAATAATGAATTCAGTGGAAATTTGTCGATATTAAATTACGGGATAAATATGTTTTTAGTCCCTCCCTGAAATTTTTTATTCACTTTTAGTCCCTATTTGCATTGTATAGGGACTATTTTGGAGGACTAAAATTATCCAATTTTTGTAAAAAGTTTTCAAAATAGAGACTATTTTTACAAACTAAAATATTTTGGAGGACTAAATTATCCAATTTTTGTAAAATGTTTTCAAAATAGAGACTATTTTTACAAACTAAAATATTTTGGAGGACTAAAATTACCATTAAAATTTCATAGGGACTAACTTTAAAAATTCATGATTTTGTAGGGACTAAAAACATATTTAACCCTTAAATTATTTGAAAAATATATATTGATATATATTTTATTATTTGGAAATTTCAAATGAAATAATTAATTTAGTCATTATTAGAAAGTTTTTTCATAGTCGCCAAATTTCGTTACCATATTTTGGAACACATCCTGATATATTTTGGTATGCAATCTAATATATTTTCGTAAGTGATTAGACATATATTTTGGCACTCAATAATATATTTTTTGTACTCAATATGATATATTTGGTACTGAATTTGAGATATTTTTGTACTAGATCTAATATATGAATTACTTGTTCCCAAAGTTTCTCATATATTAGTTGTGAATTTTTTCTATAAATAGAGAGCTCACATATATTGCATTCTACACACTGAAAGGTATTCTGAAACTTCGAATCATTTTCTTCTCTCTCCCTCTTTGACTTGTGTTGACGAGTCATTCTTCCCTTCATCTTCTTTTTTTTTTTTTTTTGGTCCATGAAATTAACCCTTTTCTTCTTTCTCCCTTTTTGACTTGTGTTGAAGAAGTTTTCTTCCCTTCATTTTTTTTCCTTCGAAATTAAGAGTGTTCTTAAGACCATATACCCTTATAGATCATAGTCCCTTTTTCCATATAATCAGAATGATCTTAAAAATATTCTTCCTCAATTCTTGCAGAAGTTAGATGTTAGAAAGGGAGATACAAACATATAACTAATTATATATATAGTTCTCAGAATCCATCCTTACCTTCTTCTTCTTCTTCTTCTTCTTCTTCAGCAAGTATGTGTCCAAGAAAAATAAAAACATTTAATTTGAGAATTTAAACTCCTATGATGAAAAATAGGAGGAAAAAATAGAGTGAGAGAGAACTATTCCAGCACCAACTCCAAGGCTGACGAATCTTTTGATTAGTGTCGGAAAAGTTTTTGGAAATAACTAATTCAAAGCCTCGTCAGTTTTGGGGTTGGAGTTGGAATGGTTCTCTCACTCTGTTCTTTTCCTATTGTCTTTCATTATAGGTGTTTTAATTAACAAATTAATCGTTTTGATTGTTCATGTAAACTTTCTTAGTTAAGAAGAAACTTTAAGAAGAAGAAGAAGAACAATAAGAAGATTATGAAGGATTCTAAAGAAATAAATATATATATATATATATATATATATATATAACTAAATGTTGGTATTTCCTTTTCACTTTTGTGTATATATCAAGTTCTACAATTGTATAAACGTAAAAAAAAAAGTTCTACAATTGTATATAATTTCTTGGAGATAAATTCCACCTAAAAGCATGATTGTGGCAACTGATAGAACTAACTACTAACTTGTGACTTGATAAACTGTTTTTACAAAAACTTATATGAAAAATTACTGAATGTAAGAAGAGAAATCTTTAAAGCAATACTAGATTCAGTAATATTTTAACTTGGTGTAAGATTGAGTACCTTTAACACAAGTTAGTTTCATAATAGATTGTGACCAATATGATAATCAATCTAAATTTTTATTCCAATCACATGTTAACATGTTTATTTATTTTGTATTAATAAGTTGATGAATTATTGTTATTAATTTATTAATATATCATATGAATTTATTTATCAAGAACCAAGCATTCCCATGATTTATTTTGAAAAATTCCTTGAGTCACATAAGCAATAATGTTTGATGAACCAAAATTTCTGGAAAATAAAAAAAAAAATCCCGAGTTACCGAGTAAAATGGGAGCACATTTTTTATAATAAACTAGCGGAAGGAATGGCACTACCATGCCCGTCTGACCTCTCTTTTTACTACGCTAACGTGTGTGTATATTTTAAGGGATAAATTTGACCCATATTTTGAAGAATAAAATAAAACAAAAATTGGTCTTTTTTTTTTGTCTATGACTTGGCCCCGGGACCAGAATATGTCTTCACTCATTTTCAAATATGCTCAAAGAACAAAACAAATTTGAGAAATTTTTTCTAAAAGACCTCAAATTCTATTTTTATTGTTCCAATTTGTTCCTTTCAGAATTAATAATGAATTCAGTGGATATTTGTCGATATTAAATTACGGGATAAATATGTTTTTAGTCCCTCCCTGAAATTTTTTATTCACTTTTAGTCCCTATTTGCATTGTATAGGGACTATTTTGGAACTAAAATTATCCAATTTTTGTAAAAAGTTTTCAAAATAGAGACTATTTTTACAAACTAAAATATTTTGGAGGACTAAATTATCCAATTTTTGTAAAATGTTTTCAAAATAGAGACTATTTTTACAAACTAAAATATTTTGGAGGACTAAAATTACCATTAAAATTTCATAAGGACTAACCTTAAAAATTCATGATTTTGTAGGGACTAAAAACATATTTAACCCTTAAATTATTTGAAAAATATATATTGATATATATTTTATTATTTGGAAATTTCAAATGAAATAATTAATTTAGTCATTAGTAGAAAGTTTTTTCATAGTCGGCAAATTTCGTTACCATATTTTGGAACACATCCTGATATATTTTGGTATGCAATCTAATATATTTTCGTAAGTGATTAGACATATATTTTGGCACTCAATAATATATTTTTTGTACTCAATATGATATATTTGGTACTGAATTTGAGATATTTTTGTACTAGATCTAATATGTGAATTACATATTTTTTGTACTCAATAGGATATATTTGGTACTGAATTTGAGATATTTTTGTACTAGATATAATATGTGAATTACTTGTTCCCAAAGTTTCTCATATATTAGTTGTGAATTTTTTCTATAAATAGAGAGCTCACATATATTGCATTCTACACACTGAAAGGTATTCTGAAACTTCGAATCATTTTCTTCTCTCTCCCTCTTTGACTTGTGTTGACGAGTCATTCTTCCCTTCATCTTCTTCTTTTTTTTTTTTTGGTCCATGAAATTAACCCTTTTCTTCTTTCTCCCTTTTTGACTTGTGTTGAAGAAGTTTTCTTCCCTTCATTTTTTTTCCTTCGAAATTAAGAGTGTTCTTAAGACCATATACCCTTATAGATCATAGTCCCTTTTTCGATATAATCAGAATGATCTTAAAAATATTCTTCCTCAATTCTTGCAGAAGTTAGATGTTAGAAAGGGAGATACAAACATATAACTAATTATATATATAGTTCTCAGAATCCATCCTTACCTTCTTCTTCTTCTTCTTCTTCTTCTTCTTCAGCAAGTATGTGTCCAAGAAAAATAAAAACATTTAATTTGAGAATTTAAACTCCTATGATGAAAAATAGGAGGAAAAAATAGAGTGAGAGAGAACTATTCCAGCACCAACTCCAAGGCTGACGAATCTTTTGATTAGTGTCGGAAAAGTTTTTGGAAATAACTAATTCAAAGCCTCGTCAGTTTTGGGGTTGGAGTTGGAATGGTTCTCTCACTCTGTTCTTTTCCTATTGTCTTTCATTATAGGTGTTTTAATTAACAAATTAATCGTTTTGATTGTTCATGTAAACTTTTTTAGTTAAGAAGAAACTTTAAGAAGAAGAAGGAGAACAATAAGAAGATTATGAAGGATTCTAAAGAAATAAATAAATATATATATATATATATATATATATATATATATATATATATATAACTAAATGTTGGTATTTCCTTTTCACTTTTGTGTATATATCAAGTTCTACAATTGTATAAACGTAAAAAAAAA
Source organism: Medicago sativa (assembly GCF_051527215.1). Classification (NCBI taxonomy): domain Eukaryota; kingdom Viridiplantae; phylum Streptophyta; class Magnoliopsida; order Fabales; family Fabaceae; genus Medicago; species Medicago sativa. The sequence continues at coordinate 35,455,692 of NC_140755.1, read as the reverse complement.
AGTTCTACAATTGTATATAATTTCTTGGAGATAAATTCCACCTAAAAGCATGATTGTGGCAACTGATAGAACTAACTTGTGACTTGATAAACTGTTTTTACAAAAAACTTATATGAAAAATTACTGAATGTAAGAAGAGAAATCTTTAAAGCAATACTAGATTCAGTAATATTTTAACTTGGTGTAAGATTGAGTACCTTTAACACAAGTTAGTTTCATAATAGATTGTGACCAATATGATAATCAATCTAAATTTTTATTCCAATCACATGTTAACATGTTTATTTATTTTGTATTAATAAGTTGATGAATTATTGTTATTAATTTATTAATATATCATATGAATTTATTTATCAAGAACCAAGCATTCCCATGATTTATTTTGAAAAATTCCATGAGTCACATAAGCAATAATGTTTGATGAACCAAAACTTTTGGAAAAAAAAAATCCCGAGTTACCGAGTAAAATGGGAGCACATTTTTTATAATAAACTAGCGGAAGGAATGACACTACCATGCCCGTCTGACCTCTCTTTTTACTACGCTAACGTGTGTGTATATTTTAAGGGATAAATTTGACCCATATTTTGAAGAATAAAATAAAACAAAAATTGGTCTTTTTTTTTTTTTGTCGATGACTTGGCCCCGGGACCAGAATATGTCTTCACTCATTTTCAAATATGCTCAAAGAACAAAACAAATTTGAGAAATTTTTTCTAAAAGACCTCAAATTCTATTTTTATTGTTCCAATTTGTTCCATTCAGAATTAATAATGAATTCAGTGGAAATTTGTCGATATTAAATTATGGGTTAAATATGTTTTTAGTCCCTCCCTGAAATTTTTTATTCACTTTTAGTCCCTATTTGCATTGTATAGGGACTATTTTGGAGGACTAAAATTATCCAATTTTTGTAAAATGTTTTCAAAATAGAGACTATTTTTACAAACTAAAATATTTTGGAGGACTAAATTATCCAATTTTTGTAAAATGTTTTCAAAATAGAGACTATTTTTACAAACTAAAATATTTTGGAGGACTAAAATTACCATTAAAATTTCATAGGGACTAACCTTAAAAATTCATGATTTTGTAGGGACTAAAAACATATTTAACCCCTAAATTATTTGAAAAATATATATTGATATATATTTTATTATTTGGAAATTTCAAATGAAATAATTAATTTAGTCATTATTAGAAAGTTTTTTCATAGTCGCCAAATTTCGTTACAATATTTTGGAACACATCCTGATATATTTTGGTATGCAATCTAATATATTTTCGTAAGTGATTAGACATATATTTTGGCACTCAATAATATATTTTTTGTACTCAATATGATATATTTGGTACTGAATTTGAGATATTTTTGTATTAGATCTAATATGTGAATTACTTGTTCCCAAAGTTTCTCATATATTAGTTGTGAATTTTTTCTATAAATAGAGAGCTCACATATATTGCATTCTACACACTGAAAGGTATTCTGAAACTTTGAATCATTTTCTTCTCTCTCCCTCTTTGACTTGTGTTGACGAGTCATTCTTCCCTTCATCTTCTTTTTTTTTTTTTTGGTCCATGTAACATCCCGTCTGTCAGTGTTTGAACTGTATCAGTCGATCGTCCCAGAGAACGTATTTTTGAAAGAAAGTTAATGGAGAATATTTATTATGTAATATCAGCTTATTACGGAGTAAGTATCAGTGTCGCTTTTAACACGCTAAAAGGCAAGGGCATTTTGGTAATTTCATGTGGGAAGGATATTTAATTGTTTTTACCCCAAAAATATCTCATTCTCTATTCTCTTTCTCTCTCTAAGTTGGCAAAGTTTTCTTTCTCCCTTCTCTCTTCTCTTCTCCCACGCACATCTCTCTCCTTCTTCACCAAATCATCTAAAACTTCCTTCCTCCATGGTAAGCCTTGAGATGGTGTTCCTCTATGATCCTCTAAGCATATGGAAGTTAGATTTAAATTGATTTCTCTACTCCTCCTCTTCATCAAGAGATTCTCAAGAAGATAGGGTTTTGGGTAAAGTTTGAAGTTGAAGCTTTTATCTTGGACATCTTTCTCTCCTCCTCCTTCAAGAAACAACTAGAGACTTGGATTTAAGATTGAGCTTCAATTCTTTTCTCTTTCAAGAAGCTAGGGTTTGGTTTAAGTGAATGTGATGTTAGAAGCTTGAGCAAGAACATGTTATGGTGCCATCTTAATCAAAGAAGTGATAAAAGGTTATGGTTTTAAGTTGATCAAGAAGGGTTTCTCCATGGCCAAGGATCAAGGTGTCTTAGTTTTCAAGAAAGAATAACAAGGTTGAAAATGATCAAGAGCTAGGGTTTTGGGCTTGTATGAGCTTGGGATGTGATGATGCTTCAAGAGATGGTTTAGGTGAGTTCCATAGATAGAATACCCACCTATGGGATCATGTGATTTAACTTGAAAAGTAAGAATGAATTCTAGGGATTTTAGTTATGTTTTGTTGCCCTTTCCTTTGTTATGCTTGCTATGCTTGTGAATGCTTGCTTTCAGACTGTTTTTCAGGTTCCCTATGATCACTAGAGATGCCATATGCCTTGGGACACTTAGTGATGCTGTGTTTTGGCTCAAAACAACATTTTTGAAGGTGCTGAACTGCATCAACTCGCCACGGCGAGCATGGAGCTCGCCACGGCGAGTAAGAACAAATGGGAGTGGTGTTGCTCGCCACCAAGCTCGCCATGGCGAGTAGCTTGGCGAGTAAACATGTGCTGCTGCCCTTTTTACTCTTTTCGTATTTTAGTCGTGCTCCGGTTCGGCTTTAGCTCATGTGATCTTTTATAAATGTAAATACTTCATAACTAAACCCCAAGGCATAGGTTTTCCAAGTAAAATTCTTGTACGATAAAGCAAGCATTTCATAATATAGTGAAGTATAACATAAGAGAATTAGTCAAGTAAAGTTTGGGGTTGTAATTTGACCATTAAGCAAGGGAAGAATTAGAGCCTCGACATAGTTGTCGAGAACTAGCAAGATAGCAAGATCCCTAGAAAGATAAGACGCGGAGTTAAGTTCTTCGCATAGACGTATTAAGAGAATTATCTTAATAAGAAGCAAGAGCCATACGAGTATGGCAAGAGGTGAATCGATTTCGTATCCATTCACAAAGTAAGATAAGCAAAGCTTAAGTTTACCTCTAGTGGGATCGTTCAAGGATCCGAGGTACAAGAGATAGTATGTTTAGGTAAAACCTTCATACATGCATAAGACTAAGATTATAATAAGAAGTGTTATGTCTCTTGAATTCCTTCCAAGGTTGGGTTCAAGGGGTTCCCCAAGGGGAATGGTTAAGCCGAAAGGGAGCCGCATTTCACTAAGTTAAGGTGTCGTGTCTTTTATATTCCTTCCAAGGTTGGATATAAAAGGTTCTCCAAGGGGAACGGGGTAAGTCGTAAGGGACCCGCACGTTCACTAAGGGAGTCCGGTGCGCTATTGCAAAGCATTATCACCGGTAGTAAGGGATTAACTTCCGGGGTTACTCCACTCGGAACTAATCCGTAAAATGAACTCAGATAAGTTGTTTGTTACACGCTAACATAATCAATAAAGCTGACTATGCATATTCATTCTATATTTATGTGTTATGTCATAGAGCCTTGGCATAGACTGTCAAGAAGTAGAAAGATAAAGTGAGAAGATAGTCAAGAACTAGCAAGCTAGAAAGAGTCACTCTTGTGGCAAGATTTAGATAGTTACAATTTATTCAAGTAAGCAAGTAAGCAAGTAAAGAAAGATATACCGAAGACGATCTTAGGTTTCCCTAATCGTCCGGTTTAGAGTTGTGTCATGACTTTAGCAAGTGAAGGCCTTGATGCGTAGATAGTATCTTGGCATTGCGGTATTAGTTCTCCCTTAACCGCCATGACACATGCGAGATGAGAAGCCTATAACAAGTTAAGATTTTATGACGGCCCTAGTATGCACAACCGTCTAAGAAAGCAAGTCCCCACACACGTATAATCAACCGGCAGGTTGTAAAGTAGACACGTGGTGACCGTAGGTTTCCCCTGAGGTTACCTATAGCCTAGGATTTAGGGGAACTCACTGAGACATTATGTCTCATCCCAATCCTTATTTGTTTCAGATTAGCAAGTTGGTTTGCAAGCTTGAAGCCGGATGGATGTTTCAACAAGGGATCGTTCGTACCGCAGCAGGATGGCATGGATTCCAAGGATGTATTTATTATACTTTAGGAAAGATGAGTTGTATATCTTAGTACGAACGCTTTGTTGTTGTAAATAATATTCATTCGAAGTTTTTATGTTGTATATTTTAATGTATCCAATACTAAAATAACGCACGTGCTAGACTTTCTAGATACGTCTAGTATGGGTGTTACATTTGGTATCAGAGCAGGTCGATTCAGACCGTGCCTTGGGTCATTAAGTTACAACAATGTAGTGGGACCATTGGGTTCCGGGTAAAAGTTCTAGTTGTCATTGTTAGTTGAGCCTGATCAACTCAATTTAACATTCGACGATTAGGATGGATGCCTGAGAGCTGAATAGGACCCAGGAGGAATGAAGAAAGAGATGAAGTTGTACCGAAAGGTAAGAACTCAGGATGAGTAGTAAGTAAGAGTTTGTCGTGCCAGCAAGTGGTCGGTGAACTAAGTAGTAGAAGTATGGATCCTCCGGAAATGTAAGATAATGTTAAGAAGGAACGCTCTGATGGTTCCGAGAAAGATGTGGAAGGTACGCGTATACCCGTAAGTAAGAGTTTGGAAATAACTAAGTATGATTTGAAGTTTCAGTAAGAGTTGTTGTTTGAACACTCAGAGTGGGCAAGGTTCTAGTGTTTTGAAGGTGCGTTAAGTCGTAACGTAGCAAGGCAAGTTACTAGTAGTAGAAGAAGTTAAGGATTTAAGAGAAAATTATGTCGTCAGGACTAAGCCGTGGATTCCGTCGAGTTGAGAACTGTATCGAAATAGTTTGATGGATGTCGTGTATACATTGTAGAATATTTTACAATGATAGGAATGAATGATGTGCATTGGTTACTTGAGAATAAAAATTTTAAGTAAAGAATGTTTTTAGGAAAATTGAGTCGAAGAAACTTGCCAATAGTGAACCAGGAGCGAAATTTGAGTTTTTCAAAAAATTTCAATTCGTTCCTAGGATTTATAGTAGCTATTGGGAAGTTGTCTTCACAATCTTTTATGTAACAAAAAAACCATTCATGACCTCAAGTAATAAATGCATATCACATCCTAAGATTTTCATGGGAAAAGGCATGAGCAACTATTAACGAAGATCGATACGGTTAAGGTAACTTTGGGAGTTGATATGTCAAGGGTCGAGAAAGAGTTCAGATCAAAAGTTTAGAGGTTCCGGTGTTTAGAACGGATGTCACGGAAGTGAAGACATGAAGTAAAGAAGTTAAAGAGGTGAAGAGTTGTACGAAGTCATAAGGTTCTCGGATTTTGTGGAGTTAAGAGTATCCCTCGAACTTATGTTTTGCTTAATTAACTTGCTAAAGCTCGTTAGGATGTTGAATCATAAAGTGTACGAGATTTTAGAAGAATATATGCGTATGGGTGATTGAAGTCGACATTTTGAGTTCAAAAAGAAAATTTTACAAGTACCGGTTGTTACGACTCGCGTAGAGTATACTAAACTCACTAGGACAAAGATTTGATGGCACGTATGTGTTGTCAACTCGTCCTGTGAATTTAGAGTAACAATTGGGGCTTAGATTCATTATAATTTATAAAAGTATTTAATGGAAAAAAAAAAAAACTATCAACGTCAATAACCCATATGCTAATTTACAAAGTTTTCTTTGAAAGAAAAGTTAACGAGCAAGTATAGATACGATTAAGCAAAACGTAGTAAGAGGAAAATACGAACGCACCGTGATAGATGCATAAGGCATATATGTTCAAATGCAAGATGAGTTTACCATGGGAAGTTTGAGAAGAGTTCACGAAGATAATATTGAAAAGATAGAAGGAGTGTGAAGTTCACTCGTCTCAACGAATTAGAGAACTAGTCAAAGCCAACCGGTGGGAATCAGAGTAACGCCGCGGAAATTAATCGGTAAAGTTGTGAACGGTGCTCATGGAACATGGAACTTTGGTTGTAAGAATCTTCGCGAAGAATGTTTGGGAAAGTAATGAAAGTTTTAATAAGAAGTACTAAGAGATGAACGAGAAGTTCTCGATGTGTAAAGTGAGTGTCGATACTCACACAGTCAGTGTTGATTAAAGTAGAAGTATAAAGGAAGTATCTTCGCTTAAGTAAGACAAAGAAGACTAGAGATACCCCAGATGAAGTAGTCGGGTTGTTTAAATGATGTTGTTGAATATGTAGAAGAGCATGTGTCATTTTAATGGAGTAAGGTTTATGAGTTTTACAAGATGAAGGACGTACCCTCCTATACCAAACTTGTTAAATGATAACGATACTTCCTAGAATGGCGATAAGCTATGTTTGTAGTTTTCTCAAAGTTAAGATTGGTATTAAGGAATTTGTGAACGAAATTGTTTTAAAAAGTATGATATTAAATATTGATGAAACCGATGAGTTGCGCCGTAAGTGAGCAAGCTCACTTAAGACGTACATACTTCAGGACCAACTTGAAATAGACAAGTTAGGGGCGAGTTATAAAACCTTTTTAATAAAATTTAGAGACTCGTCCTGTGGTTCTGAGGTACCATTACCAACTCGGTTTCAAAAGGAGATTTTCTTTATTCAAGTAAATATTCGTTCCAAGAATCTATGTACCAAAGTTTAGAAATTTCTTGAAGTAAAGTACTAGATTGAGTATCGTTATTAATTAACAAGAAGCGGTATTCGGAAGTGTGCAAGTAATAAGAGGATATAGTTTTAAAGAGGAGATGGCAATGTTCGTGTGATATAAATATCATACGGGATGCACGGTTTTGTACTAAAGTGTTCGATGCAATTGCAAATGAACTTAGCAGAAAGTTTTAAAGTGAGTAAACCATAGATTTGGTTATTAGATTATCAAGAGAATTGACGTAATGGATTTCGCTTCTTTATGTCAAGTTAGAAAGGTTCTCGAAGAGCTTGAAAGAGTTAAGGGATTTGTATAATCATCAAGATAAGTAACATAAGTAAGAGATATAAGTCGCAAGATGCGGTAAGAAAGATCATGTATGCATAATAAGATGTATGCATGATAAGATATTTCAGATACCAGAAAGTACTGCAGGGCAAACCTGGATTCCGGTAGGACCCCAGTATAAAGGCAAATCCTGAGTGTTTTAGTTAGTAAAAGGTTATTTACGTGAGTGGTTATGCTAAGAAGATGAGATATGGAATAGAGACAACTAGTCCACATGCAGCAAAAGTGTGTTTCAGACACAAGGTTCTAAGATGGTTCTAAGAGTTTAAGAAAGATATTAGGATTGAGGAAATCATATTCGTTTAGGCGAATAAAGAAAGAGGATGAGTTACACGTTTGAAGAGTAAAGTATGCCTTGAACTCTTTGGAGTGCTTATGAATAGACTTTGTTTAACTGAAACCGGAAGAAGATAAGTTCAGTTTCAGAGATGGATAGATGGTTTCTAAATTTCGAGGACGAAATTTTTTTTAAGGGGGGTAGAAATGTAACATCCCGTCTGTCAGTGTTTGAACTGTATCAGTCGATCGTCCCAGAGAACGTATTTTTGAAAGAAAGTTAATGGAGAATATTTATTATGTAATATCAGCTTATTACGGAGTAAGTATCAGTGTCGCTTTTAACACGCTAAAAGGCAAGGGCATTTTGGTAATTTCATGTGGGAAGGATATTTAATTGTTTTTACCCCAAAAATATCTCATTCTCTATTCTCTTTCTCTCTCTAAGTTGGCAAAGTTTTCTTTCTCCCTTCTCTCTTCTCTTCTCCCACGCACATCTCTCTCCTTCTTCACCAAATCATCTAAAACTTCCTTCCTCCATGGTAAGCCTTGAGATGGTGTTCCTCTATGATCCTCTAAGCATATGGAAGTTAGATTTAAATTGATTTCTCTACTCCTCCTCTTCATCAAGAGATTCTCAAGAAGATAGGGTTTTGGGTAAAGTTTGAAGTTGAAGCTTTTATCTTGGACATCTTTCTCTCCTCCTCCTTCAAGAAACAACTAGAGACTTGGATTTAAGATTGAGCTTCAATTCTTTTCTCTTTCAAGAAGCTAGGGTTTGGTTTAAGTGAATGTGATGTTAGAAGCTTGAGCAAGAACATGTTATGGTGCCATCTTAATCAAAGAAGTGATAAAAGGTTATGGTTTTAAGTTGATCAAGAAGGGTTTCTCCATGGCCAAGGATCAAGGTGTCTTAGTTTTCAAGAAAGAATAACAAGGTTGAAAATGATCAAGAGCTAGGGTTTTGGGCTTGTATGAGCTTGGGATGTGATGATGCTTCAAGAGATGGTTTAGGTGAGTTCCATAGATAGAATACCCACCTATGGGATCATGTGATTTAACTTGAAAAGTAAGAATGAATTCTAGGGATTTTAGTTATGTTTTGTTGCCCTTTCCTTTGTTATGCTTGCTATGCTTGTGAATGCTTGCTTTCAGACTGTTTTTCAGGTTCCCTATGATCACTAGAGATGCCATATGCCTTGGGACACTTAGTGATGCTGTGTTTTGGCTCAAAACAACATTTTTGAAGGTGCTGAACTGCATCAACTCGCCACGGCGAGCATGGAGCTCGCCACGGCGAGTAAGAACAAATGGGAGTGGTGTTGCTCGCCACCAAGCTCGCCATGGCGAGTAGCTTGGCGAGTAAACATGTGCTGCTGCCCTTTTTACTCTTTTCGTATTTTAGTCGTGCTCCGGTTCGGCTTTAGCTCATGTGATCTTTTATAAATGTAAATACTTCATAACTAAACCCCAAGGCATAGGTTTTCCAAGTAAAATTCTTGTACGATAAAGCAAGCATTTCATAATATAGTGAAGTATAACATAAGAGAATTAGTCAAGTAAAGTTTGGGGTTGTAATTTGACCATTAAGCAAGGGAAGAATTAGAGCCTCGACATAGTTGTCGAGAACTAGCAAGATAGCAAGATCCCTAGAAAGATAAGACGCGGAGTTAAGTTCTTCGCATAGACGTATTAAGAGAATTATCTTAATAAGAAGCAAGAGCCATACGAGTATGGCAAGAGGTGAATCGATTTCGTATCCATTCACAAAGTAAGATAAGCAAAGCTTAAGTTTACCTCTAGTGGGATCGTTCAAGGATCCGAGGTACAAGAGATAGTATGTTTAGGTAAAACCTTCATACATGCATAAGACTAAGATTATAATAAGAAGTGTTATGTCTCTTGAATTCCTTCCAAGGTTGGGTTCAAGGGGTTCCCCAAGGGGAATGGTTAAGCCGAAAGGGAGCCGCATTTCACTAAGTTAAGGTGTCGTGTCTTTTATATTCCTTCCAAGGTTGGATATAAAAGGTTCTCCAAGGGGAACGGGGTAAGCCGTAAGGGACCCGCACGTTCACTAAGGGAGTCCGGTGCGCTATTGCAAAGCATTATCACCGGTAGTAAGGGATTAACTTCCGGGGTTACTCCACTCGGAACTAATCCGTAAAATGAACTCAGATAAGTTGTTTGTTACACGCTAACATAATCAATAAAGCTGACTATGCATATTCATTCTATATTTATGTGTTATGTCATAGAGCCTTGGCATAGACTGTCAAGAAGTAGAAAGATAAAGTGAGAAGATAGTCAAGAACTAGCAAGCTAGAAAGAGTCACTCTTGTGGCAAGATTTAGATAGTTACAATTTATTCAAGTAAGCAAGTAAGCAAGTAAAGAAAGATATACCGAAGACGATCTTAGGTTTCCCTAATCGTCCGGTTTAGAGTTGTGTCATGACTTTAGCAAGTGAAGGCCTTGATGCGTAGATAGTATCTTGGCATTGCGGTATTAGTTCTCCCTTAACCGCCATGACACATGCGAGATGAGAAGCCTATAACAAGTTAAGATTTTATGACGGCCCTAGTATGCACAACCGTCTAAGAAAGCAAGTCCCCACACACGTATAATCAACCGGCAGGTTGTAAAGTAGACACGTGGTGACCGTAGGTTTCCCCTGAGGTTACCTATAGCCTAGGATTTAGGGGAACTCACTGAGACATTATGTCTCATCCCAATCCTTATTTGTTTCAGATTAGCAAGTTGGTTTGCAAGCTTGAAGCCGGATGGATGTTTCAACAAGGGATCGTTCGTACCGCAGCAGGATGGCATGGATTCCAAGGATGTATTTATTATACTTTAGGAAAGATGAGTTGTATATCTTAGTACGAACGCTTTGTTGTTGTAAATAATATTCATTCGAAGTTTTTATGTTGTATATTTTAATGTATCCAATACTAAAATAACGCACGTGCTAGACTTTCTAGATACGTCTAGTATGGGTGTTACAGTCCATGAAATTAACCCTTTTCTTCTTTCTCCCTTTTTGACTTGTGTTGAAGAAGTTTTCTTCCCTTCATTTTTTTTACTTCGAAATTAAGAGTGTTCTTAAGACCATATACCCTTATAGATGATAGTCCCTTTTTCGATATAATCAGAATGATCTTAAAAATATTCTTCCTCAATTCTTGCAGAAGTTAGATGTTAGAAAGGGAGATACAAACATATAACTAATTATATATATAGTTCTCAGAATCCGTCCTTACCTTCTTCTTCTTCTTCTTAGGCAAGTATGTGTCCAAGAAAAATAAAAACATTTAATTTGAGAATTTAAACTCCTATGATGAAAAATAGGAGGAAAAAATAGAGTGAGAGAGAACTATTCCAGCACCAACTCCAAGGCTGACGAATCTTTTGATTAGTGTCGAAAAAGTTTTGGAAATAACTAATTCAAAGCCTCGTCAGTTTTGGGGTTGGAGTTGGAATGGTTCTCTCACTCTGTTCTTTTCCTATTGTCTTTCATTATAGGTGTTTTAATTAACAAATTAATCGTTTTGATTGTTCATGTAAACTTTCTTAGTTAAGAAGAAACTTTAAGAAGAAGAAGAAGAACAATTAAGAAGATTATGAAGGATTCTAAAGAAATATATATATATATATATATATATATATATATATAACTAAATGTTGGTATTTCCTTTTCACTTTTGTGTATATATCAAGTTCTACAATTGTATAAACGTAAAAAAAAAAGTTCTACAATTGTATATAATTTCTTGGAGATAAATTCCACCTAAAAAGCATGATTGTGGCAACTGATAGAACTAACTTGTGACTTGATAAACTGTTTTTACAAAAACTTATATGAAAAATTACTGAATGTAAGAAGAGAAATCTTTAAAGCAATACTAGATTCAGTAATATTTTAACTTGGTGTAAGATTGAGTACCTTTAACACAAGTTAGTTTCACAATAGATTGTGACCAATATGATAATCAATCTAAATTTTTATTCCAATCACATGTTAACATGTTTATTTATTTTGTATTAATAAGTTGATGAATTATTGTTATTAATTTATTAATATATCATATGAATTTATTTATCAAGAACCAAGCATTCCCATGATTTATTTTGAAAAATTCCATGAGTCACATAAGCAATAATGTTTGATGAACCAAAATTTTTGGAAAAAAAAAAATCCCGAGTTACCGAGTAAAATGGGAGCACATTTTTTATAATAAACTAGCGGAAGGAATGACACTACCATGCCCGTCTGACCTCTCTTTTTACTACGTTAACGTGTGTGTATATTTTAAGGGATAAATTTGACCCATATTTTGAAGAATAAAATAAAACAAAAATTGGTCTTTTTTTTTTTGTCGATGACTTGGCCCCGGGACCAGAATATGTCTTCACTCATTTTCAAATATGCTCAAAGAACAAAACACATTTGAGAAATTTTTTCTAAAAGACCTCAAATTCTATTTTTATTGTTCCAATTTGTTCCATTCAGAATTAATAATGAATTCAGTGGAAATTTGTCGATATTAAATTATGGGTTAAATATGTTTTTAGTCCCTCCCTGAAATTTTTTATTCACTTTTAGTCCCTATTTGCATTGTATAGGGACTATTTTGGAGGACTAAAATTATCCAATTTTTGTAAAATGTTTTCAAAATAGAGACTATTTTTACAAACTAAAATATTTTGGAGGACTAAATTATCCAATTTTTGTAAAATGTTTTCAAAATAGAGACTATTTTTACAAACTAAAATATTTTGGAGGACTAAAATTACCATTAAAATTTCATAGGGACTAACCTTAAAAATTCATGATTTTGTAGGGACTAAAAACATATTTAACCCCTAAATTATTTGAAAAATATATATTGATATATATTTTATTATTTGGAAATTTCAAATGAAATAATTAATTTAGTCATTATTAGAAAGTTTTTTCATAGTCGCCAAATTTCGTTACAATATTTTGGAACACATCCTGATATATTTTGGTATGCAATCTAATATATTTTCGTAAGTGATTAGACATATATTTTGGCACTCAATAATATATTTTTTGTACTCAATATGATATATTTGGTACTGAATTTGAGATATTTTTGTACTAGATCTAATATGTGAATTACTTGTTCCCAAAGTTTCTCATATATTAGTTGTGAATTTTTTCTATAAATAGAGAGCTCACATATATTGCATTCTACACACTGAAAGGTATTCTGAAACTTTGAATCATTTTCTTCTCTCTCCCTCTTTGACTTGTGTTGACGAGTCATTCTTCCCTTCATCTTCTTTTTTTTTTTTTTGGTCCATGAAATTAACCCTTTTCTTCTTTCTCCCTTTTTGACTTGTGTTGAAGAAGTTTTCTTCCCTTCATTTTTTTTACTTCGAAATTAAGAGTGTTCTTAAGACCATATACCCTTATAGATGATAGTCCCTTTTTCGATATAATCAGAATGATCTTAAAAATATTCTTCCTCAATTCTTGCAGAAGTTAGATGTTAGAAAGGGAGATACAAACATATAACTAATTATATATATAGTTCTCAGAATCCATCCTTACCTTCTTCTTCTTCTTCTTAGGCAAGTATGTGTCCAAGAAAAATAAAAACATTTAATTTGAGAATTTAAACTCCTATGATGAAAAATAGGAGGAAAAAAATAGAGTGAGAGAGAACTATTCCAGCACCAACTCCAAGGCTGACGAATCTTTTGATTAGTGTCGAAATAGTTTTTGGAAATAACTAATTCAAAGCCTCGTCAGTTTTGGGGTTGGAGTTGGAATGGTTCTCTCACTCTGTTCTTTTCCTATTGTCTTTCATTATAGGTGCTTTAATTAACAAATTAATCGTTTTGATTGTTCATGTAAACTTTCTTAGTTAAGAAGAAACTTTAAGAAGAAGAAGAAGAACAATTAAGAAGATTATGAAGGATTCTAAAGAAATATATATATATATATAACTAAATGTTGGTATTTCCTTTTCACTTTTGTGTATATATCAAGTTCTACAATTGTATAAACGTAAAAAAAAAAGTTCTACAATTGTATATAATTTCTTGGAGATAAATTCCACCTAAAAAGCATGATTGTGGCAACTGATAGAACTAACTTGTGACTTGATAAACTGTTTTTACAAAAACTTATATGAAAAATTACTGAATGTAAGAAGAGAAATCTTTAAAGCAATACTAGATTCAGTAATATTTTAACTTGGTGTAAGATTGAGTACCTTTAACACAAGTTAGTTTCACAATAGATTGTGACCAATATGATAATCAATCTAAATTTTTATTCCAATCACATGTTAACATGTTTATTTATTTTGTATTAATAAGTTGATGAATTATTGTTATTAATTTATTAATATATCATATGAATTTATTTATCAAGAACCAAGCATTCCCATGATTTATTTTGAAAAATTCCATGAGTCACATAAGCAATAATGTTTGATGAACCAAAATTTTTGGAAAAAAAAAAATCCCGAGTTACCGAGTAAAATGGGAGCACATTTTTTATAATAAACTAGCGGAAGGAATGACACTACCATGCCCGTCTGACCTCTCTTTTTACTACGTTAACGTGTGTGTATATTTTAAGGGATAAATTTGACCCATATTTTGAAGAATAAAATAAAACAAAAATTGGTCTTTTTTTTTTTGTCGATGACTTGGCCCCGGGACCAGAATATGTCTTCACTCATTTTCAAATATGCTCAAAGAACAAAACACATTTGAGAAATTTTTTCTAAAAGACCTCAAATTCTATTTTTATTGTTCCAATTTGTTCCATTCAGAATTAATAATGAATTCAGTGGAAATTTGTCGATATTAAATTATGGGTTAAATATGTTTTTAGTCCCTCCCTGAAATTTTTTATTCACTTTTAGTCCCTATTTGCATTGTATAGGGACTATTTTGGAGGACTAAAATTATCCAATTTTTGTAAAATGTTTTCAAAATAGAGACTATTTTTACAAACTAAAATATTTTGGAGGACTAAATTATCCAATTTTTGTAAAATGTTTTCAAAATAGAGACTATTTTTACAAACTAAAATATTTTGGAGGACTAAAATTACCATTAAAATTTCATAGGGACTAACCTTAAAAATTCATGATTTTGTAGGGACTAAAAACATATTTAACCCCTAAATTATTTGAAAAATATATATTGATATATATTTTATTATTTGGAAATTTCAAATGAAATAATTAATTTAGTCATTATTAGAAAGTTTTTTCATAGTCGCCAAATTTCGTTACAATATTTTGGAACACATCCTGATATATTTTGGTATGCAATCTAATATATTTTCGTAAGTGATTAGACATATATTTTGGCACTCAATAATATATTTTTTGTACTCAATATGATATATTTGGTACTGAATTTGAGATATTTTTGTACTAGATCTAATATGTGAATTACTTGTTCCCAAAGTTTCTCATATATTAGTTGTGAATTTTTTCTATAAATAGAGAGCTCACATATATTGCATTCTACACACTGAAAGGTATTCTGAAACTTTGAATCATTTTCTTCTCTCTCCCTCTTTGACTTGTGTTGACGAGTCATTCTTCCCTTCATCTTCTTTTTTTTTTTTTTGGTCCATGAAATTAACCCTTTTCTTCTTTCTCCCTTTTTGACTTGTGTTGAAGAAGTTTTCTTCCCTTCATTTTTTTTACTTCGAAATTAAGAGTGTTCTTAAGACCATATACCCTTATAGATGATAGTCCCTTTTTCGATATAATCAGAATGATCTTAAAAATATTCTTCCTCAATTCTTGCAGAAGTTAGATGTTAGAAAGGGAGATACAAACATATAACTAATTATATATATAGTTCTCAGAATCCATCCTTACCTTCTTCTTCTTCTTCTTAGGCAAGTATGTGTCCAAGAAAAATAAAAACATTTAATTTGAGAATTTAAACTCCTATGATGAAAAATAGGAGGAAAAAAATAGAGTGAGAGAGAACTATTCCAGCACCAACTCCAAGGCTGACGAATCTTTTGATTAGTGTCGAAATAGTTTTTGGAAATAACTAATTCAAAGCCTCGTCAGTTTTGGGGTTGGAGTTGGAATGGTTCTCTCACTCTGTTCTTTTCCTATTGTCTTTCATTATAGGTGCTTTAATTAACAAATTAATCGTTTTGATTGTTCATGTAAACTTTCTTAGTTAAGAAGAAACTTTAAGAAGAAGAAGAAGAACAATTAAGAAGATTATGAAGGATTCTAAAGAAATATATATATATATATATAACTAAATGTTGGTATTTCCTTTTCACTTTTGTGTATATATCAAGTTCTACAATTGTATAAACGTAAAAAAAAAAGTTCTACAATTGTATATAATTTCTTGGAGATAAATTCCACCTAAAAAGCATGATTGTGGCAATTGATAGAACTAACTTGTGACTTGATAAACTGTTTTTACAAAAACTTATATGAAAAATTACTGAATGTAAGAAGATAAATCTTTAAAGCAATACTAGATTCAGTAATATTTTAACTTGGTGTAAGATTGAGTACCTTTAACACAAGTTAGTTTCATAATAGATTGTGACCAATATGATAATCAATCTAAATTTTTATTCCAATCACATGTTATAATCAATCTAAATTTTTATTCCAATCACATGTTAACATGTTTATTTATTTTGTATTAATAAGTTGATGAATTATTGTTATTAATTTATTAATATATCATATGAATTTATTTATCAAGAACCAAGCATTCCCATGATTTATTTTGAAAAATTCCATGAGTCACATAAGCAATAATGTTTGATGAACCAAAATTTCTGGAAAAAAAAAATCCCGAGTTACCGAGTAAAATGGGAGCACATTTTTTATAATAAACTAGCGGAAGGAATGGCACTACCATGCCCGTCTGACCTCTCTTTTTACTACGCTAACGTGTGTGTGTGTATTTTAAGGGATAAATTTGACCCATATTTTGAAGAATAAAATAAAACAAAAATTGGTCTTTTTTTTTTGTCGATGACTTGGCCACGGGACCAGAATATGTCTTCACTCATTTTCAAATATGCTCAAAGAACAAAACAAATTTGAGAAATTTTTTCTAAAAGACCTCAAATTCTATTTTTATTGTTCCAATTTGTTCCTTTCAGAATTAATAATGAATTCAGTGGAAATTTTTCGATATTAAATTATGGGTTAAATATGTTTTTAGTCCTTCCTGAAATTTTTTATTCACTTTTAGTCCCTATTTGCATTGTATAGGGACTATTTTGGAGGACTAAAATTATCCAATTTTTGTAAAATGTTTTCAAAATAGAGACTATTTTTACAAACTAAAATATTTTGGAGGACTAAATTATCCAATTTTTGTAAAATGTTTTCAAAATAGAGACTATTTTTACAAACTAAAATATTTTCGAGGACTAAAATTACCATTAAAAATTCGTAGGGACTAACCTTAAAAATTCATGATTTTGTAGGGACTAAAAACATATTTAACCCTTAAATTATTTGAAAAATATATATTGATATATATTTTATTATTTGGAAATTTCAAATGAAATAATTAATTTAGTCATTATTAGAAAGTTTTTTCATAGTCGCCAAATTTCGTTACAATATTTTGGAACACATCCTGATATATTTTGGTATGCAATCTAATATATTTTTGTAAGTGATTAGACATATATTTTGGCACTCAATAATATATTTTTTGTACTCAATATGATATATTTGATACTGAATTTGAGATATTTTTGTACTAGATCTAATATGTGAATTACTTGTTCCCAAAGTTTCTCATATATTAGTTGTGAATTTTTTCTATAAATAGAGAGCTCACATATATTGCATTCTACACACTGAAAGGTATTCTGAAACTTCGAATCATTTTCTTCTCTCTCCCTCTTTGACTTGTGTTGACGAGTCATTCTTCCCTTCATCTTTTTTTTTTTTTTGGTCCATGAAATTAACCCTTTTCTTCTCTCTCCCTTTTTGACTTGTGTTGAAGAAGTTTTCTTCCCTTCATTTTTTTTACTTCGAAATTAAGAGTGTTCTTAAGATCATATACCCTTATAGATGATAGTCCCTTTTTCGATATAATCAGAATGATCTTAAAAATAGTCTTCCTCAATTCTTGCAGAAGTTAGATGTTAGAAAGGGAGATACAAACTGTAACATCCCGCCTGTCAGTATCGGTATATTACCAGTCGATCGTGCCAGAGGATTAAAGTTTAAGGAAAATAAGCGTAATGGAAATATTTATTATGGAATATCAGCTCATTACGGAATAAGTATCAGTGTCGCATCAAACGTGTTTAAGGCAAGGGCATATTGGTAATTGCACGCAATAAGGGTATTTAAGTAAGTTGGCCCCAAAATATCTCATTTTATCTCATCCTTTCTCTCTCTAAGTTATTGGAAGATTTTTCTCTCCTCCTTCTCTCTCCTACCACACGCCCTCTTCCTCTCTTCTCTTCACCAAAACCTTTCTAAAACTTCCTTCTCCCATGATAAGCCTTGAAATTATGTTTCCTCTTGATCTCTAAGCATGTGGGAGCTTGTATTTGGTTTGATTCCTCTTTTCTTTCCTTTCAAGAATGGATTCAAAGTTAGGGTATGGATTTGTGCATGAAGTAAAGGTTTTTGATAGTTGATTTGGAGCTTGTGTTGGGTATATTTCATGGAATTGGAAAGTAAGCAAGAAATAACTATGGAAATGAGTGGAAGTTTGAAGTCACCTTGGAAGTAAGATTTAGGGTTTGTTTATTGATGAGTTCAAAGAAGATTCAAGTGATGGTTCTTCATGATTAAGGATCAAGGTGTCTTAGATTGCAAGAAAGCAACAAGAATGAAATGGTATAATCAAAGGAAGCAAGTTGATCAAGAGCTAGGGTTTTGGCTTGATGGAGCTTGAGGCTTGGAGACGTCACAAGAAACTTGCTAGGTGAGTTCCTTAGATAGTTACCCATCCTTTGGGATTGTGTATTTATCTTGCAAAGATAATATGTATTTTAGGGTTCTTAAAATATAAGCTAGTTGCCCCTTTTCTTACCATGCTTGCTACACTTGTGTATACTTGTTCCATGACTGTTTTTACAGGTTTCTAATGATCCTAAGGGTCATATAGCACTTGGAGATGCTTGGTTTGAGGTTTTTAAGTCAAAAATATCAATTTTGAAGTTGCAGGACTGTCACAGCTCGCCACAGCGAGCAAATGGCTCGCGAGGCGAGCTAGAGGGCCGAACAGGGGGTCCTGCTCGCCCCCAACTCGCCATGGCGAGTAGGAGCTCGCCTCCCACACCAATTTACTCGCCTAGGCGAGCTACACAGTGGGGAAACCCATTGTTTGTTCGCCTCAGGTCGTTTCGGCGTTTCGCGAGCGGTTTTTCTTGTGCAGTCTTTTTAAGAGAAATAAACCCCTCAAACCAAGGTCTTAATTGTTAAGCTTTGAAAGGAGACTTTCTTTTAAATGAACCAAGTGTTTGGCAAGTATGGTAAAGCATGGTAAGCGAGAGTATGAAGGTTGATTCGGGTAGCAAGATAATCCTTAAGAAAATGGAAGAACTAGAGCCTCGGTATAATTATCGAGAACTAGAATAGTTAGAAAGAATAGAATGCTTTGCATTAGTAATATGCTTGAGAGACGCGAGGTAATGAGAGTATTATCTTCGCATAGAAGCAAGTGTCATACGAGTATGGCAAGACGTGAATTGATTTTATATCCATTCACAAAGTAAGTTGAGCAAGCATATAGTTACCTCTAGTAGGATCGTCTAGGGATCCGAGGTAAAGAGTTAGCATGTTTAAGTTAATTTTCATGCATAAGACTAAGACTTTTAAGAAAGAAAGAGTGTCATGTCTCTTGTTATCCAAATTGGATTCAAGGGGTTCCCCAGGGGGAATGGTTAAGGCGCAAGGGAGCCGCATTTCACTAAGTTAAGGTGTCGTGTCTTTTGTATTCCTTCCAAGGTTGGGTACAAAAGGTTCTCCAAGGGGAATGGGGTAAGCCGTAAGGGACCCGCACGTTCACTAAGGGAGTCCGGTGCGCTTTTGCTAAGCATATCTCCGGTAGTAAGGGATTATCTTCCGGGGTTACTCCACTCGGGACTAATCCGTAAAATGAACTCAGATAAGTTGTTTGTTACACGCTAACATAATCAATGAAGCTAACTATGCATATCTATTATACATGTTTATGTTATGTCATAGAGCCTTGACGTAGATCGTCAAGAACAAGTAGAGACTTGGCGTAGTTCTTCAAGAAGTAGTAAATAGCAAGAATCACTTAGGTGATAAGAGATGATATGTTGTAGATATAACATATTAAGCAAGTAGAAGCAAGTAAAGAAAGATATGCCGACGACGATCTTAGGTTACCCCTAATCGTCCGGTTTAGAATCGTGTCATGATAGAGATGTAAGAGAGCCTTGATGCTTAGAGTGTACTCTTGGCAATGCGGTTTTAGTTTCCCCTTCACCGCCATGACACGTATAGCAGAGAAGCCTATAACAAGTTAAGAATATTAAGACGGCCCTAGCAAGCACCGCCGTCTAAGAAAGCAAGTCCCCACACACGTATAATCAACCGTCAGGTTGTATTGTAGACACGTGGTGACCGTAGGTTTCCCCCGAGGTTGCCTATAGCCTAGGGTTAGGTGGAACTCACTGAGACATTATGTCTCATCCCAATCCTTATTTGTTTCAGATATCAGGATGGATTAGCAAGCTAGTAGCCGAATGGATGATGCGACAAGTGTCCATTCGTACCCGCTGCTGGATGATGTGGATTTTAAGGGATGCATTTATTATTCTTTAGAAAAGTTGAGTTGTAATATTATTGTACAAACGCATTTGTTGTATATAATATTCATTCGAAGTTTTTATGTTGTAAATTTTTAATGTATCCAGTACTAAACTAATACACATGCTAGGCTTTCTAGATACGTCTAGTATGGGTGTTACACAAACATATAACTAATTATATATATAGTTCTCAGAATCCATCCTTACCTTCTTCTTCTTCTTCTTAGGCAAGTATGTGTCCAAGAAAAATAAAAACATTTAATTTGAAAAAATAGAGTGAGGGAGAACTATTCCAGCACCAACTCCAAGGCTGACGAATCTTTTGATTAGTGTCGAAAAAGTTTTTGGAAATAACTAATTCAAAGCCTCGTCAGTTTTGGGGTTGGAGTTGGAATGGTTCTCTCACTCTGTTCTTTTCCTATTGTCTTTCATTATAGATATTTGGACCATTTGTGATAGAGGTTGGTCCCCCCAATGCAAAACTGTGATTCAGGCCACAATTGTTAACATCTTTTGCACGGTTTGGTACTCAAGGAATCAGTGTAGATTTAATGACAAGAAACCTAACTGGAGGCTTGCAATCAACAACATCGTCTCTGCAGTCAATCTTTCAGGGAACAATACTTCCAAGACCTCTAACTCATCTGTCCGAGACTTAATCACCTTGAAGAAATTCGACGTCATCATTCACCCTCCTAAGCCTGTTAGCATTAAGGAAGTTATTTGGTCTCCTCCCTGTTTGGACTGGATAAAGTGCAATACGGACGGAGCAGCTAACTCTAATACATCAGCCTGTGGTGGAATCTTCAGGGACTCTAATGCTAATATGTTATCTTGTTTTGCTGAGAATTTGGGAGGCTGCAGCGCCTACAATGCTGAGCTTTCAGCAGTTATGAGGGCCAAAGAAATTGCCTCGCAAAGGAACTGGAAGAATTTGTGGATTGAATCAGATTCCTCTTTAGTAGTGATGGCCTTTAACAATGATTCCATGATTCCCTGTGGTTTAAGAAATAGATGGTTGAATTGCAAGAATCTTTTATTCTGTATGAACTTTGTGGTCACCCACATATACAGGGAAGGTAATAGGTGTGCTGATAAATTGGCCTCCGTAGGTTTGGAACATCAAGGTGTAACAACTTGGTTAGAGTTGCCGGATTTCCTTAGGAACCTTTCTGTTCATGACAGTCTAGGGTTACCTAACTTTAGGGTTTCTAATGTTTAGGAGGTTTTGGCTTGGTCCCCCTCCTTTTTTGTATTCCTCTTTTTCTTCTATAATATTTTGAGGTAGCAGCACTTGGCTGCTCCTCCTTTTGGTTTAAAAAAAAAAAATCGTTTTGATTGTTCATGTAAACTTTCTTAGTTAAGAAGAAACATTAAGAAGAAGAAGAAGAACAATTAAGAAGATTATGAAGGATTCTAAAGAAATATATATATATATATATATATATATATATATATATATATATAACTAAATGTTGGTATTTCCTTTTCACTTTTGTGTATATATCAAGTTCTACAATTGTATAAACGTAAAAAAAAAAGTTCTACAATTGTATATAATTTCTTGGAGATAAATTCCACCGAAAAACATGATTGTGGCAACTGATAGAACTAACTTGTGACTTGATAAACTGTTTTTACAAAAGCTTATATGAAAAATTACTGAATGTAAGAAGAGAAATCTTTAAAGCAATACTAGATTCAGTAATATTTTAACTTGGTGTAAGATTGAGTACCTTTAACACAAGTTAGTTTCATAATAGATTGTGACCAATATGATAATCAATCTAAATTTTTATTCCAATCACATGTTAACATGTTTATTTATTTTGTATTAATAAGTTGATGAATTATTGTTATTAATTTATTAATATATCATATGAATTTATTTATCAAGAACCAAGCATTCCCATGATTTATTTTGAAAAATTCCATGAGTCACATAAGCAATAATGTTTGATGAACCAAAATTTCTGGAAAAAAAAAATCCCGAGTTACCGAGTAAAATGGGAGCACATTTTTTATAATAAACTAGCGGAAGGAATGGCACTACCATGCCCGTCTGACCTCTCTTTTTACCACGCTAACGTGTGCGTGTATTTTAAGGGATAAATTTGACCCATATTTTGAAGAATAAAATAAAACAAAAATTGGTCTTTTTTTTTTGTCGATGACTTGGCCCCGGGACCAGAATATGTCTTCACTCATTTTCAAATATGCTCAAAGAACAAAACAAATTTGAGAAATTTTTTTCTAAAAGACCTCAAATTCTATTTTTATTGCTCCAATTTGTTCCTTTCAGAATTAATAATGAATTCAGTGGAAATTTGTCGATATTAAATTATGGGTTAAATATGTTTTTCGTCCCTCCCTGAAATTTTTTATTCACTTTTAGTCCCTATTTGCATTGTATAGGGACTATTTTGGAGGACTAAAATTATCCAATTTTTGTAAAATGTTTTCAAAATAGAGACTATTTTTACAAACTAAAATATTTTGGAGGACTAAATTATCCAATTTTTGTAAAATGTTTTCAAAATAGAGACTATTTTTACAAACTAAAATATTTTCGAGGACTAAAATTACCATTAAAAATTCATAGGGACTAACCTTAAAAATTCATGATTTTGTAGGGACTAAAAACATATTTAACCCTTAAATTATTTGAAAAATATATATTGATATATATTTTATTATTTGGAAATTTCAAATGAAATAATTAATTTAGTCATTATTAGAAAGTTTTTTCATAGTCGCCAAATTTCGTTACAATATTTTGGAACACATCCTGATATATTTTGGTATGCAATCTAATATATTTTTGTAAGTGATTAGACATATATTTTGGCACTCAATAATATATTTTTTGTACTCAATATGATATATTTGGTACTGAATTTGAGATATTTTTGTACTAGATCTAATATGTGAATTACTTGTTCCCAAAGTTTCTCATATATTAGTTGTGAATTTTTTCTATAAATAGAGAGCTCACATATATTGCATTCTACACACTGAAAGGTATTCTGAAACTTCGAATCATTTTCTTCTCTCTCCCTCTTTGACTTGTGTTGACGAGTCATTCTTCCCTTCATCTTTTTTTTTTTGGTCCATGAAATTAACCCTTTTCTTCTCTCTCTCCCTTTTTGACTTGTTGATTCCGAAATATACTGAATAACGAACGAGTCCAATATCTTATATTGACTTAGTTCGGCATGGCCATGCAGTTTTACAGTCATATTCCATCAAGAGGCCTAAAGATATATCTCCCGTTTATGAGGAGGGACAAATCCCATCTAGGACACTCATGTCCCTCAGCATGCTTCATCAAGCACCCATCAACCAACGTTATGGTTATCCTTTTACAGACAACGTTAGAATGACAACAAAGCACTTGAGTCCACATCTAGGGATCATAGTGGTTTCAGGTCTAAGAGCGATATACACTATTATCATTGTGAGAATATCTTATGACAGTTGCATAACTTACTATGTAGTATTCTCACGGTGGGTCAATCCAGTATAAATATTACTCCTAATATTTATACCTATGTATAGACTTAATATCTCATATCTATGACCCTTGAGATGCAGTCATCAGTCTACGTACATAATAGTCTCGACGCTTTATTATTATCCTTTATTCATATTAAAGCTTTGACTACGGATACATTTAAGAATAGCGTTCTTTATGATAATGTAATCTCATGATTAAGTCACACTTAATATATCATTACACGGACTATCTATTATAAGGACTTTATTATAATTACACAAATATAATAAAGAGTGCCATATATTATTCAATAATAAAAGTCATGATACATAAAATAATGTTTAACGTAAATTATTAGCCTATAGGGCTTACACCAACAATCTCCCACTAGCACTAGAACCAATCAGGCATAAACCTAATACCCATAGATCTAGTATGACCATCATGCTTCTGCTGGGCAAGAGCTTTATTAAGTGGATCAGCAACATTCTCTAATGTTGGTACTTTGCATATTTTAACATCTCCTCTTTCGATAATCTCTCAAATAAGATGATAGCGCCTTTGTATGTGTTTGGATTTCTGGTGAGATCTAGGTTCTTTGGCTTGTGTGATTGCTCCATTGTTATCACATAGTAATGTAATGGGATCCACAATACTTGGAACTATTCCAAGATCAGAAATGAATTTCTTAATCCAAACAGCTTCCTTTGCGGCATTAGATGCAGCAATATACTCGGCTTCTGTTGTAGAATCAGCGACTGTTTCTTGCTTTGAACTCTTCCAGCTCACAGCACCACCATTTAAGCAAAACACATATCCAAATTGCGATCTAAAGTCATCGTGATCTGTCTGAAAACTAGCATCAGTGTAACCAATTACATAGAGCTCTTCTTGACCTCCATAGATCAAGAAAGTATCCTTAGTTCTTCTCAAGTACTTAAGGATATTCTTGACAGCAATCCAATGATCATTGCCAGGGTTAGACTGGTATCTTCTTGTAGCACTTAAAGCATACGAGACATCTGGTCGAGTACATAACATAGCATACATGATAGACCCAATTGCTGAAGCATATGGAATATCACGCATTCGATCCCTTTCTTCGTTAGTCGAAGGGGATTGAGTCTTTGATAGATTTATACCTGATGACATAGGGATGAATCCTTTCTTGGAATCATGCATATTGAAACGTCTCAGGACTTTGTCTATATATGTACCCTGACTTAAGCCAAGCAATCTCTGTGATCTATCTCTATAGATCCTGATTCCTAATATATAGGAGGCTTCACTTAAGTCTTTCATAGAAAAGCATTTCCCTAACCAAGTTTTGATTCCTTGTAATGTAGGGATGTCATTTCCGATTAAAAATATGTCATCCACATATAAAACCAGAAATGAGACTATGCTCCCACTAACCTTCTTGTAAACACAAGGCTCATCTTCATTTTTAATGAATCCAAATTGTTGTACAGTTTCATCAAAACGAAGATTCCAACTTCTGGAAGCTTGCTTCAATCCGTGGATTGATCGCTGTAATTTGCATACCTTCTTGGGTGCTTTAGGATCGCCAAATCCTTCAGGTTGTGTCATGTACACATCCTCAAGAAGATTTCCATTAAGGAAAGCAGTCTTGACATCCATTTGCCAGATTTCATAATCATGGTATGCAGCGATAGCAAGTAAGATCCGAATGGATTTAATCATTGCAACTGGTGAAATGGTTTCATCATAGTCTACACCATGAATTTGTTTGAAGCCTTTAGCAACCAATCGCGCTTTATAGGTATTAACCTTTCCGTCCATGTCGATTTTCTTTTTGAAAACCCACTTGCATCCTATAGGATTAAGTCCTTCAGGTGCTTCGATCAAGTTCTAGACTTTATTTGTGTATATGGAATCCATTTCAGATTTCATGGCTTCAAACCACTTCTCAGATTCAGGACCAGTAATGGCCTCTGTGTAAGTCACAGGCTCATCTTGGTCCATGAGCAATACATCACCCTCTTTTGATATGAGATACCCATATCTCTCGGGTTCTTGACGTATCCTGCTAGACCTACGTGGTTCTTGTGTTACTGGAATAGGAATTTCTGTCACAACAGTTTGTGTATCCTGTTCCTGTTCCTCCATCGGTATGTCTTCACTTTGTGGGTCTTGAACTTCTTCAAGATCTACTTTGCTCCCACTGATTCTTTTGGAGACAAAATCCTTTTCAAGAAAGACTCCATTTCTATCAACAACAATTGTTCCCTCAGAAGGTTTGTAAAAGTAGTATCCTCTAGTTTCTTTAGGATATCCCACAAAGAAACATTTATCAGATCTTTGTTCAAGCTTAGTAGACATAAGTCGTTTTATATAAGCTTCACAACCCCAAATCTTTAAATGTCCCACATTGGGTTTTTGACCATTCCATTTCTCATATGGTCTCTTTTCTACCGCTTTGGATGGAACTCAGTTAAGTGTATAAGTTGCAGTTAATAAGGCGTATCCCCATAAGGAGTTTGGAAGTTCAACATGACTCATCATTGATCGGACCATGTCTAACAAGGTTCGATTTCTCCTTTCGGAAACACCATTCCATTGTGGAGTTCCAGGAGGTGTGAGTTGGGACAAGATCCCGCATTCTTTTAGATGATTGTCAAACTCTAAGCTCAAATACTCTCCCCCTTGATTTTCTTGCCTAGTTGGTTTTCTACTTCATTTTGAAATTCCTTGAATAAAGTAAATGATTCAGATTTATGTTTCATTAGATACACATATCCAAATCTACTAAAGTCATCAGTGAATGTGATGAAGTAGTGAAAACCTCCTCTAGCAGTTATGTTTAGGGGTCCACACACATCAGTATGTATGAGACCTAAAAGATCACTAGCCCTTTCACCTTGACCGGTAAATGGAGCCTTTGTCATTTTCCCTAACAAACAAGATCGACATGTTTCATATGATTCAAAATCAAAAGAGTCCAAAATTCCATCTTTATGAAGTTTGGAAATGCGATTCTCATTTATATGGCCTAAACGACAATGCCAAAGGTAAGTCAGATTTAACTCATTTGGTTTCATCCTCTTAGCATTAATGTTATAGATAGGCATATCAAGATCTAGGATATAAAGTCCATTAATCAAAATTGCATTAGCATAAAGAATATTATCCAAATAAACGGAACAACATTTGTCCTTTATTGTAAAATAAAAACCAGCCTTGTCCAAACAAGAAATTGAAATAATATTCCTGCTAATGGCAGGTACATAATAGCAGTTTTCTAAATTAATTAAAAGACCACTAGGTAAGGTCAATACATAAGTTCCAACAGCTAAAGCAGCAACCTTTGCTCCATTGCCAACTCTAAGATCGACCTCAGGCCCTGCACATCAGTACAAATATGAGAACCACATCCAGTATCTAATACCCAAGATGTAGAAGTAGACATGTTAATTTCTATAACAAAAATACGTGCAGAAGTAGTAGGAACATTTCCATTCTTCTTGTCTTCCAGATACTTTGGGCAGTTACGCTTCCAATGCCCCTGCTTGTTGTAGTAGAAGCACTTGCCCTCCTTAGCCATGCCTCCAGTAGGCTTCAAAGCTTTGGTTGATGGCTTGGCAACAGCTTTGCCTTTGCCACTTCCCTTAGACTTATTAGGCTTCTTATGGTGCTTTTTGGACTTGCCTGTAGACCATGATTTTCGGGTGTCAATCCATTAATTGGTTTTGAACCTTCAATCGTTTGGACTTTTCGATCTTTATTCGTGGGAAGGGAAAAGATGAATTAAAACCCTTTTAAAAACTCTGGATCCGGGGGTTGGTTACGATTGGGGAAGGTGTTAGGCACCCGCATCGTCCACGGTACTCCGTGGTACCTCTTTCCTAACTTTATCTTGTGCTAAATTCATTTATTTATTTGAAAATTCTTGCTTAAAAACTAAGTGAAAGAATGGAGGGAGAAGAAGGATGATTTTGTTGTTTTTATTTGGTTGGTTTGGAAGGATAAATCCTTTGCCTACATACCCTTAAATAAAAGGGATCAAAACCCAATGTAGTTCGCTCTCAAAAATATTTTTTTTGTGGGTTAGGTTGATTTTAATTTTTTTTGAAAATGGTTTTAAGAAGGGTTGCGAGACCTCAAGGTATAGAAGAATAAAATGAGAGTGAGGTTGTTTCATTTTAATTAAGAAATTTAGTCTAAGTTTAATTAAGATTCGTTAGGAATTTGATTAAGGAAAAGCAAAAGGAAAAACAACTTGGATTTGGATCCAAGGTTTATTATGAAAATGTTTGAAGTTTGACATATTTGATTTTTGAGATAAAAAAGATTTTTCTAACTAACGGTAAGCTAGCGTAACGATGCAAAAAAATAGAGCGAGCATAAAGCGATAAATAAAGTGATATGGTGTCGGTGCAAGTGTCGGTGTGTGCAATTACTATGCTATTACATACCATCCTAGATCCATTCTAAGGGAAATAAAAAGCACAAAATAAATTACATCAATGCCTAAATACACACTAAAAATCATGGAATTTAAATAAATAGCAAGAATAAAAAAATTGCATGAGATTATACTAGAATCAAAGCGAACAAGATAATAAAAAGAGAATTAAAGCAAACAAGATAATAAAAAGCTTAAAGGTATCACATACTAGACTGACTCATCGAATGGAAAGCATGATGATGAAGTTTTAAAGAAATGCATGAAGTAGAAATTGAAACATTAAAGCACAATTAAAAAAATATTTAAAATGCATGAAACAAAGTTTTAAGATATTAAAGCAAAATAAACAAGGTCATGGAGATTAAAGTATTTAAAATGCTTGGAACCAAAGTCCCAAAATGAGTTTAACAATGCATGAGATGAAAATGTAGTCCCTGAACGAATTAGATAAAAAAAATGCATGGTATAAAGAATGATTTGAATTAAAATGCATGATGATAAAAATTAAATCAACGAGTAAACTTCATGCTAAGAGAAATATGATGTGAAAAAAATTGGATTGAACAAAATGCATGAAAGTTGCCATATGCGAAGAAAATTTTCATGGAAAGAGGGGGGGTGCAGTAGCACACTGGGGGTTTGGAAATCAAAACTGTAGTGAAATTAAAACAAAACAAATGGGCTCAGACCAGATGGATCTGGACCGTATGATGAATCAGAAGGTCCAGATCTAACATCATGGGATCTCATCACAGCCATAGGAATCAAAATCAGAAGGCTACAAACGAGGGAGCATGGTAGAGATAAAGAGGGAGGCACACATGTGATAAAATGAAATGGGGAGGGGTATAAATTCACAATCTGTCAAACAAAAACATTTCCTCCTTCATCAAATTAAAACTCCTTCTTCTTCTTAATAACAACAACAAATGCACCGCCCCCCAAAGACCTTCTTCTCCGGCGAATTTTATCTTTCCGGCACGGTGGCCGGTGGTGCACCACCATGCCGGAGTTCTAAAACTCCGCCGTTTCAAAAATTGTTTACGTTTTCAAACATCCTTTTCTATGCTAAGTTCAAATCTACAACCAGTTTTTAAAGATAACTCACCAAAATTCCTAGATCTAACAATCAATAAACTCGGAAATAACAAGAACGAATAATATATACCTTCTACAGCTTGCCTCGGTTTACTTCTGCATGGATTCGGCCTTGATCTGAGCTTTGCATTGCTTCTTTCATTCTGCCTTCAAACTCGATTTCAATTCCTTCTGAACCTGGATCATCTGAACAACGCCAGCATCATCACTATATCGAGCACCATCGTCCATAGGCACCAACTCCTCATCCTTCACTGTTCGAATTCGGTTCTTTCCTTATTTCTCTTCACCGTCGGTTTCGAGTCCTCTGTTTTGTTTCACTAAGCTTGAACGGTGCGATTTGCTCTGAGGTTTGGAAATCGATTTATGGTTTGAGTTTGTAAATGACGGATTTAGGAGTAAAAAGAGTGGTGTTCAAGTGTTGGTTATATGAATCGTTTGTGTTTGTGATCTGTTTTGATGATTTGGTGTTTGTTTTATTTCAAAACTTTGGTGGTGTATCCAGAAATCAAGGTGTTTGTGATTTGAAATGTTGTTAGGGTTTATGTGATGATCTCTGATTGTTAGTGAACTTGGGAATTTCTGGTGAATGTTGTTCCTGAGAAACTTTTCGAAGAAAGTTTTTTTGATCTTTGATTACGGGGCTGCCGATTTAGAATAATGTTTCTGTGGGAGTTGGTGCAGCCTCTAATCATTGTGCAATAAGTGCCTCTTAAATAGTGTGAAAATTTAGGGTTGTGCTGAGATGCAATGGACTGAACTGCCCTTGAAGAGTCTTGGAGAGAAAGAAATGACTTTAGATGCTTCTTGGACCAATGAAACTTTGACATGTGGCCAGGACTAGACTAAGAGGACTCTTAAGACTCTTTGGACAATTAAAAGGAATTAATTTTTAACTAAACAAAAGATAAAAAACGAAAATGAAATAAAAAAGGAAAGGAAAAAAAATAAAAATAATAAAATGACATAAAATAAAAATATAATAAACTAAAAATGACTAAGAAATTAACAACTAATAAAGAAAACAAAATAAAGTAATAACACGCTTACAACTGTCCCTCTCGGAACCAAATGAGGTATTTCAAAATACCTTTCTGCTAAAATTTCGTCTGAGACGACGAAATGTCTCGGTGTTAAAAGTACGCATAAAAATGGGTAAAAACAGAAAAAGTTGGTCAAAATTTGGGGTATGACAGATGCCCCTATTTAAGTTTCTTCGTCACGGGGATTTAAAACATGAAGTTTTTAAGTCAACGGGTCGAAGAGACTTAAATACCAAGTACACCAAATTTTGACCAGTTGAAAAGCTGAGGATGCAATGCTTGTGAATATCATGATACGAATGCATGTGATGCAAGTATGAATGCGATGACGGCGAAAATGATTCGACTGGGGAACAAACTGATAAGTATCACTGGGGATAAAAGACTGTCTATTACCTTTAAATTGGTAAAGACGAAAATGCAGAAGATAAAGCTTGCCTTTTACCAACTGTCGTGGTAAAGATGAAAACACAAAATGATAAAGCTTGTCTATTAAAGACGAAAATACAGAATATAAAGCTTGTCTAATACCAACTAAAATACGGAAGATAAAGCTTGTCTGTTACCAACTGTCATGGTAAAGACGAAAATACGGAAGGTAAAGCTTGTCTGTTACCAACTGCCGTGGTAAAGACGACATTACAAGAAATGTAAACACATGTATATTACCTTTAGAAATGGTAAGAACGACATTGCAAGACATAAAAATGAGCAGACACTGGGGAATAAAGGGTCGTCTACTATCGCACTGATAGCTGTATGAAGACAAGAAGACAGACATTACATACTATCGTACAATGATAGCTGTATAAAGGTAAGAAATATGAAAGAGACATCGCCTACTATCTGTAAGATAGTTGTATGAAGACAAATGAGGGAAAAGTTGTCTACTATCTGTAAGATAGTTGTATGAAGACAAATGAGAGAAAAGTTGTCTACTATCTGTAAGATAGCTGTATGAAGACAAGATGAAAGATATGTTGTCTACTATTTGTAAGATAGCTGTATGAAGACAAGAGAAAGAGATGTTGTCTACTATCTGTAAGATAGATGTATGAAGACAAGATGAAAGATATGTTGTCTACTATCTGTAAGATAGTTGTATGAAGACAAGAGAAAGAGATGTTGTCTACTATCTGTAAGATAGCTGTATGAAGACAAAAGAAATAGATGTTGTCTACTATCTGTAAGATAGTTGTATAAAGACAAATGAATGGATGTCTATTATCTGTAAGATAGCTGTATGAAGACAAACCAAATAAAATTGGACAGATACTGGGGAAATCGAAAGATATTTATATACTGGTCGTTTGTAGAAACTGACACTTGAAAAATGTTTGATTGGTGACCTCTCTGGATCAGACACAACTGGGGATGACACTTTTGAAATTCAATTGAAATAAGACGCAAGGTGGTCAATGCAATCATGTATGAATGATATTTGTATGCAAGTTATGTGTGCTTGAATGTTTATATGCATGAATATATGTATGAATGAATGTATGAGAACATGAATGTATGAATATATGACTGTATAACTATATATGATAGGTGAACTTGATGAAACAAAACAGGACATGTAAGACGGGAGATGGACAGACATCGCGGTACAAACACTCTGCAATCATCATTGGGGATAACATTACTAGAGATGAATCAAGACATTGTCGGGGTAAAACCCTTCAAACAAACCACTGATGGGGATAAAGCCCACATTCAAACCAACTGATGGGGTAAAGAGCCCAATAATCAAAACACTTGAAGGGTGAAACAACCCATTAATCAAACCACTGAAGGGACAATACCCCACAATCAAACCACTTGAAGGGAGAAACAACCCATTAATCAAACCACTGAAAGGAGAATGCCCCATAATCATACCACTTGTAGGGGGAAAGCCCAATAATCAATCCACTGAAGGGAGAAAGCTCAATAATCAATCCACTTGGGGAAACAACCCATTAATCAACAATTTGGTAGAAGTCGCCATCTCTAAGGGATAAAATACATCAATCAAACCACAGATGGGAGACACCATCAATCAACCCATAGGCAGGAGTCGCCATTTCTCGGGGTAAAACTCATCAATCAATCATTCTGGCAGAAGTCGCCACTTAATCAAACCACTGGCAGGAGTCACTATTTCTCGGGATAAAACCCATCAATGAACCAATCTGGCAGAAGTCGCCAATTGTAAACCAGCATAAAGTGCATTCTTCCATTTGGCCCACTTGAATTGTGATGCCTCTGTCTTTGTTTTTTTTTTCTATATATCGTTTTTTTTTTAAAAATCCCTAACTTTTGCCTGGATCGCCCTTTCGAGTTTTCAATCCACCAGGAATATATTTTTTTTTGTATGCCCCTAATATTTGCCTGGATCGCCCTTTTGGGTTTTCAATCCACCGGGACGCTCATTTTTGCCTAAGCCGCCCTTTCGGGTTTTCAACTTAGCGAGCCCCTTTTTTTTTGACAGAGGTCATCTCATAGCCTTTGGTCATGCTTACCCTTCAGAGTTTAACTGTCCTTGAGATGAATGTTGATGTATGTTCCTACTACTCATAAGTTCAAAGAAGATGTACCTGTTGTTTATGCTTTTCAAAAGACATTAAAAAAAATTTAAATTTTTTTGCTTTAAGTATTCACATCAAAAATAGAAGAAAATTATGCAAACAGAATAAATGAGAATTTCAAATAAATGGGCACATGCTCAAATTAAATGTAAAGGAGTGGTGACCTGCCAAAGGCGTGGCTCCACAGATTTTAAAAAGTTTGGAAAATGGTAATTATATGGGAAAGGTACATTGAACACAATAACCACTGTTCTCTCTAACAACTTTGAATTCCATTGTTCTGAGTCTTTGATTTGCAGATGCTTCATATCGGAGGTCCTTTGTCAGTTAAGATGCCCCAGATGAATCATATCTGAATTGATGCCGTTACCTTGCCATAAATCGGAGGTCCTTTGATGACTGAAATGCCCCATGTGAGTCATGTCCGACCAGATGCAGTAACTTTGTCACAATCCTTAACTTTTTCATAGATCGCCCTTGCGGGTTTCAACCTATCAGGATAAACATCATTTTTCATTTCATTTTTTTTTATATGTCTTTAACTTTTGCATGGACCGCCCTTTCAGGTTTTCAGTCCATGGAGACGCTCTTTTTTGCCTAAGCCGCCTTTTCAGGTTTGCGACTTATCGAGTTTTTTTCTTTTTTCACGTCTCTAACTTTTGCATGGACCGCCCTTTTAGGTTTTCAGTCCATCGAGACGCTCTCTCTTTTTTTTTTTAAAGTATTTCTTGACTGCATCGGTATTCACAGGACATACAAGTTTGTCACTATCTTTTGTAATTAGGCATTCATTGCCCCTGTAATCATATAACTTTGAAGCACAAGGTCACTTTCTTAACATTCACGGGGACGAGCCTTCTTTGTCGAATACTTTCTTTATCCTTTTGATATAACTGTCCATGGCACACGGCAATAACACTTTTCAATTCAATCAAGCTTAACTTTCATTGGAGATTCCGTTGACAGGACTTTGAACTCCATGTGGGACACTGCCTTTAAATTGTATACTGAGGGATGGTGGGGGGGGGTTGCCCTTGTTAAAGTGTGCACTTGAAGTACAATATCCCTGCAAGGAAGATGGTAGCATCTCGTGCTAGTCTTTGTACATGAAAGTCCTCTTCTGGACAATCTTTCTTGATATTTGCAGCTTCGACGGCCAAGATGCCCCAGTAGACGAGAAACCTCATTGGAAACTTCTTCATCATCCTCCTCTTCAGCCTCGGACACAAGGAACTCAAAGTCGAGAAAGAGTACAGGGCTAAAGTGTTCAACGGGTTTATTAATGCATGATTTGATTATTGATATAAACATTATGATTATGCAGATATGTGGAAATGATTTAAAGAAAAAGAATTTTTGGTTTTTTGTGTTACCATTTTTCCAGAAAAAGAACAAAATAAAAACAAAGTCGGGATCAAAGCGACCTTTTAATTAATGATGAAAATACACAAAGCAAAAAGCCCTAAACAAATTCACTTCCGTCTCGGGTGGGACGAAAGGATTTTTTTTAAAAAAAACATAAAGCAACAAACAAACATATTAATTAAACAAATGAGTAGTAGAAATAAACATCAGCAAAGACCCAATTGCAGCTAAACATTACATGTATCAACATCAGGTTCCAAGATCCGATAGCGGTTTAACTTGCACATTCCAATTCAAACTCTTCAAAAGGTATGAGATCGTCTTTGATCAGCTTCTAGACTTCCATTTTCAAAGAGAAACAGTGCTCAACATCATGACCTTGTGCCCCTTGATGGAAGGTACAAAAGAGGTCAGGTCTCCACCGCTTTGGTAATTTCTTCGGTATTGGAGGAGGTGGCCTAGTCTGGACAAGGTTCCTTTCAAGCAAATAGGGAAGCAACTTTTCATACTTCATAGGAATCGGATCATACTGTGGTGCTTTCTGAGCCTGTTGACGGGGCTGTTGTTGATATTGCTGTTGTTGGGGTTGATAAACCGGATTTTGAACAACATTGGCATCGGGCATAACAACGGCAACAGGGTAATAAGTCGGATACAGTTGTTGAGGCTGGTTTTCTACCACACTCATTTCCTGGTCTTCCTTCTCGGAATCATCAGTGGGAACAATTTCTTTAATCAAATGTCCTTTTCGGACCCATTCTTCAATACGCATACCCATGGTCATCATCTTCGCGAAGTTGCCAGATGCACTTGCAAGCATATGCTCAAAATAGAACGGATCCAGAGTTTCCAGGAAAATCTCGGTCAACTCTTTCTCTTTCAGAGGTGGACAGACTTGTTCGGCGACATCTCTCCATCGTTGGGCATAAGCTTTGAAGGATTCATTTTCATTCTGGGTCATGGCCTGCAGTTCCTTTCTGTCTGGGGCCAAGTGAAAGTTATAGTTGTATCGCTGGACGAAAGCCTCGCACATATCCTTGAAAGTTTTGATATCATCCTTGCTCAGACTCATGTATCATATCAGTGCGGCACCAGTCAAACTATCTTGGAAACAGTGGATAAGGAGTTCATCATTACCTACTTGAGCAGACATCTTTCTCACGTACATTACCAAATGAAGCTCAGGGCAAGTGTTCCCTTTGTACTTCTCAAAATCAGGGACCTTAAATTTGTGTGGTATCTCGACATTAGGAACCAAGCAAAGATCATAAGCATTTTTCCCAAACAGTTCTTTTCCACGAAGAGTTTTCAATTCCAACTGTATTCTGTCAAACTTTTCCTCCAGTTCAGCTATCCGTTCGTATGCAACCACATTTTCTGAGTGATAGATTGGCCCATGGCCCTGCTGAGTAGTATGAATCAACGGAGCTGAGTAGGTCATAGCAACTTGAGGGACCAAAGGCCCTGATTGTTGCACAAAAGGAGCCTGAACCTTAGAGACACCAGGACAGAATATTTCACCAGAACTTAAAGGTGTACTCCAGAGATAACCTTCCAGCATAGCATGTTGAGGAGTACCAGCAAACACTGTTGAAACCGGAGTAGTAGAAGCAACTGTCTGAGCTTGAGTACTGCCAACTGGAAGAGATAATGGCTGACTCTGTGTAACCGTCATCAAAGATACTAAGTTCCTCAAAATCTCATTCTCGGCCCGGAGGGTTGTCACCTCGTTACGAAGCTTGTGGTTCTCTTGTTCAAGACCCACCATTCTGATTTGCTCGAGTGTTGTAGATGCGAGTAGACTGATGAATTGACCTTTTATTGAGAAGACACAATGTGAGACACGGACTAGAAACTATGAATGCTCATGATGCATGAAATGCTTATGTAAAAATATACCAATTTTTTTTTTGAAGGACTTATCGAAGCTAATTTGTAAACATTGTAGAGGGACACGGTTTCATTTGAAAATTGTAAAGATATCACAATCAGTTCCTTTTTCAAGATGTAAAAACGAAACCAAGGACAAAGTTCTTTAACGAAAGCAAAAGCTTAGTTAAGATTTTTTTGAAAATGTATTGCTTGGTGTTCATTCCTACAAGGTCCATACCTTTGATGTTTACAAAAAACTTGGCTAAGTCCTTCAACATTTTTTAATGGATGCAAAAAGGTTTATGGATGAATGCATGTATGCATGATTATGCTAGAATACATAGAATACATGATGAGGTTTAAGTTCCACAAAGTTGGAGTTTAGGGGTCACAACGCCACTTGGTGAGGACTATGGTTTCCATTTGCACAAGTAACAAGGGTTCTACCAAGTTCCCAAATTACAACTACTCTTATGAATATATCGGTGTATAGGAATGCTCCTAGTCCAATATCATCCACAAGGAAGTCTAGTTTGAGTGTAGTATCGCGTGACAACTAAAGTCAAGAATGCTCTTGGTTTAGCCACCGCACTACGTCCTAAAAAGGCCAAGATGGGTTAAGGGTTACTAAGGTCCACGACTTTACCGGACACTCACATTGAAAGTAATAACGTCAACATGAATGCTCATGTTAACAAGACTACTACCTTCCGTGAGGCCTCCGCCGAGTAGGGTTATCACTTGTAAACATGGTCCAAGAATGCTCTTGGTAAATCACTATGATTTTACCCCGTCCTAATCCTATGTTTCACTCAAGTCCGGGTATAGGACTTATTTTCTCACCTCTCACGGAACAAGGTAAAATATTTACAAAGCATAAACAAATAATAAAGCACAAAAATAAAGGAAGAAAGGTGGGTTTAACCCGCGTAGGATTTTAAGTCCCCAGTGAAGTCGCCAATTTTGTAGACCATGATTTTCTGGTGTCAATCCATTAATTGGTTTTGAACCTTCAATCGTTTGGACTTTTCGATCTTTATTCGTGGGAAGGGAAAAGATGAATTAAAACCCTTTTAAAAACTCTGGATCCGGGGGTTGGTTACGATTGGGGAAGGTGTTAGGCACCCGCATCGTCCACGGTACTCCGTGGTAACCTCTTTCCTAACTTTATCTTGTGCTAAATTCATTTATTTATTTGAAAATTCTTGCTTAAAAACTAAGTGAAAGAATGGAGGGAGAAGAAGGATGATTTTGTTGTTTTTATTTGGTTGGTTTGGGTGGATAAATCCTTTGCCTACATACCCTTAAAGAAAAGGGATCAAAAACCAATGTAGTTCGCTCTCAAAAATATTTTTTTGTGGGTTAGGTTGATTTTAATTTTTTTTTGAAAATGGTTTTAACAGGGTTGCGAGACCTCAAGGTATAGAAGAATAAAATGAGAGTGGGGTTGTTTCATTTTAATTAAGAAATTTAGTCTAAGTTTAATTAAGATTCGTTAGGAATTTGATTAAGGAAAAGCAAAAGGAAAAAAACTTGGATTTGGACCCAAGGTTTATTAAGAAAATGTTTGAAGTTTGACATATTTGATTTTTGAGATAAAAAAGATTTTTCTAACTAACGGTAAGCTAGCGTAACGATGCAAATAAATAGAGCGAGCATAAAGCGATAAATAAAGTGATATGGTGTCGGTGCAAGTGTCGGTGTGTGCAATTACTACGCTATTACATACCATCCTAGATCCATTCTAGGGGAAATAAAAAGCACAAAATAAATTACATCAATGCCTAAATACACACTAAAAATCATGGAATTTAAATAAATAGCAAGAAGAAAAAAATTGCATGAGATTATACTAGAATTAAAGCGAACAAGATAATAAAAAGCGAATTAAAGCAAACAAGATAATAAAAAGCTTAAAGGTATCACATACTAGACTGACTCATCGAATGGAAAGCATGATGATGAAGTTTTAAAGAAATGCATGAAGTAGAAATTGAAACATTAAAGCACAATTAAAAAAAATTAAAATGCATGAAACAAAGTTTTAAGATATTAAAGCAAAATAAACAAGGTCATGGAGATTAAAGTATTTAAAATGCTTGGAACCAAAGTCCCAAAATGAGTTTAACAATGCATGAGAAGAAAATGTAGTCCTTGAACGAATTAGATAAAAAAAAATGCATGGTATGAAGAATGATTTGAATTAAAATGCATGATGATAAAAATTAAATCAACGAGTAAACTTCATGCTAAGAGAAATATGATGTGAAAAAAATTGGATTGAACAAAATGCATGAAAGTTGCCATATGCGAAGAAAATTTTCAAGGAAACAGGGGGGTGCAGTAGCACACTGGGGGTTTGGAAATCAAAACTGTAGTGAAATTAAAACAAAACAAAGGGGCTCAGACCAGATGGATCTGGACCGTATGATAAATCAGAAGGTCCAGATCTAACATCATGGGATCTCATCACAGCCATAGGAATTAAAATCAGAAGGCTACAAACGAGGGAGCATGGTAGAGATAAAGAGGGAGGCACACATGTGATAAAATGAAATGGGGAGGGGTATAAATTCACAATCTGTCAAACAAAAACATTTCCTCCTTCATCAAATTAAAACTCCTTCTTCTTCTTAATAACAACAACAAATGCACCGCCCCCCCCCCCCCCCCAAACACCTTCTTCTCCGGCGAATTTTATCTTTCCGGCACGGTGGCCGGTGGTGCACCACCATGCCGGAGTTCTAAAACTCCGCCGTTTCAAAAATTGTTTACGTTTTCAAACATCCTTTTCTATGCTAGTTCAAATCTACAACCAGTTTTTAAAGATAACTCACCAAAATTCCTAGATCTAACAATCAATAAACTCGGAAATAACAAGAACGAATATTATATACCTTCTACAGCTTGCCTCGGTTTACTTCTGCATGGATTCGGCCTTGATCTGAGCTTTGCGTTGCTTCTTTCATTCTGCCTTCAAACTCGATTTCAATTCCTTCTGAACCTGGATCATCTGAACAACGCCAGCATCATCACTATATCGAGCACCATCGTCCATAGGCACCAACTCCACGTCCTTCACTGTTCGAATTCGGTTCCTTCCTTATTTCTCTTCACCGTCGGTTTCGAGTCCTCTGTTTCGTTTCACTAAGCTTGAACGGTGCGATTTGCTCTGAGGTTTGGAAATCGATTTATGGTTTGAGTTTGTAAATGATGGATTTAGGAGTAAAATGAGTGGTGTTCAAGTGTTGGTTATATGAATCGGTTGTGTTTGTGAACTGTTTTGATGATTTGGTGTTTGTTTTATTTCAAAACTTTCGTGGTGTGTTTGTACCGTAAGCTTGTGTATCCAGAAATCAAGGTGTTTGTGATTTGAAATGTTGTTAGGGTTTATGTGATGATCTCTGATTGTTAGTGAACTTGGGAATTTCTGGTGAATGTTGTTCCTGAGAAACTTTTCGAAGAAAGGTTTTTTGATCTTTGATTATGGGGCCGCCGATTTAGAACAATGTTTCTGTGGGAGTTGGTGCAGCCTCTAATCATTGTGCAATAAGAGCCTCTTAAATAGTTTGAAAATTTAGGGTTGTGCTGAGATGCAATGGACTAAACTGCCCTTGAAGAGTCTTGGAGAGAAAGAAATGACTTTAGATGCTTCTTGGACCAATGAAACTTTGACATGTGGCCAGGACTAGACTAAGAGGACTCTTAAGACTCTTTGGACAATTAAAAGGAATTAATTTTTAACTAAACAAAAGATAAAAAACGAAAATGAAATAAAAAGGGAAAGGAAAAAAAATAAAAATAATAAAATGACAGAAAATAAAAATAAAATAAACTAAAAATGACTAAGAAATTAACAACTAATAAAGAAAACAAAATAAAGTAATAACACGCTTACAACTGCCCCTCTCGGAACCAAATGAGGTATTTTAAAATACCTTTCTGCTAAAATTTCGTCTGAGACGACGAAATGTCTCGGTGTTAAAAGTACGCATAAAAATGGGTAAAAACAGAAAAAGGTGGTCAAAATTTGGGGTATGACATTGCCATTATTAACCATTAAAACGGCAGCAGCCTTTCCCTTTCCCTTCATATTTTTCTCAGCAGTTCTCAATATAGCTGCAAGTTGTGGAAGTATTTTGTCCATGTCATTCATGAGAAAATTCTGGACAAAACTGCTGAAGCTTTCAGGCAACGATTGCAAGATAAGATCAACAACAAGTTCCTGCTCAAGGACAAATCCTAATCGAGCTAGGTTCTCAGAGTACCCAATCATTTTGAGCACATGAGGTCCTACGGGACTTCCTTCGGACAGCTTGGTAGAGAAAAGGGCCTTAGAGACATCAAACCTTTCATGCCTAGCTTGCTCTTCATAAAGAGTCCTTAGATGTCCGATCATATCGAACGCAGCCATCCCTTCATGTTGTTTCTGCAGCTCGGGAGTCATGGTGGCTAGCATGATGCAAGAGACTTCTACGGAATCATTGAGATGATTGGTATGAGCATTTCTTTGAGCCGCAGGAGCTCCAGCAGGTGGTGCCTCAGGAACGGGTCCATCAAGCACATACAGCTTTTTCTCGTGGGTGAGGACAATCCTCATGTTACAGTACCAGTCAATAAAATTTGTTTCTGTAACACCCTATTCCTAATAAGCGGTAAAACGTGCGAATATATAAACATATTCTAGAAATAGATGCTACGTCTTCGAATCAAACCACAAAAAATACATGCATAAAGATCATGTTACATAACATAGCAGCGGAATATACATATAATTCTTAAACATCTTCAAATCTCAACATAATACAAATGTATTCTCCAAATCTCAATTAACAAGTATCATCTCAACTCCAAAATACATAGTCAGATAAAACAACATGCAAGAACTACCCTAGATCAGAGCCCTAATCTAGACACTTGCATATAAAGAGGAACTCCACTCCTCGGCATCATCAAGCAAACAACTAAGCATCCTGCACTCCATCTACCCGTCCATATAGAAAGGTAGGTGGTAAACCACTGAGGGTTAGCATTACATCATCATAATCCATATAAGAAAATAGTAGGAACATTGGAAATGAAAGATACGTTTAAGCATAATGTTTGCTAAATTATACACATACTCACAAGTATCCACAACATCCATATCATTCATTACCATCATTCCAAGTTCATATCTACAAGTGTATCATACACATATTACAAATTCACCTTGACAATTAACAATTAACAATTAACAATTCAATCTACAATTACAATTAACAAATCAATCACCAAACACATCTCAATGCAATTCAATTCACCAACAGTTTATGCAATGGCTCTAGACTCATCAGGATGCATGTGGTACCAAAACACCTCAAGGTCGTCACCTCAGATGCAACAAAAACATCGTAATCACCTCAATTGGATATAAAATCCGCCACCATCAGTCACGAATGCATGAACATATGACTCAACTACAATGCATATGTTCACACATACAATTCACCTCAACATCACCAACACTTAGTATATATGCAATCAACAACAATTCACCACCACATAACATATATACAATCACCAACAACATCCACAATTCAATCAACATATAGTTGTCACATATATACATCATCAATCATCTCCACATAAATCAACATATAGTTGCCACATTTTCACATAATTCCTTACAATCCAAATAAAGGAACAAATACAACATATGATCACAAACATCATATTCATCACTCAACAACCATTCATACATCATCTCATCATCATATTAATCTATTCATAAAGGATTCATAAGACAATCAACTCTTAAAGTCATTTTCTATCAAGTTCGTCTCCAAAAGTCACAACTTAGAAGTACTAGAGGTCATGAACCAAAACCATTCCTACAAGCTCAATTGTCTATGCCATGTATTCTCACAAGTCACTTATACGTGCAGTAGAGGTTACATAAACATTTCATCGGCCAAATACGATGAATCACAAAGTTCGTCTCACCGAAACACTTTTTAAGAAAATTTCCATTTTCTAAGCAAAACAAGTTAGACCCAACACATCATAGTTTGAAAACCATAATTGAACTTATAGAACCCAAGTTTGAAAGTAGGAAACAATCCATAAGGTTTGGGTCGACTTAAAAGTAGTTATGTGGAGTTTTCGTAAAATTTCTCTAAGACATCCTTAGAGTGTTTTCCTCATAACATAAAATCCAAGAATCAATTTCAAGTCAAACCAAAGCCATTGGAAAGCTAACAAAATTATCTAAAACTTTCATGTTTACACCAAAGGCCAATTCAAACCAGAAATGGGTGAAAAAGCACAAAAAACGCAGAAACCGAAGTTCTGTCGGCACGGTCCGTGCCATGGACGGCACGGCCGTGCCAAGGAAACAGAAAGTTAGCACGGCCGGTGCCATGCACGGCACGGCCGTGCTCGATTGACAGCACAGCTTTTTCTTCGTTTTTCCATTTTCACCATTTCGCGCATAAAATTCAAACCGTTAATCGGATTTCGATGCCGTTTTCGCCTATACGCTCCTGACACTTAGCTCTATCATAATCTATAGAAAATTCAATTTCAACCATCCCAAAATCATTTCTTCCAAACCTCACATAATCACTTACTTGCAAAAACGCTTAAACACCGACTTTTCGCACGAAAAACCCGTTTTCTCCCAAACGACTCAACTAACACAATCACAACATGAAAACAGAAATACTACCAATTACAATTTATCCAACAACATCAAAAACTCAATCAACAACCTCATATTTCAAAAGTTCATTTTGGTCCTTCCCATGAACATCTTAGCACAATTTCACCAATTCAAACAACAACTTCACAAAATGGAATACCCATGGTATAAATCAACAACAACAACATATCTAATTCATCAACAACCTCATTCAAACATGAATCCATCACAAATCAACCATAACAACACTAATTTATACCATTTTGAGCAAAATCAACAAAGTATACATATAAACATATATTGAGCATATAATTTCATCAACAACAACTTGATTATCAACAAATCATGTTCTCAAACATAACAACAACAATCATGCTAGAATTTACACCAATTAAAATCAATTCATCAATTTCACAAAATGGGTAGAAATGAAAAGTTAGGGATTATGGTTGAATTCTAACCCTCTTACCTCTAGCAC
This sequence comes from Medicago sativa, assembly GCF_051527215.1. Classification (NCBI taxonomy): domain Eukaryota; kingdom Viridiplantae; phylum Streptophyta; class Magnoliopsida; order Fabales; family Fabaceae; genus Medicago; species Medicago sativa. The sequence continues at coordinate 35,412,453 of NC_140755.1, read as the reverse complement.
CAAGATTCTCCAACCCAAGCTTCAATTTAGCTCCTAGATGTTGAATCCCCTCTTCTAGCTCTAGCCCTTGTTCTTGTTCTTCTCTCTAGCCTCTATCTCTTCTCTTCTAAAATGAAATGTGGTAAAAACCCTATCTCTCTACTAACATTAGTTTATATAGGCTCCCTTAATTGGGCTTAACTCACCACACCTTAATGGGCCTAACCCATTTCTATTCTAACACCCAAAAATGTTATTACTCTCTTAACGGTAAAATACAACACTAACGGTAAAATATATCACTAACGGTCACTTACCGGTAAATAAATTAATTACTACACCCTCTCTAGTAACTTGGTGAAATAATAACTCTCACTAAGCACTAAAAATAATCCTCAACCAAAATTACAAAATTACCCATACTCTCAAAATGACCAAAATGCCCCCAAGCCCAAAATGACTAAAATACCCTTCTAACACCGAATTCTACAATTCCCAACCAAAATACACACAAAGGCAAATAATCACACAAGAGCACATATAATACACACAAATAAATAATAAAAAAAAACTAGCGAAAATCAGGCTGTTACAACTCTCCCCCACTAAAAAGAATTTTCGCCCTCGAAAATTACCTGAAGGAAACAACTCTGGGTACGCAACCCTCATCCTACTCTCTGATTCCCAAGTGGCACTCTCACCAGTCGGTCCAACCCAAATCACTTTAACCAAAACGATCTCCTTGCCACGCAAACGCTTTACTTCTCGATCCTCAATCCTAACTGGCCAAGTCTCAACAGTCAAATTATCCCTTACTTCCAAATCATCCACTTGAATCACATGAGACGCATCATACACATACTTCCGCAACTGGGACACATGAAACACATCATGAAGATTCGACAAAGATGGCGGTAACGCAATCCGATACGCTACAATCCCAACCTTCTCAACAATCTCAAAAGGTCCAACAAAACGAGGAGTCAACTTTCGACACTTCAAACCACGTCCAACACCGGTTACAGGATTCACTCTCAAAAACACATGATCACCAACCTGAAACTCAAGGTCTTTTCTCCTCTTATCATGATAACCCTTCTGCCTACTCTGAGACGCTCTTATTGTAACACCCATACTAGACGTATCTAGAAAGTCTAGCATGTGCGTTAGATTAGTACTGGATACATTAAAATTTACAACAAAACAACTACGAATGAATATATATGTATACAACCAAATGCGTTCGTACATAATAATACAACTCAACTTTACTAAAGTATAATAGATACATCCTCGAATATCCATCTCATCCTGCAGCGGGTACGAACGAACACTTGTCGCATCATCCATTCGGCTACTAGCTTGCTAATCCAACCTGTTTATCTGAAACAAAAAGGATTGGGATGAGACATAATGTCTCAGTGAGTTCCCCTAAATCCTAGGCTATAGGTAACCTCAGGGGAAACCTACGGTCACCACGTGTCTAGAATACAACCTACCGGTTGATTATACGTGTGTGGGGACTTGCATACTTAGACGGTGTGCATACTAGGGCCGTCGTAGTCTTATCTCACTTGTTATAGGCTTCACTTCCTATACGTGTCATGGCGGTCAAGGGGAATCTAAAACCGCAATGCCAAGAATACGCTCTACGCATCAAGGCCTAAGCATACTATAATCATGACACAATTCTAAACCGGACGATTAAGGGAAACCTAAGATCGTCATCGGCATATCTTTATCTATACTTGCTCTATGCATAGCTATGTTGTATCTAACAACATATTCTATCTTGCTATCATACTAGTTCTTGATGATCTACGTCTATGTTCTACTATTCTTGACGATCTACGTCAAGGCTCTACTATTCTTGACGATCTACGTCAAGGCTCTATGACATAACATAAATATATCTAATAAATATGCACAGTCAGATTCATTCATGAAGTTAGCGTTTAACAATCAAACATTATCTGAGTTCATTTTACGGAAAGCCCCGAGTGGAGTAACCCCGAGCGCAATCCCTATCTATCCGATGGAAACCTATCTAAGGTATAACCAACGGCACTCCTGCAGTGACGTGCGGGATCCTTACGGCTAACCCCATTTCACCTAATGGAAACCTCTTGAACCAACCTAGTGTGGACACAAGAGACACGACCACTACATCTTACTTACTAAGTGACATGCGGGTTCCTTACGGCTAACCCCGTTTCACCTAATGGAAACCTCTTGAGCCAACCTAGTGTGGACACAAGAGACATGGCACCTTTAACTTTAAAGTCTGGGTCTATAAATATGCATGAGTATTAAATCTATACTAGCTATCTCTTTTACCTCGGATGCCTATACGATCCAACTAGAGGTAAACTACATGCTTGTTTAACTTGCTATGTGAAGAGATATCTAATCAGTTCACGTCTTGCCACACTCGTATGGCACTCTAGCTTCTATGCGAAGAGAAAACTCTATGTCACTTCGCGGCTTATCAAGCTTACAACTCATGTCTAACCTTCTATTCTATTCTTTACTAACTATTCTAGTTCTTGACAAGCTATGTCGAGGCTCTATTTTCATCCCATGCCTAGCTCTTTGCTACCCGAGTAACTCGGCTAAACTCTCTTGAATCACTCTTGCCACTCATGTTAAGATTGCCATGATTTTCTTTTCAAGAATCGTTCGATGTTATGTGCATTGCCTAGATGTTGTTTTGGGGTTATAAAGTTGTAAAACGTTGAAAGAAAACATCGGAATGCACCACGGACCCACCCTGAGCCAACAGCCATAAAGCATGTTGGCTGGTCCAGAGGGCTGCGCTAATAGCGCCCCTGGAGCGTGGCTCATCCTGTCAATTTCGCTATTAGCGTAGATTTCGCTAATAGCGTAGCTCTTCGGGTCTGTGGTACAAATTTTCCAATTTTTGACCCAAAACTCATTCTAATGGTCCCTGCAATGCACCAAAACATCCAGCAACATATATATACATTTATAAACATATTTCATGGCAATTTAACATCAAATCAACAAGAATTTATCAAAAGTCCATTAGGGTTCCAAATCCCTCATAAACATAAATTACTACTTTCTAGCATGAATTTACACAACCAAGGGAAGGTAAACTATCTATGGAACTCACCTAACATGATCCTTGCATATTCCTCAAGTTCCAAGCTCAAACCCTAGCTTTTGATCCTTAGCCCTTTTTTCACCAAACCATACTTTAATCTCTTCCTCTACTTGTTTCTTGCTTGCTAAGCCATGCTTGATCATGTATTGAAGAAGTTTGGATGACTTATAGAGGAGAGGGAGGCGCAATTCTTAGAGAGAAGGGGGAGAGAAAGGTTTTCCAAAACCTAGAGAGAGAAGTGAAATGGGAAAAATGAATATTTTGGCCCCAAAAACACTTATATACTCCCTTGTGCGAGTTTACTTAAATGCCCTTCGTCTTGGTCGCGCTTAACCTGACACTGATACATAAACCCCTGCTTGACTGATATTTCATAAAAACATCTTCCGTCGTACTTGACGTTCTATAACACTTAATCTCTGATATCTAGCTCATACCTGACTTATGCCATTAATAGACATTTCCATGATTATTTGTCCTCTGACGCGTCTAATGGGTAATATTCTGTTACTGTTAAGCGGGATATTACACTCTACCCCCCTTAAAAAAAAAATTTCGTCCTCGAAATTTAGAAATTATCTACATATGATTGCATCTAAATCCTGCCTTCTTTGGCTTTAGTCATAGAATATCTTATCAAACTCACTCTGAAGAGTTTCGAAGCATACTTTCCTTATCAATACATGTAACTCTTCCTCTTATTTATTCTACATATGATTGAATATGGTCTCTTCAATCTTACTATCTTTATCAAAATCACAGAACTGTCTGAGAACATAGTGATTAAAACTAACTTTTGTTATAAGAGGATTGCTTGTCTCGGATCTATTCCTTCTCTGCTTAGCATGAACTCTGCATCTACGTAACTTTTCTCTATCTGAATCACTCAGGATTTGCCTTTAAACTGGAGTTCTACTGATATCCAGGTTTGCCCTGCAGTGCTTACGTGTGTCTAACACATCTTCCATGTATACATCTTATCATGCATACATAATCTGTTTTACCGCACATTGCGATTTATGCTACTTACTGTTGCTACTTATCTTGATGATTCTACTCATCTCTAATCATAGTCTTATGAAACCTTTCTATCTCTTCGTAATTCTCCCTGTACTGCAATTCATGGGTAACTTGTCTAGCTTGGCATGAAGAAGTGAACTCAACTACACTGATTCATCTGACAATCTATTAACCTGTCTGGCGGTTCACATACTCTTGAAACTTTCTACTAAGTCCTTTTGCACTTGCATTGAACACTCTTAGCACAAATTTGTGCATCCCGTATGACACTAATATCACATGGGTCTTGTCATTCATTCATAAAAACTGTATCTTCTAGTATTGGCATACTTTCTAGCACCATTGCTTGTTAGTTAATAACGATATTCATTCTAGCTTTTGTTTCTAAGAGTTTCTAAACTTTGGTACATAGGTTCTTGGAACGAATAAATACATGACTAGAAAAATATCATTTTAAAACTGAGTCTATACTAGTACTGCAGAACCACAGGACGAGTCTCTATATCTGAAAAAAAAAGTTTTATGACTCTCCTTCACACTTGTCTCTAACAAGCTGGTCCTGAAGTCTGTACGTCTTAAGTGAGCTTACTCGCTTACGACGTATCTCATCAGTTTTAACAATGTGAAATTTCATGTTTTTAAAATAAACATCGTTCCCAAGTTCCTCAATACCAATCTTATCTTTAAAAGTTATAAAATCGTGGCTTGACACCATTCTAGAAAGTATCGTTATCATTTAACAAGTATGGTATAAGAGGGTATGTACTTCGTGAGGCATAACTCATAAATCATACTCCATTAACATAGCACATACTCTTTCTGACTAACCAACAGCTCTTCTACGAATTCGACATCACCAAAAAGGCAACTCGATTAATTCAGCTGTTTTAACTCTAGTCTTTCTCATCTTACCTGAGTGAAGATGCTTTCTTTAAACTTTTACTTTAATCATTACTGGCTGCATAAGCATCTATACTTACTTACATAACGAGAACTCCTCGCTTTCCACATAATACTTTTCACTAAAGCTGCATTGCTATCCTGAACTTCTTCACGAAGTTTCTTACTACCAATTTTCCATGTTCCATGGCTACTGTTCGCAACTTAAGTAATTAACTTCCGTTGCGCTACTCTGATTTCCACCGGTTGGCCTCAACCAATACTCTGATCCGTTGAGACGAGTGACTTTATTCTTCTTCTATTATTACATTAATATCTGCTTGAACTCTGTTCGATACTTCTATGTTGCATGCTACTCTGCAACCTCGTTCTACTCTTTGCTGGTAAGATTGAATCTCAAGGAAACTTACCCCTGGACATATCAATGTCTTACTTATTCTTATTCCTGAGCAACTTAACTCAAGGAGCACATATTTGCAATTACATAACTACTATTCCATGAAATGCTCTTACAACCTCCCATGGTAGGCTAATCTTGCATTCGGACATACTTCCTTATGCATCTAACATTGTAGCTTCGTATCTCGCATACTATGTTTTGCTCAATCCTTCCTATGCTTGCTCGTTACTTTTTCTTTCTAATAAAATTTCGTAAATTAACACACGGGTCATTGACGTTGATGATTTTCAACTATATAAAACATATACTGAATCTAGGTCCCAGTCGTTACTCTAAAATCCCAGGACGAGTTGATAACATGTATGTGTCATCAAATCTTAGTCCTAGTGAGTTTAGCCCAAACTACGCGAGTCGTAACAAACCGGTACCTACAAAATTTCATTTTGAATTTCAAAAATGTCAACTTCAACCACCCATATGCGTATGTCTTTCTAAAATCATGTAAACTTTACAACTTAGCATCCTAACGAGCCTTCGCAAGTTCATCAAGCAAAACATAGATTCGAGGGGTACTCATAACTTCGCGAAATCCAACATCCTTGTGATTTCGTATGACTCTGCACCACTTTAACCCCTTACTTAATGCCTTCACATCTGTGACTTCCATTCTAGATACTGGTGCCTCTAAACTCTTGATCCAAACTCATTCTCATTTCTTGACACATTAACTTCCAAAGTCACGTTAAACCGAATCGATCTTCGTTGATGGTTGCCCATGCCTTTTTCCCTTTTTGAAAACTTTAGGGGGGGTGATATGCATTCGTCACTCAATATAAAAAAAACAATTTTTCATCGCATAAAAGATGGTGAAGACAACTCTCCAATAGTCACTGCATTCCCTAGAGACGAATTGAAAATTTCGCTCCGGGTTCGCTATTGATGAGTTTCTTCAGCTCAATTTTTCAAAACATACTTTGCATAAATATATTTTTTTCTCAAGTAAATCAATGCACATCAGTCATTCCCAAAATCTAAAATATATTCTACTACATATGCATGGCAAGCATCAACCTAATTCGATACAATTCTCGGCACTTTAGAAACTGATGCTTCATTCCTGATAACCTAAAACTTTCACTGAATCCTTTTCTACTACGAGTAGCTTACTCTCTGCGTTACCGCTTAACGTAGCTTCCCGAACACTAGAACCTTGTTCACTTTGAACATTCAAGTCCGTAACTTCAATAACATAACACTAATCCTGAGAGTCCACTAATTCCGTCAACATACGTCGACTGCTCTCTATCTTGTAGCCTTGCGCTTACTTTCTGGAATACAATTCCATTCTAACTATGACCCTTACTGAAGCTTCAGGTCCTGCTGAGATATTTCCATATCCTTCACTTACGGGTATACGAAGTTTCATTAACAACTTACCCAGCACTTTCGGAACGACCCTTCTCAACATTGTCTTACATTGCCGGAGGATTCATACTTCTTACTTGCTTAGTTCACCGGCCACCTACTGGCACGATCAACTTCTTACTAATACTCATTCTGAGTTCTTGCTTTTAAATTCACACTTCCGGTGAATCTTCATCACATACTTCGTTCCTCCAGGGTCCTATTCAGCTCTCAGGCATCCATTCTAATCGTCGAATGCTAAATTGAGTTGATCAGGCTCAACTAACAACAACAACTAGAACATTTACCCGGAACCCAATGGTCCCACTACCTTTGTTGTAACTTAATGACCCAAGGCACGATCTGAATCGACCTGCTCTGATACCAAATGTAACACCCATACTAGACGTATCTAGAAAGTCTAGCATGTGCGTTAGATTAGTACTGGATACATTAAAATTTACAACAAAACAACTACGAATGAATATATATGTATACAACCAAATGCGTTCGTACATAATAATACAACTCAACTTTACTAAAGTATAATAGATACATCCTCGAATATCCATCTCATCCTGCAGCGGGTACGAACGAACACTTGTCGCATCATCCATTCGGCTACTAGCTTGCTAATCCAACCTGTTTATCTGAAACAAAAAGGATTGGGATGAGACATAATGTCTCAGTGAGTTCCCCTAAATCCTAGGCTATAGGTAACCTCAGGGGAAACCTACGGTCACCACGTGTCTAGAATACAACCTGCCGGTTGATTATACGTGTGTGGGGACTTGCATACTTAGACGGTGTGCATACTAGGGCCGTCGTAGTCTTATCTCACTTGTTATAGGCTTCACTTCCTATACGTGTCATGGCGGTCAAGGGGAATCTAAAACCGCAATGCCAAGAATACGCTCTACGCATCAAGGCCTAAGCATACTATAATCATGACACAATTCTAAACCGGACGATTAAGGGAAACCTAAGATCGTCATCGGCATATCTTTATCTATACTTGCTCTATGCATAGCTATGTTGTATCTAACAACATATTCTATCTTGCTATCATACTAGTTCTTGATGATCTACGTCTATGTTCTACTATTCTTGACGATCTACGTCAAGGCTCTACTATTCTTGACGATCTACGTCAAGGCTCTATGACATAACATAAATATATCTAATAAATATGCACAGTCAGATTCATTCATGAAGTTAGCGTTTAACAATCAAACATTATCTGAGTTCATTTTACGGAAAGCCCCGAGTGGAGTAACCCCGAGCGCAATCCCTATCTATCCGATGGAAACCTATCTAAGGTATAACCAACGGCACTCCTGCAGTGACGTGCGGGATCCTTACGGCTAACCCCATTTCACCTAATGGAAACCTCTTGAACCAACCTAGTGTGGACACAAGAGACACGACCACTACATCTTACTTACTAAGTGACATGCGGGTTCCTTACGGCTAACCCCGTTTCACCTAATGGAAACCTCTTGAGCCAACCTAGTGTGGACACAAGAGACATGGCACCTTTAACTTTAAAGTCTGGGTCTATAAATATGCATGAGTATTAAATCTATACTAGCTATCTCTTTTACCTCGGATGCCTATACGATCCAACTAGAGGTAAACTACATGCTTGTTTAACTTGCTATGTGAAGAGATATCTAATCAGTTCACGTCTTGCCACACTCGTATGGCACTCTAGCTTCTATGCGAAGAGAAAACTCTATGTCACTTCGCGGCTTATCAAGCTTACAACTCATGTCTAACCTTCTATTCTATTCTTTACTAACTATTCTAGTTCTTGACAAGCTATGTCAAGGCTCTATTTTCATCCCATGCCTAGCTCTTTGCTACCCGAGTAACTCGGCTAAACTCTCTTGAATCACTCTTGCCACTCATGTTAAGATTGCCATGATTTTCTTTTCAAGAATCGTTCGATGTTATGTGCATTGCCTAGATGTTGTTTTGGGGTTATAAAGTTGTAAAACGTTGAAAGAAAACATCGGAATGCACCACGGACCCACCCTGAGCCAACAGCCATAAAGCATGTTGGCTGGTCCAGAGGGCTACGCTAATAGCGCCCCTGGAGTGTGGCTCATCCTGTCAATTTCGCTATTAGCGTAGATTTCGCTAATAGCGTAGCTCTTCGGGTCTGTGGTACAAATTTTCCAATTTTTGACCCAAAACTCATTCTAATGGTTCCTGCAATGCACCAAAACATCCAGCAACATATATATACATTTATAAACATATTTCATGGCAATTTAACATCAAATCAACAAGAATTTATCAAAAGTCCATTAGGGTTCCAAATCCCTCATAAACATAAATTACTACTTTCTAGCATGAATTTACACAACCAAGGGAAGGTAAACTATCTATGGAACTCACCTAACATGATCCTTGCATATTCCTCAAGTTCCAAGCTCAAACCCTAGCTTTTGATCCTTAGCCCTTTTTTCACCAAACCATACTTTAATCTCTTCCTCTACTTGTTTCTTGCTTGCTAAGCCATGCTTGATCATGTATTGAAGAAGTTTGGATGACTTATAGAGGAGAGGGAGGCGCAATTCTTAGAGAGAAGGGGGAGAGAAAGGTTTTCCAAAACCTAGAGAGAGAAGTGAAATGGGAAAAATGAATATTTTGGCCCCAAAAACACTTATATACTCCCTTGTGCGAGTTTACTTAAATGCCCTTCGTCTTGGTCGCGCTTAACCTGACACTGATACATAAACCCCTGCTTGACTGATATTTCATAAAAACATCTTCCGTCGTACTTGACGTTCTATAACACTTAATCTCTGATATCTAGCTCATACCTGACTTATGCCATTAATAGACATTTCCATGATTATTTGTCCTCTGACGCGTCTAATAGGTAATATTCTGTTACTGTTAAGCGGGATATTACAACTTACTATCTAACCTACATGTAAATAAAGATAAAAAAAATTATTACATTTATATATTTATTTATTTTTAAAGAGTGTTACAATTATTATTGATGACTGGAGTTAATGTGTCCTTGATTGATTGACTACTGGAGTGTATCATATGCAGTTGCAGACTTCATGCATTGATTAAAAGCGGTGATGCGTCGAATACCATGCTCAGAGCATATATAAGCCCTCTGTATGATTCAATAGTCGTTCGACCATTAAATCATAGAATGCTTGTATAAATATCATTTTTTATGCAATATTACTCTTTATTTTCCACCATGGCACTAGGGAGAAGGTTGTATAAAAATCATTGAATATTTGCATTACTAATATCCTCAAACTGCAACAGCAAGACAAGAGACAATGGCACTACACACCAACATTAAGCAGACTAAAGTTACATAATTTATCTCAAGGGGAGATCAAATACATATAATTTCCTCCATTTGGTTCTTTTATCGGCCAAAAGTTAAAATTAAAATGATAAGGGAAATGGAAAATAATAACTTATTCACGAGATTGAAGCTGAAAAATGAATAAATTAGAAGAGTAGAGTTGCTGGTTGGTATTTACCCAGTTGGTTTGAAGTGGAAACACTTTTTCTTCATCAAATATGCAAGGTCCGGGGTTCGAACCCGGCCACCACAAAAAAACAAAACAAAAAATACTCTTCATTCTCGGTATAAATGGCACCAGTTCTAAAAATGTTTTTTCTAAAATTGAAAAGCAAGCAAGGTACTTGCGCTCACTAACTCTTCATTCTCGATACAACTTGAGTGATTCTAAATGAAATTCTCAGCTCCAAAGCAATGAATCGGTACATAAACATAGCCTATTTGAACAATCATTCGAGACAACCTTTATATCGAGACAACCTTTATAACAACCTTTATATCGAGACAGTCTTTTTATTGGTCAAATAATAGAGAAAAAAAGAAAAAGAGGGAATACGATATGCATGTATGAAAAAGATAGTTTTAAAAAAGTTGTCAAAAAACTATTACACAAATATTTGTTTCTCATTTGACAGGAATGGTCATTGTGTTAGTCTTGAATGTGCGATGTGTGAACAGCAAAGGATGCTATGCACAACTCGTTCGAGGCAGATTCTGAGTATTTTAATGTCAATTATTTGGTTGAAGATAGACGTAGAAGTAGAGGAGAATGGTGATAAAAGGTAGTGTGGAAAAATCTAGCGTTAAGGGTCCATGATAGAACTGTGTCGATCAGTGGCGGAGCCAGACAAAAAAGTTTGGGGTGGCCGCCTTTAAAATAAACCAAAATATATAAATCATATTGCGTACAACACATTTAAGTTGTAATAAACCAAAAATCGATCCGCAAGGTATGGACAATGCATAAAATATGCAATGCAAGGTCCGGGTTTCGAACCTTGGCCAATACAAAAAAAAAAAAAAAAAAACCAAAAATCGATCATTCAAAATTTAAACTACATAATATATAAAATCGATCATTAGATACATAAATAACATTGTTTCAAAAAAAAATTAAAGTAACATTTTACGTTTTCTGAGTGATTTGAAATCATCAATAATTGACTCGGAACTAAAAGACCACGCGTTGTCAAACAATTTATCCCAACCACTTTCTCTCAAATTTTATTATTGATTTTATTGTTTTTTTAAGGGAATTTTATGTTGTTTGTGTGTATGAATTTTTTAAATCACATTTTTAGTTATTAATAATTATTGAAAACAATAAAGAAAGCAAATTGTAAAAGGAGTAAAAAAACGTGAAACAAAAAAACCACAGCATTTAACACAAAAAACGACAAAAAAAAGAAAAGAAAAGAAAAGAAAAGAAGGAACATTAGTTATTAGCCGCATGTGCCTTCCATGTGCTGTATTTTATGGATTTAATAACATCATCGTTTTAAGAAAACGGGTTGTAGATCTGACCCGCAAACAACAACTCTAAAACAGCATGAACAGAAGCGTCTGATGCCTACAATTTCACACTTTTCACGATTTTCCGCAGCAATCCTTACAACGTTCATCAGATTTCGATTCCGATTCCGACCATACCCCAGCACGTCAAGGGATTCCGGGGTAAAAAAAAAAATAAATTTAAGATGGGGTGGCGGTGGCTCCCCCTTGCCACCCCCTGGCTCCGCCACTGGTGTCGATCTAATGGTTGGAAAATTGTCCGTGGTAGTTAGTTTATTACTTACAAGTGCTAAATGCCACCAATTCAAATAGTGTATGACAAAGAACATGGTTTCTTTTCAAACATCCTTAAATGCATATTTTGTCCATTTTACAAAGCAAAAATATATAGTCAAATGAAACGAATCTTGTCCAGGATAATATTTAGTTTTTATCGAATGTAACAGATTACTATTTGTTGTGTCTAAATCTTTACGGACACAGCAAAATGGACAATCTTCCCAAGAGTGTAACAGATTACTATTTGTTGTGTCTAAATCTTTACGAACACAGCAAAATGGACAACCTTTCCAAGAGTGTCCCGTGAAACAAATGTTTTAGAAGTAGGCATTTTTTATTAAGAAGTAAGCATTTTTTTTATATCTTAGTTTAATATTTATTTTTAGACATATATCTCTTGGTTTAATATTTATTTTTAGACAAGATATATAATTTATACTGAGTTTTTTTTTCCTTCGTAGTATTAAATTTATATTGAGATCTATGAGTGGATTTGGCGAAATAATATTGCATTTGCTACACATTTCATTGGGTATTTTAAGACGCTAATTGATTAATCTGGGGCAAACATATTATGTCACACAAGTATTTGAGACCTATTAGTATTATTTTTTTTTTCATCGTTCAATTTCGATTGCTAATTTTTTTTTGGTAGAAATTTTCAATTTTGATTGCTAATTTTTTTTTGGTAGAAATTTTGATTGCTAATTTCAATTTTATATTCTACTTTACTTATTTAATTAGTAAACAAAATTATTAAAAGCAAAATATATCTCATGATGCAATGTTTATTATTAGACAAGATCATTTATCTATAAGTGAATTTTTAGCTACTAAACTACTTGACCCAAAACTACTAAACTACTTGACCCAAAAAAAGACAAGATCATTAATCTATTTTAATTTGTTTTTTTACGTTTATTTTAAGGATTTTGCTAACCAATGCCCTTAGGGCACTTGTTAGCATTTCCCTTATTTTAATTCGTTAAATTAGTCTCCTGAACTATTCTGTCAACATCTCATCATAATTTTGCGATATGATATGATTTGGACCATGTCATTTAAATTTCGATGTGTGTCACTCTTCATATAGGTTCATGCTCAAATTTGCCACCTTAAAAGGAAATTTCTATGAGAGATACATTCACGCAAAAGAAATTCCAAGAGAAATTGTTGGAACATGTATGAAAATTGAGTAAAAAGTTGGGTAGACCTAGTGTTGTGTGAATTGAAAAAGTGGAAGTCTCACATCGGATGAAACACACATTAGTAGTGTTTATAGTGGGGGGTGTACCTCTTTTTTTTTGTGGTGGTCGGGGTTTGAACCCGCACCTTGCATATTTTATGCATTGTCCATATCAACTAAACTAAGCTCACGAGGACAGTGGGGGTGTAGTGGGGGTGTACCTCTAATAGGAGTACATAGTTATGTGAACGAAGTAAGCAATAGAGAAAAAATATATATTGATATATAATTTATTATTTGAAAATGATAAATTAAATAATTAATTCAATCATTATTAGAAAGTGCTTTCCTAAAAAAAAAAAAAGTGTTTTCTTAGTCCCCAAGTGTTGCTAAAATATTTTGGAACACAATCTGAAATATTTGGGTAGGCAATCTAATATATTTTAGTACTTGATCTGAAATATATTTTTGTACATAATATAATATATTTTTGTACTAGATCTAATATGTGAATTACTTGTTCCCAAAGTTTCTTACGTATTAATTGTGAATTTTCTCTATAAATAGAGAGCTCACACAGTGCATTCTACACACCGAAATTCACAGTTGATGCTTCCTGTGTTTTTCCTCTCTTCTCCCTCCTTCGACTTGTGTTGACAAGTCCTTCTCCTTTTTCTACTCCTTTCTATCCCTTCGGAATTAAGAATGTTCTTAAGACCATATATTACCTTGTCGGTATATAGTCCCTTCGGAATCAAGAATGGTCTTAAGAGCATAGTCCCTTCGATAATTCATTCCCTTCGAAATAAATAATATTTTAAGATCATAGTCCTTTTTCGGTATAATTAGAATGATATTTTTTCCTCTCTTCTCCCTCCTTCGACTTGTATTGACAAGTAGTCCTTCTCCTTTTTCTACTCATTTATGTCCCTTCGGAATTAAGAATGTTCTTAAGACCATATAGTCCCTTGTCGGTATATAGTCCCTTCGGAATCAAGAATGGTCTTAAGAGCATAGTCCCTTCGATAATTCATTCCCTTCAAAATAAATAATATTTTAAGATCATAGTCTCTTTTCGGTATAATTAGAATGATCTTAAACATATATATTTATTCTTCAATTCATGGAGAAGTTAGATGTTTGAATGGTCGTAGCACCATATTTGAGTGGTTGAAATACCATATTGATGGAGAAGTTAGATGTTTGAATGGTCGTAGCACCATATTTGAGTGGTTGAAATACCATATTGATCTATGAAGCCTGGATACGAGATACGATACGATACTGCACCGATACGTCGATACGGAAAAATTTCAAAAATCAAGATATGATACGGCTGTGATACGTTAATAAAAAAAATTACAATTAAATCGGATACTCTCCTGATACGTTAATAAATTTTAAAAAAATAATAATTTAATCTTCGGATACTCTCCTGATACGTATTGGGAAGTATCAGACAGTTATCGGTGCATGATACGCAGGGGATACGATATGTCATCCATTTTGAAGTATCGGGGCTTCACAGATATTGATATTTGGAGAAGTTAGATGTTAGAATGGTGGTAACACTATATTTGAGTGGTCTCAGCACCATAATAGAGTGGTCACAGCACCATATCGGTTTAAGTATTAAAAGAGTGGTCTTAGTACCATATTGAAGGTGTAATTCTCGAATGGTTTTCTACAATGCAGTAGTTAACCGCACAGTTGTAGCTGAGCTTGTTTTATCCTGTAGGCGGCGTGGTTGATAGTCTCCAAAAACAACAGAATCTATACCAAAGGGAGAATTATACATTTGTATTGGCTAAAGATAGACTTTTAGACATGTGTATTGGCTGAAGTTCATATGATTATAATCAACAACACCATTAATTTAACAAAAGAGAACAAAAGACAAATGAAAACTGCATTGGTAATGGTATTGTAGATTCTTGAAAATGGGGAGATGTGACCTAATGTGCGTTTTGCTTAGGCATTGTTTTTTGTGATTTTATTACTTCGACTTTGTGTTGATCAAAAACGTTGTGAGTACCTGTGTGCAGGTGATATTTGTGTCCTAATAGATAAAGTAAACATTTCTTTTTTGTAAACACAAATTTTGACGCAAATAGTAACTGTGATAAACAATTGGAACCATAAATGAGAGCAAGGGAGATAAGGAGGGAGTCCCTGCAACCCTAGCCGGACATAGCAGCATCATCCACCACTACTGTTGTGCGAGAGTTCCTCCATCTCTCCACCAAGTTGTGTCGTGTTTGGTCATCACTAGTGAAAGAGAAACCAGCGTCTTGAAATATATATTATTTCCTTTTATTATTATTATTCTATTTTAATGGTAGTTTATTTTTCATTATATCACTCCTTAAATTAAGGAGTTGATAAGTTGTATTCTCTCCTATAAAAGGAGCACCATTTCCTTAGGAATTCCAATATATTCGTATAAACACACTAGATAAACCAGGGGTCTCTTCTATTTTACTCTGGTAATATTTATTAACAATTTGACCATTTTTGTTTATTTTTTGACTCCAGATCATTTTTCTTTATTAATAACCGAAAATAGCTTTCTTTTGGAGTACAAAAACACTATACAGAATTTCATTTATAAATTAGTCCCAAAACACACACTCATACATTACATATTTACATCTGGTATATAATATTGCGCAAGCCCCTCTCAAAATGGGAAAAGAATTTTGACTCATCATTTAGGAACATCTAATTTCTGTTCAGAACAGGCAATTTGAGAACATCTAATGAGCTCTCCATTACTATAGATATCCTTCTTAGATACATTTAAAATTCCAGATTGCTCCTCAACTTTCTTAATCAGAAGCTTCAGTAATGGAACCTTCAATAGAGTTTTACGAGACCCCACCATTACTAACTTTCTCTGTAATCATGAACCATACATACCAATTACTTATAAGAGACAGATCTTTTAATTTTTTGACTGAATAAGAAACAACTCTAGAAAAACAAATTTTCGTATAAATAAGTAATAACATTCATTTGTGCAGATAAAAAAAGAATTGCCATCTCCTTCATTTTATGCAGAACGTTCTGCCTTAAGAAAGGTTTCTTGATGCTAAAACCACTTGGGATAACCAATTAGTAATATAACCAAAGAAATAAAAAGCACATGGATTTAAGATACAAGGGTAATATTACAAGTGATAACCAAACTAATTCTTTTTAAAAACACTAAGTTGAGGAGTTTTAATTACAAACGAGATTCCCTTTGATGATGAGAAGTAATAATATATATTTATGAATAAAAGCATAAAAAGAATTTATTAATAATATTTAATATATAAACTTTTTATAGACTTGTATGTACCTTTGGTTAATACAGCTTATTTATTATCAAAGCACAAACCCAGTTTGGTAACTTTGTTTATGAGAACTTCTCTAAGATAAATACTTAGCTCCTAACTTACTAAACGGCCTAAATTCGTAGACTTGTATGTAAGCGCTATATGACAGAGCTTCTAAAATATTAAGGGTCTTGTAAAATATTTCGATTTCCAATGCATTGATTACACATATTTTCATAAAAAGTTACTATTTAGAGGTCTTAAAGAGTGTCCCGGGGGCACTCGTTAACATTTCCCAAATATTAATGCAATAGAAAGCAATGTGAATATGTGACAAACTATTATTAAAGGCAGTGTTTGATCCAAAAAAAGTAGTGAAAGTTACATGAGTGAAAAGTAGAAAGAGTTTGAGCATAACAAAACTACCTTAGCACGAGTAAGAGCCACATTTATCCTGTGCCAGTCTCCGAGTATAGAAGCGACACAGCTTGTTGGGTTCTCACAAGAACGTACA
The DNA here is from genome assembly GCF_051527215.1 of Medicago sativa. Taxonomy (NCBI): domain Eukaryota; kingdom Viridiplantae; phylum Streptophyta; class Magnoliopsida; order Fabales; family Fabaceae; genus Medicago; species Medicago sativa. Next base: position 35,395,463 of record NC_140755.1, on the reverse strand, counting down.
AAAGATACTAATATGCAGTCTTTATCTCTACCCTGGACAAACAGATGACAAGTTTATGAGGATCTTTCTCCATGTATCATGTTCTTTAAATAACAAATTGTAAATGAGGTAAAAAAACAAGGCAGAAAAACTAAGGTATGCCTTCAATATTAGTGAAATGCTAACCACTCTGGACAATTTATGACATTTTTATTCAATTAATCTCTCTAAATGAAAAAAATTTAAACAGGAATTAAAAAAAACATAGTTCTAATCTAATGATAAGAAAGATATTAAACACTTCTAATTTTTGCTCTAGCCTTACCTGGTATTTGTCAATGGTATGTATTTCTACGGATGTTATGCAAGTAGCATGTCGTATGAGGTTTGCCTGTGAATTATAGGGAGTAATAATGCCAATGTTCTCTCCTCCAATTCCATTTTTTACCAATTCCTTTGCAACCTGCATTATAAAATGAATGAGAACTGGACTACGTGCACGAGGAGGTGAAATGGCATGCATATTTAATCAGTAAAGGGAAAAGAACCAAGTCAGACATTTGAAAAAACTGTTCCACTTTGGGATTGGGACTGTTTCTAGTAACAGATGGCACCAACATAATTACATGGGATGACTTCGGTCCCAAAATAATCAGGTGCATTGATGAATTAAGTTCAAAAAAGTAATGAAACAAGTTTTATATCGACCAATATTATCTCAAGATATAATAACCAAACATGGAAGAACTAAGAAAGCATTTGATAAAAACAAAAAACATTAGGCCATTGACGAAGAGACATTAATACTAATATATCAGCTATTACATGTTTTTGCATACAACCCCATCCTTAAAATTTTAAGTATCACAATGATTTATTATTATGTATTACAATGATTTATTACAATGATTTATCACAATGATTCAGCATCACAATGGCTAGTAGATCCATTCTGTTTTAATTTTGTTAGTGTTGGCTCAATCTGTAAATATAGATATAAAGACATTGTCTTGCATCAAGAATTCATTTTAATCATCAATAAATGTAATGATTGTTCAAAATCTCTCTGATAGACAATGATCCAGGAATGAAATGGCATTGTTTTGTAAAAACATGTGAAATAACAAAAATATATCATATTTGAACCTCAGTTCAAGATTGAAGTCATAAATAAAATGACCAAAGAGACATGTCTAGCTATACAAAGTTAGACAAAAAATTGGTTGGCTATACAAAATTGGACAAAAATGTGGCTGGCTACACTAAGTTCAAGTTATGATTCATTAGAACGACTCGTCTGTATTATAAAATATATTGATAACCATGGTTGATACTCTATAGTATTGAAATTTTGGCTAGTCAGAATCATCAATTCAATCCGAAGGGCTAGATGTTTACAGAAGACAATAATCCTTCGCAGTATCCAACAATCTCACAACGGAAATATGTTGAGAATCAATATCCATGGTCCAAGGTTTGATATTCTTCCAACAAGAAAATGTGTTGTATTGCAAATACAAATGACATACCTCAGCGATTATGTGAGCTTCAATAGGGTTATTTACAATTTTGTGATCCCTTTCCTCCAAGGCAGGCAGCATATCTGAGTGGCAAAAGAAATATTATATTAGTGATCCCATTTTCAATGTCCTTTAGGATAAATGATGAAAATAGGATGATCTACAAACCAGTATCTATAAATATCACTGGCCTTCTGGGATTCAAAACCTGCATTTGTGAACAAAGAGGAATAAGATTCAACTCTAGGAACATATGATTTTACATTAATATTGACCAAAACTATCCAATGTTTATGTTTAGAATTAATATTGGCGAATTTTTTGTCGGCATTTCAAGTTGATTTGTGATCTAAAATGAGTATAGATACTGTCACTTTTATTAATGATTGCCCTTGATGTAGTTGGTGTTTTAATGGAAAGTTAGCCTTGTATGATTTGTATATCCTTGAGAATTGTTATAATGAAAAGGAAAAAAAAAAAAAAATTGTGAGCGGGGACTAATTGTTAGTTTATTTGTGGTTCAACCTAGGGAGATCATAATTACATTGTCTGTGAATGCCAATGACCAGTTGTACGATATCACGATATCTTCACCAAATTGCTTAAAGGACCAAGAATATCTTATCTATGTGACAAGTAGGATGCATACGCCGTTGAGGGACAGAGATGAGATATTTAAATTTGAAATATCATGTGATCATACTATCATTGTAGATATTTTGTTGCAACATAATATGATAGATTTATATTAGATTAGAGATTGTTTGTATCCTTATCTTTGGTTAGATACATAGTAGTAGTAGTATAAATGACCATATTGAGATTAACTCTATATTTAGAACCAATTTCAGCCTTTTTCTAAAAATTTAAGTGTAACAGATTCAGATCGCTTTAAAACTCAGAAAACAGTTTCAGTTTCAGAATAATCACTTTCTCTAACTTCTCAAAAGTTGTAACTGTTCTCTTAATTTCTCATTGGTCATCGGAGTCAAACACTGTAACAAGTACACATCCATTAACAATTAAGTAAAAAAAACGAGGGAATAGAACTAACAAAGGAATGACATTAAGACATTAAGCTATACATAGACATAAAAAGTTATGCAGAAAAAACAAATCAAAATTGATTGCAACGAAATTGAGTAGAAGCTCCACTAAACAAAACAAATTACGCAATAAATACAAATTCCGCACAAATAAGATAATGCAAATATGGAAGAGAATATCCTTACATCTTCTAGCCAAGGCAAACAGCAGTTTAAGCCAGAAAACTCAAGTTTGGCATTAGCTATCTCAGATGTACCACACCTCAGTCTGTCGCCATATATCAAGGCATTTGACAAGTCCATAATACCCTGACACATACGGTACTGTATACATTTTATTTAGTAACTGATGTAGAGAGAAAAGGAAGGAAAAATAACAAAACCATAGCTTGTAATGTAAATATGTAGTAGCTACAACAGACCTGACTCTGTAAAGCTGAAATTGCCTGTGGATGAGCTTCTGAAAGCCTACAAAATAAACTCATCCCCATGCCATTCTCTCGGGCCTCTGTACTCTATGAATGTTCAGATAAAAAAATTCAGTGTTATCAATGAATTTTGTACACAAAAGTGTTAATACTACAAACAAGACTAAGGGCACATACATGGACAAGTGGTGGCAGTTGATAATGATCCCCCACAAGAACAAACGTTGAAGCAAATCTTAGAGGGCCCAAGGACACCTACAGTGGAAAATTTGCATTATAAGTTGTCATAAATAATGCATATTTGCAGTTATTAATAATAATTGTGCTCAGCTCATTAATCCAGCCCACTGAATTTAGAATAGAACATTTAAACAAATTAGTCCATGTAGTTTATTCAAAAATTTGAAATATATCAGATAGTATTTTTCCACAGGGTATCAGAGTCTATCCAATATTTGGTGGACCTCTGTTGTCAATAGCGGTCTAACGCGGCGCGATCGCGGCGCGGAGCGGCTGAAAACAGCCTAGCACGTCAGAACGCGACCGAGTCGCGCGTTAGGCAAATGCAGAACAATAGCGGGTCAACGCGGGCAAAAAGCGGGTCAACGCGGGCAAAAAGCGGTTCGACGCGGGCAAAAAGCGGGTCAACAAAAAAATCTCATCAGAAACCACAAAATTTCATCTCTGTTCTCTGTTAATCATCCTTTTTTTTACAGTCAAAATGAAGAAGAAAGGGAAGAAGTGAAAGATTGATTAGAGATCTAGGAATTAATATGATCAAGATGAAGACGATCTAGAGATCTAGGAATTAATATGATCAAGATGAAGTCTAAATGTGAATGCAAAATAAAATTTTCTCATCTATATTAATACTAAATATATTTTTTTCATACTTTTTTAGTCCGTAATTAATAATATAATATTTAGTTTTAGTGTCCGCGTCATGTAATAGCGCCCGCGTCGCGCCCGCTTACCGCGCCGCGTCAATTTTTGGGGTGGCCGCGCCGCGCCGCGTTTCCGCTTTGACAACTATGTGGTGGACCATCTGATATCAGATTCAGTGCCTCTTTATTGTCCGTTGGTCATTCTCCACCGCAGCAAAATTCATTTGAAGGATTTTCTATTTTTCCTTTCTTGAGAGATTCTCTTTTGTATATATATTTGCACAACTTCATTGCGAAATACAAGTTGACCATTCTAAACTATTCAACTCACACGAGATCCTCTTTCAAAAAAATAAAACTCACACCAGACCCTGCATGTTTGTTTCTAGATTATAACCGCCATGGCAGATTTTGTGCCAGCCTCCATAAGCTGCACACCTATTATATCCGCCATGTTTCATCTATAGGGTGCAACACTATGTTTATATGGCGGGTTTCTGGCTGGCTGCCATAATCTGTCATCCACCATGGCTAACACCAGGTTCAATTAAGGGTCTTTGGATAAAAGGTGGCAAGCCATCATAGAAGCTGCACTGTCATTCGTCTATTTTCATTCCAATTACATGCTTTCATTTTTGGTGTCAGTTTATTTCAGCAGCAAAGAGATAATTTTGGCACTAATACAATCAATTTTTCAACGCTGATACAAATTACCACCTTCCTATCGGTACATGTCATTGATGTCACATATGCCCTGTAAAATTTATGAGCTAAAAAAGAAACATACCGGCAGAGTGGTCTGCCCGGCTTCATCCATAATGCATACATCAAATCTCTTGTTGGCAAGCAGGGGACTGGAAATGCCCAAACAAGTAACTGCAACAACTTTGACTTGTTCTAACCTTATTTTGATATCTTCAACACTCTGTACGTTTGTTTCTGTGATAGACACTTCTGTCAAGATTTTTATTCAAAAATTATGACAAATTTAAAGGAAGAGTACTAGTTAAAAATTGCCAAACCTGAGAGGCAGTGCCCTCTAACCTCCTCATGCACTGCTTCATGTCTTCCAACACGTACAAAATCAATGCCCTGGATCCATTTATATTGCAATAACATTATATGAAGTGTAAAGTTATAATTTAAGAAATATAGAACCACATTATATTATAGTCATTGGGCTATAGAAGGCCATACAGCAGAAAAGAAAATTAAGTACTCTGATATTTTCTGACAAATATCAAGAGAAACACAGTAAGAAAAAGAGCTGAATCCCCTTTGTGTTTTTTAAATGGCAAGAATTATTTGGATTAGCAATGCATGGATTTATGGTATTTGACGGCCAAGAGCTGAACACCATTATATGAACAAGAGAAATGATATTTGTACAACCATTTTGCCCTCCCTCCCTCCCTCCCTCCCTCTCAGTTAAAGACTATCATAATTTTGTAATGAAAAAGATTGCTTGATTTCAGTTCATAATTTAAATTTTTATAAATAATGTTCATATTTTATTTAATTATAATAATTACAATAAATAAATTAATATATATTTATCTATCTATCTGTTTCCGTGTCCTATGCTTTTGACATTTGCAATGTCAATGTGTTTGTGTGTTGTAAGTTGTCAGTGTCGGAGTCTGTGCTACATAGATAGACAATGATCAATGTAAGAAATTACCCTGCATGCTTTACATGCAACAAGCAGACATATTTAATGATAAGATGCAATAAATGAAGATGTTATAATACGCATGCATGGATACCTGTGCTTTTAATTTGATTAGTAAATTATCAACAGCAGAATTTGTATAGGCTGTTAGTAAAATTGATGTTCCTCTAATCAATAAGGCTTTCACAGCATGGACCATGGTGGATGTCTTTCCCGTTCCAGGCATCCCTAATATAAGTGCATAATCTTTTGCAACAAGTATCTGACAATCAGTAACAAAGCGGATCACGAAGAGATATTATTTCATTGATGACAAACTAAAGCAACTTGAATAAATTAATGAAATGAATTCATAAAATTTAAACTTCATCAGAAACCTTGAGAATTGCTCTACGTTGATCATCATTCAAACTCTGCTCAGACCAAACGTAAGATATTGCTGGATCCTGGCTAACTATAGAGCTACTGTCAAATCTAGGAGCCTATAGGAAGCATGCCATCAGGAGGACAGAGAAAAGAAGCAATCAGTATTTAGTAAACATGGTGATCTTGCGAGAGGGGAATGCATTCAGAAATAGCAAGCTATTTACCTCAAGGTCAACAATCATCCTCCGGAGATGACCACTTTGATCATCTTGTAGAAAAAGTTGTACAAGATTAAACCTTCATATAAAATGACAAACAAATAATTATAACATCTAATTTGTCACACCTAGCGAATCAAAGTTTGTAAAAAACAGTAGACCGAAAAGCACCTCATAATTGCAAATGAAGTCACAGCTTCATCCTTGTCGATTCTCCAAACCTGCTGAAGGAGATCATGTTCTGTTGAAGACCTCCCAGGAATTCTCAAGAGCTTGGAAAAGGAAACCTAGGAGAATTTTAAAAAGTGATAACAAGAACTGATCAACTCTTTGGCTACATGTGCTTGTCAAGAAGATAATAAGAAGTAAAATGGTAATTTTAGGTAAAAAGCAGAAAACAAACAAAAAATAAAAATAAGAAAAGAAATAATTATAAGACTCACAGATATATGATTGTGACTAATATCTGAAATCACCCCTTTTGCAATAGTTTGATGGCTGGATTCATTACTCAATATCTAAAAAGTAAATAAACATAAGTTACTAATGAAGAAGTTAAATAATCGATGATTAAATAAAATGCAAAAGACAACCATTTTCGCATAGGGTGCTATGAAAATGCCATGAATCCATTTTATGGGTAGGAAACAATATTCACTCTCGGTACTACTTTGTATTATTGGACACAGTCAAATTAAAATTTGTATTTGAGTGTACTGTAAAAGGAAGGATTCTTAGGGATATTGAACATAATACAGGTTCAGGGGCATTAGCAAAAGTATCAGATATCTGTTCTCTAATTTTAGCATTTACAGTTGTAGCAGGTTCTGTGGAGGTTTGGTGGTTGGTTGTTTGGTGTGTGTGGTTTTGTTTGTTGCTTTTGTGTTTTCTTGTAGTAGGTGTTGTGCTGTCATCTGTTTTAGTTGTTGTGTTGGGCATCTCTTGTGCCCTTCCTGCTTGTGTTTTGGCAGGCCCCTTTGTACTTTGTTTCCACACACACACACACACACATACATATATATGCCTTTAAAAAAAATAGCTGATACAAGTCCTTCCTAAATCGTTTGATCCTCTATGCATCCATTCCATGGCCCTTTTAGTTCGTTGCCACTCAACACTATTCCAGAATTAACTAAATTCACACAATTCAAGAAGAGTGAGAAAATTATTCATACCACATAGTCACCACTTCTCAATGTGAGATCCAAATCGTTTTTCAAAGAGGTACTAGAAGGATCATCATCAGAAACTATAGAGGGATAAGAATTATCTTGTGGTACAAAACGATAAATGAAACGATTATCTTCGTGAGATGTTGAATAAGGTATTCCTTGTGAAGCATCAATAACAATAGAAGAAACACCACCGGCGCTGCGACTCCTCAAATTATATGAACGCCACACGTCTTTCTTTATGAACTGAAATATTCAAGGAAATAAGAAATTGGAAAAAGAAGGAGTTTTTATAATATGACAAACAAGAATAAATCTTAGAGAACAAAAGGCAAACTAAAAGGGTTTTAAAATTTTCACCTCAGTCCCTTTCGCTTCTAAGTCAATCAAATGATCCCAATGGCAGAGGAACTTAGAATGAGATGATCTCAAGTGATTAGTATTGGAATCGAAAATATCTCCCAATCCATTGTTCTCGACGCTTCCACCATGTGCCTAAGCATTTTATTGTTAAGGTACCATGAACATATGAGAAAAAATATTACCTAGACAACATTCTTACTTAAATTAAGTAATAACATTATGACATGCTCCATATGAAATTATAGTTTCACGTCTTTTAACATCTTCACTACTCCAATACATATTCCAAATAGTGCTAGGCATATGTGTGATCAAGACCAGCCAGTGCTAGCAATAGATACTGGACATAATTGGAAGGGACAGAGTGCAGCAATAGATACTGAACAATGGTTAAATTCATTAAAATTGTACACTTTTAGGGCATGTTATCTTAACTTTGGAAGTATAAATGCAATTACTCAATATAAATTTTATTTATATATAGATAATCCACATTAGAAAAATTCCCAATCACCTGTGGTTTTTCAAAGCAGTCAATAGAATTATTATCGACAAGGTAAAGAAGTACCTTATGATAAATGCTACAGACATTAAGATGTCGACAACCTCTGCACATGCTAGTACTCTACAATCAGAAAATGAAGGCTATTAATGACATTCTGATGAAGTCATTAAAAGCACATTATTTAACATTATGGGAAACCACATACCTGTAAGACTGGTGGAAGTTGTTGCAAGACTAATGCCTTGAGAATCTCACTTGCAAGCTCATTACGCCGTATTATTAACCCAACTAAGTCAGATCTTTGAACTGTAATTCCCTTTTGTACATAAAAAATTCAACAATGTTTACCTTCATTAACAGAAAGAAACTGATTTTAAAGCACCAAAACCTTACCTGTGTCTGATCTGTTTGGAGATAATACAGAAGACCAGAATCAATGGTTTTCTGGTACCTATTAACATAAGCAAGACAACATAAATAAAAAAAATCTTTTAGAATAATCCTTCAATGTATATGCATATATACATGTTCTGTAAGAAATAAATAGTTTGAACCTTTCAGACATCAGGAGAGTGTACAGAATTACTTGGGCATTATGTTCTACTGATGTCTGCAGATATAACAAGCAAAACATGTTAAAACTGGTGTATTTATCTTATCTGAATTTTTATGGGTTGATTAGAAGTGAGGACCAGAATCTTGCCTGGCCACTAGGTGATTTTCCAGTTTTGAACTCTACTGGCATGATCTTCTCCTCTGGTCGATTTTTTCTAGAATGAACCTTCACTCTAACCGAAGCATCAATCATCCCTTTTAAACCATATTTTGGTGCCCATGCCATTTCTTCAATATCAATTACCTACTAATAACATAAGCTTCTAAAAGTGTATATATGTGCATTTTATGCAAAACATTTATTATCAAAGGCAATGTGACATGCATTTATGAGCATATCCTGGAAATAAGTGATAAACATCTAATACCTACATTCACTCTTATACCTATCAAAGACTGTTCCACTAAAATACAAGCACTTAAACCTTTAATTTGACAATAGGTAAAATTATATCAAGTAGAAGAGAGAAAATACACAACTATTACAAGGATAACATATCTTAAAAAATGATCGGACTGAAAAAGCATATAAATTGCGTATTTGTAGGACAAATAAGCCTCAAACGCATTGGAATCTAAAGAAACTCGCAGCCTGCTTAGTTATAAATGTACTTCTGCTAGATTTATATCTCTGTTTACACAATATGCATGAATGATTATTCAGTTATACACAAGAAAGCAAATTAGAGCTTGCCTCAGATATGCCAATATTCTTCATTCCATTAACACTTCCAAAATTAACGTTAGGATCTTCTCTTTCCTGCCAAAATACCCCAAGTCATCAGTCAAAATATTTCAAAATAAAAAATGAGATTTAAGCATTTTCCTAATAAAATGATATATATTTTAGAAAAAGATGAAAAAGAACATATGACCTTTTAACCTAGAATGTTACATTTGGCAACAACAAAGGAAATATGGCCATTCTAAACTATAACAGTAATTAGTGTTTGAAAACAGATCATCATGAACTATTTTGACCCACCTCCATATTTCTGAACAGCATGATCCAATTGTATATTCTAGGGACAGCATCAATCATGGTTTGGTGAACATCCTTTTCATTTACTGCAATGTTCACGTGAAGAATAAATTAGTGCTCCCAAATAAAATGGTCCACAGTCACTAAATATGTTTTATCCAAGAATGACTGTTGATTAAATTCCGAACTCCAATGAGATGTGTGTACATATAAATACGTGATAATATAAAGAGAAAGACACAATGCCACACCTCCACATGCAAATAAACTTTCAACATTTCTTTGTAAAACCACTTCTGCGTAAGACTCCAAGAAGTCTATTGTAGGATTGTCATTTGTAAGCCCAGCCTACACGAAGAAACCAAGCCCAAATATAATTATAATATACACATACATAAATACACATGTGTATAAAGAAGTATATGTTTAATGTTGATTCATTGAAATAGGAGAACATATTAATATATATACTGTCGTACAGGTTACATGATGTATTTTAGAGACCTGAAAAATTTGGTGAAGCAAGGTTCCACATAAAGCTGCAGTTGAGTACTCATTGCATTTTAGCCTTTCATCTAAGACAGTTCTCCTTGGGCAACTAAAACTGGAAGCGACCTGGAATATACTTTTATATTAGGAATATACACATGCCTAATTATATATTATTATCACCTAAAATAAATCGATATGCACACAAAGACATTCAGCATGGACAATCAAGCCAAAATGAGCCTACTTCGATATTCAGTATGGACAATCCAAACCGACACGAGCCTGCTTCGATAATTCCTTAAAGTCCAGAAACATGAAGCACAATAACCATTTCTAATTAAAATCAACTAAAGGATCAAAGTTCCCTAAGTTGGACTAGAAAATAAATAGATGCAAATTTACAAGACTATAGGAATTGCACCTGACATATCTGCTAAATCCACCACTTTTAAAGCATGTATATGTGAAGAAAAAAAATAAAGTTTAACACAATCTGCAGCATGTCCACTTTAGAATAAATAACACTTATTATAAAGGAAATATTTGACAAGATAGAGTTTCATAATTTGAAACTGTAAGAAATCACTCTTAATACAAAAATATGTTGACAAGACTGAAGTAGCATATGGAAGTACATAATTTGGCTGAGAGAGTAAAAGATAACTACCCGTGTTCCAGACACAAGAATATCCGGGTGTACAATCAAAAAATTATTATCATGATTAATATCACAATTGCCCCCATCGTCAAATTCACCAATTATGTTCACAGTATCTCCAGGTGCGACTACACTGTAAGACCTGGAATAATTAAATGAAGGAATTAGATATGCTAGAAATAAGATAATTGCAAAGAGAATAGTGGGTGGGCCGAACTATACAAAACTGAGAACTCAATCTTTCAAACAGTATTGTAAAGAATTCAGTTAAGTGGTCATGATTATAACAAGTAAATAACTATAAAACCAGAGAAGCAAAGGACTTGGAGCGAAAAACAAATTATTGTGAATTGGAACCACACTGTCGAGTGTCTTAACTCCATGGAATTGGTACTAAACGAAAAAACCAACCCACTATAAAGCCCTTAGCCCCAGTAGTATAGACGTACTACTGTGGTATACCTACATAAAATAACTAAAATAATTTTTATCGGTGTTGTCAAGATCACGATCCAAATCATAACATCACACAATCTTACGATCTTGGCACCTTTATATGAGTTGGAACAAATGCGAAATTTCTGTTCGATGTGATATCGCATGCAAGATTGTTGAGATCATGAGAATGTGAGATCTCAAAGAGAGTTTATGAGTCAGTTTGTGCAACTTGGTTCCCCTAAACCCAGGTTTTTAACCTTGCTTGAGCCCTAAATGCCATTTTGCCTTTCGGACAATAGAAACCGATCTCTTTCGAGTCTATCTGTTCACACATCTTTCCTCATCTATCTCAACCCTCTATTCTCATCTGTCTGGCTGCATCACTCCATCTCTCAACCCTCTTTGTTGTGTGGTTGAGGTTCAGTTTTTGTTTGAATTAAAATTGGATAGTGGTTGAGTATTTTCATGTTGTGGGTCAAACTCTGATGTGATTGGAAATCAGTTTCCATGCTGTCGATGATCAATATTTGTTGAAAAAAGGCTTCTGTGAGAGGTGATAGTGGTCCTAGAGGTAGTGGGCAGGGGCCTGTGGTAGTGTAATTCTGGCTGCGTTAAGTTTGAAGTATTAATTAGGATACCTCATGTTTGCGACTAATTATGACTTGTTTTGGATGTTAAGGTTATTAAATTTCAGTTTTCAGTTTTTGTTTTAATGTAGTCACTTACAGGTTTTTTATACAACCTCTGCATCGATCAGGACACTCTAAAATTGGTTGCATGGCATGTGATGATAACTCCAACACTTGGCGTGGACAACCACATGGTCATATTACGGGCTCTCAAGTGCATCAACTCATTGGAAACTCATCTACTTAACCACTACAGAGATCTCAAAGTCTCAAACCCTTTACACTGAACCTAAAAATTCCAATACAACATGCATTAATGACTCAGCGAACTTGATGTGAAATATGTCATTGCTAGATATAATCCTAAGAGATACTCTAAGGTACTATAAAATTATAAACCGATCCTCGGAAGTAACTTAATATACTCTAATATAATATAGAAGATATTATAAGATATTTTAAAAGATTTGAACACTCCCCCTCAAACTAAATTTTAATAAGCTTTAAGCTTATTACTAATATACCCGTCAAAAGAGAAAACCAAACCAAACCAACTAGTATCAGAGCTGCAATAAATGCCCACAAAATGTATCCAAACAAAATTGCAATAATATTAGGCCAGATGTTGTCATTCACTTTAAACAACAAACTTAAGTGTGTGACGGGTCAAAAAAAAATTTGAAATCAGTGCCGCTGACTCAACCTTGACATAAGTTGAACGAAGGGACTACCGGAAACTATTGATAGTGTACTAAGACCAATGACAAAAATATTTCAATTAGAGACAAAATTGAGAAAAGACAGCACATTGTGACAAGAGTGACTTGGATAAATGATCAACGAACAATTTGGAACTGAGTGCAAGACCTGGCATAGGTGATGCTAGAGAATGGCCTCAAATAAAAAAATGCAAAAGAAACCAGACAATAATAAAACATTTCTCTCTTCCCAGTACATATTATTGAAATGCATAGGATAGACATAAAAGCTCAAGTATACTAGAGCACACCAGCTTACCATTCATCCCACAAGTTTACAGCTCGCTCTTCTCCACTTTGTTCATTTAGTAAACGAAGCACCTATAAGAAGTTGATCAACTATGTCATTTATCATACTATTGGCAGTGAATAGTACTAACATTGAGCATTACTACACCTTGTATGGGCCTTGAGCAGCAGGTTGCGATTTTTCAGATACCTGGAGTAAAAATGTAAATAACAATAAGCGTACGGGAATTTTTCTTTTGTTGCACCAAAGAACCAGTGATACAGAGCTTGATTCCAAAAGCATACCTCCAAAACCAAATAACTAGAATCGGAGAAAACACCGACAACCTCTTTAGGTATATGTGATTTAGTCCTTTCAACTAGATGGTTGGCTTTGACAGGGAGCCCGTCAGCAATTCCATCTTGTGAATTACAGGAATGAGTGGTTTTATCACAAACTGTGTCATTATCAACACCAATTGCATCTTCGACTTGATCTAAAAGTTCAAGCAATGCCTATAGAAATAAATATTCTCTGAGACACATATACATCATAGGAAAAAAAAAAGTGCACTGATGGATCAGAGCATAGAGGGGCCCTTTCTAAAAAAACAAAAACATTATAGCAGGTAGCTGCTATGATGTAGTTTATAAAACAATACAGGAAATTTATTTGATACATATGTAAAAGCTCAAAAGTATAAGAATACACAGAATAAAACACATTCATAACTAATAATAAAAATTTATTGTTGCCAATATTCAAACCCAATATGAAAAGTGTTATAAATCCTGATAGCAATCTCCAAAAATGCTATAGCAAGACAGTAGGGAGCGGGATGGCCTCTGTTTAAAATGTTTATACAGTTTATATAATTTGTTCATAACATAAACATGAAACTCAACAGCTAGCTGTGACGGAGCACTGAGAGGGTGAAAAATGCTATAGTGATTGTTATGGCTACACTAAACTGCTCAGCTATCAAAATGAATTATTCTCACAAAAATCAATGTGAGCCTAACCTTTTTGTGCTGCCTCAAAAAAGGCTGATCAGATGGTCCGTTGTGCTCAACATCCTTGGCAAGCTGTGGCAACAAATGAAACATAAAAATGAAGAAACTCAAACTCACTATTAGATATATAGGAAGGATAAAACAAATTCTCAAGAACAGGAAAAAAATTCGGAAAACATTTCAACCGAGTAAAAGGAGCATTTAAGTTACAACTTTTTAGCAAACAAATAGTATATTTGAATAGAAAGGTTGCAAGGACCAATAAACTACAAGATAGATCACCTCGCGACAAGACAGGGATGGTGGAGTTCTGAAGGGATTTCTTCCACCAGCCACTGAAGAGTTGCTCAGAGTAGTTGGATTGCCATTACAGTCCACACCTCGGTTAGGGTTCAATTTTTTCAGGCCTAATTTACTCAATGACAACGGAGCTTTTGTAGATTCATTGGGAGTTGATGTAATAAGCAACTCTTCAGCCTTATCACCTTTGTCCAGAGAAGTCTGTATCACACATCAGTATACCACAATCTCATTATCCGACACTGACTAGTATCAAAGTAAAAGAAAAATGGTCCTTAAAAACTTGCCCTATCTTCTGAGCAGCGGCGAATTTGCAACATGTTGGCCCTCGAAGAATCAGCCAATGCTTGAATTATCTTAGGCATGCGCTTTGAAACTGCTTGAAGCCTTTCATTCACTGGAGATATCTTCCATGTCACCTCATCAGCCCCATCATCCTGACTCTGCTTGATGAACTATCCACGAAATATATGTCCACAATGGTAATCATTTCAGAAACATGGCAGAGAGAAATATTAAATTAAATAACATAATATAATGCACAAAGAACCATCCATACTCGATCACTAGCATAAAAAATGTAATCACCAAACACATCCGCTCTTGGACACTAAATGTGGGCACCTTTCCCACCTAGGATTCGAAGTTGCCATTACCATAATGTTATTAAGGTTATGTTTGAATTGGTGGTATAGGATAGAATGGAGTGGAATAGAATAGACTGGGAAAAATTATTCCATTCTCTTTCACTTCGTTCCAGCCAATACAAACTACCCTTAAATAATGATTTTATTAAGTCAAGTAGTTTAAGCACACGCATGAAAAATAAACCAGTTCCAATTAGAGTTTAATTGGCATACACCGTCAGTGTAAAACAGTTTTACACTTGCACCCAATGAGCGACCATCATTCTTCCATGTGACACAATCAATTTTAAAAGAACCATACAAGAGTGGGGTGATGTTGATGACAGTGTAGAACTACTTTACACTGACAGTGCATATCCTTTAAATTCTTCCAATTATGCCATAATAGATTTTAATGAGCATGCACTGACAGTGTAAAATAGTTATACACTGTCATCAAATAAGAAACCATCTATCTACCATGTCATAAAAATAAATTCAAAATATGTCTGTGATATGACGGAATACAAGATGCTCATTAGATGTCAGCGTCAAACTATTTTACACTGCCTGTGCATCTTCCATTTTCTCGATGTCAGTGTAAAATTATATTACACTGTCAATACATGCTCATTAAACTCTTATTAGAGAAAATAGAAGATGCCCATTAACTAGTAAATGTTAATAACCTAAATCTGTATAGTGAACACTCATCCTAATCAACATGACTTCAATGGCAAAAACAATACAACAAAATCGAACAAAACAAAAAATCAAAATAAAAAGAAACAAAACAAAGCTATGTTACCATCCCAGGTGAGAATTTGAACCGTTTCCGCGACATAGTCTTCGACATCTCCGGAGACACCTCAGACAGCGTATCTACATCATTAACAGGCGTACTACCCTGCGAAGAAGCACCCGACGGCTTCGCCTCGGCATCGTTAGATTTCTCCGGCGGTGGTCTCAAATCGGAAGCAGCAGCAGCAGCAGCAACTTGAGATGTTGCATTTGAATTGTTGGATTGAAGTTTCTGAGAGTTTTGTTGTTGAGTTGTGTGGCGATCGAAGAAGTGTTGAATACCGTATTTGGAAGGTTGTGGATTGGGTTTCTTTGAAGATGAAGATGATGATGAATTGTTAGGTTTCTTCTTTGGAGGCATTTTAGGGTTTTGTGTTTCTAGTTCTTCTTCTTCTTCTTCTTGTTTCAGTTCTGATTTTGATTTGTGAATAGTTGAAATGAGAAGTGACCAGATTTTGATGCTTGATTTTCCCGCGTTCACAGTTTCGGTGCTCACTTCATTCACTGGGCTTCTTTGCTTCTCGGGCTTCGGTTTGGAACATTGCTTTATCGACCCCCCACAAAATCTTACATGCCCCCCTAATTTCCCATTTTACCCTTAATGGAGAGTACTGTATGTATATATACAGAACTGACATTTAATTTACTGTATAAAGTATTTTGCTTTTTGGGTATATGCATGTCTGATTTTCAGTATGCACAAGTTAGATGCCTTGGTATATTTGAATTGAATTTAAGTAGTTTGTTTTAATGTGTTTGAAGTGTTCGACAAAATGCCTGAATCATTAAATTTCATTTTTCTTTGTCATGTAGATATGGATAATGAAGATGTTGGTAGGACACGACATGGTAAGGAGTCATTGCATGCTTCTGTCGGCAGAAAGCGAGTGGCAAGGACACGCAAACGCGGACGCGGTCGGAGCAATGGACCGGAAGGCTCTAGTTCACAGTCTCAGGCTGATATTGAGATGCCATCATCGTAGGTAGCATCTGGTTCACAGCCTCCTTCCGTAGAAGTGGTTCATGAGGGCTACAACGGAGGACCTTCTGACACGTCTTTGTTGCCGAGTTTTGGCCAACATATTGCAGCAAAGATTTGGAATGGAGAGGTAAGAATTTCTTTTGGATTGGTAAAGAAATAATTAACATAGTTAAGAAAACAAACATACTCATTCATAATTCCATATCACTATGGCAAAAACTATTGCTTCACTTATTCTAGTTCTCCTAGTTTTTGCAATGCTGAATGGCTATGGTGCTGAGGGTGCAGGAAGAGATAATCAACATAAGAAAGATGATGGTGTTTATAAATCTCAAGATCACGCTTTGGTGTTTGCTTTTGTGTAAGTTGTGTCTTTTTGGTTATAGTACGCTTGTGATGAGTACTATAGGTTTTACTCCTCAGTCTCCTCCTACTTATAATACTGATGTCCAACCAACCCCAGCTCAAAGTGGTTATCTTCAAGTTAAAAACCCAAATCCATGATCAGAGACTGTGGTCATGCATGGTTTGTGTTAATGATATCTATATACTATTATATAATTATATAATGTTGTGTGAGTGTGAGAGTATATTATAATATAAGAATTATATATAGATAAATAAATAATTAATTACGTTTATGTGCTAAATATACGAGTCTTGATTTGTGTGTTATTGATTCCTCTTCTTTGATGTTAGTTGAGGAATATACATATATATTGTATTATCGTGCCATCTATGGTTATATGGAATGGAATATTGAAATAAAATTAATTTCTCTAGTGTACTTTCTTAAGATCAAGGGATGGTCTTGGAACATCACATTTAACATCTCCATGATTTGTTTGTTAAAGATTTTCAATAATTGTTATATAGTCTACAAATTGGTAGGAAAAGAAAAAAAAAACTAAATGCAGAAATTTTAACCCACCCCCAGCAGTATTCTTCACTGTGGAGGTTTCAGTTCACACCTCATGCATTTGTTGATAAAGGAACATGGGAGAAAATCCTCTGAAAATTTATGGATTTATTCTTTACTAATTGAATTAATTTGAAATGTGTCTACCTTATCTCAAAGACTATGTTGGGTTAAATGTATATTTACTTCAATGTTGCAATGCAAACTCTTTACAACTTTAATAAGTCACAATTTGGGTTGCTTAGTTAAGTTTACCTCACCTGCTTTCCCCTTTATAGAAACAATTTTATTTCTAAATAATGATAAGAACCAAATACCTACAAAAAATCTCTTTTTTCACCTTGAAAGTCATTTAGAAGTAGAACACTATTTTTTCACCAACTGCTCTTAACAAATTCTGATAATGTGCTATTTTGTTTATCTATACAACAAGCAATTGTGATTCTTGTTTGGCATGTGCTTGTGTAAAGTTATAAATTAAGAAACTTGTGAGATCCTTGTAAATTTCCACAACAAACTAAAGACAGTGGGATTTATTTTATTCAACTAGCAAGTTTTAGACTTAGTTCTTAATCTTTAAGAGCCAAAGTCATGGTTAACGATGATAATGCTCATCATAAATTGTTATTTTTTGAAATGACATCAATGTGTGACGCATGACAGAAAATATTAAGTGACATAAAGTTCCTTCTATGAAAATTAATATTGGATTCTTCAACTTTGTTTCTTTCTAATACCATTTGTACATGAGTACAAGTTTACAACTTATGCATTTGGTATACCAGATATGATAATAAGGATCAGAATCGCAAAACTAGCTATCACCACTGTTGATATAATTATAATCTAATTATGAAAGTGATTAAATTTAACCAATTTAATCAAATTTCTAGTCAACATGCACCTTTTTCAGAGTCTCACAAGTAAGTAGAAATTGCACACACACACGCCTTTCATTGAACCTCCTTTGGAAGCATGTTTTCATTAACTCAATCATGGGCTGAAGTTTAGAGTTGTAGGAAATTTTGCTTTTGAAGTTTCATCATGCGACTATCTTTTTTTTTTTTTTTGAAATGGCAAAATTTTATTAAGCTAAGCCAGTAAGAGAATTACATAGCTTGCAATAAGAACAAAGTACAAAAACGATTGCCTTTGAGGCACAAACCCCTGATAACTCACCAAAAGAGAATCCCCCCTTAACTGTCACAACCGCACCACTACTGTATCAAGACAACAACATGGCTTTAGAATAGGCTAAGTCTCTTAAGAAGAGAAGCTACTGTGTCACTCTTTAGAATAGGCTAAGTCTCTTGATGTTTAATGGAAGAAAATACACACTGATCTACTATTATTTCAAGTAGTGTAACGGGTACTCCTGGTGTACTCCTCTATATAACTCATTTTGTGATTTCTCGTGTCATGGTGATTCTTTACAGATTCAGCTCCAAAACTATACCTTCATATAGAACAATTCCAATTTGCTAATTAAGCACTCCTGCATCATTATTATAATTATTGGTTTTGGTAGCATATTAGTTTAGCGCATTTATACTGATAGCTTTCATATTTTACGTAAATTGTATGTATTGACTGGATTTGTGTGTTCGTTTTTGGAAATTGATTTTTTTTTCTTGTGTCCATTTTTTTCACAGGACCGTGGTAAAACCCCTAGGGTGCTTAACAATGCCAAGCGAATAATAGACTTGAAATAATCATTACCGCCGAAGGTTGATAATATGGGGTGGTTTTGGAATGTAATCAGGGCATCTGGTCTTTACCCACTCTTGAAGACAATTATGGCCAGGTGAACCATGGCCTCTTGATTGCTTTCTCAGAGATGTGGCACTCTGAGACGAGCAGTTTTCACCTTCCTGTGGGTGAAATGACTATCACCTTGGATGACGTCTCTTGCTTGCTGCATATACCTGTTGGAGGTAATCCGCTATTCCATGAGACCTTGACTACTAATCAGGGGACAAAATATTTGGTTGACTACTTAGGATTGGATGGAGCGGAGAATGCCGCGGAGACCAAAAGTATGAATTCAGCTCGTATCACCTATGACTGGCTTCTCAATATTTACACGAAATATTTGAACAAAGAGAATACGTATGCGAATCAGCCTGGGAGGAAGTAACATTGGAATGGTACCAGACTCGGTGCATTAGAGCTTTCCTACTCTATCTAGTTGGTTGCACATTGTTTAGTGATAAGACCGGTAGTGGTTGATGTGTTGTTTACTTGAAATACTTTGACGATCTGACTACAGTTAATCAATGCTCGTGGGGTGCTGCTGCTCTTGCTTTCCTATTCGATTATATATGTAAGATGACTAAACCCAAATGTGCGTCCTTGTCTGACTACACTTGTTTGATGCAGGTAAAATTTTATATCTTAAGTTTTTTTTTTGAAGGATATATCTTAAATTGTTAAATTTATAATATTTATTAGATTTTCGCACATCATGTTTAATGATATAATTTTGATTTTCACACATCATATTTAATGATATAATTTTATTTTTATTTTTTTAGGCATGGATATATGAACACTTTCCAAGAATTTGTCCGAGGGATATTGATATGAGTTATACAGAGGACCGTCCACGCGCTTGTCGTTTCATGTATAAAAAGGGCATTGCTGTGGAGTATGCTTACAGGGGCATTGGATCGTATTTTGGTTAATGACATCATTTTCTATCCATATGATTGTCATCGAGAGAGTCATCCGTTGGAGGACATCATTTGGTTTTCAGGGTGGATAATGTGCGACATGTCATGTTTTCGAACACACTTGCTAGAGCGTGTGCTGAGGCAATTTGGATATGTTCAAACTATTCCTAGAAATCCTGCTATTGCCGCACCGTACTCATTGAGTATTCATCAGAAGGCAGAGGCTTTCCAGGTGATTTCTGAAGAAGACCGTTGGCTACTTGTGGACAATGATTGGGATTCTGAGAATGGATACTTGGTGTGGTTCTACAAGGTCTCGTGCCCTTTATTGATACCTAATATTCCTAATAATCCGTCGAGGCCTGTTAATTTAGAGGTTCTCTTAGAGCTGGAACATGGTGTTGAGCCATTGTCTGTCATTTGCAGGATCAGGGCCCTGGCAATTAATTCCATTGAACAGAATCCGGAGTATGCAGACACTCCTTTATACATGGCTATGAAACAGATTGTAGCTTAGGCCACGCCTGCGACTCAGTACCAGTCATTGAGGCGTAAGCGGAGAAATGTCAGGCAATATAGTTCACAGCCTGAGTGATGTCTGTATATTGTTTTGAGTTTTATGTTTTAAGAAGTTGGATATGAACCTATGTAGTTGGTCCTTATGAACCTATGTACATGGTTGTTATGACATTTGAATGGATTTATGAAATTAAATTTTGTAATTTCAATTCTCAGCTTTCATACCTTTGTTGCCGATTTCAATCAATATTACTACTACTATTCCATATAAATTCCCTGAGTGCTGCTATTCTCTTATTTAATTCAAAAAAAGTTCTCAATTCTACTTGTTCCTGTTTTAAGTTAATTCCAATTCTTATTCATTATTGTGCTACTGTTGGTGCCTTGAACCTTTGTGAATGTTGCGTGACTAATTAATCCAACACTGTCGTGCTGGTTTCATCAAATTGGTGGATAAATTGGTTGCTGCAGCTGTTATTCTTTTGATTTAAAGTTGCCAACTATAACAAGTTCAATCCTTTTTTCCATTTGTTTGCTCTTTGAATATGAATTTGTTACAGTTAAGTTTATATTATTATTCCATTATGTTTGAGTAGATTTTTATAGAGTCTGTAATGTGATGATTGTCATACCAATGGTACTTTGTTAAGTTGTATGATTAGAAATTGTAACATGAATTATTTTGAAGTTTAAAAATTCTAGTCTACGAGTCGGATATTCTACTAATTTTCAAAAATGCTATTTCCGTGCATTTGCGGACCTATCGGTACACAATGCCACGAAACAAGTTAAAATAATGAAAACAATCAATATCATTAAATATTTAAAATAAGTAATTCAACGTTGTTATAACCAATAAAAAATCCATTAAAACAAACAACAAAAAGCAAAACATATAACTAAAAGAATACAATCAAAATTAGTTTGTCTTCAACCTATCGTCATCACACACAATTGGATCATTTTTATTTGTTTCTTTCGGTGGTTGGTCACCTTTTTCAATATTCTTTAATTCATTAAACATACACTGCCTCGCAACAAAGTGATCCTCCCAAGCTTGAGTCTCTGGTCTTCTGTAACTTTTCCACTGCGGTGTTGTTGGAGGTATTGGGCATCCAGGTCTCAGAAACACATGAACAAAGTGGTTAGGAATCAATCCTAGGAACATAATTCGCGAAGATGGATTAGCTGGAGGACGACCACGAAGAGGAAAACATGTTTCTGAAAAACCGTTTCCATATTTCAAAACAACTACAACTTTACCATACAAAGTTGCAATGACGTGTCCCATATTTGGCACTGTCAATCATTTTTCTTCCGGCGCAATTGAAGTCTTTACCTTTGGAGGGTACAACGAGTCAAAAAGAACTTGTAGTCGATCTTTACCCCCAAATATTCAGAGATAATTCCTCTTACGTGTCAGTTCCTTAATGAGAGCAAGGCAGACTAGTCTGTAACTATCAGAACCAAGGCTATGATTTTCAGCTACAACTCGGTAACCACAGTAACCGTCACCATCCACATTCACCAATCCTTTCAATATAAGGTTTCATAGCCTTAGGCAAAGGGAATATATTGTGTTGGTATCGGGCTCGAAGAGGGATTAACTACACATGCACTTTTCTTTTTGTGGAATGAAGGTTTTGTCTGTGAAGCCTGACTATCAGGAAATTGCGCGTCAACATGCTCCTAAAAGGATGGCTCTCAAGTAGTAGAACTATCACCCAAAGTAGACCTCTTCCTCTTTTGTGCACCTTTTGTCTTAAGCTTTTGAACTGGTGGAGTCAACGATGTCATTTTTGGGAATGCGATTTCACACATTTGCTCCTTGATCTTCAACTTCATATTGTAATCCGCTTTATTGAATCTTTCCTACAAACACACAAGTAAGACTTAATAATTTAAAATAATACACTAATATCATAAACAATTTTATATGAATTTATAACGTACCTGAATTGCATTCCACTCTGTTAGAATAGAAACATGTGGATTACCTTCTTCTTCGACAACATCATCTTCAAAACTTAACCTCTTCCAGTGAGTTTTGATCTCATCAAGTTGTATGCCTTTCCCTAACTTCAATTTCATAGCAATTACGCAAGAACAAGGCAACCCATGAGTTCTTCTTATCACACAACCACATTTTTTACTATCCGACCACATTCTTTTGCTCAAGATGTTTTTTTTAAAAAAATATAGTTCATACCTGGTCTAGAAATCGTATACTCCAAACTCTTGTACATTAAATTGCCTTTAAATTTATGTTCCAAAATCTGCTTGTATCTCAGTGAACTGCACTATTAACATGGCATGTATCGCTTTCCAACCATTTTCCAAATTTCCCTTACTATCTTGCAAATGTTCTTTCAATGTACCATGAGCGGATTCAACCCTGTTAGTTGTTGTGTTACCGAAATTCATAACACGGTCGGTCCACACTTTCACTTTTTTTCCTTCAAAGGTTTCAATATAGTACTCTCAACATAATTCAGAAATTTTGGAAATTGTTCACAAACTTTTCTGAACTGTAACACTGCATCTGCATATAATTCCGTAGTAGTAGAATAAACTATAACTTTCCAAGCACCCATGATTGTGTCAACCAAATCTGAGGACTTCAACTCTTTGCCTTCGGTGTCCTTGACTTTGCAATCCAACTTGCACCTAGCTCTCATATTTTGTAAAATATGAAATTCACACTGTAACGCCCGTTTCGATTATTTAATTATTTTAATGAGTTTTAGATTATATTTATGTATGATTGGTATGATTTATATGATTTATATGTGAATTATATGAGATTTATGTGATTTATAATATTTATGTGAATTATATGATTTTTTAGAGATTTTATGAGATGTTGTGACTTATTTTATTATTTAATAAAATAAGATTTGAAAATAATATAAATATTAAGATGTGGGGTTGTGTTGTGATTTGAGAAAGTTTAGTGGTGAAAAGAGAAATAAGAGAGAATAGAAAGAAGCGATAAATAGAAGAGGAATAGGTTAGAAACGTTTTTACGTTAAAACGCTTTTGGGAAAGAGGAGAAAGAGGAGAACACAGAGAGAGAACCCTAGGAACGAAGAACGCTGATTTTGATTTCAGAAAAACAATCTAAGGTAAGGGTGAGATTCATATTCTCTAATTTTAAGTATGTTTTTCTGAAATTGGGTTTGACAAAAGTTGTAGGTTGTGAGTTTTGGGGATTAGGCTTAATCTTATGTTGTTGTTCATAGCTTTGTTGTTTGAGAAATTAGGTCTTTGAATTATGAATTTAATTGTTGAAAGTGCATGAATTTCCCATGAATTGTTGTGTTGAATTAATGTCCAGGTCTTAGAATGATCATAGGCAATGTTCCCTATCAAATTTGGGGTTTGGGTGACTGAAAATTAGGTTTTTGGGGTGAAAAATGGTGTAAAAATCGTAACAGCTTGTGCCAAATCGTGCTCCAATTATTTACGAATGAAAATGCTAATTTTGACCCAGAAAATCGTGCTCCGATTTTCCAAATCCTACTCCGATTGACAGCATCCCCTGTTTCGCATTCTTGCGTCTTTTTCACCCATTTCTGTTCCGAACTGGCTTTTGGTGTAAACATGAAAGTTGTAGAAAATTGAGTTAGCTTTCTAGTGGCTTTGGTTTGGCTTGAAAATGATTTTTAGATCTTAAGATATGATGAAAACACTCTAAGGAGGTGTTAGTGAAATTTTATGAAAACTAACCCAAAACTTATAGATACTATGAGTCTAATTAAGGTGTTTATAAGTATTTAATTTATGTTGTGATGAATCTAGCTTGGTTTGATATGTAAGTAATTGATTGATGTATATGTTGCTATTGTTGTTAATAGGTTGGAATATATTATGTGATTATTGTATGTTGTATAATGTCATGTTGCTTATGCCATTCAAGTTGTTATGCCCAAGTTGTATTAAAGCATATGTTGTTAAATATGATGATATAAGATGTTGTCTATGATTGAGGAGTTATGATAATGTCATGCGAAGATGTTGCTGTTTTGCTGTTGTCGACCATTATTGTCATAAAGTCGTATATATCGGTCTAAGTTGTAAAGTTGTAAGATGTCGTCCAAAGTATTGGAGTCATATAAGATGTCGATGTTGTTCAAGTTGTAAGTTGTTGAGTCCATGCATACTCATTTAAAGTTGAGGGCTTGATGCCCTGGAGCTATTGCTCAAACACGTTGAGGGCTTGATGCCCTGGAGCTTTTGCTCAATTAAGTTGGGGGCTTGATGCCCTGGAACCTTTTTACGCTCAAATATGTTGAGGGCTTGATGCCCTGGATTGGTACCACATGCATTTGCATATTCAAGATGATCTAAGATGATAAGAGTTGCATAGTCGAGTCGAGTTGCATTTGTCGAGTCAAGAGTTAAGTTGTCTTATGAAGTTGATGTTGATGTCGATTAAGAAGTTGTCTATGGTGATGATATGATGCTATATGCTTATGTTGATGAATGATTATGATGCAATGATTTTACATAATTGTTATTATGATATAATGATAAAGCTTAAGTTGTTAAATGTAATTGATGAAATATATGCTTAATATTATTGTTTATGAAATCTCACCCCTTCTGCTTGAAAATGCTGCCCTTCGTATGAGTAACTTGCAGGTAATCAAGAATAGGTGTGGTCGTGACTGGACTCCTCACTATGTGTCTTTAGGTGCTCTGATACGTAACGGGATGGGAATTATGCTACAGTTTTCTATTCCTTACGTATTGCTTTGAATTTTCATGAAATAAATGATGAACAAAGACTTTATGAGATTTTTATGATGAGGCATGCGTGCCAAAGACTTTTATGATGTTAAACTAATTCCGCTGCGTAGTTTTAAAGATTAAGTTGAATAATTTTGAAGGATAAATTGTTATCCATTCTATTTTACGATTTTTAAGAAGTGTAGCATTCCGTTTATGATTGAAAATACTCTGATTTATTATGAAATTTTTATGTCAGGAAAACGGGGTGTTACAATTGGTATCAGAGCATGTCGGTCCGTCCGACCAAGTAGTTGAGTCGCGTTGTGTCGTTTGACAGTTGAAAATACCGTCGTTAAGTTGTCCTATTTGTTGTGTAACCCTTAGTATGAACTGGTTGGAGTACAACCATGTTCATATTAATTGTTTTAGTAAGTCGGTATACTTTTCTTCTGCTGAAGAGGAAAGTGGAGCAGAGTTCTTGTCTACTAAGCAGCTGAAACAATTAGAACACGATGGAATTTTGATGTTTTCTTTGATGGCGTCCTTGTCCATTGAAAATCAAGCAATGATTGATAAGATACAAGTGGTATGCGTTTTTCCTGAAGTTTTTCCAGATGAGATTCCTGATGTACCTCCTGAAAGAGAAGTGGAATTTACGATTGATCTTATTCCGGGAACGAAGTCTGTGTCTATGACACCTTACCGTATGTCGGCTTCTGAGTTGGCTGAGTTGAAGAAATAGTTGGAGGATTTGCTTGATAAAAAGTTTATAAGACCGAGTGTTTCACCTTGGGGAGCACCGATATTGCTGGTTAAGAAGAAAGATGGTAGTATGAGGTTGTGCATTGATTACCGATAGTTGAATAAAGTGACGATAAAGAATAGGTATCAACTTCCAAGAATTGACGATTTGATGGATCAGTTAGCAGGTGCACGTGTGTTTAGCAAGATTGACTTGAGATCGGGTTATCACCAGATTAAAGTGAAAGATGAAGATATGCAGAAGACAGCTTTTAGAACCCGTTATGGACATTATGAGTATAAAGTGATGCCTTTTGGTGTCACGAATGCACCTGGTGTGTTTATGGAGTACATGAATCGCATCTTTCATGCATTTTTGGATCGCTTCGTGGTTGTGTTCATTGATGATATTTTGATATACTCCAAGTATGAAGAAGAACATGCTGAGCATTTGAAGATCATTTTGCAAGTGCTCAAAGAGAAGAAGTTATATGCTAAATTGTCGAAGTGTGAATTCTGGTTAAAGGAGGTAAGTTTTCTTGGCCATGTTATTTCCGGTAGTGGTATTGCAGTAGATCCGTCTAAAGTTCCTGTGGTATCACAATGGGAGACCCCTAAGTCGGTTACAGAGATTAGAAGCTTTTTGGGATTGGCTGGCTATTATAGAAGATTTATAGAGGGGTTTTCTAAGTTGGCACTTCCGTTAACGCAATTGACTTGTAAAGGTAAGACCTTTGTGTGGGATACTCAGTGTGAGAATAGTTTTAATGAATTGAAGAAGCGTTTGACGACTGCTCTAATCTTAATTTTGCCGAAGTCCAATGAACCTTTTGTGGTGTATTGTGATGCGTCCTAGTTGGGCTTAGGTGGTGTGCTTATGCAAGATGGAAATGTGGTTGCTTATGCGTCAAGGCAGTTGAGAATTCATGAACGAAATTATCCTACTCATGATCTTGAACTAGCTAGAGTTGTATTTGTGCTTAAGATTTGGAGACATTACTTGTATGGTTCGAGATTTGAGGTGTTTAGTGATCACAAGAGCTTGAAGTACTTGTTTGATCAGAAGGAATTGAATATGAGGCAGCGAAGGTGGCTTGAATCTCTGAAAGATTATGACTTTGGTTTGAATTATCATCGGGGTAAAGCTAATGTTGTTGCAGATGCCTTAAGTAGGAGGACTTTACATATGTCGGTTATGATGGCTAAATATTTTGAGTTGCTGGAACAGTTTAAAGACCTCAGTTTGGTTTGTGAAGTGTCACCTCAGAGTGTTAAGCTAGGTATGCTGAAGATTGATAATGATTTCTTGAAAAGTATTAAAGAAGCGCAGAAAGTCGATGTTAAGGTTGTGGACTTGTTGGTTGCTGACAATCAGACTGAAGATAGTGACTTTGAGGTTGATGATCAAGGCGTGTTGAGATTTCGAGGTAGGATATGTATTCCAGACAATGATGAGATGAAGAAGATGATTCTTGAAGAGAGTCATAGGAGTAGCTTGAGAATTCATCCTGGAGCTACAAAGATGTATCATGACTTGAAGAAGTTGTTTTGGTGGTCTGGTTTGAAACGTGATGTGGCACAATTTGTGTATGCATGCTTGATTTGTCAGAAGTCAAAAGTTGAGCATCAGAAACCCGTTGGGTTGATGACACCTTTATATGTGCCAGAGTGGAAGTGGGATAGTATATCCATGGATTTTGTGACAAGTTTACCGAACACTCCAAGAGGGCATGACGCGATATGGGTGATTGTGGATAGGTTGACGAAGTCGACTCATTTCATTCCGATTAATATCAGTTTTACCGTAGCTCAGTTGGCAGAGATTTATATTTGGGATATAGTGAAGTTGCATGGTGTTCCTTCGAGCATTGTATCTGATAGAGATCCAAGGTTTACTTCTAGATTTTGGAAGAGTTTGCAAGAGGCCTTAGGTTCTAAGTTGAGATTGAGTTCGGCTTATCATCCTCAGACAGATGGTCAGTCGGAAAGAATGATTCAGTCGTTGGAAGACTTGTTGAGAGTTTGTGTACTTGAGCAAGGAGGAACTTGGGAAAGTCATCTTCCATTGATAGAATTCACGTACAATAACAGTTATCATTCTAGTATTGGAATGGCACCATTCGAGGCTTTGTATGGTCGGAAGTGCAGAACTCCGTTGTGTTGGTTTGAGTCAGGTGAGAATGTGGTTTTAGGACCAGAAATTGTTCAACAGACTACTGAGAAGGTAAAGATGATTCAAGAAAAGATGAAAGCGTCGCAGAGTCGACAAAAGAGTTATCATGATAAGCGTAGGAAAAACCTTGAGTTCCAAGAAAGAGATCATGTATTCTTGAGAGTTACTCCCATGACCGACGTGGGTCATGCATTGAAGTCAAAGAAGTTGACTCCGAAGTTTATTGGTCCGTATCAGATATCAGAAAGAGTTGGAACGGTGGCTTACCAAGTGGGTTTACCACCGAATCTTTCAAATTTGCATGATGTATTTCATGTGTCGCAACTTCGGAAGTATGTTCCGGATCCATCTCATGTGATCCAAAGAGATGATGTGCAAGTTAGAGATAACCTTACGGTTGAGACCTTACCAGTGAGGATCGAAGGTCGTGAAGTGAAGAAGTTGAGAGGCAAAGAGATACCCCTTGTGAAAGTCGTTTGGGACGGAGCGACTGGTGAAAGCTTGACGTGAGAGCTAGAGAGTAAGATGTTGGAGTCTTATCCAGAGTTGTTTGCTAGAGGTAAATTTTTGAGGACGAAAATTCTATAAATTAGGGAAAGTTGTAACGCCCGTTTCGATTATTTAATTATTTTAATGAGTTTTAGATTATATTTATGTATGATTGGTATGATTTATATGTGAATTATATGAGATTTATGTGATTTATAATATTTATGTGAATTATATGATTTTTAGAGATTTTATGAGATGTTGTGACTTATTTTATTATTTAATAAAATAAGATTTGAAAATAATATAAATATTAAGATGTGGGGCTGTGTTGTGATTTGAGAAAGTTTAGTGGTGAGAAGAGAAATAAGAGAGAATAGAAAGAAGAGATAAATAGAAGAGGAATAGGTTAGAAACGTTTTTACGTTAAAACGCTTTTGGGAAAGAGGAGAAAGAGGAGAACTCGGAGAGAGAACCCTAGGAACAAAGAACGCTGCTTTTGATTTCAGAAAGACAATCTAAGGTAAGGGTGGGATTCATATTCTCTAATCTTAAGTATGTTTTTCTGAAATTGGGTTTGACAAAAGTTGTAGGTTGTGAGTTTTGGGGATTAGGTTAATCTTATGTTGTTGTTCATAGCTTTGTTGTTTGAAAAATTAGGTCTTTGAATTATGAATTTAATTGTTGAAAGTGCATGAATTTCCCATGAATTGTTGTGTTGAATTAATGTCCAGGTCTTAGAATGATCATAGGCAATGTTCCCTATCAAATTTGGGGTTTGGGTGACTGAAAATTGGGTTTTTGGGGTGAAAAATGGTGTAAAAATCGTAACAGCCTGTGCCAAATCGTGCTCCGATGTTGTCAAATCATGCTTCGATTATTTACGAATGAAAATGCTAATTTTGACCCAGAAAATCGTGCTCCGATTTTCCACATCGTACTCCGATTGACAGCATCCCCTGTTTCGCGTTCTTGCGTCTTTTTCACCCATTTCTGTTCCGAACTAGATTTTGGTGTAAACATGAAAGTTGTAGAAAATTGAGTTAGCTTTCTAGTGGCTTTGGTTTAGCTTGAAAATGATTTTTAGATCTTAAGATATGATGAAAATACTCTAAGGAGGTCTTAGTGAAATTTTATGAAAACTAACCCAAAACTTATAGATTGTCTCCAAACTTCAAAGCTTGAGTACTATGAGTTTAATTAAGGTGTTTATAAGTATTTAATCTATGTTGTGATGAATCTAACTTGGTTTGATATGTAAGTAATTGATTGATGTATATGTTGCTATTGTTGTTAATAGGTTGGAATATATTATGTGATTATTGTATGTTGTATAATGTCATGTTGCTTATGCCATTCAAGTTGTTATGCCCAAGCTGTATTAAAGCATATGTTGTTAAATATGATTATATAAGATGTTGTCTATGATTGAGGAGTTATGATAATGTCATGCGAAAATGTTGCTGTTTTGCTGTTGTTGACCATTATTGTCATAAAGTCGTATATATCGGTCTAAGTTGTATAGTTGTAAGATGTCGTCCAAAGTATTGGAGTCATATAAGATGTCGATGTTGTTCAAGTTGTAAGTTGTTGAGTCCATGCATACTCATTCAAAGTTGAGGGCATGATGCCCTGGAGCTATTGCTCAAACACGTTGAGGGCTTGATGCCCTGGAGCTTTTGCTCAATTAAGTTGGGGGCTTGATGCCCTGGATCCTTTTTACGCTAAAATATGTTGAGGGCTTGATGCCTTGGATTGGTACCACATGCATTTGCATATTCAAGATGATCTAAGATGATAAGAGTTGCATAGTCGAGTCAAGTTGCATTTGTCGAGTCAAGAGTTAAGTTGTCTTATGAAGTTGATGTTGATGCCGGTTAAGAAGTTGTCTATGGTGATGATATGATGCTATATGCTTATGTTGATGAATGATTATGATGCAATGATTTTACATAATTGTTATTATGATATAATGATAAAGCTTAAGTTGTTAAATGTAATTGATGAAATATATGCTTAATATTATTGTTTATGAAATCTCACCCCTTCTGCTTGAAAATGTTGCCCTTCGTATGGGTAACTTGCAGGTAATCAAGAATAGGCGTGGTCGTGAGTGGACTCCTCACTATGTGTCTTTAGGTGCTCTGATACGTAACGGGATGAGAATTATGCTACAGTTTTCTGTTCCTTACGTATTGCTTTGAATTTTCATGAAATAAATGATGAACAAAGACTTTATGAGATTTTTATGATGAGGCCTGCGTGCCAAAGACTTTTATGATGTTAAACTAATTCCGCTGCGTAGTTTTAAAGATTAAGTTGAATAACTTTGAAGGATAAATTGTTATCCATTCTATTTTATGATTTTTAAGAAGTGTAGCATTCCGTTTATGATTGAAAATACTCTGATTTATTTTGAAATTTTTATGTCGAGAAAACGGGGTGTTGCACACACACTAAAGCAGTAGATGTTGGAAATATTTTGCCCACAACATTCATCAGTGCGGTGTCAGTAATAATTACCTTCGGCATATTTTTTTTACACTTCAATAGATTAACACACTCTTGTAGAGCCCAAGCAAAATTGTCCTCTTTCTCACTAGTCAAAAAAGGAAACCCGACATTATATGTCCTCTCAGTTGAGGTCAAACCAACAATCTTAAACAATGGCATTATGTATTGATTGGTTTTATAAGTCGAATCCTTCACCAATACAGTAGAAAAGGTGTTAAACAATTTCACAAATTCAGGATGCGCAAAAAATGTATCTTTAACAGTTTTTGACCCACTAACTATTCTATAATTGTAAACATAGTTGTTGTCTTCCAAATTTTTCAACAGGTTTTGCATCTCTGTTCTCGTACCTCTTATACTCCTATTGTATCTATGTCGTGCATTGTAAACTTGCTTGGCAACCGTCAAATTGTCTTCCCTTTTACCTTTCAATTCCAACATAATATTTTTTGGTTTTATCAAATTCTTTGTCATGTCACCAACAATCTTTGTTTCTTCTGCAGTTAAACGACCAGCCAACATATGACCTTCTAACTTTGGCTCCATCTTATGATTATACAATCCTGAAACAACATTAAGACTCCATAGTTTTGCTCTGCTAAAATAACCACGCAACCGAAGGGACAATCACATTTCCTAGAACCTGTGTCTTCTTGTTTCAACTTCTTCTTTGTTCCTTTATACTCGCCACTTCTTTCACAACTCAAACAAGCTTTGGTTTTCTGTGTCCGAAACCACTATCGGATTTACCTATTATAAGCGTAAATTCTGCCTTTATTGCTTGACGACGAGCCCAATTAATCATCTCCTCTTGATCTTCATATATGTTTTTATCTTTAGGAACAAAATATTCTGCAACATCAACTAAAGAGATATCTTGTTCTGGATTTTGAACAACTGCAGGTTCAACCATATATGTGCATACAAAACAACTGAAAAGAGAGAGAGAGAAAAAAAAAATTAACAAACAAATTCCCCCCAACCACACACACAACATGTATTTGATTATTCTCAACCGATTATTTAACTTTAAAAGATAGAAATCATTTGTTTGGTTTCGTTATAATTAGTTTAAACAATTTAGAAGCAAATTTCCACTTATACCTAATATTTTGCATCTCTTCATACAAAGCTAATGATGACAATGATAGAGATTATCAATGTAAAAGTGAAATGGATGGAGCAAATAAATGAAAGTAACAACATGAAAAGAATGAAAGATAGAACACATGGATGGAGCAAATAAATGAAAGTAACAACATGAAAACAAAGAAGGAAAAACACATGACTCACTCATTGTATAAAAACTAATTCAACCTTTGTGACAAGGAACCATGAAGCATAAAGTACAGAGAGGCTTTGCAAAGTAACTAGATGCTTGTCAAACACCAAAACCAAATGAACACATTAATTCAGAACTAATAACCCCTCCCCCCAAGAAATATATTCCAAACAAAATATCTAAAATTATCATTGTAACAATAGACTCTTACTATCACTGTCACAGAGTTATTTTATGGTCATAACTTTCATTCTATTTTATGTAGTTATGTCTTTGTACGATTCACATATCTTTAACTTTATTTCTATTGCTAATTAACATGATGTTTATGTCATGTTTAACAAATGAATTGCTTTCTGAAAATATTGATACAAAAAAAAGTCTTGTTCATGTCAAAAGACTGAAAACTATGTAGACTTTCAATGTGATAGGAAGAAATATGATTTACTTGCTAATTGGCAATTGAGTGAAGTTAACACTATTTGTTGGTATGATTTTTATGGAAAATTGCAAAGTTTAGAATAAAATTCAAGTGGAGTGCAAGAGAGGAAATAAGAGAACCAAAATTTTGTTTTGTCTTATATAACTGTCGTGTCTTATATAATAACTGCTGTAAAACACCGCAATTTCCGTAACATGACATTATGAAGTTATCTCCCTAACTAATCTGGATTATATCTACCAGATCGTGTAATTGAGCATCCTGTAGTTATCTTTCTAACTGTGTCGGCATATATCTACCATGTGTTGTATAAAAGGGTAAATACGGTATTTTAGGGGGCCTTTGGAGATTTTAGGGGGGCTTAAAAAGCAATGTTCTTCGGTTTGCTCCCAACACCAAAAAAAAAATGTATTTCTTTTTCTTTGAAATATAATTATGTTAATTAGCTTGTAGTCCACATCACATGATTTCTTTTTCTTTCTTTTTTTCCTATAAAATCATTTGTTTTTTGATCAACCATTTATTAATCCAAATAGTAAGAGACTTGAACCTCTTCAATATAAGGTTAAAAATCCGTTATAGCCTATCAATCTGAATCCTCCGAGCTGCCAGTAGACAGGACCACTCCGAAGAGAAACGTCGAGGAAAAGATCTGTAACATACGACCAGAACCAACACCGAACCTGCTCCAACACAAAGGAACAGATCCAGTTTAAACGAATTTTTGAAGAACAGACCACCACCAGCACAACCAGCTGCGACAGTTTTAGAATACCAACCAAAGAGTTACAAAGGGTTACAAAAAAAAAACAACAAGGAGCATACAAGTACCACCAATACAATACAGCGAGCCTGCGCACGAACTCGAAACTAAATTTCAAAAAAAAAAGTAGTACATGAATGAACACAAGTAATAGCAAACAGATACAAGTTCATTAAAACTTGAACCTTTTCAAGTATGGCAATGAATCCTACCGCCAACATGATAGCAGATCCACAAACCAAACTACTTACTGAGACACAAATCAGCAAGTTTACGCAGCCATTTCTAGCATATCAATCTGAATCTTCTGAGCTGCTAGCAGACAGAACCACTCCGAAGAGAAACGTCGAGGAAAAGATTTGTAAAATACGACCAAAACCAACACCGAATCTGCTCCAACTCAAAGGAACAAATCCAGTTTAAACGGATTTTTGAAGAACAGACCACCACTAGCACAACCAGCCGCGACAGTTTTAGAATACCAACCAACCATAACCGCACAGAGATGGCAGTACGCACATCAACCAGCACAGTTCATAGATCAAACAACGTGAATATGACAACACCAACAAAACACACCACCGCATCTAGATCTGAAAAATAGAAGATTCGAGAAGCGCCGCCAATGGAAACTGCAAACACGCTGTCAAGCCAGAGAAGAAAACATAGATTTCTCAACTCTTCAAAAGAACCAAAGTGGTCTGCGGCGGCGATAGACTCGTCAGTGGCCACTTGACACCCCTAAAGGGGTGAAGGTGGTGATGCAAATAGAAACTGGCACACCACCAAGAAAGCCGCTACATCTTGTTGGCCTATTTGGATTAGAGGGAGAATGTAACGCCCTATTTCTATTTAAGCGATAAAACACGCGAATATAGAAAATATTCAAGAAATAGACGCTACGTCTCAACAAAATCCAACATACATGCATATAAAATTCTC
Organism: Medicago sativa; assembly: GCF_051527215.1. Lineage (NCBI taxonomy): Eukaryota > Viridiplantae > Streptophyta > Magnoliopsida > Fabales > Fabaceae > Medicago > Medicago sativa. The sequence goes on along the minus strand of NC_140755.1, from coordinate 35,360,597 downwards.
AACAGTCGCAGCGGAAATAATTCACACATCACCAGAATTTACATGTCATAAAAACAACATCAAATAAAATCTCCGAAGATCCGACAATGGATAAAACTCCTCAGCATAAACAATACATAAATCCAAAGACAACTGACACCTAATCAGAGCCTAAACCTAAGACTCAACAACCGACATCGGAGATTAGCTCCCGCTATCCAAGCAAAGCATCAAGCAACTCACCGAAAGCCAACTAATCCTGCACAGCGTCTACCCATCCATACAAACAGGTAGGCGGTCAAACCACTGTGGGTAAGCTTTACATTAATCATAATCAACATATGAAAACATAAGCATTCAAGGATTCATACATATCACATATACATAACCATCCCTCCTAGAATACTAGCAGCACATGATTATTATCCCCCATTACTTGCACCTCAAGCTATCATATTATTATCATAGCTTAACAGACATATTTGATCTTTAAACAAGTCATCGACAAGAGTTCATCATTTATCAACATCAATCAATGAAAATATTTCTCACCTCATTACTCATCTAGCATTCTTAACTCAACAAGTACAATTCATCATTTCAAAGTTATAAGCAAGCAATCATCATTATCAAAGAAATCACCAAATCATATGTGCATACATATACAATTCTCACCTCATCATTATTATCAAAATAGTTATCATCAAATTGATTCACCAAGTGTATAAGCACAAACAAGTAATACATGCAATTAGAGCATAATTCAATTATTCACAACCGTCAACAAAATCCACCAATGTACATATACACCAATCCACATAATCATAACATTCACCGAATTCCACCGATGCACAAATTCATCAAGTCACATATTCAATTATGACACGACTCATCAATTACTCAAATGCATGCAATGTTCTAGACTCTTCTAGATGCATGTGGTACCGTCACCAACAACGTCTTGGCCGTCACCCCATGATGCCAACTGCACATCACATGTAAATTCAACTATGTAAAAGTACACCTCCTTTTACATTTCAACATATGACTCAATATGACTATGATGCATGCACATACAAGTAAAGAACCAATAATGCAAAAACTCCAACATATATATATCCACCAACAACAATGTAAATGTACACCTCCTTTTACATCAATCAACTCAACAACAATTGCATTATCAAGTATTTAAGTCCACACAATCAGTCAAGTCATAATTCAATTAAGAGTCATCACCTCATTATCATACTTGTCAACAAACATCAACATCAACTATATCATATAGTTCAACAACTACATATCATTCATGACAATTCAATTAATGGAGAAAATACAACACATTATGACAAACATCATATTCAACACCTAACAATCATCCACATATCCTCGATTAACCATATGAAACCATTCACAAAAGATTTATAAAGTAATTGGTTTAAAAGAACCATTTTCGACCAAGTTCGTCTATCATGTTGTAAAAACGGCCAACCTTGGCATTTTTCAAAACAATGAGGCTTAACCAAGTTTGAAAATCTACAATTCCATTTCCAACAATCATATAAACATGAGCCTAGGCCACTTACAAACTATCAAGCATTAGTTCGAAGGTTAGCCTAAGTTCGTATGAGAAAATCCCAAGTTCACATAATTCCACCCGAAAATCAAGTTTGTCACGATTAAGACATTGTACCAACTTTACAAGCATTGTCTAAGTCTATATGAACTGTAGACTAAGCTTGCAATCCCTTTTGATCGCAAAAGATTATTTTTCGTTAGTTTCTGAAGAACCGAAACGGCATAAACACAAGTTTCAAACCATTTATAAAATCCAAGTTTTGATCAAGTAACATATGTTCCAGCAAAAATATGAATCAAAACAGCAAAACAACTCATCATCTTAAACTCAAACACCTCATGTTCAATGGCGAAAACATAGCTTATTTCACGTGATCACTAAAAATGACATTTTAGCTTGAAAACCCGTTTTCACCGATTCGATTCCACCCAAAACCTTTCTCAAACATTCACATTCCCAAATACCTACATACATACTCAATTATTCACTCTAAGTACTTCATTAGACCCAATATCAAGTTTGGAAAAGTTTCACGGCTCATAGAAAAAGTTATGATAAGTTTTCATAAAAATCCACATGACCCATGTGTAGTAATTTGATCATAACTCAAGTTCTAAAAATCATTTGGACGTCAAACCAAAGCCATTAGAAAGCTAACATCTTAACCTACAATTTTGATGTTCACACCTAAAGCCATCTCAAAAAGGAAAATGGTGAAAAATGGGACACAAGATAGGTCTGGGCGCTGGGCGCAGGATACTGTATAAGCGCCAGCTCAAGCGCTGGCTCTCTGGAACTGGGCGCCTAGCGCCCCAGTTCTAGTGTCAGCCCTGCGAAAATTGTGAATTTGGGTTGTTTGGCCTCGGGTTTCCTTCAAAATCACCCCAAAAGTGCTTATTTTGATTCCCCATTCACCCAAAGTGTTTAACAACATATCCCAAGGCTCAAACACATCAAATAAGCTCTTTTCACAACACTCAAATTGGCTTATACAACAATTGAATTGTTTTTTCTTAAAACACCAAAACTTTAACAACAACAATTCATCTCTTCCAACAACTCAATTCAACAACAACAACTCATAATGCAAACCCAATGCATCAATTCAACAGCAACATATGTCAAGATAACAACAACAACATTTGAACATGAATTCATTCACAATTCAACAACCACAACTCCATTCATCATCAATTTCACACAAAACACGTCATGTTCATATATACCCATTTTGACATACAAATTCAACAACAACACAATTATCATTCAATTCATGCATATTGTCATACCCCAATTTTGACCTAAGGTCACACTGACACGCGACACGTGACTCCAGTCGATCCGATGTTTCAGCTAAAAATTCGGCAAAGAGGTATTTTAAAATACCTCATGTTTGATTCCAAGTCGGGCCCTCTTCTCTCTATTTATTTATTTAAAATACCACTCTTTATTTCCATCTTTTAATTAATTTTAATTTTAGCTTTTTGAAAAAAAACCCTTAATATTTTAGTCATTATTTTCTTTTTATTTAATTACTTTTTCCGATACATCCTGATATACATACATATTTTTGTTTTTGTTTTGTTATTGTCCAATAATGTCCCAAAAATGGTCCATGTTCAGAACCCACAACCTGTCATACACGCGCATGTTTTCATCTGCATCCAAATCCAGCAAACGCGTTTCCTTTCTTTCCTCCTCAAGCTACTGAATTTCTGCTCCTAATAACAAACCCTAAACCTCAGAATCCTAACACTATAAATTGAAACCTGCACATACAGTCAAAGGACAGAAAGATTCCAGAGAAACAACACAAAAAAATTCACGGCCAAAAATTCAACACAACGTCCGTTTGGTTCAAACGGAGGGGAGGGGAGGGGAGGGAAGTGGAGGGATGATATTTTAATTAAACATATGTTTGGTTCAAAAGAGGGAAGGGGAGGGGAGGGAAGAGATTTTAATTACAAATGTGTTTGGTTCACATGGGAGGGGAGGGATTTTAAAATTAATTCACGATTTTACCCTTAAACTTAATTAAATATATGACAAAAAAGATATTTTCAAAAACATGTGCAATGCTTATTTAAGTTGAGCTACAGCTCTTCGACGCAAATCAAACCATCTATTGATAGCAATTTTCCGATCTTGATTATCCATCTAATTCCATAAGATATTTATAAAATTATTTTCTAGATAATATATAACTTATATACCACATAATAAAATGCAACAACTTATAAGATAAATAAATCAATACAATTAGAAGAAAAAAAGTTGCAACTGACTTGAAATGATAAACTAGAATAAGAAGGAAAAAAACAAACAAGAGATCATTGATCATCATCATGGGATAATGGATTGTGGATAAAACAATTAAAAAGATGATAAAAATAATGGCTTTGTTAACAAAAAAAGAAAGAAAACAAACATAAACAAGATTATTCATATTCATCACGTGACAATCACAACACAATGGTAGTTTTGAAAGCATCACTAACATAACAACGGCAAGAAAAACTAATAACGTGAAAAACTAATGGACAAGAAAACGTGACAACGGCAAGAAAATTAATAAGCAAAAATTATTCATCCATTCATCTAACAAAAATTAATAAGCAATACTCACATCGTAAAGTTCTGAAACAACGGCAACGGCAGCAAAATAGAAGTAGGGTTGGAAGAGTAGTTACAAGTTAGAAATAACAATGATAGATAACCTAATAATAAAAATTGTGATAAGGATATTCTTGGAATTTTAAAATAATTTGAGGATAATTTTGACAGTGTAATAAAATCTTAAATAGCTTCCCTCCCCTCCCCACCAAAAAACTCCAATTTGATGGGAAGCAATAAATGAGCATATGAGGGATTTTGCTTCCCTCCCCATCCCTCCCCCCCATCCTAAAAATTGAACCAAACAGACCCTTACTCATCTCTTTTTCTCGCAAAAAAACCTACAAAGAACCTGCAACCATCATACAATCCGACCCCAAACTGTTTCAAATCCGACACATCCGAACTCAACACAACACCACAATCCAGCGACTAAATCCACAACAAAAGTATCAGGCAACCCTCAAGGCCATAAACGTGCACTTTTCAAACACACAAAATCATCAATAAAACCTGAAACAACTAAATCCAATTCAAATCCCATTCTCAGTACCAATTCACGCACAACACACCAGTTTCGCAATCAAACAACCTCAAACCACAACAACGAAGCTTGCAAACCCGTACACAAAGCCGCAGCCCATACCGTCACACACACAGACAACAACACACGCGCAGGAGAGTAAGGGTGACAAATCTCGGATCGGCACTGAAGGTGAGAAAAACACAAGCAGGGGGGTTGAATTGTGTTTTGAAAAATTCTTCGTTTCTCCTAAAAACTGAACACACTGATCAGAAGCTAAGTGAAACAACTTCTGAAGTGATAAACAGAATCTGAACGCAGCGGAATAAAACAGAGAGAAGAAGAAAGACACAAAGCAATTATACTGGTTCCTTCCACAATCCGGAAATAGTCCAGTCCCCCTTGCACTTCCAAGGAGATTTCACTAGAATGTAATATCTGATTACAATTGCTCAAGCACACAGCAAGAGACTTCCTTTGCTCAAGCACACTTGGCAAGAGTCTTCCTATGCTCAAGAACAGAATCAAGAGACTTCTATGCTCAAGCACAACTGCAAGAGACTTCTAGACAAACAAAATTACACAGAAAATTGTTTGAGGTTGAACACTTGATATACAATCAGAGGTGCTCACAATAAAAATCAGATACAGACTCAATAACTTAAGAATTTCTAAGATGAAACTTGAGAAAACAGAAATTCTAAGTGAATGCCGAACAATTTCAGCAGAGGTTTGGCACTTGTAAAAATGTTGTGAGTCTTTCGTTCAGCATTGCCAAATCTCTAAGTCTTCACTCCTTTATATAGAGGTGTGAAAGAGACGTTGTGAAATTGCCAGCACATCAAAGAGTCGTTGTTGAAGCTTGATCTTTCACCAATGATCTTTTGCCTGATTTGGTTGTTGTCCTATGAAGAACCAATTTGAAATCCATTCCTAATCCAAAGGAACATCTTTGCAGGCGAAGCCGTATTCTGGAGCTGTTTTCTTGTCTTGTAGCGTGGACACAAAACAGAGTAGTGGAGAAGGTGGTTGTACAGTTCGTATAATAGTACAATGTAAACGCTTTCGTCCAAATTGCAAACACATGCCTTCAAACACCTTTGAAATGACCGTTGCAAAGTTCCACTAATCTTCTGCTGTCCTTTGATGAATTTCGATCCATGAAACAACTCTTGAATCCTTGAATTTTGCTAATCCAATTGATCTTCAACTTCTGGTGTAATGGCTTCTGATAAGGCAGCTTCTGATGTTACAGCTTCTGATGATGTGGCGCTTCCGGACTTCCAGTCTTCAGGAGCACTAGTCTTCAGGAGCACTATTTCGTCACGAGCGCTTTTCTCTCTTCAGGAGCAACTTTACTTCAGGAGCGCTTTTTGTCTTCAGGAGCATATTGCCTTCAGGAGCATCTAAGCTTCAATTTTGTTGATTCCTTTTGCTCTTTATTTGTTCTCCTGTACACTTGAACAAATATTAGCTAGTCCAATTTACAATTTTTAATACCTTGTTATCATCAAAACTCTTTAAGGTTCATTGTTAAACACATTTTGTTCCAACAATCTCCCCCTTTTTGATGATGACAAACAATAGTATTTAAAATTGATCAATTGTTGTTAATCTAATTAACGAGTTGACTTTGGGGTTCTGAGGTTTGTAAGCTCAGAGTCTGAGGTTTGTAAGCTCTAACTCCCCCTGAGTCTGATAGTCTTTAAGGCAAGGTTTGTAAGCTCCCCCTAAGTTCTATCCAGGTTAATTAAATTCATTTTACGCATAATAATATCAGAGCTTAAAATTGAAAGAATTATCTTATAGATAAGAAAAATGGTTCAATTAATTTTATTTGAAATTTTGATAATCCCCCTTTTTGATACACCCCTTTTTAGGTAAAACACAAAGAAGTTTTTCAAAATTTTTCAAATATTATTTAATGGGGCTCAGAGCCTTTAAATACTATCACATATACTCCCCCTTTTGTCATTAACAAAAAGAAATAAACAAAAAGAAGAGATGAGAAAAACATAAAATAGAGGTTCAGAGCATTATATATAACCATATAATTAAGGCATATTAACCATAAAAAAAATAAACTAATCAGAGCATAGCAAACAATATTATCAGAGCAAACACTAATACACATGATATAAACAGTCATATTATTCGGAAGCGAAAAGAGTTCAGAAGCAGATAATAGTCAGCAGTGAAGACTAAGTCAGAAGCAGAAATAAAAACATATAAATCAGAAGCATAAAGAAACAAAACAAGCTCTAGGTGTGAAACTAAGTGTTTGGCTTATTTTGGCTCTTTAAAATCTTCTTTAGAATCTCTTGAGTTTCATCATATTTCCTATTCATTTCTGACTTGTAGTTTTCTTCCCTGATTCTTGATTGTTCCATTTCAGCTTCAATTCTCAACAGCTTCTGATCCTGTTCTTGTAGCTTCTGCTCCAGCTCTCTATTCCTTTCCTTCAGCACATTGTTTTCCTGAACTAAAGTCAGATCAGGTGCAGCATTCTTCAGATTGATCTTTGAAAGGAATGACAAGTCCAGATCCTTTGGATGAATGTAGTTGGGAAGAAAATCTTCAGGTTCTTTTCCTCTGATGCTTAGTGGATTCTTCACCCAAGTACCAAGGACTTCTATGTCATCAGAGCTTTCTTCCACCCCATTTAGCCAATCTTCTAACTTCTGCTTAGCTTGCTCTTGAGCTTATATGCAGGAATCATGCAGAGCTGAAATCAGACTGACCACTCTTTCCTTAATCCTTTTCCACTGCTTCTAATAGCTGACAAGTCACTTCTTCCTTCTATCAGCTTCAGTACCTCAAAAGTTATTTCTTCCCACACACCTTGCAATATATGAGAGTCCAGGAATATGGTGGGTGGTGAAGGTTGTTTGGAAGGTTTAGGAGGGGCTATGGGGACAATGGTTAGGTTAGATGTTGATTTTCCATTTGTAGTTAGGGGTTGGCTGGTTGAGGGTTGGTCAGCAAAATTGTCAATAATCATATCAGAGGTATGATCATCTTGATCATCCTCAGAATCAGTATCCATATCACACCCACCATTGTAGTGGGTGACCTTGATAATTTGTACGGGTAAAAGAGTTGTGGAAGAAGGGGTTGGCTCAGGAACATGATGTTCAAGAGCAGCAGTTTCAGGTTCAGTTGTTGTTTGTTCAAGAACAGTGGGTTCAGGAACATGTGGTTTGGGAATGGATTGTTCAGGAACAGAAGGTTCCGGAACGGTTGGTTCAGGAACAAAAGTTTGTTGTTGTGGGGGTGAAGTTTGAGGTTCAGGTTGTTGTTGTTGTTGGAGCCATTTCAGAGGCTTTTTGTGAGCTGGACTCAACATTATTAGGTACAATCATGTTGAGGGGTTGAATGTTAAGAGGTTGAGGGTGATGGAGGAGAATTCTATCAATAACTTGGTTTCTTCTCTCAACAATTTCTTCTAACTTTTGATTAATTATATGACCAACTGGCTCATAAGAGCTTGTCTGAGAGCGCTTTTTGTGGGTTTTGGTTGTTGTTGACTGGCCTTTTATTAGTTTAGGATAGCAGTGACCTAGGGGTTTATCATCATCAGAATCAGAAGATGATGATGAGGTTTCTAGAGAGATAGATGAGGAGTTGCTGGATATCTCATGTATTACAGGTTCAGTGTGAGAAGGAACATTACCTGTTGTAGAAGCTTCTGAACAATCAGCTGTTCTCTTTTGATCCACTTTAGCAGTAACAGAACCCATCAGAAGTTGTGAAGCTTCTGACATTACAGTCTCTTTTAGTTCAGAAGCAATCTCCAAAACTTTTCCAGCAGCTTCAACAACACCAGATGCAGCAGTAGCAGTTTCTGCTTCCTTAACAACATGAGGAAAATCCTTGGTCATCCTTACTGCTGGCTTCCTCTTCTTCTTTGATATTGCAGGTTGAATAGGAGCAATACCCACGTTCAGGACCAAACTTGAATCCATGTCTTCAACAACTTCTTCAATTGATGGTACTGAGGAACCACCAATCTTGAGCTTGTCAGAAGCAACTTTTGCTTTCTTTATGGATTTTTCAACTTCCAGGCATTCTTCTGCAGTCAACTTCCTCTTCGATTTTCTGCCTTTTACTCGTGACAGAGCACCACCATACATTTCTTCAGATACATCCTCCAACTTGATGACCTGGTTAGTTGTTTCAAAGTGATCCTTAATGTAATACATTTGCACACCAAGAGGATCCTTCTTGCAGATGGGTGGAAAGTCCTTCATGAGACCAGACTTGACATTGGATTAACTCAAGTCAGTTTCAAGCTTGGTGACATTACTGATCAGCTTCATATTCTTGAGTGTTTGAGCATTTATGAACTTCCCAGTCTTAGTGTCAAGCAGCTTATCAGTGAAGGCTTCAACACTACTTAATCTGTCCAAAACTCCTCCTTGATAGAAGATTTCTGATTAAAGTCTTCCATAGGGTACCTAGAGTCTATCTTGCAATTGACTCTTTTTCAGACAATCAATCAAATACTTGAACATGTATTTGGGCACATTCACCTTTTCCTTCTTAATGAAGTGCTTTAGAAAAACTTTTTGTGCCATAGTAGGTTTATCACTTCCACCACAAGGAAGCAGATTCTCATTTTGAATCTTCAGAAGCAGCTTCCTTTCCATGTCTAAATTAGCATACTTTCCTGCAGGCTTGGAATCGTACATAGCCAGGTTAACCTTTTCTTTCCAGAGGCGTTCTTCAGAACTTGAGATTTCAATTCCTGAATATTTCCCAGAAGCTTCTACACCAAGTACAGCTTCTATCTGCCATTCAGCAATGATAACTGAAATTCCACATATGCTTGACCTGATCTATGTGCACGTAAATGGTTCAAGTCCCATTTCTTTTCTTGTCTTTCCCTCCAGATTTGGAGAAAGCAAAACCATTTGCCTTTCTTCAGCTATAGAAGCAGCTCTGTCATAAATTTTTGCTCTCACCCAGAAGTGCCTAACCAGGGCTTCGTATGTTGGTCCATTCAACATATTGAAGTATTGCATAAGCCCTTATTTTTCATAGTAACTTCTGATCCAGCAATCATGAAAGGTTAGAGAAGCAAAATCTACCGGATTTTCTATCTGTACCAATAACTCCCATTCTTCTAGTTTCATGCTTCTTCGTCTGAAGTCATAGGCAGGGGCTTCTTGTGCCACAAATTCTAGATTGTTCTGGTGCGAGCTTGATGATGCCATTGATGAAGATTGAAGAAGATTGAAGAAGATTGAAGGTTCGAGGTTTTTTGCGCTTACTTCGCAAGAGTTTTGAAAACAAATGTGTTTGTTGTGAAGTGTGTAGTGTGTGAATTGACAAAGTGTTAAAAGTAAAACGATTGTAATTCAAAATAGACAAACAAACATAACATTAGTGACATTGGGGGCGCGTGAAATTACTTTTCAAAGCTATTAAATCATCATTGCCCTTTTAAGTTATACACCAATACAAATAAGCCACGTCAGAAGTTCTCAGAGTAACTACCAAGTTAGTGGGCCAGGAGTTACCAAATAAAGTAACTCCCAATGTTTCCACTAACTCAACTATTTAGGAGCATAAAAAATAGCTTCTGAACTTCAGATGCTGACGTCATCATCAGAAGCGAGTCTTCCTCAGAACCTCAATAAAGAGCTTCTGATGGACCACTGCTTCTGAACTAACTTCAGAACCTAAAATCCTATTCAGGAGCTAGCAAGCATTTAATTAGACACAAAGTGCATGTTCAAATTTTTCTTTATAAAATCAAATCTTTCAACAGTTAAAGGCTTAGTGAATATATCAGCCCATTGATTCTCAGTATCAATGAATTGTATATCTAAAATTCCTTTTTGAACATAGTCTCTGATAAAATGGTGTTTGATTTCAATATGCTTAGCTCTTGAATGCAAAATTGGATTTTTAGACAAACAAATAGCAGCAGTATTATCACAATAAATGGGAATACTGTTAGCAATTATCTGATAGTCTTAGCTGAAATGTATTCTGCTTCTGCTGTAGACATAGCAATAGTTGTTTGTCTTTTGCTAGCCCAGGATATAAGATTATCACCCAGAAATTGACAATTGCCACTTGTTGATTTTCTTTCAATCCTATCACCAGCATAATCAGCATCACAGAATCCAATTAGCTTATAATCTAAGGATTTCCTATAAAGGAGTCCAAGATTAGTTATTCCTTTCAAATACCTGAAGATTCTCTTGACAGCAGTCATATGAGATTCTCTAGGATCTGATTGGAATCTTGCACACAAGCATACATTGAATAAAATATCTGGCCTAGATGCAGTGGGGTATAACAAAGAACCAATCATACCTCTGTACAGCTTCTGATCTACTTTAGCTCCTTCATCTTCTTTGCTTAACGTGCACGTAGGATGCATTGGAGTGTTCATCACTTTACAATCTTCAAGCTTGAACTTCTTCAGAAGCTCCTTTGTATACTTTGATTGATGAACATAAACTCCATCTTTGCATTGATTGATTTGAATGTCAAGGAAGAACTTCAGCTCTCCCATCATGCTCATTTCAAATTCATCCTGCATTAACTTAGAGAATTCCTTGCAAAGAGATGCATTACTAGAACCAAATATTATATCATCAACATATATCTGCACAACAAGAATATCTTTCCCAAGGGTCCTTCTGAAGAGTGTTGTATCAACCTGTCCTCTTTTAAAATCATTTTTGATTAAGAAATTACTTAGTCTATCATACCAAGCTCTGGGAGCTTATTTCAAGCCATATAGTGATTTCTTTAGTTTTAAAAACATGGTCAGGATATTAATATCCTCAAATCCAAGAGGTTGCTTGACATACATTTCTTCTTCTATGACACCATTAAGAAATGCACTCTTGACATCCATTTGATATAATATTATGCCATGATTAACTGCATAAGAAAGAAGTAACCTGATTGCTTCCAATCATGCAACTGGAGCAAATGTTTTAGTGTAATCAATGCCTTCTTGTTGACTGTACCCTTGTGCAACAAATCTTGCTTTGTTTCTTGTTACTTCTCCTTGCTCATTCAACTTGTTTCTGAATACCCATTTTGTTCCAATAATGTTCTTGTGCTGAGGTTTGGGTACCAGATCCCACACATCATTTCTTTGAAATTGATTCAACTCTTCTTGCATAGCGTTGCATAGCTAAGATCCATCCATCATCTGAAAGTGCTTCATCAACTGTTGTAGGTTCAATCATTGAGATCAGTCCAATCATTGACACTTCTTGTCTAAAGTATGATCTTGTTCTTCTTGGACTATCTTTGTTTCCAATGTTTAGCTCCTCAAGATGTGAAGACTTGTGCTTGAATGTGTTTCTGGGAGGATCTGCTTGATGTGAGCCATCTTGTGCTTCATCAGAAGCAGCTTCATCTTGTGCTTCTGATGTGGGTTCAGCTTCTGGACTTTCTTCAGATTCAGCTATCTGATCAGGTTATGGAGTAACTTCAGGAACCTGTATCTTTGCAAAACTTTCACCTTGCTTTGAAGTTTTATATTCAAGCTCTTTGTCATCAAATTTAACGTGCATAGATTCTTCAACACAAAGTGTTTCTGAATTATACACTCTGTATGCCTTTGACCTTTCAGAGTAACCTTGCTTTGAAGTTTTATATTCAAGCTCTTTGTCATCAATTTAGATTCTTGTGTTTCTGAATTATACACTCTGTAAATTGTTTTCATGGATCATGGTTCTGGCCATTTCTTGTAAAGTTCTATACTTTCTCTCTACAACCCCATTTTGTTGTGGAGTTCTAGGAGAAGAGAATTTATGGACAATTCCATGTTTTTCACAAAAAGCTTCAAATGGCTCATTTTCAAACTCTCCACCATGATCACTTCTGACTTTCAAAATCTTTGATTCTTTTTCAGATTGAATTTGAGTGCAGAAACTACTGAATACATCACAAGCAACATCTTTACTCTTTAGGAATTTCACCCAAGTCCATCTGCTATAATCATCAACAATGACTAATCCATATTTACTTCCATACAAGGATGCAGTACTGACTGGTCCAAATAAATCAATATGAAGTAGTTCTAAGGGTCTGGAGGTTGAAACAATGTCTTTGGTTTTAAAAGATGATTTCACAATTTTCCCTCTCTGACATGCACCACAAAGTGCATCTGAATGATAGTCAATGTCTGGTAGCCCTTTGACAAGTTGTAACTTACTAAGCTTAGAGATTAATCTCCAGTTAGCATGTCCCAACCTTCTGTGCCACATCCATTTCTTATCATTCACTTATAGAAGGCAAATCACCTTTTGATCAGTCAGTTCAGAAAAATTGATTTTGTAGACATTATCAACTCTGTTTCCCTTGAACACAATGGATTTGTCTACCTTGTTGATTACAGTACAGTTGGTTTTCTCAAAAAGCACATCATAACCATTATCATAAAATTGACTAATTCTCAAAAGGTTATGTTCAAGACCATCTACCAACCATACATTATTAATTGAGGTAGAGGAATTACCAATAGTTCCTGTACCTATGATCTTGCCAGACTGATTGCCTCCAAATTTCACACTTCCTCCTTCCTTCATTGTTAAGCTGAGGAAATTGGACTTCTCTCCTGTCATGTGTCTTGAGCAACCGCTGTCTAGGTACCATGATCTTTGCTTTGACACTGCTCTTAGACATACCTGCATCATTGACATTTTCAGATTTAGGTACCCATTGTCCTATGGGTCTTGGAAGGTTAGTACTTGAGGCTTTACTCTTCACTTCCTGTACCTTGTGCTGTGAGTTGGATTGCTTCTGATTAACCATCACCTTAGGTTTTGGACTTCAGAAGCAGTAACTGTCTTCTTCTGAGACTTAGACTTCAGAACCTCAGATTTTGGTTTCACCAGACTCTGAGGAACAGGTTCTGATCTCTTCAGGATCCTGATCTTTGAAGTCTTGGAATCAGATTTGATCATAGCCTTTGGTTTAGAGTTCTTTGGCTTTGAGGTGATCTTAGCCTTAGAGCTAGAAGCTTCAGGTTCTGATTGAACAACAGTTTCCAACTCATCACCTTCAGGTACAAAAAACTGTTTTCAGACCTTCCTTGATGCATTCACAACATTCTTTGAGACTGATTTCATTAGGTTTCCCTCCTGAAAAACCAATCCCTTTTCCATTGTTTCTGTAAATGCTATAAATCATGGAAGCCACTCTGCTTCTGTCAATGCCAGATATGATAAAATCTTCAAGAGCAATTTCATGGTTGCTTAAAGGTTTTTCATTACACTTTTCTTATAGCTTCTGACATAAGAACCTGAGCTGATCTTCATAAGTTTTACACATGAAGTCAAAGCCCCTAAGTCCTTGTTCAGAAGCTTTCAGATCCAATATAGTTGATTTTTGCTGTTTTACCAAATCAGCATATTTTTCTTTTAAATCCTTCAACTCATTGGTCATTACTTCAAAATGTGTAAGAAGTTCTTTAAGTGACTCAACAAGTTCATTTCTGGGAATCTTAGAATATACCTCATTTTCATCTTCAGAATCTGATTCTAATCCAGCTTCTGAAGTTGCTGTAGCTACTAACCCAACGTCTATCTTTGCATCTTCATCAGCTTCCTCTTTATCTGATCCAAATTCACTTCCTAAATCATCCCAGGTTGCCATTAAACTCTACTTAATCTGCTTTTTGAATTTGCTTGGTTTGAATGATGACTTCTTTGACTTGTCCTTTGACTTTTCCTTCTCATGATCAGGGCAATCAGCAATGAAGTGTCCAGGCTTCTTACAGTTGAAGCATCCCTTCTGATCTTCTTTCCTTGAGCTTCTAGAGTTACTCATCTTGGTCAGAAACTTTCTGTTCTTCTTGGCCAGATACTGAAGTCTGTTGGAGAGCATGGCCATTTCAGCAGCATCTGGTTCAGAATCTAAACTTGATGGTTCTTCTTCTTCAGATTTAACTACTTTGAGAGCTTTTGATGACTTGCCTTTGGATGGAAGTGCTATTGATTTACTCTTCTTAGTAGACTCATGTTCATTAAGACTTAACTCGTGAACTTTGAGAGAACTAACAAGATCTTCGACACTTAAAGTGTTTAAATCTTTAGCTTCCTCAATGGCAGTCACCTTTGGTCTCTATCTAGCAGGCAAGCTTCTGAGTATCTTGCTCACATGGTCAGAAGCAACATAACTCTTCTTTAGAATCTGTAGCCCAGAGGCTAAGGTTTCAAACCTTGAGTACATCTCCTCAATAGTTTCATCATCCTTCATCTTGAATAACTCATACTGATGTACAAGCATGAGAGCCTTTGCTTCTTTGACCTTCTTGCTGCCTTCATAGTTTGAACAGAGAGAAGCAAACATAGCTTTAGCAGTGGACTTGTCACTCATCTTCATATACTCTGCTTTAGGAATAGCAGTGACAAGTGCTCCTCTGATAATATGATGCTTCTTGTAGAGTTTCTTCAACTCAGGAGTACGTTTCTTTCTATCAACACCAGCTCCTTCTTCATCAAGAACTAAGTCACCAACACCTTCTTCTAGAATATCCCATAGTTCTTCATCTAAACTCATGATATAACTATAGAAGTTTGTTTTCCACCAAGAAAATTCTTCAGCATCTCCGTTGAACTTTGGAATCTTCCCAACACTGGATTTCTTACTGTCACTATAATCATGTGAAACAATATTATAGCTAGTTTGACCAGGAGTAGGAGTAGTGGATCCACCAGACGTGTTTTTCTCAGATCTTGGACTGTTACACTGTTAGGTGTTATCAACAGAACCAAGGCTCTAGATACCAATTGAAGGTGAGAAAAACACAAGAAGGGGGGGGGGGGGGTTGAATTGTGTTTTGAAAAATTCTTCGTTTCTCTTAAAACCTAAAAACACTGATCAAAAGCTAAGTGAAACAGTTTCTGAAGTGATAAACAGAATCTGAACGCAGCGGAATAAAACAGAGAGAGAGAAGAAGAAAGACACAAAGTAATTATATTGGTTCCTTCCACAATCCAGAAGTAGTCCAGTCCCCCTTGCACTTCCAAGGATATTTCACTAGAATGTAATATCTGATTACAATTGCTCATGCAAACAGCAAGAGACTTCCTTTGCTCTAGCACACTTCGCAAGAGTCTTCCTATACTCAAGAACATAATCAAGAGACTTCTATGCTCAAGCACAACTGCAAGAGACTTCTAGACAAACAAAATTACACAGAAAATTGTTTGAGGTTGAACACTTGATATACAATCAGAGGTGCTCACAATACAAATCAGATATAGACTCAATATCTTAAGAATTTCTAAGATGAAACTTGAGAAAACAGAAATTCTAAGTGAATGCAGAACAATTTCAGCAGAGGTTTGACACTTGTAAAAATGTTGTGAGTCTTTCGTTCAGCATTGCCGAATCTCTAAGTCTTCACTCCTTTATATAGAGGTGTGAAAGAGACGTTGTGAAAATGCCAGCACATCAAAGAGTCGTTGTTGAAGCTTGATCTTTCACCAATGATCTTTTGCCTGATTTGGTTGTTGTCCTATGAAAAACCAATTTGAAATCCATTCCTAATCCAAAGGAACATCTTTGCAGGCGAAGCCGTATTCTGGAGTTGTTTTCTTGTCTTGTAGCGTGGACACAAAACAGAGTAGTAAAGAAGGTGGTTGTACAGTTCGAACAATAGTACAATGTCAACGCTTTCGTCCAAATTGCAAGCACATGCCTTCAAACACCTTTGAAATGACCGTTGCAAAGTTCCACTAATCTTCTGCTGTCCTTTGATGAATTTCGATCCATGAAACAACTGTTGAATCCTTGAATTTTGCAAATCCAATTGATCTTCAGCTTCTGCTGAAATGGCTTCTGATAAGGCAGCTTCTGATGTTGCAGCTTCTGATGACGTGGTGCTTCAGGACTTCCAGTCTTCAGGAGCACTAGTCTTCAGGAGCACTATTCTTTCAGGAGCACTATTTTGTCAGGAGTGCTTTTCTCTTTTCAGGAGCAACTTTACTTCAGGAGCGCTTTTTGTCTTTAGGAGCATATTGCCTTCAGAAGCGTCTAAGCTTCAATTTTGTTGATTCCTTTTGCTCTTTATTTGTTCTCCAGTACCAATTAATGATGTAAGAAATTTAACTATGGTCATGTACACTTGAACAAATATTAGCTAGTCAAATTTACAATTTTTAATACCTTGTTATCATCAAAACTCTTTAAGGTTCATTGTTAAACACATTTTGTTCCAACATGCACCACAACAATCGTCAGAAATCAACTCTGTATCCGGTCACAACACACAAATCCGAAAAGGAGGACCAAAGGTATAATTTTTCTCATTTCCTTCTAGATCTAAGACTGTGAGATTCATGTTTGTGTGTTAAAGAAAAGGTAGAAGAAAGAAGGTTAGGGTGTAGATAAAAAAAAATAATAATATAGGGTTCTGGCGCGGTGGTGCTGCCGCACTGGCCGACCAACCGCCGCCGGATCCCCTACCTCTCACCGGAATCTGGACACTGCTTGGTGTTCTTGAAGAACATACAGAGAGAACCGAGAGAATATAAGGGAAGAAGAGAGAGAAACAAATGAGTGAAATGAGGAAAAAGAGTGTGGTAACCTATATATATATATGCCGTCCCAATCGCCTGCGCAAGGGTGTAAGGCTTACCATGCACCCACGTGCTTCTGTGCTTTCTGATCCTGGTCAAACGGTCCCCGTTTCCCTATCCCATGATTTTAATCGGATGGCCTCTGTTTGTTGAGCCTCATGATCGATCAGAACCATATGATCTTGATCAAATGGCTCATCCTCTCTCCTTTAAGCCCATATGCGCCCTGCCTTGTCTTTAGGCCCAATTCCACTCTTTTTACTATTCTGCATACCCCCATGATACTGTTGCACCCCCTTGCCGCATTCTTTTATCTTTTTTTGCGCTTTCTTTTCATTATCCTTACATTTTTAATTCTCATGCATTTTAGTTTAATTTTTATCCTGTCACATTTTAATTTAGTTTGTAATTTATTGCATATGACTTAGAATGTAATATGGCTTTAATGTAATTTATTTACTTATTTTTTCCGCATAGAATTTAGAATGTAAACATAGGCTTAATGTAATTTATTTATTTCATTGCAGACCTTAGAATGTAAATAGGCTTTAATGTAATAGCTGTAGGTGCATGTGTGTGTGCGTGTGTGTATGCCTTTATCTTTCTTGCTAGTTTAGGTTAAATGGTCTTTGTGGTGATCCAACGTCACCACAAAGTACCCACGCGTTTTACTTTCCGCTCTGTTAGCTATAGTTTTAATTTAATGCAAAAAACCAAAACACAAAAATATTTTTTTAAATGAACCTTGATCTTAAATCAAGTGACCGTCTTTTGTTTTTATTTTCTTAAATCAAACATTAATCAATTTAACTTTATTTTGAGTCTCTTTTCTTTAATATAAAAAATACAAACAAGTTTACTTTGCCACTTGGCTTTTCATTTTAAAACTTTTTTTCAAAACTAATAAAAAACACACAACAAATCAAACATCAATTTCTAACTCGAACTACGAGGTTGTGATCCCTCACGAGTACGTAGGCAAATGACTTGTCCTTCCAAACAATAAAAAATGTAGATAATAGGTCCTTTTTTTTCCTTCTTTTCATCACTCTAAATTCCATTTTTAGAAGCAAGTTATAGCACATAAATTGAATAAAAACTAAGTGTAACGCCTAACTCTATTAAAGCAATAAAACATGCTAATATAGCAAATATTCAAGATTTAGACGCTACGTCTAAACCAAAATAACAACAGTCATGCATATATAAATAATATTTCATGAGTCACAGCGGATAATATCATACATCTCCAAAATCAAAACAAATACATATGCCATGGTCATACATCGACATCAACATAAAATCCTCCAAAGTCTCAACAATGAGTACACCTCAACAATACAATAAGTCCAACACAACAAAAGACGCTGACTCAACCTAATCAGAGCCCTATCCTATAACTCCAAAATGATAACGGAGGCTAGCTCCCGCTATCCAAACATCCAACAAGCAACTCACCAAGCGACTAATCCTGCACAACGTCTACCCATCCCTACAGACAGGTAGGCTGTCGAAACCACTGGGGGTAAGCATTACATTAATCATAATCAACAAATGAAAACATAAGCATTCAAGGATTCACACATATCATATATGTAACACCCCGTTTTCCCAACAAGAAAATTTCATAATTAAAATCAGAGTAAATCAACTTTAAACGGAATGTTACACTTCTTAAAAATCATAAATGGAATAAATAAATATTTATCCTTCAAATTCAATCAACAGATTATTTAATATCTCGCAGCGGAATTAATTCAACATCTAAAATAGTCTTGGCACGCAGGCCTCATCTTAAATGATCTCATAAATTCTTAGTTCAATAATAATTCATAAACTTCAAAAGCAATACGTAAAGGAACAGAAAATAGTATTAAAATCCCCATCCCGTTACGTATCAGAGCACCTAAGGACACAGTGAGAGATAGTCACCCACGAACGCAGCTAATCTTGATTACCTACAAGTTACCCATATGAAGAGCAACATTTTCAAGCAGAAGGGGTGAGATTTCTCAAACAATAATATTTAATATATAAATCATATAAAGTAGCCAGCCGAGCCGCCCAAGAGGAGCCAGAAAAGACAAAGCCGTGGCTGTTTCTCAACACAAGCTGCGTAAGCCAGCTGTGGCTCGTAATCCTATGCAGCCTGGCTCTTTTATGGCTAGTGCACGTGGGGCCAGCAGGGATGGTGGACCTCAAGAAGAAGCTGGGCCTAAGAAAAGGTCTAGAACTGAAGCTGCTGAAGATGGTGACTATGTTAAGGAGGGGCAGAAAGTAATGTCTGTGATTGTTAACCCACTTTTTGAAAAAAATAAAACGGCGGGACCTGGACACCAGGCCTGCCGAGAGCAATGAGTATTATAGCTTGGAATTGCCGAGGCTTGGGAAACCTGCGTGTAATTCCTAAAATCAAATTCCTTGTCCGGTATTATAAACCGGATATCCTGTTTATTTCGGAAACTTTAGTTCAAATGAATAAAATCGAGGAATTTCGTTATCTTTTGGGTTATGATTTTTGCTTTGCACCAAATAGAAGTAGTAGAGGTGGTGGTATTGCTTTATTTTGGCTTAATACGGTTAAATGCAGCATTGTTAATTATTCAACAAACCATATTAGCGCTAAAATAGAAGAAGGTAATCAAAGAACGTGGGTGTTCACGGGTTTTTATGGCTATCCAGATATTGGTAGAAGAAGAGACTCATGGAATTTTATTCGTGGTCTGGCAAGTCAAATTAATTTGCCTTGGTGTATAATGGGGGATTTTAATGATATCCTTCATGCTGATGAGAAAAAAGGAAGAGCAACTAGACCTAATTGGCTTATCAGGGGCTTTCGTCAAGCTGTTCATGATGCTGGCCTTGTTGATATTCATATGGAGGGATATCCCTTCACCTGGTTTAAAAGCTTGGGTACTACTCGTGCTGTAGAAGAGAAACTTGATAGAGCTTTAGCTACTAATTCTTGGATGCAAATGTTCCCTAATGCTAAGTTAGAAAACCTTGTTGCTCCGTCTTCTGATCATTTTCCAATTTTGTTGGACAAAACACCGGTGGCTCGATCTCATAGAGTACAAAGGTCTTTTAAGTTCGAAAATGCTTGGAGAGTTGAAGAAGGTGTTAACGAGGTAGTTCGGGATAGCTGGCAAGGGAGCGCAGGTCATAGTATTATCCACAAATTGTCAGTTTGCGCAGATGACTTGACATATTGGAGTAAATCACATTGCAACAAAATTCGAGAAGAGATTGAAAAGTGTCGAAAACGACTCGATCAGTGTCGTAATGTCACAGGAATCCGGGATGAGATTCTCTTTGACAACTTGAGGCACAAACTTAACCACTTACTTGTCCAGGAGGATATGTATTGGCGACAAAGAGCTAAAATGCATTGGTATCGAGATGGAGATTTAAACACGAAGTTCTTTCATGCTGCAGCTACTTCCAGAAAGAAAGTAAACAAGATTCTTTCTCTTGAATCTAATGAAGGGACTCGTGTTACTGATGATGCTGGAATGAGATCAATTGCAAAGAGTTATTTTGAAGATTTGTTTGAAGGGCACCAAAGCGTGCGTGATCCAGTTATTACATTGATTGATGAAGTGATTGATACTGAAGATAATGCTCAACTAACAGCTCCATTTTCTAGAGAAGAATTCAAGGAAGCAATGTTCTCTATGCAACCTGATAAATGTCCTGGCCCTGACGGTTTTAACCCTGGGTTTTATCAGCATTTTTGGTCAGTCTGCAGTGATGATATCTTTAATGAGTGTTGTCAGTGGATGAACGATGGACAATTTCCTCCATCCTTAAACTCCACTAACATAGCTCTGATTCCTAAGGGAACAGAACAAAAAACAATGAAGGATTGGAGACCCATAGCTTTGTGTAATGTTCTTTATAAGCTTTTGTCGAAGGTGCTGGCAAATCGACTGAAGAAAATTTTGCATAAATGTATTGCTGATTCACAGTTAGCTTTTGTTCCTGGAAGATCCATTCTGGATAATGGTTTGGTAGCTATCGAGTTAGTACATTACATGAAGACGAAAACAAAGGGCAAGGAGAAAAGTGTGGCGTTGAAGTTAGACATAAGTAAGGCGTATGACAGAATTGATTGGGCCTATCTTAGAGATGTAATGTGTAAAATGGGGTTCTCCGAAAAATGGATAGAGTGGATAATGATGTGTGTTGAAACAGTCGACTACTCTGTTATATTGAACAAAGAGACGATTGGCCCTATTATTCCAGGTCGCGGATTAAGACAAGGTGATCCACTATCACCTTATCTTTTCATTCTTTGTGCAGAAGGCCTATCAGCATTAATCAGAAATGCTGAAAATAGAGGGGAGCTTCAAGGTGTTCGTGTTTGTCGTATCGCTCCAAGGGTATCGCAGTTACTGTTCGCGGATGATTGCTTCTTATTCTTTCAAGCGAAGGAAAATCAGGCAAATATTATGAAGCAGATTTTGAACCAATATGAGGAGGCTTCGGGTCAAGCTATTAGTCTTCCTAAGTCTGAAATATTCTATAGCAGGAATGTTGAAGATCCACTCCAACAGTCAATCACTAATATTTTGGATGTTAGAGCGGTTTTAGGAACTGGTAAATATCTTGGCTTACCTTCGATGGTAGGGCGCAGCAAGAAAGCAACGTTCAGCTTCATTAAGGATAGAGTGTGGCAAAAGATCAGTAGTTGGAGTAGTAAATGTCTGTCAAAAGCTGGTAGGGAGGTCATGATCAAATCCGTTCTTCAAGCCATTCCGTCCTATGTTATGAGTATTTTCAGGTTACCAAACACTCTCCTCGATGAAATTGAAAAGATGATGAATGCTTTCTGGTGGGGTCATGGTGGTACAAGAAATAAAGGAATGAACTGGCTCTCCTGGGAAAAACTATCTGTTCACAAGAATAATGGAGGCATGGGTTTCAAAGATCTGGCAGCCTTTAATGTGGCCATGCTTGGTAAACAAGGTTGGCAGCTACAAAATAACCCGGACAGTCTTGTTTCAAAAATCTTTAAAGCTAGATACTACCCGAATAGTAGTTATCTAAACGCTAAATTGGGACACAATCCTAGTTTTGTTTGGCGGAGTATTTTTAGCGCCAAGGTGGTGGTTCGACAAGGAGCTAGATGGAAAATTGGCACCGGGTTCAATATTCCTATCATAAGTGAGCCATGGATTGGTCTAGGATCCACTATTCCTCCTGTGGGTGACGATATGATAGCCCTTCAACATTACACTGTGGGTCATCTAATTGATCAAGAGGTTAAAGCTTGGAATAAGCCTTTGATCCATCAGCTTTTTGCAAATGAGACGGCCCAAAATATCTTAAATGCTCCTTTGCATCATCAGGTTCAGATGGACAAGTTGATTTGGAAGGCGGAGAAAAACGGGCATTATTCAGTTAGAAGTGCTTATCGCATTTGCATTGAAGAGGTTATAAATAACGATCACTTGCGCAAACATGGGTATTGGAGTGGTATCTGGAGAATTAAAGTGCCACCCAAAGTGAAGAATTTAGTGTGGAGAATTTGTAGAGACTGCTTTCCAACTCGGGTGAAATTGCGAAGTAGAGGTATTAACTGCCCCTCAGAGTGTGTCAGCTGTGAAGATCCACACGAAGATAGTTACCATATATTTTTTCACTGCCCAAAAGCAGTTGATAGTTGGCAGACAGCCAACCTTTGGCATTTGATTTCCCCACTTCTGACTCAGTATGATAATGCTCCTGATATTATTTTCAATTTATTGCAAAAAGTGTCTGCAGCTCAAATTGAGAACATCACAACCATTATGTGGAGTATTTGGAAAGCTAGGAATCTTAAATTGTGGCAACAGACGACAGATTCAACTTTCACAATTCTGGAAAGAGCTAGACATTTACTTCAAGGCTGGAGGAATGCTAATCGCAAGCGAAATTCTTTAGGGCAGGATACTACACCCTCTTGTTCGAGATCGGATGAACATAATGGGAATGGAAATTCTAGATGGAGGAAACCAACAAGAGGCAGGTTAAAATGCAATATTGATGCTTCTTTTCCCAATAATGCAAACAAGGTAGGGCTTGGAATGTGCATCAGAGACTCGGATGGGAATCATGTCCGATCTAAAACTATGTGGATCACTCCAGTTTGCTCTGTCGATGTTGGGGAGGCCCTGGGTTTATATCATGCGATTCGGTGGATACATGAACTTCAACTCATAAATGCTGATTTTGAGGTTGACTCAAAAAGAGTAGCTGATTATTTCAACAAAGGTCGTGGAGATGTCACTGAATTTGGGTCCATCATGGACAGTAGTATCAATTTCTGTAGTAATTATTTAACAAACTCTCATGTCGAGTTTATTAGGAGGCAAGCAAATGAGGTTGCTCATGCTCTAGCTAAGGCAGTCACATCTAGTACTAGCTTCAGATCTTTGATGATATCCCAACATGTATTATTGATCTTATTTTTAGTGAAATGATATAATTTACTTTTCCTCAAAAAAAAAACAACTTAAACATCATTAACATATCTTATACTCCATTAACTAGCATCATTAATCTCCTACATTAGTTATACACTTCATCTTATATCATCTTAATTATAGACGTAAACATAATCATATAACATCAATTACTAATTCATAAACATCAGCATACATCATCAAATATTAATTACAAAAATCAACACATATACTAATCACAAACATCAACACATATAATGATCATAAGCATCAACATCTAACACCAAATATAATCATAAGCATCATCATGTATTTCACATTAGTATCATTATCAAAGCATATCATTTATCGAAAACAACTTCATAATTAAGTTCATAATCAACTTCTTAAACAAACATCATCATTAAATCATCATCAAATATAAGTTATGACGACTCTATAATGCAACAACATCTTCAACAACAACTTAGACAACTTCAACGACAACTTAGACAACTTCAACAACAACTTAGACAACTTCAACAACAACTTAGGCAACTTCAATATGCATGTGGTACCACCAGGGCATTAAGCCCCCTTTGCTAAGGTCATATTTGGACCTGTCGGGAATTAAGCCCCCATCGCTAAGGTCATAAAGAACCTGTCGGGCATTAAGCCCCCATCACTGACTATGCAACGACACAATCTTCCTACAACTTGGACAACAACGTGAACATCTTATACAATTCCATTAAAATGGACAACTTCTTAAATCATGACAACTTAGACCGACTTATACATATTCACTAAAACTCAACAGCAACATAGACAGCGTATGGACAGTTCACAACATATTATTATCATTGAATGCATTACACTAACTTTAAACATCACAAGTATTTACTTAATGTATTTATAACACGTCACTTTACTTATAACATTAAATCAAGGTTCAATAGCAACAAACAACGTCGAATACATCATTTAACAGTGCCTGAATATCATATCATCATTAAAGAAATGTATCATATCAACTTAATCATCAAAAAGAATCACATAAGCATATTTATTAATATCATATTAATCACAACCTATACCATATTAGTTTGGTTTCCTGGACAGCTCCTAATGTCCTAGACAATCTTCATCTTACTTCAGGGATCAACTCATAACTATTAAGGCACCCAAAACCATCTAAAACTTGGCCTAAATGCAACATCATGATTTCTGCCGGTTACTCGCCACTGCGAGTGATTTGCTCGCCATTGCAAGCTTCTGGTATTACTCGCCACTGCGAGCGATTTGCTCGCCATTGCGAGCGGCTACTGGTTACTCGCCATTGCGAGCGATTTGTGTCAGTACGGCCAGAATCCTAAAAATCTCAACTTTTCATCTATTCTCATGTTTCTAACCGTCAAACTACTTCTAATAACATTCCTATGGGATATCTAAGGTCTGTTCATGATTCTCTCATCAATTCTACGGTTCTTCATCATCTAATCATCAAAATCGCTCACAAACCCTAATTCTTAAACTCACCGACTCCTCATCTAATCATATGTTTTAAACCTCAAAACTATTCCAATAATCATTCTACGGATTATCTTAGGACTGTTCACAGTTTCTACATCAATCTAGCAATTTTCATCCATTAATCCTCAATTCTTCACTCAAAACCCTAATCCTCTTAATCTCACAAACTCTCCCCAACTTTGTTAGATGTAATCTAATGATTTACAACTTAATATTAAAGCAAGATAGTCTCACCCTTAGCTTAATTTTGCAGAAATCGCAGCTCTTTCTTCTTCTCTTATTCTCTTGGCTTTTCTCTTCTTTTCTTCAAAACTTGAACGTACGTTGTAAACTATTCTCTCAACCTAGCTTCCTCTATTTATAACCTTTCTATTCTTTCTAAATCTATTTGGGCCAAACAACTTAATCTCCTTTCTATTCTAACCCCTAATTCTACTTACACTAATAATTCTCATATTCTAATAAATAATAGAAATATGTCACGTAATAAAATACTAACACCTCTTATAAATAATTAAATCACGTAAATAAATTCTAACTTAATAAAAATAATTAAATAAAAGGGAGGGCGTTACAACTCTCCCCAACTTAAAAGAATTCCGTCCTCGAAATTGTACCTCAGATCAACGATCCTCATCCTCCGTCTGAGTACCAGACAAGGCAAACACCTTACCCTTGGCCGGGGCCTTCTTTGGTTCAGTACACTGAGCAGAAATGTGCCCCTTTCCACCACAATTGAAACAAATAATGTCGTCGTGCTTGCATTCTGAAACTGTATGCCCCTTGACGCCACAATGGAAGCACCCTTTTACCTCATTAGCACCACAAGCATTACTCTTGTGACCTTTTTCTCCACATTTGAAACAAACAATCCCAGCAGGAGTCTCATTCTTCTTAGGTCTTCCCTCATCATTCACCCTTTGCTTGCCCTTATCAGCTGGAGCACTATAATGCTTCCCACGATCTTGTTGCTGCTTACTCTTCCTCTCATTCACAATCTTATAATGAGCCTTTGAATCATCTTCATAGATTCTGCATCTGCTCACCAAAGCAGAAAAGTCACGGATCTGTTGGTAACCAATGGCTCGCTTAATATCAGCACACAAACCATTCTCAAACTTGATACACTTAGAAAACTCAACATTGTCTCCGGTATAGTGTGGATAGAACTGAGCCAGCTCCACAAACTTCGCTGCATACTCTGTCACTGACATGTTTCCTTGCTTCAGCTCAAGGAACTCGATCTCTTTCCTTCCGCGAACATCTTCAGGAAAATATCTGTTTAGGAACTCTCTCCTAAACACAGCCCAAGTAATAACCTCATCCTCTTGCTCTAGGGTAATTTGAGTGCTCACCCACCAGTCATCAGCTTCCTCGGCCAGCATGTGCGTACCAAAACGCACCTTCTGATCATCAGTACATTGCATAACTCGAAAAACTCTTTCAATCTCTTTTAGCCACGTCTGTGCTCCATCAGGGTCGTACCTTCCTTTGAAAGTAGGAGGATGATTCCTCAGAAAAACCTCCAACATTCTCACTTCAACATTAACACCAGCACTAGCATTTTGTTGTTGCCCTATAACTTGAGCCACAACTTCCATTGCAGCAGCTACCGCAGCATCGTTTCTTCCAGCCATTCTGGTTCTCTTATAACAGATAAAATTTGCAGCCTCCAGATCTCTTCTCTTCACAACACACAATAATTAGAATAACATAATAATGGTATTCCAACTGCTAAAAGACACAACTCGACTCACTACTTGGCCGGATGAACCGACCTGCTCTAATACCAATTGTAACACCCCGTTTTCCCAACAAGAAAATTTCATAATTAAAATCAGAGTAAATCAACTTTAAACGGAATGCTACACTTCTTAAAAATCATAAATTGAATAAATAAATATTTATCCTTCAAATTGAATCAACAAATTATTTAATATCTCGCAGCGGAATTAATTCAACATCTAAAATAGTCTTGGCACGCAGGCTTCATGTTAAATGATCTCATAAATTCTTAGTTCAATAATAATTCTTAAACTTCAAAAGCAATACATAAAGGAACATAAAATAGTATTAAAATCCCCATCCCGTTACGTATCAGAGCACCTAAGGACACAGTGAGAGATAGTCACCCACGACCGCAGCTAATCTTGATTACCTGCAAGTTACCCATACGAAAAGCAACATTTTCAAGCAGAAGGGGTGAGATTTCTCAAACAATAATATTAAACATATAAATCATATAAAGTACATTCAACAACTTAAACATCACTAACATATCTTATACTCCATTAACTAGCATCATTAATCTCCTACGTTAGTTATACACTTCATCTTATATCATCTTATTTATAGACGTAAACATCATCATATAACATCAATTACTAATTCATAAACATCAGCATACATCATCAAATATTAATTACAAACATCAACACATATACTAATCACAAACATCAACATATATAATGATCATAAGCATCAACATCTAACACCATATATAATCATAAGCATCATCATGTATTTCACATTAGTATCATTATCAAAGCATATCATATATCGAAAACAACTTCATAATTAAGTTCATAATCAACTTCTTAAACAAACATCATCATTAAATCATCATCAAATATAAGTTATGACGACTCTATAATGCAACAACATCTTCAACAACAACTTAGACAACTTCAATGACAACTTAGACAACTTCAACAACAACTTAGACAACTTCAACAACAACTTATGCAACTTCAATATGCATGTGGTACCACCAGGGCATTAAGCCTCCTTTGCTAAGGTCATATTTGGACCTATCGGGCATTAAGCCCCCATCGCTAAGGTCACAAAGAACCTGTCGGGCATTAAGCCCCCATCACTGACTATGCAACGACACAATCTTCCTACAACTTGGACAACAACGTGAACATCTTATACAATTCCACTAAAATGGACAACTTCTTAAATCATGACAACTTAGACCGACTTATACATATTCACTAAAACTCAACAGCAACATAGACAGCGTATGGACAGTTCACAACATATTATTATCATTGAATGCATTACACTAACTTTAAACATCACAAGTATTTACTTAATGTATTTATAACACGTCACTTTACTTATAACATTAAATCAAGGTTCAACAGCAACAAACAGCGTCAAATACATCATTTAACAGTGCCTGAATATCATATCATCATTAAAGAAATGTATCATATCAACTTAATCATCAAAAAGAATCATATAAGCATATTTATTAATATCATATTAATCACAACCTATACCATATTAGTTTGGTTTCCTGGACAGCTCCTAATGTCCTAGACAATCTTCATCTTACTTCAGGGATCAACTCATAACTATTAAGGCACCCAAAACCATCTAAAACTTGGCCTAAATGCAACATTATGATTTCTGCCGGTTACTCGCCACTGCGAGTGATTTGCTCGCCATTGCGAGCTTCTGGTATTACTCGCCACTGCGAGCGATTTGCTCGCCATTGCGAGCGGCTACTGGTTACTCGCCATTGCGAGCGATTTGCTCGCCATTGAGAGCGATTTGTGTCAGTACGGCCATAATCCTAAAAATCTCAACTTTTCATCTATTCTCATGTTTCTAACCATCAAACTACTTCTAATAACATTCCTATGGGATATCTAAGGTCTGTTCATGATTCTCTCATCAATTCTACGGTTCTTCATCATCTAATCATCAAAATCGCTCATAAACCCTAATTCTTAAACTCACCGACTCCTCATCTAATCATATGTTTTAAACCTCAAAACTATTCCAATAATCATTCTACGGATTATCTAAGGACTGTTCACAGTTTCTACATCAATCTAACAACTTTCATCCATTAATCCTCAATTCTTCACTCAAAACCCTAATCCTCTTAATCTCACAAACTCCCCCCAACTTTGTTAGATGTAATCTAATGATTTACAACTTAATATTAAAGCAAGATAGTCTCACCCTTACCTTAATTTTGTAGAAATCGCAGCTCTCTCTTCTTCTTTTCTTCTCTTGGCTTTTCTCCTCTTTTCTTCAAAACTTGAACGTACGTTGTAAACTATTCTCTCAACCTAGCTTCCTCTATTTATAACCTTTCTATTCTTTCTAAATCTATTTGGGCCCAACAACTTAATATCCTTTCTATTCTAACCCCCAATTCTACTTACACTAATAATTCTCATATTCTAATAAATAATAGAAATATGCCATGTAATAAAATACTAACACCTCTTATAAATAATTAAATCACATAAATAAATTCTAACTTAATAAAAATAATTAAATAAAAGGGAGGGCGTTACAATATATATATATATAACCATCCCTCCTAGGATACTAGCATCACATGATTATTATAGCCCATTACTTGCACCTCAAGCTATCGCATTATTATCATAGTATAACAAACATACTTAATCTCTAATCAAGTCATCAACAAGAGTTCATCATTTATCAACATCAATCAATGAAAGGATTACTCACCTTATTCTTCAGTTAGCATACTTAACTCAACAAGTACAATTCATCATTTCAAAGTTATAAGCAAACAATCATCATTATCAAAGAAATCACCACATCATATGTATATACATATACAATTCTCATTTCATCATTATTATCAAAATAACTATCATCAAATAGGTTCACCAAGTGTATAAGTACAAGAAAGTGAGACATGCAATTAGAACATAGTTCAATTATTCACAACCATCAACAAAATCCACCAATGTACATATACACCAATCCACGCAATCACAACATTCACCAAATTTCACAAATACACAAATTCTTCAAGTCACATATTCAATTATGTCACAACTCATCAACCATTAAATTCCAAATGTCACAAGTATGTATTCATCAAACACACTTATCATTCACATACAACAACAAGATAACATTTCAATATGCAATGCGCCTACACTCGACACATATATGCATGTGGTACCATAACAACGGTCATTAGATGTTAACCGCACATCTATGTAAGAGTACACCTCCTCTTACATGTAAGAGTACACCTCCTCTTACAACAACTATGTAAAAGTACACCTCCTTTTACATTTCAACATATGACTCAATATGATATGATGCATGGACATACAACAACGACCCGATAATGCACAACTTCAACATAACAACGACAATGTAAAAGTACACCTCCAATTACATTGACTATCTCAACAACAATTGCATTATCAAGTATACATGTCCACACATTCAACAATCACAATTCACATACGAGTCATCATCGGACACATCAACACCAACTTACCAAATATCATAACAATTCCATATACTCTTCATAAACCAAGTAAAATGGATCAGCACATCATTTCATGATAAACATCATATTCAATCGTCCACAATCATTCACATATCATCAATTAATCATATAAAACCATTCATGAAAGATTTATAAGGTAATTGGTTTAAAAGAACCATTTTCTACCAAGTTCGTCTATTTTATCTCATTTTCAAAATAATTGAAATTATTGAACCAAACCAAGTAAACAAGATCCAATGCCTCAACTAAGTATACCTCTAGGCTACATTTAAGTGCAGTAGAGTATACCTTGGCGTTTCACCGGCTAAACACGACGAAATCATGAAAATCACAAAGTTCGTCTCACTTTATCATTTTTACAAAAGAATCCCATTTTCAAAGCAAAACATGTTAAGACTTGATGAAACCAATCACAACCAATTTTAGATATCATATAAACATTATACAACCTTAATCCTACTTCAATTCCATGAGAAAAACAAGTTTCGGAAAAATCGACCTTCTTGGACAATTTTCAAAAGTTAAGTTCAAAATCACAAAATCAAGTCCAATCCCATCTATAAGATGTTTCAGTAGGTTAAAGAGTGAAAACAGTAGTTAAACATGTTGAAAGAAGGATATTAGAAAGTTCGGATCGGCCCCAAATACCCAAAACAACAAAAACGGGGTTTGCTGTTTCTGCGAATCCTGCCTGGCACGCCATCTGTCGCTGTGGCGGGAAATGCACAGAACAACAACCCTGTTCTTGTGTCTTCCCCTTACGGGAATCCACTATTTTCAACCCCAAATCCCCAATTTTGATCCCCTTGACCCCAAATTTGTCCCAAAAGTTTGTCTATACATTTATAAACATAAAGAGGCACTCAAATCCATATGAAACTTGAATCAAAATATCATTCTATCACAAATCATCAACCAACCCATTTTTCATAAAACTTCCAAAAATATCTCAAATTCACACAATAACTCTATAATTATGATTACCCAATGTTTCAATTCAACAACAACATATGTCAAGATAACAACAACAACATTTGGACATGAATTCATCAACAATTCAACAACAACAACTTCATTCATCATCAATTTCATACAAAAACATATCATGTTCATATCTACCCATTTTGACATACAAATTCAACAACAACAACACAATTAACATTCAATTCATATACATAATCATGTCAACAACATTAAACACGAAATTCTACAACCAAAATCAAATTAAGCACTTAACCACAATTATGTAAAGAATTAGGGTAGAAATTAAACTAAAGGATTATGATTAAAGACTAACCCCCTTACCTTAATTCTTCACAAAATCAACTAGGGCTTCACTTTAGCTCCAATCCTAGCTCCAACCCTTGAAGCTTGACCTCCCTCTAGCTCTCTCTCTCTAGCTCTCCTCTTGAAACCCTTGTCTTCTCTCTATCTCTATCTCTATCTCTTCTTAATTGCAAATGTTGGTGAAAAACCCTATTTCTCTACTAACAAGAGTTTATATAGGTTCACCTAATTGGGCTTAACTCACAACACCTTAATGGGCCTAACCAACTTCTATTCTAACCAAAAATGTTACTACTCACTTAACGGTAAAAATGTAACACTAACGGTCACTTACCGGTAAATAATTAATTACTACACTTTCTCTAGTAACTTGGTAAAATAACAACTCTCACTAAGCACTAAAAATAATCCTCAACGAAATTACAAAATTGCCCTTACTCTCAAAATGACCAAAATACCCCTAAGTTCAAAATGACTAAAATACCCTTCTAACACGAATTCTACAATTCCCGACCAAAAATACACACAGAGGCAAATAATCACACAAGAGCACATATAACACACATAAATAAATAATAAAATAAATCTAACGAAAAATCGGGCTGTTACAACTCTCCCCCACTAAAAAGAATTTTCGCCCTCGAAAATTACCTGAAGGAAACAAATCCGGGTACGAAACCTTCATCCTACTCTCCGATTCCCAAGTGGCACTCTCACCGGTTAGAGGATTCACTCTCAAAAACACATGATCACCAACCTGAAACTCGATGTCCTTCCTCCTCTTATCATGATAAATCTTCTGCCTACTCTGAGACGCTCTCATCTTCTCTTGAATCATCTTAATCTTTTCCGTAGTCTCTTGCATAATTGGGCTCAACTCACAAAATGACCAAAATACCCCTGAGTCCAAAATGACTAAAATAGCCTTCTAACACCGAATTCTACGAATCCCAACCAAAATACACAGAGGCAAATAATCACATATGAGCACACATAAACACACATAAAAATAATAAAATAAATCTAGCGAAAAATCGGGCTGTTACAGAGAAGGGGAAAAGGAACGGTGAAGACGGCTAGTTAGGCGGTGGAAAGTTGAGATTCTAGAGAGAAGGCAGAGCACCTCTCTCTAGAAAAAGCAAGTCGGTTCCTAGTTGCCTTTATCTGATGAAGTTGTCCACCCAAACATTGACATGATGAAGGGTTAGGCTGAAGTCTGTTAATGTTTTTGGCCCTTTTGTCACGATTAGCTATATGTACCTCCGTATAGCACAAAGATTTCTATATACACCCTCCCTATAAAAAATTTGGTTGTTCTTGATGATGTACCAAAAAAATTATTATCTAAGAAATTAGTGATATTTTTTTTGGTCTTTTGTTCCTAATAATGTGCTTCACTAATATTAAAAATATTAGTGATATTTATTATCCAATAAATTGGGATGATTTTCATAATAAAATCAATTATGTTTTAGTTGAAAATGGACCTACTAGTGAAAATAATCTTATTCTTGTCTTTCAAAGATTCAAAAAAAAAAATACATCAATGAGCTAACAAATTTTATCATGTATTATGTCTGTAACACCCTAAACTCTAAAAGCGATAATTAACGTTAATGATATGACATATCAAGAATTTAGATGTTACATCTTCAATAAATCACCAAGCATGCACAAATAACAATTTTCTCTAAACATCGCAGCGGAATAAAAAACAACATCACAACTGTGTTTAATAAAACATCTCCAAGTAGCCATGTCTCAAATCATAATACATCACCAATATAAATTATCATCTCAACAACTAAGTCATAAAAATAACAGATAGTCACAAGACTTAAAACATAAAGACGTCCTAATCAGAGCCGACACACTAGACCCGAAAAAAGCAATAAAATGAGGTAGATCCAAGCTATCCTCAAGAAACTCACCAAAGCAAGCAAATCCATTCCTACACACCGTCTACCAATCAATACGGATAAGGAAGTTGGTCAACCAAACGACCGCAGGGGGTTAGCTCACAATTCACAATTAAACATAATAAAATACAAGCATTTAAGGATTTCATGCATAACACATATACATATTCAACATTCCTAGAATACTAACATCACCTAAATATTATCCCTTGTTAAATACAAATCATGCTATCATACTTCTATTAAGATACATCAAGTATATTCATACTTAAAATCATCATCAAAAATCGTCATTTACAACATATATCGATATATGAATTGCTCACCTTATTCCTCATTTAGCCTAATCCACTCAACAAATACAATTCATCATTTCAAAGGTATAGGCAAGGAAATTATCGTCACCAAAAGATCATCAAATCACATATATATAATTCACACTTCGTTATTTTCACCAAGATAAACATCATTGATTAAGATCACCAAGTGTAAAAGTATCATAAAAAATAATGGAACATCATCAAGTACACAATTCACCAAGCTCGTCAATGCGCATAAATCACCAAGGTTCGCCGAGCACATATTCAAATTATTAACATAATTCACCAATGCACATATTCACATAGACTCGAATATATGCAATGAACCTAGATACGACTCTATATGCATGTGGTACTGGTCACCTCAAGGTCGTCACCTTAGATACAAATATATCATAAACACTGTCGTGGAATACAAAATATTCTAATCACATTCATTGGATATAAATATCCTAATCACCTTCATTGGATGTAAACATCCTAAATCACCTTCATTGGACATAAATATCCTAAGACTTATGATGCATGAACATATGACACACTATGCACATGTTCAACAACAAATTCACCATCATTTTCACCTTCATTTTGCATACATGCATTCGCAGTCAATATTACCATAATTTGCATGTAATAATTCAACAACATAATCCATCACCAAAACATAATCATGTTTATCACCAAACATTCATCAAATAGTCATCACAAAAAAAAAACACCTTCACCTCATAATTCACAAGTCATGTTCAACAAAAGTCATCACCAATTATCAACTTAAAATCACCAAAGAATCCTCATCAACAACTATCGTTAATCAACATTAACAACAATCAACTCAAGAATCAACAAGTTCAAAATCACATTTTACACCAAAGACGGACTATTATCCAAATCTTAACGTTCCACATATTAGACACCCAATCATTATCAATTCATTCTCATTATATCATATAAACATGAATTCAAAGTCTCCCACAAGTTATCCGACCATAAAACATTAGTTTGACAAGGTTCGTCTAAGTTTATGAAAACTAGCATTTTTGGACAAATTCTCCAAAGCCAAAGTAAATAAATTCAAATGCCTCAACCGAGTATACACACTATTCACATATGAGTGCAGTAGAATATACATATACGTTTCATAGGCTAATTCCGACAAATAGCTAAATTTGCCTAAGTTCGTATCGTTTTATCATTTTGCAAAACCAATTCATTTTCAAAACGAAACCAAGTTAGATCCATCATGTTATAGGTTAAATACTCTTAAACATCCTAATTAAACTCTTAGTACTCAAGTTTTGAGGTTTGGGACCAAACCATAGCTTTTGAATTCACTTAAAAATAGTTATGCCAAATTTTCGTAAAATTGCACCAAGACCTACTTGTAGTATTTTCACAATAAATCAAAATATAAAAAACATTTTTAAGCAAAACCAAAGTCATTAGAAAGCTAACATCTTTATCTGAAACTTTCATGTTCACACCAAAATCCAATTCAAAACAGAAAAGGGTGAAAAATGATCAAAAACGCAAAAATCAAAAGTCTGACAGGACGCACAGTCGTGCCTACAGCACGCACGGTCGTGCAGCTCAATGTCGAGCCACATGCACTGTCGTGCTTGTCTGACAACACATATTTTCCAATTTTTCGCTTTCATCGTTTCGCGCATAAAATTCAAACCGTTGATTCGTTTTCGATGCCGTTTTCGCCTACGCACTCCTTACACTTAGTACTATCTCATTCTACAGAAAAATTCAAGTTTCTCCCATCCCAAAATAGCTTACTCAAAATTCACTTAAAACCACTTGTTTTCCAAAATCACTTAAACTAGCTTTTTGTCTAAAAACCTAAGTTTCTTCCCAAAATCTTTTAGAAGCAAAACTTATAACCAAAAAAAGAAGTTCAGCTAACTTATCTCAACACAACAACATCAACAATTCACCTCAAATCATCAAGAATCACAATTCACCATTAATGAATCATTTTCTTCAAAACTCAATAAATTAACAACAACTTAATCATAACTTCACCAATAGAAACACCCATCAACACATAAACTTAAACAAACATTAAAGAAGTGAATTCAAGCATGTTTCAACAACAATCACACTGAAATAGTCAAAAATCATTAAAACAACTCAACAACAACAACTATGAAGTTTAAGCTATTAACACAATAAATTCAGGAAATTTATCATACCCATAATTTCACATGAAAAAGGGGCACAAATTTTATCATTTAAAATCACAAAAAGTCACAACTATAACAAAAGTACTTAAACCCACAAGTAGAAAAAGTGATTATAGCTTAATTAGTGAAAAAGTGACTATCCCCCTTACCTCAAAGCTTCAATAACCCAATTCCTAGCTTCAATTTAGCTCTTAGCCACCAACACCAATCTTTCTCTCTCTAGTTTTTCTTTGCGCTTCAAGATCCTTTTTCTCTCTCTACCTCTATCTCAAAATGTTTTTGAAAATGAGTGAATGAAAGGTAATGACCTAATTTCTCATAAGACTAGTGTTTATATAGTCACTACACAAATGAGTTCAATCTTTAATTGCCTTAATGGGCTCAATATTCTTACCAACTAATTCACCAAGTTACTACACTCTTAAAACGTTAAAATAACGAATAGTTACCGTCTCTAATTAATTACCACCACTCACTAGTAACTTAGTAAAAATAACCATTCCCACTTAAAACACTAAAAATAATTATTGTAACCAAAAGACTATTTTAACCTTGCTCACCAAATGACCAAAATGCCTTGAGTATAAAATGACTAAAATACCCTTCCTAAGTCAAAATTCACTAATCCCGAATAAAATTCACTTAGAGACAATTAATTACATACAAGCACATATAAACACACATAAAAATTAATTAAAATAATTCTAGCGAAAATTGGGCTGTTACAATGTCTAAGGCCCCTAAAACTCTAGGAACAACACTGCATGGCTCAAATAGATTAATGTAGATTCATCTATGACCTAATAAGAAGTAAATTATATATTCATGGCTAAAGCATAAATAACTAAGAGATATGGAGACATTACATAAATGAAGAACAACTATGAGTTTGTTGATGATCCACTCTAAGTTCTCTGCTCCTAAGCTTCAAAATATGCCTTCCAATCTCCCAAAAATTTGAACCCTTGCTCGGAAATCGAGGATGGTTTTTATAGATATGGTTATTTAATGCTTTAATCGTGGCACACGATGTTGAAATTGTGCCATGATTTCTCATTAATCATATGTGTTTGACATCAATACTGCTTAATGAAGGTGAGAAAAGCAGAAGAAGGGAGGGTTGAATTGTGTTACCTTTTTTTGAAAATCTTTTTAAGAGTTTTAACAAAAACATAACAAGAGATAATCAGATAGAGAGACAACACATGGAATTATCCTGTTCACCTCACAATTCGAGGTTAGTCCAATCCTCATGCACTTCCAAGGGATTTTTCATTGTAATCACGCAAGATTGCAATTGCTCCAACACACAAGTCAAAGACTTCCTTGTCTCACAAAAGATCACCTATACAATCAAAGTTTACAAATAAATTTGTATATGTGTACACTTCTGATAGTTAAGACAATTCTAAGATACTAAGTTTGAAGAATTTTCTAAGTGTCTAAAGACTTTTCAATTTGACAGAGGTTTAGCTCTTGTAATTTGTTCGAAGTGTTGTATTTTTATTCAAACTTCCCTTGTCCTTAAATAGCAGAGAAATATAGAGTCGTTGTTTGAAGATTTCCAACTCATCAAATTCGTCCTTGAGAAACTTGATCAGATTTGAGAAAATTTACCTTAAATGGATAATGTAGTTAAATAGTACTTTAAGAAATCATTTGCTTCTTATAGAATGATCCATTACATTCTCTTTTCTTTGAATTTCTTTGTTTGTTTCTGCACGTGGTGAGAAGAAGACAAATTGTACTATAATAGCTTGAAAGCGACCTTCCTTCAGAAGAAGACAAACTGATAAGAGTCACCCAGACTGCTGATGTCATCAGAGATTGTTCTCATCAGAGTCTTTAATACATTTTCTGATTAAAGCTTTGACTTTTTGTTGACCTTTCGTCAGATCATCTTATAAGTCTTCAGAAGTTCCCAATGATTTTCTTGAGTACCGAAATGCTTTTTCATTTGCTCAAAGCTTGATATACCAAAACAAAAACTTGACTTTCAACATCATATTTTAATGGGTTAATAGACCTTTACCCCCTGTAAAAAAAAAATTTCGATTTGGTCATTGTAATTTGTTTTTGTTTTGGAATACCCCCCTAGGCCAGCTGACTGTGCATTTTCGCTCAGGTGGCGTGCTGCGTCACCTTTTTCTGATGACGTGGCACGCTGACAGTATAATTTTTTTTATTTTTTATTTTTTTATAGGGTACACGTGGCATTTCTTATTTTTTTGAAAAAAATAAAAAATTCTAGAAAAATGAAAAAAAATATTAAAAAATTCTGGAAAAATGAAAAATAATGAAAAAATATTAAAAAATTTTGGAAAAAAAAAATAATGAAAAGATAAAAAAATATTAAAAAATTTAAAAAACGAAAAAATATTACAAAAAAATGAAATAAATTCATGAAAAATAAAAATTAAAATAAAAATGATTAAAAAAATGAAAATAATTATGGAAAAATTAATAAAAATGAAAAAATCTAGTAAAAAAAATCTGGAAAAATTTAAAAAATCTGGTAAAATGAAGAAAAATCTAGAAAATTTAATAAAATAAAATCTGGAAAAATTAATAAAAATTAAAAATTAATATATTTCAAAAAAAACTCATATTTCCATGTTATTGTCAATAGCGGAATAATTAAAAATTCTGGAAAAATGAAAAAATTAATATATTTCAAAAAATTCATATTTCCATATTATTTTCAATAGCGGAATAATTGAAAATTCTGGAAAAATGAAAAAATTAGTATATTTCAAAAAATTCATATTTCCATATTATTTTCAATAGCGGAATAATTAGTGGAAAAAAAGATAAAAACTCAGTTTTTTCAAATTTTTTTTTATCTTTTTCGAAAATTCATATTTTTTTTTATCTTTTTTTTTTCAAAAATTTAGTTTTTATAATTAATCATTTCTCCGAAAATTTGAAGATTGATCATTTTCAAAAACTAAATTTTCGAAAAAAAAAAAGATAAAATTTTTTTTAGAAAATTTCAAGATTGATCATTTTCGAAAATTTGAAGATTAATCATATTTATAAACATCATGTCCGAATAACAGGATACAATGTATATTGATTGATACCGGCATATAAATCATGTTATACGGTTGAATGACAAGTACTTTCCAAAAAAAATGATTTTTTTTCATTTTTCCGGTATTGAAAAAAATCTAGAAATATGAATTTTTTGAAATTTATTAATTTTTCCCAGAATGTTTTCATTATTTTAATTTTTCCAGATTTTATTTTTTATTTTTAAAATTTTCCAGATTTTTGTTTTCATTTTTATTAATTTTTCCAATATTTTTTCAGAATATTTTTCATTTTTTTTATTTGTTAAGAATTTTTTTCGTTTTTTTATTTTTTTTAAAATTTTTTTTTAAAAAAATTTTTTTTAATTAAAAAAATAAGAAATGCCACGTGTACCCTATAAAAAATAAAAAAATTATACAGTCAGCGTGCCACGTCATCAAAAAAAGGTGACGCAGCACGCCACCTCAGCAAAAATGCACAGTCAGCTGGACTAGGGGGGGTATTCCAAAACAAAAAAATTTTACAAGGACCAAATCTGACAAAAAAATTTCACAGGGGAAAAAACCAAAAATGACCTATATTACAGGGGGTAAAGGTCTATTAACCCTATGTTAATTATATGATCTTGCACACTTGAGCACACATTATAATATCAAATTGTTTTTTCATATATTGTTATCATCAAAACTATAGAGAATTTTCCTAAACTCATTTTGGTTCAACAACCTCCCACTTTTTGATGATGACAAGCATATGAATTTTCAAGATGATGATAGACCTAATGAACAAATAACTTGACTAAATTAAAGTTTTAAACTGAGTCTACATCCGCTAATATGTTTGGGTTTATGCTTTTTGCATTCCTTGTTCTCTTGTTTTCGGATTTGTAATTGGTTGTAACTGTTTGTGTTCTTCCTTGATACTCCTTGTGTCAGTTATAATACATTATTAGTTTTAGGGAAATGTTAACTTGTGCCCTTAAGGCACAAGTTTAGAAGCTAATTGTAGAAACTAATTTTTGGAAATTGTGCATTTAATGCTTTGAAAGTTTAAAAACTTATCTTATCACTACAAAACTCATGTTTTATTTCTTTTTTTAGATCCTTAACTTGTGCCCTTAGGGCACAAGTTAACATGACCCTTAGTTTTAATACATATTCCATTTTGCCTCGTTAAAAATAGTGTATAATAAAATAACATGTTTACTTTACTAATTGGAATTTTTTTTACGGAAGGGAATATTTGCGTTGATAAGCTTGCACCTTTTGGAGTTTAATTCTAAATATGACTCTATGTGGTCTTTGTTACCTTTTTTTATCGACTCAAATTTTTAGCGTCAACGGTTTGAGCTATCTTAGTTTTTGTTTTGTGTAATTTATCTTCGTGGTATGGATTTGTTTTATGACTCCCCAAATTTTTGTTTTCTTTTTTTATTTTATTTGGGTGTCAACATATTTGGGATGCAAATAGGTCATAATGATGCATTTGTACTTTTAATTTTGTTACATTTTTTTTTTGACGAAAACATGTAGTAATAAATTATATAATTTTTTTAATAAACTTTGTATATTTCAAGAGCAATGATTTTATATAAATCTTTCTTATGAGCACATACACATAAACAGAAAACAAATCGGGTCACATGGTCTTTGACAATCTTTTTTAGTTAAGCACCACCCACTATCTGTGATGTCAAATAAGAATTAAGGAGTATAACTAAAAAGAGATTAATGATTGTGTATTGTGTTTATCATAAAGAATACAATTTAAAAATGGATGTGAGAAAGAACTTACCGTCGTAGTTGTAGCTGGTCACAAGAACAATTAGAGAAAAAAAGATGATCAAAGCATGAGCAAATTTAAGAATTTCAACCATAGTTTTTCTCCTTTGCAAATAATAAACATAAAACTAGTTGATCATTTTATAATTAAAACCCAAGCATTGTTTTTTTTTTTTTTTGAATAAAAACCCAAGCATTGTTAACTTCAATTGGTTAGAATAACGACATTCAAATTAATTTATTTATATACTTTTATATAAGTTATATGCGGTTACTTCAATTGCTAAGCAACCTCGTTATTACTAATTTAACGAGCAAATTGTCATTCAAACATGGGTTTTCTTCTAACAGCAATTGGTTTTTCATTTATTTAATGCAATTGAAAGCCAAAAATTTGTGTTTTTATTTTTATTTTTATAACTTAACGTTATTTTAATTTGTCTTTCAATTACAATTAAGTTTGAAAAGAAATTGAAAGTTTGGTTAATATATAAATATTACTAGTGTGTTTCCATGTCATGCACATGATAGTTTTTAATATTATTTATTTGTTTATTTTAAAGCATTATTTGATATATTTTGTTGATAATTATGTGATAAATGGGAAAATGAACAATAACCAGTTTTAGGGGTTGTCCGACGCAAAGGAGAGAAAAACACAAGAAAATGAGTGTTTTGATTGGGTTGATCTCTTGTGTTAATCTCTTTTTCTTTTTGTTAAGATCTCTTTAGAAAGGTAAAAAAACAAATAATTAATGTAAAGAGATAAATGAAGAGACATAAGATAAGTAGTATATCATGGTACACTCCACAATCCATAACTAATATAGTCCCCATGCACTTTTGAGGTATTTCACTATTATCACCAAATTTCAAAAATACCGCTAAGATAACCAAGTCTTATATTTTATTAATTCAACCTAGAGGACTTCCTAATCTTAGTACATATATTTATAACAACAAATTATAAAAGATGTGTTTGCACAAACTTTAGGAGTAATAAAAATATTTAAGCACAATACACTTAAAATTGTATCTCTAATGAATTTCTATGACTATTTTTAGACAAGGTTTATAATATAAACAAATTATTAACAAAACATGTATATTGTATATTCCTAGGTATGTATGTATGTATGTCGATTTGTGTGTGCATATGCGTATCGCTCTTCAGTCAAAACTTGGTACTTTATATAAATATGATGCTTGATGATCATTGTAATATCCCGCTTTTACGATACGATGATTTACCTAATAACGATAGATTGAGCACGTTTAATATTAAGGGTAAAATGGTAATTGCTTGTGGAAGGACTATTTAAGGACTTTAAGTCCAAAATTCCTCATTCTTCTCTTCACTTTCTCTCACTAGGGTTTGTGAGAAAACTTTGTTCTCCCTTCTCTCTAGGAAAATCGGTCCTCACCAACTTTCTTCACCCATAATCTTTGCTTCATCTTTCTCCTCTTTGGAATCAAGCATGTGTTGGTTAGAACTATTGGTTTTTGGCTAGTGAAGTATGGATGCAAACTTCTCTACTCCTCTCTACTCATGATCTTCCTTTAATCTTCTCCTAATCTTTCAAGAAGTTAGCATTTAAGCAAGGCTAGGGTTTGGTGTTTGTTGGTGACAAGTTGGAAGCAAGCTTCACCAAACATCCATCTCTTATCTAGGGTTTTGATCTTAGGGTTTGCTGTCAAGGTTTTGAAGTTGTGAACTTG
The DNA here is from genome assembly GCF_051527215.1 of Medicago sativa. Classification (NCBI taxonomy): domain Eukaryota; kingdom Viridiplantae; phylum Streptophyta; class Magnoliopsida; order Fabales; family Fabaceae; genus Medicago; species Medicago sativa. Next base: position 35,317,826 of record NC_140755.1, on the reverse strand, counting down.
TTTTGAGGTTATTTTTTAAGGTGAGTTCTTAGTTAGTATCCAACCATGGGATGTGTTTTGCTTGCAAGGAAAACTATATATTTTTCTAGGGTTTATGTGTAGAAAGTTACCCCTTTCATGCCATGCATCTTTATACTTGTGAATACTTGTTCAATGTCTGTTTTACAAGTTCCATATGACTTCTAGTACCATAATATGCCTTAGGATGTTTTGATTTGAGGATTTTGGGTCAAAAACACCATTTTTGCAGGTCTGGACTGTCATAACTCGCAACGGCGAGTAGAATTGCTCGCTAGGCGTGCTGGAAACAAAATGGGGGAGGTTGTTCGCCCCAACTCGCAACCAACTCGCAGTGGCGAGTAAGGCAACTCGCAATGGCGAGTAATGTACTCGCAGTGGCGAGTAACAGGGTGACAACACTCTGTTTGCTCGCTTCAGGCCCTTTTAATATACTTCGGTCCAGTTTTCTTCGAGCAGTCTTTTTATGATAATTTACCCCTCAAGTCATGACACCAAGGCATAGACTTTTAAAATGTTTTCTTGATTGTTAAACAAGTATTCATATGGTATAATTAAGCATGGCAAATGAGAATTATAGTATGAGGAGAATGGGTAGCATGCGATAACTAATGAGGGAAGTGGAACTAGAGCCTTGGCATAGTTGTCAAGAACTAGAATGTTAATAAATATTATATTATGTTAAGGTGCGAAGAATATTTTCTTACGCTCATGAACTTGTATGTTATTACCCCAAGGGATCGATCAAGGATCCGAGTTATAAGTATTTAACTCATGTAGTTAACCTTTCATGCATGCATAAGATCAAGGCTAATACAAGATGTAGGTGCCCGTGTCTCCCATTATCCACGACAGGGGGATACGGGAGGTTCTCGACTCAAGGGGAATGGTTCAAGTCATAAGGGACCCGCACGACACCGATGGAGTCCGATGTACGTACATCGGTCATGTATGGGAGTGTACTCGGGGTTACTCCACCCGGGACTCTCTGTAAAATGAATCAAGTTAATGTTTGATTGTTCAACGCTAACATAAAGAATTAATGAACCTATATTCATTCATGATTATGATATGATGTTAGAGATGAATATGTTATGAAAGAATGCCAAAGACGAACTTAGGTTACCCTATTCGTCTGGTATAGGTTGTGCCATGATTGTTTCTTGTTTAGGCTTAGATATATTAGTGTATCTTAGCAAAGCGGTTCTAGGAACCTTTTGACCGCCATGGCATGTATGATGTTAGCAAGCCTATAACAAATTAGGAGAAAACCTAAGACGGATCTAGTTTGCACGACCGTCAAGGGTATATGACCACACACGTATAATCAACCGTCAGGTTATAATGTAGACACGTGATAACCATAGGTATCCCCGAGGTTATCACTAGCCAGGGCTAGAAAGAACTCACTGAGGCATTATGTCTCACCCAACTCCTTATTTGTTCAGGTTCACAGGGTGTGCAAGGAAAAGGTAAAGAAAAAGTCTTGGATTGATCGTGATTCCATGGATTCGCCTTGATGTATATTAGAGATGCCTATGTTATATTATGAGACGAGTTGTTATAGTTTTGTATATACACTCCGTGTGGCAAACTTTTGGTGTAATAATGTAACATAAAAACCTTGGAATGTTGATGTATCTATACTTTCGACTTGATGTCGTTTACTGTTTGTATAATTAATGTATCCAATATCAGTTTTAACGCTTATTTGAATATTCTAGACACTTTCAAATTTAGGCGTTAGAATCATTGCTGAAGAGAAATCTTACATTTGAATGTCTAATTGAATATTGGGATATTCCTGTGAATCAACCGTTCATTTCTATCAATGATGCTCTTAATGTATTTTACTCAATTTCATAAGTAAGAACAAAGTTTCCTTTCTTAACAATAAGTTGTTGCATAAATCAATGACGTGTACTTGAGTCAACGCTTGGTACAATGTAAGTCGATATGACGAGTGTAATACGAATCTAGAGGGGGTGAAGAGACTCCCTCATAAAATTTTATTCGGGAAGTGGTTTTTTAAAATCTTTTGCGTATTCAAATGACTAACGGAAATGATACATTTTCTTCAAAGGAAAACTAAGTAAACAATGATAACTTAGTAAGTAATAGTATTTGATATATGATGAATCAATGTAAAAGATAATATCAAATATGTGAACTAATTCAAATTTCAAATAGGTTTACAAAATATTATAAGAAAAATAAGTTTCAAATTATTCAATCACTTAGCATCTCTCTCTCTCTCTCTCTCTCTCTCTCTATATATATATATATATATATATATATATATATATATATATATATATATATATATATATATATATATATATATGGGTTTGCTACAATAGACCCACCCTTTTTTGTGAAGGTCTTTTAGCAAAGAGCACCTTTTCCATTTGGACAAAAAGACCCTTATTTTGTTTTTTGAAAAAGAGAAAGCTAAAGGACAAACTTGTAAATGACAATTAAATATATATATATTTACGTGTGTGTTCGTTTTTCTTCTATTCCTTTGCTGTTTTCTTTTCTTTCCTATGATTTGTTCTAACTTAGAAAAAAAATTCACAAAAAACCAACACAATTTAAACCTCTTTTCTTGTGTTTTTCTCGTTTATGTTTGATTTGTTATTAACAATTTAATCTTGACCGATTCTTTGGATTTTTTTCACTGGTAGGATTAAAATTTAGAAGAAGAAAAAAAACCCTCTTAAAATCCCCAACAAAATGAATGAAATCAATTTGAATCAAAATCAATGTGTTCCTTGAAGAGCCAAGCGATGCGAAACATTTTGATGGCATTTTTTCTCAAAAAGTTGTGATTTGAATCAAAATAATGATGATTCGAATCAATCTTCAGCTGGGAATCAATGATTCGAATCAAAGTTCTTGGGTATATACCCAGTCGTCATAGCAACCAAAAACTCAATTTTGTACAATTGTTTTTAATCATGGTTTTAATTATTCGAATCAAATTTGTATTTTCTGTTTGATGTTGAGCCAAACTTGTTCCTATGTCTCTCACCTATATATTCTAAGCTAGAATCATTCTTTCACTATTGAATCAATTTTGTAGACACTTTCTCAAACCTCTCTCTCTCTCCCTCTCTCTCTCTCCAATCTCTTTTGATTAAACACTTTTTCAAAGAACACTTGTAGGTGCTATTCACCTCAAATGGTAATTGTGGGGGTTTTTTTTGTTGAAAGATTAGGAGTAAATTATCTCAATAAACAATAATCATCATATAAATAAAAACATCAATTAAATATTAAAGAGAATAAACAAGAGAAATATCAAGTACTTACTTATCTGTTCTTGAAATTGCGGTAAATTGAAGTCAGAAAAATCGAAGTGAACAAACACGAAACCATAAAAGGTGATAACATGCAAAACAGTAAACCATTACATAACCTGAGGCATGATGAATTCACTGTCCTTAAGGATTTATCTGCCTCATAAGCGCATATCCTCCCAGGATACAACAGGTTCTTCTCTGACATGAATCATGTCAGAGGTGACAGAACAACTTGAATTTGATAATCACAGGAAATGTTACCCAGAAATTCAATAATTGTGAGGAGAGAAAACTATATTTTTGGGAGGAGAGGAAACGGTATTTTTGGGAGGAGTGCACTCTCATCTTTCACCGTGTTTGTTCTATATAGATATGTATGGATTCCTTATTCAAAGCAATAAATATTTGCACTACTAAAATGACCGTTTTTTTATTTATTATGAAACGTGTGCTATAATGTTAAGGCCTTTGACCAAGCCTAAATAATAGGGGCTCAGTCAAAAGAAGAGACACATATTTAATAATAATAATAACAATAATAATAGCTTCTATAAAATAATAATAGTAGTAGTAATAATAATAATAATAATAATAATAATAATAATAATAATAATAATAATAATAATAATAATAATAATAAAATATTTCTCTACTAAAATATTTTTCATATTTCTCATTTATTGAAAAACAAATTAAACTTTTGAAATATCTTCAAAATTTACAACAATCCCCCACATATTTCAAAAGTTAAGAAATTAAATTGAAAAAAGACAAAAAGAAATTTTATGGATAAACATCGTAGATGTAATGCATCGGAACGGTGTAGCAGGCTATGGAACCCGTCCTAGACTAATGAGACTTAACATACAATTAATTGGTTTAGCAAGCTATGGAACCCAAGACACTTGTTGTATCCAAGAGGTCTCACAATCACATTACACCCCCACAATTCTTTCTGTTACGCGGTTGTGCGCTAATAGACCATGCGCGTGCCTGGTATTCTTGAGTGCTCTAGAGACCCGCCACGGTCTCATGCAAGCGGCGCCACTTGACACTCATATAGGTGATTCCATCTACTGTATCCTATAACCAAACACCATCCATAAGGGATTATGATAATCATTAAAAGCCTTTAAAGTTTATCCCTCAATTTTATATTATTTAGCATATCTCATCCATTATCATACATTACAGGAAAGAGACAACATTATTTTAGTGCTAACAGAACTAACAAGTAACTTGTTTTTACCCATTGAACCTTCTTCAAGGGATCTCCAATCACAAAGGTTGGGTTCCCATTACTTGTCGTTTTCGAGTGGCTAAGTCTCGTTTCCCTAAATTTCTTCTCAAGTGGTTTTTATATACGGATCCGCTTAATTCAAAAATATTGACTAAGACGTTTCTAAGTCAATTAACCTCATATTTCATCAAGTTTATAAAAATAAACTCGGATTACACAATAAACTAATAAAAGTCTACTTAACTCTCCACTAAGCGACAACATTTTCATCAATAAGATAAATCTACTTATAGATTTATTCGCATTGGATTCATTTCTATTAATTTGACATCTTTGTATTATTTTAATACAAAGGTTTATTCACTCTATAATCAATATCTCATATATCACCAACCTACCTTACATAATATACTTCATCAGGTCTACTTAGATAATACTAAGCGACAACCTCTTCCTAAAGGGGGAAATTAAATTCACGTGTGAATTTATCAAACATGTAACTTTCAAGTGACAACACCCCTATAGAAATGTAATCCCCTGATTATTGTTGATGAGAATTGTGATACATATACAATTGTTTCTGATTCTGATATAGAAACTAATAATGCCTAATGAATATACAATAATGTCTAATCAACATAATTACATATTTGACAAGTCAAATAGTAATGCCTAATGAATATACAATAAACATAATTGATTCTAATACTCCCCCGCAGTCGAAGCGGGAGGTGAACGAATGATGAGGCTGTCATAGAAATCTTGGAATAATATCAAGGGAAGACCTTTTGTGAAAACATCTGCAATTTGATATCGTGATGGTACGTACAAAACTCGGACTTAGCCACGAGCCACCTTTTCACGAACAAAATGAATATCCAACTCAATATGTTTTGTTCTTTGATGTTGGACCGGGTTACCAGAGAGATAAATTGCACTGACATTGTCACAATAAAACATGGTTGCTTTGTGAATGGGATAATGTAACTCAAGGAGAAGATTGCGTAGCCAACATGATTCTGAGACCACATTGGCAACTCCATGGTATTCGGCTTCAGCACTAGATCGGGATAAGGTGGGTTTCCGTTTAGATGACAAAGATATTAGGTTATCTCCAAGAAAGACACAGTAGCCAGAAGTAGAACGTCTGGTGTCGGGGCACCCACCCCAATCAGCATCTGTATATGAAATTAAGGAAGTAGTGGATGAATGATAAAGATGCAAATCATATTGGCTTGTGCCTTGAATGTAGCGCAAGATACGTCGAAGAGCATTCATGTGGTCTTCCATCAGATTATGCATAAAGAGACATATCTGTTGTACTGCATAGGAGATATCAGGACGAGTGAAGGTGAGATATTGAAGAGCTCCTGCCAGACTACGATATAGAGATGGATCCTTACATGGATTACTAGTTGTGGCACTCATTTTCGGTTTTGTATCAACTGGGGTTAGACACGGCTTACAAGAGGACATTCCAGCACATGCAAGAATTTCTTCAGCATACTTCTTTTGCGAGAGAAACAACCCTTATTGGTGACGAGTGACTGTAATGCCCAAGAAGTAACTTAAGGGTCCCAAATCTTTCATAGCAAATTCAGAACTGAGTAGTGAAATGATAGATTGTCGCAAATCATCTGAGGAATAATATCATCAACATAAAGTAAAATATATGCCATATGAGTGTTTTTCCTGTATATGAAAAGAGAGTGATCACATTTGCTTTGAGAAAAACCAATAGATGACACGTAGTCGGCAAATCACTTATACCAAGCTCGAGCAGCTTGTTTGAGCCCATAGAGTGATTTGCGAAGAAGGCATACATAATGGTGGCTTTCAGGATCTTTAAATCCCAAAGGATGGTGCATGTACACTGTTTCTTTCAATTCACCATGAAGAAAAGTATTCTTGACATCCACTGATGAATTTGCCAAGATCTGGATATAGCAATGCTGAGAACTGTGCGAATAGTAGCTGGTTTTAGAACTGGGCTAAAAGTTTCTCCACAGTCAATGCCAACCTGTTGACCTGCACCATCACCTACAAGTCGGACTTTATGCCTCTCAAAAGTACCGTCAGATTTTTCTTTATGTCTAAAATTCCACATGGACTGAATAACATTAACATCAGGTGGATGAGGTACTAGGTCCCACATCTCATTTTTAATTAGATCATTATATTCATCAACCATGGCCATTTTCCAATTTGGGTCTTTAAGTGCAGACACGGGGTTCCTAGGTAGAGGGGATTTTGTAACATGGGTGTGCAAACCATAATATTTTTGGTTTGGTTTAAAAATCCCATGTTGACTCCTAATGATAGGTTTTGTGTTAGCTTGTAAAGTTGGTTGAAAAATGGGAGGAAAATTTTGTTGGATGGGACTAGTGGGGTTTGATTGTGGAGGTGATGGGGGTGAATGTGGTAATGTTGAATTTGAGGATGAGGTGATATTTGGTAAGTTTGGACAAGGAGAAGTGATTTGGTTTGGCTGATTATATGATTTAGAGTCTAATTATATGATTTAATTGATTATGTGGTATGTTGTTATTTTGTTAAATGACTTTATTTTATTATTTAGTAGAATATGATTAAAAATAGAATAATTAGACTTGAACGGCTGAATTAGAATTTAGAGGAGTTTAGTGGAATTAAGTAGAATTAAGAGAATTGGTTAAGGAAATAAGAATAGGAAAACTGAGAGTCAGAGAGTTTTTCAGGTAAAACAAGTTTTTGGGAGAAAAGGGAGAAACCAAGAGAAGAGAAAGCTTGTAGAACCTTGTAATCAACCAATCTACGGTAAGGGTGGGATTAACTTTCTCTAATTTTAGGTTGTATAATTCTGAAATTGAATTTAGCATGTTGTTGTTTGTGAATTTGTGAATTTGGGAATTAGGTTTTGAAGTCGTAATTGGTTGTTAATAGAGTAGAAAATCCATTGAATTGGTGTATAATTGATGTTCAGGTTGTAGAATAATCATAGGTAGAGTTTTCTATCAATTTTGGGATTTGGGCTGATGAAATTTGAGTTTTTGGGTAAGTTGTTGTCGATGTCGTTGAAGTTGTTGGTTGTTGTCGATGTCGTTGAAGTTGTTGGTTGTTGTTGCATTTGTTGCTGAGTCAATGCATATACATATAAGTTGGGGGCTTGATGCCCTGTTGAATGTATAATCATTCATATAAAGTTGGAGGTTTAATGCCCTGCTGAATGCTTGATCATTCATACCATGTTGAGAGCCTATGCTTTATAAGTTGAGAGCCTATGCACTATAAGTTGAGAGCCTATGCTCTATAAGTTAGGGGCTTGATGACCTGATTGGTACCACATGCATAGTGCATTGTCAAGTTGATGTTGTTGACGTTACATTGTCGTTGGTGTCGAGTCGTCGGTGTTGGAACAAAATGTGTTTAACAATGAACCTTAAAGAGTTTTGATGATAACAAGGTATTAAAAATTGTAAATTGGACTAGCTAATATTTGTTCAAGTGTACAGGACCATAATTAAAAAGTTACATCATTTATTGGTTCTGAATGAGCAAATAAAGAGCAAAAGGAATCAACAAAATTGAAGCTTAGACGCTCCTGAAGGCAACTTGCTCCTGAAGAGAATAAGCGCTCCTGAAGTAAAGCCGCTCCTGAAGTTAGTAAAGTGCTCCTGAAGAATAGTGCTCCTGAAGACAAGAGGTCCAGAAGCTGCATCATCAGAAGCTGCGTTATCAGAAGCTGCATCATCAGAAGCCGCGTTATCAAAAGCTGCCTCATCAGAAGGCATTTCACCAGAAGCTGAAGATCAACTGAATTTGAGAAATTCAAGGATTCAAGAGCTGTGTCATGGATCGAAATTCATCAAAGGACAACAAAAGATCAGTGGAATTTTGCAACGGTTATTTCAAAGGTGTTTGAAGACATGTGCTTGCAATTTTGGATGAAAGCGTTGACATTGTACTTTGTACAAACTGTACAACCACCTTCTCCACTACTCTGTTTTGTGTCCACGCTACAAGACAAGTAAAACAGCTCAAGAATACGGCTTCGCCTGCATAGATGTTCCTTTGGATAAGGAATGGATTTCAAATTGGTTCTTCATAGGACAACAACCAAATCAGGCAAAAGATCATTGGTGAAAGATCAAGCTTCAAAAACGACTCTTTGATGTGCTGGCAATTTCACAACGTCTCTCTCACACCTCTATATAAAGGAGTGAAGACTTAGAGATTTGGTAATGCTGAACGAAAGACTCACAACATTTTTACAAGTGCCAAACCTCTGCTGAAATTGTTCTGCATTCACTTAGAATTTTCGTGTCTCAAAGTTTCATCTTAGAAATTCTTAAGTTATTGAGTCTGTATCTGATTTGTATTGTGAGCACCTCTGATTGTATATCAAGTGTTCAACCTTAAACAATTTTATATGTAATTTTGTTTAGTTAGAAGTCTCTTGCAGTTGTGCTTGAGCAGGGAAGTCTCTTGATTGTGTTCTTGAGCAAAGGAAGACTCTTGCAAAGTGTGCTTGAGCAAAGGAAGTCTCTTGCAGGTGTGCTTGAGCAATTGTAATCAGATATTACTCTTAGTGAAATCTCCTTGGAAGTGCAAGGGGGACTGGACTACTTCCGGATTGTGGAAGGAACCAGTATAATTGCTTTGTGTCGTTCTTCTTCTCTCTCTGTGTTTTATTCCGCTGCATTTAGATTCTGATTATCACTTCAGAAGCTGACTCACTTAGCTTCTGACCAGTGTGTTCAGTTTTTAGGAGAAACGAAGAATTTTCCAAAACACAATTCAACCCCCTTCTTGTGTTTTTCTCACCTTCAATTGGTATCTAGAGCCGTGGTTCTGTTGATAACACCTAACAATGTAACATTACAAGATCAGAGAAAAACATGTCTGACGAATCTGTTTCTGGAAATGGATCTGGCAACAACAACAAAAGTGTTGCATATGATTACAATGTTGACAAGAAATCCAGTGTTGGAAAGATTCCAAAGTTCAACGGAGATGCTGAAGAATTTTCTTGGTGGAAAACCAACTTCTATAGTTATATCATGAGCTTAGATGAAGAACTATGGGATATTCTAGAAGATGGTGTTAGTGGCTTAGACCTTGATGAAGAAGGAGCTGTTGTGGATAGAAAGAAACATACTCCTGAGTTGAAGAAACTCTACAAGAAGCATCACATTATCAGAGGAGCTCTTGTCATTGCCATACCCAAAGCAGAGTACATGAAGATGAGTGACAAATCCACTGCTAAAGCTATGTTTGCTTCTCTCTGTTCAAACTACGAAGGCAGCAAGAAGGTCAAAGAAGATAAAGCTCTCATGCTTGTACATCAGTATGAGTTATTCAAGATGAAGGATGATGAAACTATTGAGGAGATGTACTCAAGGTTTCAAACCTTAGTCTCTGGGCTACAAATTCTAAAGAAGAGCTATGTTGCTTCTGACCATGTGAGCAAGATACTCAGAAGCTTGCCTGCAAGATGGAGACCAAAGGTGACTGCCATTGAGGAAGCTAAAGATTTAAACACTTTAAGTGTCGAAGATCTTGTTAGTTCTCTCAAAGATCATGAGCTAAGTCTTAATGAACATGAGTCTACTAAGAAGAGTAAATCCATAACTCTTCCATCCAAAGGCAAGTCATCAAGAGCTCTCAAAGTGGTTGAATCTAAAGAGGAAGAACAATCAAGTTCAGATTCTGAACCAGATGCTGCTGAAATGGCCATGCTCTCCAACAGACTTCAGTATCTGGCCAAGAAGAACAGAAAGTTTCTAGCCAGAAGGAGTAACTCCAGAAGCTCAAGGAAAGAAGATCAGAAGGGATGCTTCAACTGTAAGAAGCCTGGACACTTTATTGCTGAATGCCCTGATCTTCAGAAGGAGAAGTCAAAGGACAAGTCAAAGAAGTCAACATTCAAACCAAGAAAATTCAAGAAGCAGCTCAAGCAGAGTTTAATGGCAACATGGGATGATTTGGGAAGTGAATCTGGATCTGATAAAGAGGAAGCTGATGAAGATGCAAAGGTAGCGGTTGGGTTAGTTGCCATAGCAACTTCAGAAGCTGGATCAGAATCAGATTCTAAAGATGAAAATAAGGTATATTCTAAGATTCCCAGAGATGAACTTGTTGAGTCACTTAAAGAACTTCTTACACATTTTGAAGTAAGAACCAATGAGTTGAAGGATTTAAAAGAAAAATATGCTGATTTGGTAAAACAACAAAAATCAACTCTATTGGATCTGAAAGCTTTTGAACAAGGACTTAGGGGCTTTGACTTCATGTGTAAAACTTATGAAGATCAGCTCAGATTCTTATGTCAGAAGCTACAAGAAAAGTGTAATGAAAAACCTTTAAGCAACCATGAAATTGCTCTTGAAGATTTTATCATATCTGACATTGACAGAAGCAGAGTGGCTTCTATGATTTATAGCATTTACAAGAACAATGGCAGATGAATTGGTTTTCCAGAAGTGAAACTTGAGAAAACCAATCTGAAATCTTGTTGTGAATGCATCAAGGAAGGTCTGAAAACCTTCTTTGTACCTGAAGGTGCTGAGTTGGAAACTGTTGTTCAATCAGAACCTGAAGCTTTTGGCTCTAAGGCTAAGATTACTTCAAAGCCAAAGAACTCTAAGCCAAAGGCTATGATCAATTCTGAATCCAAGACTTCAAAGATCAGGATCTTGAAAAGATCAGAACCTGTTCCTCAGAGTCTGGTGAAACCAAAATCTGAGGTTCTGAAGTCTAAGTTTCAGAAGAAGACAGTTACTGCTTCTGAAGTACCAAAACCTAAGGTGATGGTTAATCAGAAGCAATCCAACTCACAGCACAAGGTACAGGAAGTGAAGGAAGGAGGAAATGTGAAATTTGGAGGCAACCAATCTGGCAAGATCATAGGTACAGGAACTATTGGTAATTCGTCTACCTCAATTAATAATGTATGGTTGGTAGATGGTCTTGAACATAACCTTTTAAGCATTAGTCAATTTTTTGATAATGGTTATGATGTGCTTTTTGAGAAAACCAACTGTACTGTAATCAACAAGGAAGACAAATCCACTGTGTTCAAGGGAAAGAGAGTTGATAATGTCTACAAAATCAATTTTTCTGAATTGGATGATCAGGAGGTGATTTGCCTTCTATCAGTGAATGATAAGAAATGGATGTGGCACAGAAGGTTGGGACATGCTAACTGGAGATTAATCTCTAAGCTTAGTAAGTTACAACTTGTTAAAGGGCTACCAGACATTGACTATTATTCAGATGCACTCTGTGTTGCATGTCAGAGAGGGAAAATTGTGAAATCATCTTTTAAAACCAAAGACATTGTTTCAACCTCCAGACCCTTAGAACTACTCCATATTGATTTATTTGGACCAGTAAGTACTGCATCCTTATATGGAAGTAAATATGGATTAGACATTGTTGATGATTATAGCAGATGGACTTGGGTGAAATTCATAACGAGTAAAGATGTTGCTTGTGATGTATTCGTTAGTTTCTGCACTCAAATTCAATCTGAAAAAGAATCAAAGATTTTGAAAGTCAGAAGTGATCATGGTGGAGAGTTTGAAAATGAGCCATTTGAAGCTTTTTGTGAAAAACATGGAATTGTCCATGAATTCTCTTCTCCTAGAACTCCACAACAAAATGGGGTTGTAGAGAGAAAGTATAGAACTTTACAAGAAATGGCCAGAACCATGATCCATGAAAACAATTTACCAAAACATTTTTGGACAGAAGCAGTAAATACAACATGCTATGTCCAGAACAGGATCTATATCAGACCTATTTTGGAGAAAACAACATATGAACTCTTTAAAGGAAGAAAACCCAATATCTCTTACTTTCATCAATTTGGATGTACATGTTACATTCTAAATAACAAGCTCTACCTAAAGAAATTTGATGCCAAGGCCCAAAGAGGAATCTTCTTAGGTTACTCTGAAAAGTCAAAGGCATACAGAGTGTATAATTCAGAAACACTTTGTGTTGAAGAATCTATGCACGTTAAATTTGATGACAAAGAGCTTGAAGATAAAAATTCAAAGCAAGGTGATGTTTTGCAGAGATACAGGTTCCTGAAGCTACTCCAGAACCTGATCAGATAGCTAAATCTGAAGAAAGTCCAGAAGCTGAACCCACATCAGAAGCGCAAGATGAAGCTGCTTCTGATGAAGCACAAGATGGCGCACATCAAGCAGATCCTCCCAGAAACACATTCAAGCACAAGTCTTCACATCCTGAGGAATTAATAATTGGAAACAAAGATAGTCCAAGAAGAACAAGATCATACTTCAGACAAGAAAAATCAATGATTGGACTGATCTCAATGATTGAACCTACAACAGTTGATGAAGCACTTTCAGATGAGGGATGGATCTTAGCTATGCAAGAAGAATTGAATCAATTTCAAAGAAATGATGTGTGGGATCTGGTACCCAAACCTCAGCACAAGAACATTATTGGAACAAAATGGGTATTCAGAAACAAGTTGAATGAGCAAGGAGAAGTAACAAGAAACAAAGCCAGACTTGTTGCACAAGGGTATAGTCAACAAGAAGGCATTGATTACACTGAAACATTTGCTCCAGTTGCAAGATTGGAAGCAATCAGGTTACTTCTTTCCTATGCAGTTAATCATGGCATAATATTATATCAAATGGATGTCAAGAGTGCATTTCTTAATGGTGTCATAGAAGAAGAAGTGTATGTCAAGCAACCTCCTGGAGTTGAGGATATTAAATATCCTGACCATGTTTTTAAACTGAAGAAATCACTATATGGCTTGAAACAAGCTCCCAGAGCTTGGTATGATAGACTAAGTAATTTCTTAATCAAAAATGATTTTAAAAGAGGACAGGTTGATACAACACTCTTCAGAAGGAACTTTGGGAAAGATATTCTTGTTGTGCAAATATATGTTGATGATATAATATTTGGTTCTATTAATGCATCTCTTTGCAAGGAATTTTCTAAGTTAATGCAGGATGAATTTGAAATGAGCATGATGGGAGAGCTGAAGTTCTTCCTGGGTATTCAAATTAATCAATGCAAAGATGGAGTCTATGTTCATCAATCAAAGTATACAAAGGAGCTTCTGAAGAAGTTCAAGCTTGAAGATTGTAAAGTGATGAACACTCCAATGCACCCTACGTGCACCTTAAGCAAAGAAGATGAAGGAGCTAAAGTAGATCAGAAGCTGTACAGAGGTATGATTGGTTCTTTGTTATACCTCACTGCATCTAGGCCAGATATTTTATTCAGTGTATGCTTGTGTGCAAGATTCCAATCAGATCCTAGAGAATCTCATATGACTGCTGTCAAGAGAATCTTCAGGTATTTGAAAGGAACAACTAATCTTGGACTCCTTTATAGGAAATCCTTAGATTATAAGCTAATTGGATTCTGTGATGCTGATTATGCTGGTGATAGGATTGAAAGAAAGTCAACCAGTGGCAATTGTCAATTTCTGGGTGATAATCTTATATCCTGGGCTAGCAAAAGACAAACAACTATTGCTATGTCTACAGCAGAAGCAGAATACATTTCAGCTGCAAGTTGTTGTACACAACTACTTTGGATGAAACATCAGTTGGAAGACTTTCAGATAATTGCTAACAGTATTCCCATTTATTGTGATAATACTGCTGCTATTTGTTTGTCTAAAAATCCAATTTTGCATTCAAGAGCTAAGCACATTGAAATCAAACACCATTTTATCAGAGACTATGTTCAAAAAGGAATTTTAGATATACAATTCATTGATACTGAAAATCAATGGGCTGATATATTTACTAAGCATTTAACTGTTGAGAGGTTAGATTTTATAAAGAAAAATTTGAACATGCACTTTGTGTCTGATTAAATGTTTGCTTGCTCCTGAATAGGATTTTAGGTTCTGAAGTTAGTTCAGAAGCAGTAGTCCATCAGAAGCTCTTTATTGAGATTCTGTGGAAAACTCGCTTCTCATGACGACGTCAGCATCTGAAGTCCAGAAGCTGGATTTTATACTTCTGAATAGTAGAGTTAGTGGAAATGTTGGGAGTTACTTTTTATGGTAACTTCTGGCCCACTAACTTGGTAGTTACTCTTTAAGTTTCTGACGTGGCCTATCTGTATTGGTGTATAACTAAAAAGGGCAATGATGATTTAATAGCTTTGAAAAGTACTTTCACGCACCCCCAATTTGTCATTAATGTTATGTTTGTTTGTATCTTTTGAATTGCAATCGTTTTTACTCTTAACACTTTGTCAATTCACACACTACTCACTCACAACAAACACATTTGCTTTCAAACCTGTACTTACGAAGTAAGCGCATTCTCTCAACCTTAGAACCCTAAAATCATCATCTTCTTCAAATCTTCTTCAATCAATCAAATGGCATCATCAAGCTCAAAAGTTTCAGAATCTACTTCAAGCATGCAAGGCGCATCAGAATCTGGGTCAGTTTACAAAGAAAAGACTATGACTATGCCAATCAACTCTCTGATTGTCCAAATAGAATCACCAGTGGACTTTGCTTCACTTAAGAAGTACGATGTGGACATGAAAGGTTTGGTAGATACTCAGAAGCTATCTGAGTATTTCGAGATGCTGAATGGGCCAACTTATGTGAACTTGGTCAAAGACTTCTGGTTAAGGGCTGAAGTCTTCAATGGAAAGCCTGCGAAGGTCGTAGGTAAACAAGCTGGGTCAAAGAAAGGGAAGATGACGGTGGAAAATAATCCCACCTCCTTCGGTAGCTTAGAAATAAGGTCTGAAGTGATGGGCATTCCTATAACCATCGCTGAGGATGTTATAGTTAAAGCATGCAGAGTGGATGCTGAAGGCAGGTTCCAAGAAATTGTTAAGAAAGATGACATCCTGCTGCAAAGTTACTTCAACTTGATTCTGGGTGGAGACTCAGAGGGCAAGTCTTCAGAAATGGAAATTCACAACAGGATGTTGGTGAAATTCTGCACTGATTGTTTCTTTCAAAGAGCAGGAGGGTTTGATCAACCCAACAACCAACAGAAGGGTTTCTTTCATGGCTATGCTTGAAAAGATAAACTTCCCAAGATACGTTATGGATCATCTCTGCTGGGCTATTAATGAAGGCACTATCAAAGGAAGGAAACAAGTGCCCTATGGAAGATTGTTGTCTGAGATCTTTCATCAGGGAAGAGTGCTGGAATTTCTGAAGAAAACAAGGGATGCTTCTGATGAATGTTTCAAGGCCTCTACTGCTGAGAAAACTATCAGTAGCAAGACCTTGCATTCTATGCATGTTTTCAAGAAAGCCTCTCAAGATGAAAAGTGGTTGGAAATGACCATAGAAGAAACTGAGATTATCAAAGACTTTCCCTCCATCTTTAAGGAAAGTAATCCTGAAATCTTAGCTAAATCAGTAGCTGAGTATGTCTTGGAGGAAGATGCAAGCTCTCAGGAGGAAGTTGCTCCTGTTAAAGTGAAGAAAGTCAAGGGTGCTACTGCATCAGGAACTGCTACTGATAAAGGCAAGCAACAGAAGGTTGCTAAGAGAAAGAGAGGGAAAGCTGAAACTATTTTCCATAAAGAAAAACTGGATGAAGCTCTGGATGAGCTAGAGAAAGAAGAGGCTGAGCCCAAGATGAAGAAGAAGAAGGCACCTGTACAAATGAAAACCTCTATGGTTGAAATGACTCCTGCCAAGGCCAAAATGGCTAAGGAATATGCTGCTAATGAGATAACAGATAGAAAGGAGAAGAAGAAAATTGCTGCTGCTTCTATTCCTACGAAGAAGAGGAATAGAGTAGATACTAATGTCAGCAAGAAACAGGTTGCTGCCCCCATCTTTACTCCAATGGTGGAAGTAACTTCTGATATGAAGATGAAGGCTGATGAGCAAGCTGTTCAGATGTTAGTTGAACTGAAAAGAAAGGAAGCTCAGTACAATCTGGAGAGGGATCAAAGGCTTAAGGCTTCAGGACTTGAAAAGTGTGATGAATTCTTCAAGGAGAAGTTTGTAGAAGTCAAGGAAGTGGCTGATAAAGCTTTGAAGAAAGTTGGAACTTCAGAAGCAGTCCTAAAAGCACCAGATGCTACCACTTCAGTAGCTGGAACTTCAGTTAAGGTATGTCAGATTCCAGTCACCTCTACCCCCATCTCACCCTCTTCACCACCAGCACCTGAGCCAGAAGAAGACACTTCTGTCTTGGATAATCTTGTTCAACACTACTCAGGTGAATTACATCTGGTCAAACCTTCCTTAGAAAAAGCCTCTGAGACAATTCCAGAAGCAGTTGCTTCTGAAAAAGTTGTTTCAGAAAGCCCCCATCAACAAACACCTGAACCACACAAACCCACATCACCCCCACAACAACAATCACCATTAGCTGACATTGACCCCCAACCCAACATTCAAACTCAACAAACTTCACCACAACAACCACCTCAATCTAACTCACAACCAGAGCATACTGAACCACAAGAAGAACAAACTTTACCCAAACCCACTCCCATGGATATTGACAATCATCAAGTCAATCTCCAAGCCTCAACCTCCACCTCACACATTGCTTCTGACCAACCATCATCCTCAACTCCATCTCAACAAATCACCATTTCAGAATCCAACCTTGTTCAAGAACTTGTCCTTAGCGATTCTGACCAATCCTCAGACCTTGAAACCCTTGAACAACCACCCATAGACATCCTGGAAGCTGAGTATATTGATGTAGAGCTACTCAAGATCCTCTCCGAAATGCATGATCTGGTGGATCAAAGAAGGACAATTGATCTAACCAATGCATATGAGGAAGAATGGGCATCAGTTCAGAAGAGAGCTACTGAGCTAATAGAGTCTGTAAAGAACAAGTGCATCAGAATCAAGGGAGCTACTGTCAGAAGATTGCTAAAGGATCTGAAGCAAAGACTTAGAGCTGGAGGTCCCAGACTGCTTCTGGCAAACAAGCCATTCTTCTCAGAAGCTGACTACTTGACCAGAGAGGCAAGAATGTTCAAGCTGCTCAGGCAGAGGATGGCATAGCAGCAGCAGGAAGCTAAAGCAAGGGAGCTAGAACTTCTTCAGAGGCAACAGGCTCTTGAAGAACTGGTGAAGAAGCTAGCAGAAGAATTAGAGAAGATGAAGAAACAACAACAAACCAACCCTTAGTTGCACACCTTAGTGTTTATATTTTGTTTGTTGTTTGTTTTTAGCTACTTTAGTTCTTGCTTCTGAACATTTCTTGTTTTATCTTTTTACTGCTTCTGATGCTTAGTTGATTCTGGATTCATGAATGCCTGGATATTTTTTTATTTTTACTCAGTTTTTTATGCTCTGATTATATTTTTGATGAGATTATAGGTTCTAATTTTAGTTATACTCTCTTCTTGTTTGAGTTTTTCTCAAATCTTTTTGTTGTTATTGCTTATTTGCTTTTTGCTAATGACAAAAGGGGGAGTATATATGATAGTATTTAAAGGCTCTGAGCCCCATTAATGATATTTGAAAATTTTGAAAAACTTCTATCCTTTTGTTTTACCTAAAAAGGGGTGCATCAAAAAAGGGGGAGATCAAATTTCAAATAAAATTTAATTGAACCACTCTTCTCATCTATAATTCATTTCATTTAAAGCTCTGATGTTATTATTGTGCGTTAAATGAATTTAATTAACCTGGATAGAACTTAGGGGGAGCTTACAAACCTCACCTTAAAGACTATCAGACTCAGGGGGAGTTTGAGCTTACAAACCTCAGATTCTGAGCTTACAAACCTCAGAACCCCAAAGTCAACTTGTTAATTAGATTAACAAAATTTATCAATTTTAAATACTATTGTTTGTCATCATCAAAAAGGGGGAGATTGTTGGAATAAAATGTGTTTAACAATGAACCTTAAAGAGTTTTGATGATAACAAGGTATTAAAAATTGTAAATTGGACTAGCTAATATTTGTTCAAGTGTACAGGACCATAATTAAAAAGTTACATCATTTATTGGTTCTGAATGAGCAAATAAAGAGCAAAAGGAATCAACAAAATTGAAGCTTAGACGCTCCTCAAGGCAACTTGCTCCTGAAGAGAATAAGCGCTCCTGAAGTAAAGCCGCTCCTGAAGTTAGTAAAGTGCTCCTGAAGACAAGAGGTCCAGAAGCTGCACCATCAGAAGCTGTGTTATCAGAAGCTGCATCATCAGAAGCCGCGTTATCAGAAGCTGCCTCATCAGAAGCCATTTCACCAGAAGCTGAAGATCAACTAAATTTGAGAAATTCAAGGATTCAAGAGCTGTGTCATGGATCGAAATTCATCAAAGGACAATAAAAGGTCAGTGGAATTTTGCAACGGTCATTTCAAAGGTGTTTGAAGACATGTGCTTGCAATTTTGGACGAAAGCGTTGACATTGTACTTTGTACGAACTATACAACCACCTTCTCCACTACTCTGTTTTGTGTCCACGCTACAAGACAAGAAAAACAGCTCCAGAATACGGCTTCGCCTGCATAGATGTTCCTTTGGATAAGGAATGGATTTTAAATTGGTTCTTCATAGGACAACAACCAAATCAGGCAAATGATCATTGGTGAAAGATCAAGCTTCAACAACGACTCTTTGATGTGCTGGCAATTTCACAACGTCTCTCTCACACCTCTATATAAAGGAGTGAAGACTTAGAGATTTGGTAATGCTGAACGAAAGACTCACAACATTTTTACAAGTGCCAAACCTCTGCTGAAATTGTTCTGCATTCACTTAGAATTTCTGTGTCTCAAAGTTTCATCTTAGAAATTCTTAAGTTATTGAGTCTGTATCTGATTTGTATTGTGAGCACCTCTGATTGTATATCAAGTGTTCAACCTTAAACAATTTTATGTGTAATTTTGTTTAGTTAGAAGTCTCTTGCAGTTGTGCTTGAGCAGGGAAATCTCTTGATTGTGTTCTTGAGCAAAGGAAGACTCTTGCAAAGTGTGCTTGAGCAAAGGAAGTCTCTTGCAGGTGTGCTTGAGCAATTGTAATCAGATATTACTCTTAGTGAAATCTCCTTGGAAGTGCAAGGGGGACTGGACTACTTCCGGATTGTGGAAGGAACCAGTATAATTGCTTTGTGTCGTTCTTCTTCTCTCTCTCTCTGTTTTATTCCGCTGCATTTAGATTCTGATTATCACTTCAGAAGCTGTCTCACTTAGCTTCTGACCAGTGTGTTCAGTTTTTAGGAGAAACGAAGAATTTTCCAAAACACAATTCAACCCCCCTTCTTGTGTTTTTCTCACCTTCAGTCGGTGTTGTCAAGTTTTTGAAATAATTAAAGAGTTGTTATTGAGAAATTATGTGAAGCATTAACATTGTTTAATTGTTTTTGTTGTTTATGTTGTTAAATTCTGTTGATGAATTATATGAATCTCACCCCTTCTATTTGAATGTTACCTCTACGTGGGTAAGGTGCAGATAACTAGGATTAGCTGCTGATGTGCGTTCACTCCCTCACGCGTCGTCTTAGGGTCGCTCTGATACGTAACGGGATGGGGATATTCACATTGTTTTCCATTTGTTACGTATTACTATGAATTATGTTGATGAACCATTTGAAATGGAAGTTTTAAGAAGTTGTTTATGTTGAGGCCGTAATGTCATTTTGTTGAATAATGAAATGTTTTTCCGCTGCGATGTAATTTGAATTATTGATAAAATATGTTTAAATAAATAGTAATTTTACTCTATTTGTCTTTTAAAGAAGTGTGACATCCTCTTTAAGTTGAATACTCTGATTTTTATGTATTATTTTACATGTTGGGAAAACGGGGTGTTACAATTGGTATCAGAGCAGGTCGGTCCGTCCGACCAAGTAGTTGAGTCACGTAGTGTCGTGTGACAGTTGAAATACCGTTATTGTGTTGTCCTGATTATTGTTTGTTGTGTAGAGAACTAAGATGGCTGGAAGAAAAGATGCTGCTATTGCTGCTGCGTTGCAAGCTGTAGCTCAAGCTGTGGGGCAACAACCTAATGCTGGTGCCGGCGCTAATGACGGAGTTAGGATGCTGGAAACTTTTCTGAGGAATCATCCACCTACTTTCGGGTGAAGGTATGATCCTGATGGAGCTCAGACGTGGCTCAAAGAAGTTGAAAGAATTTTCCGGGTCATGCAATGCAGTGAGGTTCAGATGGTGCGTTTTGGTACGCACATGTTAGCGGAGGAAGCTGATGATTGGTGGGTGAGTGTTCAACCAATCCTAGAGAATGGAGGTGAAGTTGTTACCTGGGCTGTGTTTAGGAGGGAGTTCCTGAACAGGTACTTTCTGGAAGATGTTCGATGGAAGAAGGAGATTTAATTTCTTGAGTTGAAGTAGGGTGACATGTCGGTGACCGAGTATGCTGCTAAGTTTGTGGAATTGGCTAAGTTTTATCCACACTACACTGCTGAGACTGCTGAATTCTCCAAGTGTATTAAGTTTGAGAATGGCTTGCGTGCTGAGATCAAGTGGGCCATTGGATATCAGAAGATCCGTCAATTTTCTGAATTGGTGAGCAGTTGCAGGATCCATGAGGAAGATACCAAAGCTCATTACAAGGTTATGAGTGAGCGGAGGGGTAAGAGTCAGCAGAGTCGTCCAAAGCCTTACAGTGCTCCTGCTGATAATGGTAAGCAAAGGGTGAATGATGAGAGGAGGCCTAGAAAGAAGGATACTCCTGCTGAGGTTGTTTGCTACAAGTGTGGTGAGAAGGGCCTCAAGAGTAATGCTTGTTCTGGTGATGTAAAACGGTGTTTCCGTTGTGGTAAGAAAGGGCATACTATTACAGAGTGCATGCATGATGATATGATGTGTTTCAACTGTAATGAAGAAGGTCACATTGGTTCGCAGTGCAAGAAGCCTAAGAAGGCTCAGGCTAGTGGGAAAGTGTTTGCTTTGACTGTTACGCAAACAGTAAATGAGGACCGGCTGATCAGAGGTACATGTTTCGTTAATAGTACTCCTTTAATTGCTATTATTGATACTGGCACTACGCATTGTTTTATTGCTGCTGATTGTGCTTCTAAGTTGGGTTTTGTTATGTCATGTATGAATGAGGAAATGGTTGTCGAAACTCCAGCTAAGGGTTCAGTGACTACTTCTCTAGTGTGTCTGAAGTGTCCGTTGTCGATGTTTAATCGAGACTTTGAAGTTGATTTAGTCTGTTTTCCTTTGAGTGGAATGGATGTAATACTTGGTATGAACTAGTTGGAGTATAACCATGTTCATATTAATTGTCTTAGTAAGACGGTGCATTTTTCTTCTGCTGAAGAAGAGAGTGGAGCTGAGTTCTTGACTACTAAGCAGCTGAAGCAGTTAGCGCGTGATGGAATTCCGATGTTTTCCTTGATGGCGTCCTTGTCTGTTGAGAATCAAGCGGTAATTGATAAGTTGCAAGTTGTGTGCGAATTTCCAGAAGTTTTTCCTGATGAGATTCCTGATGTGCCGCCGGAGAAGGAAGTTGAATTTTCAATTGATATTGTTCCAGGTACAAAGCCTATGTCTATGGTGCCTTACCAAAGATACTGGGTCACTGGGTTACTGGTCGAACCATTGGGTCATTGGTCGAACCGCTTGATAGAACCGGATTAAACCGGATGACTCGGTTAGATAACTCGGTCTCTATATTAAATCCGTGTAGGTATTAAACGAGATTGAATCGGATGACTCGGTGGCTAATATTCAAAATTTCCTAAATTCCTTACAAATTTTCAATTTTCTAATGTATTTTACCCATTTAATTTAATCAATTTTTTTCCCTGATTCATTGCCCTTTTAAAATTTCAATTATTATTTTTTTATTTAAAAATTAATAACGATATTTTTTTAGGAAAAAGTTAATAACAATATCATGCCTAAATTTTCTTCAAAACAAAAAACAATATTATGCCAATTTACTCTGCTACTACTATGGAGTACTCACTACTATGTACACTAAAAACGTAAAAATAAACCCAGCCCATTGTAAAAGGCCCAAATTTTCTACAATTTTAACCCTAATCTCTCTCATCTTTTAGAAGTTGTCTCTTTTCGTGGTTTTCCTCACAGCCGCCGCACAGATTGAATGAATAACAATGTTTTTCATCTCTTCTTCAAGTTGCACATAATAATTTGTAGTTGTTTTTCCTCTTCTCCAAGTTCCTTTCATCTCTTCTTCTCCATTGGTTTTTCCTTTTTTTTTTTTTTATAATCAAACACTGACCCGGTCCGGTTCAATGAAATCGCCGAGTCATCGGTTTTTGCACGGTTTGTCCGAGTCACACCGGTTTGCGCCGATTTAAGTGCATGTCCGATCCAACTGACAACTTGAACCGGTCCCCATCCCGGTTCCCGGTCGGACTGGTTCAACCGGCCGGTTAGGTCCGGTTTTTAAAACTATGCGCCTTACTGTATGTCGGCTTCTGAGTTGGCTGAGTTGAAGAAACAGTTAGAGGATTTGCTTGATAAGAAGTTTGTAAGACCGAGTGTTTCACCTTGGGGAGTGTCGGTGTTGCTGGTCAAGAAGAAAGGTGGTAGCATGAGGTTGTGTATTGATTATCGGCAGTTGAATAAAGTGACGATAAAGAATAGTTATCCACTTCCAAGAATCGATGATTTGATGGATCAGTTAGTGAGTGCACATGTGTTTAGCAAGATTGATTTGAGATCGGGCTATCATCAGATTAAAGTGAAGCATGAGGATATGCAGAAGACGACCTTTATGACACGTTACAGACATTATGAATATTCAGTGAAGCCTTTCGGTGTTACTAATGCACCGGGTGTATTTATGGAATACATGAATCGTATTTTTCATGCTTATTTAGATCGCTTTGTTGTTGTGTTCATTGATGATATTTTGCTCTAAGTCTGAAGAAAAACATGCCGAGCATTTGAAGATTGTTTTGCAAGTGCTGAAAGAGAAGAAGTTATATGCCAAGTTGTCAAAGTGTGAATTCTGGTTGAATGAGATGAGTTTTCTTGGCCATATTATTTATGGTAGTGGTATTGTTGTAGATCCGTCTAAAGTTGATGCAGTATCACAATGGGAGACTCCGAAGTCGGTTACCGAGGTTAGAAGCTTTTTGGGTTTGGCAGGTTATTACCGCAGGTTTATAGAAGGATTTTCAAAGTTAGCACTTCCGTTAACTCAGTTGACCTGTAAAGGTAGAACTTTTGTGTGGGATGTTCAGTGTGAGAACAGCTTTAATGAATTGAAGCAGCGGTTGACGACGGCTCCGGTTTTGATTTTACCAAAGTTTGATGAACCTTTTGTTGTGTATTGTGATGCATCCAAGTTGGGTTTAGGTGGTGTGCTTATGCAGAATAACAAGGTAGTGGCTTATGCATCGAGGCAGTTGAGGATTCATGAACGAAATTATCCTACTCCTGATCTTGAGTTAGCTGCAGTAGTCTTTGTGTTTAAGATTTTGAGACATTATTTGTATGGTTCTAGATTTGAAGTGTTCAGTGTAACGCCCTATTTCTATTAAAGCAATAAAACATGCGAATATAGCAAATATTCAAGAAATAGACGCTACGTCTCAAACTAATCATCAACTTGCATGCATAGATATAAATCTCAACAGTCGCAGCGGACATAAATTCATACATCTCCATATCAAATCAATACATATACCATGGTCAAATACATCATCATAAGAAGATTCTCCAACCTTAACAATCAGTACATCTCAAATAAATAAAATAAGTTGAAAACGGCCAAAAGACACAGACTCAACCTAATCAGAGCCCTAAGCTATAACTCCAAAATGATAGCTGAGGCTAACTCCAGCTATCCAAGCACTCACCACAAGCGGACTACTCCTGCACAACGTCTACCCATACATACAGACAGGTAGGCGGTCAAAACCACTAGAGGTTAGCATTACATTAATCATAATCAAGAATAATCAACTTGACATAAGTAATTTAATTCAATTGTTTACTAAACAACATAAGCAATTAACCTCCACAATCACACAATATTACTATTTATCACAAGTATATGTATCCATCGCACATTCATCATTAACATTCTCCACACAACAACAAATCAAGACACACGCCAAAATGATATGCACCTAGACTCGACGCATGCATGCATGTGGTACCAAATCTCCTCAAGGTCGTCACCCATGATGCATCAAAAACAACATTATCAACGGCTATAGTCAACGACAATATGGATATAACATCTAACACGACATATGATGCATGAACATATGACTCAATCCACAATGCATATGTTCACAACAATTCAACGGCTATAATCAATGGCTATCATCAACGGCTATCATCGACGACTATCATCAACATTCAACTTTATCATAAAGTTCAGCAAACTCCATTCAATACAACACATGATAACAACATCATATTCATCACCTTGCAATCATTCATACATCTTCCTACAATAATATCTAACTATCCTTAGAGAATTTATAAAGCATTCGGCTCATAAAACCATTTCATCAAAGTTTGTCTCTAACTTCACCATTGTAAAATAATTGAAGCTTTTGAACCAAAACCAAGTAAACAAGTTTCAATGCCTCAACTAAGCATACATCTAGGCCACATATGAGTGCAGTAGAGGATACCTTGGCGTTTCACCGGCTAAGTGTGACAAATTCATGAAAAACTCAAAGTTCGTCTCACTTTATCACTTTTACAAAAGAATGAAAATTTTCAAAGCAAAACAAGTTAAAACTTGATGAAACCAATCACAACCATTTTTAGAAGTTATATAAACATTATACAACCTTAATCCCACTTTAATTTTCGGAGAAAAACAAGTTTTCGGAAAAATCCATGTTTGGACCGTTTTTCCAAAGTTAAGTGAAAATCCACAAAATCAAGTCCAATTCGATTTAAACCATGTCCAGTAGGATTAAGTGAATAAACAGAGGTTTAACAAGTTAAAAGAAACATTTTAGAAGTCTCGGATTGGCCCCCAAGTGCACGAAGCGAAGAAATAAAAATGGCTGAACTGGAAGCTGCACGCTTAAGCCTCCTCTGCAAGCTTAAGCGTCCAAGTTCCAGTAGCTTCTGGACTTAGCACGCTTGGAGCACGCTTAAGCGTCCTAACTCCAGAAGCTGCTCGCTTAGAGCACGCTGCAGCACGCTTAAGCGTGCTGTCTCAGTTTCTGTCAAAATTGTTACGGGTTCCAATCCCTTCCACCCCAAAATCCCCATTTTGATCCGTCCAAACCCCAAAACTTAATCCCAAAGATGTTTACATGTCATATATACTTCAAAACACTCAAACATACACAAGTTTTGAGATTACCACATCAATTCATCAAAATTCACCATTTCACCAACACCCCTCAACTTTCAACAACAACAAATTTCATCATCAATTCACCAAATTCATGATACCCAATGCATCAATTCAACAACAACACATCTAACAATAACAACAAAACATTGGAACATGAATTCATCATCAATCTAACAACCACAACATTATTCATCATCAATTTCATACCAAAAACATATCATGTTCATATCTACCCATTTTGACATACAAATTCAACAACAACAACACAATTAACTTTCAATTCATGTACATAATCATGTCAACAAAATTAAGCACGAAATTCTACAACCAAAATCAAACTAAGCACTTAACCACAATTATGCAAAGAATTAGGGTAGACTTAAACTAAAGGATTATGATTAAAGCCTAACCCCCTTACCTTAATTCTTCAAAATCAACACTAGGGCTTCACTTTAGCTCCAATCCTTGAAGCTTGACCTCCCTCTAGCTCTCTCTCTAGCTTCCTCTTCAAACTCTTATCTTCTCTCTATCTCTATCCCTTTTCAATTGCAAATGTTGGTGAAAAACCCTATTTCTCTACTAACAAGAGTTTATATAGGTTCACCTAATTGGGCTTAACTCACAATGCCTTAATGGGCCTAACCCATTTCTATTCTAACCCAAAAAGTTATTACTCACTTAACGGTAAAATGTAATACTAACGGTCACTTACCGGTAACAAAACAAATTACTACACTCTCCGGTAACTTAGTAAAATAACAACCCTCATTAAATACTAAAAACATTCCTCAACAAATTTACTAAATTACCCCTACTCACAAAATGACCAAAATACCCCTAAGTCCAAAATGACTAAAATACCCTTCTAACACCGAATTCTACAAATCCCAACCAAAAATACACACAGAGGCAATTAGTCACATATGAGCACACATAACACACATAATTAAATAATAAAATAAATCTAGCGAAAAATCGGGCTATTACAACTCTCCCCCACTAAAAAGAATTTTCGCCCTCGAAAATTACCTGAAGGAAACAACTCTGGATACGCAACCCTCATCCTACTCTCCGATTCCCAAGTGGCATTCTCACCAGTCGGTCCAACCCAAATCACTTTAACCAAAACGATCTCCTTGCCACGCAAACGCTTCACCTCTCGATCTTCAATCCTAACTGGCCAAGTCTCAACGGTCAAATTATCTCTTGCTTCCAAATCATCCACTAATCACATGAGACGCATCATACACGTACTTCCGCAACCGAGACACATGAAACACATCATGAAGATTCGACAAAGACGGTGGTAACGCAATCCGATACGCTACAACCCCAATCTTCTCAACAATCTCGAACGGTCCAACAAAACGAGGAGTTAACTTCCGACACTTCAAAGCACGACCAACACCATTTACATGATTCACTCTCAAAAACACATGATCACCCACCTGAAATTCAATGTCCTTCCTCCTCTTATCATGATAACTCTTCTGCCTACTCTGAGACGCTCTCATCTTCTCTTGAATCATCTTAACCTTTTCCGTAGTCTCTTACAAAACTTCCGGTCCTAACAAATCACTTTCACCTGACTCATACCAACATAACAGCGTTCTACACCTCCGGCCATACAAAGCCTCAAATGGTGCCATTCCGATGCTAGAATGAAAACTGTTGTTGTAAGTAAACTCAATCAACGGTAGACATTCAACCCAACTGACACCTTGCTCCAAAACACAAGCTCCCAACAAATCTTCCAAACTCTGAATAGTCCTCTCCGTATGACCATCAATCTGGGGATGATAAGCAGAACTCAACCTCAACTTAGTTCCCAAAGCAACTTGCAAACTCTCCCAAAACTTAGAAGTAAACCTCGGATCCCGATCCGACACAATACTAGAAGAAATACCATGTAATCTAACAATCTGCTCAATGTAGATCTCCGCCAACTTCGCCACAGACATACCGGTCTTAATAGAAACAAAATGTGCCGACTTCCTCAACCGATCAACAATCACCCAAATCGAGTCAAAACCCTTAACAGTCTTCGGCAAAGCTCCAACAAAATCCATAGAGATACTATCCCACTTCCACTCTGGCACAAATAACGGTTGCATCAAACCCGACGGCTTCTGATGTTCAATCTTAGACTTCTGACAAACCAAACAAGCATATACAAATTCCGCGATCTCTTTCTTCATTCCAGGCCACCCAAACCGTCTCTTCAAATCCTGATACATCTTAGTCGCTCCTGGGTGAATACTCAAACTACTTCTGTGACCTTCTTCCAAAATCCGTCTCTTAAGCTCAAGAACATTCGGTACACAAACACGATCACGAAACATCAAAACACCGTTCTCATCCAACCTGAAGTCTCCACCCTTACCTTGGTTAACCAACACCACACGATCTACAAGTTCCAAATCTTCCTTCTGTCCATTCTTAATCTCTTCCACAATATTACTCGTCAGCTTCAACATTTCCAATCTCACACCATCCGGTGTCAATTCACTAACCAAACTCAAATCTCGGAACTGCTCAATCAACTCCAACTCCTTAACCATTAAAGCAGACATATGCAACGACTTCCTACTCAAAGCATCAGCAACAACATTCGCCTTTCTGGGATGATAATTCAACTGAAAGTTGAAATCCTTAAGATACTTCAACCATCTTCTCTGCCTCATATTCAACTCCTTCTGGTCAAACAAATACTTCAAACTCTTGTGATCACTGAACACTTCAAACTTAAAACCATACAAATAATGCCTCCAAATCTTCAACACATACACAATGGCCGCTAATTCCAAGTCATGAGTCGGATATTCTTCTCATGCACTTTCTCTTTTCTTTTTTTTCAAGTCTTTTCTCCCCACACAAACTTATACTACTTTTACTCTGAAGACTTTTAAGGGTTCAATTTACCATTAAGGTTAGAACGTGTTCCTTAAAATACTTACTCATACACTTGCTCAAAGGTTGCAACTATGTGTGAGAATAACCATCTTCGTGAAGTGCGGCGCTTCATCATGAAGCCGTTGGAGAACATATGTACAGTGTCTGATGCACTGAGGCATGCTTAGGTGGGGTGGTGAGCACCAGAGTTAGGGTGATCGCCTAAGCGGCGTGCGTTGATCCGATGAGCTACTTGTCCACCTATCAGAGTTGGATTGGTTTTCTAACCGGTCCAGAAAATCTAATATGAACAACGATTAAACAAAAGAAAGTGCACATTGCCAGGGGCAAAGTTTATCGGTGTAATATACAAGACTATATAATATTATTTAGGCTTAATTGCATGTTTGGTCCCTTATGTTTATTTTAGTTTTCAAGTTGGTCCCTTACGTTTTGAAAGTTTCAAGTTGGTCCCTTACGTTTTAAAAGTTTTCAAGTTGGTCCCTTACGTTTTGAAAGTTTCAAGTTGGTCCCTTATGTTTATTTTAGTTTTCAAGTTGGTCCCTTATGTTTATTTTAGTTTTCAAGTCGGTCCAAAACATAAGGGACCAACTTGAAAACTAAAATAAACATAAGGGACCAACTTGAAAACTAAAATAAACATAAGGGGCCAACTTGAAAACTAAAATAAACATAAGGGACTAACTTGAAACTTTCAAAACGTAAGGGACCAACTTGAAAACTAAAATAAACGTATGGGACCAACTTGAAACTTTCAAAACATAAGGGACCAACTTGAAAACTAAAATAAACATAAGGGACCAAACATGCAATTAAGCCTATTATTTATTCGAAGGGTTGAATGCTAATACACATACATTAATTACTTTTTGCCACGTTCCTCTTCATTACTGAACAAATTGTGTAGCCTCTTGAACCTTATTTATGTATGACAACACCAATATTGTTATATTGTACATTATACTATGTACAACTATTTGGGAGTTAATCTGACAGGGCAAATAGAGAAAGCAATACAACGAGTAACTTTTGCCAACATAAACCTCTTACTCCACCCACGAGCTAATTTGTTGGAGACTTAGCTTCTTACTCCGTCGATCATTACAATGGATTATAATGACATTTTTTTATTGTTTCCATCAGTTACGGACAATGTCAATCAATTTGTAACAGAATATGGGAAGTCAATATTAACGGAAAAAAATGGAATAAATATGTAACGGAAAATGGAGGCCATAAGAGTGGGAGGGAAAATTGGGATGAGGTGGCAAAAAATGAAGGGAAAAATTATAATGACATGGCAAAAGATGGGGATTATTGTTACATTACTATCTTCTCATTACATGTTACATATAATAGAAAGATAATTGTGGCGTTGTTGCTATTGATTATGATTTGGATTTTGCTAATTATGTTGATGATGTTGGATTTGTCTCTTAAGCTTGTATCTACCACAAATTTATTTGATGCAAATCTTTTTTTAATAACAACAAAAAGCATTTTAAAAATTGTTTGACGGGCAGAACCTCAGACTCATCAGTTTGCCACTAAGTGGGATGTGATTTTTGACTCAGTCACCTAAATTGAATCGGCTCATCTCGTTCCATTTTTGTGCGAGCTTAAGCGGTGTTGGCCTAAAGGGGTAGACCAGCCTGCTTTTCTATCCCTAATTATGGAGACTTATACATATACAGTCAATGATAGCATATCCATTTCAGACTTTTGCACTTTCTTATTTGTTACATTAAATGGATGAATACGAAGCAAAGTGAAATATCTCAATCAATGCCACTACCAAGATAATCTAATAAAAAAAATTCCAACACCCTTCTATAAGCAAACATTTAAATGGTTGAAATAGAAAATACTTAAAATTGTAATTTATTCAGGTACTTTTTCTAGGAGAATTTATTTAGCTACTTAGTGACATGTTGTTACATTAGACATTATTTTAGAAAGCATACATGGAAGAACACATCTACCTATACATATGTAATCCAACATGAAAGAAAAACTAATCAATACACGTAGGAAATAGTCTTGACTTGATTGATTTATTTGCTTGTATCTTTCTTTATTGATATGCATTTGTCATTTTTATGCTCAAATCTTTTTTTCAAGTTTAACTCCAGTGGAAGACAATGGAACATATCTACGATACTCAGCTAAAGCCCACAATGGGAAAATATCTCTATACATTGTGTAATGCAACATACAATTTTTGAAGATTACTCCTGTGATTCCCTACAATAAATAAGACAAAATTAAAATTAATAATAGGTCTTTTTTTTGTCAAAAAAAAAAAATTGAGTTTTGATTTCATGGTAAGTGCATGCATGCATATGCATTTTAATTATATTTTTCTTGGTCCCCATTTGAGTGTCTTGACAAAGTTAAGATGGTAAATTAATCACTACACAAGTGGCTAAAGATATCACCTACCCACAATGTTTTGTTTTTTTATTTGATTATACAAGGCTACTGGCTTGTTTTTCAAGACACAATTCATTCTTTCCTATATAATCAATTTCGGTATTGTGAGCTAAGCATAAATAGGAGCCTCATTATTTAATATGTAAGTATTAATTAACATGAACCTGTTGGGGCCAATCACCCTCTTCCAATTGGGAATTGATGAGAAATTTTGCAGCACGATGAAGAGGAGTAAGGTCTCTCTCTGCCTATATACAAGAATTAGAAAGAAGAGAAAAACACCAATGTTAAGATTCATTTGCATTTATGGTAATAATTGTGGTCTTCCTAATTTGAGTGAGAAACAGTTGTGTGCAGAGGATATTTGGTTAAAAAAAATGAGAATGATAACTAGTGCTTCAAGGGCGATGTTTAAGCATCCAAAAGTAAATTTTGATGAAAAAATTATGTAATCATTACTTGTTTAAAAGTAACATCTTATATTCACAAGATAAAATTTCTATTTGTAGATTCTTTAACTAATGCCCTGATGCCACTGGTTAGCAAGACCCTAAAAAAAGTATTTTGACCTTTAATTCATGAAGAGCATACCTGGCCAGCATAAATTAAACTCATGAGACCCCATGCAGTTTGTACAACATTTGATTGTTGGCTTTCTTCAAGAGGTATATATTTCTGCATTATTGTTAGTAATTTAATAAGACATAATCACAATTTTCTACTCTAGTTGAAGTTGAAGAATGATTAGTAATACTAATAATAACTCAATATGAACCTTTTTTGGGCATGAAAGATAGCTCTCTCCCCAACCACCATCCTCTCTGTGTTGTGAGAAGAAATTGAACAGCTTTACGAATCGCAACAGAATTGGTGTAAGTCTTTCCAGCAGCTGCTAAACCACCAAGAGCAAAATAAGTACCATAAATGAAGCAAATTCCCCAACTTCCATACCATGAACCATCATCTTTTTGTGTATCTTCAATGAATCTAACTGCATTGTCAATGAAATTCTCTATCTCTTTCTTCCTATGATCTGGATATAGCTTATTGAACATAACTAAAGCTTGAATTGCTGGTCCAGTGCACTCAACATACTCATATTCAATTACAATTTCTGCGAAAAATTCGGTGGGATTCAGTACCTGCAAATAAATAACAAAGTTAATTAGTTTATATTAAATTTGAGTGTTTTGTGTGTTTAATGAGACTACACAAGACTATATTTATTAGTACAATCCTTACTTCTAACCATTCTTGAGCTCGTGCCGGCTCCCATGATGACATACCACCCTTTTTACCCTGCAAGAATGAAAGAAAAAAAGTAAATGGTCAAACTCATTTTCACGATTCACGCATTTTCGTTGACGAAGTAACATATTGAAAGATCAATAAGTAGTCAATATATCAATGAAAAATATAGGGCTAAAAATTGAATAGTAGAACTTTCCTGGAGCGACAACAAGAGATTGACTGAATCATATAGCCTCTCTGGTTCCATCTTTTCACCCACAATCTCTGGAGGCAACATTGATAAAAGTAGACAACACTGAAACACCAGAGAGTTTATATTTGTGGTGATTTAAAAGCATGTTTTTAACAAATTAAGTTGTGCATATCTAGCGTATATTGTTATTTACCTTCAGAGCATCTGCGGTGCCATCAAAAATTTGCCATCCATGGTCTTGATCAGAGAAAGTCCACGAGCCTTTAGAAATATGACGATGCATACTCTTAAAATCTCCTGAAGGGTTGTCCCTAACCTGTGAAATAAAAGTATCAATTTCATTGGATTTTAAAATTAGCACACATATTGTTCAAAGGCCTGATGATGAACACAACTAAGTAGATAATAGTAAATCAAATGTGCTATAACTAGAACAATATAATATTAGTACTAATTATAATTATTATTTACTGGCTCGGTAATTAGCTATTTAGTAATCATTAAATTTTTCTTAAAATTTGGATAAACATGATTCATTGGGAGTTTAATTTTCGTAAATTAAAGGAAGGAGAACGGTCATTATGTCATCAATATTAAGCATCTATACCTGAGATTTCTTAATGAAATCATGTCCTCTGGCAAGTGAAGGACTAATTTCTTCAATTAAGTTTGTGGCAAGCAAAGCTTGAACAGCGAACCCAGCATCCCATTCTTGGCTACCAAAACTCTACATTGTATGTATTGCGATTGAAAAAAAATTATTTATTGAATGTATCACATTAGTTACAATAGTAATAATAATTAATCCTATATTACATGTATAATCTAGGAGAATATAAATATTAAGTCAGATTGTAAAAAGGAGAGTCCCTTTGTGAAGCAATAACAGAATCTATTACTCACATATCCAAAAATTTGTCTTTCTTCCTATTCTAATCTTGAATATTCTAAGCTCTGCCAATTTTGTCTAAACATGCCAACATTGGAGCAACACATGGATAACATGGACACTGCAGTCGAGTTCTTGAAGCAAACAACTATTGGGCATTCTACTCAACATGCGAAAGTTGAAAACACTGAAGAAATAAACACATTACTCAAGACCTTCATGAAGGAGAAAGGTATTGGTTGGAAAAGGAAGGATTAATTGGGATCAACCATCAATCACACACAAACAATGGCGAACGGAAATGGTTCAAGAAAGTGGAATTGCCAATGTTGGAGGGCACTGATCCAAGTGGGTGGATTGCTCGAGAGGAGAAATACTTCAAAATTACACAGGTGTGTGCATTCGTGAGTAGGGAGGGATCAGTGCTACTCTGGTTCTGATTTTGGTGAAAAAGGAATATTCTTGCAGTTTTGGTTAAGTCCTCGGCTTTATCGAAAATAATCTTTTTGATTGGAATCTCATAATTTTTATTTTAGGGGAGGACAAAGATGGAGAGGTCGCAACGGAAATGATCTAGTTGGAATTTTGTTGGAAGGAGGAGCAATTTTGTTGGCGAGAAGAGGAATCTTCTTTCTTTATAGCATATGGATGATTGTGGATAGATCGAGTAAATATGATCATTTTGTACCCTTTAAACACCCTTATTCTACAAGATCTTTAGATGAGATATTTGCTTCGAAGGTAATGAAGTTCACTGGGATCCGGTCTCCATCATAATATAGATCTTACTTTCATGTGTAATTTTTGGCAAGAACTATTCATGTTGCAAGGAACATAACTACGCATGAGAACCTATCACCAGGAGTATGATGGTCAAACAAAGGTGTATAGAGATTTCATTCACTTGGAAAAATACATATATAATACCAATTTCAAGCATCAGTGGGCAATGCTCCTTTGAGGTATTATATGTGAGAGCCCTTCCTTCTGTTTCCAGGTTTATACTAAGTGAAGAGTTGATCGAAGAAGTGGCACGGGACCTTAAAGATAGAAGCGAAGCTTTGAAACAACTAAAGGCTCACTTGCTGCTTTCACAGGGACAGATGAAGAAATTTGTAAATAGACATAGGACACCATTCACACACGCACACGCACGCACGCACCTGCATGGTCATTCCATCTTCTGAAACCCACAAATAATCCGGGACTCTTGCTAGATGCTTCTTGAAAGCATCTCCATTTGGATCTTCCACCCAACAAGCAAGCATACATAAAGCCTGATAACTATATATATGTTAATAATGGAATATTTGAAATTATTTTATTTTTCAATGAAAAGCTAAATAATCAATATGTTTAATTCCTATGACGATTCTTACCTTTTCTACAGACCCCATGGTTATGTATCGACTATTCTCATCCTCGTAGTGGATATGCTTCATTGTTACTTGAAGGGCTTTTTCTCTTACCAATTTGTTGAAAGGCCAACGAGTGAGAAGTGGCTCACTGAATATGTATAAGCTATCCCAAATCAGATATTGTATCAAAGGACGGGGATAATAAAGATCTTCCTGTATAATACGGCATAAAATGGATCATTTACCCCTCCTATGTATGTTATCATTTAAAGACAACTATGACCTTCACCTTTGCACATAGGTGACGGGCTTTCGACCAATTAACTTTTTCATAAGATTCAGTATGAAGTTCTTCTCTCAACTGTAATATGAGTGGAGTTATTCGACCCACAAACCTCTTCCCATACAAGTAAGACATAGACATGTATGTCAATCGACAATAACACCACATTTTACCTACAATTAATTAATGTGAAAATGAGATAGAATAAACTATCAAGTCAATGTTTGTTCATTTCACACACACATAATATAAATTAACAAAACATAATCAACTAATTGAACCTGGATGCATTGGAAGAAATGAAGGAAGGATCCAAAACTCTGGGGGCATTGGATTGCATCCAGACCAATCAAATACACCAAGTATCTACAGATAAAGAAAACATTTGAAGGATATATAGTAGTAAATAGTTAGTGGATACAAAGTTGAATATTTTCTCTCGTTTCTCCGTGGATTTCATGTTTCATAACAATTTTATATCTGATAAAAACCTAAACCCTAAATGTAAAAAATTGTACCGAAAGCCAGGTTTTTCCCCATGAAGGTATATGTGTTACACCACCGTGATCACGAATCCAGTTTCTTGCTCTTGCACAAGCATTGTCTTGACCTCCATCAGGCCCTTCACCAAGAATTCGCATGCATATATAGTTAAGTGCAGTACAAAACATGGTGCTGTTACCCTCAATGTGTAGACCCCACCCTCCATCTTCATTCTTCAAAAGAAACCACCACATGAAGAACTTTATCTCAAATTTCATGGCTAATCAAGGAAAACAAGCATATATATTTGCATAACAAATGGGTGAATTTGTATGCTGAAATTGGATCATAAAGTAACTGTATATGTACCTGATGACAATATATGTAACGAAGAATCTCTTTGCGATACTCTTGTGGGAATACCAAATCAAGATGTCCCGTAATGTAAACACAAAAAACCTGAAATTTGTGTTTCATCCAGCTTGATCAAATAGTCAAAAGTAAGTAACAAGTGGTTCACCGTTGACACTTCCAAGTTACCAAAGAAGAAGAATGCACGGGACAACCAAGTTGTAAATTTATTTTTCTATAGTAGTGTTTAGTTTAAGAGAGGACTGCTAGGAATATTACTGTTAATTGTGTAATTAATCCTTACTTAGCATGTTACTTGTAATGCAAGTAAGGACATAAACTATCACTCCCTTGTGTTATTGTATGTGTGCGTGCGTGCGTGCCATTATGATATAAAAAATACATGATAATAACATACGTACCTTATATATACTTGAGACCGGAGAGAGTATTTTTTTCATACTCTTTTTTTATTTTTTAAAAATATAATGTTTTGGTAATTAGTTGTTAGATTAGTATTTTCTTTTTTTAACGGTCAAATAATTTAGCTCCTTTATCCCTTAGCTAAAAACAATTAACCTACTATCCCCTTTAATACTCTTTATTGTTTCTTTTGTCTTTTTTTTTCTTTTCTTTTTCATGGGTTAGGCCTACTCTTAGCTTATTAAAAACAAAGATAAGTATTCACCAAAGGAGGAGTGAAAAACATAGGACCAGCAATTTGAGCAGGCCAATGACCATCACTAGTTTGCAATGCTGCTAGGTGATGTGCGCCCCTTCTCAATGTCGTTGTAGCTTTCTCATATGTTATCTCTTCTCCATCTTCTATCTTCACACCAGCAATCGCTTGCTTAAATTTATTTTCTCTAAGAACCTACAATGCCAAGAAGCAAAAATGAAATATGTATAATAGTTAATGAAGTTGATAATGAAATTTCACTGTGCATATACTATATAACATCTAATGATGGATTGAGAGATCTAACAAAAGGGGGGCTATTTTTTAAAATAATAAATATTGTTGTCTCCATCCTTAATTTGTTAGTGTTTCTGTGCAAATGCATGATGGATGATAGATCCTACAAATGGAAGTTTGGAGGAAGGAGGCATTTTCTCAATCAAAGAAGTTCATTTTCAATCAAAGAAGATCATTTTTCTAAATATGCTTGAATCCATTCTATGTTTTTTTATAATCAAAGAAGATCATTTTTCTAAATATGCTTGAATCTATTAAATCACATTCTTAAAGGTGGGTTAAAATAAATATTAAGGGCCTGTTTGGTGCGCAGGATAAAGAGACAGAATATGATAAAACTATCTTATCCCATCTATATCCGTTGTTTGATGCACCAACAGATATGATAAATTTAACCCATTACTAATCTTATCCTATCTCTCCTTTGTAATTTTAATCCTTTGGTTTTTGATGGGTTAGCAACATGATAGCATATATTTATCAAGCGCTTTCTATTCCTCATCCTTCACCCTCCTTCGACTCCCACCAAATCACAAATCTGTTAACTCTATTCTCTGCTATAACATCGACTCCATTCTCTACATATATACCATGTGTGTGCTTCCATTCTTTATAACCATTTCAATTTTTTCCAACTCTTTGTTTTCGTAATCCATGTCAGTTCTTTGTTTTTCAATTGATGGGTTACTATTCAATTGTATACAATCCTTTTTTTTCCTTACTCAAAACTGTTTTGCCTAATCAATTTTTACTCAAATGTTTGTTTGCCGGCGCTCTGAATGTGGTGGTTTAGACGGTGGTGGAATGCTTCAGAATGCTTCTTGGAGTGGATGGGGGTGTGTACCTGCAGGCACTCCGACGCTCAAGTTAGTAGAGATCAGAGAGTGAAGGTTTAGAAGGAAGAGATAGGTTCTACCTTGTGGACTGCAGTGAGTCCCCTATTTATAGAGGTGGAGGGCTGCAGAGCCGTTGTAGTGGCACACCTAGCTCTGGCGGTTACGAAATCGTGGGAAGTGTAACCGCCAGAGAGTTTATTGCGGAAACGTGCAGAGAGACGTTGTGGCTCGTTTGAACCGATCTCGCTCGCTCGGTGCACCCCCCCTCGCGGAGAAGGGGTGTGTCGCAAGTAATGTTGCCAAACGTGGAGTTTGGGCTTTGGATTGTATTGGGCCTAAGTAAATGGGCCAAAGATCCTTTTGGCCGGTCCAGAACAGTAGCCCCCCAAGCCGTTGCTCTTGACTAAGAGTGATAACTTAAGTGCGGATGTTTTGATCGTTCGTGGTCGGTCATGGAAGGAGATTCGTTCTGATGTGCTCTCCTGTGCTAGAGTGGGATGAGTCTTTCTCGCCAGATATGAAGATGTCACCGAATTAGGGAACTGTTTGTAGGGATGGTTGAGAGTGTCATGAGGACTGGGCGCTCGCTATTCTCAGAATCTCCTTTGTACTCTAGTCGAGTAAGTTAGCCCACAAGATGAGTTATGTTCGGTTTTCGAGTGTTCGGCGGAGCAGGATCAGATAGAAAGATTCCCTCGCCAGGAAGTTTGGTCGAATGTCATTCCGTAATTAATGCCCACGTCTTGAGGGAAAAATCGAGGAGACATGACCTTTGGTTTCTGTATGACACGTATAAAGGCTATTGTAGTACTTGAGTACCTATAGTCTGTAGAGTGTTCTTGGTTTGTGTTTCCAAGGTGTCATCAGTACCGTTGATTTAATCCTAAGTTTAGAGAACTGCTACAAGTGATCAGAGTCGTTGGATGGATGATTGGATTTAATCAGGGCCGTAGACAGGCCATTTGAGTGGAGAGTCGTATGCGAAGGATGATACCGGATTGGGGCCTCATGACCTTTGGGAGGTTTGCGAAACGAGTATAAATAGTCCAAACTTTTGTTTGGAACTTCACTGTGTTCTCATTTCTCAGAAACTTAGAAGTTTTTCCAAGAATTCTTTCAAATGCAAAGCATTTCCAAACCTTCAACTTCTCGCTTTCAAGTCCAGTTCATCCATCGTAACAGGTAATGTTCAGATGATTCTTTTTTTCTTTCCCTGTTTTGATTTCTTTAGTTCCTGTTTAAGAAACAATAGAAATGCATGCTCTTAGGGTAGAAGTTACTCCGACTCGGTGGTTTCCGCCGTTTGTTACGGTGGCTTCCGCCTTGTGTGAGGAGTTCTTAGGATTTGATGTCTGCTTTCTGTATGTGTTAAAAAACATTGGCGACAGGCTTTAGTTTCATTCATAAGCTTTGGGCATGTCCGCTGAGAATCGG
The DNA here is from genome assembly GCF_051527215.1 of Medicago sativa. Classification (NCBI taxonomy): domain Eukaryota; kingdom Viridiplantae; phylum Streptophyta; class Magnoliopsida; order Fabales; family Fabaceae; genus Medicago; species Medicago sativa. The sequence continues at coordinate 35,278,641 of NC_140755.1, read as the reverse complement.
TTTCCTCGACGCGTATATTAGATCCGTCGTTTTCTTTTGTCTCTTAATCTTTAGCGGTGGTGTTTGATCCCTTCCTCACCGTGGTTGTCCTGATGGGTGAAGGAAGGGTGGATCTGAATGTTGGATTCACTTTTTCCTTTACTTTTTCGGGTCTTTTATGGCAAACAAGGGAGCTGTTGCGCCTGTCTTTTCTTGGTTGGGGGAAGATCCCCTGGAAACGGAGTCGACTTTTGCTGCTGATGGAGTGGGTGAGATTCCCTTTTGGACCATCGGTGAAGTGGAAGATTGGGAGTTGATTCTTTCGAGCACTTCTGATCAGGTGTGCTCGGAGTACGAAAACTATGTCTTTCCCATGTATGAAGTGGTTTTCAAAGACATGGGTTTCCGACTCCCTTTTTCCAACTTCCAGCGAGAGATGCTTCGTTGGACCAAGTTGTCCCCTTGGCAAATTCATCCCAACTCTTATGCCTTTATGAGGGCTTTCGAGTTGTTGTGTGATTACCTCCAGATTCCTGCTTCCAAGAATGTCTTTTTCTCCTTTTTTACTATGCAACGAGGCGCAGATTGGTTTCCTTTCGTCAGACCCATAAGATATTTGAGATATTTGCTGGGAAAGTTTGGAGTTTTAAAGAGCGCTTCTTCTTCGTAAGACCAAGGAGTGAGGCGGCTTTGGATACTCTTTTGGCAGCTGCGAAGGAAGGTTTTCAGGAACGCCGCCCTCTTTTTCATCTGTGTTGGTCCTAAAACCACTTGGCTATGAGCCGAGGGACTTCAGTCTAACCCTTGCTAGTCTCACTGAGGAGGAGATAGATGTGCGCCAACAACTTTGGGCGTTTTTTCAGTCTCTCCCTCAGAGGGTCGAAACTGACAAACGGGGGAACCCATTGATGAACGCGGAAGGAACACCGGTAACGGAGCCCTGCCTCATCAATACCCACGAGTTGTTGACGTCAGAGGACTTCGAGGGCTGTCTTAGTAGTTTTTACCTTCTTTTAACTTTTAATCAGCTTGTTTTTGTGCCTTGTTCTCCATGTCTAACAAGTTTTTCTTTCATTTCTATGTTTTGCAGGTAAAATGAAAGACTTGGGCGCCCTTGTGAATGCAGCGAGCAAGAAGATCTCCGCTAAGAAGTGTCGCAAGAATATCCAGTCCTTGGAGCACCTCATAGCTGGTTCTGGTCCTGGCTCTACCTCAAGTCCTGTGGTGGACTTGGAAGGCGAGGACCCCTCTGAAGAGCTGGAGTGTGAGCCTGCGAAGAAGCAGAAGATGGGAAGACCTTCCAAGGAGTAGACCACTTCGATCAGGGCAGTTCCTGTTCGTTCGAAAAGGGGGGACTTCCTTCAACTTCCCAAAGCATGGTCTGAGCCGGAGCTGTGCGGCCCTCAATCTACCCTTTTCTTAGACGATCCCGAGCTGAAGATTATCCGGGACTTGGGCCCAGCTGGCCGGAGTAAAGTGATATCTGACGGGGTTATTGCTACTGTGAAGGCTTTGGAGGTCGCCGTGGCCCTGAACAATGCTTCGCTAAAGGGTGAAATCTGGGTCGATGCATTGGCACAGGAGAGGGATGCTCTGACCGCTAAGGTCGCTGCTCTTGAGGAAGAGGCAAGGATCAAGAGGTCCGTTGCTGAAGAGCGTGACCGCCAATTTGCTGTTATGGAGAAGCAATTGGCTGAAGCTCAGACTGCCCTTGAGTAGGCGGCCGACTCTTCCCGGAGGCTGACCGAGGAGAAGGTGTCTTTGGAGGAAGCTCTGAAGAAGGCGGACCTTCCTGGAGAGGATGAGGCGGAAGACACGGCTGTCTTGAGGCGTGCTGGTCTTGTAGACAGGATTGGTGAGCTTGAAGGAAGCTTGCTGGACGCCGTCAAGCTTGGCTTTGATCGTGCAATGGCTCAGCTGAAGGTGGTGAATCCTGACGTCGACCTGATTGTCGAGGGAATTCACCATCTTAGTGATGTAAAAGATGGAGTGATCGAGCCTCCCCCAGACTTGGAGGAAGATGGAGAGCATGTTGATAACGCCCAGGCCAAGGAGGCCTTATAATTAATATCTTCTTCAACAACCATGCTTGTAATGACATTGTGCGCCCTTCGTAGTTTTAGCACCTTTGCAATATAATTAGTTTATTCTCAATTACACTTGTCTGAAAATGTATGATTTATTTTCAAGTATAATGTTTTGAATCTGAATGCTCGTTGTGTGAGGCTACTGTCTGAAGTATTTGTTGAGAGTGAATTGTCCGTCTTGCATGTTTTACAGAATGTAACATTTCGTATGCTCTTAGTGTCCAACTGTGTTTTGATGCTCGCTTTTTGGAAGACGAGGCTTGAAGTGGTGTAGGTCCGTTGAGATGGGATGGCCTGCCCCCCGGCAGTCATTATTTCGACGGAGTGAAATAATGACTGGAGAGTTTTGCATGCCCGCCAGCGACCTTGTTACTTTGATTCGTTGTTTTGAACCAAGTTTTGCCTTTCTCTTCCCAGGCATTAGTTGCTCTGTTTGGAATGTTTTACCCTTTGCGTTGTTTTGCAAGGAAGAGTTCGGGCGTGAAAGTTCTGACTGTTACGCGGAGTATTTGTCAGAAGTACTTCACATCCAAGAGATCGTTTATCTGAATGTGTGTCCAAAGTTGTGTTTTGGACGTAGAGCAACGGATGAACGAAGAAATCAATCTAGGTTCGATGCACTGAGGCGTGAATCACCCATCGCGAGCTGGGGTTCTACTTAACATGCCGAGCAGTGATGTCGCGGCAGTAAGCGTACATACTGAGGAGTAAGAAAATCTATTGTGTAGACTTCTCTTATCCTTTTATTTTTTGGATTCGGAGTGGCACGACTTTCCTCTTCCATTTAATTGTTCGAGAAGTTCGTTATGTTGCACTGAGTATGTACATTAGAGTAGTTTGGCGTCATTTGCCATCTAAGTGTAATACTTTTTGCGCTTTTCGGCATTCCAAGTTCTTAGAATTGTGCCTTTGTAGAGATCTTCCAGCCCGTAAGCCCCTGTTCTGGTTTTCATTCAGACTCTGTAAGGTCCCTCCCAGTTGGCGGCGAGTTTCCCTTCCTCAGAGTCCTTCTGGTTTCGCCGAAGGACAAGGTCGCCTACTTCGAATTCTCTCTTTACGACCTTTTTCCTGTGGCGAGCGGCTATTTTTTGTTTTAGCGCTGTTTCTCGCAAGGCCGCTAGATCTCTGATTTCGTCGACAAATTCGAGCTCTTCACGTAGATTCGCCGTGTTGGCTGGGAAGTCAGTGTTGACGTCAGTCCGCCATGTGAGTTCGGTTAGCTCAATGGGTATGACCGTCTCTGTCCCATACGTGAGTCGAAAGGGTGACTCGCCAGTAGTGGAGTGGAGAGTAGTTCTGTAGGCCCAAAGGACCGTATGCAACTCTTCATCCCACTTAGTTTTGGTTGTGTCTAGCCTCCTTTGTTTGATTCCGATCTTCCTTAAGTAGTCTTGGAATCTTTGGTCTGTGAATTGAGTTCCATTGTCGGATATCACTAGGGCTGGTACTCCGAACCTTGCTAAGATGTTCCTTTTGAAGAAACGAAGTACGTTTTTAGCAGTGATCTTTGCTAATGGTTCAGCCTCGATCCATTTTGTTTAGTAGTCGATGGCTACCACGAGATACTTAAGTTATCCAGTGGCTTTAGAGAATGGTTCCAAAAGGTCAATGCCCCACCATGCGAAGGGCCAAGGGGAAACCAGTGATGTTAGCTCAGTGGGGGTGCGAGGTGCATGTCCCTGTGTCACTAGCACTTGTCGCAAAGGTTTACGTAATCTTGGGCATCTTTCAACATGGTAGGCCAGTAGTACCCTGCTCGTAGGACCTTTTTTACGAGAGCTTTAGCGCCAAGGAGTTGTCTGCAGATGCCGTCGTCAACGTTCGCGAGGACTTCTTGGGTCTCGTTAGGTCCCAAACACTTGATAAATGGCGTGATGAGACCCCTTTTGTATAAGGTTCCCTCCACTATAGTGAATGAGCAGGCCCTTCGTTTTAGCCTTGTCTTCTCGTGTGGATTGGAAGGAAGTTCCACATTCTCTACGTAACGAGAAATGGGTCCCTTCCAATCCTCCAGTCCGGTGATTGAATTGACTTCGTGACCCTGAACGTTTTGTCTATGAACGCTCGGTTCATCGAGAACTTCTTGTATGACGGTTTTGTTTCCGCTGGCAGTCCGTGTGCTGGCGAGCTTTGAAAGAATGTCTGCCCTAGTGTTCTGTTCCCGGGGAACATGAGTTACCTCAACAGTTTCGAATTCTTTCATTTTCTCTAGTACCAGCTAGACGAACTGTTGGAGGTGCTCCTCTTTGACCTGGAATTCGCCTATGACCTGGGAAGCTACCAACTGTGAATCGGTAAAGATTTTTACCTTTTTGGCTCCCAGGTCTTGAGCGGTTCGCAAGCCAGCTAAGAAGGCTTCGTACTCTGCAGTGTTACTGGTAACAGGAAAAGATAAACCAAGAGAGATTTCAACAACGATACCTTTGTTGTTTTCTATGATTATCCCGATCCCGTTTCCCTTGGAATTGGATGACCCGTCCACGACGGCGATTCATTCTTCTGCGTTATCCTCGGTCGGGAAAGTCATTCGGCGAGGAAGTCAGCGAACACCTGCGCCTTTAGTGCCTTTATGGATTCGTAGTGTATGTCGAACTCGGATAGCTCGAGTGACCACTTCATCATCCGACCGGCCACGTCGGGGCGACCCAAGATTTGTCTGATGGGTTGGTCTATTCGGACTATTACCGTATGACCTAAAAAGCACTGCCACAATCTTCGGGCCGTCATGAGGAGGGAGAGAGCTACCTTTTTGACCCTTTGGTACCTCGTTTCAGGCCCTAGCAATGCCTTGTCGGTGAAGTAGACTGGTTTTTATCCCTCTGACATTTCTCTAATGAGGATGGCGCTTACTGCGTAAGAGGAAATAGAAAGGTATAGGTACAGTACTTCACCTTGGTCGGGTCGCGAGAGCACTGGTGGTGCAGAGAGGGTTTCTTTGAGATGTTTTAAGGCACTCTCGCACTCGTCTGTCCAATCAAACTTCGTTTCCTTTCGTAAGAGTTTGAAGAAAGGAAGAGCGTGTTGAGCGGACTTAGCCACGAATCTTGAGAGGGCAGTTAGCATCCCGTTGAGTGTTTGAATGCACTTCTTGAAGTGGGGTGTTGGAAGCTCAGTAAATGCTCGGCATTTATCTGGGTTAGCCTCAATTCCTCTTTCTGTTAGGTAGAAACCAAGGATTTACCCGCTTGAACTCCAAAGGTGCACTTTTCTGGGTTGAGCCGCATGTTGTACTTCCGAGTTTGTTCGAACACTCTCTTGAGATGAGCGGCATGATCCACCTCTTGTTGGGATTTTACAATCATGTCGTCCATGTAGACCTCGAGAATGTCGCCCAGAAGTGCCTTGTCATAGACTCTGTTCATCATACGTTGATAAGTAGCCCCCACATTTCCCAAACCAAAGGGCATTATGTTGTAGTAATAGTTCCTTGACTCGGTCATGAAGGCTGTTTTCATTTTATCTTCTTCGACCATGGGTATCTGGTTGTACCCAGAGTAGGCGTCGATGAAGGATAAAAGTTTATAGCTGGAGGAGTTATCTACGAGTTTGCCGATGTTAGGAAGAGGATATGCGTCTTTAGGACAGGCCTTATTAAGATCGGTATAGTCAACACACATACGCCATTTTCCATTAGATTTCTTGACAAGTGCAACATTGGAGAGCCAGGTAGTGTATTTGGCCTCAGAAATAAAATTCGCCTCTAGGAGATCTTTTATAGCTTTTTCTGCAGCCTCTGATTTTTTAGGAGACTGCTTTCTACGTCGCTGGGCTACAGCGCTAACTCCAGGATCTACTGTCAGCTGGTGACAAGCGACGCTAGGGTCGATTTCGGGCATGTCAGTCGTACTCCATGCGAATAGGTCGGCGTTCTCCCTGAGACAGACGATCAGCTGTGCTTTGACAAGTTCAGGAAGATCCTTGCCAATCTTGAAGTTTTTTGAGGGGTCGTTCCCGAAAGGGACCAGCTCGAATTCACCGTCAGGAATGGGTCTAAGAAGTTTCGCGTTGAGAAGATCCTTCTTTTCCCTCTTTTGTTCCTTAATGTCTTCCTTGGTGAACCTGGGATCAAGTTTTCCCAAGTTGGCATCCAGAGTGCTCGCAGCAGCTTTCCCTTTGTCCTCAGCAGGTTTGCTGGATTGGGAACCCGAGTTCTGGGATTTATTAGCCTGGAGAAAACATCTCCTTGCACTACAAGAAAACAGTCAAATTATGACGGAACGTCGTGACGGAATTTTATTTCTGTCCCAAATTAATTAAAGCGGGACGGAATTTGCGACGCTTTTGTATTATAAATATTTTGTTTTAATTTATATATATTTTTGGGATGGATTAATATTTCTGTCGCGAATTTGGGAGGGAACTAATATTTTTGCCGCAAATTTGGGACGGGATTTTTATTTCCGTCACAACTTGGTCTATTTTAATCAAAAAAAAATGTGGGAATTGTTGGAGGGAATATTTTTTTGATGAATAATGTGGGCGGGAAACTTGGCGCCACTTTATTATAATTAGTTTTTATCATTTTTAATTTTTTATTATTATTTATTATTTTCCCTAAAAAAAATAAGATAAAGATAAGTTAAAATATATGACCGGAAATCCAATCCATCCATATACACACACAACGCAATCCATCTATAAAAAAAAAAAAAAAACAAAATCACAATCCCTAACAATTCGCTCTCTCTCAAAGGTCTCAGTACAAAGCTCTCTCTTTCAATCTAACGATGAAGATAACCCATAACCCTCCATAAATTCCATCTCTCTCTCTCTCTCTCTCTCTCTCTCTCTCTCTCTCTCTCTCTCGTTCAATCGCTCTCAGCTTCTCAGTCCAGTTGCTTTCTCGTAATCAGCTCAACTTCCCAGTTCTTTGCAATTTCAGGTTTTGAATTTCCTTTCTTTCTCAGCTTCGTTCCTCAATATAGGTGATATTCTCGTTTATTTTTGTTAACTTATTTCTCTTTAATGAATTTTTTGATTTTGATGAAATGGGTTTGTTGAAATTTTGATTTTTGGTAAAAGAGTTTGTGTTTTTGTTTTTGGTAATAAGATCCTTTAATTTGACAGAAAATGCTGAATAGCTATTAACTTATACTCGATATGGATTTGAATGTTTGAGGGATGAAAGAGGTTTTTTGTTTGTTGAATATGACTATTATATTTACCACACAAAAAAAATATGACTGTTAAGATTAAGATACGTATCCAATGAACAAAAGAAAAAATGTTGAATGCTTTTATGATAGCTAAAAAGTGGTACACCTCTTTAATTTTTGCTGCAGTCATATGCAGTTGATTTGCATACATTGGCACTGTCTTTATGATCTGCAAATTGATAAGTTGGTTCTCATGTTTAAAGTACATTTATTTCTTCCTCTAGTGAAGTGTTTTCTTCCTCTTCTTCGAAGAAACATTAATCTGCTGCATAGTTTCAAAGGGATACATTTTTGTGGTTGTTTCTCGTTCTATCATTAGTTTTTGTTATCTGCAAAAATAAACTTACATGTGAATAGATTAAGTGAGAGGTCTGTTTTAATAAATTAATAGTGTAGGCGGTTTATATTTGGTGGTCTGGTTTGGTTTTTCTGTAGGCATGTGTTGTTAACTTTCTTATGCATACATATTTTTAGTTCGTGTACTTGCAGGGAGGTTGTGGTTTTGAGTTTATGTTCACTCCAGTTTGGTGTTGACTTTTGTGTGCTTCTGCCAGATTTTTTTTTATGATACATCCATTTTATTTTCTCATACAATGTTTTATATTGAAAGCTTTATTATTAATTAATTATCTTAAGTAGTGTAAGTGTTTTGTGTTTAGGCAATGGATGTGTCTGCACATAGAGAATGGATGTATAATAGGGTTCTACCTGATGGAGTGGGACTGAAAAATACCTTTTATGAGGGTGTGGAAATTTTTATTTTGCATGCTTGTCAATTAGATCAATTTAAGAATGAAGGAACAATTCGATGTCCATGCTTGATCTGTGATTGTCTAAACAGAGAAACTCTAGATGAAGTGAGAGATCACTTATATAAGAAAGGGTTTAGGACAAATTATTTTTATTGGACATCACATGGGGAAGAAATACCTGCATCGGTTCCTTTAACACAACCTGCACCAACTGTTTTTGGGCAAAATGGCTGTAGAGAAAACTTAACATCATATGAGCAGATGGTAATGGATGTGGCAGGTCCAAGTTTTTCCCCCAATGATGAACAAAGTATGGAGGAGACACCCAATGAAGAGACTCAAGCTTTCTATAATCTTTTGGCTGCATGACAATCACCTTTGTTTGAGGGGTGCAGTAGTCACTCAGAGTTGTCTGCTTCACTAGAATTGCTTACAATTAAAGCTGAGCATAATTTATGTCAAGAAGCTTATAATAAAATTGTAAACTTCTGTAAACGAACCTGGCCCCCTGATAATTGTATGCCGCCAAATTATTATAGAACAAAGAAGATGGTTGAAAGACTAGGTTTGAATTATGAAAAAATTGATTGTTATGTGAATGGATGCATGATGTTTTACAATCATGATATCAATGAGAAAGTCTGTAGATTTTGTAAAGAAGAGCGATATACATTGAAGAAAAGTGGGCGTAATAAGGTAAAGGGAGGTGTCAAGGAAACAAATGTGGTATTTGCCTATTGCGCCAAGGTTGCAAAGATTGTATGCCTCACCACCAACAGCTAGTAATATGAGATGGCATGCTGAAAATGTTCAAGAGGAAGGTGTCTTAAATCATCCATCTGATGCGGAGGCGTGGAAACATTTTGATCGAACATATCCGAGCTTTGCTGAAGAAACACGAAACGTAAGACTCGGTTTGTATTCTGATGGATTTGGTCCATTTAATATTTCAGGTAAGCCTCTTTGTATTTATCTCTTGTTGGTCCAATTTTTTGGTGATCCTCTGACTTGCTTGGCTTAATAAATTTTGTTGATTAAAAAATAAATATTATTTCAGGTAAGCCTTATTCAATGTGGCCCGTAATCGTTACTCCTTACAATTTGCCTCCATCGATGTGTATGAAAGAAGAGTATCTATTTTTGACGTTGAAGATTCCTGGGCGTAAGAACCCTAAGGGAAAAATAGACGTCTTCTTGCAACCATTGATAAATGAGCTTAAAATGCTATGGGATACGGATGTAACCACATATGATGTCTCGAAGTCCCAAAATTTCCAAATGAAAGTTGCATTGATGTGGACCATAAATGATTTTCCAACTTATGGCATGTTGTCATTTTGGTCTACTGCAGGAATGTTATCATGTCCCTATTGTATGGAACAAACAAAAGCTAAGAGACTTGAGAATGGTCAAAAGACAACATTTTTTGGTTGTCATCGACAATTTTTAGCAATGGATCATCCGTTTAGAAGGAACAAGAAGAACTTTACTAAAAATGAGCAAGAATATGCACCACACCTAAAAATTTTGAGTGGTGATGAAGTTTGTGAACGTGTATCCAAGATTCCTAAGGTTCCTGAAAGTGAACTTAAACGCCCAACTGATTATGGAGAGAAACACCACTAGAGCAAGTAGAGCATATTTTGGGATTTGCCATATTGGAAAAAACCTCATTCGACACAACTTAGATGACATGCATATTGAGAAGAATGTCTTCGATAACGTGTTCAATACTGTTATGAACATAAAGGAAAAAACAAAAGATAATGTAAAGGCAAGAAAGGATATGTCTATTATTTGTAGACATCCAGAGTTGGAGCTTGTTAACTTGGGAAATGGTAAATTGAAAAAACCTAAGACGCTATACACTTTGAGTGCAGCTCAAAGAAGAGCTGTGTATGAGTGGATTTTACAGTTGAAACTTCCAGATGGTTATGCTTCAAACATTCAAAAATGCATGGACTTAAAATCAGCAAGGCTACTAGGGATGAAGAGTCATGACGGTCATATTTTCATGGAGTGATTGCTTCCTATTGCATTTAGCTCATTGTCAGAGAAGGTTTAGAATCCTCTGGTTGAGTTAAGTCATTTCTTTAGAGATCTTTGTTCAACTACATTGAATGTTGCTCACTTGGAACAAATGGAAATAAATATGCCAATCATATTGTGCAAGTTAGAGCGAATATTTCCCCCGGGTTTTTTGACTCAATGGAACACTTACCAATTCACTTAGCATCAGAAGCAAAGTTGGGCGGGCCTGTACACTATCGTTGGATGTACCCATTTGAAAGGTAAACATATATTATTTTCCATTATATATTTTTAAATATTTCATAACATTCAAAATTTAAACTCAACTTTATGTTGAATTAGGAACCTCCATACCTTAAAGGAGAAAGTTGGAAATAAAGCACATCCAGAAGGAAGTATAGTCGAATCATACGTCGTACAAGAGATATCTACATTGGGTTCACACTATTTTGAGTCTCATATTTGGTCAAGAAGAACTAGAGTTTCAAGAAATGATGAAGGTTTTGAAGATCAATTCCTTCAACCTGGCAGAACAGCAGGACAACAAATGTGCAAAGTTATTGAAGAGAAAGAAAAGAATGCAGCTCATTTGCATGTACTTTAAAACTGTGAAGAGGTTGAACCATATCAAGAGTAAGTCAAAACTATCCTAGTAGCTTTATAGTATCAAATTATTTAATAATATAACTTATACAAATGGTTTATGTTGCAGTTTATTTGTGGAAAGTTTAAAGTCAGCTAGGCCAAACATTAGTGATGTTGATGTTGATCGGTGTATCGAAAATGAATTTCCAGAGTGGTTCAAAAATCATGTAAGTCTATTGTGATTCTAGATATAATTTTGATATTGTAGAGAGTATTTATGAACTTTAATCTTCTCAGTTTATACATAACATTGCTTGGGGACCATTGAATATAGTACACAGATAGCCTATTTATTTTGTCAATGGCTATAAGTGATAAGGGCCACAATGGAATGGAGGGAGGGCTTGCTTGCTGCCCATTTTGATGTTTTTTATTTTTATGTTGTAATAAAAGTGTAAGGGACCAATTCTGGTCAAAAACACTAAGTTTGAATTTCTAGTGTGTTTTATCCATTTTAAAGCTTGATAAAGCTTTAAATGGCGTGCTTGCCTTATTTTAAAAAGAAAATAATATGTTGAATCAAGTATAGTGAAAAGAAATCAAGAACATTAATGGGAGGGAGAAAAATAGCACATGACATGAAAGGAAAGAAGGAAGTGGTGCTGCCACACATTAAAGCACAATGAATTGTTTTCTTTCAGCCCATTCATTGAAGAAATCAATTGGAGACGTTTTTAGCATCATGGGAGACGCCCCACCATCAATTGTCTGCACAATTTCATTCTAAATCAATTTGTAACCATTTTTGCAATTATTCAGCACTAGGAATTGATGTTAGATTAATGGCTGAATTCTAAGAGTTTTCAAGAGTTATTTTCTTTGATGTTCCTTGTATTACATCATATGACCTCTTTCTTATATATAAGGGGCGAAAATCATCAATAAAGAGAAGACTATTTTTGAGTGAAAAACTACACTATGTGTGTTTTTGAGCAATTGCTCTTTGGTTTTGGATTGGACCAATTTTGATCATATCAAGAATCCTTTCTTGTGGTGATCCTCAATCTCATAGACTTATCACTTTCTTGGATTAGAAGGTGTGGCGTCCCTTTCTTTTCATTCCATTTCTTCATTTTATCCACAAACTCTGTTTGGGTCAAAATTCTGTCATTTGCCTATTTTAACCCAAATATCCATTTTCCAATCTGTTTAACATTTTGAATCACATTATCAAAGCAATTTCGTGAATTTGGAGGAAAAATAACAATTTTTGGAATATGGGACTCATCATTTGGTATTCAGAGCTCGGTTTCGTTTTGGAAAAAAATTTGTTTCAGTTTTGAAATTTGTTTCCATTGTTATCATTTCTTTTCTTCATTTTAATCTCTCTTTGATTGCTAGAAAAAAATGGAAAGATATAGTGACAAAAAAATTAAAGTTCCATTTTTTCGAGGGCAAAGAGATTCAGATGCATATCTAGAGTGGGAAAACAAAATCGAACAATTTTTTCAATGCAACACTTTCTGTAATGTTCAAAAAGTGCAGGTTGCAGCTCTTGAATTTAAAGATTATGCATTAGTGTGGTGGAATCAGACCATCAAGGAAAGAAGGAGGTATGGAGAGCCACCCATTGAAACTTGGGAGGAAATGAAAAGAATGATGAGGAGGCATTATGCACCTTCTTATCATCTTAGAGAAATACAAAGAAAGAAGGTGGAAAAGATAGCAGGTGAAAAAATATTGCAAAGAGAAAGGGAAAGAGAAAATAGAAAGAAGGAAATGATGGAAAGGATTGATAGAGGAATGGCTGATATCGCTAAAATACTAGAGGAAAATCTCTTTCAAATCCAAAATGATTATAATAAAGAGATAAAAGAAAAAGAAAGTCATGAGGAAGAAGTGAAAAGTAAGGAAAGAGAAGAGACAAAAGAAAGTGATGAAAAAGAAGTAGAGGAAAAAGGAGAAGAAAAGAAATAGAAAGAAAAGAAAATCAGAAGAAAGAAGTACAGGAGAAGGAAAAGTGTGAGAGAAATGAAGGAGGTAAACATAAAAAAACAGGGAGAGAGAAAAAAGAAAAATCATTTTTACATAATTCAGTCCCATTGTATGCAAGTTTGGATTTGAGGTCAAATCCTTTTGAAGAGAGGGAGAATGATGAGATCATGAGTTCATTAAGCATGTGGAAGGAAACTTATAAAAAAAAATTATCCTACAATAAATTTGTCCTGATATTTTGTTTCATGATTTAGTTTTTGGGCAGCATATGGTTCTTTGAATCACATAATATTTGATATAATTACATTGTACTCAATTACACTATGGAATTTCTAGTGGATGTAGTATACACGTGCTGTTGATATTGGGCTGGGATGAAATTCACAATTATGGAGATGAAGGAATGGCTCGTTATTGGCATATGATGTTTACTAGCTCTTCAACAGTTTTGAATTGTAATTGGCATGATTTCAACTCACATTAAATTGATGCAGCTGATATATTAATGGTTGAATTCATTTGAATATATAGAAGGCAAATATAAACTAGCGGTTATGGAATTTTGAAACAACCAGCATTCAACATTTTAAGACTAATCAATTTTGGCTATTCATTGGTGTTGCTTGGCTGGATCTTTGGATTGGAAAGCACTACAGAATGCTACGTGTGCTTTTGTTTAGTTCTTTCTATTTTTAATAAATAAATGTAAGGCTAATCAGCCATTTATTTATTTTCTTTAGATTAATATTAGGTATATTTTAATTTATTAGTGTCCTTTGAGTTCATGCAAGAGCTCTATAAATTGTAAGTTTTATTATGAAATAAGATATGTAGAATTTTGATTAAAAAAATACACTTTGTGTGTTGTGAGAGCTTTGTCTCTTTTTTTTGGTTCTGGATTGAACCAAGTTTATCGAGTCTTATCAATGGTTTCCTTACCGTTGTGGCGATTCTTCATAGCTTAGCATTCCTTCTTGGATTGGAAGTGAGTGTGACGCCTTCTTTCACCATTTCTTTCCCCAAATCCATATTTTTATCAAGGAATCACTTTTCTTGTGGCGATCCTCGCATCCACCGGCTTATCAATCTTTCTTGGATTAGAAAGAGTGTGGCGCCCCTGTCTCCATTCCATTTCTTCATTATTTTAGTCTTTTCACCATTTCCACCAAAATTATTCATATTTAGCTTCCGACGGCGCCGTGGTACTTCATCAATTGGTATTCAGAGCACGGTTTTGTTTGGGACAATTTTTGTTTCAATTTCGAAATCATCATCATCTTCATTTTCCATTTTATCATTGAAATTCCTTAATTTCATTTTCTTTTTGAAGTATTAGAAGAAAAAAAAATGTCTCCAAAATTAGATATCAGAGAGCTTCTCATGGTAAGGAGAATGTTTGGAAATCAGGTCAAGGAGGAGGATACAACTCAAAGAGAAAATCTTTTCCAAACAAGATGTCTAGTGCAAGGAAAGGTATGTGCTTTAATTATTGATGGAGGGAGTTGTAGTAATTTAGCTAGTACTCGATTGGTGTCTAAACTTAATTTGGACACAAAATCTCATCCTAAACCTTACAAACTCCAATGGCTTAATGAAACTGTCGAAATGATGGTTAATAAACAAGTGGAGGTTTGTTTTAGAATTGGAAAATATGAGGATGTTGTTTTGTGTGATGTAATACCAATGGAGGCTAGTCACTTGTTGTTAGGGAGACCTTGGCAATTTGATAGAAAGACTAGTCATGATGGATTTTTAAATAAATATTCATTTGTTTATCATGGAAAAAAGATTTGTCTTGCACCATTGAGTCCTAGTGAGGTTAGAGATGATCAAAAGAAATGAAAGAAAAATATGAGCAAGAAAAAAGAGAAAAAGAAAAATCAAAAGAAAAGAAAGAGAGTTTGCTTGAAAAAAAAGGAGAGATTCAAGAAATAGTCATGAACAAACAGCCCCTATATTTACTACTTTGCAAAAAGGTGGCTTTGTTGACTAACACTCAAAATTTTCCAAGTTGTACTAAATTTCCCTTGCAGGAATGTGAAGATGTATTGGCAAAGAAGGTACCACAAAAATTTGAAAGAATTGTGTTTGAACCTGGAGGTTGTATAACTTCCAAATTCGAGGACGAATTCTTTCGAAGAGGGGGAGTATGATGAGGGCCACAATGGAATGGAGGGAGGGCTTCTTTGCTGCCCATTTTGATGTTTTTTATTTTTATGTTGTAATAAAAGTGTAAGGGACCAATTCTGGTCAAAAACACTAAGTTTGAATTTCTAGTGTGTTTTATCCATTTTAAAGCTTGATAAAGCTTTAAATGGCGTGCTTGCCTTATTTTAAAAAGAAAATAATATGTTGAATCAAGTATAGTGAAAAGAAATCAAGAACATTAATGGGAGGGAGAAAAATAGCACATGACATGAAAGGAAAGAAGGAAGTGGTGCTGCCACACATTAAAGCACAATGAATTGTTTTCTTTCAGCCCATTCATTGAAGAAATCAATTGGAGACGTTTTTAGCATCATGGGAGACGCCCCACCATCAATTGTCTGCACAATTTCATTCTAAATCAATTTGTAACCATTTTTGCAATTATTCAGCACTAGGAATTGATGTTAGATTAATGGCTGAATTCTAAGAGTTTTCAAGAGTTATTTTCTTTGATGTTCCTTGTATTACAGCATATGACCTCTTTCTTATATATAAGGGGCGAAAATCATCAATAAAGAGAAGACTATTTTTGAGTGAAAAACTACACTATGTGTGTTTTTGAGCAATTGCTCTTTGGTTTTGGATTGGACCAATTTTGATCATATCAAGAATCCTTTCTTGTGGTGATCCTCAATCCCATAGACTTATCACTTTCTTGGATTAGAAGGTGTGGCGTCCCTTTCTTTTCATTCCATTTCTTCATTTTATCCACAAACTCTGTTTGGGTCAAAATTCTGTCATTTGCCTATTTTAACCCAAATATCCATTTTCCAATCTGTTTAACATTTTGAATCACATTATCAAAGCAATTTCGTGAATTTGGAGGAAAAATAACAATTTTTGGAATATGGGACTCATCATTTGGTATTCAGAGCTCGGTTTCGTTTCGGAAAAAAATTTGTTTCAGTTTTGAAATTTGTTTCCATTGTTATCATTTCTTTTCTTCATTTTAATCTCTCTTTGATTGCTAGAAAAAAATGGAAAGATATAGTGACAAAAAAATTAAAGTTCCATTTTTTCGAGGGCAAAGAGATTCAGATGCATATCTAGAGTGGGAAAACAAAATCGAACAATTTTTTCAATGCAACACTTTCTGTAATGTTCAAAAAGTGCAGGTTGCAGCTCTTGAATTTAAAGATTATGCATTAGTGTGGTGGAATCAGACCATCAAGGAAAGAAGGAGGTATGGAGAGCCACCCATTGAAACTTGGGAGGAAATGAAAAGAATGATGAGGAGGCATTATGCACCTTCTTATCATCTTAGAGAAATACAAAGAAAGAAGGTGGAAAAGATAGCAGGTGAAAAAATATTGCAAAGAGAAAGGGAAAGAGAAAATAGAAAGAAGGAAATGATGGAAAGGATTGATAGAGGAATGGCTGATATCGCTAAAATACTAGAGGAAAATCTCTTTCAAATCCAAAATGATTATAATAAAGAGATAAAAGAAAAAGAAAGTCATGAGGAAGAAGTGAAAAGTAAGGAAAGAGAAGAGACAAAAGAAAGTGATGAAAAAGAAGTAGAGGAAAAAGGAGAAGAAAAGAAATAGAAAGAAAAGAAAATCAGAAGAAAGAAGTACAGGAGAAGGAAAAGTGTGAGAGAAATGAAGGAGGTAAACATAAAAAAACAGGGAGAGAGAAAAAAGAAAAATCATTTTTACATAATTCAGTCCCATTGTATGCAAGTTTGGATTTGAGGTCAAATCCTTTTGAAGAGAGGGAGAATGATGAGATCATGAGTTCATTAAGCATGTGGAAGGAAACTTATAAAAAAAAATTATCCTACAATAAATTTGTCCTGATATTTTGTTTCATGATTTAGTTTTTGGGTAGCATATGGTTCTTTGAATCACATAATATTTGATATAATTACATTGTACTCAATTACACTATGGAATTTCTAGTGGATGTAGTATACACGTGCTGTTGATATTGGGCTGGGATGAAATTCACAATTATGGAGATGAAGGAATGGCTCGTTATTGGCATATGATGTTTACTAGCTCTTCAACAGTTTGGAATTGTAATTGGCATGATTTCAACTCACATTAAATTGATGCAGCTGATATATTAATGGTTGAATTCATTTGAATATATAGAAGGCAAATATAAACTAGCGGTTATGGAATTTTGAAACAACCAGCATTCAACATTTTAAGACTAATCAATTTTGGCTATTCATTGGTGTTGCTTGGCTGGATCTTTGGATTGGAAAGCACTACAGAATGCTACGTGTGCTTTTGTTTAGTTCTTTCTATTTTTAATAAATAAATGTAAGGCTAATCAGCCATTTATTTATTTTCTTTAGATTAATATTAGGTATATTTTAATTTATTAGTGTCCTTTGAGTTCATGCAAGAGCTCTATAAATTGTAAGTTTTATTATGAAATAAGATATGTAGAATTTTGATTAAAAAAATACACTTTGTGTGTTGTGAGAGCTTTGTCTCTTTTTTTTGGTTCTGGATTGAACCAAGTTTATCGAGTCTTATCAATGGTTTCCTTACCGTTGTGGCGATTCTTCATAGCTTAGCATTCCTTCTTGGATTGGAAGTGAGTGTGACGCCTTCTTTCACCATTTCTTTCCCCAAATCCATATTTTTATCAAGGAATCACTTTTCTTGTGGCGATCCTCGCATCCACCGGCTTATCAATCTTTCTTGGATTAGAAAGAGTGTGGCGCCCCTGTCTCCATTCCATTTCTTCATTATTTTAGTCTTTTCACCATTTCCACCAAAATTATTCATATTTAGCTTCCGACGGCGCCGTGGTACTTCATCAATTGGTATTCAGAGCACGGTTTTGTTTGGGACAATTTTTGTTTCAATTTCGAAATCATCATCATCTTCATTTTCCATTTTATCATTGAAATTCCTTAATTTCATTTTCTTTTTGAAGTATTAGAAGAAAAAAAAATGTCTCCAAAATTAGATATCAGAGAGCTTCTCATGGTAAGGAGAATGTTTGGAAATCAGGTCAAGGAGGAGGATACAACTCAAAGAGAAAATCTTTTCCAAACAAGATGTCTAGTGCAAGGAAAGGTATGTGCTTTAATTATTGATGGAGGGAGTTGTAGTAATTTAGCTAGTACTCGATTGGTGTCTAAACTTAATTTGGACACAAAATCTCATCCTAAACCTTACAAACTCCAATGGCTTAATGAAACTGTCGAAATGATGGTTAATAAACAAGTGGAGGTTTGTTTTAGAATTGGAAAATATGAGGATGTTGTTTTGTGTGATGTAATACCAATGGAGGCTAGTCACTTGTTGTTAGGGAGACCTTGGCAATTTGATAGAAAGACTAGTCATGATGGATTTTTAAATAAATATTCATTTGTTTATCATGGAAAAAAGATTTGTCTTGCACCATTGAGTCCTAGTGAGGTTAGAGATGATCAAAAGAAATGAAAGAAAAATATGAGCAAGAAAAAAGAGAAAAAGAAAAATCAAAAGAAAAGAAAGAGAGTTTGCTTGAAAAAAAGGAGAGATTCAAGAAATAGTCATGAACAAACAGCCCCTATATTTACTACTTTGCAAAAAGGTGGCTTTGTTGACTAACACTCAAAATTTTCCAAGTTGTACTAAATTTCCCTTGCAGGAATGTGAAGATGTATTGGCAAAGAAGGTACCACAAAAATTTGAAAGAATTGTGTTTGAACCTGGAGGTTGTATAACTTCCAAATTCGAGGACGAATTCTTTCGAAGAGGGGGAGTATGATGAGGGCCACAATGGAATGGAGGGAGGGCTTGCTTGCTGCCCATTTTGATGTTTTTTATTTTTATGTTGTAATAAAAGTGTAAGGGACCAATTCTGGTCAAAAACACTAAGTTTGAATTTCTAGTGTGTTTTATCCATTTTAAAGCTTGATAAAGCTTTAAATGGCGTGCTTGCCTTATTTTAAAAAGAAAATAATATGTTGAATCAAGTATAGTGAAAAGAAATCAAGAACATTAATGGGAGGGAGAAAAATAGCACATGACATGAAAGGAAAGAAGGAAGTGGTGCTGCCACACATTAAAGCACAATGAATTGTTTTCTTTCAGCCCATTCATTGAAGAAATCAATTGGAGACGTTTTTAGCATCATGGGAGACGCCCCACCATCAATTGTCTGCACAATTTCATTCTAAATCAATTTGTAACCATTTTTGCAATTATTCAGCACTAGGAATTGATGTTAGATTAATGGCTGAATTCTAAGAGTTTTCAAGAGTTATTTTCTTTGATGTTCCTTGTATTACATCATATGACCTCTTTCTTATATATAAGGGGCGAAAATCATCAATAAAGAGAAGACTATTTTTGAGTGAAAAACTACACTATGTGTGTTTTTGAGCAATTGCTCTTTGGTTCTGGATTGGACCAATTTTGATCATATCAAGAATCCTTTCTTGTGGTGATCCTCAATCCCATAGACTTATCACTTTCTTGGATTAGAAGGTGTGGCGTCCCTTTCTTTTCATTCCATTTCTTCATTTTATCCACAAACTCTGTTTGGGTCAAAACTCTGTCATTTGCCTATTTTAACCCAAATATCCATTTTCCAATCTGTTTAACATTTTGAATCACATTATCAAAGCAATTTCGTGAATTTGGAGGAAAAATAACAATTTTTGGAATATGGGACTCATCAATAAGTTTCACACAACATCATGGAGTGAAGGAAAAACTACTGCTAACAATGGTGTGTCTGTCAAAGGAACTGATTATGGGCAATGTCAATATGATTATTATGGTAACCTTAATGAGATTGTGCAATTGGAGTACCCAGGGGAACCAATAAAGAGAGCTGTGTTTTTTAAATGTTCATGGTATGACCCGACCTCTAACATTGGAACAAGAGTCCATAAACATCATGGAATCATTGAAGTTAATTCACAAAGGAGTTATTCAAAATATGAACCATTTATTTTGGCTTAACAAGCAATTCAAGTGTATTACACACCATATCCTGAAAAATGACACGATAATACAAACTGGTTGGTGGTTATTAAGACAAAAGTAAGAAGCACAATCGATGCAAGATGTTATGCAATAAGTCAGACACAAGCTTACCAAGAAGTTGAAAACGTGCAAGTGTTACCGGTTACTCCTGAAGTTGAACAAATTGACAACTTACGAGATAATGGTAGTAATTTTGAAGAAGTAGATGATGACCCAACTAATGATGGATCAACTGATGATGAAGTGGAAAGTGAAGAATTAGAAGAATTTTATTATAATGATTCAACTAATGAAGATATTCCAGATGATTATGTTGGATCTGATGATGATTAAATTAGTAAAAAATAGAGATATTTCAGCTGTGTATTTGTTTTCATTTTGAAGTCATATTGTATGGCACTTCCATAGTTTGCTACTGTCCTAGAGACTCATTTCTGTTTCTGTTTCTTTTGTTTCTGTTTGCTGTATTTTTCATTTTTTTTTTGTGTTACTGTCCTGACACTTCCATATATGTGAACACCGTTTTTGTACGCTTCTTTGTTTTTAGTTTATGCATTTACTAATGTCTTGTTCTTTTATTTGCGAAGTCATATTATACACAATATTATATCATGGTTAGACGATATATTATTGCTTTTATTTATTTATTTATTACATATGATGTGATTAATCTATATGTCTTTATCATTCGTTTAGATGTCAGGTATTGGTAGACCAAAAGGAAGACCGAGAGGATCTGGAGGTAAAGGGAATGGTAAGGTTCCAACCATTCCTACTAGTGTGGAGCAAAGGAGCACTACTGAGTATACAACTCCACGCGTCGGCACACGTTCTCCGTCATGTTGTAATCATGGTGCTCCTCTTGGTACTGTTCCTACTCCGTCCATTCCTCCTAGTTCAAAGAAAATGAACACTTCTAAGAATGCTCATCTTGGTACTATTCCTACTCCATCATCAAGTAATCCAAGTGTTCATCTTAGTACTTCACATGTTCCATCTCCTATAACAGAGAGATCACTGACTCCACAATATCCAACAGCACCAATAGACACAGAGTCCGAGACCGCGCCACTAACAGAAGAAGATAATGATCACAATAGCCAACCTGAAAATTTTATCCCATTTGGAGACCCTACCTTACCTGGTCCTCATAATCCACATCTACCATGGGACAAAGATCTTACTGATAACAAAATTTGGATTTATACTCTTAAAGGATAGTAAGTCAAGTTGTTTATTTAATTTAATATGCATGTATAGTTCTCAGTTTTAATTTATTGTAGATTATATATTCTTTTTTATTTAATTTGTTAATACATGTGTTAAATTTGGCAGCTTTTATCCTATATCGAAGGCAATTGAATCTATCTTTGATGGCCCTTACAACAATTGGAAATGTTGCAACGATAAAATAAAAGAAATGTGGTTTAATGAGTGGGCGGTAATGCATCTTGGTTATTTGCTATCTTTTCATAGTGTTGTAACTTTGAACTGTTTTGAATTGAATTTTCTATTCCCATTTTCAATAATTTCAGAAAAACTACAAATGGATTGGTGAACAGGAGGCAACTATTAGGGCCACATGGGAATCAAAAGCTAAGGATCTACTAAGAAAGATAATGGTGAGAGTACGTGAAACAGTGTCAGAAAAACCCAAATGGATTACTGAAGCTGTGTGGGCACAATTGCTTGCAATGTGGGGAGATGATCATTACATTACAAATTGATGTGTGGCAGCTAGTAATTGTGATTCAGATGTCGGAGGTTAATTGCACACCCAAGGATCTAAGAATCAACTAAAGCATGAACTTGAATTGGTAATTTCTATTTTAATTATGATAATATCTTAACTTGTTTTCTTTTAATATACTTACAATTTGTATGTCTCTAAACAAGTGCAGAACAAAAGGTTAGGAAGAATTCCACACAAGGGAGAACTGTTCAAAAAATGTCACACTAGGAATGGGTCACAAACCTTTGTTGATAAGAGATCAACTGAAACATATGTGAGTATCAAGTTATTTGCTTCTTTAATTTTACTTGGTTTGTGTAAGTAGAAAAAAAGTCGAGACTTGTAGTTTATCTTTTGGGTCTGTTTTGGACTGCTGAAATGCACTATGGTCTGTTTATTTTTTCTCTATGCAGCCGTGATTCTGATTTGAGCATCAACTTTGTGCTTGTTTGACAGATATATTATCGGCAACTGTGGCCTTTTATCTACTTTAGTTTTTGGCTTGCATTTATGTTTGGTGCTTTTTTGTTATTGCAGTACTGGTGGTTTGGATAGATTGTATGAATCTAGTAATGTATGAGGTTGATGTAGTTGTTTTTTAGTAATTGAATGACTTGTTATAGGACTCATGTATTGCCTTTATAATTTGGTTTGTTGGGATGTTCTGTTTAGGTACAATGCAGTGTTCCCTCCTTAATTTGCCTTCTTAAACTGTGTTGCTTGTTAGACTATCTTATTTATTCAGTTATTTATTTTTCAAAAAAACTTCGTAAATCTCTGTTCACAAGCTGAGTCTCAACCTCATCCTTCTGAGGCTGGTAATGATGAGAGTGGTACTCAACCCAAGCCTATTGATTATGATACACTAATGATTGAAGCTGTTGGAGGAAGAAATGCAAAGGGTAGAGTATATGGGCTTGGTTTGGATGGCAGCATGCGCACCCGTGGCTCAACGTCTAAATCCAATAAATATTCAAATTATACTGATATTGCACGTGGTATGAGTGGAGAGGTTGAGGCGCGTTTAAGGCAAAATATTGCAGAGAAACAACAAACAATCAATTCCATTAAGGCTCGTCAAAACAGAATGATTGCTGCATTCGCTAAACATGCAAATATAGATTTGGATTTAATGGATTTAGATGAGGATGATCACTCTGTTGATAATGCTACTCGTGGAAGCAATGCAACTGTTGGTGCTGATGTGGAAGAATAATATTGATGGTTTATGAATGTAGGAAACAGTTTGATATTTTGTAAGCACTTTCTAGTTATTAGAACTTTAACCATTGTGAGTGTTGAGAAAATAGTTTGATATTTGTTGTTATTTTTGGATGGTTATGTGCTAAGTTAATAATGAAACAATTTATGTTTACTAATGATTTGTAGTATCAAATTTGGAACTTGATGATAGACACAAGTTAATGTGCATCATATAAATATATATTAAATTTTTGGGAGAATTTTAAAAATTGCATAAAATTTAGTTGTGACAGAATATTTTATATAATTCTGTCCCAAAAGATATATTAAAAAATAAATTAGATTTACATTAATTTCATTTTGTCCCAAACTCCGTCACAACATTGGGACGGAATAAAAGTATTCTGTTGCAACATTGGGACGAAAACAAAGATGTGTTAAAAAAAATAAAAAATAATTTCATTCCGTCCCACATTCCATCCCAAATAATTCCGTCTCCAACTGATTGCGACATCACTATTTGCGACGAAAGAAAATTGTCGCAATTTCCGTCCCAGATTTCAATTGGGACGGATATTTACACTATTGTGCGACGGAATATTCCGTCCCAGATCAGTGTTTTTCTTGTAGTGTTGCAGCTTCGATGTCTCCGTTGAGAGAGGCGATGATGACCTCTTTTGCATGGTATTTCAACTTCAGATGAGCGGTTGAACATGCAACACCTAGCTGGGCGAGCCCGGTTCTCCCTATAATGCAATTATAGAGAGAAGGGCAGTCGATCACCAGGAATGGGATCTTTATTGTTTCTTGGCCTCCTTTTCGTCGAAGGTGACCTGTAGCTCCACGTATCCCCATGGTTGAGTAGACGAGCCGTTGAAGCCGTAGAGTTCATTTCCATCGTAAGGAGAAAGGTTTTTCTCCGTCAGTTGAAGAGTTTTGAACAGGCTGGTGTACATGATGTCGCACGAGGCCCCTATGTCAATCAGGACTCGACGGACGTCTGTGTTGGCCATCGATGCTCACACGAGCAAAGGGATGGCAGAATTTGAGGCTCCACCAGGCATTTTGAGTCGTAGAACGCCAGAGGTGGTCTTCCTCCGTGGTTGGAGGGGACCAGCAAGTTGACGCTCATGAGCTCTTCGAACTTTCTTTTCATGCTTCCCATGGAGATGTCCAGTGTTCCTCCCGTGATGACGTTGGCAGAGGGTAACTGCTCCCAAGTGCATGAGTAAGAGGTGATTTCCACGTTGTCAGGGAAATCACCGAGATGTTCCACGGACATGGCAATTGTTTTGCTAGGTTCGAAGCTGTCACCGATGAGTTCGACGGTCTTTCTTTCTACTTCCGGGTTCTTCACGAATTGTTTGAGCCAACCTCTTTGGATGAGGAGCTTGAAAGCATCCTTCAGATGGACGCAGTCATCGGTGGTGTGTCTGTGGCATTTGTGGAATCGACAGTGCTTTGTTTTGTCGACCCCCTTCCTCTCCTGAGATGGAGCCTTTGGTGGCTTGACGCCAGCTTCTGTCAGATCGGCTACGACGATCTCAGCGAGGATTTTCTCCCTTGACATGGCCAAAGGAGTGTACTCGGTGAAGTGACCGTTGGGTCTTTTGCTTTCCAGAGCAGCTTTGCCATCCTTCTTTTTTTCGTGGAAGAGCTTTTTGGAGGATTCAACAGCAAGCTCCTCCTTCCTGGATTTGTTGAGGCTGTCCGCGTACAGCTCCTCCTCATAAGCTATGTAGATCTTTGTGATCACTAGGAACTCGTTGAGAGTCCTTGGGCGATCTAAGCGGACAGCTTTCTTTACGTATGTGCCTTCGCGTAGACCTTTGGCGATGAGGTACCGCTTCATTGTTTCATCGGCACCTCGTACCTGAACATCTTCTTTGTTGAACCTCTCGATGTAGTCTCGAAAGGGTTCGCTCTTTCCTTGAACAATGGCTTCGAGGGATGCCACCGTTTTTGGTTGCGTCCTTGAAGCGGTGAAGTGGGTTGTGAACTCGTAACAGAGGTCGCTCCATGAATCGATGGAGTTTCTCCTTAAGTTCTTAAACCAGGTGACGGCTCCTCGTGTTAGTGTAGTGACGAAAAGCTTGCATTTTACGGCACCTTGCACCGATCTATAAGTGAGAACTGCCTCAATGTTCTCGATGTGCTCGTCTGGGTCAGTTGTCCCGTCGTATGAATCCATCTGGGGAGGCTTCTTTGGACCGCGGGGGATAGGAGATTCTCGGATGCGCCGTGTGAATGGACCGTCTGGGAGGAGACCGCCTTGGAGGAGTTCGCCTGGGTGGTCTCCTTCTCGTTGACCTCCTGGTGTAACTCGAAGATCTGACGCTTACTGAATGTTGTGGAGTTCTGGAACGTGATTGGCGAGGGCTCCTTCCTCTTCTGCTACGTACCGGGGAAGGAGTCTGTTTGGTTCGGACCAGTGGGCGTGCTTGCTCTAGATCCATCAGGCATCGGTTCTGTTCCTCGATTAACGACGTTTGTCGTTGAACCGTGCAGAGCAAGTTGCTGACGAGGGCACCAGTTGGCGTGGTATCTTCAGGCAGTGGCGGAGCCAGAAATTTTAGATTGTGGGGGCAATATTCAGATACCAAAAAATTTTGGCTCCTATGTATATTATGCAATTGTCCCTAATATAATTTCTGGTTCCTACATATATTATGTAATGTCTCTATTTCCACTCATAATTAAGAATAGTGCAATTATTAGTGTACAATTAGAAAAAGTAATTAAGATTATATTAAAAATTGAAATGATCATTTAATTTAAAACAAAATTTTATTACAAATGAATCACTCATAGCACAAAAAAATATATATTATGATTTTTTTGGGGTCAATAGGTTGGTAATTTGAGCTCACACATTTTAAATATGGAGAAGTTGGGTGTTCGGAGTTCAAAACACGACTCCTACATATATTATGCAATGTCCCTAATAATTGAGCTAAACTCACGGGAAAATATATCATGATTAATGGATCAATTTATCAATAATTGAGATATTAAATAATTTGACTAATTTTACTTTGATAATATAAGTTTCTTTTTACTAACTAATGGGGGCATGAAGTAGGCTTAACACTATTACTAGTATTAGAATTAGAATATTTGTGGAGGCACATGCCCACACAAGGGCATATGTAGCTCCGCCCCTGTCTTCAGGTGTCTCTGTAGGTCGGGGAGGACCCTGCAAAGGTCTTTCTTGGAGGGGAACTATTTGTACAGGTTCCTCTCTGGGTGTGGCCACAGGTGAAGGTGAGGATGTCATATCATCCCGTTGAGGGATGCGTATCTCACTTCGTATCTGGGAGCTAGCACCATTGGCAGCCATGGTAATTTTTTGGAAAGCTTTAGTTTTTAGGAATATAAAAACGGGGAGAGCTTATATTTCCCACAGACGGCGCCACTGATCGTACCTGATCAGAAGGTGACTGCTGGTGCTCTGAATGCGGTGGTTTAGACGGTGGTGGAATGCGTCAGAATGCTTCTTGGAGCGGATGGGGGGTGTGTACCTGCAGGCACTCCAACGCTCAAGTCAGTAGAGATCAGAGAGTGAGGGTTTAGAAGGAAGAGATAGATTCTACCTTGGGGATTGCAGTGAGTCCCCTATTTATAGAGGTGGAGGGCTGCAGAGCCGTTGTAGTGGCACACCTGGCTCTGGCGGTTACAAAATAGTGGGAAGTGTAACCGCCAGAGTTTATTGCGGGAACGTGCAGAGAGACGTTGTGGCTCGTTTGAACAGGTCTCGCTCGCTCCGTGCACGCCCCTCGCGGAGAAGGGGTGTGTCGCAAGTAATGTTGCCAAACGTGGAGTTTGGGCTTTGGATTGTATTGGGCCTAAGTAAATGGGCCAAAGATCCTTTTGGTCGGTCCCGAACAGATTGTATATGGGTCGAAGAAACTCCGCCTTGTATTTCTGCAGTCTTAGCATTTGATTTATTGCCAGACATTCGTTAATGAAATTATTTTGAACATCAAAAAAAAAAACAGAGACTAATGAATAATCTTTATCCCATAAGATCATGGATCGATCAATAAACACAAATTAGAATATTAGAGATACAATATTACGATCAAATTTGTCTTACTATGTCCTTCAATGACACTTGAATCTTATCAAATTTTACATTTTAGTTTTGAAAAACTAATCAATTAAATAATGTTATTTTATTTTATCACAATATATTATTGGGGCATTATCTTCTCATTTTTTTTAAATTATAAAGATAAAGATAAAAAGAATACAATATTATATTGTTGCACAGGTCAATAAATATATACAAACGATGACACAACAAGATAGAAATGAAAAACTCATCAGTGAGGAGAAATATTAAGGATTGCTGCATTTTAGAGGGAATTTGTTAGGTTAAATTAGTGCGCTGCATTTTAGATGGAATTTGTTAGGTTAAATTGTTGCTAACCTAATGCAGCATTTTAGAGGGAAATTATTAGGTTAAGTTGCTACAGACCTAATAAAATTAATAAATAAGGATTATGGTAGCCGAGTTTGCATGGAAATTAGGGTATTCTGTTTGTAAACGTATTAAATAATTGTAGAAAATATTGTCAAAAAAAGGCAACAGAATAGGAATGAAAATTGGTACGATGCATTGTTTTAGTATTAAATAAGTGTAAAAAAAATTTTCCTTAAAAAAAAAATTTGCAAAATATTGTCAAAAAAAAGTATGAAATTGGTGCGATTCATTTTTTTAGTATTAAATAAGTGTACAAAATATTGTCAAAAAAAAAGGTAAGAGGATTGGAATGAAATTGGTGCGATGCATTTTTTTAGATGGAATTTGTTAGGTTAATTTACTGCTAACCTAATACAGTAAATGAGCGGGAAAATATTAGTTTAAATTGCTGCAGACCTACCAAAATTAATAAATAAGGATTAGGGTAGCCGAGTTTGCATGAAAATTAGGGTGTTCTGTTTGTAAACGTATTAAATAAGTGTATAAAATATTGTCAAAAAAAAGGAAATAGGATAGGAATGAAATTGGTGCGATGCATTTTTTTTTAGTATTAAATAAGTGTACACAATATTTCCTTAAAAAAAAGTGTACAAAATATTGTCAAAAAAAAGGTATGAAATTGGTGCGATGCATTTTTTTAGTATTAAATAAGTGTACAAAATATTGTCAAAAAAAAAGGTAAGAGGATAGGAATGAAATTTGTCCGATGCATTTTTTTAAATGGAATTTATTAGGTTAAATTACTGTTAACCTAATACTGCAAATGAGCGGAAAAATATTAGGTTAAATTGTTGCAGACCTAACAAAATTAATAAATAAGGATACTTACTATTTTTTTTTTACAAATTTTTATTTCGTTACTTGTTATTTCGATCACTTTTTAAAAAAATATTTCATCAATTATAATTTTCTTTTTCTGAAAGATCATTTATTATTTGTTTATGTCAATTAAAAATATGAAAGTTATTTTAATATATATATATATATATATATATATATATATATATATATATATATATATATATATATATATATATATTAAGATCATAATTTTATCATTTAAATATAATATAAATATCATATCATGTCAAAATCAAGTGTGCACCAAACACATGATATGATTAAATAATGCTATTATGTTTCTTATCATGTGTTAATCAAACATGTGATATGATAAGTGTTTATTCTGTTACTATCATATCCTGTCATTATCCAGTTCTTTATCTTATCATATCTCTATCCTATCATGTGCACCAAACGAGCTCTAAAGGTTTTAAGATTCGCCTAAATCAATGGTGGACAAAATTTTTATAGTGGTTTCTTTAATTATTGTCACAGGAGCATTAGTTAAAATTTTCCTATTTGTATTATTTGGTTTGTTTTGTTTGCGTGGGGACTTATTTTGTACCATAGCGCGAACTTGTTTTTAGTTTCATTGCATATTTATTTGGAAGTGTATTTTTTTTTCTTCATTTAAATATGAATTTAGTCCCTATAACAATAGTGTTTTTTGCTTTAACTCTAAGTTTTTTCAGTTTGGATTCAGTCCTACAAATAAAAAAAATATTGTTTTTAGTCCTTGATGGCATATGTGACCCAATATCATCATGCAACGTGACTTGATGTTTGAAACTAAAAACAACAGTTTTTTAATTTGTGGGGATTAAAACCAAGGACGAATCGTTCGAGAAAACCGAGTTCAATTTCTAGATGAAACAATTTTTGGCTAGGCTATCCTTGGCTCCCGACCGAACTCCAGATTACCAGGGCTCCTTTACCCTTGGAACCGGAAGGTTAACAAAAAAAATTTAAAAAATATGTAATGAAAAACTAGTTAATTTTAAAATATTACAAAAACTTCTAAATTTTTATAGTCTTTTTTCTACTGAAATTCAAAGCTGTTAGAATATTGAATTTTTTTCATAATTAATCAAGAAAAGAAAACATGATAATTGAGAAATATTGAGAATAGATGATATAAATATGTGATCATATCTTTACTACATGTTTGTTAAATTTTATTCCCGAGTTCAAAATGTTTTTGGGAATAGAAACATTCTCAAATAAAAGGGTGGTAATAAAATTTTCATAAAGATGAAAATAATTTCAAGTATAATTGTCTATTAATGTTCCTATTATAAAGGCTCTTTAAAATATTTTAATAATAATCAAACTTTTTTTTATAATATTTTTATAATTTTCCTATTATATTCTCATGAGTTATTTTAAAGTAACATATATTTTGACAATAAAGTTTCTAAACTTTTTGATATTTAACGAAATGAACTAAAGGTTTGAATCCAATTAAAAGAGGTGTCTGCATGACACTTCTCAAATAGAATTATCTCCGATTAATCCGATAGAAGCAACCTATCAAAAGGTAATGTACCTGAAAACGCCAAAGGAGGTCACTACATAGCTTGACTTTAAAACGGTTGTTATAAAAATTCTGACGAGCTTCTTCAACTTGTGCTCTCTCCTCCAAAGTACCTGCTTTTGGATCATACTCCCATATTTGTCTTCCTACAAAGTTGTTTGTGCTGAATATGTATGGGTCATTGCCACCATCTGCTATCTTCAACCTCCACATATTTCTTTTCTCTATTATAAGCCCTAACACAAATTCAAAACCAACCAACTCTTCATCAATTTTAATTTAATTTTCCAATTGCCACTCAAAAAAATAATTAATTTTCTAACAATTTTCCTTAGCCGTACGTAAATATCTTAAATGTTGTCTTGATAATAAAGTGAGAATGATGTAGGTTAGATTGAACATAATTCATGGTAATCTAGGTTGGAACCAATAATTTCTTATAATAAAGTGCGAATTAATTTGGGACAGAATAATATCTTAAAGGGGATTGTTAGATGGAACATTATTTTTCTTCAAAAAAAAAGATGGAACATTATTTGTGGTAATCTCGATTGAACCAATAAATTCTTATGGTAGAATGCCGTAATATTGTATAACATATGCATGGATCAAGTTTGAATTTTGGATAACTCACTTATTTATGATAAATTTCAAGTTATTAAACTACTTTAAAAAAAAAAAAATGATGTAATATTTACCGTTGTGCTTAGGGATTGATCGATGCGATGTTGAATTATTACGTGAACTGAATTCTTAGGAAACAACACTTTAAGAGCATGTGGTGATATTGCAAGCAAGGAAAGAGCCAGATACGAGAAAGTATTGTGTGCTTTGATTGGTGCTTTATTATATAGCAATAATCAAAATACGACGAAGGAGCCGTTCCCATTTAGAACTGTCAATTAAGCCTCAAAGTCCCACAATCCACGCGTTGATGATAATATCCTTTAATTATTGAAAAAAATTCTACTCCTTTGATCTCAAATGTAAACAACTTTTTATTTTTAAGTTTATTCAATAAATGATGTATGTGGTTACATCATTTATTGAACGAATTTAAAAAGTGAAAAGTAACCAAGTTGTTTGGGCTTTAGTGGCAAGGAGCTCCTTCCAAGGACGTATCTGGGGAATACCGGGTTCGATTCCCAGGGGGAACAACGCTTGACCAGTGCGCATGCCTCTGCGCATGAGTCAGATTAGTCGTCTATCTTTGGTGTGTCAGAAACCGATGTGAAAGCCAAAAAAATAAAAAGTCAAAAGTTGTCTACATTTGAGACCGGAAGGAGTATAGCTCAATTGGTAGTTCTATGGATATTGATATACAAGGATTGGTATTTGAACCTCTAATTTTTCATTTCATTAATTTTATAAATGTGAGTGCATAATTTTTCATAAAAATCTATTATTTAAAGTCTTGAAAGAGTATCCTTAGAACACTCGTTAGCATTTTCCTTTAGTTATTACGTTACTTGATCAAGAAAATAAAAAGCTTCTAATCCATAAATTTTAATAATTCAGATGTGTAAAATTTTCACTTCAAATTTTTTAGAATTTTTACATATTTGGATTGGTCAATCCAAAAAAAATGTTGTCTGAATTAGTTAATCCAAAGAGTTTTAATTGGGGTTAGATAGTTCAACTAATTTGAGTAAAGGAATAAGAAGTTTGAGGTGTTGAGTTCAAACTTATAAAGAAGAAAAAATTAATGTAACAACTAACTATTAATATTTGTCATTAAAAAGATTCAAAATTGAAAAAACAATCGGGAGTTTTTAGATATTATAAATTCTTCCAATAATTGAATGGAAATTGTTGTTGCATGTGAATTCAATGAAAGACATTAACTTCTTCCAACTACTTTTTTCTTCCAAGATACATGTCCTTAATAAATCTTATAACGACTGCATTGTCCTTTTTTACTAACCATCTATGTGTGGTTGATAAGCTGAATTCGTTAACTTTGTAAGCTCTTGTGGACATAAACCTCTAGTAGCAATTGAATTAGGAACATTTGTTATCCAATAAGATGATAGAAGAGATTCGAAGAATTCTATTCATCGTCATCAACTCTCATTAACCGCTACTTTTATTTTCTTGCAAAACATTAAGTCTTGCAAATTCCCCCATTTATCGTTTTTAATTAGGTTTAGTATAATTGTTGAGTTGAAAACAACAATACATGTGGACACGATAACTTACTACTTTATTATTCAAAACAATTTATTACATTTGTCAAATATATCGTTAGAATGTTAGGAACATTCTCTTCACCATTCACTCTTTTATTGAAAGAATTCAATGTAAGTCTTACACTTTATAAATTGATCGTAAATAAAATATTAGGAACCATACAAATTCTACTCAATAAATAAACTAGATCTATAGAAAGAAATGAGAAAAAAAAATGTTTATAACGCTTCTCAAAGAAAAATAGGGCCGGCAAAGTGGGCCAAAAAGACCGCCGAATATACACTACACTCTTGTAGTGTAACCTGGGTCTTAGAGATATTATATTTGAACAACTATTTTGTGACAACTTTGTCTTTTATACTCATATTATGTTCACTCTCTCTCTCTCTCTCTCTCTCTCTCTCTCTCTCTCTCTCTCTCTCTCTCTCTCTCTCTCTCTCTCTCTCTCTCTCTCTCTCTCTCTCTCTCTCTCTTATTTTGATTTTTGTATCAAGAACTACATTTCTTTATATATTTTAATTGTCACACAAGTTGTCCCATAAAATGGTTATTCAAATAACATTCTTTTAGTCTTACTATGAAGTTTTTTTCTTCAAAGCATCAACTTCAAAACAACTATTACACATTTCTCTTTCTAACTTTCCCCGTCGAAATGGAGCACCTCCAAGCACTGTACTGGAAAAAAATGGAGCACCACCAAGCAAAAGAGATAAGGTTTCTTCAACTTTTTTGATTTGTAACGAGTTCTTTACAAACACACCTCTTTTAAATAATTATTATTAGCTAGCGGAGATATAGACACAAATGTGATCATCTATCCACCTATCCATTGCATTTATTGTATATAAAAAATATTAATTTTGACATATAATATGATCAATTATTTATTTTCTGTAAAACAAATGATAAATATTGTTACTGATACCTGAAAAATACAAAACAAATATTTATCACTGATAAATAAAAATATATGAGAAAATATTTATCAGAAAGACATAAAAATATTGGCCAAATATTTGTTATAGTTGAAAGAAAAAACATTGAACAAAATACATATGTAAAGTGTAGCAAAGAATTATTCCAACAAGAAATCGAACTCAAATCCTTCAGAACAATCCGTTTTGGGAGGAGTCCATTAACCACTCGAGTTTAATCACTTAGTTTCGTACAATTATATTTGATATATAAGACTACATGACAATTTTTTTATGGTGGCTGGGGTCTGAACCCCGGACCTTACATATGTTATGCATTGTCCCTACCAACTGAGTTAAGCTCACGAGGACACATGACAAATATTTATCAAAGATACATAAAAATATGAAACAAATATTTATCACTAATAAATATAAAATAAATATTCCCCTAAAAAAATATAAAATAAATATTTTCATGTCAGGTTTTTAAATATTACTTTTTAATAAAAAAAAGGGGATCTTGACCCTATAGCGCATCGACACGCAACCCATGTGTGGGTGACTGGTATTTTATTAGTCTATTCTCTAATTATGATTTTTTTTTTACTGTAAAAAATACAATCTTACATTTTCTCGAGAAAAAAAATACAATCTTACCGCATTCTAATTATTTGATATGTCATCAAAATTATATTTTTTTGAGTCTTTTGTTTTAAACTACCCCTGTTATTTCTCTCTTTAAAAACTATCATTTTAAAAATTAAATTCAGTAATATAGTCATATGTGTGAGTTATATTTTCCGAGACATGAGTATTCCAGAGACTTGAATACAGTCATATGTGTATGCTTTTGTACTTTTCCGTTTTATCCTGTTGGTGATTTCCAAAATAATGGAATCACTTTAAACCAAAAGTTGTAACTCTTCATAGGAATCATTCATATACATTGGAACTTTTCGCAAAGAGGAGCTTAATGAACATTTGCATTGATTCAAGTGTATATGATTATAACCTTTGGCAAAGGGGTGCTTAATGAACCTTAGCATTGATTCAAGTGTGTATGATCAAAACCTTTGGCAAAAGGGTGCTTAATGAACCATAGCATTGATATATTCAAGTCAAAGGGGTGATTTCTCTCATGTGAAGGGTCATATAATGCACTATAAATGCTTGGCATTTGGGCATTAGTTTGACACAGCAAAAACAACACAATTTTGGACAAAATTTTGTTAGATTAACAACATAATTCTCAATCATTCTCTTACTCTAAATCATCCATCAATTCTCTAATGCATGAGTGAATTGCTGGAACCATAAATCTGTATAATACTGTTAGGAGATACGTTTGATGTGGTTGTGCAATACACGTCAAGGAACTCATAGTATCCTGAAGGGGATTCGCCGGTCATTCCTTATTGCATCCAATATACAGTTATTGGTGGGGGCGAATCGAACCTAAAGGTTAGTATGGCAACCCCATGCGCTTTGAGTTTTACATGCATAACCATTAAACTTTTCAGGTTTCAAGTGCAGGACCATCTTCCCAACAACCAAGATATACAACAATCTTTGGAATTTATGTGCACACTTCATCATAGTCATCTTCATCATCTTCTTGGTCAAGTTATTGCAGCAGACCCCCAACACAAGTTCCAACAAACTTTAGATTTGATTTATGATTTACTTATGATTAAATGGCTGCAATTTTTGGGAGAGATGAAAGCTTACTTTTCATCCATGGTTACGGTGAACGGTAAACAAATTCCTTTTATGAATACATGTCATGGAAATTTATGGATAAATATTTCATATGTGATGTGTTTGTGTTAAATTTACATGTGGTTGTAGATAATATATTGTAACACCCATACTAGACGTATCTAGAAAGTCTAGCATGTGCATTAGTTTAGTACTGGATACATTAAAAATTTACAACATAAAAACTTCGAATGAATTTAATATACAACAAAAGCGTTCATACAATAATATTACAACTCAGCTTTTCTAAAGAATAATAAATGCATCCCTTGAAATCCACATCATCCAGCAGCGGGTACGAACGAACTCTTGTCGCAACATCCATTCGGCTACTAGCTTGCTAAACCATCCTGATATCTGAAACAAATAAGGATTGGGATGAGACATAATGTCTCAGTGAGTTCCACCTAACCCTAGGCTATAGGCAACCTCGGGGGAAACCTTCGGTCACCAAGTGTCTACAATACAACCTGACGGTTGATTATACGTGTGTGGGGACTTGCTTTCTTAGACGGGGGTGCTTGCTAGGGCCGTCTTAATATTCTTAACTTGTTATAGGCTTCTCTGCTATACGTGTCATGGCGGTGAAGGGGGAACTAAAACCGCATTGCCAAGAGTACACTCTAAGCATCAAGGCTCTCTTATATCTCTATCATGACACGATTCTAAACCGGACGATTAGGGGTAACCTAAGATCGTCGTCGGCATATCTTTATTTACTTGCTTCTACTTGCTTAATATGTTGTATCTACAACATATCATCTCTTATCACCTAAGTGATTCTTGCTATTTTACTACTTCTTGACGAACTACGCCAAGTCTCTACTTGTTCTTGACGATCTACGTCAAGGCTCTATGACATAACATAAACATGTATAATAGATATGCATAGTTAGCTTCATTGATTATGTTAGCGTGTAACAAACAACTTATCTGAGTTCATTTTACGGATTAGTCCCGAGTGGAGTAACCCCGGAAGATAATCCCTTACTACCGGTGATATGCTTAGCAAGAGCGCACCGGACTCCCTTAGTGAACGTGCGGGTCCCTTACGGCTTACCCCATTCCCCTTGGAGAACCTTTTGTACCCAACCTTGGAAGGAATACAAAAGACACGACACCTTAACTTAGTGAAATGCGGCTCCCTTGCGGCTTAACCATTCCCCTTGGGGAACCCCTTGAATCCAATTTGGATAACAAGAGACATGACACTCTTTCTTTCTTAAAAGTCTTAGTCTTATGCATGAAAATTAACTTAAACATGCTAACTCTTTACCTTGGATCCCTAGACGATCCCACTAGAGGTAACTATATGCTTGCTCAACTTACTTCGTGAATGGATATAAAATCGATTCACGTCTTGCCATACTCGTATGGCACTTAACTTCTATGCGAAGATAATAATCTTTATCACCTCGCATCTTAACAAGTATAATACTAATGCAAAGCATTCTATTCTTTCTAACTACTCTAGTTCTCGATAACTATATCGAGGCTCTAGTTCTTTCCCTTCCTTAAGAATTAACTTGCTATCCGGTTCATGACCTAATTCTCTCAATTTCCATGCCTTGCTAACTATGCCAAATACTTGCTTCTTATCAAGAAAAACCTTATTTAAAATTAGCTAATAGGATCTTGGTTTGAGGGGTTCATTTCATAAAAGACTGCTCGAAGAAAACTTAAGCCGGAACCTGCCATCATTACGCGAAACAAGCAAACAGTGCAAGTGCACTGTCTACTCGCCTCGCGAGTGAGCTTGCTCGCCATGGCGAGTAACTGCTCACAGCTGCGAGTTGAAGGCGAGCAGACACCCATGTTCGGACTTCTAGCTCGCCTTGCGAGCAATCTGCTCGCAGTGGCGAGTAATGACAGTCCAGCACCTACAAAATTGGTATGTTTGACCCAAAAACCTCAAAACCAAGTATCTCTATGCATATTAAGACTCTAGAGGTCATAGAAAACTTGTAAAACATTTGAATGGCAAGTATTTACATATATGGCAAGCATGACATGAAAAGGGGTACTTATACTCTAAGTATAAACCCTATAAATCATTTCTCTACTTACAAGTCATAAACACATGAATCCAAGGTAGGAACACTATCTAAGGAACTCACCTAAACAAGATTTGCACATGTAGCAAGCTTCAAGCATCACTTTCACTTCATGCCTCAAAATCCTAGCTTTTGATCCTTTTGTTTTCTTTGTTCAAGCCACCTCATTTTTTGTTGTTTTCTTGCAATCCCAAGCATCATCATCCTTGCTAGCTCATCTTTATTCCAACTCAAAGCTTCCTCTTTACCAAATAACAAACCCTAGCTTCTTGGTTCAACCAACCACTAAAATTTCTAGTCAAACCATAGTTGATTATTGCTTACTAAGTTTTTAACAATCCATGCTTGGTTCACTCTTAAATTCTTGGAAGAATTGTTCTTTCAAAGGAGAGAGATGGAATAAGCTTCATGAGAAAGAAGAAGAAATTCAACCCAAAACCAAGCTTACACAACCTTGTGGTAATATGGGAGGTAAAGGAGGAAATCTTGTCATGGAAGAAGAAGAAATTTGGAAAGATTGTTGGAGAGGAGAGGAGAGAATGACGTGAGGGAAGAGAAGAGAGAGAAGGAGGAGAATTCTTCCAACATAGAGAGAGAGAAAAGGATAAGGGAAATGAGATATTTTCCACCAAAAACATATAAATAATCTTTTCCGTAAAATTACAATTATGCCCTTGCCTCAAGCGTGTTTAAAACGACTCCGATACTTTTCCCGCGTTATGCTGACATGTCATAAAATATTTCCATCACACTTATCTTCCATGAATTTAATTCCTCTGACACGATCGACTGGTAATATTCCGATTCTGACAGGCGGGATATTACATATATGCATGGTAAATTTTGATATTTATGAAATTTATTGTTTGAAATCCATTTGATGTTAATTTGAACATGAAATAATATGCATATAAGTGAGGACATATTATGAAATATTTAGTGTTCTAAATGCATGTGTATCTAAGTAAAATATGAATATGTTAGATTTAACATGTGGTGACATATATATGCATGATTTAGAAATTGTTCAAGTATATGAATTTTGATGAGTATAGTAATATGTTAAGAATGCTTAAACACTATTTTATTTATGAAAGTAGTGTAGATAAATTGTCAAAATATCAAGTGGTTGCTTTAATGATATTATTTACTTTGTGTAAGAAATTATTATCATTAATATTGTGTTGATATTATATGTACATGATAATATGAAAAGTAATGGTTAATTTCTTGTTTATCATGATATTAAAATAATTTGGGTATTTTTTGAATTATTGTAAGTTGATATATGTTCATGGAAGAAAGTCATAGAGAATATTAATGATTTTGGTTCATTGTTTATTTTTCTATGTGACTGTTTATTGAAATTTAGCATTGAATATATTTAAACATGAAACTTGAATTTAACACAATGAATTTATGATATATGTATTAGTTATATGGTAACTAAAATTAAAATGTTTGTGTTATATTTAATTTTATGTGTAGTATATGACTTACATGTTTAATCTCATCTTGTGAAGTTTGGTTATGCATTCTTTTATGATCAAGATTTATTTTGCTATGTATGTTTAAATGCATTCAATGTATGATATATCTTGGCAAGATATAAAAGAAAAGTTGAAGTTCAAATTGAAATGCATGTTAAATATTGTTATAGCAAAGGTGTAATGACATAAAAGTTTGTGAATTATTACAATATACTCAATGGTTTGATGATAGTTGGTAAATACTATCAAGAGTATATTAGTTGATCGATAGACATAGCTATGAGAATTAAAAATCTATGTGAAGAATTGAATATTCAAAGTTTATAAAAGTTAAAAGAAAATTTTGCAATTATTTGACGAAATGATTGACAAGGAATGATGTCTTTGGAAATGATGTTGAATACATTGAAGACATTATTAGGGATGTGGTACAAACCCAAATCTAATTGATCACCAATGGTGGAAACTCAACCCACCACACTTGAGTAGCATCAAGTCTTGGGTTCAATGGTGAAAGTACACTATTTTATTGATTGAAATATTTGACAATAGATACATGAGTAAAAGTACTTGGACCATAAGAAGAAAAAGGGTAGGATGAGGTTTTCCTCTTAATGGACATATAGCATATATTTGCTGGAATGCATACTTATGGGGCATTTCCGATATAGTCTACCTATGCGAGAATGAAGTATGGCCGCTTCACGGAGTTCAAGGGTTTGACTCTTAAATTCTCATGAAAAGGGATATATGACACAAGGCCTTCTTAATGTGTCATCTTACAAGTCTCATTATCAATGGTACCGAGATTCTATGTGTAAGTTATGCACACTTGTTCTAATGGATAGTTGGTTCAAAGTTTGCCTACCATACTATTTGGGAATGAGTGAAAACTTAACTTACTAAGTAATGGTTCAAATCGCGAGATACCATTATCTGAAGGCATGGAATTTCCTGATTTATGAGATTTAGTATTTTGAAAATGGTGGGGGATTGTTTGTTGGTGATTTCCAAAATAATGGAATCACTTTAGAACCAAAAGTTGTAACTCTTCATGGGAATCATTCATATACATTGGAACTTTTCGCAAAGAGGAGCTTAATGAACATTTGCATTGATTCAA
This sequence comes from Medicago sativa, assembly GCF_051527215.1. Taxonomy (NCBI): domain Eukaryota; kingdom Viridiplantae; phylum Streptophyta; class Magnoliopsida; order Fabales; family Fabaceae; genus Medicago; species Medicago sativa. The sequence continues at coordinate 35,239,575 of NC_140755.1, read as the reverse complement.
GTGTATATGATTATAACCTTTGGCAACAGGGTGCTTAATGAACCTTAGCATTGATTCAAGTGTGTATGATCATAACCTTTGACAAAAGGGTGCTTAATGAACCATAGCATTGATTCAAGTCAAAGAGGTGTTTTCTCTCATGTGAAGGGTCATATAATGGACTATAAATGCTTGGCATTTGGGCATTAGTTTGACACAACAAAAACAACATAATTTTGGACAGAATTTTGTTAGATTAACAACATAATTCTCCATCATTCTCTTACTCTAAATCATCCATCAATTCTCTAATGCATGAGTGAATTGCTGGAACCATAAATCTGTAAAATATTGTTAGGAGATATGCATGGTGTGGTTGTGCAATACACGTCAAGGAACTCATAGTATCCTGAAGGGGATTCGTCGGTCATTCCTTATTGCATCCAATATACAGTTATTGGTAGGGGCGAATCGAACCTAAAGGTTAGTATGGCAACCCCATGCGCTTTGAGTTTTACATGCATAACCATTAAACTTTTCAGGTTTCAAGTGCAGCACCATCTTCCCAAGAACTAAGATATACAACAATCTTTGGAATTTACGTGCACACTTCATCATAGTCATCTTCATCATCTTCTTGGTCAAGTTATTGCAGCAGACCTCCCCAACACAATTCCAACAATCTTTCGTTTTTTTGTGTTCCAACATATGCTATTAACATGGATGTTGTGAGTTTGTTTGCAGATTCATCCTTTTTGTTTTTAGCGAATTTGTCATCAAAATTATATTGTTTTGAGTCTTTTGTTTTAACCTACCCCGATTATTTCTCATTAAAACAAACTTCCCAGTCAAAACAAAATTTCATATAATAACTCATTTTCCAAACAAATTTTATCATAGTAACTCACTTTCCACTTCTAAATATCTAGAGTCAAATTTCAACAATCCTTATAATAGCAACAATGAAACAATTTCCCATTCATAAGTAAACCCTAATCGCCGCAGGCTGCCTTGCTCGTCCGGGTTCCACATGATTCTGAATTGATTTCCATATCGGAATACCAAAAAATACAATCTTACCTCATTCTCTCTCCAATAAAGATTGATAATCTATTATCTAATTATGAAACTTAATCATCAGCAAAAAAAACCGACAAAAATTCCCTTTTCTAGGGTAGAGAAAATAGCTGGCCGAAAAGTTGAGGTGATTTTGTAACGAAAAATCCATTTTATATAGTGGTATCCAAATAAACTACATTATTTTAAAAAATCACTATGTAAAATCTTCAAATTATTGAATGTCAAAATCACATGTATTTTAATCGTTAACAAACGGGACCTACGAGGCCGTTTGTTATAACTTTTTTAAGAAACAATATATTGAATGTCAAAGTTAAATGTATTTAATTTTTCACAAGATATGAAATTGTTAAGCACTGAAAACTTAAAAATTCATATTTAATTCAATACATATTGAAAAAAAAAATTAAACTTTTGCATGAGAGATTTTTATAACGTAGTAAACATGGCAAAAAAAAAAGATAGTACAAATTTCGAAGGATACATATTTTGTTTTACTTAAATGCAGGGACCAAAAACACAGATAGCCCAATAAAATTTTAATGGTAATTTGAGTCCTCCATAATATTGTAGTTTGTAAGAATAGTCGTTATTTTAAGAACTTTTTACAAAAAAAGAAAAATGAATACTTTTAGTCCTCCAAATTAGTCCATGTAAAATGTAAATAGGGACTAATTGTGAATAAAACTTTTGTAGGGACTAAACTTGAAAGCTTATAATTTTGTAGGGACTAAAAACATATTTAACCCATTAATTAATTACATGTTAAAATTTCTAATTGTTTTATGAAACAGTTTCTTATAATGTTCCAAACATATCTGTAAAAAATCAATCAAAAATTTAAAAGCATAATTAAACAAATTTTGATTTAACAATGACTAAAACTACTTCCTAAAAAGTTTTATAAGGACCAAAACTTGTAACTATTTTATGAGGACTAAAAACAAAATTTGCTGTATTTATAGGGACTAAAACTTTATTTAACTCTAAAAAAGTATGTGATTTAATAACAACAACAACCATAATACAGCAATTGCAATTCAAAATAAAATAAAAAATATGCACATGATACATGCTTATTATGAAAAATTATATAAACATACAAATATTTTCGATGATATATAAAAACACGAGACTATCTCTCTCTTTTCCCTTTCTCTCTCTTGTTAACCGTCACTAAAACCTAGTTTATTCTCCTTCATCCATCAAAGATGGGTGATTTAGGGTTAATTTTTAATCCAAAATCACCCCTCTAACTCATTTTTCTCTTTCTCTTTTATTGAGATAAGTGATTTTCACATCTATTTTGTTTTTTATTTTTGTGATTTCGTTGTCTTAGTGCGACGTTTGTTTGTTCGTCGTCTTTGTGCGGCGTTGTTTGTCTTTCTTGTTTCGTTCAAGTTGTGTGGTTCAAATTGTCAGATCAGCTTTGATCCAGTTCAAATCCAATCAATGACTTTGGCGTCGTCCACGTTGTAGGTCCGGAGACATGAGTATTCCGGAGACTTGAATATAGTCATATGTGTAGGCTTTTGTACTTTGCCGTTTTATGCTATTAACATGGATGTTGTGAGTTTGTTCCCAGATTCATCCTTTTTGTTTTTAACGAATTTTCATCAAAATTATATCGTTTTGAGTCTTTTGTTTTAACCTACCCCTATTATTTCTCATTAAAACAAACTTACTCCCAGTCAAAACAAATTTTCATATAATAACTCATTTTCCAAAAACAAATTTTCATAGTTACTCACTTTCCACTTCTAAATATCTAGAGTCAAAAGCATTCTCTAATTATGAAACTTAATGAATACAAAAAATACAATCTTGTCTCATTCTCTCTCCAATACAAATTGATAATCTATTATCTAATTATGAAACTTAATCGGCAGCAAAAACACCGAAAAAAATTCCCTTTTAGAGGGGAGAGAAAACAGCTGGCCGAAAAGTTGAGGTGATTTTGTAACGAAAAATCCATTTTATATAGTTGTATCCAAATAAACTACATTATTTTCAAAAAAAAATGATTTTCACTACAATAAAGTTAGGGGTGTTGGCGGTGCGGTTTGGTTCGGTTTTGAGGCTAAAAGTCATCCGAACCGCAAGATAAAAAAGCATGCGATTTGGTTTGGTTCGGTTGACTTTTCAAATAAAATCCGAACCAAACCAAACCAAACCAAACCAATGCGGTTTGGGTTGGATCGGTTGGTGCGGTTTTTTTGAGACAATGCAATTTTTTTTCCAACAATAAAATCGAGTTAAAAAGGTAAAACACGGTATATTTCCAGCAATATTTTCGACAATGTTTTTAATTTCATTCCACATTAGAATTTCATTTTCACCAAACAACATAAATCAAATTAAAAATGTGGACAAAAAGTAATTCTATCATATAAGAAATGTAAAAGACTAAGATTTTATCATTTTCTAAAAGTTCAAGTAACACATAATTACATTTTTGAAATAAAAAGCGAAGAAGAAACTTAACAAGAGAAAAAATATGTCATTTTAAAAAAGTTTTCATTGAGTTTCTATGAGTATTGGTCTAGGTGACATAGATTTAATTAGTGTTTTTCTTATGTTGCGGTTTGGTTTGGTTTGGTTCGGTTGGTAAAATGAAAATCGCAAACCAAACCAAACCATGCGGTTGAGGAAAAAAGTGATCCGATTACATCCAAACCAAATGCGATTTTTTGCAGTTTCAGTTTGGGTTGGTTTGGTTTGCGGTTTTTCTATTGGATTGGTTCCGTTTTGAACACCCCTAAATAAAGTATAAACAAACACAAAATAGATTCTGATTTTTTATAAAATCACTATAAAAAATCTTCAAATTATTGAATGACAAAATCACATGTATTTTAATCGTTAACAAACGGGACCTATGAGACCGTTTGTTGTAACTTTTTTAAGAAACAAGATATTGAATGTCAAAATTAAATGTATTTAATTTTTCACAAGGTATGAACTTTTTAAGCATTGAAAACTTAAAAATTCATATTTAATTCAACACTTGTTAAAAAATTAAACTTTTACATGAGAGATTTTTATAACGTAGTAAACACGGCAAAAGAAAAGATAGTACAAATTTCGAAGGATACATGTGGTTTTACTTAAATGCATGGACCAAAAACACAGTTAACTCTATAAAATTTTAATGGTAATTTTGGTCCTGCATTATATTGTAGTTTGTAAGAATAGTCGTTATTTTAAGAACTTTTTACAAAAAAAAAAATGAATGCTAAATTAGTCCTCCATATTAGTCCCTGTAAAATGTAAATAAGGACTAATTGTGAATAAAACTTTTGTAGGGACTAAACTTGAAAGCTTATAATTTTATAAAGATTAAAAACATATTTAACTCATTAATTAATTACATGTTAAATATTTCTAACTGTTTTATGATAGAGTTTCTTATAATGTTCTTAACATATCTGTAAAAAAAATCAATCAAAAATCTAAAAACATAATTAAACAAATTTCGATTTAACAATGACTAAAACTACTTGCTAAAAAGTTTTATAAGGACCAAAATTTGTAACTATTTAACGAGGACTAAAAACGAAATTTGCTATATTTATAGAGACTAAAACTTTATTTAACTCTAAAATAATTATGTGCTTTAATAACAACAATAACCATAATACAGTAATTACAATTCAAAATAAAATAAAAAACATGCACATGATACATGTTTATTATGAAAAAAAAATTATAGAAACATACAAATATTTTTGATGATATATAAAAACACGAGACTATCTCTCTTTTCCCCTTCTCTTTTGTGAAACGTAATCAACACCTAGTTTCTTCTCCTTCATCCACTAAAGATGGGTGATTTATGGTGATTTAGGGTCAAATTTTAATTCAAAATCACCCCTCTAACTCGTTTTTCTCTTTCTCTTTTATTGAAATAAGTGATTTTCACATCTATTTTGTTTTTTATTTTTTGATTTCGTCTTGGTTTGTTCGTCGTCTTTGTACGGCGTTGTTTGTCTTTCTTGTTTCGTTCAGCTATTTGTTCGGTTCAGATTGTCAGATTAGCTTTGATCCCGTGCAAATTCGATCAACGGCGTCGTCCACGTTGCAGGTCCGGAAACATGAGTATTCCGAAGACTTGAATATAGTCATATGTGTATGTTTTTGTACTTTGCCGTTTTATGCTATTAACATGGATGTTGTGAGTTTGTTCGCAGATTCATCATTTTTGTTTTTAACGAATTTGTATTGTATTGATGTATTCTATCAATTTAAATGAATATAATTTATTTTTGTAAAAAAACACACGGCACTCATTAAAGTTGTAACATCTCGCTCGTCAGTTAAGGGAACATTATCAGTCAAACGTGTCAGAAGACAAATGTTCATGGAAAGCGAGTATGACGGAGAATGTTTATCAAACGATAATAGTCAAGCATGAGTTTATGTATCAGTGTCTAGCTAAACACGATTAAGGCGAAGGGTAAAATGGAAAGATCCACAAGGGCTATTTAAGGCCACAAGGGCCATTTTTCCTTCATTTTCAAAACACTTTCTCTCTCTAGGTTTTGAGAGAAAGAATTCTCTCCTCCTACTCTCTACAAGGCCGCCCCTCTCTCTTCTCTAAATCATCTATCATTCCAAGTTTTATGCAATTAGTGATCAAGCATGGATCATGGTAACTTGATGAGTAAGAAACAATTGAAAGAGTTGGATTGATATTGTATTGGAATGGGTTTTGGATGAACCAAAAGCTAGGGTTTGAACTTTAGAAGCTTGAATCTTGAAGGAAATACAAGAAACTTGTTAAGGTGAGCTCTATAGATAGTTTTCCCTCCTTTGGGTTACGTAATTCTTGTGAGAAAACTATGAAATTATGCTAAGTTAGTAAGATATGATTTTAGCACCCCAAAGCAATTCTTGTTGTTTATATGTTAAAATTGCCATGAAATATGTTTATTAAAGTCTATATATGTTGTTGGATGTGTATGGTGCATTGCAGGATCGAATTGGACGAGTTTTGGGTCAAAATTGCAAAATTTGCACCACAGACCCGAAGAAACTTGCTATTAGCGAAATTACCCAGATGAAAGTCGCTATTAGGTAAAATTTCGCTAATAGCAAAATTTCCAGAACCTGCCCAGAAAAAGTTAGCTAATAGCGAAAGTCTCTGCCTTGGCCAACTTCCTTTTGGCTTGTTGACCCATTTTAGGGCCGGTGGTGCAATCCGAATCCTTTCTTTCATCGATATACAACTTTATAACCCCAAAACATCATCTAATCCATGCACATAACATCAAATGATTCTTGGAATGAAAATCATGGCAAAATTAACATATGCCTCAAGAATGGCACAAGAGTGTTTAAGCCGAGTTATTCGGGTAGTGATGAACTAAGAAAGGGAATGAATGTAGAGCCTCGACATAGTTTGTCGAGAACTAAAATGCTATGCATGTGTCCTAGGTATGATAAGACGCGAAGTGACTAGTGTATTCTTTCGCACATGAACTAGAACGACCATGTAAGCATGATAAACCGTGAATAGATAAGCTAATCGCTTCACTATGAATAAGTATGACCATGTAGGTAGTTTACCGCTAAACGGGTAGATCACGGACCCGTGGTAAACGAGCAAGTATGAATAGGTTTAACCTTCATGTATGTATGATTAAGACTATGATGTATGTGTAGTTTACCACACAAAGGATCGTTTAAGGATTCGTGGTAAGTGAATATGTAAGACGTAGGTGTCGTGAGAACGGGATAAGCTCCACAAGGGGGGCCCGCACGTTACTGAGGGTGTCCGATGTGCCTTAGCTAGGTTTTTATCGGTTATGTATGGGATTGTTCTCGGGGTCACTCCACCCGGGGCTCTCCGTAAAATGAACTTAGATAATATGTTTGTACAACGCTAACATCTATGTATGAATGATTATGTTTATGTATGATTATGATATGACGTTAGACACGTACAAGTTTTTGAAATAGAGCAAGATATAAGGTTATGCCGAAGACGATCTTACGTTTCCCTAATCGTCCAGTTTAGGACCGTGTCATGATTATGTTATGTTTAGGCCTCGACGCGTTTAGAGAATCTTGGCATAGCGGTCTTAGGTACCCTTTAACCGCCATGACACGTATGATGTTAGTAAAGACCTATGACAAGTAAGATGAACCTATGACGGATCTAGTATGCACGACCGTCTAGGAAAGCATGACCACATACATATAATCAACCGTTAGGTTATATTGTAGACACGTGGTGACCGTAGGTTTTCCCCGAGGTTACCTATAGCCTAGGGTTAGGTGGAACTCACTGAGACATTATGTCTCATCCCAATCCTTATTTGTTTCAGATAAACATGTTGGTATGGCAAGCTAGTAGCCGAATGGATATTTCAGCAAGTGGTCGTTCGTACCCGCTGCAGGATGCTATGGATTTCAAGGATGCCTTTACTATGTTTTAGACAAAGTTATGTTATACTCTTGATGTACGAAAGCTTATGATTGTATATGATATTCATTCGGAGTTTTATTGTTGTAAATTTTAATGTATCCAGTACTAAAGATAACGAACATGCTAAGCTTTCTAAATACGTTTAGTATGGGCGTTACAAAAGTCATCTTCTTTATTAGTGAGATGTTGATTATTGGTAATATTTTAACATATTTATAATCTACCACTTTATAATATTTAGTAATAATTATTTCAATGTTTTTCAAATTAACTTCATCTTTGTCATTTATTGGTAACATTTTAACAAATTTATAATCTAGCACTTTATAATATTTAATAACAATTATTTCAATGTTTTTATAATTAACTTCATCTTTATCATTAGTTTTTTTTTCTTATTTGAGAATGCAAATAACATTACAAATGTGCTTCGACATTTTCCTCAACAACAAAAAAAGTGTTTTAACGGATAATATATGCTTCGACGCTCAAACTCATACTTAGAACTAGTTTGTTGGTCCTCCTGAACTTAGCTCAGTTGGTAGGGACAAATGCATAATATATGTAAGGTCTAGGGTTCCAAATTCCGGCCACCACCAAAAAAAAAATTTCCTCCAGGGACTATTTTCAAAAACAAAAAATTTTGCAGGGACCTTTTTAAAAAACAAAATATTTTGCAGGGACCAAAAACTACAAAATGGGTTCAGTCATTGTAATATCCCGCCTGTCAGCATCGGTATACTACCCGTGATCGTGCCAGAGGAATTAATTCATGGAAAAGTAAGTTAATGGAAAATAATTCATGACATATCAGCTTAATACGGATAAAGTATCAGTGTCGTATTAAACACGCTTAAGGCAGGGGCAAAATGGTAATTTCACGTGGAAAGGATATTTATTTGATTTTGGGGCAAAATATCTCATTATCCTCATCTCTTTCTCTCTCTCTAAGTTGGCAAAAGCTTTTCTCTCTTCCTTCTCTCTTCTCTCTCACGCCTCTTTTCTCTTCTTCTCCATCAAACCTTCTCAAATCTTTCTCCTCCCATGGCAATCTTTTAATATATGTTTCTCATGATCTTCCAAGCTAAGGGAAGTTGTATTATGTTTGTTTTCTTCTAGTTCTCCTCTTGAAGAAGTTATTGAAGAATCTAGGGTTTGGTTTTGGTGAAGAGCTAGAGCTTTAGGTTATTGTTGTGGGAGCTCTTGATGAACATGTTTCATGGGATTGGTGAATCAAGCCAGAATCAACTAGGGGTTTATTTTGAAAGCAAGAGTTAGGGTTGGTGTTTTGTGAGTTCAAGGATGGATCAAGTGATGATTTCTTCATGGATATGGATCAAAGTATCTTCGTTGGCAAGAAAAGCATCATGATAGAAATGATTTGGGCAAGGGAAGCAAGAGGGACAAAGCTAGGGTTTTGGCATGTTTGGTCTTGGCACATAGTGATGCTTCAAGAACTTGTTTTAGGTGAGTTCCGTAGATAGACTTCCCACCCTTTGGGATTATGATTATGCCATATATGTATATAATGAATAATATGAAATTCTAGGGTTCAACTATTAGTCTAGTTGCCCTTTTTATGCCATGCATGCTATACATGTTAATACTTGTCATATGCATGTTTTACAAGTTTTATATGATCAATTATGTTCCAAAATACTTAGAGACACTTGGTTTGAGGTTTTTGGGTCAAAAATACCATTTTTAAGTGTTCTGGACTATCCTAACTCGCCACAGCGAGCTATTACTCGCCACGGCGAGCTAGAACTCCGAATGGGGGGTCCTGCTCGCCCCCAACTCGCCACGGCGAGCTACCACTCGCCTCCCCAGCAAATCTACTCGCGTAGGCGAGTAAGATAGTGAGAAACCTCACTGTTTTGCTTGCTTCAGGCAGGCATGGGGATTCGCGACGCGGTTTTCTCCGTGGTGTCTTTTTACGAATGTAAACCCCTCAAACCAAGGTCCCAAATGATGATCAAGGAAAGCAATATTCTTATGTTAAAGAGGCAAGTATTATGCATGTTAGTAAGGCATGGTATACGAGAGAATCATGTCATGAATCAGGTAGTAAGTTACTCATTAAGCAAGGGAAAACTAGAGCCTTGACATAGTTGTCGAGAACTAGCTAGTTAGCATGAATTCTTAGAATGACAAGACGCGAAGTATAAACTCTTCGCATATGTTTAAGAGTATTTAGCAAGCATGTTAAGTCATGGTTTGATTAGTTAATCACTCCACCATGATTAAGAATTTACAAGCATGAACAAGTATAAGATTACCACTAATCGGATCGACTCAAGGGTCCGAGGTATTAAGCAAGCAAGTATGAATATGTTTAAGTATACGTACGATAAGACTATGACTTAATAAGTAGGTGGCATGTCTCTTTCTATCCACATCAGGGGGATACAAGAGGTTCTCGATCTAAGGGGAACGATTCAAGCCGTAAGGGACCCGCATGTCACTGAAATTAACAAGACGTAGGTGCTCGTGTCTCTTGTTATCCACGCCAAGGGGATACAGGAGGTTCTCGACCTAAGGGGAACGGTTCAAGCTGCAAGGGACCCGCACGACACCGAGGGAGTCCGATGTACGTACATCGTTCATGTATGAGATTATACTCGGGGTTACTCCACCCGGGACTTTCAGTAAAATGAACCAAGATAATGATTGTTTGTTCAACGCTAACCTAATGAATGAACTTAGATACGTTTGTGTATGATATGATTATGATTATGTTATGTTCATGATTATGCAAGAGTGAATCCATGCAAGTTTATGTTTAAGAATAAGAGCATTAGATGCTACATGATAAGTACAAGGCATGGACTAGAGCAAGTAAAGAACATGATACCAATGACGATCTTAGGTTCCCCTAATCGTCCGGTTTAGACTCGTGTCATGATATGTTATGTTTATGCCTTGATGCGTAGAGCGTATTCTTGGCAATGCGGTTCTAGGTTCCCTCTCAACCGCCATGACACGTATAGGAAGTGAAGCCTATAACAAGTGAGATAAGCCTATGACGGGTCTAGCATGCACTACCGTCTAGGAAACATGACCAAACACGTATAATCAACCGTCAGGTTGTATTGTAGACACGTGGTGACCGTAGGTTTCCCCTGAGGTTACCTATAGCCTAGGATTTAGGGGAACTCACTGAGACATTATGTCTCATCCCAATCCTTATTTGTTTCAGATATCAGTTTGGACGTCAAGGTAGTAGCCGGATGGATTTTCAGCAAGAGCTCGTTCGTACTAAAGCATGAAGAACATGGATCTCAAGGATGTATTATTTTCAAATTAGACAAGTTATGATGTATTGATATTGTACGAACACGTTTTGTTGTATATAAATTCATTCGAACTTTTTATGTTGTATATTTTAATGTATCCAGTACTAAATCCAACGCACGTGCTAGACTTTCTAGATACGTCTGGTATGGGTGTTACATTTGGTATTAGAGCAGGTCGATTCAGACCGTGCCTTGGGTCATTAAGTTACAACTAAGGTAGGGGGGCCATTGGGTTCCGGGTAAATGTTCTAGTTGTTGTTGTTAGTTGAGCCTGATCAACTCAATTTAACATTCAACGATTAGAATGGATGCCTGAGAGCTGAATAGGACCCAGGAGGAACGAAGTATGTGATGAAGAAGTTGATCGTGCCAAAAGGTGGCCGGTGAACAAAGCAAGTAGAAGTGGGAATCCTCTGGGAATATAAGGTTATGTTAAGAAGGAACGTTCCGACAATGTCGGGTAAGATGTTAGTGATACTTCATGTACCCGAAAGTGAATAAGTTGGATATATGTATCTAACCATGACCAAAAGTTTCGGTAAGAGTTGTTGTTGGAACGGGTTTATGATATTCTGGAATGTCAGAACAAGGTTACAAGATAACGAGAAGTCGACATATGCTGACGGAGTCAGCGGGCTCTCAGAAATAGCAATATACTGAAGGAAGTTAAGGATTCAAGAGAAAGTTTTATGTTATCAGGATTAAGGCATTGATTTCCGATGTACCAAGAATTGTATCAGAAAAGGTTGATGTTGCCATGCATATGTTATAGAATAATTCACGATGATAGGAATGAATGATGTGCATTGTATACTTGAGAATAAGAATTTTATGCAATAAATGTTTTCTGAAAAGAAAAAAAAAATAGAGTTGGAGAAGCTCACCAATAGCAAGCCTGGGACAAAACTTTTCGTTTTTATGAAAACTTCCATTTCGTTCCTACGGTTTACAATGACTATTGGGGAAATGACTTCACTATAATCTTTTATGTGACGAAAAATAATTTATGACATCAAGTAACGAATGCATATCATATCCTAAGATTTCCAAGCAAAAGGCATGGGCAACCATCAATGAAATCGATACGGTTTAAGGTAGCTTTGGAAGTTAATGTGTTAAGAGTCAAGAACAAGCGAAGATCAAGAGTATAGGAGTTCCGGCGTTTAGAAGGAAAGTCACAAATGTTTATGCATGAAGTATGAAGTAAGAAGCTAAAGCGGTGCAAAATTATGAGAAATTACAAGGTTCCCGGTTTATGTGGAATTATGACGTATCTCTCGAACCTATGTTTTGCTTAATAGACTTGCTAAGGCTCGATATGATGTTGAATTATAAAGTTTAAATAATTTTAAAAAGATTTACGCGTATGGGTGATTGAAGTTGACTTTTTGAAGAAAAAAAAAATTCACGAGATTTTCTAGGAACCGGTTTGCTACGACACTCGTAGAGCGAGCTAGACTTATTAGAGTCTAGAAATGATGGCACGTATGTGTTATCAACACGTTCTATGATTTTAGAGCAACGGCCGGGGCCTAAATTCAATGTATATAAAGAAGGAGATTATCAACGTCAATGGCCCGTGCGTTAGTTTACGAAGTTTTCTTTAAAAAGGAAAGTTAACGAGCAAGCAATGGTATGATTAAGAAAAATGTAGTATGCGAGAATGCGAAGGTACAAGGATTAGATGTTCAAGTGTTATATGAGTTTGTCAAAGGAATTCGAGTTGCTTGGAAACAAGTTCAATTATGATATGTATGGTAAATGTAACCAGCAAGAACGTAAGGTTTACCCCCAAGTCAAGTATTATGAGCATAAGATAAGTCATCACGAGTTTTGTTCTTACAAGGCAGTAGTAAAGACAAGTGTAAGGAATGTGAGTCTCAATCACTCTAACGGATTAGAGTAATGGTTTAAACCAACCGGTGGGAATCAGAGTAGCGCCATGGAAGCTAATCGCTAATCACGAAACATGGAATTTTAGTATGTATGGATTTTCGTGAAGAATGTTCGGTTGGTAATTCAAGTTTAGCAAGATGCATCACAAGACAAGCGAGGAGTTCTCGATGTGATAAGTAAGTATGGATTTTTATATAGTCATCATTTGCTAAGGTAAAAGTTTTAAGTATGTATCTCCACCAAGGTAAGATGAGAAGGACGAGTTGCCACATATGAATTGGTCGAGAATGCATGAATGATGATATTGGAAAACATGTTAGGTTCAGAAGGTTTCCTCTTGTGATTCAAGTAATGATTGAAACATAGAGTATGATGATCGGTTTTGGAAAAAGGTATTAACGCTCAAGTGATAACTGAATGGAATTATGTGGAGAATCAAGTTATGTGTTCCTGAAGAAGAGGGACGAGTTACCGTCAAGTGGGCGAAGGATCATCTATGGTCTATGTTATGCAGTAATACGTGTATGAGCTACGTATATTAGTTAAGAAGGTAAGAATCCACTTTCGGAGTTAAGTATGTTATCATGAAGGGAGATGCAACTCTCGAGTTTATGCAATGAGAATCATACTCTCATATGTAAATACTTGTTGAGTGAAAACGATACTTGTTAAGACATGTTAAGTCATGATTTTATAACTTTTAAAAAGCTAAGATTGGTATTAAGGAACTTGGGAACGATGCTTATTTTAAACTCACGGAATTATCCATTTTCGAAACTAATAAGATACGTCGTAAGTAAACTCACTTAAGACGTACAAACTTCAGGACCAACTTGTCGTGGACAAGTTTGGGGCGAGTTGTTAAATCTTTTTTTCAAAATATAGAAACTCGTCCGGTGGTTCTGTGGTACCATTACACAATCAGTTTTGGAAATGGTAAAATCTTTTTAGTCATGTGTGTATTCGTTCCAAGAACCCGTATACCAGAACTTAAGAAAAATTTCTTCAAGAAAGATTCTAGAACAAGTATCGTTAGCATTCAACAAGAGGCGGTACTTGAAAGTATGCACATGTTATGGAAATGAAAATGTTAGTATGAAGCCAATATCCTACGGGATACATGGAATTGTGTTAAGAGTATTCAACGTATGTGCAAGTGGAATTACTAGAAAGTTTCAAGAGCATGTGAATCACGATGTTGGTTATTAGATTGACAAATGAAGTAACAATTTAATTTCACTCCTTTATGTCAAGCTATATGAGATACCCATTAGTTCGGGTGCAATAAGATGCAATAAGACGCAATGAGATTGCAATGAAATCGGGAGATTTCCTAAGGCTCTGAAAGGAGATAAGAGATTTGTTGAATTGTTTATATGAGTAATGCAAGTAAGAGGCATGTGTCTCGAAGGGACAGTAAGTAAATTGATGAATGAAGTATATGTTTAACCGATAAGATTATGTATGCATGAAAAGATGTTTAATGTTGCAAGTAAGCGCTGCAGGGCAAACCTGGTTTCCGGTAGGATTCCAGTCAAAAGGAAAATCCTGAGTGTTCATGTTATGATAAGATATCTTTATGAATGTTTTATGTTAAGCGGGTAAGATACAATCCGAAACGACGAGTCTATGTTTAACGTGGAATGTTCCAAATCATGATGTACTGAGATAACTCCAAAGTTTAAGTAATATTGAGACCAAGAAAGCTATATGCTTATGTATATGAATCAAGAAACAAGATGAAACACAAGCAATGATGAACTTCTTGATGATGTATGAATAGAAAATGTATGGCTCAGACCATAGATGGTAAGTTTTTGTCAGGATGATTGGTAGTTGATCTCTAAATTTCGAGGACGAAATTTTTTAAGGGGGGTAGAATGTAATATCCCGCCTGTCAGCATCGGTATACTACCCGTGATCGTGCCAGAGGAACTAATTCATGGAAAAGTAAGTTAATGGAAAATAATTCATGACATATCAGCTTAATACGGATAAAGTATCAGTGTGGTATTACACACGCTTAAGGCAGGGGCAAAATGGTAATTTCACGTGGAAAGGATATTTATTTGATTTTGGGGCAAAATATCTCATTATCCTCATCTCTTTCTCTCTCTAAGTTGGCAAAAGCTTTTCTCTCTTCCTTCTCTCTTCTCTCTCACGCCTCTTTTCTCTTCTTCTCCATCAAACCTTCTCAAATCTTTCTCCTCCCATCGCAAGCTTTTAATATATGTTTCTCATGATCTTCCAAGCTAAGGGAAGTTGTATTATGTTTGTTTTCTTCTAGTTCTCCTCTTGAAGAAGTTATTGAAGAATCTAGGGTTTGGTTTTGGTGAAGAGCTAGAGCTTTAGGTTGTTGTTTTGGGAGCACTTGATGAACATGTTTCATGGGATTGGTGAATCAAGCCAGAATCAACTAGGGGTTTATTTTGAAAGCAAGAGTTAGGGTTGGTGTTTCGTGAGTTAAAGGATGGATCAAGTGATGATTTCTTCATGGATATGGATCAAAGTATGTTGGTTGGCAAGAAAAGCATCATGATAGAAATGATTTGGGCAAGGGAAGCAAGAGGGACAAAGCTAGGGTTTTGGCATGTTTGGTCTTGGCACATAGTGATGCTTCAAGAACTTGTTTTAGGTGAGTTCCGTAGATAGACTTCCCACCCTTTGGGATTATGATTATGCCATATATGTATATTATGAATAATATGAAATTCTAGGGTTCAAGTATTAGTCTAGTTACCCTTTTTATGCCATGCATGCTATACATGTTAATACTTGCCATATGCATGTTTTACAAGTTTTATATGATCAATTATGTTCCAAAATACTTAGAGACACTTGGTTTGAGGTTTTTGGGTCAAAAATACCATTTTTAAGTGTTCTGAAATGTCCTAACTCGCCACAGCGAGCTATTACTCGCCACGGCGAGCTAGAACTCCGAATGGGGGGTCCTGCTCGCCCCCAACTCGCCACGGCGAGCTACCACTCGCCTCCCCAGCAAATCTACTCGCCTAGGCGAGTAAGACAGTGAGAAACCTCACTGTTTTGCTTGCTTCAGGCAGGCATGGGGATTCGCGACGCGGTTTTCTCCGTGGTGTCTTTTTACGAATGTAAACCCCTCAAACCAAGGTCCCAAATGATGATCAAGGAAAGAAATATTCTTATGTTAAATAGGCAAGTATTATGCATGTTAGTAAGGCATGGTATACGAGAGAATCATGTCATGAATCGGGTAGTAAGTTACTCATTAAGCAAGGGAAAACTAGAGCCTTGACATAGTTGTCGAGAACTAGCTAGTTAGCATGAATTCTTAGAATGACAAGACGCGAAGTATAAACTCTTCGCATATGTTTAAGAGTATTTAGCAAGCATGTTAAGTCGTGGTTTGATTAGTTAATCACTCCACCATGATTAAGAATTTACAAGCATGAACAAGTATAAGATTACCACTAATCGGATCGACTCAAGGGTCCGAGGTAGTAAGCAAGCAAGTATGAATATGTTTAAGTATACGTACGACAAGACTATGACTTAATAAGTAGGTGGCATGTCTCTTGCTATCCACATCAGGGGGATACAAGAGGTTCTCGATCTAAGGGGAACGATTCAAGCCGTAAGGGACCCGCATGTCACTGAAATTAACAAGACATAGGTGCTCGTGTCTCTTGTTATCCACGCCAGGGGGATACGGGAGGTTCTCGACCTAAGGGGAACGGTTCAAGCCGCAAGGGACCCGCACGACATCGAGGGAGTCCGATGTACGTACATCGGTCATGTATGGGATTATACTCGGGGTTACTCCACCCGGGACTTTCCGTAAAATGAACCAAGATAATGATTGTTTGTTCAACGCTAACCTAATGAATGAACTTAGATACGGTTGTGTATGATATGATTATGATTATGTTATGTTCATGATTATGCAAGAGTGAATCCATGCAAGTTTATGTTTAAGAATAAGAGCATTAGATGCTACATGATAAGTACAAGGCATGGACTAGAGCAAGTAAAGAACATGATACCGATGACGATCTTAGGTTCCCCTAATCGTCGAGTTTAGACTCGTGTCATGATATGTTATGTTTAGGCCTTGATGCGTAGAGCGTATTCTTGGCAATGCGGTTCTAGGTTCCCTCTCGACCGCCATGACACGTATAGGAAGTGAAGCCTATAACAAGTGAGATAAGCCTATGACGGGTCTAGCATGCACTACCGTCTAGGAAACATGACCACACACGTATAATCAACCGTCAGGTTGTATTGTAGACACGTGGTGACCGTAGGTTTCCCCTGAGGTTACCTATAGCCTAGGATTTAGGGGAACTCACTGAGACATTATGTCTCATCCCAATCCTTATTTGTTTCAGATATCAGTTTGGACGTCAAGGTAGCAACCGGATGGATTTTCAGCAAGAGCTCGTTCGTACTAAAGCATGAAGAACATGGATCTCAAGGATGTATTATTTTCAAATTAGACAAGTTATGATGTATTGATATTGTACGAACGCGTTTTGTAGTATATAAATTCATTCGAACTTTTTATGTTGTATATTTTAATGTATCCAGTACTAAATTCAACGCACGTGCTAGACTTTCTAGATACGTCTGGTATGGGTGTTACAGTCATCATGTGCCATGTATGCAAATCATCACAAAAATGGGGTCAGGGACTATTTTAAAAAACAAAAAATTTTGCAGGGACCAAAAACAAAAAAAAATTTTTACAGGGACTAAAACCAAAACGAGGCATATTTGCAGGGACTAAAACCATATTTTAGCCTATTATAAAAGCTAGACTTGGTTAGCAAACATGTTGCCCTAATTTGCCCTAATCCCTAGCATTTTTCCCTCCTAAACATGCTAATCTAATCTCACCCATTGATTCGATCTCTATTCTCAAACTCCTCATTTTCTCTCATATAACTTAGTTAATGCTAATTGAAAATGAATAACACACTTTTAATGCGATTGAAAACGAATAACACACTTTTAATGGCAATTGAAAACGTAGTTAATGTCAATTCAATTAACAACCCACTTTCTCTCTCACGCGTAACAACACAAACCCTTCTCTTCTCCTTCTTCAAAAACACACACCAAAACTTCATCTTCTACCTTCATTTTGATCATTTTTCGTCCTTCTCCCACTAAAGTAAAAGCATCAATGTCTTCATCTCTTCATCATCTACAAAACCCACTCGCTTTCCACCACGCCGGAGTTGAACCACCGCCGTTGTACACCACATTGGAATTCGCTTTTCATTGCGTCGGGGTCGCTCTCGGAAGCTTCTTTTACTTTGCAAGGTTAATTGTTAATTTCAGCTTTTGTATTCCTCATTTCTAATATTGAATAATTCATTGTTATTCATTTTGTTCTTTGTTTGCTTTTTTGCATTCAATGAATTTGTCGTAAACGTGATCAAGGGCATATTGGCATGTATGATGCAGATGTGATATGCATCAACGACTCATTTTTAATTGCTTTCTTTTCTGCATTTTTCTATTTAGTTTGAGTATTTATCTTCTGTGTTGATGGTTTTGTAATCAAAACAACATCTATGGATGAAATTTATAATTTTGCACTTCTGTTTCAAGTTCCATTTTGTAATTTTTTTCGAGTAATATGTGTGATCTGTTTTGAAGTCAACGATGGCTAATCACATGTGTATTTACAATTAGGCTAAAACTCTGAAAAACAATATTATTCAAAACTTATTTCAGTGGTTATTTCGACTCGACAACTAAGGCTTTGTATATACTTTCACTTCTTAGATGTGCCTGAAGTCTAACATTTTTAATTTAAGGGTTAAGTATGTGATTCGTCCCTGCAAATAGGGGTCGCTTAAAATTTCCTCCTTGCAATCGCTAATCCTTTTTTTTTGCCCCTGCAAAGTTTAATCAGTTAAAAATTAGTCCTTTGACCCAGTTAATCACTGCCACATCAGCAATTTACCAAAAATGGCATGGGAATTGATGAAAATACCCCTGGCTTATTTTTTTCCTTCAAAAAAATTTTTTTCCAGATTTTTCCCGAATTTTTTTTTACAATTTTTTCTCCGAAAAATTTCAGTTTTTTCAGTTTTAATTTTAACATTTTGTTGTCCGAAATTTTTTATGATTTTTAATTATTTTTTCAGAATTTTTTTAATTTAAAAAAAATTCAAAATTTTGAAATTGTTTTTAAGGAAAAAAATAAGCCAGGGGTATTTTCGTCAATTCCCATGCCATTTTTGGTAAATTGCTGACGTGGCAGTGATTAACTGGGTCAAAGGACGAATTTTTAACTGATTAAACTTTGCAGGGGCAAAAAAAAAGGATTAGCGATTGTAGGGACGAAATTTTAAGCGACCCTTATTTGCAGGGACGAATCACATACTTATCCCTTAATTTAAATATACTGTCAACGTATTAGCATGTCAGAAAGTCTATGTCAACATAAAATAGTTTGAAATAGCATATAACAATTAAGTATGGTTAGGAAAGGATAATTAGTTTATTTCCATGCATATGTTGTTCATCAAGTCTAACATTTTTCAAATATCATTTGTAAGTACTAAACCTTCTTCAATCACGTCATTCATATAGAAATTAATGGAACTTAATGATATTAGTTATAGCTTATAGGCGACACCAGTCGAATTTGAAAACACATTTAAAGACCTACGATTCGAATTTCAAATATTTATGGAACTTAATGATATGCAATTGTGAATAAAAAATAAATTAATACTTATTATTGCAGAGGTCAAATTATTTCAATCAATAGATAGTTCATTAATGCTATCCAATGGCCACGCCAAATGTCAACTATTGGTAATTATGATTGACACTAATAGCTTTTGGAATTGGAAAAGTCATAATGCATTGGTGTCGTCTCCTTATAATTTAGTTGCAGATTTTCAAATATCATTTGCAAGTACTAAACCTTCTTCAATCACGTCATTCATATGGAACTTAATGGAACTTAATGACATTAGTTATAGCTTATAGGCGACACCAGTTGAATTTGAAAACTCATTTAAAGACCTACAATTCGAATTTCAAATATTTATGGAACTTAATCATATGCAATTGTGAATAAAAGATAAATTAATACTTATTATTGCAGAGGTCAAATTATTTCAATCAATAGATAGTTCATTAACGTTATCTAATGGCCACGCCAAATGTCAACTATTGGTATTTATGATTGACACTAACAACTTTTGTAATTGGAAACGTCATAATGCATTACAAAGCATTTGACAGTAATTGCTTTTATGGCTGCAATGAATAGGAATTATTACTGCAAGAAGTGAATGATCATTCACATGTAATACTTTCTATATATTGGTGTCCTCTCCTTATAATTTAGCTGTAGATTTTCAAATCAAAATACTAAACAGCCAGAAGATCATGTAAATCAATCATATTAGATCTTAAGTCAACTATTATAGTTTAGCCTATTGTGACTAAACTTCTATCTTATTAATGCAGGCCATTATTATTCCTTTTTCTTTAACACAAACAACATGCCTATAGAATGTTTTTTTTAAGTTTCATAGAATGGTGTTCTTAATATAATGACAATACATCCGCAATAAGAAAAGTCATAATATTGCTACCTTATTGATGCAACTTATTATTCTACCTTTTTTTAACATAGTTTATGCCTACAAATTTTTTAAAAAAAATTCTAAGAATGGTTTCCTTAATATAGTGATAATGCAACCGCAATGACAAAAGTTGTAATATATTTCAAGGTGTTATCCTTTTTTTTCTTCTCGATATTCACCTGAATTTCAAAAAATAATGTTGTGTTGGCAATTATAATGTACAGGTCTATTTAAGCACGAGTCTTTTAAATGTTTATAAAACTTCTATTAACTATATATGGTTACATTGTTGCGATTTATTCGATTAACTTCTAAGCGGTAGGACCCGTGCAGTAGCACGGGTCAAGAGTCTAGTATATCTAAATGTTAAAGTGTTGCAAGCAACCCTAATCCCGCCCTTTTTTGAGGGGCTGAAAAATATTTATGAAAAAAAAATCCCTCCAAAGATTCGAACATATGCCATGTAGGTTACTTTAAAGCATTTTAACCACCAAGCTACTTGTTGTTTTTGTGCTATCATTTGGCTTCCACTACATGTACATGATATCCAATATTAAACTCCCTTTTCAAAAAACCAATTAATTCCTTTTCCTTTCTTTCCAAACGATTTCGAACCCTTTTTTTTTTCCTTTCTCCTTCGCAATCTAAACCCAAAAGTCTACGGTTTTCATCCATTTCTTCCCCCTTTTCCTTCGACATATGTCTTGAAAAATGAAAATGTAGGTGATCTTATAGGATTTTATGGTTGAATCACTTGATATGTTTCTCATACTAACTTTATACAGTAATTTTTTTTTTCCTTTTATGTGTATTTTGAACTATGTAATTAGCTCATTGTTTAGATTTTGTATGACGAGTTCCAACTTCGGTGTGTTTCCCTCATTGTAGTCTTTATTGAAATGTTATACATAATACATTTAAACTTGTCAACAACTAATAATATAGTCAACCTAATGCTTATATATGAAAATCGAAACAAACTCGTGCATCACACGGGTCGAGGTCTAGTACCCTTAACAACCGCCTCCACCATGCTCCTCCATGGTTTGCTTTCCTCTCGACGAACGCGCGATGACTCATGCACCAGTGCAAATTAGTGGACAAGCCCAGGCCGCCAAGAAATGCACAAAGGATACCTCTTCGAAATAACACTCGGGCAAGTCTCAAAAATAAGAAGATATGAAACTTCCTTGCTGTATCACAAGCTTTCTCATCATCGTGATTTTGGTGTTGGATCTTTCCTCCTCTCTTCACAAACTTGGTTTGATGAGAGGTGGAACTGTTGACAAATGTATTTTATATTTTGCAAAATTACGTTGGGTATTTAACTAATTAACCATTTACTATTTTCATTGATTTCTCTCTTTTTCCGACTATTGCCCACATGTTTCACAGCTTTTTAATGAAGGAATGTACTTAAGAAGAAATGCCATAAGTTTCACAAGAGGAAAACTGAATTTTATTGAGGAAGATGACGTAGAAGGTGGAGTTATATTATATGGGTTAGTGTTCAAATATGAGGGGAAATAGGGTTATGCATCTATTTATCTATTATTTTTTGAAGAAAGAAATTCATTGCATTTTATTGGCTAAAATGTGTCAAATACATGAGGGTACATCATCTATAATATGTGAGGCAGGATTAGATGGGGTTGTCTGAATTAACTCGTGAGCAACCACATTCGCTTGCCTCCTGTTGAACTCGACATGAGAGTTCTGAAATCTATTAACTAATAACTACATACAAGCATATATGATACAACAAAACTCGCTACTATCATCTATATTTGAATTTACACAATCAACAGCTCTTTTGAAATCAAGAGCGAAATCCACATTGTCGAACTGGAGATTTGATACGCATTCCATACATACATACATACATACATACATACATACATACATACATACATACATACATACATACATACATACATACATACATACATACATACATACATACATATATAGATATATATATATATATATATATATATATATATATATATATATATATATATATAGACACACACACTATTAAGTCTTGCAACCCTAATTGCATTAATTAACCCTAATTTCTACTTAATAAACCCTACTTTTTCCCTCCTTTTAAGACTTTTTTTTATGACATGTGATTGTTTCAATGTTATGTATTCAACACGAATCTTGAGTCCTATTTCTTTCGATCTCACAATCCCTAAATCATTTCTCATCATCATGCAAATTGAACCTAATAACCATAACCCCGCTCTTTTTGGTGGGTCTAATTAATTTTTATGAAGCAAAAAAAGGTCTGCAAGAAATTGAATCAGGTAGCACATGAAAAGTTCATTTTTTTTTTAAGTCACTAACACCATTGCAATTCATCTTTTTTATAGCAGTTTTTTTCATTATTATTTTTTTCGTTCGATTACCACATAACAGTTTCTTTTCCTTTTAATTTTTACTAGTAATAGACCCGTGCTTCTGCACAGGTCGCATAACATTGCGGTAATCATATAAAAATTAATTATATTGTTAATATTGTCAAATGTTTAAGAATAATAAATGAATATTGTCAAATGTTTAAGAATAATAAATGAAAATTATCAACATTAATATAATGTTTCTATTGAATATTTTTTTCTTATATATAGAAAAATATGTTAAATATTTGAATCGCATATGTTGTGAATTTTATTTTCGTATGTACGCGAAAACAAATTTTTATATACATATATAAGAAAGGTAATAAAATAATTTTTTTAAAACTCATGATTATTTTCAAAATATAAAAATTAATATAATGTTTCTATTAAATAAATTTTTATTTTATATGCAAAACACCGTTGAATATTTACATCGCACCCGTTGCAGATTTTATACGAATTATCTGCATAAACAAATTTTATGTAAATATATGAGAAGTTTGATATGATAAAATGGTGGAAAATCATTAATATTGTCAAAATGTAAAAATTAATATAGTGATTATATTGAATAACTTTTTATTTTATATGCAAAACACTGTTCGATGTTTGCACCGCACCCGTTGCAAATTTTATGTGCTTATATATGCATAAATAAATTTTTATGTACATATATGAGAAAATCGATATGATAAAATTTTAAAAACTCCAGACTATTTTCAAAATATCAACATGATGCAATGTTTCTATTAAAAACTTTTTATTTTATATGCAAAACACATTTCAATGTTTGCATCGCACCCATTGCAGATTTTATGCGTTTTATGTGCAGAAACACATTTTATGTAAACATATGAGAAAGTTGATATGATAAAATTGTGGAAACTTATTAATATTGTCAAAATATAAACATTAATACAGTGTTTTTTTTTTGCTTTCGCACCGGTTGCCGACCCACCAAAGGTGGACAACTAATCCGGCTCGTGCGTGGAGGCATGCACATTGGCCAAGCGTTGTTCCCCCTGAGAATCGAACCCGGTATTCCCCGGGTACGTCCTTGGAAGGAGCTCCTTGCCACTGGAGCCCAATCAACTTGGTTCATTATTATAGTGTTTCTATTGAATAACTTTTTATTTATATGCAAAACACCGTTTAATGTCTTCACCGCACCCATTGCAGATTTTATATGCTTATATATGCATAAATAAATTTTTATGTACATATATGAGTAAATCGATATGATAAAATTTTAAAAACTCATGACTATATATTTTCAAAATATCAACATCAATGTAGTGTTTCTATTAAATAACTTTTTATTTTATAAGCAAAACACCGTTCAATGTTTGCACCGCACCCATTGCAGATTTTATGCTTTTTATCTAAATATATGAGAAAGTTAATACGATAAAATTGTGGAAACTCGTTAATATTGTCAAAATATAAACATTAATACAGTGTTTCTACTGAATTACTTTTTATTTTATATATGCAAAACATCGTTCAATGTTTACACCGCATTCGTTGCAGATTATATGTTCTTATATATGCCTAAATAAATTTTTATGTACATATATAAGAAAATAGATATGATAAAATTTTGGAAACTCGACTATTTTCATAATATCAACTTCCATGTAATGTTTCTATTAAATAACTTTTTATTTTATATTTAAAACACCGTTAAATATTTGTAAAGATATGATAAAATTTGGAAAACTCGTGACTATTTTCAAAATATCAACATCACTGTATATTTTTTTTATCAAATCAACATCACTGTATTGTTTCTCCAAAACACCGTTATATATTTACACCGCACTCATTGTAGAATTTATGTGCTTATATCTTCAAAATCAAATAAAAAAGATAGTCGTCCATAGTTATCATGATAATATATTGACTTTTAAAAAAGCACAATTATAAAATTTTATTGAGTTTTGATTTTTATATATTGTTTTTTTAAATAATCATCCTTATTTATTAATTTTGTTACGTCTGCAGCAACTTAACCTAATTTTTTCCCTCCACTAATTTGCAACAACTCAATCCTAAAATTTTGCCTCTAAATTTGCATCATTAAATGTTAATCCTCAACCCTAAAATTTTGGCTCTAAATTTGCATCATTAGTCTTTATTTATTAATTTTATTAGGTCTGCAGCAACTTAACCTAATAATTTCCCAAAACATATTTTGTCAAAAATATTCTCAAAACTCATGAATTAAGCTAATGAACCATATTGCGTAAAGAAAAGCTTATGAACCATATTTGTTTTAAACTATTAATCAATTTGTGATTGCGTAGTTTATATTTCTCTCAATTTGAAATTATGCAGTTTTTTATAAGTGTGATTGTTGTTGCCTATTTATAATATTTGAAATTGCCTCTTTAGATTTATTGTGTGAAATATTATTGATTTTATGATTGTATTTGCTTTTGGTGTATGTGAAAAGATATACATGGATTAAAACCCCGAGCTTATGGTTGTTGCATGAGATTAAAGCCTATAAAGTTAGGACAAAATCATATATGCATGAGATCAAAGCCTCTGAGTTAGCAGCATAGAAAAACAAGTTATTTTAGGCATTTTTGGATTGTCTTATTTTCGAACTTATGAAAATAGGTAATGCAGGTAAAAAGCTTTTTTGTTAATTCATAAGTACTCATTAACAAAAATTGAATCTTCATAAGTTGCATTTTTTCATAAACTACCTCTACACAAAAAAAGTGTGCCATCACTTTGAATTGAAGACTCTATTTCTAGACTTTTAGCTCATGGGTCTGATCGTTTGTAATTGACACCAATATAACTAATAATACATTTTTCTTTTTACTTTGGTCAAATAGTCTCATGACTTTCTAGCCACTAGACTGTTTGGCTAATATATATCACTTATTAATGTCTTTTAAAGTAGATAGGACCCGTCGTACGGGTAAAAAGTCTAGTTTTTTATATATTGTTAGCAGATTTTTTTTTGTGGTGGCCGGGTTTGAAAAAAAACAAATAATGTTTTAAAATTAAAAGTAATCCAAATACTTATTAATTTTGCATCCAAAAACACAAATAAATTTGTTATATCCATCTATCTAGTATATCCATCTATCCAAAAATTAAAAGTATTCCAAATACTTATTAATTTTGCATCCAAAAAACAAATAAATTTGTTATATCCATCTATCTAGTATATCCATCTATCCATGGAAGTGCAGATTAGTTAAAATCTTTTTTGTAGAGAAAAAATTGGCTACACCTTTTTGTTCTTAATTAGAAAACAAATAATGTTTCAAAAGTATTCCAAAGACTTATTAATTTTGTATGCAAAAAACAAATATGCGTAAAAATTTGTTCTATCCGTGGATAATTCCATATTACTTGTTTTTAAATCTTTTTTAAAAAACAAATAAATAGATTCTATATTTATCCGTGAAATTTTTTAGATTAGGGATGACCATTATCAGTAATTTTTTTAATAAATTAATTAATTTTATAGTTATCTGTGAAAATTTGTTACAACTGTGATAACCATTATCCATATTTAATTTTTAAAAAAATAAAAAACAATGAAATTAAATTTTGCAAAATGACCATTATGCACATAAAATTAAGAAGATCATGAGTTTTAAAGAAGACGATTATGAAATTTTGTTGTACTTCAACTTTCTTATATAATATATAATAATAATATAATAATAATAATAAATAAATATAATAATAATAATAATAATAATAATAATAATAATAATAATAATAATAATATAACAAAATTAATTAATTTCATAGTTATCTGTGAAAATTTGTTACAACTGTGATAACCATTATCCATATTTAGTTTTAAAAAAATAAAAAACAATGAAATTAAATTTTTCAAAATGACCATTATGCACATAAAATTAAGAAGATTATGAGTTTTAAAGAGGACGATTATGAAATTTTGTTGTACTTCAACTTTCATATATTGTTGGTGGATAAATTTAACAACCTTTGCAATTATGACTAATTTTTTAGTGCAGACTTTTGTATATATTTTTTTCTTTTGATTTGTCTTTTTTATTGCAATTCATCTTTTGTTTTTGTTGTTGTTTTTTGAAGTATTTTGATAACATAATACTGAATATAACTATAAAAGTAATAATATTGTCAATTTCGTAGTTGTATATGAAGCTTTACAAAACTCGTGCAGACAGAGGTTAATTTCTTTTCAATATTTATTCCACTTCCAATCAATTTAACATTCAATTCATTTAGTCTTCTAATTTTAATGCATAAGAATTTTAGTAGATATTATTTTTTTTTTCTATCAATCACTTAAACATGTTACCAAGACCAATATTCTCATATGTCAATTATATATTGCAATTTCAAGAGTGACCTCAAGAAAAGGTTTGAAGATATTGATAATCAATGAAGATGGTGAAGATGATACTGTTACATCACATCAAATGTGTTCTATAGAGAAATTTTTAAAAATGTGTAATAATTTGTCTCAACTTTTAGATTTTAAATGTTTTTGATGTTTTTGTTTCTCACCGGCCATAAGTTCAATATGAACAACAACATTAATATTTTCATGAATAGTGAATCACGACATAGTATCAGAAATTACAATAGATCAAACCCAACCCGTGTGTCGCACATGTGTAGGTCTAGTTATTATAAATGTTTTTAAGTGTTATTCCCGTCCAAATCCTCACATTAAACCTAATCCACTAATGTGAATCTTCATCATAGACACGCATTATCCCTGCATTAAAAACACACCTTTTTTTTCTTCCAATGATGCCCATGGTTTACCATAGAATGGAGTACCGATCTGGGGCTGGTCTAGAAACGCTTAATCTCATGCCTAGAAAATAGAAACTCTTCCACCAACATTAAATACCAGTAAATTACCATTGAAAAATGCTCTAATTGTTGCAATCATCCATTGGGAAAATACTTCGGTGACATTGTGGTTGGTGACATTGGTGACATTGGCCAACCACAATGTCACAAGTGTACATAAAACAAAAATACCTTATGAAAGAGAAAGAAGAAGACAATTGTTGTTGACACATTAGAGAAGGCTGGGACACACATGTAAAATACGCTTTTGCCCCCTCGACAGTTAACTGCCGAGGAATTTTAAATCCGGCTGCAGTTAACTGCCGAGGATTTCCTCGGGAGTTAACTGCCGAGGTTTTCTGAACATAAACAACACGAACAGAAGCAGTTCCAGTTTCATTGTTTTCACTTCAAACACATCCAAATTCTCTCCAAAAGCACATTTTCACGAATTGCAAGTCAATCATCACCACATTATCACAAGTAAGTACCCTTAATCATTGCAATGTTAATGTTAGGTTGTTTAGGTTTATTTTTTAAAAAAATTAGAGTAGTTTGCATGTGGTTAGGGTTGATTTTAAAATTGACAATTTAATGATTGCATGTGTAGTTTTTGAATTGATAAACGAATTTAGTTGTTGCCTATGCTGTTTAAATGATAATGTGGCTTTGAATGGTGGCAAATGAACACAATTTGAATATGTTTTATACTTTGCACATATAGTGTTTGATAAAATTCCTCAATGACAATTTTATTGATTATTTAGTTAGTTTATGTTATGAGAATTATATTGAATGATGTTTAGGTTATGATGGAAATGTTGCACACAAATTATATTGAAATGATGATTATATTGAATGGATTTAGGTTTAGTTATGTTTATGTTTATGGAAATGTGAATGTTTATGTTGAAATGATGATAATAATGATTATATTGAAATGATGGTTATATTGAATGGTTTTAGGTTTAGTTAGGTTTATATGAATGATATTAGGTTATGGAAATGAATAATGTGTTTGATTATGTTTATGTTTAGTTTAGGTTTAATGTAAATGTTTATGTTTAGTCTAGGTTTAATGTGTTTGATTAGGTTATGGAAATGATGTAAATTTTTTAATTGTTTGTGTAGATATGGCCGATCAGGAGCCCATTGATCCATCTAAGATGATTGGTGGTAGGCGTGCGATGACTCAAAGCCACCGGAGGGAGAGGCAAAGGGGGCACATCCCAAAGAGGGGAAGAGGTCGGAGGGCGGATGGTTCAGGGACTTCTCAAGCATCTGAGGCTTCTCAGGCGCATCCTGAACAGTCGCAGGTGGTTGATCCGACCCAGGAGGTGGAGTACCTGAACTATCAGGATCACCATGATGTGACTGATGGTGGGTACGATGAGCAGTATATGCCAGAGCAGCCGCATATGCCAGGGGAGCCAGACGAGGATGACATTGCTATGGCGGCTGCCCCGGAGGTGTTGCCTACGGACGCTCCCTTTCCTGGAGGACCGCAGGACATATCTTTGCTTCACTCTTATGCCAATCATGTGGCATTGCCGCTTTGGTATAATAAGGATGACGTAAGTATTGTTTTTTTAAACGTTCTTTCTTTATGTTTAATTATGTGTGTGTTTGTTTAATTATTTTATTTATTTTTTCTTTCTTGATTTAATATGTTTTCTTAAAATGTTTTTTTTATATGTTTTCTTAATATGTTTTCTCCATTTTATATGTTTAATATGTTTAATTATGTGTGTGTTTGTTTAATTATTTTCTTTATTTTTTCTTTCTTGATTTAATATGTTTTCTTAATATGTTTTCTCCATTTTATATGTTTAATATGTTTAATTATGTGTGTGTTTGTTTAATTATTACTAATATGTTTTATTTATATGTTTTATTAATATGTTTTTTTATATGTTTTCTTACTATGTTTTTTTTAATTATTATATCAACTTTTATTAATATGTGATTTTCTTTATATGTTTTCTTTATTTTTATTTTAGCATTTATTAAGTTTTAAATGTTTACATTGTTTAAACTATGTTTATTTTTCTATTTTTTCAGTGCCGCAAGAAGCGTGTTGTAAAGCCAATTAATCATGGCCCCAAGATTTTGAGTCTCGGACGTCCAAACCCCAATCAAAGATGGTTTTGGGATCCGCTTAGGGCGAATGGCTTACATGACTTGGTCTACTTGGGCTACGCCACTGTACCTCACGCTTTGCTGATGACTCTATGCGAGAGGTGGCATCCCGAGACCAGCAGTTTTCACATGCCCATGGGGGAGATGACTGTGACTTTGGATGATGTCGCATGTCTTATGCATGTCCCGATTGAAGGGCGGATGTTGAGCCACCGAAAGAAGATGTTGAGAGAAGAGGGAGAGTCACTGCTGATGAGGCATTTGGGTGCGTCGAAGAAGGAGGCAGAGAAAATCTGCAATACAGAGTATGGTGGGTACATTAGTTATCCAAAGCTGAGGGATTTCTATACGACGCACCTTGGTAGAGCTAACTTGTTGGCGGATACAGAGGATCCAGAGGAGCTGGAGGAGCTGGGGAGGGTTAGGACTTATTGTGTGAAGTGCTACCTTCTCTACTTGGTTGGATGCTTGTTGTTTGGGGATAGAAGCAACAAACGCATCCAGTTGATCTAATTGACGACTATGGAGGACGACTACGCGAGGATGCGTACTTATTCGTGGGGAGGGATGGCACTTGCATACCTTTATGATGAGTTAGCTCATGCCTGCTTGGCCGGAGACAGACAGCTTGGGGGAAGCGTGACACTGCTCACTGTAAGAAAAATTAAATTTAAATTTTATTTTGTTTGTTAACTATTATTATTTTGTTATATTTTGTTATATTTATTTTGTTTCTTAACTATTATTATTTTGTTAAATTGAAATTTTATTTTTTTAGTTAACTTTAATTTATTTATAAATGTGATTTGTATGGTTTGTGCAGGCATGGTTTTTGTCGCATTTGTATGGTTTGTCCAAACCCGGACTACATTGAAAATTTACCGGTTGCGGCGAGGTGGACTCTTCAGAAGGGTCATGGAGAGGGGGCCACGTATCGGATGGCACTTGATCGGATTACGTTTGATGACGTATGCTGGAGGCCATACGAAGGGCACAGGGAGTTCCAGCCTTTCGAGGAGGTATTCTGGAATTCTGGCTGGATCATGTGCGGCGATCGTAGGGTGTACCGTCACCTGCCGGAGAGGGTATTGAGGCAGTACGGATACGTCCAGTCCGTACCTAGACCTCCGACGGATGTTCCAGAGCTGACACCGGCTGAGATTGTGCAGGCCTTCGTGGACTTCCGCCCTCGCACGCTTAAGGAGGCTGATTGGGGTGAGCAGGCAGGAGAGCAACCATGGCGTATGGTAGAGGGCTATGTACGATGGTACACGGTTGTGTCTCACCCTCAGATTTTGCCACTTCTTCCGGGAGATGTTCCGAGGCCTCCAAATGAGGAGCAGATCGTTGCAGAGCAGTGGGAGCGGTACGAGGCGAGAAGCTCCCCTGACACCTATGACATGGTTAGTGGCGTTGTTACCCATGCTGATGAGTTTTTGGGTCGGGAGGTGATGAGCATGACCCCTCAGCAGTTGTATGCGGCCTTGCAGGATGTTAGGTAGCAGATCGCGCCAATCATTACCAGGAGGAGAGCCCAGAGACCGAGGAGGAGGCACCAGCAGCACCAGCATGACCAGGACCAGCAGTAGGATTAGGACTGCTAGTATTTTTAGGATTTATTTTTAGGACTTGGTGTATTTTCATGACATTTGGCCGTTTTGTTAGTACTTCTAGTACATTTGTTGTTACTTTGTTTGGATGACATTTTTTTATGACAATTGCTCGTTTCCGTATTATATTTTCAATTTCAATTATGTTTGTAATTTTATTTGACTAGCTTTATGGTTTGGCATCGAAACAATGTGTTTACAATGTGTAAAAACACATGTAACAGGTTCTGCCTACAACAGGTTCTGCAAATTCTGGGTTCAGGACGACTCGGCAGTTAACTGCCGAGGAAATGATGAAACCGGCGGTAGTAAACTGCCGAGGTTTTCCTCGGTACTAAACTGCCGAGGTTTTCCTCGGCACTTAACTGCCGTTTTTTTTTAATTTTTTTTTTGTTTTATTTTGTTTAGAATAGAATTGTGGTAGAAAATTATTAGAAATTTAAAAAAAAATTATTTTATGTTATTTAAAATATTGCGATAGAGTGAATTCCAATAAATATTGCGATAGCGTGAATTCGAATAAATATTACAATAGCATGAATTCGTTCGAATAAATATTGCGATACAGGTTTCGTTACATTACATAAACGACGTATTTAAAAAAAAACAATTACATTACATTCCTGAATGTACCTTCCAACTGCAACAATTATCTTACCACTGAATGGGGCAAATTCAAACTTGCTAAGCAGCAGAACTCCAACATTCGATGGTCATCTCGAACGATGGTATTCAAGTGCCAACGAAATGAGGTCCATTCCTTGACACTTGAATACCATCGTTCGAGATGCCCATCGAATGTTGGAGACCTGCCGATTAACAAGTTTGAATTGCCCCATCCAGTGTAAGACAATTGTTGCAGTTGGAATGTGCATTCCAACTACAACAACTGTCTTACCTCTGAAATGGGGTAAATTCAAACTTGCCAAACAACAGGACTCAAGCATTTCGCCTCGCGTTCATGCTTTCCTTTGAAAAGAATAAATTTTTGTCAGATTTGATTTAGATGATGGTATTCAAGTGCAAACGAAATGAGGTCCATTCCTTGACACTTAATACCATCATCTAATTCAGTCTAACAAGAATTTAACCTTTTCAAAGGAAAAACATGAACGCGAGGCGAAATGCTTGAGTCTTAGCCGTTTGGCAAGTTTGAATCACCCCATTTCAGAGGTAAGACAATTGTTGTAGTTTGAATGCACCTTACCCTAACTAATGACGATCTTCTAGCGGAATCAAGTTGTTGATGATATCTTCAGTTGATCTCAGCAACGTCACCCGCATATCGATCCACTGGAACTTGGTGTGCTCCCAAAACATACTCGTCACGTTTTTGTCGTTCTTTAACTCCACCCAAGTGAATGATACGCTCCCCTCGTCGAGCTTTGGACGTTTATACCGGACATTTTGCACTCTTCTTGTGTCTCTTGGGTTGACTCCTTGGTTGAATTCATTCAGTTGATCCTTGAGATCTCTTAACGTTACATCAAGGCACCGAACCTTCAACCTTTGAGGTTCTCCTCCATTGAATGTTGCATGAACGTCGATCCATCCGGCCATTGTTTCAAATCTACGCACATAGAAATTTAAAATAATCAATGAAAAACTCATTCAAACATTTCATCAAACACTTAATGTGCAAATTATACATAGACTCTAAAAATCATAAAAATAACCCTAAAATGTAATTGTCTAAAAAAAAAAATTAACGTAAAATATAGCAAAATTATTCAAATTATATTTACTCTTAAAATAAATCATATAGTCTTACTAAAATAAAATAAAAAATATAAAACACCAAATTAAAAAATAACCCTAAAATTTTTAAATTATAACATAATCATCATGCAAACATTTTAACAAAATTAATCAACTAACATCTAATCTAAAAATGATTTATAACATGTAAATCTAATTAAAAACTAAAATAAAAAATTAATTTAAAACACCAAATTAAAATATAACCAATAAACTTTAAACTATAACATAAACATCATACAAACATTTTACTCTAAAAATGAATTATACTATGTAAATCTACTCAAAAACTAAAATAAAATAAATCTACTCAAAAACTAAAAAATAAAAACATTTATAACAACTAAAATTTAAGTTAATAGCATTATAATTACTTACTTGTGATTTTGTTGAATAAATTTGGTTGGATTTGGTTGGGTTTTTTAGAGAGATTTGTGAGAGAGATTTGAGAAATTTTTTTTTGAAGATGTGATGAATAATGGAGATGAGAGAGCTTCTGCCAGACTTGTAGCAGAAGATCCTCGGCAGTTAACTACCGAGGAAATCCTCGGCAGTTAACTGCAGCCGGATTTAAAATTCCTCGGCAGTTAACTGCCGAGGGGGCAAAAGCGTATTTTACATGTGTGTCCCAGCCTTCTCTAATGTGTCAACAGCAATTTTCAAAGAAGAAAAGTCACTTGTGACATTGTGGTTGGACAATGTCACCAATGTCACCATCACAATGTCACCCAAGTGCTACCCCATTGTACATAACGCCTATTTCTTCGGAATAAAATATAATAGTAAGTAAAAATGTACTTGATGTATGTGGACTAAATTCGTAACTACATACATTGATTTTTCACTTTAATTCGTAGCTCTAATTTTTGTTTATATTTTATTTCAGAGGAGTACGTCCCATTTTATGAGTTTTAATCTCCAAACTTTACCTTCCCTCTAATTGTTACTATCTCCGTTCCTTTTTAATTGTCACTTTTTAACATTTTACACAAAGCAAGACAATGAATAAAAGTTACTACTTTTGATACAATTGTTTTTACTTTTACTATAATGACCTTATTAATTTAATATTTTATTTCATGTGTTTCTCTCTCCATAATAAATATTTAAGAGTAATATTGGTAAAACAACATTTAATGTTGCATTGAACTTTGAAAGTGACAGTTAAATAGAAATAAAATTTTTCTTTAAAATGACAATTAAAAAGGAACGAGGAAGTAGATCTTTAATCTCCACCCTTCTCATTTTCTTAACTCTCCCATCAATCTTCTTCATATTTATTCCTTATTTTTAGAAAGGATATTTATGTGGTGTTGGTTGCTGCCAGAAGGTCTGCGGCGACAATTTATGCCGTCATTATTTCCTGCATCCACTCACAGAGGTTTAACTTGCGGTGACGGTTTTGAATTTTGATTTGGTGCTTGACTTTTAAGTTTCATTTTTGTAATCTTTAGTTCTTAATCTTTTGGATTTGTTATAGCATAGTTATTGCTCAGCATCTTTGACTATAGATATGGAAAGCTCTCTAGAACTCCAAGCATATAACATTTCTATAGATATGGAAGATTGGATTATGTAATGCCTGCCCCTTGGTAATCCTCTACAAGATACTGCTAATATTTGTAATATCTAATAGCCACATTGATCTAAGTCAAGACTCAAAGCACTCTCTAATGTGCTGTTTTGTGTATTTTTCATGATTTGTATTGGGGTGACATAATAAAAAATTATTGGGGACTACAAAATAAATAAATAAATAAATATTGAGGGCACAACATTTTTTTTGAAAGATTGAGGGCACAACATTAAATAATACCATTTATTTCAAGGGCTGGATGTGAATACATACAATACCATAATTACTCTTTGGTACGTTCCTCTTCATAACTGAACAAATTGTGTAGCCTTAACCTTATTTATGTATGACAACAATACTGTACATTATATTATGTACAACTATTTGGGAGCTAATCTGACAGGGCAGATAGAGAAAGCGATGCAGCGAGCAGCTTTTGCCAACATGAACCTCTCTTTTTCATTCAAAGGCCTTTCAATCACCTTTACAACGTTGGCGTCCTAGATCAACAAAATCAAACAATTAAGTGAATTTGCATTAAACTTGCTGTAAGAAAAACAACGAAACTTGCGAATGCAAATGTTGATAGTGAACATACTTTTTGCTGGTGCTGAACAGAAGGACGGACACTGGCAGTTTCGCCAATCATTATTATATTGTTAACATTTCCGCTGTCATCCCTTTCAGCTGGTGAAGATGTTGAATGCTTCCATTGTCCATTAACTATGAACTTGTAGTAATACCTAAAAGCAAAGGGTGATGTGATGTCACATTCATGTCATACAAAAATGTTGCACGACGAAGAAATTAAGTTACTTTGTCGGGTATTGAATTGGGTTTTTCTCAGAAGAGTCAATTGTATGCTTCGAAATAATAGACTTCGAATCCATATATAAAGAATTATGTAGCACACATACTTTCCTTGTGGAAGTTTAACTTCTACTTCATGTCTTGATCCACCCCGATGCTTTGCCTTAAGTGGTTCTTTCCAATTTCCAGTAAAGTCTCCAACCAAATTTACGTCCTCCCCCTGAAACAATACAAGAAATTTATATTATAGTATCATACACATATGAAAGATCAAAAATAGACGAGCAAATCAAACATTAGCATTGTTCACCAATACAACATAACACGACAAAACATATTAAAATAGAACTACATTTCTCTGATATGGCTACAATACAAGTGCTCCTAATCCTCTTTAAGAATTTTTTTTTTTTAAAATAAAAGCCAGAAACTGCAACGGAACTATAATAGACTGGTTTGTTACCTCGTGACCATTCCACACAAATGTGACAGCATGTGTGGGAGCATCATGTTGGCCACCTTCAACCATAGCTATAAGATCCCATGTTGCCCATGCAATTGCCGGCCTGCAGTTACGTATAAAATGCTTTTTTAAGTGATGGAAAAAAATTAGGAACGGAAAGATGAGAGCAAAATAGATATGAGAGAAAACAAAGTAAAAACAGGAGCAATATTTCAGATGTCATAATAATTTCTGTTTGAATTGTGGGTTATATTCTATTATGTTTCTTGTGCTAGTTGAAACAAAAGTTCTTTGAGGGTGACATAAGTATTTAGAACACTACACTAGATACAAGAAAAAAGACACTACACTAATTAGAAGTGCTTCTTTAGACACTTATTGTTTCAGTATGTTACATCTCTTGAAGTTTCTTAAGAGTCCTATAAATAGATGATGTGTGAAATGAAAAACATAACAAGAAATAAGAAGAATTCCTGATATCTTCCTCTCCTTACCCTTTTTATCAGTGGTATCCAGAACCAGTTTATAGATCCATTTTTGTTTAGAACCTTATGGTCTTTCCTTCAAATGTCAATACTCTCTTTCAATATTCCCTGAGCCAAGTTCCCAATTTTTATCGTGAATATTGGAGTGATCAAATAAAGACTTTCTTCATTTCCCATGATCTTTGGGATGTCGTAGAAGAAGGATATAAAGAACAACCACTACCAGTGGCTATGCAAGGGAATTGTTTGAAGCAATATAAAGAAATTGTGAAGAAAAATGAAACTGCCTTCGCAAGTTTCAACAAAAATTGAGCAAAGGTGTTATTCAAGAATTCTAGGTGTTAATAAGGTAAATGAAGCACGGGATATTCAGCGAAATGAATATAGAGGTAGTGAGAAAGTCATTTATATAAAGCTGCAAAACCTTTGGAAGGAGTTTGAGCAACTTTACATGAAGGAAACCGAGTCACCTGTTTTTTGTTCCTGTTCCTCCTTTGCCCACTGTTTTTCAGGAATCATTACCTTCAGCACTGGTAACATATGAAGTGAACATCAAGGTAAGTGAACCAACATTGATGTACCATACATAGGAGAGAGAAATCAGACTTGGTTCAGTAACAACTTCAATCGCATGAGCCGAAGTACTGAAAATAATCCATCCATCTACATCTAATTCTCAAATTTTTAACACTTGTAACCTTACCAATATCTTTTGAGAAGTAAAAAAATCATGTGCCAAGTTCCCTGTTTCTTAATTTGTCACTTCTAAACATTTTTCCATGCAGCATCAGAGTTTTATTACAGTTGTTGAATTTTTGAGAATCCCAACATTTATCCAAGAGGCACTAGAGGATGAAAATTAGGTCCAAGCTATGGATGAGGAGATAATAGCACTTGAAAATGATGAAACTTGCAAGAGTGTTGATAGGTCAAGAGGAAAGAAACCTGCCGATTGCATGTGGATCTATATAGCTAAGCACAAATTAGATGATACTCTTGATCGATACAAGGAAAGAGTAATGACAAACGGATGCACTTAACCAATAAAGTGTGCAAATTAAGGGAGGTTTTATATTGGTTAAAACAGGCACCTCAGGCATGGTTTGAAAGATTCACAAAAGCAATGGTGTGTTGGGCTACAAAGATTAGACACTTCTTCAAACTTTCACAGGAGGAAAACTGTTTGTACATTTTGTATATCATGATATTATTACAGAAGATGGTCGTGTTCTGCAGCATCTCAAAGCCACTCTAGGAAGAGCTTGTTCAAATGAGGTGGAAGATAGATTATGGAGACCTGTATTGATGCAGATTATACAAGCTCAATCAATGATAGAAGATCCACCTCACGCTATTGCAAGTTCTTGTGTAGAAACCTTGTTTCATGGAGGAATAAGAAGCAAAGCGTACTAACTCGATCAAGTGCTGAGGCAGAATTTTGAGTTATGGCGCAGAATATCTGAGCTGCATGAATATTGTGCTTGGAGAAATGCTAGCAACACACATTTTAACACACACTTTTCAACACACTCTCTTTGATTGGTTCAAATTCACATGGGACCCACCAAATTTATATGGGACCCACATGATTTGGTGGGACCCATGTGAATTTTAACCTATCAAAGAGAGTGTGTTGAAAAGTGTGTGTTAAAATGTGTATTGCTAGCATTCCTCGTTAGCATCAATTGCAGAAGTGTTAACAAAAAGGCTTGCTAAAATAACAATTCAGCCAACTTACTTGCAAGTCGGGAATTATTGATATCCACTTACTCGCATGAGGCGGAGTGTTGTAACTATGTAGTAAATGTTTAATTATTGCATTTTTTGTATTAGGTCCATTAGTTAGAGTTTGTCTATATATTGACATTTGTGCTTGTACTCTCAACATAAACAAGATAATGTTCATAAATATTTTTCTACACTACTTTTGGTACAAATTGACATGTATTCTAACATTTGGAGAACTCTTCCTTAGACGCAAGCTTTCAAGGGAGAAGAACCAGGTCACTTAAATACTCTACCGAGCATCCCATACTTACTCAGTGTGGGACTTAGACACCTTATAATACCAAGTCCCTATTTGAAAGACAAAAATACCTTATTTTTTTCCTTCTATTTCCATTTCAAGGCTTTTATTGTTGATCGGTTAAATTCAAGATGATAACTCACCAACTATTTTACCATAAATAACATAATCCATCTACAAGTTTCACTAAACAAGAATTGAAGAAAACACATGTAATTATCCTCCATTGAAATTTTTCGGGTGAGACAGAACTTGTAGTAACTTTGTCACCACTCACCTCGAAAGAAAAAGAACTTCTATAGATCCTATATTTCCAAACTGTGAGGCAAAGTAAATTTTATACAGGAATATATAGCATGCTCCCGTGCCATTTTGAACAGAAAATTTAACTTTCAGTCAACATGTGATACAAAGTGTTTAAAGTTTAGCAAGAATAACTAACCTGTCAGGCCTGCATGTGTGCATCCCAGTGACCCAAGTATGGGCTGCATGTAGGGAAACATCTGTCATCCAATGTAGGTATGCAATCACACAAGCAGGAGACCGATCAAATCCAGAAGTGCAAGTAACAAAAACGCGAAGATTCTTTCTTAGCAACCGTAATAAAAGCCCAACACAAAATGGGAGTTTTTTCCTCATGTCATAAGAATCTCCATCCCTGAAAATATAAGTAAGGTTAAACTGAAATCAGAGAATAAATCAAAGTTTAAGAGGGAGCAAAATCAGGATTGTCAGAAGTTCTGATGCCAACTTCTACAAGACAATAATTGTTATTCACTTAAATTTAGAATAGTATTCAAAATGACCAACAGCAAAAAAGAGTTGAACATATTCAACACTCGGAAACTTATATTATAAAGTGAATATTGACACTTGCAATTTCTTGTTTATCAGACTATCATTAACATATAAAAGGTTGAAAAATCAGACAGAAATAGCAGTTGGACATATCGCAAAAGTAGACAAAATATCTTAGATGAATTCTTTGAAAAAAATAGATTCAGAAAGCCTGACATGCTTTGGACCCTAGATTACCGTATAGGATAGTTGATGATGAGAATGTTATTCCTTTGACAATAGTCATTGATTGATTTCACATTGATTCCCCAATTTTCAGCTTCAGTTCCACTTTGGAAGTTCAGAACAGCGGTAACTCCCTGTACCATAAATTTCCAATTATAATGACAGAAAGATGTGAACTTTAAAAGACTTTATATTGAAAGAAAAACATCATAAAAAATACAGAAGCCAAAAAGAAAATATCAATTTTATAGGAATTTAGGGACAAAAGAGAGATATGTTACATGCTAGCACTCATTTCACTGTTCCCTTAGGAGTCATACAATATATCTGCTCACTAACCACAGAGAATTGACACACTTCCAGAATCCAAAATTTCCATGTTACAACGCGATACGTTTGACTCTAAACACCTTGGTCAAATGTTTTGTGTATTGCAACTAATGTAATGAATTTTAAAAGTGCAAGATTTGACTAAAGTTATTATGTCCCTGATGCACTACTGAAATAAACTAAATAGCAGATAGTGACTGCAGTGTCATTGATTCAACAACAAAGAAGAAACAAAAATTTGTTCGTCTTCTGACACATTCATGTTTTGCAAACTGAAGCGAGTATTAAGCCATTCATTTGCAATAGTCACTGTCGATGCATAAAACTGGGATTTGGCTTGTTGGAATGAATGAAGTTAACATCATTACCTCAACTTTTGCCAAGGTTTCCACATCATCTCCTGTTTGGATGCAGGATCCCACATATATTTGCTCGGTAATCTAAGAATTTACAAGATAGCAATATTTTATCAAAACTGTAAAAATATTTTAATAAACAAAACAAATGGTAAAGAAAGTAACAAACAAATTGAATTTATCACATTGCAAAATGCATACCTTACTATAACGCATACCAAGAGAGTGATTATAGTACATCTCATCCTTGGCACGATCTAGAGCTTGAATATATTCCTCAAGTGGAAAACTTCCGTGAGCCCAATCTCCATCTCCACTCGCTTCTTCAGTGAAAACACAAGCAAGTTGTATCGTTTGTTCAGTTAAGGAATTTCTTTCACCATGGGTGATGGCATGTTGATTTTGATTGCCCAATAACTTGCTTCCATTTGAATTAAGAAACTTAGAGTTGAACGTCGAAAATCCAGAATTCCCACCGCTATCACTAGATGGTTGTAAATTTGATGCTAATAGTGCCTTGTTCCATGTGACAACAGGAACTCGACCTCTATTATATACTATTTCAAGATCATTCGTCTTATTATGCAGCAGTTGAATGGGAAATGTAGATGCGGGCCTCTCAAGAACCAAGCTAAAAGAACTTGTTTGCTCCTTTAGCACCTTCCTGAGGAAAGCAAAAGACTGAAAAAAATGAAAACAAAACACTGATGAACAGAATAGATTATGATGATGGGAAAGCAACTTTGCGTCATTTCACCCAAAAGAAAAGACTTTGCATCTTTCTATAATATCTTACAACTAAGGGCCAATCTTGTATCTTTTCTTACAGCTATAAATCATAATTAATCAATCCTAGGTGCTACAAACCAACTCTTGCACATGTTTTAAGTTTAGATAAAGACTTGTTACAACCCCAAATGATAATGTGGGTCCAAATGGGCAATTAGCACATTAGCTGCCCAAGATCATTCTGATGAGGCAAAGAGAAAGTGATAATTTTGTGTTATGGATTGTTGTTATAATAGAAGGTGAACAGGTGAAAGGGAGAATCATTGGGGAGAATCATCGAGCTAGTTGTGGGCAGAGAGAGACCATTTGTTATTTGAAGGAGATTAGCTTTTGGCAGTAGAATTTTGGTTTGGCTTCATTCATCCATGCAAATCCGGCTTGTAAGGTGAGGATTGCCCCCACTTATAATGTTTAGGCCACATTTCATCCAGTGTTCTAGACTAACTCTGCAACGCAATAGACAGCTACAATATAGTCAAAGTAACGTTGGGACTTGGGATCAAATAGTAAGGGAATTATCTCTTTTCATTTTAAGTAGCAAAAATTTCTTAAATGAGACTTTTTTAAAAGATTATTCGATAGCATTGCAGTAATTGGCTAAATATTTCTCAGCAATAAAAAATTAATGAGATAAATATATTTTTAACTCATAATCATCTCAGAATTTTGTTTTTAGTATACTTACTTTTCAGTCTCAGCTATACAAAGTTGCATGTTTTTAGTCCCTAATTTATAGACACTAATATTTGAAAACACATTAAACCCAAAATTAACATAAATTCACAACCCAAACACCTCAATCAAAAGAAAAAACATCAGAACACATACTGTGTATCTCCAACGTCTTTAATCTCAAGGAGACTATTCTGAGAGGAATCACCAGCTTTCTTCAATGTGTCACCCACCATAATTATCCTGGACTTCTCCGCATTACCCTACAAAAACAACACAAATCACAACAACAACAACAACCAAGCCTTATCCCGCTAAGTGGGGTCGGCTACATGGTTTGAACAACGCCATAATGTTTTATCATATACCATAAATCTATCCAAATCATTAATCTCTAAATGTTTCTTGATAGTTTCTCTTATAGTTTTTCTATGTCTTTCTCTTCCTCTAGTGATTTGAGTACTCTCCACTTTTTTTCCCTTAAAAAGAGGTGCAACACAAGGACTTCCCAGGAGGTCACCCATTCTAGTACTACTCTCGCCCAAGCACGCTTAACTGCGGAGTTCTGATCGGATCGGTGCATTAGTGCTGGTATGATCGGACCTAAGTACTCTCCACTTGATATACTCTCTTTACTACAGAATCTACAAGTCTTCTCTCTACATGCCTAAACCACCTAAGCCTAGTTTCGACCATCTTTTCTACTCCCTCTACTATTATCATTTTTAATTCTATTTTGTCTAGTCTTACCACATATTCAATGCAACATTCTTCTCTCTATTACATTAATTTATTTTCGTGTTGGTACTTGACAGCCCAACACTTTGTCCCATACAACAGCTGTTCGATAAATTTGTCCTTCAACTTGAGTGGTACTTTCGCACCACATAAAACATTCAAAGCACTCTCCATTTCAACCACCCAACTTGAATTCAGTGAGTTATATATCATTTTTTTTCTCCGTCATTTTGTACCTCTATATCAATAAAACATAAGTTATTTTTCCACTAATTTACCCTTTTTAAATCTCAGTCCACTAAATTACCCCACATTAAGAAGGTTACATCAGAAGAGATACTTATAATGAGAGAGAGAGTGAATCATTTACTTACCCCTTTGGCGAGAGAGTGGACAATGATTTTCCCATCAGATGTAAGAGCAAATCGAATACCAAGAGGCTTATCAAGAGTAACAAGATACTCATTGAGGTTCATCTTGAATGCAGAGTCATTATTACTAGACATTGCAAAAACCCTATGATTTTTTAGGGTTCTAACATTATACCGAAAAAGGTGGTGCTTGTTGTAGAAGAGTGAGCGAGAGGTAGGAGACAATGAAGAAATGTTACTGGTGCGAAGGAGTTGAGGTGAAGGAAGAGGATGGATGTTGAATTGGAGAGAAAGCATGGTTGTTTGTGGAAGAGAAGAAGAGAAAATGGATTTTGACGGTTATGGTTATGATTATTGTTAAGCGTTAATTATGGAAGTGAAGTGAAGCATGTGAGTTTTGAGGAAGACAGAACAGAAGAAGACACGGCACGAGGTTGGTAACAAGAGATTAGGGTCAACAGCAGCACAGCATGTGAGGTGAGTGTCTTTTTGGACAGATTCCAATGTCTCCGTGTGGTTTCTAAACGGTACTACTGTACTACTAATAGCCAAAACTACCAAAGCATGTTAGAGTAAGATGTCGGTAAATTGCTCAAATTGTTAAGGTGGACATTTTATTTAGTTTGGCCGCGACGAGAATTGATTTTGATAGAATTTAGTTTGAGATAATTGATTTTGGTTAAAAGTGAATTGATTGTGAATTGATTTATGTTTGGATACATTTTTATTAGAAGTAATTCTTATAAGTTAATGTTGTTTGAATAGTTTGAATCAACAATTTTGAATGTGTAATGATCAAACTATCGTTTAAAAGAAAATATCACATTCTCATTAGATAATTATTTCAGCTTATCATACATGGATTTTATTGGTTCCAAAATTCATTTTAAAATAATATTAATTTATAAGAGTTATTTTAATAATATTTTTTTATCAATTGGGTGATTTTTAATATAATAATATAAGCATAAAAAGATGTAAAAAAAATGATAAATTATACAATTGTAAACGAAAATATATATTCTTAATACATAATCATAAATTTCTAAATTCTCAAGTGCAATATAATATCGAAAGATTATTACAAACTAATTATTTAGCCTATGCTTTATAATTTGATCACGAATTGAGTTTCGAGCATGATCCATTTCTGAAGAAGAAGCTACATTGAAACTTTGTGATTGATCTAAGTTAGTTGAACTTTGTAATTTCATCTTCTAATAAAGTTGTGTATTGCCATTGTTGAGACAACTATTTAAACTTGCGTCTCATATTTGAACTTCGGCATGCGACGCATAATTGCAAATCTATTCTTCCATACCCCAAATGTTCTTTCAATTGTGCATTTTAAACTTGAGTGGTAGTAATTAAATACTTCATTATGATTTTCGAACCGACTTGAACGCCTAAAATCAGGAAGATGATAACGTTTACATTTATAGGGACCAATGTACCCTATTGGTGTTGGATAACCATAATTCACCAAATATTACTTACCTAAAAACATAGTAATTATTAAAATATGACACCATTTAATTGTTAATATAACAAATCATATCTAGTAAGACAATATAACATACCTTGAGGAGGATGCGGAAAGTTAAGGCTAGTAGTAAGAGTTTTGTCAAAAACACGAGTATTATGGGCAGGGATAGAGCTACGTTAACTTCAAGGGATTCAAATGAACCCTCTCACTTTTACAAATTATAGCTATTTGTTATGTTATTTTAATACTTGAACCCCCTCAAATTTGTTGTTCAAACCCAATATCTCACCTCTTTGCAAAGAAAGTTGTGCATTGCACCTCTATATTGGACTTTTTTGGCAGTAAAAGTTGCACACAATGCAATCTATAGTTCAATATCAGCTAGTTGTGCAAACTACAAAGTAAAAATACACTGCTTTATCTTTTTCTTTTTTACAAAAATACACTACTTTATATAGTAACTGGAGTTACTAATATTTTGACTCACGAAATATGTTGCCTAATTTATAAAATTAAAGTAAAAAATGTTTTGCTTGAGTTAGTTTGTTTACATGGTGTGAATCATTCCTCTTTTGTCTTATATATCTTAGTTAAATAATTAATTTCAGTGAGTTTAACTCAATTGGTAAACACAGTGTATTGTAATATCTACGCGCAGTTCGAACCACAAACATCCTATTTATTTATTTTTAATAGGTAAATTTATAGCCATTAAG
The DNA here is from genome assembly GCF_051527215.1 of Medicago sativa. Classification (NCBI taxonomy): domain Eukaryota; kingdom Viridiplantae; phylum Streptophyta; class Magnoliopsida; order Fabales; family Fabaceae; genus Medicago; species Medicago sativa. The sequence continues at coordinate 35,194,719 of NC_140755.1, read as the reverse complement.
TTTTTTCAAGGAATTAATAGTCATTAGGTTACTTAACGAATAAAAAAGAACTTAAAACAAATATTGGTTAAAGAACAATTTTAGTTTACCTATCTGGTCAACAAAAAAAACTATATATCTTAATTTATGCAAAATTATGTCAATTATTTCGATAACTTTGATCATGAGTTGATTATTCAATTATTTCATAAACATGAAACCACGTGTGTGTGTAGTACAATATTCACTTTTTGAATATATATTATTATATAATATAATTATAATTACTAACTAAAGTGTAAAAGTTTGAACCCCCTGCATCAGGTTCCTGGCAACGTCGCTGATCATGAGCAGTACATTCCCAACCGACTAATACAAAAGTGAAGCACATATTCCAATCACATACAACCATAATATTTTGTGTAGGATATTTTTTTCTTCCAATAAACATTGGTTGCTCACTAGCACTAACAGCACCATCAAGTTGTTGCTCTGATGCTTGCATCTTCACTATCACCCGAGCCTTCTTCAACATCCAAGTCAACATCATTATCATCATTATCCAAGTTCTCGTTGGGTAATATAACACTTGATGGTGCTCAAGCATGCTTTGCATTAGCCACTACATCCTTCAAAAGTGTGGTTAGTTAGTGAGCAGATGGAAGTCTCTTGTCTCTAAACTTTGCATATTGAGGATTTTCCTGCATATTCATAACTTAACATATAAAACTACGGTAAATATAAACCTAAAAGTATTACTAAACAAGATATTTGTGATTCACATACCAATTCTTTCTTCTCCCACCACTCATCGGATGCATCAACGGTATTCTTCTCAAAATTCCATTCTAATTTGGTAACTTTTCCAAACAAGTTATACCATGCTTTCCATTCCTTTCTCAAGTTATCATACCTATTCTTCAATTTTCCCTTGTCATAATTCATTCCACTTAGTTCATTAAATTGAGAAACAATACCTTGCCATCCTTTCTTGGTAAAACATGTACCAATGCGTTCACCCTTGATAACTTGATCCAAACATGCCTTGACAAAGTACTCAGTGGCTTTAAGATAAACCATCTATGAAGGTGTCAACGGATTAATCAAAATATAGACGGTTAAGATTTGGTGTCAACGAATTCGTTGACACCTGGTGTCAGGTGTCAACGAATTCTGACTATATATATAGGGTTTTGGTAGAAGACACCATCTATGAAGGTGTCTTTTAGCAAGTTATAACTAAAAAGTTGATAATCACACCTTGAGGTGTGGATTGCTAAAAGACACCTTCATGGGTGTTGTAACACCCATACTAGACGTATCTAGAAAGTCTAGCATGTGCGTTAGTTTAGTACTGGATACATTAAAATATACAACAATAAAACTATGAATGAATATATATACAACCAAATGCGTTCGATCATAATAATACAACTCAACTTTTCTAAAGTATAGTAGATGCATCCTTGAATATCCATATCATCCTGCAGCGGTACGAACGAACATTTGTCGCAACATCCATTCGGCAACTAGCTTGCTAATCCAACCTGTTTATCTGAAACAAATAAGGATTGGGATGAGACATAAGGTCTCAGTGAGTTCCCCTAAATCCTAGGCTATAGGTAACCTCAGGGGAAACCTACGGTCACCACGTGTCTAAAATACAACCTGACGGTTGATTATACGTGTGTGGGGACTTGCATACTTAGACGGTCGTGCATACTAGGGCCGTCATAGTCTTATCTTACTGTTATAGGCTTCACTTCCTATATGTGTCATGGCGGTCAAGGGGAATCTAAAACCGCAATGCCAAGAATACGCTCTACGCATCAAGGCCTAAGCATACTATAATCATGACACAATTCTAAACCGGACAATTAGGGGGAACCTAAGATCGTCATCGGTATATCTTTCTCTATTCTTGCTCTATGCATAACTATGTTGTATCTAACAACATATTCTATCTTGCTATCATGCTAGTTTTGACGATCTACGTCTATTTTCTACTATTCTTGACGATCTACGTCAAGGCTCTACTAATTCATGACGATCTACGTCAAGGCTCTATGACATAACATAAATATATCTAATAAATATGCATAGTCAAGTTCATTCATAAAGTTAGCGTTTAACAAACAATTATTATCTGAGTTCATTTTACGGAAAGCCCCGAGTGGAGTAACCCCGAGCGCAATCCCTATCTATCCGATGGAAACCTATCTAAGGTATAACCAACGGCACTCCTGCAGTGACGTGCGGGATCCTTACGGCTAACCCCATTTCACCTAATGGAAACCTCTTGAACCAACCTAGTGTGGACACAAGAGGCACGTCCACTACATCTTACTTACTAAGTGACATGCGGGTTCCTTACGGCTAACCCCGTTTCACCTAATGGAAACCTCTTGAGCCAACCTAGTGTGGACACAAGAGACATGGCACCTTTAACTTAAAAGTCTTGGTCTATATATATGCATGAGTATTAAATCTATAAATGCTATCTCTTTTACCTCGGATGCCTATACGATCCGACTAGAGGTAAACTATATGCTTGCTTAACTTGCTATGTGAAGAGATGTCTAATCAATTCATGTCTGGCCACACTCGTATGGCACTCTAGTTTCTATACGAAGAGAATACTCTATAACACTTCGTATCTAATCAAGCATACTACTCATGCCTAGCATTCTATTCTTTACTATCTATTCTAGTTCTTGACAAGCTATGTCAAGGCTCTACTTTCATCCCATGCCTAGTTCTATGCTACCCGAGTAATTCAGCTAATCTCTCTTGAATCACTCTTGCCATTAATGTTAAGATTGCCATGATTTTCATTTCAAGAATCATTTGATGTTATGTGCATTGCTTAGATGTTGTTTTGGGGTTAAATAGTTGTAAAACATCGAAAGAAAAGCTTCGGAATGCACCACAGACCTTGAACTGGGCCAACAGGCCAAAGCAAGTTGGCCAAGTCCAGAGAGCTGCGCTAATAGCTCAGCTGGGGCGTGGCTCATCCTGTGAATTTCGCTATTAGCTTAGATTTCGCTAATAGCGTAGCTCTTCGGGTCTGTGGTACCAAATTTCCAATTTTTGACCCAAAACTCATTCCAATGGTTCCTGCAATGCACCAAAACATCCAGCAACATATATATACCTTATAAAACATCTTTCATGGCAATATTAACATGTACAAGACTAGATCAAGGCTAGGGTACTAAGAATCATTTTTCTCTAAACTTAACTAAAATCATGATTTGCTTGCAATTAAACACATAATCCCAATGGTGGGTTCTATCTAAGAACTCACCTAATGATTAGCACTTGATCTTCAAGCTTCAAGCATCAACCCTAACTTCCTCTTCATTCTTGATCTTTAGCCCTTTCCTCCAAACCATGCTTTAATCTCTTCCTCCACTTGTTTCTTGCTTGATAAGCTGCCTTAATCCTTGCTTGATCATGATTTGGAAGAAGATTGGATGTCTTAGAGAGGAGAGGGAGGCAAAATTCTAGAGAGAAGGAGGAGAGAAATATTTTCCCAAAAACCTAGAGAGAGAAAGTGAAGTGGGAAATGAAGAAAAATGGCCCTTGTGGCCTTATATAGTCACTTGCGACACTTTACCACTTTGCCCTTCGCCTTAGTCGTGTTTACCTGACACTGACACATAAGCCCATGCTTGACTGATATTTCATAAAAACATCTTCCGTCGTACTTGACGTTCTATAACACTTAATCTCTGATATCTAGCTCATACCTGACTTATGCCATTAATAGACATTTCCATGATCATTTGTCCTCTGACGCGTCTAATGGGTAATATTCCGTTACTGTTAAGCGGGATATTACACTCTACCCTCCTTAAAAAAAAAATCGTCCTCGAAATTTAGAAATCATCTACAATCATCGCAACTAAAATCTGTCTCCTTTGGTTTCTGCTGTACAATATCTGATCAAAACCACTCTAGGAAGGTTGAAGAATACTTTTCTCAATAAAGCATGCAATTTATCCTCTTTCTTATTCTGCATATGATTGAATATGGTCTCTTCAATCTTACTATCTTTATCAAAATCACAGAACTGTCTGAGAACATAGTGATTAAAACTAACTTTTGTTATAAGAGGATTGCTTGTCTCGGATCTATTCCTTCTCTGCTTAGCATGAACTCTGCATCTAAGTAAGTTTTCTCTATCTGAATCACTCAGGATTTGCCTTTAAACTGGAGTTCTACTGATATCCAGGTTTGCCCTGTAGTGCCTACGTGTATCTAACACATCTTCCATGTATACCTCTTATCATGCATACATAATCTTTCTTGCCGCACTTTGCGACTTTGGCCTCTTACTTTGTTACTCATCTTGATGATTCGGCAAACCTATCATCTCTTTTCGGAGTCTTAAGAAATCTTTCTATCTTTCATAACCTCCCTGTACTGCAATTCATGGGTAACTTGTCTAGCTTGGCATGAAGAAGTGAAATCAACTACACTGATTTATCTGACAATCTATTAACCTGTCTTGTGGTTCACATGCTCTTGAAACTTTCTACTAAGTCCATTTGCACTTGCATTGGACACTCAAAGCACAATTCCGTGCATCCCGTATGACATGAGTATCACATGGGCATTGTCATTCATTCATAAAACTTTATCTTCTAGTATTGGCATACTTTCTAGCGCCATTGCTTGTTAGTTAATAACGATACTCATTCTAGCTTTTGTTTCTAAGAGTTTCTAAACTTTGGTACATAGGTTCTTGGAACGAATAAATACATGACTAGAAAAATATCATTTTTAAAACTGAGTCTATACTAGTATTGCAGAACCACAGGACGAGTCTCTATATCTGAAAAAGGTTTTACGACTCTCCTTCACACTTGTCTCTAACAAGCTGGTCCTGAAGTCTGTACGTCTTAAGTGAGCTTACTCGCTTACGACGTATCTCTTTAGTTTTAACAATGTGAAATTTCATGTTTTTAAAATAACCATCGTTCCCAAGTTCCTCAATACCAATCTTATCTTTAAAAGTTATAAAATCGTGGCTTGACACCATTCTAGAAAGCATCGTTATCATTTAACAAGTATGGTATAAGAGGGTATGTACTTCGTCAGGCATAACTCATAAATCGTACCCCATTAACATAGCACATATTTTTTTCTGACTAACCCACAACTCTTCTACGAATTCGACATCACCAAAAAGGCAACTCGATTAATTCATCTGTGTTAACTCTAGTCTTTCTCATCTTACCTGAGTGAAGATGCTTTCTTTAAACTTTTACTTTAATCATTACTGGCTGCATAAGCATCTATACTTACTTAACATAACGAGAACTCCTCGCTTTCCACATAATACTTCTCCCTGAAATGGTACTTCTATCTCGAACATTTTTCACAAAGATTCTTACTACAAAATTCCATGTTCCATGGTTACTGTTCGCAACTTAAGTAATTAACTTCCGTTGCGCTACTCTGATTTCCACCGGTTGGCCTCAACCAATACTCTGATCCGTTGAGACGAGGGAAATTTTATTCTTCTTCTATTATTACATTAATATCTGCTTAAACTCTGCGCGATACTTCTATGTTGCATGCTACTCTGCAACCTCGCTCTACTCTTTGCTGGTAAGATTGAATCTCAAGGAAACTTACCTCTGGACATATCAATGTCATACTTATTCTTATTCCTGAGCAACTTAACTCAAGGAGCACATCTTTGCAATTACATAACTACTATTCCATGAATCGCTCTTACAACCTCCCATGGTAGACTCATCTTGCACTCGGACATACTTTCTTATGCATCTAACATTGTAGCTTCGTATCTCGCATACTATGTTTTGCTTAATCCTTCCTGTGCTTGCTCTTTAATTTTTCTTTCTAAGAAAATTTCGTAAATTAGCACACGGGTCATTGACGTTGATGATTTACAACTATATATAAAACATATACTGAATCTAGGTCCCAGTCGTTACTCTAAAATCCCAGGACGAGTTGATAACACGTATGTGTCATCAAATCTTAGTCCTAGTGAGTTTAGCCCAAACTACGCGAGTCGTAACAAACCGGTACCTACAAAATTTCATTTTGAATTTCAAAAATGTCAACTTCAATCACCCATATGCGTATGTCTTTCTAAAATCATGTAAATTTTACAACTTAGCATCCTAATGAGCCTTCGCAAGTTCATCAAGCAAAACATAGATTCGAGGGGTACTCTTAACTCTGCGAAATCCAAAATCCTCGTGATTTCATATGACTTTGCACCATTTAACTTCTTGCTTCATGATTTCACATCTGTGACTTCCATTCTAGATACTGGTGCCTCTAAACTCTTGGTCCAAACTCATTCTTATTTCTTGACACTTTAGAAACTGATGCTTCATTCCTGATAACATAAAACTTTCACTGAATCCTTTTCTACTACGAGTAGCTTACTTCTCTGCATTACCGCTTAACGTAGCTTCCCGAACACTAGAACCTTGTTCACTTTGAACATTCAAGTCCATAATCTCAATAACATAACGCTAATCTTGAGAGTCTACTAATCCCGTCAACCTACGTCGACTGCTCTCTATCTTGTAGCCTTGCGCTTACTTTCTGGAATACAATTCCGTTCTAACTACGACCCTTACTGAAGCTTCAGGTCCTGCTAAGATATTTATGTATTCTTCACTTACGGGTATACGAAGTATCATTAACAACTTACCCAACACTATCGGAACGACCCTTTTCAACATTGCCTTACATTCCCGGAGGATTCATACTTCTACTTGCTTAGTTCACCGGCCACCTACTGGCACGATCAACTTCTTACTAGTACGCATTCCGAGCTCTTACTTCCGAGTTCACACTTTCCGGTGCATCTTCATCACATACTTCGTTCCTCCAGGGTCGTATTCAGCTCTCAGGCATCCATTCTAATCATCGAATGCTAAATTGAGTTGATCAGGCTCAACTAACAACAACAACTAGAACATTTACCCGGAACCCAATGGTCCCACTACCTTTGTTGTAACTTAATGACCCAAGGCACGATCTGAATCGACCTGCTCTGATACCAAATGTAACACCCATACTAGACGTATCTAGAAAGTCTAGCATGTGCGTTAGTTTAGTACTTGATACATTAAAATATACAACAATAAAACTATGAATGAATATATATATACAACCAAATGCGTTCGATCATAATAATACAACTCAACTTTTCTAAAGTATAGTAGATGCATCCTTGAATATCCATATCATCCTGCAGCGGTACGAACGAACATTTGTCGCAACATCCATTCGGCAACTAGCTTGCTAATCCAACCTGTTTATCTGAAACAAATAAGGATTGGGATGAGACATAAGGTCTCAGTGAGTTCCCCTAAATCCTAGGCTATAGGTAACCTCAGGGGAAACCTACGGTCACCACGTGTCTAAAATACAACCTGACGGTTGATTATACGTGTGTGGGGACTTGCATACTTAGACGGTCGTGCATACTAGGGCCGTCATAGTCTTATCTTACTGTTATAGGCTTCACTTCCTATACGTGTCATGGCGGTCAAGGGGAATCTAAAACCGCAATGCCAAGAATACGCTCTACGCATCAAGGCCTAAGCATACAATAATCATGACACAATTCTAAACCGGACAATTAGGGGGAACCTAAGATCGTCATCGGTATATCTTTCTCTATTCTTGCTCTATGCATAACTATGTTGTATCTAACAACATATTCTATCTTACTATCATGCTAGTTTTGACGATCTACGTCTATGTTCTACTATTCTTGACGATCTACGTCAAGGCTCTACTAATTCATGACGATCTACGTCAAGGCTCTATGACATAACATAAATATATCTAATAAATATGCATAGTCAAGTTCATTCATAAAGTTAGCGTTTAACAAACAATTATTATCTGAGTTCATTTTACGGAAAGCCCCGAGTGGAGTAACCCCGAACGCAATCCCTATCTATCCGATGGAAACCTATCTAAGGTATAACCAACGGCACTCCTGCAGTGACGTGCGGGATCCTTACGGCTAACCCCATTTCACCTAATGGAAACCTCTTGAACCAACCTAGTGTGGACACAAGAGACACGACCACTACATCTTACTTACTAAGTGACATGCGGGTTCCTTACGGCTAACCCCGTTTCACCTAATGGAAACCTCTTGAGCCAACCTAGTGTGGACACAAGAGACATGGCACCTTTAACTTAAAAGTCTTGGTCTATATATATGCATGAGTATTAAATCTATAAATGCTATCTCTTTTACCTCGGATGCCTATACGATCCGACTAGAGGTAAACTATATGCTTGCTTAACTTGCTATGTGAAGAGATGTCTAATCAATTCATGTCTGGCCACACTCGTATGGCACTCTAGTTTCTATACGAAGAGAATACTCTATAACACTTCGTATCTAATCAAGCATACTACTCATGCCTAGCATTCTATTCTTTACTATCTATTCTAGTTCTTGACAAGCTATGTCAAGGCTCTACTTTCATCCCATGCCTAGTTCTATGCTACCCGAGTAATTCAGCTAATCTCTCTTGAATCACTCTTGCCATTAATGTTAAGATTGCCATGATTTTCATTTCAAGAATCATTTGATGTTATGTGCATTGCTTAGATGTTGTTTTGGGGTTAAATAGTTGTAAAACATCGAAAGAAAAGCTTCGGAATGCACCACAGACCTTGAACTGGGCCAACATGCCAAAGCAAGTTGGCCAAGTCCAGAGAGCTGCGCTAATAGCTCATCTGGGGCGTGGCTCATCCTGTGAATTTCGCTATTAGCTTAGATTTCGCTAATAGCGTAGCTCTTCGGGTCTGTGGTACCAAATTTCCAATTTTTGACCCAAAACTCATTCCAATGGTTCCTGCAATGCACCAAAACATCCAGCAACATATATATACCTTATAAAACATCTTTCATGGCAATATTAACATGTACAAGACTAGATCAAGGCTAGGGTACTAAGAATCATTTTTCTCTAAACTTAACTAAAATCATGATTTGCTTGCAATTAAACACATAATCCCAATGGTGGGTTCTATCTAAGAACTCACCTAATGATTAGCACTTGATCTTCAAGCTTCAAGCATCAACCCTAACTTCCTCTTCATTCTTGATCTTTAGCCCTTTCCTCCAAACCATGCTTTAATCTCTTCCTCCACTTGTTTCTTGCTTGATAAGCTGCCTTAATCCTTGCTTGATCATGATTTGGAAGAAGATTGGATGTCTTAGAGAGGAGAGGGAGGCGAAATTCTAGAGAGAAGGAGGAGAGAAATATTTTCCCAAAAACCTAGAGAGAGAAAGTGAAGTGGGAAATGAAGAAAAATGGTCCTTGTGGCCTTATATAGTCACTTGCGACATTTTACCATTTTGCCCTTCGCCTTAGTCGTGTTTACCTGACAATGACACATAAGCCCATGCTTGATTGATATTTCATAAAAACATCTTCCGTCGTACTTGACGTTCTATAACACTTAATCTCTGATATCTAGCTCATACCTGACTTATGCCATTAATAGACATTTCCATGATCATTTGTCCTCTGACGCGTCTAATGGGTAATATTCCGTTACTGTTAAGCGGGATATTACACTTGTCTTCTAGCAAAACCCACACACACACACACACACACACACACACACACATATATATATATATATATATATATATATATATAGTTAGCATCTGTTGACACCAAATCTCAACGGTCAATTTATTTGAATCAAAGGCTAATAAATAGTTTCTAAATTGACTCACGGTAATGTATCTCTTCTGATCACATATTAAAGATACTCATTTTTGCTTTTGGACAATTAGTTATTCTCTACCACATCCACTCCTTGATAGATTTCTCATAGATATTGCAACATATTGATGACAGTCCGTCATATCACATTTTTAGAGTCTTTTTAATTAAGTTTTTAGTCTATTATTATACGTTTAGTATTTAATTTAGAGTCGATTTGAATAAAGTATTGTTTTTTGTTCTATTAAGTCAAGCAAGGAAATGATTGAAATTAATGGATTATTATCATGATTGTCGCGCCATTTTTTGGAGATCAAGGTTATTTGATTAACTTTTGACTCGCTTTTTTATTTCACGACCGAACATTTTTATTTTTTAAGAAAAGGGGAAGAAAGTTCAAACTACCCCATATTTTAAAAAGATTTAGGGTTTAGGGTTTAGGGTTCGGGGGTTAGTTACATAAAGGGAAGGTATTATCACCCTTTATGTTTGTAGTACTCTACGGGAACCTCTTGATTTTATTTAATGTTTTGTGCTATAAACTTGCTTCTAAAAATGGAGTTTAAAATAATAAAAAGAAGAAAGAAGAGACCTATTATCTACATTTTTTATTGATTTGAAAAGATAAATGTCCTTTGCCTACATACCCGTGAGGGATCAAAATCACGTAGTTCATGGTAGAAATTAACGTTTGATTTGTTTTTGTATTTTTTATTAGTTTTGAAAAAGGATTTAAAATAAAAGCCAAATGGCAAAATGGAATTGGTTTGTATTTTTTATATTAAAAGAAAAAATAGACTCATGATAAAATTAAGTTGATTAATGTTTGATTTAAGAAATTAAAATGGAAAAGACGACACTTGATTTAGGATCAAGGTTTGTTTATGAAAATATTTTTGATTTTTGTTATTTGAATGTTTTTGTTATTTTTGAATAATTGGAATAAAAACTAACGGAGCAGAAAAATAAATCGTAGGTACCTTATGGTGGCGTTGGATGTAACACCCCATTTTCCCAACGTAAAAATTTCATAATAAATTATCAGAGTAATTCACATAAACGGAATGCTACATCTCTTTATCATAAAATCTTAACAAAATAGATAATAATTTATCCTTCAAAAATTCATCAACATAACATTTAAAAACTTCGCAGCAAATTTAGTTTAACAATAGAAATAGTCTTGGCACGCAGGCCTCATCATAAAAGTCTCATAAATCTTAGTTCAATAATAATTCTTAAACTTCAAAAGCAATACGTAAAGGAACATAAAATAGTATCAAAATCCCCATCCTGTTACGTATCAGAGCACCTAAGGACACAGTGAGAGATAGTCACCCACGACCGCAGCTAATCTTGATTACCTGCAAGTTACCCATACGAAGAGCAACATTTTCAAGCAAAGGAGTGAGATTTCTCAAACAATAATATTAAGCATATAAATCATAAATTACATTTAACAACTTAAATATCATCACATATCTTAACAATAATCGTGTAACATCATAGGATTATCTAAACATAGTATTATCATACACATAACATTATCATAATCAACTTCATAATCAAATTCATAAACAACTTCATATTCAAATTCATAATCAATTTCTTATTCGTTCGGCAACATCACTTGATAAATCGACTTAGCACTTGACTCGACAATGCAACTCAACTCGACTATGCAACTTAACTCGACAAATGCAACTCTTCACAACTTATAACATCGTAAACTTCTTGATATGCAAATGCATGTGGTACCATTCAGGGCATCAAGCCCCCAACATAATATGAGCGTAAATAGGCTCTTCAACAAGTGAGCATAAAGCTGCCGGGCCTCAAGCCCCCAACGTCGTTTGAGCATTAAGCTGTCGGGCCTCAAGCCCCCATCTTTAATGAGTATGCAATGGACTCAATCTTCCTACAACTTGAACAACTTGAACATCATGAACATCTTATATGACCCCAATAATTTGGACGACATCTTACAACTTTACAACTTAGACCGACATTTAAAACTTATGACATTAATGGTCAACAACAGCAAACAGCAACAAGTGCAGCATATAGCAACTCTTATATAACACATCTTTAAATCATATTTCAAATAGCACATCTTTATATAACTCATCTTAAATTACACATCTTTAAATCACACATCTTCAAATAGCACATCTTTATATAACTCATCTTAAATTACACATCTTTAAATCACACATCTTCAAATAGCACATCTATATACCACATCAATTTCACATTATCAAATAATTCACAAATTACCCTTTAGTCAAATAATTCATCAATTACACTCGTTAAATAACTCATTAATAAATCAGCATCTTCCATAGAATATTAACAAGATATAGGGTAAAAATATTTGCACGTATAAGACATACAAATAATCAAATAGAAATTGTCTATAATCATTTTGATAATGTGTCCTTAATATTTTTGCTCATGCACATATAGTAACCTGCTATCATCTTAGCCTATTTTTATTATTAAAACTAGACTAATTATATCTAATGATAAAGGCATAGGAGACACGTACATCATGGGATATTATCAAGAATAAGTGTTAGAATATCATAAGCAACTTATTTTTTTCTAGTCATATGGTAGTCTCTCACCTTCCACTCTAAGATTAAACTGTTATTCAAATTGGAAGGATTTAGTCGATGAGTATATACTTATTAGGGGTGGACAGCGGACGGGTTCGGCCGGGGTTCGGGCCCAAAACCTCAATCAGCCGTAAACCTCGGGTGACATTACAAGCCCCAAACTCGTCCATTCTAGAGTCGGTTAACCGTGATTTCGGTTTCTCGGTTTGGGTGGGTTGCACGGTCGGATTTCGACGGTTTAAGAAAATGAAGAAAAAAACCAGACTCAAAGAAGTGAAGAATCATAAAGCAGTTCCGAGATGAGAAGAAATCCAGCAAAAGATTAGATCTGCCTTCCATTTACTAGATCGAACAAACATCTAGGACTTCTCTTTACTAGTTTCTTTTTGAATGGATCTAAAGAGGAAGATGAGTTTATTATTTGAGATAGAGGAAAATGGCAAGGAATCATGGAAGCTTGAGATAGCTTACGTGTGTGATTGTATCTGTTTGAGGTAGACGAGAATAGAGAAGATGAAGAACACCCTTCTTTCTTAATTCTCACAAAACAAACAAATGGGTTTCTTTGTTTTAAGAAAAAAACTGAAGGTTATTGTCACATTAAAAAATATTTAAGAAATAGAGAGAATTAATTATTTGATTTAATGAGAATTAAATTGTAAACTTTGACTGAGAAGATAAGACAGTGACTTGTAGTAGAATACAGCTATAACAATAATAGTCTATCATCACGGGAGAGGATCCACTCCAGTGGAAATTTCCTCCTGTTTTCTCCTGTGAAATAATCTTAGCCGTTCATTCCTTTTAATGACACCCTAACTAATCTTAGCCCTTCATTCTCCTTCCCTTCCTCACGTTGTTTCCTTTCTGTTGTTTCCTTTCTTTCCCTTCCTCACGCCATTCATTCCTCCCAAACCCATCTCAACAGCGGCGGCAGAATAGTATTGACGGTGGTTGCACGGTGGAGACGTGTGGCAGCGAACCACATCGGCAGACTACAGAGTGGTTGTCCTTCCTACTCTATTTTCCATCTTCCTTCAAAATCGTTCTTTCCTTATGTTGTGCGGCAGCGACGGTGCACCACGACAGTGGATTACGATGGATACTAATTTGAATTTTATTTAAATTCCAACCATTTGAATGGATTACAGTGAGTGATTAGAGTGATTACAGTGATAATTTGAAGAGAAAAAAAATCTTAATTTGATTACAGTGATTACAAAATACTAATTTTGAATTCAAATCATTTTCAATTCAAATCATTGATCTCGTTATTATTTGTTTGAATGATACTTTTGTTTCTGATGAGATTGGTGAATTGTGAGGGAATGAATGGTGTGAGGAAGGAAACAAAACAGCGTGAGGAAGGTGAGAAAGAAATGAATGAACTTGTACAAAAAAAAAAAATAATGAATGAAGGGCTAGGATTAGTTAAGGTGTCATTAAAAGGAATGGACGGCTAAGATTATTTCACAGGAGAAAACAGGAGAAAACTTCCACTGGAGTGGATCCTTTCCCCTATCATCACATGCCTAATCCTACACGTGATTTTTTCATTTAGATGTATGTTATGGGCGGGGTTCGGTTATAAGTGGGTGTGAATTGGTGGGCCGAAACCGTCCACCGTAACCCAACACAAACCGCTTATTTAACCCGCCCAACCCGTGTAACCCGGTTTGACCCGCCCGCTGCCCTTTTTTTGCTCACGGGTTGGCCGGTTCCGGGCGAGGCGGATCCATCTGTCCAGCCCTAATACTTATCCCTATTAGCCATTTATCTTTACTAGTTTATCTATATTTCCAAATAATAGGACAACTAGTTGAGGCAGGGGCGGATCTAGACATGATGATTTGGTGTGGCAAAAATTTATAATACGATATATATATCGGTAATGAGAAAATTAAACAGAAAAAACACTACAGCCAAACGGCTAAGGTAAGAATGTTTCAATTCTAAGTCTCATGTTCGAATCCCATCCACTACTATTTTGATGATTTTTGATGATTTTCTTGTTAAAATATGGTTTTCTTCTTAAAAAAAGTTAAAAACGGAGGCACAGGGAATTGAACCGCAACATGACAATGGTCAAAAGGCATCCTACCACTGCGCCGCACCTTGATTTCTGTAAAAGTTGTCAAATTATGTTATATATTACCTTGTTGGGCAATAATCTGGTGTGGCAACTGCCACACCATGTTTCAAGCTAGATCCGCCCATGAGTTGAGGTATGGGCCAACTCGTCAAGTAGTTACTGATACTACGATTGTTTGAAGGATTCGGTCACTTATTTAATTCTTCACTGATATATATATATATATATATATATATATATATATATATATATATATATATATATATATATATATATATATATATATAACACATGGTCATATTCATACCACTCGTACATTGCCTAAATTCCTAATCAAATATGTTTCTAAATATCTCCTAATAAGTAGTACTAACCTAATCGCTAGAATTTGGTAAGCAGAGTCATTATATATAAGTAAATTTTACTATAGTGAATCCAAAATGATTATGAAGTATGCATCATTAGTTATCCACTTTATCAATTAATACTTTATTCAAACCACAAGAGTGCTATCTTAACATAAGGCTAGAAAGATATAAATAAATACAAGTACAACCATGACAGCTTTTGGCAAAATACTCCAGTCTCGTTGAAAACATATTTAACAAATTATCGATGCTATTCCAATTAATATATATAAAAAAATAGATTATCAGCGAAGCATTATATTTGACAGAGCAATTAAGTTGTCGTGTAATTTAACTTGCAATACAGTGAACCAAAATCGAAAATTTGAAAGATGTGCAGTTTATCACTTTTGCTTATATATTTCAAAACATAACATAACCACAATTAAATCACGAAATTAGCACATCAAAATCATGAATTTAGAGATTAGAATATACCAAAAATCACAGCATCGAATTATAGCACGAATTTAACATGAATTCATTAAAAGTCATGAAAACAAAGAAAAGAACATAAACCCTTCACTACCCATATGTTCATACAACCTTATGGTGAATAGAGACTCCCCCTATACATCAATTCAACGTTTTTTCATCACCTAATCATCAATTCTCACTCAAACCCTAATTCTCATAATCTTACAAAACTCATCCTAGAACACGTTAGATGCAATCTAATGATTTACAGACTTAATATTAGTGAAAGATAGTCTCACCCTTACCTTAGATTGTTTTTCTGAAATCAAAAGCAGCGGTCTTCGTTCCTAGGGTTCTTTCTCTCTGAGTTCTCCTCTTCCCCTCTTTCTCCAAAAAGCGGTTTCCTTATTTATAATATTAATCAGTCTTCCTAAATCTATTTAGGCCCAATAACTTATTCTTCTTTCTATTCTAACCTCCAACTCTACTTACACTAATAATTCTCATATTCTAATAAATAAATTCTAAAGTCTGACAAAAATAAATAAATTAATATGCAAAACGATGAAACTAAGCCAAAATGCATGAATGATTTACATCAAAGCCTAATATACAAACTACATCCATGTAATAATATAAATAACGTAAAGTTAGATGTGCACAAACCTAAACAAAAAATGCATGAATGTTTTTACATTAATCTAATATACGTTCTAATTATTGGAAAATAAACAACGATAATTAATATGCTAATAATAAAAAAAATGAAAAGTAATGAATAGAAATAAAGTGACCTAATGTGTAGCGAAATTAAAATGCAATAAATAAATAAAAAAATGCATGAGAAAATTTAAACAAGATGTAGTAAAAAATATAAGGGGGGGGGGGGGGTATTAACCATATTATGCGGGTGTGTAGAAAAGAAAAAAAGGTGGAATTGGGCTCAAGGGACAGGAAGGCGCGTGCTGGACTAGGTTGGCTTAGTGAATGGCTGGGTTCAGACTGGTTCGGTTCAAGAGAACCGGACAGGTTCGGTGAGCATATAGAAGGGGGTAGGGACCAGTTTTTTATTCATTTTCAATTCTCCACTCTCTCTCTTCACTTAAATCGGTTCCCATCTCTCTTCTTTCCTCTCAAGAACACACATAGTGTTCACCCTTAAACCCAGAAACTGGTGAAAGGTAAGGGCGGTTTCCGGCGAACGGAGGTGGTTTCCGGCGCCGGAAACTGCAATTTTTTTTTGTCTAATCTTCTTCTACTCTTTTCTTCCCATGTTTTTCCTATCAAAAAAAGATTCCAGCAATACCTAAATCTAAGAACAATTAAAAGAAACCACATTTTCTCTTATGTCTGTGTTGGATCAGATTCGTACGGGATTTGTCTTGTGTGGCTGCTGCGACTGCGACTGGAACATGTTGCTGGATTTGCGTTCTGATTAGTGACGGATTTGAACCGAATGGCTGTCGGATTGGCGTGATTGTGTTGAATTGGTTTGGAGGGTTGGAGCTGAGGTTTGGTTTTGATGTGTTGATTCGTGAGATTTGGTTCGTTGGAAATTGTTGTTTGGGATGGTGATATGATGAGCGTGATTCGCTGGTTTCTTGATGTAGGTTATGGTTTAAATGGTTTATGATCAATGGTTGTGTATTCAGATTGGTTTATGCGATGGTTCGAGAGTACGAGTTATGATGGTTTTTTGTGAATTGGCTATGACTTGTGCGTCTGAGTTTTGTAGGTTTGATGAATTCTTTTTCGGCTGTTTTTGCGTTCAAATTGGCCTCCCTCTCTTTTGTGTTGTGCGCAGGTTTTTTGAGGGTATTGGTTAATGTTGTGATGTTCTTGAATTGGTGTTGAGATGAGTTTTTTTTTTTACTGGTTTTCGATGCTGTTATGTTCTTTTGTAGGTTTGTGATGAATTGAGCGTTTGCAGGTATTGAATGGTGAATTTCGGCTCTGCCTCTTGTGTTGGTTTTTTATAGTGCCAGGATTGGGAATTGAGGGTTTGTTAGAGAGGTAGAAAAACCTGTGCTTGGATTGGGATGGAAGCAGACTGTGAACTGGATTTGCCTGCAGATGAGGCGTGTGCTTATCCCTTGTGCTAAGTTCTTGGAACAGATACATTTTGGATGATTAACATACTGGATTTGGATATGGACCATTTAAAAATAAATAAAAATAAAAATAGTAAAAAAAAGAATGACAAAGACTAATAATTTTTTTTTTAACCAAAATGGAGGAGCAGGAAAGGACTGCTACCTCAAAACATATATATATATATGGAGAAGGAAAACAAACAAAAGGAGGGGGACAAAAACCAAAACCTCCTAACAATTTACAAACCTAAAATTTGGTAATCCTAGCCTATCATGGCCATAGAGGCTGTTTAAGAAAGGAGGTATTTCTAACCAAATAGTGATACCTTGAAGACTAAGCCCTATGGAAGCAAGCTTATCAGCGCAGTTGTTTCCTTCCCTGTAAATGTGGGTGATGATGTATTGCATTTGATTTAAAATGGCAAGACAATTCTTCCATCTATTCCTTAAAGCGCAAGGTAAAAGGTCCATGTTGGAAGCAGCTAAGACTACCAAAGATGAGTCTGTTTCAATCCAAAGCTTCCTCCATCTTCTTTGGTGAGCCAGCTCAATAGATCTCATAACTGCTGAGAGCTTCGCATGAAAGGCAGTGCCACCACCTAGGTTCTCAGCAAAGCAAAGCAAGAAAAGCGAGTTGGAATCCCTGAAAATACCTCCACAAGATGAAGATGCTGAGCTAGATGAACCGTCTGTATTACATTTAATCCAGTCACCTAAAGGTGGTGACCAAAAGACTTCTCTTATATCAGGAGGCTTAGGCGGTCTGACAATGATATCAAACTTTTTGAGCATGACTAGGTTACTGACTGATGAGTTTGAGGGCTTTAGGGTGTTGTTACCTGAAAGCGTGACCCCAGAAATGATGGAGTTTATAGCCAGTCTCCAGTTTGGTTTAACGTCTCTGAATCTGGACTGATTTCTGGAGTACCAAATAGTACTAATAATATTAACAATGGAAGCCTGTACAACTACTTTACATTGTGGGGACCAGCCCCTATTGCATAAAGACCAAATATCAGTGATGGACTGGAAATGTAACATAGAGTTTACTACTGAAGCTAGCCAACACCAAAGTTTGTAAGCAAAAGAACATTCAAAAAATAGATGGAATGTAGATTCAGTATGATTGTAGCATAAAGAAAACATAGAAGGAAAGTGTAAACCTCTCTCTGCGAGTTTCTCATCTGTAGGGACCTTATCATGAATCAATCTCCAAGCTAGAAGAGATTTTGAAGGAGGAATGTCTTTGCACCAAAGAAGAGAAGCCCACTGCACTTTCGCTGCCGCATGCCTCTTGAAATTATAAGCATCCTGTAAACTCAACTCTCCATTAGAATTATGATTCCAAATTAACCTGTCTTCACAATCTTCCGTAGGAATTGTAATTTGATTAACAAGTAGCCTGAGATTCGGATACTAAATAATAATATTATCCGGAATATTCCAGTGAGAGTTCCTGATATAGTCTTTGACAAAAATTGGAAAGGTTGTAATATCATTGAGCGTTAAGTTAAAAGAATCAAGTAGGGGTGCTCCACACCAGCCGTCTTCCCAAAACTTCACCTGAAGGCCATTACCAATCAACCAGCTAGAATTCCCTTTTACTGTGTCATATTCAAATTTGATGCTAGACCAAATAGAGGAATAGATGTGGTACCTGATTTTTTTGTTGTTTCTGATAGCTCTTTGTCTCAAAATTAAAGCCCAATCTTGCTGAGAGTGGAGGAAATCCCAACAAAGCTTGAGGTTGAACGATTCATTCAAACAAATTAGAGACCTAATCCCTAAACCACCTTCATCATAAGGTTTGCAAACTTTTTTCCAAGACACTGTGACCAGCTTCCTTGTATTAATCTCACCACTACACAAAAAAATTCCTAATCCATTTTTCAATAGTCTTCAATAAAGAGATTGGCCAAGAGTAGATAGCCATAGAGTACGTAAGCATGCTGAAGATTACTGATTTGATCAACTGAGCTCTACCAGCTATGGAAAGAAGGGAAGCCTTCCAAGCTGCTAGCTTTGCCTTAACTTTGTCAGCTATCGGCTGCAGATAGCTCACCTTTGGTCTCCCCTTGAATATAGGCACTCCAAGGTAATTAAAAGGCGTGGTGACAATTTCAAAACCTAGGAGATTGATGATGTTCTGGATTCTTGTCTGTGATATTCCACCAGCAAAGATGGTAGATTTCCTAGCACTAATAACTTGGCCAGCAGAGTTAGCATATCTAGTAAATAAGTTTTTTAGGGATTGTAAGCTTTCAATGTTACCTCTACAGTAAATCATGATATCATCTGCGTAGAAGCAGTGAGAAGGAATGAATGTGTTTCTGGCTCCTGAAATGAGCTTGACCTTTCCTTCCTCCACAAGTTTGTTGATGCCCCTACTTAAAACTTCTTCAGCTAAGCAAAACAAAAGAGGAGACATGGGTCTCCTTGTCTGACCCCCCTGGTGCAGTTGAAATATCCTTTTTGAGCTCCATTAACAGAAATAGAAAGCTGAGCAGAAGAGAGGATTGAAGCTATCCAATTGCAAAATATCTGATTGAAACCAAAACATTTGAGGACTTTCAGCAAAAAACCCCAATCTAAAGTGTCAAAGGCCTTGGTAATGTCAATTTTCAAAGCTAAATTGCCTCCATAAGCTTTCTTGTCCAGCAAGTTGATGGCTTCAGAAGCAAGACACAGGCAGTCTTTAATATTTCTTCCTCTAATGAAACCTTTTTGATTGTTTGAGATAATGGAAGGGAGGGTGCTTGCAAGTCTATCTGCAATGATTTTAGAGATCACCTTGAATTTGAAATTGGCCATAGCAATGGGCCTGTATTTGTCCACACTGTCAGCATGAGGATGCTTTGGAATCAAAATCAAGGTATTAGCATTGAAGTTCGGAAGAATCCAGCCTGTTACAAAAAACTGCATGATAGCATCAGTGAAGTCTTTTTGAATTATATCCCAATATGTTTGAAAAAAGAAGGCGCCAAAGCCATCAGGTCCAGGTGCTTCATCTTTATTAAGATTAAAGACTGCAGCTTTGATCTCAGCATGTGTAGGGAGCATAGTTAGAAGATTATTGGTGTTGTCATCAATCAAATTTGGAATGACCTCCTCCACAAGTAAAGAGTCCTGCAAAATAGGGTTAGTACAAAACAAATTTTCAAAATAATTAACAATATGTTCAGAAATTTGATTAGTATCTGTAAGTAAATTCTCATCCACTCTCAAGCTAGTAATACGCTTTGTTTTGTTTTTGATTTGAGAAAGTCTGTGAAAATAAGTTGTGTTCCTATCACCTTCCACATGCCACTTAGCTTTGGCTTTCTCTCTCCAGAAACTTTCTTGTCTATCAAGGGCTATGTTCATGCCATTTTGTGCACTTTTCTCAAGGTTTAGAAGAGTATCAGTGGGGCCAGAGGTTTGAACGCGGTTTTGGATGAGGGATAATAAAATTTCAGCATTCTCAACATCTTGGTGGACATTACCAAACACTTCTTTATTCCAAACTTTGAGTTTGGTTTTTAGCAGCTTCAGTTTTTTTTGAAAGAATAAGCATTGGGCAGCCAACAAAGTTTTCTTGCCAACAAGATGCAATGAAATCTTTGCAATTAGAGTGCAGAGACCACATTTTGAGGAATTTAAATGAGGAAGCATAGCAAACATCTGCAGTTTCAAAGTTTAGAAGCAAAGGGTAATGGTCAGAAGTGACATTAATGAGAGTAGAGCATGAGACCGAGGTACACATATCTATCCAAGCCTGGTTACAAATAGATCTATCCAATCTTCTTTGAGTATGTCTTCTTCCTCTTCTACCATTATTCCATGTAAATTGTGCACCTCTAGTTGGAAGATGCAGCAACTCAAAAGAATCTGTCCTATTTTCGAAATCTATCATGGGTGGTGTGGCTTGTGGGAAGTAGCCACGGTGTTCATGAGTTCCTAGGATAGTGTTAAAATCTCCGATAAAATTCCATGGTATTTGGTGTTGTGCTTGTAAGGTATTGAGTTTGGACCACAGATGTTTTCTTCTATAGGCAGAAGTAGAAGCATAAACAGCCGCTATAGCAAAGTGTTGGTTTTGATTGGTTAAGGAAAAAGAAACAAATTGTTCATCAAGTTGGAGAATGGTAGGATTGAGAGATGTGTTACAGAAGCACCAGATATTTGGTAATAGGTCATCACGGTTATTTTGGGCAAAAAGCTTAAGGTTTAGTCTAGAAAACCAATTGGTGGGAATATTATCTATGTTCATCCAAGGTCAGAGAGGAAAACAAAGTCAGGCTTGTTTTTAGTAATAAGATTTTGGAGAGCCAATCTAGAAGGGGCATTGGCAAATCCCCTTATGTTCCAATAAATGCATTTCATTTAAAAGGTTTAGAGTTTGGAACCTTTGACCTGATTTTGTAGCTGTTACTTGCTGCCTAACTCTTCTTTGGACTTTTGTTTTTTCTTTGCACCAACTTGAATGGGGCTAGCTCACACTGTTGATCAATTCCAGCATCATGATCTTTCTCCAAGTTTTGAATTAACCTGGCTTCAGCTTCTTCATCATCTGCTATGTTGGCCCAAGATGCCTTTAAGAACTCAGCGTTCCTCTTGTTTCTGATTTCAGAAGACTCAACATTCCCATCAACATCGTGTTGTAGTAAACTCCCATCTCGTTGCTGTTGTACCTGCGTGTCCTCTACATAATCCGAGCATTGAGATTGGTTCTCAGAATCATCTTGCTGACTATGGAACTCATCTTCATCCTCTATAATACAAAAGATAAGATTAAAATAAAAATAAAAATAAAACAAAAGTAAAGATTTTTTTTTAAAATAAATTAATAAAAGATGGAACTTGAAATTAAAATAAATAGAGAGAAGAGGACCCGACTCGAAACCAAAAAAAATGAGGTATATTAAAATACCTCTCTGCCAAATTTTCCACTGAAACGGAGACTGATCAGGGTCAGGTGACACGTGTCGGTGTATGAATGTAGGATCCTTAGGTCAAAAATTGGGGTATGACAGATGCCCCTATTTAAGTTTCTTCGTCCGGAGATTTGAAGATGGAATCTTTGATTCGATCGAATCGAAGAGACTTAAATACAAAGCACACCAATTTTGGACCTAAGATGCTATGAATGCTCGTAGTATGAATGTAGGACGACAAATATGACTTGACTGAAATGAGAAACAACAACAGGATACCCAAATTCGTTGAAGAAAAAGGGATCCGACTCCGCTAGGGGAATGTAGTTTCACTGGGGAAAATGATTATCTACTACCGTATTGATAGTTGTATGAAGACAAAAAACTTTGGGGTGACATCTCTTGACCAGACACACTGGGGATGACACTTTTGAAAGGGTTAGAGCTGACCTTTTGTCGGAACTAGCCACTTGAAATTGATTAGCGACGTCGCTGGAGCAGATAAACTGGGGGTGACACCATTGAAATTGATTTGATTAGCGACATCTCTTGAACAGATAAACTAGGAATGACACTTGTGAGAAAATAAAATGCGATTTCAAATTGTTCATTGGTGGGAACTGACCGTTTGAAATATGATGAAAAGTAAACTCAAGCGGTATGTTGTTTAGGACTGGTAGCTTGAAACAAGAGAAAAAGGTAAACTCAAGCGGTCCATTGTTTAGGACTGGCAGCTTGAAACAAGACAAAAAGGTAAACTCAAGTGGTCCGTTGTTTGGGACTGGCGGCTTGGAATGATTGATAAAAAGGTAAAATCAAGCGGTCCATTGTTTAGGACTGGCAGCTTGAAACAAGACAAAAAGGTAAACTTAAGCGGTCCGTTGTTTGGGACTGGCAGCTTGAAACAAGATAAAAAGCAAACTCAAGCGGTTCGCTGTTTAGGACTGGCAGCTTGGAACGAAGCAAAAACTCAAGCGGTCCGTTGTTTAGGACTAGCAGCTTGAAACAAGACAAAAAGGTAAACTCAAGCGGTCCGTTGTTTAGGACTGGCAGCTTGAAACAAGATAAACAGTAGACTCAAGCGGTCCGTTGTGTAGGACTGGCAGCTTAAAACAAGATAAAAAGGTAAACTCAAGTGGTCCGTTGTTTAGGACTGGCAGCTTGAAACAAGAGAAAGTAGCAAACTCAAACGGTCCGTTGTTTAGGACTGGAAGCTTGAAACAAGATGAAAATTTGCGAGAATCCACTCGGCTTTTGATAAGGTTTGAGAGAATCCACTCGGCTTTTGCGAGAATCCACTCGGCTTGGTAAACATATGCGAGAATCCACTCGGCTTTTGCGATAGTCCACTCGGCTTTTGCGAGAATCCACTCGACTTTTGATAAAAGTTGGCCAGAATCCACTGGGCTTTATAAGAGTTTTGCGAGAATCCACTCGGCTTTTGCAAGGTTGTGCCAGAATCTACCGGCCTTTGTAAAAGATTGCCGGAATCCACCGGGCTTTGTAAGAGTTCGCAGGAATCCACCGAGCTTATAATGAGTGACATCTTTGGACCAGACACACTGGGGATGACACTTTTGACGATAAGAAGGTAAATGCCAGATGTTCATGTCTAGAAACTTGCGGCTTGACACAATGATAAGTAAAAATCGAACTGAAGATACACGACCGAAACAAGATTTTGGTGACTAATGCAATCATGTGTGAATGATGCCATGTATATGTTGCGTATGCATGAGCGTATGAATGTGTGAAAGTATTAATGTATGAATGTATGATTGTATGAGTGTATGAACATATCAATTGTAACTTGTATGACTGTATAAACTGTATGTGGCAGGTGAACTCGATGAGACAAGACAAGACAGGTAAGATGGGAGGCAGACTGACATCGCAGTACAAACACTCGACAAACTTTATTGGGGATGATATTATGTGAACAAATCGAGCCGTTGATGGTGTAAAACCTGGCACAGGGTAGCAACTGATGCCTCTTAGGGAGAAAGCCCATTGTTTAACCAAAAGTCTGGAAGAAGTCGCCATTTGTAAACCAGCGTAGAGTGCTCTTCCACTGGTACGCCTCAACTGTCATGTTTTTTTGTTTTTGTTTTTCTTTTGAAAATCCCTAACTTTTGTCCGGACCGCCCTTTCGGGTTTTCAGTCCACCGGGAATATATTCCTTTTTTTATGCCCCTAATTTTTGCCTGGACCGCCCTTTTGGGTTTTCAGTCCACCGGGACGCTCTTTATTGCCTAAGCCGCCCTTTCGGATTTTCAACTTAGCGAGCTTTTATTTTTGTATATTTTTTTTGTATTTTTGGACTGTGACAGCATCTTGCTCAAAGCAGAGGTCCTCTCCACATTGCTTAGCCATGTTTCTCTTCTGGAATGTAACCGTTCTCGAGGCGGATGTTGATGTACGCTTCAACTACTCATGAGTTCAAAGAGAATGTGTTTGTTGTTCACACTTTTCAAAAGATGTAAAAAAAAAAGCTTTTGTATTTTGAAAATTTCCGCTTCAAGTATTGCCATCAAAAATAGAAGAAATTTTGCAAATAAAATAAATGAGAGTTCCAAATAAATGAGCACAGGCTCAAATTTGATGAATTGAGTGGTGACCTACCAATGGCATGGTTCCACGGATCTTTGAAATTTTTTTGGAAAATGGTAAATATACGGGACAGGTACATTGAACACAATAACTGTTATTCTCTCTGACAACTTCAAATGCCCTTGTTCTGAGTCTTTGATCTGTAGATGCTTTGAATCAGAGGTTCTTTGATAGCAGGTGCGGATTGTGCTTGACCGGATGCAGTTACTTTGTCATGATCCTTAACTTTTGCATAGATCACCCTTTTCGGGTTTTCAATCTATCAGGATAATCATCATTTTTTTGTCTCTAATTTTTGCCTGGACTGCCCTTTCGGGTTTTCAGTCCACCGAGACGCTCATTTTTGCCTAAGCCGCCTTTTATGGTTTGCGACTTACCAAGCTTTTATTTTTTGACAGAGTATTTCTTGACTGCACCGGCATTCTTGGGACGTGTGAGTTTGTCACCATCCATAATTGTAAGAGCCACTACACACGAATCTTCATAATTAGGCATCCACTTGCCCCTGGACTCTGGTTGGAAAGTAGTACAAAGTTCCATTCTAGAAATTCATGGGGACGAACCTTTTTGTTAGGAGCTCGCTTCAAACCTCTTTTGATATATTTGTACAAGGTCGTCATGCATTTAAATTCGATTAAGCTTGGACTTTAGCAGAACTCCTATTGTCGGGACTTTGACCTCCACGGGAAGCACGACGTCCATGTTGTATATTGGGAGAAAGAGGGGGGTTGCCCCTGTTGAAATGTGTACTGAAGTACGATATCCATGCGAGGCAACGGTGACATCTCATACCAGTCTTTGTAAATGACTGCCATCTTCCGACAATCTTCTTGATATTTTGTTTGCAGCTTCGACGGCTAAGATACCCCAGTATACGAGAGATGTCATCGGGAGTCTCTTCATTCTCCTCTTCTTCAGCTTCAGATACAAGGAACTCAAAGTTGGAAGAGAGTACATGGTTAATGTGTTCAACGGGTTTATTAATGCATGATTTGATTATTGATTTTGACAAGTAAGTATAAGTTATGATTATGCAGATATTTGAGAATGATTATATTTTTTGGTTTTTTGTATTACCATTTTTCCAGAAAAAAAAGCACAAAATAAAACAAACTCGGGATCAAAACGACCTTTTTATTAATGACGACAATACTTAAAGCAAAAAGCCCTACACAAGTTCACTTTCGTCTCGGGCGGGACGAAAAGATGTTTTTTGAAAAGCAGCAAACAACAAACCAACGCATTATTTGAACAGATAAGTAGTAGAAGGAACATCAAAAACGACCCAAATGTATAAATAGTAGAAGGAACATAAAAAATGACCCAAATGTGGCTTGCACGTCCGAATTCAATCTTTGAAAAGCAATATATTGGCTTCAATCAGCTTCTGGACTTCAATCTTCAAAGAGAGACAATGCTCAATGTCATGGCCGGGTGCTCCTTGATGGAAGGCACATGAGAGGTCAGGTTGATACCAAACCGGCAACCCGTTAGGCACTCGAGGAGGCTTTCTAGTTTGGACAAGGTTCTTCATGAGCAAGATGGGAAGCAGCTTAGCATACGTCATTGGGATTGGGTCAAACTGCATCTTTGGAGCCTGTTGTCGAGCCTGTTGTTGACGTTGGCGTTTGGGCCCTTGCTGGAACTGGGACTGATTCTGCGAAGCTACCAGTGAAACCACCAGGGTGCTCAGTCTCTCTGACTCGGCCTGGAGTGTTGTGATCTCTTGTTCCGACTGATACGTTCACTCTTTTTGTTTGCACGAGTGTTGTAGGTGCGAGTTGGCCTTGGACGAGGACAGTCGGACCACTTTTGAAACGAGTTGACCTTTCATGGAAAATAAAAATTGTGAGACTCGAATTTGAGACTATGAAATGCAAAATGATGCATGACGCTTATGCAAAGATAGACCCATTTTTTTGTTGAAGGACTTGTCAAAGTATTTGTAAACATCATAAGGAACAGTGTTTCATTTGATAATTGAAAATATTACAAACATTTCCCTTTTTAAGAACAAAAGCAAAACTAAGGGAAAAGTCCCTATCAAAGCTAAAGTCTAGTTAAGGCTTTTGAAGTTGTATTTCTTGGTGTTCCTGTTTACTAGGTCAATACCTCTGATGTCTACAAGACGACTTATCTAAGTCCTTTGATGTTTTGATGAGAAAAAGTTTGTATGAATGAATGCATGTATGCATGGTGAGGTTAAGTCCATAATGTTGGAGCTTAGGGATAACAACGCCATTTGGTAAGGACTAAGGTTTCCATTTTCACTTGTAACAAGGGTTCTACCAAGTTCCCAAAGTTTTCAACCACTTCCGAATATTTGTTAGGTGACGAGAGTACTCTCGTTCTAACAATATTCGTAGGTTAGTCTCGTTTGAGTGTAGTATCGCATGTCAACCAATACGAGAGTACTCTCGACTAGCCACCGCACTACGTCCTAAAAGGCCAAGATGGGTTAAAGGTGACTAAAGGTTCTCGACTTCGACGGTCACTTGAAAGTAACATGCCATATGCGAGTACTTGCGTCAACAAAAGTATACCTCCAAGATCCCTCCATTGAGTGGGTTATCACATGTACCAATACCGAAGAGTACACTTGGCATGGAAACTATGATTATACCCGGTCCTATCTTAATTTCCCTCAAGTCCGGGTGTAGGACTTATCTCGCCACTCACGTTAAAAGAAAGAAGAAAGAAGAACGAGAGAATATGCATACATGTATTTCCATCTTTTTATTTATGTTTTTATTTTTTAGCAAGTAATAGCACAAAAATTTAGATAAAACCAAGTTAGGCTCAACCCTCTTAGGGGGGTCCCAGTGAAGTCGCCATTTCTGTCGACACCAAATCTCAACCGTCAATTTATTTTAATCAAAGGCTAATAAATAGTTTCTAAATTGACTCACGGTAATGTATCTCTTCTGATCACAAATTAAAGATACTTATTTTTGCTTCTGGACAATTAGTTATTCTCTACCACATCCACTCCTTGATAGATTTCTCATAGATATTGCAACCTATTGATGACAGTCCGTCATATCACATTTTTAGAGTCTTTTTAATTAAGTTTTTAGTCTATTATTATCAGTTTAGTATTTAATTTAGAGTCAATTTGAATAAAGTATTGTTTTTTGTTCTATTAAGTCAAGCAAGGAAATGATTGAAATTAATGGATTATTATCATGATTGTCGCGCCATTTTTTGGAGATCAAGGTTATTTGATTAGCTTTTGACTCGCTCTTTTATTTCACAACCGAACATTTTTATTTTTTAAGAAAAGGGGAAGAATGTTCAAACTACCCCATATTTTGAAAAGATTTAGGGTTTAGGGTTTAGGGTTCGGGGGTTAGTTACATAAAGGGAAGGTATTAGCACCCTTTATGTCCGTAGTACTCTACGGGAACCTCTTGATTTTATTTAATGTTTTGTGCTATAAACTTGCTTCTAAAAATGGAGTTTAAAATAATAAAAAGAAGAAAGAAGAGACCTATTATCTACATTTTTTATTGATTTGGAAAGACAAATGTCCTTTGCCTACATACCCGTGAGGGATCAAAATCACGTAGTTCATGGTAGAAATCGACGTTTGATTTGTTTTTGTATTTTTTATTAGTTTTGAAAAAGGATTTAAAATAAAAGCCAAGTGGCAAAATGGAATTGGTTTGTATTTTTTATATTAAAAGAAAAAATAGACTCATGATAAAATTAAATTGATTAATGTTTGATTTAAGAAATTAAAATGGAAAAGACGACACTTGATTTAGGATCAAGGTTTGTTTATGAAAATATTTTTGATTTTTTTTATTTGAATGTTTTTGTTATTTTTGAATAATTGGAATAAAAACTAACGGAGCAGAAAAATAAATCGTAGGTACCTTATGGTGGCGTTGGACGAGGACATTTAACCTAAACTAGGAGCATAAGAATAAAGAATACACACACACACGCGCACACATGCACCTACAACTATTAAATTTAAAGCCTATGATACATGCTATGGTCTGCGAAATATAAATATGCATAATAATAAACCTAAACTAAAGATGTATTTACATTAAACCTAATATACATTCTAAAGTCTGACAAAAATAAATAAATTAATATGCAAAACGATGAAACTAAGCCAAAATGTATGAATGATTTACATCAAAGCCTAATATAAAAACTACATCCATGTAATAATATAAATAACGAAAAGTTAGATGTGCACAAACCTAAACAAAAAATGCATGAATGTTTTTACATTAATCTAATATACGTTCTAATTATTGGAAAATAAACAACGATAATTAATATGCTAATAATAAAAAAAATGAAAAGTAATGAATAGAAATAAAGTGACCTAATGTGTAGCGAAATTAAAATGCAATAAATAAATAAAAAAATGCATGAGAAAATTTAAACAAGAAGTAGTAAGAAATATGAATGGGGGGGGGGGGGGGGTATTAACAGTATTATGGGGGTGTGCAGAAAAGAAAAAAAGGTGGAATTGGGCTCAAGGGACAGGAAGGCGCGTGCTGGACTAGGTGGGCTTAGTGATTGGCTGGGTTCAGACCGGTTCGGTTGAAGAGAACCGGACCGGTTCGGTGAGCATATAAAAGGGGGTAGGGACCGGTTTTTTATTCATTTTCAATTCTCCACTCCCTCTCTTCACTTAAATTGGTTCCCATCTCTCTTCTTTCCTCTCAAGAACACACATAGTGTTCACCCTTAAACCCAGAAACCGGTGAAAGGTAAGGGCGGTTTCCGGCGAACGGAGGTGGTTTCCGGCGCCGGAAACTGCAATTATTTTTTTTTGTCTAATCTTCTTCTACTCTTTTCTTCCCATGTTTTTCCTATCAAAAAAAGATTCTAGCAATACCTAAATCTAAGAACAATTAAAAGAAACTACATTTTCTCTTATGTCTGTGTTGGATCAGATTCGTACGGGATTTGTCTTGTGTGGTTGCTGCGACTGCGACTGGAACGTGTTGCTGGATTTGCGTTCTGATTAGTGACGGATTTGAACCGAATGGCTGTCGGATTGGCGTGATTGTGTTGAATTGGTTTGGAGGGTTGGATCTGAGGTTTGGTTTTGATGTGTTGATTCGTGAGATTTGGTTCGTTGGAAATTGTTGTTTGGGATGGTGATATGGTGAGCGTGATTCGCTGGTTTCTTGATGTAGGTTATGGTTTAAATGGTTTATGAACAATGGTTGTGTATTCGGATTGGTTTATGTGATGGTTCGAGAGTACGAGTTATGATGGTTTTTTGTGAATTGGCTTTGACTTACGCGTCTGAGTTTTGTAGGTTTGATGAATTCTTTTTCGGCTGTTTTTGCGTTGAAATTGGCCTCCCTCTCTCTTGTGTTGTGCGCAGGTTTTTTGAGGGTATTGGTTAATGTTGTGATGTTCTTGAATTGGTGCTAAGATGTGTTTTTTTTGTTACTGGTTTTCAATGTTGTTATGTTCTTTTGTAGGTTTGTAATGAATTGAGCGTTTGCAAGTATTGAATGGTGAATTTCGGCTCTGCCTCTTGTGTTCTGCAGGTTTGGTTTTATATAGTGCCAGGATTGGGAATCGAAGGTTTGTTAGAGAGGTAGAAAAAACTGTGCTTGGATTGGGATGGAAGCAGACTGTGAACTGGATTTGTCTGCAGAAGAGGTGTGTGCTTATCCCTTGTGCTAAGTTCTTGGAACAGATACATTTTGGACGATTGACAGACTGGATTTGGATATGGACCATTTAAAAATAAATAAAAATAAAAATAGTAAAAAAAAAGAATGATAAAGACTAATAATAAAAAAAGATAAGATTAAAATAAAAATAAAAATAAAACAAAAGTAAAGATTTTTTTTAAAATAAATTAATAAAAGATGGAACTTGAAATTAAAATAAATAGAGAGAAGAGAGCCCGACTCGAAAGCAAAAAAAAATGAGGTATTTTAAATACCTCTGCCGAATTTTCCACTGAAACGGAGACTGATCAGGGTCAGGTGACACGTGTCAGTGTATGAATGTAGGATCCTTATGTCAAAAATTGGGGTATGACAATGATTATTGGCGCTATGTGATCAAACAAGAGCAAAACAAGAAGTTCCAAAAGCAATGATTTTAATATTTATATTAAAGTTTGGGCTTGAAGCATGACATGCCTGCGCTTTACCCAAACGGTTCTGCTCATTCCCAAAGTAAAAGTCCAAAATGCCCCTACGCATGTTAACATGCGTTAGTGTATTATGTGCGTATGTTAAGTCACGCTACGTGACTTAACATGCGTTAGTGTAGTATGAATGTGACTTAAGTTACGTACCACTTAGCACTAGCGCAACTTAACTCACGCTAGTTGGCCGGTGAAGAACAAACGCTTTTCCAACTTTGGTCAGCTTTTCAACATTCAATGTACACATTTTTTACCACTTTCACACATTTTTTTGGACCACATTTATGTTAGATACAACCTAGGTTCACATTTCTACCTATAAATACCCTCACATACTTCCCATATTCCTCACATTATCTCCTCCCACTCTCTCACTCTAATTCTCTTCTTTCTTTGTTTTTTTTTTCAATATTCTCTTTGGGGGTAAAAAGTGATCAAAATTCGTCGGGGTAAAATAGTGAGTAGCCGACTTGGGGAAGTGATCGACCCTTGGGATAATTTTAAATCTGCTTTTTTAACCGCGGAAACTTTTTACCGTGGGTAAAAAGAACTTCTTGTGGTAAAAAAAAACCAGATTTAAATTTAGCCCAAGGGTTGATGATGTATTTTCCCCAAGAAGGCTGCTCACTATTTTACCCCACGAAGATTGATTACTTTTTACCCCAAAAAGGATAAAATAAGTAGATTTAGTGAATTAGTTCAAAAGTATTGTATGAATAATTGTAATGAATAATTGTAATGTATGAATTATCAATGAGATGAGATGTTGTTATATTTACTTTTATTTATATTTAGTCCATTTGCTTTTATTTATATTTAGTCCATTTGCTTTTATTAATTTAGTCCATTTACTTTTATTTATATTTGTATTTATTTAAAGAATAATATCGAATCAATAATTTAGAATAATGTTAACAAAATAATTTCGGAATAATGTTAATAAAATAATTTAGAATAAAGTTAAGAAAATAATTTAGATTAATGTAAACAAAATAATTTAGAATAAAGTTAAAAAATTAATTTAGAATAATGTTAAAAAAAATAATTTAGATTAATGTAAACAAAATAATTTCAGAATAAAGTTAATAAAATAATTTAGAATAAAGTTAAGAAAATAATTTAGATTAATGTAAAAAAAATTATAATAAAGTTAATAAATTAATTTAGAATAAATTCCTTAAATGTAACAAAAAAAAAGGCCTAATTGAAAATTATTTAGAGCATAGTTTTTATATGCACTAAATGCAGTCAAAAAACAGTAAAAAAACGTGTAAAAATCAATAAAATCATGGTTGAATAACCAACCAAAGTCCAACAAACGTGTTCTTGAGTTGTGACCACCGGCCTAACTAGCGTGAGTTAACTCACATTAGTGCTAACCTGTGCGTGAGTTAACTCACGCTAGTGTTAATCCTTGGCGTGAGTTAACTCACGCTAGTGTTAATCCTTGACGTGAGTTAACTCATGCTAGTGTTAATCCTGGGCTCAAGAACACGTTTTTTTGACTTTGTTCAATGCATTTTAATTGATTTTACACGTTTTTGTTAAGTTTTTACACGTTTTTTGACCTTATTTATGGTAGATATAACCTATGTTACAATCTCCCCCTATATATATGTAACACCCTATTTCTATTAAGCGGTAAAACGCGCGAATACATCAGAAATATTCTAGAAATAGATGCTACGTCTCCGAATAAACCACAATTCATACATGCATAAAGATCATGTTATACTACATAGCAGCGGAACAACATATAATTCATAAACAATCTCTGGATCTCCAAACTAAATACAAATGTATCATCCAAATCTCAAATAACAGAATATCTCAACTCCAAATACATAGTCAAATAAAACAACAGGCAAGAACTACCCTAGATCAGAGCCCTAATCTAGACACTTGCATGTAAAGAGAG
Organism: Medicago sativa; assembly: GCF_051527215.1. Classification (NCBI taxonomy): domain Eukaryota; kingdom Viridiplantae; phylum Streptophyta; class Magnoliopsida; order Fabales; family Fabaceae; genus Medicago; species Medicago sativa. Next base: position 35,161,766 of record NC_140755.1, on the reverse strand, counting down.
GAACTCCACTCCTCGGCATCAACAAGCAACAACTAAGCATCCTGCACGCCGTCTACCCATCCATACAGAGAGGTAGGCGGTCCACCACAGACCACTGAGGGTTAGCATTACATCATCATAATCCATAAAAGATTTAAACAAGAACATTGGAAATGAAAGATATATTCAAGAATACAAAATAACAAATGATACATGTATTCACAGTATTCATGATTCTCATACCATTCAAACCATTCCATATCATCATTCCAAGTTCATATCAATAAGTGTATCATACACGTATCACATATACATAACCCTCCCTCCTAGAACACTAGCATCACATGGTCATTATTATCCCCCATCACTAACATTTCAAGCTATCACATTATTATCATAGCATAGCATACATATTCAACCTCTAATCAAGTCATCAACAAAAGCTCATCATTTATCAACATCAATCAATGAAACATTACTCACTTCATTACTCATCTAGCATGCTTATCTCAACAAGTACAATTCGTCATATCGAAGTTATAAGCAAGCCATCATCATTATCAAAGAACATCACCACATCATATATGTATATATACATATACAAATCTCACCTCATCATTATTATTAAAATAACCATCTTCAATTGATTCACCAAATTTCACCAACACACAAATTCACCAAGTCACATATTCAATTATGACACGACTCATCAATTAATCAAATGCATATGATGCTCTAGACTCTTCTCTAGATGCATGTGGTACCAAACTCCTCCAAGGTCATCACCTTATGATGCAACAAAAACATCATAATCAACGGCTATAATCAACGGCAATATGGATACAAGTATCCGGTCAACGGCAATATGGATATAACATCCGACACGACATATGATGCATGAACATATGACTCAATCCACAATGCATATGTTCACCACGATTCAACGGCTATAATCAACGGCTATATGTATATACACGCATTCATCGCTAATCACATCAAAACTAGCATGTATAAACTCACCACCAACAATCAACGTCATTTAACATGTTCAACAAATAACATAACATAAACATGTTCATCACCATTCAATTAGTATATATGCATCGACAACAATTCACCACCACTTGACAAATATACAATCACCAACAACATCCACCATTCAATCAACATAGAGTTGTCACACATACACATCATCAATCATCTCCACATAAATCAACATATAGTTGCCACATTTCCACATAATTCCTTACAATCCAAATAGAGGAACAAATACAACATATGATCACAAACATCATATTCATCACCTAACAACCATTCATACATCATCTCATAATCATATCAATCTAATCCATAAAGGATTCATAAGCAATTGGCCCTCAATGATCATTTTCAATCAAGTTCGTCTCAAAAAAAATCACAACATTGAAATTAATTGAGCACCTAAGCCAAAACCAAGTAAACGAGCTCAATCGCCTATGCCATGTATCCTCACAAGTCACATATACGTGCAGTAGAGGTTACATAAACATTTCATCGGCCACATATGGAGAATTAACAAAAATTCTGAAGTTCGTCTCAATTGATCACTTTTTACAAAATTCCCATTTTCAAAGTAAAACAAGTTCAAACTTGATGGAACCATTCACAACCATTTTTAGAAGTCATATAAACATCATACATACTTAACCCTACTTCATTCTCTTGAGAAAATAAGTTTTCAGAAAATCAGCGTTCTTGAACATTCCTTGAACAATCAACGATAAGCTTGATTAAATCCAAGGAGTCAAGTTCAACTTAATTCTTTTGATGTTTCCATAGGTTTAGAAAGTCTAGAAAATAGTGAAAACATCGAAAGAATCGGTTTTGGAAGTCCGGAATTGGCCCCAAAGCACCCCAGCACAACACAACAAGGCAGGCACCCATGAGGGGCTGCCAAGCCACGCCCAGGCATGGCTTCCTGCGCCCAGGCGCAAATGGGCAGCAGCCAGTGTGCTGAGCTGCGGTTCTGTGCAGTCCCGATTTTCCGGTTTCGCCATTTCGTTCTTAAAATCTCGACCGTTAACCCAAATTCAATTCCGTTTTCGCCTATTTTCTCCTAACACTTAGCTCTATCATAATGTATAGAAAAATTCAAGTTTCAACCATCCCAGAAATCATTTTCCATAACCTCACATCACACTCATTTTTCAAAACGGTTAACGCTCAATCTCATATGAAAATCCCGATTTCTCCCAAACCATTTCTCATTACCAAACAACAACCAAAAACAGAAAATCATTATACCATAACTCATCATAATCAACTTGTTTCATTCATTAAAAATCATTGACACTACAATTCAACTTAATCTCATCAAAATTCACCAATTCATCAATTTCCACAACTTTCAACAACAACAACATATTCATCACCAATTCACCATTTCAATGATACCCATTGCATCAATCCAACAACAACATATGTCAAGATAACAACAACAACATTTGAACATAAATTCATGCACAATTTAACACTACAGCTTCAATTCTCATCAAACTTGCTCAAGAACACAAAGCACCAACAACTATGCATTTAAACATGTTAATTCACATACTAACATACAATTATCATGTAAATCATGTTCTCAAACATAACAACAAAAATCATGCACGAATTTTACAACAATTAGATTCAATTCATCAATTTCACAAAAATGGGTAAGAAAGAAAAAGTTATGAATTATGGTTGAATTCTAACCCTCTTACCTCTAGCACCAAGATTCTCTAACCCAAGCTTCAATTTAGCTCCTAGATGATGAATCCCCTCTTCAAGCTCTAACCCTTGTTCTTCCCTCTAGCCTCTATCTCTTCTCTTCTCAAATGAAATGAAATGAAAATGTTTGTAAACCTAATTCTCACCAACAACTAAAGTTTATATACTAGCTCTACTCAATTGAGCTTATCTCTTAAACCTTAATGGGCCTAACCCATTTCTATTCTAACACCCAAATGTCACTACTCACTTAATGGTAAATTATAACACTAACGGTCATTTAATGGTAATTAAAATAATTACTACACCCTCTCTAGTAACTTGGTAAAATAATACTCCTACTAAACATTAAAAATAATCCTCGTTCAAAATTACAAAATTACCCCTACTCTCAAAATGACCAAACTACCCCTAAGTCCAAAATGACTAAAATACCCTTCTAACACCGAATTCTACGATTCCCAACCAAAAATACACACAGAGGCAAATAATCACATAAGAGCACATATAACACACATAAATAAATAATAAAATAAAACTAGCGAAAATCGGGCTGTTACAACTCTCCCCCACTAAAAAGAATTTTCGCCCTCGAAAATTACCTGAAGGAAACAACTCCGGATACGAAACCTTCATCCTACTCTCCGATTCCCAAGTGGCACTCTCACCCGTCGGTCCAACCCAAATCACTTTAACCAAAACGATCTCCTTGCCACGCAAACGCTTCACTTCACGATCCTCAATCCTAACTGGCCAAGTCTCAACAGTCAAATTATCCCTTACTTCCAAATCATCCACTTGGATCACATGAGACGCATCATACACATACTTCCTCAACTGAGACACATGAAACACATCATGAAGATTCGACAAAGATGGTGGTAACGCAATCCGATACGCTACAACCCCAACCTTCTCAACAATCTCAAAAGGTCCAACAAAACGAGGAGTTAACTTCCGACACTTCAAAGCACGTCCAACACCGGTTACAGGATTCACTCTCAAAAACACATGATCACCAACCTGAAACTCAAGGTCTTTCCTCCTCTTATCATGATAACTCTTCTGCCTACTCTGAGACGCTTTCATCTTCTCTTGGATCATCTTAACCTTTTCCGTAGTCTCTTGCACAACATCCGGTCCTAACAAAGCACCCTCACCTGACTCATACCAACACAACGGAGTTCTACACCTCCGACCATACAAAGCCTCAAACGGTGCCATTCCAATACTAGAATGAAAACTGTTGTTGTAAGTAAACTCAATCAACGGTAAACATTCAACCCAACTGACACCTTGCTCCAAAACACAAGCCCTCAACAAATCTTCCAAACTCTGAATAGTCCTCTCCGTCTGACCATCAGTCTGGGGATGATAAGCGGAACTCAACCTCAACTTAGTCCCCAAAGCAACTTGCAAACTCTCCCAAAACTTAGAAGTAAACCTCGGATCCCGATCCGACACAATACTAGAAGGAATACCATGCAATCTAACAATCTGCTCAATGTAGATCTCAGCCAACTTCGCCACAGACATACCGGTCTTAATAGGAACAAAATGTGCCGACTTCGTCAACCGATCAACAATCACCCAAATTGAATCAAAACCCTTAACAGTCTTCGGCAACGCTCCCACAAAGTCCATTGATATACTATCCCACTTCCACTCTGGCACAAATAACGGTTGCATCAAACCTGACGGTCTCTGATGTTCAATCTTGGACTTCTGACAAACCAAACAAGCATACACAAACTCTGCGATCTCCTTCTTCATTCCAGGCCACCAAAACAACCTCTTCAAATCTTGGTACATCTTAGTCGCTCCTGGATGAATACTCAAACTACTCATGTGACCTTCTTCCAAAATCTGCCTCTTAAGCTCAAGAACACTTGGTACACAGACACGATCACGAAACATCAAAACACCGTTCTCATCCAACCTGAAGTCTCCACCTTTGCCTTGATTAACCAACACCACTCGATCTACAAGTTCCAAATCTTCCTTCTGACCATTCTTGATCTCCTCCAGAATATTACTTGTCAGCTTCAACATTCCCAACCTCACACCATCCGGTGTCAACTCACTAACCAAACTCAAATCTCGAAACTGTTCAATCAACTCTAACTCTTTTACCATCAAAGCAGACATATGCAACGACTTCCTACTCAACGCATCAGCAACAACATTGGCCCTTCCAGGATGATAGCTCAACTGGAAATCAAAATCCTTAAGATACTCCAACCACCTCCTCTGCCTCATATTCAACTCTTTCTGGTCAAACAAGTACTTCAAACTCTTATGGTCACTGAACACTTCAAACTTAGAACCATACAGATAATGCCTCCAAATCTTCAACACATACACCACGGCTGCTAATTCCAAATCGTGAGTCGGATAATTCTTCTCATGCACTTTCAACTGCCTCGAAGCATAAGCCACAACCTGACGATTCTGCATAAGCACACCACCAAGACCCATCTTAGAAGCATCACAATACACAACAAACGATTCCTTCAGATTCAGCAAAATCAACACTGGAGCCGATGTCAACCTCTTCTTCAACTCTTGGAAACTCTTCTCACACTTAGCATCCCAAACATACGCTTGCCCCTTCCGAGTCAACTGCGTCAATGGCAACGCCAACTTAGAGAATCCCTCAATGAACCTCCGATAATAACCTGCCAACCCAAGAAAGCTTCTAACTTCAAAAACAGACTTAGGTGATTCCGACTGCAACACTGCATCAACCTTCGACGGATCCACGACAATACCAGCTTTAGAAATCACATGACCAAGGAAACTCACTTCCCGCAACCAAAACTCACACTTCGACAACTTAGCAAACAACTTATTCTCCTTCAAGACTCCCAACACAATCCTCAAATGCTCGGCATGCTCTTCTTCAGACTTCGAATACACCAAAATATCATCTATGAACACCACCACAAAACGGTCCAGAAAGGGATGAAATATTCTATTCATATACTCCATGAAGACACCTGGCGCATTAGACACTCCAAATGGCATCACAGAATACTCATAGTGTCCATACCTCGTTCTGAACGCAGTTTTGGATATATCTTCCGCCTTTACTCTAATCTGATGATATCCTGACCTCAGATCAATCTTACTGAACACTTCTGCACCAACCAACTGATCCATCAAATCATCAATCCTCGGAAGCGGATACCGATTCTTGATTGTCACCTTGTTCAACTGCCGATAATCCACACACAACCTCATACTTCCATCCTTCTTCTTAACTAGCAACACTAGAGCACCCCACGGAGAAACACTCAGCCTGATAAACTGCTTCTCGAGCAACTCTTCCAATTGCTTCTTCAATTCACCCAACTCTGATGCAGACATCCGATACGGCGCAATCGAAATAGGACTCGTTCCAGGTACCAAATCAATTGCAAACTCAACTTCCCTCTCCGGCGGTATCTCGGTAATGTCGTCTGGAAAAACTTCTGGAAATTCTTGCACTACCGGCAAATCACTAACCCCTTTCTCACTACTTTCGTTCAAGGAAGCAAACATCATGATCACACAAGATCCAACTCAAAATCAACAGGAACCTTAACACAAACCACAACAAACTGAGCCTCCGCAGCCAAAGATACCTTCCCTTGCCAGACTAACACCCCTGAAGCAACTTGCTACTCCCCCACTACGCTCAAACCCGCCTAAAAGAACAGAACAACACAACAAGTACCGACAGTACTCTCGTACATGTCGCATACAACAGGAAATTCAAAGAATACTAGTCCGGACAAGACCGACCACGGCTCTGATACCAACTTGTAACACCCTATTTCTATTAAGCGGTAAAACGCGCGAATACATCAGAAATATTCTAGAAATAGATGCTACGTCTCCGAATAAACCACAATTCATACATGCATAAAGATCATGTTATACTACATAGCAGCGGAACAACATATAATTCATAAACAATCTCTGGATCTCCAAACTAAATACAAATGTATCATCCAAATCTCAAATAACAGAATATCTCAACTCCAAATACATAGTCAAATAAAACAACATGCAAGAACTACCCTAGATCAGAGCCCTAATCTAGACACTTGCATGTAAAGAGAGGAACTCCACTCCTCGGCATCAACAAGCAACAACTAAGCATCCTGCACGCCGTCTACCCATCCATACAGAGAGGTAGGCGGTCCACCACAGACCACTGAGGGTTAGCATTACATCATCATAATCCATAAAAGATTTAAACAAGAACATTGGAAATGAAAGATATATTCAAGAATACAAAATAACAAATCATACATGTATTCACAGTATTCATGATTCTCATACCATTCAAACCATTCCATATCATCATTCCAAGTTCATATCAATAAGTGTATCATACACGTATCACATATACATAACCCTCCCTCCTAGAACACTAGCATCACATGATCATTATTATCCCCCATCACTTACATTTCAAGCTATCACATTATTATCATAGCATATCATACATATTCAACCTCTAATCAAGTCATCAACAAAAGCTCATCATTTATCAACATCAATCAATGAAACATTACTCACTTCATTACTCATCTAGCATGCTTATCTCAACAAGTACAATTCGTCATATCGAAGTTATAAGCAAGCCATCATCATTATCAAAAAACATCACCACATCATATATGTATATATACATATACAAATCTCACCTCATCATTATTATTAAAATAACCATCTTCAATTGATTCACCAAATTTCACCAACACACAAATTCACCAAGTCACATATTCAATTATGACACGACTCATCAATTAATCAAATGCATATGATGCTCTAGACTCTTCTCTAGATGCATGTGGTACCAAACTCCTCCAAGGTCGTCACCTTATGATGCAACAAAAACATCATAATCAACGACTATAATCAACGACAATATGGATACAAGTATCCGGTCAACGGCAATATGGATATAACATCCGACACGACATATGATGCATGAACATATGACTCAATCCACAATGCATATGTTCACCACGATTCAACGGCTATAATCAACGGCTATATGTATATACACGCATTCATCGCTAATCACATCAAAACTAGCATGTATAAACTCACCACCAACAATCAACGTCATTTAACATGTTCAACAAATAACATAACATAAACATGTTCATCACCATTCAATTAGTATATATGCATCGACAACAATTCACCACCACTTGACAAATATACAATCACCAACAACATCCACCATTCAATCAACATATAGTTGTCACACATACACATCATCAATCATCTCCACATAAATCAACATATAGTTGCCACATTTCCACATAATTCCTTACAATCCAAATAGAGGAACAAATATAACATATGATCACAAACATCATATTCATCACCTAACAACCATTCATACATCATCTCATAATCATATCAATCTAATCCATAAAGGATTCATAAGCAATTGGCCCTCAATGATCATTTTCAATCAAGTTCGTCTCAAAAAAAATCACAACATTGAAATTAATTGAGCATCTAAGCCAAAACCAAGTAAACGAGCTCAATCGCCTATGCCATGTATCCTCATAAGTCACATATACGTGCAGTAGAGGTTACATAAACATTTCATCGGCCACATATGGAGAATTAACAAAAATTCCGAAGTTCGTCTCAATTGATCACTTTTTACAAAATTCCCATTTTCAAAGCAAAACAAGTTCAAACTTGATGGAACCATTCACAACCATTTTTAGAAGTCATATAAACATCATACATACTTAACCCTACTTCATTCTCTTGAGAAAATAAGTTTTCAGAAAATCAGCGTTCTTGAACATTCCTTGAACAATCAACGATAAGCTTGATTAAATCCAAGGAGTCAAGTTCAACTCAATTCTTTTGATGTTTCCATAGGTTTAGAAAGTCTAGAAAATAGTGAAAACATCGAAAGAATCGGTTTTGGAAGTCCGGAATTGGCCCCAAAGCACCCCAGCACAACACAACAAGGCAGGCACCCATGAGGGGCCGCAAAGGCACGCCCAGGCATGGCTTCCTGCGCCCAGGCGCAAATGGGCAGCAGCCAGTGTGCTGAGCTGCGGTTCTGTGCAGTCCCGGTTTTCCGGTTTCGCCATTTCGTTCTTAAAATCTCGACCGTTAACCCAAATTCAATTCCGTTTTCGCCTATTTTCTCCTAACACTTAGCTCTATCATAATGTATAGAAAAATTCAAGTTTCAACCATCCCAAAAATCATTTTCCATAACCTCACATCACACTCATTTTCCAAAACGGTTAACGCTCAATCTCATATGAAAATCCCGATTTCTCCCAAACCATTTCTCATTACCAAACAACAACCAAAAACAGAAAATCATTATACCATAACTCATCATAATCAACTTGTTTCATTCATTAAAAATCATTGACACTACAATTCAACTTAATCTCATCAAAATTCACCAATTCATCAATTTCCACAACTTTCAACAACAACAACATATTCATCACCAATTCACCATTTCAATGATACCCATTGCATCAATCCAACAACAACATATGTCAAGATAACAACAACAACATTTGAACATAAATTCATGCACAATTTAACACTACAACTTCAATTCTCATCAAACTTGCTCAAGAACACAAAGCACCAACAACTATGCATTTAAACATGTTAATTCACATACTAACATACAATTATCATGTAAATCATGTTCTCAAACATAACAACAACAATCATGCACGAATTTTACAACAATTAGATTCAATTCATCAATTTCACAAAAATGGGTAAGAAAGAAAAAAGTTATGAATTATGGTTGAATTCTAACCCTCTTACCTCTAGCACCAAGATTCTCTAACCCAAGCTTCAATTTAGCTCCTAGATGATGAATCCCCTCTTCAAGCTCTAACCCTTGTTCTTCCCTCTAGCCTCTATCTCTTCTCATCTCAAATGAAATGAAATGAAAATGTTTGTAAACCTAATTCTCACCAACAACTAAAGTTTATATACTAGCTCTACTCAATTGAGCTTATCTCTTAAACCTTAATGGGCCTAACCCATTTCTATTCTAACACCCAAATGTTACTACTCACTTAATGGTAAATTATAACACTAACGGTCACTTAATGGTAATTAAAATAATTACTACACCCTCTCTAGTAACTTGGTAAAATAATACTCCTACTAAACATTAAAAATAATCCTCGTTCAAAATTACAAAATTACCCCTACTCTCAAAATGACCAAACTACCCCTAAGTCCAAAATGACTAAAATACCCTTCTAACACTGAATTCTACGATTCCCAACCAAAAATACACACAGAGGCAAATAATCACATAAGAGCACATATAACACACATAAATAAATAATAAAATAAAACTAGCGAAAATCGTGCTGTTACAATATACACCTCTAAACTTTCCCATTTCCTCACACCATCTCCCATTCTCACTCTCTCCCCCTATGAATCTTCTTCCTTTCCTTCTCTTTTTCCTTCTTTATTTTGGTGTAAAAAAAGAAAGGATGATAAGTACTGGGAATGCTGGGGAAAAGATAAGTAGTGAGCATGTTTCTTGGGAAAAGAACCACATTGGGTAAAACTAAATGTGCACATTTAGTTTTACCCCATGAAGGTTGGCTTTCTTGTGGTTTATTTTTAGTTTTACCCCAGGAAGATAGGTTTTCTGGTGGTTTTTATTTTTTCGCAGATTTAGTTTTACCCCATTGTAAATGTAATAAGAATTATATTAATAAAATGATATTTTATATCCATTATTTTTGTTTCTTTATTTTTGTTAATTGTTGCATTTATTTTACGATTGCGTATTGAAGAATTAGAATAAATTCAGCGTGAATTCGAATAAATATTGCGATAGCGTGAATTCGAATAAAAAATGCGATAACGTGAATTCGAATAAAATAAAAAGTAAGTTAGCGTGAATTCGAATACAAATTGCGATAGCGTGAATTCGAATAAAAATTGTGATAGCGTGAATTCGAATAAAATAAAAAGTACGATAGCGTGAATTCGAATAAAAATTGCGATAACGTGAATTGAAATAAAAATTGCGATAGAGGTATCGTTACATTACATAAACGACATGTATGTCAACAATTACATTACATTCCGGAATGTACCTTCCAAGTGCAACAATTATCTTACCACTGAATGGGGTAAATTCAAACTTGCTAAGCAGCAGGACTCCAACATTCGATGAGCATCTTGAACGATGGTATTCAAGTGCCAACGAAATGAGGTCCATTCCTTGACACTTGAATACCATCGTTCAAGATGCTCATCGAATGTTGGAGTCCTGCCGATTAACAAGTTTGATTTGCCTCATCCAGTGTAAGACAATTGTTGCAGTTGGAATGTGCAATCCAACTACAACAATCATCTTACCTCTGAAATGGGGTAAATTCAAACTTGCCAAACAACATGGACTCAAGCATTTCGCTCGACATTCATGCTTTCCTTTGAAAAGAATAAATTTTTGTTAGGCTTGATTTAGATTAAGGTATTCAAGTGCCACCGAAATGAGGTCCATTCCTTGACACCTAATACCTTCATCTAAACCAGCCTAACAAGAATTTAATCTTTTCAAAGGAAAAACATGAATGTCAAGTGAAATGCTTGAGTCCTCGCCGTTTGGCAAATTTGAATTACCCCATTTCAGAGGTAAGACAATTGTTGTAGTTGGAATGCACCTTACCCTAACTAACGACGATCTTCTGCGGAATCAAGCTGTTGATGATATCTTCAGTTGATCTCAGCAACGTCACCCGCATATCGATCCACTGGAACTTGGTGTGCTCCCAAAACATGCTCGTCACGTTTTTGTCGTTCTTTAACTCCACCCAAGTGAATGATACTCTCCCCTCGTCGAGCTTTGGACGTTTATACAGAATATTTTGCACCCTCCTTGTGTCTCTAGGGTTGACTCCTTGGTAGAATTCATTCAGTTGATCCTTGAGACCTCTTAACGTTACATCAAGGCACCGAACCTTCAACCTCTGAGTTTCTCCGCCGTTGAATTTTGCATGAACGTCGATCCACCCGGCCATTGCTTCAAATCTACACAATTACAAATTAAACACAATCAATGAAAAACTCATTCAAACATTTCATCAAACACTTGGAGTGCAAATTATACATAAACCCTAAAAATGATAACTACAACATAAACATGCAAAGATCAAAATAATTAAGCAATATTACTCATTTGCATGTAACATTGTATCATATATTGCAAAAAACAAAATAACCAAAAATTAAACAAACCCTAAATCTAAAAAAATCTAATCTAAGTGTAAAAAATCTAACATAATCATGCAAACATCTAAACATCATAAGAATTAAACACTATAAGTCATTTGCATGTAGCATTCTATAATTTCTTGCAAAAAAATTTAAAATTTTAACAAAACAATAAACCTAAAAAATTCTAGATTAAGTGAATTTTTTTATCATAACAACATAGTTTAAGTGAAAGCTTACTTGTTCTTGTTGTTGTAGTGTTGTTTGATTTGAAGTTGAAGGAATTTTGGAGTTGGGTAATTTGAGAGAAAATTGAGATTTGTGTGTGTTGTTTGATGAAAATGAGGCAGAATGAGGTTCTGCCTGGGCTAATAACATCACGCAACGCAACTTAAGTCACGCAGTGTGACTTAAGTTGCGTGAACATTACAACTAGCGTAAGTTAACTTACGTAACGCATGTTAACATGCGTAGGGGTATATTTGTATTTTACTTTGGGAGTGAGCAAAACTATTTGGGTAAAGAGCAGGATTTTGTGGAGAAAGAAACAATCAGGAACTAGGTCACTTGGAAAAATATAAAAGGAGAAGCATTAATCACATTTTGGGGAACAGGAACACGCACAAAGGCATCACGCACAACAATATGTGCGATTGAAGAGAGCAGCTGGTATGCCCAACAACAACATCAATTGAGAAGAAATTTAGGAGCAACGTCGGCAATTACGAAACTCTCAGTTTTGTTTTCTTTTTATGTTGTTTATTTCTATGAACATGAGTAGCTAAGCTATTAGATTGATTAAGCCATGAGATGAATCTTTGTAATCTTTGAGCATGTAATTTGTTAAAAACTCTCTTTGACATCAATGAAAACCTAGTCTTTATTCAGAATTATTTGTGCCTAATGCTTTTCTTATGATTGTTTGTATGACTACTAACCCTAGCTTCTTTCAACCATATAAATTGATCTTGGGAATTGAATGACTACTAACCCTAGCTTTTAATCCTGAAATAGTAATTCTGTTTAATTCAACATAAGAACCTAGAGATAGGAAATTGAGAGTTATGACTTATGGATTAACGTTCTCACCATGCTTCCGCAGTTATTCAATAGGTTTAAGAGATTAAAAGGGGAAAACATAGGAAAGGGTTTTGAGTCAAGAGATTGATCAAAACCACTTAGTTAATCCGTCGTAAAGCTAGGTTAATTTCTTTGAGAGAGAAGAGAGCCAAATTACTCACAAAGAGCAATAGAGGATTCGAAAGGCTTGATCATCTGTTTTAATCCAATTATCAAACCATTTTATTTACTTTGTTTAAGTTTTATAAAACCAAATCCAACTGCCTAGGGCAACCCTATAAATTTAACACATCCTTAATTTTAACGTCTTTGTCGAGTAGAAATTGAAACAGTCCCTGTGGATACGAACTTATAAATTATACGATATATTTTTAGTACACTTGCTAAAAGTCTATCACCTATGCACATAATTTATCTAAAATTCATGAAATCATTTGAAATTAGAGGAAACTAGTGAATCGTGAACCTATGAGTTTTCTTTGATTGGTGGGTTTTTCAGTTTGGAAATAGAGTTTATGAAATTGCTTTTTATCGTGTTCTTCAGTTCTATGAATTGAGACGGTAATTCGTTTTTGAAATTGATTTATTCAGTTTCACCACTTTTAATTGACTTGTAGAAATTCAAACAGAAGATTTGTTTTGTAAGATTGTTTTGAAATTAAGTTCTTGAGTTTCTAAGTTCTTGGTGAATTGACATGGAAATCAATTTTTGGATGGATTGTAATTGATCGGTTGAATTTTGGATGGGTTTCCTTTGATTGTTGGCCATCAACATTAATCTATTGAAGACGATGAACTAGAAAAATGAGCGTGGGATCAGGTGAGGCAAGGGCAAAAAGATCATGCTAATTAATTTAACAAATAATTATGGATTATTGGATTGAATAAATTAGACGGTTGAGATTTGGTGTTGTCGCGTTATTTTTTGGAGATCAAGGCTATTTGATTAGCTTTTGACTCACTAATTTATTTCACGACTGAACATTTTATTTTTTAAGAAAAAGGGGAAAAAGGTTCAAACGACCCCATTTTTGAAGATTTTGGGTTCGGGGGTTGGTTACATAAAGGGAATATATTAGCACCCTTTATGTTCGTAGTACTCTACGAGAACCTCTTGATTTTATTTAACTTTTTGTGCTTAAACTTGCTTACTTTAAAAAAGAAAATGGAGTGGAGATAAAATAAAAGAAAAAAGAAAGTTTTTTATTTACATTTTTTATTGATTTGGAAGGACATGGTCCTTTGCCTACGTACCCGTAAGGATCAAAACCTCGTAGTTCGGGGTAGAAATTGACGTTTGATTGGTTTTGTGTTTTTTATTAGTTTTAAAAAAGTTTTAAAATAAAAAGCCAAGTGGCAAATAAGAATTGGTTTATATTTTTTTATATTGAAAGAGAATAGACTTGAAGTAGAATTAAAATTGATTTGAAATTTGATTAAAAAAGAAAATAAAAAAGGAACGATCGCTTGATTGAAAATCAAGATTTATTATGAAAATATTTTTGTGATTTTTGTTATTTGAATGTTTTTTTGTTATTTTGAATGTTTTTGTTATTTTGAATGATAAATAAAACCTAAAACTAAAGCATGAGAATTTTGTAGTGAGGTTGGATCACCACAAAATCTCTTAACCTAATCTAATTTTTTGCATTTTTTTGTATAACATAAGAGCAAAAATAGAAAAATAAATACCTTGAAACTGAAAGGGACAAAAAAGAGTAGAAAAAGAAGAAAGACTCGTAAACACAAGTTGAAGGAAGGATAAGAGAGGAAAAGCATAGGAAGCATCAACTATGAATTTCGGTGTCCAGAATACATTGTGTTAGCTCTCTATTTATAGAGAAAATTCACAACTAGTAAGTGAGAAACTTTGGAAACAAGTAATTCATCTAGTACAAAAATATCTCAATTGTGTACCAAAATATGTCATATTGAGTACAAAAATATATTATTCAGTACTTAAATATGTTATTCAGTACATAAATATATATTATTGAGTATCAAAATATATTTCATATCAAGCACTAAAATATATTAGATTGCCTACCAAAATATTTCAAATTGTGTTTCAAAATATTCTAGATTGCATTCTAAAATAATTTAGCAAAACTTGGGGACCAAGAAAGCACTTTTTGATAATGACCAAATTAATTATTTTAACTTATCATTTCCAAATAATATTTTTCTAGTGCTTACTTCATTCACACAATTATGTACCCCCATTAATTAAAGATACACCCCCACTATATAATCTTAGGTCAAAAATTGGGGTATGACAGGTGTCAACTGTAACAGCCCGATTTTCGTTAGATTTATTTTATTATTTATTTATGTGTGTTATATGTGCTCTTACGTGATTAATTGTCTCTGTGTGTATTTTTGGTTGGGAATTGTAGAATTCGGTGTTAGAGGGGTATTTTAGTCATTTTGGGCTCAGGGGTATTTTGGTCATTTTACGAGTAGGGGTAATTTTGTAGTTTTGTTGAGAATTATTTTTAGTGCTTAGTGAGAGTGAGTATTTTACTAAGTACTAGAGAGAGTGTAGTAATTATTTTATTTACCGGTAAGTGACCGTTAGTATTATATTTTACCGTTAAGTGAGTAGTAACATTTTGGGTTATAATAGAAATGGGTTAGGCCCATTAAGGTGTGGTGAGTTAAGCCCAATTAAGTAAAACCTATTTAAACACTAGTGTTAGTAGTGAAATAGGGTTTTTGCCAACAATTGTCATTTGGGAGAAGAGGAAGAAAGAGATAGAGACAAGAGAAGAGAAAGGGTTTGAAGGAGGAGAGCTAGAGAGAGCTAGAGGTCCAAGCTTTGGGAGATAGAGTGAAGCCTTAGCTTGAGTTTGTGGAGAATTAAGGTAAGGGGGTAGTCTTTACTCATAATCACTTAGTTGTAGCTTCTACCCTAAATTCCTACATAAGTGCTTATTTGAAAAATTGGTTATTTGTGAAATTAATGGTGAAATTCGTGCTTATGTTGTGATGCAATGTTTGGGTATGTAAATTGAATGTTAATTGAGTTGTTGACGATGAAATTGCAAGCTTAAATCATGTACATATGTATGCTTTGTGTTTTACCCAAAAATTGTTGATATGAGATGTTGTTGTTGATGAATTGTGATGAATTCATGATTGGTTGTTGTTGATGTTGTGAGGTGGTGTTGTTGATGAATTGAACCTTGGGTAATCATAATTGTGGGGTTTACCATGACTTTGTGTTGTTTTTGTGGTTTTGATGAAAAATGGGTCAAATGATGATTTTTGTTAAGAGGATGTTGTAGTGCAAATTTTATGGAATTGAGTGTCTTTTCATGTTTAGAAATGTTTAAACAAACTTTGGGATCAAATTTGAGCTTTGGGGAGTCAAAATTGGAGTTTTGGGGTGAAAATGAGGTTTTTCCCGAGACTGGACTGTCATAACTTGCAGTTGCAAGTAAATCACTCGCAGTTGCTAGTTGCATAGGACAGAACTCCCTGTTTCGCGTTCTTGTGTCTTTTTCGCATGTTTTTGTTTTGAATTGGTTTTCGGTGTAAACATGAAAGTTGTAGATAATTTTGTTAGCTTTCCAGAGGCTTTGGTTTGACTTGAAAATGATTTTTGGTTTTTGAGTTATGATGAAAATACTCCAAGGTGGTCTTGGTGAAATTTTACAAAAATTCCGCATAACTACTCTTAAGTCGACCCAAACCTTATGGATTGGTTCCAAACTTCAAACTTATGATTTATGAGTCCAATTAAGGTGTTTAGTAGTATTTAAACTATGATGTGAGGGGTCTAACTTGTTTTGATTTCAAAATGGAAAATTTCTTGAAAAGTGTTTCGGTGAGACGAACTTTGTGATTTTTATGAATTCATCGTATTTGGCCGATGAAATGCTTATGTAACCTCTACTGCATGTATATGTGACTTGTGAGGATACATGGCATAGGCAATTGAGCTCGTTTACTTGGTTTTGGCTTAGGTGCTCAATTATTTTCAATGTTGTGATTTTTGGAGACGAACTTGGTAGAAAATGATTTTTGAGAGCTAATTACTTATGATCCCTTTATGAATAGATTAATATGATGATGAGATGATGTATGAATGGTTGTTGAAGGTTGAATATGATGTTTATCATAAATGTTGTATTACTACACTTTGCTTGGTTTATAAGAAATATGTGGGATTGTTGTGGGATATTGTGTAGTTGATGATGATTTATGTGATGATGACTCTTATGTGTATTATGATTGTTGAATGTGTGGACATGTATACTTGATAATGCAATGTTGTTGAGATAGTCAATGTAATTGGAGGTGTACTTTTACATTGTCGTTGTTGTGGTGAAGTTGTGCATTATCGGGTCGTTGTTGTATGTCCATGCATCATATCATATTGAGTCATATGTTGAAATGTAAAAGGAGGTGTACTTTTACATAGTTGTTGTAAGAGGAGGTGTACTCTTACATGTAAGAGGAGGTGTACTCTTACATAGATGTGCGGTTGGCATCTAATGACTGTTGTTATGGTACCACATGCATATATGTGTCGAGTATAGGCGCATTGCATATTGAAATGTTATCTTGTTGTTGCATGTGAATGGTGATTGTTGATGATAAGTGTGTTTGATGAATACATGCTTGTGACATTTGGAATTTAATGGTTGATGAGTTGTGACATAATTGAATATGTGACTTGATGAATTTGTGTATTGGTGAAATTTGGTTAATGTTGAGATTGTGTGGATTGGTGTATATGTACATAGGTGGATTTTGTTGACGGTTGTGAATAATTGAACTATGTTCTAATTGCATGTCTCACTTGTTTGTGCTTATACACTTGGTGAATCAATTGAAGATAATTATTTTGATATTAATGATGATGTGAGATTTGTATATGTATATACGCATATGATGTAGTGATTTCTTTGATGATGATGATTACTTGCTTATAACTTTGAAATGACGAACTGTACTTGTTAAGTTAAGTATGCTAAGTGAAGAATGAGGTGAGTAATCCTTTCATTGATTGTTATTGATAAATGATGAGCTTGTGTCAATGTCTTGATTAGAGATTGAACATGTCTGTTATGCTATGATAGCTTGAGGTGCAAGTAATGGGGGATAATGATCATGTGATGCTAGTATTCTAGGAGGGATGGTTATGTATATGTGATATGTATGAATCCTTGAATGCTTATGTTTTCATATGTTGATTATGATTAATGTAATGCTTACCCCCAGTGGTTTCGACCGCCTACCTGTCTGTATGGATGGGTAGACGTTGTACAGGATTAGTCGCTTGGTGAGTTGCTTGTTGGATGTTTGGATAGCGGGAGCTAGCCTACGTTATCATTTTGGAGTTATAGTATAGGGCTCTGATTAGGTTGAGTCAGTGTCTTTTGTTGTGTTGGGCTTATTGTATTGTTGAGGTGTACTCATTGTTGAGACTTTGGAGGATTTTATGTTGATGTTGATGTATGACCATGGCATATGTATTGTTTTGATTTTGGAGATGTATGATATTATTCGCTGTGACTGATGAGATATTATTTATATATGCATGACTGTTGTTATTTTGGTTTAGACGTAGCGTCTAATTCTTGAATATTTGCTATATTCGCATGTTTTATTGCTTTAATAGAGTTAGGGCGTTACATCAACCAATCCATTGACATCTGGTGTCAACGAATCCTAACTCATATATATATATATATATATATATATATATATATATATCATTCGGTCTAAGCCTGATGCTCATAATGTTAAAGTCATCATAGCGAATATTTTACAGTGATCCATAACTCTTCATGAGACCTAATATTAATAAAACATAGTTACCATCTAACTAGAGCCATAATGCATCAGGTAATGATACTCATAAGGGCAAATGGGGATCAGAAGTCATCACAAGTGGAAATCGCAAATCGCAATTGGGCGATCGCTCCAAAAAAACCCTCCAAGAATTCCAAGATCCCTATTCATCGTCAGTTCTCTCTCTTCGATGAACTCTTCTTAATCTCTTCCATCCTCCTTTGTTTTCCTTCATCAATCTTAACGTAGATTGATTGATAGTTGCCACAAGTTATCTCCTTTATTGGACTGTGTTCCCACCTTCTGGTGTGGTTGTGTTCCTCCCTGGTTCATCCTTCTTTTTCTCCCTTGCTAGGTTGTTGTTCTTTCTATGTTCCTGTCATCCTCTTTGCTTCATCTCTTTACTCCTTGTCCCCTTCAATATTTCTGCCCTCTCCTTTCCTTACCTCAACATATCTGCTAACAAAGGCAAAGGTGTTATCTCAGACACCAATACCTCTCCTTCTAAACCCGAACATTCACCCTCTGTTACTAGACCTTTCAAGATTCAGAAGTTACAAATCACTCACCCGTCCCTAAGTGATATCCCTCAAGAGTATTTCCAGTCTACTGGTGCTGGAACAAGTGGCCTACATCACAGTCAGCATCAAGGAAACTCCACATCTGCACAAGAACAAGAATTCCAGCAAGAAGATGGCAATGTTGAAGAGATCTCTGAAGACCCCTTCCTCTACTATCAAGAAGATCATGTCCAAGAAAGCCTTAAGCAATGTGAAAACAATCTCATTGGTAAAATTTTATCTGACAAACCTATCTCTACTCAAGTTTTGCATAATACTCTAGCTGGGATATGGTGTAACCCTCAAGGTCTCAAGATAAGTGAATTGGAAGGCAAAATATTCCATATTAGGATGGATAAAGAAGAAGACTTGCAAAGAATTCTTAAAGGGAGTCCCTGGACCATTAGAAACTGTTGGTTAGTTCTTCATCAATGGAAACGCAATATGGATATAAAAGAATTGGATTTTTCTCATGTTCCACTATGGATCCAATTCTGGGGATTACCTTTACATTGTAAGTCTTTAGCTATGGGGAAAGAGATGGGAAGTCAGCTTGGCCAAATTCTAGATGTGGGACTCTATGAGTTTACAAAGCATGCTAAGACAATAAAGGTGAAGGTGATGTTCAACATTAACCAACCCATTAGGGCAGGCATGTTTATTGGTAATGATAGGGATGGAATCAACTAGGTAGACTTTAGGTTTGAAAACTTACCCATGTTTTGCTTTGGGTGTGGATTGGTGGGACATAATTTAGAGGCTTGCAGGAATCATATGCTTCCTTTTGAAGGTGGCATCAATCCTAGAGGAGCTTGGCTGAGGTCAAGAACTTATGGCAGGAGAATCATTGAAAGGAGTGATAAAACCTTCAGCAGTAACCCCCTTAAATCCATTAGTGGTGGCCAGTTTAGCCCAATTCCTATGGGGCTACTGAGCCAAATGGCATTTATGAGTCTTAACAAGAAAGAGGGTAATCAGACAGGACAAAGCAACTTCAAAAGCAGTCCACAACAGCAATCTACCCATTACTACCGCCCAAGATAAGGTACAGGACATATGCTATCATGCAGCAGCCCAGGAAATATGGTTGTTTCCTATTCTCAAAGTCAGGAACTGAAGACCACTCAAAAAAGTATGAAAAGGAAGCAGGATATAGCAATTCAACAGGCAGATCCAAAGGAGCACCAAAATGATGAAATGGCAGGCCTTGAATTCAAGGCCAGCCAGCAACAATGAAGTTTCTAGCTTGGAACTGCAGAGGGCTTGGGAGGCCCTCTGCAGTAAGGGCTTTGATAAAGCTCTTAAGACAACATTGTCCAGATGTAGTTTTTCTTATGGAGACCAGGTTAAAGGAGTCTGACCCAAAAGTTAAGTTGAAATTAGTCTGTGGTCCCCTATCTAATTTGTTCATGGTAGATTGTAGTTTAAATAAGGGTCATAGGTCAGGTGGGCTTGCTATTTTGTGGTCAGATGTAATTCATGTTGATATAATTCATTCTAATAAAATGCTCATTGATACCTATATTACTTCTAGTAATTTAAAACTTCTTGGTATGCTACTGGGATCTATGGGTACCCTATTACCTCATAAAACATCTTACTTGCAATACCATCAAGGATCTCTATCAACAGAGAACTGATTCCAAATGGCTCTTATTTGGAGATTTTAACCTTATTCTCAATAGTTCTGAAAAAATGGGAGGTAATAACCTGGATTATAATCTGACCAGCATGTTTAATGAGACCCTTAATGTTTGTGATCTTCATGATTTAGGGTACCATGGTTCTAAATACACCTGGGCTAATAATCAGGCTAACCAATCCCATATTAAAGAAAGTCTAGATAGATATTGTGCTAATGCTAACTGGATTTCCTTTTTTCTCAGATACATTAATAAACACTTGCTCAGATATACCTCTGATCACTGTCCCATCCTTCTAGAATTCCAAGAGGTAGAGGACTATAGGGGCCACAACACTAAAGATAAAATTCAAAGGTTTGAGAACATATGGGCTCAAGATAAAGAAAGCCACAAAGTCATAAAGGATGCTTGGGGGCATTATGCTGGCAACAACATCATGAAACTTAAGCACTCTATGAAGCAGATATCTAATTGGGGTAATAATAAGTTTGGAATTATCCCTCTTTAGATTAAAAAGCAACAGGAAGCTTTAGCTAATTTGAAGAACAAAATCCCTACTCAGACTTGTATCCTTCAAATTAAAGACATGGAAAGACACCTAGATGACTTGCTTAAGGAAGAAGAAACTTGGTGGGCACAAAGGGCTAAGGTTCATTGGCTTCAACAGGGAGATCTAAATACAAAATACTTCCATCACAAAGCTAGCCAAAGAAACAGAAGAAACCACATATACAACATCCAAGATGTCAGTGGCAACATTTGGAAGGATAGTGCCCATATTCACTATGTTTTTTTAGATTATTTTAAAAATATTTTTTCTAGCAACAATCCTAGTATCAGTCTCAATTCCCTTAGTATGGTTAAAAATAGGATCTCTAACTCTGATTATGAGTTGCTTAACAAAGAATATTCTGAAAATGAGGTTTTTGATACCATAAGGTCCCTCAAGAGCAACTCTGCTCCAGGACCAGATGGAATCTCAACTTTATTTTACAACAATACTGGGACATTATTGAGACTGATATTTTAGATTTTGTGCTGAATATTCTTAACAAAGGAGGCAGTATTGCAAATATTAATCATACTCTAATATGTCTGATTCCCAAAATTAATTCTCCTAACCTACCTTCTGATTTCAGACCTATTAGTTTATGTAATGTTATTCTCAAAATTGTTACCAAAACTCTGGCCAACAGAATAAAGAAAATTCTTCCTAATATTATAAATGAATTCCATAGTGCTTTTCTTCCTGGAAGGCTCATAACTGATAACTCTCTGATAGCTTTTGAAACTTTCCACTATATCAGAAATCCCAGGAAGAAAAACAATGGATATGTAGGCATTAAGCTAGATGTTGCTAAAGCCTATGATAGCCTTGAATGGGACTTTATTGAGCTTACTTTTAGGGCCATGGGTTTTCCTAACAATATGATTAGCACTATCATGCAATGCATTAGGACAGTGACCTTCTCTATTCTTATTAATGGCCATCCTTCTGATACTTTCTCTCCTAACAGAGGCCTCAGGCAAGGGGACCCTTTATCCCCTTACCTATACATAATATGTGCAGAGGTTTTATCTGTTATGATAGATAAAGCTCAGAAAGATGGCCAGATTAAGGGTATAGCTATAGCCACTAATGCCCCTGCCATTTCTCACCTTCTCTATGCTGATGACAGTATTCTATTTTGTAGGGCCAAACCAGAAGAAGGCAAGGCCATCATGGGTATTTTACAAACCTATCAAGCTCTCTCTGGGCAAAAAATTAACCTAGACAAGTCTGAGATGGTTTTTAGCCCAAACATATCACAAGACTACAGGAAGCTTTTTCAGGAATCCCTTCCTGTTAAAATAAGTGAGAACCTTTCCAAATACCTTGGAATGCCTACTCATTTTGGGAGGTCTAAGGAGCCGGATTTTAATTTTATTATGGATAGAATTTGGAAGAAGCTCAAAGGATGGAAGGAAAAATGCTTATCCTTTGAAGGAAGGGGGTTCTAATTAGGGCAATGGTTCAGGCCATCCCTACTTATTACATGAGCTGTTTTCTGTTGCCCAAAGGTTTGTGCAATACAACTGAAAAGGCTGTGTGTTCCTTTTGGTGGGGGTCAACTGATACTAAGAGGAAAATGCACTGGACAGCTTAAGAAAACCTCTTCAAATCCAAACACTCAGAAGGGCTAGGGTTTAAAACCCTTAGGGATTTTAATCTGGCCATGTTGGCCAAACAAGTCTGGCGTTTCCATACTGCACCCACTACTCTAATATCCAGATGTTTCAAGGCCAAATATCACCCTAATTCAGATGTGTTACAAGCTACTACTGGCAACAACTCTAGTTATGCTTGGAGGAGTATTTAAAACTCCATTTGGGTTATCAATAAAGGCAGCTGCTGGCGCATAAGGGATGGAAATACAGTGGACATTTGACAAGACAACTAGATCCCCAGCTATAAGGACTTTAAGATCCTATCTAAGAGACCTGACAATCAGGCTGCCACTAAGTTTAAAGACCTAATCAATTTCAATGAACCTTGTTGGGATAATGAATGCCTAGAGGGTCAATTTCTCAACATTGACAAGGACAAGATCCAGCAAATACCCCTTGTAAATACTTCTACACCAGACATCCTCATGTGGATGTAGGATCCTACTGGAGTATACTCTGTCAAGAGTGGGTACAGGGCCATTAAGGAATGGCAGACCAATAATAAACATCACCCCTCTACCAGTAATGATGACAACCCTGTTTGGAAGAAGATCTGGTCCCTTCATACTATACCCAGGCACAAAATGATTCTTTGGAGAATCCTACACAACTCTCTCCCTGTCAGGAGTGAATTAGGCAAAAGAGGGATTCACTGCTATGACCTTTGTCCCAGATGCCATTCCAAAATTGAAACCTTAACTCACACTTTTATGACTTGTCCCTATTCTTGTAAAGTCTGGTTTGGTTCGAGATTATCTCTGAATATAACTAATATTCCTAACCCAGACTTTAGAGAGTGGCTATATGAGACTATTCTTAACAAGGATGAACAGATTATCATTCAAACAGCAGCAATCATCTACAATCTATGGCATGCTCGTAATCTAAGTATTTTTGAAGGAATCATGTTACCTGAAGACACTATTATCCAGCGAGCCTCCAAATGTGTGGCTGAATACAAAAGCGCAAATCTAGCTAAACCTTCTTCTCCAGCTGCAGTAAATTCCTGATCCCAATCTTCTCGTTCTGCTCAACGCTCATCCAACTGGGTCAAACCAGATACAGACATGGTTAAAATCAACTTTGACGCCTACCTTCAAATCAATGGAGTTTGGGGCTTGGGTGGTATCATAAGAGACAGTGAGGGTTTGGTTATGGCTGATGGGGCTTGGCTTGTTCCTGGCAACGACCACGCTATGGAAGCTGAAGCTTTTGCAATGTTGACGGCGATGAGATTTACAGCTGAGTGTGGTTTCCGTTCAGTGGTTTTTGAAGGTGACAACGAACGGCTTATTCGCATGATTAAGGAGGGTTTGAGCCAGGATAGATCTTATCTAGGATTAATGGTTCAGGAAATCCTTAAAACCAAATTAGTCTTTGACAAGTGTCTGTTTTCTTTTATCTCTAGGAACGGTGACAAAGTGGCTCACAATTTGGCCCAACTAGCCCATTCCAACCCAAATATGATATGGATGGAAGAGGTGCCTCTGGCAATCAACTCTTTGTATTTTCTTGACATTTTGAATTAATGTTATTCGTCTTTTTTTCAAAAAAAAAAAAGAGCCATAATGCATCAGTCATACTACATCAGTCCTACTATGTCACCAAGGTTGACTACCATCCAAAAAATAGAGTTTTAAGAGACATTAAGTATTGTACTTGGAAAAAAGTACGGTAAGGAATACTAGGATTCTAGGGTTTAGACTGATTATTGGATGCCCTGAGAATGCTCTCAGGAGAGGTATTTATAGCCTGCTATGGGCTTGGGCTTTGGTTGCTTGGTTCCCAAGCAACAGGAGTATTTACGTATTTTGTGAATATATGCCTTGACAGGAACACTTTGGTTTTTATGATTGACAAATGAAGTCCTAGAAGAACAAAGATGCAAAAAGCGGAAAAGAAGAATCAAGCTTTCAAGTCTTGATTTTTATTTTTATTTATTTTAGGACTATTTGTAAGTAGTAGAAAATGCTCTCAAGAAAATAAATCACACACTCACAATGTTTTTAAAGTGGTTTTACAAGAAAATATTTTTGCATGAAAAGTCATAATTTATTTTACAAATTGCATAATTGGTTTTTACATTAAAAATATATTTGAGCATGATTTGAAATATTTCATAAATCAAATTATCATGGCTTTGACTTTTGCATATAATATTTTCATAACATAATTGATTACGTGGTTCTCAAAATGGCCTGGTATATCTTTGCAACGACTAGTAATCAATTATTTTATTGAAATGGCATATTGGATCTTATTTATAGCAGCTGCATATGTCAACTTGTTTTTCATAATTTGATTATGGCCGATTTGATTACAATGTAATATCTGCATATTTGTTTTGATTCTACATTTTAAAGAGGCACTATTATGCAACGGCTATTTCTTAATTAAATTGTCCAACGGCTAGCTTTTCATTTTTGCATATAAATAGATGCATTGTGGTAGCTCATTTTCAACAACTCACATTTGCACTTAAACATTGTCAAACATATTATTCATCATGTTGGGTATTTGTATTGGCTGCATTATTGCTAAAACAAATATCCTTGTTCTGTAAGTTGGAACCAATGTTCCAGCATTTGGTTAGGCAGCTCTGTGAGATGTTGGATACAATGTTCCAACATCATGGCATGGTTCAGTGTGCCTGGGTTCTGCCTTATCTGTACGCGCGTAGTTTATCCATTAAGGAAACCATATTTCCTTTACTTACTGACCAAGTAACGCGCATATCTTATTAGAATCAGTTGTGGAATATTACTAAAATAGACATTTTATTTTAGGAAATATTTGGTACGATTTGGAATGTTTTAATATAGGTTCCGACATATTAGGACTTTCCAGATTTGTATCTAATTCTATTTTGCAGGTTTGCTGAACCGATCTGCAAGTTTACTGAAGCCCAATGATTATTTAGCCCAAGCTGCTTCAGTATAAAAGGAAGACTTGAAGACCTAATTGCTTATTCAAGCCGTCACGCTAAAAGTTTAGATTTTTAGGGTTTGAGTCTTCATGTATTCTACTCTTGTATCGATTGTGATGCAGGTTTAGGATCTTTACTGTGTTCTTGCTAGTGTCGTGTTTTGATACTTGTTTAGGACTAGTTTTGTGAGTATTGATACTCTTGTGCATCAAACCGAAGTTGTGAAACAAGGTTTGGTTGTTTGTGTTGGAAGGTAACTTCTATCTTTTTGTGTTTGAGGTCTGATAGGTCACTGGGGTAGTGACTGACCATTAGGATAGTGAGATGGGATCTCAGATCTAGGAGTTCCTAGGTTGAAGTCTAGACGGGTAGGTCCAAGGTCATATAGTGTAAACGAGGAGTTTTCTGAGAGCTATTGAATAAGGACTACACTAGTGGATTTCCTTCCTGGCTTGGTAGCCCCCAGATGTAAGCGTGTTGTGCTGAACTGGGTCAACAAACTTCCTTTGTTCTTTATTTTTCTGCACTTTATTTTTTTGTTTTATTTTCTGTTTATCGCATGATATTGAAACATTAATCGGAACATCACGAACGTTTAAACATCTGACATAACCTAATAAAAACAAGTACGCTAGAATTTCATTTGGGATCAGAGCAGGCACCCTGCCTGTTTTAGGGTGAGCTCCAGGGAGTACTATTCTAGCACTATGGACAAGGAAGGTGGTTTTGTAAATAGGCCCCCCTCTGTTGGATGGGTCAAACTATGATTACTGGAAATCACGCATGAGTGCCTTTCTCAAATCTATTGACAGCAAAACATGGAAGGCAGTTCTGAGAGATTGGGAACATCCTGTACAACTTGATGCTGATGGCAACAGGACTGATGTGTTGAACCAGAAGAAGAATGGAGTGTTGATGAAGATGAATTGGCTCTTGGAAACTCAAAGGCTTTGAATGCTCTGTTTAATGGTGTTGACAAAAATATGTTCAGATTAATCAAGCAATGCACTGTGGCTAAGGATGCTTGGGAGATTCTCAAAACTGCACATGAAGGCACAACTAAGGTAAAAAGTGCTAAAATCCAACTTCTTACCACTAAATTTGAGAATCTGAAAATGTTAGAAGATGAGAGCATTCAGGATTATCATCTAAATGTCCTAGACATTGCAAACTCTTTTGAGTCTCTTAGAGAGAAAGTCTCTGAAGAAAAGCTTGTGAGGAAAATTCTCAGATCTCTACCTAAGAGATTTGACATGAAGGTCACTGCTATTGAGGAGGCTCAGGACATATCTAGTTTAAAGGTTGATGAGTTGATAGGGTCTCTGCAAAACTTTGAAATAACTGTCAACAGCAAAACTGACAAAAAGGGCAAAGGTATTGCTTTTGCTTCTAGTATGAATACTGATGATGCACTAGTAGACATTGAAGATGATGGAGACATGGCAGAGTCTCTGGCACTACTTGGGAGACAGTTTAAGAAGATCTTCAAAAGATTTGACAGAAGATCCAGACCAAATGGGCAGAACATCCGACCCAACATTGACAGTCAATCAAGTAAAGAGAAGATGACAAGACTTGATGAAGCAGACTCTCAATACAAAGGGGTACAATGTCATGAATGTGAAGGATATGGTCATATCAGAACAGAGTGTGCCACTTTTCTTAAGAAACAGAAGAAAAGTCTGGCTGTGTCTTGGTCAGATGGGGATGACTCAGATGATGAGGTTAAAGCTGAATCTGCCAATCATGTCTCTGCCTTAGCTGGTAGAATTATGTCAGACACTGAGTCTTGTGAGGAAGAAATGTCTTATGAAGAGCTTGCTATGTCCTATCATGACCTAATGAACAAAAACAGTGAGCTGACTCAAAAACTTGAAGAACAAGCAAGGGAGATAGCACAACTGCAGGATGAAAGGTTTGATAATCTGGCCCATATCTCAGAACTCAATGATGAACTGTCAAGATTGAACCTACAACTGATCCATATTAATGAACAGACTGGGATGGAGTCAGCTGAGTCGGTGTTCTAACATTCTGAGGAACATCCCACTTAGAAGAAATCAAAGATATGGGTTTCTGATCACTGTAGAGAAAGAGGACACATCAGACCCTACTGCTTCAAACTGAAAGGTGAGTTCATGCATTCTCAGCAGAATTTATCCAGGAATGAGTGGAATCACAGAAATGCTAAGGCTGGTCTGATTGCTCATACTTCCCTGAGAGCATCATCTAAAGAAGATTGGTATTTTGATAGTGGCTGCTCAAGACATATGACTGGTGTTGAAACTTATCTGGAGGATGTGAGACCTTATGTAACCAGTTATGTCACATTTGGTGATGGAGCTAAAGGAAAGATTGTGGGAATTGGAAACCTAATAAAACATGGGTTACCAAGACTTGATGATGTGTTGCTAGTCAGAGGACTAACTGCAAACCTGATTAGCATCAGCCAGCTGTGTGATTTAGGTCTGAGAGTAAACTTCACCAAACCAGAATGTCAGATTTCAGATGAGAAAGGAGAAGTTCTTATGAGAGGTACAAGATCCAAAGACAATTGCTATTTATGGGTATCTCAGGAAGAATCTTTCATCTCAACATGTCTCTTGAGCAAAGAGGAAGAGATCAAACTGTGATGGAGTCAATCAATGTAGTGATTGATGATGTGCCTAAAGAGAGGGTTCCTGATGTTGATGATGATGTTGCAACACCTACTGGAGAAACAAATGCACCTACTCAAGTGGTTGAGCCTGAACCAGAGAAAGATGAAAATAATGATACTGAACCAGATCAAATGTCCACTATGAAGGGTCCTTCCACACGAGTTCAGAAGAATCATCCACTAGAACTTGTTATTGGGAATCCTGATGAAGGGGTCACTACCAGAAGATCAGTTGGAGTCATTGCCAACTCTTGTTTTGTGTCCAAGATTGAGCCAAAAAATGTCAAAGAAGCTCTAACAGATGAGTTCTTGATTGAAGCAATGCAAGAGGAACTGAATCAGTTCAAAAGAAGTGAAGTGTGGGATTTAGTTCCAAGACCTGAAGGTGTAAATGTGATAGGCACCAAGTGGATCTTCAAGAACAAGTCTGATGAACATGGGACTGTGACCAGAAACAAGGCAAGACTAGTAGCTCAAGGCTACACCCAGATAGAAGGTCTGGATTTTGATGAAACATTTGCTCCTGTTGCTAGATTGGAGTCTATAAGATTACTGGTAGGTGTATCTTGTATTCTCAAATTTAAGCTGTTTCAGATGGATGTTAAGAGTGCCTTTCTGAATGGGTACTTAAATGAGGAAGTCTATGTTGAGCAGCGCAAAGGATTTATTGATCCTAGCTTTCCCAATCATGTGTACAGATTGAAGAAAGCTCTGTATGGATTGAAACAGGCACCTAGGGCCTGGTATGAAAGACTAACTCAATTTCTTGTAGGACAAGGATACAGGAAATGAGGTACAGACAAGACTTTGTTTGTAAAGAAGGACAATGGGAGACTGATGATTGCACACGTTTATGTTGATGACATTGTTTTTGGTGGAATGTCGAACAAGATGGTTCAACATTTCATTCATCAGATGCAGTCAGAATTTGAAATGAGCTTAGTTGGTGAACTGACCTGTTTTCTTGGACTTCAAGTTAAACAAATGGAGGACACAATTTTCATTTCTCAGAGTAAGTATGCCAAGAACATTGTGAAGAAATTTGGGTTAGATAATGGTGGTCACAAAAGAACTCCAGCTGCCACTCACTTGAAGTTGACAAAAGATGAAGGAGGCATATCCGTTGATCAAAGCATGTACAAAAGCATGATTGGAAGTTTACTATACCTTACTGCAAGCAGGCCAGACATCACCTTTGTTATAGGTGTGTGTGCAAGGTATCAAGCTGACCTAAAAATGAGTCATCTTACCCAGGTGAAGAGAATTCTGAAGTACATCAATAGCACCAGTGACTATGGAATTTTGTACTCATCCTGTGAAAATACTAAGCTGATAGGATACTGTGATGCTGACTGGGCTGGAAGTGCTGATGACAGAAAAAGTACCTCTGGAGGATGTTTCATTCTAGGAAATAATCTGATTTCCTGGTTCAGTAAGAAACAAAATTGTGTGTCTTTATCCACTGCTGAAGCTGAATACATAGCAGCTGGAAGTAGCTGCTCTCAACTTGTTTGGATGAAGCAGATGCTGCAGGAGTATAATGTGGAGCAAGATGTTCTGACTTTATATTGTGAGAACCTAAGTGCAATCAACATTTTAAAAAATCCTATTCAACATAGCAGAACCTGTAACACCCCGTTTTTCCAACGTGAAAATTTCATAATAAATTATTAGAGTAATTCACAAAAACGGAATGCTACGCCTCTTTATCATAAAATCTTAACAAAATAGATAATAATTTATCCTTCAAAAATTCATCAACATAATATTTAAAAAACTTCGCAGCGGATTTAGTTTAACAATAGAAATAGTCTCGGCACGCAGGCCTCATCATAAAAGTCTCATAAATCTTAGTTCAATAATAATCCTTAAACTTCAAAAGCAATACGTAAAGGAACAGAAAATAGTATTAAAATCCCCATCCTGTTACGTATCAGAGCACCTAAGGACACAGTGAGAGATAGTCACCCACGACCGCAGCTAATCATGATTACCTGCAAGTTACTCATACGAAGAGCAACATTTTCAAGCAGAAGGGGTGAGATTTCTCAAACAATGATATTAAGCTTATAAATCATAAATTATATTTAACAATATAAACATCTTATAATTTAACAATTATAATCAAATACATAGACATCATCATTTCATCTTAGCAATATATCATCATATAGCAGTCACATTCATCGTCACATATCATCATAAAATATCATCATTAAATCATACTCAAACATCTTTTAAATCAACATCAAACATCATATACAACTTGATACTTGACTCGACAATGCGACTCAACTTGACAATGCAACTCTTAACAACTTAACGACTCAAATCATCGTGAAACTTCTTGATATGCAAATGCATGTGGTACCATTCAGCAACATATATGAGCGTAATTAGGCTCTTCAACAAGTGAGCATAAAGCTGCCGGGCTTAAAGCCCCCAACGTAATTTGAGCATAAAGCTGCCGGGCTTAAAGCCCCCATCTTTAATGAGTATGCAATGGACTCAACTCCTACAACTTAGACATCTTGAACTTCTTAAACAACTTATATGATTCCAATAATTTGGACAACTTCTTACGACTTCACAACTTAGACCGACACTTACAACTTTATGACATTAATGGTCAACAACATCAAACGATAAACATCAACATCTTAAACATCGCATCAACATAAGCATCATAAATAACACATATTTAAATCACACATCTTCCAAATAGCACTTCATTATATAACACATCTTTAAATAGCATCATTATCAAATACACATCATTAAATAGCACTTCAGTTATACATCATCAATTAACACATCAATTTCATATCATCAAATAATTCACAAATTACACTTAGTCAAATAAT
Source organism: Medicago sativa (assembly GCF_051527215.1). Taxonomy (NCBI): domain Eukaryota; kingdom Viridiplantae; phylum Streptophyta; class Magnoliopsida; order Fabales; family Fabaceae; genus Medicago; species Medicago sativa. The sequence goes on along the minus strand of NC_140755.1, from coordinate 35,130,039 downwards.
ACATCAACTATACTTCTTAAATATCACATCTTTACATACCACATCTTTAAATCATATACATCTTCAAATAACACATCTTTATATAACACATAGTCAAATAATACATTTAATTCACATCGTTAAATCACACATTATCAAATAATTTCATCTTTCATCATCTTATAATTTATTTTATTTGTCTATAAAAAAAAGCTCAACAACTACATATAACATGCACCAACCGAAAAAGCTATTAGCAATATTAAAATAAGCAACATATATATATCAAATATATAACACAAAGTGATTTCAATGAGCTATCGGTTCTGTACTGTAGTTTAGGAACACACTAGCCATTAAGCAAGCAAGGTATATGAAAAGTAACAAATTCATGATAAACTAAAATGTGAGTCCACTGTATGTGAATCGATTTGTATATTATCTGAAAGCAGTTGGACAACTAGATCGAATGGAATAAGCAATTTTAATTAAAACAGAAAAGTCTAAAAAGAGTAACAACCGATCAGTTTCAAAAAAAAAATGTGAACAGTCAAAAGACCAAATATTTACTTCATCGCATAGTATAACCAGGAAATAATTAAATCCAAATCTGAATAAAAACACAAATTTAATCCGAGATTCATCAAAGGAATAAGAAAACAACGAAAATTAACAACCCTACACTATCCACATGATTACACAACCCTTATGGTGAATAGAGACTCTCCCTTACAAACTCATCCTAAAACATGTTAGATGCAATCTAATGATTCAAAGACCTAATATTAGTGAAAGATAGTCTCACCCTTACCTTAGATTGTTTTTCTGAAATCAAAAGCAGCGTTCTTCGTTCCTGAGGTTCTCTCTCTCTGAGTTCTCCTCTTTCTCCAAAAAGCGGCTTAACGTAAAAACTATTTCTAACCTAAGCTTTCTTATTTATAATACTAATCACTCTTCCTAAATCTATTTAGGCCCAATAACTTATTCTTATTTCTATTCTAACCTCCAATTCTACTTACCCTAATAATTCTCATATTCTAATAAATAATAGAATAATGCCACATAATAAAATACTAACACCTCATATATATAAATAAATCACATAAATAGATTCTAACTTAATAAAAAAATAATTAAATAAAAGGAGGGCGTTACAACTCTCCCCAACTTAAAAGAATTTCGTCCTCGAAATTCAAAGCACAAGAAAAAATAAATTTAGTTATTGCTTCTTCAAACAAAACACAAAACCACATCAAAGTTAGTCAGTTAAACATGATCACATAATAAAACATAACTACTAACTAGAAAACATGACGACACGACACAACGACTCATCTACTTGGCTGGACGGACCGACCTGCTCTGATACCAATTGTAACACCCCGTTTTCCCAACGTGAAAATTTCATAATAAATTATCAGAGTAATTCACAAAAACGGAATGCTACGTCTCTTTATCATAAAATCTTAACAAAATAGATAATAATATATCCTTCAAAAATTCATCAACATAATATTTAAAAAACTTCGCAGCGGATTTAGTTTAACAATAGAAATAGTCTCGGCACGCAGGCCTCATCATAAAAGTCTCATAAATCTTAGTTCAATAATAATCCTTAAACTTCAAAAGCAATACGTAAAGGAACAGAAAATAGTATTAAAATCCCCATCCTGTTACGTATCAGAGCACCTAAGGACACAGTGAGAGATAGTCACCCACGACCGCAGCTAATCATGATTACCTGCAAGTTACTCATACGAAGAGCAACATTTTCAAGCAGAAGGGGTGAGATTTCTCAAACAATGATATTAAGCTTATAAATCATAAATTATATTTAACAATATAAACATCTTATAATTTAACAATTATAATCAAATACATAGACATCATCATTTCATCTTAGCAATATATCATCATATAGCAGTCACATTCATCGTCACATATCATCATAAAATATCATCATTAAATCATACTCAAACATCTTTTAAATCAACATCAAACATCATATACAACTTGATACTTGACTCGACAATGCGACTCAACTTGACAATGCAACTCTTAACAACTTAACGACTCAAATCATCGTGAAACTTCTTGATATGCAAATGCATGTGGTACCATTCAGCAACATATATGAGCGTAATTAGGCTCTTCAACAAGTGAGCATAAAGCTGCCGGGCTTAAAGCCCCCAACGTAATTTGAGCATAAAGCTGCCGGGCTTAAAGCCCCCATCTTTAATGAGTATGCAATGGACTCAACTCCTACAACTTAGACATCTTGAACTTCTTAAACAACTTATATGATTCCAATAATTTGGACAACTTCTTACGACTTCACAACTTAGACCGACACTTACAACTTTATGACATTAATGGTCAACAACATCAAACGATAAACATCAACATCTTAAACATCGCATCAACATAAGCATCATAAATAACACATATTTAAATCACACATCTTCCAAATAGCACTTCATTATATAACACATCTTTAAATAGCATCATTATCAAATACACATCATTAAATAGCACTTCAGTTATACATCATCAATTAACACATCAATTTCATATCATCAAATAATTCACAAATTACACTTAGTCAAATAATACATCAACTATACTTCTTAAATATCACATCTTTACATACCACATCTTTAAATCATATACATCTTCAAATAACACATCTTTATATAACACATAGTCAAATAATACATTTAATTCACATCGTTAAATCACACATTATCAAATAATTTCATCTTTCATCATCTTATAATTTATTTTATTTGTCTATAAAAAAAAGCTCAACAACTACATATAACATGCACCAACCGAAAAAGCTATTAGCAATATTAAAATAAGCAACATATATATATCAAATATATAACACAAAGTGATTTCAATGAGCTATCGGTTCTGTACTGTAGTTTAGGAACACACTAGCCATTAAGCAAGCAAGGTATATGAAAAGTAACAAATTCATGATAAACTAAAATGTGAGTCCACTGTATGTGAATCAATTTGTATATTATCTGAAAGCAGTTGGACAACTAGATCGAATGGAATAAGCAATTTTAATTAAAACAGAAAAGTCTAAAAAGAGTAACAACCGATCAGTTTCAAAAAAAAAAATGTGAACAGTCAAAAGACCAAATATTTACTTCATCGCATAGTATAACCAGGAAATAATTAAATCCAAATCTGAATAAAAACACAAATTTAATCCGAGATTCATCAAAGGAATAAGAAAACAACGAAAATTAACAACCCTACACTATCCACATGATTACACAACCCTTATGGTGAATAGAGACTCCCCCTTACAAACTCATCCTAAAACATGTTAGATGCAATCTAATGATTCAAAGACCTAATATTAGTGAAAGATAGTCTCACCCTTACCTTAGATTGTTTTTCTGAAATCAAAAGCAGCGTTCTTCGTTCCTGAGGTTCTCTCTCTCTGAGTTCTCCTCTTTCTCCAAAAAGCGGTTTAACGTAAAAACTATTTCTAACCTAAGCTTTCTTATTTATAATACTAATCACTCTTCCTAAATCTATTTAGGCCCAATAACTTATTCTTATTTCTATTCTAACCTCCAATTCTACTTACCCTAATAATTCTCATATTCTAATAAATAATAGAATAACGCCACATAATAAAATACTAACACCTCATATATATAAATAAATCACATTAATAGATTCTAACTTAATAAAAAAATAATTAAATAAAAGGAGGGCGTTACAACTCTCCCCAACTTAAAAGAATTTCGTCCTCGAAATTCAAAGCACAAGAAAAAATAAATTTAGTTATTGCTTCTTCAAACAAAACACAAAACCACATCAAAGTTAGTCAGTTAAACATGATCACATAATAAAACATAACTACTAACTAGAAAACATGACGACACGACACAATGACTCATCTACTTGGCTGGACGGACCGACCTGCTCTGATACCAATTGTAACACCCCGTTTTCCCAACGTGAAAATTTCATAATAAAATATCAGAGTAATTCACAAAAACGGAATGCTACGTCTCTTTATCATAAAATCTTAACAAAATAGATAATAATATATCCTTCAAAAATTCATCAACATAATATTTAAAAAACTTCGCAGCGGATTTAGTTTAACAATAGAAATAGTCTCGGCACGCAGGCCCCATCATAAAAGTCTCATAAATCTTAGTTCAATAATAATCCTTAAACTTCAAAAGCAATACGTAAAGGAACAGAAAATAGTATTAAAATCCCCATCCTGTTACGTATCAGAGCACCTAAGGACACAGTGAGAGATAGTCACCCACGACCGCAGCTAATCATGATTACCTGCAAGTTACTCATACGAAGAGCAACATTTTCAAGCAGAAGGGGTGAGATTTCTCAAACAATGATATTAAGCTTATAAATCATAAATTATATTTAACAATATAAACATCTTATAATTTAACAATTATAATCAAATACATAGACATCATCATTTCATCTTAGCAATATATCATCATATAGCAGTCACATTCATCGTCACATATCATCATAAAATATCATCATTAAATCATACTCAAACATCTTTTAAATCAACATCAAACATCATATACAACTTGATACTTGACTCGACAATGCGACTCAACTTGACAATGCAACTCTTAACAACTTAACGACTCAAATCATCGTGAAACTTCTTGATATGCAAATGCATGTGGTACCATTCAGCAACATATATGAGCGTAATTAGGCTCTTCAACAAGTGAGCATAAAGCTGCCGGGCTTAAAGCCCCCAACGTAATTTGAGCATAAAGCTGCCGGGCTTAAAGCCCCCATCTTTAATGAGTATGCAATGGACTCAACTCCTACAACTTAGACATCTTGAACTTCTTAAACAACTTATATGATTCCAATAATTTGGACAACTTCTTACGACTTCACAACTTAGACCGACACTTACAACTTTATGACATTAATGGTCAACAACATCAAACGATAAACATCAACATCTTAAACATCGCATCAACATAAGCATCATAAATAACACATATTTAAATCACACATCTTCCAAATAGCACTTCATTATATAACACATCTTTAAATAGCATCATTATCAAATACACATCATTAAATAGCACTTCAGTTATACATCATCAATTAACACATCAATTTCATATCATCAAATAATTCACAAATTACACTTAGTCAAATAATACATCAACTATACTTCTTAAATATCACATCTTTACATACCACATCTTTAAATCATATACATCTTCAAATAACACATCTTTATATAACACATAGTCAAATAATACATTTAATTCACATCGTTAAATCACACATTATCAAATAATTTCATCTTTCATCATCTTATAATTTATTTTATTTGTCTATAAAAAAAAGCTCAACAACTACATATAACATGCACCAACCGAAAAAGCTATTAGCAATATTAAAATAAGCAACATATATATATCAAATATATAACACAAAGTGATTTCAATGAGCTATCGGTTCTGTACTGTAGTTTAGGAACACACTAGCCATTAAGCAAGCAAGGTATATGAAAAGTAACAAATTCATGATAAACTAAAATGTGAGTCCACTGTATGTGAATCAATTTGTATATTATCTGAAAGCAGTTGGACAACTAGATCGAATGGAATAAGCAATTTTAATTAAAACAGAAAAGTCTAAAAAGAGTAACAACCGATCAGTTTCAAAAAAAAAATGTGAACAGTCAAAAGACCAAATATTTACTTCATCGCATAGTATAACCAGGAAATAATTAAATCCAAATCTGAATAAAAACACAAATTTAATCCGAGATTCATCAAAGGAATAAGAAAACAACGAAAATTAACAACCCTACACTATTCACATGATTACACAACCCTTATGGTGAATAGAGACTCCCCCTTACAAACTCATCCTAAAACATGTTAGATGCAATCTAATGATTCAAAGACCTAATATTAGTGAAAGATAGTCTCACCCTTACCTTAGATTGTTTTTCTGAAATCAAAAGCAGCGTTCTTCGTTCCTGAGGTTCTCTCTCTCTGAGTTCTCCTCTTTCTCCAAAAAGCGGTTTAACGTAAAAACTATTTCTAACCTAAGCTTTCTTATTTATAATACTAATCACTCTTCCTAAATCTATTTAGGCCCAATAACTTATTCTTATTTCTATTCTAACCTCCAATTCTACTTACCCTAATAATTCTCATATTCTAATAAATAATAGAATAATGCCACATAATAAAATACTAACACCTCATATATATAAATAAATCACATTAATAGATTCTAACTTAATAAAAAAATAATTAAATAAAAGGAGGTCGTTACAACTCTCCCCAACTTAAAAGAATTTCGTCCTCGAAATTCAAAGCACAAGAAAAAATAAATTTAGTTATTGCTTCTTCAAACAAAACACAAAACCACATCAAAGTTAGTCAGTTAAACATGATCACATAATAAAACATAACTACTAACTAGAAAACATGACGACACGACACAATGACTCATCTACTTGGCTGGACGGACCGACCTGCTCTGATACCAATTGTAACACCCCGTTTTCCCAATGTGAAAATTTCATAATAAATTATCAGAGTAATTCACAAAAACGGAATGCTACGTCTCTTTATCATAAAATCTTAACAAAATAGATAATAATATATCCTTCAAAAATTCATCAACATAATATTTAAAAAACTTCGCAGCGGATTTAGTTTAACAATAGAAATAGTCTCGGCACGCAGGCCTCATCATAAAAGTCTCATAAATCTTAGTTCAATAATAATCCTTAAACTTCAAAAGCAATACGTAAAGGAACAGAAAATAGTATTAAAATCCCCATCCTGTTACGTATCAGAGCACCTAAGGACACAGTGAGAGATAGTCACCCACGACCGTAGCTAATCATGATTACCTGCAAGTTACTCATACGAAAAGCAACATTTTCAAGCAGAAGGGGTGAGATTTCTCAAACAATGATATTAAGCTTATAAATCATAAATTATATTTAACAATATAAACATCTTATAATTTAACAATTATAATCAAATACATAGACATCATCATTTCATCTTAGCAATATATCATCATATAGCAGTCACATTCATCGTCACATATCATCATAAAATATCATCATTAAATCATACTCAAACATCTTTTAAATCAACATCAAACATCATATACAACTTGATACTTGACTCGACAATGCGACTCAACTTGACAATGCAACTCTTAACAACTTAACGACTCAAATCATCGTGAAACTTCTTGATATGCAAATGCATGTGGTACCATTCAGCAACATATATGAGCGTAATTAGGCTCTTCAACAAGTGAGCATAAAGCTGCCGGGCTTAAAGCCCCCAACGTAATTTGAGCATAAAGCTGCCGGGCTTAAAGCCCCCATCTTTAATGAGTATGCAATGGACTCAACTCCTACAACTTAGACATCTTGAACTTCTTAAACAACTTATATGATTCCAATAATTTGGACAACTTCTTACGACTTCACAACTTAGACCGACACTTACAACTTTATGACATTAATGGTCAACAACATCAAACGATAAACATCAACATCTTAAACATCGCATCAACATAAGCATCATAAATAACACATATTTAAATCACACATCTTCCAAATAGCACTTCATTATATAACACATCTTTAAATAGCATCATTATCAAATACACATCATTAAATAGCACTTCAGTTATACATCATCAATTAACACATCAATTTCATATCATCAAATAATTCACAAATTACACTTAGTCAAATAATACATCAACTATACTTCTTAAATATCACATCTTTACATACCACATCTTTAAATCATATACATCTTCAAATAACACATCTTTATATAACACATAGTCAAATAATACATTTAATTCACATCGTTAAATCACACATTATCAAATAATTTCATCTTTCATCATCTTATAATTTATTTTATTTGTCTATAAAAAAAAGCTCAACAACTACATATAACATGCACCAACCGAAAAAGCTATTAGCAATATTAAAATAAGCAACATATATATATCAAATATATAACACAAAGTGATTTCAATGAGCTATCGGTTCTGTACTGTAGTTTAGGAACACACTAGCCATTAAGCAAGCAAGGTATATGAAAAGTAACAAATTCATGATAAACTAAAATGTGAGTCCACTGTATGTGAATCAATTTGTATATTATCTGAAAGCAGTTGGACAACTAGATCGAATGGAATAAGCAATTTTAATTAAAACAGAAAAGTCTAAAAAGAGTAACAACCGATCAGTTTCAAAAAAAAAATGTGAACAGTCAAAAGACCAAATATTTACTTCATCGCATAGTATAACCAGGAAATAATTAAATCCAAATCTGAATAAAAACACAAATTTAATCCGAGATTCATCAAAGGAATAAGAAAACAACGAAAATTAACAACCCTACACTATTCACATGATTACACAACCCTTATGGTGAATAGAGACTCCCCCTTACAAACTCATCCTAAAACATGTTAGATGCAATCTAATGATTCAAAGACCTAATATTAGTGAAAGATAGTCTCACCCTTACCTTAGATTGTTTTTCTGAAATCAAAAGCAGCGTTCTTCGTTCCTGAGGTTCTCTCTCTCTGAGTTCTCCTCTTTCTCCAAAAAGCGGTTTAACGTAAAAACTATTTCTAACCTAAGCTTTCTTATTTATAATACTAATCACTCTTCCTAAATCTATTTAGGCCCAATAACTTATTCTTATTTCTATTCTAACCTCCAATTCTACTTACCCTAATAATTCTCATATTCTAATAAATAATAGAATAATGCCACATAATAAAATACTAACACCTCATATATATAAATAAATCACATTAATAGATTCTAACTTAATAAAAAAATAATTAAATAAAAGGAGGTCGTTACAACTCTCCCCAACTTAAAAGAATTTCGTCCTCGAAATTCAAAGCACAAGAAAAAATAAATTTAGTTATTGCTTCTTCAAACAAAACACAAAACCACATCAAAGTTAGTCAGTTAAACATGATCACATAATAAAACATAACTACTAACTAGAAAACATGACGACACGACACAATGACTCATCTACTTGGCTGGACGGACCGACCTGCTCTGATACCAATTGTAACACCCCGTTTTCCCAATGTGAAAATTTCATAATAAATTATCAGAGTAATTCACAAAAACGGAATGCTACGTCTCTTTATCATAAAATCTTAACAAAATAGATAATAATATATCCTTCAAAAATTCATCAACATAATATTTAAAAAACTTCGCAGCGGATTTAGTTTAACAATAGAAATAGTCTCGGCACGCAGGCCTCATCATAAAAGTCTCATAAATCTTAGTTCAATAATAATCCTTAAACTTCAAAAGCAATACGTAAAGGAACAGAAAATAGTATTAAAATCCCCATCCTGTTACGTATCAGAGCACCTAAGGACACAGTGAGAGATAGTCACCCACGACCGTAGCTAATCATGATTACCTGCAAGTTACTCATACGAAAAGCAACATTTTCAAGCAGAAGGGGTGAGATTTCTCAAACAATGATATTAAGCTTATAAATCATAAATTATATTTAACAATATAAACATCTTATAATTTAACAATTATAATCAAATACATAGACATCATCATTTCATCTTAGCAATATATCATCATATAGCAGTCACATTCATCGTCACATATCATCATAAAATATCATCATTAAATCATACTCAAACATCTTTTAAATCAACATCAAACATCATATACAACTTGATACTTGACTCGACAATGCGACTCAACTTGACAATGCAACTCTTAACAACTTAACGACTCAAATCATCGTGAAACTTCTTGATATGCAAATGCATGTGGTACCATTCAGCAACATATATGAGCGTAATTAGGCTCTTCAACAAGTGAGCATAAAGCTGCCGGGCTTAAAGCCCCCAACGTAATTTGAGCATAAAGCTGCCGGGCTTAAAGCCCCCATCTTTAATGAGTATGCAATGGACTCAACTCCTACAACTTAGACATCTTGAACTTCTTAAACAACTTATATGATTCCAATAATTTGGACAACTTCTTACGACTTCACAACTTAGACCGACACTTACAACTTTATGACATTAATGGTCAACAACATCAAACGATAAACATCAACATCTTAAACATCGCATCAACATAAGCATCATAAATAACACATATTTAAATCACACATCTTCCAAATAGCACTTCATTATATAACACATCTTTAAATAGCATCATTATCAAATACACATCATTAAATAGCACTTCAGTTATACATCATCAATTAACACATCAATTTCATATCATCAAATAATTCACAAATTACACTTAGTCAAATAATACATCAACTATACTTCTTAAATATCACATCTTTACATACCACATCTTTAAATCATATACATCTTCAAATAACACATCTTTATATAACACATAGTCAAATAATACATTTAATTCACATCGTTAAATCACACATTATCAAATAATTTCATCTTTCATCATCTTATAATTTATTTTATTTGTCTATAAAAAAAAGCTCAACAACTACATATAACATGCACCAACCGAAAAAGCTATTAGCAATATTAAAATAAGCAACATATATATATCAAATATATAACACAAAGTGATTTCAATGAGCTATCGGTTCTGTACTGTAGTTTAGGAACACACTAGCCATTAAGCAAGCAAGGTATATGAAAAGTAACAAATTCATGATAAACTAAAATGTGAGTCCACTGTATGTGAATCAATTTGTATATTATCTGAAAGCAGTTGGACAACTAGATCGAATGGAATAAGCAATTTTAATTAAAACAGAAAAGTCTAAAAAGAGTAACAACCGATCAGTTTCAAAAAAAAAATGTGAACAGTCAAAAGACCAAATATTTACTTCATCGCATAGTATAACCAGGAAATAATTAAATCCAAATCTGAATAAAAACACAAATTTAATCCGAGATTCGTCAAAGGAATAAGAAAACAACGAAAATTAACAACCCTACACTATCCACATGATTACACAACCCTTATGGTGAATAGAGACTCCCCCTTACAAACTCATCCTAAAACATGTTAGATGCAATCTAATGATTCAAAGACCTAATATTAGTGAAAGATAGTCTCACCCTTACCTTAGATTGTTTTTCTGAAATCAAAAGCAGCGTTCTTCGTTCCTGAGGTTCTCTCTCTCTGAGTTCTCCTCTTTCTCCAAAAAGCGGTTTAACGTAAAAACTATTTCTAACCTAAGCTTTCTTATTTATAATGCTAATCACTCTTCCTAAATCTATTTAGGCCCAATAACTTATTTTTATTTCTATTCTAACCTCCAATTCTACTTACCCTAATAATTCTCATATTCTAATAAATAATAGAATAATGCCACATAATAAAATACTAACACCTCATATATATAAATAAATCACATAAATAGATTCTAACTTAATAAAAAAATAATTAAATAAAAGGAGGGCGTTACAACTCTCCCCAACTTAAAAGAATTTCGTCCTCGAAATTCAAAGCACAAGAAAAAATAAATTTAGTTATTGCTTCTTCAAACAAAACACAAAACCACATCAAAGTTAGTCAGTTAAACATGATCACATAATAAAACATAACTACTAACTAGAAAACATGACGACACGACACAATGACTCATCTACTTGGCTGGACGGACCGACCTGCTCTGATACCAATTGTAACACCCCGTTTTCCCAACGTGAAAATTTCATAATAAATTATCAGAGTAATTCACAAAAACGGAATGCTACGTCTCTTTATCATAAAATCTTAACAAAATAGATAATAATATATCCTTCAAAAATTCATCAACATAATATTTAAAAAACTTCGCAGCGGATTTAGTTTAACAATAGAAATAGTCTCGGCACGCAGGCCTCATCATAAAAGTCTCATAAATCTTAGTTCAATAATAATCCTTAAACTTCAAAAGCAATACGTAAAGGAACAGAAAATAGTATTAAAATCCCCATCCTGTTACGTATCAGAGCACCTAAGGACACAGTGAGAGATAGTCACCCACGACCGCAGCTAATCATGATTACCTGCAAGTTACTCATACGAAGAGCAACATTTTCAAGCAGAAGGGGTGAGATTTCTCAAACAATGATATTAAGCTTATAAATCATAAATTATATTTAACAATATAAACATCTTATAATTTAACAATTATAATCAAATACATAGACATCATCATTTCATCTTAGCAATATATCATCATATAGCAGTCACATTCATCGTCACATATCATCATAAAATATCATCATTAAATCATACTCAAACATCTTTTAAATCAACATCAAACATCATATACAACTTGATACTTGACTCGACAATGCGACTCAACTTGACAATGCAACTCTTAACAACTTAACGACTCAAATCATCGTGAAACTTCTTGATATGCAAATGCATGTGGTACCATTCAGCAACATATATGAGCGTAATTAGGCTCTTCAACAAGTGAGCATAAAGCTGCCGGGCTTAAAGCCCCCAACGTAATTTGAGCATAAAGCTGCCGGGCTTAAAGCCCCCATCTTTAATGAGTATGCAATGGACTCAACTCCTACAACTTAGACATCTTGAACTTCTTAAACAACTTATATGATTCCAATAATTTGGACAACTTCTTACGACTTCACAACTTAGACCGACACTTACAACTTTATGACATTAATGGTCAACAACATCAAACGATAAACATCAACATCTTAAACATCGCATCAACATAAGCATCATAAATAACACATATTTAAATCACACATCTTCCAAATAGCACTTCATTATATAACACATCTTTAAATAGCATCATTATCAAATACACATCATTAAATAGCACTTCAGTTATACATCATCAATTAACACATCAATTTCATATCATCAAATAATTCACAAATTACACTTAGTCAAATAATACATCAACTATACTTCTTAAATATCACATCTTTACATACCACATCTTTAAATCATATACATCTTCAAATAACACATCTTTATATAACACATAGTCAAATAATACATTTAATTCACATCGTTAAATCACACATTATCAAATAATTTCATCTTTCATCATCTTATAATTTATTTTATTTGTCTATAAAAAAAAGCTCAACAACTACATATAACATGCACCAACCGAAAAAGCTATTAGCAATATTAAAATAAGCAACATATATATATCAAATATATAACACAAAGTGATTTCAATGAGCTATCGGTTCTGTACTGTAGTTTAGGAACACACTAGCCATTAAGCAAGCAAGGTATATGAAAAGTAACAAATTCATGATAAACTAAAATGTGAGTCCACTGTATGTGAATCAATTTGTATATTATCTGAAAGCAGTTGGACAACTAGATCGAATGGAATAAGCAATTTTAATTAAAACAGAAAAGTCTAAAAAGAGTAACAACCGATCAGTTTCAAAAAAAAAATGTGAACAGTCAAAAGACCAAATATTTACTTCATCGCATAGTATAACCAGGAAATAATTAAATCCAAATCTGAATAAAAACACAAATTTAATCCGAGATTCATCAAAGGAATAAGAAAACAACGAAAATTAACAACCCTACACTATCCACATGATTACACAACCCTTATGGTGAATAGAGACTCCCCCTTACAAACTCATCCTAAAACATGTTAGATGCAATCTAATGATTCAAAGACCTAATATTAGTGAAAGATAGTCTCACCCTTACCTTAGATTGTTTTTCTGAAATCAAAAGCAGCGTTCTTCGTTCCTGAGGTTCTCTCTCTCTGAGTTCTCCTCTTTCTCCAAAAAGCGGTTTAACGTAAAAACTCTTCTAACCTAAGCTTTCTTATTTATAATACTAATCACTCTTCCTAAATCTATTTAGGCCCAATAACTTATTCTTATTTCTATTCTAACCTCCAATTCTACTTACGCTAATAATTCTCATATTCTAATAAATAATAGAATAATGCCACATAATAAAATACTAACACCTCATATATATAAATAAATCACATAAATAGATTCTAGCTTAATAAAAAAATAATTAAATAAAAGGAGGGCGTTACAACTCTCCCCAACTTAAAAGAATTTCGTCCTCGAAATTCAAAGCACAAGAAAAAATAAATTTAGTTATTGCTTCTTCAAACAAAACACAAAACCACATCAAAGTTAGTCAGTTAAACATGATCACATAATAAAACATAACTACTAACTAGAAAACATGACGACACGACACAATGACTCATCTACTTGGCTGGACGGACCGACCTGCTCTGATACCAATTGTAACACCCCGTTTTCCCAACGTGAAAATTTCATAATAAATTATCAGAGTAATTCACAAAAACGGAATGCTACGTCTCTTTATCATAAAATCTTAACAAAATAGATGATAATATATCCTTCAAAAATTCATCAACATAATATTTAAAAAACTTCGCAGCGGATTTAGTTTAACAATAGAAATAGTCTCGGCACGCAGGCCTCATCATAAAAGTCTCATAAATCTTAGTTCAATAATAATCCTTAAACTTCAAAAGCAATACGTAAAGGAACAGAAAATAGTATTAAAATCCCCATCCTGTTACGTATCAGAGCACCTAAGGACACAGTGAGAGATAGTCACCCACGACCGCAGCTAATCATGATTACCTGCAAGTTACTCATACGAAGAGCAACATTTTCAAGCAGAAGGGGTGAGATTTCTCAAACAATGATATTAAGCTTATAAATCATAAATTATATTTAACAATATAAACATCTTATAATTTAACAATTATAATCAAATACATAGACATCATCATTTCATCTTAGCAATATATCATCATATAGCAGTCACATTCATCGTCACATATCATCATAAAATATCATCATTAAATCATACTCAAACATCTTTTAAATCAACATCAAACATCATATACAACTTGATAGTTGACTCGACAATGCGACTCAACTTGACAATGCAACTCTTAACAACTTAACGACTCAAATCATCGTGAAACTTCTTGATATGCAAATAAATGTGGTACCATTCAGCAACATATATGAGCGTAATTAGGCTCTTCAACAAGTGAGCATAAAGCTGCCGAGCTTAAAGCCCCCAGCGTAATTTGAGCATAAAGCTGCCGGGCCTAAAGCCCCCATCTTTAATGAGTATGCAATGGACTCAACTCCTACAACTTAGACATCTTGAACTTCTTAAACAACTTATATGATTCCAATAATTTGGACAACTTCTTACGACTTCACAACTTAGACCGACACTTACAACTTTATGACATTAATGGTCAACAACATCAAACGATAAACATCAACATCTTAAACATCGCATCAACATAAGCATCATAAATAACACATATTTAAATCACACATCTTCCAAATAGCACTTCATTATATAACACATCTTTAAATAGCATCATTATCAAATACACATCATTAAATAGCACTTCAGTTATACATCATCAATTAACACATCAATTTCATATCATCAAATAATTCACAAATTACACTTAGTCAAATAATACATCAACTATACTTCTTAAATATCACATCTTTACATACCACATCTTTAAATCATATACATCTTCTAATAACACATCTTTATATAACACATAGTCAAATAATACATTTAATTCACATCGTTAAATCACACATTATCAAATAATTTCATCTTTCATCATCTTATAATTTATTTTATTTGTCTATAAAAAAAAGCTCAACAACTACATATAACATGCACCAACCGAAAAAGCTATTAGCAATATTAAAATAAGCAACATATATATATCAAATATATAACACAAAGTGATTTCAATGAGCTATCGGTTCTGTAGTGTAGTTTAGGAACACACTAGCCATTAAGCAAGCAAGGTATATGAAAAGTAACAAATTCATGATAAACTAAAATGTGAGTCCACTGTATGTGAATCAATTTGTATATTATCTGAAAGCAGTTGGACAACTAGATCGAATGGAATAAGCAATTTTAATTAAAACAGAAAAGTCTAAAAAGAGTAACAACCGATCAGTTTCAAAAAAAAATGTGAACAGTCAAAAGACCAAATATTTACTTCATCGCATAGTATAACCAGGAAATAATTAAATCCAAATCTGAATAAAAACACAAATTTAATCCGAGATTCATCAAAGGAATAAGAAAACAACGAAAATTAACAACCCTACACTATCCACATGATTACACAACCCTTATGGTGAATAGAGACTCCCCCTTACAAACTCATCCTAAAACATGTTAGATGCAATCTAATGATTCAAAGACCTAATATTAGTGAAAGATAGTCTCACCCTTACCTTAGATTGTTTTTCTGAAATCAAAAGCAGCGTTCTTCGTTCCTGAGGTTCTCTCTCTCTGAGTTCTCCTCTTTCTCCAAAAAGCGGTTTAACGTAAAAACTCTTTCTAACCTAAGCTTTCTTATTTATAATACTAATCACTCTTCCTAAATCTATTTAGGCCCAATAACTTATTCTTATTTCTATTCTAACCTCCAATTCTACTTACGCTAATAATTCTCATATTCTAATAAATAATAGAATAATGCCACATAATAAAATACTAACACCTCATATATATAAATAAATCACATAAATAGATTCTAGCTTAATAAAAAAATAATTAAATAAAAGGAGGGCGTTACAACTCTCCCCAACTTAAAAGAATTTCGTCCTCGAAATTCAAAGCACAAGAAAAAATAAATTTAGTTATTGCTTCTTCAAACAAAACACAAAACCACATCAAAGTTAGTCAGTTAAACATGATCACATAATAAAACATAACTACTAACTAGAAAACATGACGACACGACACAACGACTCATCTACTTGGCTGGACGGACCGACCTGCTCTGATACCAATTGTAACACCCCGTTTTCCCAACGTGAAAATTTCATAATAAATTATCAGAGTAATTCACAAAAACGGAATGCTACGTCTCTTTATCATAAAATCTTAACAAAATAGATAATAATATATCCTTCAAAAATTCATCAACATAATATTTAAAAAACTTCGCAGCGGATTTAGTTTAACAATAGAAATAGTCTCGGCACGCAGGCCTCATCATAAAAGTCTCATAAATCTTAGTTCAATAATAATCCTTAAACTTCAAAAGCAATACGTAAAGGAACAGAAAATAGTATTAAAATCCCCATCCTGTTACGTATCAGAGCACCTAAGGACACAGTGAGAGATAGTCACCCACGACCGCAGCTAATCATGATTACCTGCAAGTTACTCATACGAAGAGCAACATTTTCAAGCAGAAGGGGTGAGATTTCTCAAACAATGATATTAAGCTTATAAATCATAAATTATATTTAACAATATAAACATCTTATAATTTAACAATTATAATCAAATACATGGACATCATCATTTCATCTTAGCAATATATCATCATATAGCAGTCACATTCATCGTCACATATCATCATAAAATATCATCATTAAATCATACTCAAACATCTTTTAAATCAACATCAAACATCATATACAACTTGATACTTGACTCGACAATGCGACTCAACTTGACAATGCAACTCTTAACAACTTAACGACTCAAATCATCGTGAAACTTCTTGATATGCAAATGCATGTGGTACCATTCAGCAACATATATGAGCGTAATTAGGCTCTTCAACAAGTGAGCATAAAGCTGCCGGGCTTAAAGCCCCCAGCGTAATTTGAGCATAAAGCTGCCGGGCCTAAAGCCCCCATCTTTAATGAGTATGCAATGGACTCAACTCCTACAACTTAGACATCTTGAACTTCTTAAACAACTTATATGATTCCAATAATTTGGACAACTTCTTACGACTTCACAACTTAGACCGACACTTACAACTTTATGACATTAATGGTCAACAACATCAAACGATAAACATCAACATCTTAAACATCGCATCAACATAAGCATCATAAATAACACATATTTAAATCACACATCTTCCAAATAGCACTTCATTATATAACACATCTTTAAATAGCATCATTATCAAATACACATCATTAAATAGCACTTCAGTTATACATCATCAATTAACACATCAATTTCATATCATCAAATAATTCACAAATTACACTTAGTCAAATAATACATCAACTATACTTCTTAAATATCACATCTTTACATACCACATCTTTAAATCATATACATCTTCAAATAACACATCTTTATATAACATATAGTCAAATAATACATTTAATTCACATCGTTAAATCACACATTATCAAATAATTTCATCTTTCATCATCTTATAATTTATTTTATTTGTCTATAAAAAAAAGCTCAACAACTACATATAACATGCACCAACCGAAAAAGCTATTAGCAATATTAAAATAAGCAACATATATATATATATCAAATATATAACACAAAGTGATTTCAATGAGCTATCGGTTCTGTACTGTAGTTTAGGAACACACTAGCCATTAAGCAAGCAAGGTATATGAAAAGTAACAAATTCATGATAAACTAAAATGTGAGTCCACTGTATGTGAATCAATTTGTATATTATCTGAAAGCAGTTGGACAACTAGATCGAATGGAATAAGCAATTTTAATTAAAACAAAAAAGTCTAAAACGAGTAACAACCGATCAGTTTCAAAAAAAAAATGTGAACAGTCAAAAGATCAAATATTTACTTCATCGCATAGTATAACCAGGAAATAATTAAATCCAAATCTGAATAAAAACACAAATTTAATCCGAGATTCATCAAAGGAATAAGAAAACAACGAAAATTAACAACCCTACACTATCCACATGATTACACAACCCTTATGGTGAATAGAGACTCCCCTTACAAACTCATCCTAAAACATGTTAGATGCAATCTAATGATTCAAAGACCTAATATTAGTGAAAGATAGTCTCACCCTTACCTTAGATTGTTTTTCTGAAATCAAAAGCAGCGTTCTTCGTTCCTGAGGTTCTCTCTCTCTGAGTTCTCCTCTTTCTCCAAAAAGCGGTTTAACGTAAAAACTCTTTCTAACCTAAAGCTTTCTTATTTATAATACTAATCACTCTTCCTAAATCTATTTAGGCCCAATAACTTATTCTTATTTCTATTCTAACCTCCAATTCTACTTACACTAATAATTCTCATATTCTAATAAATAATAGAATAATGCCACATAATAAAATACTAACACCTCATATATATAAATAAATCACATAAATAGATTCTAACTTAATAAAAAAATAATTAAATAAAAGGAGGGCGTTACAACTCTCCCCAACTTAAAAGAATTTCGTCCTCGAAATTCAAAGCACAAGAAAAAATAAATTTAGTTATTGCTTCTTCAAACAAAACACAAAACCACATCAAAGTTAGTCAGTTAAACATTATCACATAATAAAACATAACTACTAACTAGAAAACATGACGACACGACACAACGACTCATCTACTTGGCTGGACGGACCGACCTGCTCTGATACCAATTGTAACACCCCGTTTTCCCAACGTGAAAATTTCATAATAAATTATCAGAGTAATTCACAAAAACGGAATGCTACGTCTCTTTATCATAAAATCTTAACAAAATAGATAATAATATATCCTTCAAAAATTCATCAACATAATATTTAAAAAACTTCGCAGCGGATTTAGTTTAACAATAGAAATAGTCTCGGCACGCAGGCCTCATCATAAAAGTCTCATAAATCTTAGTTCAATAATAATCCTTAAACTTCAAAAGCAATACGTAAAGGAACAGAAAATAGTATTAAAATCCCCATCCTGTTACGTATCAGAGCACCTAAGGACACAGTGAGAGATAGTCACCCACGACCGCAGCTAATCATGATTACCTGCAAGTTACTCATACGAAGAGCAACATTTTCAAGCAGAAGGGGTGAGATTTCTCAAACAATGATATTAAGCTTATAAATCATAAATTATATTTAACAATATAAACATCTTATAATTTAACAATTATAATCAAATACATAGACATCATCATTTCATCTTAGCAATATATCATCATATAGCAGTCACATTCATCGTCACATATCATCATAAAATATCATCATTAAATCATACTCAAACATCTTTTAAATCAACATCAAACATCATATACAACTTGATACTTGACTCGACAATGCGACTCAACTTGACAATGCAACTCTTAACAACTTAACGACTCAAATCATCGTGAAACTTCTTGATATGCAAATGCATGTGGTACCATTCAGCAACATATATGAGCGTAATTAGGCTCTTCAACAAGTGAGCATAAAGCTGCCGGGCTTAAAGCCCCCAGCGTAATTTGAGCATAAAGCTGCCGGGCCTAAAGCCCCCATCTTTAATGAGTATGCAATGGACTCAACTCCTACAACTTAGACATCTTGAACTTCTTAAACAACTTATATGATTCCAATAATTTGGACAACTTCTTACGACTTCACAACTTAGACCGACACTTACAACTTTATGACATTAATGGTCAACAACATCAAACGATAAACATCAACATCTTAAACATCGCATCAACATAAGCATCATAAATAACACATATTTAAATCACACATCTTCCAAATAGCACTTCATTATATAACACATCTTTAAATAGCATCATTATCAAATACACATCATTAAATAGCACTTCAGTTATACATCATCAATTAACACATCAATTTCATATCATCAAATAATTCACAAATTACACTTAGTCAAATAATACATCAACTATACTTCTTAAATATCACATCTTTACATACCACATCTTTAAATCATATACATCTTCTAATAACACATCTTTATATAACACATAGTCAAATAATACATTTAATTCACATCGTTAAATCACACATTATCAAATAATTTCATCTTTCATCATCTTATAATTTATTTTATTTGTCTATAAAAAAAAGCTCAACAACTACATATAACATGCACCAACCGAAAAAGCTATTAGCAATATTAAAATAAGCAACATATATATATATCAAATATATAACACAAAGTGATTTCAATGAGCTATCGGTTCTGTACTGTAGTTTAGGAACACACTAGCCATTAAGCAAGCAAGGTATATGAAAAGTAACAAATTCATGATAAACTAAAATGTGAGTCCACTGTATGTGAATCAATTTGTATATTATCTGAAAGCAGTTGGACAACTAGATCGAATGGAATAAGCAATTTTAATTAAAACAGAAAAGTCTAAAAAGAGTAACAACCGATTAGTTTCAAAAAAAAAATGTGAACAGTCAAAAGACCAAATATTTACTTCATCGCATAGTATAACCAGGAAATAATTAAATCCAAATCTGAATAAAAACATAAATTTAATCCGAGATTCATCAAAGGAATAAGAAAACAACGAAAATTAACAACCCTACACTATCCACATGATTACACAACCCTTATGGTGAATAGAGACTCCCCCTTACAAACTCATCCTAAAACATGTTAGATGCAATCTAATGATTCAAAGACCTAATATTAGTGAAAGATAGTCTCACCCTTACCTTAGATTGTTTTTCTGAAATCAAAAGCAGTGTTCTTCGTTCCTGAGGTTCTCTCTCTCTGAGTTCTCCTTTTTCTCCAAAAAGCGGTTTAACGTAAAAACTCTTTCTAACCTAAGCTTTCTTATTTATAATACTAATCACTCTTCCTAAATCTATTTAGGCCCAATAACTTATTCTTATTTCTATTCTAACCTCCAATTCTACTTACACTAATAATTCTCATATTCTAATAAATAATAGAATAATGCCACATAATAAAATACTAACACCTCATATATATAAATAAATCACATAAATAGATTCTAACTTAATAAAAAAATAATTAAATAAAAGGAGGGCGTTACAACTCTCCCCAACTTAAAAGAATTTCGTCCTCGAAATTCAAAGCACAAGAAAAAATAAATTTAGTTATTGCTTCTTCAAACAAAACACAAAACCACATCAAAGTTAGTCAGTTAAACATGATCACATAATAAAACATAACTACTAACTAGAAAACATGACGACACGACACAACGACTCATCTACTTGGCTGGACGGACCGACCTGCTCTGATACCAATTGTAACACCCCGTTTTCCCAACGTGAAAATTTCATAATAAATTATCAGAGTAATTCACAAAAACGGAATGCTACGTCTCTTTATCATAAAATCTTAACAAAATAGATAATAATATATCCTTCAAAAATTCATCAACATAATATTTAAAAAACTTCGCAGCGGATTTAGTTTAACAATAGAAATAGTCTCGGCACGCAGGCCTCATCATAAAAGTCTCATAAATCTTAGTTCAATAATAATCCTTAAACTTCAAAAGCAATACGTAAAGGAACAGAAAATAGTATTAAAATCCCCATCCTGTTACGTATCAGAGCACCTAAGGACACAGTGAGAGATAGTCACCCACGACTGCAGCTAATCATGATTACCTGCAAGTTACTCATACGAAGAGCAACATTTTCAAGCAGAAGGGGTGAGATTTCTCAAACAATGATATTAAGCTTATAAATCATAAATTATATTTAACAATATAAACATCTTATAATTTAACAATTATAATCAAATACATAGACATCATCATTTCATCTTAGCAATATATCATCATATAGCAGTCACATTCATCGTCACATATCACCATAAAATATCATCATTAAATCATACTCAAACATCTTTTAAATCAACATCAAACATCATATACAACTTGATACTTGACTCGACAATGCGACTCAACTTGACAATGCAACTCTTAACAACTTAACGACTCAAATCATCGTGAAACTTCTTGATATGCAAATGCATGTGGTACCATTCAGCAACATATATGAGCGTAATTAGGCTCTTCAACAAGTGAGCATAAAGCTGCCGGGCTTAAAGCCCCCAACGTAATTTGAGCATAAAGCTGCCGGGCCTAAAGCCCCCATCTTTAATGAGTATGCAATGGACTCAACTCCTACAACTTAGACATCTTGAACTTCTTAAACAACTTATATGATTCCAATAATTTGGACAACTTCTTACGACTTCACAACTTAGACCGACACTTACAACTTTATGACATTAATGGTCAACAACATCAAACGATAAACATCAACATCTTAAACATCGCATCAACATAAGCATCATAAATAACACATATTTAAATCACACATCTTCCAAATAGCACTTCATTATATAACACATCTTTAAATAGCATCATTATCAAATACACATCATTAAATAGCACTTCAGTTATACATCATCAATTAACACATCAATTTCATATCATCAAATAATTCACAAATTACACTTAGTCAAATAATACATCAACTATACTTCTTAAATATCACATCTTTACATACCACATCTTTAAATCATATACATCTTCAAATAACACATCTTTATATAACATATAGTCAAATAATACATTTAATTCACATCGTTAAATCACACATTATCAAATAATTTCATCTTTCATCATCTTATAATTTATTTTATTTGTCTATAAAAAAAAGCTCAACAACTACATATAACATGCACCAACCGAAAAAACTATTAGCAATATTAAAATAAGCAACATATATATATATATATCAAATATATAACACAAAGTGATTTCAATGAGCTATCGGTTCTGTACTGTAGTTTAGGAACACACTAGCCATTAAGCAAGCAAGGTATATGAAAAGTAACAAATTCATGATAAACTAAAATGTGAGTCCACTGTATGTGAATCAATTTGTATATTATCTGAAAGCAGTTGGACAACTAGATCGAATGGAATAAGCAATTTTAATTAAAACAAAAAAGTCTAAAAAGAGTAACAACCGATCAGTTTCAAAAAAAAAATGTGAACAGTCAAAAGATCAAATATTTACTTCATCGCATAGTATAACCAGGAAATAATTAAATCCAAATCTGAATAAAAACACAAATTTAATCCGAGATTCATCAAAGGAATAAGAAAACAACGAAAATTAACAACCCTACACTATCCACATGATTACACAACCCTTATGGTGAATAGAGACTCCCCCTTACAAACTCATCCTAAAACATGTTAGATGCAATCTAATGATTCAAAGACCTAATATTAGTGAAAGATAGTCTCACCCTTACCTTAGATTGTTTTTCTGAAATCAAAAGCAGCGTTCTTCGTTCCTGAGGTTCTCTCTCTCTGAGTTCTCCTCTTTCTCCAAAAAGCGGTTTAACGTAAAAACTCTTTCTAACCTAAAGCTTTCTTATTTATAATACTAATCACTCTTCCTAAATCTATTTAGGCCCAATAACTTATTCTTATTTCTATTCTAACCTCCAATTCTACTTACACTAATAATTCTCATATTCTAATAAATAATAGAATAATGCCACATAATAAAATACTAACACCTCATATATATAAATAAATCACATAAATAGATTCTAACTTAATAAAAAAATAATTAAATAAAAGGAGGGCGTTACAACTCTCCCCAACTTAAAAGAATTTCGTCCTCGAAATTCAAAGCACAAGAAAAAATAAATTTAGTTATTGCTTCTTCAAACAAAACACAAAACCACATCAAAGTTAGTCAGTTAAACATGATCACATAATAAAACATAACTACTAACTAGAAAACATGACGACACGACACAACGACTCATCTACTTGGCTGGACGGACCGACCTGCTCTGATACCAATTGTAACACCCCGTTTTCCCAACGTGAAAATTTCATAATAAATTATCAGAGTAATTCACAAAAACGGAATGCTACGTCTCTTTATCATAAAATCTTAACAAAATAGATAATAATATATCCTTCAAAAATTCATCAACATAATATTTAAAAAACTTCGCAGCGGATTTAGTTTAACAATAGAAATAGTCTCGGCACGCAGGCCTCATCATAAAAGTCTCATAAATCTTAGTTCAATAATAATCCTTAAACTTCAAAAGCAATACGTAAAGGAACAGAAAATAGTATTAAAATCCCCATCCTGTTACGTATCAGAGCACCTAAGGACACAGTGAGAGATAGTCACCCACGACCGCAGCTAATCATGATTACCTGCAAGTTACTCATACGAAGAGCAACATTTTCAAGCAGAAGGGGTGAGATTTCTCAAACAATGATATTAAGCTTATAAATCATAAATTATATTTAACAATATAAACATCTTATAATTTAACAATTATAATCAAATACATAGACATCATCATTTCATCTTAGCAATATATCATCATATAGCAGTCACATTCATCGTCACATATCATCATAAAATATCATCATTAAATCATACTCAAACATCTTTTAAATCAACATCAAACATCATATACAACTTGATACTTGACTCGACAATGCGACTCAACTTGACAATGCAACTCTTAACAACTTAACGACTCAAATCATCGTGAAACTTCTTGATATGCAAATGCATGTGGTCCCATTCAGCAACATATATGAGCGTAATTAGGCTCTTCAACAAGTGAGCATAAAGATGCCGGGCTTAAAGCCCCCAACGTAATTTGAGCATAAAGTTGTCGGGCCTAAAGCCCCCATCTTTAATGAGTATGCAATGGACTCAACTCCTACAACTTAGACATCTTGAACTTCTTAAACAACTTATATGATTCCAATAATTTGGACAACTTCTTACGACTTCACAACTTAGACCGACACTTACAACTTTATGACATTAATGGTCATCAACATCAAACGATAAACATCAACATCTTAAACATCGCATCAACATAAGCATCATAAATAACACATATTTAAATCACACATCTTCCAAATAGCACTTCATTATATAACACATCTTTAAATAGCATCATTATCAAATACACATCATTAAATAGCACTTCAGTTATACATCATCAATTAACACATCAATTTCATATCATCAAATAATTCACAAATTACACTTAGTCAAATAATACATCAACTATACTTCTTAAATATCACATCTTTACATACCACATCTTTAAATCATATACATCTTCTAATAACACATCTTTATATAACACATAGTCAAATAATACATTTAATTCACATCGTTAAATCACACATTATCAAATAATTTCATCTTTCATCATCTTATAATTTATTTTATTTGTCTATAAAAAAAAGCTCAACAACTACATATAACATGCACCAACCGAAAAAGCTATTAGCAATATTAAAATAAGCAACATATATATATAGCAAATATATAACACAAAGTGATTTCAATGAGCTATCGGTTCTGTACTGTAGTTTAGGAACACACTAGCCATTAAGCAAGCAAGGTATATGAAAAGTAACAAATTCATGATAAACTAAAATGTGAGTCCACTGTATGTGAATCAATTTGTATATTATCTGAAAGCAGTTGGACAACTAGATCGAATGGAATAAGCAATTTTAATTAAAACAAAAAAGTCTAAAAAGAGTAACAACCGATCAGTTTCAAAAAAAAAATGTGAACAGTCAAAAGATCAAATATTTACTTCATCGCATAGTATAACCAGGAAATAATTAAATCCAAATCTGAATAAAAACACAAATTTAATCCGAGATTCATCAAAGGAATAAGAAAACAACGAAAATTAACAACCCTACACTATCCACATGATTACACAACCCTTATGGTGAATAGAGACTCCCCCTTACAAACTCATCCTAAAACATGTTAGATGCAATCTAATGATTCAAAGACCTAATATTAGTGAAAGATAGTCTCACCCTTACCTTAGATTGTTTTTCTGAAATCAAAAGCAGCGTTCTTCGTTCCTGAGGTTCTCTCTCTCTGAGTTCTCCTCTTTCTCCAAAAAGCGGTTTAACGTAAAAACTCTTTCTAACCTAAAGCTTTCTTATTTATAATACTAATCACTCTTCCTAAATCTATTTAGGCCCAATAACTTATTCTTATTTCTATTCTAACCTCCAATTCTACTTACACTAATAATTCTCATATTCTAATAAATAATAGAATAATGCCACATAATAAAATACTAACACCTCATATATATAAATAAATCACATAAATAGATTCTAACTTAATAAAAAAATAATTAAATAAAAGGAGGGCGTTACAACTCTCCCCAACTTAAAAGAATTTCGTCCTCGAAATTCAAAGCACAAGAAAAAATAAATTTAGTTATTGCTTCTTCAAACAAAACACAAAACCACATCAAAGTTAGTCAGTTAAACATGATCACATAATAAAACATAACTACTAACTAGAAAACATGACGACACGACACAACGACTCATCTACTTGGCTGGACGGACCGACCTGCTCTGATACCAATTGTAACACCCCGTTTTCCCAACGTGAAAATTTCATAATAAATTATCAGAGTAATTCACAAAAACGGAATGCTACGTCTCTTTATCATAAAATCTTAACAAAATAGATAATAATATATCCTTCAAAAATTCATCAACATAATATTTAAAAAACTTCGCAGCGGAATTAGTTTAACGATAGAAATAGTCTCGGCACGTAGGCCTCATCATAAAAGTCTCATAAATCTTAGTTCAATAATAATCCTTAAACTTCAAAAGCAATACGTAAAGGAACAGAAAATAGTATTAAAATCTTCATCCTGTTACGTATCAGAGCACCTAAGGACACAGTGAGAGATAGTCACCCACAACTGCAGCTAATCATGATTACCTGCAAGTTACTCATACGAAGAGCAACATTTTCAAGCAGAAGGGGTGAGATTTCTCAAACAATGATATTAAGCTTATAAATCATAAATTATATTTAACAATATAAACATCTTATAATTTAACAATTATAATCAAATACATAGACATCATCATTTCATCTTAGCAATATATCATCATATAGCAGTCACATTCATCGTCACATATCATCATAAAATATCATCATTAAATCATACTCAAACATCTTTTAAATCAACATCAAACATCATATACAACTTGATACTTGACTCGACAATGCGACTCAACTTGACAATGCAACTCTTAACAACTTAACGACTCAAATCATCGTGAAACTTCTTGATATGCAAATGCATGTGGTACCATTCAGCAACATATATGAGCGTAATTAGGCTCTTCAACAAGTGAGCATAAAGATGCCGGGCTTAAAGCCCCCAACGTAATTTGAGCATAAAGCTGCCGGGCCTAAAGCCCCCATCTTTAATGAGTATGCAATGGACTCAACTCCTACAACTTAGACATCTTGAACTTCTTAAACAACTTATATGATTCCAATAATTTGGACAACTTCTTACGACTTCACAACTTAGACCGACACTTACAACTTTATGACATTAATGGTCAACAACATCAAACGATAAACATCAACATCTTAAACATCGCATCAACATAAGCATCATAAATAACACATATTTAAATCACACATCTTCCAAATAGCACTTCATTATATAACACATCTTTAAATAGCATCATTATCAAATACACATCATTAAATAGCACTTCAGTTATACATCATCAATTAACACATCAATTTCATATCATCAAATAATTCACAAATTACACTTAGTCAAATAATACATCAACTATACTTCTTAAATATCACATCTTTACATACCACATCTTTAAATCATATACATCTTCTAATAACACATCTTTATATAACACATAGTCAAATAATACATTTAATTCACATCGTTAAATCACACATTATCAAATAATTTCATCTTTCATCATCTTATAATTTATTTTATTTGTCTATAAAAAAAAGCTCAACAACTACATATAACATGCACCAACCGAAAAAGCTATTAGCAATATTAAAATAAGCAACATATATATATATCAAATATATAACACAAAGTGATTTCAATGAGCTATCGGTTCTGTACTGTAGTTTAGGAACACACTAGCCATTAAGCAAGCAAGGTATATGAAAAGTAACAAATTCATGATAAACTAAAATGTGAGTCCACTGTATGTGAATCAATTTGTATATTATCTGAAAGCAGTTGGACAACTAGATCGAATGGAATAAGCAATTTTAATTAAAACAGAAAAGTCTAAAAAGAGTAACAACCGATTAGTTTCAAAAAAAAAATGTGAACAGTCAAAAGACCAAATATTTACTTCATCGCATAGTATAACCAGGAAATAATTAAATCCAAATCTGAATAAAAACATAAATTTAATCCGAGATTCATCAAAGGAATAAGAAAACAACGAAAATTAACAACCCTACACTATCCACATGATTACACAACCCTTATGGTGAATAGAGACTCCCCCTTACAAACTCATCCTAAAACATGTTAGATGCAATCTAATGATTCAAAGACCTAATATTAGTGAAAGATAGTCTCACCCTTACCTTAGATTGTTTTTCTGAAATCAAAAGCAGCGTTCTTCGTTCCTGAGGTTCTCTCTCTCTGAGTTCTCCTCTTTCTCCAAAAAGCGGTTTAACGTAAAAACTCTTTCTAACCTAAGCTTTCTTATTTATAATACTAATCACTCTTCCTAAATCTATTTAGGCCCAATAACTTATTCTTATTTCTATTCTAACCTCCAATTCTACTTACACTAATAATTCTCATATTCTAATAAATAATAGAATAATGCCACATAATAAAATACTAACACCTCATATATATAAATAAATCACATAAATAGATTCTAACTTAATAAAAAAATAATTAAATAAAAGGAGGGCGTTACAACTCTCCCCAACTTAAAAGAATTTCGTCCTCGAAATTCAAAGCACAAGAAAAAATAAATTTAGTTATTGCTTCTTCAAACAAAACACAAAACCACATCAAAGTTAGTCAGTTAAACATGATCACATAATAAAACATAACTACTAACTAGAAAACATGACGACACGACACAACGACTCATCTACTTGGCTGGACGGACCGACCTGCTCTGATACCAATTGTAACACCCCGTTTTCCCAACGTGAAAATTTCATAATAAATTATCAGAGTAATTCACAAAAACGGAATGCTACGTCTCTTTATCATAAAATCTTAACAAAATAGATAATAATATATCCTTCAAAAATTCATCAACATAATATTTAAAAAACTTCGCAGCGGAATTAGTTTAACGATAGAAATAGTCTCGGCACGTAGGCCTCATCATAAAAGTCTCATAAATCTTAGTTCAATAATAATCCTTAAACTTCAAAAGCAATACGTAAAGGAACAGAAAATAGTATTAAAATCTTCATCCTGTTACGTATCAGAGCACCTAAGGACACAGTGAGAGATAGTCACCCACAACTGCAGCTAATCATGATTACCTGCAAGTTACTCATACGAAGAGCAACATTTTCAAGCAGAAGGGGTGAGATTTCTCAAACAATGATATTAAGCTTATAAATCATAAATTATATTTAACAATATAAACATCTTATAATTTAACAATTATAATCAAATACATAGACATCATCATTTCATCTTAGCAATATATCATCATATAGCAGTCACATTCATCGTCACATATCATCATAAAATATCATCATTAAATCATACTCAAACATCTTTTAAATCAACATCAAACATCATATACAACTTGATACTTGACTCGACAATGCGACTCAACTTGACAATGCAACTCTTAACAACTTAACGACTCAAATCATCGTGAAACTTCTTGATATGCAAATGCATGTGGTACCATTCAGCAACATATATGAGCGTAATTAGGCTCTTCAACAAGTGAGCATAAAGATGCCGGGCTTAAAGCCCCCAACGTAATTTAAGCATAAAGCTGCCGGGCCTAAAGCCCCCATCTTTAATGAGTATGCAATGGACTCAACTCCTACAACTTAGACATCTTGAACTTCTTAAACAACTTATATGATTCCAATAATTTGGACAACTTCTTACGACTTCACAACTTAGACCGACACTTACAACTTTATGACATTAATGGTCAACAACATCAAACGATAAACATCAACATCTTAAACATCGCATCAACATAAGCATCATAAATAACACATATTTAAATCACACATCTTCCAAATAGCACTTCATTATATAACACATCTTTAAATAGCATCATTATCAAATACACATCATTAAATAGCACTTCAGTTATACATCATCAATTAACACATCAATTTCATATCATCAAATAATTCACAAATTACACTTAGTCAAATAATACATCAACTATACTTCTTAAATATCACATCTTTACATACCACATCTTTAAATCATATACATCTTCTAATAACACATCTTTATATAACACATAGTCAAATAATACATTTAATTCACATCGTTAAATCACACATTATCAAATAATTTCATCTTTCATCATCTTATAATTTATTTTATTTGTCTATAAAAAAAAGCTCAACAACTACATATAACATGCACCAACCGAAAAAGCTATTAGCAATATTAAAATAAGCAACATATATATATATCAAATATATAACACAAAGTGATTTCAATGAGCTATCGGTTCTGTACTGTAGTTTAGGAACACACTAGCCATTAAGCAAGCAAGGTATATGAAAAGTAACAAATTCATGATAAACTAAAATGTGAGTCCACTGTATGTGAATCAATTTGTATATTATCTGAAAGCAGTTGGACAACTAGATCGAATGGAATAAGCAATTTTAATTAAAACAGAAAAGTCTAAAAAGAGTAACAACCGATTAGTTTCAAAAAAAAAATGTGAACAGTCAAAAGACCAAATATTTACTTCATCGCATAGTATAACCAGGAAATAATTAAATCCAAATCTGAATAAAAACATAAATTTAATCCGAGATTCATCAAAGGAATAAGAAAACAACGAAAATTAACAACCCTACACTATCCACATGATTACACAACCCTTATGGTGAATAGAGACTCCCCCTTACAAACTCATCCTAAAACATGTTAGATGCAATCTAATGATTCAAAGACCTAATATTAGTGAAAGATAGTCTCACCCTTACCTTAGATTGTTTTTCTGAAATCAAAAGCAGCGTTCTTCGTTCCTGAGGTTCTCTCTCTCTGAGTTCTCCTCTTTCTCCAAAAAGCGGTTTAACGTAAAAACTCTTTCTAACCTAAGCTTTCTTATTTATAATACTAATCACTCTTCCTAAATCTATTTAGGCCCAATAACTTATTCTTATTTCTATTCTAACCTCCAATTCTACTTACACTAATAATTCTCATATTCTAATAAATAATAGAATAATGCCACATAATAAAATACTAACACCTCATATATATAAATAAATCACATAAATAGATTCTAACTTAATAAAAAAATAATTAAATAAAAGGAGGGCGTTACAACTCTCCCCAACTTAAAAGAATTTCGTCCTCGAAATTCAAAGCACAAGAAAAAATAAATTTAGTTATTGCTTCTTCAAACAAAACACAAAACCACATCAAAGTTAGTCAGTTAAACATGATCACATAATAAAACATAACTACTAACTAGAAAACATGACGACACGACACAACGACTCATCTACTTGGCTGGACGGACCGACCTGCTCTGATACCAATTGTAACACCCCGTTTTCCCAACGTGAAAATTTCATAATAAATTATCAGAGTAATTCACAAAAACGGAATGCTACGTCTCTTTATCATAAAATCTTAACAAAATAGATAATAATATATCCTTCAAAAATTCATCAACATAATATTTAAAAAACTTCGCAGCGGAATTAGTTTAACGATAGAAATAGTCTCGGCACGTAGGCCTCATCATAAAAGTCTCATAAATCTTAGTTCAATAATAATCCTTAAACTTCAAAAGCAATACGTAAAGGAACAGAAAATAGTATTAAAATCTTCATCCTGTTACGTATCAGAGCACCTAAGGACACAGTGAGAGATAGTCACCCACGACTGCAGCTAATCATGATTACCTGCAAGTTACTCATACGAAGAGCAACATTTTCAAGCAGAAGGGGTGAGATTTCTCAAACAATGATATTAAGCTTATAAATCATAAATTATATTTAACAATATAAACATCTTATAATTTAACAATTATAATCAAATACATAGACATCATCATTTCATCTTAGCAATATATCATCATATAGCAGTCACATTCATCGTCACATATCACCATAAAATATCATCATTAAATCATACTCAAACATCTTTTAAATCAACATCAAACATCATATACAACTTGATACTTGACTCGACAATGCGACTCAACTTGACAATGCAACTCTTAACAACTTAACGACTCAAATCATCGTGAAACTTCTTGATATGCAAATGCATGTGGTACCATTCAGCAACATATATGAGCGTAATTAGGCTCTTCAACAAGTGAGCATAAAGCTGCCGGGCTTAAAGCCCCCAACGTAATTTGAGCATAAAGCTGCCGGGCCTAAAGCCCCCATCTTTAATGAGTATGCAATGGACTCAACTCCTACAACTTAGACATCTTGAACTTCTTAAACAACTTATATGATTCCAATAATTTGGACAACTTCTTACGACTTCACAACTTAGACCGACACTTACAACTTTATGACATTAATGGTCAACAACATCAAACGATAAACATCAACATCTTAAACATCGCATCAACATAAGCATCATAAATAACACATATTTAAATCACACATCTTCCAAATAGCACTTCATTATATAACACATCTTTAAATAGCATCATTATCAAATACACATCATTAAATAGCACTTCAGTTATACATCATCAATTAACACATCAATTTCATATCATCAAATAATTCACAAATTACACTTAGTCAAATAATACATCAACTATACTTCTTAAATATCACATCTTTACATACCACATCTTTAAATCATATACATCTTCAAATAACACATCTTTATATAACATATAGTCAAATAATACATTTAATTCACATCGTTAAATCACACATTATCAAATAATTTCATCTTTCATCATCTTATAATTTATTTTATTTGTCTATAAAAAAAAGCTCAACAACTACATATAACATGCACCAACCGAAAAAGCTATTAGCAATATTAAAATAAGCAACATATATATATATATCAAATATATAACACAAAGTGATTTCAATGAGCTATCGGTTCTGTACTGTAGTTTAGGAACACACTAGCCATTAAGCAAGCAAGGTATATGAAAAGTAACAAATTCATGATAAACTAAAATGTGAGTCCACTGTATGTGAATCAATTTGTATATTATCTGAAAGCAGTTGGACAACTAGATCGAATGGAATAAGCAATTTTAATTAAAACAAAAAAGTCTAAAAAGAGTAACAACCGATCAGTTTCAAAAAAAAAATGTGAACAGTCAAAAGATCAAATATTTACTTCATCGCATAGTATAACCAGGAAATAATTAAATCCAAATCTGAATAAAAACACAAATTTAATCCGAGATTCATCAAAGGAATAAGAAAACAACGAAAATTAACAACCCTACACTATCCACATGATTACACAACCCTTATGGTGAATAGAGACTCCCCCTTACAAACTCATCCTAAAACATGTTAGATGCAATCTAATGATTCAAAGACCTAATATTAGTGAAAGATAGTCTCACCCTTACCTTAGATTGTTTTTCTGAAATCAAAAGCAGCGTTCTTCGTTCCTGAGGTTCTCTCTCTCTGAGTTCTCCTCTTTCTCCAAAAAGCGGTTTAACGTAAAAACTCTTTCTAACCTAAAGCTTTCTTATTTATAATACTAATCACTCTTCCTAAATCTATTTAGGCCCAATAACTTATTCTTATTTCTATTCTAACCTCCAATTCTATTTACACTAATAATTCTCATATTCTAATAAATAATAGAATAATGCCACATAATAAAATACTAACACCTCATATATATAAATAAATCACATAAATAGATTCTAACTTAATAAAAAAATAATTAAATAAAAGGAGGGCGTTACAACTCTCCCCAACTTAAAAGAATTTCGTCCTCGAAATTCAAAGCACAAGAAAAAATAAATTTAGTTATTGCTTCTTCAAACAAAACACAAAACCACATCAAAGTTAGTCAGTTAAACATGATCACATAATAAAACATAACTACTAACTAGAAAACATGACGACACGACACAACGACTCATCTACTTGGCTGGACGGACCGACCTGCTCTGATACCAATTGTAACACCCCGTTTTCCCAACGTGAAAATTTCATAATAAATTATCAGAGTAATTCACAAAAACGGAATGCTATGTCTCTTTATCATAAAATCTTAACAAAATAGATAATAATATATCCTTCAAAAATTCATCAACATAATATTTAAAAAACTTCGCAGCGGATTTAGTTTAACAATAGAAATAGTCTCGGCACGCAGGCCTCATCATAAAAGTCTCATAAATCTTAGTTCAATAATAATCCTTAAACTTCAAAAGCAATACGTAAAGGAACGGAAAATAGTATTAAAATCCCCATCCTGTTACGTATCAGAGCACCTAAGGACACAGTGAGAGATAGTCACCCACGACTGCATCTAATCATGATTACCTGCAAGTTACTCATACGAAGAGCAACATTTTCAAGCAGAAGGGGTGAGATTTCTCAAACAATGATATTAAGCTTATAAATCATAAATTATATTTAACAATATAAACATCTTATAATTTAACAATTATAATCAAATACATAGACATCATCATTTCATCTTAGCAATATATCATCATATAGCAGTCACATTCATCGTCACATATCACCATAAAATATCATCATTAAATCATACTCAAACATCTTTTAAATCAACATCAAACATCATATACAACTTGATACTTGACTCGACAATGCGACTCAACTTGACAATGCAACTCTTAACAACTTAACGACTCAAATCATCGTGAAACTTCTTGATATGCAAATGCATGTGGTACCATTCAGCAACATATATGAGCGTAATTAGGCTCTTCAACAAGTGAGCATAAAGCTGCCGGGCTTAAAGCCCCCAACGTAATTTGAGCATAAAGCTGCCGGGCCTAAAGCCCCCATCTTTAATGAGTATGCAATGGACTCAACTCCTACAACTTAGACATCTTGAACTTCTTAAACAACTTATATGATTCCAATAATTTGGACAACTTCTTACGACTTCACAACTTAGACCGACACTTACAACTTTATGACATTAATGGTCAACAACATCAAACGATAAACATCAACATCTTAAACATCGCATCAACATAAGCATCATAAATAACACATATTTAA
This sequence comes from Medicago sativa, assembly GCF_051527215.1. NCBI lineage: Eukaryota > Viridiplantae > Streptophyta > Magnoliopsida > Fabales > Fabaceae > Medicago > Medicago sativa. Next base: position 35,093,914 of record NC_140755.1, on the reverse strand, counting down.
ATCACACATCTTCCAAATAGCACTTCATTATATAACACATCTTTAAATAGCATCATTATCAAATACACATCATTAAATAGCACTTCAGTTATACATCATCAATTAACACATCAATTTCATATCATCAAATAATTCACAAATTACACTTAGTCAAATAATACATCAACTATACTTCTTAAATATCACATCTTTACATACCACATCTTTAAATCATATACATCTTCAAATAACACATCTTTATATAACATATAGTCAAATAATACATTTAATTCACATCGTTAAATCACACATTATCAAATAATTTCATCTTTCATCATCTTATAATTTATTTTATTTGTCTATAAAAAAAAGCTCAACAACTACATATAACATGCACCAACCGAAAAAGCTATTAGCAATATTAAAATAAGCAACATATATATATATATCAAATATATAACACAAAGTGATTTCAATGAGCTATCGGTTCTGTACTGTAGTTTAGGAACACACTAGCCATTAAGCAAGCAAGGTATATGAAAAGTAACAAATTGATGATAAACTAAAATGTGAGTCCACTGTATGTGAATCAATTTGTATATTATCTGAAAGCAGTTGGACAACTAGATCGAATGGAATAAGCAATTTTAATTAAAACAAAAAAGTCTAAAAAGAGTAACAACCGATCAGTTTCAAAAAAAAAATGTGAACAGTCAAAAGATCAAATATTTACTTCATCGCATAGTATAACCAGGAAATAATTAAATCCAAATCTGAATAAAAACACAAATTTAATCCGAGATTCATCAAAGGAATAAGAAAACAACGAAAATTAACAACCCTACACTATCCACATGATTACACAACCCTTATGGTGAATAGAGACTCCCCCTTACAAACTCATCCTAAAACATGTTAGATGCAATCTAATGATTCAAAGACCTAATATTAGTGAAAGATAGTCTCACCCTTACCTTAGATTGTTTTTCTGAAATCAAAAGCAGCGTTCTTCGTTCCTGAGGTTCTCTCTCTCTGAGTTCTCCTCTTTCTCCAAAAAGCGGTTTAACGTAAAAACTCTTTCTAACCTAAAGCTTTCTTATTTATAATACTAATCACTCTTCCTAAATCTATTTAGGCCCAATAACTTATTCTTATTTCTATTCTAACCTCCAATTCTACTTACACTAATAATTCTCATATTCTAATAAATAATAGAATAATGCCACATAATAAAATACTAACACCTCATATATATAAATAAATCACATAAATAGATTCTAACTTAATAAAAAAATAATTAAATAAAAGGAGGGCGTTACAACTCTCCCCAACTTAAAAGAATTTCGTCCTCGAAATTCAAAGCACAAGAAAAAATAAATTTAGTTATTGCTTCTTCAAACAAAACACAAAACCACATCAAAGTTAGTCAGTTAAACATGATCACATAATAAAACATAACTACTAACTAGAAAACATGACAACACGACACAACGACTCATCTACTTGGCTGGACGGACCGACCTGCTCTGATACCAATTGTAACACCCCGTTTTCCCAACGTGAAAATTTCATAATAAATTATCAGAGTAATTCACAAAAACGGAATGCTATGTCTCTTTATCATAAAATCTTAACAAAATAGATAATAATATATCCTTCAAAAATTCATCAACATAATATTTAAAAAACTTCGCAGCGGATTTAGTTTAACAATAGAAATAGTCTCGGCACGCAGGCCTCATCATAAAAGTCTCATAAATCTTAGTTCAATAATAATCCTTAAACTTCAAAAGCAATACGTAAAGGAACGGAAAATAGTATTAAAATCCCCATCCTGTTACGTATCAGAGCACCTAAGGACACAGTGAGAGATAGTCACCCACGACTGCATCTAATCATGATTACCTGCAAGTTACTCATACGAAGAGCAACATTTTCAAGCAGAAGGGGTGAGATTTCTCAAACAATGATATTAAGCTTATAAATCATAAATTATATTTAACAATATAAACATCTTATAATTTAACAATTATAATCAAATACATAGACATCATCATTTCATCTTAGCAATATATCATCATATAGCAGTCACATTCATCGTCACATATCACCATAAAATATCATCATTAAATCATACTCAAACATCTTTTAAATCAACATCAAACATCATATACAACTTGATACTTGACTCGACAATGCGACTCAACTTGACAATGCAACTCTTAACAACTTAACGACTCAAATCATCGTGAAACTTCTTGATATGCAAATGCATGTGGTACCATTCAGCAACATATATGAGCGTAATTAGGCTCTTCAACAAGTGAGCATAAAGCTGCCGGGCTTAAAGCCCCCAACGTAATTTGAGCATAAAGCTGCCGGGCCTAAAGCCCCCATCTTTAATGAGTATGCAATGGACTCAACTCCTACAACTTAGACATCTTGAACTTCTTAAACAACTTATATGATTCCAATAATTTGGACAACTTCTTACGACTTCACAACTTAGACCGACACTTACAACTTTATGACATTAATGGTCAACAACATCAAACGATAAACATCAACATCTTAAACATCGCATCAACATAAGCATCATAAATAACACATATTTAAATCACACATCTTCCAAATAGCACTTCATTATATAACACATCTTTAAATAGCATCATTATCAAATACACATCATTAAATAGCACTTCAGTTATACATCATCAATTAACACATCAATTTCATATCATCAAATAATTCACAAATTACACTTAGTCAAATAATACATCAACTATTGTTATACCCTAATTTTGGACCTAAAAATACTTATTCAATTCTTTTTTTTTCTTGCATTATAAGTCATTTGAACTGTCTCTGATCAATTGCATCTTTCCCTGCATTTTATTTCAATGTTATTTGCAAAATTCACATAAAAGGGTATTTTAGTCATTTCCTGCATTCAACTCATTTTAATCTTTGAAAATTGTTTGAGTCTTTTAAATTGGTTTGTATAAGTCCTTGTTTCAATCTCATGTCAAAATTCATTTCAAAAAATATCAGTTGAGTCATTTTTTTAGTCAGTTTAGCCCCTAGGGGCATTTTAGTCATTTCCCATGTTAAAATTTCTTTCAGTCTTTTAAAAAATTTGTTTGAGTCTTTTCATTTGATTTGAATGAGTCTCTGTTTCATTCTATGTCAAAATCCATTTTAAAAATTGCATTTGAAGTCATTCTTATGCCAGTTTTGCCCCTAGGGGCATTTTGGTCATTTCAAGTTTCAAAACTCTGTTCAAATCCTAAAAATTGTCTCTGAGTCTTTTAATTTTGCTTGTATGAGTCTTTGATTCAATCCCTGTTAAAAATCCATTTTTAAATTTGTATCTGAGTCATTTTCAGTCGTTTTAGCCCCAGGGGCATTTTGGTCATTTCACACGAAATTTCGGCAGAGAGAGGTTACTTTGAAGTACCTCATTTAGGCCATGGGTTCATTTTAGTCCGTTTTGTCAAATTTTAGTCGTTTCACTTTACGTTTATTTCAAATTACGTTTTTTAATTCAATTTTATTACCTTTTTCATTCTAAGTCCCAAATTTCCAAAAATTTTGCATTTTGGTCCCTATCCTAGTCTCAAATATTTTTTAGTCCTTTATTTCGAAAATTCTTGTTTTTTAAGTTTTTTAAATTTGCAGAATAATTTCTTTAAATTTGCAGATTGGCCCTTTAGTTTTAAGAATTTGCAGATTGGTCCTTTTGTCCAAATTTTGTCCAGATCATCATTCCATAACACGTGTCAGCTCATTACTGGGTCTCAGGCACAGGTGTCAGCCTATAAAAGGCCTCAATCATTGCAGAACCATTCACTTCACGCCAACTCATCCAAAAATCATCACAAACACATTTCAGTTTCTCTCACTTCACTAAAACAGATCAAACCCAGAAAGTTCAAGAACAGCTTGAAGATTCAACGAATCTTCAAACCCTAACCGATTCAGTTACACTTCCAAACAACAAATTCATCACCAAATCCTTCAGTTTTTTTTGCCAAATTCAACATCACGAAACCATTACATTCATCAAAATCACTTCAATTTCACAAAGAAATTAGCAAAATCACGCGCAAACCCTAAGAAATTTCCAGAATCATCAATTGAGCAACATCGAAGTGGATTTCGTGCTAGTTCTCAGAGATTCTTCGAAGAATCATCATCATCGAACTGTGAGGACTGCAATTCAAGTGCAAGTCCAGTGGATTCACACGATCACAGTCAAAGAGAGGGAGAAGAAGAAGAATCGAAGGTTTTCTCAAGGATTTTGTTCGAACCTCCATTAAATCCAGGTATATTCAAAGAATCTTCTCGTCTGCACTATTAAATCATCATCGAAGACTCAAGATTGAAAATAAACGGTGAATCAAAGTGAGAACTTCGAAGGAATTCAAAGAAAAATTCGAAACGAAACCCTAATTCGAAAAATCATGAAGATTCACCGTTTGTTTTTCAAATACGAGTTCAATTCCATAATCAGGGAAGAAAATAGAGTAGGTTAGGGTTTCGTTTCATGAAAGTTGAAAATATAGAACCGAACGATACAATCCTAGATCTGCTTCGATCTAAGCTCGTTTTCAAGAAAACGTTTTCAGAATCATAAAGAGGAGGGAAAGAGCTTTAAGAAGATGTGCTTGTTTTTTAGATCGGAGAAGGTTGAAGCTCCGACGCGGCGGCGCCACCATGGGCCACCACGTCGGAAGTGGAGTGTCTCGTCGGAGAAGAGAGAGTCATTTGCAGACTCTCTCTCTCTAAGTCTTTGTTTAGTGAGAGAAAGGGAATGGGAAAGTGAACCTTGAACCGGTTCAAGGCCTTATATAGGCCACTGAACCGGTTCAACCCATGGTTCCATCCTGACCCGTCCTTAGGCCCAGTTCCTTACCTGTCTGCTGGTTTTGCTATATCCACCCCCCCATTCCTGCATGTTCTTGTTTTTTTTGATATTCACACCTCTGTTTGCTCAATCTTCTCATAAAAAAATCCTAGAATTTTTCTTATGTGTTCTTGATATTTTCCTTAACATTTGTGTGACTTTTTTTTGTGCTAAAGCCTGAGGAAAATATTTGAAGCATTTTCTTTGCTATTTTTTTTAGAATTAGTGATTTTCTTGCACTTTTAGCCTAAAAATCCTTTAAAAAATTCCTAAAAAAATTCCTATGTGTTCTTAACTATTTTCTTGATATTTTTGTGATATTTTCATATATTGAATCTTGGTTAAAAAGTGTGTGATATTTTTCTTGACAATTGTTTACTATTTTGGTTAAAAATTGTGAAATTTTATATGTTTTTGTGTCTTAAAAATGCTTTAAAAATCCTAAAAATTTGCATACACATTTCTTGATAACTTTGTAGTGTTCTTGTGACAATTTTGCATATTAAAGATTGGTGAACATAATGTGGCTAATTTTCCTACTATTTTGTGATATTTTGTGCTAAAAAAAAATAAATGAAAATTTGATTGATTTTAATCCAAATTGCTTGATGAATATTGGTGACCTATACCACTTGATTTCATAAGGTTTTAGCTACTGTTTGTGTTTAATATTGTTGCATAATTGTGAATCTTGGTAGGTTACTTAGCTTACAAGTCATTGTGTAAATAATGCAAAAAATGCTTAAAATTTGTTCTAAAATGCCAAGTAAATCATGTTGCCTTAATTCCCATTCCAAGACTTGTTTCTAAACCTTTAAAAATGCATTGGAATGTGAGAATTATAGGTCATATGGTTCTTGCATTCTATGAATAAATTTTAGCCATGTTTGCACTCATTTTCTATCCTTTATATTCTAGTGTTTCTCTTGCTTTATTTTCTTTGATATTGTCATGTGCTACTAACTCCTCTCATTTCATGTTTCATCATTTCATGAGCATCTCCATTTCATCCCGTATTCATCTCTATTTCTTTCTTGCAATTTAATTTGTACCAAAGTTAGGATGTAAACACTTAGGAGTTTTGTAATATTTTTCCTTCATGCACTTTTAATTTTCTTGGCAAAGAGGCCATAGAATGTATCTAGGATATGATGTAAAGGACAATGGACTCTAATGATGTACACTGACACAAGCACCGACACATGCACACACATCACTATATAGTTAGAATATGCATGTTTAGATGTATGTTTAGGATTGTATGTTTAGATGAATGCCTAGGACTTATACTTAGAAAAATCCAATTTTCCAAACAAATGTGAACAACTTCACTCAAGCATTTTTCATAATAAACCTTGGGGTCAAAACCCCATTGATTTTCCTTTTCATTTTCTTAATCAAATTTCAATAAAAGTTAATCATACTTTGACTTGTTTTTGCAAATGACTAATTCAACCTCACAATTTCCTAATCTCATGCCCCTTGAGGCCTCTTTCTATTCTTCAAACTCCATTTTCAAACTTAAAATCAACCAACAAAAACAAAAATATTTTTTGAGAGAGAACTACGGTGGATTTGATCCCTTAATCGGGTACGTAGGCAAGGAACAAAATTCCTTCAATTCAAATAAAATAAAAATCCAAAAACATTCTTCTCCCTCCAATTCTTCATTTAGCAAACTTTAGGTGTAAATAACACTTCAAAATAGCATTTAAAAATAAAGCGCGCGCGTAGAAATTAAAGACGGTTCCTATAGGTTACTATAGTCGTTATGGGTGCCTAACACCTTCCCGTAGCGAAAACAACTCCCGGACCTCGATTCTCAAGGGTTTTGCTTACTTTTTCCCTTCCCAAGAAAAAATGAGATATCACCGGTTAGAAAGGTTCAAACGTAATCAATGTTTGACACCCGAAAACCAAGATAAAACAGCTGGCGACTCCACTGGGGAGATTCGAGAGTTACGCCTAGTCTTTATTTCCACGCTTGCGCTTGTATTTTTACTTGCTTCTTTTACTTGTTTTCCTATGTGAATAAATGTTTAAATTCTTGCAAACGTGTGGGGTGAGAATATCAAAAGTCCTGCACCCGGGCTGAGTGAACTTAGGATTTAGGAGGGATATAATCGACAATTCATTCCGGGGGTTGCCTCGTGTTTTGGATTATGCGATCAATCCCACATAGCTAAGGCATTTTGGGGGTGATGTTGTCGGCGCGTGTTGTCGCGTTTAGGCACTTTACTTCTAATTGTTCTATGACGCTATGAACCGTAGATAACCAAACCCATCCATGGCCATTTTTTAGGACATAGTGCGGAGGCTAAACCGAGTGTTGTCTCGAGTTTTAGTCGTCACGCGATACTACACTCAAGTTAGACCTTCTTACGGATAATCATGGAGCGAGTGTTGTCTCGTGACACCATGATATACGTCGGAGAGGTTGCAACTTGGGAACCTTTTTAGAACCCGGTTATTATCTCCTAAAGCCCTAGTCTCACCTGACACCGTGTCCACCTGTGACTCCTTGACTTTGAACTTCAACCCACCATGTTTTCTCCGAACTTGAACATAATCATGCATTCATGCATACATGCATAAACTTTTTTCCATGCATTTATCGGAGGACTTAGACAAGTCATCTTTTGATCATCACGGATGTGAACACCAAGTGATACCATCTCAACTAAACTTCTAGTTTTGCTTAAGATCTTCAAATAAAACCGTGTTCCTCCGTGATGTTCACAACCACTTTGACAAGTCTTCTGACAAAAAAAAGAGTATTTTTGCATTTGCATATCATGCATCATTCATCGGTCACAAATGGCTTCCCGTGCTCATTGTCTCCTGGTTTTTCCGCCGCAGTCTGAAAGGTGGCTCGTGCTCGTAAGGTTTACCAACCAGATAGAGTTTATCAGACAAGATTGTACAAGAGAAGAAACATGGCTAACCTTGAGGAAGAGAATGCCAGCCCCTCGGGCCAGCCCATTAAAGAGTCTAATTTGGATGAAATTCTGAGGCTTATCAAGAAGAGTGACTATAAGATTGTTGACCAACTGCTGTAAACTCCATCAAAGATATCCATCTTGTCTCTGCTCATGAGCTCAGAAGCTCACAGGAAGGTGTTGATGAAGATACTTGAGCAAGCGTATGTTGATCATGAAGTCTCTGTGGATCAATTTGATGGGATAGTGAGCAATATTACTGCCTGCAACAACTTGGGGTTTGGTGACGATGAACTCCCCGAAGCAGGGAAACACCATAACCTGGCTCTGCATATCTCCGTACACTGCAAGTCTGACATGATATCCAATGTGTTGGTGGACACTGGATCGTCTCTGAATGTAATGCCTGAATCCACACTAAGGCAATTGAGTCATCATGGATTTTCTCTAAGGGGTAGCAGCTATCTGGTTAAAGCTTTTGATGGATCCCGCAAGGATGTTCTCGGGGAGGTAGACTTGCCAATTACCATTGGTCCGGAGACATTTCAGATCACTTTCCAAGTCATGGACATCAATGCCTCGTACAGCTGTCTCCTCGGAAGGCCGTGGATTCATGACGCTGGGGCAGTCACTTCTACTTTGCATCAAAAGCTCAAGTTCATGAGGAACGGTAAGATTGTCACTGTACATGGTGAAGAAGCATATCTGGTTAGCCAAGTGTCATCTTTCTCTTGTGTTGAAGCAGGGTCTGCTGAAGGAACGTCATTTCAAGGCTTGACTGTTGAGGGTGTAGAACCCCGAAGAGCTAGTGCTAGCATGGCTTCACTGAAGGACGCCCAGAAGGCTGTTCAAGCAGGGCAAGCTGCTGGCTGGGGCAAAGTGATTCAGATCTTGGAAAACAAACGTAAAGAGGGCCTTGGATTCTCCCCGACATATGCTGTTTCAAAGGGAACCTTTTACAGTGCTGGGTTCATCAATGCTATTACTGAAGATGCTGCTGAAGGTAGTCACGTGCCTACATTTGTTGTACCAGGAGGCACTGTGAGAAATTGGGAGGCCATTGATGTTCCCTTAGTCATGCATGCTTCCATGTAATGTGTCTTGTTGCTCATGTTTTCTTGTTTTCAAAATAACAATCCTTTCGCTCTGCCCAAGGCGAAAGTGATATCATTGTAAGGGCGTGTTTGTTTCGGCATTGCCGTTATCAATAAAAGTTGTCGTCTTTCTCACGACTCTTTGTTTTTTACTTTTTAGTGCCTTTTCCTTGGAAATAATGGTAATGCCAGAAAAAACCAAAACATCTGTTTTTTTCTTATTAATTTCAAAAATCTGCATGAAAAACTTTTTCTAAAATCATCCCAATCATATTATGCAGATTGAACCATAATAAACCCGTTGAACACAGTGACCCTATGGTTCCTCCAAATTTTGAATTCCCTGTATATGAAGCTGAAGATGAGGATGATGATGAAGAGATACCGTATGAGATCACTCGACTGCTTGAGCAGGAAAGAAGAGCCATTCAGCCTCACCATGAAGAGATTGAACTCATCAACCTGGGTACTGAAGAGAACAAGCGAGAGATCAAGGTTGGTGCTGCACTTGAGCCAGAAGTGAAAAGGAAGATTACTCAGCTTCTCCATGATTATCCAGATGTCTTTGCATGGTCCTATGAAAATATGCCGGGTCTAGATCCCAAGATTGTGGAACATCGGATACCGACAAGACCTGAATGTCCTCCTGTCAAACAGAAATTGAGAAGGTCTCGTCCAGACATGGCTCTTAAGATCAAGGCTGAAGTACAGAAGCAAATTGATGCGGGTTTCCTCATGACAGCTGAATATCCTGAGTGGATTGCCAACATCGTACCAGTACCAAAGAAAGATGGGAAAGTTCGAATGTGTGTTGATTACAGAGATTTGAATAAAGCTAGTCCAAAAGATAACTTCCCATTGCCTCATATTGATGTACTTGTTGACAGTACTGCTCAATCCAAAGTCTTCTCCTTTATGGATGGTTTCTCTGGTTATAATCAGATACGAATGTCTCCTGAAGATAGAGAAAAGACGTCCTTCATCACTCCATGGGGAACATTCTGTTATAAAGTGATGCCGTTTGGCTTGATAAATGCTGGTGCTACCTATCAAAGGGGTATGACCACTCTGTTTCATGATATGATTCACAAGGAAATTGAAGTATATGTTGATGATATGATTGTGAAGTCAAGTGATGAAGAGCAGCATGTTGTGTATTTGAAAAAGATGTTTGAAAGATTAAGAAAGTACAAGCTGCGGTTGAATCCTAACAAATGCACATTCGGTGTACGATCTGGGAAGTTGCTAGGCTTCATTGTTAGCCAGAGAGGCATTGAAGTTGATCCTGACAAAGTCCGAGCCATCAGAGAGTTGCCGGCCCCTCAAACTGAAAAGCAAGTCAGAGGTTTCCTCGGACGTCTAAACTACATTTCAAGATTCATATCTCACATGACCACTACTTGTGGACCAATCTTCAAACTGCTCAGAAAGAATCAGCCTGTTGTATGGAATGATGAATGTCAGGAAGCTTTTGATAGCATTAAAGAATACCTGTTGGAACCACCTATCCTTGTCCCGCCAGTGGAAGGAAGGCCATTGATTATGTATCTGTCAGTGTTAGATGATTCAGTGGGTTGTGTTCTCGGTCAACAAGACGAGACTGGTAAGAAAGAGCATGCTATCTACTATCTGAGCAAGAAGTTCACCGACTGTGAGACTCGGTATACAATGCTTGAAAAGACTTGTTGTGCTTTAGCCTGGGCTGCCAAACGCCTGCGTCATTACATGGTGAATCATACAACTTGGTTGGTATCCCGAATGGATCCAATCAAGTACATCTTTGAAAAGCCTGCTGTTACTGGAAAGATTGCACGTTGGCAAATGTTGTTGTCTGAATATGATATTGTGTACAAAGCTCAGAAAGCAATCAAAGGAAGTGTCCTTGCTGAGCATCTTGCTTGTCAACCTCTTGATGATTACCAGCCAATTAAGTTTGATTTCCCTGATGAAGAGATCATGTATCTGAAAGCAAAAGACTGTGAAGAACCCCTGATCAATGAAGGGCCGGATCCCAATAGCAAATGGGGATTGGTGTTTGATGGTGCTGTTAATGCTTACGGTAAAGGAATTGGAGCCATCATTGTAACTCCGCAGGGGCACCACATTCCTTTCACCGCTCGAATAACTTTTGAATGCACAAACAACATAGCTGAATATGAAGCATGCATCTTGGGCATTGAAGAAGCCCTTGATCTGAGAATTAAACACCTTGACATCTATGGAGATTCTGCACTTGTTATTAATCAGATAAAGGGTGAATGGGAGACTCGTCATGAGAAGCTGATCCCATACCGTGACTATGCAAGACGTCTGTTGACATACTTTACAAAGGTTGAGCTGCACCATATCCCTCGGGATGAAAATCAGATGGCTGACGCTCTTGCTACTCTGTCTTCCATGTTTCGTGTCAATCACTGGAATGATGTGCCCGTAATCAAAGTGCAGCGTCTTGATAGACCCGCTCATGTGTTTACCATTGAAAATGTGCCAGATCAGGCTGATGAAGATGTGAGTGACAAAAAGCCTTGGTATTATAACATCAAACAATTCTTGCAGAATCGTGAATATCCACCTGGTGCTTCCAACAGAGATAAAAAGACCTTGAGACGATGGGCTAGCAGGTTCCTTCTGGACGGAGAAATTCTATACAAGAGGAACTATGACATGGTCTTGTTGAGATGTGTTGACAAACAAGAAGCTGAGAAGTTGACGCATGATGTACATGATGGTACTTTCGGGACCCATGCTTCGGGCCACACCATGTCAAGGAAACTGCTAAGAGCCGGCTATTACTGGATAACTATGGAACGTGATTGCCACAAACATGCTAAAAGATGCCACAAGTGTCAAATTTATGCTGACAAGATTCATGTGCCTCCACATGCTCTCAATGTTATCTCTTCCCCATGGCCTTTCTCTATGTGGGGCATTGACATGATCGGAAGAATTGAACCAAAAGCTTCCAATGGACACCGTTTCATCCTAGTGGCAATTGACTACTTCACCAAGTGGGTTGAAGCTGCCTCCTATGCCAATGTGACCAAGCAAGTGGTTGTCAAGTTTATCAAGAATAACATCATCTGTCGATATGGTGTTCCCAACAAGATCATCACTGACAATGGTTCCAATCTGAACAACAGCATGATGCAAGCTTTATGTGAAGAATTCAAGATTGAACATCACAACTCTTCTCCTTATAGACCTCAGATGAATGGTGCAGTCGAGGCCGCTAACAAGAACATCAAGAAGATTGTTCAGAAGATGGTCACTACTTACAAAGACTGGCACGAAATGTTACCCTTTGCCTTGCATGGTTACCGTACTACGGTGCGCAGTTCAACCGGGGCAACTCCTTTTTCTCTTGTGTATGGTATGGAAGCAGTTCTCCCTCTGGAAGTGGAGATTCCATCTCTTCGAGTGATCATGGAAGCAAAGTTAACTGAGGCTGAATGGTGTCAAAGTCGTTATGATCAATTGAATCTGATTGAAGAGAAACGTATGAATGCTACGACTCATGGACAGTTGTATCAAGCGCGAATGAAGAATGCTTTTGACAAGAAAGTCCGACCGCGAGAATTCAAGAAAGGCAAACTTGTATTGAAAAGAAGGATAAGCCAGCAACCCGACCCAAGGGGCAAGTGGACACCTAACTACGAAGGTCCTTATGTTGTCAAGAAGGCTTTCTCGGGTGGTGCTTTGATTCTTACACACATGGATGGTGTCGAACTCCCAAATCCTGTCAATGCCGATATAGTCAAGAAATACTTTGTCTAGAAAGAAAAGAACAGCGTGGTAGGTCGAAAACCCGAAAGGGCGGCCTAGGCAAAAATGCGCTTCCCGATGGATCGAAAACCCGAAAGGGCGATCCAGGCAAAAGTTAGGGACAAAAAAAATGAATATGAAAAAGCTCGCTGAGATTGTACGCAACTCAGGCAAGAATGAGCGCCTCGATGAGCCGAAAACCCGAAAGGGCGGTTCATGCAAAAATGAGGTTGACAATAAAAGACAAGTAACTATATCCGGCAAATCACCATCACCCCTTAGGGCATCTGCAACTGTCAACGGTCGTCTTCATCAGAGGCTTCTGTACTTGTGAATTCAAAATTTCTATGAAATATAGCGGTCATCGTATTCAATGTATCACCAACCAATAAAATTACCATTTTCCAAGCTTTGTAAATCCGTGAAGTCATGCCTTTGGCTGACTTTCACTCTTCCACATCAATTTGAGCATGTGCTTTTGTTTGAAACTCTATTTTTCCTTTCTACTTTCAATGCTATATACAAAACGATTTCTTTCTATTTGATAATGTCAATGTCTGAAACAAACATCTTTTGAAAGCTAAAATTTTTTTGTCTATTTTGAAAGCAAACCTGAGCAACAGGGTACATTTCAATGAAACATGCATGAATGAATGAATGTCAATGTCAATTCCAATACATGTCACAAGCAGGTTACTCCCCGGGATGATCTGTGGTCAATGGCAAGAATGAAAAACAGAATGAAAATGAAAAAATGAAAAAATGAAAATGAAAAGCTCGCTAAGTTGAAAACCCGAAAGGGCGGCTTAGGCAAAAACGAGCACCCCGCTGATTGACAACCTATGAAGGCAATTCAGGCAAAAATGGGGCAATGAAAAGAATATTTATTCCCCGGTGAATCGAAAACCCGAAAGGGCGGTTCAGGCAAAAATGGGGTTTGAAAATGAAAAATGAAAGAATGAAGTATTGAAAAAGCATTGACCACAGATGCGAACATCCAATGTTTACCCAGCACTGACACGCCTAGCAATGGCGACCTGTATCCAAGAACCCTCCAAGGGTCTATCCTTTACAAGTTTTATTGCCCTCAGCCATGGTTTCGATACGTCTCTCAACGACGGTCTTTTCCAAAGAGGTTTTCCCCTGTGAATATGTTGCAGCACGAGCCACTACGTGCCCAATCTTCCAATGTTTCGTCTGTCTCTGTGAAACTTCCTTGTCAAACTGCCAATCAATCATGCATTTCAAGCATTCATACATGCATAATCATGCATTTTATGTGCTCATACATCCAATAATCTTGCTATACCATACATACATGTTGCATATCCAACTGTCAACTGTCAAATTCAATTTCAATTTCAATTCCAATTCCACTGTCAAATCCAATCATGTCAACTGTCAAATTCGAAGCAATCTCAATTTCAATGTCAACTGTCAAATTCGAAGCAATCTCAATTTCAATTTCAATTCGAAGCAATTTCCAATCTCCAATTTCAATTCCAATTTCAATTCCAATCTCAATGACAATCTCCAATGCCAATGTCAATGTCAATATCCAATGTCAATATCAATGTCAATGTCAATGTCAATGTCAATTCCAATTCCAATGGCAATATCCAATGTCAATGTCAATTTTCAATCCAATTTCAATCCAATTTCAATGTCAATTTCAACTCTCAATCCAATGTCTATGTCTATGTCTATGCTCAATCTCAATTCTCAACCTACAATCTCTCTTTCAATGTCAACTTTCAATTCAAATCGATGTCAATTCACTCTCAATTTGCTTTTGGGCCAACAAAAATGGTCATGTCTATTTCCAAGTCAAGTCAATGACAATTTACCCTCAATAGGTATCTTGTTAAACCAGACTTCCAATGTATCTTGTTACTGGTCAAGTGCCAGGTTCGATCCAAAAAAAGAACCACTTGTACCAGCTTATATGCCTATGCTTCCGGACAAACGACAAGTTCGATCTAAAAGAACAGTTTGTACCCAGCTTATGCTTTGTTATCGGTCAGACAGCAAGTTCAATCTGAAGAACAGTTTGTACCCAGCTTATGCTTTGTTATCGGTCAAACGACAAGTTCGATCTAAGAGAACAGTCTGCACTCTCCCACATGATGTGGTGATAATCCAACAAGCAAGTTCGATCCAAAGAAACAGCTTGTATCAACCCTTTTGTCTATGTCTCCAGCCAAACGGCCAGTTCAATCCAAAGAACAGTTTGTGTCTGCCTATCTGTTTGTATCTTCAATCAAGTGTCGAGTTCGATCCAAAGAACAGCTTGTATCTGCCTATATGTCTATGTTTCCGGTCAAGTGTCAAGTTCAATCCCAAGAACAGCTTGCACCTATCTCTTGTTTTGTATTCCTTGGTCAAGTGACTAGTTCGACCCAAAGAGCAGCTTGTACCTTACTTCCTATCCCTGGTTTGTCTACCCTGACAGTGTCTATCTGAATCCCCAGTTACATGATAGGTTCCATAGACTCCAGTTGTTTGTCTTGCATTCATAATCAACATATTGCATAACATTCATGTTTTTCAACTCTGAAAACGTATTTTTATGTCCAAAAGCAGTGCAAATGTTAATATTTAAGTATCTTCGTCCCGTCAACTCTAAGACTTCGTCTCTTGACTCTCCGGACAAAGAAACTTAAATAGGGGCAGCTGTTATACCCTAATTTTGGACCTAAAAATACTTATTCAATTCTTTTTTTTTCTTGCATTATAAGTCATTTGAACTGTCTCTGATCAATTGCATCTTTCCCTGCATTTTATTTCAATGTTATTTGCAAAATTCACATAAAAGGGTATTTTAGTCATTTCCTGCATTCAACTCATTTTAATCTTTGAAAATTGTTTGAGTCTTTTAAATTGGTTTGTATAAGTCCTTGTTTCAATCTCATGTCAAAATTCATTTCAAAAAATATCAGTTGAGTCATTTTTTTAGTCAGTTTAGCCCCTAAGGGCATTTTAGTCATTTCCCATGTTAAAATTTCTTTCAGTCTTTTAAAAAATTTGTTTGAGTCTTTTCATTTGATTTGAATGAGTCTCTGTTTCATTCTATGTCAAAATCCATTTTAAAAATTGCATTTGAAGTCATTCTTATGCCAGTTTTGCCCCTAGGGGCATTTTGGTCATTTCAAGTTTCAAAACTCTGTTCAAATCCTAAAAATTGTCTCTGAGTCTTTTAATTTTGCTTGTATGAGTCTTTGATTCAATCCCTGTTAAAAATCCATTTTTAAATTTGTATCTGAGTCATTTTCAGTCGTTTTAGCCCCAGGGGCATTTTGGTCATTTCACACGAAATTTCGGCAGAGAGAGGTTACTTTGAAGTACCTCATTTAGGCCATGGGTTCATTTTAGTCCGTTTTGTCAAATTTTAGTCGTTTCACTTTACGTTTATTTCAAATTACGTTTTTTAATTCAATGTTATTACCTTTTTCATTCTAAGTCCCAAATTTCCAAAAATTTTGCATTTTGGTCCCTATCCTAGTCTCAAATATTTTTTAGTCCTTTATTTCGAAAATTCTTGTTTTTTAAGTTTTTTAAATTTGCAGAATAATTTCTTTAAATTTGCAGATTGGCCCTTTAGTTTTAAGAATTTGCAGATTGGTCCTTTTGTCCAAATTTTGTCCAGATCATCATTCCATAACACGTGTCAGCTCATTACTGGGTCTCAGGCACAGGTGTCAGCCTATAAAAGGCCTCAATCATTGCAGAACCATTCACTTCACGCCAACTCATCCAAAAATCATCACAAACACATTTCAGTTTCTCTCACTTCACCAAAACAGATCAAACCCAGAAAGTTCAAGAACAGCTTGAAGATTCAACGAATCTTCAAACCCTAACCGATTCAGTTACACTTCCAAACAACAAATTCATCACCAAATCCTTCAGTTTTTTTTGCCAAATTCAACATCACGAAACCATTACATTCATCAAAATCACTTCAATTTCACAAAGAAATTAGCAAAATCACGCGCAAACCCTAAGAAATTTCCAGAATCATCAATTGAGCAACATCGAAGTGGATTTCGTGCTAGTTCTCAGAGATTCTTCGAAGAATCATCATCATCGAACTGTGAGGACTGCAATTCAAGTGCAAGTCCAGTGGATTCACACGATCACAGTCAAAGAGAGGGAGAAGAAGAAGAATCGAATGTTTTCTCAAGGATTTCGTTCGAACCTCCATTAAATCCAGGTATATTCAAAGAATCTTCTCGTCTGCACTATTAAATCATCATCGAAGACTCAAGATTGAAAATAAACGGTGAATCGAAGTGAGAACTTCGAAGGAATTCAAAGAAAAATTCGAAACGAAACCCTAATTCGAAAAATCATGAAGATTCACCGTTTGTTTTTCAAATACGAGTTCAATTCCATAATCAGGGAAGAAAATAGAGTAGGTTAGGGTTTCGTTTCATGAAAGTTGAAAATATAGAACCGAACGATACAATCCTAGATCTGCTTCGATCTAAGCTCGTTTTCAAGAAAACGTTTTCAGAATCATAAAGAGGAGGGAAAGAGCTTTAAGAAGATGTGCTTGTTTTTTAGATCGGAGAAGGTTGAAGCTCCGACGCGGCGGCGCCACCATGGGCCACCACGTCGGAAGTGGAGTGTCTCGTCGGAGAAGAGAGAGTCATTTGCAGACTCTCTCTCTCTCTAAGTCTTTGTTTAGTGAGAGAAAGGGAATGGGAAAGTGAACCTTGAACCGGTTCAAGGCCTTATATAGGCCACTGAACCGGTTCAACCCATGGTTCCACCCTGACCCGTCCTTAGGCCCAGTTCCTTACCTGTCTGCTGGTTTTGCTATATCCACCCCCCCATTCCTGCATGTTCTTGTTTTTTTTGATATTCACACCTCTGTTTGCTCAATCTTCTCATAAAAAAATCCTAGAATTTTTCTTATGTGTTCTTGATATTTTCCTTAACATTTGTGTGACTTTTTTTTGTGCTAAAGCCTGAGGAAAATATTTGAAGCATTTTCTTTGCTATTTTTTTTAGAATTAGTGATTTTCTTGCACTTTTAGCCTAAAAATCCTTTAAAAAATTCCTAAAAAAATTCCTATGTGTTCTTAACTATTTTCTTGATATTTTTGTGATATTTTCATATATTGAATCTTGGTTAAAAAGTGTGTGATATTTTTCTTGACAATTGTTTACTATTTTGGTTAAAAATTGTGAAATTTTATATGTTTTTGTGTCTTAAAAATGCTTTAAAAATCCTAAAAATTTGCGTACACATTTCTTGATAACTTTGTAGTGTTCTTGTGACAATTTTGCATATTAAAGATTGGTGAACATAATGTGGCTAATTTTCCTACTATTTTGTGATATTTTGTGCTAAAAAAAATAAATGAAAATTTGATTGATTTTAATCCAAATTGCTTGATGAATATTGGTGACCTATACCACTTGATTTCATAAGGTTTTAGCTACTGTTTGTGTTTAATATTGTTGCATAATTGTGAATCTTGGTAGGTTACTTAGCTTACAAGTCATTGTGTAAATAATGCAAAAAATGCTTAAAATTTATTCTAAAATGCCAAGTAAATCATGTTGCCTTAATTCCCATTCCAAGACTTGTTTCTAAACCTTTAAAAATGCATTGGAATGTGAGAATTATAGGTCATATGGTTCTTGCATTCTATGAATAAATTTTAGCCATGTTTGCACTCATTTTCTATCCTTTATATTCTAGTGTTTCTCTTGCTTTATTTTCTTTGATATTGTCATGTGCTACTAACTCCTCTCATTTCATGTTTCATCATTTCATGAGCATCTCCATTTCATCCCGTATTCATCTCTATTTCTTTCTTGCAATTTAATTTGTACCAAAGTTAGGATGTAAACACTTAGGAGTTTTGTAATATTTTTCCTTCATGCACTTTTAATTTTCTTGGCAAAGAGGCCATAGAATGTATCTAGGATATGATGTAAAGGACAATGGACTCTAATGATGTACACTGACACAAGCACCGACACATGCACACACATCACTATATAGTTAGAATATGCATGTTTAGATGTATGTTTAGGATTGTATGTTTAGATGAATGCCTAGGACTTATACTTAGAAAAATCCAATTTTCCAAACAAATGTGAACAACTTCACTCAAGCATTTTTCATAATAAACCTTGGGGTCAAAACCCCATTGATTTTCCTTTTCATTTTCTTAATCAAATTTCAATAAAAGTTAATCATACTTTGACTTGTTTTTGCAAATGACTAATTCAACCTCACAATTTCCTAATCTCATGCCCCTTGAGGCCTCTTTCTATTCTTCAAACTCCATTTTCAAACTTAAAATCAACCAACAAAAACAAAAATATTTTTTGAGAGAGAACTACGGTGGATTTGATCCCTTAATCGGGTACGTAGGCAAGGAACAAAATTCCTTCAATTCAAATAAAATAAAAATCCAAAAACATTCTTCTCCCTCCAATTCTTCATTTAGCAAACTTTAGGTGTAAATAACACTTCAAAATAGCATTTAAAAATAAAGCGCGCGCGTAGAAATTAAAGACGGTTCCTAGAGGTTACTATAGTCGTTATGGGTGCCTAACACCTTCCCGTAGCGAAAACAACTCCCGGACCTCGATTCTCAAGGGTTTTGCTTACTTTTTCCCTTCCCAAGATAAAATGAGATATCACCGGTTAGAAAGGTTCAAACATAATCAATGTTTGACACCCGAAAACCAAGATAAAACAACTATACTTCTTAAATATCACATCTTTACATACCACATCTTTAAATCATATACATCTTCAAATAACACATCTTTATATAACATATAGTCAAATAATACATTTAATTCACATCGTTAAATCACACATTATCAAATAATTTCATCTTTCATCATCTTATAATTTATTTTATTTGTCTATAAAAAAAAGCTCAACAACTACATATAACATGCACCAACCGAAAAAGCTATTAGCAATATTAAAATAAGCAACATATATATATATCAAATATATAACACAAAGTGATTTCAATGAGCTATCGGTTCTGTACTGTAGTTTAGGAACACACTAGCCATTAAGCAAGCAAGGTATATGAAAAGTAACAAATTCATGATAAACTAAAATGTGAGTCCACTGTATGTGAATCAATTTGTATATTATCTGAAAGCAGTTGGACAACTAGATCGAATGGAATAAGCAATTTTAATTAAAACAAAAAAGTCTAAAAAGAGTAACAACCGATCAGTTTCAAAAAAAAATGTGAACAGTCAAAAGATCAAATATTTACTTCATCGCATAGTATAACCAGGAAATAATTAAATCCAAATCTGAATAAAAACACAAATTTAATCCGAGATTCATCAAAGGAATAAGAAAACAACGAAAATTAACAACCCTACACTATCCACATGATTACACAACCCTTATGGTGAATAGAGACTCCCCCTTACAAACTCATCCTAAAACATGTTAGATGCAATCTAATGATTCAAAGACCTAATATTAGTGAAAGATAGTCTCACCCTTACCTTAGATTGTTTTTCTGAAATCAAAAGCAGCGTTCTTCGTTCCTGAGGTTCTCTCTCTCTGAGTTCTCCTCTTTCTCCAAAAAGCGGTTTAACGTAAAAACTCTTTCTAACCTAAAGCTTTCTTATTTATAATACTAATCACTCTTCCTAAATCTATTTAGGCCCAATAACTTATTCTTATTTCTATTCTAACCTCCAATTCTATTTACACTAATAATTCTCATATTCTAATAAATAATAGAATAATGCCACATAATAAAATACTAACACCTCATATATATAAATAAATCACATAAATAGATTCTAACTTAATAAAAAAATAATTAAATAAAAGGAGGGCGTTACAACTCTCCCCAACTTAAAAGAATTTCGTCCTCGAAATTCAAAGCACAAGAAAAAATAAATTTAGTTATTGCTTCTTCAAACAAAACACAAAACCACATCAAAGTTAGTCAGTTAAACATGATCACATAATAAAACATAACTACTAACTAGAAAACATGACGACACGACACAACGACTCATCTACTTGGCTGGACGGACCGACCTGCTCTGATACCAATTGTAACACCCCGTTTTCCCAACGTGAAAATTTCATAATAAATTATCAGAGTAATTCACAAAAACGGAATGCTACGTCTCTTTATCATAAAATCTTAACAAAATAGATAATAATATATCCTTCAAAAATTCATCAACATAATATTTAAAAAACTTCGCAGCGGATTTAGTTTAACAATAGAAATAGTCTCGGCACGCAGGCCTCATCATAGAAGTCTCATAAATCTTAGTTCAATAATAATCCTTAAACTTCAAAAGCAATACGTAAAGGAACAGAAAATAGTATTAAAATCCCCATCCTGTTACGTATCAGAGCACCTAAGGACACAGTGAGAGATAGTCACCCACGACCGCAGCTAATCATGATTACCTGCAAGTTACTCATACGAAGAGCAACATTTTCAAGCAGAAGGGGTGAGATTTCTCAAACAATGATATTAAGCTTATAAATCATAAATTATATTTAACAATATAAACATCTTATAATTTAACAATTATAATCAAATACATAGACATCATCATTTCATCTTAGCAATATATCATCATATAGCAGTCACATTCATCGTCACATATCATCATAAAATATCATCATTAAATCATACTCAAACATCTTTTAAATCAACATCAAACATCATATACAACTTGATACTTGACTCGACAATGCGACTCAACTTGACAATGCAACTCTTAACAACTTAACGACTCAAATCATCGTGAAACTTCTTGATATGCAAATGCATGTGGTCCCATTCAGCAACATATATGAGCGTAATTAGGCTCTTCAACAAGTGAGCATAAAGCTGTCGGGCTTAAAGCCCCCAACGTATTTTGAGCATAAAGTTGTCGGGCCTAAAGCCCCCATCTTTAATGAGTATGCAATGGACTCAACTCCTACAACTTAGACATCTTGAACTTCTTAAACAACTTATATGATTCCAATAATTTGGACAACTTCTTACGACTTCACAACTTAGACCGACACTTACAACTTTATGACATTAATGGTCAACAACATCAAACGATAAACATCAACATCTTAAACATCGCATCAACATAAGCATCATAAATAACACATATTTAAATCACACATCTTCCAAATAGCACTTTATTATATAACACATCTTTAAATAGCATCATTATCAAATACACATCATTAAATAGCACTTCAGTTATACATCATCAATTAACACATCAATTTCATATCATCAAATAATTCACAAATTACAGTTAGTCAAATAATACATCAACTATACTTCTTAAATATCACATCTTTACATACCACATCTTCAAATAACACATCTTTATATAACACATAGTCAAATAATACATTTAATTCACATCTTTAAATCACACATTATCAAATAATTTCATCTTTCATCATCTTATAATTTATTTTATTTGTCTATAAAAAAAAGCTCAACAACTACATATAACATGCACCAACCGAAAAAGCTATTAGCAATATTAAAATAAGCAACATATATATATATATATATCAAATATATAACACAAAGTGATTTCAATGAGCTATCGGTTCTGTACTGTAGTTTAGGAACACACTAGCCATTAAGCAAGCAAGGTATATGAAAAGTAACAAATTCATGATAAACTAAAATGTGAGTCCACTGTATGTGAATCAATTTTTATATTATCTGAAAGTAGTTGGACAACTAGATCGAATGGAATAAGCAATTTTAATTAAAACAGAAAAGTCTAAAAAGAGTAACAACCGATCAGTTTCAAAAAAAAAATGTGAACAGTCAAAAGACCAAATATTTACTTCGTCGTATAGTATAACCAGGAAATAATTAAATCCAAATCTGAATAAAAACACAAATTTAATCCGAGATTCATCAAAGGAATAAGAAAACAACGAAAATTAACAACCCTACACTATCCACATGATTACACAACCCTTATGGTGAATAGAGACTCCCCCTTACAAACTCATCCTAAAACATGTTAGATGCAATCTAATGATTCAAAGACCTAATATTAGTGAAAGATAGTCTCACCCTTACCTTAGATTGTTTTTCTGAAATCAAAAGCAGCGTTCTTCGTTCCTGAGGTTCTCTCTCTCTGAGTTCTCCTCTTTCTCCAAAAAGCGGTTTAACGTAAAAACTCTTTCTAACCTAAGCTTTCTTATTTATAATACTAATCACTCTTCCTAAATCTATTTAGGCCCAATAACTTATTCTTATTTCTATTCTAACCTCCAATTCTACTTACACTAATAATTCTCATATTCTAATAAATAATAGAATAATGCCACATAATAAAATACTAACACCTCATATATATAAATAAATCACATAAATAGATTCTAACTTAATAAAAAAATAATTAAATAAAAGGAGGGCGTTACAACTCTCCCCAACTTAAAAGAATTTCGTCCTCGAAATTCAAAGCACAAGAAAAAATAAATTTAGTTATTGCTTCTTCAAACAAAACACAAAACCACATCAAAGTTAGTCAGTTAAACATGATCACATAATAAAACATAACTACTAACTAGAAAACATGACGACACGACACAACGACTCATCTACTTGGCTGGACGGACCGACCTGCTCTGATACCAATTGTAACACCCCGTTTTCCCAACGTGAAAATTTCATAATAAATTATCAGAGTAATTCACAAAAACGGAATGCTACGTCTCTTTATCATAAAATCTTAACAAAATAGATAATAATATATCCTTCAAAAATTCATCAACATAATATTTAAAAAACTTCGCAGCGGATTTAGTTTAACAATAGAAATAGTCTCGGCACGCAGGCCTCATCATAGAAGTCTCATAAATCTTAGTTCAATAATAATCCTTAAACTTCAAAAGCAATACGTAAAGGAACAGAAAATAGTATTAAAATCCCCATCCTGTTACGTATCAGAGCACCTAAGGACACAGTGAGAGATAGTCACCCACGACCGCAGCTAATCATGATTACCTGCAAGTTACTCATACGAAGAGCAACATTTTCAAGCAGAAGGGGTGAGATTTCTCAAACAATGATATTAAGCTTATAAATCATAAATTATATTTAACAATATAAACATCTTATAATTTAACAATTATAATCAAATACATAGACATCATCATTTCATCTTAGCAATATATCATCATATAGCAGTCACATTCATCGTCACATATCATCATAAAATATCATCATTAAATCATACTCAAACATCTTTTAAATCAACATCAAACATCATATACAACTTGATACTTGACTCGACAATGCGACTCAACTTGACAATGCAACTCTTAACAACTTAACGACTCAAATCATCGTGAAACTTCTTGATATGCAAATGCATGTGGTCCCATTCAGCAACATATATGAGCGTAATTAGGCTCTTCAACAAGTGAGCATAAAGCTGTCGGGCTTAAAGCCCCCAACGTATTTTGAGCATAAAGTTGTCGGGCCTAAAGCCCCCATCTTTAATGAGTATGCAATGGACTCAACTCCTACAACTTAGACATCTTGAACTTCTTAAACAACTTATATGATTCCAATAATTTGGACAACTTCTTACGACTTCACAACTTAGACCGACACTTACAACTTTATGACATTAATGGTCAACAACATCAAACGATAAACATCAACATCTTAAACATCGCATCAACATAAGCATCATAAATAACACATATTTAAATCACACATCTTCCAAATAGCACTTTATTATATAACACATCTTTAAATAGCATCATTATCAAATACACATCATTAAATAGCACTTCAGTTATACATCATCAATTAACACATCAATTTCATATCATCAAATAATTCACAAATTACAGTTAGTCAAATAATACATCAACTATACTTCTTAAATATCACATCTTTACATACCACATCTTCAAATAACACATCTTTATATAACACATAGTCAAATAATACATTTAATTCACATCTTTAAATCACACATTATCAAATAATTTCATCTTTCATCATCTTATAATTTATTTTATTTGTCTATAAAAAAAAGCTCAACAACTACATATAACATGCACCAACCGAAAAAGCTATTAGCAATATTAAAATAAGCAACATATATATATATATATATATATATCAAATATATAACACAAAGTGATTTCAATGAGCTATCGGTTCTGTACTGTAGTTTAGGAACACACTAGCCATTAAGCAAGCAAGGTATATGAAAAGTAACAAATTCATGATAAACTAAAATGTGAGTCCACTGTATGTGAATCAATTTGTATATTATCTGAAAGCAGTTGGACAACTAGATCGAATGGAATAAGCAATTTTAATTAAAACAGAAAAGTCTAAAAAGAGTAACAACCGATCAGTTTCAAAAAAAAATGTGATCAGTCAAAAGACCAAATATTTACTTCGTCGTATAGTATAACCAGGAAATAATTAAATCTAAATCTGAATAAAAACACAAATTTAATCCGAGATTCATCAAAGGAATAAGAAAACAACGAAAATTAACAACCCTACACTATCCACATGATTACACAACCCTTATGGTGAATAGAGACTCCCCCTTACAAACTCATCCTAAAACATGTTAGATGCAATCTAATGATTCAAAGACCTAATATTAGTGAAAGATAGTCTCACCCTTACCTTAGATTGTTTTTCTGAAATCAAAAGCAGCGTTCTTCGTTCCTGAGGTTCTCTCTCTCTGAGTTCTCCTCTTTCTCCAAAAAGCGGTTTAACGTAAAAACTCTTTCTAACCTAAGCTTTCTTATTTATAATACTAATCACTCTTCCTAAATCTATTTAGGCCCAATAACTTATTCTTATTTCTATTCTAACCTCCAATTCTACTTACACTAATAATTCTCATATTCTAATAAATAATAGAATAATGCCACATAATAAAATACTAACACCTCATATATATAAATAAATCACATAAATAGATTCTAACTTAATAAAAAAATAATTAAATAAAAGGAGGGCGTTACAACTCTCCCCAACTTAAAAGAATTTCGTCCTCGAAATTCAAAGCACAAGAAAAAATAAATTTAGTTATTGCTTCTTCAAACAAAACACAAAACCACATCAAAGTTAGTCAGTTAAACATGATCACATAATAAAACATAACTACTAACTAGAAAACATGACAACACGGCACAACGACTCATCTACTTGGCTGGACGGACCGACCTGCTCTGATACCAATTGTAACACCCCGTTTTCCCAACGTGAAAATTTCATAATAAATTATCAGAGTAATTCACAAAAACGGAATGCTACGTCTCTTTATCATAAAATCTTAACAAAATAGATAATAATATATCCTTCAAAAATTCATCAACATAATATTTAAAAATCTTCGCAGCGGATTTAGTTTAACAATAGAAATAGTCTCGGCACGCAGGCCTCATCATAAAAGTCTCATAAATCTTAGTTCAATAATAATCCTTAAACTTCAAAAGCAATACGTAAAGGAACAGAAAATAGTATTAAAATCCACATCCTGTTACGTATCAGAGCACCTAAGGACACAATGAGAGATAGTCACCCACGACCGCAGCTAATCATGATTACCTGCAAGTTACTCATACGAAGAGCAACATTTTCAAGCAGAAGGGGTGAGATTTCCCAAACAATGATATTAAGCTTATAAATCATAAATTATATTTAACAATATAAACATCTTATAATTTAACAATTATAATCAAATACATAGACATCATCATTTCATCTTAGCAATATATCATCATATAGCAGTCACATTCATCGTCACATATCATCATAAAATATCATCATTAAATCATACTCAAACATCTTTTAAATCAACATCAAACATCATATACAACTTGATACTTGACTCGACAATGCGACTCAACTTGACAATGCAACTCTTAACAACTTAACGACTCAAATCATCGTGAAACTTCTTGATATGCAAATGCATGTGGTACCATTCAGCAACATATATGAGCGTAATTAGGCTCTTCAACAAGTGAGCATAAAGCTGCCGGGCTTAAAGCCCCCAACGTAATTTGAGCATAAAGCTGCCGGGCCTAAAGCCCCCATCTTTAATGAGTATGCAATGGACTCAACTCCTACAACTTAGACATCTTGAACTTCTTAAACAACTTATATGATTCCAATAATTTGGACAACTTCTTACGACTTCACAACTTAGACCGACACTTACAACTTTATGACATTAATGGTCAACAACATCAAACGATAAACATCAACATCTTAAACATCGCATCAACATAAGCATCATAAATAACACATATTTAAATCACACATCTTCCAAATAGCACTTTATTATATAACACATCTTTAAATAGCATCATTATCAAATACACATCATTAAATAGCACTTCAGTTATACATCATCAATTAACACATCAATTTCATATCATCAAATAATTCACAAATTACAGTTAGTCAAATAATACATCAACTATACTTCTTAAATATCACATCTTTACATACCACATCTTCAAATAACACATCTTTATATAACACATAGTCAAATAATACATTTAATTCACATCTTTAAATCACACATTATCAAATAATTTCATCTTTCATCATCTTATAATTTATTTTATTTGTCTATAAAAAAAAGCTCAACAACTACATATAACATGCACCAACCGAAAAAGCTATTAGCAATATTAAAATAAGCAACATATATATATATATCAAATATATAACACAAAGTGATTTCAATGAGCTATCGGTTCTGTACTGTAGTTTAGGAACACACTAGCCATTAAGCAAGCAAGGTATATGAAAAGTAACAAATTCATGATAAACTAAAATGTGAGTCCACTGTATGTGAATCAATTTGTATATTATCTGAAAGCAGTTGGACAACTAGATCGAATGGAATAAGCAATTTTAATTAAAACAGAAAAGTCTAAAAAGAGTAACAACCGATCAGTTTCAAAAAAAAATGTGAACAGTCAAAAGACCAAATATTTACTTCATCGCATAGTATAACCAGGAAATAATTAAATCCAAATCTGAATAAAAACACAAATTTAATCCGAGATTCATCAAAGGAATAAGAAAACAACGAAAATTAACAACCCTACACTATCCACATGATTACACAACCCTTATGGTGAATAGAGACTCCCCCTTACAAACTCATCCTAAAACATGTTAGATGCAATCTAATGATTCAAAGACCTAATATTAGTGAAAGATAGTCTCACCCTTACCTTAGATTGTTTTTCTGAAATCAAAAGCAGCGTTCTTCGTTCCTGAGGTTCTCTCTCTCTGAGTTCTCCTCTTTCTCCAAAAAGCGGTTTAACGTAAAAACTCTTTCTAACCTAAGCTTTCTTATTTATAATATTAATCACTCTTCCTAAATCTATTTAGGCCCAATAACTTATTCTTATTTCTATTCTAACCTCCAATTCTACTTACACTAATAATTCTCATATTCTAATAAATAATAGAATAATGCCACATAATAAAATACTAACACCTCATATATATAAATAAATCACATAAATAGATTCTAACTTAATAAAAAAATAATTAAATAAAAGGAGGGCGTTAAAAACTCTCCCCAACTTAAAAGAATTTCGTCCTCGAAATTCAAAGCACAAGAAAAAATAAATTTAGTTATTGCTTCTTCAAACAAAACACAAAACCACATCAAAGTTAGTCAGTTAAACATGATCACATAATAAAACATAACTACTAACTAGAAAACATGACAACACGGCACAACGACTCATCTACTTGGCTGGACGGACCGACCTGCTCTGATACCAATTGTAACACCCCGTTTTCCCAACGTGAAAATTTCATAATAAATTATCAGAGTAATTCACAAAAACGGAATGCTACGTCTCTTTATCATAAAATCTTAACAAAATAGATAATAATATATCCTTCAAAAATTCATCAACATAATATTTAAAAAACTTCGCAGCGGATTTAGTTTAACAATAGAAATAGTCTCGGCACGCAGGCCTCATCATAAAAGTCTCATAAATCTTAGTTCAATAATAATCCTTAAACTTCAAAAGCAATACGTAAAGGAACAGAAAATAGTATTAAAATCCACATCCTGTTTCGTATCAGAGCACCTAAGGACACAATGAGAGATAGTCACCCACGACCGCAGCTAATCATGATTACCTGCAAGTTACTCATACGATGAGCAACATTTTCAAGCAGAAGGGGTGAGATTTCCCAAACAATGATATTAAGCTTATAAATCATAAATTATATTTAACAATATAAACATCTTATAATTTAACAATTATAATCAAATACATAGACATCATCATTTCATCTTAGCAATATATCATCATATAGCAGTCACATTCATCGTCACATATCATCATAAAATATCATCATTAAATCATACTCAAACATCTTTTAAATCAACATCAAACATCATATACAACTTGATACTTGACTCGACAATGCGACTCAACTTGACAATGCAACTCTTAACAACTTAACGACTCAAATCATCGTGAAACTTCTTGATATGCAAATGCATGTGGTACCATTCAGCAACATATATGAGCGTAATTAGGCTCTTCAACAAGTGAGCATAAAGCTGCCGGGCTTAAAGCCCCCAACGTAATTTGAGCATAAAGCTGCCGGGCCTAAAGCCCCCATCTTTAATGAGTATGCAATGGACTCAACTCCTACAACTTAGACATCTTGAACTTCTTAAACAACTTATATGATTCCAATAATTTGGACAACTTCTTACGACTTCACAACTTAGACCGACACTTACAACTTTATGACATTAATGGTCAACAACATCAAACGATAAACATCAACATCTTAAACATCGCATCAACATAAGCATCATAAATAACACATATTTAAATCACACATCTTCCAAATAGCACTTTATTATATAACACATCTTTAAATAGCATCATTATCAAAT
This sequence comes from Medicago sativa, assembly GCF_051527215.1. NCBI lineage: Eukaryota > Viridiplantae > Streptophyta > Magnoliopsida > Fabales > Fabaceae > Medicago > Medicago sativa. The sequence goes on along the minus strand of NC_140755.1, from coordinate 35,064,275 downwards.
ACACATCATTAAATAGCACTTCAGTTATACATCATCAATTAACACATCAATTTCATATCATCAAATAATTCACAAATTACAGTTAGTCAAATAATACATCAACTATACTTCTTAAATATCACATCTTTACATACCACATCTTCAAATAACACATCTTTATATAACACATAGTCAAATAATACATTTAATTCACATCTTTAAATCACACATTATCAAATAATTTCATCTTTCATCATCTTATAATTTATTTTATTTGTCTATAAAAAAAAGCTCAACAACTACATATAACATGCACCAACCGAAAAAGCTATTAGCAATATTAAAATAAGCAACATATATATATATATCAAATATATAACACAAAGTGATTTCAATGAGCTATCGGTTCTGTACTGTAGTTTAGGAACACACTAGCCATTAAGCAAGCAAGGTATATGAAAAGTAACAAATTCATGATAAACTAAAATGTGAGTCCACTGTATGTGAATCAATTTGTATATTATCTGAAAGCAGTTGGACAACTAGATCGAATGGAATAAGCAATTTTAATTAAAACAGAAAAGTCTAAAAAGAGTAACAACCGATCAGTTTCAAAAAAAAATGTGAACAGTCAAAAGACCAAATATTTACTTCATCGCATAGTATAACCAGGAAATAATTAAATCCAAATCTGAATAAAAACACAAATTTAATCCGAGATTCATCAAAGGAATAAGAAAACAACGAAAATTAACAACCCTACACTATCCACATGATTACACAACCCTTATGGTGAATAGAGACTCCCCCTTACAAACTCATCCTAAAACATGTTAGATGCAATCTAATGATTCAAAGACCTAATATTAGTGAAAGATAGTCTCACCCTTACCTTAGATTGTTTTTCTGAAATCAAAAGCAGCGTTCTTCGTTCCTGAGGTTCTCTCTCTCTGAGTTCTCCTCTTTCTCCAAAAAGCGGTTTAACGTAAAAACTCTTTCTAACCTAAGCTTTCTTATTTATAATATTAATCACTCTTCCTAAATCTATTTAGGCCCAATAACTTATTCTTATTTCTATTCTAACCTCCAATTCTACTTACACTAATAATTCTCATATTCTAATAAATAATAGAATAATGCCACATAATAAAATACTAACACCTCATATATATAAATAAATCACATAAATAGATTCTAACTTAATAAAAAAATAATTAAATAAAAGGAGGGCGTTAAAAACTCTCCCCAACTTAAAAGAATTTCGTCCTCGAAATTCAAAGCACAAGAAAAAATAAATTTAGTTATTGCTTCTTCAAACAAAACACAAAACCACATCAAAGTTAGTCAGTTAAACATGATCACATAATAAAACATAACTACTAACTAGAAAACATGACAACACGGCACAACGACTCATCTACTTGGCTGGACGGACCGACCTGCTCTGATACCAATTGTAACACCCCGTTTTCCCAACGTGAAAATTTCATAATAAATTATCAGAGTAATTCACAAAAACGGAATGCTACGTCTCTTTATCATAAAATCTTAACAAAATAGATAATAATATATCCTTCAAAAATTCATCAACATAATATTTAAAAAACTTCGCAGCGGATTTAGTTTAACAATAGAAATAGTCTCGGCACGCAGGCCTCATCATAAAAGTCTCATAAATCTTAGTTCAATAATAATCCTTAAACTTCAAAAGCAATACGTAAAGGAACAGAAAATAGTATTAAAATCCACATCCTGTTTCGTATCAGAGCACCTAAGGACACAATGAGAGATAGTCACCCACGACCGCAGCTAATCATGATTACCTGCAAGTTACTCATACGATGAGCAACATTTTCAAGCAGAAGGGGTGAGATTTCCCAAACAATGATATTAAGCTTATAAATCATAAATTATATTTAACAATATAAACATCTTATAATTTAACAATTATAATCAAATACATAGACATCATCATTTCATCTTAGCAATATATCATCATATAGCAGTCACATTCATCGTCACATATCATCATAAAATATCATCATTAAATCATACTCAAACATCTTTTAAATCAACATCAAACATCATATACAACTTGATACTTGACTCGACAATGCGACTCAACTTGACAATGCAACTCTTAACAACTTAACGACTCAAATCATCGTGAAACTTCTTGATATGCAAATGCATGTGGTACCATTCAGCAACATATATGAGCGTAATTAGGCTCTTCAACAAGTGAGCATAAAGCTGCCGGGCTTAAAGCCCCCAACGTAATTTGAGCATAAAGCTGCCGGGCCTAAAGCCCCCATCTTTAATGAGTATGCAATGGACTCAACTCCTACAACTTAGACATCTTGAACTTCTTAAACAACTTATATGATTCCAATAATTTGGACAACTTCTTACGACTTCACAACTTAGACCGACACTTACAACTTTATGACATTAATGGTCAACAACATCAAACGATAAACATCAACATCTTAAACATCGCATCAACATAAGCATCATAAATAACACATATTTAAATCACACATCTTCCAAAAAGCACTTCATTATATAACACATCTTTAAATAGCATCATTATCAAATACACATCATTAAATAGCACTTCAGTTATACATCATCAATTAACACATCAATTTCATATCATCAAATAATTCACAAATTACACTTAGTCAAATAATACATCAACTATACTTCTTAAATATCACATCTTTACATACCACATCTTCAAATAACACATCTTTATATAACACATAGTCAAATAATACATTTAATACACATCGTTAAATCACACATTATCAAATAATTTCATCTTTCATCATCTTATAATTTATTTTATTTGTCTATAAAAAAAAGCTCAACAACTACATATAACATGCACCAACCGAAAAAGCTATTAGCAATATTAAAATAAGCAACATATATATATATATATATATATATATATATATATCAAATATATAACACAAAGTGATTTCAATGAGCTATCGGTTCTGTACTGTAGTTTAGGGACACACTAGCCATTAAGCAAGCAAAGTATATGAAAAGTAACAAATTCATGATAAACTAAAATGTGAGTCCACTGTATGTGAATCAATTTGTATATTATCTGAAAGCAGTTGGACAACTAGATCGAATGGAATAAGCAATTTTAATTAAAACAGAAAAGTCTAAAAAGAGTAACAACCGATCAGTTTCAAAAAAAAATGTGAACAGTCAAAAGACCAAATATTTACTTCATCGCATAGTATAACCAGGAAATAATTAAATCCAAATCTGAATAAAAACACAAATTTAATCCGAGATTCATCAAAGGAATAAGAAAACAACGAAAATTAACAACCCTACACTATCCACATGATTACACAACCCTTATGGTGAATAGAGACTCCCCCTTACAAACTCATCCTAAAACATGTTAGATGCAATCTAATGATTCAAAGACCTAATATTAGTGAAAGATAGTCTCACCCTTACCTTAGATTGTTTTTCTGAAATCAAAAGCAGCGTTCTTCGTTCCTGAGGTTCTCTCTCTCTGAGTTCTCCTCTTTCTCCAAAAAGCGGTTTAACGTAAAAACTATTTCTAACCTAAGCTTTCTTATTTATAATACTAACCACTCTTCCTAAATCTATTTAGGCCCAATAACTTATTCTTATTTCTATTCTAACCTCCAATTCTACTTACACTAATAATTCTCATATTCTAATAAATAATAGAATAATGCCACATAATAAAATACTAACACCTCATATATATAAATAAATCACATAAATAGATTCTACCTTAATAAAAAAATAATTAAATAAAAGGAGGGCGTTACAACTCTCCCCAACTTAAAAGAATTCGTCCTCGAAATTCAAAGCACAAGAAAAAATAAATTTAGTTATTGCTTCTTCAAACAAAACACAAAACCACATCAAAGTTAGTCAGTTAAACATGATCACATAATAAAACATAACTACTAACTAGAAAACATGACGACACGACACAACGACTCATCTACTTGGCTGGACGGACCAACCTGCTTTGATACCAATTGTAACACCCCGTTTTCCCAACGTGAAAATTTCATAATAAATTATCAGAGTAATTCACAAAAACGGAATGCTACGTCTCTTTATCATAAAATCTTAACAAAATAGATAATAATATATCCTTCAAAAATTCATCAACATAATATTTAAAAAACTTCGCAGCGGATTTAGTTTAACAATAGAAATAGTCTCGGCACGCAGGCCTCATCATAAAAGTCTCATAAATCTTAGTTCAATAATAATCCTTAAACTTCAAAAGCAATACGTAAAGGAACAGAAAATAGTATTAAAATCCCCATCCTGTTACGTATCAGAGCACCTAAGGACACAGTGAGAGATAGTCACCCACGACCGCAGCTAATCATGATTACCTGCAAGTTACTCATACGAAGAGCAACATTTTCAAGCAGAAGGGGTGAGATTTCTCAAACAATGATATTAAGCTTATAAATCATAAATTATATTTAACAATATAAACATCTTATAATTTAACAATTATAATCAAATACATAGACATCATCATTTCATCTTAGCAATATATCATCATATAGCAGTCACATTCATCGTCACATATCATCATAAAATATCATCATTAAATCATACTCAAACATCTTTTAAATCAACATCAAACATCATATACAACTTGATACTTGACTCGACAATGCGACTCAACTTGACAATGCAACTCTTAACAACTTAACGACTCAAATCATCGTGAAACTTCTTGATATGCAAATGCATGTGGTACCATTCAGCAACATATATGAGCGTAATTAGGCTCTTCAACAAGTGAGCATAAAGCTGCCGGGCTTAAAGCCCCCAACGTAATTTGAGCATAAAGCTGCCGGGCCTAAAGCCCCCATCTTTAATGAGTATGCAATGGACTCAACTCCTACAACTTAGACATCTTGAACTTCTTAAACAACTTATATGATTCCAATAATTTGGACAACTTCTTACGACTTCACAACTTAGACCGACACTTACAACTTTATGACATTAATGGTTAACAACATCAAACGATAAACATCAACATCTTAAACATCGCATCAACATAAGCATCATAAATAACACATATTTAAATCACACATCTTCCAAAAAGCACTTCATTATATAACACATCTTTAAATAGCATCATTATCAAATACACATCATTAAATAGCACTTCAGTTATACATCATCAATTAACACATCAATTTCATATCATCAAATAATTCACAAATTACACTTTGTCAAATAATACATCAACTATACTTCTTAAATATCACATCTTTACATACCACATCTTTAAATCATATACATCTTCAAATAACACATCTTTATATAACACATAGTCAAATAATACATTTAATTCACATCGTTAAATCACACATTATCAAATAATTTCATCTTTCATCATCTTATAATTTATTTTATTTGTCTATAAAAAAAAGCTCAACAACTACATATAACATGCACCAACCGAAAAAGCTATTAGCAATATTAAAATAAGCAACATATATATATCAAATATATAACACAAAGTGATTTCAATGAGCTATCGGTTCTGTACTGTAGTTTAGGAACACACTAGCCATTAAGCAAGCAAGGTATATGAAAAGTAACAAATTCATGATAAACTAAAATGTGAGTCCACTGTATGTGAATCAATTTGTATATTTTCTGAAAGCAGTTGGACAACTAGATCGAATGGAATAAGCAATTTTAATTAAAACAGAAAAGTCTAAAAAGAGTAACAACCGATCAGTTTCAAAAAAAAATGTGAACAGTCAAAAGACCAAATATTTACTTCATCGCATAGTATAACCAGGAAATAATTAAATCCAAATCTGAATAAAAACACAAATTTAATCCGAGATTCATCAAAGGAATAAGAAAACAACGAAAATTAACAACCCTACACTATCCACATGATTACACAACCCTTATGATGAATAGAGACTCCCCCTTACAAACTCATCCTAAAACATGTTAGATGCAATCTAATGATTCAAAGACCTAATATTAGTGAAAGATAGTCTCACCCTTACCTTAGATTGTTTTTCTGAAATCAAAAGCAGCGTTCTTCGTTCCTGAGGTTCTCTCTCTCTGAGTTCTCCTCTTTCTCCAAAAAGCGGTTTAACGTAAAAACTCTTTCTAACCTAAGCTTTCTTATTTATAATACTAATCACTCTTCCTAAATCTATTTAGGCCCAATAACTTATTCTTATTTCTATTCTAACCTCCAATTCTACTTACACTAATAATTCTCATATTCTAATAAATAATAGAATAATGCCACATAATAAAATACTAACACCTCATATATATAAATAAATCACATAAATAGATTCTAACTTAATAAAAAAATAATTAAATAAAAGGAGGGCGTTACAGAACCAAGCACATTGACATTCGACATCATTTCATCAGAGATCTTGTTGAAGAAAAGGTTGTGACACTTGAGCATGTAGACACAGAGGAGCAACTGGCAGATATCTTTACTAAGGTTTTGGATGCTAAACAGTTTGAACACCTAAGAGGCAAGTTAGGAATTTGCCTACATGAGGAAGCCTAATCATCTGATGTGTGAGGCGTGCTGACCATCTTTTACTTTTGCACGTCTTTGTTATGTGGGGTATACAATCTATGATGTACTCCTGATGCTCAGAACATTTTTACTTGGCATATTTTGTGGCTAAAAAGGGGGAGAAAAATTGATGTTTCTTGATGTTTCTGCTTATACTCCCTATCTGTATATGTGCTCTGCATGTATCTTTAATATGCCTGTATGTGTATGCCTGATTGCTTACTATTTATATTATATGTTGTTGCATTTTTGTTGCAACTATTTCAGGCTTGTGTGTAGATGTTGGCTTTCATGTTGCAACATCTTGATGGTTTGATATGTCTTCATGTTATTCTGAGAATCTGTTCTCAGTCATTTTTGTTTGTACATGTTCCTTGCTGACATTCTCTGATATGTTGGAACATGTCTATGAAGACTGATGTAGATGTTAGCACCTGTGCTAAAACATCTCTATGCTTCTGAGAACTCTGGCTTTCTCAGATATTGTACATGTTCCCTGCAAATGCTCTATCCTAGTTTGGAACATGTCTTTGAGACTCTGTGGAGATGTTGGCACTTAAGCTGCAACATCTTGGTGTAATCCTGAGAGTTTATTTTTCTTAGGATTCTTAGTGTACAGGTTCCCTACTACTGTCTTATATTATGGAATATGTCTGAATGACTTCTTAAAGTCAAAATTGATGTGTGTGACCTTTGATAGGTCTACTAGCATGTATCTGCTGATAAAGTTGCTAGTTTGTGAATATTCCTAGAATGTCTTATGCCCAGATCCTGAACTTTATTTGTCTATGCATTAGGAGCTTTTAAATGTCCAGTTTTTCTATATGCATGTATTCAGGGGGAGTATTGGAATATTCCTGTAAGTAGTCATTCATGAGATCTTATATTCAGGGGGAGTGCTGCTTCTATGTGTGCTTGTGCCAAGTCCAAGCTGGTTGAAGGATGTTGAGTCAAAGGTTTAAGCATCTGCATCTATCACTTGTAAGTTTGGCAACTTGTGTTTCCTGACTTCTGTTGCTGTTGGTGATAGGTATCTGAAGACATCCTAGTCTGTCACATGTAAGTATAGGAATTTAGGTTTCTGTGCTTCTATGGTTGGTTGGTGACAGTACTCTGTAGGTATGGGAAATTTATTTTTTCCCTTGCCTCTATGTGTGGCAGGTTCTCCTGTCTGATGTGCTGAAGGATGTTGGAACATCCTATGTCTATAGCATTGGAACTTATGTTTCCTCTGCTCTTGAGAGAAAGTGCTTCTCTCCAATTCTGTGTTGGAAGTTATCAGTAGCTTTGGAATTTATTTTTCCTCTGCTCTTGAGAGAAATTGGTTCTCTCTTCATCATCTGTACAAGAACTTAGGTTCCCTAGGTGTAGCTCAGGAATTTATTTTTCCTTAGCTCTTGAGACTATGCTACTGATCTGATCCGCTGCTGCATGTCTCTGATCCAGTGTAATACCTCTGCCAGCTTAAGCTGTGATTGAAGATCTGTGAGGTATTCTATGTATGCACACTTTGTTTCTCTTCTAGAGTGATACTATCTGCTACTTCTTCTTTTTGAATATGTGTTCGTGATGACTTGAGGAAGTGTATCTATGGTGTCTCTTTGGATTTTGTGTGCTAGCTGTTTCTTCATAGGTGTGTGCTCATGCTTTTGGAGTAATGGTATTTTTATGTATCCCTCAGTTTCATAAGAATTGGGCTTAATTTGTTTTAGCCAAAAATTTGCCAAAGGGGGAGATTGTTGGGTATTTGTATTGGCTGCATTATTGCTAAAACAAATATCCTTGTTCTGTAAGTTGGAACCAATGTTCCAGCATGTGGTTAGGCGGCTCTGTGAGATGTTAGATACAATGTTCCAACATCCTGGCATGGTTCAGTGTGCCTGGGTTCTGCCTTATCTGTACGCGCGTAGTTTATCCATTAAGGAAACCATATTTCCTTTACTTACTGACCAAGTAACGCGCATATCTTATTAGAATCAGCTGTTGAATATTACTAAAATAGACATTTTATTTTAGGAAATATTTGTTACGATTTGGAATGTTTTAATATAGGTTCCGACATATTAGGACTTTCCAGATTTGTATCTGATTCTGTTTTGCAGGTTTGCTGAACCGATCTGCAAGTTTACTGAAGCCCAATGATTATTTAGCCCAAGCTGCTTCAGTATAAAAGGAAGACTTGAAGACCTAATTGCTTATTCAAGCCGTCACGCTAAAAGTTTAGATTTTTAGGGTTTGAGTCTTCATGTATTCTACTCTTGTATCGATTGTGATGCAGGTTTAGGATTTTTACTGTGTTCTTTCTAGTGTCGTGTTTAGATACTTGTTTAGGACTAGTTTTGTGAGTATTGATACTCTTGTGCATCAAACCGAAGTTGTGAAACAAGGTTTGGTTGTTTGTGTTGGAAGGTAACTTCTATCTTTTTGTGTTTGAGGTCTGATAGGTCACTGGGGCAATGACTGACCATTAGGATAGTGAGATGGGATCTCAGATCTAGGAGTTCCTAGGTTGAAGTCTAGACGGGCAGGTCCTAGGTCATATAGTGTAAACGAGGAGTTTGCTGAGAGCTATTGAATAAGGACTACACTAGTGGATTTCCTTCCTTGCTTGGTAGCCCCCAGATGTAAGCGTGTTGTGCTGAACTGGGTCAACAAACTTGCTTTGTTCTTTATTTTTCTGCACTTTATTTTTTTGTTTTATTTTCTGTTTATCGCATGATGTTGAAACATTAATCGGAACATCGCGAACGTTTAAACATCTGACAGAACCTAGTAAAACAAGTACGCTAGAATTTCACATCACTCTCATTATTTTAACACTTGCTAATTTATTTTATTGAGAGCTCTTTTATACTACATAGTTTATCTTGTAGTTCTTGTGCTTCAATTTGTTATATCTACACATTTGGTGTATGATTTAATTATTGTAACTCTTATTTGTATTGGGTGCGATCCCAAGGTTTCAAGAGAGGTGATATCTCTTGGTTTTAGAGGCTCTTCTACAAAGGATTGTTTTGTTTGGAGAGTGCTCGTTAATTGTAAAGGTTACCAGCTTATCCTAATTAAAAGCTAGAGCAGTGAAAATCTCAAGGGGCTTTTCCTTGGGGACTAGACTAGGCCTTGTTGTTTTAGGCCGAACTAGTATAAACTTCTTGTGTCTTTTCTCTCTTCTCTTCATCTCTTTTATTTTTGTTGTTATTTATTTTACCTAAACATCTTTATTTTTCGTATTTATTAAAAACTTCTATAAGCACTTTTATCTACTTTGGTTAAAATATTTTTTAGTGCTCATATTTTAAAACTTTCTAAAGAACACAATTCACCCCCCTCTTGTGTATTTGAAGTCACTTGTTCAACAAGTGGTATCAGAGCTTGAACTCTTGTTAAGGACTAATCGTCTCAAGAGGCAAGATGACTTCAAACAACAATTTCCATAAATTGTCCCCCATCTTTCAATGGTGAAGGGTATGGTTATTGGAAAGAGAGAATAAAAATTTCATTGAGGGAGTTGATTGTGATATTTGGGATGCTATTGAAAATGGTCCATTTATTCCCACTCATTTAGTCAATAATGTTGTGATGAATAAACCAAGATCCATTTGGACCAAAGATGAAAAGAAAAAGGTTCAATGCAATTTGAAAGCTAAGAACATTATCACCGCTTCATTAAGCATTCATGAATTCTATCGTGTATCAAATTGTATAACCGCCAAAGAAATGTGGGACACCCTTAAATTGACCCATGAAGGTACTACCGAGGTCAAAAGGGCTCGAATGAACACATTGACTCATGAGTATGAATTATTTAGGATGAAATCGGGAGAAAGCATCCAAGATATGCAAAAACGATTTATCCATATAATTAATCATCTCAGAGCTCTTGGAAAAACGTTCAATAATGAGGATTTAATTAATAAAGTTCTTAGATGCTTGAGTCGAAGTTGGCTTCCAAAAGTGACTGCGATTTGTGAATCTAAAGATTTATCTTTTATGTCTTTGGCTACTTTGTTTGGAAAATTGCAGGAACATGACCTTGAATTGAATCGGCTCATTGATAGGGAAGAAGGTGAAAAGATAATGAAAAACCTTGCTCTCAAAGCTAGAATCAATGAAAGAACTTCCTTCAATCCAAAATGCTACAAGTGTGGTGAAAAGGGTCACATAAAATCCAATTGTCCTATAAACCAAAAGAGATATACAAAAGGAAAGAGGTCTTATATTGCTTGGGATGACAAAGATACAAACTCATCCGATGAATCAAAAAATGAAGTAGCATATTCATGTTTCATGGCAAACCATGAGGAAGATGAGGTAACTTCTATTGAATCTGAATATGACTTAACTTATGATGAGTTATTTACTATTTGTAAAGAATTAAATGATGAGTCAACTAAGCTTAGAAAAATTGTTTCTACCTCTAAGAAAACTATTTCCACTCTTGAATCAAAAATTGATATTTTAAACAAGGAAATAGAAATTCTTAAAGAGAAACAAGTTTTTGTAAGTGAAGTTTCTTCTTGCACCTCTTGTGAAAATAAAAAGGAAAATATTTTTAAGTGTGAGGATTGCAATATTTTGAAAATTGAAATTGAGGATTTGAAAAACACACTTGCAAAATTCACAAAGGGGAGAGAAAACTTGAACATCATTTTGGGGAATCAAAAGGGAACTTATAATAATAAAGCCGGTTTGGGCTATCGTCCAAAAAATCATGAAAAACATTTTAGAAAATTCTTTCGTCCAAACAAAACCTCAAGTTCCCCTTTTGTTAAATGCTTTGATTGTGGAAGAGAAGGTCATACATCTTCTATTTGTAATTTAAGAAAGAACAATGTTATGAATGATAAATGGAAGTGGATTCCAAAGGGCACTTTGCCAAGAACTAACTCACAAGGACCCAAAATAATTTGGGTACCAAAAGCGAAAACTTGATTTTGTTTTGTAGGTGTGCTTGAAGGCCAAGAACTAAAATTGGTATAATTATAAAGGCTATCAAAGCACATGAAAGGGGGAGAGAAAAAAAAAACTCCTATTATTACGAGAAAAAAAACTCCTATTATTGGGTATACATCATATGGTCACTTTACCAAAAGTTCTTCTCCAAAATGAAATTGCAAATTTAAGAGAAGCAAATATGGTTTACTCTTTTCACTTAATTATTTTTCTTTTTGATTTAAATTTTCCTGAATATATGCCTTGCCATGATTGTTTCTTTCCTGCTTTTTGATAATGCCAAAAGGGGGAGAGTTATGTGATTTGCATGTTTCAGGGGGAGTGGATTTTAAATGTTTGCATATAGTGAGGGGGAGCAAAATCTGCGCATATCTCTGTCATATATTTTATAATTTGGTTATTATTGTACTAACCCTTTCATTAAGCAAATCACTCCAAGAGATGTTTGTCATCATCAAAAAGGGGGAGAATGTGAATATATGCCTTGACAGGAACACTTTGGTTTTGATGATTGACAAATGAAGTCCTAGAAGAACAAAGATGCAAAAAGCGGAAAAGAAGATTCAAGCTTTCAAGTCTTGATTTTTATTTTTATTTATTTTAGGACTATTTGTAAGTAGTAGAAAATGCTCTCAAGAAAATAAATCACACACTCACAATGTTTTTAAAGTGGTTTTACAACAAAATATTTTTGCATGAAAAGTCATAATTTATTTTACAAATTGCATAATTGGTTTTTACATTAAAAATATATTTGAGCATGATTTGAAATATTTCATAAATCAAATTATCATGGCTTTGACTTTTGCATATAATATTTTCATTACATAATTGATTACGTGGTTCTCAAAATGACCTGGTATATCTTTGCAACGACTAGTAATCAATTATTTTATTGAAATGGCATATTGGATCTTATTTATAGCAGCTGCATATGTCAACTTGTTTTTCATAATTTGATTATGGCCGATTTGATTACAATGTAATATCTGCATATTTGTTTTGATTCTACATTTTAAAGAGGCACTATTATGCAACGGCTATTTCTTAATTAAATTGTCCAACGACTAGCTTTTCATTTTTGCATATAAATAGATGCATTGTGGTAGCTTATTTTCAACAACTCACATTTGCACTTAAACATTGTCAAACATATTATTCATCACTCTCATTATTTTTACACTTGCTAATTTATTTTATTGAGAGCTCTTTTATACTACATAGTTTATCTTGTAGTTCTTGTGCTTCAATTTGTTATATCTACACATTTGGTGTATGATTTAATTATTGTAACTCTTATTTGTATTGGGTGCGATCCCAAGGTTTCAAGAGAGGTGATATCTCTTGGTTTTAGAGGCTCTTCTACAAAGGATTGTTTTGTTTGGAGAGTGCTCGTTAATTGTAAAGGTTACCAGGTTATCCTAATTAAAAGCTAGAGCAGTGAAAATCTCAAGGGGCTTTTCCTTGGGGACTAGACTAGGCCTTGTTGTTTTAGGCCGAACTAGTATAAACTTCTTGTGTCTTTTCTCTCTTCTCTTCATCTCTTTTATTTTTGTTGTTATTTATTTTACCTAAACATCTTTATTTTTCGTATTTATTAAAAACTTCTATAAGCACTTTAATCTACTTTGGTTAAAATATTTTTTAGTGCTCATATTTTAAAACTTTCTAAAGAACACAATTCACCCCCCTCTTGTGTATTTGAAGTCACTTGTTCAACATATTTTGGGTGGTTTTTAGAAGGTCCTGGAGACTAATTAAGGCGGCGTCCTACGGAAGACGCGCCTGGGCCTGGATAACCTCTCTGAAGGTGTCTGAGCCCTTCTAGAGGGCGACTTAGCCCTTCTGAAGGGCGCCTAGGCCCTTACGGAGGGTTTTTGAGCCTTTAGGAATATTATGACGGTCCACAGCCCCCTAAGCACAAGTCTTAGGAAGAGGCGAAGTGATGATGACATGGGAACGGATCTTCTGGAGGTCATCGAGTCCCTTAGGAATGTTATGACGGTCCACAGCCCCCCAAGCACAAGTCTTGGGACAAGGCGAAGTGCTTGTTTTTGCAGAGTCATGCCACGCCGCGCTCTGTTTTCGAGAAAATTTCATAAATGCGAGTTTAGAGCGTTCCGGAGGTCCCGAGGGTGGATTATGCGACCTGAATTCAGAGCATTGTATTGAGCCTACCGTGGGACGTTGTAAGCATTTGGGCGACTGTACTTACTCAAAATTTGGGCGACGTACGTCGTGTGGCGTGGACTGAGGTATAAGCTCGCCTTTTGGACGCTTCGTATTCTTTGCCGTTTCCGATGATCACCACGTGTCGAGATCTGATGACGTTATTCCACTCAATCGTTCTGGACACGCTTCTCAAGGCGATTTCGTCTTTTTAAGAGCGTATTTGTGATCAAGAGATGGCAGGTGAGGGCGACGAATCGTATTTTGTCTATACAGCCGTGTTGGAAGAGTTTGGCGTGAAGATTCCCTTCACGCCTTTTGAGATGGATGTCTTGAGACTTCTTAATGTGGCGCCTACTCAAATACGCCCCAATAGTTGGGCGTTTATCCGTGGTTTCGAGATTTTATGCAAGTCTTTAGGTCTGGAGCCTTTTGTTGGTGTTTTCTTTCACTTCTATGGGACCAAGGACGTCAACAAAGGCACATGGATTGTGATTTCTGCCCATTCTGGGAAAAGGCTGTTTCCTACTTATACAAGCAACTTTAAAAAGGAATGGCGAGACACCTTTGTTAGGGTACAGGGGGCGCCGGAGTGTTCTACATCTTCTGTCCTGGTGGACGGTATGTCCAAGTTTCCATTGAGATGGACAAGTACTCCTTTGGCAGTGAAAGGGTATGATCGTGACGCGATGTCACCCTACGAGCGTAAGCTTGTGCACTTCTTGGAGGAGGCCCCTTTAACCAATATCCATGAGCTATTAAATAGGGAAGGTGATGTCGTTCGGTTGAACGATTATTTACGTGAGTGTTCTCTTAACCGCTTGTGTTGAATTTTATTTTGAGAGTTATCATGTTATCCTTCTAACCGATGTTGTTTGCCTTTTGTAGAGGAAATGTTGCCTCTCACTGGAGCAAAGATGAGAAAGTATCTGGCGGATCTTGAGAAGAGTCAGAACCCGGATGGTTATGTGTCCAGCAGCCCGGCGGGTGTTTCTTTGAGGAAGTTGAAACGCAAAGAGTCTTCTAGCAAGGGTGAAGCGGGAGTCATTGAGGTGGACGATTTAGAGGGTACTGGGGGGAAAACGCCCTTGTTTCTGCAGAGTCGCCGGCGTCCAAGCAGTCGAGGACAGCCCGGGGGGCTAAAACTGGGGGAGGTCGCCCCCCGTTGGGGAAAGAGGTTGGCGGTACGTCATTGAATGATGAGACCATGGAGTCTTTCTGGCATTCGGAGTTTGACTTTCGTCAGAATGTGCTTTTGATCACCCTACGTTTTTCTTTTTATGTTGAAAATTAATTCTTTGCGACACTGTTGTCTGGCGACTTGTAGGTACATGAAAGAAAAAGTGTCGTTTGCGAAAGTTGACGTTGAAGCTGGGGTGAAAGCCAAGTGCAGTGACCTAGTGGCTGATGTTGGTACTACAGCTTTGAGGGTCTTACTGATGACCCACTGTTTGGAGGTGAAGCATGACCTGGTGGAGAAAAAGTATAATGATCATGCGGCGGATGTTGAGAAGTGGAAGCATAAGTCTACTGGGCTAGATGGACGTCTCAAAGAGGCGTTGAAGGACAAGAAAGCTGCAGAGGACGCCTTGAAAGAGATGAAGGAAGCGAAAGAGAAGGCGGAGAGGGAAAGGGATGAAAATAAAGCTGCGTTGGAGAAGTCAGAGGCGGCAGTAGACGAGGGGAGGCGAGCCTTGGCGATATATTTTGAGAAAGGTTTCAGGCGTGCTAAGGAACAAGTCCTTTTGTTCAACCCTGACGCGAAGGTGGAGGAACTTGATCCGTTTAAGGTGATCGTTGATGGAGAGCTGGTTGATGACGAGTGATAATGTTTTGTCGTAGTCTTTTTTTTGTAACTTAAATTCGGCGGCTCTGCGAAGCGCCTTGTGGATAACTTTTACTTTCTTAATGTCTTTGAATTGTTTGGCAACTTCAATTTAACTTATGCTGCATTTTGGTTAATTGTGCGTTACTCATGTATATAGGGCTTTGGTGAGAGCCTATTTGTGTTGCTTTAGTTCTTTGAGACTTAACTTCTTTAAGCCATGATGGGTATCATGGATGATTCACTTAAGTTCTTTGAGACTTGAGATTTTAGTTTGTCTAAGCCCGGCCAGGGTTGATGTTTAATGTATCGTCAGAGCCCTTCCAGGGTTGACGGAATTTTCGGTCGAACCCCGCCAGAGCCCTTTCAGGGTTGGCGTTTCGGCCGAGCATCAGAGCCCTTCTAGGGTTGATGTAATTTCCAGTCGAACCCCGCCAGAGCCCTTTCAGGGTTGGCGTTTTGGGCGAGCATCAGAGCCCTTCCAGGGTTGATGTTGTAGTGGAGCCTGCATTTACAAATTTGATAAAGATATTTGATGTAATGACAAAAACGAAACCTTTTTGAAAAAAGGAGACAGTGCCTCGTTAAAAACCCCTGCCCTTACAGGGGAAAAGAGTGCTACCCTTACCTTATGTTATTTAATAATTCAAAGAAGTAACAATAGTCATAGTGGTGGTCCTATGCCATCCTTATTTGAGAACAATAAACTATGAAAAGAAATAACAAGCAGGGAATCAACTAGAGTAATGGCGCAAATTAGCTATGTTCCAGGTGCGGGGGACAGCTTCTCCGCTTAGTTCCAACTTGTAAGCTCCATGCGAACACCTTTCTCGAATTATATACGGGCCTTCCCAGTTAGGGAACAACTTTCCTATCCTTGTAGGGGCGACTACCTGCTTCAGTACTAGGTCGCCTTCCTTCATTTCTCTGGGCGTTACCTTAGAGTTGTAGCGGCGGGCTGCTCTTTGTTTGGCGGCAAATTCTCTGATGTGAGCTTGTTCTCTCACCTCATCAATCACATCCATGCTAACCGCTAGACCTACTTCATTTGCTTTGGAAAGAAATGACTTATGAATTTCATGTTTCATAAATGAGTAAAAAAATAAAGGAGTTCTCCTGCATGCACAAAGCGTTAGTTATACAAATAACGAAAAGTGATACCTTCTTCTGAAAATGTATCTCGTCGCCAAGTAGGGGTATCTATTTCGACTGGGAGCATAGCGTCTGCGCCGTAGACCATAGTGAATGGTGTCTCCATGGTGGTAGAATGAGGAGTAGTATGGTAAGACCATAGCACCTGTACTTACGGCATTCATATAGAGTATAATAGTTTGATATTGATTTGGCAACTATTATTTTTGAAGCAATGGGGTTAATTTGAAAGATATTAATTTGGAGGAATGGAATAAATTTGACAGTCAAACTTACCTCGTGGAGTTGTTCTGCCCATAAGCTCTTGGCGTCTTCCAGTTTCTTCTTGATTCCGTTAAGAATAACCTTGTTGGCTGATTCAGCTCGCCCATTGCCTTGTGGATGTATTACGGAAACGAACTTTGTTTGTATCCCTAGGTGTTTGCAGAAATCTACCACTGCTGAGCTTGCAAATTGAGTTCCATTATCTAAGACTATGCATTTTGGGAGACCAAAACGGCATATGATTTTCTTCCAGTAAATTTTTTTAACCCGTTCAGCCGTTATCTTGGCGACTGCCTCTGCTTCGATCCACTTGGTGAAGTAATCAACTCCTACTATGAGAAACTTCAATTGTCCAGGGGAGAGAGGGAAAGGTCCAACAATATTGACTGCCCAATTGTGAAAGGGCCAGGGAGAATACACAGAGGTCAATTCCTGGGCTGGGGTGTGCTTCTTATTGGAGAACCTTTGACATTTATCACACTTTTTGACGAAGTTTGAACTATCTTGGAGCATGGTGGGCCAGTAATACCCTGCACGGAGGAGCTTTGCAGCCAGAGCCCGCCCTCCGATGTGGCTGCCGCACACGCCTTCGTGAACTTCAAGTTGTACCAGGTGAGTTTCGTTCTCAGCTAAACATTGTAACAGGGGACTTGTTCGACCTCGTTTGTAGAGTTTACCCGAGATGATGACGAATTTTGAAGCCCTCTTTCTGACTATCTGTTCTTCGTCTTTGTTACTGGGAGTAAAGGAACCAGTTAAGTATCTAAGTAATGGCTCCATCCATCCGGATCTTTCTTCGGCGATGTGGTGAACCGTTTCAATGTTGATATTGGGCGTCGAGATTACCTCTTGGATGACGGTTCTGTTGTTGCCCGGTCGTTTGGTGCTGGCGAGTTTTGCTAGCAGGTCGGCTCTGGAATTTTGTTCTCGTGGCACGTATATCGCTTCAAAGAAAATGAATCTCTTGGCGAGGGCGTGCACCTTTCCTAGGTATTTGACAAGTTGGGCGTCCTTTGTCTGGTACTCGCCCGTGATCTGGCTTGTTACCAGCTGAGAGTTGCTTTTTGCTCTTAAGTTTTCAGCTCCCATTTCTTGCGCCAAGGTCATACCGGCGATGAGTGCCTCGTACTATGCTTGATTGTTGCTTGCTTTGAATTCAAATCTAAGGGATTGTTCTATGAGAATATCATCGGGTCCTTCCAAGATTACGCCTGCGCCGCTTCCTTTTCAGTTGGAGGAGCCGTCCACGGACAAAAGCCACACGAAAGGAGCTGCTTCCTGGGCTGGAGAAGTGAGTTCCATGACGAAATCTGCTAGGACCTGAGACTTGATGCATCCCCTTGGTACGAATTGGACGTCGTATTCTGAAAGTTTTATGGACCAGGCAACCATCCTACCCGCCAAGTCTGGCTTTCCAAGGACTTGTCTGATGGGATAATCTGTTTTCACCACGATTTGTGACTTTGGAAATACGGACGAAGCTTCCTTGCTGTTATGACTAGGGCCAGCGCTAGGCGTTCTATCTTTTGGTATCGAAGTTCGGCGCCTTTGAACACTCTGCTGACAAAGTAAATCGGTTTTTCTCCTCCCTCCGAATCTTCTATCAGTACTGTGCTCATGGCGTTTTCAGAAATCGCCAGGTATAGTAAAAGGATGGAGTGTGGGCTTGGCCGCTGGAGAACGGGCGGGCTAGATAAAAAAATTCACCTGCTGAAAAACGTCTTCACACTCCGATGTCCATTCGAATTTTTCTTTCTTCCTGATGGAAGCAAAAAAGGAGAAAGCTTTGTCGCCAGCACAGGATAAGAAACGAGATAAGGCGGCCAGTCTTCCCATCAGTTGCTGGACTTCCTTGATGCTGAAGGGGCTTCTCATGTTGATAATCGCCTGACATTTATCTGGATTTGCTTCAATACCCCGCCTTGTTAAGAGGAAACCTAAAAAAAATTCGGCCTGCACTCCGAAGGAACACTTTGTTGGGTTCAAACGAATTCTATACTTTCTTACTTAGCCTAAAATTTCTTCCAGATCATCTGTATGGTGATGCCCCTCCTTTGTTTTTGCTACCAGATCATCAATGTATACCTCCAGGTTTCGTCCTATTTGACGGGAGAAGGCTGTGTCCATAGACCGTTGAAAAGTGGCCCCGACGTTTTTGAGACCAAAAGACATTACCTCATAGTGGTAATTTTTGGTATTAGTCATAAAGGCCATTTTGGGAGCATCTAAAGGGTCCATCCGTATCTGGTTGTAACCAGAGTAGGTGTCCATGAAACTGAGAGTGTTGTATCCTGAGGCACTGTCAATTAAATGGTCGATATTCGGGAGTGGGTAGGATCCTTCGGGCACGCCATGTTTAGGTCTGTGTAATCTACGCACATCCTCCATTTTCCGTTTGCTTTCTTCATAAGAACAGTGTTGGCCAGCCATGTAGGGTATTTTATTTCACTAATGAAGTGGGCATCGACCAATCTTTTCACCTCTTCATCCACGACTTTCCTTCTTTCCTCGCCCATCTTCCTCTTTCGTTGTACTACCGGTTTTACTCCAGGCTTGATTGGTAAGTGGTGGCAGGCAATGTCGGGATCCATTCCTGGCATTTCGGAAGGGTGCCATGCGAAAAGATCTAAATTTCGTCGTAACAGGTTGATGAGGGCGGTTTCTTCTTCGAGGCTTAGAGACGTGTCGGTCTTAGTTGTTTGATGGGCTTCTGGACCAATGGACACTTCTTTCAAGTCTTCAATAGGCTCGAGGCGTTCTTGCTGGAAGTCCTCCCTAGGATCAAGATCTATCATGTTAACTTCGTGTGTTTTCTCGTCACTGGTTTTCTTCTTAGTTTTCTCCAATCTTAGGTTGTTGTGGTAGCATTCTCTGGCGAGTTTCTGGTCGCCTCGGATGGTTCCTATCCTTCCGTTGTCTAGAGGATACTTCATGATTAAGAATTTAGTGGATAGGAAACCCCCCAAGAGGTTGAAGGCGGAGCGACCGATGATAATGTTGTATGAGCTTGGCGAGTTTACGACGAGATACCTTACCCGAATAGTTTTTGCGTGAGAGCCGCTGCCAAAAGTTGTTTTGAGCGTGATGTAACCCCTTATATGTACCTGCTCGCCTGTAAATCCAGCCAGGGTTCCTCTGAAAGGTTGTAGCTGTTCTGGGTCCAATCCCATCCTATCGAACGTGTCGTAGTATAAGATGTCCGCCGAGCTTCCTGGGTCGATCAGTACCCTCTTCACATCCCACTTGAATATTTGTAGAGTGATAACCATGGGGTCATCTTCATGTGGTACGACGTCCCGGAAATCCTTAGTAGTGAAAGAGATATCACGTTCACGCTCAGAAGCTGGTGTCTCATACTCTTGGCATAACATTACCTGTCTGACGTATTTCTTTCGTGACGAATTGGACTCTCCTCCTCCTGAGAATCCACTTGAGATGGTATTGAGCGTGTGTCTCTTCTCTTCGTTCCCTTCATTCTTCCTAGTTTCTATCTTTTGCCCGTTCTCGCCCCTCCTATCCTGAGCGTACCCTCTCAATTTCCCACTCTGTATCAGCTTCTCAATTTCTTGCCGTAAATGTATGCACGAGTCAGTGTCATGTCCCCGAATTCTGTGATACTTGCACCATTTGTTTTTGTCTTTCCCCATGGTCTCGTATCGCTGTGTAGGCAGATCTGGGATTAATTTGGCCTCGTAGACTTCTTTTAAAATGCGTTCTGGTTTCGTGTTAAGAGGGGTGAATTCTTCCGGACGCGAGTAAGGCCTGTAATTTATTTTTCGGTAGGGAACTCGGTCTCTGTTCGCCGGTGGTTGATAAGGTCGCCGATCTGTGTTATTAGACGTTTGCTCCTTAGCATCTCTGGCCCTCTTCTCGGCGTTGCTTTCTTCTCCTATTATATAACAGTCAGCCCTGGCGATTATCTCCTCCATGGAATCGGCTGGTTTTTGAGCTAGTGATTCATTGAACTGTCCTGCCTTCAAACCGTTCTGGAAGGCGCCTACGAATACTTCCTGGTTGGGGTTGATTACCTTTATGGTTGTGTCGTTAAATCTTTCCAGATAGTCTCATAGGGACTCATTGTGTCCCTGGCGAACGTTGAAGAGGCTGGTTGCGGGAACTTTGCGATGGCGACTGGCTGAGAACTGTTGGATGAATTTCCTTGTCATGTCTAGCTAGCTGATGATAGAGAAACGTGGGAGATTCATATACCATCGTAAGGCGGCTTTTGAAAGAGTGCCCGCCAATAGTTTGCACTTGAGGGAGTCCGGGGCTCCGACTACGGACATGCGAGTGTTGAAAGCTGTAACATGCTCCATAGGGTCGCTCTTTCCATCGAAGACGGAAAGATGAGGCGGTTTGAAGTTTTCTGGAACTTGCGCTCCCCAGATCTCGGTGGCCAGTGGTTGCGGTTCTGGGTCGTCCATCTCACCATGGTTTGACTCGCCCCTTTCTTCTAGTTGTTTTTGCTGCATGGTTTTCATCGACGCTTGTAGGGCGTCGTTGTGCTCCTTAAGCTGAGCGAGTTGGGTTCGTATAGACTCCAACTCTTCTTGCGTTGCCATGATGGGAGGCTTTTCTCTAGATCGTACGTGAGGTGTGATCCAGGTCGCTGAAAAAGGGCAGGGTTTCCAAATCGCAAAAGGCTTTTACGGTTTGGATGCTTTGCGGTTTCAAGTTCTCGGAATCGCGATTTGCGATCCAGAGAGATCGTGGTCAAGGCTAGTTTTACCTTTTCCCACAGACTGCGCCAACTGTACTTGCAAAAAAGTACGGTAAGGAATACTAGGATTCTAGGGTTTAGACTGATTATTGGATGCCCTGAGAATGCTCTCAGGAGAGGTATTTATAGCTTGCTATGGGCTTGGGCTTTGGTTGCTTGGTTCCCAAGTAACAGGGGTATTTACATATTTTGGGTGGTTTTTAAAAGGTCCTGGAGACTAATTAAGGCGGCGTCCTACGGAAGACGCGCCTGGGCCTGGATAACCTCTCTGAAGGTGTCTGAGCCCTTCTAGAGGGCGACTTAGCCCTTCTGGAGGGCGCCTAGGCCTTTACAGAGGGTTTTTGAGCCTTTAGGAATATTATGACGGTCCAAGTATACAACAAACTAATTAGCACTCTTAAACTCTTTCCCGCACACTAGAAGTCATATCTAAACATGGCCATTAGGGTTTCCCCAATGAACTCTCCCTCCTCCAGGTACTCATCGGGATCCTCCTCCTCGGGTGGAATACCTCCTCCTGCTCCAAGTACCTACACGTACAGTTTATAGTATATCCATATATGTTATATCTATATACTTATGTTACAAGAAAAGCATTCATATTGTTATACTCTTAAGTTAGAGAGCACGATTTTGCATTCTTAAGTTTTTTTTCTTTCTTTACAACTTACCTATGAATAAGGTTTTATTAGGTTGATACCATAAAATTAATAAGGTGATATACAACTATCTCTCTTAGATTATTTCTTTTTAAGAGAAGTTTTTAATCACGGTTAATATTATAAATTATAGCGTCGAATCATAATCGACACTTTTGTCGTTAATCGTATGTTTCAAACCTATTTTGTACATCGAATTCACATAACACTTATCGAAAATTAACATACTCATTTACTTACACAAGAGTAATACCAAATAAACATAATAGAACTATCTAATCAATTTATCATTTACAAAACATTTTCTTCTACTTATATATTATATTTTCAAAAACTCCTAATGGCCATAGGGATATTGAAACCAGCACATAATAATTCAGCAAGTGATAACCAGTACATGTTTTTTTTTCATTTATGTATATGCATAAGAATTTCAGCAAGTATGAATTCTTGTAACTCAGTTAAACCAGCACATATGCATTTATTTTAACAAGTAACTACACGTACAGTTTATAGTATATCCATATATGTTATATCTATATACTTATGTTCCAGGAAATGCATTCATATTGTTATACTCTTAAGTTAGAGAGCATGGTTTTGCATTCCTAAGTTTTTCTTCTTTACAACATACCTATGAATAAGGTTTTATTAGGTTGATACCGTAAAATTAATAAGGTGATATACAACTATCTCTCTTCGATTATTTCTTCTTAAGAGAAGTTTTTAATCACGATTAATATTATAAATTATAGCGTCGAATCATAATGGAGACTTTTGTCGCTACTCATATGTTTCAAACCTATTTCGTACATCGAATTCACATAACACTTATATAAAATTGACATACTCATTTACTTACACTAGAGTAATACCAAATAAACATAATACAACTATCTAATCAATTTATCATTTACAAGACTTTTTCTTCTACTTATGTATTATATTTTCAAAAACTCCTAATTATATTAACTAAAACACATATAAGTCGATGCCCTTTAACATGTACCTGATTGCTAGAAATTAACATATCATCGAGAAATTAACTCTCACAAATAGAATTATTTAGGCTAAAGTGCACCCCCCCCCCCCCCCCCCCCCCCCCCTCCAACTTTCAAAAACTTGCAATTTTGGCCCCTTAAGTACAAAAACTACAATTTTGGACCCCTAAGATTTAGCCCCATTGCAAATTTGATCCTTTTGATCAATTTTGACCTAGTCAACGTCTGCGTGCCATGCCACGCGTGTAAATAATGGATTAAAAGAATAATAAAATAATAAAATCATTTTATAAATTAAATAAATAAAAAAAGATATTAAATAATATAAAAAAATCAGAAAAAATTTAAAATAAAATCCAAAATAATACACATTCATCATTCGTCATCTCTTCCAACCCAAACCCAGAATAAAAAACCTTCAATCTTCAATTTTGATGTCTTCATAACAATCTTCAATTTTTTTTTTAAATTCAAAAGGCACAATATTGTATTCATTTTCTAATCAAAGTTGTTACCTTTTAGTTTTATTTTTATTCAAGTTGTTACCTTTTAGTGACATAAAGATGCAAGACCCAACAACATTTCAACCCATGAAACCAAATTTTCCAGAACCAGAACAAGAACAACTCAAATGTCCATGTTGTGAATCAAGCAACACAAAATTATGCTACTACAACAACTACAATCTCTCACAACGACGTCATTTTTGCAAAAATTGCGAAAGATATTGGACAAAAGGTGGTGCTTTAAGGAACATACCAGTTGGTGTTGGAACAAGAAAAGTTACAAAACGTTCATCAAATTCTAAACGTTCAACAACACCATCTTCATCTTCTCCATCAACATCATCCACTTCTTCAGCAGCAAAAGTTTCAGCTTCAGTTCCAGAAACTGACCCGACCCAGATTCATGTTGACCCGATTGTGAGAAATTTTGGTGAAGGTTTTCTTCTTACGCTTCTTAGCTCCACCACGAAGACGAAGAGTAAGGTGGAGAGTGGATTCGTTCTGCATGTTATAATCGGCGAGAATGCGGCCGTCGTCCAAGGAAGGTGCACGGAAGTTACGAGATCTTGACAGTGGCGAAGTTGTATCAG
The DNA here is from genome assembly GCF_051527215.1 of Medicago sativa. Taxonomy (NCBI): domain Eukaryota; kingdom Viridiplantae; phylum Streptophyta; class Magnoliopsida; order Fabales; family Fabaceae; genus Medicago; species Medicago sativa. The sequence continues at coordinate 35,039,841 of NC_140755.1, read as the reverse complement.
GAGGGGTTGCCATTGGGAAAGGCGGCGGTGTCTTCCAAGGGGGGAGACTCTTCCCGGAGATAAAATCCGGCGAGAGTTTGGTGAAGGAGAAGGAGAAGAAGAAGCATTTTGGAATTCATCACGTCGCTTCCTTTTTCATTTCCCTTCCTTTTAATTTTAATTTTTTCTAATTTTTTTATTATTTAATATCCTTTTTTATTTATTTAATTTATAAATTTAATTTTTTCTGATTTTTTTTATTTATTGAATTTATAAAATGATTTTATGGCATTTTTAATTTTGTGTAATTTATTATTTACACATGTGGCATGCCACGCAGGCGTTGAATAGGTCGAAATTGACCAAAAGGATCAAATTTGCAATGGGGCTAAATCTTAGGGGGCCAAAATTGCAAGTTTTTGTACGTAGGGGGCCAAAATTGCAAGTTTTTGAAAGTTAGGGGGGGGGGGGGGGAAGTGCACTTTAGCCAATTATTTAGTCACATATAATCAATTAAGCACATAACTTATGAAAAATCTTTAAAACATATTAGTAGTAATTCCCCTTACCTCCTTGTTAACCGACAAATAGTTCAACAAACCTTTCTTTGCCATAGGGAAGGCATTAGTGATGATAAGTATAACAAAACTAATACTAGGAAAAGAGAGCATAAACCTAATAGTAGGTGTGGTTTTCAAGCGAAGTTCCAAGTTCATATTAACTTTCAAAGTGATCGTTGGTATGTTAAATATTTTGATGATGCCTATAATCATTCATTTTTGGATGATAAGTATCAGCGAATGTTACCAGCCCATAGGAAGATGACTGAGCATGACAAATACCAAATGAAAACCATGAGGACATCTGGCATCCCTACGTCGCGCATATATGGTTATTTTGCTACATAAGCTGGTGGGTGCGAAAATTTAAGTTTTTCAAGAAGAGACATGTACAATGAACAAAATAAAGGGAAGGGTAAGAGATCTGATACTGATGAGGCACTTGAATTCCTCGATGGGATGTGCACTCGAGATGACATGATGATTTGGAAGCATGCCGTGAACGCAGATGGGTCACTTAAGCATCTTTTTTGGTGTGATGGAGTTTCTCGAATAGATTATTCCCTGTTTGGTGATGTCTTGGCATTTGATGCTACATATAAGAAAATAAAGTACAATACACCCCTAGTGATATTTTCTGGTGTAAATCATCACAACAAGAGCGTCATATTTGGTAGTGCCATTGTCGAGGATGAGACGAAAGAGTCATATGTTTGGTTGTTGGAAACTTTTGTGCAAGCAATGGATGGTAAATGTCATGTATCTATTATAACTGATGGTGATTTATCTATTAGATATGCAATTGAAAATGTATTTCCTGATGCTCATCACCGGTTGTGTGTGTGGCATCTTATTCGCAATGCAACTACCAATGTTAAAAATCTCCAATTTTTTGTGAAGTTTAAGCGATGTTTGTTGGGTGATTTAATTTGTTGTGAAGTTTAAGCGATGTTTGTTGGGTGATTTTGATGTTGCTGAGTTTGATCGTAAATGGGAAGAGCTTGTGCTTGAGTTTGGTTTGGAGGAAAATAGTTGGATGATTGAGATGTACCAAAAGAGAAAGATGTGGGCCACTGCACATATTTGGGGCAAGTTTTTTGCTGGTTTTAGGACTACTTCAAGATGTGAAGGATTGCACTCGGAATTCGGAAAATATGTAAATGTCCTAACCAATTTGGTTGATTTTTTGCTACAATTTTTTCGTTGGCTTAATCACTTGAGGTACAAAGAAATTGAATATGATTATGCATCTTCGTATGGTGAAATTGTCCTTCAAACTGAACACAAATCTTTAGAGAGATCAGCTGCTAGCCTTTACACCAAGAGTGTGTTTATGTTGTTTAGACCGATGTTGCAAAGGGCTTGTCGTTGCAATAATGAAAAGAGAGTGAAAAGAGGTCCAATCTTCACCTACATAGTTACTAAATACCCTAGACAAGATATTGATTGGCAGGTTTCATATGACCAAGAAAAGTTGACATTTGGTTGCTCTTGTAAGAGGTTAGAGACGTTGGGTATTGCATGTGAACATATAATAGTTGTTCTAATAAAACTGAATATTGTTGTCATGCCTAATTCTCTTATTCTGACAAGATGGACTAAAGGTGTCAAAGATGCCGTAAACGCCGCAAATGCAAATAGTTCTAGACAAAGAGACCCGACGTTTGTTACTACTTACGTGACTGTAGTAGAGCGATGTAAGAGGATGGTAAATGTTGCATTTACATGTGGTAATCCAGAAGAAATTCGTAATACGAATGATATGGTAGAGAATCAAACTCAATGGTTGGAATCCTTTGCCATGGGTAATGGACTTAATTCTTCGACGTTGGGATCACAACCTGAATGCAGCTTAGGGAACCCCCCACGGGTTAGGAGAAAAGGAGCAATATCTGCACCTTCTTCTCAAACCGCCACTGGTGTCCCTAAAAGAAAGACACAAAGGTGTGGAATTTGTGGTAGAGAATGTCACAATAGAAAATCCTGTCAGTTTCAAAGTGAACCATTGTAATTCACAGGATGAAGAGTTTGAATTGTTGAACCATGACGATGAAGCCGACATTTATGAAAGTGACGACTGTAACATTGATATGGTACGTTTGTTGCTTAATCATGAGGTTATGAATATAAGTTAGCTTTACACCATAGACCCTAAATTTATGAAAATCACTAACTATGTTTGTTGATGATTGCAGGATGTCTTTTAACTGGTTTGCAGTATAATATTTTTTGAGTTCTTGGCTGATAAGGTACTTAAAATTTTAAATATAATAGCGTTACATATTTCAACTCATTTCAATTGACAGTAAGAAGTTTAATTTTGTATTTTCACTTTTATTGTAGGTAACAAATTGTTTTAACAGATCTGCACAATTTAGATTTTCTTAGAGCCTAAAGAATATGAAGTGGTGGTGATTATGAAGTGGTGGTCTAGCACTAGAATACTTGATTATTGAGAATCTGTTTAGATGTATTTTAATTTACTTCTTATTCATAAGCTTTGACATTATTAGAATGGAGACTATGATTAATTTTGGGATTTATAATGTTATTTTAATTTTGGAACCCAATTACTGTATGGGTGTTGGTAATCACTGAAACATGTAATATCTGAATCTATTTTGTTAGTTTGGCCTAAAAATCAATAACATTTGGTGTGATTAAATATGTAATATGTAATGTGTTGCATGTTTTGTTTGTGAATTTATTGAATGGTTTGGCAGAGATCCGAACAAACTCTTAAATTTAGTCAATTTGTGACCACCATTTTCAATTGGCAGAGAACATAAATTTAGTCACATTTAGTCACCTTGGTATAATCAGCAGGCTTGATATGATTGGCATTATTCATGCGGTGATATGATTCGGACACGCATAATACAATTTAGTGAGCACAATTCGAGAGAATGTAGGCATAACACATGCTTTGCCTGCTTTAGGCTATGGACTGCGTTTGTTCTGTATGTCATATGCTTTAGGCTATTTTTTTATTGAATTGTAACGAGTTGCTTATATTGGCATGGTTAAATGTATATCAACGTGAGTTTGAGAATATTTAAGAAACTCAAATGTCTACATGTTTTGATAATTCTTTTGCTTTACTTTCTTCTTTAGCCATCTAATTTTTTGACCAATTGTATTCATTATTGTCCTGATCACTTGGTATTTCAATGAATACTTAATTAAATTCCATCAAATTTGTTCATTACTGATTGTGAGCATTACACACAACCATACTAACAAAGTCACAATATACCAGCGTGATAAAATAGACAAGGCAGTTTCAACATCAACACAATTATAATCATTACATGGTGAATTCAGCAGAATCAAATTGTAGCACACAATTAAAGCGTGTTTTTTTGTCACTTGGAGCCTAATACCAACTATTACAACCCAATCCAATACATATTTCAAAAAGTGGAGCATAATAAGTAACCCAAAATAGAGTATTGGAGTGGACACACATAAAAATGAGTTGAGTACAAATGCAGATTCAAAATTATAACAAAAAAAAAAAACATTGTCTTAGAGGTGGTGGTAACATGCTCATAATATGTTCTAGTCCACACAAAATATATGATCATACACTACTACAGAAATTAGTTTTTACATCAGTTGGAATTGACTTTTTACATCAGTTTGTAACCGATGTAAACTGACATGATGTGGTAAGTCAGTATCCTTTCACATCAGGTTGCAACTGATGTGAAATATTGAATTTCTACATCAGGTCCCCTTGCACTGATGTAATAGACGCACTTTGAAAATTAACCCAACAGTTTTCACATCAGTTGTACGTTCGACACTGAAGTTAAATACGTATATTTCACATCAGTTTTTTCAAATCCACTGTAGTGAAATAATTTTTTTTTAATTTTTTTAAATGGCTTATCAAATAAGCTTGACCCCTGCTTTTTTTTTATAGTAATAAAATGAAAACAAATTATGGATAATTTTAATGCAAAAAAAAGAGTTATATTATCTAATTGGATATTACATAATCAATCCTCAATTTTCCACGTCAATATTCCAAGCTAGAAAAGAGGCATCTGAATACAATATAGGTAGAAATAATCCAACAACTTAAGTAGAAATTTCAAACAAAAAATAATCCACATCAGAATCATCATCGTAAATACGCTAAACTTCAGCTGCAAAAAGCATCTCATCTCATCTCAGTCGTAAGCATCGGCAATGTCTCATCTCAGCCACATCATAATCAATTTTCAGCTACAAAAAAAAAAATCAATTGAAAAAGTTATCTCAACTGCAGACGCACTTGACACACCAAAACCACCACACATTAAGACAGATACAAGTCCGTTCAAAATTCTACTCTCTACAAATGTCAAATTATGAGATTGGCTTTGAAACATACCATGTAAATCCTAAGCCTTATACAAGTCAAGAAAACAAGTTGCCCATTGGTTTCGCAAATCATATAAGTCATCATCAGTTAATGGCGTTGGATCATTGAATATCTACAATGTGTAGGTTAATATAAGTAATTAATATTAATAAGGATATGTATATTTGGCAATACATATAGTATAAACATGTTATCATAAAATTAAAATACCTCCATCCAAGAGTTAGTAATATTAGCAGAGATGATATCTAGCATATTCTTCATCACATAGTATCCACAATCATTGCCATTAGGTTGCTTTCTTGGCTACAAATGAATGGCCATTTTTATAAAGTGATTAGTTCATATAAAAAAAAAGTTTATTATCTATCATTCTATAATGACTTGAGTTTACAACAGTATCTATTCATGAAACCAAGCTTTAATATGATGTTTGCTCATGTATTAGAAGCATTGGTCACTGTCATATTTCTTTAAAATATGGGATTTAGCACTGTAGGATACGTAGCTGGCTAGCATTGTATTATGATGGTTAAGTACATTAAATAAAAGGAAAGAACATTAAATAAAAGAATTATTGGTTAAGTAGTGTAAAAACGGCACATATTCTCCAGCTTTTTATAAGCAGAAGCATGCGAGTCCATGTAATGGAATCCTAGATCTAACTCTGTTCTGTATGGGACAACTGTTCTAATGTAATCAAGCTAAGTCTAGCTACCTCAGTGAATTTTTTTACTTTACCAGACTACCCTTTCTAAATAATTTGAGTTTAGTCTTGTTTTCAAAGTTTAGATGTTGTTATATAAGCATATAATATCATCACATTATAATTAGCATTAGACATGCTAGCTTAATTGATTTAGTAGTGGAGCAGCTAAGAAACGAACACACCCTTGGTGACAACAATTTGCTTTTCCCTAAACCTATATGTTTTCAATTGGCTACTATTTCTAACTATGTTAAGCTACTGAATGAGAGAGAAGATTGTAAATTTTTTATGGAGGATAAACAAGAATAAAAGGATAAACAAGAATTCATATCTTAATCATGTTCAACAGAGTTCCAAGATTATATTGTTTCACTGCCATGTGAATGTACAGTAAAAGGATAAACAAGAATTCATATCTTAATCATGTTCAACAGAGTTCAACAGAGTTCAACAGACAAACACATTCCACTTTTAATACAAGAAACAATCATACGGAAAATATACAGGGAACAATTAAGGATAAACAAGAACCATACTTACTTTGGGACGAAACCATTTAACCTTCTTTCTATTGCCCTGAGCAAGTTGATGAACCTCTAAAGCTCTATATGTTAACCAAATTAAAAAAATCATCAAAGTTATACATTTTAGTGTTGTAGGAAGTAATATATCAAATGCAACGTAAAATATACACTTACTTTGAAACAATCTTAATCATTGCTTCATTAAGATCTTGGTGCATTGAACAAAGGACAACTAAACTATTGTCCTTGGGACAAATAATTATTAACTGCCAGTGTCTTCTGCACACGTAGAAGAACAATTATTAAGGTTTAAGCTATCAAAGATAAATAAGAAAAATAATTTAAATATATACTTACTTATATAGATATGGTGCTAAGTAACACACTTTGTTCAAATCACGCAACCTAGTTTGTATGTGTCCCTGAACTTTAGTTTTAGTATTATGATCTTTTGGATTAAAATCCAAGCATACTGGGTCCAAAATCCCAAACACTTTCGATCTATTTGTCGAGATACAGAGACGATGCATACACCTAGACAAATTTAAAATTAACACTTAAATATTGAATTGTGGATATACTACTAATCCATATTGATAATAGTAAAAAAGAAAATGTACTTACGTGCACCAAAGTTGTAGAATAGAAAAGTCAAGCCAAGCATTACCCACCAACAACTGTCTAATACAACTTGCTGGAATAAAAAACCTTGCGGTATTTGGCTCATGTTCTAATGGTATGCGTATATCTTCTTCACTTCTCAAAACCATGCACAACAATTTTTGAACGTTGTCGATGGTCAAGTCCTCCTTGTAATTTTCTTGTGCAGCGGTACAAGAACCTTTTGTGCTTCCATGCACAACAACTTTTTCAGGACTACTATGCTCAATTTCTTCATTTGTTTGCAAGGTTTGGGAGAAACCCATAGTCTTAAGTTTTTCCAGAAATGCTTGTTGCATCAACTCACGTTCGACGGCCATCTTTTCTTCAAATTGTGCATCAAATTTTTCTTTAAGTTGTCTTTCCAGATTTGTTTGAAGTTGTGAGAGATGCTGGTTAACATCTATGGTTTGGGTAAGGCGTGAAGACCTTCCAAAGTAATTGCTCAGAGTGTAACCAGGACCAACACCACGAACACGACCACCATGCTCTTTCATCCCAATTGCCCTTGTTAAGATATCGTCACGTCCTTGTGGAACAAAGGTGCCTTTGGCAGTCTCTTCAACTAGAGAATCCTACATAAAATTCAGTAAATTCAGTTTTTTATAAATGAAAGGTACTTTACAAAAAGTACTACACAATGTGATTCTTTTCAAACTACAGAGAAGGTTTACCGAACCAGTCAAGAATTAAAATTTGTTGCAAACACTCTGTTTCACACAACCAATTATATAGCTACTATTCTGTCATAAGCTATAGAGAACCTGAGTTTGAAGTTTATGTTAACTATGAACACTAATCATTGTTACATAAAATAACTAACTTACAATTTTGTCAGCAACAACTTTTGCAGCCTCTAATGTATACTCTCCCCCTTTCTTTTGTCTTGCTCTCTTCCATGTATCATGACGTGACGGAGGAGATAGACTTAGATCATCACTTAATATATCATCTACATCTCCTGATTCTTCTAGCACTTTTCTCTTTTCCTTCATCATTTTCTCCTGAAGCAGTTCATATCCTCCACGAGATAATGTATGTCTATAAATATTTTTAGCCACACACTCCCTACCCTTTTGACTTTTTGCCTATCATAAAAAAAAATCATTACTAAATTGATTTGATTAAATAAAAAATATGTACAATAAAAAATCAAATATAATTACTACAAACCATAAATTCATCGGTATTTCGAGACTCGAGGAACCTCTTCCATATATGTTCTTTAATAAAAGGATACGTAACATACGGAGGAGGGCGTTCAGGATTGGGATGTGTAATATATTCCGATGTGAGTTGTGCCTTAAACCCGTTCCACCGCGCCCCCAAAAACACCATCCATGTTTTCTTCAATGGATCATTTTTTGGATCATCACTTTCTGGAATAACAAAATGCTTATATATACATCAAATATTTGGAGTTAGTACCTAAAGATCAATAAATACAATAATTAAATAGTAAATGCTGAATTAAAAATACAACTATAATACCTGAAGATCAACCTAAATTGCATCTTTTGTGCTTGCATCAACCGCTCTCCAATCATCTATTAAAATACTACACTTACTTCGAGCAAGAAATGTTGCATAACTCCTAAACTCTGCAGAATTTGGACCATAACACCTCCCAGTTTCTAGATTAAAGTTGAACATTGGTTTCACACCCGATTTCAGATCTTTGGTCATATTTTTCATCTTGGTGGCACCTCTAACATTTCTTTTTGGAATTTCACTAGACGAAAGAAGAATGTTGGAAGCTCAAAGAACACCGACCTCTTTTTCCATATATTTTTCACAACAGGCTTCTTTTTTTGCTTTCCAAAGGTAACCTCCACATTTTGTTGTCGTTGATAAACTTCCTCTCCGGTCAAGGGCTTTGGAGCAAAACCAAACTCCGGTTTACCATTGAAAGCTTTCCTCATCTTACGATATGGATGATAACGGTTTAGAAATTTTCGATGCCCAAGATAAACAGTCTTGCTTCCATGATGCAGTTGATGAAAACATGTTTCATCCTCACATATAGGGCACGCTTTATGCCCTTTAACTGTGTACCCACTCAAATTACCATATGCTGGAAAGTCGTTGATGGTGCAAAACAACATGGCACGCATATTGAAATGTTCACCGGAGTACGCGTCAAGAACATTAACTCCTTCTTCCCACAACAGTCTTAAATCATCAATCAATGGACTTAGATAAACATCTATGTCATTACCTGGTTGATATGGGCCCGAAATCATCATCGATAACATAATATATTTACGCTTCATGCACAACCACGGAGGTAGGTTGTAAATTATCAACAGAACGGGCCATGAAGTATGTTTACTACTTAGATTACCATATGGATTCATTCCATCAGTAGCAAGTCCAAGTCTAAGGTTTCTTTTCTCTTCGTCAAAAGTTGAAAACAAAGAATCGATTTTCTTCCATTGCAAAGAATCAGCTACATGGCGAATTTTTCCATCACGTTTTCTCTCATCTGCATGCCATCTAAGGTTCTTTGCATCCTTTGGATTAGAGAACAATCTCTTGAACCTTGAAATTATTGGTAGGTACCAAAACACTTTGGCAGGAGGACCCTTTGTGCTCGCATCATCACTAGAATCATCGTCTTTCTTTTTGTAGCGTGACACCTTGCACTTCGAACAATGATCATGTTTTTCAAACTCTTTTCTATATAAGATGCAGTCATTTGGGCATGCGTGTATTTTTACATACTCCATACCCATCGGACACAATATTTTTTTGGCCTCGTAATAACGATTCGGCATTGTGTTACCTTCCGGAAGCATTTCTGTCAACAACCGAAGCAATTCAGTGAAACTTTTATCACTCCATCCATTTTTTGCCTTCAAATTAAACAATTTTAAAATAGCTGACAAACGTGTAAACTTTGTGCATCCCGGATACGAAGGTTCTTCCTTGTTTTTACATAAAGTATCGTACATATGCGCTCTCTTAAAAGATTCTTCTCCAATATCGTGTATCATGTCTTCCAGTCGATCATCCATATCTACACTAACGTTCTCTCTTTGGGATACACTTGGCAGTATTGCTTCACCGTGCCATATCCATTGTGTATAAGTTTGACAAATCCCGTTCCAAGCTAGATGGCCCCTTATTTCTTCCTTTGTAATGTTTGGCTCCCGATTTGCACAAGAAACACAAGGACACGGGAAAAGTCCATCATTGTTTGGAAGATTTTGTTCAGCAAACTGTAGAAATTCTTCAACTTCATTATCAAACTCTTCACTTAATCGATTAGCTCTCATCCAACTACGATCCATAATGACGCACTGAAAATGAACACACTGAATCAAGGAATTGTGATGCCTACATAACTATTAGAACTTAGAAGACTTGGAGTTTGACCAAGTAAAAAACTTGGTGCTTAAGCTACGTAACTACTTACGCGGAGGTACGAGATTACTACTACCTAGAAATCTCTTAGATGACACGCAAAAACTGTCATTGTGAGTAAGGTGGCTAAGTTTTTTTTTTTAGTTACATAGGGTGAAAAAGAAGACAAACTAAACGTGGGGCAGTAAATCCCCTAACATCAGCATCAACAAAAAGAGAGAATTGAGCTGGACAAGTCACGTAATAATAAACAATATCAGCAATCAAGGAGCATCCGCGATTCACAATGTGACAATCTAAAACAAAGAGTAACGATCACAGTACAAAAATCCAATAAGTAAAGAAACAAATTTCTACCACAATGGAGCTCCTAATCTAAATTGATACATCTTCACTAGTTTTCTTTTCAAATTTCAAACTAATCCAATAAAAAAAAATTCTCTTTCATCGAAGTCGTGAACCTTAAATTCAAGCAATCAAAGAGTAAGGATCACAGTACAAAAATCCACAAATTAAAGATTAAATTTAGATTTAGAAGACTAATAAATCAAAACCTTATCTCAAAAACAATAGGAAAAAACAAGAAAAAGTGAAAAGGAAGTAAGTTCGGATATCAAACTAAATATATGATTACAAACTTGCACTAAGTAGTAAAATTAAAAGGAGTTGATAGCTCAATCAAATAAAAGTCTTCATTTAAAAATGAAAATAAAACAGATTCAACAAGTGCTTGACTAGGACAGTTTTTGATAAAAACAAACTATGCATAGCGCATATCCATGATAATGCCATCTATTTTGTATAATAAATTGATAATAATATAATATGTCAACCATGAAAAATGTGTCTTAGCAAGAGATATAGCTCTCAGCTGATGCAAAATTTGTCTTGTTTAAATACAAGATATTATTAATTAATTGTCTAAGACAAGCACTACAACAAAACCAACAAACAGGTAAAGTTATCATATCATATCAGTGTGGGGACTATTAACAATAAATTACTACAAAAATCAAAAGACAAAGTTCAAAGCTTTTGAAATTGTCTTCATCCATCATACATACTACACCACTAGAGATACCATGCCAAATATGCTTAAGTAGGGAAAACCCTTAATCATATACACAATGCTCCAGAATAACATGTTTAATAGTAATAGAAACCATTTTGTAATACTATGGTTCTTTCACTAGTCTTAAACACTCAAGGCCAAGAAAATAGAGAAACACAGAACATGGCAGAGTTACCAAAAGGTGTTACTCCAAGTAAAGGTGTTGTAAAAATAGTACTTTCCATAATGTTTATATCAAGGTAATTTGTAATCATTTATAGTTCTAGTTTATATCAAGGTAATATGTACAAAATTTACCACAGTAGTTCTAATCCTTACAAATTTATGTAGAGGTATAAAATATTATAAACTTGGGTATTATTCTGCATCAAATAATTCAATATTATAAATTTGTGTTGGGTATTAACTCAAAATCAAATTTTGATATCACATAAACAAACACACACTAAACATAGAGTATAGCTTCCGAGTTAGAAATGGGTGTAATGCAATCCAAGGATAGTGCATAGTAATAAATGATTGGATGAAGAATTGATGAGAACCAAAAGAAGACAAACAAGTTGAGTAGCTAAGGCATAGCCAGCAATTTGCATATACTTTTCAATTTTTAATGTATATTTATCGTAACTTATTAATTAATAACTTGTCCCACCTCATTGTGGTTATTGTACTTGTGCCCATTCTCAAAGGATGAGATAGAAGTGAGAGAGTGAGAGGATAGAGATAGCTCAAGAAACATAAACATAAACAGAAACTGAAAACTAAGAACAGAAAACACAAACCACACACTTATACTAACATCATCAATGCAACTTTAAAACCATGTCAACAACTATGTCTATGTCTATGGCTTCTTTTTCTCCTCTTACTAGAATCTCAACGACTCATTCTTCACTCTCCAAACCCCATCACAGCAACTTTAAAACCATGTCAACAACTATGTCTATGTCAATGACCTACGATGCCTAATTAAATTCAACAGCAAAATAACTTATCAGTAGCTTATACAAACGAATTTATCATTTATGCTCAAGACTGATTTCTTTTAAAATTATCTTGAGAACCAATTGTTCTGCATATAAATGTGTGCTCTGGTTTATGACAAATCAACAATAATAATCAAAATAAAATCAAATAAATCCATTTCATAAACATCTGATAGAAAAATAATAATTGTTCTATTAAACAAACCAAAAAATAATACATATGAAAATAAACATCTGATAGAAAAATAAAAACATAAGATATGGAATGAAAAGGAAGAACAAGTACCTGATTATATCTGATTAAAATGCCGCAGCTTTCAAAACCTTAACAAAATCAAACGAAATCTACAAAAATGAAATGAAAAGTGAGGAAGGGAAAGTGTTTTACGATAACAAAATTCAAATGAATGATGAAACCCTAACAAAATCAAAGAAGAAGAAGAAGAAGAAGATGAAGAAGAAGAAGAAGAAACGAACCTGGGAGTGGAATACTAAGAACACGAATGTGAGTGTGAGAAAACCTCTGTAATTGGAACCCTAACAGAATTGAAGAAGAAGAAGACCTCGACAATTGGAATTGGCGCTGTGTTTGTAATTGGAATTGGCAATTGTGATTTGGACGGTGGTGGATTGTGAATGGAAAAGGTGAGAAAAAGTGAGGAAGGGAAAGTGTATTACGATAGATGAATAGGTCAAAGTAAAAGTTTGTTTTTACTTCAGACAGGTTCTCACCACTGATGTGAAAAAAATAGCCAAAGTTTTCGCTTAAATTGTGAAAATACCACCGCGTTTTTTTCCCTTCATTCCAATTATGCACTGATGTAAATCGTACATGCTACTAGGAATTCCCCTCATGTGCTTAAGTCAACTGATGTAAAAACTTACAGTTTGTATCTTTCACTTCAGATATTTTTCATGCTGATGTGAAAACTAAAACCCCTATGATGTTAAATATATATTTTGTAGTAGTGATATGACCACCAGACCACCATATAACACCATCATATGGTTGCACTAGTGGTTGGGTTGGTTGGTTTGTTGTTGGCGAATGCCTTTGAATTCTCTTTGACCACAGCCCTCAATTCATTGTGAGGTCCCAATAGCAATGTTGCGGCACTCTTCATACGCACCTCACTCTCATAAAGTTGCATTTGAAACTATCTAATTGTTAATTAATGCAAAATATGTTTAATGAAACATACAAATAAATTGTGAATTACTCCGTACCGTGCCAAGTAAAAGGGCAGGAACAAAGAAATGTTCCATGCTCATCCAGTCAAGAACCCATACACCAGAATTATCACTATGAAAAAATAATAAGCAATGATAATTTAACAACTCCATAATTAGAATAAACACTGTTAAAAATTAACTCCAGACTACATAATTGCAAATGTTAAAGAGTTATGTTTTGATAGTATTTTCAACCTGTTTCCAGTGCATAGGAGGCCTCTACCAGGTACAATATCAAATGACGTGAAATCCTTTTGGTCGTCGAACGACAACCCAAAGCTTGGATCACTCACAAATTTGTGCAGCAAAGTGGCCTACAAATATCCATTTCACAGTTTTTACTACGCAATGTTTTAATTATCCAGGCTAATATTAACTTAACACGCTTATATTTAATTTAATAATATTACCAATTTTTGAATCTGTAGCCTCCTGAAAGGAGTGGCTACTACTGGACAGTTGGAATCTAAGTGGTAAATAGTAGCTTCCTCAAGGTGGATAATCATCAAGTACCAATGATCGGTCCAAGTCTTCACAAGCACATAGATCTAATAACTATGCATAATATTATTGCACATGATAACTTAAAACATTTCATACTCTGAATCATGCAGAATCAAATAAAACATTTGGTATACCATACGTATTAATACAATATTCATTTCCTTTGGTCTTATTTTTTTAATAATATAACTTAAATGTTATACCATACTTAACAGAATCATTTAAACTATCATTTATTTAATTTTTCATGTAAATATGGACACCGTAATTTCAATGACGCCCTTATACAATTGCATAGTTTCATTAATAACTCCTAATAGGGTTTGGTATCTCATTGAATTATTGTTGGTTCAAGAAAATTGCAATTTGAAAGATTGTACTTACAAATAATTAACAAATAATTATTAATTAACATACTTTTCACGTATCAGATGTATTGGCATTCCAGTAGTAAAATCAGCCTAATAAACAAATAATTATTAATTAGATTTTTCGGCATGTCACATCATCCACCATTATTTTCTTAAATGTAAATATATTTATGCAAACAATCCAACTATATGTATACCTCAAAAGACGGTGGGAGAACCCAAACCGCTTGAGAACTCAAATGTTGTTGCGCTATTCGGATACTCTCAGCCATAAGTGTCATCACCTGACACCAAATTACGACTTAATAATTAATAACCAACTTCTATTAATTATTACACAAACAAAAAACATTAAATTATGGTTAGAGCAAATTACCAATTCATAAATTTTCTTAGTTGGAATCAAGCAAAACAAGTCATTCCTAGAAGCCGACAATTCTCCTGATTTCACCAACCTTTCTTCCATAATTTTAGCATCTTTGGTTCTTTGAAATAGAAATGCACAAACTCGAACTTGTTTAGGAACTAGGTCCATGTCATTTGTGTGTCGAAATACAAGCTACTTACCCTATAAAACATTTGTTACGATGAGGTTGGCAGATTGAATAACAAATGCATTTTATCATGTAGTGTAAAATTTAATAATAGGTAAAACTATTTACTTTTGGAATGATAGTCCCACATTGTCTTTGTTTCTAACACTTGTTTCAGCAGCCTTATTTTTACCCTTTGAGTTAGATCTCTTTCCTTTGTTACTAGAGCTAGGACATGAAGTATTGGTGAAAAGCCTCTTGGGAATGGGTGGTTTAACTGTACCAGGGGAGAGCTACAAAAAAGGAAAAGAGTTAGTTTATTATTATGGCAAATAACTATTATCAAAAAATTCAATCGTACAGTACATGTAACATGTTTTGACATACACTTGCACCAGGTTGTGAGTTACAAGCACAAAATGAATCAAATAAATTATGTTAAGTGTAAACAACCAAAATTAATTTCAAGTGGTATAGGGTTTAGTAACATAATGATGTTGACTACAATATTATTAGAACAAAGCCACAACTAAATTTAATAACAAAGTATAGTTTTAATATACCATCCTAGCATGTGTTCTCCTGAAGTCGCTACGAGGGATTTCCTCGGCTTCACTGCAATTTGCGTCTGAACCAGTTTTCGGCAGCCACTCACTTGGCATGAAAGGTTCAACTGCTTCATCAGACATCATCATGTTCTGAGACCAACTTCCTTCACCGTTCATCACATCAACATCAATGACAGCATCAGCAGATGGTAACTCTACATTTCGATTAAAATCGTCATCCTCAATGTTAACAACATTCGGAGCAAACAAAGGTACATGAGTTGGTGTACGAGTCTTGGTAGTTACTGGGGTGCTCTACATGGGTTCAGTAAACACACCACTACCATTATCCTTCTCTTCAATGTTCTTCACATACTTTTCTATTTGTTTGCATGTGACATTTAGTTCAGTCAGCTCAGTGATAGTGATCTATAAGAATACAAAAACTATTATTGAAATTTTAATGGAAAAACACAAAGTTTAAACCAAAATACTAAATATGGAGAAACACTAACCTCATGATTTGCAATGACTTTTGAAAGTAGTGTTTTCATGGTTACTAACTCTTTCATCACCATCTCCAATGTAGAGTCCTTTTTGCATGAACCATCAGTTTGTTCTTCACAAGGGTTTTTTCATTCAAGTTGTTGTTCCTTTAATAGAAGAAATTATTACTACATATTTAAAACTGTAGAACACAAAATTGAAATACATAAACATATAATAATATGAAAAGCAACTAACATGTTGTTGTCTTCTTCGTCACCGTCGCTCATTGAGAAATCCATAGGAGAAGCTTGCTGATGGTACGTTGTGAGTGAAAAACAAGCTTTAGAAGGTTTTGTTTGCTTTGGTAATGAAACACCCCTACTAGAAAATTACCTAGGATATCTAGCATGAGTGTTAAACTCGGCATCGGGTACATTAAAATTACAATAAATAAAAATTCTCTGAACAATTCATAGAACTTCTCACCTGTTAACTCAAAAATAGTACCACTGACGTGTACTTTATATGGTCCAGCTACTTCTGCTCCTTCATCAAGAACCATCATGACGTATAATAACTCGTATATCTGAAATAAATAAAAGGGATTTGGGTGAGACATGATGTCTCAGTGAGTTCCATCTATCCTAGGTTGTAGGCAACCTCGGGGAACCTAGGATCGCCATCTGTTTCTAACCTCAACCCATTTTGGGTTTATACAATTTCATTATGCATAACTGAGCGATCAAGGGATAACTAAAATCGCTGTTTGAAATACTACTTTGATCATATAATAATTATAATCATATTCATAACTTTAATCATAAACATAATAATCATAAACATATATCCGGTCTATCGTATTCTGGTATAGCTTATACTTTGACATACTGAATTGAGCATGTCTCTGATTCTTTTCCGATAACAACTAGTTTCGGCTAACTAAGCCGGAGTTTCATAACTAAAATTCCTCATTTCCAACGATTAGTAAAATTTCCATAAAATATTGCTTCGTAGCTAATTCATTTCAAACATAATTTTCATATTGATACACTTCTCGTATACTTTATCATCGCATCTCATGATGTGAATTTACCATCAATAAAGTATGTAAATTATTTTCTCATTTATACAACTCAATATAATTTATCTCATCAATATAAAATATTTTCTCATTTGTACCGCTCAATATAAATTATTTCATCATTTATCTCTTTCCATTATTTGTACATAAACCACATTATATCTTCGTTGTGGCGAACGGGAATATACCACATTATCTCTTCGTTGTGGCGAACGGAATATACCACATTATCTCTTCGTTGTGGCGAACGGAAATATACCACATTATCTCTTCGTTGTGGCGAACGGAAATATACCACATTATCTCTTCGTTGTGGCGAACGGATAAAAAGTTCTTTACTATGACCCGTACGTCATAGGCTACATTATCTCTCGTTGTAGCAAACGGATAAAAAGTTCATTACTATGACCCGTACGTCATAGGCTACATTATCTCTCGTTGTAGCAAACGGATAAAAATTCATTACTATGACCCGTACGTCATAGGCTACATTATCTCTCGTTGTAGCAAACGGATAAAAATTCATAGTTTCTTTTCTTTTTTATTTTTTTCCTATGAGCATGTTACTCATTTCAATTTTTCTTCTCATTTCCATTTTCTTTCAAATCATTACTATAATTATATAAATCATTCGCGTTGATAGAATTTTTCCTCCAACATTTATACTAGCATAACATACTTATTAACATAATTGAGATTTTAGAATAAACAAATAAGGATACCTAACTCAGAATTAATCATTCTACTATCTCATATTTATTATGTTTCAAATGTACCAATCATATGACATGATAGTCATGCTTGCACAATCGGCCAGTAATTATAGAAATGGTCTAAATTATTCATATTATCTAAATAATCTAACATAATCATAGTTGATCCCCAAAGGTGGGTTTTAAGCTAAAGGAACTCACCTTGGCATTAGTCCCGAAATTGCAAGCAGCTTATCCCCAATTTTCAGCTTTTGCTAGCTCCAAAACTCCATAATCCATTTTCCAAAATAGCTTATGTATTGGCTTATAGGTGTTACTCTTTCTGAAACAACTCAACTCATTTGTGACATACTCTTACTTCATCAACCAGCATATACAAAAATTTCCATTCCAGTCCCTGCACCCGAAGTTCACCGTTTGGCTATTTAAGCACTTCCAAAACAGCTTAATTACCATTTAATCACCTTTACCATGATTAGAACACCTTATTCTTTTTCCATTGCTCATATACCAATTCAACATATCTCGCCTAAACTGTTCATCAGAAAATAATACTTGAAACAACTTAACTTTCAACTTAAGCTATTCTTCAACAGCTTAACTAGCAACTTATAACTTCTATCACATAAATTTCGACCCAACCTTTAATACAGAAGTTCCAACATGTATTATTAACCCTATGAATCACTTGTACAGTAGTTTGAACTCACAACTTAGTCATTTAAGGCATTTTGCTCAAAACAGCTTAACTGACAGCTTATGACCTCTAAACAATTCAATTTCTGCTCAAATTTTCCAGAATCAATCCCAACATGTTTAAACACCTCCTAAACCAGTTATACAAAATTCCAACATGTTACAATCAATAATCACTTGAAATAGCTTATGGGAATAACTTGCACACTTTAAGTCCTAAGTTCTCACACCAATGCTCCTAGCTTATTATCATTCTTCATACCATATTTCTAAATACCATTACCACACATAATCCTCTTCCAATTACACATAAAACATATATCAAAGCTTGGATTAAATAAATTCCCATGAAAAGATGATTATGCCACTTACCTTGTGATTAATCCATTCTTTGGTGCTCTAATGCAAACTCATAAGCTAATTCCCATGAGGCTTGAATGAAAATGAAGGTTATGGAGAATCAAAAGGAGAGGCGGTTTTGAGGAATTAAGAATGGAAGGAGAAGTTTTGAAGTGTGTTTCTTCCTTAAATCACCTCTAGAAAACTTATGTGTACCATTCATGTAGTGAAAGCATGGTAATTTGATGAAGTTTTGGTGGTTAAGGTAGTATAGGGAGGGGACCGATTTCTTAGAGGGAGAAGGGGGAAGAAAATATTCTAGAATGAAGAAGAAGAATATGGAAAATGAGAGAAGATTAAGCCTTTGGTCCAACTTTAAAAAAAAAATCTTGATTAGCAAGTTTACCATTTTGCCCTTTAAAGGAAAAGACACAATTATCCTCCGTTAATTCGTAACCATTAAATTTCTCGAGTTCATTGGAATAATGAGCGAGATATTTATAGATTAATGTCTCATTTCTTAATAAATAATTAACCCCTTTAACAATTATTTATGTTTTGACATGTAATTGATACGACAATTTATTATAAATTCAGCGGGATATTACAGGTAAAAATTATGTGAAGTACATATTTGTATAGATAAGTTATGGAAATAAAATATAAGAAATATACTCACATGTTGTACAGCTTCTTTTATTTAAATATAATAAAGAAAAAACTTGAGGGTGACTTGTAGTCACTAAAAGTGAATTTGTGTTTGCTTGTCACTTTTGCAGCCAATTGAGTGTACCTATGTACCATAGTGTCACACAGACTACGGTTTAAAATATTCCAAGGAGAATTTGTTTTGGCTTTTAGGCTAACAAGTGTATTCGGGACACTTTAATGAAATTTGTGATATGACGATGTTTCACAAATTTTACTCGTTAAAATTTTACAAATTACGACGTCAAATTAAAAAATTAAAAAAACAATTGAAATTTGTGATACGACGATGTTTCACAAATCTTACTCGTCAAAATTTTACAAATTACGCGTCGAATTAAAAAATTAAAAAAACAATTGAAATTTGTGATACGACGATGTTTCACAAATCTTACTCGTCAAAATTTTACAAATTACGACGTCGAATTAAAAAATTAAAAAAACAATTGAATTTTGTGATACGACGATGTTTCACAAATCTTACTCGTAAAATTTTACAAATTACGGCGTCAAATTAAAAAATTAAAAAAACATTTAAAATTTGTGATACAAAGATGTTTCTCAAATCTTACTCGTCAAAATTTTACAAATTACGGCGTCGAATTAAAAAATTAAAAAAACAATTGAAATTTGTGATACGACGATGTTTCACAAACCTTACTCGTCAAATTTTACAAATTACGACGTCGAATTAAAAAATTAAAAAAACAATTGAAATTTGTGATACGACGATGTTTCACAAATCTTACTCGTCAAAATTTTACAAATTAGGGCGTCGAATAAAATTTAAGTTGCTTAATTAGTTACTACAATTTGATTCTACGGTATCTAATTACCCTTTTATTTGACTAAGTACTCACTCAAATCATTATTAATCATAAAATATCTTTATTATAGTATAAATTTGAAATTAATGTAACGTTATTTGTAACCCACTTGGGTTGGCCTGGTGGTATTGACTTGTAATCTGGGAGTGTGCTCCTCCTCGAGGTCTCTGGTTCGATTCTCTCCAGTGCCAATTTAGGTGGGCTAGTTTAGCTTCTTCAAAAAAAAAATGTAACGTTATTTGTTACATAAAAACCAAACTCTGTTAGTACTCTTCTCAAAAAACTCTGTTAGTACTTGATTTTAAAATTTTCATTTCAATGTAAGTTATGATTATTTTCTGCAATTTGTATAGGCTTTTGTAAAAAAAAGTACAAAGAAATAGTGATTTGGTTCTATAATGATGCGATTCTACAAGCTCTACCCATCAATTAAGCTTCTGCTGTCAGCAAGATCACATGTGCGTGTACTATTACTCCCAAATGGGAGAGAAAAGTTGACTTTGTCATCCCCCACATTATTGTGAAAAAAAAATCAATAACATTTATCGGTAAAAAAAAATCAATAACATTTATTAATTTAATAAATGTCCATTTCGGTTATAAAAATCATAAAACAATATTAATCCACCAAATTGAACATATATTGCAGAATCTTAAATAATTGCCCAAAAACTTCAATCTCTCCCCAGAAATTCATCACTCTATCAAGAAACTGCCCAGAAAATGCATAGCTCTGCCCAGAAAATTCAAGCTCTGCCCAGAAAATTCGTAAATTGAACATGAACAACATATTTCATTAACAACATAACAATTTAAACATTACAAACAGATTTGATTAACAACATAACTAAATACAAACATGAACAACCTAAACATCATAAATCTAAACAATTAACAAACAATGACTAAACATTGAAATTTTTTGTTGAGATACAAAAGAAATGCATGATTAAAGCAACAAGTATGTACTTAACAATTGAAATTGAATTCCTTGCCTTTTGAACCTCTTCATTCAACTTCAACATCTCACAAGATTAAATCTCTTGCAACCCACATATTTTTGCAACTTTTTCCATAGATTTCTTTTGAATTTCAGCAACCCTAATCTCAAATATGCTCTTCAAATCAGAGATATGAGTATCAAATCGGCCCTAACTTTGTTCAAACCAACCTCCATGCTCTTCCTCCTATTCACGTTATCCAGATCTACATCTTTCTTCACTTGGTCGATCAACCCCTCGAAATGAACAATCAGTGTTTCAATTTGTTTATCCAAACTTAAAGGCCTAAAAAACGACCTTTGTCTAGCAACTACAGATAGTGAAGGGTTCGCCGGTTGTCCGTCGACGGCATCGCATCTACAGCACGGTTCAGTTGTCATCGCGGAGAAAGATCCATCCTTCGTGTATGAGCAACGGACACATATTGGATTAGAAGAGTTGCTGCTTGAGGATGCCATTGTGTTGGATGTTCGAAAATTTGAAGGAAGAAAGGAAATGGATTCAAACGTGGATCTGATATTGGGAAAAGCTTAATGAGAGAAAAATGGAACTCAGGCTCATGTATTAATATTTTTTAAGGAAAAGGATGTATTAATATTAGTCGTTATTAATTCACAATTTTAATTTTTTTTAAATAATTTTTATAAACCATAAAATATTTTTTTACACTAACACTACATGAGTAGACAATAAAGGTTAAAGGATAAATTAGTAAAGTTTTCTTCACTAATAAAAAAAAGCTTCTTAGGCATACTCCATTGGTAATAAACGATCAATGACTTTTAAAACACCGGTCGAACTCTCAAGTATGACCATAACGGAAAGAATCCAAGACCCAAAACAACAATAAAGAAGGTTCAATGAATAATCAAACTATAAACTCTCATCTAAACTGAAAGAATCTTAGACCTAAAACAACAAGTAAGAAGGTTCAATGAATAATCAAACATTAAACTCTCATATAAACGGAAAGAAATTTAGACATAAAACAACAAGAAAGAAGGTTCAATGAATAATCAAACTATAAACTCTCATCTAAACTAAAAGAATCTTAGACCTAAAATGATCAATGAATAATCAAACTCTAAACTTCCATCTAAATGGAAAGAATCTTAGACCTAAAACAACAAGTAAGAAGGTTCAATGAATAATCAAACTCTAAATTCTCATCTAAACTAAAAGAATCTTAGACCTAAAACAACAAGTAAGAAGGTTCAATGAATAATCAAACTATAAACGCTCATCTAAACTGAAAGAATCTTTGAACTAAAACAACAAGTAAGAAGGTTCAATGAATAATCAAACATTAAACTCTCATCTAAACAGAAAGAATCCTAGACCTAAAACAACAATAAAGAAGGTCCAATGAATAGTCAAACTATAAACTCTCATCTAAACTGAAAGAATCTTAGACCTAAAACAACAAGTAAGAAGGTTCAATGAATAATCAAACATTAAACTCTCATATAAACGGAAAGAAATTTAGACATAAAACAACAAGAAAGAAGGTTCAATGAATAATCAAACTATAAACTCTCATCTAAACTAAAAGAATCTTAGACCTAAAATGATCAATGAATAATCAAACTCTAAACTTCCATCTAAATGGAAAGAATCTTAGACCTAAAACAACAAGTAAGAAGGTTCAATGAATAATCAAACTCTAAATTCTCATCTAAACTAAAAGAATCTTAGACCTAAAACAACAAGTAAGAAGGTTCAATGAATAATCAAACTATAAACGCTCATCTAAACTGAAAGAATCTTTGAACTAAAACAACAAGTAAGAAGGTTCAATGAATAATCAAACATTAAACTCTCATCTAAACAGAAAGAATCCTAGACCTAAAACAACAATAAAGAAGGTCCAATGAATAGTCAAACTATAAACTCTCATCTAAACTGAAAGAATCTTAGACCTAAAACAACAAGTAAGAAGGTTCAATGAATAATCAAACATTAAACTCTCATCTAAACGGAAAGAAACTTAGACATAAAACAACAAGAAAGAAGGTTCAATGAATAATCAAACTATAAACTCTCATCTAAACTGAAAGAATCTTAGACCTAAAACAACAAGTAAGAAGGTTCAATGAATAATCAAACATTAAACTCTCATCAAAACGGAAAGAATCCTAGACCTAAAACAACAAGAAAGAAGGTTCAATGAATAATCAAACTCTAAACTCTCATCTAAACGGAAAGAATCTTAGACCTAAAACAACAATAAAGACTGATCAATGAATAATCAAACTCTAAAGTCTAACCCAAAAGGAAAGAATCTTAGACCTAAAACAACAAGTAAGAAGGATCAATAACTATTCAAACTCCAAACTCTCATCTAAACATAACGAATCTTAGGCCTAAACCACTTGTAAAACTGTTCAATGAATGTTCAAACTCTAAAATCTCACCCAAAAATGAAAGATCCTTAGACTTAAAACACTTGAAAATATTTGATGTAAACAACATTATTTATGTCACAAATAATTTTTTGGGGTTAATAGGGGTTTACCCCCCTGCCATTTGGGCGACTTTTGAAAAACCCCCCCGTAAAAAAAAAACTTGTAGATTCCCACTTGTAATTTCAAGATTCTTTGGTTTACCCCCCCGAAGCCAATAGTCAGCAGCTGAGTGGACAAAAAGGGTGACGTGGCGCGCTGACTGTATAATTATTTTTATTTTTTTATTGGGGTACACGTGGCATTTTTGTTTTTTTTTAAAAAAATTATTAAAAAATCTGGAAAATCGAAAAATGAATAAAAAAAATCTAGAAAAATTAATAAAAAAATGAAAAAAATATTAAAAAATTCTGGAAAATTGAAAAATTAATAAAAAAATTTAAAAATTCTGGAAAAATGGAAAATCAATAAAAAAATATTAAAAAATTCTGGAAAATTGAAAAATTAATAAAAAAATAAAAAATTCTGGAAAAACGAAAAATCAATAAAAAATATCAAAAAATTCTGGAAAATTGAAAAATTAATAAAAATAAAATAATCTAATAAAATGAAAAATAATTAAAAAAATCTGGAAAAAATAAAATTTCAAAATTTTCTAAAAAAAATTAAAATTCTGGAAAAATAAAAATTTTCGAAATTTTAAATTTTAATGAAAATTCTGGAAAAATGAAATTTTAATGAAAAATTTTTGAAATTTTCATTAGTATTTCTCAAAAATTTTCCGGGAATTTTTGTGTATTTATAAACCGAGAATAAGGGAAAAAAATATGTGTATTTATAAACCGAGCTTAGGTTTTTTATGTATTTTTCAAAATTTTGAAATTTTCATTAGTATTTCTCAAAAATTTTCCGGGAATTTTTGTGTATTTATAAACCGAGAATAAGGGAAAAAAATATGTGTATTTATAAACCGAGCTTAGGTTTTTTTATGTATTTTTCGAAATTTTGAAATTTTCATTAGTATTTTTTCCTTGAATTTTTGTGTATTTATAAACCGGGAACTTTTGTGTATTTATAAACCGAGAATAAGGGAAAAAATACACTGAAAAAACCATATTTTTCGAAATTTTGAAATTTTCATTAGTATTTTTTCCGGGAATTTTTGTGTATTTATAAACCGGGAACTTTTGTGTATTTATAAACCGAGAATAAGTGAAAAAATACACTGAAAAAACCTAAGCTCGACATATATACTAATCAAAATTTTGAAATTTCGAAAAATACGAATGAAAATTTCAAAAATTTCATTTTTTTTAAAAATGATTAATCTTTTTAATTTTTTTTGAAAATTTCGAATTTTTTTTAAATATTTTCCAGAATTTTTTCATTATATTTCATTTTATTAGATTATTTTATTTTTTTAATCATTTTTTATTTTTATTAATTTTTCCAGAATTTTTAAATTTTTCTGATTTTTTTTATTTTTATTAATTTTTCCAGATTTTTTTAATTTTTACCGTTTGTTTTTCAATTTTTTCATTTTTATTAATTTTTCAATTTTCCAGAATTTTTAAATTTTTTTATTAATTTTTCAATTTTCAGAATTTTTTTATATTTTTTTCATTTTTTATTAATTTTTCTAGATTTTTTTTATTCATTTTTCGATTTTTCCAGATTTTTTAATAATTTTTTTTAAAAAAAAAACAAAAATGCCACGTGTACCCCAATAAAAAAATAAAAAATAAAAATAATTATACAGTCAGCGCGCCACGTCACCCTTTTTGTCCAGTCAGCTGCTAACTATTGGCTTCGGGGGGGTAAACCAAAGAATCTTGAAATTACAAGTGGGAATCTACAAGTTTTTTTTTTACGGGGGGGTTTTTCAAAAGTCGCCCAAATGGCAGGGGGTAAACCCCTATTAACCCTAATTTTTTGTCACAAATAATTTTCTGTCACGTATAAAATAATCCAGATATATTTATTTTATGTCAAAAATTATTTTTCATTCATTTTAATATCAATTTAAAAACCAATTGATTTTTTATGTTATTACTTTTAATATCAGCGCAACAATTTTTTTAACATAGCAGCTACATTTAGCAACTTAGTTACCTGGGCCATAAGAAAATTCAAGTTTCAGCAACTAAGGCCCAAAGAAATTGCCAGCCCATTACCTATTACAAAGAAATCAAATATTGTTTTTTAATCAGAACGTGGGGACCACTGCTGCGGTACACAATGTCTTTCAACAATTCACAACAATTACCATGTCACAAATCCTGACCATTCAATTTAAAAAGTAATAAATCCATGGTTGTGGTTTAACTTTCCCATGAAGGGAAAGAACTCCCCTTTCCCATACTAAACCTCACCGAGAAGTCCAAAACGTATCACAGTGTTTGAGTTCACTGTTACCCTTTGAACATAGTTACGAACATCTCCACAGACTGAATTAAAGCACTTTACCAAACCCAAAAAATGAAAGGAAGAAAAGTAAAAGAACTTTCAAGTAACCAATTCGTTTTCCCAGTGAAATGCGTTCTGCGTTATGATATAGACTATGAATTCAGAAGAAGCTCCCTTTAAAAAAACCACATCATCCCACGCCTACTTGAAAGAGAAAGAAATCAAAGCTTTGTTTCTGATCTGAAAGGAGAAAATTAAAAATTGAAGCTTCCAAAAATTGAAGCTTTGTTGGTGGCTTTTCTGATCACCATGATCTCTTTCCTCGTGTTTGATTGGGCCGCCGTCGGCGTCGACGTCGCTGCCGAGATCGGTGTCACTGGCCGTTTCAAAGCCGTCGAAAACGTCATTGGTTGAAGCCGCAGTGGAGGGAATCACGTTTCGATCTTCAATTACTACCATCTTCGAGAAGGTTTGCTGTGGAAAGATTTGTTTGGATTAATAGCAACAAAAAAAAGTGATTCTTTGTTTTGTGATGTGCTAGTTACACTGATTATTAAAACTGCTTTTTTTTTTGTTATGAATTAACAACAATAGATTTTATGTGTTTTGAGGGAAAATTCTAGAAGGATTGTCGCTTGAAGGTTATATTTGAATCAGATTGTGATAATTTGATAAAGGAAATCAATGGTAACCCTAATTTCATAACCATTTGGGGGAGATAGATTGAGATCTAAGAGAGAAATAAAGAGAAAGACTTTACTGGTTTTTATTTTTTATTTTTTATGTTGGTTGTGTTTTCTAGAATTTTTTTATGAAGATGATGAATGAGGGGAAGGAAGAAGATGAAGAATGGGATATAAAGTTAGATGTTGCTGGTTCATCATAAGATACAGTAGACATGCATGATTTAACAGTCCTCTTTTAATAAAAAAAGAATCAAACGATTTAAATTAAAAAAATTAATAGGACCTATGGTGGACCACTCTTAAGGTTGGTTCACCATAGACATTTAAGGTTAAAATTAATAGTCAGGATTTATTTGACCGACGGAGACAAACGTGGGGGACCAAAACATGAGTTTTATTAGTTATGGGACTAAAATGAAAACTTGAAATTAATTATAGGATCAAATGACCTATTAAGCCTTAAATATATATTATTTATGTCTTTTCATACTTATAAGCTAATTCAAGAAGTTAAACTAATCCACCGAAATCGCCACATGGTAAAATCGAACCAGAAACCTTGAGGAGCACACTTCAAAGAACCAAACCAATCTAAATTCAACTGTAAATTTTACGGAACACTCCAAATTCTATAAGCTAGCTTATATGCTAACTAGTTTATCAGTTATTCACTATCAGCTCATCTATTATAAGCTAACCTATCAATTATTGACAATTTTTTTTCCCAAAAAAAGCCTTAGTATAAGTACTTTTAAGCAAACAAAGTCTCAATGGATTATGGAACACAAGGCGTACTTAAATCTGAAAACAGAGGTATGGGGGTGTGAATAAAAAAGGCAATGTGCGATTAACAAACACACAACAACAAAACTCGACCCATAAAAGCCCAAACTTTTAACAAGATTTTCAAGTAGATACTAACCCTAACAAAAAGCCTATAAAAACCACAAGCCTCTCTGAAACTTCATCCAACCCTAATTTACATTCTGTTCACTTCTCTGTTTCGCAGATGTAGCCGCACCTACTTTGTTGTTCGATCAACAATCTTTTTCTTTCTCTCTGTTTGTTCTTCGATTTTATTTTTCTTTTCAGTTTTTGTTAATTATTTGTTTAAACAACGACGAGGATGAATATTGCTTTATTCTGACACCTCTTGTATGAGATGAATCATATGATTCATCTTTGAGCACATTATGCAACTCTCTGAGTCTTGTTTATCAAATTGTTTTTTTTCCTGAAACACGAACACTCTTCAAATTAGGTGTGTCTTGTGTCCGTGTCCGTATCTGTGTTCTATAGTTTTGTTTAATTTATTTATCTGTTGTTGTTGAAACAATTTTTCTAAGCCTAATATTGCAATTCTTTGGTCATCGATATGTATGTCAAGGAATCTATCATTAGGCAATAGTAATGTTTGTTTTACATGTGTACGTGTAAATTATGCGTGCACTCTATCTTTAGCTCCGGATATCCTTTCTACGGGATTTTCCGGTGACGAGATAGATACAATTTTTGTTTTAATTTAACCTTAAATGTTAATTGTTTTAGTATATTTATGTTTTTTTTTTTTGTATGTCTTTTGATGTTGAAGGATGAAAAATTGACGGATTACGATTGATATTATTCATATATGATAATCATAACCAGCTACTTCTGACTACATCAATCAAAAAAATTTGTTTTTGCAATTTTTAATTTATGTTTTTTTATTCTTTTATACTTGTTTTATTGCCTTTTTTTTTTTTTAATTTATGATTGTTAATTTGTGTGATTTGAGTTTGTAGCCTGTGATGTTAGAAAATATTTGCTACTCTTGATGGGATCACCCATGTGACGATTATTTATCCACCAAGATCTCTGAGGCTTCCTTGTTTTTGATTTGCACAAATTGTTAGATCAATGTTATTTGAGCTGTGATAAAAAAATAATTAAAATATATCATTTTATTTATTAATTTGATATAATTGGAATCTATGCTACTAGAACTCTAATTTTTCATGTTAAGATTGCTTTGATTGAAACCTTGGTACGAAATCAATTTTAGCACCTGTCTACGGATTCTTCTGTTAATGATCATTTTATCTTTTTCCCTTTATACGAATTGAGGCAATGTGAACCATTTTTTACATGACATTTTTTGGTTTGAAAGAAATGAAAAATATGTTTTATCTGAGAAATGAAAATGCCAAAAAATGCGGAGACCTTCTCTATTGGTCTCCCTATCTCCTTTTTGAGATATAGAAGAAAGTTTTTATTTTTTTTGACATAAGATAGAAGAAAGTTTGAAAGAAAGAAAGAAAAAAAAAAAAGTGTGAAGAGTTCACAAATGACACAGGGTAAGTATCTTTCTACAGTGTCATAAGACCATCTCCAATGCATGCAGCATGCCATTTGAGTGTTTAAATGGGTCTGGACTATACACGTCAATACCTAATAAAAGCATCTAAAAAATTATCAATAAATTTTAATATTAATTTATATACTCATTCATAAATATATAATTTTAAAATATTGAAGTAATTTAATTATAAATTATAAAAAAAGCAATTTATTTTTATTTTTATTTTATTAATAATTCAAGAAAAAGTTGAAACTTGAAAAAACAATATAAAATAAATGATAAATTGCATAATTTAAATAACAACTAATCTTGTTGACTATCTACCTTAGCGTTGCCAAATTCAAGAATTGACAATTTGACAATTGCAATTTTATAAAATTTCCAAAGGTTATATGCTACAATCAAGCAAAATAAATTTTAAAATACTACTCTAATTTAATATAGAGAGCAAATAGAGTTAATACATGTGACATACATGAATAGGAGAGGAGAAAGGGTGTCTATAAGAGCACCTATCTTTATAAACACCATATTTATTGATGTCGCCATGGTGTGCTTATTTTACATGGTACTAAATAAGGGGAGGATACCCATTATAGATGGTTTAAGTGGTTCTTCGATTTATTATTTTAAGGGAAAAACTAACTTGTGCCTTTAATTCACAAGTTAATGATTTAAAACACCATATTTATTGATGTCGCCATGGTGTGCTTATTTTACATGGTACTAAATAAGGGGAGGATACCCATTATAGATGGTTTAAGTGGTTCTTCGATTTATTATTTTAAGGGAAAAACTAACTTGTGCCTTTAATTCACAAGTTAATGATTTAAATATAGTAACTTTTTATTGTAATGTGTGCATTGAATTTAATTTTTAAGTTTGTAATAAATTGAATGCACAAAATTTGTGCATTCAATTAATTATATTTAAAATAATTAAATTCAGTTGCATTCCTAGCAATAAAATATTTTTATTTTTGACTCATTAACTTGTGTTTAAGGGCACAAGTTAGCATTTTCCAAAGAATAATTTGAACCTTTGTCTCAAATTTTATTAAGAGAGTACCTCATTTGAAATCTTCATTAATTTCTTCAATACTATTTGAAAAACCAAAAGTTGAGAACTTTGACAACAAGCATTGACATGATATAACAAACAATCATTGATAATGTCGTGAGCTTAGCTCAATTGGTAAGGACAATGCATAATATATGCAAAAAAATTCGATTTCAAATGCATTTACTCTTGTCCGAGATGATAATGAAGATTTATCCAACCATCCTTCCGCTGGAGACGGCACTAATGGAAGAATCTTGAAATAAGACTTATTCTTTTAAATGTATCCAAGTACTTGATTAATTGAAACTTTATTTATTATTAGAATTATTTATATTTATTCTTTTAAAATAAATACTTTTTTTAGAGATTTTTTTTAAAAAAACTACTTATATTTATATTGTGTATTTGGATATATATTTCTTTTTAGAGAAATGTTTTTTTTTAGCAAATTTAGAGAAATGTTAACAACACACATTTTAATACACTTTTCAACACACTCTCTTATTGATTAAAATTCACATGGGTTCTACCAAATTTATATATGTTGCTAGCATTCCTTCTTTTTTTTTTTCATTAAAACATCCTGACCATTTTTCTTATATCGTATCAAGTAACTGGAATTCATATATGATTTCCCTTTGGTCTACATTATCATTTTTTCGGAGAAATTATGAACAAGTCTCCAAGCAAATAATGAAACTGTGAGAGGAACCAATTTATTTCAAATGATATTGTTTGAAACCGTAGCTAGATTATTCAACCATCTACTCCCATTCTCTCTGGATTAAAATAAGAAAATAACATTTCACGTGAGAAGTTCTTTTCTCTCCTATGTAAGAAGATCTTTATACGCAACCCAAAAATCAATCTTTGCAAACTATTTATTGATCTAAACTTTGCACATGATCACTGAGATTTTCCTACATAAACCAACTCTTTAACCTAGTTTCCATGGAGTCTTTTGAACAACTCAATCCAGAGGCTGAGGAAGACGAAGTGGCGATTGAAATCGAAGAAGTTAATCAAGGAGAACAATCGACGAATCATGTGTTGTGTCTCGTTGGGAGATTTCTAACAAATAAGGCAATACACATATACATGAGGGAAAATATGCATGAGATATGGTATCTAGTCAGAAAGGTCAAAATTGAACGGGATCACTTTAAATTCATAAATCTCTAATACCCTTTGTTATGAACAAACATATAAATTATCCGAAAAGGATGAAGATACTCACAGTGGAGGTGGATCGACGACAGTAGGTGCTCTGACCCTTTGTGACGGTGCTCCGAGGATGCGGTGGTCGCAATCCTGTTGAGGAGAAGGGGGGTTGTTGTACCTACATGTGCTCCGACGCCCAAGTTAGCCTATAAGCAAGAGTGGGAGTGAAGCACAGAGAGATACATACCTTGTAAGCTTGTCAAAAGCTCATTATATAGGGTTGAGGAGACCGTTATGTAGTAATGGTGTGATAATGGGGCAGCCGTTATGTAAGGGTGCCCATAAACCATCATAGTCTTTATGAGTCACCACGACATTATGAGGCTTTAGTGAGGCGGAGAGAATCCGAGGTGAGAAGGAGATTCTACTCAGTTGGGTATGTGTAGAAATGGGCCTTAATTTGTGGCAGACTAGGGTTTTCGCTAGTCCATAACATAAGCCCCCAAGGCGTCAGTTTGTGGCATTTGAAATGATGATTTTAAATTATGACGAGCAAAAAGGAGATGTCGAACTGATTGTGTTAGAAACAGTATGAAGAAGACCGTTTTTGATACTTAGAGTTCGATTATATCTTATAAGGCTTTGTATTATGATTTGACGAAGTGAGGTGTTTTTAAGTTTATGGTTTTTTGGAAAGTGTGGTGAGAAGATAATGTATTTTCTTCTCGAAGTGTGGTGTGGTTTTGCCGAATTATTGAGAGTAAGTCTTGTTGTAAGACAAACACCCATGAACGACCATAACAATTTTAATTGAATCTAAGTTTGAATCAAAAGGTGTTGCCCTTCCTCCCCTAAGTCATCTCTTAGTAGGTAATGAATTGAAGACTTGCGTGTTATATTACGAGGGGGTCCATGTGTGATCGTTCTAATCATTATGCAGAGTATACATTAGAGGCATTCACGTCCAAAAGATGGTTGGTGGACAAAGTTGAGTGTGTAGGAAGTGAGCTTATGTTGATTAAATATTTGATAGTCATAATTTGCTTGTTTGAGTTTTTTAACATGCTACTGTATTGTACTAGGAGTGTGCAATACCCTCGATGAAAAGAGGTTGAAGATGAATGAATGCAACCTTTCTGTCATAATATTACCATCAAATTAGTCCCGGAATTATTTGATTAAATATCAAATCGATCCTTACATTATATGAAAATACCATCAAATAAGTCCTTGAATTATATAAACAAACGTCAGTTTGATCCTTGATGCATATAAGTTCAGAACAAAGTAAAAAGTAGAGACACAATTTTGGGCATTAATCATTGCTACCTGGGACTTTCCAATAACACCTATGCAGAAATCATGGCTATTTACTAAGGGTTGCGTCTTGCAAGGAACTTCGGATGTACCTACATCATTTGTTACTCTGATTCTAAGGGTGTCATTGATATTTTAGCTAATCCTGTAAACAAATATCATTGTTATGCATCTGCCATTGCCAACATTATTGATCTCTTGAACTTGGACTGGGAGGTGAAGTTATGTCACTCTCTTAGGTAAGGAAATGCTAGTGCGGATTTTCTCGCAAAGTGGGGCTCTAGCAACGACATCAAGTGGAAGTTGTGGAATACACCCCCCTCCCCCGAAGATTTGAAGGGCATTCTCCTCAGTGATTCTTTGAGGACCCTTGTTCCTCGTGTTTAATTATTTTGTTGCTGTTTTTCTTTTTCTTCTCTTTTTTCCTGTTTAGTTTTGCCAATGCACCAAAAAAAAAATTGGGCATTAATAAGTCATAATTAAGTCATTGCACTACAAGTGCAAGAATATTATGCAACAAAAATCAACCCAACTGTGAGGCATTAACAAGTCATAAGTCATAGAAAGGTGTTCTTAAATATTACTTAGAAAAGAAAAAAAAAATCCCAACTAGGGGGCATAATTTAAACAAGTCTTAATATTACATTTCCAAAATCATAATTTAAACATGTATCAAACATCATTTCTTTGGAAATCCTAGTGTTGGGATAAACTTCATGAATTGGGGTTGAGTAAAATCGGATAGCCCATAACCATAATATGATACTCTAATAACTCAAGGAGCAATTGCATGTGCTGGAGCATGACCCCTCATTAATGTTTGCTTAGACCTCACAGTTAAAATAACTGGTCCTCCAACGCCATACCTCCTTGTACTTACTCCCTGTAATAAAATTTTCAATCAAATGAATCCCTAAATTAGTACACATACTAGCAAATCGATCCTTATATTTTATGAGTCATACCTGTCCAGGAACTGCCTCATTTGCAACAATATTGATTACAAGAACTACCCCGTTATCAACAAGATTGACAACAGTTTGAACTTGGTCATCATTTTCTCGCACATCATTAGCAACAACATTTTCAACAACAACATTTTCAGCATTTTCTTCTTCTGTTTGTTTAGGCTCAGTATCAATCCAATCTTCTGGTCTCCTAGAAACACCTTGCTTCACACAGCCTCTTGAGTTATGACCAAACGATCCACAAACAAGTAAGTCTTCTTCATGTTACTTCCACAAACAGTTTTCTCACAGTTAAAATAATTGGTCCTCTAACGCCATACCTCCTTATACTTACTCCCTGTAATAAATTTTTTAATCAAATCAATCCCTAAATTAGTACACTTACTAGCAAATCGATCCTCATATTTTATGAGTTATACTGTCTAGGAACTGCCTCATTTGCAACAACATTGATGACAAGAACTACCTCATTAACAACAAGATTGACAATAGTTTGAACTTAATCATCATTTTCTCACATATCATTAGCAACAACATTTTCAGCAACAACATTTTCAGCATTTTCTTCTTCTGGTTGTTCAGGCTCAGTATCAAACCAATCTTCTGGTCTCCTAGAAACACCTTGCTTCACATAACTTCTTAAGTTATGACCAAACGATCCACAAACAGGTAAGTCTTCTTCATGTTACTCCCACAAACAGTTTCCTCATAGCCATCCTTTCTCATGCTCTTTTTGGTCTTCCTGCAACCCTTCTTGCCACGATTTAGATACCTTGAAGTAACCTCTGCAATGTTTCACCATCTTTTCAATGTCCTACAAACATAACTCATCTACTTCCGCTTTTTCCCAAACACAGAATTCACCATCAACATCGTGAAGCCTTCTGTAACATCCCGTTTTCCCAACATAAAAATTTCATAATTAAAAATCAGAGTAATTCAACTTTAAACGGAATGCTACACTTCTTAAAAATTCATAAACTGAATAAATAACAATTTATTCTTCAAAATCATTTAACATAAGTAATTCAAAACTTCGCAGCGAAATTAGTTCATTCAACATAAAAAGTCTTTGCCACGTAGGCCTCATCAGAAAATCTCATAAGTCTTAGTCCAATATTTATTCATAAAAGTTCATAAACAATACGTAAGGAATAGAAGTAAAGTCAAGTCCCATCCCGTTACGTATCAGAGCACCTAGACACACATGTGAGGAGTCCACTCACGACACCTCTAATCTTGATTACCTGCAAGTTACCCATACGAAGAGCAACATTTCCAAGCAGAGGGGTGAGATTTCTCAAACAATAATATAAAGCATATAAATCATGTAAAGTACATTCAACAACTTAAACATCCTATAATTCATTAATCATATCTAGCAACTTAAACTTCCTTAACTAGTATCATTATTCTTCCTACAATAGTCATATACTTCATATTATATCATCATATAAATATCATCACATATCTACAAATATTAGTCATAAGCATTATCATATATCCTTTTAATCATAGCATCTTAATCATAGACATAAACAACATCATATAACATCAAGTACTAATCATAACCATCTCATAACATTATATATCAACCATAAACATAATCACAAACAATCCATCTTAAATATAATCACGAGGAATCATCATACATCATCATTAGTAAATGTATAACATCTTATCATATTCACATATCAGCATATCATAAATCACATAGCATCTTATCATAACAACTTCATATTCAACCATCATAAACAAATCATAATCAACATCATCATCAATCCTAAACAACATCATCGTCAAACATGAACAACATCATCGTCAAACATCATCATCAAAATCAAACATCATCATCAAACATGAACAACATCATCGTCAAACATCATCATCATTAAATCATAATTAAATATAAGTTATGACGACTCTACAATGCAACAACAACTTCAACAACAACTTAGATAACTTCAACAACAACTTAGACAACTTCAAAAACAACTTAGACAACTTCAACATGCATGTGGTACCACCAGGGCATTAAGCCCCCTTCGCTAAGGTCATATTTGAACCTGTCGGGCATTAAGCCCCCATCGCTAAGGCCATAAAGAACCTGTCGGTCATTAAGCCCCCATCTACTTTCGTACAACTTAGACAACTTCATGAACATCTATGACATCCCAACATCTTGACAATATAACATCTTAACAACTTGATGACTTCATAACGACTCGACGACTTAACAACTCTTATCATCTTAACGTCTTAACATCTTAGCATCTTGACAACATATGGATCACATAAATAATTCATGTCATATCATAATATAACAATATCAAATGATAATAAACAACATCTTAAAACATCATATTCATCAATCATAAACAACTTCATATAACATCGTATTTAAACATCAACAATAATTCACTATGTATCTTTGTAAAAACATAATAAATTATGCACAACATATTTTCATGTTAAACAAAAGCTACTGGAAAGATATCACAAATATCAACAACTTTCATGTTTACAACAAAGATCAATTCAAAACAGAAACATATGAACAAAACGCAAAAACATGAAACAGAGAATGCTGTCACCGTACAATTTTGCTAAGACCTCCCTGTAGTATTTTCATCATAACTCAAAGACCAAACATCATTTTCACGTCAAACCAAAGCCACTAGAAAGCTAACAAAATTATCTAAAACTTTCATGTTTATGCCTAAGACCAGTTCTGTACCGATCAATACCAGTTTTCATTTTAAATTCGGAAAAGTTGTGCTGAAAGTCCATAAAAATTCACTGTGACCTACGTGCAGTAATTTGACCATAACTCAAGTTCTGTATATTCTTTTGACGTGAGACCAACGGCATTAGAAAGCTAACATCCATACCTACAACTTTCGTGTTTACAGCTAAACCCAGTTCGGAACTTAAACTTGTCAAACTGAGACAATAAAAACGCGTTTTGCACATTGACAGCAAAATCGCAGTTCAGCTGCGATTTCGTTTTGGGGAAATCTTTTCCACTTCATCCAATACTCTCCAAACTTGACCCTAATCTTTACTCTATGATTGCTCTATCATTAGAACACTAATTATTCATCAACTTACTGTATACAAATTCAAAGGGTTCTCAAATCTATTAACAACCTATTACAATTATTAAACCCTAATTCTTAAACTCACCAACATCCAATCCAATTCCATGGTTTTAACCTCAAAACTACATCCAATAATCATCATATGGGTTATCTAAGGACTGTATACAACTTCTACATCAATTCAACAAGTTTTCATAATCTAATCATCAAATCTTTCTCAAAACCCTAATTCTCAAATTCTCACAAACTTTCCCCAACTTGTTAGATGCAATCTAATGATTTAACAACTTAATATTAATGCAAGATAGTCTCACCCTCACCTTAGATTAATTCCTGAATCAGCGGCAGCGTTCTTCTTTCCTAAGGTATTCTCCTCTTCTCTTGACTTTTCTCTCCTCTTCTCTTCTTTCTTGTTCTCATCTTTTCCAAAAAGCGGTTTCCGGTAAACTCTTTCTAACCTAAGCTTCTCTATTTATAATACTAAACGCTCTTCCTAAATC
This sequence comes from Medicago sativa, assembly GCF_051527215.1. Lineage (NCBI taxonomy): Eukaryota > Viridiplantae > Streptophyta > Magnoliopsida > Fabales > Fabaceae > Medicago > Medicago sativa. The sequence continues at coordinate 35,002,626 of NC_140755.1, read as the reverse complement.
TATTTTGGCCCAACAACTTATTCTTCTTTCTATTCTAACCCCCTTCTTATTTCTCTTACACCTCAAAACTACTCTATTCCTCATAATCTTATTTATTTCTAAATTAAATATATCTCTCCCCCACTTAATAATAATAATACACCAATAACAAATTTATCTCTAACAAATAACAAATATATTTCTACACCAAATAACAAATATATCTATAACAAATAACAAATATATTTATACACCAAATAACAAATATATCTATAACAAATAACAAATATATTTCTACACCAAATAACAATTATATTATGCTAGTAAATACCAACATATAACATAACAAAATATCACATAAATCATGTAAATCATACCAATCATATAAATATACTCTAAAACTAATTAAAATAATTAAATAAAAAGGAGGGCGTTATACCTTCAATACTCTCTCGCTCTAAACCCCCACCGTGATACATGATTAATGGATTTTGGCAACATTAGTCATAACCACAAACAAAACAACAAAATGCAAATCAGAATTCACTAGCATAGGAAAGATACCCTTTTTAGAAATTGTGTTGATCAACCAATAATTCCCTTCATTACTTATCTCATGTTCATCAATTTTAGTAACCAACGAGAAAAACATCAAAATTTTAAGTCTTAAACTGAAAACCCTACAATGAATAATAATAAAAACGGTCACAAAAACACAACAGTCACAAAAAACAACAAAGCAAACATCAAACGAAGTTTAAACATGAAAACGAATGGATAAAAAATGAAAATGAAAATAAAAAAATAGTCACAAAAATCGGAGAAAACAAACAGGAGTGAATAGAAAACGAACATGCACGACTTTACCTTTACTGACGTTGATCGATGAATATGATGATGATTTTTGAGAGATGAAGATGAAGATGGTGAAGGTTTTAGCGTAAAGGAGAGGAGTCGGGGACTGGTTTGATGTTTCTGAATGAAATGTGAGGATGAAAGGATGTGTAAAAGAGGAAAAATAGAAAAAATTGAAAGTGAAAAGTTAAAAGTGAAATTTGTAACATTTCCATCAAAATAGTCCTTGTACATGTGAAAGACTGGATGACATGTGGACATCACAACACAACATGCAGATTGACACATCTGTCTCCAGAAAGATTGAACCGAGGAATTAAATTCAAGGATTAATTTGATATTTCGACAAATAAGAAGACAAAACCGATTGTTCATTGCAAATTTAAAGACGAAGTTGATGATTCACTCATTGTCTCTTCCAACATGTATCGAGGCGAATCAAAATATCAATATAATATCCGTACATAATCGATGTTGAAGTATATGGGCTTAAGTTTCTCCTTACAAAATTCCTTGCAAAATATTTAGTTCCCTTGTCTGTGTTGACATCAACAACATATAGTTTTCAACCAGAATATGGGAGTTCACGGTCTCTGGGAACTACTCTCCCCCGTCGGTCGCCGCGTCTCCGTTGAAACCCTCGCCGGAAAAACACTCGCCGTCGGTAAATCCCTCAAAACCTTAATTCCCCTAATCCCTCTCAATCCTCTCTCAATCGTGTTCCTTTTTTTCTTTTTTCAGACGCGAGTATATGGATGGTACAGTTTATCAAAGCGATGCGTGATGAGAAAGGTGAAATGGTTCGTAACGCTCATTTGCTTGGATTCTTCCGTCGTATTTGTAAGCTTTTGTTTCTTAGAACGAAGCCGGTTTTCGTTTTTGACGGTGGTACGCCGGCGTTGAAGCGGCGGACTGTTATTGCTCGTCGGAGGCAGCGGGAGAATGCTCAGGCGAAAGTTCGTAAGACCGCCGAGAAATTGCTTCTTAATCACGTAAGGCCTTTTTCTTTGGTTGCTTTCAACAATGAATGAAACGCGCGAACCATAGACATTGACACCGAATAGTGATAGGTAGACAATAATAGTAACTCTGTCAGTGTAAAGAAAGTTTTTACACCGTCAATCAATTATAATTATCTATCATTGTGGGTCAAACACTTTGAAGATGAGTTCTCACGATGTTCGAGTAGTGTTGGTACCCTATTTTTCCAACACTCTCTGTAACACTTATTCTCTTATTGAATGAAATCATCGTGGGTCCTGTACTACATAAAGTGCTGGGAATTGCATGAATTTCACTTAGTAAGTGAGAGTGTAAATAAGTGAGTAAGTGTTAAGATATTGTTGGAAAGAGAATGTTCATAACATTTCTCTTGACTTTTAATCGTAGAGTGTAATTTCTATTCATTGTCAGTCTACAAAGTTTAATATTGTCAACCCATCACAACCAATCATATGTGTGACTTGAGGTGGTTAAGTTGATAGTTAAATGTTTCTATTGATGTGACGATTGTGATTAATTGACAGTGTAAAGTGCATATAAATTAAGTCCTTGCCCACATCCACTTTAAAGTCAAACGCATGATTGCTTCTGATGTGGGACTGTCTGAAACTTTTTACACTGACAATGCATGGAAATTAATCTCTTTACGAAATTGTAACTGATCGAACATAACCACATGTGTTAGTGTTGTATTGGATATCGACACATGACGAATACTAGACACACCTTCAATACGAATTACTGACACATGTTGAATACCAAACACACCTTCAATACAAATTTATGACACATGTTGAATACCAGACTTACCTTCAATATGAATTACCAACACATGTTGAACACCATACACTCATTCAATCCGAAGTATTGGTGCTACATAACATTTGGTTAGTTACACTGGGCATACAATTGGTTTCAGAATTTTTTATCTTTCTTCAATATGAATTGCCAATTTTTTTTATGATGTTTATTAATTTTTGATGAATGTTGTATGTTCACTTTTAGTGACATGTTTTTCAGTTTTGTATCGAAAAAACCGAGATATTTTTTACTATATTCTGTTGCAGTTATGTAATTAAAAGTAAATTCAGAAAATGGAAACTACAAAAAGTTTTCTTGAATCAGACTGTCTATTAACTTTTAAGGCTTGGCACTTGGCAGGCTTTTGCTTTGTATTTAAGTTTCAGTAGAAAAAAAAGTTATTTCAGATTTGCTTGTCAACATAATTTTTTTTGGAAAATTTGAAGTTGAGTGCAATTTGTTTACACTTTGGCATACACTTTTCGGACCAAAGCGATTGAAAAGTGATTTTTAGATTTTACACTTTACTAACAGCAATGAGTAAAAATTAAGACCTTTCCGGGGACTCTATTTCGCTACCTCTAATTTCTTACCTCCTAAACTCGAACGAGCATGCCTTGGATGATTATCGTTGTTCCTTTGTAACATGTTCGCTTGCTTGGGGAAATGTGTCGATTTTGTGATTTTAGAGGGACACCTGTACTTAGTTCTATGTTAGTTGCAAAGTGAAAATCTTGGAATTTATATTGAACCTTAGTTTATGGCTGTGAAGTATATGCGTTTTTATGGGTCACAGGTATCTTTGGAAGATAAATTTATCACTATTTTCGCTAATGGAAGACGGTGCATTGGATATGTATTCTGCTATCTTAACTTTATTTATTTTTTTATTTTTACATTTTTTTTTAATTTCTTGACAGTTAAAGGCATTGAGGTTGAAAGAGCTGGCTGATGATATTAAGAACCAGAGACTGACTCAAAAGAGTGGCAAGAAGTCCCAGGAAAAATCTAATCAAATGGACTCTGTCGGTAGTGATTTAGAGAGAAGTCACACAAAAGAGCTAGAAGAAATGTAATTTGCATATACTGTTGTAAATCTTTGAGGCTTCTTTCTATCAGAATTTTATTCAATATTTTAATTATTGATTTAGGTCTGCATCTCTTTCTGTTGCTAAGGAGGACAGAAATCCACCGCAGACTAAAATATCGTCAAGTTGCAACCAAGAGGAGCTTGATGAAATGTAATCCACCTATATTCATCCCAAATGAATTATATATACATAAAGCCACAGAGTATCTCATATATAAGTTCCATGGGTTTTCTTTTTTTCTTTCCAAAATATAAATAATCTTGAACATGGTCAGTGACTTCCTATAATGTTTGGATGACTTAATTTAGGTTGGCAGCATCTATAGCTGCCGAGGAAAATGAAATACGATCCAGAGAAGGAATGGCATCTACTGTAATTAATTCTTCAGATGCAGACGAAGAGACTATACTGGTATGTTTCCAAAAAGATGAAGTGGCTATAAAGTAGGAATTGCAATTATATGGTTTTCTATTATTGTGTACCATTTTTTGTTTATCATGTAACTTATACTTTTTGAGAAAGTAAACGTAAATGGTAGAGTCATTGTAAATAGTTGAGTTATTGTGGTTATTAAGTAAATATTTGGCCACTAATCGGTTATATTGTAAATTTCTGTTTATTTTTAATAAGCTGTAATTTTCTCTGTTGATGTTCCTGAATCTGTTGTTGAATCTTTTTCACTTCTCGTTTCAATATATGTAATATTTTTCCTCTCAGCTCACAGCCAATGAGGAAGTTGATTTAGCTGTTTTAGCTGCTCTGCCACACTCGATGCAACTTGATATTCTTGCGCAGGTGAGATATTAGATGATCTTGCCTTTTCCCCTTTATCAATTTCTATTTTCTTACCTTTTAACTAACATATTAAATGAAAAGCAATAAAAGGATCAGATAAATCATTCGATGTTTAGATAATAATATTTACTTGAAAACATCATCGTCAGTTGGACATAATGACATATATTATGATATATCGTCTTTCATTTGGTTTATATATTAAAACATTTTAGTTTATTGTTTGATAATAGCTCAAAGGGAAGAAAGCAGAAGGACCAATGAAGCAAGTTGACAGCCAAATAAGACATGGGGTCAATGATTGTGGCAAGGGTAAAGGGATTATTTTCAATGAAACTGACATGGTTGGGTGTAGCTCAAAATGCGACGTCAATGGGACATCAAGCAGCGACAATCAAAACAGAATTGATGAAATGTAAGCCGAATAAAAAGTCATAATTTTGAAATTGTAGTGTCTTTTGTTGGTTGATCAGGGTTGTTTTGATGATCCCATTAGGTTAGCCGCATGTATCGATATGGAGGAAAATGCGAAGTTAGTAAAAAATGTAACAAGTTCAAGTTCTCTCGGGGATTCCACCAATAAGGAAAAGGGTGGTAACTATGATGAAGATGAAGACGAAGAGATGATACTGGTTAGTTATATTTCTACTGTGTTTGAGTTATTTAACTCTGGTCTGTTCAGAATGTATTTCAGAACACAGCTTTGGTCATTTTCCATTTTGGTAATCTTAACATAGGAAATCACAATGATTTCAAATTTCACATTTATATTAAGCCGTGCTTGCTTGCAATGTTGGAAAATAGCAGCCGTGGTGGAGTGTCGTGGCGGATGATGTGCCAGCCGCTATAGGCAATTTGTGCAGGGCACATGGCATGGCGACACCATAGGTGGCAATTTTGGCCATCCGTCATACACCATCATCTACCATCCTCTACTCCAAACTTGAAAGTTGTGGTGTTATGTAGCATTTAGTCTTAAAGAAGAATAGTGTTTTTATTTCAATTTGTTTTTTTGGCAGCCATCTATGCAAAGTGAAGTTGATCCAGCTGTTCTGGCCTCTCTGCCTCCATCAATGCAACTGGACCTGCTTGTTCAGGTAATTGAGTTGGTAATGTAAGTTTGAGCTTAATAACCTTTTTGTTTATTTAGATATTAGTTATTGACTGCTTGTTCTGCAGATGAGAGAGCGGTTGATGGCAGAGAACAGACAAAAGTATCAAAAAGTCAAGAAGGTTGGTGTAAAGAATTCACATGCATTTGAAATGTGAAACATATGTGATTGGGAAGTATCATAAAAGTTAAACTTGGAAAATATCATAAAAATTAAACTTGGAAAATAGTGTACATATTAAGTAATTATGTATTTTTTTATGTAATAATTAAATTAAAATCTACCATTTACAAGTAAGAAACATCAATCAGCTCAGCTGAAGCAATTTCTATGACTAATATCCATCCCAACTCACAATATTCGGAACTAGTCCTCTATTCATTATGTGTTGATTACAATAGGGACTCTTAACAGCCATAAAATGGCAGTTTGCTGGAAAACCTCAATGCCATGGTGCTGCTATAGCTGCTATTTAGTAACAGCGGTGTTAGTACTAATTTGACTTCTAATTTAACTAATTTGATGTTCAAGTAACTTATAACATACTGGTAGTCTTAAATACCAAAAGTAGTAAAACCTTTTGGGGTTCCATGCTATACAATAGGTGATTTAGAAACTGAACTTGTAAACGAAATGTGAAGGTTGGACTCTGGATATAAAGCTCATACATTTACGAGATATGTTTTAGTTGGTATTGCTTTTGCGAGAAATTAGAGAATAGAGAAGAGTTGCTTTTACAGCGTTAAGAGGAGTGTTGATTCTAGAGGTGTAGCAGAGCAGGCTTTGAGCGATGAGCGATCTTATTGGTCAATTGCCAGTTGAGCTCGTTGCACTGAAAATTTGGAAGACTACTCATTTTATTGAATGTAATAATGGAAGTATGGAACCTTTGATTGAGGATGTTCAACTCAAACTTTTAATGCAAATGGGATATTCTGATTCCTAGCTATATTAGGGTTTCGTTGATACTTTGTAATGGTTTCCCATTAGCTGTTTTATATCTCTCAAAGTGCGTGACCATGTTCCTCATGCAGTTTTCAAAGTCATCACTACAGATTTTAAGCTGTCTACTAGCTTCATTGACAGTAACAAGTTAGATTATCTCCATGTTCTTTTAGTGGTTTAGTTTGACATTATGCCGGTGCTTGATGGTTTTCTTTCTCTATTTACTATCTTCTAAACTTCTAAAACCGTTATATCTTTTTTATTCTTTTTTATAAGAAAATTACATTTCCTTGATACTAATGGGTGCCTAGACAGTGTACATCTATGTGAAATTAGGAATAATGCATGTCATCCAATTGGCTTCTTTCAGGATCCTGCAAAGTTCTCTGAGCTACAAATAGAAGCTTACCTTAAAACTGTTGCTTTCCGTCGCGAGATAAATGAAGTGCAGAAGGCTTCTGTTGGAGGAGTAGGTGGGGTACAAACTTCACGGATTGCATCTGAAGCCAACCGAGAGTATATATTCTCGTCGTCTTTTTCCGGTGACAAACAGTGAGTAACGCTATTTCCAATGATTTGGGCTTTTGGTTAGTAAAATGTCATTCTCAATAACTATTGCCCTTGACATGCTCAGGAGCTTTTCCAGTGCATATGATATTTTATATATTTTCAATGTTGATAACTTTTATCTTTGCATTCCTTAACATTTCAGAGGACTTACCTCCACCAGATTAGAGAGAAATGTTGAAGATACACAACAAATGCAACGGGGAACACATCCTTCACATAATTTTGTAAATAACATAGCAGCAGGAAATGTTTCTAAGACTTCAGCTGGATTGGTTGGTAATGATTCTAGTGAGCCTGTTGATGAAAGTATCGAGACATATCTAGATGAGAGGGGTCGGTTTCGAGTTAGTAGGTCAAGAGCTATGGGGATGCGTATGACCCGTGATATACAAAGGAATTTGGATTTGATGAAGGAGATTGAGCATGACAGAACATATGTGAACAAGGTTGATAACATTGAAACAGTGCCTAATACAGATAATAGTCCTTTAGAATGTTCTGGGAATCAGCTTAGTGGTAAAGCACAAGAGGTGAATTTAGAATTAGTTAGAGAGAATGTGGAAAATGAGAAATTAATGCTTGGTAAGGATACTTCTATAGAGATATCCTTTGAATATGATTGCAAGAATGAATTTGCAAGCGGTGGGGATGATATATTTGCCAGTTTAGTAGGAGGAGTATCTATGGAGCACTCTCATGCTGATGATACTGTGGTGAATGTGCAACCTTCGGGTTCTGATTCAGATTGTGATTGGGAAGAAGGACCTGTTCAGGATAAGAATACAATTTTTCCTGGATTTAATGAAGTGGGATTGAAGTCTTCAGGCGAGCATGATGATAATAATAATGATAATAATGACAGTGAAGTAGAATGGGAAGAAGGGGATTGTAATGGTACTACAAGTACCTTGTTGTGTCCAGCTGAGTCGGGAAAGGTGGCATCAAAAGGGCGCTTGGAAGAGGAGTCTGATTTACAGGAGGCGATTAGGAGAAGTATTGAGAGTACACAGGATGGGAAACTTAAATACATGTCATCTTCAGACGAGCATTCAATTGCTTATGAGAATAAATTAGATCCTAATTTAGAACATGGTGATAATGGTGGTTCTGGCTCAAACCCAATGGATTTAAATGATAATATGGTGGGTTCCAATTTGCCTAAGGAAGATCATAATGAACAAAGTGAATTACATGAAACTGTAGGAGACAAAAGGGAAAATCATGTGACTAGAAACAACCCAGAAACTTCCCATTTCAAAGGAAGTCAGTCAAAATCATTTGTGGTAATTAATTCCAATAACACAGATACATTGAATAACGAACCTAGCAAACTGGATGGACACGATATTTCTGAAAATTCAATTTCAGATACAACTACCGTGATGGTGGATGAAGTTCCTAATCCTATTGTTGCAGAGGAATCATTGGATAATCATAATGATGGTAAAACTTCTCTCTGTTGTAACAATTTGTCCAACGTGGGTGTGACAGAAGAGGGGAAAGATAAGCATATTAATGAACCTGAACCAATGAGTGATTTTACTGACAATACAAATACTGCTATTCTTTCCGTGGAGTCATCTTTAAAAGGAGCTAAAGAAGACATTGATATGGAGCTAAAATTGCCTTCAGTTAACAATGATGGAAATTTGTCTATGGAAAGGATTAGTAACCTCTCCCAAGACTCGTTGAACGCCCCAGGAGATTTTCCTGTACAATTGGATGAGGTTCAATTGAATGAAGAAATGCAAATTCTTGATCGGGAATATATGAACCTAGAAAATGAGCAGAGGAAGCTTGAGCGTAATGCAGAATCCGTTGACAGTGAATTATTCACCGAATGTCAGGTGAGAAACTGAAGTTAGTCTATACATCATCTAATCATGAATAACCATTACTTTTTTCTGGAAAAACGATGTTGGGTGTTTCTCGCTTTTTCTGCCAGTTTAGTTTTCCCCTACCAACAGAAACACCTGTTAAACACTAACAAGTAATTTTGATTGAAGATATGTGCATAATAACAGTCTAAAAACAAAGTCTAGTTCGTATTTTTCATTCTTGAGGCACTGGTTTAACACAACATGATTTTGTTCCTGAATAGGGAAGCAAATAATCAGCATTGAAAGAGGCAACTAGGATGGAACTTTTTTCTTTCAGAGAAGAGCATGTATAGAAATGTTACTGTCACACATGAAACTAGAATTTCAAAACAATTGTACAATACTAGATGTTTCACCTAAAATTAGTTTTGACAGAGATACTAAGGGTCTGTTTGGGAGTTTAGGAAGGGAGGGGAGAGCTTTGGAAAAAAGTTAAAAAAAAATCTGAAGGTACTTGTGTTTGTTTATTACCCAAAAAGATCACCTTTTTTAAAAAATGATTATTAACTAGTTCATGTGTTACCTCCTTGTTTTTGAAAAAAATAGATTTTGAGAAAATGATTTTTATAAAAATCCTAAACAAACACTAAAAAATGACAAAAGTGAATTTATTTATTTTTTTTTTTATAAAAAAAATCTAAAACAAACGGGGCCTTGATTTGGGGGAACTCAAAATGTATATGAGGAAGATTTATAAAAATTCTTCAAATCCTTTCCATATTGTTATAATACTCTCAAAATAAAAAAAATATCAATCATAATTATTCTCTTATCATTCCCTACAAAATCACTCTCAAATAAGGTGGAACACTACTCTTTCTTTCCCTCCACCCAAAGCCCTGATCTCCTCTCCACCGCAAACTCCCAAACAGAACATGAATATTTTTTCTGGGCAGATGTGCCAAAATAGTCAGAGTAAACATAATTAGAGTGCTTATATCAATATTTGAGATAAGCTTCAGGGTTGTCTGGTTTATAGTGTGGTATAGTAAGTGTTGTAATACTGGATCTGTTAGCAGAGAAAGGCCACAGCCCAATATAAGGTTCATTAGCCTATTGCAGTATGTTAGCTTTTCAGTTGGAACTAGCTTTGACTTCAGTCAAAGTAAAAATACTGTAAACTTGTAAAGCTAACTGCACTCATCATTATGTGTCTGTATCTTAAACTGTTGCATAAGATCTTAAACTTTTCTAGTGGTTACGTTTTACATGCCTTAGGCACCAGCTGACTGAGTAATCTAGACTTGGATGCTGTTAAAGAACACGATTAACTGGCCGTGGTTTCATCCTAATAATTTGCATTTTATTGTTAAGGCTTTTGAAACATTTGTTGCTCAGACAGATATTAACTTCACTTTTTAATTCTTCCTTTTCTCATTCCATATAGGTATACCTCTTGATTAGTGATTTTCTACTCCTTGTAGTATGTTAAACACTTATGTTTCTCATGCTTTTGATACCCTGTAGGAACTACTGCAAATGTTTGGCTTGCCATATATTATTGCTCCTATGGAAGCTGAGGCACAATGTGCGTACTTGGAACTCTCAAAACTGGTTGATGGTGTTGTGACCGATGATTCTGATGTCTTCTTATTTGGGGCACGCAGTGTTTACAAGAATATATTTGATGATCGCAAATATGTAGAGACATACTTCATGGAGGTCAGTATCTGCAAAATCTGGCCCATGAATAAATTTCTGTTAATTTTTTCTTCGTTGTTCGTGAAATTTTATCAATTTTTCAGGATGTTGAAAAGGAACTTGGATTGAACAGAGAAAAATTAATCCGCATGGCACTACTTCTCGGGAGTGACTATACTGAAGGTGTAAGGTGTGACAACTATTTACCTTGCTTGTTCTGGTGCATAGGTGTGGCTAGTGAGGCATGCCTTTCTATATGGAGATAAACTAATGTTTCTTTTCATTATCTAACTAGTAATAAGATATTTTCCATATGTATTTTCCCTGGATTTGTTGCAGGATATCAGTTATAGCTTATATATAGGCTCCACAATTGTGACATGACTGGATTTTTTGTGGTAATGTAGTGGGATTGGCATTGTTAATGCTATTGAGGTTTTAAATGCGTTCCCTGAGGAAGATGGATTCCTGAAATTCCGGCAGTGGGTTGAGTCACCAGATCCCACCATCCTTGGAAGGTTGGATGCAAAATCTGTATCTAAGAAAGGGTCAAAACTTGAAGAAAAGGAGTCCCCTGATTACATCCAAGAAACAAAGCAAACTTTCATGGATAAGCATGTAATATAGTTCAAGCTTTATCTGCTTCCAGTAATATATTGACGGATAATTTTGCACTTTATTGCGCTTGGATTTGACATATGTTTTGTTTTCTAAACAGAGAAATGTTAGCAAGAATTGGCATATTCCTTCTTCTTTTCCAAGTGAAACAGTTATATCTGCTTACATATCTCCACAAGTTGATAAGTCAACTGAGCCTTTCACATGGGGAAAGCCAGATCAGCTTGTTCTTCGCAAGTGAGTTTATGTGTTATTTTTTCTTTTTTCTTTCCTGTTTCCATAGCCCTTATTTCTACCTAATTATTGTAGAAAGAATGGGTAAAAATTGTTATTCAGCAGGGAAAGCACCCATTAAATAGGAGAATTACAATTATTGTCAATTCCTAAAAGGTCATAAAATAAAATACTGATCTTAGAAATAATTGAGAATATCCCAACTGCTGTGACTGAAATGACAGTTAAGCCTAAGAAAAGATAGAGTAGAAACAGATGTAGATTGATAGAGAAGTGTATTCGCTCGCACATCCCCTCAAGCCCAAGATGGGTGAGGTGATAAAAGCTCGGTCACCTTGAGTTTGTCCCTCAAATACTTTGCTATGCTTGAGTGTTAGAGAATGATAAACCAACAGTCCTTCCCAGAATGATAAACTGATGCATTTCAGTTTTTCGAGATTCTATATTGATGGCACCGTTGGATTGTTCTTTTAATTACCTTGTTTTGAAAATGTACATGTATTTCAATATTGTACAATACTTTGAGTCGCTTCTTGCATACAGAATGTGCTGGGAGAAATTTGGGTGGTCTAGCCAGAAAGCTGATGAGTTGTTATTACCTGTTTTAAAGCAATATAACAAACATGAGGTTAGAGACTTTGCATTATTGTTCTGCTCCTTGTTTTTAGTGATTATGTTATATTTTTGGTTGTATTGGTAGACAAAATTAATTTGATTGATCACTATGAAGGCTAGTATTCTTATTGGTTATCTACTGTCTTATTAGTACTTCTACTCATTATTAATATCCTGATATTGAATATTGTAATGTAGACTCAACTACGTTTGGAGGCATTTTATAGTTTCAATGAAAGATTCGCAAAAATTCGTAGCAAGAGAATCAAGAAAGCAGTAAAAGGAATTACTGGTAAGCCACCTTCAGATTTAATAGCTGATTCTTCGGAGAACATGTCCAATGGTACAAAAAATGGGATAGGAAGTCCTGGTGACCCTGAGGATGACAATTTGGAGGCTTCAAAGGGAACAGAGAAAAGTCTTGCAGCTAAGAAGAAATCAAAAACAAAAGAGTCAATGAAAAGGAGAAATGATGGGAATACTGTTGCTAAGGAACATACAAAGAAAAAGAAAATAAATGATGTTTCTTCTTCTGCACCTGCTGCATCTGAGATTGAGAATTTACAGCCATGTATGCAAACAGAAGGGCAATATGATGGTGAGGATTTGGTTCAGAAAAAAAGTAGCCGTGGGCGAGGAAGAGGTAAAGGTGTAGGAGTAAAAAGAGGCAGGGAGAAGAAAAGTCGTCAATTTCGACTGTCTGAAACTGAAACCTCATCTAGTAGTCTCGATATTGACAATCACGAGCCAAGAGCACAAGTTGATTTGTCAACAGCTCATGAAGTTAAGCGAAGGGTAAGCTTCATTCTGATAAGAATTTTTGACCTGAAAATATTAAATAAAATGCTCCTTCAGGTTTTTTTCTCTCTTGAGATCCTTCCATTGTTCTTAATCTTATAGTTAACTTAAAAAAGATGTAATTTGGTGCTTTTCAATCCAGTCAACTTCACGAAATGTCTATGTTATCCCTATCTAACTTTGTTATTCATGATTGATTGTAGTTGTAATCTGTTTCTTCCCACCCACCCATAAATTTCGGTTACGTATACAAAACAAGCAACATCTTTTCTATCCCAAAAAACAGAAGAAATCAACTGGTTTCTTTAATACATTTGCTTATGTCCTGTCCTACTTACGTGTTGTTTTCTTTAATACATTCTCGAGATGTGATCTCGAAAACTGTCAACTATTCTTTCAAGGATAAAAATGAAAAGGCTTCTTTAAATAGTAAGTAAATAAAAGGTCCTACTAACCTGTTGTTTACTTTTCCAGTCAATGCGATCTCGGAAACCTGTCAACTATTCTTTCGAGGACCTTGAAGTTGAAGATGCTGTTGATTCATTTGATCAGAGCAATCAGAAATGCTTGCGTCAAGAGCTAGTAGAAGAAAAATCTACGTGCATCGATGGTTCCAGCATAGGGAAAGAAAGCGGTAGGCTAGAAATTCCTCTGAAGGATAACTTGCCGGCAGACTATCTGGAGACAGAAACAGATGATGGTGCAGCAACACAAAGGACTCATCCTTCAGATGACTATCTTGAAATGGGAGGTGGATTCTGTGTAGACGATAGTGAGATGGATAACAAACATGATGCAATTGATGATATGAATACGAGTACTGCAAACTCTCCACCCTTTTCTGAATTATTGGGTGAAACCGATCATGATAAAGGTAGTTCAGATATATTATTTTTGGGTGCCGAAAAGGCTACAAGTGAGGTACAAGATGTAGGGGCATGTAAAAACTCCAACAAAATGCCTAATGACCAGCTTCTAAATGCTGACATAGGGGTATTAATACCGGAGAATGCTCATCACAATAGTGAGAGCTCCAACGTAGCTTTTAGCGCTATGCCGTTTTTGAGGAAGAAAAGAAAGAAATGAAACATTCCCAACTCTGAATGTCTCAATTGATCTACCACTGTAAATAGTTTTTATATTTTATCTTCCATTTGATCGGAAAGAGAGGGCTGTGCTGACATGGTGGTTTTTTTCCAATTGGGATGTTCTGATCATTGTGTTTCCTGTGGGTTGTATAATTATTTTAACACACAAACCCCTACGTTTCTGTTTGGTTGTTTATTTGATGCATTGAAAAGTGGAAGATGATGTGCCCCAAGTTAGACCCATTGCACGTAGGATGATTCCATCAAACTTGTATTGTATCGCTGATTTGAGGCCAAAGCCAAAAAAACTCAATGGCGCGTATTGCAGTGGCAATGAGATAGATATGACTAGGTTACTGTCAACTTTTAAGTATAATATCAATTTTGTGTATCAACTTTTATGAAGCTAAGTATAATATCAAAACACAAGTGACGTTTAGAGTAAAAATTCATTTCAGTCCCTCAAAAAACACTGAGCTAAAGTTAGTCTGGAAGAAAAAAAAACTCAACTTTTAGTTCTTTACCGAAATAAATTGGGATTATATTTAGTCCTGAGACCACTATTTGTGATTGAAATATGGAACGTTAACTTAAGTGTGTGGCTTAACGGTGTCAGTTATGTGACATTGTGGTACACCTATGAAAGTACATTTTGACGACGCCTACAAAAGTGATTGCCGACAAGTGTTAGTTTAGCGATGACAAGTTCATTTTGTGTTTTAATATCGGATTATCTTCCTACTTTTTTTTCTTTAATTTCGTCTTGATGCGTGGATATAAATGATAGGTGAATCTTGATGGAAATGCTCTAATACCATCTTAGAATTCATTGTTGAGCCTAACTCAATTCATTAAGGCATGAATTTTGAATTATCGTATACTGAATTGGTTTACAAACACGGCATAAATGCAAGTAGTAATATGTTGGATTCATGCTAAAGTTAAGTTGATCATCTTGGTTAATTCTTTTTGATCTTTTTTTTTGTCAAGTCACGTTGGTTAATTCTACTCGCTAGGATAAAAAAAATGGATGCAACCGTCAACATGTAATAATTATGGTAACAATTATGGTAACCAATGCATCAAAACAGAAGTTAAGTTCTAAACTTATCTCTCAAGATGAAAGACTTCATATCAGGTGGGGACAGTCACAGAAACAAACACACACATTCAATTGTGTTACATAACTATGTTGAACATCATGGTATGGGATAGATAACTACTTTTCCAGTAGCTCTACCAGTTTCCAGATAGGAAAATGCTTCAACAGATTGAGAAAATGGAAATGGACTCTTGGGATCAAGTACTGGCTTCACCTTTCCACTCTCCAAGTATGGATTTAGTTTCTCTAAGATAGCCCCATTGGAGGAGAGAATGAAAAATATTGCTGGTGGAAGTCCTGGTAGTGCAACTGTCAGAACTTTGCCATCTTCTTTTAGAGCCTTAAATGCCTTCTCAGTCTCAGCTCCCCCTGTTTTTTAAATTTTGAGGAAAAACAAGTTTTAGTATTTTATAACTACATAAATGTTTCCTACTCCACCTCCTAAAACTCTAAAAAAGGTAGAATACATAGAGAGGGGGTGAGAGAGTTTTGTTATTTTTACATAAAATATGACAACAATTTTGATGGTTATTGTTGATCAAATACATGATTGATTACATTTACTAAATGGTTAATGAATATAATAAGAAGGCACACTTTATTAGAGTGTGGATTTCATGGTAATATTTAGAATTTAGTGTTGGTTTGGTTTGGTGTTAATAGTGCAATACCAAATAGTGTGTTGGAAAATGCTCAGTCGTTTGGTGGTTTACGGTTTCCTCAAAAGGTACATCGCAAAGTGTTGCACGCAGTTTGGATGACCTGTATTCGGGCTATTTGGAAAGCTCAAAACTCCATTATCCTTCCGAATAAAGAGCTTGTATTGGATAATGTTGTAGAAACTATTAAGTTGTGGTCTTGGTCTTGATAAGAGGTTGAAAATCCATAGATCAGAAGCAAATCAGATTATCATCTACATTGGACCAAGAGCAAGCACACAAGTGAGTTGGACATCATATCTTAACCCAAAACTTTAGGGCATGGAGTTTACGAGTTATCTCACTTGTATGTTCAACATTCACTTTTTCAATTAATGTGAAACTTTTAACTCACCTAACACTTGTTAGGACACCACCAAAAGTAATTAACAATATATTTAAATTGCCTTAATCATCTAAATTATTGTTGATATTTGCTGTTGAATTTATGTCAATATCATTTCTCATATACGTGGACCCCTTTTTTAACATACACTAAATGATGGACCACTTTATGGACTCTGCGTATGCGGGAGTTTTAGTGCATCGGGCTGCCATTTTTTTATCATTTCTCAAATATATGTATATAGAGGTTCAATTCAAATCTTACCTACTGTATCAAAAACCACATCAAACTTCTCCGGAAGGTCTTCAAAATTCTCCTTTGTGTAATCAATAGGTAAATCAGCTCCTAAGTTGCTCAATAATTCTAGTTTCTTGGTGCTAGATGTAGCTGCTACCTTGGAAGCGCCATAAACATGCTTGGCAAGCTAAGCACGTCCAAAAAGGCATTATTATAAACAAATTGTAATTCCGTTAAGCAAAAAAAACAATATTTAATAAATTTAAAGCAGAAAATGAACGAGAATTTAGCATACTTTTTTTATAGTACATGACTCTATTATATATATGTATGCAATGCAATGATAAAGATTTTCAGGTTTTAAATCTACACAAGAAAACAGGGGTAGCAGTTGTTAGTTGTTACAATCAAGATTTCAAGTAAAAGGTCGGCGACTATGATCTGGGCCGTGACATTAAGGATTTCCTATATAGTCAGTCACATTTGATTGTGATTCTCCATGATGTCAAGGATCGCAATGCGACCGTTACGCGACAACAATCAGGTAACACAAGCAGCAGTCATTATGGAATAAAATTGGTAGGGATATCTGGATTTGAATCTATAGTGTAGACATGCATCACATGTGTCACAATCAAGGTTTTCGAAAAGATCTGCAACTACGAGATCTGGAAGCCAACATTGGGGTCTACGTGACTGCAACGTGGCCGTGGTTGAAGCCGCATCGATCACGTTTGTTTCCGATTCTCCCCAATGTCAAGGTTTACAATGCAACCACGACTGAACAACAGCCGCAATCACAAAAAACAAGCAGTATAGTGAGGTGCTAGCTGTTATGAAGTCATAATACCTGACACGATACGAATACGATACGATACCGATACGGCGATATAAGAAATTTATCAAAACTCCCTATACGATACGGTCTCGATACGTTATTAAAAAATTAAATTTAAAATTTATAGTATAAATGCACAATGTATAAACATAACTAAAAATGATAATAAACAAACATACACATTAAAGAAAATGATCAAAGCAAGTGACAATTGCATATTTTTTCCGCACAAATTAGAATATAGCTAAACATCATTAGTACCATCCAATGAGAACAGCATTAGTACTATCAAAAAAGAACATCATTGTCTAATGTTGACTACTTAATAGTTAACACTAATTGAGATTGAAAACAAATGATTTAAAAGCAAACAATTTTTTCCCATTTAGAGATAAGAAGAACAGAAGAAGAGAAGAAGATATGAAAGGGAGAAGAACAAAGGAAACATAGCATTAGAGAGAAGAGAGACAAAGTATTACTCATGGGCAGTGTTGATGGAAGTAGCCGATGATGCTGATGTTGAGATTGAGTTAATCGGTGGTAATGGTTAGAAGAGGGAATAACTATGGCTCAGTGGTAATGGGAAACCATATTTTTTTGGGGTTAGAAGAGACAATATGTTTTTTTTATACGCTGTCGGTCTTTATGTATTTTTATTTCTTATTCCTTTTTTTTAATGGAAATATGTAAGACAATATCGGTGTCGGAGTATAAGTTAGCCGTATCCGACACGTATTGGTAAATTTTTTTCAAAAAAGTAAATATTAATTGGCCGATACTTCTCCGATACGCATATCGGGACGTATCGGTATCGGATGCTTGTCGGACACGATTCTTCACCATTTCTTAAGTATCGGGCCTCGGAGCTGCTACGTTATAACTGAATGAATTTAAACTATGTTGATTAGATGAGGTATTTTAGTGCTTCAGCCACAACAAAACAAACACATTAGGTAGAAAGTGATTAATAGATACCTGAATAACAAGGGTTCCAACTCCACCAGCACCACCAAGCACAAGTATGGATTTACCAGCAGAGAATCCAACCCGTTCAAGGCCTTCATAAGCAGTCTCAATTGTCAAAGGAAGACTAGCAGCCTCAGCAAAGCTCAAATTTTTAGGCTTGTGAGCCAATGATATCTCTTCTGCAGCAGTATACTCTGCCAGTGAACCAATGACCTTTGGATATTCCAAAGCTTTCACATTGATATCACCATAAACTTCATCCCCAACCTTAAATTTCTTCATCCCCAAAGCAGTCTAGATCAGAGCCACATCACAACATAACAGAGAGATTAGTTGTTGATTATTAATTTATAATGACATTAATTTTTATACAGTCCAAGTGTAAATTCTATCAAATCACATCATAACGTTACTTTGTATGTTAGTTTTTTAAATATCTTCACAAATATCTACGTGTGAAATGCGATTGGAAGTATATTGTTGAGAGTCATGGCAGAGTTCAACAAAAAGAAAAAAAGTATGGAGCAAAATATTGATTATTTGGAATTGATAAATGAGTGATGGATATTATTTATAAACTGCAATGTTTCAAAAAAAAAAAAAAAATATATCGAACATCCAAGTCATGGTTAATCTATTTTAAACCATTCGAACCGGGAGGAAACTACAGTCAAACCGTCTAAATAATCGTTACAGTTCTAATTTATGATTTAACCAGTTGAACTGTCTAGTTCAATTTTTAAAACATTGATGTAGTGATACTAACTAAACTTACAAAATTTACCAATTGTGGTTGGAATGTCGACTTACACTTGTAAATGGGATCCCCTCGGAGACGGCCACATTTGGGAATCTGCAAGCCGGAAATGTTCCTTGTAGGGTTAGGGGAGAAACTCCCTTTGAGGGTAGTGCAAGGGTATAGATGATACCCTTGCCATGCGGGGACCCCATCCCCAAGAAACTCTCTAAAATACATAATATTTATATATTCTTTTACATGGTTCTTTAAAAAAAAAAATATATATTCTTTTACATGCATGGAAGTTGTAACATTTACAATAATGTCTTAATATTCTCTCAAAAAAATAATGTATTAATATTATATTTGTTATAAAAATAATAGAAATTTAGTTATTTTTTTAATGCCGATGCAGATCCACATGAGCCAGCAATGATGGGACGAGGAGGAAAAACTCTCTGTAACGGATAATTGTAGACAAGGATGGAAGATAATTTGAGTGGTGGGGTTCCTGCTCCGCCCCTTAACATCTCTAGATATAGATGGTTAGATCTTCTGCTCACATCAATTGTGCGGTGACTTGAGCTCGAGTCCAAAATTCAGCGATTGGTAGGTTTTTAAGTAAATATTATTGTAAATTCTCAATGAGGATGGTTGTCCTTGGTGCCTCCTCTAATCTAAATTTTTCTATTACACAAAAAAGACCAACAAATTTTAACTATATCTAACATGTATAAGTTTTATAAGGACACTTATAATTATATATGTAAAAAAGAAAATGAAATGTATTACTGGTAAAGGGGAGTCAGAGTTCTTGAAGAAGCCTTCCATTCTCTTATAATCAATGCGATTAAGAGAAGCAGCAACAACTTCGATGAGAACTTGATCATCCTTCACTTCAGGAATAGGCACGTTTGGATCAAACCTTAGAACATCAGCAGAGTGGCCATATTCTGAGTAAGTCCAAGCTTTCATGGTGGCTATTTTAGAGGAAATGAAGAGTGTAACAAGAGAATTATTTGATATGAAGTATTTTAGGAGATGACAGGTGCTGACTGTCGGTAACCACAACTGTTTCTTAGGCACATTTGTTCGTCTCCTATAAACATTAGAAAATTGATGGGTGACATGTTACAAATGAGAAATACTTATTTGGTCACAAACATAAATAAAAATGGTTAGGCACACGCATATAAAGTGATAAAATTAAAAGAGAAAATAATTGAATGATGTGACTAAATTTTTTCTCAATTATTTTTCTCTATTCATGTAAGTGTGCCCAAGTATTTTTCATTTGTATTTGTGCCTATGTAAGACTTTCTCGTTACGAATAGTAGGCAAAATTAATTTAGAGTTACTTGTAACTTGTTTTTCAAGTTTACCAAATTTATTCCTATGAATAACATTTTTGGAATATAAAAATGGGAATTTTAGGTATTTAGAAAAAATATGTTTGATTAACTTTATAATATTTCTAGGAACCATAAAAATAGGGATTATAATATATAACTACATATAAATTTATTCCCATCTCTGGAACTTTATTCCCACCATTTTCTTTGGGAAAATTTTTTCTATTCCCAAAAACATTTTATACTCGGAAATAAAATTTAGTAAACTTGTAACAAACATAGGTATGTATATTTATATCATTTTATTTTCAGGAATCTACGAATATAACTTGAAACATACACACATTTATCATTTTTTTTTATTTCGATCTTTTATCTTCTATAAAAAGTGCACAAAGTTATCATTTTTTGTTCAATTACGTTGATGTGATTGCGACATTTCAATAAGTTGGCAACAGTCAAGGACGCTTTGGTTGAAGGAGGGAGATGCTAATTCCAAGTATTTCCATTCTATTTTGTCTAGTCGTCGGAGAAGAAATGCCATTGTTTCTCTGATGGTTAACGGAGAGCTTGTGGAAGGTGTGCAGCCAATTCGAAGAGCAGTTTTTGATCATTTTAAGAACCATTTTGCGGAACAGCAGGTCATAAGGCCAGATGTTGGTAATTTACGGTTTCGAAGCTTGTCTCATGTGGAAGGTAGCGGCCTAATAAAACCTTTTTCGGTTGAAGAAGTAAAAGCGGCGGTGTGGGATTGTGATAGTTATAAAAGTCCTGGTCCAGATGGTGTGAATTTCGGGTTCATTAAAGAATTTTGGGAAGATTTGAAAGGAGATGTGATGCGCTTCATATCAGATTTTCACCGCAACGGCAAGCTGACAAGAGGTATCAATTCTACTTTTATTGCTCTTATACCAAAAGTGGATAGTCCTCAGAGAGTACAGGATTTTCGGCCCATTGCTTTGGTGGGGTGCTTGTATAAAATTTTGTCGAAAGTGTTGGCAAACAGGTTGAGAATGATTATTGGTCAGGTTGTATCTGAGACTCAGACAGCTTTTGTGAAAGATAGACAGATTTTAGATGGTATTTTAATTGCAAATGAAGTGGTTGATGAGGCAAAAAAGAACAAAAAAGAATTGATGCTTTTTAAAGTTGATTTTGAAAAAGCCTACGATTCGGTCGATTGGGGGTATCTGGATGTGGTAATGCAAAAGATGGCTTTTCCGGTGTTATGGAGGAAATGGATCAAAGAGTGTGTCACTACAGCAACTGCTTCTATTTTAGTTAATGGAAGTCCAACTGATGAGTTTCCTCTTCATAGGGGATTGCGGCAAGGGGATCCCCTTTCTCCTTTTCTTTTCTTATTAGCAGCTGAGGGCCTGAATGTTATGATGCAAGCGTTAGTGGATAATAATTTATATACGGGCTACGGAGTTGGAATATCTAGATCGGTTGTGGTATCTCATTTGCAATTCGCGGATGATACTCTAATCCTTGGAGAAAAGAGTTGGGCCAATGTTCGTGCTTTAAGGGCGGTTCTGAATTTATTTGCGGATATGTCTGGTCTTAAAGTGAATTTTCATAAAAGCTTATTGGTTGGTATTAATATTGGGGATTCCTGGTTGTCAGAAGCAGCATCCATTTTAAATTGTAAGGTGGGCAAAATTCCGTTTGTGTATCTTGGCTTGTCAATTGGTGGTGATCCTCACAGATTAGGCTTTTGGGAACCTGTGGTGGCTAATATTAAGTCTAGACTTCTGGGGTGGCACAGTCGATTCCTGTCTTTTGGGGGCCGTTTAATTCTTCTTAAATCTGTCCTGACCGCACTTCCTGTCTATGCTCTTTCTTTCTTCAAAGCTCCGTCAGGTATCATTTCTCTCATTAATTCTATTTTTTCTAAATTTTTTTGGGGAGGGAGTGAGGAAAACAGGAAAATTTCCTGGATTGCTTGGAACTCTATTTGTTTAAAAAAGGAGCATGGAGGATTGGGGGTGAGACAGTTGAAGGAGTTTAATTTAGCCTTATTAGGTAAATGGTGTTGGAGATTGTTGGTGGATAGAGATGGGTTCTGGTATAGGGTTTTGGTGGCGAGATATGGTGAGGAGGCAGGGAGGTTGGCGGTTGGGGGCCGGAGTGTTTCACCGTGGTGGAAGGAGGTAGCGAAGATTAGGGATGGTATAGGAGAGGCGCATGGGGGCTGGTTTGATGGGAGGGTATCGAAGGTGTTAGGGGATGGATCGAATACGTTCTTTTGGTTTGATAGATGGTTAGGAGATATTCCTTTGCGTTTGAGATTTCCTCGTTTATTTGATCTTGCGACAAATAAGTATTGTACGGTTGCGGATATGTGCATCCTAGGTTGGGAGGACGAGGGAGAGGCGTGGGGTTGGAGGAGAAGACTTTGGGCATGGGAGGAAGACTTGTTAGGGGAGTGTAGGGCCTTACTTGAAAATGTTGTTGTGCATTCTGATGTTTCTGACAGGTGGCAGTGGGATCCAAATCCCCACGAAGGATATACAGTGAGAGGTGCTTATCAGGCACTGACATCTATGGAAGTTTCCATTGCTGAAGAAGGACAAGATCTCATTTGGCATAAACAGGTTCCGCTGAAGGTTTCCATTCTTGCATGGCGGTTGTTGAAGGACAGGTTACCAACCCGAAGTAATCTTCATAGGCGTGGTATCCTTGCGGCTGCAGACACCACTTGTTTATCAGGATGTGGCATGGAAGAAACCGCCTCTCATATATTCCTCCATTGTGAAGTCTTTGGTTCTTTATGGCATTATATCAGGTCTTGGATTGGCATGTCTGGACCTCATCCCCAAAATATTAGTGAGCATTTCTTTCAATTTACTCACTTTATTGGGCATTCGAAGGCGCGTCGAACTTTTTTACAATTAATTTGGCTCCTTTGCATCTGGTTGATTTGGAATGAACGTAACAACAGGTTGTTCAAGAACAAAGAGACTCCGATCTTACAGTTGTTAGAAAAAGCAAAATATCATTCGTTATGGTGGTTAAAAGCAAATAACACCAATTTTGTGTACGGTTCTCAAAGATGGTGGTCGGACCCTTTACTTTGTCTGGGTATCGGCTGATTTTATTGTATCTATGTTGTAAACAATTCTTTTTCGGGGTGAGTTTCTCTAGTACACCTTGTACTGAGAGTTTCTTTCATCGCCGTTGTTAATATATATCATTTTGATTTCTTCAAAAAAAATAATTTAATTTATTTCTCATTTATTTATTTGCCACGTAATTACTTCAAAATAAACTTCCAAATTTATAAAAAGATCAAAAAATCTCTTCATTTTATTCTTTCCTTCTTCAACCCAAATTGATTTTTGCCTCTTTCTTAAAAAAAAAAACCTAGTTAAAACTAATTGTTTTTCAATTAAGGCAAAAATTATCAATGGGTTATGAGTTTGAGTGTTGTGTTGTTGTGTTTGAAAGATGATGAGATGGTGGATTTTTTTTTTTTTTTGGATTTGAAGAACCCTCAAAAGGAAAGAGGATAAAGAAGGAAAAAATGATAAAATTATTTGTTTTTTTCTTTGTTGTTTTTATGTTATTTATTTATTTTTTAAAAATAAAAAATTAATTAAAATAATGATTCAGCCTCCTTGTCAGAAAATTAATTTAAATTAACCTTGTGTATTTTCTAAAAAATAAAGGACTTAAATGAGAGGAAAAAAGATAAAGGACCTAAGTGTTACAAATAAATAAGATAAATGAGACCATTGAAAATAACGAATTGCCTCTTTTTAGAGCAATGGATGGTTAACCAGGCCAATTGTTGACTATTGGCATATCTCTAGACATTTGGATAGTTCACTAAACATAAGTAGTAGATTATATTATGGATGGTAAATGGAATATCCCTGACTACTTCTTCCAGAAATATGCTATTCTGATCCAACAAAGCTACTGATCAGCAAATTGATCTTTCAAATTGGCATAGTCTTAGGGTGCATAGGCAGATGGAGTAAACTTGTGCAGCAAGTTATGTTGTCTGCTAGCTTGCATATTAGTGGGAAAATCTGGATTGAAAGAAACAATAGATATATTTAGGATAGAACACTATCATCTCAAGCATGATAAATGGTATAATAGCTGAAGTTCATCTTAGCTTTGCTTTGTCTTCGGAAGTTAGTGTCTCTGCTATGACAGATTTCAAAGTTTCCAAGCCTTTCAGGATACCTTTGAAGTCTAACAGAACAGTTACTAGCATAGAGGTGCATTGGCTTCGTCCTAAGTTTGGATGTGTGAAGATAAACATTGATGGCTCCTCTTATGATTCTCCTGTTCGTGAGGATACTGGTATAGTCTTCAGAAACCGACACTTTCACTTTCTAGGTGAAAATGTTCAGAATATTGGTCATGCAACATCTTTGGTGGTTGAACTTCGTGCTGGAATGTATGCCTTAGAGAAAGCTAAGGAAATGAGTTCGAGAGACATATGGATAGAAAGTGATTCTTTGATGCTAGTGAAAGCTTTTAGTTCAAACACAACAATTCCTTAGATGGCATAATTGCAAGTTGCTTGCTTTCTCAAATGAGTTGAACTTGTACTCATATTCATAGGGAATGCAACTTGGTTGCAGATGCTTTGACCAAGAATGGTCAAAACTTAGTTTCTCACAATGGTGGAGTGACCCTCCATATTATATATTCTTTCTATGCTCTTTAGGGATAGTATAGGTTTACCTTTTATTAGACTATCCATGTGATTTTTTTTCTCTTTCAAGGATTCAAGCCCTCTCTTGCTCTTTAAGTGTTTTGTTTGGCCATAATTTCATCAAGTTACACCACAAATCATTGGCCTGACCACAAATAAAACCATCATGCAAAAAAATTTGCTCATACGTCTCTCACAAAACTCTACACCAAAGCTCACCACCACCATTTCGTAAATGGTATCCCAACTTCATCCAACCGCCTGATGCCTGGTCTCTCCAAATCTCTAGGCCTAGTAACTAATTCCCAATTAATTACACGAATGCGACGACTTTGAAAGCGATCACCCCAAATAAAAGCAAGTTGCACTTTCTGAATCTTTGTAATAGACTCTTTTGGAACAATACTCTTCATCATGCAATGATGAGGTACAACATCAATAACCGCTACAGCAAGTGCAACTTGGCCTGCAAAGGATAACTGCTTAGCCTTCCACGAGGACAACTTAGCATTAACTTGGTCTATGAGATATTGATAGTCTACTTTTTTCAGTGCCCAGCCTATCAAATGAATACTGAGGGAATACTGAAATACTTCCCTAGACTAGCAACTTCCATAAGTCTGATGTACCAACTAATTGACTTCTAACCATACTACTAGTATTTTTAGAGAAAAATAAGTTGCACTAACCTTCTAGCCTAACATCGAACAAATATGTTCCCAGAAGTCCAAATCTGACATTAGTTGCCTATATGTGGCTTGGGCAAATAAGAGAAGATCAACTGCAAACATAAGGTGCGAAATTTGAGGACCATTCGTACCAGCTCTCAATGGCTTCCACTCTCCATTATTAACTTTTTGAATTATCAATTGCAACAATTTATCCGAACAGATAACAAAGATGTAGGGAGAAAGATGGTCACCTTGTTTAATTCCCTTTTGCTGTTAAAAAAAACTCAACACAATCACCTTTCCACTTAACATTAATAGAGACCAAGATGAACTATATAATATATGAAGCAAACTAGTTACCATATTATTATTATTCCATTAACCAAAAGTACATAAGCCAAATGTAGCAAGTTTTCAAACCCAAACCAAATACAAATCCAGATCATACCAAAGTACTCCTCAGTCCCAAAACAAAAACACACATTAAATTGCAAAGATTTTATTGGGGTGTTGTGTTACGTAACTATGTTGAACTTCATGGAATGGGATGGATAACTACTTTTCCAGTAGCTCTACCAGTTTCCAGATAGGAAAATGCTTCAACAGCTTGGGAAAATGGAAATGGACTCTTGGGGTCAAGCACTGGCTTCACCTTTCCACTCTCCAAGTATGGATTTAGTTTCTCTAAGATAGCTCCATTAGAAGGAAGTATGAAAAATATCGATGGTGGAAATCCGGGTGGTACAATTGTCACAACTTTGCCACCTTCTTTCAGAGCCTTGAATGCCTTCTCAGTTTCCCCTGTTTTTTTTTTTTTTTTTTTTTTTTGATGAAAACAAACAGGTTTTAGTATTCTGTAACAACATAATATGTTTCCTACTTCACCTCCTAAAACTTGGAAAAAAAGAATTGATACATATATATAGATAGAGAGAGTTGTGTTATTTTTACATAAAATAGGACAACAACTTTGATGGTTAATGCTGATCAGTTACATCATGATTACGTTAACTAAATAGTTAATGAATATAACAAAGGTGTTGCAACTCATTAATCATCTATAGAACATAGCCATGATTTTGAACTTATTAACCACGATTTTAGGTGTATAGTTGAACATATCGTGGTCAATAGTCAATACATTTATCATGTATATTTGAAAACCTCAAAATCATGTATATTTCAACATAATTTGGATGGTTATAATGAATATCATGTTTATCTGAAAACCTGAAAATCGTTGTTAATGACATTCAAAATCATAGGTAACTTTACATTAGCGGACGGTTAATGAGTTTAGACACCTTATTAAATTTGCTAATGATCTACAAAACATAAGTAACCACATTTTTTTTAAGAAGCCAAACTAGCCCACCGAAATTGGCACCGGGGAGAAAATCGAACATGGGACATTGAAAGGAGGACACTCCAAGGTCCCAAGCCAACACCATTAGGCCAACCCAAGTGGTTTTAATTAACCAAATATTTAAATTAACAACATATTTAAATTGTGTTAGCCACCTAAGTTGTTGTTGCTAACTTGCTATATTCAAATCTTACCTACTGTATCAAACACCACATCAAACTTCTCAGGCAGGTCTTCAAAATTCTCCTTTGTATAATCAATAGGTAAATCAGCTCCTAGATTGCTCAACAATTCTAGTTTCTTGGTGCTGGATGTAGCTGCTACCTTGGAAGCGCCATAAACATGTTTGGCAAGCTAAGCACGTCCAAAAGCATTATTATAAACAAATTGTAATAAAATATGAGGAAAAATGAATGATCGGTTGGGAAGTACATGATTCTATAATGCAATGAAATCATTTAAGATTTTGAGGTATTGAATCTACTCTAGAAGACGGCCATTCTTGCAGTTACAATCAAGGTTATAAATAAAGGTCTGCGACTATGATCCAGATTGTGACATCAGGGCTTTTAATATATCTGTGACCATAATGCAACCGCGGTTAAGGTTGCATTTGGCCACGACTCTACACAATATCAAGGATAGCAATGCGACCAGAATCAGGAAACACAAGCGGCAGTCGTTATGCAATGCAATTTGTACAAATTTTCTGCTATTGAATCTACACTAGAAAACATGAATTATGCTGGTACAATCATAATATTAAATAAATGTCTGCGACCACAATTTGGGCATCGAAATTAGGATTTTTCATGACTTTGTGACCACAACGCGGCTGCAATTGAGGCTACATGGATCACATTTGTTCCTGATTCTCCACATTAACAAGGATTACAATGCAACAATAACGACAATCACTAAAAACAAGCAGTCGTGATGTGCTAGCACTTACGAGTTAATTGATCAAATTTAAACTATGTTGATGCAATGAGTTAACTAACTCCTTCATTAGCTACAAAACAAACACATTTAGGTAGAAGCAATTAATAGATACCTGAATAACATGGGTTCCAACTCCACCAGCACCACCAAGCACAAGTATGGATTTACCAGCAGAGAAGCCGGTTCGTTCAAGGCCTTCATAAGCAGTCTCAATTGTCAAAGGAAGACTAGCAGCCTCAGCGAAACTCAGATTTTTCGGTTTGTGAGCCAACAGTATCTCTTCTGCAGCAGTGTACTCTGCCAGTGAACCAATCACCTTTGGATATTCCAAAGCTTTCACATTGATATCACCATAAACTTCATCGCCAACCTTAAACTTCTTCACTTCACTCCCTACCTTAACCACAACTCCAGAAACATCATATCCTGGTGCAGTCTAGATCAGAGCCACATCACAACCCAGAGAGATTAGTTGTGGATTAATAATTTATAACGAGATTAATTTCTATACACGGACAGTGTTAAACTTTTTACATATGCATCAAATTGCATCATAATGCTACTTTGTATATTTGTTTTTAAAATAACTCTACAAATATCTACATGGTGAAATGCGATTTGATGCATATATTGTTGATAAATAATCATGGTAGAGCCGAACAAAAAGAAAAATAAATTGAGAGAAATATTGATTATCTGGAATTCATTAAATAAGAAAAGAGTATTACAATCAGCATAAGATACTATAGTGCAATGTTTTAAAAAGCAAAAATCGAACCAGCTAGACCTTCAGGTCATGGTTAATCTTTTTATAAACTACTCGAACCGGGACGAAACCATAGTCAAATTGCTTAAAAAAATTGTATACAATTCTGATTCATGATTTAACCAATTGAATTGTCTAGTTGGATTTTTAAAATTTTACCAATTGTGGTTGGCACAAATAGTTATAGTTAGACCTTCAGTTCACACTAATTGTGACTTGGGTTCTAGTCCGAAATTCCACAATAGATAAGTTATATGTAAATCTCAATGTAAATTTTCGATGAGGTTCATATGTCCAACCGATCCAACCCAAACTGGTTTGATTCAGATTTTATTTTAAAAGTCAACCAAACAGAACAGCATGTTTTTTTTATCTTGCAGTTCCGATGACTTTTTACCTCAAAACTGAACCAAACTGCACCGCTAACACCTCTATTCTAACATGTATAAGTTTTATTATAAGGACACTTGTAATCATGTATAAAAGAAAGTAATATAATATAAATGAAATGAATTACTGGTAAAGGGGAGTCAGAGGCTTTGAAGCCTCCTTCCATTCTCTTATAATCAATGGGATTAAGGGAAGCAGCAGCAACTTTGATAAGAACTTGATCATCCTTCACTTGAGGAATAGGCACGTTTGGATCAAACTTTAGAACATCAACAGAGTGACCATATTCTGAGTAAGTCCAAGCTTTGATGGTAGTTATTTCAGAGGCCATGGTTGTTGGAAATGAGAATGAATAATGTGAGAAATGAATTATTGATAAAAGTGATTTGAGGATAATAAAATATCAGTTTATTGACTGACCATGCTTTTAACGTGATTGGATAAACGTATATTTAAAGTGCTTTTGGGAGAGATGATGCCAGGTACACTACTAACTGTCGGATCACATTCACATTTGTTTTAAGTATATTTGTTTCATAATAATGCCAATAAAATAAAATAAGGGAAAGAAATAAATTTTTCTACCAAAAAAAATGGATAGTAAATGAAAGAAATAAATTTCTTCAAAAGAAAAAATTAAAGAAATAAATATTTGGACCAAAAAAGAAAAGGAAAGAAATAAAAAAAATTAAGTATACAATAGACAAATATGAACCTGGACTAGAAAACATCTACATACATAATTATTGATTCTCATTGTCATACTTATTCCTTTAATTTCTCGATTTCATAATTCAATTATCATCACATGAAAATTAAAAGAAATTTAAAAAAAAAAATATATGATAAAATTTTGGAAATTCAAATCCAAAACAATCTTTTTTTTTATTATGTTGTTATGTTATAGATACAAAGTTTTCAGGCTCATAATTCCTAGTTCAACTGATAAAAATGTCAAAATTGTTAGGTCGGACGTCATGCTCCGACTCCTCCAGTTTGTGTTGTCATTTCGTCTATCTACCAAAAAATAAAAAGATACAATGTTTTAACGGTACATGTTAATATTATCTTCTCCCAATTGATACGTATTCAGTGCTCATTCCCAACTCAGCTAGAGTTAAGGTCCCTCAAAATCGCCGACATTTATGGAAAAGAAAGTCGATGGGGAGTTGCTATTTAATCAGAATTTACACACAGAAAAACCAATAGAGTTAGGACCCTGCGGTTGAACAATCTGAAGGACCTATTGAACAACCATTTAATGTCTTTGCCTTGCATAGGTTGTGTCCGTGTAATCTCACGTCATGTATTCGATTGTTGGTTGTAGTGAAACTTATGCGTCTCAAAACGTTGTTGATGAATCTACAACATAGTGAATTGCTATATCTAAATGATCGATATGATGCCTAACTTATTGTTATCGTATTTCTATACGACTTGAGTGTGAAGCTCGTTATTTGCCTTATTTTTACAATCATGTTGAATTACATGTCTCACTAGAGATCCAACTCGAGAAAACTGTTCCCATATACTGGGATGCAGCCTGCAGGTCCCCCTGTGTCTCCTCTTAAACAAGAATCATGTTCGGTTGTATTTTATGATCAGTTTTTCAATTGAATGTACTATTATTCTTGAAAAAGTTTGCTTTAAATTAATATTTTATTAATTCTTTAGGAAAGAACTAATGCTTTCATAATCATAAAATAAATAGTTGTAAAATTAATATACAAACATTCTTCATATTTGATTGATTCTTTGGAAAAGAATTCAATTATCTTTTTGTCGCGTCTTGGGAAGGGAATTAATTTCTAACCAGTTTAGACTGTACGGAAATGGATTATCTGCTGTAACTATGTTGCTTTTGGCCATTTGATCTAAATCGAGATCGTTTAACAGCTTGGAATTGATTGTGTAATCTGGACCGTCGTATCTCAAATCAATGGTTAAGATCAATTACTATGTGCTACAGCATATCATCTTACTAAATACCAAAAGCACAAGGCATGCCATCTGGGCCTTTACAATATAAAATCTGACACAAGCAGAAAGTGAACTTCTTAACTTTATGTACGAAGTAATCTTTCTGAAAACTTGTGATATTTCCAATTCAGAACCCATATATACTAGAGCATCTCCAATGGGGGGTCCTTACTTAACAAGGACCACTCCCCGTTAAGGACCCTCCATTGGAGGAAGAAAAATTGAGTCCCCGTTAAAGAACGGACAACTATATAAGGACCCTCTCTCTCCTGGGTAACTAACGGGTCCCACGTTTAAAAAAGTAATAAAATGTGTACTACTTGGTCCCACTTGCATAAAGAAGTAATAAAATGTGTACTACTTGGTCCCACTTGCATAAAGAAGTAATAAAATGTAAACTACTTGGTCCCACTTGTAAAAATGAGTAATAGATAAATTATTTTTGTTTAATATGTAAAGATAGTATGACATATTTAAGTATTTTTCATTGGAGTCCTTATTAGTGTATTGCCATTGGAGTCATTGAGTCCTTAATAGATACTTTTATTAAAAAATTATAAATAAGTAATGTGTCACGTGGGGTCCATTCAAGGAATCCTTGTTAGGGAACTACCATT
Organism: Medicago sativa; assembly: GCF_051527215.1. Classification (NCBI taxonomy): domain Eukaryota; kingdom Viridiplantae; phylum Streptophyta; class Magnoliopsida; order Fabales; family Fabaceae; genus Medicago; species Medicago sativa. The sequence continues at coordinate 34,970,917 of NC_140755.1, read as the reverse complement.
GTGGATGCTCTAAGAGCATCCACATCCATGCCATCCATTTGGGTGGTATAAATAGGTCCCACATAATATAATATATTATTTCACCTTTACAATTATTTAAACCACTCAACCACATTTTCTAAATATCCATACCACTCTTCTAAAATTTTAAAATGGGTCCCATCAAACATCACAATGTCTCTTACATTTATATTTTATATTATTTTTATCAAAGAAAACAGAAATACTACGGTAGCATTGCAATACCACGGTGCCAAGAAAAAGTCTGACAAAATGCTATTGGAAACTGTGATACCACGGCTTACAGCAGGCGATGTGTGTGCTCTAAGAGTCTGCATACTCCACTTGCAGTATTTATACAAATTATCTGAACCTACAAACAATAGAACCTGAGACTAGAGAAGCCATGGCAAATGCCGCAAAAGCAATGAAGGACAAAACCACAGATGCATTCGCCATGAACGGGAACTTATCGTTACCCCAGTTGGACTCCCAGTCATAAGTTCTAGTGGCAGCCGATGAGGATGCCGACATTAGAAGGTATGTCAAGATCTGCAATTGAAAACAAGCAGTCCAACAGCAGGTTAGTAGTCGTTGGTGCATGTAAGCATGCATTAAACTGGGGAATCATGAAAAACAGGGTGAAGAAGAACAATACCGAAAGGCCTACTTTGAATTAATTTACAACATAGTATATAATCAAGTTTCCAATAGGTGTTACCCCAACTCCAAATGCAAAAATACAAAGCATGTGAAATACTCTTGTTGAATGAAATTACATACGGTAAAATACGAGTTTTGCTTGGTTTCAACAAGATAAAAAAAAAAAAAAAAAAACCTGTTAAAGAAAATACGGGGGAAATTGTTGCAATATAATGGGTGTATGGAACAAACTTACTCAATAAATTTCTAATAAGTACTTAATAAGAGCTTTCAGACCAAAATAAGTTTATGATTCGTCACTTATATAAATTATTTATAGTTGTTTATGTAAAAGCAAAATAAGTTTATGATTCGTCACTTATATAAATTATTTATAGTTGTTTATGTAAAAGCTAAATAAGTTTATGAATCTTAGCATATATAAATTTGTAGATGTTTAAAAAGTCCAAGTGAAACCAAGCTTGAGTTGCAACAAGAGCTGTCACGGTTTGAGATGCTGGCTATTGTTGTGGTTGGATTGGTGTAGGGGAGGGAAACGTGTAAACAGCCCATGAAGATTCGCAGATAGAGGGAAAAAATGGGTGGTTTTACTGGTTTTGTGGAGGTGAACGGTGTTGGTGAAGTGGAAGAAGCTACAGCAGTGTCCAAGAATGTGGAGAATAATGTTGAGAGGGATGGTATATCCTCTTTTCGGAAAAAAAATACTTTGGTGCGTTGATGGTAAAAATTAACAAATTTGACTGCTCTAATGTTAGTAAAGTATAAAGTGAGAAAATCAAAGGTTATTCCTTGTTAATTTAATGTGATTGTTATGATGCACGGTTGCACATCCAATACCCACCTTTGATTTAATTAATAGTTGATAATACTCACTTTACACTCTAAAAAATGAGTTACTTACTTTAGAAGAGCCGGATCCAAAATTAACTTAGTCCACCTTAAGTGCCACCTTAAAAAGTAGATGATCACCCACAAACAAAACTTTTGCGACTGAACAAACTAAATTCTAAACTTTGGTTTTGGAAAGGGGTGTGCAACTTGGAAACCAACTTTTAGAAAGCAAGAAGTCAGACTCAAAACAGGTGAAAAGGAAGTAAAAAGCACTTAAAAAATGTCTATGCACAGACCACACAAGTTGGTCTCTGATGCCCGAATTTTGACCTTTTGAAACTGGATTCGATGACATCATTTTAGAATAAATATTTACTTACAAGCATGCATATGACTCAAAGTAACATTTTGTACTTGTAATCAATCAGTCAAGATCCTATGATTTCTCATTTTTTTTACAAGCATAATTAATCATCACAACAGTTCCCTTTACTACTTTATTATTCAATTCAACATAAGTCAGAAGCACAAATTTGCAAGGAGAGGCTTTAATTACCTGATCCAGTGCAAAAGTAAAGTAACCCCTTAGCTTGTGCTCCACTATATGCTTTTTGGTAATCAAATACTTAACAAGATCACATATCTGCAACGCAGAATACACAAACCCAATCACATTCACCGATAAGCTATACCTGCAATGCAAAATCACACAGACGTTACATAACAAGTTAACAATAACAACACAGTTGCGAGATTCCAAAAACCTATCGAAATTAACATCTAATTACGTTTTTTTTTTTAAAAGAAGCCAAACTAACTCACTGAAATTGGCACGGGGAGAATCAAACTTGAGACCTTGACAAGAGCACACTCCAAGGTCCCAAGCCAAACACCACGAGGCCAACCCAAATGGGTTTTGACATCTAATTACGTTAAAATAAAACGAAGACTAAACCGCCATTTGAGTGCTTGAATATGTCAAGCGGAGTCACTATAGTCTATCATAATTACAAAAACATCCTCAAACATATATTTTACAAGTTAGTTTGGTCCTCAAACGGGTAATCTATTACTAAGTTTGGTCGTCCAACGTGCTTGATTATATCTTCTGCTTGTCAGTCTGGTCAATGAAATTACTATGAGAAACACACCAAAGAATGTTTTTTTGAATTTCAATACATTCAGAGAATGTAATAACACCGCGTCGTCACACATTTAGCGACAAAAATAACTATTTAACACTAATGAAAGTGTCGAATTTGAATCAATATAACTAACCTGAATTCCTTGTACAAATAGAAAGAGTCAATAGCCCAACCCTTTTTCCTATCAGCAGCCAAAACCGACCAAGAAACCAAACAGAAAACAAAACCAGCAATTCTAAGACCCAACAAAACCTTATTCAAACTCACAATTTTTTCAGACCTCAACAAACTCTTCACATCGGGTCTTAATCCCCGCTTAACACCACCACCACCGGCGGTGTTTTGTTCTCGTTCTCCTTCAACACCACCACCACCACCGGCGTCTCGTTCTCGTTCTCCTTCAACATCTTTGACACCTACAAAACCCTCTTCTGCACCAGGATCTACCCTGGTGACTACAGCTGGCTCAACCTGAAACCGGTGAGCCGTGACCAACGGCGGTTGCACGAGGACTAGAGGGAGGGAGCGGTGATCGTCGGAGATTGGTGAGTCGGAGAGGGAATGGTGTGGTGGTGAAGGGGATTTGCTACTACTTTGTTCTCTGTTGTTGTGTTCTTCTTCATCTTGTTCATTATGGTGTAATTGAGTTGGATTTTGTTCAGATTGTTGATTCTTCATGTTTGAGAAGCCTATCACAACAAGGTTTTCACTCTTGCACTAATTGGATTTTTTTTCAGCCAAGTACTTTCAATTTGTGTGTAAGAGACTAAACAGTAACAGTCTTTTTGGTTTAGAAAGTGACCCGTCAATGTTGACCCCTTTCAAATAAAAAAAGTTGCTCTTATTTCCACCAAGATTTACTCAATCTCATACAAATTGACGAAAATACCTCTAGTGTGACTTAAGTCAAACAAGTGTTAAACAGGCTCACGTGAGTTAACTCACGCTGGTACTGATATCGCAGCAGACAACATTGAATGTCACTAATCACGTCATTAATGACTCGTAATCTTTACACACTAATAATTGAACCGAATTACACCAGTTTAACAACATAATCACATAATCACACGTAATCGATCCAATTTTCACAAATTTGTCGATAATCACATGAGCACACGTAAACGATCCAAATTACACAAATTCGTCGTTAATGACGCATAATCACTTAATCACACTTAATGACACAAATTCGTCGTTAAATACACAAAATCACATAATCGCATATAAACGATCCTAATTACACAAATTCGTCGTTAAATTACACATAACACAAATTCATTAAAATTCAACATTATGGATACAAATTCGAACATATTACACAGTTACACATTAATAAATATTACACTTCATTGGATCGGACATTCAACCATTAATTTTATTTCATTATTAAGTGCTCTCCAAAAAAAACATAGGAAATTAACAAAACTGTGGAAAATGCTAAAAAAAAAAATAAGTATTACTAGCGGATTTAATTTTCCTGATTTACTAGTAGAGAAATTACTGGCGGATATATCCGTCAATGTTAATGGTCTCGTAATTACTGACGGAAAAATATGCCAGTATTAATTGTTCGATTTTCATGTTTGACATTACTGACAGAACTTTCTGCCAATAATTAGTGGCAGATTATTCCACCATTAATCACTCAGGGAAAAATCCCCCAGTAATGTTTCATCAGAACACCCACAACATTACTGAGGGAAAATTTCGCCCGTAACATTACTGACGTCAATGTTACTGAGGGATCTTTTTCGTCAACAAATCCGTCACTAATGTGTCTTACTGAGGGATTTGATACACTATTGAGGGATTAATTCTGCCAATAATAACCAAAATCCATGTAGTGTGACCTGATCGTGGCGAGCCTCTAAAACACAACTCATCTAAATTTTATGTAATAAAATAAAATACGTTAAAGTTTTGATAAAATGCATATGCCCCTAAAATACATATTAGGACAATTTTTATTATGGAGATCACCAAATTGGTCCCTGTCTTTGTATCAAATTCTCAAATTGGTCCCTGACTCTATTATAATAACTCAAAATGGTCTCTGTCTTTGTCAAACGTTTCCCAGATTGGTCCCTGACTCCATTAGTTGTTTTGCATTTTAAACCATTAACATACCAAATAAGACCCAAAAGACATTATGTCATTAACCACTAAATAGTATCAAAAAGACATTGAGTCATTAACACTCAAAATACAAAACAACTAATAGAGTCATGGACCAATCTGGGAAACGTTTTACAAAGACAGAGACCATTTTGAGCTGGGAAACATTTTACAAAGACAGAGACCATTTTGAGTTATTAATAGAGTCAGAGACCAATTTGAGAATTTAGTACAAAGACAGAGACCAATTTGATGGTTTACTCAATTTTTATTACATCTCTAGTAAGCTTTGTGGGGGGTAATTTGGTCCTTGAATGTGCAAGGAGTAGTTGCTATAGTCCCTCAATGTATCAAAATTCCAAAATAGTCCCTGATTGTTCACTTTGTTAGTCAAAATAGTCTTTGATTGTACACTTTGTTAGTCAAAATAGTCTCTGACGCTAAAACAATTCCTCAATATTCACAATATCTCTTTACATATATGGGTTGAAATGACAATAAACAAGTATTTACAAGACTTATTAGGTAAAAAAAAGTACTTATAAGACTATAAGTAAATATATTGAAGAACTATTTTAATATCGAAGACTATTTTAACTAACAAGATGCACAATTAGGGACTATTTTAAAATTTTGTTGTGACCCCAATCTTCGTGTTTATTAATAGACCATGAATTACATGGATAGGCTGAACGGTTGGATTTTCTAATATTCCAAATCGTTTAGAATTTAAAATAGTGATTAAGTAAGAGCATTTCTAAGTGTAATAAGAAGTGTTAGCATCCACATTGGAGACACTCAATTGTGAGGTCTTAAATGGGTTCCACATGGACACATCATTTTTTTTTATTTTTTAATAATAGTACTTAATAGGTACTCATCCACTCCAATGGAGACCCTTTAACAAAGGGTCCTGTTAACCGGTGCCCCCGGGGCACGGGTTAAGGAATCTAAAAAAGAAATTTTTTAATTAAAAGTAACACTTTTTTGACTTTTAAGAAATCCATTACACAATTTCCAATACAAAAGCTGCTGCTTCCTTAACCAGTGCCCCGGGGAACTAGTTAACATTTTCCTTTAACAAAAGGTCTAAAAGGGTTCCACCAATAACTATTTATTTAAGACATTATTATCTATTTGAGAAAAAGTAATGTGGGGTCCACTTAAAAATGATTATTTTAAGAAAAAGTAATGTGTGGTCCACTTAAGCATTGAAGTCTTAAGTAAGACCATGGGTCTTAGAGCATCCACATCTATGCCACTCTACATGGTGGTATAAATGGGTCCCATGTAACGCCCTCCTTTTTATTTAATTATTTTAAATGAGTTTTAGAATATATTTATATGATTAGTGTGATTTATAAGATTTATGTGATTGATATGATTTTAGAGAAATTTATGATACGTTGTGACTTATTTTATTGTTTAATAAAATAAGATTCGAAAATAAAATAAATATTAAGTTGTGGGGTTATTTTGTGTAGAAATATATATATATTATTTGGTGTAGAAATATATTTGTTATTTTGTGTAAAAATATATATGTTATTTAGTGTAGAAATATATTTGTTATTTTGTGTGGAAATATATATGTTATCTAGTGTAGAAATATATTTATTATTCAATGAAGAGGTATATTTGTTATTTGGTGTTAAAATATTATATACATATATATTTTGATGAAATATGCTATTATTTGTTATATGGTGTATTATTATATATTTAGTGGAAGACTATATTTAGTAGAGAAATATTATTTATTAGAATATGAGGATTATTAGTGTGAGTGGATTTGGGGGTTAGAATATAAAGAAGAATAAGTTGTTGGGACTAAATAGATTTGGGAATAATATTTTAGTATTATAAATAGAGAGAGAAGCTTAGGTTGGAAAAAGTTTACCTTAAACCGCTTTTTGGAAAAGAGGAGAACAAGAAAGAAGAGAAGAGAAGAGAAAAGTCAAAAGAAGAAGAGAATACCTTAGGAAAGAAGAACGCCGCTGATGATTCAGGAATTAATCTAAGGTGAGGGTGAGACTATCTTGCATTAATATTAAGTTGTTAAATCATTAGATTACATCTAACAAGTTGGGGAAAGTTTGTGAGAATTTGAGAATTAGGGTTTTGAGAGAGATTTGATGATTAGATGATGAAAACTTGTTGAATTGATGTAGAAATTGTATACAGTCCTTAGATAACCCATATGATGATTATTGGATGTAGTTTTGAGGTTAAAACCATGGAATTGGATGAGATGTTGATGAGTTTAAGAATTAGGGTTTAATAATTGTAATAAGTTGTTAATAGATTTGAGAACCCTTTGAATTTGCATACAGTAAGTTGATGAATAATTAGTGTTCTAATGATAGGGCAATCATAGGGTAATGATTAGGGTCAAGTTTGGAGAGTATTGGATCGAATAAGAAGTGGAAAAGATTTCCCCAAAGCGAAATCGCAGCTGCACTGCGATTTTGCTGTCAATGTGCAAAACGCGTTTTTATTGTCTCAGTTTGACAAGTTTAAGTTCCGAACTGGATTTAGGTGTAAACACGAAAGTTGTAGGTATGGATGTTAGCTTTCTAATGCCGTTGGTCTCACGTCAATAGGATTTATAGAACTTGAGTTATGGTCAAATTACTACACGTAGGTCACAGTGAATTTTTATGGACTTTCAGCACAACTTTTCCGAATTTAAAATAAAAACTGGTATTGATCGGTACAGAATTGGTCTTAGGAGTAAACATGAAAGTTTTAGATAATTTTGTTAGCTTTCTAGTGGCTTTGGTTTGACGTGAAAATGATGTTTGGTCTGTGAGTTATGATGAAAATACTACAGGGAGGTCTTAGCAAAATTGTACGGTGACAACATTCTCTGTTTCATGTTTTTGCGTTTTGTTCATATGTTTCTGTTTTGAATTGATCTTTGTTGTAAACATGAAAGTTGTTGATATTTGTGATATCTTTCCAATAGTTTTGGTTTGACATGAAAATATGTTGTGGATAATTTATTATGTTTTTACAAAGATACATAGTGAATTATTGTTGATGTTTAAATACGATGTTATATGAAGTTGTTTATGATTGATGAATATGATGTTTTAAGATGTTGTTTATTATCATTTGATATTGTTATATTATGATATGACATGAATTATTTATGTGATCCATATGTTGTCAAGATGTTAAGACGTTAAGATGATAAGAGTTGTTAAGTCGTCAAGTCGTTATGAAGTCATCAAGTTATTAAGATGTTATGTTGTCAAGATATCAAGATGTTAAGATGTCATAGATGTTCATGAAGTTGTCTAAGTTGTAGGAAGTTGAGTCCATTGCATACTCATTAAAGTTGGGGGCTTTAGGCCCGGCAGCCTTGTGCTCATTAAAGTTGGGGGCTTTAGGCCCGGCAGCCTTTGTGCTCAAACTACGTTGGGGGCTTTAAGCCCGGCAGCCTTGTGCTCATTAAAGTTGGGGGCTTTAGGCCCGGCAGCCTTGTGCTCATTAAAGTTGGGGGCTTTAGGCCCGGCAGCCTTTGTGCTCAAACTACGTTGGGGGCTTTAAGCCCGGCAGCTTTATGCTCACATGTTGAAGAGCCTAATTACGCTCATTTATGTTGTTGAATGGTACCACATGCATTTGCATATCAAGAAGTTTTAAGATGATTTAAGATGTGAAGTTGTCGAGTTGTCAAGTTGTTAAGTTGTCAAGATGCTAAGATGATTTGAGATGTTAAGAGTTACATAGTCGAGTTGAGTCGCATTGTCGAGTTAAGTGAGGTTTGATTATGAAGTTTGATTGTGATTTGATGATTATGATTTAATGATGATGTTTGTTTATGAAGTTGATTATGAACTTGATTATGAAGTTGCTTTCGATAAATGCTATGTTTTGATAATGATACTTATGTGAATTATATGATGATGCTTACGATTATATTTGGTGTTAGATATTGATGCTTATGATCATGATTTAAGATAAGATATTTTATGAATAATAATTGAGATTACTTGATGAAGTATATGACTAATGTAGGAAGGATAATGACACTAGTTAAGGAAGTTTAAGTTATTAGATATGATTAATGAATTATAAGATGTTTAAGTTGTTGAATGTACTTTATATGATTTATATGCTTAATATTATTGTTTGAGAAATCTCACCCCTCTGCTTGGAAATGTTGCTCTTCGTATGGGTAACTTGCAGGTAACCAGGATTAGTTGCGGTCGTGAGTGGACTCCTCACAAGTGTGTCTTAGGTGCTCTGATACGTAACGGGATGGGATTATGTCTTTACTTTCTGTTCCTTACGTATTACTTTATGAATCTTTCAAGAATTGATGTTGAACTAAGTTTTATGAAATTTTATATTGAGGCCCTTGTGCCAAAGATTATTTAAGTTGTCAAACTATTCCGCTGCGAAGTTTTAAAGATTATGTTGTTATATTTTTGAAGGATAAATTATTATTCCATTTACGTTTTTTTAAGAAATGTGACATTCCGTTTTATGATGAAAAACTCTGATTTTATTTAAGAAATTTTTACGTTGGGAAAACGGGGTGTTACATCCCACATAATACTTTATATTATTTTGCACTTCTCAATTATTTAAACCACTCAATTACATTTTTTAAATATTCATACCACTCATCTAAAACTCAAAATTGGGTCTCACTTAATCACACAATACACCTCAAATTTATAGTATAAAATCACTTTCTAATTTTATATTAATTTTTGCATCAAAAAACAAGAAAAGGAACCGTGGTAATACATTACCACCCAACTTGTTGGAAAACGTAATATTCTGGCACACTGTCTGACAAATTTTGCAAGACACGCTAAAAAGAGCACCGATGTTTATGCTCTTAAGAGACCCCAAAAAAAAATTCCACATTGGGAGTACCTATTACTCCCTCTGTCCCATATTACTTGACATAGTTGACTCTGTCACGTATGTCAATGCACAATTTTAAACTTAAATTTCTTTAATAATCTAGTAGAAAAAAATTACGAAAATTTGATATTTTGAAAATATTAATTGAGACGAATCTAACAACATCTTATATGCTATATTTTGTTTTTATATATTAATATAAAAATAGAGTCAAAACATGTTACATGAATAGTGCAAATATTCTAAATAGGTCAAGTAATATGGGACGGAGAGAGTACATTGGAGGTATCTATTAGGTATCAGGTCTTATATGGTTAAGACCTCACCAATATAGATGGTCTTAGTAGTCTAAAAATAAATTAAATTAGAGCTAATACTATCCAAGGGGTAAAATAAGTTCTACAAAGGTTAGTATGTGATGCAACACACGTGATGGAACAACAACACAAAGTATCGAAACCTCGTGGATTCTATGAATACCTGAGAAATCCCGATAAAAATTATAAAACAGTTATTTTGATCCCTTAAACCTTAACGTATCGTTTGTTTATGCTGAAAGAGAAGGGATGGATAGCTGAGAGGATTGAAAGTTTGTGGGAAAACGTGCTTCCATAATTTGGTATGCATGATAGAGAGGATGGAAAGTCTCAGATTGGTGGGTCCCGCGCCTAAAAACTTTCCCTCCCATGATGTGCAGAAACATGATCTCAACCTCCAATAAAATAAATTGACCAAAACACCCTCATTTGTGGAGCAAAATTATTTTTGGTTGTGCATGTACTCTTTGACTCTTTCTTTACTTCGATTAACATGCTTTTGACATCAATCCTTCAAAAAAAAATGCTTTTGACATCAAGGCTTTATACATTTTTTTTTTTTTTTATAACTTTTTTTTTAAAAAAATTACCGTCATTTTTAAAGTATATATATAGCATCAAGTGTTATCACCAAATACAAAGGTTACTTATGTCTTTTCATAAATATATATTTCTTTCCTTTCACTTTCTTTTCACTTTCATTTATAACAAACAACTAAACAATCATCTCACTTTCCATTCACTTTCTACTCACTTTCTATCCTTCAACAATCTTTCCTTTCATTATCTTTCCTTTCACTTTCTTCTCTCATCCAAACAAAGCCTAAACGATGGATTTTTCCCGAAATCACGAGAGCGTTTTGCTTAGAAGCCATCTCCTATGCGAAAAGGTGTGGTCTTTTGTTTAAATCGGATTTTCTACTGCATAAGAGCAATTACCATGTTTTAGTAGGGACATTTTAGTAATTGGCCAACACACTTTGTATATATATCTGAACAAAAGAAGGAAAAACAGATTTTCCAACTTCTCTCCCTTCTCCATCTCCATCGCGTCTCTCTGCCATTTCACTTCAAATCACCAATTCTAGTTTAGAATCTCTCTTTGCAATAGATAATTACAGAAGATTATCCCTTTCTAATGCAATAAGAAGAAGTTTATAGTACCAATTCATGCTAGGGTTTGATCAAAGAGGAAGAACGTGAAATTGGGGTTTTCGAGATTTTGTAGAAATTGAAAGCAAGAGCTAAGGATTGGGGAAGCTAGGAGCATAGAAGAATCATTAGAATCAAGGTGGGTTCCTCTTCCTTCATCCGTCATTCATTTGATTAATTATGAAATTAGAATTGAGTAATTATCTCTTCTCTATTGATCTATGATTCATTATATCTTTGAATACTGAATTGCTTTCATTTGTATTTGAATGTTTTTGAGCTGATACTGACACATGATTAATTTCATTTAAAGGATTAAGATTTTAGTTTTCTCACTTGAACATTAGTATTGTGTGATTAGACTAGCTAAGATGAATTGATGAAGTGGACAAATGTATGTGGATTGACATATGAATAGGTAAATGTTGATATAAATTATATTTGCTTCAATTAATGATTTAGAGTTTCAACATTTAGCTTAGCATAAAGTATGTATATGATTTGTGAAGGATCATCTACTTCAGCCCCATATGGCACAAAGTATGTGTGTTTGGGTTTGAAGTGTGAATTTTTGTCTTTGTATTCATTTTTGGTATAGTAACTGATGATATTTTTATTATGAATGATGGTATATGATGACAAATAAGTAAAGACATCCAAGATTACTAGAAGTATAATTATACTTCTAGGTAGTACAAGAATAAAAGATAATGATAATTACTAGTCGGTAATCAAGCGGCTAGGTAGTATATAAAAATAATGATTAAATAGAAAATTGTGGGGTAGATAAGGTAATCTCAGGAAAAAGGGTACCTTAAATGCCGTTTACAGTAAAGTAGTAGGTGCGGCACCACTTACCGCTTTTAGCGTACTTTACTAGTAGGTAACTTTATCTTGTGTATACCCACGCTCAGGGAAGTTGCGAACGCTAAGTATGAACGAACGAACAAATAATCTATGATAAGTATGAATACAAGTTAAACATTGCAGGACAAACCTAGATAAATCAAGATATCCGGTAGAAAGGCAAATCTTGAATACTTAGTAAACAAAATAGTTTAAGGCTAAAGTATACATTATTATGTTATATGATAATAATCTTCCGGAGTTATAATTAGTAGTTAATTTTATAATTGGCATACTATGTTTTATCCCGAGTTTGGGAATTCACTGAGATCATAGTATCTCTTCCCACTATGTTGATTATTTTTTAGGTATAAGCCTTTTGAAGTTAATCAGAGTCGGATCACAGTGTCAAATGTCTAGTTTTAGACTTTATATTATTGTAATTTAATTTCCAAATGTTTTGTAAACTCTAATAATTTCCTTCTCAATGATTTTGTAATGAACGTCGCTTTTAATTTTAATTGAGTTATTCAAATTGGTCTTGATGTTGTGTAAAAATATTTAAATCTAAAAATTCTTTTGGTTAAAAATCCCAGTTGTTACAGGTTTGTTGCCGCTGCGCTGCAGAGTGTTGATCAATGGCGGAAACGTCAACTATGGATGTTTCTCTCTTCCACCACACCCCTTTTTACTGTGAGGAGAATGTATATTTGCTTTGCAAGAAATTATGCAGTGATGGAATAGCAAATTCCGAAGGATCTGATCTTTTTGTTGCTTTCATTTCCAATGAAAAGAAACATATCCCACTTTGGAATCAAAAAGCTAGCCAAAGGGCAGATGGGGTTATTCTCTGGGATTACCATGTCATTTGCATTCAGATAAATCAAGGAGGTGGCCTCCCACTAGTTTGGGACTTAGATTCAACTCTTCCTTTTCCTTCACCTCTACCTTCATATGTGTCTGAAACCATTCGCCCTTCTTTTCAACTTTTTTCTGAATATAATAGATTATTCAGAATTGTTCATGCTCCGATCTTCCTTCGTTGTTTTGCATCTGATAGAAGACACATGAAAGGTTCTGATGGACATTGGATTGAACAGCCTCCTCCACATCAACCCATAGTTGCTCAAGATGGAACATTGCACAACCTCAATGAATACTTTAACATATCCACTTCAGACGCTACTGCGGATGTTAGAACCGGTTCTGTCAAAGATGCATTGTTTACCCAGAAACATGGTGTGGTGATAAAGGAAAATCAGTTTGAGGAATTGTTTTCTCAGATATCTTTACAGCAGCCTCATGGTTCTAAATAGATATCATATATTGATCTATATTTACTGTGTTTTTGTTTGCGTTTGTGTTTGTATTTGAGCCACATAACTGTTTGTAATGTGTTTGGTTGTGCTTTTGTCACCTCAAACTTATGTCTATATTGCTTTTTGATATTAAAACATGAAGCTAATATTTGTAGCTTATGGAAAAAATGCATGTTTGATGCCTATTACATACTTCTCATAATCATTTTTTTTTGTTTCCACTCTCTCGTTCCAACAGAACCACTCTTGGGTTAACCCTCGTCTTCTTTTTGGTACATAAACCCTCGTTTTTGTAGAATCGAAGAGTGAGAGAGACGGAATCTGTTACAAATCCACAAACCCTAGAATCGGAGGAAGAAAGAATCAAAAGAAACTCGTTTAGGTTTTGCACAAATTGAATTGAAGATGAGAGTATTTCGTGCCCCTGAGACAAAGAGTGAGGACGAAAATGCCATCACTAGCAAACACTTCACTTATCATGAACTTTATCTCAGTGACGGTGATGATTCCGATGTTGACCTTGCTTTTGAAGTGCAACCGTGATGAGTAAAGTTGGAGAGGTAGAGGGTTCCTTGGTTGACTTGACACACGAACATCAATTGAGGGTTAATGTGAGTGATCCTATATATGAAGCACTGGCGCTAACACACATAATTGAATGTAATCACATGCACATGAGTGCCATGTCGTGTCGATGCCACACACTGACATTGGATGCAACATTGACACTATGAGAAAAAGGCATAATTGAATGTAATCACATGGACGTCGATGTCATGTTGTGTGTCGGTGTAACTCATTGACACGTGTTGGACACCAAAGACGTCTTTGATCAGAAGTGTCAGTGCTACAGAGTTATGAAACAAGGACAGACACTGGACAAAGACACTGACACGTTGACCCCATCAATAATTTGATAAAATGACATAATTCAAGGTAATTACATGTGTCAGTGTCGTGTTGGTGTCACATACTGGCACGTGTCGAACACCAATCACGCCTTCAATCAGAAGTGTCGGTGCTACAAGCTATGAAACATTAACATAGCATGCACAAGGGATACAACACTGACACGTTGAGACCGGTAATAATTTGAGAAAATGACATAATTGAATATAATCACATGTGCTTGTGTCGGACACGAGACACACCTTTGATCAGAAGTGTCAGTGGTACATATGATCCTATTATTGATACCAATACACTTGTTAACAATTTGACTAGTACTTGTTTCTGATCTTATTGATTTACAGGATGAAATTAGAAATAAGATCTCAGCATTGAAGACAGCTCTACTGAATGAAAGTCAGAACTCTATTTCTTCCCATCTTCGAGTTGAGAAATACAAAGAAACAAGGCATGAGTTGGATAAAAAACTTGACACTCAGTATCAGCGCCAAATGTAAGACTGCACTGTCTCGTCCTGCCCTTTTGTCTTTTCTTTTCAAGGCAACATGATTCCTTCATTCGACAACATGTTTATCTTGTTAGATTTAAAGTAAGCATTGACTATGAATTGCAGGCTCCTCTAGAATTGTCTATGTTGTTAATGTGCTTTGTGAAAGGTTCAAAGAATGGGTTATTTTGCATGACTTTGCTTTTGCTGTTGCACCATTACTTGTATAGATCAATTAAACCTTTGTTTTTTCATTTATTTGAGTGAGGTGGGAGCATTATATGTTTCACAATTCTCTTCAATAAATATTCGTCAAAGGATACACAACTGATTTGTATATACTCTATAGGAGGAAAGCAATTCATTATGATGCACATTCGTTTACAGTTGGGGAATCTTGTTTTATTTCATAAATTCATTGTATGAATATTAGGCTTGCTTGATATTTGATGTTGGTTCTTTTTCTCATTTTGATGACTAATATTTGACATGTCTAGCATATTTTCTACTAGACCTGCTCTTAAACCACCAAAAACATAATTGCTCATGTTCTTTCACTCTTTTGTTAGATAATTTCTTTGTTAGAATGTTGAAAATGAAAAAACTGATGAACTTTTTGCAGTGCAGAAGCACTTGATAATCACCTGACTGCTGTTCAATGGAACCGTGAACTCCGATCACAAATTGAAGAAAGGATAATACGAAATGATGCCGTGTATGAAGAGGCCAAGAGAAAGGTTGCTTTTCAAGAGGAAAAGCAACAACAAGAAAAGACTAAAGCTGAAGCAGAGGTACTATACTTTTATATTTTAGTGTCATTGTGTTATATGGAAAAAAAAAAAATTATACATACACGAACTTTAAATTTCATTTATAGTTATCATCTGTTCACAACTACAAAGTGAAGTGTTGGGTTGCTTTTTTTCTTTTATATTAGTTTACAGTAATGTTTGGAGAGTCCTAAACTGATGCACATGCATTTATCATTGTATTGGTTTGGCCTATTCACTTTACCTGATATACTAGCCTAAAACTTGTTAGTACTTCAGTGATATTCACATGTCTTCCACTACAACAACAACAACAACAACCAAGCCTTATCCCACTAAGTGGGGTCGGCTACATGGATCAAATGCCGCCATAATGTCTTCCACTATATGGGTCTTTTTAATGTTAGTTGAAGCATACATTTTTGCTACCAATCTTCTTTATAGAGGCTTAATGCCAAATGGTCATTCATTCATGATATTGAAATTTTGTGGGTGCAGGCCAAACATAAAGCTGAGGAAGTAAAACGAGCTGCGTTGGAAGCTGAGAGAAAAGCAGTAATAGAAGCCAAAACAAAGGCAGCAGCAGAAGCTGAAAGAAGAGCTGAAAAGGATGCCGCAGAAAGTTCCAAAACGGCATCAAGCCTATCAAATACCGAAACCAAGGAATCTGGTATGGGTTTTCTTTTTTCACTACTCATCACATTTAGAATATGTCTTTCCAGTGTCAGTTTTTGCTCTCTATCAGTTTCTCCACATTAGAAATTCTGCATTCTTTGTGGTCTTCCCCTAGCTGCCTAATTGCGGCATTTGGGTTGTCTTCATTGCATTCTCCAGCACTTTCACTGTGTTGGGTGTGAAAGGGTGGATTTAGTCCCACACTGCCTAGAGATATGCAGTGTTTATGAAGTTTGGGCAACGCTCACCTTACAAGCCGTTTTGTAAAGTTGAATTAGGCCCAACCTAAATTCTTAGTTTCCACATTCAATATGCAAGAGCTTTGCCTTCTCTTTTTACAGCCCAAAGTTCGAAAGTGGTTGTTTCTCTTTGTGGAGAAACTATTTATCTTTTTCCTTTTCTCATCAATATTTATTTGAGAAAGCTATTTTCATGAGCAATAATTTCAATGTCATTAAGACTTATAATTTTCCTTGGTTGGACTGCTTTGTTTTTAAAATGGCATACTGTATCGTTGAATCGCTTTGTAAAGTTTCAAAGCTTTGGTTCGATTGGTGTTACTTGATATATTCACGTGGTTGAGTTCCCTTGCATGCAGCTGACAACAATAAGCATATGTATGTAGTCATTTAAAATAATATACTGCATCAATGATAATGAAGACCGATAGAACCCGCAAAATAAAATAAGATGAATATGTATCTTATTGAATGGTAAAGACGAGCTCAGAGACTCTATGATGATGTAATAGCAAAATGACAAGATAAACCAGAGTTCAAGAACTCCTAACAAGAGCACTATGCTCCTACAAGAGAGAGAACTCTCCTAACTAACTCTAAAAATATTCATAATCCATTTCACTCTCACCACAGATCCTTCTCCTTGTGCAAGTTGAGATCTATACTTAAAATACCTCCACGATCTTTAGGTTATGTATATCGAGCTGCAGCGAGTGCTTTAAATCTAGAGCGTGAGAGGCTACAGAAACTGAAAGAGCTATGTGAGAGAAACCCAGTTATAACTAAACAGGTATGGTTGAAAAATTAGTTGGACACCTTTGTCTTAAGGCTCTTAATTTATGATATTGCATGCAATAGGCCTCAGTATGAAGCACGGACACTCCTCCGATTAGGCGTGTGTCCGACACCGACACGACACCGACACTTATGGTCTTGTGCTCAATCCAGTTCATCTCTTCAAACCTTTATCTATCACTGCATTTTCTGATACTGATTTGAGAGCATATCCAAATGATAGAAAATCAACTTTAGGTTTATGCATTTATCTAGGATCAAATTTAGTCTCTTGGTGGTCTGAACACTTGTTGCACAGTCAAGGACTGAGGCTTAGTATAGAAGCCTTGCCAACACAGCATCCGAGGTTCTTGGTTGCAATCTCTTCAAAAAGAACTTAAAAGTCCCTTTTAGCACTCTACTGCGGTTCTCTGATAATCTGAGCACAACAACATTCTCTCACAATCCTGTGCGTCATGCAAAGACGAAGTATATGGAATTAGATAGAAAGTGATAAATAGTAGTCTTATTGTGCAACACATACCTGCCACTACCAGTTTGCACATTTGCCGACAAAACCACTTTTTCCTCTCAGATTTCTATCTCTGAAGGTCAAGCTTCGAGTTGTTGACAAAGCCTCTCTATTCTCTAACATAACAAATCCACTTGGATTTGATGGGGAGATATACACAGAACTAGTAACAATAATAGTTACAATGTATTAGCTTAACTTACACCGTAACCAACTGTGCTGAGTCAACACTGTTGCAACCAACACTCTAACTAACTCTGTTCGTACTAGCTCCCTATAATTAGCTTCATTGAAGCCATTTCATTGTATTGCTGAAGATGTTCTGAGTAGGGGAATATCTAAACTTGTTCAAGAGGGCAAGATTCATTTGATCAAAGCTTCTAACAATTGCAATGTTCCTTCACATGTCTTATATGCTGATGATATCATGTTGTTTTGTAAAGGGAAGCTATCTTGTATCAAACATCTTCAAAAGCTTTTCACTGATTATGCTTTGTGTTCAGGACAAACAATCAATGCTCACAAATCCACCATTTATTCAGGATCAATCTCACAAACCAGAATAAACTCTTACATTCGACTTCTTGGCTTTCAACAAGGTTCTCTTCCTTTCAACTATCTTGGAGTCCCCATTTTCAAAGGTAAACCGAAGACTCTATATTTCCTTCCAATTGCTGATAAAATAAAGAGTAAATTAGCATCTTGGAAAGCTTCTTTACTCTCTATTGCTGGTAGAGTTCAGATTGTCAAGTCAGTCATTCAAGGTATGCTCATTCACTCTATTTCTATCTATGACTGGCCGGTTAACTTAATCAAAGACATTGAGAAATGTATTAGAAACTTCATATGGAGTGGGGATATTTCCAAGAGGAAATTGATTACAGTTGCTTGGAAAAAAGTTTGCAAGCCTACATCAGAAGGAGGACTCGGTATCCGGTCAATCTCAGCTATCAATCAAGCAGCAAACCTAAAGCTGTGTTGGGGCATGCTAAATTATCAGGAATCTTGGGCAAAAATTCTTCACAGTAGAGTTATAAAGAGAAATAAGGTCATTAAATATCATATTTTCTCGTCAGTTTGGAGCAGCATCAAAAATGAATATCAAAACCTTATTGAAAACTCTAAATGGCTCCTTGGAGATGGAGAAACAATTAACTTCTGGAATGATCACTGGTGCAGTTCTCCTTTATTTGAGCTCTTGAATATCTCCCCATCAGCATCCTCTGCTTTATCAGCTAAGGTCAGTGATTTTCTTCATAATTTTCAATGGAAAATTCCAGCATCTGTTTCTACTCCTTTCCCAAACATCTCCTCCATTGTGCAACAAGTGGTTATCCCTCTTCAAAAGAAACCGGATAAGTTGATTTGGCTGAAATCTAGTAAAGGTGATCTTACTTTCAAAGAAGCCTATCAACACAAAGCACCTCACGGCCAGAACTTACATTGGGCAAGGAGTATTTGGTCCTCTGATATTCCTCCCTCAAAATCCTTAACCGTCTGGAGGTTTATGCACGGAAAGCTCCCAACGGATGACAACCTTTCTCGTAGAGGCTGCCACCTTCCTTCCATGTGCAATTGTTGTTCAAATCACATTGAGACTTCTTCTCACATCTTTTTTGATTGTCCTTATGCGAAAGAGATTTGGAATTGGTTCTCTTCGGTTACCAATATAAACATGAATTTCAACACATCCGAAGAAGTTTGGAAGCTAGTTGATAGAAACTGGTCACCTCAGTGTAAGGTTGTTATCAAGTCTAGCCTTATCAACATTCTTAGTACAATCTGGTTTGTCAGAAATCAAGCCAGATTCAATGCTAAGCTCATTCCATGGAGGACTGCTACTAATCTTATCATTGCTAGTGTAGCTTTGTCTGGTAATCTATCTAAGGTTTCTGGTTACTGCACTATTCAAGATTTTTTAATTTTGAAACATTTTAATATCAAAGTTCATCCTCCCAATGCTCCGGTGATCAAGGAGGTGATTTGGTCTCCTCCACCCTTCAGCTGGATTAAATGCAATACTGACGGATCATCCACCTCAAATCAATCATCTTGTGGAGGCATTTTCAGAAACAATATGGCTGACTGCTTGGGCTGTTTTGCTACGAATCTAGGGCGTGGTTCAGCTATTATGGCAGAATTTATTGCTGCAATGATTGCGATTGAAACTGCGTTTGATAAGAGCTGGAGGAATCTTTGGTTAGAAACAGATTCCAAAGTGGTAATGTTGGCTTTTTCCTCTTCTTTTTTGGTCCCTTGGTGTATTCGAAACAGATGGGCTAACTGCATGCTTAAAACACAACAAATGAATTTCTTAGTGACTCATATTTATAGGGAAGGCAACACATGTGCCGACCTGCTTGCAAAAATTGGTTGTAACATCAATGGAACTATGTGGTGGAACACTGTTCCTGTTGGTATTAGGCAAGATGTGATTCGAAACAAGTTAGGTCTTCCTAACTATAGGTTTGTCAATTTCTAATGGGCTGGCTTTGGTATAGTCCTCCAACTCTTTTGTATTTCCTTTTCTCTTTTATATAATATTGTAGTGGTGATTACATCACTAGTTTAAAAAAAAAAAAAAAAAAAAATGTAACACACTCATTTCTGTTCTATATTTAGAATTTTTAGTTTAGTTTCTCTCTGCATCTAAAGATGAAGTCAACATTTTCAAGTTTCTAATAAACAGCACCAGTTCTATTTCCTGAAAAAGTGTTTTGTTTCGATAAATAATTCGCTTTCTTCAACAACTTGGTTAAATGTTTTGCTATTTTACCGTAGTCACAAATAAATCTTCTTTAATAGCCCGTCAGACCAAGAAATCCCCGAACAGCCTTGAGTGTTGTAGAGATAGGTCATTAGAGAATAAACTAAATCTTTTGAGGATCCATTGACACTCCTCTCGCTGAAATGACGGGTCCCAGATACACAATTGTATGTTGGCCAAAGCTGCCCTTTTTCATATTTGCCTAAACTGTTTCTCCTTGTGGCCATTCTGCAGATCAAAAGCAAAAGAACTCGGTACAATTTTGAATGATGGTCAATGTCCTCAATCATTCAGTGTTGAGATATTTGCTAAAAAGGTAATTCAATGTTTTTGGTGATTCCATTGACAGTTACTATCTTTCTGCTTTACTTAGTAGGAAGACGGTATCTTTTTGCTTTACTTGACTGGAACAAAGAGCATAACAGGAACAATAAACAAATTTTAAAACTGGGCTTAGTTATTTATAGTAGATGTTATTTTATTTTTATTTATCAGTTAATATAGAACAAACTATACGTTTTTCTATTCACGTGTCTTCAGATAATAACTTCAATTTTTTAGGATGGTTTGTGCCAGGGTTGGAGCATCAAATAGTATTAGGGGGAGTTATAAATATTATAAAACAATTCATATATCTTCACCTAATAGTTTATATTTTTGGAATATTTGGTTCATGACAGTGCAAGACAATTAAAATATGGTTGAGCTTCAATTGTAAAAATGAACTGAAATTATTTATTATGATATTATTTTCCCGTGCTTCTGCAAATATGATTTTACAAATGTGGGGGTACTGATGCTGTTGGATTTCTATCTTTCAATCGAAAGAGGCATACTTTAGAAGTATTGGTTATCAATCAGACGGTGAAAATTTGGAGTGTACAAAAAATTATTTAGATCAGCTAAAATCATATATGAAACTGTATGGCGCACTAGTTCAGGTTTGTCATGATAGTCGCAATTTTTGACGAATTCACTTGGACGATACTTTTAGTTTGTCGACTACTTTATTTCATCTTACTGAGCAGCTGACCGTGCTTATTTTGACAGACTGAAATTCCAAACATTCAAAACTTGAACGGCTTGCAAGAAGGTTGAATGTGGCTTGCAAGGTTCTCGAATTCTCTGCCAGCCAATGAATAAACAGCTTCACTCCATGCATTTTTGGAAGTAAGTAATGAAAAATGTTTGGTGTTTTGATTAATGGATCTTTTAAGACTAACTATTTCTACTTTGTCCGCAGATGGCTGGATTTGCTTTGTATAAAAGATATAAATCTCAGTTCTTGAAGATGTTCGAAATCATCTCAGACAACTTTTTAGTTGATCTGAAATCACACAATGTACCATAATCGAACTACAGGCTTATATAGAAGAGAAAAAGTTTCTTCACGTGCCAAAAGGAAGGAGCATGCAGTCAAATACGTTATCAAGGGGTCACTACCATTTATGTACGGGGATGGCTTTTAGTATACACAACTCTTAACAATTTGTATACCATACATTTTTCTTAGTATGTTATTAATCATATCTTAGATTAAGACGTCAATTCGACCGAATATCAGCTGACGAAGGCAAGCACAAGAATCTGTGTCAATTTAGTTCTATTTATTGGAGGATAGGCCCAATCTTGGTTTCTTTCAGTAGCTGTTGCCTGCATTTTTAGTGTTTACAGGTCTCTTGCTTTGCTCGTGGCATGGAGTGAGAATCCAAGTAGCTATTTTGTTCTATGATTGGTTTCTGGTATCTTTGGCACGAAACGTCTTAAAAAGAGCGACCTGGTCGTGACTCAACCTAGTAACAACTTTGGTAGATATTCATTTTAGAATTTGGAAATCCAAATACAACAGTTTGGAAATCTAAAAACAACAATTTTAAGATGTTTTTTTATGTTATGTCTACCGAAGAAGTTACTTATTGAGGTTAAGTTGACCCTAAATAGATTAAGGATAAATCAAGCTATAGAAATACATCATTCGACTGAAACGATGATGTGCTTGTTATTTAAAACAACAACACTATGAAATTCACATATCTTTTTTTTTGGTAAAAATGTGGAGTAAATTGTGGGTATTTATATTTGTCCCTGGACACCAACGTGGTAAATTCCTAAAAAATTCCTAAGTCTCTTATGATGTTGCTGGCAATGATAATTGGGCAGTATTATTATAAATAAGCATATGTTTTTAATTTTGGTTCATATGTAATGTTTATCATCGCACTTGAAGTGTAAATTAAAACTATGGAAAAATTGCAGCCATTTCACTTGAAAAACAGTAACAAGAAAATTATGCCTCTAACAATATTGAGAGTTCAAGGCTCCAAGATAAGTGCAGCAACATTGTTAGAATATTGGGTACCAGCGATGAACCATAGACCCATCGAGCCACAAAAACTCCAAATCTATAATTTTGCAATAAAGGAAAATAAATGGAATTGTGAAATTCTAATTTATGTCAAAGAAAGAATCTGTATATCAGATTTCTATTGAATAAGACTGAGTTAACTCAGACTTAAAGAGAGACTTGTGTACCATGCATTCTTGTGGAAAAGACTGCGCATTTGATGGTAAGTTCAAAATTAAATTCTCCTTCTATTTTATTAGTTGTGTGATCTTAATATTTGACATATCAAAATTATCATGTGAACATGCGTTTAATTTTAAACTTGAGTAACTTGGACTTAATTCCAAAGTTACATGATTAGACAATTTTATTTTTTGCAGTCAAGATAAATGAACCAAAAGGTTCATTTAAATCCATGTTTAGAGAATATGAATCTCTAAACTTAATAAATTATGATATGTGCGAACTTGATGACACATAAACTAGAAATGATAAAATGATATTTTATCATATTTATTGATGACTGTGAATTTTGAAAAGAATAAAATTGATTTGTGTGATATGTTCAATTTTTATAACGAAGATTGAAATTTATGTTGTATAGAGTATTCAAGTTTAAGAACAAAAATTCTAATTAAGAAATTTTTGAAGAAAACACAACCCAACTTGTCTTATTTTTGAACTTGGGATTGTGTGGAATATATTTTGACTATGAATCCCAAGAGAGTTGAACACACTAGTATAGCCTATGAATGTGTATTCATTGGGTATGCTATATATAACGAAACATATAGGTTTTATGACCTAAATGTTAAAGTGATCATAGATTTAAAAGATGTTGATTTCTATGTAAATATTTACCCCTTTAACTAAAGAATAGTGGCGGCACTAGTGGGAGCATGACATCAGTGGGGGCAAAATAAATTCCCTTTTAAAAATTAAGAATTAGTGGGGGCGCTATATCTGATCACATTCCAGTAATCGAAAATAGTTATGAAAACATCAAACGAAATGTTATAGAACCTCAAAGAGGTAAGAAAGCTAGAATTGCTAAAGAGTATGAATCTTCTGGTGATGTAATGAATTTTCTAGAGTCTAACGAAACATGACTTAGTTGACTTGATTCACGGTTGCAAACCAATTGGTTGTATTTGGATTTTGAAAAAAAAAAGGAATTAAAACCTGATGGTACGGTTGATGAATACAAGGCTCTCCTTGTAATCAAAGTTTTTAGACAGAGAAAAATATAGACTTCTTCGATACTCATTCACCAGTCACTAGAATCATATCCATAAGAGTACTAGTCCCTTTAGCAGCCGTTCATAATTCGATAATACTCCAAATGGATGTGAAAGTTGCATTTTTTATGGTGAACCAGAAGAAGAAATCTATATGGAACAACCTGAAATTTTTTGTGATTCATGGACAAGAAACACAAGGTATGTAAGTTAGATAATTCTTTGTGAGATCAAAAATAAACTCCTAAGGAATGACATGAATAATTTGACATTCTAATGCTATCGAATGAGTATAAAGTGAAGGAAAGTGACAAATAATATTTGCACGATCATATGTCTCTATGAAGACGACTTGCTCATATTTGATTTAAAGATTCATGTTATGAATTTTGTGAAATCATTGTTTATCAACAACATTGATAAGAAAGACCTAGACAAAGTTGAAGTAATTCTTGATTTCAAGATTACTAGATTAGAAAAAAGAGAACTTTTTTGACAAATCTCACAAAGTTGAGAAGATCTTATGGAAATATAATTAGTTGACCGTAAACTTGCAATTATATATTATGATCCAAGTGTAAGAACACTCGAGATGGAGTTAGAAAAACAGAATATGCGAGCATCATTGACAGTACTCAGGTATGCTACTAAATATATTAGACCTGACATTGCCGATGTCGTGAAACTCTTGTGCAAATTTACTAGTAGACGGATAAGAAACATCGCCATGCTATAGAAAGAGTCATGAGGTGCCTTAAGAAGACTATGACTCTATAATTACTTCATGAGGAGTAACCTATTGTACTTAAATGGTACAAGATATACAATAGAACATCCTTCAGATGAGTATTTAGCGACCAGTGACTGCACATTGAGCATCATTGGAGGAGTTGTTTGTTAAAACAAATGGTATTGACTCAGTTCACTATAGATTGGATCTGAGATGAGAATACTAGAGAAAACTAGTGAATAAGAAAGTTGATAAGTTGCTTGTTAGTTGAAAATCCTTAGAGGATAAAACCGTTTCCAGAAGTGTTAATTCATTGGGATAGTATTGTAGCTATTACAAAAATTGAGAATCGTTAGTACAATGGAAAGAGAAGATAATTAAGGCACGAACACATAAAGGGTTACAGAGCTAGCTGCTCTCAAAAGGAACGATTAAAGTAGATCATGTATGTACTGATAAAGTATTAGTTAATCCTTTGACGAAAGGAATTACTAAAAAGAAAGTCCTAAACACGTCCAATAGGATGGGACTAATGCCCAAAGGTCACAAGCGATGGTAACCCGACCTACATGACTGGAGATCCCAAAAAATAGGTTTAATGGGTAATAACAAATCATGAGTGATAAAACATGCTATGAGAAAATTAAGAAAGCATGAATCCTGCAGCGACAGAAGGATGAGATAATAAAAACTCTTAATGAGATCTATACTCTATGTGGAGTGAAGTACATAGCTACAGGAGTACTCCTGATAGACTCACCAATACGAATGTGGAACTTGAGGCCGGTTCCTATGGGATTCGGGGAAGAATACCTAGTGCGTTCGTTAAAACTGCGATAGACGTGCAGGGCCATAAACGCACATGCTTTTAGAATACACCTTAGGAAAAGGTTTGTGTGCGGATTCTATGTCTGAGATAGAGTTCAATGCTGTAAGCAACTCTTGTTAATCAGAATATTATCCGCAATGCAAAGGTTCAAGTTGTAGGCGACACCTTTGTTTATTAGAAACCTTATAAAAACGTTTTGACCTTATTATTGAAACCATTTTTTTAAATTCAAGTTGGAACATTCGTGTGAAGATGGAAAGAAATTGGAAGGTTGAAAGATTAAACACCAAGTAATTAAACTTTGATCTAGTGTTGTGTGAATTGAAAAAATAGAGCGTGGGGGTCCCACATAAAATAGAACACACACATTAGTAGTGTTTAAATAGTGGTATTTAATTTTAAATACTTGATAAGAATGAAAATAATAATAATAATTTTTTATTCATGGATATCAATTCCCATAATTTTAGGTCATGTTTGTTGTGATAAGATTTAGAATCCAACTGAATTTCCTATCTTTCCTTCATTAGTTTGTTTCAGCTAATCTTGTAGGTTTGTTTCTTTTGGAACTTATCCGATTAGTTTGTTACTTGAGCTGATCTGTGCGTTGCTTAATTTTTAAGTTTACTTAATTCTTAAGTTTCTCCAAATTAGTTACAAACTCTCCCTATAAAAGCAGAGCTCACCTAGTTCAAAAATCACGCCAAAGAGTTTCATTGAGTTGTCGGGAATTCTTACTCTCTTCTCCCTTTCTTGACTTATGTTGACGAGTCTTTCTTCTCTTCATCTCCTTTTTTCTGTCCCTTTGGAATTAAGAGTGTTCTTAAGACCATAGTCCCCTTTTCGGTTTAATGTCCCTTCGGAATTAAGAATGGTCTTAAGTTCATAGTCCCTTTGATAATTTTATGTCCTTCGGAATAAATAATAATTTAAGATCATAGTCCCTTTTCGGTATAATGTCCCTTCAAATTATGAATGATCTTAAAATATATTCTTCTTCGATTCTTGAAGAAGTTAGACGTTAGAATGGTGTAAAACCATATTTGAGTGATCATAGTATCATAGTTGGAGATGTTAATAATTAGAATGGTGGTAACACCATATTTGAGTGGTCTCAGCACCATAATAGAGTGGTAACAGTACCATATTAAAGTGGTTTCAGTATTAAAGAGTGGTCTTAGTACCATATTTGATGGTGTAATTCTCGAACGGTTTTCTACAGTGCAGTAGTTAACCGCACAGTTGTAGTTGGGCTTGTTTTATCCTGGAGGAGGCATGGTTGATAGTCTGCCTTGCACAATTTTGGGCAGTGCCACGAAACGTCTTAAAGAGAGCTACCTGGTCGTGACTCAACCTAGTAACAACTTCGGTATATATTCATTTTAGAATTTGGAAATCCAAATACAACAGTTTGGAAATCCAAAAACAACATAATGTTATCAAACCAAATCATTTGCCATGTGCAACCCTCCAATTTTTATACATTCTAGATATTAATGATTTTGCTGAGTAGAAGTTAGAAACGTTCCTCGTTGATACAAATTTAATATTATTACTTCGATAGTTTTTTGTGCACTTGCCAAATATTTATCAAGTTTTTGGCGTCGTTACGGGGACTATTGAATCATTTCAACAAGGCAATTTTGTAATAATTTTGGATTTCTCTCATTTTAATCTTTGTTAAAAAAATCGAAAAAGTATAGTTTAGTTTCTTTTGGCAGTTTATGCGAGGTAGAGTCTGACCGGAAGACTTGTTGCATGACCCTAAGATCGAGAAAACTGCAAAAGCTAATCAGAAAGCAGCCCAGTTAGCTAGATCAGCTGAAGCCAACCCATAACACATTATACAGTACCTAACCACATTGAAACTGAACCAGTTATCATGGCTAACCCACCACCACCACCACAACCACCACCTGTTAGACCAATGATGGTGACTACGGTTTGGCTACTAACCATTGTCGACTCACTGACTTTTTCAACCTGCTAACCCTGTAGCTTTTGACATTAAAACATTTGTCTAACAAGGGTTGAAAGAAAACCAGTATGAGGGGAGAAATTCCCAATGCCCTCATGAACATCTTAGTAAGTTTTACGAAACTTGCCAATATTGTGTACCACCTGCCAATGTCTCTAAAGACAAAAAAAAAAAAAACATAGGTTGTTTGCTTTTACATTGAGAGGAAAAGCCAAGGATTGATTCTTTTCCTTACCTAGTGGAACCATACAAACTTGGGAAGATTTAGAGATGAAGTTCCTCGAGAGGTTTTTCCTGATGTCCAAATAATGGAAGAAGATGTCCATCCGAAATTTTGGGTGAGGTTTTAATCTCTCCCTCCCTCCCTCTCTCTCTCTCTCTCTCTCTCTCTCTCTCTCTCTCTATGATGCTTGAAAGAGGTTTAAATTGTTACTAAAAATATGTCCATCCCATGACTTAAGTTAGAAAACTTAGATGCAAATTTCCACCAAAGGTCTAAGGTCTAACCAAAGAATGCTTTAGATGCATCAATTGGGGGTATTATGAGAGTAAAAAACGACCTTGGGGTTCAAACTCTAATTGAGAACATGGCTCAAAATGAGTATCGTTTGGAGACCGAGCGTGGTAAGAGGGTAGTGTTTGGAGTCGATAAAAATAGTGTTATCCTTGCCAACCAAACACTGATGAGCAAACAGATGGAGGAACTAACCAAACCAAACATTGATGAGCAAACAGATGGAGGAACTAACCAAACAAGTGCAAGCCATAAGTATGGGTCAAGCTCAATTCCAACACTGATGAGCACCAGTGCTTAGATGTGATTTGTGTGGTGAGAGACATGCAAATGGTGAGTGTATGCCTAAAGTAGTGAGTGAGGATGCCAACTACATAGGGAATTACCAAAAAGGGGACCCTTGCTCCAATACCTATAATTCAGCATGGGCACAACATCCTAACCTCAAATACTTAAATAACAACACCTTAAACCTACTTATTCCGCCTCCGCAACCTCAACCACAAAGGAAACCTTCTGCATTTGAAGAAGCAGTAACCACTTTTGTTAAAACAACTCAGAATACCTTCCAAGAAATGAAGGTAACTCATGAGGCTTCAATGAAAAATCTTGAGAATCAAATAGAGCAGCTGGCTAAGCAAATCACTAATTGATCAAGTGGAGGATTTCTTGGGAGTATTACTGATAATCCCAAGAATGAAAGTTGTAAGGCGATATAATTTAGGAGCAAGAAGGTGTTTGTAACACCCATACCAGACGTATCTAGAAAGTCTGGCACGTGCGTTAATATTAGTACTGGATACATTAAAATATACAACAATTAAAATCTTCGAATGAATAATATTTACATCAAGTTACGTTCGTATAAATAATATTATAACACAACTCATCCATACATAAAAATACATCCTTGATGTCCATAACGTCCTGCAGCTTTACGAACGAACCCTTGAAGTAATATCCATCCGGCTCCGAACATGCATAAACATCCTGCTTATCTGAAACAAATAAGGATTGGGATGAGACATAATGTCTCAGTGAGTTCCCCTAAATCCTAGGCTATAGGTAACCTCAAGGGAAAACCTACGGTCACCACGTGTCTACATTACAACCTGACGGTTGATTATACGTGTGTGGGGACTTGCATGCTTAGACGGTAGTGCATACTAGAGCCGTCATAATCATATCTTAACTTGTTATAGGCTTCACTTCCTATACGTGTCAT
This sequence comes from Medicago sativa, assembly GCF_051527215.1. Taxonomy (NCBI): domain Eukaryota; kingdom Viridiplantae; phylum Streptophyta; class Magnoliopsida; order Fabales; family Fabaceae; genus Medicago; species Medicago sativa. The sequence goes on along the minus strand of NC_140755.1, from coordinate 34,941,628 downwards.
GGCGGTCGAGGGGGAACCTAAAACCGCATTGCCAAGAATACACTCTATGTATCGAGGCCTAAACATAACATAATCATGGCACGATTCTAAACCGGACGATTAGGGGAATCCTAAGATCGTCATCGGTATCATGTTCTTTACTTGCTCTATTCCATGCCTTATACTTATCATATAGCTTCTAGTGCTCTTGTTCTTAAACATATACGTGCATGGTTCATTCTTGCATAATCATGGAAACATATTCATAGTTATATCGTGCATAACATATCTAAGTTCATTCATGGGTTAGCGTTGAACAAACAGTTATTATCTGGATTCATTTTACGGATAGTCCCGGGTGGAGTAACCCCGAGTACAATCCCATACATGACCGATGTACGTACATCAGACTTCCTCAGTGTCGTGCGATCCCCTTACGGAGCCTTCCCCGTTCCCATCATGAGAACCCCTTGAATCCATACCTTCATGGATTGCAAGAGACACGAACACCTACATTCTTAATTACTCAGTACCATGTGATCCCCTTACGGAGCCTTCCCCGTTCCCATCATGAGAACCCCTTGAATCCATACCTTCATGGATTGCAAGAGACATGGCACCTACATTACATTAATCATGGTCTTGTCATTCATTTAGGTTGAACCTAATCATGCATACATATTTACCTCGGAACCTTGATCGATCCGATTAGTGGTAAACTCTTACTTGTTCATAACATGGTGGAGAGAAATAACTTATCAATCCACAACTTACATAATAGCTAAGTCATTCTAGCTCATGTGCGAAGGGATTATCATTCGCGTCTTACTTACATATTTATTCATAATCCTATACTTGACATACTTAGTGATTCATACTATCTTGCTAGTTCTCAACAACTATGTTGAGGCTCTATATTCATGGCCTTTCTTAAATCATGCTACCCGAGTAAAAACGGCTTAAACTCTCTTGATTCACTCTTGCCATTCTTATTAAGTTTGCCATGATTTTCATTTCAAGAATCGTTTGATGTTATGTGCATTGGCTAGATGTTGTTTTGGGGTTATAAAGTTGTAATATGTTGATATAAAGGCTTCGTAATGCACCACCGGCCCTAAAATGGGCCAACAGGCCCTTGAAAAGGGTGGAAAGTCAGAAACTTTCGCTATTAGCGAAGCCTTGCTGGGCAGGCTCTGAAGAATTTCGCTGTTAGCGAAATTTTCGCTAATAGTGAATTTCTTCGGGTCTGTGGTACAAATTTTGCAATTTTGACCCCAAAACTCATTCAAATCAATCCTGTAACGCACCATAATCATCCAGCAACATATATATACATTTATAAACATCTTTCATGGCAAACTAACAAGTAATCAACAAGAATTTATCAAAAGTCCATTAGGGTTCTAAATCCCTCATAAACATAAATCTATACATATAACATGAATTTACACAACCCAAAGGGTGGTAATCTATCTATGGAACTCACCTAACATGTTCCTTGCAATTTCCAAGCATCAACCATAGCTTTGATCCATTCTTGATCTTTACTCTTTTTCACCAAACCATGCTTTAATCCTTTCCTTTATGTGTTTCTTGCTTGCTAAGCTACCTTAATCCATGCTTGATCATGATTTGGAAGAAGTTTGGATGGTTTGGAGAGGAGAAGGAGGGCGTGGGTTAGAGAGAAGGAGGAGATAAATTATTTCTCTCAAAACCTAGAGAGAGAAGTGAAATGGGAAAATGAATATTTTGGAACCAAACTTGCTTATATACTCCCTTGTGTGAGTTTACTTAAATGCCCTTCGTCTCAGTCGTGTTTACCTGACACTGATACATAAGTCCATACTTGAGTGATATCACATAATATTAGCTTCCCTCGTACTTAACATTTTCGTCATACTTTCTTTCCATGAATCTTAGTCCTCTGATACATTTAACAGATAAAATTTCCATTAGCTGATGAGCGGGATGTTACATTCTACCCCCCTTAAAAAAAATTCGTCCTCGAAATTTAGAGATCGCCTACCAATCATCATGATAAAAACTTAGCATCTTTAGTCTGAGCCATACATATTCTATTCAAACATTTCCAAGAAGTTCATCATTGCTTGTGTTCCGTCTTGTTTCTTGATTCATATACGTAAGCACATAGCTTTCTTGATCTTAATATCATTTAAACTTTAAATGTTATCTTAGTACACCATGACCTGGGACATTCCATGCTAACATAAACTCATTGTTTCAGATTATATCTTACCCGCTTAACATAAACATTCTTGTAAAAATATCTTATCATAAACATGAACACTCAGGATTTGCCTTTTAACTGGGATCCTACGGAAACCAGGTTTGCCCTGCAGTGCTTACTTGTAACTTTAAAACATCTTTTCATGCATACTTAATCTTATCGGGTAAACATACAATTCATACATCAGTTTACTTATATACCTTGAGACACATGTCTCTTACTTTCCTTATTCATAAAGACGATTCCACGAATCACTGATCCTTTCCAGAGCCTTAGGAAATCTTTCGATTTCATTGCATCTTATTGCACCCGAACTAATGAGTATCTCATATAGCTTGACATAAAAGAGTGAAATCAAATTGTTATTTCATCTGACCGTCTAATAACCAACGTTGTGGTTAACATGTTCTCGAAACTTTCTAGCAAATTTACTTGCACATACTTCATACATTCTTAACACATTTCCGGGTATCCCATAGGATATTGGCTTCATACAACATTGTTGTTTCCATAACATGTGCATACTTCTAAATGCCACCTCTTGTTAAATGATAACGATACGTATTCTAACATCTTTCTTGAAGAAATTTTCTTAAGCTTTGGTATTCGGGTTCTTGGAAAGAATAGATACATGGCTAAAAAGATTTTATCATTTTCAAAACTGAATTTGTGTAATGGCACTACAGAACCACCTGACGAGTTTCTATATTTAGAAAAAGATTTTACAACTCGCCCAAAACTTGTCTACGACAAGTTGGTCCTGAAGTTTGTACGTCTTAAGTGAGTTTACTTATGACGTATTTCATCAGTTTCGAAAGTGTATAATTCCATGAGTTTAAATAAAAACATCGTTCCCAAGTTCCATAATACCCATCTTAGCTTTAAAAGTTATAAAATCATGGGTTGGCATGTCTTAACAAGTATCGTTTCCACTTAACAAGTATTGCATACAAGAGTATGAATCTCATTTCATAAACTCGAGAGTTGCATCTCCTTTCATGATAACATACTTAACTTCGAAGATAAATTCTTCCCTTGTTCAACCGATATACATACTTGCAATACCGCTTACATATCCATAGGAAATCCTTAGACCTCTTAACATAAACTTATTCCTTTTCTTCGGAACACTAAACTTGATTTTCCACATTATCATCTTTCGTGCATCCTGACCAATTCATATAAGGCAATTCTTGTCATTTTCATCTTACTTAAATGATGGCACTTACTTAAAACTTTTACCAACCGAAAATTCTTTCATACTAAAAATTCCATGTTTCATGATTAACGATTTGCTTCCATGGCGCTACTCTGATTCCCACCGGTTGGTTTAAACCATTATTCTAATCCGTTAGAGCGATTGAGACTTCAATTCATGCTTATCACTTGAATACTTACTTCTTGAACTGTTATCAAAATCTTCCATATTGCCACCAACATCACAACTTTACACTTGTCTTGTAAATTTCAAACTCATGATAACTTATCTTATACTCATAATACTCGACTTGGGGGTGAACCTTACGTTCTTGCTAGTTGCATTCACCATACATATCATACTTGAACTTATTTCCGAGAAAACTCGAATTCCTTTAACAAACCCATCTAACATTTGAACATATCTTGCTTGACATTTAAACTTTGCATTCTCGCATACTATATTTTGCTTAATCATACCAATGCTTGCTCGTTGATTTTTCTTTTAAAGAAAACTTCATAAACTAGCACACGGGTCATTGACGTTGATGATTTCCTACTTTATAAATATATTAAATTTAGGCCCGGCCATTACTCTAAATTCATAGAACGGGTTGATAACACATACGTGCCATCAAACCTGGACTCTAATAAGTCTAGCCCGCTCTACGAATGTAGTAGCAAACCGGTTCCTAGAAAATCTAGTGAATTTTCAAAAAGTCAACTTCAATCACCCATACGCGTAAATCTTTCTAAAATTATTTAAACTTTATAATTCAACATCATATCGAGCCTTAGCAAGTCTATTAAGCAAAACATAGGTTCGAGAGATACGCCATAATTTTCACATAATCCATGAACCTTGTAATTTCTCATAACTTTGTATCACTTTAGCTTCTTACTTCATATCTCATGCATAAACATCGGTGACTTTCCTTTTAAATTCCGGAACTTCTATACTTTTGATCTTGGCTTGTTCTTGACTCATGACACATTAACCTCCAAAGCTACCTTAAATCGTATCGATTTCGTTGATGGTTGCCCATGTCTTTTCCTTGAAAAAAAATCTTAGGATATGATATGCATTCGTTACTTGATGTCATAAATTATTTTCGTCATATAAAAGATTATATTGAAAACGTCTCCCCAATAGTCATTGCAAACCATAAGAACGAAATGGAAAATAGTTTCGTCCCATGCTTGCTATTGGTGAGCTTCTCCAATTCTAATATTTTTCGAAAAACATTCCTTGTATGAAACTTTTATTCTCAAGTAACCAATGCACATCATTCATTCCTATCATCGTGAAATATTTTATAGCATATGCATGGCAACATCAACCTTTTTCGATACAATTCTTCGTACGTCGGAAATCAATGCCTTAATCCTGATAACATAAAACTTTCTCTTGAATCCTTAACTTCATCCACTACGAATAACTTACCTCATTACGTTGCCACTTACGCAACTTTCCGAACATACATGTCCTTAACTTCATTCATATATTACCATTTCTGAGAGCTCGCTGACTCCGTCAACATATGTCGACTTCTCATTATCTTGTAGCCTTGTTCTGACACTCCAGAATATCATGAACTCGTTCCAACAACAACTCTTACCGAAACTTCCGGTCATCCTTAGATATATATATCCAACTTCTTCACTTACGGGTACACGAAGTATTACTAACATCTTGCCCGACATTGTCGGAACGTCCCTTCTTAACATGCCTTACATTCCCGGAGGATTCACACTTGCACCTAATTAGTTCACCGGCCACCTTTTGGCACAATCAAACTTCTTCATCACATACTTCATTCCTCCTGGGTCCTATTCAGCTCTCAGGCATCCATTCTAATCGTTAAATGCTAAATTGAGTTGATCAGGCTCAACTAACAACAACAACTAGAACATTTACCCGGAACCCAATGGTCCCACTACCTTAGTTGTAATTTAATGACCCAAGGCACGGTCTGAATCGACCTACTCTGATACCAAATGTAACACCCATACCAGACGTATCTAGAAAGTCTGGCACGTGCGTTAATATTAGTACTGGATACATTAAAATATACAACAATTAAAATCTTCGAATGAATAATATTTACATCAAGTTACGTTCGTATAAATAATATTATAACACAACTCATCCATACATAAAAATACATCCTTGATGTCCATAACGTCCTGCAGCTTTACGAACGAACCCTTGAAGTAATATCCATCCGGCTCCGAACATGCATAAACATCCTGCTTATCTGAAACAAATAAGGATTGGGATGAGACATAATGTCTCAGTGAGTTCCCCTAAATCCTAGGCTATAGGTAACCTCAAGGGAAAACCTACGGTCACCACGTGTCTACATTACAACCTGACGGTTGATTATACGTGTGTGGGGACTTGCATGCTTAGACGGTAGTGCATACTAGAGCCGTCATAATCATATCTTAACTTGTTATAGGCTTCACTTCCTATACGTGTCATGGCGGTCGAGGGGGAACCTAAAACCGCATTGCCAAGAATACACTCTATGTATCGAGGCCTAAACATAACATAATCATGGCACGATTCTAAACCGGACGATTAGGGGAATCCTAAGATCGTCATCGGTATCATGTTCTTTACTTGCTCTATTCCATGCCTTATACTTATCATATAGCTTCTAGTGCTCTTGTTCTTAAACATATACGTGCATGGTTCATTCTTGCATAATCATGGAAACATATTCATAGTTATATCGTGCATAACATATCTAAGTTCATTCATGGGTTAGCGTTGAACAAACAGTTATTATCTGGATTCATTTTACGGATAGTCCCGGGTGGAGTAATCCCGAGTACAATCCCATACATGACCGATGTACGTACATCAGACTCCCTCAGTGTCGTGCGATCCCCTTACGGAGCCTTCCCCGTTCCCATCATGAGAACCCCTTGAATCCATACCTTCATGGATTGCAAGAGACACGAACACCTACATTCTTAATTACTCAGTACCATGTGATCCCCTTACGGAGCCTTCCCCGTTCCCATCATGAGAACCCCTTGAATCCATACCTTCATGGATTGCAAGAGACATGGCACCTACATTACATTAATCATGGTCTTGTCATTCATTTAGGTTGAACCTAATCATGCATACATATTTACCTCGGAACCTTGATCGATCCGATTAGTGGTAAACTCTTACTTGTTCATAACATGGTGGAGAGAAATAACTTATCAATCCACAACTTACATAATAGCTAAGTCATTCTAGCTCATGTGCGAAGGGATTATCATTCGCGTCTTACTTACATATTTATTCATAATCCTATACTTGACATACTTAGTGATTCATACTATCTTGCTAGTTCTCAACAACTATGTTGAGGCTCTATATTCATGCCCTTTCTTAAATCATGCTACCCGAGTAAAAACGGCTTAAACTCTCTTGATTCACTCTTGCCATTCTTATTAAGTTTGCCATGATTTTCATTTCAAGAATCGTTTGATGTTATGTGCATTGCCTAGATGTTGTTTTGGGGTTATAAAGTTGTAATATGTTGATATAAAGGCTTCGGAATGCACCACCGGCCCTAAAATGGGCCAACAGGCCCTTGAAAAGGGTGGAAAGTCAGAAACTTTCGCTATTAGCGAAGCCTTGCTGGGCAGGCTCTGAAGAATTTCGCTGTTAGCGAAATTTTCGCTAATAGCGAATTTCTTCGGGTCTGTGGTACAAATTTTGCAATTTTGACCCCAAAACTCATTCAAATCAATCCTGCAATGCACCATAATCATCCAGCAACATATATATACATTTATAAACATCTTTCATGGCAAACTAACAAGTAATCAACAAGAATTTATCAAAAGTCCATTAGGGTTCTAAATCCCTCATAAACATAAATCTATACATATAACATGAATTTACACAACCCAAAGGGTGGTAATCTATCTATGGAACTCACCTAACATGTTCCTTGCAATTTCCAAGCATCAACCATAGCTTTGATCCATTCTTGATCTTTACTCTTTTTCACCAAACCATGCTTTAATCCTTTCCTTTATGTGTTTCTTGCTTGCTAAGCTACCTTAATCCATGCTTGATCATGATTTGGAAGAAGTTTGGATGGTTTGGAGAGGAGAAGGAGGGCGTGGGTTAGAGAGAAGGAGGAGAGAAATTATTTCTCTCAAAACCTAGAGAGAGAAGTGAAATGGGAAAATGAATATTTTGGAACCAAACTTGCTTATATACTCCCTTGTGTGAGTTTACTTAAATGCCCTTCGTCTCAGTCGTGTTTACCTGACACTGATACATAAGTCCATACTTGAGTGATATCACATAATATTAGCTTCCCTCGTACTTAACATTTTCGTCATACTTTCTTTCCATGAATCTTAGTCCTCTGATACATTTAACAGATAAAATTTCCATTAGCTGATGAGCGGGATGTTACAGTGTTGACACCAGTTACCCCCAAGGTGATGAACGATAAGGTAATTGAATATGTTGAGGAGGAAGAAGTGGTAGATGAAAATAATGAAAATGGTGGAGTTGACAAATGAAAGTGAAGTTGAAAATTTTGAGGGAGAATAAATTGAAAAAGAAAAAATGACGGAGAAAAAAGTGGGAAGTTGATTGATGTAGACTCCATTTTTAGAAAAACAACGAGTCAAATTCTCAAATATGTAGGCTCTGTTTTATGTTTGTTTTTCTTTCTTTTTTGAATTTGTTGTCTTTTTGTATTTTATGATCTTTGTGGTCATCATGGTAAAGTTTCAATTTATATGTGTTTTTTAGTTTGAAATTTTAAAGGTTTGTAAGTTTAAAGAATGATGAAGAAGATGAAGATAGTGTTGATCAAGGATGAAAGATGATGTTGAAATTATTTTGATTTCGGTTCTTAAAAAAATTTGTTTTTGTTTTTCAATTTTTTATTCATCATTCAAAAGAAAAAAAATAATGATCCAATCAGCGTCAAAAGCACATATGGTAGTGGTGCAGTTAACAAATTCTAACCATGTTAGTGTTTTTGTCTAACATAATTAAATTAGTAAATAATCAAATAAAACAAAAAGAACATTTTTTTTGAGGAAAAAACAAAAAGAACATGAAATTACAAAGGAAAAAACTAAAACTCAAATTTGTCCATATTATGGTTATAATAAAACACAATTTTACGTCCTCGTGAGTTTAGCTCAGTTGCTATGGACAATGCATAATTTATGCAAAGTCTGCGGTTCGAACTCCGGTTATCACAAAAAAAAACACAAATTTTTATCATAATAATCTTCTATATATAAAGAAAATAGCATCCGTGTAACAAAATCAATCATTATTGTCTACGATATATTCATTTTTCCCTTATTATTTATCCTTTAAAAAAGATAATTGATGAGAGTGAATTCAATTTTTTTATTTTGTGTTTTAAAAAGCGTTATAAACTAGATCTATACTTATATAAAGAAGATATAAGATTTTGGATTGACTTGTATAATAATGATTGTTGTTGGTATCATTAAAAAGATAAGAATTTAGACTTCTTTTTTGATATATTGTTGGTGTCATTGAAAAATATAAACAAAGTGATCGTACCTGATCAGAAGGTGATTGTCGGTGCTTTGAATGCGGTGGTTTAGACGGTGGTGGAATACGTCAGAATGCTTCTTGGAGCGAATGGGGGGTGTGTACCTGCAGGCACTCCGACGCTCAAGTCAGTGGAGATAAGAGAGTGAGGGTTTAGAGGAAGAGATCGATTCTACCTTGGAGACTGCAGTGAGTCCCCTATTTATAAAGGTGGAGGGCTGCATAGCCGTTGTAATGGCACACCTGGCTCTGGCGGTTACGAAATCGTGGGAAGTGTAACCGCCAGAGAGTTTATTGCGGGAACGTGCAGAGAGACGTTGTGGCTCTATTTGAACCGGTCCCGCTCGCTCCGTGCACCCCCTGGTGGGAAAGAGGTGTGTCGCAAATAATATTGCCAAACGTGGTGTTTGGGCTTTGGATTGTATTGGGCCTAAGTAAATGGGACAAAGATCATTTTGGCCGGTCCAGAACAGTAGCCCCCCAAGTCGTTGCTCTTGATGAAGAGTGATGACTTAAGTCCGGGCGTTTTGATTGTTCATGGTCGGTCCTGGCAAGGAGGTTAGCTTTTATGTGCTCTCTTGTTCGAGAGTGAAATGAGTCTTGCTTATCAAATGTGATGACATTACTGAGTTCGGGAACTGTTAGCAGGGGTGATTGAGAGTGTCATGAGAATTGGGCGAACGAGTGTATGAACACGCTCTGTAACAGCCCGATTTTTCGTTAGTTTTATTTTATTATTTATTTAATTGTTTTAGTATGTGGGGTATGTGCTCTTATGTGATTATTTGCCTCTGTGTGTGTTTTGGTTGGGATTTGTAGAATTCGTTGTTAGAAGGGTATTTTAGTCATTTTGGACTTAGGGGCATTTTGGTCATTTTATGAGTGGGGGTAATTTTGTAATTTTGATAAGGATTATTTTTAGTGCTTAGTGAGAGTGGTTATTTTACTAAGTCACTAGAGAGAGTGTAGTAATTATTTATCTACCGGTAGTTGACCGTTAGTGTTACGTTTTACCGTTAAGTGAGTAGTAACATTTGTGGGTTAAAATAGAAATGGGTTAGACCCATTAAGGTGTGGTGAGTTAAGCCCAATTAGGTGAACCTATATAAACTCTTGTTAGTAGAGAAATAGGGTTTCTCACCAACATTTTACAATTGAGAAGAGATAGAGATAGAGAGAAGATATGGGATTAAAGAGGAGATCTAGAAGAGGCTAGAGGGAGCTAGAGAACCAAGCTTTGGGAGCTAAAGTGAAGCCTTAGTTGGTGTTGAGAAGAATTAAGGTAAGGGGGTTAGAATTCAAGCATAATTAATAGTTATTGTTCTTCCCTAATTCTTTGATTAAGTGCTTAATTTGATTTTTAGATGTAGAAATTCGTGCTTAATTTTGAGGGTATGATTCTATGCATGAATTGAATGATAATTGTGTTGTTGTTGTTGAATTTGTATGACAAAATGGGTTTATATGCATATAACATGTTCTTGAGTGAAATTGATGATGAATAATGTTGTAGTTGTTAAATTGATGATGAATTCATGATGGGTTGTTGTTGTTGATGAATGGAACCTTGGGTACTCATAATCTTTGAGCTTGTGATGATTTGTGTTGTTTGTTTTTGAAGTTTTATGAAAATGGGTCAATTGATGATTTTTGTTAAGAGGATGTTTTGGAACAAGTTTTACATGATTTTGAGTGTCTTTTCATGTTTAGAAATGTTTAAACAAACCTTGGGATCAAATTTGGGCATTGGGAAGTCAAAATTGGGGTTTTGGGGAGAAAATGAGTTTTTTCCCGAGAGCATACAGTCACAACTCACCACAGCGAGCTGGAGGCGAGTTGGACGTGAGCTGCAGGGGCTCCCTGGAGCCTTCTCGCCTCGCGAGTACAGTTACTCGCAACGGCGAGTTGCACAGGGCAGTACCCCCTGTTTCGTGTTCTTGCATCTTTTTCCCTCGTTTCTGTTTTGATTTGGTTTTTGGTGTAAATATGAAAGTTTTAGATAATCCTGTTATCTTTCCAATGGCTTTGGTTTGACTAAAAAATGATTCTTGGATTTTAAGTTATGAGGAAAATACTCTTAGTAAATTTTATGAAACTTCCGCATAACTATTCCTAAGTCGACCCAAACCTTATGGATTATTTCCTAACTTTAAACTTATGTTTTATGGGATCATTAAAGGTGTTTAATGGTTCCTAACTGTGATGTAATGGATCGAACTTGTTTTGATTTAAAAATGGAAATTTTTATGAAAAGTGGTAAGGTGAGACGAACTTTGCGATTTTCATGAATTCGTCATATTTGGCCGGTGAAACGCCAAAGTATCCTCTACTGCACCCACATGTGGCCTAGAGGTATACTTAGTTGAGGCATTGGAACTTGTTTACTTGGTTTTGGCTTAAATACTCAATTATTTCTAATGTTGTGATTTTGAGAGACGAACCTTGTTGAAAATGATTTTTGGAGCCGATTGCCTTATGAATCCTTTATGGACAGTTGATATAACTTATGTGAAGATGATTGATAATGTATATATGTGACAACTATATGTTGATTGAATTATGACTGTTGTTGGTGATTGTATATATGATGGTGAATTGTTGTTGATTGCATATATAATAAGTGTTGGTGATTGTATATATGTCAAGTGGTGGTGAATTGTTGTCGATTGCATATATACTAAATGTTGGTGATGTTGAGGCGATTATTGTTCGTGTGAACATATGCATTGTAATTGAGTCATATGTTCATGCATTCATGACTGATGGTGGCGGATTTTATATCCAATTGAGGTGATTACGATGTTTTTGTTGCATCGAAGGTGACGACCTTGAGGTGATTTGGTACCACATGCATGTATGTGTCGAGTTTAGGCATATCACATTGCATGAGTCTTGATTGTTGTATTGAATGATGAATGTTGATGATGAGTGTGCTAAATGATCATATATTTGCAATGATTAAGGTGGTTATATGAATGTGGATGTGGAGGTTAAATGTTTATGATGATTTATTGAGAATTGAACTGTTTTATCTAAATCAAGTTATTTATATTGATTATGATTGATGTAATACTAACCTCCAGTGGTTTTGACTTCCTACCTGTCTGTATGGATAGGTAGACGCTGTGCAGGAGTAGTCCGCTTGCGGTGAGTGCTTGGATAGCTGGAGTTAGCCTCCGCTATCACTTTGGAGTTGTAGTTGGGGCTCTGATTAGGTCGAGTCAGTGTCTGTTAGTTGTGTTGGACTTATTTTATTTATTTGAGGTGTACTGTTTGTTGAGGTTGGAGAATTTTCTTATGATGATGTATTTGACCATGGTATATGTATGGATTTGATATGGAGATGTATGATTTATATCCGCTACGATTGTTGAGAATTATATCTATGCATGCAAGCTGTTGTTTAGTTGGAGACATAGCATCTAATTCTTGAATATTTACTATATTCGCATGTTTTATTGCTTTAATAGAATTAGGGCGTTACACGCTCGCTATTCTAGAACCCCATTTGTCCTCCGACTAAGTAAGTTCACCAATGCGATGAGTTATGTTCGGTCTTTAAGTGCCTGGCCTAGCAGAATCAGGCAGAAAGATTCCGTCGTCATGAAGTTTGGTTGAATGTAATTCTGTATTTAATACCCACGTCTCGAGGGAAAAACTGAGGAGACATGACCTTTGGTTTCTGAGTGACACGTGTAAAGGCTATTGTGGTACTTGAGTACCTATAGTTTGCAGAGTGATCAGAGCCCTTGGATGGATGATTTGATTTGATCACGACCGTAGGCATGCTACTCGAGTGAGGAGTTATATGTGGAGGGCTGCACCGGATTGAGGCCTCGCCACCTTTGAGAAGTTTTATGAAACGAGTATAAATAGTTCAAACGTTGTTTGGAACATTACCGCATTTTCATTTTCTCAGAAACTTAGAAGTTTTTCCAAGAGTTCCTTCAAAGGTGAAACATTTCCGAACTTTCAACTTCTCACTTCAAGTCCAGTTCATCCATCGTAACAAGTAATGCTCAGATGACTCCTTTTTTCTTTCGTTTCTGTTCTTTGATTTATTTAGTTTCTATTTTTAGAAACCATAGAAATGCATGCTTTTAGGGTAGAAGTTACTCCAACTCGGTGATTTCCGCCGTTTGTTACAGTGGTTTCCACCGTGCATGAGGAGTCTTTAGGATTTGTTGTCTGTTTTCTGTATGTATTAGAAAAACATTGGCGACATGCTTTAGTTCAGTTCATAAGATATAGCCCTGTTCGCCTCGATGTGGATTCCCTGATGGTGTTTGTTCCCTTCGTCGCCATGGATGACCTGATGGGTGAAGGAAGGGTCGATCTGAATGTTGGATTCACTTTTCCCTTTGATTTTTCAGGTTCCATGGTGAACGAAGAAGCTGCCGCGCCTGCCTTCTCTTGGTTGGGGGAAGAGCCATGGAAACAGAGTCGTCATTTGCCTTAAGTGGTGTGGGAGAGATTCCTTTTGGCTTGATTAGAAATGCAGATGATTGGGAGCTGGTGCTTCCGAGCACTTCTGATAGAGTGTGTTAAGAGTACGAGAACTACACCTTTCCCATGTATGAAGTGGTCTTCAAAGACATGGGTTTTTGGCTCCCTTTCTCTGACTTCCAACGGGAGGTAGTCCCTTTCTCTTCGAGTTGTTGTGTGACTATCTCCAACTTTCCACCTCTAAGAACGTTTTCTTCTCCTTCTTCACCGCAAAACGGGGGTGTGGACTGAGTTTCTTTTCGTCAGACCAAAAAAATGTTTGAGATCTTTGCTGGAAAAGTGTGGAGTTTCAAAGAACGCTTCTTTTTATTAAGGACGAAAAGCGAAGCGGTTGTGGCTACCCTTCTGAGGGCGGTAGATGATGGTGTTCAGGAGCGCCGCCCTTTCTTCCATCTCTGTTGGTTTCAGGACCACTTTGGTTATGAGCCGAAGCATTTTGGCCGAACCCCCTCTGGTCTCACGGAGGAGGAGATAGACGTGCGCCAACAACTTTGGGCGTTTGTTCAATCTCTCCCATGGAGGGTCAAAACCGACAAACGGGGGAACCCATTGATGAATAAGGACGAAACACAAGTAACAGAGCCCCGCCTCATCAATACCCATGAGTTGTTGACATCACAGGATTTCAAAGATTGCCTCGGTAGTGTGTACCCTCTTTTCGTCTTTTATCTGCTTGTTTTCTTGTTTTGTTCCCCTTATTTGACGAATTCTCCCTTTCTATGTTTTGCAGGAAAAATGAAAGACTTGGGGGCCCTTGTGAATGTCGCGAGCAAGAAAATCTCTGCCAAGAAGCGACGCAAGAACGTCCAATACTTGGAGCACCTCATAGCCGTTTCTGGTCCTGGCTCTACCTCTAGTCCTGTGGTGGACTTGGAAGGTGAGGATCCTCCTAAAGAGCTGGTGCAGGAGCCCTCGAAGAGGCAAAAGATGGGAACACCCTCCAAGGAGCCGATCACGCTGATCAGGGCAGTCCATGTTCGTTCTGAAAGTGGAGATTTCCTTCAACTTCCAAAAGTGTGGTCTGAGCCGGATCTGTGTGGCCCTCAGTCGACCCTTTTCTTGGATGATCCCGAGCTGAAGATTATCCAAGACTTGGGTCACGCTGTAATAATAAAACCCCTTTTGGTGATTCAATAAGGGAACATGACATTGCTTTACAGCTTCCAGAGCTGAAAAACCTTGTTCAGGTATTGAAAAAAAAGAGGGAAAGTGAAGGGAAGTGTAGTGATGGAAAGTGTGTTTTAGGGGATGTTTTTTTGGTTGGAACAGGACCTGGTGATCCTGAGTTGTTGACTCTTAAGGCTGTAAGGGTTATTAAGAGTGCTGATTTGTTGTTGTATGATAGGTTGGTTAGTAATGATGTTTTGGATTTGGTTGGTCCTGATGCTAAACTTCTATATGTGGGAAAAACTGCTGGATACCATAGTAGAACTCAGGTATAAAAAAGTTTTTTTTTTTTTTGTGTGTTTTGATAGGTGGGGTTGTTTTCATTTTTGTGTTGGTTATTGGTTAAAGCATAAATTTTTATGATTGTGTGTGTCAATTTATGAAGCAAAGACACCAGACACGATACTGCACCGACAGGTAGACACCAGTAGTAAGAAAATAGAACTAATTGTATGTAATTACATGTGTCTTTGTGTTAAAGTGTCTCACGTTGGATGAGATATGGCTTGACAAATGTGTTTATAAGTGGGGGTAGTCCTCACCTTACTAGCCGGTTTTGTAAAGATGGGTTAGGCCCAATCCAATTTTCAATATGGTATCCGTTGGACCACCTGCTATTACGTTTCCTCTATTGGGTCACACTCCAGATGTCCAGTTCTGGGCGTGAGGGGTGTGCGTTAAAGAGTCCTACATTGGATGAGATATGGCCCGACAATGTGTTTATAAGTGGGGACACTCCTGATGTCCAGTTCTGGGCACGAGGGGTGTGCGATAAAGAGTCAGACATTGGATGAGATATGGCCTGACAATGTGTTTGTAAGTGGGGGAAGTCCTCACCTTACTAGTTGGTTGTCAGTTATAGACACGTGTCATACAAGGCACGCCTTCCACCAGTGCTATATAGATGTCAATTATCGTATCCCTTAGGGTTTTGTTGTTTATTCAATATTTTATTTTAGGATTTGGATGTGATTTTTATTTTGGTGGGGTTGAGTTGTTTTGTTACATGATACTGATGAGATGAATTTTTGTTTTTGTTTGATTGGTGAACTTGTTGCAGGAGGAAATACATGAGCTTCTTTTGAGTTTTGCAGAAGCTGGGGCTACTGTTGTGAGACTTAAAGGGGGTGATCCATTGGTGAGTTTTCATATGGGACAGTCTAGTAAGGAGTTGATGCATTAGATTTTCATGGCTTGTTTATGCGAATGTCTTATTGTTTGGTATTTGTAGGTGTTTGGGAGGGGTGGCGAGGAAATGGATTTTTTGCAACAGCAAGGTATCCATGTGAAAGTTATTCCAGGTATGCTTCTGATTTCTTTATCATGATGAAACTGGTAATAAGTTTGAATCATCAGCAATGTAAATTGGCACTATTTCTCCATTGTTTTGTTTGTGTGTGCTTGTGTGAGTATGTGTCTAAAAAGTGCTATTTTATTCAAATAAAATCTCTTAAGATTCCTGATTTTTTCGCATTAACTTCGTATCTCACTTTATGACTTGGTTCCCTTTCCATCACATTTATTCTTCCCAATCCATCATTCTCACATTAATATCGGTTTGCATGAGGTGATGAGTGTGAATTACTCATTAGTTTTTTGCTAACATTGTAGGAATGAATATGACTGACTAAACGCGTGTATACGAGGTGGGAAGTTACATTCAAAATTATTGTTATACATTCTACCTCTTTGTACTCAATACATAGTAATTTGATTTGATCATACTGAATAACAAAAATGGTTTTTCATTTTCACCGGGACGATTCATTATGGAAAATGGTTAGGTATTGAAATTTTAAATGTTTATCTCTCAATCAATCCATAACAGACATATCTTAATCTCTATATAACCGGAGGTCTGTTGTTATTACAACTACCATCTTATATTGGCATTTTCTTTTGGAAAAATACAAACTGCTTTGTCTATTATATATATATATATATATATATGGACTTGTCAAAAGTGAGTCTGTTTGGATAAACAACTTGATTAAGCGCTTAAACATAAACACTTGCAATATAAGTGTTTATGCAGATGCTATTTCTACAACAAAAGTTAAAATAAAGTAAAATTGTTTTTATTAGCTATAAGCTGATTAACAGTAAGCTGAAAACAGTTTATGGACAGGTCATAAGCTGTTTCCATAATCTCTACCAAACAGTCTCACAAGTGCTTATGCCAGTAGATAAGCTCAAATGAGCAAATCAAAACAGTACTAAAGTTATTGAAAAGGAATGCAAAATGAAAGCTTGAAACATTGTTCCTGCTATTGTTTTGTTTTAGTTATGTGAGAGACATTTATGGATGCAATGTTATCTAAACGAAATAGTGAAGTTTAAATGGTGGTGGTTGATTATAATTCAATTAATTCTCATTGCCTGCAGGTATAACTGCAGCATCTGGAATAGCAGCAGAGCTAGGGATTCCATTAACTCACCGCGGTATTGCAAATAGCGTGAGGTTCCTCACGGGGCATTCGAGGAAAGGAGGAAGCGATCCTCTATTTGTATCAGAAAATGCCGCTGATCCTGATTCTACTTTGGTGGTTTATATGGGCTTGTCAACCTTCCCCTCACTCTCACAGAAACTAATGCATCATGGTTTGTCACCTCAGACACCGGCTGTAGCCATTGAGCGAGGGACCACACTTCAGCAGCGCACAGTAAGATCGATCACATCTTCCTTTTCACAACATAATTGTTTTCTTTCTACTAAATATTTTGAGTTACTAACATATCCAGTTGGTTTATGATAAAAATGGCCATTTTTATTTTAGCATACGAAATATTTATGAATAATTAATATGATCCTAAAGATTTAAGCAATTTGAACTATTGAGATTCAATTTCACTTCGATTCTTTTATGCAATGCCTAAGATCAACTACGAAGATGAGTTCTCTGTTGAGTAAAAATTAACCTACACTTGTGAACCTGTGTGCTGAGAAATATGAAAATCAGATATCACTGATCAGTTGCTTCAAGGTTTTTTTTTTTTTAACTAGTAGAAATTCATTTGCTTAAATAATATGAAAACGACAAGCATTTAACTTTCTCTAGATCGAAGGTCTCGTATCTGAAACACACTTATTCTTGGTTTTCCTTATCTTTGATTTTTTCTATATAGAAAGTCATTTGTTTAAATCTTT
Source organism: Medicago sativa (assembly GCF_051527215.1). NCBI lineage: Eukaryota > Viridiplantae > Streptophyta > Magnoliopsida > Fabales > Fabaceae > Medicago > Medicago sativa. The sequence goes on along the minus strand of NC_140755.1, from coordinate 34,923,814 downwards.
TCTTACACAATGTCCAGGACATCTCCTTCACACTTATTATTGTTGGTTCTTATTTTTTTCCCCTTAGAATAATGAAAATGTAATTTTTGTAGAGAGAAACATATACAACTCTTCACAGAACCAACAATATCCTATTACATGACATAATCCTAAGGAAAACAAGATTACCAAACCTTTATTTTTTTTGTCATCCAGGTAGGCCTTCCGAACATCTAATTAGTTGAGGTCGCCCAAGTTAATTATCGTGTGAGGTCAGCCAAAAAAAATTGAATAGTTTGACGTCGTCCAAGTTGCTAGTTAAGGTTGACTGAGCGAGTTGAGTAGTTAAGCTAGTCAAGTATATCTAATTTTTGACAAAATAATTGTTATTGAATGTGATAAGTGTGAAAGAGCCTCTGTCACTGCAATAAAGGCTTCTGACGAAGTTCTTTGCAGTCAAGATTTTATTTTATACGTCAGAATGGTAGTTGAGTTTTTGACAGTTAAATGATTATAAACATCTGTGATTGTAATAATAAGAATCCATCTTTTCTGAATTCAATATCTTAGGATGCTAGACAATGTAGCACCGACACTTACAATTGAAGGTGTGACCAGCGTCCGACACATGTCGGTGTTGAATACCGGAGCGACATTGACACATGTGTCTACATGTCCGTGTTTGTGTTAGTAGTTCATAGATGCTAGGTCCAATGACTGATTATACGCATGTTATTTGTAATTATCCAGGTGTTTGCAGAACTTAAGGACCTTCCTGAGAAAATTGCATCTACTGGATTGGAGTCACCAACACTGCTAATAATAGGAAAAGTTGTTGAGTTATCACCATTTTGGCCAATTCCTACAAAACAAGAATCACGATTAATGCAAGCATCATGATAAATGATGGATGTTTATGAGAAATACTATTACTGTGAAGCTTGCGAAGATGAAGGATTACCTTCCCTTACAAAAGGGTTTAAGGTCTAATGTAATTTGGGTGTATTTTCAGATGTTTAGGGAAATGAAGAACTTCTGCTCTTGGATTGCGGTTTCTATTGAAGTTGTCGGGTTCGCACAGAAGTATTTCGGAACAAATTTTGATTCAGCATGTTCTAGATTGGAAATAAAACAAAGGGAATCACAGATTATACCAATCCTTTTAACCGAGGATCATAATAATACATTCCATAGGTTCAAAAGATTGGAAATAAAACAAAGTGTTTTAGAGGCAACATTTACCTGGATTGGTTTACTTTCCATGAGAAAATTTTAGCCATAAGCTATCTAGGAACATTCTTTAATAGAAAAAAATGTAGTTTAGTTTGAAGATGTGAGTTCATAGTTCAATTTATCAATGTTGATTTTTTATTTTATTTGGAGATGCTCATATTGTGACCATTCATTTGTTCTAGTCAATTGCTAGAAAGCATAATTTAATGGTTTCAAACAAGACGACCAGACTCAGAAATAACAAGCAGAGAAACAGCTAGAATCTTAGCAGCCAAGAACTATGAATAACAGATTAAACTCTTCCCATCACAGAAAAAAGAGGAACTGAAAAATGAGTGATTGATTTTAGCAAATTATTTTAGAATATTTTCAATTGTAATGAGTTAAATAAATTTTTGGTTTCTAAAAATATACAACTTTTATTTTTTAATCTCATAATTTTCTTAAAATTCCTTCAAAAAAAGAAAGAAATTCTTCTTAAAATAACTGTCCAAATATTTTCGTCTACACATTTGATGCTCGCAGTTAAAATAAGATAGGTCAATGTGATACTATAGAGAGAGGCTAAAAACGAAATATGATAGTCATGCAACACACTAATTCCCATTTCTTGGCATATCATATCAATTTCTCCCTTTCACTCTTACCCCCACATCACTTCATGACATTCAATTCAACCAAATAATTATGTACGTATGTTACATACTGATTGAGATGATATTTCGTTACTAATGAATGAGACTATGCGGTTAAGCACATTCTTACCATCTTTACAAATGCATGTATGAGTTACAATTGGAATGGTTTCAAAAACCATGAGTTACTTGACATTTATTCCTCTTTAATCATTATTTTTAACGGTTCCTTCTATGGATTAGTTTGTGTCATGAGTTTGAACAAATCTCATTCCCTTATTCCATGGCTTAAAATCCCGTTGTAGAATTTCTATATTGCTTTGTACCAAAAAAAAAAAAAAAAAGAATTTCTATATTGCTTAGTCTGTTATATTGCACAATATAATTTCTCTTTGTTGTTTAGGTACATACGGAGTTACATTAATGTCTAAATCAGTGGATGAAATAATGATTCCAACCAATATGAAGAAAGGAAGGCCTCATGATGATAATGAAGATAGGTTAAGTGACTTACCCAATTGCGTTCTCATTCACATTTAGTCATTTTTGAACACCAAACAAGCCGTTCAAACTTGCATTTTGTCTATAAGATGGAACCATCTTTGGAAACATATTCCTACCCTTGTATTGCATTCCTCAGAATTTCCCACTGTCAAGCATTTTGCCATATTCGTGTCTAACATTTTGACTCGTCGTGATGGCTCAACTGCACTGCACTCTCTTGATCTTGAACGTAATGGTAATATTGATCCTCTACTACTTATAAAGGTTTTAGACTATGTTTATTCCCATAATACCACCTCCAACAATTACGAATCTCTCCACATGGTGAAACTTATCGCGTTATGCACTGCATTTCTTCATGCCGGACTCTTACATCTCTTAAGCTTTCGCTTTTCTCTATAGGTAGTTATAATTTTGATAAAACATTGTTTCCAAAATATATGGATTTACCGGCATTGACCAGCTTGGAACTGACAAATTTTGCCTTTTGTGGTGGTGAAAACGGTTGTGTTGAGCCCTTTTTGACCTTTACCAAGTTGAATAGTCTAGCCATCATTATCATGTGTACCGTAAGAGATGCACAAATCCTCAGCATATCAAGTGAGACACTTGTCAATTTAGCTATCGATAATAATTCATGGCACATTGCCAATATGGAGCTATTTGCTCCAACTCTTTGTACATTTACTTTTAACGGCGGTCTTGATCCAAAAATACGTGGGAGCGGTCTTTCTTCTGTTAAACATGTAAACATCGACGCATCACAATTTTCTGCTTCAGAGGAACATGCTTTGAATCTATTGAGCTGGCTGCCAAACCTTGGCAATGTAGAATCATTGAATGTCACTTCGCCTACTCTTCAGGTACCTTGTCATGTTTTTCAGCTTTATTTTTACTCTCTTCATAAGATGTTTTTTTATTTTCTTGTGTAAATTTTGTTAAAATTAAATTGACTTGTATAAAACTTATTCTAATTCCCTCATATCATATTGCTTAGATTCTTTCTTTAGTTCCTGATTTTTTGGAGGTTAAGCTCACTTCATTGTGTAACTTGAAGTCATTGAAAATAGAAGTGATACCATTTCATTATTCAGTATTATACACCATGGTTGGAAAATGCCATGTTAAACAAAGCTGCTGCCAGGTCACGTAAAGAAGCTGCCGAGTTAAGCAAGGCTTTAAAGCAGGTTTGAAACTACCTCCCATACCTGACGGAATGGTTGACTTCTTTCTTGCGACAAAACTCGCGGTCGGCAGAAGTTAACATCACTACAGAGTACCCGGGTTGTTTTAACCTTAAGGAGGTATTTATTTAAAAATCAGAAGAGAGCTGAGTGTTGTAATTTTCTAAGAATCTTAATATAGATGATTTTAAATGAGATAACCATATCACTACAAGAAATACAGGATTTTCCTAGGAACTTTTTCCTCGGAAAACATCCCAAATTCGTCGGAAACATTGATTTATGAGGAAATTACCGAGGAAAGTAGTCATAGGAAATTTTGGATCTGTTCCTACGAGTTTCCGAGGAATTTTCGAGGAAATAATGTGTCAGAATTTTTCCGAGGAAATTAGCGAGGAATGGTTGGCAGGAAAGCATTTTGCAGACTGCGTCATCTAACACATGCTTTCCGACGAATTACTGACGAAATTTTCCTAGGAAACAATTATATTTAAAAATAAAAATTAAATCCAAATTTTGATTTCGATAAATAATTAAATAAAACAATATTCATAAATGCAACTAGCATTTTCTTTGACAGTGGAACATCACCACAACAAACCACCTAAAACACACCCCAAAAGTGCCCGGCCCAAACTAGTCCCCAACCAAAAAACAGTAACTGAAACCTGCTAAAAACAACACCAGAATACACAACAAGAATATAAATTACTTGCTATCATCATCATCCCTCACCTCGTCCTCCTCATCATCAACGTTGTCGTCGTCGCCGTCATGTGTTTGGTCTTCTTGAACCGACGGTGATAATTGACTCGATGGCGACGATGATTCAGATGTCTTCATACTCTTCATGCCACCCATCCTTTTTGTAACCATCCTTTGGAATTTTCTCATTACCTCTGCCTGTTTGGCCAACAATTCCCTTAACTCATTCTCCGATTCTTCTTTCCTTGCCAACGCCTCCTTTTGAGATTGCAACTCGTGGTTCATTTGTTGTATCATTGCTTGCATCTCAAGAGGCAACTCTCTAGAACGAGATGAGGACTCTGATGGAGGAGGAACATAGAACAAATTCCCATGTACCACATTGCCGGCTAACGGCCCAAGACCGTATATTCTACCCGGTCTTCCTTTTCCTCCAGCCTTTGCCCATAGTTGAAGTTTAATAGGGTAGGGAATTTCTGGATATGATGGAATCCCTGGATTCTCCTTCAAAAACTCTGCTACATTCGTGCCATATGCTTCCTATAAATTAAAGTAATAAATAATAAAGTCAAAACCGAAACAAAACAAACACACAACAGCAACAAGCTATCAACACGGAAACAGAAAAGCTACAAACAGAAAACACCAAAACAGCCACAAAACAGCGAAAATATACAACCTGCCAATACCCCTAACGCCTAAGGTACTCTCCCCGATCCCAAACCCACTCATAGACATTGCAAATTACCACATAAGGACCCAAATTTCCAACAGACATAGCAACTTAGACATACCTCATTCAATCATCCAACCAACCACAAAACAGAATCCATTAAAATGAATAATTCATCCTTTGAACACAATAGAGAACATAAAATGATTACAAATTTACCTGGGTATTGCTAGCTCGAGCATCGACATACCGACCAGTACGCTGACTGAAACGAGTCTCTCTATGGATCTCTTCTGGATAAGGATTTCTATCCAATTTTTTTCTTTCTAATTGTACACACAAAAATATTAACCAATTAGAACATTTGGTCAATTTAATATATACATATATAGAAATATAAATAGTTAAATATAAATCGATAAATATTTTTTTTTTACCAAATTTCTAGCATTGGTAGCGGTACTGACACAACCTTGTGCGTGCAACTATCCTCCTACAATAGATGCCTTGTTCACCTTGTTAGCTTTGGACCGGCTGTTAAAATGTGGATCTTCCTTCCAATACTTCTCCAATAACTCCCAACTTTTTTCTCCTATCCAAGATGTACGATAATTGCCCTTGCATTTTTTCAATTCTTTCCGTTCATATAATAAATCTCATAAACGTTTTGTAGCTACCTTATGAAAGTTTTTCTCTACAAGAGCGTGATGATGAGGTTGCCATACACAAAAATCCTGCAATAAAAAAATATATTAGACATTCAATTATTTCAAAAATAAACCATATTATAAAGTAAATACAATTATTTAATATTCAATAAAATGTGTTTACGGAAAAGTAATTAAAAAGTGCCTCCCTGTCGTGGACAGTAAGATGTGTATATACGGCCCAACACCTATCTTTTGGGTAAAACATCTGGATCGCCAATCTAATATATTCTGATACTCCCTTGGATGGCTCCAGCCTACAAAATTTGAATTGTTAATTAAATTATACATTTTAAAAACTAATAAGAATTAAGTCAAACATAGGTAACAAATTAAATTTTTATTACTTACGTTTCAGGTGTCGGTGTAACCACAAGAAGATTATTCATATACTCCCAGTCATCAGTGATGCGACGCCGTGGTCGTCGTTGCTGATTGCCCCCAGACGGTACCTCTTCATCTTGGTTGTTGTTGTTGTTGTTGTTGTTGTTGTTGTTGTTGTTGTTGTTGTTGTTGTTGTTGTGGTTGTTCAGCAAGTTACATTAAGTCTAGGAAATTTCCAGCTCGCATCATGTCTTGCATCATTTCCAGGTTTGATGATGGTGGAAAGGATGTGTTAAAGCCCTATCGGACAATATATGAGGTGGTGTTGTAACCTGGCGAATGTGTGGATGGCGGAGTAAATCTAGGCATGGCAAAACCAGGCATATAATGTGTGGGGGGCTGACTAGTAGTAGCTGCTGGAAATGATGCAGGAGGAATATATGCGATGGTGTTGTAACCTGGCGAATGTGTGGATGGCGGAGTAAATCTAGGCATGGCTAAACCAGTCATAGTATGTATGGGGGGATAACTAGTAGTACCTACTGGAAGAATAATCGCGAATGGAGTGGAGTAAGGTGTTGGCGTAGCAGCAGTAGGAATAGGAGTACCAGTCCGTTCATCAATGTTACAGAAGGTAACCCCCGTCGCTCGAACTCACTGTCTGGTAGGGTCTGAGGAAACATTTATTCTATTTCAATACTTAATTTTCTTCGGCTTCCCATGATCTACACCATGAGCCTTACCCCTATCCTTGTCTCGCCCAAACATCCCTGGCATAATTATAAAATAATGAATAATTAACACACACACACACACACACACACAGACACACACACACACACACACACACACAAGAATCAGATGAGTTACAATGTTTGCTCAGCTAGTTCATATGATAAGTTTTCTTCTTTCCTTACAAGTCAAAATACAACTAATAAAACATCAGTATCAAATAGCTATTATGTGTATGAAGCTTACTGTCAGAAATTCTTCAACCCTGATAGAGCCAAACCGCAAGTGCACGACCTATCGAAGTAATAGTAGTAAGTAAAAGTATCGTTCCGCTAGGGAGTTGTTCAACTTAATTAACCTTTAGTGAATGATTAGAGGGAGAGAAAGTTTAGTAAAGAGGGGTTTTGATTGCTGAAGATAAAAACAATATTAATAAAAAGCCTCGGGATCATTGGTTTGTCATAATGACGAATCCTTCACTAGACAAGACCTAAACATCTAATTTCATGGTTTACACACTAATTTCTAAAGACCGGTTTCCCTTAGCCCCTCACCTTTCCGATGAAAGTCCAGTGAGAGTTTACTTCTAGCAACCAAGCCTATTTCGCTGACATGATTACTAGAAGATGCATAGAGGATTGAAACTACTCTTTGTCTCAATAATTGCAAAGACTATTTCACTGTTTTGAAATTATTGTCTAGATTCACTTGTTCCAACATCAAGACTTCGCTCTCGCTTTATGAATTGATGTTTGGGATGATGGATTAACGATTATCAAACCCTCCGCTTTCGCTTCCAAAGTTTGATAATTGTTAATCCACGTTAAGACGGTGAATCTAGATTAGAAATTAGGGTTACATAGAAATTAGGGTTTAGGCTTGTTTTGTTTAGGATTGAGTCATTAGACTCCCCAAAATTCCCAAGACGAAGAAGTTTACTCACTCATGTTCATCGTAGACATGGGGAAGAAGAGAGAAAAACAGTAAAATAAATTGCAAGGAAAGTAAAAAGGAAATAAAGACTTTTTATTGAAATAATGCTTGAAATAAACAAAGTAAAAGGTTAATGTTTATGGTGGAGAGCTACTCTATTTATAGCTTTACAATCGACTTAGAAACTAAGCAACTAAAAGGATAAAACGGTAAAGCTGCAACAGGGTAACTTGGGCCCGAAGAAAAAGCAGCAAAACAGGTTCTGTGGTGGAGATTGGATAAGGTTTTGTGGTGTTTGGGTTAGGTTTTGAAAGATTAGGGTTTTGGTGAATTATGTGTTTGAGTGGGTGAAAGATGTTTTTGATGGAAGGGTTTTGTTTTGGATGAAGTTTAGGAATGATTGGTGAAAGAATTAGGTTGATTGGTTGAGTTTTGAAGGAGATATGAAGGTTTGAAGCTTTGAAGGTTATGGAGGTTTAGAGAGAAGTTTTTGAAGATGAGAGAGGTTTGTGGTTTAGAATGAATGTAGAGGAAGAAGAAAAATTGGGTTTATAGAAGGGTAGAAATCGGGCACGGCCGTGCCACCCTTGGCACGGGCCGTGCCAACACTCTGTGGCTCAGGCCTAATTTTGATTCAAATGCATGGCACGGCCGTGCCAACCTCAGCACGGGCCGTGCCAGCTTTCTGGTCAGAGGGGCTTCAGAATTTTTCAATTTCCGAGTTTTTTTCGAATCACACTTGGACAATTACCTACAAAACAGCTTAAAACAAAGAAAAGCAAAACAAAAGCGATTAAATGCGTGGGTTGCCTCCCACGAAGCGCTCTTTTAATGTCATTAGCTTAACGGTTAGAAAGAGTCCTTAGAATGGATCAAAGATATCATATTGTGTAGATGACGCTATAAAACGTTCTTTCACAACATGATCGTTAATCATGCAACAAGAGTAAAGAGCGGGACCCTTCATAACATTTTCCAACTCAAATCCTACCATCTTATCACTCACTTGAAAGACTATCCTACCGTTCTTGACATCTATAAGAGCTCCTGCAGTGGCTAGGAAAGGTCTACCTAGGATTATGGGGACGTCTTCGTCCTCCGCAATGTCAACGACTACAAAATCAGTTGGGATATATATCCCTTCTATCTTAACGGGTATGTCCTCGATAAATCCTACAAGTTTCATGGTAGAACGATCAGCTAGCTTCAACTCTATTTCGGTAGGTTTCAATTCTCCTATCCCTATCCTTTTAAGAAGAGACAAAGGCAGCAAACTAACACTAGCTCCTAAGTCACATAAGGCTTTGTTTATGGTTTCATTCCCAATTTTACACGGTATGGCAAAGCTACCTGGATCTCTAAGCTTAGGGGGTGCTTCTTGAATGATTGCACTAGTTTCCTTGGCCAAGGCTATTGTCTCATTATGCTCTACAACCCTTTTCTTTGAAAAATTTTCCTTTAAAAACTTGGCATATAGAGGCATCCTAGACAAAGCTTCAGCAAAGGGAAGTTTAATGCAAATCTTCCTAAGTATGTTAAATTTTTTTTCAAACTTACCCTCTAGTTTAAGCTTATCAAGATTTAAGGGGGATGGAGTTTTGTTTTCTTCAAGCGGTTTTGCTTCTTCTATCACAATTTTATCACCTAAAGGCTTGACACTTTCTTTCCCAATGTTTTTAACCTTAGCAAAAGTTTCGCCTAACTTACTACCCCCAAAAGATATGACATTAACTTGGGCTTTGGGATTGGCTTCGGTTTGACCAGGAAAGACTCCCGGTGTTTGGGAAGAGGTAGCCACTTGTTGGGCTATTTGAGCGATTTGAGTTTCAAGGATTTTAGAGTGAGTAGCAATAGAATCAACCTTGGTATTGAGCTTGGAAAGAGAATCATTCAGAAATCCAGTTTGGTTTTTAAGTTCTTGAAGTTGTTTGTTTTGGTTGGCAATGGAATTTTCCAACAAAATTTCCAAATTGGACTTCTGAGTGAATCTTTGGTTGTTTGCATAACCGGGTGGTGCTACTTGTCCATAGGGATTTTGGTTTTTATAAAAATTTTGATTTTGTCTCATCCCTTGGTTGTATTGAGCATAATTAATTTGCTCAACACCATTAATAGCACTACCTAGTTGGCAATCAACACCAGCATGACCAGTTGTACCACATATTTCACAAGAAGGAGTAGAAGCAGAATTGATAGCACTAACATTCAATTTTTCGAGTTTTTCAGTTAGTGTATCAATTTTAGAAGCAAGGTGGTCATAGTTAGAGACTTCGTACATACCTGCCTCCTTTTTGGAGGATGAAGAACTAGTGATGGCTCTCTCGTCGGTCCATTTGTAATGATTTTGAGCCATGTCTTCAATCAAGGCATATGCCTCCGTGTAGTTCTTGTTCATAAGTGCTCCACCTGCAGCTGCATCAACAGACATCTTAGTGGTATAATTCAAGCCATTATAAAATGTGTGGACAATAAGCCACTTCTCTAGGCCATGGTGGGGACAAAGTCTTAGCATTTCTTTGAAACGCTCCCACGCATCATAGAGAGATTCCCCATCTTTTTGGTTAAACCGAGTGATTTGGTCTCTAAGTTTAGCGATTTTAGATGGTGGAAAGAATCGGGCAAGGAATGCTTGCCTCAGCTGATCCCATGAAGTAATGGAACCGACTTCGAGGGAATGGAACCAAGCGCTAGCTCTATCCCTTAAGGAAAAGGGAAAGAGATGAAGTCTTACGGCCTCTTGGTTCTCCTTCATGGTTCCACTAATTCGTAGGAAAACAGAGATGTGAAGATTGGGATCCTCAGTGGGGGATCCCGAGAATTGGTTTTGCTGCACCAAGTTAAGTAGGGCAGGCTTTATTTCGAAATTGTCATCCTCAACCGTTGGGTACACAATAACAGCTTGTGGCTCAGCCGTAGACGGCGTTGCATACTCTTTGAGAGTGCGATTGGCCATGATGCTATTATTTCGTGCGTCTCTCTTTCGTTTATGCAAATACCTTTCGATCTCGTTGATTATTACAACTCGATTTCTGGTTTTTCGCATAAAAAATTGAGAACCCAAGAAGTTAGTGATAACAGAAAAATAAAAAGAAAAAAACAGAAAAAAAGAAAGAGAAGAAGAGAGAGGATTCTAATCACTAAGAAAAAGCTAATTAAATTGGTTAACTCCCCGGCAACGGCGCCAAAAACTTGATAGAGCCAAACCGCAAGTGCACGACCTATCGAAGTAATAGTAGTAAGTAAAAGTATCGTTCCGCTAGGGAGTTGTTCAACTTAATTAACCTTTAGTGAATGATTAGAGGGAGAGAAAGTTTAGTAAAGAGGGGTTTTGATTGCTGAAGATAAAAACAATATTAATAAAAAGCCTCGGGATCATTGGTTTGTCATAATGACGAATCCTTCACTAGACAAGACCTAAACATCTAATTTCATGGTTTACACACTAATTTCTAAAGACCGGTTTCCCTTAGCCCCTCACCTTTCCGATGAAAGTCCAGTGAGAGTTTACTTCTAGCAACCAAGCCTATTTCGCTGACATGATTACTAGAAGATGCATAGAGGATTGAAACTACTCTTTGTCTCAATAATTGCAAAGACTATTTCACTGTTTTGCAATTATTTTCTAGATTCACTTGTTCCAACATCAAGACTCCGCTCTCGCTTTATGAATTGATGTTTGGGATGATGGATTAACGATTATCAAACCCTCCGCTTTCGCTTCCACAGTTTAATAATTGTTAATCCACGTTAAGACGGTGAATCTAGATTTGAAATTAGGGTTACATAGAAATTAGGGTTTAGGCTTGTTTTGTTTAGGATTGAGTCATTAGACTCCCCAACAATCCCAAGACGAAGAAGTCTACTCACTCATGTTCATCGTAGACATGGGGGAAGAAGAGAGAAAAACAGTAAAATAAATTGCAAGGAAAGTAAAAAGGAAATAAAGACTTTTTATTGAAATAATGCTCGAAATAAACAAAGTAAAAGGTTAATGTTTATGGTGGAGAGCTACTCTATTTATAGCTTTACAATCGACTTAGAAACTAAGCAACTAAAAGGATAAAACGGTAAAGCTGCAACAGGGTAACTTGGGCCCGAAGAAAAAGCAGCAAAACAGGTTCTGGAATCGAGCACGGCCGTGCCACATATTGGCACGGGCCGTGCCAAGCTTCTGGTAAGGGGAGAATGTATTTTTGCCCCGTATCTTCGTATTCTTGCGCTGTATTTGCTCCAGTCCTCTTTCTTTCGCTCCAAGTCACCTTCCACCATATATTCATTCCTAAAATAAAATAAAAGACAATTTAAAGTAAAATATTCTAAAAGAAAATAAAATGCAATAAAATAAAACTAAATCTAAAATAAAACTAAACTAAATAAGGCAATAAATTAGACTATCTATGACTCATCAAACTCCCCCACACTTGAATCTTTGCTTGTCCTCAAGCAAAAGGCAATGGACATATCAGCAACTAAAAGATTATTATGGCAATATTAAGAACATAAGTCTCAAAGAAAGGTTTTGTTCCAAGTACACTAATTACAATCTCAAATATTCCTCATGAACCTATTCTACCCAACATCAAGTCTCAAGTGAGTGTGTGTGTGCAGTCCAACCCTTTTCTTGCTCCTGTATAAGGCAAATATTATGAGGAACAGGTTCTATCCTTAATGCTAAAGTAACCGAGAAAAGTCCTTTCTTCATTTCATATAAGAGTGATGGGAATTTAAGTTAAGAATTTTAACAATTAAGCACAAAGGGGCTGCAGATGCTTAGGGGCTATCTATCCTCGTAGGAAGTCTTCTCGGATGTAATTGTCCTTTCCCCCTAGATTCAAAATCACCCTAAGCAGTGCTGTAAAATTATTGTTTGTTTCATCTCCGCGTAAGAAGTCTTTTTGGATGTAATTGTCCTTTCCCCCTAGCATTGATGAATTTGTTTCACATTAAGTTCAAATTAGGGAGTCACCACCACAATTAGGAAGTTCGGGATTATCCTTTCCCCCACATGTTGGTGCCATTCTCCCGCCCCATTTAACATTAACAAATTAATAAGAATATAAAAATTAAGAATAATTTGATTAATTTCCCACACAAACTTATACTACTTTTACTCTTAAGACTTTAAAGGGTCTAAGTTAACACTAAAGATAGAACGTGCTCCTTAAAATACCTATTCATACATTTGCTCAAGGATTGCAACCGAGTGCTTTTCTCATTGGAGAATTTCACAATAAAACAAGACATGGGTATAGCAAGAACATAAGAAACACACGAAACTACTTTCATGTACAAGAAGCAACCTTTAAAGAAGAGACAAAATAAAAAATTTTATGCCATATTTTACATTAAAAACAAGCTACTAGTCATGCCTCTTGCTATAAAAACAAAATAAAAGAATAAAGTTCAAGGGAGTTTGGGAACACTACGACTCTAGACACTTTATTAGGCCCCCCCACACTTAGGGGAAGCATTGTCCTCAATGATTCAAAAGAAAAAGAAATTAAAAGAAGAAGAAGAAAGTAGAAGAAGAGTAGGAGAAAGAGAGGTAGGAGAGAGAAGGGAAGAGAGGAAGAAGAAAGCTCTCAATTTATTGAGGTCCATAAGGAGGACCTTGGAGTTGGAGGTGTTGCATCATCCGGCGGAGCATCTCATTGTTTTCATTATTCACACGGTTGCCTCTTTGGACATCGTTTTGAAGCCCGGATAACTCAACACCTTGCCTTTGTTGCTCGGTGCTCATCCTCTCGATCTCATTGTTAATCCATGCCCATCGTTGATTTTCATTAAGCTCACCGGCTTCATGGCCATGGTCTCCTTCTTGGTGCAAGTTAGCACCCTCTCCTATGTCATGGTGCAAGTTTGCACCTTCTCCTTCATCATCTTGTTGCTCAAGAACCTGCACATCATCAACATACAATCAATTTTCTTCCACCTCGGTGGTAGTCCGAGGTGGGTTAGGCAATAAAAACATGATTGGCACGTTAAGCTTGAGTTGGTAGTGGAGTGGTGGATGTCTTTTAATGAAATTCATAGCAATGAGGGTTTCCCTATTGAGCTTATTGTTTCCCTCAATTGGTTTGATCCCCTCATCCTCACTCACCCCAAAACATCGAGCTATGTATGTAATGATGCCACCCACCACTATGTCTCCCTTACCGGCTGGTTTAGAACCTACGGAGTCTAGGTAGTCAATCAAATAGAAGCAAGTGTTAACCGGGTGGTTGTAGAGCATTGCCCATAACATAAACATCTCATCGGTTCTAGTGTTTCCTAGCTCGGTTCTACCCCAAATAGTGCAAGCCATGACCCTCTGAAGGTACCTAAGTACGGGTTTGTGAATGTTGCTAGCTTTTTTGGCTCTAGGGACATAATCATCAAGGCCGGTGATACGTTTCCAAAAGGCAGCTGGGTCATAGTTAACCGGTTTTAGACTAGGATCCCAATGATCATGAATATACCCTTCATTTGCAAAACCTAAGGCCTCACAAAAGTGCTGAAGTGACATGTCATAATCAATATTCATTAACCGGAAAACAACTCTATGGTTAGGGTTATCAAAATTCAGCTTATCTTTAGTGAAAACAATTGAGCTTAAAAATTCATAAGTGAAATTTTCATAACCCCGCATAGGTGTTAACATATCAGTCCAACCTAACCTACCCATTAGCCTAAGAACATCATCTCTAAGCCCTAGCACATTCAAGTCAAAAGAATCAGGATAGCGAGAGGCATGTAAGGTTTTAGAAGTAAGATTTTTATACCTGACCTTTTGGGTGTCATCCTTAAACTGGATTCCATGATTCTTGACTTTTGCTTGCTTCTTTGAGGGAGGACCGGAAGAGCTTGCTGGTTCCTTACCACTTCTTCTTGAAGCCATTTGACCCTTGTTTGAATTGGTTTGAAGGTTTAGGGTTGGGGAAGATTTTTGGTGGAAAGGATTGGTTTAGGGTTAGGGTTGATGTTTAAGGATTGTTTGTGGGTTTAGAGATGGAGATTGGATAAGGTTTTGTGGTGTTTGGGTTAGGTTTTGAAAGATTAGGGTTTTGGTGAATTATGTGTTTGAGTGGGTGAAAGATGTTTTTGATGGAAGGGTTTTGTTTTGGATGAAGTTTAGGAATGATTGGTGAAAGAATTAGGTTGATTGGTTGAGTTTTGAAGGAGATATGAAGGTTTGCAGCTTTGAAGGTTATGGAGGTTTAGAGAGAAGTTTTTGAAGATGAGAGAGGTTTGTGGTTTAGAGTGAATGTAGAGGAAGAAGAAAAATTGGGTTTATAGAAGGGTAGAAATCGGGCACGGCCGTGCCAATGGCACGGGCCGTGCCAACACTCTGTGGCTCAGGCCTAATTTTGCTTCAAATGCATGGCACGGCCGTGCCAACCTCAGCATGGGCCGTGCCAACTTTCTGGTCAGAGGGGCTTCAGAATTTTTCAATTTCTGATTTTTTTCGAATCACACTTGGACAATTACCTACAAAATAGCTTAAAACAAAGAAAAGCAAAACAAAAGCGATTAAATGCGTGGGTTGCCTCCCACGAAGCGCTCTTTTAATGTCATTAGCTTGACGGTTAGAAAGAGTCCTTAGAATGGATCAAAGATATCATATTGTGTAGATGACGCTATAAAACGTTCTTTCACAACATGATCGTTAAGCATGCAACAAGAGTAAAGAGCGGGACCCTTCATAACATTTTCCAACTCAAATCCTACCATCTTATCACTCACTTGAAAGACTATCCTACCGTTCTTGACATCTATAAGAGCTCCTGCAGTGGCTAGGAAAGGTCTACCTAGGATTATGGGGACGTCTTCGTCCTCCGCAATGTCAACGACTACAAAATCAGTTGGGATATATATCCCTTCTATCTTAACGGGTATGTCCTCGATAAATCCTACAAGTTTCATGGTAGAACAATCAGCTAGCTTCAACTCTATTTCGGTAGGTTTCAATTCTCCTATCCCTATCCTTTTAAGAAGAGACAAAGGCAGCAAACTAACACTAGCTCCTAAGTCACATAAGGCTTTGTTTATGGTTTCATTCCCAATTTCACACGGTATGGCAAAGCTACCTGGATCTCTAAGCTTAGGGGGTGCTTATTGAATGATTGCACTAGTTTCCTTGGCCAAGGCTATTGCCTCATTATGCTCTACAACCCTTTTCTTTGAAAAAATTTCCTTTAAAAACTTGGCATATAGAGGCATCCTAGACAAAGCTTCAGCAAAGGGAAGTTTAATGCAAATCTTCCTAAGTATGTTAACAAATTTTTCAAACTTACCCTCTAGTTTAAGCTTATCAAGATTTAAGGGGGATGGAGTTTTGTTTTCTTCAAGCGGTTTTGCTTCTTCTATCACAATTTTATCACCTAAAGGCTTGACACTTTCTTTCCCAATGTTTTTAACCTTAGCAAAAGTTTCGCCTAACTTACTACCCCCAAAAGATATGACATTAACTTGGGCTTTGGGATTGGCTTCGGTTTGACCAGGAAAGACTCCCGGTGTTTGGGAAGAGGTAGCCACTTGTTGGGCTATTTGAGAGATTTGAGTTTCAAGGATTTTAGAGTGAGTAGCAATAGAATCAACCTTGGTATTGAGCTTGGAAAGAGAATCATTCAGAAATCCAGTTTGGTTTTTAAGTTCTTGAAGTTGTTTGTTTTGGTTGGCAATGGAATTTTCCAACAAAATTTCCAAATTGGACTTCTGAGTGAATCTTTGGTTGTTTGCATAACCGGGTGGTGCTACTTGTCCATAGGGATTTTGGTTTTTATAAAAATTTTGATTTTGTCTCATCCCTTGGTTGTATTGAGCATAATTAATTTGCTCAACACCATTAATAGCACTACCTAGTTGGCAATCAACACCAGCATGACCAGTTGTACCACATATTTCACAAGAAGGAGTAGAAGCAGAATTGATAGCACTAACATTCAATTTTTCGAGTTTTTCAGTTAGTGTATCAATTTTAGAAGCAAGGTGGTCATAGTTAGAGACTTCGTACATACCTGCCTCCTTTTTGGAGGATGAAGAACTAGTGATGGCTCTCTCGTCAGTCCATTTGTAATGATTTTGAGCCATGTCTTCAATCAAGGCATATGCCTCCGTGTAGTTCTTGTTCATAAGTGCTCCACCTGCAGCTGCATCAACAGACATCTTAGTGGTATAAGTCAAGCCATTATAAAATGTGTGGACAATAAGCCACTTCTCTAGGCCATGGTGGGGACAAAGTCTTAGCATTTCTTTGAAACGCTCCCACGCATCATAGAGAGATTCCCCATCTTTTTGGTTAAACCGAGTGATTTGGTCTCTAAGTTTAGCGGTTTTAGATGGTGGAAAGAATCGGGCAAGGAATGCTTGCCTCAGCTGATCCCATGAAGTAATGGAACCGACTTCGAGGGAATGGAACCAAGCGCTAGCTCTATCCCTTAAGGAAAAGGGAAAGAGATGAAGTCTTACGGCCTCTTGGTTCTCCTTCATGGTTCCACTAATTCGTAGGAAAACAGAGATGTGAAGATTGGGATCCTCAGTGGGGGATCCCGAGAATTGGTTTTGCTGCACCAAGTTAAGTAGGGCAGGCTTTATTTCGAAATTGTCATCCTCAACCGTTGGGTACACAATAACAGTTTGTGGCTCAGCCGTAGACGGCGTTGCATACTCTTTGAGAGTGCGATTGGCCATGATGCTATTATTTCGTGCGTCTCTCTTTCGTTTATGCAAATACCTTTCGATCTCGTTGATTATTACAACTCGATTTCTGGTTTTTCGCATAAAAAATTGAGAACCCAAGAAGTTAGTGATAACAGAAAAATAAAAAGAAAAAAACAGAAAAAAAGAAAGAGAAGAAGAGAGAGGATTCTAATCACTAAGAAAAAGCTAATTAAATTGGTTAACTCCCCGGCAACGGCGCCAAAAACTTGATAGAGCCAAACCGCAAGTGCACGGCCTATCGAAGTAATAGAAGTAAGTAAAAGTATCGTTCCGCTAGGGAGTTGTTCAACTTAATTAACCTTTAGTGAATGATTAGAGGGAGAGAAAGTTTAGTAAAGAGGGGTTTTGATTGCTGAAGATAAAAACAATATTAATAAAAAGCCTCGGGATCATTGGTTTGTCATAATGACGAATCCTTCACTAGACAAGACCTAAACATCTAATTTCATGGTTTACACACTAATTTCTAAAGACCGGTTTCCCTTAGCCCCTCACCTTTCCGATGAAAGTCTAGTGAGAGTTTACTTCTAGCAACCAAGCCTATTTCGCTGACATGATTACTAGAAGATGCATAGAGGATTGAAACTACTCTTTGTCTCAATAATTGCAAAGACTATTTCACTGTTTTGCAATTATTGTCTAGATTCACTTGTTCCAACATCAAGACTCCGCTCTCGCTTTATGAATTGATGTTTGGGATGATGGATTAACGATTATCAAACCCTCCGCTTTCGCTTCCACAATTTGATAATTGTTAATCCACGTTAAGACGGTGAATCTAGATTAGAAATTAGGGTTACATAGAAATTAGGGTTTAGGCTTGTTTTGTTTAGGATTGAGTCATTAGACTCCCCAACAATCCCAAGACGAAGAAGTCTACTCACTCATGTTCATCGTAGACATGGGGGAAGAAGAGAGAAAAACAGTAAAATAAATTGCAAGGAAAGTAAAAAGGAAATAAAGACTTTTTATTGAAATAATGCTTGAAATAAACAAAGTAAAAGGTTAATGTTTATGGTGGAGAGCTACTCTATTTATAGCTTTACAATCGACTTAGAAACTAAGCAACTAAAAGGATAAAACGGTAAAGCTGCAACAGGGTAACTTGGGCCCGAAGAAAAAGCAGCAAAACAGGTTCTGGAATCGAGCACGGCCGTGCCACATATTGGCACGGGCCGTGCCAAGCTTCTGGTACGGGGAGAATGTATTTTTGCCCCGTATCTTCGTATTCTTGCGCTGTATTTGCTCCAGTCCTCTTTCTTTCGCTCCAAGGCACCTTCCACCATATATTAATTCCTAAAATAAAATAAAAGACAATTTAAAGTAAAATATTCTAAAAGAAAATAAAATGCAATAAAATAAAACTAAATCTAAAATAAAACTAAACTAAATAAGGCAATAAATTAGACTATCTATGACTCATCAAACCCCAATTTCATTACCACTCAACTAAATAAAAATGAATACAATTTATGAAAATCATGAACAAGCTTTAAGTTGATCAACCTCTAATTTGTTTCAATCATTTTTATAAGTTTTAGATAATAAAACACCACAGTAGCAGAAGCATAATTGCTACATTGAATAATTGTGCATATTGGTAGCAACAACTAGGAAACTGATAGATCACATGACTGGTTTTTCAGCACAAAATTAACAAACAAAAGTAAGTTTTTCTAAAGTACTTTCTATGTCATTAAAAGAAAGAAAACACTTTCTATTCCATTATATATTATATAGAATCAAAAGGCACTTATGCTCCTTAATCAATGAACATTTTGCAATAAGTATTCTCTAAATTGAGGAGATAATTCCAATTATAGAACTAGGTAATTTTGATGTTCTAATACAATATTATGTTTATATTAAAATTAAACCAGTACAGTATCTTTGACTAAGATACAAAAAATCAGCATCAACATTTATTGTTAAAAGAAAATTGAACCTATACATAAAAATTTGATACAAGAAAATTTGTGATAATTAAAGGCAAACCAGATGATAGAACTCAAATTATATGTAACTATGCAAGAAGAAAGACGGAGTGAAATAAAAGTGACAATTGAGAAGCAAATGATCATAAAGGATCATGTTAGAATCAAATCAAAATGATTGAACGAAATGATGTTTAAAGGGAATTGAAAACTTGAAAGAAAAACAATGCAGAAGGAAAATAAAGACTGAATCATTCAACAAATAAGCAATTCAGAAATGACCATTCAAGAAACTTTGATAGATAATCACATGAGTTATGCAAAGTAAGGAAGCACAGTGTCACCACATAGTTGACACACTAATTTCTAGCTTTTCTAAATGCACATTGAATATACACACATTAGTGATTCCAACATAAAATGGATCCATAAAGTGTTAGTGAGATTAGTTATGATTGTTCATAGGAACATTAAATAAAGTAGTTAAGATATTCATAACTCACGAAATGTCTTTGTACGCTTTTTCTATAAACAAGTGATGATAATAGAAGTTTTTATGCTTTGGAAAATTCAAATACAATGTAGTAGTATAAAGATATGGCACGTAAAACAAATTCACTCAATATCCAATAAAATCAACCCAACCAATTTTACTTTGGAAATCAAATAAGACAATATTGATAGGACTTTCAACCATTCAGTATGCCAACTTTAGATATATTTTTGTGACTAACGAAGTACTAAGTTGCGTTACAGAGATACCAACCTTACTTCGTTGCAGAGAAACTAAGTTGCGTCGATCTTGTTCCCCTGTCCGCTTGCCTAAACAATCTGGAACTCAAATGAAAGGAATTGATTAATGCTCTAAAAAAGGCACAGGTTGAACACCAAGGAAAAAAAGGCACAAAACAATCTACTATCAGAATCTAATCAAAGTAACTCAAGTTGAGCAAAGCACATACATAGAAAATGCAATGATACATTCAATAGATATAAAGGTTAGCAATGAAGGTGAAAATATTGAGACACCTATAGCTTTTAAAATAGTTGCAAGTAATCAATTTATAATCTCCCATAAGCATAACATTCAATGGCTCGGTAAACATGGCAAAATGATTGACAACAAAAGGGAGATAAACACACATTATAAATTTTTCTACACAAAAATTTAAAGATATCACACTAAATTAAACTACAACCATTTTACTTCACAAGAATATCTATAAATTTTCTACAGTTTCTCCCTAAAATATGTTTCTTTTTTAGGTTATATATACATTAAAATTCAAATATACCACACAAACAACCAATCAAGAGTCAAAACCACTTTATCACAACCCCTCTTAATTTTAATTTTTACCTTAGGTTACAAATTAACTAATTAAATCAAAAATAAAATAAAAAACAACATTACAGAAAGAAAGAAACTAGGGTTAGGGTGTACCTTGAGTTGGGAGAGGAGATTTGAAGCAGAATTGATTGAGTGAAGGAACTGAGTAACAGTGAAGAGTTATGCATCGATTGAGTGAAGGAATGAGGAACAGTGAAGAAAAGGAAGAAGAGGAACAATGTGATTTCTTCAATGGATTCGATTGCTTTAATTCGGTCAGCCACGAAAGAGGAACAGTGAAGAGGAACAATGCGATTGCTTCCATTCGGTTTTGGAGGTAAGATTTAGATTGACGAATTAAGGTTTTGGAGGTGTGTATGGAGACTTAGGTTTTAGATTTGGGGGGGAAAGTGAGCTTGGAGGATTAAGTGTTTTGGAGGTGTGGAGGGAGACTGAAATTGGAATTTGGAAAAGAGGGAGGGTGAAAAACATGCGACCCTTGTGTGATTTTTTTACAGTATATAATTTTATTTTTTACAATATCTTATACATAATTTTATTTCTTATAAAATATAATTTAATTTTTTTAATATATTAGATAGATAATAAATGATATAAAAAGTTAAATAAATACATTAGATAGATAACTAATATGATAAATTCATTACATTGAACATAAATGTTTCATTATTATGATAAAATAATTACATTAAAGACATCATGTGTTTTATCAAGGGTTATTCATCATTGTCATAATAAAAATCATCCGCATTGTTGTCGGGTTATTTGCATCTTCCCCACTGTCTCTAGAGTTGCTTGACTCCTCCCCACTGTTAGTGTCAATAAGTAACATTTGAGCTAACATTTCAGCATCAACTTGCTGACCATCAACATCTCTGTCAACCAAATCTGTAACAGGATCGACTTCAATCACATCTGGAACATGTGATATTTCATCATCTTGGTAAGATATTTCTTTATCTGGAACTTCTGTCTCAATTTGACCTCATGGTTTACACTTGATAGCAACACACCATCCATGTTTGCGCCGATGATGAGAATGATAAGGTACATAATACACTTGACTAACTTTACTTGCCAAAATGAAAGGGTCAAAAGCATCATACATTATGTTCATTCGTACATCAACATTTTTATACTTTGGATCAATTTTCATCCCATTTGCAGGGTCAAACCAGTCACAATAAAACAATACAACTTTGTCAGGTTCATCTACATATACGTAAGTTACTTCAAATATGTGTTTGATCACACCATAGAAGTCATCTTCATCTCCATCACTAAATGACAAAGACGTCCGTGGTGATGAAAAACTGATAAGGCAGACTGAAACCCTTCACTTTCAAAAATAACTTCATTCCGTGTATTTCTTGGGGTCAACATCAACTGGTTGAAGTAATGAGAGATGAAATAGTTTGTTTCCCGACGCACGTAAGCTGCAACTATTGATCCCTCGACCCTTGTTTATTTCTCACCATTCGCTTTGCATAATCCATGAACCTTTCAAAATGATATATCCACCTCTATTGAACAGGTCCACCGAGCCAAGCTTCATATGAGAGATGTACAGGAAGATGTTCTGTAGAATCAAAGAAACCTTGGGGCAAAATTGCTCCAATTTACAAAGAATGATAGGAACATTCTGATACATTTTAACAAGTTCATCCATCCTCAAGGTTGAAGCACACAAGTCTTTAAAAAATTGGCTAATTTCAGTCAATGGGTTTATAACATTGTTTGGCAATTAACTAAAATGCAATTGGAAGTAAGCGTTCCATGAAAACGTGGGAATCATGAATTTTCATTCCACAGTCTTCCAGAGTTGACATTTGTACACCTCGACAAGTTAGAACAATATCAGTCTGGCATGCTCAATTCTTTCAACCACTGACAAACAAAGTTTTCTTCATCAACAGTTAGACAACAAAGTCTTCATACACTACAAGAAATACTGGATTTTCCTACCAAAATTTATGAGGAATTGTTTACCGAGGAATTACCGACGAAAATTTCATCGGAAAGCATCTGTCAGTCAAAGGGGGTCCCATATACACAACAAAGTGGGGTGTGGCAGCTTGTGATTGGTTGTATTTACCGAGGAAATATTTCGTCGGAAAAATCTGGCCCCACATGCAGAATAAAGTTGAAAAAAGTGTGTGTGGTAGCTTGTGATTGGCTGGCTTTACCGAGAAATATTTCGTCGGAAAGCACCGGCCCCACACGCAGAAAGTTGTTAAAAAAGGGTGCGTGGCAGCTTGTGATTAGTGAACTTTATTGAGGAAAATTTCGTCGAAATACATGGGACCCACTGACGCACTAGCCGTTTGTTACTGTTGCAGATCTCTGTATATAAATATAGCTCTTCACTCACAATCAATTCCAAACCTTTCCTTACAATTTTCTCCACTCTATTCTCACTCAAATTTTCTTAACATCACTCAAATTTTATTCTCCATCATTTTATTATCATTGTTAAAGTTTCTAACACAGGTTATTATTGTTATTTTTTTATAATTGATTTCAATTTATTTTTTTTATAATTGATTTCAATTTTACATGTGGTTGAATTTATATATTTTTAATGTAATTATTAAAATAAGTTACATTTTTGTATATATTTTTGTTGGTTCTGATCCATTTTGAGGTTGATGTTGTTGTTAGTTGCCGTTGATTTTGCTGCCTCTGCTTAGTGCGTCGACTTATTATTTGAGGTTGGTATATTTCTAACTTAGTTTAAATAATTTCTATAATGGTATGATTAGTAATATATATTAGTTATTAGAAAAATAGTTAGTAAAATTATATTGTAAATAAAAATGTTCTTGGGATTTTTCTAAAAAAAATATTAGTTGGATTTCTTCAAAAAAGATATTTAGTGGGATTAAATTAAATTTCAACTTATTAGTGTTTCTTTCAAAAAAAAAAAAAACTTATTAGTGCGAGAGAGTATAATAAAAAAAGTGTTAGTTTGTAGAAAATCTTGTATGTTTTTTTTTTGGATAAGGCAAGAAATGGAAATGGAAATGGTGAAGGATTCATTGTTGAATAGTGGCGCATCTGATGTTCCCTTTACTCCTTATCTGACAAAGGCACGGTAAAATAAGCAACCAAGGAAGTAACCAAGGCAACATATTCAACCCGCTCACAGGGTCCTCTTCCCAATAATCAATGAAGATTATTTATTGGAATATCCGTGGAGTTGGCAATCATGACTCCCGTCTAGCTCTTAGTGAATTTTATCGTACACATGGCCCGTCATTGATTTTTTTGGCTGAGCCAATGGTTTATCTATGTTATGTTCCTAGATGGTTCTGGACAACTATTAGAACAACTAAACATTATGCTAATAATCGAGGTTCACTGTTACCGAACCTTTGGGCATTGTGGGGGCCGGATACTGATTTTGTGGTTCGGTATGATTCTTTGCAGTGTCTGGTGTTGGAATATGTTTGTAATGATCGAAAGATTTATATAGCAGGGATTTATGCTAGCACTAATTATTTACTCCTTCAACAACTTTGGGCCGAGTTGACAGGTTTACATAATTTTTATGTGGCGCCTTGGATTTTTGTGGGAGATTTTAATGCGATCTTGGGAGCTTATGAGAAGCGGGGCAGGAGGCTACCTCCTTCAATTTCTTGTAATGATTTCCTTGGTTGGACTAATGGGAATCTCTTTCTGCACTTAGATACCATTGGTGTTCACTATACTTGGTATAACGACATGTTGAATTCTGATACGGTGGCTCTTCGACTGGACCGGGCAATTTGAAATGAAGCGTGGACTGATTTTTGATGGGCTATGACTTGTACTGCTCAGGTTCATATCCATTCAGATCATAACCCTCTTTTGTTGAATATGAATACTTCTCTTCATGGTAAGCGCACCTCTTTTAAATTTTTTAAAGTTTAGACCACTCATGAGGATTGTCGTCGCTGGTGATGCAAACTTGGAATAAAAATGTGGTGGGGACTGGTATGCACCGATTGCAGCTGAAACTTGTTGGTGTCAAGGAGGCATTCAAAGTTTGGAACATGTGCATTTTTGGTGATGTTCATAGGCAGCTTGAGCTTGCTACCTCGGAGGTTGATCACATTCAAAAACTTATTCATATTCATGGTCTTGATAATGATTTGCATGCGCAAGACTTACATGCACAGTTACTTATGATGAAAACTTTAAATTGTAAGGACCTTTTTTGGCGTGAGAAGGCTAGGCATCAACAGTTCCTTCATGGTGATAGGAATTCAACTTATTTCGACCGGTTAGCTAAAATAAAATCCTCCTTTATGCCGATTTCTTTGTTGATGATGGGGGATGTGCGACTAACTGAACCTCGTCATATTGAGGAACATGTGCTAGATTATTTTCAGGGTATTTTTGGTGTTGATAATTCTTGTATTCAGAACAATTTGGTAAGTAGAGTAATTCCATCGTTGGTTACTGATAATGAAAATTCAATGCTAACTGCGGTTTTGGGGGACATTAAGTGGGCAATGTTTGATTTGAATGGCAATGGTGCGCCTGGTCCTGACGGTTTTGGGGGACATTTTTTCCAACACTTTTGGGATATAGTTGCTTCTGATGTGATTTCCTCGGTGCAAGAATTTTTCTATGCAGGTTATATTATTCCAAATCTGAACTCTAATGTAATTGTTTTTGATCCCGAAAGTTCTCACCGCTTGTTCCATGGGTGACTTTCGTCCTATTGCTCTGGCCAATTTTCAATTCAAGATTGTGACAAAAATCCTGGAAGAGAGGCTAGCTATTATTTCTATGCGGATTGTTTCCCCCCATCAAAGAGATTTTATCCGTGACCGTAACATTTCCGACTGTGTCATTTTAGATTCGGAGGTAATCAATTTATTGCCGAAGAAGCGATTTGGTGGTAATGTGGCTGTGAAGGTTGATATTCGGAAGGATTTTGATACCATGGATTGGAATTTTATTTTGTTGGTTTCAAAAACTTTTGGCTTCCATCCAGTTTTCTGTGATTGGATCCGTGCGATTTTGCACTCTGCTCGCTTGTCGGTTCTGGTGAATGGTATTATTGTCGGTTTTTTCCTTGCAAGAGAGGAGTCCGCTATGGAGACCCCTTGTCCCCACTTCTTTTTTGTCTTGCATAGGAAGTGCTTAGTAGAGCAATTGAGTTGGAGCGTGTTTCCGGTGCCCTGTAGTCTATGCCGTATTGCAGGGGTATCTATTTGTCAACACATATCCTTTATGCAGATGATATTTTTATTTGTTGTGCGGGTACTCGCAAAAATATTCGGTGCCTTTTACGGGTGTTTGATTGTTATTCAGAGGTTTCCGAGTAGTTGGTGAATTTCGATAAGAGTAAGTTGTTTATAGGGGCAATGACGTCAGTAAGGTCTCGAAGTCTGGCTAGATTGTCTGGTTTTTCTTGGAGGTTATTCCTTTTTAGTATCTTGGCTGCCATAATTTCCAAGGAAGGCCGAAGCGTATCCATTTTCAAGCAATTGTTGATAGAACTAAGGTGAAACTTGCTTCTGGGAAAGGATATCTCTTGACGATTATGGGCAGAGTTTAGTTGGTGAAATCTATAATACATGTTGAGTTGAAAACTTCATAACCAAGATTCTCAATGTGCTACTCTTTTTAGGCATCGATATTTTTGTAACGGGATTCCTCGACGAAGTTACATCAAATCATCTGTTTGGCTTGGCATAAAATCGCATATGGCTACTGTCCTTGAAAATTCCATTTGGCTGATTGGTAATGGCGAAATGATCAATTTATGGTTAGATAATTGGTTGGGCTCCTCTCTTGTTTCTGTTTTGAATATCAACCCCGCCTCTTTCAGCTTTCTTTCCACCACTCTCTGCTCGGTTATGGATGCTGGTAGGTGGCGCTTACCACCTCTTCTTCTCTCCAACTCGGTGGTTGCAGCTAGCATATTGAATATCACTCTTCTGGTGATGTCGTTAATTGACAAATTGGTTTGGATTCGTAAAACAGATGGTGACCTCACATCCAAGCAAGAATTTCTTTTTTTGAGAGGTCCCTTGCACATGGTTGATTGGTCTTCTCTTATTTGGCGACCTTGTATCCCGCCATCCCAGTCTTTTATTTTTTTGGTGTTTGATGCATCAGAAGTTGCCCACTGATGAGCACCTACAGTCACATGGTTGCACTATTGTGTCGATTTGTGTGCTTTGTTACAGATCATTTGAGACTTCGGATCGTTTATTTTTCTCTTGTGACTATGCGGTTAGCGTTTGGTGTTGGCTAGGATCGATATTGCATTGTACCTTTCCTTTGCAATCAGCTGATGCGCTTTTAAGGTGTATTCCGGCTGTTTGCACATCACCGCTTTGGGATGTTTATGTTTCTGCCATAGTCCATGTGTTGCACACAATTTGGTTGGCCCGTAATGCCATCAGATTTGGAGGTTGCATTATCTCTTTACAAATGGCGCAAAATAATATTATTGCTTCTGTTTCCTTGAGCGGCTCTCTCTCAGCAGGTAACTATATTCCTTCAGACACCTCTTTGTTGGAAATGTTCCATGTTCCCCTTTCTTTTCGTCGGTTTAAAGAGATTACTCCTATGGTTTGGAATAAGCGTGGCAACAAAACCCATACATGTGGGTACCCGCCCGAACCAAACCCAATTTGACGGGTTTTCCCCACTTTGACTGGGTTTGGGTATGGGTATGGGTTTTCCCCGATTTCTAAACATGGGTACGGGACGGGTAACGGGGATATAGGTACCCACCCGAACCCATACCCAAACCGGTCCCGAATGTAGAAAATCAATTTACTACCCTTTTATATAAATAGAAATCTAAATCCTAAGTCATTTTACTCATACAGTCAGAGTCTTAGTCTTTTAGATGACACTCACTTGTCACAATTCTCTCCTCCTATATCTCACATTCTCAGTCTCTCTTCTCAATGACTATAATCATCGATCGTCATCATCTCTTTGTTGGATAATGCATTACAACATTGTGTTTGGGGATGAAAAATACTTTTACTTTTATTAGAAAAAAATTACCTAATGCGGGGATGGGGATGGGTCGGGGATACCCGAACCCGTTGGGGACGGGGATGGGTATCGATTTGTCATCCCCGTTGGGTATGGGTAGGGTAACGGGTAAACATATGAGAGTAGGGTATGGGGACGGGAAAGGTAAAACCCGTCCCCACCCCGCCCCATTGCCATGCCTAGTTTGAAAGCCTCCAACCATCCATTGGGTAAAGGTCAATACATATGGATCTGTCAGAAACTCCCTCGCGTCTTGTGGGGGTATTTTCTGTGATCACAGAGACACTTTTTTGGGCTGTTTTGCTTCTAACTTGGGCCTAGTGTCGGTTTTTAAAGCAGAGCTTTCATCCATTATTTTTGCTATGATATTTGCTTCAAGGTACGATTGGCTCAACCTTTGGTTGGAGAGTGATTCCTCTTCTGCGGTGCTTGCTTTCAAAAATTCCAACTTGACTCCTGTCTGTCTTCGGAACCGCTGGCATAATTGTTTTCATCTTGGAATTACTGTTGTCTGTTCTCACATTTATTGTGAAGGAAATTGTTGTGCGGATAAGATGGCTTCTCTCGGTCATGACCTGTCTGACACAGTTTGGTTTGATGTTTTACCTCCGCCATTGTCTTTAGACTTCTTTAGGGATAGGAACGGCTTGCCTAATTATCGTTTTCCCTAATTTGTCGGATATTTCTTTTCTCTTCTTCGTATTGTTTCGAGGGTTTTGGCCTAGTCCCCCCTCTTGTACATATATTTTTCCTTTTTTTAATAATATATATGAAGCAGGCGGCAAAGGATAGGAGTTCCAGTGGGGTGCCAACCTAGTTAGGATGTCTCTGGGCTCCTTGATGTCTAACCTTCTTCTTGCCTTATCCAAAAAAAAAACTACAAGTTTTTCTACAAACTAACACATTTTTTATTATACTCTCTCACACTAATAAGTTTTTTTTTTGAAAGAAACACTAATAAGTTGAAATTTAATTCAATGCCACTAAATTTTTTTTTTTGTTGAAGAAATCCAACTAACATTTTTTTTTAGAGAAATCCCAATAACATTTTTATTTACAATATAATTTTACTAACTATTTTTCTGATAACTAATATTTATTACTAATCATACCATTGTAGCAATTATTTAAACTAAGTTAGAAATATACCAACCTCAACTTATAAGTCGATGAACTAAGCAGAGGCAGCAAAATCAACTGCAATGAACAACAACACCAACCTCAAAATGGATCGGATTAAATATATAAATTCAAACACATAAAATTGAAATCAATTATAAAAAAAAATTGAAAGCAATTATAAAAAAAATAACAATAATAACCTGTGTTAGAAACTTCAACAATGATAATAAAATAATGGAGAATAAAATTTGAGTGATGTTAAGAAAATTTGAGTGAGAATATAGTGGAGAAAATTGTAAGGAAATGTTTGGAATTGATTGTAAGTGAAGAGCTATATTTATATACAGAGATCTGCAACGGTAGCAAACAACTATTGCGCGAGCGGGTCCCATGTATTTCGACGAATTTTTCCTCGGTGACGTCCACTAATCACAAGCTGCCACACATCCTTTTTCAACTGCTTTCTGCGTGTGGGGCTGGTCCTTTCTGACGAAATATTTCCTCGGTAAAGCCAGCCAATCACAAGCTGCCACACACCCTTTTTTCAACTTGATTCTGCATGTGGGACCATAATTTTCCGGCAAAACATTTCCTCGGTAAATACAACCAATCACAAGCTGCCACGCTCCACTTAGCTGTGAATATGAGACCCCCTTTGACTGACAGATGCTTTTCGATGAAATTTTTGTCGGTAATTCCTCGGTAAACAATTCCTCGGTAATTTCCTCGGAATTTTTGGTAGGAAAATCCAGTTTCTTGTAGTGTATGAAGACTTTGTTGTCTAATTGTTGATGAAGCAAAATCAGTTTGTCAGTGGTTGAAATAATTGAGGATGTCGGACATATATTGTTCTAACTTGTCGAAGTGTGCCGACGTCAACTCTGGAAAACTGCATGGAATGAAAAGTCATGATTCCCACGTTTTCATGGAACGCTTACTTCCAATTACGTTTAGTTCATTGCCAAACAATGTTATAAACCCATTGACTGAAATTAGCCAATTTTTTAAAGACTTGTGTGCTTCATCCTTGAGGATGGATGAACTTGTTAAAATGGATCAGAATGTTCCTATCACTCTTTTTAAATTGGAGCAAGTTTTTCCCCCAGGTTTCTTTGATTCTATGGAACATCTTCCGGTGCATCTCGCATATGAAGCTTAATTCGGGGACATGTTCAATATAGGTGGATGTATCCTTTTGAAAGGTTCATGGGTTATGCAAAGCGAATGGTGAGAAATAAAGCAAGGGTTGAGGGATCAATAGTTGCAGGTTACGTGCATCGGGAAACAAACTATTTCATCTCTCATTGCTTCAACCAGTTGATGTTGACCCCAAGAAATACATGAAGTGAAGTTATTGTTGAAAGTGAAGGGTTTCAATCTGCCTTATCAGTTTTTCGTCACCACGGACATCTTTGTCATCCAGTGGTGGAGGTGAAGATGACTTCTATGGTGTGATGAAACACATATTTGAAGTAACTTACCTATATGTAGATGAACCTAACAAAGTTGTATTGTTTTATTGTGATTGGTTTGACCCTGCAAATGGGATGAAAATTGATCCAAAGCATAAAACTGTTGATGTACGAATGAAAAGAATGTATGATGCATTTGACCCTTTCATTTTGGCAAGTAAAGTTAATTAAGTGTATTATGTACCATATCCTTTTCATCACCGGCACAAACATGGATGGTGTGCTGCTATCAAGTGTAAACCAAGAGGTCAAATTGAGACATAAGTTCCAGATAAAGAAATACCTTACCAAGATGATGAAATATCACATGTTCCAGATGTGATTGAAGTCGATCCTGTTACAGATTTGGTTGACAGAGATGTTAACGGTCAGCAAGTTGATGCTGAAATGTTAGCTCAAATGTTACTTATTGACACTGACAGTGGGGAGGAGTCAAGCAACTCTAGAGACAATGGGGAATATGCAAATAACCCTAACAACAATGTGGATGATTTTTATTATGAAAATGAAGAATAACCCTTGATAAAACACATGATGTCTTTAATGTAATTGTTTTATCATAATAATGAAACATTTATGTTCAATGTAATGAATTTATCATATTAGTTATCTATCTAATGTATTTATTTAACTTTTTATATCATTTATTATCTATCTAATATATTAAAAAAATTAAATTATATTTTACAAGAAATTAAATTATTTATCAGATATTGTAAAAAATAAAATTATATACTGTCAAAAAATCACACAAGGGTCGCAGGTTTTTCACACTCCCTCTTTTCCAAATTCCAATTTCAATCTCCCTGCACACCTCCAAAACACTTAATCCCTCAATCTCACTTTCCCCTTAAATCTAAAACCTAAGTCTCCATACACACCTCCAAAACCTTAATTCCTCAATCTCAATCTCACCTCCAAAACCGAATAGAAGCAATCACATTGTTTCTCTTCACTGTTCCTCTTCTGTGGCTGAACGAATCGAAGCAATCGAAGTCATCAAAACAATCACACTATTCCTCTTCTTCCTTTTCTTCACTGTTCCTCATTCCTTCACTCAATCGAAGCATAACTCTTCACTGTTCCTCGGTTCCTTCACTTAATTGATTATACTTCAAATCTGCTTTCCCAACTCAAGGTACACTCTAACCCTAGTTTCTTCCTTACTGTAATGTTGTTTTTTATTTTATTTTTGATTTAATTAGTTAATTTGAAACCTAAGGTAAAAAAATAAAATTAAAAGGGGTTGTGAGAAACTGGGTTTTACTCTTGATTGGTTTTTTGTGCGCTAGATTTGAATTTTAATGTATATATAACCTAACAAAGAAATATATTTTAGAGAGAAATTGTAGAAAAATTTATAGATATTCTTGTGAAGTAAAATGGTTGTGCGTTTATCTCCCTTTTGTTTTAATCCTTTTACCATGTTTACTTTGCCATTGAATGTTTTGCATATGTGAGATTATAAGTTGACTTACTTTCAATTATTTTAAAAGCTATAGGTGTCTCAATATTTTCACCTTCATTGCTAACCTTTATATCTATTGAATGTATCATTGCATTTTCTCCGTACGTGCTCTGCTCAACTTGAGTTACTTTGATTAGATTCTGATAGTAGATTGTTTTGTGCCTTTTTTTCCTTGATGTTCAACCTGTGCCTGTTTTAGAGCATTAATCAATTCCTTTTATTTGAGTTCCAGATGTTTTAGGCAAGCGGACAGGGAAACAAGATCGAAACGCAACTTAGTTTCTCTGCAGCGAAGTAAGATTGGTATCTCTACAACGCAACTTAGTACTTCGTTAGTCACAAAAATATATCTAAAGTTGGCATAATGAATGGTTGAAAGTCCTATCAATATTGTCTTATTTGGTTTCCAAAGTCAAATTGGCTGAGTTGAGTTTCTTGGATATTGAGTTAATTTGTTTTAGGTGCCATATCTTTGTACTACTTCATTGTATTTGAATTTTCCAAAGCATAAAAACTTCTATTATCATCACTTGTTTATAGAAAAAGTGTACAAAGACATTTTGTGAGTTATGAATATCTTAACTACTTTATTTAATGTTCCTATGAACAATCATAACTAATCTCACAAACACTTTATGAATCCATTTTATGTTGGAATCACTATTGTGTGTCTATTCAATGTGAATTGGAAAATCTAGAAATTAGCGTGTCAACTATGTGGTGACACTGTGCTTCATTACTTTGCATAACTCATGTCTATCAAAGTTTCTTGAATGATCATTTCTGAATTGCTTATTTGTTGAATGATTCAGTCTTGATTTTGCTTCTGCATTGCTTTTCTTTCAAGTTTCCAATTCCCTTCAAACACAATTTGGTTCAATCATTTTGATTTGATTCTAACATGATCCTATATGATCATTTGCTTCTCAATTGTCACTTTTATTTCACTCCGTCTTTCTTCTTGCATAGTTACATATAATTTGAGTTCTATCATCTGGTTTGCCTCTAATTATCACAAATTTTCTTGTATCAAATTTTTATGTATAGGTTAAATTTTCTTTTAACAATAAATGTTGATGTTGATACTTTGTATCTTAGTAAAAGATACTATACTGGTTTAAATTTTAATATAAGCATAATATTGTATTAGAACATCAAAATTACCCACTCCTATAATTGGAATTATCTCCTCAATTTAGAGAATACTTATTGCAAAATGTTCATTGATTACGGAGCATAAGTGCCTTTTGATTCTGTATAATGTTTAATGGCATAAAAAGTGTTTTCATTATTTTAATGAGATAGAAAGTACTTTAGAAAAACTTACTTTTGTTTGTTAATTTTGTGTTGAAAAACCAGTCATGTGATTATCTATCAAAGTTTCCTAGCTGTTGCTACCAATATGCACAATTATTCAATGTAGTAATTGTGCTTCTTCTACTATGGTGTTTTATTATCTAAAACTTATAAAAATGATTGACACAAATTTGAGGTTGATCAACTCAAAGCTTGTTCATGATTTTCATAAATTGTATTCATTTTTATTTAATTGAGTGGTAATGAAATTGGGGTTGAAGAAGTTCTGACAGTAAGCTTCATACACATAATAGCTATTTGATACTGATGTTTTATTGGTTGTATTTTGACTTGTGCAGAAATAAGAAAACTTATCATATGAACTAGTTCAACAAACATTGTAACTCATCTGATTCTTGTGTGTGTGTGTGTGTGTGTGTGTGTGTGTGTGTGTGCACGCGTATTAATTATTCTTTATTGTATAATTATGCAAGGGATATCTGGGCGAGGCAAGGGTAGGGGTAAGGCTCATGCTGTAGATCATGGAAAGCCAAAGAAAAATAAGTATCGAAATAGAATAGATGTTTCCTCAGACCCTACCAGACAGTGGGTTTGGCCTACGGGGGTTACCTTCTGTAACATTGATGAACATACTGGTACTCATATTTCTACTTATGCTACTCCACCACCTTACTCCACTCCATTCCTGATTATTCTTCCAGCAGCTACTACTAATCAACCCCCCATATATATTATGCCTGAATTTACTCCTCCATCCACACATTTGCCGGGTTACAACACCACCCCATATATTCCTCCCGCATCATTTCCAGCAGCTACTACTAGTCAGCCCCCCACACATTCTATGCCTGGTTTTGCCATGCCTGGATTTACTCTGCCATCCACACATTCACAAGGTTACAACACCACCCCATATATTCATCCAACATCATTTCCAGCAGCTACTAGTAGTCAGCCCCCCACACATTCTATGCCTGGTTTTGCCATGCCCGGATTTACTCCAGCATCCCTCCAGGTTACAACACCACCACATATAATGTCCGAGAGGGATTTAATACATCTGTTCCACCACCACCATCAGACCTGGAAATGATGCAAGACATGATGCGAGATGGAAATTTCCTAGACTTAATGCAAATTGTGAACAAACACAACAACAATAACAACAACAACAACAACAAAGATGAATAGGTACCGTCTGGGGGCGTTCAACAACGACGACCACGGCGTCATATCTGTGCGACCCACGCCAACGATTGGCATAACTTGTGGGTATTGTTGTGAAGTAACTTCCAATGTTGCATCTGCCATCGATGGATTTGATGGACTAGATTGCGAATCATTGTTACATGTATTACGTACCATTTCTGGGAGTTTCTTCTTATTTCTTAAGAACATGCACAACAAGAATGACAAGATTTTAAAAAGAACGAACAAACTGCTAAGAAAAAATGCTTTTTTTTTTGGTTTCTTAAACAAAAAACACAAACAGTCCCACTGGGCGTGCCAGTTTGTTTACCCTGGTTTTTGGTAAACAAACTCTGGTTTCCAAAATGGTTAACTTTTAAGATCAACCAGTAAATCTCGGGGCATATTGTGTTTATGTTTGGTAGAAAGTATGAATGTTCTTGATGTAAAATATGAATGTAACTGTCGGAATCAAACACGCGTCGAATCCGTTGAAGTAAATTGCTAAAAAGAAAAGAGTAAATTGCAAGTAATTTAAAGGATAAACTTAAATTGCATAAATGAATGTAAAGTGGTACACAGATTCATACATTTGCAACTTGTTTACTCGTTTCTCCTAATGAGCAGATAGTTTGAGTTTTTTAAGTTTTGTGTGTATGTGAATTGTGACCCGTTTTTCCTATGAAAAACTCTTATTTATACTAAGTAACTGCCTATATAAAAACTGTCGAACATAACCGCTAATAACTATCCTAGACATCTTTTGAATTTCAAATGACATCTCTTCGACAGTAACTGCTGCTTGGCTTGTGGATCTGGCACCAACGAACGACAACATCTCTTTAAGTCCATGAACTCGATCCAGCTTGTGAGTCGAACTCATTTAGATTTCTTCAAAACCTAAGTCAAACTTAGTTGACTGCATTTATTGTAGCCTGTCAAAAATACAGGCTAACAAATTTCCCCCAAAAAAAGTCTTCTTCGTTTGTATCTTCAGATAAAAGAAGAAAATGACGTTTTTGAACTTCGTCGAACATATCTTTCCCGTCAAAATAGATAATATCACTATTGTAACAGCCCAATTTTCGTTAGATTTATTTTAATTGATTTTTATATGTGTTTATTTGTTCTTGTATGTGATTATTTGCCTCTGTGTGTATTTTGGTTAGGGATTAGTAGAGTTTGGCTTAAGGAGGGTATTTTAGTCATTTTGGACTCAGGGGTATTGTGGTCATTTTGTGAGCAAGGGTAAATTAGTAAATTCACTATGAGGATTATTTACCATGTTTTAGTGGCAGAGATTATTTTCACTAAGTTACTACTGAGTAGAAACTTTGTGAATTAGTTAATGAGAAATTTAAGCCCATTAAGACAAATGAGGGTTGAGCCCATTTATGTAGAGCCTATATAAACTCTAGTCTTTAGACAAATTAGGTCATTTACACACTTCACAAACTTTTGAGAGAGGTAGAGAGAGAAAGAGCAAGAACAAGGGTTAGAGAGGAGAAGCTTGGGAGTAGAAGAAAAGGATTGTGCTCAATTGAGTTAAGGGGGATAGTGTTCATTCATAACTTAAGCTAAAAACTCTTTTTCTACTTAATTTCATAAGTGCTTATTTTGTGAATTGAGTTTTTTGTGGATTTAAAGGATGAATTTCGTGTACCCATTTTGATACTAAGTTTATGTATGTGAAATTGATGCTAAACATGTTGTTGTGGTTGAATTTGCATGTTTGAATTGTAGTTATATGAAACTTAGTTGATTTTTGCTCAAATTGGTGTAAAATGATGTTGTGGTTGTAATTGTTGATGAGTTCATGGTTAAATGATGTTGTTGTTGTTGTTGTGAGGTGTTGTTGTTGTTGATTCATGCCATGGGTATTTATAATTATGGGGTTGTGGTGTGAATTCAGTTGTTGTTGAGAGTTTTTGTGAAAAATGGATTGAATTGATGAATTGTGTTGGAATGGTGTTTGATTACAAGTTTGATATGGTTTTGATTGCTTTTCTAAGTACATAAACATATAGACAAACTTTGGGGATGAATTTGGGTGTTGGAGAATCAAAATTGGGGTTTTTGGGTGAAAAATTGTGTAAAACCAGTAAGAACAGGGGGAAACTCGGTTGAAGCTCGCTTAAAGCGAGTTCTATCTAGAAAAAACTCGCTTAACGCAAGTTACTCAGTGACATATTTCCTTGTTTTGCGTTCTTGCGTCTTTTTCACACATTTATGTTTTGAATTGGACTTTGGTGTAAGCATGAAAGTTTTAGAAAAATGAGTTAGCTTTCCAATGGTTTTGGTTTTACGTGAAAATGATTTTTAGATTTTGAGTTATGATGATAATACTCCAAGTAGGTCTTGGTAAAATTTTACGAAAATTCAGCATAACCGTTTCTAAGTCAACCTAAAACTTGTGGTTTGTTTCCAAACTTCAAAACTTGAATATTAAGAGTTCAATTAAGGTGTTTAAGGATATTTAACCTATTATATGATTGGATCAAACTTAGTTTCTTTTGATAATGAATTGGTTTTCATTTATGTTGAGTTAACTTTGTTTTGAGCCAAAAATTATCGAATTGGCGTTTTTAAATCACAATTGGCCAATGAGACACACATGTACATGAAACTGCACACAAATGTGATTATTGTATATGCATAGTGGAGGCAAATGAGTTGGTTTCCTTGTTTCCCTAGAGTTAACCGGAAAATGTGAATTTTCATCGAAATAGACGAAACTTAGGATTTTCTCAAATGAACTTTGGTGAAACTTTGAATTAAGACTTGATAGTTTGTAAGTGGCCTATGTTCATGATTATATGATTGATTAGGATTGAATTGTTGGTTTGAATTCTTGAAATAAGTTGCTTGTTTTGAAAATGTCAAAAAGATCATTTTTGTAAAATGATACGAACTTGGCATGATTTTGTTGATATTCTTTGAAAGTGTTGCCTCTTGATAATAACTTGATAGTGGGTGATCCTGTAGATGTTGTTGATGTGAATAGGCTAAATGTCGATTGTTGATGGTGATTTGATACATGCTTAAATGTTGATATTTGGAGATGGTGATTGCATGTATCAAATTATGTTGTTAAATTATTACATGCAAATGATGGTGATATTGATGGTGAATGCATGTATGCAAAATGAAGGTGTGATTTAGGATATTATATATATATATATATATATATATATCCAATGGAGGTGAAAATGATGGTGAGTTTATTGTTGAACATGTGTATAGTGAGTCATATGTTCATGCATCATAAGTCTTAGGATGTTTACATCCAGTGGAGGTGATTTAGGATATTTATATCCAGTGATGATATGATGTTTTTATTGCATCATGAGGTGACGACCTTTGTTGGTGATGGTACCACATGCATGTAGGAGTCGTGTCTAGGCGCATTACATACATTTGGTGAATTTGTTAAATGCGTCATATTTGATTATGTGTTTGATGAACCTTGGTGATTTATGTGCATTGGTGAGTTTGGTGAATTGTACACTTGGTGATATGTGGTGAATATGTGAAGATGTGTACTTGATTATGTTGTTGTTATTGGTGATACTTGTACATTTGATGATTTTAATTGATGATGTTTATTTCGGTGAAAATAATGAAATGTGATTTATATGAATGTGATTTCATGATCTTTTGGTGGCAATGACTTTCTTGCTTATACTTTCGACAATGATGAATTGTACTTGTTGAGTTAATTATGCTAAATGAGGAATAAGGTGAGAAATTCTTATATTGATTGATGATTTAAGATATGAATATGCTTGCTATGCTATGTTAGAATTATGATAGCATGATGTGTATGGAATGGGGGATAATATATATGTGATGGTAGTATTATAGGAATGTTGAGTATGTATATGTGTTATGCATGAAACCTTGAATTCTTATGCTTGATTATGATGATGTGAAGCTAACCCTCAGTGGTCGTTCGGTTGACCGCCTACCTATTTGTATGAATGGGTAGACGACTTTCAGGAATAGTTTGTTGCTTGCTTGGTGAGTGCTTGAGGATAGCGGGAGCTACCTCCGTTATCTATTTTTGGAATCTTAGTATAGGACTCTGATTTAGGATGTCAGTCTTTCTTTATTTTGGTATTGACTATGTTGTTGAAATTTTACTCATATATTGAGATTGGAGATTTTATCTGATGATGTATTTATGATGCTTATGATATGACTATTTGGAGATGTATGTTATTTATCCGCTGCGACGTTGTTGAGAAATTTTTAGTATGCATGATTTGGGAACTATTGAAGACGTGACGTCTATTTCTTGAATATTTATATTATTCGCGTGTTTTATTGCTTTAATAGAAGTAGGGTGTTACAACTATCATCAGTATCCAAAGGCAGTTGAAACAACTTTTTGTAATTTCATCAAATCCCACTTAGTGGGCCACGTTCCAACTTTTGAGAACTACCACTTTATTCAATTTTTACTAACTATCAATTTAAGATATTAACACTAAAGCTATAAAAAGGTGTAGACCTTTTCTTCTTCCCACTTTCTCGGAAAGATAACTGTACCTTTGGGTAGTGACTACATGGCCCCCAATTATAGGCAAAACTAGGCAGTTACACATCATCACTTATAACCTTTAATAGGGCTATATAAACTAATTTCCTTTCTTCTCTGTTTCATCCCTAATCCTCCTGCCATGTTTCTCAGGAACTATAACTTTCCAGACTCATTTTCTCTCACGTATTTTTAACAATGGAAATACTCAATGACGACGAACTCATATTCATCGAGCAGAAGGTAGCCGAGCATGGCACTCAACACCTTTTAAGTTTCCTGCGAACATCAAAAGATCTTGCAAGAATCTGCAAATTTCCCAGTGTTCTTAGGGCTTTGCCCCCATATTATGTGGATTTGTTGAATGACGACAGAGTATCCTCCCATCAATTAAACTTCCTCAATATGATGGTTGAAAGCGGGCATGTAGATTACTGCATGTTACATGCACTTAGTCTCATGTATGACATTAAACTTGATGTAGTAGAGACTAGATGTATTTTGAATCTCGCATTTGCTACTGAAGTTGAGGTTGCAGATTATTTCTTAATGCTACTGGATGCCTCTGCTGTTGGAGGTGAGGAAGTCGAAAGAGCAATCTCTACCTTCACCAGATTTTTCAAGGCACAGAAATTGGGAGAGCTTCGACGAAACATGGTTGGTTGGAGAGTCCCTTTCTGGGGACGCTCTCGACCTTTCTGGTGGAGTAGGCCAATACCTGATGTCTTAGTCCTCAGAAATCTTTGCCAATCTAAAGACACTTGCAAAGGGGATGGGAGATTACTTGGCATTTATTGGCCTGGTCCCGGGGAAGATTATGAATATTTACAAACCGAAGTTTGCATCCTCTGTCTATTTGACGTTGAACTCCATTGTTTCCGAAGGATGTTCAACTTTGGCCCCGTCTTTTACGACATTTAGATTATTTTAGGGCATCCGTCTTTTTGTAGTACTCGTCGAATGCTATATAATGGAACTTGCACTTAGCGTTTTAAAATGTGACACTTTTGTACTTTGCCCATTAGTGGCTTTAATCTATTAATGCCATATTTTATATTTTCAAATCAATCTTGAGTTATTTTGATTTCTTATAGTAATGGTTTATATTTTTTCAAATACTTTCCATTTATGCGCATAATTCGATTATCATCCACTAACTCTTTGACCTTGTATGCATTATTCGAAAATACTTACAAGACTTTCCATGGTCCTTCCCAACTAGGTGACCATTTTCCAAGAATTTGATCTCTCCTATCAATAGGTAAGATCACTTTCCAAACCAAATCGTTCATAGCAAAAGTCTTAGGTTTGACTCTCTTATTGTAAGACTTTTCTATCCTCTCCTTTTTCCTTGTAAGAACATCTAAAGCTCTTAACCTTTCTTAACCAAATTGACCAGTTCGTCAAAAACCATGTCCCAATAATGATCGACATGAATTTCACATTGTGTTTGGATTCTGGTCCATTGAAGACAAATTTCTGCAGGCGATACAGTGTCATGTCCAAATGTAATCCTAAAAGGAGTGGTATTGGTAGATTCTCTAGGAGAATTTCGATATGCCCATAAGGCTTGATCGAGAATCTTATGCCAACTGTTTGGCTTTTCCCTTTGTTAGCTGCTTCAACTTGACCATTTGCTTGATCATAATATGGTGTCGAACTCAACAACTTGAATCCTGTTTGATTAGCAAACAGTACCATCTTTTGGTCGGTAAAAACCGATCCTTGATCAGTGGTGATAGTTTCCGGGATTCCAAATCTATATAGTTTCTGGGCTTCTACCCATTTGGTGAAATAGTATATTTCGACTAGGATATGTTTATGTGTTCCTGACGAACCAGGTTTTATTTCACCAATTATGTCTAAAGCCCATCCTCTAAATGACCAAGGTTTTACAATTGAATGCAACTGGCTAGCAGGGACATGTTGAATTCCCGCATGCACTTGGCACTCTTGACATCCTTTTGCAAAATATATGCAGTCTTTTAACATCGAAGGCCAATATACGCCTTGTCATAACAAAAGCCATTTCATTTTGTGTCCTGCTTGATGAGAACCACATGCTCCACTATGAGTTCTAGACACTGCTAAATATGCCTCAGTTTCATTAAGACACTTAAGTAAAACTCCTTATGGAGTCTTTTTGAACAATTCGATTCCAACAATAATGTAACTTAAGGCTCTACACCTAGTTTTTTGACTGCTATTTCCTATAGGATTTTGCAAATATTCAACAATTGGTTTACGCCAATCATTGTTTGATAAATTGTCAATGACAATAATTTCGGCATAAACTTCACCATTTCGATTTGACTCTGCCGCCCCCCCCCCCCCCCCCCCAAGTTTTGGGATTGATAATTTATCTGGAGCAGCTCTCTTCGAGGCAAGTTTTTCTCTTATTTTAATGAGTTCCTCACACTTATATTCCTTCGTCAACTGCTTGACAACTAATTCAGAATCTCCTTTTATTTCGATATGTTTTGCCCCCAGTTTAAGTAAGATCTCAAGACCTGCAATTAAGGCTTCATATTCAACCTCGTTATTAGAACAAAACTTGTCAAGTCAAAACTTAAATTTAGTGGGAATATTTTCAGGTGACATAATTAAAATTCCCACTTCAGTGCCATTTTTATGGCAGGAACCATCGAAATAAAGCCTCCATGGTTGAACATCCACAAAAATTCAACGATTCTTCAACCATAGAATGATCAACGATGAAGACAGCAACAATTTGACCCTTAACAGATTTTAAACACTAGTAAGTCAATGAATATTCTGTAAGCGCCAAAGCCCATTTACCAACTCTACTGTGTAATATTGGTTTCAACAGCATATGCTTGATTATGTCAAAATGAGAATAAACATAAACATCAATAGGTTTTATATATTGCTTAAGTTTAATACAAGATAAATACAAACAAAGGCACAATTTTTCACTTGAATGACACCTTGTTTCAACATTTAAAACCCTATTAAGATAATAGATGGCTCTTTCTACGCCATTTTCATCTTCGTGAGCTAGCATACTTCTTATGGTATTATCTGAAGCAGCTATGTACAATTTCATTACTTTATCTCTAAGAGGAGGTAACAAAATAGGCGGGTTCATTAAATAAGCCTTAATCTCTTCAAAAGCTTTTTGATGTTATGGTTCCCACTTGAACATATCTTCTTTCTTCAATCGAAGTTATGGCGAAAAAACTTCAGTTCTGCCACTTAGATTTGAAATAAATCTTCTAATAAAGTTGATTTTCCCCAACAAAGATTGGAGTTCTTTCTTTGTCGAAGGTGGTTTTGTCTTTCGTTTTATTTTGATTGATTTCAATGCCTTTTTTGTGCACAACAAAACCTAAGAAATCACCTGCATGAACACCAAAGGCACATTTCAATGGATTCATTTTTAATCCATATTTTCTCATCCTTTCAAATGATCGCTGAAGGTGATCTAAGTGATCTTTTTCAGCAGAAGATTTGACAACAATGTCATCTATGTAAACCTGCATAAACTTTCCTATAAAATCATGAAACATGGAATTCATTGCTCCTTGGTAACAAGCACCAACATTTTTTAATCCAAAAGGAATCATTATCCATTCATAACAACCTAGACCCCCTGGTCATCTAAAAGTAGTCTTTGATACGTCTTCTTCATCAATATAATCTGATTATAGCTAGAATAGCCATCTAACATACTTAGATATTCAAAACCTGCTACTGAATCAACAAGCATTTCTGCCACTGGCATAGGATACTCATCCTTAGGAGTAGCTTGGTTTAAGTCTCTAAAATTAATACAGACTCTATGACTCCCATTTTTCTTAACAACGGGAACTATATCAGCTAACCAATCTACGTACCTTGCAGTTCTGATGAAGTCGCATTTCAATAGCCTTTCAAATTCTTCTTTGATCTTCAACTGAATTTGTGGTGCAAATTTTCTTAGAGTTTGTTTCACTGGCTTTTTATCAGGTTTAATAGGTAACTTGAGCTCTACAACATCTCGACTGGCATTTCATGATAATCCCAAGCGAAACAATCTTTGTACTTCTTCAAGAGCTCGAGGATTTGAGCTTTGAAATCTTTGTCAATCTTGGTGCTAATATATGTGGGTCTTTTGACCTTACCATCACCTAGATCAACTTCTTCCAAAGGGTCTTGTGCCTGCATTTTCTTGGTTGGTCCCATCAGATCCTTCTCGTAACCCAAAGGTTCATCATCATAGATGCAATCTAACCTCTGGTTTTCCAACGAACTATATTGAAAATTATCATTAACATTTTT
The DNA here is from genome assembly GCF_051527215.1 of Medicago sativa. Classification (NCBI taxonomy): domain Eukaryota; kingdom Viridiplantae; phylum Streptophyta; class Magnoliopsida; order Fabales; family Fabaceae; genus Medicago; species Medicago sativa. The sequence goes on along the minus strand of NC_140755.1, from coordinate 34,880,822 downwards.
GATATATTCTTCTTGTTCGATCTCGGCTTCCAAAGCCGCTTTTTCTTTAACTTCGGCCATATAAGCCGAAATCTTGTCCCAAACGTCGGGTTCAGACATGATTAATCATCATTATCTTCCCATCCAGTTGGTGGAACCCTAGGGCATCCCTAAATTGAGGCTTTTGAGTAAGTAGAGGCCCTGGTTCTGAGTGCACTTCCTTCACCAGTAATCTCTTTTTCCCAAGTGAAACCATCTTTAGGGTGAAGTTTCATGGGCCAAAGAACATTGTCTTGGTCTTCATAACCAAGTTCAAAAGTAGCACATGGTGCAATCTTCGCCAATTGTTTGTCAAAGGTTTTCTTGGTAATACTGTCAACCTCAGCAAGAAAGTAACTCTGGTCAACTTCTATTTTCTCCAGCTCACCATCTTCTTTCCAAAGGGTGAGCCTTTGATGCATAGTTGAAGGGATAGCTCTGACACCATGTATCCATTCCCTTCAAAGTAGTAAATTGTAGTTGGCCTTAGAAGCAACCACCAGGGAAAGTGTTGATCTTTTTACAGTCCCTACCACCAAGTCGACTTCAACAACTCCAAAAGAACTTCCAGACTTTCCTTCATAGTTAGAAAGTATGACATTGTTTGGTTTCAAATCAGACTCTGACAAACCAATCTTTTTCCAGAGAAACTGTGGCAACAAATTTATAGCAGCACCACCATTGATAAGCACTTTGTTTATCCCAACATCATTGATTTTAGCTTGGATAAACAAAGGCTTGAGATGACTTTTCATGTGATGATTAGGTTTCTCAAACATTGCTTGTTCACCTTCAACACAGCCATTGTTCACCTTCAACACAGTCTCGTCTTCAGTAATTTCTGATTTTACATCATATTCGAATGACGTTGAAATCAGCTTCGGAACTAGTAAAGTTCGATGTAATTTCGTCATCAACTTTTGTAAGATTCTCTTTCACTGCAGAAAGAGGGGGAAAAATTCTTTCAGTGGCAGGTTTTCTCACTATTTCGAAAGAAGGCACTTGTTTTTCTTTTCCTTTCTCAGTATTTGTAATGTCCTTCAAAGCATCAGCCTTTTTATTGTGTTGGAATCTACGCCATTGAGTTTTAGTCATGGGATTTTTCCCTTTGTAATTATTGTTGTAGGCGAATTTCTTTGAATTGGACGTTTCCTTCTGAGCATTAGTACTAGTAACTCTCTTCACCCATTTTGTAGGTGGAGCAATGTAATTGGACTTCTTCCCACTAGAGAATACCCATTTTTCAGTAGGGGATTTGAAGGTGGAGTAAAAGTCTTCATTTGACTTTTCTTTGAAAGTGTCTTTTAAGTTGAAGTCTTATATGTTAAATCACTTCTATTGAAATCAAACTTAGGCTTTTTGTCAACCCACTTTCCTTTCCTCTTCAACTGAGGTTTGAAGCCTTCAATGCTTATTGCAGCTTCTTTGTCGAAAACGACACTACACCTAGGGCATAGCATAGTCGTTGAATTTGAGATTTTGCATCTCTTTAGGAAATCAACCAGATCCTTCTCTGATGTTGGATACACAACCTTCATCATTTCAGCGTATTGGTCTTCAGTAACCATTCTGTTGTTGCAAATATGGTCCTCAATAACCATTTACACATCATTCTTTTGATAATTGTTAGCATTTTCGGGTTTACCAAAACTTTCAGCAACACTTTTAGCAATTTCGATGATGTTGACATCAGTTATCTCAACATACATGGAATCTGCTTGCTTGAGAGGATCTGCATCTATTTCCATAGGCTTATTTGATTTGTCTCCAAACTACAACCTTCCTTCATCAAGTGATTTTTGCACTGAATCCCTGAAAGAAACACAACGAGAAGTGTTATGGCCTAAATAACCATGAAATTTGCAAAAACCACCCTTTTTCCGTTGTTCTATTGGAGGCATTTTGAGACCTTTTGGCACTACTATTATGCCTTCATTAACTAAAAAGTCAAAAATTTCATCACTTTTAGTAACGTCAAACGAGTACGTTTTCGACAAATATTTCTCATTTTTTGGTTCCCCAGGATTCTTACCATTGGATGGCCTCAGAACTTTACAACTAAAAGGAGGGCCATGTTTTAATTCTGCGAGATTAACCTCACTATTTTTGACATCATCAAAATTTAAATCAAATTCTGGATCAATGTCATCAGTGTCGACATAAGCGGCGTTTTCCTTTTTACTGAACTTACTAGTCCTTGCTTTCTCAGCTTTAAGTCTCTCGACTTGTCGGACCCTATCAGCTAACTGTGCCATATCCCTTAAGTATTGGGTATCTAGTTTCTTTCGAATAGTATAATCTACACCACCAGTAGCCATTTCGACTAACTCATGTTCAGGCACTTGTGTAAAGCATCTAGATTTTAGGAGTCGGAATCTATTCAAATAATCATCAATAGACTCTGACGTTTTACGTCGAACACTAGCCAATTCTTTGAGTCTAATTTTAGATTGGCCCATGTAAAACTGTTCATGAAATGCCTTTTCCAACTAGCTCGATGTAAATATAGAGTGTGGAGGTAGAGTGGTAAACCACGTGAAGGCATTTTTGGTTAGAGAACTTGGAAAATATTTCATTCTCAAATTTTCATTGTTTGCTATATCGCCAACCTCAGTTAAATAACAGGCAATTTGTTCAACTGTAGACTCATTAGTCTCTCCACCAAACTTAGTGAATTTAGGGATTTTCCAGCCCTTGGGTAACCCTTCTGCTAAGACATAATCTGACAAAGCAAATACCAAATTATGGCTATGTAAGCCCGTATTGAAACTGTTTTGAACTAACAAAGTTTCAACTATATTGGCTATGTTATTTCTACCACGAAATTGTTTTGCTGAACTTGTCAAACTACTTGATCAACATCTTGGTTCCTTTGAATCAAGATTGGGACCCTCTCAGGCTCCTCTTGTAATTGTTGTTCGACAACAGGTTGTTGCATTTGGGCAACAGGGACTCCATTATTCAGTCTTTCAACAGGTATTTGGACGGGCCTTTGGTTTTGATTTTGAGGCACTGGCCTATTTTGTATATGAGGAGCGCCAAAGAAATTAGCAATTCGTCCCATTTGGTCAGTTAACGTTAGGTAACTGTTATGGGTTTGTTGGATTAGGGGGTTAAACACCGTACCTATTTGTTGGGTTAACATATTGACCATTTCATGGTTAGTATCTTCCATTTATTGCCTTAAAGCCATTAAGGAAGTATTGGTTAATGATTGTTGAGGGTTTGAACCAGGAAAGCCTACTCCAGGATGAAAGAATGGAGAATGCATTACGTTCAAATTCTCTGAAAAGGAGGATGGATTAGTATGTAGGTATGCCATAAAAGATGACGGCATGCCATACGTTTGGTTTCTATTGAAGAACCATGTATTTGGATATGATTGGCTTCCAAAACCAACTTGTGATTGTGCGGCTGCAGCAACGGTTGATGCTGTCGCGAGTATAGTCGAAAGAAACGTGAATGGGCATCGTTGCCCTCAGCGCTTCTGTGTGACTCACGCCAATGGTTGGCGTAACTTGTGGGTTTTGTTGTGAAGTAACTTCCAATGTTGCATCTGCCATCGATGGATTTGATGGACTAGATTGCGAATCATTGTTACGTGTATTACGTACCATTTCTGGGAGTTTCTTCTTATTTCTTAAGAACATGCACAACAAGAATCACAAGATTTTGAACAGAACGAACAAACTACTAAGAAAAAACGCTTTTTCTGTTTGTTTCTGAAACAAAAAACACAAACAGTCCCATTGGGCATGCCAATTTGTTTACCCTGGTTTTTGGTAAACAAACGTTGGTTTCCAAAATGGTTAACTTGCAAGATCAATTAGTAAATCTCGGGGCATATTGTGTTTATGTTTGGCAGAAAGTATGAATGTTCTTGATGTAAAATACGAATGTAACTGTTGGAATTAAACACGCGTCGAATCCGTTGAAGTAAATTGCTAAAAAGAAAAGAGTAAATTGCAAGGAATTTAAAGGATAAACTTAAATTGCATAAATGAATGTAAAGTGGTACACAAATTCATACATTTGCAACTTGTTTACTTGTTTCTCCTAATGTGCGGATAGTTTGAGTGTGTAACTTTTGTGTGTGAGTGAATTGTGACCCGTTTTTCCTATGAAAAACTCTTATTTATATTAAGTAATTATCTATACATAAACTGTCGAACAAAACCACTAATAACTACCTGAGACATCTTTTGAATTTCAAATGACATCTCTTCGACAATAACTGCTGCTTGGCTTGTCGATCTGGCACCAACTTCTCTTCGATATCTTGCTTGCTTGTCGAAGCTTCTCCATCGAACGACAACATCTCTTTAAGTCCATGAACTCGATCCAACTTGTGAATTAAACTCATTTAGATCTCTTCAAAACCTAAGTCAAACTTAGTTGACTGCATTTATTGTAGCCGGTCGAAAATACTGGCTAACACACGCACAAGGCTATGTCAGTACCGCTACCCATGCTAGAAATCTGCTAAAAAAATATTTATCTATTTATATTTAACTATTTATATTTCTATATTTGTATATATTAAATTTTTCAAATGTTTTAATTGGTTAATATTTTTGTGTGTACAATTAGAATATTTTTTTGGATAGAGATCCTTATCCGGAAGAGATCCATAGAGAGACTTGTTTCAGTCAGCGTACTGGTCGGTATGTCGATGCTCGAGCTAGAAATACCCAGGTAAATTTGTAATCATTTTCTGTTCTATGCTGTGTTCAAAGGATGAATTATTCATTTTAATGGATTCTGTTTTGTGGTTGGATGACTGAATGAGGTCTGTCTAAGTTGCTATGTCTGTTGGAAACTTGAGTCCTTATGTGGTAATTTTCAATGTCTATGGGTGGGTTTGGGATCCAGGAGAGTGCCTTAGGCGTTAGGGGTATTGGCAGGTTGTATATTTTTGCTGATTTGCGGCTGTTTTGGTGTTTAGTGTTTGTAGCTTTTCTGTTTCGGTGTTGATAGCTTGCTGCTGTTGTGTGTTTGTTTTGTTTCGATTTTGACTTTATTATTTATAAATTTTATTTATAGGAAGCTTATGGCATGAATGTAGCGGAGTTTTTGGCGGAGAATCCTGGGATTCCATCATATCCAGAAATTCCCTACCCCATTAAACTTCAATTATGGGCAAAGGCTGGAGGAAAAGGAAGACCAAGTAGAATATACGGTTTTGGGCCATTAGCCGGCAATGTGGTACATGGAAATTTGTTCTATGTTCCTCCTCCATTAGAGTCCTCATCTCGTTCTAGAGAGTTGCCTCTTGAGATGCAAGCAATGATACAACGAATGAACCAGGAGTTGCAATCTCATAAGGAGGCGTTGGCAAGGAAAGAAGAATCAGAGAATGAGTTAAGGGAATTGTTGGCCAAACAGGCAGAGGAAATGAGAAAATTCCAAAGGATGGTTACAAAAAGGATGGGTGGTACGAAGAGTAGGAAGACATCCGAATCATCGTCGCCATCGAGTCAATTATCACCGTCTGTTCAAGAAAACCAAACACATGACGGCGACGACGACAACATTGATGATGAGGAGGACGAGGTGAGATATTATGATGATAGCGAGTAATTTATATTCTTGTTGTGTATTCCGCTGTAGTTTTGAGCAGGTTTCAGCTGCTGTTTTTTGGTTGGGGACTAGTTTGGGGCGGGCACTTTTGGGGTGTGTTTTAGGTGGTTTGCAGTGATGATGTTCCACTATCAAAGAAAATGCTAGTTGCATTTATGAATATTGTTTTATGTAATTATTTATCAACATGATGTCTTTTCTCGGAAACAAATTCTAAAAAAATTTGGTTTTTTTTTTTTTATTTTGGCGCAATTTTTTTATTTTCATTTTTTTTAAATTTGGTTTTTTCTGAAATTTTGGCTCATTTTTTGTATTTGTGCGCCAAAAATTTATTTGTTTTAATTAATTAATTTACCGACGAAAATTTCGTCAGAAACAATTTCAAATTTTTTGGCGCCTCTTTTGAATAATTTGGCTCCTTTTTCAAAATCAAAATTTGTATTTAATTTTTATTTTTAAATATAATTTTTTTCTAGGAAAATTTTGTCGGTAATGTGTCGGAAAGCGTGTGTCAGATGACACAGTCTGCAAAATGCTTTCCTGCCAACCATTCCTCGGCAATTTCCTTGGAAAAATTCGGACACATTATTTCCTATGACTACTTTCCTCAGAAATCAATGTTTCCGACGAATTTGGGATGTTTTCCGAGGAAAAAATTCGTAGGAAAATCCAGTATTTCTTGTAGTGTGTTGGCTTTTACTAAATAGGTTGAATAATCTATAAAGGGCATGAAGAACATCAAATATCGTTCGCGTGTTGCACCTTCCAATCTTCATCGCTGTCGTGCTGAAAAGGTAACGTTCTCCACATGCATTTCGATGGACTCCTTTGATTTTCTGTCGTGCTTATATTCATTTTTGTGATATCTGAGAATGAGAGAACATGCATGACACTTTAAATCCCAAAATAATTATTTCTAGTATTTATTCAAAAATAGAGTTTGATTCACAGCGGAGAGTGTCAAATAAAAACTTTGCTATTAATATAAGAATTCTTCCAAAAGATTTAGGATATCACATTGACTCATAACAAGCATAATTCAGATACATGACATTGAAAAAATAATTGCTTAAGAAACTATCTAAAAACATTGTATTTGTTTTCAATCCCGGATAGCGACACCACCGAAAAAAAAGAAAAACACCACAAAAAAAATCCCGGATAGCGAATCAGAGCGGCCAACCCCAAAAGTGGGATAGCGAGATGACCGCTATGTGATAATTTTTTGGACAAATAACATGAATAATACTATGAAGTACTCCATCCGTCTCTAAATTATAGTCGTTTAAGGTTTGTGCACGATTATTAAGGAAATGATTAATTGTGTTGATTTCAATTGTAAAATTAATAACATTTACTAAAAACCCTTATTAATTGTAGTTAGTGGAGTAGTTAAGTTGAATGAAATTCAATAAATAAGGATATAATAATGGAAAAAAAATAAATGCTGCATTGGTATTCTAAAGTGATAATTATTTTGAGAAAAAGAAAAAAATGTTAAAGAGACAATTATTGTAATATGCCGCCTGTCAGTATCGGAATATTACCAGTCGATTGTGCCAGAGGTTTAATGTTATGGAAAGAAAGTTTGACGGAAATATTTATTATGTGATGTCAGCTAATTACAGGTTAAGTATCAGAGTCGGATTTAACACGCTTAAGACAAGGACATTTTGGTAATTGCAGGTAAAAGGATATTTATATGATGTTGGCCTAAAATATCTCATTTTCCCATCTTCTTTCTCTCACTAGGTTAGAGAAAAGAGTTCTCTCCTCCCTCTCTCTATATGGACCGCCCCCATCCTCCTTCATTAAGTCATCAAAGTCTTCCAAATTCATGCAATTGGTGGCTTAGCAAGCAATAATCAAGTGGTGGAGGGGATTAAAGCATGGGTAGGTTGGAAAGCTAAGTATCAAGAATGAATCACAAGTTAGGGTTTGAGCTTGAGCAAGATGGATTTGAGCTTGTAGATGCTACAAAACATTATGTGAGTTCTTAGAAAGAACCTACCTTTGCGATTATGTGCTTAATTTTGCAAGGAAAACATGAAATAAGTTAAGTTTAGAAAAATGAGATTTTTGTACCCTTGCCTTTGATCTTGCTTTGTTCATGTTAAATTACCATGAAAGATGTTTTATAATGATATATAAGTTGCTGGATGTTCATAATGCATTGCAGGATTGATTTGGACGAGTTTTGGGTCAAAAATTGCAAATTTTACACCACAGACCGAAGAAAGTCGCTATTAGCGAAATATTTCGCTAATAGCAAAATTCTTCAGACAGCAGCCCAAAAAAAGTCGCTAATAGCGAAATCCTCTGGAAATGGCCAGCATGCTTTGGCTTGTTGGTCCATTCTAGGGTCGGTGGTGCATTCCGAAGCTTTTCTTTCATCGTTTTATAACTTTGTAACCCCAAAACAACATCTAGGCAATGCACATAACATCAAATGATCCTTGAATCAAGAATCATGGTAACCTTAACATGTACATCAAGAAAGGCGCAAGAGAGTTTAAGCCGATTTATTCTTGTAGTAAGCACTAAGAAAGGGAATGAAAGTAGAGCCTTGACATAGCTTGTCAAGAATTAGAATATCTTGTAAAGAATAGAGTGCTACGCATGGGCAATATGCTTGATAAGACGTGAAGTGATATAGAGTATTCTCTTCGCATAGGAGCTATAGTGACCATACGAGTATGGCAAGACGTGGATTGATTAGATATCTCTTCACATAGTAAGTTAAGCAAGCATTAAGATTACCTCTAGTAGGATCGTTAAGAATCCGAGGTAAAAGAGATAGCATGTTTAAGTTTAACTTTCATGCATGCATAAGACTAAGACTTTAAGAAGCAAGTGTCATGTCTCTTGCTATCCACATTAGGTTGGATACAAGGGGTTCTCATGATGGGAACTGTTAAGCCGTAAGGGAGCCGCGTGTCACTAAGTAAGCAAGAGTAGGTGTCGTGTCTTTTGTATTCCACACTAGGTTGGATACAAGAGGTTCTCCAAGGGGAAAGAGATAAGCCGTAAGGGACCCGCACGCCACTGAGGGAGTCCGGTGTGCCTTAGCTAGGTTTTTCACCGATAGTAAGGGATTAACTTCCGGGGTTACTCCACCCAGGACTAATCCGTAAAATGAATGCATATAATGTTTGTTTGTTAAATGCTAACATAATCAATGAATCTGACTATGCATATTTATTGAACATGTATATGTTATTTCATAGAGCCTTGACGTAGATCGTCAAGAACTATTAAGATAGCAAGAATCACATTTTATGATAAGATATGATATGTTGTTAGATGCAACTTATTCAAGCAAGTAAAGAAAGATATGCCGATGACGATCTTAGGTTTACCCTAATCGTCCGGTCTAGAATCGTGTCATGATTATCTTATGCTTAGGCCTCGATACGTAGAGCGTATTCTTGGCATTGCGGTTTTAGATTCCCCTTGACCGCCTTGACACGTATAAGAAGTGAAGCCTATAACAAGTTGAGAAGAACCTATGACGGGTCTAGTTTGCACGACCGTCTAGGAAAGCATGACCACACACGTATAATCAACCGCCAGGTTGTATTGTAGACATGTGGTGACCATAGGTTTCCCCCGAGGTTACCTATAGCCTAGGATTAGGTAGAACTCACTGAGACATTATGTCTCATCCCAATCCTTATTTGTTTCAGATAAACAGGTTGGTTTAGCAAGCTAGTAGCCGAATGGATGTTTCAACAGGTGTTCGTTCGTACCCGCTGCAGGATGACATGGATATGCAAGGATGCACTTACTATGTTTTAGAAAAGTTAAGTTGTATTTAATTGTACGAACGCATATTGTTGTATAAGATATTCATTCGAAGTTTTAATGTTGTAAATTTTAATGTATCCAGTACTAAAGATAACGCACATGCTAAGCTTTCTAGATACGTTTAGTGTGGGTGTTACATTTGGTATTAGAGCTGGTCGATTCAGATCTTGCCTTGGGTCATTAAGTTACAACAAAGGTAGTGGGACCATTGGGTTCTGGGTAAATGTTCTAGTTGTTGTTGTTAGTTGAGCCTGATCAACTCAATTTAGCATTCGACAATTAGAATGGAGGCCTGAGAGCTGAATAGGACCCAGGAGGAACGAAGTATGTGATGAAGATGCACTGGAAAGCGTGAACTCAGAAGTAAGAACTCGAAATGAGTATTAATAAGAAGTTAACCGTGCCAGTAGGAGGCCGATGAACTAAGCAAGTAGAAGTATGAATCATCCGGGAATGTAAGGCAATGTTAAGAAGGAACGTTCCGACAGCGTTGGGTAAGTTGTCAATGATACTTCGTATACCCGTAAGAGAAGAATATGAAGTATCTTAGTACGATTTGAAGCTTCAGTAAGAGTCGTTGTTGGAACGGGTTTGATGTATAAAACGGAATGGTATTCTGGAATGTAAGTGCAACGCTACAAGATAGGGAGAAGTTGTCATATGTTGACGGAGATAGTAGGTTCTCAGGAATAGCGTTATGTGATTGAAGTTAAGGACTTGTATGTTCAGAGTGGACAAGGTTCTAGTGTTCAGGAAGTTGCGTTAAGCGGCAACGTAATGAGGTAAGCTACTCGTAGTGGAAGAAGTTAAGGATTAAGTGAAAGTTTTATGTTATCAGAACTAAGGCATTAATTTCTGACGTGCCGAGAATTGTATCGAATTATGTTGATGCTTGCTATGCATATGTTATAGAATGTTTTTATGATGTTCAGAATGACTGATGTGCATTGGGTTACTTGAGAAATAATATTTTCATGCAAAAGATGTTTTTCTAGAAAACTCAGCTGAAGAAACTCGCCAATAGTGAAATTTTCGCTATTAGCGAAATTACTCCAGAGGATTTCGCTAATAGCGAACCTGGGGCGAAATTTCAGTTTTTTCGAAAACTGTCAGTTCGTCTCTAGGGTTCGTAGTGGCTATTGGGGGGTTGTCTTCACAATCTTTTATGCAATAAACACCCTTTATAACATCAAGTAACGAATGCATATCACATCCTAAGGTTTCTAAAGGAAAAGGCAGGGCAACCATTAATGAAATCGATTCGGTTTAAGGTAACTTTGGAAGATAATGTGTCAAGAATTAAGAAGGAGCTTAGACCAAGAGTTTAGAGGTTCCGGTATTTAGAATGGACGTCACGGATGTGAAGACATGAAGTAAGAAGTTAAGTGGTGAAGAGTTACGTGAAATCACAAGTTTCTCGGATTTTGTGGAGTTATGAGTATCCCTCGAACCTATGTTTTGCTTAATTGACTTGCTAAGGCTTGTTATGATGTTGAATCATAAAGCTTACCTGAGTTTAGAAAGATACACGCATATGGGTGATTGAAGTTGTCATTTCTTTTGAAATTAAAATGAAGTTTTGTAGGTACCTGTTCGTTACGACTCACGTTGAGTGGGGTAAACTCACTAGAACCAAGATTTGATAGCACATATGTGTTATCGACTCGTTCTGTGATTCTAGAGTAATGACTGGGGCCTAGTTCAGTATATTTTAATAAATATATATAGTGGAAAATCATCAACGTCAATGACCCATGTGCTAATTTATGAAGTTTTCTTTAAAAGAAAAATCAACGAGCAAGCATTGGTTCGATTGAGCAAAAAAAATAGTATACGAGAATACAAAGATACAATGTCAGATGCTTAAGGAAAGTAGGTCCGAGTGCAAGATGAGTCTACTATGGGAAGTCGTAAGAACGATTCATGGAAATAGTAAGTATGTAGTAACAAAGATGTGCTCTGAGTTAAAATTACTCGAGAACAAGTGTAAGTATGGCATTGATATGTCAAGAGGTAAGTCTACCTTGAGATTTAATCTTGCAAGCAAAGGGTAGAGCAAGGTTGCAGAGTTGATTGCAACATAGAAAGTCTTGAGAAGAGTTCAAGAAGATATTAATGAAATGATAGAAGGAGTGTGAAGTTTCACTCGTCTCAACGGATTAGAGTATTGGTTAAAGCCAACCAGTGGGAATCAGAGTAGCGCAATAGAAGTTAATCAGTGAAGTTGTTGACGATAACCATGGAACATGGAATTTGGTAGTAAGAATCTTCGTGAAGAATGTTCGAGATAGTAATACAGTTTTAGAAAGAAGTATTATGAGACAAGCAAGGAGTTCTCGATATGATAAGTAAGTATTGATGCTTATGCAGTCAATGATGTTTAAGGTAGAAGTATGAAGGATGTGTCTTCACTTAAGTAAGACGAGAAAGACTAGAGTAACCACAAATGAAGTAATCGGGTTGCCTAATTGGTGATGTCAAATGTGTAGATGGGTTGTTGAGTAGTCCGGAAGAGTATGTGCTACGATAAGGGAATATGGTTCTTGAGATATGCGCGATGAAGTACATACCCTCTTATACCAAACTTGCTAGGTGATAACGGTACTTGCTAGAATAGTGTTAAGCCATGATTTTATAACTTTTAAAGTTAAGATTGGTATTAAGGAATTTGGGAACAATGTTTTAAAAACATGAAATTTTACATTGTTGAAACTAATGAGGCGCGTCGTAAACTAGCAAGCTCACTTAAGACGTACAAGCTTCAGGACCAACTTGTTTTAGCCAAGTTTGGGGCGAGTTGTAAAACCTTTTTCAAAATATAGAGACTCGTCCTGTGGTTCTGCAGTATCACAGACTCGTTTTTTTTAAATAATATTTTTAAATCATATATCTATTCGTTCCAAGAACCTATGTACTGAAGTTTAGAAATTTTAGAAGCAAAATGCTAGAATGAGTATCGTTATTAACTAACAAGAAGAAGTACTAGAAAGTATGCAAAACTATAGAAGATAAGGTTTTATGAAGAACCGACAATGTTCATGTGATACTAATATCATACGGGATGCACGGATTTGTGCTAAGAGTGTTCAATGCAAGTGCAAATGGACTTGGTAGAAAGTTTTAAGAGAAAGTGAACCACAAAACTGGTTAATAGATTGTCAGGTGAATCGGCATAATTGATTTCACTTCTTCATATCAAGTTAGACGAGTTACCCATGTATTTGGGTGCAAGGAGATTGTAAAGAGATAGAAAGGTTTCTTAAGAATTTGAAAGAGATAAGAGATTTGTAGAATCATCAAGATAAGAAACAAAAGTAAGAGGCTTGTGTCTCATAAGTATAGTAAGAAAGATTATGTATGCATGATAGAATGTATGCATGATAAGATGTTTTAGATGCAAGTAAGCACTTCAGGGCAAACCTGGATTCCAGTAGGACCCCAATTTAAAGGCAAATCCTGAGTGTTTTAGTTAATGAAAGGTTATTTATGTGAATGACTAATACTAAGTGGATAACTTATGGATACGAGACAACCAATCCACATGTAGCAAAGGTAAAGTTCAATCATGATGTTCTAAGATAGTTCTGTGATTTTGAAAAGAGATTAAGACTGAAGAGGCTATATTCGATTCTATGCGGATTAAGAAAGAGGAAGAGTTACATGTTTGATGAGGAAAGTATGCTTCAAACTCATTGGAGAGAGAGCATGATTAGACTTTGTATAACTGAAACCAAAGAATGCAGGTTTTAGTCGCAGTGATTGGTAGATAATCTATAAATTTCGAGGACGAAATTTCTTTAAGGGGGTAGAGTGTAATATCCCGCCTGTCAGTATCGGAATATTACCAGTCGATTGTGCCAGAGGTTTAATGTTACAAAAAGAAAGTTTGACAGAAATATTTATTATGTGATGTCTTCTAATTACGGGTTAAGTATTAGAGTCGGCTTTAACACGCTTAAGACAAGGAAAATTTGGTAATTGCACGTAAAAGGATATTTATACGTTGTTGGCCTAAAATATCTCATTTTCCCTTCTTCTTTCTCTCACTAGGTTAGAGAAAAGAGTTCGCTCCTCCCTCGCTCTATATGGACTGCCTTCATCCTCCTTCATTAAGTCATCAAAGTCTTCCAAATTCATGCAATTGGTGGCTTAGCAAGCAAGAATCAAGTGGTGGAGGGGATTAAAGCATGGGTCGGTTGGAAAGCTAAGGATCAAGAATGAATCACAAGTTAAGGTTTGAGCTTGAGCAAGATGGATTTGAGCTTGTAGATGCTACAAAACATTATGTCAGTTCTTAGATAGAACCTACCTTTGGGATTATGTGCTTAATTTTGCAAGGAAAACATGAAATAAGTTAAGTTTAGAAAAATGAGATTTTTGTACCCTTGCCTTTGATCTTGCTTTGTTCATGTTAAATTACCATGAAAGATGTTTTATAATGATATATAAGTTGCTGGATGTTCATAGTGCATTGCAAGATTGATTTGGTCGAGTTTTGGGTCAAAAATTGCAAATTTTACACCACAGACCCGAAGAAAGTCACTATTAGCGAAATATTTCGCTAATAGTGAAATTCTTCAGACATCAGCCCATAAAAAGTCGCTAATAGTGAAATCCTCTAGAAAGGGCCAGCATGCTTTGGCTTGTTGGTCCATTCTAGGGTCGATGGTGCATTCTGAAGCTTTTCTTTCATCGTTTTATAACTTTGTAACCCCAAAACAACATCTAGGCAATGCACATAACATCAAATGATCCTTGAATCAAGAATCATGGTAACCTTAACATGTACATCAATAAAGGCGCAAGAGAGTTTAAGCCGATTTATTCGGGTAGTAAGCACTAAGAAAGGGAATGAAAGTAGAGCCTTGACATAGTTTGTCAAGAATTATAATAGCTTGTAACGAATAGAGTGCTACGCATGAGCAATATTCTTGATAAGACGCAAAGTGATATAGAGTATTCTCTTCGCATAGGAGCTATCGTGGCAATACGAGAATGGCAAGACGTGAATTGATTAGATATCTCTTCACATAGTAAGTTAAGCAAGCATTAAGTTTACCTCTAGTAGGATCGTTAAGGATCCGAGGTAAAAAAGATAGCATGTTTAAGTTTAACTTTCATGCATTCATAAGACTAAGACTTTAAGATGCAAGTGTCATGTCTCTTGCTATCCACATTAGGTTGGATACAAGGAGATCTCATGATGGGAACGGTTAAGCCGTAAGGGAGCCGCATGTCACTAAGTAAGCAAAAGTAGGTGTCGTGTCTTTTGTATTCCACACTAGGTTGGATACAAGAGGTTCTCCAAGGGGAACGGGATAAGCCGTAAGGGACCCGCACACCACTGAGAGAGTCCGGGGTGCCTTAGCTAGGTTTTTCACCGGTAGTAAGGGATTAACTTTCGGGGTTACTCCACTTGGGACTAATCCGTAAAATGAACGCATATAATGTTTGTTTGTTAAACGCTAACATAATCAATGAATCTGACTATGCATATTTATTGAACATGTATATGTTATTTCATAGAGGCTTGACGTAGATCGTCAAGAACTAGTAAGATAGCAAGAATCACATTTTGTGATAAAATATGATATGTTGTTAGATGCAACATATTCAAGCAAGTAGAAGCAATTAAAGAAAGATATGCCGATGAAGATCTTAGGTTTCCCCTAATCGTCCGGTTTAGAATCGTGTCATGACTATGTTATGCTTAGGCCTCAATACGTAGAGCGTATTCTTGGCATTACGGTTTTAGATTCCCCTTGACCGCCTTGACATGTATAAAAAGTGAAGCCTATAACAAGTTGAGAAGAACCTATGACGGGTCTAGTTTGCACGACCGTCTAGGAAAGCATGACCACACACGTATAATCAACCACTAAGTTGTATTGTAGACACGTGGTGACCGTAGGTTTCCCCCGAGGTTACCTATAGCCTAGGATTAGGTAGAACTCACTGAGACATTATGTCTCATCCCAATCCTTATTTGTTTCAGATAAACAAGTTGGTTTAGCAAGCTAGTAGCCAAATGGATGTTTCAGCAGGTGTTCGTTCGTACCCGCTGCAGGATGACATGGATATGCAAGGATGCACTTACTATGTTTTTGAAAAGTTGGGTTGTATTTGATTGTACGAACGCATATTGTTGTATAAGATATTCATTCGAAGTTTTAATGTTGTAAATTTTAATGTATCCAGTACTTAAGATAACGCACATGCTAAACTTTCTAGATACATTTAGTGTGAGTGTTACAATTATTGTGAGACGAAAGGAATATAAACAAACATATATTAAATATAAAATTAAACAAATAACTCAAATCTCATGAAACATTCATAAATCCAAACACTCAAACATCCCCAAGTCTTAATCAAAACATTAAATTCAAATCCAAATTCCAATAAATGTTAAGGAAATAAAGAAGCTTTTGAAAGCTTTCAAGTATCCAACAAAATTTCACAAACAGAGTTCGGTTGTATTGCCGATGATGTTGCCATGGCCGTGTTGTACAAAAGCAACAAAAAAAGACAAACATAGGGACAAAGAGAGAAGTAGAGCAAAGATAGAAAGAAGAGAACATACAATTAATGAAAAAAAACTACAAGAACAGAGGAACCATAAAATACAATAGTGAATCATGGACTGCTACCCGCTCCATTACAACAAATGAATTATACAACTTTGTCATAGAACAAAGATCACAGGCACGAGACTTTATGATGCTTACAACATGGGTTCAACATTTTCCCATGCGGTTTTACAATGAGAACTATTTTTTCATCGAAAGTGCTGCACTTACAACACTTTCACTTATATATAATACAATTGTATGCAATATTTATTTTTCTTTTTAATTGTAATGTTTTTTTTTATAAATCTTATGAATTTATATTAATTTCTCTCATTAAAAAAACATCATACCATAGTCTGTTTTAGGCCTCTAAATATGTTGGGCCGGCACTGCATATGTGGCAATGGTGATAAGATACACTTGTGTTAATACTTTGTTTTTGGTCTTTATGGTTATATTCTTCTTTAAGTTATTCGGTGAACAGTTGTATGTGTGTTTGTATGCGTTGTTTTGGATTTTTTTTTGTAGATAGATGAAATGACAATAGATATTAAAAACTTGCACACCCAAGTGTAAGAGCGGGCGTTCGAACCTTGGTTATTCTGTCGGCCTAATAATTTTGGCATTTTTGTCGGTTGAGTTAAGACAAATAGACATTGTTGTTTTGGATTTTATAGTTACGATGTTTTTTTTGAAAGGTTATAGTTACGGTGTTAAACATTTCATTTCACTTTGATTGAGTATATTGTTCTAAAAGTTTTGTTATCAAATTGTATGACATGTTATAATTAAAATTGACATGTGTTCTCTTTAAGAATATGATTTTTGATTATCATTACAAACACTTCAACAAAACAAAGGTTCTAACATCATCATTGTTTAGTTGTGAATTTGTTGCCTAAGTATTAAATAGATATGGAACAAGTGTTGGTGTATATGGTCAATAAGGTTGTCCGCTAGACGGGGGTGAATATCGGTTTGAAAAAATTACTGAGTTTTAGCGAAAGCATTTTTGAAATGTTTTGACCAATCGAAAATATGCTTTAAACAATCACAAAAAGTTAAGACTATGTACTAATAAGATTTACAATAGAATTGAGAGATTCACAAGATAAATCTTATTTCAATCAAATATTAATAGTTCTTGAACAATTTGCAAAACAAGAAAATTTCAAAACCAAACCTTTAAGAGAATATAACAAGCTACCAATAAAAAACTCAATGCATATGCAATTGATGAATTGGATAGGAATTGAAACTAATTAATCCAAGCAAAATAGTGAAAACCTAATTCAAGGAATTAGGCCAATTTTAATCAAAAACAACTTAGATCAAAATCAATTTATATTCTATCAATTTATCAATTAAACATATACAACTATCAAAATTAAAGAGGATAAGGGAAAAGAGAACGACACCGAGATTTTTATAGTAGTTCACCCTTTCATCCTCGCTTCGGGTTACGTCTACCCTTCTTGGTGATAAACGTTGTTGAAACAAAATCTTTTTGATGAATGTTTTAATGATAACAAACATTATGGAATAAACACTAAGTTTTATGAATGGTGATCTACTGATGTTTGCACTTAAGTATTTTCACAGAAGTAGACAAGAAAGAAGTACACACACACAAACACACACAGACACACACACACACACACACACACACACACACACACACACACACATATATATATATATATATATATATATATATATATATACTCAGTAGAAGAATACCAAAATAGTGGTTTTAAAAGTTCAAAGAATATTGAGAAAGAATATTGTTTGAATAAAAAGAGTGTTGATTGAAGATTCAACAAGAAGATGAATTTTACTATCAACCGACTCATCCTCGTCACCACATGTTTTTCAGTAAAGCCTTAAAAATACGAGGAATAAAGGGTTAATATTTGAATGGCATACAAGATCACTCTTAAAAGTCATGTGACATAACACATATTGAATTTTGTTACATACCTTGAGTATCTACAAGATATGAAGATTCAAGAATGATCTTCAAAGAGTTTCTAAAAGAGTTTAAGAAAAAGGTATAAAAGTTTCATTCAAGAGAATGACTGATTTTACCTTTGTGACTACATGCATGCCTAAGCTAAAACATCTAAAAGATACTCAATGCACAAGAAACACTATGTACAATCAGTGAGATGAATTATGAGTAGATTTGCATCGTCAAAATAATTCAAGGTTAATTGACCAAGAATATATTGTCTTCTCATATAGAAGAGAACATTATCAACTTTGATGAAAGAATGTTCTCATGATGAAGATGATTATTACACCTGAAATTATTCTCATTACTTCATCAAAATGATAAGAATCAACTTTGAAGAGAAACCAATTCATGAATGAATTATTTATTAAGTCGTTCATTAATGATATTGATTGGAGAATTATCAAAGAAGAAAATTCATGATCATATGCATGAAGATTCTATCATAAAACACTTAGGATGGTCCAAGAATCTTCCATCACTATTCAAGATATGATTTGGGAGAATATAAATCAATCAAAGGAATTTTTACTTCAAGAAAAGTTTCTCATGTTCCTATGAAGTGTTCCTATGAAGATTATTCTGGTCATACAAAGTGAAGAGAACATCCTCGTTTGATGTTCTAAAGATAAAAAACATATTATGATTATTATCTTGTTATCTACTAATGTGTTTTGTGAGAATGTTTCAGTGAGAATGTTCTTGAGAACGTTCTGACCTTGCAAAGTTAACAAAAACATCTTCATCAAAACAACGAACAAAGCAAAGGACAAATATGGACTTTTGAGCAATGTCAAAGATCTCCAAAATTACGATCAAGAATAAATTTTATTCTCTTATGTCTCACCAAAAGAAGATACCTTTGATACATGACATAAATAAAAGGAATCTCATATCATTATATAAGGCTTTGAATTTAAAGAAAAAATGAAGAAGCACATGACTTAAAAGAAAGAATAAAAATCTTTTTACACATGAAGAATGTTCTTGAGAACATTCTGGTGAAACTACAAAGGAATTAGGATGACATCATAATGTCCCATCCAATATACAGCCAGATCACAGCTGGCTTTCTACATCACGTGTTGTTGTCTAAAAAGGCATGGAATTACAATAATGTTCTTTAGAACATTCTCTACTTGACATAATGCACATTTTTGGCACTCTTGCGCACCAAGAAACAAAAGGAGAGCACATGTCTCAAATGAAATATGCCATACAACTGTATTAATGAAGTGGGCTTCAAGACTTTAGCCTCTATAAATAGAGGAACATCTCAAAGTTATTTGCAAGAGCTTTCACACAAAGAATTCAAATATTCAAAATCTCTTCAACAACAAACCAAACTCCATAATTTCTCACCATATTTTTGATCTCTCTATCTCTTTGAGTTTGTGTTTGTAAAATCTCTTTTATTTAAGATATCATTTTCTAACCAAAACAAATCACCATACAAAGTGTAATCTAGGTCTCAAGTCTATTGGGCTTTATAGTTTGAGAAAGAATTGTTCCAACCTTTCTTGTGTGATCAAGACTTGTAGAAGCTTGCTGAGGTTGATAATACAGGGTGTAACAAACTGATCTGGTGTGATCAAGAACTTATAGTGCTAGTCAGAAGTTTCTGTTAGCAGGATACTATAGTGGATAAACTCACACGAGGTGTGGGGACTGGAAGTAGCCGGGTTTGGTGAACCAGGATAAATCTCATGTGTTATTCTTCTTCCCTTTCTCTTTTTATTTAAAGTTACACAATATACACACACAATCACAATCATACTAATATTTATTAATCTCTCCAGAATATCCTGGTCCTAATTAATCACAACCAAATTAATCCAGAGTTCTCTGGTCCTAACATAATCTTTAATATGGTTTTATTATTTCAGTCAATATTAATTAATTAACTATCCAGAATATTCTGGTCCTTAACTTACTACTAATTCATATCTAGAGTTCTCTGGTCCTTAACTAACCATTAATATTGTTTTATCATTTAGCTTAAATAACTGCTTTATATTTATCCAGAGTTCGCTGGTCCTTGATTAAATATTAATATTATTTAATCAGTCAGCTTATATTTATAATTGTTATCCAGAATACTCTGGTCCTAATATAAATTGTTTTACATTTATAAGTTTCCAGAGTTCTCTGGTCCTTAATAATTAATAATACTGCTTTACTATTTCTATCTATGTATTAATTAAATAATTATTATCCAGAACATTATGGTCCTTGATAAAACAATCATTTTACTAATCTCTCTAAATTCTATTTGTCTAACCTTACCAAGAAAGTTTTCATGAGTATATAAACTTATTAATTTTCAGGAATACTTTTAAAAGGGTGACAATTCAAACCCCCCTAACTTGTGACTATTTCTTCCAGTTCAATTGGCATCAGAGCCTGCCTCTAATGTTTGAGCACTTCACAGTGTAAGAGGAAAAGATTCGGGAAGAAGTGATGTCAAAACTTTCAAATCAAAGTTTATGCGGTAGATGGAACAATCTCATCCATTTCAAAACTAAAGAACAAAGAAGATTCATTTGTAAAAAGAAATCTATAATGGCAACTCGAGTTAACTGTGATAACTCAAAAATAAAAGAAGAAACCAACATGTGTCTAGTGGCAAGCAACGAAAATGAAAAGGTAACAACTTTTGAACCTTGTCCTTTATGCACACAAATGGAAAATGATTTTGATAATCTTTTAAATGATTCACACATTCTATCTGAGAAATGTATTTCATTAAAAGAACAACTTTTTGAGATAAATAAAGAAAAGGAGAAACTACAAATCTTGAATGATAAATATCTTCAAACTATTCAAGAATTGCAGAAATCTCATTTTAGAATGTTTGAACAACAAAAACATCTCAACGAGAAAAATCTCAAAAAATCATCTTTCAGAACATTTTGGAACTCAGAACGAAAAATATCGTTTTAAAAGTAGAAGTTGATGAAATGAAAAATGATTTAAACAAGTTTGTAAAATCCACTCAAACTTCTCAAAATTTCATAGGATCATAAATGGGGGTATTTGATAAAGTTTATCGAAACTTCAAAACTTCTCAAAAACAAAAGCTTTATGAAAACTTTTTTGCAGCAAAAAGGAAGGATGATAAAATTAGAAAAAGATGTTCATACTGTAATAAAGATGGACACCTCCACTCAAATTGTTATCATAAGAAAAGACTTAAAAATATTATATTTGAAAAGTCTTTTAATAAAAGATTTGAATAATCTTTTCTCGCTAAACCACAATGGTCTCAAAAGGTTGAGATTGGTAGAAGAGTATGTTCTTACAACAAATTTGACCATCTTAAAGGTTGAGATTGGTAGAAGAGTATGTTCTTACAACAAATCTGACCATCTTAAATCAGAATGCGATCGTAAGAAAAATTCTCTTGAGAAGATAAACACTAAACTCCAAGGACCCAAATCACTATGGGTACCAAAATCATTACTAATTTGTGATGCATGAATGTCTTCTAAAATTCTAGGGAAAGCTATGATTCTTGGAAAACTAATGCTCAAGAAATTAGTTTAGAGATCAAAATAATGATGATTCTCAAACTAAATACTAGTGACAAAGATCATTAACTTGGTTATTTGCAATATTTGATTCTCACACACCCACAATTTTACCTATGCTCTTTCACTTATAATTTTATTTGCTTATTACCTTATTTGTGGTGTTTTTAACTTTATAATTTAATGGCAATTTAATTAAGTAAAAATTAAATAAAATTTGTTATATACATGTTTTAAAGATAACAACAACAATTAGTGTCATAGTTCCATACAATTGGTTGTGATATTATAAAATGTAATTGACATAAGTTGTTAGGAATATGTGTTTCTATTTTGTATTTTTATACATCAGGGCTTAAATTGTTTGTGAAAAAGAGAACGTAAAAACTAAAATAAAATTCTACATACTTTTTCTTAAGGCTAATTGAATTTATTTATTTTATGTCATGTATTTAAGTTTATTTTGAGATAGCTAAAAAGTACTCAAAATCAAATTACACATGTGAAAACCTATGTATTTTCAAATCTATGTCATTTATTTAAAAAATATTTTATGATAGAGTTTTGGTATTGTATGTCTAATTTTTAAAACCATTAAGTAATATTTGACAATGCACTCACCCTCAAGAGTTTTTCAAAAACAAATCCTATGTGTGAAATGTAACGCCCATTTTTATTTATTTATTTATTTATTTGATTGAGTTTAGAGTCTTTTCCGTTATAATTTAATTAATATGTTTGATAAGTGATATAATTATTATTATGTGTTGATATTTATTAGTAGCCCCTATTTTATTATTTAGTGGAGAAATATATTTAGTGGAAGTATATATTTAGTGGAGAAATATAATTATTTATAATAATGAGGCTTTGGGGCAGAATTGGAATTAAGAGAAAATAAGTAGGTTAAGGATTTATATATAAAGAGGAGAGTCAGAGTAGAAAATAAGGATTACGTGCAAACTATTTTTTTTTTTGAGAAAGAGGAGAAACCTAGAGAAGAGAAGAACCAGAGAAGAGAAGTCTGTAGAATCCTTGCAATCAATCAATCTAAGGTAAGGGTGGGACTAACCTTCTTTAATCATAAGTATATGGTTCTGAAATAGGGTTTAACATGTTTGTTGTTGTTTTATTTTGATGATTAGAGAAGTTAGGGTTTGAAAAGAAGATAGGGTTTTGAATTGCAATTTAATTGATGAAATTCGTGCTCTAGTTGTAGTGATATGTTTGGGTATGTTAATTTGTTGATAAATGAATTGTTAATGATGAAATTGCATGCTCTTGGTATATGTATTTGGATACTTGATGAATTATGCTCAATTGATGATTTATGTTATGCTGTTGTTGATTGTGATGATTTTGAATGAATGTGAAGTTTGAATAATATAAGTTACTTTTTCTAATTTTTTCCATCTCTGCCCCGAATTTTGATATGAAAACTGGTATTGATCGGTGCAGAATTGGTCTTAGGTGTAAACACGAAAGTTGTAGGCATGGATGTTAGCTTTCTAATGCCATTGGTCTGACGTCACAACAATTTATAAAACTTGAGTTATGGTCAAATTACTGCACGTAGGTCACAATGAATTTTTATGAATTTCAGCACAACTTTTCCCGAATTTTGATATGAAAACTGGTATTGATCGGTGCGGAATTGGTCTTGGGTGTAAACACGAAAGTTGTAGGTATGAATGTTAGATTTCTAATGCCGTTGGTCTGACGTCAAAACGATTTATAGAACTTGAGTTATGGTCAAATTACTGCACGTAGGTCACAACGAAATTGCAAAATGACAGCATTCTCTGTTTCATGTTTTTGTGTTTTGTTCATATGTTTCTGTTTTGAATTGGTCTTTGGTATTAACATGAAAGTTGTTGATAATTGTGATATCTTTCCACTAGCCTTGGTTTGACATGAAAATATGTTATGTGTAATTTATTATGTTTTTACAAAGACGCATGATGAATTGTTGATGTTTGAATACGATGTTATATGATGTCTTAGTTGTTGAGTTGTTAAGATGTTAAGATGCCAAGTTGTTAAGTTATTAAGATGTTAAGATGGAAAGTTGTTGAGTTGTTAAGATGTTAAGATGCCAAGTTGTTGAGTTGTTAAGATGTTAAGATGCCAAGTTGTTGAGTTGTTAAGATGTTAGGATGTTAAGATGTCAAGTTGTTGAGTCTATTCATACAAACAATGAGGGCTTAAGCCCTGAAGCTTTTTGCTCAATAGCGATGAGGGCTCAAGCCCTGGAGCATTTTGCTCAATAGCAACGAGGGCTCAAGCCCTGGAGCCTTGTGCTCAAAAGTGACGAGGGCTCAAGCCCTAGGAGCCTTTTATGCTCAATAGAGACGAGGGATTATGCCCTGAATGATACCACATGCATGATGTCTTAGTTGTTGTTGCATTGTTGAAGTTAAAGAGTTGTTGTTGCATCGTACTTGATGTCTAGTCAAAGTTGTGGATGTCATAGTTGATCTATTGTCGTTGTTGCCAAGTTATCAATAAATTAAGGAGTTTAATTAAGAAGTATTATGATGAAGTAACATAGTTAAATAAGTGTTATTTATGTTGTTAAATTCTGCTGATGAATTATATGCTTATTATTATTGAATGTGAAATATCACCCCTTCTGCTTGGAAATTGTTGCCTTACATGGGTAACTTGCAGGTGATCAAGAATAGTTGTAGTCTTGAGTAGTCTCCGCCGTGTCGTCTTATGTCGCTTTGATACGTAACGGGATGGGGATATTGCTTGTTTTCCATGTGTTACGTATTTGCCATGAACAATGTTATTTTATCATGAACTATGTTATTTGTCAAGAACTATGTTTGATTATGAATTATGTTGAAGAACCTTTGATTTGGATTTTAATAAGTTGAATGATGTTGAGGCCTTAGTGCCATTATGATGGATTAATTAAGATGTTTTATTTTCCGCTGCAAAGTAATTGAAATATTGACAGGTGCTGTTTGAGTAAATAGTGACTTTATCCTATTTGAAATTTATGTAAGAAGTGTGACATCCTGTTTGAGTTGAACACTCTGATTATTCGTATTATTTACATGTTGGGAAAACGGGGTGTTACATGAAATAGTGTAATTAAGATATCTTTGCATTTCTTTTGTACAAGAAAAGTATATTTATGTCACTGACCATACCGCTTAACTACACTCGTTTGTGCACATTGTAAGTACAAGCACAATCCTCACCACACACATAAATTTCACTCAAAAGAATTTGCAAGATTAGGCTATACTTTTGATCCAAAAATCATTTATATGATCTTTACTACTTCTATATCAAATTACAAAATATTCATATTTGATATAAGAAAATGTCTCTCAAAACTTTGTTTTGAAAATAACTAAATATGTGAAGTTTGTGTTCTAAGAAAATAAGTCGAGTAATTCTCTTTTCAAAGAAATTAATTAAAACTCTCTTGAATTTCTTCACATAGATTTATTTGGGATCTTATCAAAACTACAAGTCTTATGACTTTGTAATATATAAGTATTATCCAAAAGTCATTTCTGTTTATTTTTAAAAGCTTAAGAATGATTCCTTAAAATCGTTCAAAAAATTCTTTATTAAAGAGTTCAACATGAAAAACCTCAAATATCATTTATGTAAGGAATGATTATAAAATTATCTTTGACATGATTTATTTTGTTCAAAAACTTTCAATCAAAATTAGAGTTTTTGAAAAGTGTTATAAATACTTTTGGAAAAAAGTCATGAACAATGCATCTTTGTATTTTTTTCTCTTTATTTTATCCAAGACATATCAAGGTAGATCTAAGTCATGATTAAATGACTAAACTCTCCAAAATCTATCTGAAAGAGCATACATGAGAAAGAGTAGAACAAAATTTATTCATATGACATGAGAATGTTATGCTTATCAATGCATGAAATCCCCCATCCAAAAGAGATACACATAAATGAATGTCAACCTGAAACTTCACGAAAAGAAGGAGTTCTATGAAGAACTTACAAGATAGCAAAATTGTAACACCCACGTCGTGGCTTTCGATATCCCGCTAGGTGGATACGAAAGGTTCCCGACCTAAGGGGAACAGTTTAAGCCGCAAGGGACCCCCACGACAATAGTAGGAACCGAAACACATCGGAATGAGAGGGATCTGGAGGCCGTGTAGGTATGGGACTACATGGTTGAAGGAAGGCTTATAAGAATTGTTAGGTACTACCCATATCAACAAGATGCATCTTCTTTTCGGGAGCTCAATCCATAGGAACTCCATAGTTAAGCGTGCTTGGCTTGGAGTAGTACTAGGATGGGTGACCTACCGGGAAGTTTCCTGGTAAGCATGTGAGTGAGGACAAAGCATGTTGAAAAGACTCGTGTTGGTTTGTGGGGTTAGTCGGCAATCCTGTAAGCAGTCTGGGATGTTACACTTGGTATCAGAGCAGACCTCTCCCAGTACGGTGTGGTTCGGGGACAAACCAGGCGGAAGCTGGTGGGCATGTAACACCCACGTCGTGCCTTTCGATATCCCGCTAGGTGGATACGAAAGGTTCCCGACCTAAGGGGAACGGTTTAAGCCGCAAGGGACCCCCACGACAATAGTAGGAACCGAAACACATCGGAATGAGAGGGATCCGGAGGCCGTGTAGGTATGGGACTACATGGTTGAAGGAAGGCTTATAAGAATTGTTAAGTACTACCCATATCAACAAGATGCATCTTCTTTTCGGGAGCTCAATCCATAGGAACTCCATAGTTAAGCGTGCTTGGCTTGGAGTAGTACTAGGATGGGTGACCTACCGGGAAGTTTCCCGGTAAGCATGTGAGTGAGGACAAAGCATGCTGAAAAGACTCGTGTTGGTTTGTGGGGTTAGTCGACAATCCTGTAAGCAGTCTGGGATGTTACACCCAATTGTAACACCCATACCAGACATATCTAGAAAGTCTGGCACGTGCGTTAATATTAGTATTGGATACATTAAAATATACAACATAAAATTTTTCCCGAATGAATAATATTTACATTAAGTCACGTTCGTATAAATAATAATACAATACATTCATCCATACATGAAAATACTTCCTTGATGTCCA
This sequence comes from Medicago sativa, assembly GCF_051527215.1. NCBI lineage: Eukaryota > Viridiplantae > Streptophyta > Magnoliopsida > Fabales > Fabaceae > Medicago > Medicago sativa. The sequence continues at coordinate 34,854,218 of NC_140755.1, read as the reverse complement.
TAACGTCCTGCAGCTTTACGAACGAACCCTTGAAGTAATATCCATCCGGCTCCGAACATGCATAAACATCTTGCTTATCTGAAACAAATAAGGATTGGGATGAGACATAATGTCTCAGTGAGTTCCCCTAAATCCTAGGCTATAGGCAACCTCAAGGGGAAACCTACGGTCACCACGTGTCTACATTACAACCTGACGGTTGATTATACGTGTGTGGGGACTTGCATACTTAGACGGTAGTGCATACTAGAGCCGTCATAATCATATCTTAACTTGTTATAGGCTTCTCATCCTATACGTGTCATGGCGGTCGAGGGGGAATCTAAAACTGCATTGCCAAGAATACGCTCTACGTATCGAGGCCTAAACATAACATATCATGACACTAATCTAAACCGGACGATTAGGGGAAACCTAAGATCGTCATCGGTATCATATTCTTACTTACTCTAATCCATGCCTTGTACTTATCATGTAGCATCTAATGCTCTTATTCTTAAACATAAACTTGCATGGATTCACTCTTGCATAATCATGAACATAACATAATCATAATCATATCATACATAAACGTATCTAAGTTCATTCATTGGTTAGCGTTGAACAAACAGATATTATCTTGATTCATTTTACGGATAGTCCCGGGTGGAGTAACCCCGAGATCAATCCCATACATGACCGATGTACGTACATCGGACTCCCTCGGTGTCGTGCGGGTCCCTTACGGCTTAAACTGTTCCCATTAGGTCGAGAACCTCCCGTATCCCCCTGGCGTGGATAACAAGAGACACGAGCACCTACGTCTTGTTTACTCAGTGACATGCGGGTCCCTTACGGCTTGAATCGTTCTCATTACGAGAACCCCTTGTATCCCCCTGATGTGGATAGCAAGAGACATGTCACCTACACTTATTAATCATAGTCTTGTCGTGCATATAAGTTAAACATATACATACTTGCTTGTTTACCTCGGAACCTTGATCGATCCGATTAGTGGTAACTTATACTTGTTCATACTTAACATGGTGGAGAGAATAGCTTATCAATCCACAACTTACATACTAGCTAAGTCATTCTAGCTCATGTGCGAAGAGATTATCATTCGCGTCTTACTTACATATGTATTCATAATCCTATTCTTGACATACTTAGTGATTCATGCTATCTTGCTAGTTCTCAACAACTATGTCGAGGCTCTACATTCATTCCCTTTCTTAATTCATTTGCTACCCGAGTAAATCGGCTTAAACTCTCTTGAATCACTCATGCCATTCCTGTTAAGATTGCCATGATTTTCATTTCAAGAATCGTTTGATGTTATGTGCATTGCCTAGATGTTGTTTTGAGGTTATAAAATTGTAATATGTTGATATAAAGGCTTCGGAATGCACCACCGACCCTAAAATGGGCCAACAGGCCCTTTGAAAAAGGTGGAAAGTCAGAGACTTTCGCTATTAGCGAAATGTTCTGGGCTGCTGTCTGAAGAATTTCGCTATTAGCGAAATTTTCGCTAATAGCGAGTTTCTTCGGGTCTGTGGTACAAAATTTGCCATTTTTACCCAAAACTCGTCCAAATCGATCCTGCAATGCACCATAATCATCCAGCAACATATATTGACTTTAAATAACATATTTCACGGCAATTTAACATCAAATTAACAAGAATTAGCATAAGGGACATTAGGGTTCAAAACCCCTCATTAACATAAATCTTCACTATCTAACATGAAATTACACAACCAAAGGGTGGTAATCTAACTATGGAACTCACCTAATCATGTTTGCTTGCTTTCCTTCAAGTTCCAAGCTCAACCCTAGCTTTCCCTTCATTCTTGATCTTTAACTTTACCCACCAAACCATGCTTAAATCCATGCTTCCTCTTGTTTCTTGCTTGCTAAGCCACCATATGCATGATTTTGGAAGACTTTGATGCCTTAGAGAGGAAAGATTGGGGGCGGTTCATAGAGAGAAGGAGGAGAGAATTTTCTTCCCAAAACCTAGAGAGAGAAAGTGGAGTGGGAAAATGAGTAATTTGTGCCCCAAACATACTTATATACTCCCTTATGCAAGATTACTTAAATGCCCTTCGTCTCAGTCGTGTTTACCTGACACTGATACATAAGTCCATACTTGAGTGATATTACATAATAATATCTTCCGTCCTACTTAACATTCCTCATCATAATCACTTTCCATGAACCTGAGTCCTCTGCTACATTTAACAGAGAAATTTTCCTTTAGCTGATGAGCGGGATGTTACAAAAATAGCAAAGAAAGTTTATGCTAGATAGTTGAGTTCATTTCTAGAAAAAGAGAAAGAGGCTCTTTACATTAAATCTCAAAGGGAGAAAAGTCATCCAAGAAGGTACACTCATTTATTTGCATTATATGAATGATTGGATGCTCTTAAAATTAGGATTACATGCTAAAATCATTTATGCAAATGTATTACTTTAAACCTTAATAATATGCATCAATTTTGGTGATGTCTAATATATGCATATATCTAATTTTTAGCCTAAATGCAATAATTCTTTCACTCTTTGTTTCAACTTTATTCATGAAGATAAAATATCTATAAGCAGCTTCACAAATAAGATTAGATGATTAAAATTGTTGCATTATTCTTTGAGAAGATATTTTAAGAATGCATTTCATATGAATTAGTGTGTTCTAAATTGAACAAGGAGTTTGATGTTGTGTCTATAGACATTTTAAGAATGCATTTCATGAGATATCTTGATGCATGTTAAATGATTCATTATCATTTTTACAAAAATTCATTTATTTGCATTCTTGAATAAAATTATTCGGATGCTCCTAAAATGTATTTCTAAACAATTTTTTGTCATAAACTACAATTTGAATCACTCTCATGTTAAATGACTCATATATAGATTTAAGTTTGTTCCTTAAATGAAAAATCATGATATAAGCTTAGACTTGGATCATAAAAATGTCTTAACAGTGAAATTTCATAATGATTTGAAATTTGAAGTTATTCATGAAATTTGTTCTAGTTTACTCATTAACATATTCACTTCCTGATTCTTAAATGATATATTTTGAAAATGGTTTTTGCAAATATGTTAATATGGATTATGAATATTTCATTCTCCATGTTTTTAAATGGATCCTAATTTAGGATTTATCTTCGAAAGATTTTCAAACGAAATACATCATTTGTTCCTGAACTTTTTATGATATTGAGAATGTTCTCATCAAAATGATCAATAAAAATTTGCATGTATAAGCCTAATGAATTAAATGTCTAAAACTATGCTTTAAATGTCTAAAAATTTGCATCAAAATGATCAATGCTTTAAATGTCTATTGATTGCATTATTAATCAATATCTTGTTATGTGAATGTCTTTCTATATCTTTTATAGAAAACATATCCCTGATCATTAAATGTCTAAAACTATGTTATTCTTACATATGTATTTTCATGAATTGATTTTTGATGACTTATCTAAAAATCATATTCAATGTCTTTCAATATGAATATTCTAATTGAGTTTTATCGTTGAAAGGATTTCAACAAAATAAAAATCGTATTATTGTTTAACAAGAGAATAATATGTGTGACTTGTTAATAAATTCAAAATTGATCTAAAAAGGGATTTACACATTTTGTTCCTAAACTAATATTGAACATGTTCTTGGCATGAAAATTTTGTTTAATCATTGATTGAATGTCTACCTTGTTGCATTTGCAAAATTTGGAGACAAAATAGAGATATAAACATCAATGACATGTCAGTATATGTGTCATACCCCAATTTTTGACCTAAAATCCCATTTCATTTGTCTTTTGGCCCGGAATATTTTTTTGCCTTTTGAGAAAAATTTCGGCAGAGACATATTTTAAAATACCTCATTTTTGGTTCATTTATTTTACCACTCTTTTTAGTCATTTTTATTCTAGTCATTTTTGTTTTTATTTTTTTTATTATTATCATTATTATTATTATCATTATTAGTATGGTGTTTGTTTTTATTTTTATTAAAAAAGGCATCCAAAAGTGACATAAGCAAAATTGGTAGTACATGACTTCATCACATGACATCACTCAAAGACAATTCTCCATGAGCGGGTTCACGCAAACAGCTAGCAACAACTTGCAAAGAATAAGAAAACGTGTGCTTTCTCTTCTAGTAAGTGTTGGACATTCTCAAGATCAATCTCCAAGTACAAACACATCATGTTCTCCTTGCATGCAAGTTTTGGAGCGCAAAACACATTCAAATTAAAGCAAGGCCAACTAGTTTTAGAAGTGGGCAGCAAGCATCTCAAAGTTTATAAATAGAGGAAGGGAGCCAAAACACAAGGGCAGCCAAAAATCAACAGTTTCAAACCACACAGAAAAATCCACACAAAAAACAACCAACGACAATAACAGAACCAAATCCGTCCAGACCCATTCAAAAAGTCACCCATAACCGAACATTCACGTACCCAACATCACAAAACACAAACCGGCCTTCACCTAAACCCAACACAATCAGTCATAAACCGAAAACCTTGTCATCCAAACCTGATCCATTCAAACACAAAAAGGTAGTAAATTTAAGTTCCTAGATCTAGGTCATCTTGTGTTTAATTTGATAATTTTGAGTGTAAAAACGTATAGAGGAGGAGGAGGAGTAGAGTAGAAAGAGCTAAAAAAAAAGGTGAGTTTGGGCTTCCGGCGCGGTGGCGCCGCCGCTTTGGCCTGCCAACCACCGTCGCCGGAGTAGGAGTGGCTGTCGGAGAAGAAGAAGAAGTTTAGAGCGAAAGGAGAGGGTTTGCTAGTTTTAGTAAGAGAAACAGATGTACACAATGAAGTAATTCTACAGAATCTCACTTATATACCCTAAGCCCAAACCCGAATCTGCCATAAGCCCAGGCTGCATTTTCCTTTCTGCTATTTGTCTATGTTTTTGCTGGTTCACCCCCATATCACTTCATACACCCCCTGCATCTAACTTTATTTATTTTTTATGCATTTTAATTTTCTCTTGTATTTTATATTTTTGTTCTCATGCATTTTTATTTTATTTTTTGCATTACATTCTTTCATTTATTATTATCATATGCATATTTAAATTTTGTCATTAAATACACACCTCAATCCAGAGTCCTATGGTCCTAAATTAACTGTTAATATTATATTATTCTCCAGAACAATCTGGTCCTTGTCAATTAAATCATCCAGAGTGCTCTGGTCTTAAATCAACTGTTAATATTATATTTCTGCTTATATAATCGTTCTCCAGAGTAATCTGGTCCGTGTTAAAATAACCTTATATTTCAGCTTAACATTATTTTTCTCATTCAGCTTATATAATTTTCATATCATTATTCAAAATAACAAAAACATTCAAATAATCAAAAACCACAAAAATATTTTCATAAACAAACCTTGATCTTAAATCAAGCGATCGTTTTTTTATTTTATTTTTTTGACTCAAACATCAATCAATTTTAATTCTACTTCGAGACTATTTTCTTTCAGTATTAAAAAACACAAACAAATACTCATTTGCCACTTCGGCTTTCTTTCATTTTAAAACCTTTTTCAAAAACTATTAAAAAACACAAAACAAATCATACGTCAATTTCTACCCCGAACTACGAGGTTTTCACGGGTACGTAGGCAAAGGACATGCGTCCTTCCAAATCAATAAAAATGTAGATAAATTAGGTCTTTCTTTTCTTTTATCATTTCAAAATTCCATTTTTTAAGCAAGCAAGTTTATAGCACAAAAGTTAAATAAAATCAAGAGGTTCTCGTAGAGTACTACGAATATTTAGGGTGCTTAACACCTTCCCTAAATATAACCAACCCCGAACCCTTAATCCCTAAAAATGTGGTTTTTAACCTTTTTCCACTTTCTTTTGAAAAGAATTAAATGTTCAGTCGTGAAATCCAAAGCGGGTCAAACGCCAATCAAATGGCCTTTGACCGTCTGAAAAGTGACGCGACAGAAATGGCGACTTCACTGGGGAATTAAAAGTAAGAGGGTTGAGCCTAACTTGGCATTATTTAAAATTTGTGCTATAAACTTGCTAAAAAAAATATTTAAATAAAAGATGGAAATACGTATATATATGTTCTTCCCTTTTCTTTTCTTCAACGTGAGTGGTGAGATAAGTCCTACACCCGGGCTTGAGAGAACATTAAGATAGGATGGTGATATAATCAAAGTGCTATTCCAAGAGTAATCTTGAGTGTTAGCACATGTGATAATCCCGCTCAATGGAGGTTCTTGGAAGTAATACTATGTTGACATGAGTAATCTTGTTTGACACTATTATTTTCAATTAAACCGTCGAAGTTGAGAACTTTTAGTTACCTTTAACCCATCTTGGCCTTTTAGGACGTAGTGCGGTGGCTGATCAAGAGTAATCTTGAATTGGTCGATACGCGACACTACACCCAGACGAGACTTTCTTACGAATGGCGTTGGATCAAGAGTAATCTTGTAACCCGATAATGTTTGGAAGTGGTTGTAGACTTTGGGAACTTGGTAGAACCCGTGATACAGATACAAATGAAACCATAGTCCTTACCAAATGACATTGTTACCCTCAACTCCAACTTTGTGGAACTTTAACCCCACCATGTTTTCCTTGCATAAATCATGCATACATGCATTCATCCACAAACCTTTTGTTCATCCATTAAAAAATAATCGAAGTACTTAGCCAAGTTTTTTCGTAAACATCAAAGGAATAGACCTTGTAAAGAGGAACACCAAGAAATACAAACTTTAAAAAAGAAAATCCTAACTAAGTTGTTGTTTTTGTTAAGAATTTGTTCCTTGGTTTCGTTCTTACCTTTTGAAAATAGAATCGATTGCAATATCTTTACAAATTTTCAAATGAAACCATGTTCCTCTGCAATGCTTACAATTCACTTCGATAAGCCCTTCAAAAAATGTGTCCATTTTTTTTGCATAAACATATCATGCATCATCTTGCATTTCATAATTTCCAAACTCAAGTCTCACTAAATCTTCTTCTCCATAAAAGGTTAAGCCATCTCAATTGTGGCCCGACACACTCGCTACCGGTCAACTATCTTGTACGGAACTCGAGCAAACTTTAAGAAGAAAATGGAGCGTATCGATCAAGAGAATTTAGCACTTCGTGAAGAGGTGACAGCCATGAACACCAAATTGGATGAGTTGGCCGAGATGAAAACGAAGATGGAAGAATTAACCAATCTGGTAAGGTTGTTGGCAGTTGCACAGACTCCACCACCTCCTCCTCCTATCAGAGTCCAAACCGAAGCTACTACCTCTGCTATCTCGGATTGGACGGTATGTGTCGAATCTCCGACATACTCTGCTCCACAACGTTCCACGCCATGGTTTCCTCCTATGATTGCTGGCGAGATACTCCGCCCCATTGTCTGTGAAGCACAAATGCCTACTTTCCAACATACAACTCATCAAGTTACAATGTTTCCTCCCACTACTGTGACTTACTCAGCACCCACTGTTCATACTACACCGCAAGAAGAAGAACCCATCTTCCATTCCGGGAGTGTGGGGGCGCATGACAGGGTCGATGACTTACAAGAAAAGTATGAAGAGATGTATCGGGAGATGAGAACTCTAAAGGGAAAATAATCTTTTGGGAAGTCTTCTTACGACCTCTGTTTGGTGCCGGATTTCCGGATACCCCATAAATTCAAAGTACCAGACTTTGAAAAATATAAGGGAAACTCCTGCCCTAAGGACCAGCTGACGATGTACGTAAGAAAAATGTCTACGTATGCTGAAGATGATAAGGTCCTCATATATTTTTTTCAAGAAAGCTTGGCTAACCCCGCTTCAAAGTGGTACATAAATCTGGATAAGACAAGCATCGAAAAGTTCCAGGACTTGTGTGATGCCTTTGCGCAACAATATGACTATAATGTGGACATGGCCCCAGACCGGGGAGACCTTCAGGCTGAAACTCAGAGGGAAAAAGAAACATTTAAGGAGTACGCTCATCGATGGAGGAATATTGCTGCCCAGGTCAGCCCACGGGTGGAAGAAAAGGAGTTGACCAAGTTGTACTTGAGAACTCTAAACCCATTCTACTACGGAAAAATGGTAGGGTGCGCATCCAGAAGCTTCGCGGAAGTGGTCGGCGTGGGTATAAGTGTAGAAGAAGGTGTTCGAGAAGGACGAATAGTGAAAGATGGGGTGTCTACAAGTGGCACGAAGTAATATGGCAACAACTTTCCATGGAGAAAGGAACAGGAAGTCGGTATGGTGACCAACGAAAGAGCCAGGCAACACTATCTGACATATCAACATGTTGCTGCCATCACACCCACCACCAATACAAATCAGCAACCAAATCATCAACTACAAAGGCCACAGATGCCTCAGGGACCCCAACCATATTATCCACCGTTATACCAGCCAAATTATCGACCACATAACCCTCAACCATTCTACCAACAACCATATCACCCTCCACCACCTCAACAACAACATCGTCCTCAAGCTCAACAAGCACCTCGCCCTCCTAGAAACCAATTCCCTCCTATATCTATGTTGTATAAGGATTTGTTACCCTCCCTACTTGCAAGAAATTTGGTGCAACTCAAGGCACTCCCTTCGGTGCAAAATCCTTTACCTCACTAGTACCGTGCCGACCGCACCTGTGATTTCCATCAAGGGGCCCCGGGGCATGACATTGAATAGTGTTATTGTCTTAAGGATGAGGTTCAGAAGTTAATCCAGAGCAAGGATTTTTCCTTCACAGACTTAGGTCCAAATGTGCAAGTCAACCCGCTACCGGATCATAATATCTAGTGTTTGTGACACATGGGATGACCAGCTGCAATCGGGTCGTCATTGATATTTTTCTTCCGCTACTCAATTGTTCAAGAAATTTGTTTGTTGTTTTATGCTTTTCTCAAAAAAATAAAAAATCCTTTCGTCCCGCCCAGAGCGAAAGTGAACTTATGTAGGGCATTTTGTTTTAAGTACTTTCCATCATTAATGAAAAGATCATTTTGATCCCAACTTTGTTTTTATTTTGTGTTGTTTCTGGAAAAATGGTAATACGAAAAAAAACCAAAAAAATCTTCTTTAATCATTCTCAAGTATCTGCATAATCATAATTTACAAAATCAACAATCAAAGCATGCATTAATAAACCCGTTGAACACTTTAACCATGTACTCTCTTTCAACTTTGAGTTTCCTTGTATCCGAGACCGAAGAAAAGGAGGATGAGAGTTTCCCAATAAGATATACTGCCTACTGGGGCATCTTGGCCGTCGAAGCTGGAAATATAAAGAAAGATTGTCCAGAAGAGGATTTTCATGTACAAAGACTGGCACGAGATGCTACCATCCGCCTTGCATGGGTATTGTACTTCAGTACACACTTCAACAGGGGAAATCCCCTTCCATCCCTCAGTATACAATATAAAGGCAATACTTCTCGTGGAAGTCAAAGTTCGGTCAACGGGAGTTCCAATAAAGGTTAAACTGGATGGAATTTAAAAGTGTACCGCCGCATGTCTTGGACAGTTATATCAAAAAGATAAAGCAAGTATGCGACAAAGAAGGCTTGTCCCCACGAATGTCAAGAAAATGTCTTCGTGCGCAAAAATATATATTACCCGATTCCAGGGGCAAATGGATGCCAAATTACAATGAATGGTAGCAAGCTTGTATTTCATGTGAATACTGATGCAGTCAAGAAATACTTTGTTAAAAAAATGTAAGCTCGATGAGTCATAAAAGTGACTTAGGCAAAAATGAGCGTATCGATGGATTGAAAACCAGAAAGGGCGGTCCATGCAAAAGTTAGAGACATCAACAAAAAACGACTATCCTGATAGGTTGAAACCCGCAAGGGCGATCTATGAAAAAGTTAAGGATCATGACAAAGTAACTGCATCAGGTCAGACTTGACTCACTTGGGGCATACCTGCTATCAAAGAACCTCCAATTTGAAGCATGGGGCATAGCTGCTATCAAAGAACCTCCAATTTGAAGCATGGGGCATACTGGCTATCAAAGAACCTCCGATATGAAGCATCTACAAATCAATGACTCGGAACAGTGGAATTCAAAGTTGTCAAGGAGAATAGCGGTTATTGTGTTCAATGTACCTTTCCCTTTATAATTACCATTTTCCAAACTTTTTAAAATCTGTGGAGCCATGCCTTTGGCAGGTTACTATTCCATTACATCTAATCTGAGCTTGTGCCCATTTATTTGAAATTCTCATTTATTCTGCTCGTAAAATTTTCTTCCATTTTTGATGATTATACTTAAAGCAAAAAAATATTTATCTTGAAACTTTTTTTGTCTTTTGGAATGCATAAACAACAGGTACATTTTTCTTTGAGCTTATGAGTGGATGAATGATACATCAACGTTCGTCCCAATGACGGTTGAACCTCTGCAAGATAAATAGACCAGGGGCATCACATTTCGAGTGGGCCAAATGGAATAATGCACTTTATGATGGCTTGATTAATGGCGACTTCTACTAGAATGATTGATTCATGGGTTTTATCCTGAGAAATAATGACTTCTTCCAGTAGTTTGTTTGAAGGGTTGTACCTCGACAGTGATTGACTCGTCCCCAAGAGATGTTATCCCCCGTTGAAGATTACTGAATGCTTGTAAAATGATGTCGGGCCACTTTCTTTGGACATGCCCGACCTTGTCTCAATGTCTTACCATTGCACTGTCATATGAGTCTTGTGCATATTCATACATTCATTCATTCATGCATACATAGCATGCATACAAATATCATTCATACATGGTTGTGTTATATTACCTATGTCTTACTCCAATAGATAACAATGTCATCCCCAATGTGTCTGTTTCAGAGTTTGTCACCAATCAAATTTGTTTCAAGTGGCAGGTCTCGCCAAATATTCATCTTTACCAATGTGTATCCAAATTTCCCCAGTAAATTGTTCAAACCTTATCTCGAGTGTTCTTTGATAAATTCTATCATGTTTTTCTTTACCTAATTCACTGTAATAGACATGGTTTTATCTTTTGCATTTTTGTCTTTACCTAATTCACGGTAAGAGACATGTTTTTATCTTTTGCATTTTTGTCATTACCTAATTCACGGTAAGAGACATGTTTTTATCTCTTGCATTGTTTGTCTTCACCTAATTCACGGTGACAGATAGGTCTTTACCTAATTCACGGTAATAGACATGTGTTTTCTTTCTTGCATTGTTTGTCATTACCTAATTCACGGTAAGAGACAGGTCTTTACCTAATTCACGGTAATAGACTGATTTCTTTCTTGCATTGTTTGTCTTTACCTAATTCACGGCAACAGACAAGTCTTTACCTAATTCACGGTAATAGACATGTTTTTATTTCTTGCATTGTTTGTCTTTACCTAATTCACGGTAATAGACATGTTTTTATTTTTGGCATTTTTGTCTTTACCTAATTCACGGTAATAGACAGTCTTTCCTCCCCAGCAATCATTATCAGTTTTATCCCCCAGTCAGCATATGTTTGTCGTTTGTTGCATTCATAATTGCATCGCATACATGCATACCATTATATTCATCAGCATTGCATTCATAACATCTTAGGTCAAAATTGGTGCACTTTTGGTATTTAAGTCTCTTCGGTCCGATCGGATCAAAGATTCCATATTCAAATCTCCGGACGAAGAATACTTAAATAGGGGCATCTGTCATACCCCAATTTTTGACCTAAAATCCCATTTCATTTGTCTTTTGGCTCGGAATATTTTTTTGCCTTTTGAGAAAAATTTCGGCAGAGACATATTTTAAAATACCTCATTTTTGGTTCATTTTTTTTACCACTCTTTTTAGTCATTTTTATTCTTGTCCTTTTTGTTTTTATTTTTGTTATTATTATTATTATTATTATTATTATTATTATTATCATTATCATTATTAGTATGTTGTTTGTTTTTATTTTTATCAAAAAAGGCATCCAAAAGTGACATAAGCAAAATTGGTAGTACATCACTTCATCACATGACATCACTCAAAGACAATTCTCCATGAGCTGGTTCACGCAAACAACTAGCAACTGCTTGCAAAGAATAAGAAAACGTGTGCTTTCTCTTCTAGTAAGTGTTGGACATTCTCAAGATCAATCTCCAAGTACAAAAACATCATGTTCTCCTTGCTAGCAAGTTTTGGATCGCAAAACACATTCAAATTAAAGCAAGGCCAGATGGTTTTAGAAGTGGGCATCAAGCATCTCAAAGTTTATAAATAGAGGAAGGGAGCCAAAACACAAGGGCAGCCAAAAATCAACAGTTTCAAACCACACAGAAAAATCCACACAAAAAACAACCAACGACAATAACATAACCAAATCTGTCCAGACCCATTCAAAACATCACCCATAACCGAACATTCAAGTACCCAACATCACAAAACACAAACCGGACTTCACCTAAACCCAACACAATCAGTCATAAACCGAAAACCTTGTCATCCAAACCTGATCCATTCAAACATAAAAAGGTAGTAAATTTAAGTTCCTAGATCTAGGACATCTTGTGTTTAATTTGATAATTTTGAGTGTAAAAACGTATAGAGGAGGAGGAGTAGAGTAGAAAGAGCTAAAAAAAAGGTGAGTTTGGGCTTCCGGCGCGGTGGCGCCGCCGCTTTGGCCTGCCAACCACCGTCGCCGGAGTAGGAGTGGCTGTCGGAGAAGAAGAAGAAGTTTAGAGCGAAAGGAAAGGGTTTCCTAGTTTTAGTAAGAGAAACAGATGTACCCAATGAAGTAATTCTACAGAATCTCACTTATATACCCTAAGCCCAAACCCGAATCTGCCATAAGCCCAGGCTGCATTTCCCTTTCTGCTATTTCTCTATGTTTTTGCTGGTTCACCCCCATATCACTTCATACACCCCCTGCATCTAACTTTATTTCTTTTTTATGCATTTTAATTTTCTCTTGCATTTTATATTTTTGTTCTCATGCATTTTTATTTTATTATTTGCATTACATTCTTTCGTTTACTATTATCATATGCATATTTAAATTTTGTCATTAAATACACACCTCAATCCAGAGTACTATTGTCCTAAATTAACTGTTAATATTATATTATTCTCCATAACAATCTGGTCCTTGTAATTAAATTCATCCAGAGTGCTCTGGTCCTAAATCAACTGTTAATATTATATTTCTGCTTATATAATCGTTCTCCAGAGTATTCTGGTTCGTGTTAAAATAACCTTACATTTCAGCTTAACATTATTTTTCTCATTCTGCTTATATAATTTTCATATCGTTATTCAAAATAACAAAAATATTCAAATAATCAAAAACCACAAAAATATTTTCATAAACAAACCTTGATCTTAAATCAAGCGATCGTCTTTTTATTTCATTTTTTTGACTCAAACATCAACCAATTGTAATTCTACTTCGAGACTATTTTCTTTCAGTATTAAAAAACACAAACAAATACTCATTTGTCACTTCGGCTTTCTTTCATTTTAAAACCTTTTTCAAAAACTATTAAAAAACACAAAACAAATCAAACGTCAATTTCTACCCAGAACTACGAGGTTTTGATCCCTCATGGGTACGTAGGCAAAGGACATGCGTCCTTCGAAATCAATAAAAATGTAGATAAATTAGGTCTTTCTTTTCTTTTATCATTTCAAAATTCCATTTTTTAAGCAAGCAAGTTTATAGCACAAAAGTTAAATAAAATCAAGAGGTTCTCGTAGAGTACTACGAATATTTAGGGTGCTTAACACCTTCCCTAAATATAACCAACCCCCGAACCCTTAATCCCTAAAAATGTGGTATTTGAACCTTTTTCCACTTTCTTTTGAAAAGAATTAAATGTTCAGTCGTGAAATCCAAAGCGGGTCAAACGCCAATCAAATGGCCTTTGACCGTCCGAAAAGTGACGCGACAATATGTTTGTGCATAAATATGTTGCGTAAATGCTTCTCTTAAAACTCATCTTATGTGTTTAGAATCTCTTTTAAGCATGAAAACTTGAAAGATAAGTACCTAAGAGAACTCACACAAGCACACTTACAGAAAGGTTTAAACACATACTTGATTATGAACACGTGTGTTTTCCAAATTCTTGTGAAATACATGTAGTTGATATCTATTATAATGAGCAAATCATCTTGCATATTCATTTAAAGATGTTTACCCATTGAAAATATTTAGAAAAATCTTCAACATAAAAATCTTTGAAGAGAGAAATATTTTTGACATTGTGTGAAATGACTCTGATTTCATCGCTTCCACTAATGAATCATTTTCTCTCGTTTTAAGAAATTGTTGAAAATGATCAATTGATCATAATTGTCATTATTCATGAAATGATAAACTGAAATGCATATTAATCATGATACATGCTTGATTATGTTTGATAAGAGAATATGACTTCACAATAAAACATGATTCTTATGTGCAATATCTTTTTGTTGTTTCTTACACACACACAAGAAAATTCCTATGCACAACAACACACAAGACACTAGGAATCACATGGCACAATGAGGCTTGGTTTGCTAGGTTCTTTAACATAGTTTTACGCTATAATACCAAAACAAAACAATCAACAAATAAAACATCTAACTAACATCATCTAAGATCATCTAACTAACATCATCAAAACACAACCTAAAGATAAACAAGCTTCAACAAGTTGTTTTAGTTTACTTCAAATAGAGAGTATTTTCTTAATTTTCGTAATGAATTGGGGGTGGGGGGCAGACATAGTCATAATGTTTGTCTTTCAAGGGACGCTTACAACCTCATCATCGAGAGACCAACACTTAACACACTCGAAGCCATTGTTTCAACACGCAACATAGCAATGAAGTTCCCTTTGAAAATCGGGAACACAATTCTTATGTATTAGCAACTAGTTAGACAATGTTACATCAACAACATCAAGAAGAATCGAAGAGATCTAAATCGATATGAGAAGCCTATTTGGTCGAAAGATTACAAAGAATGTAAGTTCATAGAACAAGAGCCGACCCAACATGACAAGATGTATAAAGCAAATTTTATAATGAGGCCTCTTGGAATTAAAAAAAATTAACACAATGCTTATTAAAAGCATAATAAATCAAGTTTTTGTTGGAACAAAATGTGTTTAACAATGAACCTTAAAGAGTTTTGATGATAACAAGGTATTAAAAATTGTAAATTGGACTAGCTAATATTTGTTCAAGTGTACAAGATCATAATTAAAAAGTTACATCATTTATTGGTTCTGAATGAGCAAATAAAGAGCAAAAGGAATCAACAAAATTGAAGCTTAGTGCTTCTGAAGGCAACTCGCTCCTGAAGAGAAAAAGCGCTCCTGAAGTAAAGCCGCTCCTGAAGTTAGTATAGTGCTCCTGAAGAATAGTGCTCCTGAAGACAAGAGGTCCATAAGCCACATCATCAGAAGCTGCGTTATCAGAAGCTGTATCATTCAGAAGCTGCATCATCAGAAGCTGTGTTATCAGAAGCTGCCTCATCAGAAGTCATTTCACCAGAAGCTGAAGATCAACTGGATTTGCAAAAGATTCAAGGATTGAAGAATCATCACTGCAAAAGCTGTCTATTGGATTCGAAAACACAACAAAAGATTAGTGGAATTTTGCAACGGTCATTTCAAAGGTGTTTGAAGGCATGTGCATGCAATTTGGACGAAAGCGTTGACATTGTACTTTGTACGAACTGTACAACCACCTTCTCCACTACTCTGTTTTGTGTCCACGCTACAAGACAAGAAAACAGCTCCAGAATACGGCTTCGCCTGCATAGATGTTCCTTTGGATAAGGGATGGATTTCAAATTGGTTCTTCATAGGACAACAACCAAATCAGGCAAAAGATCATTGGTGAAAGATCAAGCTTCAACAACGACTCTTTGATGTGCTGGCAATTTCACAACGTCTCTTTCACACCTCTATTCAAAGGAGTGAAGACTTAGAAAATTGGCAATGCATGAACGTAAATGCTAGAACGCTGAACGAAAGACTCACAACATTTTTACAAGTGCCAAACCTCTGCTGAAATTGTTCTGCATTCACTTAGAATTTCTGTGTCTCATACTCATATCTGCTGAAATTGAGTCTGCATCTGATTTGTATTGTGAGCACCTCTGATTGTATATCAAGTGTTCAACCCTAAACAATCTTCTGTGTAATTTTGTTTAGCTAGAAGTCTCTTGCAGTTGTGCTTGAGCAGGGAAGTCTCTTGATTGTGTTCTTGAGCAAAGGAAGTCTCTTGCTTGTGTGCTTGAGCAAAGGAAGTCTCTTGCTTGTGTGCTTGAGCAATTGTAATCAGATATTACTCTTAGTGAAATCTCCTTGGAAGTGCTAGGGGGACTGGACTACTTCCGGTTTGTGGAAGGAACCAGTATAATTGCTTTGTGTCGTTCTTCTTATATCTCTCTGTTTTATTCCGCTGCATTTAGATTCTGATAACCGCTTCAGAAGATGTTTCACTTAGCTTCTAACTAGTGTGTTCAGTTTTTAGGAGAAACGAAGAATTTTCCAAAACACATTCAACCCCCCCCCCCCCCCTTCTTGTGTTTTTCTCACCTTCAATTGGTATCTAGAGCCTTGGTCTGTTGTGTATCACTTAACCGTGTAACAGTCAAAGATCTGAGAAAAATATGTCTGGTCCTATTCCAACTCCTACTCCTGATGGAACTAGCTATAATAATGTCTCACATGATTATAGTGATAGTAAGAGATCCAGTGTTGGAAAAGTTCCAAAGTTCAATGGAGATGTTGAAGAATTTTCTTGGTGGAAAACCAACTTCTATAGTTATATCATGAGCCTAGATGAAGAACTATGGGATATTCTAGAAGATGGTGTTGGTGACCTAGTCCTTGATGAAGAAGGAGTTGCTGTGGATAGAAAGAAACATACTACAGAACTGAAGAAACTCTACAAGAAGCATCATATTATCAGAGGAGCTCTTGTCACTGCCATACCCAAAGCAGAGTACATGAAGATGAGTGACAAATCCACTGCTAAAGCTATGTTTGCTTCTCTCTGTTCAAACTACGAAGGCAGCAAGAAGGTCAAAGAAGCTAAAGCTCTCATGCTTGTACATCAGTACGAGTTATTCAAGATGAAGGATGATGAAACTATTGAGGAGATGTACTCAAGGTTTCAAACCTTAGTCTCTGGGCTACAAATCCTAAAGAAGAGTTATGTTGCTTCTGACCATGTGAGCAAGATACTCAGAAGCTTGCCTGCAAGATGGAGACCAAAGGTGACTGCCATTGAAGAAGCTAAAGATTTAAACACTTTAAGTGTCGAAGATCTTGTTAGTTCTCTCAAAGTTCATGAGTTAAGTCTTAATGAGCATGAGTCTACTAAGAAGAGTAAATCAATAGCTCTTCCATCCAAAGGTAAGTCATCAAAAGCTCTCAAAGTGGTTGAATATGAAGAGGAAGAACAATCAAGTTCAGATTCTGAACCAGATGCTGCTGAAATGGCCATGCTCTCAAACAGACTTCAATATCTGGCCAAGAAGAACATAAAGTTTTAACCAAGAGGAGTAACTCCAGAAGCTCAAGGAAAGAACATCAGAAGGGATGCTTCAACTGTAAGAAGCCTGGACATTTCATTGTTGAATGCCCTGATCTTCAAAAAGAAAAGACAAAGGACAAGTCAAAGAGGTCTACATTCAAACCAAGCAAATTCAAGAAGCAGATCAAGCAGAGTTTAATGGCAACTTGGGATGATTTGGGAAGTGAATCTGGATCTGATAAAGAGGAAGCTGATGAAGATGCAAAGATAGCTGTTGGGTTGGTAGCAACAACAACTTCAGAAGCTGGATCAGATTCAGACTCAGAAGATGAAAACGAGGTATAATCCAAAATTCCCAGAAATGAACTTGTTGAGTCACTTAAAGAACTTCTTACACATTTTGAAGTAAGAACCAATGAGTTGAAGGATTTAAAAGAAAAATATGTTGATTTAATGATACAACAAAAATCAACTCTATTGGATCTGAAAGCTTCTGAAGAAGGACTTAGGGGCTTTGACTTCATTTGTAAAACATATGAAGACAATCTCAGGTTCTTATGTCAGAAGCTACAAGAAAAGTGTAATGAGAAACCTTTAAGCAACCATGAAATTGCTCTTGAAGATTTTATCATATCTGGCATTGACAGAAGCAGAGTGGCTTCTATGATTTATAGCATTTACAGAAACAATGGCAAAGGGATTGGTTTTTCAGGAGGGAAACCAAATGAAATCAGTCTCAAAACATGTTGTGAATGCATCAAGGAAGGTCTGAAAACAGTTTTTGTACCTGAAGGTGCTGAGTTGGAAACTGTTGTTCATTCAGAACCTGAAGCTTCTAGCTCTAAGGCTAAGATTACTTCAAAGCCAAAGAACTCTAAGCCAAAGGCTATGATCAAATCTGATTCCAAGACTTCAAAGATCAGGATCCAGAAAAGATCAGAACCTGGACCTCAGAGTCTGGTGAAACCAAAATCTGAGGTTCTGAAGTCTAAGTTTCAGAAGAAGACAGTTACTGCTTCTGAAGTACCAAAACCAAATGTAATGGTTAATCAGAAGCAACCCAACTCACAGCACAAGGTACAAGGAGTGAAGAGTAAAGCCTTAAGTACTAACCTTTCAGGACCCATAGGACAATGGGTACCTAAATCTGAAAATGTCAATGATGCAGGTATGTCTAAGAGCAGCACCAAAGCAAAGATCATGGTACCTAGACAGCGGTTGCTCAAGACACATGACAGGAGAGAAGTCCAGCTTCCTCAGCTTAACAATGAAAGAAGGATGAAGTGTGAAATTTGGAGGCAACCAATCTGGCAAGATCGTAGGTACAGGAACTATTGGTAATTCCTCTACCTCAATTAATAATGTATGGTTGGTAGATGGTCTTGAACATAACCTTTTGAGCATTAGTCAATTTTGCGATAATGGTTATGATGTTCTTTTTGAGAAAACCAACTGTACAGTAATCAACAAGGAAGAAAAATCCATTGTGTTCCAGAAAAAGAGAGTTGATAATGTCTATAAAATCAATTTTTCTGAACTGGCTGATCATAAGGTGATTTGCCTTCTATTAGTGAATGATAAGAAATGGATGTGGCACAGAAGGTTGGGACATGCTAACTGGAGGTTAATATCTAAGCTTAGTAAGTTACAACTTGTCAAAGGGCTACTAGACATTGACTATCATTCAGATGCACTCTGTGGTGCATGTCAGAGAGGGAAAATTGTGAAATCATCTTTTAAAACCAAAGACATTGTTTCAACCTCAAGACCCTTAGAACTACTCCATATTGATTTATTTGGACCAGTGAGTATTGCATCCTTATATGGAAGTAAATATGGATTATTCATTGTTGATGATTACAGCAGATGGACTTGGGTGAAATTCCTGAAAAGTAAAGATAATGCATATGATGTATTCAGTAACTTCTGCACACAAATTCAAACTGAAAAAGAATCAATGATTTTGAAAATCAGAAGTGATCATGGTGGAGAATTTGAAAATGAGCCATTTGAAGCTTTTTGTGAAAAACATGGAATCATCCATGAATTCTCCTCTCCTAGAACTCCACAACAAAATGGGGTTGTAGAGAGAAAGAATAGAACTTTACAAGAAATGGCCAGAACCATGATCCATGAAAACAATTTGGCTAAATATTTTTGGGCAGAAGCAGTGAATACAACATGTTATGTTCAAAACAGGATCTATATTAGACCTATTTTGGAGAAAACATCATATGAACTCTTTAAAGGAAGAAAACCCAATATCTTTTACTTTCATCAATTTGGATGTACATGTTACATTCTAAATAACAAGCTATACCTAAAGAAATTTGATGCCAAGGCCCAAAGAGGAATCTTCTTAGGTTACTCTGAAAGGTCAAAGGCATACAGAGTGTATAATTCAGAGACACTCTGTGTTGAAGAATCTATGCACGTTAAATTTGATGACAAAGAGCTTGAAGATAAAACTTCAAAGCAAGGTGAAAGTGTTGCAGAGATACAGGTTCCTGAAGCTACTCCAGAACCTGATCAGATAGCTGAATCTGAAGAAAGTCTAGAAGTTGAACCCACATCAGAAGCGCAAGATGAAACTACTTCTGATGAAGCACAAGATGGATCACATCAAGAAGATCCTCCCAGAAACACTTTCAAGCACAAGTCTTCACATCTTGAGGAGCTAATCATTGGAAACAATGATAGTCCAAGAAGAACAAGATCATACTTCAGACAAGAGGAATCAATGATTGGATTGATCTCAATGATTGAACCTACAACAGTTGATGAAGCACTTTCAGATGATGGATGGATCTTAGCTATGCAAGAAGAGTTGAATCAATTTCAAAGAAATGATGTGCGGGATCTGGTACCCAAACCTCAGCACAAGAACATTATTGGAACAAAATGGGTATTCAGAAACAAGCTGAATGAGCAAGGAGAAGTAACAAGAAACAAAGCCAGACTTGTTGCACAAGGGTATAGTCAACAAGAAGGCATTGATTACACTGAAACATTTGCTCCAGTTGCAAGATTGGAAGCAATCAGGTTACTTCTGTCTTATGCAGTTAATCATGGCATAATATTATATCAGATGGATGTCAAGAGTGCTTTTCTAAATGGAGTCATTGGAGAAGAAGTGTATGTCAAGCAACCTCCTGGATTTGAGGATATTAAGTATCCTGACCATATTTTTAAACTGAAGAAATCACTATATGGCTTGAAACAAGCTCCCAGAGCTTGGTATGATAGACTAAGTAATTTCTTAATCAAAAATGACTTTAAAAGAGGACAGGTTGATACAACACTCTTCAGAAGGACTCTTGGGAAAGATATTCTTGTAGTGCAAATATATGTTGATGATATAATATTTGGTTCTACTAATGCATCTCTTTGCAAGGAATTTTCTAAGTTAATGCAGGATGAATTTGAAATGAGCATGATGGGAGAACTGAAGTTCTTCCTGGGCATTCAAATTAATCAATGCAAAGAAGGAGTCTATGTTCATCAATCAAAGTATACAAAGGAGCTTCTGAAGAAGTTCAAGCTTGAATATTGCAAAGTGATGAACACTCCAATGCACCCTACGTGCACCTTAAGCAAAGAAGATGAAGGAGCTAAAGTTGATCAGAAGCTGTATAGAGGTATGATTGGTTATTTGTTATACCTCACTGCATCTAGGCCAGATATTTTATTCAGTGTATGCTTGTGTGCAAGATTCCAATCAGATCCTAGAGAATCTCATATGACTGCTGTCAATAGAATCTTCAGGTATTTGAAAGGAACAACTAATCTTGGACTCTTTTATAGGAAATCCTTAGATTATAAGCTAATTGGATTCTGTGATGCTGATTATGCTGGTGATAGGATTGAAGGAAAGTCAACCAGTGGCAATTGTCAATTTTTGGGTGATAATCTTATATCCTGGGCTAGCAAAAGACAAACAACTATTGCTATGTCTACAGCAGAAGCAAAATACATTTCAGCTGCAAGTTGTTGTACGCAACTACTTTGGATGAAACATCAGTTTGAAGACTATCAGATAACTGTTAACAGTATTCCCATTTATTGTGATAATACTGCTGCTATTTGTTTGTCTAAAAATCCAATTTTGCATTCGAGAGCTAAGCACATTGAAATCAAACACCATTTTATCAGAGACTATGTTCAAAAAGGAATTTTAGATATACAATTCATTGATACTGAAAATCAATGGGCTGATATATTTACTAAGCCTTTAACTGTTGAACCTTCACTCCAATGGTTGTAGTGACTCCTGATATGGAGAAAGAAGCTGATGAGCAAGCTGTTCAGATGCTAGCTGAGATAAAGAGGAAAGAAGCTCAGTACAATCTGGAGAGGGATCAAAGGCTCAAGGCTTCAGGACTCGAGAAATGTGATGAATTCTTCAAGGAGAAGTCTGAAGAAGTCAAGGAAGTGGCTAATAAAGCTTCAGAAGCGGTTCTAAAAGCACCAGGTGCTACCACTTCAGAAGCTGGAATTACAGTCAAGGTATGTCAGATTCCAGTCACATCTACCCCCATCTCACCCTTTTCACCACCAGCAACTGAGCAAGAATAAGACACTTCTGTCTTAGAAAATCTTGCTCTCCACTATTCAGGTGAATTACCTTTAGACAAACCCAACTCAGAGAAAGCCTCTGAAGCAACTCTAGAAGCAACCACCCAAACCCACATCACCTTCACAACCACAATCACCAATTGCTAACATTGACCCCCAACTCAACATCCAAACACCAACTTCACCACAACAACCTCCAACTGTTACTGAAACTGACTCCCCACTTAACCAACAACCAGAACAAACTTTTTCAAAACCAACTCCCGTGGATATTGACAATCCTCAAGTCAATGTCCAAGCCTCAACCTCTAACGCACAAACTGCTTCTGACTAGCCATCACTCTCAACTCCATCTCAACAAATCACCATTCCAGAATCCAACCCTGTTCAAGACACTACTCTTAGTGATTCTGACCTTGAAACCCTTGAACAACCACCCATGGACATCCTGAAATCTGAACATATTGACAATGAGCTACTCAAGATCCTTTCTGAAATGCATGATCTGGTGGATCAAAGAAGGACAATTGATCTCACCAATGCATATGAAGAAGCATGGACATCACTTCAGAACAGAGCTGCAGAGTTAATAAAAGCTGTAAAGGACAAGTGCATCAGAATCAAGGGAGCTTCTGTAAGAAGATTAATGGAGAATCTGAAGCAAAGACTCAGAGTTAGAAGTCCTAGACTGCTTCTGGCAAATAATCCATTCTTCTCAGAAATGGACTACTTGACCAGAGATGCAAGGATGTTCAAGCTTCTGAGGCAGAAGATGGCAAAGCAACATCAAGAAGCTAAGGAAAGGGAATTGGCGCTTCTCCAGAAGCAACAACTTCTTGAAGATCAGTTGAAGCAACAAGCTGAAAAAATGGAGAAGATGAGGAAACAACTTCAAACCAAACCTTAGTTGCACACCTTAGTGTTTATTTTTTGTTTGTTGTTTGTTTTAATCCTTTCTATTTCCTGCTTCTGAATACTTATTGTCTTAAGTTTCTTACTGCTTCTGAATTCTTCATGGTCCTGATTCTTGAATGCCTGAATACTTTGTTTTGTTCATATATATTTTCATTGCTTAGTTACTAATATTTTTTTTATGAGATAGATTATAGGTTCTGATTCTTTGTTATACTCTCTTATTGTTTGAGTTTTTCTCAAATCTTTTTGTCTTGATTATTTTTTTTGATAATGACAAAAGGGGGAGTATATGTGATAGTATTTAAAGGCTCTGAGCCCCATTAATGATATTTGAAAATTTTGAAAAACTTATAACTTTTTGTCTTACCTAAAGAGAGGTGTATCAAAAAGGGGGAGTATCAATTTTCAAATAAAATTAATTGAACCACTCTTCTCATCTATAACTTATTTCATTTTAAGCTCTGAGATTATTATTGCGCGAAAAATGAATTTAATTAACTTGGATAGAACTTAGGGGGAGCTTACAAACCTCACCTTAAAGACTATCAGACTCAGGGGGAGTTTGAGCTTACAAACCTCAGATTCTGAGCTTACAAACCTCAGAACCCCATAGTCAACTTGTTAATTAGATTAACAACAATTGATCAATTTTAAATACTATTGTTTGTCATCATCAAAAAGGGGGAGATTGTTGGAACAAAATGTGTTTAACAATGAACCTTAAAGAGTTTTGATGATAACAAGGTATTAAAAATTGTAAATTGGACTAGCTAATATTTGTTCAAGTGTACATGACCATAATTAAAAAGTTACATCATTTATTGGTTCTGAATGAGCAAATAAAGAGCAAAAGGAATCAACAAAATTGAAGCTTAGTGCTTCTGAAGGCAACTCGCTCCTGAAGAGAAAAAGCGCTCCTGAAGTAAAGCCGTTCCTGAAATTAGTATAGTGCTCCTGAAGAATAGTGCTCCTGAAGACAAGAGTTCCAGAAGCCACATCATCAGAAGTTGCGTTATCAGAAGCTGTATCATTCAGAAGCTGCATCATCAGAAGCTGTGTTATCAGAAGCTGTGTTATCAGAAGCTGCCTCATCAGAAGTCATTTCACCAGAAGCTGAAGATCAACTGGATTTGAAAAAGATTCAAGGATTGAAGAATCATCACTGCAAAAGCTGTCTATTGGATTCAAAAACACGACAAAAGATTAGTGGAATTTTACAACGGTCATTTCAAAGGTGTTTGAAGGCATGTGCTTGCAATTTGGACGAAAGCGTTGACATTGTACTTTGTACGAACTGTACAACCACCTTCTCCAATACTCTGTTTTGTGTCCACGCTACAAGACAAGAAAACAGCTCCAGAATACGGCTTCGCCTGCATAGATGTTCCTTTGGATAAGGAATGGATTTCAAATTGGTTCTTCATAGGACAACAACCAAATCAGGCAAAAGATCATTGGTGAAAGATCAAGCTTCAACAACGACTCTTTGATGTGCTGGCAATTTCACAACGTCTCTTTCACACCTCTCTTTAAAGGAGTGAAGACTTAGAAAATTGGCAATGCATGAACGTAAATGCTAGAACGCTGACCGAAAGACTCACAACATTTTTACAAGTGCCAAACCTCTGCTGAAATTGTTCTGCATTCACTTAGAATTTTTGTGTCTCATATTCATATCTTAGAAATTCTTAAGTCATTGAGTCTGTATCTGATTTGTATTGTGAGCACCTCTGATTGTATATCAAGTGTTCAACCCTAAACAATCTTCCGTGTAATTTTGTTTAGCTAGAAGTCTCTTGCAGTTGTGCTTGAGCAGGGAAGTCTCTTGATTGTGTTCTTGAGCAAAGGAAGTCTCTTGCTTGTGTGCTTGAGCAAAGGAAGTCTCTTGCTTGGGTGCTTGAACAATTGTAATCAGATATTACTCTTAGTGAAATCTCCTTGGAAGTGCAAGGGGGACTGGACTACTTCCGGTTTGTGGAAGGAACCAGTATAATTGCTTTGTGTCGTTCTTCTTCTCTCTCTCTGTTTTATTCCGCTGCATTTAGATTCTGATAACCACTTCAGAAGCTGTTTCACTTAGCTTCTGACCAGTGTGTTCAGTTTTTAGGAGAAACAAAAATTTTTCCAAAACACATTCAACCCCCCCCCCCCCCCCCCCCCCTCTTGTGTTTTTCTCACCTTCAGTTTTGTTTTAAAAAAAATTAGCACAATGCTTATTAAAAGCATAACAAATCAAGTTTTGTTGAATCCAAGATTTGAACTTATGACCAAAAGGATATTTGAGGCCTTAAAATTGACCAACTAAGCTAGATAAATATTGACTATTAGTATGTCATATTATATATTTATAGATAAATTAACTTATTTTGTGGCCTTTTTTTAACCTAAAATCTTGGTGGGAGAATTTTCGTATTTTGGATGTTTTGAAACAAAATGATTGTGATGTTTCTGACAGCGTGAGTTATATATAACAGCATACAACATGACTTAAGTCACGCAGGGTTTATAACCTGCTTGAGTTAACTCACGCTGAAAGTACCTAGCATGACTTAAGTCACATAGGGGTACTTTTGTCCATTCAGTTGGGAGGAAGTGTTTTTTGATGAGCATTTTTCAAAATCTTAAGGCTTAAAACTCTTGCTTGAGTGACTTGGCCCTTGGGCCGACCCTGCATAGAACTTGACCCTAGAGAAGAGAACGAGCTCATGCCTCATCTCTTGTAGAAATTGAAGGAAGTAGAGATAGCTGGTCGCAAAAGGCAACAAAAATCGACACATGGTTAACAATTGAGGATAATTCATCTTAGTCCAAAGATTAAGAAACAATTTGGACTTATTTGTATGAAGTTCAGCCGATATGTCTCACATCGATCCTTCCTCAAAAAAAATGTCTCACATCGATCCAAAGGTAGTTTTCTCATCAATTGACCATTGATTACACTGTATATATATGTTTTTTTTTTGGTTATATATATATATATATAATTGTTTTTTTTTGAAGGAATATATATATTTGTTTTTGAAAGGCCAATGTTAATAATATGTCGTTAGATTAATATATGAACAATAACTTCATTGTTTTTCTTTTGTACTAACCTTTACTTGATAGTTTTTTTTTTTTTGGTTACACAAACCCCTTCACTAGATAATTTTTTTTTTTGGTTACCTTCACTAGATAATTGAATGAATGGAAATACTTTTTTTAATCAAAAACCGTCTAAATATGAAAAACAATTAATTCTTGAAGTTTCATTTTTAGTCGAAAAAAGAAATCTAAGAACCCATAACTTCCATTCATTGTGATCCACAAAATAGTCCTATCGTGTTTTTACATGACACTTGCTACCTAAAAGATCCATAAAAAAGAGCAAGAAGTGGAAACAATGAGAACCCATAATTATTTAGTTAATAGTTTTTGATATATAGTTATCAAATTCTAGTATATGTATTATAACTTTCATTGTGAAATTGCTTCGTGAATAATAAAAATCAGGAAAATGCAGGCTGTGAAAGAAAAGCTTCAAGACATGAATGCCATGCGTAAGGCTAGGGCAGAAGCAAAGGCCCAGGAGAAGGTATACTTTAAAAATTATATTGGCAATGCTAGTTAATACTTCCCCTCCTTTAAAGATACGAAACTTTTGAGATTTTTTTTTATCTATTTATTTTATAGGAATTTTTCAAATTTTTAATTACATTTGATATTATAAGAAGAAAAATTAATCTTCTCTTTAAAAAATATTTCATAATAATACAATTTTTCTTAATCACCGTAATTTATTCAATGAGATCCTATATAGTTAGTTAAGATGTGTGTGTCTCTAAATCTAGGTTGTTCATAGTTATTTTTTTTTTTTTTTACTTTAAATGAATGTGTATGTGTGTCTTCCCTAACCTAATATTTTCATAGCAAGAAAGACCAAAAGTTAAAGATATTTTGGTTTATAATAATAATAATAATAATAATAATAATAATAATAATAATAATAATAATAATAATAATAATAATAGTAATATATAAAAAAACAATTACACATTTATGCATGCAAAAGATAGAAAAAGTTGAACTTAAAATGTTTATCCAGGCTGAGAAGGAAATTGCACAAGCAAGAGTGGACATAGCTCATGAGGTTAGGTTGGCAAAAGAGGCTGAAGCAGAAATGGACCTACATGTGACAAAAGCAGGAGAGAGAGCTGAGAAAGAAATAGAGAAGCATTCATCAACCAATCCAAATGCAAATCCAAATCCAAATGCAAATCCAAATGCAAATGCTACTACAATGCCATCAAATGATTCCACATACACTACTATGTGAATAAGCACATGCCACAAACATGAAGTGGACCGTTGGCATATATTTTTTGCAATAAAGAAAATAGATCTTTTTTTTTTTTTGAAAGAAGAAAATAGATCTTATGAAGTTGAATTTGTCAGTTAATTTTTATTCTTTTGCTAGCCAATAGCATTTGATTGTATTTTTTTTTTCTTTTTGTTTTGTGAAATATTTCTCTTATATATTCTAATGTATGATTTTTATACATTTATCTTAAGTTTATATCTGTCCTTTATATAAGCTCTTGGTTATGTAGGAATTTCGACATTTTCCAGAACATGATGTTAGACATAGTATAAAATCTCTCTTAACACCCAAAATAATTTTAAGTGTTAGTGAAATTGACATACATGTGAAGAAAATAAGTGACTTGAAATGTGAGCTAGTCTCTGCTAGTGAATCGAAATGATAAAACTCGTAAATTGGTCATTTTACTTCAATCAATTGGTTCATGAAAGAAGCACCATTTTTTTTTTTTGAGAGATGAAAGATGCACCATTAGAATCCCAAAAAGTGAAGATAATTATGTATTTACGGCTTTACTTTTTAGTGCAAGCCTATCTATCATTTGAGTAATTGTTTTTTTTTTTAACAAGCAAAAATGTTTCGCAAACACACAGACCTCCATCCTACCCAAGAAATTTGCCTATGATCCTCACGCCCCACCCCCCCCCCCCCCCCCCCCCCCCCCCCCACCTGATGGAGCCTTGAAGAAGGAAAGAGCATAGACAGGTAGAGCGGTCAAGACAAACTTTAAAAGAATCAAACGGTCGTCGAAGGAAAGAAACCGACTTTGCCAACTAGACAGTCTAGATTTTATACGGCTAACCACATGTTCCCAAAACGACAACCTCCGCGGGTTTCCACCAATAGGCAACCCCAAATAAACTAAAGGAATTTTACCCATTTTACAATGCAAAATCGCCACGTCCTCATTCAACCAAGATTCAGCAATGTTTACCCCAACCAAACTACTTTTGTGAAAGTTAACTTTTAGACCAGACACCGCCTCAAAAAGAACTAACACAACCCTCAACGCACGGACATTAACCCAACTCTTTTCATCTAATAGTAAGGTGTCGTCAGCAAACTGAAGATGGGATAAAGTCATCAAATCACCCCCTCCAACCTTGTAACCACGAAACAACTTTGACTCAACCATAGCCTTCATCATAACATTCAGGCACTCAGCTGCCAATAAGAACAAAAAAGGTGAAAGTGGGTCGCCTTGTCATAGACCCCGGCCAAGAACGAATTCATCAGTGGGACTACCATTCACAAGAACAGAATCAGTAGCCGTGGTTACACATTCCTTGATCCATTTCCGCTATAAATTAGGAAAACACATTTTGCCCATCACCGAATCAAGATACCCCCAATCCACTGAGTCGTAAGCCTTTTCAAAATCAACTTTAAACATCATCAACTTTTTCTTTGATTTACGAGCCTCGTCAACCACCTCATTTGCAATTAGAATTCCATCAAGGATTTGTCTATTTTTAACAAAAGCAGACTGAGTTTCTGAAATAAACTCTCAATCACCTGTCTCAATTTATTTGCCAACAATTTTACTAGTATTTTATACAAACTTCCAACCAAAGAAATTGGTCGAAAATCATTTAAAGACTGGGGACTGTCCACTTCGGGAATAAGAGCAATAAAAGTGGTGTTTATACCTTTTGTTAGCTTCCCGTTCTGATGAAAATCAGTGACAAACCGCATGATGTCCTCTTTCAAATCTAACCAAAAGTCCTTGATGAAACCAAAATTGATATCGTCTGGGCCCGAACTCTTGAAACTATCACAATCCCAAATAGCCACCTTAATTTCTTCTACCGAAAAGGGCTTAATGAGACCACCCCGTTCAGCAAAAGACAGAGTCCGAAAATGCAAATCCTCAACCGTAGGCCGCACCATATGAAGAGCTTGGAAATGAGTGGGGAAATGGGAGAAAACAGCCTGACGGACATGTAGAACACCCTCCACCACAGACCCATTCACCATAATTGAACCCAAAGAATTCCTGCGCCTACGACAAGACAGAATGAAATGGAAATATTTTCAATTTGCATCTCCCTCTCGAAGCCAAGAGAGCCTCGACTGCTGCCAACATATACTAGTATTAAATCTGGATAAAGAATGAATTTCCAGCACATGCCACTCCTTCAAGGCCTTCTTTATAAGGTTAAATTTTTCTTTCAAAACATAGCCACCCAAACTCCATATCTAAAAAGACTTCCATTTTTCACTAACAAAAAGTTTATACCCAGGTGTGTCTTGCCAACATTTCAACAACCGAGATGGCCTCGGCCCCAATTTTCTTCATCAACTATCAACACCAACAGGCAATGATCTGACAACCCACGCAAAAGAGAAACCTAAATACAATTAGGCCACTCCAAACACCACTCCTCAGATAGAAGAAAATGATCCAACCTACGCATTGAACTCCCATCACCCTTAAACCAAGTATATTTTCGGCCATGCAAAGGTAAATCAACCAGCAAATTATCATCTTTAAAACCATTGAAAGAAACATAATCTGCATCAAAAAGTGTTGGAACAAAATGTGTTTAACAATGAACCTTTGAAAGTTTTGATGATAAAAAGGTATTAAAAATTGTCAATTGGATAAGCTAATATTTGTTCAAGTGTACAGGACCATAGACAAAAATATACATCTTAAATAGGTTCTGGATGAACAAAAGAGAGCTAAGAAATCAACAAAAAAGGAAGCTTAAAGCGTTTGAAGAGAAGTGCTCCTGAAGTCAAAAGTGCTCCTGAAGTGATGAAGTCATCAGAAGCAAGTTCATCAGAAGCATCTCATCAGAAGCTGAAGATCACCAGAAGTTGAAGTTCATCAGGAGATGCAAGACTTAAAGCTTCAAGGGCTGTTCAATGGATTTAAACTCGTCTAAGCATTGCAGAAGACTGGAAATGTGAAGCAACGATCGTTTTGAATGGATTTGAAGGCATTGGATGCTTATCTTCAAAAAGCGTTGACAAAGTACAATTGTACGAAGTGTACAACCACTACCTCCACTACTCTGTTTTGTCTCTGCTACAGGACAAGAAAAACAGTTATGCCTGCAACGATGTTCCTTCACAATGGGAATGGATTTGAAATTGATCCTTCATAGGACAACTATCATATCAGGCAATAGATCATTGGTGTTGATCAAAGCTTCAAACGACTCTTTTGATGTGATGGCAATTCACAACGTCTCTTTCACACCTCTATATAAAGAAGTGAAGACTCAGAGATTGGTAATGAGAATAAGGACTCAACAACAATTTACATAGTGCCAAAACTCTGCTGAAATTGTTATGCATTTAATGTTCATTTAGAATTTCTGTTTCAAAGTTCATATCTAAGAAATTCTAGAGTCTTAAGAGTCTGTATCTGATTTGTATTGTGAACACCATTGATTGCATATCAAGTGTTCAACCTCAAACATTTTTCTTTGTAATTCTGTTTGATTAGAAGTCTCTTACAGTTGTGCTTGAGCAATAGAAGTCTCTTGCAGTTGTGCTTGAGTAGTTTGAAGTCTCTTGCTAGTTTTAGCAATGAGCATCAGATATTACATTATAGTGAACTCTCCTTGGAAGTGCAAGGGGGACAAGACTACTTCCGGTTTGTGGAAGGAACCTGTATAATTGATTTGTGTCTTTCTTCCTTCTCTCTCTGTTTTTATCCCATGCAAGTTTGTTCAGAACATCACTTCAGAAGCAGAACTCTATTTGCTTCTGGTCAGTGTTTTCAGCTTAGGAGAAAACGAAGAAAAAGCTAACACAATTCAACTCCCCTTCTTGTGTTTTTCTCACCTTCAATTTCTATATAGAGCATGGGTCTGTTGTCTTAACACTTAACAGTGTAACAGAAAAAGATCTGAGAAAAAACATGTCTGCTGACGATACCTTTCTTGTTGGACCTGCGCACAATCATGTTGTTCCATATGATTATGGTGACAAGAAATCCAACTTTGGAAAGATTCCTAAGTTCAATGGAGATCCTGAGGAATTTTCTTGGTGGAAAACCAATTTCTACAGCTATATCATGGGTTTAGATGAAGAACTATAGGACATACTTGAAGATGGTGTTGGTGACTTGGTCCTTGATGAAGAAGGAGTTGCTGTTGACAGAAAGAAACATACTCCTGCTCTGAAGAAACTTTACAAGAAGCATCATATTATCAGAGGAGCACTTGTCACTGCTATACCTAAAGCAGAGTATAAGAAGATGAGTGACAAATCCATTGCTAAAGCAATGTTTGCTTCTCTTTGTTCTAACTATGAAGGTAGCAAGAAGGTCAAAGAAGCAAAAGCTCTTATGCTTGTTCATCAGTATGAGTTGTTCTAGATGAAGGATGATGAAACTATTGAGGAAATGTACTCAAGGTTTCAAACCCTAGTCTCTGGACTACAAATCCTGAAGAAGAGCTATGTTGCTTCTGATTATATTAGCAAGATACTAAGAAGCTTGCCTGCTAGATGGAGATATAAGGTTACTGCTATTGAGGAAGCTAAAGATTTAAACACTCTAAGTGTTGAAGATCTTGTCAGCTCTCTCAAAGTTCATGAGATTAGTCTTAATGAACATGAGCCTTCTAAGAAGAGTAAATTTATTGCTCTACCATCTAAAGGGAAGTCATCAAAAGCTCTTAAAGTTATTGAGTCTGAAGATGAAACACCTGATGGAGACTCTGATGAAGATCCTACTGAGAAGATGGCTATGCTTTCAAACAAGCTTGAGTATCTGGAAAGGAAGAACAGGAAGTTTCTGAGTAAGAGAGGTGGCTACAAGAGCTCTAAGAAAGAAGATCAGAAGGGATGCTTCAACTATACCAAGTCTGGATATTTCATTGCTGATTGCCCTGATCTTCAGAAGGAGAAATCAAAGGATAAGTCAAAGAAATCAAGCTTCAACACAAGGAAATTCAAGAAGCAGATTAAGAAGAGTTTAATGGCAACCTGGGAAGATTTGGATGGTGAATCTGGGTCAGAAAAGGAAGAAGCTGAAGAAGACGCTAAGGTAGCTATGGGGTTAGTGACTACTAAGACTTCAGAAGCAGATCCTGACTCAGACTCTGAAGATAAAAAATGAGATATGTCTAAGAGCAAAGGAAAGGCAAAAATCATGGTACCTAGACAGCGGTTGCTCAAGGCATATGACAGGAGAGAAGTTTATGTTCCTCACTCTCACAATGAAAGAAGGAGGAATTGTGAAGTTTGGAGGCAACCAGTCTGGCAAGATCATTGGTACAGGAACTATTGGTAACTCCTCTATCTCAATTAATAATGTGTGGTTGGTAGATGGTCTTGAACATAACCTTTTGAGTATTAGTCAGTTTTGTGACAATGGTTATGATGTGATGTTTGAAAAGACCAACTGCATAGTAATTAACAAAGATAACAAGTCCATAGTATTCAAGGGAAAGAAGATGGAGAATGTCTATAAAATTAACTTCTCTGAACTGGTTGACCAGAAGGTAATTTGTCTTCTGTCAGTGAATGATAAGAAATGGATATGGCACAGAAGGTTGGGACATGCTAACTAGAGATTAATCTCTAAGCTTAGTAAGTTACAACTTGTCAAAGGCCTACTAGACATTGACTATCATTCAGATGCACTTTGTGGTGCCTGCCAGAAGGGGAAGATTGTGAAATCATCTTTTAAAACAAAAGACATTGTCTCAACTTCCCGACCCTTAGAATTACTCCATATTGACTTATTTGGGCCAGTTAGCACTGCATCCTTATATGGAAGTAAATATGGATTAGTTATTGTTGATGATTACAGCAGATGGAGTTGGGTAAAATTCCTGAAAAGTAAGGATAATGCTTTCGATGTATTCAGTAACTTCTGCACTCAAATACAGTCTGAAAAAGAAATGAAGATTTTAAAAGTTAGAAGTGATCATGGTGGAGAATTTGAAAATGAGCCATTTGAAAACTTTTGTGAAAAACTTGGAATTGTCCATGAATTCTCTTCTCCTAGAACTCCACAACAAAATGGGGTTGTAGAGAGAAAAAATAGAACTTTACAAGAAATGGCTAGAACCATGATTCAAGAAAACAATTTGGCTAAACATTTCTTTGCAGAAGCAGTGAGTACAACATGTTATGTTCAAAATAGAATCTATATCAGACCTATCTTGGAGAAAACATCATATGAACTCTTTAACAGAAGAAGACCCAATATCTCTTACTTTCATCAATTTGGATGTACATGTTACATTCTAAATAACAAGCTCTACCTAAAGAAATTTGATGCCAAGGCCCAAAGAGGAATCTTTTTAGGTTACTCTGAAAGGTCAAAGGCATACAGAGTGTATAATTCAGAAACACTTTGTGTTGAAGAATCAATGCACGTTAACTTTGATGACAAAGAGCCTGGAAGTAAAACTCCAGAGCAAGATGAAAGTTTTGCAGAGATGCAGGTTCCTGAAGATACTCCAAAACCCGATCAGATAGCTGAATCTGAAGAAAGTCCAGAAGTTGAACCTATCTCAGAAGCACAAGATGAAGTTGCTTCTGATGAAGCTCAAGATGGCTTTCAGCAAGCTACTCAATCCAAGAAATCATTCAAGTACAAGTCTTCACATCTTGAGGATCAAATAATTTGAAACAAAGAGAGTCCTAGAAGAACAAGATCATACTTCAGACAAGAAGAGTCTATGATAGGACTGTTATTAGTGATTGAACCTGCTACAGTTGATGAAGCACTTTCAGATGATGGATGGATACTAGCTATGCAGGAAAAGCTTAATCAGCTTCAAAGAAATGATGTGTGGGATCTGGTACCCAAACCTCAGCATAAGAATATTAATGGAACAAAATGGGTATTCAGAAACAAGCTGAATGAACAAGGTGAAGTAGTCAGAAACAAAGCAAGACTTGTTGCACAAGGTTACAGTCAACAAGAAGGCATTGATTATACTGAAACATTTGCTCCAGTTGCAAGATTGGAAGCAATCAGGTTACTTCTATCCTATGCAGTAAATCATGGCATAATATTATATCAAATGGATGTCAAGAGTTCATTTCTTAATGGAGTCATTGAAGAAGAAGTGTTTGTCAAGCAACCACCTGGTTTTGAGGATCTTAAGCATCCTGACCATGTTTACAAACTTAAGAAATCACTATATGGCTTGAAACAAGCTCCTAGAGCTTGGTATGATAGACTAAGTAATTTGTTGATCAAAAATGATTTTAAAAGAGGCCAAGTTGACACAACACTCTTCAGAAGGACTCTTGAGAAAGACATTCTTGTTGTGCAGATATATGTTGATGATATAATATTTGGTTCTACTAATGCATCTCTTTGGAAGGAATTTTCTAAGTTAACGCAGGATGAATTTGAAATGAGCATGATGGGAGAGCTGAAGTTCTTCCTTGGAATTCAAATCACTCAAAGCAAAGATGGAGTATATGTTCATCAAACAAAATATACTAAGGAGCTTCTGAATAAGTTCAAGCTAGAAGATTGTAAAGTGATGAACACTCCAATGCATCCAACCTGCACCTTAAGCAAAGAAGATACTGGATCATCAGTAGACCAGAACCTGTATAGAGGTATGATTGGTTCTTTGTTATACCTCACTGCATCTAGGCTATATATTCTGTTCGGTGTATGCTTGTGTGTAAGATTCCAATCAGATCCTAGAGAATCTCATTTAACTGTTGTTAAGAGAATCTTCAGGTATTTGAAAGGAACAACTAATCTTGGACTCCTTTATAGGAAATCCTTAGATTATCAGTTGGTTGGATTTTGTGATGCTGACTATGCTGGTGATAGGATTGAAAGAAAGTCAACCAGTGGAAATTCTCAATTTCTGGGTGATAATCTTATATCCTGGGCTAGCAAAAGACAAGCAACTATTGCTATGTCTACAACAGAAGCAGAATACATCTCAGCTGCAAGTTGTTGTACACAACTACTTTGGATGAAGCATCAGTTGGAAGATTATCAGATTAATGCTAATAGTATTCCCATTTATTGTGATAATACTGCTGCTATTTGTTTGTCAAAGAATCCAATTCTACATTCAAGAGCTAAGCACATTGAAATCAAACACCACTTTATCAGAGACTATGTTCAAAAAGTAATTTTAGATATACAATTCATTGATACTGAGCATCAATGGGCTGATATATTTACTAAGCCTTTAACTGTGTAAAGATTTGATTTTATAAAGAAAAATATGAACATGAACTTTTTGTCTGATTAAAATTTGCTTGCTCTTGAATAGGAATTTAGGTCCTGAAATCAGTCCAGAAGCTATGGTCCATCAGAAGCTCTTTATTGAGGTTCTGAGGAAAATGTGCTTCTAAAGATGACGTCAGCATCTGAAGTGCAAAAGCTGGATTTTGTGCTTCTGAATAGCAGAGTTAGTGGAAACGCTGGAAGTTACTTTTTGTGACACCTGGCCCAGTAACTTGGCAGTTACTTTGAGAACTTCTGACGTGGCTTTTGTGTACGGTTGTATAACGTAAGAGGGCAATTATAACTTTAGCTTTGAATATACTATCACGCGCCCCCTATGTCATTAATGCTGTGTTTGTTTGTCCCCTTTTCTGAATTGCAATCGTTTTACTAAAAACACTTAGACAATTCACACATTACCCACTTCACAACAAACACTTTCTATTCGCAACCATTCTCTGTGAAAGCAAGCTTTCTCTCTGCAACTTAAAACGTAGAACCCTAAAAACTTCTTTATTATCAATGGCATCATCAAGTTCCATTCCAGAATCATCATCTAGCATGCAACAAGATATTCCAGAATCAACTGCTCATGATGAACCGGCCTACGAAATCAAGGGAAGGACTATGTCCTTAGAAGAATGGGAACTGAGGATTCAAACAGAGAATCCAGTGGATTTTGAGTCCCTAGCATATCATGGGTGTGATATCAGAAGCTTGTATGAAGAACAAGGGCTGATGAGGTACTTTGATATGTTGAATGGACCAACATATAAAATTTTAGTAAGGCATTTCTGGGTAAGAGCCTCTGTGTATGATAGAGCTGCTGCTAAGGAGGAGGAAACAGAGAAAGTACTTATTGACCCAACTTTGGAAGGAAAGACAAGAGAGGAAATGGGGTTGGAACCATTCAAATGCGTGGAGATAAGATCAAGCATCATGGGGATTCCTGTGTTTATTTCAGAAGAGAACATTGCATTTGTTCTAAGAAGAGATGCATATGGAAAATATGCAGGAATAGAGATATCTAATCCCAAGAATAGTCCTTGGAATGAGATTGTAAACCAATCCATCTTCAACTCCAAGAAATAGGAAATTATGTTGATTTGAGCATGGAGAAGAAAATGCTCCTGAAGATCCAAAACGAAAATCTGCTACCAAAAGGTGGTGGCAGTGATCAACCTTCATTGGGGCACAAGGTGTTCCTCCACTACTTCATTAAGAAGGACAAATTCAATGTGCCCAAGTATATCTTCAAGCACATGATCAAGGAACTCAGGGAAAGTCAGCAGAACAGAAGGTGATGGGTTCCCTATGGAAGGCTCATATCAGAGATCCTTCATCAAGGAGGGATTCTGAGTGCTCTCAGTGCTGTTAACTTTTTCACTGATACGCAGCTTGAAACTGAAACAGGGAAGGTAATCAATGGCAAGACTCTCAGGAACATGTCTCTGATTCCTAAAGATGCCTTCAAAAAGCTCAACATTGGCATTAGTGAATCTAGAGCTAAGCCAAATCTGATGGAAGATTTTCCTCCCATATGCAAGAAGGACCCTCTTGAAGTTCAGAAGCACTTTATCACAGATCACTTCGAAACATATGGTAGAGCCATCAGACTTGAAGATGTCCCTGAAGAGATGTATGGTGGTGCTCTGCCTGTGGCCAGAAGCAAAAAGTTCAAGAGGAAGGAAACCTCCAAGGATGAATACTTGGAAGCTGAACAACCCTCCAAGAAGGCTAAGAAGGAAAAAACCTCTGATAAGCTAAAAATTGGTGGCTCTGGCTTGCCAACAATTGAAGAAGAGGCTTAGGACTTGAACACTGATGTGGTTTTAAACAAGAGAACTAGGAGTGGGAAAGCTGCTGTTTCAACTCAAGTTGCTCCTGATCAACCTCTAGTCTCTAAGAAGAAAAGGAAGACTGTAGTAAGAAAACTGAAAGAGTCTATGTATGTGGCTGAAGAGGAAGAAGGTATTGAAGCTACTACTGGTTTGGTCACTAGGGAAATCAAGAGGAAGAAGGCTGAAGATGCTGCAACTCTAGCCAAGATAAGGGAACTTGCTAAGGGTATAGAAGTCCCTGCTTCAAGCTTAGCAAGAGAAGATGCTGGTGTTGTAGCACAGCAAGTGGTTTAAGCAACTGAAGATGCTGGTGAAGATGCTGGAACATGCTTATGGTTGTGAATGCTGGTGAAGGTGTCCATGAGGACAAAGCTGATGGGTCAGAAGCTGCTGCTCCAGAAGTTGATACAGGTATTCCTGAGTCTCCACACTCTCATACTGTTATAGAAGTAGAATCAGACTCAACCCAATTATCATCCTCCCAATCCACCTCTTCATCATCATCTACTAATATAGATGATATACCCATAGGTCTAGTTTACCCATTAACTAAAAAGAGTCTTTCATCAAAAACCAAGACCTACAAAAAGCCCTCTCAGAACATACCATTTGAGCCAATGATTCCTAGTGTAAATGAAAGGATAGGCAATATGTCTGAGATGAGAAACCAAGTCTGTGAAAGATTACCCCTCAACCATCCCTTCCCACCACAGATAATTCAACCTCTTAACATGGTTCCTCCTGAGGTGAATGTTGAAATATCATCATCATCATCTCAACCATCCTCAACCAAACCAACCCAAGAAACATCTATGCTAGACAATTTGGTCAGTCACTACTCAGGTGAACTACCAGAAGTTAGGCCAATTACTATGGAAGTTACTTTAGAAAGCCCCCTACACCAAGCACCTAACCAACAAATGACCACAACAACTAGCTATGAACTTGTTTCTTCACCTGAACATGTTGTTCCTGAACATGCTATTCCTGAACATGCTATTCCTGAAACCGTCAGTGAACCTGATTTCATGATCACATCAGATGCTTTTGATGTTGAGATGGAAAAATCTTTCTCTACTATGGTTATACAGTCTGTTCCTGATAAACCCTCAACTAGCAACACTCAAACTCCAAACTCCACAAACAACCAACCTTCATCATCTCATCTAGCCATTGTACTTGCTGCTCCTACCAAACCTACAAAAATACCCTCACCCCCAACCATCTTCCTAGATTCTACTTTGTTAACAGATGTGTGTGAGAAAATTTTTCAGGAGTTGAACATGCTCATTCAAGCTAGGAATGACTTGATTCACCAGGATAAGTATGAGAAGCAATGGTGCAAATTTAAGGAAAGAGTTGATTATATCATGTCTGCAGTCCAAACAACCTGCTCTGATGCTCAAGATATAGCTCAACAGAAGCTTCAAGACTGACTAAAGGGAGTAAATAGTAGTCTGCAGGAAGTCAAGATCTTGAAAACCTGGGTGCAGAATCCTCCAAGCTTAAGAGGAAGAGAAGTCACTGACTTCATCCCTTCTAGTGTGCATCCAAGGGAGCTAGACTTAACATTCTTGAACACAGTCAATCTCAGGACAGCTTCTCC
This sequence comes from Medicago sativa, assembly GCF_051527215.1. Taxonomy (NCBI): domain Eukaryota; kingdom Viridiplantae; phylum Streptophyta; class Magnoliopsida; order Fabales; family Fabaceae; genus Medicago; species Medicago sativa. The sequence continues at coordinate 34,815,243 of NC_140755.1, read as the reverse complement.
TGATCTGGCTCTAATACAAAGAAATGTTGTTTTATAAAAGGAGAATAAGAGACTACAGAAGGAACTCTTAGAGGAGAAGCTACTCTTGCTTGAGTGCAAAACTTCTACTGAAGCTAAGCTAGAAGAAGCAAGACTCAGAGAGGAAAGCTTAATTAAGAGCAATGAAGATTTCAAGACTGAGATGAAGTTATAGCAAGAAGCTATGCAGAAGAAACAAGAAGAGACCAACTTGATGATCAAACAGATGATGGACATGCTACATAAATAAGCTAACCGTTAGTTGCACACACAATCAGCTTGTTTAGTTCATATCTTAAGTTGTTTTTTTTTTTGTGCTCCAGACTTCAAATTTTGCTTCTGAACATACTTACGCCTCTGATCAATATATATATATATATATATATATATATATATATCAGAGCAAAAATATGATAAGTATAAAAGAGCAAAGCAATTGATTTCAGAAGCATATATATATATATATATATATATATATGTGTGTTTCATGCTCTGATTGTAGAATATTTTTGTTCTCACTATCTTTTTTCTTACTTCTTTCTTTTTGTCTTTAGTTTTTAAACTTTTAGTTGATGACAAAAGGGGGAGTATATGTATAGTATTTATAGGCTCTGAGCCCCATTAATTTAATTTTTAATCATCTTAAATTAATAGGACAAACTTATTATCTCTTAGTCTATTAATGTGAGAATATTATGAGTGTTATTGCGCTTTTAAATGATGAATTTAATTAACATGGATAGAACTCAGGGGGAGCTTACAAACCTCACCTTAAGTACTATTAGACTCAGGGGGAGCTTGCAAACCTCAAACCCTTATAGTCAACTTGTTAATTGGATTAACAACAATTGCACATTTAAAATACTATTGTTTGTCATCATCAAAAAGGGGGAGATTGTTGGAACAAAATGTGTTTAACAATGAACCTTTGCGAGTTTTGATGATAACAAGGTATTAAAAATTGTCAATTGGATAAGCTAATATTTGTTCAAGTGTACAGGACCATAGATAAAAATTTACATCTTAAATAGGTTCTGGATGAACAAAAGAGAGCTAAGAAATCAACAAAAAGGAAGCTTAAAGCGTCTGAAGAGAAGTGCTCCTGAAGTTAAAAGTGCTCCTGAAGTGATGACGTCATCAGAAGCAAGTTCATCAGAAGAATCTCATCAGAAGCTGAAGATCACTAGAAGCTGAAGTTCATCAGAAGATGCAAGACTTATAGCTTCAAGGGTTGTTCAATGGATTTAAACTGTGAAGCAACGGTTGTTTTGAATGGATTTGAAGGCATTGGATGCTTATATTCAAAAAGCGTTGACAAAGTACAATTGTACGAAGTGTACAACCACTACCTCCACTACTCTGTTTTGTCTCTACTACAAGACAAGAAAAACAGCTCTGCCTGCAACGATGTTCCTTCACAATGGGAATGGATTTGAAATTGATCCTTCATAGGAAAACTACCATATCAAGAAATAGATCATTGGTGATTGATCATAGCTTCAAACGACTCTTTTTGATGTGATGGCAATTCACAACGTCTCTTTCACACCTATATATAAAGAAGTGAAGACTCAGAGATTGGTAATGCGAATAAGGACTCAACAACAATTTACATATTGTTAAAACTCTGCTGAAATTCTTCTGCATTCAAAGTTCATTTAGAATTTCTGTTTCAAATTTCTTATCTAAGAAATTCTAGAGTCTTAAGAGTCTGTATCTAATTTGTATTGTGAACACCACTGATTGTATGTCAAGTGTTCAACATCAAACATTTTTCTTTGTAATTCTGTTTGATTAGAAGTATCTTGATTGTGTTCAGAAGCATAGAAAGTCTCTTGCAGTTGCGCTTGAGCAGTTTGAAGTCTCTTGCTAGTTTTAGCAGTGAGCATTTGTAATCAGATATTACAATATAGTGAACTCTCCTTGGAAGTGCAAGGGGGACAAGACTGCTTTCGGTTTGTGGAAGGAAGCTTTACAATTGCTTTGTGTCTTTCTTCCTTCTCTCTCTCTGTTTTTATCTGCTGCAAGTTTGTTCTGAAAATCACTTCAGAAGCACAACTCTATTTGCTTCTGGTCAGTATTTCCAGCTTAGGAGAAAACGAAGAAAAAACTAACACAATTCAACCCCCCTTCTTTTGTTTTTCTCACCTTCAAAAAGATCGTTCCGAACAGATCGTCGTTCCTCCCCATTCCGGACCACATTGAAAACCCCACAAATATACACCTTTTTATCACCCAACACAGCCAGACGAGTAGATAAACAATCCCTTAAGGCTTGATTTGCTAACATATCACACGGTGCATACACATTAAATAAATAAAACTCTTCATTGGACTTAATAAATTTGCCATGAATCATCAGATAATTATTACCACCAGTAAAATCCCATACCTCAACCTCAGAGCTATCCAACATAGTTGAAAGACTCCCAGAGGCCCCAACCGATGGGTAAAAAGAAAAGGAGTGAGATGAAGCTCCAAATTTGAGTAATTGTTAAAGTAAAACATGGGGCATTTGTTGGTGGAGTATGCGAGTGTTTGGTTACACTTCTTCCTGTTGGAACAAAATGTTTTTAACAATGAACCTTGAGCGTTTTGATGATAACAAGGTATTAAAAATTTTCAATTGGACTAGCTAATATTTGTTCAAGTGTACAGGACCATATACAAAAATTTTGATCTTAAATAGGTTCTGGATGAACAAAAGCGAGCTAAGAAATCAACAAAAAGGAAGCTTAAAGCGTCTGAAGAGAAATGCTCCAGAAGTCCAAAAAATGCTCCTGAAGACAAAGTGCTCCTAAAGACAAAGTACTCCTGAATTGGTGACGTCATCAGAAGCTGAAGTTCATCAGAAGCAAGATTATCAGAAGCAACCTCATCAGAAGCTGAAAATCACCAGAAGCTGAAATTCATCAGATGGAAGAATTAAAGCTTCAAAAGCTGTTTAATGGATTCGAAAGCAATGTAGAAGACTGGGAATACAAAGCAACGGTCATTTTGAGGAGATTTGAAGGCATTGGATGCTTATCTTCAAAAAGCGTTGACAAAGTACAATTGTATGAAGTGTACAACCACTACATCCACTACTCTGCAGTGTCCTTGCTACAAGACAAGAAAACAGCTCTGGAATACAACTCTTCCTGCAACAATGTTCCTTCATAATAGGAATGGATTTCAAATTGATCCTTCATAGGACAACAACCATATCAGGAAAAAGATCATTGGTGATTGATCAAAGCTTCAAACGACTCTCTTTGATGTGCTGGCAATTTCACAATGTCTCTTTCACACCTCTATATAAAGGAGTGAAGACTCAGAGATTGGTAATGCTGAACGTTAGACTCAACAACATTTTTACAAGTGCCAAAACTCTTCTGAAATTGTTCTGCATTCAAAGTTCACTTAGAATTTCTGTATTCAAGTTCATATCTTAGAAATGCTAGAGTCTTAAGAGTCTGTATCTAATTTGTATTGTGAGCACCTCTGATTTTATATCAAGTGTTCAACCTCAAACATTTTTCTTTGTAATTCTGTTTGATTAGAAGTCTCTTGCAGTTGTGCTTGAGCAATAGAAGTCTCTTGATTGTGTTCAGGAGCATAGGAAGTCTCTTGCTTGTGTGCTTGAGCAATTTGAAGTCTCTTGCTAAGTTCAACAATGAGCAATTGTAATCAGATATTACATTTTAGTGAACTCTCCTTGGAAGTGCAAGGGAGACTGGACTACTTCCGGTTTGTGGAAGGAAGCAGTATAATTGCTTTGTGTCTTTCTTCCTTCTCTCTCTGCATTTTTATCCCCTGCATATTAGTTCTGAACTTCACTTCAGAAGCAGTTCTCACTTTGCTTCTGATTAGTGTTTTCAGCTTAGGAGAAAACAAAGAAAAAGCTAACACAATTCAACCCCCCTTCTTGTGTTTTTCTCACCTTCAATTGGTATCTAGAGCATTGGTCTGTTGTCTTAACACTTAACAGTGTAACAGAAAAAGATCTGAGAAAAACATGTCTGGTGAATCCCCCAATCCTGGACCTGCGCACAACAATGTTGTTCCATTTGACTATGGTGACAACAAGAAGTCTAACTTTGGAAAGATTCCTAACCTCAATGGAGATCCGGAATAATTTTCTTGGCGGAAAACCAACTTCTACAGCTATATCATGGGTTTAGATGAAGAACTATGGGATATACTTGAAGATGGTGTTGGTGGCTTGGTTCTTGATGAAGAAGGAGCTGCTGTTGACAGAAAGAAACACACTCCTACGGTGAAGAAGCTCTACAAGAAGCATCATATTATTAGAGGAGCGCTTGTCACTGCTATACCTAAAGCAGAGTACATGAAGATGAGTGACAAATCCACTGCTAAGGCTATGTTTGCTTCTCTCTGTTCTAACTATGAAGGGATCAAGAAAGTCAAAGAAGCAAAAGCTCTTATGCTTGTTCATCAATATGAGTTGTTCAAGATGAAGGAAGATGAAAATATTGAGGAGATGTACTCAAGGTTTCAAACCCTATTCTCTGGACTACAAATACTGAAAAAGAGTTATGTTGCTTCTGACCATGTTAGAAAGATACTAAGAAGTTTGCCTGCTAGATGGAGACCTAAGGTTACTGCTATTGAGGAAGCTAAAGATTTAAACACTTTAAGTGTTGAAGATCTTGTTAGCTCTCTCAAAGTTCATGAGATTAGTCTTAATGAACATGAGCCTGCTAAGAAGAGTAAATCTATTGCTCTACAATCTAAAGGGAAGTCATCAAAAGCTCTTAAAGTTATTGAATCTGAAGATGAGTCACGTGATGGAGATTCTGATGAAGATCCTACTGAGAAGATGGCTATACTTTCCAAAAAGCTTGAGTATCTGGCAAGGAAGAACAGGAAGTTACTGAGTAAGAGAAGTGTAGTAACGACTCCAAGAAAGAAGATCAGAAGGGATGTGTAACAGCCCGATTTTTCGTTAGTTTTATTTTATTATTTATTTAATTGTTTTAGTATGTGTGGTATGTGCTCTTATGTGATTATTTGCCTCTTTGTGTGTTTTGGTTGGGATTTGTAGAATTCGGTGTTAGAAGGGTATTTTAGTCATTTTGGACTTAGGGGCATTTTGGTCATTTTTTGAGTGAGGGTAATTTTATAATTTTGATAAGGATTATTTTTAGTGCTTAGTGAGAGCGGTTATTTTACTAAGTCACTAGAGAGAGTGTAGTAATTATTTATTTACCGGTAGTTGACCGTGAGTGTTACGTTTTACCGTTAAGTGAGTAGTAACATTTGTGGGTTAGAATAGAAATGGGTTAGGCCCATTAAGATATGGTGAGTTAAGCCCAATTAGGTGAACCTATATAAACTGTTGTTAGTAGATAAATAGGGTTTTTCACCAACATTTTGCAATTGAGAAGAGATAGAGATAGAGAGAAGATAAGGGTTTGGTAGGAGATCTAGAAGAGGCTAGAGGGAGCTAGAGAACCAAGCTTTGGAAGCTAAAGTGAAGCCTTAGTTGATGTTGAGAAGAATTAAGGTAAGGGGTTTAGAATTCAAGCATAATTAATAGTTATTGTTCTTCCCTAATTCTTTGATTAAGTGGTTAATTTGATTTTTAGATGTAGAAATTCATGCTTAATTTTGAGGGTATGATTCTATGCATGAATTGAATGATAATTGTGTTGTTGTTGTTGAATTTGTATGACAAAATGGGTTTATATGCACATAACATGTTCGTGAGTGAAATTGATGATGAATAACGTTGTGCTTGTTAAATTGATGGTGAATTCATGATTGGTTGTTGTTGTTGATGTTGTGAGGTGTTGTTGCTGATGAATGGAACCTTGGGTACTCATAATCTTTGAGCTTGTGATGATTTGTGTTGTTTGTTTTTGAAGTTTTATGAAAATGGGTCAATTGATGATTTTTGTTAAGAGGTTGTTTTGGAACAAGTTTTACATGATTTTGAGTGTCTTTTCATGTTTAGAAATGTTTAAACAAACCTTGGGATCAAATTTGGGCATTGAGAAGTCAAAATTGGGGTTTTGTGGTGAAAATGAGTTTTTTCCCGAGAGCATACTGTCACAACTCGCCACAGCGAGCTGGAGGCGAGTTGGACACGAGCAGCAGGGGCTCCCTGGAGCCTACTCGCCACGTGAGTAAAGTTACTTGCAACGGCGAGTTGCACAGGGCAGTACCCCCTGTTTCGTGTTCTTGCATCTTTTTCCCTCGTTTCTGTTTTGATTTGGTTTTTGGTGTAAATATGAAAGTTTTAGATAATCCTGTTATCTTCCAAACAGCTTTGGTTTGACTTAAAAATGATTCTTGGATTTTAAGTTATGAGTAAAATACTCTTAGTAAATTTTACGAAACTTCCGCATAACTATTCCTAAGTCGACCCAAACCTTATGGATTATTTCCTAACTTCAAACTTATGTTTTATGGGATCATTAAAGGTGTTTAATGGTTCCTAACTGTGATGTAATGGATCAAACTTGTTTTGATTTGAAAATGGAAATTTTTATGAAAAGTGGTTCTAAAGCAGATTGGGCTAACAGAAAGGGAGGAGTCAGTTGTTAAGGTGAGACAAACTTTGTGATTTTCATGAATTCGTCGTGTTTGGCCGGTGAAACGCCAAAGTACCCTCTATTGCACCCACATGTGGCCTAGAGGTATACTTAGTTGAGGCATTGGAACTTGTTTACTTGGTTTTGGCTTAAATACTCAATTATTTCTAATGTTATGATTTTGAGAGACGAACCTTGTTGAAAATGATTTTTGGAGCCGATTGCCTTATGAATTCTTTATGGACAGTTGATATAACTTATGTGAAGATGACTGATGATGTGTATATGTGACAAATATATGTTGATTGAATTATGCATGTTGTTGGTGATTGTATATATGATGGTGAATTGTTGTTGATTGCATATATACTAAGTGTTGGTGATTGTATATATGTCAAGTGGTGGTGAATTGTTGTCGATTGCATATATACTAAATGTTGGTGATGTTGAGGCGATTATTGTTTGTGTGAACATATGCATTGTAGTTGAGTCATATGTTCATGCATTCATGACTGATGGTGGCGGATTTTATATCCAATTGAGGTGATTATGATGTTTTTGTTGCATCGAAGGTGACGACCTTGAGGTGATTTGGTACCATATGCATGTATGTGTCGAGTTTAGGCATATCACATTGCATGAGTCTTAATTGTTGTGTTGAATGATGAATGTTGATGATGAGTGTGCTAAATGATCATATATTTGCAATGATTGAGGTGGTTATATGAATGTGGATGTGGAGGTTAAATGTTTATTGTGATTTATTGAGAATTGAATTGTTTTATCTAAATCAAGTTATTTATATTGATTATGATTGATGTAATACTAACGTCCAGTGGTTTTGACCGCCTACCTGTCTGTATGGATGGGTAGACGCTGTGCAGGAGTAGTCCGCTTGCGGTGAGTGCTTGGATATCTAGAGTTAGCCTCCGCTATCACTTTGGAGTTGTAGTTAGGGCTCTGATTAGGTCGATTCAGTGTCTGTTAGTTGTGTTGGACTTATTTTATATTATTTGAGGTGTACTGTTTGTTGAGGTTGTAGAATTTTCTTATGATGATGTATTTGACCATGGTATATGTATGGATTTGATATAGAGATGTATGATTTATGTCCGCTGTTATTGTTGAGAATTATATCTATGCATGCAAGCTGTTGTTTAGTTGGAGACGTAACGTCTAATTCTTGAATATTTGCTATATTCGCATGTTTTATTGCTTTGATAGAATTAGGGCATTACAGGATGCTTCAACTGTAAGAAGCCTGGACACTTCATTGCAGATTGCCCTGATCTTCAGAAGGAGAAATCAAAGCACATGTCAAAGAAATCAAGCTTCAACACAAGGAAATTCAGAAAGCAGATTAAGAAGAGTTTAATGGCAACCTGGGAAGACTTGGATAGTGAATCTGGGTTTGAAAAGGAAGAAGCTGATGAAGATGCTAAAGTAGCTGTTGGGTAGTGGCTACTGAAACTTCAAAAGCAGATCCTGACTCAGACTCTGAAGATGAAAATGAGGTATATTCTAAAATTCCCAGAGAAGAACTTGTTGAGTCATTTAAATAACTCCTTACACATTTTGAACTAAGAACCAATGAGTTGAAAGATTTAAAAGAAAAATATGTTGATTTAATGAAACAACAAGAATCAACTCTATTGGGTCTGAAAGCTTCTGAAGAAGGACTTAGAGGCTTTGACTTCATTTGTAAAACTTATGAAGAGAAGCTCAAGTATCTTTGTCAGAAGCTACAAGAAAAGTGTAATGGAAAGTCTTTAAGCAAACATGAGATAGCTCTTGAAGATTTCTGAGGTCCTGAAGTCTAAGTTTTAGAAGAAGACAGTTACTGCTTCTGAAGTACCAAAACCAAAGGTTGTTAAACCTAAGGTAATGGTTAACCCGAAGCTACCAAACTTACATCACAAGGTACAAGAAGTGAAGAGTAAAACTTCTAGTACTAACCTGAAAGGACCCATCAAACAATGGGTACCTAAATCTGAAAATGTCAATACAGCAGATATGTCTAAGAGCAAAGGAAAAGCAAAAATCATGGTACCTAGACAGCGGTTGCTCAAGGCATATGACAGGAGAGAAGTTTATGTTCCTCACCCTTACAATGAAAGAAGGAGGGAGTGTGAAGTTTGGAGGCAACCAGTCTGGCAAGATCCTTGGTACGGGAACTATTGGTAACTCCTCTATCTCAATCAATAATGTGTGGTTGGTAGAAGGTCTTGAACATAACCTATTGAGCATTAGTCAATTTTGTGACTATGGTTATGATGTGATGTTTGAAAAGACCAACTGCACTGTAATCAACAAAGAAAACAAATCCATAGTATTCAAGGGAAAGAGGATGGAAAATGTTTATAAAATTAACTTCTCTGAACTGGTTGACCAGAAGGTAATTTGTCTTCTGTCAGTGAATGATAAGTAATGGATGTGGCATAGAAGGTTGGAACATGCTAACTAGAGAACAATCTCTAAGCTTAGTAAGTTACAACTTGTCAAAGGCCTACTAGACATTGACTATCATTCAGATGCACTTTGTGGTGCATGCCAGAAGGGAAAGATTGTGAAATCATCTTTTAAAACAAAAGACATTGTTTCAACCTTCAGACCCTTGGAATTACTTCATATTAATTTCTTTGGACCAGTTAGCACTGCATCCTTATATGGAAGTAAATATGGATTAGTTATTGTTGATGATTACAGCAGATGGACTTGGGTAAAATTCCTGAAAAGTAAGGATAATGCTTATGATGTATTCAACAACGTCTGCACTCAAATACAATCTGAAAAGGAAATGAAAATTTTGAAAGTTAGAAGTGATCATGGTGGAGAATTTGAAAATGAGCCATTTGAAAATTTTTGTGAAAAACTTGGAATTGTCCATGACTTCTCTTCTCCTAGAACTCCACAACAAAATGGGGTTGTAGAGAGAAAGAATAGAACTTTACAAGAAATGGCTAGAACCATGATTCATGAAAACAATTTGGCTAAACATTTCTGGGCAGAAGCAGTGAATACATCATTTTATGTCCAAAATAGAATCTATATCAGACCTATCTTGGAGAAAACAGCATATGAACTCTTTAAGGGAAGAAGACCCAATATCTCTTACTTTCATCAATTTGGATGTACATGTTACATTCTAAATAACAATCTCTACCTAAAGAAATTTGATGCCAAGGCCCGAAGAGGAATCTTTTTATGTTACTCTGAAAGGTCAAAGGCATACAGAGTGTATAATTCAGAAACACTTTGTGTTGAAGAATCAATGCACGTTAAATTTGATGACAAAGAGCCTGGAAGTAAAACTCCAGAGCAAGATGAAAGTTTTGCAGAGATGCAGGTTCCTGAAGATACTCCAGAACCCGATCAGATAGCTGAATCTGAAGAAAGTCCAGAAGTTGAACCTATCTCAGAAGCACAAGATGAAGTTGCTTCTGATGAAGCTCAAGATGGCTTTCAGCAAGCTACTCAATCCAAGAAATCATTCAAGTACAAGTCTTCACATCTTGAGGATCAAATAATTTGAAACAAAGAGAGTCCTAGAAGAACAAGATCATACTTCAGACAAGAAGAGTCTATGATAGGACTGTTATTAGTGATTGAACCTGCTACAGTTGATGAAGCACTTTCAGATGATGGATGGATACTAGCTATGCAGGAAAAGCTTAATCAGCTTCAAAGAAATGATGTGTGGGATCTGGTACCCAAACCTCAGCATAAGAATATTAATGGAACAAAATGGGTATTCAGAAACAAGCTGAATGAACAAGGTGAAGTAGTCAGAAACAAAGCAAGACTTGTTGCACAAGGTTACAGTCAATAAGAAGGCATTGATTATACTGAAACATTTGCTCCAGTTGCAAGATTGGAAGCAATCGGGTTACTTCTATCCTATGCAGTAAATCATGGCATAATATTATATCAAATGGATGTCAAGAGTTCATTTCTTAATGGAGTCATTGAAGAAGAAGTGTTTGTCAAGCAACCACCTGGTTTTGGGGATCTTAAGCATCCTGACCATGTTTACAAACTTAAGAAATCACTATATGGCTTGAAACAAGCTCCTAGAGCTTGGTATGATAGACTAAGTAATTTGTTGATCAAAAATGATTTTAAAAGAGGCCAAGTTGACACAACACTCTTCAGAAGGACTCTTGAGAAAGACATTCTTGTTGTGCAGATATATGTTGATGATATAATATTTGGTTCTACTAATGCATCTCTTTGGAAGGAATTTTCTAAGTTAACGCAGGATGAATTTGAAATGAGCATGATGGGAGAGCTGAAGTTCTTCCTTGGAATTCAAATCACTCAAAGCAAAGATGGAGTATATGTTCATCAAACAAAATATACTAAGGAGCTTCTGAATAAGTTCAAGCTAGAAGATTGTAAAGTGATGAACACTCCAATGCATCCAACCTGCACCTTAAGCAAAGAAGATACTGGATCATCAGTAGACCAGAACCTGTATAGAGGTATGATTGGTTCTTTGTTATACCTCACTGCATCTAGGCTATATATTCTGTTCGGTGTATGCTTGTGTGTAAGATTCCAATCAGATCCTAGAGAATCTCATTTAACTGTTGTTAAGAGAATCTTCAGGTATTTGAAAGGAACAACTAATCTTGGACTCCTTTATAGGAAATCCTTAGATTATCAGTTGGTTGGATTTTGTGATGCTGACTATGCTGGTGATAGGATTGAAAGAAAGTCAACCAGTGGAAATTCTCAATTTCTGGGTGATAATCTTATATCCTGGGCTAGCAAAAGACAAGCAACTATTGCTATGTCTACAACAGAAGCAGAATACATCTCAGCTGCAAGTTGTTGTACACAACTACTTTGGATGAAGCATCAGTTGGAAGATTATCAGATTAATGCTAATAGTATTCCCATTTATTGTGATAATACTGCTGCTATTTGTTTGTCAAAGAATCCAATTCTACATTCAAGAGCTAAGCACATTGAAATCAAACACCACTTTATCAGAGACTATGTTCAAAAAGTAATTTTAGATATACAATTCATTGATACTGAGCATCAATGGGCTGATATATTTACTAAGCCTTTAACTGTGTAAAGATTTGATTTTATAAAGAAAAATATGAACATGAACTTTTTGTCTGATTAAAATTTGCTTGCTCTTGAATAGGAATTTAGGTCCTGAAATCAGTCCAGAAGCAATGGTCCATCAGAAGCTCTTTATTGAGGTTCTGAGGAAAATGTGCTTCTAAAGATGACGTCAGCATCTGAAGTGCAAAAGCTGGATTTTGTGCTTCTGAATAGCAGAGTTAGTGGAAACGCTGGAAGTTACTTTTTGTGACACCTGGCCCACTAACTTGGCAGTTACTTTGAGAACTTCTGACGTGGCTTTTGTGTACGGTTGTATAACGTAAGAGGGCAATTATAACTTTAGCTTTGAATATACTATCACGCGCCCCCTATGTCATTAATGTTGTGTTTGTTTGTCCCCTTTTCTGAATTGCAATCGTTTTACTAAAAACACTTAGACAATTCACACATTACCCACTTCACAACAAACACTTTCTATTCGCAACCATTCTCTGTGAAAGCAAGCTTTCTCTCTGCAACTTAAAACGTAGAACCCTAAAAACTTCTTTATTATCAATGGCATCATCAAGTTCCATTCCAGAATCATCATCTAGCATGCAACAAGATATTCCAGAATCAACTGCTCATGATGAACCGGCCTACGAAATCAAGGGAAGGACTATGTCCTAAGAAGAATGGGAACTGAGGATTCAAACAGAGAATCCAGTGGATTTTGAGTCCCTAGCATATCATGGGTGTGATATCAGAAGCTTGTATGAAGAACAAGGGCTGATGAGGTACTTTGATATGTTGAATGGACCAACATATAAAATTTTAGTAAGGCATTTCTGGGTAAGAGCCTCTGTGTATGATAGAGCTGCTGCTAAGGAGGAGGAAACAGAGAAAGTACTTATTGACCCAACTTTGGAAGGAAAGACAAGAGAGGAAATGGGGTAGGAACCATTCAAATGCGTGGAGATAAGATCAAGCATCATGGAGATTCCTGTGTTTATTTCAGAAGAGAACATTGCATTTGTTCTAAGAAGAGATGCATATGGAAAATATGCAGGAATAGAGATATCTAATCCCAAGAATAGTCCTTGGAATGAGATTGTAAACCAATCCATCTTCAACTCCAAGAAATAGGAAATTATGTTGATTTGAGCATGGAGAAGAAAATGCTCCTGAAGATCCAAAACGAAAATCTGCTACCAAAAGGTGGTGGCAGTGATCAACCTTCATTGGGGCACAAGGTGTTCCTCCACTACTTCATTAAGAAGGACAAATTCAATGTGCCCAAGTATATCTTCAAGCACATGATCAAGGAACTCAGGGAAAGTCAGCAGAACAGAAGGTGATGGGTTCCCTATGGAAGGCTCATATCAGAGATCCTTCATCAAGGAGGGATTCTGAGTGCTCTCAGTGCTGTTAACTTTTTCACTGATACGCAGCTTGAAACTGAAACAGGGAAGGTAATCAATGGCAAGACTCTCAGGAACATGTCTCTGATTCCTAAAGATGCCTTCAAAAAGCTCAACACTGGCATTAGTGAATCTAGAGCTAAGCCAAATCTGATGGAAGATTTTCCTCCCATATGCAAGAAGGACCCTCTTGAAGTTCAGAAGCACTTTATCACAGATCACTTCGAAACATATGGTAGAGCCATCAGACTTGAAGATGTCCCTAAAGAGATGTATGGTGGTGCTCTGCCTGTGGCCAGAAGCAAAAAGTTCAAGAGGAAGGAAACCTTCAAGGATGAATACATGGAAGCTGAACAACCCTCCAAGAAGGCTAAGAAGGAAAAAACCTCTGATAAGCTAAAAATTGGTGGCTCTGGCTTGCCAACAATTGAAGAAGAGGCTTAGGACTTGAACACTGATGTGGTTTTAAACAAGAGAACTAGGAGTGGGAAAGCTGCTGTTTCAACTCAAGTTGCTCCTGATCAACCTCTAGTCTCTAAGAAGAAAAGGAAGACTGCAGTAAGAAAACTGAAAGAGTCTATGTATGTGGCTGAAGAGGAAGAAGGTATTGAAGCTACTACTGGTTTGGTCACTAGGGAAATCAAGAGGAAGAAGGCTGAAGATGCTGCAACTCTAGCCAAGATAAGGGAACTTTCTAAGGGTATAGAAGTCCCTGCTTCAAGCTTAGCAAGAGAAGATGCTGGTGTTGTAGCACAGCAAGTGGTTTAAGCAACTGAAGATGCTGGTGAAGATGCTGGAACATGCTTATGGTTGTGAATGCTGGTGAAGGTGTCCATGAGGACAAAGCTGATGGGTCAGAAGCTGCTGCTCCAGAAGTTGATACAGGTATTCCTGAGTCTCCACACTCTCATACTGTTATAGAAGTAGAATCAGACTCAACCCAATTATCATCCTCCCAATCCACCTCTTCATCATCATCTACTAATATAGATGATATACCCATAGGTCTAGTTTACCCATTAACTAAAAAGAGTCTTTCATCAAAAACCAAGACCTACAAAAAGCCCTCTCAGAACATACCATTTGAGCCAATGATTCCTAGTGTAAATGAAAGGATAGGCAATATGTCTGAGATGAGAAACCAAGTCTGTGAAAGATTACCCCTCAACCATCCCTTCCCACCACAGATAATTCAACCTCTTAACATGGTTCCTCCTGAGGTGAATGTTGAAATATCATCATCATCATCTCAACCATCCTCAACCAAACCAACCCAAGAAACATCTATGCTAGACAATTTGGTCAGTCACTACTCAGGTGAACTACCAGAAGTTAGGCCAATTACTATGGAAGTTACTTTAGAAAGCCCCCTACACCAAGCACCTAACCAACAAATGACCACAACAACTAGCTATGAACTTGTTTCTTCACCTGAACATGTTGTTCCTGAACATGCTATTCCTGAACAACTTGCCTCTGAGCATACCATTTCACTCTTCATCCCTGAAACCGTCAGTGAACCTGATTTCATGATCACATCAGATGCTTTTGATGTTAAGATGGAAAAATCTTTCTCTACTATGGTTATACAGTCTGTTCCTGATAAACCCTCAACTAGCAACACTCAAACTCCAAACTCCACAAACAACCAACCTTCATCATCTCATCTAGCCATTGTACTTGCTGCTCCTACCAAACCTACAAAAATACCCTCACCCCCAACCATCTTCCTAGATTCTACTTTGTTAACAGATGTGTGTGAGAAAATTTTTCAGGAGTTGAACAAGCTCATTCAAGCTAGGAATGACTTGATTCACCAGGATAAGTATGAGAAGCAATGGTGCAAATTTAAGGAAAGAGTTGATTATATCATGTCTGCAGTCCAAACAACCTGCTCTGATGCTCAAGATATAGCTCAACAGAAGCTTCAAGACTGACTAAAGGGAGTAAATAGTAGTCTGCAGGAAGTCAAGATCTTGAAAACCTGGGTGCAGAATCCTCCAAGCTTAAGAGGAAGAGAAGTCACTGACTTCATCCCTTCTAGTGTGCATCCAAGGGAGCTAGACTTAACATTCTTGAACACAGTCAATCTCAGGACAGCTTCTCCTGATCTGGCTCTAATACAAAGAAATGTTGTTTTAGAAAAGGAGAATAAGAGACTACAGAAGGAACTCTTAGAGCAGAAGCTACTCTTGCTTGAGTGCAAAACTTCTACTGAAGCTAAGCTAGAAGAAGCAAGACTCAGAGAGGAAAGCTTGAATAAGAGCAATGAAGATTTCAAGACTGAGATGAAGTTATAGCAAGAAGCTATGCAGAAGAAACAAGAAGAGACCAACTTGATGATCAAACAGATGATGGACATGCTACATAAATAAGCTAACCAAGAGTTGCACACACAATCAGCTTGTTTAGTTCATATCTTAAGTTGTTTTTTTTTTGTGCTCCAGACTTCAAATTTTGCTTCTGAACATACTTGCGCTTCTGATCAATATATATATATATATATATATATATATATATATATATATATATCAGAGCAAAAATATGATAAGTATAAAAGAGCAAAGCAATTGATTTCAGAAGCATATATATATATATATATATATATATATATATATATATATATATATATATATATATATATATATGTTTCATGCTCTGATTGTAGAATATTTTTGTTCTCACTATCTTTTTTCTTACTTCTTTCTTTTTGTCTTTAGTTTTTAAACTTTTAGTTGATGACAAAAGGGGGAGTATATGTATAGTATTTATAGGCTCTGAGCCCCATTAATTTAATTTTTAATCATCTTAAATTAATAGGACAAACTTATTATCTCTTAGTCTATTAATGTGAGAATATTATGAGTGTTATTGCGCTTTTAAATGATGAATTTAATTAACATGGATAGAACTCAGGGGGAGCTTACAAACCTCACCTTAAGTACTATTAGACTCAGGGGGACCTTGCAAACCTCAAACCCTTATAGTCAACTTGTTAATTGGATTAACAACAATTGCACATTTAAAATACTATTGTTTGTCATCATCAAAAAGGGGGAGATTGTTGGAACAAAATGTGTTTAACAATGAACCTTTGCGAGTTTTGATGATAACAAGGTATTAAAAATTGTCAATTGGATAAGCTAATATTTGTTCAAGTGTACAGGACCATAGATAAAAATTTACATCTTAAATAGGTTCTGGATGAACAAAAGAGAGCTAAGAAATCAACAAAAAGGAAGCTTAAAGTGTCTGAAGAGAAGTGCTCCTGAAGTCAAAAGTGCTCCTGAAGTGATGACGTCATCAGAAGCAAGTTCATCAGAAGAATCTCATCAGAAGCTGAAGATCACTAGAAGCTGAAGTTCATCAGAAGATGCAAGACTTATAGCTTCAAGGGTTGTTCAATGGATTTAAACTGTGAAGCAACGGTTGTTTTGAATGGATTTGAAGGCATTGGATGCTTATATTCAAAAAGCGTTGACAAAGTACAATTGTACGAAGTGTACAACCACTACCTCCACTACTCTGTTTTGTCTCTGCTACAAGACAAGAAAAACAGCTCTGCCTGCAACGATGTTCCTTCACAATGGGAATGGATTTGAAATTGATCCTTCATAGGAAAACTACCATATCAAGAAATAGATCATTGGTGATTGATCATAGCTTCAAACGACTCTTTTTGATGTGATGGCAATTCACAACGTCTCTTTCACACCTATATATAAAGAAGTGAAGACTCAGAGATTGGTAATGCGAATAAGGACTCAACAACAATTTACATATTGTTAAAACTCTGCTGAAATTCTTCTGCATTCAAAGTTCATTTAGAATTTCTGTTTCAAATTTCTTATCTAAGAAATTCTAGAGTCTTAAGAGTCTGTATCTAATTTGTATTGTGAACACCACTGATTGTATGTCAAGTGTTCAACATCAAACATTTTTCTTTGTAATTCTGTTTGATTAGAAGTATCTTGATTGTGTTCAGAAGCATAGAAAGTCTCTTGTAGTTGTGCTTGAGCAGTTTGAAGTCTCTTGCTAGTTTTAGCAATGAGCATTTGTAATCAGATATTACAATATAGTGAACTCTCCTTGGAAGTGCAAGGGGGACAAGACTGCTTTCGGTTTGTGGAAGGAAGCTTTACAATTGCTTTGTGTCTTTCTTCCTTCTCTCTCTCTGTTTTTATCTGCTGCAAGTTTGTTCTGAAAATCACTTCAGAAGCACAACTCTATTTGCTTCTGGTCAGTATTTCCAGCTTAGGAGAAAACGAAGAAAAAACTAACACAATTCAACCCCCCTTCTTTTGTTTTTCTCACCTTCAAAAAGATCGTTCCGAACAGATCGTCGTTCCTCCCCATTCCGGACCACATTGAAAACCCCACAAATACACACCTTTTTATCACCCAACACAGCCAGACGAGTAGATAAACAATCCCTTAAGGCTTGATTTGCTAACATATCACACGGTGCATACACATTAAATAAATAAAACTCTTCATTGGACTTAATAAATTTGCCATGAATCATCAGATAATTATTACCACCAGTAAAATCCCATACCTCAACCTCAGAGCTATCCAACATAGTTGAAAGACTCCCAGAGGCCCCAACCGATGGGTAAAAAGAAAAGGAGTGAGATGAAGCTCCAAATTTGAGTAATTGTTAAAGTAAAACATAGGGCATTTGTTGGTGGAGTATGCGAGTGTTTGGTTACACTTCTTCCTGTTGGAACAAAATGTGTTTAACAAGGAACCTTGAGCGTTTTGATGATAACAAGGTATTAAAAATTTTCAATTGGACTAGCTAATATTTGTTCAAGTGTACAGGACCATATACAAAAATTTTGATCTTAAATAGGTTCTGGATGAACAAAAGCGAGCTAAGAAATCAACAAAAAGGAAGCTTAAAGCGTCTGAAGAGAAATGCTCCAGAAGTCCAAAAAATGCTCCTGAAGACAAAGTGCTCCTAAAGACAAAGTACTCCTGAATTGGTGACGTCATCAGAAGCTGAAGTTCATCAGAAGCAAGATTATCAGAAGCAACCTCATCAGAAGCTGAAAATCACCAGAAGCTGAAATTCATCAGATGGAAGAATTAAAGCTTCAAAAGCTGTTTAATGGATTCGAAAGCAATGTAGAAGACTGGGAATACAAAGCAACGGTCATTTTGAGGAGATTTGAAGGCATTGGATGCTTATCTTCAAAAAGCGTTGACAAAGTACAATTGTATGAAGTGTACAACCACTACCTCCACTACTCTGCAGTGTCCTTGCTACAAGACAAGAAAACAGCTCTGGAATACAACTCTTCCTGCAACAATGTTCCTTCACAATAGGAATGGATTTCAAATTGATCCTTCATAGGACAACAACCATATCAGGAAAAAGATCATTGGTGATTGATCAAAGCTTCAAACGACTCTCTTTGATATGCTGGCAATTTCACAATGTCTCTTTCACACCTCTATATAAAGGAGTGAAGACTCAGAGATTGGTAATGCTGAACGTTAGACTCAACAACATTTTTACAAGTGCCAAAACTCTTCTGAAATTGTTCTGCATTCAAAGTTCACTTAGAATTTCTGTATTCAAGTTCATATCTTAGAAATGCTAGAGTCTTAAGAGTCTGTATCTAATTTGTATTGTGAGCACCTCTGATTTTATATCAAGTGTTCAACCTCAAACATTTTTCTTTGTAATTCTGTTTGATTAGAAGTCTCTTGCAGTTGTGCTTGAGCAATATAAGTCTCTTGATTGTGTTCAGGAGCATAGGAAGTCTCTTGCTTGTGTGCTTGAGCAATTTGAAGTCTCTTGCTAAGTTCAACAATGGGCAATTGTAATCAGATATTACATTTTAGTGAACTCTCCTTGGAAGTGCAAGGGAGACTGGACTACTTCCGGTTTGTGGAAGGAAGCAGTATAATTGCTTTGTGTCTTTCTTCCTTCTCTCTCTGCATTTTTATCCCCTGCATATTAGTTCTGAACTTCACTTCAGAAGCAGTTCTCACTTTGCTTCTGATTAGTGTTTTCAGCTTAGGAGAAAACAAAGAAAAAGCTAACACAATTCAACCCCCCTTCTTGTGTTTTTCTCACCTTCAATTGGTATCTAGAGCATTGGTCTGTTGTCTTAACACTTAATAGTGTAACAGAAAAAGATCTGAGAAAAACATGTCTGGTGAATCCCCCAATGCTGGACCTGCGCACAACAATGTTGTTGCATTTGACTATGGTGACAACAAGAAGTCTAACTTTGGAAAGATTCCTAACCTCAATGGAGATCCGGAATAATTTTCTTGGCGGAAAACCAACTTCTACAGCTATATCATGGGTTTAGATGAAGAACTATGGGATATACTTGAAGATGGTGTTGGTGGCTTGGTTCTTGATGAAGAAGGAGCTGCTGTTGACAGAAAGAAACACACTCCTACGGTGAAGAAGCTCTACAAGAAGCATCATATTATTAGAGGAGCGCTTGTCACTGCTATACCTAAAGCAGAGTACATGAATATGAGTGACAAATCCACTGCTAAGGCTATGTTTGCTTCTCTCTGTTCTAACTATGAAGGGATCAAGAAAGTCAAAGAAGCAAAAGCTCTTATGCTTGTTCATCAATATGAGTTGTTCAAGATGAAGGAAGATGAAACTATTGAGGAGATGTACTCAAGGTTTCAAACCCTAGTCTCTGGACTACAAATACTGAAAAAGAGTTATGTTGCTTCTGACCATGTTAGAAAGATACTAAGAAGTTTGCCTGCTAGATGGAGACCTAAGGTTACTGCTATTGAGGAAGCTAAAGATTTAAACACTTTAATTGTTGAAGATCTTGTTAGCTCTCTCAAAGGTCATGAGATTAGTCTTAATGAACATGAGCCTGCTAAGAAGAGTAAATCTATTACTCTACAATCTAAAGGGAAGTCATCAAAAGCTCTTAAAGTTATTGAATCTGAAGATGAGTCACGTGATGGAGATTCTGATGAAGATCCTACTGAGAAGATGGCTATACTTTCCAAAAAGCTTGAGTATCTGGCAAGGAAGAACAGGAAGTTCCTGAGTAAGAGAAGTGTAGCAACAACTCCAAGAAAGAAGATCAGAAGGGATGTGTAACAGCCCGATTTTTCGTTAGTTTTATTTTATTATTTATTTAATTGTTTTAGTATGTGTGGTATGTGCTCTTATGTGATTATTTGCCTCTTTGTGTGTTTTGGTTGGGATTTGTAGAATTCGGTGTTAGAAGGGTATTTTAGTCATTTTGGACTTAGGGGCATTTTGGTCATTTTTTGAGTGAGGGTAATTTTATAATTTTAATAAGGATTATTTTTAGTGCTTAGTGAGAGCGGTTATTTTACTAAGTCACTAGAGAGAGTGTAGTAATTATTTATTTACCGGTAGTTGACCGTGAGTGTTACGTTTTACCGTTAAGTGAGTAGTAACATTTGTGGGTTAGAATAGAAATGGGTTAGGCCCATTAAGATATGGTGAGTTAAGCCCAATTAGGTGAACCTATATAAACTGTTGTTAGTAGATAAATAGGGTTTTTCACCAACATTTTGCAATTGAGAAGAGATAGAGATAGAGAGAAGATAAGGGTTTGATAGGAGATCTAGAAGAGGCTAGAGGGAGCTAGAGAACCAAGCTTTGGAAGCTAAAGTGAAGCCTTAGTTGATGTTGAGAAGAATTAAGGTAAGGGGGTTAGAATTCAAGCATAATTAATAGTTATTGTTCTTCCCTAATTCTTTGATTAAGTGGTTAATTTGATTTTTAGATGTAGAAATTCATGCTTAATTTTGAGGGTATGATTCTATGCATGAATTGAATGATAATTGTGTTGTTGTTGTTGAATTTGTATGACAAAATGGGTTTATATGCACATAACATGTTCGTGAGTGAAATTGATGATGAATAACGTTGTGCTTGTTAAATTGATGGTGAATTCATGATTGGTTGTTGTTGTTGATGTTGTGAGGTGTTGTTGCTGATGAATGGAACCTTGGGTACTCATAATCTTTGAGCTTGTGATGATTTGTGTTGTTTGTTTTTGAAGTTTTATGAAAATGGGTCAATTGATGATTTTTGTTAAGAGGTTGTTTTGGAACAAGTTTTACATGATTTTGAGTGTCTTTTCATGTTTAGAAATGTTTAAACAAACCTTGGAATCAAATTTGGGCATTGAGAAGTCAAAATTGGGGTTTTGGGGTGAAAATGAGTTTTTTCCCGAGAGCATACTGTCACAACTCGCCACAGCGAGCTGGAGGCGAGTTGGACACGAGCAGCAGGGGCTCCCTGGAGCCTACTCGCCACGCGAGTAAAGTTACTTGCAACGGCGAGTTGCACAGGGCAGTACCCCCTGTTTCGCGTTCTTGCATCTTTTTCCCTCGTTTCTGTTTTGATTTGGTTTTTGGTGTAAATATGAAAGTTTTAGATAATCCTGTTATCTTCCAAACAGCTTTGGTTTGACTTAAAAATGATTCTTGGATTTTAAGTTATGAGTAAAATACTCTTTGTAAATTTTACGAAACTTCCGCATAACTATTCCTAAGTCGACCCAAACCTTATGGATTATTTCCTAACTTCAAACTTATGTTTTATGGGATCATTAAAGGTGTTTAATGGTTCCTAACTGTGATGTAATGGATCAAACTTGTTTTGATTTGAAAATGGAAATTTTTATGAAAAGTGGTTCTAAAGCAGATTGGGCTAACAGAAAGGGAGGAGTCAGTTGTTAAGGTGAGACGAACTTTGTGATTTTCATGAATTCGTCGTGTTTGGCCGGTGAAACGCCAAAGTACCCTCTATTGCACCCACATGTGGCCTAGAGGTATACTTAGTTGAGGCATTGGAACTTGTTTACTTGGTTTTGGCTTAAATACTCAATTATTTCTAATGTTATGATTTTGAGAGACGAACCTTGTTGAAAATGATTTTTGGAGCCGATTGCCTTATGAATTCTTTATGGACAGTTGATATAACTTATGTGAAGATGACTGATGATGTGTATATGTGACAAATATATGTTGATTGAATTATGCATGTTGTTGGTGATTGTATATATGATGGTGAATTGTTGTTGATTGCATATATACTAAGTGTTGGTGATTGTATATATGTCAAGTGGTGGTGAATTGTTGTCGATTGCATATATACTAAATGTTGGTGATGTTGAGGCGATTATTGTTTGTGTGAACATATGCATTGTAATTGAGTCATATGTTCATGCATTCATGACTGATGGTGGCGGATTTTATATCCAATTGAGGTGATTATGATGTTTTTGTTGCATCGAAGGTGACGACCTTGAGGTGATTTGGTACCATATGCATGTATGTGTCGAGTTTAGGCATATCACATTGCATGAGTCTTAATTGTTGTGTTGAATGATGAATGTTGATGATGAGTGTGCTAAATGATCATATATTTGCAATGATTGAGGTGGTTATATGAATGTGGATGTGGAGGTTAAATGTTTATTGTGATTTATTGAGAATTGAATTGTTTTATCTAAATCAAGTTATTTATATTGATTATGATTGATGTAATACTAACGTCCAGTGGTTTTGACCGCCTACCTGTCTGTATGGATGGGTAGACGATGTGCAGGAGTAGTCCGCTTGCGGTGAGTGCTTGGATATCTAGAGTTAGCCTCCGCTATCACTTTGGAGTTGTAGTTAGGGCTCTGATTAGGTCGATTCAGTGTCTGTTAGTTGTGTTGGACTTATTTTATATTATTTGAGGTGTACTGTTTGTTGAGGTTGTAGAATTTTCTTATGATGATGTATTTGACCATGGTATATGTATGGATTTGATATAGAGATGTATGATTTATGTCCGCTGTTATTGTTGAGAATTATATCTATGCATGCAAGCTGTTGTTTAGTTGGAGACGTAGCGTCTAATTCTTGAATATTTGCTATATTCGCATGTTTTATTGCTTTGATAGAATTAGGGCATTACAGGATGCTTCAACTGTAAGAAGCCTGGACACTTCATTGCAGATTGCCCTGATCTTCAGAAGGAGAAATCAAAGCACATGTCAAAGAAATCAAGCTTCAACACAAGGAAATTCAGAAAGCAGATTAAGAAGAGTTTAATGGCAACCTGGGAAGACTTGGATAGTGAATCTAGGTTTGAAAAGGAAGAAGCTGATGAAGATGCTAAAGTAGCTGTTGGGTAGTGGCTACTGAAACTTCAAAAGCAGATCCTGACTCAGACTCTGAAGATGAAAATGAGGTATATTCTAAAATTCCCAGAGAAGAACTTGTTGAGTCATTTAAAGAACTCCTTACACATTTTGAACTAAGAACCAATGAGTTGAAAGATTTAAAAGAAAAATATGTTGATTTAATGAAACAACAAGAATCAACTCTATTTGGTCTGAAAGCTTCTGAAGAAGGACTTAGAGTCTTTGACTTCATTTGTAAAACTTATGAAGAGAAGCTCAAGTATCTTTGTCAGAAGCTACAAGAAAAGTGTAATGGAAAGTCTTTAAGCAAACATGAGATAGCTCTTGAAGATTTCTGAGGTCCTGAAGTCTAAGTTTTAGAAGAAGACAGTTACTGCTTCTGAAGTACCAAAACCAAAGGTTGTTAAACCTAAGGTAATGGTTAACCCGAAGCTACCAAACTTACATCACAAGGTACAAGAAGTGAAGAGTAAAACTTCTAGTACTAACCTGAAAGGACCCATCAAACAATGGGTACCTAAATCTGAAAATGTCAATACAGCAGATATGTCTAAGAGCAAAGGAAAAGCAAAAATCATGGTACCTAGACAGCGGTTGCTCAAGGCATATGACAGGAGAGAAGTTTATGTTCCTCACCCTCACAATGAAAGAAGGAGGGAGTGTGAAGTTTGGAGGCAACCAGTCTGGCAAGATCCTTGGTACGGGAACTATTGGTAACTCCTCTATCTCAATCAATAATGTGTGGTTGGTAGAAGGTCTTGAACATAACCTATTGAGCATTAGTCAATTTTGTGACAATGGTTATGATGTGATGTTTGAAAAGACCAACTGCACTGTAATCAACAAAGAAAACAAATCCATAGTATTCAAGGGAAAGAGGATGGAAAATGTTTATAAAATTAACTTCTCTGAACTGGTTGACCAGAAGGTAATTTGTCTTCTGTCAGTGAATGATAAGTAATGGATGTGGCATAGAAGGTTGGAACATGCTAACTAGAGAACAATCTCTAAGCTTAGTAAGTTACAACTTGTCAAAGGCCTACTAGACATGGACTATCATTCAGATGCACTTTGTGGTGCATGCCAGAAGGGAAAGATTGTGAAATCATCTTTTAAAACAAAAGTCATTGTTTCAACCTTCAGACCCTTGGAATTACTTCATATTAATTTCTTTGGACCAGTTAGCACTGCATCCTTATATGGAAGTAAATATGGATTAGTTATTGTTGATGATTACAGCAGATGGACTTGGGTAAAATTCCTGAAAAGTAAGGATAATGCTTATGATGTATTCAACAACGTCTGCACTCAAATACAATCTGAAAAGGAAATGAAAATTTTGAAAGTTAGAAGTGATCATGGTGGAGAATTTGAAAATGAGCCATTTGAAAATTTTTGTGAAAAACTTGGAATTGTCCATGACTTCTCTTCTCCTAGAACTCCACAACAAAATGGGGTTGTAGAGAGAAAGAATAGAACTTTACAAGAAATGGCTAGAACCATGATTCATGAAAACAATTTGGCTAAACATTTCTGGGCAGAAGCAGTGAATACATCATTTTATGTCCAAAATAGAATCTATATCAGACCTATCTTGGAGAAAACAACATATGAACTCTTTAAGGGAAGAAGACCCAATATCTCTTACTTTCATCAATTTGGATGTACATGTTACATTCTAAATAACAATCTCTACCTAAAGAAATTTGATGCCAAGGCCCGAAGAGGAATCTTTTTATGTTACTCTGAAAGGTCAAAGGCATACAGAGTGTATAATTCAGAAACACTATGTGTTGAAGAATCAATGCACGTTAAAATTTGATGACAAAGAGCCTGGAAGTAAAACTCCAGAGCAAGATGAAAGTTTTGCAGAGATACAGGTTCCTGAAGATACTTCAGAACCTGATCAGATAGCTAAATCTGAAGACAGTCCAGAAGCTGAACCCACCTCAGAAGCACAAGATGAAGTTGCTTCTGATGAAGCTCAAGATGGCTCTCAGCAAGCTATTCAATCCAAGAACACATTCAAGCACAAGTCTTCACATCTTGAGGATCTAATCATTGGAAACAAAGATAGTCCTAGAAGAACAAGATCATATTTCAGACAAGAAGAGTCTATGATAGGACTGTTATCAGTGATTGAACCTGCTACAGTTGATGAAGCACTTTCAGATGATGGATGGATACTAGCTATGCCGGAAGAGCTTAATCGGTTTGAAAGGAATGATGTGTGGGATCTGATACCTAAACCTCAGCATAAGAACATTATTGGAACAAAATGGGTATTCAAAAACAAGTTAAATGAACAAGGTGAAGTAACCAGAAACAAAGCAAGACTTGTTGCATAAGGTTATAGTCAACAAGAAGGCATTGATTATACTGAAACATTTGCTCCAGTTGCAAGATTGGAAGCAATCAGGTTACCTCTTTCCTACGCAGTTAATCATGGCATAATATTATATCGAATGGACGTCAAGAGTGCATTTCTAAATGGAGTCATTGAAGAAGAAGTGTTTGTCAAGCAACCTCCTGGTTTTGAGGATCTTAAGCATCCTGACCATGTTTACAAACTTAAGAAATCACTATATGGCTTGAAATAAGCTCCCAGAGCTTGGTATGATAGACTAAGTAATTTCTTGATCAAAAATGATTTTAAAATAGGCCAAGTTGACACAACACTCTTCAGAAAAACTATTGAGAAAGACATTCTTGTTGTGTAGATATATGTTGATGATATAATATTTGGTTCTACTAATGCATCTCTTTGCAAGGAATTTTCTAAGTTAATGCAGGATGAATTTGAAATGAGTATGATGGGAGAGCTGAAGTTCTTCGTTGAGGTTCATCAAACAAAATACACTAAGGAGCTTCTGAAGAAGTTCAAGCTGAAGATTGTAAAGTGATGAACACTCCAATGCATCCAACCTGCACCTTAAGCAAAGAAGATACTGGAACAAAAGTAGACCAGAAGCTGTACAGAAGAATGATTGGTTCTCTGTTATACCTCACTGCATCTAGGCCAGATATTTTATTCAGTGTATGCTTGTGTGCAAGATTCCAATCAGATCCTAGAGAATCTCATTTAACTGTTGTAAAGATAATCTTCAGGTATCTGAAAGGAACAACTAATCTTGGACTCCTTTATAGAAAATCCTTAGATTATTAGTTAGTTGGATTCTGTGATGCTGATTATGCTGGTGATAGGATTGAAAGAAAGTCAACCAGTCGCAATTGTCAATTTCTGGGTGATAATCTGATATCCTGGGCTACCAAGAGACAAGCAACTATTGCTATATCTACAGCAGAAGCAGAATACATTTCAGCTCCAAGTTGTTGCACACAACTAATTTGGATGAAACATCAGTTGGAAGATTATCAGATTACTGCTAACAGTATTCCCATTTATTATGATAATACTGATGTTATTTGTTTGTCTAAAAATCCAATTTTGCATTCAAGAGCCAAACATATTGAAATCAAACACCATTTTATCAGAGACTATGTTCAAAAAGGAATTTTAGATATACAATTCATTACTAAGCCTTTAACTGTTGAATGATTTGATTTTATAAAAAAAAAAATTTGAACATGCACTTTGTGTCTGATTAAAGTTTGCTTGCTCCTGAATAGGAATTTAGGTTTTGAAGTCTGTTCAGAAGCTATGGTTCATCAGAAGCTCTTCATTGAGGTTCTGAGGAAAATGTGCTTCTGATGATGACGTCAGCATCTGAAGTCCAGAAGCTGGATTTTGTGCTCCTTAATATCAAAGTTAGTGGAAACGCTAGAAGTTACTTTTTAGTGACACCTGGCCCACTAACTTGGCAGTTACTCTGAGAACTTCTAACATGGCTTATGTGTACGGTTGTATAACGTAAGAGGGCAATGATGATTATAGCTTTGAATGTACTATCACGCGCCCCCTTTGTCATTAATGTTGTGTTTGTTTGTCTCTTTTCTGAATTGCGAACGTTTTACTCAAAACACTTAGTCAATTCACACACTACTCACTTCACTACAAACACTTTCCTCTCTCAACCTTCGTTACGAAGTAAGCGCATCTCTCTGCATCTCAAAACCTTAGAACTCTAAAATCTTCATCATCATCTATGGCATCATCAAGTTCGAATCAAGATATTCTAGAATCAACTTCTAACATGCAACAACAAGGTGCTCCAGAATCGTCCTCACAAGAAGCCCCTGCCTACGAGATTACGGAAAGGACCATGTCCGTGGAAGAATGGGAGTTAAAGATTCAAACAGAGAATCCTGTGGATTTTGAGTCTCTAGCTTTCCATGGGTGTGACATCAGAAGCTACTACGAAGTACAAGTGCTTATGCCATACTTCAACAAGTTGAATGGACCAACATACGAAGAACTGGTAAAACACTTCTAGGTAAGAGCATCAGTTTACGACAAACCAGCTTCTGAAGCTGAAGAAAGGCAGAAGATTCTACTTGACCCTACTCTGAAAGGGAAAACAAGAGAAGAAATGGGACTTGAACCATTTACTTGTGTGGAGATTAGGTCAAGCGTCTTAGGAATTCCAGTGTTCATTGCTGAATGGCAAATAACATATGTACTCAGAATAGATGCTTCTGCTAAATACTCAGGAGTATAAATTCCAAATGCCAAGAACAGCCCCTGGAATGAAACTGTCAACTTGTCCATGTTCAACTCCAGCACTCCAGGAAAATATGCTGATCTAAGCATTGCGAAGAAGATGCTTCCGAAGATTTAGAATGAGAATCTGCTTCCAAAAGGTGGTGGTGATCAACCCTCATTGGGGAAGAAAGTTTTCCTTCATCACTTTATTCAGAAGGAAAAGGTAAATGTTCCCAAGTATGTTTTCAAGTATATGAGGAGCTGAGGGAGAGTCAACAGAAGAAAAGATGATGGGTTCCTTATGGAAGGTTGATATCAGAAATCCTTCATCAAGGAGGGATTATGGATTTACTCAGTGGTGTCCAAATCTATTCAGACTAGCAGCTTGACACTACAAGCACATGAAGCTGATCAGTACAGTCACCAAGCTCAGTACTGACTTGAGTGAATCTAGTGCTAAGTCCAACTTAATGGAGGACTTTCCACCTATTTGCAACAAGGACCCTGTTGAAGTTCAGATACACTTCATCAAAGACCATTATGAAAACATGTTGATGATTGTGACTGCTGGTGGAGGAGCTCAGGAGGATCAAACTGCTGCTTCAGAAGCTGCTACAGGTATCCCTGAATCTTCTCCTACTCATTCTGTTGTAGAAGTACAATCAGACTCTACCCAATCCTCATCATCCCATTCCACCTCATTATCATCAGCTACTGATTATGATGATTTACCCTTAGGGAAACTTTACCCATCCACCCAAAATGGCCATTCATCAACAACCATAACCTACAAAAAGCCCTCTCAGACAATTCCTTTTGAGCCTATGGTTCCAAGCATCAATGAAAGGATAGGCGAAATGTCTGAAATGAGAAACAATGTCTGTGAAAGACTACCCCCCAACCATCCTTTTCAACCACAGATTATTCCACCCCTCAACATGGTTGCTCCTGAAGTAACTGTTGCCACAACATCATCACCCACAAACTATCAAACCACTAACAATAGTTGACTCTACTATCTCTATTGAGTCATCATCTTAACCATCCTCACCTGAGCCAACCCAAGACACAACTGTCCTAGACAATCTGGTAAGTCACTATTCTGGTGAACTACCAGAGGTTAGACAAAGCTCACAAAAAGCCTCTGAAGTAGTTTCTATGGAGATTGCTTCAGAAAGCCCCCAACAACAAGCACCTAACCTACAAATGGCTTCTTCAATCAGCTCTAATCGCACCATACCTGAATACATTATTCCTGAACACTATGTTCCTGGACAAATCCTTAAACCCTGCATTCCTGAAACCATCATTGTACCTGACAACATAATCACATCAGAGACTACTGATATGGAGATTGATCAATCCTTCTCAACTGTGGTTATAGAGACTGTGTCTGACCAACTCTCAACGAGCAACACTTAAACACCAAACTCCACAAATGGCCAACCATCATTATCCTTAGCCATTGTACCTATAGCTTCACCAAAACCTACAAAGATACCCTCACCTCCAACCATCTTTCTTGATTCTACTCTACTTCAGGATGTATGTGAGGATTTAGGACAGAAGTTAGTCAATCTCATTCAAGCTAGGAATGACTTGGTTCACAGAGACAGCTATAAGAAGCAATGAATCAGACTAAAGGACAGAGTTGATTACATCTTGTCTGCACTCCAAACTACTTGCTTAGTTATTCAAGATCAAGCTCGGCAAAAGCTTCAAAACTGGCTGAAAGGAATCACAATGAGAGTCTGCAGGAAGTCAAGATTCTCAGGACATGGGTGCAGAATCCTCTAAGTATCAAAGGAAGAGAAGTTACAGACTTCATCCCTTCAGGAGTGCGTCCAAGAGATCTGGACTTGACCTTCCTCACTAAGATCAATCTTAAGACAACATCTCCTAATCTAGCCCTGATTCAAAGGAATACAATCTTGGAGAAGGAAGTTAAGAAGCTTCAGAAGGATTTGATAGAACAGAAGCTACTCATGCTGGAATACAAGTCTTCTACTGAAGCAAAGCTAGAAGAAGCTAAAGAAGCATTGAGGGAAGCTAAAATCAGATAAGAGAAACTGATAAAGAGCAATGAAGCATTCAAGCTTGAGATGAAGAATCAGCAGGAAGCTATGCAAAAGAAGCAAGATGAAACTCAGCTGATGATCCGACAGATGATGGAAATGATGAATAAACAAGCCAACCCTTAGTTGCACACATTTAGCTTGTTTAGTTTTCTAGTTTCTTTCTTTTTGCTCTGATATTATTTTGGCTTCTGACTTCAAACACTTTTTGCTTCTGAACTTATTGCGCTCCTGATCAATTCTATATGCTTCTGAACTTCTTTATCATGCTCTGATATGTCTTATGTTCATGCTCTGATTTATATATTGTGTTGTGATCTGATATGTTTATAATTTATGCTCTCTATTTAAATGTTTTCTCAATCTTTTTACTTCTTTCTTTTTGTCCTTAGTTTTTTTTAAAACTTTTTGTTGATGACAAAAGGGGGAGTAGTATGTATAGTATTTATAGGCTCTGAGCCCCATTAATTTAATTTTTAATCAAGTTAAATTAATAGGACCAACTTCTTATCTCTTAGTCTATTTAATGTGAGAAATTTCGGAGAGTTATTACGTTTTTAATGATGAATTTAATTAACTTGGACAGAACTCAGGAGGAGCTTACAAAACTCACCTTAAGAATTATTAGACTCAGGGGGTGCTTGCAAACCTCATACCCTTAAAGTCAACTAGTTAATTGGATTAACAACAATTGCACATTTTAAATACTATTGTTTGTCATCATCAAAAAGGGGGAGATTGTTGGAACAAAATGTGTTTAACAATGAACCTTGAGAGTTTTGATGATAACAAGGTATTAAAAATTGTCAATTGGACTAGCTAATATTTTTTCAAGTCTACAGGACCATATACAAAAATTTGCATCTTAAATAGGTTCTGGATGAACAAATGAGAGCTAAGAAAACAACAAAAAGGAAGCTTAAAGCGTCTGAAAAGAAATGCTCCTGAAGTCCAAAAAATGCTCCTGTAGACAAAGTGCTCCTGAAGACAAAGTACTCCTGAAGTGGTGACGTCATCAGAAGCTGAAGTTCATCAGAAGCAACCTCATCAGAAGCTGAAAATCACCAGAAGCTGAAATTCATCAGATGGAAGAATTAAAGCTTCAAAAGTTGTTTAATGGATTCAAAAGCAATGCAAAAGACTGGGAATACAAAGCAACGGTCATTTTGAGGAGATTTGAAGGCATTGGATGCTTATCTTCAAAAAGCGTTGACAAAGTACAATTGTATGATGTGTACAACCACTACCTCCACTACTATGCAGTGTCCTTACTACAAGACAAGAAAATAGCTCTGGAATACAGCTGTTCCTGCAACGATGTTCCTTCACAATAGGAATGGATTTCAAATTGATCCTTCACAGGAAAACAACCATATCAGGCAAAAGATCATTGGTGATTGATCAAAGCTTCAAACGACTCTCTTTGATGTGCTGGCAATTTCACAACGTTTCTCTCACACCTCTATACAAAGGAGTGAAGACTCAGAGATTGGTAATGCTGAATGTTAGACTCAACAACATTTTTACAAGTGACAAAACTCTGCTGAAATTGTTTTGCATCCAAAGTTCAATTAGAATTTCTGTTTTCAAGTTCATATCTTAGAAATTCTAGAGTTTTAAGAGTCTGTATCTGATTTGTATTGTGAGCACCTCTGATTTTATATCAAGTTTTCAACCTCAAACATTTTTCTTTGTAATTCTGTTTGATTAGAAGTCTCTTGCAGTTGTGCTTGAGCAATAGAAGTCTCTTGATTGTGTTCAGGATCATAGGAAGTCTCTTGCTTGTGTGCTTGAGCAATTTGAAGTCTCTTGCTAAGTTCAGCAGTGAGCAGTTGTAATCAGATATTACATTTTAGTGAACTCTCCTTGGAAGTGCAAGGGGGACTGGACTACTTCCGGTTTGTGGAAGGAACCAATATAATTGCTTTGTGTCTTTCTTCCTTCTCTCTCTCTGTTTTTATCCGCTGCATATTAGTTCTGAACTTCACTTCAGAAGCAGTTCTCACTTTGCTTCTGATCAGTGTTTTCAGCTTAGGAGAAAACGAAGAAAAAGCTAACACAATTCAACCCCCCCTTCTTGTGTTTTTGTCACCTTCACTTCCGACCGCAGCCGCGCGTCTGGCTCATCGTTATGTGGAAAACAAGAATTACTAAGTGTAACTTCAAACTAACACGTGTCTGGTCTCATGCAGACTCTGGTTCCAAACACGTTATAAATCTTACTTGGGCACAACCCAAATAAAAAATGTTTGGGCGAACACACATATGAAAATAGATTAAAATAGAAATAATTCATTCACATCATTTAATATTTTTTTGTTATTTGTGTGTTTCCACCCAAATATATTTGAGTTGAGATTGTGCTCAAGTAGTTTTTTTTTATTATCAAATAAACAAATTTTATTAAAAGAAAAAAGAAAGGGGAGTTACAAGGATCGGGGGAACAAAGACCAAAACATAATCAAAAGTTCTTAATTCAATAGTTACACATTCCTATATTATCTCTAATTGAAAGAGATTACTCACCTCCAATAAGATTAGATTGGACTTTAAAAGAGATTATGGAAAGTTCATCCTTGGCTTAAGTGTAAAATATTTCATTGAAGAAGGCCTCCATTATCATAAACTCAATCATAGTCATTAAGACTTCAACAAATGCAATATTTTCATCATAGTTCCACCATTTTATATTTCCTATTTATTGAAAATAAAACATAAAGTAGTAAAATGCTCCTATTTATTGGATCACACTATTTGGTCCAAAGTTATTAATCAGGTAGATGAGAATCATAGTTCGACGAATGCGTATTTGAGAACAAGTAATATTCCAATTTTTCATGCCTTTTGGTTGAAACCGCCCCTTGGAGTGCTTAAAATGAATGTTGATGGTTCCCATATACATAGCAGTGGTTCATCAGAGTGTGGAGGTACTCTTCAAGTTCATCATTGGAATTTATTAAAGGGATTATATTGTAAAGTCGGTTTTAGTACCTCTATTTGCTGAAGCTTGGGCCCTTCGAAGCGGTCTCTATCTTGCTCGTGATTTGGGTGTTATAGAGGTCATCTTTGAAACCGATTCTCTTGCTCTTTTTCATATGGCCAAGAAAGGTCATACCACTTATACTCATTTGATCATTCTTCTCCAAGAGATCCACACATTACTTCAGAGTAGATATTAGATGGGTTTGATATGCTTTGCTTCTAGAGAGGCAAATCGTTGTGCTCAAATGCCTTTTTCTATTACTCTTGTTGGTCGTGTTCTTGACTATTTGCAACCTATCTATTGTACTATGTGATGCTATGTGGTATTCCTACACAACATTTGAGTCACTAAATTAGCCTCTTCTATACAAAAAAAGCTCTGAAAAACATAAATAAAACTACTAATTTATTTAATAAAACATAACAAGAAAATAGGTAAATAAACATGTTATTAACATAACCATATTTCTTCTCCCTATATTAAATGTGATCTCTTCTTGGTTGTAGAGGATCCACACAAAAATGTGCTAACGCAGGTTGTCAACACAATTATTATTTTTTTGATTGTAAAGACGGCCAACAGCCCAAAAGAAACAAATTACAAATTGACCATACGAGGTTGTGGAACCCCCATTTGATCAGCTACTAACAAATGTCTTAATTGAGTCAGACAAGACTCATAAATCATCAAAGTAGATCCCATACCACAACCAATATTAGCCAATCCGTCTGCACAATTGAACAACAAGTTAATAGATAAAATCATAACTCCAAAATGGAAATTCATATACATAAATGAACATACGATAATCACAAAAAATTACCTCTAAGATGACCAAAAGAATGAGTTTCTTTTTTTTGCATGCACAAACTAAACCTTAAAATGACAATTGAATTAAAAATCTAAAGTGTGATACATATACATAAAATCATAACTATGAATGAAAAATGGTTAAACCATGAACTTAACTCTGACCTTCGAGTAAAAATGTTCTCCTATGAACTCTTCAAAGAAGTTCCCTCTCTTTAAGACTTCTCAAAAATCAACTTTCAACAATGGCATCTGGAACGGTAATGTATACTTATTCCAATTGCAATTTCATGTTTAATTCTTTTTTAAATTTTTATTATTAAATTTGTTGTGTTTGTTTTTTAAGATATGATATGTGTGACCTGGCTGAAAAAATTTCTAGCCATCATCACATTCTTCACAGCATGCGAAGTCCACCAAAATGTCTTGGAAATGAATGTAACAAGTTCTGCCTTGATTGCAATGATAATGTCTTATGTAGATGTTGCATAAAATCATGTCAGAAAGATCATCGAGTAATCCAAGTGGGTGTTGTTTAGTTTGATAGCTAGATCTATATGATTTCTCAATGATCTATATGTCTTTGCGTTACATTTTCTTCATTTTTTTTGGTTACATTCAAGCACATTTAATTCATTTTTTCTCAGTTTTCTACGTAAATTTGAGCCATGATACTTGCAATTGCAAATCATATACGGATATCGTCTTATTATGTAGTTGTTTAGACCACTGTTATTTACAAGCATGTAGACATCCTTGGAATTCAAACATAAGTTATTCATAGCTCTAGAACTGTATTCTTAATAAAAGGCACATACCAACCAAATAAGAATTTTATTGGTAAAGTTGGTTAGAATATAGACTCTCTTTGTTGAATATATGGAATAAATCTCGTAGACCCTTCTTACTTTTGCTCTTTGGCATACAAGGAATATTTTTACCTTGTATGCCAAAGCACAAAAGAAAGAAGAATCCCGAATCCCCAAGATTTCTTTCTCATATACTTCAATTAGAGTCTGTATTCTAACCAACTTTACCAATCATATTCCTCTTTGGTTGGTACGAGCCCCTCTTATTTAAGAATGCAATTATAGAGATATTAATCACTTATGTTTAAATTTCAAGGATGTCTACATGCTTGCAATTGAAAGTGGTATGAAAAACTTAAATTATAAGACAATATTATTCATATATGATTTGCAATTACAAGCAAAAAAAAAAAGACTTAAACGTGATTGATTTTACAAAAATAAAATTATGAAAACTTTAACTTGACATATAGATCATTGAGATATCACATAGATCTACCTGTCAATTCAAACAACAGCGATTCGAATTACTCGATGATCTATGTGAAATTCTGGCACGTTAGACTTACGATGTTCTAAACAATGTTCCAACACAGAACACAATAAACAAATGTTGTATACGATGTTTAGAACATTAAGCTAACAGTCATAAACATAATAAAACAAAATAACAGACAAGAAAGAAAAGAGGCACAGAGAAATTGTTAACGCAGTCCGGTGCAACGTCGCCTACTTTGGGGGCTACCAAGACAGGAAGGAAATCCACTAGTGCAGTCCGTATTCAAAAGCTCTCAGCAAACCACGTTTGCACTTATGACCTAGGACCTACCCCAACTAGACTTCAACCTAGGAACTCCTAGATCTGAGATCCCATCTCACTCCCTTACAGACTCAAATCAAATGAGGTTACCCTCAAAAATAACAACATGCAATTTTGCTTAAAAGCTTAGATGCAGTTCATAATCTACCTAGCTCCTTGCTTAAAAGCTTCTGAGTAGTGCACAGTATTACAACTCAAAGTACGGTCCTAAACATGCATCAAGATGATACACGAAAGGCTCAGAAGATATAAGACTCAAAACCTAAACAAAACTCTATTTTGTAAACCAATGTCTTTAATGAATCTTCAGGTCTTGCAGGCTCCTTTATATACTGAAGCAAGGCGTGTCATTCCTTCAATCATGCTTCAGATCGGATCAGTGACTTATTGATTAAGCAACATGGACGGATAAAGAAACTCCTAGAAAGTAGGCTCATTAAAAGTCACCTTAAAAATACTTTCCTAAGTCATTTCAACAATTCCTTAAGAAATCACATATGTTCTGAACTCCTCATAATTGCACACGGTTCATACCAACACATGCTGGTGTGGATTCCTTCAATTAAGCAAGCGCGTGCGTAAACATAGGCAAAGCCCAGAATGTATAGACCAGGTCTGGATGTTGGAATATTGTGTCCCACATCTGAAGTGAATATTTGTTTTAGGCAAAAGTGAAGCCAACATACAAATATCCAACAATCTCCCTCTTTGGCAAATTTTTGGCTAAAACAAATTAAGCCCACACCTGTTAAAACATCGAGATAGCACACACAACCTTTCCTTCAATCTTCACAAATAAAATCTATCTTGTAGTAATGTTCACATTCTCAGACTTCCAAAAGATACCAAAATACAATTCTTCAGTCATCACACAAAATCTTCAGGACATGGAAGAATTATATTACAAGTCTCAGATTCTGCTTCCAATATTTTCACACAACAATTAACACATGGAAAAAGCAGACAAGAGAAACTAGAAGGTATCATAGGGAAAATCAGAGTCTTGCAGCAGAGGACGTATAAGGAAAAATAAATTCATGTACATCCTAAAAAGACAGTCAACTGTCACAACACGCTACTTAGAGAAATATAGGTAAAACAATACTCAGTAGCTCAAACCAGAAGGATGTTCCAACATCCACAAGAACATTTAGGGACACAGAAGATTACTCCCGCTCAAGGAGCACAAACCGTATATCTCTTACTCCCCTCAATTCATGCGAACTAAATAAACTCTCGATCAAAATAAAGACATGCGCGCAAAAACAGACCCGTCTTAACCAGGAAGACCAACACATCCATCATAATGTCTCAACATCAACAGGCACATTACACAATTCAGAAGTTCTTCATAGGACCATAATGTCTTATAACTAAGTACTGATAACAAACTGAATAACAGACATGGCATAGATATCTACTCCCCCTTTTTAGCCATAAAATATGCCAAATTAAGACTACCAAATAGTTAGATGTAAACAGTCTTCAAACTGCAAAGATGTTTAACATAAGAGTACCAAGAAACATAAAGTGCATGAAAAATATGTTGTTACAGACCATAGCACAAAAGTGCTCAAATTATCCAGGGCATAGCCCAAAAAAAAACCAAGAAAAAAAAACACTGGGAACAAAATTATCCCTCTGCTTCAGAGCTGCTACCAGATTGCACTTCTTCATCTTCTTTACCCATCTCCTCATCTTCATCTTCCTTTCCTGCTGCTTCATCCTCTTCCTCAGAGTCATCCTCATCTTCAACTTCCTTCTCTCTGTCAGCTTCCTTGCCTTCTGCATCAGCGTCCTTTCCTTCCAAAGCATGGATCATGAGTTCAAACTTAGCCTTTCTTTCATCCAGCATCACACATGTGTCCTTCAAGGTTGCAATGATCTCTTCCTTTGTCATAGAACCTGTATTAGAAACATGGATAGATGTTCCAACAAGATCTGGAGCATGATTGTCTCCAAAAAGTTTCTGACGGAAAGTAAGAGGAGATTCCCTCTTCATTGGCATATCATCAGCAGAAATGAGACCAGGATGTTGACTAAGCATGATATTACACAGCAGGGTAGGAAAGGCAATAGGAAATCTGACAGCATCAGTCTTGGCATGCTTTACAGTTTGTTCAAACACATAACGACCAATATCCATCTTTGGTCTAGTTCCTATAGCATAAATAAATTTACCCAAACCTGTTGCAATGTCTGAGGAGTGAGTAGTGGGAACCCAATTTGCAGCTCCAATTCGATTCAGAACAGCATACTTCATGCTCAATTTTCCTGAGGAAATCTTCCCTTTCTTAGGCCAAACTATCACCTTATTGGTTGTGATCTCTTTGCAAATCTGATTATCAGTGGCTTCCATCTCAGCAGCACCTCCTTCGACACCTAGAAAGCTATTGATGATGTTGGGGGAGAAGTTGACACATTCTCCTCTAACGTATACCTTTTGATAATCTCTCCTGAGAGGATTGTCACAGTCCTTGGGAATATTTACCAGAAATTCTCGAACCAGTTTTTCATAGCACTCTCCTAGTTTAAACACTGTTTTGTCCAGACCAGCCTCTTTGATCAAACTCATTACCTCTTCAATCTTCAAGGCCTCTTCACTCAACTCTCTTTCTAAAGCAAGTCTCCTATGGAAAATTCCGAGCAAAGCTTGGAAGATGGAATGACACTTTGTCGATGGGCACGTCTTCTACAACCTGTAGGTCTTTCTTATCAACTCTCTTGGAATCAGAAGGAATGATGTTTGGAACATCCTTCTCAACATCATACTCAGATTCACTTGAGGAGACAACTTTTCTCTTTTTCGAACTTCCAGCAGTAGCTTTCACCATAACTTTACTCCAACTTTTCTTTGGGCCAACACCGGCAGACTTTGTCCTTCTTTTGGGTGTTTCAGTCATAGTGGTATCAGTCTTCTTAGGGGTTTGACTAACAGCTGGAACGACCTTACCTTTGTTACTTCTTAATCTCTTGGCCATGCTATCACCAAGAGTTTGTGTCTGAGAAACATCCTCCAGATTGAGTTTATCAACATCCACCACATTTTTATCACTTTCTTCCACTTCTTCGACATTTCTTTTAGAATCATCACTAGAGTCACTACCCTCTTCTGTTTGAGATTTCTCCACAATCCTTTCGGGATCAATCTCCTTCTCAGAGTCTGACTCAACACTAGGTACTTTTTCAACACTCACATCTTCTTCTTCACCAGATGGCTTAGCAAGTTGACCCATGGATGTGCTAACATCCGGTTCAACATTCTCGTGACCTAGGGTTTCTTTCAGAACATTCTCAACAGAATCATCACCACCAGTTTTCATGATTACTAACACTTATGTTTTCAACAGAGTTAAGAGCAGAATCAGGGTTACCTTTTTCTTCAGTAGGTGTTGCAACATCAGAGGACAACTTAGTGCCTTCTTTACCAACAGCATCAATCTTCGTAGAGGTACCTTCCTTGCTGGCATCAAAAGGATTCTCCTTATTGTAGAGATCCGTCATGGTTAGAGCAACTTTTGATTCACCCTTCTTTGTAGTCTTCTTCTTTGATGAAGACTTCTCAGCAGTTTTCTTCATAGGTTTTGGAGGAGGAACAATGCTGAGTGGTTTGACCATCTTTGGAGCAGACGAACCGGTTTCACGATGAGCAATAATTTTCTTTTCAGAAGAAACAGAGGTGTTGTTTTTGAACTTCATCGTGAAGTATAGATTATGATATCGAAAGGGGAGAAAGAAAAGATCGGTTGAAGAGAAAGGAGAGAAAGCGGTTTCGAGAGGTTTTGAGAGAAAGAAGAGAATGACAAGGGTTAGGAGTGATTTGTGTGATAAGATTGCGGTTGGTAGAGAGAGAGGGAAGTTAATTGGAAAAAAACTACCTAAATATGCGTGCACTAATAAGTAACCTGAATCACAACCTTCTTTTGCACGCTTGTCCCTAGTTAACTGCTATAATCTCTTCCTTAGAGAAATGTCCAGTCTGTCCTTTATTTTTTTAAACTCTGTGAAGTCCAACAATTCTGCATATTTATCACTTACCATTTCTTCTGTAGGAATGCAGCTGATATTTTCCCCAGGATTTCCACTGAGATTCTTCTGAATTTTATTAGTTTCTAAAGGTGAGCCTCTCTGAGAACCTCTTGTCACTTCTTGAGAGTGTGATTTTCTTTGACCTTTCTGATGCTTCAACATCCTGTCCAACATATCATCATGTTCTTCAGAGATCCATTTGTAGCAGTCATGCTTAGTCCTTCTTCCTTTCATAAGAACTAGTCCCTCCTCATTCGTTACCCTGCATCCAAATTTTTTAAATCTCACTTCCAGACCTTGGTCACACAGCTGACTCACACTGATTAGATTTGAGAAGAGACCTTCAACAAATAATACATTATCAAGTTTGGGTAGCTCATTACTGATCAACTTACCTTTACCTCGTATTTCTCCCCTACCATCATCACCAAAGGTAACATACCCTTTATCACAAGGTCTTATGTATTCAAAATAGCTGTCATTCCCAGTCATATGTTTGGAACAACCACTGTCAAAGTACCAAACTTCTTTAGATGTTGACCTTTTAGATGTGTGACCTACCAAGCCAACAATGCCACTCTTAGACATCCAATTGTGATTTAATTTACTTGGATAACCATATAGTTTGTAGCAGAAGGGTCTAATGTGTCCTTTTCTCTTACAATGATGACAAATCCAAGTGCGAGTTCTCCTTTTCTTATTCAAATGTTGTGGAGAAGGTTCCAACATTGTCTTGTTATCAGAAGTTCCACCATTTCCTGAAGTGTCTGTAGCCTTATTATGCTTGTTGGGTTCTTCTTTTCTTATCATTCCATGATCTTCCATAGCATATGCAATTTTTTTGTTGCACTGCTTTTTGATTCAGAGACTGATAATTAAAGTCTATACCTTTTGCTTGTCTCTTGCCTTCACCTTCTACAACATTATTCATAATTGTAGATTCATTTTCAACTTGATTTTTGAACTCTGCAATTTGTGAAGTTAAACATGTTACCTCCATATTGAATTCAGATACCTTTGTTAGAAGAACATTTTTTTCTGAGAGGAGTTGATTATTTATCTTCTTTTGTTCTCCTAGCATCTTACAGATTTCTGTACTTCTAGCATGCAGATCCTTATATGCAGTAGCTAGATCATCATACTCCAATTCTTCATCACAAGATTCATCATCAGAATAGATTTTTCCTGTTAGAGCAGTTACTTGTCTAGAGAACATACCTTTACTTATTCTTTCAGAAACATCTTTCTCAGACCAAGCACCATTGACACTTTTCTTGTAAAGGTTAGCACATTCTGTTGTTACATGACCGAAACCTCCACATTTATGACATTGGTCTTCCTTGAATTCACATTCTTTGATGTTGGATCTAATGTTCTGACAATCTGTTCGGGACTTCCAGTAAACCAGGCTTACAATTTTATTGAACAGTTTTCCAAGGAGCACTACAGATCCAGCCAAGTTCTCATCATTCTCAAGATTCCGTTGGGTTTCTTTAATATAAGTAGAGAAAACATTATTATCTTCCTTTTCAACCATATTATTGATGATAATTTCAAAACTCTGTAGAGATCCAATGAGTTCCTCTATCTTCATATCAGAAATATCTTGAGCTTCTTCTATAGCTATGACTTTCATGTCAAATCTTTTAGGTAGAGACCTGAGAATCTTTCTTACCAGTTTTTCATCTGATAATTTTTCTCCAAGAGAGTCAAATGTATTAGCAATGTCAAGCACATTCATATAGTAGTCTTGTATGGTCTCTTCTTCCTTCATCTTCAGGTTTTCAAACTTAGTAGTCAGAAGTTGTATTCTTAAGCTTTTCACTTTGGATGTGCCTTCATGTGCATTTTTAAGAATTTCCCATGCTTCCTTGGCCACTGTACATTTCTTGATTAGTCTAAAAATGTTCTTATCCACCCCATTGAAAAGTGCATTCAAGGATTTGGAATTTGCAAGAGACAACTCATCTTCTGTTGTGGTCCATTCTTCTTCAGGTTTCAGAACAGCAGTTTTGTTCCCATCTTTATCAAGATTAACAGGATGCTCCCAGCCTTTCAGAACAGACTTCCAAGTTTTGCTATCAATGGATTTAAGAAAAGCACTCATACGTGATTTCCAGCAATCATAATTAGAGCCATCCAACAATGGTGGTCTGTTGACAAAACCTCCTTCTTTCCCCATATTGCCAGAATAGATCTCCTGTGGATCTCACCCAATAACAGGCAGGGTGCCCGCTCGGATGCCAATTGAAATTCTGGCACGTTAAACTTACGATGTTCTAAACAATGTTCCAACACAGAACACAGTAAACAGATGTTGTATACAATGTTTAGAACATTAAGCTAACAGTCATAAACATAATAAAACAAAATAACAGACAAGAAAGAAAAGAGGCACAGAGAAATTGTTAACCCAGTTCGGTGCAACGTCACCTACTCTGGGGGCTACCATGCCAGGAAGGAAATCCACTAGTGCAGTCCGTATTCAAAAGCTCTCAGCAAACCACGTTTGCACTTTTGACCTAGGACCTACCCCAACTAGACTTCAACCTAGGAACTCCTAGATCTGAGATCCCATCTCACTCCCTTACAACAGATCACAATCCCATGTGATTCCCAAATTACAGACTCAAATCAAACGAGGTTACCCTAAAAAATAACAACATGCAATTTTGCTTAAAAGCTTAGATGCAGTTCACAATCTACCTAGCTCCTTGCTTAAAAGCTTCGGAGTAGTGCACAGTATTTCAACTCAAAGTACGGTCCTAAACATGCATCAAGATGATACACGAAAGGCTCACAAGATATAAGACTCAAAACCTAAACAAAACTCTATTTTGTAAACCAATGTCTATAATGAATCTTCAGGTCTTGCATCCTCCTTTATATACTGAAGCAAGGCGTGTCATTCCTTCAATCATGCTTCAGATCGAATCAGTGACATATTGATTAAGCAACATGGACAGATAAAGAAACTCCTAGAAAGTAGGCTCATTAAAAGTCACCTTAACAATACTTTCCTAAGTCATTTCAATAATTCCTTAAGAAATCACATATGTTCTGATCTCCTCATAATTGCACACGGTTCATACCAACACATGCTGGTGTGGATTCCTTCAATTAAGCAAGCGCGTGCGTAAACATAGGCAAAGCCCAGAACGTACCGACCAGGTCTGGATTTTGGAACATTTTGTTCCACATCTGAAGTGAATATTTGTTTTAGGCAAAAGTGAAGCCAACATACAAATATCGACACTACAAGAAAACAGCGTTTTAGAGTCGGCCATAAACCCACTCTAACTGGGCAAAAACCGACGCTATCAATCAGTTAGCGTCGGATTAGCGTCGGTGTCGGGTAAAGGCTAAAAAATTAGAAGCTACTGGATAGAGTCGGCTGTTTTCCATCCGAGGCTAACCTAGCGTCGGCCAAGCCGAGTTTAAAACCGACTCTATGGGCAGCCGAGGCTATTTAATTCAAAATAAAAAAGTCAACAAAACCATTTAGAGTTTGCCAATCCGACGCTAACTTAAGAGGTTAGAGTCGGCTTGGCTAACGCTAAAGTCAACTTTACTCGGGTCAACTAAATCGTATAGAGTTGGCCATCCGACTCTATAGTCAACCAAAAGTCAACTAAATCTTAGAGTCAGTTGGAACGACTCTAAAGTCAAATTCTAAAAGTCAAGGTTATTTAGTAGAGTCAGTCTACCGGATGCTAAAGTCAAATCATAAAAAGTCAAGGTTACTATTTACCCTGTTTAGGAAATCATTTGGTTTCATAATCTCTTTTGCATAATAATACCACAGATCTAAATATTTCAATTTATATCATGTTTGCCCATAATGCCACTAAACTAGTTGGCACATCAAGTAAGCTGAAGAGCCTGTGATGAAGGGATAGATGAAGGACAGGACAACGGTTGAAGACCGAGAGCTGTAAAGCGAGAGTTGCGAGCGAGAGCTGAAATAAGAGGTAAAAAGAGATTATTCAAGATATGACTATCAGATTTATAATTTACATGAACATCTAGACAAGATATGACTATCAGAGCAAGCAGGAAAGTATTAATAATCACAAAATGCCTTGTCTTAATCTGAAGTTGTTGGAAACCATAGCAAACTCAATTCGCAGTCAATGATTTCTAATACCCAGCATAATGATTTCTAATACCCAGCCATAATGAAGTGAATGAGTGTTGAGAGGAACAAATTCGAAAAGATTAATCAGTCAAATTTATGAATGGTTGATACTGTTTTTACTAAAAATGCACCAAAAAATTTAAACTATCACCGACTTCCTTACACCTTTTCTAAACTGATGAAGTGCGTAAACACAGAAAAGAACCTACAGCAGCTAAGGAAAGGGACCTAAGTTCAACAATGTCA
This sequence comes from Medicago sativa, assembly GCF_051527215.1. NCBI lineage: Eukaryota > Viridiplantae > Streptophyta > Magnoliopsida > Fabales > Fabaceae > Medicago > Medicago sativa. The sequence goes on along the minus strand of NC_140755.1, from coordinate 34,771,522 downwards.
GAGTATTGAAGCTAAATTGGGGATAACACAGGAACCAATATTATTAAATGTCCATTGCTTATAGTTTTTCATAATAAAACTAACATTTAATCAGGCAGTCATACACAAACTAATGTATAATATAATCTTATGAAAAAAAAATCACACATTGGATGCTAGAATGAAAATATAATTTTAAATGTTTAAGAATTCAATCAAACTTACCCAAATATGAAAATACAATAAAACTTTTCCAAATATGAACATACTAAAGAAAGTCTCTTAAACTGCTAAAAAAAAGTAAATTATATAAAAATATAATTTGCATATTGAGCAGAAAATAATAGAAGAAAAAAGATTGAAAACTTTGAGTTATCTATAATATTTTTCTTTTAATCCAACAATCCCTACAATGTTTTGCATCTTACACAACACATTAATCCACTATGCATGACTACCAAAATTCACCAAAAAAAAAAAACAAACAAATTATAAACTCACTCATCATCACACACTTCTCAAACTTCACACTCTCTACACGTTGAAGAGCCAAGAAGATTCTATTTTAATTTCTAAAACTAAAAATACAGTGAAAGTGAAACAACCCCACCTCGTATCACATGACCACCGCCGATACCTTTCAATAAAATTATATTTGTTATTATTGGACAAAACATGCAACGGGAATTTCAAGCAGAGACAACTTCAAAACACACAGGAAAATAAACATTAATCCTTCTAAGAGCCAAATAATAATAAAAAATATGTATTTGGATCGAATAATAAAAACACCAGGAAAAAAATAAATTAAACACAAGGAAACTGATAAACAAACAAGTTCAAAACCTTCTATTAATCAAATAATAAAAACATTGAAATAAGAGAGTTATGAGAGGTTGAATCAGTGACCCATTTGGGTCTTTCTAAAGTTGAATTAGTGACTCACCAAAGAAGGGTTAAGGGTTAAACTAGAATCAGTGACCCATTTGCATTTTCTGAAGTTGAATGAGTGAACGTGAAGGATTGAAGGGTTAACGAAGAAGAAGGGTTATAAAGAAGAAGTGTGATTGACGAAGAAGAAGGGTTAATGAGTGACCCATCTCAGTTTTTTCATCCCATATCCATACATGAGTGTGATTAATGAAGGATTTGGGTTTAATAAGTTATTTTGAGTGGTGAAAAGTGATTCTAGCAACAACTGAATCAGTGGGTGAAGGGTACGGTGAGAAGCTGAGTGCTGAAAAATGATTCTAGGAAGAGAGATGAGTCTGATGAAAAGTGATAGGGTTTGTAGATGAGTGGTGGAGATTATTTTGATAAATGATTTAATTTAATTTTTTAGTGAGTAACTTGGAAAAAAAAAAAGAGGGAAAATATTTTGGTGTTTTTTCATTGAGTAAAGAGAGGGAAAAAAGTGTGGGAAAAAATTTAGAGTAAAATTTTTATTGACTTGAATAAAAATAGTTTTATAGGAATTTTTATATAAATTAGCAAAAAGAATAGAGTCGGATAGGCCAAGTCTAATTTTGTTATAAAAATTAATATGTGGGACCCAAGCTTGTTGCCTCGGCTAGGCCGACTCTAAAATTATTTAAAAACAAAGAAAAATCATAAATTCGTATAGAGTGAGCTTGGCCGATTCTACATGAACACTATTAGCCTCGGTGTCGGGGGCCGACTCTAAAATCTGAGGCTAAAATCAAGTTTTCTTGTAGTGCGAACACTATGTGATCAGAATTTTTGCAGGATTTACATAATTTATTGTTATTGCAATGAAGGTAGAAATTGATACACTTATTTTACAACATATTTGGGTGGACCATGCATGCTGTGAATAATGTGTTGATTCCTAGAAATTTTCCATCCCCAACACACATCACATCTTAAGAGACAAACATAACAATTGTAATAAGATAAATTGAAAAGAATAAAACATCGAATTATTGTAATTGAAATGAGTATACATTACCATTAGAATTACCACTGTTGAAAGTTGATTTCAGAGAAGACCTGAAGAGTGAGGGAGGATTGTGAGACAGATAGATAGAGAGGGAAAGGGATGGGAATTTTACTAAGAGGTGTGATTAAGAATTTTACAAACCAAGAACTTATATAGTGACCAAGACTCTAGAGGCTTCCATATAAGAATTTTGGTACTGGGGACCAAATACTCTGTACACGTAAGTTATTGTAGGTACACAAATTATGATTGTTTGATTAAAAATATATATTTAGATCTGTTCAATATAGAACCATCTAGAGTATCAAAGTCCAACCATTAGATATATGTTAAGCAAAACAGTTTAACTAAGATCTGACGGTTTGTAGTTTACAATCATAAAATCGTATTTTAAAAAAAAAATCTTTCACTGGATTCGTATAATCAAGATCACACGGTGAATATTATTTCTTCTAGAAATCCAGTATGTTTTTTGAGAAAAAGTTTGACCAGCCCTATAGGGACAACTTTTATGTTTTTTTCTTCTTTTGTTTCTTCTCATCTTAGATATTATCATATTTTGGGTGACACGTGGCCTCACCTGGAGAAGGGGAAATAGTGAAAGGAAACTACATTTTAGTGTAAATTGATTAAATAAAAGGAAATTAAGAATATGGAAAATGTGAAAATGATACTATGTGACGATATACCTTGATCCCCTTCCAAACTTGACAAAGCCTTATCATCAAACAACCTTTTTGGCTTAATTAAACTTTTAGTCACTAAAGTATTATGATTATTTGCTTTTGGCCCCCCACTTTTTTTTGGAATGATTTTGGCACCTTATGTTCTCCCTTTCTGATTTGGATGTTCAATTTACAATTTTTCATAAAATTGACGCTAAAGAGACATCATTTATTAATGTGGCGTTAAATTCGACGTCTTCAAGGGAGTAAGCAAGTGTTTGGTTCCACTTCTACCCACCGAAACCGCGTGTTTGGCCTCATTGTATTGTGGAAAACAAGACTATACAAAGTCTTCAGAATAATGCGAGCCTGGTCTCATACCCACTGATGTTTTTGCTCGAACACACAATTGAAAAAAATAAAAGAGCAATAATTTAGTCACATCATTTAATCTTTTTACATTTTATTTATTTCTTATTTGTGTGTGAGGGCCCATATATTTTGATTTGGGATTGTTCCCTAGTAATTATTTTTCGTTGTTAGTTTAACGATCTAAAATTTGAGGGTTACTTTTTTTGATGACAAAGCTAATAAAAGAAAGAAAGAAAAAGACAACAGGAAAAAATAGAAAGAAAAGCCTAAGCTCTAGGAAACAGAACTCCCATTGTGTCGTTCTTGATCAGTAGTATCAGGTCGTTTGGTGCAGTATCATAAGTAGAAAATTCTTCATTCGATGTGGCACCGAGCTTAGCTAAAAAATCTGCACATTGGTTTCCTTCTCTGAGACAATGGTGAATGGAGAAGTTCCTTGTTGACAATAGGTCCTTAATTTCTTGAATTAGAACATCATAGGCGTGACAAATGGAGGCACGCCCAGTGAGGAGCTGAATGGTGAGCATGGAATCCGAGTAACAAACCATGTCTTCCATACCTGCATCTATGGCCAGCAGAATACCACAATGAATTGCAGTAAGTTCTGCAAACAGGATGTCTGTAGTTGTTGCAAGGTAGCCGGAGAAACCCGTGAGAAATAAACCTGAAGAATTCCGGATGATTCCACCGAAACCAGCTCGAATAGGAGATCCCAAGCAGCTATCATCCACATTGAGCACAAAACAGTTATAGTTGTTGTTGTTCAAGCGAACCATGCAGTCTGGTCGGGCTGTTGCGACAGAATGCATGGTTGTTCTAATTGTTTCTACCGTGTTTTGAATTTGAAAATTTATCCGAGTGAGGGACCAAGATTCGACACTAAGACACATCTGATTTCTGTTTCTCCATGACCACCAAAGGCATGCCAGGAAAGTGGTAGCACGGTCACTGGTTGCGTGGCTTTGAATCCAGGTAGGAGCGTCACTTTCAAAAAGGAATACCTGATCCGTGAAACCAGACTTGATCCAAATGCTTTTAGAATGAATGCAGTCACGAAAGTAGTGCAGCAGGGTCTCTTCTTCGTCACCACAGCGAGAACAAATGGCAGAAGCAGCGATACTTAAAAACAAAGAAGTCACCGCCAAAATTTATTAAAAGGGTTAATATATGTTTACCCCGAGCGATTTTTGGTTTACCCCCTACAAAAAAGAAGATTCCAACCCTGTAATATGAAAATTCATTGATTTTGGACCCTGATGTCATATGATTGGATAAAATAGTCGATGTGTCACGCTGACTGTGTAATTAACTTTATTTTTTTATTAATTATATTATTTTAAAAAATGTCATTAATTATTTAAAAAATAGAAAACAAAATTAAATAATTAAATGAAATAAACTAAAAAAAAAATTGATTTGATTTCTCTCTCCCTCTTTATCATCTTCATCACCAAACTCAAACCTAGAAAAAATTGATACTAAGCAGGAATAATCCCTAAAAAAAAATTCTTTTTAACAAAGAAAACTTTATTTTTTTGTTAGGATATTCCCTAAAAAAAAACTATTCTGCTTTGGATATAAAAGGTACGCACTGAGAGACCGAAAACCCTTGTGCCACCAAAAACCCTAGTTTTTAACTCACCACACCAGCTATGTCGCAGTATTCCAAAATCACTCGAATCTCGAGCGTAATCCTCCCGGATGATCTTATCGTGGAAGTCGTATCATATTCTCCGGTTAAATCTCTTATGCGACTAAGGTGTGTCTGCAAGTCATGGAACACACTCATCTCTTCCGATCCCACTTTCATCAAATTGCACTTTGAGCGTTCAGCAAGACACAAACACATAGCACTGACCTCCTCCTCCTCCTCATCCTACTACTACAGATATTCAGTTTCCAGATTCATAACTATTCCTCTGAATCATCTAATGGAGAACCCCTCGTTGATCACCGTCTATAACAACGGTTACAAACGACTAGAGTTTCATAATTTCACCCGAATAGTTGGTTCATGCAATGGATTGATATGTTTGCTTGGTCGTTCTAACACAACTAAGCATCAATACTACTTGTTCCATGTCTATAACCCAGCCACTAGGAAAATATCTCAAAGATTAGGATCTTTTCACCGACCCCAAAAGCCCGTAAGTGTCAAGCTTAGGTTCACATTTGGTTATGATAATTCAAATGACACTTACAAGGTGGTGGCCTTTTCTTCCAAAGAGGTGAAGGTTTGTAGTTTAAGTGATAATGTTTGGAGAAATATTCCAAGTTTTCATGATTTTGCTCATCTTGCTGTTTATCTTGGCAATATTTTTAATGGACGTGTGTATTTGAGTGGCACTGTTTACTGGTTAGCCATTCAAAATAAGTTGAGTTTTATGATTATCTCGCTTGATCTTAGTATCGAGACATATAGGCGTTTGCTGCCCCCTCGTGAGGTTGATGAAGTGCCAGTTGTTCAACAAAGTCTTGCTGTATTAAGGGACCGCCTTTGTTTTTCTCACATGCTCAAGAGAACTCGTTTTGTTGTATGGCAGATGACGGAATTTGGAGTTGAACAAACTTGGACTCAATTCCTTAAAATCAGTTGTCAGAATCTTCAAAGTTATCATGAATTGTTCCTATTATGTCTGTCTGAGAATGGACATACACTGATATTACTAGGCTCTAGAAAAAAAATGAAGTAATTCTCTATAATTTGAGAGAAAATAGAATAGAGAAAGCTAGTGCAAATGCATGGTGTTATGCCAAGGATTATGTTGAAAGTTTGGCTTCAATTTGTTGAAAGTGAGTTTCTACGTGTTGATTTACTTGTTCGAATTTATTTGAATTCATGTATGTTGACTTATATTTCTTGTGATATAAACCATTTTTCATTCACTAAATGCTGCTTAATTACCTGCATTTTTCGGTTAGATTTGCGATTGTGATTGTCAATGATTTACTTGAATTGATGGTTACTGCCGCAAGAGGCACAAACTTATGGCTTTAATCAAACAGCTTGAGACTAAATTCATACATTAATGGAAATTAGATTACTCATCATTGCACCTGATTCAGATGAAGAATACTGCATAGTACTCTATGATACATACCTCAATTGATAATGATAAATGATTCATACGAAGAATGTCGTGGTCCTTTGACATTGTTCCTTATTTTGCTTTCTCTATCAGCTTTTCTGATATCTTTGCATGACCTGTTGAGTTTTTTGAGCTAATTAGATGAGCTTCTTTTGTTCTAGGGATATTAGTTTACTTATTAGTTTACTTACTGTTGTTTTCACCAACTTTAGTTTTCAAGAAAATAGTGCAGAAAATATGGTCCATATCTATATACTAAAAGAAAATATCTCTTTGAATTTTTTCCACTCTCGATTTCATTGGGTGTCTTATATATTTTTAACATGTTGATGTGTTTTATTGTTATACTTTTACGCATATTTTGCAAGAATCTAGGAACATCTTTCTGCTAGGGGCTTCCATGGTTTTCGTGCTTCTTTCTGCATTTCTTGGTCATTTTCAACTTGACTCAATTTTCTCTAAAATCACTTCTTCTATGGCTGCCTTGAACTCAGCTACCTACATATTGTCACAAAGCTTTTTGAGTTCGTCAAATTTCGAAATGAAAACCAAACACTTATATGTATAATATGGCTGCCCTTTCTCTAAAATCATTTCTTCTCTGGCTGCTTTGAACTAAGAAGCCTACATATTGTGTAATGATCCAGGAGGTTGTCCAAGCCTCTTTGTTGGGCTCTGTAAGAAAATTTGAGAAGTATCCGATTCCGATACTGTCATTATTGCATCTAAGACTATTTTACAGTAAAATTTTAGAGTTCCTGATTTAATTTTGTATGCAGGCAATTGCTTCTCTGAAGTTTGGACTATCGTTCTACGTTTTTTGCAGAAACACAACACAGGTGCATTTTTCGGAGTCAGAGTTCTCTCTTTCAAGATTCAGCAGTTGCATCTTTGTAGTGCATGGTACTATGGTGATAATTTACATAAAATAACAGTCTCACACTTTGTAGTATCTATTTCTATAATTATAATTTATTAAATACAACTCCTAAATTTATTTTGTTGACATATCATAATTTTTTTTGCCATTCAGTGTCATTTGCGCCATGTCATAAATATTCACTATCATGTTGGGTTCAAGCTACATTTCGGATAGAATTTTTTTGGCATATGGTTGATACAGTATACAGTGCATCTTTATCAATTCTTTTGGTGGGAATGAACGAAAGAATTGTCAGATAAACAACAAAAATTACATGTTAAAACGGTATTTTAAAAACTTCTTAGTGACTTTTGAATTGTTTCCCTTGAATTTTAATTTTTTTAAGCAAGATTTGTTTATTTTATACATGAAAATACTATGCTCTTTGAAGGCTCAAAGTATACTATACTTACTATATGTGATGATTCTCTACACACTATCATGGTGGAAGCTTTACTACATTGTCTTTTTTACAAACACTTGGAAACCATGCTAATTAAGATCACGAAGACAGATGAGCAAGCTACAAAACATCCAAATACAACTGAACTAGGAACTACTTATTTCTATACCTATGATTTCTTAGATAGGAATTCTAATTATATACAATGACGACGGATCCAGAAGTTTCAGGAAGTAGGGTCAGTGTTATATCATATATAAAAATATATAAATGCATAAGAGATAAAATGTTAACATCATTGTCATTAAGAAAAAATATTAGTGATTACAAAAATTTCACCATTGTATATCAAAAAGTTAAAGATATCTTACAATCTAAAAATTATAGTTGTTCTCTTTGTGGCTTCACATTTTCAAAGCGTTGTATGATTTTCTCATTCTCAACACTATCAAATACTTCACTTGTTACTAGACAACCGTTCAAAAATTCATCTTCTATCCGGTTGCGCAATTCATTCTTCACATATATCATAGTAGATAAACTTCTTTCAACAGTTGCAGTAGCCACCAACAAAAGTAATGATAACTTTAGAAGTAAATACACCATTGGAAAACAATATGTTTTCTTGTTTCCACCATCATTCTTGAAGATCACTAATCTCATCTAAATTAGAAAATTATTCATTAGAACGAACATCTATTATATAATTTTCATGTTGATTGTCAAGTCCCATAAGCTCCATTGAAGGAAATTCAGAGGGATAAAAACGAGCCAAATTAATTAACTTCTCTTTGTAAAATGCAAAAAATGAATCTATTGAATTTAAGCTTGCAACACAAATAAGCAATTCACTACTCACTTCTTTAAATCTATTATTAAGCTCTTGAAGTTGCCTATCAATCCCCTAATAAAATACCTTAGCTTGAAAGTGGTGCAAGTTTTAAACTTTTTCAAGTTTACGCCTTGATTTTCCTTATAGCACAAATGTATCCTCCATATTTGCAATGTCAATATAATTCTTCTCAAAAAACAATGCCACTTTGTTGAGTAAATATTTGGCTAAATTATATATTTAATCCCTTAATTAATTTGTTAGTTTTATTTTGGCCCTATAACTATTATTTCTTACGTTTTGGTCCTTTAACTATTTGTTAGTCAATTTGATCATCTCCGTTGGTTTGATGTCTATTATCCTGATATGATTATAACCATTTGATTACAAGTCCATTTTATCTTATGGTGAACTATCAACACCCAATTTCTTCTTTTTCTTCTTCTAACTCCTCTCCTTCATCTTCATCACTATCTTTGTAGACATTCATGATCATTATAAATGTTCAAACCCATAAAATCTAAAATGAAAATCCATAATTCATTTTCTTAATTAATTAACATTTATCTTTATAATAAATTGAAGACGAAAATTATAATTTTAAAACCCATAAAGCTCAAAACCTATACTTGTTCATCTTCTAAAAAATAAATGAATCAAAGCCAAGAAATAAATCATCATAACCATTCAAAGGAAAAATCTTCTTCGAGAATTCAATCACAAACCATACGTTGAAAAATCTTCTCCTAGTTATTCATAATCTTCTAGTTAGCATCCGTAATTTTCTTCTAGAATTCCAATCACAAATTCTTCTTCTTCTTACTCACCCTTTCAACCAAATGCAGAAGGTTTCCTTTGTTTTTGATCATTTTTAACCTGAAATTTTCAACCAACGTTTATTGTATTTTTCTATAGTTAATGTGTTGGAACATTGGTGTGAAGATGGAAAGAAATTGGAAGGTTGGAAGATTAAACACCAAGTAATTAAACTTTGATCTAGTGTTGTGTGAATTGAAAAAATAGAGTGTTGGATTCACACATAAAATAGAACACACACATTAGTAGTGTTTAAATAGTGGTATTAAATTTTAAATACCTGATAAGAATGAAAATAATTATTATTATCATTATTATTATTTTTTATTCATTGATATCACTTCCCATAATTTTAAGTTATGTTTGTTGTGATAAGATTGAGAATCCAACTGAATTTCCTATCTTTCCTTCATTAGTTTGTTTCAGCTAATCTTGTAGGTTTGTTTCTTTTGGAACTTATCCGATTAGTTTGTTACTTGAGCTGATCTGTGGGTTGCTTAATTTTTAAGTTTACTTAATTCTTAAGTTTCTCCAAATTAGTTACAAACTCTCCCTATAAAATGAGAGCTCACCTAGTTCAAAAATCACGCCAAAGAGTTTCATTGAGTTGTCGGGAATTCTTTCTCTCTTCTCCCTTTCTTGACTTGTGTTGACGAGTTTTTCTTCTCTTCATCTCCTTTTTTCTGTCCCTTTGGAATTAAGAGTGTTCTTAAGATCATAGTCCCTTTTTGGTTTAATGTCCCTTCGAAATTTAGATTGGTCGTAAGTTCATAGTCCCTTCGATATTTTTATGTCCTTCGGAATAAATAATAATTTAAGATCATAGTCCCTTTTTGGGTATAATATCCCTTCAAAATTATGAATGATCTTAAAATATATTCTTCTTCGATTCTTGAAGAAGTTAGACGTTAGAATGTTGTAAAACCATATTTGAGTGATCATAGTATCATAGTTGGAGAAGTTAATAATTAGAATGGTGGTAACACCATATTTGAGTGGTCTCAACACTATAATAGAGTGGTAACAGTACCATATTAAAGTGGTTTTAGTATTAAAGAGTGGTCTTAGTACCATATTTGAGGGTGTAATTCTCGAACGTTTTCTACAGTGTAGTAGTTAACCGCACAGTTGTAGCTGGGCTTGTTTTATTCTGGAGGCGGCGTGATTGAGAGTCTGTCTTGAAAAATTTTAGGCAGTGCCACGAAACGTGTTAAAAAGAGCGACCTGGTCGTGACTCAACCTAGTAACAACTTTGGTAGATATTCATTTTAGAATTTGGAAATCCAAATACAACAGTTTGGAAATCTAAAAACAACAATTTTAAGATGTTTTTTTATGTTATGTCTACCGAAGAAGTTACTTATTGAGGTTAAGTTGACCCTAAATAGATTAAGGATAAATCAAGCTATAGAAATACATCATTCGACTGAAACGATGATGTGCTTGTTATTTAAAACAACAACACTATGAAATTCACATATCTTTTTTTTTGGTAAAAATGTGGAGTAAATTGTGGGTATTTATATTTGTCCCTGGACACCAACGTGGTAAATTCCTAAAAAATTCCTAAGTCTCTTATGATGTTGCTGGCAATGATAATTGGGCAGTATTATTATAAATAAGCATATGTTTTTAATTTTGGTTCATATGTAATGTTTATCATCGCACTTGAAGTGTAAATTAAAACTATGGAAAAATTGCAGCCATTTCACTTGAAAAACAGTAACAAGAAAATTATGCCTCTAACAATATTGAGAGTTCAAGGCTCCAAGATAAGTGCAGCAACATTGTTAGAATATTGGGTACCAGCGATGAACCATAGACCCATCGAGCCACAAAAACTCCAAATCTATAATTTTGCAATAAAGGAAAATAAATGGAATTGTGAAATTCTAATTTATGTCAAAGAAAGAATCTGCATATCAGATTTCTATTGAATAAGACTGAGTTAACTCAGACTTAAAGAGAGACTTGTGTACCATGCATTCTTGTGGAAAAGACTGCGCATTTGATGGTAAGTTCAAAATTAAATTCTCCTTCTATTTTATTAGTTGTGTGATCTTAATATTTGACATATCAAAATTATCATGTGAACATGCGTTTAATTTTAAACTTGAGTAACTTGGACTTAATTCCAAAGTTACATGATTAGACAATTTTATTTTTTGCAGTCAAGATAAATGAACCAAAAGGTTCATTTAAATCCATGTTTAGAGAATATGAATCTCTAAACTTAATAAATTATGATATGTGCGAACTTGATGACACATAAACTAGAAATGATAAAATGATATTTTATCATATTTATTGATGACTGTGAATTTTGAAAAGAATAAAATTGATTTGTGTGATATGTTCAATTTTTATAACGAAGATTGAAATTTATGTTGTATAGAGTATTCAAGTTTAAGAACAAAAATTCTAATTAAGAAATTTTTGAAGAAAACACAACCCAACTTGTCTTATTTTTGAACTTGGGATTGTGTGGAATATATTTTGACTATGAATCCCAAGAGAGTTGAACACACTAGTATAGCCTATGAATGTGTATTCATTGGGTATGCTATATATAACGAAACATATAGGTTTTATGACCTAAATGTTAAAGTGATCATAGATTTAAAAGATGTTGATTTCTATGTAAATATTTACCCCTTTAACTAAAGAATAGTGGCGGCACTAGTGGGAGCATGACATCAGTGGGGGCAAAATAAATTCCCTTTTAAAAATTAAGAATTAGTGGGGGCGCTATATCTGATCACATTCCAGTAATCGAAAATAGTTATGAAAACATCAAACGAAATGTTATAGAACCTCAAAGAGGTAAGAAAGCTAGAATTGCTAAAGAGTATGAATCTTCTGGTGATGTAATGAATTTTCTAGAGTCTAACGAAACATGACTTAGTTGACTTGATTCACGGTTGCAAACCAATTGGTTGTATTTGGATTTTGAAAAAAAAAAGGAATTAAAACCTGATGGTACGGTTGATGAATACAAGGCTCTCCTTGTAATCAAAGTTTTTAGACAAAGAGAAAAATATAGACTTCTTCGATACTCATTCACCAGTCACTAGAATCATATCCATAAGAGTACTAGTCCCTTTAGCAGCCGTTCATAATTCGATAATACTCCAAATGGATGTGAAAGTTGCATTTTTTATGGTGAACCAGAAGAAGAAATCTATATGGAACAACCTGAAATTTTTTGTGATTCATGGACAAGAAACACAAGGTATGTAAGTTAGATAATTCTTTGTGAGATCAAAAATAAACTCCTAAGGAATGACATGAATAATTTGACATTCTAATGCTATCGAATGAGTATAAAGTGAAGGAAAGTGACAAATAATATTTGCACGATCATATGTCTCTATGAAGACGACTTGCTCATATTTGATTTAAAGATTCATGTTATGAATTTTGTGAAATCATTGTTTATCAACAACATTGATAAGAAAGACCTAGACAAAGTTGAAGTAATTCTTGATTTCAAGATTACTAGATTAGAAAAAAGAGAACTTTTTTGACAAATCTCACAAAGTTGAGAAGATCTTATGGAAATATAATTAGTTGACCGTAAACTTGCAATTATATATTATGATCCAAGTGTAAGAACACTCGAGATGGAGTTAGAAAAACAGAATATGCGAGCATCATTGACAGTACTCAGGTATGCTACTAAATATATTAGACCTGACATTGCCGATGTCGTGAAACTCTTGTGCAAATTTACTAGTAGACGGATAAGAAACATCGCCATGCTATAGAAAGAGTCATGAGGTGCCTTAAGAAGACTATGACTCTATAATTACTTCATGAGGAGTAACCTATTGTACTTAAATGGTACAAGATATACAATAGAACATCCTTCAGATGAGTATTTAGCGACCAGTGACTGCACATTGAGCATCATTGGAGGAGTTGTTTGTTAAAACAAATGGTATTGACTCAGTTCACTATAGATTGGATCTGAGATGAGAATACTAGAGAAAACTAGTGAATAAGAAAGTTGATAAGTTGCTTGTTAGTTGAAAATCCTTAGAGGATAAAACCGTTTCCAGAAGTGTTAATTCATTGGGATAGTATTGTAGCTATTACAAAAATTGAGAATCGTTAGTACAATGGAAAGAGAAGATAATTAAGGCACGAACACATAAAGGGTTACAGAGCTAGCTGCTCTCAAAAGGAACGATTAAAGTAGATCATGTATGTACTGATAAAGTATTAGTTAATCCTTTGACGAAAGGAATTACTAAAAAGAAAGTCCTAAACACGTCCAATAGGATGGGACTAATGCCCAAAGGTCACAAGCGATGGTAACCCGACCTACATGACTGGAGATCCCAAAAAATAGGTTTAATGGGTAATAACAAATCATGAGTGATAAAACATGCTATGAGAAAATTAAGAAAGCATGAATCCTGCAGCGACAGAAGGATGAGATAATAAAAACTCTTAATGAGATCTATACTCTATGTGGAGTGAAGTACATAGCTACAGGAGTACTCCTGATAGACTCACCAATACGAATGTGGAACTTGAGGCCGGTTCCTATGGGATTCGGGGAAGAATACCTAGTGCGTTCGTTAAAACTGCGATAGACGTGCAGGGCCATAAACGCACATGCTTTTAGAATACACCTTAGGAAAAGGTTTGTGTGCGGATTCTATGTCTGAGATAGAGTTCAATGCTGTAAGCAACTCTTGTTAATCAGAATATTATCCGCAATGCAAAGGTTCAAGTTGTAGGCGACACCTTTGTTTATTAGAAACCTTATAAAAACGTTTTGACCTTATTATTGAAACCATTTTTTTAAATTCAAGTTGGAACATTCGTGTGAAGATGGAAAGAAATTGGAAGGTTGAAAGATTAAACACCAAGTAATTAAACTTTGATCTAGTGTTGTGTGAATTGAAAAAATAGAGCGTGGGGGTCCCACATAAAATAGAACACACACATTAGTAGTGTTTAAATAGTGGTATTTAATTTTAAATACTTGATAAGAATGAAAATAATAATAATAATTTTTTATTCATGGATATCAATTCCCATAATTTTAGGTCATGTTTGTTGTGATAAGATTTAGAATCCAACTGAATTTCCTATCTTTCCTTCATTAGTTTGTTTCAGCTAATCTTGTAGGTTTGTTTCTTTTGGAACTTATCCGATTAGTTTGTTACTTGAGCTGATCTGTGCGTTGCTTAATTTTTAAGTTTACTTAATTCTTAAGTTTCTCCAAATTAGTTACAAACTCTCCCTATAAAAGCAGAGCTCACCTAGTTCAAAAATCACGCCAAAGAGTTTCATTGAGTTGTCGGGAATTCTTACTCTCTTCTCCCTTTCTTGACTTATGTTGACGAGTCTTTCTTCTCTTCATCTCCTTTTTTCTGTCCCTTTGGAATTAAGAGTGTTCTTAAGACCATAGTCCCCTTTTCGGTTTAATGTCCCTTCGGAATTAAGAATGGTCTTAAGTTCATAGTCCCTTTGATAATTTTATGTCCTTCGGAATAAATAATAATTTAAGATCATAGTCCCTTTTCGGTATAATGTCCCTTCAAATTATGAATGATCTTAAAATATATTCTTCTTCGATTCTTGAAGAAGTTAGACGTTAGAATGGTGTAAAACCATATTTGAGTGATCATAGTATCATAGTTGGAGATGTTAATAATTAGAATGGTGGTAACACCATATTTGAGTGGTCTCAGCACCATAATAGAGTGGTAACAGTACCATATTAAAGTGGTTTCAGTATTAAAGAGTGGTCTTAGTACCATATTTGATGGTGTAATTCTCGAACGGTTTTCTACAGTGCAGTAGTTAACCGCACAGTTGTAGTTGGGCTTGTTTTATCCTGGAGGAGGCATGGTTGATAGTCTGCCTTGCACAATTTTGGGCAGTGCCACGAAACGTCTTAAAGAGAGCGACCTGGTCGTGACTCAACCTAGTAACAACTTCGGTATATATTCATTTTAGAATTTGGAAATCCAAATACAACAGTTTGGAAATCCAAAAACAACATAATGTTATCAAACCAAATCATTTGCCATGTGCAACCCTCCAATTTTTATACATTCTAGATATTAATGATTTTGCTGAGTAGAAGTTAGAAACGTTCCTCGTTGATACACATTTAATATTATTACTTCGATAGTTTTTTGTGCACTTGCCAAATATTTATCAAGTTTTTGGCGTCGTTACGGGGACTATTGAATCATTTCAACAAGGCAATTTTGTAATAATTTTGGATTTCTCTCATTTTAATCTTTGTTAAAAAAATCGAAAAAGTATAGTTTAGTTTCTTTTGGCAGTTTATGCGAGGTAGAGTCTGACCGGAAGACTTGTTGCATGACCCTAAGATCGAGAAAACTGCAAAAGCTAATCAGAAAGCAGCCCAGTTAGCTAGATCAGCTGAAGCCAACCCATAACACATTATACAGTACCTAACCACATTGAAACTGAACCAGTTATCATGGCTAACCCACCACCACCACCACAACCACCACCTGTTAGACCAATGATGGTGACTACGGTTTGGCTACTAACCATTGTCGACTCACTGACTTTTTCAACCTGCTAACCCTGTAGCTTTTGACATTAAAACATTTGTCTAACAAGGGTTGAAAGAAAACCAGTATGAGGGGAGAAATTCCCAATGCCCTCATGAACATCTTAGTAAGTTTTACGAAACTTGCCAATATTGTGTACCACCTGCCAATGTCTCTAAAGACAAAAAAAAAAAAAAACATAGGTTGTTTGCTTTTACATTGAGAGGAAAAGCCAAGGATTGATTCTTTTCCTTACCTAGTGGAACCATACAAACTTGGGAAGATTTAGAGATGAAGTTCCTCGAGAGGTTTTTCCTGATGTCCAAATAATGGAAGAAGATGTCCATCCGAAATTTTGGGTGAGGTTTTAATCTCTCCCTCCCTCCCTCTCTCTCTCTCTCTCTCTCTCTCTCTCTCTCTCTCTCTATGATGCTTGAAAGAGGTTTAAATTGTTACTAAAAATATGTCCATCCCATGACTTAAGTTAGAAAACTTAGATGCAAATTTCCACCAAAGGTCTAAGGTCTAACCAAAGAATGCTTTAGATGCATCAATTGGGGGTATTATGA
This sequence comes from Medicago sativa, assembly GCF_051527215.1. Lineage (NCBI taxonomy): Eukaryota > Viridiplantae > Streptophyta > Magnoliopsida > Fabales > Fabaceae > Medicago > Medicago sativa. Next base: position 34,755,367 of record NC_140755.1, on the reverse strand, counting down.
GAGTAAAAAACGACCTTGGGGTTCAAACTCTAATTGAGAACATGGCTCAAAATGAGTATCGTTTGGAGACCGAGCGTGGTAAGAGGGTAGTGTTTGGAGTCGATAAAAATAGTGTTATCCTTGCCAACCAAACACTGATGAGCAAACAGATGGAGGAACTAACCAAACCAAACATTGATGAGCAAACAGATGGAGGAACTAACCAAACAAGTGCAAGCCATAAGTATGGGTCAAGCTCAATTCCAACACTGATGAGCACCAGTGCTTAGATGTGATTTGTGTGGTGAGAGACATGCAAATGGTGAGTGTATGCCTAAAGTAGTGAGTGAGGATGCCAACTACATAGGGAATTACCAAAAAGGGGACCCTTGCTCCAATACCTATAATTCGGCATGGGCACAACATCCTAACCTCAAATACTTAAATAACAACACCTTAAACCTACTTATTCCGCCTCCGCAACCTCAACCACAAAGGAAACCTTCTGCATTTGAAGAAGCAGTAACCACTTTTGTTAAAACAACTCAGAATACCTTCCAAGAAATGAAGGTAACTCATGAAGCTTCAATGAAAAATCTTGAGAATCAAATAGAGCAGCTGGCTAAGCAAATCACTAATTGATCAAGTGGAGGATTTCTTGGGAGTATTACTGATAATCCCAAGAATGAAAGTTGTAAGGCGATATAATTTAGGAGCAAGAAGGTGTTTGTAACACCCATACCAGACGTATCTAGAAAGTCTGGCACGTGCGTTAATATTAGTACTGGATACATTAAAATATACAACAATTAAAATCTTCGAATGAATAATATTTACATCAAGTTACGTTCGTATAAATAATATTATAACACAACTCATCCATACATAAAAATACATCCTTGATGTCCATAACGTCCTGCAGCTTTACGAACGAACCCTTGAAGTAATATCCATCCGGCTCCGAACATGCATAAACATCCTGCTTATCTGAAACAAATAAGGATTGGGATGAGACATAATGTCTCAGTGAGTTCCCCTAAATCCTAGGCTATAGGTAACCTCAAGGGAAAACCTACGGTCACCACGTGTCTACATTACAACCTGACGGTTGATTATACGTGTGTGGGGACTTGCATGCTTAGACGGTAGTGCATACTAGAGCCGTCATAATCATATCTTAACTTGTTATAGGCTTCACTTCCTATACGTGTCATGGCGGTCGAGGGGGAACCTAAAACCGCATTGCCAAGAATACACTCTATGTATCGAGGCCTAAACATAACATAATCATGGCACGATTCTAAACCGGACGATTAGGGGAATCCTAAGATCGTCATCGGTATCATGTTCTTTACTTGCTCTATTCCATGCCTTATACTTATCATATAGCTTCTAGTGCTCTTGTTCTTAAACATATACGTGCATGGTTCATTCTTGCATAATCATGGAAACATATTCATAGTTATATCGTGCATAACATATCTAAGTTCATTCATGGGTTAGCGTTGAACAAACAGTTATTATCTGGATTCATTTTACGGATAGTCCCGGGTGGAGTAACCCCGAGTACAATCCCATACATGACCGATGTACGTACATCAGACTTCCTCAATGTCGTGCGATCCCCTTACGGAGCCTTCCCCGTTCCCATCATGAGAACCCCTTGAATCCATACCTTCATGGATTGCAAGAGACACGAACACCTACATTCTTAATTACTCAGTACCATGTGATCCCCTTACGGAGCCTTCCCCGTTCCCATCATGAGAACCCCTTGAATCCATACCTTCATGGATTGCAAGAGACATGGCACCTACATTACATTAATCATGGTCTTGTCATTCATTTAGGTTGAACCTAATCATGCATACATATTTACCTCGGAACCTTGATCGATCCGATTAGTGGTAAACTCTTACTTGTTCATAACATGGTGGAGAGAAATAACTTATCAATCCACAACTTACATAATAGCTAAGTCATTCTAGCTCATGTGCAAAGGGATTATCATTCGCGTCTTACTTACATATTTATTCATAATCCTATACTTGACATACTTAGTGATTCATACTATCTTGCTAGTTCTCAACAACTATGTTGAGGCTCTATATTCATGGCCTTTCTTAAATCATGCTACCCGAGTAAAAACGGCTTAAACTCTCTTGATTCACTCTTGCCATTCTTATTAAGTTTGCCATGATTTTCATTTCAAGAATCGTTTGATGTTATGTGCATTGGCTAGATGTTGTTTTGGGGTTATAAAGTTGTAATATGTTGATATAAAGGCTTCGTAATGCACCACCGGCCCTAAAATGGGCCAACAGGCCCTTGAAAAGGGTGGAAAGTCAGAAACTTTCGCTATTAGCGAAGCCTTGCTGGGCAGGCTCTGAAGAATTTCGCTGTTAGCGAAATTTTCGCTAATAGTGAATTTCTTCGGGTCTGTGGTACAAATTTTGCAATTTTGACCCCAAAACTCATTCAAATCAATCCTGTAACGCACCATAATCATCCAGCAACATATATATACATTTATAAACATCTTTCATGGCAAACTAACAAGTAATCAACAAGAATTTATCAAAAGTCCATTAGGGTTCTAAATCCCTCATAAACATAAATCTATACATATAACATGAATTTACACAACCCAAAGGGTGGTAATCTATCTATGGAACTCACCTAACATGTTCCTTGCAATTTCCAAGCATCAACCATAGCTTTGATCCATTCTTGATCTTTACTCTTTTTCACCAAACCATGCTTTAATCCTTTCCTTTATGTGTTTCTTGCTTGCTAAGCTACCTTAATCCATGCTTGATCATGATTTGGAAGAAGTTTGGATGGTTTGGAGAGGAGAAGGAGGGCGTGGGTTAGAGAGAAGGAGGAGAGAAATTATTTCTCTCAAAACCTAGAGAGAGAAGTGAAATGGGAAAATGAATATTTTGGAACCAAACTTGCTTATATACTCCCTTGTGTGAGTTTACTTAAATGCCCTTCGTCTCAGTCGTGTTTACCTGACACTGATACATAAGTCCATACTTGAGTGATATCACATAATATTAGCTTCCCTCGTACTTAACATTTTCGTCATACTTTCTTTCCATGAATCTTAGTCCTCTGATACATTTAACAGATAAAATTTCCATTAGCTGATGAGCGGGATGTTACATTCTACCCCCCTTAAAAAAAATTCGTCCTCGAAATTTAGAGATCGCCTACCAATCATCATGATAAAAACTTAGCATCTTTAGTCTGAGCCATACATATTCTATTCAAACATTTCCAAGAAGTTCATCATTGCTTGTGTTCCGTCTTGTTTCTTGATTCATATACGTAAGCACATAGCTTTCTTGATCTTAATATCATTTAAACTTTAAATGTTATCTTAGTACACCATGACCTGGGACATTCCATGCTAACATAAACTCATTGTTTCAGATTATATCTTACCCGCTTAACATAAACATTCTTGTAAAAATATCTTATCATAAACATGAACACTCAGGATTTGCCTTTTAACTGGGATCCTACGGAAACCAGGTTTGCCCTGCAGTGCTTACTTGTAACTTTAAAACATCTTTTCATGCATACTTAATCTAATCGGGTAAACATACAATTCATACATCAGTTTACTTATATACCTTGAGACACATGTCTCTTACTTTCCTTATTCATAAAGACGATTCCACGAATCACTGATCCTTTCCAGAGCCTTAGGAAATCTTTCGATTTCATTGCATCTTATTGCACCCGAACTAATGAGTATCTCATATAGCTTGACATAAAAGAGTGAAATCAAATTGTTATTTCATCTGACCGTCTAATAACCAACGTTGTGGTTAACATGTTCTCGAAACTTTCTAGCAAATTTACTTGCACATACTTCATACATTCTTAACACATTTCCGGGTATCCCATAGGATATTGGCTTCATACAACATTGTTGTTTCCATAACATGTGCATACTTCTAAATGCCACCTCTTGTTAAATGATAACGATACGTATTCTAACATCTTTCTTGAAGAAATTTTCTTAAGCTTTGGTATTCGGGTTCTTGGAAAGAATAGATACATGACTAAAAAGATTTTATCATTTTCAAAACTGAATTTGTGTAATGGCACTACAGAACCACCTGACGAGTTTCTATATTTAGAAAAAGATTTTACAACTCGCCCAAAACTTGTCTACGACAAGTTGGTCCTGAAGTTTGTACGTCTTAAGTGAGTTTACTTATGACGTATTTCATCAGTTTCGAAAGTGTATAATTCCATGAGTTTAAATAAAAACATCGTTCCCAAGTTCCATAATACCCATCTTAGCTTTAAAAGTTATAAAATCATGGGTTGGCATGTCTTAACAAGTATCGTTTCCACTTAACAAGTATTGCATACAAGAGTATGAATCTCATTTCATAAACTCGAGAGTTGCATCTCCTTTCATGATAACATACTTAACTTCGAAGATAAATTCTTCCCTTGTTCAACCGATATACATACTTGCAATACCGCTTACATATCCATAGGAAATCCTTAGACCTCTTAACATAAACTTATTCCTTTTCTTCGGAACACTAAACTTGATTTTCCACATTATCATCTTTCGTGCATCCTGACCAATTCATATAAGGCAATTCTTGTCATTTTCATCTTACTTAAATGATGGCACTTACTTAAAACTTTTACCAACCGAAAATTCTTTCATACTAAAAATTCCATGTTTCATGATTAACGATTTGCTTCCATGGCGCTACTCTGATTCCCACCGGTTGGTTTAAACCATTATTCTAATCCGTTAGAGCGATTGAGACTTCAATTCATGCTTATCACTTGAATACTTACTTCTTGAACTGTTATCAAAATCTTCCATATTGCCACCAACATCACAACTTTACACTTGTCTTGTAAATTTCAAACTCATGATAACTTATCTTATACTCATAATACTCGACTTGGGGGTGAACCTTACGTTCTTGCTAGTTGCATTCACCATACATATCATACTTGAACTTATTTCCGAGAAAACTCGAATTCCTTTAACAAACCCATCTAACATTTGAACATATCTTGCTTGACATTTAAACTTTGCATTCTCGCATACTATATTTTGCTTAATCATACCAATGCTTGCTCGTTGATTTTTCTTTTAAAGAAAACTTCATAAACTAGCACACGGGTCATTGACGTTGATGATTTCCTACTTTATAAATATATTAAATTTAGGCCCGGCCATTACTCTAAATTCATAGAACGGGTTGATAACACATACGTGCCATCAAACCTGGACTCTAATAAGTCTAGCCCGCTCTACGAATGTAGTAGCAAACCGGTTCCTAGAAAATCTAGTGAATTTTCAAAAAGTCAACTTCAATCACCCATACGCGTAAATCTTTCTAAAATTATTTAAACTTTATAATTCAACATCATATCGAGCCTTAGCAAGTCTATTAAGCAAAACATAGGTTCGAGAGATACGCCATAATTTTCACATAATCCATGAACCTTGTAATTTCTCATAACTTTGTATCACTTTAGCTTCTTACTTCATATCTCATGCATAAACATCGGTGACTTTCCTTTTAAATTCCGGAACTTCTATACTTTTGATCTTGGTTGTTCTTGACTCATGACACATTAACCTCCAAAGCTACCTTAAATCGTATCGATTTCGTTGATGGTTGCCCATGTCTTTTCCTTGAAAAAAAATCTTAGGATATGATATGCATTCGTTACTTGATGTCATAAATTATTTTCGTCATATAAAAGATTATATTGAAAACGTCTCCCCAATAGTCATTGCAAACCATAAGAACGAAATGGAAAATAGTTTCGTCCCATGCTTGCTATTGGTGAGCTTCTCCAATTCTAATATTTTTCGAAAAACATTCCTTGTATGAAACTTTTATTCTCAAGTAACCAATGCACATCATTCATTCCTATCATCGTGAAATATTTTATAGCATATGCATGGCAACATCAACCTTTTTCGATACAATTCTTCGTACGTCGGAAATCAATGCCTTAATCCTGATAACATAAAACTTTCTCTTGAATCCTTAACTTCATCCACTACGAATAACTTACCTCATTACGTTGCCACTTACGCAACTTTCCGAACATACATGTCCTTAACTTCATTCATATATTACCATTTCTGAGAGCTCGCTGACTCCGTCAACATATGTCGACTTCTCATTATCTTGTAGCCTTGTTCTGACACTCCAGAATATCATGAACTCGTTCCAACAACAACTCTTACCGAAACTTCCGGTCATCCTTAGATATATATATCCAACTTCTTCACTTACGGGTACACGAAGTATTACTAACATCTTGCCCGACATTGTCGGAACGTCCCTTCTTAACATGCCTTACATTCCCGGAGGATTCACACTTGCACCTAATTAGTTCACCGGCCACCTTTTGGCACAATCAAACTTCTTCATCACATACTTCATTCCTCCTGGGTCCTATTCAGCTCTCAGGCATCCATTCTAATCGTTAAATGCTAAATTGAGTTGATCAGGCTCAACTAACAACAACAACTAGAACATTTACCCGGAACCCAATGGCCCCACTACCTTAGTTGTAATTTAATGACCCAAGGCACGGTCTGAATCGACCTACTCTGATACCAAATGTAACACCCATACCAGACGTATCTAGAAAGTCTGGCACGTGCGTTAATATTAGTACTGGATACATTAAAATATACAACAATTAAAATCTTCGAATGAATAATATTTACATCAAGTTACGTTCGTATAAATAATATTATAACACAACTCATCCATACATAAAAATACATCCTTGATGTCCATAACGTCCTGCAGCTTTACGAACGAACCCTTGAAGTAATATCCATCCGGCTCCGAACATGCATAAACATCCTGCTTATCTGAAACAAATAAGGATTGGGATGAGACATAATGTCTCAGTGAGTTCCCCTAAATCCTAGGCTATAGGTAACCTCAAGGGAAAACCTACGGTCACCACGTGTCTACATTACAACCTGACGGTTGATTATACGTGTGTGGGGACTTGCATGCTTAGACGGTAGTGCATACTAGAGCCGTCATAATCATATCTTAACTTGTTATAGGCTTCACTTCCTATACGTGTCATGGCGGTCGAGGGGGAACCTAAAACCGCATTGCCAAGAATACACTCTATGTATCGAGGCCTAAACATAACATAATCATGGCACGATTCTAAACCGGACGATTAGGGGAATCCTAAGATCGTCATCGGTATCATGTTCTTTACTTGCTCTATTCCATGCCTTATACTTATCATATAGCTTCTAGTGCTCTTGTTCTTAAACATATACGTGCATGGTTCATTCTTGCATAATCATGGAAACATATTCATAGTTATATCGTGCATAACATATCTAAGTTCATTCATGGGTTAGCGTTGAACAAACAGTTATTATCTGGATTCATTTTACGGATAGTCCCGGGTGGAGTAATCCCGAGTACAATCCCATACATGACCGATGTACGTACATCAGACTCCCTCAGTGTCGTGCGATCCCCTTACGGAGCCTTCCCCGTTCCCATCATGAGAACCCCTTGAATCCATACCTTCATGGATTGCAAGAGACACGAACACCTACATTCTTAATTACTCAGTACCATGTGATCCCCTTACGGAGCCTTCCCCGTTCCCATCATGAGAACCCCTTGAATCCATACCTTCATGGATTGCAAGAGACATGGCACCTACATTACATTAATCATGGTCTTGTCATTCATTTAGGTTGAACCTAATCATGCATACATATTTACCTCGGAACCTTGATCGATCCGATTAGTGGTAAACTCTTACTTGTTCATAACATGGTGGAGAGAAATAACTTATCAATCCACAACTTACATAATAGCTAAGTCATTCTAGCTCATGTGCGAAGGGATTATCATTCGCGTCTTACTTACATATTTATTCATAATCCTATACTTGACATACTTAGTGATTCATACTATCTTGCTAGTTCTCAACAACTATGTTGAGGCTCTATATTCATGGCCTTTCTTAAATCATGCTACCCGAGTAAAAACGGCTTAAACTCTCTTGATTCACTCTTGCCATTCTTATTAAGTTTGCCATGATTTTCATTTCAAGAATCGTTTGATGTTATGTGCATTGCCTAGATGTTGTTTTGGGGTTATAAAGTTGTAATATGTTGATATAAAGGCTTCGGAATGCACCACCGGCCCTAAAATGGGCCAACAGGCCCTTGAAAAGGGTGGAAAGTCAGAAACTTTCGCTATTAGCGAAGCCTTGCTGGGCAGGCTCTGAAGAATTTCGCTGTTAGCGAAATTTTCGCTAATAGCGAATTTCTTCGGGTCTGTGGTACAAATTTTGCAATTTTGACCCCAAAACTCATTCAAATCAATCCTGCAATGCACCATAATCATCCAGCAACATATATATACATTTATAAACATCTTTCATGGCAAACTAACAAGTAATCAACAAGAATTTATCAAAAGTCCATTAGGGTTCTAAATCCCTCATAAACATAAATCTATACATATAACATGAATTTACACAACCCAAAGGGTGGTAATCTATCTATGGAACTCACCTAACATGTTCCTTGCAATTTCCAAGCATCAACCATAGCTTTGATCCATTCTTGATCTTTACTCTTTTTCACCAAACCATGCTTTAATCCTTTCCTTTATGTGTTTCTTGCTTGCTAAGCTACCTTAATCCATGCTTGATCATGATTTGGAAGAAGTTTGGATGGTTTGGAGAGGAGAAGGAGGGCGTGGGTTAGAGAGAAGGAGGAGAGAAATTATTTCTCTCAAAACCTAGAGAGAGAAGTGAAATGGGAAAATGAATATTTTGGAACCAAACTTGCTTATATACTCCCTTGTGTGAGTTTACTTAAATGCCCTTCGTCTCAGTCGTGTTTACCTGACACTGATACATAAGTCCATACTTGAGTGATATCACATAATATTAGCTTCCCTCGTACTTAACATTTTCGTCATACTTTCTTTCCATGAATCTTAGTCCTCTGATACATTTAACAGATAAAATTTCCATTAGCTGATGAGCGGGATGTTACAGTGTTGACACCAGTTACCCCCAAGGTGATGAACGATAAGGTAATTGAATATGTTGAGGAGGAAGAAGTGGTAGATGAAAATAATGAAAATGGTGGAGTTGACAAATGAAAGTGAAGTTGAAAATTTTGAGGGAGAATAAATTGAAAAAGAAAAAATGACGGAGAAAAAAGTGGGAAGTTGATTGATGTAGACTCCATTTTTAGAAAAACAACGAGTCAAATTCTCAAATATGTAGGCTCTGTTTTATGTTTGTTTTTCTTTCTTTTTTGAATTTGTTGTCTTTTTGTATTTTATGATCTTTGTGGTCATCATGGTAAAGTTTCAATTTATATGTGTTTTTTAGTTTGAAATTTTAAAGGTTTGTAAGTTTAAAGAATGATGAAGAAGATGAAGATAGTGTTGATCAAGGATGAAAGATGATGTTGAAATTATTTTGATTTCGGTTCTTAAAAAAATTTGTTTTTGTTTTTCAATTTTTTATTCATCATTCAAAAGAAAAAAAATAATGATCCAATCAGCGTCAAAAGCACATATGGTAGTGGTGCAGTTAACAAATTCTAACCATGTTAGTGTTTTTGTCTAACATAATTAAATTAGTAAATAATCAAATAAAACAAAAAGAACATTTTTTTTGAGGAAAAAACAAAAAGAACATGAAATTACAAAGGAAAAAACTAAAACTCAAATTTGTCCATATTATGGTTATAATAAAACACAATTTTACGTCCTCGTGAGTTTAGCTCAGTTGCTATGGACAATGCATAATTTATGCAAAGTCTGCGGTTCGAACTCCGGTTATCACAAAAAAAAACACAAATTTTTATCATAATAATCTTCTATATATAAAGAAAATAGCATCCGTGTAACAAAATCAATCATTATTGTCTACGATATATTCATTTTTCCCTTATTATTTATCCTTTAAAAAAGATAATTGATGAGAGTGAATTCAATTTTTTTATTTTGTGTTTTAAAAAGCGTTATAAACTAGATCTATACTTATATAAAGAAGATATAAGATTTTGGATTGACTTGTATAATAATGATTGTTGTTGGTATCATTAAAAAGATAAGAATTTAGACTTCTTTTTTGATATATTGTTGGTGTCATTGAAAAATATAAACAAAGTGATCGTACCTGATCAGAAGGTGATTGTCGGTGCTTTGAATGCGGTGGTTTAGACGGTGGTGGAATACGTCAGAATGCTTCTTGGAGCGAATGGGGGGTGTGTACCTGCAGGCACTCCGACGCTCAAGTCAGTGGAGATAAGAGAGTGAGGGTTTAGAGGAAGAGATCGATTCTACCTTGGAGACTGCAGTGAGTCCCCTATTTATAAAGGTGGAGGGCTGCATAGCCGTTGTAATGGCACACCTGGCTCTGGCGGTTACGAAATCGTGGGAAGTGTAACCGCCAGAGAGTTTATTGCGGGAACGTGCAGAGAGACGTTGTGGCTCTATTTGAACCGGTCCCGCTCGCTCCGTGCACCCCCTGGTGGGAAAGAGGTGTGTCGCAAATAATATTGCCAAACGTGGTGTTTGGGCTTTGGATTGTATTGGGCCTAAGTAAATGGGACAAAGATCATTTTGGCCGGTCCAGAACAGTAGCCCCCCAAGTCGTTGCTCTTGATGAAGAGTGATGACTTAAGTCCGGGCGTTTTGATTGTTCATGGTCGGTCCTGGCAAGGAGGTTAGCTTTTATGTGCTCTCTTGTTCGAGAGTGAAATGAGTCTTGCTTATCAAATGTGATGACATTACTGAGTTCGGGAACTGTTAGCAGGGGTGATTGAGAGTGTCATGAGAATTGGGCGAACGAGTGTATGAACACGCTCTGTAACAGCCCGATTTTTCGTTAGTTTTATTTTATTATTTATTTAATTGTTTTAGTATGTGGGGTATGTTCTCTTATGTGATTATTTGCCTCTGTGTGTGTTTTGGTTGGGATTTGTAGAATTCGTTGTTAGAAGGGTATTTTAGTCATTTTGGACTTAGGGGCATTTTGGTCATTTTATGAGTGGGGGTAATTTTGTAATTTTGATAAGGATTATTTTTAGTGCTTAGTGAGAGTGGTTATTTTACTAAGTCACTAGAGAGAGTGTAGTAATTATTTATCTACCGGTAGTTGACCGTTAGTGTTACGTTTTACCGTTAAGTGAGTAGTAACATTTGTGGGTTAAAATAGAAATGGGTTAGACCCATTAAGGTGTGGTGAGTTAAGCCCAATTAGGTGAACCTATATAAACTCTTGTTAGTAGAGAAATAGGGTTTCTCACCAACATTTTACAATTGAGAAGAGATAGAGATAGAGAGAAGATATGGGATTAAAGAGGAGATCTAGAAGAGGCTAGAGGGAGCTAGAGAACCAAGCTTTGGGAGCTAAAGTGAAGCCTTAGTTGGTGTTGAGAAGAATTAAGGTAAGGGGGTTAGAATTAAAGCATAATTAATAGTTATTGTTCTTCCCTAATTCTTTGATTAAGTGCTTAATTTGATTTTTAGATGTAGAAATTCGTGCTTAATTTTGAGGGTATGATTCTATGCATGAATTGAATGATAATTGTGTTGTTGTTGTTGAATTTGTATGAAAAAATGGGTTTATATGCATATAACATGTTCTTGAGTGAAATTGATGATGAATAATGTTGTAGTTGTTAAATTGATGATGAATTCATGATGGGTTGTTGTTGTTGATGAATGGAACCTTGGGTACTCATAATCTTTGAGCTTGTGATGATTTGTGTTGTTTGTTTTTGAAGTTTTATGAAAATGGGTCAATTGATGATTTTTGTTAAGAGGATGTTTTGGAACAAGTTTTACATGATTTTGAGTGTCTTTTCATGTTTAGAAATGTTTAAACAAACCTTGGGATCAAATTTGGGCATTGGGAAGTCAAAATTGGGGTTTTGGGGAGAAAATGAGTTTTTTCCCGAGAGCATACAGTCACAACTCACCACAGCGAGCTGGAGGCGAGTTGGACGTGAGCTGCAGGGGCTCCCTGGAGCCTTCTCGCCTCGCGAGTACAGTTACTCGCAACGGCGAGTTGCACAGGGCAGTACCCCCTGTTTCGTGTTCTTGCATCTTTTTCCCTCGTTTCTGTTTTGATTTGGTTTTTGGTGTAAATATGAAAGTTTTAGATAATCCTGTTATCTTTCCAATGGCTTTGGTTTGACTAAAAAATGATTCTTGGATTTTAAGTTATGAGGAAAATACTCTTAGTAAATTTTATGAAACTTCCGCATAACTATTCCTAAGTCGACCCAAACCTTATGGATTATTTCCTAACTTTAAACTTATGTTTTATGGGATCATTAAAGGTGTTTAATGGTTCCTAACTGTGATGTAATGGATCGAACTTGTTTTGATTTAAAAATGGAAATTTTTATGAAAAGTGGTAAGGTGAGACGAACTTTGCGATTTTCATGAATTCGTCATATTTGGCCGGTGAAACGCCAAAGTATCCTCTACTGCACCCACATGTGGCCTAGAGGTATACTTAGTTGAGGCATTGGAACTTGTTTACTTGGTTTTGGCTTAAATACTCAATTATTTCTAATGTTGTGATTTTGAGAGACGAACCTTGTTGAAAATGATTTTTGGAGCCGATTGCCTTATGAATCCTTTATGGACAGTTGATATAACTTATGTGAAGATGATTGATAATGTATATATGTGACAACTATATGTTGATTGAATTATGACTGTTGTTGGTGATTGTATATATGATGGTGAATTGTTGTTGATTGCATATATAATAAGTGTTGGTGATTGTATATATGTCAAGTGGTGGTGAATTGTTGTCGATTGCATATATACTAAATGTTGGTGATGTTGAGGCGATTATTGTTCGTGTGAACATATGCATTGTAATTGAGTCATATGTTCATGCATTCATGACTGATGGTGGCGGATTTTATATCCAATTGAGGTGATTACGATGTTTTTGTTGCATCGAAGGTGACGACCTTGAGGTGATTTGGTACCACATGCATGTATGTGTCGAGTTTAGGCATATCACATTGCATGAGTCTTGATTGTTGTATTGAATGATGAATGTTGATGATGAGTGTGCTAAATGATCATATATTTGCAATGATTAAGGTGGTTATATGAATGTGGATGTGGAGGTTAAATGTTTATGATGATTTATTGAGAATTGAACTGTTTTATCTAAATCAAGTTATTTATATTGATTATGATTGATGTAATACTAACCTCCAGTGGTTTTGACTTCCTACCTGTCTGTATGGATAGGTAGACGCTGTGCAGGAGTAGTCCGCTTGCGGTGAGTGCTTGGATAGCTGGAGTTAGCCTCCGCTATCACTTTGGAGTTGTAGTTGGGGCTCTGATTAGGTCGAGTCAGTGTCTGTTAGTTGTGTTGGACTTATTTTATTTATTTGAGGTGTACTGTTTGTTGAGGTTGGAGAATTTTCTTATGATGTATTTGACCATGGTATATGTATGGATTTGATATGGAGATGTATGATTTATATCCGCTACGATTGTTGAGAATTATATCTATGCATGCAAGCTGTTGTTTAGTTGGAGACATAGCATCTAATTCTTGAATATTTACTATATTCGCATGTTTTATTGCTTTAATAGAATTAGGGCGTTACACGCTCGCTATTCTAGAACCCCATTTGTCCTCCGACTAAGTAAGTTCACCAATGCGATGAGTTATGTTCGGTCTTTAAGTGCCTGGCCTAGCAGAATCAGGCAGAAAGATTCCGTCGTCATGAAGTTTGGTTGAATGTAATTCTGTATTTAATACCCACGTCTCGAGGGAAAAACTGAGGAGACATGACCTTTGGTTTCTGAGTGACACGTGTAAAGGCTATTGTGGTACTTGAGTACCTATAGTTTGCAGAGTGATCAGAGCCCTTGGATGGATGATTTGATTTGATCACGACCGTAGGCATGCTACTCGAGTGAGGAGTTATATGTGGAGGGCTGCACCGGATTGAGGCCTCGCCACCTTTGAGAAGTTTTATGAAACGAGTATAAATAGTTCAAACGTTGTTTGGAACATTACCGCATTTTCATTTTCTCAGAAACTTAGAAGTTTTTCCAAGAGTTCCTTCAAAGGTGAAACATTTCCGAACTTTCAACTTCTCACTTCAAGTCCAGTTCATCCATCGTAACAAGTAATGCTCAGATGACTCCTTTTTTCTTTCGTTTCTGTTCTTTGATTTATTTAGTTTCTATTTTTAGAAACCATAGAAATGCATGCTTTTAGGGTAGAAGTTACTCCAACTCGGTGATTTCCGCCGTTTGTTACAGTGGTTTCCACCGTGCATGAGGAGTCTTTAGGATTTGTTGTCTGTTTTCTGTATGTATTAGAAAAACATTGGCGACATGCTTTAGTTCAGTTCATAAGATATAGCCCTGTTCGCCTCGATGTGGATTCCCTGATGGTGTTTGTTCCCTTCGTCGCCATGGATGACCTGATGGGTGAAGGAAGGGTCGATCTGAATGTTGGATTCACTTTTCCCTTTGATTTTTCAGGTTCCATGGTGAACGAAGAAGCTGCCGCGCCTGCCTTCTCTTGGTTGGGGGAAGAGCCATGGAAACAGAGTCGTCATTTGCCTTAAGTGGTGTGGGAGAGATTCCTTTTGGCTTGATTAGAAATGCAGATGATTGGGAGCTGGTGCTTCCGAGCACTTCTGATAGAGTGTGTTAAGAGTACGAGAACTACACCTTTCCCATGTATGAAGTGGTCTTCAAAGACATGGGTTTTTGGCTCCCTTTCTCTGACTTCCAACGGGAGGTAGTCCCTTTCTCTTCGAGTTGTTGTGTGACTATCTCCAACTTTCCACCTCTAAGAACGTTTTCTTCTCCTTCTTCACCGCAAAACGGGGGTGTGGACTGAGTTTCTTTTCGTCAGACCAAAAAAATGTTTGAGATCTTTGCTGGAAAAGTGTGGAGTTTCAAAGAACGCTTCTTTTTATTAAGGACGAAAAGCGAAGCGGTTGTGGCTACCCTTCTGAGGGCGGTAGATGATGGTGTTCAGGAGCGCCGCCCTTTCTTCCATCTCTGTTGGTTTCAGGACCACTTTGGTTATGAGCCGAAGCATTTTGGCCGAACCCCCTCTGGTCTCACGGAGGAGGAGATAGACGTGCGCCAACAACTTTGGGCGTTTGTTCAATCTCTCCCATGGAGGGTCAAAACCGACAAACGGGGGAACCCATTGATGAATAAGGACGGAACACAAGTAACAGAGCCCCGCCTCATCAATACCCATGAGTTGTTGACATCACAGGATTTCAAAGATTGCCTCGGTAGTGTGTACCCTCTTTTCGTCTTTTATCTGCTTGTTTTCTTGTTTTGTTCCCCTTATTTGACGAATTCTCCCTTTCTATGTTTTGCAGGAAAAATGAAAGACTTGGGGGCCCTTGTGAATGTCGCGAGCAAGAAAATCTCTGCCAATAAGCGACGCAAGAACGTCCAATACTTGGAGCACCTCATAGCCGTTTCTGGTCCTGGCTCTACCTCTAGTCCTGTGGTGGACTTGGAAGGTGAGGATCCTCCTAAAGAGCTGGTGCAGGAGCCCTCGAAGAGGCAAAAGATGGGAACACCCTCCAAGGAGCCGATCACGCTGATCAGGGCAGTCCATGTTCGTTCTGAAAGTGGAGATTTCCTTCAACTTCCAAAAGTGTGGTCTGAGCCGGATCTGTGTGGCCCTCAGTCGACCCTTTTCTTGGATGATCCCGAGCTGAAGATTATCCAAGACTTGGGTCACGCTGTAATAATAAAACCCCTTTTGGTGATTCAATAAGGGAACATGACATTGCTTTACAGCTTCCAGAGCTGAGAAAGCTTGTTCAGGTATTGAAAAAGAAGAGGGAAAGTGAAGGGAAGTGTAGTGATGGAAAGTGTGTTTTAGGGGATGTTTTTATGGTTGGAACAAGACCTGGTGATCCTGAGTTGTTGACTCTTAAGGCTGTTAGAGTTATTAAGAGTGCTGATTTGTTGTTGTATGATAGGTTGGTTTCTAATGATGTTTTGGATTTGGTTGGTCCTGATGCTAAACCTCTATATGTGGGAAAAACTGCTGGATACCATAGTAGAACTCAGGTATAAAAATGTTATTTTTTTTTTTTTGTGTTTTGATAGGTGGGGTTGTTTTCATTTTTGTGTTGGTTATTTGTTTAAGCATAAACTTTTATGATTGTGATGTGAATTTATGAAGCAAAGACACCAGACACGATACTAGACAGACATATAGACACTAGTAGTAAGAAAATAGAACTAATTGCATGTAATTACATGTGTATGTGTTAAAGTGTCCCACATTGGACGAGATATGGACTGACAATGTGTTTATAAGTGGGGGCAGTCCTCACCTTACTAGCCGGTTTTGTAAAGATGGGTTAAGGCCAACCCATTTTCAATATGGTATCAAAGCTCATCCAAAATTCGTTGGACCATCTGCTATTACGTTTCCTCTATCGTGTTACACTCCAGATATCCAGTTCTGGGCTTGAGGGGTGTGCGTTAAAGAGTCCTACATTGGATGAGATATGGCTCGACAATATGTTTGTAAGTGGGGGCAGACCTCACCTTACTAGTTGGTTGTCAGCTATAGACATGCGTCATACAAGACACGCCTTCCATCAGTGCTATGTCAATTATCGTATCCCTTATGGTTTTGTTGTTTATTCAATTTTTTATTTTAGGATTTGGATGTGATTTTTATTTTGGTGGGGTTGAGTTGTTTTGTTACATGATACTGATGAGATGAATTTTTGTTTTTGTTTGATTGGTGAACTTCTTGTAGGAGGAAATACCTGAGCTTCTTTTAAGTTTTGCAGAAGCTGGGGCTACTGTTGTGAGACTTAAAGGGGGTGATCCGTTGGTGAGTTTTCATATGGGACTGTCTAGTAAGGAGTTGATGCATTAGATTTTCATGGCTTGTTTATGCGAATGTTTTATTGTTTGGTATTTGTAGGTGTTTGGGAGGGGTGGCGAGGAAATGGATTTTTTGCAACAGCAAGGTATCCATGTGAAAGTTATTCCAGGTATGCTTCTAAGCAGCTTTATCATGATGAAACTGTTAATTAGTTTGAATCATCATAAATGTAAATTGGCACTATTTCTCCATTGTTTTGTTTGTGTGTGCTTGTGTGAGTATGTGTCTGAAAAGTGCTATTTTATTCAAATAAAATTTCTTAAGATTCCTGATTTTTTCGCATTAACTTCGTCTCTCACTTTATAACTTGGTTCCCTTTCCATCACATTTATTCTTCCCAATTCATCATTCTAACATTAATATCGGTTTACATGAGGTGATGAGTGTGAAACACTCATTGTTCTTTTGTTAACATTGTAGGAATGAATATGACTGATTAAACACATGTATGCGAGGAGGGAAGTTACTTTCAAAATTATTGTTATACATTCTTCCTCTTTGTACTGAATTCATAGTAATTTGATCATACCGAATAATAAAAAGGGGTTTTCATTTTCACCGGGACGATTCATTATGGAAAACGGTTAGGTATTGAAAGTTTAAATGGTTATCTGTCAATCAATCTATAACAGACATATCTTAAACTCTATATAACTGGGATCAGGTCTGTTGTTATTACAACTACCATCTTATATTGGCATTTTCTGTTGGAAAAATACAAACTGCTTCATCTATTTCTTTTAAAGAGTGCACAAAAAGAAAGTGATTTGTAAAAATATATATACATGTGCATAAGGCATATATTATAATGAACTTGGACTTGTCAAAAGTGAGTCTGTTTGGATAAACAACTTGATTAAGCGCTTAAACACAAACGCTTACCATATAAGTGCTTATGCAAATGCTATTTCTGCAACAAATGATAAAATAAAGTCAAATTGTTTTCATATTAGCTATAAGTTGATTAACAGTAAGCTGAAAACAGTTTATGGACATGTCATAAGCTGTTTCCATAATCTCTACCAAACAGTCTCACAAGTGCTTATGCCAGTAGATAAGCTCAAATGAGCAAATCAAAACAGTACTAAAGTTATTGAAAAGGAATGCAAAATGAAAGCTTGAAATGTTGTTCCTGCTATTGTTTTGTTTTGTTTTGTTTTAGTTATGTGAGTGACATCTATGGACGCAATGTTATCTAAACGAAACAGTGAAGTTGAAATGGTGGTGGTTGATTATAATTTAATTAATTCTCATTGCCTGCAGGTATAACTGCAGCATCTGGAATAGCAGCAGAGCTAGGGATTCCATTGACTCACTGCAGTATTGCAAATAGCGTGAGGTTCCTCACAGGGCATTCGAGGAAAGGGGGAAGCGATCCTCTATTTGTATCAGAAAATGCCGCTGATCCTGATTCTACTTTGGTGGTTTATATGGGCTTGTCAACCTTCCCTTCGCTCTCACAGAAACTAATGCACCATGGTTTGTCACCTCAGACACCGGCTGTAGCCATTGAGCGTGGGACCACACTTCAGCAGCGTACAGTAAGATCGATCACATCTCCCTTTTCACAACATAATTGTTTTCTTTCTATTAAATATTTTGAGTTACTAACATATCCAGTTGGTTTATGATAAAAATGGCCATAATTATTTTAGCATACGAAATATTTATGAATAATTAATATGATCCTAAAGATTTAAGTAGCTTGAACTATTGAGATTCAATTTCACTTCAATTCTTTTATGCAATGCCTAAGATCATCTACGAAGATGAGTTCTCTGTTGAGTGAAAACGAACCTACACTTGTGAACCTGTGTGCTGAGAAATATGAAAATCAGATATCACTTATCAATTGCTTCAAGGTTTTTTTTAACTAGTAGAAATTCATTCGCTTAAATAATATGAAAATGACAAACATTTAACTTTCTCTAGATCAAAGGTCTAGTATCTGAAACACACTTATTATTGGTTAGCCGTATCTTTAATTCTCTCTATATAAAAATTCATTTGTTTAAATCTTTGCTTACACAATGTTCAGGACATCTCCTTCACACTTATTATCGTTGGTTCTTATATTTTCCCCCCTTAGAATAATGAAAACTTAATTTTTGAAGAGAGAGACATAAAACAACTCTTCACAGGACCAACAATTTCCTACTACATGACATAATCCTAAGGTAAACAAGATTACCAAACCTTTATTTTTGTTGTCGTCCAGGTAGGCCTTCCGAACATCTAATTTGTTGAGGTCGCCCAAGTTAATTATCGTGTGAGGTCAGTCAAATAAAATTTGAATAGTTTGATAAAAGATTGAATGTGATAAGTGTGAAAGAGCCTCTGTCACTGCACTTAAGGCTTCTGACGAAGTTCTTTGCGGCCAAGATTTTATTTTATACCTCAAAATGGTGGTTGAGTTTTTGACAGTTAAATGATTATAAACATCTGTGATTGTAATAATAAGAATCCATTTTTCTTGAATTCAATATCTTAGGATGCTAAGCAATGTAGCAACAACACTTAAGATAGAAGGTGTGACCGGCGTCCGACACATGTAGGTGTTGGATACCAGCGCGACATTGACACATGTGTCTACGTATCTGTGTTTGTGTTAGTAGTTCATAGATGCTAGGTCCTATGACTGATATATGCATCTTATTTGTAATCATGTAGGTGTTTGCAGAACTTAAGGACCTTCCTGAGAAAATTGTGTCTACGGGATTGGAGTCACCAACACTGCTAATAATAGGAGAAGTTGTTAAGTTATCACCATTTTGGCCAATTCCTACAAAACAAGAATCGCATTTAATGCAGACATCATGATAAATGATGGATATTTATGAGAAATACTATTACTGTGAAGATGAAGGATTACCTTTATTTCTGATCTTGGATTGCGGTTTCCATTGAAGTTGTCGGGTTTGCACAGAAGTATTTCGGAACAAATTTTGATTCAACATATTCTAGATTGGAAATAAAATAATACATTCCATAGGATCAGAAGATTGGAAATAAAACAAAGTGTTTCAGAGGCAACATTTACTTGGATTGGTTTACTTTCCATACTGATTAAGAGAAAATTTTAGCCATAAGCTATTTAGGATCATTCTTTAATAGAGAAAAATGTATTTTAGTTTGAAGATGTGATTTCATAGTTCAATTCATCCATGTTTTTTATTATTATTTGGAGATGCTCATATTGTGACCATTCATTTGTTCTACTCAATTGCTAGTAAGCATAATTTAATGGTTTCAAATTGTGATTTGATGGTATGCATTGATGGTCCCATGCTTCCTTAGAGCTTTCTGCATCACCAATCTTTTCAAATACCTTGTTGTCCACGCGCTGATGAATGTAGAAGAGAGCCTTCCAATCTTTCTTCTTGGCTTCTGTATGCGCAGTTCTCTGAACTTCTGTGGGATTTGCAGAGAGAGCTTCAACTCCAATGTTAATAATTTCAAGCGCTTCTTAAAACCCAAAGATCACCTTCATTTGTTTCACCCATCTTTCTCAGTTTTTCCCATCAAGAACTTGTAGATGCATAGATATTACCATTAGCATTCATGGTTAATTATCTCTTCTTTTGGATCCTTATGACCAAGTTCTAGATACCGATTTGTTGGTGAACAAATTGATCTTGGTTATGTGAGATTGAAAGGAGAATGGTGACATTTAGAATATGAGAGAAAGAGATGAAAATAATACAACTTGTTTTCTATTGCTTGCAAAACAAGTAAAGCCTTGAGTCTTAACTATCTAGCTAGAAACTAGGATAAGTAGTTACAAGTAGTTACTTACTAATTAGAACATAGTACAAACAAACACATATACAAGAGTTTGCAATTATATTTCAACATTATCAAGTAGTTAGACAATTTTACACCAACAAACTCAAGAAGAACCGAAGAGATCCAGAACGAGATGAGAAGCCTATTCGGTCGAAAGATTACAAAGAATGTAAGTTCATAGAACTTGACCCTAGAGAAGAGAACGAGCTCATGCCATAGCCATATCTCTTGTAGAAATTGAAGGTAGAGATAGCTGGTCCCAAAAGGCAACAAAAATCGACACATAGTTAACAATTGAGGAATAATTCATCTTAGTCCAAAGATTAAGAAACAGTTTGGACTTATTTGCATGAAGTTTAGCTGATATGTCTCACATCGATCCAAAGGTAGTTTCTCATCAATTGGCCGTTGATCACATTGTATATATTTGTTTTTGAACCATCAATGTTAGTAATCAGTTGTTAAATTAATATATGAACAAACAATAGCTTCACTGTTTTTTCCTTTTGGTGCTAACCTTTACTAGATATTTTTTTTTTTTTGTTACACAAACCCCTTCACTAGATAATTGAAATCCCGTAAGTGTAGCTCAGTTGGAAGCTACCAGGGATAATGTTTGCAGGGGCCGGGGTTCGAACCCTGGATTCCCCACTTCTCCACACTTTAAAGTGTGTGATCTAGCCACTAGGCTATTGAACCAAAAAAAAAGATAATTGAATGAATGGAAACATTTTTTTTTAATCAAAAACAGTCTAAATATGGAAATCAATTAATTCTTGAAGTTTCATTTTTAGTCGAAAAAAGAAATCCGAGAACCCATAACTTCCATTCATTGTGATCCACAAAATAGTCCTAACGTTTTTTTAAATGACACTTGCTACGTAAAAGAGCCATAAAAAAAGAGCAAGAAGTGGAGACAATGAGAACCCATAATTATATAGTTAATAGTTTATAATATATAGTCTTCAAATTCTAGTATATGTTATTATAACTTACATTGTGAAATTGCTTCGTGAATAATAAATATCAGGAAAAATGCAGGTGTTAAAGAAAAGCTTCAAGACATGAATGCCATGCGTAAGGCTAGGGCAGAAGCAAAGGCCCAGGAGAAGGTATACTTTAAAAATTATACTGGCAATGCTTGTTAGTACTACCCCTCCTTTAAAGATATGAAACTTTTGAGATTTTTTTTTTGTCTATTTATTTTATAGGAATTTTTCAAATTTTTAATTACATTTGATATTATAAGAAGAAAAATTAATCTTCTCTTTAAAAAATATTTCATAATAATACAATTTTTCTTAATCACCGTAATTTAGTCAATGAGATCCTATATAGTTAGTTAAGATGTGTGTATCTCTCTAAATCTAGGTTGTTCATAGTTTTATTTATTTATTTTTTTTTTACTTTAAATGAATGTGTATGTGTGTCTTCCCTAACCTAATATTTTCATAGCAAGAAAGACCAAAAGTTAAAGATATTTTGGTTTATAATAATAATAATAGTAATAGTAATATATAAAAAAAACAATTACACATTTATGAATGCAAAAGATAGAAAAAGTTGAACTTAAAATGTTTATCCAGGCTGAGAAGGAAATTGCACAAGCAAGAGTGGACATAGCTCATGAGGTTAGGTTGGCAAAAGAGGCTGAAGCAGAAATGGACCTACATGTGACAAAAGCAGGAGAGAGAGCTGAGAAAGAAATAGAGAAGCATTCATCAACCAATCCAAATGCAAATCCAAATCCAAATGCAAATCCAAATGCAAATGCTACTACAATGCCATCAAATGATTCCACATACACTGCTATGTGAATAAGCACATGCCACAAACATGAAGTGGACCGTTGGCATATATTTTTTGCAATAAAGAAAATAGATCTTTTTTTTTTTTGAAAGAAGAAAATAGATCTTATGAAGTTGAATTTGTCAGTTAATTTTTATTCTTTTGCTAGCCAATAGCATTTGATTGTATTTTTTTTTCTTTTTGTTTTGTGAAATATTTCTCTTATATATTCTAATGTATGATTTTTATATATTTATCTTAAGTTTATATCTGTCCTTTATATAAGCTCTTGGTTATGTAGGAATTTCGACATTTTTCAGAACATGATGTTAGACATAGTATAAAATCTCTCTTAACACCCAAAATAATTTTAAGTGTTAGTGAAATTGACATACATGTGAAGAAAATAAGTGACTTGAAATGTGAGCTAGTCTCTGCTAGTGAATCGAAATGATAAAACTCGTAAATTGGTCATTTTACTTCAATCAATTGGTTCATGAAAGATGCACCATTTTTATTTTTTTGAGAGATGAAAGATGCACCATTAGAATCCCAAAAAGTGAAGATAATTATGTATTTACGGCTTTACTTTTTAGTGCAAGTCTATCTATCATTTGAGTAATTTTTTTTTTTTTAACAAGCAAAAATTTTTCACAAACACACAGACCTCCATCCTACCCAAGAAATTTGCCTATAACCACATGTTCCCAAAACGACAACCTCTGCGGGTTTCCACCAATAGGCAACCCCAAATAAACTAAAGGAATTTTACCCATTTTACAATGCAAAATCGCCGCGGCCTCATTCAACCAAGATTCAGCAATGCTTACCCCAACCAAACTACTTTTGTGAAAGTTAACTTTTAGACCAGACACCGCCTCAAAAAGAACTAACACAACCCTCAACGCACGGACATTAGCCCAACTCTTTTCATCTAATAGTAAGGTGTCGTCAGCAAACTGAAGATGGGATAAAGTCATCAAATCACCCCCTCCAACCTTGTAACCACGAAACAACTCTGACTCAACCATAGCCTTCATCATAACATTCAGGCCCTCAGCTGCCAATAAGAACAAAAAAGGTGAAAGTGGGTCGCCTTGTCATAGACCCCGGCCAAGAACGAATTCATCAGTGGGACTACCATTCATAAGAACAGAATCAGTAGCCGTGGTTACACATTCCTTGATCCATTTCCGCTATAAATTAGGAAAACACATTTTGCCCATCACCGAATCAAGATACCCCCAATCCACTGAGTCGTATGCCTTTTCAAAATCAACTTTAAACATCATCAACTTTTTCTTTGATTTACGAGCCTCGTCAACCACCTCATTTGCAATTAGAATTCCATCAAGGATTTGTCTATTTTTAACAAAAGCAGACTGAGTTTCTGAAATAAACTCCCAATCACCTGTCTCAATCTATTTGCCAACAATTTTACTAGTATTTTATACAAACTTCCAACCAAAGAAATTGGTCGAAAATCATTTAAAGACTGGGAACTGTCCACTTTGGGAATAAGAGCAATAAAAGTGGTGTTTATACCTTTTGTCAGCTTCCCGTTCTGATGAAAATCAGCGACAAACCGCATGATGTCCTCTTTCAAATCTAACCAAAAGTCCTTGATGAAACCGAAATTGATATCGTCTGGGCCCGAACTCTTGAAACTATCACAATCCCAAATAGCCACCTTAATTTCTTCTACCGAAAAGGGCTTAATGAGACCACCCCCTTCAGCAAAAGACAGAGTCCGAAAATGCAAATCCTCAACCGTAGGCTGCACCATATGAAGAGCTTGGAAATGAGTGGGGAAATGGGAGAAAACAGCCTGACAGACATGTAAAACACCCTCCACCACAGACCCATTCACCATAATTGAACCCAAAGAATTCCTGCGCCTACGACAAGACAGAATGAAATGGAAATATTTTCAATTTGCATCTCCCTCTCGAAGCCAAGAGAGCCTCGACTGCTGCCAACATATACTAGTATTAAGTCTGGATAAAGAATGAATTTGCAGCACATGCCACTCCTTCAAGGCCTTCTTTATAAGGTTAAATTTTTCTTTCAAAACATAGCCACCCAAACCCGATATCTAAAAAGACTTCCATTTTTCACTAACAAAAAGTTTATACCCAGGTGTGTCTTGCCAACATTTCAACAACCGAGATGGCCTCGGCCCCAATTTTCTTCATCAACTATCAACACCAACAGGCAATGATCTGACAACCCACACAAAAGAGAAACCTAAATACAATTAGGCCACTCCAAACACCACTCCTCAGATAGAAGAAAACGATCTAACCTACTCATTGAACTCCCATCACCCTTAAACCAAGTATATTTTCGGCCATGCAAAGTAAATCAACCAGCAAATTATCATCTATAAAACCATTGAAAGAAACATAATCTGCATCAAAAAGTGTTGGAACAAAATGTGTTTAACAATGAACCTTTGAAAGTTTTGATGATAACAAGGTATTAAAAATTGTCAATTGGATAAGCTAATATTTGTTCAAGTGTACAGGACCATAGACAAAAATTTACACCTTAAATAGGTTCTGGATGAAAAAAGAGAGCTAAGAAATCAACAAAAAGGAAGCTTAAAGCGTCTGAAGAGAAGTGCCCCTGAAGTCAAAAGTGCTCCTGAAGTGATGAAGTCATCAGAAGCAAGTTCATCAAAAGCATCTCATCAGAAGCTGAAGATCACCAGAAGCTAAAGTTCATCAGGAGATGCAAGACTTAAAGCTTCAAGGGCTGTTCAATGGATTTAAACTCGTCTAAGCATTGCAGAAGACTGGAAATGTGAATCAACGATCGTTTTGAATGGATTTGAAGGCAATGGATGCTTATCTTTAAAAAGCGTTGACAAAGTACAATTGTACGAAGTGTACAACCACTACCTCCACTACTCTGTTTTGTCTCTGCTACATGACAAGAAAAACAGTTATGCCTGCAACGATGTTCCTTCACAATGGGAATGGATTTGAAATTGATCCTTCATAGGACAGTTATCATATCAGGCAATAGATCATTGGTGTTGATCAAAGCTTCAAACGACTCTTTTTGATGTGATGGCAATTCACAACGTCTCTTTCATACCTCTATATAAAGAAGTGAAGACTCAGAGATTGGTAATGGGAATAAGGACTCAACAACAATTTACATAGTCCCAAAACTCTGCTGAAATTGTTCTGCATTCAAAGTTCATTTAGAATTTCTGTTTCAAAGTTCATATCTAAGAAATTCTAGAGTCTTAAGAGTCTGTATTTGATTTGTATTGTGAACACCATTGATTGCATATCAAGTGTTCAACCTCAAACATTTTTCTTTGTAATTCTGTTTGATTAGAAGTCTCTTGCAGTTGTGCTTGAGCAATAGAAGTCTCTTGATTGTGTTCAGGAGCATAGGAAGTCTCTTGCAGTTGTGCTTGAGCAGTTTGAAGTCTCTTTCAAGTTTTAGTAGTGAGCATCAAATATTACATTATAGTGAACTCTCCTTGGAAGTGCAAGGGGGACAAGACTACTTCCGGTTTGTGGAAGGAACCTGTATAATTGATTTGTGTCTTTCTTCCTTCTCTCTCTGTTTTTATCCCATGCAAGTTTGTTCAGAACATCACTTCAGAAGTAGAACTCTATTTGCTTCTGGTCAGTGTTTTCAGCTTAGGAGAAAACGAAGAAAAAGCTAACACAATTCAACTCCCCTTCTTGTGTTTTTCTCACCTTCAATTGGTATATAGAGCATTGGTCTGTTGTCTTAACACTTAACAGTGTAACAGAAAAAGTTCTGAGAAAAAACATGTCTGCTGATGATACCTCTGTTGTTGGACCTGCGCACAATCATGCTGTTCCATATGATTATGGTGACAAGAAATCCAACTTTGGAAAGATTCCTAAGTTCAATGGAGATCCTGAGGAATTTTCTTGGTGGAAAACCAATTTTTACAGCTATATCATGGGTTTAGATGAAGAACTATGGGACATAC
The DNA here is from genome assembly GCF_051527215.1 of Medicago sativa. Lineage (NCBI taxonomy): Eukaryota > Viridiplantae > Streptophyta > Magnoliopsida > Fabales > Fabaceae > Medicago > Medicago sativa. Next base: position 34,728,849 of record NC_140755.1, on the reverse strand, counting down.
TTGAAGATGGTGTTGGTGACTTGGTCCTTGATGAAGAAGGAGCTGCTGTTGACAGAAAGAAACATACTCCTGCTCTGAAGAAACTTTACAAGAAGCATCATATTATCAAAGGAACACTTGTCACTGCTATACCTAAAGCAGAGTATATGAAGATGAGTGACAAATCCATTGCTAAATCAATGTTTGCTTCTCTTTGTTCTAACTATGAAGGCAGCAAGAAGGTCAAAGAAGCAAAAGCTCTTATGCTTGTTCATCAGTATGAGTTGTTCTAGATGAAGGATGATGAAACTATTGAGGAAATGTACTCAAGGTTTCAAACCCTAGTCTCTGGACTACAAATACTTAAGAAGAGCTATGTTGCTTCTGATTGTGTTAGCAAGATACTAAGAAGCTTGCCTGCTAGATGGAGATATAAGGTTACTGCTATTGAGGAAGCTAAAGATTTAAACACTCTAAGTGTTGAAGATCTTGTCAGCTCTCTCAAAGTTCATGAGATTAGTCTTAATGAACATGAGCCTTCTAAGTAGAGTAAATTTATTGCTCAACCATCTAAAGGGAAGTCATCAAAAGCTCTTAAAGTTATTGAGTCTGAAGATGAAACACCTGATGGAGACTCTGATGAAGATCCTACTGATAAGATGGCTATGCTTTCAAACAAGCTTGAGTATCTGGCAAGGAAGAACAAGAAGTTTCTGAGTAAGAGAGGTGGCTACAAGAGCTCTAAGAAAGAAGATCAGAAGGGATGCTTCAATTGTACGAAGTCTGGATATTTCATTGCTGATTGCCCTGATCTTCAGAAGGAGAAATCAAAGGATAAGTCAAAGAAATCAAGCTTCAACACAAGGAAATTCAAGAAGCAGATTAAGAAGAGTTTAATGGCAACCTGGGAAGATTTGGATAGTGAATCTGGGTCAGAAAAGGAAGAAGCTGAAGAAGACTCTAAGGTAGCTATGGGGTTAGTGACTACTAAGACTTCAGAAGCATATCCTGACTCAGACTCTGAAGATAAAAAAAGAGATATGTCTAAGAGCAAAGGAAAAGCAAAAATCATGGTACCTAGACAGCGGTTGCTCAAGGCATATGACAGGAGAGAAGTTTATGTTCCTCACTCTCACAATGAAAGAAGGAGGAATTGTGAAGTTTGGAGGCAACCAGTCTGGCAAGATCATTGGTACAAGAACTATTGGTAACTCCTCTATCTCAATTAATAATGTATGGTTGGTAGATGGTCTTGAACATAACCTTTTGAGTATTAGTCAGTTTTGTGACAATGGTTATGATGTGATGTTTGAAAAGACCAACTGCACAGTAATCAACAAAGATAACAAGTCCATAATCTTCAAGGGAAAGAGGATGAAGAATGTCTATAAAATTAACTTCTCTGAACTGGTTGACCAGAAGGTAATTTGTCTTCTGTCAGTGAATGATAAGAAATGGATATGGCACAGAAGGTTGGGACATGCTAACTGGAGATTAATCTTTAAGCTTAGTAAGTTACAACTTGACAAAGGCCTATCAGACATTGACTATCATTCATATGCACTTTGTGGTGCATGCCAGAAGGGGAAGATTGTGAAATCATCTTTTAAAACAAAAGACATTGTCTCAACTTCCCGACCCTTAGAATTACTCCATATTGACTTATTTGGACCAGTTAGCACTGCATCCTTATATGGAAGTAAATATGGATTAGTTATTGTTGATGATTACAACAGATGGAGTTGGGTAAAATTCCTGAAAAGTAAGGATAATGCTTTCGATGTATTCAGTAACTTCTGCACTCAAATACCGTCTGAAAAAGAAATGAAGATTTTAAAAGTTAGAAGTGATCATGGTGGAGAATTTGAAAATGAGCCATTTGAAAACTTTTGTGAAAAACTTGGAATTGTCCATGAATTCTCTTCTCCTAGAACTCCACAACAAAATGGGGTTGTAGAGAGAAAGAATAGAACTTTACAAGAAATGGCTAGAACCATGATTAATGAAAACAATTTGGCTAAACATTTCTGGGCAGAAGCAGTGAATATAACATGTTATGTCCAAAATAGAATCTATATCAGACCTATCTTGGAGAAAACAGCATATGAACTCTTTAACAGAAGAAGACCCAATATCTCTTACTTTCATCAATTTGGATGTACATGTTACATTCTAAATAACAAGCTCTACCTAAAGAAATTTGATGCCAAGGCCCAAAGAGGAATCTTTTTAGGTTACTCTGAAAGGTCAAAGGCATACAGAGTGTATAATTCAGAAACATTTTGTGTTGAAGAATCAATGCACGTTAAATTTGATGACAAAGAGCCTGGAAGTAAAACTCCAGAGCAAGATGAAAGTTTTGCAGAGATACAGGTTCCTGAAGATACTCCAGAACCTGATCAGATAGCTGAATCTGAAGAAAGTCCAAAAGTTGAACCTATCTCAGAAGCACAAGATGAAGTTGCTTCTGATGAAGCTCAAGATGACTTTCAGCAAGCTACTCAATCCAAGAAATCATTCAAGTACAAGTCTTCACATCTTGAGGATCAAATCATTGGAAACAAAGAGAGTCCTAGAAGAACAAGATCATACTTCAGACAAGAAGAGTATATGATAGGATTGTTATTAGTGATTGAACCTGCTACAGTTGATGAAGCATTTTCAGATGATGGATGGATACTAGCTATGCAGGAAAAGCTTAATCAATTTCAAAGAAATGATGTGTGGGATCTGGTACCCAAACCTCAGCATAAGAATATTATTGGAACAAAATGGGTATTCAGAAACAAGCTGAATGAACAAGGTGAAGTAGTCAGAAACAAAGCAACACTTGTTGCACAAGGTTACTGTAACATCCCAGACTGCTTACAGGATTGCCGACTAACCCCACAAACCAACACGAGTCTTCTCAGCATGCTTTATCCTCACTCACATGCTTACCGGGAAACTTCCCGGTAGGTCACCCATCCTAGTACTACTCCAAGCCAAGCACGCTTAACTGTGGAGTTCCTATGGATTGAGCTCCCGAAAAGAAGATGCATCTTGTTGATATGGGTAGTACCTAACAATTCTTATAAGCCTTCCTTCAACCATGTAGTCCCATACCTACACGGTCTCCGGATCCCTCTCATTCCGATGTGTTTCGGTTCCTACTATTGTCGTGGGGGTCCCTTGCGGCTTAAACCGTTCCCCTTAGGTCGGGAACCTTTCGTATCCACCTAGCGGGATATCGAAAGCCACGACGTGGGTGTTACATGCCCACCAGCTTCCGCCTGGTTCGTCCCCGAACCACACCGTACTGGGAGAGGTCTGCTCTGATACCAAGTGTAACACCCATACCAGACGTATCTAGAAAGTCTGGCACGTGCGTTAATATTAGTACTGGATACATTAAAATATACAACATAAAATTTCTACGAATGAATAATAATTACATCAAGTCACGTTCGTATAAATCATAATACATTACAACTCATACATACTTAAAAAACATCCTTGATGTCCATATCGTCCTGCAGCTATACGAACGAACCCTTGAAGTAATATCCATCCGGCTCCGATCATGCATAAACATCCTGCTTATCTGAAACAAATAAGGATTGGGATGAGACATAATGTCTCAGTGAGCTCCCCTAAAATCCTAGGCTATAGGCAACCTCAAGGGGAAACCTACGGTCACCACGTGTCTACATTACAACCTGACGGTTGATTATACGTGTGTGGGGACTTACATACTTAGACGGTAGTGCATACTAAAGCCGTCATAGTCTTATCTCACTTGTTATAGGCTTCACTTCCTATACGTGTCATGGCGGTCAAAAGGGAACCTAGAACCGCATTGCCAAGAATACGATCTACGTATCAAGGCCTAAACATATCATATCATGGCACGATTCTAAACCGGACGATTAGGGGAAACCTAATATCGTCATCGGTATCATATTATTTACTTGCTCTAATCCATGCCTTGTACTTGTCATGTAACATCTAATGCTCTTACTCTTAAACATAAACTTGCATGGATTCACTTCTTGCATAAACATGAACATAACATAATCATAATCATAACATACATAAACGTATCTAAGTTCATTCATTGGTTAGCGTTGAACAAACAATTATTATCTTGATTCATTTTACGGATAGTCCCGAGTGGAGTAACCCCGAGATCAATCCCATACATGACCGATGTACGTACATCGGACTCCCTCGGTGTCGTGCGGGTCCCTTGCGGCTTGAACCGTTCCCCTTAGGTCGAGAACCTCCCGTATCCCCCTGGCGTGGATAACAAGAGACACGAACACCTACGTCTTGCTTACTCGGTGACATGCGGGTCCCTTACGGCTTGAATCGTTCTCATCATGAGAACCCCTTGTATCCCCCTAATGTGGATAACAAGAGACATGCCACCTACACTTATTTATCATGGTCTTGTCGTGCATATAAGTTAAACTTAATCATACATACATGTTTACCTCGGAACCTTAATCGATCCGATTAGCGGTAAATTCATACTTGTTCATACTTGTACTTACTTATTCTTGGTGGAGGGATTAAAGATCCTATCCACAGCTTAACATACTTGCTAAAACATTCTTAATCTTGTGCGAAGTTAACAAGCTTCGCATTTAACCATCTAGAGTTCTTACTAACATGCTAGTTCTCGACTACTATGTCGAGGCTCTAGTTCTTTCCCTTGCTTATGAATAATTTGCTACCCCATTCATGAATCAAACACTTCTCTCATATGTCGTGCTTTCCAATATAAATAAATACTTGTTCTTCGTTCGATACAACGTTTAAAAACCTATGCCTTGGAGTCTTGTTTTGTAAGGTTTATACATATAAAAGCATACATGAATGAAAGCCGAACCGGAACAGGGCATCTAGGCAAGACGAGCAAAACAGGGCAGCAGCCATGCTTTACTCGCCGTTGCGAGTTGGACAGCTCGCCACTGCGAGCAACACTTCACTCGCCATTGCGAGCAACACTCAAGGATGACCATTTTGCTTGCCATGGCGAGTAATAGCTCGCCGTGGAGAGTTGTGACAGTCCCGCACCTGCACAAAACATGTTTTTGACCCAAAATCCACAAAACAAGGTTTCCCAAGGCATATCATGACTCCATGGATCAAAATAAACTTGCAAAGTAGTCTTGGAACAAGTATTCACATATATTGGGAGCATGACATAAAAAGGGGTTACTAGACATTTACTTAAAACCCTAGAATTGTCATATGTTTCATATTATTTAACAAGGCTTAACATAATCCCAAAAGGGTGGAAGAACTAACTATGGAACTCACCTTAACATAATCTTGCAAAGTCATCAAGCTCCAAGCTCAAGCCAACAAACCCTAATTCTTGTTTCCAACTTTGAATCTTTTCTTCTTTGATTCTTAACCTTCAAGAAACCATACCATACCCAAATTCATGCTTCAATCATCACTTTCACCAAAACCCTAATTCTTTGTCTTGATTCCAAGCTTGATCTCAAGCTTCCATTCAAATCCATGGTTAAACCTTGCTTGTTAAGTGGTTAACATCCATAATGATCCACAAAGCATCAAACATAATCATCACCTCACAAAGGAATACTAGCTTCTTGATCACAAAGCCAAAGAGGAGTTGAGTAGAAAGTAGAGACAACAACAAACCCAAGCTTCTAGTGACAAAAGATCTTGAAGGAGCCTCACATGACATGATTCTTTGGTGGAAGAAACTTGAGAAAGATTGGAGAAAGGAAGGGAGAAAGATGCGTGAGGGAGAAGAGAGGAAGGAGAGAAAAATTCTTCTCAACCACTTGGAGAGAGAGAGAATAAAGGTTATGAGATGTTTTCTTGGCCAAAATCAATTAAATATCCCTTTTGTGCGAAATTACAAATATGCCCCTGCCTCAAGCATGTGTAATTCGTCTATAATACTTTTCCCGTAAAAAGCTGACACGTCATAAAATATTTTCCATTAACTTACTTTCCATGAATTAAATTCATCTGACACGGTCGACGGGTAATATACCGATACTGTCAAGCGGGATATTACATACGCCTATCGTAATAATTACAAAGGTAAAAATCCTATGACTCAGACTCAATGGAGAAGGTATGAAAGGACCAAAAAGGGTATTGCTGCAAGTGTTGATGACAAAGTGGTTGACCCTAAAGAAAAACTGGTCGATGATAAGTGTTCAAAAGTGATATATTTCATATGGTAGTTTAGGCATTTTAGTGACTTGTTTTGCAAGATTCTCCATGGAAAACTCCAAATATTATGCAAATATGTCATTTATGCTTTTGAGCCTTATTCTACCCTTTTTGTGCAGGAAAATACAAGCAAGGAGCAAGAAACGTCAAAGTTTAAAACCATACGCTATTAGCGTGTCATACGCTATTAGCGTGATCAAGAGTTGCCAAAGTCCAGAAAGATACGCCAATAGCGTACCTGGGGCGAGATCCTGGAGCACAATTGAAGAATTCGCTATTAGCGTGTTCCACGCTAATAGCGAAATTGGTCCAGAAAGGTACGCCATTAGCATACCTGGAGCGAAGCAAAAGCTGGTTTTGAAGAAATACGCTATTAGGGTGACATACGCTATTAGCGTAAATGCTCCAGAAGACTACGCTATTAGCGTAACCAAGGTGAAGAAACAGGGCAAGGACCAACGTGGCACACTCCAATTGGCCAGAATTTAGGCCGACTTACCTCGCTATTAGCGTGAATTGCGCTATTAGCGCAGGTACAAAAAGACAGCCCATTTAAATAGCATTTGTACCTCTCTTTTAGGTCATTCACTATTCCATTAGATATTTTCATACATTCTAAGAGAGAGGTTAGAGCTATTTCAAAGAGAGAAACACAAAGCAAGTGGTTTAGGAGTAGATTCAACTCAAGATCACTTTGGACACGAAGAATCTTGACATGGAATCTTCATCTTTCTTTCATCCTTTGCATAGTTTACATGTTTATGTGTAGCTATTATCTACTCTTGTAGTATTGAGGTAAACAAACAAGCTATTATGTAATCTTTTGATCTTTTAATGTATAAGGTTCTACCTTAATGATTCAATATTGTTGTTATTCTTATGTTTAATGCTTTCAATGAGATTCAAGATGATTTGGACACGAACTCTTGAATCTAGAACTAGAATAACAATCTATCTTAAGTTATATCACTCTTGACAAGTTTGTAAACATTTGATAATTGCTTTTAATCAAGAACTTAATGCTTTCGAATACTTAATCAGGCTGGACACGATCGATTAAGTTATCCGATCGACTTTGTTATCGTTTAAGGGATTTGGACACGAATGTTTAAACGATAATTTAGAAATAATGATGTCGCTTTGGACACGAATGATGTTGTAGAAATGATTGTGATAATATTGGTTATAAAGCTAGAGTCTGTTAATCGATCGAGAGATTGCTGCTGTTATGCTTGCTTGTTATCTTATACCGCAAGCGAAATAGTTCGATCTTCTCTCGTTTTTACTTTTATGTCGTTTAGGAATATAGTTTTACAAACAAACATTTTATAAAGGATACCTTAATGTGAACTATTGTGAAAATGCTTATGATTAACGCAACTCCCTGCGGAAAACGATCCTATATATACTCACGTGTACATAGTTATATGACATGTAGAAATTCTACATCAAAATGGCGCCGTTGCCGGGGAGTAGCGGATTTTAAATTATAAGTATTGAAACAATTTTGTCATGTTAAGTCAATTTTGCACAAAATTCTTTCATGCATATACATATACACATATATCATTCATTATTTTTTATGCTAACCACCTGGTATAGTCTTTGTGAACTTTGTTTATGCGAGGTACTATTGCAAAAGACCAACTTCAGTTTGATCCTGAGATTGAGAAAACTGCTCGATTACTTAAGGCACAAGCAAAGGAAGCTAGGAGACTAGCCAGGCTGGCTCAGCCGGACTCTTCTAGTTCTATTCCTTCTCCTTCAGGTTCGGTTCATACATTATCTCCAAGTGGTTCTTTACGCTTGTCTCCACCATCATCACCGGAAAGGGAAACTAGTGTAGCAATGGCTACTCAAGAAGAAGATGAGAATGCATTACCATGTTGGGTTAGTCCAAGAAGGCTTGTTAGCCTTGGAAATCAAAACACCAAGCAAGTCGAGTTGAAGTCGGGGTTGATACATTTGATTACTCAAAACCCGTTCACCGGAATGGATCATGAAGACCCTTATAAGCATCTCACAAACTTCTATGTAACCGCCGGTACTCTTGGTATGAAGGAAGATGAGGAAGAGAACATGTTTACCAATTTATTTCCTCATTCTTTGATTGGTAAGGCTAAGGAGTGGTACTTAGATCAACATACTTCTTTGATGAAAAACTGGAATGATTTAGAGAAAGCTTTTCAAGAGAGGTTCTTTCCGGAGGATAGGCATCTTGAAGCTAAGACATCAATCACAACTTTTTCTCAAGGCCAAAGTGAGACACTATGTGAAGCTTGGGAGCGTTACAAATCTTTGCTTAGGAATTGTCCGAAGCATGGTTATGATAGCCAAATGCAAATCTACCTTTTTCGTCAAGGACTTCAAGGTGAGTCCAAGACAATGTTAGATGCAAGTGCAGGCGGATCTATAGCTTTGAAAAGTCCAGCTGAAGCTGTGAAGATCATAAACCAAATGGCTCTCAACACTAGAAAATCATCTCACAATCGGAATCCTCAACAACAGAAAGCCGGTATTCTTGAACTAGAAGCAAATGATGCGGTTTTGGCTCAAAATAAGCTCCTCACTCAACAAATGGAGGCTATGCAAAAAGAGATGAGAGCCATGCCAAAGCAAATTCTCGAATCTCTCATGAAAGAAGGTGGAACATCTCAAGTCAACACATGTGAGCTTTGTACGGGAGATCATCCTACCGGCTATTATCCCGCACCTGGTTCTTTTGAAGAAGAAGAGGTCAATTATGTGGGAAACCAACAACAAAGACCCAACCAACCACAACAAGCCGGAAGCTCACAACAAGCCCAAAATCCGGGTACTTCCAACTTTCAAGGGAGATATCCGGGTAATTCAAACTTTCAAAGACCATGGAGAACCCCTTATAACTACCAATATCCACAATCCAACTTCTACCAACAACCATACCCTCAATTCCAACAACCATTCAATAACCAATATCAATTCCCACCACAAAATAACCCCCAACAACCTAACTGTTCCCAAAGCACCGACTAGACTTTGAATCAATTTATGCAAATGTCGATGGCTAATCCAAAGAATACCGACGCGCCAATCAAAGGCCTTGAAAAGCAAGTTGGTCAATTAGCACAACAAATGGCTCAAGGTAATCCGCAAGTGGGAACGTTCACCGCCAACACACAACCAAATCCTAAGGAGCATAGCAAAGCATAACAATCAAAAGTTGTCGCAACACGGAGTGGTAGAGTGATCGGTGAAGGGGTAGGTGAAGAGATAATAGTTGAAAAGAAGGTTGAAGATGTTGTCAATGAGGAGGATCAAGTGATGTTCGAGGAGGATGTAGTGGAGATAGAGAAGGATGTGTACATAGAAAATAAAGGAGAGTTAGTTGAAAAAGAAAAAAATGAAAAAAGAGAACTAGTTGAACAAGAGGAGATGGAGAGAAAGAAGAAAGATGTGGGGCAAGAGAAAGGCAAGAAAAAAGAAGTTGAGAAGCAAGTGGCGGCTCAACGATTACCGTACCCACATGCTCCATCGAAGAAAGATAAAGAGCGGCAATACTCAAGGTTTCTTGAACTCTTCAAGAAGTTGCAAATTGATATACCATTCTCAGAAGCCTTAGAGCAAATGTCGGTTTATGCTAAATTCATGAAAGACATCCTTTCCAAGAAGAGAAGAGTCAATGATGAAGAGACTATCCAAATTGATGCCAATTGTAGTGATATTATTCAAAGAAGGTTGCCTAAGAAAAAACAAGATCCGGGAAGAGTCACTCTACCAGTAGCTATTGGCACAACCCATGTAGGTAAAGCACTACTTGATCTTGGATCAAGCATAAATCTCATGCCTTTGTCCGTTGCCAAAAGAGTTGGTGACCTTTGTATAAAGCGGACTAGGATGATGTTGCAATTGGCCGACAAATCCTTTGCAAAACCACTAGGTATGGCCGAAGATGTTCTTGTAAAAGTGGAAAAATTTGTTTTTCCAGCTGACTTGGTGGTTATGGATGTCGAAGAAGATGAGGATGTGCCTCTTTTAATGGGAAGGAATTTCATGCAGACGGCTCGGATGATGATTGATCTTGATGATAATATCATGAAGGTTAAGGTAAATGATGAAGAGGTTACTTTCAACATCCGGGAAGCCTTGAAGCACTCAAAAGACAAGGGTGCATGCTTAAAAATGGATGCAACCGAAGAGGTCATCTTGACAACTCAGAAGCAATTGCACAAAAGAACACCCCTTGAGAGTGCTTTGGTGGACGCACTCAATTCTATAGATGAAGATGAAGCAAGAGACATTGAAGAGTGTTTGAAGGAGCTAGATTCCTTGAAGGAGATTCTTCCTAATCAAGCCATACTTGAAGATTTGAAAGAAGAATCCAAGGAAGAAGCAAAAGATGATGACACCAAGGTAGAGTTAAATGTTTTACCATCTAATTTGAAATATGTATTCTTAGAGAAAGATGGTACCAAGCCGGTGGTCATTAGTAGCTCCTTGTCCATCAATGATGAAACAAAGTTGGTAGAGGTCCTCAAAGCCAACAAGGAAGCAATAGGGTGGAAATTATCCGACTTGAAAGGGATAAGTCCATCTTATTGCATGCACAAGATTATGATGGAAGAAAACTACAAACCAGTAGCACAACCACAACGCCGCTTGAATCCAAACATGAAAGAGGTGGTGCGAAAGGAAGTAGTCAAGTTGCTTGAAGCCGGCATGATCTATCCAATCTCGGATAGTGCTTGGGTAAGCCCGGTTCAAGTAGTTCCCAAGAAAGGAGGAATGACGGTGATCACTAATGATAAAAATGAGTTGATCCCAACTAGAACCGTCACCGGATGGAGGATGTGTATCGATTATAGAAGACTTAATCAAGCAACAAGGAATGATCACTTCCCATTGCCCTTCATGGATCAAATGCTTGAAAGACTCTCCGGTCAATCCTTTTATTGCTTCCTAGATGGTTACTCCGGTTACAATCAAATCGCCATGAACCCAGATGATCACGAGAAGACGGCTTTCACTTACCCCTTTGGTATTTTTGCTTATCGAAGAATGCCATTTGGCTTGTGTAATGCACCCGCAACTTTCCAACGGTGTGTTCAAGCAATCTTCTCCGATTTAATTGGTAAATGCATGGAGGTGTTCATGGATGATTTCTCAGCTTTTGGACCATCATTTGATATGTGTTTGAAGAGCTTGGATATCGTGCTGAAGCGGTGTATTGAAACTAGCTTGATGCTCAATTGGGAGAAATGTCATTTCATGGTTACCGAGGGTATTGTCCTTGGTCATAAGATTTCTTCAAAGGGTATCGAGGTAGACCAAGCAAAGGTCGATGTTATAGGAAAGCTTCCACCACCGGTGAATGTCAAAGGTGTTTGGAGTTTTCTTGGCCATGCCGGGTTTTACCGGAGATTCATCAAAGACTTCTCAAAGATAGCAAAGCCTATGAGCAACTTGCTCAACAAAGATAAGTCTTTTATTTTTGATAATGAATGTCTTTTTACATTTGAAACTTTGAAAGAAAGGTTGACCACTGCACCAATAATCATTGCTCCTAATTGGGACTTAAATTTTGAATTAATGTGCGATGCAAGTGATTATGCTGATGGTGCGGTCTTGGGTCAACGTAAGGACAAAAAATTTCATGCTATTCACTATGCAAGTAAAGTTTTAAATGAGGCACAAATTAATTATGCAACCACTGAGAAAGAATTACTTGCAATAGTTTATGCAATGGATAAATTTCGTTCTTACCTTGTAGGTTCCAAAATTGTTGTCTATACTGACCATGCAGCTATAAAGTATCTCCTCACTAAGTCCGACTCAAAGCCAAGGCTCATCCGATGGATGTTGTTGCTTCAAGAGTTTGACTTAGAGATCAAAGATAAGAAAGGCACGGAGAATCTTGTAGCTGATCACCTTTCAAGGTTGACAAACAATGAAGTGACAAAGAATGAACCGGAAGTTCGTGAAGAATTTCCCGATGAAAGGTTGCTTGCAATCAACGTGAGACCTTGGTTTGCCGACATGGTGAACTACAAAGCAACCGGGTTTATTCCTGAAGATTATGAATGGCAACAACGCAAGAAGTTCCTCCATGATGCTAATCATTATGTGTGGGATGAGTCATACTTGTTCAAAATTGGAGCGGACAATCTCTTGCATAGGTGTGTTGATGATGAAGAGGCAAAGAAGATCTTATGGCGATGTCACAATTCACCCTATGGAGGTCACTTCAACGGGGAAAGAACCGCCACAAAGGTACTTCAATCCGGTTTCTATTGGCCAACTCTATTCAAAGATGCTAATACACATTGCAAGCATTGTGATGAATGTCAAAGAACCGGATCAATGTCAAAAAGAAATGAGATGCCTCTACAAATCATCCTTGAAGTGGAAGTGTTCGATTGTTGGGGTATAGACTTTGTTGGCCCTTTTCCTTCATCATATTCCAATGAATACATCTTGGTAGCTGTTGATTATGTTTCAAAGTGGGTGGAAGTCGTAGCATCGCCTAAAGCCGATAGCAAGCGGTAGTGAAGTTCCTAAAGAAAAATATTTTCACCCGGTTTGGTACACCAAGAGTTCTCATTAGTGATGGAGGGTCACACTTTTGCAACGCACAACTTGCCAAAGCCTTAGATCACTATGGAGTCAAGCACAAGGTAGCATCACCTTATCATCCGCAAACAAATGGACAAGCTGAAGTTTCCAACCGGGAGGTCAAACGAATACTTGAGAAGACGGTCTCTACATCTCGGAAGGATTGGTCGGCTAAACTTGATGAAGCTTTGTGGGCATATAGGACTGCTTACAAGTCTCCTATAGGTCTCACTCCCTTTCAAATGGTCTATGGCAAATCTTGTCACTTACCGGTTGAGCTTGAACACAAAGCATTTTGGGCACTGAAGTTCCTAAATTTTGATCAAGAGAAGGCCGGTGAAAGACGAAAAGTTCAAATGCATGAGCTTGAAGAAATGAGAAATCAAGCTTATGAGTCTTCAAAGCTTTACAAAGAACGGACCAAGAAATATCATGATAAGAAGATCATCCAGAGACAATTCATGCCGGGGCAAATGGTGTTGCTTTTCAATTCAAGACTAAGACTTTTTCCGGGCAAATTGAAGTCTAAGTGGTCCGGACCTTTCATGGTTAAAGAGGTGAAACCATATGGAGATGTTGAACTTGAGGATCCTGTTACAAAAACCAGCTGGACAGTGAATGGGCAGAGACTTAAGCCCTATTTCGGTGGTGAAATTGATCGGAGTTTGTCGACGATTTCACTAATCGAACCATGATTTTTTCAAAGATAAATGCGTCGAGCTCATGACGTAAAACAAGCTCTTGCTGGGAGGCACACCCAGTTTTGTAAGTATTTTTATGTTTATTGCATGTAGTAGTAGTCCATAAGCATTGAAAGCTAAAATGAAACAACTTTGAAAAACTGATCCTGAAGCCTCACGCCATTAGCGTAATTTTTGCTATTAGCGTGGAAGCTCCAGAGAGCTGCGCTAATAGCGAAATTGGTGCGTGTTGAAAAAAATTTTGTGGGCCCAAGGGGAATAACTCCCCTTAACTTCTCAAACCCACTCTTCTTCCCCCCTTTTCACGGATACACTTTCTTTTCTCACAAACACACACAAAAACTTCTTCTCTCACACACTAACCCTAAAAAAATCAAACCCAATTTTCAAGTCAAACCAAGCATTCATTCTTGCATCATTCCTTCTTGCACTTGCATCTTATCACTGCACTAACAGGTTTGATTCTTCATCCTTTCTTTGTTCTTGAATTGAAAAATACATTTTTTGACATGATTAGCAATGGTTAGGTTAGGGTTAGAGTTTTTGCTTTGTGATTAGAGATTGTTCTTCATTGATTATAGTTTGAAAAGGAACAAGAATCATAACCCACATGCAACAAACATTCTTTTTGAATCTAGACCCATTTGTAATTTTTTTTTGAATAAAACAAGGGTTTGAATGATTTGTATGCAAATATTGTGATTTTGATTCCTTTTCATGATTCTATTGTGTTGTTGATACATAGGGTGAAAACTAGGGTTGAAATATGCTGGTTTGTGCTGTGAAATTGCAGGAACAAAGATTTTGAAAATTTGAAAAATGCAGGAACGAAGAAATACGCTAATAGCGAAATTTTTCCAGAAAATTTCGCTATTAGCGTGGGAGGCGCTATTAGCGTGTTTCTTCATAACTTGCCCAAATTTTCAAAATTTTTGATTATTTTTAAATATCCAATTCCATTTTGTGCTAATTTTTTCCATACAATATGTTGGTATTTCCTGGTTGTTTTGCAGATGGCACCTAAGAACCCTCCTAAGATCACCGGTACCAAACGTCCAAGAGGCAAATCTGCCTCTACCTCAGCTGCACCCCAACCTGATAACCGTTTCCCCACACCTGCCCACTATGCCAGGTTTACCAAAATGAGACAATACAAAACCTGACATGGAAAGACCTTTGACATCCACCCGGATGGCACACATGTGGACTTGCTCCATTTGTTCTGGGATCGCAAGTGGAACAAACTCATCTATCCTGCCACCGAGATAAACACTAACCTCGTGAGAGAATTTTATTGTAATGCTGCGCCTGACAGCTCACCTACCACCCTAGCTGATGCTTTTGCCTGGACTTCCCTTGTGAGAAGGAAAGAAATCCCTTTTGACAGAGACTCTATCAATACCGTCATTGACAATGCCTTACAGCTAGAGCCTTCTCCTGACCCAACCGTACCCACATTGTGTACTTATGGTAAAAGAAATGCTCAAGGTAACTGGAAGTATGAGCAAATTGAGCGAGATATCATGCTTAAGGGTAGGTATTTTGTTAGGAAAGACAATGGAGAGGTCAGACATGCACTAACCAAAGAGATGAATGCTAAGGCTTGCTTAGTATTCCAGTTTTTTGTACATAATGTTGTGCCAAGAGCCCACACTTCTGATGCCTCGAAGGCTGTTCTCCCACTCATCTGGTGTATCATGAAGGGAGTTCAGGTTGACATTGCTAGGATAATAGCCAATGACATGAAGCAGGTGGCTTTGAAGTGTGCCACAGGTGCTAAGAAGGTTGCTTTGATCTTTCCGGGACTTATCATGGGCTTGCTTAAAGCCAATGGAGTGACCATTTCTGGACCGTTTGATGAAGACATCGAGGGCACCATCAATGACACTGTCATTCACACCTGGGAGAAGAGAGAGCAGAGGGCAGCACAATATCACTTCTCTGATGAGGAGGGTGGCCCATCTGAGGGCACTTTTGATTTTGCTGCTTTTCAAACTTTTATGCAGGAACAACAGTTGCACAACCAATATGTGCGGACCCAAAATTCTTTCATCATGGACCAAAATGAGGCTGTTTATCGGAGCAACATGGGCATCCATCAGGATTTATATAATGCTCATATGTATCCGGGGAATGCTGATTACCCGGTTATGACACCTGAGCAGTACCAGGCCTATGTTCACTGGCCTGAGGCCAGGCCAGGTCCTTTTGTGGGGGTGGGTGATGTTGATGATGAGGCTACACCTGATGATGCTGGAGATGCTGGTGATGATAATGTGGACCTTGACATGGACGATGCTGGAGAGGATGATGATTAGTGATCATCTCTATGAGTTTTTAGTGATGTTTTCGTTTTTGCTTTCGAACTTCATGTTTTTAATTTACTGTTGGTACTTCTTATTTTAATTTCGTTGTATTTTGTACTCTTCGAGCACTGTGGTTTTTGGTGCTCGACTTGATACTTTGGTACTTTATTTTAATTTGGTTGAATAACTTAGCTTGTTGTTTTTAACTTACACTTTGGATGAATATTTTTGTTTTTGGTTTAAATCTTGCTTGTGTCTCTCAAAAGAAAATTGCTCATGAACAATAAAGTTTAAAGTGCTCCAAGGAGCCAAGTTTGAGCAAAAGCAGATGAGTGATAATGATATTAATTGTGAGAAAGCGTAAAGCCAAGGTATTGGTTTCCCGTTATTCTAGGTTTTTACTAAGAATTTGAAACTTGTACTTTGCACAAAATGTAGCTCATTTAATTCTTGTCATAAACATAAATATTTTTGAACCACTTAGTACTTAACCTAAATGTGAGGAAGCTTTAATTTGTATATATATGCTGGAGACCGATAATCACCGTCTAACTTGTTTTTGTTATGTTAAATCTGATAATTATTTTGAATTGTTTGAAAGCATGGAAAGGATCGAGGCACTTTTTGAATTGAGATTAACCGAATTGACCACATAAAGCCTACCTGTGAGAAGAGCGAGTATTGTTTTATCTTGGTTTTTCAGGTGTCAAACATTGATTAAGTTTGAACCTTTTTAACCTTTGATATCTCATTTTTTTCTTGGAAAGGGAAAAATAAGAAAAACCCTTGAGAATCGAGGTCCGGGAGTTGTTTTCGTTACGGGAAGGTGTTAGGCACCCATAACGACTATAGTATCCTATAGGAACCGTCTTTACTTTCTACGCACGCGCTTTATTTTTAAATGCTATTTGAAAGTGTTATTTATACCTAAGGGGTTTGCTAGGTTAAGAATTGGAGGGAGAAGAATGTGTTTGAATTTTTGTTTTATTGGACTTGGAGAAGTTTTGACTTCTTGCCTACATACCCTTTTAAGGGATCGAACTTCATGTAGTTCTCTTCCAAAAAATGTTTTTGTTTTTGTTGGTTGATTTTAAGTTTGAAAAATGGAATTTTCAAGAATAAGAGAGAGGCCTCAAGGGCATAAGATTTGGAAAATGTGAGGTGTGATTAGTTACTTTGCAAAAAAAAAAAAGTCTAAGTATGCTTAAAATTCATTAAGATTTTTGTTTAAGAGAATAAAGGGAAAATTCAATGGGATTTTGATCCCAAGGTTTCTTTGGAAAATTATTTGAGTGAAGTCGTTCATATTTTTTGGGAAAAGAGAAGTTGTTCCTAAGCATACATCTAAAGCATACATTCCCTAAACATACATCTAAAGTATCAATGTGATGTGTGTGCATGTGTCGGTGCTTGTGTCGGTGTACATCATTAGAGTCCATTGTCCTTTACATTGGCCCTAGTTTACATGCTATGGTCTTGCAAGAATTTAAAAGCATAAAGAAAATTACAAAATCCCTAAGTCTTACATGCTAAGTCTTGGTATGAAAATTAAAGTGCAAGAAATAGAAGCCAAGAATATAAGAGGGAGGATGAGATGCTTATGGATGAATGGAACATGAAATGAGAGGGTTAGTAGCATAAGGCATGATAGAATAGAAATTATAAGCAAAAGAAACACTAAAAAACTTGACAAAAAGTAACAAAACCCTTAACATAAAAGTAGCAAAATATACCTAAAATTTATCATAATATCAAAACAAGTATATGACCTATAACCCTCATATCATGACAATTTTCCAAAGGTTTTATTACAATCAATAATGTGAGAATTATAAGAACACATTCAAGTCAAGAATTATAATATATTTTTAGACACATTTGGTACTTTATTTTCACAAACAATTATTTACATGACTTGTAAAACAAGAAACTAACACCATACATCACAAACAGTACCAAATACACTAAATCAAAGACAAACATATCACAAAATTTATTCATCAAGTATCAATCATCATGAGACAAAATATTGAAATCAAACCATACAAAAAACTTCACAAACATTGACAAAAGGCACCAAAAAATCACAAGCAAATTCACCTATATTTTATCCATTTTTAACATGTCAAAGTATCATAAGAAACAAGTTTCAAGTGTCAAAAATAGCTGCAAGAAAGTTCACAAAATTTTAGAAGTTTTAACAAGATTTTAACAAAATTAAAGGCACTAAACTAAACAAGGAATCAACATTTTCACATATATTTTTCTAACCAGTATTAACATATAAAAACACCAAGAATCAACAAAAATATCAAGAAAAACATTAGGAAATATTTTTAGGAGTTTTATCATGCATTTTGAGGCAAACAGGGGTGTAATTAACAACATACAGTGTTGAAATAGCAAAAAATAAGCACAAAACGAAATTACCAGTAAAATTAGGCCCAAGCCCAACGCTAATACTGGATCTGGATCATCCAGATGCCTCAGAGGCCGTTGGATTGATCCAGATCTAACAAACCCTAGATCCAACAGTTGAGAAGCGAAAGGAAGCAAACCGAACTGAACCGGACCGGTTCATGTGTTTATATAAACACAAAGCCACCGGTCCAGTTCATTTCCCTCTCCCCTTTCTCTCACTAAAGCGTTCTAGAGAGAGAAGCTCTGCAACTTCTCTCTTCTTCTCCGATCGTATTCTCCGACGAGTACAACGGTGCAGGTACGGTGGCTCGCCGGTGGCGCCGCCGTACCTGAATGTTTTTCTAAATCTTTTCACATCGTTGTGTTCGTCGTTTCCTCCTCTTTACGAATATGCAACTCTTTTTCTCAAGAACTTTCAGATAAAGCCTAGATCTAAACTTTTTGATTCGACAAAAACTTTTGAAAAGTAATGAGGAAGAAGAAAAGAGAGTTACCTCGGTTTTAATCGGAGAATAGGAACAAGAACCACGCTGGAAAATTCGAAATCTTCTCTTGAATCACTGAGTTTCTTTGGATCTCTTTTTACCGAAAATAAATTGGTGAAAATCCTTTTCTTCTTCTCTTGTTGCTTCGCCTCTGTGAATTTGTTCGAATTGGTACCGTTTCAACTCGATCTCTCTTCTTCTCTCTTCTTTCTGTGATCGCTCGAATTTTTCACTTACGTGATGAACTGGAGTTCGAATTGCAGAAAAGACGGTTCAAGGATGAAGATTCTGTGAAGAATCACTGAGAGCCGTCAAGAATTTGTGTGATTTTGGCTTCGAATTTGATTCTGGAAAATTAGGGTTTGTGATTGTTCCTTTTTGTTCTTGATGTAATTGTTGCTTCTAACGATCTTGTGGTGTTGAATTCTGTGTGAATTGATGAGTTTAGATGTGGATTTGGTGATTTTTTGTTGGAATTGTGGATGAAGAAAACGGTTAGGGTTTGAAGCTTGCTTTAAACCTTCGTCGTGTTCTTGAGTTTTTCTGGATTTTGATCTGTTTGATTTTGGAGAGAGAATGGAAAGGTGTTTGTGTGAGTTGGCGTGTAATGAATGGTGTTGTCACTGTTGCATTGATTAGGTGGCCTTTTATAGGCTGCCATGTGGCCTTAAAGACCAATCAGAATGTGCCACGTTGAATTGGACACTGGACTTGACTTTGGACCAATCTGCAAATTATGAAAACTAAAAGGACTAATCTGCAAATAACAAAATTAAAAGGACTAAGATGCAAAGAGACTTGAGGACTAAGATGCAAAAAAGACTTGAGGACTAAAATTAAAATAATAATAAAATTGGGTAAAATTGGTAATTTTGACTAAACGTAAAGTGAAACAAATAAAAATAACAAAACGGACTAAAATGAACCAATTATCAAATGAGGTACTTTAAAGTAACCTCACCCTGTCAAAATTTTGTGTGAAATGACCAAAATGCCCCTAGGGACTAAACTGACTCAAAATGACTCAGGTGCAATTTTTTGAAATGGATTTTAACATGGAATTGAAACAAAGATTTATACAAACAAATTGAAAAGACTCAGAGACAATTTTCAGGGATTAAAATGAGTTTGAACACAGGAAATGACTAAAATGCCCTTTTTATGAACTTTTGCAAATAACATTGAAATAAAATGCAGAGAAACATGCAATTGATCAGAGACAATCTTCAAATAACTTGGAATGCAAGAAAAACCCTTTGGATGGTTTTAAATGCAAGAGAACATAGACAAAGTCACAATTGAAAATATTTCAAAGCAAAGACAGTAAAACATGCAGCTAAAGCATAGTAAAATATCAGGGTAAACAATGTCAAATTGGCAACCTTTCAAGAGTAATAGACATATATCAAAGATGGAAAAAACATTTTGAACAAGTATTTTTAGGTCCAAAATTAGGGTATGACAAGTATCTGATACCCCAATCTGAGCCAAATGAATCAAGTCCTCAAACATGAACTGTCAATATTCATAAGCACAATGCTCATTGAATTTGCCTGAAATTTTTCAAAAATCCAGTTCATGCTTGACTCTTATAGGACTTTGATATTTTTACTTTGTTGAACCCTTAACCTTTTTGTACTTTGTCCCTTGCCTTAGGATAGGGGAACATTCAATTAGGGTTTTGTTGTATTCAAGTTGGGGAGAAAAGGAGGCATTGTATGTCAAGTATCTGGTGAAATTGTTAAAATAACCTGACAACAATGTAGAAAAGAAAAAGTTGTACATTTGAAAAAGAAAAGAAAAAGAAGAAAACGAAAAAAAAATCAAAAATAGAATAAGTTGTCAAGGTTATTGGTTTGATTGTTTATCACCAAAGGTTGTAATTATTGGTAGGGAAGATTTTGGATTTCAAGTTGTGATACAAAGAATGTTCCTCTTTTATAGGCTTTCTGATCAATTGCCCCACATATGACATTTCTTTTGTAGCCTGGCCAAGTTATAACCCTCGAAAGACCTTTTGATCCATGCTTTTGTGCTTTTTGAGACGATATTTGGATGGACACCTAACTTAATCAGGATGTTAGCATGATTGTTGGATGTGTGTTCATTACCCTCGCTTATTGTTATCATAGTATTTCATTTACTTTTAAAGAAGTGTGTTAGGTGTGGTTCATAATTAGTTGTGTTTATGTTTTGAAGTTTATGATGTATATTTTGTGTTTAGGACTAGTTCACATTCTTAGTTTGCATCTAGAGTCGCGGAGGACTTCATGCTTGCCCGCGCGATCATATTTGAATCACCATTTGAAAATTTTTGTTTTGAATTGTTTGACACCGTGTTGAAAACCTTGTCCAAAGCCTTGTAAGTTTCCTTTTCGATTGATTTGTTTGAGGACAAACAAAAATCCAAGTTGGGGAGAGTTTGATAAGTGTTCAAAAGTGATATATTTCATATGGTAGTTTAGGCATTTTAGTGACTTGTTTTGCAAGATTCTCCATGGAAAACTCCAAATATTATGCAAATATGTCATTTATGCTTTTGAGCCTTATTCTACCCTTTTTGTGCAGGAAAATACAAGCAAGGAGCAAGAAACGTCAAAGTTCAAAACCATACGCTATTAGCGTGTCATACGCTATTAGCGTGATCAAGAGTTGCCAAAGTCCAGAAAGATACGCCAATAGCGTACCTGGGACGAGATCCTGGAGCACAATTGAAGAATTCGCTATTAGCGTGTTCCACGCTAATAGCGAAATTGGTCCAGAAAGGTACGCCATTAGCGTACCTGGAGCGAAGCAGAAGCTGGTTTTGAAGAAATACGCTATTAGGGTGACATACGCTATTAGCGTAAATGCTCCAGAAGACTACGCTATTAGCGTAACCAGGGTGAAGAAACAGGGAAAGGACCAACGTGGCACACTCCAATTGGCCAGAATTTAGGCCGACTTACCTCGCTATTAGCATGAATTGCGCTATTAGCGCAGGTACAAAAACACAGCCCATTTAAATAGCATTTCTACCTCTCTTTTAGGTCATTCACTATTCCATTAGATATTTTCATACATTCTAGGAGAGAGGTTAGAGCTATTTCAAAGAGAGAAACACAAAGCAAGTGGTTTAGGAGTAGATTCAACTCAAGATCACTTTGGACACGAAGAATCTTGACATGGAATCTTCATCTTTCTTTCATCCTTTGCATAGTTTACATGTCTATGTGTAGCTATTATCTACTCTTGTAGTATTGAGGTAAACAAACAAGCTATTATGTAATCTTTTGATCTTTTAATGTATAAGGTTCTAGCTTAATGATTCAATATTGTTGTTATTCTTATGTTTAATGCTTTCAATGAGATTCAAGATGATTTGGACACGAACTCTTGAATCTAGAACTAGAATAACAATCTATATTAAGTTATATCACTCTTGACAACTTTGTAAACATTTGATAATTGCTTTTAATCAAGAACTTAATGCTTTCGGATACTTAATCAGGCTGGACACGGTCGATTAAGTTATCCGATCGACTTTGTTATCGTTTAAGGGATTTGGACACGAATGTTTAAACGATAATTTAGAAATAATGATGTTGCTTTGGACACGAAGGATGTTGTAGAAATGATTGTGATAATATTGGTTATAAAGCTAGAGTCTGTTAATCGATCGAGAGATTGCTGCTGTTATGCTTGCTTGTTATCTTATACCGCAAGCGAAATAGTTCGATCTTCTCTCGTTTTTACTTTTATGTCGTTTAGGAATATAGTTTTACAAACAAACATTTTATAAAGGATACCTTAATGTGAACTATTGTGAAAATGCTTATGATAAACGCAACTCCCTGCGGAAAACGATCCTATATATACTCACGTGTACATAGTTATATGACATGTAGAAATTCTACATCAGTCGAGACAGTCAAGAGACCAGTGAAAGAAAGGTTGTCTCTCCCACCCGTTGAGGAAAACACTGTTGGAGATGATGAAATGGATTCAGACTTCATGGATTTAGAACCAGATTTTGACGTCGTATGCAATGTAGTTTCCATTTTACCCGCAAAGTATGATGTGGTATTTGAATTCGAAGAATCAGAAGAAGATTACAATCTAGAGGACATGGAGAAATATAAATCCATGTTTTGCTACGTAACAGATTATGGATGTGGCGATCAACAAAAATCCATATATGAGAAACCTAATGGCTCCATGAAAGGCCATCTTAAACCATTATTCATTTAAGCCAATGTTGATGACATTGGAGTCAACAAGGTGTTGGTAGATGGTGATGCTGATGTGAATTTAATGCCTCAATCTTTACTTAAAAAGATTGGGAAATGTGGTACAGATTTGAAAACCCACAACATAGTTATGTCGAACTATGAAGGAAAAGTTGGGTTTTCTCTTGGTGCTCTCCAAGTGAATCTCACTGTGGGATCTGTCACTAGACCAACTTTGTTCATGGTAGTCCCATCAAAAGCCAACTTCAATTTTCTCTTAAGGAGAGAATGGATACATGGTGTAACACCCCGTTTTCCCAACGTAAAAATTTCATAAATAAAATCAGAGTTTTTCATCATAAAACGGAATGTCACATTTCTTAAAAAATCATAAATGGAATAAATAATAATTTATCCTTCAAAACGTTCAACAACATAATATTTAAAACTTCGCAGCGGAATAATTTCAACAACTTAAATAATCTTTGGCACAAGGGCCTCAGTATAAAATCTCATAAAACTTAGTTCAACATCAATTCTTGAAAGATTCATAAAGTAATACGTAAGGAACAGAAAGTAAAGACATAATCCCATCCCGTTACGTATCAGAGCACCTAAGACACACTTGTGAGGAGTCCACTCACGACTGCAACTAATCTTGGTTACCTGCAAGTTACCCATACGAAGAGCAACATTTTCAAGCAAAGGGGTGAGATTTCACCAAACAACAATATTAAGCATATAATTCATCAATCACATTTAACAACTTAAACTTCATCAACTAGTATCATTAATCTTCCTACATTAGTCATAAACTTCATCTTATATTATCATAATAAATAATCATAAACATCATATATCATCTTAATCATAACATCATATATCTCCTTAATCATAACATCATATATACCATCATAAATATCACAAACATCATCACATATCATCATTAGTAAACATGTAGAATCTTATCATAAATCACATAGCATCATATCATAAATCACATAACATCTTATCATAAACAACTTCATAATCAATCTTCATAAGCAACTTCATAATCAATCATCATAAACATCATAATCATTCATCAAGCACTTCATTAATAGCTCATCAACTTGACATCTTAACATCTTAATAACTTGACAACTTGACATCTTAACATCGTAACAACTTCGACTCGACTATGCAACTTCAACTTCTCAAATCATCTTGACAAATGCAAATGCATGTGGTACCATTCTTGGGCATAAGCCCTAATCGTCGTGGTTGAGCATAAATATACTCCTAGGGCATAAGCCCTCATCGTCGTGGTTGAGCAAAAGCTCCATCGTCGTGGTTGAACAAAAGCTCCATCGTCGTGGTTGAGCAAAAGCTCCCGGGCATGAGCCCTCATCTTTAAATGAGTATGCATGGACTCAACATCTTACGTCTTAGAAACTTCATGAACATCTATGACACCTTAACATCTTAACATCTTGACAACATAACATCTTAACAACTTGACGACTTCATAACGACTCGACGACTTAACAACTTCATATCATCTTAACGTCTTAACATCTTAACATCTTAGCATCTTAAAACATCATATATAATTCACATTAATACTCATATAACAATATCACATTGATAATATTAACAGCAACATGACAGCACACAATTAATTCATCATATATCATCGTATTCAAGTATCAACAATTCATCATGCATCTTGGTAAGAACATAAATAATCATGCACAACATATTTTCATGTCAAACCAAGGCTACTGGAAAGATATCACAATTATCAACAACTTTCATGTTTACAACAAAGATCAATTCAAAACAGAAACATATGAACAAAACGCAAAAACATGAAACAGAGAATGCTGTCACCGAACAATTTCGCTAAGACCTCCTTGGAGTATTTTCATCATAACACAAAAACTAAAAATCATATTCATGTCAAACCAAAGTCACTGGAAAGCTAACAAAATTATCTAAAACTTTCATGTTTACACCAAAGGCCAATTCTGTACCGATCAATACCATTTTTCATTTTAAATTCAAAAAAGTTGTGCAGAAGTCCATAAAAATTCACTGTGACCTACGTGCAGTAATTTGACCATAACTCAAGTTCTATAAATCATTTTGTTATTCTGGCACGTTAGACTTACGATGTTCCAACACAGGACACGGAAAAGCAGATGTTGTATATGATGTTTAGAACATTAAGCTAACAGACACAAACACAATAATGCAAATAACAAACAGGAAAGAAAAGAGGCACAGAGAAATTGTTAACCCAGTTCGGTGCAACGTCACCTACATCTGGGGGCTACCAAGCCAGGAAGGAAATCCACTAGTGCAGTCTGTATTCAAAAGCTCTCAGCAAACCACGTTTGCACTTAAGACCTAGGACCTACCCCAACTAGACTTCAACCTAGGAACTCCTAGATTTGAGATCCCATCTCACTCCCTTACAACAGATCACAATCCCCTGTGATTCCCAAATTACAGACTCAATTCAAATGAGGAAACAACAACTTGCAACCTTGCTTAAAAGCTTAGATGCAGTCCACAATCTACCTAGCTCCTTGCTTAAAAGCTTCGGAGTAGTGCACAGTATTACAACTCAAAACACAGTCCTAAACATGTATCAAGATGATACACGAAAGGCTCACAATATGTATGACTCAAAACCTAAACAAAACTCTATTTGTAAACCAACGTCTTGAGTGAATATCTTCAGGTCTTGCAGCCTTTTATATACTGAAGCAAGGCGTGTCATTCCTTCAATCATGCTTCAGATCGGATCAGTGACTTCTTCATTAAGCAATGGACGGATATAGAAACTCCTATAAAATAGGCTTATTAAAAGTCACATAAAAATACTTTCCTAAGTCATTTCATCAATTCCTTAAGAAATCACATATGTTTTGATCTCTTCATAATTGCAAACGGTTCATACCAACACATGCTGGTGTGGATTCCTTTAATCAAGCGTGCGCGTGCGTAAACATAGGTCAGGCCCAGAACGTACAGAACAGCTCTTGATGTTGGAACATTGTGTTCCACATCTAAAGTGAATATTTGTTTTAGGCAAAAGTGAAGCCAATATCCAACAATCTCCCCCTTTGGCAAATTTTTGGCTAAAACAAATTCAGCCCACACCTGTTAAAAACAGAGAGATAGCACACGCAACCTTTCCTTCAATCTTCACAATTAAAATCTTCCTTGAAGAAAGGTTCACATTCTCAGACTTCCAAAGGATACCAAAAATATAGTTCTTCAGTCTTCACACATGATCTTCAGGACTAGAAGAATTATATTACAGGTCTCAGATACTGCTTCCATTATTTTCACACAACAATTAACATATGGAATTAAGCAGACAAGAGAACTATAAGGTATCAGAGAGAAAATCAGAGTCTTGCAGCAGAGGACGTATAAGGAAAAATAAATTCATGTACATCCTAAACAGACAGTCAACTGTCACAACACGCTACTTAGAGAAATAGGAATATAGTACTCAGTAGCTCAAATCATCAGGATGTTCCAACATCCACAGGAACATTCAGGGACACAGAAGTTTACTCTCCCTCAAGGAGCACAAACAGCTATCTTTTACTCCCCCTGAATATATGCACAAATTTTTTATTTTTTTTTATACAAACATAAAAGCAGAAAATCAAAATAACTAGAAGGCCAGAACCGGATGTCTCAACATCCTCAAGCACATAGTCAGGTAACATACAGCAAGGACATATCTACTCCCCCTTTTTAGCCATAAAATATGCCAAATTGAGATGTGATAAAAGCATAAATGACAGCTAAAAGTACCTGACACTTTGAACAGTGGTTGCTATTCCTCATGGATGCAAACACCCAGCTTGCTCCGTAGTTTCTCAAATTGCTTGATATCTAAGGCTTTTGTGAAGATGTCAGCCAGTTGTTCTTCAGTTGTTACATGCTCCAAAGTTACAATTTTGTCTTCAACAAGATCTCTAATGAAGTGATGCCGTATGTCAATGTGTTTTGTTCTGCTATGTTGTATAGGATTCTTGGAAATGTTGATAGCACTTAGATTGTCACAGTATAATGTTAGAACATTTTGTTGAACATCATACTCTTCCAGCATTTGCTTCATCCAGACCAACTGAGAGCAGCTACTACCTGCAGCAATATATTCTGCTTCTGCTGTTTATAGAGACACAGAATTTTGTTTCTTGCTGAACCAAGACACCAAATTGTTTCCAAGAAAGAAACAGCCCCCTGAAGTACTTTTTCTGTCATCTGCACTACCTGCCCAATCTGCATCACAATAGCCAATCAACCTGCAGTTTCCACCGTGAGAATAGAGAATCCCATAGTCTGTGGTGCCATTTATGTATTTCAGAATCCTTTTAACTTGAACAAGATGACTTATTTTAGGATCTGCTTGATATCTAGCACAAACCCCTACAGCAAAAGTTATGTCAGGTCTGCTTGCTGTAAGATATAGAAGACTTCCAATCATGCTTCTGTACAGGCTTTGATCAACAGCTACACCATTTTCATCTTTGGATAGCTTTACATGAGTGGCTGCTGGTGCTCTTTTATGAATGGTTTTGTCAAGTCCAACCTTTGTCACAAAATTCCTGGAATACTTGCTTTGACGGATACAGATGGTGTTCGTCATTTGCAAACCCAGAAAATAGATCACTTTTCCTGTCAGCCTCTTCTTAGTCCCAGATTGTATTTGATAAATCAAATGTGGAAACATTTGATTCGACATTCCTCCAAGCACAATATTATCAAGGTAGGTAAGGATAACCAGGAATCTTTCATGTTCTTTTGTTTTAGACCAGGTTTTGTCTGCA
The DNA here is from genome assembly GCF_051527215.1 of Medicago sativa. Classification (NCBI taxonomy): domain Eukaryota; kingdom Viridiplantae; phylum Streptophyta; class Magnoliopsida; order Fabales; family Fabaceae; genus Medicago; species Medicago sativa. Next base: position 34,701,116 of record NC_140755.1, on the reverse strand, counting down.
TCACTTTTCTTGTACTCTTGTATGTTACAGGACTCTGAGAATCTTTTGAGCCAAGGTCTGGAAGCTTGCTCAAGGTACGGACAAGCTTTCTTGCACACAAGGACAGAAAGACATGAGTCATCATAAACTCTGTGTTCTTCTACACAGACATCTTTTTGACGATACCCATCATTATCCTTTAGAATAAAAGTTTCACATACCAGAAAACAGATGAATTTAAACTCAACTATAGAGTCAAGGATTTCAACAATTTTGAACTTTTCTTCTCGAGCAGGACCTTGTATTGCTAGTTTGGCCTTGTTCCCTGTCACATTATCAGAACTGATATTGGAAATAGATTTGGTTTCAATAGTATTTTTAGTATCTGGCATAGACACCAAATCTCCGCCCATACTTCCTCCACCTTCAGTATCTTCAACTTGAGTAGTGGCAGATACCTTATGATGTTCAATTATTACTCACAACATCTCAATTTGTTCCTCATACTCTGAGTCCCATTTGTAATAGTTGTCTCTAGATCTGACCCCTTTCATTATGGTTTCTCCTTCTTTGTTCACAACTCTGCATCCAGTCTTCCTGAAGGTAACTTTTAGATCCTGATCACACAACTGGCTTATGCTAATTAGGTTTGAGTGGAGTCATTCGACCAGAAACACATTAGTCAACTTAGGTAACTTGCTCATCTTAAGACTTCCTATTCCTATAACTCTGGCTTTAAAGTTATCAGCAAAGGTAACAGGGCCAACATCAACCTGTCTCAAGTTTTCAAAGTAATTGTATTCACCAGTCATATGTCTAGAACAGCCACTATCAAAGAACCAACCCTTCTCATCAGATGTTGCTGGGGATGTATGAATCATCAGACCCACACATTTAGATTTCCTTTCTTTATATGTTTCACTCTCTACAGATCTGGATTGATACAGTTCAGGTGTCTTGCACAGATTGAAACACAACAGATTTTTATGTCCTTGTAAGTTGCTAGGAGGACATTTCCTGGTGGAAAACTCTTTTTCAGGCTTAGTTAGGAGAGGTTCTGACGGATGTTCTAACATTTTGCCAGGGTTATCCACTGTGCTGGAAGAAGTTACAAAATTTAACTTTTCAGCTGGGTTCACACTTTTATCTATCTCATGCTGATATAGAGACTGGACATAGTTACTAATCTTATGTTCATTTGTCAAGGGTTCATGAGTATGTTCTATGTTATTAGGTTCTTCTATTGTTTAACCATCTAACAACCTAGTAAAAACATCAGTTCCATCACTCATCATTATAACTTGTTATGAGGCATTGTTAGGATGAGATTTGACAGATATTACCTTATGATTAAGATCAGCAATTTTGCTCGAATGATTAGTTCTTTTATACTGGAGCTGGTTGATAATCTCATCATGCCCTGCTAGGAGCTTAGACATGTCTGTATCATCATAGTCGGGTACCACAATTTCCTTACCAGAAAGGTCTTTATCAGAAGAATTACACAGGGGTATCACCCTTCCAGTCAAAGCAGTGATAATTTTGGCAACATCTCCTTCACCATATCCATCTTCATCATCAGAGCAAGAAACCAACACCCCTTTCTTTTGTTTCTTGAGCAAGGTTGCACATTCAGTTCTAATGTGACCATAACCTCCACATTCAAAGCATTGCACTCCTTTGTATTGAACATTTTTGTCATTATTTCTGTCATACCTTGGATTGCTTTGTTGCTTGTCAATGTTGAATCGGATGTTTTGCCCACTGCCTCTGATTCTGCTATTGACTTGTTTTAAAATTCTGTTGAACTGTCTACCCAGCATAGCCATATCATCTGCGATTTTGTCATCTTCTGTATCTTCATACCACTCATCATCATCAGCTGCATTTGCTGTAAGAGCAATACCTTTACCTTTCTTCTCACCTTTGTTGTCAACAACAAGCTCATAGTTCTGTAAAGAGCCTATGAGTTCTTCCATTTGCATACTGGAGACATCCTGAGATTCTTCAATAGCTATCACCTTCATATCGAATTTCTTTGGAAGGGATCTGAGAATCTTTCTCACCAATTTTTCATCTGACAACTTTTCACCAAGAGAATTAAATGAATTTGCAATGTCTAAGACATTCATGTAGTAGTCTTGGATGGTATCATCCTCCTGCATTTTCAGATTCTCAAATTTGGTTGTTAAGAGCTGAATTCTTGAGCTCTTTACTTTTGAGGTTCCTTCATGTGCTGTCTTGAGGATGTCCCAAGAATCTTTGGCAACATCACACTTTTTGATGAGTCTGAACATATTTTTGTCTACCCCATTGAAGAGAGCATTCAACGCCTTTGAATTTGCAAGTGACAGTTCATCTTCTGGAGCAGTCCACTCCTCTTCTGGTTTCAGGATAGTTGTTTTGTTTCCATCTTTATCAAGGGCAACTGGATGTTCCCAACCTCTTAACACTGCTTTCCAGGTTTTGCTGTCTATGGACTTAAGGTATGCACACATACGTGATTTCCAGTAGTCATAATTGGTTCCATCTAACAGAGGTGGTCTGTTAACGAATCCTCTTTCTTTCTCCATATTGCCAGAATAGATCTCCTCTGGATCTCACCCAATAACAGGCAGGGTGCCTGCTCTGATACCAATTGTTATTCTGGCACGTTAGACTTACGATGTTCCAAACGATGTTCCAACACAGGACACGGAAAAGCAGATGTTGTATATGATGTTTAGAACATTAAGCTAACAGACACAAACACAATAATGCAAATAACAAACAGGAAAGAAAAGAGGCACAGAGAAATTGTTAACCCAGTTCGGTGCAACGTCACCTACATCTGGGGGCTACCAAGCCAGGAAGGAAATCCACTAGTGCAGTCTGTATTCAAAAGCTCTCAGCAAACCACGTTTGCACTTAAGACCTAGGACCTACCCCAACTAGACTTCAACCTAGGAACTCCTAGATTTGAGATCCCATCTCACTCCCTTACAACAGATCACAATCCCCTGTGATTCCCAAATTAAAGACTCAATTCAAATGAGGTTACCCTCGAAAAACAACAACTTGCAACCTTGCTTAAAAGCTTAGATGCAGTCCACAATCTACCTAGCTCCTTGCTTAAAAGCTTCGGAGTAGTGCACAGTATTACAACTCAAAGCACAGTCCTAAACATGTATCAAGATGATACACGAAAGGCTCACAATATGTATGACTCAAAACCTAAACAAAACTCTATTTGTAAACCAATGTCTTGAGTGAATATCTTCAGGTCTTGCAAACTTTTATATACTGAAGCAAGGCGTGTCATTCCTTCAATCATGCTTTAGATCGGATCAGTGACTTCTTCATTAAGCAATGGACGGATATAGAAACTTCTATAAAATAGGCTTATTAAAAGTCACATAAAAATACTTTCCTTAGTCATTTCATCAATTCCTTAAGAAATCACATATGTTCTGATCTCTTCATAATTGCACACGGTTCATACCAACACATGCTGGTGTGGATTCCTTCAATCAAGCATGCGCGTGCGTAAACATAGGTCAGGCCCAGAACGTACAGAACAGCTCTTGATGTTGGAACATTGTGTTCCACATCTGAAGTGAATATTTGTTTTAGGCAAAAGTGAAGCCAATATCCAACACATTTTGACATCAGACTAATGGCATTAGAAAGCTAACATCCATACCTACAACTTTCATATTTACACCTAAGATCAATTCGGCACCGATCAATACCAGTTTTAATATCAAAATTCGGGCAGAATGCAGATTTTCTCCAAGTTTCACCTAATCTCATGGTTCTAACATCAAAACTACTTCCAATAATCATCTTATGGATTATCTAAGGTCTGTACACAATTTCTACATCAATTCAACAAGTTTTCATCATCTAATCATCAAATCTCTCTCAAAACCCTAATTCTCAAATTCTCATAAACTCAATCTACAACATGTTAAATCTAATTATCAGAATTATAGACTTAATATTACTGAAAGTTAGTCTCACCCTTACCTTAGAATTATCGATTGGCAGCCCTTCTCTCTTCTCTTTGTCTTCTCTTCTCTTCTCTTCTCTTCTCTCTAAACCTTGTTTTCTCCAAAAACTGATCGTACGTCCTATGTCTTTCTAAACCTAACTTCTCTTATTTATAACCCCTCATCTAATTTCTCTTACACCTCAAAATTACTCTTTTCCTCATAATCTTATTTATTTCTAAAATAAATATATCTCTCTCCCACTTAATAATATTAATACACCAAATAACAAATATACCTCTTCACTGAATAACAAATATATTTCTACACCAGATAACATATATATTTCCACACAAAATAACAAATATATTTCTACACTAAATAAAATATATATTTCTACACAAAATAACAAATATATTTCTACACCAAATAACATATATATCTCTACATCAAATAACAAATATATTTCTACACAAAATAACCACAACTTAATATTTATTTTATTTTTGAATCTTATTTTATTAAACAATAAAATAAGTCACAATGTCTCATAAATTTCTCTAAAATCATATAAATCACATATCTTATAAATCACACTAATCATATAAATATATTCTAAAACTCATTTAAAATAATTAAATAATCGAAATGGGATTTACACATGGGATAGGTGATGTTCCTTCATCTATGCACCAGAAAGTTATAATCTGGAAGGATCATGGATCAGTTGAAAATGTCGAAGCAGATCTAAGTTACTTTCTTGCTGAAGTCAATAATATCACAAGGAAGATCTTTGAGAAAAGTTTAGCAAAAATAGCACCATGTTCTTTTGTTAAAGATGATGATAATCACCAAATAGATACGAGTTCTGTGAGGCTCGATCCAACCCATGGCTTCATGTTGGAAAAGGAGGTCCTTAACACATAAAAAATGGCGAAAGATATAATTCCCCCATCTGGGAAGAATGGTCTAAATGATGATCATGTTTGAGTAAGATACTTGGAACAGGATTACAGCTTGCTTGGCCGAAGGAAGGCTTTAGTAGCTAAGTTACAACAAAAGATGGTTATATGAACCATTGAAAAGATGTTGTCAAGACAATTGATAAAAAAAACCAAAAGAAATAATGGTTAAAAAACCAAAAACTCGATTACACTTTAGTTATTTCAATACAAGTGGTTTCAGGGTATATGATTTCTAAACAGAGATTACAAGATCAAGGATAAGATGGTTTTTATTGGATGCTCATCGACAGAATAGGTAATGTCAAAACTTGTGGGGGAAGAAGATCCAAATCTTTCAAGTTCGAGTGTGCCATTTTCATATCTTAATTGTTTGTATCTCAATTGTTTAGATCATGAAAAAAAATCAAATTTTTGCCATTACCAATTTGTCAAAGGAACCATTTTTTGACAATTAAATGTTTTAACATAAACGACGAATATTTGCGAAAAACAAGTAAAACGATGAGAGAATAATCTTTTGTCGAGAAATGAAATTTGGCATTGCGAAAACTAAAGTGATGCCAATAAAAGAAATTGTCTAAATCAAGACATTATCAAAATAGCACAAGAGAAGTTTTGACGAGAGACGTGAAACGTGGCATCATAGTTAAATTAAAACTAATGCCAAAAGACAAATATGAAGTCTTAGATGTTGTAAAAAATATTGCAGGAAAGCATGAAAATCAAAATGGCATTTTTCATTAACTTAAAAGCCAACTAATGGGCCAAGATACAAATGTCGAAATATGGGCACAACCATTTCATATTAATTCGACATCCTAGCTACAAAAACTGTTTTCTGGCCCTAGATAGAAACCTAAAACCTTGCGTCTTCCATGAAGCGGAAATGGACAAGGAACCAGGCGATTTCAACATCAAGACGATGGAAAAGGCAAAAGTCCATCGTCGAATATTCATCATCGGCTCCTGGTAGCGGCCAGAAGATGTTAGGCCTCCTATCGTGACCCTTACAAGTCCGGTTGGAAGTACACGTGACCCTATATTCCAAACCTGGAGGTAAGGGCCTTGTCCAATAGAACCCCCAGAAAATAGGGATGTCGTCGACATTCATAAGGGCCCTTCCATAGTCATCCAGTTGTTTGCGATCGAAAAGATCCTTAAAGACGGGAAAGATCTCCTTCATCGAGAAACCACCGCTTGCCAATATCTTCAGCATAAGTTCAAAATATTTGGCCCCTTCGGCCCATGGGCAGCTGCCTCTCTGAGAATAAGCCTTATCTTCTTCAGGTCTGGATGATCTCCTAGAAGCATTTGAGCCGTCGTAGCCACACTGTACATGGCATGGCCGCTGCGAGAGATTTGTTGCATGAATTTGAGTTTTCCCTCGCTAGGCCAATGGTCAGTAAGATACCACAAACAATTTTTTGGTAGAGCTCCAAGTACCTCGCTCTCTTGGGCAAGCCTCTGATGGTATTTAAAAGTTATCTTGAACCGGAGAAGGTCCTCATCTGAACGCTGCTATTTCCTTGATAATTACGAGCAAGAGATCCTCTGGAGGGCTTTCCATTATTGTGGAAGATGTGTTGTTCTTCGTTCACCGAAGGAAAATTTAAGGTCTTTATCAAGAATAAAAGTGGAATCACAGAACGAACATGCAACTAGATGGAAAGTTGATTGTGAATGAAAATATTTCACTTCTCTCTCTGTATTAGATAACTGCCAAGTGGGCTAGCTGTTTATGGAGTTAGTGGAGGGGTTAAAGGTCTTGAGAAAACCGATCGACAAGAAGGAAGCGATATAATGATGAAGGAGTTAGAAAAATGTGCGAACATGGAGATGGAAAGACATCGATGGACACATGGCGTTTTGGGGAAAAATAGAAAGGTTCCATTAACTTTGCAATTGCAGAAGTGCTGGCCCACAAAGTCTTGAGATCGTGTAGTGAAATAAATCTAAAAAGACTATTCTTGAAAGTCATGATTAGCATGACATCATGCTTTGAAATAATGAGTTTTTAAAAAATGCCAATTCTCTCCTTCGAATATATTCAGTCGAAAACAACATTTTTGGGGGACAATTTGTTAGCTGGTAATTTCACCAGCCTCATTTAATGTGGTTAGCATTAGCTGACTTTTATCTTTGCAGGAATTGAAGTCTTTTTTCAACTTAAGGAGTTTCGACGAAATATTGACTTGGAGCGAAAGGGTCTAAAAGCCTTAAGGTTCAACAAGAAACGAGTCATGGATGCAAAACCGTCAAAGTCAAGCAACTTCAGTTGAAGTGGGGGGATTCGAATTTCAAACAGAAGCGGTTTCCTCAATGGAGAACGTGGGAGAAAAGCGGTTGTCTACATGGAAGAAGTGCTGATCATGGGATTACACTTTTTCAATTATTTTTCTATGTATAAATAGTAGTTTTCCATAGGGAAAACGGGTTGCAAATCCCCTATACAGAATTCTAAAACACTCGAAGTTCCGGCATGAGAGAAAAGAGTCATAAAGAATGTATGTAAAGGATTTGTCGAACCACCTTTATTTTTAATGCATTGTACTTTATCTTTCCTTTAAGTTTCTGCAATTATAAACTTAATGTCTTTACTTTGCTTTTAGAAACCCTTTTTCTGTCGAAAGACGTCATACGGTCTCGTCCTGTTCGTAAAGCAACCTATGAACTCGATGAACACTTGAAAAACAAATGCACAACATGTCCTAGGATTTCTGGTTTGATCTTGCTTGTAATAACCAAAACCAGCCCTCGTAGTTTACCAAAAACACCGGTAAACACTTACCTAAAACCAAGTCAAGTTAACTCATGTTGGCTCAACTTGAGTTAACTTACGTTGGGGGTCTACGTGAGTTAACTCAAGTTAAGCCAAGATGAGTTAAGTTGAGTTGGTTCAATGTGACTTAAGTCATGTTGGTGCTGCCGAACGTGAATTAACTCACGTTGGGGTTATTTTAGGAAGTTTGAGGTGGGAACGAGCAAAACTGAATAGATAAAAAACAATTTTCGATTATCTCGTCGGATGTCCAAAAAGGAACATTAAGAACACCAAAATGTTCCAATAACGATGCCCAACAACAGGTACACCCGTGGTGCCCACCTTGACAGAAGGGGTGGTGCAACGGAAAAATCTATGTCGAATGTCATCCTAAGAATCTACCTCATCCTTAGACAATGATATCTCATAACATGAGAAATGATTAGGATTTTGAATTGTTCATTGTGGTGATGAAATCCAATTATTCTAAGACATTTTCATGATTTGCATAACTTCAAAACCAAATCATACACCAATCTCTCAAAATCAAAATAACTTTGGCTAAACACTTAGGAGAAAAAGGTAAACTTGATAATCACTTTGGCCAAATCATACACCATGGATCGATACTTTTTTCTTATTACAATTATATACTCTTTCATTTGCGGGTGTGTCACTTATTTAATGTTGGAGTGAAACTTCAATGATCATATGAAGTTTCACCTTGAAATGAGTTGCAATCTTTCAGTTCTCACAACTTATAAGGAGATCTGTGAAGTCTTGAAAACTATTAGCAAATACAATTGTCTCCCATTTTAAATATGTCAGATAAATCTAAAGAGCTTGACTGCTTGGTTGGACTTAGGCAGAAACCAGATGAAACTATAAGCTTGTGCATGGATTATTTCAATGTAGAAACATCCCAAGTCAAGAACATGAATCCAATTGTTACCTTACACACACTAGTAGCAAGTCTCAAAATTGGACCATTTGATGACCATTTACCTAGTTTTTAGTATAATTTTATAGACAATTATTTACTTGATTTAGAAAACAATTAGTTTTTCCTCATTCCTTGTATGTATTTGGTAATTAGGGTTTGAGATATAAGACTCGTGATATCTACATTTTTTTTCTTTTGTTTATAGGTAAAATAAAGTTAGCACTCAAAGTAAAGGATAAAATAAGACACCGGAGACAAGATTTGAAGAAAATGGGACCGAGTCAACTTGTTAAAAGGATGACAAGTGTGATATGAAGTATCAAAAATAAGTATTTGAGTATTGATGTATTTCAACAAATTTTATAGTTTCAAATATGGAAAGAAGGTTGTTTGTACATGAATTTATCTATGGCATTTAAAAAGGAAAACAAGAACATAGAGATAATATTATTGGGAGTATGTTTCATTAATTATACAATAATCTGATGTCCTTCCATAATGGTTTATATACTTCTCATATTTCAATCATACCTTTACATTTCACCCTCTGTATATCTTGACGTCTCTCGGATAATAAGAGATCCATCTTGTCCTTTAACTTCCGATGTCTTGCATATTTAGCTGAGAGAATGGAATTACATTAGTCATAAGCAAATACACCTAATCCCAACAATAGAGAGAATTAGTTATAAACTCTGCCTTATGATACTTTATTGAATTGAGTGTTTCCACGTGTATGAGTTAGTCATTATTACTTCTTGATATTGTGTCAAGACACATTTGGAATTTTAGAGATAAATGAATAGTCATTCATCATATACATGAATTATCATGCTAAATGAGATTCTTAAATTTCTGAAAAATTCAAAAGTTTAAACATAAACTTTATTCCGTTGTTTAAAAGAATAATTAAAAGCGTTGAATCTATTTTTATTAGGAATCAATCTTTTAGGAAATTAGTTTATTAAGTATAAGCTGAATTTCTAATATAATTTCCTTTTGAATATAGGTTCTAAGTAACAAAGTTTGTCATATTTTTTATTGTGGAGGAACAAGCTCTGGTGATTTGATGAACATTAACGATGATGAAAAGTAAGATTTTATTCAGTGATCCATCCTCAATCTTGTTTGATGGTAGATCTTGATAATTGTCTGATGAAATTCTAACTTTTTTTGTTCATTATGAAACAAATCCGAGTCCATTTTCAATTGATACCACAAACGATGTTGCTCGTGATTTCTTCGTCGTTTTGAATTGCCGTGGTTCTGTTCTCTGTTCACGATTCGACGTTTTGGGTTGTTGTAGTCTGTTGTCATTTTCACCAAACCGCCACCAGCTTCCATCGATTTCGCGTTTACTAAGTTAGTGATTATGGGTGGTATGGGTTGATTGTTTGTTGGTGTTTTACTACAATCTTTGGAAGGATATGACCAGGGGAGATTCAACTAGTGTATAGTGAGTGAAATCAAGGCCATTGATGGTGCTTTGGTGATTCAATTTGGGACGGTAGCTATCCTAGGGTAGAGGATGAACAATGCGCAAAATGCCATGGCATATTGCTTTCCTTTTCACCGTATATATCTCCTTTATATATAATATAGATTATAAAATCGTTTAAATGGAAGCTAAAAATGGAAGAAAAAGTCCAAACCAAAAGGTGTAAGATATAGATAAATGTGGAGACTTGACGTACTTTGTCGTTGGTCAGGAATATTTTGATAGAATTATGGTTCAGAGAGTAGATCAATTTCACAATTTTGAAAGGAAAACAAGTTTTTTAGCCATTGCCCTGTTTCTGCATTATCATATTGTCACACATTGAAATTAATTTGTAATATCCCGCGTAATTTTAAATAAATTGTCGTATCAGTTACATGTCAGAACGGAAATAATTTTCAAAGGATTAATTACTTATTGAGAAATCGACGATATTTGGTAAGTTTATCGTATTAATATTCCAACGGACATGAGAAATTAAATGGTTACGAATTAACGGAGGATAATTATGTCTTTTTCACTTGAAGGGTATTTTGGTAATTTTGTCACTCAAGATTTTTTTAAAATTGGTTGAAGGTCAAAAATTTCTCACACTTTCTACATTCTTCTTTCCCTAAAAATATCATATTTTTTTTCTACTCCCACCTTCTAGCTCACTCACGGCCTCCTCCCTCTTTACTCATAATCTTCTCTTTTTTTTCTTCTTTTCTTCTCCAAGAAATTAACATGCAAGCTTTCTACCATAATCCCTATGTAATTTGAAAGGTATTACCAACTTTAAACCCTTCTCTCCATCCTTTTCCCTTTGGCCGATGTTGTACTCCCTCTATAACTTGGAAGAAGTTTTACAAATTCATCATGCATATGTTCTTTGTATGATCACGTGGCTGATTGGATATAAGGAATTAAAGCAAGAACAAAATACTAGAGGCTTGGGTGATAGGAATTTGAGCTAAAATTAGGTATGTGTGGATTATTAAATTTAAGTTGTTTTATGGAATAGGCTAAGGCATTAGCTTATGTGTTTGATTGAATAAGCATGATGGACTATTAAGAACAAGAAAAGATTGATTTTTTAGGGCAGAAGCAAAGTAGTGGATTTAAGCCATAAGCTGTTTTGGCACATAAGTGATTATTTAGAGTTATTTTTTTTGGGCTGCTATAAACTAAAGGATAATATCAAGTGGTATATGTATGGTTTTTGATACGTTATTATGTTATTATGTTTGGAATGATAGAACAAAAGCTTGAGTTATTTTATGAATGGTTAATGTTTGTGAAATGTTCTATATGAGTATTAGTGTGTAGATTAGATGATTTGTTAGAGTTTAATAGTAATGATATTTTTACTTGTGTATTTGACATTGATAGTTTGTGGATTTAAAGAAGTATATGGATGATTAGTAATAAAAAGAACATATAAAGTTATACGATATGTGTATAAATAATTTAAGAACTTGTTTGGATTTGGATTAAGTTGGTGATTGATGGAATGTCTATGAATTATTAGAATAAGTTGGCATAATTATAGCATGACTATTATGCCATATGAATGGTACATTTGAAACATAATAAATATGAGATAGTGGAATGACTATTTCTGAATTAGGTATCCTTATTAGTGTATCCTAAAATCTCTTTTATGTTAATAAGTATGTTTATGCTAGTATAAATGTTGGAGGGAAATTCTAACAAGACAATTGATGTATAAAATTATAGAAATGATTTGAAAGAAAATTTGAAATGTAATCTATGAGTAATATGCTCACAGTGAATTATAGAAAGTCACAGAAAAATGGAAATGATGAGAAAAATTGAAATGAGTAACATGCTCATAGAAAAAGAAAGAAAGAAAGAAATGAGAATATTGAGAAATCTCCGTTTGCTGCAACGAAGAGATAATGCAGCCTATGAGTAACAAGCTCATAGATATTTTATGAAATCTCCGTTTGCTGCAACGAAGAGATAATGCAGCCTATGAACCAAATTGTTCATAGTATACCGTTCACCACAACGAAGAGATAATGTGGTATATTCCGTTCGCCACAACGAAGAGATAATGTGGTATATTTCCGTTCGCCACAACGAAGAGATAATGTGGTATATTCCGTTCGCCACAACGAAGAGATAATGTGGTATATATTCCGTTTGCCACAACGAAGAGATAATGTGGTATATTTCCGTTCGCCACAACGAAGAGATAATGTGGTATATTCCGTTCGCCACAACGAAGAGATAATGTGGTATATTTCCGTTCGCCACAACGAAGAGATAATGTGGTATATTCCGTTCGCCACAACGAAGAGATAATGTGGTATATATTCCGTTTGCTACAACGAAGAGATAATGTAGCCTATGAGGTACGGCTCATAATAACGAATGAAATGTATAATTAATGATATGAAATTTTAAGTCTAAAATTATTGGAATAATATTTGAAAGAGAACAAAAATAAAATTATGGAACCAAGGAAAATTCTAAGGATCCTCCAACATGAATACTAACATAGCATACACATATTAATATAAAAGTTATGTTTAAAATAAATTAGCTACGAAGCAATGTTTCATGGGTATTTTATCAATAGTTGGAAATGAGGAATGTTAGTTATGGAACTAGGCTTAGTTAGCCGAAATTAGTTATTATCGGAAAAGGATCAGAGACATACTCAGATAAGTATGTCAAAGTATAAGTTATATCAGAATACGATAGATCGGATATATGTTTATGATTAGTATTATGTTTATGATTAAAATTATGAGTATGACATTGCATCTTCTCTTTTGCGTTTATACTTTATTTTTTATTTGAAATCAGATGGGTTTGGATCTCATCATGAGAACATTGTATATTTAACTGTCTGTATGTTGCAGCTAAGTGATTGTTTAAAAATCGCATCAAATTGAAATATTGAATATTGTTTAGGATTTATTTTTATTCTCGTCGGTTATTGAGCACATATTTCAGCTTTTGGAAGCTTTTAGTGTATGACATTTATATGGCAAATGGGCTCTGAACATGATGAATGTGGTTGATTAGTTTTGCTGTACAGTTTGCAAGTATAACACGAAAAATGAAGTCTTTAAAACTTGTGTTTGGATGTCTAGAATGTTTTATTTTGAGTTGTATAAGCAGTATGAAAATAAAGATGTTATTTGGAGATTCTGGCTGATAGAACAGGTTTTCAAAACAGGATTTACATCCTGGAAATGTTAAAATTTAGAGGAAACTCTGTCGAAATTTCAGTGAATATTTATTTTGAATTGAAATTTTGAATTGAAATTTTTATGTATTATAGTTGTCAAGTTTGGTTAATAGGCTTGCCGGGCTAGAATGATCTAGTTCGTGCGCCGGTCACGATGATTATTTTTGGGTCGTGACAAAGATGGTATCAGAGCAGGTTGATTCAGATCATGCCTTGGGTCAATGAAATTCAATAAGATGTAGTGTGACTATTGGGTTCCAGATATTTATTCCAAATGTCATGTCTGGCTGAGCCTGATCAACTCAGACTAGTATTTGACAGTTAGAACAAATGTATGAGAGCTGAATAAGACCTTGGAGGAATGATGCGTACGAAGAAGGAAAGACAGGATGTGAAGTTTATAATGAATTTTCTTAAGGAAGTATTCAACGCGAATGGTGGCTGGTACTTGTGCAGTAAGATTTTTCACAGGCATAAGGGGGAAGTCCAGTATAGTGACAAGTATCTGAGTGGAAAAAAAAAATGTAACAAGGGAAATCGATAAATTAGTAAGTCAGAAAGAATCAGTTCGTAACAGACATATGTTGGAATCTAAAGTTGAAAGTTGAAGAAATTATTTGTGCTTATTAGCAAGTAAAACCTTAAATTTCGAGGGCGAAATTTCTTTAAGGGGGGTAGATTGTAATATCCCGCGTAATTTTAAATAAATTGTCGTATCAGTTACATGTCAGAACGGAAATAATTTTCAAAGGATTAATTACTTATTGAGAAATCGACGATATTTGGTAAGTTTATCGTATTAATATTCCAACGGACATGAGAAATTAAATGGTTACGAATTAACGGAGGATAATTATGTCTTTTTCACTTGAAGGGTATTTTGGTAATTTTGTCACTCAAGATTTTTTTAAAATTGGTTGAAGGTCAAAAATTTCTCACACTTTCTACATTCTTCTTTCCCTAAAAATATCATATTTTTTTTCTACTCCCACCTTCTAGCTCACTCACGGCCTCCTCCCTCTTTACTCATAATCTTCTCTTTTTTTTCTTCTTTTCTTCTCCAAGAAATTAACATGCAAGCTTTCTACCATAATCCCTATGTAATTTGAAAGGTATTACCAACTTTAAACCCTTCTCTCCATCCTTTTCCCTTTGGCCGATGTTGTACTCCCTCTATAACTTGGAAGAAGTTTTACAAATTCATCATGCATATGTTCTTTGTATGATCACGTGGCTGATTGGATATAAGGAATTAAAGCAAGAACAAAATACTAGAGGCTTGGGTGATAGGAATTTGAGCTAAAATTAGGTATGTGTGGATTATTAAATTTAAGTTGTTTTATGGAATAGGCTAAGGCATTAGCTTATGTGTTTGATTGAATAAGCATGATGGACTATTAAGAACAAGAAAAGATTGATTTTTTAGGGCAGAAGCAAAGTAGTGGATTTAAGCCATAAGCTGTTTTGGCACATAAGTGATTATTTAGAGTTATTTTTTTTGGGCTGCTATAAACTAAAGGATAATATCAAGTGGTATATGTATGGTTTTTGATACGTTATTATGTTATTATGTTTGGAATGATAGAACAAAAGCTTGAGTTATTTTATGAATGGTTAATGTTTGTGAAATGTTCTATATGAGTATTAGTGTGTAGATTAGATGATTTGTTAGAGTTTAATAGTAATGATATTTTTACTTGTGTATTTGACATTGATAGTTTGTGGATTTAAAGAAGTATATGGATGATTAGTAATAAAAAGAACATATAAAGTTATACGATATGTGTATAAATAATTTAAGAACTTGTTTGGATTTGGATTAAGTTGGTGATTGATGGAATGTCTATGAATTATTAGAATAAGTTGGCATAATTATAGCATGACTATTATGCCATATGAATGGTACATTTGAAACATAATAAATATGAGATAGTGGAATGACTATTTCTGAATTAGGTATCCTTATTAGTGTATCCTAAAATCTCTTTTATGTTAATAAGTATGTTTATGCTAGTATAAATGTTGGAGGGAAATTCTAACAAGACAATTGATGTATAAAATTATAGAAATGATTTGAAAGAAAATTTGAAATGTAATCTATGAGTAATATGCTCACAGTGAATTATAGAAAGTCACAGAAAAATGGAAATGATGAGAAAAATTGAAATGAGTAACATGCTCATAGAAAAAGAAAGAAAGAAAGAAATGAGAATATTGAGAAATCTCCGTTTGCTGCAACGAAGAGATAATGCAGCCTATGAGTAACAAGCTCATAGATATTTTATGAAATCTCCGTTTGCTGCAACGAAGAGATAATGCAGCCTATGAACCAAATTGTTCATAGTATACCGTTCACCACAACGAAGAGATAATGTGGTATATTCCGTTCGCCACAACGAAGAGATAATGTGGTATATTTCCGTTCGCCACAACGAAGAGATAATGTGGTATATTCCGTTCGCCACAACGAAGAGATAATGTGGTATATATTCCGTTTGCCACAACGAAGAGATAATGTGGTATATTTCCGTTCGCCACAACGAAGAGATAATGTGGTATATTCCGTTCGCCACAACGAAGAGATAATGTGGTATATTTCCGTTCGCCACAACGAAGAGATAATGTGGTATATTCCGTTCGCCACAACGAAGAGATAATGTGGTATATATTCCGTTTGCTACAACGAAGAGATAATGTAGCCTATGAGGTACGGCTCATAATAACGAATGAAATGTATAATTAATGATATGAAATTTTAAGTCTAAAATTATTGGAATAATATTTGAAAGAGAACAAAAATAAAATTATGGAACCAAGGAAAATTCTAAGGATCCTCCAACATGAATACTAACATAGCATACACATATTAATATAAAAGTTATGTTTAAAATAAATTAGCTACGAAGCAATGTTTCATGGGTATTTTATCAATAGTTGGAAATGAGGAATGTTAGTTATGGAACTAGGCTTAGTTAGCCGAAATTAGTTATTATCGGAAAAGGATCAGAGACATACTCAGATAAGTATGTCAAAGTATAAGTTATATCAGAATACGATAGATCGGATATATGTTTATGATTAGTATTATGTTTATGATTAAAATTATGAGTATGACATTGCATCTTCTCTTTTGCGTTTATACTTTATTTTTTATTTGAAATCAGATGGGTTTGGATCTCATCATGAGAACATTGTATATTTAACTGTCTGTATGTTGCAGCTAAGTGATTGTTTAAAAATCGCATCAAATTGAAATATTGAATATTGTTTAGGATTTATTTTTATTCTCGTCGGTTATTGAGCACATATTTCAGCTTTTGGAAGCTTTTAGTGTATGACATTTATATGGCAAATGGGCTCTGAACATGATGAATGTGGTTGATTAGTTTTGCTGTACAGTTTGCAAGTATAACACGAAAAATGAAGTCTTTAAAACTTGTGTTTGGATGTCTAGAATGTTTTATTTTGAGTTGTATAAGCAGTATGAAAATAAAGATGTTATTTGGAGATTCTGGCTGATAGAACAGGTTTTCAAAACAGGATTTACATCCTGGAAATGTTAAAATTTAGAGGAAACTCTGTCGAAATTTCAGTGAATATTTATTTTGAATTGAAATTTTGAATTGAAATTTTTATGTATTATAGTTGTCAAGTTTGGTTAATAGGCTTGCCGGGCTAGAATGATCTAGTTCGTGCGCCGGTCACGATGATTATTTTTGGGTCGTGACATAATTCATCACGCATCGGACTTGTTCCATTGATACAGCATATCCAACCCAGGAATCATTACTATGCACTAAACTAAAAGGATGATACCGCATGTTAACTAGAGCAGGATGGTCAGAAAAATGGTGCATAATTCAATTCCCAAATTTCGAAAATGTATTATCATTGTTGAGAATCAATATGCAGTTTAGTTAGGAAAGTCATATATATCCAACTCAGAAAATATTACTGTATGGAAAACGCAAATTTACACATATTATATTGGTCAAAAGTTAAAGCAATCTACTGAGAAACAAATACAAGAAAGAGCAATCAGTATTTGGCGTTCCCAATTTCTTCTGCTTTCTGTTGGAACACGAAACATGTCTGTATTTGTCTTTAGCCTGGATGGAAGGTTCCTTCGATTTAAACCAAACAAGATGAACAAAGTTAAGTATCACTATATCACACAGTCATATCAACATTTTTAAGCGTTTGTTCAAGTAGAGTACTTACAAGACATCAGTTTCCCTCATTTGCCTGCAGAACGGCAGTTAAAGCCTCCAGATTGTCCACATGACATCTAGGGCACATGGATTTGTTCTGAAGTTCCTCACCAAGTGAACTGTATGTTGCTTCTAATTTCGAAGACAACTTGTTTCCAGTTAAGAAAATAGCTGCTCTATTGATGCTAGTCAAATAAACATTTTATCTACTATAATCATACTAGGATCTTTAAGCCGGGTTATAGAGAAGAAGCATACTTCCGTGTAGCAACTAAACTTCAAAATTTAATTCATTCTAGTTTTTACTTTTATTTTCATTATTTATATGAAACAAATAGAATGTCAAAAGTCTACATAGTGACCATTTGGATTTTGGCAGGTTACATTCTTGCATTGGTCAAATTTCTCATTAATTTCTAGTCGTACAATTGAACATGAAACATGCCAAAAACGCAGCTTATCTAATAAATCGATTTTATGTGCTGTTGAACATGGTTGACATGTCTATACTACATTTGCGTATTGATGTGATCAGGATTCTACTTTTATGTTAGTGAAATTATTTCCAGATTTCAGGTTGTGTAACATGTGAGATGAGAGAGTGTAAAAACAACGTCACCAGCTTGATAGTTAGAAGGATATATGGTGAGATCTTGCAATTCTTTTGTTTCTGTGACTATCTTATTCATTAAAGACACCTTTCTTTCACAATCAATCAGCTCACGCTGGACCTGCAGCAGGTTCACATTACCATGAGAAAGAGTTATTATAGAAAGAAAATAAAATGATAACTTTATAGCATTTGATTTTGAACTTACGTTCTCATAAATTTTCTGTTGGGCTTGGAATTCATCATCCTCTTTAGTAGTTTGAGATATTATCTCTGAAAGCCTACTTTCAAGAGCACCTAGAGCAACATCAGCATCATTTTCTTTCATAGTTACTTGCGCCGGATCTTAAACAAAGTCAAAGTCAATCTTAGTAAGCTAGTCAAAATTCAAATATAGAGGACTAAAGCAAGATGAGTATAAGCAGCTCATGCAGAGCTCAAATAAAATTATGCAGAGAAAGGACTGAACTGCTTGAAGAAATCCTCAACGTAAATGAATAAATAATCATGACTTACAAGTTACAATATCTAATATCAGGAAACCAGTAATCAAGCAAACTACAACCTTAGGAAAACAGTACAAATCAAATATGAATTATTAACAGAAAATATACAGAACCTGAATCAGAGATATGAAGTAGATACTAGAGTTAGTGACTGTTGGTTAGAAAAATAACAGAATTTTAAATCGATATATTATAAAGAGATATGGACAGAAGATACAGGGTATCATGTGTAGCTCAAGATCAGTTTTTAGAGGGAGATCTTGCGCTCTCGACATGCATCAAGGAACTCGTATTCGTTCTTTCTTCCCAACTATTATTGCTCATCACAAATTCGGGATAATGGAGATCTAATTTTTTCTGTAACACTGGTTCAATACCTATCAATTGGTTCAGATGTCAAAACAAGAGATCCCATGACAAAAAATCAAGAATTTAGGGGAAAATTGTACGGTTCTGAGGCCTTTTCCTGTATAATAGACAGAAGACCAATCCTTTACAAATATAGCAGAGATTACAGGAAATTTTCCTCAAGTCTAACCTAGTATTAAATTTTTCTAGCAGTATTACGGTAAAATTTTCTGATGTTTACTATGATAACATTTGAAAGTGGCAACTTGGAATGCTTTCTTAAAGTGTCCAACTGTCCATGTGCACATATTAGCCCCCAAGTGTGTTCTCTCCTTAACAAATCCATCCATCATCTTCACAGTTTGGTCTTTCCATCAACTACATTTAATAATGTATAATGAAATAGTATGAGGCACAATAACCACATGTGTAACATTGAGTGCCATTGAAGTTGCCTATATCAGTTCCACATGATGCCGACTTGGAAAAAGGATGGATTTGTCACACGAAATAAAGGATTTGTGAAGTTGGTAATATCTTAGACTAATTATTGCATGTAGACACTTCAAAGGACAAAAAGAAAAGTTGCCACTTCCAGGAACCATGTTATAGCATTTTAAATGTATATTTTGGTACAAATACACATATTCTATCAGGACGCTGTAATAATATTGTTGTACTAATTCAAACATGTATCAAAAGATCAACATAAAACTTGGATAAGATATTTTAGTAAAAGAAACTAGAAGTTAAGGTCACTGTAATCAGAACCAGAAAATATATACTGCTCAATCTTGTCGAAATAAAGTAAATGCACTTTGTCAGCAGGAATGAAAAAAAGTAAAAACTTATCCCTTGGTTCCTTACTTCTTACGACCTCATAATTTTACAAACATTAAGCTTCAGAAGAAAATTTTCATCTGTAACAGAGGGAAGAATGGAGAACCTCTACAAGCTTCATATTCTACAGCATCAATGTCCCCAGAAATGAGGCTCTCTTGAAATTTCCTATATTAATATTAAATGAGGGATCAGTAACTGTTGTAAGGTTGTGAAAGCTGATGCTATAAAGGCACACTTTAAATATGACACTTGCGAACTTCTGCAGTGAGTATCAAATAAGTGACTAGGTGCAAGATACGTGACTGGAAGTCAGTAACTGTTGTAAGGTTGTGAAAGCTGATGCTATAAAGGCACACTTTAAATATGACACTTGCGAACTTCTGCAGTGAGTATCAAATAAGTGACTAGGTGCAAGATACGTGACTGGAAGTTATCAGGTAAGATTGAGGATTTTCAAGAATACCTCATGTATGCCTCAGTTTTTTTATACGGCTAAATTTCAATAGATATGCAATGGTGGGAGGATTTTCACGCATATCATAACCTCAAAGAACTTGTCGCAAAAAAGTGAACATGTTTGCGTGTAAAAAGCCAAATTAATAGAAATGTAGTATAATGTTACAAACATACAACAAGAGAGGAGCACAATATTTTCTAATTTCAAAAATAATAAAAGCAATTTAGTTTTTTTGTAAATTGTATACTAGGCAGGCAACCTCTTGATAATGAAGTAGTTCAGAAAATTCATCAGATATGTTAAAACTCCACCAAGAATCAGAAACATGGGTTCAGATTTCAGAAGGTAAAGGTAACAACAGTGCTAAAACATGAAGAAAATAATACAAGCATTGTATATACTAAAGTATAATTTGATTCCCGAAAGCGATAATTGCTATTTTACTGCTGTGCAAAACAATGACTAAATGGGGAAGAGTATGCATAAGATTTTCTTCAATGAGACGAACCTTATCTTGGCATTCAGGTCAAGCATGTTGCGGATGAATTGATCGCTGCAAAAAATATGACATATATGCAAGACTTGTTGTTTCCAAAATTGATGGCACAGCATTGTCAAACAAAAATGATTGGAACAAGCGATGGAAAGTGGCAGGTCATTACCGTAAAGTCGCTTCTTCATTCTTTGAACATGAAATCACAATTAACAAAAGATACATGATTGAATGAGATCTTTGAAACTTAAACATCATAACAATTGAAATTCCAAATACAATACAAGAGAATTTTCTTTGTTCTGAGAATATTCACCTTGAGTGTTTCCAAATCAGATTCCACAACAGACATATCATTCTGAGTTAGAGACACCCTCGCCTGCAATCAATCACATTTTCAAGTTCAATATATCGATAATAAAACCAACAAACCATTGCAACTACACGAGAATATAACCTATTTGAATTAACTTATTTGAACTTATCTACTTACATAAACACTTGCGAGACTATTTAATAGAGCTTAAGAAAATAGCTTCTAATATGTTCATAAACTTTTTTCAGCTTATCTCAACAAGCTCTTCAAGATAGCTTATAAAAATAGCTTATATGTCCATAACTGTTTTCATACGCTCTTCAAAGCTTATGAAAATAGCTTATAATAAGTACACAACTATTTTCAGCTTGTTTCCATAAACTCTTCAAGATAAGTACACAACTGTTTTCAGCTTGTTTCCATAAACTCTTCAAGATAGCTTATGAAAATAGCTTGTACAATGTCAATAAACTGTTTTCAACTTATTTCCATAAGCTCTTCAGAATAACTTATGAAAACAGCTTATACAGAAATTTGACTTTGATTATCTTTTTTTCATACACATAACTTTAAAATAAGCACTTCTAATGCTTAAAGAAGTTGTTTATCCAAACAAGACCTAAAAATAGCTTATACAGCAATTTGACTTTATTTATCCTTTTCTTCAGAAATAACTTATAAATAAGCACTTATTACACTTAATTAAGTTGTTCATCCAAACAAGACCTAAAAGCAGCTTATACAGAAATTCGACTTAATTAATCTTTTTCTTTAGAAAGAACTTATACAAATAAGCGCTTATAACACTTAATTAAGTTGTTTATCCAAACATGACCTAAAAACTCATAACTAAACAATTAAGTAACTAACCTCTAGGGTTTGAACGGAAGATTCACTCAAGAACAATTGAAGTTCAAAGCCTTTAAGTTCCTGTTCAACAAGCTCTTTACAGCGTTTTGATTTCTCGAGATCTTCATTAGCATCGCTTAACTCTGATTTAAGCGTTTCAATTTGCTTTCTCAGAGTAACCACTCTTCGTTCTTCGCAATTTCAAGGAACGAAATCAGAAACATTGTTTGAATTGAAATTAAGGCGCGAAAATTGAAGCTATGAGAAATTCGAACGAAGAAGGAAATGATACCTCCTTGAGATTTCTCGGTGGCAAAATTGCGGATTATGCTTAGAAGTTGTTTGTGAGGATCGTTTCCAGTTCCCGCCATTGTTGTGAGTTTCTGAAGCTTCTTGAACAAACTATGCGTATTTATACCTAGAATCTTGGCTCCGAAATTATTTATTTTTCGGATACAAATTCACTTTAAATAACTTGTTTGTAGAAAATTTTGAAAATAAAAAAACATTTTTGGTTTGGACAACAAAGCTATTTATTATTTTTTTTCACTTGGAGGTATTTTTATTCTAAACGTGTCAACAATATTTTTATTTTTTTTATAATCACAAGGCAATATTTTTTTTTTTGAAAGTGTCGACAATAAACAAATCAAGCCCAAACACCACATTTGACAGATTACTCACAACACGCCCCTTCCCCGCAAGGGGGTGCACGGAGCAACGTCTCTTTACTCACGTTTCCGCGAATATCTCACATGCGGTCACACTTCCCAAGATTTCGTAACCGTCGGACACACGTGTGCCATTACAACAGCTCTGCATTCACCCACCTCTACAAATAGGAGGCTCCTCGTAGCCTCCAGGGTAAAATCTCTCTCACTTTTAAACCCCATTCTGACCCCTACTGACTTGAGAGTCGGAGTGTCTACAGGTACACACCCCCGTCGTTCCAGTATTCAACTGACACATTTCCACCACCTTCAACCACCACATTAAAGAACCACCGACAGTCACCTTCTAATCAGGTACGATCAGTGGCGCCGTCTGTGGGGAATAACAAGCTATCCCCGTTTTTACCTAAAAAAACCAAAGCTTTCATACAAAAAATCATGGCTGCCAATGGTGCTCCCTTGCGCCTCCAGAGCCAAGTCCAACGACCTATCCGCGACGAACAAACGACTTGTCCCTCTCTTGCACCTAGCCCACGGAGAGGAACCACACCAACGAGTTCTTATCCAGCGGTTCCAGTGCAGGAACAACCACTCTTTGGTCCTCCACGACCTAACGAGGTGGCTGTCAACTCTACTCCAATGGAGTCATGGATGAGCTACCTACTCCGCAGGGTTAAACGACAAACATCGATAGTCGATGAGCAAAACCGACGCATTGCTGAGCTTGAGCAATCTAAGAAGTAGCTGATCAATCTCCGTGGTACTCCTTCCCCACCACGTATCAGAAGGGGAAGGAGCCATTGCCCGTCCAGATCCAGATCTCCCAAACGCTCTCTCAGCGTGAGATCTCCAAGTCAAGGTCGGCGGTCACCCAGAAGATCATCTCCAAGAAGATCCCCTCCAAGGCGCAATAGACGTTCTTGGTCTTCCTCCTCCTCTAGTTCCGATGATGATCGCGATGCTCGAAGCGATCGTAACACTTATAGTCCCTTCACATGGCGTATCAGCGAAGCTCATATCCCCCGTGGATTGGAAATCAGCTATTAACTTAATCATTGCTAAGACCTCCATTGTGGGTAATAACACCAAACAAACTGCTATAGGTGACATGTTAGAGTTTAGTGTAACAGCTCGTTTTTCGCTAAAATTATTTTAATTATTTATTATGTGTGTTTATATGTGCTTATGTGTGATTCTTGTCTCTGTATGTATTTTAATTTGGGATTAGTGGATTTTTGGCCTATAAGGGGTATTTTAGTCATTTTTAAACTAAGGGGGATTTTGGTCATTTGGTGAGTAAAGGTAAATTAGTCATTTTATTAAGAGGGTTATTTTTGACGTTTTTAGTGAGAATAATTATTTTTACTAAGTTATTAGTGAGTTAGGGTAATTGTTTAGAGATGATAATTATTCAGTGATTTGATGAAAAGTATCATCGTTAATGTTCATCAAATCACCAGAGCTTGATACCACAAACGATGTTGCTCGTGATTTCTTCGTCGTTTTGAATTGCCGTGGTTCTGTTCTCTGTTCACGATTCGACGTTTTGGGTTGTTGTAGTCTGTTGTCATTTTCACCAAACCGCCACCAGCTTCCATCGATTTCGCGTTTACTAAGTTAGTGATTATGGGTGGTATGGGTTGATTGTTTGTTGGTGTTTTACTACAATCTTTGGAAGGATATGACCAGGGGAGATTCAACTAGTGTATAGTGAGTGAAATCAAGGCCATTGATGGTGCTTTGGTGATTCAATTTGGGACGGTAGCTATCCTAGGGTAGAGGATGAACAATGCGCAAAATGCCATGGCATATTGCTTTCCTTTTCACCGTATATATCTCCTTTATATATAATATAGATTATAAAATCGTTTAAATGGAAGCTAAAAATGGAAGAAAAAGTCCAAACCAAAAGGTGTAAGATATAGATAAATGTGGAGACTTGACGTACTTTGTCGTTGGTCAGGAATATTTTGATAGAATTATGGTTCAGAGAGTAGATCAATTTCACAATTTTGAAAGGAAAACAAGTTTTTTAGCCATTGCCCTGTTTCTGCATTATCATATTGTCACACATTGAAATTAATTCATCACGCATCGGACTTGTTCCATTGATACAGCATATCCAACCCAGGAATCATTACTATGCACTAAACTAAAAGGATGATACCGCATGTTAACTAGAGCAGGATGGTCAGAAAAATGGTGCATAATTCAATTCCCAAATTTCGAAAATGTATTATCATTGTTGAGAATCAATATGCAGTTTAGTTAGGAAAGTCATATATATCCAACTCAGAAAATATTACTGTATGGAAAACGCAAATTTACACATATTATATTGGTCAAAAGTTAAAGCAATCTACTGAGAAACAAATACAAGAAGGAGCAATCAGTATTTGGCGTTCCCAATTTCTTCTGCTTTCTGTTGGAACACGAAACATGTCTGTATTTGTCTTTAGCCTGGATGGAAGGTTCCTTCGATTTAAACCAAACAAGATGAACAAAGTTAAGTATCACTATATCACACAGTCATATCAACATTTTTAAGCGTTTGTTCAAGT
Source organism: Medicago sativa (assembly GCF_051527215.1). Classification (NCBI taxonomy): domain Eukaryota; kingdom Viridiplantae; phylum Streptophyta; class Magnoliopsida; order Fabales; family Fabaceae; genus Medicago; species Medicago sativa. The sequence goes on along the minus strand of NC_140755.1, from coordinate 34,675,929 downwards.
AGAGTACTTACAAGACATCAGTTTCCCTCATTTGCCTGCAGAACGGCAGTTAAAGCCTCCAGATTGTCCACATGACATCTAGGGCACATGGATTTGTTCTGAAGTTCCTCACCAAGTGAACTGTATGTTGCTTCTAATTTCGAAGACAACTTGTTTCCAGTTAAGAAAATAGCTGCTCTATTGATGCTAGTCAAATAAACATTTTATCTACTATAATCATACTAGGATCTTTAAGCCGGGTTATAGAGAAGAAGCATACTTCCGTGTAGCAACTAAACTTCAAAATTTAATTCATTCTAGTTTTTACTTTTATTTTCATTATTTATATGAAACAAATAGAATGTCAAAAGTCTACATAGTGACCATTTGGATTTTGGCAGGTTACATTCTTGCATTGGTCAAATTTCTCATTAATTTCTAGTCGTACAATTGAACATGAAACATGCCAAAAACGCAGCTTATCTAATAAATCGATTTTATGTGCTGTTGAACATGGTTGACATGTCTATACTACATTTGCGTATTGATGTGATCAGGATTCTACTTTTATGTTAGTGAAATTATTTCCAGATTTCAGGTTGTGTAACATGTGAGATGAGAGAGTGTAAAAACAACGTCACCAGCTTGATAGTTAGAAGGATATATGGTGAGATCTTGCAATTCTTTTGTTTCTGTGACTATCTTATTCATTAAAGACACCTTTCTTTCACAATCAATCAGCTCACGCTGGACCTGCAGCAGGTTCACATTACCATGAGAAAGAGTTATTATAGAAAGAAAATAAAATGATAACTTTATAGCATTTGATTTTGAACTTACGTTCTCATAAATTTTCTGTTGGGCTTGGAATTCATCATCCTCTTTAGTAGTTTGAGATATTATCTCTGAAAGCCTACTTTCAAGAGCACCTAGAGCAACATCAGCATCATTTTCTTTCATAGTTACTTGCGCCGGATCTTAAACAAAGTCAAAGTCAATCTTAGTAAGCTAGTCAAAATTCAAATATAGAGGACTAAAGCAAGATGAGTATAAGCAGCTCATGCAGAGCTCAAATAAAATTATGCAGAGAAAGGACTGAACTGCTTGAAGAAATCCTCAACGTAAATGAATAAATAATCATGACTTACAAGTTACAATATCTAATATCAGGAAACCAGTAATCAAGCAAACTACAACCTTAGGAAAACAGTACAAATCAAATATGAATTATTAACAGAAAATATACAGAACCTGAATCAGAGATATGAAGTAGATACTAGAGTTAGTGACTGTTGGTTAGAAAAATAACAGAATTTTAAATCGATATATTATAAAGAGATATGGACAGAAGATACAGGGTATCATGTGTAGCTCAAGATCAGTTTTTAGAGGGAGATCTTGCGCTCTCGACATGCATCAAGGAACTCGTATTCGTTCTTTCTTCCCAACTATTATTGCTCATCACAAATTCGGGATAATGGAGATCTAATTTTTTCTGTAACACTGGTTCAATACCTATCAATTGGTTCAGATGTCAAAACAAGAGATCCCATGACAAAAAATCAAGAATTTAGGGGAAAATTGTACGGTTCTGAGGCCTTTTCCTGTATAATAGACAGAAGACCAATCCTTTACAAATATAGCAGAGATTACAGGAAATTTTCCTCAAGTCTAACCTAGTATTAAATTTTTCTAGCAGTATTACGGTAAAATTTTCTGATGTTTACTATGATAACATTTGAAAGTGGCAACTTGGAATGCTTTCTTAAAGTGTCCAACTGTCCATGTGCACATATTAGCCCCCAAGTGTGTTCTCTCCTTAACAAATCCATCCATCATCTTCACAGTTTGGTCTTTCCATCAACTACATTTAATAATGTATAATGAAATAGTATGAGGCACAATAACCACATGTGTAACATTGAGTGCCATTGAAGTTGCCTATATCAGTTCCACATGATGCCGACTTGGAAAAAGGATGGATTTGTCACACGAAATAAAGGATTTGTGAAGTTGGTAATATCTTAGACTAATTATTGCATGTAGACACTTCAAAGGACAAAAAGAAAAGTTGCCACTTCCAGGAACCATGTTATAGCATTTTAAATGTATATTTTGGTACAAATACACATATTCTATCAGGACGCTGTAATAATATTGTTGTACTAATTCAAACATGTATCAAAAGATCAACATAAAACTTGGATAAGATATTTTAGTAAAAGAAACTAGAAGTTAAGGTCACTGTAATCAGAACCAGAAAATATATACTGCTCAATCTTGTCGAAATAAAGTAAATGCACTTTGTCAGCAGGAATGAAAAAAAGTAAAAACTTATCCCTTGGTTCCTTACTTCATACGACCTCATAATTTTACAAACATTAAGCTTCAGAAGAAAATTTTCATCTGTAACAGAGGGAAGAATGGAGAACCTCTACAAGCTTCATATTCTACAGCATCAATGTCCCCAGAAATGAGGCTCTCTTGAAATTTCCTATATTAATATTAAATGAGGGATCAGTAACTGTTGTAAGGTTGTGAAAGCTGATGCTATAAAGGCACACTTTAAATATGACACTTGCGAACTTCTGCAGTGAGTATCAAATAAGTGACTAGGTGCAAGATACGTGACTGGAAGTCAGTAACTGTTGTAAGGTTGTGAAAGCTGATGCTATAAAGGCACACTTTAAATACGACACTTGCGAACTTCTGCAGTGAGTATCAAATAAGTGACTAGGTGCAAGATACGTGACTGGAAGTTATCAGGTAAGATTGAGGATTTTCAAGAATACCTCATGTATGCCTCAGTTTTTTTATACGGCTAAATTTCAATAGATATGCAATGGTGGGAGGATTTTCACGCATATCATAACCTCAAAGAACTTGTCGCAAAAAAGTGAACATGTTTGCGTGTAAAAAGCCAAATTAATAGAAATGTAGTATAATGTTACAAACATACAACAAGAGAGGAGCACAATATTTTCTAATTTCAAAAATAATAAAAGCAATTTAGTTTTTTTGTAAATTGTATACTAGGCAGGCAACCTCTTGATAATGAAGTAGTTCAGAAAATTCATCAGATATGTTAAAACTCCACCAAGAATCAGAAACATGGGTTCAGATTTCAGAAGGTAAAGGTAACAACAGTGCTAAAACATGAAGAAAATAATACAAGCATTGTATATACTAAAGTATAATTTGATTCCCGAAAGCGATAATTGCTATTTTACTGCTGTGCAAAACAATGACTAAATGGGGAAGAGTATGCATAAGATTTTCTTCAATGAGACGAACCTTATCTTGGCATTCAGGTCAAGCATGTTGCGGATGAATTGATCGCTGCAAAAAATATGACATATATGCAAGACTTGTTGTTTCCAAAATTGATGGCACAGCATTGTCAAACAAAAATGATTGGAACAAGCGATGGAAAGTGGCAGGTCATTACCGTAAAGTCGCTTCTTCATTCTTTGAACATGAAATCACAATTAACAAAAGATACATGATTGAATGAGATCTTTGAAACTTAAACATCATAACAATTGAAATTCCAAATACAATACAAGAGAATTTTCTTTGTTCTGAGAATATTCACCTTGAGTGTTTCCAAATCAGATTCCACAACAGACATATCATTCTGAGTTAGAGACACCCTCGCCTGCAATCAATCACATTTTCAAGTTCAATATATCGATAATAAAACCAACAAACCATTGCAACTACACGAGAATATAACCTATTTGAATTAACTTATTTGAACTTATCTACTTACATAAACACTTGCGAGACTATTTAATAGAGCTTAAGAAAATAGCTTCTAATATGTTCATAAACTTTTTTCAGCTTATCTCAACAAGCTCTTCAAGATAGCTTATAAAAATAGCTTATATGTCCATAACTGTTTTCATACGCTCTTCAAAGCTTATGAAAATAGCTTATAATAAGTACACAACTATTTTCAGCTTGTTTCCATAAACTCTTCAAGATAAGTACACAACTGTTTTCAGCTTGTTTCCATAAACTCTTCAAGATAGCTTATGAAAATAGCTTGTACAATGTCAATAAACTGTTTTCAACTTATTTCCATAAGCTCTTCAGAATAACTTATGAAAACAGCTTATACAGAAATTTGACTTTGATTATCTTTTTTTCATACACATAACTTTAAAATAAGCACTTCTAATGCTTAAAGAAGTTGTTTATCCAAACAAGACCTAAAAATAGCTTATACAGCAATTTGACTTTATTTATCCTTTTCTTCAGAAATAACTTATAAATAAGCACTTATTACACTTAATTAAGTTGTTCATCCAAACAAGACCTAAAAGCAGCTTATACAGAAATTCGACTTAATTAATCTTTTTCTTTAGAAAGAACTTATACAAATAAGCGCTTATAACACTTAATTAAGTTGTTTATCCAAACATGACCTAAAAACTCATAACTAAACAATTAAGTAACTAACCTCTAGGGTTTGAACGGAAGATTCACTCAAGAACAATTGAAGTTCAAAGCCTTTAAGTTCCTGTTCAACAAGCTCTTTACAGCGTTTTGATTTCTCGAGATCTTCATTAGCATCGCTTAACTCTGATTTAAGCGTTTCAATTTGCTTTCTCAGAGTAACCACTCTTCGTTCTTCGCAATTTCAAGGAACGAAATCAGAAACATTGTTTGAATTGAAATTAAGGCGCGAAAATTGAAGCTATGAGAAATTCGAACGAAGAAGGAAATGATACCTCCTTGAGATTTCTCGGTGGCAAAATTGCGGATTATGCTTAGAAGTTGTTTGTGAGGATCGTTTCCAGTTCCCGCCATTGTTGTGAGTTTCTGAAGCTTCTTGAACAAACTATGCGTATTTATACCTAGAATCTTGGCTCCGAAATTATTTATTTTTCGGATACAAATTCACTTTAAATAACTTGTTTGTAGAAAATTTTGAAAATAAAAAAACATTTTTGGTTTGGACAACAAAGCTATTTATTATTTTTTTTCACTTGGAGGTATTTTTATTCTAAACGTGTCAACAATATTTTTATTTTTTTTATAATCACAAGGCAATATTTTTTTTTTTTGAAAGTGTCGACAATAAACAAATCAAGCCCAAACACCACATTTGACAGATTACTCACAACACGCCCCTTCCCCGCAAGGGGGTGCACGGAGCAACGTCTCTTTACTCACGTTTCCGCGAATATCTCACATGCGGTTACACTTCCCAAGATTTCGTAACCGTCGGACACACGTGTGCCATTACAACAGCTCTGCATTCACCCACCTCTACAAATAGGAGGCTCCTCGTAGCCTCCAGGGTAAAATCTCTCTCACTTTTAAACCCCATTCTGACCCCTACTGACTTGAGAGTCGGAGTGTCTACAGGTACACACCCCCGTCGTTCCAGTATTCAACTGACACATTTCCACCACCTTCAACCACCACATTAAAGAACCACCGACAGTCACCTTCTAATCAGGTACGATCAGTGGTGCCGTCTGTGGGGAATAACAAGCTATCCCCGTTTTTACCTAAAAAAACCAAAGCTTTCATACAAAAAATCATGGCTGCCAATGGTGCTCCCTTGCGCCTCCAGAGCCAAGTCCAACGACCTATCCGCGACGAACAAACGACTTGTCCCTCTCTTGCACCTAGCCCACGGAGAGGAACCACACCAACGAGTTCTTATCCAGCGGTTCCAGTGCAGGAACAACCACTCTTTGGTCCTCCACGACCTAACGAGGTGGCTGTCAACTCTACTCCAATGGAGTCATGGATGAGCTACCTACTCCGCAGGGTTAAACGACAAACATCGATAGTCGATGAGCAAAACCGACGCATTGCTGAGCTTGAGCAATCTAAGAAGTAGCTGATCAATCTCCGTGGTACTCCTTCCCCACCACGTATCAGAAGGGGAAGGAGCCATTGCCCGTCCAGATCCAGATCTCCCAAACGCTCTCTCAGCGTGAGATCTCCAAGTCAAGGTCGGCGGTCACCCAGAAGATCATCTCCAAGAAGATCCCCTCCAAGGCGCAATAGACGTTCTTGGTCTTCCTCCTCCTCTAGTTCCGATGATGATCGCGATGCTCGAAGCGATCGTAACACTTATAGTCCCTTCACATGGCGTATCAGCGAAGCTCATATCCCCCGTGGATTGGAAATCCGCTATTAACTTAATCATTGCTAAGACCTCCATTGTGGGTAATAACACCAAACAAACTGCTATAGGTGACATGTTAGAGTTTAGTGTAACAGCTCGTTTTTCGCTAAAATTATTTTAATTATTTATTATGTGTGTTTATATGTGCTTATGTGTGATTCTTGTCTCTGTATGTATTTTAATTTGGGATTAGTGGATTTTTGGCCTATAAGGGGTATTTTAGTCATTTTTAAACTAAGGGGGATTTTGGTCATTTGGTGAGTAAAGGTAAATTAGTCATTTTATTAAGAGGGTTATTTTTGACGTTTTTAGTGAGAATAATTATTTTTACTAAGTTATTAGTGAGTTAGGGTAATTGTTTAGAGATGATAATTATTCAGTGATTTGATGAAAAGTATCATCGTTAATGTTCATCAAATCACCAGAGCTTGATACCACAAACGATGTTGCTCGTGATTTCTTCGTCGTTTTGAATTGCCGTGGTTCTGTTCTCTGTTCACGATTCGACGTTTTGGGTTGTTGTAGTCTGTTGTCATTTTCACCAAACCGCCACCAGCTTCCATCGATTTCGCGTTTACTAAGTTAGTGATTATGGGTGGTATGGGTTGATTGTTTGTTGGTGTTTTACTACAATCTTTGGAAGGATATGACCAGGGGAGATTCAACTAGTGTATAGTGAGTGAAATCAAGGCCATTGATGGTGCTTTGGTGATTCAATTTGGGACGGTAGCTATCCTAGGGTAGAGGATGAACAATGCGCAAAATGCCATGGCATATTGCTTTCCTTTTCACCGTATATATCTCCTTTATATATAATATAGATTATAAAATCGTTTAAATGGAAGCTAAAAATGGAAGAAAAAGTCCAAACCAAAAGGTGTAAGATATAGATAAATGTGGAGACTTGACGTACTTTGTCGTTGGTCAGGAATATTTTGATAGAATTATGGTTCAGAGAGTAGATCAATTTCACAATTTTGAAAGGAAAACAAGTTTTTTAGCCATTGCCCTGTTTCTGCATTATCATATTGTCACACATTGAAATTAATTCATCACGCATCGGACTTGTTCCATTGATACAGCATATCCAACCCAGGAATCATTACTATGCACTAAACTAAAAGGATGATACCGCATGTTAACTAGAGCAGGATGGTCAGAAAAATGGTGCATAATTCAATTCCCAAATTTCGAAAATGTATTATCATTGTTGAGAATCAATATGCAGTTTAGTTAGGAAAGTCATATATATCCAACTCAGAAAATATTACTGTATGGAAAACGCAAATTTACACATATTATATTGGTCAAAAGTTAAAGCAATCTACTGAGAAACAAATACAAGAAGGAGCAATCAGTATTTGGCGTTCCCAATTTCTTCTGCTTTCTGTTGGAACACGAAACATGTCTGTATTTGTCTTTAGCCTGGATGGAAGGTTCCTTCGATTTAAACCAAACAAGATGAACAAAGTTAAGTATCACTATATCACACAGTCATATCAACATTTTTAAGCGTTTGTTCAAGTAGAGTACTTACAAGACATCAGTTTCCCTCATTTGCCTGCAGAACGGCAGTTAAAGCCTCCAGATTGTCCACATGACATCTAGGGCACATGGATTTGTTCTGAAGTTCCTCACCAAGTGAACTGTATGTTGCTTCTAATTTCGAAGACAACTTGTTTCCAGTTAAGAAAATAGCTGCTCTATTGATGCTAGTCAAATAAACATTTTATCTACTATAATCATACTAGGATCTTTAAGCCGGGTTATAGAGAAGAAGCATACTTCCGTGTAGCAACTAAACTTCAAAATTTAATTCATTCTAGTTTTTACTTTTATTTTCATTATTTATATGAAACAAATAGAATGTCAAAAGTCTACATAGTGACCATTTGGATTTTGGCAGGTTACATTCTTGCATTGGTCAAATTTCTCATTAATTTCTAGTCGTACAATTGAACATGAAACATGCCAAAAACGCAGCTTATCTAATAAATCGATTTTATGTGCTGTTGAACATGGTTGACATGTCTATACTACATTTGCGTATTGATGTGATCAGGATTCTACTTTTATGTTAGTGAAATTATTTCCAGATTTCAGGTTGTGTAACATGTGAGATGAGAGAGTGTAAAAACAACGTCACCAGCTTGATAGTTAGAAGGATATATGGTGAGATCTTGCAATTCTTTTGTTTCTGTGACTATCTTATTCATTAAAGACACCTTTCTTTCACAATCAATCAGCTCACGCTGGACCTGCAGCAGGTTCACATTACCATGAGAAAGAGTTATTATAGAAAGAAAATAAAATGATAACTTTATAGCATTTGATTTTGAACTTACGTTCTCATAAATTTTCTGTTGGGCTTGGAATTCATCATCCTCTTTAGTAGTTTGAGATATTATCTCTGAAAGCCTACTTTCAAGAGCACCTAGAGCAACATCAGCATCATTTTCTTTCATAGTTACTTGCGCCGGATCTTAAACAAAGTCAAAGTCAATCTTAGTAAGCTAGTCAAAATTCAAATATAGAGGACTAAAGCAAGATGAGTATAAGCAGCTCATGCAGAGCTCAAATAAAATTATGCAGAGAAAGGACTGAACTGCTTGAAGAAATCCTCAACGTAAATGAATAAATAATCATGACTTACAAGTTACAATATCTAATATCAGGAAACCAGTAATCAAGCAAACTACAACCTTAGGAAAACAGTACAAATCAAATATGAATTATTAACAGAAAATATACAGAACCTGAATCAGAGATATGAAGTAGATACTAGAGTTAGTGACTGTTGGTTAGAAAAATAACAGAATTTTAAATCGATATATTATAAAGAGATATGGACAGAAGATACAGGGTATCATGTGTAGCTCAAGATCAGTTTTTAGAGGGAGATCTTGCGCTCTCGACATGCATCAAGGAACTCGTATTCGTTCTTTCTTCCCAACTATTATTGCTCATCACAAATTCGGGATAATGGAGATCTAATTTTTTCTGTAACACTGGTTCAATACCTATCAATTGGTTCAGATGTCAAAACAAGAGATCCCATGACAAAAAATCAAGAATTTAGGGGAAAATTGTACGGTTCTGAGGCCTTTTCCTGTATAATAGACAGAAGACCAATCCTTTACAAATATAGCAGAGATTACAGGAAATTTTCCTCAAGTCTAACCTAGTATTAAATTTTTCTAGCAGTATTACGGTAAAATTTTCTGATGTTTACTATGATAACATTTGAAAGTGGCAACTTGGAATGCTTTCTTAAAGTGTCCAACTGTCCATGTGCACATATTAGCCCCCAAGTGTGTTCTCTCCTTAACAAATCCATCCATCATCTTCACAGTTTGGTCTTTCCATCAACTACATTTAATAATGTATAATGAAATAGTATGAGGCACAATAACCACATGTGTAACATTGAGTGCCATTGAAGTTGCCTATATCAGTTCCACATGATGCCGACTTGGAAAAAGGATGGATTTGTCACACGAAATAAAGGATTTGTGAAGTTGGTAATATCTTAGACTAATTATTGCATGTAGACACTTCAAAGGACAAAAAGAAAAGTTGCCACTTCCAGGAACCATGTTATAGCATTTTAAATGTATATTTTGGTACAAATACACATATTCTATCAGGACGCTGTAATAATATTGTTGTACTAATTCAAACATGTATCAAAAGATCAACATAAAACTTGGATAAGATATTTTAGTAAAAGAAACTAGAAGTTAAGGTCACTGTAATCAGAACCAGAAAATATATACTGCTCAATCTTGTCGAAATAAAGTAAATGCACTTTGTCAGCAGGAATGAAAAAAAGTAAAAACTTATCCCTTGGTTCCTTACTTCATACGACCTCATAATTTTACAAACATTAAGCTTCAGAAGAAAATTTTCATCTGTAACAGAGGGAAGAATGGAGAACCTCTACAAGCTTCATATTCTACAGCATCAATGTCCCCAGAAATGAGGCTCTCTTGAAATTTCCTATATTAATATTAAATGAGGGATCAGTAACTGTTGTAAGGTTGTGAAAGCTGATGCTATAAAGGCACACTTTAAATATGACACTTGCGAACTTCTGCAGTGAGTATCAAATAAGTGACTAGGTGCAAGATACGTGACTGGAAGTCAGTAACTGTTGTAAGGTTGTGAAAGCTGATGCTATAAAGGCACACTTTAAATACGACACTTGCGAACTTCTGCAGTGAGTATCAAATAAGTGACTAGGTGCAAGATACGTGACTGGAAGTTATCAGGTAAGATTGAGGATTTTCAAGAATACCTCATGTATGCCTCAGTTTTTTTATACGGCTAAATTTCAATAGATATGCAATGGTGGGAGGATTTTCACGCATATCATAACCTCAAAGAACTTGTCGCAAAAAAGTGAACATGTTTGCGTGTAAAAAGCCAAATTAATAGAAATGTAGTATAATGTTACAAACATACAACAAGAGAGGAGCACAATATTTTCTAATTTCAAAAATAATAAAAGCAATTTAGTTTTTTTGTAAATTGTATACTAGGCAGGCAACCTCTTGATAATGAAGTAGTTCAGAAAATTCATCAGATATGTTAAAACTCCACCAAGAATCAGAAACATGGGTTCAGATTTCAGAAGGTAAAGGTAACAACAGTGCTAAAACATGAAGAAAATAATACAAGCATTGTATATACTAAAGTATAATTTGATTCCCGAAAGCGATAATTGCTATTTTACTGCTGTGCAAAACAATGACTAAATGGGGAAGAGTATGCATAAGATTTTCTTCAATGAGACGAACCTTATCTTGGCATTCAGGTCAAGCATGTTGCGGATGAATTGATCGCTGCAAAAAATATGACATATATGCAAGACTTGTTGTTTCCAAAATTGATGGCACAGCATTGTCAAACAAAAATGATTGGAACAAGCGATGGAAAGTGGCAGGTCATTACCGTAAAGTCGCTTCTTCATTCTTTGAACATGAAATCACAATTAACAAAAGATACATGATTGAATGAGATCTTTGAAACTTAAACATCATAACAATTGAAATTCCAAATACAATACACGAGAATTTTCTTTGTTCTGAGAATATTCACCTTGAGTGTTTCCAAATCAGATTCCACAACAGACATATCATTCTGAGTTAGAGACACCCTCGCCTGCAATCAATCACATTTTCAAGTTCAATATATCGATAATAAAACCAACAAACCATTGCAACTACACGAGAATATAACCTATTTGAATTAACTTATTTGAACTTATCTACTTACATAAACACTTGCGAGACTATTTAATAGAGCTTAAGAAAATAGCTTCTAATATGTTCATAAACTTTTTTCAGCTTATCTCAACAAGCTCTTCAAGATAGCTTATAAAAATAGCTTATATGTCCATAACTGTTTTCATACGCTCTTCAAAGCTTATGAAAATAGCTTATAATAAGTACACAACTATTTTCAGCTTGTTTCCATAAACTCTTCAAGATAAGTACACAACTGTTTTCAGCTTGTTTCCATAAACTCTTCAAGATAGCTTATGAAAATAGCTTGTACAATGTCAATAAACTGTTTTCAACTTATTTCCATAAGCTCTTCAGAATAACTTATGAAAACAGCTTATACAGAAATTTGACTTTGATTATCTTTTTTTCATACACATAACTTTAAAATAAGCACTTCTAATGCTTAAAGAAGTTGTTTATCCAAACAAGACCTAAAAATAGCTTATACAGCAATTTGACTTTATTTATCCTTTTCTTCAGAAATAACTTATAAATAAGCACTTATTACACTTAATTAAGTTGTTCATCCAAACAAGACCTAAAAGCAGCTTATACAGAAATTCGACTTAATTAATCTTTTTCTTTAGAAAGAACTTATACAAATAAGCGCTTATAACACTTAATTAAGTTGTTTATCCAAACATGACCTAAAAACTCATAACTAAACAATTAAGTAACTAACCTCTAGGGTTTGAACGGAAGATTCACTCAAGAACAATTGAAGTTCAAAGCCTTTAAGTTCCTGTTCAACAAGCTCTTTACAGCGTTTTGATTTCTCGAGATCTTCATTAGCATCGCTTAACTCTGATTTAAGCGTTTCAATTTGCTTTCTCAGAGTAACCACTCTTCGTTCTTCGCAATTTCAAGGAACGAAATCAGAAACATTGTTTGAATTGAAATTAAGGCGCGAAAATTGAAGCTATGAGAAATTCGAACGAAGAAGGAAATGATACCTCCTTGAGATTTCTCGGTGGCAAAATTGCGGATTATGCTTAGAAGTTGTTTGTGAGGATCGTTTCCAGTTCCCGCCATTGTTGTGAGTTTCTGAAGCTTCTTGAACAAACTATGCGTATTTATACCTAGAATCTTGGCTCCGAAATTATTTATTTTTCGGATACAAATTCACTTTAAATAACTTGTTTGTAGAAAATTTTGAAAATAAAAAAACATTTTTGGTTTGGACAACAAAGCTATTTATTATTTTTTTTCACTTGGAGGTATTTTTAGGCAAATTCTATGGTACACTCAACATTTTGAGTGTACCAGTACACCAAAGCATTAAATTAGTTGTTTTTTTGAAGAAAAAAATAATTATTTTCTATCATTGACAATTATAATAATTAAATCTTCTTTATCAAAAGTGTCAATGAAATAAAATTTATTTATTTTGAATTTTTATTGCTCATAATAAAGAATATTGATTATTTATTATGAGAAAATGTTAAAAATTTAATATAATTCATATAAACAATGAAATGATGTTTTTTCTCATGAGATAATGTTTTCTAAAATATAAATGTTGACAAATAACTATTTATTTCATAGAATGATCATCAAATTTATAAGTTTATAAAGGAAGAGTACCGGTACACCTCAATTTGTGAGGTGTACCGTAGAAGTTCCCGTATTTTTATTCTAAACGTGTCAACAATATTTTTATTTTTTTTATAATCACAAGGCAATATTTTTTTTTTTGAAAGTGTCGACAATAAACAAATCAAGCCCAAACACCACATTTGACAGATTACTCACAACACGCCCCTTCCCCGCAAGGGGGTGCACGGAGCAACGTCTCTTTACTCACGTTTCCGCGAATATCTCACATGCGGTTACACTTCCCAAGATTTCGTAACCGTCGGACACACGTGTGCCATTACAACAGCTCTGCATTCACCCACCTCTACAAATAGGAGGCTCCTTGTAGCCTCCAGGGTAAAATCTCTCTCACTTTTAAACCCCATTCTGACCCCTACTGACTTGAGAGTCGGAGTGTCTACAGGTACACACCCCCGTCGTTCCAGTATTCAACTGACACATTTCCACCACCTTCAACCACCACATTAAAGAACCACCGACAGTCACCTTCTAATCAGGTACGATCAGTGGCGCCGTCTGTGGGGAATAACAAGCTATCCCCGTTTTTACCTAAAAAAACCAAAGCTTTCATACAAAAAATCATGGCTGCCAATGGTGCTCCCTTGCGCCTCCAGAGCCAAGTCCAACGACCTATCCGCGACGAACAAACGACTTGTCCCTCTCTTGCACCTAGCCCACGGAGAGGAACCACACCAACGAGTTCTTATCCAGCGGTTCCAGTGCAGGAACAACCACTCTTTGGTCCTCCACGACCTAACGAGGTGGCTGTCAACTCTACTCCAATGGAGTCATGGATGAGCTACCTACTCCGCAGGGTTAAACGACAAACATCGATAGTCGATGAGCAAAACCGACGCATTGCTGAGCTTGAGCAATCTAAGAAGTAGCTGATCAATCTCCGTGGTACTCCTTCCCCACCACGTATCAGAAGGGGAAGGAGCCATTGCCCGTCCAGATCCAGATCTCCCAAACGCTCTCTCAGCGTGAGATCTCCAAGTCAAGGTCGGCGGTCACCCAGAAGATCATCTCCAAGAAGATCCCCTCCAAGGTGCAATAGACGTTCTTGGTCTTCCTCCTCCTCTAGTTCCGATGATGATCGCGATGCTCGAAGCGATCGTAACACTTATAGTCCCTTCACATGGCGTATCAGCGAAGCTCATATCCCCCGTGGATTGGAAATCAGCTATTAACTTAATCATTGCTAAGACCTCCATTGTGGGTAATAACACCAAACAAACTGCTATAGGTGACATGTTAGAGTTTAGTGTAACAGCTCGTTTTTCGCTAAAATTATTTTAATTATTTATTATGTGTGTTTATATGTGCTTATGTGTGATTCTTGTCTCTGTATGTATTTTAATTTGGGATTAGTGGATTTTTGGCCTATAAGGGGTATTTTAGTCATTTTTAAACTAAGGGGGATTTTGGTCATTTGGTGAGTAAAGGTAAATTAGTCATTTTATTAAGAGGGTTATTTTTGACGTTTTTAGTGAGAATAATTATTTTTACTAAGTTATTAGTGAGTTAGGGTAATTGTTTAGAGATGATAATTATTCGGTGTTTTAACGGTTTAAGTGTGAGTAGTAACTTTTGAGAATTAATTGGTAAGAATGTTAAGCCCATTATGACAATTAGAAACCTAGCCCAATTAGTAGGTGGTATATAAGCATAACTCTTTTGAGAAATTAGGTTAAGCCACTCATTATTTCATTTAACAAAAACATAAGAGGTAGAGAGAGAAAGTGAATCAAGAGGAAAGAAGAGGAAGCTAGAGAGAGAGCTTGGGGTTTGAAGAGCTAGGAGCTAAATTCAAGCCATAGATAGGATCTTTGGTAAAGGGGATGATTTCCTTTTCATAATTAAGCTATAATATCCTATTTTCAATTGTGGGTTTAAGTACTTTTGTGTTAATTGTGACTTTTGTGATTTTTTAATAATGAAATTCGTGCTCCTAATTCAAGTCAATTTGTGGGTATGATAGACTTTATGAAATTGTGATGTTATGTGCTTAAATTTCATAGTTGTTGTTGTTGATAAGTTGTTTTGGTGTTTTTTGCTTATTAGAGTGTATATCATGAATTGATGAGTGATTATTGTTGAACATGTTTAAATTCACTTCATAAATGTTTATTTATGTTTGTATGTTAATGGGGTTTGAATTGGTGTGATTGTTTGTGAAGTTTGAATGAAAAATGAGAAAACTGTGGGTTTTGGTGAAAAATGAACATAACGATGATTTTGATGAGAATGGATGTTATGATTCCATGTTTTTTGTTGTTTTGATTGGCTTTTGATGTATAATAACTAATGAACAAGTTTGGGGAATGAATATGGGTCAAAAGGGATCAAAAATGAAATTTTGGAGTGAAAAATGTTGGGTTCCCGAGAGGAAACCCAAGAACAGGGTGCACCTGTCTGGTGCAACTTGCTAGGCGAGTTGCTCAGTGCAGACACCCATGTTTTTGTGTGTTCCGGGTGCTTCGGGGTCGATCTGAACTGTCCAAACTGATTCTTTTGATGTATTTAACTATTGTCATGCTTTGTAAATCTTTGGAAACATCAAATGAATTATTTTGAACTTGGTTTATGAATCGAATAAAACTTTTTGAAAAATGGTCAAGAACGCATAATTTTCCAAAACTCATTTTTCTCAAGGGAAAAATGTAGGGTTAAGGTTGTTTACTGTAACAATGATTTCTGAAATGGTTTTGGATGGTTTACATGAGTTTAACTTGGTTTTGCTTTGAAAATAGAATTCTTTTGGAAAAATGATAAAATGAGACGAACTTAGTGAAATTTTGGAATTAATGGGAATTGGCCTATGATGCTTATATGCATATGCTACTATAATCATATGTGAGTAGTGTATATGCTTGGTTGATGTATTTGAACATATTTACCTTATATGTATATTTACTTTATGTTCATGATAATATGATAGGATAAGAATGAATCAATGATAGTTGGGTGTTTAATATGATGATATGGTTAGATGTCCATCTTTTATGTGAAATGTGAATTTGAAACCTTATTGTTTCTTTGAGGTGATTGTTGTTGATCAAGATTATGATGATGATTCCTTTGGTGATTTCAACTTGATGAATTGATTATAACTTGTTGAATTGTAACTTGTTGATTGTATGGATGTAAGTATTTGATAATGCAAATGTTGGTGAAAAACATAATTGGTGATAATTATTATGTTGATTTATATATGTTGGTGAGTTATGCATTGTCGAGTCCTTACTTGAAGTCCATGCATCCATAGTCATTTTAAGGTGATTTGAAGAATTCAATTGGTGATGTTTATTACATAGCTTCTGCAAAACATAATTGGTGATGTTTAATATGTTGGTGGATTCATTAACGGTAAAATTATTTTCGAAATCCTAATGGTACCACATGCATCTAGATGAGTCTAAAACATTGCATGCACTTGTTAATTGGTGAGTCAAGTCATACTTGGATATGTGAATTTGGTGTGTATGTGCATTGGTGAATTTTGATGATTGTTGTGAATACTTGATAAAGGTGAATTGTGGAACACTCTAAACCCTTAAAGCGATAATTTACGCAAATAATACAAATCATGCAAAGGATTTATGATAGGGCCAAACCGCAAGTGCACGGCCTATCGAAGTAATAGTAGTAAGTAGAGTTATCGTTCCGCTAGGGAGTTGGTCAATCTAATTAACTTTTAGAAAATGATTAGAGGAGAAAGAAATAAGAAGTTGGAGAGTGCAGTTTTGAAAGTAAATAACAATAATATTAAAAAGCCTCGAGATCATTGGTTCATCATAATAACGAATCTTTTCACAAGCAAGCCTTAAACTTATAATTATACGTTAATCCTAATTTCTAAGGACAAGTTTCTCTTTAGCATATCACAGCTCCTCTCAAAGTCAGTGACTGTATCCCTCCAACAACCACACCTATTCTCATGGGTGATTGCCTTTGGGACCCTTGAAGATCGAAACTTTATGTGTCCCAAGGTTTGCTAGACTATTCTCATGTTTCGCAAACCTTGTCTAAATTCACTTGTTCGGATATCAAAGCTCCGCGTTCGCTTTATGAATTGATATCTGTGATGATGAATTAACCATTATCAAACCCTCCGCGTTTGCTTCCACAGTTTGATAATAATTAATTCATGTTAAAACGGTGAATTTAGATTAGGAATTAGGGTAACAATAATTAGGGTTTAAGGCTTGGCTTCATCCGGATTACGTCATTAGACTTATCTAACGATCCCAAGACAAAGAAGTCTACTCACTCATGTTCATCGTAGACATGGGGGAAGAAGAGAGAAAACAGTAAAATAAATTGCAAAGAAAGTAAAAGGAAATAAAGACTTTTTATTGAAATAATGCTTGAAATAAACAAAATAAAAGGTGAATGTTTTATGGTGGAGAGCTACTCTATTTATAGCTTTACAATCGACTTAGAAACTAAGCAACTAAAAGGATAAAACGGTAAAGCTGCAACAGGGTAACTTGGGCCCGAAGAAAAGCAGCAAAACAGGATTCTGGGGACGGGCACGGCCGTGCCACATGTTGGCACGGGCCGTGCCAAGCTTCTGAGTATGGGGGAACATATTTTTGTCCCGTATCTTCGTATTCTTGCGCTGTATTTGCTCCAACCCTCTTTCTTTTGCTCCAAGGCACCTTCCACCATATATTCATTCCTAAAATAAAATAAAAGACAATTTAAAGTAAAATATTCTAAAAGGAAATAAAATGCAATAAAACTAAATCAAATCTTATTTAAAACTAAACTAAATAAAGCATTAAAATAGACTAATCTATGACTCATCAAACTCCCCCACACTTGAATCTTTGCTTGTCCTCAAGCAAAAGGCAACAGACATAGTAGCAACAAAAGATTTATTCATGGCAATATTAAGAACACATGTCTCAAAAGAAAGGCTTTGCTTCAAGTACACTAATTACAATTTCAAATACTTCTCATAAACCTATTCTACCCAACATCAAGTCTCAAGTGAGTGTGTGTGTGCAGTCCAACCCTTTTCTTGCTCCTGTATAAGACAGATATTATGAAGAATAAGTTCTATCCTTAGTGCTAAAGTAACCGAGAAAAGTCCTTTCTTCATTTCATATAAGAGTGATGGGAATTTGAGTTAAAATTAAATTAGATTAACGATTAAGCACAAGGGGCTGCAGATGCTTAGGGGCTATCTATCCTCGTAGGAAGTCTTCTCGGATGTAATTGTCCTTTCCCCCTAGATTCAAAATCACCCTAAGCAGTGCTGCAAAATTTTATTTGTTTCATCTCCGCGTAGGAAGTCTTTTTGGATGTAATTGTCCTTTCCCCCTAGCATTGATGAATTTGTTTCACTTTAGTTCAAATTAGGGAGTCACCACCACAATTAGGAAGTTAGGGATTGTCCTTTCCCCCACATGTTGGTGCCATTCTCCCGCCCCACTTAACTTTAACAATTTAAGAATATAACAATTAAGAACATTTGATTAATTTCCCATACAAACTTATACTACTTTTACTCTTAAGACTTTAAAGGGTCTAAGTTAACACTAAAGATAGAACGTGTTCCTTAAAATACCTATTCATACACTTGCTCAAGGATTGCAACCGGGTGCTTTTCTCATTGGAGAATTTCACAATAAAACAAGACATGGGTATAGCAAGTACATAAGAAACACAAGAAACTACTTTTATGTACAAGAAGCAACCTTTTAAAGAAGAGACAAAACAAAAAAAATTCATGCCATTTTTTACATTAAAAACAAGCTACTAGTCATGCCTCTTGCTATAAAAACAAAACAAAAAGAATAAAGTTCAAGGGAGTTTGGACACTACGACTCTAGACACTTTATTAGCCCCCCCCCCCCCCCCCCCCCACACACACACACACACACACACTTAGGGGAAGCATTGTCCTCAATGATTCAAAAGAAAAAGAAATTAAAGAGAAGAAGAAGAAGAAGAAGAAGAAGAAGAAGAAGAAATAGAAGAGGAAGAAGAAAGAAGGAGTAGAAGAAGATTGGAAGAAAGAGTGAAGAGAGAAAGGAAGAGAGGAAGAGGAAAGCTCACATGTTCTCATTGAGGTCCATAAGGAGGACCTTGGAGATTGAATTGGTGCATCATCCTTCGGAGCATTTCATTGTTTTCTTCCGTCAAGCGGTTGCCCCTTTGGACATCATTTCTCAGCCCCAAAAGTTCTACACCTTGCTTTTGTTGCTCGGTGCTTATCCTCTCCACCTCGGTTCGCATCCATGCCCATCTTTCATCATTAGTAAGTTCTCCGGCATCATGGTCATGGTGCTCCTCCTCATGGTGCAGGTTAGTACCTTCTCCTTCGTCATGTTGCTCATGTACCTGTTCATTATCAACATACAACTAATTCTCCTCCACCTCGGTGTTAGTCCGAGATGGGTTAGGAAGCAAAAACAGAATAGGTACATTGAGTTTAAGGGCATATTGCATGGGTGGATGATGTGTAATGAATTTCATAGAGATTAATGTCTCTATGTTAAGCCTATTGTTGCCCTGAATTTCATTTATTCCCTCCTCCTTGCTCACTCCAAACTTCCTAGCAATGAACGTGATAACACCTCCCACCACTATTTCAGCTACAAGATTAGGCTTAGTTCCAATTGATGCGAGGTAGTCAAGCATGTAAAAACAAGTATTCACGGGATTATTAGTAAGCATAGCCCAAAGCATAAATATTTCATCCGTCCTACATGTTCCTACTTCTTTCCTACCCCAAATGGTACAAGCCATTACTCTCTGAAGGTACCTAAGAACTGGGTTGTGGATGTTACTAGCCTTGTTGGATCGTGAACCATATTGGTTTCTACCGGTGATGCATGTCCAAAAGCTAGCAGGGTTATAGTCTTCCGACTTTAGAGCTTGATTCCAAGAGTCATGGATGAACCCCGCATTTGCGAAGCCCATTTCATTGCAAAAGTTTTCAAGGGACATCTCGTAATCAATATTCAAAAGCCGGAAGGAGACTCTATGATCGGGGTCATCTAAATTCAACTTATCTTTCGTGAATTGGATAGAACTTAAAAACTCATAAGTAAAATTTTTATACCCCCTCATAGGACTAAGCATCTCACCCCATCCTAATCTATTCAGCAAATCAAAAGCATTGTCCCTAATCCCTAGGTTATTCATAGTATGAGAATGAGGGTACCTA
Source organism: Medicago sativa (assembly GCF_051527215.1). Lineage (NCBI taxonomy): Eukaryota > Viridiplantae > Streptophyta > Magnoliopsida > Fabales > Fabaceae > Medicago > Medicago sativa. The sequence goes on along the minus strand of NC_140755.1, from coordinate 34,655,732 downwards.
CAAGGATGCAAAGGTTTAGTGATAAGGATTTTGTACCTTTCTTTTTGGTTGTTATCCTTGAAGGCGATACCATGATTCTTTGTCGATGCTCTTTTCTTTGACGGAGGTCCTCCGGAAGATGTTGCCGGTTCCTTGCCACTTCTTCTTGAAGCCATTAGACCTTTGACCTTGGTTTGACTTTGGGGTTTTAATGAAGGTTAGGGTTTTGTTGATAATTTTAGTGGAAAGGGTTGGTTTTGGATTGGGGTTGATGTTTAAGTGAGGTTTGTGGGTTTAGATATGGAGATTGGTTAAGGTTTTGTGGTGTTTGGGTTAGGTTTTGAAAGATTAGGGTTTTGGTGAATTATGGGTTTGAATGGATGAAAGATGTTTTTGATTGGTGGTTTTTGTTTTGGATGAAGTTTGTGGTTGATTGGTGAAAGAATTGAGTGATTTGGTTAAGAATTGAGGGAGATATGAGGGTTTGAAGGGTTGAAGGTTATGGAGGTTTAGAGAGAAGTTTGAAAGATGAAAGAGGGTTGTTGTTTGTGAATGAGGAAGAAGAAAGAAAAATTTGTACATATGGGGTGTAGAGCTCGGGCACGGCCGTGCCACCTATTGGCACGGGCCGTGCCATCTTCCTGACTTCATGGCCAATTTTTTCTTTAAAAACTTGGCACGGCCGTGCCATACCTAGCACGGGCCGTGCCACCTTTCTGGTCCTGGGGCTTCAAAATTTTTCCATTTTTTTCGAATCAACTTGGACAATTACCTACAAAAACACTTAAAACAAAGAAAAACAAAACAAAAGCAATTAAATGTGTGGGTTGCCTCCCACGAAGCGCTCTTTTAATGTCATTAGCTTGACGGTTAGAAAGAGTCCTTAGAATGGATCAAAGATATCATATTGTGTAGATGACGCTATAAAACGTTCTTTCACAACACGATCGTTAAGCATGCAACAAGAGTAAAGAGCGGGACCTTTCATAACGTTTTCCAACTCAAATCCTACCATCTTATCACTCACTTGAAATACTATCCTACCGTTCTTAACATCTATGAAAGCTCCTGCAGTGGCTAGGAAAGGTCTACCTAGGATTATGGGGACGTCTTCGTCCTCCGCAATGTCAACGACTACAAAATCAGTTGGGATATATATCCCTTCTATCTTAACCGGTATGTCCTCAACAAATCCTACAAGTTTCATGGTAGAACGATCAGCTAGCTTTAATTCCATTTCGGTAGGTTTCAATTCTCCTATCCCTATCCTTTTGAGAAGAGACAAAGGCAGCAAACTAACACTAGCTCCTAAGTCACATAAGGCTTTGTTTATGGTTTCACTCCCAATTTCACACGGTATGGCAAAGCTACCTGGATCTCTAAGCTTAGGGAGTGCTTCTTGAATGATTGCACTAGTGTCCTTAGCCAAAGCTATTGTCTCACTATGCTCTATAGGCCTTTTCTTTGAAAAAATTTTCTTTAAAAACTTGGCATATAGAGGCATCCTAGACAAAGCTTCAGCAAAGGGAAGTTTAATGCAAATCTTCCTAAGTATGTTGACAAATTTTTCAAACTTACCCTCTAGTTTAAGCTTATCAGGATTTAAGGGGGATGGATTTTTTTTTTCTTCAAGTGGTTTTGCCTTTTCTATCACAACTTTATCACCTAAAGGCTTGACACTTTCTTTCCCAATGTTTTTAACCTTAGCAAAAGTTTCGCCTAACTTACTACCCCCAAAAGATATGACATTAACTTGGGCTTTGGGGTTGGCTTCGGTTTGACCGGGAAAGACTCCCGGTGTTTGGGAAGATGTAGCCACTTGTTGGGTTATTTGGGCGATTTGAGTTTCAAGCATCTTAGAGTGAGTAGCAATAGAGTCAACCTTGGTATTGAGCTTGGAAAGAGAATCATTCAGAAATCCGGTTTGGTTTTTAAGTTCTTGAAGTTGTTTGGTTTGGTTGGCAATAGAATTTTCCAACAAAATTTCCAAATTGGATTTCTGAGTGAATCTTTGGTTGTTTGCATAACCGGGTGGTGCTACTTGTCCATAGGGATTTTGGTTTTTATAAAAGTTTTGATTTTGTCTTATCCCTTGGTTGTATTGAGCATAATTCATTTGCTCAACACCATTAATAGCACTACCTAGTTGGCAATCAACACCAGCATGACCAGTTATACCACAAATTTCACAAGAAGGAGTAGAAGCAGAATTGATAGCACTAACATTGAGTTTTTCAAGTTTTTCAGTTAGTGTATCAATTTTAGAAGCAAGGTGGTCATAGTTAGAGACTTTGTACATACCTGCCTCTTTTTTGGAGGATGAAGAACTAGTGATGGCTCTCTCGTCGGTCCATTTGTAATGATTTTGAGCCATGTCTTCAATCAGGGCATACGCCTCCGTGTAGTTCTTGTTCATAAGCGCTCCACCTGCAGCTGCATCAACAGACATCTTAGTGGTATAAGACAAGCCATTATAAAAAGTGTGGACTATAAGCCACTTCTCTCGGCCATGGTGGGGACAAAGTCTTAGCATTTCTTTAAAACGCTCCCACGCATCATAGAGAGATTCCCCATCTTTTTGGTTGAACCGCGTGATTTGGTCTCTAAGTTTAGCGGTTTTAGATGGTGGAAAGAAACGAGCAAGGAATGCTTGCCTCATCTGATCCCAAGAAGTAATGGAACCGACTTCGAGGGAATGGAACCAAGCGCTAGCTCTATCCCTTAAGGAAAAGGGAAAGAGATGAAGTCTTACGGCTTCTTGGTTCTCCTTCATGGTTCCACTAATTCGTAGGAAAACAGAGATGTGAAGATTGGGATCCTCAGTGGGGGATCCCGAGAATTAGTTTTGCTGCACCAAGTTAAGTAGGGCAGGCTTAATTTCGAAGTTGTCATCCTCAACCGTTGGGTACACAATAACAGCTTGTGGCTCAGCCGTAGACGGCGTTGCATACTCTTTGAGAGTGCGATTGGCCATGATGCTATTATTTCGTGCGTCTCTCTTTCGTTTATGCAAATACCTTTCGATCTCGTTGATTATTACAACTCGATTTCTGGTTTTTCGCATAAAAAATTGAGAACCCAAGAAGTTAAAAATAACAGAAAAATAAAAAGTTAAAAATAAAAAGAAAGAGAAAAGAGAAAGAAGAAGAGGGAATTCTAATCACTAAGAAAAAGCTAATTAAATTAGTTAACTCCCCGGCAACGGCGCCAAAAACTTGATAGGGCCAAACCGCAAGTGCACGGCCTATCGAAGTAATAGTAGTAAGTAGAGTTATCGTTCCGCTAGGGAGTTGGTCAATCTAATTAACTTTTAGAAAATGATTAGAGGAGAAAGAAATAAGAAGTTGGAGAGTGCAGTTTTGAAAGTAAATAACAATAATATTAAAAAGCCTCGGGATCATTGGTTCATCATAATAACGAATCTTTTCACAAGCAAGCCTTAAACTTATAATTATACGTTAATCCTAATTTCTAAGGACAAGTTTCTCTTTAGCATATCACAGCTCCTCTCGAAGTCAGTGAGTGTATCCCTCCAACAACCACACCTATTCTCATGGGTGATTGCCTTTGGGACCCTTGAAGATCGAAACTTTATGTGTCCCAAGGTTTGCTAGACTATTCTCATGTTTCGCAAACCTTGTCTAAATTCACTTGTTCGGATATCAAAGCTCCGCGTTCGCTTTATAAATTGATATCTGTGATGATGAATTAACCATTATCAAACCCTCCGCGTTCGCTTCCACAGTTTGATAATAATTAATTCATGTTAAAACGGTGAATTTAGATTAGGAATTAGGGTAACAATAATTAGGGTTTAAGGCTTGGCTTGATCCGGATTACGTCATTAGACTTATCCAACGATCCCAAGACAAAGAAGTCTACTCACTCATGTTCATCGTAGACATGGGGGAAGAAGAGAGAAAACAGTAAAATAAATTGCAAAGAAAGTAAAAGGAAATAAAGACTTTTTATTGAAATAATGCTTGAAATAAACAAAATAAAAGGTGAATGTTTTATGGTGGAGAGCTACTCTATTTATAGCTTTACAATCGACTTAGAAACTAAGCAACTAAAAGGATAAAATGGTAAAGCTGCAACAGGGTAACTTGGGCCCGAAGAAAAGCAGCAAAACAGGATTCTGGGGACGGGCACGGCCGTGCCACATGTTGGCACGGGCCGTGCCAAGCTTCTGAGTATGGGGGAACATATTTTTGTCCCGTATCTTCGTATTCTTGCGTTGTATTTGCTCCAGCCCTCTTTCTTTTGCTCCAAGGCACCTTCCACCATATATTCATTCCTAAAATAAAATAAAAGACAATTTAAAGTAAAATATTCTAAAAGGAAATAAAATGCAATAAAACTAAATCAAATCTTATTTAAAACTAAACTAAATAAAGCATTAAAATAGACTAATCTATGACTCATCAATTTAGATGCTACTTCTTCTATAAGTTCAACATGCATGGATAATTTTCTCAAACATAGCAGCGGAATGATAAAAACATCTCATCATCAGCTAAAATAAAACATCTCCAAAGTAGCCATGTCACATAATCATACTACATCACCAAATATAAAATCTCAACTCAACATACTGAGTGGAAAAAATCTCAACTTAACATATTGAGTGGAAAAAATCTCAACAAGTCATGAATGTAAATAAACAGATAGACACCCCTAAATTAGATCCCGACTCTAAGACTCCAAAAGCAAAATGAGGTAACTCCAAAGCTAACCTCAAGCAACTCACCAAGCTAAGAAAAATTATTTCTGCATGTTGTCTACCCATCCATACGAATAAGGTAGGCGGTCAACCAAACAACCACTAGAGGTTAGTTCACAATACATAATTAAACATAATCAAATGAAGGTAAACGACATAATTAATTTCCAAATGATTAAACAACTCAAAAACAATAATAATCATCATGCATACAAGTATAATAATACACAAGTACATTTCCACATCTTCACATATTCACCAAATTTCACCAAATATACACTCCACCAATGTTTCACCAATGCAATTAATCACCAAGCACATAAGCAAGTATGTCACTTGTCAAGTAATGCAATGCGCCTAGACACGAAATTGGTACCGGTCATCGTCAAGGTCTTCACCTCAAAACATCGACTCTTGATACAAAATTGTATCATAAACATCACATCTGAACACTTATAAATGCATGAACATATGACTCAATAATGCATACATTCAAACAACAATTCACCAACATAAACACCGACACCTTTTATACATGTGAACACCACCAATATCATAACCAATTTGCATGTAAGAATTCACCATCACAAATAAATCATCAACACCAAAATCATCATTATAATCATCATCTACAACAATCACCTTAAAGAAAAGATAAAGTTTCAAATTCATATTTCACCTAAAGATGGACACATATCCATATTATGATATTCATCATATTAAACACCCAATTGTCATCAATTAATTCACATTCTATCATATTAATATGAATTCAAAGTCTCTTACAAGTTATCCGACCATAAAGTATAAATTTGACAAAGTTCGTCTAAGTTTGTAAAAACTAGCATTTTCCGATCATTCCACCAAAATCAATGTAACCAAGTTCAAATGCCTCAACCTAGTATATACCCAATTCACATATGAGTGCAGTAGCATATACATATACGTTTCATAGGCCAATTCCGATTAATTCCAAAATTCACCTAAGTTTGTCTCCTTTCGTCACTTTTCAAAAGAATTCCACTTTTCAAAGCAAAACCATGTTAAAGCTCATGAATACCATCCAAAATATTTTTATAAATCAAGGTTAGAGTAAACAACCCTAACCCTACCCTATTCCTTTGAGAAAAATGGGTTTCGGAAAATTATGCGTTCTTGAGCATTTTTCAAAAGGTTTGATACGATTTACAAAACCAAGTTCAATCTAACTCAATTGATGTTTCCAAAGGTTTAGATGACTTTACAATAGTTGAATACATCAAAAGAATCATTTAGGAAAGTCCAAATTGATCCGCGAGTTCCCCGGAACACCCAAAACATGGGGTTCTGTACTAGGCAGCTCGCCACAGCAAGCTCCAGCTCGCCTAGCGAGTTGCACCAGAACAACAACTCTGTTTTTGGTTGTTCCCTCTCGGGAACTCCCCAATTTTTACACAAAATCCCCGTTTTTAATCCCCTTTGACCCAAATTCGTCCCCAAAACTTATACATTAGTTTATATACGTCAAAAGACAATCTTAACAACAACTAACATGGAATCATAACATCAATTTTTCACCAAAACCCTCAATTTTCTCATTTTTCATTCAAACTTCACAAACAACCACACCAATTCAAACCCCATCAACACACAAACATAAACAAACATTCATGAAGTGAATTCAAACATGTTTCAACAACAATCAATCACCAATTCATGATTTACACTCAATTAATAATAAATCATCAAAACAACTTATCAACGACAACAACTATGAAGTTTAAACTCTTAACACAAAAATTTCATGAAGTTTATCATACCCACAAATACATTTGAATTAGGAGCACGAATTTCATCATTCAAAAATCATAAAAGTCACAATTAACACAAAATCACTTAAACCCATAATTGAAAATAGAAGATTATGACTTAAATGTTGAAAGGAAACCATCCCCCTTACCTATAGTCTTCAAGAATCCTAACTTTGCCTTCACTTTAGCTCCTAGATCTTCAAACCCCAATATCACTTTCTCTAGCTCCTCTTCTATCCTCTTGATTCAGTTTCTCTTTTTACCTCTTATGTTTTTGTGAAATGAAAAAAAAATGAAGGCTTAACCTAATTCTTACAAGAGTTATGCTTATATACCACCTTTTAATTGGGCTAGGTTTTTAATTATCTTACCAACTATTTCACCAAAGTTACTCTCACTTAAACCGTCAAAATAGCGTCTCTAAATAATTACCTCAACTCACTAGTAGCTTAGTAAAAATAATTATTCCCACTTAAAACACCCAAAAATAACCCTATAATTAAAATGACTTTTTTACCCTTGCTCACCAAATGACCAAAATACCCCTGAGTCTGAAAATGACTAAAATACCCTTCTAAAGCCAAAAACCACTAATCCTGACTGAAATACACACAGAGACAAATAATCACACACAAGCGCATACGAACACACAAAATAAATAATTAAAATTATTCTAGCGAAAAACGGATTGTTACAAATTGTATGCATTGCTTGAATGTACTTGCATAGTTGTCGGTTTATAATGTTGTTGAGTTTAGTAATCATATTAAATTAAATTATGTTGTTGTTTTTCATTTGATTATACTTTGATTATGATATGTGAACTAACCCCCAGTGGTCGTTTGGTTGACCGCCTACCTTATTCGTATGGATGGGTAGACGGCATGCATGAGTAGTTGCTCTGCTTAGTGAGTATGCTGGAGACTAGCTTTGAATCTACGTCGTCTTTTGCTTTTTGGAGTCTTAGCGTGTCGGCTCTGATTAGGCTATCTGTCTGTTTATGTTTTATGACTTGATGAGATTTCTTTATCACTCAGTATGTTGAGATGAGATTTTATATTTGGTGATGTAGTATGATTATATGGCATGGCTACTTGGAGGTTTTATTTAGTTGTTGATGAGATGTGATGATATTATTATTCCGCTGTGATGTTTTGAAAATATTATTTATGCATGATTTGGATTTATAGAAGAAGTATCATCTAAATCCGTTGTATGATTTGTATTATTTGCGTAAATTATCGCTTTAAGGGTTTATGGTGTTACATTTAGCATCCTCAAAGCTTGCAAGGTCAACATCAAACGCCCCAGAGCTCCAACTATCAAAGAAGTTATATGGTCCCCTCCTTTAGCTTCTTGGATCAAAGTGAACATAGAAGGAGCATCCACAAAGAATCCAGTCAAAACTTCTGCAGGTGGCATATTTAGAAACTATGAAGGTGAGTGCATGGGTTGCTTCTCTCAATTCCTTGGCAGCAAAGATGCTCTTCATGCTGAGCTGGTGGCTGCCATGATTGCAATCGAAATAGCCTATCTCAAAGGTTTTCAAATTTTTTAGCTTGAATCAGACTTCCAACTAGTTAACTTGGCATTCAAGTCAAATTTAGTGGTTCCTTGGTGCCTCAGAAATAGGTGGCAAAATTGTTTATTTAGACTTAGAAGTATGAGATTTGTTGTGTCTCACATCTATGGAGAAGGGAATGTTTGTTCTGATAGCCTTGAAAACTTGGGTCTTTCTTTCATTTCTTTTGAGTTATTTTGGTTAGATATTATCCCTGATTTCATTAGGGGAGAGTACATTAGGAGTAGTGCGGGTATGCCCAATTTCAGGTTTAACACCTTCTGAAAAGGTCTTGGTTTAGTCCCCCTTTTCTATCTTGTGCTCTTTTTGTTTTATCTAATAAATTGATGCTCTTTGCAAATGTCACAGATCGGCCCCAAACATTGACATGATGAAGCGCTGGGATGAAGTTTGTTAATGTTTTTGGCCCTTTTGGTACAATTTTCTATATGTATCCATGTATAGCACAAAGGTTTCTATATACACACTCCCTATAAATTTTTTTGGTTGTTCTTAATAATGTACCAAAAAAATTATTATCAAAGAAATTGGTGATATTTATTTGGCCCTTTGTTCCTAATTATGTGTCTCACTAATATTAAAAATATTGGTAATATATTTTATCCAAGAAATTGAGATAATTTTCATAAGAAAACAAATTATATTTTAGTTGAAAATGGGCCTACTTGAGAAATTAATCTCAATCTTTTCTTTCAAAGGTTCCAAAAAAATAAATTATATCAATGTAGTATTGTCAACTTTCTTGAATTGATTAAAAGGATTGCAAAATTGAATTTGATAATGCAAGATCATGCGAGACGCATTCATGATCATGAAACCGATTTGAGACGCATTAGGATCATGTGGCCCACTCAATTTTTTGTTGTTTTGTTGTTCCTTTTTTTACCAATTGCTACATTTGACATACAATGTTTTGGGGTGCCAGCATAGCTGAGATATCAATCGTCAAAATAAATGTGTGTCTCATCAATTTCAATGAGGTAATTTAAGTGATAAAATTATTGATATAAGTTATTAAATGTTCTAAAATTCACCATTGAATGTACACTTTTAAAAGCAGTCTAACATTGATTTTGTATCATCATAATGAACTTGTTAGAGATACTTATAACATATAAAAAGAGGAATGATGTACTTCTAGCAACAAAGGAGTTCTTGTATCTATGATTTCTCTAAAAAGTCTAACACTATTTTTGTATCGCGTATTATTGTTGTTATGAGTTTAACATTGGAAAATTTTGCATCCGAAAGTTTAAAATTCATAATTTTTTCCAGACATGTTTAAAATATGAATTTACACAAACAAACCAAAAAAATATATTTTTTCGACTAGGGAAGGATTAATTATAAATTTTTATTCCCCATGATTATGCATTTCTCAAAAATTCATAACTAATTCGTTTATTGTTTAAAAATTCCTAAATTTTATGGTGGCGATTCTTATGATGTACGTGAAGGTTGAACAAGTGTCATAGAACCATAGAGGTTGAATTTTTTGATGATATTTTGCAAACATGTTTAAGATGTTAAAATATGACTTTCTTCAAAAAAATAAAAAAGAAATTTTCCGTCAAGAAAATGATTAATTCTGAATTTTGTTTCCCATAATTATGAATGTCTTAAACAATTCATAGTTAATTCATTCATTCTTTAAAGACTAAAAAATTTCATGGGGAAGGTTCTTATCATGTTTTAACCATGCCTACAAAATTAGTGTACAAAATTTGACTCGTGAGTATATGCTTACTCGGAACAAAATAACAATTTTGCGCGTTTTGATTGAAAAATCAAAACAAATTCATGCATCTTTGAAATGCTAAGAAAGTTTGAAGATTCTTTCTATATATATATATTTATAGATGTCTCTGAAAGTGAGAAAAACACAAGAAAGGGGGGGGGGGGGGTTAATTGTGTTTTCTTTTTCTTCTCCTAAAAACTGAAATCACTTATCAGAAGCTGATAGAGTTCAGGTTCTGATGCAATGTCCATAGTGTAAGTGCAGCAGTTAAGTAAAGAGAGAGAGCAAGAAGAAAGACATAAAACAATTATAGTGGTTCCTTCCACAATCCGAAAGTAGTCCACTCCTCCTTGCACTTCCAAGGAGATTTCACTAAAATCAATATTTGATTACAATTTCTCAAGCACTAAAGCAAGAGACTTCAAACTACTCAAGCACAACTGCAAGAGGTTTCCTATGCTCAAGCACAATCGCAAGAGACTTCCTATGTTGAAGCACAACTGCAAGAGACTTCTAATCAAACATAATTTCAAAGAAAAATGTTTGAGTTTGAACACTTGATATACAATCAGTGGTATTCACAATACAAATCATATACAGGCTCTTAAGACTCTAGAATTAGTCGTTGCTCCAATGCCTTCAAATTCCTCTGAATTAGCCGTTGCTCCAGGCTTCCATTCCTTCTGCAATCATTTGCATAAGAATAACCACATTTAACAACTTTGAATATTCCAGTCTTCAGCTTCTGATGGCGTTAGCTTCTGGTAAACAACTTCTGATGACCTCTTCTGATGAGCAGCTTCTAATGAACTGCTTCTGATGTCTTCAGATGCTATTTTCTTCAGACTCTATCTTGTAACACAAGCTTCCTTTTTGTAGATTCCATTGCTCTCATTTGTTCTTCCAGAACCTATGCTTGATATACAGACACTTAAATTTTGTCTATGGTCCTGCACACTTGAACAAATATTAGCATATCCAATTTACAATTTTTAATATTTTGTTATCATCAAAACTCAAAGTGGTATTGTCAAACACATTTTGTTTCAACGGTCTCTGTAAACAATCAACTCAAAATTCAATTTATATGTCGAGATTTCCGTTGTTTTGTTATTTGAGGTTTTGACGCTTTAAAAATTCTAATTTTTTGTGAAAAGTAATATTTTAGCGTTCTACGCATGCCTACAAAAAATGATGAAATATTCAACCTCAAAGCCACTTTGCTGAACTTCGCTTATATTACAAAGTCAAAAAAACAAGTAGAATATCAAATTACATGATTAGAATAAATGTTTTTATTTTTACAGGGTCATTTTTTAGACTTTACAAATATTACATGGTCAATTTGAATAATTAACCTTCTTTAAAGAAAATTGAATTGGTTTTACATTTTTTATTGTTCTGATATAAAAATTAATGAGCCAAAGTTATGTTTTAAAGTGTAATTATGCAAATCGTTGGAAATAAATAACACATATTTGGGCGGTGGGATTGATCCTCTCAGATTAGTCGGTCCTTTTGGATCGGATATCGAGTTTTAAAAAAAAAAACTGACACATATTTGGTTGTTGTTGTTTCTCAATTGAGGTAAGTCAACGGTGATGATGGATCAAAGAAGATGAAAGGTTAGAATGAGATCAAATTGCAATGATATCACAACACTTAATATTGTTTGACTTGATATATATTTTTATTTTGCCCGTTGAAATGTAATTTTATACTCCCTCCATCTTAAATTATAAGCCGTTTTGTGAAAAAAATTGTAAATAAAAGTGCATAAATTCATTTTTTTTCCGAGTGAAATAAAATGAATGGCGTTAAATAGAAGTGCATAAATTCTTTTTTTATGAGTGAAATAAATTTTAAATTTTGATGGATGTCAATAACATATCAAATGATTTTAGAATTTGTGAATTTTTTTTACATAGATGATCTATCTTTTTTTTTTTTGAGAGAACATAGATGATCTATCTATATAATATAAACTTACAATTTGATGATCAAATTTAAAAAATATATATCTGAGTAAAATGATATTAAATAGTGAAATATTAACTTATAATTCAACGATGAAATTTGAAAAACTAGTGTGTTAACCCGTGTCATGCACGGGGTAACGGGCCACTATTATTTAATCTTAAAAAATCAGTTGTTTTTTGTTTTTTATTTGTCAATGAAATTATTTATCCTACTATGTATTATCATATTTGTTTATGTTTTCTACGCTGCAAAGACAAATATGTGCCTATATATTTTTATAATTTTTATATTTATTAGTGATAAATAAATGTATTGTATTTTTATGTATCGGTGAAAAATATATTTATTTTAATTTTTATATTTACAAAAAAAAATGTTTGCTTGTTTTTTTTATGTATCAATTATAAATACTAGTGGGTCTTGTCAAAAAATATTAGTGGGTAGAGCTCACACAATTAAATGTGGAGAGGTGGGGTGTCCGGGGTTCGAACCCTGGCTCCTGCATATAATATGCAATATCCCTACCAATTGAGCTAAGTTCATGGGGATGTTTTCTTTAGATTTACTAATGACAAATATTTATTCCATATTTTTTATGTATCAAATACTAATATGTTTGCAATATTTTTATATCTATCAATGACAAATATATGATGCGTAATATTTTTTTTTATCAATGATAAATATTTATCTTATATTTTTTTTCTATTTACATGACAAATATTTTTTTTTGTATCAACTCGTGATGGTGCATGAAAAAAAAAACAATTATATATATGTGCAATTTTTGTTTTGAAAGACGATTGATTTAGATTTCCTTTTTTTGACCAAACTTTGATTTGATTTCGATTTAATGCGTGCGTTTTTTAGCTATTGCATTTAATTTATTTGACCAACCTTTGTTCTTCATAAAGGTAAAACATGTATACTTTGGATTGAAATTAAATGGTATGTTACACACACTATTGTTTTTTTAGGCTCTGAAAGCCAAGACTTAAACCATAAAAAAAAAGTCAAAACAATTAATGACATGATCAAGTTGCCTGAGTAAAATTTGAGAAAATCATTAATTGTATAATACACAATATCATGCCACGTGTACTTTTGAATAGAGGAGGATTCATTTGTTTATCCTGTAGATGTAGATTGTAAATATATATTTAAGTAAAACGATATTAAATATGAAAACATTGATGTGACATTAAATTGGTGCAATTTGCTTGAACAGAAAAAAAAAATCAGTGCAATTTAATCCCTCTTATAAACACATAAATATGAGTGTGTGTATGTGTGAAAATTTGCCTCATTAATAGAATTTCGCTACATGTAGCATTTCCGTATATTCTAAATCAACTTTACAATTCTCTCCCACCAAAACTTCAAAATGTTGGCAAAATCCTATGTTGTCCTCTTCCTTGTTATTCTATTCGTTCTTTGTAATGGTTCACTCGATGCCAAGCATCAAGAAAACCAAACCATGAATAATATCCATATCAACCTTAAAACTAACATTAGCCTCAAAAGTGCAATGCCTTTGAATGCAAAATGGGTGACCTTTGATTGTGGAGAAGTTGGAAGCTTTGTACTACCTTCAGAAAAAGCTCACTACATCACGTGGATTCCCATTGATCAAACTTTGCCATGTCATGTGAATTGGGGTCATTCAGAGGCTACCGTAGCTATATTTGATGCCAAGACAGACCATGGCCATTTGGTTGTTAATTGGCTCATAAGGCCAGATGGTTTTTATCATAGTTGGACAATTTTTTTTGGGACAAAAGGGCTAGTTGGGAACATTGAAGACAATAATGTCGTTAATTCCATTGACAAAATAAATAAATAATTTACCATTATTATTTTATTGTAATCCAAAATCATTCTCTTATCCTACTTTTTGGTTTGGTCATTTCTCCATTTAATATTTGAGAGTTTACAAGTTTTACATTTTCTATACTGCAAAAGAAATGCAACATTCATATTTATGATTTATGATAAAATACAATTCTCTCCTCGAACAAGAAATTTCAACCTTATATGATAAAATACGTGCATTACCAATAGACCTATAGCCCATTTTTATTCATTGGATTTTGCTCTTCTCACATTCAAAATTGCTTATTTACACCTGAAAATTACCGTATTAAACTTAGTGAGAGTTAATTGCTGCGTGTTACCAGCGATAGTTAACTACCGTTGCGTTCTGGTTTATACCAGAACAACAACAACAGTTATGCCTTTGTTTCAAAATATAAAATAAAATAAAATAAAATTTCTTCATCCCACAAGGAAATTTCTTCAACTTCTACTCCAACTAGAACTTTCAAGTAAGTGTTTATGATCCTTTTACATTTGTGTTTTTTTTAAATGTTAATTTTTTTTTGTTTAAAGTTATGAAATGTTAGTTTTAGGGTTGAAGAAATTGTAAGTTTTTTTCGGTAGCTAATGATCAAATACTTAGAAATGGATTGTGAATGTTGATTATGATAGTTTGAGTGCAACGTGGTAGTTCAGATTGAAATAACACAATAATTCCATAATGTAGATATTGGACTCCAATTGTTTGATAAAATGTCTTAATGAAAAATTGATTGATATTTCATTGTTTTATGTTGTGTAGATATGTTTGATAGACCAAACAGACAAAGACTTGGCAAGGAGGCAATGATGAACAGTGCCCGTAGAGAGAGGGTGGCACATAAACCTATGACTAAGAGGGAGTGGGGCGTAGAAGAGGCATGGATGGGACCACATAGACTGGTGTGTCGCAGGTAGTGAGAGAAAATAATATTAGGAAAAAAATAGTTTTTTTTTCTAAAACAGGCAGGGATAATGAAAAATTGATTGATATTTCATTGATATTTCATGATATCCTGGATCGCTTGGAGCTCTATTACTTTACGTCAGGAGTATGGAGGTTTGGGGGTGAGACAATTGAGGGAATTTAATATTGCTTTATTAGGTGAATGGTGATGGCGGATGTTGGTGGATAGAGGAGGGATGTGGTATGGGGTGTTGGTGGCGAGATATGGTGAGGAGGCAGGGTTGTTGGAGGTTGGGGGCCGGAATGTCTCTTGTTGGTGGAGGGAGATAGCGAAGATTAGGGACAGGGTATGTAATATCCCGCTCTTTCATGTTGCGATGTAATACCTGTTAACGAATAAATGCGTGCGTTTAAGGTTAAGGGTAATTTTGGCAATTGAGCATGAGGAGTATTTAAGGACCTTGAGTCCCAAAATATTCATTCTTTCTCAAATTTCCTCTCTCTAGGTTTTGTGCAAACTTATGCTCTCTTCCCTCTCTAGAAAATCGGTTCCCATCTCTCCCAAATCCATCATCACTTAGTATTTTCTCCTTCAAGCAAGCATCTATGTGAGGAATGAGTAATTCTTGATGGAAACAACTTAGAGTACTTGATGCAAGCTTCGTCAATTTGATTTCTACTTATCTAGGGTTTTTGTATAAGCTTAGAATACTTGAGTTTCACTTTAGTTCATGCAAGGTGAGTTCTTAGATAGTTAACCCTCCTTTGGTTTGAGTTATCTTAGTGTGGAAGTTATGAATTTGTACCAAGATTGTTTGTTATGTTTTTAGCCCCCAATGCCTATTCTTGTTGATTATATGTTAAAATTGCCATGGATTATGTTTATTATTGTTTCTATATGTTGCTGGATGTTTTTGTGCATTGCAGGATCAATTTGGATGAGTTTTGGGTCAAAAATTGCAAATTTTGCACCACAGACCCGAAGAAACTCGCTATTAGCGAAATAATTTTGCTAATAGAGAAATTCACAGAATGCTACCCAGAAAAAGTCGCGATTAGCGAATGTCTCTGACTTAGCCAACATGCTTTTGGCTTGTTGGCTCATTCTGGGGCTAGTGGTGCATTCTGAAGCCTTTCTTTCATCGTTTTATAACTTTATAACCCCAAAACAACATCTAGGCAATGCACATAACATCAATTGATTCATGAAATGAAAATCATGGCAATCTTAGCTTAATTAGCAAGAACGGTTTATGAAAGATTTTACACGTAACATGATGGGGTAGAAATGAACTATGAAAGGAAGGAACATAGAGCCTCGACATAGCTTGCCGAGAATTAGAACGTCATCATGGAACTTATGTATGTTAAGATGTGAAGTGATTAGTTTAATCTGTTCACTAAGAATGTATAAGCAAGACGTAGTTGTCATGTCTCTTGTGATCCACGCTAGGTTGGACCTCAAAGGGTTTCTGCTAGGTGAAACGGGATAAGCTTTGCAAGGGGGCCTGCACGACACCGAGGGAGTCCGATGTACCTTAGATAGGTTTTCATCGGTTAGATAAGGGATTGTGCTCGAGATTACTCCACCCCGGGACTCTCCGTAAAATGAATTCAGATAATATTGTTGTTCAATGCTAACCTCTAACTTAATGAATGAATACGATATGATTATGTTATGATGCTAGACATGAGCAAGTTATGAAGATTTACCGATGACGATCTTAGGATTTTCCTAATCGTTCGGTTTAGGATCAAGTCATGAATATGTTAAGTTTAGGCCTTGATGCATTTAGCGTATCTCGGTATAGCGGTCTTAGGTTCCCTAGATCGCCATGACATGTAAGATGTAAGCTAAACCTTTGATAATTATGATGAAACTAAGATGGTTCTAGCATGCACTACCGTCTAGGCAAGCATGTCCACACACGTATAATCAACCGTCAGGTTGTATTGTAGACACGTGGTAACTGTAGGTTTTCCCCGAGGTTACCAGTAGCCTAGGGTTAGGTAGAACTCACTGAGACATTATGTCTCGTCCCTTTCCTTATTTGTTCAGGTTCACAGGTTTCTCGTGGCAAAGGTAAAGAGAAAGCTTTGGATTGATCGTGCTTTCGTGGAACCAACTTTGTGTCTTTCTAGTTGATGCATATGTTATATTATGAGATGTGTTGTAATGAACTTTGTAATTAAGCTTCGTTCGACTATCCTTGTGAAAATAATGTAACATAAGACTCAAGTTGGCTTTGTATCTAAACTCTCGACTGATGTCGTTTCTGTATTGTATAATTAATGTATCCAATATCAGTTTTAACGCACTTATTGAATATTCTAGACACTTTCAATTTGGACGTTACAGGGTAGGTGAGGCTGAGGGGGGCTGGTTTGTAGAGAGGGTGTCGAGAAAGGTAGGGGATGGTTTACACACTTTCTTTTGGTTTGATAGGTGGGTTGGTGATGTCCCTTTATGTAAGCGTTTTCCTCGTTTATTTGATTTGTCGTCTAACAAATTGAAAACAGTAGAGGAAATGTTTATGCTTGGTTCAGAGGATGGAGGTGAGGCATGGAGGTGGAGGAGAAGACTGTGGGTGTGGGAGGAGGACATGGTAGAGGAGTGTAGGCACTTACTTGACAGTTTTGTTTTGCATTCTGATATTTTGGATAGGTGGCAATGGGATCCTGACATCCCTGAGGGTTACACTGTGAGCGGAGCGTATCAGATCTTGACTAATCATGCCGCTCATACACCTGATGTTTTGGGAGATCTTGTTTCGGATAAGAAGGTTCCTATGAAAGTCTCGATTTTGGCTTGGAGATTGTTGCAAGACAGGTTGCCGACAAAGATCAACCTTGTGAGGCGCGACATCCTACAACAAGACGCGACCCGGTGTGTGGTGGGGTGTGACCACGAAGAAACAGAATCCCATTTGTTCCTCCATTGTGAATTATTCAGTTCATTGTGGCAGTATATCAGGTCTTGGTTAGGTGTTGTTGGGGCTGATCCCCGCAATATTGGCGACCATTTCATACAATTTATTCATTGCATAGTTTATTCGAAGAAACACATATTTTTTCTTCAGCTCATTTGGCTGTTGGGTGCCTGGTTGGTTTGGAATGAGCGAAATAACATGCCCTTTAATAACATCCAAACCCCAATTATTCAGATTTCAGACAAAGTTAAACATCATTCGTATTGGTGGCTCAAAGGTAAAAATGTCATGTTTGTGTACGGTTCTCAGTGATGGTGGTCGGACCCTGTATCTGTAATTATTGTTTTGACTCTTGGTTTTGTGGAGTGGTCTCTTTAGTACACCTTGTGCTAGAGATTTTACACTTCAGTTGTTAATATAATCCATTTTTTCTTCTTCAAAGAAAAAAAAAACAAATAACACATGTAACAAATAGATAAGAATAAATTAAAATTTAAAAAAAAAAATGTAACAAAAACGATATGAATATATTTATATGTCTGGTTTTTTCCTTTATCATTTAAAAAGTATAACAAACTAGATGAATATATTTACAGCACTGCTAGATAACATGAAATCTAATTCCACGAAAATCACGATGAGACAATTTGCAACGGTTACAAAAGTTTTTTTATTTTATTTTAAAATAATATAATTTGGGATTTGGGGCAATCATGGTAGGTTGTGTTATTGTTAGTTTTCATGGAATTATTTTCGTGGAATACAACATTTTCCATATATTTATACATACTTTTTTATTATCCCAATTATACCCTTAAACAATTTTTTCTATAATAAAGATAGTTGTTGGTATTACTTAAAAAATGAATTCATATTATATTTTTTTGTTGTATTAGTGTCATTGAAATAGATAATCATGGTTAGTTTGGTTTTTTTTTTTTTTGAATAAAACTGATCATATATTAAGATATTAAATCATGAAAGTACAAGGATTGGGCCGGGTTTGGAACTTCTCCTACCCAAACCCGGTTAGGGTCAGTTGTAGCCAAATGGGCTAGACAATGGGCCACTGAGTTGCCCTTTCTCTTAACATGAGTAAACTTGGTCTCAGTAAAACTAGAAACTAAAGACTTAATGATACCAACAATAGATCCTAAGTAAGACCTTTGCTCTTCTTCATCCTTCAGCATAAGCTTTACAACTCGTTCACTATCACTTTCAAAATGAACCTTTTGGAAACCTCTTTCCACAGCAAAAGTCACAGCTTGATACAATCCCCAAGCTTCAGCAGTAGCTGCGCACGCAAAACCATGACGAAGCCAAGTGCCGGAACCTACCACCATTCCAGACTCATCACGAGCTATGATTCCAATCCCCCAGAAATCGACTAAGGTAAGACATGCATCACTGTTTAATTTGATGAAACCAGCTTCTGGTCTTAACCATTTCACCACCTCAGGAGATCGAGGAAGCTGAGTGGGTCTCAGGCTGCGAGTATCTCGCAGAGAAGAAGTCCCATTGATACGAGCAACACTCGGGGGGAAGATCTATAAGGGCGAGGCTGCTGCGGTTGGAGATCTGGCCCGGCTGCTTTAGCCAGTTTGAAGCTAAGAACGCTGTTGCATGCTCGTTGGATGATCACCTCAGCAGGTACAATTTTATCCTCGAAAATTTGCTGATTTCTAGCATGCCAAATGCTATAGAGTAAAGCTGCAAGATTTATAATAGTTGTTCTATCAACTTTGAAAATAAAGTCAGTGAGCCAATCAGTGAAGCTAGTGTTAGGTATATTCTGAAAGTTTATTCCCAGTTGGGAACCAAACATCTCCCTTTTTGTCTGCTCACAATGTATGAACATGTGATCTAATGTCTCAATCCCATCTTCACACCTAGGACAAAGAAGAGAACAATTAATTCCTCTTTTATGAAGGTTGCTTCTAACAGGCAAAGCATTATTAATAATCCTCCAAAGCAGAACTCTATGTCTAGGGATTGTATCCAGATCCCAAACTTTCTTCCAAACCGTATCCATAAAATCTGAATTAGAGGCTTCTTGTTCTTTGTGAGCTTTCCACAATTGAATAGCTTGGTATCCAGACTTCACAGTGTAAACCCCATTGTCTGTGTGCATCCACATAATGTTATAGCTTGAAGGCAACAAACATTTATATTTTTAGTTTTAATAAAAATCAAAATTTCATAAAAAAAACACTGTTCATGATTTTTAAACGTTAACGTGATAAAAAGAGCGGAAAGACGGAAACGTGACTGTCCATCTTTTTGCTAGTAAGCTATAAGGTAGCTTATGTGCGTTACCAAATAGACCCTAAATAAAATGTTTGACCATTTTAAAATTCAAATTAAGTTTTGTATGCAATTTAATATTGAACACCAATTTACTTTTGATTTCAAAACCGTGACTATTTAAATGAATTTATTGCCTTGGATCAATTCACAAACGTTATTTTTTTATTTTTTTGGTTACAATTCACAAACGTTTTTTTTTTTTGAAGGAATTCACAAACGTTTTGTTATTACTTTCATATTTTAAAAATAATAAATAATCCACGAACTTAATATATTTACTATAACACTTTTTTTTAGCAAATTTACTATAACACTTAGATATTTTTTTTTTGTTACCATAACACTTAGATATTTGATTATAAATATATTTGTCAAAAAAAATGTGTCTGTATATTCGTCTCATAGTGTATATTTGAATCAAACTTTAAGAAACTTCAAAATGTCAATCTATGAGATAATCGGGCTGATCCTTTTTGACCCATACCATTACAATAATAAAAAAAATTAATTATAACTCTAGTCATTTGTCAAAAAAAAAAAAAAACTCTAGTCAAAATCCTAATTAAATTTTTATCAAAATACCTTATTTGAATTTTGACTTCGAAAGATCTTATTAATGAATACGTTATAAATTTATATAATTTTAGTCAAAATGCATACTTATGGATACTTTTATTGAAAATAAAACATCTTTTAAAAAAAATCATTAATCCCACAAACGTAATTTACATAGTATAATGTTCACATATATCTGAATTATAAATATGTTCGTGTACATGTGCCTCATACTCATAGTGTATGTCTGAATCAACTTCACCAAACTTCAAAATGTCAACCTATGTTGCATTTTTCCTTGCTCTTGTATTCGTTCTCTTTAATGTTTCAACTGATGCCAAGCATCAATACACCCCCAAACCACAAATACTAAATCTATAATTAATATTACTTTTAAAAGTTTAATACCTCCGAATGAAAGATATGTGTACTTTGATTGTAAAGTGGGAACCTTTGTATTACCTTCAAACAAATTTCACACCATGACTGTTTCCATTGACCAGGTTGTGTCATGTCATGCTTATTGGAAGCAATCAGAGGCTATTATCACTGCATTTGATCCCAAAAGTAAAATAACTGGTCATGGTGTTTTTTGGCTCATAAGGCCAGATGGACTTCTTCAAACTTTGGACAATTTCTCTTTTGAGAAAAAGGCTA
Organism: Medicago sativa; assembly: GCF_051527215.1. Lineage (NCBI taxonomy): Eukaryota > Viridiplantae > Streptophyta > Magnoliopsida > Fabales > Fabaceae > Medicago > Medicago sativa. The sequence goes on along the minus strand of NC_140755.1, from coordinate 34,634,730 downwards.
CATGGGAACCAAGAAGACAAAAATGATGTTAATTCTTTTTTTTTTTTGGTCAAGAATTGAAAAGACTTAGAAAAAATGTGAGAAACTCGGCAAGCAGATTTATAATTTGTGATGTTAATTCTAGTGATAGGATAAGTAATTTGTGATTTTAAAATTCTTAATAGTCATATTTATAATTATTTGGGTCTTGCTAACTAGTGTTTTTGGGGCATTGGTTAAGAAATCTACAGATAGAAATTTTGTCTTAAAAATATAATATGTTATTTTTTATAAAGTAATGATTACAACACTTTTTATTATGAAAAATTACTTGTTTTGGATGTTTAACCAATACCCTTAGAGAACTCTTTAACATTCTCCCTATAATTATATATGATATATGTATTTTGATGTTTCTCTTAACAACAAAAATTGTATTTTGATGTTCAAAATAATGCAATTGATTATGTTAAACTTTTTTATTTGGTCATTTCTTCATTTCATCCATCATAGTCTACAAGTTTTAACTTGTTTTTTATGGACATAAACAAGCTTCATACATTTCATTTCAGATGATAGTTTTGATACATGTTGAGATATTAGTAAAAATATGGAAACTAGCTAAAGATGGAGTCACCTTAGCTAAACTATGGACAACTTCATTGGTTTGTTTCCTAATGAAAGTACATTAGAGTTCATAAAATTTGTACCTAACAAACATCTATAATCATATGTTTATGAGGATGAACACTCCACTAACACACTCCAATAAAAATTAGCCACTTCATCCACCTTTTTTATTTTTTAACTTGCTACCGGTTTCATTTTGTGAGTGACTATTTGTTTTATTTATTATTATTATTATTTGTGTCAAAAATCACATTTTCATCTTCCTGGTCACTTCATAGTTCAACTTAATCGAACCTGCAAAATATATTTTGGATACAGAGTGGTGGTGAATTAAGTGATTCTGATTTTTTTTTCTTCTTTTGTGATATAAAAAACGCACCATTTGCATTTCAAAATTAAATCAAACCTAATTCAAATCACAAATTCATTACCCCGTTTTCACAGTTCAATCCCCACCGTTTTCTTAAATTCAAACATCAAAGTTTGAATCTTTTTCAACTTGTTCCACTCCCAGTTGATTTATATTTGAACCCCATTAAAGAGTCCACATAAGGATTTTGGTAAAGTTTGAATCTTTGATTCCAATTTTATGGAACCGTAAATGGGTTATGGTGAATCTTTGAGAAAATGACCAAAAGAGCTGGGGGTAGAGACAATGGCAGCATCGATGTGTGAGAGACATTTGAAGGAACAATGGAGATTGCAAAGTTGCAGTTTTGTTGTGTGTGTAAATATTGCAGACAAATTATTAAAAAAAAAAAAGTGGGTGTTTTTTCAACCGGTTTAACCAGTTAATAGGTAAAGAGAATAAATTTTTTTATGATGTGGCTTATTATTATTAGAGTGTGTTAATGGAGCGCGTGTTAGAGGGTGTGAACCTAGCATTTCTCTATGTTTATTTATAAAAAGAGAAAATTCGGTGGATTTTTCTTTCTAGGCAATAATTGGATATCTTGGTTCAGCAAGAAATAAAACTTTGTCTCTATATCCAATGCACAGGCTCAATACATAGCTGAAGGAAGTGGTTGCACCCAGTTTCTCTGGATGAAACTTATGTTGAAGGAGTACAATGTCAAACAAGATGTCATAACATTATACTGTGACAACATAAGTGCGATTATCATTTCAAGGAATCTCATTCAACATAGTATAACCAACCTTATTGACATTTGTCATCATTTCATCACGGAACATGTTGAAGGTAAAGTTATGAACCTTGAGTGTGTAGCAACTGAACAACAACTAACAAATATTTTCACCAAGGTTTCAAATGTTGTGCAATTTGAGAAGTTAAAGGGCTCGTTAGGTATTTGTTTGTATGAGAATTTATAGCAATTACAGCTGAGGAAGCGTGCAAACAAATACTTTCTCTTTACTATAACTAGGGTTATGTAACACCCTCAAACCCCACATGCAATATTTAATAATAATTCAACAGATGAATGCAAGGTTCAAGATGCTACGCCTTCAATAATCGAAAAACATGCATAATTCATTTTCAAAATTCATAAAACAATCGCAGCAGATTTATAAAATAAAACAATTAACGACAACATCCCCCCTATTTGCGAGTTTGCATTTTTAATTTATGTCGTGTTCAGAGGAGATTTCCTCTGATCACGCGCCTTCTTATCCCCCACTATGCGAGTTTGCATTTTTAATTAATGTCGCATTCGAAGGAGATTTCCCCTGATCGCGCGCCTTCTTCTCCACCTCTTCGCGAGTTTGCATTTTTAATTCATTCCACGTTCGGAGGACATTTCCTCTGATCGCGTGCCTTCTCCCTCCCCTTTACGCGAGTTTGCATTTTTAATTCATGCCGCGTTCGGAGGAGATTTCCTCTTTAGCATTTTGTTTCATGCAAGAGTTATGTTTTCCGAGCGGCTCTGTTTGTCTTTATACATTTTATTTCATGCAAGAATTGTTGTCCATTGGATCCCGGGGGAACATGCCCGACCAAGGTTATAGTTCCCACTTTGGGCGTATGCGAGCCACTCGTCCTGGAGGGTGGCTAGCCCTCGAAGTGGGTCTGCGGCGGAGTGCTTAGGCTTTATTCCGCTCTAGGGCGGAAGCCACGACAACCACATGATCACTGCTACTGTTTTTCGCCAGTCGTTCGTCCATAATTCTGTCCACTAATCAACAAACAAACAGAGTTGCGAGCAGAAGTTGCTCATTTCATTAATATGGGGAAATATATTTACAATGGTTTTATTGGCGGTGGATTTTTATTGATATTATCACAATTATGGGCTTATGACAAAGTCGTTTATTTTCACTTAGCTCTGTTGGTGTGTCCGATTTGCACCATGTTCCTTCGCGTAGCCACCCGTCTCAGACATTTTTATTTGTCGATGGTGTGGGTCCGCCCTTTGGTTTTCTTTCCTGTGGGGTTCGACCTTCGTTTGGAGGCAGCTTCGAGTTTTTGGAAGGCCATGTAGCATCTGTTAGCACTGTTTAAGTATGCGTGGATGGTGACCACTTCTCCATTGTCTCCATGATATTTTATTTTCAGGTGGACGGTCGAGATGACGACATCTAGAGCTGCCAGCGTTGGGTGCCCCAGGATGCAATTTTAGAATGATATTATAGGGACCACCAAGAAGGTCGTTTCTACAGTCTGTTCATTCGCCCCTTCCTCGAAGGTAACTTCTAGGTTGACGTATCCCCACAGGCAGGTACTCGTTCTGTTAAACCCTTGTAGCTCCGTTCCGTCGTAGGATTTTAAGTCAGTCTCCTTTAATCCTAGCTTCTTGAATGCATCCAAATACAGGATATCCACTGAACTACTTTCGTCGATCAAACACCTGGCGACGTCGTGTCCTCGAATCGCTGCGATGATGACGAGGGGGAATATCTCATTGAAGTTTCTGTTCACTTTTCCTTCGTCCGAGAATCCAAGTATGGGACGCTTCCTCCCGGTTTTTGGGATTGTGGAGGTAGCATGTACCGCTATGAGCTGAGCGATTTTCCTCCTGGTTTTCCCTTTGGTGGCGTTTCGTGGTACCGTGAATCCCTTATAATGGCGCCCAGGAATGCACGCCTATCTTTAGTTTCAAAAGTACCACTCGGACCTTTTGTTCCCCCTCCCACGACGTTTATTTTCTTCCAGGGGATTCACTACTTTGGGGGATTTTTCGTGGCGAGTTCCTTTTTCGCTTCTCGTCTTTTCAGCTGGTGTCTTTCGTGAAGCGGTTCAGCTTTCCCATTTTTATCAACTCCTCAATGGCATCTTTGAAATGGCAGCAGTAGTTGGTGTCATGGTCGTGGTAACGGTGAAAGCGGCAGAACCTGGTTTTTGTCTGTGACGCGTTCAACGGGGTGTAATCCGTGAACCGAAGGCGCGAGCCCCTGACCTTTTCGTTGTCTCCCCAGAGCCTGTCGTCGCCAGTCCTGTTCGACTACTTTCTTCTAAGTGCCTCCTCCACTAACTTCTTTTCTCGTAATTGATGTACGGTTGGGCGCTAATGACATGTCATCTTTCACTATTCTTAGCATGTATTTTCAGTCATTTTAGTAGGTTTTAGTAGCAAAAAGGATGAGTATTTGAATGATTGCCTATGATTTCGGGACTTTTGTAATGTTTTTTATATATGAGTCTGTAATACTAGTTTTCCCAAAACATATAAATTTTAGGGGGTTTTTGAAGTACGAAGAAATCATACAAACCGGCAAATCAAGAACATCTGAAGAATTGTCAAGACTTTGGGAAGACCAAGATTGAAGATTCAAGAGGCCTCAAGAGATTTTACAAAAATAGGAATTATGTTCCAAAGTTTCGAGGCAAGTTATTTGAAGACGAAGACCTAAAATCGACGAAAATCGGAGAAACTGGGACGAAGAGGAGCAACCATGCGCCTAGGGCATGCCAAACTTCCTAGATGTGCCTAAAGCATCTTGCATGCACCTAGGGCATCTGGAAAAATGCATAAGATGCACCTAGAGCATGCTATATGCACCCCGAGCATCTCAAATGCAAAGGGCGCATGCGTAATTTTATTCGTTTTTATGGGTTTAGCCCGCATTTTTAGCCCATGCCCAATTAGAAATCTCCACTATAAATACCAGCCTTCCTTATTCAGAATTTCTCGTTCAGAACTATGGCAGTTCAAGATGAAGGCAACTTTGGAGCTTCAGGAGAATTTCTATCTTATCCTTGATTTTCTAGGGTATGCTTTTATTTTTAGTAATTTGTTTTTAGTTACCATGTGTAACTAAATCTTTTTAGGTTAGAGTTATAAGATGAACCTTTGTTTATTTTTGTTGGATATTTATTTAATTTAATGTCGTTTATAATTTATTTATTTTTTGTTCGCTATTAAGTTTTATTAGGAAATTCCTTAGTTTATTTCTGTGATAGGTGCAACCCTAGATTAGGTACTTAGGTTGTGACAAGGCCTAATATCGCTATCACTGTTTGGATGCTTATATCTTGATATTTATATCCTTATACTAGTAACTATCTGTCTAAGAAGTAATTAATTAGTAATTAGCGAAAGATACCGAAAAAGTGTTGACCCTAGTAGTAAGTACTTAGGAGGGGACATCACTAAGACTGAGTAGTAACTCTGCTGAACCTAGGATGTAACTGGTTAGTAATTAAGGAAACAAGTACCTAGCTAAAAGAAATAAGTCGTATCCTAATAGAACCATTCTCTTAAACCGTTGTTAAGGTATACGTAGATTATGGCTGCCCGTTTGTAGAACTACTGAGTAATCGAGAGAGGGTGTGCTATGAGTGTCCTAAGATTCATAGATGGGCAGATCTAATGGAACCTTGGCCTTCATTTCCTTGGGAAAAACTGGAACGCCAATTTAAGTTTATGTTTCATTTACCTTTGAATTAGCAAGACCCCGCACGTAAGGATCACCGTGCGATCAGCAGGTGCAGTTAGCCATCGGAGGGATAGACCAATAAGGTTAGACACGTCCCAACAGCCTCATCACTTTTATAGTCTACCTAAGATAAATAAATTCGAAGAATCCTAACCGCTGCTTACTTTTCTGCAACCAAAACAGGTAAACTTGCTCTATTTCAAACAAATAAAAATTGCAACCTTCTAACCCTTTTAACTTTTATATCGTCAAACTTACAAAAATAAGTTAGCGAATTATTTGGACGAAACGACAATAAATGTGGATACGATACTCTACTTATCACTTTATTACTTGGTAAACGATTTGGTACACTTGCCATATCCGACCATCAGGCGCGCGTCAGGAAGTCATTCATATCTTTGACTGCTCGAAGCCCTAACTCTTCTTTGAACTTACAGTCATCGCGGAGTTTACTCTCGAATATGAAACATTTCAACCCGTCGTGGGCGCCCTGCACTTCCACGCCCGCCCGAGTGAATCGTTTTATGTATTCATTCAGGGTTTCCTTCTTGTCTTGGATGATAACATTCAAGGCCGCCATGGTCTTCAGTCGCTTCCGCCTTACAGTGAAATGAGAGGTGAATTCGCTGCAAAGTTCTTCCCATGAATTGATGGAATTGTCTTGCCTACCCTTGAACCATGACATGGCGAAGCCTTTCAATGTTATAACGAAAAGTCTGCACTTGACTGCACCTCTCGCCTGGTGGTAGTCGAGAATAGTGTCCATATGTTCCACGTGCTCATCTGGATCTGTCGTGCCATCATAGGTTTCTAGCTTTGGCAGTTTTGCAAAAGCGCGGGGAACTGGATATTCCACTATCCTCTTGGTGAAAGGTCCTTTGTGGTAGCTTTTGTGATGGCGTTCTAGAGAGTACTCTCTTTCCTTCGGCCGGTTGTGAGGAAAATCTTTCTCCCCGTGGCGCTTCGAAGGCTTGTATCGCTCTGACCGATGTGGAGGTTGACCACCGCTTCCCTCCTCTGAATCATCGGGAGGTTCCTTGCCTTTCCTCTGATGGATCCCCCTGTATGGAGATAGCATTGTCCACCGCCAGTGGCATCGTACGATGTTTGCTTCGTCAAACATTTTCGATTTGTGTTGCTACCTCAATCAGAATCTTTTCCTGGTTTTTCTCCACACGTTCGAGCCTGTCATTTTATTAGCGGAGAAAATTTACCAGGTTCGTGAGGACTTCGTTCGTCTCCAGAGACGGTGGAGCTTGAGGAGACGGAAGAAGATCAGGAACATCCACCGACTGCAGAGGAGGTGGAGGCAGTGTCGTCGCTTTCAAAGAGGTTGCAGCGTGAACGCCAGCTGTAGTGTCGAGGATAGCCTCGCTTCCCTCAGGATTGATCGATTCGAGGATCAGAACCGTTCAATTTTGGAGAATTTGGATCGTCGAACGCGGTGCTTGAGAGGTGGAGGAACGACTCGTGGTGGTTCTTCTGCGAGTTCTAGCCATTACTTCGAAGGTAGGAGCGATAACTGTTGACCGTTGCGGTAGAGGAACATGTAACTGAAAACGGTTACGGTGGAGATGCACGTAATTGAAAACGGATACGGTGGAGGATCGTTGGACTGTGGCGGTTAGCAAACGATCCCCTCCTTCTAGCGCCAAATGATCTGTCCGGTGAGAACGGTTTAGTCGCAATGGTGACAGAGAGTGCTCTGATGAGTCGATAACAGCTTCCGGTGCGGCGACGATGAGTCTCTGCGGTGGAACGAAAGGTGCATGCAGGCACGCTAGCACTCCAACGCTCATGTCAGTAATGGAATTGAAAGAGAGAGTGTAAGAAGTGTTATAAAAAGTGATGTGTACCTTGAGGGTGAAGCAAGTTTACCCTTTTATAGGCGCACGCTGGTCATAACCGTCTCCGGGTTATGCGGCGTGTGATTAGGAACGGGGAAGGACATGTGTGGTGTGATCCCTGCGAGGAGGCGTGATCCTGTGCGGCACGATGCAGGCAAGTTGGCGTGCTCCCTTGAGTGTGTAGCCTTAAGGAGGCGTATAATAGTCCACGTGTAACCGTGTGAGTGGTCTTGTGACTAGTCCAGAACAATATGTTGTGATGCACATATTATGGTTGTTTGTTGCGCTCTTTGCAACTGCATTATATTGTCCTTCCTGCACTAGGTTTTCGTTGGCAGTAGGGTGTGTTTAGGTGTGTTTAGTTTTGTGTCATGTAGTGAGGTTGAATAGGCATAGCTATGGGATTGAAATCTTGTAGTTTTGACATTAGATTTTAGCGTCATAGCTTACGCAGTTGTGGGGCAGTTTTTGGTTTGTTGTTTTGCTGCTAGGGGTCTCACCGCTTTTTTGGTTTTGGTTGCCTTGTGGAAGTTGTTTTTTAGATGTTACCTATATGCGGCATCCTTGTAATTATTTCCATCTCTAAGTGTCTTGCTAGAGTTTGATATCAATAAATTTTGTTGATTAAAAATATAATAATATTATTATCTTTTTTAATTTTATAATAATGTTCTGTAAGCATAGCTCAGTTGGTAGGACAATGCATTATTATATGCAGGAGTTGGGGTTCGAACCCTGGACACCCCACTTATTTATTTTATAAGGTGAATTATAGCCACTAGGCTACCTGACAAAAAAAAAAAATTAATTCAAGTAGCTTATATCTTACTTATATCTAATCCTAACATACATTGTTAGCTTAATTGCACAACCCTAATCCTACTTACAAGGGCGCCAAAACACTAATCAATTGTGGGTCCACCTAATTAGGTTTAATTTGCCATAACAAATGTGCACAAGTCACAACGAAAAGTTTAGTTTCAAATTTGAAATGCATTTTTCCCTCCTTAGTTGCTATCATTATGTATGCATAGTGTAACCTCTCATAAATAATACATTGGCTAATGTGAAAAATATTTCCCATGCTTTTGTGACTGTGTGCATTCCACATTTCTGCCTATATATTTACTGTCCTTCAGAGTTCAGGGCTCTTGCCATTCACACTAAGTTCAGCTCACGCATCCTATCAATGGATGTCAATAACGTCGAGGCACTGTTGTCATACCACTGCTTGATTGGTGAGTATGTATATGTAATAACCTCTCTGTATTTGTGTTTTTCCTTTCATCTATTTTTTCGTTATCTGACTCACTTTTGTATCGATTGTGTACCAGCCCCGTTGGATCCCAATCCAACTTCAGAGATTGACAAAATTGTTAACGAGCTACGTATTAAGTATAGGACTTACGTGGTGGAGTTTAACGTTGAACATGTGGGTTGCCGTGATTTAATATTTCCTGTATTTCTGTCCGTTATAGGTTTTCAATTATACTGACCCAGCTACGTCCTTTATTTTGTAGGGTGCTGTTGTTCTCCCCACAATGTTTGGGTATGATGAATTGAACAACCTGATATGCCATTACATGTTGTGGATCTTATGCCAGCACCTTTCAAACATGATGAATTGAACTTTGAAAACTCATATGAGAAAACCCTAACTGATGATGAAATTGCATCTGGCTGGTTGGTAGGATATTTAACACTGTAAACTTGCTGCTTTCAGCCATTATGACATTTATATGTGAGCTTCTATGAACGTGTGAGTGCGTGTTGTGCTGATGTTATTGTTTCCTTATTTTCAGATGCTTGCAAACACAGGTTTTTGTCAGAATACCTTGAACAGGAGGACTAGGTTCATTAGGTTGATTGATGATTGCGGGAATCTGTGGTATTGTGCCTTGAAGTTTGGATATCACCCATACTATCATTTTAAGATTGGAGGTGGTTGGAAGCGTATGGTTGTGGCACGAAGGTTTCGTCAAGGTTTACGTGTCATGATCGGTGCACCAGCAGCTGGGTCCAATGCGACACTCTATTTCCTTGTGATGCGCAGATGAACTAGGACATGAATTCTGAGATATGGCATTGATGGTTATGCGAGTTTTTTGGAGAAGATGTGTTACCAACTATGTTTATTTAATTTAAGCTTATTATTTCAGTTTATGGGATTTTTTTGTACTGGTGTTAAACCTAATGATCTTATTATTAATGTATCAGAACCTTATTTCATGTTCCATTGATTTAAGCTTTTTCCTATTATGGTTAGCTTCTTAAGCATTATAGCAGTGAATATCGGTATTAAATCTTGAATTCTATATATTCCTATAATTTAAATACGATATGATTGTGAATTGAGATCATTTTGATTAGTATAACCCAAAAAAGCTTCTATCTGAGGATCCAAAACCACGCTGTGGTAAAACTCAAACACATCTTCTATGAAAAACATCTTCTATGAAAAACATCATGTATATACTTATATATTTAAAAAAAAGAATCTATATTCCTTCAAAAAAAAAAAAAAGAATCTATATGTGACATATTTTTGCGTCTACTTAAATAGAGGAGTGATATTTTGACAACCAAAATCAAACAACTTTAATGACAACCTTTTTTTCTCTCTTCTTATTGGACAATAACAATAGAGAGAGAATAAAAGTATAATGTGAGTATGAGAGAGAAAGTTGCCACAAAAGTTGTTTAAAAGTTGTTGTTCAAATATCATTTCTCACTTAAATAATATGATATTGTTTTTAACATTACAAATAAATTAAACCAATAATAATGTGGTGTATATATTACCGTAGGATTCAAAAATATAAGACTTAACATATAATGTGGCATGAAACGTACAGTTAGTGCATTTTTTTTAATAAGTTTGTTATATCACATGGTGTAAAACGTTCTATTAACCTAGGTTTGATGTTAAAAATGCAATTAGTGGTTAGCACAATTCACAACAACATATGGAGTTACCTATATGACTTCCCATTTATTAGACCAATAACCAATTAACCATAGGGTGTCGTGACAGCCACCTTAGCATACAGAAAGTTGCTTTTATTTCTACCTTTTCCCATGCAGCTTATTCATTGTTTTGTGAAGTGTGGGAGTTTTACTAGGTCATTATCTGAGTATGTAGCAATTGAGAACGCTAATTGTTGTTCACTACTATTGCTTACTCCATCTTCAATTTTAGGTTCAATGTTTTTTGTCTGTGATATCGTTACATTTCGTTTACGTCCTTAACGTATACTCCCTCCGTTCCTATATGTAAGCACCATTTGCCTCTAATAAAAGGGTGCTTGCATATAGGGACGGAGGGAGTAATATATTAGACTTAATTCATTCATAGAGTAGACAATTTCATTTAGGTATATTACATATATCTATTCAATTATATTGGTAGACATATATGGCCCGTGCGACAGCACGGGTAGAAGATCTAGTAAATGAGTAGTGTTATTTGAACATCAATTTATGTGACAACCAAATGGACAACCACATTTTCACAAAGAAAAGTGTGTATTGGCACAGAAACCAAAGTAATAGAGAGATAAAGTAAAATTATAATATGAGTATGAGAGAGAAAGTTGTCAAAAAAGTTGTTAAAAAATGATTATACAAATATCATTTCTCTATATAAAAATATACATTCATTTACTTAGCGCACACAGGTAGCTTGTAGTTGAATGTTTGTCTCAACAAAGAAAAAGGTAGGTTGATCATTTACTTTGCCCCGTAATGGTCACTTTTTTTTTTTTTTTTTTGTATGAATTGGATAACCCTTTGACCTTTGCTCATGATCGTAAAGATAAAAGTATTTTTTTAAAAAGATTTAATAACATTGTATTTATAGCTGAATTTAAACTCTCCTATAAAATTGAAAAATATATTTTATCATCTCGTTCAATTATTTTTGGGTGTTTCATGATTTCTCACGTGTAAACAATTATTTTATTATTTTTATATTGAAATTGCCTCTTATTTTCTTCATTTCTTATAACATATATTGCCTCTCATTTTCTGATTTCTTTATCTTTCATTAAAAACGTAACATTAAGGTTAAAATATTTTGTTCTCTCATTAAAAAAAATTTAGATGAAGAAAAAGAGAGACATTGGTTAAAATAAACTTCTCTCATTAAAATATATTTGGATGAAGAAAAATAGAGACATTGATTTAAATTATATATTTTTCTCATAGTGCTCTATCTATACGTCACCATAATTTATTATTAACTTAAATAAAGTACCCAATGGCAATAACAAAGTTGATGATAACACCTTCCATAAAAAAAAAATATAAAAAAAAAAGATAATATACAACACCAAAAGAAAAAGTTGATGATAACATATCCAATATTTTGCATTATTATCTGATAGTGATACAAACCAGAATGTCCTATTTGGTTACCACACTCTACTACTAGCCATTGTTGTCTAGTTGCGGTGCCCATTTGTCATAAAATTGTTCCTTATTCACACTTCCACTACAAAGTAAGTAATTACCTTAACCTCAATAACTTTACTCTGCAAGAAAAAAATGGCACTAAGATATTGTTACAAGGATTTGGTTCCTTTTGGTTTGATGGTTACCATGGAATGCATCAACGTTGCTTTGAATACTTTGTTCAAAGCTGCTACCGTGAAAGGAATGAGTTACCATGTCTTTGTTGTTTATGCTTATGCTGTTGCTGCTTTTGTTCTCCTTCCAGCACCCTTCATCTCCACAAGGTTAGTAGACAAGAAATTTTTAGTAGAGAAGAAATTTTTAGTAGTCACGATCGAATCCTAAACTTTTTACATCGTCTCAACTCATACCACTGGACTACACTTTCGGACTAGACTAGTCATGTTGAATTTGAATTGTTTGATTTTGTCTCTTTTCTTTGCAGATCAAGAGTGCTTCCTCCTCTTAGTAAACCAATACTATGCAAAATTGGTCTTCTTGGGTTGATCGGGTACAAAGTTAAAAGTCAAATGATTAATTAATTTTTACAAATTTTAAGTGTTTATTTATTTTGCAATTTTAGTGTGGTATGTTTTGTTTTAATTTTGCAGAAGTTCATCTCAGATCATGGGTTATACAGGTATTAGTTATAGTTCTCCTACTCTTTCCTCAGCCATCAGCAACTTGGTGCCAGCTTTTACCTTCTTGCTTGCCATCATTTTCAGGTTTCTTTTTATTTTGTTATTTTACTGGTAATTTCTAAGTAATCCTCATGTGCAAGCATGTGTTGGAGTTCAGCCTAAAAAACAAAGGAAATCATGATATTATTTTGTCAACTTAGTAAAAATGGGAAACACACACTATAAAATGACAATATTTGTGATCACTCCTATGTTAATTGTCATTTTCAATATTGTTCTAAAATTTAAAATAAAATAAAAGAAATATTGTTCTAAAATAATTGTCATTTTCAATATAAAATTATTGTTTTTGCTTCTAATTTTATTGTTTTTGTGGTCATAAGAATAGACCATTATTTAAGGAGTTAATTTGGTAAAGTTATTTTTTTTTTCCATCTATGACCATTTTTACGGAACTATGTTATTTGATTTTCAACCTATATTGTTTAGTAAAATATATATTTTTATGTTCGAAATTGGGAATATCCGTCAAAGGACCCCTTGAATTTGTGAATTAACCAAAACATTTCCAAATTGAAAATCGTTGATCAATATATATTGACCTTGCGTGTGCCAGCCACATTATTTCGAGTTTGGACCATTTTTGCCCAAATTCAAGGATCTTATACTAATTTCAAGATACTGACCTTGCGTGTGCCAGCCACATTACTTGGACCATTTTGCTTAAGTTTTTTTTTTTATACTCTAATTTCTATCATTTTAGTTTAAAAAATCTCAACACACACTAGTCATAAAAAGATGAAAGTCGTAGATTTGAACTCATAGCTCATAATACAATCATTTTATCGTTGAATTCTTTGTAAATAGAATGTTAACAAGCGCTTTAAGACATTCGTTAATAAGTTCAAAGAATAACTTTATTTTAAGAATAATGTATTCAACATATCGAAACTTTGAAAATTTATGCATAAAATTTATAAATTATTTCCTTTTAAATCCCTAACAAGTGTTCTTAGCATAATCCATTATTTATACATGTTTGTTTAGATTGATTGATATGGTTTGCGTAAGAGACTTTTTAAGCAGTGTATATGGTCTATCTTCTTGCTAAGTAGACAATTTAAGAAAACCTTAGCTTTATCGGAAGATATTTCTATCTCCACATGGAGATCCTAATACCAGCATCCATGGTATTATTCTTTCAAAAAAAAAAAAAGCATCAATGGTAGGACAGGGACTATGACAATTCAATGAGTTTGGCCTCTGGACCCGTCTAGTTCACGGCTCTATCAATTATATGTGCTCGTATTTTCTTGTCCTTTTCCATGTATATTTTTTAATTAAATAATGACATGTATTTATATATTATATATATATGACAAAAATAAGGGTGGCACTTTGGTGACATTAATGTCACCGTGCCATTGCATCTGGACCACACATTGTCATTGTCATTGCATATGGACCACACAACACATCTAATGTCATCCAATATGTGGCCCAGATTTAATGTCACCGTGACATTAATGTCACACAAGTATTTCCCCAAAAATAACAACCGGAAATATTATGTTTAAAAGAAATGTTAACAAATGCCGTCAGACACTCTTTAATGTCTTTAAATGATATTTATAAAAATTTGTATAATTAATGTATTGAAAATTAAAATATTTAATTTTTTTTTAAAGAATAATTTTTTATTTTGAAATCCTTATTGAGGAGGCACACGTTAGCAAGACTTTGTATTTTTTTAAGGGTCATGTTAACTAGTGCCCCCGGGACACTAGTTAAGAAAACCATAAAAAGAAAGTTTTAATTTAAAAAAGATACTTTATTGATTTTTAAGGGATTGAAAACACAATTTCCAATACAATACATTTCTATATTTGTTTCTTAACCAGTGCCCCGTCCCCGGGGCACTGGTTAACGTTACCTTTTTTTAAAACATTTTTCAAAGAAGTTATTATTCAGTTAGATGAGTACTGACCAGTTAGATGAGTACTGACAAAAGAAATTAAATTGTCTTTTAAAAGGTAGCTATAAGAAGTTTATTTATAAATTATTTTGTACATAAACTCGCTTTTTTTTTGAACGAATAAACTCGCTTATTGTGTATTAATTTATATTTCATTTTTCTGTTGGTTTAATTAAGGATGGAAAAGGTGGCTATAAAAAGTTTAAGTAGTCAAGCCAAGGTGGTGGGTACCATAGTATCTATATCAGGAGCATTTATAGTGACACTATACATAGGACCACCAATCATCATTGCTCTTAGATCTTCAAATTCACTTCATCAAACTCTTAAATCATCATCAGATCAAAGCTGGGCCATTGGTGGCCTTCTACTTACAGCTGAGTATATATTAGTTCCCTTATGGTACATTGTACAGGTACAAATTTGTTGGTTACTAATATATGTATAAGCTTCTAACTAATTAACAATTACTTTGGTTCACAAATTTTCTTTTTAATCTACAGGTTCAAATTATGAAGGTGTATCCAAATGAACTAACAGTGATCTTCTATTACAACCTATGTGTAAGCATTATAGCTGGAATTGTAGGTGTGATTAGTGAGCCAAATGCAAGTGCATGGAAAATAGGATTTGATACATCACTTGCTTCCATCCTTTGCTCGGTAGGATGAACATGAAATAATACAGGACTTTAATCTAAAATTACATTTACTAATTATAATTTATACAATTCATATGTTTAGGGAATTTTTGGATCATTCTTGAACAATACAGTTCATGCATATGTACTACGTATAAAGGGGGCTGTATATGTTGCAATGTTCAAACCACTCTCAATTGTCATTGCTGTTGCTATGGGAGTTGTGTTCCTTGGGGATACTCTCCACCTTGGAAGGTACTATGATTTATCAAAATATTCAATTCTCAATTGCAAATCACATGTTCATTCGATTTTTCACTAATCTTTTCGCTTTAAAAAGCTAACTACGTTGAATACAAATGTTTGGTTCAAGTGATTAATGAGTTTCGGTGACCGTTGAATCAATAGGGAGTCTTTGAGTTCAATGCCTAGTCAGAACAATCATTCACCAAACTTTACTTGCCTTGTGACCGACCCCTGGATTATCAAAACCGTTTCTCATGAGAACGGAGGGTCAAGACAGAAAAATATATTTAATAAAGCCATTGAACTCATGATTAATGAGCCTCAACTAAGGTCAAATTTCATAAAAAGTACCAAAACTTAATATTTGACTAGAACAATCTTTACTAAGACTTACTTGCCTCTCGATCGAACTCTATATTAGTCAGTCTCTATTTCCTCCGATGAATCAAAAAGTTAAGAGAACAAAAATAATTGCTAGCTATATTCATGATATCCCTTCAAGAGTTAGTTATTCAGTCAGTCCATCTATCAATTAGTGCATAAACTTCATAAACAGAGACAGCTAAAAGATTTAGTTTGTTGCATTGCTAATGTTTTTAAATTCGTTTGTGTTTTTTGCAGTTTAATTGGAGCCACAATAATATCAATTGGGTTTTATACTGTAATGTGGGGTAAAGCACAAGAAGAGGTGGTTGAAGATGTCTCTAGCCACGAAACACAAACTACACAGACTGTTCCTCTCTTGCAAAGCTATGAAACTGATAGAGTACAAAAGAAAATGGATGCAAATGTATAAAAGGGATTTGGCTCCTCTAAAGTGAGTAGTTAGTAAAATGACAAAATCAAGGGTTGATATTGTAACCAATGATGATGTTGTTATGATGTACATATAATATCAACCATTAATTTATTTATCAACGGTTGATATTGTTCACTTTAGATGAGCCTTGTCCGTATCAGGAGAGTTTCTACCCATCTAGGGACTAGGGGAACATCCCATTCAAGACTGTTAAAAACAATTCAAATGAATGAGAAGGGTATCATTTCACCATGTAGCAAACAACACAAATTAAGTTTTCTACAGAAAAAGTAGCTAGCAACTTCTGCAAGTTGGGGGATCCAATATACACATGTGTGACTATAAAGGCAAGGGAGCAACATTATTGTCTATTGTACAAAGGCATTTGGGAAGATTCTATAAATAGAACAACTCCACATGCAGAAAAGACAACAAAATGAATTTGTTTCTGACCCAAAATTCTACAAAAATTAAACTCTAAATCATTTCCTCTCTATTCTAATGTGTAAATTAAGTTAGAGAACTATTATTTTGTAAACTATCATTGTATGGTATGCTTTATATTGGATGTACAAGTCACAATCCATATCCAGGAAGGAACTTCAAAATATCATGAATGAGATTCAAGGGTACCCTATTGTATTCAGTTTAGAGAAACTGGTTGAAGCGAATTGAACCTAAAGCTTAGTGTTCATACATGCTTTGGAGCAATTGTACAGTCTTCTTCGTCTCTATTCTATCAGGCCTAACTAATCCTTACAAAATTGGCTTGTAAGCTGAGGGCTGTCTAAACTCTGTCAACACTACACTGGCCATATCTCCAAGCAGTGTGAGACTAAATCCATCACTTCACACCCAACACAAAGCAATGATGACAACCCAAATGCCACAATTAGGTGGTTAAGGACGGACAACAATGAAGGCGGAATTTCCAACACCGTCTATCGGAGCATATCCTCATCCCATAGAAACCTTATTCAACACAGATCAGGTTCTAGATCTCAAAGATCCCATTTAAACACAGCTAAGCTTTAAATAATAGTTCTAACACTTTTACCAACCCCATACACAGTATTGATCACTAAAACAGTAATAAAAAGGAAGGAAGAAAGGTCTTCATGGCTGCTCAAAGTTTTTCTATGATGAACAAGGCATAAGTATAATTGATTAACTATTGCAGAGCTGCACATAATTTAATTTCTAACGAATCTAACTACCAAAATGTTGTCCAGATTATATAAGGTAACCCTATACACACTTATAAGCACATAAATACACAGACGAAAACTATAGTGTTGCACTTTCCATCTTTCAACTTAATTAAAAGTCTCTCTTTCTATTTTTTTCTTTTTGCAATTATTAAGTCCTGTCACAAAAGTATATAGCTTTACCTAAGAGTATTATGCAGATTTCATATTTTTTAAGTCTCAGTATTTTGGTAGATCTATATTTTAGAAGCCATCCACAATTTCAAATAAGTAAAGAAATGCAAGGACCATTACTCTAGAATGATCATTTCTGCTAAGCTTGACTTAAATTTTGGTGTATCAGTTCTTGATATTACATATCTAAATGAAAACAGGGGAAATAAAAAGGTGATCCTAAATTTTTATAAGCGAGTACTGTGCTTACGGTCTATTTAAAGTGACGAGGAAGGCAATAAGGACTGTGAAGGATGTATCATTAACAGTATCAGATACTATCTTGCACTGAAAATTGGATCATCATTAGCCGATGGTTGTGTCTTTCGAGTGTATTTGAGTAGCAAACCTTCTGCAGAAAGACCTGGTACATCCAGATCCCTGAAACATTCAAAATTAGAAAATTACTTCAAATGTGTGTAACATAAAACGATGATACATTTTAATGTTCAAAAGTGATAATATCTGAACCTGATATAGGGCTGTAGATCTTTCCATTCCCATTTTGCACGCTCTCTGAAAAGAATGGAGAAGCGTTCAGCTGGAGTGGAAGGCAATGACGAGACACGGAAGGCACGAACCCATGTCTCAACTCCAATTTTCTCTGTCAATACCTCACCTTCCATAAGATCAAAAGTGGGATGCATTTCATCTGGAGTCTTCTTCCTCCATTCTTCCATAAAATTCTCTAACTTTCTCTTACCTCCTTTCAGGATTTCTCTAGCATAATGTATGCATACCCGCTTCTCATCCAACTTCCACACACCACTTTGCATGCAATCATTTTCTTTTACTTCCTTGGCATACACATGCAAGCAATGCCTTGCAAGTACCTTTGGAAATCCATCTGATTCCAGCATATTCACAACTTCATCTTCACTTAGAGCATTAAGTGACCAGTCATTCAACACTGAATTTTTCAAAAGCATTTCCAGAATCATGTCCATGTAACTCTCATCAACTAATCTCCAATATCCATTGATCTCCACAGCTGAAAGAGCCTGCAATCCAACCCTTAACTCCTCGTCACTAGCTTGAATATTTTCTATAAGATCATTCCAGTTATATAATCCTGATCTAGATTCGTGATTCTCTTCTAAATTTTCCATGTCATTCTCATCAAATCTGTAAGTGTTCTCTGAAAGAAGCAATTTAAGTTTATCAAGTCTGGGGGAAACCTCAATAAGCTCCATACTACCAGGTACAACTTTTAGTACACTTGCAACAACTTTTTCGTCACTAGTATTACGATCATTCTTCTGTCGATTTTCATACGATTCTGATTGATTTGCTGGTGGTACAAGCAAAACAGAATTGGAAGTTCCAACAAACTTCATAGCATATGTTTTTGATTGAGTACAAAGAACTGCATCTTCGTCAGGCTGTCCTCTTAAGACCATCCTGAAATAGAAAGAAACCATGTAACATAAGTAAGGAAAGAGAGAAAGGCAGGGAGAGAGTCACTGTTAGAAAATAATATAGAGTAATTATGTGTATACTCTAAGTAACTATTGTAATTAGGATAACTGAAATCCTAATATTATGGTCATATTATTTTTCTGATCTTTCATGAGTCGACTATCTTGTTCGAGTAGAACAAAGAACAAAAGTGCATAAATATTAAGAAACGATGAAGAAAGAACACATAAATAGTAAGAAAGGATGAATAACGAACTACGAGAAATGTAGAACACAGAAATGGATTAGAAACTGGTGATAAAGTTGCAAAATTTTAATTAAAAGAAATGGATTTCAAACATTGAAAAGAGGAGAGTGGTACCAAACTCATAGACCATGATAGGCTAAGTGAAGAATCACCACAAAGGTATGAGGAACCTTTGATAAGAGTCGACTTTGGTTCTAATGTAAGAACCAAAAAGATGCACAATGCTCTCTTCAGTTACTCCAAGAGTCAAATTAAAATTACGTTTAAACTATGTCTGACGAGGGCAAAGAGAGCCTTTGAGGGAGGTGACCTCTAAGCAACAAAGGAAGGGCTCAAAGCTGCCTTCAAATGCATGACGACACCTTGGAAAACTTGGGAAAGGAAGGACTACATGCACCAACTCAAGGAGGACATGAAGAAACCAAGAAAAGACATGAAAATGTGTAGAAAAGGGACTTGGAGACACCAACTTTTCAATATAACCTAGGGGAGTTTTCAAACTAGTATGTCAATTTTGTAAATTCTTATATTGTCTACACCAACTTCCTAGGGCATAGCTTGACAAGTTCAGTATTGTGATTCAGTATTTTGGCATGACTCTAAGTGAAGCTGACCACTCGGCTTTCTAATGTCATTCAATTGCATATAGTACATACGCAAATCAACGACATAGTTATTACAATTAGTGATTGTTATCCAATCTCTCAAACAAAGTATCACACTTACTATCATATTTTAACAGAAGATCTTGGTAGAATTTGTTGTTACTTAGGATAAAAGTGGTTCAATCCAAGAATAGCATTATGATTTCTTATGGAAAGATTACATTAGACATATCAAAAGAAACGGAGTTGATGAATGCTAAGCCTCTTGAAACTCCTACAAGTTCCAGTGCCAAATTTTTGCCAAGTCAGGAGGAGACATTTTTATATCGAAAAGGCCTAGAAGACTTGTTGAAAAACTGAGTTATCTCTCAACAACTTGTCAAGATTCAATTAGTGTGGTAAACCAATTTCATAACTATCCTTGAGAAGAGCAACAGAATGCGTCAATTCTAATTAAAAAATATATTAAGGGAGACCTATGAAAAGGTTTTGGTGTATGAAGACAATAGTCATACACAGCTTTTTGGATATTTTAAAGTGGCCTGGGCAAAGTCTAATACTGACAGGTGAGCCATTTTTGGGTACTATAATTTTATTGGTGATATCTTGACTTCAGAGAAGCAAAATCAATCGCAGAAGCAAAATATCGAGCTATGAATTCAACCACCACATATGAACTTATATGGCTCAAGAAATTGCTGAATTAAACCATTGAGGTTTGGAGATGTTTCACAAACAACCAAATAAATTGAGATGGATTTTCATTTCATCAGAGGATTTCTTATTCTTATCTAGAGACATAACATTACCACTAGCTTCATAAAATCAAATTATTAAACAGCACCAAATGTCTTCACTAAGCCATTGAAAGCTCCTTAAATAAGTCAAAAACTCATATGCTCTGGCTTAAGGGAGAGTTTCGAAAAAACAATATAAAGATGGTACTCGAGAGTTTGTTCCACGTAATTACAGTAATTAAAGCAACTATAAGTACTTGTATTTACATCTATTTGAAGATGCAATTCAGACGCACGAGTTTAGTCGCATGTCTCATTTCCTTCATTTTTTCAAGGAGTTACAAATAACATAATACAGATCAATGCATACCTTTCATTCAAAACATCTGGGACCAATTTCTCATCCAGCTCTAGAATTATGAGATCATCATGAGGTCCAAAATCAGGGTGATATGCAACAGAAATCGATGATCCTGGTGACATATGTCTAAGTGTTTCCGCTCCTCCTGAAGTCTGCTGTGGTTCTGGTTCCATTTCACCCTTCCACTAAACATAAAGCATTCATAAAATTAAAAATAAAGATTTTCCCGTAGACTATGCATATTGGTAGAAGTCGATGCAAAGAAAGAACATTTGCATCTATATCGGGGGGGTAGGTGGGTGGTTTGGAGGTCCTGGGTTCAAACCCGGACAAAGGAGAAAAACTAATACCAACAACTAATTACTAACATTTGCCATTCAAAAAAAAGTTTGCATACACTATCACAGTATGGGCCTGTTTGGATAAACTTCTCAATTAAGCACTTTTAAGTCCTTATCTAATGTGTATAAGTTACTTTTATGACAAAATATAAATTAAAGTTAAATTGTTTTCCTATCAACTATCCTGAGAGCTTATGGAAAAGCTGAAGACAGTTTGGGAACAAGTCATAAACTATTTCCATACGCTCTCCCAAACAGTCTGACAAATTTATGTCAGTAAATAAGTTCATCTAAGACCTTGTTTGGATAAACAACTTATTTGCAGCTTATAGCACAATCGCTTATCAATAAGCTGACTTAAGCTATTTCCATAGCAAAAGATAAAATAAACTTAAATTGTTTTTGTATGTACTATGAGTTGTTTTTATAAAACTAAATCAAAGAATTTACGAAAATAAGTTGAAAAAAAAGCTTTTGAAAATTATCATAAGTTAGTTCTCCCTAACAATCTCACAAAATATGCTGTCAATTGAATTGCTTTAGTGCGCAATTGCGGAATCGCGGTGGCGGAGTTGAGATCTGCATTTTACAGCAGACGCAAATCGCGGTGGAATTCTATACATAGAGGATAAATGAAGGAAGATTAAAAAAAGAGAAAACCTGGACTTGGTCTGTCATGGTGGTTTCTGGCGGCGTTTCTTCCAACGACAGTCAAGTTCGGCTGTGTGTGTTTCCGGGCAGTTGAGATCAGTTCGGCTTCAATTTGTTTGTTTTTGATAAACAAAAGGGCAAAGCAGAGCGCGGCTACATTTTGTGGTGGTCGGGGTTTGAAGCCGGACCTTGCATATTTTTATGCATTATCCATAGTTAAGCTCACAAGGACAAGTTGAGTTGGCCAATTTTTTTTTTTTTTGAGAGGAAATAAAATTATAGCATTTCATTACTCAATATGTGTTCAATACAATCTGGTATGTTAACCAGTAACTGAAAACTAGCTGATAATGTGGCCGCCTTAGCTAACTTATGGGCAACCTCATTTGCTTGTCTCCGCACAAACCCCACACTAGAGTTTTCATAAAAGGACCTAAACAAAGATTTACAATTTTGAATAATATGCTTCCAAACTCTGTTACGTCATGCCTAGAGGATGAAAAACTATCAACTACTTTCTTCGCATCTAACTCAAAGTCAACAGGACCTAAGTTAAGCTCATGAACCCATTCTAGAGTCGATAATAATCCAAGAGCTTCTCCGACATGAACTTCACAGAGTGGGCTATACCATTCAGTTTTAGCTAAGACAAAAGAGCCTGTTTCATATCGAATACACATACCTACTCCCACCCTGTTTAAATGCTTAGAGAAAGAAGCATCAATGTTGCATTTTGTTCGCATATTATATTTTTATTTATTTTAGATTATATTATTATTACTAGCGAAAAGACGGTCTTTCCGCTCTTTTTATTCTCTGCTAACATTTGAAAATTATTAACGGTGTTTTTTTATGAAATTTTGATTTGGATTAAAACTAAAAATATAAATGTTTGTTGAAATTATAACAAACCAAACTAATCATGATTATTTATTTCAATGACACCAACAATATAACAAAATAAATATAATCTAAATATTTTTTTTTGTTAATGACTCCAACAACAATCTTTTGAATTTGTTGACTGGACCACTCACATGCGTGTTCTTTGGACCATTATTTTTTTCTTTTGAATGATCAATAAAAAATTGAAAAACAAAAACAAAATTGTTCAGGGACGGATATTAAAATAATTTCAACATCATCTTTCATCCTTTCAACACTATATTCATCTTCTTCATCATTCTTTAAACTTACAAACCTACAAAATTTCAAACTAAAAAACACATGTAAACTGAAACTTTACCATGATCACCACAAAGATCATAAGATACAAAAAGACAACATATTCAAGAACAGAAAATTAAACGAAAAACGAGTCTACATATTTGAAAATTTGACTTTTTGCTTTTATCAAAATGGAGTCTACATCAATCAACTTCCCACTTTTTTTCTCCCTCATTTTTTTTTCTCCCTCAGATTTTTAAACTTCACTTTCATTTCAACTCCACCATTTTCTTTATGAAAATTGCTGTTGACACATTAGAGAAGGCTGGGACACACATGTAAAATACGTTTTTGCCCCCTCGGCAGTTAACTGCCGAGGAATTAAAAATCCGGCTGCAGTTAACTGCCGAGGAATTCCTCGGTAGTTAACTGCCGAAGTTTTCTGCTACAAGTCTGGCAGAAGCTCTCTCATCTCCATTATTCATCACATCTTCAAAAAAAATTTCTCAAATCTCTCTCACAAATCTCTCTAAAAAAACCCAACCAAATCCAACCAAATTTATTCAACAAAATCACAAGTAAGTAATTATAATGCTATTAACTTAAATTTTAGTTGTTATAAATGTTTTTATTTTTTAGTTTTTGAGTATATTTATTTTATTTTAGTTTTTGAGTAGATTTACATAGTATAATTCATTTTTAGAGTAAAATGTTTGTATGATGTTTATGTTATAGTTTAAAGTTTATTGGTTATATTTTAATTTGGTGTTTTAAATTAATTTTTTATTTTAGTTTTTAATTAGATTTACATGTTATAAATCATTTTTAGATTAGATGTTAGTTGATTAATTTTGTTAAAATGTTTGCATGATGATTATGTTATATTTTAAAAATTTTAGGGTTATTTTTTAATTTGGTGTTTTATATTTTTTATTTTATTTTAGTAAGACTATATGATTTATTTTAAGAGTAAATATAATTTGAATAATTTTGCTATATTTTACGTTAATTTTTTTTTTTAATTTATGATTTTTAGAGTCTATGTATAATTTGCAATGTTTGAATGAGTTTTTCATTGATTCTTTTAAATTTCTATGTGTGTAGATTTGAAACAATGGCCGGATGGATCGACGTTCATGCAACATTCAACGGCGGAGAAACTCATAGGTTGAAGGTTCGGTGCCTTGATGTAGCGTTAAGAGGTCTCAAGGATCAACTGAATGAATTCTACCAAGGAGTCAACCCCAGAGACACAAGGAGGGTGCAAAATATTTTGTATAAACGTCCAAAGCTCGACGAGGGGAGCGTATCATTCACTTGGGTGGAGTTAAAGAACGACGAAAACGTGACGAGCATGTTTTGGGAGCACACCAAGTTCCAGTGGATCGATATGCGGGTGACGTTGCTGAGATCAACTGAAGATATCATCAACAGCTTGATTCCACCAGAAGATCGTCATTAGTTAGGGTAAGGTGCATTCAAGCTACAACATTTGTCTCACCTCTGAAATGGGGTAATTCAAACTTGCCAAACAGCGAGGACTCAAGCATTTCGCTCGCTATTCATGTTTTTCCTTTGAAAAGATTAAATTCTTGTTAGGCTGGTTTAGATGAAGGTATTAGGTGTCAAGGAATGGACCTCATTTCGGTGGCACTTGAATACCTTCATCTAAATCAAGCCTGACAAAAATTTATTCTTTTCAAAGGAAAGCATGAATAGCGAGCAAAATGCTTGAGTCCTCGCCGTTTGGCAAGTTTGAATTTACCCCATTTCAGAGGTAAGACAGTTGTTGTAGTTGGAATGCCCCATTTATGTAATGTAACGAAACCTGTATCGCAATATTTATTGTAATATTTATTCGAATTCACGCTATCGCAATATTTATTCGAATTCACTCTATCGCAATATTTTAAATAACATAAAATAATTTTTAAAGAATTTCTAATAATTTTCTAACAAAATTCTAAGTAAACAAAATAAATCAAAAAAAAAAATTAAAAAACAAACTTCGGTAGTTTAGTACCGAGGAAAACCTCGGCAGTGTAGTACCGAGGAAAACCTCGGCAGTTAACTACCGCCGGTTTCATCTTTTCCTCGGCAGTTAACTGCCGAGTAATCCTGAAGCCAGTATTTGCAGAACCTGTTGAAGGCAGAACCTGTTACATGTGTTTTTACACATTGTAAACACATTGTTTCGATGTCAAACCATAAAGCTAGTCAAATCAAATTACATACATAACTGAAATTGAAAATATAATACGGAAACGAGCAATTGTCATAAAAAAATGTCATCCAAACAAAGTAACAACAAATGTACTGTACTAACAAAACGGCCAAATGTCATGAAAATACACCAAAGTCCTAAAAATAAATCCTAAAAATACTAGCAGTCCTAATCCTACTGCTGGTCCTGGTCATGCTGGTGCTGCTGGTGTCTCCTCCTCGGTCTCTGGGCTCTCCTCCTGGTAATGATCGGCGCGATCTGCTGCCTAACATCCTGCAAGGCCGCATACAACTGCTGAGGGGTCATGCTCATCACCTCCTGACCCAAAAACTCATCAGCATGGGCAACAGCGCCGCTAACCATGTCATAGGTGTCAGGGGAGCTTCTCGCCTCGTACCGCTCCCACTGCTCTGCAACGATCTGCTCCTCGTTTGGAGGCCTCGGAACATCTCCCGGAAGAAGTGGCAAAATCTGAGGGTGAGACATAAGCGTGTACCATCGTACATAGCCCTCTGCCATACGCCATGGTTGCTCTCCTGCCTGCTCACCCCAATCATCCGCCTTAAGCGTGTGAGTGCGGAAGTCCGTGAAGGCCTGCACAATCTCAGCCGGTGTCAGCGCTGGAACATCCGTCGGAGGTCTAGGTACGGACTGGACGTGTCCGTACTGCCTCAATACCCTCTCCGGCAGGTGACGGTACACCCTACGGTCACCGCACATGATCCAACCAGAATACCAAAATACCTCCTCGAAAGGCTGGAACTCCCTGTGCCCTTCGTACGGCCTCCAGCATACGTCATCAAACGTAATGCGATCAAGCAATGACCGATACGTGGCCCCCTCTCCATGACCCTTCTGAAGAGTCCACCTCGCCGCAACCGGTAAATTTTCAATGTAGTCCGGGTTTGGATCAACAGTGTAAAACTTAGGGAAGTGCGACAAAAACCATGCCTGCATAAACCATACAAATCACATATAAATAAATTAAAGTTAACTAAAAAAATAAAATTTACAATTAACAAAAAAAATATAACAAAATATAACAAAATAATAATAGTTAACAAAAAAAATTAAAGTTAACGAAAAAATATAACAAAATATAACAAAATAATAATAGTTAACAAAAAAATTAAAGTTAACGAAAAAATATAACAAAATATAACAAAATAATAATAGTTAACAAAAAAAATTAAATTTAAATTTAATTTTTACTTACAGTGAGCAGTGTCACGCTTCCCCCAAGCTGCCTGTCTCCGGGCAAACAAGCCTGAGCTAACTCATCGTACAGGTATGCAAGTGCCATCCCTCCCCATGAATAAGCACCCCCGCGTAGCCGTCCGCCATAGCCGTCAAATAAATCAACTGGATGCGCTTGTTGCTTCTATCCCCAAACAACAGGCATCCAACCAAGTATAGAAGGTAGGACTTCACACAATAAGTCCTAACCCTCTCCAACTCCTCCAGCTCCTCTGGATCCTGTGTATCCGCCAAAAGGTTGGCTCTACCAAGGTGCGTCGTATAAAACTTCCTCAGCTTAGGATAACTAATGTATCCACCATACTCAGTATTGCAGATTTTCTCTGCCTGCGACCTCGACGCACCCAAGTGAGTCATCAGTAGTGCCTCTCCCTCATGTCTCAGCATCTTCTTCCGGTGGCCCAACATCCGCCCTTCAATCGGGACATGCATAAGACATGCGACATCATCCAAAGTCACAGTCATCTCCCCCATAGGCATGTGAAAAGTGCTGGTCTCGGAATGCCACCTCTCGCATAGAGTCATCAGCAAAGCGTGAGGCACAGTGGCGTAGCCCAAGAAAACCAAGTCATGTAAGCCACTCTCCCTAAGCGGATCCCAAAACCATCTCTGATTGTCGTTTGGACGTCCGAGACTCAAAATCTTAGGGCCGTGATTAATAGGCTTTACAACACGCTTCTTGCGGCACTGAAAACAATGTAAACATTTAACTAATAAATATTAAACTTGATAAATGCTAAAATAAAAATAAAGAAAACATATAAAGAAAATCACATATAAAGAAAACATATAAATAAAACATATAAAGAAAACATATAAATAAAACAATTTAAAGAAAATCACATATAAATAATATAAATAAAACATATTTAAAGAAAGTCACATATAAATAAAACATATAAATAAAACATATCAATAAAACATATAAATAAAACATATAATCAAAACATATAAATAAAACAATTTAAATCAAGAAAGAAAAAATAAAGAAAATAATTAAACATAAAGAAAGGAATTAAAAAAAACATATATAAAAGTTAACTAAAAGAAAGAACACATAATTGTTTTTACTTACGTCATCCATATAAAAAAACACATATAAAAAACACGTAATTAAACATAAAGAAAGAACATTTAAAAAAAAAAAATACTTACGTCATCCTTATTATACCAAAGCGGCAATGCCACATGACTGGCATAAGAGTGAAGCAAAGATATGTCCTGCGGTCCTCCAGGAAAGGGAGCGTCCGTAGGCAACACCTCCGGGGCAGCCGCTGCTGCAATGTCATCCTCGTCTGGCTCCTCTGGCATATGCGGCTGCTCTGGCATATACTGCTCGTCGTACCCACCGTCGGTCACATCATGGTGATCCTGATAATTCAGGTACTCCACCGCCTGGGTCGGGTCAACCACCTGCGACTCTTCAGGCGGTGCCTGAGAAGCCTCAGAAGGCTGAGAACTCCCTGAACCATCCCCCCCCCCCCCCGACCTCTTCCCCTCTTTGGGATATGTGCGTTTCTCCTCTCCTTCTCCTTCCGGTAGCTTTGTGTCTGAGCACGCCTACCACCTATCATCTTAGATGGATCAATGGGCTCCTGATCGGCCATATCTACACAAATTTTTAATAAATTAACATCATTTTCCATAACATAATCAAACACATTAAACACACTAGTCATAACTTAATCATTAACATTAACAACAATCAACATTCTAAAAACCATTGACATCACATTCTAAAACCACATTCGACTTAAACATAATCTAAACATCATTTCCATCAACTACATTTATCTCTAAGTACATAACTAACTAAAAAATCAATACAATTCTCATTTGGGCATTTTTTCAAACACTTTGTGTGCAAAGTTTCAAACAAACTCAAATTGTGTTAATTTGACATCATTCAAAACCACATTGTACTTAAAACTCATTCAAACAACATTCACAACACCTACATTCAATTATAAAGTACATGCAATCATCTAAATATCAATTCCAACATCAACCCTAACCACATGCAAACTACCAATTTTATTTAAAAAAAAACTACACAAACTAACATTATGATTAAAAATGAGTCAAGATACTTACTTGTGATTAAATGGAGATGATGCACTTGATTTTGCTCAAAAATCAAAATTGGATGGGCACTTGGGGTGGTTTTGGATGTGTTTGAAAGCAATTTTCGATACTGGAACTGATTCTGTTTCGTTTTGTTTAAGTTCAGAAAACTTCGGCAGTTAACTACCGAGGAATTCCTCGGCAGTTAACTGCAGCCGGATTTTTAATTCCTCGGCAGTTAACTGCCGAGGGGGCAAAAACATATTTTACATGTGTGTCCCAGCCTTCTCTAATGTGTGAACAGCAATTTTCTTTCTTTATTTTCATCTACCACCTCTTCCTCCGCAACAGATTCAATTACCTTATCGTTCGTCACCTTGGGGGTAACTGGTGTCAACACCTTCTTGCTCCTCGATTCTATCGTCTTACAACTTTCATTCTTAGGATTATCAGTAGTGCTCCCTGAAAACCCTCGACTTGATTGATTAACGATTTGCTTAGTCAGCTTCTCTATTTGATTATCAAGATTTTTCATTGAAGCCTCATTGTTTCTTTGAACAGCTTCATAAGTTACCTTTATTTCTTGGAAGGTATTCTGAGTTGTTTTCACAAAAGTGGTTACTGCTTCTTCAAATGCAGAAGGTTTCCTTTGTTGTTGAGGTTGCAGAGGTTAAATGAGCGGGTTTAAGGTGTTGTTATTTGTGCATTTGAGGTTAGGATGTTGTGCCCATGTTGAATTGTAGGTATTGGAGTAAGGGTTCCCTTTTTGGTAATTTCCCATGTAGTGGGCCTCCTCACTCACTTCTTCAGGTATACACTCACCATTTGCATATCCCTCACCACAAAAATCACACCTAAGCACTGGTGCTTGTCGGATTTGATGAACCTTGGCCTTTTGGAATTGAGCTTGACTCATACTTATGGCTAGCACTTGTTTGGTTAGTTACTCCATCTGTTTGCTCATTAGTGTTTGGTCGGCAAGGATAACACTACTTTTATTGACTCCAAACATTCCCTTCTTACCACACTTGATCTCGGCATGATACTCATTTTGAGTCATGTTCTCAATCAGAGTTTGAACCTCATGGTCCATTTTTACTCTCATAATACCCCCAACTGAAGCATCTAAGAGCATTCTCTGGTTAGACCTTGGAACTTTGGTGAAAATTTGCATGAGTTTTCTCACTTACGTCATGGGCTGGACATCTTTTTAGCAACAGTTTAAAACTCTCCCAAGCATTATATATACATAGATAGATAGATAGATAGATAGAGAGAGAGAGAGAGAGAGAGAGAGAGAGAGAGAGAGAGAGAGAGAGAGAGAGAGAGAGAGAGAGAGAGAGAGAGAGATAGAGAGAGAGAGAGAGAGATTCAGCCTCACCTTGCCTAAAATTTGTGATCTTATGATTCTTCTTCCAATATTTGGACATCGGGAAAAACCTCTTGAGGAATTTCATCTCTAAATCTTCCCAAATTTGTATGGTTGCACTAGGTAAGGACAATAATCAATCCTTAGGTCTTCTGCTCAAAGTAAAAGCAAACAATCTAAGTTTTTTATGTTCTTCAGAGACATTGGCAGGTGGTACACAATGTTGGCAAGTTTCGTAAAACTTACTAAGATGTTCATAAGGGCATTTTGAGCATCTCTCCCCTCATACTGGTTTTCTTTCAACCCTTGTTGGACAAATGTTTCAATGTCAAAAGTTATAGGGTTAGCATGTTGAAAGAAGTGAGTGAGTCGACAACGGTTAGTGGTCAACCTGTAGTCTCCCGTCATTGGTTTAACAGGTGGTGGTGGTTGTGGTGGGTTAGCCATGATAACTGGTTCAGTTTCAATGTGGTTGAGTACTGTGTAATGTGTTATGGGATGACTTCAACTGATCTAGCTAACCAGTCTGCTTTCTGATTAGCTTTTGCATTTTTCTCGATCTTAGGGTCGTGCAACAGGTCTTCAGGTCGTACTCTACCTCGCATAAACTACCAAAGAACCTAAACCATAGTTTTTCAATTTTTTTTAACAGAGATTAAAATGAGAGAAATCCTAAATTATTACCAAAGTGTCTTGTTGAAATGATTCAACAGCCCCTACAATGACGCCAAAAACTTGATAAATATTTGACAAGTGCACTAAAAACTATCAAAATATAATAATATTAAATTTGTATCAACGAGGAATGTTTCTAACTTCTACTCAGCAAAATCATTAATATCAAGGATGTATAAAAATTGGGGGGTTGTCCAAGGCAAATGATTTGGCTTGTTAACATTAACTACTATAGAAAAATGGAATAAACGTTGGTTGAAAATTTCATGTTTAAAATGATCAACAACAAAGGAAACCTTCTACATTTGGTTGAAAGGGTGAGTAAGATTCAGTTGGTCGAATATGTAACAGATTATATGTTAGATTTGTGAGTTTAATACATGATTTTACATCTAGAAGAAGAATTTTAGGGTTTGTAATTGGAATTTTGATTGAAAGTGGAAGAAAATGAGTAACCAAAAGAAGAAGAATTTGTGATTGGAATTCTAGAAGAAAATTACGGATGCTAACTAGAAGATAATGAATAACTAGGAGAAGATTTTTCAACGTATGGTTTGCGATTGAATTCTCGAAGAAGATTTTTCCTTTGAATGATTATGATGATTTATTTCTTGGCTTTAATTCATTTAGTTTTTAGAAGATGAACAATGATTATAGGATTTGAGCTTTCTGGGTTTCAATAAAATTATAATTTTCGTCTTCAATTTATTATCTATATACAAAGAAAACTATCTCTTTCAACATTTTTTGGTTGGATTTTTCTTTCCAAAAATACCCTTAATTTTCAATTCAAATAAAACATGTAACAAATATATAAGAATAAATTTAAAGGCTAAAATATGGTATTGGTTCCTGCAAAATAGGTCAGTTTTGGTTTTAGTCCCTGCAATTTTTTTTTTATAGTTTTTGGTCCCTGCAAAAATAGGTCAGTTTTGGTTTCAGTCCCTGCAAATTTTTTTTATAGTTTTTGGTCCCTGCAAAAATTTTTGTTTTTGGAACTAGTCCCTGACCCCAGTTATGTGATGATTTGTCACTTTTATAAATTAAAAAATAATTATTGTATCTGTTTTATTATTATTTTTTAATTAAAAAATAATTATTGTTATATAAATTATAAAAAAATAATATTCTTTTTATTAAGTAAGCACATATGGCACATATGCACAAAAGTGACAAATCATCACATAATTGGGGTCAGAGACTATTTCCAAAAATAAAATTTTGCAGGGATCAAAAACTATAAAAAAATTTTTTGCAGGGACTAAAACCAAAATTGGCCTATTTTTGCAGGGACCAAAAACTATAAAAAAAATTTGCAGGGACTAAAACCAAAACTGGCCTATTTTTGCAGGGACCAAAAACTATAAAAAAAACTTGCAGGGACTAAAACCAAAACTGACCTATTTTGCAGGGACCAATACCATATTTTAGCCAAATTTAAATATCTATACTCTATACTATATATAAAGAAAACTACCTCTTTCAACACTTTTGGGTTGAATTTTTCTTTCCAAAATTACCCTTAATTTTCAATTCAAATAACACATGTAACAAATATATAAGAATAAATTTAAATATTAAAACAAATGTAAGAAACGTGAGCAAAAAATAATGTTAAAGATTAAGTCACGTGTCGACCATTGTGGGTGCCACGTCAGCGAAGACTAAGTCAAAAGTGGCCTTGGGAGCCAAAACTGCCAAAGATCCAATACATAGGGGGCTGTTTTGTATTTTAATTAGTTAGGGGGGCAAAAATCGCAACTTTTGGAAAGATAGGGGGCCAAAAGTGCAATTAAGCCAACAATAAATGATCATTATTTTATCTTTATTTTATATGCGGGCAAACTAAAATATGTTGAGTTCATAAGACAATATTTTGTTTATAAATCAATATATCAATAATTTTCATTAATATTTAAAAATTTTAATCAAAATTATACAAACAAACATAATAAAATAATCACATGTGCTAGCGCAGTAGAAAGAGCGGACAAACGGGCACGGTAATGCCCGTCTTTCTGCTAGTAAAGATAAATATTAATTAATTAAGAAAATTAATTATGGTTTTTCTTAAGGAGGAGGAGGAGGATAGGAGGAGAAGAAGAAGAAGAAGAAGAAGAAGAAGAAGAAGAAGAAGAAGAAGAAGAAGAAGAAGAAGAAGAAGAAGAAGAAGAAGAAGAAGAAATTGGGTGTTGATAGTTCACCATAAGATAAAAAGGACTTGTAATAAAATCGTTAAAATCATATCAAGAATAATATACATTATTAAAATCAAATTGACCGACAAATAGTTAAAGGACCAAAACGTAAGAAATAACAGTTATAGGACCAAAATGAAACTAAGAAATTAATTAAGGGATTAAATATATAATTTAGCCAAAAATTTACTCAACGAAGTGGCATTGTTTTGTAAGAAGAATTATATTTATATTGACATTGCAAAACGGAGGATACATTTGTGCTACAAGGAAACCCAAGGGGTAAACTTGAAAAAGTTTAAAACTTGCACCACTTTTAAGCTCAGGTATTTTATATGTGATTGATAGGCGCACAACTTCAAGAGCTTAATAACATATTTACATAAGTGAGTAGTGAATTGCTTATTTGCGTAGCTAGCTTAAATCCAGTAGATTCTTTTTTTTTTTGCATTTCACAAAGAGAAGTTGATTAATTTGGCTCGATTTTATCCCTCTTCTTCAATGGAGTTTATGGGGCTTGACAATCAACTTGAAAATTATATCATAGATGTTCGTTCTAGTGAATAAATTTCTAATTTAGATGGGATTAGTGTGTTGGAACAAAATGTGTTTAACAATGAACCTTAAAGAGTTTTGATGATAACAAGGTATTAAAAATTGTAAATTGGACTAGCTAATATTTGTTCAAGTGTACAGGACCATAATTAAAAAGTTACATCATCATTGGTTCTGAATGAGCAAATAAAGAGCAAAGGAAACAACAAAATTTGAAGCTTGGACGCTCCTGAAGGCAACTTGCTACTGAAGAGAAAAAGCGCTCCTGAAGTTAAGTCGCTTCTGAAGTAAGAATAATGCTCCTGAAGAATAGTGCTCCTGAAGACAAGAGGTCCAGAAGTCATATCATCAGAAGCTGTATCATCAGAAGCTGCATCATCAGAAGCTGCATCATCAGAAGCTGCAGAAGCTGCCTCATCAGAAGCCATTTCACCAGAAGCTGAATATCAACTGGATTTGCAAAGATTCAAGAATTGAAGAATTATCACTGCAAAAGCTGTCTATTGGATTCGAAAACACAACAAAGGATTAGTGGAATTTTGCAACGGTCATTTCAAAGGTGTTTGAAGGCATGTGCTTGCAATTTGGACGAAAGCGTTGACATTTGTACGAATTGTACAACCACGTTCTCCACTACTCTGTTTTGTGTCCACGCTACAAAAAGGCAACCCATGGGTTTTAGGTTATAAATATTACAAAAAGGCAGCTGGAACCTTGGCACGGCCGTGCCTGTCAAGTAAGCAAAAGCAGCAAAAGGGAAGCTGGGTATCGAGCACGGCCGTGCCACCACAGGCACAGGACGTGCCCAGCTCTCTGGAAAATGGCACTTCTTTGAACATTTGGAGGCTCGGCCACGCCATTGTTAGGTACGGCCATGCTTGATATTTTTGCACAAGATCTTTATATTTTTGTTTTCAATCAGCTCAAAATCATGCTCTAGATCCTTTCATCCTTTAATCATGCTCCAAACCCTTTCTTTTGCTCCAAGGCTCAATCTTTCACCATATTTGTTCCTGAAATTAAATAACAAGCAATTGAAGTAAAATAGTTCTAGAAAGTAAATAAAAACACATAAAATCTAAATAAAATAAACTAAAATAAACACTTAAAAACACTAATTATTGACTTATCAATAATCCGAAAATATCGCATTTACGCCCCATGCAACGTAAACTAGTACCAAGTTCATGGGGTGTATCGTAAAGTTTCGGATTATATAATTCAAAATGAGCTAAAACATTTTGGATTATATAATCCAAAAGGTCAGAGGACAAAACAAAATGCATGTTTTTTTCACTAGTTTTTAACCTGACAGATTTTTTAAACACAATGTAAGCCTGGTTCAAGAACGCTGATTACGACATGAAGTTGCATATCAATGAACAGTTTAGGCAGTTTGTTTTTGCTGGAGACTACCTCTATGCGTGCACCCCCAAAAAAGGTCACCACAAAAGGAGCTCCAAAGAAAAATAAACATTTCATTCAATCGACAAAGCGATCACCTTCGCACTGGGAGATTGTTGATTCCCAGGAACAACAGACACAAGCTTCACAGACAAATTCAATAGGGGCAAGTAGAAGGAGTGCACGGAAAAGAAACATGTCTCTTAATCCTCCTAAGCCAATTCCCAAAAATCCTAAGCCAATTTCGGTCAAAGTCCACATACCACATAAAGACCAAATCCCACTTTGGATGCATGACTTTATTGAAAAGGTGGTGGATGTAGCTGGTGATGGTCATTGTGGGTTCCGTGCAGTTGCGGGTCTACGTAACTTGAGTGTTGACAATCACCAAATGATTTGTTACCAACTGCACAAAGAGCTAATCGGTGAAGGAAATGCTCGGTATCGGCAGATGATTATTGATGATAGGCTGTATAAAGCGGACTTGGACGCTCTAACCTTTTCCGGTATTGGTCCTGCACCACTGGATAAATGGAAGACCATGCCAGATATGGGTTTCCTCATTGCATAGAAATACAACAACGCCGTTGTTCTATTGTCCACTGAGAAAGGGAGATCTGAAACCTTTTTTCCCCTATGGGGTGAACCGCCACATACTAAGCAATTGATGTGTATGGCACATGTGAATGACAACCATTTCATGATAATACATTTGAAGGATGGTTGTCCTATTCCTCCCACTTTCCCGCTATGGAGATAACATGCTCGTGATGATGCCTTAAGCTGACCTGATAGATATATCAGTCGAATAATGAACTATGTCGGGCGGCGGGTGTTGAAGTCATATGAGATGACCAAGATTTGTACATTATTGAAAATCTTGATCCAGAAGAAAAGGTTGTTGCTGGGAAGAAGGCTGAAGATGGTGTGAAGAATGAAAAGGAAGATAGCTTTAATCTTGATGATATTGACATAGATCATGGGGAATTTTAGATTAAATGTAGGGTTAATACCACTTTTGGTCCTTGCAATATCAGCGAATTCCGGTTTTGGTCATTGTAAAAAAAAAGTTTAGATTCTGTCCCTGTCATTTCAGATTCTTCCACTTTTGGTCTCTCATTTAAACATGTCAGCAAATTCTGCCTACGTGGCATGCCGAGTCGGATATTTTTATTATTTCTTGAATTAATTAATTCTAAATGTCTTTTTTTAGGAAATACAATTAAATAAAAAATATGTTCATCATTTCTCATTTCTTCATTCTTGTTCATTCAAATCCAGAAATTCATCATAAATCCATCTTTCCAAAATTTCATAAAACCCAAAAAATTAAGTGTGCTCCAATTGCCTTCTTCAATGGTGTTTCTACCATATGAACCCACAACCTGATTTTCATGGAACAACAAAAATAATATGCAAAAAATCGAACCCAGACAGGAACGGCAAGGACACAAGAAAAAACAAGAAGCCAGTAACCCATATATGAAATTTGATCATGAGTTGAAGAACAAGCACAAACCCAGATCTAAAGTCATTCCCAAGAAAACTTACATATGCACTCTCCCTCTCTAAATTGTTGTTTTCAAACCTAG
Source organism: Medicago sativa (assembly GCF_051527215.1). Classification (NCBI taxonomy): domain Eukaryota; kingdom Viridiplantae; phylum Streptophyta; class Magnoliopsida; order Fabales; family Fabaceae; genus Medicago; species Medicago sativa. The sequence continues at coordinate 34,598,395 of NC_140755.1, read as the reverse complement.
AAAACAACAAGCATAAACTCAGAAAGCTTCAACACATATTCACAAATTCGAAAAAATTCAGATTCGAGAGTAGAAGGGGTTAGGATTTCTCAAATCAAAACACCATCAAATCTGAAACAAAGTAAAGGCAATATTTCGAATTTGGAAGGGAAGAAATTTGAGGTTTATAATCAAAAGTTTGGGGTTTTTGATTTTAATCTTAAATTGTTAAAAGAAGAACATATGAATTTGAGCAAGGAGAGGAACAATGATGATGAGAACAAAGGGGATTAGCGGTTTTGTGGGGAGAGATTAGTGATTTTGTTTGAACAATGATGAGGAAATGGAAGAGAGGAAGGAGAAGAGAGAAGAAACGTGAGAGGAAGGAGAAGAGAGAAGAAACATGTTTTTTGTCTTTTAATTTGTTGTTTTTATTGTTTTTTCTTTTTTAAAAATAAATGTTAATAATAAAAATTCCATGTGATAATAATTAAATGAGAAAGAAAATAAAAATGTCCTAGTCAGCATGCCACGCAGGCAGATTCTGCTGACATGTTTAAATGAGGGACCAAAAATGGAAGAATCTGAAATGACAGTGACATAATCTAAACTTTTTTTTTTACAAGGACCAAAACCGGAATTCGCTGATATTGCAGGGACCAAAAGTGGTATTAACCCTTAAATGTATATCATTAGTTGAAATGTATGTCATTAGGTAAAATGTGTAATGATATAAATTCAACTTTTTTTGGTATAATGATATATATATATATATATATATATATATATATATATATATATATATATATATATATATATATATATATATATATGGTTTTGTTACAAGCCACCCTTTGGTGGTGTCTTTTAACAAGTCACACCTTAAGGTGTGATTTTCACTTTTTAGTTATAACTTTGCTAAAAGACACCTTCGTAAATGCTCATAGAGTAACTTGATAAAAGACACCTTCGTAAATGCTCATAGAGTAACTTGAATTAAATGTGCTTCAATGTAACAAAAATAAAATGAAGAAAATGTAAGACTAAGACATATAGATCATTGAGATATTCTAGCTATCAAATTAAACAACACCCATTTGAATTACTCGATGATCTTTGTGACTTGATTTTATGCAACATTAACATAAGACATTATCATTGCAATCAAGGCAGAACTTGTTACATTCATTTCTAAGACATTTTGGTGGACTTCGCATGCTGTGAAGAATGTGATGATGGCTAGAAATTTTTTCAGCCAGGTCACACATATCATATTTAAAAGACAAACACAACAAATGTAATAATAAAAATTTAAAAAGAATTAAACATAAAATTGCAATTGGAATAAGTATACATTACCGTTCCATATGCCATTGTTGAAAGTTGATTTTGGAGAAGTCTTAAAGAGAGGGAACTTCTTTGCAGAGTTCACAGGAGAACATTTTTGCTCGAAGGTCAGAGTTAAGTTCATGGTTTAACCACTTTTCATTCATAGTTATGATTATATGTATATGTATCTCACTTTAGATTTTTAATTCGATTGTCATTTTAAGGTTTAGTTTGTGCATATGCAAAAAAAAAAAAAAAAAAACTCATTCTTGTGGTCGTCTTAGAGGTAATTTTTTGTGATTATCGTATGTTCATTTATGTATATGAATTTCCATTTTGGAGTTATGATTTTATCTATTAACTTGTTGTTCACTTGTGCAGACGCATTGGCTAATATTGGTTGTAGTATGGGATCTACTTTGATGATTTATGAGTCGTGTCCGACTCAATTAAGACATTTGTTAGTAGTTGATCAAATGGGGGTTCCACAACCTCGTATGGTCAATTTGTAATTTGTTTCCTTTGGGCCGTTGGCCCTCTTTACAATAAAAAAAAAAAAAAAAAAGTTGTGTTGACAACCTGCGTTAGCACATTTTTGTGTGGATCCTCTACAACCAATAAGAGATCACATTTAATATAGGGAGAAGAAATATGGTTATGTTAATAACATGTTTATTTACCTATTTTCTTGTTATGTTTTATTAAATAAATTAGTAGTTTTATTTATGTTTTTCAGAGCTTTTTTTTGTATAGAAGAGGCTAATTTAGTGGCTCAAATGTTGTGTAGGAATACCACATAGCATCACATAGTATAATAAATAGGTTGCAAATAGTCAAGAACACAACCAACAAGAGTAATAGAAAAAGACACCAAATTCTCACGTTGGGCAACCATTTGAGCACAACGATTTGCCTCTCTAGATGCAAAGCATATCAAACTCATCCAATATCTACTCTGAAGTAATGTGTGGATCTCTTGGAGAAGAATGATCAAATGAATATAAGTGGTATGACCTTTCTTGGCCATATGAAAAAGAGCAAGAGAATCGGTTTCAAAGACGACCTCTATAGCACCCAAATCACGAGCAAGATAGAGACCGCTTCAAAGGGCCTAAGCTTCAGCAATTAGAGGTACTAGGACTGACTTTACAATATAATCCCTTTAATAAATTACAATGATGAACTTGAAGAGTACCTCCACACTCTGATGAACCACTGCTATGTATATGGGAACCAACCAATAGGCATGAAAAATTGGAATATTACTTGTTCTCAAATATGCATTCGTCGAACTATGATTCTCATCTACCTGATTAATAACTTTGGACCAAAGAGTGTGATCCAATAAATAGGAGCATTTTACTACTTTATGTTTTATTTTCAATAAATAGGAAATATAAAATGGTGGAACTATGATGAAAATATTGCATTTGTTGAAGTCTTAATGACTATGATTGAGTTTATGATAATGGAGGCCTTCTTCAATGAAATATTTTACACTTAAGCCTTGTAACTACAAGAAATGGCAGGAACTCGTACCCCTAGTTCCTACAAATTGGCATGTATCTATGTATTTGGACCAAGCTTCCACCACTATAAACTCTAGCAAAAACTCTTGTAATTTTTCATTTACATTTTAATAAAACTAGTTCTCAACCCGTGCTTCGCACGGGGTGGATTGCTTTTTTTTTTCTTTCCGGATAATTTTGTTGGCAATCACATTTGTTAACGGTTAAAAGTGAACTGATTGTGAACATAGATATTACATGCTTATAAATATAAAAAATCATGATCCATAACATATCAAATAATAGATAGGTCTGTCATAAATGAAACCGAAGTAGAAGTTATACAACATAGATTCTAAAGTAGTGGTGTTTAATGGATTACAAAGTTAAATTTCCAAAACGGCCTCATCATCTTCAATCCCAAAGGTAAGCACATTCACCACCTAAAGGTTTCTCGGCATTTTCCCTGCCAATAGTTATCTATTAGAGAAAACCATTTAGTTAATCTAACTATTTTTTTTTTGTTGTCATTAATAATTTTTTTTATTGTTGTCGAGTTAATCTGAATATAATAATGATGTTTTTTGCCATGATTGAGTCACACTTGAATTCCAATCTGGTTTCAGGAGTGTTGCGATTACATAAGCAAAATATTTTCCATCCATTTCCGATTATAGATGTGGTAATATTTGTTTCAGGGTCATTTATGAAAAATAATTTACATATTGTAATTGTGTTAGCGGTACCGCATAGTCTTAAATATCTTTTAAAAAATTTGTTACGAAGGAAAAATGAGCAAATTACTGAATATTCCACATACATTAGAAATATTTACCAAAATTTGTTTATTGCTAAAATTTATTAGTATTTGAACCTGAGTCGCTACTAAAACAATAAATTGTCAAAATACAACAACATTGTGTTGCAGAAATTTTGTGGATACCGTCCTTGATTACTGAGTTTAAAAGTGAATTTCCAAACTCCTATCACTTATTGCGACAACCTAAGTATCATATCACTATTACATAGTGCAGTGCTTCATATTTAGGACCAAACATATGGAGCTCTAAATCTTTGATGAAGAGAAAGTAGCCAATTAGGAATCTCATAGTACATCATGTCCCTGCTGATCAAAATACAGTTTACTAATCTGAGACAAACCCATGGTGTTTGATAAGTTTGCACTTGATCGACCACCTTGAGTTTGAGTTGAAAAATGGAAAATGGACAACCAAACATTAGAAGCATCCAAGAGCAATGATCATCTCTTAAAAAAAAAACAATGAATCGTTTTGTGGTATAAGGAAAGGGATCAAGGACCCTAAGTGCAAGTCATGTAGCTCTTAAAAGTGTTGAAAATGAATGAAAAGAATAATAAATATGTTTGAAATTAAAAGAACAAAATGACCTTAGAATTTAGAAAAGGGCAACACCAGTGATAAAGAGGTTCCTCATTGAATTCATGTTGTTGTGAGTTGCAATTTTTTCAGTCAATTTCAAAAAGTTGAAGAAAATTAGAGAGACTAAAACAAAAAGTTGGTATATTTAACCCTTTTATGGATTAATTTCACTAATGAAAGCTACATTTGAGGATTAAATTAATCGATGAAAGATACATTGATAACCAAACCGATTGACGAAAGATGCATATATGTATGTTTTCATACGATCAGAGACTATTGTGACAACCTCTCACATATTTAAGGACCACAAAGCATGTTTTCTGTGTTATTAGAGAAGTTTTAGCTTACAATTAACTGATAGGAGAAAGAGAAAAAGGCTTAGCCATGAAAAACCCGAAAATATATTTGGTGACTTATAACTATATCAATAAGATTAAATATTCGTCTTGTATTAAACACAAAATAAAGAGCAAGAATTGGTTACAAAATTTTTCCATCAAACAATGGTGGAACACTAACTTCAAAATCTCCTTCCGACATCTGCAACACCTTTGCAATAGATGGCCTAATAATTGGATTAGAGCACAAGCACCACAGTCCAACCATAGTCATTCTCTTAAACCTAATGAAATCATTAACAACTTCAACATCATGGCTAATTAGAATGTCTCTCAGTTTCCCCTCTTTTGCCCAATATAGAACCCAATCTATAAGTATCATGTCATCACCACCTTCTGTTCCATCTTCAACTTGATGCAACTCAATGTGCCTTCTACAAAATAAGATTTCAAGCAACATGACACCAAAGCTGTAGATATCCACTTTTGCAGTGATAGGTGCATTTTTGAGCCATTCTGGTGCCAAACATCCCATTGTCCCTCTAACATTTGTGCTTGTTCTACTTATGTCTTTCATTAGCAGCTTGGCCATTCCAAAACATGCTTTAATTTTGAGCTATAGTTTACTTGCAAAAAGTGATATGCAAGAAAGTGTACGATGGTGTTTAAACTTGGAATGAAGAGTTACAATTACAAAATTAAGTACCTGCTAGATCAAAAATACTGCTAGTATAAAAATTCTATTGTGATAATATATGTATATGATATTTTTTCAAAGGAAAAAGTATGATACAATGTGTATACCAAAATGCATAATGAATATGCAAATCATTTTAAAAAAGGTTAAGAATTATTAAGACATCACTGTCGAGAAAGATGCTCGGTGAGTGGTGACAGGCTGACAACAACTACACTTAATATATAGAAACCGTGATTATTAGCTCATACTATCTCATTCAGCCAAAAAACACACACATTAACGTTTAGAGTAATATTTTATGTCCGTTTGTCTGTTTTTTTGTTACTCAAATGCATATAATTTTTTTTAGTGTTGCTTGGTTGAGGGCTACCTCATCGATTTTTTTAACTATTTTTGAATTTTTATATTTTTAAAAACTTTTAACTATTTTATCAAAGCCTAACCAATGAAAACCCTATTACCAAAGCTCCATGATTTATATCATTTTGACTTTCATCTTCAACATATATAAATCCTTTCACATGATCTACAACAAAGGCAGATATTAACTGCAATTTAGTATCCAGTTCTTTCAGGTGAACAAACTTCTACATCAGACAGATAGCTGAAAGCCTCTCTACCTAATTTATATCATTTTGTGTTTTAGCTTCAATGTATATAAATCTTTTCACATGATCTACAGCAAAAGCTAGGGATGTCAATGGATACCCATGGGTACGGATAATATGATATCTGCCCCCGCCCCGTTGGATAAATATGATACCCGTGCCCGCCCCGTATCCTCGTGGGTACCCACTATACGGGTACCCGTGGGTATTGAGGTATCCATGGGTAGCCATGGAGTTTTGAATTTATTTATTTTTTGGTACAAATAATAACGTTTTTTAATTCCCAAAAAACTTCAACTTTTAAACATCCATACATAATCCACTCAAAATTTCATAAATCATACATAATTCATAGAAAATTCATGATTCTTATATAATCTATATGTTTTATGATGTGAATGAAGTGGAAACGGTGAACTTAATAAGATGAATTAAAAATAGGTTATTATTGAGGATTTTTAGGTGGGCGGTAAAATTTTCTTCAATAAGGTACCAACTTTAAGTAATAAGATATGATATATAAAGATATATTAGTAATTTACTTAATTTATTATTGGGTATGGGTACCCGTGGGTATGGATACAATCCAATCCGTGTCTGTGTCCATATAATAATGGGTAGTCAAATACCCGTTTATTATACCCGTGGATACCCGTTTAGCTACCCGCTCCATACCCGTGACGGATTTTACCCACGGGTACCCGTGAGCATGTGTATTTTTGTCACCCCTAGCAAAAGCAGATATTAACTGCAATTTAGTACGACGTATATAAATCCTTTCACATGATCTACAACAAAGGTAGATATTAACTGCAATTTAGTATCCAGTCCTTTCAAGTGAACAAACTTCTGAATCAGACAGATAGTTGAATGCCTCTCTACTTGATTTATATCATTTTGCCTTTCAGTTTCAACGTATATAAATCATTTCACATGATCTACAACAAAGGCATATATTAACTGCAATTTAGTATCGAGTCCTTTCATGTGAATTATACGCACTTTTAAAAAACTTGTTTTAAAGGAGAGATGTTCAAATTACGAAATATTACCATTCTTCGTAAATTTGAGAATGAAGGTCGCATAATCCAAATATTTGTGATGCATGGTCTAAGGCATGGGGTTCAGTAACGTATTTTGTAAAAAAATTGTTCCGAAGGAAAAATGAACAAATTAATGAATATTGCACAAAAATTATAAATCTTTATCAAAATATTTATGAAAGCTTTATCAAGAGCATGAAAACATCATAAATTACATATTAGTTAAAATTATAAAAGTGAGCGCTACTGTCATAGAGTTACCAAAAAGGGATTAACACCAATATTTACATAACACAAAATGAACGAAAGAAACACATTAAACTCTTTAGCGTCTTGTGTAGGAACTTGGTTATTAATAATTTGACCGTTAAAAAATAAAAAATCTCTTTGACGTCAAAAAAGTAATATCAGCTGAGCAATATTCAGTCTCTTCACATATGCTTAGTAATATTCAGTCTGGAAGATTACATTGAAAGGATAGATGGTAAAAATATTTGGGATCATTAAATGACAGCGTGAATAAAAATATTTGTGAGATTGTGATGATTAAACGATATTGAAATTAAATATATAAGTGATAAAAAGATAATTAAATTCCTTTGAAAAAAAAGGTAATAAAACTAAATGGAATCTCCTTAAAAAATTAATGGAACGGTTAAAAAAATAAAGTTAAATGGAAGAAAAAAATATATTGAAATATAATATTAAAAAATAAAGAAAAGGTTCCCAGCGTGAGTTGAAAAGAGGTGTTTGTGAAATAAATCGTCGAGAAGTAGTTTTTTAAAGTAACATTCAACAACTTATGGTCAAAGCTCATTTCATTCAATTTTATGCGTTCAAAAAAAGTATTTTTTTTAGTAAGTACTTAATTGATATTGTATTCGGCTTAACTTCTCCTTAAAAATGTAGAGAAGTTTGAAAAAAGTCGGGTCAAACGATACCTTAATCTCCCACAACGGCAATAATTAAAAGTTATTAAAAATATAAAAATTAGAAAAATTGAATTTGGAGGAAAAATTGAAGAATAGTTAAAAATATAAAAATTGGAAAATAATTAAAAGTTATTAAAAATAAAAAAATTAGAAAATAATTAAAAAAAATTGGTTAGGGGCAAATATGGAAATTCACAGGCCAACCCTAAAAAAAACACCCTCCAATAATTGAATTACCAAAATGCCCTTCCTAGGGGCAAATTGGTAAATTCAATGGACATTTCCTTTTATATATAGTATATAGATTTTCTTCTTATTCTCATTCTTCTTTTATTTCATTAGTTAAGCTTATCAATATAATGAGTGAATAATCACCTTTACTGTCTTTGGGATTATGGAAAGTAATTCAAGGATGAACTTTCTATAATCTCTTTCAAAGTCTAGTCTAATCTTATTACTTTTAGAAAAAACCAAGGCAACGACTTTTGTTAAAAGACAAAGGATGTTGCTGAACTTATAATATTACAAGGGTTTTGAAACATGAGAATAATCTAAAGAATATTGGAGACTTAGATTGTTGTTTGAAATTGCATCGGGTGTTGGTACACCCTTAGCCATAGATGAACCTACCAAAACTAGAATTTTTTCCCCACTATGCTCGTTTTTTAGTGAACATTGATTTATCTCATAAAACTTGCAACAATGTTTTGGTTGAAAGGGAAGGGTGTGCATTCTATGTTTAGTTTGCGTATGAAAAACAACCCCTTTTCTACAATAACTTGCAGACTTATTGGTCATTCAATACACCAGTCGTCACCACCATGTAGCTAGTCATAGAAATGTTACTAATAAAGAGAAAGTCCTTCCCGTGGATTTTCTTGCAGAGGTAAGCATAACTTTTCTCTTTATTGAATCCCAAAACGTACCTTTCCACTTATTTTGGATAAATTGTTCACCATAGGTGGCACTTCAACAAAATTTTCAATTATTTTTTTAGAAAAAAGTTTTTATGGGGGTGGCCCGCTTAAAAATCAATCATTGCTAATAACTAGCCAAGTACACCTAAATAATATAATTAATTCCTGATTTGGTTGTTTTAATCCATGTGATCTGCACAACTTGTGGTGTCTATCATGTTAGCGCACTTTCCAATAAAATTTATAGCTTGCCATTTTTAAGAAATTCAAAAGCCTATTAGACTACACAAACAATATTAAAAACAATACAACCTATAGAGGCTCCACCCTATAAAGAAAAAAACATTATTTTAAACACTATAAAGACAAGTTGAAAGTCACTACTACAAAATACCCCATTTAATAGCATTCATTTTAGCGTTTAATAGCGCTTTTGAAGCGCTAAGAAAGCCTCCGCTATTATAGGTTAGAACCCCTGTAATAGCGCTTTCTAAACGCTACTCCCTCCGTCCCAAATTATATGTCGCTTTAGGGAAAAAAATTTGTCCCAAATTATATGTCGTTTTACAATACCAATACAACTTTAATGTTACTTTTCCTATTATAACCTTAACTATTTATTACTTTCTCCTCTTTTAATGTTACTTTTCCTATTATAACCTTAACTATTTATTACTTTCTCTTCTTTCAATTCTAACTTTAAAGTTACTTTTACTATTTCTTAATACGTGTGAAATGCCCAAAACGTCTTATATTGTGGGACGGAGGGAGTATTAAATATCAGTGTTTCAATAGCGCTTTCAGAAAAGCGTTAATATAGCCTTTTTTTGTGCTATTTTTAAACAGATATTTCTTAGCGTTTTTTTGAAAGCGCTATCTTAACCATCCCCCTTTATTAACACTTTCAGAAAAGCGCTAATAAAAGCGTGCTATTATAAGCTTCTTATATTTTTTTTTAAATCCTTCATTCGAAAGTACAATACTGTAGCAAATTAGCAAATCAGTCAAACATCCAATTGCATTCATTGATAAAAAATAAACACTAGTAATATGTTCATAGAAAACTTGGTTACAAAATAAATCTCATATATTAATCAATCCTAGAGAAGGACATCTAATTTACAAAACTAAAAAAATTGTAAGGCCAGTGCACATATAGCAAAAGTAGTCGCAACCAACAAAAAAGACACCCAACTGCAAAGGTACTCATGACAAGCGATCCAACGTCTAGTGGTTAAAGCTACCTCTAACAAATGATTTCCTGTGTCATATGGAAGGAAATTTTAATTATGTATTGTTCGATTTCCAGCACAGAACGCACATGCCCAAGATTTTATCTCTCTACCTTAATAAAAACTACAAAGTGAACTAACCTAATTCACGAAAGATGAGGACAATCAATGCAAATGCTCAGTGCAGAATCGGCAGGAAAAATCAGAAGCACGAGATATCCTACAAGCACAAGTAAACCAACAAAAAAAATAAAAACATGAAGAAAAATGGTCTCCTAACAAAACACATGTGTTCGGATTTCACAAATGCACACTACCTCAGTTGGAGTTCATAGACAAATGTACGCACACACATGCAAACTACTAATCATCTCAGGTCTACCATAGAATAAAAAAGAAACTAACACTCATTTTGAATAAAAAATAAACTAACAAGAACTTGAATCCAAATCATACAGTTTGTTCATGATAGTAGATTTGCCAACTAGGATGAGGTTCACTTGGCGGCTTTCGACACACTACACAACCTTCGTCAAACTTCTTCACATGCATGTGTGGCAACGAAGTTAAATTACGAAGTTTGAGAAATCAAGCTATTTGTTCTCTGCACACAAACATGATCAACTCCACAAAAACATGATCAACTCCTCTCTTAACAGTGAAAGAAATGCACAATATCAATCTTATCTCCAACTTTGATCTACCAACAACAACAACAACAAAAAAAAAAAACTCCTTTCTATTACTTTCAAGATTTATTATACATATACACAAAGTTACCTCAACCGCCATATTAGTATCCCATGCATCCTTGAATGGAAGTTCTCCAAGAACATCACAAAGACCACCAATCTTACCTGGAGCAGCCACTAGTAGGTTAAAAATATTAAACCATAACAGTACAACAAAAAGAAGAAGGAATATTAGAATCCCTACAAAACAGTATACATTAAGTTCTTTAAGATGATAGAAAACAAATGCACCATTATCGTCATCATCATTCACTTATTTTGGAAACAAAACAATGATGAAATCATATTAAATAAACACGTGCAGAAATAGAAACAAAGATGAAAACTAACCCAATCAATTGAAACGACTTAGTGCTCGAGTTCGATAAATAGAGTGGTGTTCGGTGGTGGTAAACAAATAAAGCAATAAACATATGTTGAAGAGTGAAATCACTTGCTGCAAAACCAATGTGATAAAAATAGTTAGAATGAAGTTCGTAATGTTTTACATAAAAAAAATAATTAACTTTGTACCGGATTTAAGCCAAATTTCCATATTTGAGTGAGAGTACCTTTCAAAACCAAGCCTCCAACTTCAGGGAAAATGACACCACTCTAAAATAAAGTCATACATACCCTTTGAAATGAGCAGTAGAAATGAGCCAGAAACACTTTAGTCACCATACTCTTCACTAGATTGACATTAATACTCTTGTTGCGTTTCAACATAGAAAAAAGTTTCCTTTCATGAAGTATTAAACCAATTCAAACAACTATAAAGGATACATCACATTAAATATAATAAGATTAAACCTCATACTTTATATACAAATGAGCTCAATAGTGAGAACATGAGAAAAGCTAATATGATCATATATACAAATGAGCTCAATAGTGAGAATGTGAGAAAAGCTAATATGATCATATAATATAGGGAAATGCTAACTTGTGCCCTTGGGGCATAAGTTAAGAAGTTAAATGTAGATTTTTTTTTTTTAAATTGTGCATTCAATGTCTTAAAAGTTTCAAAAATTATATTTTCAATATAAAATTTAATTTCAATTTCTATTTTAAGCTCCTTAAAATGTGCCCTTAGGACACAAGTTAGCATGACCCTATAATATAACCATACACCAATCATCAAGTTCAGTTTTACTCAAACCCAATCTTGATTATATATGTATGGTTGTATTGGTAAAGATTACGCCATCTCACACTCTTGCCTAATGAACTCCAAAATAAATAAACACACACAAGTATGGGTAAAGATTAGGTCATCTTACATCTTACCTAACAAACTCCAAAATAAATGAACACACACAAACAAATAGCTCTGTTCTCGGTTCTAGCTCATTGTTAAGAAAGTATAACTATGTATCAAGCACTCACACATATACCACACACGAACATGCCACATAGACAAATAATAAATTAAGAAAATAAAAGTTATTGAATGGAAAATAAAAGTTATTGAATGCAACTCTACATGTGACAGTGTTGGACACATTTTCGATCTAAAGTGTCAACGCTACATAAATAACTACCTCTCTAATGCCAACATAAGCAAGTATATATAAATAACCATCGAACTAAGATCTCTCTAGCACTGACACATCTGATAGAAGGTGTGTTCGGTGTCTGACATCGACACATGTGATTACATTCAATTAATTGATATTTTCAAAATTTCACCCGTGTTGACATGTCCAACACCCATGTTTGTGTCCGTGATGCATAAACTAATACTTTTCTACGTCCAGGGCAGTTAAAAAATGAGAATGCAACTACACATATACATACATATTCAATAGTGTGTTTTTCCACTTTCCCATTTTCAGTTTAAACAAGCACAGGCTAACACATACCCACATAGACATTTTTTCAAACAATTTGCATGAAAATAAGAAAATGTCAAAAACACCAACCATTAACCCTTCGAAGATCCAATCCAATAACACAAGCGAAACCCATAAAGCCATTATTGATAAGAAGAATTACCTGAGGGTGTAAGTGGGAAGGCTGCGTGATACAGCAAACAATTCAAGAAGCAGCAACAATCTCTTCTTCAAAACGACGATAAGTTCGACGGAGAGATTGATTGAGACGGTGATTGAGGCAGTGAGAACAATTAAGAACGAGTGAAAAGTGAGGTGACAAAGCAAGTTCTATTGAGTACGATTCATGACGGGTATACGATTTGTGAGAAGAACGAATGAGAAGGTGTTGTGGTGAGTGAGAAAATGAAAGAGAGAAACAGAGAGAGATCGAGGGGAGGAGAGAGAGATGAATAGTTTGGTTGTGGTTTGGTGAGACGGTGGTGGAGATCGAGTGGTGGTGGTGGGTAATTTGGAGAGAAGAGCTAGTAGTGGTGGAGAGATACTACATTGAAGATATAGCGATTTTTTTTTAGTATTATTTTTCCCACCCTATGGCCTTCTCGCGCGCCCTGCAAAAATTCCAAAAATACCCCTGGTCCGGATTACATTTTCCGAACCAGATTGTTAGTGTTTCCGGAAAATATAATCCGGACAAATACGCTATGAATATTTTGTGTCTTTCTTTGATGTCAAGTGTCTCTGTTGACCGTTCTATGAACCCCACACAAGCTGAAATGCTATTGCAGGGTTCATAGGAACGGCCAACAATGACCATGACACCACCGACACTCCTAAAAAACTAAAAACATTTTAAGAAAATTGAAGAAAAGAGGTGAAGTGAAGAATAGGTATTTGTTGAAGATGAAAGCCTATTTATAGCCTTAAACAAGTCCTAGGTAATTAATACAGTCAATGAAAACGTGTTGGTGGTTGTAACCGTCCAAACCCACCAAATTAATGGCTCTCTTTCAAAAGAATCCAATGCTGAAGGGTTCCGGATTTTACTTTCCGGAATGTCCTTAGCCCTACAGGAAGTGCCAACCTTTCCCTCGTTCACCATAATCGCATTAATCCGGAATATATATTCCGGAAATCAAAGGTGAATTCCGGATTGTATATTCCGGAATGCGTCAGTGCCATGGCCGGTGGTCAGCCACACACGTTTTTGACTGTGGTTAAGTCAAAAAAACGTGTTTTACCACATTTTTTGACTGCATTTATTCCTTCCCAACCATTTTTCACCCACCCATCCCTATAAATACCCTTCCAAACCCCACCATTTCTCACACCATCCCTCTCCTCCTCTTCTTCCTTCTACAACTATGGTTCATCTGAGGGTCATGTGGGTCAGTGTGGTTATTAGCTTCGCCTGCCTGGGCGTAAGTCTGAGCACACTCTTCCCTCCTCCTCCGGTTTTCCTCCAATAGCCAAACTACTGGTATGTCCCATCACATACCAGTGGTTTGGCACTTAGGATATTAGAATTAGGCTTTCAGGAGATTAGAAATAGATTTAGGATCTTATGTAATAAGCTTAAAAAGCTTAAAAATTATTGTAATGTATTGTTCATATATTAATAAAATGAGTTGTTTTTATGTTTGTGTCTTTTTATTTCTGTTTTTTATTTTATTTGCATTTTATTTTACGAATTGTAGAGCTTAAAATTGCAAAAGTTCTGCTAAAATACTATTCCGGATTATAAAATCCAGAACCATCTGAAGAATACTAACAATGCGTTCCGGAATATGTAATCCGGACAAGGGGTAAAATTGGAAAAAAATAGGGCCCGCGAGGAAAGGCATAGGGTGGGAAAAGTAATACTTTTTTTTTTAATAAAGCCTAACAATAGACTTTTTTGTATAAAGACCAACAATAGCGTTTATGTGGAAACGCTAACTTAGGGGTACATAGATAATATCGCTTCTCCAAAAGCGCTATCTAATTGAAGTAAAATAATAGCGTTTTTCTGAAATCGCTATCTAAGTAAAATTATCATAAGCCAATAATAGCGCCCGACCAGAAGCGCTATGGTACATCTGTATGTGTCCTTTTTCATAGCGTTTTTCAGAAAGCGCTATTAAAATCGCGCTATAAAAGCCCAAAATTGTGGTAGCGAGTCTTGTCTTATTTGATTTTATTTTTCTATAAATATATGATGTTTTTATTGCAGTGATCTATCCCTTTCTATTTCCTTCCACTTCTCTATTGCTTTGTTGCTGAAATCTTCACTTTGTCCATAATTAATCTAATTGTTCTGCTATATGTTCAATTTCCCATTTCCTTCCACCTCTTTATCTTTAGGTTGAGATTTGGCAGGTTCAATGAAACAGAATTTAAACAGAATTTTCATTTATTTTTTTTAGAAAAAAGTTTTTTTATAGGGGGTGGCCCGCTTAAAAATCAATCATTGCTAATAACTAGCCAAGTACACCTAAATAATATAATTAATTCCTCATTTGGTTGTTTTAATCCATGTGATCTGCACAACCTACAGTGTCTATTATGTTAGCGCGCTTTCCAATAAAATTTATAGTTTGCCATTTTTAAGAAAGTCAAAATGCCTATTAGACCACACAAACAATATTAAAAACAATACAGCCTATAGAGGCTCCAACCTATAAAGAAAAAAAACATTATTTTAAACACTATAAAGACAAGTTGAAAGTCTTGTCTTATTTGATTTTATTTTTCTTTAATATATGATGTTTTTGTTGCAGTGATCTATCCCTTTCTATTTCCTTCCACTTTTCTATTGCTTTGTTGCTGAAATCTTCACTTTGCCGATAATTAATCTAATTGTTCTACTATATGTTCAATTTCTCATTTCCTTCCACCTCTTTATCTTTAGGTTGAGATTTGGCAGGTTCAATGAAACATAATTTAAACAGAATTTTCAATTATTTTTTTAGAAAAAAGTCTTTTATAGGGGGTGGCCCGTTGAAAAATCAATCATTGCTAATAATGTTGGGTATTTGTATTGGCTGGATTGTTGCTAAAACAAATATCCTTGTTCTGTAAGTTGGAACCAATGTTCCAGCATGTAGTTAGGCAGCTCTGTGTGATGTTGGATACAATGTTCCAACATCCTGGCATGGTTCAGTGTGCCTGAGTTCTGCCTTATCTGTACGTGCGTAGTTTATCCATTAAGGAAATCGTATTTCCTTTTACTTACTGACCAAGTAACGCGCATATCTTATTAGAATCAGCTGTGGAATATTACTAAAATAGACATTTTATTTTAGGAAATATTTGTTACGATTTGGAATGTTTTAATATAGGTTCCGACATATTAGGACTTTCCAGATTTGTATCTGATTCTGTTTTGCAGGTTTGCTGAACCAATCTGCAACTTTACTGAAGCCCAACGAATTATTTAGCCCAAGCTGCTTCAGTATAAAAGGAAGACTTGAAGACCTAATTGCTCATTCAAGCCGTCACGCTAAAAAGTTTAGATTTTTAGGGTTTGAGTCTTCATGTATTCTACTCTTGTATCGTTTGTGATGTAGGTTTAGGATCTATACTGTGTTCTTGCTAGTGTCGAGTTTAGATACTTGTTTAGGACTGGTTTTGTGAGTATTGATACTCTTGTGCATCAAACCGAAGTTGTGAAACAAGGTTTGGTTGTTTGTGTTGGAAGGTAACTTCTATTTTATTGTGGTTGAGGTCTGATAGGTCACTGGGGCAGTGACTGACCATTAGGATAGTGAGATGGGATCTCAGATCTAGGAGTTCCTAGGTTGAAGTCTAGACGGGTAGGTCCTAGCTCATATAGTGTAAACAAGGAGTTTGCTGAGTGCTATTGAATAAGGACTACACTAGTGGATTTCCTTCCTGGCTTGGTAGCCCCCAGATGTAAGCGTGTTGTGCTGAACTGGGTCAACAAACTTCCTGTGTTCTTTATTTTTCTGCACTTTATTTTCTTGTTTTATTTTCTGTTTATCGCATGATGTTGAAACATTAATCGGAACATCGCAAACGTTTAAACATCTGACAGAACCTAATAAAACAAGTACGCTAGAATTACAAATAACTAGCCAAGTACACCTAAATAATATAATTAATTCATGATTTGGTTGTTTTAATCCATATGATCTGCACAACCTATGGTGTCTATGATGTTAGCGCTCTTTCCAATAAAATTTATAGCTTGCCACTTTTGAGAAAGTCAAAAAGCCTATTAGACTACACAAACAATATTAAAAACAATACAGCCTATAGAGGCTCCAACCTATAAATAAATAAAAAAACTTTATTTTAAACACTATAAAGACAAGTTGAAAGACAAGTTGAAAGTCTTGTCTTATTTGATTTTATTTTTCCTATAAATATATGATGTTTTTGTTGCAGTGATCTATCCCTTTCTATTTCCTTCCTCTTCTCTATTGCTTTGTTGCTGAAATCTTCACTTTGCCCATAATTAATCTAATTGTTCTACTATATGTTCAATTTCCCATTTCCTTCCACCTCTTTATCTTTAGGTTGAGATTTGGCAGGTTCAATGAAACTGAACAGTTTCCTTATATTCTCCAATTGACATCTTATTTGTTCTTTTTTTTTTTTTTTGTGGTTTTCCCTGCATAATTGTTTGAAGATAGATAAAATTATTAGAAAAGCTATTGCATGAAAAAGGTGATGAATGAGAAACAACAAATATGAAGGAACGGAGGAGAAAATGTGTGCTACAACAAACCATAGTGTTTGATCTCTTCATTTTTTGCTTTTCAGTTATAGAAAGATATTCCTTATATTTCTAATATACAACCTTTTATGGTTTTGCTTAACTTTTTATCATCTTTGATGACAGTCAGTCATTCACTATTTTTAGAGTCTTTTTAGTTAAGTTTTTAGTTTATTTTATTAGTTTAGTATTTAATTTAGAGTCATTTTAAAATAAATTGTCATTTTATTATTTATTGAGTCAAGTATGTATTAATGTCGATTATTACTATGGTCAATGGTTAGATGATATAGTGAACATGTGACATATTTTAAAGTGTTGAGCAGTGAAGATAAAATCACAATATCATGGATTATTTATCATTATTATATGATCACACATGCAACATGTGCTTAAGAATCAGGAAATAAAAATGGGCTTTTGACCCAAGTTTCTTGAAAATTGCTGTTCACACATTAGAGAAGGCTAGGACACACATGTAAAATACGCTTTTGCCCCCTCGGCAGTTAACTGCCGAGGAATTTGAAATCCGGCTGCAGTTAACTGCCGAGGAATTCCTCGGTAGTTAACTGCCGAGAAAAGCATTTATGCAGACAGCAGGTTCTGCATTAATGCTAACCCTTACCAAGCCGTTTTTAGGCCAGTTTTGACCTGTAATTTCATCAGAGCATTTCCATAGGCAATTCAAATTATACAACAATGAAACTCGGTCATAAACAAGAAAAATACAATATCTTTTACATATGTCCATAATTAAATCAAACCGACATTTGGTTCAAACCACACAAAAGTTTGAAATTCATCAAAACGGAACATAGTGTCCATAATCAAACAACACATTACAAGTCATTACACATAATTACACATCATTAAATTAAATCCCTACTTACATTCATTACAATTGCATATGGAACGAACATATATATATATAATACATTATTTTCCACCATATTCCTAAACATAAATCCGACGTCGCTATCGTCTTTAATAAGCCAAGGCATATAGCTTGCCGTTTTCCATGTGAATTCATCTCTATCTTCTCCTAGGTCTATCATTGGCATTAGAGCAGACAAGTGACGTGTATATTGATTTTCACCAAGATGCTCAAAATAAGTGTTAAGTTGTGTCTTCAAATCATCAATAGAGTCCGTCGGTGTTATCATAACCTTAACCGTCTTTTTAAACGCGCAATACCTAACACGCCCTTCAATTCTTGCAACCTCTGACATGTTTCACTTGACAAAAGCTTTAACAAAATAATCATAGATTAGAACAAAATTAAATGGAATGTAATAACGAATAAATCAAATGCGCAAACATTAATAAGCTATAAATAAGTATTGCACTAGTTTCAAGTCAATAAAAGTCATGTTATCATATATATCAATATAAATTACATAATGTTACTTATATATTGGCCACAAAAAATTGCCATTACAATTTTGACCCCAAAATATACGTCGGTGTAATTTCTACCAAAAAAAAGGACTAACACCGACAAAAAAATCACTCGTTAATGGCCAAGTGATTGGAGAAGATCAAGTGACATAAAATCTTCCTCATCTTCCGCAATAACTTCAAATTGTTGCTTTGGTTTTTCGGGAGTGTCCAACAAAATAGGCGCCTCTTTGTTTGATTCCTTCTGTGGTTTCGGCGGTTTGTTTCCACTTTCAATAGCCATGAGCTTTCGGAACAACTCATGTTGATCCAAATACTCATCTTCCCAAGTCACCGCATCTTGTTTCTTGTGATTGTGCCACTCCGTAGATGATGGAGGTAGTGGACAACCATTCCTCAAGTAAATAAGCACAAAGTGATTAGGAATTACCCCAAGGCACATGATGGGAGTTTTTTGCTTACCCGGCGGTGGTGGCCCTCTTAGTGGGAAAAAAGATTCTGAGTTACCAACTTCAAGATTTGTCAACACAACCACACACCTTTTGTAATAATTAGCAACAATGTGCCCCATGTCCGGAAAAGTCAACCACTTATCAACAAGATGTGCACAACTTTCTATATTTGCTGGAGGATGTAAGCCATTTAAAATGTAGTTATAACGATCCTCACCCGCAAATACTTCAACATAATCATCTCTATGATCTTTCAATTCTTGAATAAGATGTGTACGAATCATGAGATGATTTTGTTCGGTTAAGCCCATGAACTCGGCTATAGCCCGGAATCCACAATGTCCATCGCCAATAACATCCACCACTTTTTCAATAAATGGAAGCATGAAGCGTGGCATATAATCAATAGGCCTCATAACCGGGATAACCTTAGGCTTTGGATACCGAGAAGGTGGTGGAAGTGGGGAAATTGGTGCTTTACCAAGACGAGCACCTTTCTTCCTTTTATATGATGATGTTGTTGGTGATGGTGACGGTTGACTATCCGGATTTTGGGAATCAACAACCTCCCAAGAAGAAGGGATCCGGCTAGTGGATGTAATTCTTCCTTTAGACCTCGCAATGTCCACTTTTTTCTTGGCTCCCTTGGTTGTTGCTTTTTGTGGTGGTGGAGACATCATGGTGGTTTCAGGAAATGCCAATTGCCGCAAAGCCTCCTTGACTTCAAGCTTCATTTGGAAAGGGAGTTTCTTGAGACGTTCTACAATACCCTTCAACTCATCATCCACCGAAAAACCAAGTTCATTACTTTCTTCTCCCATGCGTAACCTTTGCCAATGGTGGTGTATCTCATCCAATAAAATTGGCTTTTATTCAAGGAGTTTCGTTGCAATTTCGCATGCACATGGTAAGCCGTAAGATGTCCTTTGAACACAACCACAAATTTCCTTGTTCATGCACAACGTTTCCCTACAACGTGACTCTTCCATAGCAATGTTGTCCAAAGCATATCTAGACACATGACCACCTAAGCCGGAGTACAAAGTGACATCTTTGAATCTATGTTCCAACACGGTAACGCTCTGACCAAAGGCTGTTTGTATCGCAGTGTGTTGAAGCAACAACATGTCATGTATTTTCTCCCAACAAGTACCCAAATCACCCACACTATTGTCTAAATATTTCTTCACCAAAGCATGAGCCGATTCTACCCTATTGGTGGATCTACAACCAAGATGCAACACACGGTCTGTCCATACCCTCACTATTTTCTCCTTCACTTCATTCAAGGTGGTCATGGCATAGGCTAGGAAAGGTGGGAAATCACTACAAGCATCTTGGAACTCCACTAATGCATTTGCATATAACTCTTGAGTGGACGATTCAACCATATCTTTCCATGCCCTCATGATCTTCTTGACAACATCGCGATTACTCACCTCTTTCCCATCCTTTTTTCCCATAGGATATTTACAATCTAAGACGCACCTTTGTTTAACATTTGCTTGCACATGAAAGTAACAATTCATACCATAACTTTCCGGGAAAACAATTCCAACCGCTTTCATCAAAGACCCATCTCTGTCGGTAACAATCACCTTAGGCATATTCATCTTTGAAGTAAGAAGTTTACGCAACATTTTTAAAACCCAAACAAAGTTTTCCTCTTTCTCATGCATCAAGAATCCAAACCCAACCGAATATGTCAAATCGGTCGAAGTTACCCCAACTACCTCAAACATTGGCATCTTATACAAGTTGGTTTTGTAGGTGGAGTCCATAACCAAAACCGTTGGAAAATTGTTAAACAACTTAACGGATGTTGGATGAGCCCAAAAGATATCTTCGATTGTATTACTTTCACCATGTGTTCTTGAGTAATAAGTATAGTTGTGCTCCTCCAACTTCGAGATTAGATATTGCAACGGCTTCTTGTCACCTCTATTTGCCTTCCATATTTTTTGACGTTCATTGTACACTTGCTTCACATTTGTCATGCAATGTGGTCTTTTGTTCTTCAAGTGTATCAAAATATTTCTTGGAAGCATCTTGCTCTTGGTCAAGTCATGTACAATCTTCTTGTCATCCTCCTTTAATCTACCGGCAAGAATGTGTCCTTCTAAAGCCGGCTCCATCGGATGGTTGTGAACTCTATTAAGAATGTTCAATCCCCATTCCTTTGTTTGCGTACTTTGATATCCACTAATCATGAACAAGCACCCGCATTTTCTTGAGCCCGTTGTCGCATGCTTTGGTTTTTTTTAGGCACTTTGTGAGCTCCACTCCTTTCACACACTAGGCGCAATATTGGATGGATCAAGCTTGATCTTTGTGTAACAATTGTAAATCCCGCCTTATTTGCTTGACACCGTACCCACCCAAGCAATTCTTCTCTATCTTGAAACTTAATGTCGTCAGAAAAAAACCTAGCCGTGTCCACTTCGTGGGCTTGAAGTGGGACGACACCGGGGCTAACATATTTAGAAGCTTGTTCAATGTTTGGTTTGACTTCAACCTTAGGCGGCTTGACATCTCCGGAAATTTGGACAAAATTATGTTTTGTCTCTCCCGAAACATCTTCCGCGTTCTCGGTCATTACTATAATTAAACAACACATAAATATGAATTAACAACTAACTAATGCATAAACATCAATGCCATAATGAACTAAAACAAAAAAAACAAAAAAAAAATCAAAGAAAAAAATTTTTGAAAAAATGGCAGTAGCTGCCATTTTTTCGCTCCAAATTTTTTGCCTATGTAATCCTCGGTACTTAACTACCGAGGTTTTCCTCGGTACTAAACTACCGAGGTTTTCCTCGGCATTAAGCTACCGAGATTCCCCATAACAGGGTTCTACGTAACTGACGTAGAAACCCATTGCATAATAAAAAAATAAACCGATTAAAATGCTCAATACCTGTTTTTTTACGTCAAAAGTGTGTTGATACATCCTATGCTTGATGCTTGAATCATTTTTGAGCAAGATTTCATTAAAAAAAAATGTTGGATTTGGGTGGATTGAATGAAGTTTTATGGAAGATGATGAAAATAGTGTGTAGGGGGAGCAGGTGACTGTTTCATCTGATGAAACAGTTTTCCTCGGCAGTTAACTACCGAGGAATTCCTCGGCAGTTAACTGCAGCCGGATTTCAAATTCCTCGGTAGTTAACTGCCGAGGGGGCAAAAGCGTATTTTACATGTGTGTCCCAGCCTTCTCTAATGTGTGAACAGCAATTTTCAAGTTTCTTTGGTTGACCCGAGTGAAAGAAATAAGGTTTGGCAATTATAAAAGGCTGCGCACAGTACCATAAATTCATTGACGTTTTGGGGAACGGATCCCGAGACGAGGAAAAGAGGCACAGGGCACTAACACATGCACAAAGGAACAAGGCACAACAAATTCAAGAAATTCTCATTGTCAAAACGTGTAATTTCTTTTATTAATATTGATTAATCCTTTTATATGAGTTGCTAAGTTTTCCTTTGATTAGGTCGGAGATGATTTTAATTGCAACTGTTTGAACCATGTGATTGTATAAACTCTTTTCAATACAACTATAATCCTAGTTTTATTCAGAATTGTTTGCTCTTAATGCTTTTTGTATATTGATCGCATATAAACTGAGTTCAAATATCAATTGACTACTGACCCTAGCTATTGAATTGGATCTAATAATTCTGGTTAATCTAACGGGTCAGTCTAGGGATGGATGATTGTTTGGTTATGACATAAAAATTAACGTTCATAAAAGCCTTCAACGGTTACGAACTCACCTAAGGGATTAGGGTGTTGTAGCTTTAGAAGAGTGTTCTGAGTCAAGGGATTGAACAAAACTATTTTGTTAATTTGTCGTGGGACTAGGAGAATGATTGTAGAGACTAGGTGCCATTTACCAAACAGTGATAATTAACTGATTCGAAAGACCTAATCTGTAACACCCATACTAGACGTATCTAGAAAGTCTAGCACGTACATTAAGTTTAGTACTGGATACATTAAAAATTTACAACATAAAAATTTCGAATGAATTTATATACAACAAAACGCGTTCGTACAATATCAATACATCATATCTTATCTTATTTAAAATAAATACATCCTTGAGATCCATATTCTTCATGCTTCGGGTACGAACGAGCTCTTGCTGAAAAATCCATCCGGCTACTACCTGGACGTCCAACCTGATATCTGAAACAAATAAGGATTGGGATGAGATATAATGTCTCAGTGAGTTCCCCTAAATCCTAGGTTATCGGTAACCTCAGGGGAAACCTACGGTCACCACGTGTCTACAATACAACCTGACGGTTGATTATACGTGTGTGGGGACTTACATACTAGACGGTAGTGCATACTAGAGCCGTCATAGTCTTATCTCACTTGTTTTAGGCTTCACTTCCTATACGTGTCATGGCAGCCGAGGGGGAATCTAGGACCGCATTGCCAAGAATACGCTCTACGTATCGAGGCCTAAACATAACATATCATGACACTAATCTAAACCGGACGATTAGGGGGGGAACCTAAGATCGTCATCGGTACATCATTATTTACTTGTTCTATTCCATGCCTTGCACTTGCTTGTAGCATCTCATGCTCTTGTTCATAACTTAGACATTCTTGAAATCATGCTTGCATAATCATAAACATGTTCATAACATAAACTACACTATCGTGCATAAGTTCATTTATTATTATGTTAGCGTTGAACAAACAATCATTATCTTGATTCATTTTACGGAAAGCCCCGGGTGGAGTAACCCCGAGAACAATCCCATCATGACCGATGTACGTACATCAGACTCCCTCGGTGTCGTGCGGGTCCCTTGCGGCTTGTACCGTTCCCCTTGAGTCGAGAACCTCCCGTATCCCCCTGACGTGGATAACAAGAGACACGAGCACCGACATGCGGTTATAATCTTAGTCTTGCGTTTTCGGTGACATGCGGGTCCCTTACGGCTTGAATCGTTCTCATAATGAGAACCCCTTGTATCCCCCTGATGTGGATAGCAAGAGACATGCCACCTACTTATACTTGTCATGGTCTTGTCGTTCGTGAAGATTAAACCTAATCATGCTTGCTTGTTTACCTCGGAACCTTGATCAATCCGATTAGCGGTAAACTCATACTTGTTCATGCTTGCAAATTCTTAATCATGGTGGAGAGATTAACTAATCAAACCACAACTTAATATGCTTGCTATCTTATCTTAATCATGTGCGAAGATAACATACTTCGCGTCTTATCATCTATGGTTCTTGCTAACATGCTAGTTCTCGACTACTATGTCGAGGCTCTAGTTCTTTCCCTTGCTTAATGAATAATTTGCTACCCCATTCATGACATGATCCTCTCTTATGCCATGCCTTACTAACATGCTTAATACTTGCTTCACATCATAAGAATCACGCTTTCTTTGATCATCATTTAGGACCTTGGTTTGAGGGGTTTACTTTTATAAAAGACTGCACAAGAAAACCCAGAACGAAAATACGAATCTGCCTGAAACGAGCAAGCAGCACCAAATGACACTACTTGCTCGCCTAGGCGAGTAACATTACTGGGGAGGCGAGCAACTGCTCTCCATGGCGAGTAGGAGGCGAGCAGAACCCCCTGTTCGGCCTTCTAGCTCAATGTGGCGAGTATTAGCTCGCCGTGGCGAGTTGTGACAGTCCAGAACCCCTAAAAATGGTATTTTTGACCCAAAAACCTCAAACCAAGTGTCTCTAACTGTTTAGGAACATATTTGATCATAGGAAACTTGTAAAACATTCATTTGGCAAGTATAAACATGTTTAGTATGCATTGGCAAGAAAAGGACAACTAACATATACTTGAAAACCCTAAAAACTTCATGATAATCATAATAATATAACATGGCATATTCATAATCCCAAAGGGTAGGAAAACTAGCTATGGAACTCACCTAATACAAGTTTCTCATGGCAGCTCCAAGTTCCATGCTCAAACAACCAAAACCCTAGCTTTCAATCCACTTGCTTTCTTCTCATTTTCTTGTATTCCAAGACATCTTGTTCCTTGCTTAATCATGAAGAAACCACACTTGAATCAACAATGAAACCATAGCATAAACAAACCCTAGCCTCATGAAATTCTTTCTTTAAGGAGAAGTGGTAGAATCATCTCAAACCAAACTTCATATTGCTTCCTTGTTCTTGTTTAAACCATATCATGTACAAACTCAAGCTTCCAACATAATCTTCACTCAACACCCAAAAACCCTAACTTTGAATCCATCTCTAGAGAGGAGGAAAAGAGAAATCAAACAAAACCCAAACTTCTTTAAGCTTAATAGATCATAAAGGAACAAAGTCTAGAAGCTTACCATGGAGGGAAGAAGATTTTGCAAGATTTGGTGGAGAGGAGAGGAAGGGCGATGGGAGAAGAAGAAAAAGAGAGAAGGAAGACTTGGTCAACTCTTGGAGAGAGAAAGGGAAAAGATTATGAGATATTTGTGACCACAACCAAATAAATATCCTTTCACGCGCAATTACCAAATCGCCCTTGCCTTAAACGTGTTAAATCCGACACTGATACTTAATCCGTAATAAGTTGACATCTCATAAAATATTTCCCATTACGCTTACTTTTCTTAAACTTTAATCCTCTGGCACGATCGATTGGTAATATACCGATACTGACAGGCGGGATATTACATAATCATTTTAATCTCTATAGTTTCCAACCAAATCTTTATTTTCTGTTATTTATTTTTATGCAATCAAACCAACTGCCTAGGGCACCATTGAAATTAATACATCCTTTATTTTAACGCTTTTGCCGAGTAGAAATTGAAACAGTCCCTGTGGATACGAACTTATAAATTTTATTACTTCGATGCATTTTTAGTACACTTGCTAAAAGTCTACCAAGTTTTTGGCGCCGTTGCCGGGGACTGTTGAATCATTTCAACTTGGTAATTTCGTTATTATTTAGGATTTCTGTCATTTATATTTTTGTTTACATAGAAAAAAAATTGAAAAAAACATATTATGATTTGATCCCTTCATGTCTATCTCGTTGTACTTTGCTGCTAAAAAGTTTATCCAAGTTTTGTAGCTATGATGGACAGGTTAGTAGACAGGTTACATCTCTATGACACTGAAGAGATTGTTACGTTGCAGTATGAAAAATATATGCTATCTTTGAAGATAAAATATTTGGACAGTAATCTCGCTATTAAATGAGAGATGTGGACGTTATGAGGCAAATCAATCAGGTAGTAATTGTGAAGGGAAGAAAGAGGTGATCAACATCAATTACAATACTCAACTTCAAAATATTTTAGATGATTTCTTGATGTCAAATCAAGTTTCATTTGAGAAGTTTGATGTTCAGTGTGGTGATCTTGTTGAGAAAGCACATGAATCTCAAAGGAAGTTGGTTAAGATGGAGACTGAGTGTCACGAGGTTGTGTTAGAAGAAAATCCAAAAGTGAGGAGGGTTGATAATTTCCCAAAGTCTGAACCAACGGGGGTTAAAGAAATCACTCATTTGCAAATCGATAAATGTCCTTCTTTAAGGTGGGAGAGCTCAAATGACAAAGATTTAGTGGCTGGAGCATGGGAGCATCTGCTGCTTTGTGCCAAATTCATGGAATTCCTACCAAACAAGAGGAAGAAGAATGATGACATATTCTTTCTTTCATTTTTGCCACCCTAACAGTGGTTGAAGCGTCAAACTCAATGACGTAAAAGAAAGCGCTTGGTGGGAGGCAACCCATTTTTTTTTTTTAATGTTTTTTATTTTGCAGGTGTTTTTATTTAGTAAAGAAAAAAAATGAAGAAAAAAAAAGCAAACAAAAAAAAAAGAAAAAAAAATCAGAGTCCACATCAGTTCTTATTTTTTTTCAATAATTTGTCTTTGTCAGATGTCAGTTGTGTCAGTTCTCAGTTTGATTCTCTTTAATTGTTTGCTTGTTTATTTTTAATGAATTTTCTTGTTTCTTGAAATTTTCCAGTTTGATAACAGTTTGTTTCACCAATGATAACATCAAAGTTCATAAGGTGGTAGTGACTTGTGATTTCAAAGGCGAAGTGTACGGCAGTTAAAGATAGGTAGTCACAACTCCCAGATATCATAACTGTAAGGTTCATGGCCAAATTTTATTTTTTTCAATTTACTTATATAGAGTGTTCCATGCTTTTACATTTCTAGAACTTGCATTGTTTCTCTATTGTCGATTGATCTTTGTCATTAGCACACTGAGGCAAAAGTGCTTGGTCATGTGAGCCTTTTGAAGCCTACACTGATATTAATTGTTATGTTTATCCTTTTCTTAGCCAAATTGAGCCAGTAGGTTTAGAACTTTTTGTTCGGTGACAAACTACATTACAAGCTTAGAGACTTTTAGGACTTGTCCCATATTGTTTTTCTGAGTTAGACATTGTAGAATGTTGCTAAATAATAAGTTTGGGGTTGCTATTGGAATTTGCAACCAAGTTTGGGGTGGGGGTACTATTTTCTGCACTATTTTCTTGAAAACAAAAAGTTTATGAAAACAACAGTAAGTAAACTAATATCCCCTATTAACAAGAAGTGGTAATGCTTTAATTAGAACAAAAGAAGCTCATCTAATTATCTCAAAACACTCAACAGGTCATGCAATGATATCAGAAAAGCTGATAGCGAAAGCAATATAAGGAACAATGTCAAAGGACCACGACATTCTTCGTATGAATCAGTTATCATAATCAATTGAGGTATGTATCATAGAGTACTATGCAGTATTCTTCATATGAATCGGGTGCAATGATGAGTGATCTAATTTCCATTAATGTATGGATTTAGTCTCAAGCTGTTAAATTGGTAACTCAAGAATATGGAACGATTTTCATTGGTACACTCAAGAATTCTGGACAAGTCCCAAGCTTTTCTTATAACGTTGCATGGAGTCCTATCATAATAATCATCAAGAGGAGTCAAAGGAATGGTCCCTTGTTCTCTTGTTTTCATATAAAGGACACCACTACTGGGTTCTGGGTTAAGGCTAGCTTTGTAGTATGAAGGACTGAATATCTTCCATACGAACTCGGAGAAAAATACGGCGATATGTTCTAGGAAATCCGTAACGAAAATCTAACTGAAAAATGCAGGCAATGCGCAACATCTAGTGAATGAAAAATGGTTTATATCATAAGAAATTTAAGTCAACATACATGAATTCAAATAAATTTGAACAAGTAAATCAACATGTAGAAACTCACTTTCAACAAATTGAAGCCAAACTTTCAACATAATCCTTGGCATAACACCATGTATGTCCACTAGCTTTCTCTACTCTATTTTCTATCAAATTATAAAGAATTACTTCATCTCCTCCAGAGCATAGTAATATCAGTGTATGTCCATTCTCAGAAAGACATAATGGGAACAATTCATGGTATTTCTCAAGATTCTGACACCTGATTTTAAGGAATTGAGTCCAAGATTGCTCAACTCCAAATTCTGTCATCTGCCATACAACAAAATGAGTTCTCTTGAGCATGTGAGAAAAACAAAGGCGGTCCCTTAATACAGTAAGACTTTGTTGAACAACCGGCAATTCATCAACTTCACGAGGGGGCAACAAGCGCCTGTATGTCTCAGTACTTAGATCAAGGGAGATAATCATAAGTTGTTCAACAGTAAAATCCTTCTCACTATAACCAAAACTCAACTTATTTTGATTAGAAAACTAGTAAACAGTGCCACTCAAATACACACCTTCATTAAAAATAATGCCAAGATAAATAACAACATGAAAACTAATATTTCTCCAAACATTATCACGTAAACTACAAACCTTCACTTCTTTGGAAGAAAAGGCCACCACCTTGTAAGTGTCAGTTGAATTATCATAACCAAATGTGAACCAAAGCCTGTCACGTATGAGCGTTAGGGGTTGGTGAAAAGATCCTAATCTTTGAGATATACTCTTTGTGGCTGGGTTCCATATATGGAACCAGTAGTTTTTATGCTCAGTTGTGTTAGAACGACCAAGCAAACATAGCAATCCATTGCATGAACCAACTATTCGGGTGAAATTATTAAACTCGAGTTGTTTGTAACAGTTGCTGTAGACGGTGATCAATGAGGGGTTCTCTAGTAGATGATTCAGTGGAAAAGTTATGACACTGGAAAGTGAACATGCGTAGTAGTAGGAGGTCAGTGCTATGTGTCTATGTCTTGCGGAACGCTGAAGGTGCAATTTGACGAAAGTGGGATCGGAAGAGATGAGTGTGTTCCATGACTTGCAGACACACCTTAGTCGCATAAGAGATTTGACTGGAGAATATGATAGGACTTCCACGATAACATCATATGGGAGGATTACTCTCGAGATTCGACCGATTTTGGAGTGCTGCGACATAGTTGGTGAGTGAAAAACGAGGGTTTTTGGTTTTGGTGTGGAGGAGGAGGCACAAGGGTTTTAGTTCTCTCAATGCGTACCTTTTATATCCGAAGCAGAAAGTTTTTATTTTTTTTAGGAAAATATCCCACGTAAAAAGAATGTTTTCTTTTTGAAAAAGGAAAAAATGGAAATTACAAAAGAAAAATAAATGATTCAACTATTGCAAATAAATAAGATAAAATATCTTTGGAGTAATTTTTCCTATATTTGAATTCATTCAATTAAATGGAAAAGTAATTTTTCCATTTGAAGAATGTTGTAATGTATACTCATTTCAAATAAAATGAGATCTTTATACTTTTTTTTTTTATAATGATGGTTTTGCAAAATAATGAGATTACGGAAGAAGTTTTTACATCTTAAAATGTGTTATTGAGTGATTAAAGGATTAAATGAGCATGTAGGGAGTGTTTTGAGAAGTTTTGAAGGTGCGCGTCAAAGAGGGGTAAATCTATCCAATATTTTAGGAAAAGATAAGAGCATCTTATCACATACAAGAGTGAGGTGCAATGTTCTCAAATATATTTCTTTCTTACTCGGGAATTATTAGCCTGTGTTTTTAACATTGTTTGTTCGACAAAAAAACATTCTAGTCGAAGTTAGAACTTTATTTTTGGTTTCAGTTCAGAAATAAGTTACATTTGACTGATTGTAATAGGTCTTGGTGTAATGCTCTACTTCTATTAAAGCGATAAATTCAAGAAATAGACGTTACATCTCCAAATATACATGTCATAAACTCATAAATAAGTCACCAACAAAATTCTCAAAACCCGACATATAGGTAAAATCTCAACAACATAAATCATTCCAAAACAACATAAGACTGACATCCTAATCAGAGCCTAATCTAAGACTCTAAACAGGTAAACAGAGGAAGCTCACGCTATCCTCAAGCAACTGACCACGCAAGCTAAAAGATCACTCCTGCACGCCGTCTACCCATTCATACAAACAGGTAGGCGGTCAAAGACCACTGGGGGTTAGCTTCACATCAATCATAATCAAACATAAACAATTCGAAAATATATACATTGAACTAAACTTCAATCAATTGCACAACGGATAATTCAACTTCAAAAAAATATTCATCAACACAAACAAGTTCACAACATCACCATCACACAATGTACCAATCACATTCATTCACCAACACATATGCAAATAAGACTCATGCAAGGACGTATAATGCACCTATACATGATTCCTACATGCATGCGGTACCATCACCAACAAGGTCGTCACCTTTGATGCAACAAAAACATCATAATCGTCGTCATTTTGGATATATAAAATCCATCACCATCAGTCATGTATGCATGAACATATGACTCAACAACAATGCATATGTTCACACAAACAATTCACCACATCATCACCATTATTTAGCATATATGCGTTCATCAACAATATCACCATTAATTAACATAAATGCATTCATCAACATTAACTACATCATATAATTCAACAACTTCATTCAATTTCTCACAATCCAAGTAAAGGAGAAAATACATCACACTATGATAAACATCATATTCAACACCTATCAATCATTCATACATCCTCATATAATCATATAACACTATTCATAAAAGATTTGCAAAGTATTCGGCCTTAAAGATCATTTTCGACAAAGTTCGTCTATCATTTTACAACTTTAAAATAATTGAGACAATTGAAGCAAGACTAAGTAAACAAATCCTAATGCCTAAACTAGGTATACTCTTAAATCACATATGAGTGCAGTTGAGTATACATGTGCGTTTCACCGGCTAGATACGACGAAATCAAACAAATCACAAAGTTCGTCTCTCTTTAACATTTTTCACAAGAATGCCATTTTCAAAGCAAAACAAGTTAAAACTCATTGAAAACAATCACAACTATTTTTAGAAATCATGTATTGAATAAACAACCTTAACCCTACCCCCTTTCCTTGAGAAAAATGAGTTTCAGAAAAATCGACGTTATTAGACACTTTTCAAAAGTTTGAGGTATGATTCATCAAACCAAGTTCAAATCAATTCAATTGATGTTTACAGAGGTTTAGGAAGCTTAATTACATTTAAATACATCAAAAGAATCAGTTTGGAATGGTTCGGATCGACCCCAAAGACCTAAAACCACAAAAAACATGGGTGTTGGTCTATACAACTCGCCTCTAGCTCTCCATGAGCTTGCCTCGCGAGTTGCATCAGTACAACAACCCAAAATTCTGGTTTCCTCACGGGAAAGCCATCCAATTTCATCCCAAAACCCCATTTTTGATTCCCAAACACCCAAATTCGTCCCCAAAGTTTTTCCAAACGTTTAAGAACATAACAAGGCAACCAAAACCATATAAATCTTGAAATCACAACATCATTCCATCACAAATCATCAATTTACCCATTTTTCATAAAATTTTCAAAATAAAAAGAAGAACTTTTATTAATGGAAACAATTGTCACATATAATACCCAAGAACAAAAGATGATGATACAAGTCTGCTAGCTGCTTTTTTTATAGCCTAAAACTAACTTAAGCCCCAAAAAATAAATCACTAGAATGTTCCACAAGGCAAACCGTGGGTTTTAGGTTATAAATATTACAAAAAGGCAGCTGGAACCTTGGCACGACCATGCCTGTCAAGTAAGCAAAAGCAGCAAAAGGGAAGCTGGGTATCGAGCACGACCGTGCCACCACAGGCACAAGTCGTGCCCAGCTCTCTGGAAAATGGCATTTCTTTGAACATTTGGAGGCACGGCCACGCCATTGTTAGGTACGGCCATGCCTGTTATTTTTGCACAGGATCTTTATATTTTTGTCTTCAATCAGCTCAAAAACATGCTCTAGATCCTTTCATCCTTTAATCATGCTCCAAAACCCTTTCTTTTGCTCCAAGGCTCAATCTTTCACCATATTTGTTCCTGAAATTAAATAACAAGCAATGGAAGTAAAATAGTTCTAGAAAGTAAATAAAAACACATAAAATCTAAATAAAATAAACTAAAATAAACACTTAAAAACACTAATTATTGACTTATCAATAATCCGAAAATATCGCATTTACGCCCCATGCAACGTAAACTAGTACCAAGTTCATGGGGTGTATCGTAAAGTTTCGGATTATATAATTCAAAATGAGCTAAAACATTTTGGATTATATAATCCAAAAGGTCAGAGGACAGAACAAAATGCATGTTTTTTTCACTAGTTTTTAACCTGACAGATTTTTTAAACGCAATGTAAGCCCGGTTCAAGAACGCTGATTACGACATGAAGTTGCATATCAATGAACAGTTTAGACAGTTTGTTTTTGCCGGAGACTACCTCTATGCGTGCACCCCCAAAAAAGGTCACCATAAAAGGAGCTCCAAAGAAAATAAACATTTCATTCAATCGACAAAGCGATCACCTTCGCTCTGGGAGATTGTTGATTCCCAGGAACAACAGACACAAGCTTCACAGACAAATTCAATAGGGGCAAGTAGAAGGAGTGCACGGAAAAGCAACATGTCTCTTAATCCTCCTAAGCCAATTCCCAAAAATCCTAAGTCAATTTCGGTCAAAGTCCACATACCACATAAAGACCAAATCCCACTTTGGATGCATGACTTTATTGAAAAGGTGGTGGATGTAGCTGGTGATGGTCATTGTGGGTTCCGTGCAGTTGCGGGTTTACGTAACTTGAGTGTTGACAATCACCAAATGATTTGTTACCAACTGCACAAAGAGCTAATCAGTGAAGGAAATGCTCGGTATTGGCAGATGATTATTGATGATAGGTGGTATAAAGCGGCTTAAACGCTCTAACCTTTTTCGGTATTGGTCCTGCACCACCGGATAAATGGTTGACCATGCCGGATATGGGTTTCCTCATTGCATAGAAATACAACAACGCCGTTGTTCTACTGTCCACTGAGAAAGGGAGATATGAAACCTTTTTTCCTCTATGGGGTAAACCGCCACATACTAAGCAATTGATGTGTATGGCACATGTGAATCACAACCATTTCATGATAATACATTTGAAGGATGGTTGTCTTATTCCTCCCACTTTCCCGCTATGGAGACAACATGCTCGTGATGATGCCTTAAGCTGACATGATAGATATATCAGTCGAATAATGAACTATGTCAGGCGGCGGGTGTTGAAGTCATAGGAGATGACCAATATTTGTACATTATTGAAAATCTTGATCCAGAAGAAAAGGTTGTTGCTGGGAAGAAGGCTGAAGACGGTGTGAAGAATGAAAAGGAAGATAGCTTTAATCTTGATGATATTGACATAGATCATGGGGAATTTTAGATTAAATGTATATCATTAGTTGAAATGTATGTCATTAGGTAAATGTGTAATGATATAAATTCAACTTTTTTTGGTATAATGATATATATATATATATATATATATATATATATATACACACACACACACACACACACACACACATATATATATATAAATAATGATTTTTTGGTATAATTTTATCATAAGTGTCTTTTACATAATTTTATACCTTCAAAAAACAAAATGATGAATCCACAAAAGACATGTAGTTCTGTCTACACTGAGTCAGTTCAGATTTTATAATCCAAACTGAGTTCGGATTATAAAATCCAAAGGGTATTTTAGGAATAAAATAGTCTAATACTTTAGCGATTATAAATTTAATTAAGCCAACAAAGATGTTTGATGATAAGGTTTGTCAGGTTTGGAAGGAGGTCAAGCTATACTGTCACATAGTTTTACATTCTCCATAAATTCTTAGTTTCCTTTTATTTAATGAATATGCACTAATATATAGTTTCCTTTTACTATTTCCCCTTATCTAGATGAGGCCACGTGTCACCCAAAATATGATAATATTTAAAACGAGAACAAGCAAAATAAATAAAACTTAAAAGTTGTCCCTATAGGGCTGGTCAAAGTTTTTCTTAAAAAAACATATTGGATTTCTAGAAGAAATAACATTCACCATGTGATCTTGATTATACGAATCGAGTGAAAGATTTTACATTTGTTTCTAAAATACGATTTTATGATGGTAAACTACAAACCGTCAGATCTTAGTAAAACCTTTTTACTTAACATATATCTAATGGTTGGACTTTGATACTCTAGATGGTTCTATATTGAATAGATCTAAATCATTTATTTTTAATCAAACAATCATAATTTGTGTGCCTACAAAAACTTATGTATACAGAGTATTTGGTCCCTATTACCAAAAAATCTTATATGGAAGCCTCTAGAGTCTTTGTCACTATATAAGTTCTTGGTTTGTAAATTCTTAATCACACTACTTAGTAAAAACTCCCATCCCTTTCTCTCTCTCTCTCTCTCTCTCTCTCTCTCTCTCTCTCTCTCTCCCACAATCCTCCCTCACTCTTCAGGTCTTCTCTTAAATCAACTTTCAACGGTGGTAATTCTAATGGTATGTATACTCATTTCAATTACAATTCGATGTTTTATTCTTTTCAATTTTTCTTATTACAATTGTTATGTTTGTCTCTTAAGACGTGATATGTGTTGTGGATGGAAAAATTTATAGGAATCAACACATTATTCACAGCATGCATGGTCCACCCAAATATCTTGTAAAATAAGTGTAACAATTTCTACCTTCATTGCAATAACAATAAATTATGTAAATCTTGCAGAAAATCTGGTAACATAGATCATCGAATAATCCAAGTGGGTGTTGTTTTATTTGTTAGGTAGATCTATATGATATCTCAATGATCTGTATTTCTATGAGTTAAAGTTTTCTTCATTTTATTTTGTTACATTCAAACAGGTTTAATTCATTTTATCTTTACTTTTCTAAGTAAATTTTAACCACGACAGGTGCAATTTCAAATCATACGTGGATGTTATCTTATAATTAAGTTGTTCATACCACTTTCATTTACAATCAAGTAGAAATCCTTGAAATTTAAAAATAAGTGATTATTATCTCTATAGTTGCATTCTTAAATAAGAGGGGCTCATACCAACCAAAGAGGAATATGATTGGTAAAATTGGTTAGAATAGAGACTCTAATTGAAGAATATGTGAAAGAAATCGTGTGGACTCTTGTTACTTTTGTGCTTTGGCAAACAAGGTAAGTCGTTGGTCTTGATAAATGAAAAAGAAAATTAGATCAAGACAAAAAATATACCTTGTAAGCCAAAGAGCAAAAGTAAGAAGGGTCCATAAGATTTATTCCATATATTCAACAAAGAGAGTCTCTATTCTAACCATCTTTACCAATAAAATTCCTATTTGGTTAGTACAAGCCTTTTTATTAAGAATATAATTGTGGAGCTATGAATCAATTATGTTTGAATTACAAGGATGTGTACATGCTTGTAAATAACAGTGGTATACACAACTACATTATAAGACCACGTCCATATATGATTTGAAATTGCAAGTATCATGGCTCAAATTTATGTAGAAAAAAGTGGAAAAAATGAATTAAATGTGCTTCAATGTAACAAAAATAAAATGAAGAAAATGTAAGACTAAGACATATAGATCATTGAGATATTCTAGCTATCAAATTAAACAACACCCATTTGAATTATTCGATGATCTTTGTGACTTGATTTTATGCAACATCAACATAAGACATTATCATTGCAATCAAGGCAGAACTTGTTACATTCATTTCTAAGACATTTTGGTGGACTTCGCATGCTGTGAAGAATGTGATGATGGCTAGAAATTTTTTCAGCCAGGTCACACATATCATATTTAAAAGACAAACACAACAAATGTAATAATAAAAATTTAAAAAGAATTAAACATAAAATTGCAATTGGAATAAGTATACATTACCGTTCCATATGCCATTGTTGAAAGTTGATTTTGGAGAAGTCTTAAAGAGAGGGAACTTCTTTGCAGAGTTCACAGGAGAACATTTTTGCTCGAAGGTCAAAGTTAAGTTCATGGTTTAACCACCTTTCATTCATAGTTATGATTATATGTATATGTATCTCACTTTAGATTTTTAATTCGATTGTCATTTTAAGGTTTAGTTTGTGCATGCAAAAAAAAAAAAAAAAACTCATTCTTTTGGTCATCTTAGAGGTAATTTTTTGTGATTATCGTATGTTCATTTATGTATATGAATTTCCATTTTGGAGTTATGATTTTATCTATTAACTTGTTGTTCACTTGTGCAGACGCATTGGCTAATATTAGTTGTAGTATGGGATCTACTTTGATGATTTATGAGTCGTGTCCGACTCAATTAAGACATTTGTTAGTAGCTGATCAAATGGGGGTTCCACAACCTCGTATGGTCAATTTGTAATTTGTTTCCTTTGGGCCGTTGGCCATCTTTACAATAAAAAAAAAAAGTTGTGTTGACAACCTGCGTTAGCACATTTTTGTGTGGATCCTCTACAACCAATAAGAGATCACATTTAATATAGGGAGAAGAAATATGGTTATGTTAATAACATGTTTATTTACCTATTTTCTTGTTATGTTTTATTAAATAAATTAGTAGTTTTATTTATGTTTTTCAGAGCTTTTTTTTTGTATAGAAGAGGCTAATTTAGTGGCTCAAATGTTGTGTAGGAATACCACATAGCATCACATAGTACAATAAATAGGTTGCAAATAGTCAAGAACACAACCAACAAGAGTAATAGAAAAAGACACCAAATTCTCACGTTGGGCAACCATTTGAGCACAACGATTTGCCTCTCTAGATGCAAAGCATATCAAACTCATCCAATATCTACTCTGAAGTAATGTGTGGATCTCTTGGAGAAGAATGATCAAATGAATATAAGTGGTATGACCTTTCTTGGCCATATGAAAAAGAGCAAGAGAATCGGTTTCAAAGACGACCTCTATAGCACCCAAATCACGAGCAAGATAGAGACCGCTTCAAAGGGCCTAAGCTTCAGCAATTAGAGGTACTAGGACTGACTTTACAATATAATCCCTTTAATAAATTACAATGATGAACTTGAAGAGTACCTCCACACTCTGATGAACCACTGCTATGTATATGGGAACCAACCAAAAGGCATGAAAAATTGGAATATTACTTGTTCTCAAATATGCATTCGTCGAACTATGATTCTCATCTACCTGATTAATAACTGTTGTTTTTGGATTTTCCAAACTGTTAAATTTGAATTTCCAAATTCTATCATCTACCGAAGTTGTTACTAGGTTGAGTCACGACCAGGTCGCTCTCTTTAAGACGTTTCATGGCACTACCCAAAGTTGTGCAAGGTAGACTATCAACCATGCCGCCTCCAGGATAAAACAAGCCCAGCTACAACTGTTCGATTAACTACTGCACTGTAGAAAAATCGTTCGAGAATTACACCCTCAAATATGGTACTAAGACCACTCTTTAATATTGAAACCATTCAAATTAATATGGTATTATTACCATTCTATTATGGTGCTGAGACCACTCGAATATGGTGTTACCACCATTCTAACTTCTCCAAAACATCAATATGGCACTACGACCACTCAAATATGGTGATACCACCATTTCTCCTTAAATAGAAAATTATTAAAATAATTTATATACTGTTAAGATCATTCTTTAATTCCGACGGGACATTAGTATTACGAAAAGGGACTATGATCTTAATAGTACTCTATATTCCGAAGAATCATATATTATCGAAGGGACTATGAACTTAAGACCAAGGGACTATGGTCTTAAGAACACTCTTAATACCGAAGGGACAGAAAGGAGTAGAAGCAGAAGAAACTCGCTATCGCAAGTCGGAGGGAGAAGTGAAGAAAAGAATTCCCGACAACTCAATGAAATTCTTTTCGGTGTGTAGAATGAATGGGGCGAGCTCTCCTTTTATAGGGAGAGTTTGTAACAAAAAGCGAGTGACTTGGGGATTAAGTCTGCTTAATCCTTAAGCAAACGCGTTTTGTTTCTTAATTGGATATATCCGGAAGTTTCTGGATACTCGTTTTGGATCGGGTCGGATCGTAACAAATTTATTTGTTACGCGTAGCGCTTACGGATAATGATTAAATTAATTAATTAATTAATTTAACATTTTCAAGTAACAAAAAATATATATATTTTGTAAGCGTTCACCCGTTCACAAAATTGGGTACCCCAAGGGCACACCCTTGGAGGTCACTTTGCCCATATATAAACACTTACTAGTTGGGGTGACCCTCCAATGTGGGACATTTTTAAGTCACACCCACACACTAGTTCTTTCATAGTGTTTTTCTTTCCAATTTTCTTCACTAGAATTAACTAGTGTTCCAACAATCCCCCACTTGACTTCAAAATGGTT
Source organism: Medicago sativa (assembly GCF_051527215.1). Classification (NCBI taxonomy): domain Eukaryota; kingdom Viridiplantae; phylum Streptophyta; class Magnoliopsida; order Fabales; family Fabaceae; genus Medicago; species Medicago sativa. The sequence goes on along the minus strand of NC_140755.1, from coordinate 34,559,577 downwards.
TCGTAAAACGTTTCCATAAGATTTGCTAATATACAAAGGTGTCGCCAACAACTTGAACCTTAGCATAGTGGAAGGTATTCTGATTTAACAAGAGTTGCTTACAGCATTGAACTCTATCTCAGACATAGAATCCACACACAAACCTTTTCATAGGTGTATTCTAAAAGCCCGTGCGTTTTAAGGCCCTGCACGTGTATCCCGGTTTTAACGAATGCTCTAGGAATTCTGCCTCGAAATTCCATAGGATCGTCCTAAGTTCCACATTCGTATAGGTGAGTCTATCAAGGGTACTCCTGTAGCTGTGCACCCCACTCAACATAGAGTATAGATCTCATTAAGAGTTACTATTATCTCATCCTTCTTTCGCTGCAGGATCATGCTTTCTATATTCTTTATCTCATAGCATGTTCTACCACTTCATGACTTGTTTTTACCCATTGAACCTATTTCTTGGGATCTCCAGTCATGTAGGTCGGGTTACCATCACTTGTGGGCTATAGACATTAGTCCCATCCTACTGGATGTTTCTCAGACTTTCTCTCTATTAAGTCCTTTCGTCAAAGGATCAGCTAAGTTTTCATTCGTACGTACAAAATCAACTCTAACCGCTACATTTAGAGATACACTCTCTAATCGTGCTATGTTTTCGCCTTATCTGTCGTCTCTTACCATTGTAATAACGATTCTTAATCTTTGCAATAGCCGCGGTAGCTATCACAATGAATTAACACAGCAGGTAACGGTTTTTCCCATAGAGGGATCTCAGCTAGCAAGGATCTTAGCCAACTTGCTTCTTCACTAGTTTTCTCTAGTGTTCTCATCTAAGATTCATTCCATAGTGGACTGAGTCAATATCATTTGTTTTAACAAACAACTCCTCTAGTGATGCTCAATGTGCAAACACTATTCGCTAAATATTCATTTGAAAGATGTTCTATTTTATATCTTGTACCATTTAAGTACAATATGTTACTCCTAGTGAAGTAATCTTAGAGTCATAGTCTTCTTAAAGCATCTCATGACTCTTTCTATAGCATGGCAATGCTTCTCATCCGTCTACTAGTAAACTTGCACAAGAGTTTCACGACATCGACAATGTCAGATCTAATACATTTAGTGGCATACCTAAGTGCTGCCAATGATGCTCGTATATTCTTTTTTTCTAGCTCCATCTCAAGTGTTCTTACACTTGGATCATAATATATGATTACAAGTTTACGGTGAAATAATTACATTTCCTTAAGATCTTCTCAACTTTGTGAGATTTATCAAAAAAGTTATCTTTTCTGATCTAGTAATCTTGAAACCAAGAATTACTTCAATTTTTGTCTAGGTCTTTCTTATCAATGTTGTTGATAAACAATGATTTCACATAATTCATAACATGAATCTTTAAATCAAATATGAGCATGTCGTCTTCATAGAGACATATGATCGTGCAAATATTATTTGTCACTTTCATTCACTTTATACTCATTCGATAGCATTAGAATGTCAAATTTTTCATGTCATTCCTTAAGAGTTTATTTTAGACCTCACAAAGAATTATCTAACTTACAGACTTTGTTTTCTTGTCCATGAATCGCAAAATTTTTAGGTTGTTCAATATAGATTTGTTCTTCTAGTTCACCATAAAAAGGCAACTTTCACATCCATTTGGAGTACTATCGAGTTATAAACGGCGGCTAAAGGGACTAGTACTCTTATGGATATGATTTTCGTGATTGGTGAGTGAATGTCGAAGAAGTCTATTTTTTTTTCTCTGTCTAAAACCTTTGACTATAAGGAAATCCTTGTATTCATCAACCGTCCCTTCAGGTTTTAGTTACCTTTTCGAAATTCCAAATACAACCGATTGATTTTGCAACCATGAGTCAAGTCAACTAAGTTTCATGTTTTGTTAGACTCTAGAAAATCCATTTCATCGTTTATTGCTTCTTGCCATAATTCAGCATCCATTAAGGATATAACTTTTTAAGGCTTAATGGATCTTCTTCCATTGTATAAACCAAGTTCATACTCGTTAGCAATTTTAGATTTCTTATCTCCTTGAGGTTCTATAACATCTCGTATGATGTTTTCATAACTATTTCTAATTACATGAATGTGATTAGATATAGTGGCCCCACTAGTTCTTAAGTTTTAGAAGGGAATTTATTTTGCCCCCACTAATGTCGTGCTTCCATTAGAGCCCCCACTAGTGCCCCCACTATTCTTTAGTTAAAGGGGTAAATATTTACATAGAATTCGACATCTTTTAAATTTTATGATCACTTTAACATTTAGGTCATAAAACCTATATGTTTCGTTATTTATCGCATACCCGATGAATACATATTCATAGGCTCTACTAGTGAGTTCAACTCTCTTGGGGTCCAGGATCTAAATATAGTCCAGACAATCCCAAGTTCAAAAATAAGACAAGTTGGATTGTCTTTTCTTCAAAAATTTCTTAATTAGAATTTTTGTTCTTAGACTTGGGTACTCTATAAATTTCAATTTTCGTTATAAAAATTGAACATTCAAGCACATCAATTTTATTTTCCAAAATTCACAGTCATCAATAAATATGATAAAAATATCATTTTATCATTTCTAATTTATGTGTCATCAAATTAACACATATCATAATTTATTATGTTTAGAGATTCAATTCTCTAAATTCTGATTTATATGAACTTTTGGTTCATATATCTTGACTGCAATAAATAAAATTGTCTAATTATATAACGTTGGAATTAAGTCCAAGTTACTCAAAAATTAAACTCCTGTTCATGATCAATTTTGATATGTCAATCACACAACTAATAAAATAGAAGGATAATTTAATTTTTAACATACCATCAAAGTGCAATCTTTTTCCACAAGAATGCATGATACACAAGTTTCTCTTTAAGTCTGAGTCAACTCAGTCTTATTCAATAGAAATCTGAAATTCAGAGTCTTTCTAATATTTAGAGCATCCAACATGTCTAGATATCCAGTATGCCATTAAATTTATGGCAATTCTTGTTATTGTTTTAAAATAACACGTTAGGGACATTAAGTTTTATATAAAATAAAACTTTATCATTTTCCATTCTTTGTTACTATTTTTGTAACAAATGGAACTAAATTATTTTTTTCTTGTTTTTGTAACAAAAAATACGCGACGCTCGTATTATGAGCTCCAAACGTTTTTTTCTCATGTTTTGTAACAATAAAAACTTGTTTGGTTCTGTAACTAATAATTTGTTTTGTAACAAATTATTGCTTTCATCAAATAAAATTTTAGTGTTGTCGATTGAAACAACAATCACTTCATCGTTTCAGTCGAAAGATGTAAATCTATAGCTTGATTTATCCTTAATGTGTTTAGGGACAACTTAACCTCAATATGTAACTTCTTCGGTAGACATAGCAGATCGAAAACGTCTTAAAATTGTTGTTTTTGGATTTCCAAACTGTTAAATTTGAATTTCCAAATTCTATCATCTACCGAAGTTGTTACTAGGTTGAGTCACGACCAGGTCGCTCTCTTTAAGACGTTTCATGGCACTACCCAAAGTTGTGCAAGGTAGACTATCAACCATGCCGCCTCCAGGATAAAACAAGCCCAGCTACAACTGTTCGATTAACTATTGCACTGTAGAAAAATCGTTCGAGAATTACACCCTCAAATATGGTACTAAGACCACTCTTTAATATTGAAACCATTCAAATTAATATGGTATTATTACCATTCTATTATGGTGCTGAGACCACTCGAATATAGTATTACGAAAAGGGACTATGATCTTAATAGTACTCTATATTCCGAAGAATCATATATTATCGAAGGGACTATGAACTTAAGACCAAGGGACTATGGTCTTAAGAACACTCTTAATACCGAAGGGACAGAAAGGAGTGGAAGCAGAAGAAACTCGCTATCGCAAGTCGGAGGGAGAAGTGAAGAAAAGAATTCCCGACAACTCAATGAAATTCTTTTCGGTGTGTAGAATGAATGGGGCGAGCTCTCCTTTTATAGGGAGAGTTTGTAACAAAAAGCGAGTGACTTGGGGATTAAGTCTGCTTAATCCTTAAGCAAACACGTTTTGTTTCTTAATTGGATATATCCGGAAGTTTCTGGATACTCGTTTTGGATCGGGTCGGATCGTAACAAATTTATTTGTTACGCGTAGCGCTTACGGATAATGATTAAATTAATTAATTAATTAATTTAACATTTTCAAGTAACAAAAAATATATATATTTTGTAAGCGTTCACCCGTTCACAAAATTGGGTACCCCAAGGGCACACCCTTGGAGGTCACTTTGCCCATATATAAACACTTACTAGTTGGGGTGACCCTCCAATGTGGGACATTTTTAAGTCACACCCACACACTAGTTCTTTCATAGTGTTTTTCTTTCTAATTTTCTTCACTAGAATTAACTAGTGTTCCAACAATAACTTTGGACCAAAGAGTGTGATCCAATAAATAGGAGCATTTTACTACTTTATGTTTTATTTTCAATAAATAGGAAATATAAAATGGAACTATGATGAAAATATTGCATTTGTTGAAGTCTTAATGACTATGATTGAGTTTATGATAATGGAGGCCTTCTTCAATGAAATATTTTACACTTAAGCCTTGTAACTACAAGAAATGGCAGGAACTCGTACCCCTAGTTCCTACAAATTGGCATGTATCTTTGTATTTGGACCAAGCTTCCACCACTATAAACTCTAGCAAAAACTCTTGTAATTTTTCATTTACATTTTAATAAAATTTTCTTCTTATTCTCATTCTTCTTTTATTTCATTAGTTAAGCTTATCAATATAATGAGTGAATAATCACCTTTGCTGTCTTTGGGCTTATGGAAAGTAATTCAAGGATGAACTTTCTATAATCTCTTTCAAAGTCCAGTCTAATCTTATTACTTTTAGGAAAAACCAAGGCAACAACTTTTGTTAAAAGACAAAGGATGTTGCCGAACTTATAATATTATACAAGGGTTTTCAAACATGAGAATAATCTAAAGAATATTGGAGACTTAGATTGTTGTTTGAAATTGCATCGGGTGTTGGTACACCCTTAGCCATAGATGAACCTACCAAAACTAGAATTTTTTCCCCACTATGCTCGTTTTTTAGTGAACATTGATTTATCTCATAAAATTTGCAACAATGTTTTGGTTGAAAGGGAAGGGCGTGTATTCTATGTTTAGTTTGCGTATGAAAAACAACCCCTTTTCTACAATAACTTGCAGACTTATTGGTCATTCAAAACACCAGTCGTCACCACCATGTAGCTAGTCATAGAAATGTTACTAATAAAGAGAAAGTCCTTCCCGTGGATTTTCTTGCAGAGGTGAGGATAACTTTTCTCTTTATTGAATCCCAAAACGTACCTTTCCACTTATTTTGGATAAACTGTTCACCATAGGTGGCACTTCAACAAAATTTTCAATTATTTTTTTAGAAATTTTTTTTTTATAGGGGGGTGGCCCGCTTAAAAATCAATCATTGCTAATAACCTAAATAATATAATTAATTCCTGATTTGGTTGTTTTAATCCATGTGTTCTGCACAACTTGTGGTGTCTATCATGTTAGCGCACTTTCCAATAAAATTTATAGCTTGCCATTTTTAAGAAATTCAAAAAGCCTATTAGACTACACAAACAATATTAAAAACAATGCAGCCTATAGAGGCTCCAACCTATAAAGAAAAAAAACATTATTTTAAACACTATAAAGACAAGTTGAAAGTCTTGTCTTATTTGATTTTATTTTTCTATAAATATATGATGTTTTTATTGCAGTGATCTATCCTTTTCTATTTCCTTCCACTTCTCTATTGCTTTGTTGCTGAAATCTTCACTTTGTCCATAATTCATCTAATTGTTCTGCTATATGTTCAATTTCCCATTTCCTTCCACCTCTTTATCTTTAGGTTGAGATTTGGCAGGTTCAATGAAACAGAATTTAAACAGAATTTTCAATTATTTTTTTAGAAAAAAGTTTTTTATAGGGGGTTGCCCGCTTAAAAATCAATCATTGCTAATAACTAGCCAAGTACACCTAAATAATATAATTAATTCCTCATTTGGTTGTTTTAATCCAAGTGATCTGCACAACCTGCGGTGTCTATCATGTTAGCGCGCTTTCCAATAAAATTTATAGTTTGCCATTTTTAAGAAAGTCAGAAAGCCTGTTAGACCACACAAACAATATTAAAAACAATACAACCTATAGAGGCTCCAACCTATAAAGAAAGAAAAAACATTATTTTAAACACTATAAAGACAAGTTCAAAGTCTTGTCTTATTTGATTTTATTTTTCTTTAATATATGATGTTTTTGTTGCAGTGATCTATCCCTTTCTATTTCCTTCCACTTCTCTATTGCTTTGTTGTTGAAATATTCACTTTGCCCATAATTAATCTAATTGTTCTACTATATGTTCAATTTCTCATTTCCTTCCACCTCTTTATCTTTAGGTTGAGATTTGGCAGGTTCAATGAAACAGAATTTAAACAGAATTTTCAATTATTTTTTTAGAAAAAAAGTCTTTTATAGGGGGTGGCCTGCTGAAAAATCAATCATTGCTAATAACTAGCCAAGTACACCTAAATAATATAATTAATTCATGATTTGGTTGTTTTAATCCATGCGATCTGCACAACCTGTGGTGTCTATCATGTTAGCGCGCTTTCCAATAAAATTTATAGCTTGCCACTTTTAAGAAAGTCGAAAAGCCTATTAGACTACACAAACAATATTAAAAACAATACATCCTATAGAGGCTCCAACCTATAAATAAAAAAAAAACATTATTTTAAACACTATAAAGACAAGTTGAAAGTCTTGTCTTATTTTGATTTTATTTTTCTATAAATATATGATGTTTTTGTTGCAGTGATCTATCCCTTTCTATTTCCTTCCTCTTCTCTATTGCTTTGTTGCTGAAATCTTCACTTTGCCCGTAATTAATCTAATTGTTCTGCTATATGTTCAATTTCCCATTTCCTTCCACCTCTTTATCTTTAGGTTGAGATTTGGCAGGTTCAATGAAACTGAACAGTTTCCTTTATATTCTCCAATTGACATCTTATTTGTTCCTTTTTTTTTTGTTTTCCCTGCATAATTGTTTGAAGATAGATAAAATTATTAGAAAAGCTATTGCATGAGAAAGGTGATGAATGAGAAACAACAAATATGAAGGAACGGAGGAGAAACTGTGTACTACAACAAACCATAGTGTTTGATCTCTTCATTTTTTGCTTTTCAGTTATAGAAAGATATTCCTTATATTTCTAATATACAACCTTTTATGGCCGTTTTGCTTAACTTTTTATCATCTTTGATGACAGTCAGTCACTCACTATTTTTAGACTCTTTTTAGTTAAGTTTTTAGTCTATTTTATTAGTTTAGTATTTAATTTAGAGTCATTTTAAAATAAATTATCATTTTATTATTTATTGAGTCAAGTATGTATTAATGTCTATTATTACTATGGTCAATGGTTAGATGATATATTTCTTCAAAAAAAAAAAAATGGTTAGATGATAAAATCACAATATCATGGATTATTTATCATTATTATATGATCACACATGCAACATGTGCTTGAGAATCAGGAAATAAAAATGGGCCTTTGACCCAAGTTTCTTTGGTTGACCCGAGTGAAAGAAATAAGGTTTGGCAATTATAAAAGGTCGCGCACAGTACCATCAATTCATTGACGTTTTGGGGAACAAGGCTGGAATCACGTTTGGAAGAAAATAGGGGCACGGATCCCGAGACGAGGCAAATAGGCACAGGGCACTAACGCATGCACAAAGGAACAAGGCACAGCAAATTCAAGAAATTCTCATTTTCAAAACGTGTAATTTCTTTTATTAATATTGCTTAATTCTTTTATATGAGTTGCTAAGTTTTCCTTTGATTAGGTCTGAGATGATTTTAATTGCAACTGTTTGAACCATGTGATTGTATAAACTCTTTTCAATACAACTATAATCCTAGTTTTATTCAGAGTTGTTTGCTCTTAATGCTTTTTGTATATTGATCACATATAAACTGAGTTCAAATATCAATTGACTACTGACCCTAGCTATTGAATTGGATCTAATAATTCTAGTTAATCTAACGGGTCAGTCTAGGGATAGATGATTGTTAGGTTATGACATAAAAATTAACGTTCCTAAAAGCCTTCAATGGTTACGAACTCACCTAAGGGATTAGGGTGTTGTAGCTTTAGAAGAGTGTTCTGAGTCAAGGGATTGATTAAAACTATTTTGTTAATTTGTCGTGGGACTGGGAGAATGATTGTAGAGACTAGGTGCCATTTACCAAACAGTGATAATTAACTGATTCGAAAGACCTAATCATATTAATCTCTATAGTTTCCAAACAAATCTTTATTTTCTGTTATTTATTTTTATGCAATCAAACCAACTGCCTAGGGCACCATTGAAATTAATACATCCTTTATTTTAACGCTTTTGTCGAGTAGAAATTGAAACAGTCCATGTGGATACGAACTTATAAATTTTATTACTTCGATGCATTTTTAGTACACTTGCTAAAAGTCTACCAAGTTTTTGGCGCCGTTGCCGGGGACTGTTGAATCATTTCAACTTGGTAATTTCGTTATTATTTAGGATTTCTGTCATTTATATTTTTGTTTACATAGAAAAAAAATTGAAAAAAATATATTATGACTTGATCCCTTCATGTCTATCTCATTGTACTTTGCTGCTAAAAAGTTTATCCAAGTTTTGTAGCTATGATGGACAGGTTAGTAGACAGGTTACATCTCTATGACACTGAAGAGATTGTTACGTTGCATTATGAAAAATATATGCTATCTTTGAAGATAAAATATTTGGACAGTATAATCTCGCTATTAAATGAGAGATGTGGACGTTATGAGGCAAATCAACCAGGTAGTAATTGTGAAGGGAAGAAAGAGGTGATCAACATCAATTACAATACTCAACTTCAAAATATTTTAGATGATTTCTTGATGTCAAATCAATTTTCATTTGAGAAGTTTGATGTTCAGTGGTGATCTTGTTGAGAAAGCACATGAGTCTCAAAGGAAGTTGGTTAAGATGGAGACTGAGTGTCACGAGGTTGTGTTAGAAGAAAATCCGAAAGTGAGGAGGGTTGAATTTTCCCGAAGTCTGAACCAACGGGGGTTAAAGAAATCACTCATTTGCAAATGGATAAATGTCCTTCTTTAAGGTGGGAGAGCTCAAATGACAAAGATTTAGTGGCTGGAGCATGGGAGCATCTGCTGCTTTGTGCCAAATTCATGGAATTCCTACCAAACAAGAGGAAGAAGAAGGATGACATATTCTTTCTATCATTTTTGCCACCCTAACAGTGGTTGAAGCGTCAAGCTCAATGACGTAAAAGAAAGCGCTTGGTGGGAGGCAACCCATTCTTTTTTTTTAATGTTTTTTATTTTGCAGGTGTTTTTATTTAGTAAAGAAAAAAAAAAGCAAACAAAAAAAAAGTGAAAAGATGGAAAAAAAAAGAAAAAAAAAATCAGAGTCCACATCAATTCTTATTTTTTTTCAATAACTTGTCTTTGTCAGATGTCAGTTGTGTCAGTTCTCAGTTTGATTCTCTTTAATTGTTTGCTTGTTTATTATTAATGAATTTTCTTGTTTCTTGAAATTTTCCAGTTTGATAACAGTTTGTTTCACCAATGATAACATCAAAGTTCATAAGGAGGTAGTGACTTGTGATTTCAAAGGCGAAGTGTACGGCAGTTAAAGATAGGTAGTCACAACTCCCAGATATCATAACTGTAAGGTTCATGGCCAAATTTTATTTTTTCAATTTACTTATATAGAGTGTTCCATGCTTTTACATTTCTTGAACTTACATTGTTTCTCTATTGTCGATTGATCTTTGTCATTAACACACTGGGGCAAAAGTGCTTGGTCCTGTGAGCCTTTTGAAGCCTACCCTGATATTAATTGTTATGTTTATCCTTTTCTTAGCCAAATTGAGCCAGTAGGTTTAAAACTTTTTGTTCGGTGACAAACTACATTACAAGCTTAGAGACTTTTAGGACTTGTCCCATATTGTTTTTTTGAGCTAGGCATTGTAGAATGTTGCTAAATAATAAGTTTGGGGTTGCTATTGGAATTTGCAACCAAGTTTGGGGTGGGGGTACTAGAGAATGAAGAAAGAACATATCATGAAAAATACACACAAAAATAGTGTATAAAAAAAAAAAGAAAAAATAGAATGAAAAGGGGACAAAACATTGAAAATCCGAGTAACTTTAAATTCGATTGTCCCAATAGTTAAAAGTATTCTCTAGTACCTTTGTAAAAATTGTTGTTCCAAAAGGTGAATGAATGATGGATTTAATTTTGTGCTTAACTTCCGCAGGAATGCCTAACTCAAATTTTGTGTAGTCTACTTATCCAAATATTATCCCAGCTTCACCTAAGCCCCATTATAACCCTTAAAGACCTCAAAGTGTGCATTGACATTGATTTTGATTGACGTTTAGAAACTTTTCAAACGTATGGTAATATGTAGATTGCATGTCGACTGTGTGTGAACCCTTTTCATATTGTTGCGTGGAGTTGTGAATGGTGGATGCAAGCAAGTCAAACTAGCTCATCATATGGCTAGTAGGGAGATGAACTTTGAGGATATCATTGGTTGGTAAGCTGTTATTTTACTGTCATTTTTTATTTAACAAGTTTGTTCCTTGAGGACAAGTAATGGTTCAAGTTTGGGGTTGTGATGACAGTCAGTCATTCACTATTTTTAGCCTACTTAATATAAGAAATATATTAGAAATATAAGGAATATAAGAAATATAAGGTTGTATATTCAGAATTGTTTGCTCTTAAAGTTTTTTGTATATTGATCACATATAAACTGAGTTCAAATATCAATTGACTACTGACCCTAGCTATTGAATTGGATCTAATAATTCTGGTTAATCTAACGGGTCAGTCTAGGGATAGATGATTATTAGGTTATGACATAAAAATTAACGTTCATAAAAGCCTTCAACGGTTACGAAACTCACCTAAGGGATTAGGTTGTAGCTTTAGAAGAGTGTTCTGAGTCAAGGGATTGATCAAAACTATTTTGTTAATTTGTCGTGAGACTAGGAGACTAGGTGTCATTTACCAAACAGTGATAATTAACTGATTCGAAAGACCTAATCATTTTAATCTCTATAGTTTCCAAACAAATCTTTATTTTCTGTTATTTATTTTTATGCAATCAAACCAACTGTCTAGGGCATCGTTGAAATTAATACATCCTTTATTTTAACGCTTTTGCCGAGTAGAAATTGAAACAGTCCCTGTGGATACGAACTTATAAATTTTATTACTTCGATGCATTTTTAGTACACTTGCTAAAAGTCTATCAATCTTCATTTTTGTAGATGAAATCCTTTATAATGAAAGAAAATGATCTTCTCAGACACTGTTATAGTGTAATCAACATTTTAAAATTAAAGATATAGAAAACTCAATTAGAAGCGTAAGCATCAGATTTAATTTGTGCAAAATGATTGGCAACTAAAATAAATCCAAAAAATAATATTTCTTTTTAAAGAATAAAATCTCCTTTCTTTATGCACAATGATTTTTTATAATGAAGATTTGATAAATACAATAATTAAAGCGAGAAAGAAAAAATGAATCATCCAATTTCTATGGAATATGTCCAAGGTGTAAATATAATTTAACAAAAAGGTTCTCATGTTATATTCAAGAATGCAGTTTATGTATTATTGAGCAGTGCTTGCATGTTAAATTCAAGTTGTTGATTATCTATTCAAGAATCGTTGATTTACAATACACCAGATGTCCAAGAAAGGTACAATACACCACACCAGAAGTCCAAGAAAGGTACCTAAAAGTATATTCCACCTAATAATCAAGGTAATGAAACTCATCCATGCACAGATTGTATAAAATGCACAAGGTTGTATATTTTTTTTCTTTAATATTGTCCATTAAACTTTTTAATGTAGAGATAAATTTTGGCATTCCTTACCAAGGTTGGTTATCTGATTCCAGCTGCAGTGTGGAAGATGCTTATTAGGTACAACCGTTCTGCCTAATACACCCTTTTGAGATTCCTGCACACGATAATTTCGTTTATTAACAGCAAACTTAATAGCGATAGGTTGAGGTTGACCATGTGCAGAGTGGAAGATGCTTATTAGGTAATCTTTGATTGTATAATCCAATATCAATAACTCTTTCAGGAACACACAAAAAAAAAAAAAGACAAGAAATGGTGTAAGGAGGAAAATCATATGCAAATGTTACACAACGCAAGAAACCTACACAAACCTATTGGATGCAGCAAATGTAAGTCCAACATCTCAAAATGCGAGTCCTCTGCGAAGAATCGTAACAAAGCACAATGCATAGGTTAGATCCTTTTAATGTTTGTAATTGGGTCAAGGTGATTATCACCTAATAGTTTAACCATTTTTAAGAGAATGTTGATATTTTGTTTTCAAATGTTAAAAAATAGTGAGATGGCTTTTAAAAAGGGAATATATTATTCATAATCATCAAAAAAACTAACTGAAAGTAGTTTTGATAGAAGGGCAAGTGAGGAAAAGAATAAGTAAGTCACAAGGAAAAGACTAAGGAAATACATATGAAAATAAACTAAAAGAATGTAGATGTTTAGTTGCTAATATTCCGATATCAACCAAAAGTTCTACCGAACTGAAAGCCTCTTGATTGAATTATCGTATGCATTGAAAACAGTTTGCAATAGCAGTAAATTAAAGTGGACAAAGGGACAACATATTGTATATTGGATGAGTATGATTACCTTGAATGTCCTAATTAAAGTTGTCGGATGAATTCCATAAGGAACATGATTACATGAATGTCCTAATTAAAGTGAAATTTAAACTCAAGAAATTAAAGTTCAAAGCTGGATTTGTTTTTCTATAAATCACTAAATCATATAAAAGTCATTGAGGTTTCAAAGGAAAAAAGAGATAATGCGTAACATTAAAATAACATTTCCAATTTTCTTGGAGTTTAATGCAGTTAACAACAAGTGATAGCTCTCAAACATTTCAGCAACTACCATTTTTTAATCCATTGCTTAATTACTAAAAGGCAAATCCACCCAAACAAAAGCCAAGAAATAGAAATGTCGAACCACACCTTTTTTCGAGCTCTTATGCTTTTTCGTGTATCCTCACAACAGCCACCAACTTATTCATAACCTAAAATAAATGTCAAACAGAAGGTCATATAAGCAAGCTATCGAACAAAGAGGCAAGCTATTCGATATGAAAACACAAGAATTAAATGGCTCTTAGCAAATACAAACATTTGAAAGATAACAATCCACTCTATCACCAAAATTAGAATTTCATATTTCATAATTAAATTAAAAGAGGAGAATAGAGTTCAAGATAGAAATTGGGAATGCATGATATATACATAAATGAGTATCCAAAGAAATTAGAAAAAGGATAAAGGTTTCAAAGAAAAATTGGGAGTTTAAATTTTTTATGCAAACTGTCCACAAAAAAGAATCTTTGTTTACACAAATGAACATTTTATTTACTATAGGGTTAGTTATAGGGTTTGATCAAGAGTAAGAGAAAAGGAATATTAATTCAAAATTCACCACAGATTAATTTGTTAAGTATAAAATTTAACTACCATGTACTGTTTTTTAATTCAGGTTCATACATGCCTATTACATGAAAGGATAAAAAAGTTAATTAAACTACATTATGACATGACTAAAACTAAAAATTTAACTTTACATGCAAACATTGTATCATTTCTTAAAAAAGTTAAATTAGCATGTATAACTTTATGTTGTACAAGGTAACTACATTATGTATAATAATTAGCAACAACAAACTAAAAAGAAAGGATAAAACATAAGTCCACCAATTGTACATACCACAAGTGCAACAATTTTTTGCAAGAAAGAATATGATATGATGTTCCATAAAGCAACCTGGCAAAGAAAATTAACAGGTAAATACTGACATTTCATTGTGAAAATTGTTTCATCAATACAAACCATGTGAAAGTAACGTATAGGATATAGAATTTTGCTCTCCACCCAGCACATTTTGCTCGCACCCTGCAGCCATGCCAATTATGCCCTTGCGCAAGTTAACTCACGCTGCGCAAGTTAACTCACGCTACGCAAGTTAACCCACGTTGCGCAAGTTAACTCACGTAATGTTCCTGTTTTTGAACAAAACCCATCAGTCCGAACTCCAACCACCATTTTCTTTCCCTCCACCTTCAAAAACCCAAAAAGTGAGATTTTTTGGGTCTAAATCATCATCCCAAATCATTGCAAATCGTCATGAAGCAAGTTTCTACGCTCATCAAGCATCAAATATCAGGTATTGTACCATCTAAACTCATCTCATTTTGCTGGTTTTCCTGCTTGGTTCGTCTAGTTTTCGTAGGGACTAGGGCATGGTACGCAAGTTAACATGCGCAGGTTAACTTGCTGCGCGACTTAACTGGCGCAAGTGCATTAGTGCTGCGTGACTTAAGTCACGCCACTGTGCATCCATGTTTTTTGAATTTTTTGCGCCACTTTTGTTCTTGGTTAGCTTGTTCCGCAAGTAATTTATTTATTCTTCCTTTGTAATTTTTTTTATTCAATAGATATTTAGGGAGATGGTTGACAAAGTCGCGGATGATGGCGTTGAACCGAAACCAACCAAAAAATAAGGTTCCGGTGAAGGTTCCGGCGAAGGTTCCGGCGATGTCAAACCAAGCTTTAATTTCAAACCATTTAAAGTCCAAATTCCAATTCAAGCTCGAATTGGTAAAATTCAAGAACCTAAACCGGTACCTACCGGTGTTATTTGTGAAGCTCGTGACACCGCCTCATTTTTTACAACAAATGCAAGATGGAGAGAGCAAGAAGAGTTACTTACTTGGGTTCGCGGACAAGGGGTGAAGGCCGGATTTGGTGTTTGTATAGATAAATCCGTTATAAAAAGGCCGTACTTGACGATGCAATGTGAAAGGAGTGGGGTATACAAGCCACCTAAGACAAGGAAGAAACCGAACCTTGAAGGCATTGGCTCAAGGAAATGTAATTGTCCGTTTAGGTTGAAAGGTTTCTTTGATAAAGATACAAATGATTGGTGGCTTGCAATGCTTTGTGGAATGCACAACCATGACTTGGAGGTGGGAAAGTTACAAGGACACCTAATTGCGGGTAGACTTCGTGCGGAGGAGAAGAAAAAAGTTATTGAAATGACAAAGAGTTTGACGGTGCCTCGGAATATTCTCACCAATTTGAAGGAAAACAACAACGAAAGTGTGACAACAATCAAGCAAGTGTACAATGTGAGAACAAGATGGCGCAAGGGGGAAAGAGGTGACATGACGGAGTTGCAATTCTTGATTTCGAAGTTGGTGGAGCATAAGTACGTCTATTACACAAGATGCAATAGTGAGGAAACCACTCTTGAAGACATCTTTTTTGCTCATCCGGAGTCAATTAAATTGCTCAACACCTTTTCGACCGTTTTGGTCATGGACTCTACATACAAAACCAACAACTACCGAATGCCGTTGTTTGAGATAGTTGGTTGCACCTCTACAAAAATGACGTATTCCGTTGGTTTCGCCTTTCTTCACTTTGAACTAGAGGATAACTTTGCTTGGGCACTTACCATGTTGAAAGGTCTCTTGTACTCAAAAGACAACATGCCTAAGGTGATTGTCACCGATAGGGATGGTGCTTTGATGAAGGCCGTTGGCACAATTTTCCATGAAACATACACCATGCTTTGTTATTTTCATATTGGGAAGAATGTAAGGTCCAAGTGCATCACGGATTGTAAAGTGGTGCCAAAGCCTCCTAAGGGTACAAAACTAGACAAGAAAGAATTGAAGAAGAACAAGATGATGAATAGCAATGTTGTTGAGAAAGTGGTGAATGCTTGGAGAGAGTTGGTTGAATCTCCCACAGAGGAATCCTATGCAAGTAATTTGTTGAAATTCAAAGAGGTATGCATGCCATTTCCGGAATTCATTAAATATGTCGAAGAAACGGTTTTGAACCTTAAGGAGAAATTTGTGAGGGCATGGACGGATAAAGTCTTGCATCTAGGGTGTAGAACCACCAACATTGTTGAATCCGCTCATGGTGTTTTGAAAAAATATTTGAGGAGTAGCGTGGGTGATTTGGCATCGTGTTGGGATGAAATTCACAAGATGTTGGCGGTGCAATTTGGTGAAATACAAGGTAGTTTTGGGAGGAACAAAACGGTGTTTGAGCACAAATACAAAAAGATCAAGATGATGAAAGAATTAGAGGGTTATGTTTCTAGAAAAGCATTGAAATTTATCTATGATGAATTGAAACGCTCCAAGACATTCGGATTTGGTGAGGAAGATTATGGTTGTGTTCAAATGACATCCTACGGGTTACCTTGTGCGTGTATTATTGCCATGAAGAGCAAGCAAAAATTGCCTCTTGTCTTGGATGATATATACCCTCATTGGAAAAGGTTGTGTGTACAAGGAGAGAAGATTGATGATGACTTTTCCGTGATGAAGGAGTGGAATGGCATTCAAGAACTTCTCAAGAAAAGCCCTTACAATATGAAGCTCCACATCAAAGAGATGATGCGTCAAATTGCATTTCCGGAAACCACATTTTTGTCTCCGCCTTTGAAAAAGGTGGTAACCAAGGGAGCACCTAAAAGGAAGAGGACTACACTCAAAGTGTCATCAACGGGTCGAATCCCCTCTAGGTGAGAGACCATTGATTCTCAAAATCCGGATAGTCAACCTTTACAAACAAAGAGGTCACTTCCAAAGAGGAAAGATGCACGCCTTGGCACTTACTCCCGCTCACAAGCTTCATCCTCCACTTCAAAACCGTTTTGGAATATCCCATACATTTCACAAATTCCAAATATCATGAGGCCTTTTGTTGAAGAAATTGTGAATGTTAAAGGGGATGGTCATTGTGGATTCCGGGTGATAGCTAGGCACTTGGGGATGGATGAGGAAGATCATGTATTGATTCGTCAAGCACTTATTCAAGAGTTGAGAAATCACAAGAGTGACTACATGCCGATATATGACACGGAGGAGCGTTATAACATAATCTTGAATGGTTTATACCCTCCAAAATGTACAATTGGTGTTGTGCCTCCAGATAAGTGGATGACCACACCGGATATGGGTCACATTGTTGCTTCTTGCTACAAAAGACCCGTTGTTCTATTGACTTTGTCCGAAACGACGGGTGGTGTATGTGAGACATATTTCCCAATCCGAAGTGCTCCTCCACTTAATCCACATTCCAACATCATGTGTCTTTGCTTAATTCTCGGCCACTATCTTCATGTGATTTTGAAGGAAGGTTGTCCGTTACCACCGAGTTGTAAGGAGTGGATGAACAACAAGATTGGTGAGGCGGAGAATTGGAATTTTGCGTTTTTGGATAGACAAAACGCTTTCAATGAGCTCATGTCTAAGGAGCCTAAGCCGCCAAAGAAACCAACAAATTAGCACAATCCAATTGTTTGTGGTGATACTCCCACCCTGCAAAAAAAGGAACAAGAATTTGAATGGACGGAGGACATGGAAGAGGACGGCAATTTAGGAATGTCACTAGACCTCTTAGATAGGTTATTATAGGTTAGGAAAGTTATAGGTCGGTCGGTGTTTGTCCTATTTTTTGGTGGTATTACACCCCGACATATTTTTTGGTGGCCGGTTATGTAATTTGTATATTTGTGGCCAATATGTAACTAATATTATATATATTAAATGAAATGAATTATTTTTTTGGTGGCCGGTTATGTCACACCAATTATTGCTTGCATTACTTACTTTGTCTCTAATTATTGCCATATTTATTTTATCTCATATCTATTTTTCATTATATTTTTGTGAAGTTTGTGAGGTGAAACATGTCTGAAGATGCACAAGATCCGGTTAAACATGAAGTCCGTTATGTAGATGTGAAAAAAGAGGGCTTGGTTCACTGTAAACCCCACCGACAAGTTGGACGAGTTGAAGGCAAAGCTTGACGACTTCTTTATCCATATTGGTTCAAATCATAGAACACGTGATGTGATAGTAAATGTATCAGGCCTGGACTTGTGGGAGGATAAGGAAGAGGACTTCTGGAAGACCGTGTATTATCCACAACTTCTCAAAGATGATAGCGACGTTGATTTCATGTTTAGGGTAATGATTGAGAATAATACTTTGTATCTTTTTGTCCGATCCGTTGAAGTGTAATCGTTATTTAAGTGTAATAGTGTAATGTTTGACCGTTTATGTGAGGCTATGTAATTTTATAAATTTATGGAAAAATTTGTGTAATTTGGATCGTTTACGTGTCATTAAGTGTGTTTAAATGATTACGGGTCATTACCGGCGAATTTGTGTAATTTGGACCGTTTGGATCGTTATGTGTGATTATGTGATTGTGAAAAAAACGATGTTTTGGTGTAATTTTGATGCACCAAGTCGTATTATCCAATAATATTGTTAAACTGGCGTAATTAGGTTCAATTACGAGCATATTAGGGTTTGGACCCAAACTGCATTCAATGCACATCAGTACAACATTTAATGCTGTACTGATATATCAGTAGTGCGTGAGTTAACTCGCGCAAGTGTAATACTATGCGTGGGTTAACTCACGTAGTGCTTTATTTCATACATGCCTATGCGTGAGTTAACTCACGTAGTGCTTTATATCATAAATGACTATGCGTTAGTTAACATGCGCATAGTTTTACACTTGCGCATCTTAAGTCACGCAACGTTACTTAACTAACGCATAGTATTACACTTGCGTTAGTTAACATGCGCAAGGGCAAAATTGGCATGGCTGCAGGGTGCGAGCAAAACGTGCTGGGTGGAGAGAAAAATTCTAGGATATATACAAACCTGGAATGCACTATCTGGCCTGTTGTGGAAAAACTTAACAAGGGCCCTTGCACTGATTCCAAGTGGTGGTCTAAAAGAAACAACA
Organism: Medicago sativa; assembly: GCF_051527215.1. Taxonomy (NCBI): domain Eukaryota; kingdom Viridiplantae; phylum Streptophyta; class Magnoliopsida; order Fabales; family Fabaceae; genus Medicago; species Medicago sativa. The sequence continues at coordinate 34,540,570 of NC_140755.1, read as the reverse complement.
GGTGCACGTAAATAGTTTGGCATGAAATTTCTTCTCTAAACTATAGCACGTACGAGGTGCGGGATAAAAGACTAATGTATTAAGGACCACTGTTTTTTTCCAACTAAATTTGATAAAAAAATTATAAGTTATGTTTTTCATTACTTAGCATGCTTTTATCTTTCAACTATAGCATGTACAAAGTTCTGGAATGAAATAACGCAAAGGATGATTGAAGAGATTTCGCTCCTCTAAACTAAGAGGTACATATTAGAAAGTAAAATGTCGGTAATGATTTTTCTAATCAATTCTTGCAATTCCACATTTTATCTTCTGATATGCACATTATGTCCTTCACTTTAGAGGAACCAAATCCACTTTGATGTATTGGTGTGATTGTGAACATGGTCTAAACGCAACAAACTACAATAGTACACCAACTTTACACAACAATGACAGCAAAAATTACACAAACAAAGTCTTAGGCCTTCGAGAAAAAACAAAGTGCATTAAAAAGTCCAATCTATAACCAAAAAAAAATTTTAGATTTGAATTCTTAAGAATTGGATTTCGAGACAGAAATTGGGAATGTGGTTTATACATAAATGTGTCTTTGGGAATTTATGATTTATAGAATGAGTCTCGGAAAAATTGGGACTTCTAAATGTTGTATGCAACTAAAGTGGATAGTCGAAGGTTGTTGCATAATACTACTGCCATGATTATGTGAATAACTTTTTTTAGAAAAAAAAAAAGAAGCTTAATTTTCAATATGATGGAAAATTACTTAAATGGTATTACTTTGAGATTACTTAAAAGGTATTACTTTGAGTTGTTGATTTTGTTTGAAAAAAAAAGCTTGAGTTATCGTCTTAAAGTGTGACCTTTTTGTTAATTAAAAAAGCACAAACAAGACCTATTATCTATAATAACATAAAAGTTCTCAGAAAGAGATTAGAAGTTGGAAGACCAGCTATACATGAAATCAATTGCTCTGATCATATATGAAAAGTAGAGGTGGTGTAAAAGGAAGCTTAAAAGTCTATATGATCGAGTTCTTTGAACATTAAAGTTATGCCTAGGTAGGCTTTCTGGTCAGATTTAGGATATGATAGCGAAAATGCCAATTAGCTACCAATCAGATAGTGATTGTAATACCTTTTGGAAGCAGATGTAAGAGTCTACTGCTGGCACCAGTGCTTTTCATCAACACACTATTTATCAAATTCATAGCTACTCCCTCCGGTCACTATTATAAGCAAGAAACTACTTTTTAGGTTCATTGAATGAGGGATGTTTGTGGTCATTAGTATAGACCACATACATCATTTATTCAATGAACCTAAAAAGTAGATTTTTGCTTATACCAGTGACCGGAGGGAGTACATTGTTTTGGTCTGCATGATGTTGTTGATTATCTTGGCTGTGAAATGAACAGTAAAGAAAAATTAAGAAATTAATAAAAGTTTGATACTAAAACATATATGCCATATATGCATGTAAGGTTTGAGTTTGTAGTTAATTGTTACATAGATTTGGAAACTTAATTTGTGAATGGGTGTATGTCTATGTTGTTAATACTATATAGTATATACTCAATAGTGGTAGATGATTGACGACTTTGCAATTCAGCTTAATTACGAAAATGCAAGATGTATTAGCAAAGTAAAAAATAACCTCGCAACAAAAAAAAAACAAAAAGCATAACCAGTAGGATAAAAGCAGTGTTAAAAACACAACCCTGACCAAAGATATCATCCACTCTAATTAATACTGCAGTACATAATACAAGTACTTGAAACAAGTTGAGGAGCTTGGCCTATCTTGAGCATGTATGAAGGCATTGCACTGGACTTCCATGTGCCGGTTCCAACTCCTTTTGAATACTTTTAGTAGGAAATTAATACGTGAGGTGAATACACGATAAATTACAATAATCAATGTGGACACGAAGGAAGCACACTAAACAATATAAAACCCTAGACACAAAGATCAGTGCATATATATATATATATATATATATATATATATATATATATATATATATAGACTCCTAACTGAGTTGATACCAGTTCCAGTGATTTGGATGGTGGCCAAGAGCACCACAGAAAACCCAATAGGCAAAGGTGCTAGATTCTAATAATTATTTCATTAACATTCCATTAGAAACATATTATGTAATATCCCGCCTGTCAATATCGGAATATTACCAGTCGATCGTGCCAAAGGATTAAAGTTCATGGAAAGTAAGTGAAATGGAAAATATTTATTATGTGATGTCAGCTTAATACGGATAAAGTATCAGTGTCGGATTAAACACGCTTAAGACAAGGGCAATTTGGTAATTGCACGCCAAAGGATATTTATATGGTATAGGCCTCAAAATATCCCATTCCACTTATCCTTTCTCTCTCTAGATTTTGGCAAAGATTTCCTCTCTTCCTTCTCTCTTCAACCACGCCACTCCCTCTCTTCTTCTCCACCAATCTTTCCTAAAACTTCATCCTCTCATGGTAAGCTTTCAAACTATGTTCCCTTATTATCTCTTAAGCTTAAGGAAGTTTGGATTTTGTTTGATTTCTCTACTTCTCCTCTCCTTCATGAAGCTAGGGTTTGTTGTTAGTAAAGAGAAAGTTTGAGCTTGTATATGTTATGGCTTCACCTTGATCAAAGAAGTGACATGAAGTTTGGAATGGATTGATTTCACTACTTTTCCTCCTCAAGAGAAGTTCATGTAGAGTTAGGTTTTTGGTGAAGGAGGCTTTGAGTTGGAATGTAAACTTAAAGATTGATGATCAACAAGGATCATGATGCCTTAGATTACAAGAAAATATCATGATGGTAATGGTATGAGCTAAGCATCAAGGAGTGATCAACAGCTAGGGTTTTGGTTGGTTGAGCTTGGAACTTGGAGCTGCTATAAGAATCTTGTTTAGGTGAGTTCCATAGATAGTATTCCTTACCTTTGGGATTATGTATATGACTTGTGAGCATAATATGTAAACTTTAGGGTTTTTACATATAAGTTTAGTTGCCCTTTTTATGCCATGCTTGCTATACTTGTAAACACTTGTCGTATACGTGTTTTACAGGTACTTGTCGCATAGAGATACTTGGTTTTGAGGTTGTTGGGTCAAAAACACCATTTTTACAATGCTGGACTGTCACAACTTGCCACAGTGAGCAGATAGCTCGCTAGGCGAGCTAGACAACAGAACATGGGGTCCTGCTCACCCCCAACTCGCCACAGCGAGCAGCTACTCGCCACAATGAGCAAGCTTACACGCCTAGGCGAGTAGACAGTGTAGTCATGCATTGTTTGCTCGCTTCAGGCGTTGTAGGCATGCTCCAGTTTAGTTTTTCTTCGAGTAGTCTTTTTATAAAAGTAAACCCCTCAAACCAAGGTCCTATTTGTTAATCATGAGCATGATTTTCTTGAAAAAGAAACAAGTATTTGACGAGTTAACAAAGCATGGCAAATGATAATATAGTACGATAAGAATCGGGTGGCAAGTTAATCATTCAGGAAGGGAATGAAGGTAGAGCCTTGACATAGCTTGTCAAGAACTAGAATAGTTAGTAATGAAATAGAATGCTATGCATTAGTGATATGCTTGACAAGACGAGAGTTGATTAGATATCTCTTCACAGAGTAAGTTAAGCAAGCATATAGTTTACCTCTAGTGGGATCGCTTAAGGATTCGAGGTAAAAGAGATAGCATAGATAGATGTAACTTTCATGCATGCATAAGACTAAGACTTTAAAAGTTAAAAGTGCCATGTCTCTTGTATTCCTTCCAAGGTCGGATACAAGGGGTTCTCATGATGGGAATGGGGTTAGCAGTAAGGAACCCGCATGTCACTTAGTAAGCAAGATGTAGTGTTTGTGTCTCTTGTGATCCACACTAGGTGGGATTCAAGGGGTTCTCCAATGGGAATGGTTTAGCCGTAAGGGAGCCGCGCGTCACTACAGGAGTGTCGTCGGTTATACCTTAGATAGGTTTCCATCGGTTAGATAGAGATTATGCTCGGGTTTACTCCAACCCGGGGCTCTCTGTAAAATGAACTAAGATATTATTTGTTTGTTAAACGCTAACCTAATGAATCTGACTATGCATATCTATTACACATGTTTATGTTATGTCATAGAGCCTTGGCGTAGATCGTCAAGAACTAATAGAGCCTTGGCATAGATCGTCAAGAACTAGTATGATAGCAAGATAAGATATGTTGTTAGACACAACGTAAGTATGCATAGAGCAAATAGAGAAAGTTATACCGATGACGATCTTAGGTTTCCCCTAATCGTACAGTTTAGAATCGTGTCATGATTATGTTATGCTTAGGCCTTGATACGTAGAGCTTATTCTTGGCAATGCGGTTTTAGTTTCCCCTTGACCGCCATGACACGTATAAGAAGTGAAGCCTATAACAAGGTAAGAAGAATCTTGTGACGGCCCTAGTATGCACGAACGTCTAAGTAATGCAAGTCCCCACACACGTATAATCAACCGACATGTTGTATTGTAGGCACGTGGTGACCGTAGGTTTCCCCCGAGGTTACCTATAGCATAGGGTTAGGTGGAACTCACTGAGACATTATGTCTCATCCCAATCCTTATTTGTTTCAGATAATCAGGTTGGATGGCAAGCTAGCAGCCGAATGGATGGTTCAGCAAGTGTTCGTTTGTACCCGCTGCAGGATGATATGGATATGCAAGGATGCATTTATTATATTTTAGAAAAGTTGAGTTGCATTATTATTGTACGAACGCATATTGTTGTATATGTTATTCATTCAAAGTTTTAATGATGTAAAATTTAATGTATCTGGTACTAAACTAATGCACATGCTAAACTTTCTAGATACGTTTAGCATGGGTATTACATTTGGTATCAGAGTAGGTCAATTCAGATCTTGCCTTGGGTCATTAAGTTACAACAAAGGTAGTGGGACCATTGGGTTCCGGGTAAATGTTCTAGTTGTTGTTGTTAGTTGAGCCTGATCAACTCAATTTAGCATTCGACAATTAGAATGGATGCCTGAGAGCTGAATAGGACCCAGGAGGAACTAAGTATGTGATGAAGCTGCACTGCAGATTGTGAACTCAGAAGTAAGAACTCTGAATGAGTATTAGTAAGAAGTTGATCGTGCCAGTAGGTGGCTGGTGAACTAAGCAAGTAGAAGTATGAATCCTCCGGGAATGTAAGGCAATGTTAAGAAGGGGCGTTCCGACAGCATTGGGAAGATGTTAGTAATACTTCGTATACCCGTAAGTAAAGAGTTTGGAAATATCTGAGTATGATATGAAGCTTCGGTAAGAGTTGTAGTTGGAATAGGTTTAATGTATAGAAAGGAATGGTGTTTTGGAACGTAAGTGCAAGGCTATAAGATAGAAGGAGGTCGACCTAGGTTGACGAAATTAGTAGGCTCTCAGGAATAGCATTATATGATGGAAGTTTTAAACTTGTACGTTCAGAGTGGACAAGGTTCTAGTGTTCGGGAAGTTGCGTTAAGCGGCAACGTAATGAGGTAAGCTATTCGTAGCGGGAGAAGTTAAGGATTGAAGTGAAAGTTTTATGTTATCTGGATTAAGGCATTAACTTCTGACGTGCTGAGAATGGTATCGAAATAGGTTGATGGTTGCCATACATATATTATATGAATATTTTAAGAAGTTGGGAATGAATGATATGCATTGGATTACTTGAGAAATGAGAATTTTCATGCAAAGAATGTTTTCAGGAAAAATCGAGCTGAAGAAACTCGCCAATAGCGAACCTGGGGCGAAATTTTCTGTTTTTCCGAAAACTATCAGTTCGTCTCTAGGGTCTGCAGTGACTATTGGAGAGTTGTCTTCACAATCTTTTATGCGACAAAAACTTTTATGACATCAAGTTACGAATGCATATCACATTTTAAGGTTTCGAAAGGAAAAGGCATGAGCAATCATCAACGAAATCGATTCGGTTTAAGGTAACTTTGGAAGTTAATGTGTCAAGAGTCAAGATGAGCTTAGATCAAGAGTTTAGAGGTTCCGGTATCTAGAATGGACGTCGTGGATGTGAAGGTATGAAGTAAGAAGTTAAAGTGGTGAGAAATCCCAAGGTTTTCGGTTTTGTGGAACTAAGAGTATCCTTTGAACCTATGTTTTGCTTGATTGACTTGCTAAGGCTCGTTAGGATGTTGAATCATAAGTTTACCTGAGTTTAGACAGATATACGCATATGGGTGATTGAAGTTGACATTTTCGAAAACTACACGAAAATTTTGTAGGTACCGGTCTGTTATGACTCACGTAGAGTGGGCTAAACTCACTAGAACCAAGATTTGATGACACGTATGTGTTATCAACTCGTTCTGTGATTTTAGAGTAACGACTGGGGCCTAGGTTCAGTATATTTTAATATATATATAGTGGAAAATCATCAACGTCAACGACCCGTGTGCTAATTTACGAAATTTTCTTAGAAAGAAAAAAAAATTAACGAGCAGGCATAGGAATGATTAAGCAAAACCTAGTATGCGAGAATGCGAAGATACAATGTTAGATGCATAAGGAAGGTATGTTCGAGTGCAAGATGAGACTACCATGGGAAGTCGTAAGGACGATTCATGGAAATAGTAAGTATGTAGTAACAGAGATGTTTATTATGAGTTAAGATTGCTCGAGAACAAGTGTAAGTATAACATTGATATGTCAAGAGGTAAGTCTATCTTGAGATTTAATCTTACAAGTAAAGGGTGGAGCAAGGTTGCGGATTTGATTGCAACATAGAAAGTCTTGAGAAGAGATCAAGAATATATTAAAGTAATAATAGAAGAAAGGTGAAGTTTCACTCGTCTCAGCAGATTAGAGTATTGGTTGAAGCCAACCGGTGGGAATCAGAGTAGTGCGACGGAAGTTAATCGGTAAAGTTGTTAGCAGTAACTATGGAGCATGGAATTAGGTAGTAAGAATCTTCGTGAAGAATGTTCGAGATAGTAATACAGTTTTAGTGATAAGTATTATGAGGCAAGCGAGGAGTTCTCGATATGATAAGTAGGATTGATGCTTATACAATCAGTGATGATTAAGGCAAAATTATAAAGGATGTATCTTCATTTAAGTAAGACGAGAAAGACTAGAGTCGCCACAAAGGAAGTAATCGGGTTGCCTAATTCGTGATGTCGAATGCGTAGAAGAGCTATTGGTTAGTCCGGAAGAGTATGTCCTACGATAAGGGAATATGGTTCTTGAGATATGCGCGATGAAGTACATACCCTTTTATACCAAACTTGTTAAGTGATAATGATACTTGCTAGAATAAAGTAAAGCCATAATTTTACAACTATTAAAGTTAAGATCAGTACTAAGGAACTTGGAAACGATGTTGTTTTAAAAAAAACATGATCTTTTACATTGTTGAAACTGATGAGGCATGTCGTAAGCGAGTAGGCTCACTTAAGACGTACATACTTCAGGATGAACTTGTTATAGTCAAGTTTGGGGTGAGTTGTAAAACCTTTTTCAAGATATGGAGACTCGTCCTGTGGTTTTGCAGTACCATTACAGACTCGGTTTTAAAATGATATTTTTCTAGTCATGTATCTATTCGTTCTAAGAACCTATGTACCAATGTTTAGAAAATTTCTAGAAGCAAAATGCTAGAATGAGTATCGTTATTAATTAACAAGAAGCGGTATTTGGAGGTAGGCAAGTACTATGGAGATAAGGTTTTAAGAGGAAACGGCAATGTTCGTGTGATTCCAACATCATGTGGAATGCGCGGATTTTGCTATGAGATTCAAGTGTAAGTGCAAATGGACTTAGTAGAAAGTTTTAAGAGCATGATAACCATAAGACTGACTAATAGATTGTCAGGTGAATCGGCGCTATTGATTTCGTTTCTCCATGCCAAGTTAGACGAGTTACCCATGGATTCGGGTTTCATTGGTTATATATTCAAGTACCTGACTAAAATAATGTTCAAATGGAGTTATCATCCTGGAAGACAAAAGGTCACACCTTGTGACCTTTCGTCTTCCAGGATCAAAACTCTATTTAAACAATATTTTAGTCAAGTTACTTGTTCATTGGTTATATATTCAAGTAACCTGACTAAAATAATTTTCAAATTGAGTTATCATCCTGGAAGACGAAAGGTTACACCTTGTGACCTTTCGTCTTCCAGGATCAAAAGTATATTTAAACAATATTTTAGTCAAGTTACTTGTTCATTGGTTATATATTCAAGTAACCTAACTATAATAATGTTCAAATGGAGTTATCATCCTGGAAGACGAAAGGTCACACCTTTTGACCTTTCGTCTTCCAGGATCAAAACTCTATTTAAACAATATTTTAGTCAAGTTACTTGTTCATTGGTTATATATTCAAGTAACCTGGCTAAAATAATGTTCAAAAGGAGTTATCATCCTGGAATACGAAAGGTCACACCTTGTGACCTTTCGTCTTCCAGGATCAAAACTCTATTTAAACAATATTTTAGTCACGTTACTTGTTCATTGGTTATATATTCAAGTAACCTGACTAAAATAATGTTCAAATGGAGTTATCATCCTGGAAGACGAAAGGTCACACCTTGTGACCTTTCGTCTTCCAGGATCAAAACTCTATTTAAACAAGATTTTAGTCAAGTTACTTGTTCATTGGTTATATTATCAAGTAACCTGACTAAAATAATGTTCAAATCTAGTTATCATCCTGGAAGACGAAAGGTCACACCATGTGACCTTTCGTCTTCCAGGATCAAAACTCTATTTAAACAAGATTTTAGTCAAGAGATAGAAAGGTTTCTTTAGACTCTAAAAAGAGATAAGAGATTTGTAAAATCATCAAGATAAGTAACATAAGTAAGAGACAAAAGTCTCAAGGTGCGGTAAGAAAGATTATGTATGCATGATAAGAGGTATGCATGATAAGATGCTATAGATGCAAGTAAGCACTGCAGGGCAAACCTGGTTTCTGGTAGGACCCTAGTTTAAAGGCAAATCCTGAGTGTTATGGTTAATGTAAGATTACTTATATGAATGGTTCATACCAATCAGAGAAGGAATGGATCCGAGACAACCAATCCATAGGTAGCAAAGATGTGTTTCAAACACGATGTTCTAAGATAGTTCTGTGATTTTGATAAAGATATTAAGATTGAAAAGATCATATTTAATTCTATGCGAAATAAGAAAGAGGAAGAATTACATGTTTTGATGAGGAAAGTATGTTAGAACACCTTGGAGTGGGGATGATCAGACTTTATGTAATAAAACCAAAGGAGACGGATTTTAGTCGCAGTGAGTGGTAGATGATTTCTAAATTTCGAGGACGAAATTTCTTTAAGGGGGGTAGAATGTAATATCCCGCCTGTCAGTATTGGAATATTACCAGTCGATCGTGCCAGAGGATTAAAGTTCATGGAAAGTAAGTGAAATGGAAAATATTTATTATGTGATGTCAGCTTAATACGGATAAATTATCAGTGTCGGATTAAACACGCTTAAGACAAGGGCAATTTGGTAATTGCAAGCCAAAGGATATTTATATGGTATAGGCCTCAAAATATCTCATTTCACTTATCCTTTGTCTCTCTAGATTTTGGCAAAGATTTCCTCTCTTCCTTCTCTCTTCAACCACGCCACTCCCTCTCTTCTTCTCCACCAATTTTTCCTAAAACTTCATCCTCTCATGTTAAGCTTTCAAACTATGTTCCCTTATGATCTCTTAAGCTTAAGGAATTTTGGATTTTGTTTGATTTCTCTACTTCTCCTCTCCTTCATGAAGCTGGGGTTTGTTGTTAGTAAAGAGGAAGCTTGAGCTTGTATATGTTATGGCTTCACCTTGATCAAAGAAGTGACATGAAGTTTGGAATGGATTGATTTCACTACTTTTCCTCCTTAAGAGAAGTTCATGTAGAATTAGGTTTTTGGTGAAGGAGGCTTTGAGTTGGAATGTAAACTTAAAGATTGATGATCAACAAGGATCATGATGCCTTAGATTACAAGAAAATATCAAGATGGTAATGGTATGAGCTAAGCATCAAGGAGTGATCAAGAGCTAGGGTTTTGGTTGCTTGAGCTTGGAACTTGGAGCTGCTATAAGAATCTTTTTTAGGTGAGTTCCATAGATAGTATTCCTTACCTTTGGGCTTATGTATATGACTTGTGAGCATAATATGTAAACTTTAGGGTTTTTACATATAAGTTTAGTTGCCCTTTTTATGGCATGCTTGCTATACTTGTAAATACTTGTCGTATACGTGTTTTACAGGTTTTACATGATCACTAGAGTCATCATATGCATAGAGATACTTGGTTTTGAGGTTTTTGGGTCAAAAACACCATTTTTACAAGTGCTGAACTGTCACAACTTGCCACAGCGAGCAGATAGCTCGCTAGGCGAGCTAGACAACAGAACAGGGGGTCCTGCTTGCCCCCAACTGGCCACAGCGAGCAGCTACTCGCCACAATAAGCAAGCTTACTCGCCTAGGCGAGTAGACAGTGTAGTCATGCATTGTTTGCTCGCTTCAGGCGTTGTAGGCATGCTCCGGTTCAGTTTTTCTTCGAGTAGTCTTTTTATAAAAGTAAATCCCTCAAACCAAGGTCCTATTTGTTAATCATGAGCAAGGTTTTCTTGAGAAAGAAGCAAGTATTTGAGAGTTAACAAAGCATGGCAAATGAGAGTATAGTACGATAAGAATCGGGTAGCAATTTAATCATTCAAGAAGGGAATGAAGGTAGAGCCTTGACATAGCTTGTCATGAACTATAATAGTTAGTAAAGAAATAGAATGCTATGCATTAGTGATATGCTTGACAAGACGAGAGTTGATTAGATATCTCTTCACATAGTAAGTTAAGCAAGCATATAGTTGACCTCTAGTGGGATCGCTTAAGGATTCGAGGTAAAAGAGATAGCATAGATAGATGTAGCTTTCATGCATGCATAAGACTAAGACTTTAAAAGTTAAAAGTGCCATGTCTCTTGTATTCCTTCCATGGTCGGATACAAGGGGTTATCATGATGGGAACGGGGTTAGCCGTAAGGAACCCGTATGTCACTTAGTAAGCAAGATGTAGTGTTCGTGTCTCTTGTGATCCACACTAGGTGGGATTCAAGGGGTTATCCAATAGGAATGGTTTAGCCATAAGGGAGCCGCGTGTCACTGCAGGAGTGCCGTTGGTTATACCTTAGATAGGTTTCCATCGGTTAGATAGGGATTGTGCTCGGGTTTACTCCACCCCGAAGCTCTCCGTAAAATGAACTAAGATATTATTTGTTTGTTAAAAGCTAACCTAATGAATTTGACTATGCATATCTATTAGATATGTTTATGTTATGTCATAGAGCCTTGACGTAGATCGTCAAGAACTAATAGAGCCTTGGCATAGATCGTCAAGAACTAGTATGATAGCAAGATAAGATATGTTGTTAGACATAACGTAAGTATGCATAGAGCAAATAGAGAAAGTTATGCCGATGACGATCTTAGGTTTCCCCTAATCGTCCAATTTAGAATCGTGTCATGATTATGTTATGCTTAGGCCTTGATACATAGAGCATATTCTTGGCAATGCAGTTTTAGTTTCCCCTTGACCGCCATGACACGTATAAGAAGTGAAGCCAATAACAGGTAAGAAGAATCTTGTGACAGCCCTAGTATGCACGACCATCTAAGTAATGCAAGTCCCCACACACATATAATCAACCGACATGTTGTATTGTAGGCACGTGGTGACCGTATGTTTCCCCCAAGGTTACCTATAGCATAGGGTTAGGTGGAACTCACTGAGACATTATGTCTCATCCCAATCCTTATTTGTTTCAGATAATCAGGTTGGATGGCAAGCTAGTAGCCGAATGGATGGTTCAGCAAGTGTTCATTCGTAGCCGCTGCATGATGATATGGATATGCAAGGATGCATTTATTATATTTTAGAAAAGTTGAGTTGCATTATTATTGTACGAACGCATATTGTGGTATATGTTATTCATTCAAAGTTTTAATGTTGTAAAATTTAATGTATCCAGTACTAAACTAATGCACACGCTAAACTTTCTAGATACGTTTAGTGTGGGTATTATATATTACATATTGAGAAGATCAAGGAATCGTGTTATAGACAAATTTAGAATTTAAGATATATATGTTTTATGTCAAAGTTAATAGTTTAACCAAATAAATAGAGATTAAAAAAATGCATAATTACAAATACGAAAATAAAAGACCAGTTCTGGCCTAGAAAACACGTAAGCTCTATTCCGGCATGGTGGTTACAAGCTCCGGCACGGTGGTCACCGGCGAAGGTAGTCCGATCTTGATTTTTCTTAATGGGTTTAGTAGAGGAGATGGAGGGGACTCTTTTTATGGTGATGGTTTTTCAAAATCTTGTATGTGATTGTCGAATCTAGCCTAAAAGATGGCCGTAGGGATCTTTAAAAAATCTTTGACAAAACAAATTTGATAGAATAAAATTAAAGATGAAAAGGAGAGGATGAAGATGGTGGAAAAACAAAACGAGGCCGGAAACACGCTCAAGGAGGTCGTAAAATTTGTTGCGGCGGCTAGGGTTTGATAGAGGTTTGGAGAGTTTTCCAGAACTTTTTGGTGAAGAGAGAGAAAAATAATGTGAAATGAATAATGTGTGAGTTGGATAAAGTTAAATGAATAATAATAATAATAATAATTAATAATAAAAAAAAAATTATAAAAAAGACTCCTCCTAGGTCTGTGAAGTGTGAACCGAGATAGAAAGGAGGATATTTTTTTTTTTTTTTTAGGGAAGAGAGGGATATATGGAATTTTTTTTTATGCCCTACTTTATGCCCAAAAACACAAAAATACCCTACTTTTTCGGAAAATTGCAGAAATACCCTACTTTTTCTGGTGTCTCTGGTACCACTCCACTTGGAGTTGCGGGGTACCCTAAAAAGTGATGAAATTTTTTTCTTTATTGTACCCATCTACTTGGAGTTGTGGCGTACTTTCTTATTTTTTTTTTTGAATTTTTTTTATACCTCACAAGCTTGACTTGCGTCCTATATATTGGTTTTTTTTTTTTTAATTTTTAAATACCCCTCTACTTTGAGTAGCGTGGTATAATATGTTGGGTATTTGTGTTGGCTGCATTGTTGCTAAAACAAATATCCTTGTTATGTAAGTTGGAACCAATGTTCCAGCATGTGGTTAGGCGACTCTGTAAGATGTTGGATACAATGTTTCAACATCCTGGAACGGTTCAGTGTGCCTGCGTCCATGCCCATTCTGTACGCGCGTATTTTATCGATTAAGGAAACCATATTTCCTTTACTTACTGACCAAGTAACGCACATATCTTATAAGAATCAGCTGTGGAATATTTCTAAAATAGATATTTTATTTTAGGAAATATTTGTTATTATTTGGAACGTTCCTAAAAAGGTTTCGACATATTAGGACTTTCCAAATTTGTTTCTGATTCTGTTTTGCAGGTTTGCTGAACCGATCTGCAAGTTTACTGAAGCCCAATGATTTATTTAGCCCAAGCTGCTTCAGTATAAAAGGAAGACTTCAAGACCTAATTGTTTATTCAAACCTTCATACTAAAAAGTTTAGATATTTGGGGTTTGAGTATTCATGTATTCTGTTCTTGTGTAGTTTGTGATGCAAGTCTAGAATCTATTGTGTGTTCTTTCTTGTGTCATGTTATATACTTGTTTAGGACTGAGTTTGTGAGTATTGATACTCTTGTGCATCAAACCGAAGTTGTGAAACAAGGTTTGGTTGTTTGTGTTGGAAGGTAACTTCTATCTTGTTGTGTTTGAGGTCTGATAGGTCACTGGGGCAGTGACTGACCATTAAGATAGTGAGATGGGATCTCAGATCTAGGAGTTCGTAGGTTGAAGTCTATACGGGTAGGTCGTAGGCCATATAGTGTAAACGAGGAGTTTGTTGAGAGCTATTGAATAAGGACTACACTAGTGGATTTCCTTCCTGGCTTGGTAGCCCCCAGATGTAAGCGTGTTGTGCTGAACTGGGTCAACAAACTCTGTGCCTTTTACTTCCATGTCGTTTATTTTGCTGTTTGTTTATACTTACTGCTAGAATGATGTTGAAACATTAAACGAAACATCTGCTTCCTGCGGATCTGGATCTGAAACATCACATAAAAACAGCTTATAATTGACGCGCTAAAATTCTATATCTGTTATATTTGTCTTGATTTGTCTGTTTTCTACTAGCTCGATGTTAAAACATCTTACTCGACATTCTAATTATAACATCGTATAAAACACATGAAAGCTAGTCTACCTGAATTTCAATTGGTATCAGAGCAGGCACTCGACCTGCTACTGGGTGAGCTCCAGGGAAGATAAATTCTGGACTCTTGGACAGATTCAAGGAAAGAGGTATTTGAGTTGTTCTTTCATTCATCTATATGCCTATTGAAGGGGAGTAATATGTTTTTGTGTTGATAATCTGCTGTTGAAGGGGAGCATTACTTTTAACTGGTCTGATGATGTCATGATACTGATTTATTAAACTATGGCTGGATGTGGGTATGTGTATTCTGGTGAACTGATGTCGTACCATATGTTCAAACATCATATTGTGAGAATTTATTTTTCTCTGAAATTGGTTGCTTGTTGGAGTTTATTTTTCCCTAGATTTCTCTGTGAGGCTGGGCTCTATCTCTATTCTGCTATATATGCCTCTGATGTTCTTGGAAACACTTCAACATGTCCAACTATGCATTACTATTATTTTAAAGATGTTCTTTTGAAGTAATGCTGAAGCTTGTTACTCTCTTTCAAGATGAATTCTTATGTTTAAATGAAAGAAGGTATGATTGCATCCCACTAGTTTGTCTATATGATCTCATATTGTTCTATTCAAGAAATAATCCCAATATACTGATGGACTGGAGTACTCAACAGTTGGTGGCAGTTTTTCTAACCTTGTATGGATGAAGGAAAATATAATGTTGAACAAGGTGTTCCAACATTATGTTGGGTCAATTTGAGTACAATTGATATTCTCCAGAATATTATCCTGAATAGTGGGACGCCAACCCTAGAAAGAAAGCTGATGAAGGAGTTTATGGTGTATATCTTTTATGTTTCTGACTATCCTCTTAGCAAGAAGTTCCAAAAAGCCTATGTTAGAAGAAAATGTGTCAACTTCTTTCACAACACCATCAGCAAGTTTTTTTTTGGGTTGAAGAGATCAATATACCTGAGTTAGAGGTGACTGATAATCAATTGTGCAAGGAGATAACTGCCAATCAGGTCAAAGTATTGCCTAAGAAGAAAAATATTTCCTCTGCTAATTGTCTATGAACTATGCTATTCTCAACAAGATTCCTGCAACAAACTGGTTCCCTACCACTCAGCCCACTAATATTGCCACATGATTGGGTAAGTTTGTTTATGCTATAGGTTGTAAGGCTAAAATGAATTTATGTGCTTATATCTTTGAACAAATTGTTAAGCATGCCGAACCTGATGTTGTTAAGTTCCCCATAGCTTTTCTGCCTTGTTGAGTAGTATTATTTTAGACCAACACCCTAGTATTAAGACTGCCAATGTTATTGCTAAGAAGAGGGAATCTCCTCTCATGTTGCACTATAAGTTGTGTGGTGCGGATTATGTTCCAGACATTGTTGGAACATCTGGAAGTGCTCTTGTTGTAGGTCTGATATCTTCTGGAGGTAGATTGTTGAAAGTATTCTGTTCTGTCATTTCTGCATTTATGGTGCATGGTAGTATTCTATTTGTGTGCACTCTGAAACATTCATGTTTTTCCTAATGCCATGCTGATGTGCCCAATGAAGTTGAAACACCTCGTCTGTCTAAATTTTGCTTTGGCTCATGAAGTTCTTCCTGTAGCACGTCCTTGGTCTGTAACCCTTGTGGTATTCAGTACTTTGATTGGCCTTCTAGTTCTATGCATTTTTTTGGACGATATGGTATTATTCTAATTTGTGAACTTCTCGTACCTCCTGAAGTATATATGCATGGAGAATTTAAGAAAGACTTACAGAATTCTTGATCAATCAAGGATACAGAATAGGAGGGACATACAAGACTATGGTTATCAAAGAAGAAAAGGGGCGACTTATGATAACCCAGATATATGTAGATGATATTGTGCTTAGAGTCCAACATTTTGTTCATCAAATGCAATTTGAATTTGGAATACGTCTTGTGGGAGAACTGACTTACTGTCTGGGTCTACAAGTCAAACAGATGAAAGACACCATATTTATTTCCCAGAGTAGAGAAGTTTGGCATGGACAATACTAGTCACATGGGAACACCAGCCGCCACTCACTTGAAGTTCTTAAAAGATGAAAAAGGGGTTGATGTTGATCAAATCATGTACTGAAGCATGATTGGAAGTTTGTTATATCTCACTTCAAGCATCAAATCATGTACTGAAGCATGATTGGAAGTCTGTTATATCTCACTGCAAGCAGACCTGATATAACCTTTGTTGTAGGGATTTGTGCCAGATATCAAGCTAAGATGAAAGATGAGTCATCTGACTCAAGTGAAAAGGATTCTGAAGCACATCAATGGGACTAAGTGACTATGACTTTCTATCTGACTGGGCAGGCAGTGCAGATGACAGAAAAAGTACTCCTGGGGGTTTATACAACATAGCAGGACTAAGTATATTGACATACGCCATCACTTTATCAGGGATCTTGTTGAAGAGAAGGTAGTAACTCTTGAGCATATGACTAAATGAAGAACAATTGGCTGACATTGGCCTTGGATGTCAAACAACACTACAACATTTTGGCTCTACGACAACGCCTAATTTTTGGAAGGTAAAAAAACCGTTCTGGTATGGCTCTATAAGGAACAGATTTCATATTGTGTTGTGGTAGTATATAATAATTTTACATATTTTTTGTTACCGCTCAAATTCGTTCTCGTATAGGAAAGCCGAACGGTTTTTATCTTTCTTCTAGCAAAGGCGTACAAATCATCCTTGTTTGACTTTTAAAATTAAATATTTTTAATAAAAAATTGTTCGTAAAACAAAAAGGCTAGCACTAAAAATCCTTCTTTTTTTGTTACAAAAAAATATCCTCTAATTTTTCAATGAGACATCTAATAACCTTAAAAAAAAAAAAAAAATCCTGATAAAACAAAAATTGAAACTCAATCTCACTCCAGACCAAACGAACTCTCACCTCACATGGCCGCTCCAAACCCAGAACGACCAATCTCCACTCACTGTCATGCACTCTGCCGTCAATTGAATATGAAACCCTGATCACCATCGTTCGGCGTTCACCCACTTGAAACCCTTCTTCTCCATCTTCAATCAAAGGTATGCGCTTCTCTGAGGTTTCTTTTTCATCATTCTCTTAGATTTCTACAATTTTATCTTAGATGTCTAAAATTTTCTTAGATTTCTACAATTTGTTTCTTAATTTTATACAAATTCATCCTCTTAGATGACTTCTCCTCCTTCCTTTAACTTCATACTTACCCACCCTTTGAATCCTAAATTTTTCTGGCCCTTTGCCCAATCTCTACATAATTTCAGACTCAAGAACGCTAATTTTATTCCCAATTTAAGAGAGAAAATTTTATGTTGTTGTTGCAGAATTGTAAACTCACGAACCTAGAGAACATTCGGATCCCTTTGCCTAATCTCTCCTTACTTTTGTTGTTCGAAACTGCTGTTTGAGATTCACAACCGTGAATCTCTACTGCTGATTCTGCAGTTTATGAAGGAGGCGGTGACTTTTGCTATCTCGTCTTTCATTCTCTCTTACAATCGTCTTCTGCAATCTCCGATCGACCGTTGTCGCCTGCGATCTCCGATATGCAATCGCCATTTGTGACCTCCAATTTAGAATCAATGCTTGTGATCGCTATTTCAGATTGCAATCTTCATCTCTGATTAGTGTTTTCCATCTCTGACCATTATCCCCTTTTGATTTTGTGCAGGTAACCTTCAATGTGTTGTGAGCTACACAAGAGACTTTCAACTTCTCACAACTGATTTGGATTCTATCTCTGGTTTCATCTTTCATGATTCTGGTAGGTTTTTCGGTCGATTACTTCTTCATTCAAAACCCTAGTTTTTGTTTGATTGACTACTTTAATCCTGTTTAATGTTCATGTGCATATCATACAAACTCTGTAACTAGTTATAGGTTTAGATATGATGGACAATTGCATCAGGAAGCATGTATAGATTTGTTTAAGTCTGGGGTTATATATGTGAATCTGAAAGGAACAGTTGATGGTCCTAAAGGTGCCATAGAGGTAAAGTGAGATTCTTAACTTTGTTTTGCCTCAACTAGTGGTTAAATTAATATCCATGAAGTCTTTCACCTTCAGTGGTTCAAATGGCATCCGAGAGGAAAAATGCTCTTCGCTGGTTCTGACGATTCCACCGCTCGGATGTAGAATGCTGATAAAAATTCCCTTAATATATTTTCTGGTCATGGTGTTAGTGTGACCTGTGGTGATTTCACCCTGATGGTACTAATTCCCTTCATATTTTCTTCGTGTTGCATCTTCCTTTATCTATGTTATATATTTTTAAATCCTTCGTTTCCTTTTATTTGGTACCTTAGGAGAACAATATGTATTGGTGCTGATGATGCAACCTTGAGAATATGGAGTCAAAAAGTGGAAAAAATATACATGTTCGACAGGGTATGTTAGTTTCAATTTATAGCATCTTTCCTATATATAAATCATAAGCTAGTACCAAAACTGTCCATATTGTGAATATATCACTATAGTAAATCTGGAATCTTTTAAACCATTGTAGTTTACAATTTGGCTCTTATTAAGATACAGGAGGAAATGTAAAATGGAAATCATTATTTAAATTAACAGGTTCCATTAGTAGAAAATATAATCATAAAAAACTAGTAAAAGGTAAGAGTACCCCAATGTGTGAAATTTTACCACATGTCATTATAGAAAGATTTTTCTTTTGAAATAGATAGATTAGTTAATAGACTAAGAAGGATCCTTGAGTTACATAACAACAAACCCCTATTAAAAAAATTATGAGTGGCCTAAATAAGTATAACTTTAATTTTTTGTATTAAATAAAAAATTGCAAATCAGTTGGTGAAATATATTAAATAAAAGATTGCAAATCAGTTGGTAATGAGTAAGCAACTTATTCAGTGATGTATACTAAAAAAATAATGGGTAGCCTAAATTTTTGTTTACAGAAGTTTTTTTTTTTTTTATGGATTTGATTGTTATTTTTTTTTAGTACAAGATTTGATTGTTATCATGTCTTAGGGTATACTGTACATTAAAGACACAAGTCTTTTATTTTAAACAATGTTATTGTGATACATATATAAATGTCATATTGATGAGAAAAAGGACATTCTAATTTCGAATCTTGTATGCTTGTGACTATGTTGGACGGGATTTAGTATGAAAATAGATTATTTTTTAAAGATAAATATTTTTAGGGCAGAATTGAACAAAAACATAAAAATGAAAGAAATTGATGTCATAGACAAGAAAAGGGAGTGCAACACTCTCTTCTAATCGAAGAAGTAATGATAAGCCAAAGTTAGAGGATCGCCAATCTAGAACCCAAAAGAGCAATGCTCTCAATTTCACACAACGTGAGTTTTTTTTTTTATCAAAAATCATCTCATTCCCTTCAACATTTGTGCCCCCGACATATATTGGTTCCTCTTCTTTTCTTTGTTCAAAATTTGAGGTGTTTTTGTTTTTTGGGTTCAGCTTCTTGAGTAAATAAGATATTGAGTTTTTTTTTGTTTGTTTTGAGTTCATATTTTGTGTTTTGAGTTTTGATTTCTAAAATACTCCATGTTTATAAGCTCTTGCAATAATGAATAAGTTTGTTTTGTGGTTGTTTCATTATAAACTCACATAAAAGTAACAACTTTGTTACCTTTTTGGTTAAGAATTAATTTAAAAAAATTGGCCGGGAATCATTTTCATTCAAATTTGAATTTCATTACGCAGTGACCTTCATGGTTTTTGTGCAGACTTCACCCATCTTTCTTCTCAACAACTACCAAAGTGAATACATCAACAAGGTAACTAATCTTCAAGTTCATATATCAAAGTTAATTTATTTTTTTTTAGCATCAAATGATAGGTTCTGTTAAATGAATGAAATTTCTGTTACAAGGTTATGATGTCTGTTAATCTGAATTTCTGCAATTTGAGTTATTATTAATCTTATAATAGAGTCTTTAGTGGATTTCCCAAAGTTACCAGTTTCAATAATAAAAAAAGGTATGATCCCCTCTAGTTCTACACTCTTCTACATTGCTCACTTATGTTGACTTATGTATAAAAATTGAATATGAACTCATAATAGGGAAGGAGTGATACTTATGCTCACTTATACATGATTGACAATGATAAGTTAAATTATAACATTCTTGATAAGTTAAATTGAAAGGGTGCTAAATCGAACACGGTTACGTCTTATCCCAAAACGGAGCGCAACCCCTTGCGTCTGCGCACGGGTGTACTGGTTACCATATGAAATGAAGGATAACAAATGTTTCAAATATAATTGTTTAGTATACTCTGTTGTTGTGTCTCTTCAGAAAGGACTGACTTCGAAATTACTACATCAGTGTTAAGCATATATATTTTAAATTGGTCCATGAAGACACTATTATTTGCACATGTTACTTATTCAACATATTTCTTTTATTTTGTAGATGAATGAATAATGATTATATCGATGAAGAATTTCAAGATTTGGATATACAAGAGATGAAGACAAATGTTGATGCTTAAGTTTTTTTTTAGGGGTGTTTAAGTGTTTTTTTATAGATGTTGATGATTATCTTGAATATGTTATTTAGATTATGAAAATGATAATTAACATTATGTCAAAGTATATATTGAAGATCCAAGTACTTTATTTTAAATAATGTTATTTTTAATGCATATATGGATGATATATTATTGATAAGTATTTGATGTTGTTATAATGTTATTTCACTAAAATTATTGTTCTCTAAATTTAATGTTTCATTTTTTGGCAAGAACAACGTAAGGAAAAACAGTAAGTGAAATGTAACAATAATAATTAATTACACATTTATTTAAAAAAAACTAATTTATTCACAACGGTGCAAAAGCATTGTGGTAGCTTACAAAGAGTAGTGTCAAACTAAGCCTATGAGAACAGTTTCAGTAATTACAACAGTACAAAATCGTTGGATTAGAGCCACGCAAAACGTTCTAAAATTGGGATATATTGCAACGGTTTTTCTATGGAGACAACTTATAACCGTTGATGATGTTAAATACTAAAACCGTACTTAAAAGGTTATTTAAGACTACGGTTCTAACTATGTTGTTGCCGTTTGTGGAAAAAAGCGTTCTGAAAGGATAAGACAACGCCTCGGTTTGCCACGCCAAGAAAACTGTTCTGGTAGCCAACCAAAACGGTTTTTACGATTTTCGCAACACTTTTTTGGGGTTTTCATAGGATGTAAATGTTGTAGTGCAAGTGGAAAAGTTAAGGAGCAAGCTAGGTATCTGCTTACATAAGGACTTATAGCAATTAATACAAAGGCTCTGGTATTGCTGATTTCTCCTTCTATTCTGAGAAGTCTAACCTTAGTACTTTATTTTCTTGTTGGCACATTTTGTGGCTAAAAAGGGGGAGAAAAATGGTATGGTTATATGCTTGTATATATGCTATTATGCATGTATGCCTGTTATGCCTATATTCTCTGGTGTTGCATTTATTTTGCAACTATTTCAGGAAGATGGTGTGTAGATGTTGGCACTCATGTTGCAACATCTTGATAATCTTAATGATTCTGAGAATATGTTCTCAGTACTTTTATATTGTACATGTTCACTAGAAAGTTGGAACATGTCTGTGACAGTTTACGAAGATGTTGTCACTGAAGCTGAAACATCTTGAAGTTCTACTCTGAGAATTTGCTTTTCTCATAATTTCTACTGTACATGTTCCTTACTGATGTTCTCTGGAATGTTGGAACGTGTCTAAGAAGACTGGTGTAGATGTTAGCACTTCTGCTACAACATCTCTGTGATGTCTCTCAGAATTTATCTTTCTTAGGATTCTAAATGTACATGTTCCCTGCTACTATCTTATATTATGGAACATGTCTGATGACTTTTTAAAGCCTAAGTTATGTGTGTGACCTTTGATAGGTCTGCTAGCATGTATCTGCTGATAGGCTTGCTAGTTTGTGAATATTCCTTGAATGTTTTGTGCCCAGATCCTGAATCTCATATGTCTATGCATCAGGAGTTTTTGTTCAGAATTTCTGTATGCATGTATTCAGGGGGAGTGATACTTTTATGTGGGCTTGTGCTTAGACCAAGCTGGGTGAAGGATGTGAAGTCAGAAGTTTAAACATCTATGTCTATCACTTGTAAGTTTGGAAATTTGTGTTTCCTGACTTCTATATGTTGTTGGTGATAGTTCTCTGAAGGCATCCAAGTCTGTCACATGTAACTATAGGAATTTAGGTTTCCGTGCTTCTATGGTTGGTTGGTGACAGTACTCTGTAGGTATGGGAAATTTATTTTTTCCCTCGCCTCTATGTGTGGCAGGTACTCCTGTCTGATGTGCTAAAGGATGTTGGAACATCCTATGTCTATAGCATTGGAACTTGACTTTCCTCTGCTCTTGAGAGAGCTTGCATCTCTCCACTTTTGTGCAGGAAGTTATCTTCCTTGATTGTAGCATTGGAATTTATTTTTCCTCTGCTCTTGAGAGAATTTTGGTTCTCTCTTCATCTCATGTACAAGAACTTATGTTCCCTAGTTGTAGCTCAGGAATTTATTTTTCCTTAGCTCTTGAGACTATGCTACTAATCTGATCCGCTGCTGCATGTCTCTGATCTAGTGTAATACCTCTGCCAGCTGAAGCTGTGATTGAAGACTTGTGAGGTATTCTATGTATGCACACTTTTGCTTTTTCTAGAGTGATACTACCTGCTACTTCTTCTTCTTCTTGAATATGTGTTCGTGATGACTTGAGGAAGTGTATCTATGGTGTCTCTTTGCATTCTGTGTGCTAGATGTTTCTTCATTGGTGTGTGTTCATGCTCATGGAGGAATGGTATTTATGCATCCCTCTGTTTCGTAAGTATTGACCTTAATTTGTTTTAGCCAAAAATTTGCCAAAGGGGGAGATTGTTGGGTATTTGTGTTGGCTGCATTGTTGCTAAAACAAATATCCTTGTTATGTAAGTTGGAACCAATGTTCCAGCATGTGGTTAGGCGACTCTGTAAGATGTTGGATACAATGTTTCAACATCCTGGCACGGTTCCGTGTGCCTGCGTCCATGCCTATTCTGTACGCGCGTATTTTATCGATTAAGGAAACCATATTTCCTTTACTTACTGACCAAGTAACGCGCATATCTTATAAGAATCAGCTCTGGAATATTTCTAAAATAGATATTTTATTTTAGGAAATATTTGTTATTATTTGGAACGTTCCTAAAAAGGTTTCGACATATTAGGACTTTCCAGATTTGTTTCTGATTCTGTTTTGCAGGTTTGCTGAACCGATCTGCAAGTTTACTGAAGCCCAATGATTTATTTAGCCCAAGCTGCTTCAGTATAAAAGGAAGACTTCAAGACCTAATTGTTTATTCAAGTCGTCATATTAAAAAGTTTAGATCTTTAGGGTTTGAGTCTTCATGTAATTTGTTCTTGTGTCGTTTGTGATGCAAGTCTAGAATCTATTGTGTGTTCTTTCTTGTGTCGTGTTAGATACTTGTTTAGGACTGAGTTTGTGAGTATTAATACTCTTGTGCATCAAACCGAAGTTGTGAAACAAGGTTTTGTTGTTTGTGTTGGAAGGTAACTTCTATCTTGTTGTGTTTGAGGTCTGATAGGTCACTGGGGCAGTGACTGACCATTAGGATAGTGAGATGGGATCTCAGATCTAGGAGTTCCTAGGTTGAAGTCTATACGGGTAGGTCCTAGGTCATATAGTGTAAACGAGGAGTTTGCTGAGAGCTATTGAATAAGCACTACACAAGTGGATTTCCTTCCTGGCTTGGTAGCCCCCAGATGTAAGCGTGTTGTGCTGAACTGGGTCAACAAACTCTGTGCCTTTTACTTCCCTGTCGTTTATTTTGCTGTTTGTTTATACTTACTTCTAGAATGATGTTGGAACATTAAACGGAACATCTTCTTCCTGCGGATTTGGATCTGAAACATCACATAAAAACAACTTATAATTGACGCGCTAAAATTCTATATCTGTTATATTTGCCTTGATCTGTCTGTTTTCTGCTAGCTTGATGTTAAAACATCTTACTCGACATTCTAATTATAACATCGTATAAAACACATGAAAGCTAGTCTGCCGGAATTTCATAATAAAGAAAAAAAATTGAAGCATCATATATTACGTTAATAATGCATGCATAAAAAATAATAATAACTTAATTTAAAAAAACTAATTAAAATTATATAACAAATAAAATACCATAAAATCTACAATTATTATGAAACATGTATTATTTCATCTACTATAAATACTTCCTTTCATTTTTCAATTTATCACACCATTTCAACTTATATTAATAATGTTAATTTAGGCATTAATAAAAAAGTAATTATAATAATAATCATAATATTTATAAGATAAAAAACATACGAAATACAATAAATATGAAATAAAGACTAGATTTCTACTGATGTCTAATATTAATGCAATCTTTGCGGGAAAGACCAGTCATCCTACAAACGCGGCATCTTCTCTCAGTTTCTACATCGTCCATCTCGGTCCTAATGTGAGTAATTGGTGGACGACCTTTCTTTGCCCTACGCATGGACTTGTTGGGAACCACCTTCAGTCCTTCATAATCAGGCCAATATGTCTGGTGGTGAACCACGTCGAAGTGGATGTTGTATACGGCGTATACACACTCATTCGTGAATTTGTTATCGACAAAAATCTTGTAGTCGTGACGAAAGCTAGAACATGCGGCAATGACATGTGAGCATGGTAGGTGTAACACTCTGAATCGTCCATAGTCACACCATTTATTTTGCAGGTCAACCTTGTATTCTCCCTTCGGTAATCCTTCTTTATGGTCGATGGTTTCACGGATGGAGAAGGTATATTGATCCCGGTCAAACTGAGTGACATGATGACTGTTGGATTTAATCACCTTATCCCTGAGATATTTCATGTTTTTTTTCTTCTGAGAATGGCTCACCAGAATTTACCCTTGCTGCTGCCTCATGTCCTCTTTTAGCAAACAAGGCCGCCAAACTATGGTTACAATGACCCAAACCAAGCTAGCACATCCAACAACAACTACTTCTCCTATAATGACCCAAACCAAGCTGGACCGTCCAACACCAATTACCCCCCTACAACAACCCACAATACCCAATGTACACCAACCAAAACTACAACCACCCACCAAAACCAACAAACCTACTATCTCACTTCTCTCCGGCTTCGTTGAACTCCAATGAACAATTTCTGGATATGGGATGGCCAACAAGGGAACACGATGTGTCGTTGTCGTTGGGTTATGGTAGTTAGATACAATCAACTACATATAACAATGACGAAGACCAACATGACTCTCAAGTAAATCGCGGAAGACATTATCGAAGACGAGGATGTGGGATAGCAGGGCATTTATAATAATTGTAGATATTATGGGATTTTATTTGTTATATAATTTTAATTAGTTTTTTTAAATTAAGTTATTATTATTTTCTTTTTATGCATGCTAATACGTAAAACTATGCTTCAATTTTTTTTGTTTTTATTATACGACTCTACTCCAAGTAGAGGGGTATTTAAAAATTTAAAAAAAAACAATATATAGGACGCAAGTCAAGCTTGCGGGGTATAAAAAAATTCAAAAAAAATAATAATAAGAAAGTACCCCGCAACTCCAAGTAGGGGTACAATAAGGACAAAAATTTCGTCACTTTTTAGGGTACCCCGCAACTCCAAGTGGAGTGGTACCAGAGACACCTGAAAAAGTAGGGTATTTCTGCAATTTTTCGAAAAAGTAGGTTATTTTTGTGTTTTTTGGCATAAAGTAGGGCAGAAAAAAAATTTGGATATATGCTTTTTTGTTTGAAATATTGAGAAAGTAGTGTAAAAATAATAAGGGTTAAATATGTTTTTAGTTCCTATAAAATTGGTACCTTTCAAGTTTAATCTTTACTTAATTTTAATAGTTCTTTTAGTCCTTAAAAAAACTTTCTGCACTCAATATTAGTCCCTCCTCAATTCAAATTTGTTTGATTTATGCTTAAACTCTTGAGTTCTTGAACAATTTTTTACACACGTGTTAAGAACATTACTAAAAGTTCATCTGCTAAAAATTGTCGCAAAATTTGATTTCTACGTCCAAATTTTGTTAATTTTATCTTTAACTTTTGTCGTTTTAAAAAATTCATATTTAATTTGTTTCATGTTAAAAAAATTCTAAATTTTAGTATATGAACCTTTCATAGTGTTCTAAACTTGTCTCAAAAAAATCGTTCAAAAATTTAAGAGTTTAAGGATAATTAAATAAACATTTTTGTAAGAGGGACTAAAATTAGAAGTAATTCTTTTTTGTAGGGACTAAAATACCTATTAAAATTAAGTAAGGATTAAACTTAGAAGTTCCTAATTTTATAGGGACCAAAAACATATTTAACCCAAATAATAATAATAATAATAATAATAATAATAATTTATTCAAATAATAATAATAAGAGTTTAATTTAATAATAAATTTATTAAATTAAACATGATAAGTTGTCTCTGACTAAACTAACTTTGATACACATGACAAGTTGTCATTTATAAAAAATTGTTCATGATAAAGTATCACCTCACTTCAATTATGTAAAGATATTGAATCTTCGTCAACTAAAATGTACGGGATAAGTGGACTTTGTCTAAAATTTTCTAAATAACTAAAATGCATGTGAGAAGTGTGCATTGACAAAAATTTCAAATGTAACTCAAATATACGGGATAAGTTGTCACTAACTAAACTAACTTTGATAAACAAGACAAGTTGTTATTTATAAAAAAAAATGTTCTTGCGAACATGTTTATACTATTTAGAATATCACATGGTTTTAATTTTACAATTATATCGAACTTTTATCAACTAAAATGCACGGGATAAGTGGATATTGACTAAAATTTCATAAACATATAAAATGCATGAGAGAAGTGAGCATTGACAAAAATTTCAAAAGTAACTCAAATGTACGGGATAAGTTGTCACTGACTAAACTAACTTTGATACACGGGACAAGTTGTTATTTTAAAAAAAAAATGTTCTTGCGAAAACGTCTATACTATTTAGAATAATATTACATCACTTTACTTCTATAATTATATTGAACGCTCGTCAACTAAATTGCAAGGGATAAGTGGGCATTGTCTAAAATTGCGTAAATATATAAAATGCGAGTAAATAGCCAAAAAGCCCCCCAAAATTGCAAGTTTCATCAAATACCCCCCTGTAGTTAACGAAACATCAATTACTCCCCTAAAATTGTTTAGCGTCTGTCAATTACCCCCCTCCGATAATTTCCTCCATCCAACATGCTGATGTGGCCGTTAACTGCCACGTGGCACTGCCACATGGTCAGAAAAGTCATGCCACGTCATAGGGGTAATTGACTTTATGTTTTTTTTTTTGAAAAAAATCTGATTTTTTTTTTTGTTTTCAAAATTAACATTTGTGTCATCCACTAACCTTGCAAATACCCCCCCTGAAATTTAACATTTATGTGCAAATACCCCCTCAAATTTTAGGGGGTATTTGCACATAAATGTTAAATTTTAGGGGGGTATTTGCAAGGTTAGTGGATGACACAAATGTTAATTTTGAAAACAAAAAAAAAATCAGATTTTTTTCAAAAAAAAAAAAATATAGTCAATTACCTCCTATGACGTGACATGGCTTTTCTGACCATGTGGCAGTGCCACGTGGCAGTTAACGGCCACATCAGCATGTTGGATGGAGGAAATTAACGGACGGGGGTAATTGACAGACGCTAGACAATTTCAGGGGGGTAATTGATGTTTCGTTAACTACAGGGGGGTATTTGATGAAACTTGCAATTTCGGGGGGGGGGGGGGGGGGGGGGGGGGTTGGCTATTTACTCTATAAAATGCATGGGAGAAGTGGACATTGACTAAAATTTCAGAATTAACTCAAATGTACATGATAATTTGACACAGACTAAAACAAATGTTATAGACAAGAGAAGTTATTCCTCATAAAAAGTTAAAAATAAGTATGAAATATGGGCCAAGTAGTCGTTGATACAAAATTTAAAAAAATTATTAATTTAATATACACGGGATAAATTGTCCCTGATACAACGTTTAAAATAAATATTATACATGAGACAAGTTATTTCTAATAAAATTTTAAAAATAATTATTAAACAGGGATGAATTGTTGCTGATACAAATTTTAGAATAATTATTAATTTACTAAACATAGGATAAGTAGTCAATGATAAAAAATTATGAAATGATTATTATATTAGAGACGGTGGTTTCATGGTGTTCTTAGTGGAGAGAAATAAAAAGAAACAATAACAAGAAGAAGCATGCAAAGAGACAAGATTGGGAGTTGGGAGTCTGACAGAGGGATATGCATCGGTGGTGTTAACACATGAGAGAGAGAGAGAGGGCGCAGAAATCAGTGAAGAAATAGATGATATCTCTTTTATTTTCTTTTATCACTTGTTATGTTGATGTTTTTTAGGAATTTTTTGTTATGTTTATTTCTATTTTTATTTTTATTTTGAGATATAATATTTTTAATTGATTTTGAGATATAATATAATACCTTTTTTTAATAGATTTTGTAATATCCCGCTCGTCAGATAAAGGAAATTTTATCTGTTAAATGTATCAGAGAACTGATATTCACGGAAAGCGAGTATGATGGAAAATGTTAAGTATGACGGAAATATTATTATGTAATATCAGTCAAGTATGGACTTATGTATCAGTGTCAAGCAAGATTAAGATGAAGGGTATTTTGGGTATTCGCACACAAGAGGTATTTAAGTACGTTTGGACCCAAAATATTCATTTCTCATTTCACTTTCTCTCTCCAGGGTTGAGAGAAAGAAAGCTTCTCCTCCTTCTCTCTACTTGGCCGCCCCCTTCCCTCAATCTTTCTCCATCAAGCCTTCCGAAATCATGGTATTAGTGATCAAGCATGGATCAAAGAAGCTTCATAGGCAAGAAACAACAAAAAGAATGGATTGAGCTTGGATTCTTGGATTAGGGTTTGATCTTGAGGAAGCTAGAAACTTGAAGGAAATGCAAGAAACTTGTTAGGTGAGTTCTTTAGCTAGTTCTCCTACCTTGGGATGTGCAATTTCTTGTGAGAAAAACATGAATTTTGCTAAGTTATGTTAGGTATGGAAATTAGGGTTTTAGTACCCCTTTGTACCATTTATGATCAAAACATGTTAATGGTGCCATGTATTCCATTTATAACTATGTTTATGTGTTCTGGAGGTACCAGGTACCTTATGATGCTTGGATTTGAGGTTTTGATGTAAAAATACGTTTTCTGCAGAATTCTGGACTGCTACAGTTCGCCAGGAGAGCTAGAGCTCGCGATGGCGAGCTGGGGATCTGTGCTCTCTGGAGTAGCTCGTCATTTATCTCTCCATGGCAAAAAATTTCGCATGGCGAGGAGATATTTGGCCTGGCAAAATTGACTGCACAACATGTGTTGTCAATTATTTTTTTGGCCAGGGGAAAATTGGCAAGTGTACCAACGTCTATCGAAGTAGTAAAAATATCGATCCACGAGGACTGTGATTAACTTCAACTTAACAAGTTCGTTATTCTTTAGGATGTAAAAGGTTTATAAAGGTTGCCCTAGGCAGTTGATAAAAGGTTTGAACAAATGTAAATACAAAGTGACAGAAATTATATTGAGATGAATGATTAAGCCGATGAATCCGCTATTGCTCTATATGAGATAATTGTCCTCTCTCTACTTCTCAAGTATTAATCTTTCTTTACAACAAGTTAACAAAATAGTGTTGATCCCTCCCGGGTATC
Source organism: Medicago sativa (assembly GCF_051527215.1). Classification (NCBI taxonomy): domain Eukaryota; kingdom Viridiplantae; phylum Streptophyta; class Magnoliopsida; order Fabales; family Fabaceae; genus Medicago; species Medicago sativa. The sequence goes on along the minus strand of NC_140755.1, from coordinate 34,510,531 downwards.
AACACCCATTCCTAAGCTAGAATCGCCTACTCTATCCCGAGTCTACGTGGCAGCAATAACATTAGGAAGCAATTATGGAATGTTAACTTATGTGTCATAACCCTCAATTTCCCATCCCTGGGCTCCTAATGTTGAGTTAAACAGAGTTACTAGATCAAGATCAAAAGCCAGGGTTAGTGGTCATTTGGTTCCCAAAATCAGTTCTTAATCATAATTGAAGTAGTTATGGTTAGTGGTCCTCCAACAATTACTTTAGAAAGGCATTAAACACAAGTAAAACTGAATAAAGACTGATTAATATTGATAATAGAGAGAGTACAACTACTGATTCATATATTACAATAGCATCATCATGGCTCAATCAAACTATAGTTTAGCTACTCATAACTAAACTATCATAAGCATAAATGATAGAAGCATACATAAATTCTTACCAACTTGAGAGTTGGTATGACTCTAAGAGCTTGCACCTTCGTTTCCTTGTTCCTCTATGCTTAAAATCCCATAAAACTTCTGTGTCTAAAACATTTGCCCAAGCTTCTCTTTTATAGACACATTTTGGTGGCCAACAGACTGTACCATCGTGCCACGTTGGTGAGTCATCGTGGCACGATCAGACATCAGATGCACGCTTGTCAGTAGATCGATCGCACTCACAGGTTGGCAGAACGCACCATCGTGGCACGTTGGTGAGTCATCGTGCCACGATTATTCCAGAATGCTTGGCTCTTGTTTTGACCTACCATCGTGGCACGTTGCTAATGAATCGTGGCACGATGGCTTGCTTTTTAGGAACATTTCTTCTCTTCTTCTCTTTGAGCACTTGTTCCTGATTTCTTCTGATTTTGCCATGAATTATAGGTAATTGTCTCTCTTTATGTTACAAAAACAATACAAATAACAACTAAAAACATGCAATGACAGACAGTCATCACAACCCCAAACTTAAATCATTCCTTGTCCTCAAGGAATCAACTTTGCAAATGGAAAAATCGCAGTAAGATAACAGTTACCAGCCAATGATATATTCAAACAGTTCACTTCCTTCCGGTGTAATGATGTACCGGATGCCTATCTCTTACCTCCGAAGTCACAACTCCACGCATATGTTTGAATAGGTCACTCAATCATCATGCAGGTCTGCTGTATTACCATAAGCTTGAAATATTTCTAAATTGTCAATCAAAGTCAGAATTAAGTACACACTTCTAAGGACTTTCAAGGTTAAAATGGGGCTTAGGTTTAAGGTGGATGTATATTTGGAAAGTAGTGTAAAAGAACAATGAAGTTAAGCTCAAACTACTTCGGATATTTTCAGTTTAACATGATTCCACCATTGACATTAAGAGAAGTACTAGAGAACTTGATTTACGAGACATATAAGCAATGTTGGTCTCATACAAACTTTTCTTTTCATCTCATCTTGATCTTTTTATTTTTTTCTGCACAATTACAAGTGCTTTTCATGATATGAGATGTATTCATGTAACAAAATCTTCTTAGTTCTCTAGTACCCCACCCCAAACTTAGAAAGTTGCTAATTCCAGAAGCAACCCCAAACTTGAACATTTCATACAACCTAGATAGCTTAACTTCATTTTAAAATGGGACCTTCATGCCTAAAGCTTGCTAAGGTTGTAATATGTTTCTTTACCGAACAAGGGGTCTATACCTAATGGCTCAATTTGGCTTCACAAAAGATTCATATTAGTTAAACAAGGAAGGCTCAAAACGGCTCAAGGTACAAAGCAATTTGCCTAAGTGTGTACATAACAAGACCAATCAACACATAAAGAAATATCGCAAGTTCTAGAAACAACAGTTGCATGGAACACTCATATATGTAAAATTGGAAAAAATTTAGGCTATGATCTTACAAGATGAGTTATCTGGGAGTTGTGTTCATATTCTTGATTTGCCGTATACTTCCCATTGCATCCATTTGGCATCACCCTCCTTTGAACTTCTTGATATATCATTGGCATTTCACTGTTATGAGACTGATAGTTTTCCATAAACAAACAGATCCATTAATAACAAACAAAGGAAAATAATTCAAATGGGAAATTGAAATTGAAATCAAACCACACAAACAAACCAAATGTACGACAGAATTTCAAAGTGCATCAAGCTAAAGACATGAAAACAGAAACAGAAAGCATAAAGTTTGAAACATAAAACATAAACATAAAACAGCAGCTCCAACTGTAAGACACCATCACTCCTCGTCCTCCTCGGTTTCCTCATCATCATTAGCAACATCATCCATCTGTTCACTAGCCATTTTCCCTTGTGCAAAGTCTGAACGAACACTACCTTCCCTCTCACCAGCACGTCTCCTCTGCTCTATGAAGTAGTTCTCATGGTTTCCTCCGTTCCAAGAGGTCTCTGACGTTGCTGATCAGCAGCAAGGGAAAGCTCTGCACCAAAGAATGGACTGTCCACATACAGCTGTGATGAAGTGTCTTGGGCCCAGATGGCCATACCACATATATAATCGAGCATCATCGGGTGTAGAGGTGGATGTTGAGGCATGTCCTCCTGCATTGGTTGTGCCTGAGATGGTCATGCATCAGCTTGGTGTCTTTGTTGTCCTTCACGGCCTTTCTTCTTCTCAAACTTCGCCAAGACAGTGTCATCAATCTATCCTTTTTACTTTACAGTTATGTCTCCTAGTTCTTCCGGCACACCCTCCTTTTTGCACAAAGCTTTAATCAAACAACAATGCCCCAAAGTGATTGACAAATCATTCAACATCTTCCACCCAAGAACCTTCAAAGTTGTTTCAATTTGAGGATAACGTTGAAGATTGATAAAATCAAACTTCCTTTCAACAGAGAATCTGAAATCGTTGATGTACTCAAACCTTTCAGAATGTTCTTTAAATTTTTGGTATGTGGCTTGTGATGGTTGTTGAGTTTGTTTAGTGTTTTTGGTTCCCCTAGCACGTTTGTTAGATGATGAAGCCATTTGTGGATAGTTATGGAATTGGGTTTGAAAAAGGGTTAGGTTTTGGGAAATAAGGGTAAAGTTGAATTTTTGTGGAAAAAAATTGATGGTTGAATGAAGGTGATAGTGAAGGATGTTTGTATGAGTGATAGGGGTGAAGTTTTGGTGAATGATGAAAATGAGAGAAAAGGGTTGGTGGATTTTGTAACGGTTGAAAATTTTGAAAATCACCATCAACGTGCCACGATTATACACAACGTGCCACGATCATATGTTCTGGGAAGATGATCGTGCCACGTTCATATGGGATCGTGCCACAAAGAATCCAGTGGCAAACACTTCTTGCTTGGTCTCCTCATCGTGCCACGTTGAAATTCCATCGTGCCACGATGGTCACAATATTGAACCAAGTTCCTCTTTCAAAATCATATTTTTGCTGTTTTTGTTTTGTTTTCAAAAGAAAAAATATAAAGGAAACAAATTAAAAATACCTGAATGAATGTAAATCCGATGGGTTGCCTCCCACCAAGCGCTTTCTTTCACGTCATTGAGCTTGACGCTTCAACCACTGTTAGGGTGGCAAAAATGATAGCAGGAATATATCACCCTTTGTCTTTCTTTTACTCGGTAGGAATTCCATGAACTTGGCATAGAGAATCAGATGCTCCCATGCATTCACTGTTAATTTTTTTAACTTTACGCTCTCCCACCTTAGATAAGGGAATGCATCCCTATTCACATGAGCTATTTCGTCAACCTCCATTGGTTCAGAGGTGGTGAAGTTATCAATATTCATCTCTCTGGATTTTTCTTCCACAACGAGATTGTGATATTCTTTCTCCCTCTTGACCAAGTTCTGTTGACACTCATGCGCCTTCTCAACATGAGCTATTTCTTCAACCTCCATTGGTTCAGAGGTGGTGAAATTATCAATACTCATCTCTCTGGATTTTTCTTCCACCATGAGATTGTGATATTCTTTCTCCATCTTGACCAATTTCCGTTGACACTCATGCGCCTTCTCAACACGATCACCACACTGAACATCATACTTCTCAAATAACTCTTGATTTGAAATCAAGAACTCATTTAGAGAATTTTTCAGATTAGTATTGCAATCGTTGTCGATTTCCTCCTTTTCCCCTTCACCAGGACTAACTGGTTGTTTTGCCTCATAAAGACTACATCTTTCTTGTATCATCAAGGTTAGACTATCTAAAACATTTATTTTTAAAGACAGCATATATCTTTCATACGCCCCCTTGATACTTTCTTCAGTGTCTACGAAGCATAACCTTTCTGCTAAACCGCCTATCATAGCTACAAAACTTAGATAAACTTTTTAGTAGCATAGTACCATGAGAAGAGAATAAAGAGCAGAATTCATTTTTTTTTTTTTAAATATATACAAAAAAAAAATGACAGAAATCCTAAATAATAACAAAATTGCCTCGTCGAAATGATTCAACTGTCCCCGGAACGGCGCCAAAAACTTGATAGATAATTGGCAAGTGTACCAACGTCTATCGAAGTAGTAAAAATATCGATCCACGAGGACTGTGATTAACTTCAACTTAACAAGTTCGTTATTCTTTAGGATGTAAAAGGTTTATAAAGGTTGCCCTAGGCAGTTGATAAAAGGTTTGAACAAATGTAAATACAAAGTGACAGAAATTATATTGAGATGAATGATTAAGCCGATGAATCCGCTATTGCTCTATATGAGATAATTGTCCTCTCTCTACTTCTCAAGTATTAATCTTTCTTTACGACAAGTTAACAAAATAGTGTTGATCCCTCCCGGGTATCAACACCCATTCCTAAGCTAGAATCGCCTACTCTATCCCGAGTCTACGTGGCAGCAATAACATTAGGAAGCAATTATGGAACGTTAACTTATGTGTCATAACCCTCAATTTCCCATCCCTGGGCTCCTAATGTTGAGTTAAACAGAGTTACTAGATCAAGATCAAAAGCCAGGGTTAGTGGTCATTTGGTTCCCAAAATCAGTTCTTAATCATAATTGAAGTAGTTATGGTTAGTGGTCCTCCAACAATTACTTTAGAAAGGCATTAAACACAAGTAAAACTGAATAAAGACTGATTAATATTGATAATAGAGAGAGTACAACTACTGATTCATATATTACAATAGCATCATCATGGCTCAATCAAACTATAGTTTAACTACTCATAACTAAACTATCATAAGCATAAATGATAGAAGCATACATAAATTCTTACCAACTTGAGAGTTGGTATGACTCTAAGAGCTTGCACCTTCGTTTCCTTGTTCCTCTATGCTTAAAATCCCATAAAACTTCTGTGTCTAAAACATTTGCCCAAGCTTCTCTTTTATAGACACATTTTGGTGGCCAACAGACTGTACCATCGTGCCACGTTGGTGAGTCATCGTGGCACGATCAGACATCAGATGCACGCTTGTCAGTAGATCGATCGCACTCACAGGTTGGCAGAACGCACCATCGTGGCACGTTGGTGAGTCATCGTGCCACGATTATTCCAGAATGCTTGGCTCTTGTTTTGACCTACCATCGTGGCACGTTGCTAATGAATCGTGGCACGATGGCTTGCTTTTTAGGAACATTTCTTCTCTTCTTCTCTTTGAGCACTTGTTCCTGATTTCTTCTGATTTTGCCATGAATTATAGGTAATTGTCTCTCTTTATGTTACAAAAACAATACAAATAACAACTAAAAACATGCAATGACAGACATTCATCAGTGCTCTCTGGAGTAGCTCGCCATTTATCTCGCCATGGCAAAAAATTTCGCCCGGCGAGGAGATATTTGGCCTGGTGAAATTGACTGCACAGCATTTGTTGTCAATTAGTTTTGTGGCCAGCATGGACTATCTGAGGTTCGATCTTGCAGTACCTTACTAAACTATGAAACCCCTTAATTCCAAGTGAGTAAAGTACAATTCCAAACAAGGTTTTAAACAAAGGAAAGGCATGGTAATTCGTTAACAATGCTTGATGATAAATGATACGCAAGAGTGATATGAATGCCTATGTAAGTAAGACGCGAAGTGTATTTCCTTCGCATATGATTATGTAAGAGTATGCACGCAATGATTAAGTATGAATGAAGGTAGTTTACTTTTAATCGGGTCGACCCCAGATCCGAGGTAAGCGAGTATGCATGTATAGGGTAGATACCTTTCATGAATGTTTATGAATATTAAGACTATGAAATATGTGTAGTTTACCACACATAGGATCGCTTAAGGATCCGTGGTAAATAAGTATGTAAGAAGTAGGTGTCGTGAGAACGGTATAAGCTTCTTTCGGGAGGGGCCCGCACGGCACTGAGGGAGTCCGATTACCTTAGCTAGGTACTTTCAGAATGTATGGGATATGATTTCGGGGTTACTCCACCCGGAACAATCCGTAAAATGAATCAAGACATGAATGTTTGTTCAACATTAATATTGTGATTGTATGAATGTTTATGATTATGCATAATATGAATATGTTTATGATTATGATGATGTTAGCTAAGAACAAGTCGTGCATTAGAGTATGTTATGAATGTTTTACCGATGATGATCTTAGGTTTCCCTAATCGTCCGGTTTAGGACCGTGTCATGATTATGTATGTAAGTCTTGATGCGTATATTGTATCTTGAGGTTGCGGTTCTAGGATCCCTTAACTGCCATGACACGTATGGTGATAGAAAGACCTTTAATAAGTAAGATGAGCCTATGACGGGTTTAGCATGCTCTACCGTCTCGGAAAGCAAGTCCCCACACACGTATAATCAACCGCCAGGTTGTATTGTAGACACGTGGTGACCGTAGGTTTTTCCTCGTGGTTGCCTATAGCCTAGGATTTAGGGGAACTCACTGAGACATTATGTCTCATCCCAATCCTTATTTGTTTCAGATAAGCAGGATGCTCTTGCATGTTCATAGTCGGATGGTTGTTTCTTCAAGAGTCCGTTCGTACCGCTACAGGAAGTTATGGTCATCAAGGATGTATTTTTATGTATGGCCGAGATATATTGTTTTATTGCTTATACGAACATGGCTTGTTGTAGATATTATTCTTCATGGAAATTTTATGTTGTATATTTTTAATGTATCCAGTACTAAAGATAACGCTCATGCTAAACTTTCTAGATACGTCTAGTAGGTGTTACATATTTTAAGATATGATATTATACTCACTGAATCATTTTTTTATCATGATATTGATACAAAATTTTCAATGTCGATTAGTAATTAATCTTCGTTGAAAAAACTATGGAACATAGAAATTCGGTTTCCCTCAACCAATTTCTTTTCATACGCATAAGATATAAATTGAACTCATAACCACTTACACAAGGGGTTCAAGTTCTTTATTACTTGGATCTGTAACACCCCGTTTTCCCAACATATAAATATTATAAAATAAATCAGAGTTCATCACAAACAGGATGTCACATTTCGTTCTTCAAAATATAAATCAAATATAAATAGAGTTGAAATCTACTTTTTATTTAAAACATCTGCTGTCAATAACTTCAAATATGTCGCAGCGGAAAAATTCTTAAATGTTTAAACAAATACTTGGCACTAAGACCTCAACATCATAAACAACTTATTAAACAATCCATTTCAATGGTCCATCAACATAAATCATAAAGACACGTAACAAAGAGGAAACGATGCAAAGATCCGCATCCCGTTACGTATCAGAGCAACCCTAAGACGACGCGTGAGGGAGTGAACTCACATCAACAGCTAATCCTGGTTATCTGCAAGTTACCCACGTAGAGGCAACATTCAAACAGAAGGGGTGAGATTCACATTCAATAATAATAAGCATATAATTCATCAACAGAATTTAACTACTTAAATAACAACAAATTTAACATTATAAACAACAATTATACAACATTAATGCTTCACATAATTACTCATTATCAACTCATTAGTTATAATAACAACTTGACAACACGACAACAACATCGACAACTCAACATCAACGACAAATGCAACGACAACTTCATCAACTTGACAATTTAATTATGCATGTGGTACCAATCAGGGCATCAAGCCCTCAACTTATAGAGCATAGGCTCTCAACGTGGTATGAATGATTAAGCATTCATTAGGGCATCAAGCCCCCAACTTATATATATTCAACAGGGCATCAAACCCCCAACTTATTTGAATGATTAGGCATTCACAGGGCATCAAGCCCCCAACTTTAAATATGAATGACTATGCATTCAACAGGGCATCAAGCCCCCAACTTTAAATGAGTATGTATGGACTCAGCAACAAATGCAACAACAACCAACAACTTAACGACATCAACAACAACTTACAACTTTAACGACATTGACGACAACAGCGACAACGACATCTTTGCATCATAATATCATAATTCATTAATCATAAACAACATCATATCACATCATATTAAACAACAATAATTCATCGTACATCTTTGTAAAAACATAATAAATTATTCATAACAAATTTTCATGTCAAACCCAAGCTACTGGAAAGATATCACAATTATCAACAACTTTCATGTTTATACCAAAGACTAACTTAGAACAGAAACGTATGAAACAGACGCATGAACGCGAAAATAGGGCAGACTACCACTGAACAACTCGCAAGGCGAGGGGATCTACTCGCAATGGCGAGTTCAATTCTAGCTTACTCGCTGTGGCGAGTAAAGTTGCTCGCGAGGCGAGCTGAGTGACAGCTCTCGGGTTCTTGACATTTTTCACCCAAAAATCTCGTTTTTAACTTCCCAATGCCCAAATTTGATCCAAAAACTTGTCTAATCATTTCTATACCTATTTCTCACTGGTTTACTAGCGGTGGCGAGCGGTGAATTGGGTTGCTCGCGAGGTGAGCTAAGTTACTAGCGAGGCGAGTTATGACAGAACAGGTTACAGGAATTTTCAGCTTCTCATCAAAAACCCCAATTTTCTTCCCCCAAATCCCAAAAACTGATTGGAACATTACACCATGAATATCCTATGATCTGAACATTAACTGTATGCAATTTCAATGGGTTTTCTAATCTTAACAAACTATTACAATTCTCAAACCCTAATTCACAAATTCATAACAAAACATGTTAAACCCAGTTTCAGAATTATACCACTTAGAATTAAAGAATGTTAATCCCACCCTTACCTTAGATTGATTGATTGCAAGGATTCTACAAACCTTCTCTTCTCTGACTCTTCTCTAGGTTTCTCCTTTTTCTCCCCAAAAACTGTTTTCACGTATTCTGATTTTTCTAACTCTGACTCTCCCTTTTTATATAAATCCTTAACCTACTTATTTTCCCTTATTTCCAATTCTGCCCCCAAAGTCTCATAATTCTAATTAATTATATTCTTCTACTAAATAAATAAAATAGGGGCTACTAATATATATTAACACACAACAAAATATCACTTATCAAATATATTAATTAAATTATAAAAGAAAAGACTCTAAACTCAAACAAATAAATAAATAATAAAAATAGGGTGTTACAGGATCAATCTATCATTGGTTACGTACTAAATCATTAATCGTAAAAAGATCCTCATAACCCTAACTCAGTTGATAGAAATATTATAATATGAAAGGTGGTTTGATCATCTTAAAGGATAAAATTCTATCCACTGAACCAAAAAAAAAGTAGTCACCACCAAAAAAAAAAGATGTCACAAACAAAAGTAACAAATGGTTAGCTATATGAATTAAATTAATAGTCAATTGTTAAAATATAGATTTTCGAAACTTTTTAAAAATATTCATATTTTATAGACTTACTTAAAAATGTACTACAAAGTCATAAACTAATTTTATGATTTATTTTTTGAAAAAAGAAAATTAAATTAAAAAAACATGGAATATTGGATGATACCACATAAACTTGGGACACACGGGAAACATGAACAAGAATAGTTACTCTGACAGTTTTTTTTTTTTTTTTTTTACATGTGAAGGATTGGTCATTGTTTTGTACAAAGTCATAATTGATTGACCTCGACACTAATGGTAATTTATTTTCTTTTGTATGATAAATAAGTAAAAATTATTCAAAAATAATGATCAAAGGACTTATATAATTATTTTAGGGGAATGATTCAGTTAATAGTCGAGGGTTGGGTTTTTTGATTAAATAGAAAATTATTTAATTTATTGACAAAAAAATAAAGTTATTTAATTTAATTTTTTTATTTTTTTTATAAATTAAGAGTCATGACTCACACATGATCCAACATGAACTAAGTTTATGATCAGGTTTGATTGGTTTTGGTTGAAATAAGAAATCGAGTATTTTGATAAATGCAAATTTGATTGAATTAGGTAACAAGTTTCTGTCAATTAGAGTTTAGGGTTTTGAGTTTGAAAGACGAGAGCAGTGTTCGATTATTTTAATGGATCTTGACGCCATGGAGATGTACAAATCTACCATTGTTTCGTTGGAGGATGGTACAGGAAGGAAATACATCCATGATACTTGGATGAAGTTTGAACCTGATAAAATTCTACAAGTGAGAGATAGTGTCTGTTGCAGTCTTGAATTTGCTCTCGATAGTTTGTTTGACGAGATAGATCGGGCAAGTTAATAGATTCGGAGCAGGGACGAGGTATATGTTTGCAGCCATGACAAAAATTAGGTGTTTTAGTGTATTTCGGTCAATTATTAGTATCACGTGAACAATCTTTTTTCGTGATTTCCAGGTTGATTGTGTTTGCTTGTTCGTGTTTTTGTTTTTTTCGCATGAGTTGTGGTGGTGAATGATGTTAATGTTCTGTTGATCTTAGTGGATGTGCGTATGCTGTTTTTATGCCTACGCTTTGAAAATATTGTGATATCGTTTACAACTTTCATGCATTTTGTCGGACACGTTAACTAACGTCGTTTGTAAAGTGTCACGAACCGTGCATTGCACGGGTTGGGACACTAGTACATAACATACCAGGTTGATGCTAGCACGAAACCTCTGAAGGTTAGAATTGATAAGAATCCTTGTAAATCGAACTAGAGATAATATATAGGAATGTTTTGGTCTTTGTTCCCCCAATCCTTGTAACTCCCCCTTTTTTTCTTTTAATAAAATTTGTTTATTTGATAAAAAAAAAACTACTTGAGCACAATCTCAACTCAAATATATTTGGGTACAAACACACAAATAATAAAAAAAAATTATTAATTAATGTGAATGAATTATTTCTCATTTAATCTATTTTCATTTGTGTGTTCGCCGAAGTATGATTTATAACATGTTTGGAACCAAAGTAGGCATGAGGCCAGACGCGTGTTAGTTTGAAGTTACACTTTGTAATTTCTTGTTTTCCATAGTACCGTGAGCCAGACGCGCGGCTGCGGTCGGAAGAAGCGTACCAAACACTCGCATATGTACACCACTAACAAATGTCCCATGTTTTATTTTTACATTACTCAACTGATAGATAGACTTGCACTAACAAGCAAAGCCGTATATACATAATTATGTTCATTGTTTGGGATTCTAATGGTGCATCTTTTATGAACCAATTGATTGAAGAAAAATGACCAATTTAAGAGTTTTATCATTTGGACTCACTAGCCGAGACTAGCTCACATTTCAACGCATCTATATTTTCTTCACATGTATGTCAATTTCACTAACACTTGTAATTATTTTGGGTGTTGAGAGATGTTTATATTATGTCTACCATCATGTTCTCAAAAGCATCAAAAGTTCTACAATACAAGAGCTTTTATTTTTGGTGGTCGGGGTTCGAACCTCTGACCTTGCATATTTTATGCATTGTTCATACCAACTGAGCTAAGCTAACGAGGACACTACAATACAAGAGCTTATATAAAGGACAAATATAAACTTAAGACAAAAATCATACATTAGAATATATAAGAGAAATTTTTCACAAAGTGAAAAGAAAAAAAATTACAATCAAATGCTATTGGCTAGCAAAAGAATAAAAATTAACTGACAAATTCAACTTCATGATATCTATTTTCTTTATTGCAAAAAATATATGCCAACGGTCCACTCCATGTTTTTTTTTTTTTTTTACAAAATCAAAGAAACAGAAACAAAAGAACAGAAAAGAAAGAAACCAGAAACTAAAGTCTCAGAAACAGAGTTCCTGAAGCATCACTCTTCAACAAAGGAAGCAGGCCATCAGGGGGGGAATGGTGAAGAATTAAACCGTCATCTGAGAGAGCTCCTCGCTTCGCAAGAAAATCAGCGCAATGATTGCCTTCACGAAGAGTGTGGAAAATCCTAAAATTGGCTTGGGAAAGAAGCACCTTAATATCCTGAATGAGGACCGCATGGCCATGGAACCTCGAGGGGTTACCGACAATAAGGTTGATAGAGAGGAGAGAGTCCGTGTAGCAAACCAAATCTGATATCCCCATATCTTTTGCTATTGAGAGACCATGATAAATAGCTGTCAGCTCAGCTTGAAGAATGTCTGTAGAAGATGGCAGGAAGCCTGAGTACCCTGCTAGGAAATATCCTGCGCTGTTACGGATAAGGCCGCCAAAACCTGCTCGAATCGGATTGCCGATACAACTCCCGTCAACATTTAGAATAGAACAATCGAAATTATTGTTGTTCCACCTTACATGCCTTTCGATAGGAACGACCTGCGACGGAGGAGAAAAGCTCGAAGTGATAACTTCCACTGAATTCTGAATGTTATATGACAGCTGGTTCAGAGAAATAGTTTCATTACTCAAGCACATAGCATTACAACATCTCCAAGACCACCACAGACCAGCCGAGAAAGTGATGGAATCATTTGATGGCATTGTAGTAGCATTTGCATTTGGATTTGCATTTGGATTTGGATTTGCATTTGGATTGGTTGATGAATGCTTCTCTATTTCTTTCTCAGCTCTCTCTCCTGCTTTTGTCACATGTAGGTCCATTTCTGCTTCAGCCTCTTTTGCCAACCTAACCTCATGAGCTATGTCCACTCTTGCTTGTGCAATTTCCTTCTCAGCCTGGATAAACATTTTAAGTTCAACTTTTTCTATCTTTTGCATGCATAAATGTGTATTTTTTTTTATATTACTATTATTATTATTATTATAAACCAAAATATCTTTAACTTTTGGTCTTTCTTGCTATGAAAATATTAGGTTAGAGAAGACACACATACACATTCATTTAAAGTAAAATAAAAAATAAAAAAATTAAAACTATGAACAACCTAGATTTAGAGAGATACACACATCTTAACTAACTATATAGGATCTCATTGAATAAATTACGGTGATTAAGAAAAATTGTATTATTATGAAATATTTTTTAAAGAGAAGATTAATTTTTCTTCTTATAATATCATATGTAATTAAAAATTTGAAAAATTCCTATAAAATAAATAGACAAAAAAAAATCTCAAAAGTTTCATATCTTTAAAGGAGGGGTAGTACTAACAAGCATTGCCAGTATAATTTTTAAAGTATACCTTCTCCTGGGCCTTTGCTTCTGCCCTAGCCTTACGCATGGCATTCATGTCTTGAAGATTTTCTTTAACAGCCTGCATTTTTCCTGATATTTATTATTCACGAAGCAATTTCACAATGTAAGTTATAATAACATATACTAGAATTTGAAGACTATATATTATAAACTATTAACTATATAATTATGGGTTCTCATTGTCTCCACTTCTTGCTCTTTTTTTATGGCTCTTTTACGTAGCAAGTGTCATTTAAAAAAACGTTAGGACTATTTTGTGGATCACAATGAATGGAAGTTATGGGTTCTCGGATTTCTTTTTTTGACTAAAAATGAAACTTCAAGAATTAATTGATTTCCATATTTAGACGGTTTTTGATTAAAAAAAAATGATTCCATTCATTCAATTATCTTTTTTTTGGTGATGGTTGGGGTTTGAACCCCGAACCTTGCATATATTATGCATTGTCCATACCAACTGTGATAAGCTCACGAGAACATTCATTCAATTATCTAGTGAAGGGGTTTGTGTAACAAAAAAAATATATATCTAGTAAAGGTTAGCACCAAAAGGAAAAAACAGTGAAGCTATTGTTCATATATTAATTTAACAACTGATTACTAACATTGATGGTTCAAAAACAAATATATACAATGTGATCAATGGCCAATTGATGAGAAACTACCTTTGGATCGCTGTGAGACATATCAGCTAAACTTCATGCAAATAAAAGTCCAAACTGTTTCTTAATCTTTGGACTAAGATGAATTATTCCTCAATTGTTAACTATGTGTCAATTTTTGTTGCCGTTTGGGACCAGCTATCTCTACCTTCTTCAATTCTACAAGAGATATGGCTATGGCATGAGCTCGTTCTCTTCTCTAGGGTCAAGTTCTATGAACTTACATTCTTTGTAATCTTTTGACCGAATAGGCTTCTCATCTCATTCTGGATCTCTTCGGTTCTTCTTGAGTTTGTTGGTGTAAAATTGTCTAACTACTTGATAATGTTGAAATATAATTGCAAACTCTTGTATATGTGTTTGTTTGTACTATGTTCTAGTTAGTAAGTAACTACTTGTAACTACTTATCCTAGTTTCTAGCTAGTTAGTTAAGACTCAAGGCTTTACTTGTTTTGCAAGCAATAGAAAACAAGTTGTATTATTTTCATCTCTTTCTCTCATATTCTAAATGTCACCATTCTCCTTTCAATCTCACATAACCAAGATCAATTTGTTCACCAACAAATTGGTATCTAGAACTTGGTCAAAAGGATCCAAAAGAAGAGATAATTAACCATGAATGCTAATGGTAATATCTATGCACATCTACAAGTTCTTGATGGGAAAAACTGAGAAAGATGGGTGAAACAAATGAAGGTGATCTTTGGGTTTTAAGAAGCGCTTGAAATTATTAACAATGGAGTTGAAGCTCTCTCTGCAAATCCCACAGAAGTTCAGAGAACTGCGCTAACAGAAGCCAAGAAGAAAGATTGGAAGGCTCTCTTCTACATTCATCAATGCGTGGACAACAAGGTATTTGAAAAGATTGGTGATGCAGAAAGCTCTAAGGAAGCATGGAACCATCAATGCGTACCATCAAATCACAATTTGAAACCATTAAATTATGCTTACTAGCAATTGAGTAGAACAGATGAATGGTCACAATATGAGCATCTTCAAATAATAATAAAAAACAGATGAATTGAACTATGAAATCACATCTTCAAACTAAACTACATTTTTCTCTATTAAAGAATGATCCTAAATAGCTTATGGCTAAAATTTTCTCTATCAGTATGGAAAGTAAACCAATCCAAGTAAATGTTGCCTCTGAAACACTTTGTTTTATTTCCAATCTTCTGATCCTATGGAATGTATTATTTTATTTCCAATCTAGAACATGTTGAATCAAAATTTGTTCCGAAATACTTCTGTGCAAACCCGACAACTTCAATGGAAACCGCAATCCAACAACAACCAACAACAACAACCACCAAGCCTTATCCCACTAAGCGGGGTCGGCTACATGGATCAAATGCCACCATAATGTTCTATCATAAACCAAATTTGGATCCAACTCATTGACCTCTAAATAAAGGTAATCCTTCATCTTCACAGTAATAGTATTTCTCATAAATATCCATCATTTATCATGATGTCTGCATTAAACACGATTCTTGTTTTGTAGGAATTGGCCAAAATGGTGATAACTTAACAACTTTTCCTATTATTAGCAGTGTTGGTGACTCCAATCCAGTAGACACAATTTTCTCAGGAAGGTCCTTAAGTTCTGCAAACACCTACATGATAACAAATAAGATGCATATATCAGTCATAGGACCTAGCATCTATGAACTACTAACACAAACACGGATACGTAGACACATGTGTCAATGTCGCGCTGGTATCCAACACCTACATGTGTCGGACGCCGGTCACACCTTCTATCTTAAGTGTCGTTGCTACATTGCTTAGCATCCTAAGATATTGAATTCAAGAAAAATGGATTCTTATTATTACAATCAAAGATGTTTATAATCATTTTAACTGTCAAAAACTCAACCACCATTTTGAGGTATAAAATAAAATCTTGGCCGCAAAGAACTTCGTCAGAAGCCTTAAGTGCAGTGATAGAGGCTCTTTCACACTTATCACATTCAATCTTTTATCAAACTATTCAAATTTTATTTGGCTGACCTCACACGATAATTAACTTGGGCGACCTCAACAAATTAATTGTTCGGAAGGCCTACCTGGACGACAACAAAAATAAAGGTTTGGTAATCTTGTTTACCTTCGGATTATGTCATGTAGTAGGAAATTGTTGGTCCTGTGAAGAGTTGTTTTATGTGTCTCTCTTCAAAAATTAAGTTTTCATTATTCTGAGGGGGGAAAATATAAGAACCAACGATAATAAGTGTGAAGGAGATGTCCTGAACATTGTGTAAGCAAAGATTTAAACAAATGAATTTTTATATAGAGAGAATTAAAGATACGGCTAACCAATAATAAGTGTGTTTCAGATACGAGACCTTTGATCTAGAGAAAGTTAAATGTTTGTCATTTTCATATTATTTAAGCGAATGAATTTCTACTAGTTAAAAAAAACCTTGAAGCAATTGATAAGTGATATCTGATTTTCATATTTCTCAGCACACAGATTCACAAGTGTAGGTTCGTTTTCACTCAACAGAGAACTCATCTTCGTAGATGATATTAGGCATTGCATAAAAGAATTGAAGTGAAATTGAATCTCAATAGTTCAAGCTACTTAAATCTTTAGGATCATATTAATTATTCATAAATATTTCGTATGCTAAAATAATTATGGCCATTTTTATCATAAACCAACTGGATATGTTAGTAACTCAAAATATTTAATAGAAAGAAAACAATTATGTTGTGAAAAGGGAGATGTGATCGATCTTACTGTGCGCTGCTGAAGTGTGGTCCCACGCTCAATGGCTACAGCCGGTGTCTGAGGTGACAAACCATGATGCATTAGTTTCTGTGAGAGCGAAGGGAAGGTTGACAAGCCCATATAAACCACCAAAGTAGAATCAGGATCAGCGGCATTTTCTGATACAAATAGAGGATCGCTTCCTCCTTTCCTCGAATGCCCTGTGAGGAACCTCACGCTATTTGCAATACCGCGGTGAGTCAATGGAATCCCTAGCTCTGCTGCTATTCCAGATGCTGCAGTTATACCTGCAGGCAATGAGAATTAATTAAATTATAATCAACCACCACCATTTCAACTTCACTGTTTCGTTTAGATAACATTGCGTCCATAGATGTCACTCACATAACTAAAACAAAACAAAACAAAACAATAGCAGGAACAACATTTCAAGCTTTCATTTTGCATTCCTTTTCAATAACTTTAGTACTGTTTTGATTTGCTCATTTGAGCTTATCTACTGGCATAAGCACTTGTGAGACTGTTTGGTAGAGATTATGGAAACAGCTTATGACATGTCCATAAACTGTTTTCAGCTTACTGTTAATCAACTTATAGCTAATATGAAAACAATTTGACTTTATTTTATCATTTGTTGCAGAAATAGCATTTGCATAAGCACTTATATGGTAAGCGTTTGTGTTTAAGCGCTTAATCAAGTTGTTTATCCAAACAGACTCACTTTTGACAAGTCCAAGTTCATTATAATATATGCCTTATGCACATGTATATATATTTTTACAAATCACTTTCTTTTTGTGCACTCTTTAAAAGTAATAGATGAAGCAGTTTGTATTTTTCCAAAAGAAAATGCCAATATAAGATGGTAGTTGTAATAACAACAGACCTGATCCCAGTTATATAGAGTTTAAGATATGTCTGTTATAGATTGATTGAGAGATAACCATTTAAACTTTCAATACCTAACCGTTTTCCATAATGAATCGTCCCGGTGAAAATGAAAACCCCTTTTTATTATTCGGTATGATCAAATTACTATGAATTGAGTACAAAGAGGAAGAATGTATAACAATAATTTTGAAAGTAACTTCCCTCCTCGCATACATGTGTTTAATCAGTCATATTCATTCCTACAATGTTAACAAAAGAACAATTAGTGTTTCACACTCATCACCTCATGTAAACCGATATTAATGTTAGAATGATGGATTGGGAAGAATAAATGTGATGGAAAGGGAACCAAGTTATAAAGTGAGAGGCGGGGCTTTGTTACTTGTGTTCCGCCCGCATTCATCAATGGGTTCCCCCGTTTGTCGGTTTTGACCCTCCGTGGGAGAGATTGAACAAATGCCCAAAGTTGTTGGCGCACGTCTATCTCCTCCTCCGTGAGACTAGAGGGGGTTCGGCCAAAATGCTTCGGCTCATAACCAAAGTGGTCCTGAAACCAACAGAGATGGAAGAAAGGGCGGCGCTCCTGAACACCATCATCTACCGCCCTCAGAAGGGTAGCCACAGCCGCTTTGCTTTTCGTCCTTAACAAAAAGAAGCGTTCTTTGAAACTCCACACTTTTCCAGCAAAGATCTCAAACATTTTTTTGGTCTGACGAAAAGAAACCCAGTCCACACCCCCGTTTTGCGGTGAAGAAGGAGAAGAAAACGTTCTTAGAGGCGGAAAGTTGGAGATAGTCACACAACAACTCGAAGAGAAAGGGACTACCTCCCGTTGGAAGTCAGAGAAAGGGAGCCAAAAACCCATGTCTTTGAAGACTACTTCATACATGGGAAAGGTGTAGTTCTCGTACTCCGAACAGATTCTATCGGAAGTGCTCGGAAGCACCAGCTCCCAATCATCTGCATTTCTAATCAAGCCAAAAGGAATCTCTCCCACACCACCTAAGGCGAATGACGACTCTGTTTCCAGGGCTCTTCCCCCAACCAAGAGAAGGCAGGCGCGACAACTTCCTCGTTCACCATGGAACCTGAAAAATCAAAGGGAAAAGTGAATCCAACATTCAGATCGACCCTTCCTTCACCCATCAGGTCATCCATGGCGAGGAAGGGAACAAACACCATCAGGGAATCCACATCGAGGCGAACAGGGCTATATCTTATGAACTAAACTAAAGCCTGTCGCCAATGTTTTTCTAATACATATAGAAAACAGACAACAAATCCTAAAGACTCCTCATGCACGGTGGAAACCACTGTAACAAACGGCGGAAATCACCGAGTCGGAGTAACTTCTACCCTAAAAGCATGCATTTCTATGGTTTCTAAGAATAGAAACTAAAGAAATCAAAGAATAGAAACGAAAGAAAAAAGGAGTCATCTGAGCATTACTTGTTACGATGGACGAACTGGACTTGAAGTGAGAAGTTGAAAGTTCGGAAATGCTTCGCCTTTGAAGGAACTCTTGGAAAAACTTCTAAGTTTCTGAAAAAATGAAAATGCGGTAATGTTCCAAACAACGTTTGAACTATTTATACTCGTTTCATAAAACTTCTCAAAGGTGGCGAGACCTCAATCCGGTGCAGCCCTCCACATACAACTCCTCACTCGAGTAGTGATGACATGCTGTCATTACGTAATTTTTAGGACTTATTGTGACATTTTGATAGAGTTCTCATGCAATTTATACTGTTCTGGAGTGCAAAAAGCTTAAATATTGAAGTCTGTTCGAGGGAAATCGCGGCACGCCTATATACATGGCGCGGCGCGATTTTGACGGGTCAGGCCCATGACTTCTATAAATACTGCACTCAATCTGAAGAACAGGGGTTACGATTTTGGAGAGCAAAGTGCGATTTTGAGACATCGGAGACGGCTAGAAGGGCGATTTCTTCAACCTTTTACCAATTCATGTATGTTTTAATTATTTCATTGATTATGCTATTTGTAAACTCGATTATGAGCAGCTAAATCTCTTAGAGATTAGATCCGAGATGAATCTTTGTAACCCTAATTGACACATGTTGCTGTGAAACTCTATTTTGTTTATGAATTCAATTCTAGTTTATTCAATTCAATTGTTCTTAATGCTTTTTATATCTTGATCACATATAACTTGATTTCGTGAGAATGAATGACCACTGACCATGGCTTTCAACTTAGACCTAATTGAATTGTTCTAATAAACAGGGTTAGTCTAGGAATAGATAATCGTTTGTTAGTGATAATAGGTTAACGTTCGGTAAAACCTTCAAGAATTATTAGACCACCTAAGGAATTAGGGGCTGTAGTTTAAGAAGAGGGTCCTAACTCAAGGGATTGATTAGGGCTATTTTGTTAATCATCGTAAATTAGAAAAGGATTCATAACAAATAGGTGCAGTAGACCAATTAGGGGAACTTAGAGGATTCGACGGATCTGATCTCATCTTTCTCTCATATTTTCTTAATCAAATCTAATTTCTTTTATTTGATTTCATAAAATCAAACCAAATCTTCCGCCTAGTGGCAAACGAAAAATAAACTTTATACATCCTAATTATATAACGCAATTGAATTATTGAAGTTAAAAACAGTCCTCGTGGGATCGATAGTTTTACTACTTCGATAGTATTTGGTGCACTTGCCAAACCTCTATCAAGTTTTTGGCGCCGTTGCAGGGGACTGTTGATTTATTTCAACAAGGCAATTGCGTTATAATTTAGGATTTCTGTCATTTATATTTTTGTATATATATTTATATAAAAAAAAATTATTATGCTCTTTGTTTTCTTCTCATTGTACTGTGCTACTGAAAAGTTTATCCAAGTTTTGCAGCTATGATAGACAGGGTACTCCTCTATGACACAGAAGAGATTGCTAAGTTGCAGTATGAAAAATATATGCTATCTTTTAAGATCAAAATTTTGGACAACAAAATCTCGAGTTGTGGTCATTATGAGGCGAATCAACCAGGTAGTGATGGTGAAGGGAAGAAAGAGGTGATCAACATCGATTACAATACTCAACTTCAGAATATTTTAGATGATTTCTTGGTGTCAAATCAAGTTTTATTTGAAAAGTTTGATGTTCAGTGTGGTGATCTTGTTGAGAAAGCACATGAGTCTCAGAGGAAGCTAGTTCAGATGGAGATTGAGTGTCACAAGGTTGTGGTGGAAGAAAAACCCAAAGTGAGGAGTGTTGATATTTTCCCGAAGTCTGAACCAACGGAGGTTGAGGAAATCACTCGTGTGCAGATGGATGCACGTCCTTCTCTACGGTGGGAGAGCTTAAACTCTAAAGGTTTAACGGTGAGATCATGGGAGCATCTACTTCTTTGCTACAAATTCATGGAATTCCTACCAAACAAGAGGAAGAAGAAGGATGATGTGTTCTTTCTGACATATTTTCCACCCTAACAGTGGTTGAAGCGTCAAGCTCAATGACGTAAAAGAAAGCGCTTGGTGGGAGGCAACCCACTATTTATTTTTCAGG
Organism: Medicago sativa; assembly: GCF_051527215.1. Lineage (NCBI taxonomy): Eukaryota > Viridiplantae > Streptophyta > Magnoliopsida > Fabales > Fabaceae > Medicago > Medicago sativa. The sequence goes on along the minus strand of NC_140755.1, from coordinate 34,489,283 downwards.
TATGATTTTATTGCTTTCAAATACAAAAATACAAAAATATTTTTCTTTTCTTTTTAATATGAGGCAGGAAAGTTTTAAAAAAATTGTTCAAGTATACCTCCTGCCAAGAAAATCATGCAAGGTACTGATGTCTTGCATGATTCTCTCCTCAAAAGTTTTTCAGAAATTAAAGGAACTCAGGCATTTTTCAAGAAAACAAAAATTTTGGCCTGAGGAAGTAAAACATGCTCCCTGTTTGACCGAAATCGCGCCGCGCCTGTATATGGCCGCAACGCGATTTTCACAAGCAAAGAACCAAACTCCCTGTTTTGAGGAAATCGCGGCACGCCTGATATTAGCCGCGGTGCGATTTTCCTCCTCAGCCTATAAAAACCTCACTGTTCATCATCATTTTCATTCCATTCTTCCTACTTTTCTTTGCCAAAAATTTCCCTAGACTTCCCATTTACGAATTTTTCCCATCTTCATCTACTTTACCACTTCCTAAACATCATCAAACCACAATCCAATCACAAATTCATCAATCCAAACCATTATCATTCACAATCCTTCACAATTTTCACAAACTTCACAAAACTTCCCTTTCACCATCTTCCTTAACCACAAATGGCCTCAAATCCACGAAACACCCGCTCAAAGAAAGCCACCAACCCCAAGCCATCCACAAACAAAGCCAAACGCCCTTGTGCCGCATCCGAACCACCCAAAAATGCCATTCATTTCATCAATGACCAAGCCCAAGAGTTCCACAAAGCCATGAAGAGTTTTAAAGTTGTGGGGGAGAGGAAGTTTGATTTCACAAAGCCTGTTAAGTATCCGTTCTTTGAGGTTGAATTACAAAGGAGAGGGTGGTCGAAGTTGAATGAGATGATCGTTGAAGCGAACAACAAAACGGTGATCGTCGAATTCTTTGCAAATGCAAGGGTGTCCGATACACCCTTTCAATCTTTTGTGCGAGGCAAATACATTGATTTCAGCCCGGATGCTCTCAATGCATGGCTGAATGTTCAACCGCCGGAGGAGTGTTGGGTTGAGAAACTGAGGAGGGAGAGATTTGGTATGACGGAGACTTCGGACCAGCTGTGGGTGAACCGTCCTAGGTTCTCAGCTGCGTTTGCTGCGGAGGCTCAATTGAATATGGGTCCGATTAGTGGGTCTTATGAGAGGTTTGGAGGCTCCCGTGAGCGCATGGAGCAATATTTTACACATCAAGAAGAGTATGGTCTGCGCATGAGGAGGGAAATCACTGATGATTTCAATGCCACCGAGCAAGATCAAGGGGATGGCATCTTTGAAGGATTGAGGACACCGGGGGCTGGACACTCGGATGATGATGTGAACATGGGCTGATCTACTGATGGATTAGCATTTTCTGCTTTGTATTTTATTTTCAGTCATTTTTCTTTTGATGTATTTTCTTTATTTTCTTTTTATGTCGAAGTCCATTGAACTTATTTCCCTATTGTAATTGCTCCTGCACTTGTTTATTATTAATGAATTTGTTTTGTTTCATGTGACCTATTCCAGTTTAGTAACAGTTGTTTGATGAAACAGTATTCCAAAAGTTCTAAAGGAGGGGTGACTTGATTCAAAGGCGAAGTGTACGGCGTTGCTAGGTAGTCACATACTCCCAGAAATCTCAGCCATAAGGTTCATTGCCAAATTTGTTTTTCAATTTACTTATATTTAGATTAGTTTTCCATGCAACTACATTTCTAGAACTTGCATTGTTTCTCTATTATTGATTGGTCTTTGTCAATTACACACTGAGGCAAAAGTGCTTGGTCCTGTGAGCCTTTTTGAAGCCTACCCTGTTTTAATTTGTTGAATTTATCCTTTCTTAACCAATTGTGAGCCGGTAGGATTAGAACTTTTTGTTCGGTGACAAACTACATTACAAGCCTAGAGACTTTTAGGATTTGTCCCTTAATGTATTTTCTGAGTTAAGGCATTGTAGAATGTTGCTAAAGATTAAGTTTGGGGTTGCTATTGGAATTTGCAACCAACTAAGTTTGGGGTAGGGGTACTAGAGAATAAGAGAACAAAAATGAAAGAAATATGAAATTGTCATGCAAAATACACACAAAAATGGTGTATCAAAAAAAAAAAAAGAAATTGTATGGTGAAAAAGGGACAAAACATTGAAAATCCGAGTAACTTCAAACTCGATTGTCCCTAAATGTTAAAAATGTTCTCTAGTACCTTTGCATTGATTGTATTTCCACAAGGTGAATGATTGAAGGATTGAATTTTGTGCTTTAATTTCCGTAGGAATGCCTAACTCAAATTTTGTGTAGCCTACTTATCCAAATATATCCCACCTTCACCTAAGCCCCGTTATAACCCTAAAGACCTCAAAAGTGTGTAATGATATTGACTTTGATTGATGTTTAGAAACTTTTCAAGCGTATGGTAATATGTAGACCTGCATGTCGACTGGTAGAACCCTATTTCATATTGATGCGTGGAGTTGTGAACTGGTGGATGCGAACAAGTCAAACTAGCTCATCTTTAGCTAGAAGGAGAATGAACTTTTGGGTACTATCGTTTTGTCAGGTAACTGTTATTTTACTGTCGTTTGTCACTGTTGCAAGCAAATTCCTTGAGGACAAGGAATGGTTTAAGTTTGGGGTTGTGATGAGATGCTGTCATTACGTAATTTTTAGGACTTATTGTGACATTTGGATAGAGTTCTCATGCAATTTATACTGTTCTGGAGTGCAAAAAGCTTAAATATTGAAGTCTGTTCGAGGGAAATCGCGGCACGCCTATATACATGGCGCGGCGCGATTTTGACGGGTCAGGCCCATGACTTCTATAAATACTGCACTCAATCTGAAGAACAGGGGTTACGATTTTGGAGAGCAAAGTGCGATTTTGAGACATCGGAGACGGCTAGAAGGGCGATTTCTTCAACCTTTTACCAATTCATGTATGTTTTAATTATTTCATTGATTATGCTATTTGTAAACTCGATTATGAGTAGCTAAATCTCTTAGAGATTAGATCCGAGATGAATCTTTGTAACCCTAATTGACACATGTTGCTGTGAAACTCTATTTTGTTTATGAATTCAATTCTAGTTTATTCAATTCAATTGTTCTTAATGCTTTTTATATCTTGATCACATATAACTTGATTTCGTGAGAATGAATGACCACTGACCATGGCTTTCAACTTAGACCTAATTGAATTGTTCTAATAAACAGGGTTAGTCTAGGAATAGATAATCGTTTGTTAGTGATAATAGGTTAACGTTCGGTAAAACCTTCAAAAATTATTAGACCACCTAAGGAATTAGGGGCTGTAGTTTAAGAAGAGGGTCCTAACTCAAGGGATTGATTAGGGCTATTTTGTTAATCATCGTAAATTAGAAAAGGATTCATAACAAATAGGTGCAGTAGACCAATTAGGGGAACTTAGAGGATTCGACGGATCTGATCTCATCTTTCTCTCATATTTTCTTAATCAAATCTAATTTCTTTTATTTGATTTCATAAAATCAAACCAAATCTTCCGCCTAGTGGCAAACGAAAAATAAACTTTATACATCCTAATTATATAACGCAATTGAATTATTGAAGTTAAAAACAGTCCTCGTGGGATCGATATTTTTACTACTTCGATAGTATTTGGTGCACTTGCCAAACCTCTATCAAGTAGCATGCCTACGGTCGTGATCAAATCAAATCATCCATCCAAGGGCTCTGATCACTCTGCAGACTATAGGCACTCAAGTACCACAATAGCCTTTACACGTGTCACTCAGAAATCAAAGGTCATGTCTCCTCAGTTTTTCCCTCGAGACGTGGGTATTAAATACAGAATGACATTCAACCAAACTTCCCGACGACGGAATCTTTCTGCCTGATTCTGCTAGGCCAGGCACTTAAAGACCGAACATAAATCATCGCATTGGTGAACTTACTTAGTCGGAGGACAAATGGGGTTCTAGAATAGCGAGCGTGTAACACCCTAATTCTATTAAAGCAATAAAACATGCGAATATAGCAAATATTCAAGAATTAGACGCTACGTCTCCAACTAAACAACAGCTTGCATGCATAGATATAATTCTCAACAATCGCAGCGGACATAAATCATACATCTCCATATCAAATCCATACATATACCATGGTCAAATACATCATCATAAGAAAATTCTCCAACCTCAACAAACAGTACACCTCAAATAAATAAAATAAGTCCAACACAACTAACAAACACTGACTCGACCTAATCAGAGCCCTAACTACAACTCCAAAGTGATAGCGGAGGCTAACTCCAGCTATCCAAGCACTCACCGCAAGTGGACTACTCCTGCACAGCGTCTACCTATCCATACAGACAGGTAGGCGGTCAAAACCACTGGAGGTTAGTATTACATCAATCATAATCAATATAAATAACTTGATTTAGATAAAACAGTTCAATTCTCAATAAATCATCATAAACATTTAACCTCCACATCCACATTCATATAACCACCTCAATCATTGCAAATATATGATCATTTAGCACACTCATCATCAACATTCATCATTCAATACAACAATTAAGACTCATGCAATGTGATATGCCTAAACTCGACACATACATGCATGTGGTACCAAATCACCTCAAGGTCGTCACCTTCGATGCAACAAAAACATAGTAATCACCTCAATTGGATATAAAATCCGCCACCATCAGTCATGAATGCATGAACATATGACTCAACTACAATGCATATGTTAACACAAACAATAATCGCCTCAACATCACCAACATTTAGTATATATGCAATCGACAACAATTCACCACCACTTGACATATATACAATCACCAACACTTATTATATATGCAATCAACAACAATTCACCATCATATATACAATCACCAACAACATTCATAATTCAATCTACATATAGTTGTCACATATATACATTATCAATCATCTTCACATAAGTTATATCAACTGTCCATAAAGGATTCATAAGGCAATCGGCTCCAAAAATCATTTTGAACAAGGTTCGTCTCTCAAAATCACAACATTAGAAATAATTGAGTATTTAATCCAAAACCAAGTAAACAAGTTCCAATGTCTCAACTAAGTATACCTCTAGGCCACATGTGGGTGCAATAGAGGATACTTTGGCGTTTCACCGGCCAAATACGACGAATTCATGAAAATCGCAAAGTTCGTCTCACCTTACCACTTTTCATAAAAATTTCCATTTTTAAATCAAAACAAGTTCGATCCATTACATCACAGTTAGGAACCATTAAACACCTTTAATGATCCCATAAAACATAAGTTTGAAGTTAGGAAATAATCCATAAGGTTTGGGTCGACTTAGGAATAGTTATGCGGAAGTTTCGTAAAATTTACTAAGAGTATTTTCCTCATAACTTAAAATCCAAGAATCGTTTTTTAGTCAAACCAAAGCCATTGGAAAGATAACAGGATTATCTAAAACTTCATATTTACACCAAAAACCAAATCAAAACAGAAAGGAGGGAAAAAGATGCAAGAACAAGAAACAGGGGGTACTACCCTGTGCAACTCGCCGTTGCGAGTAACTGTACTCGCGAGGCGAGCAGGCTCTAGGGATCCCCTGAAGCTCGCGTCCAACTCGCCTCCAGCTCGCTGTGGCGAGTTGTGACAGTATGCTCTCGGGAAAAAACTAATTTTCACCCCAAAACCCCAATTTTGACTTCCCAATGCCCAAATTTGATCCCAAGGTTTGTTTAAACATTTCTAAACATGAAAAGACACTCAAAATCATGTAAAACTTGTTCCAAAACATCCTCTTAACAAAAATCATCAATTGACCCATTTTCATAAAACTTCAAAAACAAACAACACAAATCATCACAAGCTCAAAGATTATGAGTACCCAAGGTTCCATTCATTAACAACAACACCTCACAACATCAACAACAACAACATGAATTCACCATCAATTTAACAACCACAACATTATTCATCATCAATTTCACTCAAGAACATGTTATATGCGTATAAACCCATTTTGTCATACAAATTCAACAACAACAACACAATTATCATTCAATTCATGCATAGAATCATACCCTCAAAATTAAGCACGAATTTCTACATCTAAAAATCAAATTAACCACTTAATCAAAGAATTAGGGAAGAACAATAACTATTAATTATGCTTGAATTCTAACCCCCTTACCTTAATTCTTCTCAACACCAACTAAGGCTTCACTTTAGCTCCCAAAGTTTGGTTCTCTAGCTCCCTCTAGCCTATTCTAGATCTCCTCTTCAAACTCTTATCTTCTCTCTATCTCTATCTCTTCTCAATTGCAAAATGTTGGTGAAAAACCTTATTTCTCTACTAACAAGAGTTTATATAGGTTCACCTAATTGGGCTTAACTCACCACACCTTAATGGGTCTAACCCATTTCTATTCTAACCCACAAATGTTACTACTCACTTAACGGTAAAACGTAACACTAAGGTCAACTATCGGTAGATAAATAATTACTACACTCTCTCTAGTGACTTAGTAAAATAACCACTCTCACTAAGCACTAAAAATAATCCTTATCAAAATTACAAAATTACCCCCACTCATAAAATGACCAAAATGCCCCTAAGTCCAAAATGACTAAAATTCCCTTCTAACAACGAATTCTACAAATCCCAACCAAAACACACACAGAGGCAAATAATCACATAAGAGCGCATACCACACATAGTAAAACAATTAAATAAATAATAAAATAAAAGAAAAATCGGGCTGTTACAGAGCGCGTTCATACACTCGTTCGCCCAATTCTCATGATACTCTCAATCACCTCTGCTAACAAGTCCCGAACTCGGTTATGTCATCACATTTGATAAGCAAGACTCATTTCACTCTCGAACAAGAGAGCACATAAAAGCTAACCTCCTTGCCAGGACCGACCATGAACAATCAAAACGCCCGGACTTAAGTCATCACTCTTCATCAAGAGCAACGACTTGGGGGGGCTACTGTTCTGGACCGGCCAAAAGGATCTTTGTCCCATTTACTTAGGCCCAATACAATCCAAAGCCCAAACACCATGTTTGGCAATATTATTTGCGACACACCCCTTCCCAACCAGGGGTGCACGGAGCGAGCGGGACCGGTTCAAATAGAGCCACAACGTCTCTCTGCACGTTCCCGCAATAAACTCTCTGGCGGTTACACTTCCCACGATTTCGTAACCGCCAGAGCCAGGTGTGCCATTACAACGGCTATGCAGCCCTCCACCTTTATAAATAGGGGACTCACTGCAGTCTCCAAGGTAGAATCGATCTCTTCCTCTAAACCCTCACTCTCTTATCTCTACTGACTTGAGCGTCGGAGTGCCTGCAGGTACACACCCCCCATTCGCTCCAAGAAGCATTCTGACGTATTCCACCACCGTCTAAACCACCGCATTCAAAGCACCGACAGTCACCTTCTGATCAGGTACGATCACTTTGTTTATCTGTTTCAATGACACCAACAATATCTCAAAAAAAAAATCTAAATTCTTATCTTTTTAATGATCCCAACAACAATCATTATTATACAAGTCAATCCAAAATCTTATATCTTCTTTATATAAGTATAGATCTAGTTTATAACGCTTTTTAAAACACAAAAGAAAAAAAAATTGAATTCACTCTCATCAATTATCTTTTTTAAAGGATAAATAATAAGGGAAAAATGAATATATCGTAGACAATAATGATTGATTTTGTTACATGGATGCTATTTTCTTTATATATAGAAGATTATTATGATAAAAATTTGTGTTTTTTTTGTGATAACCGGAGTTCGAACCGCAGACTTTGCATAAAATATGCATTGTCCATAGCATTTGAGCTAAACTCACGAGGACGTAAAATTGTGTTTTATTATAACCATAATATGGACAAATTTGAGTTTTAGTCTTTTCAAAAAAATATTCTTTTAATTTTCCTTTGTAATTTCATGTTCTTTTTGTTTTTTCCTCAAAAAAAATGTTCTTTTTGTTTTATTTGATTATTTACTAATTTAATTATGTTAGACAAAAACACTAACATGGTTAGAATTTGTTAACTGCACCACTACCATATGTGCTTTTGACGCTGATTGGATCATTATTTTTTTTCTTTTGAATGATGAATAAAAAATTGAAAAACAAAAACAAATTTTTTTAAGAACCGAAATCAAAATAATTTCAACATCATCTTTCATCCTTGATCAACACTATCTTCATCTTCTTCATCATTCTTTAAACTTACAAACCTATAAAATTTCAAACTAAAAAACATATATAAATTGAAACTTTACCATGATGACCACAAAGATCATAAAATACAAAAAGACAACAAATTCAAAAAAGAAAGAAAAACAAACATAAAACAGAGTCTACATATTTGAGAATTTGACTCGTTGTTTTTCTAAAAATGGAGTCTACATCAATCAACTTCCCACTTTTTTCTCCGTCATTTTTTCTTTTTCAATTTATTCTCCCTCAAAATTTTCAACTTCACTTTCATTTGTCAACTCCACCATTTTCATTATTTTCATCTACCACTTCTTCCTCCTCAACATATTCAATTACCTTATCGTTCATCACCTTGGGGGTAACTGGTGTCAACACCTTCTTGCTCCTAAATTATATCGCCTTACAACTTTCATTCTTGGGATTATCAATAATACTCCCAAGAAATCCTCCACTTGATCAATTAGCGATTTGCTTAGCCAGCTGCTCTATTTGGTTCTCAAGATTTTTCATTGAAGCCTCATGGTTTCTTTGAACAGCTTCATGAGTTACCTTCATTTCTTGGAAGGTATTCTGAGTTGTTTTAACAAAAGTGGTTACTGCTTCTTCAAATGCAGAAGGTTTCCTTTGTGGTTGAGGTTGCGGAGGCGGAATGAGTAGATTTAAGGTGTTGTTATTTAAGTATTTGAGGTTAGGATGTTGTGCCCATGCCGAATTATAGGTATTGGAGCAAGGGTCCCCTTTTTGGTAATTTCCTATGTAGTTGGCATCCTCACTCACTTCTTTAGGCATACACTCACCATTTGCATGTCTCTCACCACATAAATCACATCTAAGCACTGGTGCTCATCAGTGTTGGAATTGAGCTTGACCCATACTTATGGCTTGCACTTGTTTGGTTAATTCCTCCATCTGTTTGCTCATCAATGTTTGGTTTGGTTAGTTCTTCCATCTGTTTGCTCATCAGTGTTTGGTTGGCAAGGATAACACTATTTTTATCGACTCCAAACACTAACCTCTTACCATGCTCGATCTCCAAACGATACTCATTTTGAGCCATGTTCTCAATTAGAGTTTGAACCCCAAGGTCGTTTTTTACTCTCATAATACCCCCAATTGATGCATCTAAAGCATTCTTTGGTTAGACCTTAGACCTTTGGTGGAAATTTGCATCTAAGTTTTCTAACTTAAATCATGGGATGGACATCTTTTTAGTAACAATTTAAACCTCTTTCAAGCATCATAGAGAGAGAGAGAGAGAGAGAGAGAGAGAGAGAGAGAGAGAGAGAGAGAGAGAGAGAGAGAGAGAGAGAGAGAGGGAGGGAGGGAGAGATTAAAACCTCACCCAAAATTTCGGATGGACATCTTCTTCCATTATATTTGGACATCAGGAAAAACCTCTCGAGGAACTTCATCTCTAAATCTTCCCAAGTTTGTATGGTTCCACTAGGTAAGGAAAAGAATCAATCCTTGGCTCTTCCTCTCAAAGTAGAAGCAAACAACCTATGTTTTTTTTTTTTGTCTTCAGAGACATTGGCAGGTGGTACACAATATTGGCAAGTTTCGTAAAACTTACTAAGATGTTCATGAGGGCATTGGGAATTTCTCCCCTCATACTGGTTTTCTTGCAACCCTTGTTGGACAAATATTTTAATGTCAAAAGCTACAGGGTTAGCAGGTTGAAAAAGTCAGTGAGTCGACAATGGTTAGTAGCCAACCCGTAGTCGCCATCATTGGTCTAACAGGTGGTGGTTGTGGTGGTGGTGGGTTAGCCATGATAACTGGTTCAGTTTCAATGTGGTTAGGTACTGTGTAATGTGTTATGGGTTGGCTTCAGCTGATCTAGCTAACTGGGCTGCTTTCTGATTAGCTTTTGCAGTTTTCTCGATCTCAGGGTCATGCAACAAGTCTTCCGTTCAGACTCTACCTCACATAAACTGCCAAAAGAAACTAAACTATACTTTTTCGATTTTTTTAACAAAGATTAAAATGAGAGAAATCCAAAATTATTACAAAATTGCCTTGTTGAAATGATTCAATAGTCCCCGTAACGACGCCAAAAACTTGATAAATATTTGGCAAGTGCACAAAAAACTATCGAAGTAATAATATTAAATTTGTATCAACGAGGAACGTTTCTAACTTCTACTCAACAAAATCATTAATATCTAGAATGTATAAAAATTGGAGGGTTGCATATGGCAAATGATTTGGTTTGATAACATTATGTTGTTTTTGGATTTCCAAACTGTTGTATTTAGATTTCCAAATTCTAAAATGAATATCTACCGAAGTTGTTACTAGGTTGAGTCATGACCAGGTCGCTCTCTTAAGACGTTTCGTGGCACTGCCCAAAATTGTGCAAGGCAGACTATCAACCATGCCTCCTCCAGGATAAAACAAGCCCAACTACAACTGTGCGGTTAACTACTGCACTGTAGAAAACCGTTCGAGAATTACACCATCAAATATGGTACTAAGACCACTCTTTAATACTGAAACTACTTTAATATGGTACTGTTACCACTCTATTATGGTGCTGAGACCACTCAAATATGGTGTTACCACCATTCTAATTATTAACTTCTCCAACTATGATACTATGATCACTCAAATATGGTTTTACACCATTCAAACGTCTAACTTTTTCAAGAATCGAAGAAGAATATATTTTAAGATCATTCATAATTTGAAGGGACATTATAGCGAAAAGGGACTATGATCTTAAATTATTATTTATTCCGAAGGACATAAAATTATCAAAGGGACTATGAACATAAGACCATTCTTAATTCCGAAGGGACATTAAACCGAAAAGGGGATTATGGTCTTAAGAACACTCTTAATTCCAAAGGGACAGAAAAAAGGAGATGAAGAGAAGAAAGACTCATCAACATAAGTCAAGAAAGGGAGAAGAGAGTAAGAATTCTCGACAACTCAATGAAACTCTTTGGCGTGATTTTTGAACTAGGTGAGCTCTCCTTTTATAAGGAGACTTTGTAACTAATTTGGAGAAACTTAAGAATTAAGTAAACTTAAAAATTAAGCAACCCACAGATCAGCTCAAGTAACAAACTAATCGGATAAGTTCCAAAAGAAACAAACCTACAAGATTAGCTGAAACAAACTAATGAAGGAAAGATAGGAAATTTAGTTGGATTCTCAATCTTATCACAAGAAACATGACCTAAAATTATGGGAAGTGATATCCATGAATAAAAAATTATTATTATTATTTTCATTCTTATCAAGTATTTAAAATTAAATACCACTATTTAAACACTACTAATGTGTGTGTTCTATTTTATGTGGGACCCCCACGCTCTATTTTTTCAATTCACACAACACTAGATCAAAGTTTAATTACTTGGTGTTTAATCTTTCAACCTTCCAATTTCTTTCCATCTTCACACGAATGTTCCAACTTGAATTTAAAAAAATGGTTTCAATAATAAGGTCAAAACGTTTCTATAAGGTTGCTAATAAACAAAGGTGTCGCCTACAACTTGAACCTTTGCATAGCGGATAATATTCCGATTAACAAGAGTTGCTTACATCATTGAACTCTATCTCAGACATAGAATCCGCACACAAACCTTTTCCTAAGGTGTATTCTAAAAGCCTGTGCGTTTATGGCCGTGCACTATCGCAGTTTTAACGAACGCACTAGGTATTCTTCCCCGAATCCCATAGGAACCGGCCTCAAGTTCCACATTCATATTGGTGAGTCTATCAGGAGTACTCCTGTAGCTATGTACTTCACTCCACATAGAGTATAGATCTCATTAAGAGTTTTTGTTATCTCATCCTTCTGTCGCTGCAGGATTCATGCTTTCTTAATTTTCTCATAGCATGTTTTGTCACTCATCATTTGTTAATACCCATTAAACCTATTTCTTGGGATCTCCAGTCATGTAGGTCGGGTTACCATCGCTTGTGACCTTTGGGCATTAGTCCCATCCTATTGGATGTGTTTAGGACTTTCTTTTTAGTAATTCCTTTCGTCAAAGGATTGACTAATACTTTATCAGTACATACATGATCTACTTTAACCGTTCCTTTTGAGAGTAGCTAGCTCTGTAACCCTTTATGTGTTCGTGCCTTAATTATCTTCTCTTTCCATTGTACTAACGATTCTCAATTTTTGTAATAGCTGCAGTACTATCCCAATGAATTAACACATCTGGAAACGGTTTTATCCACTAAGGATTTTCAACTAACAAGCAACTTATCAACTTTCTTATTCACTAGTTTTCTCTAGTGTTCTCATCTCAGATCCAATCTATAGTGAACTGAGTCAATACCATTTGTTTTAACAAACAACTCCTCCAGTGATGCTCAATGTGCAGTCACTGGTCGCTAAATACTCATCTGAAGGATGTTCTATTGTATATCTTGTACCATTTAAGTACAATAGGTTACTCCTCATGAAGTAATTATAGAGTCATAGTCTTCTTAAGGCACCTCATGACTCTTTCTATAGCATGGCGATGTTTCTTATCCGTCTACTAGTAAATTTGCACAAGAGTTTCACGACATCGGCAATGTCAGGTCTAATATATTTAGTAGCATACCTGAGTACTGCCAATGATGCTCGCATATTCTATTTTTCTAACTCCATCTCGAGTGTTCTTACACTTGGATCATAATATATAATTGCAAGTTTACGGTCAACTAATTATATTTCCTTAAGATCTTCTCAACTTTGTGAGATTTGTCAAAAAAGTTCTCTTTTTTCTAATCTAGTAATCTTGAAATCAAGAATTACTTCAACTTTGTCTAGGTCTTTCTTTTCAATGTTGTTGATAAACAATGATTTCACATAATTCATAACATGAATCTTTAAATCAAATATGAGCAAGTCGTCTTCATAGAGACATATGATCGTGCAAATATTGTTTGTCACTTTCATTCACTTTATACTCATTCGATAGCATTAGAATGTCAAATTTTTCATGTCATTCCTTAGGAGTTTATTTTTGATCTCACAAAGAATTATCTAACTTACATACCTTGTTTTCTTGACCATGAATCACAAAAAATTTCAGGTTGTTCCATATAGATTTCTTCTTCTGGTTCACCATAAAAAAGGCAACTTTCACATCCATTTGGAGTACTATCGAGTTATGAACGGCGGCTAAAGGGACTAGTACTCTTATGGATATGATTCTAGTGACTGGTGAATGAGTATCGAAGAAGTCTATATTTTTCTCTTTGTCTAAAAACTTTGACTACAAGGAGAGCCTTGTATTCATCAACCGTACCATCAGGTTTTAATTCCTTTTTTTTTTTCAAAATCCAAATTCAACCAATTGGTTTGCAACCATGAGTCAAGTCAACTAAGTCATGTTTCGTTAGACTCCAGAAAATTCATTACATCACCAGAAGATTCATACTCTTTAGCAATTCTAGCTTTCTTACCTCTTTGAGGTTCTATAACATCTCGTTTGATGTTTTCATAACTATTTTCGATTACTGGAATGTGATCAGATATAGTGCCCCCATTAATTCTTAATTTTTAAAAGGGAATTTATTTTGCCCCCACTGATGTCATGCTCCCACTAGTGCCGCCACTATTCTTTAGTTAAAGGGGTAAATATTTACATAGAAATCAACATCTTTTAAATCTATGATCACTTTAACATTTAGGTCATAAAACCTATATGTTTCGTTATATATAGCATACCCAATGAATACACATTCATAGGCTATACTAGTGAGTTCAACTCTCTTGGGATTTATAGTCAAAATATAGTCCACACAATCCCAAGTTCAAAAATAAGACAAGTTGGGTTGTGTTTTCTTCAAAAATTTCTTAATTAGAATTTTTGTTCTTAAACTTGGATACTCTATACAACATAAATTTCAATCTTCGTTATAAAAATTGAACATATCAAACAAATCAATTTTATTCTTTTCAAAATTCACAGTCATCAATAAATATGATAAAATATCATTTTATCATTTCTAGTTTATGTGTCATCAAGTTCGCACATATCATAATTTATTAAGTTTAGAGATTCATATTCTCTAAACATGGATTTAAATGAACCTTTTGGTTCATTTATCTTGACTGCAAAAAATAAAATTGTCTAATCATGTAACTTTGGAATTAAGTCCAAGTTACTCAAGTTTAAAATTAAACGCTTGTTCACATGATAAATTTTGATATGTCAAATATTAAGATCACACAACTAATAAAATAGAAGGAGAATTTAATTTTGAACTTACCATCAAATGCGCAGTCTTTTCCACAAGAATGCATGATACACAAGTCTCTCTTTAAGTTTGAGTTAACTCAGTCTTATTCAATAGAAATCTGATATACAGATTCTTTCTTAGACATATATTAGAATTTCACAATTCCATTTATTTTCCTTTATTGCAAAATTATAGATTTGGAGTTTTTGTGGCTCGATGGGTCTATGGTTCATCGCTGGTACCCAATATTCTAACAATGTTGCTGCACTTATCTTGGAGCCTTGAACTCTCAATATTGTTAGAGGCATAATTTTCTTGTTACTGTTTTTCAAGTGAAATGGCTGCAATTTTTCCATAGTTTTAATTTACACTTCAAGTGCGATGACAAACATTACATATGAACCAAAATTAAAAACATATGCTTATTTATAATAATACTGCCCAATTATCATTGCCAGCAACATCATAAGAGACTTAGGAATTTTTTGGGACTTTACCACGTTGGTGTCCAGGGACAAATATAAATACCCACAATTTACTCCACATTTTTACAAAAAAAAAAAAAAAAAGATATGTGAATTTCATAGTGTTGTTGTTTTAAATAACAAGCACTTCATCGTTTCAGTCGAAAGATGTATTTCTATAGCTTGATTTATCCTTAATCTATTTAGGGACAACTTAACCTCAATAAGTAACTTCTTCGGTAGACATAACATAAAGAAACATCTTAAAATTGTTGTTTTTAGATTTCCAAACTGTTGTATTTGGATTTCCAAATTCTAAAATGAATATCCACCGAAGTTGTTACTAGGTTGAGTCACGACCAGGTCGCTCTTTTTAAGACGTTTCGTGGCACTGCCTAAAATTTTTCAAGACAGACTGTAACATCCCGCTCGTCAGCTAATGGAAGTTTTACCTGTTAAATGTATCAGAGGACTAATGTTCATGGAAAGCGAGTATGATGAAAAATGTTAAGTACGAGGGAAGTTAATATTATGTGGTATCAGTTAAATATGGACTTGTGTATCAGTGTCAGGTAAACACGTCTGAGGCGAAGGGCATTTAAGTATTTGCGCGCAAGGGAGTATATAAGTGGTTTTGGCACCAAAACATTTATTTTCCCACTTCACTTCTCTCTCTAGGTTTTGGGAAAACCTTTCTCTCCCCCTTCTCTCTAAGAATCTCGCCTCCCTCTCCTCTCTAAGTCATCCAAACTTCTCCAAATACATGATTAAGTATGGTTTTGGTAGCTTATCTAGCAAGAAGCAAGTAGAGGAAGAGATTAAAGCATGGTTTGGTAAAAACGGCTAAGGATCAAAAGCTAGGGTTTGAGCTTGGAGCTTGGAGCTGCCATGAGAAACATGTTAGGTGAGTTCCATAGATAGATTACCTACCTTTGGGGTTGTTTAATCTTATGAAGAAATTATGTTTTATGTTAGTTTAGCTTTTATGAGTCTTTAGTACCCCAAAGAAATTCTTGTTGTTTATATGCTAAAATTGCCATGAGATATGTTTAAATGAAGCTATATATGTTGCTGGATGTATTGGTGCATTACAGGGTTCAATTGGACGAATTTTGGGTCGAAAATGGCGAAAATCCGTAGCCGAAAACACCGAAAACGCAAAATTCGCAGCGCTGCGTCTGAACAAGGGCGCTAGGCGCCCACAAGTCAGGGAGCCAGCGCCAGGCGCCCTCCCTCTGGCGCCAGGCGCCCCAGACAGGACAACGTCCGCGTTGTCTTGCATGCGGGTGCTTGGGGGCAGTCGTGTGGGGGTCCGAGGCGATCGTTTCGAAGTATTCTTTGACTGTTTTCACTTATTTTTCTACTGGAAGAAATATGGTTTTATCAAATCTTAGAACTTATAAACGGCTTGAAGTTTGGGTTTTCGGCACTTTCGGTCTTTAGAAATTATTGGATTTGGCATACATCGTCAATTGGTCCTTGCATCATTAATCGTGGCAATCTTAGCATGTATTACAAGGATGGCTCAAGAGAGTTTAAGCATGATGGGGTAGCAATGAACTAAGAAAGGGAATGTATGTAGAGCCTCGGCTTAGCTAGTCGAGAACTAGAAAGATAGCAAGAATCCCTAGAATGATAAGACGCGAAGTGTAATCTTTTCGCACATGAGCTAGAATAACTAAGCTAGTATGTAAGTTGTGGATTGATAAGTTATTTCTCTCCACCATGTCAAGTATGAATATTTACCGCTAATCGGATCGATTAAGGTTCCGAGGTAAACATGTATGCATGATTAGGTTTAATCTATACGAACGACAAGACTATGATTAATAAGTGTAGGTGACATGTCTCTTGCTATCCACTTCAGGGGGATACAAGGGGTTCTCGTAATGAGAACGATTCAAGCCGTAAGGGACCCGCATGTCACTGAATAAACAAGACGTAGGTGCTCGTGTCTCTTGTTATCCACGCCAGGGGGATACGGGAGGTTCTCGACCTAAGGGGAACGGTTTAAGCCGCAAGGGACCCGCACGACACCGAGGGAGTCCGATGTACGTACATCGGTCATGTATGGGATTGATCTCGGGGTTACTCCACCCAGGACTATCCGTAAAATGAATCAAGATAATGATTGTTTGTTCAACGCTAACCTAATGAATGAACTTAAGTACGATTATGTATGTTATGCTTATGGTTTTGTTCATGATTATGTAAGAGTAATTACATATATGATTAAGATATGAGCAAGGGCATTAGATGCTACAAGATGAGTACAAGTTATGTATAGAGCAAGTTATGAACATGATACCGATGACGATCTTAGGTTTCCCCCTAATCGTCCGGTTTTAGAAACGTGCCATGATTATGTTATGTTTAGGCCTCGGTACATTGAACTTATCTTTGGCAATGCGGTTTTAAGTTCCCCTCGACTGCCATGACACGTATAGGAAGTGAAGCCTATAACAAGTGAGATAAGCCTATGACGGGTCTAGCATGCACTACCGTCTAGGGAAGCATGACCAAACACGTATAATCAACCGCCAGGTTGTAACGTAGATACGTGGTGACCGTAGGTTTCCCCTTGAGGTTGCCTATAGCCTAGGATTTAGGGGAACTCAATGAGACATTATGTCTCATCCCAATCCTTATTTGTTTCAGATAAACAGGTTGGACGACAAGCTGGTAGCCGAATGGATGTTGCAACAAGAGATCGTTTGTACCCGCAGCAGGATGTTATGGATTTCAAGAACGTATTTATTATGTTTTAGATAAGATGAGTAGTTTATCTTTGTACGAACGTATGTTGTTGTAATTAATATTCATTCGAAGTTTTATTGATTGTATATTTTAATGTATCCAGTACTAAAATTAACGCACGTGCTAGACTTTCTAGATACGTCTAGTATGGGTGTTACATTTGGTATCAGAGCAGGTCGATTCAGACCGTGCCTTGGGTCATTAATGTTACAACTAAGGTAGTGGGACCATTGGGTTCCGGGTAAATGTTCTAGTTGTTGTTGTTAGTTGAGCCTGATCAACTCAATTTAGCATTCAACGATTAGAATGGATGCCTGCGAGCTGAATAGGACCCAGGAGGAACGAAGTATGTGATGAAGAAGTTCGATCGTGCCAGAAGGTGGCCGGTGAACAAAGCAAGTAGAAGTGTGAATCCTCCGGGAATATAAGATATGTTAAGAAGAAACGTTCCGACAATGTCGGGTAAGATGTTAGTGATACTTTATGTACCCGAAAGTGAAGAAGTTGGATATATGTATCAGACCATGACCGAAGGTTTCGGTAAGAGTTGTCGTTGGAACGGGTATATGATATTCTGGAATGTCGGTACAAGGTTACAGGATAGTTAAAAGTCAACATATGTTGACGGAGTCAGCAGACTCTCAGGAATGGTATTATATGAATGAAGTTAAGGAAATGTATGCTCGGAAAGTTGCGTAAGTGGCAATGTAACGAGGTAAGTTATTCGTAGTGGAGGAAGCTAAGGATTAAAGAGAAAGTTTATGTTATCAGAAGTAAGGCATTGATTTCCGGTGTGCCAAGAATTGTATCGAAAAAGGTTGATGTTGCCATGCATATGTTATAGAATATTTTACGACAATAGGAATGAATGATGTGCATTGTAAACTTGAGAATAAGAATTTTATGCAATAAATGTTTTCTGAAAAATATAGTTGGAGAAGCTCACCAATAGCAAGCCTGGGACGAAACTCCCCGTTTGGTGAAATCTACTAGTTTGTTTCTATGGCTTGCAATGACTATTGGAGAGATGTCTTCACAATAATATTTTACATGACGAAAATCTTTTATGACATCAAGTAACAAATGCACATCACATTCTATGATTTCTAAGGAAGAAAGTGCATGGACAAGTATTAACGGAATCGGTACGGTTTAAGGTAGTTTTGGAAGTTAATGTGTCAAGAGTCAAGGAAGAGCTCAGATCAAGAGTTTGGAAGTTCCGGTATTGATATGGAAGTCATAGAGGTGAAGGTATGAATTAAGAAGTTAAAGTGGTGCAAAGTTATGAGAAATCACAAGGTTCTCGGATTTTGTGGAATTATGACGTATCTCTCGAACCTATGTTTTGCTTAATTGACTTCCTAAGGCTCATTATGAAATTGAACTATAAAGTTTAAATGATTTTTAGAAAGATTTACGCGTATGGGCGATTGAAGTTGATATTTGGAAAGAAAAAAAAATTCACAAGAGATTTTCTAGGAACCGGTTTGCCACGACCCTCGTAGAACGGGCTAGACTTATTAGAGTCTAGGTTTGATGGCACGTATGTGTTATCAACTCGTTCTATGATTTTAGAGCAACGGCCGGGGCCTAAACTCAATATATTTATAAAGTAGAAAAAAATCATCAACGTCAATGACCCGTGCGCTAGTTTACGAAGTTTTCTTAAAAGAAAAAAATTAATGAGCAAGCATTGGTATGATTAAGCAAGATATAGTGTGAGAGAATGAGGAGGTATAAGGTTAGATGTTCAAGAAAGATATGTTTAAGTGCTATATGAGTTTGACAAAGGAATTCAAGATTTTCTTGAAACAAGTTCAAGTATGTTGTGTATACCTCAGCAAGTAAATTCAACCACCCAGAGCGTAAGGATACCCCCATGATAAGTATTATGAGCGTAAGATAAGTTATCATGAGTTTTGAATTTACAAGATAAGTGTAAGGTTGTGACGTTGGTTGCAACATGGAAGATTTTGAAAACATATCAAGAATTTAGTATTCAAGTGGTAAGCAGGAATATGAAGTCTCAATTGCTCTATCGGATTAGAGTAGTGGTTTAAGCCAACCGGTGGGAATCAGAGTAGCGCCATGGAAGCTAATCGTTAAACACAGAACATGGGATTTTAGTATGAAAGGATCGTTGAAAAGAAAATTCGGTTGGTAATACAAGTGTGACAAGAATGCATCCTAAGACAAACAAGAAGTTCTCGATGCGATAAGTAAGGAGGGATGCATATTCAGTCAGTGTTGGCTAAGGTAAAAGTTTTAAGTACGTGTTGTCACCTATGTAAGATGAAAAGGAAAAGAATTGCTATATATGAATTGGTCAGGATGCATGAATGATGATAATAGAAAATATGTAAAGTTCAGAAGGTACCTTTCGTGACTCAAGTAAATAATCTAAGCATCAAGAATGATGACCGGATTTCTCAGAAACAAGTATATGTATGATAAGTGTGTGTCATGAGGTGAACTCAACCAGTGAGAAAATAAGGTCTATTCCCAAGTAAAATAATATGGTAATTCGACAAGTCTACTGTGAGATCCAATCTTGCAAGGTATTGTGAGGTGCATGTTTATGGCAATGGTCGCCACATGAAAAGTTTTGAGATAATGTTATGTGGGTCAAGGGTCCTATATGATTTATGCTATGCAATTATGTGAGTCACCAAGATATGTATGTAAGTCAGGAAAGAATAATAAAGAAGTTACTTTTGAAGTTCAAGAATTTCATTATGGAAAGAGATACAAATCTTGAGTTATGTACGATAAAATGTATACCCTCTTATGTCAAATTTGTTAAATGATCACGATACTTGAAATGAAGATTTCGAACTATGATTTAAAAACTCATAAAATTTAAAATGGGTATTGAGAGACTTGGAAACGAAATTGTTTTTAATATGATATTTTTCATAAAGTTCTTTTAAAAGGGTTATGTCTCTATTCGTTCCAAGGATCCGAATACTCATGTTTAGAAAACTTCTTAAAGTAAAATGTTAGAACGAGTATCGTTATTATTTAACAAGAAGTGACATTTGAAAGTAAGCGAATGCTATGGAGAGCAAAGTGTGTCGAAGTGAACAACAAAGTTTCTCGAAAAGTCTTAAGAGGTGCACAAGTATATGTTAAGAGTATTCAAATGCAAGAGGTCTAAGTCGGAAGTTTTAAGAGCATGTAGGTTACAAGATGGGTTGATGAATGTTATATGTGTACGCGTAATTAATTTCACCTCTCTACGACAAGTTATATGAGTCATCCATGAATTTGGGTGCAATAAGAATGGTAATGAGATCGAAAGATTTCTTAAGACTCTGAAAGGAGATAAGAGATTCATAGAATCGTTTATATGATTAAGACAAGTAAGAAGCATGTGTCTCAAGGTATAGTAAGATTATGTATTCATGATAAGATGTATGTATGAAAGATGTTTTATGTCGCAAGTAAGCACTGCAGGGCAAACCTGGTATCCGAAATG
This sequence comes from Medicago sativa, assembly GCF_051527215.1. NCBI lineage: Eukaryota > Viridiplantae > Streptophyta > Magnoliopsida > Fabales > Fabaceae > Medicago > Medicago sativa. The sequence goes on along the minus strand of NC_140755.1, from coordinate 34,468,147 downwards.
TTTCAAGTTAAAAGGCGAATCCTGAGTGTTCATGTTTATGACAAGATACCTTTAGGGATGGTTTATGTTAAGCAGGTAAGATCCGAGTTTGAGTGATATTAAGATCAAAAAGGCTATGTTCAATTGCATGTGAGTTAAGAAATAAGATGAGGACATGATACGACGAACTCTATGAATAAGTGTGAATAGAATATGTTTGGCTCAGACCATAGATGGTAAGTTTTTGTCATAATGTTTGGTAGTCGATCTCTAAATTTCGAGGACGAAATTTCTTTAAGGGGGGTAGAGTGTAACATCCCGCTCGTCAGCTAATGGAAGTTTTACCTGTTAAATGTATCAGAGGACTAATGTTCATGGAAAGCGAGTATGATGAAAAATGTTAAGTACGAGGGAAGTTAATATTATGTGGTATCAGTTAAATATGGACTTGTGTATCAGTGTCAGGTAAACACGTCTGAGACGAAGGGCATTTAAGTATTTGCGCGCAAGGGAGTATATAAGTGGTTTTGGCACCAAAACATTTATTTTCCCACTTCACTTCTCTCTCTAGGTTTTGGGAAAACCTTTCTCTCCCCCTTCTCTCTAAGAATCTCGCCTCCCTCTCCTCTCTAAGTCATCCAAACTTCTCCAAATACATGATTAAGTATGGTTTTGGTAGCTTATCTAGCAAGAAGCAAGTAGAGGAAGAGATTAAAGCATGGTTTGGTAAAAAGGGCTAAGGATCAAAAGCTAGGGTTTGAGCTTGGAGCTTGGAGCTGCCATGAGAAACATGTTAGGTGAGTTCCATAGATAGATTACCTACCTTTGGGGTTGTTTAATCTTATGAAGAAATTATGTTTTATGTTAGTTTAGCTTTTATGAATCTTTAGTACCCCAAAGAAATTCTTGTTTTTTATATGCTAAAATTGCCATGAGATATGTTTAAATGAAGCTATATATGTTGCTGGATGTATTGGTGCATTACAGGGTTCAATTGGACGAATTTTGGGTCGAAAATGGCGAAAACCCGTAGCCAAAAACACCGAAAATGCAAAATTCGCAGCGCTGCGCCTGAACAAGGGCGCTAGGCGCCCACAAGTCAGGGAGCCAGCGCTAGGTGCCCTCCCTCTGGCGCCAGGCGCCCCAGACAGGACAACGTCCGCGTTGCCTTGCGTGCGGGTGCTTGGGGGCAGTCGTGTGGGGGTCCGAGGCGATCGTTTCGAAGTATTCTTTGACTGTTTTCACTTATTTTTCTACTGGAACAAATATGGTTTTATCAAATCTTAGAACTTATAAACGGCTTGAAGTTTGGGTTTTCGGCACTTTCGGTCTTTAGAAATTATTGGATTTGGCATACATCGTCAATTGGTCCTTGCATCATTAATCGTGGCAATCTTAGCATGTATTACAAGGATGGCAAGAGAGTTTAAGCATGATGGGGTAGCAATGAACTAAGAAAGGGAATGTATGTAGAGCCTCGGCTTAGCTAGTCGAGAACTAGAAGATAGCAAGAATCCCTAGAATGATAAGACGCGAAGTGTAATCTCTTCGCACATGAGCTAGAATAACTAAGCTAGTATGTAAGTTGTGGATTGATAAGTTATTTCTCTCCACCATGTCAAGTATGAATATTTACCACTAATCGAATCGATTAAGGTTCCGAGGTAAACATGTATGCATGATTAGGTTTAACCTATACGAACGACAAGACTATGATTAATAAGTGTAGGTGACATGTCTCTTGCTATCCACTTCAGGGGGATACAAGGGGTTCTCGTAATGAGAACGATTCAAGCCGTAAGGGACCCGCATGTCACTGAATAAACAAGACGTAGGTGCTCGTGTCTCTTGTTATCCACGCTAGGGGGATACGGGAGGTTCTCGACCTAAGGGGAACGGTTTAAGCCGCAAGGGACCCGCACGACACCGAGGGAGTCCGATGTACGTACATCGGTCATGTATGGGATTGATCTCGGGGTTACTCCACCCGGGACTATCCGTAAAATGAATCAAGATAATGATTGTTTGTTCAACGCTAACCTAATGAATGAACTTAAGTACGATTATGTATGTTATGCTTATGGTTTTGTTCATGATTATGTAAGAGTAATTACATATATGATTAAGATATGAGCAAGGGCATTAGATGCTACAAGATGAGTACAAGTTATGTATAGAGCAAGTTATGAAAATGATACCGATGACGATATTAGGTTTCCCCCTAATCGTCCGGTTTTAGAAACTTGCCATGATTATGTTATGTTTAGGCCTCGGTACATTGAACTTATCTTTGGCAATGCGGTTTTAAGTTCCCCTCGACTGCCATGACACGTATAGGAAGTGAAGCCTATAACAAGTGAGATAAGCCTATGACGGGTCTAGCATGCACTACCGTCTAGGGAAGCATGACCACACACGTATAATCAACCGCCAGGTTGTAACGTAGACACGTGGTGACCGTAGGTTTCCCCTTGAGGTTGCCTATAGCCTAGGATTTATGGGAACTCACTGAGACATTATGTCTCATCCCAATCCTTATTTGTTTCAGATAAACAGGTTGGACGACAAGCTGGTAGCCGAATGGATGTTGCAACAAGAGATCGTTCGTACCCGCAGCAGGATGTTATGGATTTCAAGGACGTATTTATTATGTTTTAGATAAGATGAGTAGTTTATCTTTGTACGAACGTATGTTGTTGTAATTAATATTCATTCGAAGTTTTATTGATTGTATATTTTAATGTATCCAGTACTAAAATTAACGCACATGCTAGACTTTCTAGATACGTCTAGTATGGGTGTTACACAGACTCTCAATCACGCCGCCTCTAGGATAAAACAAGCACAGCTACAACTGTGCGGTTAACTACTACACTGTAGAAAACCGTTCGAGAATTATACCCTCAAATATGGTACTAAGACCACTCTTTAATACTAAAACCACTTTAATATCGTACTGTTACCACTCTATTATGGTGCTGAGACCACTCAAATATGGTGTTACCACCATTCTAATTATTAACTTCTCCAACTATGATACTATGATCACTCAAATATGGTTTTACACCATTCTAACGTCTAACTTCTTCAAGAATCGAAGAAGAATATATTTTAAGATCATTCATAATTTTGAAGGGATATTATACCCAAAAAGGGACTATGATCTTAAATTATTATTTATTCCGAAGGACATAAAAATATCGAAGGGACTATGAACTTACGACCAATCTAAATTTCGAAGGGACATTAAACCAAAAAGGGACTATGAGCTTAAGAACACTCTTAATTCTGAAGGGACAGAAAAAAGGAGATGAAGAGAAGAAAAACTCGTCAACACAAGTCAAGAAAAGGAGAAGAGAGAAAGAATTTCCGACAACTCAATGAAACTCTTTGGCGTGATTTTTGAACTAGGTGAGCTCTCATTTTATAGGGAGAGTTTGTAACTAATTTGGTGAAACTTAAGAATTAAGTAAACTTAAAAATTAAGCAACCCACAGATCAGCTCAAGTAACAAACTAATCGGATAAGTTCCAAAAGAAACAAACCTACAAGATTAGCTGAAACAAACTAATGAAGGAAAGATAGGAAATTCAGTTGGATTCTCAATCTTATCATAACAAACATAAGCTACAATTATGGGAAGTGATATCAATGAATAAAAAATAATAATAATAATTATTATTTTCATTCTTATCAGGTATTTAAAATTTAATACCACTATTTAAACACTACTAATGTGTGTGTTCTATTTTATGTGTGACCCCCACACTCTATTTTTTCAATTCACACAACACTAGATCAAAGTTTAATTACTTGGTGTTTAATCTTCCAACCTTCCAATTTCTTTCCATCTTCACACCAATGTTCCAACACATTAACTATAGAAAAATACAATAAACGTTGGTTGAAAATTTCAGGTTAAAAATGATCAAAAACAAAGGAAGCCTTCTGCATTTGGTTGAAAGGGTGAGTAAGAAGAAGAAGAATTTGTGATTGGAATTCTAGAAGAAAATTACGGATGCTAACTAGAAGATTATGAATAACTAGGAGAAGATTTTTCAACGTATGGTTTGTGATTGAATTCTCGAAGAAGATTTTTCCTTTGAATGGTTATGATGATTTATTTCTTGGCTTTGATTCATTTATTTTTTAGAAGATGAACAAGTATAGGTTTTGAGCTTTATGGGTTTTAAAATTATAATTTTCGTCTTCAATTTATTATAAAGATAAATATTAATTAATTAAGAAAATGAATTATGGTTTTTCATTTTAGATTTTATGGGTTTGAACATTTATAATGATCATGAAGGTCTACAAAGGTAGTGATGAAGATGAAGGAGAGGAGTTAGAAAAAGAAAAAGAAGAAATTGGGTGTTGATAGTTCACCATAAGATAAAATGGACTTGTAATCAAATGGTTATAATCATATCAGGATAATAGACATCAAACCAACGGAGATGATCAAATTGACTAACAAATAGTTAAAGGACCAAAACGTAAGAAATAATAGTTATAGGGCCAAAATAAAACTAACAAATTAATTAAGGGATTAAATATATAATTTAGCCAAATATTTACTCAACAAAGTGGCATTGTTTTTTGAGAAGAATTATATTGACATTGCAAATATGGAGGATACATTTGTGCTATAAGGAAAATCAAGGCGTAAACTTGAAAAAGTTTAAAACTTGCACCACTTTCAAGCTAAGGTATTTTATTAGGGGATTGATAGGCAACTTCAAGAGCTTAATAACAGATTTAAAGAAGTGAGTAGTGAATTGCTTATTTGTGTTGCAAGCTTAAATTCAATAGATTCATTTTTTGCATTTTACAAAGAGAAGTTAATTAATTTGGCTCGTTTTTATCCCTCTGAATTTTCTTCAATGGAGCTTATGGGACTTGACAATCAACTTGAAAATTATATAATAGATGTTCGTTCTAGTGAATAATTTTCTAATTTAGATGAGATTAGTGATCTTCAAGAATGATGGTGGAAACAAGAAAACATATTGTTTTCCAATGGTGTATTTACTTCTAAAGTTATCATTACTTTTGTTGGTGGCTACTGCAACTGTTGAAAGAAGTTTATCTACTATGATATATGTGAAGAATGAATTGCGCAACCGGATAGAAGATGAATTTTTGAATGGTTGTCTAGTAACAAGTGAAGTATTTGATAGTGTTGAGAATGAGAAAATCATACAACGCTTTCAAAATGTGAAGCCACAAAGAGAACAACTATAATTTTTAGATTGTCAGATATCTTTAACTTTTTGATATACAATGGTGAAATTTTTGTAATCACTAATATTTTTTCTTAATGACAATGATGTTAACATTTTATCTCTTATGCATTTATATATTTTTATATATGATATAACACTGACCCTACTTCCTGAAACTTCTGGATCCGTCGTCATTGTATATAATTAGAATTTCTATCTAAGAAATCATAGGTATAGAAATAAGTAGTTCCTAGTTCAGTTGTATTTGGATGTTTTGTAGCTTGCTCATCTGTCTTTGTGATCTTAATTAGCATGGTTTCCAAGTGTTTGTAAAAAAGACAATGTAGTAAAGCTTCCACCATGATAGTGTGTAGAGAATCATCACATATAGTAAGTATAGTATACTTTGAGCCTTCAAAGAGCATAGTATTTTCATGTATAAAATAAACAAATCTTGCTTAAAAAAATTAAAATTCAAGGGAAACAATTCAAAAGTCACTAAGAAGTTTTTAAAATACCGTTTTAACATGTAATTTTTGTTGTTTATCTGACAATTATTTCGTTCATTCCCACCAAAAGAATTGATAAAGATGCACTGTATATTGTATCAACCATATGCCAAAAAAATTCTATCCGAAATGTAGCTTGAACCCAACATGATAAGTATAAATGTGTTACGGATTTCCATGTGCAAGGGTAACAGTAACTGTTATACTTACAAATAGTAATGTCGAAGCATGATAGGAAAAGGGTGCTGCAAAGGGAAATCAGAATAAAAATATGCTAGAAGTAGAAATGCGATAGTGCCACATTAGAATATGTATGACATGGCGCAAATGACACTGAATGGCAAAAAAAATTATGATATGTCAACAAAATAAATTTAGGAGTTGTATTTAATAAATTATAATTATAGAAATAGATACTACAAAGTGTGAGACTGTTATTTTATGTAAATTATCACCATAGTACCATGCACTACAAAGATGCAACTGCTGAATCTTGAAAGAGAGAACTCTGACTCCAAAAAATGCACCTGTGTTGTGTTTCTGCAAAAAACGTAGAACGATAGTCCAAACTTCAGAGAAGCAATTGCCTGCATACAAAATTAAATCAGGAACTCTAAAATTTTACTGTAAAATAGTCTTAGATGCAATAATGACAGTATCGGAATCGGATACTTCTCAAATTTTCTTACAGAGCCCAACAAAGAGGCTTGGACAACCTCCTGGATCATTACACAATATGTAGGCTTCTTAGTTCAAAGCAGCCAGAGAAGAAATGATTTTAGAGAAAGGGCAGCCATATTATACATATAAGTGTTTGGTTTTCATTTCGAAATTTGACGAACTCAAAAAGCTTTGTGACAATATGTAGGTAGCTGAGTTCAAGGCAGCCATAGAAGAAGTGATTTTAGAGAAAATTGAGTCAAGTTGAAAATGACCAAGAAATGCAGAAAGAAGCACGAAAACCATGGAAGCCCCTAGCAGAAAGATGTTCCTAGATTCTTGCAAAATATGCGTAAAAGTATAACAATAAAACACATCAACATGTTAAAAATATATAAGACACCCAATGAAATCGAGAGTGGAAAAAATTCAAAGAGATATTTTCTTTTAGTATATAGATATGGACCATATTTTCTGCACTATTTTCTTGAAAACTAAAGTTGGTGAAAACAACAGTAAGTAAACTAATAAGTAAACTAATATCCCTAGAACAAAAGAAGCTCATCTAATTAGCTCAAAAAACTCAACAGGTCATGCAAAGATATCAGAAAAGCTGATAGAGAAAGCAAAATAAGGAACAATGTCAAAGGACCACGACATTCTTCGTATGAATCATTTATCATTATCAATTGAGGTATGTATCATAGAGTACTATGCAGTATTCTTCATCTGAATCAGGTGCAATGATGAGTAATCTAATTTCCATTAATGTATGAATTTAGTCTCAAGCTGTTTGATTAAAGCCATAAGTTTGTGCCTCTTGCGGCAGTAACCATCAATTCAAGTAAATCATTGACAATCACAATCGCAAATCTAACCAAAAAATGCAGGTAATTAAGCAGCATTTAGTGAATGAAAAATGGTTTATATCACAAGAAATATAAGTCAACATACATGAATTCAAATAAATTCGAACAAGTAAATCAACACGTAGAAACTCACTTTCAACAAATTGAAGCCAAACTTTCAACATAATCCTTGGCATAACACCATGCATTTGCACTAGCTTTCTCTATTCTATTTTCTCTCAAATTATAGAGAATTACTTCATTTTTTTTTCTAGAGCCTAGTAATATCAGTGTATGTCCATTCTCAGACAGACATAATAGGAACAATTCATGATATCTTTGAAGATTCTGACAACTGATTTTAAGGAATTGAGTCCAAGTTTGTTCAACTCCAAATTCCGTCATCTGCCATACAACAAAATGAGTTCTCTTGAGCATGTGAGAAAAACAAAGGCGGTCCCTTAATACAGCAAGACTTTGTTGAACAACTGGCACTTCATCAACCTCACGAGGGGGCAGCAAACGCCTATATGTCTCGATACTAAGATCAAGCGAGATAATCATAAAACTCAACTTATTTTGAATGGCTAACCAGTAAACAGTGCCACTCAAATACACACGTCCATTAAAAATATTGCCAAGATAAACAGCAAGATGAGCAAAATCATGAAAACTTGGAATATTTCTCCAAACATTATCACTTTAACTACAAACCTTCACCTCTTTGGAAGAAAAGGCCACCACCTTGTAAGTGTCATTTGAATTATCATAACCAAATGTGAACCTAAGCTTGACACTTACGGGCTTTTGGGGTCGGTGAAAAGATCCTAATCTTTGAGATATTTTCCTAGTGGCTGGGTTATAGACATGGAACAAGTAGTATTGATGCTTAGTTGTGTTAGAACGACCAAGCAAACATATCAATCCATTGCATGAACCAACTATTCGGGTGAAATTATGAAACTCTAGTCGTTTGTAACCGTTGTTATAGACGGTGATCAACGAGGGGTTTTCCATTAGATGATTCAGAGGAATAGTTATGAATCTGGAAACTGAATATCTGTAGTAGTAGGATGAGGAGGAGGAGGAGGTCAGTGCTATGTGTTTGTGTCTTGCTGAACGCTCAAAGTGCAATTTGATGAAAGTGGGATCGGAAGAGATGAGTGTGTTCCATGACTTGCAGACACACCTTAGTCGCATAAGAGATTTAACCGGAGAATATGATACGACTTCCACGATAAGATCATCCGGGAGGATTACGCTCGAGATTCGAGTGATTTTGGAATACTGCGACATAGCTGGTGTGGTGAGTTAAAAACTAGGGTTTTTGGTGGCACAAGGGTTTTCGGTCTCTCAGTGCGTACCTTTTATATCCAAGGCAGAATAGTTTTTTTTTAGGGAATATCCTAACAAAAAAATAAAGTTTTCTTTGTTAAAAAGAATTTTTTTTTTAGGGATTATTCCTGCTTAGTATCAATTTTTTCTAGGTTTGAGTTTGGTGATGAAGATGATAAAGAGGGAGAGAGAAATCAAATCAATTTTTTTTTTAGTTTATTTCATTTAATTATTTAATTTTGTTTTCTATTTTTTAAATAATTAATGACATTTTTTAAAATAATATAATTAATAAAAAAATAAAGTTAATTACACAGTCAGCGTGACACGTCGACTATTTTATCCAATCATATGACATCAGGATCCAAAATCAACGAATCTTCATATTACAGGGTTGGAATCTTCTTTTTTGTAGGGGGTAAACCAAAAATCGCTCGGGGTAAACATATATTAACCCTTTTAATAAATTTTGGCGGTGACTTCTTTGTTTTTAAGTATCGCTGCTTCTGCCATTTGTTCTCGTTGTGGTGACGAAGAAGAGACCCTGCTGCACTACTTTCGTGACTGCATTCATTCTAAAAGCATTTGGATCAAGTCTGGTTTCACGGATCAGGTATTCCTTTTTGAAAGTGACGCTCCTACCTGGATTCAAAGCCACGCAACCAGTGACCGTGCTACCACTTTCCTGGCATGCCTTTGGTGGTCATGGAGAAACAGAAATCAGATGTGTCTTAGTGTCGAATCTTGGTCCCTCACTCGGATAAATTTTGAAATTCAAAACACGGTGGAAACAATTAGAACAACCATGCATTCTGTCGCAACAGCCCGACCAGACTGCATGGTTCGCTTGAACAACAACAACTATAACTGTTTTGTGCTCAATGTGGATGGTAGCTGCTTGGGATCTCCTATTCGAGCTGGTTTCGGTGGAATCATCCAGAATTCTTCAGGTTTATTTATCACGGGTTTCTCCGGCTACCTTGCAACAACTACAGACATCCTGTTTGCAGAACTTAATGCAATTCATTGTGGTATTCTGCTGGCCATAGATGCAGGTATGGAAGACATGGTTTGTTACTCGGATTCCATGCTTTCCATTCAGCTCCTCACTGGGCGTGCCTCCATTTGTCACGCCTATGATGTTCTAATTCAAGAAATTAAGGACCTATTGTCAACAAGGAACTTCTCCATTCACCATTGTCTCAGAGAAGGAAACCAATGTGCAGATTTTTTAGCTAAGCTCGGTGCCACATCGAATGAAGAATTTTCTACTTATGATACTGCACCAAACGACCTGATACTACTGATCAAGAACGACGCAATGGGAGTTCTGTTTCCTAGAGCTTAGGCTTTTCTTTCTATTTTTTCCTGTTGTCTTTTTCTTTCTTTCTTTTATTAGCTTTGTCACCAAAAAAAGTAACCCTCAAATTTTAGATCGTTAAACTAACAACGAAAAATAATTACTAGGGAACAATCCCAAATCAAAATATATGGGCCCTCACACACAAATAAGAAATAAATAAAATGTAAAAAGATTAAATGATGTGACTAAATTATTGCTCTTTTATTTTTTCAATTGTGTGTTCGAGCAAAAACATCAGTGGGTATGAGACCAGGCTCGCATTATTCTGAAGACTTTGTATAGTCTTGTTTTCCACAATACAATGAGGCCAAACACGCGGTTTCGGTGGGTAGAAGTGGAACCAAACACTTGCTTCCTCCCTTGAAGACGTCGAATTTAACGCCACATTAATAAATGACGTCTCTTTAGCGTCAATTTTATGAAAAATTGTAAATTGAACATCCAAATCAGAAAGGGAGAACATAAGGTGCCAAAATCATTCAAAAAAAAAGTGGGGGGCCAAAAGCAAATAATCATAATACTTTAGCGACTAAAAGTTTAATTAAGCCAAAAAGGTTGTTTGATGATAAGGCTTTGTCAAGTTTGGAAGGGGATCAAGGTATATCGTCACATAGTATCATTTTCACATTTTCCATATTCTTAATTTCCTTTTATTTAATCAATTTACACTAAAATGTAGTTTCCTTTCACTATTTCCCCTTCTCCAGGTGAGGCCACGTGTCACCCAAAATATGATAATATCTAAGATGAGAAGAAACAAAAGAAGAAAAAAACTTAAAAGTTGTCCCTATAGGGCTGGTCAAACTTTTTCTCAAAAAACATACTGGATTTCTAGAAGAAATAATATTCACCGTGTGATCTTGATTATACGAATCCAGTGAAAGATTTTTTTTTTAAAATACGATTTTATGATTGTAAACTACAAACCGTCAGATCTTAGTTAAACTGTTTTGCTTAACATATATCTAATGGTTGGACTTTGATACTCTAGATGGTTCTATATTGAACAGATCTAAATATATATTTTTAATCAAACAATCATAATTTGTGTACCTACAATAACTTACGTGTACAGAGTATTTGGTCCCCAGTACCAAAATTCTTATATGGAAGCCTCTAGAGTCTTGGTCACTATATAAGTTCTTGGTTTGTAAAATTCTTAATCACATCTCTTAGTAAAATTTCCATCCCTTTCCCTCTCTATCTATCTGTCTCACAATCCTCCCTCACTCTTCAGGTCTTCTCTGAAATCAACTTTCAACAGTGGTAATTCTAATGGTAATGTATACTCATTTCAATTACAATAATTCGATGTTTTATTCTTTTCAATTTATCTTATTACAATTGTTATGTTTGTCTCTTAAGATGTGATGTGTGTTGGGGATGGAAAATTTCTAGGAATCAACACATTATTCACAGCATGCATGGTCCACCCAAATATGTTGTAAAATAAGTGTATCAATTTCTACCTTCATTGCAATAACAATAAATTATGTAAATCCTGCAAAAATTCTGATCACATAGTAATCGATATTTGTATGTTGGCTTCACTTTTGCCTAAAACAAATATTCACTTCAGATGTGGAACAAAATGTTCCAACATCCAGACCTGGTCTGTACGTTCTGGGCTTTGCCTATGTTTACGCACGCGCTTGCTTAATTGAAGGAATCCACACCAGCATGTGTTGGTATGAACCGTGTGCAATTATGAGGAGATCAGAACATATGTGATTTCTTAAGGAATTGTTGAAATGACTTAGGAAAGTATTGTTAAGGTGACTTTTAATGAGCCTACTTTCTAGGAGTTTCTTTATCCGTCCATGTTGCTTAATCAATATGTCATTGATTCGATCTGAAGCATGATTGAAGGAATGACACGCCTTGCTTCAGTATATAAAGGAGGCTGTAAGACCTGAAGATTCATTAAAGACATTGGTTTACAAAGTAGAGTTTTGTTTAGGTTTTGAGTCTTATATCTTGTGAGCCTTTCGTGTATCATCTTGATGCATGTTTAGGACCGTACTTTGTATTTGTAATACTGTGCACTACTCCGAAGCTTTTAAGCAAGGAGCTAGGTAGATTGTGAACTGCATCTAAGCTTTTAAGCAAAATTGCATGTTGTTATTTTTTAGGGTAACCTCGTTTGATTTGAGTCTGTAATTTGGGAATCACATGGGATTGTGATCTGTTGTAAGGGAGTGAGATGGGATCTCAGATCTAGGAGTTCCTAGGTTGAAGTCTAGTTGGGGTAGGTCCTAGGTGAAAAGTGCAAACGTGGTTTGCTGAGAGCTTTTGAATACGGACTGCACTAGTGGATTTCCTTCCTGGCATGGTAGCCCCCAGAGTAGGTGACGTTGCACCGAACTGGGTTAACAATTTCTCTGTGCCTCTTTTCTTTCTTGTCTGTTATTTTGTTTTATTATGTTTATGACTGTTAGCTTAATGTTCTAAACATTGTATACAACATCTGTTTACTGTGTTATGTGTTGGAACATTGTTTAGAACATCGTAAGTCTAACGTGCCAAAATTTCAATTGGCATCCGAGCGGGCACCCTACCTGTTATTGGGTGAGATCCACAGGAGATCTATTCTGGCAATATGGGGAAAGAAGGAGGTTTTATCAACAGACCACCATTGTTGGATGGCTCTAATTATGATTGCTGGAAATCACGTATAAGTGCTTTTCTTAAATCCATTGATAGCAAAACTTGGAAGTCTGTTCTGAAAGGCTGGGAGCATCCTGTTAATCTTGATAAAGATGGGAACAAAACTGTTGTTCTGAAACCTGAAGAAGAATGGACCACAGCAGAAGATGAGTTGTCTCTTGCAAATTCCAAATCCTTGAATGCAGTTTTCAATGGGGTGGATAAGAACATTTTTAGACTAATCAAGAAATGTACATTGGCCAAGGAAGCATGGGAAATTCTTAAAAATGCACATGAAGGCACATCCAAAGTGAAAAGCTTAAGAATCCAACTTCTGACTACTAAGTTTGAAAACCTGAAGATGAAGGAAGAAGAGACCATACAAGACTACTATATGAATGTGCTTGACATTGCTAATACATTTGACTCTCTTGGAGAAAAATTATCAGATGAAAAACTGGTAAGAAAGATTCTCAGGTCTCTACCTAAAAGATTTGACATGAAAGTCATAGCTATAGAAGAAGCTCAAGATATTTCTGATATGAAGATAGAGGAACTCATTGGATCTCTACAGAGTTTCGAAATTATCATCAATAATATGGTTGAAAAGGAAGATAATAATGTTTTCTCTACTTATATTAAAGAAACCCAACGGAATCTTGAGAATGATGAGAACTTGGCTGGATCTGTAGTGCTCCTTGGAAAACTGTTCAATAAAATTGTAAGTCTGGTTTACTGGAAGTCCCGAACAGATTGTCAGAACATTAGATCCAACATCAAAGAATGTGAATTCAAGGAAGACCAATGTCATAAATGTGGAGGTTTCGGTCATGTAACAACAGAATGTGCTAACCTTTACAAGAAAAGTGTCAATGGTGCTTGGTCTGAGAAAGATGTTTCTGAAAGAATAAGTAAAGGTATGTTCTCTAGACAAGTAACTGCTCTAACAGGAAAAATCTATTCTGATGATGAATCTTGTGATGAAGAATTGGAGTATGATGATCTAGCTACTGCATATAAGGATCTGCATGCTAGAAGTACAGAAATATGTAAGATGCTAGGAGAACAAAAGAAGATAAATAATCAACTCCTCTCAGAAAAAAATGTTCTTCTGACAAAGGTATCTGAATTCAATATGGAGGTAACATGTTTAACTTCACAAATTGCAGAGTTCAAAAATCAAGTTGAAAATGAATCTACAATTATGAATAATGTTGTAGAAGGTGAAGGCAAGAGACAAGCAAAAGGTATAGACTTTAATTATCAGTCTCTGAATCAAAAAGCAGTGCAATAAAAAAATTGCATATGCTATGGAAGATCATGGAATGATAAGAAAAGAAGAACCCAACAAGCATAATAAGGCTACAGACACTTCAGGAAATGGTGGAACTTCTGATAACAAGACAATGTTGGAACCTTCTCCACAACATTTGAATAAGAAAAGGAGAACTCGCACTTGGATTTGTCATCATTGTAAGAGAAAAGGACACATTAGACCCTTCTGCTATAAACTAATGGTTATCCAAGTAAATTAAATCACAAATGGATGTCTAAGAGTGGCATTGTTGGCTTGGTAGGTCACACATCTAAAAGGTCAACATCTAAAGAAGTTTGGTACTTTGACAGTGGTTGTTCCAAACATATGACTGGGAATGACAGCTATTTTGAATACATAAGACCTTGTGATAAAGGGTATGTTACCTTTGGTGATGATGGTAGGGGAGAAATACGAGGTAAAGGTAAGTTGATCAGTAATGAGCTACCCAAACTTGATAATGTATTATTTGTTGAAGGTCTCTTCTCAAATCTAATCAGTGTGAGTCAGCTGTGTGACCAAGGTCTGGAAGTGAGATTCAAAAAACTTGGATGCAGGGTAACGAATGAGGAGGGACTAGTTCTTATGAAAGGAAGAAGGACTAAGAATGACTGCTACAAATGGATCTCTGAAGAACATGATGATATGATGGACATGATGTTGAAGCATCAGAAAGGTCAAAGAAAATCACACTCTCAAGAAGTGACAAGAGGTTCTCAGAGAGGCTCACCTTTAGAAACTAATAAAATTCAGAAGAATCTCAGTGGAAATCCTGGGGAAAATATCAGCTGCATTCCTACAGAAGAAATGGTAAGTGATAAATATGCAGAATTGTTGGACTTCACAGAGTTTAAAAAAATAAAGGACAGACTGGACATTTCTCTAAGGAAGAGATTATAGCAGTTAACTAGGGACAAGCGTGCAAAAGAAGGTTGTGATTCAGGTTACTTATTAGTGCACGCATATTTAGGTAGTTTTTTTCCAATTAACTTCCCTCTCTCTCTACCAACCGCAATCTTATCACACAAATCACTCCTAACCCTTGTCATTCTCTTCTTTCTCTCAAAACCTCTCGAAACCGCTTTCTCTCCTTTCTCTTCAACCGATCTTTTCTTTCTCCCCTTTCGATATCATAATCTATACTTCACGATGAAGTTCAAAAACGACACCTCTATTTCTTCTGAAAAGAAAATTATTGCTCATCGTGAAACCGGTTCGTCTGCTCCAAAGATGGTCAAACCACTCAGCATTGTTCCTCCTCCAAAACCTATGAAGAAAACTGCTGAGAAGTCTTCATCAAAGAAGAAGACTACAAAGAAGGGTGAATCAAAAGTTGATCTAACCATGACAGATCTCTACAATAAGGAGAATCCTTTTGATGCCAGCAAGGAAGGTACCTCTACGAAGATTCCTGCTGTTGGTAAAGAAGGCACTAAGTTGTCCTCTGATGTTGCAACACCTACTGAAGAAAAAGGTAACCCTGATTCTGCTCTTAACTCTGTTGAAAACATAAGTGTTAGTAATCATGAAAACTGGTGGTGATGATTCTGTTGAGAATGTTCTGAAAGAAACCCTAGGTCACGAGAATGTTGAACCGGATGTTAGCACATCCATGGGTCAACTTGCTAAGCCATCTGGTGAAGAAGAAGATGTGAGTGTTGAAAAAGTACCTAGTGTTGAGTCAGACTCTGAGAAGGAGATTGATCCCGAAAGGATTGTGGAGAAATCTCAAACAGAAGAGGGTAGTGACTCTAGTGATGATTCTAAAAGAAATGTCGAAGAAGTGGAAGAAAGTGATAAAAATGTGGTGGATGTTGATAAACTCAATCTGGAGGATGTTCCTCAGACACAAACTCTTGGTGATAGCATGGCCAAGAGATTAAGAAGTAACAAAGGTAAGGCCGTTCCAGCTGTTAGTCAAACCCCTAAGAAGACTGATTCCACTATGACTGAAACACCCAAAAGAAGGACAAAGTCTGCCGGTGTTGGCCCAAAGAAAAGTTGGAGTAAAGTTATGGTGAAAGCTACTGCTGGAAGTTCGAAAAAGAGAAAAGTTGTCTCCTCAAGTGAATCTGAGTATGATGTTGAGAAGGATGTTCCAAACATCATTCCTTCTGATTCCAAGAGAGCTGATAAGAAAGACCTACAGGTTGTAGAAGACGTGCCCATCGACAAAGTGTCATTCCATCTTCCAAGCTTTGCTCGGAATTTTCCATAGGAGACTTGCTTTAGAAAGAGAGTTGAGTGAAGAGGCCTTGAATATTGAAGAGGTAATGAGTTTGATCAAAGAGGCTAGTCTGGACAAAACAGTGTTCAAACTAGGAGAGTGCTATGAAAAACTGGTTCGAGAATTTCTGGTAAATATTCCCAAGGACTGTGACAATCCTCTCAGGAGAGATTATCAAAAGGTATACGTTAGAGGAGAATGTGTCAACTTCTCCCCCAACATCATCAATAGCTTTCTAGGTGTCGAAGGAGGTGCTGCTGAGATGGAAGCCACTGATAATCAGATTTGCAAAGAGATCACAGCCAATAAGGTGATAGTTTGGCCTAAGAAAGGGAAGATTTCCTCAGGAAAATTGAGCATGAAGTATGCTGTTCTGAATCGAATTGGAGCTGCAAATTGGGTTCCCACTACTCACTCCTCAGACATTGCAACAGGTTTGGGTAAATTTATTTATGCTATAGGAACTAGAACAAAGATGGATATTGGTCGTTATGTGTTTGAACAAACTATAAAGCATGCCAAGACTGATGCTGTCAGATTTCCTATTGCCTTTCCTACCCTGCTGTGTAATATCATGCTTAGTCAACATCCTGGTTTCATTTCTGCTGATGATATGCCAATGAAGAGGGAATCTCCTCTTACTTTCCGTCAGAAACTTTTTGGAGACAATCATGCTCCAGATCTTGTTGGAACATCTATCCTTGTTTCTAATACAGGTTCTATACCAAAGGAAGAGATCATTGCAACCTTGAAGGACACCTGTGTGATGCTGGATGAAAGAAAGGCTAAGTTTGAACTCATGATCCATGCTTTGGAAGGAAAGGACGCTGATGCAGAAGGCAAGGAAGCTGAAAGAGAGAAGGAAGTTGAAGATGAGGATGAGTCTGAGGAAGAGGATGAAGCAGCAGGAAAGGAAGATGAAGATGAGGAGATGGGTAAAGAAGATGAAGAAGTGCAATCTGGTAGCAGCTCTGAAGCAGAGGGATAATTTTGTTCCCAGTGTTTTTTTTTCTTGTTTTTTTTTTGGGCTATGCCCTGGATAATTTGAGCACTTTTGTGCTATGGTCTGTAACAACATATTTTTCCTGCACTTTATGTTTCTTGGTACTCTTGTGTTAAACATCTTTGCAGTTTGAAGACTGTTTACATCTAACTATTTGGTAGTCTTAATTTGGCATATTTTATGGCTAAAAAGGGGGAGTAGATATCTATGCCATGTCTGTTATTCAGTTTGTTATCAGTACTTAGTTATCAGACATTATGGTCCTATGAAGAACTTCTGAATTGTGTAATGTGCCTGTTGATGTTGAGACATTCTGATGGATGTGTTGGTCTTCCTGGTTAAGACGGGTCTGTTTTTGCGCGCATGTTTTTATTTTGATCGAGAGTTTATTTAGTTCGCATGAATTGAGGGGGAGTAAGAGATATACGGTTTGTGCTCCTTGAGCGGGAGTAATCTTCTGTGTCCCTAAATGTTCTTGTGGATGTTGGAACATCCTTCTGGTTTGAGCTACTGAGTATTGTTCTATCTATAATTATCTAAGTAGCGTGTTGTGACAGTTGACTGTCTTTTTAGGATGTACATGAATTTATTTTTCCTTATACGTCCTCTGCTGCAAGACTCTGATTTTCCCTATGATACCTTCTAGTTTCTCTTGTCTGCTTTTTCCATGTGTTAATTGTTGTGTGAAAATATTGGAAGCAGAATCTGAGACTTGTAATATAATTCTTCCATGTCCTGAAGATTTTGTGTGATGACTGAAGAATTGTATTTTGGTATCTTTTGGAAGTCTGAGAATGTGAACCTTACTCTAAGATAGATTTTATTTGTGAAGATTGAAGGAAAGGTTGCGTGTGCTATCTCGCTGTTTTAACAGGTGTGGGCTTAATTTGTTTTAGCCAAAAATTTGCCAAAGAGGGAGATTGTTGGATATGTGTTTGTTGGCTTCACTTTTGCCTAAAACAAATATTCACTTCAGATGTGGGACACAATATTCCAACATCCAGACCTGGTCTATACGTTCTGGGCTTTGCCTATGTTTACGCACGCGCTTGCTTAATTGAAGGAATCCACACCAGCATGTGTTGGTATGAACCGTGTGCAATTATGAGGAGTTCAGAACATATGTGATTTCTTAAGGAATTGTTGAAATGACTTAGGAAAGTATTTTTAAGGTGACTTTTAATGAGCCTACTTTCTAGGAGTTTCTTTATCCGTCCATGTTGCTTAATCAATAAGTCACTGATCCGATCTGAAGCATGATTGAAGGAATGACACACCTTGCTTCAGTATATAAAGGAGCCTGCAAGACCTGAAGATTCATTAAAGACATTGGTTTACAAAATAGAGTTTTGTTTAGGTTTTGAGTCTTATATCTTCTGAGCCTTTCGTGTATCATCTTGATGCATGTTTAGGACCGTACTTTGAGTTGTAATACTGTGCACTACTCAGAAGCTTTTAAGCAAGGAGCTAGGTAGATTGTGAACTGCATCTAAGCTTTTAAGCAAAGTTGCATGTTGTTATTTTTGAGGGTAACCTCATTTGATTTGAGTCTATAAGGGAGTGAGATGGGATCTCAGATCTAGGAGTTCCTAGGTTGAAGTCTAGTTGGGGTAGGTCCTACGTCATAAGTGCAAACGTGGTTTGCTGAGAGCTTTTGAATACGGACTACACTAGTGGATTTCCTTCCTGGCTTGGTAGCCCCCAAAGTAGGCGACGTTGCACCGGACTGCGTTAACAATTTCTCTGTGCCTCTTTTCTTTCTTGTCTGTTATTTTGTTTTATTATGTTTATGACTGTTAGCTTAATGTTCTAAACATCGTATACAACATTTGTTTACTGTGTTCTGTGTTGGAACGTTGTTTAGAACATCGTAAGTCTAACGTGCCAGAATTTCACATAGATCATCGAGTAATTCGAATCGCTGTTGTTTGAATTGACAGGTAGATCTATGTGATATCTCAATGATCTATATGTCTTCAAGTTAAAGTTTTCAGAATTTTATTTTTGTAAAATCAATCACGTTTAAGTCTTTTTTTTTTTGCTTGTAATTGCAAATCATATATGAATAATATTGTCTTATAGTTTAAGTTTTTCATACCACTTTCAATTGCAAGCATGTAGACATCCTTGAAATTTAAACATAAGTGGAATATGATTGGTAAAGGTTGGTAAAGTTGGTTAGAATACAGACTCTAATTGAAGTATATGAGAAAGAAATCTTGGGGATTCGGGATTCTTCTTTCTTTTGTGCTTTGGCATACAAGGTAAAAATATACCTTGTATGCCAAAGAGCAAAAGTAAGAAGGGTCTACGAGATTTATTCCATATATTCAACAAAGAGAGTCTATATTCTAACCAACTTTACCAATAAAATTCTTATTTGGTTGGTATGTGCCTTTTATTAAGAATACAGTTCTATAGCTATGAATAACTTATGTTTGAATTCCAAGGATGTCTACATGCTTGTAAATAACAGTGGTCTAAACAACTACATAATAAGACGATATCCGTATATGATTTGCAATTGCAAGTATCATGGCTCAAATTTACGTAGAAAACTGAGAAAAAATGAATTAAATGTGCTTGAATGTAACCAAAAAAAATGAAGAAAATGTAACGCAAAGACATATAGATCATTGAGAAATCATATAGATCTAGCTATCAAACTAAACAACACCCACTTGGATTACTCGATGATCTTTCTGACATGATTTTATGCAACATCTACATAAGACATTATCATTGCAATCAAGGCAGAACTTGTTACATTCATTTCCAAGACATTTTGGTGGACTTCGCATGCTGTGAAGAATGTGATGATGGCTAGAAATTTTTTCAGCCAGGTCACACATATCATATCTTAAAAAACAAACACAACAAATTTAATAATAAAAATTTAAAAAAGAATTAAACATGAAATTGCAATTGGAATAAGTATACATTACCGTTCCAGATGCCATTGTTGAAAGTTGATTTTTGAGAAGTCTTAAAGAGAGGGAACTTCTTTGAAGAGTTCATAGGAGAACATTTTTACTCGAAGGTCAGAGTTAAGTTCATGGTTTAACCATTTTTCATTCATAGTTATGATTTTATGTATATGTATCACACTTTAGATTTTTAATTCAATTGTCATTTTAAGGTTTAGTTTGTGCATGCAAAAAAAAAAACTCATTCTTTTGGTCATCTTAGAGGTAATTTTTTGTGATTATCGTATGTTCATTTATGTATATGAATTTCCATTTTGGAGTTATGATTTTATCTATTAACTTGTTGTTCAATTGTGCAGACGGATTGGCTAATATTGGTTGTAGTTTGGGATCTACTTTGATGATTTATGAGTCTTGTCCGACTCAATTAAGACATTTGTTAGTAGCTGATCAAATGGGGGTTCCACAACCTCGTATGATCAATTTGTAATTTGTTTCCTTTGGGCCGTTGGCCGTCTTTACAATCAAAAAAAAAAAAAATTGTGTTGACAACCTGCATTAGCACATTTTTGTGTGGATCCTCTACAACCAATAAGAGATCACATTTAATATAGGGAGAAGAAATATGGTTATGTTAATAACATGTTTATTTACCGATTTTCTTGTTATGTTTTATTAAATAAATTAGTAGTTTTATTTATGTTTTTCAGAGCTTTTTTTGTATAGAAGAGGCTAATTTAGTGAATCAAATGTTGTGTAGGAATACCACATAGCATCACATAGTACAATAAATAGGTTGCAAATAGTCAAGAACACGACCAACAAGAGTAATAGAAAAAGGCACCAAATTGTCACGTTGGGCAAGCATTTGAGCACAACGATTTGCCTCTCTAGAAGCAAAGCATATCAAACCCATCCAATATCTACTCTGAAGTAATGTGTGGATCTCTTGGAGAAGAATGATCAAATGAGTATAAGTGGTATGACCTTTCTTGGCCATATGAAAAAGAGCAAGAGAATCGGTTTCAAAGATGACCTCTATAACACCCAAATCACGAACAAGATAGAGACTGCTTCGAAGGGCCCAAGCTTCAGCAAATAGAGGTACTAAAACTGACTTTACAATATAATCCCTTTAATAAATTACAATGATGAACTTGAAGAGTACCTCCACACTCTGATGAACCAGTGCTATGTATATGGGAACCATCAACATTCATTTTGAGCACTCCAAGGGGCAGTTTCAACCAAAAGGCATGAAAAATTGGAATATTACTTGTTCTCAAATACACATTCGTCGAACTATGATTCTCATCTACCTGATTAATAACTTTGGACCAAATAGTGTGATCCAATAAATAGGAGCATTTTACTACTTTATGTTTTATTTTCAATAAATAGTGTTCTGGACCTGCCAAAAGGATTCTTGGCCCATCCGCTTAGGCCCAATATCACTCCAAGCCCAAACTCCACGCTTGGCATTATTGCTCACAACATACCCCCTCTCCTGAAGGGGGTGCACGAAGCAAAGAGACCGGTTCAAACGAACGCCAACGTCTCTCTTGCACGTTCCCACAATAAAATGTCTGGCAGTTACACTTCCCACGATTTCGTAACCGCCAGAGCCAGGTGTGCCTCCTCAACGGCTCTGCAGCTCTCCACCTCTATAAATAGGGGACTCACTGCAGTCACCAAGGTAGAATTCTTTTCTTCCTCTAAACCCTCACTCTCTGATCTCTACTGACTTGAGCGTCGAAGTGCCTGCAGGTACACACCCCCCATCTGCTCCAAGAAGCATTCTGACGCATTCCACCACCGTCACAACCACCGCATTCAAAGCACCGGCAGTCTCCTTCTGATCAGGTACGATCAGTGGCGCCGTCTGTGGGAAATCTATAAGCTTCCCCATTTTTATCCCTAAAAACCAAAGCTTTTCACAAAAAACTACAATGGCTGCCAACGGTGCCAAATCCCAGTTACGAAGTGAAGTGCGCATTCCTCAACGGGATGGCATGACATCCTCACCTTCACCTGTGGATACACCCAGGGAGGAACCAACTCAAATAGTTCCTCTCCAACATAGGCCTCTGCAAGGTCCCAATCAACCTACAGAGACAGCTGAAGATGCATCAATCGTTGTGCTCATTGGTAACCTGATCTGCACGGTTCAACGACAGACGTCGTTAATCGAGGAACAGAACCGCCGACTGATGGATCAGGAGCAAGCACGTCCAACCATCCAAACTCGGCGATCTCTCTCCCCAACACGTAACAGAAGAGGAAAGACCCCCAGCCGGTCACGATCCAGATCCCCCCAGCACTCGGTGAGCATCAGATCTCCTTCTTTCTACCAGGAGGTCAACAAGGAGATCCCCCCGACGACCTTCACCAAGGAGATCCCCTCCTAGAAGGTCCCCGTCGCGAAGATCCCCTCTGCGTCGAACTCCACCCAGGAGGTCTCCGCCCAGACGTAACGAGCGTTCACGGTCGCCTTCCAGTTCATTGGACACTCGCGATACCCGAACCGATCGTAACGCTTACGGTCCGTTCACACGGCGTATCCGGGAAGCTCCTATCCCTCGCGGACTGGAAAAGCCACCACAAATGGACTCATACGACGGGACTACCGATCCGGATGAGCACATCGAGAACATCGAAGCAGTTCTCACTTACCGGTCGATGCGGGGCGCCGTCAAATGCAAGCTCTTCGTCACTACTCTGAGACGAGGAGCCGTTACGTGGTTCAAGAACTTGAGGAGAAACTCCATCGACTCTTGGAGTGACCTCTACAACGAGTTCACCACCCATTTCACCGCGTCGAGGACGCAACCAAAAACGGTGGCTTCCCTCGAAGCCATCGTCCAAGGAAGAAGCGAGCCTCTCCGAGACTACATTGAGAGGTTCAACAAAGAAGCCGTCCAGGTCCGGGGCACAAATGAGACAATGAAGTTGTACCTCATTGCCAAAGGCCTACACGACGAGACGGACGTGAAGAAAGCTGTCCTTCTGGATTGCCCAAGGACTCTCAACGAGTTCCTAGCGATCGCTAAGATCTACATCGCCTACGAAGAGGCCTTGTACGCGGACAGCCTCAATAAGGTCAGGAAGGAGGAACCTGCTGCTGAATCCTCCAAAAAGCCCTTCCATGAGAAAAATAAGGAAGGCAAAGCTACTCGAGAGAGCAAGAGGCCCAGCAGCCACTTCGCCGAATACACTCCCTTGGCCATGTCAAGGGAGAAGATCCTCGCCGAGATCGCAGTATCCGATCTAGCAGATGTTGGCATCAAGCCACCAAAGGCTCCATCTCATGAGAGGAAAGGGATCGACAAGACAAGTATTGTCGGTTCCACAAGTGCCACGGACACACCACCGACGACTGCATCCATCTGAAGGACGACATCGAACTCCTCATCCAAAGGGGTCGGCTAAAGCAGTACGTGAAAAATCCGAAAGCAGAACGGAAAGTCGTCGAACTCATAGGCGACGGGTCTGAGCCCGGAAGGACCATCGCCATGTCCGTGGAACATCTCGGTGATTTCCCTGACAACGTGGAAATCATCCCCTATTCATGCACCTGGGAGCAGTTCCCTATCGCCAACATCATCACCAGAGGAACGCTGAACATTTCCACGGGCAGCATGAAGAGGAAATTTCAGGAGCTCATGGACGTCAATGCTATGGCCCCCTCCACTCGAGGAGGAAGGCCACCTTTGGCATTTTATGACTCTGAACTGCCTGGTGGAGCTTCAAATTCTGCCATCCCTTTGCTCGAGCGAGCATCGATGGCCAACGCAGATGTCAGACGAGTCCTGATAGACACAGGGTCCTCATACGACATCATGTACACCAGCCTGTTCAGAACTCTCCAACTGACGGAGAAAAACCTTTCTCCCTATGTTGGGGATGAACTCTATGGCTTCAACGGCTCATCCACTCAACCATGGGGGTACGTAGAGCTACTGGTCACCTTCGGCGAAGAGGAGGCCAAAAAGACAATAAATGTCCCATTCTTGGTGATCGACTGCCCTTCTCTCTATAACTGCATTATAGGGAGGACCGGGTTAGCCCAGCTGGGGGCCGCATGTTCAACCGCTCATTTGAAGTTGAAGTACCATGCAAAGGACGGCATCATCGCCTCTCTCAGCGGAGACATCGAATCTGCAAGAAGATGTTTCCTCCAAGCTAATAAAACCCAGAACTCGGTTTCCCAACCCAGCAAACCTGCTGGGGACAAAGGGAAAGGTGCTGCGAGTACCCTGGACGCCAACTTGGTCGAACTTGACCCCAGGTTCACCAAGGAAGACCTGAAGGAGAAAAAACGGGAGAAGAAGGATCCGCTCAACGCGAAACTTCTTCGACCTGTTCCCGATGGTGAATTCGAGCTGGTCCCTTTCGGGAACGACCCCTCGAAGAATTTCAAGATCGGCAAGGATCTCCCAGAGCTCATCAAGAACCAGCTGGTCGCCTGTCTAAGGGAGAACGCTGACCTGTTCGCCTGGAGCGCAGCTGACATTCCCGGAATCGACCCTAGCGTCGCCTGTCACCAACTGACAGTGGATCCTGGAGTTAGCGCTGTAGCCCAGCGTCGTAGGAAGCAGTCTCCTGAAAAGTCAGAGGCTGCAGAAAAAGCTATAAAAGACATCCTAGAGGCAAAGTTTATTTCCGAGGTCAAATACACCACCTGGCTTTCCAATGTTGTACTTGTCAAGAAATCTAATGGAAAATGGCGTATGTGTGTTGACTATACCGATCTCAATAGGGTCTGCCCTAAAGACGCATATCCTGTTCCTAGCATCGATAAACTCGTTGATAATTCCTCTGGCTATAAACTTTTATCCTTTATGGACGCCTATTCTGGGTACAATCAGATACCCATGGCTGAAGAAGATAAAATGAAAACAGCCTTCATGACCGAATCTGGGAACTGTTACTACAACGTAATGCCCTTCGGTCTACGAAACGCGGGGGCTACTTATCAACGTATGATGAACAGAGTCTATGACAAGGCACTTCTTGGCGACATTCTCGAGGTATACATGGATGACATGGTCGTAAAATCCCAACAAGAGGTGGATCATGCCGCCCATCTCAAAAGAGTGTTCGAGCAAACTCGGAAGTACAACATGCGCTTCAACCTAGAAAAATGTACCTTTGGAGCGAATCCAGATAAATGCCGAGCATTTACTGAGCTTCCAACACCCCACTCCAAGAAGTGCATCCAAACGCTCAACGGAATGTTGACCGCCCTCTCAAGGTTCGTGGCTAAGTCCGCTCAACACGCACTTCCTTTCTTCAAGCTCTTGAGGAAAGAAACGAAGTTCGAATGGATGGACGAGTGCGAGACCGCTTTAAAACACCTCAAAGAGACGCTCTCTACGCCACCAGTACTTTCGCGACCAGATCAAGGTGAAACACTGTACCTCTACCTCTCCGTCTCCTCTGACGCGGTAAGCGCCGTCCTCATCAGAGAAACGTCGGAGGGACAGAAACCGGTATATTTCACCAGCAAAGCGTTGTTGGGACCTGAAACCAGGTACCAGAGGATTGAAAAAATAGCTCTCGCACTCCTTACTGCAGCCAGAAGATTGAGGCAGTACTTCCTAGCTCACACGGTGGTAGTCCGGACGGACCAACCCATCAGGCAGATCCTGGGTCGCCCAGACGTGGCCGGTCGGATGATGAAATGGTCACTCGAGCTATCCCAGTTCGACATTCATTACAAATCCAGAAAGGCACTAAAGGCTCAGGTGTTCGCCGACTTTCTCGACGAGATGACTTTCCCAGCTGAGGAAAGCCCTGAAGAATGGACCGTCTTCGTAGATGGGTCATCTAACTCCAAGGGAAGCAGAGCCGGAATAATCATCGAAGACAACAAAGGTATCGTTTTCGAAATTTCCCTCGCTTTATCTTTTCCTGTTACCAGTAACACTGCAGAGTATGAAGCCTTCCTGGCTGGCTTGCGAACCGCCAAAGACATGGGGCCAAAAAGGTGAAAATCTTTACCGACTCGCAACTAGTGGCTTCCCAAGTCACAAGAGAGTTCCAAGTAAAAGAAGACCACCTCCAAAAGTACGTCCAGTTAGTACTAGAGAAAATGAAATAATTCGACGCCGTAGAAGAAACTCACGTTCCCCGCGAACAGAATACTCGGGCAGACATTCTTTCAAAACTCGCAAGTACGCGAACTGCGAACGGAAACAAAACGGTAATACAAGAGGTCCTCGGCGAGCCAAGCACCCAGAACATAGGAACTCTACATCAAGAGGTCAACTCGATCATCGGAATGGAAGATTGGAGGGGACCCATCTCTCGATACATAGAGAATGGCGAACTCCCGACCGATCCGCAAGAACAGACAAGGTTGAAACGAAGGGCCTTCTCATTCACTTTAGTGGAAGGAACCTTGTACAAAAGAGGTTTCAACATTCCGCTAATCAAGTGCCTAGGACCCAATGAGACCCAAGAAGTCCTCGCCGACATCCACGACGGCATCTGCGGACAACACCTTGGTGCAAAAGCTCTCGCAAAAAAGGTCCTACGAGCAGGATACTACTGGCCTACCATGTTGAAAGACGCCCAAGACTACGTGAACCTCTGCGATAAATGCCAGCGACACGGGGACATGCACATAGCACCTCCCGCTGAGCTAACATCCTTGGTCTCACCTTGGCCTTTCACGTGGTGGGCCATCGACCTTTTGGGACCATTCCTCAAAGCCGCTGGGCAACTAAAATATCTGGTCGTCGCAATTGACTACTCAACCAAATGGATTGAAGCAGAACAATTGGCCAAGATCACGGCCAAAAACGTACTCTGCTTCTTCAAAAGAAACATCTTAGCAAGATTCGGAGTACCAGCATTAGTGATATCCGACAATGGTACACAGTTCACGGACCAAAGGTTCCAGGACTACCTAAGGAATATCGGCATCAAGCAAAGCTTCACCTCCGTCGAACACCCTCAAGCTAACGGCCTCGCCGAGGCTGCAAACAGGGTCATTCTGCGAGGAATATGAAGAAGGCTAGACTTGGCCAAAACTCGATGGGCTGAAGAGTTACACGCAATACTATGGGCCTACAGAATTACTCCCCATTCCACAACTGGCGAGTCACCTTTTCGACTCACGTACGGGACAGAAGCGGTCTTACCCATTGAGTTAACTGAACTCACATGGCGTACGAACGCCAGCACTGACTTCCCGGTCAACACAGAAAATCTACATGAAGAGCTCGAATTCGTCGACGAAGTCAGGATAGGGGTAACCTTGCGAGAAGCAGCGCTAAAATAGAAAATAGCTGCTCGCCACAGCAAGAAAGTCATCAAAAGAGAATTTGAAGTAGGAGACCTCGTCCTCCGGCGAAACCAGAAGGATTCCGAAGAAGGGAAGCTCGCCGCCAACTGGGACTGCCCCTTCAGGATCCGGATGAAGACCGGGACGGGAGCTTATGGACTCGAAGACCTATATCAAAATGCAATTCCAAGGACTTGGAATGCAGAAAAACTCAACAAGTACTACACTTAGATGGCAAAACAACGCCAACTCACTCTAATGTACGTACTTAGTTCTATACAACGAACTCATCGCTCCCCGTCGAGCAAATAAACGGAAGAGGAAAGTCGTGCCACTCAGAATCCAAAAAGAAAAAGGATGAGAGGATTTTACATAATAAATTCTCTTACTCCTCAGTATGTACGCTTACCGCTGCGACCTCACTGCTCAGCATGTTAGGTAGAACCCCAGCTCGCGATGGGTGTTTCACGCCTCAGTGGAGTGAACTTAGAAAAAATTCTCTCGTTCATCCGCTGTTCACGTCCATAACTTTGGGCACACATTCAGATAAACAATCTCTTGGATGTGCAATACTTCTAACTAATACTCCGCGTAAACAGTTAGAAAACTTCTTGGTTGAGCTCTTCCTTGCAAAAACTACGCAAAGGTAAAAACTTTCCAAGCAAAGTAAATTATTACCTGGAAAGCAAAAGGCACAACTTTGATTTCATCAAGTCAAAACTACAAAACGCTGGGCGAGCATGCAAGACTCTCCAGTCATTAAGTCACTTCGTCGAAATAATGACTACGGGGGGTAGCCCACCCCGCCACACTCAACTGAAAGAGCTTCGCAATCCGAAAGCAGACAAGTTTGCAAGTTGAACAACTAAGAGCGCACGAATTATTGCAATCTGTCAAAAACATAAGGCAGATAGATAATTTGCTCTCGACAGCAGCTAAGAGCATATGAATTATCGCAGTTTATCAAACATACAAGATAGATAGATAATTCCCTCTCAACAATACTTCAAACAATATCAAAAAGCCTCACACAACGAGCACTCAAAATTCAAAACATTATACTTGAAAGTAAATCATACACTTTGGAAACAAGTATAATTGAGAATAAAACAATCATATTATAAAGGTGTTAAAACCACTAAGGGCGCACAATGTCATTACAAGTTGGTTGTTGAACAAGAGATTAATTACAAGGCCTCATCAGGCCTGGCTTTATCAACATGCCCGTCTTCTTCCTCAGGATTAGGAGGCGGAACAATCACCCCGTCTTTCACCTCGCTAAGAGGATGAATTCCTTCCACATTCAGCTCAACGCCAGGGTTCGCCACCTTCAATTGGGCCACCGCCCGATCAAAGCCAAGCTGAAGGGCCTCCACCAAGCTTCCTTCCAGCTCACCAATCATGTCCACAAGGCCGGCGCGTCGCAGGACAGCGAGGTCTTCTGCCTCATCTTTTCCAGGGAGGTCCGCCTTCTTCAGAGCCTCCTCCAAAGACACCTTCTCCTCCGCCATCTTCCGTGAGTAGTCGGTTGCTTGCTCAAGAGCAGTCTGAGCTCCAGACAACTGCTCCTTCAAAGAAGCAAGCTGACGGTCACGCTTCTCAGCGACGGACCTCTTGCTCCTTTGATCCTCCTCAAGAGCGGCAACCTTGGTGGTCAAAGCGTCCTTCTCCCGCACCAGAGCATCGACCCGAACCTCACTATCCAGAGAAGCATTGTTCAGGGCAGCAGCAACCTCCAGAGCCTTCATGGTGGAAATAACCCCGTCAGTTATTGCCTTACTCCGGCCAGCTGGACCCGGATCATGGATATTCCTTAGTTCTTCAGCTCGGACCATGCCCTGGGAAGCTGAAGAAAGTCTCCCTTCTCGAAACGGATAGGAACGGCCTTGATCGGAGTGATCGGGTCCTCGGATGGCACTCTAACCCTCTGCCTCTTAGCAGAATCCTGCACCAGCTCCTCAGATGGCTCCTCCCCGTCCAAATCCACCACAGGACCAGGATCTTCTTGCTCGCCGCGTTCACAAGGGCTCCTAAGTCCTTCTTCATTTTCTCTTTAAACACAAAGACAAAGGAAACTGCGTCAGTTAGGAGAATCAAATAAGAAGGCAACAAAGGAGACAAGAACAAAAAGAAAATAATGAACTACCAAGGAAGGCATCAGAATCATCAGAGGTCAACAAAGTGTTGATGAGGCCGGGCTCTGTTACTGGGGTCCCATCCGCACTCATCACAGGGTTCCCCCGTCGGTCAGTCTTCACCCTCTGAGGGAGGGACTCAATGAAAGACCAGAGTTTTTGACAAAGACCTTTCTCCTCGTCACTCAGAGTGACGAAGGTTCGACCGAAGTCCTTCGGTTCATAAGCAAAATGGTCCTGAGACCAGAGCAAGTTGAAGAAAGGATGGCGCTCCTACACACCATCCTTGGCGGCTTCCAAGAGGTTGTCTAAAGCGGCCGCACTTGACAGCCGTATCAAGACGAAATGCTCTTTAAAGTTTTGGACCTTGTCGGCAAAGATCTCGAACATCTTCTGGGTCTGGCGAAAAGAAACCCAGTCTGTACCCCGCTGTACGGTGAAGAAAGAGAAAAAGACATTTTTGGAGGCAAGGATGCGAAGATAATCGCACAACAACTCAAAATCCCTCATGAAGGCATAAGAGTTTGGATGAATCTGGGTAGGTGACAACTTGGTCCAGCGAAGCACCTCCCGCTGGAAGTTAGAGAAAGGGAGCCGAAAACCCATGTCCTTGAAAACCACTTCATACATGGGAAATATGTAATTTTCGTACTCCGAACACACCCTGTCGGACGAACACAGATTCAGTCTCCCTTCTCCAATGGTGACGAAAGGGGCGTCGTTCACACCCTCAGTGGCGAACACAGATTCAGTCTCCAGAGGCTCTTCCCCAGGCCGTAAGACAACGGACGCGGTGACTCCCTCGTTTGCCATAGTAGAACTGGAAAAAGTAAGGGAAAAAGTGAATCCAACATTCAGATCCACCCTTCCTTCACCCATCAGGTCGGCCACGGCAAGGAAGGGATCAAATCGCTACCCTAAGAGAACAGAAGGGTCCAAGGCCTCAACTTAATCAGCGAGCGATCTGTCCCCGATGAATAGACTTGAAGCTTATGGAAGAAACCTAAGCCTGTCGCCAATGTTTTTCTAAACAGAAAACAGACAGCACACCAACATAATCTTTTGATACACGGTGGAAACCGCCACAACCAACGGCGGAAACCATCGAGTCAAACCTACGTCTACCCTAGAAGCATGCAGTCCTACAATTTCTAAAAAAGAACAGAAACTAAACATACAGGAGTAAAGAAACAAGTCATCAGAACGTTACCTGTAAAAAGGAAGAGATTGAAGTTGCGACTCGAAGGCGAAAACTCGGAAGAACTTTGCTTTTGGAAACTGTGGAAAATCTCTAAGTCTCTGAGAAATTTGAAATGCACTGGCGTTCCAAACAACAGTGGAACTATTTATACTCGTTTCACAAACCACCCAAAAGTCACGAAGTCGATCCGATGCATCCCTTCATTAGCAGCTCTTCCGCTAAAACAATGCTTCTACGGTCCAGATTCTATCATACCTGTTCATCCAATGGCTAAGATCCTTCACTACGTTTCTCCAAACGTCAGGATCCAATCAACGGTGATGATGACACCTCGGAAATATAACCCGAGAACACGATGGAAACTATAGGTACTCAAGTGCTACCAACAACTTTCACACGTGTCACTCAGAAGCCAAAGGTCATGTCCCCTCAACTTCTCCCTCGAGACGTTGGCATTAATTACGGAATGACATCCGACCAAACTTCCTGGCGAGGGAATCTTTCCATCCGATCTCATACTGCCGGACATACCCATGCCGGAGTCTGCCACACAGCTAGGCGAACTTACGTCGTTAGATGGAGAACAAACGCTTCGAGATAGGCGAGCCTAGTCGGCCCAAATTCTCAGCATTTTCAGTCCACCTCGCAAACGAGTCTCCGAGTCAAGGCGTGCACAAGTCCCGCGAGCAAGATCCATCTCTTCCTCTAGCACAGGGATACATACCAACTGAATTCCCCTTTAGGTCGGCCTCCGACGAGCAAAACGCTCGCACTTAAGTCATAACTCTTCATCAAGAGCAACGACTTGGGGGGTTACTATTCTGGACCTGCCAAAAGGATTCTTGGCCCATCCGCTTAGGCCCAATATCACTCCAAGCCCAAACTCCACGTTTGGCATTATTGCTCACAACATACCCGCTCTCCTGAAGGGGGTGCACGAAGCAAAGAGACCGGTTCAAACGAACCCCAACGTCTCTCTTGCACGTTGTGCACGTTCCCGCAATAAAATCTCTGGCGGTTACACTTCCCACGATTTCGTAACCGCTAGAGCCAGGTGTGCCTCCTCAACGGCTCTGCAGCTCTCCACCTCTATAAATAGGGGACTCACTGCAGTCCCCAAGGTAGAATTCTTTTCTTCCTCTAAACCCTCACTCTCTGATCTCTACTGACTTGAACGTCGGAGTGCCTGCAGGTACACACCGCCCATCCGCTCCAAGAAGCATTCTGACGCATTCCACCACCGTCACAACCACCGCATTCAAAGCACCGGCAGTCTCCTTCTGATCAGGTACGATCAAATAGGAAATATAAAATGGTGGAACTATGATGAAAATATTGCATTTGTTGAAGTCTTAATGACTATGATTGAGTTTATGATAATGGAGGCCTTCTTCAATGAAATATTTTACACTTAAGCCAAGGATGAACATTCCATAATCTCTTTTAAAGTCCAATCTAATCTTATTGGAGGTGAGTAATCTCTTTCAATTAGAGATAATATAGGAATGTGTAACTATTGATTTAAGAACTTTTGATTATGTTTTGGTCTTTGTTCCCCCGATCCTTGTAACTCCCCTTTCTTTTTTCTTTTAATAAAATTTGTTTATTTGATAATAAAAAAAACTACTTGAGCACAATCTCAACTCAAATATATTTGGGTGGAAACACACAAATAACAAAAAATATTAAATGATGTGAATGAATTATTTCTATTTTAATCTATTTTCATATGTGTGTTCGCCCAAACATTTTTTATTTGGGTTCTGCCCAAGTAAGATTTATAACGTGTTTGGAACCAGAGTATGCATGAGGCCAGACACGTGTTAGATTGAAGTTACACTTAGTAATTCTTGTTTTCCACATAACGATGAGCCAGACGCGCGGCTGCGGTCGGAAGTGAAGGTGACAAAAACACAAGAAGGGGGGTTGAATTGTGTTAGCTTTTTCTTCGTTTTCTCCTAAGCTGAAAACACTGATCAGAAGCAAAGTGAGAAATGCTTCTGAAGTGAAGTTCAGAACTAATATGCAGCGGATAAAAACAGAGAGAGAGAAGGAAGAAAGACACAAAGCAATTATACTGGTTCCTTCCACAAACCGGAAGTAGTCCAGTCCCCCTTGCACTTCCAAGGATAGTTCACTAAAATGTAATATCTGATTACAACTGCTCACTGCTGAACTTAGCAAGAGACTTCAAATTGCTCACGCACACAAGCAAGAGACTTCCTCTGCTCCTGAACACAATCAAGAGACTTCTATTGCTCAAACACAACTGCAAGAGACTTCTAATCAAACAGAATTACAAAGAAAAATGTTTGAGGTTGTAAACTTGATATACAATCAGAGGTGCTCACAATACAAATCAGATACAGACTCTTAAGACTCTAGAATTTCTAAGATATGAACTTGAAAACAGAAATTCTAAGTGAACTTTGAATGCAAAACAATTTCAGCAGAGTTTTGGCACTTGTAAAAATGTTGTTGAGTCTAACGTTCAGCATTACCAATCTCTGAGTCTTCACTCCTTTATATAGAGGTGTGAAAGAGACGTTGTGAAATTGCCAGCACATCAAAGAGAGTCATTTGAAGCTTTGATCAATTACCAATGATCTTTTGCCTGATATGGTTGTTGTCCTATGAAGGATCAATTTGAAATCCATTCTTATTGTGAAGGAACATCGTTGCAGGAAGAGCTGTATTCTAGAGCTGTTTTCTTGTCTTGTAGCAAGGACACTGCATAGTAGTGGAGGTAGTGGTTGTACACATCATACAATTGTACTTTGTCAACGCTTTTTGAAGATAAGCATCCAATGCCTTTAAATCTCCTCAAAAAGACCGTTGCTTTGTATTCCCAGTCTTCTGCATTGCTTTCGAATCCATTAAACAGCTTTTGAAGCTTCAATTCTTCCATCTGATGAATTTCAGCTTCTGGTGATTTTCAGCTTCTGATGAGGTTGCTTCTGATAATCTTGCTTCTGATGAACTTCAGCTTCTGATGATGTCACCACTTCTGGAGTACTTTGTCTTCAGGAACATTTTTTGGACTTCAGGAGCATTTTGTTGATTTCTTAGCTCTCATTTGTTCATCCAGAACCTGTTTAAGATGCAAATTTTTGTATATGGTCCTGTACACTTGAACAAATATTAGCTAGTGCAATTGACAATTTTTAATACCTTGTTATCATCAAAACTCTCAAGGTTCAT
The DNA here is from genome assembly GCF_051527215.1 of Medicago sativa. NCBI lineage: Eukaryota > Viridiplantae > Streptophyta > Magnoliopsida > Fabales > Fabaceae > Medicago > Medicago sativa. The sequence continues at coordinate 34,434,282 of NC_140755.1, read as the reverse complement.
TGTTAAACACATTTTGTTCCAACAATCTCCCCCTTTTTGATGATGACAAACAATAGTATTTAAAATGTGCAATTGTTGTTAATCCAATTAACGAGTTGACTTTAAGGGTATGAGGTTTGAAAGCTCCCCCTGAGTCTAATAGTTCTTAAGGTGAGCAAAAAGTAATATCAGAACAAAAAAGAAAGAAACTAAAAAACTAAACAAGCTAAATGTGTGCAACTAAGGGTTGGCTTGTTTATTCATCATTTCCATCATCTGTCGGATCATCAGTTGAGTTTCATCTTGCTTCTTTTCCATAGCTTCCTGCTGATTCTTCATCTCAAGCTTGAATGCTTCATTGCTCTTTATTAGTTTCTCTTCTCAGATTTTAGCTTCCCTCAATGCTTCTTTAGCTTCTTCTAGCTTTGCTTCAGTAGAAGACTTGTATTCCAGCATGAGTAGCTTCTGTTCTATCAAATCCTTCTGAAGCTTCTTAACTTCCTTCTCCAAGATTGTATTCCTTTGAATCAGGGCTAGATTAGGAGATGTTGTCTTAAGATTGATCTTATTGAGGAAGGTCAAGTCCAGATATCTTGGACGCACTCCTGAAGGGATGAAGTCTGTAACTTCTCTTCCTTTGATACTTAGAGGATTCTGCACCCATGTCCTGAGAATCTTGACTTCCTGCAGACTCTCATTGATTCCTTTCAGCCAGTTTTGAAGCTTCTGCTGAGCTTGATCTTGAATAACTAAGCAAGTAGTTTGGAGTGCAGACAAGATGTAATTAACTCTGTCCTTCAGTTTGCTTCATTGCTTCTTATAGCTCTCTCTGTGAACCAAGTCATTCCAAGCTTGAATGAGCTTGACTAGCTTCTGTCCTAAATCCTCACATACATCCTGAAGTAGAGTAGAATCAAGAAAGATGGTTGGAGGTGAGGGTATCTTTGTAGGTTTTGGTGAAGCTATAGGTACAATGGCTAAGGATGATGATGGTTGGCCATTTGTGGAGTTTGGTGTTTGAGTGTTGCTCGTTGAGGGTTGGTCAGAGACAGTCTCTATAACCACAGTTGAGAAGGATTGATCAATCTCCATATCAGTAGTCTCTGATGTGATTATGTTGTCAGGTACAATGATGGTTTCAGGAATGCAGGGTTTAAGGATTTGTCCAGGAACATAGTGTTCAGGAATAATGTATTCAGGTATGGTGTGATTAGAGCTGATTGAAGAAGCCATTTATAGGTTAGGTGCTTGTTGTTGGGGGCTTTCTGAAGCAATCTCCATAGAAACTACTTCAGAGGCTTTTTGTGAGCTTTGTCTAACCTCTGGTAGTTCACCAGAATAGTGACTTACCAGATTGTCTAGGACAGTTGTGTCTTGGATTGGCTCAGGTGAGGATGGTTGAGATGATGACTCAATAGAGACAGTAGGGTCAACTATTGTTAGTGGTTTGATAGTTTGTGGGTGAGATGATGTTGTGGCAACAATTACTTCAGGAGCAACCAAGTTGAGGGGTGGAATAATCTGTGGTTGAAAAGGATGATTGTTGGAGTAAGCCCTAATAGCCAATCTATGTTGATTGGGTTTGGCTTTGTATCATGATATTGATATAAATATATATATTGTGAAAATATAAATTATAAGGCGTTTCTTTATTGATTTTGTTTTGTTTCAAAATAATAAAGTCCCTAGAATAGTTAGTCCGTTTAATGGAACATTAAGTATAACTTAATTGTGAGACCCCGTTAAACATAAGGAAACTATTCTTAAAGTATCCGTAGTCAAGCTTTATTGAGAAGTGGGATATCATTAAAGCATAGAGACTATTATGTGGGTAGACTGATGATCACATCTCACAGATCATGGATTAAGAGTTATCAAGTCTTCACATAGATATAAATATTGGGAGTAATATTTATATTGGATTGACCCGCCGTGAGAATACTACATAGTAAGTTATGAAATTGTCATAAGATATTCTCACAATGATAATAGTGTATATCGCTCTTAGACCTGAAACCACTATGATCCCTAGATGTGGACTCAAGTGCATTGTTGCCATTCTAACGTTGTCTGTAAAAGGATAACCATAACGTTGGTTGATGGGTACTTGATGAATCATGCTGAGGGACATGAGTGTCCTAGATGGGATATGTCCCTCCTCATAAATAGGAGATATATCTTTAGGCCTCTTGATGAAATATGACTGTAAAATTGCATGGCCATGCCGAACTAAGTCAATATAAGATATTGGACTTATTCGTTATTAAGTATATTTTGGAATCAAGGAATATAAACATTGATCTATACAAGGGTGACAATATCTATGCCTTGGGATCAATAAAGATATCGAGACAAAGGAGTAATTGTACACATGAGTATTATCATGGAAAGGTTTCGTCAGATCACTTGACATTCTTGTCACTTGGGTAGCAATGATGTGTTGCTAGATACCGCTCATTGTTTATAGTATTAAATATTAGATTTAATATTATTGCCAACGTGACTAGAACCTATAGGGTCACACACAAAGAACAGTCAAAAGAGAAATATATAAGTATGACTTATATAAGGGGTGCGTTTAGTAAATAACGCTAATTAGTTAGCAAAATTACTAAACTCGTTGTTGGGCTTACTGAAGCCCAATAGTGACTTCTGACTTGAAGAGCACACTAGAAGTTCTATAAATAGAACTCTAGTGCTGAAGTTTTTGGTTACACATTTTTGAAGTAACCCCTTTCTTCTCTGCACTTCCAATTCATTGGCTAGCACCGAGTTTTGGAGGAGCACTGTTCGTGTGGACTTTCTAGAGGCTTTGCTGCTTGCTGCTTGCTTGGCTGTGATCGAGATTCCAGTTTCCAGTTCCAGCTTTCAGATTCCACAGTTCAAGGTAACAATCGAATCACTGATTCATGTTTGAATTTCGTAATGATCCAAGGAATGAAAATCGAAAATTTTCCGCTGCTTCTACTCCATTCTTCTATTCGATTTTCCTTCAGTGGTATCAGAGCCAATTATAACCTTGAATCGGATTGCTTTGTTACTGCTTTATGTTTTAATTTGATTAAACATATTGAATGTAATTAAAATTAATTGTGATTTATTCAAAAATTTGTTACTAGCGTGTGAATTTGATTCAAAATCTAGTAGCTGTCAAAGTGTTGACATCACGGGTAGCCATATGCATATATTTGAACGGTTTGAATTTGATTCAAATCAAAATAATAATATTTGTAGCAAATCAAAAGGTCATGTTTGTGGGACAAATAAGAAACCGTGATTTATTCATCAAATATTTAAGTGGATATGGTTTTATTCTTTCAAATAAGAGGAATCCATTTAACTAGCATATTCGTGGAATGCAAATCCTAATGATAACAATATTAAGTGTTAATATTTTATTATTTAAATAATAAGAATTAATTAAACTTGATATCATATATGTGATATATGATTCTAACACAACATCATTATATGTGATATATTGATGATGTCAATCGTTCAATAGGTTTTATGAAATTGATTGTGAATTTGTAGTCAATTCGTGAGATTGAGCTTCGATATCCGAATATCCGATTCTGGTGAAGCATCAAAGATCCGGTTGTCCATACTGAACAAACAATTGTTAAAACTATTGATGTTTGATTGTCGTATTAGGGTACCTAACTATACAAAAGTTGTATTATTATGGTTGATCAATTGTTTTCAAGAAGATTGTTGTGACTTTGAACAATTCGTGAGATTGAGTTTCGATATCCGAATCGGGTGAAGCATCAAAGATCCGGTTGTTCATGCTATACAAACAATCCTTGAAAATATTTATGTTTAATTAATTTATTCAATTTGAGAAAGGTAGTAAATTTAAAATATATGATTTTGAAAGAGTTTCAATATCAAATATGATTCTTTGAATTTGGTAATAAAATATTTGCTTAATTTTAGCACCATAATTTGTTTTGGAAACAAATTGATCGCCTAAATAATGCATATTTAATTATAATAATTATTGAGTGTCAATATTACTATAATTAAGTAAATAAATAAATAAAAAAGAAATTCTACCTTTTGGATTGTTTTTCAAAAGTTGTTTGAAAAGGTAATAAACGATCCTAAATTTGATAGTAAATTTAAAAGATCTTGATTTGAAATAGTTTCAATGTCATATATGATATTTTGAATTTATTTAAAAGATTTGCATAATATTAATATAATTTGTTTCTAATTTAAAAGTATCATGATTTTGAAAATGTTTCAAAATCAGATATGATCTTTTAGATTTGGTCCTAAAATTTGCATATTTTAATTTTATTTATGACCCGTTTGATTTTAAAATTAGTTTCAAAAGGAATATATACATATATATATATGAATAAATTTTATATGACATATATCTCGGTCAAAAATATTATGTCCAAATCTTGATTGATTCTAAAATTATTTAAAATAATAATAAATAGTTATTATTATTTATTATATGGTAATCAATCATAAAACGCAGTTAATAATAATATCAATCATGTTTATGTGCATGGCTTTTCGATTTGCTTTGATGTTTCAGAAATCGTTTCTGGTGAAACGTCAAACCTTTCGATTATACATATCGACAGAAGCATGATTGGTAAATTCTGTATAACAACGATATATGTGATATACTGGATTTGATTGTATTTTAAATAAGTCAGATGATATTTGTTCATATTAATTGGTCTGATGTATGGAGCTTCGTAACCGATTATGTGTACTCTGGTGAAGCATCCTAGACTCGATCATGATATGTGAATAAACAATCAGAGTACTTGTTTAATAAGATCAGATTGTTATGACAGAATTAGGGTTTGTCGAAACGGTTAGGGTAACCAGAAACGCGTCAAGTGTTGATGCAAAATACAGTGCTAATTCAAAGTGAATCGTTCATATGTGGAATTTTAATTTAATTTATTTAATTATAAGGTATAATTAATAATAATAAAAGTGTGTTTGTTATTATTATCATGTGAATGATTATGGCCTTAGTCCTTTTATTTTATTTCTTTTGGATATTAAAATACGGCCTGCGTGTCGTGCCTCTCTCTTATATCTCTATTGTACATTCTCTTCTCATCCACTCCCTCGTATGTAAAATGAGTTTCTTTCATATGTAATGTAAATAGAATGCAAAAATAGGGCTCATGACGTTAGGATAGTCCTGGAGGTCAAGCTTGGAGAAGCAAGGTCGTTTCTAGGATTAGTTTAAATTCTCTCATTGGCTTGAGAGAGTCATAGCGTTAGGATGGCCATAATCATGTCACTTTTATTATTGTATAATCGTTATGCATGTTATGATTGGAGTGCGAATATATATGATATATAAGCCGTGGTGAGGTGAGATCAAACTTAATAAAAATCCTTCAATTCAAAATATTAAGTTTAATGATTTCCAAAAGTTTAACACCCTTCAAGACTAATATCGAAATGTGTAGGTTTCGCCTTCGCGAGGTGCACTTTCTATACTAGTAAGTTGCGGTGCGGTAATCCAATTTACCCAAGTGTTATTCTTTTGGGTTTAACTTAACTAAATTAATTTTAATAAGATTAAAATAAATTTAGAAGCAATGTTTGGGAACATCTATATGATAGATTAGAGTAAGGAGTTATTCACTCAAATGATTTGAAAGTTGTATGAGATACAATTGGAAGGAGTTCCTACCTAAATAACTGAGTTTTGAGTACAACCCCCGTTGACTTAAAGCAAGGTGAAATATGGATTTCAACCCACTAGAAAATCTTCCAATGAGATTTTCCGATTCAAATGTTGAAGGTCATTTGTTTTGAGTAAAATAGTGGGAGCATATTTAATTAAAGGCCTAATTAATTATGTTTTATATCATGATACATTTTTTTATTTTATTTTCTGTATTTAGAATTTCTTCGGCATATATATTTTATTATACTGTTAAATGTTCTTATGAAGAACAAAATCTTCAGAAAGGAGTTTCTGAATTGGTACAAAATTAAGAATTGTTCATAAGAATGAGAAAAACTGTTAATGTTTTGAAAGAGTCAAAATAGAAGTAAGACTTCTTATCTACCCATATAGTTATAGAAAGTTAAATTTCTACTTCTGCATCATAGGTATATGATACTTGATGATTAAATCTCATATTTGTTGAAATATAGACAGTTTAAAAGAAGCGGGAGATTAACTATAAGTGAAGTTCACTTACGTCTAGAATGAAACAAATTGTGTCATTGACATAGGAGCTAATGCTTGGACTTAAATTTAACTTGATATGGAACCAAATAATTTTTATTAAATTCCATATAAAATAGAAGCATTAAATCATAAATCTTGTATTGACAAGAGAATGATTGTGTAGTTGAATAATAGACAAACGTTGTCCTATTATGCAAATTATGTTTTCTATAGAAGTATGCTAATCAAGTAATGGATTTGAGTTCCATGATCTTGATAAGCTGGTCTATAACTTATGTGAAAAGAGGATCAAATGAGATTTGAACCTTTTGTAGATTATTGGCATCAACGTTTAGTACAAACAATTGTGATTCACATTTCCAAAATCCATGGATATGGACTATTGGACTCATTTGATTTTATATCATTCGAAGGATGTGAGCCCCACTTTTCAAAATAGATTAGTACACCGGTCACCAACAAAGGTGAAAGGACACATAATTTATTTGAATTGATATACATATGAGATGTATATGGAGAACTAAACATATTTGCTAGATATTGTTTCTATTACTTCATCTAACATTACTAAATCATGTAGTAGATAAGCAAATATGGCACGATTCAAGAAAACTTTGAAATTGTTCAAAGATTTTAACAATGAAGTAAAAGGAATAAGTTTGAAAAGTATAAAGACTATACGAGTAAGTCGTGATGGTAAATGTTTGATTAATGAGTATAATGATTATTTATATCGCTTCATGTTTGACATAACTCGATCTAAAATAGTTTGATTATAACTCAATGACTCTTGAAATTAACTAAATTACAGTTATTCTTCACCCACAACAAAGTTCCAATTAAGTAATCATAAAGACACCATATTAGATATGGAGGTAAGAGTACCTAGTTTTGACTTTATGATAAATTGAGGTTATATGGTTTATTAGATAAACTAAACTTCGAATTTAATGAATGTATAATTGTGTAACTATCCTTAGGAAACTAAAGGATATTATTTCTACATCTTCTTCTTTGACAAAATTTGTTTGTCGCTAGAACTGGAGTATTCCTTTTCAAGGAGTATGTCTCTACAGGAGCCAGTGGGAGTGATGTAGAACTTGAATTAAAACAAGTAACACAAAATACACATCTCTCTAAAAATGGAACACGAGTTGATTCAACAAAGGGTTGTTGTTAAATCATCAGTTTGAGTAGCACAAGATCTAAATGGCTTGAACTTTGAGAAGTGGATCTATGTACACAGACCATATATGGATGTTGGAATGTGAGTTTTCTTTTAGAATACTGACATGGATGGTATTATGAATACCTTTAAGATGTGATTGATTGTATATGGTTTCATGCAACTCATGATGCAAATTATGACGAAACCATTACATCATCGTAATGCTTAAATCTAACGATCCCAATTGCCATTGTTGTATAATACATGTTCTAGAAGATGGATAACGAGGTTGTATTCCTTAATTGGAATAACATTATATATGTATTTGACATATGTAGGATTTCGTTAATCCATAAGATACTAGAAAGGTACATGTATTACAATAATTCATTTATGAATTAGAAAAATCTTCTTGAAGTTGAATTATTTGTTTTATTAGTGAAGTTTTATGAAAAACTTTGATTAATAAAAATCTTGTGCACACAAGGAGAATAGTGGGAGCATTGATATTAGTTTGGTGGAGTATGTGGATGACATACTAGTCACCAAAACAATTTATCTACACATGTGAGACATGGTTAGAAAATTATTTTCAATATGTACCAAAATTGATTGTAGTGTTCAACACTAGAATACTTTCAAGAATATCCATGGATGTCTTAAAGGACTAAGGATTGTTTCTTGAACACGGATTAAAGGATAATTGTAAAGAAGTTACAATGATGCTGACTTTAATATCGGTGTACAGTATATCCAAATCGCAATTTGGAATAAATGCTATGCTTGGATATCAACTATGAAATTTGTAAAAGTACAAGCTTCAAATAGTTGTTGTTTCTATTACAGATGTCAAATATATATGATTTGGATTGTTTAGCTCATAACTGAGCGAAACCATGTGTCTCTTGCGTTGCGGATTCCATTGATCCCGTCTGAGGTGAAATTGGTTTAATCTTGCGAGCAATGAATACTTGATCTCACCAATAATCCAAATGTATACTTTGACACTTCGATTTCTTTTCGATAGAAGATCGAAAGTGGAAATTGAAAGAAGTATGACCTACCAACATAGGAAAGAGTTCCTTATCTGCTAGTAGAGTATCTTGCCCATAGTGTGCTTGATGCTAACACTTGACCAATAGATATTGAGTTAATATTTGATTGGCTTTTAGTGCTAGTGGGAGATTCTTGGAGTAAGCCCTAATAGCCAATCTATGTTGATTGGGTTTGGCTTTGTATCATGATATTGATATAAATATATATATATATTGTGAAAATATAAATTATAAGGCGTTTCTTTATTGATTTTGTTTTGTTTCAAAATAATAAAGTCCCTAGAATAGTTAGTCTGTTTAATGGAACATTAAGTATAACTTAATTGTGAGAGCCCGTTAAACATAAGGAAACTATTCTTAAAGTATCCGTAGTCAAGCTTTATTGAGAAGTGGGATATCATTTAAGCATAGAGACTATTATGTGGGTAGACTAATGATCACATCTCACAGATCATGGATTAAGAGTTATCAAGTCTTCACATAGATATAAATATTAGGAGTAATATTTATATTGGATTGACCCGCCGTGAGAATACTACATAGTAAGTTATGAAATTGTCATAAGATATTCTCACAATGATAATAGTGTATATATATCGCTCTTAGACCTGAAACCACTATGATCCCTAGATGTGGACTCAAGTGCTTTGTTGCCATTCTAACGTTGTCTGTAAAAGGATAACCATAACGTTGGTTGATGGGTACTTGATGAATCATGCTGAGGGACATGAGTGTCCTAGATGGGATTTGTCCCTCCTCATAAACAGGAGATATATCTTTAGGCCTCTTGATGAAATATGACTGTAAAATTGCATGGCCATGCCGAACTAAGTCAATATAAGATATTGGACTTATTCGTTATTCAGTATATTTTGAAATCAAGGAATATAAACATTGATCTATACAAGGGTGACAATATCTATGCCTTGGGATCAATAAAGATATCGAGACAAAGGAGTAATTGTACACATGAGTATTATCATGGAAAGGTTTCGTCAGATCACTTGACATTCTTGTCACTTGGGTAGCAATGTTGTGTTGCTAGATACCGCTCATTGTTTATAGTATTAAATATTAGATTTAATATTATTCCCAACGTGACTAGAACCTATAGGGTCACACACAAAGAACAATCAAAAGAGAAATATATAAGTATGACTTATATAAGGGGTGCGTTTAGTAAATAACGCTAATTAGTTAGCAAAATTACTAAACTCGTTGTTGGGCTTACTGAAGCCCAATAGTGACTTCTGACTTGAAGAGCACACTAGAAATTCTATAAATAGAACTCTAGTGCTGAAGTTTTTGGTTACACGTTTTTGAAGCAACCCCTTTCTTCTCTGCACTTCCAATTCATTGGCTAGCACCGAGTTTTGGAGGAGCACTGTTCGTGTGGACTTGCTAGAGGCTTTGCTGCTTGCTGCTTGCTTGGCTGTGATCGAGATTGTAGTTTCCAGTTCCAGCTTTCAGATTCCACAGTTCAAGGTAACAATCGAATCACTGATTCATGTTTGAATTTCGTAATGATGCAAGGAATGAAAATCGAAAATTTTCCGTTGCTTCTACTCCATTCTTCTATTCGATTTTCCTTCAGGTTGAGGGGTAGTCTTTCACAGACATTGTTTCTCATTTCAAACATTTCGCCTATCCTTTCATTGATGCTAGGAACCATAGGCTCAAAAGGAATTGTCTGAGAGGACTTTTTGTAGGTTCTGGTTGTTGATGAATGGCCATTTTGGGTGGATGGGTAAAGTTTCCCTAAGGGTACATCATCATAATCAGTAGCTGATGATGATGAGGTGGAATGGGATGATGAGGATTGGGTAGAGTTTGATTCTACTTCTACAACAGAATGAGTAGGAGAAGATTCAGGGATACCTGTAGCAGCTTCTGAAGCAGCATTTTGATCCTCCTGAGCTCCTCCACCAGCAGTCACAATCATCAACATGTTTTCAGCTTCTAAAGAAGCTAGTTCTTGCACAGCTTTAGTAGCTTCAACAACCTGTTGTGCTGAAACACCAGCATCCTCTCTTGCAAGGCTTGAAGCAGGGACTTCAATACCTTTAGCCAATTCTCCTATCTTGGCTAGTGTTGCAGCATCCACAACCTTCTTCTTCTTAACCTCCCTGGTGACCAAACTAGTAGCATCTTCAACTTCTTCTTCTTCTTGAGTCACATATGCAGACTCCTTCAGCTTCCTTGTTACAACCTTCCTCTTCTTCTTAGGGATGGAGGGTTGTTTAGGAGCAACTCTAGTTGAAGCAGCAACAGTTTTGCCACTTCTTGTCTTCTTGTTCAGAACCACATCAGTGTCCAGGTCCTGAACTTCCTATGCAATTGATGGTAAGCCAGAACCACCAATTTTCAGCTTGTCAGCAGCAGCTTTCCCTTTCTTTGCCTTCTTGGTAGGTTGTTCAGCTTCAAGGTATTCTTCCTTAGAGGTCGCCTTCCTCTTGGATTTTCTATTTTTTGCAACCGGCAGAGCACCACCATACATTTCATCAGGTACTTCATCCTGCGTGATGACCTTGCCATATGTTTCATAATGGTCTTTGATGAAGTGTATCTGAACTTCAACAGGGTCCTTCTTGCAAATAAGTGGAAAGTCCTCCATTAAGTTGGACTTAGCACTAGATTCACTCAAGTCAGTACTGAGCTTGGTGACTGTACTGATCAGCTTCATGTGCTTGAGTGTCTTGGCATTGATGAACTTCCCGGTTGTAGTGTCAAGCTGCTAGTCTGAATAGATTTGGACACCACTGAGTAAATCCATAATCCCTCCTTGATGAAGGATTTCTGATATCAGCCTTCCATAAGGAACCCATCATCTTTTCTTCTGTTGACTCTCCCTCAGCTCCTTGATCATATACTTGAAAATATACTTGGGAACATTTACCTTTTCCTTCTGAATGAAGTGATGAAGGAAAACTTTCTGCCCCAATGAGGGTTGATCACCACCACCACCTTTTGGAAGCGGATTCTCATTCTGAATCTTCAGAAGCATCTTCTTCTCAATGCTTAGGTCAGCATATTTTCCTGGAGTGCTGGAGTTGAACATGGACAAGTTGACAGTTTCATTCCAGGGGCTGTTCTTGGCATTTGGAATTTCTACTCCTGAGTATTTACCAGAAGCATCTATTCTGAGTACAGATGTTATTTGCCATTCAGCAATGAACACTGGAATTCCCAAGACGCTTGACCTAATCTCCACACAAGTAAATGGTTCACATCCCATTTCTTCTCTTGTTTTCCCTTTCAGAGTAGGGTCAAGTAGAATCTTCTGCCTTTCTTCAGCTTCAGAAGCCGGTTTGTCGTAAACTGATGCTCTTACCCAGAAGTGTTTTACCAGTGCTTCGTATGTTGGTCCATTCAACTTGTTGAAGTATGGCATAAGCCCTTGTGCTTTGTAGTAGCTTCTGATGTCACACCCATGGAAAGCTAGAGACTCAAAATCCACAGGATTCTCTATTTGAATCTTTAACTCCCATTCTTCCACGGACATGGTCCTTCCCGTAATCTCGTAGGCGGGGGCTTCTTGTGAGGACGATTCCAGAGCACCTTTTTGTTGCATGTTAGAAGTTGATTATGGAATATCTTGATTCGAACTTGATGATGCCATAGATGATGATGAAGATTTTAGGGTTCTAAGGTTTTGAGATGTAGAGAGATGCGCTTACTTCGCAACGAAGGTTGAGAGAGGAAAGTGTTTGTAGTGAAGTGAGTAGTGTGTGAATTGACTAAGTGTTTTGAGTAAAACGTTTGCAATTCAGAAAAGAGACAAACAAACACAGTATTAATGACAAAGGGGGCGCGTGACAGTACATTCAAAGCTATAATCATCATTGCCCTCTTACGTTATACAACCGTACACATAAGCCATGTCAGAAGTTCTCAGAGTAACTGCCAAGTTAGTGGGCCAGGTGTCACTAAAAAGTAACTTCTAGCGTTTCCACTAACTTTGCTATTCAGGAGCACAAAATCAAGCTTCTGGACTTCAGATGCTGACATCATCATTAGAAGCACATTTTCCTCAGAACCTCAATGAAGAGCTTCTGATGGACCATAGCTTCTGAACAGACTTCAGAACCTAAATTCCTATTCAGGAGCAAGCAAACTTTAATTAGACACAAAGTGCATGTTCAATTTTTTTTTTTTATAAAATCAAATCTTTCAACAGTTAAAGGCTTAGTAAATATATCCGCCCATTGATTCTCATTATCAATGAATTGTATATCTAAAATTCCTTTTTGAACATAGTCTCTGATAAAATGGTGTTTGATTTCAATATGTTTGACTCTTGAATGCAAAATTGGATTTTTAGACAAACAAATAGCATCAGTATTATCATAATAAATGGGAATACTGTTAGCAGTAATCTGATAATCTTCCAACTGATGTTTCATCCAAAGTAGTTGTGTACAACAACTTGCAGCTGAAATGTATTCTGCTTCTGCTGTATACATAGCAATAGTTGCTTGTCTCTTGCTAGCCCAGGATATCAGATTATCACCCAGAAATTGACAATTGCCACTGGTTGACTTTCTTTCAATCCTATCACCAGCATAATCAGCATCACAGAATCTAACCAACTGATAATCTAAAGATTTTCGATAAAGGAGTCCAAGATTAGTTGTTCCTTTCAGATACCTGAAGATTATCTTAACAGCAGTTAAATGAGATTCTCTAGGATCTGATTGGAATCTTGCACACAAGCATACACTGAATAAAATATCTGGCCTAGATGCAGTGAGGTATAACAGAGAACCAATCATACTTCTGTACAGCTTCTGGTCTACTTTTGTTCCAGTATCTTCTTTGCTTAAGGTGCAGGTTGGATGCATTGGAGTGTTCATCACTTTACAATCTTCAGCTTGAACTTCTTCAGAAGCTCCTTAGTGTATTTTGTTTGATGAACATAGACTCCATCTTTGCTTTGATTAATTTGAATTCTAAGGAAGAACTTCAGCTCTCCCATCATACTCATTTCAAATTCATCCTGCATTAACTTAGAAAATTCCTTGCAAAGAGATGCATTAGTTGAACCAAATATTATATCATCAACATATATCTGCACAACAAGAATGTCTTTCTCAATAGTTCTTCTGAAGAGTGTTGTGTCAACTTGGCCTATTTTAAAATCATTTTTGATCAAGAAATTACTTAGTCTATCATACCAAGCTCTGGGAGCTTATTTCAAGCCATATAGTGATTTCTTAAGTTTGTAAACATGGTCAGGATGCTTAAGATCCTCAAAACCAGGAGGTTGCTTGACAAACACTTCTTCTGCAATGACTCCATTTAGAAATGCACTCTTGACATCCATTTGATATAATATTATGCCATGATTAACTGCGTAGGAAAGAGGTAACCTGATTGCTTCCAATCTTGCAACTGGACCAAATGTTTCAGTATAATCAATGCCTTCTTGTTGACTGTAACCTTGTGCAACAAGTCTTGCTTTGTTTCTGGTTACTTCACCTTGTTCATTTAACTTGTTTCTGAATACCCATTTTGTTCCAATAATGTTCTTATGCTGAGGTTTGGGTATCAGATCCCACACATCATTCCTTTGAAACCGATTAAGCTCTTCCGGCATAGCTAGTATCCATCCATCATCTGAAAGTGCTTCATCAACTGTAGCAGGTTCAATCACTGATAACAGTCTTATCATAGACTCTTCTTGTCTGAAATATGATCTTGTTCTTCTAGGACTATCTTTGTTTCCAATGATTATATCCTCAAGATGTGAAGACTTGTGCTTGAATGTGTTCTTGGATTGAATAGCTTGATGAGAGCCATCTTGAGTTTCATCAGAAGCAACTTCATCTTGTGCTTCTGAGGTGGGTTCAGCTTCTGGACTGTCTTCAGATTCAACTATCTGATCAGGTTCTGGAGTATCTTCAGGAACCTGTATCTCTGCAAAACTTTCATCTTGCTCTGGAGTTTTACTTCCAGGCTCTTTTTCATCAAATTTAACGTGCATTGATTCTTCAACACATAGTGTTTATGAATTATACACTCTGTATGCCTTTGACCTTTCAGAGTAACCTAAAAAGATTCCTCTTCGGGCCTTGGCATCAAATTTCTTTAGGTAGAGCTTGTTATTTAGAATGTAACATGTACATCCAAATTGATGAAAGTAAGAGATATTGGGTCTTCTTCCCTTAAAGAGTTCATATGCTGTTTTCTCCAAGATAGGTCTGATATAGATTCTATTTTGGACATAACAAGATGTATTCACTGCTTCTGCCCAGAAATGTTTAGCCAAATGGTTTTCATGAATCATGGTTCTAGCCATTTCTTGTAAAGTTCTATTCTTTCTCTCTACAACCCCATTTTGTTGTGGAGTTCTAGGAGAAGATCATTCATGGACAATTCCAAGTTTTTCACAAAATTTTTCAAATGGCTCATTTTCAAATTCTCCACCATGATCACTTCTAACTTTCAAAATTTTCATTTCCTTTTCAGATTGTATTTGAGTGCAGACGTTGTTGAATACATCATAAGCATTATCCTTACTTTTCAGGAATTTTACCCAAGTCCATCTGTTGTAATCATCAACAATAACTAATCCATATTTACTTCCATATAAGGATGCAGTGCTAACTGGTCCAAATAAATTAATATGAAGTAATTCCAAGGGTCTAAAGGTTGAAACAATCTTTTGTTTTAAAAGATGATTTCACAATCTTTCCCTTCTGGCATGCACCACAAAGTGCATCTGAATGATAGTCAATGTCTGGTAGGCCTTTGACAAGTTGTAACTTACTAAGCTTAGAGATTAATCTCCAGTTAGCATGTTCCAACCTTCTGTGCCACATCCATTACTTATCATTCACTGACAGAAGACAAATTACCTTCTGGTCAACCAGTTCAGAGAAGTTAATTTTATAAACATTTTCCATCCTCTTTCCCTTGAATACTATGGATTTGTTTTCTTTGCTGATTACAGTGCAGTTGGTCTTTTCAAACATCACATCATAACCATTGTCACAAAATTGACTAATGCTCAATAGGTTATGTTCAAGACCTTCTACCAACCGCACATTATTGATTGAGATAGAGGAGTTACCAATAGTTCCCGTACCAATGATCTTGCAAGACTGGTTTCCTCCAAACTTCACACTCCCTCCTTCTTTCATTGTTAGGGTGAGGAACATAAACTTCTCTCCTGTCATATGCCTTGAGCAACCGCTGTCTAGGTACCATGATTTTTGCTTTTCCTTTGCTCTTAGACATATCTGCTGTATTGACATTTTCATATTTAGGTACCCATTGTTTGATGGGTCCTTTCAGGTTAGTACTAGAAGTTTTACTCTTCACTTCTTGTACCTTTTGCTGTAAGTTTGGTAGCTTCTGGTTAACCATTACCTTAGGTTTAACAACCTTTGGTTTTAGTACTTCAGAAGCAGTAACTGTCTTCTTTTAAAACTTATACTTCAGGACCTCAGAAATCTTCAAGAGCTATCTCATGTTTGCTTAAAGACTTTACATTACACTTTTCTTGTAGCTTCTGACAAAGATACTTGAGCTTCTCTTCATAAGTTTTACAAATGAAGTCAAAGCCTCTAAGTCCTTCTTCAGAAGCTTTCAGATCCAATAGAGTTGATTCTTGTTGTTTCATTAAATCAACATATTTTTCTTTTAAATCTTTCAACTCATTGGTTCTTAGTTCAAAATGTGTAAGTAGTTCTTTAAGTGACTCAACAAGTTCTTCTCTGGGAATTTTAGAATATACCTCATTTTCATCTTCAGAGTCTGAGTCAGGATCTGAATCTGAAGTCTCAGTAGCCACTACCCAACAGCTACTTTAGCATCTTCATCAGCTTCTTCCTTTTCAGACCCAGATTCACTATCCAAGTCTTCCCAGGTTGCCATTAAACTCTTCTTAATCTGCTTTCTGAATTTCCTTGTGTTGAAGCTTGATTTCTTTGACTTGTGCTTTGATTTCTCCTTCTGAAGATCAGGGCAATCAGCAATGAAGTGTCCAGGCTTCTTACAGTTGAAGCATCATGTAATGCCCTAATTCTATTAAAGCAATAAAACATGCGAATATAGCAAATATTCAAGAATTAAACGATACGTCTCCAACTAAACAACAGCTTTCATGCATAGATATAATTCTCAACAATAGCAGCGGACATAAATCATACATCTCCATATCAAATCCATACATATACCATGGTCAAATACATCATCATAAGAAAATTCTCCAACCTCAACAAACAGTACACCTCAAATAATATAAAATAAGTCCAACACAACTAACAGACACTGACTCGACCTAATCAGAGCCCTAACTACAACTCCAAAGTGATAGCGGAGGCTAACTCTAGCTATCCAAGCACTCACCGCAAGCGGACTACTCCTGCACAACGTCTACCCATCCATACAGACAGGTAGGCGGTCAAAACCACTGGAGGTTAGTATTACATCAATCATAATCAATATAAATAACTTGATTTAGATAAAACAGTTCAATTCTCAATAAATCATCATAAACATTTAACCTCCACATCCACATTCATATAACCACCTCAATCATTGCAAATATATGATCATTTAGCACACTCATCATCAACATTCATCATTCAATACAACAATAAAGACTCATGCAATGTGATATGCCTAAACTCGACACATACATGCATGTGGTACCAAATCACCTCAAGGTCGTCACCTTCGATGCAACAAATACATCATAATCACCTCAATTGGATATAAAATCCGCCACCATCAGTCATGAATGCATGAACATATAACTCAACTACAATGCATATGTTCACACAAACAATAATCGCCTCAACATCACCAACATTTAGTATATATGCAATCGACAACAATTCACCACCACTTGACATATATACAATCACCAACACTTAGTATATATGCAATCAACAACAATTCACCATCATATATACAATTACCAACAACAGTCATAATTCAATCAACATATATTTCTCACATATACACATCATCAATCATCTTCACATAAGTTATATCAACTGTCCATAAAGGATTCATAAGGCAATCGGCTCCAAAAAGCATTTTCAACAAGGTTCGTCTCTCAAAATCACAACATTAGAAATAATTGAGTATTTAAGCCAAAACCAAGTAAACAAGTTCCAATGCCTCAACTAAGTATACCTCTAGGCCACATGTGGGTGCAGTAGAGGGTACTTTGGCGTTTCACCGGCCAAACACGACGAATTCATGAAAATCACAAAGTTCGTCTCACCTTAACGACTGACTCCTCCCTTTCCGTTAGCCCAATCTGCTTTAGAACCACTTTTCATAAAAATTTCCATTTTCAAATCAAAACAAGTTTGATCCATTACATCACAGTTAGGAACCATTAAACACCTTTAATGATCCCATAAAACATAAGTTTGAAGTTAGGAAATAATCCATAAGGTTTGGGTCGACTTAGGAATAGTTATGCGGAAGTTTCGTAAAATTTACTAAGAGTATTTTCCTCATAAATTAAAATAAAAGAATCATTTTTAAGTCAAACCAAAGCTATTTCAAAGATAACAGGATTATCTAAAACTTTCATATTTACACCAAAAACCAAATCAAAACAGAAACGAGGGAAAAAGATGCAAGAACGCGAAACAGGGGGTATTGCCCTGTGCAACTCGCCGTTGCAAGTAACTTTACTCGCGAGGCGAGTAGGCTCCAGGGAGCCCCTTCTGCTCGCGTCCAACTCGCCTCCAGCTAGCTGTGGCGAGTTGTGACAGTATGCTCTCGGGAAAAACTCATTTATGCTCTCGGGAAAAAACTCATTTTCACCCCAAAATCCCAATTTTGACTTCCCAATGCCCAAATTTGATCCCAAGGTTTGTTTAAACATTTCTAAACGTGAAAAGACACTCAAAATCATGTAAAACTTGCTCCAAAACATCCTCTTAACAAAAATCATCAATTGACCCATTTTCATAAAACTTCAAAAACAAACAACACAAATCATCACAAGTGATGACATCCTGTCATTACGTAATATTAGGGACTTATTGTGACATTTTGATAGAGTTCTCATGCAATTTATACTGTTCTGGAGTGCAAAAAGCTTAAAATTTGAAGTCTGTTCGAAGGAAATCGCGCCACGCCAATTTCAAGCCGTGCTGCGATTTTTGAAGCAAAATTTCACACTTCCTGTAAAGAGGAAATCGCGGCACGCCTATATACATGGCGCGGCGCGATTTTGATGGGTCAGGCCCATGACTTCTATAAATACTGCACTAATCCTGAAGAACAAGGGTTATGATTTTGGAGAGCAAAGTGCGATTTTGAGACATCAGAGACGGCTAGAAGGGCGATTTCTTCAACCTTTTACCAATTCATGTATGTTTTAATTATTTCATTGATTATGCTATTTGTAAACTCAATTATGAGTAGCTAAATCTCTCAGAGATTAGGTCAGAGATGAATCTATGTAACCCTAATTGATACATGTTGCTGTGAAACTCTATTACTTATTAATGATATTCTAGTTTTCATTCAATTCAATTGTTCTTAATGCTTTTTATATCCTGATCAAATATAAACATGATTTTGTGAGAACGAATGACTACTGACCATAGCTTTCGACTTAGACCTAATTGAATTGTTCTAATAAACATGGTTAGTCTAGGAATGGATAATCGTTTGTTAGTGATATTAGGTTAACGTGCTTAAACCTTTGATGATTATTAGACCACCTAAGGAATTAGGGGCTGTAGTTTAAAAAGAGGGTCCTAACTCAAGGGATTGATTAGGGCTAATTTGTTAACTATCGTGAAACTAGAGAATCATTAGTAATAATAGGTGCAGTAACCAATTAGGGGAAACATAGAGGATTCGACAGACCTGATCTCATCTCTCTCTTCATATTTTCTTAATCAAATCTATTTCTTTTATTTGATTTCTTAAAATCAAACCAAATCTACTGCCTAGTGGCAAAACAAAATAAATTTTATACATCCTAATTATATAACGAAATTGAATTATTGAAGTTAAAAACAGTCCTCGTGGGATCGATATTTTTACTACTTCGATAGTATTTGGTGCACTTGCCAGAGATCTATCAAGTTTTTGGCGCCGTTGCCGGGGACTGTTGAATTATTTCAACAAGGCAATTACGTTATTATTTAGGATTTATGTCTTTTATATTTTTGTATATATATATTAAAAAAAAAATATTATGCTCTTTGTTTTCTTCTCATTGTACTGTGCTACTGAAAAGTTTATCCAAGTTTTGCAGCTATGATAGACAGGTTACTCCTCTATGACACAGAAGAGATTGCTAAGTTGCAGTATGAAAAATATATGCTATCTTTTAAGATCAAAATTTTGGACAACAAAATCTCGAGTTGTGGTCATTATGAGGCAAATCAACCAGGTAGTGACGGTGAAGGGAAGAAAGAGGTGATCAACATCGATTACAATACTCAACTTCAGAATATTTTAGATGATTTCTTGGTGTCAAATCAAGTTTTATTTGAAAAGTTTGATGTTCAGTGTGGTGATCTTGTTGAGAAAGCACATGAGTCTCAGAGGAAGCTGGTTCAGATGAAGAGTGAGTGTCACAAGGTTGAGGTGGAAGAAAAACCCAAAGTGAGGAGTGTTGATATTTTCCCGAAGTCTGAACCAACGGAGGTTGAGGAAATCACTCGTGTGCAGATGGATGCACGTCCTTCTCTATGGTGGGAGAGCTTAAACTCTAAAGGTTTAACGATGAGATCATGGGAGCATCTACTTCTTTGCTACAAATTCATGGAATTCCTACCAAACAAGAGGAAGAAGAAGGATGATGTGTTCTTTCTGACATATTTGCCACCCTAACAGTGGTTGAAACGTCAAGCTCAATGACGTAAAAGAAAGCGCTTGGTGGGAGGCAACCCACTATTTATTTTTCAGGTATGATTTTATTGCTTTCAAAAACAAAAACACAAAAATATTTTTCTTTTCTTTTAATACAAGGCAGGAAAGTTTAAAAAATTTGTTCAAATATACCTCCTGCCAAGAAAATCATGCAAGGTACTGATGTCTTGCATGATTCTCTCCTCAAAAGTTTTTCATAAATTAAAGGAACTCAGGCATTTTTCAAGAAAACAAAAATTTTGGCCTGAGGAAGCAAAACATGCTCCCTGTTTGACCAAAATTGCGCCGCGCCTGTATATGGCCACATCGCGATTTTCACAAGCAAAGAACCAAACTCCCTGTTTTGAGGAAATCGCGGATTTTCCTCCTCAGCCTATAAAAACCTCACTATTCATCATCATTTTCATTCCATTTTTCATACTTTTCTCTACCAAAAATTTCCCTAGACTTCCCATTCACGAATTTTTCCCATCTTAATCTACCTTATCACTTCCTAAACATCATCAAACCACAATCCAATCACAAATTCATCAATCCAAACCATTATCATTCACAATCCATCATAATTTTCCCAAACTTCATAAAACTTCCTTTTCACCATCTTCCTTAACCACAAATGGCCTCCAATCCACGAAACACCCGCTCAAAGAAAGCCACCAACCCCAAACCATCCACAAGCAAATCCAAACGCCCTCGTGCCGCATCCAAACCACCCGAAAACGCCATCCATTTCATCAATGACCAAGCCCAAGAGTTTCATCAATCTATGAAGAGTTTCGAGGTCATAGGGGAGAGGAAGTTTGATTTCACAAAGCTTGTGAAATATCCTTTCTTTGAGTCTGAATTACGAAGGAGGGGGTGGACGAGGTTGAATGAGATGATCAACGAGGCAAACAACAAAACGGTGATCGTCGAATTCTTTGCAAATGCAAGGGTGTCCGATACACCCTTTCAATCTTTTGTTCGAGGAAAGTACATTGATTTCAGCCCGGATGCTCTCAATGCATGGCTGAATGTTCAAGCACCGGAGGAGTGTTGGGTTGAAAAATTGAGGAGGGAGAGATTTGCTATTACGGAGGATACCTTTGATGAGATCATCACCACCATGTGTAGGCCTGGGTCGACTTGGAAAAAGTCCCGGATGCTTACTTATGCGGAGATGCTGCCGGTACCCAAGGCGTGGGTATCATATGTGGTCCAGACTCTTGAGAGTGCATCTTGCACTTCTGAAATTCCTCTCAAGAGGGTGCTTGCTGCCTATGCCATCATCAAGGAGCACCCTATAGATATTGGCCGCCTCTTGGCCAATAGTCTTCATGATCTAGCAACCGGAAACACCACACAATTAGGGCATGGGAGTCTAATTAATTGGTTGTGTGAGCAAGAGTTGGTGTCGGCTTATGATAGTGATCTCAACACAAGCAATATGAAGCCAATCACCGACTCGGTAATGGATGGATTTATGAAGAAATATGAGGGCTATATGAAGGAGAGAGAGAGGGAGGCAGCAAGGCAACAACAAATGGAGCAAGGAGGGAGTAGTAGTCAAGGGGGTTATGCTCCTCTTCACCCAAAGCTTGAGGAATTCATGCATGTGCAAGCTAATTGGATGAATGAGACTTCGGACCAGCTGTGGGTGAACCGTCCTAGGTTCTCAGCTGCATTTGCTGCGGAGGCTCAATTGCATATGGGTCCGATTAGTGGGTCTTATGAGAGGTTTGGAGGCTCCCGTGAGCGCATGGAGCAATATTTTACACATCAAGAAGAGTATGGGCTGCGCATGAGGAGGGAAATCACTGATGATTTCAATACCACCGAGCAAGATCAAGGGGATGGCATCTTTGAAGGATTGAGGACACCGGGGGCTGGACACTCGGATGATGATGTGAACATGGGCTGATCTACTGATGGATTAGCATTTTCTGCTTTGTATTTTATTTTCAGTCATTTTTCTTCTGATGTATTTTCTTTATTTTCTTTTTAATGTCGAAGTCCATTGAACTTATTTCCCTATTGTAATTGCTCCTGCACTTGTTTATTATTAATGAATTTGTTTTGTTTCATGTGACCTATTCCAGTTTAGTAACAGTTGTTCGATGAAACGGTATTCCAAAAGTTCTAAAGGAGGGGTGACTTGATTCAAAGGCGAAGTGTACGGCGTTGCTAGGTAGTCACATACTCCCAGAAATCTCAGCCATAAGGTTCATTGCCAAATCTTGTTTTTCAATTTACTTATATTTAGATTAGTTTTCCATGCAACTACATTTCTAGAACTTGCATTGTTTCTCTATTATTGATTGGTCTTTGTCAATTACACACTGAGGCAAAAGTGCTTGGTCCTGTGAGCCTTTTTGAAGCCTACCCTGTTTTAAATTGTTAAATTTATCCTTTCTTAACCAATTGTGAGCCGGTAGGATTAGAACTTTTTGTTCGGTGACAAACTACATTACAAGCCTAGAGACTTTTAGGATTTGTCCCTTAATGTATTTTCTGAGTTAAGGCATTGTAGTATGTTGCTAAAGATTAAGTTTGGGGTTGCCATTGGAATTTGCAACCAACTAAGTTTGGGGTGGGGGTACTAGAGAATAAGAGAACAAAAATGAAAGAAATATGAAATTGTCATGCAAAATACACACAAAAATGGTGTATCAAAAAAAAAAGAAGAAATTGTATGATGAAAAAGGGACAAAACATTGAAAATCCGAGTAACTTCAAACTCGATTGTCCCTAAATGTTAAAAAATGTTCTCTAGTACCTTTGCATTGATTGTATTTCCACAAGGTGAATGATTGAAGGATTGAATTTTGTGCTTTAACTTCCGTAGGAATGCCTAACTCAAATTTTGTGTAGCCTACTTATCCAAATATATCCCACCTTTCACCTAAGCCCCGTTATAACCCTAAAGACCTCAAAAGTGTGTAATGATATTGACTTTGATTGATGTTTAGAAACTTTTCAAGCGTATGGTAATATGTAGACCTGCATGTCGACTGGTAGAACCCTATTTAAATTTGAATGCGTGGAGTTGTGAACTGGTGGATGCGAACAAGTCAAACTAGCTCATCTTTAGCTATAAGGAGAATGAACTTTTGGGTACTATCGTTTTGTCAGGTAACTGTTATTTTACTGTCGTTTGTCACTGTTGCAAGCAAATTCCTTGAGGACAAGGAATGGTTTAAGTTTGGGGTTGTGATGACATCCTGTCATTACGTAATATTAGGGACTTATTGTGACATTTTGATAGAGTTCTCATGCAATTTATACTGTTCTGGAGTGCAAAAAGCTTAAAATTTGAAGTCTGTTCGAAGGAAATCGCGCCACGCCAATTTCAAGCCGTGCTGCGATTTTTGAAGCAAAATTTCACACTTCCTGTAAAGAGGAAATCGCGGCACGCCTATATACATGGCGCGGCGCGATTTTGATGGGTCAGGCCCATGACTTCTATAAATACTGCACTAATCCTGAAGAACAAGGGTTACGATTTTGGAGAGCAAAGTGCGATTTTGAGACATCAGAGACGGCTAGAAGGGCGATTTCTTCAACCTTTTACCAATTCATGTATGTTTTAATTATTTCATTGATTATGCTATTTGTAAACTCAATTATGAGTAGCTAAATCTCTCAGAGATTAGGTCAGAGATGAATCTATGTAACCCTAATTGATACATGTTGCTGTGAAACTCTATTACTTATTAATGATATTCTAGTTTTCATTCAATTCAATTGTTCTTAATGCTTTTTATATCCTGATCAAATATAAACATGATTTTGTGAGAACGAATGACTGCTGACCATAGCTTTCGACTTAGACCTAATTGAATTGTTCTAATAAACATGGTTAGTCTAGGAATGGATAATCGTTTGTTAGTGATATTAGGTTAACGTGCTTAAACCTTTGATGATTATTAGACCACCTAAGGAATTAGGGGCTGTAGTTTAAAAAGAGGGTCCTAACTCAAGGGATTGATTAGGGCTAATTTGTTAACTATCGTGAAACTAGAGAATCATTAGTAATAATAGGTGCAGTAACCAATTAGGGGAAACATAGAGGATTCGACAGACCTGATCTCATCTCTCTCTTCATATTTTCTTAATCAAATCTATTTCTTTTATTTGATTTCTTAAAATCAAACCAAATCTACTGCCTAGTGGCAAAACAAAATAAATTTTATACATCCTAATTATATAACGAAATTGAATTATTGAAGTTAAAAACAGTCCTCGTGGGATCGATATTTTTACTACTTCGATAGTATTTGGTGCACTTGCCAGAGATCTATCAACAAGCTCAAAGATTATGAGTACCCAAGGTTCCATTCATCAACAACAACACCTCACAACATCAACAACAACAATCAATCATGAATTCACCATCAATTTAATAACCACAACATTATTCATCAACAATTTCACTCAAGAACATGTTATATGCATATAAACCCATTTTGTCATACAAATTCAACAACAACAACAGAATTATCATCCAATTCATGCATAGAATCATACCCTCAAAATTAAGCACGAATTTCTACATCTAAAAATCAAATTAACCAATTAATCAAAGAATTAGGGAAGACAAATAACTATTAATTATGCTTGAATTCTAACCCCCTTTACCTTAATTCTTCTCAACACCAACTAAGGCTTCACTTTAGCTCCCAAAGCTTGGTTCTCTAGCTCCCTCTAGCCTCTTCTAGATCTCCTCTTCAAACCCTTATCTTCTCTCTATCTCTATCTCTTCTCAATTGCAAAATGTTGGTGAAGAACCCTATTTTTCTACTAACAAGAGTTTATATAGGTTCACCTAATTGGGCTTAACTCACCACACCTTAATCGGCCTAACCCATTTCTATTCTAACCCACAAATGTTACTACTCACTTAACGGTAAAACGTAACACTAACGGTCAACTACCGGTAAATAAATAATTACTACACTCTCTCTAGTGACTTAGTAAAATAACCACTCTCACTAAGCACTAAAAATAATCCTTATCAAAATTACAAAATTACCCCCACTCAAAAAATGATCAAAATGCCCCTAAGTCCAAAATGACTAAAATACCCTTCTAACACTGAATTCTACAAATCCCAACAAAAACACACACAGAGGCAAATAATCACATAAGAGTACATACCACACATACTGAAATAATTAAATAAATAATAAAATAAAACTAACGAAAAATCGGGCTATTACAACTCTCCCCCACTAAAAAGAATTTTCGCCCTCGAAAATTACGTGAAGGAAACAACTCCGGATACGAAACCCTCATCCTACTCTCCAATTCCCAAGTGGCATTCTCACCAGTCGGTCCAACCCAAATCACTTTAACCAAAACGATCTCCTTGCCACGCAAACGCTTCACTTCACAATCCTCAATCCTAACTGGCCAAGTCTCAACGGTCAAATTATCTCTTACTTCCAAATCATCCACTTGAATCACTTGAGACGCATCATACACATACTTCCGCAACTGAGACACATGAAACACATCATGAAGATTCGACAAAGACGGTGGTAACGCAATCCGATATGCTACAACCCCAACCCTCTCAACAATCTCAAATGGTCCAACAAAACGAGGAGTCAACTTCCGACACTTCAAAGCACGACCAACACAGGTTACAGGATTCACTCTCAAAAACACATGATCACCAACCTTAAACTCAATGTCCTTCCTCCTCTTATCATGATAACTCTTCTACCTACTCTGAGACGCTCTCATCTTCTCTTGGATCATCTTAACCTTTTCCGTAGTCTCTAGCACAACTTCCGGTCCTAACAAAGCACTTTCACCTGACTCATACCAACACAACGGCGTCCTACACCTCCGACCATACAAAGCTTCAAACGGTGCCATTCCGATACTAGAATGAAAACTGTTGTTGTAAGTAAACTCAATCAACGGTAAACATTCGACCCAACTGACACCTTGCTCCAAAACACAAGCTCTCAACAAATCTTCCAAACTCTGAATAGTCATCTCCGTCTGACCATCAGTCTGGGGATGATAAGCAGAACTCAACCTCAACTTAGTTCCCAAATCATCTTGCAAACTCTCCCAAAACTTAGAAGTAAACCTCGGATCCCGATCCGACACAATACTAGAAGGAATACCATGCAATCTAACAATTTGCTCAATGTAGATCTCAGCCAACTTCGCCACAGACATACCGGTCTTGATAGGAATAAAATGTGCCGACTTTGTCAACCGATCAACAATCACCCAATTGAATCAAAACCCTTCACAGTCTTCGGCAACGCTCCGATAAAGTCCATAGAGATACTATCCCACTTCCACTCTGGCACAAACAATAGTTGCATCAAACCCAACGGTTTTTGATGTTCAATCTTAGACTTCTGACAAACCAAACAAGCATAAACAAACTCTGCAATCTCCTTCATTCCAGGCCACCAAAACAACCTCTTCAAATCCTGATACATCTTAGTCGCTCCTAGGTGAATACTCATACTACTTCTGTGACCTTCATCCAAAATCCGTCTCATAAGCTCAAGAACATCTGGTACACAAACACGATCATGAAACATCAAAACATCGTTCTCATCCAATCTAAAGTCTCCACCCTTACCTTGATTAACCAACACCACACGATCTACAAGTTCCAAATCTTTCTTCTAACCATTCTTGATCTCTTCCAAAATATTACTCGTCAGCTTCAACATTCCCAATCTCACACCATCCGACGTCAACTCACTAACCAAACTCAAATCTCGAAACTGTTCAATCAACTCCAACTCTTTCACCATCAAAGCAGACATATGCAACGACTTCCTACTCAACGCATCAGCAACAACATTCGCCTTTCCAGGATGATAACTCAACTGAAAATCGAAATCCTTAAGATACTCCAACCATCTTCTCTGCCTCATATTCAATTCCTTCTGATCAAACAAGTACTTCAAACTCTTGTGGTCACTGAACACTTCAAACTTAGAACCATATAAATAATGCCTCCAAATCTTCAACACATACACAACTGCTGCTAATTCCAAATCGTGAGTCGGATAGTTTTTCTCATGCACTTTCAACTGCCTCGAAGCATAAGCCACAACCTGTCGATTCTGCATAAGCACACCACCAAGACCCATCTTAGAAGCATCACAATACACAACAAACAATTCCTTCGGATTCGGTAAAATCAACACTGGAGCTGAAGTCAGCCTCTTCTTCAACTCTTGGAAACTCTTCTCACACTTAACATCCCAAACATAAGCTTGCCGTTTCCGAGTCAACTGCGTCAATGGCAACGCCAACTTAGAGAATCCCTCAATGAATCTCCGATAGTAACCTGCCAAACCAAGAAAGCTTCTAAATTCGGAACAGACTTAGGTGATTCCTATAACACCCTATTTCTAATAAGCGGTAAAACGCGCAAATACATCAGACATATTCTAGAAATAGATGTTACGTCTCCGAATAAACCACAAAACATACATGCATAAAGATCATGTTACACAACATAGCAGCGGAACATACATATAATTCATAAAACATCTCCAGACCTCAACAAAATACAATTGTATTCTCCAAATCTCAAATAACAAATAACATCTCAACTCCAAAATACATGGTCCAAAAATAAAACCAACATGCAAGAACTACCCTAGATCAGAGCCCTAATCTAGACGCTTGCATATAAAAGAGGAACTCCACTCCTCGACATCAACAAGCAAACAACAAAACTACACCTGCACGCCGTCTACCCATCCATACAGACAGGTAGACGGTCCACCACAGACCACTGAGGGTTAGCATTACATCATCATAATCCATAAAAGATTTAAACAAGAACATTGGAAATGAAAGATATATTCAAGAATACAGAATAATAAAACATACATGTATTCACAAGTATTCATGATTCTCATACCATTCAAAACCATTCCATATCATCATTCCAAGTTCATATCAACAATTGTATCATACACGTATCACATATACATAACCCTCCCTCCTAGAACACCAGCATCACATGATTATTATTATTATCCCCCATCACTTACATTTCAAGCTATCACATTATTAACATGGCATAGCAAGCATATTCAACCTCTAATCAAGTCATCAACAAAAGCTCATCATTTATCAACATCAATCAATGAAAACATTACTCACTTCATTACTCATCTAGCATGCTTATCTCAACAAGTACAATTCATCATATCGAAGTTATAAGCAAGCCATCATCATTATCAAAGAACATCACCACGTCATATATGTATATATATACATATACAAATCTCACCTCATCATTATTATTAAAATAACCATCATCAATTGATTCACCAAGTGTATGAGCACAAACAATTAAGACATGCAATTAGAGCATAAATCAATTATTCACAACCATCCACAAAATCCACCAATGTACATATACATCAATCCACACAATCACAACATTCACCAAATTTCACCACTACACAAATTCACCAAGTCATATATTCAATTATGACACAACTCATCAATTATTCAAATGCATGCAATGTTCTAGACTCTTCTCTAGATTCATGTGGTATGAAAACACCTCAAGGTCGTCACCTTCGATGCAACAAAAACATCGTACTCACCTCAATTGGATATAAAATCCGCCACCATCAGTCTTGGATATAAAATCCACCACCATCAGTCTTGGATATAAAATCCACCACCATCAGTCATGAATGCATGAACATATGACTCAACTACAAATGCATATGTTCACACAAACAATAATCACCTCACCATCACCAATACTTGTATATATGCAATCGTCAACAATTCACCACCAATTTAACATATATACAATCACCAACAACATCAAAATCACACAACATGAAGTTGTCACATAATTACATCACCAATCATCTTCACATAACATATAACAATTCTCCATAAAGGATTCACAATCAATTGGTTCTCAAAAGTCATCTTTAGTCAAGTTCGTCTCTCAAAATCACAACATTAAATTAATTGAACATTTAAGTCAAAACCAAGTAAACAAGCTCAATTGCCTATGCCATGTACTCTCACAAGTCACATATATATGTAGTAGAGGTTACATAAGCATTTCATCGGCCAAATACGACGATTTCAAGAAAAACCCAAAGTTCGTCTCACTTTTTCACTTTTCACAAAATTTTCCATTTTCAAAGCAAAACAAGTTCAAACTTGATGAAACCACTCACAACCATTTTTAGAAATCATTTAAACATTATATAACTCTAATCCCACTTCAAATTCAGGAAGAAAACGAGTTTTCGGAAAAATCAACGTTTGGACCGTTTTTAGAAAAGTTAGACGATTTTCACAATTTCAAGTCCAAACCAATTCAAATCATGTTCCAGTAGGATTAAAGGTATAAACAGATGTTAATTAAGTCCAAAGAAACATTTTAGAAGTATTGCATTGGTCCCCCAAAGCTCAAACAATCAAAACAGAAAAACTGTTTCTGGGCAGTTTCACTATTAGCGAAATCTGTGCTATTAGCGAAATTCTCAGACAATTTCGCTATTAGCGAAATTTTCGCCATTAGCGAAATTTGTCCAGACAGTTTCGCTATTAGCGCCGTTCTTGCAAAATTATGCAGTAGTTACGGGTTTTCACACCATTTTCACCCAAAATCCCATTTTCGAATCCCCAACTCCCAATCCAAGTTCCAGAAAGTGTTTATGGGTCAAAATAGGTTCAATACACTTAAACAAACATGAATCATGCATTAGAAACAACAATTTGGCTCATTTCATCAAAATCATGAAATTTTCTCAAAACACCAACATAACCACAAATCTCCTCCTGAATCCATAAATAACGATTCCAGTTACACCAATTCGATTCTAACAGTTCAACAATCATCAACAACAACTAATGAACACAAATTCATGCAAAATTCAACATCACAGCTTCATTTTTCATCAATTTTGCTCATGAACACAAAGCACCAACAACTATGCATTTAAACATGTTGATTCACATACTAACATGCAATTATCATATAAATCATGATCTCAAACATAACATCAACAAGTATGCGCGAATTTTACAACAATTAGGTTCAATTCATCAATTTCACAAAAATGGGTAAAGAGAAAAAGATGTGAATTATGGTTGAAATCTAACCCTCTTATCTCTAACACCAAGATTCTCTAACCCAAGCTTCAATTTAGCTCCTAGATGATGAATCCCCTCTTTGCCTTCTAACCCTTGTTGTTGATCTTCTCTCTAGCCTCTATCTCTTCTCTTCTCAAATGAAATGAAATGTGAAATGTTGTAAAACCTAATTTCACCAACAACTAGAGTTTATATATATGCTCTACTCAATTGGGCTTATCTCTCAAACCTTAATGGGCCTAACCCATTTCTATTCTAACACCCAAAATGTCACTACTCACTTAATGGTAAATTATAACACTAACGGTCACTTAATGGAAATTAAAATAATTACTACACCCTCTCTAGTAACTTGGTAAAATAATACTCTTACTAAACACTAAAATAACCTCCAACAAAATTACAAAATTACCCCTGCTCTCAAAATGACCAAAATGCCCCCAAGTCCAAAATGACTAAAATACCCTTCTACACCGAATTCTACAATTCCCAACCAAAAATACACACAGAGGCAAATAATCACATAAGAGCACATATAACACACATAAGTAAATAATAAAATAAAACTAGCGAAAATCGGGCTGTTACAATTCCCACTGCAACATTGCATCAACCTTCGACGGATCCATGGCAATACCACCTTTAGAAATCCCATGACCAAGGAAACTCACTTCCCGCAACCAGAATTCACACTTCGACAACTTAGCAAACAACTTCTTCTCCTTCAAGACTCCCAACACAATCCTCAGATGCTCGACATGCTCTTCTTCCAACTTCGAATACACCAAAATATCATCTATAAACACCACCACAAAACGGTCCAGAAAAGGATGAAATATTCTATTCATATATTCCATGAAAACACCTGGCGCATTAGATACTCCAAATGGCATCACAGAATACTCATAGTGTCCATACCTCATTTGGAACGCAGTTTTGGATATATCTTTCGCCTTTACTCTAATCTGATGATATCCTGATCTCAAATCAATCTTGCTGAACACTTCCGCACCAACCTACTGATCCATCAAATCATCAATCCTCGGAAGCGGATACCGATTCTTGATTGTCACCTTGTTCAACTGCCGATAATCCACACACAACCTCATGCTTCCATCCTTCTTCTTAACCAACAACACTGGAGCACCCCACGGAGAAACACTCGGCCTGATAAACTGCTTCTCGAGCAACTCTTCCAACTGCTTCTTCAACTCACCCAACTCTGATGCAGACATCTGATACGGCGCAATCGAAATAGGACTCGTTCCTGGTACCATATCAATTGCAAACTCAACTTCCCTCTCCAGCGGCAATTCGGGAATGTCGTCTGGAAAAACTTCTGGAAACTCTTGCATTACCGGCAAATCACCAACTCCTTTCTCACTACTTTCCTTTAACGAAGCAAACATCATGAACACACCAGCTTCACCATCCAAAGACTTCTTGACTTGCTCCACGGTCAAGAACTTCCCACCTTCCTCAGCTACCGGGCTTGGAAAACGTCACACTCTTGGTCAAATAATTAATGTTAACACCAAAAGTCAACATCCAATCCATACCAAAAATCACGTCCATATGCTTCAACGGAAGACACACAAGATCCAACTCAAAATCAACATTGACAAAACTAACAGACATTTAGCACACACTAAAGAAGTAGTCACTTAACCACTAGCTGGGGTGTCGATAACCATCCCTCGGGACAACAGAGTCACAACCAAACCCAAACGCTCAAGACAACTAGCCGCGATAAAAGAATGAGTAGCACCAGTATCAATAATTGCAATCAAAGGAGTACTATTGATAAAAACACATACCTCGGATGAGATTATCCGGATGCTCCACCTCTTCTGCATTCAATGCAAACACCTTTCCCGCCGCCTTCTTCGGCTTGGTACACTTAGCACTGATATGCCCTTTCTCACCACAATTGTAGCAAGTGATCTCCTTCTTGCACTCAAACGCCTTGTGACCTGCTTCTCCACACTTTTAGCATTTCTCAACACTCTTGCAATCATTAGCAAAATGACCCAATGTGCCACACTTGTAGCACCTCACCTCAGCAACATTCGGCTTAGAGCCTCCACCAGATTCTCTCTTCTTGCCTTTGTCCTTGTTGTACGGCTTCCCAAATCCATGACTCTTTCCCTTCTCCTCATTCATAGCCTTGTAATGGTTCACCTTGACCTTTCCAGCTTCATCAAACATACGACACTTATGCACCAAAGTGTCAAAGTCACGGATCTCCTGAATACACATGTACTGATAGATGTCGGGCCTCAAACCGCTTTCAAACTTCACACAATTGGAAACCATAGCATCCTCTGCATTGATGTACGGACAAAACCTCGAAAGCTCTTCAAACTTTGCCGCATACTCAGCCACTGAACGGTTCTCTTGCTTCAAGTTCAAGAATTCCACTTCCTTCTTAGTCCTCAAATCCCCAGGAAAGTACTTCCTCAAAAACTCAGTCTTGAACCTAGCCCAAGTCACAGCTCCACCAGCCTCAAGCCTCCCCTTGGCATTGGTCCACCAATACTCAGCCTCCTCAACGAGCATATGAGTAGCCATCCTGACCTTCTGGTCCTCACTAGTCACAATAGCACGAAATATCCTCTCTATGGCCTGCATCCATGTCTGAGTTCCATCCGGGTCATACCTACCCTTGAACGTCGGTGGACTATTTCGCAAGAAACGATCAAGCCTCCGCTCCTCAACCTCTCTAGGATCACGATGACCAACTGCCGCCTGCTTATTAGCCTGAGCCAACACTTGTGCCATTGCAGTCAAAGCCTCTGCAATCGCTCCATCATCTCTACCACTAGCCATCTCACTTCTACACCAAAACCAAACAAACAGATAAGAACAACATCACAACAAAACAAGTACCGAAAGTAACTCATCACCGATCGTATACTAACAGGAAAAATCAACGCATACTAGTCCGGACAAGGACTGACCACGGCTCTGATACCAACTTGTAATGCGCTAATTCTATTAAAGCAATAAAACATGTGAATATAGCAAATTTTCAAGAATTAGACGCTACGTCTCCAACTAAACAACAACTTGCATGTATAGATATAATTCTCAACAATCGCAGCGGACATAAATCATACATCTCCATATCAAATCCATACATATACCATGGTCAAATACATCATCATAAGAAAATTCTCCAACATCAACAAACAGTACACATCAAATAAATAAAATAAGTCCAACACAACTAACAGACACTGACTCGACCTAATCAGAGCCCTAACTACAACTCCAAAGTGATAGCGGAGGCTAACTCCAGCTATCCAAGCACTCACTGCAAGCGGACTACTCCTGCACAGCGTCTACCCATCCATACAGACAGGTAGGCGGTCAAAACCACTGGAGGTTAGTATTACATCAATCATAATCAATATAAATAACTTGATTTAGATAAAATAGTTCAATTCTCAATAAATCATCATAAACGTTTAACCTCCACATCCACATTCATATAACCACCTCAATCATTGCAAATATATGATCATTTAGCACACTCATCATCAACATTCATCATGCAATACAACAATTAAGACTCATGCAATGTGATATGCCTAAACTCGACACATACATGCATGTGGTACCAAATCACCTCAAGGTCGTCACCTTCGATGCAACAAAAACATCGTAATCACCTCAATTGGATATAAAATCTGCCACCATCATTCATGAATGCATGAACCTATGACTCAACTACAATGCATATGTTCACACAAACAATAATCACCTCAACATCACCAACATTTAGTATATATGCAATCGACAACAATTCACCACCACTTGACATATATACAATCACCAACACTTAGTATATATGTAATCAACAACAATTCACCATCATATATACAATCACCAACAACAGTCATAATTCAATCAACATATATTTGTCACATATACACATCATCAATCATCTTCACATAAGTTATATCAACTGTCCATAATGGATTCATAAGGCAATCGGCTCCAAAAATCATTTTCAACAAGGTTCGTCACTCAAAATCACAACATTAGAAATAATTGAGTATTTAAACCAAAACCAAGTAAACAAGATCCAATGCCTCAACTAAGTATACCTCTAGGCCACATGAGGGTGCAGTAGAGGATACTTTGGCGTTTCACCGGCCAAACACAACGAATTCATGAAAATCACAAAGTTCGTCTCACCTTACCACATTTCATAAAAATTTCCATTTTCAAATCAAAACAAGTTCGATCCATTACATCACAGTTAGGAACCATTAAACACCTTTAATGACCCCATAAAACATAAGTTTGAAGTTGGGAAATAATCCATAAGGTTTGGGTCGACTTAGGAATAGTTGTGTGGAAGTTTCGTAAAATTTACTAAGAGTATTTTCCTCATAACATAAAATCCAAGAATCATTTTTAAGTCAACCAAAGTCATTGGAAAGATAACAGGATTATCTAAAACTTTCATATTTGCACCAAAAACCAAATCAAAACAGAAACGAGGGAAAAAGATGCAAGAACGCGAAACAGGGGGTACTGCCTTGTGCAACTCGATGTTGCGAGTAACTTTACTCGCGTGGCGAGTAGGCTCCAGGGAGCCCCTGCTGCTCGCGTCCAACTCGCCTCCAGCTCGCTGTGGCGAGTTGTGACAGTATGCTCTCGGGAAAAAACTCATTTTCACCCCAAAACCCCAATTTTGACTTCCCAATGCCCAAATTTGATCCCAAGGTTTGTTTAAACATTTCTAAACATGAAAAGACACTCAAAATTATGTAAAACTTGTTCCAAAACATCCTCTTAACAAAAATCATCAATTGACCCATTGTCATAAAACTTCAAAAACAAACAACACAAATCATCACAAGCTCAAAGATTATGAGTACCCAAGGTTCCATTCATCAACAACAACACCTCACAACATCAACAACAACAACCAATCATGAATTCACCATCAATTTAACAACCACAACATTATTCATCATCAATTTCACTCAAGAACATGTTATATGCATATAAACCCATTTTGTCATACAAATTCAACAACAACAACACAATTATCATTCAATTCATGCATAGAATCATACCCTCAAAATTAAGCACGAATTTCTACATCTAAAAATCAAATTAACCACTTAATCAAAGAATTAGGGAAGAATAATAACTATTAATTATGCTTGAATTCTAACCCCCTTACCTTAATTCTTCTCAACACCAACTAAGGCTTCATTTTAGCTCCCAAAGCTTGGTTCTCTAGTTCCCTCTAGCCTCTTCTAGATCTCCTATCAAACCCTTATCTTCTCTCTATCTCTATCTCTTCTCAATTGCAAAATGTTGGTGAAAAACCCTATTTATCTACTAACAAGAGTTTATATAGGTTCACCTAATTGGGCTTAACTCATCATACCTTAATGGGCCTAACCCATTTCTATTCTAACCCACAAATGTTACTACTCACTTAACGGTAAAATGTAACACTAACGGTCAACTACCGGTAAATAAATAATTACCACACTCTCTCTAGTGACTTAGTAAAATAACCACTCTCACTAAGCACTAAAAATAATCCTTATCAAAATTACAAAATTACCCCCACTCAAAAAATGACCAAAATGCCCCTAAGTCCAAAATGACTAAAATACCCTTCTAACACTGAATTCTACAAATCCCAACCAAAACACACACAGAGGCAAATAATCACATAAGAGCACATACCACACATACTAAAACAATTAAATAAAAAATAAAATAAAACTAATGAAAAATCGGGTTGTTACACATCCCTTCTGATATTCTTTCTTGGAGTTGTTGCTACACTTCTCTTACTCAGGAACTTCCTGTTCTTCCTTGCCAGATACTCAAGCTTTTTGGAAAGCATAGCCATCTTCTCAGTAGGATCTTCATAAGAATCTCCATCAGGTGACTCATCTTCAGATTCAATAACTTTAAGAGCTTTTGATGACTTCCCTTTAGATGGTAGAGCAATAGATTTACTCTTCTTAGCAGGCTCATGTTCATTAAGACTAATCTCATGAACGTTGAGAGAGCTAACAAGATCTTCAACACTTAAAGTGTTTAAATCTTTAGCTTCCTCAATAGCAGTAACCTTAGGTCTCCATCTAGCAGGAAAGCTTCTTAGTATCTTTCTAACATAGGCAGAAGCAACATAACTCTTTTTCAGTATTTGTAGTCCAGAGACTAGGGTTTGAAACCTTGAGTACATCTCCTCAATAGTTTCATCATCCTTCAACTTGAACAACTCATATTGATGAACAAGCATAAGAGCTTTTGCTTCTTTGACTTTCTTGATCCCTTCATAGTTAGAACAGAGAGAAGCATACATAGCCTTAGCAGTGGATTTGTCACTCATCTTCATGTACTCTACTTTAGGTATAGCAGTGACAAGCGCTCCTCTGATAATATGATGCTTCTTGTAGAGCTTCTTCACCATAGGAGTGTGTTTCTTTCTGTCAACAGCAGCTCCTTCTTCATCAAGAACCAAGACACCAACACCATCTTCAAGTATATCTCATAGTTCTTCATCTAAACCCATGATATAGCTGTAGAAGTTGGTTTTCCGCCGAGAAAATTATTCAGGATCTCCATTGAACTTAGGAATCTTTCCAAAGTTAGACTTCTTGTTGTCACCATAGTCAAATGGAACAGCATTGTTGTGCGTAGGTCCAGCATTGGGGGATTCACCAGACATGTTTTTCTCAGATCTTTTTCTGTTACACTGTTAAGTGTTAAGACAACAGACCAATGATCTAGATACCAATTGAAGGTGAGAAAAACACAAGAAGGGGGGTTGAATTGTGTTAGCTTTTTCTTCGTTTTCTCCTAAGCTGAAAACACTGATCAGAAGCAAAGTGAGAACTGCTTCTGAAGTGAAGTTCAGAACTAATATGCAGGGGATAAAAACACACAGAGAGAGAGAGAGAGAGAAGGAAGAAAGACACAAAGCAATTATATTGGTTCCTTCCACAAACCGAAAGTAGTCCAGTCCCCCTTGCACTTCCAAGGAGAGTTCACTAAAATGTAATATCTGATTACAACTGCTCACTGCTGAACTTAGCAAGAGACTTCAAATTGCTCAAGTACACAAGCAAGAGACTTCCTATGCTCCTGAACACAATCAAGAGACTTTTATTGCTCAAGCACAACTGCAAGAGACTTCTAATCAAACAGAATTACAAAGAAAAATGTTTGAGGTTGAACACTTGATATACAATCAGAGGTGCTCACAGTACAAATTAGATACAGACTCTTAAGACTCTAGAATTTCTAAGATATGAACATGAATACAGAAATTCTAAGTGAACTTTGAATGCAGAACAATTTCAGCAGAGTTTTGGCACTTGTAAAAATGTTGTTGAGTCTAACGTTCAGCATTACCAATCTCTGAGTCTTCACTCCTTTATATAGAGGTGTGAAAGAGAGCATTGTGAAATTGCCAGCACATCAAAGAGAGTCGTTTGAAGCTTTGATCAATCACCAATGATCTTTTGCCTGATATGGTTGTTGTCCTATGAAGGATCAATTTGAAATCCATTCCTATTGTGAAGGAACATCGTTGCAGGAAGAGCTGTATTCCAGAGCTGTTTTCTTATCTTGTAGCAAGGACACTGCAGTGTAGTGGAGGTAATGGTTGGACACTTCATACAATTGTACTTTGTCAACGCTTTTTGAAGATAAGCATCCAATGCCTTCAAATCTCCTCAAAATGACTGTTGCTTTGTATTCCCAGTCTTCTGCATTGCTTTCGAATCCATTAAACAGCTTTTGAAGCTTTAATTCTTCCATCTGATGAATTTCAGCTTCTGGTGATTTTTAGCTTCTGATGAGGTTGCTTCTGATAATCTTGCTTCTGATGAACTTCAGCTTCTGATGACGTCACCACTTCAGAAGTACTTTGTCTTTAGGAGCACTTTGTCTTCAGGAGCATATTTTGGACTTCATGAGCATTTCTCTTCAGACGCTTTAAGCTTCCTTTTTGTTGATTTCTTAGCTCTCTTTTGTTCATCCAGAACCTATATAAGATGCAAATTTTTGTATATGGTCCTGTACACTTGAACAAATATTAGCTAGTCCAATTGAAAATTTTTAATACCTTGTTATCATCAAAACTCTCAAGGTTCATTGTTAACACATTTTGTTCCAACAGGAAGAAGTGT
This sequence comes from Medicago sativa, assembly GCF_051527215.1. Lineage (NCBI taxonomy): Eukaryota > Viridiplantae > Streptophyta > Magnoliopsida > Fabales > Fabaceae > Medicago > Medicago sativa. Next base: position 34,395,738 of record NC_140755.1, on the reverse strand, counting down.
AACCAAACACTCGCATACTCCACCAACAAATGCCCCATGTTTTACTTTAACAATTACTCAAATTTGGAGCTTCATCTCACTCCTTTTCTTTTTACCCGTCGGTTGGGGCCTCTGGGAGTCTTTTAACTATGTTGGATAGCTCTGAGGTTGAGGTATGGGATTCTGCTGGTGGTAATAATTATCTGATGATTCATGGCAAATTTGTTAAGTCCAATGAAGAGTTTTATTTATTTAATGTTTATGCACCGTGTGATATGTTAGCAAAGCAAGCCTTAAGGGATTCTTTATCTACTCGCCTGGCTATGTTGGGTGATAAAAAGGTGTGTATTTGTGGGGTTTTCAATGTGGTCCGGAATGGGGAGGAACGACGATCTGTTCGGAATGATCTTTTTGAAGGTGAGAAAAACAAAAGAAGGGGGGTTGAATTATGTTAGCTTTTTCTTCGTTTTTTCCTAAGCTGGAAACACTAACCAGAAGCAAATAGAGTTGTGCTTCTGAAGTGATGTTCAGAACAAACTTGCAGCAGATAAAAACAGAGAGAGAGAAGGAAGAAAGACACAAAGCAATTATAAAGGTTCCTTCCACAAACCGGAAGCAGTCATATCCCCCTTGCACTTCCAAGGAGAGTTCACTATAATGTAATATCTGATTACAAATGCTCACTGCTAAAACTAGCAAGAGACTTCAAACTGCTGAAGCACAACTGCAAGAGACTTCCTATGCTTCTGAACACAATCAAGAGACTTCTAATCAAACAGAATTACAAAGAAAAATGTTTGATGTTGAACACTTGACATACAATCAGTGGTGTTCACAATACAAATTAGATACAGACTCTTAAGACTCTAGAATTTCTTAGATATGAAATTTGAAACAGAATTTCTAAATGAACTTTGAATGCAGAACAATTTCAGCAGAGTTTTGACAATATGTAAATTGTTGTTGAGTCCTTATTCGCATTACCAATCTCTGAGTCTTCACTTCTTTATATATAGGTGTGAAAGAGACGTTGTGAATTGCCAACACATCAAAAAGAGTCGTTTGAAGCTTTGATCAATCACCAATGATCTATTGCTTGATATGGTAGTTGTCCTATGAAGGATCAATTTAAACTCCATTCCCATTGTGAAGGAACATCGTTGCAGGCAGAGCTGTTTTTCTTGTCTTGTAGCAGAGACAAAACAGAGTAGTGGAGGTAGTGGTTGTACACTTCGTACAATTGTACTTTGTCAACGCTTTTTAAACATAAGCATCCAATGCCTTCAAATCCATTCAAAACGACCGTTGCTTCACAGTTTAAATCCATTGCACAACCCTTGAAGCTTTAAGTCTTGCATCTTCTGATGAACTTTAGCTTCTGGTGATCTTCAGCTTCTGATGAGATTCTTCTGATGAACTTGTTTCTGATGACGTCATCGCTTCAGTAACACTTTTGACTTCAGGAGCACTTCTCTTCAGACGCTTTAAGCTTCCTTTTTGTTGATTTCTTAGCTCTCTTTTGTTCATCCAGAACCTATTTAAGATGTAAATTTTTGTCTATGGTCATGTACACTTGAACAAATATTAGCTTATCCAATTGACAATTTTTAATACCTTGTTATCATCAAAACTCCCAAAGGTTCATTGTTAAACACATTTTGTTCCAACAATCTCCCCCTTTTTGATGATGACAAACAATAGTATTTTAAATGTGCAATTGTTGTTAATCCAATTAACAAGTTGACTATAAGGGTTTGAGGTTTGCAAGCTCCCCCTGAGTCTAATAGTACTTAAGGTGAGGTTTGTAAGCTCCCCCTGAGTTCTATCCATGTTAATTAAATTCATCATTTAAAAGCGCAATAACACTCAGAATATTCTCACATTAATAGACTAAGAGATAAGAAGAATGTCCTATTAATTTAAGATGATTAAAAATTAAATTAATGGGGCTCAGAGCCTATAAATACTATACATATACTCCCCCTTTTGTCATCAACTAAAAGTTTAAAAGCTAAAGACAAAAAGAAAGAAGTAAGAAAAAGATAGTGAGAACAAAAATATTCTACAATCAGAGCATGAAACATATATATATCAGAGCAAAAATTATATCAGAGCACAAATATGATACATAAAAGAGCAAAGCAATTGAGTTCAGAAGCATATATATTGATCAGAAGCGCAAGTATGTTCAAAAGCAAAAGTTGAAGTCTGAAGCACAAAAAAAAAAAAAAAAAAACAACTTAAGATATGAACTAAACAAGCTGATTGTGTGTGCAGTTAAGGGTTAGCTTGTTTATGTAGCATGTCCATCATCTCTTTGATCATCAAGTTGGTCTCTTCTTGTTTCTTCTGCATAGCTTCTTGTTGTAGCTTCATCTCAGTCTTGAAATCTTCATTGCTCTTAATCAGGCTTTCCTCTCTGAGTCTTGCTTCTTCTAGCTTAGCTTCAGTAGAAGTTTTGCACTCAAGCAAGAGTAGCTTCTGCTCTAAGAGTTCCTTCTGTAGTCTCTTATTCTCCTTTTCTAAAACAACATTTCTTTGCATCAGAGCCAGATCAGGAGAAGCTGTCCTGAGATTGACTGTGTTCAAGAATGTTAAGTCTAGCTCCCTTGGATGCACACCAGAAGGGATGAAGTCAGTGACTTCTCTTCCTTTTAAGCTTGGAGGATTATGCACCCAGGTTTTCAAGATCTTGACTTCATGCAGACTACTATTTACTCCCTTTAGCCAGTCTTGAAGCTTCTGTTGAGCTATATCTTGAGCATCAGAGCAGGTTGTTTGGAGTGCAGACATGATATAATCAACTCTTTCCTTAAGTCTGCACCATTGCTTCTTATAGCTATCCTGGTGAATCAAGTCATTCCTAGCTTGAATGAGCTTGTTCAACTCCTGAAAAATCTTCTCACACACATCTGTTAACAAAGTATAATCTAGGAAGATGGTTGGTGGTGAGGGTATTTTTGTAGGTTTGGTAGGAGCAGCAAGTACAATGGCTAGATGAGATGATGAAGGTTGGTTGTTTGTGGAGTTTGGAGTTTTAGTGTTGCTGGTTGAAGGTTTATCAGGAACAGACTGTATAACCATAGTAGAGAAGGATTTCTCCATCTCAACATCAAAAGCATCTGATGTGATCATGAAATTAGGTTCACTGACGGTTTCAGGGATGGAGAGTGAAATGTTATGCTCAGAGGCAAGTTGTTCAGGAACAGCATGTTCAGGAACAACATGTTCAGGTGAAGAAACAAGTTCAGAGCTAGTTGTTGTGGTCATTTGTTGGTTAGGTGCTTGGTGTAGGGGGCTTTCTAAAGTAACTTCCACAGTAATTGGCCTAACTTCTGGTAGTTCACCTTAGTAGTGACTGACCAAATTGTCTAGCACATATGTTTCTTGGGTTGGTTTGGTTGAGGATGGTTGAGATGATGATGATGATGTTTCAACATTCACCTCAGGAGGAACCATGTTAAGAGGTTGAATTATCTGTGGTTGGAGGGGATGGTTGAGGGGTAATTTTTCACATACTTTGTTTCTTATCTCAGACATATTGCCTATCCTTTCATTTACACTAGGAATCATTGGCTCAAATGGTATGTTCTGAGAGGGCTTTTGTAGGTCTTGGTTTTTGATGAAAGACTCTTTTTAGTTAATGGGTAAACTAGACCTATGGGTATATCATCTATATCAGTAGATGATGATGAAGAGGTGGATTGGGAGGATGATGATTGGGTTGAGTCTGATTCTACTTCTATAATAGTATGAGAGTGTGGAGACTCAGGAATACCTGTATCAACTTCTAGAGCAGCAGCTTCTGACCCATCAGCTTTGTCCTCATGGACACCTTCACCAGCATTCACAACCATAAGCATGTTCCAGCATCTTCACCAGCATCTTCAGTTGCTTGAACCACTTGCTGTGCTACAACACCAGCATCTTCTCTTGCTAAGCTTGAAGCAGGGACTTCTATACCCTTAGCAAGTTCCCTTATCTTGGCTAGAGTTGCAGCATCTTCAGCCTTCTTCCTCTTGATTTCCCTAGTGACCAAACCAGTAGCAGCTTCAATACCTTCTTCCTCTTCAGCCACATACATAGACTCTTTCAGTTTTCTTACTGCAGTCTTCCTTTTCTTCTTAGAGACTAGAGGTTGATCAGGAGCAACTTGAGTTGAAACAGCAGCTTTCCCACTCCTAGTTCTTTTGTTCAAAACCACATCAGTGTTCAAGTCCTGAACCTCTTCTTCAATTGTTGGCAAGCCAGAGCCACCAATTTTTAGCTTATAAGAGGTTTTTTCCTTCTTAGCCTTCTTGGAGGGTTGTTCAGCTTCCAAGTATTCATCCTTGGAGGTTTCCTTCCTCTTGGACTTTTTGCTTCTGGCCATAGGCAGAGCATCAGCATACATCTCTTCAGGGACATCTTCAAGTCTAATGGCTCTACCATATGTTTCGAAGTGATCTGTGATAAAGTGCATGTGAACTTCAAGAGGGTCCTTCTTGCATATGGGAGGAAAATCTTCCATCAGATTTGACTTAGCTCTAGATTCACTAATGTCAGTGTTAAGCTTTTTGAAGGCATCTTTAGGAATCAGAGACATGTTCCTGAGAGTCTTGCCATTGATTACCTTCCCTGTTTTAGTTTCAAGCTGCGTATCAGTGAAAAAGTTAACAACACTGAGAGCACTCAGAATCCCTCCTTGATGAAGGATCTCTGATATGAGTGTTCCATAGGGAACCCAGCACCTTCTGTTCTGCTGACTTTCCCTGAGTTCCTTGATCATGTGCTTGAAGATATACTTGGGCACATTGAATTTGCCCTTCTTAATGAAGTAGTGGAGGAACACCTTGTGCCCCAATGAAGGTTGATCACTGCCACCACATTTTGGTAGCAGATTCTCATTTTGGATCTTCAGGAGCATCTTCTTCTCCATGCTCAAATCAGCATAATTTCCTTCTTCTTGGAGTTGAAGATGGATTGGTTTACAATCTCATTCCAAGGACTATTCTTGGGATTAGATATCTCTATTCCTGCATATTTTCAAGATGCATCTCTTCTGAGAACAAATGCAATGTTCTCTTCTGAAATAAACACAGGAATCCCCATGATGCTTGATCTTATCTCCACGCATTTGAATGGTTCCAACCCCATTTCCTCTCTTGTCTTTCCTTCCAAAGTTGGGTCAATAAGTACTTTCTCTGTTTCCTCCTCCTTAGCAGCAGCTCTATCATACACAGAGGCTCTTACCCAGAAATGCCTTACTAAAGTTTTATATGTTGGTCCATTCAACATATCAAAGTACCTCATCAGCCCTTGTTCTTCGTACAAGCTTTTGATATCACACCCATGATATGCTAAGGACTCAAAATCCACTGGATTCTATGTTTGAATCCTCAGTTCCCATTCTTCTAAGGACATAGTCCTTCCTTTGATTTCGTAGGTCGGTTCATCAAACGCAGTTGATTCTAGAATATCTTGTTGCATGCTAGATGATGATTCTGGAATGGAACTTGATGATGCCATTGATAATAAAGAAGTTTTTAGGGTTCTACGTTTTAAGTTGCAGAGAGAAAGCTTGCTTTCACAGAGAATGGTTGAGAATAGAAAGTGTTTGTTGTGAAGTGAGTAGTGTGTGAATTATCTAAGTGTTTTTAGTAAAACGATTGCAATTCAGAAAAGGGGACAAACAAACACAGCATTAATGACATAGGGGGCGCATGATAGTATATTCAAAGCTAAAGTTATAATTGCCCTCTTACGTTATACAACCGTACACAAAAGCCACGTCAGAAGTTCTCAAAGTAACTGCCAAGTTAGTGGGCCAGGTGTCACAAAAAGTAACTTCCAGCGTTTCCACTAACTTTGTTATTCAGAAGCACAAAATCCAGCTTTTGCACTTGAGATGCTGACGTCATCTTCAGAAGCACATTTTCCTTAGAACCTCAATAAAGAGCTTCTGATGGACCATAGCTTCTGGACTGATTTCATGACCTAAATTCCTATTCAGGAGCAAGCAAATTTTAATCAGACAAAAAGTTCATGTTCATATTTTTCTTTATAAAATCAAATCTTTCCACAGTTAAAGGCTTAGTAAATATATCAGCCCATTGATGCTCAGTATCAATGAATTGTATATCTAAAATTCCTTTTTGAACATAGTCTCTGATAAAGTGGTGTTTGATTTCAATGTGCTTAGCTCTTGAATGTAGAATTGGATTCTTTGACAAACAAATAGCAGCAGTATTATCACAATAAATGGGAATATTGTTAGAATTAATCTGATAATCTTCCAACTGATGTTTCATCCAAAGTAGTTGTGTACAACAACTTGCAGCTGAGATGTATTCTGCTTTTGTTGTAGACATAACAATAGTTGCTTGTCTTTTGCTAGCCCAGGATATAAGATTATCACCCAGAAATTGACAATTTCCACTGGTTGACTTTCTTTCAATCCTATCACCAGCATAGTCAGCATCACAAAATCCAACCAACTGATAATCTAAGGATTTCCTGTAAAGGAGTCCAAGATTAGTTGTTCCTTTCAAATACTCGAAGATTCTCTTAACATCAGTTAAATGAGATTCTCTAGGATCTGATTGGAATCTAACACACAAGCATACACTGAACAGAATATCTGGCCTAGATGCAGTGAGGTATAACATAGAACCAATCATACCTCTATACAGGTTCTGGTCTACTGATGATCCAGTATCTTCTTTGCTTAAGGTGCAGGTTGGATGCATTGGAGTGTTCATCACTTTACAATCTTCTAGCTTGAACTTATTCAGAAGCTCCTTAGTATATTTTGTTTGATGAACATATACTCCATCTTTGCTTTGAGTGATTTGAATTCCAAGGAAGAACTTCAGCTCTCCCATCATGCTCATTTCAAATTAATCCTGCGTTAACTTAGAAAATTCCTTCCAAAGAGATGCATTAGTATAACCAAATATTATATCATCAACATATATCTGCACAACAAGAATGTATTTCTCAAGAGTCCTTTTGAAGAGTGTTGTGTTAACTTGGCCTCTTTTAAAATCATTTTTGATCAAGAAATTACTTAGTCTATCATACCAAGCTCTAGGAGCTTGTTTCAAGCCATATAGTGATTTCGTAAGTTTGTAAACATGGTCAGGATGCTTAAGATCCTCAAAACCAGGTGGTTGCTTGACAAACACTTCTTCTTCAATGACTCCATTAAGAAATGCACTCTTGACATCCATTTGATATAATATTATGCCATGATTTACTGCATAGGATAGAAGTAACCTGATTGCTTCCAATCTTGCAACTTGAGCAAATGTTTCAGTATAATCAATGCCTTCTTGTTGACTGTAACTGTAACACCCACGTCGTGGCTTTCGATATCCCGCTAGGTGGATACGAAAGGTTCCCGACCTAAGGGGAACGGTTTAAGCCGCAAGGGACCCCCACGACAATAGTAGGAACCGAAACACATCGGAATGAGAGGGATCCGGAGACCGTGTAGGTATGGGACTACATGGTTGAAGGAAGGCTTATAAGAATTGTTAGGTACTACCCATATCAACAAGATGCATCTTCTTTTCGGGAGCTCAATCCATAGGAACTCCACAGTTAAGCGTGCTTGGCTTGGAGTAGTACTAGGATGGGTGACCTACCGGGAAGTTTCCCGGTAAGCATGTGAGTGAGGACAAAGCATGCTGAGAAGACTCGTGTTGGTTTGTGGGGTTAGTCGGCAATCCTGTAAGCAGTCTGGGATGTTACAATTGGTATCAGAGCTGGTCGATTCAGACCGTGCCTTGGGTCATTAAATTACAACTAAGGTAGTGGGACCATTGGGTTCCGGGTAAATGTTCTAGTTGTTGTTGTTAGTTGAGCCTGATCAACTCAATTTAACATTCGATGATTAGAATGGATGCCTGAGAGCTGAATAGGACCCAGGAGGAACGAAGCATGTGATGAAGAAGTTTGACCGTGCCAAAAGGTGGCCGGTGAACTAATCAAGTAGAAGTGTGAATCCTCCGGAAATGTAAGACATGATAAGAAGGGATGTTCTGACAATGTCGGGTATGATGTTAGTTATACCCGTAAGTGAAGAAGTTGGTTATATGTATCTAACCATGATCAAAAGTTTCGGTAAGAAATGTTGTTGGAACGGATTTAGGATATTCTAGAATGTCTGAACAAGGCTACAAGGTAGTAAGAGGTCGGCGTATGTTGACGGAGTCAGTGGGCTCTCAGGATAGCAATATGAGAATGAAGTTAAGGATTCAAGAGAAAGTTTTATGTTATCAGGAGTAAGACATTGATTTCCGACGTGCCAAGAATTGTATCGAAAAGGTTGATGTTGCCATGCCTATGTTATAAAATATTTCACTATGATAGGAATGAATGATGTGCATTGGGTACTTAAGAATAAAAGTTTCATACAAAGAATGTTTTCTGAAAAATAGAGTTGGAGAAGCTCACCAATAGCAAGCATGGGACGAAACTTTCCGTTTTTATGAAATCTAATAGTTCGTTCCTATGGATTGCAACGACTATTGGGGAGATGTCTTCACAATAAACTTTTATGCAACGAAAATATTGTATGATATCAAGTAACAAATGCATACCATATCCTAAGATTTTCAAGGAAAAGACATGGACAACCATCAACGAAGTCGATACGGTTTAGGGTAGCTTTGGAAGTTAATGTGCTAAGAGTCAAGAAAGAGCCAAGATCAAGAGTATAGAAGTTCCGGCGTTTAGAAGGAAAGTCGTAGAAGTTTATGCATGAGGTATGAAGTAAGAAGTTTAAAATGGTGCAAGTTATGAGAAATCTCACGGTTCACGGATTATGTGGAATTAAGACGTATTTCTCGAATCTATGTTTTGCTTGATTAACTTGCTAAGGCTCATTATGATGTTGAATCTTAAAGTTTAAATAATTTAGAAAGATTTACGCGTATGGGTGATTGAAGTTGACATTTTGAAAAACTCACGAGATTTTTCTAGGAACCGGTTTGCTACGACACTCGTAGGGCGAGCTAGACTCATTAGAGTCTAGATTTGATGACACATAGGTGTTATCAACTCGTCCTATGATTTTAGAGCAACGGCCGGGGCCTAAACTCAATATTTATATATAAAGTAGAAAATTATCAACGTCAATGACCCGTGCGCTAGTTTACGAAGTTTTCTTTAAATGAAAAACTAACGAGCAAGCAATGGTATTATTAGGCAAAATGTAGTATACGAGAATGCGAAGGTACAAGGTTAAATGTTTAAGAAGGATATGTTCAAGTACAAGACGAGATTGTCATGGAAAATTGAGTTTGACCGGAACCAAGTTCAAGTATGTTTTGTATACCTCCACAGGTAAATGCAACCAGCAAGAACATAACGTTTACCCCCAAAGTCAAGTATTATGAGCATAAGATAATTTATCATGAGTTTGAATCTGTAAGACAAATGTAAGGTTATGATGTTGGTTGCAACATGGGAAATCTTGAGAATAGTTCGAGTAGTAAGTATTCAAGTGATAAGCATGAATTGAAGTCTCAACTGCTTTAACGGATTAGAGTAATGGTTTAAGCCAACCGGTGGGAATCAGAGTAGCGCCATGGAAGTTAACGATAATCATGAAGTATGGAAATATGTAAGGTTCAGAAGGTTACATTTCATGACTCTAGTAGAGAATCAAAGCATTAGAATGATGACCGGTTTTCGGAAAAGGTATTAACGCTCAAGCGATAACCGAACGAGATGATGTGGAGAATCAAGATTAGTGTTCTAAAGAAGAGGTCCAAGGATTTCCTACCGATATGTAAGCGGTATTGCGAGTTTGTATCTCGGATAAAAAGGGAAGAACCTATCTTCAAAGTTAAGCATGTTATCATGAGAGAGAAGCAACTCTTGAGTGATGTGTAAAAGAGATTCTTACTCATGTATGCCATACTTGTTGAGTGAAAACGATATTTGTTAAGACATGTCAAGTCATGATTTTAAAATTTTTAAAGTAAGATTGGTATATGGAACTTGGAACCGATGTTTATTTTAAACATGAAACTTTCATTGGCAAAACTGAGGAAGTATGTTCAGAGTAAGTAAGTTCACATAAGACGAGCTGTGAAACCTTTTTCAAAATATAAAGACTCGTCTTGTGATTATGTAGTACCATCACTGACTCAGTTTTGAAACGATAATTCTTTTTAGCCGAGTATCTATTCGTTCCAAGAACCCGTATACTAATATTTAAGAAATTTCATTAAGTAAGATTCTAGAACACGTATCGTTATCATTTAACAAGGAGTGGTACTCGAGAGTATGTGTGTGTGGTGGAAATAACAATGTTGAAGAAAGTCAATATCCTACGGGATACACGGAAAGGTGTTAAGAAAGTATGATGTAAGCGCAAGTAAACTTGTTAGAAAGTTTCGGGAACATGTGAGCCACAATGTTAGTTAATGGATTGTCAAATGATGTAGCAAAATTGATTCCACTCCTCTATGTCAAGTTATGTGAGTTTACCTATTATTGCGGGTGCAAAAAGGTTACAGGAGATAAGAAGGTTCCTTAAGACTCGATAAGAGACGTAAGTAGCATAGTGCGGTAAGAAAAGCTACGTATGCATGAAAAGATATTTTAAGGTTGTAAGTAAGCACTGCAGGGCAAACCTGGTTTCCGGTAGGATTCCAGTTAAAAGGCAAATCCTGAGTGTTCATGTTTATGATAAGTTACCTTAATAAATGATTTATGTTAAACGGGTAAGATACGAGTCTGAAAAGATAAGTCTATGTGGAGCAGGAATGTTCTAAATCATGATGTACTATGATAATTTCAAGATTTAAGTGGTATTAAGTTCAAGAAAGCTATATGCTTATGTATGTGAATCAAGAAACAAGATGAATCACAAGCAACGATGAATTTCTTGAGGAAGAGTGAATAGAAATGTATGACTCAGACTATAAATTGTGAGTTTTTGTCATGATGTTTGATAATCGATCCCTAAATTTCGAGGACGAAATTTTTTTAAGGGGGGTAGAATGTAATATACCGCTTGACAGTATCGGTATATTACCCGTCGACCGTGTCAGATGAATTTAATTCATGGAAAGTAAGTTAATGGAAAATATTTTATGACGTGTCAGCTTTTTACGGGAAAAGTATTATAGACGAATTACACATGCTTGAGGCAGGGGCATATTTGTAATTTCGCACAAAAGGGATATTTAATTGATTTTGGCCAAGAAAACATCTCATAACCTTTATTCTCTCTCTCTCCAAGTGGTTGAGAAGAATTTTTCTCTCCTTCCTCTCTTCTCCCTCACGCATCTTTCTCCCTTCCTTTCTCCAATCTTTCTCAAGTTTCTTCCACCAAAGAATCATGTCATGTGAGGCTCCTTCAAGATCTTTTGTCACTAGAAGCTTGGGTTTGTTGTTGTCTCTACTTTCTACTCAACTCCTCTTTGGCTTTGTGATCAAGAAGCTAGTATTCCTTTGTGAGGTGATGATTATGTTTGATGCTTTGTGGATCATTATGGATGTTAACCACTTAACAAGCAAGGTTTAACCATGGATTTGAATGGAAGCTTGAGATCAAGCTTGGAATCAAGACAAAGAATTAGGGTTTTGGTGAAAGTGATGATTGAAGCATGAATTTGGGTATGGTATGGTTTCTTGAAGGTTAAGAATCAAAGAAGAAAAGATTCAAAGTTGGAAACAAGAATTAGGGTTTGTTGGCTTGAGCTTGGAGCTTGATGACTTTGCAAGATTATGTTAAGGTGAGTTCCATAGTTAGTTCTTCCACCCTTTTGGGATTATGTTAAGCCTTGTTAAATAATATGAAACATATGACAATTCTAGGGTTTTAAGTAAATGTCTAGTAACCCCTTTTTATGTCATGCTCCCAATATATGTGAATACTTGTTCCAAGACTACTTTGCAAGTTTATTTTGATCCATGGAGTCATGATATGCCTTGGGAAACCTTGTTTTGTGGATTTTGGGTCAAAAACATGTTTTGTGCAGGTGCTGGACTGTCACAACTCGCCACGGCGAGCTATTACTCGCCATGGCAAGCAAAATGGTCATCCTTGAGTGTTGCTCGCAATGGCGAGTGAAGTGTTGCTCGCAGTGGCGAGCTGTCCAACTCGCAACGGCGAGTAAAGCATGGCTGCTGCCCTGTTTTGCTCGTCTTGCCTAGATGCCCTGTTCCGGTTCGGCTTTCATTCATGTATGCTTTTATATGTATAAACCTTACAAAACAAGACTCCAAGGCATAGGTTTTTAAACGTTGTATCGAACGAAGAACAAGTATTTATTTATATTGGAAAGCACGACATATGAGAGAAGTGTTTGATTCATGAATGGGGTAGCAAATTATTCATAAGCAAGGGAAAGAACTAGAGCCTCGACATAGTAGTCGAGAACTAGCATGTTAGTAAGAACTCTAGATGGTTAAATGCGTAGCTTGTTAACTTCGCACAAGATTAAGAATGTTTTAGCAAGTATGTTAAGCTGTGGATAGGATCTTTAATCCCTCCACCAAGAATAAGTAAGTACAAGTATGAACAAGTATGAATTTACCGCTAATCGGATCGATTAAGGTTCCGAGGTAAACATGTATGTATGATTAAGTTTAACTTATATGCACGACAAGACCATGATAAATAAGTGTAGGTGGCATGTCTCTTGTTATCCACATTAGGGGGATACAAGGGGTTCTCATGATGAGAACGATTCAAGCCGTAAGGGACCCGCATGTCACCGAGTAAGAAAGACGTAGGTGTTTGTGTCTCTTGTTATCCACGCCAGGGGGATACGGGAGGTTCTCGACCTAAGGGGAACGGTTCAAGCCGCAAGGGACCCGCACGACACCGAGGGAGTCCGATGTACGTACATCGGTCATGTATGGGATTGATCTCGGGGTTACTCCACTCGGGACTATCCGTAAAATGAATCAAGATAATAATTGTTTGTTCAACGCTAACCAATGAATGAACTTAGATACGTTTATGTATGTTATGATTATGATTATGTTATGTTCATGTTTATGCAAGAAGTGAATCCATGCAAGTTTATGTTTAAGAGTAAGAGCATTAGATGCTACATGACAAGTACAAGGCATGGATTAGAGCAAGTAAATAATATGATACCGATGACGATATTAGGTTTCCCCTAATCGTCCGGTTTAGAATCGTGCCATGATATGATATGTTTAGGCCTTGATACGTAGATCGTATTCTTGGCAATGCGGTTCTAGGTTCCCTTTTGACCGCCATGACACGTATAGGAAGTGAAGCCTATAACAAGTGAGATAAGACTATGACGGCTTTAGTATGCACTACCGTCTAAGTAAGTAAGTCCCCACACACGTATAATCAACCGTCAGGTTGTAATGTAGACACGTGGTGACCGTAGGTTTCCCCTTGAGGTTGCCTATAGCCTAGGATTTTAGGGGAGCTCACTGAGACATTATGTCTCATCCCAATCCTTATTTGTTTCAGATAAGCAGGATGTTTATGCATGATCGGAGCCGGATGGATATTACTTCAAGGGTTCGTTCGTATAGCTGCAGGACGATATGGACATCAAGGATGTTTTTTAAGTATGTATGAGTTGTAATGTATTATGATTTATACGAACGTGACTTGATGTAATTATTATTCATTCGTAGAAATTTTATGTTGTATATTTTAATGTATCCAGTACTAATATTAACGCACGTGCCAGACTTTCTAGATACGTCTGGTATGGGTGTTACAGCGTATTTCTTTGACTCGTCTGAATTTTCAGCATCAGTGGTGACATTTTTAGTAACAATGTTACTAGTACTGCCTTTCACCATATTGTTCTTCCAAATTGAACATTTTTATGGGTCGACTGAACCCATTTCTATACAGGTGCTTTAGCATAGGGCACAAAAGTTTTCCCTTGACCATTTTTACTAACATAATTAGTGGTCGAAAAGTTATTGATGAAAGGGATATAACTCTTTGTGGAAGAGAACTTTGGTATATGATCAGCAGACCATTTTCCTCTTTTCTTGGATTCTGGAATAAAATTTTCAAGGCTTTTGGTAGCCTCTTTGTCAAATACTGAACTACATCTGGGGCATAACATTACCTTAGAATTCTTCAATCTGCAACGATTGAGAAAATCAATCATCTCCTCTTCAGCCATGGGATAAGTTGTTTTTGCCTTCTCATCAAACTGAGGTTCTGAAATGATTTCGTCAGCATCTTTGGGGCTTCCAAAAACTTCCACCATCTGACATTCAACAACATCATTTTTTGCTTTGACATATAGCTTTTCCACAGTGTCTGCAATGACTTTCCACAGTGGCCTTTCATTCAGAGCTCTTTGCACTAAGTCCCTGAAAAGTACACACTGTGAAGTCTTATGTCCCAAAAAATTATGATATTTACAAAACCATCTCTTTTTACGTTGCTCTAGTGGTGGGATTTCTAAACCATTAAGTACCGCCATTTGACCATCAACAACTAAGAGATAAAAAAAAATCTCATCGCATTTGGTTACATCCAACGTGTAAGTCTTGGGAGTGTATTTATCATTTTGTGTTTCGACAGGATTTCTTCCATCGGATGGCCTCAACTCTTTGCATGTATAAGGAGGCCCAGGTTTCAATTCAGCAAAGTTAACCTCTCCATCTTCATAAGCTATGTCAAATTCTTGGTCGCTTTCATTTGTGTCAACATAAGCAACTTTTTCTCTTCTAAACTTATGAGTTCTAGCTTTTTCAGCCTTCAGTCTTTCGACCTGTCGAACTCTATCGACCAATTGGGCCATATATCTCAAGTATTGAGTGTCTAATTTCTTCCTGATGGAATAATCTAGGCCATCAGCGGTCATTTCGACTAACTCATGCTCAGGCACTTGAGTAAAACACTTTGCCTTTAACAATCTAAACCTGTTCAAATAATCATCAACAGACTCGGTTGTTTGTCTCCTAACGCTTGCTAATTCCTTTAGACTTATTTTAGATTGGCCCATGTAAAATTGATCATGAAATAGTCTCTCTAATTAAGTCCAATGTTGAATGGAATGCGGTGCAAGTGTGGTGAACCACGTAAAGGCATTCTCTGTTATAGAATTTGGAAAGAATTTTAATCTTGAATTCTCATTGTTTGCAATATCTCTAGCCTCCGTTAAATAACATGTTATATGTTCGACAGTGGATTCACTGGTATTACCAGAAAACAGTTTGAACTTAGGAATTTTATAACCCCTAGGAAGTTCAGTTTGTAGAACATATTCTGATAAAGGAGATACAAAGTTTGTCATATGTAAACCCACGTTTAAGCCATTCTGAGCCATGATATTTTCAACCAAATTGGTTATGTTATTATGTGCTCCAATATTTTGTTGTTGGACATTTCTAACAACTTCGTCTGTATCATGATTTCTATCCACCAAAATTACCTCTAACTGCGCTTGTGCCATTGGTTCGACTGGTTGATGTTGAGCACAGGTTGTTGTCTTCGAACCGTAGGTTCGACAATTTACACAGGTTGAGTATTTTGGATTTGAGGGGTATTTTGGATCTGAGGGATCTGTTGATAGACAGTTTATAGAGGGGCGAAGAAATCTGCTATTCTCTTCATTTGAGTGGCTAATATTTGGTAACCCTGATTCGTATTTTGAATCAAAGGATTAAACACTGTACCAATTTGTTGTGTAAACAATTTAACCATCTCATGATTGCTCTCATCCATTTGTTGCCTAAACAACATCATAGATTCTGTAGTTAAGGTTGGTCGAGCATTTCTTCCAAAACCGTTAGAACTTGAAGGACTATGTGTATTAAACGGTGTAAATGGATTTGCATTTTCTATAAATGTCAAGTTGTTATGCAAATTTGCCATCATTGAAGTTGGCATACCGTATGGTTGGTCCTTAAAAACGTTCTTCCTATTTATGACCCTATCATTAAATTTAACCCTAACTTGAGGGTTAGGGGAAGTAGGAACACTTGTAGACACGGGTAAACTAGCAGTAAATGGTGGCACAAAGGTCCCCATTTCTGGTTGTGTCATTGGAGCGGTTATAGTCGGAGCGGTTATGGAAGCGGTTACTCCCATTTCCGTCGAAACCGGCATGACCATGGTTGCCCCCACGGCTGTTGATACACTAGCACCCACTGAAGGGGCGCATGCCAGTGTAAATTGTGCTTGTGAAGAGGATTGTGATGATTGTGATGACATAGAAGCACCAATATTGGCGGATTTAGTCATTGTCTTCAGAGCTTTACCACTTCTTAAATGCATGCACAAAATGCGAATTTTTCCTTAGAAAAAGTTTACTGAAAATAGTTGCTAATCTTCAGAAAATTGTTTTCACCAGAAAGATTTTTAGAAAACAAGTTTTGAAAAGGTTTTGGAAGATTATGGCAATTTCGTCCAAAGGGCTTTTTGTTTGAAAAAAGCATAATGGAAATTTCTTCCAAAGGTTTTGAAAAAAGTCTTTTAAAAATGATGCACAAACAGGGTCCCACTGGGCGTGCCAATTTGTTTACCGGTGTTTTTGGTAAACTACGAGGGCTGGTTTTGGTTATTACAAGCAGGATCAAACCAGAAATCCTAGAACATGTTGTGCATTTTTTTTCCAAGCGTTTATCGAGTTCATAGGTTGCTTTAGGAACAGGACGAGACCGTATGGCGTCTTTCGACAGAAAAATGGCTTTTAAAAGCAAAGTAAATGCATTAAGTTTAAAATTGCAGAAACTTAAAGGAAAGATAAAGTACAATGCATTAAGAATAAAGGTGGTTCGACAAATCCTTTACATACATTCTTCATGACTCTTTTCTCTCGCGCCGGTACATCCAGTGTTTTAGAATTCTGTATAGGTGATTTGCGACCCATTTTCCCTATGGAAAACTACTATTTATACATAGAAAAATAACTGGAAAAAGTATAATCCCACGATCAACACATCTTCCATGTAGACAACCGCTTGTCTCCCACGTTATCCATTGAGGAAACCGCTTCTCTTTGAAATTGGAATCTTCTCGCTTCAACGGAAGTTGCTTGACTTTGACGATTTAGCATCCATGACTCATTTCTTGTCGAACCTTAAGGCTTTTAGACCCTTTCGCTCCAAGTCCAACATTTCGTCGAAACTCCTTAAGTTGAAAAAAGACTTCGATTCCTGCAAAGATAAAAGTCAACTAATGCTGACCACATTAAATGAGGCTGGAGAAATTACCAGCTAACAGTAAGGTAACAAACCATCAATTCTTGACAGAGATGCTGTTTTTTTTTTTAAGTCTCCAAACCTGCATTTTGTAGAATATGTTATGTTCATTTATTCATTCACAACACCTTATGTTCATTTTTTTTATAAAACATTCGCTACATTTTTTAAAAACATTCATTTGCTAAATTTTTAAAAAGCATGATCCAAAATAAATCATAACTTTTTTTAAGGGAAAATAAATCATAACTTAAAAGTACATAACTACGCAAAATTTATTTACTTTTAATTTTATCTCCATTCAAATCAGGCAATAAACAAAGCGTTCTGTTACATTACATTACATTCTTCCTAAGGATGTTGTATCATAATCATCTTGGATTTAAATTAAATTCATGAAAGTTTGCCGAAAATGTTGCCTTCGAAGTGTTATATACTTAATCTAAAAATTTGCTAGTCTCATTCATTTTCATTCATTCAATCCATTTTTCATCCATTTATTCAATCAATCGGGCAATGTTTTTAAAACTAAATAAATTTAAATAAATTTTGTTGCGTAGTTGTGTATTTTTAAGTTATGATTTATTTTGGATCATGCTTTTTAGAAATTTAGTAAATGAATGTTTTTAAAAAATGTAGTGAATGTTTTTTAAAAAATGAAAATAAAATATTGTGAATGAATAAATGAACATAACATATTCTACAAAAAGCACGTTTAGGGGCTAAAATAAACAACATCTCTATCAAGAATTGATGGTTTGTTAGCTTACCTAAAACCAATCCAAGTTAACTCAAGTTGAGCCAACGTGAGTTTACTTTAGTTGGCCCAACGTGACTTAACTCACGTTGGTGCTGCCAAATGTGAGTTAACTCACGTTGAAGTTATTTTAGGAAGTTTGAGGTGCGAATGAGCAAAATTGAATGGGAAAAATGCAATTTGAAAGATAATCGGGATGATCCTTTTTTACCCATACGATTTCAATAATAGAAAAAATTAAGAGTAAATTACACTCCCCTTGCCTGAAAGATGCTTGAATTACACTCTCGTCCCCTCTTATGTCAAAATATACATTTCACTATCCTCTTATTCAAAACATATTAGAAAACATTTCACTTCCATCACCTAAGGGATGTTTGAAATACAGTCCCCTCCCCACTTATCTTAGAATATACACTTTACTCCATTAATAATTTTTATTTTATTTCTAATAATCTAACAAAAAAAAATTAACATGCTTCGAAGAAAAATAGTATAGTGAATCCATTTTAATATAATCAAAGTTTGAATACATATTTGTCTATTTTTTATTCACACTTTCATTAACATATTGTTTTAAATCCTATTATAAAATATGAAACAACAAAAATGAAATTAAAATATGTGAAAAATTACCAAAGTCGATAAAATATGGTTATTTAAAGTGAATTTTATATTCTAAATTATAAAATTAATAACAAAATATTTAAACTTAATTATCATTGACATTTAAATCATAAAAAAATAAATTTATTTTTCTTAAATGGTGGTTCAAAATTAGGATATATCATAAAAATATTTATCTTTTCAAAAAAAAATCACAAAAATATTTATTTATGTGAAAATAGAGGAGGGGAGTAAAAGAAATAAATTTATTTTTTAAAAATGGTGGTTCAAAATTAGTATATATCATAAAAATGTTTATCTTTTAAAAAAAAATCATAAAAGTATTTATTTATGTGTAAATAGAGGAAGGGAGTATAAATTTTAGTGTAAATTACACTCCCCTCAGAAGCTTGAATTACACCCATACACTCACCTTCCTTGAAAAGTTAAATTTATACTCCCCTCCCATGCTTGAATTACAACTCCCTCCCTTAATTTTTTTTTTTGTAGTGTCCGGGGTTCGAACCCCGGACCTTGCATATATTATGCATTGTCCTTATCAACTGAGCTAAGCTCACGGGGACCCTCCCTTAATAATTAAATATGCACTACACTTTAATCTATTTTAACATAAATAAATATTTTTATGATATATATTAATTTAGAACCATCATTTAAGAAGAATAAATTCATTTTTATAATTTAAATGTCAATGATAATTAAATTTAAATATTTTGCTCTTAATTTTATAATTTAGAGTATAAAATTAACTTTTAAACAACCATATTTTATTATCTTTAGTAATTTTTCACATATTTTAATTTTATTTTGGATTGTTTCATATTTTTCGATAGGGTTTAAAACTATATACTAATGAAATTGTGAATAAAAAATAGCGAAAAATATGTATTCAAATTTTGGTTATATTAAAATAGACCCGCAAAACTATTTTTTTTCAATGTGTGTTAGATTTTTATTTTTTTGTTGCAAAATTATTAGAAATAAAAAAAAATTATTGAGGGAGTAAAGTGTAGATTTTAACATAAGAGGGGATGAGAATGTAATTCAAGCTTTTCTTAAGGGAGGAGAATGAAATGTTTTCTAATATGTTTTGAATAAGAGGGGAGGGCAGTGTATATTTTAACATAAGAGGGGAGGTGAGTGTAATTCAAGCATCTTCGAGGGGATGGAAGTGTAATTTATTCTAAATTTTACTTTTCATGGGAGGGGAGTGTAATTCAAGCTTATTTTAGAAGAGGGAAGTGTAATTTACTCTATATTTTAACATAAGAGGTGAGAAGAGTGTAATTCAAACTTTTCTTAGGGGAGGGGAGTGTAATTTATTCAAAAATTAATATAACTCTAGTCAAAATGCTAATTATTATTTTTTATCAAAATACCTTATTTAAATTAATGAATACCTTATTAATTTATATAATTCTAGTCAAAATACATACATATGGATACTTTTAATGAAATTAAAACATTACTTTTTTAAAAATTATTGTTATTATTTCCTTATTTTAAAAATAATAATAAATATTAATCCACGAACGTAATTTACATAGTATAACGCTCACGTATATTTAAATTATAAATATGTTCGTGTACATGTCTGAATCAAATATACCAAACTTCAAAATGTCAACCTATGTTGCCTTTTTCTTTGCCCTTGTATTTGTTCTCTTTAATGTTTCAACTTATGCCAATCATCAATACACCCAAACAACGAATGATGACTCTAGAGTTAACATTACCTTCAAAAGTTTAATTCCTGTGAATGCAAAGTATGTGTACTTTGATTGTAAAGTGGGAACCTTTGTATTACCTTCACAACAAGTTCACATCATGGCTGTTTCCATTGACCAAGTTGTGTCATGTCATGCTTATACTTATTGGAATCGTTCAGAGGCTACTATCACTGCATTCGATCCCAAAAGTAAATTAATTGGTAATCGTGGTGTTTATTGGCTCATAAGGCCAGATGGACTTCTTCAAAGTTTGGACAATTTCTTTTTTGAGAAAAAGGCTACTTGGGAATCACGAAGATAAAAATGATGTTAATTCCATTGATATGATAAATAATTTGTGATATTTCAATTATTAATAGTCAGATTTATAATTATACACAATATAAGTATTTTGATGTTCAAAATAATACAATTGATTTTGCTAACTTACTTTTTTTTTATTCGGTCATTTATTTATTTCATCCATTTCATTTAAGATAATAGCTAGGATACATGTTGGGATATTAGAAAAAATGTGAAAAATTAGATAAAGGTGGAGCCACCCTAGCTTGTCTCATTATGAACTTAAGATCAGAGTTCATAAAATTTGTACCAAGCAAGCGTCTACAATAGTTAATAGAGAACTGCTAGGGGCAGTCTCTCACACACTCGCGGTCAAACACTCGCCCATATGCTATTGCCACATCAGCATACTTTTAGATCTTAAACTAGGCAACCGGCTCTTTCTTTTTTTATTTTTAATTTTTATGGGCAAGAAGGGAAAAGTTCGCTCTCATCTCTTCCAAGTCCAATCCATCAAACACCACTCTCTCTTCCGTTTAAATCTCTCTCTACTGTGAAAAAAAATCAACCTCCCTTAAAACACAAACTGCTCCCTCATCCTCACACTCACCCATCTGTATCTCACACCTCCAATCAAACTCCAGTTGTCCACAACACAGGTAACCACAACCACAACGTTGTTGTGCTTTTTCGATCGATCAAGAATAAGGATTTATCCAGATCAATAACTTCCTTAGATCTTGAATCTGACACTCACAACAAATTATTTCTACCAAAGATTAACAACACACAGAGATCAGGAAAAGTAAGAGTACTAATTTCACAAAATTTGTATTATGTAACGAGATTCAAGACATAATTGGCTTTGTTCTGGAAAAAAAAAAACATAAGAGAGGGATGGTTTTGGTTCTGAAGCTTTACCATGATGCAACAGAGAGGTGGGGATTTTTTTTATTGGAGATGCAGAGCACATGAAAATGGGTGTTTCTGGATTTTTATTATATTAAAAAATAAAAAGCTAAAATTGCTTCAACCGACTTCACCGGTTAACCGGTTTAAATTTAAAAAAGTTGACTGATGTGTGCCTATGATCAGGCGAGTGTTTGACCGCGAGTGTGTGAGAGACTGCCCCTAGCAGTTCTCTAGTTAATAATTGTAGTGAAATCGGAGACACCATTATGCTTTCCGTAAATACTGTCTACCACTGTCTTGTAATAAACTTCAAAATCCATACTCAACAACTGTAAATCTTACACCCATTCCATGGAAGCAAAAATTCTAGAGTATTACTTTTCCCACCCTATGCATTT
Source organism: Medicago sativa (assembly GCF_051527215.1). Taxonomy (NCBI): domain Eukaryota; kingdom Viridiplantae; phylum Streptophyta; class Magnoliopsida; order Fabales; family Fabaceae; genus Medicago; species Medicago sativa. The sequence goes on along the minus strand of NC_140755.1, from coordinate 34,373,887 downwards.
CCTCGCGCGTCCTATTTTTTTCCAATTTTACCCTCGGGACATTCCGGATTATATATTCCGGATTGCAACAGTGCACAGAACTGAAACAGATTTGCATGTCATTGTGGTTTTTATCATTTTTTTCCAATAAATCATTATATATGTTTGTATAAAAGACAATTAACTTAAATATTATATCAAAAAATGATTTATATATATATATATATATATATATATATATATATATATATCATTATACCAAAAAAAATTGAATTTATATCATTACACATTTCACCTAATGATATACATTTCAACTAAACTAATGATATATATCTAATCTATGGCGCTGAAAGATCAATGTGACTATCATCCACTTCAACCTTCACACCAGGAGCAAGACCAGCACCAACCCTCTCATCGGGATCAAGATTTTCAACAATGTACAATTCTTCATCATCTTCTATGACCGCTACACCCGCCGCCCGACTTAGCTCATTATAATATGCCATCCGGGTGACATATCTATCAGGCCAGGTGTCTGCATCCTCTCGATGGTATTGTCTCCATAGAGCGGAAGTGGGAGGAATCGGACAACCATCCTTCAATTTCAAGGCCATAAAATGGTTGTCATTCACATATGCCAGACATATCAACGGATCGATAGTTGGAGGCGGCAGTGGACCACATAGAAGGAAAAAAGGTTTCTGATTTCCCAATGGACAACACAACAATTGTTTGGCTGAATTTCTGTGCGATGAGGAACCCCATATCCGGCAATGTCATCCATTTATCCGGTGATGCATTGCCAATACCGGAGTAGGATAGAGCGTCTAAGACCTCTTTATACCACATATCATCATTAATCATCCTCTGATAGCGGCCATTTTTTGCACCGATAAGCTCTTTGTAAAGGTTGTACCGGACTAATACGTGATCATCAACAGTCAAGTTACGTAGGACTGCAACTGCTCGGAACCCACAATGGCCATCACCGGGTACATCTGTAACATTTTCAATAAAGCCATGCATCCAAATTGGGATTTTGTCTTTGTGTCGTAGGTGGACTTCAACGGGTGTTGGCTTCTTTGGATTTTTTGGAATTGGCTTAGGAGGAGTAGGAGACATGTTGCTTTTCCGTGCACTCTTTATACTCGTCCCTGTTGACCGTGTCTGTGAACCCTGTGTTTCTTGCTCCTGGGAGTCAACAATCTCCCATAGGGAAGGGGACCGCCTTGTCGATCGAATGCTTTGCTTATCTTTCTTTGGAGCTCCTTTGGTGGTGACCTTATTTGGCGGTGGACGCATAGAGGTGGTTTTCAGTAAAACAAATTGTCAGAATTGTTCTTTCAAATGCACCTTCATGTTGTAATCGGCGTCCTTGAACCGGGCCTACAATGTGTAAAAAACTGTGATTATTGTTGTTGATGGAAAACAGTCAGAAACATGCATTCTGTTACCACTACTGATACAGTTCGGATTCTATTTTCCGAACCACATAAGGTAATCCGGATTATAAAATCCGGAACTTCCTGATACACCCCATGCATGAGCCTTAAATGCATTTGAATGGGGTGTAAATGCTACCTCTTCGAATTATATTTTCCGGAACCCATCAACTATGTCCGGAGTATATAATCCGGATTGCACCAGTACAGAATACAGAAACAGAAATCCTGGGCAGAACATAAACAGAGACAGTTTTGAGAAAAAATACCTGGAGAATATCCCATTCTGGCAATAGAGAGATGTCTTCTTCTTTTTGAAGCTTCGTGTCAACCTCGTACTCGAACCTCAACCTCTTCCAGTGGGTGTGAATTTCTTCCAAACGGATGGCAGTGTCGTTCTTGATCTTCAAAGCTATCATACACGCACATGGTAATCCATAAGTGATCAAACTCAAACAACCACATCTAGATTTATTCGTACCAATTTCAAGTGCTTTATTGTACTCCACTACGAGATGATGCAAAGCTTCCCTTGAAATGTTCCGGATCAACCTAGACCACAACACCTTGTCTTTTAACCGATGTCCAAGCATGATAATGCTCGTCTGAAACGAAGCATGTATTGCGGTATGTTGCAACTCTAGCATGTCATGAACGGATTTCCAGTTTGTGCTCAAATCACCCATACTACTACTCAGATACTTTTTCAACCGAGCGTGTGGAGATTCAGCTCTGTTTCTTGTAGTATTCCCCATATGAAGGTTTTTGTCAACCCAAAACCTCACAAACTTCTCCTTAACCGGATCCAAAATTGTTTTTTCAACATATTCCAAAAACTTGGGAAATTTTGCGCATACAACTTTGAATCGGGTCCAATAATCAATATATGCTTCCTCCGTTTCGGAGTCCACAATATCCATCCATTCAGCCATCATAGTCTTCACCACCGAAGCCATCTTGATCGCTTCCCCATTCTTGCCTTTGACATCCTTCACTTTGCAATCGAATTTACACTTTGCTCTCACATTTTGTCCAATGTGATATGAGCACAACAGAGTAGTAGCTTTATGGAAAACCTTTTCCACAACATTGATCAAAGCATTGTCTCGATCAGTGACAACTACTTTGGGATAGAGATCTTTGGAGTGCAACATCTCACGACACCTCTCAGGAGCCCAATAAACATTGTCTTGCCTCTCAGACAACATATAGGCAAAAGCAATAGAGTATGTTTTCATGGTAGAAGTATTACCGACAAACTCAAGCAATGGAAGACGATACTTGTTTGTCTTGTATGTTGAATCCAACATAAGCACCGTGGACAACGTGTTAAACAACTTGATAGAATCTGGATGTGCCCAAAAAACATCACTGACTTCATCAGAATCATGATACTTCCTACAATGATAAACGTAACCATTATCAAACAAAGACTTCAAGAGATGTTGCATGTCATTCCTCGTACCCCTAATGGACCGCCTATACTTTTAAGTAGCATTATAAACGTGTTTGATGGTAGTTGAAGTGGTACGGTTCCTCTTCTTTAAGTTGGTAAGCATTTGCCTCGGAGGAACATTTGATTCCACCATCTCTTCAAGGTGAACACGTTCATTTGGGTTTAGACGATCGGCGATTTTATGACCTTTCAACACATCTGTCATGCCATGGTTGTGTTTACCATCACCAACTTTGAGGCTCCAATCACCACCGATCAACAAATAACCTCTCAGCTTAAACGGACACTCGCATTTAACCGAACCAGCTATCTCACGCCCACTTTTTCTCATGTACTCGGTGTATGAACCTCCCCTTTCACATATCAAAGTAACAAATGTGTTTCTTCCGTTGCCACTGTTATCGGATTTACCAATAACAGTGGAAAAACCAAGCTTCCTAGCTTTCTCCCGAACCCACTCCAACAAATCATTGCGTGTTGCAAACCTGTGTTTGGTGGTAAAATGTTCTCGTTGGTCAATACAAACAGCAACAACTGGAGGAATAGGAGGAGGAGCATCCTCTACTTTCGGGGGTGGTGGTGGGGGATTCTCGGATTTGGCATTTGCGGAATCATGCACATCTTGAAGTAAAAGAAGCGGCAACACAACAGGAGGTTCATTCTGAGGTCATTTGGGGGATCAACAGGAACAACCATGACTGAAAACAGTGTGAAGCAGAGTCAGAAAATGGACACAGTTTCTGCACTGGTACAGTCCGGAACACGTAATCCGGATCACTTGACTGCAGTCCGGATTACATATTCCGGAAAAGTACTGCAAAGATCATACAACGTGATCAAATGTTAATCGCCTAAAAATCGACTAGGGAAAGGTTTATATACACATTACCTTTGCATTCAGTCGAAAATGATGATGTTAACCCCCCTTGATGGCCAGATTGCTGCTCCAAACCATCATTTCGCTCAAATGGAGTGTTTTTTAGAGGTGTGGTGAGTGTTTTTTATAAAGGAGGTCTGCTTCAGCTAGGTCCTGGAGAACTATATATAACCTAGTTGTCCAGATCACTTGACTGCAGTCCGGATTACATATTCCGGAAAAGTACTGCAAAGATCATACAACGTGATCAAATGTTAATCGCCTAAAAATCGACTAGGGAAAGGTTTATATACACATTACCTTTGCATTCAGTCGAAAATGATGATGTTAACCCCCCTTGATGGCCAGATTGCTGCTCCAAACCATCATTTCGCTCAAATGGAGTGTTTTTTAGAGGTGTGGTGAGTGTTTTTTATAAAGGAGGTCTGCTTCAGCTAGGTCCTGGAGAACTATATATAACCTAGTTGTCCAGATTACGTTTTCCGGAAAGAAACGACTACTTTTCCCGCCTGGTTTAAATACAGGGTGTGCGGATTTTCTTCTCCGGAATACAACCATTGTGTCCAGATTATGTTTTCCGGATTGTATTTCACCCTGACCAAAGCCATGTTTCGCAAGTCCCATGGGGCAGGGTGATTTCCAAATGCTTTCGGATTATATGATCCGAATATTGTCCGGATTACATAGTCCGGATAAAGGGTATTTTGGTCAAAAAACAGGGCGCGCGAGAAGGCCATAGGATGGGAAAAGTAATACTCAAAATTCTAAGTGCTTCTCCAATATTAACATCAATAATAGTAGAAAACCATTCAGTTTGAGCCAACACAAATGTGTCATGGTCATCTCTAATATAAATACCGACACCCACTTTATCAAGTGAAGTATAGAAAGAAGCATCAACATTAGACTCTTAGACATTTTCAAATCGAACAAGAACAGTTCCGCTACTATAATGAATCATATCTAAAAGATAGACTAATTTGTCCTCCAAATTAATTAATTTAAGTATTATTTTTTGTTGATAACTAAATTTGTCCTACAAATCAGTCATTTAAATTATAAAATATTTACATTGCTACCTATTTTTTCAGCCAAAATCGTTAAAAAGTCTTTATGGACAATTTAACATTGAGGTGGTACGTTTAAACGTGCTTATGACATCAAACATAATTATTTACGCACAATTTTTTAATTCAAGCTAAGTCTAATTTTACATTAAATATTTCATCAACAATATTATAAGTAAAGTAATCGATTAATTTTGTTTTAAATCAAAACTGAGTAATACACCTATAAACCATATTTTTGAGAGTGATGAATTTGTACATACCAAAACGTCGACAAAAACACATTTTAACTTAGTTTGGTGAAAAAAAATAGAATTATAATACATATATTTTACATTTATGGTGTTGGTGGTTTTCGAGGAGATTGCGCAGTTTGCGTTTTGAACCTCTACGGCGGCGTGCTTGTAGACTTGGTCCAGGCACGGGTGTAGGTAATAGCAATTGGGGGCAGCTGACCCCACTTCTTAAGATTTTTTTTAACAAATAACCCTTTATTTTATATGTTGACCCCACATCAAATTAATAGTTGACCCCACACAAGTTCTTTCAATCCACTAAAGAGAAACTATTACACTAATATTATACTGAAATACAATATTAAACTGTAATACAATACCACTCGTTGGAATAAACATAATTATTTACGCACAATTTTTTAATTCAAGTCTAATTTTACATTAAATATTTCATCAACAATATTATAAGTAAAGTAATCGATTAATTTTGTTTTAAATCAAAACTGAGTAATACACCTATAAACCATATTTTTTAGAGTGATGAATTTGTACATACCAAAACGTCGACAAAAACACATTTTAACTTAGTTTGGTGAAAAAAAAATAGAATTATAATACATATATTTTACATTTATGGTGTTGGTGGTTTTCGAGGAGATTGCGCAGTTTGCGTTTTGAACCTCGACGGCGGCGTGCTTGTAGACTTGGTCCTGGCACGGGTGCAGGTAATAGCAATTGGGGGCAGCTGACCCCACTTCTTAAGATTTTTTTTAACAAATAACCCTTTATTTTATATGTTGACCTCACATCAAATTAATAGTTGACCCCACACAAGTTCTTTCAATCCACTAAAGAGAAACTATTACATTAATATTATACTGGAATACAATATTAAACTGTAATACAATACCACTCGTTGGAATAAACAAAAGCGGATGATCATGATGATGCGAAGTTGCCTCTCGGAAAAAAACTCTACACTGAAGGCTAGTAATTACGCCAACAACACACTACAACTATTATAAACTTATGAGTCTTGGTTTATTTATCATCCACTAATTACAACCAAACTAACTTTGAAGTACTCTTGAAGGTGGTTTTTTTATGCTTTAAAACTGAAAGAAGAGAAACCTCTTTTTATTTCTATCTCTGCATTTGTGTTATTGAAGTTCCAAATTTTATTATAGTCATGCACTCATACATGTATTAAAATCAACCAATTAATCAGTGTAATATTAATTAACAAGCTAGTTTTCTTTCAAAAAAAAATTAATTAACAAGCTAGAAATAGAAAAGAAAATAAAAAAGATCAAAATTAAAGTCTCAACAAGCTAATGAAGTGAAAAATACACGGACCAGACACGGGTGCAGGTAATAGCAATTGGGGGCAGCTGACCCCACTTCTTAAGTTTTTTTTTAACAAATAACCCTTTATTTTATATGTTGACCCCACATCAAATTAATAGTTGACCCCACACAAGTTCTTTCAATCCACTAAAGAGAAACTATTACATTAATATTATACTGGAATACAATATTATACCGTAATACAATACCACTCGTTGAAATAAGCAAAAGTGGATGATCACGATGATGGGAAGTTGCCTTTCGGAAAAAAAAACTCTACACTGAAGGCTAGTGTAATATCCCGCCTGACAGTATCGGTATATTACCCGTTGACCGTGTCAGAGGAATTAAATTTATGGAAAGTAAGTTAATGGAAATATTTTGAGAGGTCAACTTAATACGGATAAAGTATCAGAGCCGTATTAAATACGTTTAAGGCAAGGGCATAATGGTAATTTCGTGAGGAAAGGATATTTAATTGAAGTTGGCCCCAAAAATATCTCATTTTCATTATCCTTTCTCTCTCTATTCTTTGGCAAAGACTTCCTCTCTCCCTTCTCTCCTCAAACACGCCCCTTCCTCTCTTCTTCTCCACCAAACCTTCCTAAATCTTCATCTTCTCTTGGTAAGTTACTAAACTATGTTCCCTTTTGATCTTTTGAACCTAAAGAAACATGGATTATGTTTGATTTCCTCTACTTCTCCTCTCAAGAAGTGAATCAAAAAGCTAGGGTTAGGTTCATGGTAACATGGAAGATGATTCAAGATGGGTTTTCTTCATGATCAAGAATTATGGTGTTTGAATTGCAAGAAAAGATAACAAGATGGTGTGGTTTGATCAAAGGAAGTAAGTGAACACAAGTTAGGGTTTTATCATGATTGAGCTTGGAGCTTGGAGTTGTTGCAATAGCTTGATTAGGTGAGTTCCTAGATAGTTTCTCCTACCCTTGGGTTATGCAATTCTTGTGAGAAAAACTTGATTTGTATTAGTATGTAAATTAGGGTTTTAGTACCCCTTTTGCCATTAATCATTGAAATTATGTTGTTTGTTGTCATGCAATGGTTTTAAGTTGTTTTCTACATGTTATGGGTGTGTTGTGTGCATTGAAAACTTGGTTTTGAGGATTAGAGATCAAAAGACACGAATTTTTGCAGGTCTGGAGAATGAAAATCGTAGCACGATGTAATAAATCGTACTACGATATTTCCAGAACCAAAATGTTACGAAATTGCTCACAGATCGTACTACAATGTTTCATATCGTAGTACGATGTAAAGGGAATCGTAGTACGATGCTTCATATCGTAGTACGATTTGATGGAAATCGTAGTACGATGCTTTATATCATAGTACGATTTCCACAACACATCACTTTTTCATAAAAACTTCCTGTGATGCAGTGGTTTTGGCGAGGCTTTTGCTTGCAGTTTTTATAACTATAGAAAACCCCTCAATATCAAGTATTCACTACACATTATACTTCAAGATATAAGGAATGAAATGCATGAACAACAATGGCAACTTCAATGACGAATGGCACATGAGATGTTATGTTAGGATGAGAATCGGGTAACAAGTTATGTAATAAGCAAGGGAGAAACTAGAGCCTCGACATAGTTGTCGAGAACTAGCTAGTTAGCATGAATCTTTAGAATGATAAGACGCGAAGTTTATTATATTCGCACATGAGCAAGAATAAGTTAGCAAGTATGTTAAGTCATGGATTGATTAGTTGATCTCTCCACCATGATTAGGTATGTATATGAACAAGTTAGAGTTTACCACCAATCGGTTCGATTAAGGTTCCGAGGTAAACAATCAAGTATGTACATGTTTAACTTATGTATACGACAAGACCATGATTAATGTCATGTAGGTGCCATGTCTCTTGCAATCCATGAAGGTATGGATTCAAGGGGTTCTCATGATGGGAACGGGGAAGGCTCCGTAAGGGGATCACATGGTACTGAGTAATTAAGAATGTAGGTGTTCGTGTCTCTTGCAATCCATGAAGGTATGGATTCAAGGGGTTCTCATGATGGGAACGGGGAAGGCTCCGTAAGGGGATCGCACGACACTGAGGGAGTCCGATGTACGTACATCGGTTATGTATGAGATTGATCTCGGGGTTACTCCACCCGGGACTATCCGTAAAATGAATCAAGATAATAATTGTTTGTTCAACGCTAACCAATATGAATGAACTTAAGTACGTTTATGTATGATATGGTTATGATTATGCAAGAGTGAATCCATACAAGTTTATGTATAAGAATAAGAGCATTAGATGCTTTAAGACAAGTACAAGATATGTATAAAGCAAGTTATGAATATGATACCGATGACGATATTAGGTTTCCCCTAATCGTCCGGTTTAGAATCGTGCCATGATTATGTTATGTTTAGGCCTTGATACTTAAGGTGTATTCTTGGCAATGCGGTCCTAGATTCCCCCTCGACCGCCATGACACGTATAGGAAGTGAAGCCTGTAACAAGTGAGATAAGACTATGATGGCCCTAGTATGCACGACCGTCTAAGTATGCAAGTCCCCACACACGTATAATCAACCGTCAGGTTGTAATGTAGACACGTGGTGACCGTAGGTTTCCCCTTGAGGTTGCCTATAGCCTAGGATTTAGGGGAACTCACTGAGACATTATGTCTCATCCCAATCCTTATTTGTTTCAGATAAACAGGATGTTTATGCATGCTCATAGCCGGATGGATATTACTTCAAGGGTTCGTTCGTACCGACGCAGGACATGATGGACATCAAGGATGTATTTTTATGTATGGATAAGATGTATTGTATTATTATTCTTACGAACGAGACTTGATGTAAATAATATTCATTTGAAACTTTTATTGTTGTATATTTTAATGTATCCAGTACTAATAATAACGTTCGTGCTAGACTTTCTAGATACGTCTGGTATGGGTGTTACAGCTAGTAATTACAGCCAACAACACACTACAACTATTATAAACTTATGAGTCTTGGTTTATTTATCATCCATTAATTACAACCAAACTAACTTTGAAGTACTCTTGAAGGTGGTTTTTTTATGCTTTAAAACTGAAAGAAGAGAAACCTCTTTTTATTTCTATCTCTGCATTTGTGTTATTGAAGTTCCAAATTTTATTATACTCACGCACTCATACATGTATTAAAATCAACCAATTAATCAGTGTAACATTAATTAACAAGCTAGTTTTCTTTCAAAAAAAAATTAATTAACAAGCTAGAATTAGAAAAGAAAATAAAAAAGATCAAAATTAAAGTCTCAACAAGCTAATGAAGTGAAAAATACACGGACCAGGCACGGGTGCAGGTAATAGCAATTGGGGGCAGCTGACCCCACTTCTTAAGTTTTTTTTTTAACAAATAACCCTTTATTTTATATGTTGACCCCACATCAAATTAATAGTTGACCCCACACAAGTTCTTTCAATCCACTAAAGAGAAACTATTACATTAATATTATACTGGAATACAATATTATATCGTAATATAATACCACTCGTTGGAATAAACAAAAGCGGATGATCACGATGATGGGAAGTTGCCTTTCGGAAAAAAAAACTCTACACTGAAGGCTAGTAATTACAGCCAACAACACACTACAACTATTATAAACTTATGAGTCTTGGTTTATTTATCATCCATTAATTACAACCAAACTAACTTTGAAGTACTCTTGAAGGTGGTTTTTTTATGCTTTAAAACTGAAAGAAGAGAAACCACTTTTTATTTCTATCTCTGCATTTGTGTTATTGAATTTCCAAATTTTATTATACTCATGCACTCATACATGTATTAAAATCAACCAATTAATCAGTGTAACATTAATTAACAAGCTAGTTTTCATTCAAAAAAAATTAATGAACAAGCTAGAAATAGAAAAGAAAATAAAAAAGATCAAAATTAAAGTCTCAACAAGCTAACGAAGTGAAAATTACACAGACCAGGCACGGGTGCAGGTAATAGCAATTCGGGGCAGCTGACCCCACTTCTTAAGATTTTTTTTTTTTAACAAATAACTCTTTATTTTATATGTTGACCCCACATCAAATTAATAGTTGACCCCACACAAGTTCTTTCAATCCAGTAAAGAGAAACTATTACATTAATATTATACTGGAATACAATATTATACTGTAATATAATACCACTCGTTGGAATAAACAAAAGCGGATGATCACGATGATGGGAAGTTGCCTCTCGGAAAAAAAACTCTACACTGAAGGCTAGTAATTACATCCAACAACACACTACAACTATTATAAACTTATGAGTCTTGGTTTATTTATCATCCACTAATTACAACCAAACTAACTTTGAAGTACTCTTGAAGGTGGTTTTTTTATGCTTTAAAACTGAAAGAAGAGAAACCACTTTTTATTTCTATCTCTGCATTTCTGTTATTGAAGTTCCAAATTTTATTATACTCATGCACTCATACATGTATTAAAATCAACCAATTAATCAGTGTAACATTAATTAACAAGCTAGTTTTCTTTCAAAAAAAATTAATGAACAAGCTAGAAATAGAAAAGAAAATAAAAAAGATCAAAATTAAAGTCTCAACAAGCTAATGAAGTGAAAAATACACGGACCAGGCACGGGTGCAGGTAATAGCAATTGGGGGCAGCCGACCCCACTTCTTAAGATTTTTTTTAATAAATAACCCTTTATTTTATATGTTGACCCCACATCAAATTAATAGTTGACCCCACAAAAGTTCTTTCAATCCACTAAAGAGAAACTATTACATTAATATTATACTGAAATACAATATTATACCGTAATACAATACCACTCGTTGGAATAACCAAAAGCGGATGATCACGATGATGGGAAGTTGCCTTTCGGAAAAAAACTCTACACTGAAGGCTAGTAATTACAGCCAACAACACACTACAACTATTATAAACTTATGAGTCTTGGTTTATTTATCATCCATTAATTACAACCAAACTAACTTTGAAGTACTCTTGAAGGTGGTTTTTTTATGCTTTAAAACTGAAAGAAGAGAAACCTCTTTTTATTTCTATCTTGTGTTATTGAAGTTCCAAATTTTATTATACTCAGGCACTCATACATGTATTAAAATCAACCAATTAATCAGTGTAACATTAATTAACAAGCTAGTTTTCTTTCAAAAAAAAATTAATTAACAAGCTAGAATTAGAAAAGAAAATAAAAAAGATCAAAATTAAAGTCTCAACAAGCTAACGAAGTGAAAAATACACAGACCAGGCACGGGTGCAGGTAATAGCAATAGGGGGCAGCTGACCCCACTTCTTAAGATTTTTTTTTTAACAAATAACTCTTTATTTTATATGTTGACCCCACATCAAATTAATAGTTGACCTCACACAAGTTCTTTCAATCCACTAAAGAGAAACTATTACATTAATATTATACTGGAATACAATATTATACTGTAATATAATACCACTCGTTAGAATAAACAAAAGCGGATGATCACGATGATGGGAAGTTGCCTCTCGGAAAAAAACTCTACACTGAAGGCTAGTAATTACATCCAACAACACACTACAACTATTATAAACTTATGAGTCTTGGTTTATTTATCATCCACTAATACCAACCAAACTAACTTTGAAGTACTCTTCAAGGTGGTTTTTTTATGCTTTAAAACTGAAAGAAGAGAAACCACTTTTTATTTCTATCTCTGCATTTGTGTTATTGAAGTTCCAAATTTTATTATACTCATGCACTCATACATGTATTAAAATCAACCAATTAATCAATGTAACATTAATTAACAAGCTAGTTTTCTTTCAAAAAAAATTAATGAACAAGCTAGAAATAGAAAAGAAAATAAAAAAGATCAAAATTAAAGTCTCAACAAGCTAATGAAGTGAAAAATACACGGACCAGGCACGGGTGCATGTAATAGCAATTGGGGGCAGCCGACCCCACTTCTTAAGATTTTTTTTAATAAATAACCCTTTATTTTATATGTTGACCCCACATCAAATTAATAGTTGACCCCACAAAAGTTCTTTCAATCCACTAAAGAGAAACTATTACATTAATATTATACTGAAATACAATATTATACCGTAATACAATACCACTCGTTGGAATAAACAAAAGCGGATGATCACGATGATGGGAAGTTGCCTTTCAGAAAAAAAAACTCTACACTAAAGGCTAATAATTACAGCCAACAACACACTACAACTATTATAAACTTATGAGTCTTGGTTTATTTATCATCCACTAATTACAACCAAACTAACTTTGAAGTACTCTTGAAGGTGGTTTTTTTATGCTTTAAAACTGAAAGAAGAGAAACCACTTTTTATTTCTATCTCTGCATTTCTGTTATTGAAGTTCCAAATTTTATTATACTCATGCACTCATACATGTATTAAAATCAACCAATTAATCAGTGTAACATTAATTAACAAGCTAGTTTTCTTTCAAAAAAAATTAATGAACAAGCTAGAAATAGAAAAGAAAATAAAAAAGATCAAAATTAAAGTCTCAACAAGCTAATGAAGTGAAAAATACACGGACCAGGCACGGGTGCAGGTAATAGCAATTGGGGGCAGCCGACCCCACTTCTTAAGATTTTTTTTAATAAATAACCCTTTATTTTATATGTTGACCCCACATCAAATTAATAGTTGACCCCACAAAAGTTCTTTCAATCCACTAAAGAGAAACTATTACATTAATATTATACTGAAATACAATATTATACCGTAATACAATACCACTCGTTGGAATAAACAAAAGCGGATGATCACGATGATGGGAAGTTGCCTTTCGGAAAAAAACTCTACACTGAAGGCTAGTAATTACAGCCAACAACACACTACAACTATTATAAACTTATGAGTCTTGGTTTATTTATCATCCATTAATTACAACCAAACTAACTTTGAAGTACTCTTGAAGGTGGTTTTTTTATGCTTTAAAACTGAAAGAAGAGAAACCTCTTTTTATTTCTATCTTGTGTTATTGAAGTTCCAAATTTTATTATACTCACGCACTCATACATGTATTAAAATCAACCAATTAATCAGTGTAACATTAATTAACAAGCTAGTTTTCTTTCAAAAAAAAATTAATTAACAAGCTAGAATTAGAAAAGAAAATAAAAAAGATCAAAATTAAAGTCTCAACAAGCTAACGAAGTGAAAAATACACAGACCAGGCACGGGTGCAGGTAATAGCAATAGGGGGCAGCTGACCCCACTTCTTAAGATTTTTTTTTTAACAAATAACTCTTTATTTTATATGTTGACCCCACATCAAATTAATAGTTGACCCCACACAAGTTCTTTCAATCCACTAAAGAGAAACTATTACATTAATATTATACTGGAATACAATATTATACCGTAATACAATACCACTCGTTGGAATAAACAAAAGTGGATGATCACGATGATGGGAAGTTGCCTTTCAGAAAAAAAAACTCTACACTAAAGGCTAATAATTACAGCCAACAACACACTACAACTATTATAAACTTATGAGTCTTGGTTTATTTATCATCCACTAATTACAACCAAACTAACTTTGAAGTACTCTTGAAGGTGGTTTTTTTATGCTTTAAAACTGAAAGAAGAGAAACCACTTTTTATTTCTATCTCTGCATTTCTGTTATTGAAGTTCCAAATTTTATTATACTCATGCACTCATACATGTATTAAAATCAACCAATTAATCAGTGTAACATTAATTAACAAGCTAGTTTTCTTTCAAAAAAAATTAATGAACAAGCTAGAAATAGAAAAGAAAATAAAAAAGATCAAAATTAAAGTCTCAACAAGCTAATGAAGTGAAAAATACACGGACCAGGCACGGGTGCAGGTAATAGCAATTGGGGGCAGCCGACCCCACTTCTTAAGATTTTTTTTAATAAATAACCCTTTATTTTATATGTTGACCCCACATCAAATTAATAGTTGACCCCACAAAAGTTCTTTCAATCCACTAAAGAGAAACTATTACATTAATATTATACTGAAATACAATATTATACCGTAATACAATACCACTCGTTGGAATAAACAAAAGCGGATGATCACGATGATGGGAAGTTGCCTTTCGGAAAAAAACTCTACACTGAAGGCTAGTAATTACAGCCAACAACACACTACAACTATTATAAACTTATGAGTCTTGGTTTATTTATCATCCATTAATTACAACCAAACTAACTTTGAAGTACTCTTGAAGGTGGTTTTTTTATGCTTTAAAACTGAAAGAAGAGAAACCTCTTTTTATTTCTATCTTGTGTTATTGAAGTTCCAAATTTTATTATACTCACGCACTCATACATGTATTAAAATCAACCAATTAATCAGTGTAACATTAATTAACAAGCTAGTTTTCTTTCAAAAAAAAATTAATTAACAAGCTAGAATTAGAAAAGAAAATAAAAAAGATCAAAATTAAAGTCTCAACAAGCTAACGAAGTGAAAAATACACAGACCAGGCACGGGTGCAGGTAATAGCAATAGGGGGCAGCTGACCCCACTTCTTAAGATTTTTTTTTTAACAAATAACTCTTTATTTTATATGTTGACCCCACATCAAATTAATAGTTGACCCCACACAAGTTCTTTCAATCCACTAAAGAGAAACTATTACATTAATATTATACTGGAATACAATATTATACTGTAATATAATACCACTCGTTGGAATAAACAAAAGCGGATGATCACGATGATGGGAAGTTGCCTCTCGGAAAAAAACTCTACACTGAAGGCTAGTAATTACATCCAACAACACACTACAACTATTATAAACTTATGAGTCTTGGTTTATTTATCATCCACTAATTACAACCAAACTAACTTTGAAGTACTCTTCAAGGTGGTTTTTTTATGCTTTAAAACTGAAAGAAGAGAAACCGCTTTTTATTTCTATCTCTGCATTTGTGTTATTGAAGTTCCAAATTTTATTATACTCATGCACTCATACATGTATTAAAATCAACCAATTAATCAGTGTAACATTAATTAACATGCTAGTTTTCTTTCAAAAAAAATTAATGAACAAGCTAGAAATAGAAAAGAAAATAAAAAAGATCAAAATTAAAGTCTCAACAAGCTAATGAAGTGAAAAATACACGGACCAGGCACGGGTGCATGTAATAGCAATTGGGGGCAGCCGACCCCACTTCTTAAGATTTTTTTTAATAAATAACCCTTTATTTTATATGTTGACCCCACATCAAATTAATAGTTGACCACACAAAAGTTCTTTCAAGCCACTAAAGAGAAACTATTACATTAATATTATACTGAAATACAATATTATACCGTAATACAATACCACTCGTTGGAATAAACAAAAGCGGATGATCACGATGATGGGAAGTTGCCTTTCGGAAAAAAACTCTACACTGAAGGCCAGTAATTACAGCCAACAACACACTACAACTATTATAAACTTATGAGTCTTGGTTTATTTATCATCCATTAATTACAACCAAACTAACTTTGAAGTACTCTTGAAGGTGGTTTTTTTATGCTTTAAAACTGAAAGAAGAGAAACCTCTTTTTATTTCTATCTTGTGTTATTGAAGTTCCAAATTTTATTATACTCACGCACTCATACATGTATTAAAATCAACCAATTAATCAGTGTAACATTAATTAACAAGCTAGTTTTCTTTCAAAAAAAAATTAATTAACAAGCTAGAATTAGAAAAGAAAATAAAAAAGATCAAAATTAAAGTCTCAACAAGCTAATGAAGTGAAAAATACACAGACCAGGCACGGGTGCAGGTAATAGCAATTGGGGGCAGCTGACCCAACTTCTTAAGATTTTTTTTTAACAATAACCCTTTATTTTATATGTTGACCCCACATCAAATTAATAGTTGACCCCACACAAGTTCTTTCAATCCACTAAAGAGAAACTATTACATTAATATTATACTGGAATACAATATTATACCGTAATACAATACCACTCATTGGAATAAACAAAAGCGGATGATCACGATGATGGGAAGTTGCCTTTCGGAAAAAAAAACTCTACACTGAAGGCCAGTAATTACAGCCAACAACACACTACAACTATTATAAACTTATGAGTCTTGGTTTAATTATCATCCATTAATTACAACCAAACTAACTTTGAAGTACTCTTGAAGGTGGTTTTTTTATGCTTTAAAACTGAAAGAAGAGAAACCTCTTTTTATTTCTATCTTGTGTTATTGAAGTTCCAAATTTTATTATACTCACGCACTCATACATGTATTAAAATCAACCAATTAATCAGTGTAACATTAATTAACAAGCTAGTTTTCTTTCAAAAAAAAATTAATTAACAAGCTAGAATTAGAAAAGAAAATAAAAAAGATCAAAATTAAAGTCTCAACAAGCTAATGAAGTGAAAAATACACAGACCAGGCACGGGTGCAGGTAATAGCAATTGGGGGCAGCTGACCCCACTTCTTAAGATTTTTTTTTAACAAATAACTCTTTATTTTATATGTTGACCCCACATCAAATTAATAGTTGACCCCACATAAGTTCTTTCAATCCACTAAAGAGAAACTATTACATTAATATTATACTGGAATACAATATTATACCGTAATATAATACCACTCGTTGGAATAAACAAAAGCGGATGATCACGATGATGGGAAGTTGCCTTTCGGAAAAAAAACTCTACACTGAAGGCCAGTAATTACAGCCAACAACACACTACAACTATTATAAACTTATGAGTCTTGGTTTAATTATCATCCATTAATTACAACCAAACTAACTTTGAAGTACTCTTGAAGGTGGTTTTTTTATGCTTTAAAACTGAAAGAAGAGAAACCTCTTTTTATTTCTATCTTGTGTTATTGAAGTTCTGTAACACCCATACCAGACGTATCTAGAAAGTCTAGCACGTGTGTTAATATTAGTACTGGATACATTAAAAACTTACAACATAATTTACATTCGAATGAATATTATACAACAATTGCGTTCGTACATAAATAGCATAAACATCTCAAACATATATATATAATTGTATCCTTAAAATCCAAAGCATCCTGTAGCAACACGAACGCACACTTGCTGAAACATCCATCCGACTTCAAGCTTGCATGACATCTTGCTTATCTGAAACAAATAAGGATTGGGATGAGACATAATGTCTCAGTGAGTTCCACCTAATCCTAGGCTACAGGCAACCTCAAGGGAAACCTACGGTCACCACGTGTCTACTTTACAACCTGACGGTTGATTGTACGTGTGTGGGGACTTGCATACTTAGACGGTAGTGCATACTAGAGCCGTCATAGTCTTATCTCACTTGTCATAGGCTTCACTTCCTATACGTGTCATGGCGGTCGAGGGGGAACCTAGGACCGCATTGCCAAGGATACGCTTTACGTATCGAGGCCTAAACATAACATAATCATGGCACGATTCTAATCCGGACGATAAAGGGAAACCTAAGATCGTCATCGGTATCACATTCTTTACTTGCTCTAATCCATGCCTTGTACTTGTCATGTAGCATCTAATGCTCTTATTCTTAAACATAATCTTGCATGGATTCACTCTTGCATAAACATGAACATAACATAATCATAATCATAACATACATAAACGTATCTAAGTTCATTCATTGGTTAGCGTTGAACAAACAATTATTATCTTGATTCATTTTACGGATTAGTCCCGAGTGGAGTAACCCCGGAAGATAATCCCTTGCTACCGGTGATATGCTTAGCAAGAGCGCACCGGACTCCCTTAGTGAACGTGCGGGTCCCTTACGGCTTACCCCATTCCCCTTGGAGAACCTTTTATATCCAACCTTGGAAGGAATATAAAAGACACGACACTTTAACTTAGTGAAATGCGGCTCCCTTGCGGCTTAACCATTCCCCTTGAGGAACCCCTTGAATCCAATTTGGATAACAAGAGACATGTCACCTACACTTATTAATCATAGTCTTGTCGTACGTAATCATAAACATATTCATACTTGCTTCTTATTACCTCGGACCCTTGAATCGATCCGGTTAGCGGTAAACTTATACATTCTTAATCTTAGTGGAGAGATTAACTAATCAATCCATTACTTAATGTGCTAACTAATCATACATGATCATATGCGAAGAGAATACACTTCGCGTCTTACTTACTTAGGATCATTCCTATACTTAACATACTTAGGGATTTCATGCTAAACTTGCTAGTTCTCGACTACTATGTCGAGGCTCTAGTTCTTCCCTTTCTTAATGCTTACTACCCGAATAAAACGGCTTAAACTCTCTTGTGCCTTTCTTGATGTACATGTTAAGATCACCACGATTCTTGATTCTATGATTGCTTGATGTTATGTGCATTGATTAGATGTTGTTTTGGGGTTACAAAGTCATAAAACGTTGAAAGAAAAACTTCGGAATGCACCACGGACCCTGAACTGGGCCAACAGGCCAAAGCAAGTTGGCCAAGTCCAGAGAGCCACGCTATTGGCGCAGCTGGGGCGTAGCCCTTGCTGAAGAATTTCGCTATTAGCGTAATTTTCGCTAATAGCGTGGTTCCTCGGGTCTGTGGTACAAATTTTGCTATTTTTGACCCAAAACTCATCCTAATCGTTCCTGCAATGCACCAAAACATCCAGCAACATACATATACATTATAAAACATCTTTCATAGCCATATTAACATGTACAAAGCAAGATCAAGGCAAGGGGATAAAATTCTCATAATTCCTAATCCTAACATAAATCATGTTTTGCTTGCAATTAAACACATAATCCCATTGGTGGGTTCTATCTAAGAACTCACCTAGCATAATCCTTGTGATTCCTCAAGTTCCAAGCTTTTCCCAAGTTCAAACCCTAGCCCAAAATCCAAGTTCAAACCTTTCTCTTTGTTGTTTCTTGTCCTTGAAGCTTCTATAATTCTTGTTTGATCACCTTTTGCATGATTTGGAAAGCCTAGGATTGATTGGAGAAGGAAGGGTGGCGCCATCTTAGAGAGAAGGAGGAGAGAATTCTTTCTCTCAAAACCTAGAGAGAGAAAGAGAAGTGGAAAATGAATAATTTTGACCCCAAAACACTTATATACTCCCTTGCGAGCAATTACCCAAAATACCCTTCGCCTTAGTCGCATTTACCTGACTCTGATACATAAGTCCATACTTGACTGATATCACTTAATATTAACTTCCCTCATACTTAACATTTTCGTCATACTTGTTTTCCATGAATCTTAGTCCTCTGATACGTTTGACAGATAGAAATTCCATTAGGTCAAGAGCGGGATGTTACAAGTTCCAAATTTTATTATACTCACGCACTCATACATGTATTAAAATCAACCAATTAATCAGTGTAACATTAATTAACAAGCTAGTTTTCTTTCAAAAAAAAATTAATTAACAAGCTAGAATTAGAAAAGAAAATAAAAAAGATCAAAATTAAAGTCTCAACAAGCTAACGAAGTGAAAAATACACAGATCAGGCACGGGTGCAGGTAATAGCAATTGGTGGCAGCTGACCCCACTTCTTAAGATTTTTTTTTTAACAAATAACTCTTAATTTTATATGTTGACCCCACATCAAATTAATAGTTGACCCCACACAAGTTCTTTCAATCCACTAAAGAGAAACTATTACATTAATATTATACTGGAATACAATATTATACAGTAATACAATACCACTCGTTGGAATAAACAAAAGCGGATGATCACGATGATGGGAAGTTGCCTTTCGGAAAAAAAAAACTCTACACTGAAGGCTAGTAATTACATCCAACAACACACTACATCTATTATAAACTTATGAGTCTTGGTTTATTTATCATCCATTAATTACAACCAAACTAACTTTGAAGTACTCTTGAAGGTGGTTTTTTTATGCTTTAAAACTGAAAGAAGAGAAACCTCTTTTTATTTCTATCTTGTGTTATTGAAGTTCCAAATTTTATTATACTTACGCACTCATACATGTATTAAAATCAACCAATTAATCAGTGTAACATTAATTAACAAGCTAGTTTTCATTCAAAAAAAAATTAATTAACAAGCTAGAATTAGAAAAGAAAATAAAAAAGATCAAAATTAAAGTCTCAACAAGCTAAAGAAGTGAAAAATACACAGACCAGGCACGGGTGCAGGTAACAGCAATTGGGGGCAGCTGACCCCACTTCTTAAGATTTTTTTTAATAAATAACCCTTTATTTTATATGTTGACCCCACATCAAATTAATAGTTGACCCCACAAAGGTTCTTTCAATCCACTAAAGAGAAACTATTACATTAATATTATACTGAAATACAATATTATACCGTAATACAATACCACTCGTTGGAATAAACAAAAGCGGATGATCACGATGATGGGAAGTTGCCTTTCGGAAAAAAACTCTACACTGAAGGCTAGTAATTACAGCCAACAACACACTACAACTATTATAAACTTATGAGTCTTGGTTTATTTATTATCCATTAATTACAACCAAACTAACTTTGAAGTACTCTTGAAGGTGGTTTTTTTATGCTTTAAAACTGAAAGAAGAGAAACCTCATTTTATTTCTATCTCTGCATTTGTGTTATTGAAGTTCCAAATTTTATTATACTCACGCACTCATACATGTATTAAAATCAACCAATTAATCAGTGTAACATTAATTAACAAGCTAGTTTTCTTTCAAAAAAAAATTAATTAACAAGCTAGAATTAGAAAAGAAAATAAAAAAGATCAAAATTAAATTCTCAACAAGCTAATGAAGTGAAAAATACACGGACCAGACACGGGTGCAGGTAATAGCAATTGGGGGCAGCTGACCCCACTTCTTAAGTTTTTTTTTAACAAATAACCCTTTATTTTATATGTTGACCCCACATCAAATTAATAGTTGACCCCACACAAGTTCTTTCAATCCACTAAAGAGAAACTATTACATTAATATTATACTGGAATACAATATTATACAGTAATACAATACCACTCGTTGGAATAAACAAAAGCGGATGATCACGATGATGGGAAGTTGCCTTTCGGAAAAAAAAACTCTACACTGAAGGCTAGTAATTACAGCCAACAACACACTACAACTATTATAAACTTATGAGTCTTGGTTTATTTATCATCCATTAATTACAACCGAACTAACTTTGAAGTACTCTTGAAGGTGGTTTTTTTATGCTATAAAACTGAAAGAAGAGAAACCTCTTTTTATTTCTATCTTGTGTTATTGAAGTTCCAAATTTTATTATACTCACGCACTCATACATGTATTAAAATCAACCAATTAATCAGTGTAACATTAATTAACAAGCTAGTTTTCTTTCAAAAAAAAATTAATTAACAAGCTAGAATTAGAAAAGAAAATAAAAAAGATCAAAATTAAAGTCTCAACAAGCTAATGAAGTGAAAAATACACAGACCAGGCACGGGTGCAGGTAATAGCAATTGGGGGCAGCTGACCCCACTTCTTAAGATTTTTTTTTAACAAATAACTCTTTATTTTATATGTTGACCCCACATCAAATTAATAGTTGACCCCACATAAGTTCTTTCAATCCACTAAAGAGAAACTATTACATTAATATTATACTGGAATACAATATTATACCGTAATATAATACCACTCGTTGGAATAAACAAAAGCGGATGATCACGATGATGGGAAGTTGCCTTTCGGAAAAAAAACTCTACACTGAAGGCCAGTAATTACAGCCAACAACACACTACAACTATTATAAACTTATGAGTCTTGGTTTAATTATCATCCATTAATTACAACCGAACTAACTTTGAAGTACTCTTGAAGGTGGTTTTTTTATGCTTTAAAACTGAAAGAAGAGAAACCTCTTTTTATTTCTATCTTGTGTTATTGAAGTTCCAAATTTTATTATACTCACGCACTCATACATGTATTAAAATCAACCAATTAATCAGTGTAACATTAATTAACAAGCTAGTTTTCTTTCAAAAAAAAATTAATTAACAAGCTAGAATTAGAAAAGAAAATAAAAAAGATCAAAATTAAAGTCTCAACAAGCTAACGAAGTGAAAAATACACAGACCAGGCACGGGTGCAGGTAATAGCAATTGGGGGCAGCTGACCCTACTTCTTAAGATTTTTTTTTTAACAAATAACTCTTAATTTTATATGTTGACCCCACATCAAATTAATAGTTGACCCCACACAAGTTCTTTCAATCCACTAAAGAGAAACTATTACATTAATATTATACTGGAATACAATATTATACAGTAATACCATACCACTCGTTGGAATAAACAAAAGCGGATGATCACGATGATGGGAAGTTGCCTTTCGGAAAAAAAAACTCTACACTGAAGGCTAGTAATTACATCCAACAACACACTACATCTATTATAAACTTATGAATCTTGGTTTATTTATCATCCATTAATTACAACCAAACTAACTTTGAAGTACTCTTGAAGATGGTTTTTTTATGCTTTAAAACTGAAAGAAGAGAAACCTCTTTTTATTTCTATCTTGTGTTATTGAAGTTCCAAATTTTATTATACTTACGCACTCATACATGTATTAAAATCAACCAATTAATCAGTGTAACATTAATTAACAAGCTAGTTTTCTTTCAAAAAAAAATTAATTAACAAGCTAGAATTAGAAAAGAAAATAAAAAAGATCAAAATTAAAGTCTCAACAAGCTAACGAAGTGAAAAATACACAGACCAGGCACGGGTGCAGGTAATAGCAATTGGGGGCAGCTGACCCCACTTCTTAAGATTTTTTTTTAACAAATAACTCTTTATTTTATATGTTGACCCCACATCAAATTAATAGTTGACCCCACATAAGTTCTTTCAATCCACTAAAGAGAAACTATTACATTAATATTATACTGGAATACAATATTATACCGTAATATAATACCACTCGTTGGAATAAACAAAAGCGGATGATCACGATGATGGGAAGTTGCCTTTCGGAAAAAAAACTCTACACTGAAGGCCAGTAATTACAGCCAACAACACACTACAACTATTATAAACTTATGAGTCTTGGTTTAATTATCATCCATTAATTACAACCAAACTAACTTTGAAGTACTCTTGAAGGTGGTTTTTTTATGCTTTAAAACTGAAAGAAGAGAAACCTCTTTTTATTTCTATCTTGTGTTATTGAAGTTCCAAATTTTATTATACTCACGCACTCATACATGTATTAGAATCAACCAATTAATCAGTGTAACATTAATTAACAAGCTAGTTTTCTTTCAAAAAAAAATTAATTAACAAGCTAGAATTAGAAAAGAAAATAAAAAAGATCAAAATTAAAGTCTCAACAAGCTAACGAAGTGAAAAAAACACAGACCAGGCACGGGTGCAGGTAATAGCAATTGGGGGCAGCTGACCCCACTTCTTAAGATTTTTTTTTTAACAAATAACTCTTAATTTTATATGTTGACCCCACATCAAATTAATAGTTGACCCCACACAAGTTCTTTCAATCCACTAAAGAGAAACTATTACATTAATATTATACTGGAATACAATATTATACAGTAATACAATACCACTCGTTGGAATAAACAAAAGCGGATGATCACGATGACGGGAAGTTGCCTTTCGGAAAAAAAAAACTCTACACTGAAGGCTAGTAATTACATCCAACAACACACTACATCTATTATAAACTTATGAGTCTTGGTTTATTTATCATCCATTAATTACAACCAAACTAACTTTGAAGTACTCTTGAAGGTGGTTTTTTTATGCTTTAAAACTGAAAGAAGAGAAACCTCTTTTTATTTCTATCTTGTGTTATTGAAGTTCCAAATTTTATTATACTTACGCACTCATACATGTATTAAAATCAACCAATTAATCAGTGTAACATTAATTAACAGGCTAGTTTTCTTTCAAAAAAAAATTAATTAACAAGCTAGAATTAGAAAAGAAAATAAAAAAGATCAAAATTAAAGTCTCAACAAGCTAACGAAGTGAAAAATACACGGACCAGACACGGGTGCAGGTAATAGCAATTGGGGGCAGCTGACCCCACTTCTTAAGTTTTTTTTTAACAAATAACCCTTTATTTTATATGTTGACCCCACATCAAATTAATAGTTGACCCCACACAAGTTCTTTCAATCCACTAAAGAGAAACTATTACATTAATATTATACTGGAATACAATATTATACCGTAATACAATACCACTCGTTGGAATAAACAAAAGCGGATGATCACGATGATGGGAAGTTGCCTTTCGGAAAAAAAACTCTACACTGAAGGCTAGTAATTACAGCCAACAACACACTACAACTATTATAAACTTATGAGTCTTGGTTTATTTATCATCCATTAATTACAACCAAACTAACTTTGAAGTACTCTTGAAGGTGGTTTTTTTATGCTTTAAAACTGAAACAAGAGAAACCTCTTTTTATTTCTATCTTGTGTTATTGAAGTTCCAAATTTTATTATACTCACGCACTCATACATGTATTAAAATCAACCAATTAATCAGTGTAACATTAATTAACAAGCTAGTTTTCTTTCAAAAAAAAAATTAATTAACAAGCTAGAATTAGAAAAGAAAATAAAAGAGATCAAAATTAAATTCTCAACAAGCTAATGAAGTGAAAAATACACAGACGAGGCACGGGTGCAGGTAATAGCAATTGGGGGCAGCTGACCCCACTTCTTAAGATTTTTTTTTAACAAATAACTCTTTATTTTATATGTTGACCCCACATCAAATTAATAATTGACCCCACACAAGTTCTTTCAATCCACTAAAGAGAAACTATTACATTAATATTATACTGGAATACAATATTATACTGTAATATAATACCACTCGTTGGAATAAACAAAAGCGGATGATCACGATGATGGGAAGTTGCCTCTCGGAAAAAAACTCTACACTGAAGGCTTGTAATTACATCCAACAACACACTACAACTATTATAAACTTATGAGTCTTGGTTTATTTATCATCCACTAATTACAACCAAACTAACTTTGAAGTACCCTTGAAGGTGGTTTTTTTATGATTTAAAACTGAAAGAAGAGAAACCACTTTTTATTTCTATCTCTGCATTTGTGTTATTGAAGTTCCAAATTTTATTATACTCAGGCACTCATACATGTATTAAAATCAACCAATTAATCAGTGTAACATTAATTAACAAGCTAGTTTTCTTTCAAAAAAAATTAATTAACAAGCTAGAAATAGAAAAGAAAATAAAAAAGATCAAAATTAAAGTCTCAACAAGCTAATGAAGTGAAAAATACACGGACCAGGCACGGGTGCAGGTAATAGCAATTGGGGGCAGCTGACCCCACTTCTTAAGATTTTTTTTTAACAAATAACCCTTTATTTTTTATGTTGACCCCACATCAAATTAATAGTTGACTCCACACAAGTTCTTTCAATCCACTAAAGAGAAACTATTACATTAATATTATACTGGAATACAATATTATACCGTAATACAATACCACTCGTTGGAATAAACAAAAGCGGATGATCACGATGATGGGAAGTTGCCTTTCGGAAAAAAAAACTCTACACTGAAGGCTAGTAATTACATCCAACAACACACTACATCTATTATAAACTTATGAATCTTGGTTTATTTATCATCCATTAATTACAACCAAACTAACTTTGAAGTACTCTTGAAGATGGTTTTTTTATGCTTTAAAACTGAAAGAAGAGAAACCTCTTTTTATTTCTATCTTGTGTTATTGAAGTTCCAAATTTTATTATACTTACGCACTCATACATGTATTAAAATCAACCAATTAATCAGTGTAACATTAATTAACAAGCTAGTTTTCTTTCAAAAAAAAATTAATTAACAAGCTAGAATTAGAAAAGAAAATAAAAAAGATCAAAATTAAAGTCTCAACAAGCTAACGAAGTGAAAAATACACAGACCAGGCACGGGTGCAGGTAATAGCAATTGGGGGCAGCTGACCCCACTTCTTAAGATTTTTTTTTAACAAATAACTCTTTATTTTATATGTTGACCCCACATCAAATTAATAGTTGACCCCACATAAGTTCTTTCAATCCACTAAAGAGAAACTATTACATTAATATTATACTGGAATACAATATTATACCGTAATATAATACCACTCGTTGGAATAAACAAAAGCGGATGATCACGATGATGGGAAGTTGCCTTTCGGAAAAAAAACTCTACACTGAAGGCCAGTAATTACAGCCAACAACACACTACAACTATTATAAACTTATGAGTCTTGGTTTAATTATCATCCATTAATTACAACCAAACTAACTTTGAAGTACTCTTGAAGGTGGTTTTTTTATGCTTTAAAACTGAAAGAAGAGAAACCTCTTTTTATTTCTATCTTGTGTTATTGAAGTTCCAAATTTTATTATACTCACGCACTCATACATGTATTAGAATCAACCAATTAATCAGTGTAACATTAATTAACAAGCTAGTTTTCTTTCAAAAAAAAATTAATTAACAAGCTAGAATTAGAAAAGAAAATAAAAAAGATCAAAATTAAAGTCTCAACAAGCTAACGAAGTGAAAAAAACACAGACCAGGCACGGGTGCAGGTAATAGCAATTGGGGGCAGCTGACCCCACTTCTTAAGATTTTTTTTTTAACAAATAACTCTTAATTTTATATGTTGACCCCACATCAAATTAATAGTTGACCCCACACAAGTTCTTTCAATCCACTAAAGAGAAACTATTACATTAATATTATACTGGAATACAATATTATACAGTAATACAATACCACTCGTTGGAATAAACAAAAGCGGATGATCACGATGACGGGAAGTTGCCTTTCGGAAAAAAAAAACTCTACACTGAAGGCTAGTAATTACATCCAACAACACACTACATCTATTATAAACTTATGAGTCTTGGTTTATTTATCATCCATTAATTACAACCAAACTAACTTTGAAGTACTCTTGAAGGTGGTTTTTTTATGCTTTAAAACTGAAAGAAGAGAAACCTCTTTTTATTTCTATCTTGTGTTATTGAAGTTCCAAATTTTATTATACTTACGCACTCATACATGTATTAAAATCAACCAATTAATCAGTGTAACATTAATTAACAAGCTAGTTTTCTTTCAAAAAAAAATTAATTAACAAGCTAGAATTAGAAAAGAAAATAAAAAAGATCAAAATTAAAGTCTCAACAAGCTAACGAAGTGAAAAATACACGGACCAGACACGGGTGCAGGTAATAGCAATTGGGGGCAGCTGACCCCACTTCTTAAGTTTTTTTTTAACAAATAACCCTTTATTTTATATGTTGACCCCACATCAAATTAATAGTTGACCCCACACAAGTTCTTTCAATCCACTAAAGAGAAACTATTACATTAATATTATACTGGAATACAATATTATACCGTAATACAATACCACTCGTTGGAATAAACAAAAGCGGATGATCACGATGATGGGAAGTTGCCTTTCGGAAAAAAAACTCTACACTGAAGGCTAGTAATTACAGCCAACAACACACTACAACTATTATAAACTTATGAGTCTTGGTTTATTTATCATCCATTAATTACAACCAAACTAACTTTGAAGTACTCTTGAAGGTGGTTTTTTTATGCTTTAAAACTGAAACAAGAGAAACCTCTTTTTATTTCTATCTTGTGTTATTGAAGTTCCAAATTTTATTATACTCACGCACTCATACATGTATTAAAATCAACCAATTAATCAGTGTAACATTAATTAACAAGCTAGTTTTCTTTCAAAAAAAAAATTAATTAACAAGCTAGAATTAGAAAAGAAAATAAAAGAGATCAAAATTAAATTCTCAACAAGCTAATGAAGTGAAAAATACACAGACGAGGCACGGGTGCAGGTAATAGCAATTGGGGGCAGCTGACCCCACTTCTTAAGATTTTTTTTTAACAAATAACTCTTTATTTTATATGTTGACCCCACATCAAATTAATAATTGACCCCACACAAGTTCTTTCAATCCACTAAAGAGAAACTATTACATTAATATTATACTGGAATACAATATTATACTGTAATATAATACCACTCGTTGGAATAAACAAAAGCGGATGATCACGATGATGGGAAGTTGCCTCTCGGAAAAAAACTCTACACTGAAGGCTTGTAATTACATCCAACAACACACTACAACTATTATAAACTTATGAGTCTTGGTTTATTTATCATCCACTAATTACAACCAAACTAACTTTGAAGTACCCTTGAAGGTGGTTTTTTTATGATTTAAAACTGAAAGAAGAGAAACCACTTTTTATTTCTATCTCTGCATTTGTGTTATTGAAGTTCCAAATTTTATTATACTCAGGCACTCATACATGTATTAAAATCAACCAATTAATCAGTGTAACATTAATTAACAAGCTAGTTTTCTTTCAAAAAAAATTAATTAACAAGCTAGAAATAGAAAAGAAAATAAAAAAGATCAAAATTAAAGTCTCAACAAGCTAATGAAGTGAAAAATACACGGACCAGGCACGGGTGCAGGTAATAGCAATTGGGGGCAGCTGACCCCACTTCTTAAGATTTTTTTTTAACAAATAACTCTTAATTTTATATGTTGACCCCACATCAAATTAATAGTTGACCCCACACAAGTTCTTTCAATCCACTAAAGAGAAACTATTACATTAATATTATACTGGAATACAATATTATACAGTAATACAATACCACTCGTTGGAATAAACAAAAGCGGATGATCACGATGACGGGAAGTTGCCTTTCGGAAAAAAAAAACTCTACACTGAAGGCTAGTAATTACATCCAACAACACACTACATCTATTATAAACTTATGAGTCTTGGTTTATTTATCATCCATTAATTACAACCAAACTAACTTTGAAGTACTCTTGAAGGTGGTTTTTTTATGCTTTAAAACTGAAAGAAGAGAAACCTCTTTTTATTTCTATCTTGTGTTATTGAAGTTCCAAATTTTATTATACTTACGCACTCATACATGTATTAAAATCAACCAATTAATCAGTGTAACATTAATTAACAAGCTAGTTTTCTTTCAAAAAAAAATTAATTAACAAGCTAGAATTAGAAAAGAAAATAAAAAAGATCAAAATTAAAGTCTCAACAAGCTAACGAAGTGAAAAATACACGGACCAGACACGGGTGCAGGTAATAGCAATTGGGGGCAGCTGACCCCACTTCTTAAGTTTTTTTTTAACAAATAACCCTTTATTTTATATGTTGACCCCACATCAAATTAATAGTTGACCCCACACAAGTTCTTTCAATCCACTAAAGAGAAACTATTACATTAATATTATACTGGAATACAATATTATACCGTAATACAATACCACTCGTTGGAATAAACAAAAGCGGATGATCACGATGATGGGAAGTTGCCTTTCGGAAAAAAAACTCTACACTGAAGGCTAGTAATTACAGCCAACAACACACTACAACTATTATAAACTTATGAGTCTTGGTTTATTTATCATCCATTAATTACAACCAAACTAACTTTGAAGTACTCTTGAAGGTGGTTTTTTTATGCTTTAAAACTGAAACAAGAGAAACCTCTTTTTATTTCTATCTTGTGTTATTGAAGTTCCAAATTTTATTATACTCACGCACTCATACATGTATTAAAATCAACCAATTAATCAGTGTAACATTAATTAACAAGCTAGTTTTCTTTCAAAAAAAAAATTAATTAACAAGCTAGAATTAGAAAAGAAAATAAAAGAGATCAAAATTAAATTCTCAACAAGCTAATGAAGTGAAAAATACACAGACGAGGCACGGGTGCAGGTAATAGCAATTGGGGGCAGCTGACCCCACTTCTTAAGATTTTTTTTTAACAAATAACTCTTTATTTTATATGTTGACCCCACATCAAATTAATAATTGACCCCACACAAGTTCTTTCAATCCACTAAAGAGAAACTATTACATTAATATTATACTGGAATACAATATTATACTGTAATATAATACCACTCGTTGGAATAAACAAAAGCGGATGATCACGATGATGGGAAGTTGCCTCTCGGAAAAAAACTCTACACTGAAGGCTTGTAATTACATCCAACAACACACTACAACTATTATAAACTTATGAGTCTTGGTTTATTTATCATCCACTAATTACAACCAAACTAACTTTGAAGTACCCTTGAAGGTGGTTTTTTTATGATTTAAAACTGAAAGAAGAGAAACCACTTTTTATTTCTATCTCTGCATTTGTGTTATTGAAGTTCCAAATTTTATTATACTCAGGCACTCATACATGTATTAAAATCAACCAATTAATCAGTGTAACATTAATTAACAAGCTAGTTTTCTTTCAAAAAAAATTAATTAACAAGCTAGAAATAGAAAAGAAAATAAAAAAGATCAAAATTAAAGTCTCAACAAGCTAATGAAGTGAAAAATACACGGACCAGGCACGGGTGCAGGTAATAGCAATTGGGGGCAGCTGACCCCACTTCTTAAGATTTTTTTTTAACAAATAACCCTTTATTTTTTATGTTGACCCCACATCAAATTAATAGTTGACTCCACACAAGTTCTTTCAATCCACTAAAGAGAAACTATTACATTAATATTATACTGGAATACAATATTATACCGTAATACAATACCACTCGTTGGAATAAACAAAAGCGGATGATCACGATGATGGGAAGTTGCCTTTCGGAAAAAAAAACTCTACACTGAAGGCTAGTAATTACAGCCAACAACACACTACAACTATTATAAACTTATGAGTCTTGGTTTATTTATCATCCATTAATTACAACCAAACTAACTTTGAAGTACTCTTGAAGGTGGTTTTTTTATGCTTTAAAACTGAAACAAGAGAAACCTCTTTTTATTTCTATCTTGTGTTATTGAAGTTCCAAATTTTATTATACTCACGCACTCATACATGTATTAAAATCAACCAATTAATCAGTGTAACATTAATTAACAAGCTAGTTTTCTTTCAAAAAAAAAATTAATTAACAAGCTAGAATTAGAAAAGAAAATAAAAAAGATCAAAATTAAATTCTCAACAAGCTAATGAAGTGAAAAATACACAGACGAGGCACGGGTGCAGGTAATAGCAATTGGGGGCAGCTGACCCCACTTCTTAAGATTTTTTTTTAACAAATAACTCTTTATTTTATATGTTGATCCCACATCAAATTAATAATTGACCCCACACAAGTTCTTTCAATCCACTAAAGAGAAACTATTACATTAATATTATACTGGAATACAATATTATACTGTAATATAATACCACTCGTTGGAATAAACAAAAGCGGATGATCACGATGATGGGAAGTTGCCTCTCGGAAAAAAACTCTACACTGAAGGCTTGTAATTACATCCAACAACACACTACAACTATTATAAACTTATGAGTCTTGGTTTATTTATTATCCATTAATTACAACCAAACTAACTTTGAAGTACTCTTGAAGGTGGTTTCTTTATGCTTTAAAACAGAAAGAAGAGAAACCACTTTTTATTTCTATCTCTGCATTTGTGTTATTGAAGTTCCAAATTTTATTATACTCACGCACTCATACATGTATTAAAATCAACCAATTAATCAGTGTAACATTAATTAACAAGCTAGTTTTATTTCAAAAAAAATTAATTAACAAGCTAGAAATAGAAAAGAAAATAAAAAAGATCAAAATTAAAGTCTCAACAAGCTAATGAAGTGAAAAATACACGGACCAGATACGGATGCAGGTAATAGCAATTGGGGACAGCTGACCCCACTTCTTAAGATTTTTTTAAAACAAATAACCCTTTATTTTATATGTTGACCCCACATCAAATTAATAGTTGACCCCACACAAGTTCTTTCAATCCACTAAAGAGAAACTATTACATTAATATTATACTGGAATACAATATTATACTGTAATACAATACCACTTGATGGAATAAACAAAAGCGGATGATCACGATGATGGGAAGTTGCCTCTCGGAAAAAACTCTACACTGAAGGCTAGTAATTACAGCCAACAACACACTACAACTATTATAAACTTATGAGTCTTGGTTTATTTATCATCCCCTTATTACAACCAAACTAACTTTGAAGTACTCTTGAAGGTGGTTTTTTTATGCTTTAAAACTGAAAGAAGAGAAACCTCTTTTTATTTCTATCTCTGCATTTGTGTTATTGAAGTTCCAAATTTTATTATACTCATGCACTCATACATGTATTAAAATCAACCAATTAATCAGTGTAACATTAATTAACAAGCTAGTTTTCTTTCAAAAAAAATTTAATTAACAAGCTAGAAATAGAAAAGAAAATAAAAAAGATCAAAATTAAAGTCTCAACAAGCTAATGAAGTGAAAAATACACGGACCAGGCACGGGTGCAGGTAATAGCAATTGGGGGCAGCTGACCCCACTTCTTAAGATTTTTTTAAAACAAATAACCCTTTATTTTATATGTTGACCCCACATCAAATTAATAGTTGACCCCACACAAGTTCTTTCAATCCACTAAAGAGAAACTATTACATTAATATTATACTGGAATACAATATTATACTGTAATACAATACCACTTGATGGAATAAACAAAAGCGGATGATCACGATGATGGGAAGTTGCCTCTCGGAAAAAACTCTACGCTGAAGGCTAGTAATTACAGCCAACAACACACTACAACTATTATAAACTTATGAGTCTTGGTTTATTTATCATCCACTAATTACAACCAAACTAACTTTGAAGTACTCTTGAAGGTGGTTTTTTTATGCTTTAAAACTGAAAGAAGAGAAATCTCTTTTTATTTCTATCTCTGCATTTGTGTTATTGAAGTTCCAAATTTTATTATACTCATGCACTCATACATGTATTAAAATCAACCAATTAATCAGGGTAACATTAATTAACAAGCAAGTTTTCTTTCAAAAAAAATTTAATTAACAAGCTAGAAATAGAAAAGAAAATAAAAAAGATCAAAATTAAAGTCTCAACAAGCTAATGAAGTGAAAAATACACGGACCAGATACGGGTGCAGGTAATAGCAATTGGGGACTGCTGACCCCACTTCTTAAGATTTTTTTTAAAAAATAACCCTTTATTTTATATTTTGACCCCACATCAAATTAATAGTTGACCCCACACAAGTTCTTTCAATCCACTAAAGAGAAACTATTACATTAATATTATACTGGAATACAATATTATACTGTAATATAATACCATTCGTTGGAATAAACAAAAGCGGATGATCACGATGATGGGAAGTTGCCTCTCGGAAAAAAACTCTACACTGAAGGCTTGTAATTACATCCAACAACACACTACAACTATTATAAACTTATGAGTCTTGGTTTATTTATTATCGATTAATTACAACCAAACTAACTTTGAAGTACTCTTGAAGGTGGTTTCTTTATGCTTTAAAACAGAAAGAAGAGAAACCACTTTTTATTTCTATCTCTGCATTTGTGTTATTGAAGTTCCAAATTTTATTATACTCACGCACTCATACATGTATTAAAATCAACCAATTAATCAGTGTAACATTAATTAACAAGCTAGTTTTATTTCAAAAAAAATTAATTAACAAGCTAGAAATAGAAAAGAAAATAAAAAAGATCAAAATTAAAGTCTCAACAAGCTAATGAAGTGAAAAATACACGGACCAGATACGGATGCAGGTAATAGCAATTGGGGACAGCTGACCCCACTTCTTAAGATTTTTTTAAAACAAATAACCCTTTATTTTATATGTTGACCCCACATCAAATTAATAGTTGACCCCACACAAGTTCTTTCAATCCACTAAAGAGAAACTATTACATTAATATTATACTGGAATACAATATTATACTGTAATACAATACCACTTGATGGAATAAACAAAAGCGGATGATCACGATGATGGGAAGTTGCCTCTCGGAAAAAACTCTACACTGAAGGCTAGTAATTACAGCCAACAACACACTACAACTATTATAAACTTATGAGTCTTGGTTTATTTATCATCCCCTTATAACAACCAAACTAACTTTGAAGTACTCTTGAAGGTGGTTTTTTTATGCTTTAAAACTGAAAGAAGAGAAACCTCTTTTTATTTCTATCTCTGCATTTGTGTTATTGAAGTTCCAAATTTTATTATACTCACGCACTCATACATGTATTAAAATCAACCAATTAATCAGTGTAACATTAATTAACAAGCTAGTTTTCTTTCAAAAAAAATTTAATTAACAAGCTAGAAATAGAAAAGAAAATAAAAAAGATCAAAATTAAAATCTCAACAAGCTAATGAAGTGAAAAATACACGGACCAGGCACGGGTGCAGGTAATAGCAATTGGGGGCAGCTGACCCCACTTCTTAAGATTTTTTTAAACAAATAACCTTTTATTTTATATGTTGACCCCACATCAAATTAATAGTTGACCCCACACAATTTCTTTCAATCCACTAAAGAGAAACTATTACATTAATATTATACTGGAATACAATATTATACTGTAATACAATACCACTTGTTGGAATAAACAAAAACGGATGATCACGATAATGGGAAGTTGCCTCTCGGAAAAAACTCTACACTGAAGGTTAGTAATTACAGCCAACAACACACTACAACTATTATAAACTTATGAGTCTTGGTTTATTTATCATCCACTAATTACAACCAAACTAACTTTGAAGTACTCTTGAAGGTGGTTTTTTTATGCTTTAAAACTGAAAGAAGAGAAACCTCTTTTTATTTCTATCTCTGCATTTGTGTTATTGAAGTTCCAAATTTTATTATACTCATGCACTCATACATGTATTAAAATCAACCAATTAATCAGTGTAACATTAATTAACAAGCTAGTTTTCTTTCAAAAAAAATTTAATTAACAAGCTAGAAATAGAAAAGAAAATAAAAAAGATCAAAATTAAAGTCTCAACAAGCTAATGAAGTGAAAAATACACGGACCAGGCACGGGTGCAGGTAATAGCAATTGGGGGCAGCTGACCCCACTTCTTAAGATTTTTTTAAAACAAATAACCCTTTATTTTATATGTTGACCCCACATCAAATTAATAGTTGACCCCACACAAGTTCTTTCAATCCACTAAAGAGAAACTATTACATTAATATTATACTGGAATACAATATTATACTGTAATACAATACCACTTGATGGAATAAACAAAAGCGGATGATCACGATGATGGGAAGTTGCCTCTCGGAAAAAACTCTACACTGAAGGCTAGTAATTACAGCCAACAACACACTACAACTATTATAAACTTATGAGTCTTGGTTTATTTATCATCCACTAATTACAACCAAACTAACTTTGAAGTACTCTTGAAAGTGGTTTTTTTATGCTTTAAAACTGAAAGAAGAGAAATCTCTTTTTATTTCTATCTCTGCATTTGTGTTATTGAAGTTCCAAATTTTATTATACTCATGCACTCATACATGTATTAAAATCAACCAATTAATCAGGGTAACATTAATTAACAAGCAAGTTTTCTTTCAAAAAAAATTTAATTAACAAGCTAGAAATAGAAAAGAAAATAAAAAAGATCAAAATTAAAGTCTCAACAAGCTAATGAAGTGAAAAATACACGGACCAGATACGGGTGCAGGTAATAGCAATTGGGGACAGCTGACCCCACTTCTTAAGATTTTTTTTAAAAAATAACCCTTTATTTTATATTTTGACCCCACATCAAATTAATAGTTGACCCCACACAAGTTTCAATCCACTAAAGAGAAACTATTACATTAATATTATACTGGAATACAATATTATACTGTAATATAATACCACTCGTTGGAATAAACAAAAGCGGATGATCACGATGATGGGAAGTTGCCTCTCGGAAAAAAACTCTACACTGAAGGCTAGTAATTACAGCCAACAACACACTACGACTATGATAAACTTATGAGTCTTGGTTTATTTATCATCCACTAATTACAACCAAACTAACTTTGAAGTACTCTTAAAGGTGGTTTTTTTATGCTTTAAAACTGAAAGAAGAGAAACCTCTTTTTATTTCTATCTCTGCATTTGTGTTATTGAAGTTCCAAATTTTATTATACTCATGCACTCATACATGTATTAAAATCAACCAATTAATCAGTGTAACATTAATTAACAAGCTAGTTGTCTTTCAAAAAAGAATTAATTAACAAGCTAGAAATAGAAAAGAAAATAAAAAAGATCAAAATTAAAGTCTCAACAAGCTAATGAAGTGAAAAATACACAGACCAGGCACGGGTGCAGGTAATAGCAATTGGGGGCAGCTGACCCCACTTCTTAAGATTTTTTTTGTAACAAATAACCATTTATTTTATATGTTGACCCCACATCAAATTAATAGTTGACCCCACACAAGTTCTTTCAATCCACTAAAGAGAAACTATTACATTAATATTATACTGGAATACAATATTATATTATAATACAATACCACTCGTTGGAATAAACAAAAGCGGATGATCACGATGATGGGAAGTTGTCTCTCGGAAAAAAAACTCTACACTGAAGGCTAGTAATTACAGCCAACAACACACTACAACTATTATAAACTTATTAGTCTTGGTTTATTTATCATCCACTAATTACAACCAAACTAACTTTGAAGTACTCTTGAAGGTGGTTTTTTTATGCTTTAAAACTGAAAGAAGAGAAACCTCTTTTTATTTCTATCTCTGCATTTATGTTATTGAAGTTCCAAATTTTATTATACTCATGCACTCATACATGTATTAAAATCAACCAATTAATCAGGGTAACATTAATTAACAAGCAAGTTTTCTTTCAAAAAAAATTTAATTAACAAGCTAGAAATAGAAAAGAAAATAAAAAAGATCAAAATTAAAGTCTCAACAAGCTAATGAAGTGAAAAATACACGGACCAGATACGGGTGCAGGTAATAGCAATTGGGGACAGCTGACCCCACTTCTTAAGATTTTTTTTAAAAAATAACCCTTTATTTTATATTTTGACCCCACATCAAATTAATAGTTGACCCCACACAAGTTCTTTCAATCCACTAAAGAGAAACTATTACATTAATATTATACTGGAATACAATATTATACTGTAATATAATACCACTCGTTGGAATAAACAAAAGCGGATGATCACGATGATGGGAAGTTGCCTCTCGGAAAAAAACTCTACACTGAAGGCTAGTAATTACAGCCAACAACACACTACGACTATGATAAACTTATGAGTCTTGGTTTATTTATCATCCACTAATTACAACCAAACTAACTTTGAAGTACTCTTAAAGGTGGTTTTTTTATGCTTTAAAACTGAAAGAAGAGAAACCTCTTTTTATTTCTATCTCTGCATTTGTGTTATTGAAGTTCCAAATTTTATTAAACTCATGCACTCATACATGTATTAAAATCAACCAATTAATCAGTGTAACATTAATTAACAAGCTAGTTTTCTTTCAAAAAAAATTTAATTAACAAGCTAGAAATAGAAAAGAAAATAAAAAAGATCAAAATTAAAGTCTCAACAAGCTAATGAAGTGAAAAATACACGGACCAGACACGGGTGCAGGTAATAGCAATTGGAGGCAGCTGACCCCAATTCTTAAGATTTTTTTTAACAAATAACCCTTTATTTTATTTGTTGACCCCACGTCAAATTAATAGTTGACCCCGCACAAGTTCTTTCAATCCACTAAAGAGAAACTATTACATTAATATTATATTGGAATACAATATTATACTGTAATACAATACCACTCGTTGGAATAAACAAAAGCGGATGATCACGATGATGGGAAGTTGCCTCTCGGAAAAAAAAACTCTACACTGAAGGCTAGTAATTACAGCCAACAACACACTACAACTATTATAAACTTATGAGTCTTGGTTTATTTATCATCCTTTAATTACAACCAAACTAACTTTGAAGTATTCTTGAAGGTGGTTTTTTTATGCTTTAAAACTGAAAGAAGAGAAACCTCTTTTTATTTCTATCTCTGCATTTGTGTTATTGAAGTTCCAAATTTTATTATACTCATGCACTCATACATGTACTAAAATCAACCAATTAATCAGTGTAACATTAATTAACAAGCTAGTTTTCTTTCAAAAAAAATTAATTAACAAGCTAGAAATAGAAAAGAAAATAAAAAAGATCAAAATTAAAGTTTCAACAAGTTAATGAAGTGAAAAATACACGGACACAACAATTAGGTCCATCCTTAAAAAAGTGATATATTTAAATTGATAATATTGAAAATGAAAAAAAAAAAAAAAAAACTCTTTCAAAATATGAAAACGGGGAGTGCATCTATAAATCTTTTATATTTAGATGTCTTAAATCTATAATACTCCCTCCGTCCCGTAATAGATACTTATTTGAAAATGTGTATTATTGATCTAACATATTTTGACTATATTTTTCTACTAACATACAAAGATAAACAATATCATATAAGATGTCGTTGGATTCGTCTCGATGAATATTTTAAAAATATTAAATTTTCATAATTTTTTCTAATAAAGAATTGAAGATATTAAAGGTAAAACATATTCAAAAAACCGTGTCACTTAATATGTGATGGAGGGAGTATGATTTTTTTTAATCTCCAAAAAATATTAATGATATTTTGATAATGATGTCATCCTTTATTGGTTATTAATTTGTATATTTTATCATAAATATTTTTTATAAACGACGTTGACCCCACTAATTGAAATTCCTGGATCCGTCCCTGACTTGGTCATCTGTGATCTGCTCATGAAACCCTTACGAGTCTGTTTAAACAACTTCTGCTCCTTAACGGTGGTGGTCGTTGGTTTTGTTTGTGTTTCAAGGATTGGGTGTTGTTGTTGCAATTGCGTGGTGGTGGCGGTGGTTACACCGCTGCGTTTTCTCTTGGCTCCGATCAAAAGCTTCAAACCCCACGGTGTCGTAGTTGCCGTCAAGGGTTTCCATTAAAATCTAGTTCATTGGTCTAGATCTGTTGCGATTCCAAAAATCGATGGATATAGGAAAGAATCCAATTACACAATCGCTGAAACTTGGTGCAGCACGTAATCAAGAAACTTTGGTTGGTGCAACACGTGATTGGTGTGCAATTGGAACAAAGGCAATTGGAGATTTAAGAAGCAATGAACATAGAAAGAATACCTATGATGGTGCAAGCATCACGATTCTACTACCAATGTTATGCTACAACCAATCTGTGATTGGTCTATCAATATCATGTATTTGTATTGGATGGATACAAATTACTTGTGTGCGGGGTCCGTTTAGCTCGAAAGGGCTGATAATGCCTGCTGTGATTTGTCGCAGGGGCTGTTGGTACGTGAATCTTGGTCGTGTTGGCGGTTGATTCAGACACCATCCCTCAAAAAGATAGGCTCAGGCTTGTCTCTGATTAATTGGTTCGTTCAGTTCATATTGTTGAGTAGACGTGTCAGATAAGATGGTTTCCTCTCTGACGGCAAGCTTCAGCTCATATTCCCAACCTACTGTCATCCCCAAGAGTGTCGTCGTTATTCAAGGTCTGATAAGAGAAAACATGAGTATAAAAGAAAATATCGTAGAAATATCATTTATCTAAGACATTTAATATCACACTCTCAATTAATCGACATAGGGTCGCATAATGTTGTGAAAATTGCTCTTCTCCCATAAAAAATCAATCCCTCCCAGCAAAACTTCAAAAATACCCCCGCGTTAGCTTCCTCCTTCTTTCTTCCATTCACAAACGCTACTTTAATTCCAGTTTCAATTTCGTATAGATTTTCAATTTGCCTCCGTAAACGATATCTCTAATTTTAGTTTCTGTAATATCCCGCCTGTCATTAATTAATGGAAAGTAAGATAAAGGATAATATTTTATGAGATGCCAGTTTAATACGGGATAAAGTATCAGTGTCGTTTTTAACACGCTTAAGACAAGGGCATTTTGGTAATTTCACTTGGGAAGGATATTTATTTGATGTTGGCACCAGAATATCCCATTTCTCATTTACTTTCTCTCTCTAGGTTTTCCACCAAAAATCCTCCTCCTTCTCTCTTCTTCATCCACGCCCTTCTCTCTTTCTCTATACCAAATCTTCCAAATCTTCTTCCTTCCATGGCTTAAGAATTCATCTTGTTTTCCCTTGATCTCTTATACTTTTAGAAGTTGGATTTTTGTTGGTTTCTCTACATCTTCTCTCAAGACATGGATTAAGAAGTTAGGGTTTTGGTCAAGTTGGAAGTTGAAGCTTGATCTTGTGCAAGCTATGGATTCTTCATGGTTAAGAAACAAAGAGAAAGATGGTTTGAAGATTGATTGGTGAGCTAAGGCCTTGGATGTTGGTCAATCAAGAATTAGGGTTTGTTGAAAGAAGCTCTGGGTTGGATTTGAGTTGAGCTAGCAAGGATGAAGAAGCTTAGGGTAGCAAGAAAGCAACAAGAATGGAATGGTATGATCAAAGGAAGCAATAAGGATCAAAGCTAGGGTTTTGAGGCATGAAGTGAAGTTGATGCTTGCTTGAGCTTGAGGCTTGGAATTGTTTTAATAACTTGCAAGGTGAGTTCCTTAGTTAGATTACCACCCTTGGTTTATGTGTTTTCTCTTGTAAGATAACTATGCTTTTTCTAGGGTTTACACATAGAAAAGTTGCCCCTTTCATGTCATGTAACTTTACACATGTGAATACTTGCTCAATGACTGTTTTACAAGTTGTATATGATCTCTAGTGCCATGATATGCCTTGGAATGATTGGAATTGAGGTTTTTGAGTGAAAAATATCATTTTTGACAGTTCTGGACTGTCACAGCTCGCCACAGCGAGCAAATGGCTCGCGAGGCGAGCTTGAAGGTCGAATGGGGGTGTCCACTCGCCTCCTACTCGCAATGGCGAGCAGGTGCTCGCCTCCCACACACAATCACTCGCCATGGCGAGCAAACAGTGGGGCAGCTCATTGTTTGTTCGTTTCCGGGTGGTTCTGGCGTTTCGCGAGCGGTTCTTTTCAAGCAATCTTTTAAACTATAATCCCTCAATCATGATTCCAAGGCATAGGTTGTAAAAAGATTTTCTTGAAGGTAAAGCAAGTATTTTCTTTGTGTAAGGTAGCATGGCATATGAGCGAACTAATGACTTTGCGAGCGGGTAGCAAGATATTCCTTAAGCAAGGGAAAACTAGAGCCTCGACATAGTAGTCGAGAACTAGAATGATAGCAAGAATCACTAGGATGATTAGAAGCGAGGTATGTTATCTTCGCACATGATTAAGATAGATATAGCAAGCATAAGTCGTGGACAAGATAGTTATCTCTCCACCACGTTATGAATGAACAAGTATGAGTTTACCTTTAATCGGATCGATCAAGGTTCCGAGGTAACTCGCATGTAGGATTAGTTTTGACCTAAATTTATGACAAGTATAAGTAGGTGGCATGTCTCTTGTTATCCACATCAGGGGGATACAAGGGGTTCTCTTTATGAGAACGATTCAAGCCGTAAGGGACCCGCATGTCACCGAAACTGTAAGACTATGTAATAACCGCATGGCGGTGTTCGTGTCTCTTGTTATCCACGCCAGGGGGATACGGGAGGTTCTCGACCTAAGGGGAACGGTTCAAGCTGCAAGGGACCCGCACGACACCGAGGGAGTCTGATGTACGTACATCGGTCATGTATGGGATTGTACTCGGGGTTACTCCACCTGGGGCTCTCCGTAAAATGAACCAAGATAATGATTGTTTGTTCAACGCTAACATAATAATGAATGAACTTATGTGCGATCATGTAGCTTATGATATGATTATGTTTATGTTATACAAGCATGATTTCAAGTATGTCTAAGTTAAGAACAAGAGCGCTAGGTGCTATAAGACAAGTGCAAGTCATGAATAGAACAAGCAAAGTATGTTATGTCGATGATGATCTTAGGTTCCCCTAGTCGTCCGGTTTAGGATTGTGTCATGAATATGTCATGTTAAGTCTTGATGTGTTTAACGTATTCTTGAGTTAGCGGTCCCAGGATCCCTTGACCGCCATGACACATATGTTTATAGTAAGCCTATAACAAGTAAGATGTTTGTATGACGGCCCTAGCATGCACAACCGTCTAATTATGCAAGTCCCCACACACGTATAATCAACCGTCAGGTTGTAAAGTAGACACGTGGTGACCGTAGGTTCCCTTGAGGTTGCCTATAGCCTAGGATTAGGTGGAACTCACTGAGACATTATGTCTCATCCCAATCCTTAATTGTTTCAGATATCAGGTGGATTAGCAAGCTAGTTGCCGAATGGATGATTCAACAAGTGTTCGTTCGTACCGTTGAAGGATGAGATGGACATTCAAGGTTGCATCTTTTATGTTTTGGATAAGTTGAGCTATATTTTTATGTACGAACACATTTAGTTGTATAATGTATTCATTCGAAGTTTTATTTGTTGTAAATTTTTAATGTATCCAGTACTAAATTAACTCACTTGCTAGATTTTCTAGATACGTCTAGTATGGGTGTTACATTTGGTATCAGAGCAGGTCGATTCAGACCGTGCCTTGGGTCATTAAGTTACAACAAGAAAGTGGGACTATTGGGTTCCGGGTAAATGTTTTAATTGTTGATGTTAGTTGAGCCTGATCAACTCAAGTTAACACTCGACGGTTAGAACGGATGCCTGAGAGCTGAATAGGACCAGGAGGAACGTAGTATGTGATGAAGATGATTTGAGAATGTGGAAACTCGGAGTAATAATATTAAGAGTCTAATCGTGCCAAATGGTGGCCGGAGAGCTTATCAGTTTAAGTTTGATTTCTCTGGTAATGCAAGGTAAAGTTAAGATGGATTGATCCGACAACGTTTGGGAAATTGTTAAAGATATTTTGAATACCCGAAAGTGAAGAATTTGAAAATGTCTAAGAGTGACCGGAAGTTTCGGTAAGAGTCGTTGTTGGAGTAGGACTGTGTTATAGAAAGGAAAAATATATTTATGGAATATAAGTACAAGGCTACAAGATAAGGAGAAGTCGACATATGTGGACATAGTTAGTAGACTCTCAGAAGTAGAGTTATGTGATTGAAGTTATGGACAAGGTTCTATTGTGCGGAAAGTTACGTTAAGTGACAACGTAACGAGGTAAGCTACTTGTAGTGGAAGAAGTTAAGGAGTCAAGTGAAAGTTTTAAGTTATCAGAAATGAGGCATTAGTTTCCGACGTTCCGAGAATTGTATCGAATTAGGTTGATGCTTGCCATGCATATATTATAAAATATTTTACTATAATGGGAATGAATGATATCCATTGGGTTATTTGAGAAGCTCACCAATAGCAAACCTGGGGCGAGGTTTATGTTTTTTCGAAAACGGTTAGTTCGTCTCCAGGGTCTGCAGTAACTATTGGAGAGTTATTTTCGCAATAATATTTTGAGTGATGAAAACCTTTATGACAACAAGTGACGAATGCATATCGCACCCTAAGATTTTCAAAGGAAAAGGCATGAGCAACTATCAACGAAATTGATTTGATTCAAGGTAACTTTGGAAGTTAATGTGTTAAGAGTCAAGATGAGCTTAAACCAAGAATATAGAGGTTCCAGTATATGATTGGACGTTATGGACGTGAAGACATGAAGTAAGAAGTTAAGGTGGTGAGGAGTTATGTTAGATTACAAGATTCTCAGAGTTTGTGGAGTATCAATTACCCCTCGAATCTATTATTTGCTTAATTAATTTACTAAGGCTCGTTACCGTGATGAATTCTAGTATTTGCAATGTAAAAGATTTTAGAAAAGATGTACGCATATGGGTGATTGGAATTGGTGTTCATAATTTTTAAATAGAATTCTGTAGGTACCGGTCGGTTACAAC
This sequence comes from Medicago sativa, assembly GCF_051527215.1. Lineage (NCBI taxonomy): Eukaryota > Viridiplantae > Streptophyta > Magnoliopsida > Fabales > Fabaceae > Medicago > Medicago sativa. The sequence goes on along the minus strand of NC_140755.1, from coordinate 34,329,644 downwards.
ACATGAAAAATAATTTGAACACTTGGAGCAAGAATTGATGACACTGTTGTGTTATCAACTCGTTCCACGAATTTTATGGTAACGACCGAGATCCAAAATTCAATATTTTATATATATAATAAAGAAACATCAACACCAATGATCCGTGTGCAAATTTTATGAAGTTTCTCCAAGAAGAAAAATTAACGAGCTAGTATTGGTAAGATTAAGCAAAGCGTAGCATGCGAGAAACGAAGACGCAAAGTAGGAAGTTCAAGAAAAGTATGCACGATGTGCAATATGAGCATGTTATGGGAATTCGAGTTTTGCTCAGGAATAAATTTAAGAATGGTAATGATACGATAGAAGGTAAGTCTATTAGAAAGTATGTAAAGTATAACCATAAGAAGGTAATATGAGAACACGGTAAGACTATCATGAGATTCTGTCAAACAAGGCCTTATGAAGAGAAATTTGCGGCATGGGATGCCACATGAATGGTTTAGAGAAGAGTTCAAGAAGATGATAAAGTATAAGAAAAGGAATGAGAAGTTTCACCTGTATCAATAGAATGGAGTGTTGGCTACAACCAACCGATGGGAATCAGAGAAGCGCAACGGAAGTGAACCGGATAAGTTGTAAATAGTAAGGAAGCTTAATGAGAAGCATTATGAGACGGGTGAGCAGTTCTCGAAGCATTAATTAAGTAAACAGACTTATGCAATCAGCAATGGATAAGGTAAAGATATATGGATGTATATTCATCTAATTAGATAGGAGAGGTTGAAGTCACTATAATGAAGTAATCAAGTTGCTTAATGGTGATGTCGCGTACGTACAAGAATCGCTAATTAGATAGAACGAGTACGTGTTCTAACAAGAGAAAATACATGTAAGAATCAGAAGGTTCTTTCTTGTGACTCAAATAGACAATTGAGCCATCAAGTGTTATAACCAGTATGCGGAGGAAAGGTGCTATATGGAAGAAAGTAACAACACTCGAGCATTAGTAGAATGAGATTCATACTCTCCTATGCCATAGTGGTTAAGTAATGACGATACTTGCTACAATGATGTCAAATTATGATTTTTCAACTTTTAAAGTAAAAATGGGTTTTAAGGGACTTGGAAACGAATTGTTCTAAAAACATGATATTTTCATTTTTTGAAACCGATGACACACGCCAAAAGTGAGTAAGTTCACTTAAGACGTGAGGACTTCCAGACCAACTCGTCAGTGGCGAGCTTGGGCGAGATTTAACCTTTTTCCAAACATAGAAACTCGTCTTGTGGTCTGCAGTACCGTTATCAGATTGGGTTCATAATGTTTTCTTTAAAAAGGAAATACATATATTCATTCCAAGGATCCGTATACCAATGTTTATAAGATTCCTTAAAGTAAAAAGATAGAACAAGTATCGTTATTATCTGACAGTATGTGGCATTTGAAAGTATGTATTGCACAATGGAAAATAAAGTTTGATGACATGGATAACGATGTTTTCAAAAAGACATCTGAGACGTACAAGTATATGTTAAGGATATTCAAGTGCAAATGGGTTTAGTCGGAAAATTTAAGAGCATGTGAACTAAAAGATCGGTTATCGAATGTCAAGTATAATGACAAAATCTTAAGTCGCTTATTCATGCCAAGTTATATAAGTTACCGAAGGTTACGAGTGCGTGAAATCATAATAAGTATAAGTTTTGATCATGATGTTTTAAGTTAAGTTAAGACTATGAGAAGAATGTTTCCGACGATGCAAGGATTATTTCAAGATGTTATGTTTGAACTCGTTACATGATAAGTGATCTCTAAATTTCGAGGACGAAATTTTTTTTAAGGGGGGTAGAATGTAATATCCCGCCTGTCATTAATTCATGGAAAGTAAGATAAAGGATAATATTTTATGAGATGCCAGTTTAATACGGGATAAAGTATCAGTGTCGTTTTTAACACGCTTAAGACAAGGGCATTTTGGTAATTTCACTTGGGAAGGATATTTATTTGATGTTGGCACCAAAATATCCCATTTCTCATTTAATTTCTCTCTCTAGGTTTTCCACCAAATAATCCTCCTCCTTCTCTCTTTCTCTCCACCAAATCTTCCAAATCTTCTTCCTTCCATGGCTTAAGAATTCATCTTGTTTTCCCTTGATCTCTTATACTTTTAGAAGTTTTATTTTTGTTGGTTTCTCTACATCTTCTCTCAAGACATGGATTAAGAAGTTAGGGTTTTGGTCAAGTTGGAAGTTGAAGCTTGATCTTGTGCAAGCTATGGACTCTTCATGGTTAAGAAACCAAGAGAAAGATGGTTTGAAGATTGATTGGTGAGCTAAGGCCTTGGATGTTGGTTAATCAAGAATTATGGTTTGTTGAAAGAAGCTTTGGGTTGGATTTGAGTTGAGCTAGCAAGGATGAAGAAGCTTAGGGTAGCAAGAAAGCAACAAGAATGGAATGGTATGATCAAAGGAAGCAATAAGGATCAAAGCTAGGGTTTTGAGGCATGAAGTGAAGTTGATGCTTGCTTGAGCTTGAGGCTTGGAATTGTTTTAATAACTTGCAAGGTGAGTTCCTTAGTTAGATTACCACCCTTGGTTTATGTGTTTTCTCTTGTAAGATAACTATGCTTTTTCTAGGGTTTACACATAGAAAAGTTGCCCCTTTCATGTCATGTAACTTTACACATGTGAATACTTGCTCAATGACTGTTTTACAAGTTGTATATGATCTATAGTGCCATGATATGCCTTGGAATGATTGGAATTGAGGTTTTTGAGTTAAAAATATCATTTTTGACAGTTCTGGACTGTCACAGCTCGCCACGGCGAGCAAATGGCTCGCGAGGTGAGCTTGAAAGTCGAATGGGGGTGTCCACTCGCCTCCTACTCGCAATGGCGAGCAGGTGCTCGCCTCCCACACATAATCATTCGACATGGCGAGCAAACAGTGGGGCAGCTCATTGTTTGTTCGCTTCCGGGCGGTTCTGGCCTTTCGCGGGCGGTTCTTTTCAAGCAATCTTTTAAACTATAATCCCTCAATCATGATTCCAAGGCATAGGTTGTAAAAAGATTTTCTTGAAGGTAAAGCAAGTATTTTCTTTGTGTAAGGTAGCATGGCATATGAGCGAACTAATGACTTTGCGAGCGGGTAGCAAGATATTCATTAAGCAAGGGAAAACTTGAGCCTCGACATAGTAGTCGAGAACTAGAATGATAGCAAGAATCACTAGGATGATTAGAAGCGAGGTATGTTATCTTCGCACATGATTAAGATAGATTTAGCAAGCATAAGTCGTGGACAAGATAGTTATCTCTCCACCACGTTATGAATGAACAAGTATGAGTTTACCTTTAATCAGATCGATCAAGGTTCCGAGGTAACTCGCATGTAGGATTAGTTTTGACCTAAATTTATGACAAGTATAAGTAGGTGGCATGTCTCATGTTATCCACATCAGGGGGATACAAGGGGTTCTCTTTATGAGAACGATTCAAGCCGTAAGGGACCCGCATGTCACCGAAACCGCATGACTATGTAATAACCGCATGACAGTGTTCGTGTCTCTTGTTATCCACGCCAGGGGGATACGGGAGGTTCTCGACCTAAGGGGAACGGTTCAAGCCGCAAGGGACCCGCACGACACCGAGGGAGTCTGATGTACGTACATCGGTCATGTATGGGATTGTACTCGGGGTTACTCCACCCGGGGCTCTCCGTAAAATGAACCAAGATAATGATTGTTTGTTCAATGCTAACATAATAATGAATGAACTTATGTGCGATCATGTAGCTTATGATATGATTATGTTTATGTTATACAAGCATGATTTCAAGTATGTCTAAGTTAAGAACAAGCGCACTAGGTGCTATAAGACAAGTGCAAGTCATGAATAGAACAAGCAAAGTATGTTATGCCGATGACGATCTTAGGTTCCCCTAGTTGTCCGGTTTAGGATTGTGTCATGAATATGTCATGTTAAGTCTTGATGCGTTTAACATATTCTTGAGTTAGCGGTCCTAGGATCCCTTGACCGCCATGACACATATGTTTATAGTAAGCCTATAACAAGTAAGATGTTTGTATGACGGCCCTAGCATGCACAACCGTCTAATTATGCAAGTTCCCACACACGTATAATCAATCGTCAGGTTGTAAAGTAGACACGTGGTGACCGTAGGTTCCCTTGAGGTTGCCTATAGCCTAGGATTAGGTGGAACTCACTGAGACATTATGTCTCATCCCAATCCTTAATTGTTTCAGATATCAGGTGGATTAGCAAGCTAGTTGCCGAATGGATGATTCAACAAGTGTTCGTTCGTATCGTTGAAGGATGAGATGGACGTTCAAGGTTGCATCTTTTATGTTTTGGATAAGTTGAGCTATATTTTTATGTACGAACACATTTAGTTGTATAATGTATTCATTCGAAGTTTTATTTGTTGTAAATTTTTAATGTATCCAGTACTAAATTAACGCACTTGCTAGACTTTCTAGATACGTCTAGTATGGGTGTTACAGTTTCCACTCACAATCCTTCTTTCATATAGATTTTCAATTTTAGTTTGCTCTATGATTTCTTTTATTTCACGCTGCAGTGCAAAAAATTATACCTCCTATGAATTCAATTGTTGCTACGTTCATTTAAAATCAAAATCATTCTCTCAATATTGTTGTTGTACTCGTGTGGTGTTGTTCCTTTATGTATTCTCTTAAATGGGTTGTAGATGAAGTAGGTTTCACCGATTTATTCAATAAACTCCTTCCCACTATGCTGAAAATTGAGCGTGTATTTCAACGTGACTTAAGTCATCCGAGTATAACATCTGTGTGACTTAAGTTACCTAAGGGTATTTTGGGAAGTTCGAGTGAACGATTTTTAATAGGAGAAGAGCAATTTTCTAATGTTGTCTCCCCTTCCTTTCAACCTTTCTTAAACGGAACCTTCTTCCATCAAAATCCCATTTTCTAAAGGTCATTTTCATCGCTCAGGTACAATCTCTGACATCTCTCTAAACAATCCAAGCAAACTACCTCCCCTGTTATCCAAATCTTTCTGTTTCAAACCACCTCCATCTATAACGCCTCTTGTCCCTTTTTTTGGGCGGTGGTTCTTTGGAAGAACATTTTCTTGGTGTTTCTTTCCGTGGAGTTTTGTTGCTCAGTTGTTGTACTTCCATTGTCGGTCAATCTTCGGTTGGGCTTTGATGGTTACGACAATGGTGTTCAGATCTAGCGTAGATCTGTTCTATTCGGAGGTTTGTAGTTGTTCTTGTCGACGTCTTTGTTCTTTTCGGTGTAGACCTGCTTCCTTGATGATAGAATGGATCTTTGCTGCCTTGTCTTTGTCTGTTGCGGTGTTGTCGAGTTCGTTATTGGTTTTGCCAGTTGTTTTGTGTTCGTGACTGTTTTGCGTTGCCATGATAGAATGGATATGTCCCGTGTTTTTATGTGTCAATGTAAAATAACTCTTTTGTTTTTCCAGTGATATATATTTGTTTCACATTTTATTGTGTATCAGGGGTAAATATTACTCATGTATTTTTTCATTTATTTATTGAAAATATATGTCTCATGTTTTTTTATGTATAAGAGACAAATATTTGTCCTGTTTTTTTAATATTTATCAGTGATGAATATTTGTCTTGTATTTTGTTTAAAGTAATGGTAAGGAATATTTGTCTTGTGTTATTTTTATTTTTATCTCTATCTCTTTTTTTTTGAAGGATTTTTATCTCTATCTCTTGTTTTTATTTTTATGTATCAATAACAATATTTTTCAGTTTTAGTTTTTTAATATTTATTAATGAATATTTGTATATATCATTGACAAATATTTGTCCCGTGTTTTTTATGTATCGGTTACTAATATGTCTTTTAATATATGTATTATCAGCTATAAGTATGTTTCCCGTGTTTTGTTATCTAATAGAGATAAATGTGTCCCGTACCTTTTAATATATATTAGTGAAAAATATTCGTCTCGTGATTTTTTTTAATATTTATTGGCAACAAATATGTTTCTCATGAATAACGATTAGTAAAATTTATTATTTATAATTGATTATTAACTGGATTAACTTATCTCAGACTTATGTTATCCTAGCTTATTTTTATTTTGAATAAGTGGTTTATGAGATTGATTTTAAAAGTTTGGTACTATATATTTTTGAATGAAATCATTATAATTTTTGTGTTAAGGAAAGCAGAAGAAATGTAAATCGAAGAAATGAAACTATTTTCTTAACAACTTATTAATTTTATTTCATATATCAAATCTTCTCTTATATATTATTATTCTCTTTAATGTTTATAATTCAACTGATAATTTGCTTCAATGTCAATTTTTTTTTTTGTTAAAACCTATTTGTTTTCTATTCCTATGTTTATCATTAAATTTGCCACATGTCAATTTTCTTATGTATTTCATTTTGTTATGCCATGTTTATTCTCTCATTTCACCATTCTAAAATGTATGTATATATATATATGAGTTTCTAAAAAAAAAAAAAATGTATGTATAGGAGATATATGAGTATAAAAGAAAATATCGTAGAAATTTTCGCAAATTGATCGTCAATTAATTGACATGGGGTCGCATAATGTTTTTTTTTTTTTTTTTTTGAGAGAAGGGTCGCATAATGTTGTCTCACCTTCCTTTCAACCTTTCTTAAACGGAACCTTCTTCCCTCAAAAACCCATTTTCCTCTTCAACACACCAGCTGTATTTGTTGACCCAAAAATACCACCAAATCTCATCAAATATTCCCTCCCTCAACTCCCATTACCAAGATCCCAAAATCAAACCAACCAATCCATCAATCCACCCCTAATGGCTCTCATTTCCTACGCCTTAACAGGCACAGGATTCATCATAATAGGATCACTCGAATCTCTCCGTGCATCACAATCCCACAAATTAACCAAAAACCCATCACCCCTTTACATCACTCTCTCAATTTTCACCTCTTTTATAACCCTAACTTCTCTCATATCACTCTTCAACGCACACACTTCAAACGACGCCGTTGGGTTATCCCTTCAGCTTCAAACCCTACCAATCTCACTACTCTTCTTAATTCACTCTCTTCTCTCCCTTCTTTTCCCTTTTCTCCCTTCACCTTTGCTTAATCTCGTTCTCCTCTTCGGTTTCGCCGAAGAGTTTCTCTTATTTTATCTTCAGAGAAAAGATCCTACTGGAGTTGAGAATCGGTATTATGATTTATTGTTAGTTCCTATAGCGGTTTGTGTGATCGCGACGGTGCTTGAATTGGGTGAATATGCATCGAATGTGACGAAATTAGGGCGTGGGATTGGTCTTTTACTTCAGGGGACATGGTTTGTGCAAATGGGTTTGTCTTTGTTTTATAAGAATTTTGTTGCTGAAGGGTGTAATTTGCATCAAGTTAGTATGGGGAATTATAGTTTGAGATGTAAGGGGCATGGGGAGTATCATAGAGCGAAAGCTATTGCGACGCTTCAGTTTAATTGTCATCTTGCTCTTATGGTTATTGTGCTTGTTGGGTTTTATTCGTTTGTTTGTGGGAAGGTTGGGAATTCGGCGAGGGAGGAGATGAGTTTGAGGTATAAGCCGCTTGGTGCTGAGATGCAGTCTTTGGAGAATTTGGATGGGAATTTTACTTTGGAATCTGATGATGAAATTGAAGAGGTTAAAGATGGTAATGTGGGGAATTTGAAGGTGATCAATGGTGTTAATGGTAATTCATATAATCATTGAAATACGAACTTGTTTGTTGTGTTTTTAGATTATGGTGAAAGCAAAGGGACACCTTAGTTTACTTTGTGTAGAGGGGTTTATGATTTCTTGTTATGGTTTAGGGTGTCTCTATGTAACATAATGTTTTTCACATTGAATAATATTTCCTAGTAGTGTTGTCAATTAAGGATCATGGAAAATAGTTTGTTTAAATTCTGCTATGCAATAGTGATATAGTGCTAGCATGCTGATATTTGACAATATTTTGTACTAAATAGTGTAACATAAACAAATAATGATTTGTTCAAACTCTGTTTTGCTATAGTGTCGCTTATTTGACAACTTTGATTTCTATTACATGCGTCTCGTTGCATTTTTTTTAAGTGGCTATAGAGTATGATTTGTGTGATTCATAGTAGTTGTGATTGGAAGTTCTTTTGTGGGTTATTGGTTTGATACAACATAATAAATTAAATATTTGTCATTCCTTAGCTCAAAGCCTGCAAAAGTTGGTTTAGTTGTTGCCATTATGGAACTTACCATAAAGAAATAAAGGGTAGAATAGTCTTATTTGAAAGTGTTGAGTATGACTTATTTTCTCTGATAAGTAGGTAGCTACTCCGTAATCTTCCTGTTAGCAAAATACAGCAGCTACTCTGCTGTCAGAGACGTTGGCACAACCTATGAAGCACAAACACGGACATGAGTCACACGACACTGATTACTGACACTACGTCAACAACTGTAATTATTTGAAAAAATGGCATAATTGAATGTAATCACATGTGTTAGTGTTAGTGTCATGTTGGTGTCAGACACCGACATGTGTTGGACATCGGACACGGCTTCTATTAGAAGTGTCGGTGCTACGAAGGGCACAACTAACCGAATATCTGTGATCAATCTTTGTGATCTTATGTGTGTTAATTTATCTATTTTCATTAGAGCCTGGTTTGTTGTTCTAATAGGAAGACTTGTGGATGCCAAACTTACCAGTGAACATGTAGAATCATGCTAGTTTACAATGTCGGGTATGATTATTGTGCTGATTCACCTTGTTTACTAGCCTGGTTTGTGCATATATATAGTTCGATGGTTTTGCTACTTCATAAAATTGACTAAGTATTTGTCATTCCTTAGCTCAGAGCCTACAAAAATTGGTTTAGTTATCATTGGACTTAATATACATTATACAGAAATAAGGGGTACAATAAATTTATTTGGAAAGATCTATGGATGAAAAACCTACTAACCAAGAATCTTTCTAATTTACAGTTCTGGATATCAAAAATTGTGTTGACTCACTTTCTTGCTTGTTTCCTGTGTTATCTGACTAGACTTGTTTGGATTCACTCAAACTCACATTTATTAAATTAGCAACTCAATAATTAAGTTTTACCACCGAACTGCTAAAGACTTAATGTTGTGAGCTGTTTATACATAATCGAAAGTACAAAGCAGACTCTCCTCCTACGCAATCAAATCCTCCCTTTCTGACCCAAGCCCTATGATCAAAATGTTTTCTGTCATTTGTTCATGAACCAGCAAATAATTTTCTGCATGTTTGCAACTCATGAAGACCTGAACATATTGCATTAGTTTCAAAATGATTTGTTTTCTGCCATTTAGATTCTGGTGAAAGTAAAGGGACAACACAGGTCACTTTTGTGTAGTGTTTATGATTTCTTGTTATGGTTTAGGGTGTCTCTATGTAACAGATTTGTGTGCATTTCGAATAATTTATGTGATTTACATCAGTGTTGTCAATTGAGGATAGTGGAAAGTAGTTGTTTGTTTAAATCTGCTATGCAACAGTGGTGTAGGGCTGGTATGCTGTATTGCTTCTGTTTGATTATATTTTGCACTAAACAGTGAATCATAAGAAAAAAATAGTGATTTGTTCAAATTCTGCTATGTTATAGCGACACTATAGCCGTTATTTAACAACTTTGATTTGTAGTATATTTTCAGATGATTTTTGTGATTCTCTGTAGTTGTGATTGGAAGTTCTTTTATGGATTATTGATTGTAGTGTATATAGTTCAATGGTTTGCTACAACATGATTATAATTACTATTTATCATTTGTTAGCTATACAGAAATAAGAGGTAAGATATTTTTATTTGGACAGCCATTTTGTAGTCGTAAGTATTACTTTGTTGTCAAAGATGTTAGCATAATTTTCCGAATATCCATGATCAATCGTTGTGTTCTTGTGTGCGTTTCTTTATCTATTTTCTTTAGAGCATGGTTTGCTGTCCTAATAGGAAGACATGTGGATACCAAACTTACTAGTCAACATTTAGAATGATGCTAGTTTACAATACCAGATACAGTTATCGTGCTAAATTAGCTACTCAATGGTTCTGATTTGAGATCCATGTTTTGCCCCCAAACTGCTATGAATGCATAAATGTAAAAAACAGAGCACACTATCCCCTATCCCTACACAATCAAATCCTCTCCAAGTGCATAATCTTCTATGTGACTCATGAAGAAGCTGATCACTTTTCATTTGTTTCGAAAATCAAAATCCAATTATCTTTATGTTCTGTTTCAAATCGATCGGACATGTTCTTCAATCTAGTTTTAATGCACTTTGTGTGATGAAGTCTGTTATGTGCTATTACTTGAAACCATAAAGGCATAAACAATTTCCACCATTCTGCTATGCTGGTCATACTTATATGATGAACAACTAATGGACAATTACAAAACATTCATTAATGATATATAGGTGTTATAACCGTTATTTGACAATATTTTTTACTAAATAGTGTATCATAAAACAAAGTGATTTTTTCCAATGTTGATATGCCATAGTGCTATTCCACTGCTATATGACAACACTAGCTTCCAGTACGTGTGACTCATACAGTATAACTTCTGTGATTCACTGTAGTTGTGATTGGAAGTTATGTATATAAATAGTTCAATGGTTTGCAACTACATAAAATTTTGATTTAAGTATTTGTCATTTCTCAGCTCAGAGCCTGCAAAAGTTGGTTTAGTTGTTGTCATCGTTGAACTTATTATACAGAAATAAAGTGTACAATAATTTCATTTGGAAAGATCTTTGGATGAAAAACTTACTAGCCAATACTTAGAATCTTGCTAATTTACAGTTCTGGATACCAAAAATTGTGCAGTTATCTGACCAGACTTGTTTAGATTCACTCATACTCACATTTACTAAATTAGCAACTCAATGATTCTGATTTGAGATGCAAGGTTTGCTACCATTCTGCTAAAGACTTCATGTTGTGAACTGCAAGCCCTATGATTGAAATGTTTTCTGCCAATTGTTCATGAACCAGCAAATCACTTTCTGCATGATCTTTTCTTTGCATCCCATTAAGAAGCTGAACATACTGAATTTGTATTATATTTATGTCCTGTTTCAAATTGATCGTACCTGCTCTTCCATCTGGTTTTAATTTCCATTTACATTAATGAATGTCTGCAAATCATGATTCAAGATCCTCAAGCAACGGAACTTTGTTTCGACATACCATGATCTGGCCGTTTATGTATGCTATTAACGTGTACTATCTTAAGATATTTTGTTCCTTCATTATCTTCCCATCAACTGTTTTGTCTGATTCAAAAATAGCAGGTTCATAATTGTTGGCAAATTGATAAAATAAAAAGATAAAGCAAAATGATGTCTAATGAACGTATGCTCTTTTTTCTGAGTGCATGTCACGCAAGTGTTGATGTAGAGACGATATGTTTGGTGCTGAATTGGAGTATTTGATGTGCTGAATCTGTATATCCACAATATTATTATTGCATTGATAGTTATACTTATAATGTGAAGCAGGTAAATACATCACTTTAAAGACAATATGAAGAAACAGAAAAAGGTTCAAAACACAATTTAACTCTCCTTGTGTTTTCTTTTTTGTCTTTCTATAACACCAACCTAAAGTTGACACTCAAATCAGGTGCTCAAAAGCAACCGAAAACAAAATTGTTTGAAATAGTTTTTCTCAATTTTTTAGTATGCACATTCCCCGGCAGACATTAGAATTTAGGGTTAATTTGTGATTGTGCGACTTTAACACTACTTTTTTTAGCGATTTTAACCTCTTATTTAGCGATTGTGACACCTAACTCTTATAGGTAATATGTCTTTTCTTTAAAAGTAAAATTTAAAAACTCCAAAAAAACGTCAAAAAGTTTGTAACACTAGTTTGAAATTTTACTCACTCTTATTTTGAGTTGACTTTTCACATTTTTTTAAATTTTAATGGAAGTTCGTGTTGGGTATGTGACTAGGGTGTCACATCAATAATTGATGTCACACTTTGGCGTAAAATTGGGAGAGGGCTATCAAATAACAAATGAGAAAAACATAAGGGGCCAAATTGCTCGGGAAAAAATTATGGAAGACCAAAACATCAACATCACAGTCGGGTTGGTTATGGGGTCAAAAGTGCAATTAACAAAATGAAAATATAATAGATCTAGTTCTTTCTTGAGATGGGAATTAGGCAAATCAAGAGAAAGACATATAGCTTATCATGAAACAATTTAACGCACACGCATAAACTTAACCTAAGTTTCCTGTCAATAGCTTCATTTACAATACACATACGGGTTTCAACATATTCCCACTCACCGCCTTGCATGGAAGCATTCCTTTATGCTGTAGTTGTATACTTGTATCCATCCTCTTGCCCTTATGTGCTGATTTGCATCCCATACCCTATATTTTGTAGCATAGACTTTAGTTAGAACAAGGAAGTCTATAAGAAATACTATAAAATTTGGTCAATTCCTAAGACAAATGGCATATATCAGAATTCAAACGAAGAATGAAATCAAACATCTCTAGTAACTTAAACAAATTAACTATATGGAACATTACAATATTGTGAACAAGGAGTCCAGATAACACTCGAACTGCAGAATTATGCAGTGAGTGATACACAAAGTTCTGAGTCTGCAACTCCCCCACAATATTGCAGTAGCCTATGTAGTTGATGCCAACTAACATAGCAGGCAGATTAAACGACCATCATTATTGAGAAATCAGCCATATTATATACTCATCACCCTCCCATGTCCATTATTCCAACAGCAGCATAAATTTAGAGTAAACAAGACTAGAGCCACACCACATCATCATCTAAATCGCTTCAACCAAGCCATACCACTGCCCTTCAATTTTCTTAACCGACCCACACCAATTCCACACTCTAATTTTGTCCAGCTTGCAAACACACTAAACAACTACTAAATGCCACTATAAAATAAGTTACTTTGCCAGCATTCCAGTCTTGTAACACCAAGCACTCGCCAATCACACATAGCCAAAAACACAACAATGAACCCCACCCTACTAGACACTATTTTGACAAAGCAGCACCAACTGCCATAAAACAACTTACTAGTTTCTACTGATAGACAAATAACAGCAAACAAACCAGGCATTTTCCTCCATAAATCCCCCCCACTCCTCAATTAAGACTCCCAATGATATCCTACGTGCAAGAAGGTTGTATTTAGTTGGAAACCAATTTTGAATTAATTTCCAAAAATAATAATAAACCACTTTAAGCGTTAAATTGCTCAGAATGCTCATTTGCCTCCCTCATCAAACACCTATATGACGACCTAAGAACTAACAGTACAAAAACCTGACGGATCGTCTTTCCAAACAACTGTCTCTAACACCATCTCTAAATCTCACCCCTTCAGACTCCACTAATAACTGAGATACCAACTCTTATTCCCATTGGAACAAATCTCTCCGCCACCACAACTCCCACCTCCTATCTACCACTCTTGTAAAGTAACACTCTGACCTCTTTATAAAAAAAAAAAAAAAATAGAGAATAACCTACCAAACTTATTTCTTAACGTTCCTCGGTCAGCCAAGTTTTCATCCCAAAAAAGAGTATCCCCCTCATCCCCCGCCACTTAGGTGATAGCCAAAGAGCACAAATTTTGTTTGAACCCCAAATGTTCTTTGTTCAACATTCCCAAATCACCTAACCATGCTGGTCCCCCTCTCCCTCTTTCCAAATTTCACCTCGGAACTCATCATACATTGAATTTTAAACATTTGTACCACAGTCCATTCTACTTGGTCATTCTATTTGGTCTTCAATCTCCAAACCCGTTTTCTTAATAAAACAAAATTAAAAGCCCTCAAATTCTTAATACCCGACCACATTAAGATTTTTAGGTAACACAAATTCAAAATTAAAACCCTTCATTGTTCGTGGTTTTGTGTCATATCAATATTTTTGAATAACCATAATACAATGACTTGACAAGCATCACTGCAATTCAAAACTTAAACAATTATCAGTAAGAAAGCAAAGTTCACAAAGGTTTGGAGGAACAAGAATCAAAATATATATATTTGAAAATATATGACATATAGACCTAATGAAACTGGGTTCATGTATTTCAAACCATTCCATAGTCCATACTATTGTTGCAAATCTAGAAATTAGAATCTACGGTAACTAATGTAAACATGCCCTAACCTTCGTCAATAAAATGAAAGTATACACATAGCAGAACCCCTTGGACATGAAGATAATTTCATTAGCATTTGGTGCTTTATATTTATACCCACTAGCAAGGCATTAATTGTCATGGTGCGCATTACTTTTGCATTCTTCATAATATACTTTGCAAACTGAAGCTCACACTCCGTGCCTGTATAAGATGTAAGTGAGCATGTTCTAAGTTGAGAGGAAATGCATTCTGGAACAATTTTTGGTTCCTTCCAATCATCCTTGTCAATTCCATGTCCATGAAGCTATTAAAATCCACGAACTTAAATTAGAAAAAAAACGTCTAAAATACAGTTAAAACTAGAGTTAAAAAATATCATCATTAGCATAAGTAAGACCTGATCAATAGTAAGATTTTGAAGCTTAGGGCAATGTTCGAGCAATTCTACCAACCACTTCCAGCTGATACGCCAATTTGATTCAAATATAAGCTCCATATGAGTTAAGTTATGAAAAGTGTGAACTTGTTGCTCGTTGCTCTGTGTGGGTTGCAAAGAGAAATTAACATTAGAAATCAAGTTAAACTTCTTGTAATATTAGCTGGTGAGAAGAGAGTTACTCGTACCAGTTTTACTCGTAGAAACTTTGCATTACAAATCCAAAAAAATGGAATATTCGAATCAGGGTTAGAAATGTCGGCTCTGACCAAATTGGATAAGCCTTTAAACTCTATTTCATCATTTGGCAACGCAAATCCTATATCAATGGTTTGTAATTCCTCTAGAATGGGACATCCTTCTATAAGCTTATTAAAATCTCTTCGCAAAAAGAAAACGCAGTCCAAATGGAGAGTTTTGAGTAGTGGAAAATCAAATTGGGCAACAACAGTCACTATTACAAACTTCAATTTAAGAAACACAAGGTTCCTGCCGCAATTGAAGACACTTGAAATTGTAGGACGTAATCTGATTAGAAAATCGTGATCATCAGCGCCGGTAAAATCTAAGATGAGATTCTCAATTCCTTTTTTAACAGCAACAGGAACAAATAGATTGATATCCTGTGAATCACATCCCGCGGAGGAACCACATTTGAGGTGGAACAATCGGATGGGCAAAGTGGGGTCACGGGTGAGCATGACTGAGTAGACGAAAAGTCGAAAAGTGTTGAAGTCTGCAAACTCGTTGTCGATAAAGTAGAGGGTGAGGACTGAACGCCACAAAGGGTTCCATCTTTTGGAGAGGATGGTTGTCGCAGCAGATTGTTTGGTGGAGAGAAAAGAAAGGATGTGGCAGATAACGGAATCCGGAAGGGCGCTGATTCTGTCGACAGTTGGAATTGAACGTGGGGAAGACATCGCAAGGGGGTGAGAATGAGAATCAAAAAGCAGGGTTCGGGAGATAGAAGATGAGAAGCAGAAGGGAGGGTTTGGGTCGTATATATAATGAGATTTCATTGTCTAAAAAATGTCCTTTTTATCAAGGTGTTAAGATAAAAATAAAAAATAAATGGTTAATTTAGTAAATGGGTCCTATAAATATTCAGAATTTTGTTTTTAGTCCCTACAAAATATAATAACATTTTTTAGTCTCTGTGATATTTTTTTTAAATATTTTAGAGACCAAAAATGTTGACGGAAATTTTTGATAGGGACTGAAAAATGTTGATGGAAAATTTTATAGGGACTAAAAATACTGACGGAAAATTTTATAGGGGCTAAAAAGTGTGATTTTTTTTTATAAGGACTAAAAACGAAATTCTGAATATTTATAAGGACCAATTACTTAATTAACCCAAAAATAAAATAAAAACTATTTATGTGCTCTATTTTTTTTCCTTCTTTCAAGTACCTGTGTTTGGATTATACAAAATAATATAAAAGATATTGAGCTTATAAATATATCAAAAAATTATTATAGTTCCAACCTTCTTGTTTCTACGAGGTACAACTACATCATATATTTGTCGCCCGACTTTGTTCATTATAGGAAATCATCCTACCAACATATCTTTCATCTCATTTTATTACATCTTCTCGACAGCAGGGCCGGCCTAAGGGTCAAGCAACCCAGGGCTTTAGGCTTCAAAATTTTGGGTGAAATAAAGGTCTCTAAAAAATTAATTTGGTTATAAGTGTATTATATGACAGATAAATTACAGAAAATGGCATAGCTTAACTGATTACCAAAGAGGCCTCAATTAATCTTGGTCATGAATTCAAATTTTAGTCTCCACAAAATTGATTTTATAAAAATATTCTGTTATAAAAAATATATTTTTAAAGGCCACATTAATTTTTTTTTTGCTTTAGGCTTCTTAATCTGTTGACCGACCCTGCTCAATAGTGTTGTCTATGTGCTAAGTGGGAGAATTAGACACTAATCCTTTAAATATAACATCATAAAATGATTGTTATTCACATATGCAAGAAACATCATTCGATTTCTATGCGAAGGTGCACCGCATAGAGGAAAAAAGTTTTTGATTGCCATTAATTTATGGACAGTAGAACCACCACATTCTTGTATCTCTGTTAAGGTCGTCCCTATGAAATTGGTGTCCCGACTCTCATAGTAAACATAGGTCTCTAATAAAAAAAAACACTTTTTTTTAAAAAGAGAACAAAAAAAAATTATAAAGTCCTTAAAAAAAAGTTTATAATGTTTTTTTCCGACTACCATTACAAGAAGTGTTTTTAAAAAATAGACAAAATTACAAGAAAATAATAATTGTTCTGGACAGGCCAAAAGGAGTTGTACAACACCATGTGCCGGGTAATTGGAATTGTGTTTGGAGCTTAAAATTGCCGCCGAAGGTTAAGAACTTCATGTGGAGAGCTTGTCGTAATTGTTTGCCCACGAGAATCCGCTTGCAATCAAAAGGAGTTCAGTGTACTGATAGGTGTGCGGTGTGTGAAGAATTTGGTGAAGATAGTACTCATTTGTTCTTTATGTGTAGTAAAAGCATGCTTTAATTTGCTGGCAGCGCATTGGTTTATGGAGCCCTTTGATGGCTGCCTTTGATGCTAATGCTATTTTACAACATATGGATCAACAGCAAAAGCAAGTATTCGGTGTGACTTTATGGAGTATATGGAAGCACCGAAACAATAAGGTATGGAACAATGTTACTGAAACAGCTCAAGCTATTTGTGATCGTGGAGGTTCTCTTCGTACTAGCTGGAGGAATGCTCAGATTATTCGTCATCCCATATCCCTCAACACTCCATTACACCGAATGATTTGAAGTGGGTCATACCAAGTACCGGTAGGTTTAAATGTAACGTAGATGTGTCCTTTTCTCAAGCTTTGAATCGGGTCGACATTGGTGTGTGTATTCGAGATGATGAAGGTCATTTTGTTTTAAGCAAAACTGAATAGACGACTCCGCTCATTGATGTGGATTTGGGTGAGGCCTTAGGTTTATTATCAGCAATGTATTGGGTTCGTGATCTGCAACTGGGTATTGTGGACTTTGGGCTTGATTCCAAAACTGTGGTGGATAGTCTTTATGGTAGTAAAAGTGGCGTCTCTAATTTTAGCGCAGTAATTAATGCCTGTAGACGTCTGTTAGCTTCTGATTTAGTAACCTCTGATGTTAGGTTTATTCGGAGACAAGCCAACGAAGTCGCTCATACATTTGCTAGGGTGGCTTCATATCATGCTAACTTTCATATTCATATTAGGATTCCATCTTGTATCTCTACTATTATTATGAATGAAATGCAATAAGTTTCTTCTTGTAAAAAAAAAAAAATTTAAATAACTTAAAAGACTTAAGTGGTAAAAAAAACTTTCTAGACCAACTTATTACAATAAAATAACTTAAAAAATCTCCTATATAATTTAGCCCAAAAGTTTGGTTTATTTCTAAATAGTAGCTGTAGTATTTTTTAGGCAAAACCATGTACGCGGTTCTTAAACCTTTGCTCCCGTATGAAAGCATTTAGACTAGCATTTGTACAAAAAAAAAAAAAAATTAGGTGCTTATGTTAAAAAAAAAAATTAGTTTGATTTTTGGATTTTAGAATTTAAATTTAAAAAGAAGTGAAGGGAGAAAGGAATGGGTCAAATTTAAACTCTATTTTCAAGCACAATATCCTGATCATGTTTGAATCATACATTCAAATTTCTGCATCAAAATGCAATGAAAAAGATGAAGAGTTAAGATAGCTCAACTGATTGGAGCTAATAGTTAAAACACTTAAAAAGAATTAAAGGATTGAGGTTCAAATTTTAGTGAAAGATAAAATACTAAATTTGCCTATCAAACAAAATGCAGTAAAAAAAGATTTAAAATTTGAACCTTGGATGCACCAAACATGTCCTCCAAAAGATTGGCAGCTAGAGATCATGTTATTTTCTTTTATATTGGGAAGAATGAACTTAATTTAAGAAGAAATGGAAAATAAATTTTATACTGTTATTACAAATATTAAAAATAAAAAATAAATGCATATTTGAATGGTACAAGGAAGTGATATTAGTCATATTATATAAAACTTGCAAACTAGAGCCAAATGTTGTTTCATCTAAGTTGTTGCTTCAAGATAAAATGAAAATAATTCAATACTAATAAAGAACCAACATTTTTCCAACAAAATACATAAGCTATTTGATAGACCAGCAGCAGAAGGAGTAGCAAGCTGATCTCCCACATTTTTCCAAGACGATTTTGCACACAGAATGCTGCCAATTAAGAACCAACACATCGACGTCAAAAACAGTTTTTAATTTGTACTTTGCTATTTCGAATGAAATTGTAATAAAGAAAAGATGCACTTGATCTATCTAGAGATAATATTCTATATGAAAATTAGTTGGTTTCATGAAACAGAACCTTGTTCTTGTAATGCTTGTTTTGCCTTTATTAGCACAGAATGGATATATTCAATAAAAGTTAATACAATGATTCCTAGACATAATGAAGCTCAAGCTAGCATGATGACTGATATGACTCTTTCGGTTTCTTATGAGACCATGACAGCTCCATCACATTCTCCATTTCCCTCTTTGTGAGGTCAGGATCAGAGCAAAATCATCCCTCAGAAGCAATAATGCATCAAATCCAGGTGATAGCAGAAAAAATTCAAAAGCATTTCAACTTCCAACGGTATAAAACTAGGGCAACGTTACTTGACTAAATTTTACATTTCCTTATTTAGACCTCTCAATTCCTTTGAATATTCAATTTAGGGACCCTAATCCCAGATCAAGTTCTTAAAGTCCATGCACCCTACATTTTGACATGGAGTTATCCTTTGAAATATTGTGTACAAAGTCAGATTCAAATCTTAACATCAGAGAGAGAGAGGGTTTTGGGAATGAACTAATAAAAAATTCTGCTCTTTACCCAACAAAAAATTGCTCGCTCCCAACTGAAAAGATGACATTGTCCCTGTGTGACTTAACTCACGCTGGTTGTGTTCTCTGCGTGACTTAAGTCACGCTGCGTGATTTAAGTCATATATCAGCAAAACAGAAACACAGTTCCTTATTTTCTAAACTTCCCAAGTTCGATTTTTTCCCCTCCAAATCCGAATTTCATCATTCTTGCGCCATTCAAATCCAATTTCTCCACAATATCAAGTAAGTGATGATTATCCTACTTCATTGCATTTTTTTGGTTGAAATTTCAGTTTTCTTTAAGAAACTTAACATTTTTAGGTTTTTATAAATTTGTTTTGCATGTTAGTTTTTATGATTGTTAGTGATGAATTAAGTTAGGAATTGTATTTTAGATGTTGTTTAGAGTGAAATGTGGTAGTTTTAGGTATTTGAAATTGTTTGATTTTAAGTTGATTGAAAGTTGCACCGTAGGTGTTTGATAAAATGTTTCAATGATTTTTTGTTTTTGTTTTTTGGATTGTTAATGATGAAATTTGTTAGAAATATGTTTATTAATGTTGATTATAGTTAGTTTGACTGCAATGTGATAGTTTACGGATTGAAATGACATTGCAGAAATTTAAGTGTTGTTGAATTGTTAGAAATGTTGTTGAATTGTCCGTATGAAAATGTCTCATTGATTTTTTGCTTTTTGAAATGTTGTGTAGATATGTCTCAGAGGAATACGTCTCAGAGGTCTGAGGAGAGGAGTGACAAACTTAGGTTAGGGAGAGTGTAGTCCTCTACTAGTAGTGCACGGAGGGAGAAGCAAGCACTACACAGTATCAACAACATTATTAGGAGCAGGCGTATCAGCCTCAATATTAGGGAGGGTATCAGCCTCAGTATCACGAGGGGTATCAGCCACAGTATCACGAGGCGTATCAGTATGAGCAGCCTCATTATGAGCAGCAACAATATGAGCAGCCTCCTCAGCAGCAGTATGAGCAGCCTCCTCAGCAGCAGGTTGAGCCTGGTATGGACGATGATGATAGGGGCTTTCCAGAGGGGCCTTATGAGTTGTCTCTTTTACCGGACTTTGGTAAACACATGACATGCAAACTTTGAAGCGATAAAGTAGTAAGTATAATTGCTTTATTTACTTTAATGATATTTTTACGTAGAATATTTCATGTTTATTTTACGTATTATTTTTTTTAACGGTGTTTGTTAGAATACGTGACATTTATTTTTTACGTAGAATATTTCATGTTTATTTTACATATTATTTTTTTTAACGGTGTTTATTAGAATACATGACATTTATTTTTTACGTAGAATATTTCATGTTTATTTTACTAATTATTTTTTTTAACGGTGTTTGTTAGAATACGTGACATTTATTTTTTACGTAGAATATTTCATGTTTATTTTACATATTATTTTTTTTTAACGGTGTTTATTAGAATACGTGACATTTATTTTTTACGTAGAATATTTCATGTTTATTTTACTAATTATTTTTTTTAACGGTGTTTGTTAGAATACGTGACATTTATTTTTTACGTAGAATATTTCATGTTTATTTTAAATAATATAATTTTTAACGGTGTTTGTTAGAATATGTGACATTTATTTTTTCCTTAGAATATTTCATGTTTATTTTACATACTCCCTCCATTCCTTTTTATTTGATGTTTTAGCTCTTAAGTTTTATTTCAAAATATTTGATGTTTTAGAATTGTTGGTATTGTTTGTCCAATTTTACCCTTGTCACAAACCGTTCACTTTTTAAAAGTGTCACCTTATACTTTTTCAATTGTATACTCCCACCATTATTTTTTGGATGAAAAAATTGTATACTCCCACGTTCATTTTTTGGAAGTGTAAGTAATAAATGTATTGAAATCAGAATTGTATACTCCCACCGTTCATTTAAGAAGATTTGGAATTTTGAGAAGAAAAAAGCAAGGAGTAATCATGGCAGCCAAAAAATAAAATAAGGGTATTGTAGTCCAAATCTACAACTATTTTCATTCTTTAATGATTCCTTAATATGTGTGTAATCAGCTAAAACATCAAATAAAAAGGAATGGAGGGAGTATTATTTTTTTTTAACGGTGTTTATTAGAATACGTGACATTTATTTTTTACGTAGAATATTTCATGTTTATTTTACTAATTATTTTTTTTAACGGTGTTTGTTAGAATACGTGACATTTATTTTTTACGTAGAATATTTCATGTTTATTTTAAATAATATAATTTTTAACGGTGTTTGTTAGAATATGTGACATTTATTTTTTCCTTAGAATATTTCATGTTTATTTTAGGCTAAACTGCACTTTTCGCCCCCTAAGTTTCAAAATGTTGCGATTTTAACCCCCTATTACAAAATGGCAAAAGTGACCTCATGTTTAGGGAAATATGCTCTATTGACCCCTAACATATGGGAAATATGTCTTTTGACCCCTTATCTTTACAAAAAGTTTTTCTGCATTGCCACGTTTGGCCGACATTAATTAAAATCATTAATTGATTTGGTAATTCAAAATGTTTTGATTGGTTGTGTGCAAAACTGTTTTGGACCGTCAACCCACCACTATTAAACTCTTATTCATATTATATAAAACTTGTAAACTAGAGCCAAATGTTGTTTTCAACAAAGTTGTTGCTTTAAGATAAAAGGCAAAATGTTGTTTTCAACAAAAAGGAAACCCAACAGAAGGTGATCTTCCACGTTTTAAGTACACAACATATTACAACCATGGGAAGCAGATAACAAAATACACATTTCCACACCTTCAAACAAGTAGCCATAACCTCATTACACCCAATCTAAACTAAAACCAACAGCAAAACAGAATAGAACAATATACCAGCAGCATATGATTGGCAAGGCGATCTCCCACATTTTTCCAAGATGATTTTGCACACAGAAGCCTGCCAAATCAGAACCAACGACATCGGCATCAATAACAGTTATTAATTTCCATGAGTTATTGCTTCTTGATAATAATCCAGATTCATGAATCAACATGCATTCTTGTAATTTGTCCTTCAAGTTTCTACTAGTACTTTACTATTTTCAATGAAATGCTAATATAGAAAGGATGCACTTGATCTATCTGGAGATAATATTGTATATGGAAAGTAGTAGGTTTGATGAAACAGAACTTTGTTCCTGTAATGCTTGTTTTGCCTTTGTTAGTACAGGATGGATATATTCGATAAATGCTAATACAAGGATTCCTTGGAAAGCTAAAACAATAAATTGAAAAAGAAAATGAATCAATTCCATCCATAACAAAATAGGTTTAGACAACAAAGCATATAAAAAATTTTAACCCAACAAAATGTTTCAAACATGGACACTAGATTAGACCATTGGAAGAAAGAAAAACTTATGTTGCATAATGCATATAATAAAGGATCCACGTGTTGTCTAAATTCAAATTTCAAGTATATACAAAACAGAATATAATGAAGCTCAAGCTAGAATGATGGCTGATATTATTCATTCGGTCTCTTACGAAACCATGACCAGTTATCAAAATTACGAAAAAGTTACATCACATTCTTCATTTCCCTCTTTGTGAGCTCAGGATCAGAGCAAAATCATCACTCAATGCAATAATGCATCAAATCCATGTAATAGCATATAAACATCAAAAGCATTTCAACTTCCAACAGTCTAAAACTAGGGCGACGGATAAGATGAATTACTTGATTGAATTCTACATTTCCTTATTTAGGCCTCTCAATTCCCTTTGAATATTCAAATTAGGGACCCTAATCCCAGATTAAGTTCTTAAAGTCTATGCAACCTGCATTTTGACATGGAGCATACTCGTACCTTAGAGATATTGTGTGCAAAGTCAGATTCAAATCTTAACATCAGATTTGAGTTATCCTTGAAGCCCCTCATTTAAGCCTTAATGTCAGGAATTTGGTGTTCTTGGGGGTCCAATCTCAGCTATGGTTGTCTAACAGAATTAACTTCTATTGTGAATCTACGGTTTATCAAATTAAATCCGCAGGACAACACCCAATGTCAAAATCAATTTTTGTTTGAAAACTATCTGACTCCAAAGTTGAACTTTTATTAGCATTTTTGTACATGAGTCCTCTGTAGTCATTGAGTAATGGTTTGCTGCATAAACTTGGTATACCGCTTTAAATCACTATTTTGAAGTTGTAGGGAACAGCCTAATGATCACCTTCATTCGATTCATTAATCCAATAGCTAGCACTTGGATGCCTAGAAATCACTTAGCTATTTAATCAAAGTTTTGAATTAAGTATAAGGCACACAAGGTATCATCGATTTGAAACAAGGTATCAATCAGAATGTAGGATAGCTAGCAACCATATTATCTCAAACACCAATCAACCAACACATGAAACAAACATGATAGGCAACATCCTAAAATACATATGCAGACATTTGTCCCTGATTTAATTTTGGGCCCTCAAAACTTTGGACACTAGAATTGGTATATGCATGAATTTGGGCCCTTAAACACTTTGGAGGAATCAATTGAGATTTGTTTATATAATTAAGTTCAAAATTTTAAATTTGATTAAAATTTGGGCCCTTACGTTTCTATTTAATGTTTTTGGGGGAATTTGGGACCTCAATTTTGAGGCCGTATGCAATAGCTCGGCTTGCACATGGGGTTAACCGTCCCTGTACATATAAACACATGACTGCTTTTAGCTTTTCCAGAAATCATTATAGGAAAATGCATGATTAATTCGAACATAATTGGTTTTCAAAATTTTCCTGCAGAAAACTAATGGAACATTTTACCACATTTGAACCTCCAAAAGACCTTCTATTCAACAAGCAGTATTTGTTTTCAGTAGAAAAACTTGAACAGAAACCAGGTAATGTGAGACATAGTGTTAAAGCTTTAGAATATATATAAAAAAAAAAAATAGTGTTAAAAGTTTTGAATATAGAAAAAAAGTTTTAATAATAAATAATATGTGGTTCGGCACCCTCTTCATAGATTTTAATAGGAAGATATAAGGTCATTTAATATGGTATTTGAGCCGGACTAAAGATGGAAATGTGGGAATTAGATCCAGGACTCACGCCAGTTTGAACATGGTAGGTGCAGTAATTAAAATGTGTCAACAATTAGGAATATCCAGTGAATTGATTAGACTGAACACAGTGTATTAAAGATATTCAAAGTAAATAAATCAAAAATCCATTTAACTGCTAAGATGAGGCTAGCATATGGCTAGCTACCTTACTTTTTACACAGAAAATGAGACCTCCCTCTATATATATATGCAGGGTCTGCTCTATTCAATTCTAGTTTTGAGTTTTGACACTTTTTGCAAATGACGAGTTCAAACAAATAACCCATGTGACCTCTTGGTCCCTTCTGCACAATATTCAGGACAACTTTCATGTGCCAACTTGCAGGGGAAGTTCACACATTTTCATTATCTTGACAGTAAATTGTTTTTAACATCCAAAGTTTGTTGTAAGTAATTGTTAAAAAATTAATGGATGAGGATAAAGACAAATCTTATACCTTCAACTCCTAAATTCCTCGCTCAATACTATATAAATCGAAATTGCTAGACATTTTTCTCAATCACTTTTGGTCATAGCCATTCTTTTAGCCTATTTGTTTGTGTTGAATAGTCATAATTCCGTGTTTTAATTAGTTCTAACATTCACTATCATTTGATTATATAAACCCTCCATGTGCCTAAGCTAATAACAAACTTGTTCACACATATTTTTAGATAAGCCTAATGACCACCTTCATTTGGTTCTTGAATCCAATACCTAGCACTTGGATGCCTAGACTTGGACACCACTAAGCTATTCCATCAGAGTTTTAAATTGTACATCTTATACTATATATCTAATCTGAAATGAACACAAGTTGCTATCAGCAATTTTAAACAATGCAAACAAGATATCAATCACAAGAATGTAAGATAGCTTGCAACCATATAATCTAAAAACCAATCAATCAACACATGAGCGAAACTTAATAGGCAACATCCAAGCATCAATTGTCATAGGCCAAGCAAGTGGATGCATTTAGTTAAAACAAGAAGTTACTAACGATAAAATTATAATAGCTAAGATCATACTGCCCATTTTTCGTTGAAAACATGTTCACATTCAACTACTTTAGTCTTTTTTTGGTGGTGTCCGGGATTCGAACCCCAAACCTTGCATATATTATGCATTATCCTTACCAACTGAGCTAAGTTCACAGAGATATTCAACTACTTTTGTCTATCTAGCTGCAAATTATGCCATATATTACTACTTTCCACAAGTCCACAATAAACATAATTAGTGCACGCTGTATACTCATTTGCAATCTGTAAACCTTGGTAATGTCAAAAGAGAAAAGAAATTACTTTTATAGCATTAGCAAAGAGCCGTAGAACACATGTTTACTATTAAGTCATACATTGTTGTGCACAACCTATATCTTTATGTGGGAGAGATAAAAGGCATGATAGACAAACTTAAGAAACAAAAATTCAGAATTGACACCCTTTGTATGTAGTGATATGCATCTATATAACTCAAAACATTCACGTTTACCTGGTAAAACAAAGTTTTACGTATTTCAAAACATTCAATTTTACTGTTGCACATCTAGAATCTCGAATCTAAATAAAGTATGAAGTAGAAACTAATGTAGACATGCCCTAACCTTCTTCAATCAAATGAGAGTTTACATGTAGCAGAGCCCCTTAGACACAGAGATAACTTCGTAAGCATTTGGTGCTTTATATTGATATCAACCGGTGAGGCAGAAATTGTCATGGTGTGGAGTACTTTTGCATTCTTCAAAATGTACTCTGCAAACTGAAACTCGGACTTCATACCTTCATAACCTATAAGTGAACATGTTCTAAGCTCGGATAAAAGGCATTTTGAAACAATTGGTGGGTCCATCCAATCACCATCACCAACTTCATTTTCATACGTAGAATCGTGTCAACAACAAAAAAAAAAAAATCTTAGAGAAAGTAATCAAAACGAAGGAAGCTAAATTAAATAAATGATCAACATTTAGCATCGACAAATAAGACCTCGTGAATGATAAGATTCTGAAGCTTAGAACAGTTTTGGAGCACTTCTATCAACCACTTCCACTTCCCAAGCCAATCATTTGTAAGTTGAAATACAATCTTCATGCGAGTTAAATTAAGAAAGGTAGGAACTTGGTAACAATATGGGAGCTTCTGCATGAGTTGCAAAAACAAACATTAGAAATCAATCAATCCAATTTGTTTTAATTTAACATTATGTTAGAAAGCCATGGTATTCATACCAGCCTTGTGAATAGAAACTTTGCATTACAAACCCAAGCAAATGGAATGTTCAAAATTGTTGAGTTAGAAATGCTTGCTTCGACTAATTTGAGTAAACCATTAAACGCTTCATCCTTAAAACGAGACTGCACTAAACCATATGTTCTCAAATACTCTAAAGCGGGACAACCATTGAGAAGGTTCATAAGAAAGTAAGTAGTGCGACGTCCGTTGAATGAGATTCTATCCAAATGAAGAGTTTTGAGTAAGGGAAAATTGGCATCCAACACACAATTTATAGACAGCTTAGTTAACTTAAGAACAATGAGGTTACTGCAAGTGGAAACACATTGAGGTAAGTTAAAGAGAACAGGCGTGGGCGTAGGCGTCGGCGACATGTCAAGCTTGAGATTCTGAATTCCACGCTTGACAACAGATTGAATAAATAAATTGACATCGTGTTTGTTGAAGCCAGAAGAGTACCACATTTGAGTCGGAACGATTGGATTGGCGACACCGGGTCACGGGTGAGCATGACTGAGTAGACGAAAAGTCGAAAAGTGTTGAAATTTGTAAAGTCATGATCATCGAAGTCGAGAGTGAGGACTGAGAGCCACAATGGTTTCCATCTTTTAGAAAGGATGGTTGTCGCAGCAGATTGCTTGGTAGAGAGAAAAGAGAGGATGTGGCAGATAAGGGAGTCTGGGAGGGCGCTGATTCTGTCCACAGTTGGGATAGAACGTGGGGAGAGCATCGCAAGAGGGTGAGAATGAAAATCAAAGCAAGCTAGGGTTCGGGAGATAGAACATGAGAAGCAGGAGGAGGATTTGCTGAAAGAGAGAGAGAGAGAGAGAGAGAGAGAGAGAGAGAGAGAGAGAGAGAGAGAGAGAGAGAGAGAGAGAGAGAGAGAGACAAGGCTCTAGTCGGCGAAGTCAAGAAGTTAGCTTGCTTACGGCGGATATCTTATAAACTTCTTTAGAAAGAAAGAAAAAGTCATGTTTAACAAGGTCATTTCACAACGGACTTATAGTTTATTTCAGGAGTTTTTAGCTTATTTTTCAGACGTTATTGTAAGTAACATTTGAGTTTATAGTTTATCATCTTTTATTTCTACGTTACCTTTGTTAGTTTAACTAAATTCTATTTTTACCCGGTATCATTTATCTATACTATATATACTATCAGGGTTTTTATATCATGTGCAAAATCACAAGTGTTAAGAAATTTAAAATGGTAAGTTTGTCTTAGAACTTGTGTATTTTATGTTAAAATATACTCCTTCCGTCTCATATGAAGTGACACAGTTGACCTTGTTACTATATATACAATTCCACTGTTATTTGTTATTTGTTGGAGGGTGTAAATCATTCATGATACATTCAAAACGCTCATCCAAACCAAATATCGGCAAATAATCACTCTTATTGCTTTTCAACTCATGAATAAGTGCACTACAAACCTATATGTGATTTTCCTCATTCAGACCAAATATTGGCAAATAGTCTCTCTTAAAAAATATTAGAATTTTTGTTATATTCTACTAGATCATTAGAGTTTCCAGGATCATCATGATTAATACACATTTATGAATGGCAAAAACAGAAGTAAAACATTATTGAAAAACTGCCAATGATGATACATGTAGAAGCTAGGATATCACATTCAAAATTTCAAATACCTCCGTCTCTGTAGCAAAATATCTTCTTTTTTTCAATAAAAAAAAAAGAGAAAGAAATCGGAGCATTCATAAAACTCCTAGAAATAAATTGAATAAATGTGATAATCACGAAAATTAAAATTAAAATCTTAGCTTATAATCTATATTTTTGTAATTACTCAAAATTCTTTTTGCAATGGAAGAGATAACCAAATGCAAAACAATAACAGTAATTACCACAATTTTTCAATTTTTCTGTTTAGTAGAATATTTTTTCACGTTTTCCTCTTGAAATGCTCCATAGACAGAGAAAACGAAAACCAATAAAATGTAGTTCATTGGACCCTAGCTATTTCTTTATGTGCCTTGTTTGATCGAATTGTTGCACATACCAACTAAAATTGCTTAATCTGACCAGAATACTTGCAACATCAAAGCTAAAACCACAAAATCATCCTGCTTACTAAATTGTATACAACACAAATTAGGAACTGAGAAGAGATCAAACAAAGAGTGAAATCAAAGATGAGATCAAACAAAGAGTGAAATCAAAGATTAGTGATAAAATTCTAAAAGGTACTAATAGTGAGAGTCATATTGAACTTGACTCTGAGGATTTAAAACAATCAAAGATTGTACTACCCATTTTCCATTGAAAGCATGCTTGGAATCAACTACTTTAGTCTTTTTTTTTGAGGAAACTACTTTAGTCTATGTAGTTGCAAATTAAGATATACATAAACCTTTCCACAAGTCCACAATTAAAGATGTTCATTGTACAAGGTACAGACACATGCGTTAAATGCAAACCTTAATTCTATCAAAAGACAAAAGAAAGTTACATTTATAGTATTAGGATAGAGCCATGGAATCATGAATCATGAACCATGCACAAAGATAAACCTCTACTAACCACACCTACTGATGCAATGGTAATACGCAGAAAACCAAGATCAGTTTGAGATGCCAAAGATCCGCACTTTCATAACCGAAAGTGCTCACTCTCTCAACTTTCCAAGATCCACACTACACAAAGGCCAAAGCTCGAACACTGTAACTCCCCCCACAATATGCTCAGCATCTCTATAGCATCTTGTGCAACATCTTATGTAGTTGATGCCGACTAAAGTAACAGGAAGAAAATGATTCCATTAGATAACAATCATTACTGAAAAATTCCATCAGTAGCATGAACTTAGTGTAAAAAGACTAGAGCCACGTCAAAGCACTTTGACCAAAGCCAAGAAAACTTGAGAGAATTTTCAATGGAGATAATCCAAATCATACCAACTGCCCCTCAATTTTCTTAACTGACCCATACCAATTCCACACTCTCAGTTTGTTCAGCACGCAAGTTAAAAACCAGATCACTACAAAATAAACTTCGTTGCCAACATTTTAGTCGTATAACACCAAGCACCTAACCAATCACACATTATCAAAAAGACACCACTTTGGCAAAACAACACCAACAAGCACAATACAATTAACAAGTTTTTATTGATAGAGATATAACAGCAAACAGACAAGTCATTTTAAAAGATCCAATTAAAGAACCATTGCCGATAGAGTACCCAAAACTAGCATGATTTGAGTGTAACAAATTACATAAATATTGGCTACCATTATTATGATATACCATGGACAATCCCAACCAAATTGCCAAGACTAACCAAACATTCTAAAATACAAGAAATTCAAAGAATAAATGGTTGACTGACTCATTTGCACCTCACCCTCATACACACTGATGAACGTCACTCCCATGATATCCCACACACGTGTTAAATTGCTATAAACGCTCATTTGTCTCCCTCATCAAACTCCTATATGCCAACCTAATAGTATAAAAACCTGACAAATCATCCTTCCAAACCACTCCATCTCAAACACCATCTCTAAATCTCACCTTTCAATCTCCACCAGTAACTGAGATACCGACTCTCAATTCCCACCTCCCATCTACCACCCTTCTAATCTTCTCAAGTTTTGCTCCCAAAGAGAAAGAGAACAACCAACTAAACCAGTTTTCCTCCCAAAAAAGAGTATCTCCCCTACCACTTTGGTGATAGCTAAGAGGCACCAATTTTGTTTGAAACCCCAGCATTCTTTGTCCAACTTTCCCAAATTACCCCACCATGTTGATCCCCCTCTCCCTGCCTCCCGAATTTCACCTTGGAACTCACCATATTTGAACTTGAATTTTAAAAATTTGCAGCACAGTCCATTCTCTTCGGTCTTCAATCTCCGAACCCTTTTTCTAACAAAATGGACCTAATAATAGTACACAACCCCTTAAGAAACTTAGGAAACACAAATTCAAAATTTAAACCCTTTGCCGGTTGTGGTTATTTATCATACCGATATTTATGAATAAACGCAATACAATGATTTGATACGCATCAATATAATTCAAAACAAAAACAATTATCAACAAGAAAGGAAAGTTCACAATGGTTTGGAGGAGCTATAATCAAAATATATATTTGAAAATATGACATAGAGTGCCTAATAGAACAGAGTTCACGTATTTCAAACCATCCCATGCTACCACCGCATACATTTAGAATCTAATGTAACTACTGTAGACATGACCTAACCTTTGTCAATAAAATGAAAATTTGCACGTAGCAGATCCCTTTGGACATGAAGATAATTTCATTAGCATTTGGTGCTTTTTATTCATATCCACCGGCGAGGCAATTATTGTCATGGTGCGCATTACTTTTGCATTCTTCATAATATACTTTGTGAATTGAAGCTCACACTTCTTACCTTTATAAGATGTAAGTGAGCATGTTCTAAGTTGAGAGGAAATGCATTCTGGAACAATTTTTGGTTTCTTCCAATTGTCCTCGTCAGTTCCATATCCATAAAGCTATTAAAATCCACATACGAAAATTAGAAAATAAATATCTAAAATATAGTTAAAACTAGAGTTAAAAAATTTCATCATTGACATAATAAAACCTGATCGAGAGTAAGATTGTGAAGCTTAGGACAATGTTCAAGCACTTCTACCAGCCACTTCCATTTCGTCTGCCAATTTGATGCAAATGCAAGCTCCATGTGGGTTAAGTTATGAAGAGTGTGAACTTTTAGTTCATCGCTCTGTGTGAATTACAAAGACAAACATTATAAGTCATTCAAATCATGTTCAACAATTCATGTAACTTAAGCTATAGTGAAGAGAAATAATCGTCGTACCAGTTCTAGACGCAGAAACTTTGCATTACAAATCCAAGAAAATGGAATATTCCAATTGTAATTAGAAATGTTAGCTCTAACCAAATTGGAAAAACATTTAAATTCTCCTCCATCACAATCAGTCGGAACCCTAAATCGCACATCAATGGTTTCTAATTCCTCTAGAACAGGACATCTTTCGACAAGCGTATTAAAACTTTCATTATCATCTCCCATAGGGTAAACACTATCGAAATGGAGAGTTTTGAGCCGTGGAAAATAAAATTGAGGAACAACATTGAGTAATAGTTTCTTCAACTTGAGAACCACGAGGTTCTTGCAATTGAAAACACTGGAAAATGTGGGATCTAACCTGATTTGAAAATGAAAATCAGTGAAAGAAAAGTCTAAAGAGATACTCTCAATTCCTTTCTGGACTGCAACAGGAACGAATCGATTGATATCATGTGGATCGCATCGGGAAGAGAGACCGCATTTGAGGTGGAAAGATTGGATGGTTTGACGGGTGAGCATGACGGAGTAGACAAAATGTCGAAAAGTGGCGAAATTTCTGAAGTTTCTGTCGTCGAAGTCGAGAGTGAGGACTGAATGCCATAATGGTTTCCATCTTTTGGAGAGGATGCTTGTTGCGGCGGATTGTTGAGTAGGGAGAAATGAGAGAATGTGGCAGATAATGGAGTCTGGTAGTGCGCTGATTCTGTCCACATTTGGAATTGAATGTTGAGAAGACATTTCAGATGGTGAGAATTGGAATCAAAGCTAGAGTTTCTGCAACAAGAGGAGAGGCGGAGAAGTAGCAGGTCATTGAGCGTGAGCAGGAGACAAAGGGTTTGCAGAGAGGGGAGAGGTACTACTTAATCGTGTGCGCTAGAATTTTGGGAGTGGACTTAGTCAGAAGCGTTTCAACCGTTTGATCATGGTTTCGTGGGTGATGTGTGGTGTGACGTGAGGTGTCTACAACCCATAAAATAGTTGAGTATAATAACTTCGGAGGAGTGTTATTTGAACAACCAATTTGATGACAACTTATTTGACAACCATAACTTACAAAGAAAAAGTAGTATTGGCACGGAAACCATAACAATAGAGAGATAAAGTGAAAAATAATGTGAGTATGAGAGAGAAAGTTGTCACAAAAGTTGTTAAAAAATGGTTGTACAAATATCATTTCTCAAAATTATTATACACATGTGCTCCTCCGTTCTTATATACAAGCATTTATTTGATTTTATTTTTGTTTTTAAATGTAAATATTTTTTAAATTATTTTTTTGAAGACATATTTTTTAAATTATTAAATCTATTTATTATTGTCTAGAAGCCCTAGCTCAACTGACAAATGACGAAATTGCAAGGCTGAACGTCGTGACATGGGTTCGAACCTGGGATCTCAGTTGTGTGAGTTTAATTTCAGTGGATTACCACTTCATCTAAGACAAAAAAAAATCATACCACTTCATCTAAGACAAAAAAAAATCTATTTATTATTTTTTTTCCTAAACATACCCCTAATTAATACTATTAATTTGTCTTGGAATATGAAAAGTCAAATTTGATACACATACAAACAAATGACAATTTGATAATATTAACACTAAAAAAAATTAATTACACTAACAAATTTTTTAAGAAATGTGAAAAAAGCAAATGAGACTTACATGTAGAGACGAAGGGAGTATATGCCAATGAATTTGTAAAAAAAAAAAAAAGTACTACTCATTCTGGTCATATTTATAAAAGAAAGTTAGGTCAACAAAAGTTAATGTATTTAGACTGAATTTTTAACCAGATACATCAACTTTTGTTGACCCAAGTTTCTCTTATAAATAGGACCAGATGGAGTATATGATAAGAGTTTAAAGGTAGCGCACCCACATCGTAAAACATTCTTTACATAGACATCCAATCACAACACATCAGATTATACTTTAGTCACATTTTCATTATCTCGCAAAATTGGTCCTCTCATTTTAAAATTCATTAGCTTTAGTCCCTTTCTCATATTTTTGGACTATTTTTATGTTTAAGGGATAATCCCTTACCTCTTGAACCAATTATTGTTGGTATTTGTTCTGTACCGGTCAGAAGACCAACTGCACGATGACACGTGGCCGAACCTAAACCATCTTAAGGTTCCGCGCCTGAAGGAGCACGCTAGCTTGAATATACCATGTAACGCCCTACTTCTATTAAAGCAATACAGCATGCGAATAATACAAATATTCAAGAAATAGACGTCACGTCTTCAATAGTTCTCCAAAACATGCATACTAAAAATTTCACAAAACGTCGCAGTGGATAAATAGCATACATCTCCAAATAGCCATGTCATAAGCATTATACATAAATCATCAAATAAATCTCCAATTTCCACATGTGAGTAAAATCTCAACAACATAGTGTTATACCCTAATTTTGGACCTAAAAATACTAGATCAATTCTTCTTTTCTTGCATTTCAAGTCATCCAAAATATTTTTCTTGCATTTCAAGTCATTTGAATTTGCCCTTGATCAATTGCATCTTTCTCTGCATCTTATTTCAATGTTATTTGCAAAAGTCATGAAGAAGGGTATTTTAGTCATTTCCTGCATTCAAACTCATTTTAGTCCTTGACAATTATTTGAGTCTTTTCAATTGGTTTGTACAAGTCCTTGTTTCAATTCCATGTTAAAATCCATTTCAAAAAATTACATTTGAAGTCATTTTGAGTCAGTTTTAGCCCCTAGGGGCATTTTAGTCATTTCCTATGTTAAAAATTTCTTTCAAACTTTGAAAAATTGTCTCCGAGTCTTTTCAATTCGTTTAAATAAACTCTTGCCTTAATTCCCTGTTAAAAACCATTTTAAAAAAATTGCATTTGAGTCATTTTGGGTCATTTTAGTCCCTAGGGACATTTTGGTCATTTCACATGAAATTTTGACAGAGAGAGGTTACTTTAAAGTACCTCATTTGTGTAATTGGTTCATTTTAGTCCGTTTTGTTTTTTATTTGTTTCACTTTACGTTTAGTCAAAATTACCAATTTTAATTCAATTTTAGTTATTTTATTTTAGTCCTTTTTTGCATTTTAGTCCCTCTAGATTTCTAATTCTGCTTTTAGTCCTTTTTTGCAAATTGCATTTTTGTCCTTTGTTTTTTTAAAATTGCATATTAGTCCCAAAGTTCCAAAATTTGCAGAAAGGTCCCTATGTCCAAAACAATTCAAGGCCGAGCCATTATTCAATCCAGTACAGGTGTCAAATTGTTATTGGTCCAGGGATACACATGGCAGCCTATAAAAGGCCACATCACTGTACAAGTCAGAAAAAATAACCATTCATTCATTGCCAACTCAATAAACACCTTTCCATTCTCTCTCCAGAATCAAACAAATCAAAACCCAGAAAACTCAAGAACACGATGAAGGTTGAAGCAAGCTTCAAACCCTAACCGTTTCCTTCATCCACAATTCCAACAAAAATCATTGAATCCACGTCCAAAACTCAT
This sequence comes from Medicago sativa, assembly GCF_051527215.1. Taxonomy (NCBI): domain Eukaryota; kingdom Viridiplantae; phylum Streptophyta; class Magnoliopsida; order Fabales; family Fabaceae; genus Medicago; species Medicago sativa. The sequence continues at coordinate 34,294,485 of NC_140755.1, read as the reverse complement.
CAATTCATACAGAATTAAGCACCACAAGATCATTAGAAGCAGCAATTTCATCAAGAACGAAAGAAACAATCACAAGCCCTAAGTTTCCAGAATCAAATTCGAAGCTAAGATCAAGCAAGTTCTTGACGGTTCTCAGTGATTCTTCGCAGAATCTTCATCCCTGAACCGTCTCTTCTGCAATTCAAGCTTCAATTCGTCACGTAGGTGACAAGTTCGAAGCGATCACAGAAGGAAGAGAAGAAGAGAGAACGAGTTGAAACGGTACCGATTCGAGCAAATTCACAGAGAAGAAGCATAAGAAGAAGAGAAGATTTCTTCGATTAAAACCAAAGTACGAACTCTTTCTTTCGTTCTTCACCTTTTCATTTCAAAATTTTGGCCGAATCAAAGAATCATAGATCTACTCCGATCTAAGCTTCTCCTCTGAAAAATAATTTCAAAATCGTAAAGAGGAAGAAGAGGCGAACTCAACGATGTGAAAAACATTAAAAACCACTTCAGTACGGTGGCGCCACCGGCGAACCACCGTACCGGCACCGTTGAGGTCACCGGAGAAGAAGATCGGAGAAGACGAAGGAAGTTGCAGAGCTTCTCTCTCTAGAGAAGCTTAGAGAGAGAAGGAGAGGAATGAAATGAGGTTTGGACCGGTTCACGTTCTTTTATAGAGCGTAAACCAGACCGGTTCTTGCGAACCAGTTCGGTTCAGTCTTGGTTCATTCATCCCTGCATCCTGGCCTTTGGATCTAGGGTTCGATCCATCTGGATCAATCCTACGGCCTTTGCTGCTTCCCTGTAACCCTGATCCAATTCATGTGTGGGCTTGGGCTTCTTTCTGCGCAGACTTTAGTTTTCTTGTGATTTTATTGCTATTCACACATTGTTTCTTGCTTTTTACACCACTGCCTTGCCTAAAATTTTTGTAAAAATTCCTAAAAATCTTCTACGTGTTCTTGACAATTTTTTGACATTTTGTGATATTGTTACATGTTAAAACTTGAGGGAAAATATGTGTGGTATTTCTTGTTAGTTGTTTACTATTTTTTGTTAAAATTTGTGAAGTTGCATGTTCCTGAGCCTAAAAATCCTTTAAAAATTCTAGAAAATTTCAAACATGTTTCTTATCCATTTTGTGATGTTTTTGTGGTGATTTTGCATATCAAAAGTTAATAAAAATAATGTGATGATTTTCTTGCTTCTTTGTGATGTTTAGTGTTAAAACTTGTGGAAAATTGCATGATCTTGATCCTAGTTTTGATGCACATTCTTGAATTGGTGTTATATGAATTTACAATGTGTATGTCCCTGATTTGGTGCTATTCTCTGCTGTTTTGTGAGTTGACTTGTTAGTTGCTTGTTTCACAAGTTATGTGAACACTTTAGTATGTGAATAAATGGTAAAATAGACTTATAATGAGTCATAATTTTGGAGCTTGACATTGCTTTGTAGTTTTCATGTTGTGGCTGAAATAAACCTTTTGAAAAACTTGTCACAACATGAGAATTATAGGACATGGTCTTGCTTTGATATTATGATGCATATTAGGTATATTTTACTACCTTGTTGATGAAGTCTTTTGCTTCTTGCTTGTTAACATTGCATTTGTGTCTAGTATTTCTTTTACCTATGATTCTTTTACCACTCATTGCCTTATGCTACTAACCCTCTACTTCATGTTTCATACATCCATAAGCATCTCATCCTCCATCTTATATTTTTAGCTTTTGTTTCTTGCACTTTAAATTTTGCCAAGGCTTAGCATGTAAAACTTAGGGATTTTGTAATTTCTTTTATGCAATTTAAATTCTTGCAAGACCATAGCATGTAAACTAGGGCCTATGTAACGGACAATGGACTCTAATATGAACAATATCACTCAAATCACTTTCCAAATAAACCTTGGGTTCAAAATCCCTTTGTATTTTCCCTTTATTTTCTTAAACAAAAACTTTAATGAATTCTAATAATACTTAGACTTTCTTTTGCAAAATGGCTAATTCAACCTCATATTTTCACAATCTTATGCCCTTGAGGCCTCTCTCTCTCATTCTTCAAAATTCCATTTTTAAAATTAAAATCAACCAATGAAAACAAAAACATTTTTGGAAGAGAACTACGATGGATTTGATCCCTTAAAAGGGTACGTAGGCAAGGAACCAATATTCCTTCAATTCAAATAAAATAAAAATTCAAACACATCTTCTTCTCCCTCCAATTCTTGGCTTAGAAAAACTCTTAGGTGTGAATATCACTTTTCAAATAGCACTTAAAAATAGAGCGCGCGCGTAGAAAGTAAAGACGGTTCCTATAGGATACTATAGTCGTTATGGGTGCCTAACACCTTCCCGTAGCGAAAACAACTCCCGGACCTCGATTCTCAAGGTTTTTGCTTATTTTTTCCCTTCCCAAGAAAAATAAGATATCAAAGGTTAAAAAGGTTCAAACGTAATCAATGTTTGACACCCGAAAAACCAAGATAAAACAGCTGGCGACTTCACTGGGGAGATTCGAGAGTTACGCCTAGTCTTTATTTCCACGCTTGCGCTTTCATTTTTACTTGCTTCTTTCTTGCTTTCTTATGTGAATAAATGTTTAAGTTTCTTGCTAACGTGTGGGGGTGAGAATATCAAAAGTCCTACACCCGTGCTGAGTGAACTTAGGATTTAGGGGGGATATAATCGACAATTCATTCCGAGGGTTGCCTCGTGTATTGGATTATGCGATCAATCCCACATAGCTGAGGCATTTTGGAGGTAATGTTGTCGGCGCGTGTTGTCGCGTTTAGGCACTTTACTTCTAATTGTTCTATGACGCTATGAACCATAGATAACCAAACCCATCCATGGCCATTTTCTAGGATGTAGTGCGGAGGCTAAACCGAGTGTCGTCTCGAGTTTTAGTCGTCACGCGATACTACACTCAAGTTAGACCTTCTTACGGATAATCATGGAGCGAGTGTTTGTCTCGTGACACCGTGATATACGTTGGAGAGGTTGCGACTTGGGAACTTTTAGAACCCGGTTACTATTATCCAAAGTCCTAGATTCACCGGACACCGTGTCCACCCATGACTCCTTGACTTTGAATTTCAACCCACCATGTTTTCTCCGTACTTGAATGTGATCATGCATACATGCATAAATTTTTCCCATGCATTTATCGAAGGGCTTAGACGAATTGAATTTGTAAACATTGTAGGAATGGGGAAGACTAAGCCCTACAAGTTCAAGGAAGTGGATTTGGCTAGTTTCAGAGATTTGGCACTCAAGATCAAGGATCCAACCGGTTTCCGACATCGTTACGGGGCCTTACTTACTCTTCTCCGGACTAATGTGGATGAGAAGCTTATGCACACTCTAGTGCAATTCTATGATCGGGACTATCAGTGCTTCACTTTTCCCGACTTTCAGTTGGTGCCCACACTCGAGGCTTATTCTTGCTTGATGGATCTATCTATTGCTCAGGGGGTACCCTTCGCGGGACTTGAGAATCCTCCTACTCCTTTGGTTATTGCCCGTGATCTTCATCTCAAGACCACCGATGTCTCCAAGAATCTTGTCACTAAGGCTCACATCCGAGGGTTCACTTTGGAGTATTTACTTGAGAAAGCCAACCTCAAAACCACTTGTCAGGACACTCTCGAGGCTATTCTTGCACTACTCATCTATGAGCTTATTCTCTTCCCGAATCTTGATGACTTCGTGGACATGAATGCTATTATGATCTTCGACTCCAAGAATTCGGTTCCTACCTTGCTAGCTGACACATACCATGCTATTCACGATCGATCCGGCAAGGGTCGTGGATACATTCTTTGTTGTGTACCTCTCCTCTATAGGTGGTTTATTTCGCACCTTCCGAAGTCTTTCCATGATAATCCAGAGAATTGGACTATTTCACAGAGGATCATGGCTCTCACCCCTAATGAAGTGGTTTGGCTCACTCCCGCTGCTAGAGTCAAATAAATCATCTTCGGTGGTGGGAAGTTTCTTAATGTACCTCTTCTTGGTACCTGGGGTGGAATCAACTATAACCCGGAGCTCGCCTTGCGACAATTTGGTTTCCCGATGAAAGAAAAGCCCATCCATCTTGCTACATCTCCTTACTTCTTCCATTACTCCAATGCACCCACAGGAATAAGAGAAGATTTCATAGAGGCTTGGTCTAAGCTTCGGAAGAAAGAGGTGAAGCATATGGGTGTGAGGTCCGGTATTGCTCATGGGGCCTATACTCAGTGGGTGATAAACCAAGCTGAGAAGATTGGCATGCCTTACCCCGCCATGCGATATGTGTCTGCATCTATTCCAACCATGCCTTTGCCTCTACTACCACCTACTCAGGAGATGTATCAGGAGCACCTAGCTATGGAGAGCCGAGAGAAGCATCAGTGGAAGACTAGATACTATGAGGCGGAGAATTTGATCATGACTTTGGATGGAAAAGATGAACAGAAGACTCATGAGGTTTTGACATTGAAGAAAGAGTTGGCTAAAGCTAGGAAAGAAATTGAAGAAAAAGATAAGTTGCTTATGAGAGATTCCAAGAGGGCTAGGGGTGCCCGTAACTTCTATGCCCGATGCTGCAGTTATGAGTCTGAGACTGAGTCCGAGGATGATGCTTCCACTTCCTATGCTTGAGGATTTCTGTTTCCCGTTGTTATTTCCAGTTGTTATTGTTTGAAAGGGAATTATCTTGTAAGACTTTGTGATGTTTGATTGTTTTGTCTGGTTTTGATGTTTCGATTGTTTAGTAATGTTTACAAATTTCTAATTCGTCTAAAAACCCTTCGATAACATAAAAAGAGTATTTTTTGCATATGCATCTACACATCTCATGCATCATATGCATGAATTGGTCACAAAAGACTTCTCTCGTGCTCATTGCCTCCTGGTTCTTCTGCCGCAGTCTGAAAGGTGGCTCGTGCTCGTAAGGTTTACCAACCAGATAGAGTTCATCAAACAAGATTGTACAAGAGAAGAAACATGGCTAACTTTGAAGAAGAGAATGCTCAGCTCCGTGCCGAATTGGCTGCTATGAAAGAAGACTTGGCTAAGTCTCATGACGATATGTCTACTATGATGGCTGCACAAGAACAACCAGCCACATCTGCTCCAGCTTCTACTGAAATGATTCCATCTATCCCATTATCCACTGTGGTTTCTGATGCTTGGTTTGTTATGCCCAATGGACGCCCTTATGGACTTTCAACTTTCTATGCTCCTAATACTGCGGCTGGTATTTCTGGCATTGGCAATCAAGGACAGATTCCTGTAACAACTTTTGCTCCTACATCCACCTCTATACCTCAAGTGACTACTGTTGTTACCGATCCTATTGTACACATTGTGCAACAAGTAATCGATGTTGACACTCCGCGTGGACAAGACCCTATAATGGAGGCTATGAGAAAACAGTTAAGAGAGTTAGCCGGGGAACTCCGTGAGGTCAAAGCTAGCCGTGGGAACAGTGTTTCTGCTAAGGCACGTGATCTATGCCTGGTATCCCGATTTGAGGTTCCTAAGAAATTCAAAGTGCCAGATTTTGATAAATACAATGGAACTTCTTGTCCACATAGCCATGTCATTCAGTACGTCCGCAAGATGGCCAACTACGCAGATAATGATGCGCTGATGATCCACTGCTTCCAGGATAGCTTGATGAAAGATGCGGCAGACTGGTACACTGGTTTAAGTAAAGACAATATCCATACTTTTGAGGAACTCGCTGCTGCTTTTGAAAATCATTATGAGTTTAACACCCGCTTGAAGCCGAATAGGGATTCTCTTAAGTCTTTGTCTCAGAAGTCATATGAAACCTTCCGTGAATATGCTCAGAGGTGGAGAGGGGCAGCTGCCCGTGTTTCTCCTCGGCTTGATGAGGAAGAGCTGACACAGACATTCCTGAAAACTCTGAAGAAGGAATACGTTGAAAGAATGATAGTCTCTGCTCCGAATAATTTCTCCGACATGGTTACTATGGGAACTCGTCTAGAGGAGGCTGTCAGAGAGGGTATCATTGTTCTTGAAAAGGGTGAGTCCTCAACTAGCGCGCCAAAGAAGAAAGAATCCGAAATAGGGATGGTATCTGGTAACCAGTCTACAACTGTTGTCGCTCCTATTAATGCTGCTCAGTTACCTCTGCCCTACCAATATATGCATTACTCTCAACATCCTTTCTTCCCACCGTTCTACCAGCAATATCCCCTGCCACCGGGTCAACCACCAGTGCCCGTTAATGCTATTGCTCAGCAGATACAACAGCAGCCTCCTGCTCAACAGCAACAGCAGCAACAACAGGGTCCTCGGCCCAAGACTTACTTCCCACCAATACCAATGCGGTATGCTGATCTGCTCCCAACTCTACTTGCTAAAGGCCACTGCGTCACCAGACCAGGCAAGCCTCCGCCTACGCCATTGCCTCCCAGGTTCCGACAAGACCTCACATGTGAATTCCATCATGGCGCTCAAGGCCACGATGTTGAAGGTTGCTATGCTCTGAAGTATGTTGTAAAGGACCTGATAGATAGAGGACGGTTGACTTTTGAAAATAGTGTTCCTCACGTTCTTGACAATCCACTTCCAAACCATGCTGATGTTAATATGATCGAGGCCTTCGAAGGAGTTCGTGTTCCTCGAGAAACTCCCACTTTAGATGTCCGTAATGTTGCTACTCCTTTGGTACCGCTACATGTCAAACTTTGCCAGGCTTTTTTGTTTAATCACGATCATGCTTCATGTTCAGAATGTCTTCAAAATCCTATGGGTTGTTGTGTGGTGCAAGGTGACATACAAAGCCTAATGGATAGCAAACACTTGATTGCCAGTGATGTTTGTGTGATTGTGCCAGTGTTTCATGATTCTCCTGCTGGAAGGGTATCTCTGACAAAGGATGTTGAACCCTTAGTAATCAGGTTGCCTGGCCCAGTATCTTATGCCTCTACTAAGGCAATCCCTTACAAGTATGATGCAACTATGATTGAGAATGGGGTAGAAGTGCCTCTGGTATCCCCAGCTACGGTTGATAACGTCACTGGAGAAATTAAAACTCTGAGAAGCGGAAAGGTCCGTCCACCCTTGTTCCAGAAGAAGGTGGTTACACCTGTTGCCACAATAACTCCACCAGTTGCTCCTCCTGTTGACAAGAACGCCAGCCCATCAGGACAGTCTATCGAAGAGTCTAATCTGGACGAAATTCTGAGGCTTATCAAAAAGAGCGATTATAAGATTGTAGACCAGCTGCTGCAAACTCCGTCAAAAATATCCATCTTGTCTCTGCTCCTGAGCTCAGAAGCTCGCAGGAAAGTGTTGATGAAAATACTGGAACAGGCCTATGTTGATCATGAAGTCTCCGTGGATCAGTTCAATGGAATAGTGGGTAACATCACTGCTTGCAATAACTTGGGGTTTGGTGACGATGAGCTCCCCGAAGCAGGGAAATACCACAACCTGGCTTTGCATATCTCAATGCACTGTAAGTCTGACATGATATCCAATGTGTTGGTGGACACTGGATCGTCCTTAAATGTAATGCCTGAGTCTACATTGAGACAGTTGGGTCATCATGGAATTTCTCTAAGGGGAAGCAGTTATTTGGTTAAGGTTTTTGACGGATCTCGTAAAGATGTTCTTGGAGAAGTACATTTGCCAATTACCATTGGTCCTGAGACATTCCAGATCACTTTTCAGGTCATGGACATCAATGCTTCTTACAGTTGTCTCCTCGGAAGACCGTGGATTCACGATGCTGGAGCAGTAACTTCCACTCTGCATCAAAAGCTCAAGTTTGTGAGGAATGGTAAGCTTGTCACTGTACATGGTGAAGAAGCGTATCTGGTTAGCCAAGTGTCATCTTTCTCTTGTGTTGAAGCAGGGTCCGCTGAAGGGACGTCATTTCAAGGCTTGATTGTTGAAGGTGCAGAGCCCCGGAGAGCTAGTGCTAGTATGGCTTCATTGAAAGACGCCCAAAAAGCTGTTCAAGAAGGCCAAGCTGCTGGCTGGGGAAAAGTGATACAGATTTTGGAGAACAAGTGTAAAGAGGGCCTTGGGTTGTCCCCGACCTCAGGCCTTTCAACAGGAACTTTTTATAGTGCTGGGTTCATTAATGCTATTGCTGAAGATGCTGCTGAAAGTAGTTGTGTGCCTACGTTTGTTGTACCAGGAGGCACCGTGAGAAATTGGGAGGCCATTGATGTTCCTTTAGTCATGCATGCTTCCATGTAATGTGTCTTGTTGCTCATGCTTTTCTTTGTTTTCAAAAATAACAATCCTTTCGCTCTGCCCAAGGCGAAAGTGATATCCTTGTAAGGGCATGTTTGTTTCGGCATTGCCGTTATCAATAAAAGTTGTCGTCTTTTCCGCGACTCTTTGTTTTTGTACTTTTTAGTGCCTTTTTCTTGGAAATAATGGTAATGCCAGAAAAAACCAAAACATCTTTATTTTCTTATTAATTTCAAAAATCTGCATGAAAATCATTTTTCTAAAATCATCCCAATCATATTATGCAGATTGAACCATAATAAACCCGTTGAACACAGTGACCCTATGGTTCCTCCAAATTTTGAATTCCCTGTATATGAAGCTGAAGATGACGAGGATGATGAAGAGATACCGTATGAGATCACTCGACTGCTTGAGCAAGAAAAGAGAGCCATTCAGCCTCACCAGGAAGAGATTGAGCTTATCAACCTGGGTACTGAAGAGAACAAGCGAGAGATCAAGATCGGTGCTGCACTTGAGCCAGAAGTGAAAAAGAAGATTACTCAGCTTCTACATGATTATCCAGATGTCTTTGCATGGTCCTATGAAGATATGCCGGGTTTAGATCCCAAGATTGTGGAACATCGGATACCGACAAGACCTGAATGTCCTCCTGTCAAACAGAAATTGAGAAGGTCTCGTCCATACATGGCTCTTAAGATCAAGGCTGAGGTGCAAAAGCAAATTGATGCGGGCTTCCTCATGACAGCTGAATATCCTGAATGGATTGCCAACATTGTACCAGTACCAAAGAAAGATGGGAAAGTCCGAATGTGTGTTGATTACAGAGATTTGAATAAAGCCAGTCCGAAAGATAACTTCCCATTGCCTCATATTGATGTGCTCGTTGACAGTATTGTTCAGTCTAAAGTGTTCTCTTTTATGGACGGGTTCTCTGGCTATAACCAGATACGGATGTCACCTGAAGATAGAGAAAAGACATCCTTTATCACTCCGTGGGGAACGTTCTGTTATAAAGTGATGCCGTTCGGCTTAATAAATGCTGGTGCTACCTATCAAAGAGGTATGACTACTCTGTTTCATGATATGATTCACAAAGAAATTGAAGTATATGTTGATGATATGATTGTGAAATCAAGTGATGAAGAGCATCACGTTGTGTATTTGAAAAAGATGTTTGAAAGATTGAGAAAGTACAAGCTGCGGTTGAATCCCAACAAATGCACATTTGGTGTAAGATCTGGAAAGTTGCTAGGCTTCATTGTCAGTCAAAGAGGCATTGAAGTTGATCCTGACAAAGTCCGAGCTATCAGAGAGATGTCGGCCCCTCAAACTGAAAAGCAAGTCAGAGGTTTCCTCGGACGCCTGAATTATATTTCAAGATTTATATCTCACATGACTACTACCTGTGGACCAATTTTCAAATTGCTCAGAAAGAATCAGCCTGTTGTATGGAATGATGAATGCCAGGAAGCTTTTGACAGCATTAAAGAATACTTGTTGGAACCACCTATCCTTGTCCCGCCAGTAGAAGGAAGGCCTTTGATTATGTACTGATAGAGCCAAACCGCAGGTGCACGGCCTATCGAAGTAATAGTAGTAAGAAGAGTATCGTTCCGCTAGGGAGTTGTGAATTCAATTAACTTTTAGAGAATGATTAGAAGATAGAGAAGTTTATAAAAAAGGGGGTTTAATTGCTGAAAGTAAATAACAATAATATAAAAGAGCCTTGGGATTATTGGTTTGCCATAATAACAAATCCTTCACTAGACAAGACTTAAACATCTAATTTCATGGTTTACACACTAACTTCTAAAGACCGGTTTCCCTTAGCCCCTCACCTTTCCGATGAAAGTCCGGTGAGAGTTTACTTCTAGCAACCAAGCCTATTTCGCTGACATGATTTCTAGAAGATGCATAGAGGATTGAAACTACTCTTTGTCTCAATAATTGCAAAGACTATTTCACTGTTTTGCAATTATTGTCTAGATTCACTTGTTCCAACATCGAGACTCCGCTCTCGCTTTATGAATTGATGTTTGGGATGATGGATTAACGATTATCAAACCCTCCGCTTTCGCTTCCACAGTTTGATAATTGTTAATCCACGTTAAGACGGTGAATCTAGATTAGAAATTAGGGTTACATAGAAATTAGGGATTAGGCTTGTTTTATTTAGGATTGAGTCGTTAGACTCCCCAACAATCCCAAGACGAAGAAGTCTACTCACTCATGTTCATCGTAGACATGGGGGAAGAAGAGAGAAAAAACAGTAAAATAAATTGCAAAGAAAGTAAAAGAGAAATAAAGACTTTTTATTAAAATAATACTTGAAATAAACAAAGTAAAGGTGAATGTTTTATGGTGGAGAGCTACTCTATTTATAGCTTTACAATCGACTTAGAAACTAAGCAACTAAAGGGATAAAACGGTAAAGCTGCAACAGGGTAACTTGGGCCCGAAGAAAAGCAGCAAAAGAGTGTTCTGGGGACGGGCACGATCGTGCCACATGTTGGCATGGGCCGTGCCAAGCTTCTGACTTTGGGGGAACATATTTTTGTCCCGTATCTTCGTATTCTTGCGCTGTATTTGCTCCAGTCCTCTTTCTTTCGCTCCAAGGCACCTTCCACCATATATTCATTCCTAAAATAAAATAAAAGACAATTTAAAGTAAAATATTCTAAAAGGAAATAAATTATAATAAAACTAAATCAAATCTTATTTGAAACTAAACTAAATAAAGCATTAAAATAAACTAATCTATGACTCATCATGTACTTGTCAGTGTTAGATAATTTCGTGGGTTGTGTTCTCGGTCAACAAAATGAGACTGGAAAGAAAGAACATGCTATCTATTACCTGAGCAAGAAGTTCACCGACTGTGAGACTCGGTATACAATGCTTGAAAAGACTTGTTGTGCTTTAGCTTGGGCTGCCAAACGCCTACGTCATTATATGGTGAATCATACAACTTGGTTGATATCCCGAATGGATCCGATCAAGTACATCTTTGAGAAGCCTGCTGTTACTGGAAAGATTGCACGTTAGCAAATGCTGTTGTCTGAATATGATATTGTGTACAAAGCTCAGAAAGCAATCAAAGGAAGTATCCTTGCTGAGCATCTTGCTTGTCAACCTCTGGATGATTACCAGCCGATTAAGTTTGATTTCCCTGATGAAGAGATTATGTATCTGAAAGCAAAGGACTGTGAAGAGCCACCGATCAATGAAGGGCCGGATCACAATAGCAAATGGGGATTGGTATTTGATGGTGCTGTCAACGCTTATGGTAAAGGGATTGGGGCCATTATCGTAACTCTGCAGGGGCACCACATTCCCTTCACTGCACGAATAACTTTTGAATGCACAAACAACATGGCTGAATATGAAGCATGCATCTTGGGCATTGAAGAAGCCATTGATATGAGAATTAAGCACCTCGACATCTATGGAGACTCTGCACTTGTTATTAATCAGATAAAAGGTGAATGGGAGACTCATCATGAGAAGCTGATCCCTTACCGTGACTATGCAAGACGTCAGTTGACATATTTTACCAAGGTCGAGTTGCATCATATCCCTCGGATGAAAACCAGATGGCTGATGCTCTTGCTACTTTATCTTCCATGTTTCGTGTGAACCACTGGAATGATGTGCCCGTAATCAAAGTGCAGCGTCTTGATAGACCCGCTCATGTGTTCACTATTGAAAATATGCCAGACCAGGCTGATGAAGATGTGAATGATGGAAAACCTTGGTATTATAATATCAAACAGTTCTTGCAGAATCATGAATATCCACCTGGTGCCTCCAATAGGGATAAAAAGACCGTGAGGAGATGGGCCAGCAGATTCCTTCTGGACGGAGAGATCCTATACAAGAGGAACTATGCCATGGTCTTATTGAGATGTGTTGATGAACAAGAAGTTGAGAAATTGATGCACGATGTACATGACGGCACCTTTGGGACCCATGCTACGGGTCACACCATGTCAAGGAAACTGTTAAGAGCCGGCTATTACTGGATAACTATGGAGCGTGACTGCTACAGACATGCTAAGAGATGCCACAAATGTCAAATCTATGCTGATAAGATTCATGTGCCTCCACATGCCCTCAATGTTATTTCTTACCCATGGCCTTTCTCTATGTGGGGCATTGACATGATCGGGAGAATTGAACCAAAAGCTTCAAATGGACATCGTTTCATTCTAGTGGCAATTGACTATTTCACCAAGTGGGTTGAAGCTGCTTCCTATGCAAATGTAACCAAGCAAGTGGTAGTAAAGTTCATCAAGAATAACATCATCTGTCGATATGGTGTTCCCAACAAGATCATCACTGACAATGGTTCCAATCTGAACAATAGCATGATGCAAGCTTTATGTGAAGAATTCAAAATTGAACATCACAACTCTTCTCCTTATAGACCTCAAATGAATGGTGCAGTCGAGGCCGCTAACAAGAACATCAAGAAGATTGTTCAGAAGATGGTCACTACTTACAAAGACTGGCATGAGATGCTACCTTTTGCCTTGCATGGTTACCGTACTACGGTGCGCAGTTCAACTGGGGCAACCCCGTTCTCTTTGGTATATGGTATGGAAGCAGTTCTCCCTCTGGAAGTGGAGATTCCATCTCTTCGAGTGATCATGGAAGCAAAATTAACTGAGGCTGAATGGTGTCAAAGTCGGTATGATCAGTTGAACTTGATTGAAGAGAAACGTATGGATGTTATGGCTCATGGACAGTTGTATCAAGTACGAATGAAGAATGCTTTTGACAAGAAAGTCCGGCCTCGTGAATTCAAGGAAGGCGAACTTGTATTGAAAAGAAGGATAAGCCAGCAACCCGACCCAAGGGGCAGGTGGACACCTAACTATGAAGGTCCATATGTTGTCAAGAAGGCTTTCTCTGGTGGTGCCTTGATCCTTACACACATGGATGGTGTTGAACTTCCGAATCCTGTAAATGCCGATATAGTCAAGAAATACTTTGTCTAGAAGTATGAAAAGAACAGCGTGGTAGGTCGAAAACCCGAAAGGGCGGCCTAGGCAAAAATGCGCTTCCCGGTGGATCGAAAACCCGAAAGGGCGATCCAGGCAAAAGTTAGGGACAAAAAAAATGATGAATATGAAAAAGCTCGCTGAGATTGTACGCAACTCAGGCAAGAATGAGCGTCTCGATGAGCCGAAAACCCGAAAGGGCGGTTCATGCAAAAATGAGATTGATAGTAAAAGACAAGTAACTATATCTGGCAAATCACCATCACCTCTTGGGGCATCCGCAGCTGTCAATGATCATCTTCATCAGAAGCTTTTATACTTGTGAATTCAGAATTTCTATGAAATGTAGCGGTCATCGTGTTCAATGTACCACCAACCAATAAAATTACCATTTTCCAAGCTTTGTAAATCCGTGGAGTTATGCCTTTGGCTGACTCTCACTCTTCTACATCAATTTGAGCCTGTGCTGTTGTTTGAAACTCTACTTTCTTGCTACTTTCAATGCTATATACAAAATATTTTCTTTCTATTTGATAATGTCAACGTCTGAAACAAACATTTTTGAAAATTGAAAAAATCTTTTCCGTCTATTTTGAAAGCAAACATGAGCAATAGGGTACATTCCAGTGAAACATGCACGAATAAATGAGTGTCGATGTCTGTTTCAATACATATTACAAACAAGTTGTTCCCCAGGATGATCTATGGTCAATGGCAAGAATGAAAAAACAGAATGAAAGTGAAAAAATGAAAAAGAAAATGAAAAGCTCGCTAAGTCGAAAACCCGAAAGGGCGGTTTAGGCAAAAATGAGCACCCCGCTGATTAACAACCTATGAAGGCAATTCAGGCAAAAATGGGGCAATGAAAAGAATCTATTCCCGGTGAATCGAAAACCCGAAAGGGCGGTTCAGGCAAAAATGGGATTGAAAAATAAAAGAAAAGAAAGAATGAAATGATATGAAAAGCATTGACCACAGATGCGAATATCCAATGTTTACCCAGCACTGACACACCTAACAATGGCGACCTGTATCAAAGAATCTTCCAAGGTTCCCTCTTCTACAGGTTTTGTGATATGATATATTGCCCTCAGCCATGGCTTCGATACGTCTCTCAACGACGATCTCTCCAAAGAGGATTCTTGTGTGTGTACGCTATATCACGAGCCACCACGTACCCAATCTTCCAATGATTTGTCTGTCTCTGTGAAATTTCCCTGCCAAACTCTAAACCAATCATGCATTTCCAAGCATTCATACATGCATAATCATACATTTTATGTGCTCATACATTTAATGATCTTGTTATACCATACATACATGTCGCATTTCCAACCTCAATTTCAAATCCAGCTCAATCTCAATTTCCAATTCAATTCAATCTCAACCCACAGTTCAATGTCTATGTTTATGTCCCTGTTAAACTCTCAATTCAATGCCATGTCTATGTCTCTGACTATTTTCAACTTCCAATGTCTCTTCCAATGTCAACTTTCAATTCAACTCAATTTCAATTTCCAATTCAATTCAATTTCAACTCTCAAATCAATGTCTATGTCTCTGTTAAACTCTCAAACTCCATTCAATGTCTATGTCTATACTTGCGTCTCTGATTATTTTCAACTTTCAATATCAACTTTCAATTCAATTCAATGTCTCAATCAATGCTAATCCACTCTCAATTTGCTCTTGGGCCAACAATAATGGTCATGTCTATCTTCAAATCAAGTCAATATCAACTTACCCTCAATTTGTATCTTGTTAAATCCAACTTCCAATTTGTATCTTGCTATATGTCTTGTTATTGGTCAAGTGGCTAGTTCGATCCAAAGAACAGCTTGTACCTGCTTGTATGCCTATGTTTCCGGTCAAACGACAAGTTCGATCCAAAGAACAGTTTGTACCCTGCTTATGTTTTGTTATCAGGTCAAACGACAAGTTCGATCCAAAGAACAGTTTGCACCAACCTACATGTTGTGATATTGATCAAGCAGCAAGTTCGATCCAAAGAACAGCTTGTATCAACTTTTTGTCTATGCTTCCAGGTCAAATAGCAAGTTCGATCCAAAGAACAATTTGTACCTGCTTATCTGTTTGAGTTTTCAATCAAGTGGCAAGTTCGATCCAAAGAACAACTTGTATCTTCCTATATGTCTATGTTTCCAATCAAGCGGCAAGTTCGATCCAAAGAACAGCTTGTACCTGTCCTGTATTTCTATTCCTAGTCAAGTGGCAAGTTCGATCCAAAGAACAGCTTGTACTCACCTTTTGTTTGTACTCCTCGGTCAAGTGGCTAGTCCGATCCAAAGAACAGCTTGTACCTACCTTTTGTCTCCTGGTTTATCTACCCTGTCAATGTCTACCGAGATCCCCAGTGATATGACATGCTTTGTAGATTCCAGTTGTTTGTCTTGCATTCATAATCGAAATGTTGCATGGCATTCATGTTTTTGAAAATCTGAAAGCGTATTTTTATGTCCAAAAACAGTGCAAATGTTAATATTTAAGTATCTTCGTCCCGTCAAGTCAAAGACTTCGTCTCTTGACCCTCCGGACAAAGAAACTTAAATAGGGGCAGCTGTTATACCCTAATTTTGGACCTAAAAATACTAGCTCAATTCTTCTTTTCTTGCATTTCAAGTCATCCAAAATATTTTTCTTGCATTTCAAGTCATTTGAATTTGCCCTTGATCAATTGCATCTTTCTCTGCATCTTATTTCAATGTTATTTGCAAAAGTCATGAAGAAGGGTATTTTAGTCATTTCCTGCATTCAAACTCATTTTAGTCCTTGACAATTGTTTGAGTCTTTTCAATTGGTTTGTACAAGTCCTTGTTTCAATTCCATGTTAAAATCCATTTCAAAAAATTACATTTGAAGTCATTTTGAGTCAGTTTTAGCCCCTAGGGGCATTTTAGTCATTTCCCATGTTAAAAATTTCTTTCAAACTTTGAAAAATTGTCTCTGAGTCTTTTCAATTCGTTTAAATAAACTCTTGCCTTAATTCCCTGTTAAAAACCATTTTAAAAAAATTGCATTTGAGTCATTTTGGGTCATTTTAGTCCCTAGGGACATTTTGGTCATTTCACATGAAATTTTGACAGAGAGAGGTTACTTTAAAGTACCTCATTTGTGTAATTGGTTCATTTTAGTCCGTTTTGTTTTTTATTTGTTTCACTTTACGTTTAGTCAAAATTACCAATTTTAATTCAATTTTAGTTATTTTATTTTAGTCCTTTTTTGCATTTTAGTCCCTCTAGATTTCTAATTCTGCTTTTAGTCCTTTTTTGCAAATTGCATTTTTGTCCTTTGTTTTTTTAAAATTGCAGATTAGTCCCAAAGTTCCAAAATTTGCAGAAAGGTCCCTATGTCCAAAACAATTCAAGGCCGAGCCATTATTCAATCCAGTACAGGTGTCAAATTGTTATTGGTCCAGGGATACACATGGCAGCCTATAAAAGGCCACATCACTGTACAAGTCAGAAAAAATAACCATTCATTCATTGCCAACTCAATAAACACCTTTCCATTCTCTCTCCAGAATCAAACAAATCAAAACCCAGAAAACTCAAGAACACGATGAAGGTTGAAGCAAGCTTCAAACCCTAACCGTTTCCTTCATCCACAATTCCAACAAAAATCATTGAATCCACGTCCAAAACTCATCAATTCATACAGAATTAAGCACCACAAGATCATTAGAAGTAGCAATTTCATCAAGAACGAAAGAAACAATCACAAGCCCTAAGTTTCCAGAATCAAATTCGAAGCTAAGATCAAGCAAGTTCTTGACGGTTCTCAGTGATTCTTCGCAGAATCTTCATCCCTGAACCGTCTCTTCTGCAATTCAAGCTTCAATTCGTCACGTAGGTGACAAGTTAGAAGCGATCACAGAAGGAAGAAAAGAAGAGAGAACGAATTGAAATGGTACCGATTCGAGCAAATTCACAGAGAAGAAGCATAAGAAGAAGAAGAAGAGAAGATTTCTCCGATTAAAACCAAAGTACGAACTCTTTCTTTCGTTCTTCACCTTTTCATTTCAAAATTTTGGCCGAATCAAAGAATCATAGATCTACTCCGATCTAAGCTTCTCCTCTGAAAAATAATTTCAAAATCGTAAAGAGGAAGAAGAGGCGAACTCAACGATGTGAAAAACATTAAAAACCACTCCAGTACGGTGGCGCCACTGGCGAACCACCGTACCGGCGCCGTTGAGGTCACCGGAGAAGAAGATCGGAGAAGACGAAGGAAGTTGCAGAGCTTCTCTCTCTAGAGAAGCTTAGAGAGAGAAGGAGAGGAATGAAATGAGGTTTGGACCGGTTAACGTTCTTTTATAGAGCGTAAACCAGACCGGTTCTTGCAAACCAGTCCGGTTCAGTCTTGGTTCATTCATCCCTGCATCCTGGCCTTTGGATCTAGGGTTCGATCCATCTGGATCAATCCTACGACCTTTGCTGCTTCCCTGTAACCCTGATCCAATCCATGTGTGGGCTTGGGCTTCTTTCTGTGCAGACTTTAGTTTTCTTGTGATTTTCTTGCTATTCACACATTGTTTCTTGCTTTTTACACCACTGCCTTGCCTAAAATTTTTGTAAAAATTCCTAAAAATCTTCTACGTGTTCTTGACAATTTTTTGACATTTTGTGATATTGTTACATGTTAAAACTTGAGGGAAAATATGTGTGGTATTTCTTGTTAGTTGTTTACTATTTTTTGTTAAAATTTGTGAAGTTTTGCATGTTCTTGAGCCTAAAAATCCTTTAAAAATTCTAGAAAATTTCATACATGTTTCTTATCCATTTTGTGATGTTTTTGTGGTGATTTTGCATATCAAAAGTTAACAAAAATAATGTGATGATTTTCTTGCTTCTTTGTGATGTTTAGTGTTAAAACTTGTGGAAAATTGCATGATCTTGATCCTAGTTTTGATGCACATTCTTGAATTGGTGTTATATGAATTTACAATGTGTATGTCCCTGATTTGGTGCTATTCTCTGCTGTTTTGTGAGTTGACTTGTTAGTTGCTTGTTTCACAAGTTATGTGAACACTTTAGTATGTGAATAAATGGTAAAATAGACTTATAATGAGTCATAATTTTGGAGCTTGACATTGCTTTGTAGTTTTCATGTTGTGGCTGAAATAAACCTTTTGAAAAACTTGTCACAACATGAGAATTATAGGGCATGGTCTTGCTTTGATATTATGATGCATATTAGGTATATTTTACTACCTTGTTGATGAAGTCTTTTGCTTCTTGCTTGTTAACATTGCATTTGTGTCTAGTATTTCTTTTACCTATGATTCTTTTACCACTCATTGCCTTATGCTACTAACCCTCTACTTCATGTTTCATACATCCATAAGCATCTCATCCTCCATCTTATATTTTTAGCTTTTGTTTCTTGCACTTTAAATTTTGCCAAGGCTTAGCATGTAAAACTTAGGGATTTTGTAATTTCTTTTATGCAATTTAAATTCTTGCAAGACCATAGCATGTAAACTAGGGCCTATGTAACGGACAATAGACTTTAATGATGTACACCGACACAAGCACTGACACATGCACACACATCACATGGTTATTTTAGATGTATGCTTAGGTGATTAAATGCTTAGATGTATGCTTAGGAATCGCGATACTTAGAAAAATTCTCTTTTCCAAAAAAAATATGAACAATATCACTCAAATCACTTTCCAAATAAACCTTGGGTTCAAAATCCCATTGTATTTTCCCTTTATTTTCTTAAACAAAAACTTTAATGAATTCTAATAATACTTAGACTTTCTTTTGCAAAATGGCTAATTCAACCTCATATTTTCACAATCTTATGCCCTTGAGGCCTCTCTCTCTCATTCTTCAAAATTCCATTTTTAAAATTAAAATCAACCAACAAAAACAAAAACATTTTTGGAAGAGAACTACGGTGGATTTGATCCCTTAAAAGGGTACGTAGGCAAGGAACCAATATTCCTTCAATTCAAATAAAATAAAAATTCAAACACATCTTCTTCTCCCTCCAATTCTTGGCTTAGAAAAACTCTTAGGTGTGAATATCACTTTTCAAATAGCACTTAAAAATAGAGCGCGCGCGTAGAAAGTAAAGACGGTTCCTATAGGATACTATAGTCGTTATGGGTGCCTAACACCTTCCCGTAGCGAAAACAACTCCCGGACCTCGATTCTCAAGGGTTTTGCTTATTTTTTCCCTTCCCAAGAAAAAATAAGATATCAAAGGTTAAAAAGGTTCAAACGTAATCAATGTTTGACACCCGAAAAACCAAGATAAAACACATAGTCAATAAAATAAAAGACCAACATCCTAAATCAGAGCCCCTAAACTAAGACTCCAAAAACAGATAACGGAGGAAGCTCCAGCTATCCTTAAGCACCCACCAAGCAAGCAACAAAATACTCATGCACGCCGTCTACCCATTCATACAAATAGGCAGGCGGTCAACCGAACGACCACTGGGGGGTTAGCTTCACAACATCATAATTCAAGATATAACCAAGCATAAGCATTCAAGGATATATGCATAACACATATACATACTCAACATTCTTAGAATACTATCATCACCTATATAATATCCCTAGTTCAACATTAATCATGTTATCATACTTCTATCAAACACATCAAGCATTTTCATACCTTAATTCATCATCAAGATTCATCACTTAACAACATCAATCAATATAAGAATTACTCACATTATTCCTCATTTAGCATAATTAATTCAACAAATACAATTTATCATTTCAAGATATAAACACGGAAATTATCGTCACCAAAGAGATTACCCAATCACATACATACAATTCACACTTTATTATTTTATTTTTTTTACCAAAATAAACATCATCAATTAAAATCACCAAGTTCACCAATGCACATAAACATTTATGCACATATTCAACTAAATCACATAATTCACCATTCACAACATCCACCAAACACATAAGCAATTATGAATCATGACAAATCATGTAATGCACCTAGACACGACTCCTATTTGCATGTGGTACCATCAGAACAAGGTCGTCACCTCTGATGCAACAAAAACATCATTGTCAACGGCTATAATCAACGGCTATATGGATGTAAACATCTGACTCGACATATGATGAATGAACATATGACTCCATTAACCATGCATATGTTCACAACAATTCAACGACTATATACATATATACATGCATCCACCACCAATCGCATCCAATTAAGTATGTATAAAATTCACCATCAACAATCAACATTTAGTATATTCAACACCAACAACATTGACGACTTCATCACTATCAAATTATCATCAAGAGGCAACACTTTCAGAGAAAGTCGACATATAAGAAACTTAACCAAAACCAAACAAACATATACAATTGCCTCAACAAAACACATGCACTACTCACATATGTTCATAGTAGCTTAGGCATATGAGTATCCTAGGCCAATTCTAAGAAATCTCAAAATTACGACAAGTTGTCTCATTTCTTTCATTTCCCAAGTTATCCGACAAAACAAATCAAACACGTTGAGAAGCCTCAACTAAGTATATACACAAATCACATATGAGTGCAATAGTGTATACATCAACGTCTCATAGGCCAATTCACTTAAATCTCAAGGTTTTGCAAAGTTCGTATCATTTTACCGTTTTCCAAAGAATTCAAGTTTTCAAGACAAAACCAAGTTAAAGTCCATGAATCACATCCAAAACATTTTTACAAATCATAACAATACTAGACAACCTTAGTCTTACACTTTTTCCTTGAGAAATCGAGTTTTCGAAAAATTCATGTTCTTGAACTATTTTCAAAACGTTATGATACGATTCACAAAACCAAGTCCAATCTAATTCAAATGATGTTACCAAAGGTTTAGAAAGCTCAAATACATTTAAATACATCAATAGAATCAGTTTGGAACCACTTGGATCGACCCTGGATGCCCGGAACACCCAAAATAGGGTGTTCTGTCACTGGGCAACTCGCCCGTCACGACAATCCTGCTAGGGCGAAACTCACCCGACACGACAATCTCGCTAGGGCGAGTTACACCAGAACAGTTGTAACACCCCGTTTTCCCAACATAAAAAATTCATAATAAATTATCAGAGTAATTCACATAAACGAAACGCTACATCTCTTTATCATAAAATCTTAACAAAATAGATAATAATTTATCCTTCAAAAATTCATCAACATAACATTTAAAAACTTCGCAGCGGATTTAGTTTAACAATAGAAATAGTCTTGGCACGCAGACCTCATCATAAAAGTCTCATAAATCTTAGTTCAATAATAATTATTAAACTTCAAAAGCAATACGTAAAGGAACAGAAAATTGTATCAAAATCCCCATCCCGTTACGTATTAGAGCACCTAAGGACACAGTGAGTGATAGTCACCCACGACCGCAGCTAATCTTGATTATCTGCAAGTTACCCATACGAAGAGCAACATTTTCAAGCAGAAGGGGTGAGATTTCTCAAACAATAATATTAAGCTCATAAATCATAAATTACATTTAACAACATAAACATCTTATAATTTAACAACTATAATTAAATACATAAACATCATCATTTATCTTAGCAAAATATCATCATATAGCAGTCATAGTCATCGTCTCATATCATCATACTGAAAGACATAACAAAGTAATTCGTTAAAACATCACAACTTAACAACTTGACTTGACAATGCATCTAAACTCGACTATGCAACTCTTAACGTCTTAAACCATCTTGAATTATCATGAAATGCAAATGCATGTGGTACCATTTTAGGGCATAAGCCCTCATCGTCGTTGAGCATAAATATACTCTTAGGGCATAAGCCCTCATCGTCGTGGTTGAGCAAAAGCTCCATCGTCGTAGTTGAGCAAAAGCTTCATCGTCGTGGTTGAGCAAAAGCTCCAGGGCATGAGCCCTCATCTATAAATGAGTATGCATGGACTCAACAGTATATGCAGCATATAATTATCTTACAACTCTTGACTTAGACCGACAATTACTTCTTAAATAAGACTCAGCAGTATATGCAGCATATAAATAATTCATCTCATATCAGCATCATAGTACAACAACATCAAATGATAATCAACAACATCTTAAAAATCGCATCAACATAAGCATCATAATAAACACATATAGTGCATAAATAACAATATCACATCTTTGTATAACCCATCTTTAAAGCACTCATCTATAAATAACACATTTTTAAATATCACATCTTCAAATCACACATCCTTAAATAATACATCTTTAAATATCATCAAATATTCATCATCATTGATTCATGCACTAACATAATATAATAATATATATGTATACCTATATATTAATCATAAACACGTATTGTAGACTATAAAAATAAAACAGAAGTATAATATTAAGTTAACAGGATACATGTTGTAACACCCATACTAAACGTATCTAGAAAGTTTAGCATGAACGTTATTCTTAGTACTGGATACAATAAAATATACAACATTAAAACTTCGAATGAATATTCTTATACAACAAATGCGTTTGTACATCATAAATACAACTCAACTTTTCATAAATATACTATGAGCAACCTTGATTATCCATACATCCTGCAGCGGTACAAACGAACACTTGTCGCAATATCCATCCGGCTACTAGCTTGCTAATCCAACCTGTTTATCTGAAACAAATAAGGATTGGGATGAGACATAATGTCTCAGTGAGTTCCCCTAAATCCTAGGCTATAGGCAACCTCAAGGGGAAACCTACGGTCACCACGTGTCTACATTACAACCTGACGGTTGATTATACGTGTGTGGGGACTTGCATACTTAGACGGTAGTGCATACTAGAGCCGTCATAATCTTATCTTAACTTGTTATAGGCTTCACATCCTATATGTGTCATGGCGGTCGAGGGGGACCTAAAACCGCATTGCTAAAGATACGCTCTACGTATCGAGGCCTAAACATATCATAATCATGGCACGATGCTAAACCGGACGATTAGAGGAAACCTAAGATCGTCATCGGTATCATGTTCATAACTTGCTCTATACATAACTTGTACTTGTCTTAGCATCTAATGCTCTTAACTTGATCATACATGTAATCATTCTTGCATAAACATAACATAATCATATCTTGCATAAACGTATCTAAGTTCATTCATTAGGTTAGCGTTGAACAAACAATCATTATCTTGATTCATTTTACGGATAGTCCCTGGTGGAGTAACCCCGAGATCAATCCCATACATGACCGATGTACGTACATCGGACTCCCTCGGTGTCGTGCGGGTCCCTTGCGGCTTAAACAGTTCCCCTTAGGTCGAGAACCTCCCGTATCCCCCTGGCGTGGATAACAAGAGACACGAGCACCGACGTCTTGCTTACTCAGTGACATGCGGGTCCCTTACGGCTTGAATCGTTCTCATTATGAGAACCCCTTGTATCCCCCTGATGTGGATAGCAAGAGACATGTCACCTACACATATTAATCATGGTCTTGTCGTGCATATAAGTTAAACATATACATACTTGCTTGTTTACCTCGAAACCTTGATCGATCCGATTAATGGTAACTTATACTTGTTCATACTTAACATGGTGGAGGGATCTAACCTATCAATCCACAACTTACATATTTGCTAAGTGATCTAGCTCATATGCGAAGAGATTACACTTCGCGTCTTACTTACATATGTATTCATATTCCTATACTTGACATACTCAGAGATTCATGCTGTCTTGCTAATTCTCAACAACTATGTTGAGGCTCTACATTCATGCCATTCTTAATTCATAGCTACCCGAGTAATATCGGCTTAAACTCTCTTGAATCACTCTTGCCATTCATGTTAAGATTGCCATGATTTTCATTTCAAGAATCGTTTGATGTTATGTGCATTGCCTAGATGTTGTTTTGGGGTTATAAAGTTGTAAAACGTTGAAAGAAAAGCTTCGGAATGCACCACAGACCCTGAACTGGGCCAACAGGCCAAAGCAAGTTGGCCAAGTCCAGAGAGCCGCGCTAATAGCTCAGCTGGGGCGTGGCTCATCCTGAAAATTTCGCCATTAGCGTAGATTTCGCTAATAGCGTGGTTCTTCGGGTATGAGGTACAAAATTTCCAGTTTTGACCCAAAACTTATCCAAATCGATCCTGCAATGCACCATAATCATCCAGCAACATATATTGACTTTAAATAACATATTTCATGGCAAACTAACATGTAATCAACAAGAATTAATCAAAAGAACATTAGGGTTCTAAACCCCTCATAATCATAAATCAATACTTTCTAACATGAATTTACTCAACCAAAGGAAGGTAAACTATCTATGGAACTCACCTAAACATGTTTTCTTTCTTTCCTTCAAGTTCCAAGCTCAAACCCTAGACTCCTCTTCATTCTTGATCCACAATTTTCCAACCAAACCATGCTTAAATCCATGCTTCCTCTTGTTTCTTGCTTGCTAAGCCACCAAATTACATATCTTGTGAAACTTTGATGCCTTAGGGAAGGAAGGATGAGGGCGGTTCATAGAGAGAAGGAGGAGAGAATTATCTTCCCAAAACCTAGAGAGAGAAGTGAAATAAGAAATGAGATATTTTGGTGTCAAAATCACTTATATACTCCCTTGCGCGCAAATACTTAAATGCCCTTCGTCTTAACACGTGTTTGCCTGACACTGATACATAAGTCCGTGCTTGACTGATATTACATAATAATTTCATCCGTCGTACTTAACATTCTTCACCATAATCACTTTCCATGAACCTGAGTCCTCTGATACATTTAATAGATAAAGTTTCCTTTAGCTGATGAGCGGGATGTTACATTCTACCCCCCTTAAAAAAAATTTCGTCCTCGAAATTTAGAGATCGACTACCAATCATCATGACAAGACTTACTATCTATGGTCTGATTCAAACTTTTTCCATTCATACATATCCCAAAGGGTTCATTGTATCATGTCCTCATCTTGTTTCTTAACCCACATGCAATTGAACATAGCCTTCTTGATCTCAATATCACTCAAACTTAGAGTCATCTTAATATATCATGACTTGGAACTTACCTTGCTACACATAAACTTCTTGTCTCATACTCGCACCTTACCCACTTAACATAAACCATTCATAAAGGTAACTTATCATAAACTTGAACACTCAGGATTTTCCTTTTGACTGGAATCCTACCAGAAACCAGGTTTGCCCTGCAGTGCTTACTTGTAACTTTAAAACATCTTTTCATACATACATAATCTTATCGGGTAAACATATAATTCACACCTCAGTTTACTTATTGTACCTTGAGACATGCGTCTCTTTCTGACATTACTTATCTTGACGATTCTACGAATCTCTTATCTCTTTTCAGAGTCTTAAGAAATCTTTCGATCTCATTACCATTCTTATTGCACCCAAATTCATGGATGACTCATATAACTTGTCGTAGAGAGGTGAAATTAATTACGCCTACACATATAACATTCATCAACCCATCTTGTAACTTACATGCTCTTACACTTCCAACTTAAACCTCTTGCATTTGAATACTCTTAACATATACTTGTGTGTCTCATAAGACTTTTCGAAAATCCTTGTTGTTCACTTCAACACATTTGCTCTCCATAGCATTCGCTTACTTCCAAATGTCACTTCTTGTTAAATAATAACGATACATGTTCTAATATATTGCTTCAAAAGTTTTCTAAACATGAGTATTCGGATCCTTGGAACGAATAGAGACATAACCTTTTAAAAGAATTTTATGAAAATATTATGTTAAAAACAATTTCGTTTCCAAGTCTCTCAATACCCATTTTAAATTTAAGAGTTTTTAAATCATAGTTCGAAATCTTCATAGCAAGTATCGTGATCATTTAACAAGTTTGACATAAGAGGGCGTGCACTTCATCGTGCATAACTCATGATTCATATCTCCATCCATAATGAAATTCTTGAACTTCAAAAGTAACTTCTTTCTTATTCTTTCTCGACTTACATACATATCTTGGAGGCTCACATAATTGCATAACATAAATCATATAGGATCCTTAACCCTCATAACATTATCTCATTTCCTCGTTCTAAGAACAATAAACTTGAATCTTCAAAACATCATATCCGGTTACGATCACATATTATTATCTTATCCTGCATAACACTTCTTCTTTTAATACCGGTTCTACACTTGATAATTCAATCATTACTATAAGTCACAAAAGGAATCCTTCAACTCTTACATGTATTTCTCTTGTCATAGCACATACTCTTATATGCATCTTCCTTATCATAGTACATATTCTTCACTGACCGCATCAGTCTCATTACTTATTCAATATCTCAAAAACTCCTCGCTTGTTCCATAATGCTTCTTAAGAAGACTCTTACTATCAAGTTTCCTGTTCCATACTGTTAACTTTCGTTGCGCCACTCTGATTCCCACCAGTTGGCCTTAACCAATACTCCAATCCTTTAAGACGACTAAATTCCACATTCTCTTTCCCTATGAACATCATCTTCTTGAACCTTTCATGTGGCAACCATTGCCATAAACATGCACTTCCCAATACCTTGCAAGATTGGATCTCACGGTAGACTTGTCGAATTACCATATTATTTTACTTGGGAATAAACCTTACTTTCTCACTGGTTGAGTTCACCTCATGACACACACTTATCATACATATACTTGTCTCTGAGAAATCTCGAATCCTCATAGTAGATCCATCATAAATTATACATGCCTTTCATGATCTTGCTTCATTGCATCCTTGTATTCTCACATACTATGTTTTGCGTAATCAACTAATGCTTGCTCGTTAATTTCTTTCTTTAAGAAAACATTATATCATAACACACGGGTCATTGGTGTCGACGACTTCTCATCACATAAAATAAACATATTGAATTCTGGGTCCTAGTCGTTACCTTAGTTTTCACGGAACGAGTTGACAACATAACTATGCCATCAAACCTTGTTCCAGGTGAATTTAACTTACTCTATCCGAGTCATGACCGACTGGAACCTACAGAATTCCATTTTAAAATTTATAAACATGAACTCCAATCACCCATATGCGTCAACCTTTCTAAAATCTTGTAAACTTTTTGATTCATCATCATAACGAGCTTTAATAATTCAATTAAGCAAAACATAGATCCGGGGGAATACTCATAACTTCTTTAAATCTGAAAATCTTGTGACTTTGCATAATTCTTTACCACTTACCTTTCATCTCATGCCTTCGCATCCGCTTTATCCACTCACATGTCAGAACCTTAACACTCTCAACCCAAGCTCTTCCTCAGCTCTTGCCATGTTAACTTCTAAGGTTACCTTAAACCGGATTGATTCCGTTAATACTTGTCCATACATTTTCTTCCTTAAAAATCATAGGATGTGATGTGCATTCGATACTTGATGTTATATAGAATGTTTGTTGCATAAAAGATTATGAAAACAGCTCCCAATAGCTACTTAAGGCCCTAGAGACGAAATGACAGGTTTCAGAAAAACTGAAAATTTTCGCTCCAGGTTCGCTATTAGCGAAATCCTCTGGAGTAATTTCGCTATTAGCGAAATTTTCGCTATTGGCATGTTTTCTTCAGCTCGGTTTTCCAAAAGTCATATTTTACATAAAAATCCTATTTCCCCAAGTATTCCAATGCATATCATTCCTTCCAAACATCTTAAAACAATTCTATAACCTTTGCATGGCAAGCATTAACATCAATCGATTCAATTCACGGCACATTAGAAACTAATATCTTGTTCATCATAACACATTACATAAAGCTTCCACATAAAACCTTAACTTCGTCCGCTACGAACGACTTAACTTATTTCTCAATCCCTGAGAGCTTACTAATTCCATCAACACATGACGACTTCTCCTTAACTTTTAGCCTTATACTTACGTTCCAGAATATATTTCCTTTGCGTACAATAAACCCATTCTAACAAAAACTCTTACCGAAGCTTCCGGTCATAGTTAAATATTCCAAACTCTGTACTTACGGGCATACGAAATATTACTAGCATTTTACCCAACGTTGCCAGAACATCCTGTCTTAATATTACTATACATTCCCGGAGGATTCATACTTCTACATGCTTAGTTCACCGGCCACCTACTGACACGATCAACCTCTTACTAATACTCAATCCAAGTTCTTACTTCTGAGTTCACACTTTCCAGTGCATCTTCATCACATACTTCGTTCCTCCTGGGTCCTATTCAGCTCTCAGGCATCCGTTCTAATCATCGAACGCTAAATTGAGTTGATCAGGCTCAACTAACATCAACAACTAGAACATTTACCCGGAACCCAATGGTCCCACTACCTTAGTTGTAACTTAATGACCCAAGGCACGGTCTGAATCAACCTGCTCTGATACCAATTGTAACACCCATACTAAACGTATCTAGAAAGTTTAGCATGAACGTTATTCTTAGTACTGGATACATTAAAATATACAACATTAAAACTTCGAATGAATATTCTTATACAACAAATGCGTTTGTACATCATAAATACAACTCAACTTTTCATAAATATACTATGAGCAACCTTGATTATCCATACATCCTGCAGCGGTACAAACGAACACTTGTCGCAATATCCATCCGGCTACTAGCATGCTAATCCAACCTGTTTATCTGAAACAAATAAGGATTGGGATGAGACATAATGTCTCAGTGAGTTCCCCTAAATCCTAGGCTATAGGCAACCTCAAGGGGAAACCTACGGTCACCACGTGTCTACATTACAACCTGACGGTTGATTATACGTGTGTGGGGACTTGCATACTTAGACGGTAGTGCATACTAGAGCCGTCATAATCTTATCTTAACTTGTTATAGGCATCATTTCCTATACGTGTCATGGCGGTCGAGGGGGACCTAAAACTGCATTGCCAAAGATATGCTCTACGTATCGAGGCCTAAACATATCATAATCATGGCACGATGCTAAACCGGACGATTAGGGGAAACCTAAGATCGTCATCGGTATCATGTTCATAACTTGCTCTATACATAACTTGTACTTGTCTTAGCATCTAATGCTCTTAACTTGATCATACATGTAATCATTCTTGCATAAACATAACATAATCATATCTTGCATAAACGTATCTAAGTTCATTCATTAGGTTAGCATTGAACAAACAATCATTATCTTGATTCATTTTACGGATAGTCCCGGGTGGAGTAACCCCGAGATCAATCCCATACATGACCGATGTACGTACAACGGACTCCCTCGGTGTCGTGCGGGTCCCTTGTGGCTTAAACTATTCCCCTTAGGTCGAGAACCTCCCGTATCCCCCTGGCATGGATAACAAGAGACACGAGCACCTACGTCTTGCTTACTCAGTGACATACGGGTCCCTTACGGCTTGAATCGTTCTCATTATGAGAACCCCTTGTATCCCCCTGATGTGGATAGCAAGAGACATGTCACCTACACATATTAATCATGGTCTTGTCGTGCATATAAGTTAAACATATACATACTTGCTTGTTTACCTCGGAACCTTGATCGATCCGATTAATGGTAACTTATACTTGTTCATACTTAACATGGTGGAGGGATCTAACCTATCAATCCACAACTGATGAGTCATAGATAGTATTATTTATTGCCTTATTTAGTTTAGTTTTATTTTAGATTTGATTTTATTTTATTGCATTTTATTTTAGTTTAGAATATTTTACTTCAAATTGTCTTTTATTTTATTTTAGGAATAAATATATGGTGGAAGGTGCCTTGGAGCAAAAGAAAGAGGACTGGAGCAAAATACAGCGCAAGAATACGAAGATACGGGGCAAAAATACAATTCCCCTTACCAGAAGCTTGGCACGGCCCGTGCCAATATGTGGCACGGCCGTGCCCGTCCCCAGGATCCTGTTTTGCTGCTTTTCTTCGGGCCCAAGTTACCCTGTTGCAGCTTTACTGTTTTATCCCTTTAGTTGCTTAGTTTCTAAGTCGAATGTAAAGCTATAAATAGAGTAGCTCTCCACCATAAACAATCATGCTTTACTTTGTTTATTTCAATTGCTATTTTAATAAAAGTCTTTATTTTCCCTTTTACTTTCTTTACAATTTATTTTACCGTATTTCTCTCTTCTTCCTCCATGTCTACGATGAACATAAGTGAGTAGACTTCTTAGTCTTAGGATTATTGGGGAGTCTAATGACTCAATCCTAAACAAAACATGTCTAAACCCTAATTTCTATGTAACCCTAATTTCTAATCTAGATTCACCGTCTTAACGTGGATTAACAATTATCAAACTGTGGAAGCGAAAGCGGAGGGTTTGATAATCGTTAATCCATCATCCCAAACATCAATTCATAAAGCGAGAGCGGAGTCTTGATGTTGGAACAAGTGAATCTAGACAATAATTGCAAAACAGTGAAATAGTCTTTGCAATTATTGAGACAAAGAGTAGTTTCAATCCTCTATGCATCTTCTAGTAATCATGTCAGTGAAATAGGCTTGGTTGCTAGAAGTAAACTCTCACCGGACTTTCATCGGAAAGGTGAGGGGCTAAGGGAAACCGGTCTTTAGAAATTAGTGTGTAAATCATGAAATTAGATGTTTAGGTTTTGTCTAGTGAAGGATTAGTTATTAAGATGAACCAATGATCCTAAGGCCCTTTATTATTATTGTTTTTACCTTCAGCAATCAAACTCTTTCTTATCAACTTTCTCTCCTCTAATCATTCATTAAAAGTTGATTAAGTTGAACAACTCCCTAGCGGAACGATACTCTACTTACTACTATTACTTCGATAGGCCGTGCACTTGCGGTTTGGCCCTATCAAGTTTTTGGCGCCGTTGCCGGGGAGTTAACTAATTTAATTAGCTTTTTTTTAGTGATTAGAATTCTCTCTTCTTTCTCTTTTCTTTTTATTTTTAACTTTTTATTTTCCTTCATCATTAACTTCTTGGAAAGCATAAAAATAATACCAACATGGCTGAAAGACGTGCTCTTAAAGAATACGTGACTTCTTCAATGGAAGAGCCATATGCTATTATTGTGTATCCAACGGTTGAAGATGAAGATTTTGAAATTAAGCCTGCCCAACTTAAGATGGTGCAGCAAAATTATTTTTCGGGATCCCCCGATGAGGATCCCAATCTCCATATCTCAACTTTTTGGCGGCTCACCGTAACATATAAGAAAAACCAAGAAACCTTGAGACTACATCTCTTCCCTTTTTCTCTAAAAGATAAAGCTCTCAATTGGTTCCATTCCCTAAGAGTTGGTTCCATTACCTCATGGGACCAATTGAAGCGTGAATTTCTCATCCGTTTCCTTCCCCCATCAAAAATTGGCCAACTAAGGGCAAAGCTTTTTCAATTTACTCAAAAAGAGGGGGAATCTCTTCATGATTCATGGGGACGTTTTAAGGATATGCTTAAACTTTGCCCCCTCCATGGACTAGAGGAATGGTTGATCATCCACACTTTTTACAATGGTTTATCTCATGCTACTAAAATCTTTGTTGATACAGCTGCAGGTGGTGCTCTAATGAACAAAAACTTCAAAACAGCCTATGCGTTGATTGAAGACATGGCTCGAAATCTCTTTCTATGGACTGATGAAGAACTCGCTACAAAGTCTTCACCCTCCAAAAAGAGGGCAGGTATGTACGAAGTCTCTAACTACGACCACCTTGCTTCTAGGATTGATGCACTAGCCCACAAATTTGAAAAACTTAATGTTAGTGATACTACTTCTACATCTCCATGTAAAACATGTAGTGAATGCAAACTAGGTCGTGTTGAGCAATTAAATTTTATTCAAAATAACCAAGGGGTAAGTTTTGACCAAAGCCCTAATGAAAATCCCTTGGTTCAAAGAACAACACCACCAAGTTATGCTAATGATCAAGAGGTTATTCAAAAGTCTAATCTTGAACTTTTAATGGAAAATTATCTTCTTAACCAAACCGAGCAGCTCAAAGAGCTTGCAAATCAAACTAGACTTTTGAATGACTCTTTTGTTTCACTTACATCAAAAGTAGACTCTATCTTCTCTCACAACAAGGTCCTAGAGGCTCAGCTCTCTCTAGTTGTTCAATTTTGCCAACCTAGAATGAACGCCGTTACACTTAGGAGTGGTAAGCAATTAGAAGACCCCTTAAGAGTCAAGCCTAGTGAGGAAGAGACTAGCAACCCACAAGGTGAGATGGCTAAAGAAGAAAGTGAGAAACCACAAAGTGAGGAAGTTACACCACCTCCCTTCAAACCAAAGATTCCTTTCCCTCAAAGATTTGCCAAGTCTAAGCTTGATGAGCAATTTAAAAAGTTCATTGAAATGATGAATAAAATCTACATTGATGTTCCCTTCACCGATGTCCTAACTCAAATGCCCACCTATGCTAAATTTTTAAAAGAAATTCTTTCAAAAAAAAGAAAAATTGAGGAGAGTGAAACGGTGAACCTTACGGAGGAATGTAGTGCCATTATCCAAAATAAGTTGCCACCCAAGCTTAAGGATCCAGGAAGTTTCTCAATACCTTGTGTCATAGGGTCTGAAATAGTAAAGAGGGCAATGTGTGACTTAGGAGCTAGTGTCAGTTTGATGCCTTTATCTCTTTATGAGAGATTGGGATTGGGGGAGCTTAAGTCAACTAGGATGACCCTACAATTAGCGGACCGTTCCCTTAAGTATCCAGCTGGAATCATAGAGGATGTCCCTGTCAAGGTAGGAGAAATCTACGTCCCTACGGACTTTGTTGTGATGGAAATAGAGGAGGATAACCAAGTACCCATACTTTTGGGAAGGCCCTTCCTTGCTACCGCTGGGGCTATAATTGATGTTAAACATGGAAAATTGGAATTTAATGTTGGTGAGGATACTGTTGAATTTGAACTTGCTAAACTTATGAAAAATCCCTCCATTAAAGACTCTTGTTGCATGTTAGATATAATTGACCGTTGTGTAAAAGAATGCTCCTTAGCATCAACTACACATGATGGTTTGGAGGTATGCTTGGTTAGTGATGCAGGTACAAAGCTAGAAGGAGATGCCAAAGCCTACGAGGAGTTATTGAATGAAAACCCTCCCATGGAAGGTTTGGGCATGGAAGAATTAATGAAAGAAGAAGCAGCCCCTCTACCAAAAGAGGCGCCAAAGGTGGAACTCAAACCACTCCCACCAAGCTTGAGGTATGAATTCTTGGGCCCTAACTCAACCTACCCTGTTATTGTGAATGCAAACTTGAATGAGGTAGAAACTGAAAAATTACTCTATGTCCTCAAGAAATACCCTAAGGCTATAGGTTATACCATTGATGACATCAAGGGAATAAACCCCTCATTGTGTACACATAGGATACTACTTGAAGAGGACTATAAGCCCTCCGTTGAGCACCAAAGAAGGTTAAATCCTAACATGAAAGAAGTTGTGAAAAAGGAAGTCTTAAAACTCCTAGATGAAGGTGTTATTTATCCAATTTCTGATTCTAAATGGGTTAGTCCAGTTCAAGTTGTACCTAAAAAGGGTGGTCTCACGGTTATTAAAAATGATAAAAATGAATCCATTGCAACTAGAACCGTCACCGGTTGGAGGATGTGTATTGACTATAGGAAGCTTAACAAAGCAACCCGTAAAGATCACTTCCCACTCCCTTTTATAGACCAAATGTTAGAAAGGTTAGCGAAGCATTCACACTTTTGTTACTTAGATGGCTATTCCGGATTCTTACAAATACCCATCCACCCTAATGACCAAGAGAAAACTACCTTCACTTGCCCTTTTGGTACTTTTGCCTATAGGAGAATGCCCTTTGGTCTTTGCAATGCTCCCGCTACCTTTCAAAGATGCATGATGTCTATCTTTTAAGATTTTGTTGAAGATATAATGGAAGTTTTTATGGATGATTTTTCTGTGCATGGATCCAGTTTTGATAATTGCTTAACTAACCTGGAAAAAGTTTTAGAAAGATGTGAACAGGTGAACTTAGTGCTGAATTGGGAGAAATGCCACTTCATGGTAAGAGAAGGAATCGTCCTAGGACACTTAGTTTCTGAACGAGGTATAGAGGTAGACAAAGCAAAAATCGAAATTATTGAAAAAATGTCTCCTCCCACCTCAGTAAGGGAAGTAAGGAGTTTCCTAGGACATGCCGGATTTTACCGCCGTTTCTTCAAAGACTTTTCTTCAATCACTAAGCCACTAACCAGTTTGCTCCTTAAGGATGCAGATTTTGTGTTTGATGATGCATGCCTAAAAGCATTTTGCAGGTTAAAAGAAGCTTTGGTCACTGCCCCAATCATACAACCGCCAGATTGGAACTTACCCTTTGAAATAATGTGTGATGCAAGTGACTATGCAGTTGGGGCCGTGTTGGGACAAAGAAAGGATAAGAAGATGCACGCCATTTATTATGCAAGTAAGACCCTTGATGGGGCACAGGTAAATTATGCTACAACTGAGAAGGAACTATTAGCAGTAGTCTATGCTATTGACAAATTCAGGCCATACTTGGTAGGATCAAAAATCATTATTTACACAGATCACTCGGCAATAAAATATTTGTTAAACAAGAAAGATGCCAAACCAAGATTGATCCGATGGATTTTGCTCCTCCAAGAATTTGACATCGAAATAAAGGATAAAAAGGGTACTGAAAATGATGTAGCTGATCACCTGTCCCGCCTTAGGGAACCCAATGAGGATGAGTTGCCTTTGGATGATTCCTTCCCGGATGACCAACTCTTCTTATTGGCACAAACTAACACACCGTGGTATGCAGATTTTGTTAATTTTCTTGCAGCAGGAGTAATACCACCTAACTTGAACTACCAGCAAAAGAAAAAATTCTTCCATGATCTCAAGCACTACTATTGGGATGAGCCTTACCTCTTCAAAAGAGGCTCGGATGGAGTTTTTAGAAGATGCATCCCTGAAAGCGAGGTAAGTAGTATTCTTCACCATTGTCATTCCTCCTCCTATGGTGGCCACGCCAGTAGTCAAAAAACTTCTTTTAAAATACTTCAATCTGGTTTCTGGTGGCCATCACTTTTTAAGGATGTGCATCTCTTTGTTTCTAAATGTGACAATTGTCAACGCACCGGTAATATTACTAAAAGGAATGAAATGCCCTTAAAGAACATCCTTGAAGTTGAAATTTTCGATGTATGGGGTATTGATTTCATGGGGCCATTTCCTTCTTCTTTTGGTAATCAATACATATTGGTGGCTGTTGACTATGTGTCCAAATGGGTTGAGGCCATTGCTTCCCCCACCAATGATGCCCATGTAGTTATGAAATTGTTCAAAAAGGTTATCTTTCCAAGGTTTGGGGTGCCAAGGGTTGTCATAAGCGATGGAGGGTCTCACTTCATTTCTAAGCACTTTGAAAAACTTTTACAAAAATATGGAGTGAAACATAAAGTCGCAACACCCTATCACCCGCAAACTAGTGGACAAGTTGAGGTCTCAAATAGACAAATAAAGGCCATTCTTGAAAAGACAGTTTCTATCTCTAGGAAAGATTGGTCAAGTAAGCTTGATGATGCTCTTTGGGCCTATAGAACAGCTTACAAAACTCCCATTGGAATGACTCCTTTTAAGCTAATTTATGGGAAATCTTGTCACCTCCCGGTTGAACTTGAGCACAAAGCTTATTGGGCAATTAGGAACCTTAACTTGGACCCAAAACTATCCAGTCAAAAAAGGAAACTTCAACTGAGTGAGTTAGAGGAACTTAGGTTAGATGCCTATGAGAATGCTCGCATTTACAAAGAAAGAACAAAAAAATGGCATGATAAACATATCCTTAAAAAGGACTTCAAAATAGGTGACCTTGTGCTACTCTTTAATTCTAGGATGAAGCTCTTTCCAGGAAAACTAAGGTCTAGGTGGTCTGGTCCGTTTCAAGTCCGCAAGGTCTATCCCTATGGGGCTATTGAAATTTTTTCTGAAAAAACCGGACCATTCAAAGTTAACGGACATAGGCTAAAGGTTTATAATGTAGGGGAAAGGACTGAAGTAGTGGCTGCTTGGAGACTTATTGACCCGCCTTAAAGATGTTTTTCTTTTTGTCAAGCTAATGACGGTAAAAGAGCGCTTCGTGGGAGGCAACCCACGCTTTTAACTGCTTTTGTTTTGTTTTTCTTTGTTCTATGTTGTTTTGTAGGTAATTGTCCAAGTATGATTCGACAAGAATTCAAGAAATTGAAAATTTTTGAAGCCTCCTTATCAGAAGGTTGGCACGGCCCGTGCTAAGGTTGGCACGGCCGTGCCATGTTTTTCAAGCAAAATGGGGGGCAAGGAAACAGAATGTTGGCACGGCCCGTGCTGAGGATGGCACGGCCGTGCCAGCTTACAGATCCCAAAATTCATCAATTTTTGCTATTTATAGCACACTGTGAGCTTTCTGCACCCCTTTCTTCCATTCTATTTCTTCTTCTTCTTTTTTAATTTCTTTTTCTTTTGAATCATTGAGGACAATGCTTCCCCTAAGTGTGTGTGTGGGGGGGGGGGGGGGGGGGGGCCTAATAAAGTGTCTAGAGTCATAGTGTTCCCAAACTCCCTTGAACTTTATTCTTTTGTTTTGTTTTTATAGCAAGAGGCATGACTAAGTAGCTTGTTTTTAATGTAAATATGGCATGAAAGTTTTTTTTGTTTTGTCTCTTCTCTAAAGGTTGTTTCTTGTACATAAAAGTAGTTTCTTGTGTTTCTTATGTTCTTGCTATACCCATATCTTGTTTTAATGTGAAAATTCTCCAATGAGAAAAGCACCCGGTTGCAATCCTTGAGCAAATGTATGAATAGGTATTTTAAGGAACACGTTCTATCTTTAATGTTAACTTAGACCCTTTAAAGTCTTAAGAGTAAAAGTAGTATAAGTTTGTGTGGGAAATTAATCAAATTGTTCTTAATTGTTATATTCTTATTAATTTGTTAAAGTTAAATGGGGCGGGAGAATGGCACCAACATGTGGGGGAAAGGACAATCCCTAACTTCCTAATTGTGGTGGTGACTCCCTAATTTGAACTTAATGTGAAACAAATTCATCAATGCTAGGGGGAAAGGACAATTACATCCAAAAAGACTTCCTACGCGGAGATGAAATAAATAAAATTTTGCAGCACTGCTTAGGGTGATTTTGAATCTAGGGGGAAAGGACAATTACATCCGAGAAGACTTCCTACGAGGATAGATAGCCCCTAAGCATCTGCAGCCCCTTGTGCTTAATTGTTAATCTAATCTAATTTTAACTTAAATTCCCATCACTCTTATATGAAATGAAGAAAGGACTTTTCTCGGTTACTTTAGCACTAAGGATAGAACCTATTCCTCATAATATATGTCTTATACAAGAGCAAGAAAAGGGTTGGACTGCACACACACACTCGCTTGAGACTTGATGTTGGGTAGAATAGGTTCATGAGAAGTATTTGAAATTGTAATTAGTGTACTTGAAGCAAAGCCTTTCTTTTGAGACATTTGTTCTTAATATTGCCATAATCAAATCTTTTGTTGCTGCTATGTTTGCTGCCTTTTGCTTGAGGACAAGCAAAGATTCAAGTGTGGGGGAGTTTGATGAGTCATAGATAGTATTATTTATTGCCTTATTTAGTTTAGTTTTATTTTAGATTTGATTTTATTTTATTGCATTTTATTTTAGTTTAGAATATTTTACTTCAAATTGTCTTTTATTTTATTTTAGGAATAAATATATGGTGGAAGGTGCCTTGGAGCAAAAGAAAGAGGACTGGAGCAAAATACAGCGCAAGAATACGAAGATACGGGGCAAAAATAC
This sequence comes from Medicago sativa, assembly GCF_051527215.1. Taxonomy (NCBI): domain Eukaryota; kingdom Viridiplantae; phylum Streptophyta; class Magnoliopsida; order Fabales; family Fabaceae; genus Medicago; species Medicago sativa. The sequence continues at coordinate 34,256,466 of NC_140755.1, read as the reverse complement.
AATTCCCCTTACCAGAAGCTTGGCACGGCCCGTGCCAATATGTGGCACGGCCGTGCCCGTCCCCAGGATCCTGTTTTGCTGCTTTTCTTCGGGCCCAAGTTACCCTGTTGCAGCTTTACTGTTTTATCCCTTTAGTTGCTTAGTTTCTAAGTCGAATGTAAAGCTATAAATAGAGTAGCTCTCCACCATAAACAATCATGCTTTACTTTGTTTATTTCAATTGCTATTTTAATAAAAGTCTTTATTTTCCCTTTTACTTTCTTTGCAATTTATTTTACCGTATTTCTCTCTTCTTCCTCCATGTCTACGATGAACATAAGTGAGTAGACTTCTTAGTCCTAGGATTATTGGGGAGTCTAATCCTAAACAAAACATGTCTAAACCCTAATTTCTATGTAACCCTAATTTCTAATCTAGATTCACCGTCTTAACGTGGATTAACAATTATCAAACTGTGGAAGCGAAAGCGGAGGGTTTGATAATCGTTAATCCATCATCCCAAACATCAATTCATAAAACGAGAGCGGAGTCTTGATGTTGGAACAAGTGAATCTAGACAATAATTGCAAAACAGTGAAATAGTCTTTGCAATTATTGAGACAAAGAGTAGTTTCAATCCTCTATGCATCTTCTAGTAATCATGTCAGTGAAATAGGCTTGGTTGCTAGAAGTAAACTCTCACCGGACTTTCATCGGAAAGGTGAGGGGCTAAGGGAAACCGGTCTTTAGAAATTAGTGTGTAAATCATGAAATTAGATGTTTAGGTTTTGTCTAGTGAAGGATTAGTTATTAAGATGAACCAATGATCCTAAGGCCCTTTATTATTATTGTTTTTACCTTCAACAATCAAACTCTTTCTTATCAACTTTCTCTCCTCTAATCATTCATTAAAAGTTGATTAAGTTGAACAACTCCCTAGCGGAACGATACTCTACTTACTACTATTACTTCGATAGGCCGTGCACTTGCGGTTTGGCCCTATCAACAACTTACATATTTGCTAAGTCATCTAGCTCATATGCGAAGAGATTACACTTCGCGTCTTACTTACATATGTATTCATATTCCTATACTTGATATACTTAGAGATTCATGCTGTCTTGCTAATTCTCAACAACTATGTTGAGGCTCTACATTCATGCCCTTCTTAATTCATAGCTACCCGAGTAATATCGGCTTAAACTCTCTTGAATCACTCTTGCCATTCATGTTAAGATTGCCATGATTTTCATTTCAAGAATCGTTTGATGTTATGTGCATTGCCTAGATGTTGTTTTGGGGTTATAAAGTTGTAAAACGTTGAAAGAAAAGCTTCGGAATGCACCACAGACCCTGAACTGGGCCAACATGCCAAAGCAAGTTGGCCAAGTCCAGAGAGCTGCGCTAATAGCTCAGCTGGGGCGTGGCTCATCCTGAAAATTTCGCTATTAGCGTAGATTTCGCTAATAGCGTGGTTCTTCGGGTCTGAGGTACAAAATTTCCAGTTTTGACCCAAAACTTATCCAAATCGATTCTGCAATGCACCATAATCATCCAGTAACATATATGGACTTTAAATAACATATTTCATGGCAAACTAACATGTAATCAACAAGAATTAATCAAAAGAACATTAGGGTTCTAAACCCCTCATAACCATAAATCAATACTTTCTAACATGAATTTACTCAACCAAAGGAAGGTAAACTATCTATGGAACTCACCTAAACATGTTTTCTTTCTTTCCTTCAAGTTCCAAGCTCAAACCCTAGACTCCTCTTCATTCTTGATCCACAATTTTCCAACCAAACCATGCTTAAATCCATGCTTCCTCTTGTTTCTTGCTTGCTAAGCCACCAAATTACATATCTTGTGAAACTTTGATGCCTTAGGGAAGGAAGGATGGGGGCGGTTCATAGAGAGAAGGAGGAGAGAATTATCTTCCCAAAACCTAGAGAGAGAAGTGAAATGGGAAATGAGATATTTTGGTGTCAAAATCACTTATATACTCCCTTGCGCGCAAATACTTAAATGCCCTTCGTCTTAACACGTGTTTGCCTGACACTGATACATAAGTCCGTGCTTGACTGATATTACATAATAATATCATTCGACGTACTTAACATTCTTCACCATAATCAATTTCCATGAACCTGAGTCCTCTGATACATTTAATAGATAAAGTTTCCTTTAGCTGATGAGTGGGATGTTACACATGTAGATTTGGTTTAAAAAAAAAGGAGAATAGCTACTACTCATATCTCATAATCTTCTTAGTAATTAGACAAGAGCAAGACATAAAAATCATAATCCAGAATAATTGATCTTGAGTTTATCCATAAGGTAGTCATTGAATATTGCCCCTAGTTCCTAAAGCATTTAAATTACAAGAACCTTAAAACTATGTTTCATGGGTTTAATTCAAATAAACATTATATTTATTATAATAACTAATTATAATGAATATATATAGCACGAAAAGAAACTAATAACAACCAAAAAGAAAGCAAATTTTCTAATCAAACAGGAAGGTACCAATCACAAGTTTTCGGTTCCTTAGAATGTGGATCATTTCTTCTTCTTTTTTTTTTTTGGTGGAACCATTTCTTCTTCTTTTAACAAACACAACTTGGAAAACTCATATATACTGTGTTTGTAACTAATTATTATATGATTGCAAAATAAACCAAATAAAGAAAAGATGATTTGCCTTTTACCTGATGAATATCACGTTTTTCTTTTTCTTTATGTGATAGAGAACTAATTTGTGTACTTCTATGTAACAATTTATCAATTAAGTTCAGAGAAACAAACATAAATCCCAAATAAATAATTCAACAAACTATAATCTAAATAACTCGACAAATCAAATATATATTTACATCAATATCAAACAACACGAATTTAACAAAGTTAGAAAACAATGAAAATTAACAACCCTTCACTACCCATATGATCATGCAACTCTTACGGTGAATAGAGACTCCCCCCTACAAACTCATCCTAAAGCATGTTAGATGTAATCTAATGATTCACAGACCTAATATTAGTGAAAGATAGTCTCACCCTTACCTTAGAATTATCGATTAGCAGCCATTCTCTTGGTTCTTCTCTCCTCTTGTTCTCTTCTCTCTAAACCTTGTTTTCTCCAAATCCTTGTTTTTTTTTTTTTTTTTTTTTGCATATGTTAGTCTTTCAACCTAATATCTCCTCTATTTATAATACTAATTTCTTTTCTTAAATCTAATTAGGCCCAATAACTCTCTTCTTTCTATTTCAGCCCCCAAATCTACTTATTCTAATAATTATATTTCTCCGCTAAATATATTCTTCCACTAAATATATTCTCCCACTAAATATATACAATAGGGGCTACTAATAAATATATTTCTACACCAGATAACATATATATTTCCACACAAAATAACAAATATATTTCTACATCAAATAACAAATATATTTCTACACAAAATAACCCCACAACTTAATATTTATTTTATTTTTGAATCTTATTTTATTAAACAATAAAATAAGTCACAATGTCTCATAAATTTCTCTAAAATCATATAAATCACATAAATCTTATAAATCACACTAATCATATAAGTATATTCTAAAACTCATTAAAATAATTAAATAATCGAAACGGTCGTTACAACAGTCACCCTGTTCTTGGTTTTCCCTCTCGGGAATTCACCATTTTCAACCCAAAAACCCCCAATTTTGATCCCCTTGACCCCAAATTCGACCCCAACACTTATACACTTGATTACAAACATAAAAAGGCATTCAAAACCACAACAAACATCGGATTAAAACACTAATTCATCTCAAATCATCATCTAGTTCATTTTCACCAAAAACCACCATTTTTCTCATTTCTCATTCAAACTTCAAAACAACCACACCAATTCAAAACACATTGACAATTAAACATAAATGAAGTGAATTCAAACATGTTTCTGAAGGTGAGAAAAACACAAGAAGGGGGGGTTGAATTGTGTTTTGAAAAATTCTTCGTTTCTCCAAAAAAAAAACTGAACACACTGATCAGAAGCTAAGTGAGATAGCTTCTGAAGTGATAAACAGAATCTGAACGCAGCGGATAAAAATAGAGAGAGAAGAAGAAAGACACAAAGCAATTATATAGGTTCCTTTCACAAACCGGAAATAGTCCTGTCCCCCTTGCACTTCCAAGGAGAGTTCACTAGAATGTAATATCTGATTACAATTGCTCAAGCACACAGCAAGAAACTTCCTTTTGCTCAAGCACACTTTGCAAGAGTCTTCCTATGATCAAGAACACAATCAAGAGACTTCTATGCTCAAGCACAACTGCAAGAGACTTCTATGCTCAAGCACAACTGCAAGAGACTTCTAAACAAACAAGATTACAAAGAATAATGTTTGAGGTTGAACACTTGATATACAATCAGAGGTGCTCTCAATACAATCAGATACAGACTCTAAGACTTAAGAATTTCTAAGATGAGAACTTTGAGAAACAGAAATTCTAAGTGAATGCAGAACAATTTCAGCAGAGGTTTGGCACTTGTAAAAATGTTGAGAGTCTTTCGTTCATCATTGCCAAATCTCTAAGACTTCACTCCTTTATATAGAGGTGTGAAAGAGACGTTGTGAAATTACCAGCACATCAAAGAGTTGTTTTTGAAGCTTGATCTTTCACCAATGATCTTTTGCCTGATTTGGTTGTTGTCCTATGAAGAACCAATTTGAAATCCATTCCCATTGTGAAGGAACATCTTTGCAGGCATAGCTGTTATTCTGGAGCTGTTTTCTTGTCTTGTAGCGTGGACACAAAACAGAGTAGTGGAGAAGGTGGTTGTACAGTTCGTACAAAGTACAATGTCAAGGCTTTTTGAAGATAAGCTTCCAAAGTCTTCAAATCTTCACCAAAATGACCGTTGCAAAGTTCCACTAGTCTTCTGCAGTGTTTTCGAATCCAATAGACAGCTTTTGAAGTGTTGATCCTTGAATCCTCAGCTTGTGGTGAAAATCAGCTTCTGATGAGATCGCTTCTGAACTATCCGCTTCTGAAGAACTTCAGCTTCTGATGACTTTCTGCTTCTGATGACTTTCAGCTTCTGATAACGTCATCATTCTTCAGGAGCACTTTTGTCTTCAGATGCTTCTCTTCAGATGCTTTCAAGCTTTCTTTTCTTGATTCCTTAGCTCTCTTTTTGTTCTTCAGAACCTTTATATGATGTAAATTTTAAACTATGGTCTTGTACACTTGAACAAATATTAGCTAGTCCAATTGATAATTTTTAATACCTTATTATCATCAAAACTTTTAAGGTTCATTGTTAAACACATTTTGTTCCAACAATCTCCCTCTTTTTGATGATGACAAACAATAGTATTTAAAATTAGATCAATTGTTGTTAATCTAATTAACGAGTTGACTTTGGGGTTCTGAGGTTTGTAAGCTCAGAGTCTGAGGTTTGTAAGCTCTAACTCCCCCTGAGTCTGATAGTCTTTAAGGTGAGGTTTGTAAGCCCCCCCTAAGTTCTATTCAGGTTAATTAAATTCATTTTAGCGCATAATAATATCAGAGCTTAAAAAGAAATCTTTAGAGTAGATTATAGATAAGAAAAATGGCCCATTTAATTTTATTTGAAATTTGATACTCCTTCTTTCGTTCATAGCTTATACCTTTCAGGTAAAAAATGATAGAAGTTTTTCAAAATAATTTTCAAATATCATTAATGGGGCTCAGAGCCTTTAAATACTATCACATATACTCCCCCTTTTGTCATTAGCAAAAAGAAAATAAGCATTAAAGACAAAAAGATATAGAGAAAAACTCAAATATGAAGAGAGTATAACTATAATCAGAACCTATAATCTTATCACAGTATAATCAGAGCAAAAATAATGAAGTAAATCAGAGCAACGTATAAATATTAGAACAAAATAACAAAGCAATATGCATCAGAACAGACTTATGCAATTCAATAATATTCAGAACCAGTAAGAGATGCAGGACAAAAGATGTTCAGAAGCAAAACATAAAACAACAAAAACTATCAACTAGGGTGTGCAACTAAGGTTTGGGTTGTTGTTGTTGCATCATGTTCATCATTCTTTCCATTTGTTCAGCTTGCTTCTTCACCAATTCTTCAAGAGCTAGTTGCCTCTGAAGAAGAGCATCTTCCCTTGCCTTTGATTCCTTCTGTTGCTTGGCCAGTTTCTGCTTCAGCATCTTGAACATTCTAGCTTCCCTTGTCTTGTAGTCTGCTTCTGAGTATAAGAGCTCATTTGTCAGATACAGCTTGGGACCTCTGACTCGTCTAGCTGATTGAGAATTCTTAAAGAATCTCCTAATAGTAGCAGCTTTGACCCTTATGCATTTGTTGCTCACAGCTTCTAACAGGTCAGAAGCTCTTCTCTTCAAGGATGCCCATTCTTCCTCATAAGCAATTGGAAGATCAATCATTCTTCTAAGCTGAACCCGATCTTGCATCTCTGAATTGATCTTGAGTAGCTCAGATTCAATGTATTCAGATTCCAAGATGTCTTGGGGTGGTTGTTCAAGGATTTCTAGGTCTGAGGGTTGGTCAGAAGCACTAAGGGAAAGGTCTTGAACAGGTTCAGACTCTGGAATGGTGAGGTTCTGATCAAGTTGGGTTGATGAGGATGATTGGTCAGAGTTAATGTCTATAAACATATCAGAGGCATGATCATTTTGATCATCCTCAGAGTTGAAGTCCATATCAGACACACCAGCATAGTGGGTTACCTTGACTATTTGTACTGGTAAAGGAATGGTAGATGACTGAGTTGGCTCAAGAACAGGTTGTTCAGGAGCAACTGGTTCGGGTATGATATGTTCAAGAACAGTAGGTTCAGGAACAGTTTGTTTTGGGCTGGTTGAGGGGGCCAAATGTGGTTCAGATTGTGTGCTAGGTGGTTGTTTTTGTGGTGAGGGGGTCTTTTGTGGTTCAGGTTGTTGTTGTTGGGGGCTTTCTGAAATGACTTTTTCAGAAGCAGCTGCTTCAGAAGCCATTTCAGAGGCTTTTTCTGAGTTGACATTAACCTCTTCAGGTGAAATCATGTTTAGGGGTTTGATGTTTAGAGGTTGAGGATGATGGAGGAGAATTCTATCAATGAATTAGTTTCTTTTCTCAGCCATGTCATCTATCTTTTGATCAATTATATGACCAACAGGCTCATAGGAGCTAGTCTGAGAGGACTTTTTGTGAGTTTTGGTTGATGTGGGATGACTTTTTACTAGTTTTGGGTAGCGTTGTTCTAAGGATTTATCATCATTAGAATCAGAAGATGATGATAAGGTTGATGATAAGGGTAAGGATGAGGAAGCTGAGGATACATTGACTACTTCTGCTGGCTTAACATCCGAGTCCTTCTGAATACCTTCAGCACTGTTTGCAAACAACAAAAAATCCTCTGCTTCTGAGGTGACTTGATTTTGAAGATCCTTAGCAACTTGAATGGCTTCTGCAGCAACAGCAACAACATCTTTACTCACAAAGCTAGATGCAGGAACTTCAATCTCTTTTGATAGCAAAAAGGCCTTCTGAAGAGCCCGAGCAGCAGCTTCTTCCTCCTTTTTCTTCTTCAATTCCCTTGTAACCAGATCAGTTGAGGCTTCCACACCTTCTACTTCTTCAATCACATAGGGAGATTCCATTATCTTCCTAATTGCAGGTTTCCTCTTCTTCTTAGGTACTGGAGGATGTTCAGGAGCTGTTATAGTCTCAGAAGCAGCAACTTTGCCACTTCTGGTCTTTCTCTTTAGGACCACATTAGTGTCCAGATCCTGAACTTCTTTCTCAATTGATGATAATCCAGACCCACCAATTTTCAGCTTGTCAGAAGTTTTCTTCTTCTTGGAAGAATTCTCCACTTCCAAGTACTCTTCTTCTGACACTTTCTTTCTCTTACTCTTCCTGCTTCCCTCAACAGGTAGCTTACTTCCTGGCATCTCCTCAGGAACTTCTTCTAAACCAATAAACTCACCTGTTGTTGAAAAATGATCACTAAGAAGTGCCATTTGAACTGCAAGGGAATCCTTCTTACAGATTGGAGGGAAATCAGCATTCAGTTGCGAGACAACCATGGATTCACTGATATCTGACTCCAGAGGTGTGAACTCCTGAATTAGGTTCATGCTTTTCAATGTTCTTCCATTGATCACTTTGCCAACCACTGTATCCAGCATTTTATCAGTGTAGAACCTTGTTGCACTGAGTGCAGCAATTACTCCTCCTTGATGGAAAATTTCAGAGAGTAGTCTTCCATAAGGTACCCAGAATCTGTTCTTGTTCTGACTTCTCCAAAGTTGATTCTCCATGAATTTGAAGATATACTTTGGTAAGTTGATTTTCTCCCCTTTGATAAGATAATAAGCGAAGACTTTTTGAGCCAAAGAGGGTTTGTCATTTCCACCGCCTTTTGGTAGCAAGTTCTCATATTGGATTTTCAGGAGTATCTTCTTTTCCATATCCAAGTCAGCATACGCCTGTGGTGTTATTGAGTTGAAGAGAGTCATGTAGACTTTGTCATCCCAGAAGCTTTCTTTTGAATAAGAAATCTCTATTCCAGAGTATTTTCCAGACGCTTCTACACCAATTACTGAAGCAATCACCTCCTGAGTGATTTTTATGGGAACTCCCATCACTGTTGACCTGATTTCAGTTCCCTTAAAAGGTTCCAGCATCATTTCTTCCCTTGTTTTCCCAGCAAGTTCTGGATAACATAGGATCACATTCTTTTCCTCTTCTTCTGGTGCCTATTTATCAAAGATAGATGCCCTTACCCAGAAATGCCTTACCAAGGCTTTGTACGAAGGACCATTCAGCATCCTAAAGTACTCATGCCAGCCTTGAGTATTGTAAAAACCCTTGATGTTACACCCGTGATGCAGAAGAGATGTGAAATCAACCGGATTTTCAACCTGTACACTCAACTGGTGTTCTTTAAGCTTCATGGTATATCCACCCATCAGATATGCAGCCCTTTATGGTTGCTGTTGTTGCATGCTGGATGTAGATTCTGGAACGTCTAGTTGTGAGCTTGATGATGCCATTAAATGATGATGATGATTTAGGGTTCTAGGTTTGAGGATTGCGCTTACTTCACAAGAACAGGTTTGAGAGCAAAGTGTTTGTTGTGAGGTGAGTAGTGTGTGAATTGACAATGTGTTATGAGTAAAAACGATTGCAATTCAGTAAAAGAAACAAACAAACATAACATTAATGACATTGGGGGCGCGTGAAAGTACTTTCAAATCTATTAAATCATCATTTCCCTTTTAAGTTATACACCAATACAGACAGGCCACGTCAGAAGTTCTCAGAGTAACTACCAAGTTAGTGGGCCAGAAGTTACCATAAAAAGTAACTTCCAACGTTTCCACTAACTCTACTATTCAGAAGCATAAAATCCAGCTTCTGGACTTTAGATGCTGACGTCATCATCAGAAGCGTATTTTCCTCAGAACCTCAACAAGGAGCTTCTGATGGACCACAGCTTCTGAACTGACTTCAGAACCTAAAATCCTATTCAGGAGCAAGCAATCTTTTAATCAGACACAAAGTGCATGTTCAAATTTTTCTTTATAAAATCAAATCTTTCAACAGTTAAAGGCTTAGTAAATATATCAGCCCATTGATTCTCAGTATCAATGAATTGTATATTTAAAATTCCTTTTTGAACATAGTCTCTCATAAAATGGTGTTTGATTTCAATATGCTTAGCTCTTGAATGCAAAATTGGATTTTTAGACAAACAAATAGCAGCAGTATTATCACAATAAATGGGAATACTGTTAGCAATTATCTGATAGTCTTCCAACTGATGTTTCATCCAAAGTAGTTGTGTACAACAACTTGCAGCTGAAATGTATTCTGCTTCTGCTGTAGACATAGCAATAGTTGTTTGTCTTTTGCTAGCCCAAGATATAAGATTATCACCCACAAATTGACAATTACCACTGGTTGACTTTCTTTCAATCCTATCACCAGCATAATCAGCATCACAGAATCCAATTAGCTTATAATCTAAGGATTTCCTATAAAGGAGTCCAAGATTAGTTGTTCCCTTCAAATACTTGAAGATTCTCTTGACAGTAGTCAAATGAGATTCTCTAGGATCTGATTGAAATCTTGCACACAAGCATACACTGAATAGAATATCTAGCCTAGATGCAGTGAGGTATAACAAAGAACCAATCATACCTCTGTACAGCTTCTGATCTACTTTAGCTCCTTCATCTTCTTTGCTTAAGGTGCACGTAGGATGCATTGGAGTGTTCATCACTTTACAATCTTCAAGCTTGAACTTCTTCAGAAGCTCCTTTGTATACTTTGATTGATGAACATAGACTCCATCTTTATATTGATTGATTTGAATGTCCAGGAAGAACTTCAGCTCTCCCATCATGCTCATTTTAAATTCATCCTGCATTAACTTAGAATTCCTTGCAAAGAGATGCATTAGTAGAACCAAATATTATATCATCAACATATATTTGCACAACAAGAATATCTTTCTCAAGAGTCCTTCTGAAGAGTGTTGTGTCAACCTGACCTCTTTTAAAATCATTTCTGATTAAGAAATTACTTAGTTTATCATACCAAGCTCTGGGAGCATGTTTCAAGCCATATAGTGATTTCTTCAGTTTAAAAACATGATCAGGAAATTTAATATCCTCAAAACCAGGAGGCTGTTTGACATACACTTCTTCTTCTATGACACCATTAAGAAATGCACTCTTGACATCCATTTGATATAATATTATGCCATGATTAACTGCATAGGAAAGAAGTAACCTGATTGCTTCCAATCTTGCAATCGGAGCAAATGTTTCAGTATAATCAATGCCTTCTTGTTGACTATAACCTTGTGCAACAAGTCTTGCTTTGTTTCTTGTTACTTCTCCTTGCTCATTCAACTTGTTTCTGAATACCCATTTTGTTCCAATAATGTTCTTGTGCTGAGGTTTGGGTACCAGATCCCACACATCATTTCTTTGAAATTGATTTAACTCTTCTTGCATAGCTAAGATCCATCCATCATCTGAAAGTGCTTCATCAACCGTTGTAGGTTCAATCATTGAGATCAGTCCAATCATTGAATCTTCCTGTCTGAAGTATGATCTTGTTCTTCTTGGACTGTCTTTGTTTCCAATGATTAGCTCCTCAGGATGTGAAGACTTGTGCTTGAATGTGTTTCTGGGAGGATCTTCTTGATGTGAGCCATCTTGTGCTTCATCAAGTGCAACTTCATCATGTGCTTCTGATGTGGGTTCAGCTTCTGGACTGTCTTCAGATTCAGCTATCTGATCAGGTTCTAGAGTACCTTCAGGAACCTGTATCTCTGCAAAACTTTCACCTTGCTTTGAAGTTTTATCTTCAAGCTTTTTGTCATCAAATTTAACGTGCATAGATTCTTCAACAGAAAGTGTTTCTGAATTATACACTCTGTATGCCTTTGACCTTTCAGAGTAACCTAAGAAGATTCCTCTTTGGGCCTTGGCATCAAATTTCTTTAGGTAGAGCTTGTTATTCAGAATGTAACATGTACATCCAAATTGATGAAAGTAAGAGATATTGGGTTTTCTTCCTTTAAAGAGTTCATATGCTGTTTTCTCCAAAATAGGTCTGATATAGATCCTGTTCTGGACATAACATGATGTATTCACTGCTTCTGCCCAAAAATGTTTTGCTAAATTGTTTTCATGGATCATGGTTCTGGCCATTTCTTGTAAAGTTTTATTCTTTCTTTCTACAACACCATTTTGTTGTGGAGTTCTAGGAGAAGAGAATTCATGAACAATTCCATGTTTTTCACAAAAAGCTTCAAATGGCTCGTTTTCAAACCCTCCACCATGATCACTTCTGACTTTCAAAATCTTTGATTCTTTTTCAGATTGTATTTGACTGCAGAAACTATTGAATACATCACAAGCAACATCTTTACTCTTCAGGAATTTTACCCAAGTCCATATGTTGTAATCATCAACAATGACTAATCCATATTTACTTCCATATAAGGATGCAGTACTGATTGGTCCAAATAAATCAATATGGAGTAGTTCTAAGGGTCTGGAGGTTGAAACAATGTCTTTAGATTTAAAAGATGATTTCACAATTTTCCCTCTCTGGCATGCACCACAAAGTGCATCTGAATGATAGTCAATGTCTGGTAGGCCTTTGACAAGTTGTAACTTACTAAGCTTAGAGATTAATCTCCAGTTAGCATGTTGCAACCTTCTGTGCCACATCCATTTGTTATCATTCACTGACAGAAGGCAAATCACCTTCTGGTCAGCCGGTTCAGAAAAATTGATTTTGTAGACATTTTCTACCCTCTTTCCCTTGAACACAATGGATTTGTCTTCCTTGTTGATTACAATACAGTTGGCTTTCTCAAATAACACATCATAACCATTGTCACAAAATTGACTAATGCTCAAAAGGTTATGTTCAAAACCATCTACCAACCATACATTATTAATTGAGGTAAAGGAATTACCAATAGTTCTTGTACCTATGATCTTGCCAGATTGTTTGTCTCCAAACTTCACATTTCCTCCCTCTTTCATTGTTAGGCTGAGGAACATGGATTTCTCTCCTGTCATATGTCTTGAGCAACCGCTGTCTAGGTACCATGATTTTTGTTTCTCTTTTGCTCTTAGACATACCTGCATCATTGACAATTTTAGATTTAGGTACCCATTGTCCTATGGGTCCTCGAAGGTTAGTACTTAAGGCTTTACTCTTCACTTCTTGTACCTTGTGCTGTAGGTTGGGTTGCTTCTGATTAACCATCACCATTAGTTTTGGTACTTCAGAAGCAGTAACTGTCTTCTTCTGAAACTTAGACTTCAGAACCTCAGATTTTGGTTTCACCAGACTCTGAGGAACAGGTTCTGATCTCTTCAGGATCCTGATCTTTGAAGTCTTGGAATCAGAGTTGATCATAGCCTTTGGCTTAGAGTTCTTTGGCTTTGAAGTAATCTTAGCCTTAGAGCTAGAAGCTTCAAGTTCTGATTGAACAACAGTTTCCAACTCAGCACCTTCAGGTATAAAGAAGGTTTTCAATACTTCCCTGATGCATTCACAACATGCTTTGAGACTGATTTCATTAGGTTTCCCTCCTAAAAAACCAATCCCTCTGCCACTGTTTCTGTAAATGCTGTAAATCATTGAAGCCACTTTGCTTCTGTCAATGCCAGACATGATAAAATCTTCAAGAGCAATTTCATGGTTGCTTAAAGGTTTTTCATTACACTTATCTTGTAGCTTCTGACATAAGAACCTGAGCTTGTCTTCATAAGTTTTACAAATGAAATCAAAGCCCCTAAGTCCTTCTTCAGAAGCTTTCAGATCCAATAGAGTTGATTTTTGCTGTTTTACTAAATCAGCATATTTTTCTTTTAAATCCTTCAACTTATTGGTTCTTACTTCAAAATGTGTAAGAAGTTCTTTAAGTGACTCAACAAGTTCATCTCTGGGAATTTTAGAATATACCTCGTTTTCATCTTCAGAATCTGATTCTGATCCAGCTTCTGAAGTTGCTGTAGCTACTAGCCCAACAACTATCTTTGCACCTTCATCAGCTTCCTCTTTATCAGATCCAGATTCACTTCCCAAATCATCCCAGGTTGCCATTAAACTCTGCTTAATCTGCTTCTTGAATTTGCTTGGTTTGAATGTTGACTTCTTTGACTTGTCCTTTGACTTCTCCTTCTGAAGATCAGGGCATTCAGCAATGAAATGTCCAGGCTTCTTACAGTTGAAGCATCCCTTCTGATCTTCTTTCTTTGAGCTTCTGAAACTACTCCTCTTGGTCAGAAACTTTCTATTCTTCCTTGCCAGATACTGTAGTCTGTTGGAGAGCATAGCCATCTCAGTAGCATCTTCTTCAGAGTTTGAACCAGATGGTTCTTCTTCTTCAGATTCAACTACTTTGAGAGCTTTTGATGACTTGCCTTTGGATGGAAGAGCTATTGATTTACTCTTCTTAGTAGACTCATGTTCATTAAGACTTAACTCATGAACTTTGAGAGAACTAACAAGATCTTCAACACTTAAAGTGTTTAAATCTTTAGCTTCCTCAATGGCAGTCACCTTTGGTCTCCATCTGGCAGGCAAGCTTCTGAGTATCTTGCTCACATGGTCAGAAGCAACATAACTCTTCTTTAGAATTTGTAGACCAGAGACTAAGGTTTGAAACCTTGAGTACATCTCCTCAATAGTTTCATCGTCCTTCATCTTGAATAACTCATACTGATGTACAAGCATGAGAGCCTTTGCTTCTTTGACCTTCTTGCTGCCTTCATAGTTTGAACAGAGATAAGCAAACATAGATTTAGCAGTGGATTTGTCACTCATCTTCATGTACTCTGCTTTAGGTATAGTAGTGACAAGAGCTCCTCTGATAATATGATGCTCCTTGTAGAGTTTCTTCAACTCAGGAATATGTTTCTTTCTATCAACAGCAGCTCCTTCTTCATCAAGAACCAAGTCACCAACACCTTCTTCTAGTATATCCCATAGTTCTTCATCTAAACTCATGATATAACTATAGAAGTTGGTTTTCCACCAAGAAAATTCTTCAGCATCTCCATTGAACTTTGGAATCTTTCCAACACTGGATTTCTTACTGTCACTATAATCATGTGAGACATTATTATAGCTAGTCTGACCAGGAATAGGAATAGGAGAATTACCAGACATGTTTTTCTCAGATCTTTTACTGTTACGCTGTTAAGTGTTAAGACAACAGACCAAGGCTCTAGATACCAATTGAAGGTGAGAAAAACACAAGAAGGAGGTTGAATTGTGTTTTGAAAAATTCTTCGTTTCTCCAAAAAAAACTGAACACACTGATCAGAAGCTAAGTGAGACAGCTTCTGAAGTGATAAACAGAATCTGAACGCAACGGATAAAAACAGAGAGAGAGAAGAAGAAAGACACAAAGCAATTATACATGTTCCTTCCACAAACCGGAAGTAGTCCTATCCCCTTTGCACTTCCAAGGAGAGTTCACTAGAATGTAATATCTGATTACAATTGCTCAAGCACACAGCAAGAGACTTCCTTTTGCTCAAGCACACTTTGTAAGAGTCTTCCTATGCTCAAGAACACAATCAAGAGACTTCTATGCTCAAGCACAACTGCAAGAGACTTTTATGCTCAAGCACAACTGCAAGAGACTTCTAAACAAACAAGATTACAAAGAATAATGTTTGAGGTTGAACACTTGATATACAATCAGAGGTGCTCTCAATACAATCAGATACAGACTCTAAGACTTAAGAATTTCTAAGATGAGAACTTTGAGAAACAGAAATTCTAAGTGAATGCAGAACAATTTCAGCAGAGGTTTGGCACTTGTAAAAATGTTGAGAG
Organism: Medicago sativa; assembly: GCF_051527215.1. Lineage (NCBI taxonomy): Eukaryota > Viridiplantae > Streptophyta > Magnoliopsida > Fabales > Fabaceae > Medicago > Medicago sativa. The sequence goes on along the minus strand of NC_140755.1, from coordinate 34,241,083 downwards.
TCTTTCGTTCAGCATTGCCAAATCTCTAAGACTTCACTCCTTTATATAGAGGTGTGAAAGAGACGTTGTGAAATTGCTAGCACATCAAAGAGTCATTGTTGAAGCTTGATCTTTCACCAATGATCTTTTGCCTGATTTGGCTGTTGTCCTATGAAGAACCAATTTGAAATCCATTCCCATTGTGAAGGAACATCTTTGCAGGAATAGCTGTTATTCTGGAGTTGTTTTCTTGTCTTGTAGCGTGGACACAAAACAGAGTAGTGGAGAAGGTGGTTGTACAGTTCGTACAAAGTACAATGTCAACGCTTTTCGAAGATAAGCTTCCAAAGCCTTCAAATCTTCACCAAAATGACCGTTGCAAAGTTCCACTAGTCTTCTACAGTGTTTTCGAATCCAATAGACAGCTTTTGAAGTGTTGATCCTTGAATCTTCAGCTTGTGGTGAAAATCAGCTTCTGATGAGCTTCAGCTTCTGATGAGATCGCTTCTGAACTATCCGCTTCTGACGAACTTCAGCTTCTAATGAGTTTCTGCTTCTGATGACTTTCAGCTTCTGATAACGTCATCATTCTTCAGGAGCACTTTTGTCTTCAGATGCACTCTTCAGATGCTTTCAAGCTTTCGTTTCTTGATTCCTTAGCTCTCTTTTTGTTCTTCAGAACCTTTAGATGATGTAAATTTTAAACTATGGTCCTGTACACTTGAACAAATATTAGCTAGTCCAATTGATAATTTTTAATACCTTGTTATCATCAAAACTCTTTAAGGTTCATTGTTAAACACATTTTGTTCCAACAGTTTCAACACCAAGCATGATCCAATTCATGAATTTAACTCAAATAATAAAAAATCATGAAAACAACTCAACAACAAAAACAACCTTGAAGTTTGAGATAATAACACCACAAATTCATGAAGCTTATCACACCCATAATTCTACATGAAAAAGGAACACGAAATTTATCATTTAATTTCACAAAATCTCAACTCACAAAATAAGCACTTATGAAATTAAGTAGAAAAAGAGATTCTAGCTTAAATTATGAATGAACACTATCCCCTTTACCTCAATTGAGCACAAACCTAGCCTTAGTTTCACTTTTACTCCTTGAATCACTACCCTCTTCTTGCTCTCCAAGCTCTTCTCTCTAACCCTAGTTCTTGCTCTTTCTCTCTCTACCTCTTACAAAATTTTTGTGAATATGTGTGTAAAACCCTAATTCCTCTTCTTAAGACTGAAAATATGTTTTACTATATCATATTATGTGGGGAGAATGTACATTTATATGGGTAGGAGTCTCCTAGTTAACCCCTAATTAATAAAGAAGATTAATCAATACAATCAATACAATAAATAGTGAAGTTAAAACTATACAGTCACAACTTTTCAATATCTCAACACTCCCCCTCAAGGTGGTGCGTATACATCATATGCATCCATCTTGTCACATATGTAAGTTATCCGAGGACTCCGTAGAGATTTAGTAAAGATATCAGCAAGTTGATCCTTGGAATTGACAAATGAGGTTCTGATGATTCCGGTGATAATCTTCTCTCTAAGAAAGTGACAGTCAACTTCAATATGCTTTGTCCTCTCGTGAAAAACTGGATTGGAGGAGAGGTGTAAAGCTGATTGATTATCACATACAAGTTCCATTTAACCAACCTCACAAAAATGTAATTCTTGCAGTAAATGTTTCAACCACACAAGCTCACATGTAGTATGAGCCATAGCTCGATACTCGGCTTCTGTACTCGATCGGGCGACAACAGTCTCCTTTTTGCTCTTCCATGAAATCAGATTTCCGCCCACAAAAATGCAATAACCAGAAGTAGACCGTCTATCACTTGCATCTCCTGCCCAATCGGCATCTGAATACCCAACAATATTTGTGTGGCCTCTATCAGTGAAAACAAGTCCTTTTCCGGGTGCTCTTTTGATATACTTAAGAATTCGAACAACTGCATTCCAATGATTGACACAAGGAGAGTTAAGAAACTGACTTACGATGCTAACTGGAAAAGATATGTCCGGTCTGGTCAAGGTGAGATAATTCAATTTTCCCACTAGTCTTCAGTATCTGCCTGGATCATAATAAGGCTCCCCCTGGTTAGGAAGAAGCTTTACATTAGGATCCATAGGAGTATCAACTGGTTTACAATCTATAAGACCTGTTTCCTCCAAAATATCAAGGGCATACTTCCTCTGAGAGATAGCAATACCAGAATTTGATTGAGCCACTTCAATCCCGAGAAAGTAACGAAGAGGACCTAAGTCCTTAGTCTGAAAGTTTTGAAATAGATGTTGTTTTAATGCCTTGATACCTTCGTAATCATCACCGGTAATTACAATATCATCAACATAAACCACAAGGTATATATATTTATTTGATGTTGAGCATTTAAGAAAAACAGAATGATCTGATTCGCAACGGGTCATCCCAAACTGTTGTAGAACTTTGCTGAATCGACCAAACCATGCTCGAGGCGATTGTTTCAATCCATACAAGGACTTTTTCAATTTGCATACCAAACCATGCCCCCCTTGAGCAACAAACCCAGGAGGTTGCTCCATATAAATCTCTTTTTCCAAGTCACCATGCAAGAAAGCATTTTTGATATCCAACTGAAACAGGGGCCAACGTCTCATGGCAGCCATAGCTATAAAGAGGCGAACAGATGTCATCTTCGCAACTGGGGAGAAAGTATCACTATAATCCTGACCATAAACTTGAGTATAACCTTTTGCCACTAACCGAGCCTTTAATCGATCAACCTGTCCATCAGGTCCCACTTTGACATTAAACACCCACCTGCAACCAACAATAGATTTTCCAAGAGGAGGTGGAACAAGCTCCCAAGTTTGGTTTGATTCTAACGCAATCATCTCATCAATCATGGCCTGTTTCCACCCTGGATGAGATAATGCTTCATGAAGTGTCTTAGGAATTGAGACAGTTGAAAGAGCAGAAACAAAAGCCAAGTAGGAAGGAGACAATCGGTGGTAGCTCAAAAAATTATAAATAGGATGAGGATTAGCGGTAGACCTTTTATCTTTACGAAGAGCAATAGGTAAGTCAATAGGACGCTCAAGTGGAACCGCAGCAGGAGAAGATACTGGAACAATATCTGAATCACTAGAATTAGTAGCAGGGGTCTTGGGACTTGAATTATTGGAATCAATAGGAGCTGTTTCTGGAGCTTCAACATGTCGACGCTCATAAGTAATACCATATCGACGGAACTCATCGTTACCTTGTGACTGTGGAGGATTTTGAGTAGAGACAAATGGCTCAAATAGAGGAATGGGCATCACCTGGGAAGTAGTAACATCAGATGTAGAAGTTGTAGAACCAGATGTAGTGGGTGAAGCAAAGAATGGTTTATCCTCAAAGAAAGTAACATCTGCTGAAACATAAAAACGACGCGCAGATGGAGAATAACAACGATACCCCTTTTGGGTTTTAGAATATCCCAAAAACACACATTTGACAGCTCGAGCAGACAATTTATCACGGCCAGGAGAGAGATCATGTACAAAACACGTAGATCCAAACACACGAAGAGGGACAGCGTACAGAGGATCCTTAGGAAACAAAAGTGAGTATGGAATTTCATTACCCAATACCGATGATGGCATGCGGTTTATCAAATAACAGGCAGTGAGAATGGCATCACCCCAAAATCTGGAAGGTGCATGAGCGTTGATCAATAAAGTTCGAGCTGTGTCAACCAAATGACGATGTTTTCTTTCAGCGACACCATTTTGTTGCGGTGTGTGAGGACAGCTGGACTGATGTATAATACCATGAGAAGCCAAGAAGGAGTTGAATGATGTAGAAAAATATTCTTTTGCATTGTCACTCCGTAAAATTCGAATTGTTTTACCAAATTGGGTCTTTATCTCTGAACAAAACGTTTGAAAGGCACCAAATAATTCTGAACGATCCTTCAATAAGGTGATCCAGGTGCATCTAGAGAAATCATCAATGAAAGTGACATAATATTTGTATCCCAAAGTGGACGACACACGACTAGGACCCCAAACATCAGAATGGATGATATCAAAGGGAGACATTGATCTTTTATTGACACGACTTGGAAAAGATACTCTGACATGTTTGCCAAGCTGACATGATTCACAATCCAATGATTTTAAATGTGAAAGGTGAGGAACTAATACCTTTAACTTATCCAAACTTGGATGACCCAAACGACGATGAATGATATCTGGAGATGCAGAAACACCACAAATGGTGGATGGATGAGAATGGAGATAATAGAGACCCTGTGATTGAGATCATGTTCCAATTGTCTTTCCCGTACTTCGGTCTTGTATAAGGAAAGAGTCGGAAGAAAATGTTATAGAACAATTGAGAGATTGAGTAAGTTTACTGATTGAGATCAAATTAAAAGGACTTCCAGGTACGAATAACACATAATTCAAGGATAGAGATGGCAGAGGAGAAGCTTGACCAATACCAGTAACTTGTGCCTTAGAACCATTAGCAACAGTAATGTTGTGAGGTATCTTAGGAGGTGACAAATTAGAGATAAGAGAGGGATCACCAACAACATGATCAGAAGCACCAGAATCTAAAACCCATGATCTAGTAGAGTGAGATAGGCACACCGTAGAATTGTTGAAATGAGCCAATGTGGCTGAAGAGGAAACTGGTTGGATCCCCATTAAACAACACGAAACAAAAACCAGGACGGTTCCCTTTGAACACCGAATGACTGAATTGAGAAAAGAAAATATAATAAAAATATAGGGCTAGCCTTGACAGCGACTGAACCCAAAAACAAAACTAGGATTTCAGAACCATGCTCTGGATACCATCTTAAGACTGAAAATATGTTTTACTATATCATATTATGTGGGGAGAATGTACATTTATATGGGTAGGAGTCTCCTAGTTAACCCCTAATTAATAAAGAAGATTAATCAATACAATCAATACAATAAATAGTGAAGTTAAAACTATACAGTCACAACTTTTCAATATCTCAACACCTCTAAAGACTAGAGTTTATATAGGCTCTACACAAATGGGCTCAACCCTCAAATGTCTTAATGAAATCAAAGTTCTCAATAACTAATTCTCAAAGTTTCTACTCACTTAGGGTTAAAAATAACGAATAGTTAACGGGCCTTAGTTAATTACTCTAACCGACTAGTATCTTAGTGAAAATATGATTCCCACTTAAAACACTACAAATAATCCTCACAATGAAATTGCTAATTTACCCTTGCTTACAAATGACCAAAATGCCCTCGAGTCCAAAATGACTAAAATACCCTTCTAACACCAAATTCCACTAATCCCAACCAAAATACACACAGAGGCAATTAATCACATACAAGCACATATAAAAATTAATTATAATAAATCTAACGAAAATCGGGTTGTTACATATCGTGCCACACAGAAGCGCGCCTCCACGTAAGGATCACCCTACACGTGTCCTCCTCCGTCTTATTCACACGCCGCATAAGGGTGAACTTGCTTCACCCTCAAGGTACGATTCACTTTTCACCAACACTTTCCACACACTTTTTCTCAGTTACATTACTAACTTGCATGCACCTTTCGTTCCACCGTGAAGACTCATCGCCGCTGTACTGAAAGCCGTTACCGTCACACTATAGCATTTCCTGCCGCTGTTGCCACTCAACCGTTCTCACCATACATATCAGTATTTACTTTTTTGAAAAATGGGAAAAATTATCAATCTGCTCGTCACAAAAACTGGAAGTTACAACTTTAGTTTCTTACCACTATGCTAACATCTCAAGTATGAAATATGTCAAAAGAATTCATATAGTGTGTTAACAAGACAAAGGTATAAAATCTTTCTCTTCTGAAGTACATCTATTGTCATGCCTCGTCACACAGTACTTATTTCATTGTTTTGTTTATTATAATTTTATTGTTATTCAGTTTAATTTATATATACCGTTAATATAAAATGTTTATATCGTCATTAAATTACAATCAATTATATATGTGAATTTTAAAAAAAAATAAACAAAAAAAAAGTAGGCTCACAGAGGATCATTCATCCTGTACTTTTTTATTTTTTTTATTTTTTATGTTTAACATATTTTTTTATGATCAAACGGCAAAGATTAATTGATAGTATGAAGAATATTTTCAAGTATATATTATGAATTACATCCTTATTAATGTAGTGAGGGAAAAATGTCTCTATAATTCCAATCTTATACAAAAAAAAAAAGTTTGCAAAGTTGTGATAAGAAATGCAATCTCTCATGTCTCCAATTTAATATTTTTGTCCGTATTACAAAATTTCAGTCTATAAAATCTAATAATCATATGTTGTTCATTCATCACATTTCCAAGATCTATGTGATGCATGAGTAATATATGGTCATTATATTTTATAGTCTAAAATTTAGTAATATGGAAAAAATATTAAATTGGAGAGATGAGAAATTGCGTTTCTTATGACAACTTTGCAAGCATTTTTTTGTAAGATTTAAATTAAAAAAAAAAAAATTCATCACTAATTTAATGAGGATTTAGTTCGTATATACATAATTAAAGATATTTTTTATATTGTTAATCAATCTTTACCGTATGATCATAAAAAAAAATAAAAAAAAAACTACTGCCTTTGATTCTAACTATTTCTTAAGTATGGGGGTGACTGATCCTCTACGAGGCTTTTTTTTTTTTTTTTTTTGCTTAAAAAAACTATTTTTAAAGTTAAGCATATAATTGGTTGTAATTTTTTGATGATGTTAAACTTTATACTAGTATTATACAAAAATTAAAATTAAACTCAATCAAAAACAAGAAAAAAAAAACAAAAAGATAAGTACTAAGAAACAAGGCATGAAACTTACATAAATTTTAGAAGGGCAAATTTTCATACCTCTGTCTTGTTAGAGAACATGTCGGAATTTGAAATTTACTTGGGTTCTTTCTGCGAGTGTTCAATATATATTCATTACTAGTTGTGAGCTACTCACTTATTGTATATTTTTCTTTAGATTTTAATAATCTTAGAGGGTGTTGACTATATTTAATATCTTTTTAAAAGGATTATTCAATATCTAACAATCCAGTCAAAATAAAATATCTTAGCAATTAAGTTACATTCATTTTTTATGTTATTTTAATTCATTATTTAGACTGAATTCTCCCAATAAGGTACATTAATTACTATCAACTTTAAAAGAGAAATGAGAGAATGTGGCAGATAATGGAGTCTGGTAGTGCGCTGATTCTGTCCAAATTTGGAATTGAATGTTGAGAAGACATTTCAGATGGTGAGAATGAGAATCAAAGCAGGGTTCAATCAATGTTTCTGCAGAGAGGGGGAGAAGGAGCAAGTAATAATTGTAGAAAATTAGAAATGGATGATATGAGCGTGGAAAGGATTAGAGGTAAGGGTTTGAGCAGAAGACAAATGGTTTGCGTAGAGGGGAGAGGTACTGCTTAATCATGTGTGCTAGAATTTGGGAGTAGAAGCGTTTCAACCATGTCTTCACGGTTTTGTGGGTGATGTGTGGTGTGACGTGGTGTCTAAACTCAAAAATTGAGTATAATTTTGATTGTGTAGTGACGCTAATCACTAAAGGGAAATGTGGTCCTGCCCGTGAGCATAACCCCTACTTGGCTGGTAAGGACATGCATTATTATATACAGGGGTCGGGGTTCGAACTCAGGACACTCTATTTATTCACTTTGAAAAATGTGAATTATATTCACTAGATTACTTGACAAAAAAAAAAAAAAGAAGGAAATGTGAGCACTAGTTAAGGACTTTAAATGTGTTAAGATAAAGACTTTGAATGTGGACACTAGTAAAAGTTTATGTATTAAAGTGTATTGAAAATTGAAAAATTTGACATTTTTAAAGAACAGTGACTTAATTTAGAATGTTTAAAGAGTGCCCATATCACTCATTAACAAGTTCCATTAACAATTTATGTGTTTTTAAATATAGGGTTTTCCTAACCGATGCTCTGAGGGAAATGGTTAAGGAATCCATTAATAGAAATTGGGTCATGTTAACCAGGGCACTGGTTAAGGAAGTTAAAAGAGAAAATTTTAAATTAAAAATGACACTTTTTATACTTTTAAGACCTTGAATGCACAAGTTCCAATGTAATATTACTATATTTGGTTTCCCTAACCAAAGCCCCCTGGGGGCACTGGTTAACATTTCCCATAGAAATTTTATCTTAGAAATGCAAGCTTTTACTTTTCTCTTAGCAATGATTACACAACTTTTTATTGCAAAGTTACTTATTTTAGTACTCTAACCAATGCCCCAAGGGCACTCATTAGCATTCTCCTTAAATATATTAAATAATGTGACAATACATCAATAGGTGAATGTGTAATATAATTTTATGCTAAATAAATAAATAAATAAAAGAGTTCAAAGGTTATGCAGTGATGGTGTAAAATAATTTTACACTTTCGTACAATAAGAACCAATCATCATCTTGCATAGGGTGTAAGTGGTTCGGACAAACTTGACAAAACTAAAAAAATCTAAACCGAACCAAACCGAAAAAATATTAGACCTGGTTTGGTTCAAAATCAAGTCAAACCAACCTAAACCGATATAGTTTGGTTTGGTTCTCTATTTTTTATTTTGAGATCCAATGAACCGAACCAATGCTAACTTCACTCTTCATTTTACTGATATTATCTCTCCTTACTCACATTTATGATTAGGGCTAAAATTAAAACCCAATGTAAAATACATTATCTCCATTTAAAAAGTATATTGAAACATGCAACTTGAATTTTTGGGGGAAAAATAAGAGACTAAAAATGAAATTTGGTATATTTAGATAGACTAAACATATTATACCGTTACTAAAATATAAATGAAACCTAGTTCATTTCTTTGCATTTTTATGTAACAAATAGGAGGCTGGTCAATGGTTTAGGGTCAACTAGTGGAAGTAACAACAATTCTCATGGGACTGTTACAGAAATCAATGCAGGAATAACTGCTGGTGGTCAACAAATGGAGCAGGTGCTGACAGGTAATAATTTATGTACTGATGGGTCCCCTTTAATGACTGGCTGCAATCAAAGGGTGGGACAACAGATCCTAAGCATTTGTGGCGCTGACAGTAATAATGCTGCAATCATAGGAGAAACATCTGATGCAGGGCGTATGGTATATGCTAAGAAGAAAGAAAGGATGATGCCTACAAGACCAATGGTGGCAGGTCCACTTGTTATAAGAGAGGGGGCTAATAATGCTAATGCTGACAGCAGAGAAGAAGTGCCAAGTAATGAAAAAGGAAAAGGAAAGATGGAAGATGTGCCTATTATTAAATATAAAAAACGTACTAGGCCAAATACTACTCAGGTTGCTGGTAATATTGCTGGGGATGCGAGTGAGCAGGTTACCTCAGTCCAAAACAATCCTTTGTTTTCTGAAAATATTGCTAATGCGAGTGAATGAAGGTGATGGTGCGGGAGGCAATTTTACCTCAGGCTAATAATGCTAATGCGAGTGAATGAAGGTGATGGTGCGGGAGGCAATTTTACCTCAGTCCAAAACAATCCTTTGTTTTCTGAAAATATTGTAATGGCGGAGGCTGAAAACCAGCCCCGCCAACAGCCATGAAAATAATTAGTTGGAATTGTAGGGGATTAGGGAGCCCGCGTACAATTCCTAGCTTAAAGTACTAATAAAACTGAGGAATTAAAATATGTTCTGGGTTATGATTGCTGTTTTTCTGTTGAGCGCCAAGGGCGTAGTGGTGGTCTTGCTTTATATTGGAAGTCAACTGTTAATTGTTCTATTTCTAATTATTCCAACAATCACATAGATGCTGAAATTGTAGATGTAAGTAAAGGCAAATGGCGTGTGACTGGTTACTATGACTTTCCCTCCCATGGGCGTAGACGAGAGGCTTGGAATTTCCTTAGACAACTTGCAAATGCTTCAAATTTACCTTGGTGTATCTTAGGCGACTTTAATGATATTCTTTCACCAAATGAAAAGAAGGGGAAGAATGAAATAGCTAACTGGCTTATCAATGGTTTCCGAAATGCAGTCATTGATGCAGGTTTGTCTGATGTCTATACTGAAGGGTATTTATATACTTGGTTCAAATGCCTTGGTACTGATAGGGCTGTGGAAGAAAGATTGGATCGTGCTCTTGCTTCTGACTCATGGCAGGGACAATTCCCCAATGCGATCTTGGAAAATTTGCCAGCACCTTCGTCAGATCATTATCCAATCATGCTGCTTTGTGAACCAGGCCTGCGACAACACCGTAATCATTCACGCTTCAAGTTTGAAAATGCTTGGTTGGTCGATCCAGAATTCAAAACTTTTGTTAATAACAAGTGGTCATCATATGGTAATTTTCCTATTTCTACAAAGCTTGAACTGTGTGCTGCGGATCTAACTAGTTGGAGCAGAAATAATTTTCAGCATCTTAAGCGAGACATTAATGATTGTCGTAAACAACTTGAGCGTATGCGTGTTCAGGTCGATAGCGACAACATTGATTGTTTCAAAAGCTTGAGAAATCGTATGAACAGGTTGTTAATCCAGGAAGATGCTTTTTGGAGACAAAGAGCTAAAACTCACTGGATGCGGGATGGCGACCTTAACACCAAGTTCTTTCATGCTGCAGCATCTTCAAGAAGAAAGGTGAATAGAATCATGTCCTTGTTGGATGACGATAATGTTCGAATGACAGAGGAAGCAAAGCTTTGTGATGTGGCAAAAAATTATTTTACTAACTGCCCCAAGTTAGTGATACAGCCCCTGTTATCGAAGCAATTCGTGAATCTATTACAGTGGAAGATAATAATTTACTTGCTGCACCTTTTGTTATCGAAGAGTTCAAAACTGCGGTTTTCTCAATGAAACCTGACAAGTGTCCGGGCCCAGACGGTTTTAATCCGGGATTCTTTCAAAAGTTTTGGCCAACTTGCGGCGACGAGTTGTTTAATCAGTGTTGTAGTTGGCTAACGTCAGGTATTTTCCCTTCGACTTTAAATTCCACAAATATTGCCCTCATCCCAAAAGGAGATTCTCAGACAACTATGAAAGACTGGAGACCGATAGCTTTATGCAACGTGATTTATAAAATAGTAGCAAAGGTTCTAGCTAACAGGTTGAAGAATGTGTTGGATAAATGCATATCTGTCACTCAATCTGCTTTTGTACCGGGAAGATCTATTTTGGATAATGCTATGGCTGCTATAGAAATAATACATCATATGAAATCGAAAGTCAAGGGTAACGTTGGAGAAGTGGCTCTGAAACTAGATATTAGCAAAGCATATGACAGAATTGAGTGGAACTATCTTCGGGAGGTAATGAAAAAGATGGGTTTCTCTCAACAATGGGTTACATGGATTATGTTGTGTGTGGAAACCGTTGACTATTCTGTTCTTGTCAATGGTAATGTTACTGGTCCTATTATTCCTAGCAGAGGCTTACGGCAAGGTGACCCTTTGTCACCGTACTTGTTTATTATTTGTGCAGAAGGGTTGTCTGCTCTCATTCGAAAAGCAGAAGGTAGAGGTGATATTAATGGGGTTAAAATCTGCAACAATGCGCCTATCATTTCACATCTCCTCTTCGCAGATGACTGCTTCTTATTTTTTTGTGCAACTCAGAGGCAAGCTTTGAAAATGAGGGATATTTTATCTGTTTATGAGAAGGCATCAGGTCAAGCTATCAACCTTCAAAAGTCTGAAATATTTTGTAGTCGGAATGTTCCAACTGCTGATCATAACAACATTGCTCATATACTTGGTGTAAAAGCTGTTTTGGGCACAGGTAAATATTTAGGCCTTCCTTCCATGATAGGTTGGAGCAAGAAAGCAACCTTCAATTTTTTCAAAGACCGTGTTTGGAAGAAAATAAATTCTTGGAGTAGTAAATGTCTGTCTAAGGCAGGGAGAGAAGTTTTGATTAAATCTGTACTGCAATCTATTCCAACTTATTTTATGAGCTTATTCACTCTTCCGTCATCTTTGTGTGATGAAATTGAAAAGACGATGAATTCTTTTTGGTGGGGTCATTCTGGTTCGAACAAGCGAGGAATACACTGGATGTCTTGGGATAAATTAGCAATGCATAAAAATGATGGAGGTATGAGCTTCAAAAGTCTTGGAACTTTCAATCTGGCAATGTTAGGCAAGCAAGGGTGGAGGATTTTGACAAATCCTGATACTCTTATTGCTAAAATTTACAAAGCAAGATACTTTCCCCGGTGTAATTTTCTGGAAGCAACCATAGGGCATAACCCAAGTTTTGTTTGGAGGAGTATATGCAACTCTAAATTCATTCTCAAAGCCGGTAGTAGGTGGAAAATTGGTAATGGTACATCTATCCCGGTCTGGAATAATTATTGGATGAAGGATAATGTTACTTTATACCCTCTTGAGGATGTTGCGTCCACACTAGCTAACCTGCGTGTTTCAGATTGTATTTTACCGAACCATAAGTCTTGGAATCTGCCTTTTCTGCATTCAGTTTTCAATAACCAGGTTGTGGAGCACATTATCAACACACCTTTATATCCTTCAGTACATGAAGATAGGCTGATATGGAAGAAGGAAAACAACGGTGAATATTCCGTTCGAAGTGCTTATCGTTTATGTATGAACGAATTGTTAGACACTTCACATTTTAAAGTGCAAGGTTCTTGGGATTTAGTATGGAAGCTCAAAGTGCCACCTAAAATAAAAAATCTAATTTGGCGCATTTGCAGAAATTGCCTTCCCACACGTAGCAGACTTCGTGACAAAGGTGTGAACTGCACAACTAGTTGTGCTTTATGTAGTTTGAATGAAGAAGACAGTCTGCACCTTCTGTTTCAATGCTCTAACAGCATGACTATTTGGAAAATGTGGAACGGCTTCCCTGCTGTTAGCAATTTCTTCAATCATCAGCAAAGTGCAGAAGGGGTTATATTTAACTCCTTACAGGTGTTGGCAAGTGAAGAGGCAGCTATGTTTTGTTGTATTTTATGGAGTATTTGGAAGCAGCGTAACAACAAAATATGGAATGAAGTGGTTGATGCGCAGGTTTTTGTTTTTGATCGTGCAAAGACTATGTTGCAGGACTGGAACTCAGCAAAACTTATTCGGGGAGTTTCATCTACCCATCAACAACGAGTGCATAATGTCAAATGGGTGAAGCCAAGTCCAGGTCGATTTAAATGTAATATTGATGCATCTTTTTCTGAGGTTTCAAGTATGGTTGGAATAGGAATGTGTATCAGGGATGAAAATGGCACGTTTGTTCTGGCTAAACAAGTATGTTTCAGTCCCATTTGTGAAGTGCACATTGGTGAAGCTTTAGGACTCTTGTTTGCTTTGGATTGGGTGCATAATTTAAGCTTAGGACCTGTGGATTTTGAGTTGGATGCAAAGAGAGTGGTTGATGGCTTTAATTCCCTAAATTGTGATGTCACTGAATTTGGGAATATCATTGAACATTGTAAATCTCTCTGTAGCAATTTTTATGTAAACTCACGTGTCGAGTTTGTGCGGAGACAAGCAAACGAGGTTGCTCACAACTTAGCAAAAGTGGCCTTGTTATCAGCTAGTTCCCAAATAGTGGTAGAAATACCATATTGTATTGAACACATATTGATGAATGAAATGCTATAACTTTATTTCTCACAAAAAAAATGTAACAAAATTTAGGCAGTCAAATTATAAGCAACTTCTTCATTTGTACTATTACTCATTATCATCAATACGTGGGATGAAGTTCATCCATCCATTGTGTAATACAAATCTAATAATAATTGCATTATTACTATCTTTTTGTAAACCCTCTTCTCCAAGTAATGTCCGTGCTTAAATAAAAAGATGAGAGAGATGTCACTAAATAGTTTTTCAAATATTATCACTAAATAGTTTTTCAAATATTATTTTTCTAAATAAAATGGCTTACATTTTAAGTTCTACACTAACAGTAGCTTATGAGCAAAGACAAACATGACAGTACCTTGAAAAATATAACATTGATTTTTTTTTTAAATAACATCTAATTGTAATTTGAACATAAAGTTGAATTTAAAAGAATTATTAAAAATATTCATGACATCAAGTTGCCCCCCAATTAACTTGCATCCGTCATTGGGTCTTTTGATGATCGTTATTATAAATTGATGCATTACAGAGATAGACTAAGAAAACCCTTAAAATGAAATCTAGCTCTATTTTCAAGCACTATCTTGATCATGTTCAAATCATACAATCAATTTTCAATATCAACTCGTTGGAGCCTTGAATCTTAAGCATATCATAATCTATAGTTTTCAATGAATGACATATTGTCGTATCAGTTACATATCATATATAATACTTGTAAGCGCCAAGGTTCAAAATTCAGTGAAAGATTAACATTTGTCTATCCAAAAACAAGGAATGAAAACCTTGGATGCATGTCCTTCAATAAATTGACAGCTTGAGACCATGCTCTTTTCTTTTATATTGGTAAAGAAAAGAATGAACTTCATTTGAGAAGAAATTGAAAAGAAAATTTATAATGCTATTGCAGGTATTAAAAATACATAAAGAAAATGTGCTTAGTTGAATGGTACAAGTTATATTAGTCAATCTAACATATTCTTACAAGTTACAAATTAGCTTCTACTATTGAATCTTCATAGGACATAAAACTTAAACTGAAGCCAAAAGTTGCTTCCATTTAGGCTACTATACTATATACTAATAAAAGGAAAGTAGATTTTGCAACATATTACAACCAAGGAAGCAGATAACAAAATGATTATGCCCACACCACATACTAGTAGAAACAGAGTTACACCCAATCTGAACTGTAATCAACAATTAAAATACAGCAGCGTATGACGGAACTAGCATATGAGCAGCAAGGTGATCACCAACATTTTTCTGAGGCGATTTTGCACACAGCAGGCTGCCAATTCAAAACCAATCACATCCACGTCAAAAACAAGTTTTAATTTTTAATTTCCACATGCATTTTTGCTTCTTGATAATAGTTTACATGAATCAATATGCATCCTTATAATTTGTCCTGCATGTTTCTACTAGTACTTTGCTATTTCAGGGGAAATGCTAATATAGAAAAGATGTGTTGGTTTGATGAAATAGAACCCTATTCTTGTAATTATTGTTTTTCATTTGATAGCACAGAATGGATATACCGATATATTCAATATAATCTAATACAAAGATTTGTTGTCAAGCAAAAACAATAACTTCATTTGGAACTAAACTCCAAAAGAAAATTTGATTAAAAAAAAAAAACTCCACAAGAAAATAAAATAATGTCATTCATATCAAGATAGGTTTAGACAACAAAGTACATAAACAAAATTAACCCAACAAACTGTTTCAACCATAGACACTAGATTAGACTATTTCAAGAAAGAAAAATTTATGTGGCATAATCTGGTACCAGCAAGCATTCACACATTGGAAATTTCATAATTATTAGATCATTTCTACAATGTGAAATTGTCCAAAAAAAATTAAACCCTATCATGAAAATAATAACAAAAAGCAGAAACCACAATATGCTAAAAGCATAGCAAAGTATCCACGTTGTATAATTTCAAATTTCAAGTATATACAAAACAGATAATATAATGAAGCTCATGCTAGCATGATGACTGATATAATTCATTCAGTTTCTTATGAGACCATGATCAGTCATCAAGATTACAAGAAACTTCAATCACCATGCTCCATTTCCCTCTTTGTCAGTTCAAGATCAGAACAAAATCATCCCTCAGAAGTAATAATGCATCAAATCCAAGTAATAATGCATATAAACTTCTAAAGCATTATAGGCAACGTCCTAACATACATATGAACACATGCCTGTTTTTAGCTTTTCATAGATATCATTGAACACTCTCATCTTGTGAGATAGCTTTTAACAGTGAGATATAAGACCACTTAACGTAGTATTTGAGCCGAATTAAAAGCGGAAATGTCGGAATTGGATCCATGACCCACACCAGTTTGAACATAGAAAGCAAATAAAATGTGTCTACAATCAGGAATGTGCAGTGAATTGATCAGACTGAACATGGTATATTGAAGATGTTTAAAGTAATAATAAATCGAACACCCATTTAACTGCTAAGATAAGGCCAGCACATGAAACAACATACACATACGTTAATTGTAGCTACCTACGTTACTATTTACACAGAAAATGGGAGCTCCCTGTATACATGCATGGTCTGCTCTATTCAATTTTAGTTTTGACACTTTTTGCAAATGAAGATAGTT
Organism: Medicago sativa; assembly: GCF_051527215.1. Taxonomy (NCBI): domain Eukaryota; kingdom Viridiplantae; phylum Streptophyta; class Magnoliopsida; order Fabales; family Fabaceae; genus Medicago; species Medicago sativa. The sequence goes on along the minus strand of NC_140755.1, from coordinate 34,224,810 downwards.
CAAACAAATAACCATGTGACCTCTTGGTCCCTTATGCACAATATTAAGGACCACTTTCATGTGACCTCTTGAGAGTATTTTTAACGTCCAAAGTTTGTTCTTAGTAACTGTTCAAAAACTAGAGGGTGAGGATCAAGCATCTTGTGCCTTTCAACCCATAAATTCCTCACTCGATACTCTATAAATTGAAATTGGCAGGACATTTTTCTCGTAATCACTTTTAGTTGTAGCCTATTTGTTATCTGCAGAAAAACTTGATTTGGCATGGTGGTGTTGAATAATCACAATTCCATATTTTAATTAGTTTTAACCTTCACTATCAAGATTCAAGACCCTATTTTATTTAATACTTTTGCTTCCTTCAAAATTTTATAAACTCTCCATGTGCTTAAGCTAAAAACAAACTTGTTTAAACTTATTTTTCTGCATAATTATGCAAAAAAATCCAGAGGTACCCAAAATCCTTGATAAGCTTAATGAACAACTTAATTTGATTCCTTAATTGGATGCCTAGGCACCTATTAAATCAAATATTTGAATTCTACATCTTATATTATATATCTAATCCTAAAAGAACTCTAGTTGCAATCATCAATTTGAAACAAAACACACAAGGTATTAATCACAATGATGTCAGATAGCTAGCAACCATGTTATCTCAAACACCAATCAATCAAACATGAACAAAACTTAAGAGACATCAACCAAGCCTCGATTTCCGCAGGCCATGGTTAAATTAGTGAGGCAAGTAAATGTATTTAGTTTTAAAAAAATTAACATGTTACTAAAGATAAAATTCTAAGAGGTAAGATCATACTACCCATTTTCCAAATTATGACATTCATTACTCATGTCCATCGTACAAGTTATTGTTAACAAGTCCACAATAAACATGATCATCGTACAAGTTAAATACACACGTGCCAACTGCAAACCTTGATTTTGTCAAACGACAAAATATTGTTATAGCATTAGCATAGAGCCATAGAACCACACGGTTAATCTTTAGCCATGCATGTGATGCACAACATATGCCCTTGAGTGGCTATACATTATATCAATATTTTAGTGAACAACTGCCAGACAGAGATAAACATCAATATAACTCAATACAAACAATTATCGGTAACAATGGAAATTTCACAAAGGTTGGTGGGAGCTAGAATCAATATATATTTGAAAATATATGACATAGAGGACTAATGAAATAGATTTCATGTATTTTTTTTTTCTTGAGGCAGTAGATTTCATGTATTTAAAATCATTCAATGCTACTAATGCATATCAAGAATCTACAATCTAATATAACAGAAGTAGAAACTAAAGTAGATATGCCCTAACCTTTCTCAATCAAATGAGAGTCTACACGTAGTAGATCCTCTTTGAAACAGAGATAATTTCACTAGCATCTGGAGCTTTGTATTCAAATCCACTGGTGATACACAAATTTTCATGGTGTGCAGTGTTTTTGCACTCTTCAAAATGTACTCTACAAACTTTAGCTCACACTTCATGCCTTTAAAAGCTATAAGCGAGCATGTTTTGAGCTGAGTTGAAAGACATTCTGGAACAATTGGTGGATCCATCCAATCGTCATCGTCAATTTCATTCTCATAACTAGAATCCTATCAAACAACAAACAAATTTTTTAGAAAAAAGTAATCAAAATGATGGAAGTATATTAAAAAAAAAAATTATCAGCATTTAACATCAACAAATAAGACCTCATGAATGGTAAGATTTTGAAGGTTAGGACAATTTTGGAGCATTTCTGTCAACCACTTCCACTTCCCAAGCCAATCATATCTCAATTGAAATACAATCTCCATGTGAGTCAAATTAGGAAAGGTGGGAACCTGGTAGTCGTATGCGCGCCTCTACATATGTTGCAAAAGCAAACATTAAAAATCAACCAAAATTTTGGACAAAAAAAAAAAACAGAAACCAACCCAATTTGTTTTTAACATTATGTTATTAGGGATGAGCCATTGGGATTCATACCAGTTTTGTGCATAGAAACTTTGCATTACGAACCCAAGCAAACGGCATGTTACAAATTAAATCAATATTTGCTCTCACTAATTTGTGTAAGCCATTAAACTCTCCATCCAGAGAACAAATAAGGAATAAACTTGCATTCAAATCTTCTAAAATAGGACACCCATAGAGAAGCCTTTTAAAAAACCTATGAGCACCAGATGATAGAAAAGAGATTGAATCCAAATGAAGTGTTTTGAGCAAGGGAAAATTGACATCGGACGAATGATGTAATTTTAGCGACATCAACTTAAGAACAGTGAGGTTACTGCAACTGAAAACACATGTAGGTAACTTAAAGAAACATATGTCAAGGTTGAGATTCTGAATTCCACGTTGCACAGCAGCATCAATAAATCTATTGACATCATGTGGGTTGAAGCCAGAAGATCCGCCACATTTGAGACGGGATGTTTCTGGAGAGCATGATGGAGTAGACAAAATGTCGAAAAATGTTGAAATCTGCAAAGTCAAAGATGTCAAAGTCGAGAGTGAGAACTGAGAGCCACAACGGATTCCATCTTTTGGAGAGAATGCTTGTTGCAGAAGATTATTGAAGATGAAAATTGCTGTTGACACATTAGAGAAGGCCGGGACACACATGTAAAATACGTTTTTGCCCCCTCGGCAGTTAACTGCCGAGGAATTAAAAATCCGGCTGCAGTTAACTGCCGAGGAATTCATCGGTAGTTAACTGCCGAAGTTTTCTGCTACAAGTCTGGCAGAAGCTCTCTCATCTCCATTATTCATCACATCTTCAAATTTTTTTTCTCAAATCTCTCTCACAAATCTCTCTAAAAAACCCAACCAAATCCAACCAAATTTATTCAACAAAATCACAAGTAAGTAATTATAATGCTATTAACTTAAATTTTAGTTGTTATAAATGTTTTTATTTTTTAGTTTTTGAGTATATTTATTTTATTTTAGTTTTTGAGTAGATTTACATAGTATAATTCATTTTTAGAGTAAAATGTTTGTATGATGTTTATGTTATAGTTTAAAGTTTATTGGTTATATTTTAATTTGGTGTTTTAAATTAATTTTTTATTTTAGTTTTTAATTAGATTTACATGTTATAAATCATTTTTAGATTAGATGTTAGTTGATTAATTTTGTTAAAATGTTTGCATGATGATTATGTTATATTTTAAAAATTTTAGGGTTATTTTTTAATTTGGTGTTTTATATTTTTTATTTTATTTTAGTAAGACTATATGATTTATTTTAAGAGTAAATATAATTTGAATAATTTTGCTATATTTTACGTTAATTTTTTTTTTTAATTTATGATTTTTAGAGTTTATGTATAATTTGCAATGTTTGAATGAGTTTTTCATTGATTCTTTTAAATTTCTATGTGTGTAGATTTGAAACAATGGCTGGATGGATCGACGTTCATGCAACATTCAACGGCGGAGAAACTCATAGGTTGAAGGTTCGGTGCCTTGATGTAGCGTTAAGAGGTCTCAAGGGTCAACTGAATGAATTCTACCAAGGAGTCAACCCCAGAGACACAAGGAGGGTGCAAAATATTTTGTATAAACGTCCAAAGCTCGACGAGGGGAGCGTATCATTCACTTGGGTGGAGTTAAAGAACGACGAAAACGTGACGAGCATGTTTTGGGAGCACACCAAGTTCCAGTGGATCGATATGCGGGTGACGTTGCTGAGATCAACTGAAGATATCATCAACAGCTTGATTCCACCAGAAGATCGTCATTAGTTAGGGTAAGGTGCATTCAAGCTACAACATTTGTCTCACCTCTGAAATGGGGTAATTCAAACTTGCCAAACAGCGAGGACTCAAGCATTTCGCTCGCTATTCATGTTTTTCCTTTGAAAAGATTAAATTCTTGTTAGGATGGTTTAGATGAAGGTATTAGGTGTCAAGGAATGGACCTCATTTCGGTGGCACTTGAATACCTTCATCTAAATCAAGCCTGACAAAAATTTATTCTTTTCAAAGGAAAGCATGAATAGCGAGCGAAATGCTTGAGTCCTCGCCGTTTGGCAAGTTTGAATTTACCCCATTTCAGAGGTAAGACAGTTGTTGTAGTTGGAATGCCCCATTTATGTAATGTAACGAAATCTGTATCGCAATATTTATTGTAATATTTATTCGAATTCACGCTATCGCAATATTTATTCGAATTCACTCTATCGCAATATTTTAAATAACATAAAATAATTTTTAAAGAATTTCTAATAATTTTCTAACAAAATTCTAAGTAAACAAAATAAATCAAAAAAAAAAATTAAAAAACAAACTTCGGTAGTTTAGTACCGAGGAAAACCTCGGCAGTGTAGAACCAAGGAAAACCTCGGCAGTTAACTACCGCCGGTTTCATCTTTTCCTCGGCAGTTAACTGCCGAGTAATCCTGAAGCCAGTATTTGCAGAACCTGTTGAAGGCAGAACCTGTTACATGTGTTTTTACACATTGTAAACACATTGTTTCGATGCCAAACCATAAAGCTAGTCAAATCAAATTACATACATAACTGAAATTGAAAATATAATACGGAAACGAGCAATTGTCATAAAAAAATGTCATCCAAACAAAGTAACAACAAATGTACTGCACTAACAAAACGGCCAAATGTCATGAAAATACACCAAAGTCCTAAAAATAAATCCTAAAAATAGAAGCAGTCCTAATCCTACTGCTGGTCCTGGTCATGCTGGTGCTGCTGGTGTCTCCTCCTCGGTCTCTGGGCTCTCCTCCTGGTAATGATCGGCGCGATCTGCTGCCTAACATCCTGCAAGGCCGCATACAACTGCTGAGGGGTCATGCTCATCACCTCCTGACCCAAAAACTCATCAGCATGGGCAACAGCGCCGCTAACCATGTCATAGGTGTCAGGGGAGCTTCTCGCCTCGTACCGCTCCCACTGCTCTGCAACGATCTGCTCCTCGTTTGGAGGCCTCGGAACATCTCCCGGAAGAAGTGGCAAAATCTGAGGGTGAGACATAAGCGTGTACCATCGTACATAGCCCTCTGCCATACGCCATGGTTGCTCTCCTGCCTGCTCACCCCAATCATCCGCCTTAAGCGTGTGAGTGCGGAAGTCCGTGAAGGCCTGCACAATCTCAGCCGGTGTCAGCGCTGGAACATCCGTCGGAGGTCTAGGTACGGACTGGACGTGTCCGTACTGCCTCAATACCCTCTCCGGCAGGTGACGGTACACCCTACGGTCGCCGCACATGATCCAACCAGAATACCAAAATACCTCCTCGAAAGGCTGGAACTCCATGTGCCCTTCGTACGGCCTCCAGCATACGTCATCAAACGTAATGCGATCAAGCAATGACCGATACGTGGCCCCCTCTCCATGACCCTTCTGAAGAGTCCACCTCGCCGCAACCGGTAAATTTTCAATGTAGTCCGGGTTTGGATCAACAGTGTAAAACTTAGGGAAGTGCGACAAAAACCATGCCTGCATAAACCATACAAATCACATATAAATAAATTAAAGTTAACTAAAAAAATAAAATTTACAATTAACAAAAAAAATATAACAAAATATAACAAAATAATAATAGTTAACAAAAAAAATTAAAGTTAACGAAAAAATATAACAAAATATAACAAAATAATAATAGTTAACAAAAAAATTAAAGTTAACGAAAAAATATAACAAAATATAACAAAATAATAATAGTTAACAAAAAAATTAAAGTTAACGAAAAAATATAACAAAATATAACAAAATAATAATAGTTAACAAAAAAAATTAAATTTAAATTTAATTTTTACTTACAGTGAGCAGTGTCACGCTTCCCCCAAGCTGCCTGTCTCCGGGCAAACAAGCCTGAGCTAACTCATCGTACAGGTATGCAAGTGCCATCCCTCCCCATGAATAAGCACGCATCCCCGCGTAGCCGTCCGCCATAGCCGTCAAATAAATCAACTGGATGCGCTTGTTGCTTCTATCCCCAAACAACAGGCATCCAACCAAGTATAGAAGGTAGGACTTCACACAATAAGTCCTAACCCTCTCCAACTCCTCCAGCTCCTCTGGATCCTGTGTATCCGCCAAAAGGTTGGCTCTACCAAGGTGCGTCGTATAAAACTCCCTCAGCTTAGGATAACTAATGTATCCACCATACTCAGTATTGCAGATTTTCTCTGCCTGCGACCTCGACGCACCCAAGTGAGTCATCAGTAGTGCCTCTCCCTCATGTCTCAGCATCTTCTTCCGGTGGCCCAACATCCGCCCTTCAATCGGGACATGCATAAGACATGCGACATCATCCAAAGTCACAGTCATCTCCCCCATAAGACATGCATAAGACAAGTGACCGTCTTTTTTTATTTTCCTTCTTAATCAAATATCAAACAATCTAATTTATTTTGAGTCCATTTTCTTTAATATTAAAAAACACAAACAAATCTCTTTTGCCACTTTGGCTTTCTTTCATTTTAAAACCTTTTTCAAAAACATTAAAAAACACTCAACCAATCAAACGTCAATTTTTACCATGAACTACGTGATTTTGATCCCTCACGGGTACGTAGGCAAGAGATTTGTCCTTCCAAATCAATAAAATGTAGATAATTAGGTCTTCCCTTTTTCTATTTTAAATTCCTTTCTTTTTTTCAAAAATAAGCAAGTTATAGCATACTAATTAAATAAAACCAAGAGGTTCCCGTAGAGTACTACGGACATAAAGGGTGCTAACACCTTCCCTTTATGTAACTAACCCCCGAACCCTAAATCTTTTCAAAAATGGGGTGTTTGAACTTTTTCCCCTTTTCTTTAAAAATTAAATGTTCAGTTGTGAAATAAATCAAGTGAGTCAAAAGCTAATCAAATAGCATTGATCTCTGAAAAATGACGCGACAAGGAGTTTCTCAAAATTCAACAAAAGTTCTAATTAAAGAAGGGAAAATAGAAGGAGAAGATGAAGACTTCACGAAAGATGTAGTTTTTAAAGATATTCTTTTATCGCAATCATAACAATGTTTCTTTGACATAACATGTCATTTATACATTTATGTTATGATGTTACTAATTATCAATAGAATAAACAATAAATGATCATTATTTTATCTTAATTTTATATGCATGCAAACTAAAATATGTTGAGTTCAAAAATAATTTTGTTATATGCATTGACAATATTTTGTTTATAAATCAATATATCAGTAATTTCCATTAATATTTTAAATTTTTAATCAAAATTATACAAACAAACATAATAAAATAATCACATGCGTTAGCGCAGTAGAAAGAGCGGACAGACAGACACAATAGTGCCGTCTTTCCGCTAGTATATATAAACGAAACATTCCCTAAAAAAAATATAAACGTAACATGTAGTAACAAAAATAAAATAAAAAATGTTAGTGAAAACAAAATATATAAACTTAATATTAAACAACTTATCACCGGAAAAAAAACTTATAAAGGGTCCTCGTGAGCTTAGCTCAGTTGAAATGCATTAATATATGTAAGGTCCGGGGTTCAAACCCCCGCCACCACAAAAAAAAAAAACAACTTATAAAGGGGCAGAATAAGCTATAAGCTTGTGGTGAAAAACCATTACAAAACTGAGTTTTTTTTGGTCCCAGCTATCCGCTATAAGCTGTAAACTAACTTTCTGGTCTTGCCAAAGAGAGCCTATTCATCTTTTCAGTTCTTCTCAAATACCTTCACGCTTATTCATTGCCGCCTACCCTTACACTTCCGACTCTTGTACTGCTACTAATTTCAATGGCGGAAGATATAATAAGCACCTATTTTCGCTTTAACGACTCCGTCTACTCTGTTTTACTGTCCCGAGATCCCGCACTTCCCATCAAGACTTTCCGTCTTGTGTACCATTTTAATCTACCTCACCCCCCCATTATAAAGTGGCAGAATTGTAATTTAGATAAATCAATGAAGGTAATTAAAAATGAAAGTTTTTTTTGTCACACGAGCAGCTATCCGCTATAAGCTGTAAACTAACTTTCTGGTCTTGCCAAATAGAGCCTTATTCATCTTTTCCGTTCTTCTCAAATACCTTCACGCTTATTCATTGCCCCCTACCCTTACACTTCCGGCTCTTGTACTGCTACTAATTTCAATGGCGGAAGATATAATAAGCACTTTACCAGATCCGATTCTCTGCCATATTCTCTCATTTCTCGAAACCAAACAATCCGTTGCCACAAGTATTCTTTCTAAGAGATGGAAGTATCTATGGCTATCAGTCACCACTCTGTACTTCACCAACGAGACAGTGTTAGACGAAAGCACCTATTTTCGCTTTAACGACTCCGTCTACTCTGTTTTGCTCTCTCGAGATCCCGCACTTCCCATTAAGACTTTCCGTCTTGAGGTTGCATATCTTTCTGATCTACATCCCCGCCGCAGTAACAGTGTTTCCAATTGGGTCAACTTTGTGCTACAACGTGGAGTTGAATACCTTCATCTCTGTGTGTCTACAATGACTTTACCCATCAATATTCTCAATTGCAGAACCCTCGTGGTTCTCAAGCTTTCTCGTTTCTTTGTGAAAGAGGGTTTTTCTTCTGTTCTACTTCCTTCTCTCAAAACCCTTCATTTGCAACGGACTGGGTTTACAAAAGTTCGAGATTTCATGTTAATTATAAGGGGATGCCCAATTCTTGAGGATTTATTCGCATCTAATTTGTACTTTTTTGGCAACCAATCTCTTACCTCTGGAGAGTGGAAAAGCTTTTGTTTAAGTAACTTGACTAAAGCTGATATTGATTACACTTGTTCTCATTTTCTGTTGAAAGCAGTTCAATATGTACGATATATGCGCTTGGAAATCAATCAGGTTTGTTTGTGACTTACTTACTTACCGTGGAATGCTAAAAGATGTGATTGATATGCAATTTTTTTACCTTATTTCTAATAGTTTATGGTTCTGCATATTCTAGGTGGAAGACTGTATTGATTCAATTCCTACTTTTCATAATTTGACCCAACTAGTGCTTACTTCTTACTGTGATTGGCATTCTCTCTGTTGTGGTTGGCAGTTCTTGGTAGAACTTCTCAACCATTGTCCTAAGCTTCAAAAGTTTGACGTTGATCAGGTTTGTTAAAGATCATATTTCACTTATCTTTTCACATCACACTCTTAGCTTAGAGTTTGAGTTTTTTATTTTATTTTGTGTGCATTATCAACAGACCGACACAGAACAAGAAACATTTAACATAATCTATGACGAAGATGATGTGATAGTTGCGGATAATGTTCCGCAATGTCTTTCATTACACCTTCGAACATGCAATCTACTCAACTTAAGCCTACAAGGTAAGCTAATGCTAGCAAGGTATATTTTGAAGAATGCAAGAGTTTTACAAACCATGAAAATCTGGAAAAGAGGACAGCCTAAAATAAAAAGTCTATTATCTTCATGCCCAAGGGCCTCTGCAACGTGTAAACTTAAGTTTCAATGTAAGTAGCAACTGCTCTATTCTTCCTGTAGTTTACTTAACTTCTACGATGCAACTGCTAGACTTGGTGCTTTGAATTAGAATTTTAATGTCATTAAATTTGTATATTCTTAAATGATCCAGTAATTGCTTTCCTATTTTTATTTGTAAAGACTTTATATCCACGTTAATCCATTTTATTAGTAGTTCTACGCAGAGTAGTTAATAGCGGCGCTATAGCGGCCAATAGCGGCCGCGCGGTGCGGTGCGGTACCGGACCGCTATGCAATAAGCCATGGCGTAGCGTTATGAGATAGCGGCGCAATAGCGGCCGCAACACTGCGGTTTTGCAGTCTTGCACCACTATTTCATTTTACGTGAAAATACAAGATTCTCCTTGGTTTTAAAAAAAAAACAAGGGTATTTTTGTCATTTTCGTCAAACCCTAATAATGTTTTGAATACAAGATTCTCTTTAGGATTTAATGTTTTGAATTTTGGTTAAGACTTTTGAATTTTGATATTATGTTGGAGACTTGAAAGCTTTCGTAATGTTTTGAATTTTGGTGGTTTGTAACTTTGAATGATTTTGAGTAAAACCTTTCATAAGATTTAGGTGGTTTGTAACTTTGTGTGATTTATGAATGTGTCATGAGATTTGAATGGTATATTTAATTTTATATTAGATATATGTTTGTTTATAATTTGTAGTATTATTTATATAATTTGTCCTAAAAGTTATGAAATAGCGGTCATAGCGCTGGGCGCTATCCCGCTATAGCATTTTTGGGGTCGGCCGCTACGCGCCGCTATCCGCTATTAACTACTATGGTTCTACGCTAAATTCTAACTTGATACATAAGCATAGAGTTTGTGTGTGACAATTGTAAATTAGTGTCATATGTTTGCCATGTACCTTCTTTATTCTTTTATATAGAAACATGTTTTAAATAAGTAGTTATATTTATCTGTCATTTTCAACACCGAACAATGTCATATTATAGTCCTTAACTCCAGATATACATCCTGCGTCTTCTATCCTCTATGCTACAAAGCGTCTAAAATTAAACATATTTCTATGACAGGACATGTTGCTCCTTTACCTCGTAGATCATAACCCCATAACAGCACAACCTGCTAAATTAAGCATATTCATAGTTGAGGTATGCATAACTTGAAGCATAGTATGCCAGCTGCATTATTGTTCCCTCCAGTCACTTCAGATTTAATTCAGAGACCACAAATAAAATCACAAGATTATGTACTCCTAAATTTTTTTTTCTGCAGCTGCTATAATTCTTACATTCCAATGCTCCATTTAAACAGCTCTGTCAATCCCCTTGTACCTGACAAATATATGCAACATTTAAACACAAATAAGACAGCTCTGTATCACTAACAAAAACTAGAACTTCTTTGCAGTCACTTTTTCCACTCCTAATTTTGTCATGCATTCCCCTTCTGCCAAACTTCTTGCTCATTCTTGTGTACAACTTCAAACAGACTGCCATGCATTCCCCTTCTGCCAAACAAAGAGGATGGTTTTTGCGATGCATTGGTGAGACTAGAAAATTCTTCCTACATCAATTCATCTCGCCCAAACAAGCTAATGGGCTTAGACATCATTCTGAAGGGAAACTTGTTAGGGACAATAGTTAGTTAGTAAGAGGATATTTTTGGTTGTTAGAGCAGGCACTCAAGCGTTCCTCTGTCCCACACTTGTTTATAATGTCGTTAAGAATTGGTTTCGGGCGGAGTTTGGATGGTGGGATCGGGTTGGTGAACTATGGTTTCATATTGGATGATGTTGAGCTGCTAATTTGCTCTTGTTTTTTGTTCTTTTTTTTGCAAGTGGATGCATGATTATTACATTTGTTATCATGCATCCATGCCTCCTTATCCAGTGAATGCATCCTTGTATGAACATGTGTGATATTGTCTGCATAATATAGAGGGAAGACCGCTTTCAATTGAATGTTATTGTTACTTATACCATTGATTGAATATGCCTGCTGCAAATTTAACCCTCTTCCATTTTGTGGATGTATTGATAAAACATGTTGCCACCTGAATACAATGCAAATAAAGGTGTTTTGAGCATTGAGTGATAATGCATCAGTTGTGACTGGAAATTAAAATGGTTATATGATAAAAATAAATATATGCGATCTATTTTGATTACAATTTATATGTTTTTATTTTGATTTCAATGGTTTCCTATAAGCAGAGGGTTTCTTTTCATTTTTTAATAAGGTTTAGGGGTTCACTATTGACCAACAACTGCCAAAGCCAACTTGTGTTAGTTTAGAAAACTAGTTAATAGCTATAGAATTGAAAGTAATTTCTCTTTGGATGATTAAGCCATGCTGATGTAGTGATGTGCTTCAGATGTAGGATTTAAATTTGGTAAAAGTTTTAAAAAAGATGCTATAGAAGACAAACTAATATAAATATTTGAAAAAGAAAACTGAAGTAAATAATCATGAGACATATATGTGTGGTCCTAGTGGTTTGCTCCTCCCTTGTGGCTCTCATCGGTGGAGGGGTGCCTCTGGAGTCACTGGCTTTGAGCGGTTTCGGCTTTTTTCTGGTTCTTTGGTGGTGTTTGGGTTGGTTGTATTTTAGGGGTGAGTTGGTTCCAGCGTGTTTTGTTTGTTTTTGCTGTCGTTTTTAGTTCGCTTGTTTTCGGATTCGAGTATTCCTTGTATTCTTTTTCTTGTACTCTCAGTCTTTTTCCGTTGTGTGTGCGTGTGTGTGTGTGCGTGTGTGCGTGTGTATTTATATAGCCTTCTAAAACAAATCATTAGACGTATAGGACTGCACAAGGAGTCAGTAGTTATAGGATGTTGTTTACTGGACAGATAAGTTGCCTAAACACTTGTGATTGGGGAAAAGCTCATTGATTAAAACATAGCAATTGTCATGCGGTAGGGTATATAAGAACCAGTGATGCACACTCACATCTGATATGAAAATGGAAAGAGAAGAGAGTGCTAAAGTTAAGCATAACTTAAAGTTTTTTCATGAGGAGAAGCACATGAAATTCTTCCTTTCTCCAAGCTCTTGCTGCTTTTTTATTACTTTTTCAAAACAAATATTTAGCATTCTGTTATGATTTCATACATGAGCAAAATTCTGAACTAAGCTTTTCTTTCTTCCTGAAGTCCATAGTAATGCTTTATGCACCGGTAAAACTTTGTAGTACTTGTAAAATTTTAAGTTAGATTTTTATTTGTTAGTTGTAGCTAGTTTTGTATAACTTGTGTGTTTTTCTGCTTGAATTTTGTGCATGTATGATACTAATTTTGTTGCAAATTTGGTTCTATTGTTTATTCATATGTATAAAACTTGTAAAATGATTTAATTTTATTGGCTATATCCACACCATGGATGATCTATGATACTCTTGCTCATTTTATTTTCTCTCCCAACTATTGTTGAAAACTCCTATACACCATTGTGATAAATGGTTTGTCCTCGTATTTTAGAAATCCTTTGAAATAAAATTTTGTACTGCTTTTGATCTTCTTGCTAAAGGAATTTCTAATTCAGGCAAAAGGCAAAGCCGTGGCACATGGTGAGACCTACTGAAGGCGTATAAATGAGTCGGTGGAGAGCTAAACTTTGGGTAATAATTTTTATCAGCTAGAGATTAGATAAGGCAATGATATTAGCACTATGTTTATACTTGGGCTAATGATACAGTAGTATTTTCCTGGTTTGTGCAAGTTGCACTTGCAACAGCCAATCGATAGCATTAATTTGTTAATATTTTTTTTTTGATCTCCTGTCTTTATAAAACAAGAAGATCATGCATTTTTCCTTGAGTTGATGAGTTCTATGATTGAAATCATAATGATTCTTGATATAGAAAAGAACAAGTTGGAAGAAATTTCTATTAGGTTTTTACTTTTTTTTTTTTCCGTTTACTATTGATTTCAGAAAACTGGGAGAAAAATGATGATGACATGCTTACTTTTCACGGTGAAAGTTGATTTCATATAGTTTATGACATGTTGGAAGGGTGTGTTCCAGTGGTGTTTGCTACCAGTTTCATACTGTATTACTCCGCAGATGTATGGAAGGAAACCATTGTAGGGAGATTGTATTTTTGGATATGGTAAGCATATGTACTTTATGAAGGAGATGAATCACTTGTAAGTATGGAGGAGATGAATAACTGAGAGTTGTAAGCTACTTTAGGTCTTTTGAAAATGTCTTGTATGAACAATTTTTTTCATGCTTTGTTGGAATTAAAGTGATGCTGCACTTATTTTGAAGTTAATGATAATATGAAATGGAGATGCTAATAGTTAAATATATTGTACGTCATCTGCTTAAATTCGATGGCTTCACCGAAATTCTGAATGAAAACAAGACCAAGTTTGATGATTCTCTCATCTTTAAGTTTAACTTATTTACTACTTTAGAGAATGCGGACTTTTACAGTGGTTAAATGGGTTAATTTTCCCATTGTGGACTAATGTACATGTGACCCTTGATAACAAGTTTTACCCTATTTCTAGTGGATTTTAATTTTCTTCTCAAGACACGAAACAGTTTCGATAATGCACAGTCCACACTTGGAAGTTTTAGCCTTGAATTTGCCTTCGGACGTGTGATAAAGAGCATAACAAGTAGTTGTATTGAGTGATAATTGATACTCATGATTGTATTGTGTGTATATATGTATATGTTTAGCACCCCGTTTATAGGGAAATACGTAAGTAATTTTGTATTTTGGTGACTTTATTGTATTTTAGATGAGAGAGTGATAGATGATTGATTAAAATAAATTATTTTGATAAGAGAGAATTTTTGGTTAGGAGAGAGATAAAGACAAAGTCATCAAAATCATGGAATGGAACTCAAAGTCACCCAAATGTTAGTAGTTCGGTGCTTGGAAAAACAGAAATTGTGCATGCTACATTTTTGTTTTTCAAGCCTGCAGGTGTAGTTATTGATCCAAGCCTCCAAGATCAATAAGGGGGATTATGTGTTTGGAGGTGTTGGAGAATAAAGATTTGTGTCAGATTTTTCATAAAAAAAAATAAAAACAAAATGGAAAACAGACTAGGTGCTAGAGATCTAGCTTATTCACAGGCTTACAAGAACCAGATCTTCAATCTTCTTTGTTCTCGTCCATACGAGAATCCAAGGAAGCTACTGCGTTTCGATCCACGCCGTAGAATTACAAGAAAAACAACAACATCCACACTCCTCCATACTCACCAGTAATCAACATCCACTATCACTTCACTTCCTTCGAAATCCTCTCTCTCTGCGACGATTGTGTATCAGTGGCGAAATTGTTGTTAGGTTGGAGAAGAAAAGCTATGTCTCTGGCGACGATGGATGTGATGATGATGCTTTCACTGGTGGTGATTTGGGGTTGTCGAATTGGAAAAAGGGGTTGACGAAATCGACAAGAACTCATCAATCACCATAAGAATTTGAGGGAAGGGTTAGAATTAAGGACTTGTGCTCTTAAATTCCTACATCCCATTTGACAGAAATCTAAACTTTCATCATCTTCTTCGTTGAGATGTAATTTTTATTCATCAAATTTTCCTCCTCTTTGATTTAATTCTGTTTAGTTTTGAATGATAGGTTTGTTGAGAGAAATTATGGCTTCATCAAATTTGGTTTCATCAATTTTTGTTTTTTGTTTACAGAATGTTGTTGGATGAGTTTGTAGAATAAAGATTATGAAGATTGGAATATGGGTTGCAGGATATTAAGGGTTTTTAGGAAAAGGAATGGATTGAGATTTTAAAAGACTATTTTGGCAAAAAAATCTTGAAGATTTTAAAAGTTTGTAACAGAATGTATTACTTGATGAGAATTCCTAAGATTTTATGAGATTGACTATAATAATAAAAATAATAATAATAATTATTTAATTAAATCAAACTTATTCCTTAAAAAAAAACTTATTGATGAAAAAAAGAATAAACATGATCTAAGTACAAATAAAAAAAAAAGAAAAAGAATGTGATCAACGACGTGTACCAACAAAAAAAAAAAAAGAATGTGATCAACGACAACAACCAAAAATCGACGAGAATAAAAAAAAAAAATCTGGAAAAGGCAAAAGAAAACAAACTTAAACAATGATGCTCAAAGAGAAATAAAAACATGAAGGAGGGGAGGTATCAACGGTAAGACACGTTGATGAGTATATATCAGGATTCAGGAGAAAAAACAATCTTAAGAAATCTCAGGTCTTTGTATGAGATTGTTAGTTTTTAAATTTTTAACTAAAATGTCTCACAAAATCCATTAAACCAAATATTTCATTGAAATCTATAGACTTTTGAATACCTAGAGACAATTTTTAAGTTGTGAAAAATCTTGATTGAATACCACTGAATTTTGTTAGACTCTTTAAAAAATTCTGAAAATCTTAATTGAATATCACCGGAATTATTTCTAATCTTTTAAAATCTTGATTGAATACCTCAAGATTTTAAAAAGTCTTTTAAAATTCTTCGATATCTTAATTCAATACACCCCTTAAGATTTTTTATTTCTATTTCTTTTTCCTACAAAAATAATAATATAATGTTTCTCTAAAAAAAAATTTGCCATGTCATTAACTATATCCAAGTGGCACCCATCTGGTATCTACGTGGCTTTCTCCGTTTGCCCAATCAGCAAGAATTTGACGGTAGGGACCAAACTTGCAAACGGAAAAAATGTTGGGGATGAAAAATATAAAAAAATTTAAATAGGGAAAGGTCGCATATTTTAGGGATCTCAGAGGATACATTGCCCCATACCCTTTCACTTCCGACTCTTGTTCTGCTACTGATTTCAATGGCGGAAGATATTATAAGCACTTTACCAGATCCAATTCTCTGCCACATTCTTTCTTTTCTCAAAACCAAACAATCAGTTGCCACAAGTATTCTTTCCAAGAGATGGAAGTATCTATGGCTCTCAGTCACCACTCTGTACTTCAGAAACACGATGGGGGCAGACGAAAGCACCCTTTTTCGCTTTAACGACTTCGTGTACTCTGTTTTACTGTCCCGTGATCCCGCACTTCCCATTAAGACTTTCCGTCTTGTGTACCATTTTAATCTACCTCACCCCCCCCCCAGTAACAGTGTTTCCAATTGGGTCAACCTTGTGCTGCAACGTGGAGTTGAATACCTTCAGCTCCATGCGTATACGGTGTCTTTACCCATCAATATTCTCAATTGCAGAACCCTCGTGGTTCTCAAGCTTTCGGGTTTTATTGTGCAAGTGGGGTTTTCTTCTGTTCTACTTCCTTCTCTTAAAACCCTTCGTTTGAAACATATTTGGATCCCAAAAGATCGAGATTTCATGTTAATTATAAGGGGATGCCCAATTCTTGAGGACTTATTGGCATCTTATTTGTACTCTATGCCTTCCAACCAATCTCTTACCTCTGAAGAGTCGAAAAGCTTTTGTTTAAGTAACTTGACTAAAGCTGATATTGATTTCTCATGTTCTTATCTTCTGTTGAAAGCAGTTCAATATGTACGGTCTCTGCGCTTGGTAATTGATGACGAACAGGTTTGTTTATGACTTTCTTACTTACTGTAGAATGCAAAAAAAAAAAAAAATGTGATTGATATGCAACTTTTGACCTTATTTCTAATAGTTTATGGTTCTGCATATTCTAGGTGCGTCACTGTATTGATTCAATTCCTATTTTTCATAATTTGACACAACTAGTGCTTGCTACTTACTGTGATTGGCATTCTCTCCGTCGTGGTTGGCAATTCTTGGTAGAACTTCTCAACCATTGTCCTAAGCTTCAAAAGTTTGACGTTGATCAGGTTTGTTAAAGATCATATCTCACTTATCTTTTCACATCACACTCTTAGAGTTTGAGTTTTTTATTTTATTTTATTTTATTTTATTTTGTTTGCGTTATCAACAGATCGACCCAGACGAAGAAACATCAGATGAAGATGACGAAGATTATGTGATAGTTGCGGATAATGTTCCGCATTGCCTTTCATTACACCTTCGAACATGCAATCTACTCAACATAAGCCTAAAAAGTAAGCTTACGCTAGCAAGGTATATTTTGAAGAATGCAAGAGTTTTACAAACCATGACAATCTCGAACAGAGGACAGCCTGAAATAAAAAGTCTATTATCCTCATGCCCAAGGGCCTCTGCAGCGTGTAAACTTACGTTTCAATGTAAGTAGCATTTACTCTATCCTTCCTCTAGTTTACTTAACTTCTACTATGCAACTGCTAGATTTGGTGCTTTGAATTAGAACTTTGAGATCATTAACTTGGTATATTTTTAAATGATCCAGTAATTGCTTTCCTTTTTCTTATTTGTAAATAAAGACTTCATATCCATGTTAATCCCTTGTACCTGACAAATATATGTAACATTTAAACACAAATAAGCCAGCATTGTATCACCAACAAAAACTAGAATTTGTTTGCAGTTACCTTTTCCACTCCTAATTTTATCATACATTTGCATCAATACTACAACCACTCCGCTCTCAACTTCTTTCTCATTCTTGTAAACAACTTCAAACAGAGTGCCATGCACTCCCCTTCTGCCAAACGGAAGAGGATAGTATCTGCCATGCATTGGTCAAACTAGAAAATTCTTCCTACGTCAATTCATCTCGCCCAAACAAGCTAATGGGCTTAGACATCATTCTGAAGGGAAACTTGTTAGGGACAATAGTTTGTTAGTAAGAGGATATTTTTGATTGTTAGAGCAGGCACTCAAGCGCTCCTCTATCCCATGCTTGTTTATAATGTCGTTAAGAATTGGCTTCAGGCTGAGTTTTGTTGGTGGGACAGGGTTGATGAAGTATGGGTTCATATTGGATGATGTGTAGCTAGTTTTGTTTGACATGTGTTTTTCTGCTACAACTAACAAATAAAATTCTAACTTCAAATTTTACAAGTACTACAAAGTTTTACCGGTGAATAAAGCATTACTATGGGACTTTAGGAAGAAAGAAAAGCTTAGTTCAGAATTTTGCTCATGTATGAAGTCATAGCAGAATGCTAAATATTTGTTTTGGAAAAGCAATAAAAAAGCAATAAGATCGTGGAGAAAGGAAGAATTTCCTACGCTTCTCCTCATGAAGAACCTTATGTTTTGGATGGTCTATGATACTCTTGCCCATTTTATTTTCTCTCCAAACTATTGTTGAAAACTCCTAAACACCATTGTGTTAAATGGTTTGTCCTCGTATCTTAGAATCCTTTGAAATAAAATTTTGTGCTACTTTGATCTTCTTGCTATATGAATTTCAAATTCAAGCAAAAGGCAAAGCCATGGCGCGTGGTGATACCTACTGAAGGGGTATAAATGAGTTGGTGGAAGGCTAAACTTTGGGTAATAATTTTTATTACTTATAAATGAGATAAGGCAATGATATTAGTACTATGTTTATACATGGGCTAATACTACAATAGTATTTTCCTAGTTTGTGCAAGTTGCACTTGCAACAGCCCATCCATATAGCATTAATTGTTAATATTATTTTTTATTTCCTGTCTTTATAATCCAAGAAGATCATGCATTTTTCCTGAGTTGATGAGTTCTATGATTGAAATCATAACGGTTCTTGATATAGAAAAGAACAAGTTGGAATAAATTTCAATTAGGTTTTTACCTTTTTTCCTTTTACTATTGATTTCAGAAAACAGGGAGAAAAATGATGACATGCTTACTTTTCACGGTGAAAGTTGATTTCATATAGTTTGACATGTTGGAAGGGTATGTTCCAGTGGTGTTTGCTACCAGTTTCATACTGTATTACTGGGCAGGTATATGCACTTTATGAAGATGCTTTGATAATCACTTGCAAGTATGCAGGAGATGAATAATTGTGAGTTGTAAGCTACTAATGTTTTATAAAATGCATGAAGAGGGGTGTGGTAGAACTGAACTCCAGGTAGATCATGTAACTTTAGGTCTTTTGAAATTGTCTTGTCTGAACAATTTTTTTCATGCTTGTTGGAATTAAAGTTATGCTGCACTTATTTCGAAGTTTGATGATTCTGAATGCTGACTTTTACGGTGGTCAAATGGGTTGATCTGCCCATTGTGGACTAATTTACATGTGACCCTTGATAACAAGTTTTACCCTATTTCTAGTGGATTTTAATTTTCTTCTCAAGACACGAAACAGTTTCGAGTATGCACAGTCCACACTTGGAAGTTTTAGCCTTGAATTTGCCTTCGGATGTGTGATAAAGAGCATAACAAGTAGTTGTATTGAGTGATAATTGATACTCATGATTGTATTCTGTGTATATGTTTATCACCCCGGTTATCGGGAAATACTTGAGTGACTTTGATGTATTTGATATGATAGAGAATGATAGATGACTGATTAAAATAAATTATTTTGATGAGAGAGAATTCTTGGTTAGCAGAGAGATAGAGACAAAGTCATCAAAGTCATCGAACTCAGTCACCCATGTGTTAGTAGTTTGGTGTTTAGAAAAATAGAAACTGTGCATGCTACATTTTTGTTTTTCAAGCCTGCAGGTGTAGTTATTGCTCCAAGCCTCCAAGCTCAATAAAGGGAATTGTGTGTTTGGAGGTGTTAGAGAATAATGATTGGTGTCAGATTTTTCATCAAAAAAAAAATAAAAAATAAAAACAAAAAGGAAAACAGACTAGGTGATCTAGTAGTGTTTGAGGCATAACAATCTGAAATTCCAAACCAGGTATTGTGTTTTGAAGTTCGGTTCAGTTTTATTCTAGAAATTGGTGTGGTTTTTTAAATAGGTTCAGTTATTGATTTGGTTCAGGTGCACCGTTTACAACCGCCACATTTAAGCACGTCTAAAACAGAATGGGATGTGATGGGCCAAGTCAATTTAGGTGGCTGAGTCTAAAACTACTGATGTTGGGGTTGAATTTGTCATTCCATGGTGTTTCTTAGCATTGTGTGAAGTGTAAAAGGCACTTTTCAAATAAAAATAGCTAGTTTTCCAATACTCTTCCACCTCTTTATTTGCCAACCATCCATGTTTTCCAATAATAATCAGATCAAACGGCTAGATGCTATTAGTGAAGAGTTCGTGATTTTTCATCAATAGCATGACTCTTTATAAAATGCATGAAGAGGCATTGTGGTAGAAGTGAAATCATGTAACTTGACTTTTGAAATTATGTTGTGCGAACCATTTTTTTTCATGCTTGTTTATTTACCCTTTTTGAAGGAAATTTCTTTCGTGCTTGTTGGAATTAA
Source organism: Medicago sativa (assembly GCF_051527215.1). NCBI lineage: Eukaryota > Viridiplantae > Streptophyta > Magnoliopsida > Fabales > Fabaceae > Medicago > Medicago sativa. Next base: position 34,204,151 of record NC_140755.1, on the reverse strand, counting down.
AGCGACACTGCACTTATTTTTAAGATAATTATATATGGAATGGAGATGCTAATAGTTAAATACACCGTCTTGCTAATCAGTGCCCTAAGACCAATGGTTAAGGATTCCATTTATAGAAACTTTGTTTTGGAAATACAAGTCTTTACTTTTTTTCTTAGCAATAATTACACCATTTTTCCATGCAAACTTACATATTTTAGTACTTTAACCAATGCTCCAAGGACAATGGTTAGCATTCTTCTAAATATATTGATTTCCTTAACCAGTGTCTTGGACATTGGTTAGCATTTTTGATTAATGAACATTTTATGTCAAAATAATTCAAAGATTTGATGTATTAGTCTTTTTTTTTGAACAAATGTATTAGTCTTTTTATTTTTATAAATGATAATACAATTTTATAAATATTAATCATTAATTAATTTTTTTTAAAAAGATAAAATGAAATTTATTTAAAACACAGAGAATCCTAGTAAGCACAAGGAATGCTAGGCTAGGAGACTTAAAAAGCAACATACAAAGGAAAAGTGTTCCGTATATATGCAGAACATCACACCAAACACCCATGTATCAAATACAAACTTCCACAAACAAACCAAAAACACTCACCACTGAGGCCCTCGAAACCAATAAAAACTAGACACCAAACCAATAAGTTATCTCCAAAAACCAAAGTCTAAACGTCTGCGCAATAGCAGAAACAAATCTTGTACGAAACCGTTGAAAAACTTCCCCAAAATAACCATCAAACCTACCACAAACACATGTAACCGCACTTTAAACAAGCCACACCGTCTAGCATCCATGTATTTGAAAACTCCATCAACAACAAACTCATAGAAGAAAAACCCACAAAAAGCATAACCACCACTAGCCACCAGAAGCACCACTGAAGTAGATAAAATAGTCACAAGGAAGGGGGGTTTGAATTGTGACCCTTTAAAAATTAACCTGCAACTTTAAAAATATTCTCAAGAGAAAACTTGGAATGGTTAAGTTAACAACAGACTTCAGAACGTTCTGATGTCTGAGTGTAAGAAACAGTTTCAGCAAAGTAACTGTGTTTGTGTGTGTTTGTGTTTGCAGTAAGTAAAAGAGTATAAGGAAGAAGGAAAGAACACACAGAGATTTATAGTAGTTCACCCAATGTGGGCTAGTCTACTCCTCATAGTTTTTGTGAGATTTTTCCACTATGATGCTTGAGATAGCCTCTCAAATCCTGCACCTTACAATCTGTGTTCACCTGAAAACTTACAACCTGTATTCTCTAAGCCTCAGCAGGCTTGCACCTTGTTGCTAAGTTAACCACTTAGACTTTTACAATTCTTGCTCAAGCTAACACTTTAGCACCCCTAAAGCTAGATGAGACTTTGTTACAATTTGTGTGAAGTTTGAATGTTTGTGAATCAGACAAACAGAAGAAGAGAGGAAGGAAGAAGTTATCTGTGAATAAGATAACAGAGAGGGAGAAAGAAAATTGATTTACACTATAAAGAAGGTAAGAAGAAAGCCTTCAGTGATGATCAATTGAATTGCAAGAGCTTCAAACAAATTAAGTTGTTTTCTTGTATGCTTTGCAATGGTGCAAGTAATGCTGAGCCTTTGATCTCTATTTATAGAGTTTTTGGGCTCATATAGCCGTTGTAAGGTGACCAATGGTGTTATGCCACGTGTCCTGGGCCCCACAAGCTTTTACTTGAAAATCTGGGTGAACATTCTGACCATCAGAATGTTGTTGAGTTCCCAGGATGAACATCAGAATGTTGCTGTGTTCTTCATCAGAATGTTGAATATTCATGATGATCTTCATCTGGGTTCATCATTGATGAATGTTGGATGAATTTCTGGGCTTGCCCAGCACGTGGTATGAGATTTGTATGAGTTTTATCCTCCAAAAAGTAGCCTTTCCATATGCATCCAGTTTTGCTGGAAAAGGTGGGATAAAGTAAACCAAATCTGTCTTGGACTTTGTGTAGGAGAGAGAGCAGTGGATCTGCAGCTTCAGGCCCATGCTTCAAAGAAATCTGCTTGTTTCCAGCTCAGAGGTCAGGTTATCTCTGATGCAAGATCTCTTTTGCTTTGCTTGCTAACTTTTCACCAACTACACTGTTCATTGGTTGAAGCATGCGCAGACATGAACATTCTGACCATCAGAATGTTCCATTTGTGCTTACTTTAGGATGATTTGTAAGACTAGCTTTTAATGTAATCAATCCTAATAGTCTTGGATGAACATTAAAGATCCTTTACACATGATTCCTTGTTCATGCCTTTATTTGTTGATAGACCCATGCAAATGTACTTTTCTGGACCTTTCATTTATGTCAAATGTACTAGCATGTTCTTCACGTTCTTGATGAATCTGGGTTTGCTTATGAACACCCTTCTGGGTTTTCATCAGAACGTTCAGCTTTCTGATCAACATTCTGAACAACTTTCTGAACTAACTTTCTGAACTCAGATTTAGTTCATGATTTTAAATGTCCTTTGATTTGGTATGATTTAAACATGTTCCTGTCTTAGTAAAACACTCAAGAGCACAAGTTAAATACCAAGGAATTAATCAAAGTCCATTTAATCCTTTAATCATTTAAAGTTTATTATCTTTAAAATTAATTAGGGATTTTGCCTCAACAACCACCACCACCAAAACTACCATTAACCACCACAAAAACCACCATTAATCCTCACCAAAAACCACCATTAATTAAAATAATTAACTTCCAAGTACTCTCTCAGTCCCAAATTGTATGACATTTTGGATATTTTACACGTATTAAGAAATTAATTAATATTGTGCGAGAAAAAGATATTATAAGTTGTTCTACGAAATTGTCCTTAATAAATGATATGAAAAATATAAATTAAGAATTGAAAGAAGAGAGGGTAATAAATAGTTACGGATATAATAGGAAAAATAACATTATTGTTTTAATGATTTTGTAAAGCGACATATAATTTAGGACAAACTTTTTTCTTAAGTGACATACAACTTGGGACGGTGGAAGTATTAGTTAACAAATTAAAGATTAGATACATATTAACAAATCATAATTAGTTTATTACAATAAGAACTCTGATTTTCTCACTTTACAGTTTACTAACTTTAGATAATCCTTGTCCGTAGGGGTGGGAACAGGCCAGGCCGCCCGACAGGGGCCTACGGCCTAGCCTATTTAAAGCCTAGCTCGGCCCAGCTCGTTTAATAAAAAGGCCAGGCTCAAGCTTTATATAAAGCCTATTTACTTAAATAGGCCAGGCTAAGGCTTAGAAAAAAGCCAATTAAGCCCGTCAGGCCGGCCTATTAAGCTTTTTATATATAATATGTGTTTCATTATTGATATTGTTGAAGATTTTTTTATCAACTCAACCCTTCTTATGATTTGGTTATTTAGTACCACCTATAGTTGTGTGATTAGACATTCGTAAGATTTCGTTATTTAGTAGCAGACATATTCGTGTGTTTTTGGCCTTCATATGTTTTGGCCTATTTAGTAGCAGGCTTATAATGTTGCTAGACTTTAGTGGAAAATAGGCTTTTAAATAGGCTTTCAGGCTTCATCAGGCCTTTAAAAAGGCCAGGCCAGGCCTTAAAAATAAGCCTATGACGGGTAATAGGCCAGGCTCAGGCCTATAATTTTTGAAGCAGGCCAGGCTTAGGCCTTACAAAGCCCGGCCCGGCCTAGCCCATTTCCATCCCTACTTGTCCGGTGTGAAGTGAGATGTCTAAAACTGATAAAAAAAAATAGAGTTTGACTTCAACTATGTAAAATCATTTTACAAATGCATCCAATCCAACGATGATGTGTAACCACGTCAATTAGTAATATGACAATAATGTGTTTTCAAATACATTAAATGATGTGGAAATACATCATTGGATGAAAGCGTAATATTTCTCAATTTTAAAATGAGTGTAGTTTAAAGTTTTTACACAAATAGTAAGAAACATAATGTAGGTGTAAATGACATTCATTTTGAAATAAAATTTTATAATTTTATAATCAAAGTCGAAGATTAAATTGACAACGAAAATGTACATTAATGAACCTTTACGAGACTAAGGTGCATAAAGACCAAAATATTCACTCTAAAATAAAAGTGGTCATGTCTTTTTTTCTTTTTCCTTTCAAAAAAAAAATGTATTTTTTTTTTTGTTACATAAAAGTGGTATTGTCTCCTCACTTGTTTACATCTTTTCCTTTCTTCTTAAATTCCTTCACGCCTTGAATGCCCCCAACCCTTTCACTTCCGACTCTTCCTGCTACTAATCTGAATGGCGGAAGATATAATAAGCACTTTACCAGATCCAATTCTATGCCACATTCTCTCTTTTCTCGAAACCAAACAATCCGTTGCCACAAGTATTCTTTCCAAAAGATGGAAGTATCTATGGCTCTCAGTTACCACTCTACACTTCACCAACACGATGGGGGCAGACGAAAGCACCCATTTTCGCTTTAACGACTTTGTCTACTCTGTTTTACTGTCCCGAGATCCCGCACTTCCCATTAAGACTTTCGGTCTCGAGGTTCTATACGTTTTTAATCCACGTGACCGCCACAACCCCAATAGCAGTGTTTCCAAATGGATCAACTTTGTGCTACAACGTGGAGTTGAATACCTTCATCTCGATGTGTCTACGGTGTCTTTACCCATCAGTATTCTCAATTGCACAACTCTTGTGGTTCTCAAGCTTTCGGGTTTCAGTGTGGAAGAGGGTTTTTCTTCTGTTCTACTTCCGTCTCTCAGAACCCTTCATTTGAAACATATTTCGTTACCTAAACTTGAAGATTTTATGATCTTTCTAAGGGGATGTCCTAATCTTGAGGATTTACATACATGTTTTCTGTCTTATGATTCTGAAGAATCCGATGGTGAATCCCTAACTGATGAGTGGAAGAGCTTTTTCTTAAGTAACTTGACGACAGCTGATATTGATTCCTTTCCTGCTTATTTTCCGTTGAACGTAGTTCACAATGTATCTTCTCTGCGCTTCGAAGTTAAAGAGGTTTGTTTATGATACTTACTGATGTTGGCATGGAAAAAGAAAAATGTCATTGATGTGTAATGTATTTGGTTTTTCTTTTTATTTTCTGTGTGCGATGATTTTTACCTTCATTTCTATCAATTTATGTTTCTACATATTTGAAATAGGTGTATTATTACCTTGATGATTTGATTCCTACATTTCATAATCTGACCCAATTGGAGCTTATTTGTATGGATTATTATACTTGTGAATTCATAGTGGAAGTTCTCAAGCATTGCCCCAAGCTTCAAAAGCTTGACATTGACCAGGTTTGTTATAGATCGTGTCTGATTTATTTTTTCATTGCACACTCTTAGGATTTGGGTTCGGTATAACTCAACCCTACAAAATTGGCGTATGTGTTGGTAAACTTCCTTGTCTCATCCGGTGTGGGACTTTTAGAACACTGTTATGTTATTTATTTTATTTTATGTGCATTATTAACAGGGCGACATAGACGGCAACGAAGATAGAAAAGAAAATTGGGTAGACCCAAATGTTGTTCCACAATGCCTTTCATTACACCTTCGAACCTGCAATCTCTTCAATTTCTTAGGCCTACAAAGTGAGCTTCTGCTAGCAAGGTATATTTTGAAGAATGCTAGTGTTTTACAAAGCATGAAAATCTGGAACCGTGGACAGCCTAAAATTAGAAGAAAATTATCTTCATTCCCAAGGGCCTCTTCAACATGCAAACTCACAGTTTATCATGCTTCATGATCCATGTAAGTAGTAGATACTCTAATCATTCCTGTCATTTAATTAGCTAATTAGCTTCTAGTTCTACCATGCAATTCCTAGATTTGGTAGTTCGAACTAGAACTCTGATTGTCATTAACTTTGTCTTTGGTGCTTAAGTCAAGGAAAAGTGTTCCTAAAATCATCTAGTACTGGCTTACCTGTTTTTATTTTTTTATTTTTATTTTTTTTAGTCTTCATATCCATGTTGATCCATTTTCTGAGTAAGTAGTTTTATTCTTTATGACTTCATATCCATTTTGTGAGTAGTTTTATGCTTAATTCTGATTCATTGGTCATGATAAAGTGTTCCTTAAATAATCTTTTATTTGCTTACCTATTTTTATTTTTATCTGTTTGACTTCACATCCACATTGATACATTTTGTAAGTGGTTGTATGCTAAATTCTGGTTTGATGCATAAACATATGGTAGGAGGGTGCAATTGTTCCGTAAAAAAAAAGGATTTTTTTTTTTTGCCATGTACCTTCGTTTTTCTTTTTAATAAGCATGGACAAAGATTAAACGAATTAGTTATATTCTCAAAGGATTCTTTATTTATCTGTGTTTTGATAGTGTATTAATGTTTTGATTGTCATACAAAAAGGGACTTGGATCTAAATGATGTTTTTGAAGACTTCTTGATGCGTGTAGTTGACCTTGACCAACAGCATAACGTTTTTCTGTTGGTATTACGTTCCGATTGCATATATCCGTGTCTTAACCAATTTTGACCAGAAATTAATTTCTTAATTGAGATAGTATTGTATTTACAGGTAATAAAGGATTGTAGGCAGTCTAAAATCTTAAATATTATAATTACAAAGAATGAGCCTAATTGCATGTCTAACTGTAGCAATTGACACACGGGCAGGGCACATTGTTTCGGAGAGATCCATGGATTGGTGAGGGTGTGGTACTAAAAGATAGGTTTGAGAGATTATTTCTCATCATAACTGAAAAAAGAGGTCAAAGTAGTGGATTTGTGTTGGGAACGAGAGGGTAGGGCGGAGAGAAGTTGAAATTGGAACTAGAGAAGAGAACCTTTTAATTGTGAGAATGAGTCTGTTGGCTACATGCCGCATAGTGATAAAAGAAGAGCGTTTCAATGGGGCTGAACGTGAATACTAGAGCTGGAATGGTGTTGCTGGAGGAGTATTTTCTATGTGAGGAGCATATACGGTGTTCAAAAGGGGAAGCCGCACATCCAAAACCCTTTTAATTAGGATAAGTTTGTTCGGCACAAAGATGTTCCTCCAAAAATATCTGTATGTTGTGGAAGTTGTTTTAAAATAGGTTACCAACAAAAGACAGTCTAGTGAATAGGGGAGCTGTTCTGCAAGATATGAAGTTGTGTTTTTGTGAGAGTAGGGCCGTTGAAAACCCCATATGTGTAATCCCTAGTGTAGAATCTAAAAATCATTATCAGTCGATTTTAATAGAGTTTAGAGTCCTTTCATTTCACTTTGCTTTCTCTTGGGAACATGGGTGCAGTACTGTAATAGCTAGCTATATTGGTTGACTTGGTTCATATTGGTGGATCTTCCATTGAATGCAAATGTTTATAATTACCTAGGGTATCAACTATTCTTGACAGCTTTATGTCCTTATTTTCTCCATTTGTATCCATCTTTTAGTTGATCAATCTCACTTTTAGTCATGAAAGTAAACCATGGTTTCTTCTGTTCCGTCTCTACTTTCTTCTTAACCACCCTGTTCCTATATTTCATTCCAAAAAACAGATATTGTAATATATTAAGTACTTTTTGCACCATGAATTAAAACTTGTCCAATATTTTTCTCTTTCCTGAATCTTCTTCTGCTCCTCCAACTTCAGAAGACAAGTGATAGAAGAGTTACGTGTAGAAAAGGTTTGATCTACTTTTGCAACTGCAGATTGTTGATCAAAAGATGAAAAATACTTGCTACGAGGAAGGAGATAGTTCTCCAAAATAACTTACACGTGATGAATTGTAGTGATCCATGTTTCATTGCAAACATTCTGCTAAACTCATTATATGATGGATCAAAGCAAGGTTGTAATGAACCTAAATTAGGAAAGGCAGAAAGTCACCAAAGCTTTTCTGCTCATATTTAGACCATAAGGGGAAAAAACACATCTATTTCTTTTGCACTATCTTTCATTTGTTTTTATGTTCAGCATATGTTCTTGTTATTGTTTTATGTATCTTGCATTATATTCTATTTTCAGCTTTTATCTTTTGCAGCATAATGAATTCTATGTTAGATTTCCTTACCTTCTTTGTTGATAAGCAAGATCATGTTAGATTTTCACTTGTCTTTTTCCATGAGTTCGATGACTAAAGTCATCATGGTTCTTGATATGAAGAAAAATGACGGAAGAAATTTCTATTAGATTTTCACTTGTTTTTTCTTACCTATTGATTTCAGAGAACATGTAGAAAAATGATCACAATCAAAGTTCATTCCAGTGGCATTTTTCACCTCATTAGTACACAGCAGGAATATGGAAGGAAACCATGGTAACTATATGCACTTTATGAAGATGCCTTCATAATCTATTGAATGAGTTGTATGGAGAATTATTTTCAAAATATGCATGAAGGGAGGTGGTGGAACTGACCATATAACTTCCAAGTCTATTGAATTAATCTTGTATGCATATTTTCTTTTTTGAGTTGTACTGGTTATTTTGATGTTACTGATATATGAAATGGATATGCCGTCTTCTTAAAATTGAGACTTCAAGTAGTTTCACAGGAACTCACTCAAATTTTTGAATGAATATATAACAGGACCAAGTTTGATAGTTCTTTCAACAATTTTTTTTCTTTCTCACTTTATCTTTTCAAGGTTTGGTCTATCCACTTCATTTGCTAAAAGCGTGATTTTGCAATTTTCAAATTAAAATGAGTACATGTTAGCACAATGATCATACTTTGATGGATGTTATTTCAAAAGACCTGTGGACACCAAATTACTTGCGCGATGATTATACTATGGCAAAATGTGGTCGATGCGATGCTTCCGCACTTGTGGTTGTGATGCTGTGTGGGGACCTCTAAAACATTTACACCACCGCCGTAATTTAGCACTATGCGTACTAGTTAACACGTTTATGGCATTATTGCAATGCTGTCTGGAAAGGACTTTGCTAAAGTTTGGTGGTAACATTCCTTCGATTAAGGCTTGGTGTGCATAGTGGTTTTGGTAAAGTCAATTTAGAAGTCTCATTATTTACTTCCCAATAACAAAGTCAATTTTCATGGAAGAAATCGGGTTCATCAAACAATCAATAGGAATTATCTGCATAGGTGCCTTTCATATTGCACTTAACTAAATTAACCATGATTTTCTCAAAGTTTGTTATAACAAAAAAAATATTTTTAGTTAAAAATCATACGAAAAACACATAACACCCTAAACTATAATGCATGTGATATCATGCTAGCTAGACGATTGATCAGAAAATTTTGGATTTGGATCCTCTTATGTGTGATTTACACGCGAGAGATTAGTGTGTAATTTTCCATCATTCAAAATAAGAGAGAAACATATTTAAATTTTTTATGTTTGGTAGGAGAATAAGCATTATCCTCTCGTGTAAATCTCATACACATATGAGAGGATCCAAATCCGAATATTGTTCACCATTTCCTCTTGAATGCACCATAGTCAGAGAGAGAAAAAAAAAACAATAGTAATTTCTACTTTCAATTTGTTTCATGTATGAAAGTTGAAACCAGTACCAATTCATTGCACCCTGATTGTTTCTTTACGTTCCTTGTTTCATCAAATTGTGGCAGATTATTTTGAATTAGATTTACAAGAATTTAGCAGTAACTGAAATACCAACTAAAATTGCTTGGTAACTTTAATATAACACAAATTAGAAACTGAGAAGAGGCTATGGCTTATCAGGAAACAATTGAATGCACGTCGAGATAGAACAAAACATTTCAAAACCATAATACAGTAAAACATTAGCTGGACAACACTCCAACTGCAGAATTATGCACTAAGTGATGATACATACTCCAACAGAAATTATTGAAACCGAAATCATGAATTATGCACAAAGATCAACTAAACTTCTAGCCACACCCACAGATGCAATGGTAATTCACCCAAAAAAACCATGACCATTCTACCATAGTTTCAACTGAAATTACTTTATGTTGAATTTTTTTAAGATCTCTTCTTTTGCAAATGGACAAATTAAGTAAACTGTTTTGAATTTTTCCATCATACTCCAATCCCAACCAAATTGCTAAGACTAGCTAAACCTTTGAAAATACCAAACGTTCAAAGAATAAATGGTTGATTGACTGATTTTCACCACCCTCATATACACTAATGAATGTCACTCCCAACGATATCCCATACGCAAGAAGGTTATCTTTGGTTGGAATCTAATGTTGAATTAATTGCCAAACAAACATAACCACTTTCAGTAGCATGATATTATGCCACACTGAAGTGTTAAATTGCTCTAAACGCTCATCTGCCTCCCTCATCAAACTCTTATTTGCCAACCTAATAGTATAAAAACCTGACAAATCGTCCTTCCAAACCACTCTATATCTAACAATGTCTCTAAATCTCCCCTTTCAATCTCCACCAGTAACTGAGATACCGACTCTCTCAACTCCCATCTACCACCCTTCTAAAGTACAACACTCTCGCCTTTATATCCAAAGATAAAGAGAACAACAATCTAAACCTCTATTTCTTCATGCTCCTCTACCTACCCAATTTTCCTCCCAAAAAAGTGTATCTCCCCTACCAATTTTGTTTGAACCCCCAACATTCTTTGTCCAACTTTCCCAAATTACCCCACCATGCTGATACCCCTCAACCTCCCTCTCGAATTTCACCTTGGAACTCACCATATTTGAATGTTAAACATTTGCACTGCAGTTCATTCCTCTTGGTCTTCAATCTCCAAACCAATTTTTCCAATAAATCTAGATTAAAAGCACTCAAATTTTTAACACCCAACCCCCTTAAAACACTTAAGAAACACAAATTCAAAATTTAAACACTTTGTTGGTCGTGGTTATGTATCATATCAATATTTTTGAATAAATGCAAGATAATGATTTGATAAGCATCAATATAATTCAAAACATAAACAATTAACAGTAAGAAAGGAAAGTTCACAAATGTTTGAAGGAGCAATAATCAAAATATATATTTGAAAATACATGACATAAAGGACCTAATAAAACAGAGTTGATGAATTTCAAACCATCCCATGCTACTATTGCATGTATTTAGAATCTAATGTAACTAATGTACACATGCCCTAACCTTCGCAATAAAATGAAAATTTGCACGCAGGAGAGCCCCTTGGACATGAAGATAATTTCAGTAGCATTTGGTGCTTTATATTTATATCAACCACCCAAGTACTAATTGTCATGATGCGCATTACTTTTGCATTCTTCATAATATACTTTGCAAATTGAAGCTCGCACTTCTTGCCTATATAAGATGTAAGTGAGCATGTTCTAAGTTGAGAGGAAATGCATTTTGGAACAATTTCTGGTTTCTTCCAATCATCCTCGTCCTTTCCATGTCCATAAAGCTATCAAAATCCACATACAAAAATCAGAAAAGAAATACCTAAAATATAGTTAAAACTACAATTTTAAAAATTATGATCATTGGCATAAGTAAAACCTGATCAAGAGTAAGATTTTGAAGCTTAGGACAATGTTCGAGCACTTCTACCAGCCACTTCCATTTCCTCTGCCAATTTGATGCAAATATAAGCTCCATGTGAGTTAAGTTATGAAGAGTGTGAACTTTTAGCTCATTCCTCTGCGTGAATTACAAAGACAAACATTATAAATCATTCAAATTATGTTCAACAATTCGTGTAACTTAAGCTATAGTGAAGAGCAATGATAGTCATACCAGTTCCAGACGCAGAAACTTTGCATTACAAATCCAAGAAAATGGAATATTCCAATTACAATTAGAAATGTTAGCTCTAACCAAATTGGAGAAGCATTTAAACTCTCCTCCATCAATATCATTTGGAACCCTTAAGGTTAAGGGAACTTGAACATTTGTTCGTAATTCCTCTAGAACGGGACATCCTTCGACAATCTTGTTAAAAAATTCATTATAATCTCCCAAATGGTAAATGTTATCTAAATGGAGAGTTTTGAGCAGTGGAAAATCGAATTGAGGATCAACATTGAGTAACAGTCTCTTCAACTTAAGAACGACAAGGTTCTTGCAATTGAAAATACTGGAAAGTGTAGGACCTAATCCAATTAGAAAATCGTAATCAGCGCCAGTAAAATCTAAGATGAGATTCTCAATTCCTTTATTGACAGCAACAGGAACAAATTGATTGATATCATGTGGATCACACCCGGGGGAGGTACCATATTTGAGGTGGAACAATCGGATGGGCAAGGTGGGGTCACGGGTGAGCATGACTGAGTAGACGAAAAGCCGAAAAGTGTTGAAGTCAGCAAACTCGTTGTCGATGAAGTAGAGGGTAAGGACTGAACGCCACAAAGGGTTCCATCTTTTGGAGAGGATGCTTGTGGCTAAAGATGTTTTGGTAGGGAGAAAGGAGAGGATATGGCAGATAACGGAGTCCGGCAGGTTGCTGATTCTATCGACAGATGTAATTGAACGCTGGGATGACATCGTAATTGAGATATGAAAAGTAAGGGTTTGGAGACAAAAGCGTTTCAGCGTTTCAGCTTTAGCCGTGAGATATGGAACGCTGTGATTCTAACGGTTCGGTTTATACGGTTTTCCAGAGCTGAAAGAAAATAAGGTGGAGATTTCGCAGATCTGGAAAGTTGAGAAGGGAGAGACGAAGCGTAGCTAACCAAGAAGAAGGAGGACTGTAGCACAAACTGAGACGGAACAAAAAAAAACAAATAAAATAAGAAAAGAACTTGTGTGGTACAGCTGGATACACAACTTTTTATCAATAAAAAAAGCAAGTCATAGTATATTACACAGCTATAATAACAACAGCCAGAGCACGTATATTTATTTATTGTTCTTTTGTTTGTTAATTTCGGACGGATACGACTAGGGTTGGAAATGAGTCGAGTAGAACCTATCTGAGCTCGACTCGACTCGATAAGGATTGGTTCAGCTCGAAACTCGGTTCGAGTTCGATACGAACTCTTTTTTCAGCTCGAGTTCGGCTCGTTTAAAGTTTACGAATAGTCCGGTTCGGCTCGTTAGGTTCAGTTCGTTTGTTCAAATCACATAACTCAAAATGTTATTTTTTTTTGTCAAAGAAAGATAAAAATTTATAGATCTTTGACTGAACAAGTTCTACACCAGCACAACATTTTGAGTAAACAAGCATATTTTTGATCCAACATATATGATTATCCTATATCGATTTCTACAAAGCCATATTATCATGTATTGATCAATTTTATACTTGGATTCAATTTCAACAAGAACCATTGATTATTTCCACCAATATTATTTCTGCCCTCTTTTGTTCGAACATCAACGATTATCCTAGATCATTCAAAACAAAATGAGGAAAGTAATGAAATGAACACAAATTATTAGTAGATTATAAATTATAGGTAGAGAAAAAAAATTATCCATAAAGTTGAGTGATCGAAACCATAAAATGAAGAAGAAATAATGTTGATCCTATAATTACAAAAGTAATTTAGATGATGATTCTGAAGGATTTACAAAGAGATGGTGAGTATCTAAATTTGGAGAAAAGGAGATGAAAGGTTTGGAACAATACAGAGGGAGAGAGAGATGAGAGTATCTTTTCCATCTTAGTGGAAAGGAGAGTAAATTAATATTTTGGGAATGAGAGTAAAGTAAAGGTTAAATGTTAACATCTTAATGAAAATTTCTGCACGTTGGAAAGTGGTGTATGGTATACTAAATGCTAAATTTTAAAGTTATTTTTTTAAAATGAAAGTCAAAGAGTCAAGAAGGAATAAATTTAAGTTACTTTGGAAAAAGTTGATATATATTTTTCTTTTTTAAAATTAAAAGTAAAGTTTAAGGTATATATATAATCGAGTTAGTTCATGAACCAAACGAGCCGAACTATACATAAATCATGTTCAGCTCATTTAGTTAACGAACTTAATTTTTCGCTCAAGTTCAGCTCATTTGGTTCATGAACCAAGTTCAACGAGTTAATTATCGAATCGAGTTTCGAACTATTTTCGAGTTGGTTCGGTTCATTGCCAGCCCTAGATACGACGGGTACTAATGGATACATTGTTGCAGACCGAACCAATCCGTAAGACCCATTGTTAACCGGATATTTCTACTTTTTGTACCCGACCCCCGGACTGACACACCCAAAAGACAGAAAAAGACCACGGTTTACTCGGTCTGCGGACGGGCCGGATGTATCAGTCCACCCCTAGAAGGGTGTATTGGATTGAGATTTGGAAGGATTTTAAAAGACTTTTTGGTTATAGAAAAATCTTGAGGTATTCAATCAAAATTTTAAAAGATTAGAAATAATTGACTTATTTTGTTTCAAGTTTACCAAATTTATTCCTATGAATAACATTCTATGGAATATAAAGATGAGAATTTTATTCTAAGGTATTTAGAAAAAATATGTTTAGTTAACTTTATAATATTCCTAGGAACCATAAAAATAGGGATTATAATAGGTAACTATTTATGAATTTATTCTCATCTCCATGGGAACTTTATTCCCACCCTTTTCCTTAGGAAATTTTTTCTATTCCCAAGAACATACCTGGTAATAAAATTTAGTAAACTTAAAACAAACATAGGCATATATATTCCTAGCATTTTATTCCTGGAAATCAACCAATATAACTTGAAACAAACACACCCTTAGAAATTCCCTAAAAAAATATTTGACTTAGAAATAAGAGTAAAACAAAATTCCCTAAAACAAACAAAAAAAAAGAGTAAAACAAAATTCCCTCAATAAAACAAAATAAAAATCAAAATTAAACCATAATCTTTTTGAGAAATTTTAGAATATTGGACTCAAAGATAACAACATAAACATTTTTTTTTAGTAAATAACAACATAAACTAAAAACAAGTATTTTTGTTATTTTGAAAATATCTATTGACATCGACAATGTATAAAAATCGTACTCCCAACAAAATTTCATAATTATTTTTTTAAAATTCATGATTTTCTTGATTTTAAATGCCTAATGGTTTTTGCAAAATATAAAACCAATTTGTTTAATTTTTCTTCTCCCTGTTATCCAATTCCCTTAAATATAGAAAAAAAAATATATTATGGCATAAATGTAAGAAAAAAGTTTATTCTACTATTTTATGCAATAAATATAGAAAAATAGTTTATTTTCATCAATTTCAATCTCTTAATTTCACTAATTTTCATTTTTCCTTCAAAGAAAATAAACTAATTTTCATTTAAAAAAATCAATATAACACTACATTAATGTTGATATTTTTAAAATAATCATTACTTTTAAAAATTAAATATCAACTTTCTATAGCAGTAGATATAAAATTTGATTTTTGAGATATAAGGGCATAAAATCTGCAACGATTGCGGTGCAAATATTCAACGAAATTTATATTTAAAATAAAAATATTTATAGAAATTTTATATTAATGTTAATATTTTGAAGAAAAATTCCTCTTCTTCCTGACGTTTTCTCTGTTCTCTCTCCTGCTACCCTAGCCGCCGCCAACCTCCATAACCACTCACCTCTCCTACTACATCGTATTATTACTCTCTGACCCCTTTGCTTTCTCTCTTACACTCAGATCCGCCGCCCTCCCTCACCCTCCAAATCCTTTACGATGTAGCTACAAATCTTGGTGGTACGACGAGCTACGCCTCCGCATCGCCGGCTAGACCCCGTTTCTCTCCAGTCTTGGTGAATTCGGGTGCAGAGAATTAGAGATTCGAGAACTGCCGACGGCTTTCCGGTGGTTTTGCGTATGGTTTCCGAAACGTGTTGATGGTTGGGTTAAACCACCATCTTTGCGTCTGTTACGGCGGGTCCTTTCACTGCGCCGCTGCAAGATTGGTACACAGTGGTGCTGTTCAAGTTCCGCTCCAAAACTCGTCGTGGTTGCACCGTTTCTATTTTTCCAGATCCAGTGTTGCTTCGTGTGGGGTTCGATAGGCTCGAAAGGGCTTTTAATGCTTGCTGTGATTTATCCAGGGGGCTTACATGGTTCGTGAACTTTTCCGTGTTGGCGGTAGTATCATACACCATACATAATAAAAACAAAAGTTCCACTGGTATAAGGTTGAATTTTGCCTCGGTTGTGCTTGTATGATCTCTTGTTGTAGGCCAGAAATGGTTGATTTGCTGATCAGTTGGTGCACGTGGATTCGCTACTTACCGTGTTGGCGGTCGAATTCACCCCATTTTCAAGCATTAGTCGGTGGTTATCTACCTACCAATTGACATGGGACTGTATGGACTCGAAAGAGTTGTCAATGCTTGCTGTCGTTGTTGCAGGGAGTTGCTGGTACGTGATCTGATTCGTGTTGACGAGCGGTTCATTCGCCAAACTTAGACCCGCGCTTAATGTTAGAATTGTTTAGGGTTGGATCCACCTTGTGGATTTTTATTTTTTCTTTTATTTGCCCGTTAGGGTTGCTGACTGGGTCAGGTTTTATGTCCCCCCAGTTTTTATGTTATTTTTCCTTTTTTTTTTAATAATATATATGAGCAATTGGCAACAAATTAGAATAGGGTACCAACTTAGTTGGACACTATTCTTTTTGATGTCATCTTGCTCTTGGCTTATCAAAAAAAAAAATTTTTTGAAAATAATCAAGAGTTTTCAAAATTTTATTATCGACTATTGCATATTGATGCATAATTTTTTCCTACATATACAAGCATATGAAATCCTCAACGAGCGCGATTGAAATATTTAACGGTGCTAATATTTATTATCTATCAATGACATCAATAATATAACAAAAAAATATAATCTATTTTTTTAATGACACCAACAACAATCTTTATTATAGAAAAAATTGTTTAAAAGTAGAATTGGGATAACGAAAAAGGAAGTATAAATATACTTATTTTTGAGGGAAAATATACTCATTTAATTTGTTACACTTTTTAAATGATAAAGGAAGAAAAAATTTAGACACATATATTTCACATCGTGTTTGTTACATTTTTTTAATATTTTAATTTATTCTTATCTATTTGTTAAATGTGTTATTTATTTGTATTGAAAATTGAGAGCATTTTTTAAAAGAGAAAATGTTAGCCCAAAATATACTGAGAGGTTATTTTCTTATCTATACTGTATATAAAGAAAATTACCCATTTCAGCTCTTTTGTGCTGACTTTTTCTTTCCAAGAATGCATGTAACAAACACGATATGAATATATATACGTTAGATTTTTTCCCTTTATCATTTAAAAAGTGTAACAAACTAAATGAATATATTTTTACTTACTTTTCCATTGTCCGAATTATACCCTTAAACAATTTTTTTTTATAATAAAAATTGTTGTTGGTATCTTTAAAAAATGAATTTAAATTATTTTTTTTATAATGTTGGTGTCAATGAAATATATAATCATTGTTAGTTTGATTTGTTATAACTTGAAAGCAACAAACATTTCTATTTTAAGTTTTAATCAAAATCAAAATTTCATAAATAAAAACAAGATCGTTCATAATTCTCAAACGTAAGCATAATAAAAAGAGCAAAAAGGCGAGCACGTTAGTGCCCGTCTTTTCAATAGTACATATAGCATAGATGTACATAAAAAATTTATTTTCACATATACTCCATCCGTTTTACAATACATGTCGCTTTTGAAGAATTATTTTGTTTCACTTTACTTGTCACTTTCAAGTTTCAATGAAACATTAGTTATCTGTTTGTCATTAATACTCTTATCTATTTATTGTAAAGAGATAAAAAATAGAAATAATAAATGAGTAAGAGTATTATAGAAAAAAACACAAAGGATTTCATCAAAAACAACAAAATTTATTTAATTTTTTGGTACGTGTAATCTACTAACAATATATATCTACTAACAATATACAAAAATTTCTACTAACAATATATAAAAAATGAAGTCCAACAAAATTTCATTAATGTCCTTCTCTAAATCCATGTTTTTCTTAAATTTAAGTGCTAAATCGTCATTTTGCAAAAAATAAAAATTTTAATTTAATTAATTTAAAATAATAATCTATTTTAAATTAAATTTTGAAGTGCCAATTTCATAACTACGTAGCAAAATAGTAGCAAATTCTTTGGCTACACATAAGCCTTGTGGATAACCACACACTAGGCATGGCAACAAAACCCATACTCGTGGTTACCCACCCGAACCAAACCCAATTTGACGGGTTTTCCCCGTTTTGACTGGGTTTGGGTATGAGTTTGGGTTTTCCCCAATTTCAAAACACGGGTATGGGACGGGTAACGGGTATATAGGTACCCACCCCGAACCCATACCCAAACCCATCCCGAATGCATAAAACTATTTTATGTTGATATGTCATGTTATTTTATTTGATAATTGTCGTGTTATAAAAACTACCATTGATATTTAAAGGAGCAACTAAATCAATCGGTCTAACAAATGTTAAAGTGGACATATTGTTGGATAATGCATTACAATATTTCTCTAGGGGTTGCAAAAAATCTTCTATTTTTTACTAAAAAAATTTATTCAATGCGGGGACGGGGATGGGGCGGGGATACCCGAACCCGTTGGGGACGGGGATACCCGAACCCGTTGGGGACGGGGATGGGGTTCAATTTCCCATCCCCGTTGGGTATGGGTAGGGTAACGGGTAAGTATATGAGAATCGGGTATGGGGACGGGGAATGTAAAACCCGTCCCCACCCCGCCCCATTGCCATGCCTACCACACACATATATCTAATTCAATGTTGTTCCAATTCTCCACAAAAGCTAAGATCAAATCAATGTTAAATCGGTTTGGATATATCAGCAATTTATTTGATTTCATCTGCTGACAATATTATTTTTTTAAGAATCAATTAACAATATATAAAAATCGAGGTCTAACAAAATTTCATAAGCATTCTTATTTAAACCCATGATCTCCTTAATTTTATAATTGTTCAACAAACATTGAATGATGTTTTGTATATAAAATAAAAAAAATATTTAATAGAAACTCAACATTGATGTTTATATATGAAAAATGGTCAAGAGTTTTCAAAATTTTATCATATCGAGCATCATATATCGGTACATAAAAAATTTCTTCTGCATATATAAAGCATGTTAAATCTTCAACGAGTGCGGTTTAAATATTTAACAGTGTTTTAAATATAAATTAAAAATTTATTTAATAGACACACTATATTAATGTTGATATTTTGAAAATAGTCATGAGTTTCAAATTTTTCATCACATAGACTTCCTTATATGTGTATATAAAATTTGCTTATGCAAATATAAACATTTAAAATCAGCAATGGGGGTGGTGCAAACATTGAACGCTGGTGTACATATAAAATAAAAATGTAATACAAACAATGCATTAATGTTGATATTATGAGTTTTCAAAATTTTATCATTTCGACTATCACATATCGATACATAATTTTTTTTTTCTGTATATATAAGTATATAAATGTTCAACGAGTGTGGTTTAAATATTTAACGGTGTTTTAAATATAAAATAAAAATTTGTTTAATAGACACACTACATTATAATGTTGATATTTTGAAATTAGTCATGAGTTTTCAAAATTTCATCATATCGACTTTCTCATATATGTATATAAAATTTGTTTCTACAAATATAAATATTTAAAATCTTCAACGGGATCGATGCAAACATTGAACGATGTTTCACATATAAAATAAAGATTAAATTAATAGAAACCCTTTAATAATGTTGATATTTTGAAAATAGTCATGATTTTTCAAAACTGTATCATATCTACTATTACATATCGGTGCATAAAAATATTGTTCTACATATAAGCATATAAAATCTTCAACGAGTGCGGTTTAAGTATTTAATGATGTTTTAAATATAAATATAATCTAAAATTTTATTTAATAGATACACTACATTAATGTTGATATTTTAAAAATAGTCATGAGTTATCATATCGACTTTGTCATATATGTATATAAAAATGTGTTTATGCAGATATAAGTACCTAAAAGCTGCAACGAGCGTGGTGCAAACTTTGAACAGTCGTTTACACATAAAATAAAAACTTATTTAACAGAAACACTAGAATAATCTTTATTTTGAAAATAGTAACGAGTTTTTAAAATTTTATCATATCCATTTTCTCATATATGAATATAAAAATTTGTTTATGTAGTAAATACATAAAATCTGCAACGGGTGCGGTGCAAACATTGAACAATATTTTGCATATAAAACAAAAAGTTATTAAATATAAACACTACATTAATTTTGATTTTGAAAATAGTCACAAGTTTCAAAATTTTATCCTATCAACTTTCTCATATATCTACATAAAATTTTATTTTTTTCATATATAAGCAAATAAAAATCATAATTGGTGTGAATCAACTATTTAACAAGTTTTGTTTTTGTATATATAGAAGAAAAGTATTTATAAACATTATGCAATATTAACAAAATACTTATTTTTTATATAATTTTTGCAATGTTACGTGACCCATGCGAAAGCACGGGCCTTTTACTAGTTTCTAAAAAAACGATAAGTATTATGAACTGATGAAATATAAGTAAAATTCCCAACCCACTTGATTCAATTATTTTACAGATTTTTATCCATATAATAGGAACAACTCTTTTTTTTTTTTTAATGTCAAGTAGTCTAACGGCCAGAGAAATTCACCTTTAAGGTGAATAAGTAGGGTGTCCGAGATTTGAACCCCGACCCCTACATATAATATGCATTATTCTTCACCAAGTGAGCTAAGCTCACATGGACTATAATAGGAACAACTCTTTTTTTTTTTGTCAAGTAGCCTAGTGGCTAGAACTCACACAAATTAATTGTGGAGAAGTGGGGTGTCCAGGTTTGAACCCGGACACTTGCATATAAAATGCAATATCCCTACCAGTTAAGCTGATAATAGGAACTACCTACTACTCCCTCCGTCCCTTAATGTAACCACTCATTTGATTTTGTTTTTGTCCCTAAATGTAACCCCCTTTTCAAATTACTAGATGCATTTATTACTTTTTTCCTAAACATACCCCTAATTAATACTATTAACTTGTCTTGAAATATGAATAGTCAAATTTAATACACATACAAACAAAGGACAATTTGGTAATATTAGGGGGGTGTATTGGATTGGGATTTTAAAGGACAATTTTTGCTTAAAAAAGTCTCAAAGATTTTAAAAGATTTTGTAGGATTTTAATGACTTTCATGATTTTAAAAGACAATTAGGATTTTCAATTTGGATTTCGATGGATTTAAATCACAGGATTTTAAAGGATTTTAAAAGATTTTATGGATTTACAAGATTTCAAAAGATTTTATGAATTTTAAGGACTCATTGAAAAGAAATGATTAAAACACACTCTCTATTATAATATTTGTAATACATACTCTTATTTTTTATTTTATTTTTATGAGAGATAGAGAGAGGGGGAAGAGAGGAGGGAGAGAAGGGAGAAAAGAAAGGAGAATGATTAAAACACACTCTCTCTCATAATATTTTCAATACATACTCTTATTTTTTATTTTATTTATATGAGAGATAGAGAGAGGGGGGAAGAGAGGAGAGAGAGAGAGAGAGAGAGAGAGAGAGGGAGAGAGAGAGCGACGAGAGAGAAGAGAGGGAGAGAGAGCGACGAGAGAGAAGGGAGGGAGAGGGAGAGAGAGAGAGAGAGAGAGAGAGAAGGGAGAAAAGAGAGGAGAGAGAGAAGGGAGAAGAGAGAGAGAGAGACGAAGAGAGAAGGGAGAGAGAGAGGAGGGAGAAAAGAGAGGAGAGAGACAAGGAAGAAGGGATAAGAGAGATAGTAAACTTTTAAAGAAAAACAATCCCAGGAAATCTTATGTCTTCATGAAAGACTTTTTCTTGTTAAAATTTCACTAGAAAATCCCACAAAATCTATCAAAATCTAATTTATTAAACAATCCTTTGAAATTTGAATGATTTCGAATACCATGAGACTTTTTTTAAGTGATGAAAAGTCTTGATTGAATACCTCAAGACTTTTTTAAAATGACAAAGAATCTTGATTGAATACCACAAGACTTTTTTTAAATTGCAAAGAGTCTTGATTGAATACCACAAGACTTTTTATAATTAAAAAGTCTTTTAAAATCCCTTAGAATCCTAATCCAATACATCCCCCTTAATACACAAAACAGACACATTAATTACACTGACAACTTTTCTTAAGAAATGTGAAAAATGCAAAGGGGGTTACATTAAGGGACGGAGGGAGTATTTTAAAAACGAAGAAGGAATTAGCAATTTTTTTCCCAAATTAAAAAATGATGAGATTGTGACCTAATCTCATTTCGCCCTCAATTCTCAAATGAACAAATTTCCTCATTTCTTCTGTTCACGCTGCCGCCACGCCCTTCACTTCTGATTTTTTATTTTCAAAGGTAGCAGCATATCCCTCTATCTTCGCCATCTTTGATTCTCACAAAACAAACAGCTTTGCTCGCTTTTTCTGTACTGCAATTACAGATAACAATTTTGATTTTTCAGTCCTTCAAATTTCAATGGCGGAAGATATAGTAAGCACTTTACCAGACCCGATTCTCTGTCACATCCTCTCTTTTCTTCAAACCAAACATGCCGTTGCCACAAGCATTCTTTCCAAGAGATGGAACAACATCTGGCGTTCAGTTCCGGTTCTTGATTTCAGCGACATTACAATAAAATGCCAAAATTCCTATGTTGGTTTTATTAATTTTGTATACTCCGTTTTGCTCTCTCGAGATCCCACACTTCCCATTAATACTTTCCACCTTGATGTTTCATACGCTTATGATCTTGATCTTATTCTCGATCCTCACGGCCCTGTCAGCACTTTCACCAAATGGATTAACTTTGTTGTACAACACGGTGTTGAGTATCTTTATCTCTCAATAGTATCATCTGGGCTCGAATATTCCAAATTGCCTATCAGTGTTCTCACCTGCAGTACCGTTGTGGTTCTCAAACTTAATCGTTTTATTGTGCAACAGGGTTTTACTCCTGTTTCACTTCCATCTCTTAAAACTCTTCATTTGGAAGATAGTTCTTTCCCTAAACTTCGAGATCTTATGTTGTTGCTAACTGGATGTCCAATTCTTGAGGATTTATTTACATTTAATGTGCTGTTTGATTCCGACGAATCTCTTACATGTGATGAGTGGAAGATCTTTTGCTTAAGTAACTTGACCTATGCTGATATTGATTGCTATCGTTTTCATTTTCCATTGAAAGCCGTTCACAATGTACCTTCTCTGGGTTTGGAAATTGACCAGGTTTGTTTATGATACTCACTGATGTAATGGAAAAGAAAATGTGATAATCTATATTTTCTATTCCTTGACTATTTTTTTCCTGAAAATTTTACTATGATGTGTGACAATTTGTCTTTCTAAATGTTGTAGGGTTATTGTCGTAATGATTCCATTCCTACTTTTTATAACTTGACCCATTTGGAGTTTAGTTGCGCTTCTCTCCATCATAGTTGGAAGTTCTTAATACAAGTTCTCAATCACTGCCCTAAGCTTCAAAAACTTGACCTTGATGAGGTTTGTTAACTATATTTATCTTTTCATTGCACACTTTTAGAACTTGGGTTTGGTCAAATGAGACTTCCCATTTACTCCCTCCGTTTCAAAATGAGTGTCACTTTAACCAAAAAAATTTGTTTCAAAATGAATGTCGCTTTACATTTTCAATACAACTTTAATTTTTTTCTTCCAACTTTACCCTCTCAAACTTTTCTCTCACACAATTTTCAATGCAACTTTAAGTTTGTCTTTTTCTAATAAAGTAAGGACAGGTTAGTAAAATCGTTATATCCAATGATTATTTCATTCCATTTCTTAATTTGTGTGCCAAAGCCTAAAGCGACACTCATTTTGAAACGGAGGGAGTAATAAAGTAATTTTCAGGCAATATCTCATCAAATTTATGACTTTTTAACACGCATTTTATGTGCATTATTGACAGATCAGGCCGGATGAAGTTGAGGTATTATGGACTAAAAACAAGGACAAAGATAATTGGGTGGACCCAAAATTTGTTCCGCAATGCCTTTCATCACACCTAAGAACTTGCAATTTTTTGAGTTTCTCAGGCCTACGAGGTCAGATTATGCTAGCAAGGTATATTTTGAAGAATGCAGAAGTTTTACAAACGATGACAATCTGGAACAGTGGACAATCCAAAATAAAAAGACAATTATCCTCAAGTCCAAAGGCCTCTGCATCGTGTAAACTTATAGTTTATCATTTTCCATGTAAGTAGTAGTTACATTATCGTTTATTTCATCTCATTTACTTCTACCATGCACCTGCTAGATTTTGTGGTTTGCGCTAGAACTTTGATGGTCATGAAATTTGTCCTGGTGCACAACTATAGGGAAAAGGGGTCTTTAAATGATCTCGTACTTGCTTACCTAATTTAGTTTACTTGTTTATGACTTCATATCCATGTTGATCCATTTTTATGAGTACTTGTACACTAATTTCTGATTTAATGCATAACCATAGGGTATGAGGGTGCAATCGTAAATTAGTGAAAATGGACAAAACATAAACAAAGCAGTTGTATTTTCAAAGAAATCCTTATTTATCAGTATTTTTGACAGAATGTGTTATGACTATCACATTCAAAAGGACTTGGGTCCTAAATCATCTTTTTGAAGACTCTGTTCAAGACATTATGGGATTCTTTGATCCATATAGGTTAAGGGTTTTTGCTATTAGTGTTATGCTCTGATTGTGGTAGTTTACACAGGACAACAATTAATGACTAGTAAAGGCTTTGTGTTGAAGTGCTATGCTGTTATTTGTGTTGGGTTCAGTTTTGGTCTCAATTATTCTTAATTTATCACATTTTCCCCTGATTTCATGCTATATCTTATCAGTGATCGGTGTAGTTTTGGAGAATAGATAATACTTTTTCTCTTATAACAGCGCTTGAACATAAAGGTGGTGTAAGGAGAAAAGTAAGAAACCAGCCTGTTAATATGCAATAACCATGGAAAATACAAACACAGAAACAACTTAAGAGAACACTAAGAAAATCACAAGATTTCTGTGCTCCTAAAATTTTAATGCAGCTGCAATCATTATTATGACATTTCAATGCTCCAAATTCATACATCACTGTATCACCAAGAACAACCAGAATTTGTTTGCTCCGTGCGTCTTGTGCAGGTGACTCTTAAGATATCATGTGGAAGGGAAACATGTTAGGGACATTAGGTAGGTTGTTTTTTTTTTTTTTTTTTTTTTTGGAAATCCAACGAAGATGCTTGAGCTAATACTACTAAAGTATTTTCTTAGTTTAATTTTCTTTACCTCATGTTTTGTAAACACAAAGATCATACCTTTTTCCTTGAGTTACATGACTCAAATCATTATGGTTTTTGACGTAATAAAGAACGACCATGGAAGAAATTTGTATTAGGTTTTTACACCTCACTTTTTTTTTATTGATTTCAGATAACAGAGAAAACTGATGATGACATGATGTGAATTTCAAAGGGAAGGCTGATTTCATCTGGTGTGTTGACTCATAGGAAGGGTTTGTTCAAATGGTGTTTGCTATCAATTTCATGAATATGGAAGGAAACCATTGTTTTTGCAGGGAGAACGATTTTGTACTTATTTTGATGTGTGAAGTGCGAACTTCATATAGATCATGTAACTTCATGTCTTTCGTAATGATCTTGTATGAACAAAAAAAGAAAAAATAATCTTGCTTGTTGAAGTCAGTGATGTTGCACTTATTTTGAATTTATTGATATATAAAATTGATATGTTAATGTCATTATGCATGTGAATAATTAATTATAGTGTACATCATCTACTGAAAATCAATGGCTTCACTCAAAATTCTGGATGAATTGAAAACATGATAAAGCTTGATGATTCTCTCATCTTTAAATATATCTATAGCTCCTCACAGCATAAATTTAACT
The DNA here is from genome assembly GCF_051527215.1 of Medicago sativa. Lineage (NCBI taxonomy): Eukaryota > Viridiplantae > Streptophyta > Magnoliopsida > Fabales > Fabaceae > Medicago > Medicago sativa. The sequence goes on along the minus strand of NC_140755.1, from coordinate 34,178,288 downwards.
AATTTATTTCATAGGGTGACTTCTACAGTTTTCAAAAGCTTTAGCACGTTCTCTGGTGAGTTTATATTAGCTCCATTAGCTTCAATTCAACAAAATGTGAAACAAATCCTTCTTCATGTCACTTCCAGAACCTTCATTTGCTCTTGCCTCTTCTTGTTCCTTCAACACTTTCTCCATCTTTACATCCATCTTAGGATGTGTCACTCTTACCAAATTCTTCCCAATTTCCCTAATCATTTATCTCAATCGACAAACTTCATCATTCACACCATTACTGTCATTCTATATATGATGTTATTAGTATGCCTAAAGTACATGCCCCATTTCAATTGGTTTACCCCTTTTAGATATTTCCAGAATTGTTCCCAAAAAACACATTTCATCCTCTCGAATACTAACAAAGTGTTCTAGAGTTTTTCCCCCAAGGAGCTTTCTCATACAAAAATTCATAAGGAATGAAAAAATAATCAACAGTACATAAGTTAAATTCTAATTTGCAATTATGACATGTTTTGAGCCAGGCATGAAAGTTTGTAAAGTGCTTGATGATGGAGTGATCTAAGATAAGGTGCACAACTCTTCAAGAGTAGGTTGATCTCGTTAAACATGTATTTATTGGTTCAAAGGAAGAATTTAGATATACCTTTTACACCTTATCTGATGAAAGTCAGACACAATGTTTTTAGGGAATTCAAATATTTTTTATTGGTGAATTTCATTGTTTGCATAATAATATGGAGAAGTTTTAAAATGATAGAAATTTATGAAGTATATTGTTCAAGTTAAATTTAGAAAATTTCATATGAAATCTAAAAGTTATAGAATTTCAATTTTTTTAATTCTTATCATTTACAAAGTTTGGATTTTGGTCCATAAATTTTCAATTTTTAGGGGATATTTGGATTTTGGTCCATAAATTTTCAATTTTTAGGGGATAAGTAGCTTGGTGGCTGAAAATTTAAGGTCTACAGGGTTCAAACTCCAACCCCTACATATATTATACAATTTCCTTACTGGTTGGGCTAAGTCATTGGACAAATCAAAAACTTATAGTGATTTTAGTTTCCATATAAATTTAATTTTTTTATTTGAGTTTTAGAATTTCATTTTAACATAATACGTTTTAGACTTTTTTTTAAGTAATATTTTAGACTTTTTATTTGACTTTTTCTAGTCTCATCCCATATAATTATAGTTACACCCAAATTTGCTTAAAAAGTTTACAATAATATCGAAAGCCGTAAATTGATTGTTGGTGATTTGGTTCGGTGCGCCACTGCAATATCACGGTTGTATTTGGTGTTGTCAGTGTCTGCTGTGTGGTCATGCCTTTGATTTCTCTGATTATTATCTAGAGTTGTTGAGTTCTGTGAGTTTTAAAGATATGGTGACGCGTCGATGCTGTTTGAATATATGTCGCAGTCTTTGTGGTTGACTTTAGACTGCTTTGGACGTCTAGTCATTCGTATGATTGACATTGGACTAATTGGACTCGAAAGAGTCGGTGTTGCTTGTTACCTCGCTGCAGGGAGTTGTTGGTTCTTGGACTATTTTGTGTTGACGTATGGTTCATACACGAGATAGCCGACCTTTGTTTATTTAGTATTGATCATTGGATGTTGGATCATATGTGTGGCTTAAAACTGTAATGCCTGTTTGGGTTGTCCGACACATTTGTGTGTTTTTACAGGATTAGGTTTATGTCCCGCATTTTTTTTTGTATTTTTTTTCCTTTTTTTGATAATATATATGAGCTCTTGACACAAGATTAAAGTTTAGTTGAGAAACCACCTATTCTCTTTCTTGATGTTATTATGCCCGGGCTTTATTAAAAAAAAGTGAACTCAATTAAGGGACATATCGGTAATTTTGGGATGTAACTTAGATTTTTTGGGTGTGAGTAGTATTTGTCTTTTTATTTAGGTGCTTGTGGTCGGGGCTGAAAATGAGTCAAGTCGAGTCGAACTCGTCTGAGTTCGATTCAACTCGATAAGAATTGGTCCAGCTTGAAACTTGGTTCGAGTTTGACATAAACTCTTTTTTAAGCAAGTTCGGCTTGTTTAAAGTTCACGAACGATTTGGTTCGGTTCTGCTAATACCAAAAATAAAATATTTGGTCCAAATCATGATTATATTTTCGGCAAGTTAGATGGGTTATTTCGACATGCAGCAAAGTGCAAATGGATTTCGACCAAGAGCATACAGACTTTGACATACCGCAATTTCGACCAAAGATAAGGAGAAATAATCTGAAGTTATAATTGGAGTGCAATAAGACAAAGTGGAGCATGGCAACAAACAAGGTTGAAGTGCATCGAAGTTATTCTAGTGTTTTAGGAAGTTATTTCTACTTTTAATCTAGACCATATGATTTAGTGGTAGTTTTTCCTACAAGGTCTATACATATCAGTTTGTAATAAGAAAAAAAAGGTTAGATCCTATTTTCTGAAAGCCATGTAACACACCCACGCCGAGTTGGCAAACGGGTTTTAGGGGCAGAAAGAGATGGATTCCAATCACCCTTTACATTCTCTGCAATTTAATATTTTTCTTTTTCTTTTAAAATTTGCTTTTCTTTTCATCTTTCTTTATTTTATTTCTTTTGAATATGCTCGCATTTTTCTATTATATTGTCATGAGACAACTTGTTATTAAAAGATGTTCGATGCAATTCTAACATTAATAAGAACAATAACTTTGTTCTTAAAAAACACATGAAGTGATATCAATAATCGCGAGACTTGAACAAACACTATAAAAAAAAATTTATTCAGTCCTAAAACGTTTATAAATAATAAAGTTTATATCACCAAAAAATCAGTGTAAACAGATTCATTAGGTTCAGTTTGTAAAAAAGAGTTAATGTCTTTTGTTCAATACACAAATGAAGCATAACATTAACATCTACCATGGTCGGACACATTAATTTATCAATGAGCCACACACGAGTTAACTGCAATATTTTCTGTTTACGCATCAAATAAGTCATAAGTGCCATGAAATAATTTTTTTTTAAAACTCGGTATCCGATCCAAGGACCGATCCGATCCGATCCAATTTAATGAGGTTTAATTTGGATAAGTTTTTGGATATCCAAATTATAAATTGTAACTGTTTTTATTAATAATAATCTTATAAAAATATACTAAAATAATGAGTTTGATACAAAATATAACATATGATTTATAAAATTGATTGATTGAAATAGAAACAAAATTGATTAAGGTAAACTCATATGTACAATTAAAAGAATTAAAAAAGAAAAATAATAATAATAGCTTAAAATGTATGTGGTTCAGTTCGGTTTTGAAAAATCAATCAAAAATCCGATCTAATCAGAACGGTTTTCATAAGATGTCATCCAAACACATCTAATTTTTTATTTTTTGACAAAATCCAAACATATCTAATATTATTTGGTTTTGTGCGGTTTTCAGTTGTTTTAATTTGGATCGATTTGAATTTGAACACCTATAATGTGAGTATATGTTGTGGGATTGCCTGATCTATTTTTTCTTCTTAGACTAGAGAGTGTGTTTTTGCATCGTAAACAGCCAGTGGGATAATGGAAATTGCAACCAAAATTAATACAGTAATAATGGAAATTGGAAATGAAAAGGAAAAGAAATTGGAATTTGCAAAGGTAAAAAAGGCATTAATAACGTTAAAGTGAAGTTCCTCCTTCCTAAGGTCATTTTTTTTAAATACTTATTTAATTTACTCATTATTTTTCTCCTTTTCTCTTTCATTCTTTCACCTTTCTTCTCTGTCCCTTCACCTTCTTCACCAAATTCTCATCTCCTTCATTTTCTTTTTCTCATTTCAAATCACCAAATTTCTTGCATAAGTCATCCAATTTCTTGCATAAGTTATCTCACAGTACTCTAAGAAAAGAGAATAATACCCATTTCTTGAAAGTTGCTCGTTGAGACTCTTTGAGGTAAAACTTTAACAAATTGGGGTTTTGTCTACATCTCTTATCTATTGATAGTGCGATCGTTCCGAATAGTTTAGGGTTTAGGGTTTTGTCTAAATCTCTTATTCCGAATAGTTTAGGAAATTTATCAGCTGAGTAGCAAGCTGCTAACAAACTCAAAGTCCCTGCATTGTTCCTTTTTTGGTAGGCTTCCTTTGGTGGGAGACTATTTTATTTATGTTTATGTTGAGTCGGTATATCTGCAGCTATTTGGAACTATAGGATGTTTTGTTTATAATTGTATACATATCTAGTTGTATCATGAAATTTTGGCCGGGGATAATAGTTTATGAACAAGATTTACATCTTAGAAATGTTGAAAATACAAAGCTTACTCTTTCGATATTTCAGTAAACATGATTTTGAATCCAAAGTTAGTTTATAAATTGTTTATTTATTATTTGGTCAGCAGGCTTTCCAAACTATGAGGTATTAGTTCGTGCACCAGTCACGATTATATATTTTTTAGGTTGTCACAGTATATTGGTAGTTAGTATTTGTTATTCGGGAGTAGTTATCCTTTAGTAGCAGATTTAAATAATTGAACATGTAAAAGAATGGGTAAGTAATTATTCAGAGATAATTCTAATCTTCCTCACTATTCTATGACGCATGTCCCTTCTCTAATTGGGACAATTTTACTATTCTAATTAAGAGAGCTATTCCTTCTTGAATTCGAAAAATTATCGCCCTTATTAATCATATTCTTTCAGTTTGCTTACCTTTGTTGTACTGCAATTTCAGGTAACAGTCTGATTTTCAATGGCGGCGGAGGAGGAGGATATAATAAGCACTTTGCCAGACGAGATCCTGTGTCACATTCTCTCTTTTCTCCAAACCAATCAATCTGTTGCCACTAGCATTCTTTCCAAGAGGTGGAAGAATCTCTGCCTCTCTGTTCCTGTTCTCAACATTATAGTGAGAGACCAAAACACCTTTGTTGGCTTTATCAACTTTGTGTACTCCGTTTTCCTCTCTCGAGATCCCTCACTTCCCATTAAGACTTTCCACCTTGATTTTGAATATGATAATGATATGCTCAATCCTCCCCGCCCCATGGACACTATCACTAAATGGGTAAACATTCTAGTACAACGCAATGTTGAATACCTTAATCTTTCAGTGGAACTACCAATGTGTATGCCCAAATTGCCCACCTCTATTCTCACCTGCAGAACCCTTGTGGTTCTCAAGCTTTTTGGTTTCAGTGTGTTGGAGGGTATTTCTCCTGTTTTACTTCCATCTCTTAAAACCCTTCATTTGAGGAATATTTATTTCCCTAAACTTCGGGATTTTATGTTGTTTCTAATTGGATGCCCAATTCTTGAGGATTTATGCACATTATATGTGGTGTTTGATTCCGATGAGTCTCTTACCTGTGATGAGTGGAAGAGTTTTTACTTAAGTAACTTGACCCGAGCCGATATTGATTGCTTCCTATGTCATTTTCCATTGAAATCAGTTCATAATGTACCTTCGCTGCGCTTAGAAATCGACCAGGTTTGATTACAATACTTTCTAATGGAATCAATATGTGATAATCTATACTTAGTTTCCCTTTACTCTATTTTTTTCATGAGCATTTTACCCTGATGTTTGACAATTTGTCTTTCTAAATATTATAGGAGAATTCCCCTATTGATTCCATCCCTACTTTTCATAACTTGACCCAGTTGGAGTTAATTTGTGTTTCTCTCCATCGTAGCTGGAAGTTCTTAATACAAGTTCTCAATCACTGCCCCATGCTTCAAAAGCTTCTCCTTGATGAGGTTTGTTAAAAATCATATCTGATTTATCTTTTCATAGCACACTTTTAGAATTTTGCTTCGGCCAAATCTAGCTTCTATCCATTATGTTTTATTTTATGTGCATTATTGACAGGTCGAGCATGATGAGAATGAGGGCATTATTGACAAAGAAAATTCGGCGGACCCAAAATTTGTTCCGCAATGCCTTTCATTACACCTAAGAACTTGCAAATTTTTTAGTTTTTCAGGCCGACGGTGTCAAATTATGCTAGCAAGGTATATTTTGAAGAATGCAGAAGTTTTACAGACAATGACAATCTGGAACAGTGGACAATCCAAAATAGAAAGACATTTGTCCTCAAGTCCAAAGGCCTCTGCATCGTGTAAACTTATATTTTATCTTGTTCCATGTAAGTAGTAGTTACATTATCGTTTATTTCATTTCATTTACATCTACCATGCACCTGGTAGAATTTGATGGTCATAAACTTTGTCCTGGTGCACAACTTGAGGGCAACGGGGTCTTTAAATGATCCATGTACACTAATTTCCGATTTGATGCATAACCAAAGTAAATTAGTGAACATGGAAAAAACATAAACAAAGTAGTTGTATTTTCAAAGAAATCCTAAATCATCTTTTTGAAGACTCTGTTCAAGACATTATGGGATTGTTTGATCCATATAGTTGACCTTGACTATTACATGTTATTATCATCTTTTTGTTTCTCTTGAATGCATGACTTTTACTGCTTGCAGGTTTTGAATGTTATTCTCTATTTATACCATTTTGTGGATGTATTGATAAAACAAGTGGCCACCTGAATACAATTCAAGAAAGGTGTCTTTAGCTGATAATGCATAAAATAGACTATCATGAACGATAAAATGCTTATATGATACAATTGGTTTCTTTTCAATATTGACCAACAACTGACAGACCCAACTTGTGTTGGTTTAGAACACTAGTTACTTGCTATACAATTGAAAATAGTTTATTTAGATGAAAATATTTTCAAATCCCATTACAGACTTTCAATATGCTACAAGATGATGTTTTGACGAATTCAATTCTTAAATTGATATAAATCAAACAAGTTCAATATTATTACTAATTCTTAAATTAGATACGGTGGAATGAAATACAATTTTAGGATCTAATAAGAGAGGCACACTTCATGTAGACCACAGAATTACTTTACATTTTTGGTTGGTTTTTGCTATTTTTGAATAACCTGTGTTTTCTGCTTTAATTTTGTGCATGTATGATACTAATTTTGTTATGGATTTGGCTCGAATGTTTATGAATTGTATAGAACTATGTTAGCCCCAACTAAGATGCTTGAGCTAATACTACAAAAGTATTTTCTTAGTTTAATTTCCTTATCTCATGTTTTGTAAACACATAGATCATACCTTTTTCCTTGAGTTACATGACTCAAATCATTATGGTTCTTGACGTAATAAAGAACGACCATGGAAGAAATTTGTGTTAGGTTTTTACCTCACTTTTGTTTTTTTATTGATTTCAGATAATAGAGAAAACTGATGATTGCATGATGTGAATTTCGAAGGGAAGGCTGATTTCATCTGGTGTTTTGACTCATAGGAAGGGTATATTCAAATGGTTTTCGCAGGGAGAGCGATTTTGTACTTATTTTGATGTGTGAAGCGCGAACTTCATATAGATCACGTAACTTCAAGTCTTTCGTAATTATCTTGTCTGAATAAAAAAAATTATGAAGATGTATGAAGAGCAAACTCCATATAAATTTTCTAACTTCAAGTTTTTCGTAATTATCTTGTATGAACAAAACAAAAATTCTTGCTTGTTGAAGTCAGTGATGTTGCACTTATTTTGAATTTATTGATATATAAAATTGATATGCTATTGTCATTATGCATGTGAATAATTAAATGTAGTATACATCATCTACTTAAAATCAATGGCTACACTCAAAATTCTGAATGAACTGAAAACATGATAAAGCTTGATGATTCTCTCATCTTTAAATATATCTATATTCTATAGCTATAAAATTCAGTTCCTCACAGCATAAATTTAACTTATTTATTTCAAAATAGGGTGACTTTTACAGTGTTCAAAAGCTTTAGCATATTCTCTGGTGAGTTTATATTAGCTCCATTAGCTTCAATTCAATAAAATGTAAACAGATCCTTCTTCCTCACTTCTTGTTCCTCTTCATTTCATTTGCTCTTTCCTCTTCTTGTTCCTTCAACACTTTCTCCATCTTTACATCCATTTTATGATGTGTCACTCTTCTCAAATCTAAATTTCTCATAAATCCAATAATGTCATCCAAATTAAATGAATCAAGAAGTTCACCAATTTTCCTAATCACTTTTCTCAATTGACCAATAATGTCATCATTCACTCCATTACTTTTCTTAGATTCAATTAAGAAAACGTCACATATAATTTTAAATGTCTGATAAACATGTATTTTGTCAACTAAACATAACACATGTACAATTTTCTAATGTCACTTGCGCCACCAAATACCAAAAGTAAAGAAATTTGAAATAATAGTTATTGAATGAAAAAATCACATGAAAAAGAATGATATCAAAAAACTAAATTTTGAAATAAAAAAATGAAACAATTGACATCCAAAAACTATAAAAACAGTTCATCATAATGTTGTAACTACTGGGGGATCCTAAATTGAGTTTAATAATCAAATTAGACTAAGAAATGGCACAAGTGAAATCGACGCGACATCTTCTCCTTAAACCTTAAGACATTAGTAATATGAGTCATATCACTTATATTTTGCGCAACATCCACTCTTGCATCTAATGTGGAACCTTAGCTCGCACTCGGCACAATAACATCTTTACCTCAAGTATGAGACTCTACACATTCGTGATCTACCATCATGAACCACTCGAGCTTCCCCCACAAAGTGAAATCGGGCTACGCCACCACCGTTGGGCTTTCTAGGGGAGCCAAAACCGGTGTGGATTGACCAGTTGATAGAACAATCATAAGTGAGAATGATACCACATTTTCACCTAATATTTTAAGGCATTAAATATATGGTTTTCTTGGGTAATTAAATGATGTTGTATGTTTTGAACACTTTCAGGTAATTAAATTAAATGGTGTTGGATGTACCTCTTTCTATCTAGTACTAGTATGTTTCTCCACTTTGACTATTCTATTCAATGTTGGAGCGTAACTGTCACTTGATACATCACAACATTCTCTCCCTCAAATAAGACTAAATTCTAGCCCGTTTTTGGAACGGGTATCCATGCTAGTACGATAGAAAGGTACATCCAACACCATTTAATTTTCTGAAAGCGTTCAAAACTTACAAGTATGAAAGAAAACAAAGCATGGTAAAATAGGTCTAATTAAACAATTTAAAACTAAAGAAATCACTTAGTCAATTGTGAATATAATAACAAAAGAAATAGAGTCTAAACCTCAATGTTAGATCCAATCCTAAAATAACTCAAATAAAAATATCAAAAGTCAGCCAAACACGACAAGATAACATAACGATAATTAAAATTATCAATTTAAAAAAAAAACAAATATCTAATATTAAAGCAGCATGTTGATGACTCCTTAGCTTCTGCTTGAATTTCATATTAAAAAAAAAACAAATATCTAATATTAAACCACCCTCCTTGATAACATTTTTATTACACTTGTTCAAAACTGCGGGGAGGCAACTTATCAGGAAACAATTGAACACATAATTGGAAACGAAACCAAGCCTTAACTGTTGTAGGCCTTGGTTAAATTAGTTAAACAAGTGGATTCAAAGTATTTGATTCAAATTTTTTACTAGATACATCAACTTTGTTTGACTTTTTAGCTTATACATGAGACCCCGGATTAATATATGCTACCACAATGAGACTAATATTGAACAAGTGTTGTCGATGACGGACGATGTCGGAGAGCCGAAATCCTAGTTACACTTATTCAAAATTGATGTATGTGCGACTTCTTTCCACAAGTCCACAATAAACATGTTTAGTCATCGGTGTACAAGGCACATGAACACGTATTAATGAAACAAAGTGCATGTATTTCAAACCATCCATTGATATTATTGCATATCTAGAATTTAATATAACATTAGAAATTAGAAAATATAATTAATGTATTTGTGTTCTAACCTTCTTCAATCAAATGAATGAAAGTTTACATGTAGGAGAGCCACTTGGACACAAAGATAAATCCATTAGCATTTGGTACTTTATAGTTAAATCTTCAGAAGAGGCATTAATTGTCATTGTGCGCAGTAAGTTGGCATTCTTCAAAACATACTCTGCAAATTGAAGGTCACACTTCGTGCCTTTGTAATCTATAAGCGAGCATGTTCTTAGTTGAGAATAAAGACATTTAGGAGCAATTTGTGGTTCTTCCCAATTGTCCTCATCACTACCATGTCCATAAAGCTGATTCTGTTCCTATTTGGAGTTGGACTTGAATGACGCTTGGAAGACATTTCAGATGGTGAGAATGAAAGGGTTTACAAGTTAAACAAAAAAAAAAACAACGAGAGGGTGCTTTGAGGAAACAGCAGCTTGGAGGAGGAGGATTCGAACTGAAAAGGAAGGGAAAGAAGCGGTGCTTTGATGAAGGGGGAAGGGAATGGAAGATTTGGGGGAATAGGTAGGGGTGGAAAACTAGGACGAAGGATAAGATCCACCTTTTTGATTGAATTTTACATTTCATCATTTAGGCATCTCAATACCCTTTAAACATGTAAAGGGTCATGCTAACAAGTGTCCTTTAAGGAAACAAAATAAAGAATTTTGCATTGGAAAACACAATTTTTAAACTTCTAAGAAGTTGATTACAACACTTTCCAATATAATATTTTTATAGTTGTCTTCTTATCAATACCGCAAGGGCACTCGTTAATATTTTCCATTTTTAAATTGAAGGCCTTAAGCCGCTCATTTGAGTTGAGTTGTCCTTAAATCTCTTAAAACCCATGATGCAATTCTTAACATCAGATTTGAGTTGTCCTTAATGTCGTGAATTTGGTGTTATTGTAAGAATTATATTGCCTGTGTATTCTCATTGATTTGACAAACATATATACAACAATACATTAACTCCAATTAAGGTGGGAGTTATTGTACAATTAACTATAATTATTTACACAATGATGAATAGTTATTGTACAATTAACTATAATTATTTACACAATGATGAATAATGAATGTGATCAACTCTTGCTGTATTCTAACACACCCCCGCAGTCGAAGCGGGAGGCCGCCGTATGCTGAGACTGTCTCTGAAATCTTCAAATAGTATGCGCGGAAGACCTTTCGTGAAGATGTCGGCAATTTGATAACGAGATGGAACATGAAGAACACGGACTTGTCCACGGGAAACTTTTTCACGAACAAAGTGAATGTCCATTTCAATATGCTTAGTGCGTTGATGTTGAACAGGATTACCAGAGAGGTATATTGCACTAATATTATCACAATGCACTAAGGTAGCTTTAGGAATTGGGCAATGGAGTTCCAAGAGAAGGTTCCGGATCCAACAAGATTCAGAGACAACATTGGCAACCCCTCTATATTCGGCTTCAGCACTTGATCGAGATAGAGTTGGTTGACACTTAGATGACCATGATATCAAGTTGTCACCAAGGAAGATGCAATATCCAGAGGTGGAACGTCGAGTATCGGGGCACCCACCCCAATCGGCGTCTGTGTAGGAGATGAGACCAGAAACAGAAGATTTATATAGATGTAGGCCATGGTCAAGAGTACCTTGAAGATATCGCAGAATGCGTTTGAGAGCATTCATATGTTCATCCTTTGGGTCATGCATGTGCAAGCACACCTGTTGTACATCATATGATATATCTGGTCTCGTGAATGTGAGATATTGTAATGCACCTGCTAATCTCCTATAGTGTGTAGGATCTTTGTATGGAGAACCTGATGAGGTACTTAGCTTAGATTTGGTATCCACTGGCGTAGCTGTTGGTTTACATGAGGTCATACCTGCTCGTTCAATTATCTCAGACGCATATTTTCTTTGACTAAGAAATAAGCCACCTGCATGATGTGTAACTGAAGGCCTAAAAAATAACTTAGAGTGCCCAAATCTTTCATAGCAAATTCGGAGGCAAGAAGTGACATAATAGACTGACGAAGAGCATCAGATGATGCAGTAAGAATGATGTCGTCAACATAGAGTAAAATATATGCCATGTCATTTCCTTTCCTATAAATAAATAGAGAATGATCATATTTGCTATGGGAAAAACCGATGGTGAGTGCAAAATCAGCAAACCGTTGGTACCAAGCACGAGGGGCCTGTTTAAGGCCATAAAGAGATTTCTTCAATAAACAAACATAATCTGGATGGATTGGGTCTCGAAAACCCATCGGCTGATGCATGTATACGGTTTCTTGAAGTTCACCGTGAAGAAATACATTTTTAACATCTAGCTGATGAATGGACCACGACTTTGATAGAGCTATAGTAAGTACTATACGAATAGCTGAAGAATTATACTCTTTTTCCCCACTTTCAATATTATTAATATGATGTTATGAGTATGCCTAAAGTTCATGCCCAATTTCAATTGATTTACCACTTTTAGATATTTCCAAATTCGTCCCCAAAAAACACTTTTCATCCTCACGAATACTAACAAAGTGTTCCCTTCTAAGGAGCTTTCTCATATGAAACTTCTTAAGGAACTTCCAATAATTTTCATAAGGAATGAAAAAATAATTCTCAACCTTCACTATTTTATTCAATGTTGAGTGTAACTGTCACTTGATACATCACAACATTCTCTCCCACAAATAAGACTAAATTCTAGCCCGTTTTGAAACGGATATCCATGCTAGTACTAGATAGAAAGAGGTACATCCAACACCATTTAATTTTCTGAAAGCGTTCAAAACATACAAGTATGAAAGAAAACAAAACATGGTTTTTTTTTTTGAAGGAGAAAACAAAGCATGGTAAAATTGGTCTAATTAAACAATTTAAAACTAAAGCTATTTCGTTGTCATTGTCCTATAGCTATTTCGTTCGTTTCTTTTTCTATAGCAAAGCATTCAATGATCCTAATTTTTTCTAAAAGTTACTTAATGTTGAAATTACTATGAATTTATTGGAACCTGGTTATTTTCTTATGTGCCTCGTTGGATCAATTTTTTGCAAATATTTTGATTTAGAGAATATTCTGACAAAAAATGCTTGCTAGTAACCACATCAGAAGCTAAAACCATCCTCCTTGATAACATTTTTAATACACTTATTCAAAACTGCGGGGAGGCAACTTATCAAGAAACAATTGAACACATACACATAATTGGAAACGAAACCAAGCCTTAACTGTTGCAGGCCTTGGTTAAATTAGTTAAACAAGTGGATGCATCTAGTTACACTTATTCAAATTATCTGTTTCAAATTTTTAACCAGATACATCAACTTTGTTTGACTTTTTTAGCTTATACATGAGACCGGATTAATATACGCTACCACAATGAGACTAATATTGAACAAGTGTTGTCGATGACGGACGATGTCGGAGAGCCCAAATCCTAGTTACACTTATTCAAAGTTGATGTATGTGCGACTTCTTTCCACAAGTCCACAATAAACATGTTCAGTCATCGGTGTACAAGGCACATGAACACGTGTCAATTGCAAACCATAATTTTGTCAAGAGACAAAAAAAAGTTACTTTGACTTAGAGAACCATAGTACATTTCATTCGTATTAATAGTCTCAATACAGAGTGACAAGTAATAAAAAACACGTACTAGAAAGAGATCAAGATGCCCTCGTTTGAGAATGAGCAACTCAATTGCTTTGTCGCCTAACAAAACTTATCTGATAAAGTTGGTACTAGCTAACAAAAGCTCCCTACACTTATTCAAAATACTACCTAATGCATCACGGTTGTACTGTTTGTTAATGTTTACAACTTTATCAACATGCATGCAATCAAATCTCAATATGAACTTAGTGATGATTCAAGTTCTGCTTCGTATAAGTATGGATATAACAGAAAACAAAAACAATTATCAGCAAGGAAGGAAATTTCACAGGTTTGGAGGAGCTAGAATAAAAAAACTTTGAAAATATATAATAGTGACCTAATGAAACAAAGTGCATGTATTTCAAACCATCCATTGATATTATGGTATATCTAGAATTTAATATAACATTAGAAATTAGAAAATATAATTAATGTATTTGTGTTCTAACCGTCTTCAATCAAATGAATGAAAGTTTACATATAGGAGAGCTCCCTTGGACACAAAGATAAATCCATTAGCATTTGGTACTTTATAGTTAAATCTTCAGAAGACGCATTAATTGTCATTGTGCGCAGTAAGTTGGCATTCTTCAAAACATACTCTGCAAATTGAAGCTCACACTTCGTGCCTTTGTAATCTATAAGCGAGCATGTTCTTAGTTCAGAATAAAGACATTTAGGAGCAATTTGTGGTTCTTCCCAATCAGCGGCGAAGCTCGCAAAAAATTTATGCAGGGCCAACTATAAAGAAGATTTTTTTTTTAAACAAACATATTAAATTTAAGGATAAAATATATTTTTGGTCCCATAAATTATAATTTTTTAGGTTTAGTCCTTAAAAAAAATTATTCAATTTTTGTCTCAGTTTTTTAAAATTTTACAAAAAAAATGTGTTTTTTAGTCTTGAATTTAATCTCTAACAAAAAAATTAAGGACTAAAATTAACAAATCTTACGACCTTAATATAAAAATCGCTATTTAAAAACGTTGGGCAAAATGCATTTCAAGAACCCAATTTCATTATTAATTGCATGTTTCATAATAGATTAATAATGTCTTTTCAAATGTAAATAAATAGGTTATTTGCAAGAAACTCATTGTTCATTTAATTTGTCTATGACTACTGTCTTGATAATTTTTATTGTTAAAAAAAGTTTCTCTATTGAGACCGAAAAAAGTATCAAACCAATACAAATAAATCTATCAATCTTATAGTAGTTTTTTTTACTTTATTATTTATGTTAATTTTTGCAACTGAACTTGTTTGGGGTAGCTCAATGTTTATTATTTGGAGTAGCCGAGTATAAATACATACCGACCAATTCAAGAATAATATTTATTTTGAGGTAGCCAAGGCTACCCCTCCCATATGAAGGGTTACGCCTCTGTTCCCAATTGTCCTCATCACTACCATGTCCATAAAGCTGATTCTGTTCCTATTTGGACTTGAATGACGCTTGGAAGACATTTCAGATGGCGAGAATGAAAGGGTTTACAAGTTAAACAAAAAAAAAAACAAAAAAAAAACAAAAACAACGAGAGGGTGCTTTGAGGAAACAGCAGCTTGGAGGAGGAGGATTCGAACTGAAAAGGAAGGGAAAGAAGTGGTGCTTTGATGAAGGGGGAAGGGAATGGAATATGTGGGGGAATAGGTAGGGGTGGAAAACTAGGACGAAGGATAAGATCCACCTTTTTGATTGAATTTTACATTTCATCATTTAGGCCTCTCAATACCTTTTAAACATGTAAAGGGTCATGCTAACAAGTGCCCTTTAAGAAAACAAAATAAAGAATTTTGCATTGGAAAACGCAATTTTTAAACTTTTAAGAAGTTGATTACACCACTTTCCAATATAATATTTTTATAGTTGTCTTCTTATCAATACCGCAAGGGCACTCATTAGTATTTTCCATTTTTAAATCGAAGGCCTTAAGCCCAGCTTAAGCTCTTAAAACCCATGCAATTCTTAACATCAGATTTGAGTTATCCTTAAAGCCGCTCATTTAAGCCTTAATGTCGTGAATTTGGTGTTATAGGTGGTCCAATCTCAGTTATGGTTGTCTAATAGAATTGACTTCAATTGAGAATCTAGGGCTTGCCAAATTAAAACCGGGGGAGAACACCCAATGTCAAACTCTATTTTTCTTTGAAAACTATCGTACTCCAAAATTGAACTTGTATTAGTGTTTTGGTGAAAACATTATCTATGTTCATTTTCTAAAACATATGTTCATCGTAACATGTTAATAAGAAGATGAAATGCTAGTTGGGCTTGATGCTTTTCTAGAAATAATTGATTTTTTTTTTTTTTACATTTTCATTGTTTACAAAAAATGCGCACAATTGTTCACTTCAAGAGTCTCTTATTTTCTTGTTAGCAAGTAAAATTAACACAAAGTTAGAAAAATGAATACGTAAAATATTTTCACAAAGTAAACGGGGCTTTAATAATTATTTTTAATTTGATTTGGCAGGGTGTGTATTGAATAGTTACAATTCCATGTTTTAATTAGTTACAGCCTTTCTTAATACTTTTTTGTCCTCCAGTGGTTCTCCTGCAAGTTTCGGCCATTACTTCGAAGGTAGGAGCAGTAACTATATTAACCGTTACGGTGGAGGAACGTGTAACCGAAAACAGTTACAGTGGAGATATGCGTAACTGAAAACAATTAAGGTGGAGGATCGTTGGACCATGACAGTTTAGCGAACGATCCCCTCCTTCTAGCACCAAATGATATGTCTAGTGAGAACGGTTGAGTCGCAACGACGAAAGAGAATGCTCCGATGATCAATAATGGCTTCGGGTACGGTGGCGATGAGTCTTCTGTGGTGGAACGAAAGATGTTTGCACACACGTTAGCACTTCGACGAAAAGTCTTAGGAGAGTTGTGAAAAGTGTTGTGTACCTTGGGGGTGCAGCAAGTTCACCCTTATATAGGCGTAATATTGCATACGTGTAGCCGTGTGAGTGGTCCAGAACTATATATATATATATATAGTAGAAAACAAAAAACAAGTGATAACAAATACAACTGGCGTATAAAAAAAAAAGATACAATTGGCATATGTAAATAATTGTTTCGAACCTTCAAAAAATAAAATAATTATCTCAAAAAAAAAATTGAGATAATAGAGTAAAGAGAATTAAGGTTACGAAGAAAAAAAAAAGTAAACAGAATTAAAAGTTAGAAATACACTTGATAGGGTTTCTTCCTCCGCCCGAAGGATTTTTTACTTTCAACAACTGCGTCATTCTGATGAATATCTCTCCTCCGCCCAAAGTGGCGGGGCTGCTGGCAATCCTCCCTGAGGAACTTATTATGGAAGTCCTATCGTTCATTGAAGTGAAATATCTGATGCGGATGAAGTGTGTCTGCAAGTCTTGGGAAACCCTAATCTCTGATCCAGTCTTCGTTAAAATGCACCTTAAGAAGAAATATACACGAATAACACACCTCGCAATTCTCGCAGACAAGGCTAAAGGTTCGGGAGACTGTAGGGCAGTACCCATCTTTCGTTTGATGGAGACTACTTCGAATTTCATCGTCCTTACTGATCCTTGCTACCCATTCAATTACAAGGACGCCGGTGGTATTGTTGGTTCATGCAATGGTTTGGTCTGTTTGCGTGGTTTGTCTTTTGCTGCTGGGATTATCGAGGAATCGTTCTGTTTCTGGAACCCTGCCACAAGGTTTGCATCTGAAACATTAGTGTCTTTCCGCTCATATCAGAAAGAGCATAGTTTTTGCAATTTTGCATTTGGTTATGATGATTCAACAGACACTTACAAGGTGGTGGTGTTATGTTTGAAAAGGAATGGCGACCTTATTACATCCACGGTACGAGTTTTTGCTTTGGGTGATAATGTTTGGAGAGATATTGATTGTTTTCCTGTGGTATTGGTGCATTATCGTTATTGTTATTTTGCAAAGGACGGCGTTTATTTGAATAATAGCATTAACTGGTTTGTCAGGCACAGTTATTATTGTCATGTGGAGAATCTTACAGTTGAAAAATTTGTAATTATCTCGCTTGATTTGAGGAAAGAGACATATAAACAATTGTTGCTTCCTCAATTTTGTCATGAAGAGCTACATGATCCTCCATTTCATACTCCTAATCTTGTTGTGTTGATGGATTGTCTTTGTCTTTATTATGATTTCAAGGGAACCTATGTTGTCATATGGCAAATGAAGGAATTTGGAGTTGAAGAATCTTGGATTCAATTCCTTAAAATTAGTTATCTGGATCTTCAAGTGGATTATAAATTTCGTGAGTTGAACTACAGTTATAATCCTGAATTTATTGTAAACCCATTGTGTGTTTCTCATAATGGTGATACAGTGATGTTTGCAATCAACCGCGAAGACCAAGCAATTGTTTATAATTTGAGAGATAATAGAGTGAAGAGAATTAAAAGTACCAATAAAATTTGGTGGTTCGATGCCAAGGGATATGTTGAAAGCTTGGTATCGATCGACTTCTTGAAAGTAAGTTTTGTTCGATTATTTACTTGTTTGAATTTGTGTTAGTTTGTGTATGGTTTACAATGAATTATATTGTGTGATAACAGCTATGTATTTGCTTTGTTTCCACTGTTTTCTATAATAGTCATTTTTCCCTTAAATTTATTTACTTTGTATTTCGATTTTATTTACTGATCTAAATTTGAGCTGTTATGTGTATGTCCATGATACTATATTGGTAAAAAAATTGTAAGCTCATGCCATAACTATAAATAGTTGAGAATGCTAGATTGCAGTCTTCAATTCCTATACACATGCACATAAATGCTTCCAACTTTTTTGGCTGATATAAATTGATAGTATACAATTAAACTACAGAGAATAAATTCGAGTTTAAATATAGATTGTTTGATCTTGATCTAATTAACCACTATCCATGTTCTAAACGTGTGAATGCGAGAAATCAATTTAGAGTTTTTAGAGTTTTAATCAATTTAATTTGTTACTTTTTGGACCAGGCAGGATCACCATAAGCTGAAGCAACTTTGTGTTTCATCTACTCCTCCCAATAAGCAAAGACACTGATCATGCTCATACAAAGAGGACTGATCAATTGTTAAAGCACTGAAGCAAGAAGTCTGCTTATCCTTTTAATTGTTTATCTTGATTTACATTACACATGTTTCTTGGTACATTCATAGGTTGTTTCCTAGGAATCGCAAGGTTAACATAAAAACATTAGAATTGATACATTTACTTTGGTTTCTGATTAATTTTATTATGCAAAATAAAATTAACTTGACAGTAGGGCTTAAAGACAAAGTGAGTCTGCAATTATGAGATATGATCTCGGCAACTGATAGCGGACAGAAGAGAGTTTAGAGGAAATGGAAGAAGTGTGGTTAGCCGTTGTAGTTGATGCTTCCGCAAAGGGCTGGCTAATAGAAGAACAAAGTGTGGTTCCTTACAAATATATTTACCTTGTAATTGAAGGTGACCAACCTAGCAATATGACATTGCCAATTGAGAGGTATTTTACGGACAAATATCCACATCCTTTACGGACAAATCTTAATCCCTAATTTTGGTGAAGGTGAAACTAATAATTTTTTTTTTTCTAATTTATTTTTCTCTGTATATCATCAATTAGAAATACTGCGAATGGAAACCAAATACATATTTGGTATAGGCAACAATACATCGAAATAATCCTCTGAGATACTTTTACTTATGACGATACAAAAATGGTTAAAACTCTACAAATATTAACTATTTTAAGCTCAAATCAGTCTTCAGTTACTTGATTAATGATATTTCTACTATTGTTGCTAACATACCGTCTCAATAATTGCAATCCCAAAAGTGTTCATGTAATACTAAAAATTGTATGTTAAGACATGTCTGATGAGTGATAAGACATCAACATATGTGATTATATTCAATTACTTTACTTTTCCAAATTATATGTAGTGTCTTCAGTGACTTTCATTTCCTCTTGAACTTGAACTTTGATATCTAGTATTGAGCCAATTGTCCTTAGTGACTTTTGTGTCCGGTATCCCTGACGCAGGGAGATGTTTTCTGCACATTTTACAAACTATAAGATGGAGTTCATTAAGCGACAAGCGAATGTGGCGGCTCATGCGTTAGCACGAGAAGCCATTTCTTTAGCTAGTCCCACTATTTATTATGTTATCCCAAGTTGTATTGAATCTATTATTATTAATGAAATGTTATAAGCACCTTTCTCTCAAAAAAAATAAAAAATCTTGAACGCCAAGTTGGAGATTGGAATAACCCAAAAAGAAGATAAAATCAATTCCTTAAATTAGGGATGCAAATGGGTATTACCAATTCACCTGCCACTCACTTTGTAATATAAAAATAATATTTATGTCTGCTTTATTATATCCTTGCGGGTATTCGCTAGTCGAGTTGTATCCGCAGGTACAAATTTTGTTGACATCCCAATTTGAAAATAGTTTACTAGATCATTAGGGTTTCCAGGATCATCATTATTATTAAACACATTTATGAATGGCAAAAACAGAAGTAAAACATTATTGAAAAACTGCTAATGATACATATAGAAGCCAGGATATCACATTCAAAATTTCAAATACCTCTGTCTCTGTAGCTAAAGATCTTTTTTTTCTTTCTTTTCAAATACCTCTTGAAATGCACCATAGACAGAAAACGAAAACTACTAAAATGTAGTTCATTGGACCCTTAGCTATTTATTTATGTGCCTTGTTTGATCGAATTGTTGCACATACCATCTAAAAAAAAAAGATTGACATCTCTAGAAAATATTATACCTGTATAAAAATGGTATTGAAATTCATGATTTTGATCCAACTCAAATAACAACCCGTGAACTATATCACTATCTAATGACATAACTTTGTATCTAATAGTTTGGCTATAAAAATTATTTACAAAAGACATTTGGCAGATGTAAGTGACCCTGCCTGAAAAGTTAAGGTTTGGTTGTTGTTGTATGCACAAAGACAAGCTAAGGAGAACAAACTCTCAATGGTATAGTTGATCAAGCTTGCCAAAGTTATATATCTCTTTCATGAACTCAATAGTTAGAGAAGGATTAGAATATGAATATGATTATGAAAAAAATGCAAATAGAGGATACCATATTATCTGGATAATATTTGAATCTTCAATGCTATGCAATTTTCAATATTTAACTTAAATGTTTTCAATACTGAATAATGAACCAATGCATATCAATGCAAATATGATGGTGATATACCACTTATTCAAAAGAACGTAAATTACAATGTCGATTCATTGGAGATGATGTATATGGAGTACATATACGTTCCAAGACTGCCACAGAACATTTATCCCAACTCTGTGCATTCAAATTGGGAAGGAAACTCTTTCATAATTTAAATAAATGATCAGGGAGTTGAATGGAGTGAAGCATATAATGTGGAGTTGGGGATGATGGCTATGTACTACCAAGAGGCGTAATACAAAAGTGAGGGGTTGGAGGAACTGTTCATGGTAATTAATCAAAAGACATCAATGTAAGTTCAAAGTGCAACCTAAGAGGGCGGGGTGAATTAGGTTTTCGGAGTTTTTAGGATTATTTTTGTGAGTTTAGGGTTCTTAATATTTTTTCGGAAAATTATGTTGAAGTTATGAACGAAAGCGGAAAAATAAAGAGAGTAGGGAAGAGAAAAATGGACACAAAATTATAGTGGTTATCCTTCAAACCTAAGGGTACATCTACTCCCTTCACACCCCGTGAAAGAATTCCACTAAGTAAGAATGTTTGTTACAGGCAACCTTAACCTAAGGTCCTTAACAATATTTCTGTACACACCAAGATAACACCCCAATATCTTTACAACAATTCTCACCAACAATGATGATAAACTTTTTACAGAAGTAATGAAGAATAAAATGTATGGTTGTATCTTTGATCAATATCACTCTAACACAAAATTTAATGGTCAGAAAACTTTTTATGACAGTTAAAGTATGAACAAAGTTTTCCAACAAGATAATGAGAGTTTTAGAATTCAAATGATATTAAAAATGTTAATTGAGATTATGAAGGTTGTTTTAAAAATTACTTAGCTATCAATTGATTTTATAGAGGCTGAAAACATGTTTACGAACCAATGCTACCTATTAAAAAGGGTCCCTATTGAACAGAAACATGTTTATGAAGTGGTAATTTTTGAAGTTGTTTGTAATTTGTTGTTAGTCCCACATCGCTCAAGTTCTCAAGTTGTTGAGTGTATACATATGTTTGAGTACCCTCATCGTTTTAACTAACTTTTGGTATGAGATATGATCACATTTTCATGGTATCAGAGCCTCCCAAAGATCAATTGGGTCACTTGCTATTAGGTTTTCATTATCGGGCCAGCAACCATTTATGTCCACGAACCAAGCCCAATAGTGCTGATTGTGAGGGGGTGTGTAAAAGTGTCCCACATCATAAAAAATATGGCATGAACATGTGTTTATGAATGAGGGCAATCCTTACCTCACAAGCCGGTTTTGTGGGGTTGTGTTAGAGCCAACCACAATTTCAAAGAATAAACGAGGGCAATCCGCATCTCACAAGCCGGTTTTGTGGGGTTGTTGTAGACCCAACCACAATTTCTAAGATGGTACCAATGCCTGGTTCAACGAAGGGTACGACCTGCTCTTGTGTTAAAAGTCTTCTTGACAACGTGTTCTGCTGTCCGGTTTCGTTGCGAAAAAAGTAGCAACAACGGTACAACCAAGAATTTGTGGATGAAAAGAGCTTCCTCTGAAGGGGGAAACACAATGAATTGATAAACTCACACTTGAGGGGGAGTTTGTGTAAAAGTGTGAGTTATATGTCCCACATAGGATTGAAAAGTGGAATAAGAACACTTTATAAGAGAGAGGACCTATAAACCTATAGCCTTAAGGTTTTGGGTAAGAATGTGGCGTCTCTTTCACTTGTATGGTTGTTTTGGCCTTGATGTCGAGTGTACCCCTGGCCCCACTTGTGACCCAACAATGGTATCAGAGCCGGGTTAAGGATTACAATATGGGAATTGGACCCAGGTCCACGCTAGGCGTGAGGGTGGTTGTTGAAGTTGTTTGTAGTTTATTGTTAGTCCCACATCGCTCAGGTTCCCGGGTTGTTGAGCATATAAATATGTTTGAGTACCCTCATCTTTTGAGCTAACTTTTGGGATGAGATCCAATCAGATTTAATAGTAACCAGATATCACATAGGAGGGGTTTAACCGGTTACACTATAACTATAACTTTATTAAGGGGTTTAACCGGTTACACTATAACTTTATTAAGGGGTTTAACCGGTTACACTATAACTATAACTTTATTAACGTTAATAAAAAAATTTCAAAAAACTCAAGCCATAGGGTTTTTAACTAATTTTAACTGATTACACTAACATTAATAAAAGGGTTTAACCGGTTACACTATAACTATAACTTTATTAACGTTAATAAAAAAATTTCAAAAAACTCAAGCCATAGGGTTTTTAACTAATTTTAACTGATTACACTAACATTAATAAAAAAGTTAATAAATTTTCAAAAAACTCAAGCCATAGGGTTTTTAACTGATTACACTATAACATTAATAAAAAAAAATTCAAAAATTCAAGTAGGTAACCGATTACGATGTTAGGGTGTAACCGGTTACACCATGTTAAAAATATTTTTCAAGAGGTTTTTGTGCATTGCTTTATATGGGGACTTAGAAAAATGTTAGTAATAAGTTCGTAAATGATTTATGAGCATTCTAATTTCCAAGTTTAAGGGGTTTAACCGGTTACACTATAACTATAACTTTATTAACGTTAATAAAAAAATTTCAAAAAACTCAAGCCATAGGGTTTTTAACTGATTTTAACTGATTACACTAACATTAATAAAAAAGTTAATAAATTTTCAAAAAACTCAAGCCATAGGGTTTTTAACTGATTACACTATAACATTAATAAAAAAAAATTCAAAAATTCAAGTAGGTAATCGATTACGATGTTAGGGTGTAACCGGTTACACCATGTTAAAAATATTTTTCAAGAGGTTTTTGTGCATTGC
This sequence comes from Medicago sativa, assembly GCF_051527215.1. Taxonomy (NCBI): domain Eukaryota; kingdom Viridiplantae; phylum Streptophyta; class Magnoliopsida; order Fabales; family Fabaceae; genus Medicago; species Medicago sativa. The sequence goes on along the minus strand of NC_140755.1, from coordinate 34,154,723 downwards.
TTCATATGGGGACTTAGAAAAATGTTAGTAATAAGTTCGTAAATGATTTATGAGCATTCTAATTTCCAAGTCTTGTTCAATGTTAAAAATGATAGTTTTAAGGATAAGGACCATACTTACAAAACTAGAAGTATGGTCTTTATCACAAGCAATATTTTTATACAGACTGGTTTTCCTTGCAACAGAATTCAGGCCGAATAGTTAGAATTTTGTATGAATTTCGTAAATTATTCTATAAATGAAATTAAAACAAAAGTGCAATGTAAACATGATGCACTCATCATACATAGTAGGAAGTCAGAAGAAATTCAATGGTAAGGACATCATATTATACACCACTCGGTCAGAAACAAAATAAAGTGCAATGTATATGATTCAATAAAATTTCCCTTCAACAACAGATATAGTATTCAATAGCAATTCATAAGGACCTCATATTATACACCACTTGGAGAACAGGAAAATGAAAATAAGAATGAATTGTGGCGTTTGAGTCTTTTAGTTAGGTTGTTAGTTATATTTTTGTTTATTTAGTTAGTTTAGTTGTCTTTTCTGTTATTTATTCTTTTAATTTGTTTTGCAGTTTTATTCTCATGTAAGTAATAGAATGGGATCTGTGTCTAGGTTACCTGACAAAAAAAAAGGGATATGTGTATTGTATGAATCCACTTTCTTCTTAAGTAAATATCCAGAGACCTAACTATGTGTTGTGAATTCGACAAAAAACACACACTAATATACTTAAATGTTTAAAGAATGTATAACTGACAACCAATAATGAAAAGAATTGCAAGCAATAACAACAGTGCCTAGTTGAACCACTATCGAAACAAAAAACAAGAGAGTAGAGAATAGAGAACAAAAAAAATGATATTTGCTCATCCAGTTTGACTCAAATTTGACCTATATCTGGAGGTCAAATTCAAGGGCAAACTTTAATGTCTATCTTTTCCCGAATTTCTTACTGTGACCAAGAGACTAATTAGGGTGTGTTTGGATTGAGGGTTTAGGAGGGGAAGGGAGGGGAGGGTTTACTTTTCATTTTTAAATTGCGGACACTATGAAATGTTTTTTAAAAAGTTAACATATTAACATGATAAACGATCATATAATACTTCAATCACACTTAATTTATTTTAGAAAAACATGTTATATAGTCTGTAATTTAAAAAAGAAAAACAAACCTTCCCCTCCCTTCCCCTCTTAAACCCTCAATCCAAACATTCACTACCTAAAGTGTTTACAATTGTTTCCCAACCCTAAAATCTATCCCGAAAAGGAACCCAACCCTTAGCCTTTAATTTCCTAAGAATCTCTTTTAGTAATTACTATATTCACACAAGTTTCATATCACTCTTTCATTTTCTCATGTGTTTCCTATGTGTTTTCCATCTCATGAATCCCTCCACATAAGCCACCAACCCTTTCACAAGAGTTTCTTCTGTTGGTTCCCAGAAATTCAATTTTTTTCACACCGAAAACCCTAAAACTCATGCCTTCTATTTATTGGGATGCAATTCATTGGTATCATTGATGGATCACTTTATTACTATTAAAGTAAGAAATGGTCCTGAGAAAATATTCACTTTCTCATTGATAGAAAATACCGAAGAAAATATTCATGTCCAGATGAAGAAGGTTCTAGATACATTATACACAACGATCCTGAAACAAATGAATGAGTCTAAACTAGATAGGTGTTATACAAGAAGCCAAAATAAAATATTCACCTGTAATTTTCCCTAGGAATCCATATGATGAAATCAAGATATGGATGTGATTCAGTGGTATCATTGATGGACAATTTTATGGTGGATAGTTGCTCATTATTGGAGTAGAACTTGCTTTGCAGGGAGCCATGTTAACCTCATATCAACCTTCACAAATTGAAGATGGTGTTAATGTGGATGTTCCTTTGGTCTCCACTAATGCAAGTCTTACTCAAAATAATGAGAATCAAAATCAAAAGAAGACTCGTCTCCAATATACCGAGAATCCCTAATCGTGTATCTATATCAACATGAATAAAACTACTCCTAATTTTAAAGTTGATGATGAATTAACTTTCAGATTAGTCATATATTGAGATGTCATCTTTACCATAAATTCATAAGCTAGTCCCTTACTAGTTCTTATAACGTTGCGCTTATTGTGCTTAAACTTGTTAATCCGTCAACAAGGATACCAATTAGTCAAACCAATTCTTTGAACAAAGGAAAAAATATATATAAAGATTCTAATTATGCTCCAACTCCAAAAGGTTACAGAATCAAAAGAGATTCTTTTCTACCTAGAAATTTTCCATTCCTGACATTGAGTATAACTCCACATTTGGATCAAATAACAACAAGAAGTTTGCCTAGTAAAACTCCAACAACTAAACAACATGCAAGAGTTAACCAAACAGGTGAAGGTTAGTCATCTCATAATAAAACACTAAAATTTTGATTCCAAAACAATGTGAAATAATTAACCAAGTAAGTACTTATTTTTCGTCTACTTTAATAAATGTATAATTCATAGTAGGTTAATTCTTTTACATTGTTCAACATTTGGAATTTTAGCGTTCTAATTAGTTGACAAACTCACACCTACTTGACTAACCCTTCCATGTGGTTTAATTGTTGGAGTTTTACTAGGAAAACTTCTTGTTGTTGTGAGATCATAATGTGCAGTTATACTCACTATCGAGCATAGAAAATTTCTAGCTAGAAAAGAATCTCTTTTGGTTCCATAACATTTTGGAGTTGGAGACGAATAATATTTAGATATATCTTTTCCTTTATCACGAAAATTGATTTGATTTACTGGAATTCCTGCTGATGGATGAACAAGTTTAAGCACAATAGACACAACTTAATCAGAGCTAGTAAGGGACCAAGCATATGAATTTATGGTGAAGCCGTGAAGGTGACATCTCAATATATGAGTAATATGAAAGTAACTCGTCGTTAACTTCAATCCGGGAATAAGTCTTCTTTTGTGATTCTTTTTCTGATTTTGATTCTTGTTATTTTGAGTAAGACTGACATTGGTGGGGACCAGAGGAACATTCACATTAACATCGTCTTCAATTTTTGAAGGTTGATATGAGGTTAAGATGGTTCCCCGCAAAGTAAGTCCATTTCCTACTCCAGTAGGAGCATTAAGGGAGGAGTATATCCTCAACATTAGTCTCTAGAATATGTTTTTTTTTAGTTAGTCTTTATTTACTACGTGTAACTAAACCCTAATTGAGTTGGGTTCTATGATGAGCCTCTATTTTTAGCTAAAAAATATTGAAGAAATATCATTTCTCTCGTTATCAATTATGACCGGTGCATATCAATAGATGGAGCAGGGTTGGATCGGTTGTTATGAATAGTAAGTTTTCGTACTATTATTTTCCGTACTAAGTTTTCGTACTAAATAGTTAAAAAAAATGCCCTGTTTCCCATTGCACATACACATATTTTTCGTCCTAAATAGTTAAAAAATGCCCTGTTTAAAAAATAAGTCACTTTGCACATACACGTATTTTCCGTTCAGACTATTTTTCTTCACTTACTTTGTCCGATTCATTTATTTACTTCCACACTGTTTTTTTTTTTGACAAAAACAAAACGATATACATTCATTTAAATTGATATATGGTACATCAGATACAAACATCACTAAAAACGTAAAGGGTGAAACTGCGAACAAACTCACAACACCTAAGTTATATGGCATACAACGGAAAAATGCCTACAAATAATATGATAAAATCTAAATCACCAAAATACTTATGCTTTCAGATCTGCGACGTTGATGCCCGGATTATTGATTGAATTTGTAATTTACTGATGTTGATCTTTCAATAGGAATTAAACGATCACCGCGACAGACGCGAAATCAAACGCCACACAAGACGACGAACAACACAACGCCGCACTTAGACGACGAAATCACAAAAGGAAAAAGTTGATATATGTGAAAACCACTTATTTAGATTGAAAGAAAAGGAAAAAAAGATGTAGAGTGGTGATTCTAGGTCACAAAATGACCTAAAATCATCCCTCCTCGATGGATGAAGGAAAAAGAAAGTTGAGAGAGAAGTTGGAGTTTCTCTCACTAGAAAACTAGGTTCGACAATTTTTTTTAATGCAATATTAATTACATTTTTTTTAATTATACAATCCAATTAATATTAATTTCATCTCATCCAACTTGTAGGACGGAGGGAGTACTTATTAAGACCTCCGCCCTTAATAATAAGAATTTTTGACCAAATCTTGGGAATTAAGCAAGTTGGTAATAATCTTAAGCTTATTTGTAATTTCTAATATTTTACAATTTTATTCTTTAAGAGGGAGTTAGTTTATGTTTTCAACATAATATTTATTTTTGATTGAAGAAAAAGATGTGAAATAAGTAAGGGTTTGTTGGTAAGAAATTAATGTGGCTGAAAATAGCAAATGAATCTTATAAAAAGGACAAATTATTTTCTCACAAAAGAGTGTTATAATTAGAGACGAAGAGAGTATTATAGTCAGAGATTCAAAAAGATCAAGCATGATTTTAGTCCAATAAAACAAAAGGTAACTGTCAAAAATAATTCTCAAACTAGTTGAATTGCATTGGAAATCGACATTGTAAATAATATGTCATTGAATTGTGTTTCATAAAGAATCTTAATTTAATTAACAATGTGTAACTGAGAGCCTCCATTGTAATTAATATATGTGACAAAGGTGCATTGAGACATAAGTTGCATTGGTAATCTACATTATATTAATACGTGTATTAGAGACTTGCTTTACATCGGGAACTTACATTGTAATTACCAATGTGTTTGTTTAATAGACACTAAAACATGTGTTGCCTCAACAACCTGCATTGTAATTAATACTCCCTCCTTCCCGAAATGTAAGTAAAAAAAAAACTCACTTTCTTTGTCCCAAAATGTAAGCTAAAAAAGACAAACTTTTATCCTATTTAATCTTTATTTAAAAAAAAACCATATTTTCCAAGAAAAACCTTTTCTTATTCTCATGAAATTAAATGTAAATTACATTCAATTTTCCCTCTCCTCCATTTTCTCCAAAATCAATAGCCAATGAAAATTGCATTTACATCTTTCCATGAAACTTATTTGAAGCAAAACACAAAAAGCTATACTCCAAATTCTTATGTTTTAGTATTCTTAATAAATGTGACTTTTTGTTCTTATAATTCGGGACAGAGGGAGTACGTGTGACTTTGAGACACTAATGCATGCGTTTCATTGGAAACCTGCATTGTAATTAATAACATGACAAAGATGCATTAAGACAAACTACATTGCGTCAGAAACCTCAATTGTTATTTGAAAAAATGTCAGCGATTTTTTCATTGCATCGGAAATCTCCACTGTAATTAATAGTCTGACAAAGGTGCATTAAGACATTCATTGCATTGAAAACCTCTATTTCAATGTGATCGACAATAAGAACCACCGACTATTTTTACATGGCCACTAACTTGTTTAATCACAATTTCGAGCTCTTCCTGATCAACTCTTAGCACATGCTTTCTATATAGCATTTTTGTTTCCCTACTTACTTGTCAATCATTTTTTTTCACAACACCCTTTAGCTTGTAGTACCCTTAATTTCTCTGCAGTACTTTGCTCAGAACCTTGACAACAATTCCTTCATTCCACCAATAACCCTTTCTAAATTTTCATAATTCTACTGTTTCATTGACATAATTATGATATTCTTATTGTTGTTGAAGTAAAATATGAATGAATTATCCCCTGAAGTAAAATATGAACGCATTGTCACATTGAATTATATATGTAAGGGTCAGAGTTTGAATTCCGTGTCCTCTCTTATTCACTTTAAGAGATGAATTTCTTGCCACTAGGCTACTTAACAAAAAAACTTATGAATGATTTGTTTACCATGATAATTAGGGTCTGTCCCAATAATTTTTAATAATAAACTAGGCTTAAAATGAGTTTTAATATATGAGGTTTATTGTATTCATATGATAAGGTCTTTTGGTTTATAAAACCTATTGAAAAACAATTTTTTTTGTTGATTGACCAAAAGCGGAGGATTGAATAGCCTTACCCTTAGGGAATCTTTGACTATTTAGTGGTATTTCAACATATATACACACACACACATATGTCTCCTGGTTCAATTCCTAACAACTTTTTGTAGCGGATGTAAATTTGTAGATATTTCATACGTGAGAGTTGGCATGCACTCCTCACTTATGTCATTAATCCACATTTCTGAATTGAAACTTCTTATGATTCATTGAGAGTTGCAAAAAGCATTGCTTTCTGATGTTCTTATTCATTATTATTTGAAATTTGAACTTATAAAATAACTACCTAATCATATATATGAGAAATAACTCAAACTTCATTTCCACTCCACCACAAAATATGCTTTCATTTGGTCTGACAACTCTAATGGTTTCCAATTTTGTTACCTGGCATCTGAAACAGTAGGGCGTGGATATCACTACCATCTATTGGTCTTAGATTTTCCATCTTCATCTTCTCGAAAAAATCAAATTTCTTGTCTGGTTGGCTTATAACAACTTCATCCCTACTTTGTCTCAATGCTATTCATCCTTTGCAGAATCCTTTGTTCCAACGACTGCACAACTCAACACTTCTTTAGCATGTTTAGGCTTCACCTCTGGGCTCTAGCGAGTTTTTCTCTAATCTGGATGCTTTAAGTTGGCTCAAGCAAGATCTCACTTCTCATATGCCAACATATTTACCACAGGGGTCTTGGTTCTGGAGAAACAAAAATCTAAGTGCTTCTCTAATATCACGATCTCTTCCTACCATAGATTATAGTTTTTTTCGCTTCGAGAAACAAAAATCTAAGTGGTTCTCTAATATCAAGGTCTCTGCCTACCATAGATTATAGTTATTTTCGCTTCGAGAAACAAAAATCTAAGTGCTTCTCTAATATCAAGATCTCTGCCACACCAACAAATTCCTAACACCATCGCCAATGCTCACTCTCACCAACTGAAACCACCAGTCATCACCACCGTAAGACCTTAAAATTGTACGCCTCACAACCTCCTCATCACCACAGACCACCACGCAAGTCTGCACATCAAAACCCCATCATCACCTCCTCATCACCACCCAGAAAACCAGATCCTCACCACCACCCTTATCACCAACACCCCAGAACCACCAACAGACATGAACAACATCAAGAGGAAGATTGCAGGTTAAAACCAAGCACCCGGATCGGAAAATAACAAGAAAGAGGAGTGAATAGACAAGATGAAGTGTTGTCGGCGATCAAAACAAATCAAAACACCCCTAAAAGATAGAGAACAAACCCTGAAGGGCTGAAGAGGTGGCGCAGAGACTAAGTTTGGTCGCACCACCGCTGTAACACCCATACCAGACGTATCTAGAAAGTCTAGCACGTGCGTTTAATTTAGTACTGGATACATTAAAATATACAACAATAAAAGTTTCGAATGAATATTTATACAACAAATTGCGTTCGTACATACAATAACATAAACATCTCATCCAAACATAGAAAATTACATCCTTGATATCCTTGGCATCTTGTAGCGATACGAGCACGCACTTGTTGATACATCCATCCGACTTCAAGCTTGCATACCAACTTGCTTATCTGAAACAAATAAGGATTGGGATGAGACATAATGTCTCAGTGAGTTCCCCTAAATCCTAGGCTATAGGTAACCTCAGGGGAAACCTACGGTCACCACGTGTCTACATTACAACCTGACGGTTGATTATACGTGTGTGGTCATGTTTCCTAGATGGTAGTGCATGCTAAACCCGTCTTAGGTTTATCTTACTTGTTATAGGTTTCACTTCCTATTCGTGTCATGGCGGCCGAGGGGAACCTAAAACCGCATTGCCAAAGATACACTCTACGTATCGAGGCCTACTCATAACATAATCATGACACGATTCTAAACCAGACGATTAGGGGAAATCTAAGATCGTCATCGGTATCATGTTCATAACTTGCTCTATACATAACTTGTACTTGCTTGTAGCATCTAATGCTCTTATTCTTAACATGATCTTGCATGAAATCATACTACATGCCATAACATAATCATATTCATATCATACATAAACGTATCTAAGTTCATTCATTAGGTTAGCGTTGGACAAACAATTATTATCTGAGTTCATTTTACGGAGAGTCCCGGGTGGAGTAACCCCGAGTACAATCCCATACATGACCGATGTACGTACATCGGACTCCCTCGGTGTCGTGTGGGTCCCTTGCGGCTTGAACCGTTCCCCTTAGGTCGAGAACCTCCCGTATCCCCCTGGCGTGGATATCAAGAGACACGAGCACCTACGTATTGTTAATTTCAGTGACATGTGGGTCCCTTATGGCTTGAATCGTTCCCCTTAGATCGAGAACCTCTTGTATCCCCCTGATGTGGATAGCAAGAGACATTCCACCTACTTATTAGTCATGGTCTTGTCGTATACGTACTTAAACATATTCATACTTGCTTGCTTATTACCTCGGACCCTTGAGTCGATCCGATTAGCGGTAATCTTAAACTTATTCGTGCTTGTACGTTCCTAATCATGGTGGAGAGATTAACTAATTAAACCACACCTATCATGCTTGTAATCTTATTCTTAATCATGTGAGAAGATATACTTCGCGTCCTATCATTCTAGGAAATCATGCTAATTTGCTAGTTCTCGACGACTATGTCGAGGCTCTAGTTTTCCCTTACTTTATGGATAACTTACTACCCACTTCATGACTTGTTTCTCTCATATGCCATGCCTTACTAACATGCCTAATACTTGCTTTCATTGCCATCACTTAGGACCTTGTTTTGAGGGGTTTACATTTATAAAAGACTGCACAAAAGATCCGGAACGAAAATCACCAAATCTGCCAGAACGAGCAAGCAATGCCAAGAGACATCACTTGCTCGCCATGGCGAGTAACATTTCTGGGGAGGCGAGCAACTGCTCGCCATGGCGAGTAGGAGGCAAGCAGACCCTCCTGTTCGACCTTCTAGCTTGCTGTGGCGAGTAATAGCTCGCCGTGGCGAGTAGTGACAGTCCAGAACCCCTAAAACTGGTATTTTTGACCCAAAAACCTCAATTCAAGTGTCCCTAAGTGTTTTGAAACATATTTGATCATAGAAAACTTGTAAAACATTCATTTGGCAAGTTTAAACATGTTTTGTAAGCATGGCAAGAAAAGGGGCAACTATCACAATACATATTCCTAGACTTTTCATAGTTTTTATAATAAACTAACATGGCATAAACATGATCCCAAAGGGTAGGAAAACTAGCTATGGAACTCACCTAAAGATTAGTACTTGATTCCCAAGCTTTCAAGCATCATCATCATCACTTCACATCCTCAAACTTTATTTCTTGATCTTGTCCATCAATTCCATGGTACATGCTTCAACATAAGCTCCCAAAGTCCTAGCCTCTTTAACAATCACCAACCCTAGCTCCCATATTTACATCTCATGAGAAACAAAGTGAAGAGGGAGGTTGATCCAAACCCTAGAACATATAAATCCTTTCAAAGAATATCCAATCTTGGTAGAGGTTGAAACTAAACCCTTCTTGATGGAACTTCAAGCATAAACCTTCACTTGATCCATTACCAAACCAAACCCTAACTCTTGATTCTCTTCTCTAAGAAGAAGTAGAGAAATCAACAAATCCAAGCTTCTAAGAGTTTAGGAGATCAAGAGAGAACAAGATTGGTTCACTAGCCATGGTGGGAAGAAGTTTTAGAAGATTTGGTGAAGAGGGAAGAGATAGGCGTGGGAGAAGGGAAGAGAGAAGGAAGAAAAATGTTTTTCCCAACTTAGAGAGAGAAAGAGATGAGGATAATGGGATATTTTTGCCCCAAAACCAAATAAATATCCCTTCCTCGTGAAATTACCATATTGCCCTTGCCTCAAGCGTGTTATAAACGACTCTAATACTTCTCCTGTAAAAAGCTGACATCTCATAAAATATTTCCATTAACTCACTTTCCATGAATTACATTCATCTGACACGGTCAACAGGTAATATTCCGATACTGTTAGGCGGGATATTACATTCTACCCCCCTTAAAAAAAAATTTGTCCTCGAAATTTAGAGATCACTTACTGATCATCATGATAAAATCTTACCATCTTTGGTCTGAGCCATACATTTTCTATTCATACATCATCAAGAAGTTCATCATTGCTTGTGCTTCATTTTGTTTCTTGATTCATATACATAAGTATATAGCTTTCTCGATCTTATAATCACTTAAACTCTGAGTTATCTTAGTGCATCATGATTTTGGACATTCAATGCTAAACATAGACTCATTGTTTTGGATTGTATCTTACCCGCTTAACATGAACCATTCATGAAGATATCTTATCATAGACTTGAACACTCAGGATTTGCCTTTTAACTGGAATCTTATCGGAAACCAGGTTTGCCCTGTAGTGCTTACATGCAACATAAAACATATTTTCATGCATACATGATCTTTCTTACCGCACTTTGCAAATTATGCCTCTTACATATATTACTCATATAGACGATTCCACGAATCTCTTAACGAGTCTTAAGAATTCTTTCGATCTTATTGCAATCTTATTGCATCTTATCGCACTCGTACTAAGGGGTAACTCATATTGCTTGACATGAAGATGTGAAATTAACAATACCGTTCATCTAACACTTAACCATCAACCTCGTGGTCCACATGCTCTTTAAACTTTCTAGTAAATCTACTTGCATATACATCAAACATTCTTAACATACTTCCGTGTATCCTGTAGGATATGGGCTTCACACGAACATTGTCGTTTCCATAACATGTGCATACTTTTAAGTGCCGTTTCTTGTTAAATGATAACGATACGTGTTCCATATTCTTGCTTTAAGAAATTTTCTAAACTTTGGTATACGGGTTCGTGGAACGAATAAACATATGGCTAAAAAGAATTATCATTTCAAAACTGAGTCCATAATGATACTACAGGACCACAGGACGAGTCTTTATATTTTGAAAGGTTTTAACAACTCGCCCCAAACTTGCACACAACAATTTGGTCCTGAAGCTTGTACGTCTTAAGTGAGGTTACTAAAACCGTATCTCATCAGTTTCGAAAATGTATAATTCTGTGAGTTTAAAATAAACATCGTTCCCAAGTTCCTTAATACCAATCTTAGCTTTTAAAAGTTATAAAACCATGGCTTGACATATCTTAACAAGTATCGTTTTCACTCAACAAGTATTGCATACAAGAGTATGAATCTCATTACACATCACTCAAAAGTTACTTCTCTATCATGATTACATGCTTGACTTCGAAGATAAATTCCTCCCTTGTCTAACCAATATACATACTCGCAATTCCGCTGCGCCACTCTGATTCCCACCGGTTGGCTTAAATCATTACTCTAATCCGTTAGAGCAATTGAGACTTCAATTCATGCTTATCACTTGAATACCTACTTCTTGAGATCTTCCATATTGCAACCATTATCACAACCTTACTCTTGTCTTGTAAATTCAAAACTCGTGATAACTTATCTTATACTCATAATACTTGACTTGGGGGTGAACTTGAACATATCTTTCTTAAACATTTAACCTTTTCATTCTCGCATACTTTATTTTGCTTAATCATACCAATGCTTGCTAGTTGATTTTTTATTTTTTTTTAAAGAAAACTTCGTAAACTAGCGCACGGGTCATTGACGTTGATAATTTTCTACTTTATGTATAAATATTGAGTTTAGGCCCCGGTTGTTACTCTAAAATCATAGAACGAGTTGATAACACATACGTGTCATCAAGTCTAGATTTTTAATGAGTCTAGCTCGCTCTACGAGTATCGTAGCAAACCGGTTCCTAAAAAAATCTCGTGAATTTTCAAAATGTCAACTTCAATCACCCATACGCGTAAATCTTTCTAAAATTAATTAAACTTTATGATTCAACATCATATCGAGCCTTAGCAAGTCTATTAAGCAAAACATAGGTTCGAGAGATACGCCATAATTTCACATAATCCATGAACCTTGCAATTTCTCATAACTTTGCATCCCTTTAGCTTCTTACTTCATACCTCATGCATAAACATCGACGACTTTCCTTCTTAATGCCGAAACTTTTATACTCTTGATTTTGGCTTGTTCTTGACTCTTGATACATTAACCTCCATAGCTACCTTAAAACGTATCGATTTCGTTGATGGTTGCCCATGTCTTTTCCTTTAAAAATATTAGGGTATGATATGCATTCGTTACTTGATGTCATAAAAGATTTTCTTTACATAAAAGTTTATTGTGAAGACATCTCACCAATAGTCATTGCAAACCATAGGAACGAAATGGTAGGTTTCATAAAAACGGAAAGTTTCATCCCGGGCTTTCTATTGGTGAGCTTCTCCAACTCTATTTTTTTAGAAACATTCTTTGCATGAAATTCTTATTCTCAGGTATCCAATGCACATCATTTATTCCTATCATTGTGAAATATTTTATAACATATGCATGGCAATCCTCAACCTTTTTCGATACAGTTCTTGGCACGTCGGAAATCAATGTCTTAATCCTGATAACATAAATCTTTCTCTTGGATCCTTAACTTTATTTACATATTGCTATTCCTGAGAACCTGCTGACTCCATCAACACATGTCGACTTCTCACTACCTTGTAACCTTGTTCTGACATTCCAGAATATCACAAACCTGTTCCAACAACAACTCTTACCGAATCTTTCGGTCATGATTATATATATACATATATCCAATTTCTTCATTTTCGGGTACATGAAGGATCACTAACATCTTACCCGACATTGTCGGAACGTCCCTTCTTAACATGCCTTACATTCCCGTAGGATTCACACTTGTACCTGATTAGTTCACCGGCCACCTTTTGGCACGATAAAACTTCTTCATCACATACTTCGTTCCTCCTGGGTCCTATTCAGCTCTCAGGCATCCATTCTAATCGTTGAATGCTAAATTGAGTTGATCAGGCCCAACTAACAACAACAACAACTAGAACATTTACCCGGAACCCAATGGTTCCACTTCCTTTGTTGTAATTTAATGACCCAAGGCACGGTCTGAATCGACCTGCTCTGATACCAAATGTAACACCCATACCAGACGTATCTAGAAAGTCTAGCACGTGCGTTTAATTTAGTACTGGATACATTAAAATATACAACAATAAAAGTTTCGAATGAATATTTATACAACAAATTGCGTTCGTACATACAATAACATAAACATCTCATCCAAACATAGAAAATTACATCCTTGATATCCTTGGCATCTTGTAGCGATACGAGCACGCACTTGTTGATACATCCATCTGGCTTAAAGCTTGCATACCAACTTGCTTATCTGAAACAAATAAGGATTGGGATGAGACATAATGTCTCAGTGAGTTCCCCTAAATCCTAGGCTATAGGTAACCTCAGGGGAAACCTACGGTCACCACGTGTCTATATTACAACCTGACGGTTGATTATACGTGTGTGGTCATGTTTCCTAGACGGTAGTGCATGCTAAACCCGTCTTAGGTTTATCTTACTTGTTATTGGTTTCACTTCCTATTCGTGTCATGGCGACCGAGGAGAACCTAAAACCGCATTGCCAAAGATACACTCTACGTATCGAGGCCTACTCATAACATAATCATGACATGATTCTAAACCGGACGATTAGGGGAAACCTAAGATCGTCATCGGTATCATGTTCATAACTTGCTCTATACATAACTTGTACTTGCTTGTAGCATCTAATGCTCTTATTCTTAACATGATCTTGCATGAAATCATCCTACATGCCATAACATAATCATATTCATATCATACATAAACGTATCTAAGTTCATTGATTAGGTTAGCGTTGAACAAACAATAATTATCTGAGTTCATTTTACGGAGAGTCCCGGGTGGAGTAACCCCGAGTACAATCCCATACATGACCGATGTACGTACATCGGACTCCCTCGATGTTGTGCGGGTCCCTTGCGGCTTGAACCGTTCCCCTTAGGTCGAGAACCTCCTGTATCCCCCTGGCGTGGATATCAAGAGACACGAGCACCTAAGTCTTGTTAATTTCAGTGACATGCGGGTCCCTTACGGCTTGAATCGTTCCCCTTAGATCGAGAACCTCTTGTATCCCCCTGATGTGGATAGCAAGAGACATGCCACCTACTTATTAGTCATGGTCTTGTCGTATACGTACTTAAACATATTCATACTTGCTTGCTTATTACCTCGGACCCTTGAGTCGATCCGATTAGCGGTAATCTTAAACTTATTCATGCTTGTACGTTCCTAATCATGGTGGAGAGATTAACTAATTAAACCACACCTATCATGCTTGTAATCTTATTCTTAATCATGTGTGAAGATATACTTCGCGTCCTATCATTCTAGGAAATCATGCTAATTTGCTAGTTCTCGACGACTATGTCGAGGCTCTAGTTTTCCCTTACTTTATGGATAACTTACTACCCACTTCATGACTTGTTTCTCTCATATGCCATGCCTTACTAACATGCCTAATACTTGCTTTCATTGCCATCACTTAGGACCTTGTTTTGAGGGGTTTACATTTATAAAAGACTGCACAAAAGATCCGGAACGAAAATCACCAAATCTGCCAGAACGAGCAAGCAATGCCAAGAGACATCACTTGCTCGCCATGGTGAGTAACATTTCTGGGGAGGCGAGCAACTGCTCGCCATGGCGAGTAGGAGGCAAGAAGACCCCCCTGTTCGACCTTCTAGCTTGCTGTGGCGAGTAATAGCTTGCCGTGGCGAGTAGTGACAGTCCAGAACCCCTAAAACTGGTATTTTTGACCCAAAAACCTCAATTCAAGTGTCCCTAAGTGTTTTGAAACATATTTGATCATAGAAAACTTGTAAAACATTCATTTGGCAAGTTTAAACATGTTTTGTAAGCATGGCAAGAAAAGGGGCAACTATCACAATACATATTCCTAGACTTTTCATAGTTTTTATAATAAACTAACATGGCATAAACATGATCCCAAAGGGTAGGAAAACTAGCTATGGAACTCACCTAAAGATTAGTACTTGATTCCCAAGATTTCAAGCATCATCATCATCACTTCACATCCTCAAACTTTATTTCTTGATCTTGTCCATCAATTCCATGGTACATGCTTCAACATAAGCTCCCAAAGTCCTAGCCTCTTTAACAATCACCAACCCTAGCTCCCATATTTACATCTCATGAGAAACAAAGTGAAGAGGGAGGTTGATCCAAACCCTAGAACATATAAATCCTTTCAAAGAATATCCAATCTTGGTAGAGGTTGAAACTAAACCCTTCTTGATGGAACTTCAAGCATAAACCTTCACTTGATCCATTATCACACCAAACCCTAACTCTTGATTCTCTTCTCTAAGAAGAAGTAGAGAAATCAACAAATCCAAGCTTCTAAGAGTTTAGGAGATCAAGAGAGAACAAGATTGGTTCACTAGCCATGGTGGGAAGAAGTTTTAGAAGATTTGGTGAAGAGGGAAGAGATAGGCGTGGGAGAAGGGAAGAGAGAAGGAAGAGAAATGTTTTTCCCAACTTAGAGAGAGAAAGAGATGAGGATAATGGGATATTTTTGCCCCAAAACCAAATAAATATCCCTTCCTCGTGAAATTACCATATTGCCCTTGCCTCAAGCGTGTTATAAACGACTCTAATACTTCTCCCGTAAAAAGCTGACATCTCATAAAATATTTCCATTAACTCACTTTCCATGAATTACATTCATCTAACACGGTCAACGGGTAATATTCCAATACTGTTAGGCGGGATATTACAACCGCTTCCTGTGGTCTACATCTGAGCGGCTGATTTTAACAAAAACTTATTTATCCTTAACTTTCCTATCAATATCCACAAGTCTCAAAAATTTTATTTTTTTTATCAATTGTCAAAAATTTAATTAACATCTATTGGCTTTGCTTTCGTGTCATGTTTCTACCATATTGACTCTAGTAAGATAAAATGAATAATCATACCCCTCGTCGTCGTCGTATATTTATGTGTCATTTATGATTTATTACTAATCTTTATATTGTTCTCAAGAAATCTATTATGTTTAACTTGAATGCATTCAATATCAACAGTTAAATCAATAAAGTCGGGGTAATCTAGGAACCCCTCTTCAACAAAAATTGCCCAACTCTGTCCATAGATTTTTTTTTTGGCAAGAACTCTATCCATAGATATGTGCTTGAATATATTTTTATGTCATGCCAATAATTTTTGACAATATAATTCATCATTCAATGCCAATAACAAACAATTATATAGATTGTCACACATAATAATTCAACTGGTTTCAACAATATTTAAATTTAAAAAGAAATGAAATCCATCATATTTATAGAAACAAAAACAAAACAACTAGATTTGTTCAATGAGAAAAAATATCTAAATTCAATTGACCAACCATCCAACAAAATCATCCTGTTTAATTCCATATAAGTTTTAAAAACATCTCGAAATATCTTTCACCTTCATCTCCAAATAGCAATTCCCTTGAGCATTTTGTAGACTTTGATAACTTAATCTCCAAATCAATTATTGTCCTGCAAAAAATTTCATATATAAGCACATCTATGATAAAACTTATATTGTTGTAAAATAAAGTTTAGATTTTCTAGGTCCAGTGAACTCAAAGACACAATTCATTCAATGATATAAACTTAAATTCTTCCCTTACAACACCGTTGTTGTATGTAAAATAATTACAAGTACAAACCAAGTATAATTATTAAGATGTAATTTGTTTTACCTGCATATACCTTCTTAACATCTCTGAATTTTGTTGATCATCTCAAAAGCGAAGAACACCCTTTCCTTTGCTACTGTTTCCTTTCTTCTGACCTAAATTTTTGATATAAACCACAATAATTGATAAATGTGAGTAACCTTGAAACCCTCTTAGCAGTCAAAGAAATCAAATTATCAGTATAAACATGCTTATAGGATTGTATCATTAATCTCTGCTAAATATTTGTTTCCATAATTACATGAATAACAACAATTGGATCAAAAAAATTTAGTTGCTATTGCACAACCTTTTCAGTTTCATTTTTCGTAGAAATGTCTTTTTACTTGTGTTTTAATTCAGTGATGATTAATATAACTACTTGTTTGTTAATTCTTTCATTGTTCTGCAAAAAGAATTTTAGGGTTCTTATTATGAGAAGACAAACCTTGTTTACTTGGCCGACTTGTTTTTGCTATTAGTTCTTCAGGTGGTCTTATACTCCCTGCTAGGGATGGAAAATTACTTAGTTGAAAAGGATCTTTGTTGATTCTGTGACCCGTTGGAGTGGGAGCTGAATTTAAATCGATGGATACACCTTTTCCTTTGTTTGAAGTATTAGTTTGATTAACATGTTGAAGCAGAACTGGTTCAAATTTGTCAAAATATTGTAAAAGATCAGGCATTTTATCTGAAGGTGATGACATCTCAAAATATGAGTAATCTTGAGAAAAATCATCATCCACTTCCAACTTAGGAATCTTTTTCTTGGTGTTCATATCGATACATGCTTCTGAGTTTCGAGTATTTTGTGTAAGATTGACATTTGCAGGTACCAAAGGAACATTCATATTAACATCGCCTTGAATTAGTGAAGATTGATTAGAGCTCAACATGGAACCCCGCAAACGCAAAGTAACACCATCTCCTTTTCTAATTGTGAGCAAGTATCCACCAGGAATTATTCCATCAATGACACCTGTGAATTCTGTTCCTACCCTGACTTCTTCATGTGGATTCCTCGGGGGAATTACCGGTGTATCATTGTTATGGTTGTGATGTTTCCCTTGTAGTCCACTCATTGTTCTTTTATCTCTGTATTAACATAAATTATTTGTCATTCACTTGATGTTCTATTTGAAAGAATGAACTGCCCTAGCACTATATTTAGCAAATTGAAGGGTCATAAAATTGAACGCAATCATAACCTAGACAAATACACATCACCAAACTATATTTCCAGAATTGGTAAAACAAGAAAATGTTTGAAAGAAAAATATTTGATGCTAGGAAGTAGTCACACATACATGAATATTAACGTATATGATATATGGAGACTTGAATGTAAAATAAATAGTTGAAACACGCCCTTGTTATTATTTCTGACTGTTTGCAGGTTGATGCATATAATACAAGTATGGAGAAGGAAAAAAAAAAATAAAGAATACAAACACAAAGTTTAAAACATAAGAAGACTATCAAATTCCTTCAAAAAAAAAGACTATCAAATAATTTTTTAGAAGAACGGGAAGGGCTAGTGTGTTAGTTTGGGACTTTGGAGTGTGCTACTATCAAGGTTGATTCTTTCGTGTGTCAATTTCAATGACCTAGTTTGGCTTCTTTATAAAAATAAAAATAAAAAAAACAAGATTGGAACCTGATGCCTTTCTTGTTTATGAATAGAAGTGACCTATTAGTTCATTCATGGGCTAAAAGTGATATCCAAACTGCAAGTTATAAAAACTAGAGAGGATCTAAGTTCATGTGTGATATAATGCCTTTCTTGTTTATGAATAGAAGTGACCTATTAGTTCATTCATGGGCTAAAAGTGATATCCAAACTGCAAGTTATATAAACTAGAGAGGATCTAAGTTCATGTGTGATATAAGAAGTTGTTCTTTTATAAAATTAATGGTTTTGTGAAATTAAAACATTTAACACTATTTGATTTGAATCTTTAGAAGATCATATCCTTTTCATTCATTATTGTCTCCATATCTAGATGTCCACCGATAAATTTATCGAGTGACTATAAAGGTGCAAAAGGTAGAAGAACATCATAACTCATGGCTAATATAGGAAGATACCCCTTAAAACACTTCAAGAATTTTGCAAACATAAAAATTTATCAAATATTATTGAGTTATTTAATTTTTCATCAATAAACATTTAACAAAACATAAAACAAATATGCATCTTGAAAGATTATATCCTCTCTTGTCTCTACTGTATTTGCACCTAGAGGCCAGCTCTTAGATTCATCCATTGATTAAGAACTCAAAGCTCCTAAGAATTAATTGAAAGAATCCAAGAGTTGATCGTTGTCTGCAAATGCACTAAAACAAAAAGAGGATCCAATTTGATGTTGGAAACATAAGAAGCTACATCTTTAAAAAAATTAAGAAAAGTGTAACAATTGCTTAATGAGAATTGTTTTTGTTTTTTTAATCATTCATATTTAAACAAAGCACACACAGATATACACCACATATATGTTGTTATAAATCATTTGGCACAGTTTTTGTATTTATAAAAAAATATTTATGTTTTCATTTTAATAATCTAGAATAAATTGGTTGCTTCCCCTTGATGTATGTCATTTCTCCTGACTTAGCGAAAAAAATCTACAATAAATTAAGTTAAAATCTAAAAAAAAAAAATGGTTCTGAATAGAATGAAAAATTCAAAACAAGTATTTGGATTAAGGGTTGCAAGGTAGCTCCCTTCAGTAAAAAAAAAATATAAATTAAATCTACAAATAATCATTCATCACATAGATAATTGATAAGAATAAGTTGTCATAAAAAAAAACATACTAAGAGGAATGAATTATCTTTCAGAGCCACAACGTTTGCCCACTGATCTCTGAAAAACCTGAAGTCGAAATAAAAAAATTAAATGACAGATCTGGAGGAAAAAAAATTGTTCCATTACAACGAAAAATAAATCTATTTAATTCAATAATGTTTGAACAATTAACATAATCACAAAGTCAGAATAGTCGATAATAGTTAGATCAAGATCAAAGTATTTAGTTTTGAACTAAGAATTTTGATTTTTTCAAAAACTTAAATATGCATTGAGATATGGAACTTCCTAACGCGATTTAAATGGATCCAACATCAATGAACATGTAAATGTGTACTAACTGCAAAAAATCCTAATCAGAAATAAAATTGAAACTTTTCTAAGAGAACAAGAGAGATTACAAAACGACCCACATACCGATTAATATGGTGGGATAAGACAAGAACTTCGTGTTGACTATATTTTAGGAATGGACTGAGAATGAAATAGATGCGAAAGAAAAGAAAATTATGTTTGTGATTTGAGAATTTGAGAATGGTATGAGATTGAAGAAGAAATTAGATGAAAATTATTACTTACGATTTATTGGGGAAAAATGACAGAGGACACATCGTCACTATATGAAAATATAACCAATAAAAAAACACAAGTACCAAGGCCTCCATGTATCCAAAAGTGGACCCCTTTTGTCTGTCACAATAGTGTTGCTACAGTACAGGATCAAAATTTTACCCTTGTAATTGTGATGTTAAGTACTAACTATACTTTTGTTAATTTTACTAAATATGACATTTATTAGTTTTACTAAATATGACATTTATTACCCTTGTTAATTTTACTAAATATGACATTTATTTTTATTAGTTTTACTTGAGAGTTGAAATATAAATGAAAGTTTAAATAATAAATTTTATTAAAAATAATACGGGTTTCTCATGAAGATATTTTATATGGATTAGTTTATTTCCTTTCAACAAAATAAATTTATTATTATATTTTTTTATGTTGGATTTTTATTCTATCATTAAATATTTGTATTTTTAAAGTTTTATTGCATATAAAATGTTTGAATTATTTTTTATTAAAAATTACCAAATAAGAATAATAAAGTAATTAAGTGATATGATTAATTGCTTTGACTAAAATTTATCGATAAATTACTCAGAACAGATTAATTATATGCTTATTACTTCGAATAACTAACTAAAATAAGAATTTAATGATTTATTTTTTACCATGTAAAATAAGAATTTAATAATGTATTTTTGACTATGTAAAATGATTTGACCATGTAAAAAGATTAATTATATCCTTTTGAAAAAAACTAAATTTATTACTATATATTATTTTGATGTATTTAGTTTATTATAAAGTACGTGTTTTTTTAAAGTTTTCTTACATATAAATAATTTAATAATTTTATTAAAAATGATTAAATACTTTCTTTAGGAAAGAAACAATTAATAGTGAAAATGAGAAAGTAATTATGTTATTTGACAAATTAGTTTGACTAAAATCTATTCGATAATCGTACGGCCTAGGAGATGCAACTTAATTATCCTTTGGGTCGTCCACTAGAAAATTCCATTAAATAACATGAGGAAATTTTATCATATGCCCCTAGACTTATACCTCACCCCCTACATTTTATATGAGTTGTCTATTTTACCCTTCAATATTATTTCCCCAAAAAGTTGTTGGTTCAACATCTCCTAGCTGCAGTGAAAACTTATCGGAATACTCATTCTAAGTTTTCTAGTAGAGCAAAGCATCAAATCGAGCGTTTCGCTGCAGAAGTAATCAACGTCTTTCTCCTAGGAGGTTTGGGTAGTCATACAGCTAGAGAAGCTAACACTTGTCTCCTAGGGAAGCTTGTTTGGAACATGGTGCAAAAAACTGACAAATTATGGGTGAATTTTCTTTCTAGTAATTATTCTAGTGGCCATAATTTCCTTCACACGGCAACAGCCCATCGCAATAGCTCCCCATCTTGGTCTTCCATTATTCGAGCAAAATTTTTTCTAAAAAGCGGTTACATTTGGAGAGCAGGTTCAGGTAATGCTTCCTTTTGGCACTCTAACTTGAGTTCTTTTGGTAAGCTCGCTACTCAAGTTCCATTTGTGGAAATTCATGATCTTCATCTAACAATCAAAGATGTTTTCACCATTGTTGGTCAACAATCTCAAGCGCTCTACACCATCCTCCCAACAGATATAGCTGAAGTCATCAACAACACTTGTCTCACTTTTAACACTTCCGTAAATGATGCTTATATTTGGCCTCATAATAATAATAGTGTTTACTCTACGAAGAGTGGATACAATTGGATTTTATCACAAATAGAAAATGAGAACTCTAACAACATAGCTTGGGCTTGGATTTGGAGATTAAAAGTTTTGGAAAAATTCAAGTTTTTTGTTTGGCTTGCTTGTCACAACGCTGTTCCTACATTACCTTTGATCAACCGCAGGAACATGGCTAATTCAGCCATCTGCAACAGGTGCGGTGACCACGAAGAGTCCTTTCTCCACTGTGTTCGGGACTGCAGATTTTCCACTACTATTTGGCATAAAATTGGCTTCACTAGTGCGGCTTTCTTCTCGTCCTCTTCTGTCCTTAATTGCTTAAAGGAGGGAGTCAGCGGCCACCGCTCCACTGTCTTTCTTACGGGGTTAAGGTGGACTTGGAGGCACCGCAATCTTATGTGCCTTAACAATGAAACTTGGTCAGTTTATCGCCTCGGTTCCACCATTAACAGCACAACAGAAATCATCTGTCGCTACCTGTATAATGACGTCAGCACTTCTCCTCCATTAAGGCTGGTTCGTTGGAACAACGAAAACCATGTCTGCTCCATTCTCAATGTTGACGGTACGGTAGCTGTATTGGAGACCCAATCCGCACAGGTTTTGGAGGTTTTATCCGACACTTTTCAGGCAGCTATGTCGCTGGATTTTCAGGATTCATAAATAGTCCCAACGACATCCTTTTTGCAAAACTGACAGCGATGTATCAAGGGTTACAATTGGCAGTAAATTTTAATTTTGAGGAATTGGTATGTTACTCTGACTCACTACTTGCAGTTAATCTCATCAATGAAGATACTTCCTTATTTCATGTCTATGTCGTGCTCATACAAGATATTAAGGACCTGCTGAATGCCAGAAATTACTCTATTCATCACTCGCTCAGAGAGGACAATCATTGTGCGGACTTTATGGTGAACCTAGGGGCTACAACAGATGTTGATTTAACTGTCAACTCATCTCCTCCTGAAGACCTGTTGCCGCTGCTTAGGACAGATGAGATGGGAACTTTGTTCCTTAGGATTTAGTTGTTTCTGTTCTTTTCTTGTTTTCCTTTCTTTTTTTCATTTAATTAGCCTTGTAACCAAAAAAAAAAATCAACGTCTTTCTGTTCAGATCTCGCCCATCGGTTGTAGGCCTCAACGTCTTAGTGTCTAAAATCATCATCTTTTCGCGATGCGCATTTTCCAGAATCAACTATTTAATTTTTCAGTTCAGATCTAGTTTAATTTTTCATTACGTTTTGATATGTAATCTTCGTCTTCAAATACAACATTTCTGAATTTGGTTTCGGAAAACACCGTTCGATTTAGCTTCATATTATACCAATGGTGGAATTTTTCATAGTATACAACAAATTATTTACGATGACTAAATTTTGCTTTTTCCAACTTAAAAATAAATAAAAGCTAAGAGTAGACAAAGTGAACGATCACGTTTACAAGTGTAGGGATTGAAATTAGAAGTTTTATAGAAAGATAGAAATAAAAGGAGAAAAAGGGTAGATTGAAATACATAATATCAGCGTACACGACATGACTTTATACAAGATGTATTGGTTCGTAAATCTTTAGCTCCAAGACCACCCGCCTTCGAATCACCCAAACTTAAAGCAACCCAAACGCAACAAGAACTAGCGATGACAAATATGAACCCTACATAAAGGTGGCCTACAACAAAACACCTGAAGAGCTCAGCACTACCCACATAAACAACCAACTCCCTACCTAAAAAAACGCTCAAACACCCCCTCTTAGTTACTTCCTGTCCACCAAGCTTTTCGAGAGATCCGAATCCAAATTATCCACAGCACCTCATCCAAACCACACCACTACAACCACAACAAAAGAAACCAACACCTACACTTCCTCCCCCAACCATGTCGCACCACTGCTATCACCACCACAAACAAACCATGTAACAACCCGATTTTCGATAGTTTTATTTTGATTAATTTTTATGTGTGTTTTTATGTGCTTGTATGTGATTATTTGCCTCTGTGTGTATTTTGGTTGGGATTGGTAGAATTTGGTGTTGGAAGGGTATATTAGTCATTTTGGACTCAGAGGTATTTTGGTCATTTTGTGAGCAAGGGTAAATTAGTAGTTTCACCGTGAGGATTATTTTTAGTAGTTTTACTGGTAGTAATTATTTTTACCTAGTTACTAGTAAATGATGATAATTCATTAAGAGCCGATAACCATTTGTTAAATTATCCGTTATGTGAGTAGAAACTTTATGAATTAGTTAGAGGAAAACCTTAAGCCCATTAAGGCATTTGAGGGTTTACCCCAATTGTGTAGAGCCTATATAAACTCTAGTCATTAAGATAATTAGGTCTTACACATTCATTTTTCACAATTTTAGAGAGGTAGAGAAAGAAAGAGCTAGAGGAGGAGAAAAGGGTTTTGGGAGAAGAAGAGCTTGGAGAGCTTGAAGAGGGTAGAGATTGAGGAGCTAAAGTGAAGCTTCAAGATAGGATTGTGCTCAATTGAGGTACGGGGGATAGTGTACATTCACAACTTAAGTTTTAATCACTTTTTCAACTTAATTCAATAAGTGCTTAATTTTTGAAATTGTGCTTTTATGAATTTTAAAGGATGAATTTCGCGTAAACACTTTGATACTAAGTTTGTGTATGTGAAATTAATGCCAAACATGTTGTTGTTGTTGAATTTGCATGTTTGGATTGTGGTTATATGAGACTTTGTTGGTTTTTGCTCAAATTGGTGTAAAATGGTTTTGTTGTGTTGATTGTTGAAGAAATTGTGTTTAAATGGTGTTGTTGTTGATTTATGCCATGGGTATTAATAATTAGGAAGTTGTGGTGTGAATTGAGTTGTGTTGAGACTTTTTGTGAAAGATGGATATATTGATGAATTGTGTTGAAATGGTGTTTGATTCAAAGTTTTTTATGGTTTTGATTACATTTTTAAGTACATAAATGTATAGAAAAACTTCGGGGACGAAATTTAGTGTTGGGGAATCAAAATTAGGATTTTGGAATGAAAAGGTATGGGTTTCCCGCAGAAAAACCCAAAACTGAGCTTTTCTGTCTGGTGCAACTCGCCCGGGCAAACTGTGGCTTGCAAGGCAAGAATCCCAGAACAGACACCCTGTTTTGTGTTGTTCCGGGCAGTCGCGGGCCGATCCGAGCTTTCTAAAATTCTTCTTTTAATGTGTTTAGTTGTTGTTTTTACTCTTAAATCTGCTGGAACATCTTATGAATTGGATTGAACTTGATTTTATAAAATTGAACCAAACTTTTTGGAAATACCCAAGAACGCCGATTTTTTCGAAACTCGTTTTTCTCAAGGGAAAGGGGTAGGGTTAAGGTTGTTTACTGAGTATATGATTTATAAAAATGGTTGTGAATGGTTTCCATGAGTGTTAACTTGTTTTGCTTTGAAAATGGAATTCTTTTTGAAAAATGATAAAGTGAGACGAACTTTGCGTACTTTGTGATTTTGTCGCATTTGATCGGTGAAACGCACATGTATACACTACTGCACTCATATGTGATTTATGTGTATACATAGTTGAGGCAATTGAGCTTGTTTACTTCGTTTTGAAGATTTAATTGGAAAATGGACTTTTTATGAAAATGAGACGTACTTAGCATGATTTCGTAATTTCTTGAAGTTGACCTAGGATACTCATATGCCTAAGCTACTATGAACATATGTGAGTAGTGCATATGCTTTTTTTGAGGCAATTGAACATGTTTGCTTAGTTTTGGTTGAATTTCTAGAATTGTTTTAAAGTTGTGAACAATAGACGAACTTTGTCGAATTGTGTCCTAATGGTATGATAACTTAAGGAATGTCTTGTAATCGTGTTTATATGATTAGAGTAGAATGAAATGAGGGTGGGTTGATGTTTGTTGTGTTGAATTCCTTAATGTTGACTTTTTGGTCAAGGTGTTGACATTCTTTGAAGATGTTGAACTTCATGACGGTATTTTACGCCGTTGTTTATGTCGATGAATTATAGCATGATAATTACGTTGTTGGTTATTGATGTGTTGAATTTATACATGCTAAATGTTGATGATTGGATGTGGTGATTTCATGTATTGAATTATATCGTTAAATTATTACATGTAAATGATGGTGATATTGATGGTGAATGCATGTATGCAAGATGAAGGTGATTTAGGATATTATATCCAATGAAGGTGAAAATGATGGTTATTTTGTTTTGAACATATGCATGGTGTGTCATATGTTCATGCATCATAAGTCATAGGATATTTATATCGAATGAAGGTGATCGAACACTTTGTATTCAAAATGAAGATGATTATGATGTTGGTGAATGGTACCACATGCATATAGGAATCGTGTCTAGGTGCATTGCATCATTTGGCATGAGTCCTATTTGATTATGTGCTTGATGAACCTTGGTGATGATAATTGTGTATTGGTGAGCTTGGTGAATTTTTGCATTGGTGAAATTTGGTGAATGTTGTGATTTATGTGGATTGGTGTATATGTGCATTGGTGGATTTTGTTGATGGTTGTGAATAATTGAACCAGGCTATAATTGTGTGTCTTACTTGCTTGTTCTTATATGACTTATCGGAGGTTTATTGAAGGATTCTCTAAGTTGACGTTGCCATTGATGCAGTTGACTCAGAAGGGGCAAGCTTATGTTTGGGATGCTAAGTGCAAGAAGAGTTTCCAAAAGTTGAAGAAGAGGTTTACTTTAGCTCCAATGTTGATTTTGCCGAATCCGAAGTAATAGTTTGTTGTGTATTGTGATCCGTCTAAGATGTGTCTTGGTGGAGTGTTAATGCAGAATCTTCAGGTTGTGGCTTATTCGTCGAGGTAGTTAAAAGTGCATGAGAAGAATTATCCAACTCAAGATTTGAAGTTAGCGGCGTTGTGTTTGTGTTGAAGATTTGGAGGCATTATTTGTATGGTTCTAAGTTTGAAGTGTTCAATGATAAGTCAATAATTAGTGTTTTTAATGGGTTATTTGAGTCTATTTTATTTAGATTTTATGTTTTTTTATTTACTTTCTAGAACTATTTTACTTCAATTGCAAGTTATATAATTTAAGGAACAAATATATGAAAGATTGAGTCTTGGAGCAAAAGAAAGGGGATTTGGAGCTGATTGAGGCACAAAATATGAAGATCTTGTGCAAAAGTATCAGGCACGACTGTGCCTAGCAATGGTGTGGTCGTGCCTTCAATGTATCAAAGGAGGCCACAAACCAGAAGGACAAGCACGACCATAGCCTCCAGAGGCCCGGCGGTGCACGACAGTTTCCCCCCTTTTAGTTGTTTTGCCAGTCAAGATGGCATGGCCCGTGCCTGTGGTGGCACGACCGTGCCAAGGTTCCAGCTACCTTTTTTAGTTTATTTCTGACCTAAAATCCCATGGATTTCTTGTGGAACATTCTAGTGATGTATTTCTTGGGGCTGAAGCTAGTTTTAGGCTATAAATAGAGCAACTGGCAGACATATCTATTCATCTTTTGTTGGATATTTGTATGTTGGCTTCAGTTTTGCCTAAAACAAATATTCAAGTGTGATGTTGGTTACGATGTTCCAACATCCAGGCAAGGTTCAGCGTGACCTGTTCCTGTGCCTTGATTTACGCACGCGTTTTATATTTAAGGAATCCACGCCTTTATTCTTGTTGGTCAAGCTGCATGTTTTTGGTACAGAATCAGTGGTTTGTTATTTCCTAAAGTTGTGACAACAATTTAGGAAACTTTGGATGTGTTTGGATTGTTCCTAATAATGTGCCTACATAATAGGAGTTTCCTTTTATGGTTATGTTGTTCGTGATATGGATCACCGGATTGTTCTGAAGTCCAACAAGTTTACTAGACTACAAGACCTAATTCATGTTCGAAGCCGTCATTACAAGATTAGATCATTTTTAGGGTTTTGAGTCATTGTTTTTGTGAGCCTTTCTTGTATCACCCTGATACATGTTAAGGACTGTTTTTTATTGAGTTGTAATTTGTTCACTCCTCTGAAGCTTTGAATCAAAGAGGTAGGTAGTTTGTTCACTACTCCAAAGCTGTGAAGCACGAAGTTAGGTAGATTGTTTTGAAGGTAACTTCATCTTTTGTTGTGTCTGTAAACTGAGAATCACAGGGGCTGTGATCATCTGTTAGGGAGTGAGATGGGATCTCAGATCTAGGAGTTCCTAGGTTGAAGTCAATACGGGTAGGTCCTAGGTCTTTAGTGTAAACTAGGAGTTTGCTGAGAGCTAAAGAATAAGGACTACACTAGTGGATTTCCTCCTGGCTTGGTAGCCCCCAGAGTAGGTGACGTTGCACCGAATTGGGTTAACAACTCACTGTGCAATTTACTTTCTTGTCTTTTATTTTGTTGTTTTATTTATGTCCACTGCTAGCACGATGTTCTAAACATCTCATTCAACATCCGTAATCTGTGCTGAGTGTTGGAACATCTCATAGAACATTTTGTTGCTAGCCAGCCAGAATTTCAATTGGCATCAGAGCAGGCACCCTTCCTGTTTTAGGGTGAGATCCAGAGAAGATACTTTCTGGCATAATCGACAAGGCAGGAGGATTTGTTAACAGACCACCTTTATTGGATGGCTCCGACTATGATTATTGGAAGTCACGCATGAGTGTTTTTCTCAAATCCATTGATAGCAAGACATGGAAGGCAGTGCTGAAAGGTTGGGAGCATCCTGTTGCTCTTGATAAAAATGGCAACAAGACAGCTGTTCTGAAATCAGAAGAAGAATGGACTACAGCTGAAGATGAATCATCGCTTGCAAACTCTAGAGCCTTGAATGTCATTTTGAATGGAGTAGACAAGAACATGTTCAGAATGATCCAGCAATGCACTGTGGCTAAGGATGCTTGGGAAATTCTCAAAACTGCTCGTGAAGGTACATCTAAAGTAAAAAGTTTAAAACTTCAAATTCTTACCACAAAATTTGAAAATTTAAAGATGATGGAGGATGAGAACATACATGATTATTACTTGAACATTCTTGATATTGCTAATTCTTTTAACTCGCTTGGAGAGAAAATTTCTGATGAAAAGCTTGTTAGAAAAATTCTCATATCTTTACCCAAGAGATTTGATATGAAGGTGATTGTGATTGAAGAAGCACAAGACATCTCCAGTATGAAGGTTGATGAGCTAATATGATCACTTCAAACTTTTGAATTAGCTAACGGATTTAAGAAGAAAAACATAGCCTTCGTTTCTAACCCCGATGAGGAAGATGTTCAATGTGAAATGGTGGCTGATGAAATTATTTTAGATGCAATTATGCGTCCTGGTAGTGAATTTAACAAAGTGTTGGAGATGATTGACAAAAAGTCAAGGTCAAATGTTCAGAAGATCTCGTCTAACATCAGCAGAATCAGAGAGTCTCAAAGAAGGGATAGAAACAATGGTGAATATTTCAATCATGTAACAACTTTGACAGGAAGATGTAAGTCTGATAAAGATGTCCCAGAAAGCGATAATGAAAGTGAATCTACTAAGCATGCGACTGCCATGACTGGTAGAGTTGTTTCTGACACTGGTTCATATGATGAAGAGTTAGCTTAAGATGAGTTAGCTGCTTCCTATGAAGGTTTATATGCTAGAAGTGCTGAGGTATCCCAGATGCTAGTAGATCAGAAGAAGATAAATAGTCAACTGCTAGCTGAAAGAAGTAATCATCTGGCAAAAATCTCTGAACTCAATGATGAGGTAACACTTCTGAACTCACAACTTGAACATGTTAAGAAACAAGTAAGGATGATGACAACTGGTACTAATTGTGTTATGGATAAAATTTTAGAAGGTCAAGTTAAAGGAAAACCAAATGGAATAGGTTTTGATTATGAACCTCTAAACCAGAAACAACAGAACATGAATTTTGCCTATGCCATAGAAGACCATGGGTTGATAAGAAAGCAAAAGCAGGACAAAAATATCAAATTTGTAGGTGCTGTAGGAACAGATTCTGCTTCTACTAGCAAGCCAATTTTGGAGAGGATACTTGTGCCTGCAGATGTTTTGTGTTCTGGACCGGCCAAAGAGATTCGTGGCCCATTTACTTAGGCCCAATATCATTCAAAGCCCAAACCCCACGTTTGGCATTATTGCTCACAACAGACCCCCTCGCCTGAAGGGGGTGCACGAAGCAAAGAGACCGGTTCAAACGAACCCCAACGTCTCTCTTGCACGTTGTGCACGTTCCTGCAATAAAATCTCTGGAGGTTACACATCCCACGATTTCGTAACCGCCAGAGCCAGGTGTGCCTCCTTAACGGCTCTGCAGCCCTCCACCTCTATAAATAGGGGACTCACCGCAGTCCCCAAGGTAGAACTCTATCTCCTTCTAAAACCCTCACTCTCTGATCTCTACTGACTTGAGCGTCGGAGTGCCTGCAGGTACACACCCCCCATCCGCTCCAAGAAGCATCCTCACACATTCCACCACCGTCACAACCACCGCATTCAAAGCACCGGCAGTCTCCTTCTGATCAGGTACGATCATTGGCGCCGTCTGTGGGAAATCACAAGCTTCCCCGTTTTTATCCCTAAAAACCAAAGCTTTCACAAAAAACTACCATGGCTGCCAACGGTGCCAAATCCCAGCTACAAAGTGAGGTGCGTATTCCTCAACAGGTTGGCGTAACATCCTCACCTTCACCTGTGGATACACCCAGGGAGGACTTAACTCAGGTACTTCCTATCCAACAAAGGCCTCTGCTAGATCCCATCCGCCCTACAGAGACGCCAGAAGACGCAGCGTCAACCGGCGTACTCATCAGCAACCTGATCCGCACGGTTCAACGACAAACGTCGTTAATCGAGGAACAGAACCGCCGGCTGATGGATCTGAAACAAGCATGTTCGACAGTCCAAACCCGCCGATCTCTCTCCCCAATGCGTAACAGAAGAGGAGGGAGCCCCGGCTGGTCACGTTCCAGATCCCCTCGACATTTGGCGAGCATCAGATCTCCATCCTACTCCCGGAGGTCGACAAGAAGGTCCCCCCGACGGTCTCCACCAAGGAGATCCCCTCCCAGAAGGGCCCCGTCGCGAAGATCCCCTATGCGCCGCACTCCACCCAGGAGGTCTCCACCTAGGCGCAATAGATTCTCCCGGTCACCTTCCAGTTCACTGGACACCCGTGATACCCGAACCGATCATAATGCTTACGGTCCGTTCACACGGCATATCCGGGAAGCTCCTATCCCTCGCGGACTGGAAAATCCGCCGCAAATGGACTCGTACGACGGAACTACCGATCCGGATGAGCACATTGAAAACATCGAAGCAGTTCTCACTTACCGATCGGTGCGGGGCGCCGTTAAATGCAAGCTCTTCGTCACTACTCTGAGGCGAGGAGCCGTTGCGTGGTTCAAGAACTTGAGGAGAAACTCCATCGACTCTTGGAGTGACCTCTGCAACGAGTTCACCACCCAATTCACCGCGTCAAGGACGTAACCAAAAACGGTGGCTTCTCTCGAAGCCATCGTCCAAGGAAGAAGCGAACCTCTCCGAGACTACATCGAGAGGTTCAATAAAGAAGCCGTCCAAGTCCGGGGCGCAAATGAGACAATGAAGCTATACCTCATTGCCAAAGCCCTACGCGACGAGACGGACGTCAAGAAAGCCGTCCTCCTGGATCGCCCAAGGACTCTCAACGAGTTCCTAGCGATCGCCAAGATCTACATCGCCTACGAAGAGGCTTTGTACGCGGACAGCCTCAACAAGGTCAGAAAGGAGGAACCTGCTGCTGAATCCTCCAAAAAGCCCTTCCATGAGAAAAAGAGGGAAGGCAAAGCTGCTCGCGAAAGCAAGAGACCAAACGGTCACTTCACCGAGTACACTCCACTGGCTATGTCAAGGGAGAAAATCCTCTCCGAGATCGTTGTAGCCGATCTAACAGAAGTCGGCATTAAGCCGCCAAAGGCTCCAACTCAGGAGAGGAAGGGAGTCCACAAAACAAAATACTGCCGGTTCCACAGGTGCCATGGACACACAACCGACGACTGCATCCATCTGAAGGACGCCATCGAACTCCTCATCCAAATGGGTCGACTCAAACAATACGTGAAAAATCCAGAATCAGAAAGGAAAACTGTCGATCTCGTCGGTGACAGTTCTGAACCTGGCCGGACCATCGCCATGTCCGTGGAACATCTAGGGGATTTCCTAGACAACGTGGAAATCACCCCATATTCATGCACCTGGGAACAGTTTCCTACCGCCAACATCGTCACTGGAGGGACGCTGAACATTTCCATGGGCAGCATGAAGAGCAAGTTCCAGGAGCTCATGGACGTCAACACCATGACCCCATCCATCCGAGGAGGAAGGCCACCCTTGGCTTTCTATGACTCCGAACTGCCTGGTGGAGCTTCAAATTCTGCCATCCCTTTGCTCGTGCGAGCATCGATGGCCAATGCAGATGTCCGACGAGTCCTGATAGACACAGGGGCCTCATGCGACATCATGTACACCAGCCTGTTCAGAACTCTCCAACTGACGAAGAAAAACCTCTCTCCCTATGTTGGGGATGAACTCTATGGCTTCAACGGCTCATCCACTCAACCATGGGGGTACGTGGAGCTACTGGTCACCTTCGGCGAAGAGGAGGCCAAAAAGACAATAAAGATCCCATTCCTGGTGATCGACTGCCAGTCTCTCTACAATTGCATTATAGGGAGAACTAGGCTCGCCCAGCTAGGGGCCGCATGTTCAACCGCTCATCTGAAGTTGAAATACCATGCGAAAGACGGCATCATCGCCTCACTCAGCGGAGACATCGAAGCTGCAAGAAGATGTTTCCTCGAAGCCAACAAAACCCAGAACTCGGTTTC
Source organism: Medicago sativa (assembly GCF_051527215.1). Classification (NCBI taxonomy): domain Eukaryota; kingdom Viridiplantae; phylum Streptophyta; class Magnoliopsida; order Fabales; family Fabaceae; genus Medicago; species Medicago sativa. The sequence goes on along the minus strand of NC_140755.1, from coordinate 34,121,979 downwards.
CCAACCCAGCAAACCTGCTGAGGGCAAAGGGAAAGCTGCTGCGAGTACCCTGGACGCCAACTTGGTCGAACTTGACCCCAGGTTCACCAAGGAGGACCTGAAGGAACAAAAACGGGAGAAGAAGGATCCGCGCAACGTGAAACTTCTTCGACCTGTTCCTGATGGTGAATTCGAATTGGTCCCGTTCGGCAACAACCCCTCGAAGAACTTCAAGATTGGAAAGGATCTCCCCGAACTTGTCAAGAACCAGCTGGTCGCCTGCCTCAGGAAAAACGCTGACCTGTTCGCCTGGAGCGCAGCTGACATGCCCGAAATCGACCCTAGCGTCGCCTGTCACCAACTTACGGTGGATCCCGGAGTTACTGTTGTAGCCCAGCGTCGTAGGAAGCAGTCTCCTGAGAAGTCAGAGGCTGCAGAAAAAGCTGTAAAAGACCTCCTAGAGGCAAAGTTTATTTTCGAGGCTAAATACACTACCTGGCTCTCCAATGTTGTACTTGTCAAAAAATCTAATGGAAAATGGCGTATGTGTGTCGACTATACCGATCTTAATAGGGCCTGCCCTAAAGACGCATATCCTCTTCCTAACATCAACAAACTCGTTGATAATTCCTCTGGCTATAAACTTTTATCCTTCATGGACGCCTATTCTGGGTACAACCAGATACCCATGGCTGAAGAAGATAAAATGAAAACAGCCTTCATGACCGAATCAGGGAACTATTACTACAACGTAATGCCCTTCGGTCTATGAAACGCGGGGGCTACTTATCAACGGATGATGAACAGAGTTTACGACAAGGCACTTCTGGGCGACATTCTAGAGGTTTACATGGACGACATGATCGTAAAATCCCAACAAGAGGTGGATCATGCCGCTCATCTCAAAAGAGTGTTCGAGCAAACTCGGAAATACAACATGAGACTCAACCCAGAAAAATGCACGTTCGGAGTCCAAGCGGGTAAATTCCTCGGTTTCTATCTTACAGAAAGGGGAATTGAAGCAAATCCAGACAAATGCCGCGCATTTACTGAGCTTCCAACGCCCCACTCCAAAAAGTGCATCCAAACACTCAACGGAATGCTGACCGCTCTCTAGGTTCGTGGCCAAGTCCGCTCAACACGCACTTCCTTTCTTCAAACTCTTGAGGAAAGAAACGAAGTTCGAATGGACTGACGAGTGCGAAGCTGCCTTACATCACCTCAAAGAAACGCTTTCTGCGCCACCAGTGCTATCACGACCAGATCAAGGTGAAGTACTGTACCTATATCTCTCTGTTTCCTCTGACACTGCAGAGTACGAAGCCTTCCTAGCTGGCTTGCGAACCGCCAAAGACATGGGGGCCAGAAGGGTGAAAATCTTTACCGACTCGCAACTAGTGGCTTCCCAAGTCACAGGAGAGTTCCAGGTAAAAGAAGACCACCTCCAAAAGTATGTCCAGTTAGTACTAGAGAAAATGAAAGAATTCGACGCCGTAGAAGTAAATCACGTTCCCCGCGAACAGAAATCTCGGGCAGATATTCTTTCGAAACTCGCAAGTACACGAACTGCGAACAGAAACAAGACAGTAATACAAGAGGTCCTCGGCGAGCCAAGCATCCGGAATAGAGGGACTCTGCATAAAGAGGTCAACTCGGTCATCGAATTGGAAGATTGGAGGGGACCCATCTCTCGATACATAGAGAATGGCGAGCTCCCGACCGATCAGCAAGAACAAACAAGCTTGAAACGGAGGACCTGCTCATTCACTTTAGTGGAAGGAACCTTGTACAAAAGAGGTTTCAATATTCCACTAATCAAGTGCCTAGGACCCAATGAGACCCAAGAAGTCCTCGCCGACATCCACGACGGCGTCTGTGGACAACATCTTGGTGCAAAAGCTCTCGCAAAAAAGGCCCTACGAGCAGGATACTATTGGTCTACCATGCTGAAAGACGCCCAAGACTACGTGAACCTCTGCGATAAATGCCAGCAACACGAGGACATGCACCTAGCACCCCCTGCTGAGCTAACGTCCTTGGTCTCACCTTGGCCTTTCGCATGGTGGGGCATCGACCTTCTGGGACCATTCCCCAAAGCCGCTGGGCAACTAAAATATCTGGTCGTCGCAATCGACTACTCAACCAAATGGATCGAAGCAGAACCATTAGCCAAAATCACAGCTAAAAACATACTCCGCTTCTTCAAGAGAAACATCTTAGCAAGATTCGGAGTGCCAACATTAGTGATATCCGACAATGGTACACAGTTCACGGACCAACGGTTCCAGGACTACCTAAGGAATATCGGCATCGAGCAAAGCTTCACCTCCGTCGAACACCCTCAAGCCAACGGCCTCGCTGAGGCTGCAAACATGGTTGTTCTGCGAGGAATACGACGGAGGCTAGACGCGACCAAAACACAGTGGGCGGAGGAATTACACGCAGTCCTCTGGGCCTACAGAACTACTCTCCATTCCACAACTGGCGAGTCACCTTTTCGACTCACGTACGGGACGGAAGCGGTCTTACCCATTCAGCTAACCGAACTCACATGGCATACGGACGCTAGCACTAACTTCCCGGCCAACACGACAAATCTACGTGAAGAACTCGAATTCGTCGACGAAGTCAGGATAGGGGCAACCTTGCGAGAGGCAGCACTAAAACAGAAAATAGCTGCTCGCCACAACAAGAAAGTCATCAAAAGAGAATTCGAAGTAGGCGACCTCGTCCTCCGGCGAAACCAGAAGGACTCCGAAGAAGTGAAGCTCGCTGCCAACTGGGACGACCCCTTCAGGATCCGGATGAAGACCGGGACAGGAGATTACGAACTCGAAGACCTCTATCAAAATGCAATTCCAAGGACTTAGAATGCAGAAAAACTCAAAAAGTACTAAACTTAGATGCCAAACAACGCCAACTCACTCTAATGTATGTACTTAGTTCGATACAACGAACTCATCGCTCCCCGTCGAGCCAATAAACGGAAGAGGAAAGTCGTGTCACTCCGAATCCAAAAAGAAAAAGGATGAGAGGATTTTACATAACAAATTCTCTTACAACTCAGTATGTACGCTTACCGCTGCGGCATCACTGCTCGGCATGTTAGGTAGAACCCCAGCTCGTGATGGGTGTTTCACGCCTCAGTGGAGGGAACTTAGAAAAATTTCTCTCGTTCATCTGCTGTTACACGTCCATAACTTTGGACACATATTCAGATAAACAATCTCTTGGATGTGCAAACACTTCTAACTAATACTCCGCGTAAACGGTTAGAAAACTTCTTGCCTGAGCTCTTCCTTGCAAAACTACGCAAAGGTAAAAACTTTCCAAGCAAAGTCAATTATTACCTGGAAAGCAAAAGACACAACTTTGATTTCATCAAGTCAAAGCTACCAAACGCCGGGCTGGCGTACAAGACTCTCCAGTCATTAAGTCACTTCGTCGAAATAATGACTGTAGGGGGGGGGGGGGGGTAGCCCGCCCCGCTCTACTTAACTTAAAGAGCTTTGTGATCCAAAAGCAGACAAGTTCGAAAGTTGAACAACTAAGAGCACACGAATTATTGCAATCTGTCAAAAACACAAGGCAGATAGATAATCCGCTCTCGACAGCAGCTAAGAGCGTACGAATTATTACAGTCTGTCAAACATACAAGATAGATAGATAATTCGCTCTCAACAAATACTTTAAACAGTAGTAAAGCCTCACGCAACGACCATGCAAAATTTAGAACATTGTACTTGAAAGTAAAACATACAGAAACAAGTATAATTGAGAATGAAACAATCATATTATAAGGTGCTAAGGGCGCACAATGTCATTACAAGTTGGTTGTTGAACAAGAGATTAATTACAAGGCCTCATCAGGCCTGGGCTTCATCAACACGCCCGTCTTCTTCCTCAGGATCGGGAGGCGGAACGATCACCCCGCCTTTCACCTCGCTAAGAGGGTGAATTCCTTCGACATTCAGCTCAATGCCAGGGTTCGTCACCTTCAACTGGGCCACCGCCCGATCAAAGCCAAGCTGGAGGGTCTCCACCAAGCTTCCTTCCAGCTCACCAATCCTGTCCACAAGGCCAGCGTGCTGCAGGACAGCAAGGTCTTCTGCCTCATCATCCCCAGGGAGGTCTGCCTTCTCCAGAGTCTCTTCCAAGGAAGCTTTCTCCTCAGCCAGCTTCCGAGAAGATGTGGTCGCCTGCTCGAGAGCAGTATGAGCTCCGGACAACTGCTCCTTCAAAGAAGCAAGCTCACGGTCACGCTCTTCAGCGACGGACCTCTCGCTCCTTTGATCTTCCTCAAGAGCAGCGAACTTGGCGGTCAAAACATCCCTCTCCCGCACCAGAGCGTCGACCCGAACCTCACTGTCCAGAGAAGCGTTGTTTAGAGCAGCAACTACCTCCAAAGCCTTCATAGTGGCAATAACCCCATCAGTTATTGCCTTACTCCGGCCAGCTGGACCCAGATCCTGGATAATCCTCAGCTCAGAATCATCCAAGAAAAGGGTCGACTGGGGACCACACAACTCCGGCTCGGACCACACCTTCGGCAACTGAAGGAAGTCTCCCTTCTCAGAACGGACGGGAACGGCCTTGATCGGCGTGATTGGATCCTCAGAGGACACCCTCACCCTCTACCTATTGGCAGGATCCTGCACCAGCTCCTCAGATGGCTCCTCCCAGTCCAAATCCACCACAGGACTAGGGGTTGAGCTAGGACCAGACCCAGAAATCAGATGCTCCAGAGACTGGACATTTTTACGCTTTTTCTAGGCCGAGAGCTTCTTGCTGGCCGCATTCACGAGGTCTCCCAAGTCTTTCTTCATTTTCTCTGCAAACACAAGACAAAAGAAACTTATCAGTTAGGAGAAACAGAACAAAAGGACAGCAAGAAGACAAGACAAGAAAATAAGCTACCAAGACAGGCATCAGAATTATCAGAGGTCAACAACTCATAAGCATTGATGAAGCAGGGTTCTGTTACTGGGGTCCCGTCCGCATTCATCAAAGGGTCCCCCCATCGGTCAGTCTTAACCCTTTGGGGAAGGGACTCAATGAAAGCCCAGAGATGTTGACGAAGGCTTTTCTCTTCATCAGGCAAAGTGGCAGCGGTTTGACCGAAGTCCTTTGGTTCATAAGCAAAATGGTCCTGAGACCAGCATAGGTGGAAGTAAGAACGACGCTCCTGCCCGCCTTCCTTAGCAGCCTCCAAGAGATTTTCCAAGGCGGCCGCACTCTTAGGCCGAACCAGAAAGAAACGCTCTTTAAAACTCCGGATCTTCCCGGCACAGGCCTCAAACATCTTCTGGGTCTGGCAGAAAGAAACCCAGTCCGTACCCCGCTGTACGGTGAAGAAGGAGAAAAAGACATTCTTGGAGGCAGGGATGCGAAGATAATCGCACAACAGCTCAAAAGCCCTCATAAAGGCATAAGAATTTGGATGAATCTGGGTAGGTGACAGCTTGGTCCAGCGAAGCACCTCCCGCTGGAAGTTAGAGAAAGGGAGCCAAAAATCCATGTCCTTGAAAATCACTTCACACATGGGAAATACGTAATTTTCATACTCCGAACACACCCAGTTGGACGTGCTCGGCAGAATCAGCTCCCAATCTCTACCCTCACCGATGAGGTCAAAAGGTGCTTCGTTCACACCATCAATGGCAAACACCGATTAAGTCTCTAAAGGCTCCTCTTCGGGCCTCATAATGACGGACGCATCAACTCCCTCGTCAGCCATGACTGATCTGGAAAAAGCAAAGGGAAAAGTGAATCTAACAGTCAGATCCACCCTTCCTTCACCTATCAGGTCGGCCATGGCAAGGAAGGGATCAAATCGCTACCATAAAAAAGCTAAGAGGTCTAGAAAATCAACTCACGCATCGAAGGGATCTACCCTCAACGAACAGACCCAAAGCTTATGGAAGAAGCACAAGTCTGTCGCCAATGTTTCTCTAAACACTAACCAGAAAACAGACAGCATACCTACAAACTCTTTGATGCACGGTGGAAAACGCCTGAACCAACGGCGGAAACCACCGAGTCAAACTACTCCTGCCCTAAGAAGCATGCATTCCTACGGTTTCTAAAAGCAGAACAGAAACTAAAATACAAAAGTAAAAGAAACGAGTCTCAGAACTCTACCTATGAGGAAGAAGAGATTGAAGTTGCGGTTGGGATGCGAAAACTCGAAAGAACTTTGCCTATGGAAACTGTGAGAAATCTCTAAGTCTCTGAGAAATTTGAAAATACAGTGACTCTCCAAAACAACAATGGAGCTATTTATACTCGTTGCACGAACCACCCAAAAGTCACAAAGTCTATTCGGTGCATCCCTTCACTCGCTACTCCTCCTTTAAAGCACTGCTTCGACGGTCCTGATTCAATCATACCCTTCATCCAAGGGCTATGATCCTTCACTACGTTTCTCCAAACGTCAGGATCCAATCAACGGTGATGATGGCACCTCGGAAATACAACCCGAGAACATGCTGGAAACTATAGGCACTCAAGTGCTACTAACAGCCTGAACACGTGTCACTCAGAAACCAAAGGTCATGTTTCCTCAACTTCTTCCTCGAGATGCAGGCATTAATTACGGAATGACATCCGACCAAACTGCCTGACGAGGGAATCTTTCCATCCGATCTCACCGCCGGACATACGTATATCGGACTCCGCCACATTGACAGGCGAACTTACATCGTTAGAGGGAGAACAAGCGCTTCGAGACAGGCGAGCCTATCTGGCCCAAAGCCTCAGCATTCTCAATCCGCCTCGCTAACGAGATCCATCTCTACCTCTAGCACGGGGGTACATACCAACTGAATTTCCTTTGAGATCGGCTCCTTACGAGCAAAACGCCCGCACTTAAGTCATCACTCTTTATCAAGAGCAACGACTTGGGAGGCTACTGTTCTGGACTGGCCAAAGAGATTCTTGGCCCATTTACTTAGGCCCAATATCATTCAAAGCCCAAACCCCACGTTTGGCATTATTGCTCACAACCGATCCCCTCGCCTGAAGGGGGTGCACGAAGCAAAGAGACCGGTTCAAACGAACCCCAACGTCTCTCTTGCACGTTGTGCACGTTCCCGCAATAAAATCTCTGGCGGTTACACTTTTGACGATTTCGTAACCGCCAGAGCCAGGTGTGCCTCCTTAACGGCTCTGCAGCCCTCCACCTCTATAAATAGGGGACTCACCGCAGTCCCCAAGGTAGAACTCTATCTCCTTCTAAAACCCTCACTCTCTGATCTCTACTGACTTGAGCGTCGGAGTGCCTGCAGGTACACACCCCCCATCCGCTCCAAGAAGCATCCTGACACATTCCACCACCGTCACAACCACCACATTCAAAGCACCGACAGTCTCCTTCTGATCAGGTACGATCATTTTGGTAGGGAGAAAGGAGATGATGTGGCAGATAACAGAGTCCGGCAGGTTGCTGATTATGTCGACGATTGGAATGGAACGCTGAGAAGACATCACAATTCAGATATGGAAGGATGAGGGCATGAGGAGAGTAAGGGTTTGCAGAGAGGGTTTTTGTGTGTTTTGTTTACGGGAATAAAAAATGCTTCACGGTGCGATCAAATTTTTCACTCTGATGAGTCATGACCGATAAGTGGTGCGAAGTGAGGTTAAATTTTTTTTTTTTTAGGGGAAGTGAGGTTAAATTTTGTTGGGGGTTTGAGAATATTTGATTGCGAAATAAGAGCAAAACAAAATAAAAATAAAATTAAAACAAAATCTTTTTAATTTTTTTTAGAATATTTGACTCAAAGTCAACAACATAAACTAAAAACAAATCTTTTTTATATTTTGATAATATTTTACTTCAAAATAAAACAAAAAACAAATCTTATATAATATATTTTTTTCTATGAAGATATAACTAAATGGGTTAAATATGTTATTGATCCCTACATTTTGCCCCTCTTTGGAGAATAGTCCTTACATTTCAATAAATGTTTTTTAAAATCGCCACATTTTTGCTCTGTTAGCACAAATTGTCCCTACTGTCTATTTTATTAACAGAACACTGATGTGGCATAAGGGTGGACCCATTTTGTGTCTTGTGTGATAGGCATATTACAAAAATAAAAACTAATAAGCCAAATGATCTTCATCTTTCACTTATTCATCTTCATCAAGGTTAACGGTGTTGTGCACATGATTTGTACTCATTGACCTTCCTGGTCGGGTTGTCGTCCAGCTGATCGGATTTGAACTCCCCGTCAGGGGTAGGGCGCTCGAAAGGTAACTTCGCTTCCAAAGGGAAAGACATCTTTTTCCCTTTCTCGCGTTCATGTCTGCGTAAATTGTGGCCACGTCTCCGTTATTATTGTCATATTTCATCTTTAAATGGATCGTCGGCGTGACTACGTCGAGCGCTACTAAGACCGGTATGACCAGGAATGGTGTGTCGACCGTTCATTCATCCATTTCTCCTCCAATTGTCACGCTCAATATGAAATATCCCCACGAGCGCGTGCTCATCTCATTGAGGCCGTGAAGATCGGTGCCAGTGTAGGGCTTTAAATCTCTTATTTTCAGGCCCAACTTTTCAAAGGTGTCTTGATCCATGATGTCGACGGAGCTGCCTTCGTCCACCAAACATCTTACGACGTCGTGGTCTTGAATGGTCACGACGATGACAAGCAGTAACTCTTCGTTCGACACTTCATTCACTTTTTTGTTTTCGGTGAAACTCAGCAATGGTCTCTTCCTAGCTGCCTTTAGGGGTGTCCCATGTGTCTCCCTTACTTTGACTATTTTCCTTTTGGCCGTCCCCATCGATGTGTCATTTGGTGCTGAGAATCCGTTCATTATTGCCTCGAGAAAGATCTTGCTTCCATCTTTTTCGGCCCCACTATCGCTTTCAACGTCTGTTTGTTCTCTGTCAGCAGCACTCCACATCTTTCTTGGTTGTGATTCGCCTCCTTCAAAGGATCGTTTCTTTTTCGGAGACTTTCTCGATGAGTTTTTCCGGTGTCCCTTATCAATGAAGCAGCCTAGTTTTCCTTTCTCTATCAAATCTTCAATTGCTTCTTGGAGCTGGAAGCACTCTTCCGTGTCGTGGCCCCGACTTCAATGGTAGCGGCAGTACTTTGCTTTGTCGGTTCTTGCCGATTCCTTTAGGGACTGTGGTGCTTTGATGCCTGCTTCTATGAATTCCGTAGCGTAGCATTCTCGTAAGATAATTTCGCGAGACGCGTTGAGTGGAGTGTAGTCTCTGGTGTGTGGGTGTGAGCCTTTAGTTTTCTCTTCAAGTATTTTATATCATTTTATGCAGTTTGATTTTTTAACAGGAGGATCTAAAGTTCGACGATTTTTTATGTATATTATTTGGTTTTCATGTGCTTGAGTAGTTTGGAAGAGAGAAATAATAGAGTATTTAGCCAAAAGGACATATCTATTCATCATCTTTTAGATATAATTAAGTTACTTTCCTATTATTGACCGAAGACAAAATATGTTAACTTAGCTTTCGGTTATCATGGCTGGTGGCTCAGCTCCTTCTCTTATTCGGATATTGAGTAATAACACATTTTCTTTTATCGGTCGTTTGTGTCCTCTATTTGTAAGACTGCGATGTTTCTCTTTAATAATTCTTGTGTTATAAGAAACACTTTAATCGTTAATATAATTCATTTTGCCTTGATAATAAAGAGGGTAGTGCTCCCAGCGCAGTTATCAAGGATTCAAAACAAGAAATTATTATATAAAAAAATCAAATATTTTGATTTCGAGTACTTTTCCGGGAACTCGTTAACATTTTCTAAAAAAATCTTGTAAAAAAAACATTTCCAAAAAAATAAATACAAAGTTAATAATTGAAACGTTTCACTACTCCCTCCGTCCTAACTTATAAGAAGAAAAAAAACTCATTTTCTTTGTCCCAAATTATAAGCAAAAAGACCAACTTTTATCATATTTAATTATGTTTTTTTTCAAAAAATTGCAAAGTGCTTTCAATTTGCTCTCTTTTTCATTTTCTCTATAATCAACTACCAATGAAAATTGTTTTTACATCTTCCTATAAAACTTATTTCAAAGATAACACAAAAAACTATGTTACAAACTACTATGTTTTAGTTTTCTTAATAAGTGTGATTTTTTTTGTTTTGTTTTGTTTATGGGGTTAATTATGTTTTAGGTCCCTATAAATAGGCGTGTTTCCAACATTAGTCCCTACTTAAATTTTATTAAATTTTTGGTCCATAACATTTTTTTCCGTTAGCAAAATAGATCCTCGCTGTTAATTGTTGCTGATTGAGCAAACGGTGAAGCACGCGTGGATGCCACATCAGACTTTTTTTTGTTGGGTTAAAAATGCTTTTAGTCCCTATAAAATCGAGGCATTTTAAGTTTAGTCCTTACTTAATTTTAATAGTTGTTTTAGTCCTTAAAAAAATACTATGCATTCAGTATTAGTCTCTGCTCAATTCAAATTTGTTTAATTTATGCTTAAACTCTTAAGTTTTTTAACAATTTTTTGTAGACGTGTTAAGAACATTACTAAAAGTTCCTCCGCAAAAAATTATCGCAAAAATTGATTTATATGTCCAGATTTTATTACTTTTATCTTTAACTTTTATCGTTTTCAAAAATTCATATTTAATTCGTTTCATGTTAAAAAATTCTAAATTTTAGTAATTGAACCTTTCATAGTGATCTAAACTTGTCTCAAAAAAATCGTTCAAAAATTTAAGAGTTTAAGGATAATTAAACAAACTTTGTTTTAGTAGGGACTAAAATTAGAACTAATTTTTTTTGTAAGGATTAAAAAGCCTATTAAAATTAAGCAAGGACTAAACTATAACTTGAAAAGGTATTTATAAGTAGGAGGCATCCCTCACAATACAATCTGCTTTTGTAGAATTAAATTAAGCATTACTCTTTGGTTGATCTGTAGGCATCTTGTATACTGCCACTAGTTTTGCATGAAATGGGAGCATATGGGTTGGTTTGAATTAATATGGAATTATTTTCCCACGCTCATTTAATATTTTGAACATGGTTAATGATATTAGGTTCTATTCAAATAATCTATGCCGCTTCAACATCTTTTGTTCAGCGTATTTTTAAAAAAAAGAATAGCTTATTCTTCGGTATCTCACATATGGGTTTCATGATTCTAGGAATTGGTTCTATAAGTGATTCTGGGCTCAACGGGGCCGTTTTACAAATAATATCTCATGGATTTATCGGCACTGCCCTTTTTTCTTGGTAGGAACTAGTTATGATAGAATACATCTTCTTTATCTTGACGAAATAGGCGGAATGGCTATCCCAATGCCAAAAATATTCACGATTTTCACTATCTTATCGATGACTTCTCTTGCATTGTCGGGCATGAGTGGTTTTGTTGCCGAATTGATAGTTCTTTTTGGAATAATTACTAGTCCAAAATATCTTTTCATGATGAAAATACTATCATAACTAGTTTTAGTAGGTTTTTTAATCCCTACAAAAAAAATTACTTCTAATTTTAGTCCCGGCTAAAACAAAGTTTGTTTAATTATCCTTAAAGTCTTAAATTTTTGAACGAGTTTTTTGAGACAAGTTTAGAACACTATGAAAGGTTCAATTACTAAAATTTAAATTTTTTTAACATGAACCGAATTAAATATGAATTTTTGAAAACGATAAAAGTTAAAGATAAAAGTAATAAAATCTGGACATATAAATCAAATCTTGCGATAATTTTTTGCGGAGGAACTTTTAGTAATGTTCTTAACACGTCTACAAAACATTGTTAAAAAACTTAAGAGTTTAAGCATAAATTAAACAAATTTGAATTGAGCAGGGACTAATGCTGAGTGCATAGTATTTTTGTAAGGATTAAAATAACTATTAAAATTAAGTAAGGACTAAACTTAAAATGCCTCAATTTTATAGGGACTAAAAACATAGTTAACCCAACAAAAAAAGTCAAATGTGCCATTCATGTGTGCTTCACCGTTTGCTCAATCAGCAACAATAAACAGCGAGGACCTATTTTGCTAACGGAAAAAAACGTTGGGGACCAAAAATTTAATAAAATTTAAGTAGGGACTAATGTTGGAAACACGCCTATTTATAGGGACCTAAAACATAATTAACCCTTGTTTATATTATGGGACGGAGGGAGTATTTCAAAAGATTTTCAAAGTTTCTTGGAATTCGGAAGGTTTTTGACCAAAGTTACATGTTCGACCGTTCCGTTCTATGCGTACTATGCGTACTAGTTAACACGTTCAAGATGCTCAGACCATTCAAGAAATTTTTAATACTTACCAATCTGCTTCTGGTCAACTTATTAATTTGGACAAATCAGAAATCTCTTTTAGCCGAAATGTACTTGATAATCGTAAAATCTTGTTCCAAGGTTGGATGCAAATTAAGGCTGTTGAGTGTCACTCAAAGTATCTGGGGCTACCTGCTTTTGTTGGTAGGTCTAAGAAACAGGTTTTCAATTTTGTCCAAGGTAGGGTGTGGAAGAAGCTGAAAGGTTGGAAAGAAAAATTTCTATCAACTACTGGGAGAGAAGTTTTGATCAAATCAGTGGTTCAAGCTATCCCTACGTATGTGATGAGTTGTTTTCTACTTCCGATGGGTTTATGTGAGCATATTGAAAGTATGATCAGTAAGTTCTGGTGGGGTAGCAAACAAGGTGAGCGTAAAATTTATTGGATTAAATGGGAGACATTATGTAAGGAAAAAAAGAAAGGTGGAATAGGCTTTCGAATATTTCATGAGTTTAACCTTGCAATGTTGTCTAAACAAGGTTGGCGTATTATGCACAAAGACAACTTATTGATCTCACAATGTTTGAAAGCAAGGTATTCTCCTAGAAGCAATTTCTTGAAAGATTCAATGGGTGACTGCCCAAGTTATACATGGAGAAGTATTTTGCAAGCACGAGTGGATGTTATTGAGAAAGCTGGTATTTGGAGAGTAGGAGACGGTCGTCTAATCAATATATGGCAGGATAATTGGCTTCCTTACCAAAATGGGCGCAAGATATGGTCCCCTAAACCCCCTAATTGTGATATTAAGTTTGTCGCAGATCTCATTCACCATGATATTCGATGTTGGAATGCTCCTTTAATTAATGAAATTTTTCTCCCTTTTGAGGCTCAACAAATTCTTCAATTGCCAATTTCTTTCTCTCAACTTCAAGATGAATTTGAATGGGGTGCTTCACGGTCAGCTACTTTTTATGTGAAGAGTTCATACCATTTATTAAAAGCAAGGCGTGAAACATATGGCTCACATAGCTCAATGCAAGACAATAATCACCAAGTGTGGAAAAAATTATGAAAAATAAAAAGTATTCCAAGACACATCCACTTTTCTTGGAGGATTATACATGAAAAACTACCAGTAAAAAACGATCTTTTTAAAAAAGGAATAAGTAGCGATCCATTGTGTGTTCTTTGTGGGGAGCATAATGAGACAATTTCACACCTCTTTATGGAGTGTCGTTGGTCAAAGTAGGTATGGTTTGCTTCCTCTTTAGGTGTGGTATTTAATTCACATGATTCGAGGTATGTTCCTTTTCATAAGTGGTTGGAAGAAAATATTATTGATGTCGATGAGGATATTATAGTCCATGTTTTGACATTGTGTTATGAGATATGGTTTTCTAGAAATAAGAAATGTTTTGAGGGAATTGATGTTGATGTGGCTGCCATTGTTTAAAAGGCACAAAGATCTATTGTGTATTTTAAGAGTGCTAGTACGGTGTTGGTGGAGACACTAAGTAGAGGTCCAATATTACCAATATCCGATGTTCATTGGACACCTCCTTTTAGTGGTTTCAATAAGCTTAATGTTGATGCAGCAGGTCCGGTAGAGGGTGATAAGTGGGGCATTGGTGTTGTGGTGAGAGATAATGAAGGTGTTGTCGTTGGTGCTAGTTCATGGCAAGTCTTTTCATTACCAGATTCAGAGGTTGCAGAAGCTTTAGCCATGCAGAAGGGTTTGGAATTTGCAAAAAAGACATGTCTTTTCTGAATCTTATAGCAGAATCAGATGCTTCTATTGTGGTTTTAGCATTGAATGCTCACCAACTTTCTTCCAACTATGCTGGCTCTATTATTCGTGATTGTATTAGTTTTAAGGGTAGTTTTCGTAGTTTAAATTTTGTGCATGTTAGACGTGAAGCCAACCAAGCTGCTCATTATTTAGCAAAATATGCTCTTAAGAATTTAGATTGCATATGGATCGAAGAAACCCCGCCTTGTATTTCTGCAGTCTTGACATTTGATTTATTGCCAGACTTTTGTTAATGAAATTGTCTTTAACGTCAAAAAAAAAGGTCGTTATTGCAATGCTGTCTGGAAAGGACTTGCTAAAGTTTGGTGGTAACATTCCGTCGATTAAGGCTTGGTGTGCATAGTGGTTTTGGTAGAGTCAATTTAGAACAATCTCATTATTTACTTCCCAAGAACAAAGTCAATTTGCATGGAAGAAATCGGGTTCATCAAACCATCAATATGAATTTTCATGGAAGAAAGGCTTGGTGTGCTACCAGTTTCGTACTGTATTACTCGGCAGGTGTATGGAAGGAAACCATTGTAGGGAGATTGTATTTTTGGACTTTATGAAGATGCTTTGATAATCACTTGCAAGTATGTAGGACATGAATAACTGAGAGTTGTAAGCTACTAATGTTTTATTAAATGCATGAAGAGGGGATGTGGTAGAAGTGAACTCCAGATAGATAATGTAATTTCCAAGTCTTTTAAAATTTTGTTGGAATTAAAGTGATGGTGCACTTATTTTGAAGTTAATGATAATATGAAATGGAGATGTGTCACGACCCAAAATTCACAATTGTGAGCGGCGCACGAATTAAAACATCCTAGTCCGGCAAGCCTATTGACGACACTTGACAAACTATAATTTAAACAATTTTCAAATTTGTCTTTCACTTAAAATGGTATCCACTGAAATTTCGACAGAGTATCCTCTGTATTTTGAATACTTTCAAAGATATGAATCTTGTCTATATACTTGTATTTTCAGCAGAATCTCAAAGTGACACAACTAGATGTTTGTACAACTCAAAACAAAACATTTCTAGACTACCAATAGCTGCAGATACATTGACCATTTAGTTTATACATATAGGAAACCTACCAAAAGAATGACGTTGAAAGATCTTTAAATCTGCTACAAGCTTTCTACGCACTTGACTTTGAAGAAGAAGGGGTAAGTCACAAAGACTTGGTGAGGAGACAACAATCACCACCAACTAGAAGGGAAACACACAAGAGCACGAATAGTTAACTTTCTCAAATCTCATATCAATTTACAAAATTAGTAACCGTATGAAATTCTATTAATCCAAAATCAAATAATATTTGTGAATCCAATGTCACCAACATAACAAATATATTGCTCTTAGCTTGTTTAACCAAACTATAATAAGATGAACTAAATTTATTAAGGAAATTTTTATAACACCTTTTAAACTGTGAGTTTATCTTTCTGGTATAACCTTACTACAAGCCATCACATATCTAACATTTAGAAGCAACATGAATATCTCTGCTTGCAATTACCTTGTATCATTGTACGTGAAAATCATTATCATGAATAAGAATATTTCTAGTCTCAATGTTGTAAAGATGTGGAAATAAGATTACAAGCCTTTATAAAATATAACGCCGAAAATCATAACAAAAGTCTTTAAAAGTATATTGTCGAAAATCATAATAAAATCCTTTTAATATATATATATATATATATATATATATATATATGTGTGTGTGTGTGTGTGTGTGTGTGTGTGTGTCGAAAATCATGATAAAAGCCTTTAAATAATATATTGTCGAAAATCATAATAAAAGCCTTTAAAGAAAGTATAGAAAAGTCCATTTAGTGAAAATAATTTAAATGGGTGAATCGAGAATTAGCTCCATCTCGTTGATAGCCCTCTCCTCCTAATGGTGGCCTTTCCATTGGGGCGGCTCCATCTAACGGATAGCTCTTTGCTCTCGACTCAAAACAAGTGTAAAACATTTTCAATTAGGGAGTTTACCTATCATTGATAGCCCTCTCCTCCTAATGGCGGACTTTCCATAGGGGCGGCTCCATCTAACGGGGTAACTATAGCTAATTGAAATCACATACTAGGTGCACCTAGGTCGTCATCATTATAACCGTAATTTTCAAAACACCATTCTTAAAATACACGTTTAAAATCATATTTCGCAACATAACAAAACTTATGTCAAAATACGTTCATCAAAACTCAATCGAAAATCTACTACTTATCATCAAAACTCAAACAAAATACGTTAATTTAACTTTCAGTTATCATGGTTGGTGGCTTTCTTTTATTAGGGATTTGCCCAATAACACCTTTTTTGTATGCGTTATAAGAAACACTTTTATCGTTAATATAATTCATTCTGCCTTGCTAAAAAAGAGGGGAGTGCTTCCAGAGCACTTATCAAAGATTCAAAACAAGAAATAATTTTATAAATAAAATTCAAATATTTTAATTTTCAATACTTTCCGGGACACTCGTTAACATTTTTTAAAAAAATCTTGTAAAAAAAAAATCCAAAAAAAATAAATACAAAGCTAATAATTGAAACGTTTCACTATTTCAAAAGATTTTCAAAGTTTCTTGGAATTCGGAAGGTTTTTGACCAAAGTTACATGGTCGGCCGTTCCGTTCTTCTCACATTCCTTCGCGCTTTTACATTGCCCTTTCACTTCCGATTCTTCTTCTACTATTTTTGATTTGTACAAATAGGTGACAATTTATGGATTTTCAGTCCTTCAAATTTTAATGGCGGAAGATATAATAAGCAGTTTACCAGAACCAATTCTCTGTCACATTCTCTCTTTTCTCGAAACCAAAGAATCCGTTGCCACAAGTATTCTTTCTAAGAGATGGAAGTATCTATGGCTCTCAGTCACCACTCTGTATTCACCAACACGATGGGGGCTGACGAAATCACCCATTTTCGCTTTAACGACTTCGTCTACTCTATTTTACTGTCCCGAGATCCCGCACTTCCCATTAAGACATTCTGTCTCGAGGTTCTATACGTTTTTAATCCACATGACCGCCACGACCCCTTTAGCAGTGTTTCCAAATGGATCAACTTTGTGCTACAATGTGGAGTTGAATACCTTCATCTCCATGTGTCTATGGTGACTTTACCCATCAGTATTCTCAATTGCAGAACTCTTGTGGTTCTCAAGCTTTCTTATTTCATCGTGGAAGAGGGTTTTTCTTCTGTTCTGCTTCCTTCTCTCAAAACCCTTCATTTGAAACATATTTCGTTGCCTAAACTTGAAGATTTTATGATCTTTCTAAGGGGATGTCCTAATCTTGAGGATTTACATACAGTTTTTCTGTCTTATGATTCTAACGAATCCGATGGTGAATCCCTAACTGATGAGTGGAAGAGCTTTTTCTTAAGTAACTTGACGACAGCTGATATTGATTGCTTTCCTGATTATTTTCCGTTGAACGTAGTTCACAATGTATCTTCTCTGTGCTTCGAAGTTAAAGAGGTTTGTTTATGATACTTACTGATGTTGGCATTGAAAAGAAAAATGTTGTTGATGTGTATTTGGTTTTTCTTTTTGTTTTCTGTGTGCGATAATTTTTACTTTCATTTCTATTAATTTAGGTTTCTACATATTTGAACTAGGTGTATTACATTGATGATTTGATTCCTACATTTCATAATCTGACCCAACTGGAGCTTATTTGTATGGATTATTACACTTGTGAATTCATAGTGGAAGTTCTCAAGCATTGCCCCAAGCTTCAAAAGCTTGACATTGACCAGGTTTGTTATAGATCGTGTGATTTATTTATTCATTGCATCGGCGTCTGTGTTGGTAAACTTACTTGTCTCATCCAGTGTGGAACATATAAAACACAGTTATGTTTTTTATTTTATGTGCATTATTAACAAGGCGACGTAGACGACGAACATAGAGAAGAAAATTGGGTAGACCCAAATGTTGTTCCGCAATGCCTCTCATTACACCTTAGAACTTGCAATCTCTTCAATTTCTTAGGCCTACAAAGTGAGCTTCTGCTAGCAAGGTATATTTTGAAGAATGCAAGTGTTTTACAAACCATGAAAATCTGGACCTGTGGACGGCCTAAAATTAGAAGAAAATTATCTTCATTCCAAAGGGCCTCTTCAACGTGCAAACTCACAGTTTATCATGGTTCATGATCCATGTAAGTATTAGATACTCTAATCATTCCTGTCATTTAATTAGCTAATTAACTTCTAGTTCTACCATGCAATTCCTAGATTTGGTAGTTCGGACTAGAACTCTGATTGTCATTAACTTTGTCTTTGGTGCTTGAGTCAAGGAAAAGTGTTCCTTAAATCATATAGTACTGGCTTACCTATTTTTGTTTTTATTGTTTTTAAGACTTCATATCCATTTTGTGTGTAGTTTTATGCGTAACTCTGATTCAATGGTCATGGTAAAGTGTTCCTTAAATAATCTTTTATTTGCTTACCTATTTTTATTTTTATCTGTTTATGACTTCAAATCCACAATGATTGATTTTGTAAGTAGTTGTATTCTAAATTCTGATTTGATGCATAAACATATGGTAGGAGGGAGCAATTGTTTCGTCAAAAAAAAAGGAGGAAGGTGCAGTTGTAAATGAGTGTCTCATTTTTGTCATGTACCTTCTTTTTTCTTTTTAATAAGCATGGACAACGATTAAACAAATTAGTTGTATTCTCAAAGGATTCTTTATTTATCTGTCTTTTGATAGTGTATTAATGTTTTGATTGTCACATGAAAAGGACTTGGATAAATGATCTTTTTGAAGACTTCTTGATCCGTGTAGTTGACCTTGACTAACAGGAAAACGTGTTTCTGTTAGTGTTATGTTCCGATTGCATATTTCCGTGTCTTAACCAAATTTGACCAGAAATTAATTTCTTAAATGAGATAGTATTGTATTTACAGTTAATAAAGGATTGTAGACAGTCTAAAATCTTAAATATTATAATTACGAAGAATGAGCCTCATTGCATGTCTAACTGTAGCAATTGACACACGGGCAGGGCACATTGTTTTGGAGAGATCCATGGATTGGTGAGGGTATGGTACTAAAAGATAGCTTTGAGAGATTTTTTCTCATCATAACTGAAAAAGAGGTCAAAGTAGTGGATTTTTGTGGGGAATGAGAGGGTAGGGTGGAGAGAGGTTGAAATTGGAATTAGAGAAGAGAGCCTTTTAATTGTGAGAATTGAGTTTGTTGGTTACATGCCGCATAGTGATAAAAGAAGAGCGTTTCAATGGGGCTGAACATGAATACTGGAGCTGGAATGGTGTTGCTGGAGGAGTATTTTCTATGTGAAGAGCATATACGGTGTTCAAAAGGGGAAGCCGCACACCCAAAACCCTTTTAGGATAAGTTTGTTCGGCACAAAGATGTTCCTCCAAAAATGTCTTTATGTTGCGGAAGTTGTTTTAAAACAGGTTACCAATAAAAGACAGTCTAGATAATGGGGAGCTGTTCTGCAAGATATGAACTTGTGTATTTGCGAGAGTGGGGCCGTTGAAAACCTCGTATGTGTAATCTCTAGCATAGAATCTCAAAATCATAATCAGTCGATTTTTATAGAGTTTAGAGTCCTTAGAGTATTGTTAAATAGCCAAATTAAGCATGGAACGTATCCTTTCATTTCACTGTGCTACGAGGAAGGAGATAGTTCTCCAAAAGAACTTGCACGTTATGATTTGTAGTGATCCATGTTTCATTGCAAACATTCTGTTAAACTCATATTATATGATGGATCAAAGAAAAGGTTGTAATGAACCTAAATTAGGAAAGGCAGAAAGTCACCAAAGCTTTTCTGCTAATATTTAGACCATAAGGGGAAAAAACACATCTATTTCTTTTGCACTATCTTTTGCACTGTAGTCATTTGTTCTTGTTATTGTTTTATGTATCTTGCATTATATTCTATTTTCAGATTTTATCAGCCACGGAGATAAGCCATAGCATTAGCACTATTGTTTCCCTAACTAAGATACTTGAGCACTGATTTATTGTTAATACAGTTGGTTGTCTGCATGATAGGTTCTGTGAAAATGGTAAATACACTTTATTTTGGTTTGTATAAAATGGTATTGTTGCAGCAATGAATTAATTTCCCAGTCTGTGTGCAACAAAGCAAGCTATTGCAATAATGGTTTAATTTTCCTTACCTCCATTGTTCATAAACAAGATTATGTTAGATTTTCACTTGTCTTTTTCCATGACTAAAGTCATTATGATTCTTGATATGAAGAACAATGATTGAAGAAATTTCTATTAGATTTTGACTTGTTTTTTCTTACCTATTGATTTCAGAGAACATGTAGAAATATGGAAGGAAACCATCTTTTGTAGGGAGAATGATTTTGGACATGGTGGCTATATGCACTTTATGAAGATGCCTTGATAATCTATTGAATGAGTTGTATGGAGAATTATATAACTTCAGGTCTATTGAATTAATCTTGTATGCATATTTTCTTTTTTGCTTGTAGAAGTTAAAGTGATGTTGTACTGATTATTTTGATGTTACTGATATATGAAAACGATATGCTCGGTCTTTACTTATGCTTTTCAATAGTTAATTTTATTTTATGCCGTTTGCTTGAAATCGAGACTTCAAGTAGTTTCACATGAACTCACTCAAAATTTTGAATGAATATAAAACATGACCAAATTTGATAGTTCTTTCAACAATTTTTTTTCACTTTATCTTTTCAAGATTTGGTCTCTGTCCACTTCATTTATTACAAGAGTGATTTCACAAATTAAAATGAGTACATGTTAGCACAATGATCATACTTTGATGGATGTTTATTTCAAAAGACTTGTGGATACCAAATTACTTGCAAAGGTTCTAAATTGCGGTTGTAGTTACGCTATAAACCTTATACTATGGCGAAATGCGGTGGACGTGGCCGCACTTGTGGTTGTGATAGTGTGTGGGGACCACTAAAACATTTACATCACCGCCGTAATTAAGGTTTGATTGTGGTTTTGGTGAAGTCAATTTAGAACAAGCTCATTATTTATTCCCCAAGAACAAAGTCAATTTTCATGGAAGAAATCGGGTTCATTAAACCTTCGATAAGAATTTAGTTAGTGGTGGGGCATCATAGGTAGCACAATAAATAATAGGTTAAATTTACGTGTATTAGCTTAGGTGCTTTTCATATGGCTCTTAACTAAATTAACATGATTTTCTCAAATCTATAATTTTCTCAAAGTTTCTTATAACAAAAAAAAAAAAATTGTTAAGAATAATACAAAAAACACATGATGCCCTAAACTGTAATGCATGTGATATCATGCTAGCTAGACAATTGGTCAGAAAATTTTGAATTTGGATACTCTCATGTGTGATTTACACACGGGAGATTAATGTGTAATTTTCCACGATTCAAGATGAGATAGAAACATATTTAAATTTTTTGTATGTTTCTCAATTTGAATGGTAGGAGAATAAGTATTACCCTCTCATGTGTAAATCTCATACACATATTAGAGGATCCAAATCCTAATATTTTTCATCATTTCCTCTTGAATGCACCATAGTCAGAGAGAAAGAAAAAAAAACAATAGTAGTTTTTGCTTTCAAGTTATTTCATGTATGAAAGTTGAAACAAGTACCAATTCATTGCACCCTCTGGTTGTTTCTTTACTTTCCTTGTTTCATCAAATTGTGGCAAATATTTTGAATTAGATTTATAAGAAATTAGCAGTAACTGAGAAATACCAAGTAAATTTGCTTGTTAACTTTTAAATAACACAAATTAGAAACTGAGAAGAGGCTATGGCTTATCAGGAAACAATTGAATGCACACAAGTAGTGCTCGTCGAGATAGAACAAAAAATCTAAAAACCATAATACAGTAAAACATTAGCAATCCAACTGCAGAATTATGAACTAAGTGATGATACACAAAGATGAACAATTCTCCTACTCAACAGAAATGATTGAAACAGAAATCATGAATTATGCACAAAGATGAACAAAACTCCTAGCCACACCCACAGATGCAATCGTAATTCACACAAAAAACCAAGACCTCCGTTCTACCATAGCTTCAACTGAAATTTGTTGAATTTTTTTGAGATTTCTTGCTTTGCAAATGGATAAAATACTTGCAAACTGTTTTCCCTCGAAGAATAAATGGTTGATTGACTGATTTCACTACTACAAAATATATATTTAACATCACAGGGGTTTTAGTTTTCACATCAGCAGAGAAAATACCTGAGAGAAAAGATACATACGGTGGCAATTTTGAAATTTTAGTAAACTTTGGAGAAGGTTTACACATCAGTGGAGAAAATGCCTGAGGGAAAAAATACATGTCAAAGAGTTTTCCCATCAGTGAAATAATGCATGAGGGGAAATATAAACGCGGTGGCAATTTTGTAATATTAATAAACTTTACATCTAATGTTTTTTCCATCAGTGGATACAATTAACTGAAGGGGAAAACAAATAATAATAATAAAATTAAATAAATCCCAATTTCTCTGTCTCGCGTTTTTCATTCTTTCATTCTAGATCTTCTCCACTCACCCAAACCTTAAATTCTCCTTTGTTAGTCCCAAATTTGTTCCATCACCAACCACTAATATCCCTCAATTTTTCCGTTCTATCCACCATGGATGAGTTTGGTGTTTTGACCGAGCGATATGGATTGAAACCCCAAGGTAAATCAGCTCCAATGGCTTCCATAAAGCGACCCACACCCACACCTCCCGCCGATTCTCACTTCCGATCCTTCCAATCCCAAAATGGATCCAGATCTCCTCAACATTCAACTTTCGATTTTGATATCGGCGTTAAAACGCAGCAGTCAGGGGGTTTTGCGATGCAATTGATGAGATCTTCGGTGAAAACGCCAAATCAAAGGTCCGCAACGGAGTTTCGTTTGACGATGATCCGATATTCGGATCGGTTTCAACATGTTCTTTGTCGTCGCAGGTTTATGTGTATGATATATTCGGTGGAGTCAGTCAAAAAAATGTCGGTGTTGATGATTTACTTGGTGGATTGCATGCAACAAACTCTAAAAATTTGATAAAAAAATCTCATGATTTTGATGACTTCATGTCTGGGTTTGGTGGAAGCAGCGTTTCCAATAATGGGTACAGTTTTTTGTCTTCACTTCCTGTTTTTTTGTCTTTATATTTAGAATTGAATTGATGTTGCAGCGAATTTATTCTAAAATTTATGGTAATTCACATGATTACATGTTAGTCTTTCTGGAATGTTTCGTTGACTAAGTTAAAAGATTAAAGGAGTAACTTGTACACATGCATAAACTTAGGAATTAATGTGTATCAAGTAAATTGCCTATGTTATTCTACTAACTTATTATGGCAGAAAAGCAAGTGATTATGATCATAAATTTTTAGCTATTGATTTATCTGCATATAGATATAGATAAAGTACTATGTACTGTTGTAAAATTAGGCATAATATTATATCTATAAATAATAAACAATATATAAATATAATAATCAATTTATATTGATCAGAATAAACAAAAGAGAAAGATCAATTAAACTTATCTGTCTTGATATTGTTGTAGAATTGACCATCTACATAATTCATCAGCATCTTTAAACATCAATTTGATAAGAGGACTGCAAGATGAACAAACGATGGACGTAGTCTGAGACGTGCTGATCGCACTGTCCTTAAGGATTTTCCGCGTAATTATACGCTAATCCCCCAGGATTTAACAGACCCTTCTCGATGTAAAATCGAGGAAACAGAACTGACAAGAAAAATAATTTCAGGAAGATGTAACCCAAAAGACAATAGAAAGTGAGGGACAAGTTTCTTGTTTTTGATAAAGCTCAAAGCCAAGTGATAAAAGCCATCCTTCATACAATACGTGAATTGCCTTTTATGTGCACCATATCTTTGTTAAGTCAAGCAAGAATAATTCCTTCTAAATGGCTATTAAAAGAAACGTTATGCATTGACTTAGTAATAAGTGCTCAAATAAAATAGTTAAGAAAGAAACAATATTATTCCCATATTCAAGAGATGTAAATGAATGACAGTTACAAAAAATTGGAATTAAAAACATGTCTCAAAACCAAGTCAAACCTTATAATTAAATATAATATGATAATAGTTTTCTATTAAAATATTTTTCTATATTTCTCAATTAAAAATATGGGACACAAAATATTTGAAACTTTTGAAATATATTCAAAATTTACAACAATCCCCCACATATTTCAAAAGTTTAAAATAAGTTAGAAAAAGGACTTCTTGGGTTAACATCCTAGATGTGATGCATCAAACTGGTGTAGCAAGCTATATGAACCAGCCCTAGAATGATAATACTTAACACACAGCGAAGTTGGTGTAGCAAGCTATATGAACCAAAATCACTTGATGTATGTTAGCGGTATACCATTCGCATCACACCCCCACAATTCTTGTCGTTGGCGCTGTGGTGCGCGAATAGGCCGTGCGCGTGCCTGGATTATTTCATGAGTGCTCCAGAGATTTCGCCAAGATCTCATACAAGCGGCCCCACTTGACACTCACATAGGTGATTTCATCAAGTGTATGCTGCAAATCATACACCACCCATAAGGGATATGAAATTCATTAAAAGCTTTATAGGCTTATCCTCTCAGTAATGCAGTGTCTAGCACATCTCACACACACCATAGGAAAGGGACGAGAGCAAAAATTAATTAACTAATTTTTGGTGCTAGCAGAACTAATAAGTGACTTGTTCTTACCCATATGAACCTTATTCATGGGATCTCCAATCACAAAGGTTGGGTTCCCATCACTTATTAATTTCGAGTGGCTTAAGTCCCAATCCCCTCGATGTACACAATTTATTTCATCCCAAGGGGCTTTGTTTAGTAGCTACTTTATACACAAATGATGAAGACAATTTTCTTTCATCATATAAGATTGACTAAGACGTCTCTAAGTCAATCAGTCTCATATATTTATCAAAATCTATAACAATAAACTTGATCTCTATAATTATTTATATACATGTCTGCTTACATTATTATTAAGCGACATCACTATCAATGTAGATAAATATAAATCTATTTGTAGATTTATTATACAGGTCTGCTTGAATGACTTCAAGTGACAACATCCCCACAATAAGTAAAGTAAGTTTACATTTTAATTTATTCTCATTGGATTTCAGTTTCAATTAACATCATTGCATTATTTTGATGCAATGGTTCATCGACTCTAAACAATATTTCATATATTGTCAAGCTGACTTTCTTGATATAGTTCATCAGGTTTACTTAGATAAAATCTAAGCGACAAACCCCCACATTGAGAAAATATAACTCTATATATAAATTTATCATACAGGTCTACTTGAATAATTTTCAAGTGACAACAGTTCCACAATGGAAAATAAATCTCATAATATATATATATATATATATATATATATATATATATATATTCTCGTAAACAAATTTCATTAAACATCATTGTATTATTCTAATACAATGGATAACCCATACAGTATTTTTCATAATTTTCTCAATACAATATCTCATGTCAATTCACTTGTATAAGGTAAAATTTTCAAAACACTAAACTCATACATACACATGTCAAGGAGTGCTCTCAATATAAACATATATGACATATACCCAATCAAAGTCAATTTTATAGAGAATTAACAAGTACCATATTACATTAAAAGAGACAACTTTATAAACACCTTGACCACTAAGCATAGACAATAGCATTCTCAAACCATGGTACTAATATACACAACACAGATTCTTACGATATGAACAAAATATGCCCCCACAATGAAATATATTTCACAAAAAATTAAAGTGGACATCAATTTAATTTATACCCACAAAATTCAAGTCTTATCTTTTAATACAGGGTCACAAAAATATTCAGTTAACAAGCATATCAAACCTGTACACATTATGAATAGAATTTATATCACTTCTCACCTACTCATGCTTAATGGATTCATTCTATATGGCAAACATCACATGAAATATTTTCAAAGGAAAATTACTTGCACACAATATAGACAAGTACACAGCCAATATATATTCGACATGTAATACTTCATAGCAATTTTCAGCAAGGATAAATCAATATATCTATATGGATCAATCAGAACAAAAAATAATACAATATAACACTATGAAACCTTTTAGAAAATCAAAGTTAAGAAATGCAAGTGATTAGTCTCAAAGGAAAAAGGTGCTTCAAAATTTTCAATCTTAGACATGCATCTTGAATCAACATAAGACTTTATTTCCAATCAAGCAAGTCATCAATTTTTAACATGATTAAGAATATCATATGCAACGGGATCAAAATTTAGTCATTATAAAAATTGAACTCAATTACAGATGTAGTTGGCCTAATGAAAGCCGGAGCACAATTTTGAAAAGTCATACAATTTTTTTTTTTCCTTTCTTCCCTTTTCAAACATATTCAATACACTCTCACAATTTCAAAACACAGAAATAAAGATTTATGAGGCATAAGATTTGAATGTGTACCTGACCCCTTGTAGATGATTTCAAGGAGATACGAGTTTAAAACTTACACCGAAATCGATCACACTATACTCTCGTTCATTTACCAGCCACGCTAAATTGATGATTTGAAGTTCACTGTCTTCTTTCTCTTATGAAACATCAACTTGCTGGGTGACACATCCATAATATTATTTTTAGCAACTTATTTGACATTCAATTCCCCGTAAATCATAGCTTCACCACCACCGAAAATTTACAAATTAATAGGCAGCTCTCAATTCTACAAATAAAATGAAATTAGATGTTGAGAGTAAATATAATCAGACTTATGTGAGAGAATATTAGAGGTCACGGTAAACAAACATCTCATTGCCAATAACTTTTCATTGACAACAATATAAACAAATCTAAAATAGATTTTATAACAATTTATACTTTATATCAATAATTCTATGCCAAAAAGAAAATCCTTAAGATTGTTGTAAAATTAGGCATAATATTATATCTATAAATAATAAACAATATATAAATATAATAATCAATTTATATTGATGAGAATAAACAAAAGAGAAAGATCAATTAAACTTATCTGTCTTGATATTGTTGTAGAATTGACCATCTACATAATTCATCAGCATCTTTAAACATCAATTTGATAAGAGGACTGCAAGATGAACAAACGATGGACGTAGTCTGAGACGTGCTGATCGCACTGTCCTTAAGGATTTTCCGCGTAATTATACGCTAATCCCCCAGGATTTAACAGACCCTTCTCGATGTAAAATCGAGGAAACAGAACTGACAAGAAAAATAATTTCAGGAAGATGTAACCCAAAAGACAATAGAAAGTGAGGGACAAGTTTCTTGTTTTTGATAAAGCTCAAAGCCAAGTGATAAAAGCCATCCTTCATACAATACGTGAATTGCCTTTTATGTGCACCATATCTTTGTTAAGTCAAGCAAGAATAATTCCTTCTAAATGGCTATTAAAAGAAACGTTATGCATTGACTTAGTAATAAGTGCTCAAATAAAATAGTTAAGAAAGAAACAATATTATTCCCATATTCAAGAGATGTAAATGAATGACAGTTACAAAAAATTGGAATTAAAAACATGTCTCAAAACCAAGTCAAACCTTATAATTAAATATAATATGATAATAGTTTTCTATTAAAATATTTTTCTATATTTCTCAATTAAAAATATGGGACACAAAATATTTGAAACTTTTGAAATATATTCAAAATTTACAACATGTACATGCTCCATTTCTCCTAATAAGCTTCCGATGGCGCTACTTTTCTATCTCCCTTTCAACCCAAAGGTATGATACCTGATACAACACTGACAAGAATGATTATTTGAGAAAATAGTATAGAATTGATTGTTTGTAATTAAATTGGTCGAAATATGCCTTTGAGGTGAAGGATTGTTATTACATACCGTCTGTTTGGATTGGTTTATTTGAGTTTATGTGTTGATGTGAGTTTTGCGAGACTGTTTAGAAGAATTTTTTAAAACAGCTTATGACATTGTTCGCAAGCTATTTTCTACTTATTTTCATAAGTTCTCCAAAATAGCTTATGAAAATTAGAATATAATTGTTTGTATGTAATTAAATTTGTCGAAATCTGTCTT
Source organism: Medicago sativa (assembly GCF_051527215.1). Lineage (NCBI taxonomy): Eukaryota > Viridiplantae > Streptophyta > Magnoliopsida > Fabales > Fabaceae > Medicago > Medicago sativa. Next base: position 34,093,810 of record NC_140755.1, on the reverse strand, counting down.
CAATCTGAAGTATCGTTAATTAAATTCTCATCGATATATTTTAGATTCTGATTGAATTGATATATTATGGATGCAAGTTCTGTTCATGTCACATGGCTGTGTGGGTGTTATTTTTGTAGGTGTACGTGGCTGTTTCAGTGTTCTAATATTTGGTCCTTTGGTCCCATTTTGTTTGTTTGGTTGGGTGAATGCATATTGTGTGGTTGGGTGAGTAGATATTATGGGGCGTAAAAAAGAAATGTAGGAATATCGGGAGAAATGAGGTAGCCCATACAAACCATTGAATCATATGTTTACATTAAAATGCATGTGTTTTATTAGCCACTTTGAACATCATGATTTTGTGTGATGTTGATTTTTACAGCCATGTATTGTAAGAATGATGAGATATTTGGTCTTGGTTTTCTTCATTGTCCTATTATTCATTAACTCGTGACTATATCTAATGACAAGAAATATTCATTTGTGCTTGAAATTAAGAAAAAAATAATGTCAAGTATTATTATCTAATCACTAATTATCGAAATTCATGGTGACAGCCCCATTTTGAGCATTGTTGTCTTTGTAATTATTATCTAACCATCTAAACTCATTCATTGATTAATGAGTAGTAAATCAATTAACCATTATTGTTTGATGCAGGTTATTTTTGTGGCTTTGACGAACCGAAAGCTATCACTACAAGCATACTTTTAGATAATAAAAGGATCACTACATGCATACTTTTATAATCAAAAGGACTTTTAGGTATGAATAAAAGGATCCTTTGAGATCCCAGTTGAAGTTGAGGGTCCATCTCATCATTGTTATCATGTGAGAAGATAACTGGTTCTGTTTCTTCTATGCTGACGCGAGATTCAATCAAGAAGATAACTCTAGCTTTAGGCAAAAACAGTTCATTTTGTCGAGGGTTTGATAAGATTTTTCACACGCTTTTGGTCAGTTGATATTTTCCCTTACCCTTGCTTTTTAAAATAATCCAAATTGTGTCGTAATCTTTCATATGTTGTACAGGTAAGTTTGAAGGAGAACTCTCCAGTTATTAGGGCTAAAGCTTTACGAGCAGTAAGTTTATTATCTTAGTTTTCTGTTTTCAAGTGAAAAGGGGATTTAATATAGTTTCTTTGCCCTGGTTTTATCTTTTGTCTTTCATTTAATATATTAATATGATGAACAGGTTAGTATTATTGTAGAGGCTGATCCAGAGGTATTGGGTGATAAATTTGTACAACAACCCGTTGAAGGTAGGTTCTGTGACACTGCAATATCTGTTAGAGAAGCAGCATTGGAATTTGTATTGCTTCACATCCAGGTGTGGGTTTTAACGTATGTGTCAAAGGCATCTGTTCATGCCTTGCAAACTTCATGGCTGTTACGGAGACACTCACGCTTAGGGTTGGATTGTTAAAACAAACTTTCAAATTTGTACTACAGTATTTTGAGAAGATTACCGAGAGAATCAAAGAGCCTGCACAGAGATAATTTCACGTGTTACTGATGATGAATCGAGTATCCAGGTACTTTGAAGTTCCTGCTTGAACCTCTAAATTATGTATCTAAGTATTTCAAAAACGTTGTAGATAAGTGTTACTGATGATGAATCAAGTATTCAGGTACTTTTATGTTCCTGCTTGAACCTCTGAATCATGTATCCAAATTTATCAGAAACGTTGTATCTAGCTGTCAAGTATAATTTATGCCATTAAGTATTTGGGGATTTACATGCTTCCTCCCCCATCGTGGTATTCTTTTAGTGGGTGTTTGTTTCAAAGTTATATGAATTTATTCCTGGAAATTCGAGCTCGGGAATGCAACATTCCTATATTTGGTACAAGTTTGTTGAAAAAAATACTTTGTATTACTTATTCCCACTAGCGTAGATCAGACATGCTTTTCCCAGGTTCTATTCTCCTGTCCTAATAACTTCAGATTTCACTGGTTTGTAGCTGCTCATTGGTCTGACAGATTCATGATGTGACAATTATTCATTATGGAGTAATTGACCAGAATGAGATGTATAATAGATGGAAAGTGTCATATAATCAAATAAATTTTTGGTTTCATGTATAGTAGCTGCTCACTGTCACATCTGATTTCTCATGTTCGATCTTGAATTTTAGCTTGACCTTATGAGATTTCATGCATTTTCTAGTCATTTTATATTTTTGTTAGATGACCCTTTTCAAAACCATATTATTTGCTTTGTTTTAATTTCATGTTGATGTTATTGTTATTTGGTAAAGTATGTTTCGTCATAGAATAACTAAGTGATTAGTTTGATGTCTTTGCCATATGATACAGTGGGACGATTAGTTTGATGGGATTTTATTTTCTAAGTGATATTCAAAGCTTGCCACTTGCATGGGATTTTATTTTGTGAAACAGTTCTTTACTTTACTTTTTCTGTAGGAAGGATCCAAAGAGAATAGCTGACATCTTTAATTCAACAGAGAATGAAGAATCTTGCACAACTTACAATATGTTGAAGGTACAATCAAATCACTCGTCATTCTTTTAGTTCTTCATCTAATCTTAGGGAAGTTAAAAATGCGCATCTGCTACATTTATTATCATATGGTAGTTCATTGGACTTGAAAAAAAAGGTAGTTTATTGGTATTATGTTTATGATTTATTGTTGAATATGTGTTCCTATGTCAGTGTGATACATTACTTGGTATTCAGAGATGATTCTTAGTTTATTCTGTTGAAGTATTTATGTTGCAAGATAATGATTTCAGGTTTCGCGGCACCTGTTTAGATGGACAAAAGAAGTCTCATACGCAGATTATTATGAACGTGCCTTAACGAATGGTGTACTCAGTATACAAAGAGGAACAGATCATGGGGTGATGATTTATATGCTTCCTTTAGGTATTGGGGTTTCCAAAGCTAAAACTGGACATAGTTGGGGAAATCCAATAATGATTCTGCTGTGGATTTTTTTTTTGTTTGAAATTTCTGCCTAAAGTTGTTTTATTGGATTATATCTAGCTATATTGTATACTTATGCCTCTTTTATAGATTGGAATATTGAGGATTGATTATGTAATATCCAATTAGATAATATAACTTTTTTTTTGCATTAAAATTATCCATAATTTGTTTTTATTTTATTACTATAAAAAAAAGCAGGGTCAAACTTATTTGATAAGCCATTTAAAAAAAATATTTAGAAAAAAAATTATTTCACTTCAGTGATTTAGAAAACTGATGTGAAAACTGTTGGGTTAAATTTCAAAGTGAGTCTATTACAACAGTGCAAGCGGACCTGATGTAAAAATTCAAGATTTCACATCAGTCGCAACCTGATGTGAAAGGATGTGGACTTACCACATCATATCACTTTACATCGGTTACAAACTGATGTAAAAAGTCATTTCCAACTGATGTAAAAAATCATTTTTGTAGTAGTGTTTGCACCACACCCTCATATACACTCATGAATGTCACTCCCAATAATATCCCATACACAAGAAGGTTATCTTTGGTTGGAATCCGATGTTGAATTAATTGCCAAACAAACATAACCACTTTCAGTGGCATGATATTATGCCACACTGAAGTGTTAAATTGCTCTAAACGCTCATTTGCCTCCCTCATCAAACTCCTATATGCCAACCTAATAGTATAAAAACCTGACAAATCGTCCTTCCAAACCACTTTATCTCTAACACCGTCTCTAAATCTCACCTTTCAATCTCCACCAGTAACTGAGATACCGACTCTCTCAACTCCCACCTCCAGTCTACCACCTTCTAAAGTTCGACACTCTCGCCTTTATATCAAAAGATAAAGAGAACAACATACTAAACCTATTTCTTCATGCTCCTCTACCTACCCATTTTTCCTCCCAAAAAGTGTATCTCATCTACCACTCCCAATTTTGTTTGAACCCCCAACATTCTTTGTCCAACTTTCCCAAATTACCCCACCATGCTGATACCCCTCAACCTCCCTCTCGAATTTCACCTTGGAACTCACCATATTCGAATTTTTCACCTTGGAACCTCCATTCTTCTCAGTCTTCAATCTCCAAACCAAATTTTGTAATAAAGCTAGATTAAAAGCCCTTAAATTTTGACTACCCATCCCCCTTAATACACTCAAGAAACACCAATTCAAATTTAAACCCTTTGTCAGTTGTGGTTATGTATCATATCAATATTTTTGAATAAACGCAAGACAATGATTTGATAAGCATCAATATAGTGAATTTCAAACCTTAAACAATTATCAGTAAGAAAGGAAAGTTCACAAGGGTTTTGAGGAGCAATAATCAAAATATATATTTGAAAATATATGACATAAAGGACCTAATAAAACAGAGTTCTTGAATTTCAAACCATCTCATGCTACTATTGCATGTATTTAGAATCTAATGTAACTAATGTAGACATGCCCTAACCTTCGCAATAAAATGAAAATTTGCACGTCGGAGAGCCCCTTGGACAAGAAGATAATTTCAGTAGCATTTGGTGCTTTATATTTATATCTACCACCGAAGTACTAATTGCCATGATGCACATTACTTTTGCATTCTTCATAATATACTTTGCAAATTGAAGCTTGCACTTCATGCCTCTATAAGATGTAAGTGAGCATGCTCTAAGTTGAGAGGAAATGCATTCCGGAACAATTTCTGATTTCTTCCAATCATCCTCGTCCTTTCCATATCCATAAAGCTATCAAAATCCACAGACAAAAATCAGAAAAGAAATACCTAAAATATAGTTAAAACTACAATTTAAAAAATATGATGGCATAAGTACAACCTGATCAAGAGTAAGATTTTGAAGCTTAGGACAATTTTCGAGCACTTCTACCAGCCACTTCCATTTCGTATGCCAATTTGACGCAAATACAAGCTCCATGTGGGTTAAGTTATGAAGAGTGTGAACTTTTAGCTCATTACCCTGCATGAATTACAAAGATAACACTATAAATCATTCAAATCATGTTTGTTCACGTATGTAAACATGAATTACAATAGATGATATATTCAGTGGAGCTGCCTATGAGGAGCTCCAAGAATACTCTAAAATGACTAAGGTGAAAATATAATGTGTAGGCTAGAATGAATGAATCCCTCTTGCTTTCTAAGTGTCATCTTTTATAGTCATCACTTTCTTGACCTAATGGGCCTCTATATGGATGTCCAGGCCCATTAGCAGAATTGGTTACTCCTTCTCTGTGCACCTCATCCGTACATGACACATGGAGCTGGAGCATGTGCATCTTACGTCACTTGTCCGTGCAGGACGCGTGGCACACCATGAAACACTTCTTATGAGGACCACAACTTTCACAGTAACGTGAGGAAGAAGTGGAGCTCTAGTTGACCTGAAGAGTAGAGTTGAGCTAGGCATGCTGAAGGGTCGAGCTGAGCTGGGCATGCTGAAGGGTCGAGCTGAGCATGCTGAAGAGCTGGTCAAGCTGAAGGGACGAGCTGAGCTGAGCATGCTGAAGGGATGAGCTGAGCTGGTCATGCTGAAGAGGCGAGCTAAGCTGAGCATGCTGAAGGGACGAGCTGAGTTGAGCTTGCTGAAGGGACAAGCTGAGCTGAGCATGTTGAAGGGTGGAGCTTTCGTGACCTGAACACTCAAGTTGAGCTGGATATGTTAAATAGTCAATGTATAGTAAAGTTCATGTTGTATGGTCCTCTATACCAGTCCACAGCCCACCAAGCGTCAAGCCTGTTTAGGCGTAGACGTTTGTTCTTCATAAAGTAAACCTGCATCAGTCCATAGTCCACCAAGCGTCAAGCCTATCAAGGCATAGACATTTGTTCTTCATAAAGTCGACCTGCTTCAGTCCACAGTCCACCAAGCGTCAAGCCTGTCAAGGAGTAGACGTTTGTTCTTCATAGGGTCGACATGTATCAGTCCACAGTCCACCAAGTGTCAAGCCTGTCAAAGAGCTGACATTTGTTCTTCACAAGGTCGACCTATTCAGTCCATATAAAGTAGGGTTCTTAAATAACAATTCTATCTTCATTGCCAGCTTGGCCTTTATTGTCACCATGGCTAGATCCACCACTCTTTTCTCCTTCTCCATGATAGCATAGCATAAAACCTTGATAAATTTTTAACGGCCAAAACATGAACTTTGCTTATGTAAGTTGAGTACACCTGCTTTGCTCATACACACTTAAACGCATCCCAAATAAATCATGTGATAAATAAAGTTCACAACGAATATGAAACTGCATCTCTACTATATTGAGTTTGATATTTTATCTTCATGTTCAGCTCGGCAACTCTGCACTTCCTCTATGTTTAGCACCTCGGCAGCTATGCACTTCTCATCTGCTTGACAGCTCGACACTCTTCATGTGCTCAACATTTCAGCAGCTCTGCGCTTCCCCTCAGTTCAACACCTCAGTACCTACTCAGTTCTCATCTGCTCGACAACTTGGCAACTCTCATCTTCTCGACACCTCTCTTTATTCAACTTCTCGATCCCTTGATGCTTCCACCCACTCTCTCCTTGACTCCTTAGATTTAAATAGCGTGTAACTTTCCTCTTAAGACATCAAGGACCCTTATGAATAGTTTGAAATGCTGTTCGTCACTCTTCTTCTAGCGCCATCTGCTAGACACTCTTCATCTGCTCGACAGCTCAGCAGCTTTGCATTTCCTCTGCTCGATAGCACGACATTACTCCCCTGCTTGGCACCATCAACTATTCGGTCCCTTGTTGCTTCCACACTCTCTCTCCTTGACTCCTTAGATTTTTACATAGTCTATAACGGTTCCCTCTCACCTCTATATCCTTGACCCTTTGGCCTCACCCCTTCTTCATGTCGTACTCTCATCCACCCTCATCTCTGCAGCTCCTCGACCTCACACAAGGTCTGCTCGGCCACTATTTTTGCTTAATCACTCTTTTAGCACTGTTTCACTTTGCTTCATTTACATTGTTGCTTGGCCTTTAGATATGCTCGGACACATATCTGCCTGATAGCTCAACAGCTCGACACTTCTCTTCTACTCGGCACCACACTCTCTCGTAGACACTTGACATCCTTGTTTGAAACTCAGGTAAGTGTGTTATGTTTGGGTACTTCCTCTACCTCTTCTTTATAACTTATTTTTCAATTGATTTGCTCTTCATCACCCACTTCTATCAATATTGTACAAACACATAGCACAATAGTTTGTCTCTTTCTGTTTGAAATGTTGCTTGACACCTCTCATCTACTTGGCATCTCTCCCTGTTCAGCTGCTCAATCCCTTGGCTCCTACCTTCTCTCTTCTTGCTCGCCGACAAAACTCTAGCTTCACCAAACAACACTTTTTGGCCTTCATTTATTCTCTATTATGCGCAGATCTGCTTGGCTAACATTTCCTCTTTTCTCGGCTCCTCGGACTCGCATATTTACGTAATATATCTACTTAGCCTTACGAATACACTCGAAGATGCACATTGAGGTGTACATTTACTAGGCATCTTTCTCCTCTGCTCCACCTAGCCATTTGTTCAGCTGCTTAGTCCCATGTTCATAAATATTCTCTCCTTAGCTCCTCCGCCCAAACTAACCTAACCCAGATCTGCTAAAAACAACCTCTCTCCTCTCCCCCTCAGCTCAATGTATACTTCTCGGTCTTTGACCTCTATGTAGCTCGGTCATTCCTTCACCTTGGCATTTTGCGAGTGAGTGTGTTAAGGTCGATCTCTATATAGCTTAGTCTTTGAATCCCACAGTGAGTGTGTAAATCTTGATTCTTTTCTCTACCGCATATCCTCTTTAGTATTTTGCTATTGTTGAGATTCATTCAAGTGTTTGATTAGATGCTCCACAAACTTTCCTTCTTCACAATTTATATATAGGCCTATTTAATTAGACCAACATTCATCTATGCCGCACTGCGTCACGACTAGCTCGACCTTCATGGTGTGTGTCATTTGAAGTGGCCAGCTCAGCCTCCGTGAGCTTGTCATCATATTTTTGTATACCCCCCTTTTCTTCTTTCTTTTCTATTTTTTTAGTTTAGCTCAGCCTCCACAAACCTTTTCGCACAACTCGACTTTTGCATTTTTTATCACAGCTCGGCTGCATCTTATTAAGACGTTAAGGAAAGTCTCTAACAGATCAATCCCTATAACATATTTTTCTAAGGATCGGGTCTATATTGATACTCGCTCAGGTCTTGAAGGCGTAGCTCTACTCGGCTACCTTTATTAGGACGTCAAGGAAAGTCTCTAACGGATCAATCCCTATAACGTAAATTTCCCCAAGGGTCGGGTCTATACCGATACTCGCCTAGGTCTTGAAGGCGTAGCTCTGCACGGCTACCCTTATTAGGACGTCAAGGAAAGTCTCTAACGGATCAATCCCTATAACGTAAATTTGCCCAGGGATCGGGTCTATACCGATACTCGCTCAGGTCTTGAAGGCGTAGCTCTGCTCGGCTACCCTTATTAGGACGTCAAGGAAAGTCTCTAACGGATCAATCCCTATAACGTAAATTTTCCCAAGGGTCGGGTCTATACCGATACTCGCTCAGGTCTTGAAGGCGTAGCTCTGCTCGGCTACCCTTATTAGGTCGTCAAGGGAAGTCTCTAACGGATCAATCCCTATAACGTAAATTTTCCCAAGGGTCGGGTCTATACCGATACTCGCTCAGGTCTTGAAGGCGCAGCTCTGCTCGGCTACCCTTATTAGGACGTCAAGGAAAGTCTCTAACGGATCAATCCCTATAACGTAAATTTGAATATATCCTGCAGAAAATGGCTTTGATTCAATATTAGAAAAGTAGAAGAAAATTACAAAGGTAAGAGGACTATTGGCATTATAAAAATAAACATAAGACTTGGTCGTTTTCAAAGGAGTGAAGTTTTCTTCTTGTGGATTTTGTCTGGTCGGACATTTCTCAGCAACCCTTCTCCTCATAGCCTTTTCACCACCCCTTCTCGGCGATCTTCATTTGTTCGTTCTTTGCTTCATATCTCCTTAAATCCTTTATCTCGGGCAATCTCCTTGGATTTGAAATGCTTCTCCTCCCTAGTTCGAATCTCATTCATGAAGTTAGCTTTGCACAGAGATAAAGCTTCATGGAAAGTTCGAGTGCCCAGACCTTTCTCAAAATCCATGACAAAATTATATTCATTAGGCTTCATCACCTTGAGCTAGATAGCTCTTCAACAATTGTTTTGCAGCTCAATGCATAATCTGCTCCGCTTATGAACATATGAGTTTGGAAGATTGAGACATGACCGTGCGGATCACTAATCCCATCGTATGAATCAATGGTGAGCAACCGAAAGTGATGAGGGATAACCACCTCTTCAATTTATTCTGATAATGGTTGGAAAACCTTAGGCATTAGTCAGGTAGTTTCAGCAACGGTGACATAGTTTCTTAAGACCTCGATCTGCTCCCTAAACTCCTTCATAGCTCTTCATTTAATGTCTGAGCTCACGCTCTCGATCCTCCAGTTGTTGTTTCAGCCCGACCTTCTGAGCTCAAGATCAGCTTGTTGACGTTGATGTTCATCATTTGGTTTTTGTTGTTCAACGTTTTTCTCTTGAAGCTCACAATGTGCCTCAAGCAGGTGAGCAAGTTGTGGGTTGGCATTGTCTTCCAGCTCGGATCTGGATGAATTTATGTTTGGTCTTCATCCTACAATGGGGGTAGGTTTTTTGAAAATGGAGCTAGGTCGTTGGAAAGTTTTACCGTAGCCCCACGGTGGGCGCCAATGTTCACGTATGTAAACATGAATTACAATATATGATATATTCAGTGGAGCTGCCTATGAGGAGCTCCAAGAATACTCTAAAATGACTAAGGTGAAAATATAATGTGTAGGCTAGAATGAATGAATCCCTCTTGCTTTCTAAGTGTCATCTTTTATAGTCATCACTTTCTTGACCTAATGGGCCTCTATATGGATGTCCAGGCCCATTAGCAGAATTGGCTACTCCTTCTCTGTGCACCTCATCCGTACATGACACATGGAGCTGGAGCATGTGCATCTTACGTCACTTGTCCGTGCAGGACGCGTGGCACACCATGAAACACTTCTTATGAGGACCACAACTTTCACAGTAACGTGAGGAAGAAGTGGAGCTCTAGTTGACCTGAAGAGTAGAGTTGAGCTAGGCATACTGAAGGGTCGAGCTGAGCTGGGCATGCTGAAGGGTCGAGCTGAGCATGCTGAAGAGCTGGTCAAGCTGAAGGGACGAGCTGAGCTGAGCATGCTGAAGGGATGAGCTGAGCTGGTCATGCTGAAGAGGCGAGCTAAGCTGAGCATGCTGAAGGGACGAGCTGAGTTGAGCTTGCTGAAGGGACAAGCTGAGCTGAGCATGTTGAAGGGTGGAGCTTTCGTGACCTGAACACTCAAGTTGAGCTGGATATGTTAAATAGTCAATGTATAGTAAAGTTCATGTTGTATGGTCCTCTATACCAGTCCACAGCCCACCAAGCGTCAAGCCTGTTTAGGCGTAGACGTTTGTTCTTCATAAAGTAAACCTGCATCAGTCCATAGTCCACCAAGCGTCAAGCCTATCAAGGCATAGACATTTGTTCTTCATAAAGTCGACCTGCTTCAGTCCACAGTCCACCAAGCGTCAAGCCTGTCAAGGAGTAGACGTTTGTTCTTCATAGGGTCGACATGTATCAGTCCACAGTCCACCAAGTGTCAAGCCTGTCAAAGAGCTGACATTTGTTCTTCACAAGGTCGACCTATTCAGTCCATATAAAGTAGGGTTCTTAAATAACAATTCTATCTTCATTGCCAGCTTGGCCTTTATTGTCACCATGGCTAGATCCACCACTCTTTTCTCCTTCTCCATGATAGCATAGCATAAAACCTTGATAAATTTTTAACGGCCAAAACATGAACTTTGCTTATGTAAGTTGAGTACACCTGCTTTGCTCATACACACTTAAACTCATCCCAAATAAATCATGTGATAAATAAAGTTCACAACGAATATGAAACTGCATCTCTACTATATTGAGTTTGATATTTTATCTTCATGTTCAGCTCGGCAACTCTGCACTTCCTCTATGTTTAGCACCTCGGCAGCTATGCACTTCTCATCTGCGTGACAGCTCGACACTCTTCATGTGCTCAACATTTCAGCAGCTCTGCGCTTCCCCTCAGTTCAACACCTCAGTACCTACTCAGTTCTCATCTGCTCGACAACTTGGCAACTCTCATCTTCTCGACACCTCTCTTTATTCAACTTCTCGATCCCTTGATGCTTCCACCCACTCTCTCCTTGACTCCTTAGATTTAAATAGCGTGTAACTTTCCTCTTAAGACATCAAGGACCCTTATGAATAGTTTGAAATGCTGTTCGTCACTCTTCTTCTAGCGCCATCTGCTAGACACTCTTCATCTGCTCGACAGCTCAGCAGCTTTGCATTTCCTCTGCTCGATAGCACGACATTACTCCCCTGCTTGGCACCATCAACTATTCGGTCCCTTGTTGCTTCCACACTCTCTCTCCTTGACTCCTTAGATTTTTACATAGTCTATAACGGTTCCCTCTCACCTCTATATCCTTGACCCTTTGGCCTCACCCCTTCTTCATGTCGTACTCTCATCCACCCTCATCTCTGCAGCTCCTCGACCTCACACAAGGTCTGCTCGGCCACTATTTTTGCTTAATCACTCTTTTAGCACTGTTTCACTTTGCTTCATTTACATTGTTGCTTGGCCTTTAGATATGCTCGGACACATATCTGCCTGATAGCTCAACAGCTCGACACTTCTCTTCTACTCGGCACCACACTCTCTCGTAGACACTTGACATCCTTGTTTGAAACTCAGGTAAGTGTGTTATGTTTGGGTACTTCCTCTACCTCTTCTTTATAACTTATTTTTCAATTGATTTGCTCTTCATCACCCACTTCTATCAATATTGTACAAACACATAGCACAATAGTTTGTCTCTTTCTGTTTGAAATGTTGCTTGACACCTCTCATCTACTTGGCATCTCTCCCTGTTCAGCTGCTCAATCCCTTGGCTCCTACCTTCTCTCTTCTTGCTCGCCGACAAAACTCTAGCTTCACCAAACAACACTTTTTGGCCTTCATTTATTCTCTATTATGCGCAGATCTGCTTGGCTAACATTTCCTCTTTTCTCGGCTCCTCGGACTCGCATATTTACGTAATATATCTACTTAGCCTTACGAATACACTCGAAGATGCACATTGAGGTGTACATTTACTAGGCATCTTTCTCCTCTGCTCCACCTAGCCATTTGTTCAGCTGCTTAGTCCCATGTTCATAAATATTCTCTCCTTAGCTCCTCCGCCCAAACTAACCTAACCCAGATCTGCTAAAAACAACCTCTCTCCTCTCCCCCTCAGCTCAATGTATACTTCTCGGTCTTTGACCTCTATGTAGCTCGGTCATTCCTTCACCTTGGCATTTTGCGAGTGAGTGTGTTAAGGTCGACCTCTATATAGCTTAGTCTTTGAATCCCACAGTGAGTGTGTAAATCTTGATTCTTTTCTCTACCGCATATCCTCTTTAGTATTTTGCTATTGTTGAGATTCATTCAAGTGTTTGATTAGATGCTCCACAAACTTTCCTTCTTCACAATTTATATATAGGCCTATTTAATTAGACCAACATTCATCTATGCCGCACTGCGTCACGACTAGCTCGACCTTCATGGTGTGTGTCATTTGAAGTGGCCAGCTCAGCCTCCGTGAGCTTGTCATCATATTTTTGTATACCCCCCCTTTTCTTCTTTCTTTTCTATTTTTTTAGTTTAGCTCAGCCTCCACAAACCTTTTCGCACAACTCGACTTTTGCATTTTTTATCACAGCTCGGTTGCATCTTATTAAGACGTTAAGGAAAGTCTCTAACGGATCAATCCCTATAACATATTTTTCTAAGGATCGGGTCTATATTGATACTCGCTCAGGTCTTGAAGGCGTAGCTCTACTCGGCTACCTTTATTAGGACGTCAAGGAAAGTCTCTAACGGATCAATCCCTATAACGTAAATTTCCCCAAGGGTCGGGTCTATACCGATACTCGCCTAGGTCTTGAAGGCGTAGCTCTGCACGGCTACCCTTATTAGGACGTCAAGGAAAGTCTCTAACGGATCAATCCCTATAACGTAAATTTGCCCAGGGATCGGATCTATACCGATACTCGCTCAGGTCTTGAAGGCGTAGCTCTGCTCGGCTACCCTTATTAGGACGTCAAGGAAAGTCTCTAACGGATCAATCCCTATAACGTAAATTTTCCCAAGGGTCGGGTCTATACCGATACTCGCTCAGGTCTTGAAGGCGTAGCTCTGCTCGGCTACCCTTATTAGGACGTCAAGGAAAGTCTCTAACGGATCAATCCCTATAACGTAAATTTGAATATATCCCGCAGAAAATGGCTTTGATTCAATATTAGAAAAGTAGAAGAAAATTACAAAGGTAAGAGGACTATTGGCATTATAAAAATAAACATAAGACTTGGTCGTTTTCAAAGGAGTGAAGTTTTCTTCTTGTGGATTTTGTCTGGTCGGACATTTCTCAGCAACCCTTCTCCTCATAGCCTTTTCACCACCCCTTCTCGGCGATCTTCATTTGTTCGTTCTTTGCTTCATATCTCCTTAAATCCTTTATCTCGGGCAATCTCCTTGGATTTGAAATGCTTCTCCTCCCTTGTTCGAATCTCATTCATGAAGTTAGCTTTGCACAGAGATAAAGCTTCATGGAAAGTTCGAGTGCCCAGACCTTTCTCAAAATCCATGACAAAATTATATTCATTAGGCTTCATCACCTTGAGCTAGATAGCTCTTCAACAATTGTTTTGCAGCTCAATGCATAATCTGCTCCGCTTATGAACATATGAGTTTGGAAGATTGAGACATGACCGTGCGGATCACTAATCCCATCGTATGAATCAATGGTGAGCAACCGAAAGTGATGAGGGATAACCACCTCTTCAATTTATTCTGATAATGGTTGGAAAACCTTAGGCATTAGTCAGGTAGTTTCAGCAACGGTGACATAGTTTCTTAAGACCTCGATCTGCTCCCTAAACTCCTTCATAGCTCTTCATTTGATGTCTGAGCTCACGCTCTCGATCCTCCAGTTGTTGTTTCAGCCCGACCTTCTGAGCTCAAGATCAGCTTGTTGACGTTGATGTTCATCATTTGGTTTTTGTTGTTCAACGTTTTTCTCTTGAAGCTCACAATGTGCCTCAAGCAGGTGAGCAAGTTGTGGGTTGGCATTGTCTTCCAGCTCGGATCTGGATGAATTTATGTTTGGTCTTCATCCTACAATGGGGGTAGGTTTTTTGAAAATGGAGCTAGGTCGTTGGAAAGTTTTACCGTAGCCCCACGGTGGGCGCCAATGTTCACGTATGTAAACATGAATTACAATATATGATATATTCAGTGGAGCTGCCTATGAGGAGCTCCAAGAATACTCTAAAATGACTAAGGTGAAAATATAATGTGTAGGCTAGAATGAATGAATCCCTCTTGCTTTCTAAGTGTCATCTTTTATAGTCATCACTTTCTTGACCTAATGGGCCTCTATATGGATGTCCAGGCCCATTAGCAGAATTGGCTACTCCTTCTCTGTGCACCTCATCCGTACATGACACATGGAGCTGGAGCATGTGCATCTTACGTCACTTGTCCGTGCAGGACGCGTGGCACACCATGAAACACTTCTTATGAGGACCACAACTTTCACAGTAACGTGAGGAAGAAGTGGAGCTCTAGTTGACCTGAAGAGTAGAGTTGAGCTAGGCATACTGAAGGGTCGAGCTGAGTTGGGCATGCTGAAGGGTCGAGCTGAGCATGCTGAAGAGCTGGTCAAGCTGAAGGGACGAGCTGAGCTGAGCATGCTGAAGGGATGAGCTGAGCTGGTCATGCTGAAGAGGCGAGCTAAGCTGAGCATGCTGAAGGGACGAGCTGAGTTGAGCTTGCTGAAGGGACAAGCTGAGCTGAGCATGTTGAAGGGTGGAGCTTTCGTGACCTGAACACTCAAGTTGAGCTGGATATGTTAAATAGTCAATGTATAGTAAAGTTCATGTTGTATGGTCCTCTATACCAGTCCACAGCCCACCAAGCGTCAAGCCTGTTTAGGCGTAGACGTTTGTTCTTCATAAAGTAAACCTGCATCAGTCCATAGTCCACCAAGCGTCAAGCCTATCAAGGCATAGACATTTGTTCTTCATAAAGTCGACCTGCTTCAGTCCACAGTCCACCAAGCGTCAAGCCTGTCAAGGAGTAGACGTTTGTTCTTCATAGGGTCGACATGTATCAGTCCACAGTCCACCAAGTGTCAAGCCTGTCAAAGAGCTGACATTTGTTCTTCACAAGGTCGACCTATTCAGTCCATATAAAGTAGGGTTCTTAAATAACAATTCTATCTTCATTGCCAGCTTGGCCTTTATTGTCACCATGGCTAGATCCACCACTCTTTTCTCCTTCTCCATGATAGCATAGCATAAAACCTTGACAAATTTTTAATGGCCAAAACATGAACTTTGCTTATGTAAGTTGAGTACACCTGCTTTGCTCATACACACTTAAACTCATCCCAAATAAATCATGTGATAAATAAAGTTCACAACGAATATGAAACTGCATCTCTACTATATTGAGTTTGATATTTTATCTTCATGTTCAGCTCGGCAACTCTGCACTTCCTCTATGTTTAGCACCTCGGCAGCTATGCACTTCTCATCTGCTTGACAGCTCGACACTCTTCATGTGCTCAACATTTCAGCAGCTCTGCGCTTCCCCTCAGTTCAACACCTCAGTACCTACTCAGTTATCATCTGCTCGACAACTTGGCAACTCTCATCTTCTCGACACCTCTCTTTATTCAACTTCTCGATCCCTTGATGTTTTATCTTGGTTTTCGGGTGTCAAACATTGATTACGTTTGAACCTTTTTAACCGGTGATATCTTATTTTTTCTTGGGAAGGGAAAAAGTAAGCAAAACCCTTGAGAATCGAGGTCCGGGAGTTGTTTTCGCTACGGGAAGGTGTTAGGCACCCATAACGACTATAGTATCCTATAGGAACCGTCTTTAATTTCTACGCGCGCGCTTTATTTTTAAATGCTATTTTGAAAGAAAATATTAAGCCTAAGAGTTTTTCTAAATGAAGAATTGGAGGGAGAAGAATGCGTTTGAATTTTTGTTTTATTTGAATTGAAGGAATTTTGTTCCTTGCCTACGTACCCGATTAAGGGATCAAATCCACCGTAGTTCTTTTCCAAAAATGTTTTTTGTTTTTGTTGGTTGATTTTAAGTTTGAAAATGGGATTTTGAAGAATGGAGATTGAGAGGCCTTAAAGGCATGAGAATTTATGAAATTGTGAGGTTGGATTAGTCATTTAGCAAAATGTGGTCTAAACATGATTAGAGTTCATTGAAATTTGATTAAGAAAATAAAGGGAAAATTACAATGGGATTTTGATCCCAAGGTTTATTATGAAAAAGAGTTTGAATGATGTTGTTCACATTTTTTGGAAATTGATTTTTCTAGGTTTAAAGCCTAAACCTACACCTAAACATACAATCCTAAACATACATCTAAACATGCATATTCTAGCTATATACCTAAAGTGGTGTGTGTGCATGTGTCGGTGCTTGTGTCGGTGTACATCATTAGAGTCCATTGTCCTTATTACATCACACCCTAGATACATTCTATGGCCCCTTTGCCAAGAAATTAAAATTGCATAAAGGGAAATATTACAAAACTCCTAAGTGTTTACATTCTAACTTTGGTACAAATTAAATTGCAAGAAAAAAAATAGAGATGAATATGGGATGAAATGGAGATGCTTATGAAATGATGAAACATGAAATGAAAGGAGTTAGTAGCACATGACAATATCAAAGGAAATAAAGCAAGAGAAACACCAGAACATAATGGATGGAAAATGAGTGCAAACATGGCTAAAATTTGTTCATAGAATGCAAGAACCATATGACCTATAATCCTCACATTCCAATACATTTTTAAAGGTTTAGAATCAAGTCTTGGAATGGGAATTAAGGCAACATGATCTACTTGGCATTTTAAAACAAATTTTAAGCATATGTGCATTATTTAACTACACAACTAACTTGTAAGCTAAGTAACCTACCAAAATTCACAATCATGCAGCAATATTAAACACAAACAGTGGCTAAAACCCCATAGAATCAAATGGCATAGGTCGCAAGTGTTCATCAAGAAAGTTGGGATTGGAATCAAGCAAATTTCCATCAATTTTAGCATAAAATGTCACAAAATAGCAAGAAAATTAGCCACATTATGTTCACCAATCTTTAATATGCAAAATTATCACAAGAACACCACAAAGTTGTCAAGAAATGTGTATGGAAATTTTTAGAATTTTTTAAAGGACTTTTAAGCTCAAAAATGTACAAAGCTCTTCACAAATTTGACACAAATACATCACATAAGCAAGATTTTTTATTACACATTTTTTATCAATGTTTCTCATGCAAAACCACTACACAAACATTACATATGCATCAAAAAAAACTTAGAAATTTTTATAGAATTTTTGCAAGAATTTAAAGCAAGGCAGGGGTGTATATAGCAAGGAAATCAGTAGAACATGCAAGAAATAGGGGGTGCAAGCAGCAACATGGACACAGGCCAGGCAGAATGGGCTCCAGGACGGGCCAGGATGGAACCATGGGTTGGACCATGGGTGAACCGGTTCGTTGGCCTATATAAGGCCTTGAACCGGTCCATCCTCCATTTCTCTTCTCCACTTCTCTCTCTAAGACCAAAACTAGAGAGAGAGAGTCTGCAAATGACTCTCTCTTCTCCGACGAGACACTCCACTTCCGACGTGGTGGCCCATGGTGGCGCCGCCGCGTCGGAGCTTCAATCTTCTCCGATCTAAAAACTGAACGCATCTTCTTGAAGCTCTTTCTCTCCTCTTTATGATTATGAAAACGTTTTCTTGAAAACGAGCTTAGATCGGAGTAGATCTAGGATTGCATCGTTCGGTTCTATGTTCTCAGTTTTCATGAAACGAAACCCTAACATGCTCTATTTTCTTCTCTGATTATGAAATTGAACTCGTATTTGAAAAACAACGGTGAATCTTCATGACTTTTCAAATTAGGGTTTCGTTTCGAATTTTCTTTGAATTTCTTCGAAGTTTTCACTTCGATTCACCGTTTATTTTCAATCTTGAGTCTTCGATGATGATTTAAAGTGCAAACGAGAGGATTCTTTTGAATATACCTGGATTTAGTGGAGATTCGAACTAAAATCTTTGAGAAAATTTCTGATCCTTCTTCTTCTCACTTTCTTCGTCCCTGTGATCGTGTGAATCCACTGGATTTGCACTTGAATTGCAGGGACCAGTTCGATGATGAAGGTTCTCGCGAAGAACCTCTGAGAACTTCAAAAAAAAAATCCAATTCGAAGTGAATTTTGCTGCGTGATTACTGGATTGAAACTTGTGTGACGAAATTGATGAAAACTTGTGGTGATTTGGCGTGGATTTTGTTCTGGTTTTATACTAGTTTGGATATTCTGGACAGTTAGGGTTTGAAGATGATGAACTTGTTCATCATTGTTCTTGAGCTTTTCTGGGTTTCTTGAGAGTTTTGATCGAAATGTTTGGGAGAGAGAAAGTGAAGATGTGTTTATGCTGAGTTGTAAAAATCTGTGTGGCATGGCAATGATTGGGGGCCTTTTATAGGCTGCCAAGTGTATTGCTGGACCAATAGGAATTGGACACCTGGATTTGGACTTGAAATGGCTCGGCCTTGGCTTATTTTGGATTTTGGGCTCTTTTGCAATTTTGAAACTTTGGAGGACTGATCTGTAAATGTAAAGAAGGACTAATCTGCAATTGTAAAAAAAAGATAAAATTTTGAAATAAAAAGGACTTAAAAAAGTAAAAATTCAAAACAAAAAGACTTGGACACAAATTTGGAAGTTTTGAGGACTTTAAAAAATAAAATAAAAAAGAAATAAAACAAAAATGGACTAAAAAATGGTAATTTGACTAAACGTAAAGTGAAACGATTTAAAACTGACAAAACGGACTAAAATGAACCAATGGCTTAAATGAGGTACTTTAAAGTAACCTCTCTCTGCCGAAATTTCGTGTGAAATGACCAAAATGCCCCTGGGGCTAAAACGACTGAAAATGATTCGGACACAATTTAAAAATGGACTTTTAACAGGGAATTGAAACTAAGACTCATACAAGTAAAATTAAAAGACTCAGAGACAATTTTAGAGTTTAAACTGGGTTTTAGCACATGAAAAGACTAAAATGCCCCTAGGGGCAAAACTGACTCAAAATGACTTCAAATGCAATTCTTGAAATGGATTTTGACATAGAATTGAAATGAAGCCTTATTCTAACCAAATGAAAAGACTCAAACAAAATTTTGAAGGACTGAGAGAAATTTGACATAGGAAATGACTGAAATACCCTTACATGTGAATTTTGCAAATAACATTGAAATAAAATGCAGAGAGAGATGCAATTGATCAGAGATAGTTCACATGACTTATAATGCAAGAAAAGAAGGATTGAATAAGTATTTTTAGGTCCAAAATTAGGGTATAACAGCTGCCCCTATTTAAGTTTCTTTGTCCGGAGAGTCAAGAGACGAAGTCTTAGAGTTGACGGGACGAAGATACTTAAATATTAACATTTGCACTGCTTTTGGACATAAAAATACGTTTTCAAATTTTCAAAGACATGAATGTTATGCAATACTTTGATTATGAATGCAAGACAAACAACTGGAGTCTATGGAACCTGTCATGCCACTGGGGATTCAGGTGGACACTGACAGGGTAGACAAACCAGGGAGTAGAAAATAGGGTACAAGTTGTTCTTTGGGTCGAACTAGCCACTTGACCGAGGGATACAAAACAAGGGATAGGTGCAAGCTGTTCTTGGAATCGAACTTGACACTTGACCGGAAACATAGACATATAGGCAGACGCAAGCTGTTCTTTGGATCGAACTTGACACTTGATTGAGGATACAAACAGATAGACAGACACAAACTGTTCTTTTTGGATCGAACTGGCCGTTTGGCTGGAGACATAGACAAAAGGGTTGATACAAGTTGTTCCTTTGGATCGAACTTGCTTGTTGGATTATCACCACGTCATGTGGGAAGGTGCAAACTGTTCTTTTAGATCGAACTTGCCGTTTGACCGATATCAAAGCATAAGCTGGGTACAAACTGTTCTTTTTAGATCGAACTTGTCGTTTGTCCGGAATCATAGGCATATAAGCAGGTACAAGTGGTTCTTTTTTGGATCGAACCTGGCACTTGACCAGTAACAAGATACAAATTGAAAGTCTGCTTTAACAAGATACCAATTGAGGGTAAATTGTCATTGACCTGATTTGAAAACAGACATGACCATTTTTGTTGGCCCAAGAGTAAATTGAGGGTGAATTGACATTGATTTGAGTTGAAAATTGACATTGAAAGAGAGATTGAAAGTTGAGATTGAATCAGAGACATAGACATTGGATTGAGAGTTGAAATTGAAAGAGTCATTGGAAATTGGAATTGGATTGAGATATAGACATTGACATTGCATTTGACATTGAGATTGGATTGGAATTGAATTGAAAATTGGAATTGACATTGACATTGACATTGGATATTGACATTGGATATTGACATTGAAATTGAAATTGGAGATTGACATTGAAATTGAAATTGAAATTGAAGATTGGAAATTGCTTCGAGTTGACTTTGAATTGAAATTGAAATTGAGATTGCTTCGAATTTGACAGTTGACATGGTTTGGATTTGAGATTGGAAAGTGGAGATTGCATCGAATTTGACAGTTGAAATTGAATTTGAATTTGGCATTGGAATTGGAATTGAAATTGAAATTGAATTTGACAGTTGACAGTTGGATATGCAACATGTATGTATGATATAGCAAGATTATTGGATGTATGAGCACATAAGAATGCATGATTATGCATGTATGAATGCTTGAAATGCATGATTGATTGGCAGTTGGACAGAGAAGCTTCACAAAGGCAGATGAGACATTGGAAGATTGGGCACGTAGTGGCTCGTGCTGCAACATATTCACAGGGGAAAACCTCTTTTGGAGAGACCGTCGTTGAGAGACGTGTCAAAACCATAGCTGAGGGCAATAAAACTTGTAAAGGAGGGATCCTTGGAAAATTCTTGGATACAGGTCGCCGTTGCTAGGCGTGTCAGTGCTGGGTAAACATTGGATGTTCGCATCTGTGGTCAATGCCTTTCAATTTTTCATTTTTCATTTTCAAACCCCACTTTTGCCTGAACCGCCCTTTCGGGTTTTCGATTCACCGGGGAGTAAAGATTCTTTTCATTGCCCCATTTTTGCCTGAATTGCCTTCATAGGTTGTCAATCAGCGGGGTGCTCATTTTTGCCTAAGCCGCCCTTTCGGGTTTTCAACTTAGCGAGCTTTTCATTTTCATTTTTTCCAATTTTTTCATTTTCATTCTGTTTTTTCATTCTTGCCATCGACCACAGATCATCCTGGGGAGTAACCTGCTTGTAACATGTATTGAAATAGACATTGACACTCATTTATTCATGCATGTTTCATTGAAATGTACCCTGTTGCTCAGGTTTGCTTTCAAAATAGACAGAAAAAGATTTTTTTTTAATTTTCAAAAAATGTTTGTTTCAGACATTAACATTACCAAATAGAAAGAAAATATTTTGTATATAGCATTGAAAAATGGAAAGATGAATAGAGTTTCAAACAATAGAAAGGCCCAAATTGATGTAGAAGAGTGAGAGTCAGCCAAAGGCATAACTTCACAGATTTACAAAGCTTGGAAAATGGTAATTTTATTGGTTGGTGATACATTGAACACGATGGCCGCTACATTTCATAGAAATTTTGAATTCACAAGTACAGAAGCTTCTGATGAAGATGATCATTGACGGTTGCAGATGCCCCAAGGGGTGATGGTGATTTGCCAGATACAGTTACTTGTCTTTTATCGTCAACCTCATTTTTGCATGAACCGCCCTTTCGGGTTTTCGGCTCATCGAGGCGCTCATTCTTGCCTGAGTTGCGTACAATCTCAGCGAGCTCTTTCATATTCATTTTTTTGTCCCTAACTTTTGCCTGGATCGCCCTTTCGGGTTTTCGACCCACCGGGAAGCGCATTTTTGCCTAGGCCGCCCTTTCGGGTTTTCGACCTACCACGCTGTTCTTTTCTTTTTAGACAAAGTATTTCTTGACTATATCGGCATTAACAGGATTTGGAAGCTCAACACCATCCATGTGTGTAAGAATCAAAGCACCACCAGAGAAGGCCTTCTTGACAACATAAGGTCCTTCATAGTTAGGTGTCCACTTGCCCCTTGGGTCGGGTTGCTGGCTTATCCTTCTTTTCAATACAAGTTCGCCTTCCTTGAATTCTCGAGGTCGGACTTTCTTGTCAAAAGCATTCTTCATCCGCACTTGATACAACTGTCCACGAGTCATAGCATCCATACGTTTCTCTTCAATCAGATTCAATTGATCATACCGACTTTGACACCATTCAGCCTCAGTTAATTTTGCTTCCATGATCACTCGAAGAGATGGAATCTCCACTTCCAAAGGGAGAACTGCTTCCATGCCATATACCAGAGAGAAGGGAGTTGCCCCGGTTGAACTACGCACTGTAGTACGGTAACCATGCAAGGCAAACGGTAGCATTTCATGCCAGTCTTTGTAAGTAATGACCATCTTCTGAACAATCTTCTTGATGTTCTTGTTAGCGGCCTCAACTGCACCATTCATCTGAGGTCTATAAGGAGAAGAGTTGTGATGTTCAATTTTGAATTCTTCACATAAAGCTTGCATCATACTATTGTTCAGATTGGAACCATTGTCAGTGATGATTTTGTTGGGAACACCATATCGACAGATGATGTTATTCTTGATAAACTTGACAACCACTTGCTTGGTCACATTGGCATAGGAGGCAGCTTCAACCCACTTGGTGAAATAGTCAATTGCCACTAGAATGAAACGATGTCCATTGGAAGCCTTCGGTTCGATTCTTCCGATCATGTCAATGCCCCACATAGAGAAAGGCCATGGGGAAGATATAACATTGAGAGCATGTGGAGGCACATGGATCTTGTCAGCATAGATTTGACATTTGTGGCATCTCTTAGCATGTTTGTGGCAATCACGTTCCATAGTTATCCAGTAATAGCCGGCTCTTAACAGTTTTCTTGACATGGCATGGCCCGAAGCATGGGTCCCAAAAGTACCATCATGTACATCATGCATCAACTTCTCAGCTTCTTGTTTGTCAACACATCTCAGTAAGACCATGTCATAATTCCTCTTGTATAGGATTTCTCCGTCCAGAAGGAATTTGCTAGCCCATCTTCTCAAAGTCTTTTTATTCCTGTTGGAAGCACCAGTTGGATATTCACGATTCTGCAAGAATTGTTTGATGTTGAAATACCAAGGCTTTTTGCCATTCACATCTTCATCAGCTTGATCTGGCATATTTTCAATAGTAAACACATGAGCGGGTCTATCAAGACGCTGCACTTTGATTACAGGAACATCATTCCAGTGATTGACACGAAACATGGAAGACAGAGTAGCAAGAGCATCAGCCATCTGATTTTCATCCCGAGGGATGTGGTGCAGCTCGACCTTTGTAAAGTACGTCAACAGACGTCTTGCATAATCACGGTATGGGATCAGCTTCTCATGATGAGTCTCCCATTCACCCTTTATCTGATTAATAACAAGTGCAGAATCTCCATAGATGTCAAGGTGCTTAATTCTCAGATCAAGGGCTTCTTCAATGCCCAAGATGCATGCTTCATATTCAGCTATGTTGTTCGTGCATTCAAAAGTTATTCGAGCGGTGAAAGGAATATGGTGCCCCTGCGGTGTTACAATGATGGCCCCAATTCCTTTACCATAAGCATTAACAGCACCATCAAACACCAATCCCCACTTGCTATTGGGATCCGGCCCTTCGTTGATCAGTGGTTCTTCACAGTCTTTCGCTTTCAAATACATAATCTCTTCATCAGGGAAGTCAAACTTAATTGGCTGGTAATCATCAAGAGGTTGACAAGCAAGATGCTCAGCAAGGACACTTCCTTTGATTGCTTTCTGAGCTTTGTACACAATATCATATTCAGACAACAACATTTGCCATCGTGCAATCTTTCCAGTAACAGCAGGCTTTTCAAAGATGTACTTGATTGGATCCATTCGGGATATCAACCAAGTTGTATGATTCACCATATAATGACGCAGGCGTTTGGCAGCCCAAACTAAAGCACAACAAGTCTTTTCAAGCATTGTATACCGAGTCTCACAGTCGGTGAATTTCTTGCTCAGATAGTAGATAGCATGTTCTTTCTTTCCAGTCTCATCTTGTTGACCGAGAACACAGCCCACTGAATCATCTAACACTGACAGATACATAATCAAAGGCCTTCCTTCCACCGGCGGGACAAGGATAGGTGGCTCCAACAGGTATTCTTTAATGCTATCAAAAGCTTCCTGACATTCATCATTCCATACAACGGGCTGATTCTTTCTGACCAATTTGAAAATTGGACCACAAGTAGTAGTCATATGAGATATGAATCTTGAAATATAATTCAGACGTCCGAGGAAACCTCTGACTTGCTTTTCAGTTTGAGGGGCTGGCATCTCTCTGATGGCTCGGACTTTGTCTGGATCAACTTCAATGCCTCTTTGGCTGACAATGAAGCCTAGCAACTTTCCAGATCTTACACCAAAAGTGCACTTGTTAGGATTCAAACGCAGCTTGTACTTTCTCAATCTTTCAAACATCTTTTTCAAATACACAACATGCTGCTCTTCATCACTTGACTTCACAATCATATCATCAACATATACTTCAATCTCTTTATGAATCATATCATGAAACAGAGTTGTCATACCTCTTTGATAGGTAGCACCAGCATTTATCAAACCAAACGGCATCACTTTATAACAGAATGTTCCCCATGGAGTGATGAAGGACGTCTTTTCCCTATCTTCAGGTGACATTCGTATCTGATTATAACCAGAGAAACCATCCATGAAAGAGAACACTTTGGATTGAGCAGTACTGTCAACAAGCACATCAATATGAGGCAATGGGAAGTTATCCTTTGGATTGGCTTTATTCAGATCTCTGTAATCAACACACATTCGAACTTTCCCATCTTTCTTTGGTACTGGTACGATGTTGGCAATCCACTCAGGGTATTCAGCTGTCATGAGGAAACCCGCATCAATTTGCTTTTGTACTTCAGCCTTGATTTTAAGAGCCATGTCTGGACGAGACCTTCTCAATTTCTGCTTGACAGGAGGACATTCAGGTCTTGTCGGTATCCGATGTTCCGCAATCTTGGGATCTAGACCCGGCATATCTTCATAGGACCATGCAAAGACATCTGGATAATCATGGAGAAGTTGAATGATCTTCTTTTTCACTTCTGGCTCAAGTGCAGCACCGATCTTGATCTCTCGTTTGTTCTCTTCAGTACCCAGGTTGATAAGTTCAATCTCTTCCTGGTGAGGCTGAATGGCTCTTCTTTCTTGCTCAAGCAGTCGAGTGATCTCATACGGTATCTCTTCATCATCATCCTCATCTTCAGCTTCGTATACAGGGAATTCAAAATTTGGAGGAACCATAGGGTCACTGTGTTCAACGGGTTTATTATGGTTCAATCTGCATAATATGATTGGGATGATTTTAGAAAAATGTTTTTTTATGCAGATTTTTGAAATTAATAAGAAAATACAAGATGTTTTGGTTTTTTCTGGCATTACCATTATTTCCAAGAAAAAGGCACTAAAAAGTAAAAAACAAAGAGTCGTGAGAAAGACGACAACTTTTATTGATAACGGCAATGCCGAAACAAACACGCCCTTACAATGATATCACTTTCGCCTTGGGCAGAGCGAAAGGATTGTTATTTTGAAAACAAAGAAAAACATGAGCAACAAGACACATTACATGGAAGCATGCATGACTAAAGGAACATCAATGGCCTCCCAATTTCTCACAGTGCCTCCTGGTATAACAAATGTAGGCACGTAACTACTTCCAGCAGTATCTTCAGCAATAGCATTGATGAACCCAGCACTGTAGAAAGTTCCTTTTGAAACACCAGAGGTCGGGGAGAATCCAAGGCCCTCTTTACGCTTGTTTTCCAAGATCTGAATTACCTTGCCCCAGCCAGCAGCTTGCCCTGCTTGAACAGCCTTCTGGGCGTCTTTTAGTGAAGCCTTAGCCCTCCGGGGCTCTGCACCTTCAACAGTTAAGCCTTGAAATGACGTCCCTTCGGCGGACCCTGCTTCAACACAAGAGAAAGATGATACTTGGCTAACCAGAAATGCCTCTTCACCATGTACAGTGACAATCTTACCGTTCTTCACAAACTTGAGCTTTTGATGCAAAGTAGAAGTGACTGCTCCAGCGTCGTGAATCCATGGTCTTCCGAGGAGACAACTGTAAGAAGCATTGATGTCCATGACTTGGAAAGTAATCTGAAATGTCTCAGGACCAATGGTGATTGGCAAGTCTACCTCCCCGAGAACATTCTTGAGGGATCCATCAAAAGCCTTAACCAGATAGCTGCTACCCCTCAGAGAAATTCCGTGATGGCTCAATTGCCTTAGTGTGGATTACATTCAGAGACGATCCAGTGTCCACCAACACATTGGATATCATGTCAGATCTACAATGTACTGAGATATGCAGAGCCAAGTTGTGGTGTTTCCCTGCTTCGGGGAGTTCATCGTCACCAAACCCCAAGTTGTTGCAGGCAGTAATATTACTCACTATCCCATCAAACTGATCCACAGAGACTTCGTGGTCAACATAAGCTTGCTCCAGTATCTTCATCAACACCTTCCTGTGAGCTTCTGAGCTCATGAGCAGGGACAAGATAGATATCTTTGATGGGGTTTGCAGCAGCTGGTCAACAATCTTATAGTCACTTTTCTTGATAAGCCTCAGGATTTCGTCCAGATTGGACTCTTCAATGGACTGGCCTGCTGGGCCGGTGTTCTTGTCAACAGGAGGAGCAACTGGTGGAGTTACCGTGGCAATAGGTGTCACCACCTTCTTTTGAAACAAGGGTGGACGGACTTTCCCGCTTCTCAGAGCTGTAATTTCACCGGCAACATTGTCAACTGTAGCTGGGGATACCAGAGGCACCTCCACTCCGTTCTCAATCATGGTTGCATTGTATTTGTAAGGAATTGCTCTTGTAGAGGCATAAGACACCGGACCAGGTAACCTGATCACCAAAGGCTCAACATTCCTTGTCTGAGATACACTTTCAACAGGAGAGTCATGGAACACTGGCACAATCACACATACATCACTAACGATCAAGTGTTTGTCATCCATCAGACTCTGGATATCATCTTGCACCACCCGACAGCCCATAGGATTTTGGAGACATTCTGAACAGGAAGCATGATCATGATTAAACAAAGAGGCTTGGCAGAGCTTGACATGTAATGGCACCAAGGGAGTGACAACATTGCGGACATCCAACATGGGATCTTCTTGAGGAACAAGGACTCTTTCAAAAGCCTCAATCATGTTAACAGCAGCATGGTTTGGAAGCGGGTTGTCAAGAACATGAGGAACACTATTCTCAAAACTCAACCGTCCCTTTTCTATCAGGTCTTTCACAATATATTTCAGAGCAAAGCAACCTTCAACATCATGACCTTGAGCACCCTGATGGAATTCACATGTTAGGTCCTGACGGAACCTGGGCGGCAATGGATTAGGCGGAGGCTTGCCTGGTCTGGTGACGCAGTTTCCCTTAGCAAGTAGGGTTGGGAGCAGCTCACCATACCGCATTGGTATTGGTGGAAAAAAAGGTTTGGGTCGGGGACCCTGTTGTTGCTGCCGTTGCTGTTGAGCAGGAGGCTGTTGTTGTGCCTGCTGAGGGATGGCATTGACGGGCATTGGTGGTTGACCCGGCGACAGAGGATAATGTTGATAAAATGGCGGGAAGAAAGGATGTTGAGAGTATTGCATGTATTAATAAGGCAGAGGTAATTGTGTAGCAGCTGCAGATGGGTTACCAGACACCATCCCTACCTCAGATTCTTTCCTCTTATGGTGGCCATTACCGTACTTCTTTGGTGCACTGGCTGAAGATTCACCCTTCTCAAGGACAATAATACCCTCTCGGACGGCCTCCTCTAGACGAGTTCCCATTGTGACCATATCAGAGAAGTTGTTTGGAGCAGAGACTATCATTCTTTCCTTATATTCCTTCTTCAGAGTCTTCAGGAATGTCTGCGTTAATTCTTCCTCATCAAGTCGGGGAGAAACACGGGCAGCTGCCCCTCTCCACCTCTGAGCATATTCACGGAAGGTTTCATCTGATTTTTGAGATAGGGCTTTAAGAGAGTCCCTATTTGGCTTCAGACGGGTATTGAACTCATATTGACCTTCAAAAGCAGCAGCGAGTTCCTCAAAAGTATGGATGTTGTCTTTGCTCAAACTAGTGTACCAATCTGCCGCGTCATCTGTCAAGCTACTCTGGAAGCAGTGGATCATCAGTGCATCATTATCTGCGTAATTAGCCATCTTTCGGACATACCGGATGACATGGTTGTGTGGGCAAGAAGTCTCATTGTATTTGTCAAATTCTGGCTCTTTGAATTTCTTAGGAACCTCAAACCGGGATACCAAGCATAGATCACGAGTTTTAGCAGGAGCACCATTGCTTCCCCGGCTAGCCTTGACCTCACGGAGTTCTCCAGCCAACTCCCTTAACTGTCTCTTCATAGTTTCCATCGCGGGATCTTGTCCACGCGGAGTATCGACATCAATCACTTGTTGCACAGTGTGTACAATAGGGTCGGTAACAACAGTGGTTACTTGAGGCATAGCAGTGGATACAGGAATCTATCCTTGACCAGCAAAACCAGAGACACCAGCAGCAGTATTAGGAGAGTAGTAAGCTGAGAGGCCATAGGGACGGCCGTTGGGCATAACAAAACGAGCATCAGTAGCCACAGTAGATAGTGGGATAGAGGGAATCACCTCAGCAGTAACTGGAATAGAAGTGGCTGGTTGTTCCTGTGCAGCCATCAGAGCAGACATAGTGTCATGAGCCTTAGCCAAGTCTTCTTTCATAGCAGCCAATTCGGCACGGAGCTGAGCATTTTCTTCTTCAAAGTTAGCCATCATTCTTCTCTTGTGAAATCTTGTTTGATGAATTCTATCTGGTTGGTAGACTTTGCGAACACGAGCCACTTTTCAGGCTGCGGCGGACAAAACCAGGAGGCAATGAGCACGAGAGAAGTTTTTGTGACCAATGGATGCATATGATGCATGAAATGTGTTGATGCATATGCAAAAAGACTCTTTTTTGTGTTATCGAAGGGTTTTCAGACAAATTATAAGCTTGTAAACATCACTAAACAACAATAATCATAAACGGGAAACAAACAACCAACATATAGTTTTACAAGACAATTTCAACATAAACAAATGGAAATAACAACAGGAAAAAGAAATCCTCAAGCATAGGAAGTGGAAGCGTCATCCTCAGACTCAGACTCATAGCTGCAGCATCGTGCGAAGAAGTCACGGGCCCCCCTAGCCCTCTTAGAGTCTCTCATAAGCAACCTATCTTTCTCTTCAATCTCCCTCTTAGCCTCAGCTAACTCTTTCTTCAGTGTCAAGACCTCATGAGTCTTCTGCTCATCCTTTCCATCCAAAGTCATGATCAAGTTCTCAGCCTCATAGTATCTAGCCCTCCACTGATGCTTCTCCCGATTCTCCATAGCTAGATGCTCCTGATACATCTCTTGGGTAGGTGGGAGTAGAGGCAAAGGCATGGTAGGAACAGATGCAGACACATATCTCATAGAGGGGTAAGGCATACCAATCTCCTCAGCTTGGTTTATTACCCACTGTGTATAGGCCTCATGAGCAACACCGGACCTTACACCCATATGCTTCACCTCTTTCTTCCGAAGCTTAGACCAAGCTTCCATGAAATCCTCTCTTATTCCTGTGGGAGCATTGAAGTAGTGGAAGAAGTAAGGAGCTGTAGCAAGATTGATGGGCTTATCTTTCATCGGAAAACCAAATTGTCGCAAAGCAAGCTCCGGGTTATAGTTGATTCCACCCCGGGTACCAAGAAGAGGTACATTAAGAAACTTACCACCACCAAAGATAATTTCCTTAACCCTAGAAGCGGGAGTGAGCCAAACCACTTCATTAGGAGTGAGAGCCATAATCCTCTGTGAAACAGACCAATTCTCCGGATTGGCGTGGAAAGACTCCGGAAGGTGCGAAATAAACCACCTATAGAGGAGAGGCACACAACAAAGAATATAACCACGACCCTTGCCGGAACGATCATGAATAGCATGGTATGTGTCAGCTAGCAAAGTAGGGACCGGATTCTTGGAGTGGAAGATCATAATAGCATTCATGTCCACGAAGCCATCAAGATTCGGAAAGAGAATAAGCCCATAGATGAGAAGTGCAAGAATAGCCTCGAGAGTGTCCTGACAAGTGGTATTGAGGTTGGCTTTCCCAAGAAGATACTCTGAAGTGAACCCTCGGATGCGTGCCTTAGTGACAAGATTCTTGGAGACATCGGTGGTCTTGAGATAGAGATCTTTAGCAATAACCAATGGAGTAAGAGGATGCTCAAGTCCTGAGAAAGGTACCCCCTTAGCAATAGATAGACCCATCAAATGAGAATAAGCCTCTAGAGTAGGCACCAACTGAAAGTCCGGAAAAGTGAAGCACCGATAGTCCCGATCATAGAATTGCACTAGAGTGTGCACAAGCTTCTCATCCACGTTAGTATGAAGAATAGGAAGTAAAGCCCCGTAGCGACGTCGGAAACCAGTCGGATCCTCAATCTTGAGTGCCAAATCTCTCAAACTAGCCAAATCCACTTCCTTGAACTTGTAGGAATTAGTCCTCTTCATTCCTACAATGTTTACAAATTCAACTTGTCTAAGCCCTTCGATAACAATGCATGGAAAAAGTTTATGCATGTATGCATGTATGCATGAATGCATGTTTATGTTCAAGTTCGGAGAAAACATGGTGGGTTGAAGTTCAAAGTCGAGGAGTCATGGGTGGACACGGTGTCCGGTGAAACTAGGGCTTTAGGATAATAGTAACCGGGTTCTAAAAAGGTTCCCAAGTTGCAACCTCTCCGACGTATATCACGGTGTCACGAGACAACACTCGCTCCATGATTATCCGTGGAAGGTCTAACTTGAGTGTAGTATCGCGTGACGACTAAAACTCGAGACAACACTCAGTTTAGCCTCTGCACTACGTCCTAGAAAAATGGCCATAGATGGGTTTGGTTATCTACGGTTCATAGCGTCATAGAACAATTAGAAGTAAAGTGCCTAAACGCGACAACACGCGCCGACAACATCACCCCCAAAATGCCTCAGCTATGTGGGATTGATCGCATAATCCAAAACACGAGGCGACCCCCGGAATGAATTGTCGATTATATCCCTCCTAAATCCTAAGTTCACTCAGCCCGGGTGCAGGACTTTTGATATTCTCACCCCACACGTTTGCAAGAAATTAAACATTTATTCACATAGGAAAGCAAATAAAAGAAACAAGTAAAAAAGAGCGCAAGCGTGGAAATAAAGACTAGGCGTAACTCTCGAATGTCCCCAGTGAAGTCGCCAGCTGTTTTATCTTGGTTTTCGGGTGTCAAACATTGATTATGTTTGAACCTTTTTAACCGGTGATATCTTATTTTTTCTTGGGAAGGGAAAAAGTAAGCAAAACCCTTGAGAATCGAGGTCCGGGAGTTGTTTTCGCTACGGGAAGGTGTTAGGCACCCATAACGACTATAGTATCCTATAGGAACTGTCTTTAATTTCTACGTGCGCGCTTTATTTTTAAATGCTATTTTGAAAGAAAATATTAAGCCTAAGAGTTTTTCTAAATGAAGAATTGGAGGGAGAAGAATGTGTTTGAATTTTTGTTTTATTTGAATTGAAGGAATTTTGTTCCTTGCCTACGTACCCGATTAAGGGATCAAATCCACCGTAGTTCTTTTCCAAAAATGTTTTTTGTTTTTGTTGGTTGATTTTAAGTTTGAAAATGGGATTTTGAAGAATGGAGATTGAGAGGCCTTAAAGGCATGAGAATTTATGAAATTGTGAGGTTGGATTAGTCATTTGGCAAAATGTGGTCTAAACATGATTAGAGTTCATTGAAATTTGATTAAGAAAATAAAGGGAAAATTACAATGGGATTTTGATCCCAAGGTTTATTATGAAAAAGAGTTTGAATGATGTTGTTCACATTTTTTGGAAATTGATTTTTCTAGGTTTAAAGCCTAAACCTACACCTAAACATACAATCCTAAACATACATCTAAACATGCATATTCTAGCTATATACCTAAAGTGGTGTGTGTGCATGTGTCGGTGCTTGTGTCGGTGTACATCATTAGAGTCCATTGTCCTTATTACATCACACCCTAGATACATTCTATGGCCCCTTTGCCAAGAAATTAAAATTGCATAAAGGGAAATATTACAAAACTCCTAAGTGTTTACATTCTAACTTTGGTACAAATTAAATTGCAAGAAAAAAAATAGAGATGAATATGGGATGAAATGGAGATGCTTATGAAATGATGAAACATGAAATGAAAGGAGTTAGTAGCACATGACAATATCAAAGGAAATAAAGCAAGAGAAACACCAGAACATAATGGATGGAAAATGAGTGCAAACATGGCTAAAATTTGTTCATAGAATGCAAGAACCATATGACCTATAATCCTCACATTCCAATACATTTTTAAAGGTTTAGAATCAAGTCTTGGAATGGGAATTAAGGCAACATGATCTACTTGGCATTTTAAAACAAATTTTAAGCATATGTGCATTATTTAACTACACAACTAACTTGTAAGCTAAGTAACCTACCAAAATTCACAATCATGCAGCAATATTAAACACAAACAGTGGCTAAAACCCCATAGAATCAAATGGCATAGGTCGCAAGTGTTCATCAAGAAAGTTGGGATTGGAATCAAGCAAATTTCCATCAATTTTAGCATAAAATGTCACAAAATAGCAAGAAAATTAGCCACATATTATGTTCACCAATCTTTAATATGCAAAATTATCACAAGAACACCACAAAGTTGTCAAGAAATGTGTATGGAAATTTTTAGAATTTTTTAAAGGACTTTTAAGCTCAAAAATGTACAAAGCTCTTCACAAATTTGACACAAATACATCACATAAGCAAGATTTTTTATTACACATTTTTTATCAATGTTTCTCATGCAAAACCACTACACAAACATTACATATGCATCAAAAAAAACTTAGAAATTTTTATAGAATTTTTGCAAGAATTTAAAGCAAGGCAGGGGTGTATATAGCAAGGAAATCAGTAGAACATGCAAGAAATAGGGGGTGCAAGCAGCAACATGGACACAGGCCAGGCAGAATGGGCTCCAGGACGGGCCAGGATGGAACCATGGGTTGGACCATGGGTGAACCGGTTCGTTGGCCTATATAAGGCCTTGAACCGGTCCATCCTCCATTTCTCTTCTCCACTTCTCTCTCTAAGACCAAAACTAGAGAGAGAGAGTCTGCAAATGACTCTCTCTTCTCCGACGAGACACTCCACTTCCGACGTGGTGGCCCATGGTGGCGCCGCCGCGTCGGAGCTTCAATCTTCTCCGATCTAAAAACTGAACGCATCTTCTTGAAGCTCTTTCTCTCCTCTTTATGATTATGAAAACGTTTTCTTGAAAACGAGCTTAGATCGGAGTAGATCTAGGATTGCATCGTTCGGTTCTATGTTCTCAGTTTTCATGAAACGAAACCCTAACATGCTCTATTTTCTTCTCTGATTATGAAATTGAACTCGTATTTGAAAAACAACGGTGAATCTTCATGACTTTTCAAATTAGGGTTTCGTTTCGAATTTTCTTTGAATTTCTTCGAAGTTTTCACTTCGATTCACCGTTTATTTTCAATCTTGAGTCTTCGATGATGATTTAAAGTGCAAACGAGAGGATTCTTTTGAATATACCTGGATTTAGTGGAGATTCGAACGAAAATCTTTGAGAAAATTTCTGATCCTTCTTCTTCTCACTTTCTTCGTCCCTGTGATCGTGTGAATCCACTGGATTTGCACTTGAATTGCAGGGACCAGTTCGATGATGAAGGTTCTCGCGAAGAACCTCTGAGAACTTCAAAAAAAAAATCCAATTCGAAGTGAATTTTGCTGCGTGATTACTGGATTGAAACTTGTGTGACGAAATTGATGAAAACTTGTGGTGATTTGGCGTGGATTTTGTTCTGGTTTTATACTAGTTTGGATATTCTGGACAGTTAGGGTTTGAAGATGATGAACTTGTTCATCATTGTTCTTGAGCTTTTCTGGGTTTCTTGAGAGTTTTGATCGAAATGTTTGGGAGAGAGAAAGTGAAGATGTGTTTATGCTGAGTTGTAAAAATCTGTGTGGCATGGCAATGATTGGGGGCCTTTTATAGGCTGCCAAGTGTATTGCTGGACCAATAGGAATTGGACACCTGGATTTGGACTTGAAATGGCTCGGCCTTGGCTTATTTTGGATTTTGGGCTCTTTTGCAATTTTGAAACTTTGGAGGACTGATCTGTAAATGTAAAGAAGGACTAATCTGCAATTGTAAAAAAAAGATAAAATTTTGAAATAAAAAGGACTTAAAAAAGTAAAAATTCAAAACAAAAAGACTTGGACACAAATTTGGAAGTTTTGAGGACTTTAAAAAATAAAATAAAAAAGAAATAAAACAAAAATGGACTAAAAAATGGTAATTTGACTAAACGTAAAGTGAAACGATTTAAAACTGACAAAACGGACTAAAACGAACCAATGGCTTAAATGAGGTACTTTAAAGTAACCTCTCTCTGCCGAAATTTCGTGTGAAATGACCAAAATGCCCCTGGGGCTAAAACGACTGAAAATGATTCGGACACAATTTAAAAATGGACTTTTAACAGGGAATTGAAACTAAGACTCATACAAGTAAAATTAAAAGACTCAGAGACAATTTTAGAGTTTAAACTGGGTTTTAGCACATGAAAAGACTAAAATGCCCCTAGGGGCAAAACTGACTCAAAATGACTTCAAATGCAATTCTTGAAATGGATTTTGACATAGAATTGAAATGAAGCCTTATTCTAACCAAATGAAAAGACTCAAACAAAATTTTGAAGGACTGAGAGAAATTTGACATAGGAAATGACTGAAATACCCTTACATGTGAATTTTGCAAATAACATTGAAATAAAATGCAGAGAGAGATGCAATTGATCAGAGATAGTTCACATGACTTATAATGCAAGAAAAGAAGGATTGAATAAGTATTTTTAGGTCCAAAATTAGGGTATAACACTTGATGCTTCCACCCACTCTCTCCTTGACTCCTTAGATTTAAATAGCGTGTAACTTTCCTCTTAAGACATCAAGGACCCTTATGAATAGTTTGAAATGCTGTTCGTCACTCTTCTTCTAGTGCCATCTGCTAGACACTCTTCATCTGCTCGACTGCTCAGCAGCTTTGCGTTTCCTCTGCTCGATAGCACGACATTACTCCCCTGCTTGGCACCATCAACTATTCGGTCCCTTGTTGCTTCCACACTCTCTCTCCTTGACTCCTTAGATTTTTACATAGTCTATAACGGTTCCCTCTCACCTCTATATCCTTGACCCTTTGGCCTCACCCCTTCTTCATGTCGTACTCTCATCCACCCTCATCTCTGCAGCTCCTCGACCTCACACAAGGTCTGCTCGGCCACTATTTTTGCTTAATCACTCTTTTAGCACTGTTTCACTTTGCTTCATTTACATTGTTGCTTGGCCTTTAGATATGCTCGGACACATATCTGCCTGATAGCTCAACAGCTCGACACTTCTCTTCTACTCGGCACCACACTCTCTCGTAGACACTTGACATCCTTGTTTGAAACTCAGGTAAGTGTGTTATGTTTGGGTACTTCCTCTACCTCTTCTTTATAACTTATTTTTCAATTGATTTGCTCTTCATCACCCACTTCTATCAATATTGTACAAACACATAGCACAATAGTTTGTCTCTTTCTGTTTGAAATGTTGCTTGACACCTCTCATCTACTTGGCATCTCTCCCTGTTCAGCTGCTCAATCCCTTGGCTCCTACCTTCTCTCTTCTTGCTCGCCGACAAAACTCTAGCTTCACCAAACAACACTTTTTGGCCTTCATTTATTCTCTATTATGCGCAGATCTGCTTGGCTAACATTTCCTCTTTTCTCGGCTCCTCGGACTCGCATATTTACGTAATATATCTACTTAGCCTTACGAATACACTCGAAGATGCACATTGAGGTGTACATTTACTAGGCATCTTTCTCCTCTGCTCCACCTAGCCATTTGTTCAGCTGCTTAGTCCCATGTTCATAAATATTCTCTCCTTAGCTCCTCCGCCCAAACTAACCTAACCCAGATCTGCTCAAAACAACCTCTCTCCTCTCCCCCTCAGCTCAATGTATACTTCTCGGTCTTTGACCTCTATGTAGCTCGGTCATTCCTTCACCTTGGCATTTTGCGAGTGAGTGTGTTAAGCTCGACCTCTATATAGCTTAGTCTTTGAATCCCACAGTGAGTGTGTAAATCTTGATTCTTTTCTCTACCGCATATCCTCTTTAGTATTTTGCTATTGTTGAGATTCATTCAAGTGTTTGATTAGATTCTCCACAAACTTTCATTCTTCACAATTTATATATAGGCCTATTTAATTAGACCAACATTCATCTATGCCGCACTGCGTCGCGACTAGCTCGACCTTCATGGTGTGTGTCATTTGAAGTGGCCAGCTCAGCCTCCGTGAGCTTGTCATCATATTTTTGTATACCCCCCTTTTCTTCTTTCTTTTCTATTTTTTTAGTTTAGCTCAGCCTCCACAAACCTTTTCGCACAACTCGACTTTTGCATTTTTTATCACAGCTCGGTTACATCTTATTAAGACGTTAAGGAAAGTCTCTAACGGATCAATCCCTATAACATATTTTTCTAAGGATCGGGTCTATATTGATACTCGCTCAGGTCTTGAAGGCGTATCTCTACTCGGCTACCTTTATTAGGACGTCAAGGAAAGTCTCTAACGGATCAATCCCTATAACGTAAATTTCCCCAAGGGTCGGGTCTATACCGATACTCGCCTAGGTCTTGAAGGCGTAGCTCTGCTCGGCTACCCTTATTAGGACGTCAAGGAAAGTCTCTAATGGATCAATCCCTATAACGTAAATTTGCCCAGGGATCGGGTCTATACCGATACTCGCTCAGGTCTTGAAGGCGTAGCTCTGCCCGGCTACCCTTATTAGGACGTCAAGGAAAGTCTCTAACGGATCAATCCCTATAACGTAAATTTTCCCAAGGGTCGGGTCTATACCGATACTCGCTCAGGTCTTGAAGGCGTAGCTCTGCTCGGCGACCCTTATTAGGTCGTCAAGGGAAGTCTCTAACGGATCAATCCCTATAACGTAAATTTTCCCAAGGGTCGGGTCTATACCGATACTCGCTCAGGTCTTGAAGGCGTAGCTCTGCTCGGCTACCCTTATTAGGACGTCAAGGAAAGTCTCCAACGGATCAATCCCTATAACGTAAATTTGAATATATCCTGCAGAAAATGGCTTTGATTCAATATTAGAAAAGTAGAAGAAAATTACAAAGGTAAGAGGACTATTGGCATTATAAAAATAAACATAAGACTTGGTCGTTTTCAAAGGAGTGAAGTTTTCTTCTTGTGGATTTTGTCTGGTCGGACATTTCTCAGCAACCCTTCTCCTCATAGCCTTTTCACCACCCCTTCTCGGCGATCTTCATTTGTTCGTTCTTTGCTTCATATCTCCTTAAATCCTTTATCTCGGGCAATCTCCTTGGATTTGAAATGCTTCTCCTCCCTAGTTCGAATCTCATTCATGAAGTTAGCTTTGCACAGAGATAAAGCTTCATGGAAAGTTCGAGTGCCCAGACCTTTCTCAAAATCCATGACAAAATTATATTCATTAGGCTTCATCACCTTGAGCTAGATAGCTCTTCAACAATTGTTTTGCAGCTCAATGCATAATCTGCTCCGCTTATGAACATATGAGTTTGGAAGATTGAGACATGACCGTGCGGATCACTAATCCCATCGTATGAATCAATGGTGAGCAACCGAAAGTGATGAGGGATAACCACCTCTTCAATTTATTCTGATAATGGTTGGAAAACCTTAGGCATTAGTCAGGTAGTTTCAGCTCCGGTGACATAGTTTCTTAAGACCTCGATCTGCTCCCTAAACTCCTTCATAGCTCTTCATTTGATGTCTGAGCTCACGCTCTCGATCCTCCAGTTGTTGTTTCAGCCCGACCTTCTGAGCTCAAGATCAGCTTGTTGACGTTGATGTTCATCATTTGGTTTTTGTTGTTCAACGTTTTTCTCTTGAAGCTCACACAGTGCCTCAAGCAGGTGAGCAAGTTGTGGGTTGGCATTGTCTTCCAGCTCGGATCTGGATGAATTTATGTTTGGTCTTCATCCTACAATGGGGGTAGGTTTGTTGAAAATGGAGCTAGGTCGTTGGAAAGTTTTACCGTAGCCCCACGGTGGGCGCCAATGTTCACGTATGTAAACATGAATTACAATAGATGATATATTCAGTGGAGCTGCCTATGAGGAGCTCCAAGAATACTCTAAAATGACTAAGGTGAAAATATAATGTGTAGGCTAGAATGAATGAATCCCTCTTGCTTTCTAAGTGTCATCTTTTATAGTCATCACTTTCTTGACCTAATGGGCCTCTATATGGATGTCCAGGCCCATTAGCAGAATTGGCTACTCCTTCTCTGTGCACCTCATCCGTACATGACACATGGAGCTGGAGCATGTGCATCTTACGTCACTTGTCCGTGCAGGACGCGTGGCACACCATGAAACACTTCTTATGAGGACCACAACTTTCACAGTAACGTGAGGAAGAAGTGGAGCTCTAGTTGACCTGAAGAGTAGAGTTGAGCTAGGCATGCTGAAGGGTCGAGCTGAGCTGGGCATGCTGAAGGGTCGAGCTGAGCATGCTGAAGAGCTGGTCAAGCTGAAGGGACGAGCTGAGCTGAGCATGCTGAAGGGATGAGCTGAGCTGGTCATGCTGAAGAGGCGAGCTAAGCTGAGCATGCTGAAGGGACGAGCTGAGTTGAGCTTGCTGAAGGGACAAGTTGAGCTGAGCATGTTGAAGGGTGGAGCTTTCGTGACCTGAACACTCAAGTTGAGCTGGATATGTTAAATAGTCAATGTATAGTAAAGTTCATGTTGTATGGTCCTCTATACCAGTCCAATGTTCAACAATTCTTTTAACTTTCGCTGGTCATAGTCATACCAGTTTTAGATGCAGAAAATCTGCACTACAAATCCAAGCAAATGGA
The DNA here is from genome assembly GCF_051527215.1 of Medicago sativa. NCBI lineage: Eukaryota > Viridiplantae > Streptophyta > Magnoliopsida > Fabales > Fabaceae > Medicago > Medicago sativa. Next base: position 34,054,368 of record NC_140755.1, on the reverse strand, counting down.
GTATTCCAATTAGAATTAGAAATATTAGCTCTAACCAACTTGGAAAAGCGAATCCTTAATTGAAATTGTACGGTTGTTGTCTGTAATTCCTCTAGAACGGGACATCCTTCGACAATCTTGTTGAAACATTCATTATTATCTCCCAAATGGTAAATGTTATCCAAATGGAGAGTTTTGAGCAGTGGAAAATCCAATTGAGGAACAACATTGAGTGTTAGTCTCTTCAACTTAAGAACCACAAGGTTCTTGCAACTGAAAACACTGGAATGTGTAGGACCTAATCTGGTTTGAAAATCATAATCAGTGTTAGAAAAGTCTAAAAAGAGACTCTCAACTCCTTTTTGCACAGCAACAGGAACAAATCTATTGATATCTTGTGGATCACATCCCGGGGAGGTACCACATTTGAGGCGGAACGATTGTAGGGGCAAGGCGGTGTTACGGGTGAGCATGACAGAGTAGACAAAATGTCGAAAAGTGGCAAAGTCTGTAAAGCTTTGGTCATCGAAGTCGAGAGTGAGAACTGAACGCCATAATGGTTTCCATCTTTTGGAGAGGATGCTTGTGGCTGCAGATGTTTTGGTAGGGAGAAAGGAGAGAATATGGCAGATAACGGAGTCCGGCAGGTTGCTGATTCTATCGACAGATGGAATTGAACGCTGGGAGGACATCGCAATTGAGATATGGAAGGATGAGAGTGTGAGAATAATGAAAAGTAAGGGTTTGGAGACAAAAGCGTTTCAGCTTTAGCCGAGTGAGGTTAAATTTTGTTTGCGGGGTTTGAAAAGAAATAAGAGTAAAACAAATTTCCCTAAAAAAAACAAAAAAAGAGTAAAACAAAATTCCCTCAAAAAAACAAATTAAAAATAAAAATTAAACCATAATCTTTTTGAGAAATTTTAGAATATTGGACTCAAAGATAACAACATAAACATTTTTTTTTAGTAAATAACAACATAAACTAAAAACAAGTATATTTGTTATTTTGAAAATATCTATTGACATCGACAATGTATAAAAATCGTACTCCAACAAAATTTCATAATTATTTATTTAAAATTCATGATTTTTTTGATTTTAAATGCCTAATGGTTTTTGCAAAATATAAAACCAATTTGTTTAATTTTTCTTCTCCCTGTTATCCAATTCCCTTAAATATAGAAAAAAAAAACAATATATTTTGGCATAAATATAAGAAAAAGTTTATTCTACTATTTTATGAAATAACTATAGAAAAATAGTTTATTTCCATCAATTTCAATCTCTTAATTTCACTAATTTTCATTTTTCCTTCAAAGAAAACAAACTAATTTTCATTTAAAAAAAAGGCTTAATTGCAGTTTTGGTCCCCTTATTTTCAAAACTTCTCAATTTTGGTCCCCCTATTTCTAAATCAGCAATTTTAGTCCCCCTATTTTGTTAAATTCAGAAATTAAACTCATCCCTTGCCACTTGTGCTGATATGGCACATTAATATATTATGTGGCATTTTCTATTTTAAATAATCAGTCCCACATCATAATATATTTAAAATAAAAAACAGTATTATATTGTTAATTATAATATTATATTTTTAATAATTGTTAAGCAGATAATTAAAAGAATGGACAAGTGTTATTGAAAAAGGCAAACAGTGTTAAAACGCAGAAACATGAAAACGCATAACCGCTCAAGAACCCTAGAATGCCAACACTCAATTCTTGCGATTCTGGAAACTAAATCACGTTTCTGATGCTTCGATTTTGAAACCCAAAACTTACATTCTTCATCATCGAATTGTTTTTCTCAAGCTGTTCTTAGTCGATCACTTTCATTTTTCTGTGAATAACCATCAACTCATTAACCGTGATGAATTCATCTATGAAGGCGAAGGTGCTGGAGAAAGGAGAAGGGGGTCGAGATGCATCTCTGTATTCAAGGTATGTGTATATTTTCTCTTTTGCCTAATGTTTTTTCATTACGTGATTTTTAACAAAAGCCAAAGACTACCTAGGTTAATCGCTGATCATGAATATTAGTGGTTTGTTCAAACTGTGGCATGCTACAGTGCTGCAGCTGATATTTGACAATACTCTGTAATAAATAGTGTATCACGGAGTAATGGTGATATTTTTAAAATAATCATTACTTTTAATGTTGATATTTTAAAATAATCATTACTTTTAAAAATTAAATATCAACTTTCTATAGCGGTAGATATAAAATTTGATTTTTGAGATATAAACGCATAAAATCTGCAACAATTGCGGTGCAAATATTTTATGACATTTTTATTTAAAATAAAAAATATTTAATAGAAATTTTATATTAATGTTGATATTTTGAAAATAATCAACAGTTTTCAAAATTTTATTATCGACTATTGCATATTGATGCATAATATTTTTTCCCTACATATACAAGCATATGAAATCCTTAACGAGCGAGGTTGAAATATTTAACGGTGCTAATATTTATTATCTATCAATGACATCGATAATATAACAAAAAAATTATATTATATTTTTTTGTTATATTTTTCCCTCAAAAAATATAACAAAAAAATATAATCTAATTTTTTTTAATGACACCAACAACAATCTTTATTATAGAAAAAGTTGTTTAAAAGTAGAATTGGGATAACGAAAAAGTAAGTATAAATATATTCATTTTTGAGGGAAAATATACTCATTTAATTTGTTACACTTTTTAAATGATAAATGAAGAAAAAATTAGACACATATATATTCACATCGTGTTTGGTACATTTTTTAATATTTTAATTTATTCTTATCCATCTGTTAAATGAGTTATTTATTTGTATTGAAAATTGAGAGCATTTTTGAAAAGAGAAAAAGTTAATTAGCCCAAAAAATACTGAAAGAGGTTATTTTCTTATCTATACTGTATATAAAGAAAAGTACAAAGAAAAGTACCCATTTCAGCTCTTTTGGGCTGTCTTTTTCTTTTCAAGAATGCTCTTTTGGGCTGCCTTTTTCTTTCCAAGAATGCCAGATTTTTTTTTCCTTTATCATTTAAAAAGTGTAACAAACTAAATGAATATATTTTTACTTACTTTTCCATTGTCCTGATTATACCCTTAAACAACTTTTTCTATAATAAAAATTGTTGGTGTCATTAAAAAAAGAATTTAAATTATATTTTTTTAATATTGTTGGTGTCATCGAAATATATAATCATTGTTAGTTTGATTTGTTATAACTTGAAAGCAACAAACATTTATATTTTAAGTTTTAATCAAAATTAAAATTTCATAAATAAAAAGAAGATCGTTCATAATTTTCAAACATAAGCATAATAAAAAGAGCGGAAAGACGAGCACGTTAGTGCTCGTCTTTTCGCTAGTATAGTATAGATGTACATAAAAATTTATTTTCACATATACTCCATCCATTTTACAATATATGTCGCTTTTGAAGAATTATTTTGTTTCACTTTACTTGTCACTTTCAAGTTTCAATGCAACATTAGTTATCTGTTTGTCAATAATACTCTTATCTATTTATTGTAAAGAGAGAAATAATAGAAATAATAAATGAGTAATAGTATTATAGAAAAAACACAAAGGATTTCATCAAAAATAACAAAATTTATTTAATTTCTTGGTATGTGTAATTTCCTCAAAAACGATAAGTATTATGAGACAGATGGAATATAAGTAAAATTCCCAACCCAACAGAGTTAATTATGGGTTCATCAAAGACTTCTGGTTGATATGAAGGATGATCTAATGTGGTTTGTGTCTGAGTTCCACCGCAATGGTAAGCCTTCGAAAGGTATAAACAACACTTTTATCACCTTGATTCCTAAGAAAGAGTGTCTGCGGCGATTGAATGATTACCGACCTGTTTCCTTGGTCGGAAGCTTGTATAAGGTGCTGGCCAAACTCTTAGCAAATCGACTGAAGTGTGTTATTGGCAGTGTTGTGTCTGATTCTCAGTCTGCTTTTGTGAGAGGAAGACACTTCCTTGATGGTATTTTAGTAGCTAATGAGGTGGTAGACGAAGCGAAAAAAATTAAATAGAGACCTTCTTCTTTTTAAAGTAGATTTCGAGAAGGCCTACGATTCGGTGGATTGGAATTATTTGGATGATGTGTTGTGTAAAATGTCTTTTTCGGTTCTATGGAGAAAGTGGATGAGAGAATGTGTTACAACGGCAACAGTGGCTGTTCTTTTTAATGGCTCACCTACGCAAGAGTTTTCCTTGGCACGTGGGTTACATCAGGGGGACCCCTTGTCTCCTTTTCTGTTTCTTGTGGCGGTGGAGGGGTTTCATGTTATGATGGAGACTATGGTTAATAATAATATGTTCACGGGTTATAAGGTGGGGCGTGAGCAATCTTTGACGGTTTCTCATCTTCAATTTGCAGATGATACCTTAATTGTGGGAAACAAGAGTAGGGCGAATGTCAGAGCCATGCATGCCGTTCTATTTTTGTTTGAGGCGATGTCTGGATTGAAAGTTAATTTTCTGAAAAGTGAATCAGTTGGTGTAAATGTTAGTAATTCTTGGTTATTGGAGGCGGCAACTGTTTTAAATTGTAAAGTGTCAACTTTGCCAATTATGTATCTTGGTCTACCTGTGGGTGGGGATTCCCGTCGGTTGCATTTTGGGATCCTACAGTGAATTATATTAAATCCCGTCTGTCTAGTTGGAAGAGTAAATATTTATCGTTTAGTGGTCGTCTTGTTCTCCTAAAGTCTGTCATGACCTCGCTCCATGTCTATGATCTTTCCTTCTTCAAAGCTCCCTCAGGTATAATCTCCTCTATCGATTGTCTTTTAATTCGTTTTTTTTGGGGGGGGGGGGGGGGTGGGTGTGAGGATAATAGGAAAATATCTTAGATTGACTGGAAAATGGTGCTGGAGGCAGGTAACAGATCATGAGGGAGGGCATGTGGTTTAGATTGTTGGCGGCCATATACAGTCTGGAGGTGTGGCCGCTTGCAGGCAGGAGACAGAGAGGGGTCTGGTTGGTGGAGGGATTATGTAGGATCTGTGGTGGTTTTGGGTCGGCATTGGCCAATTGGTATGCTAACAATGTTGGAATTAAAACTGGAAACGGATTACATGCTTTGTTTTGATTGGATAGCTGGCTTAGTGATGTGTCTCTCCGTGCGTGTTACCCTAGGTTGTATGATTTATCTGACAATAAATTATCAACTGTCGCGCATATGTACGCAATGGGGTGGGGTGAGGGTGGAGAGGCGTAAAAGTGGAGAAGGAGGTTATGGGCGTGGGAGGAGGAGTTAGTAGCGGAGTGTAGGACTTTATTACTGACAGTTTCTTTGCAGGATGATAGTAATGATGTTTGGACCTGGATTCCTGATCCTTCCAATGGTTATACAGTTAGAGGGACGTATCATACTCTTACTGACGTTACGCCTCTCAACATTGGTGCTTCTTTGATTTCTAATGACATTCTTTGGAGGAAGGACGTTCCGCAAAAGGTCTCGATTTTTGCTTGGCGGCTCTTTCGGAATAGGTTGCCTACAAAGGGTAATTTGTTTCGTTGGGGGATTATACAACAGGATGATCAGATGTGTGTAGGTGGGTGCGGAGTGCAAGAGACTATTGTTCCTTTATTTTTAAACTGCGGTATCTTTGGCCAGATTTGGCAAATGGTGCTGAATTGGTTAGGGGTTTACACAACTTTACCGACAACTACTATGGATCATTTCTTGCAGTTTAGTTCAGCTTCAGGATATGGAAAAGGGAGGAAATCTTTTATGTCTCTGAATTGGTTTGCGACATCATGGGTCCTCTGGAAAGAAAGAAATAACAGAATTTTTCGGGGTGAGGAGAACATTCTTCTTAAACTTCTGGAAAACATAAAACTTCTTTCCTTCTAGTGGCATAAGTCAAAATTTATAAATTTCCCTTATCAGTTTCATGATTGGTGCCAAAGCCTTATGTTATGCTTGGATGGTGCTTAATCTCTGTTATTATTTTGTTTAAACTCTCATTGTAATTTGTGGTCTATTTACTCTGGTACACCTTGTGCTGGAGGGATATTTTGTTGTTATTATAATTCATTTTGATTTCTTAAAAAAAAAAAAATTATTTTACAGATTTTTGTCCATATAATAGGAACAACTCTACTATATTAAAAACGAAGAAGGAATTAGCAATATTTTTTCCCAAATTATAAAATGATGAGATTGTGACCTAATCTCATCTCGCCCTCACTTCTCAAATGGACAAATTCACTCATTTCTTCCGTTCACGCTGCCACCACGCCCTTCGCTTCTGATTTTTTCTTGTCAAAGGTAGCAGCATATCCCTCTATCTTCGCCATCTTTGATTCTCACAAAACAAACAACTTTGCTTGCTTTTTCTGTACTGCAATTACAGTTTACAGTTTTGATTTTTCAGTCCTTCAAATTTCAATGGCGGAAGATATAATAAGCACTTTACCAGACCCAATTCTGTGTCACATTCTCTCTTTTATGCAAACCAAACATGCCGTTGCCACAAGCATTCTTTCCAAGAGGTGGAACTGTTGGAACACTAGTTAATTCTAGTGAAGAAAATTGGAAAGAAAAACACTATGAAAGAACTAGTGTGTGGGTGTGACTTAAAAATGTCCCACATTGAAGGGTCACCACAACTAGTAAGTGTTTATATATGGGCAAAGTGACCTCCAAGGGTGTGCCCTTGGGGTACCTAATTTTGTGAACGGGTGAACGCTTACAAAATATATATATATCGCGCGTGACGACGCCGTCGTCCGACCCGGCCGGGTCGGGTCGGGTTTGGGTCGTGGAATAAAAAAATGATATATATATTTTTTTGTCACTTGAAAATGTTAAATTAATTAATTAATTTAATCATTATCTGTAAGCGCTACGCGTAACAAATAAATTTGTTACGATCCGACCCGATCCATAACGAATATCCAGAAACTTCCGGATATATCCAATTAAGAAACAAAACGCGTTTGCTTAAGGATTAAGCAGACTTAATCCCCAAGTCACTCGTTTTTTGTTACAAACTCTCCCTATAAAAGGAGAAGTTCGCCCCACTCATTCTTCACACCGAAAAGAATTTCATTGAGTTGTCGGGAATTCTTTTCTTCTCTTCTCCCTTTAACTTGTGTTAACAAGTTTCTTCTGCTTCTACTCCTTTCTGTCCCTTTCGGTTTCAAATAGAGCGGTTACGTACCGTATCAAGTGGCTTCGATCAATCGATTGAACCATATTTTAAGAGTGTTCTTAAGACCATAGTCCCTTCTTCGGTTTAATGTCCCTTCGGAATTAAGAGTGGTCTTAAGTTCACAGTCCCTTCGGAATATAGAGTACTATTAAGATCGTAGTCCCTTTTTGCAATACTGATGTCCCGTCAGAATTAAGAATGATCTTAAGAGTATATAAATTATTTCAATAATTTTCTATTTAATGAGAAATGGTAGTATCACCATATTTGAGTGGTCGTAGTGCCATATTGATGTTTTGGAGAAGTTAAAGTTAGAATGATGGTAACACCATATTTGAGTGGTCTCAGCACCATAATAGAATGGTAATAATACCATATTAATTTGAGTGGTTTCAATATTAAAGAGTGGTCTTAGAACCATATTTGAGGGTGTAATTCTCGAACGATTTTCTACAGTGCAGTAGTTAATCGAACAGTTGTAGCTGGACTTGTTTTATCCTGGAGGCGGCGTGGTTGATAGTCTACCTTGCACAACTTTGGGTAGTGCCACGAAACATCTTAAAGAGAGCGACCTGGTCGTGACTCAACCTAGTAACAATTTCGGTAGAAAACAGAATTTGGAAATCCAAATTTAACAGTTTGGAAATCCAAAAACAACAATTTTAAGACGTTTCGATCTGCTATGTCTACTGAAGAAGTTACTTATTGAGGTTAAGTTGTCCTTAAATACATTAAGGATAAATCAAGCTATAGATTTACATCTTTTGACTGAAATGATGAAGTGATTGTTGTTTCAATCAACAACGCTAAAAATTTATTTGATGAAAACAATAATTTATTACAAAACAAATTATTAGTTACAGAACCAAACAAGTTTTGATTGTTACAAAACATGAGAAAAACGTTTGGAGCTCATAATGCGAGCGTCGCGTATTTTTTGTTACAAAATAGTAACAAGATAAAATAATTTAGTTCCATTTGTTACAAAATAGTAACAAAGAATGGAAAATGATAAAGTTTTATTTTATATAAAACTTAATGTCCCTTACGTGTTATTTTAAAACAATAACAAGAATTGCCATAAAATGGCATACTGGATGTATAGACATGTTGGATGCTCTAAATATTAGAAAGAATCTGAATTTCAGATTTTATTGAATAAGACTGAGTTGACTCAGACTTAAAGAGAGATTTGTGTATCATGCATTCTTGTGGGAAAAGGTTGTGCCTTTGATGATATGTTCAAAATTAAATTCCCTTTCTATATAAGTTGGGTAATTTTAATATTTGACATATCAAAATTGATCATGAACAAGAGTTTAATTTTTGAGTAACTTGGACTTAATTCCAACGTTATATATGAACCAAAAAGTTCATATAAATCAGAATTTAGAGAATTTGAATCTCTAAACATAATAAATTATGATATGTGTTAAATTGATGACACATAAATTAGAAATGATAAAATGATATTTTTATCATATTTATTGATGACTGTGAACTTTGGAAAAATAAAATTGATATGCTTGAATGTTCAATTTTTTATAACGAAAATTGAAATTTATAGAGTACCCAAGTCTAAGAACAAAAATTCTAATTAAGAAATTTTTGAAGAAAAGACAATCCAACTTGTCTTATTTTTGAACTTGGTATTGTCTGGACTATATTTAGATCCTGGACCCCAAGAGAGTTGAACTCACTAGTAGAGCCTATGAATATGTATTCATCGGGTATGCGATAAATAACGAAACATATAGATTTTATGACCTAAATGTTAAAGTGATCATAGAATTTAAAAGATGTCGAATTCTATGTAAATATTTACCCCTTTAACTATAGAATAGTCGGGGCAGTAGTGGGGGCTCTAATGGGAGCACGACATTAGTGGGGGCAAAATAAATTCCCTTCTAAAAATTAAGAACTAGTGGGGGCATTATATCTAATCACATTCATGTAATTAGAAATAGTTATGAAAACATCATACGAGATGTTATAGAACCTCAAGGAGGTAAGAAAACTAAAATTGCTAAAGAGTATGAACTTGGTTTATACATTGGAAGAAGATTCATTAAGCCTTAAAGAAGTTATATCCTCATTGGATGCTGAATTATGGCAAAAACAATAAATGATGAAATGAATTTTCTAGAGTCTAACAAAAACATGACACCTGGTTGACTTGTCTCATAGTTGCAAAACCAATCGGTTGTATTTGGATTTTGGAAAAAGGAACTAAAACCTGATGGTACGGTTGATGAATACAAGGCTCTCCTTGTAGTCAAAGGTTTTAGACAGAGAAAAATATAGACTTCTTCGACATTCATTCACCAGTCACGAAAATCATATCCATAAGAGTAATAGTCCCTTTAGCCGCCGTTCATAACTTGATAGTACTTCAAATGGATGTGAAAGTTGCCTTTTTTATGGTGAACTATAAGAAGAAATCTATATGGAACATGTTGGAACAAAATGTGTTTAACAATGAACCTTAAAAAGTTTTGATGATAACAAGGTATTAAAAATTGTAAATTGGACTAGCTAATATTTGTTCAAGTGTACAGGACCACAGTTAAAAAAGTTACATCATTAATTGGTTCTGAATGAGCAAATAAAGAGCAAAAGAAAATGAAGCTTAGATGATTCTGAAGGCAATACGCTCCTGAAAGTAAAAGCGCTCCTGAAGTCAAGCTGCTCCTGAAGAATAGTGCTCCTGAAGACAAGAGGTCCAGAAGCCACATCATCAGAAGCTGCACCATCAGAAGCTGCAGAAGCTGCACCATCAGAAGCTGCAGAAGCTGCATCATCAGAAGCTGCCTCATCAGAAGTCATTTCACCAGAAGCTGAAGATCAACTGGATTTGCAAAACATTCAAAGATTGAAGAATCTACATTGCAAAAGCTGTCTATTGGTTTCGAAAACACAGCAGAAAATCAGTGGAACATTGCAACGGTCATTTCAAAGGTGTTTGAAGGCATGTGCTTGCAATTTGGACGAAAGCGTTGACATTGTACTTTGTACGAATTGTACAACCACGTTCTCCACTACTCTGTTTTGTGTCCACGCTACAAGACAAGAAAACAGCTCCAGAATACGGTCTCGCCTGCATATATGTTCCTTTGGATAAGGAATGGATTTCAAATTGGTTCTTCATGGGACAACAACCAAATCAGGCAAAAGATCATTGGTGAAAGATCAAGCTTCAACAACGACTCTTTGGTGTGCTGGCAATTTCACAACGTCTCTTTCACACCTCTATATAAAGGAGTGAAGACTTAGAGTTTTTGTAATTCAAGAACGTTGAACGATAGACTCATAACATTTTTACAAGTGCCAAACCTCTGCTGAAATTGTTCTGCATTCACTTAGAATTTCTGTGTCTCAAAGTCATATCTTAGAAATTCTTAAGTTCATTGAGTCTGTATCTGATTTGTATTGTGAGCACCTCTGATTGTATATCAAGTGTTCAACCTTAAACAATTTTCTGTGTAATTTTGTTTAGTTAGGAAGTCTCTTGTAGTTGTGCTTGAGCAGGAAGTCTCTTGATTGTGTTCTTGAGCAAAGGAAGTCTCTAGCTTGTGTGCTTGAGCAAAGGAAGTCTCTTGCTTGTGTGCTTGAGCAATTGTAATCATATATTACTCTTAGTGAAATCTCCTTGGAAGTGCAAGGGGGACTGGACTACTTCCGGATTGTGGAAGGAACCAGTATAATTGCTTTGTGTCGTTCTTCTTCTCTCTCTCTGTTTTATTCCGCTGCATTTAGATTCTGATTATCACTTCAGAAGCTGTCTCACTTAGCTTCTGATCAGTGTGTTCAGTTTTTAGGAGAAAGTAAGAATTTTTCAAAACACAATTCAACCCCCCCTTCTTGTGTTTTTCTCACCTTCAGAACAACTTGAAAGTTTTGCGATTCATGGACAAGAAAACAAGACATGTAAGTTAGATAATTCTTTGTGAGGTCTAAAATAAAGTCTTAAGGATTGACATGAAAAATTTGACATTCTAATGTTATCGAATGAGTATAAAGTGAATGAAAGTGACAAATAATATTTGCACGATCATATGTCTCTATGAAGACAACTTGCTCATATTTGGTTTATAGATTCATGATATGAATTATGTGAAATCATTGTTTATCAATAACATTGATAAGAAAGACCTAGACAAAGTTGAAGCAATTCTTGGTTTCAAGATTACTAGATCAGAAAAGATAACTTTTTTGATAAATCTCACAAAGTTGAGAAGATCTTAAGGAAATGTAATTATTTCACCGTAAACTTGCAAACATATATTATGGTCCAAGTGTAAGAACACTTGAGATGGAGCTAGAAAAAAAAGAATATACGAGCATCATTGGCAGCACTTAGGTATGCCACTGAATGTATTAGATCCGACATTGTCGATGTCGTGAAACTCTTGTGCAAGTTTACTAGTAGACGGATGAGAAGCATTGCCATGCTATAGAAAGAGTCATGAGGTGCCATAAGAAGACTATGACTCTAAGATTACTTCACTAGGAGTAACATATTGTACTTAAATGGTACAAGATATAAAATAGAACATCTTTCAGATGAATATTTAGCGACTAGTTTTTGCACATTGAGCATCAATAGAGGAGTTGTTTGTTAAAACAAATGATATTGACTCAGTCCACTATGGAAAGAATCTGAGATGAAAACACTAGAGAAAAACTAGTGAAGAAGCAAGTTGGCTAAGATCCTTGCTAGCAGAAATCCCTTTATGGGAGAAACCGTTACCGGCTGTGTTAATTCATTGTGATAGTACCGCGGCTATTGCAAAGATTAAGAATCGTTATTACAATGGTAAGAGACGACAGATAAGGTGAAAACATAGCACGATTAGAGAGTGTATCTCTAATGGAGCGGTTAGAGTTGATTTTGTACGTACAAATGAAAACTTAGCTGATCCTTTGACGAAAGGACTTAATAGAGAGAAAGTCCGAGAATCATCCAGTAGGATGGGACTAATGTCTATAGCCCACTGAATGATGGTAACCCGACCTATATGACTGGAGATCCCAAGATTTAGGTTCAATGGGTGAAAACAAGTCATGAAGTGGTAGAACATGCTATGAGAGAAAGAATATAGAAAGCATGATCCTGCAGCGAAAGAAGGATGAGGTAATAATAACTCTTAATGAGATCTATACTCTATGTTGAGTGGGGTACACGGCTACAGGAGTACCCTTGATAGAGTCACCTATACGAATGTGGAACTTAGGTCGGTCCTATGGAATTTTGAGGCAGAATTCCTAGAGCATTCGCTAAAACCGGGATACACGTGCATGGCCTTAAAACGGACGGGCTTTTAGAATACACCTATGAAAAGGTTTGTGTGTGGATTCTATGTCAGAGATAGAGTTCAATGCTGTAAGCAACTCTTGTTAAATCAGAATACCTTCCACTATGCAAAGGTTCAAGTTGTTGGCGACACCTTTGTATATTAGCAAATCTTATGGAAACGATTTACGAAACCATTTTGAAGTCAAGTGGGGGATTGTTGGAACACTAGTTAATTCTAGTGAAGAAAATTGGAAAGAAAAACACTATGAAAGAACTAGTGTGTGGGTGTGACTTAAAAATGTCCCACATTGGAGGGTCACCCCAACTAGTAAGTGTTTATATATGGGCAAAGTGACCTCCAAGGGTGTGCCCTTGGGGTACCCAATTTTGTGAACGGGTGAACGCTTACAAATTATATATATATATATATATATATATATATATATATATATATATATATATATATATCGCGCGCGACGACGCCGTCGTCCGACCCGGCCGGGTCGGGTCGGGCTTGGGTCGTGGAATAAAAAAATGATATATATATATATATATTTTTGTCACTTGAAAATGTTAAATTAATTAATTAATTTAATCATTATCTGTAAGCGCTACGCGTAACAAATAAATTTGTTACGATCCGACCCGATCCATAACGCGTATCCAGAAACTTCCGGATATATCCAATTAAGAAACAAAACGCGTTTGCTTAAGGATTAAGCAGGCTTAATCCCCAAGTCACTCGTTTTTTGTTACAAACTCTCCCTATAAAAGGAGAAGTTCGCCCCACTCATTCTTCACACCGAAAAGAATTTCATTGAGTTGTCGGGAATTCTTTTCTTCTCTTCTCCCTCCGACTTGTGTTAACAAGTTTCTTCTGCTTCTACTCCTTTCTGTCCCTTTCGGTTTCAAATAGAGCGGTTACGTACCGTATCGAGTGGCTTCGATCAATCGATTGAACCATATTTTAAGAGTGTTCTTAAGACCATAGTCCCTTCTTCGGTTTAATGTCCCTTCAGAATTAAGAGTGGTCTTAAGTTCACAGTCCCTTCGGAATATAGAGTACTATTAAGATCATAGTCCCTTTTCGCAATACTAATGTCCCGTCGGAATTAAGAATGATCTTAATAGTATATAAATTATTTCAATAATTTTCTATTTAATGAGAAATGGTAGTATCACCATATTTGAGTGATCGTAGTGTCATATTGATGTTTTGGAGAAGGTAAAGTTAGAATGGTGGTAACACCATATTTGCGTGGTCTCAGCACCATAATAGAATGGTAATAATACCATATTAATTTGAGTGGTTTCAATATTAAAGAGTGGTCTTAGAACCATATTTGAGGGTGTAATTCTCGAACGATTTTCTACAGTGCAGTAGTTAATCGAACAGTTGTAGATGGGCTTGTTTTATCCTGGAGGCGGCGTGGTTGATAGTCTACCTTGCACAACTTTGGGTAGTGCCACGAAACGTCTTAAAGAGAGCGACCTGGTCGTGACTCAACCTAGTAACAACTTCGGTAGAAAACAGAATTTGGAAATCCAAATTTAACAGTTTGAAAATCCAAAAACAACATGAACAACATATGGCGACATTACAATAAAATACCAAAATTCCTATGTTGGTTTTATTAATTTTGTATACTCCGTTTTGCTCTCTCGAGATCCTGCACTTCCCATTAAGACTTTCCACCTTGATGTTACTTATCCTTCTGATCTTGATCTTATTCTCGATCCCCACGGCCCCGCAACTTTGTTGATATTGATCTTTTGCTTAAGTAACTTGATCTATGCTGATATTGATTGCTATCATTTTCATTTTCTATTGAAAGCGGTTCACAATGTACCTTCTTTGCGATTGGAAATTGACAAGGTTTGTTCATGATACTCACTTATGTAATGTAATTCACCAGTTTATTTCCTGAGAATTTTACCAACCATGATGTGTGACAATTTGTCTTTCTAAATGTTATAGGGTTATTGTCGTAATGATTCCATTCCTACTTTTCATAACTTGACCCATTTGGAGTTTATTTGCGCTTCTCTCCATCATAGTTGGAAGTTCTTAATACAAGTTCTCAATCACTGCCCTAAGCTTCAAAAACTTGACCTCAATGAGGTTTGTTAACTATATTTATCTTTTCATTGCACACTTTTAGAATTTGGGTTTCGTCAAATGAAACTTCCCATTTAATAAAGTCATTTTCAGGCAATATCTCATCAAATTTTGGATACTTTAACACACACCTTTATGTTTTATCTTAAGTGCATTATTGACAGATCAAGCAGGATGAGGATGAATAATTCTGGACTAAAAACATTGACAAAGAACATTGGGTGGACCCAAAATTTGTTCCGCAATGCCTTTCATTACACCTAAGAACTTGCAGTTTTTTTAGTTTCTCAGGCCGACGGGGTCAAATTATGCTAGCAAGGTATATTTTGAAGAATGCAAATGTTTTACAGACGATGACAATCTGGAACAGTGGACAATCCAAAATAAAAAGACATTTGTCCTCAAGTCCAAAGGCCTCTGTATCGTGTAAACTTATAGTTTATCATGTTCCATGTAAGTAATAGTTACATTATCATGTAAGTAGCAGTGGTTTGCGCTCGAACTTTGATGATCATGAACTTTGTCCTGGGTGTACAACTACTTGTAAGTAGTAGTGGTTAGTCCATTTTAATGAGTAACTGTACCCTAATTTCTGATTTGATGCATAACCATATGGCATGAGGGTGCAATTGTAAATTAGTGAAGATGGACAAAACATAAACAAAGTAGCTGTATTTTCAAAGAAATCCTTATTTATCAGTCTTTTGATAGAGTATGTTATGACTATCACATTCAAAAAAACTTGGTTCCTAAATCATCATTTTGAAGACTTTGTTCAAGACATTATGGGATTGTTTGATCCATATAGTTGGCCATGACTAATAGGATAAGGTTTTTCTATTAGTGTCATGCTCTGATTGTAGAAGTTTACACAGGACAACAATTAATGACTTGTAAGGACATTGTGGGGAAGTGTTATGCTTTTATTTGTGTTAGGTTCAGTTTATCAAATATTCCCCTGTCTTCAATGGTTGATGAGGTATGGTTTCATATGGTTTCATCCAATAAAAAAATTAGTGTTGAAAAGGGAGGGTACTTAGCATTCCTCATTTAACTTATTTATTTCAAAATAAGGTGATTTTTACAGTGTTCAAAAGCTTCAGCACATTCTCTGGTGAGTTTGTATTAGCTCCATTATCTTCAATTCAACAAAATGTGAAACAAATCTTTCTTCCTGTCACTTCCAGAGCCTTCATTTGCTCTTGCCTCTTCTTGTTCCTTCAACACTTTCTCCATCTTTACATTCATCTTATGATGTGTCACTCTTCCCAATTTCCCTAATCATTTATCTCAATTGACAAACTTCATCATTCACACCATTACTATCATTCTATATATGATATTATCAGTATGCCTAAAGTACATTTCAATTGGTTTACCACTTTTAGATATTTCCAGAATTGTTCCCAAAAAACACATTTCATCCTCTCGAATACTAACAAAGTGTCCTACAGTTTTTCCCCCAAGGAGCTTTGTCATACAAAAATTCATAAGGAATGAAAAAATAATCAACAGTACATAAGTTAAATTCTAATTTGCAATTATGACATGTTTTGAGCCAGGCATGAAAGTTTGTAAAGTGCTTGATGATGGAGTGATCTAAGATAAGGTGCACAACTCTTCAAGAGTAGGTTGATCTCATTAAACATTTATTGGTTCAAGGGAAGAATTTAGATATACCTTTTACATCTTATCTGACGAAGAGTCAGAGACAGTATTTTTAGGGAATTCAAATGTTTTTTATCGGTGAATTTCATTGTTTGTATAATAATATGAAGAAGTTTTAAAATGATAGAAATTTATGAAGTATACTGTTCAAGTTAAATTTAAAAAATTTCAAATGACATCTAAAAGTTAAGAATTTCAATTTTTTTTTATTGTTATCTTTTTCAAAGTTTGGATTTTGGTCCATAAATTTTCAATTTTTTTGGGATAAGTAACTTGGTAGCTGAAAATTTAAGGTCTACGGGGTTCAAACTCCAACCCCTACATATATTATACAATTTCCTAACTGGTTGGGCTAATTCATTGGACAAATCAAAAACTTATAGTGATTTAAGTTTCCATACAATTTTTTTTTATTTGAGTTTTAGAATTTTATTTTAACATAATATATTTTAGACTTTTTATTTGACTTTTTCTAGTCTCACCCCATATAATTATAGTTACACCCAAATTTACTTAAAAAGTTTAATATAATATCGATAGCCGTAAATTGATTGTTGGTGATTCGGTTTTGTGCGCCACTGCAATATCACGGTTGTATTTGGTGTTGTCAGTGTCTGATGTGTGGTCATGCCTTTGATTTCTCTGATTATTATCTAGAGTTGTTGAGTTCTGCGAGTTTCAAAGATATGGTGACGCGTCGGTGCTGTTTGAATATATGTCGTAGTCGTTGTGGCTGACTTTAGACTGCTTTGGAAGCCTAGTTATTCGTATGATTGACATTGGACTAATTGGAGTCGAAAGAGTCGGTGTTGCTTGTTGCCTCGCTGCAGGGAGTTGTTGGTTCTTGGACTATTTTGTGTTGACAGATGGTTCATACACCAGATAGCCGACCTTTGTTTATTTAGGATTAATCATTGGATGTTGGATCATATTGTTTTATCTTGGTTTTCGGGTGTCAAACATTGATTACGTTTGAACCTTTTTAACCGTTGATATCTCATTTTTTTCTTGGGAAGGGAAAAAATAAGCAAAACCCTTGAGAATCGAGGTCCGGGAGTTGTTTTCGCTACGGGAAGGTGTTAGGCACCCATAACGACTATAGTATCATATAGGAACCGTCTTTACTTTCTACGCGCGCGCTTTATTTTTAAATGCTATTTGAAAAATGATATTTACACCTAAGAGTTTACTAAGTCAAGAATTGGAGGGAGAAGAAAGTGTTTGAATTTTTATTTTATTTGAATTGAAGGAATTTTGATTCCTTGCCTACGTACCCTTTTAAGGGATCAAATCCACCGTAGTTCTCTTCCAAAAATGTTTTTGTTTTTGTTGGTTGATTTTAAGTTTGAAAATTTGAATTTGAAGAATGAGAGAGAGAGAGAGGCCTCAGGGGCATAAGATTGTGAAAAATGTGAGGTTGAATTAGTCATTTTGCGAAAAAGGTCTAAGTATTATTAAAATTCATTAAGGTTTTATTTAAGAAAAGAAAGGGAAAATCAATGGGATTTTGGATCCCAAGGTTTATTAGGAAAAAGATTTGAATGATGTTGTTCATGTTTTTTGGAAAAGAGAGTTTTTTCTAAGTTTCAAAGTTCCTAGACATACATCTAAGCATACATATCCTAAACATACATCTAAAGTATCTATGTGTCGGTGCTTGTGTCGGTGTACATCATTAGAGTCCATTGTCCTTTACATCATTGGCCTAGATACATGCTATGGTCTTGCAAGAACTTAAAAGCATAAAGAAAATTACAAAATACCTAAATTTTTACATACTAAGTATTGCATGAATTTAAATGGCAAGAAGTGGGATGGAGATGGGATGTTTATGTATGAAACCAGTAGATGAAATTGTTAGTAATGTAAGGCATAAAAGAATAGAGATATAGGCAAGTAAAGCTATCATAACAAAAGGTAAGAAAAATTGACATGAAACAAGCAAGAACAATGTGTAATAGACCTAGAATTCATCACCAAGGCAAGGCTTAAATATGACTTGTAATTCTCATGATCCAACATGTTTTCAAGACATGAAATCCAGGGTTTAAAATGAGGATCTAAGAGTTATGGTAAGCCTTACATTTTAATGTGAATTTAGACCTATTTACACTATTTATTCACAAACATAACTTGCAAAGCAAGCAATTAACCAACACATGCACATATTCAATACAAACACACATTCAAACAGTAACAAAATTCCACAAGATCATATACCATGAATCACAAACATCCATCAAGAAAAGAAATCAAATCATGCAATTTTCGAAGACTTTTTAATATGAAACTTAAGTAATAGAGCAAGAAATTGTCCTAATATTTTTCATCAAGTTTTTTAGTAACCAAGTAACACAAAAACATCACAAAATTATCAAGAAAATATATGTATATTTCATGGAATTTTCTAAAACAAATTAGTCATGACAGGGGTGCAATTATCAAAGAAATACTGTGGAAATAGCAAAAAAAACAAGTGACAAATGAAAATCTGCAAAGGAACAGGTCCAGGCCCAAAGGAGAGTGGATCCTGGATCATCCAAACGTACCAGGGACGTTGGATTGATCCAGTTCCTGAAACCCTAGATCAAACGGTGCAAGCACATGGTCCAGGAGTGAACCAGACTGGTTCAGGTGAACCGGTCTGGTTCACACTCCTTTAAATACTTAGGAGGCCGGTCCAATCTCATTCTTCACCTCTCTTTCTCTCTCTTCTCTCAAACCTAGTGAGAGAAGCTCTCACTTCTCTCTAAAATTCCGTCGTCTTCTCCGACGAGCACAACGGTGCAGGTACGGTGGCCCACCGGTGGCGCCGCCGTACCTGAGTGTTTTTCTGAAAATTTTAACACCGTTATGTTCGTCCTTGCCTCCTCTTTATGATTCTAAAACTGATTTTTTGAAACGAGGCTTTGATAGGAGCAGATCTACGTTTGAATCCTTCGGTTTCTAGGTTTTCGAATCTCTTCGTAACTTCTTGAAATGAAACCCTAATCTACACTATTTTCTTCACTGATGATGATTATGAGCCTGGATTTACGAAATAAACGGTGAATCTTTGAAGATTTACATTTTTAGGGTTTCGTTTCGAAGTTTTTCGAATCTTTGCAAAGTTCTTCTTTGATTCACCGTTTATTTGTGTTTGTGGATCTTCGTTGAGCTTTTGCGATGAAAAACGAAGGAGTTTTGAGGAATACCTGGTTTTAATTCAGAGATTCGAACAAAAGATCCTTGTGAGTGCTTCTGGTAAGTTCTTGAACTGAAAATAAATCAGTTATTCTCTTCTTCTTCTTCACTGATGTGATTCTGCTTCGATTCTCTCTTCTTCTCACCTCCCCGAACTGTGATCGTACGAATTCTTCGAATTCGTGCTTGAATTGCAGTTTCTAAAGTTCGATGATGATGATTCAGTGGTGAATCTCTGAGAACTGTGAAGAAATTGCTTCAATTTGAGCTTAATTGGATTCTGGTAAAGTTAGGGTTTGATGAATGTTCTTCATGTTCTTGGTTATTTCTGGATTTTGATCTAACTGTCAAGAGAGAGAAAGTGGCTACGTGTTTGTATGATGTGGCTTCTGATTATTGATTGATTCTGACACTTGTGATGAGTTGGCTTGTATTTATAGGCCAGCTTGTGATTTCTGATCCAATGAACATACGACACCTGTGCTTGGACTTGAGAAATTCGGCCTTGCTGAGTTTTTGCTTCGGGGACCCCTTTGCAATTTTTGAAAATTTGGGACCAATCTATAAATTTGAAAAAAAAAGGACTGGATTGCAAACTTTTGGACTAAAATCTGGACCTTGAGGACTTCTCTGCAATTTTTAAGAACTTGGGACTAATCTGCAATTATTTAGAAACAAAGGACCAAAATGCAAAAGACAAAAGGGACTAAAAAGCAAAAAAAAACAGAATTATTAAAAATGGACCTAAATGAAAATAACTAAAATTGAATTAAAATTGAATTAAAAATGAGTAAAATGGAAAAAACTTAAAGTGAAATGAAATAAAAAACACCAAAAGGACTAAAATGAACTAATTACTTAAATGAGGTACTTCAAAGTAACCTCTCTCTGTCGAAATTTTGTGTGAAATGACTAAAATTCCCCTGGGGACTAAATTGACTCAAAACGTCTCAGATACAATTTTAAAATGAATTTTAACATAGGAGATGACTAAAATGCCCCTAGGGGCTAAACTGACTCAAAATGACTTCAAATGTGATTTTTTGTAATGGACTTTAACATGAAATTGAAATGAGGATTTATACAAACCAATTGAAAAGACTCAAACAATTTTCAAGGATTAAAATGAGTTTGAATGCAGGAAATGACTAAAATACCCTTTTTCATGAATTTTGAAAATAACATTGAAATAAAATGCAGAGAAAGATGCAATTGATCAAGGACACATTCAAATGACTTGAAATGCAAGAAAACATAGACAAAGTAACAATTGAAAGTATTTTCAAACATAGACAGTAGAAATATGCAAATACATCAGAGTAAAATATCAGGGTAAATAGTAACAAATAGGCAATCTTTCAAAGGTCCAAAGACACATATCAGAGATAGAAAACATCTTGAGAAAATATTTTTAGGTCCAAAATTAGGGTCTAACAGCTGCCCCTCTTTAAGTTTTTTTGTCCGGAGAATCACAAGACGAAGTCTTTGCTTGACGAGACGAAGATACTTAAATATCAGACATGACGCTATTTTGGTCCTAAAAATATGCTTTCACATTTTCAAACACTATGAATGCCATGCAACATTTCATTTATGAATGCAAGACAATCGAACCGGAATCTACGGGCTGTGTCACACCACCAAGGGATTTATAGACATCAAGGTAGAAAGAACGGGCAACAAATAGACAGGTACAAGCTGTTCTTTGGATCGAACTTGCTACTTGACCGGGAATACAAACAAAAGACAGGTAGATACAAGCTGTTCTTTGGATCGAACTTGCTACTTGATTGAAAACACAAACAGATAGGCAGGTACAAGCTGTTCTTTGGATCGAACTCGCCACTTGATCTGGAGACATAGACAAAAGGCTGATACAAGCTGTTCTTTGGATCGAACTTGCTGCTTGACTGGGAATAGAAATACAAGATAGGTACAAGCTGTTCTTTGAATCGAACTTGCTACTTGACCAGAAACATAGACATATAAGGAGATACAAGCTGTTCTTTGGATCGAACTTGCCACTTGATTGAAAACACAAACAGATAGGTAGGTACAAACTGTTTTTTGGATCGAACTTGCTGTTTGACCTAGAAATTTAGACAAAAGACTGATACAAGCTGTTCTTTGGATCGAACTTGCCGCTTGATCAGTATCACATAATGTAGGTAGGGACAAACTGTTCTTTGGATCGAACTTGCCGTTTGACCGATAACCAAACATAAGCAGGGTACAAACTGTTCTTTGGATCGAACTTGCTATTTGACCTGGAGACATAGACATATAGGCAGATACAAGCTGTTCTTTGGATCGAACTTGCCGCTTGATTGATGATACAAACAGATAAACAGGTACAAACTGTTCTTTGGATCGAACTTGCTGTTTGACCGGAGATATAGACAAAAGGATAGATACAAGCTGTTCTTTGGATCGAACTTGCTGCCTGATCAATATCACAACATTTAGGCAGGTGCAAACTGTTCTTTGGATCGAACTTTCCGTTTGACCGATAACAAAACATAAGCGAGGGTACAAACTGTTCTTTGGATCGAACTTGCCGTTTGACCGGAAACGTAGGCATATAAACAGGTGCAAGCTGTTCTTTGGATCGAACTAGCCACTTGACCCATAACAAGATATGTAGCAAGATACAAATTGAGGGTAGACTGAGATTGACTTGATTTGAAGATAGACATGACCATTATTGTTGGCCCAAAAGTAAATTGAGAGTGAATTAGCATTGATTGAGACATTGAATTGAATTGAAAGTTGATATCGAAAGAGACATTGGAAGTTGAAAATAGTCAGAGACATAGACATTGAATAGGAGAGTTGAAATTGAGTTGAATTGGAGATTGAAATTGAGTTGAATTGAGAATTGAAATTGAATTGAATTGAAAGTTGAGATTGAACTGAATTGGAAGTGGAAATTGAGTTGAATTGAAAGTTGAGGTTGGAAATGCAACATGTATGTATGGTATAACAAGATTATTAAATGTATGAGCACATAAAATGCATGATTATGCATGTATGAATGCTTAAAATGCATGATTGGTTTGTAGTTTGACAGAGAAATTTCACAGAGACAGACGAAACATTAGAAGATTGGGCACGTAGTGGCTCGTGCTATAACATATTCATATGGAAATCCTCTTTGGAGAGACCGTCGTTGAAAGACGTATCAAAACCATGGCTGAGGGCAATAGAAACTTGTAGAGGAGGGACCTTTGGAAGATTCTTGGATACAGGTCGCCATTGCTAGGCGTGTCAGTGCTGGGTAAACATTGGATGTTCGCATCTGTGGTCAATGCTTTTCATTCTTTTGTTCTTTCATTCTTCAATCCCATTTTTGCCTGAACCGCCCTTTCGGGTTTTCGATTCACCGGAAATAAATTCTTTTCATTGCCCCATTTTTGCCTGAATTGCCTACATAGGTTGTCAATCAGCGGGGTGCCCATTTTTGCCTAAGCCGCCCTTCCGGGTTTTCAACTTAGCGAGCTTTTTCATTTGTATTTCTTCAATTTTTTCATTTTCATTCTGTTTTTCATTCTTGCCATTGACCAAAGATCATCCTGGGGAATAACCTGCTTGTAATATGTATTGGAATAGACATTGACACATATTTATTCATGCATGTTTCACTGGAATGTACCATATTGCTCAGGTTTGTTTTCAAAATAGACGGAAAAGATTTTTCAATTTTCAAAAATGTTTGTTTCAGACATTGACATTATCAAATAGAAAGAAAATATTTTGTATATAGCATTGAAGGTAGAAAGAGAGTAGAGTTTCAAACAAAAGCACAGGCTCAAATTGATGTAATAGAGTGAGAGTCAGCCAAGGGCATAACTTCACGGATTTACAAAGCTTGGAAAATGGTAATTTTATTGGTGGTGGTACATTGAACACGATGACCGCTACATTTCATGGAAATTTTGAATTCACAAGTACAGAAGCTTCTGATGAAGATGATCATTGACAGTCGCAGATGCCCCAAGGAGTGATGGTGATTTGCCAGATATAGTTACTTGTCTTTTATTGTCAATCTCATTTTTGCATGAACCGCCCTTTCGGGTTTTTGGCTCATCGAGACGCTCATTCTTGCCTGAGTTGCGTACAATGTCAGCGAGCTTTTTCATATTCATTTTCTTTTGTCCCTAACTTTTGCCTGGATCGCCCTTTCGGGTTTTCGATCCACCGGGAAGCGCATTTTTGCCTAGGCCGCCCTTTCGGGTTTTCGACCTACCACGCTGTTCTTTTCTTTTTAGACAAAGTATTTCTTGACTATATCGGCATTAACGGGATTTGGAAGTTCGACACCATCCATGTGTGTAAGAATCAAAGCACCACCAGAGAAAGCCTTCTTAACAACATAAGGACCTTCATAGTTAGGTGTCCACTTGCCCCTTGGGTCGGGTTGCTGGCTTATCCTCCTTTTCAATACAAGTTCGCCTTCCTTGAATTCTCGAGGTCGGACTTTCTTGTCAAACGCATTCTTCATTCGCACTTGATACAACTGTCCATGAGCCATAGCATCCATACGTTTTTCTTCAATCAAATTCAACTGATCATACCGACTTTGACACCATTCAGCCTCAGTCAATTTTGCTTCCATGATCACTCGAAGAGATGGAATCTCCACTTCCAGAGGGAGAACTGCTTCCATGCCATATACCAGAGAGAAAGGAGTTGCCCCGGTTGAACTGCGCACCGTAGTACGGTAACCATGCAAGGCAAACGGCAGTATCTCATGTCAGTCCTTGTAAGTAGTGACCTTCTTCTGAACAATCTTCTTGATATTCTTGTTAGCGGCCTCAACTACACCATTCATCTGAGGTTTATAAGGAGAAGAGTTGTGATGTTCGATTTTGAATTATTCACAAAAAGCCTGCATCATGCTATTGTTCAGATTGGAACCATTGTCAGTGATGATTTTGTTAGGAACACCATATCGATAGATGATGTTATTCTTGATAAACTTCACTACCACTTGCTTGGTCACATTTGCGTAGGAAGCAGCTTCAACCCACTTGGTGAAGTAATCAATTGCCACTAGAATGAAACGATGTCCATTGGAAGCCTTTGGTTCAATTCTCCCGATCATGTCAATGCCCCACATAGAGAAAGGCCATGGGGAAGAGATAACATTGAGGGCATGTGGAGGCACATGAATCTTGTCAGCATAAATTTGACATTTGTGGCATCTCTTGGCATGTCTGTGACAGTCACGCTCCATGATTATCCAGTAATAGCCGGCTCTTAACAATTTTCTTGACATAGTGTGACCTGTACCATGGGTCCCAAAGGTGCCGTCATGTACATCATGCATCAATTTCTCAGCTTCTTGTTTATCAACACATCTCAACAAGACCATGTCATAGTTCCTTTTGTATAGGATTTCCCCGTCCAGAAGGAATCTGCTAGCCCATCGTCTCAAGGTCTTTTTATCCCTGTTGGAAGCACCAGGTGGATATTCATGATTCTGCAAGAACTGTTTGATATTATAATACCAAGGTTCTCCATTATTCACATCTTTATCAGCTTGATCTGGCATATTTTCAATAGTAAACACATGAGCGGGCCTATCAAGACGTTGTACTTTGATTACGGGCACGTCATTCCAATGGTTCACACGAAACATGGAAGACAAAGTAGCAAGAGCGTCAGCCATCTGGTTTTCATCCCGAGGGATATGGTGCAGCTCAACCTTTGTAAAGTACGTCAACAGACGTCTTGCATAGTCACGGTAAGGGATCAGCTTCTCATGATGAGTCTCCCATTCACCCTTTATCTGATTAATAACAAGTGCAGAATCTCCATAGATGTCAAGGTGCTTAATTCTCAAATCAATGGTCTCTTCAATGCCCAAGATGCATGCTTCATATTCAGCTATGTTGTTTGTGCATTCAAAAGTTACTCGTGCAGTGAAAGGAATGTGGTGCCCCTGCGGAGTTACAATAATGGCCCCAATTCCTTTACCATAAGCATTGACAGCACCATCAAAGACTAATCCCCATTTGCTATTGGGATCTGGCCCTTCACTGATCAGTGGCTCTTCACAGTCTTTTGCTTTCAGATACATAATCTCTTCATCAGGGAAATCAAACTTAATTGGCTGGTAATCATCAAGAGGTTGACAAGAAAGATGCTCAGCAAGGATGCTTCCTTTGATTGCTTTCTGAGCTTTGTACACAATATCATATTCAGACAACAACATTTGCCAACGTGCAATCTTTCCAGTAACAGCAGGCTTCTCAAAGATGTACTTGATTGGATCCATTCAGGATATCAACCAAGTTGTGTGATTCACCATATAATGACGCAGGCTTTTGGCAGCCCAAGCTAAAGCACAGCAAGTCTTTTCAAGCATTGTATACCGAGTCTCACAGTCAGTGAACTTCTTGCTCAGATAATAGATAGCATGTTCTTTCTTTCCAGTCTCGTCTTGTTGACCGAGAACACAACCCACGAAATCATCCAACACTGCCAGGTACATGATCAAAGGCCTTCCTTCCACTGGTGGGACAAGGATAGGTGGTTCCAACAAGTATTCTTTAATGCTATCAAAAGCTTCCTGACATTCATCATTCCATACAACGGGCTGATTTTTTTTGAGCAATTGGAAAATTGGTCCGCATGTAGTAGTCATGTGAGATATAAATCTTGAAATATAGTTCAGGCGTCTGAGGAAACCTCTGACTTGATTTTCAGTTTGAGGGGCCGGCATCTCTCTGATGGCTCGGACTTTGTCAGGATCAACTTCAATGCCTCTTTGACTGACAATGAAGCCTAGCAACTTTCCAGATCTTACACCAAATGTGCACTTGTTAGGATTCAACCGCAGCTTGTACTTTCTCAGTCTTTCAAACATCTTTTTCAAATACACAACATGCAGCTCTTCATCACTTGATTTCACAATCATGTCATCAACATATACTTCAATCTCTTTGTGAATCATATCATGAAATAGAGTAGTCATACCCCTTTGATAGGTAGCACCGGCATTTATCAAACCAAACGGCATCACTTTATAACAAAATGTTCCCCATGGAGTAATGAAGGACGTCTTTTCTCTATCCTCAGGTGACATCCGTATCTGGTTATAACTAGACAAACCATCCATAAAAGAGAATACTTTAGACTGAGCAGTACTGTCAACAAGCACATCAATATGAGGCAGTGGGAAGTTATCTTTCGGGCTGGCTTTATTCAAATCTCTGTAATCAACACACATTCGAACTTTCCCATCTTTCTTCGGTACTGGTACAATGTTGGCAATCCACTCAGGATATTCAGCTGTCATGAGGAAACCCGCATCAATTTGCTTCTGCACCTCAGCCTTGATCTTAAGAGCCATGTCTGGACGAGACCTTCTCAATTTCTGTTTGACAGGAGGACATTCAGGTCTTGTCGGTATCCGATGCTCCACAATCTTGGGATCTAGACCTGGCATATCTTCATAGGACCATGCAAAGACATCTGGATAATCATGGAGAAGCTGAGTGATCTTCTTTTTCACTTCTGGCTCAAGTGCAGCACCAATCTTGATCTCTCGCTTATTCTCTTCAGTACCCAGGTTGACAAGCTCAATCTCTTCCTGGTGAGGCTGAATGGCTCTTCTTTCTTGCTCAAGCAGTCGAGTCATCTCATATGGTATCTCTTCATCATCTTCCTCATCTTCAGCTTCGTATACAGGGAATTCAAAATTTGGAGGAACCATAGGGTCACTGTGTTCAACGGGTTTATTGTGGTTCAATCTGCATAATATGATTGGGATGATTTTAGAAAAAAATGTTTTTCATGCAGATTTTTGAAATTAATAAGAAAATACAAATGTTTTGGTTTTTTCTGGCATTACCATTATTTCCAAGAAAAAAGCACTAAAAAGTATAAAAACAAAGAGTCGCGGAAAAGACGACAACTTTTATTGATAACGGCAATGCCGAAACAAACATGCCCTTACAATGATATCATTTTTGCCTTGGGCAGAGCGAAAGGATTGTTATTTTGAAAACAAAGAAAAACATGATCAACAAGACACATTACATGGAAGCATGCATGACTAAAGGAACATCAATGGCCTCCCAATTTCTCACAGTGCCTCCTGGTACAACAAACGTAGGCACCTAACTACTTTCAGCAGCATCTTCAACAATAGCATTGATAAACCCAGCACTGTAGAAAGTTCATGTTGAAACACCCGAGGCCATAGCTACCTTACAATGCCTTCTTTGCGCTTGTTTTCCAAAATCTGTATCACTTTGCCCCAGCCGGCAGCTTGCCCTTCTTGAACAGCTTTCTGGGCGTCTTTCAATGAGGCCATAGTAATACTAGCTCTCCAGGGTTCTGCACCTTCAACAGTCAAGCCTTGAAAGGACGTCCCTTCCGCGGACCCTGCTTCAACACAAGAGAAAGATGATACTTGGCTAACCAGATACGCTTCTTCACCATGTACAGTGACAAGCTTACCATTCCTCACAAACTTGAGTTTCTGATGTAGAGTAGAGGTTACTGCCCCAGCATCGTGAATCCATGGTCTTCCGAGGAGACAACTGTAAGAAGCATTGATGTCCATGACCTGGAAAGTGATCTGAAATGTCTCAGGACCAATGGTAATTGGTAGATCTACCTCCCCAAGAACATCCTTGCGAGATCCGTCAAAAGCCTTAACCAAATAGCTACTTCCCCTTAGGGAGAGTCCATGATGACTCAACTGCTTCAGTGTAGACTCAGGAATTACATTTAAGGATGATCCAGTGTCCACCAGCACATTGGATATCATGTCAGACTTGCAGTGCACTGAGATGTGTAGAGCCAAGTTGTGGTGCTTTCCTGTTTCGGGGAGTTCATCGTCACCAAACCCCAAGTTATTGCAAGCGGTAATGTTACCCACTATTCCATTGAACTGATCCACGGAGACTTCATGATCAACATAGGCCTGTTCCAATACCTTCATTAACACTTTCCTGTGAGCTTCTGAGCTCAAGAGCAGAGACAAGATGGATATTTTTGACGGAGTTTGCAGCAGCTGGTCTACAATCTTATAATTGCTCTTTTTAATAAGCCTCAGAATTTCGTCCAGATTAGACTCGTCAATAGATTGGCCCGATGGGCTGGCATTCTTGTCAACAGGAGGAGCAACTGGCGGAGTTATTGTAGCAACAGGTGTAACCACCTTCTTTTGGAACAAGGGTGGACGGACTTTTCCACTTCTCAGAGCTGTAATTTCTCCGGCGACGTTATCAACCGTAGCTGGAGATACCAGAGGTACTTCCACCCCATTCTCCATCATGGTTGCGTCATACTTGTAAGGGATTGCCTTAGTAGAAGCATAAGATACCGGACCAGGTAATCTGATCACTAAGGGTTCAACATTCCTTGTCTGAGGCACATTCCTAGCAGGAGAGTCATGAAATACTGGCACAATCACACAAAAATCACTGACAATCAAGTGTTTGCTATCCATTAGGCTTTGTATATCACCTTGCACCACACAACAACCCATAGGATTTTGAAGACATTCCGAACAAGAAGCATGATCGTGATTAAACAAAGAAGCCTGGCAAAGTTTGACATGTAGTGGTACCAAAGGAGTAGCAACATTATGGACATCTAAAGTGGGAGTCTCTCGAGGAACACGAACTCCTTCGAAAGCCTCAATCATGTTAACAGCAGCATGGTTTGGAAGTGGGTTGTCAAGAACATGAGGAACACTATTTTCAAAAGTTAACCGTCCTATGTCTATCAGATCCTTTACCACGTATTTCAGAGCGTAGCAACCCTCAACATCGTGGCCTTGAACACCTTGATGGAATTCACATGTGAGATCCTGTCGGAACCTGGGAGGCAATGGTGTAGGCAGAGGCTTGCCTGGTCTGGTGACGCAGTGGCCCTTAGCGAGTAAAGTTGGGAGCAGATCAGCGCACCGCATCGGATCGAGCACGAGCCACTTTTCAGACTGCGGCAGAGGAACTAGAAGACAATGAGCACGGGAAGCCATTTGTGACCGATGAATGATGCATATCATGCATGATATGCAAATGCAAAAAGACTCTTTTTTTTTGTCAGAAGACTTGTCAAAGTGGTTGTGAACATCACGGAGAAACACGGTTTTATTTGATCTTGAGCAAAACTAGAAGTTTAGTTGAGATGGTATCACTTGGTGTTCACATCCGTGATGTTCAAAAGATGACTTGTCTAAGTCCTCCGATAAATGCATGAAAAAAAAATTTATGCATGTATGCATGATTATGTTCAAGTACGGAGAAAACATGGTGGGTCGAAATTCAAAGTCAAGGAGTCATGGGTGGACACGGTGTCCGGTGAAACTAGGGCTTTGGATAATAGTAACCGGGTTCTAAAAAGTTCCCAAGTTGCAACCTCTTCGACGCATATCATGGTGCCACGAGACAAACACTCGCTCCATGATTATACGTAAGAAGGTCTAACTTGAGCGTAGTATCGCGTGACGACTAAAATTCGAGACAACACTCGGTTTAGCCTCCGCACTACATCCTAGAAAATGGCCATGGATGGGTTTGGTTATCTACGGTTCATAGCGTCATAGAACAATTAGAAGTAAAGTGCCTAAACGCGACAACACGCGCCGACAACATCACCCCCAAAATGCCTCAGCTATGTGGGATTGATCGCATAATCCAATACACGAGGCAACCCTCGGAATGAATTGTCGATTATATCCCTCCTAAATCCTAAGTTCACTCAGCCCGGGTGTAGGACTTTTGATATTCTCACCCCACACGTTTGCAAGAATTTAAACATTTATACACATAAGAAAGCAAGTAAAAGAAGCAAGAAAAAACGAAAGCGCAGGCGTGGAAATAAAGACTAGGCGTAACTCTCGAAAATCCCCAGTGAAGTCGCCAGTTGTTTTATCTTGGTTTTCGGGTGTCAAACATTGATTACGTTTGAACCTTTTTAACCGTTGATATCTCATTTTTTCTTGGGAAGGGAAAAAATAAGCAAAACCCTTGAGAATCGAGGTCCGGGAGTTGTTTTCGCTACGGGAAGGTGTTAGGCACCCATAACGACTACAGTATCCTATAGGAACCGTCTTTACTTTCTACGCGCGCGCTTTATTTTTAAATGCTATTTGAAAAATGATATTTACACCTAAGAGTTTACTAAGTCAAGAATTGGAGGGAGAAGAAAGTGTTTGAATTTTTATTTTATTTGAATTGAAGGAATTTTGATTCCTTGCCTACGTACCCTTTTAAGGGATCAAATCCACCGTAGTTCTCTTCCAAAAATGTTTTTGTTTTTGTTGGTTGATTTTAAGTTTGAAAATTGGAATTTGAAGAATGACAGAGAGAGGCCTCAGGGGCATAAGATTGTGAAAAATGTAAGGTTGAATTAGTCATTTTGCGAAAAAGGTCTAAGTATGATTAAAATTCATTAAGGTTTTATTTAAGAAAAGAAAGGGAAAATCAATGGGATTTTGGATCCCAAGGTTTATTAGGAAAAAGATTTGAATGATGTTGTTCATGTTTTTTGGAAAAGAGAGTTTTTTCTAAGTTTCAAAGTTCCTAGACATACATCTAAGCATACATATCCTAAACATACATCTAAAGTATCTATGTGATGTGTGTGTGCATGTGTCGGTGCTTGTGTCGGTGTACATCATTAGAGTCCATTGTCCTTTACATCATTGGCCTAGATACATGATAAAGCCAAACCGCAAGCGCACGGCCTATCGAAGTGATAGTAGTAAGTAGAGTATCGTTCCGCTAGGGAGTTGGTCAATTTAATTAACTTTTAATGAATGATTAGAGGAGAGAAAGTTGATTAGAAAGGGTTTGATTGCTGAAGGTAAAAACAATAATAATAAAGGGGGCCTTAGGATCATTGGTTCATCTTAATAACTAATCCTTCACTAGACAAAACCTAAACTTCTAATTTCATGGTTTACACACTAATTTCTAAAGACCGGTTTCCCTTAGCCCCTCACCTTTCCGATGAAAGTCCGGTGAGAGTTTACTTCTAGCAACCAAGCCTATTTCACTGACATGATTACTAGAAGATGCATAGAGGATTGAAACTACTCTTTGTCTCAATAGTTGCAAAGACTATTTCACTGTTTTGCAACTATTGTCTAGATTCACTTGTTCCAACATCAAAGCTCCGCTCTCGCTTTATGAATTGATGTTTGGGATGATGGATTAACGATTATCAAACCCTCCGCTTTCGCTTCCACAGTTTGATAATTGTTAATCCACGTTAAGACGGTGAATCTAGATTAGAAATTAGGGTTACATGGAAATTAGGGTTTAGACATGTTTTGTTTAGGATTGAGTCATTAGACTCCCCAATAATCCTAAGACTAAGAAGTCTACTCACTCATGTTCATCGTAGACATGGAGGAAGAAGAGAGAAATACGGTAAAATAAATTGCAAGGAAAGTAAAAGGAAAATAAAGACTTTTATTAAAATAGCAATTGAAATAAACAAAGTAAAGCATCCTTGTTCATGGTGGAGAGCTACTCTATTTATAGCTTTACAATCGACTTAGAAACTAAGCAACTAAAAGGGTAAAACAGTAAAGCTGCAACAGGGTAACTTGGCCTTGAAGAAAAAGCAGCAAAAGTGGCTTCTGGAGGTGGCACGGCCGTGCCACATGTTGGCACTGGCCGTGCCAAGCTTCTGACTTGGTGGGAACATATTTTTGTCCCGTATCTTCGTATTCTTGTGCTGTATTTGCTCCAGTCCTCTTTCTTTTGCTCCAAGACACCTTCCACCATATATTTATTCCTAAAATAAAATAAAACATAATTTGAAGTAAAATATTCTAATATAAAATAAAATGCAATAAAACTAAATCAAATCTAAAATAAAACTAAACTAAATAAGGCAATAATTAATACTATCTATGACTCATCAAACTCCCCCACACTTGAATCTTTGCTTGTCCTCAAGCAGAAGGCAATGGACATAGCAGCAACAAAAGATTTGGTTATGGCAATATTAAGAACAAATGTCTCAAAAGGAAGGCTTTGCTTCAAGTACACTAATTACAACTTCAAACACTTCTCATGAACCTATTCTACCCAACATCAAGTCTCAAGTGAGTGTGTGTGTGCAGTCCAACCCTTTTCTTGCTCCTGTATAAGACAGATATTATGAGGAATAGGTTCTATCCTTAGTGCTAAAGTAACCGAGAAAAGTCCTTTCTTCATTTCATATAAGAGTGATGGGAATTAAAGTTAGGATTGAATTAATTTAACAATTAAGCACAAGGGGCTGTAGATGCTTAGGGGCTATCTATCCTCGTAGGAAGTCTTCTCGGATGTAATTGTCCTTTCCCCCTAGATTCAAAATCACCCTAAGCAGTGCTGCAGAATTATTATTTGTTTCATCTCCGCGTAGGAAGTCTTTTTGGATGTAATTGTCCTTTCCCCCTAGCATTGACGAATTTGTTTTACTTTAAGTTCAAATTAAGGAGTCACCACCACAATTAGGAAGTTAGGATGTAATTGTCCTTTCCCCCACATGTTGGTGCCATTCTCCCGCCCCATTTAACATTAACAAATTAAAAAGAATATAACAATTAAGAACAATTTGATTAATTTTCCCACACAAACTTATACTACTTTTACTCTTAAGACTTTAAAGGGTCTAAGTTAACACTAAAGATAGAACGTGTTCCTTAAAATACCTATTCATACATTTGCTCAAGGATTGCAACCGGGTGCTTTTCTCATTGGAGAATTTTCACATTAAAACAAGATATGGGTATAGCAAGAACATAAGAAACACAAGAAACTACTTTTATGTACAAGAAGCAACCTAAGGAAGAGACAAAACAAAAATTTTTCATGCCATTTCTACATTAAAAACAAGCTACTAGTCATGCCTCTTGCTATAAAAACAAAACAAAAGAATAAAGTTCAAGGGAGTTTGGACACTACGACTCTAGACACTTTATTAGGCCCCCCCACACTTAGGGGAAGCATTGTCCTCAATGATTCAAAGAAAAAGAAATTAAAAAGAAGAAGAAGAAGTAGAAGGAGAAGAAAAAGAAGAAGAAGGAGTAGAAGTAGAAGAAGAGGAGGAAGAAGAAAGAGTAAAGGAAGAGGAAAGCTCACAATTTTATTGAAGTTCATAAAGTAGACCTTTGGAGGTGAAGGTGTTGTATCATATTGTGGAGCATTTGATTGTTTTCTTCATTTATTCGATTGCTTCTTTGGACATTGTTCCTTTCAACACCTTATCTTTGTTGCTCGGTGCTTATTCTTTGAACTTTGGTTTGCATCCATGCCCGCCGTTCATCATTATAGCTTCCACCGGTTTCTTGTTCATGGTGCAAGTTTGCACCTTCCTCCTCTTCATTACCATCATCATCACCATCATTATGTACCTGTGGGTTAGTACCAACATAAAGCAAATTTTCCACCACCTCCGGATTAGTTATGTCCGAATTAGATAGAATAATCAAACAAATTCTCCATTCATATTGGTAATTGTGAGTAGGGTCATGGGTTCTAAGGAAGGACAAAATAGTATATAAGTCTAGATAATAATTCCCCTCTATCCTCTTGATCCCTTGATTCACACTCACCCCAAACTTTCTAACAAGCAAAGTGATGATTCCACCTACCATTATATCACCCTTATCATTTGGTTTCTTTTTAACAATTGAAACAAGATAATCAAGCAAATAATAGTAAATGTTAATATGATGGTTAAAAAGCATATTCCACAATATAAACAACTCATTAATCCTCATCATTCCTACCTCTTTCCTACTCTATTATGCATCCATGCCCATCTTTGATTTTCATCGAGCTTACCGGTTTCATAGTCATGGTGCTCTTCCTCTTGGTGCAATTAGCACCTTCTCCTACATCATGGTGCAAGTTAGCATCGTCTCCCTCATCATCATCTTGCTCACTAAGAACCTGCACATCATCAACATACAACAAATTTGCTTCCACCTCGGTGCTAGTCCAAGATGGGTTAGGAAGTAAAAACATAATAGGCACATTAAGCTTTGAGTTGGTGATGGAGTGAGGTTTGATGAAATTTATAGCAATGAGGGTGTCCATGTTAAGTCTATTGTTTCCCTCAATTTGTTTGATCCCCTCATCCTCACCAATGCCAAAATGCCTAGCTATGTATGTAATGATGCCACCCACTACTATATCTCCTTTACCGGCCGATCTAGTACCGACAAAGTCTAGGTAATTAATCAAATAAAAGCAAGTGTTGACCGGGTGGTTGTAGAGCATTGCCTATAACATGAACAGCTCATCGGTTCTAGTGTTTCCAAGCTCGGTTCTACCCCAAATAGTGCAAGCCATTACCCTTTGAAGGTACCTAAGTACAGGGTTGTGAATGTTGCTAGCTTTATTGGCTCTAGTGACAAAAGAGCTAAGGTCGGTGATACATTCCTAAAAGACAACGGTTTGATAGTCAACCGTCTTAAGGCTAGGATCTCAAGAATCATGGATATACCCCTCGTTTGCAAAACCTAAGGTATCACAAAAGTGCTGAAGAGACATATCATAATCAATATTCATTAGCCTAAAAGAAACTCTATGGTTAGGGTTATCATAATTCAACCTATCTTTAGTAAAATCAATGGAACTCAAAAATTCATAGGTGAAATTCTCATAATCCCTCATAGGTTCTAACATATCAGTCCAACCTAGCCTTCTTATCAACCTATAGGCATCATTTCTAAGCTCTAGCATATTCAAAGTATGAGAATCATGATATCGAGAAGGATGCAAGGGTTTAAAGATTAGAATTTTATACCTATCCCTTTGTGAGTTGTCCATAAACTTGATCCCATGATTCTTGACTTGTGCTTGCCTCTTTGAGGGAGGTCCTTCTTGAGACCTTGCTGGTTTCTTACCACTTCTTCTTGAAGCCATTTGACCCTTGTTTGAATTGGTTTGAAGGTTTAGGGTTTGGGAAGATTTTTGGTGGAAAGGATTGGTTTGGGGTTGGGTTTTGTGTTTGAATAAGGTTTTGGTGAATTATTGGTTTGGGTGGATGAAAGTTGTTTTTGATTGGTGGTTTGTGTTTGGAATAGAATTTGTGGTTGATTTGTGGAAGAATTGAATTGGTTTGATGAAGTTTTGATGAAGATATGAAGGTTTGAGTTTTGATGGTTATGGAGGTTTTAGAGAGAAGTTTGAAGTTAGAGAGAGGTTTGTGTTTGAGAAGGAATGGAGAAGAAGAGAAAAATTGAAGTTATTGATGTGTAGGAGTCGGGCACGGCCGTGCCAACCTTGGCACGGGCCGTGCCAACATTCTGTGGCTTTGGCATTGTTTTGGCTTCAAACACTGGCACGGCCGTGCCAACCTTAGCACGGGCCGTGCCACCTTTCTGGTCACAGGGCTTCAAAAAATTTCATTTTCTTGAATCGTACTTGGACAATTACCTACAAAACAACTTAAAACAAAGAAAAACAAAACAAAAGCAATTAAATGCGTGGGTTGCCTCCCACGAAGCGCTCTTTTAGTGTCATTAGCTTGACGGTCAATAGGTTTCTCTATCCTATACCCAATCTTTCACGAAGGGACAATGGCAGCAAACTGACACTATCTCCTAAGTCACACATGGCTCTTTCTATTTTCTTTGATCCTATGACACATGGTATGGAATAACGCTCTGGATCCTTAAGTTTAGACGGCAACTTATTTTGAATTATTTCAATTAGTTTCCTAAACTGCTCATCTAACTTAGACTCATCAAACCCTTGTGGTAGAGGAGTGTTTGGATTATAAGGTGATAGAATGTTAAGCTTTTCACTCTCTACTACAACTTTCTCACTGTTTGGTTTTTCACTCTCTACCCCAACCTCAATTGTCTTGGTTTCTACAACAGGGTCCTCTAATTTCTTATCATCCCTAAGTGTAATAGAATTTATCGGGCCTTTGTGGTTGGTTTCAGTTTGGCTCGGGAAGACTCCGGAGGGTTGTGGGGAAGAGGTTACTTGTTGGGCTACTTGAGGGATTTGAGCCTCAAGCACTTTGTTGTGAGTAAAAAGAGAACCCACTCTATTGAGAGAGTCATTCAAAATTCCAGCTTTGACTTTAAACTCTTGGTTATGCCTGATGTTATCTAATTCAAAATTTTCTATCAAAAGTTCCAAGTCGGATTTTTGAGGGACTCCTCGGTTGTTTGTAAAACAGGGTGGTGTTGTTTGTTGTCCAAAAAATTTTTGAGGGTCTTGAAAAAAAAATTGACTATTCCTAAACCCTTGGTTAAATTGAGCAGCTTGCTCAGGATTTCTAACAACACTACCTAGTTGACATTCAACTCCGGTATGACCAAATATTCCATAAACTCTTGAAGGAGGTAAAATAGGGGTAGAAGTCCATTGATAGTAGTTTTGAGCCATGCCTGAAATCAAAACCGTTAAAATATAGAAAAAAAGAAATAAATAAATTAAGAGAGAGAGAGAAAGAAAGATATATATATATATATATATTTTTTTATTTAGGAAAGAAATATAAACAAAATATAGAATAAAATAAAATAAAGCAAAAGATTTTTTTTTTAATATATATATAAAATCAAATAAAATAAGGAAAAAGATTTTTTTTTTTTCAGTCTAATCACTATTAAAAAGTTAATCAAATTACAACAACTCCCCGGCAACGGCGCCAAAAACTTGATAAAGCCAAACCGCAAGCGCACGGCCTATCGAAGTGATAGTAGTAAGTAGAGTATCGTTCCGCTAGGGAGTTGGTCAATTTAATTAACTTTTAATGAATGATTAGAGGAGAGAAAGTTGATTAGAAAGGGTTTGATTGCTGAAGGTAAAAACAATAATAATAAAGGGGGCCTTAGGATCATTGGTTCATCTTAATAACTAATCCTTCACTAGACAAAACCTAAACTTCTAATTTCATGGTTTACACACTAATTTCTAAAGACCGGTTTCCCTTAGCCCCTCACCTTTCCGATGAAAGTCCGGTGAGAGTTTACTTCTAGCAACCAAGCCTATTTCACTGACATGATTACTAGAAGATGCATAGAGGATTGAAACTACTCTTTGTCTCAATAGTTGCAAAGACTATTTCACTGTTTTGCAACTATTGTCTAGATTCACTTGTTCCAACATCAAAGCTCCGCTCTCGCTTTATGAATTGATGTTTGGGATGATGGATTAACGATTATCAAACCCTCCGCTTTCGCTTCCACAGTTTGATAATTGTTAATCCACGTTAAGACGGTGAATCTAGATTAGAAATTAGGGTTACATGGAAATTAGGGTTTAGACATGTTTTGTTTAGGATTGAGTCATTAGACTCCCCAATAATCCTAAGACTAAGAAGTCTACTCACTCATGTTCATCGTAGACATGGAGGAAGAAGAGAAAAATACGGTAAAATAAATTGCAAGGAAAGTAAAAGGAAAATAAAGACTTTTATTAAAATAGCAATTGAAATAAACAAAGTAAAGCATCCTTGTTCATGGTGGAGAGTTACTCTATTTATAGCTTTACAATCGACTTAGAAACTAAGCAACTAAAAGGGTAAAACAGTAAAGCTGCAACAGGGTAACTTGGCCTTGAAGAAAAAGCAGCAAAAGTGGCTTCTGGAGGTGGCACGGCCGTGCCACATGTTGGCACTGGCCGTGCCAAGCTTCTGACTTGGTGGGAACATATTTTTGTCCCGTATCTTCGTATTCTTGTGCTGTATTTGCTCCAGTCCTCTTTCTTTTGCTCCAAGACACCTTCCACCATATATTTATTCCTAAAATAAAATAAAACATAATTTGAAGTAAAATATTCTAATATAAAATAAAATGCAATAAAACTAAATCAAATCTAAAATAAAACTAAACTAAATAAGGCAATAATTAATACTATCTATGACTCATCAATACATGCTATGGTCTTGCAAGAACTTAAAAGCATAAAGAAAATTACAAAATACCTAAATTTTTACATACTAAGTATTGCATGAATTTAAATGGCAAGAAGTGGGATGGAGATGGGATGCTTATGTATGAAACCAGTAGATGAAATTGTTAGTAATGTAAGGCATAAAAGAATAGAGATATAGGCAAGTAAAGCTATCATAACAAAAGGTAAGAAAAATTCACATGAAACAAGCAAGAACAATGTGTAATAGACCTAGAATTCATCACCAAGGCAAGGCTTAAATATGACTTGTAATTCTCATGATCCAACATGTTTTCAAGACATGAAATCCAGGGATTAAAATGAGGATCTAAGAGTTATGGTAAGCCTTACATTTTAATGTGAATTTAGACCTATTTACACTATTTATTCACAAACATAACTTGCAAAGCAAGCAATTAACCAACACATGCACATATTCAATACAAACACACATTCAAACAGTAACAAAATTCCACAAGATCATATACCATGAATCACAAACATCCATCAAGAAAAGAAATCAAATCATGCAATTTTCAAAGACTTTTTAATATGAAACTTAAGTAATAGAGCAAGAAATTGTCCTAATATTTTTCATCAAGTTTTTTAGTAACCAAGTAACACAAAAACATCACAAAATTATCAAGAAAATATATGTATATTTCAGGGAATTTTCTAAAACAAATTAGTCATGACAGGGGTGCAATTATCAAAGAAATACTGTGGAAATAGCAAAAAAAACAAGTGACAAACGAAAATCTGCAAAGGAACAGGTCCAGGCCCAAAGGAGAGTGGATCCTGGATCATCCAAACGTACCAGGGACGTTGGATTGATCCAGTTCCTGAAACCCTAGATCAAACGGTGCAAGCACATGGTCCAGGAGTGAACCAGACTGGTTCAGGTGAACCGGTCTGGTTCACACTCCTTTAAATACTTAGGAGGCCGGTCCAATCTCATTCTTCACCTCTCTTTCTCTCTCTTCTCTCAAACCTAGTGAGAGAAGCTCTCACTTCTCTCTAAAATTCCGTCGTCTTCTCCGACGAGCACAACGGTGCAGGTACGGTGGCCCACCGGTGGCGCCGCCGTACCTGAGTGTTTTTCTGAAAATTTTAACACCGTTATGTTCGTCCTTGCCTCCTCTTTATGATTCTAAAACTGATTTTTTGAAACGAGGCTTTGATAGGAGCAGATCTACGTTTGAATCCTTCGGTTTCTAGGTTTTCGAATCTCTTCGTAACTTCTTGAAAAGAAACCCTAATCTACACTTTTTTCTTCACTGATGATGATTATGAGCCTGGATTTATGAAATAAACGGTGAATCTTTGAAGATTTACATTTTTAGGGTTTCGTTTCGAAGTTTTTCGAATCTTTGCAAAGTTCTTCTTCGATTCACCGTTTATTTGTGTTTGTGGATCTTCGTTGAGCTTTTGCGATGAAAAACGAAGGAGTTTTGAGGAATACCTGGTTTTAATTCGGAGATTCGAATAAATGATCCTTGTGAGTGCTTCTGGTAAGTTCTTGAACTGAAAATAAATCAGTTATTCTCTTCTTCTTCTTCACTGATGTGATTCTGCTTCGATTCTCTCTTCTTCTCACCTCCCCGAACTGTGATCGTACGAATTCTTCGAATTCGTGCTTGAATTGCAGTTTCTAAAGTTCGATGATGATGATTCAGTGGTGAATCTCTGAGAACTGTGAAGAAATTGCTTCAATTTGAGCTTAATTGGATTCTGGTAAAGTTAGGGTTTGATGAATGTTCTTCATGTTCTTGGTTATTTCTGGATTTTGATCTAACTGTCAAGAGAGAGAAAGTGGCTACGTGTTTGTATGATGTGGCTTCTGATTATTGATTGATTCTGACACTTGTGATGAGTTGGCTTGTATTTATAGGCCAGCTTGTGATTTCTGATCCAATGAACATACGACACCTGTGCTTGGACTTGAGAAATTCGGCCTTGCTGAGTTTTTGCTTCGGGGACCCCTTTGCAATTTTTGAAAATTTGGGACCAATCTGTAAATTTGAAAAAAAAGGACTGGACTGCAAACTTTTGGACTAAAATCTGGACCTTGAGGACTTCTCTGCAATTTTTAAGAACTTGGGACTAATCTGCAATTATTTAGAAACAAAGGACCAAAATGCACAAGACAAAAGGGACTAAAAAGCAACAAAAAAAAACAGAATTATTAAAAAAGGACCAAAATGAAAATAACTAAAATTGAATTAAAATTGAATTAAAAATGAGTAAAATGGAAAAAACTTAAAGTGAAATGAAATAAAAAACACCAAAAGGACTAAAATGAACCAATTACTTAAATGAGGTACTTCAAAGTAACCTCTCTCTGTCGAAATTTTGTGTGAAATGACTAAAATGCCCCTGGGGACTAAATTGACTCAAAACGTCTCAGATACAATTTTAAAATGGATTTTATCATGAAATTAAAGCAAGAGTTTATTCAAACCAATTGAAAAGACTCAGAGACAATTTTTAGAGATTAAAATGAATTTTAACATAGGAGATGACTAAAATGCCCCTAGGGGCTAAACTGACTCAAAATGACTTCAAATGTGATTTTTTGAAATGGACTTTAACATGAAATTGAAATGAGGATTTATACAAACCAATTGAAAAGACTCAAACAATTTTCAAGGATTAAAATGAGTTTGAATGCAGGAAATGACTAAAATACCCTTTTTCATGAATTTTGCAAATAACATTGAAATAAAATGCAGAGAAAGATGCAATTGATCAAGGACACATTCAAATGACTTGAAATGCAAGAAAACATAGACAAAGTCACAATTGAAAGTATTTTCAAACATAGACAGTAGAAATATGCAAATACAGCGGAGTAAAATATCAGGGTAAACAGTAACAAATAGGCAATCTTTCAAAGGTCCAAATACACATATCAGAGATAGAAAACATCTTGAGAAAATATTTTTAGGTCCAAAATTAGGGTATAACACATATGTGTGGCTTAAAATTGTAATGCCCGTTTGGGTTGTCCAACACATTTGTGTGTTTTTACTGGATTAGGTTTATGTCCCGCAATTTTTTTTTTGTATTTTTTTCCTTTTTTTAATAATATATATGAGCTTTTGACACAAGATTAGAGTATAGTTGAGAAAGCATCTATTCTCTTTCTTTATGTTATTATCCTCTGGCTTTTTTTTAAAAAAAAAAAAAAAAGTGAACTCAATTAAAGGATATATCGGTAATTTTGTGATGTAACTTAGATTTTTTGGGTGTGAGTAGTATCTGTCTTTTTATTTAGGTGCTTGTGGCTGAGGCTGAAAATGAGTCTAAGTCGAGTCGAACGAAAGCACCTATTCTCTTTCTTGGTGTTATTATGCTCTGGCTATATTTTTTAAAAAAAAAAAGTGAACTCAATTAAAGGATATATCAGTGATTTTAGGATGTAACTTAGATTTTTTGGGTGTGAGTAGTATCCGTCTTTTTATTTAGGTGCTTGTGGCTGAAGCTGAAAATGAGTCAAGTCGAGTCGAACTCGTCTGAGTTCGATTCAACTCGATAAGAATTGGTCCAGCTTGAAACTTGGTTCGAGTTCGACACAAACTCTATTTTAAGCTCAAGTTTGGCTCGTTTAAAGTTCACGAACAGTTCGGTTCGATTCTGCTAATACCAAAAATAAATATTTGGTTGAAAACCTGATTATATGTTCGGCAGGTTGGATGAGTTATTTCGACATGCTGCAAAGTGCAAAGGGATTTCGACCAAGAGCATACAGACTTCGACATACCGCAATTTCGACCAAGTGTTTTGATGTGTTGCATGCATAAGTTT
Source organism: Medicago sativa (assembly GCF_051527215.1). NCBI lineage: Eukaryota > Viridiplantae > Streptophyta > Magnoliopsida > Fabales > Fabaceae > Medicago > Medicago sativa. The sequence goes on along the minus strand of NC_140755.1, from coordinate 34,012,258 downwards.
TCGACCAAAGATAAGGAGAAATAATCTGAAGTTATAATTGGAGTGCAATAAGACAAAGTGGAGCATGGCAACAAACAAGGTTGAAGTGCATCGAAGTTATTCTAGTGTTTTAAGAAGTTATTTCTACTTTTAATTTAGACTGTAGGATTTAGTGGTAGTTTTTCCTACAAGGTCTATATATATCAGTTTGTAATAAGAACAAAAGGTTAGATCCTATTTTCTGAAAGCCTTGTAACACCCACGCCGAGTTGGCAGACGGGTTTAGGGGCAGAAAGAGATGGATTCCAATCACCCTTTACATTCTCTGCAATTTAATATTTTTCTTTTTCTTTTAAAATTTGCATTTCTTTTCATCTTTCTTTATTTTTATTTCTTTTGAATATGCTCGCGTTTTTCTACTGTATTGTCATGAGACAACTTGTTATTAAAAGATGTTGGATGCAATTCTAACATTAATAAGAAAAATAACTTTGTTCTTAAAGAATGCATGAAATGATATCAATAATCGTGAGACTTGAACAAACACTATAAAAAAATATTTATCCAGTCCTAAAGCGTTGATAAATAATAAAGTTTATTTTACCAAAATCAGTGTAAACAGATTCATTAGGTTCAGTTCGTAAAAAAGAGTTAATGTCTTTTGTTCAATACAAATGAAGCATAACATTAACATCTACCATGGTAGGACACATTAAGTTATCAATGAGCCACACAAGAGTTAACTGCAATATTTTCTGTTTACGCATCAAATAAGTCATAAGTGTGATGAAATAATAATTTTTGGAATATAACGTTACATTTCAATGAAAGCCTTAAGGAAGGTGTTGTTTTTTCAATGACTTCTATACTAACAGGGACTACAATTGCAATGGGAATCATAAAAAGAAAAATAATGTAAGAAATAAGAAGTAAACAACATTACAAGGCTCCTTAGTCCTTATTGAGAGTGAAACATATGGTATAGTCATGTTATGTGAGTTAGGGGTGTTGGCGGTCTACTTTAGATCGATTTTGAAGCAAAAACTCATCCGATCTAAAGATAAAATTATATGCGGTTCGGTTCGGTTTTGGATGATTAATTTTAAATAATCGATCCGATCCAATCCAATCCAATTTAATGAGGTTTAGTTTGGATCGGTTTTTGGATATCCAAATTACAAATTGTAACTGTTTTTATTAATAATAATCTTATAAAAACATGCTAAAATAATGAGTTTGATACAAAATATAACATATGATTTATAAAAATGATTGATTATCGTTGAAACATATGAAATAGAAACAAAATTGATTAAGGTAAATTCATATGTACTATTAAAACAATTAAAAAGAAAAATAAAAATTGCTTAATATAATATATTACACTTATAAAAATGGACATATATATTAAAATGTATGTATGCGGTTCGGTTCGGTTTTGAAAAATCAATCTAAAATCCGATCTAATCCGATCGGTTTTCATAAAATGATATCCAAACACATCCAATATTATTTGGTTTTGTGCAATTTTTGATTTTTTGGATCAATTTATGGTTTTAATTTGGATTGATTTGAATTTGAACGCATGTGAGTATATGTTGTGGGATTGCCCGATCTATTTTTTCTTCTTAGACTAGAGAGTGTGTTTTTGCATCGTAAACAGCTAGTGAGATAATGGAAATTGCAACCAAAATTAATACAGTAATAATGGAAATTGGAGATGAAAAGGAAAAGAAATTGGAATTTGCAAAGGTAAAAAAGGCATTAATAACGTTAAAGTTCCTCCTTCCTAGGCTTTTTATGAAAAGGAACCGAAACATTTAAAGTCATTTTTTTTTAAATACTTATTTAATTTACTCATTCTCATTATTTTTCTCCTTTTCTCTTTCATTCTTTCACCCTTCTTCTCTGTCCCGTCACCTTCTTCTCTATCATTTTCTTTTTCTCATTTCAAATCACCAAATTTCTTGCATAAGTCATCTAATTTCACATCTAAGTAAAGTTATCTCATAGTACTCTAAGAAAGGAGAATGATACCCATTTCTTGAAAGTTGCTCGTTGAGACTCTTTGAGGTAAAACTTTATGATTCATGAAATTTAGAGAAGATGTCTAGCTTGGATGAGTAGTTAAACTAGTATATATAGTAAAATCTTACATTTTCATGAGTCAATTTCAAACCTTAAGTTTAACAAATTGGGGTTTTGTCTACAACTCTTAACAAATTGGGATTTGAAATTGAGGTTTGATTGCACATATTTTGGCAATAGTTTTGATATGTTCCTGAAATTCGTTGCAGTGATGATCATTTATATTTTTGATATGTTTGTCACGACCCAAAATTCAATATCGTGACCGGCGCACGAACTAGAGCATCCTAGCCCGGCAAGCCTATTGACGACACTCGACAAACTATAATTTAAACAATTTCAAACTGACTTTCACTTAAAATGACATTCACTGAAATTTCGACAGAGCATCCTCTGTATTTTGAACACTTTCCAAGATATGAATCATGTATATATACATGTATTATCACCAGAATCTCAAAGTGACATAACTAGATGTTTGTACATCTCAAAACAAAACATTTCTAGACTACCAATAGCTGCAGATACATCGACCATTCAGTTTATTCATATAGGAGACCTACCAAAAGAATGACATTGATAGATCTTTAACTCTGCTACGAGCTTTCTACGCACTTGAGTTTGAATCTGAAAAAAAAATGTAAGAAGAAGGAGTAAGTCACAAAGACTTAGTGAGGAGACAACAATCACCACCAACTAGAAGGGAAACACACATGGGCACAAGTAATTAAGTTTCTCAAAATCAAATGTTCATTTACAAAACTAGTAACCGTATAAAATTCTATTAATCCAAAATCAAATAGGAATATTTCTGAATCCAATGTCGCCGACATGACAAATATGTTGCTCTTAGCTTGTTTAACCAAAAGGTAATAAAATGAATTAAATTATTAGGGAAATTTTATAACACATTTTAAACTGTGAGTTTATCCTTCTAGTATAACCTTACTACAAGCCATCAAATATCTAACATTTAGAAGCAACATGAATATATCATTGTACATGAAAATCAATATCATGAATTAGAATATTTCTAATCTCAAGGTTGTAAATGGGTGAAAATAAGATTACAAGCCTTTAGAAAATATATCGCCGAAAATCATATAAAAGCCTTTAAAAACATATTGTCGAAAATCTTGATAAAAGTCTTTAAAGAAAATATAGAAAACTCCATTTAGTAAAAATAATCAAAATGGGTGAATCGAGAACTAGCTCCATCTCGTTGATAGCCCTCTCCTCCTAATGGTGGCCTTTCCATAGGGGCGGCTCCATCTAACGGATAGCTCTTTTCTCTCGACTCAAAACAAAGTGTAAAACATCTTCAATTAGGTAGTTTACCTCTCATTGATAGCCCTCTCCTCCTAATGGCGGCCTTTCCATAGGGGCGGCTCCATCTAACGGAGTAACTCTACCTAATTGAAATCACATACTAGGTGCACCTAGGTCGTCGTCACTAAAACCATAATTTTCAAAACAACTTCTCAAAACGTCTCACAAACCATATTTTTCAACGTATCGGATCAAAATATGTACCATCAAAACTCTACCACTTGTAGTCATAAGTAAATCCAAATCAAATACACATCGAGTACATATTAATACCAAAATCTTCGAAAAAAAAAAACACAATTTCGAAACCATGCTTTAGAACATATCAAAACTAGTTTTTAGGAACATATCGAAACTAGTGCACAAAATATATGCAATCAAATCTCCATTTAACTCCAAAACTTTATAAATCATAAGTAGCGTCAAAGTGAGTATATTTTAATATCGAAAATTCCCAAAAACATATCTCTCAAAACCGTATTTCTCCATATCTCAAAACTCATGTCATAGTATATGCAATCAAAACTCTATTTTCAAATCATTTGCTCAATAAGTCATGGATAAATCCAAATAGAGACCATAATAATATCGATGACTTTAAACATAAGTATCAATGAGAGGAAAAATGTTCAAAGGGTGTGTTCCCCATTTTTGTAAACACTTTAACATATAAAATCATAAAAATATCAATAATAATTATAATGAAATAAGTGATAATGATCGTCATCAACTCACAGTTATAACGAATCAACTAGCGTGTTCTCCTAGCACTCCTGGAGAAGCATTCGAAGCATCCAGTGTCATATCTGAGCATCAATAATATTTTCTCATTAATTAGAAACCCATTCTATGACTTTAGTAACCATAGATAACCATAAAATCCTCTAACACATACTATCGTCTTAAAAATTAATTTCGAACTCACTAATCATGCCTAAATATGCACTAATTGAAATGTAAGTTGATAAATATACCTCAAAAAGTCTCAATATGAGCAATCACTAACAGTGGGTACCCTTCTCTTTCCTTAGAACATTAACCCCCAATTTGTTAGACTTAGGGTTTGAGATAGACTCATGAAAATCTAAGATTTCACTATCTATACTAGTTCACTACTCATCTAAGCTAGATATCAATTCTAAATTTCATGATTAATAAAGTTTTACCTCCAAAATCACCAAAGATAACACTTGCCATGAGTGTGTATTCTTCTCCTTTCTTAGAGCAAAAATCTTAACTCACAATCCTATCCAAGAGTACTTGTGGAACTAACTAAGATAATCTTGCGTAGGTTTGTCTCATTAGTTTTTTTTTTTTTTTCACTTGAATTGATAAGAAGATGGGGAATATGAGAAATTGAGGAAGAAGGGTCTAGAACAGAGGAGAACGAGAAAGATAAGGAAAAAGTAGAAAGAAATAAACAAAAGAAGGTTAGGTGGGTTATGTTTGTTTTTGTTTTTCCTTATCGGGTCCAATTAGTTTATATTTATTTAATTTTTTTGTTCTTTCCAATTTTATAAAACAGTGTGTTACATTCTTCCCCCCTTAAAAAAATTCGTCCTCGAATTTACACTAATAACCTTGATTTCAAATAAGTGTGAGTACTTTGCAAGCATGACTTATTCAAATACCTACTTGTTTCTTCACCGGACTATCCTTACTATAGAACTTTTATCGGAACAATATCCTTTGAGTATTAACATATTACTTCCTTATCTATCATAGCAATCAAATGATTGATGCAAGATAAATTCTCGTCTAACTGCGCACCTTCATAAAGGTACTTTTGAAGCATAGATGTATGAAAGACATGACGAACTCTCCGATGGAAGTACCAAATGATAAGCTACAAGTTTGACTTTCCAATTTCAAACTCTCGATGTCTAACTAGCTAGTCCCTTGTTGCCAAATCATAAAACACTCCACATTACTGAAACACGTAAGAATACCTCTTGTCCCACCGTCCTCTAAGGGATGGCGCCTCTAGTTAGAATAAGAGCTTTCCTACTCTAAGTTGTTACTAAACAAAATAGATCAATTCGACCTTTTCAATGGAACTTTTAATCAACTATAGACTCACTGGTTCAAACTCTCCAATTTCAACCCATCCTATTGACGGCATATATCACCTATCATACAATGCCTCAAAAGGTGCCACCTGGCTACTGAATTGGTAGCTATTTCTATGCAAATTCCATCATAGACAAACGTAGGCCCTACTCTCTCCAATAACCAGACCACAAACACAAAACATATTCTCTATGATTTGTATAACTTTCCTAGATTGACCATCTGTCTTAGGATGAAAGTTGTAGTGAGGTTCACTCGGGTATCAAATTCATATTCGAAAGACTTTCAAAACGTACCAGTGAATCGAGCCTTATAATCACATGTAGTAGAGATCGGCACACCAAATACTTAGAGATAATTATTTTATTTTATTTTACATCCTCATTCATCCTTTCCCATCAATAAAATCTTCGTAAGCCTTTGTATATCTTATTAGAACCTAATATATAACAAGAATAATTATCCTCCTAAAATATTTTTCTCCTTAATTTAGTGAACACACAATCAAGGCTTCAACCACAAAACACCCTCAAAATTAACTAAGAAACTTATAACTTTATCGCTCCACACATTATATACCACCTATACCAAGTCTAAATCAAATAAGAAGTTTGTAACTTTACTATTCCTCCCATTATCTATCAACTTTACCCAGTCTAAATCTTAACCAAGTCTCCCTGACAATGTAAACTATGGCGGAACAAATTTATACATGACCAATAATGCCATTGAATGATCAAACTAAAATTGAATCCCACTTCCAACAAGTTTTTTTTTTTTTTTTTTTGCAACCCTTTAGTTATAGCTCCATTCATTTTGTCTAAATCAGTAAGCCTACCAATGTACTTCCTACTCAAAACATTTACAACAACATTTGACTTTCCAAGGTGATACAAGTATTTGCAATCGAAGTCTTTAAGAGACTTCATCTACCTTATTTCTCTTAAATTTAAGTAATACTAAGACCTTTGTGGTTGTTACAAATCTACGAAAGTCCTTTCATATAGATAATGCCTTTCTTTACTCTTGGAATACACAAGAATGTCATCACTGAACAATATCACCCATCAGTCTAAGAAATGTTGGAAAAATCCAATTCATGAAATCCATAAAAGACGTTGGTGCATTTGTAAGTCTTAAGGGTATAACCAGAATTTTACAATGCTCGTAGCACGTGCGAAAAGTTGTCTTTGATATATGTTCACTCTTAATATCCAACTAGTGACAGCCCTACTTCAATAAATCTTGGAAAACACTAAGCTTCTCGAAGTTAGTCGAACAAATAAATGCATGGTAAATAATATTTATTCCTAACTATCACCTTATTCACTTGTCTATAAACTACACACAGTCACACAGATCTATCTTCCTTACTTATAATAAATTCCATTAATCCTCAAGGAAACGAACTTAGGTCAATAAATCCCTTATTGAAAAGGTCTTGTGGTCAGTTCCTAAACAATGTAAGTTATTCTATGTCATTCGATAAAGAGGTATGGATGTGGGTTGAGTGGTAAGAACCAAGTCTATAGGGAATCTAATCTCACTATCAAGTAAAAAATCAGGACAGCATCAGGAACCTAAATGTTTTTAGAACTTTTTATAATTCTTCACTCACTTGTGTATCCATAATCAAAGCCAATTATTCTTGACAACCTCTTTGCAATAACTTGTTAGCTCCTAAACCCATGGTTACATTATATGCTACCCAACCAGGTATTTCCTCAAAAGTAGAAAAGCGATTACCCAATATCTCAACTCCCGCAACCAATTCTCACTCAAAATCCAATAAATATGTACTAACACGACTATGTTAATGAATGACTAGATAATAGTTGTGTCGTAGCTACCAAGGATGATCCCTCCTAATATAACATACTTAACCACATTGATATCATACCTTTTCATCTTTGAAACAAAATATTTCCAGAGTCGAATCAACTATTGTAGAATCAAAAGTACTCTAAGGAAAAGCGAATTAACTATATGACCCATGATCTAATCAACGACTTTGCAATGTGCCCTAAAGTTTGTCTACAAGAACAATACATTTGTGATATTTATATTTGTTGTTCCTAATAATCAAATACAACTTCATCGCCACGTTAAGAATAATCATTATATAATCAATCAACTTGTTTCTTATGAGAATCCAGTTTACTACCTCCCTTAAGATTTTGTTCCTAAATCTGAATTGTCAAGTTCGAAACCTCCGCAAAGTAACACAATTAGATCTAACAGCAAATCCAATTAAGTATTTCCTTAGTCTTCTATTGAACCACTTGAAATGCATCTCTTCTATAATAGGGGGAGGAAGATAACTTGAAGCTCTGTAAAATGGGATTTTTATTCTAAAATTGACATATCCTCAATTTATTTCGATCTTTCATACTTGTGAGTTAATCCATCTCCAACACTTCTATAGAAGAAAATGAGTCGTAAACAATCAAGTGGTCTCACTTTATTCCAACACAGTGAACCTCATTGTTTTACACATTTAAGTGTATCTAACCTATCATATAACACACCTTTCAACTTAAATTATATCAACTCCCCCATCCTTATATCTAAGAATCAGAATCCTAATGCCCTTTGTAACCTCTCTAGATTGTTAATGAATTTTGTAGATCCTCACTCAAACCTGAATAGCTTCTTGTTGACGGAAAACATTTCTCTGCTCTTGATTACCATGTTGTTATTGTCCAACAACAACAACCTCCAACAACTTGTTACACAAGCCAACAATAATCTCTATCATCATTTGATTTCTTCGTATTTCTCTAGGAACCTCAACATAACTACTACTACAACTCAATCACGTTTGTCAACGTAAATGCTACGTTCTTTATCATTTTTTTTATTATTTATTATTATTATTATTTATTTTAAGTCAACCATGAGAACAGCCCGAATGACAACCTATTTGACTAAGGTTTTACGGTTCGGCTTTAAATTCGCAAGGAACCAATTTCCATTCTAGTGGAGATCTTGTTAATGGGTGACACCCTCTCTAAATGAAACAAAAATGACCGAATATAGGAAAAGAAGACAAACAAAGTAAGACAATTCAATGACCCAAAAGAAATAATAAGATCGGACCACAAATGACACCACCATAGAATGCAAATAGATTTTTGCAAGTAAACGGTGCCGCGGTTCACAATTTACTAGCAAGAATCTATTTTCATTCTATGTCTACAGCTATTAGGACCTACAACCGAGCTCTGATACCAACTTTGTCACGACCCAAAATTCAATATCGTGACCGGCGCACGAACTAGAGCATCCTAGCCCGGCAAGCCTATTGACGACACTCGACAAACTATAATTTAAACAATTTCAAACTGACTTTCACTTAAAATGACATTCACTGAAATTTCGACAGAGCATCCTCTGTATTTTGAACACTTTCCAAGATATGAATCATGTATATATACATGTATTATCACCAGAATCTCAAAGTGACATAACTAGATGTTTGTACATCTCAAAACAAAACATTTCTAGACTACCAATAGCTGCAGATACATCGACCATTCAGTTTATTCATATAGGAGACCTACCAAAAGAATGACATTGATAGATCTTTAACTCTGCTACGAGCTTTCTACGCACTTGAGTTTGAATCTGAAAAAAAAATGTAAGAAGAAGGAGTAAGTCACAAAGACTTAGTGAGGAGACAACAATCACCACCAACTAGAAGGGAAACACACATGGGCACAAGTAATTAAGTTTCTCAAAATCAAATGTTCATTTACAAAACTAGTAACCGTATAAAATTCTATTAATCCAAAATCAAATAGGAATATTTCTGAATCCAATGTCGCCGACATGACAAATATGTTGCTCTTAGCTTGTTTAACCAAAAGGTAATAAAATGAATTAAATTATTAGGGAAATTTTATAACACATTTTAAACTGTGAGTTTATCCTTCTAGTATAACCTTACTACAAGCCATCAAATATCTAACATTTAGAAGCAACATGAATATATCATTGTACATGAAAATCAATATCATGAATTAGAATATTTCTAATCTCAAGGTTGTAAATGGGTGAAAATAAGATTACAAGCCTTTAGAAAATATATCGCCGAAAATCATATAAAAGCCTTTAAAAACATATTGTCGAAAATCTTGATAAAAGTTTTTAAAGAAAATATAGAAAACTCCATTTAGTAAAAATAATCAAAATGGGTGAATCGAGAACTAGCTCCATCTCGTTGATAGCCCTCTCCTCCTAATGGTGGCCTTTCCATAGGGGCGGCTCCATCTAACGGATAGCTCTTTTCTCTCGACTCAAAACAAAGTGTAAAACATCTTCAATTAGGTAGTTTACCTCTCATTGATAGCCCTCTCCTCCTAATGGCGGCCTTTCCATAGGGGCGGCTCCATCTAACGGAGTAACTCTACCTAATTGAAATCACATACTAGGTGCACCTAGGTCGTCGTCACTAAAACCATAATTTTCAAAACAACTTCTCAAAACGTCTCACAAACCATATTTTTCAACGTATCGGATCAAAATATGTACCATCAAAACTCTACCACTTGTAGTCATAAGTAAATCCAAATCAAATACACATCGAGTACATATTAATACCAAAATCTTCGAAAAAAAAAAACACAATTTCGAAACCATGCTTTAGAACATATCAAAACTAGTTTTTAGGAACATATCGAAACTAGTGCACAAAATATATGCAATCAAATCTCCATTTAACTCCAAAACTTTATAAATCATAAGTAGCGTCAAAGTGAGTATATTTTAATATCGAAAATTCCCAAAAACATATCTCTCAAAACCGTATTTCTCCATATCTCAAAACTCATGTCATAGTATATGCAATCAAAACTCTATTTTCAAATCATTTGCTCAATAAGTCATGGATAAATCCAAATAGAGACCATAATAATATCGATGACTTTAAACATAAGTATCAATGAGAGGAAAAATGTTCAAAGGGTGTGTTCCCCATTTTTGTAAACACTTTAACATATAAAATCATAAAAATATCAATAATAATTATAATGAAATAAGTGATAATGATCGTCATCAACTCACAGTTATAACGAATCAACTAGCGTGTTCTCCTAGCACTCCTGGAGAAGCATTCGAAGCATCCAGTGTCATATCTGAGCATCAATAATATTTTCTCATTAATTAGAAACCCATTCTATGACTTTAGTAACCATAGATAACCATAAAATCCTCTAACACATACTATCGTCTTAAAAATTAATTTCGAACTCACTAATCATGCCTAAATATGCACTAATTGAAATGTAAGTTGATAAATATACCTCAAAAAGTCTCAATATGAGCAATCACTAACAGTGGGTACCCTTCTCTTTCCTTAGAACATTAACCCCCAATTTGTTAGACTTAGGGTTTGAGATAGACTCATGAAAATCTAAGATTTCACTATCTATACTAGTTCACTACTCATCTAAGCTAGATATCAATTCTAAATTTCATGATTAATAAAGTTTTACCTCCAAAATCACCAAAGATAACACTTGCCATGAGTGTGTATTCTTCTCCTTTCTTAGAGCAAAAATCTTAACTCACAATCCTATCCAAGAGTACTTGTGGAACTAACTAAGATAATCTTGCGTAGGTTTGTCTCATTAGTTTTTTTTTTTTTTTTCACTTGAATTGATAAGAAGATGGGGAATATGAGAAATTGAGGAAGAAGGGTCTAGAACAGAGGAGAACGAGAAAGATAAGGAAAAAGTAGAAAGAAATAAACAAAAGAAGGTTAGGTGGGTTATGTTTGTTTTTGTTTTTCCTTATCGGGTCCAATTAGTTTATATTTATTTAATTTTTTTGTTCTTTCCAATTTTATAAAACAGTGTGTTACAATGTTCCTGAAACTAATTTTGACTGGTTTTGATATGTTGTAAAGCATGATTTTGAGATGTGTTTTTCGAAGATTTTGATATCAATATGTACTCGATTTGGATTGGATTTGAAATTGGATTTACTTATAATTATAAGTAGTAGATTTTCAATTTAGTTTTCATGGTACATATTTTGATATAAGTTTCGATGTGCTGTGAAATATGGTTTTAAAGACGTTTTGAGAATCACAATGGTTATGACGACGACCTAGGTGTCCCTAGTTATATGATGATTTCAATTAAAGAGGATTACCTGTTAGATGAAGTCACTCCTATAGAAAAGGCCATCATTAGGAGGAGAGGACAATCAACGAGATGTAGACTCCCTAATTGAGAGATTTGTTATGTTTTCTGAGTCGAGAGGAAAGAGCTATCCGTTAGATGGAGCTACCACTGGGAGGCCACTCTTAAGAGGAAAGAGATATCAACGAAATTGAGCTAATTTTCGGTTTTATCATCGTAATTCATTTTTATTATTGCTGGATTTCTATACTTTCTTTAAAGTTGATTATTTTGATCTTATTAGATTGTATCTGATTTCAATATCCTCTTTGAAGTTGATTATTTTGATTTCTTTTAATTATAATCAATTTTTATATTTTCTTTAAAGTTTTTGACTTGGTTTTCACCTCTTTACAATATTGAGAGTTTGAAATGGTCTTTTTTTTGATTGGATAAATTTCCTAATTTGTGAATTTCATGTGTACAATTGATTATGGATTAATTGTATTTTTATTTGGTTACTAGCTTTGTAAGTTGAAATTAGATTTGAGAAAAATATCTAATCGTGCCCTTGAGTGTGTTTTCCTTTTAGTTGGTGGTGGTGGTTGTTGTCTTCTCACTAAGTCCTTCGGATTTACTCCTTCATCTTCAATTTTTTGTTTTCAAATTCAAAAGCAGCTGAGTAGCAAGCTGCTAACAAACTCAGTCCCTGCATTGTTCCTCTTTTGGTAGGCTTCCTTTCGTGGGAGACTATTTTATTTATGTTTATGTTGAGTCGGTATATCTGCAGCTATTTGGAACTATAGAATGTTTTGTTTATAATTGTATTACATATCTAGTTGTATCACTTTGAAATTCTGGCCGGTGATAATACACTACTAAAAAAACAAAAATTAGTGAGAGAAATTTTGTGAGGGAAAATGTGAAATCCCTCTCTAATTCCGTCACTAAATTTTGCGACCAAGAAATTTGTGAGGAATTTTATTTTTTCCGTCACGAATTTCCCTCCCTAATTTTGCTTTTTCTAGTAGTGTTTATGAACAAGATTTACATCTTAGAAATGTTGAAAATACAAAGCTTACTCTTTCGATATTTCAGTAAACATGATTTTGAATCCAAAGTTAGTTTATAAATTGTTTATTTATTATTTGGTCAGCAGGCTTTCCAAACTATGAGGTATTAGTTCGTGCACCAGTCACGATTATATATTTTTTAGGTTGTCACAGTATATTGGTAGTTAGTATTTGTTATTCGGGAGTAGTTATCCTTTAGTAGCAGATTTAAATAGTTGAACATGTAAAAGAATGGGTAAGTAATTATTCAGAGATAATTCTAATCTTCCTCACTATTCTTATGACGCATGTCCCTTCTCTAATTGGGACAATTTTACTATTCTAATTAAGAGAGCTATTCCTTCTTGAATTCGAAAAATTATCGCCCTTATTAATCATATTCTTTCAGTTTGCTTACCTTTGTTGTACTGCAATTTCAGGTAACAGTCTGATTTTCAATGGCGGCGGAGGAGGAGGATATAATAAGCACTTTGCCAGACGAAATCCTGTGTCACATTCTCTCTTTTCTCCAAACCAATCAATCTGTTGCCACTAGCATTCTTTCCAAGAGCTGGAAGAATCTCTGCCTCTCAGTTCCTGTTCTCAACATTATAGTGAGAGACCAAAACACCTTTGTTGGCTTTATCGACTTTGTGTACTCCATTTTCCTCTCCCGAGATTCCGCACTTCCCATTAAGACTTTCCACCTTGATTTTGAATATGATAATGATATGCTCAATCCTCCCCGCCCCATGGACACTATCACTAAATGGGTAAACATTCTAGTACAACGCAATGTTGAATACCTTAATCTTTCAGTGGAACTACCAATGCCCAAATTGCCCACCTCTATTCTCACCTGCAGAACCCTTGTGGTTCTCAAGCTTTTTGGTTTCAGTGTGTTGGAGGGTATTTCTCCTGTTTTACTTCCATCTCTTAAAACCCTTCATTTGAGGAATATTTATTTCCCTAAACTTCGGGATTTTATGTTGTTTCTAATTGGATGCCCAATTCTTGAGGATTTATGCACATTATATGTGGTGTTTGATTCCGATGAGTCTCTTACCTGTGATGAGTGGAAGAGTTTTTACTTAAGTAACTTGACCCGAGCCGATATTGATTGCTTCCTATGTCATTTTCCATTGAAATCAGTTCATAATGTACCTTCGCTGCGCTTAGAAATCGACCAGGTTTGATTACAATACTTTCTAATGGAATCAATATGTGATAATCTATACTTAATTTTACCCTGATGTTTGACAATTTGTCTTTCTAAATATTATAGGAGAATTCCCCTATTGATTCCATCCCTACTTTTCATAACTTGACCCAGTTGGAGTTAATTTGTGTTTCTCTCCATCATAGCTGGAAGTTCTTAATACAAGTTCTCAATCACTGCCCCATGCTTCAAAAGCTTCTCCTTGATGAGGTTTGTTAAAAATCATATCTGATTTATCTTTTCATAGCACACTTTTAGAATTTTGCTTCGACCAAATCTAGCTTCTATCCATTATGTTTTATTTTATGTGCATTATTGACAGGTCAAGCATGATGAGAATGAGGGCATTATTGACAGAGAAAATTCGGTGGACCCAAAATTTGTTCCGCAATGCCTTTCATTACACCTAAGAACTTGCAAATTTTTTAGTTTCTCAGGCCGACGGGGTCAAATTATGCTAGCAAGGTATATTTTGAAGAATGCAGAAGTTTTACAGACAATGACAATCTGGAACAGTGGACAATCCAAAATAGAAAGACATTTGTCCTCAAGTCCAAAGGCCTCTGCATCGTGTAAACTTATATTTTATCTTGTTCCATGTAAGTAGTAGTTACATTATCGTTTATTTCATTTCATTTACATCTACCATGCACCTGCTAGAATTTGATGGTCATAAACTTTGTCCTGGTGCACAACTTGAGGGCAACGGGGTCTTTAAATGATCCATGTACACTAATTTCAGATTTGATGCATAACCATAGGGTATGAGGGTGCAATCGTAATTTCTGATTTGATGCATAACCATAGGGTATGATGGACAAAACATAAACAAAGTAGTTGTATTTTCACAGAAATCCTTATTTATCAGTATTTTCAAAGAAATCCTAAATCATCTTTTTGAAGACTCTGTTCAAGACATTATGGGATTGTTTGATCCATATAGTTGACCTTGACTATTACATGTTATTATCATATATCTGTGCTGGCTAGTGTTTTTGTTTCTCTTGAATGCAGAACTTTTACTTGCGTTGTGATAATATAGAGGCAAGACTGCTTTCACTTGCAGGTTTTGAATGTTATTCTCTATTTATACCATTTTGTGGATGTATTGATAAAACAGGTCTCTTTAGCTGATAATGCATAAAATAGACTATCATGAACGATAAAATGCTTATATGATACAATTGGTTTCTTTTCAATATTGACCAACAACTGACAGACCCAACTTGTGTTGGTTTAGAACACTAGTTACTTGCTATACAATTGAAAATAGTTTATTTAGATGAAAATATTTTCAAATCCCATTACAGACTTTCAATATGCTACAAGATGATGTTTTGACGAATTCAATTCTTAAATTGATATAAATCAAACAAGTTCAATATTATTACTAATTCTTAAATTAGATACGGTGGAATGAAATACAATTTTAGGATCTAATAAGAGAGGCACACTTCATGTAGACCACAGAATTACTTTACATTTTTGGTTGGTTTTTGCTATTTTTGAATAACCTGTGTTTTCTGCTTTAATTTTGTGCATGTATGATACTAATTTTGTTATGGATTTGGCTCGAATGTTTATGAATTGTATAGAACTATGTTAGCCCCAACTAAGATGCTTGAGCTAATACTACAAAAGTATTTTCTTAGTTTAATTTCCTTATCTCATGTTTTGTAAACACATAGATCATACCTTTTTCCTTGAGTTACATGACTCAAATCATTATGGTTCTTGACGTAATAAAGAACACCATGGAAGAAATTTGTGTTAGGTTTTTACCTCACTTTTTTTTTTTTATTGATTTCAGATAACAGAGAAAACTGATGATGACATGATGTGAATTTCAAAGGGAAGGCTGATTTCATCTGGTGTGTTGACTCATAGCACTACTAGAAATAAGATATTTAGCAGCGACTTTTTCTCAACGACAATCAATTTGTTGTCAATAATATGCCTATAGCAACGACTTATTTAAGTCGTTGTATTAAGTTGTTTTTTTCACAGCAATTTCGTTATCGCTGGGAAAAATGACTTATTCCAACAACAATTATTATCGTTGGAAATAATACAATTTTTTGATATGCATATAGCAACGACTTATTTAAGTCGTTGTAATAAGTTAATTTTTGTCACAACAATTTTGTTATCGCTGCGAAAAATGACTTATCCCAACAAAAAATATTATTGTTGGAAATAATACAATTTTTTAATATGCATACAACAACGACTTGTTTAAGTCGTCGTAATAAGTTTTGTTTTTCCTAAAATAAGTATTTTTTTTTTCACAACAATTTCGCTATTGCTGGAAAAAATAACTTATCCCAACAACAATTATTATTGTTGGAAATAATATAATTTTGTAAAGTCTATTAAGTTTATCCGAATTTGTAGACTTTTTTAATTTTTTTTAGGAATCCAAGTTTGTAGACTTGTTCATTGCCACTTAGTTTTAAACTGTAATTTTGTTCTATAAAAAAGGATATGGAGGACACGCATTACATATGTTGCAACTAATTAATATTAAAAAAAAAAAAATCAAAGAACACCAAGTATTAGGAAGAAAAGAAAAAAAAACTAAAATTCACCATTTGGCCAACAAACATTGAGAAAAAAAAGTTTCACGTGACATAAAAACAAAAGAAAAAGAACTAAGACTTCTCCCTCTTTCTCTTCTTTCTCGCCAGCCATCTCTAACCCCAACCCTCAACCCATTCATTCACTCAAATTTCTCCATGTCTTTTATTCAAGCTTCTTCTCCACCTAATTGAAGGAATCAAAGGGTAAGTTGAAGGAATTTTTCTATCCCCTTTTCTTCTCTCATGTGGCAGAGTTTTCTTTCTTCCTTTCTTCTTTAAGTGGTCGAGCCACTTCCCTTCCATATCTCTCTCAACTTTTCCCTCAAAATCTCATGATTTTGTGTTGAATTTTTGTTGGATTAACTGAAAATTGCGATGACATGGATCAGTATAGAAGGAATTGGAAAAGGCAAGGAGGTTTTAGAGAAAAAAGTAGAAGTTGGAGGCCTTATTAGACATCAAGAGAAGCTAATTTGAGGTGAGTTCCTTAATTAGGCTTAAATTTCTTAGTTAGGGGATGTAGATTGGATTATGATGAAGAGATATTAGATTGTGTACGATAACTAAAATCTCATGAGCAAATATTAGATTATGTGAATCCTTACATTTGAAGGCTTGAATCAAAAGTAGACAATTATTAGATAATTGGTGATTGGATTATTAATTTAATTTCCTGGACTATATATGTATATATAGTGAGTTGTTGTGTGCTTTTAGAGGGCTGTTTAAAGGGCTGCTGTTTTGGCTTTTGTGGTTCTGTTTTTCTGTTTTGGCAGCGTAGTGCCCTTGGCAATCATGCTAGAGGTGCATTGTGTTTTCTGGCTGGGCAGCACGGCCTGTTTTCATGAGGCTATATTGTTGGTGTTGGTTTTTTGTCTTGGGCCGCCCTTTAGCTCATACGCTTGGGTGTTGTATTGCGTTTTTTGGACCAAATTATGAGAAATTCTTAGATGGGAACGTAAGTAACATGTCAGCATTTACAAACAACCAACAAAAACATTACACCTCATTTAATTTATTAAAAAAAATTAAAAATAAAATAAAGATGAAACGTGACCTCCTTATTACTACTCTCCTTCCACATTGTTTTGGTGCAAGTATTTTGTCCAAGGATTCATTCCATGTGTGTGAAGAAGAAAAATGAATCAATTTTAAACAAACAAATGATGTATTAATTATGACTGGATTGCCATAATAGAAACTGAATCAGATTAATCACCAAAAAGAAGGAAAAAAACTGAAAAAAAAACTACATCAGATTTGTAACCATGAACTTCCATGTGTGTGAAGGACTTCAGTGATTTTACTTAAAATCAAACCTTATTATGTCGCTAACTTCAGAACCTATTGAATTCAACACGTTAAAATTTGAGAATTAATCTCCTCAAGGTCATATATAAACTCTGCAGTTGGAGAAACAATTCGTCAAGATAATGGCGGAAGAAGAGCAAGCAATACGGAGAACACGTTTCATCTTTATTTTATTTTTAATTTTTTTTAATAAATTAAATGAGGTGTAATGTTTTTATTTTGGTTGTTTGTAAATGCTGACATGTTACTTACGTTCCCATCTAAGATTTTCTCCCAAATTATTTTATGAGAATTAGTTTTGAATATTTTAAGTTAAATTTATGATTTGTTTCCATTAGATTTATAACGCATTGAAATAAAAACAAGCTTTGAATGCATTGAATTTGTCACATATTTTTAATGTTGTGCATATTTTATGATTGAGAATTATATTTTTTTATGGTGAATTTGTCACATTCTTATGAGAATTATATTTTGTATAGTCAATGTTTCATTTGTCACATATTTTTAATGTTGTGCATATTTTATTTTTGAATCGCAGGATCGTGTGATAATGCCTAAACAAAATAAAAGATAGATCAACCTTAAAGATAGAAGTTTACCGGAGTATTTAAAAGGAATGGATGACTTTTTAGACTTTGCTTTTTCTGGGCCCAACCCTCCAAACACTATCAGGTGTCCCTGTTGTAGATGCAATAATATTAAATTTAAGACAAGAAGTGAAGTGGATCGTCATTTACTTGATTTTGGATTTGAACCAAGTTATGATAATTGGGAGTATCATGGAGAATCGTCGGATGATTCATCAAGTGACAGTGATTTGAAGGATGCAGATAACATTGGCTATGATGCTGATCATGAAAGGAGCGATGATGCTCAGACGTTCAACATGCTTTATGACATGCATCAGTCATTTAATGCAAATAGAGAAAATGTGTTTGATCATCCTACATCTAGTAATAGCAATGAAGAGCCAAATAAGGAAGCTAAAAGATTTTATGGATTGGTAAAAGATGCTGAACAAACATTATATCCAGGTTGTAAAAAATTCTCCAAATTATCTTTTATTATACGCCTTTTTCAAATGAAATGTATGTATGGATGGAGCAATACCTCACTTGACTCACTTCTAAAGCTATTGGCTGAAGCTTTTCCCGAAGGTAATGTGCTTCCTGACTCAATGTATGAGGTTAGAAAGATTATCAAGGATCTTGGACTTGATTATGTCAAGATAGATGCTTGTGATAATGATTGTATTTTGTATAGAGGAGAAGACTATGAAAATCTTAATGAGTGTCCTATTTGTAAGAAAAGTAGATGGCAGGAAGATAAGAAGAAAAATGTCCCTAATAAGATACTTCGCTACTTTCCCATAAAACCAAGACTACAAAGGTTATTCATGTCAAAACAAATTGCAGAAGACATGACTTGGCATAAGAAGAAGAAAATTGATGATGGAGTTTTAAGACACCCAGCTGACTCTTTGACTTGGAAAAGATTTGATGATCAACATAGATCTTTCTCTAAAGATGCACGTAATGTGAGACTTGGCCTATCATCAGATGGTTTTAACCCTTTTGGTATGATGAGCACCAATTATAGTATGTGGCCTGTGGTTTTAGTTCCTTACAATTTACCTCCTTGGTTATGCATGAAACAACCCAATCTTATGTTATCGTTACTTATTCCCGGTAAAAATAGTCCTGGAAATGACATTGATGTTTACCTTCAGCCACTAATTGATGACTTAAAAGAGTTATGGGATGTGGGTATTGAAACATATGATGCTTTTTCAAGATGTAATTTTCAATTGCGTGCAGCCTTGTTATTGACCATTAGTGATTTTCCAGGTTATGCGATGCTTTCGGGATGGAGTACTAAAGGAGCACTAGCTTGTCCTTGTTGCAATAAAGAAACTACCTCTTGTCATTTAAAATATAGTTTCAAGCAATGCTACATGGGCCACCGTAAATTTTTACCCAGTGACCACCCTTGGCGTAAAAATAAGAGCTCATTTGATAATACAAGGGAGGTTAGACAGGCACCACAACCATTGACTGGAGAGGAGGTCATAGCACAACATGAAAAAATACAGCCTGTTATCTTTGGTAAAACTATAAAAAAACGAAAGAGAGAGGAAGGGGAAAAGCATAATTGGAAGAAAAAAAGTATATTTTTCGAATTACCTTATTGGAGGACTGTATTGTTAAGACACAATCTAGATGTGATGCACATAGAAAAAAATATTTGTGAAAGTGTTATTGGAACATTGTTGAATATTGAAGGCAAAACAAAAGATACTTTCAAGTCTAGAATGGATTTGAAGCACATGGGATTCAAGAAGCCACTTCATCTTATTAGGAATGGAGATAAGTATACCATGCCCCCAGCACGTTACACAATGTCAGCGGCAGAAAAGATTAAATTTTGTCAAGTGTTGAAAGATACCAGGTTTCCCGATGCTTATGCCTCAAATATTAGTCGTCGTGTAAATGTAAATGAATGCAAGATTTCAGGACTTAAAAGTCATGATTACCATGTCCTTCTTGAGAGAATCATTCCACTTGCCATAAGAGGATTACTTCCAAAAGATGCGTGTGACCCATTAATTGAATTGTCTTTTTTCTTTGGTGAGTTGTGCTCTACAGAGTTAAAAGTGGATGAATTGGAGAGGTTAGAAAAGAATATTGCAGTGACTCTTTGTAAACTAGAGCGCATTTTTCCACCGTCTTTTTTTGATGTTATGGTTCATTTATTGATTCATTTGGCAAATGAAGCAAAGCTCGGAGGTCCAGTTCAATATAGATGGATGTATCCTGTTGAAAGGTTAGTTTACATAACATTTTGATGTCTGCATTTTAATATATCTATGTGTGTGTGTGTGTATGTATGTATAATTATGTATTTACCTGTAAATTTTTACGAGTACTAAAAAATTATGTGCGTAACAAAGCACGTCCAGAAGGTTCCATAGCAGAAGGGTATGTAGCTGAAGAGTGTATGGCATTATTATGTGCAAGATATTTGATTGATATGGATTCTAGATTAAATCGACCAGATAGATATATGGACTATGTAAGTGATGATTGCACAAATTTATCCGTGTTTAAAAACAATGGCCGGCACATTGGAGGAGATTCTTGGGAAAATATGAGCCTTTCTGAAATTCAACAAGCTCATTTTTACATATTACAAAATTGCGAGGAAGTTAGACCTTGGATCGAGTAAGTATGTTTACTCTAATTTTTAATTAATATAAAAATTATAATTAATAGTATTTCTAATTAACTTGTATATTTTAACAACGCTAGGGAGCACATGATGAAGGTAAGAAATGAAAATAATAGAAATGTTGAAAAGAGGCACATGGAGCAATTTCCCAAATGGTTTGAAAATGAGGTAACATTCATCTATTATGAGAATTTGATGGCATTAATGTTATATTGCTAACTTAAACATCCTTTTATCAATTGAATTTTTTTAAACAATATTATGCAGGTTATTCGATTACAACAATTACAAGATGGAAGGATCAATGACCAACTAGTTGCATTATCAAGAGGGCCAGATTCTCGGGTACTAAATCATAATGGGTACATTCTTAATGGTTTCAAATTTCGTACACAGAGTGTTGAACAACACTTGAAAACCCAAAATAGTGGTGTGATGGTGAAAGGTGATGAGTTGACAGGAAATATTGAATATTATGGCATGATTCAAAAAATCACCGAAATAAGATATTTAGATAATAACTTTGTGATATTATTTAAATGTGACTGGTTCGAGGCTCCTTCTCAAGTTCGAAATCAAGGCAGGGGATATAAAAAAGATGAGTATGGATTTATTAGTGTCGATATCACAAAGTTATATTACGCAAATGATCCATTTGTCCTAGGTTCTCAAGCTGAGTTGGTTTATTATGTGAAGGAGAATGCCAATAAAAATTGGTATACAGTGGTAAAAGTCAAACCCAGAAATTTTTTTGATTTTCCACAAGAAGAAGATGGCTCAGATGCATATCAGTTGAATGAGTTCACCAATACAGATATAGCAATAGAAGCATCTTTAATGGACCAAGGAGATGTTTTAAATAGAGATGATATTGGTGGAACATGCTTAGATGAACATATTGTTATCAAAGAAGAAGAGTCCAAAGAATCAGTCAATGCAAATGCAAGTGATTCTGATAGTGATGATTTTGAAGTTGAATATTCCACGGATGAGGATGATTACTCAGAGAATGTAGATTCTGACTCAGAATAAAAAGATATTTTTACGCAATAAAAGAATTTTTTCGGGATTATCTATTTTGTAAATCTTGTATTGCTTAATTACAATTTCAGTTGACATGATTTATGTATTGCTTATTTCATCAAACAAATATTATGAATAGCATAAACCATAAAAACAAAATGAGGTATATTTTCAAATACTAATCGAAGAAATGATTTTTATAATCAGACACTTTGCGTTGGGTATGCCACTCGGCAGTGATACTTTTGGCTTTGCTTTCGAATTTTGTCTCTGTTTTTTAACTCGACTTTGATCCATTCTAGGCACATCTTGGACTTCTTAGGGATTTTTGATTGATATTTAATTTGGGTTCTTAGAAAAAACAGATATATTAAATTCTATTTATAGTTCCTTTAAATATCTTAAATCAAAAATGGTTAAGTAGGTTTTTTTTAAAGGAGGTTAAGTAAGGTTTGCTCCTTATTAATATCTTAAATGCTATCTATAGTTCCTTTAAAAAATTCATTAAGTTTTGGTCATCTAAATGTTTTTCATCACGACTTTTGTTTTCTGTTTTTAAGTAAACTCATGTACGATTCATATTTTTTAAAGAAATTTTATAAAGATGTTTAGAATATTATAACAATTTTTCTAATGAAAATTCATATTTAATCCATCCATTGTTAAAAAAAATTAAACTTGTGAAAAAAATCCAATAATATGGAAAGATCTTTTTACGCAATAATTTTTTTTATCGGGATTATCTGTTTTGTAAATCTTGTATTGCTCAATTACAATTTCAATTGACATGATTTATGTATTACTTATTTCTTCAAACAAATATTATGAATAGCATAAACCATAATAGCAAAATGAGGTATATTTGCAATGACTAAAATCGAAGAAAAGATTTTTGTATTATAAATACTAAAAGCAAAAATTGATATATTAATGAGGGAGTGGGAGCGGTTGACGCTATTTAGTTTTGGGAAGGAATGCGGTGTAAAGTCGGTAACACAGAAAGTATCTCTTTTTGGAGTGTTCCTTGGTTAGTGAAGTTCTTTTGTGGAGTAGATTTAGGCGCCGGAGGGTTAGGAAGTTCTTTTGTGAAGTTCTTTTATGGTAGCTGAAATGAGTAGGTTAGGTTGGAGGGTTGGAAGGGGTTGGAAGTGGAGACGGAGATTGTTCGCTAGGGAAGAGGAGCAGGTGGTGCAGTGTGATTCTCTATTCGATAACATTTTTTTCTTGCATGATAATGTTTTGCATAAGTGGATTCGGAAACATGATCATGATGTTGACTATTGTGTAAATTGTATTTATAGCATTCTGATGAGTCATAATTTAGTCTATTTTTATGCATTATTTAGTATCGTTTTATTTAGATTTGGTTTTATTTTATTTTAATATTATTTCCTTTTTGAATCTTTTACTTCAAATTGCATTTTATTATATTTTAGGAACGAATATATGGTGGAAGGTGTCTTGGAGCAAAAGAAAGAGGACTGGAGCAAATACAATACAAGAATACGAAGATACGAGACAAAAATATGTCTCTACCAAGTCAGAAGCTTGGCACGGCCCGTGCCAACATGTGGCACGGCCGTGCCACCCTCCAGGACCACTTTTGCTGCTTTTCTTCAAGCCCAAGTTACTCCGTTGCAGCTTTACTGTTTTGCCCTTATAGTAGCTTAGTTTCTAAGTCAATTGTAAAGCTATAAATAGAGTAGCACTCCATCATAAACATTCATCTTTTGTTCTTGGAATAAAAGTTCACTTTTATATTATTGTTCTTTTACTGCTTTCTCTCTTCTTCCCCTATGTCTACAATGAACGTTAGTGAGTAGACACTTCTTTGTCTTGGGATTGTTGGTAAGTCTAATGACATAATCCTAAACAAACCAAGCTTAAACCCTAATTTCTATGTAACCCTAATTTCTAATCTAGATTCACCGTCTTAACGTGGATTAACAATTATCAAACTGTGGAAGCGAAAGCGGAGGGTTTGATAATCGTTAATCCATCATCCCAAACATCAATTCATAAAGCGAGAGCGGAGTCTTGATGTTGGAACAAGTGAATCTAGACAATAATTGCAAAACAGTGAAATAGTCCTTGCAATTATTGAGACAAAGAGTAGTTTCAATCCTCTATGCATCTTCTAGTAATCAAGTCAGCGAAATAGGCTTGGTTACTAGAAGTAAACTCTCACCGGACTTTCATCGGAAAGGTGAGGGGCTAAGGGAAACCGGTCTTTAGAAATTAGTGTGTAAACCATGAAATTAGATGTTTAAGTCTTGCCTAGTGAAGGGTTTGTTATTATGACAAACCAATAATCCCAAGGCTCTTTTATTATTATTGTTATTTACCTTCAGCAATTAAACCCCTTTTTATAAGCTTTCTTCTCTTCTAATCATTCTCTAAAAGTTGATTGAATTCACAACTCCCTAGCGGAACGATACTCTTTCTTACTACTATTACTTCGATAGGCCGTGCACTTGCGGTTTGGCCCTATCACATTCTCAATCAGAATGAGGAAATGGGTAACGATTTGCATAACGACATAATAGGAAACAAAGCAGTGCCTCCAAGTGCCGCTTCTTGCTTTTTTTAATAAACAGATTCCCACCATGTGGAATAATTTGACTCATCGGGAAGTTGTTTTGTTAGTCTCGTTGTTGCATTCACGTGGCTATGGGAATGAGTAATCAATTAAATATCTATCTATCTATTTATGGAGTGTAATTTTAATAAAGTATTTGGCATCTTCATATCTTTGATGGTTGTTGATTTATGTAATTCATCCTTATGATATTGGTCGTTGATTTATGCAATTCAAGATGTTTGATGTTTGATTTTCATTATTAGTGGTTTAATAGGTCACTTTGTATTAGGTATATGCCACTTCGGAGTGATGCTTTTGGCTTTGCTTTCGAATTTTGCCTTTGTTTGTTTTTTTACTTGACTTTGATCCATTCTAGGCACATCTTGTACTTCATATGGATTTTTTAATTATTTTAATTTGGGTTCTCAAAAAAACAGATATATTAAATTCTATTTATAGTTCCTATAAATATCTTAAATAAAAAATGGTTAAATAGGTTTTTTTTTAGAGGAGGTTAAGTAAGTTTTGCTCCCTATAAACATCTTAAATTCTATTTATAGTTCCTTTAAAAAATTCAGCAAAGTTTTGGTCCTCTAAATGTTCTTCATCACGGCTTTTGTTGTTTGTTTTTAAGTAAACTCTTATGTACCATTCACATATTATAAAGATGTTTTATAAAAATGTTGAATATCATAATAATTGCTCCGATAAAATCATATTTAATTCATCCATTGTTAAAAAAAATTAAATTTATGCAAAAAAAATCTATAATATCCAAAACAAAACTCCAGAAAATAATTTAAAATTTCAAAAAATATATATGATTTTATTTAAAAGTAGGGAGTAAGAAAAAATTGTGATAAAAAACATTTGGGAGCCAATATATATATTTATGTAACCAAAATATCATCTATGGAAAAAGTTAACGATTGCTCCCGGGACACTTTTTAAACACTTAAAGTGGTAAGATTTTATGAAAGTTTGTGCATTTATTATATTGGAAATTAAAGCCTTTTTTTTAATAATTTCTTTAATAAAAATGCTTAAAAAGTGTCCTGGGACTATGAGAAATGTTTTTTTTTTTTTTTTTTTTAAGAAAGGACTATGAGAAATGTTAAGGAGTGTCCCAGACACTTTTTAAACACCTAATAGCCATAAACTTATTTAACAAAAAAAACTTAATAGAATTATAATTTTTAACAAAAAATTGGCGGCATTGTTTAGCGCTAAAATAATTGAGCACTTTCTCAAACTCTTCGGTAACTGATACCCATTATCTCCTTCTACTCAAACATATACCCACTAACGTTTCTTCAATGAAAGCAAGAAACTCTGCACAATATGGAGGTAATGAGAGAGACCAAGCAACGCTAAAGTATTTTGCAGATTCAGATAAATAGCCTTCAAATCTCTTTCAATTTCTTGCAGATTCATAGTTCCCATTTGAATTTCTTTCACATTCAGAATTCAAATTTCTTCCCCAGGTAAGTATTTTGTTGCCTCTGAAATATAGTTTGATTTCTTGAATCATTTACATGCTACGTTTTTCCTTTGATCAATTTTGGTAAAATGTTTGACTGCATGAATGGGTTGTTTATGGGTTTGTCAATGATTTGTTTCCGCTGGCTTTCTCTCTCAATCAAAATCTAGGGTTATTTTTGTTTGACCATGAATGTTGCTAAAAGGGGTAGAATTGGGGATATGAATGAATTGTGGGATCCGGGGGATTGCCTTTAAGGTAGTGGAGTCCGAAGGATTGCCTATTGCGGTTATTTAAGTGTAGTGGGGTTTGTTTGGTTCAAGGGATTGGGGGCTGTTGCTGTTTTATTTCTGCAGGGTCTGTTAGCAGTTTCTGTTGTTTGCTGCTACTGCTTTTGTTAACTTAATGCGGTAAATCGGCAAGGCCTGCGGTTTTTTGCTCCTTCTGGTGGAATGTTCAGCTGTTACTAGGCTGCAATCCTGGGTTTCAGCTACTGTTCTGTTATTTAAGTGGTGGCTAATGATTAGTTTTAGCTATGGTTGTGTATTTTAGTGGGTTTCATCAGATTACAAGGCCATAACTTGCTACTGTCACAGTTTCACTTATTTGGGGGATTGTTTTCTGCCCCTGTTGTTTCTCTATTACCACTGCTTGTATTTTTCATTACTTGGATGTGCTGTTGAATAAATTTTGCAGTTATGAAAAAAAAATTATTGATGTTGCAATATCAACTTTAGTGTTGTGTTCGGTGTCTGTATATCTATGTGTCGTTAATTGCTTCATAGACAAGTTGTGCTGATATGGTTTTGTTCGTGATAATTATTTGATGATTTAATATAATGTTATTTATTTTATTTAGTTATGGCACCCCCAAATCATGATTCAGAGACACAACTTCCAAATTCTTCAAATAACAATACAAGTCAACATCAAGAAGGTACTTAATTGATTTTCTTACTTTAATTTTTATTATTCATGAAATTTCACATTATACTTCTCTTCATTTTCTTTTTTGATTAAAAATGCTATAGAATGTCCTAATGCACAAAAAGTTGGAAGGGGAAGAACTATTGGCTTAAGTGTTGCAAAAAAGAAAAAGAAAAGCGCTACTGGAAAATTGCATGTTGTTATTCCGACAGATAAAATGGTAGCTGTTGGATCAGGAGCTGCTAATTTTGTGACTGAGATCTCTATTGTTGTCCTAAAAAATGCACCTTTTAATGTCAAGAAATGGAGAAAAATTCCACAAGAGACAGAAAACAAGATAGTAGCAAAAGTTTTGGTAAATCATAATCCTGTGCCTTTTTATTTTATTTGATTGCTTTTACAGAGTACTCACTATAGTTTTCATTTTAATTGTTGAGTGCAGGATACTTTTGATATTGATAATACAAAGCATAACAGAGATGTTATTATTGATACTGCTAAAAGACTATATCGAAATCATAGATGCAGATTTCATAAACACTTTAGCTAATACAAGACAAATGAGATAGCTTTGGAACATAAACCAGATGATTTAAGTGACGAAGACTGGAAGTACTTGGTAGATTATTTTTCAAGTCCTGAATTCAAGGTATGTTTGTGTTAGATTTACTATATAAATATAGGTAATTTAATTCTATACGTAAACATCTACTATGTTTCTACTTGTGTTATTTATAGGAAATTAGTAACAGGAACAAATCAAATAAATCTAAAGAAGTTATTAATCATAGATGTGGAAGGAAGTCATTTCAAGCTGTTAGCTATGACGCGGTAAAATATAAAATATCGAATCTCCTTTTTTTTTTTTTTGGTATATTTGTCATTGACTTGATAACTTATATGTATTTTTATTTTGTGATGATGAAAATTTGCTTTTAGAGAGATCCTGAAACCAAAAAGGAGCCCAACTATAAGGATTTATGGAGAATGACTCACACAAACAGCAATGGAGAATGGATAAATGATGCTTCTAAGGAAGTTCATGTATGACATCCTTTTTTGATTTGTTAAACATATATAATTGTGATTAATTTTTTATTCTAGTTTTAATTTATAATTTACATTTTTAAATAGATGAAGGTTGAAGAAACTTCTTCAGCTTACTTAGAAGCTGGATATGGGGACACTGATGCCATTGCGAATACTGCTTTTGAAGCAGTTGTGGGAGAGCGATCGGGATATTGTCGTGGCTTAGGAGCTGGAATTAAACCCCAAAAGGGAAAGTCTGTCACAGGTTTGCAAGAACAATTAGAAAAGGAGTGTGAAAAAAGACAAGATATAGAGATGAAGTTAAAAGAAGTAGAGACTCAACTCGAAAAGGAGCGAAACATGAGGGAGGAAATGACAGCAAAATTTGAAGAGAGTCAAAGGCAACTAGAAGAAAAGATGGAGAAACAATTTGAGGAAAAAATGGCAAATATGTTTAGTCAAATGATGAATTTCCAAGTAAGTATATGAATAACCGTAGTTGGTACAAAAATATAATAAATTTTTAATTTTGTATTATATATTAAAATCTCTTTGTTTATTTTATTAAATTTGTCATGGGTGTTATTTTGAACATTTTTACAGGGTATCGGTGGACAATTTTCTAGTGCACTTAATATAATGTCTGGACTTGTTCACAAGGATAATAACACGACTTCAGAGAAATTGTAAGTAATTTTTCTTGACTTTTAGCATACAATTTTGTCCAAATTTTATTTTGAGTTGAGATGGATTGGTGGAGACACGACTTGATGCATTTGTGAAGATATTCTAATTGAGAATTCGTTTTAGCAATTCGTTTTTGTGCTTAACTGTGATGTTGATTTTGGTGTGGTAGTGGTTATTGTTATGGTGCAGTAGTGATTACTTTGGCCACTGTTTTCCTTGTTTTTAGTGGTGTTCTGCTGTTTAGTTTTTCTGCTCAACTAGCTTTGGCCTTTTATGTGTACTGCCCTCTTGCCCTGTAGGAACTGCTTGTGCCGAGCAAGCATGCGTAAACTTGCTTCCATTGTCTGACAGTGTGTGGTTTATGATTTTAGTTAGATGCTATTGTAACTATCTATGTGAGTTAAAATTTGAAAAGTTATATTTGGTAATAGTTCATAATGCCTAGATTTCGGTAAATGGTGATGCTGTTATGTTATGAATTGAACACATCTATGTTGGATAGTTAGTGTTGAAGCTTATACTGAATAATAGTAAATTCAAGTCTGTGTAATGTTAAGTAAATTTGTTGGACTATCAAAGTTGAATCGTTGTGGTATCATGTACTTTTTTCCTAAGAATCAATGGCTTATTTTGGAAGTATAATGTAGTAAGCATTTGTGGATGCTGCATCACACACTACTATGCTTTGTAATGAATCTAAAAACTTGGTGTTTGTTTGTGCACTCCTACGTTATTTTTGTTTGCTGGTTTGACATAGCTAAATACAAGTTTGGATTTGGTTAAGATACACATAATGAATATATGCTGAAGTTGGTGGATTAATGCTTCAGCTTGTTATTGTTTTTTGGGTTTTGCTAATTTGACAGACACATTTGAAACATATACTATATGATATTTGTTTTATGTTTTTCTTCCATTCATTAATTGTATAGGAAAAAACACATTAAATATTAATTCCACTATGTTGAAATTGCAGGTCAAGTAAGGATGATTCAACTACTTCACAAAAAAAGATTCAAAGAAAAGCTACAAAAAAGAAGAATTAATATTGTTGTGGAGCCACAATTTTATTTGTTATATTTGTTAATTTTTGGAATTTTTAGTTTTTCTTTTTTATGAGAAAACCATTTATGATTATTAGTTTTTGTGTTAAGGATAATTTATGGCATTTTATATTTTTAATGTTATAGTACTTTGCATCTACATTAAACTTGTTCATTTTTTACATTAAAAATATTGTGACTTCTAATGTAATTTACTCTTGAATAGTTATGACGATTTAAATTACAAATGTGATTGACACTAATTTTATTAGAAAATAAAAGTCAAAAATAATAATTTTTATTAAATGACATAAGTCGTTGGGAAATGTAATTTATACCAACTACTCTGGCTGTTGCGATTAATAGAAAATAGCAGCAATTTGTATTGTTGACAAAACACAACTTATCGCAACAACTTTAGTTGTTGCGGAAAATACTTAATCGCAACGAATAATCATTGTGACATTAATAAAAAATAGTAGCAATTTGTATTGTTGGCAAAAAAGAACTTATCACAACAACTTTAGTTGTTGAAGAAAATACTTTATCGCAACGAGTATAGTCATTGTGACATGTGACATAAGTCAACAATAATTGTCGTTGCAAAAGCATTAGTTTTCACAGCGACATCAGGTGTCGTTGCAAAACTTTTCGCAACAGCACTTATGCCAACGACATGCAGCGATATTTTTTTCGCTGGGAAAAGCACATTTCGCAGCAACTTTTCATTTTTCTCAACGACACATGTCGCTGTCAAAAACCTTTTTTCTTGTAGTGGAAGGGTTTGTTCAAATGGTGTTTGCTATCAATTTCATGAATATGGAAGGAAACCATTGTTTTTGCAGGGAGAACGATTTTGTACTTATTTTGATGTGTGAAGTGCGAACTTCATATAGATCATGTAACTTCATGTCTTTCGTAATGATCTTGTATGAACAAAAAAAAAAAAAAAATCTTGCTTGTTGAAGTCAGTGATGTTGCACTTATTTTGAATTTATTGATATATAAAATTGATATGCTATTGTCATTATGCATGTGAATAATTAAATGTAGTATACATCATCTACTTAAAATCAATGGCTACACTCAAAATTCTGAATGAACTGAAAACATGATAAAGCTTGATGATTCTCTCATCTTTAAATATATCTATATTCTATAGCTATAAAATTCAGTTCCTCACAGCATAAATTTAACTTATTTATTTCAAAATAGGGTGACTTTTACAGTGTTCAAAAGCTTTAGCATATTCTCTGGTGAGTTTATATTAGCTCCATTAGCTTCAATTCAATAAAATGTAAACAGATCCTTCTTCCTCACTTCTTGTTCCTCTTCATTTCATTTGCTCTTTCCTCTTCTTGTTCCTTCAACACTTTCTCCATCTTTACATCCATTTTATGATGTGTCACTCTTCTCAAATCTAAATTTCTCATAAATCCAAAAATGTCATCCAAATTAAATGAATCAAGAAGTTCACCAATTTTCCTAATCACTTTTCTCAATTGACCAATAATGTCATCATTCACTCCATTACTTTTCTTAGATTCAATTAAGAAAACGTCACATATAATTTTAAATGTCTGATAAACATGTATTTTGTCAACTAAACATAACACATGTACAATTTTCTAATGTCACTTGCGCCACCAAATACCAAAAGTAAAGAAATTTGAAATAATAGTTATTGAATGAAAAAATCACATGAAAAAGAATGATATCAAAAAACTAAATTTTGAAATAAAAAAATGAAACAATTGACATCCAAAAACTATAAAAACAGTTCATCATAATGTTGTTACTACTGGGGGATCCTAAATTGAGTTTAATAATCAAATTAGACTAAGAAATGGCACAAGTGAAATTGACACGACATCTTCTCCTTAAACATTAAGACATTAGTAATATGAGTCATATCACTTATATCTTGCGCAACATCCACTCTTGCATCTAATGTGGAACCTTAGCTCGCACTCGGCACAATAACATCTTTACCTCAAGTATGAGACTCTACGCATCCGTGATCTACCATCATGAACCACTCGAGCTTCCCCCACAAAGTGAAACCGGGCTACGTCACCACCGTTGGGCTTTCTAGGGGAGCCAACACCGGTGTGGATTGACCAGTTGATAGAACAATCATAAGTGAGAATGATACCACATTTTCACCTAATATTTTAAGGCATTAAATATATGGTTTTCTTGGGTAATTAAATGGTGTTGTATGTTTTGAACACTTTCAGGTAATTAAATTAAATGGTGTTGGATGTACCTCTTTCTATCTAGTACTAGTATGTTTCTCCACCTTGACTATTCTATTCAATGTTGGAGCGTAACTGTCACTTGATACATCACAACATTCTCTCCCTCAAATAAGACTAAATTCTAGCCCGTTTTTGGAACGGGTATCCATGCTAGTACTATAGAAAGGTACATCCAACACCATTTAATTTTCTGAAAGCGTTCAAAACTTACAAGTATGAAAGTAAACAAAGCATGGTAAAATAGGTCTAATTAAACAATTTAAAACTAAAGAAATCACTTAGTCAATTGTGAATATAATAACAAAAGAAATAGAGTCTAAACCTCAATGTTAGATCCAATCCTAAAATAACTCAAATAAAAATATCAAAAGTCAGCCAAACACGACAAGATAACATATCGATAATTAAAATTATCAATTTAAAAAAAAAACAAATATCTAATATTAAAGCAGCATGTTGATGACTCCTTAGCTTCTGCTTGAATTTCATATTCACTTGCCAACTAACCATCAACCTGCATAAATGATGTGAAAACATTTAAGTACAATCATCAACATACAATTAACAACATTTGTCCAATGATACATATTATTGTTCTCACTTGCATCTAAAATCAGTTCCAAATATTTTTAGCCTCTTTGTGAATAGCTCAATTTCAAGTCATTGTCCTATAGCTATTTCGTTGAGCTGTCATTTCTTTTTCTATAGCCTCATTGGATCAATTTTTTGCAAATAATTTGATTTAGAGAATATTCTGACAAAAAATGCTTGCTAGTACCACATCAGAAGCTAAAACCACCCTCCTTGATAACATTTTTATTACACTTATTCAAAACTGCGGGGAGGCCTTAACTGTTGTAGGCCTTGGTTAAATTAGTTAAACAAGTGGATGCATCTAGTTACACTTATTCAAAGTATTTGATTCAAATTTTTTACTAGATACATCAACTTTGTTTGACTTTTTAGCTTATACATGAGACCGGATTAATATATGCTACCACAATGAGACTAATATTGAACAAGTGTTGTCGATGATGGACGATGTCGGAGAGCCGAAATCCTAGTTACACTTATTCAAAATTGATGTATGTGCGACTTCTTTCCACAAGTCCACAATAAACATGTTCAGTCATCGGTGTACAAGGCACATGAACACGTGTCAATTGCAAACCATAATTTTGCATAATAGTGACATAATGAAACAAAGTGCATGTATTTCAAACCATCCATTGATATTATTGCATATCTAGAATTTAATATAACATTAAAAATTAGAAAATATAATTAATGTATTTGTGTTCTAACCTTCTTCAATCAAATGAATGAAAGTTTACATGTAGGAGAGCCACTTGGACACAAAGATAAATCCATTAGCATTTGGTACTTTATAGTTAAATCTTCAGAAGAGGCATTAACTGTCATTGTGCGCAGTAAGTTGGCATTCTTCAAAACATACTCAGCAAATTGAAGGTCACACTTCGTGCCTTTGTAATCTATAAGCGAGCATGTTCTTAGTTGAGAATAAAGACATTTAGGAGCAATTTGTGGTTCTTCCCAATTGTCCTCATCACTACCATGTCCATAAAGCTGATTCTGTTCCTATTTGGAGTTGGACTTGAATGACGCTTGGAAGACATTTCAGATGGTGAGAATGAAAGGGTTTACAAGTTAAACAAAAAAAAAAAAACAACGAGAGGGTGCTTTGAGGAATGTTAGATATTAAATCAAGCAAACTCTAGAAGACTTGAGAAGTATGATGTGGCTTATGAGATAAGATTGCCACTTAGGTTGCAAAGTTTGAATTGAACATTATTACTTAGCTAATAAGATAAATCAAGTAAGCTCTAGAATAATATGGAAGCTCTCTAAGCCTATCCTTCCATAGTAAGAAAATGTATGATTGGACCAAAGCAAAAATGTAGCACAACCTAGAAAAATCTAGTGTGCACCGCCTCTTTCTACAAGGTGCAGCACCGCCTCACTTATGCTTATGTATTAAGGTTCTAAGCCTATAAAAGGCTATGTAACTCTCCTCTCCATTTGTATCAAGTTTTCATGAATAAAAATAGAGTTCAATAGAAAGTCTCTCCTTTGTTCTTTGTTAGTTTGTTTGTGAGTTTGTGTGTTATATGTCCCATTGATATCAAATTGGTATCAGAGCAGGTTAGGTCCTGCAAAGTGTCAGCGTCAAAAATAGTTTGAGTGTGTGAGGAACAAAATAGTTCTCACTCTGTCAAAGTCAGTGTCAAAAATAGTCCGAGTGTGTGAGGAACAAAAGAGTTCTCATTGTGTCAAAGTTATTGTGAGCATATTTTGAAAAAGATATGGCAAACAATTTCAATATCGTTTGGTCCGGTCCCAAATTGAATTCTGAATTAGATTTCAATTATTGGGAATTTATGATGACAACACATCTTAAAGCTCACAATATCTGGAGCTATGTGGAGTCTGGTTTGCAACAAGGAGCTGATGAACTTGCTCGTAGAAGGGACCAGCTGGCACTATCTCAAATTCTTCAAGGAATAGATTACTCAATTTTCGGCAAAATAGCAAATGCGAAGACTTCAAAAGAGGCGTGGGACATATTGAAGCTGTCACACAAAGGAGTTGAGAAAGCTCAGAAATCGAAGCTGCAGTCTCTGCGTAGAGAATATGAAAGATACGAAATGTCCAGTTCTGAAACAGTGGAACAATATTTTACTCGTGTTATTAATCTTGTCAACAAGATGAGAGTGTATGGAGAAGATATTCCGGATAGCAAGGTGGTGGAGAAAATTCTACGCACCATGCCGATGAAGTTTGATCATGTGGTGACTACGATATTAGAATCCCACGATACCGATACCTTGTCGGTAGCAGAGTTGCAGGGAAGTATTGAAAGCCACGTCAATCGAATATTAGAGAAGACTGAAAAAGTGAAGGAGGAAGCCTTGAAAAGCCAGGTGAACCTCAACAACGCTGCTGAATCCAGTCAGATGGGTGAAGCCAGAGCACGTGATAATTTCAACAATGGAGGAAGAGGAAATTTCAGAGGTAGAGGTCGAGGAACCTTTAGAGGAAGAGGACGTGGCAACTTCTACCAATGGAGAGACAACAATTACAACAATTTCAATCCATCTCATCAAGGAAGAGGTGGAAACAACTTTTGGTCCAACAATCGTGGCAGAGGAAGAGGTTATTCCAACCAAGAGAGAACAAATAATGGTTGCTTTAATTGTGGAAAGTACGGACACAAAGCAGTTGATTGCAGATATAAACATCAGGCAAACATGGCAGAGAATTCATATCAACACTCAGGCAAGTCTTCTCAAAATCAACATAGTTTATTTTTAGCAAGCAATACACTTTCGGAAGAAGAAAATATCTGGTATTTGGACACCGGATGTAGTAATCATATGTGTGGGAAAAAGGAATTATTTTCTTCTCTGAACGAAATGGTAAAATCTACCGTGAAGTTTGGAAATAATTCAAATATTCCAATTGAGGGGAAAGGCCAAATTGCTATCAAATTGAAAGATGGATCGCAAAATTTTATTAGTGATGTTTTCTATGCTCCTGGTCTTCATCACAACCTCTTGAGCATGGGACAACTGTCAGAGAAAGGTTACAACATGCAGATTCACAAAGGCTATTGCACTTTGATCGATAGAAATGGAAGATTCATCACAAAGGTAAAAATGTCATCTAACCGCCTATTCCCTCTGAAAATTCAACATGATCAATTTCCTTGCTTGAGTTCAATAATTCCAAATGATGATTGGTTGTGGCACATGAGATTTGGTCACTTTCATTTTTCTGGCTTGAATTATCTGTCACGAAAAGAATATGTTTCTGGTTTGCCTGTTGTGAACATTCCAAGTGGTGTATGCGAGACATGTCAAATTGGAAAGAAGCATAGAGAATCATTTCCATCCGGAAAGTCTTGGAGAACGAAGAAACTTCTGGAGATCGTTCATTCAGATTTATGTTCGGTTGAAATACCAACACCTGGTGGTTGTAGGTATTTTATTACTTTTATTGATGATTTTAGCAGAAAGGCTTGGGTGTATTTTCTGAAGCAGAAATCAGAAGCTATTGATGCCTTCAAGACATTCAAAGCGTTCGTAGAAAAACAAAGTGGTTCTCCAATCAAAGCACTCAGAACAGACAGAGGCCAAGAATACCTCGTCGGCACAAATTTCTTTGAGCAACATGGAATCCAACATCAGTTAACCACCAGATACACTCCTCAACAAAATGGAGTAGCTGAAAGAAAGAACAGAACAATCATGGACATGGTGAGATGCATGCTGAAAGCCAAACAAATGCCAAAGGAATTTTGGGCAGAAGCAGTTGCTACTGCAGTTTATATTTTGAATAGGTGTCCAACAAAAAGTGTTCAAGATAAGACTCCCGAAGAAGCATGGAGTGGAAGGAGGCCCTCAATCAGGCATCTTAGAGTTTTTGGATGTATTGCCTATGCTCATGTACCAGATCAAATCAGAAAAAAGTTAGATGATAAAGGCGAGAAATGTATCTTTATTGGATATAGTTCAAATTCAAAGGCCTACAAGCTTTACAATCCAGAAACCAATAAGGTAATTATCAGTAGAGATGTGACTTTTGATGAAGGAGGAATGTGGAATTGGTCATCAAAGTCACAAAAGGAGCCGATAGTAACTCCAAATGATTATGAAGATGAGGCTGAGAATGTAGATACAACACCTGACGAACCAGACGAGCCTGATGAGCCAGAAACATCAAACAGAGCACAAAGAAATTGGAGATTACCAGCTCGATTGCAAGATTGTGTTTTGGGTACCGATAATGATCCATCCGATGAAGAGATTATCAACTTTGCCTTATTTGCAGATTGTGAGCCAGTTACTTTTGAAGAAGCTGCTGGTAATGAAAATTGGATAAAAGCTATGGATGAAGAAATCAATGCAATTGAGAAGAATAAAACATGGGAGCTGACTGAATTACCAGCAGACAAGAAGCCAATAGGAGTGAAGTGGGTGTACAAGACAAAGTACAAACCCAGTGGTGAGATTGATCGTTATAAAGTAAGGGTGGTGGCTAAAGGCTACAAACAAAATCCAGTTTTTTATGGACGGTCCAATCATATTGATATCCGGTTTCACAAGATACGAGAG
This sequence comes from Medicago sativa, assembly GCF_051527215.1. Taxonomy (NCBI): domain Eukaryota; kingdom Viridiplantae; phylum Streptophyta; class Magnoliopsida; order Fabales; family Fabaceae; genus Medicago; species Medicago sativa. The sequence goes on along the minus strand of NC_140755.1, from coordinate 33,975,109 downwards.
TTGATTGCTGAGAAAGAAGTGGTGATCGAGTATTGTCTCGCAGAAGAGCAAATTGCATATAGTATTACAAAGCCGTTGAAGATTAAGCTATTTTACAAATTGAAGAAGATGCTTGGAATGACAAATTTGGATGCTTGATTTAAGGGAGGCAATGTTAGATATTAAATCAAGCAAACTCTAGAAGACTTGAGAAGTATGATGTGGCTTATGAGATAAGATTGCCACTTAGGTTGCAAAGTTTGAATTGAACATTATTACTTAGCTAATAAGATAAATCAAGTAAGCTCTAGAATAATATGGAAGCTCTCTAAGCCTATCCTTCCATAGTAAGAAAATGTATGATTGGACCAAAGCAAAAATGTAGCACAACCTAGAAAAATCTAGTGTGCACCGCCTCTTTCTACAAGGTGCAGCACCGCCTCACTTATGCTTATGTATTAAGGTTCTAAGCCTATAAAAGGCTATGTAACTCTCCTCTCCATTTGTATCAAGTTTTCATGAATAAAAATAGAGTTCAATAGAAAGTCTCTCCTTTGTTCTTTGTTAGTTTGTTTGTGAGTTTGTGTGTTATATGTCCCATTGATATCAAGGAAACAGCAGCTTGGAGGAGGAGGATTCGAACTGAAAAGGAAGGGAAAGAAGCGGTGCTTTGATGAAGGGGGAAGGGAATGGAAGATTTGGGGGAATAGGTAGGGGTGGAAAACTAGGACGAAGGATAAGATCCACCTTTTTGATTGAATTTTACATTTCATCATTTAGGCATCTCAATACCCTTTAAACATGTAAAGGGTCATGCTAACAAGTGTCCTTTAAGGAAACAAAATAAAGAATTTTGCATTGGAAAACACAATTTTTAAACTTCTAAAAGTTGATTACAACACTTTCCAATATAATATTTTTATAGTTGTCTTCTTATCAATACCGCAAGGGCACTCGTTAATATTTTCCATTTTTAAATTGAAGGCCTTAAGCCGCTCATTTGAGTTGAGTTGTCCTTAAATCTCTTAAAACCCATGATGCAATTCTTAACATCAGATTTGAGTTGTCCTTAATGTCGTGAATTTGGTGTTATTGTAAGAATTATACTGCCTGTGTATTCTCATTGATTTGACAAACATATATACAACAATACATTAACTCCAATTAAGGTGGGAGTTATTGTACAATTAACTATAATTATTTACACAATGATGAATAGTTATTGTACAATTAACTATAATTATTTACACAATGATGAATAATGAATGTGATCAACTCTTGCTGTATTCTAACACACCCCCGCAGTCGAAGCGGGAGGCCGCCGTATGCTGAGACTGTCTCTGAAATCTTCAAATAGTATGCGCGGAAGACCTTTCGTGAAGATGTCGGCAATTTGATAACGAGATGGAACATGAAGAACACGGACTTGTCCACGGGAAACTTTTTCACGAACAAAGTGAATGTCCATTTCAATATGCTTAGTGCGTTGATGTTGAACAGGATTACCAGAGAGGTATATTGCACTAATATTATCACAATGCACTAAGGTAGCTTTAGGAATTGGGCAATGGAGTTCCAAGAGAAGGTTCCGGATCCAACAAGATTCAGAGACAACATTGGCAACCCCTCTATATTCGGCTTCAGCACTTGATCGAGATAGAGTTGGTTGACACTTAGATGACCATGATATCAAGTTGTCACCAAGGAAGATGCAATATCCAGAGGTGGAACGTCGAGTATCGGGGCACCCACCCCAATCGGCGTCTGTGTAGGAGATGAGACCAGAAACAGAAGATTTATATAGATGTAGGCCATGGTCAAGAGTACCTTGAAGATATCGCAGAATGCGTTTGAGAGCATTCATATGTTCATCCTTTGGGTCATGCATGTGCAAGCACACCTGTTGTACATCATATGATATATCTGGTCTCGTGAATGTGAGATATTGTAATGCACCTGCTAATCTCCTATAGTGTGTAGGATCTTTGTATGGAGAACCTGATGAGGTACTTAGCTTAGATTTGGTATCCACTGGCGTAGCTGTTGGTTTACATGAGGTCATACCTGCTCGTTCAATTATCTCAGACGCATATTTTCTTTGACTAAGAAATAAGCCACCTGCATGATGTGTAACTGAAGGCCTAAAAAATAACTTAGAGTGCCCAAATCTTTCATAGCAAATTCGGAGGCAAGAAGTGACATAATAGACTGACGAAGAGCATCAGATGATGCAGTAAGAATGATGTCGTCAACATAGAGTAAAATATATGCCATGTCATTTCCTTTCCTATAAATAAATAGAGAATGATCAGATTTGCTATGGGAAAAACTGATGGTGAGTGCAAAATCAGCAAACCGTTGGTACCAAGCACGAGGGGCCTGTTTAAGGCCATAAAGAGATTTCTTCAATAAACAAACATAATCTGGATGGATTGGGTCTCGAAAACCCATCGGCTGATGCATGTATACGGTTTCTTGAAGTTCACCGTGAAGAAATGCATTTTTAACATCTAGCTGATGAATGGACCACGACTTTGATAGAGCTATAGTAAGTACTATACGAATAGCTGAAGAATTATACTCTTTTTCCCCACTTTCAATATTATTAATATGATGTTATGAGTATGCCTAAAGTTCATGCCCAATTTCAATTGATTTACCACTTTTAGATATTTCCAAATTCGTCCCCAAAAAACACTTTTCATCCTCACGAATACTAACAAAGTGTTCCCTTCTAAGGAGCTTTCTCATATGAAACTTCTTAAGGAACTTCCAATAATTTTCATAAGGAATGAAAAAATAATTCTCAACCTTCACTATTTTATTCAGTGTTGAGTGTAACTGTCACTTGATACATCACAACATTCTCTCCCTCAAATAAGACTAAATTCTAGCCCGTTTTGAAACGGATATCCATGCTAGTACTAGATAGAAAGAGGTACATCCAACACCATTTAATTTTCTGAAAGCGTTCAAAACATACAAGTATGAAAGAAAACAAAACATGGTTTTTTTTTTTGAAGGAGAAAACAAAGCATGGTAAAATTGGTCTAATTAAACAATTTAAAACTAAAGCTATTTCGTTGTCATTGTCCTATAGCTATTTCGTTCGTTTCTTTTTCTATAGCAAAGCATTCAATGATCCTAATTTTTTCTAAAAGTTACTTAATGTTGAAATTACTATGAATTTATTGGAACCTGGTTATTTTCTTATGTGCCTCGTTGGATCAATTTTTTGCAAATATTTTGATTTAGAGAATATTCTGACAAAAAATGCTTGCTAGTAACCACATCAGAAGCTAAAACCATCCTCCTTGATAACATTTTTAATACACTTATTCAAAACTGCGGGGAGGCAACTTATCAAGAAACAATTGAACACATAATTGGAAACGAAACCAAGCCTTAACTGTTGCAGGCCTTGGTTAAATTAGTTAAACAAGTGGATCTATCTAGTTACACTTATTCAAATTATCTGTTTCAAATTTTTAACCAGATACATCAACTTTGTTTGACTTTTTTAGCTTATACATGAGACCGGATTAATATACGCTACCACAATGAGACTAATATTGAACAAGTGTTGTCGATGACGGACGATGTCGGAGAGCCCAAATCCTAGTTACACTTATTCAAAGTTGATGTATGTGCGACTTCTTTCCACAAGTCCACAATAAACATGTTCAGTCATCGGTGTACAAGGCACATGAACACGTGTCAATTGCAAACCATAATTTTGTCAAGAGACAAAAAAAAGTTACTTTGACTTAGAGAACCATAGTACATTTCATTCGTATTAATAGTCTCAATACAGAGTGACAAGTAATAAAAAACACGTACTAGAAAGAGATCAAGATGCCCTCGTTTGAGAATGAGCAACTCAATTGCTTTGTCGCCTAACAAAACTTATCTGATAAAGTTGGTACTAGCTAACAAAAGCTCCCTACACTTATTCAAAATACTACCTAATGCATCACGGTTGTACTGTTTGTTAATGTTTACAACTTTATCAACATGCATGCAATCAAATCTCAATATGAACTTAGTGATGATTCAAGTTCTGCTTCGTATAAGTATGGATATAACAGAAAACAAAAACAATTATCAGCAAGGAAGGAAATTTCACAGGTTTGGAGGAGCTAGAATAAAAAAACTTTGAAAATATATAATAGTGACCTAATGAAACAAAGTGCATGTATTTCAAACCATCCATTGATATTATGGTATATCTAGAATTTAATATAACATTAGAAATTAGAAAATATAATTAATGTATTTGTGTTCTAACCGTCTTCAATCAAATGAATGAAAGTTTACATATAGGAGAGCTCCCTTGGACACAAAGATAAATCCATTAGCATTTGGTACTTTATAGTTAAATCTTCAGAAGACGCATTAATTGTCATTGTGCGCAGTAAGTTGGCATTCTTCAAAACATACTCTGCAAATTGAAGCTCACACTTCGTGCCTTTGTAATCTATAAGCGAGCATGTTCTTAGTTCAGAATAAAGACATTTAGGAGCAATTTGTGGTTCTTCCCAATCAGCGGCGAAGCTCGCAAAAAATTTATGCAGGGCCAACTATAAAGAAGATTTTTTTTTTAAACAAACATATTAAATTTAAGGATAAAATATATTTTTGGTCCCATAAATTATAATTTTTTAGGTTTAGTCCTTAAAAAAAATTATTCAATTTTTGTCTCAGTTTTTTAAAATTTTACAAAAAAAATGTGTTTTTTAGTCTTGAATTTAATCTCTAACAAAAAAATTAAGGACTAAAATTAACAAATCTTACGACCTTAATATAAAAATCGCTATTTAAAAACGTTGGGCAAAATGCATTTCAAGAACCCAATTTCATTAATAATTGCATGTTTCATAATAGATTAATAATGTCTTTTCAAATGTAAATAAATAGGTTATTTGCAAGAAACTCATTGTTCATTTAATTTGTCTATGACTACTGTCTTGATAATTTTTATTGTTAAAAAAAGTTTCTCTATTGAGACCGAAAAAAGTATCAAACCAATACAAATAAATCTATCAATCTTATAGTAGTTTTTTTTACTTTATTATTTATGTTAATTTTTGCAACTGAACTTGTTTGGGGTAGCTCAATGTTTATTATTTGGGGTAGCCGAGTATAAATACATACGGACCAATTCAAGAATAATATTTATTTTGAGGTAGCCAAGGCTACCCCTCCCATATGAAGGGTTACGCCTCTGTTCCCAATTGTCCTCATCACTACCATGTCCATAAAGCTGATTCTGTTCCTATTTGGACTTGAATGACGCTTGGAATGAAGTAAAAATAGTGTTCATGACACATGCAACGGAATATAGTTTGGATCTATTTTGCGATTAAATTATAAAATTATAATTTAGATACTAAAAGTGTACCTTTGTATCAATTCTTGAAGCATGAAAAATTCTTCAATGATATGAAGACTCTACGCGTATCCACACCGAGACCAATTCTTACTTTCAACCTTTGAGTAGTGGAACAAGAAAACTAGAGCATATTTTGTTTTGTATTTTGTTGTGTTGTGTGTCTTGATCAAATAACTTAAGGTCTATTTATAGGTCACACACACTACTATCAAATAGAAGGTGTTGACTCATCTTAATGACCTTTTAATTTCATATGGTCAATTCTTATAAAAACAATTAACACATGTTAATGCTAATTTATTTGAAAAACCATTTTTCTACTAAGATGACCATTGACCAATATGATTCCACATAATTATATATAATTGCACATATATAATGTTGTACGTTTTTCTTTCTTTCTAAAAGATCAATCATTGACCAATTGCCTTATTTCCATATATACATGGCCAATGCAACGTACACCAAACTTTTCTTATTTATTTACTTTTTCAATAAATAATATGCTCTTGTTCATATATATTATTTGTATTCTCTGTACTAGCAAAAAATACAATAATATTCCACTTAGAAAATTTATATTTTGATTAATTAAATTCTTCAATTTAATCATCAAATAATAAAGTAATTCTTTAGCAAGAATTAGAACACTCGTTTGTGTGTGACCCTGTAGGTTCAATACTAAACTGGTAATAGATTAATCAAATTAATATATTAATCAAGGTAGGCGTCCAGTAACACTCCTTGACGTCCAGGTAGTATGAAGTATTACTTTTCCTTCAAGAACCAATTAGAATAATATAATATTTTTCTTCCGTCGTTACAACTCTTGTTAACTCTAGAGCATGGTACAATTGTCAAACTCTTAATAAGTTAACATATTTGACTTAAGAAACTCATTTCTTCTTTCATTTAATTTCCCTGGCCAGGGTTTTAATTTTATCATAGAGTTCAAACTCATTACCAAGAGTTGACGGATCCCATCTTGATTAGTCATTAATTATACAAGTATTTAATCGTATCCAATATCCTTTCAACTAGCACCCTAAGGTATTAGGTGTTCAGAATCAAAATACAATAAATAACATGTTAATTACCATGACAATCTCAGGTCAAAGAAAATCATTATATTCTTTCTTGAGAATTTTTCTATTGACATTTTAAGGTAATATCGACCATTAGAAATTCTCAGTCGAGTCAGTTCAATGATCACATCACTATATGTATCATCTATATATGTAATTTAATAAATGAGACTTATTAATCTTTATCCAATAAAGACTATCACATATATATTGATCTATCCGAATTATTGATGTCCTACTCACAATAATCATACGATCAAGAACAATTTAGATTAAAATAATAAAAGACTTGTTTCTCATTATCATAATCTCTATCATGATAACAAGTCTATAGTCTTAATCAAGGACGTTATCAAATTAACTATTTCACTAAACAGTAAACAAGATAATGAATATTTATTAAGTCTAAAATTGGTTACATAATTGATTGGATCTTGGGCATCTCCAACAATCTCCCACTTGCACTAGAGCCAATCATTCATGTATTTCAATCCTATTCCCCACTTGTGCTTGTCAAAGACATTTATGCCAAGTGCCTTGGTGAATGGATCTGCTGCATTCTCTTTTCCATCCACCTTTTCAATCTTGACGTCACCACGTTCAATAATCTCTCTGATCAAGTGATATCTTCGAAGAATGTGTTTCGATTTCTGGTGTGATCTTGGCTCCTTTGCTTGAGCAATCGCTCCATTATTGTCACACAATAATGGTACAGAATCTTTTATCGAAGGGACCACTCCAAGTTCAGATATAAACTTTTTCATCCAAACAGCCTCTTTAGCAGCCTCACTTGCTGCTATATACTCGGCTTCAGTAGTCAAATCTGCTACTGTAGCTTGTTTGGAACTTTTCCAACTTACTGCACCACCATTCAAGGTGAAGACATAGCCTGAAATAGATTTACTATCATCTCTATCAGATGCAAAACTTGCATCAGTGAAACCTTTTAGTTTTAGTTCAGAATCTCCATAGATGAGGAATTGGTCTTTAGTTCTTCTTAAGTACTTAAGAATGGTCTTAACCACTTTCCAATGTTCCTCACCTGGGTTTGCTTGATATCGACTAGTTACACCAAGTGCATAAGCGACATCAGGACGTGTGCAAGTCATGGTATACATGATAGCTCCCACTGCGCTAGCATATGGTACTCTACTCATGCGTTCTCTCTCTTCGGGAGTTTTCGGACAATCCTCCCTACTAAGAGTAACTCCAATTCCTACGGGTAAATACCCTCTTTTGGAATTTTCCATGTTATACCTCCTTAAGATGGTATCAATGTACATAGACTGAGAGAGTCCAAGCAACCTTTTAGATCTATCTCTATAAATCTTTATTCCTAAGATATAGGCTGCTTCCCCTAAGTCTTTCATGGAGAATTGTTCAGATAACCAAACCTTTGTACTTTGCATTGCTGGTATATCATTTCCAAAAAGTAATATGTCATCGACATATAACACTAAGAAAATGATAGTGCTCCCACTTACCTTTTTGTAAACACAAGGTTCTTCTTCGCATTTAACAAAATTGAACTTTTCAATTGTATTGTTAAAACGAATGTTCCAGCTTCTAGATGCTTGTTTCAATCCATAGATTGATCGTTGCAACTTGCATACTTTGTTATGATCAGACATGGATGTGAACCCTTCAGGTTGTGTCATATACACTTCCTCTTTTAGCTCACCATTAAGGAAAGCTGTTTTTACATCCATTTGCCATATTTCATAATCATAGTATGCTGCTATGGCGAGTAGAATACGAATCGATTTGATCATTGCCACAGGGGAAAAGGTTTCGTCATAATCTATTCCTTCCTTTTGACGATAACCTTTGGCAACAAGACGAGCTTTATAGGTTTCAACCTTTCCATCTGCTCCAATCTTTTTCTTGTAAACCCATTTACAACCAATAGATTTAATATCCTTTGAAGCCTCAACCAAAGTCCAAACTTTGTTGATCTTCATCGATTCCATTTCAGATTCCATAGCACTTTGCCATTTATCACGATCCAAGCTTTGCATAGCCTCTTTGTAGCTCTTAGGATCATCATCATTATGATAATCCTCATTCGAAGTGTCATCTTGCACCATTAAATTTAATCTATTAGGTGCACGATGTTCTCGACTAGATCTTCTAAGAGGCTCTTGCACTGGATTGATTTGTTGTTGAACATGTTCTAAGATTGGTTCATTAACCTGTTCTTGAACTGTAAGTGGTTCTTGAGCTAAAGTAGTTGAGGTTGGTATCCTTGGTGTTAATTTTAAAATATCAAAGCAAGGATGTTCAACCTCATTCATACTTTCTTGAGCATTTGGGGTTTCATCATTTTCTTGATCTTCATCAAGCTCTATTTCTTTACCATGGCTACCTTCAGCAAGAAATTCCCTTTCAAGAAAGGTTCCACCTCTAGCCACAAACACTTTATGATCAGAAGGATGGTAGAAATAATAACCCATTGTTTCTTTTGGATACCCAATGAACCTACACTTACTAGACCTCGCATCAAGTTTATCTGTTTGCAATCTCTTAACATAAGCAGGACAACCCCAAATTCTAATATGTTTTAGATTTGGTTTACGTCCTTTCCATATCTCATATGGAGTTGTAGAGACAGATTTCGAAGGCACTTTATTTAGAAGATAAGCAGCAGCTTCCAAAGCATATCCCCATAAATTTAATGGAAGATCAGTGAACCCCATCATAGATCTAACCATATCTAATAAGGTTCGATTTCTCCTTTCAGATACACCATTGTGTTGTGGTGTACCTGGAGGTGTCCACTGTGAGAGAATCCCATTCTCTTTTAGATAATCAATGAAATTATTACTAAGATATTCTCCTCCTCTATCGGATCTAAGCATTTTGATGCTTTTACCGGTTTGTTTTTCAACTTCACTGCGAAATCTTTTGAACATTTCAAATGATTCAGATTTATGTTTCATAAGATACAAAAATCCAAACCTTGACATATCATCAGTGAAAGTGATAAAATAAGAATATCCCCCTTTGGATTGAATTTTCATAGGTCCACAAACATCTGTATGTATTAGTCCTAATAATTCAGAAGCTCTCTCTCCACTTCCAATAAATGGAGATTTAGTCATTTTTCCTTTGAGACAAGATTCACAAGTTTCATATGATTCATAATCATAACTATCAAGGTAACCTTCCTTGTGTAACTTGTTAATTCTTTTCTCACTAATGTGACCGAGCCTACAATGCCAAAGGTAAGTTTTATTTAATTGATTATCTCTTTGTCTCTTGAAACCGGAAGAAACATGCAAAATAGAGTTATAATTTACATTCGGCAAGACATATATGTCCCGTTGGAGACAACCATTCGCATATAAATCATCATTATGATAAATAGAGCAAATATTATTATTAAAGGTAATACGAAAACCACGCTTGTCCAACATAGAAATTGAAATTACATTTGAAATAAATTCCGGAACGTAATAACAATTATCTAACACTAGCACTCTGCCAGTGGGCATTATTAATGAGACTGATCCTACGGCTACAGCAGCAACATTTGCTCCATTCCCAACTTGAAGGTTCACTTCACCTTTATTCAGCCTTTTGGTTATCCGCAGTCCCTGTAACGTATTACAGATGTTAAAACAACTACCAGTATCTAATACCCATGTTGTAGGATCTGTAACAGTTAAAGAAATCATGAAAACATTTTTCACTAATATCTTACCTTGTTTCTTCAGAGAATCAAGATACTTCTTGCAATTTCTCTTCCAATGCCCCTTCTCTTTACAGTAGAAGCATTCAACATCAACTTGATTGACATTGACCCTTTTGTGCTTAGGTTTGGTCACACCACCAGTAGGTCCAAAAGGTTTCTTTTTTGGATTAAGCTTTCTTTTGCCCTTTTTCTTAAAGGTCTTGCCAACAACCATGACAGTTCCTTTCTTCTTTTCAGAGGTAAATTGATTCTCATAATCAATCAACAAGTTAAGCATCTCATGCAAATCAGAGTCCATCTTGTTCATATTAAAATTCACAACAAATTGTGAGAATGAATCAGGAAGTGATTGCAGAATCAAGTCTTGAGAAAGCTCTTTCCCAATATTGCACCCCAACTTCTCAAGTTGTTCGATGAGATCAATCATCTTAAGCACATGGGGTCCAACTTGATCATTTTCACTCAATGAGGACCTGAACAAAGTTTTAGACAGCTGATATCTAGCTGTCCTACTTTGACCACCGTACATCTTCTTAAGATGTTCGATAATTTCAGATGGATTCATATCCTCATGTTGCCTCTGAAGGTTAGAACTCATGGAAGCTAGCATGATGCACTTAGTAGTGAGACATTGCTCCAAGTACTTCTCATAAGTATTGGTAGCTTCAACATTGGTTGGATCAACCGGTGCAGTCACAGCAGGCTTATCAATGATGTCGATTAGTTTTTCGTGCATGAGAACAATTCTCATGTTACGGTACCAATCATCATAATTGGGTCCAACCAATTTTCCAGATTCAAGTATTCCACGGAGCGAAAGAGAAGACATACTGTTTTATCATATAAAAATTTATGATGTGAGAACATTTTATCTTTTAAAATAAATAAAAAAAATTGGAAGATCACTTAAAAGTAATATATAAAACACTTGGTTGTCAAGTCGTTTCTCATATATAAGTTTTAAGTCATGATGTATCGTATACAAAAAAAAATATCATACCACATAAGTTCCTGGTTGTCAGGTCAATCCTATTGGTGTGTGTATATATATTTTTTAAGTTATAAATTAATTTTATTACTCCTCCGGGTAGTCCAGACGTTAAGTATATAATTAATTTAAAGTATGCATCATATGCTATAATTAGTCGTTAATTACAAGTTTTCTGGTAGTCAGATCAACTCTTGAATTTTACTACTAATTATATATACAATAAAACATTTTTATCATTAATTATAATTAATTATTAATTATAAGTTTCCTGGTAGTCAGGCCATTTCTTATTATTGACAATTAATTATATATTAAAATTGTATCATATACAAAATACACGATAATAAAAAAAAAAAATTGAACATTTTAATCAAACATGTGAAGATATATATGGATTAACAATTTAATACATATAATAATTGAACATAAATATCAATTATATCACATTCAAAATTGTTTAAGTAATTAAAATGTAAATTGCTCAAAGCATTACCGATGCATATTTATACTTATATTATTATAAATCATTTTGATATACAAATATCAACATATATATGTAAGTCTATACGAAAACATATATGTAAATATAATCAAATAAAATCGAAATGTGCAGGACACATGCAAATGGTTTTAATTCACTTTTATCATCATATATAATATAGTAAATTTACCAAATTGAATATGTACTAGCATTTTGATATTTTGATTATATCTAATAAAAGTATAAATGATAACAAGCTAGCAATCTTCGTTACGTCACACATGTAATTTTAAAATATCAATGAACTGTCGTAACGATGATTACGTAAAGAAAAAAAAATTTCAGCTTTGTTATATTTCTGAAATTATAATTTAAACACAAAAGATCCATGCTCTGATACCAATTGAAGTAAAAATAGTGTTCATAACACATGCAACGGAATATAGTTTGGATCTATTTTGCGATTAAATTATAAAATTATAATTTAGATACTAAAAGTGTACCTTTGTATCAATTCTTGAAGCATGAAAAATTCTTCAATGATATGAAGACTCTACGCGTATCCACACCGAGACCAATTCTTACTTTCAACCTTTGAGTAGTGGAACAAGAAAACTAGAGCATATTTTGTTTTGTATTTTGTTGTGTTGTGTGTCTTGATCAAATAACTTAAGGTCTATTTATAGGTCACACACACTACTATCAAATAGAAGGTGTTGACTCATCTTAATGACCTTTTAATTTCATATGGTCAATTCTTATAAAAACAATTAACACATGTTAATGCTAATTTATTTGAAAAACCATTTTTCTACTAAGATGACCAGTGACCAATATGATTCCACATAATTATATATAATTGCACATATATAATGTTGTACGTTTTTCTTTCTTTCTAAAAGATCAATCATTGACCAATTGCCTTATTTCCATATATACATGGCCAATGCAACGTACACCAAACTTTTCTTATTTATTTACTTTTTCAATAAATAATATGCTCTTGTTCATATATATTATTTGTATTCTCTGTACTAGCAAAAAATACAATAATATTCCACTTAGAAAATTTATATTTTGATTAATTAAATTCTTCAATTTAATCATCAAATAATAAAGTAATTCTTTAGCAAGAATTAGAACACTCGTTTGTGTGTGACCCTGTAGGTTCAATACTAAACTGGTAATAGATTAATCAAATTAATATATTAATCAAGGTAGGCGTCCAGTAACACTCCTTGACGTCCAGGTAGTATGAAGTATTACTTTTCCTTCAAGAACCAATTAGAATAATATAATATTTTTCTTCCGTCGTTACAACTCTTGTTAACTCTAGAGCATGGTACAATTGTCAAACTCTTAATAAGTTAACATATTTGACTTAAGAAACTCATTTCTTCTTTCATTTAATTTCCCTGGCCAGGGTTTTAATTTTATCATAGAGTTCAAACTCATTACCAAGAGTTGACGGATCCCATCTTGATTAGTCATTAATTATACAAGTATTTAATCGTATCCAATATCCTTTCAACTAGCACCCTAAGGTATTAGGTGTTCAGAATCAAAATACAATAAATAACATGTTAATTACCATGACAATCTCAGGTCAAAGAAAATCATTATATTCTTTCTTGAGAATTTTTCTATTGACATTTTAAGGTAATATCGACCATTAGAAATTCTCAGTCGAGTCAGTTCAATGATCACATCACTATATGTATCATCTATATATGTAATTTAATAAATGAGACTTATTAATCTTTATCCAATAAAGACTATCACATATATATTGATCTATCCGAATTATTGATGTCCTACTCACAATAATCATACGATCAAGAACAATTTAGATTAAAATAATAAAAGACTTGTTTCTCATTATCATAATCTCTATCATGATAACAAGTCTATAGTCTTAATCAAGGACGTTATCAAATTAACTATTTCACTAAACAGTAAACAAGATAATGAATATTTATTAAGTCTAAAATTGGTTACATAATTGATTGGATCTTGGGCATCTCCAACATGGAAGACATTTCAGATGGCGAGAATGAAAGGGTTTACAAGTTAAACAAAAAAAAAACAAAAAAAAAAACAAAAACAACGAGAGGGTGCTTTGAGGAAACAGCAGCTTGGAGGAGGAGGATTCGAACTGAAAAGGAAGGGAAAGAAGTGGTGCTTTGATGAAGGGGGAAGGGAATGGAATATGTGGGGGAATAGGTAGGGGTGGAAAACTAGGACGAAGGATAAGATCCACCTTTTTGATTGAATTTTACATTTCATCATTTAGGCCTCTCAATACCTTTTAAACATGTAAAGGGTCATGCTAACAAGTGCCCTTTAAGAAAACAAAATAAAGAATTTTGCATTGGAAAACGCAATTTTTAAACTTTTAAGAAGTTGATTACACCACTTTCCAATATAATATTTTTATAGTTGTCTTCTTATCAATACCGCAAGGGCACTCATTAGTATTTTCCATTTTTAAATCGAAGGCCTTAAGCCCAGCTTAAGCTCTTAAAACCCATGCAATTCTTAACATCAGATTTGAGTTATCCTTAAAGCCGCTCATTTAAGCCTTAATGTCGTGAATTTGGTGTTATAGGTGGTCCAATCTCAGTTATGGTTGTCTAATAGAATTGACTTCAATTGAGAATCTAGGGCTTGCCAAATTAAAACCGGGGGAGAACACCCAATGTCAAACTCTGTTTTTCTTTGAAAACTATCGTACTCCAAAATTGAACTTGTATTAGTGTTTTGGTGAAAACATTATCTATGTTCATTTTCTAAAACATATGTTCATCGTAACATGTTAATAAGAAGATGAAATGCTAGTTGGGCTTGATGCTTTTCTAGAAATAATTGATTTTTTTTTTTACATTTTCATTGTTTACAAAAAATGCGCACAATTGTTCACTTCAAGAGTCTCTTATTTTCTTGTTAGCAAGTAAAATTAACACAAAGTTAGAAAAATGAATACGTAAAATATTTTCACAAAGTAAACGGGGCTTTAATAATTATTTTTAATTTGATTTGGCAGGGTGTGTATTGAATAGTTACAATTCCATGTTTTAATTAGTTACAGCCTTTCTTAATACTTTTTTGTCCTCCAGTGGTTCTCCTGCAAGTTTCGGCCATTACTTCGAAGGTAGGAGCAGTAACTATATTAACCGTTACGGTGGAGGAACGTGTAACCGAAAACAGTTACAGTGGAGATATGCGTAACTGAAAACAATTAAGGTGGAGGATCGTTGGACCATGACAGTTTAGCGAACGATCCCCTCCTTCTAGCACCAAATGATATGTCTAGTGAGAACGGTTGAGTCGCAACGACGAAAGAGAATGCTCCGATGATCAATAATGGCTTCGGGTACGGTGGCGATGAGTCTTCTGTGGTGGAACGAAAGATGTTTGCACACACGTTAGCACTTCGACGAAAAGTCTTAGGAGAGTTGTGAAAAGTGTTGTGTACCTTGGGGGTGCAGCAAGTTCACCCTTATATAGGCGCGCTCTTGGAATAACCGTCTTCATGTTATGCGGCGATTATGAATGGTACAACACGGCGCAGGCGAGTTCGCTTGCTCCTTTGAGTGCGAGGCCTTGAGGCGGCGTAATATTGCATACGTGTAGCCGTGTGAGTGGTCCAGAATTATATATATATATATATATATAGTAGAAAACAAAAAACAAGTGATAACAAATACAACTGGCGTATAAAAAAAAAAGATACAATTGGCATATGTAAATAATTGTTTCGAACCTTCAAAAAATAAAATAATTATCTCAAAAAAAAAATTGAGATAATAGAGTAAAGAGAATTAAGGTTACGAAGAAAAAAAAAAGTAAACAGAATTAAAAGTTAGAAATACACTTGATAGGGTTTCTTCCTCCGCCCGAAGGATTTTTTACTTTCAACAACTGCGTCATTCTGATGAATATCTCTCCTCCGCCCAAAGTGGCGGGGCTGCTGGCAATCCTCCCTGAGGAACTTATTATGGAAGTCCTATCGTTCATTGAAGTGAAATATCTGATGCGGATGAAGTGTGTCTGCAAGTCTTGGGAAACCCTAATCTCTGATCCAGTCTTCGTTAAAATGCACCTTAAGAAGAAATATACACGAATAACACACCTCGCAATTCTCGCAGACAAGGCTAAAGGTTCGGGAGACTGTAGGGCAGTACCCATCTTTCGTTTGATGGAGACTACTTCGAATTTCATCGTCCTTACTGATCCTTGCTACCCATTCAATTACAAGGACGCCGGTGGTATTGTTGGTTCATGCAATGGTTTGGTCTGTTTGCGTGGTTTGTCTTTTGCTGCTGGGATTATCGAGGAATCGTTCTGTTTCTGGAACCCTGCCACAAGGTTTGCATCTGAAACATTAGTGTCTTTCCGCTCATATCAGAAAGAGCATAGTTTTTGCAATTTTGCATTTGGTTATGATGATTCAACAGACACTTACAAGGTGGTGGTGTTATGTTTGAAAAGGAATGGCGACCTTATTACATCCACGGTACGAGTTTTTGCTTTGGGTGATAATGTTTGGAGAGATATTGATTGTTTTCCTGTGGTATTGGTGCATTATCGTTATTGTTATTTTGCAAAGGACGGCGTTTATTTGAATAATAGCATTAACTGGTTTGTCAGGCACAGTTATTATTGTCATGTGGAGAATCTTACAGTTGAAAAATTTGTAATTATCTCGCTTGATTTGAGGAAAGAGACATATAAACAATTGTTGCTTCCTCAATTTTGTCATGAAGAGCTACATGATCCTCCATTTCATACTCCTAATCTTGTTGTGTTGATGGATTGTCTTTGTCTTTATTATGATTTCAAGGGAACCTATGTTGTCATATGGCAAATGAAGGAATTTGGAGTTGAAGAATCTTGGATTCAATTCCTTAAAATTAGTTATCTGGATCTTCAAGTGGATTATAAATTTCGTGAGTTGAACTACAGTTATAATCCTGAATTTATTGTAAACCCATTGTGTGTTTCTCATAATGGTGATACAGTGATGTTTGCAATCAACCGCGAAGACCAAGCAATTGTTTATAATTTGAGAGATAATAGAGTGAAGAGAATTAAAAGTACCAATAAAATTTGGTGGTTCGATGCCAAGGGATATGTTGAAAGCTTGGTATCGATCGACTTCTTGAAAGTAAGTTTTGTTCGATTATTTACTTGTTTGAATTTGTGTTAGTTTGTGTATTGGTTTACAATGAATTATATTGTGTGATAACAGCTATGTATTTGCTTTGTTTCCACTGTTTTCTATAATAGTCATTTTTCCCTTAAATTTATTTACTTTGTATTTCGATTTTATTTACTGATCTAAATTTGAGCTGTTATGTGTATGTCCATGATACTATATTGGTAAAAAAATTGTAAGCTCATGCCATAACTATAAATAGTTGAGAATGCTAGATTGCAGTCTTCAATTCCTATACACATGCACATAAATGCTTCCAACTTTTTTGGCTGATATAAATTGATAGTATACAATTAAACTACAGAGAATAAATTCGAGTTTAAATATAGATTGTTTGATCTTGATCTAATTAACCACTATCCATGTTCTAAACGTGTGAATGCGAGAAATCAATTTAGAGTTTTTAGAGTTTTAATCAATTTAATTTGTTACTTTTTGGACCAGGCAGGATCACCATAAGCTGAAGCAACTTTGTGTTTCATCTACTCCTCCCAATAAGCAAAGACACTGATCATGCTCATACAAAGAGGACTGATCAATTGTTAAAGCACTGAAGCAAGAAGTCTGCTTATCCTTTTAATTGTTTATCTTGATTTACATTACACATGTTTCTTGGTACATTCATAGGTTGTTTCCTAGGAATCGCAAGGTTAACATAAAAACATTAGAATTGATACATTTACTTTGGTTTCTGATTAATTTTATTATGCAAAATAAAATTAACTTGACAGTAGGGCTTAAAGACAAAGTGAGTCTGCAATTATGAGATATGATCTCGGCAACTGATAGCGGACAGAAGAGAGTTTAGAGGAAATGGAAGAAGTGTGGTTAGCCGTTGTAGTTGATGCTTCCGCAAAGGGCTGGCTAATAGAAGAACAAAGTGTGGTTCCTTACAAATATATTTACCTTGTAATTGAAGGTGACCAACCTAGCAATATGACATTGCCAATTGAGAGGTATTTTACGGACAAATATCCACATCCTTTACGGACAAATCTTAATCCCTAATTTTGGTGAAGGTGAAACTAATAATTTTTTTTTTCTAATTTATTTTTCTCTGTATATCATCAATTAGAAATACTGCGAATGGAAACCAAATACATATTTGGTATAGGCAACAATACATCGAAATAATCCTCTGAGATACTTTTACTTATGACGATACAAAAATGGTTAAAACTCTACAAATATTAACTATTTTAAGCTCAAATCAGTCTTCAGTTACTTGATTAATGATATTTCTACTATTGTTGCTAACATACCGTCTCAATAATTGCAATCCCAAAAGTGTTCATGTAATACTAAAAATTGTATGTTAAGACATGTCTGATGAGTGATAAGACATCAACATATGTGATTATATTCAATTACTTTACTTTTCCAAATTATATGTAGTGTCTTCAGTGACTTTCATTTCCTCTTGAACTTGAACTTTGATATCTAGTATTGAGCCAATTGTCCTTAGTGACTTTTGTGTCCGGTATCCCTGACGCAGGGAGATGTTTTCTGCACATTTTACAAACTATAAGATGGAGTTCATTAAGCGACAAGCGAATGTGGCGGCTCATGCGTTAGCACGAGAAGCCATTTCTTTAGCTAGTCCCACTATTTATTATGTTATCCCAAGTTGTATTGAATCTATTATTATTAATGAAATGTTATAAGCACCTTTCTCTCAAAAAAAATAAAAAATCTTGAACGCCAAGTTGGAGATTGGAATAACCCAAAAAGAAGATAAAATCAATTCCTTAAATTAGGGATGCAAATGGGTATTACCAATTCACCTGCCACTCACTTTGTAATATAAAAATAATATTTATGTCTGCTTTATTATATCCTTGCGGGTATTCGCTAGTCGAGTTGTATCCGCAGGTACAAATTTTGTTGACATCCCAATTTGAAAATAGTTTACTAGATCATTAGGGTTTCCAGGATCATCATTATTATTAAACACATTTATGAATGGCAAAAACAGAAGTAAAACATTATTGAAAAACTGCTAATGATACATATAGAAGCCAGGATATCACATTCAAAATTTCAAATACCTCTGTCTCTGTAGCTAAAGATCTTTTTTTTCTTTCTTTTCAAATACCTCTTGAAATGCACCATAGACAGAAAACGAAAACTACTAAAATGTAGTTCATTGGACCCTTAGCTATTTCTTTATGTGCCTTGTTTGATCGAATTGTTGCACATACCATCTAAAAAAAAAAGATTGACATCTCTAGAAAATATTATACCTGTATAAAAATGGTATTGAAATTCATGATTTTGATCCAACTCAAATAACAACCCGTGAACTATATCACTATCTAATGACATAACTTTGTATCTAATAGTTTGGCTATAAAAATTATTTACAAAAGACATTTGGCAGATGTAAGTGACCCTGCCTGAAAAGTTAAGGTTTGGTTGTTGTTGTATGCACAAAGACAAGCTAAGGAGAACAAACTCTCAATGGTATAGTTGATCAAGCTTGCCAAAGTTATATATCTCTTTCATGAACTCAATAGTTAGAGAAGGATTAGAATATGAATATGATTATGAAAAAAATGCAAATAGAGGATACCATATTATCTGGATAATATTTGAATCTTCAATGCTATGCAATTTTCAATATTTAACTTAAATGTTTTCAATACTGAATAATGAACCAATGCATATCAATGCAAATATGATGGTGATATACCACTTATTCAAAAGAACGTAAATTACAATGTCGATTCATTGGAGATGATGTATATGGAGTACATATACGTTCCAAGACTGCCACAGAACATTTATCCCAACTCTGTGCATTCAAATTGGGAAGGAAACTCTTTCATAATTTAAATAAATGATCAGGGAGTTGAATGGAGTGAAGCATATAATGTGGAGTTGGGGATGATGGCTATGTACTACCAAGAGGCGTAATACAAAAGTGAGGGGTTGGAGGAACTGTTCATGGTAATTAATCAAAAGACATCAATGTAAGTTCAAAGTGCAACCTAAGAGGGCGGGGTGAATTAGGTTTTCGGAGTTTTTAGGATTATTTTTGTGAGTTTAGGGTTCTTAATATTTTTTCGGAAAATTATGTTGAAGTTATGAACGAAAGCGGAAAAATAAAGAGAGTAGGGAAGAGAAAAATGGACACAAAATTATAGTGGTTATCCTTCAAACCTAAGGGTACATCTACTCCCTTCACACCCCGTGAAAGAATTCCACTAAGTAAGAATGTTTGTTACAGGCAACCTTAACCTAAGGTCCTTAACAATATTTCTGTACACACCAAGATAACACCCCAATATCTTTACAACAATTCTCACCAACAATGATGATAAACTTTTTACAGAAGTAATGAAGAATAAAATGTATGGTTGTATCTTTGATCAATATCACTCTAACACAAAATTTAATGGTCAGAAAACTTTTTATGACAGTTAAAGTATGAACAAAGTTTTCCAACAAGATAATGAGAGTTTTAGAATTCAAATGATATTAAAAATGTTAATTGAGATTATGAAGGTTGTTTTAAAAATTACTTAGCTATCAATTGATTTTATAGAGGCTGAAAACATGTTTACGAACCAATGCTACCTATTAAAAAGGGTCCCTATTGAACAGAAACATGTTTATGAAGTGGTAATTTTTGAAGTTGTTTGTAATTTGTTGTTAGTCCCACATCGCTCAAGTTCTCAAGTTGTTGAGTGTATACATATGTTTGAGTACCCTCATCGTTTTAACTAACTTTTGGTATGAAATATGATCACATTTTCATGGTATCAGAGCCTCCCAAAGATCAATTGGGTCACTTGCTATTAGGTTTTCATTATCGGGCCAGCAACCATTTATGTCCACGAACCAAGCCCAATAGTGCTGATTGTGAGGGGGTGTGTAAAAGTGTCCCACATCATAAAAAATATGGCATGAACATGTGTTTATGAATGAGGGCAATCCTTACCTCACAAGCCGGTTTTGTGGGGTTGTGTTAGAGCCAACCACAATTTCAAAGAATAAACGAGGGCAATCCGCATCTCACAAGCCGGTTTTGTGGGGTTGTTGTAGACCCAACCACAATTTCTAAGATGGTACCAATGCCTGGTTCAACGAAGGGTACGACCTGCTCTTGTGTTAAAAGTCTTCTTGACAACGTGTTCTGCTGTCCGGTTTCGTTGCGAAAAAAGTAGCAACAACGGTACAACCAAGAATTTGTGGATGAAAAGAGCTTCCTCTGAAGGGGGAAACACAATGAATTGATAAACTCACACTTGAGGGGGAGTTTGTGTAAAAGTGTGAGTTATATGTCCCACATAGGATTGAAAAGTGGAATAAGAACACTTTATAAGAGAGAGGACCTATAAACCTATAGCCTTAAGGTTTTGGGTAAGAATGTGGCGTCTCTTTCACTTGTATGGTTGTTTTGGCCTTGATGTCGAGTGTACCCCTGGCCCCACTTGTGACCCAACAATGGTATCAGAGCCGGGTTAAGGATTACAATATGGGAATTGGACCCAGGTCCACGCTAGGCGTGAGGGTGGTTGTTGAAGTTGTTTGTAGTTTATTGTTAGTCCCACATCGCTCAGGTTCCCGGGTTGTTGAGCATATAAATATGTTTGAGTACCCTCATCTTTTGAGCTAACTTTTGGGATGAGATCCAATCAGATTTAATAGTAACCAGATATCACATAGGGGTTTAACCGGTTACACTATAACTATAACTTTATTAAGGGGTTTAACCGGTTACACTATAACTTTATTAAGGGGTTTAACCGGTTACACTATAACTATAACTTTATTAACGTTAATAAAAAAATTTCAAAAAACTCAAGCCATAGGGTTTTTAACTAATTTTAACTGATTACACTAACATTAATAAAAAAGTTAATAAATTTTCAAAAAACTCAAGCCATAGGGTTTTTAACTGATTACACTATAACATTAATAAAAAAAAATTCAAAAATTCAAGTAGGTAACCGATATTCAAGTAGGTAACCGATTACGATGTTAGGGTGTAACCGGTTACACCATGTTAAAAATATTTTTCAAGAGGTTTTTGTGCATTGCTTTATATGGGGACTTAGAAAAATGTTAGTAATAAGTTCGTAAATGATTTATGAGCATTCTAATTTCCAAGTTTAAGGGGTTTAACCGGTTACACTATAACTATAACTTTATTAACGTTAATAAAAAAATTTCAAAAAACTCAAGCCATAGGGTTTTTAACTGATTTTAACTGATTACACTAACATTAATAAAAAAGTTAATAAATTTTCAAAAAACTCAAGCCATAGGGTTTTTAACTGATTACACTATAACATTAATAAAAAAAAATTCAAAAATTCAAGTAGGTAACCGATTACGATGTTAGGGTGTAACCGGTTACACCATGTTAAAAATATTTTTCAAGAGGTTTTTGTGCATTGCTTCATATGGGGACTTAGAAAAATGTTAGTAATAAGTTCGTAAATGATTTATGAGCATTCTAATTTCCAAGTCTTGTTCAATGTTAAAAATGATAGTTTTAAGGATAAGGACCATACTTACAAAACTAGAAGTATGGTCTTTATCACAAGCAATATTTTTATACAGACTGGTTTTCCTTGCAACAGAATTCAGGCCGAATAGTTAGAATTTTGTATGAATTTCGTAAATTATTCTATAAATGAAATTAAAACAAAAGTGCAATGTAAACATGATGCACTCATCATACATAGTAGGAAGTCAGAAGAAATTCAATGGTAAGGACATCATATTATACACCACTCGGTCAGAAACAAAATAAAGTGCAATGTATATGATTCAATAAAATTTCCCTTCAACAACAGATATAGTATTCAATAGCAATTCATAAGGACCTCATATTATACACCACTTGGAGAACAGGAAAATGAAAATAAGAATGAATTGTGGCGTTTGAGTCTTTTAGTTAGGTTGTTAGTTATATTTTTGTTTATTTAGTTAGTTTAGTTGTCTTTTCTGTTATTTATTCTTTTAATTTGTTTTGCAGTTTTATTCTCATGTAAGTAATAGAATGGGATCTGTGTCTAGGTTACCTGACAAAAAAAAAGGGATATGTGTATTGTATGAATCCACTTTCTTCTTAAGTAAATATCCAGAGACCTAACTATGTGTTGTGAATTCGACAAAAAACACACACTAATATACTTAAATGTTTAAAGAATGTATAACTGACAACCAATAATGAAAAGAATTGCAAGCAATAACAACAGTGCCTAGTTGAACCACTATCGAAACAAAAAACAAGAGAGTAGAGAATAGAGAACAAAAAAAATGATATTTGCTCATCCAGTTTGACTCAAATTTGACCTATATCTGGAGGTCAAATTCAAGGGCAAACTTTAATGTCTATCTTTTCCCGAATTTCTTACTGTGACCAAGAGACTAATTAGGGTGTGTTTGGATTGAGGGTTTAGGAGGGGAAGGGAGGGGAGGGTTTACTTTTCATTTTTAAATTGCGGACACTATGAAATGTTTTTTAAAAAGTTAACATATTAACATGATAAACGATCATATAATACTTCAATCACACTTAATTTATTTTAGAAAAACATGTTATATAGTCTGTAATTTAAAAAAGAAAAACAAACCTTCCCCTCCCTTCCCCTCTTAAACCCTCAATCCAAACATTCACTACCTAAAGTGTTTACAATTGTTTCCCAACCCTAAAATCTATCCCGAAAAGGAACCCAACCCTTAGCCTTTAATTTCCTAAGAATCTCTTTTAGTAATTACTATATTCACACAAGTTTCATATCACTCTTTCATTTTCTCATGTGTTTCCTATGTGTTTTCCATCTCATGAATCCCTCCACATAAGCCACCAACCCTTTCACAAGAGTTTCTTCTGTTGGTTCCCAGAAATTCAATTTTTTTCACACCGAAAACCCTAAAACTCATGCCTTCTATTTATTGGGATGCAATTCATTGGTATCATTGATGGATCACTTTATTACTATTAAAGTAAGAAATGGTCCTGAGAAAATATTCACTTTCTCATTGATAGAAAATACCGAAGAAAATATTCATGTCCAGATGAAGAAGGTTCTAGATACATTATACACAACGATCCTGAAACAAATGAATGAGTCTAAACTAGATAGGTGTTATACAAGAAGCCAAAATAAAATATTCACCTGTAATTTTCCCTAGGAATCCATATGATGAAATCAAGATATGGATGTGATTCAGTGGTATCATTGATGGACAATTTTATGGTGGATAGTTGCTCATTATTGGAGTAGAACTTGCTTTGCAGGGAGCCATGTTAACCTCATATCAACCTTCACAAATTGAAGATGGTGTTAATGTGGATGTTCCTTTGGTCTCCACTAATGCAAGTCTTACTCAAAATAATGAGAATCAAAATCAAAAGAAGACTCGTCTCCAATATACCGAGAATCCCTAATCGTGTATCTATATCAACATGAATAAAACTACTCCTAATTTTAAAGTTGATGATGAATTAACTTTCAGATTAGTCATATATTGAGATGTCATCTTTACCATAAATTCATAAGCTAGTCCCTTACTAGTTCTTATAACGTTGCGCTTATTGTGCTTAAACTTGTTAATCCGTCAACAAGGATACCAATTAGTCAAACCAATTCTTTGAACAAAGGAAAAAATATATATAAAGATTCTAATTATGCTCCAACTCCAAAAGGTTACAGAATCAAAAGAGATTCTTTTCTACCTAGAAATTTTCCATTCCTGACATTGAGTATAACTCCACATTTGGATCAAATAACAACAAGAAGTTTGCCTAGTAAAACTCCAACAACTAAACAACATGCAAGAGTTAACCAAACAGGTGAAGGTTAGTCATCTCATAATAAAACACTAAAATTTTGATTCCAAAACAATGTGAAATAATTAACCAAGTAAGTACTTATTTTTCGTCTACTTTAATAAATGTATAATTCATAGTAGGTTAATTCTTTTACATTGTTCAACATTTGGAATTTTAGCGTTCTAATTAGTTGACAAACTCACACCTACTTGACTAACCCTTCCATGTGGTTTAATTGTTGGAGTTTTACTAGGAAAACTTCTTGTTGTTGTGAGATCATAATGTGCAGTTATACTCACTATCGAGCATAGAAAATTTCTAGCTAGAAAAGAATCTCTTTTGGTTCCATAACATTTTGGAGTTGGAGACGAATAATATTTAGATATATCTTTTCCTTTATCACGAAAATTGATTTGATTTACTGGAATTCCTGCTGATGGATGAACAAGTTTAAGCACAATAGACACAACTTAATCAGAGCTAGTAAGGGACCAAGCATATGAATTTATGGTGAAGCCGTGAAGGTGACATCTCAATATATGAGTAATATGAAAGTAACTCGTCGTTAACTTCAATCCGGGAATAAGTCTTCTTTTGTGATTCTTTTTCTGATTTTGATTCTTGTTATTTTGAGTAAGACTGACATTGGTGGGGACCAGAGGAACATTCACATTAACATCGTCTTCAATTTTTGAAGGTTGATATGAGGTTAAGATGGTTCCCCGCAAAGTAAGTCCATTTCCTACTCCAGTAGGAGCATTAAGGGAGGAGTATATCCTCAACATTAGTCTCTAGAATATGTTTTTTTTTAGTTAGTCTTTATTTACTACGTGTAACTAAACCCTAATTGAGTTGGGTTCTATGATGAGCCTCTATTTTTAGGTAAAAAATATTGAAGAAATATCATTTCTCTCGTTATCAATTATGACCGGTGCATATCAATAGATGGAGCAGGGTTGGATCGGTTGTTATGAATAGTAAGTTTTTGTCCTATTATTTTCCGTACTAAGTTTTCGTACTAAATAGTTAAAAAAATGCCATGTTTCCCATTGCACATACACATATTTTTCGTACTAAATAGTTAAAAAAATGCCCTGTTTAAAAATAAGTCACTTTGCACATACACGTAGTTTCCGTTCAGACTATTTTTCTTCACTTACTTCGTCCGATTCATTTATTTACTTCCACACTTTTTTTTTTTTTGACAAAAACAAAATGATATTCATTCATTTAAATTGATATATAGTACATCAGATACAAACATCGCTAAAAACTTAAAGGGTGAAACTGCGAACAAACTCACAACACCGAAGTTATATGACATACAACGGAAAATGCCTACAAATAATATGATAAAATCTAAATCACCGAAATACTTATGCTTTCAGATCTGCAACGTTGATGCCCAGATTATTGATTGAATTTGTAATTTATTGATGTTGATCTTTCAATAGAAATTAAACGATCACCGCGACAGACGCGAAATCAAACGCCGCACAAGACGACAAACAACACAACGCCGCACTTAGACGACGAAATCACAAAAAAACACAAAAGGAAAAAGTTGATATATGTGAAAACCACTTATTTAGATTGAAAGAAAAGGAAAAAAAAGATGTAGAGGGGTGATTCTAGGTCACAAAATTACTTAAAATCATCCCTCCTCGATGGATGAAGGAAAAAGAAAGTTTAGAGAGAAGTTGGAGTTTCTCTCACTAAAAAACTAGGTTCGACGGTTTTTTTTAATGCAATATTAATTATATTTTTTTAATTATACAATCCAATTAATATTAATTTCATCTCATCCAAGTTGTAGGACGGAGGGAGTACTTATTAAGACCTCCGCCCTTAATAATAAGAAATTTTGACCAAATCTTGGGAATTTTGTAAGTTGGTAATAATCTTAACTTATTTGTAATTACTAATATTTTACAATTTTATTCTTTAAGAGGGAGTTAGTTTATGTTTTCAACATAATATTTATTTTTGATTGAAGAAAAAGATGTGAAATAAGTAGGGGTTTGTTGGTAAGAAATTAATGTGGCTGGAAATAGCAAATGAATCTTATAAAAAGGACAAATTATTTTCTCACAAAAGAGTGTTATAATTAGAGATGAAGAGAGTATTATAGTCAGAGATTCAAATAGATCAAGCATGATTTCAGTCCAATAAAACAAAAGGTAACTGTAAAAAATAATTCTCAAACTAGTTGAATTGCATTGGAAATCGACATTGTAAATAATATGTCATTGAATTGTGTTTCATAAAGAATCTTAATTTAATTAACAATGTGTAACTGAGAGCCTCCAATTTAATTAATATGTGTGACAAAGGTGCATAGAGACATAAGTTGCATTGGTAATCTACATTATATTAATACGTGTAACAGAGATTTGCTTTACATTGGGAACTTACATTGTAATTACCAATGTGTTTGTTTAATAGACACTAAAACATGTGTTGCATCAACAACCTGCATTGTAATTAATACTCCCTCCTTCCCGTAATGTAAGCAAAAAAAAAAAAAACTCACTTTCTTTGTCCCAAAATGTAAGCAAAAAAGACAAACTTTTATCCTATTTAATCTTTATTTAAAAAAAACCATATTTTCCAAGAAAAACCTTTTCTTATTCTCATGAAATTAAATGTAAATTACATTCAATTTTCCCTCTCTTCCATTTTCTCCATAATCAATAGCCAATGAAAATTGTATTTACATCTTTCCATGAAACTTATTTGAAGCAAAACACAAAAAACTATAATCCAAATTTTTATGTTTTAGTTTTCTTAGTAAGTGTAATTTTTTTTCTTACAATTCGGGACGGAGGGAGTATGTGTGACTGTGAGACACTAATGCATGTGTTTCATTGGAAACCTGCATTGTAATTAATAACATGACAAAGATGCATTAAGACAAACTACATTGCATCAGAAACCTCAATTGTTACTCCCTCCTTCCCTGTATGTAAGCCCCCTTTGCTTTTTTCACATTTCTTAAGAAAGGTTGTCAGTGTAATTAATGTGTCTGTTTTGTGTGTTAATATTACCAAATTGTCCTTTGTTTGTATGTGTATTAAATTTGACTGTTCAAATTTCAAGACAAGTTAGTAGTATTAATTAAGGGTATGTTTAGGAAAAAAAATAATAAATGCATCTTGTAATTTGAAAAGGGGTTTAGATTTAGGGACAAAAATAAAATCAAATTGGTGGCTACATTAAGGGACGGAGGGAGTATTTGAAAAAAATGTCAGTGATTTTTTCATTGCATCGGAAATCTCCACTATAATTAATAGTCTGACAAAGGTGCATTAAGACATTCATTGCATTGAAAACCTATTTTTCAATGTGATCGACAATAAGAACCACCGACTATTTTTACATGGCCACTAACTTGTTTAATCACGATTTCGAGCTCTTCCTGATCAACTCTTAGCACATGCTTGCTTTATAGCATTTTTGTTTCCCTACTTACTTGTCAATCATTTTTCTCACAACACCCTTTAGCTTATAGTACCCTTAATTTCACTGCAGTACTTTGCTCAGAACCTTGACAACAATTCCTTCATTCCACCAATACCCTTTCTAAATTTTCATAATTCTGCTATTTCATTGACCTAATTATGATATTCTTATTGTTGTTGAAGTAAAATATGAATGAATTATCCCCTGAAGTAAAATATGAATGCATTGTCACATTGAATTATAGGGTCAGAGTTTGAACTCGTATCATCTCTTATTCACCTTAAGAGATGAATTTCTTGCCACTAGGCTACTTAACAAAAAAACTTATGAATGATTTGTTTACCATGATAATTAGGGTCTGTCCCAGTAATTTTTAATAATAAACTAGGCTTAAAATGAGTTTTAATATATGAGGTTTTTTGTATTCATATGATAAGGTCTTTTGGTTTATAAAACCTATTGAAAAACAATTTTTTTGTTGATTGACCAAAAGCGGAGGATTGAATAGCCTTACCCTTATGGAATCTTTGACTATTTAGTGGTATTTCAACATATATATATATATATATATATATATATATATATATATATATATATATATATATATATATAATGTCTCCTGGTTCAATTCCTAACAACTTTTAGTAGCAGATGTAAATTTGTATATTTTTCATACGTGAGAGTTGGCATGCACTCCTCACTTATGTCATTATAATCCACATTTCTGAATTGAAACTTCTTATGATTCATTGAGAGTTGCAAAATCATTGCTTTCTGATGTTCTTATTCATTATTATTTGAAATTTGAACTTATAAAATAACTACCTAATCATATATATGAGAAAGAACTCAAACTTCATTTCCACTCCACCACAAAATATGCTTTCATTTGGTCTGACAACTCTAATGGTTTCCAATTTTGTTACCTGGCATCTGAAACAGTAGGGCGTGCATATCACTACCATCTATTGGTCTTAGATTTTACATCTTCATCTTCTCGAAAAAATCAAATTTCTTGTATGGTTGGCTTATAACAACTCCGTCCCTACTTTGTCTCAATGCTATTCATCCTTTGCAGAATCCTTTGTTTGTTGCACCAACGACTGCACAACTCAACACTTCTTTAGCATGTTTAGGCTTCACCTCTGGGCTCTAGTGAGTTTTTCTCTAATCTGGATGCTTTAAGTTGGCTCAAGCAAGATCTCACTTCTCATATGCCAACATATTTACCACAGGGGTCTTGGTTCTGGAGAAACAAAAATCTAGGTGCTTCTCTAATATCACGATCTCTGCCTACCATAGATTATAGTTTTTTTCGCTTCGAGAAACAAAAATCTAAGTGGTTCTCTAATATCAAGGTCTCTGCCTACCATAGATTATAGTTTTTTTCGCTTCGAGAAACAAAAATCTAAGTGCTTCTCTAATATCAAGATCTCTGCTACACCAACAAATTCCTAACACCATCGCCAATGCTCACTCTCACCAACTGAAACCACCAGTCATCACCACCGTAAGACCTTAAAATTGTACGTCTCACAACCTCCTCATCACCACAGACCACCACGCAAGTCTGCACATCAAAACCCGATCATCACCACCCCATCACCACCCAGAAAACCACCTACTCACCACCACCCTTATCACCAACACCCCAGAACCACTAACAGACATGAACAACATCAAGAGGAAGATTGCAGGTTAAAACCAAGCACCCGGATCGGAAAATAACAAGAAGGAGGAGTGAATAGACAAGATGAAGTGTTGTCGGCGATCAAAACAAATCGAAACACCCCTAAAAGATAGAGAACAAACCCCGAAGGGCTGAAGAGGTGGTGCAGAGACTAAGTCTGGTCGCACCACCGCTTCCTGTGGTTTACATCTGAGCGGCTGATTTTAACAAAAACTTATTTATCCTTAACTTTCCTATCAATATCCACAAGTTTCAAAAATTCAATTTTTCTTTATCAATTGTCAAGAATTTAATTAACATCTATTGGCTTTGCTTTGGTGTCATGTTTCTACCATATTGACTCTAGTAGGATAAAATGAATAATCATACCCCTCATCGTCGTCGTATGATTTATTACTAATCTTTATATTGTTCTCAAGAAATCTATAATGTTTAACTTGAATGCATTCAATATCAACAGTTAAATCTATAAAGTCGGGGGAATCTAGGAACCCCTCTTCAACAAAAATTGCCCAACTCTGTCCATAGATTTTTTTTTTGTCAAGAACTCTATCCATAGATATGTGCTTGAATATATTTTTATGTCATGCCAATAATTTTTGACAATATAATTCATCATTCAATGCCAATAACAAACAATTATATAGATTGTCACACATAATAATTCAACTGGTTTCAACAATATTTAAATTTAAAAAGAAATGAAATCCATCATATTTATAGAAACAAAAACAAAACAACTAGATTTGTTCAATGAGAAAAAATATCTAAATTCAATTAACCAACCATCCAACAAAATCATCCTGTTTAATTCCACATAAGTTTTAAAAACATCTCTAAATATCTTTCACCTTCATCTCCAAATACCAATTCCCTTGAGCATTTTGTACACTTTGATAAATTAATCTCCAAATCAATTACTGTCCTGCAAAAAATTTCATATGTAAGCACATCTATCATAAAACTTCTATTGCTGTAAAATAAAGTTTAGATTTTCTAGGTCCAGTGAACTCAAAGACATAATTCATTCAATGATATAAACTTAAATTCTTCCCTTACAACACCGTTGTTGTATGTAAAATAATTACAAGTACAAACCAAGTACAATTATTAAGATGTAATTTGTTTTATTTGCATATACCTTCTTAACATCTCTGAATTTTGTTGATCATCTCAAAAGCGAAGAACACCCTTTCCTTTGCTACTGTTTCCATTCTTCTGACCTAAATTTTTGATATAAACCACAATAATTGATAAATGTGAGTAACCTTGAAACCCTCTTAACAGCCAAAGAAATCAAATTATCAGTATAAACATGCTTATAGGATTGTATCTGTTGTTTTTGGATTTCCAAACTGTTGTATTTGGATTTCCAAATTCTATTATCTCATCCTTCTATTGCTGCAGGAATCATGCTTTCTTACTTTTAACATAGCATGTTCTATCACTTGTGACTTGTTATTACCCATTGAACCTATTTCTTGGGATCTCCAGTCATGTAGGTCGGGTTACCATCACTTGTGACCTTTGGGCAATAGTCCCATCCTATTGGATGTGTTTATGACTTTCTTTTTAGTAATTCCTTTCGTCAAAGGATTGACTAATTCTTTATCAGTACGTACATGATCTACTTTAACCGTTCCTTTTGAGAGTAGCTAGCTCTCTAATCCTTTATGTGTTCATGCCTTAATTATCGTCTCTAACGATTCTCAATTTTTGTAATAGCTGCAGACTATCACAATAAATTAACACTTCTGGAACCGGTTTTATCCACTAAGGGATTTCAACTAGCAAGTATCTTATCAACTTGCTTCTTCACTAGTTTTCTCTAGTGTTCTCATCTCAGATTCATTCCATAGTGGACTGAGTCAATATCATTTGTTTCAACAAATAACTCCTCTAGTGATGCTCAATGTGCAAACACTAGTCGCTAAATATTCATCTGAAAGATGTTCTATTTTATATCTTGTACCATTTAAGTACAATAGGTTACTCCTAGTGAAGTAATCCTAGAGTCATAGTCTTCTTAAGGCACCTCATGACTCTTTCTATAGCATGGCAATGCTTCTCATCCGTCTACTAGTAAACTTGCACAAGAGTTTCACGACATCGACAATGTCGGATCTAATACATTCAATGGCATACCTAAGTACAACCAATGATGCTCGCATATTCTTTTTTTTCTAACTCCATCTCAAGTGTTCTTACACTTGGATCATAATATATGATTGCAAGTTTACGGCGAAATAATAATATTTCCTTAAGAACTTCTCAACTTTGTGAGATTTATCAAAAAAATTCTCTTTTCTGATCTAGTAATCTTGAAACCAAGAATTACTTCAACTCTGTCTAGGTCTTTCTTATCAATGTTATTGATAAACAATGATTTCACATAATTCATAACATGAATATTTAAATCAAATATGAGCAAGTCGTCTTTATAGAGACATATGATCGTGCAAATATTATTTGTCACTTTCATTCACTTTATACTCATTCGATAGCATTAAAATGTCAAATTTTTCATGTCATTCCTTAAGAGTTTATTTTAGACCATACAAATAATTATCTAACTTACATACCCTGTTTTCTTGTCCATGAATCACAAAACTTTTAGGTTGTTTAATATAGATTTCTTCTTCTAGTTCACCATAAAAAAAGGCAACTTTCACATCCATTTGGAGTACTATCGAGTTATGAACGGCGGCTAAAGGGACTGGTACTCTTATGGATATGATTTTCGTGATTGGTGAATGAATGTCGAAGAAGTCTATATTTTTCTCTTTGTCTAAAACCTTTGACTACAAGGAGAGCCTTGTATTCATCAACCGTCTCGTGAGGTTTTAGTTTCCTTTTCCAAATCCAAATACAACCGATTGGTTTTGCAACTATGAGACAAGTCAACCAAGTGTCATGTTTTGTTAGACTCTAGAAAATTCATTTCATCGTTTATTGCTTTTTGCCATAATTCAGCATCCAATGAGGATATAACTTCTTTAAGGCTTAATGAATCTTCTTCCAATGTATAAACCAAGTTCATACTCTTTAGCAAATTTAGCTTTCTTACCTCCTTGAGGTTCTATAACATCTCATATGATGTTTTCATAACTATTTCTAATTACATGAATGTGATTAGATATAGTGCCCCCACTAGTTCTTAATTTTTAAAAAGGGAATTTAGTTTACCCCCACTATTCTTTAATTTACAGGGGTACTTACTTCATAGAAATCAGCATCTTTTAATTCTATGATCACTTTAACATTTAGGTCCTAAAACCTATATGCTTCGTTATTTATAACATACCTAATGAATACATATTCATAGGCTCTACTAGTGAGTTTAACTCTCTTGGGGTCCTGAAGCCAAATATAGTCCGGACAATCCTAAGTTCAAAAATAAGACAAGTTGGATTGTCTTTTCTTCTTAATTAGAATTTTTTGTTCTTAGACTTGAGTACTCTATAAATTTCAATTTTCATTATAAAAATTGAACATATCAAGCTTATCAATTTTATTTTCCAAAATTCACAGTCATCAATAAATATGATAAAAATATCATTTTATCATTTCTAATTTATGTGTCATCAAATTCACACATATCATAATTTATTATGTTTAGAGATTCATATTCTCTAAATTCTGATTTATATGAATTTTTGGTTCATATATCTTGACTGCAATAAATAAAATTGTCTAATCATATAACTTGGAATTAAGTCCAAGTTACTCAAGTTTAAAATTAAACGCTTGTTCATGAGTGAAATATTAAAATCACACAACTAATAAAATAGAAGGAGAATTTTAATTTTGAACATGCCATCTTTTTCCAACAAGAGTGCATAACACACAAGTCTCTCTTTAAGTCTGAGTCAACTCAGTCTTATTCAATAGAAATCTGAAATTCAGATTCTTTCTTATTCTTGGAGCATACATCAAGTGCTAGAGAATGATTCAACTATGTCAAAACATACGCGATGACATTTATAGCAGTCATAAGTGAAGAGGCTTTCCTTTTGTTTTTGGGTAACATCCGCTAGTCATGATTTAATCAACCTGGTATGTTTGATCATCTCTTAGTCTTAGATACCTTTTTGTCTATTAATTTTCAAACAAAAAAGCTGCAAGCAAAGCTCACGTTGATTGCTCCAATAAGAAACGTACGTGTGAACGTGCTAAGCTATGCTTGCTCCCGAAGTCAATGCAAGCTTCAATCTAATATTGATGTATGTTCCAACAAATAACTAATATTACTAATCTTTACTAGCATATTAGTGATGCTTTGTGTTATTGTTATAAAAACAACCATCTCAGTCGAAAGATGTAATTCTATATAGTCAGATTTATCCTTAATGTATTTAGGGACAACTTAACCTCAAAAAGTAACTTCTTCGGTAGACATAGCAGTACCAAACGTCTTAAAATTGTTGTTTTTGGATTTCCAAACTGTTGTATTTGGATTTCCAAATTCTATTATCTACCGAAGTTGTTACTAGGTTGAGTCACGACCAGGTCGCTCTCTTTAAGACGTTTTGTGGCACTACCCAAAATTGTGCAAGGTAGACTATCAACCACGCCGCCTCCAGGATAAAACAAGCCCAGCTACAACTGTTCGATTAACTACTGCACTGTAGAAAATCGTTCGAGAATTACACCGTCAAATATGGTACTAAGACCACTCTTTAATACTGAAACCACTTTAATATGGTATTATTACCATTCTATTATGGTGCTAAGACCACTCAAATATGGTGTTTCCACCATTCTAACTTTTAAGTTCTCCAAACTTTCAATATGGTACTACGACCACTCAAATATGGTGATACCACCATTTCTCCTCAAATAGAAAAATATTTAAATAATTTATATACTGTTAAGATCATTCATAATTCCGACGGGACATTATTATTACGAAAGGGACTATGATCTTGATAGTACTCTTTATTTCGAGGGACATATATTATCGAAAGGGACTATGAACTTAAGACCATTCTTAATTCCGAAGGGACATTAAACCGAAAAAGGGACTATGGTCTTAAGAACATTCTTAAAATATGGTTCAATCGATTGATCAAAGCCACTCAATACGGTACGTAACCGCTCTATTTGAAATCGAAAGGGACAGAAAGGAGTAGAAGCAGAAGAAACTCGTTTAGCACAAGTCGGAGGGAGAAGAGAAGAAAAGAATTCCCGACAACTCAATGAAATTCTTTTCGGTGTGTGGAATGCACTGTGTGAGCTCTCTATTTATAGAGAAAATTCACAACTAATAAGTGAGAAACTTTGGGAACAAGTAATATGAGAAACTTTGGGAACAAGTAACATATTACTTTGCGATTAAGTAATTCACATATTAGATCTAGTACAAAATTATCTTAATTGAGTACTAAAATATATTAAATTTAGTACAAAAATATATCATATTATGTACCAAAATATTTTAGCAAAATTGGGGACTAAGAAAGCAC
This sequence comes from Medicago sativa, assembly GCF_051527215.1. NCBI lineage: Eukaryota > Viridiplantae > Streptophyta > Magnoliopsida > Fabales > Fabaceae > Medicago > Medicago sativa. Next base: position 33,939,860 of record NC_140755.1, on the reverse strand, counting down.
TTTCTAATAATGATTAAATTAATTATTTAATTTATCATTTCCAAATAATAAAATATATATCAATATATATTTTTTCTCTAGTGCTTATGTACCCCCATTAATTAGAGGTACACCCCACTATATAAACACTACTAATGTGTGTGTTCCATCCGATGTGGGACTTCCACTTTTTTCAATTCACACAACACTAGTTCTACCCAACATGGGAATTTGTGTTTAGTCTTTTTAACTCAATTTCCACACATGTTCCAACAGTATCATTAATCTCTGCTAAATATTTGTTTCCATAATTACGTGAATAACAACAATTGGATCAAAAAAAATCTAGTTGGCACAACCTTTTCAGTTTCATTTTTCGTAGAAATGTCTTTTTACTTGTGTTTTAATTCAGTGATGATTAATATAACTACTTGTTTGTTAATTCTTTCATTGTTCTGCAAAAGGAATTTTAGGGTTCTGATTATGAGAAGACAAACCTTGCTTACTTGGCCGACTTGTTTTTGCTATTAGTTCTTCAGGTGGTCTTATACTCCCTGCTGGGGATGGAAAATTACTTAGTTGAAAAGGATCTTTGTTGATTCTATGACCCATTGAAGTGGGAGCTGAATTTAAATCGATGGATACACCTTTTCCTTTGTTCGAAGTATTGGTTTGATTAACAGGTTGAAGCAGAACTGATTCAAATTTGTCAAAATATTGTAAAAGATCAGGCATTTTATCTGAAGGTGATGACATCTCAAAATATGAGTAATCTTGAGAAAAATCATCATCCACTTCCAACTCAGGAATCTTTTTCTTGGTGTTCAGATCGATACATTGCTTTTGAGTTTCGAGTATTTTGTGTAAGATTGACATTTGCTGGTACCAAAGGAACATTCATATTAACATCGCCTTGAATTTGTGAAGGTTGATCAGAGGTCAACATGGAACCCCGCAAACGCAAAGTAACACCGTCTCCTTTTCTAATTGTGAGCAAGTATCCACCAGGAATTATTTCATCAATGACACCGGTGAATTCTGTTCCTACCCTGACTTCTTCACATGGATTCCTCGGGGGAATTACCGTTGTATCATTGTTATGGTTGTGATGTTTCCCTTGTAGTCCACTCATTGTTCTTTTTTCTCTGCATCAACCTATCATCAAATATTTTTCTTTCAAACATTTTCTTGTTTTACCAGTGCTGGAAATATAGTTTGGTGATGTGTATTTGTCTAGGTTATGATTGCGTTCAACTTTATGACCCTTCAATTTGCTAAATATAATGCTAGGGCAGTTCATTCTTTCAAATAGAACGTCAAGTGATTGACAAATAATTTATGTTAGGGTAGGAACAGAATCCATGTGAAGAAGTCAGGGTAGGAACAGAATCCATGTGAATTTCGTTCCTACCCTGACTTCTTCACATGGATTCCTCGGGGGAATTACCGTTGTATCATTGTTATGGTTGTGATGTTTCCCTTGTAGTCCACTCATTGTTCTTTTTTCTCTGTATTAACATAAAGTATAATACAAGTATGGAGAAGGAACATTATTATTTCTGACAGTTTGCAGGTTGATGCATATAATACAAGTATGGAGAAGGAAAAAAAAATAAAGAATACACACACAAAGTTTAAAAGATAAGATGACTATCAATGAATATAAAAATAAAAAATAGAAAAAGATTGGAACCTGATGCCTTTGTTGTTTATGAATAGAAGTGACCTATTAGTTCATTCGTGGACTAAAAGTGATATCCAAACTGCAAGTTATAAAAACTAGAGAGGATCTAAGTTCATGTGTGATATAAGAAGTTGTTCTTTTCTAAAATTAATGGTTTTGTGAAATTAAAACATTTAACACTGTTTGATTTGAATCTTTAGAAGATCATATCCTTTTCATTCATTATTTTCTCCATATCTAGATGTCCACCGATAAATTTATCCAGTGACTATAAAGGTGCAAAAGGTAGAAGAACATCATAACTCATGGCTAATATAGGAAGATACCCCTTAAAACACTTCAAGAATTTTGCAAACATAAAAATTTATCAAATATTGTTATGTTATTTAATTTTTCATCAATAAACATTTAACAAAACATAAAACAAATATGCATCTTGAAAGATTATATCCTCTCTTGTCTCAACTGTATTTGCACCTAGAGGCCAGCTCTTAGATTCATCCATTGATTAAGAACTCAAAGCTCCTAAGAATTAATTGAAAGAATCCAAGAGTTGATCGTTGTCTGCAAATGCACTAAAACAAAAAGAAGCTACATCTTTAAAAAAAAAAAAATAAGAAAAGTGTAACAATTGCTTAATAAGAATTGTTTTTGTTTTTTTAATCATTCATATTTAAACAAAGCACACACAGATATAGACCACATATATGTTGTTATAAATCATTTGGCACATTTTTTGTATTTATAAAAAAATATTTATGTTTTCATTTTAATAATCTAGAATAAATTGGTTGCTTCTCCTTAATGTATGTCATTTCTCCTGACTTAGTGAAAAAAAAATCTACAATAAATTAAGTTAAAATATAAAAAAAATGCTTTTGAATAGAATGAAAAATTCAAAACAAGTATTTGGATTAAGGGTTGCAAGGTAGCTCCCTTCAGTAAAAAAAAATATAAATTAAATCTACAAAATAAACAAATAATCATTCATCACATAGATAATTGATAAGAATAAGTTGTCATAAAAAAAACATACTAAGAGGAATGAATTCTCTTTCAGAGCCACAGCGTTTGCCCACCGATCTCTAAAAAACCTGAAGTCAAAATAAAAAAAAATTAAATGACAGATCTGAAGAAAAAAAATTGTTACATTACAACGAAAAATAAATCTATTTAATTCAATGATGTTTCAACAATTAACATAATCACAAAGGCAGAATAATCGATAATAGTTAGATCAAGATCAAACTATTTAGTTTTGAACTAAGAATTTTGATTTTTTCAAAAACTTTAATATGCATTGAAATATGGAACTTCCTAACGCGGTTTGATTGGATCCAACATCAATGAACATGTAAATATGTAGTAACTGCAAAAAATCCTAATCAGAAATAAAATTGAAACTTTTCTAAGAGAACAAGAGAGATTACAAAACGACCCACGTACCGATTAATATGGTGGGATAAGACAAGAACTTCGTGTTGACTATATTTTAGGAATAGACTGAGAATGAAATGGATGAGAAAGAAAAGAAAATTATGTTTGTGATTTGAGAATTTGAGAATGGTATGAGATTGAAGAAGAAATTAGATGAAAATTATTACTTACGATTTATTGGGAAAAAATAACCGAGGGCACATCGTCACTATATGAAAATATAACCAATAAAAAAACACAAGTACCAATCATAGACCTCCATGTATCCAAAAGTGGACCCCTTTTGTCTATCACAATAGTGTTGCTACGGTACAGGATCAAAATTTTACCCTTGTAATTGTGATGTTAAGTACTAACTATACTTTTGTTTCATATAGCAAAGAAATAGCATTAAAATCAGGTTAAGTAAGAAAAGATTTTGACTAATATAGACCTCCTAAAAATGTTCTAGAATGTTAATATACCAATATTAATAAATAAATATTATAATAATATGTCAAAAAAAGTTATAATAATAAAAAGGCTTAATTACACTTTTGGTCCTCGTGTTTTAGCCTACTCACGAAACTGGTCCTACCCTTTTAAAACAAAAGAAAACCGTCCTTCAATTATCATTTTTGTTGCATTTTTCGTCCTACCTCTTATTTTCAAACTTCAGAAACGCAGAGAAATGGCAGTTTTATGCAGTTTTAGACCTACCCCTATGCTCAACCATTAAATCAACAAGGAATAAAGCATATGGGTACAAGAAATCTACTCTATTCAGCACACTCACAAAAGAAAAACCCTAATTTGAAACATATCTTAGAAATTAGGGTTTTTTTTTTGTTAGTGTGTTGAATAAAGTGGATTCTTTGTACCCACATGCTTTATTCCTTGTTTATTTCATGGTTGAGTATAGGGGGTAGGTCTAAAATTGTTATTTCTCTGCGTTTTTGGAGAATAAAATGGGGGTAGGACGAAAAATGAAACAAAAATGATAACTGAAGGACAATTTTGTTCTGCTTTAAAAGGGCAGGAACAATTTCGTGAGTATGCCAAAACACGATGACCAAAAGTGTAATTAAGCCTAATAAAAAAGGTAAAGAGTTTAATATTTTTTTAAGGTTGGTTTAATATTTTATAATAATTTTACTAAATATGACATTTATTTTTATTAGTTTTACTTGAGAGTTGAAATATAAATAAAAGTTTAGATAATAAATTTTATTAAAAATAAAACGGGTTTCTCATGAAGATATTTTATATGGATTAGTTTATTTCCTTTCAACAAAATAAATTTTTTTTTTTTTGAAAGAAACAAAATAAATTTATTTTTATATTTTTTATGTTGGATTTTTATTCTATCATTAAATATTTGTATTTTTAAAGTTTTATTGCATATAAAATGTTTGAATTATTTTTTATTAAAAATTACCAAATAAGAATTATAAAGTAATTAAGTGATATGATTAATTGCTTTGACTAAAATTTATTGATAAATTACTCAGAACAAATTAATTATATGCTTATTACTTCGAATAACTAACTAAAATAAGAATTTAATGATGTATTTTTTACCATGTAAAATAAGAATTTAATAATGTATTTTTGACTATGTAAAACGACTTTGACCATGTAAAAAGATTAATTATATCCTTTTGAAAAAACTAAATTTATTACTATATATTATTTTTATGTATTTAGTTTATTATAGAATACGTGTATTTTTAACCTCCAAGGTCATTGATAGAAGTTTGGCAAGTGCACCAAATATTATCGAAGTAGTAAAAATATCGATCCCACGAGGACTATTTTTAACTTCAATAATTCAATCGCGTTATAAAAATAGGATGTATAAAAGTTTATTTTGGTTTGCCACTAGGCAGTAGATTTGGTTTGATTTTATGAAATCAAATAAAAGAAACAGATTTGATTAGGAAAATATGGAGAGAGATGAGATCAGGTCTGTCGAATCCTCTATGTTTCCCCTAGTTGGTTACTGCACCTATTGTTACTAATGATTCTCTAGTTTCACGATAGTTAACAAATTAGCCCTAATCAATCCCTTGAGTTAGGACCCTCTTCTTAAACTACAGCCCCTAACTCCATAGGTGGTCTAATAATCCTTGAAGGTTTTATGAACGTTAACCTAATATCACTAACAAACGATTATCCATTCCTAGACTAATCATGTTTATTAGAACAATTTCGAAAGCTATGTTCAGTAGTCATTCGTTCTCACTAAATCATGTTTATATTTGATCAGGATATAAAAAGCATTAAGAACAATTGAATTGAATAAAAACTAGAAATTCATTAATAAGTAATAGAGTTTCACAGCAACATAAATCAACTAGTGTTACATAGATTCATCTCTGACCTAATCTCTAAGAGATTTAGCTACTCATAATTGAGTTTACAAATAGCATAATCAATGAAAGAATTAAACATACATAAACTGGGTTAGAGATGATGAAATCCTCTCCGCTGCAGCCTTCTGGGTGTTAAAATCGCACTTTAGCTCTCCAAAATCGTAATCCCCTTTGTTTGAGACTGACTTCAGCTTAAATAGGCAAATTCTGATAGCTCAAAATCGTACCACGATGGCACAATCGTACCACGATGGCTTCATTAAATCCTAATTACCTTCAAAGCCCCTCTTGAAATCGTATCACGATTGGTTGAATCGTGCTGCGATGAAGCTCCTTCAAAAACATGCTCTCTGACTTCAAGAAATCGTATTGCGATGGTGATAATCGTAATACGATTGGCAGCTTCCAGTTCTTCCAATTTTGTTGCTTTTAACATCTCCTGAATACTTTATATTGCTTAGAACTCTATCAAAATGTCAAAATAAGTCCTAAAAATTACGTAATGACAGCATGTCATCAGTCATTAACGTTTTTTTAAACCACATATTAATGTCTTTTTCTTTATTTTTGTTTTGCATATTAGTAAAAGAAAAGCCACATGAAGAGACCTCCACAAGGTCCCCAATAAATTGTGAGCTTTCCCATTTCCTTTTTCTTTTATTTTCCCAAGGTGGCGTAGAGACTAAGTCTCGTCACACAACCACTGCATGTGGTCTACATCTGAGTGGCCGATTTTAACAAAAAAATTATTTATCCTTAACTTTCCTATCAATATCCACTAAGTCTCGATTTCTTTTTATCAATTGTGAAGAATTTAATTAACATCTATTGGCTTTGCTTTGGTGTCATATTCTACCATATTGACTCTAGTAAGATAAAATGAATAATCATACCCCTCATCATTTATGATTTATTACTAATCTTTATATTGCTCTCAAGAAATCTATTCTATTTAACTTCACTGCATTTTTTTATAAGCAAGGAAAGAGGACAGACATCAAGAGGCAACATCGACATGAAGGTGAGAAAAACACAAGAAGGGGGGTTGAATTGTGTTTGCTTTTTCTTTGTTTTCTCCTAAGCTGAAAACATTGACTAAAAGCAAATAGAGTTTTGCTTCTGAAGTGATGTTCAGGACAAACTTGCAGCGGATAAAAACAGAGAGAGAGAGAGAGAGAGAGAGAGAGAGAGAGAGAGAGAGAGAGAGAGAGAGAGAAAGAAAGAAGAAAGACACAAAGCAATTGTCCACCTTGCACTTCCAAGGAGATTTCACTATAATGTAATATCTGATTACAACTGCTCACTGCTACAACTAGCAAGAGACTTCAAACTGCTCAAGCACAACTGCAAGAGATTTCATATGCTCCTGAACACAATCAAGAGACTTCTAATGCTCAAGCACAACTGCAAAAGACTTCTAATCAAACAATATTACAAAGAAAAATGTTTGAGGTTGAACACTTGATATACAATCAGTGGTGTTCACAATACAAATCAGATACAAACTCATAAGACTCTAGAATTTCTAAGATATGAAAGTTGATAAGAAATTCTAAGTGAACTTTTGAATGCAGAACAATTTCAGCAGAGTTTTGGCACTTGTAAATTGTTGTTGAGTCCACACACAAAACTCTAAATCTCCACTCCTTTATATAGAGGCGTGAAAGAGACGTTGTGAATTTCCAGCACATCAAAAAGAGTCGTTTGAAGCTTTGATCAATCACCAATGATCTTTTGTCTGATATGGTTATTGTCTTATGAAGGATCAATTTCAAATCTATTCCCATTGTGAAGGAATATCATTGCAGGCAGATCTGTTTTTCTTGTATTGTAGCAGAGACAAAAACAAAGTAATGGAGGTAGTGATTGTACACTTCGTACAATTGTACTTTGTCAACTCTTTTTGAAGATAAAGCATCCAAAGCCTTTAAATCCTCTCAAAATGACCGTTGCTTTACACTTCCAGTCTTCTGCAATCATCAACATATATCTACACAACAAGAATGTCTTTCTCAAGAGTCCTTCTGAAGAGTGTTGTGTCAATTTGACCTCTTTTAAAATCATTTTTGATCAAGAAATTACTTAGTCTATCATACCAAGCTCTGGGAGCTTGTTTCAAGCCATATATTGATTTCTTAAGTTTGTAAACATGGTCAGGATGCTTAAGATCCTCAAAACCAGGTGGTTGCTTGACAAACACTTCTTCTTCAATGACTCCATTTAGAAATGCACTCTTGACATCCATTTGATATAATATTATGACTTGATTTACTGCATAGGATAGAAGTAACCTGATTGCTTCCAATCTTGCAATTGGAGCAAATGTTTCAGTATAATCAATGCCTTATTGTTGACTGTAACCTTGTGCAACAAGTCTTGCTTTGTTTCCGACTACTTCACCTTATTCATTCAACTAGTTTCTGAATACCCATTTTGTTCCAATAATGTTCTTTTGCTGAGGTTTGGGTACTAGATCCCGCACATCATTTCTTTGAAACTAATTAAGCTATTCTTGCATTGCTAGTATCCATTCATCATCTGAAAGTGCTTCATCAACTGTAGCAGGTTCAATCACTGATAACAATCCTATCATTGACTCTTCTTGTCTGAAATATGATATTGTTCTTCTAGGACTCTCTTTGTTTCCAATGATTTGATCCTCATGATGTGAAGACTTCTACTTGAATGTGTTCTTGGATTGAGTAGCTTGCTGAGAGCCATCTTGAGCTTCATCAGAAGCAACTTCATCTTGTGTTTCTGTGGTAGGTTTAGCTTCTGGACTATCTTCAGATTCAGTTATCTGATCAGGTTCTGGAGTATCTTCAGGAACCTGTATCTCCGCAAAACTTTCATCTTAGTCTGAAGTTTTACTTCCAGGCTCTTTGTCATCAAATTTAACGTGCATTGATTCTTCAACACAAAGTGTTTCTAAATTATACATTTTGTATGCCTTTGACCTTTCAGAGTAACCTAAGAAGATTCCTCTTTGGGCCTTGGCATCAAATTTCTTTAGGTAGAGCTTGTTATTTAGAATGTAACAAGTACATCCAAATTGATGAAAGTAAGAGATATTGGGTCTTCTTCCCTTAAAGAGTTCATATGTTGTTTTCTCCTAGATAGGTCTGATATAGATTTTATTTTGGACATAACATGTTGTATTCATTGCTTCGGCCCATAAATGTTTAGCAAAATTGTTTTCATGAATCATGGTTCTAGCCATTTCTTGTAAAGTTCTATTCTTTCTCTCTACAACCCCATTTTGTTGTGGAGTTCTAGGAGAAGAGAATTCCTGGACAATTCCAAGTTTTTCACAAAAATTTTCAAATGGCTCATTTTCAAACTCTCCACCATGATCACTTCTTACTTTTAAAATTTTCATTTCTTTTTCAGACTGAATTTGAGTGCAGAAGTTGCTGAACACATCATAAGCATTATCCTTACTATTCAGGAATTTTACCCAAGTCCATATGTTGTAATCATCAACAATAACTAATCCATATTTACTTCCATATAAGGATGCAGTGCTAACTGGTCCAAATAAGTCAATATGAAGTAATTCAAGGGTCTGGAGGTTGAGACAATGTCTTTTGTTGTAAAAGATGATTTCACAATCTTCCCCTTCTGGCATGCACCACAAAGTGCATCTGAATGATAGTCAATGTCTGGTAGGCCTTTGACAAGTTGTAACTTACTAAGCTTAGAGATTAATCTCCAGTTAGCATGTCCCAACCATCTATGCCACATCCATTTCTTATCATTCACTGACATAAGAAAAATTACCTTCTAGTCAACCAGTTCGGAGAAGTTAATTTTATAGACATTCTCCATCCACTTTCCCTTGAATACTATGGATTTGTTTTCTTCGTTGATTACTGTGCAATTGGTCTTTTTAAACATCACATCATAACCATTGTCACAAAACTGACTGATACTCAATAGATTATGTTCAAGACCATCTACCAACCACACATTATTAATTGAGATAAAGGAGTTACCGATAGTTCATGTACCAATGATCCTGCCAGACTGGTTGCCTCCAAACTTCACACTTCCTCCTTCTTTCATTGTGAGGGTGAGGAACATAGACTTCTCTCCTGTCATATGCCTTGAGCAAAGAAAGAAGAAAGACACAGCCTTCCACAAACCGGAAGTAGTCATGTCCCCCTTGCACTTCCAAGGAGAGTTCACTATAATGTAATATCTGATTACAACAGCTCACTGCTACAACTAGCAAGAGACTTCAAACTGCTCAAGCACAACTGCAAGAGACTTCATATGCTCCTGAACACAATCAAGAGACTTCTAATGCTCAAGCACAACTGCAAAAGACTTCTAATCAAACAATATTACAAAGAAAAATGTTTGAGGTTGAACACTTGATATACAATCAGTGGTGTTCACAATACAAATCAGATACAAACTCATAAGACTATAGAATTTCTAAGCTATGAAATTTGATAAGAAATTCTAAGTGAAGCACATCAAAAAGAGTCGTTTGAAACTTTGATCAATCAACAATGATCTTTTGCCTGATATGGTTGTTGCCCTATGAAGGATCAATTTCAAATCCATTCCCATTGTGAAGGAACATCGTTGCAGGCAGAGCTGTTTTTCTTGTCTTGTAGCAGAGACAAAAACAGAGTAGTGGAGGTAGTGGTTGTACACTTCGTACAATTGTACTTTGTCAACGTTTTTTTAAGATAGAGCATCCAATGCCTCCAAATCCTCTCAAAATGACCGTTGCTTTACACTTCCAGTCTTCTGCAATACTTAAACGAGTTTAAATCCAATGAACAACCCTTGAAGCTGTAAGTTTTGTATCTCCTGATGAACTTCAGCTTCTGGTGATGAACTAGCTTCTGATGAGATGCTTCTGATGAACTTGCTTCTGATGACGTCATCACTTCAGGAGCACTTTGTCTTCAGGAGCACTTCTCTTTAGACGCTTTAAGCTTCCTTTTTGTTGATTCCTTAACTCTCTTTTGTTCTTCCAGAACCTATTTAAGATGTCAAATTTTGTCTATGGTCCTGTACACTTGAACAAATATTAGCTTATCCAATTGACAATTTTTAATACCTTGTTATCATCAAATCTCTCAAAGGTTTATTGTTAAACACATTTTATTGCAACACGATATCCCAACTAGGTTGGCACCCTAAGAAACCTTCATCATATGCCGCCAAACTCTAAAGATTTTATTAAAAAAGGGGAAACAATAATTACAAAGGAGGGGGACTAGGCCAAAACCCTCATAAGAAAAAACAGAAAGCAAGAAAAAAAACAGATAACAACAGAAAAAACACCGAAAAATAGACTATGGAAATCTGTAGTTGGGTAAACCACGTCTATCCCTAACGAAATCAACTTTCAACTCATTAGGAAGAGAAGACAGCCAAACCGAACCCTGCACTGAGTGACCCATGTTAGTTAGCTTGTACGAACAACATTTACGTAACTTGAATGCATTCAATATAAACATTTAAATCTATAAAGTCAGAGGAATCTAGGAACCCCTCTTCAACAAAAATTGCCCAACTCTATCCATAGATATGTGCTTGAATATATTTTTATGTCATGCCAATCATTTTTGACAAAATAATTCATCATTCATTGCTAATAACAAACAATTATATAGATTGTCACACATAATAATTCAACTGGTTTCAACAATATTTAAATTTAAAAAGACATGAAATCCATCATATTTATAGAAACAGAAACAAAATAACTAGATTTGTTCAATGAGAAAAAAATATCTAAATTCAATTTACCAACCATCCAACAAAATCATCTTGTTTAATTCCACATAAGTTTTAAAAACATCTCTAAATATCTTCCACTTTCATCTCCAAATACCAATTCCCTTGAGCATTTTGTACACTTTCATAAATTCATCTCCAAATCAATTACTGTCCTACAAAAAATTTCATATATAAGCACATATATGAGAAAACTTATATAGTTGTAAAATAAAGTTTAGATTTTCTATTTCCAGTGAGCTCAAAGACATAATTCATTCAATGATATCTCTTATTTATAAATCTTAACCCGTTAAGCAATACTTAACCCTGATTAAGCCCTACTTCTAATCTAAATATTTCCCTCCTTTATCCACGCAATTAATCTAAAAAATCTTTATTGAAAAACACTTTTGAAGGGATTCGAACCCGAGCCTTAATGGCTTCTTCTCAACATTTTCACCACTAAGCCACCGATAATTTTCGATTTAATTTTGCTTCCCATAATTGATATCCAATATCAAACGCCCTGTTTATTTTTTAGGATTATTTTAATTTCAAATACGGGTCAAATCTATAATGATATACTTTATTCTTATTATTATATATTATAGTTGATATGACTCGTGCGATGCACGGGTGAATGGTCTAGTGTACTTAAATTCTTCCCTTACAACACCGTGTTGTATGTAAAATAATTACAAGTACTAACCAAGTATAATTATTAAGATGTAATTTGTTTTACCTGCATATACCTTCTTAACATATCTGAATTTTGTTGGTCATCTCAAAAGCGAAGAACACCCTTCCCTTTGCTACTGTTTCCTTTCTTCTGACCTAAATTTTTGTTGAAAACCACAATATTTGATAAATGTGAGTAACCTTGAAACCCTTTTAACAGCCAAAGAAATTAAATTATCAGTATAAGCATGCCTATAGGATTGTATCATTAATCTCTACTAAATATTTGTTTCCATAATTACACGAATAACAACAATTGGATCAAAAAAATCTAGTTGCTATTGCACAACCTTTTCAGTTTCATTTTTCGTAGAAATGCCTTTTTTACTTGTGTTTTAATTAAGTGATGATTAATATAACTACATGTTTGTTAATTCTTTCATTGTTTAGCAAAATGGATTTTAGGGCTCTGATTATGGAAAACAAACCTTGTTTACTTGGCCGACCTGGTTTTGCTATTAGTTCTTCAGGTGGTCTTATACTCCCTGCTAGGGATGGAAAATTACTCGGTAGAAAAGGAACTTTGCCGATTCTGTGACCCGTTGGAGTGGGTGCTGAATTTAAATCGATGGATGCTTCCTTTCCTTTGTTTGAAGTATTGGTTTGATTAATCGGTTGATACACAACTGGCTCAAATTTGTCAAAATATTGTAAAAGATCAGGCATTTGAATTTTATCTGAAGGTGATGAAATCTCAAAATATGAGTAATCTTGAGAAAAATCATCATCCACGTCCAAGTCATGAATCTTTTTCTTGGTGTTTGGATCGATACATGCTTCTGAGTTTCGAGTATTTTGTGTAAGATTGACATTTACTGGTACCAAAGGAACATTCATATTAACATCGCCTTGAATTAGTGAAGGTTAATCGGAGGTCAACATGGAACCCCGCAAACGCAAAGTAACACCATTTCCTTTTCTAATTGTGAGCAAGTATCCAACAGGAATTATTCCATCAATAACACCAGTGAATTTCGTTCCTACCCTGACTTCTTCACATGGATTCCTCGGGGGAATTACCGTTGTATCATTGTTATGGTTGTGATGTTTCCCTTGTAGTCCACTCATTGTTCTTTTTTCTCTGTATTAACATAAAGTATTTGTCCACTAGAAGTTCTATTTGAAAAAGTAAACTGCCCTAGCACTATATTCAGCAAATTGAAGGGTCATAAAATTGAACGCAATCATAACATAGACAAATACACATCACCAAATTATATTTCCAGCATTGGTAAAACAAGAAAATGTTTGATGCTAGGAAGTAGTCACACATACATGAATAACGTATATGCTATATGGAGACCTGAAAATAAAATAAATAGTTGAAACACGCGCTTGTTATTATTTCTGACTGTTTGCAGGTTGATGCATATAATACAAGTATGAGAAGAAAAAAAAATAAAGAATACAAACACAAAGTTTAAAAGATAAGATGACTATCAAATAATCAAATAATTTTTTAAAAGATTGGGAAGGGCTGGTGTGTTGGTTTGGGACCTTGGAGTGTGCTGCTTTCAAGGTTGATTCTTCCCAATGCCAATTTCAGTGACCTAGTTTGGCTTTTTATAATAAAAAAATAAATAAATAAAATTGGAACCTCTTTTGCCTTTGTTGTTTCTGAATTTAGAAGTCAACTATTAGATTATTCAATGACTACTAGTGATCTCTAAATTGTAAGTTAATAAAACATTTAATAAACATTCTAAGAACAAAGAAACCATGGAATCTGCCATGGATGAAGCTTGACGAAGCTTGAAGAAGAAGAGAGAATTGAGAAACAGTTACGGTTATTTTATTCAATGAAAAAACGGTTACAAGCATTGTTTATATAGGAGCTTAGAGTGACACGTCATCACTATCACTTCTAACTAACTACATGAAATGTAAATGCAAGCTAAATGTAAATGAAATTACAAAGCTAAATGAAACTTGCATCAGAACTCAGAAGCTATGTAACTTCAGAAGCTCTGTAACGTCAGAAGCTATGTTCAGGAGCTGTGTGACTTCAGAAGCTCCGTAACGTCAGAAGCTATGTTACTTCAGGAGTTGTGTCCTTATTCTTTGACAGCTCCAATACTCCCCCACAAGCTGGAGGTTGGTATATGTCAATCATCCCCAGCTTGTTAACACACTCATAAAACTGTCTAGGATTTGATGCTTTGGTGAAAACATCAGCAGTTTGATTGTGTGAAGAAATAGGCAGTAACCTCATAACTCCAGCTTGCAATTTTTCACGCACCAGATGACAATCAATATCAAGATGCTTTGTGCGCTCATGAAACACAGGATTGGCTGAAATGTGTAGAGCACTCTGATTATCACAGTAGAGCACTGGTAAGCGTGAAGGTGACTGCTTCAAATCATGGAGAAGAAAACACATCCATTGCAGTTCACGAGTTGCTGAAGCTAGAGCTCTGTATTCAGCTTCTGCAGAAGAGCAAGAAATAGTGCTTTGTTTCTTTGATTTCCAGGACACTAGAGATTTCCCAAGAAAGAAACAATACCCAGAAATGGATTTTCTGGTGTCTAAGCACCCTCCCCAATCAGCATCACTGAATCCAAACAGTTGTAAGTCAGATGATTGGGGAAAGAATAAGCCACGACCAGGGGATCTCTTAAGGTATCGAAGAACTCTTAGACCTGCATGATAATGAGTAACTGTTGGTGAAGCCATGAATTGACTGAGTTGCTGAGTGGCATAGGCAATATCTGGTCTTGTAGTTGTAAGGTATAACAATCTACCCACCAGTCTTCTGTAAGCAGCTAAATCATGGTAAACTGAACCTCCATCAAGATGCAAACGTGAAGATGGATCAAGGGGTGTGCTTGCAGGTTTGCAACTGGTCAGTTTAGCATCTTCTAAGAGTTCCAGACAGTATTTTCTCTGACATAGAGAAATACCTCTAGAAGAACATGCCACTTCGATCCCAAGGAAAAATTTAAGCTGGCCCAGATTCTTGATTCTAAAAGTTTGATCTAAAGCAGACTTCAAGATATCAAACTCAGTAAGAGATGTCCCAGCTAGTATGATATCATCAACATACACATGCAGGGCAGTAAAAGATCCTGCAGTGGATTTGATGAAGAGAGTGTGATCAGAGGCTGCTTGAATGAAGCCCTGTGCATAGAGAAATGTGGTGAGCTTTTCAAACCATTGTCTGCTGGCCTGCTTAAGTCCATACAAAGACTTAAGCAGCTTACAAACTTGTCCAGGTTTAGGAGAGATGACTCCTTGAGGCACCTTTTTATAGATAGTTTCATGTAGCTCACCATGAAGAAAGGCATTATTTACATCCAGTTGGTGCAAGTGCCAACCATGAATGGATGCAAGTGCCAAGAGTACTCTAATAGTGGACATTTTGGCAACTGGAGAAAATGTCTCAAAATAATCCAGTCCTTCAGTCTGAGTATACCCTTGGGCCACCAGCCTTGCTTTGAATCTTTCAATACTCCCATCAGCATGTCTCTTAATTTTGTACACCCATTTACTACCAATAGCAACAGCATCTGATGGTAAATCAACAAACTCCCAGGTATTGTTAGCATTGAGTGCCTCAATTTCAGTCTGCATAGCTGTTATCCACCTGGAGTCTTGATTAGCATGATGAAAGTTTGGGGGCTCCACATCATGAGAAATAGAGAGAGCATATGCCTTATGTTGTGGAGTGAGTTGAGAGTAAGACATATAGTTTGTCATAGGGTATACAACAGAGTCACAAACATAGTTTTTCAAGTGTGCAGGAGGTTGAGTAACTATTTGAGACTTTCTAATGGGCACTGGTGCTTCAACTTCATTAACATCATGAAGCTCCTGAGTGTCATCAGCTATAGTATCAGCTTCAGAGACATTTTCATTATCATCTGTATCAGCATTAGTATTACTTTGAATACAAACTGCTGTGTCATTAGGTGACTCAACAGACAAGTCATATCTGCTGTCTAGATAAATGTGAGTGTTGGGAACAGGATTCAAGGATGAAGAATGAAATGGAAACTCCAAATCAAAGAACTTCACATTTCTGGATACAAACACTTCAGAATTGTGAATGTCTACTAATATGTACCCTTTCATTCCTGATTTATAACCAAGAAAAGCACATTTCTTGGCTCTAGGGTCAAATTTGTGTCTGTTAATAGACAAAGTAGATGCATAACTCAAGCATCCAAACACCTTAAGCTCACTCAAATCAGGTGTTTTATTATATAACATCTCATAAGATGACTTATTTTGCAAGATCTTAGTTGGTATTCTATTCAAAAGAAATACAGCATGTAACACTGCATAAGACCAGAACTTCTTGGGCAATCTTGACTGAAACATTAAGGCTCTGCTAATGTTCAATATATGCTGATGTCTTCTTTCTACCCTTCCATTCTGTTGTGGTGTATATACACAACTTCTTTGATGTAGTATGCCTCTTTTAGCATAGAAATCTTGCATAAGAAACTCAGGTCCATTATCACTCCTGATGGACTTCACTTTCTTTTCAAATTGATTTTCTATCATGTAGACAAAGCTTCTGATCTTGTCTGAAGCTTCTGATTTGGTTTTCATCATAACCACCCAAACATGTCTACTATAGTCATCCAAAATAGTCAAAAAGTACTTGAAACCATGAATAGATTCAGTAGAGAAAGGACCCCAAATATCAACATGCACAAGTTCAAACACAGTATGTGCATTATTTTTACTAATAGAGAAAGGTAATTTCTTTTGTCTGGCCATTTGACATATATCACAAGCCACATGATCACTTACAGAAATGTAACTATACATTTTATTCATGCATAGCATTTTATCATGAGATAGATGCCCAAGTCTAAGATGCCATAGAATACCAGAGGGCACTACATTATCAGACTTGTTATTAGAAGCAGAAATACTTGAAATTTTGACTTGTTTTTGTGTTCCTTTTTCAGCCTTCAAGTAATAGAGTCCATCTATCTCTTCAGCCAAACCAATCTTCCTCATATCCTTCTTTGCCTGTATAATACACTGGTTAGCCTCAAAATTCACAATGCAATCTTGTTCTTTGCATAACTTTGAGACTGATATAAGATTTACAGCAAAATCTGGCAAATATAACACATCATGTATGTGTAGAGTGTGTGATAACTTGACACTTCCTCTATGACAAGCTTCCACAATAGTCTTGTTTGGTAAATTGACACTTATAGGTGTAATGTTCCTATAACTAGTGAACCAACTCAAATCATGACAAGTATGGTGTGTTGCACCAGTATCAACAATCCAGCTATTATCATCAATTTTGCAAATAACATTATCGATAAAGAGTTTACCTCCAATGTTTACACCTGAGCCATTGGTTTTTATCATGTTTGCTGAACCTTTAGCTTCAACATTACTTCTCTCCAAAAGTGCTATCAGATTCTGGTACTGATCCTTAGTCAGCATCATTCCACTCTCATCATTTTTCCCAGCAGAAGTGCTTCCTTTAGATTCAGTATCTTCACATTCCACAAAGTTAGCATTAGCAAAAGAGTTTCCACCTCCTCTACCCCAATTAGGAGGATAACCATGCTTCTTGTAGCATGTTTCAACTGTATGATTAGTTCTATTACAAAAACTACAAACTCTGGGATTTCCTCTTCCTCTTCCTTGAGAAAAACCATTTCCTCTTCCTCTTCCAAATTGTCTCTGACCATCTATGGCATTGATCAACCCAGAAGCAGTATCATCCAAAACTGGTGATGATACTGTATTGTATTGCATCTTTCTCTCTTGCTGTAAAACCATTGAGAAAACTCTATTAATCTGAGGCAAAGGATCCATCAACAGCACTTGTGATGTTACCCCTTGGTACTCTTCACTCAGTCCCATCAGAAACTTGATAATCCTATCTTCTGCTCTGAATGCTTTGTTGCTCCTCATAGCCAAACAAACACAAGCAACTGGACATGTACATTGAGGCATAGGCCTATACTGATCCAGTTCTTCCCATAAACCTCTCAATTCAGTGAAAAATTCAGTAACTTTCTTGTTTCCTTGCTTCAGATTCGCAATTTCTTCTTGCAATTGAGCAACCCTAATTCTATCTCCTCTCATGAATCTATCCTTTAAATCATTCCACATATCCACAGCATTTTCTATAAAAACCACACTTTGTGCAATTGAAGGTTCAATAGAATTGATTATCCAAGTATGAACAAGATTATTGCACCTTTCCCATCCAGCATAGCTCAAATCATTTTCATCTGGTACAGTTATAGATCCATCAACAAACTTAAATTTGTTCTTCATTGCAAGTGCTCTTCGCATCTTCATAGACACGAGTGATAATTTTCACCATTCAATTGCGGTGTAACCGTAACCGTTGTGGATCAAGGCTTTGATCCTGATTGTTGTTGTTTGGCACCATATTGAAGAAGAATTCGATCAAAGATTCAAAGAAGAAATGAGAAATTGTTCAAGAAAGAACAATGAAAAACCAGAAACGCAAAATCAAAGCGAATCGGAGAAAAGAGAATAGAAAACAGAGTGAGCGAAGAAGATGAACTTATCTAACGTTCAATCTTCAATGTGCGGAAGCAGAGCAAGAGAATCTTGCTCTGATACCATCTAAGAACAAAGAAACCATGGAATCTGCCATGGATGAAGCTTGACGAAGCTTGAAGAAGAAGAGAGAATTGAGAAACAGTTACGGTTATTTCATTCAATGAAAAAACGGTTACAAGCATTGTTTATATGAATCTCAAATTCTTTCACGCTTATACCACAATTTGATATTTCCTGCACATCTTGATATTTGGGGTCCTTTCTCTAATGAAAAAACGGAAGTGAAAAAACGGTGGCGTCATGAAGTGTCACACTAAAGTGAAAGTAGGAAATTATCAATTTGATTCCTGAATCAAAAATCAATATCTCGAAATTGAATCTCAAATCTCTAAATCCTGAATTTATTTAACGTCAGAGACTAAACTGATAACGAGAATGCATTGTATTTAACCAAGAGTCGGAGATCTTTGTGACAAAAAATACAAAGTAAGGGACCAAAGTGACAATTTTCATGTCTTGTCATTGTTTGTTAAAAAAAAAGAAAAGAAATTGTCTCCTCCCTTGTTTACGTCTTTTCCGCTCTTCTCAAATTCCTTCACGCTTATACATTGCCCCCAACCCTTTCACTTCCGACTCTTCTTATGTAACAATTTCACGGATTTTCAGTCCTAATGGCGGAAGATATAGTAAGCACTTTACCAGATCCGATTCTCTGCCATATTCTCTCATTTCTCGAAACCAAAGAATTCTTTCCAAACGATGGAAGTATCTATGGCTCTCAGTTACCACTCTGTACTTCACCAACACGACAGAGATAGACGACAGCACCCATTTTTGCTTTAACGACTCCGTCCACTCTGTTTTACTGTCCCGAGATCCCGCACTTCCCATAAAGACTTTCCGTCTTGTGTACCATTTTAATCTACCTCACCGCCCCAGTAACAGTGTTTCCAAGTGGGTCAACTTTGTGCTACAACGTGGAGTTGAACACCTTCATCTCGATTTTTCTATGTTGACTTTACCCATCAATATTCTCAATTGCAGAACTCTTGCGTTCTCAAGCTTTCGGGTTTCAGTGTGGAAGAGGGTTTTTCTTCTGTTCTATTTCCGTCTCTCAAAACCCTTCATTTGAACTATATTTGGTTTACAAAATTTCGAGATTTCATGTTAATTATAAGGGGATGCCCAATTCTTGAGGATTTATTCACATCTAATTTGTCCTTTGGTTCCAGCCAATCTCTTACCCCTGAAGAGTGGAAAAGCTTTTGTTTAAGTAACTTGACTAAAGCTGATATTGATTACACTTGTTCTCATTTTCTGTTGAAAGCAGTTCAATATGTACGCTCTCTGCGCTTGGAAATCAATCAGGTTTGTTTATGACTTACTTACTGATGTTGGCATGGAAAAGAAAAATGTTACTGATGTGTAATGTATTTGGGTTTTATTTATATATTTTGTGTGTGATAATTTTTACGTTCATTTCTATCAATTTATGTTTCTACATATTTGAACTAGGTGTATTACATTGATGATTTGATTCCTACATTTCATAATCTGACCCAACTGGAGCTTATTTGTATGGATTATGGATTATTATACGTATGAATTCATAGTGGAAGTTCTCAAGCATTGCCCCAAGCTTCAAAAGCTTGACATTCACCAGGTTTGTTATAGATTGTGTCTGATTTATTTATTCATTGCACATTCTTGGAATTTGGGTTAGGTATAACTCAACCCTACAACATCGGCGTCTATGTTGGTAAACTTTCTTGTCTCATCCAGTGTGGGACTTTTAAAATAAAACACTCTTATGATTTTTATTTTGTTTTATGGGCATTATTAACAGGGCGATTTAGACGACGAAGATAGAGAAGAAAATTGGGTAGACCCAGATGTTGTTCCGCAATGCCTTTCATTACACCTTAGAACTTGCAATCTCTTCAATCTCTTAGGCCAACAGCCAGCAAAGTATATTTTGAAGAATGCAAGTGTTTTACAAACCATGAAAATCTGGAACCGTGGACAGCCTAAAATTAGAAGAAAATTATCTTCATTCCCAAGGGCCTCTTCAACGTGCAAACTCAATATTTATCATGGTTCATGATCCATGTAAGTAGTAGATACTCTAATCATTCCTGTCATTTAATTAGCTAATTAACTTCTTTTTCTACCATGGAATTCCTAGATTTGGTAGTTCGAACTAGAACTCTGATTGTCATTAACTTTGTCTTTGGTGCTTAAGTCAAGGAAAAGTGTTCCTTAAATCATATAGTACTGGCTTACCTGTTTTTATTTTTATTTTTATTTTTTTAAGATTTCATATCCATGTTGATCCCTTTTGTGAGTAAGTAGTTTTATGCTTTATGACTTCATATCCATTTTGTGAGTAGTTTTATGCTTAATTCTGATTCAATGGTCATGGTAAAGTGTTCCTTAAATAATCTTTTATTTGCTTAACTATTTTTATTTTTATCTGTTTATGATTTCACATCCACATTGATACATTTGTAGGTGGTTGTATGCTAAATTCTGATTTGATCCATAAACATATGGTAGGAGGGTACCATTGTTCTGTCACAAAGGAAAAGAAAAGGAGGAAGGTGCAGTTGTAATTGAGTGTCTCATTTTTGCCATGTACCTTCTTTTTTATTTTTAGGGTCTTGCTAACAAGTGCCCTTAGGGCACTTGTTAAGGATGCAAAAATAGAAATAATTGATAAATTTAAAGTAGAAAAAGTTACTTTTTAAAGTTTCCATGCATTGAATGCACCATTTCCAAGACAAAATTTCTTCTTTGGTCTTCTTAACAAGTGCCCTTAGGGCACTTGTTAGCATTTCCCTTATTTTTAATAAGCATGGACAAAGATTAAACGAATTAGTTGTATTCGTAACAGATTCTTTATTTATGTCTTCTGATAGTATATTAATGTTTTGATTGTCCCACGAAAAGGGACTTGGATCTAAATGATCTTGATCCGTGTAGTTGACCTTGACTAACAGGATAACGTTTTTCTGTTAGTGTTACGTTCCGATTGCATATATCCGTGTCTTAACCAAATTTCACCAAAAATTAATTTCTTAATTGAGATAGTATTGTATATACAGTTAATAAAGGATTGTAGACAGTCTAAAATCTTAAATATTATAATTACAAAGAATGAGCCTCATTGCATGTCTAACTGTAGCAATTGACACACGGGCAGGGCACATTGTTTTGGAGAGATTCATGGATTGGTGAGGGTGTGGTACTAAAAGATAGGTTTGAGAGATTATGATAGAAACTGATATGAAAATACAAATTAATATTAATAATACAACAGATTTCCCAAGAAATTCAAGAGTCTTGGTTCTCTCCCCTCCAAGAATTCGAGAGCTTGGTCTCTCTCTTCCAAATAACCACTTTCTACTTTTCAGAATAATCCACAATAGTCTGGGGTTACCCTTTTTTATTCACACACAATACATAACTAACTTAATAACTAATTGTTACAAGATAATTTACATAATAACTGCCATAACTGTTATTATAAATAATATTTATTTAATAATAATAGTCTAACAGATTATTTCTCATCATAACTGAAAAAGGGGTCAAATTAGTGGATTTATGTGGGGAACGAGAGGGTAGGGAGGAGAGAAGTTGAAATTGGAACTAGAGAAGAGAGCCTTTTAATTGTGAGAATGAGTTTGTTGGTTACATGACACAGAGTGATAAAAGAAGAGGGTTTCAATGGGGCTGAACGTGAATACTGGAGCTGGAATGGTGTCGCTGGAGGAGTATTTTCTATGTGAAGAGCATATACGGTTTCAAAAGGGGAAGCCGCACATCCAAAACCCTTTTAGTATAAGTTTGTTCAGCACAAAGATGTTCCTCCAAAAATGTTTGTATGTTGCGGAAGTTGTTTTAAAACAGGTTACCAACAAAAGACAGTCTAGATAATAGGGGAGCTGTTCTGCAAGATATGAACTTGTGTATTTGCGAGAGTGGGGCCGTTGAAAACCTCGTATGTGTGATCTCTAGCATAGAATCTAAAAATCATAATCAGTCAATTTTATTAGAGTTTAGAGTCCTTAGAGTATTGTTAAATAGCCAAATTAAGCATTGAACATATCCTTTCATTTCACTTTGCTTTCACTTGGGAACATGGGTGCAGTACTGTAATAGCTAGCTATATTGATTGACTTAGTTCATGTTGGTGGATCTTCCATTGAATGCAAATATTTATAATTACCTAGGGTATCAACTATTCTTGACAGCTTTCTGCCCATATTTTCTCCATTTGTGTCCATCTTCTAGTTGATCAACCTCACTTTTTGTCATGAAAGCAGACTTTGGTTCCTTCTGTTTCTTCTCTCCTTTCTTCTTATCCACCCTGATCAAAAGATGAAAAATACTTACTACGAGGAAAGGCAGAAAGTCACCAAGGCTTTTCTGCTAATATTTATTTAGACCATAAAGGGAAAAAACACGTCTATTTCTTTTGCATTATCTTTCATTTTTTTTATTTTTTTTTTATTTTTTTTTATGTTCAGCATATGTTCTTGTTCTTGTTTTATGTATCTTGCAGCTTTTATCTTTTTTCAGCTTTTATCTTTGCAGCATAATGAATTTTATGTAGTAATAATTTTATCAGCCACGGAGATAAGCCATAGTATTAACACTATTGTTTTCCTAACTAAGATACTTGAGCACTGATTTATTGTTAACACAGTTGGTTGTGTGCATGATAGATGCTGTGAAAATGGAAAATACACTTTATTTTGGTTTCTATAAAATGGTATGTTGCAGCAATGAACTATTGCAATAACACAGTTGGTTGCAGCAATGAACTGTTGCAGCAATGAACTAATTTCCCAATCTGTGCAACAAAGCAAGCTATTGCAATAATGGTTTAATTTTCCTTACCTCATTTGCTGATAAACAAGATCATGTTAGATTTTCACTTGTCTTATTCCATGAGTTCCATGACTAAAGTCATCATGGTTCTTGATATGAAGAACAATGACGGAAGAAATTTCTATTCGATTTTGACTTGTTTTTTTCGTACCTATTGATTTCAGAGAACATGTAGAAAAATGATCACGATCAAAGTTCATTCCAGTGGCATTTTTCACCTCATTAGTACTCAGCAGGAATATGGAAGGAAACCATCTTTTTTAGGGAGAATGATTTTGGACATGGTAGCTATATGTACTTTATGAAGATGCCTTGTTAATCTATTGAATGAATTTCATGGAGAATTATTTTCAAAATATGCATGAAGGGAGGTCGTGGAACTGACCATATAACTTTAAGTCTATTGAATTAATCTTGTATGCATATTTTCTTTTTTGCTTGTAGAAGTTAAAGTGATGTTGTACTGGTTATTTTGATGTTACTGATATATGAAATGGATATGCAGTGGTCTTTACTTATGCTTTTCAATAGTTAATTCTATTTTATGCCATCTGCTTAAAATCGAGACTTCAAGTAGTTTCACATGAACTCACTCAAAATTTTGAATGAATATAAAACATGACCAAATTTGATAGTTTTTTCAACAATTTTTTTCTTCTCACTTTATCTTTTCAAGATTTGGTCTCCGTCCACTTCATTTGCTACAAGAGTGATTTCACAATTTTCAAATTAAAATGAGTACATGTTAGCACAATGATCATACTCTGATGGATGTTTATTTCAAAAGACACGTGGACACCAAATTATTTGCAAAGGTTCTAAATTGTGGTTGTAGTTATGCTATAAAGTATAAACCATTTGGGTTTTGTGAAAAGCGAGGGATGATAAGATTTTCAAGGGGTCAAATTTTAAGGTGGAGGAAGTGGTTGAGGAGAGGTGGAGGAAGTGGTTGAGGAGATTAAGGTGTTGTCTTGGAGGTGGATGTTGGATAGGACTCACACTCCGTCTTGTCTTTTTTACGAATGGTGTTGGAATCCTAAGCTTTGTCTTACAAGGTTGTGTGGAGGTGCGGTTTTGGTAGTGCAGGCAAGTTCTTTGTTGTTTCCATTTAATGGATGTTTTTGCTTGGAGTAGCTTTTTCTTGGATGGTTTGAGTTTTATTCCTGGCTTTTCCTTCTTAGTCTGCAGCTGTTGTTTTGATAACAGGGGGACTGTTTTGCGCTACCAGCACAGGTTTTTGGTGCATTGTTTTTCGGTTCTGTTTGGCTTCGGAAGCTTGGAGTGCTTGGCAGTTTTTAGTGAGGCAGGGGTCTGCTTGGGGAGTCAATGCAGGTTAGGCCTGGCTGTGTGTATATGTCGGCCTCGCTAATTTTGGGGATGATTTTTTTCTTTGTATTGGCTCTTTGGCGCTTCCGTTTTTTAATATCGGTGCCTTTTGAACTTTTTTCAATCCACGAGTTCTTGTGCGTCTTGCATAGACTCGACGTGAATAATATTTGCTATTTTAAAAAAAAAAAGTTACGCTGTAAACCTTGTACTTTGGCAAAATGCGGTGGACACTGCCACACTCGTGGTTGTGATACTGTGTGGGGACTGGGGACCTCTAAAACATTAACATCACCGCGGAAATTTGGTGCTAACCTCTCTTGGTTTAATGTTTAATTGTGGTTTTAGTGGTAACCTTCCTTCGTTTAAGGTTTAATTGTGGTTTTGATAAAGTCAATTTAGAACAAGCTCGTTATTTATTCCCCAAGAACAAAGTAAATTTCATGGAAGAAATCAGGTTCATTAAATCTTCGATAGGAATTAATATATTTAATCGAGAAATGTTAGCAACACACATTTTAACACTTTTCAACACACTCTCTTTAATTGGTTAAAATTCACATGGAACCCACCAAATTTATACAGGGCTCATGTGATTTGGTGGGACTCATGTGAATTTTAACCAATCAAAGATAGTTTGTTGGAAAATGTGTGTTGCTAACATTCCTCATATTTACAATAGTTACCGGTGGGTCATCGTGAGTTGAGATCCTCTTCATTTATAAAAATAAATAGAGATTGTCATTACGAAAGAGATAAACACAAAATAGATGATGAATCCTATCATTAAATGGGTCCTACTATCATTAATTATTCTCACCATTTTTTTATGTCTTTATCTTATCTTATCCAAATGAAAGAAATGGTGTAGAGTTTAAATGAAGAGGATCTTAAATCGGTCATCATAGGTAACACAATATATATATAAGAGGACAAATTTATGTGTTATGGATTAGGTGCTTTCATGATTTCCTCAAAACTATAATTTTCTCAAAGTTTAGTTAAGAATCATACAAAAAGCACTAAGTTTTGTCCTAAATTATAATGCATGTAATATCATGCTAGCAAAGACGATTGAGAAAATTTTACCATTGGATCCTCTAATGTGTGATTTACATATGAGAGAATATTGTGTAATTGTCCACCATTAAAAATGAGTAAAAAACATTTATTTTTTTTATATGTTTCTCAATTTCAATGGTATGAGAAGAAGCATTACCCTCTCATGTGTAAATCTCATACACATATGAGAGGATCCAAATCCCAATATTTTTCACCATTTCCTCTTGAATGCACCATAGAGAGAGAGAAAAAACAATAGTAGTTTCTGCTTTCAAGTTATTTCATGTATGAAAGTTGAATCTAGTAACGATTCATTGCACCCTGGTTGTTTCTTTACGTTCCTTGTTTCATCAAATTGTGGCACATATTTTGAATTAGATTTATAAGAATTTAGCAGTAACTGAAATACCAACTAAAATTGCTTGGTAACTTTTATATAACACAAATTAGAAACTGAGAAGAGGCTATGGCTTATCAGGAAACAATTGAATGCACGTCGAGATAGAACAAACCATCTCAAAACCATAATACAGTAAAACATTAGCTGGACAACACTCCAACTGCAGAATTATGCACTAAGTGATGATACATACTCCAACAGAAATTATTGAAACCGAAATCATGAATTATGCACAAAGATCAACTAAACTCCTAGCCACACTCACAGATGCAATCGTAATTCACACAAAAAAACCAAGACCGTTTGAGATACCAAAGATCTGCACCTGCAAAACTGGAAGCTTTCACTCCGTCAACCTTCTAAGATCCATACTTCATAAAGCTCCATGTTTGCCTCTCCCCCACAATATGCTCATCATCTCTATAACATCTATTGCAATAGCCTATGTAGTTGATGCCACGCAAAAAACGATTCTATTAGATGATTATCATTATTGAAAAATCAGCCCATATCAGATAGCCATCACCCTCCCAAGTCCCATGTCCATTATTCCATCAGTAGCATGAACTTCAGTAAAAAAGAGTAGAGCAACATCACATCATCATCCAAAGCACTTCAACAAAGTCACACTAACTGTGCGCCCCTCAATTTTACGCAAGTTAAACACCAGACCACTACCAAAGGCCACTACAAAATAAGCTAACTTGCCAATATTTACGTCGTATAACACCAAGCACCGCACCAATCACACACAACCAAAAAAACACCAACCAGCACAATACAATTAACAAGTTTCTACTGATAGAGGTGTAACAGCAAACATACCAGTCATTTTATAAGACGAAAACAAAGAACCATTGCCGATAGAATACCCAATACTTCCAAACCATTCTATCGCTAACACCATCTCTAAATCTCACCTTTCAATCTCCACCAGTAACTGAGATACCGACTCTCTCAACTCCCATCTACCACCCTTCTAAAGTACAACACTCTCGCCTTTATATCCAAAGATAAAGAGAACAGCAATCTAAACCTATTTCTTCATGCTCCTCTACCTACCCAATTTTCCTCCCAAAAAAGTGTATCTCCCCTACCAATTTTGTTTGAACCCCCAACATTCTTTGTCCAACTTTCTCAAATTACCCCACCATGCTGATGCCCCTCAACCCCCCTCTCGAATTTCACCTTGCAACTCACCATATTTGAATGTTAAACTTTTGCACAGCGGTTCATTCCTCTTGGTCTTCAATCTCCAAACCAATTTTTCAAATAAAGCTAGATTAAAAGCACTCAAATTTTTAATACCCAATCCCCTTAAAACACTTGAAAAACACAAATTCAAAATTTATACCCTTTGTCGGTCGTGGTTATGTATCATATCGATATTTTTAAATAAACGCAAGACAATGATTTGATAAGCGTCAACATAATTCAAAACATAAACAATTAACAGTAAGAAAGGGAAGTTCACAAAGGTTTAGAGGAGAAATAATCAAAATATATATTTGAAAATATGTGACATAAAAGACCTAATAAAACAGAGTTCAGGAATTTCAAACTATCCCATGCTACTATTGCATGTATTTAGAATCCAATGTAACTAATGTAGACATGCCCTAACCTTTGCAGTAAAATGAAAATTTGCATGTAGGAGAGCCCCTTGGACATGAAGATAATTTCAGTAGCATTTGGTGGTTTATATTTATATCTACCACCGAAGTATTAATTGTCATGATGCGCATTACTTTTGCATTCTTCATAATATACTTTGCAAATTGATGCTCGCACTTCTTGCCTTTATAAGATGTAAGTGAGCATGTTCTAAGTTGAGAGGAAATGCATTCTGGAACAATTTCTGGTTTCTTCCAATCATCCTCGTCCTTTCCATATCCATAAAGCTATCAAAATCCACATACAAAAATCAGAAAAGAAATACCTAAAATATAGTTAAAACTACAATTTAAAAAATATGATCATTGGCATAAGTAAAACCTGATCAAGAGTAACATTTTGAAGTTTAGGACAATGTTCGAGCACTTTTACCAGCCACTTCCATTTCCTCTGCCGATTTGATGCAAATATAAGCTCCATGTGGGTTAAGTTATGAAGAGTGTGAACTTTTAGCTCATTCCTCTGCGTGAATTACAAAGACAAACATTATAAATCATTCAGATTATGTTCAACAATTCGTGTAACTTAAGCTATAGTGAAGAGCAATGATAGTCATACCACTTCCAGACGCAGAAACTTTGCATTACAAATCCAAGAAAATGGAATATTCCAATTATAATTAGAAATGTTAGCTCT
The DNA here is from genome assembly GCF_051527215.1 of Medicago sativa. NCBI lineage: Eukaryota > Viridiplantae > Streptophyta > Magnoliopsida > Fabales > Fabaceae > Medicago > Medicago sativa. The sequence continues at coordinate 33,911,415 of NC_140755.1, read as the reverse complement.
AACCAAATTGGAAAAGCATTTAAACTCTCCTCCATCAATATCATTTGGAACCCTTAAGAGAACATGAACATTTGTTTGTAATTCCTCTAGAATGGGACATCCTTTGACAATCTTGTTAAAAAATTCATTATAATCTCCCAAATGGTAAATGTTATCCAAATGGAGAGTTTTGAGCAGTGGAAAATCGAATTGAAGAACAACCTTGAGTATTAGTCTCTTCACCTTAAGAACCACAAGGTTCCTGCAACTGAAAACACTGGAAAGTGCAGGACCTAATCTGATTTGAAAATCAAAATCAGTGTTAGAAAAGTCTAAAGAGAGACTCTCAATTCCTTTTTTTACAGCAACAGGAACGAATCGATTGATATCATGTGGATCACATCCCGAGGAGGTACCGCATTTGAGGCGGAACGATAATAGGGGCAAGACGGTGTTACGGGTGAGCATGACAGAGTAGACAAAATGTCGAAAAGTGGCAAAGTCTGTAAAGCTTCGGTCATCGAAGTCGAGAGTGAGAACTGAATGCCACAATGGTTTCCATCTTTTGGAGAGGATGCTCGTGGCTGCAGATGTTTTGGTAGGGAGAAAAGAGAGGATATGGCAGATAACAGAGTCCGGCAGGTTGCTGATTATGTCGACGGTTGGAATGGAACGCTGGGAAGACATCGCAATTGAGATATGGAAGGATGAGGGCGTGAGGAGAGTAAGGGTTTGCAGAGAGGGTTTTTGTATGTTTTGTTTTCAGGAGTCAAAAGTGTTTCAGCTTTGGCCGTGTGATCGATGAGTGGTGTGAAGTGAGGTTATTTTATTGGGGGTTTGAGAATATTTGATGGACAAATAAGAGCAAAACAAATTTTTTATTTTATTTAGGGAAACAAAACAAAATAAAAATTAAAACAAAATCTTTTTGATATTTTGAAAATATTTGACTAAAAAATAAAACTAAGAAAATATTTGACTAAAAACAAATCTTATATAATATATTTTTTTCTTTGAGGATATAACTAAATGGGTTAAATATGTTATTGATCCCTACATTTTGCGCCTCTTTGGAGAATAGTCCTTACATTTCAATAAATGTTGTTAAAATCGCCACATTTTTGCTCTGTTAGCACAAATTGTCCGTACTGTCTATTTTATTAACAGAACACTGATGTGGCATAAGGGTGGACCCATTTTGTGTCTTGTGTGACAGGCATATTAAAAAAATAAAACCTAATAAGCCAAACGATCTTCATCTTTCACTTATTCATCTTCATCAGGGTTAACGGTGTTGTGCACATGATTTGTACTCCTTGACCTTCCTGGTCTGGTTGTCATCCAGCTGAACAGATTTGAACTCCCCGTCAGGGGTAGGGCGCTCGAAAGGTAACTTCGCTTCCAAAGGGAAAGACATTTTTTTCCCTTTCTCGCCTTCATGTCTACGTAAATTGTGGCCATGTCTCCGTTATTGTTGTGATATTTCATCTTTAAATGGATCGTCGACGTGACCGCGTCGAGAGCTGCTAAGGTGGGGCGTCCTAGAATGCAGTTGTAGATGGATAATACTGGTATGACCAGGAATGGTGTGTCGACCGTTCGTTCGTCCATTTCTCCTCCGATTGTCACACTCAATGTGAAATATCCCCACGAGCGCGTGCTCATCTCATTGAAGCCGTGAAGATCGGTGCCAGTGTAGGGCTTTAAATCTCTTATTTTCAGGCCCAACATTTCAAAGGCGTCTTGATCCATGATGTCGACGGAGCTGCCTTCGTCCACCAAACATCTTACAACGTTGTGTTCTCGAATGGTCACGACGATGACAAGCGGTAACTCTTCGTTGGACACTCCATTTACTTTTTCGTTGTCGGTGAAACCTAGCAATGTTCTCTTCCTGGCTGCCTTTTGGGGTGTCCCATGTGTCTCCCTTACTTTGACTATTTTCCTTTTGGCCGTCCCCATCGATGTGTCATTTGGTGCTGAGAATCCACCCATTATTGCCAGGAGAAAGATCCTGCTTCCATCTTTTTCGGCCCCACTATCGCTTTCAACGTCTGTTTGTTCTCTGTCAGCAGCACTCCACGTCTTTCTTGGTGGTGATTCGCCTCCTTCTGAGGATCGTTTCTTTTTCGGAGACTTTCTCGATGAGTTTCTCCAGCGTCCCTTATCAATGAAGCAGCCTAGTTTTCCTTTCTCTATCAAATCTTCAATTGCTTCTCGGAGCTGGAAGCACTCTCCCGTGTCATGGCCCCGACTTCAATGGTAGCGGCAGTACTTTGCTTTGTTGGTTCTTGCCGATTCCTTCAGGGATTGTGGTGCTTTGATGCCTGCTGCTATGAATTCCGTAGCGTAGCATTCCCGTAGGATAATTTCGCGAGACGCGTTGAGTGGATTGTAGTCTCTGGTGTGTGGGTGTGAGCCTTTAGTTTTCTCTTCCTTCAAGTATTTTATATCATTTTATGCAGTTCGATTTTTTAACAGGCGGATCTAAAGTTCGACGATTTTTTATGTATGTTATTTGGTTTTCATGTGCTTGAGAAGTTTGGAAGAGAGAAATAATAGAGTATTTAGCCAAAAGGACATATCTATTCATCATCTTTTAGATATAATTAAGTTACTTTCCTATTATTGGCCGAAGAGAAAATATGTTAATTTAGCTTTCGATTATCATGGCTGGTGGCTCAGCTCCTTCTCTTATTTGGATATTGACTAATAACACATTTTCTTTTATCGGTCGTTTGTGTGCTCAATTTGTAAGACTACAACGTTTCTCTTTAATACTTCTTGTGTTATAAGAAACACTTTAATCGTTAATATAATTCATTTTGCCTTGCTAAAAAGGAGGGTAGTGCTCCCAGTGCACATATCAAGGATTCAAAACAAGAAACTATTTTATAAAAAAAATCAAATATTTTGATTTCGAGTACTTTTCGGGGAACTCATTAACATTTTCTAAAAAAATCTTGTAAAAAAAAATATTTCCAAAAAAATAAATACAAAGCTAATAATTGATACGTTTCACTACTCCCTCCGTCCTAAATTATAAGTAAAAAAAAAAACTCATTTTCTGTCCCAAATTATAAGCAAAAAAGACCAACTTTTATCATATTTAATTATGTTTTTTTCAAAATAAAATCTTTTCCAGAGGAAAATTAAATGCAAAGTGCATTCAATTTGCTCTCTTTTTCATTTTCTCTATAATCAACTACCAATGGAAATTGTTTTTACGTCTTCCTATAAAATTTATTTCAAAGATAACACAAAAATCTATGTTACAAACTACTACTTCCTCCGTCCCATAATACTTGACACAATTGCTCTTATTACGCATGCCAATGCATAATTTTGTGTTTAAATATCTTGAATAATATATTAGAAAAAATTATAAAAACTTGATATTTTGAAAATATTCATCGAGACAAATCTAACGACATCTTATATGATATTTTTTTTGAACAAGGACATCTTATATGATATTATTTATCTTTGTATATTAGTAGAAAAATATGGTCAAAGTAAGTTAGGTCAAAATTACACATTTTCAAATGGGTCATCTATTGCGGGACGGAGGGAGTATGTTTTAATTTTCTTAATAAGTAATTTTGTTTTGTTTATAGGGTAATGTTAATCGGGGCCCCTGGGGCATCGGTGGTCCGTTTGGTTCGAGAGTTTTGGAGGGGAGGGGAGATTTTTAATTTGACGTGTTTGGTTCAATTTTTAGAAGGGGAAGGGAGGGGAGGGGAGATGAGCAAATTTTATTGCACCGTCTAAATTATCCTTATATTAATTTAAAATCTCAATATTATCCTCATAACAACATTTATTATTATTATGTTAGATTATCCTTGAAACAACTTTTACTATTATTAGGTTATCTTGTAACAACTTTTATTCCATATTATTAGCAATATTTTGTTGTAACAACTTGTATTCTATATTATTAACAATTTTTCCTTGTAACAACCTTCATTACTCTTTGTAACAACCCTATTACTAATCCATTATTCCATTCGTCTACATCATGTTGTTATCGATTACATCGTTATTGTTTCGTTACTTTATTATCCTTATTTAATTAAGTTTAAGGGTAAAACAGTAAAATAATTTTAAAATCCCTCCCCTCCCCTTGTGAACCAAACACACTTTTAATTAAAATATCTCCCCTTCCCTCCCCTCCGTTAAAATTCCTCCCTTCCCCTGCCCTCCTAATTCTCGAACCAAACGGAAGGGAGCAAATATAGTAACATTGCATTGGAACTTGTGCAATCAAGTCATTAAAAGTCTAAAAAGTATTTCTTTTAATTTAAAACTTTCTTTTTTTGGTTTTCTTAACCCGTTCTCCGGGGGCACCGGTTAACATAACCTTTGTTTATAATATGGGACGAAGGGAGTATTTCAAAAGATTTTCAAAGTTTCTTGGAATTCGGAAGGTTTTTGACCAAAGTTACATGTTCGGCCGTTCTCACTTTCCTTCGCGCTTTTACATTGCCCTTTCACTTCCGACTCTTCTACTATTTTTGATTTGTACAAATAGGTGACAATTTAACGGATTTTCAGTCCTTCAAATTTTAATGGCGGAAGATACAATAAGCACCTTACCAGAACCAATTCTCTGTCACATTCTCTCTTTTCTCGAAACCAAACAATCCGTTGCCACAAGTATTCTTTCCAAAAGATGGCAGTATCTATGGCTCTCTGTTACCACTCTGTACTTCACCAACATGACAGAGATAGACAAAAGCACCCATTTTGTCTACTCTGTTTTGCTGTCCCGTGATCCCGCACTTCCCATTAAGAGTATATGTCTTGAGGTTTTAGACGAGTTAGATCTACCTCACTGCCCCAGTGACAGTGTTACCAAATGGGTCAATTTTGTGCTAAAACGTGGAGTTGAATATCTTCATCTCAATGCTGACATAGTGACTTTACCTATCAGTATTCTCAGTTGCAAAACCCTTGTGGTTCTCAAGCTTTTTTATTTCACTGTGGAAGAGAGTTTTTCTTCTGTTTTACTTCCTTCTCTCAAAACCCTTCATTTAGAAGATATTTTGTTCCCTACACTTGAAGATTTTATGTTACTGTTAAATGGATGTCCAATTCTTGAGGATTTAATAACATCTTTCGTGCGTTTTCGTTCTTACGAAGATATAACTTTTGATGATCTGGAGAGCTTTTTCTTAAGTAACTTGACCAGAGCTGATATTGATTGCGCTTGCTATTATTTTCCATTGAAAGCAGTTCAATATGGACGGTCTCTGTGCCTGGTACTTGATCAGGTTTGTGTATGAAACTTACTATGGAATGGAAAAACAATGTGATTGATATGTAAATTTTTTTACCTTTCATTCTTGTGTTTTAGAATTTTAACCTTATTTATAACAGTTTATTGTTCTGCATATTCTAGGTTTGTGACTGTTGTTTTTGGATTTCCATACTGTTGTATTTGGATTTCCAAATTCTATTATCTACCGAAGTTGTTACTAGGTTGAGTCACGATCAGGTCGCTCTCTTTAAGACGTTTCGTGGCACTACCCAAAATTGTGCAAGGTAGACTATCAACCACGCCGCCTCCAGGATAAAACAAGCTCAGCTACAACTGTGCGGTTAACTACTGCACCGTAGAAAACCGTTCGAGAATTACTCCATCAAATATGGTACTAAGACCACTCTTTAATACTGAAACCACTTTAATATGGTATTGTTACCACTCTATTATGGTGCTAAGACCACTCAAATATGGTGTTACCACCATTCTAACCTTAATTTCTCCAATGTATCAATATGGTACTACGACCACTCAAATATGGTGACACCACCATTTCTCCTCAAATAGAAAATATTGAAATAATTTTTATATACCGTTAAGATCATTCTTAATTTCGACGGGACATTGTTTATTCCAAATAGGGACTATGATCTTAAAAGTACTCTTTATTCCGAAGGGACGTATATTACCGAAGGGACTATGAACTTAAGATCATTCTTAATTTCGAAGGGACATTAAACCGAAAAGGGACTATGGTCTTAAGAACACTCTTAATTCCGAAGGGACAGAAAGGAGTAGAAAAAGGAGAAGGACTTGTTAAACAAGTCGAAGGAGGGAGAAGAGATGAAAGACTCGTCAACACAAGTCAAAAAGGGGAGAAGAGAGAAAGAGTTCCCGACAACTCAGTGAAACTCTTTGGTGTGTGGAATGCACTGTCTGAGCTCTCTATTTATAGAGAAAATTCACAACTAATAAGTGAGAAACTTTGGGAACAAGTAATACATTACTTTGTCATTAAGTAATTCACATGTTAGATCTAGTACAAAAATATCTCAATTCAGTACCAAAATATATTATATTTAGTACAAAAATATATTATATTATGTACCAAAATATTTTAGCAAAACTTGGGGACTAAGAAAGCACTTTCTAATAATGATTAAATTAATTATTTAATTTATCATTTCCAAATAATAAAATATATATCAATATATATTTTTCGCTAGTGCTTATGTACCCCCATTAATTAGAGGTACACCCCCACTATATAAACACTACTAATGTGTGTGTTCCATCCGATGTGGGACTTCCACTTTTTTCAATTCACACAACACTAGTTCTACCCAACATGGGAATTTGTGTTTAGTCTTTTTACTCAATTTTCACACATGTTCCAACAATCCCCCACTTGAATTTAAAAAATGGTTTCAGAAATAACGTCAAAGACGTCTCCATAAGATTTGTTAGTAAACAAAGGTGTCGCTTACAACTTGAACCTTTGCATAGCGAGTAAAATTCTGATTAACAAGAGTTGCTTACAGCATTGAACTCTATCGAACCCACACACAAACCTTTTCATAAGGTGTATTCTAAGCCCGTGCGTTTATGGCCTTGCACGTGTATCCCGGTTTTAACGAACGCTCTAGGTATTCTGCCCCGAATTCCATAGGAACCAGCCCTTAGTTCCACATTCGTATAGGTGAGTCTATCAAGAGTACTCCTGTAGCTATGTACTCCACTCCAAATAGAGTATAAATCTCATTAAGAGTTTATATTATCTCATCATTCTATCGCTGCAGGAATCATGCTTTCTTACTTTTAACATAGCATGTTCTATCACTTGTGACTTGTTATTACCCATTGAACCTATTTCTTGGGATCTCCAGTCATGTAGGTTGGGTTACCATCACTTGTGACCATTGGGCATTAGTCCCATCCTATTGGATGTGTTTAGGACTTTCTTTCTAGTAATTCCTTTCGTCAAAGGATTAACTAATTCTTTATCAGTACGTACATGATCTACTTTAATCGTTCCTTTTGAGAGTAGCTAGCTCTCTACTTCTCTATGTGTTCGTACCTTAATAATCGCCTCTTACCATTGTGGTAACGATTCTCAATTTTGTAATAGCTGCAGACTATCACAATAAATTAACACTTCTGGAAACGGTTTTATCCACTAGGGGATTTCAACTAGCAAGCATCTTGTCAACTTGCTTCTCCACTAGTTTTCTCTAGTGTTCTGATCTCAGATTCATTCCATAGTGGACTGAGTCAATATCATTTGTTTTAACAAACAACTCCTCTAGTGATGCTCAATGTGCAGTCACTAGTCGCTAAATACTCATCTAAAAGATGTTCTAGTTTATATCTTGTACCATGTAAGTACAATAGGTTACTCCTAATGAAGTAATCCTAGAGTCATAGTCTTCTTAAGGCACCTCATGACTCTTTCTATAGCATGACAATGTTTCTCATCCGTCTACTAGTAAACTTGCACAAGAGTTTCATGACATCGGCAATGTCGGATCTAATACATTCAGTGGCATACCTAAGTACAGCCAATGATGCTCGCATATTCTGTTTTTCTAACTCCATCTCAAGTGTTCTTACACTTGGATCATAAGATATGATTGCAAGTTTACGGTGAAATAATAATATTTCCTTAAGAACTTCTCAACTTTGTGAGATTTATCAAAAAAGTTCTTTTTTTTTTGATCTAGTAATCTTGAAACCAAGAATTACTTCAACTTTGTCTAGGTCTTTCTTATCAATGTTATTGATAAACAATGATTTCACATAATTCATAACATGAATCTTTAAATCAAATATGAGCAAGTCGTCTTCATAGAGACATATGATCGTGCAAATACTATTTGTCATTTTCATTCACTTTATACTCATTCGATAGCATTAGAATGCCAAATTTTTCATGTCCTTCCTTAGGAGTTTATTTTAGGCCTCACAAAGAATTATCTAACTTACAGACTTTGTTTTCTTGTCCATGAATCACAAAATTTTTCAGGTTGTTCTATATAGATTTCTTCTTCTAGTTCACCATAAAAAGAGGCAACTTTCACATCCATTTGGAGTACTATCGAGTTATGAACGGCGGCTAAAGGGACTAGTACTCTTATGGATATGATTTTCGTGACTGGTGAATGAATGTCGAAGAAGTCTATATTTTTCTCTTTGTCTAAAACCTTTGACTACAAGGAGAGCCTTGTATTCATCAATCGTACCATCAGGTTTTAGTTCCTTTTTCCAAAATCCAAATACAACCGATTGATTTTGCAACTATGAGACAAGTCAACCAAGTGTCTTGTTTTGTTAGACTCTAGAAAATTCATTTCATCCTTTAAGGCTTAATGAATCTTCTTCCAATGTATAAACCATAAGGTCCATACTCTTTAGCAATTCTTGCTTTCCTACCTCTTTGAGGTTCTATAACATCCCGTACGATGTTCTCATAACTATTTCTAATTACATATAGTGCCCCCACTAGTTCTTAATTTTTAGAAGGGAATTTATTTTGCCCCCACTAATGTCGTGCTCCCATTAGAGCCCCCACTAGTACCCCCACTATTCTTTAGTTAAAGGGGTAAACATTTACATAGAAATCGACATCTTTTAAATTCTATGATCACTTTAACATTTAGGTCATAAAACCTATATGTTTCGTTATTTATCGCATACCCGATGAATACACATTCAAAGGCTCTACTAGTGAGTTCAACTCTCGGGGTCCAAAATCCAAATATAGTTCAGACAATCCCAAGTTCAAAAATAAGACAAGTTGGATTGTCTTTTCTTCAAAAATTTCTTAATTAAAATTTTTGTTCTTAGACTTGGGTACTCTATAAATTTCAATTTTCGTTATAAAAATTGAACATTGAAGCATATCAATTTTAGTTTTTCCAAAATTCACAGTCATCAATAAATATGATAAAAACATCATTTTATCATTTCTAATTTATGTGTCATCAAATTCACACATATCATAATTTATTATGTTTAGAGATTCATATTCTCTAAATTCTGATTTATATGAACTTTTGGTTCATATATCTTGACTGCAATAAATAAAATTGTCTAATTATAACGTTGGAATTAAATCCAAGTTACTCAAATTTAAAATTAAAAGCTTGTTCGTGATCAATTTTGACATGTCAAATATTAAAATCACACAACTTATAAAATAGAAGGAGAATTTAATTTCGAACATGTCATCAAAGACACAGTCTTTTTCCACAAGAATGCATGATACACAAGTCTCTCTTTAAGTCTGAGTCAACTCAGTCTTATTCAATAAAAATCTAAAATTCAAATTCTTTCTTATTTTTATAGCATGCAACAAGTTCAAACCTTAGCATTAGCATCAAAGAAAAATGGGTATTCGAAATTCTTGCATTTTAATATGCTAGCATGCGACTATGCATATCTAATATGCCATAAAACCCACCTAGTCCATTTATCAATGAGGATGCATAAGTTTATGGCATTCTTGTTACTGATTGAAAAACCATCACCATTACGTGACATAGGTTTTACCAAAAAGACTTATCATTATCAATTTTTGTTACTGTTTTGTAACAAACAGAACCAAATTATTTTCTTTTCAACTCCAAACATTTCTTATGTTTCGTAAAAAACTAAACTTGTTTGGTTTTGTAACAAATAATTTGTTTTGTAACAAAGTATTGTTTCACTATATGGCTCTGATTTCGAAACCATATTTCAAACAAATTCAACGTATTTGAATTTTTAATGTTGTTATTTAAAACAACAATCACTTCATCGTTTCAGTCAAAAGATGTATTTCTATAGCTTGATTTATCCTTATTGTATTTAGGGACAATTGAACCTCAATAAGTAACTTCTTCGGTAGACATAGCATATCGAAATGTCTTAAAATTGTTGTTTTTCGATTTCCATACTGTTGTATTTGGATTTCCAAATTCTATTATCTACCGAAGTTGTTACTAGGTTGAGTCACGACCAGGTCGCTCTCTTTAAGACGTTTCGTGGCACTACCCAAAATTGTGCAAGGTAGGCTACAACCACGCCGCCTCCAGGATAAAACAAGCCCGGCTACAACTGTGCGGTTAACTACTGCACCGTAGAAAACCGTTCGAGAATTACACCCTTAAATATGGTACTAAGACCACTCTTTAATACTGAAATCACTTTAATATGGTATTGTTACCACTCTATTATGGTGCTAAGACCACTCAAATATGGTGTTACCACCATTCTAACCTTAATTTCTCCAATGTATCAATATGGTACTACGACCACTCAAATATGGTGATACCACCATTTCTCCTCAAATAGAAAATATTGAAATAATTTTTATATACCGTTAAGATCATTCTTAATTCCGACGAGACATTGTTTATTCCAAATAGGGACTATGATCTTAAAAGTACTCTTTATTCCGAAGGGACGTATATTACCGAAGGAACTATGAACTTAAGACCATTCTTAATTCCGAAGGGACATTAAACCGAAAAGGGACTATGGTCTTAAGAACACTCTTAATTCCGAAGGGACAGAAAGGAGTAGAAAAAGGAGAAGGACTTGTTAAACAAGTCGAAGGAGGGAGAAGAGATGAAAGACTCGTCAACACAAGTCAAAAATGGAAGAAGAGAGAAAGAGTTCCCGACAACTCAATGAAACTCTTTGGTGTGTGGAATGCACTGTGTGAGCTCTCTATTTATAGAGAAAATTCACGACTAATAAGTGAGAAACTTTGGGAACAAGTAATACATTACTTTGTCATTAAGTAATTCACATATTAGATCTAGTACAAAAATATCTCAATTGAGTACCAAAATATATTATATTTAGTACAAAAATATATTATATTATGTACCAAAATATTTTAGTAAAACTTGGGGACTAAGAAAACACTTTCTAATAATGATTAAATTAATTATTTAATTTATCATTTCCAAATAATCCAAATAATAAAATATAGATTAAAATGTGTGATTAGTCCCTGCACTTTCACCTTATTTTGGTATTGGTCCCTGCAGTTGTTTTTGTTTGACTTTAGTCCTTGCACTTTATAAATAATTTGCAATTGGTCCCTACCGTTAGTTGACCGTTAAAAAAAAAGAGTTGACCGTTAAAGAAAAGAGAAAGGTTATAGGGTGCCATGTGGCATGTAATTATTGGGCCACATGGCACTATAAAAGTGTTTAAATTAATAATAATAATAATAATAATAATAATAATAATAATAATAATAATAATAATAATAATAATAATAATAATAATAATAGTATTAAAATTAAAATAATTGATTAATTTTCTTCAAAAACAATTATTAATTGTTATTAATTAATTAAAGAAAAACGATTCTTCATCTTAGAAACAAAGCTCCTTTTTCTTCCATTCCACTCTCCCTCTTCTTCCTCCACAAGTTCACTCACACCCCTATCACAACCCTTACACATAACTCAACAAGTAATGATACAACATACAAGAACCTAGATCTCCATCTTTTGAATCCATCTCTACTCCCGATCTTCAAATTCGACATTGCCTTCATCAACTTTGTTGTCTTGGCGCCGCCTTTATAATTTTCGTCCAACTCTTTGACATTCTCTTTTCAGATTCCCTTATTCTCACAACCCAAACCTGTTGTTGGAATTCGATTCGTTTTCTTTTTATTCCTGGATATTCGAATCCCTTTTGTGATTTTGAGGCCCTTATTCAAATTTTGGGTTTTTTTGTTGTTGTTTTGTGCTATTGGTCTGTTGAAGGATTTTAAATGATGATTGGTTCATTGTTGCTTCACTTGGTTTATTATTGTTCTTGTTTGTGTTTTTGGGTTGTTGAATTTCTATAGAGATCAAGAAGATGGGTTGGTTGGTGATGGTGTACTGTACTCACGTAACGAAGGAGAAGAAGTTTGGTGGTAGCAATTTTCTTAATTAATAAAATAATATTAAAACAAATTAAAAAACTTTTATTTATTTAATTTTTAATGAATTTTGTAAAACACCATGTGGGCCAATAATTACATGCCACATGGCACTGTGTTGACCTTCCTTCCTTTTTGTAACGGCTGACTAACGATAGGGACCAATTGCAAATTATTTATAAAGTGTAGGGACTAAAACCAAACAAAAAAACTGCAGGGACCAATACCAAAATAGGGTGAAAGTGCAAAGACTAATTACACATATAAGCCTAAAATATATATCAATATATATTTTTCTCCAGTACTTATGTACCCCCATTAATTAGAGGTACACCCCCACTATATAAACACTACTAACGTGTGCGTTCTATCCGATGTGGAACTTCCACTTTTTTCAATTCACACAACACTAGTTCTACCCAACATGAAAATTTGTGTTTAGTCTTTTTACTCAATTTCCACACATGTTCCAACAGTGACCCATATGGTTTAATTCCTACTTTTCATAATTTGACCCAATTGGTGCTTACTTCTTACTGTCAAAGTTGGCAATCTCTCTATTATGGTTGGAAATTCTTAGTAGAACCTCTCAACAACTGCCCTAAGCTGCAGAAGCTTGAAATTGATCAGGTTTGTTAGGGATAATAATATCTGTCTGATTCACTTATTTATTCACACTCTTAGAATTTGGGTTAGACATAACTTAACTCTACAATATTGGCATGTGAGCTAATAAATTTCCTCGTCTTATCTAGTTTCAGTCTTTTATGCTTTTTATTTTATGTGCATTGTTTACAGGATGACGCAGTGGAGGTATATTGGACTAGAGAAGATGCCATAGAAAGGTAGGCGGCCCCAAATTCTGTTCCGCAATGCCTTTCATTACACCTTCGAACTTGCAATCTTTTCAATTTCTTAGGCCTACCAGGCAAGGTTATGCTTGCAAAGTATATTTTGAAGAATGCAAGTGTTTTACAAACCATGACAATCTTTAACAGAGAACAGCCTAACATAAAAATTTAGGCTAAAGTGCACTTTTCCCCCCTTAACTTTCAAAAACTTGCAATTTTGGCCCCCTAAGTTTTAGCCCCATTGCAAATTTGGTCCTTTTTCCAATTTTGACCAGTCAACACTGACGTGGCATGCCACATGTGTAATTATTTAATTAAAAAATTTAAAAAAAACCATATAATCATTTTTTTAATTAAATAAATGAAAAATGAAATAAAAAAAATCAGAAAAAAAGCATTAAAAAAAACCAATTTTTTTTGTACTTTGCTTCATCTTCTCTCCTACTCCTCTTATTCATCTTCATCAACATCTTCAAATATTTATCAAAAAACAACAACATCACGTTTTTTTCTTCTTCTTAGTTCATTCCAAACACATAACCACAATCATCAAACACCATTTCTCTTTCAAATCCATCAACAACAACACAAAAATTCAAATTCGTCCATAAACATCATAGATCAAGTGATTCGAGCTAAGAACAACACACACCCTAGCTGTTTCATTTCGAATCACAAAGAGCAACAAACAACTTAAGGCTTCGGCTCTCATACCACAAAAACAGATCGAATTCAACACAACAAGTGAAGATTCGTCAATCAACACAAACCATTTCCAGAACCGTTATCCAACAATAACAACAATACAACTTCATTCATACAAAGACCCAATCAATCAATCACAACCGGATTTCGAGCTTCAAAGCATATTATCAGAGGCCAATTCGCGTTTTGGACCAAGGGAAGAAGCAAGAGCGAACAAAAACGTGAAGAAAGAAGGAGGTGAAGAGAGTTCCTGATGAAAAAAAAACGTGAAGAAAGAAGAAAGAAGAAGAAGGAGTTGCCTTAGATCTGTTCGTGAACAAAAAAGAATTAAAAAAAACCATTTTTTTTTGTACTTTGCTTCATCTTCTCTCCTACACCTCTTATTCACGGCAACAAAAGGACTCCGTAGTGATGCTTTGAGTGTTTCTCAATTCCAACGGTATCAAACCAAAAGGAAAGAGTTAAGGGATGAAAATGGAAGAAAACAAATGAATATTCACAGCAACTAAAGTTGCTTACTGTGACTGAGAAGTTTTCCGTCGCGGTTGTGGCGATTACCGGCACGGTGGTCGCCGGCGAAAGTTCTCCGATCATGAAATAAATTGAGGGGTTTTGAAGAAGGAGAAGAGATGAGTTCAATGGTGATATTTTTTTAGCCAACGGAGGCCGGAGTAGGGCGGCACATCGCCTGGAATGGTGGACGGTTGTGTGGTTTTGGAGAAGAAGAGAAAGCTTCTTCTGTTGTTAGTGTACGAGAGAGAGAAAAATGAATTTTTAATGTATTTTTCCTTATTTTTTAATTTTTTAATTTCATTTTTCATTTATTTAATTTAAAAAATGATTATATGATTTTTTTAATTTTTTAATTAAATAATTACACACGTGGCGTGCCACGTAGGCGTTGACCGGTCAAAATTGGCAAAAAGGACCAAATTTGCAATGGGGCTAAAACTTAGGGGGCCAAAATTGTAGTTTTCATACTTAGGGGGCCAAAATTGCAAGTTTTTGAAAGTTAAGGGGGAAAAGTGCACTTTAGCCAAAAATTTATTATCCTCATGCCCAAGGGCCTCTGCAACGTGTAAACTTAAGTTTCAATGTAAGTAGTAATTACTCTATGATTGTCATTAACTTTGTCTTTGGTGCTTGAGTCGAGGAAACGTGTTCCTTAAATCATATTTTAATTTTTTTTAAGACTTCATATCCACGTTGATCCATTTTGTGAGTAGTTTTATGCTTTATGACTTCATATCCACGTTGATCCATTTTTTGAGTAGTTTTATGCTTAATTCCGATTTGATGGTCATGGAAATCCTTAAATAATCTCTTATTTGCTTACCTATTTTTTTTTTTTTTATCTATTTATGACTTCAGATCCACATTGATACATTTTGTAAGTAGTTCTATGCTAAATTCTGATTTGATGCATAAATATGTGGTAGGAGGGTGCAATCGTTCTGTAAAAAAAAAGGGTAGGGTGCAATTGTAAATCACTGTCTCTTTTTATCCATGTTTCTTCTTTATTCTTTTTAATAAGCATGGACAAAGATTAAACGAATTAGTTGTATTCTCAAAGGATTCTTTATTTATTTGCCTTTTGATAGTGTATTAATGTTTTTATTGTCACACGAAAAGGGACTTGGTTCTAAATAATATTTTTGAAGACTTCTTGATCCATGTAGTTGACCTTGACTAACAGGATAACGTGTTGTTGTTAGTGTTATGTTCTGATTGCATGTATTTGTCTCTTAACCAAATTTGATCAGAAATTGATTTCTTAAATGAGATAGTATTGTATTTACAGTTAATAAAGGATTGTAGGCAATTGACACACGAGCAGGGCACATTGTATTTACAGTTAATAAGGATTTCTAAAGTCATAAATATTATAATTACAAAGAATGAGCCTCATTGCATGTCTAACTGTAGCAATTGACACACGGGCAGGGCACATTGTTTTGGAGAGATCCATGGATTGGTACTAAAAGATAGGTTTGAGAGATTATTTCTCATCATAACTGAAAAAGAGGTCAAAGGAGTGGATTTGTGTGGGGAACGAGAGGGTAGGGCGGAGAGAAGTTGAAATTGGAACTAGAGAAGAGAGCCTTTTAATTGTGAGAATGAGTTTGTTGGTTACATGCCGCAGAGTGATAAAAGAAGAGGGTTCCTGGAATGGTGTTGCTGGAGGAGTATATTCAATGTGAGGAGCATATGCGGTGTTCAAAAGGGGAAGCCGCACATCCAAAACCCTTTTAGGATAAGTTTGTTAGGCACAAAGATGTTCCTCCAAAAATATCTGTATGTTGTGGAAGCTGTTTTAAAATAGGTTACCAACAAAAGATAGTCTAGTAAATACGGGAGCTGTTCTGCAAGATATGAACTTGTGTATTTGCGAGAGTGGGGCCATTGAGAACCCCATATGTGTAATCTCTAGCATAGAATCTAAAAATATAATCAATCGATTTTAATAGAGTTTAGAGTTCTTAGAGTATTGTTAAATGGCCAAATTAAGCATGGAACATATCCTTTCATTTCACTTTGCTTTCTCTTGGGAACGTGGGTGCAGTACTGTAATAGCTAGCTATATTGACTGACTTGGTTCATATTGGTGGATCTTCAATTGAATGCAAATGTTTATAGTTAACTAGGGTATCGACTATTCTTGACAGGTTTCTGTCCATATTTTCTCCATTTGTATCCATCTTCTAGTTGATCAACCTCACTTTTAGTCATGAAAGTAAACCTTGGTTCCTTCTGTTCCGTCTCTCCTTTCTTCTTAACCACCCTGTTCTTATATTTCATTCCAAAAAACTGATATTGTAATATATTAAGTACTTGTTGCACCATGAATTAAATTCATAGGTTTGATAAGGAGGAAATTTTTTTTACCCAATTTTTCGATATTTCTTTTCCTTGTTCTTCTTTTACCTGTCCAATATTTTTCTCTTTCCTGAATCTTCTTCTTCTGCTCCTCCAACTTCAGAAGACAAGTGACAGAAGAGTTACGCGTAGAAAAGGTTTGATCTACTTCTGCAACTGCAGATTGTTGTTGATTTCCTTGATCAAAAGATGAAAAATACTTGCTACGAGGAAGGAGATAGTTCTCCAAAAGAACTTGCACGTGATGAATTGTAGTGATCCATGTTTCATTGCAAACATTCTGTTAAACTCATATTATATGATGGATCAAAGCAAGGTTGTAATGAACCTAAATTAGGAAAGGCAGAAAGTCACCAAGGCTTTTCTGCTAATATTTAGACCATAAGGGGAAAAAACACATCTATTTCTTTTGCATTATCTTTCATTTTTTTTTTTTTTTTTATGTTCAGCATGTGTTCTTGTTATTGTTTTATGTATCTTGCATTATATTCTATTTTTCAGCTTTTATCTTTGCAGCATAATGAATTCTATGTGGCAATAATTTTATCAGCTACGGAGATAAGCCATGGCATTGGCACTATTGTTTCCCTAACTACGATACTTGAGCACTAATTTATTGTTAACACAGTTGGTTGTGTGCATGATGGATGCTGTGAAAATGGAAAATACACTTTATTTTGGTTTGTATAAAATGGTATGTTGCAGCAATGAACTAAACCTACCATAGTAATTTCCCAGTCTGTGCAACAAAACAAGCTATTGCAATAATGGTTTAATTTTCCTTACCTCCACTGCTGATAAACAAGATCATGTTAGATTTTCACTTGTCTTTTTCCATGAGTTCCATGACTAAAGTCATTATGGTTCTTGATATGAAAAACAATGATGGAAGAAATTTCTATTAGATTTTGACTTGTTTTTTCTTACCTATGATTTCAGAGAACATGTAGAAAAATGATCACAATCACAAAGTTCATTCCAGTGGCATTTTTCACCTCATTAGTACTCAGCAGGAATATGGAAGGAAACCATTTTTTTTAGGGAGAATGATTTTGGACATGGTAGCTATATGCACTTTATGAAGATGCCTTGATAATCTATTGAATGAGTTATATGGAGAATTATTTTCAAAATATGCATGAAGGGAGGTGGTGGAACTGACCATATAACTTCCAAGTCTATTGAATTATTGTTGTATGCATATTTTCTTTTTTGAGTTCTACTGATTATTTTGATGTTACTGATATATGAAATGGATATGCCATCTGCTTAAAATCAAGACTTCAAGTAGTTTCACAGGATCTCACTCAAATTTTTGAATGAATATATAACATGACCAAGTTCGATGCGATCCTTCTGCACTATGCGTACTAATTAACACGTTTAAGGCTTACAAGGTCGTTATTGCAATGCTGTCTGGAAAGGACTTGCTAAAGTTTGGTGGTAACATTCCGTCGATTAAGGCTTGGTGTACATAGTGGTTTTGGTAAAGTCAATTTAGAACAATCTCATTATTTACTTCCCAATAACAGTCAATTTTCATGGAAGAAATCAGGTTCATCAAACCATCAATATGAATTTACATGTATTTTCTTTGGTGCTTTTCATATGGCTAACAACTAAATTAACCATGATTTTCTCAAATCTATAATTTTCTCAGAGTTTGTTATAACAAAAAGAAATATTTTTAGTTAAAAATCATACAAAAAACACATAATGCATGTGATATCATGCTAGCTAGACGATTGATCAGAAAATTTTGGATTTCGATCCTCTCATGTGTGATTTACACGCGAGAGATTAGTGTGTAATTTTCCACCATTCAAAATAAGAGAGAAACATATTTAAATTTTTTATGTTTGGTAGGAGAATAAGCATTATCCTCTCGTGTAAATCTCATACACATATGAAAGGATCCAAATCCGAATATTGTTCACCATTTCCTCTTGAATGCACCATAGTCAGAGAGAGAAAAAACAATAGTAGTTTCTTCTTTCAAGTTATTTCATGTATGAAAGTTGAAACTAGTACCAATTCATTGCACCCTGATTGTTCCTTTACGTTCCTTGTTTCATCAAATTGTGGCAGATATTTTGAATTATAGATTTATAAGAATTTAGCAGTAACTGAAATACCAACTAAAATTGCTTGGTAACTTTTATATAACACAAATTAGAAACTGAGAAGAGGCTATGGCTTATCAGGAAACAATTGAATGCACGTCGAGATAGAACAAACCATCTCAAAACCATAATACAGTAAAACATTAGCTCGACAACACTCCAACTGCAGAATTATGCACTAAGTGATGATATGTACTCCAACAGAAATTATTGAAACAGAAATCATGAATTAAGCACATATATATGCATATTAATCTTCAAGTCTATTGAATTAATCTTGTATGCATATTTTCTTTTTTGTTTGTCGAAGTTAAAGTGATGTTGTGCTTATTTTGATGTTACTGATATATGACATGAATATAAAACATGACCAAGTTTGATAGTTCTTTCAACAATTATATCGTTCGCTATATCTTTTCAAGATTTGGTTTCTATCCACTTCATTTGCTAAACGAGTGATTTGACAATTTTCAAATTAAAATAATTATAATTCAATCGCTGTTTATTTCAAAAGATTTGTGGATACCAAATTACTTGCAAACGTTCTAAATTACACTTTGAACCGTATACTATGGCAAAATGCGATCGACGCGTCCACACTTGTGGTTGTGATGCAGTGTGGAGGCCTCTAAAACATTTACATCACTGTTGTAATTTAGAACTACGCTTACTAGTTAACTAGTTAACACGTTTAACGCTTAAAGGCTCGATTTCGATGCCAAAACTAAAAAACAATTCTCCTACTCCAACAGAAATGATTGAAACAGAAATCATGAATTATGCACAAAGATCAACTAAACTCCTAGCCAAACCCACAGATGCAATCGTAATTCACACAAAAAACCAACACCGTTTGAGATATCAAAGATCTGCACCTGCAAAACCGGAAGCTCTCACTCTGTCAATCTCCACACTATCGTTAACACCGTCTCTAAATCTCACCTTTCAATCTCCACCAGTAACTGAGATACTGACTCTCTCAACTCCCACCTCCCATCTATCACCCTTCTAAAGTCCGCACTCTCGCCTTTATATCCTAAGATTAAGAGAACAACATACTAAACCTATTTCTTCATGCTCCTCCACCTACCCAATTTTCCTCCCAAAAAAGTGTCTCTCTCCAACCACTTTGGAGATATCTAAAGGGCACCAATTGTGTTTGAACCCCCAACATTCTATGTCCAACTTTCCCAAATTAACTCACCATGCTGATACCCCTCAACCTACCTCTCGAATTTCACCTTGGAACTCGCCATATTTGAAATTTAAACATTTGCACCACAGTCCATTCTTCTTAGTCTTCAATCTCCAAACCAATTTTTGTAATAAAACTAGATTTAAAGCCGTCAAATTTTTAATACTCATCCCCCTTAAAACACATAAGAAACACAAATTCAAATTTAAACCCTTTGTCGGCCGTGGTTATATATCATATTGATATTTTTGAATAAACGCAATGTAAGACAATGATTTGATAAGCATTAATATAATTCAAGACATAAACAATTATCAGCAATAAAGGAAAGTTCACAAAGGTTTGAAGGAGCAATAATCAAAATATATATTTGAAAATACATGACATAAAGGACCTAATAAAACAGAGTTCATGAATTTCAAACCATCCCATGCTACTATTGCATGTATTTAGAATCTAATGTAACTAATGTAGACATGCCCTAACCTTCGCAATAAAATGAAAATGTGCATGTAGGAGAGCCCCTTGGACATGAAGATAATTTCAGTAGCATTTGGTGCTTTATATTTATATCTACCACCGAAGTACTAATTGTCATGATGCGCATTACTTTTGCATTCTTCATAATATACTTTGCAAATTGAAGCTCGCACTTCTTGCCTTTATAAGATGTAAGTGAGCATGCTCTAAGTTGAGAGGAAATGCATTCTGGAACAATTTCTGGTTTCTTCCAATCATCCTCGTCCTTTCCGTATCCATAAAGCTATCAAAATCCACATACAAAAATCAGAAAAGAAATACCTAAAATATAGTTAAAACACAATTTAAAAAATATGATCATTGGCATAAGTAAAACCTGATCAAGAGTAAGATTTTGAAGCTTAGGACAATGTTCAAGCACTTCTACCAGCCACTTCCATTTCGTCTGCCAATTTGATGCAAATACAAGCTCCATGTGGGTTAAGTTATGAAGAGTGTGAACTTTTAGCTCATTACCCTCCATGAATTACACAGACAAACACTATAAATCATTCAAATCAAGTTCAACAATTCTTTTAACTTTCGCTGGTCACAGTCATACCAGTTTTAGATGCAGAAAATCTGCACTACAAATCCAAGCAAATGGAGTATTCCAATTAGAATTAGAAATATTAGCTCTAACCAACTTGGAAAAGCGAATCCTTAATTGAAATTGTACGGTTGTTGTCTGTAATTCCTCTAGAACGGGACATCCTTCGACAATCTTGTTGAAACATTCATTATTATCTCCCAAATGGTAAATGTTATCCAAATGGAGAGTTTTGAGCCGTGGAAAATCCAATTGAGGAACAACATTCAGTGTTAGTTTCTTCAACTTAAGAACCACAAGGTTCTTGCAACTGAAAACACTGGAAAGTGTAGGACCTAATCTGATTTGAAAATCAAAATCAGTGTTAGAAAAGTCTAAAAAGAGACTCTCAATTCCTTTTTGCACAGCAACAGGAACAAATCTATTGATATCTTGTGGATCACATCCCGGGGAGGTACCACATTTGAGGCGGAACGATTGTAGGGGAAAGGCGGTGTTACGGGTGAGCATGACAGAGTAAACAAAATGTCGAAAAGTGGCAAAGTCTGTAAAGCTTCGGTCATCGAAGTCGAGAGTGCGAACTGAATACCACAATGGTTTCCATCTTTTGGAGAGGATGCTTGTGGCTGCAGATGTTTTGGTAGGGAGAAAGGAGAGGATATGGCAGATAACGGAGTCCGGCAGGTTGCTGATTCTGTCGACAGTTGGAATTGAATGCTGGGAAGACATCGCAATTGAGATATGGAAGGATGAGTGTGAGAAGGATGAAAAGTAAGGGTTTGTAGAGAGGGGGTTTGTATGTTTGGTTTTCGGGAGACAAACTTTAGCCGTGTGAGGTTAAATTTTGTTGCGGGGTTTGAAGTAAAAGTAAACAAAATTCCCTAAAACAAAAAAACAAAAAAAAAAGGGTAAAACAAAATAAAAATAAAAATAAAAACATAATCTTTTTGAGAATTTTAAGATTTTTTTTTTTTTATCGTTAAAGACAATTTCATTAATGAAAATCTGGCAACAAATCAAATGCCAAGACTGCAGAAATACAAGGCGGAGTTTCTTCGATCCATATGCAGTCTGAATTCTTAAGAGCATATTTAGCTAAATAATGAGCAGCTTGGTTGGCTTCACGCCTAACATGCAAAAAATTTAAACTACGAAAACTACCCTTAAACTAATACAATCTCGAATAATAGAGCCAACATAGTTGGGAGATTGTTGGTGAGCATT
Source organism: Medicago sativa (assembly GCF_051527215.1). Classification (NCBI taxonomy): domain Eukaryota; kingdom Viridiplantae; phylum Streptophyta; class Magnoliopsida; order Fabales; family Fabaceae; genus Medicago; species Medicago sativa. Next base: position 33,889,198 of record NC_140755.1, on the reverse strand, counting down.
CAACGCTGAAACCACATTAGAAGCATCTGATTCCGCTATAAGATTAAGAAAAGACATGTCTTTTGCAAATTCCAGACCCTTCCGCATATCTAAAACTTCTACAACCTCTGAATCTGGTAATGAAAAGACTTGCCAGGAACTAGCACCAACGACACCATCTTCATCATCTCTCACCACAACACCAATACCCCACTTATCACCCTCTACTGGACCTGCTGCATCAACATTAAGCTTATAGAAACCACTAAAAGGAGGTGTCCAATGAACATCAGATATTGGCAAAATTGTACCTCCACTTAGTGTCTCCACCAACACCGTACTAGCACTCTTAAAGATAACAACATAAACTAAAAACAAGTCTTTTTTAACGGATAAAAACAAGTCTTTTTGTTATTTTGAAAATATCTAATTTCAAGCGGTAATCCAGCAAAATTTTATAATTATCCAATTTTAAGTGTCTAATGGTTTTTTTTTTTTTGACAAGTTAAGTGTCTAATGGTTATTTTGCAAAATATAAAACCAATTTGTTTCATTTTTCTTATCTTTATTATCCAATTCCCTTAAATATAGGAAAGAAATAATATATTCCTTATATATGGGAAAAAACAATATATTATGACATAAATACAAGAAAAAAAGTTTATTTTACTATTTTATGCCATAAGTATAGGAAAATCGTTTATTTTTATCAATATCAATCTCTTAATTTCTCTAATTTTCATTTAAAAAAATCAATATAACAACACTACATTAGTGTTGATATTTTAAAAAATATCATTACTTTTAAAAATGAAATATCAACTTTCTATAGCCGTATATATAAAATTTAATATTTTGTATATAAAATAAAAAATATATAATTGAAATATTATATTAATGTTGATATTTTGAAAATAGTCAAGAGTTTTTAATATTTTATCAAATCGGTACATAATTTTTTTTTCTTCTGCATAGATAAGCATATGAAATTTTCAACGAGTGCGGTTGAAATATTTCACAATTAAATATAAAAAAGAATTATTTAATAAAAGCACTAGATTAATGTAGATATTTTGAAAATAGTCATGAATTTCCAAAATTTTAATATATCTACTTTCTAATATATGTATATAAAAATTTATTTATGTAGATATAAGCACATAAAATTTGTAACGGCTTCGATGCAAATATTCAATTGTGTTTTGCATATAGAATATAAAGTTATTTAATAGAAACACAACATTAATGTTTATATTTTGAAAATAATCATGAGCTTTCAGTATTTCATCATATCGACTTTCTCATATATGAATTTTTTTATGATGATATAAACATTTAAAATCTGCAACGAGAGCGGTGTAAATATTAAATAGTGTTTTCCATATAAAATATAAAGTTACTTAATAGAGACACTACATTAAAATAAAAAATTATTTAATAGAGACACTACATTATTTTTAAATTTTGAAAATAATCATGAATATTTAAAATTTTATCATATCAACTTTATTACATATGTTCCTTAAAAAAAAACTTTATTATATATATATATATATATATATATATATATATATAATTTGTTTCTACTGATATATTAAAACCTATAATGGGAACGGTGTTTTGCATATAAAATAAAAATTTATTTAATAAAAACATTATATTAATTTTTTTTTTAAGACATCAAAATGAAATATATTAACAATGGCTGTTAAACCACTTCAGTACAAGATGTACTAAAGGGCCACCCCACAAAAGAGAACAGTCAAACAATATTTACAAAAGTAAGGTCAATCGATACCCAGACATAACATAGGGTCCGACCACCACATCTGAGTGTCATGCACAAACGAGACATTATTAGCCTTTAACCACCATAATGAATGAAATTTAATCTTTTCTAATAATTGATCTATGGTGGTTTGGACATTATTAAATATTTTGTTGTTACGTTCATTCCAAACCACCCATACACAAAGTAACCAGACTAGCTGAAGGAAAGATTTGCGCTTTCTTGAATAACCTGTACAATGAATAAACTGAAAGAAGTGCTCACAGATATCATTAGGTTCGACACTTGAAACACCAATCCATAACCTGATATGCCCCCATAGAGGGCCGAAACTGTCACAATGAAAGAACAAATGTGACGTCGATTCGTCGTGACCACAACCAGCACCACACGCTACTGACTCGGCATTGAGCAAACCTCTTCTGACAAGATTAGTCTTGGTTGGCAACCTATCCCGAATCAACCGTCACGCAAAAATGGACACCTTCGTTGGAACCTGCTTATGCCAGACAAGATCATTCATTCCTCCCACTGTAGGATTGTTCGGAGTAGTCAGAATATGATAAACACCGCTCACAGTGTAACCCCCTTGGATGTCTGGGTTCCACTGCCACCTGTTAGAAATGTCAGTCTGCAAAACAAAATCATTAAGAAGATACCTACACTCCTCCAACAAGTCCTCCTCCCACGCCCACAACCTCCTCCGCCAACTCCACGCCTCTCCCCCTTCCTCCCAACCTAAAGCAAACATTTCAGCTACTGTACACAATTTATTATTTGATAAATCAAAAAGGCGACTAAATCGTGTATGTAACGACACATCTCCTAACCACCTATCATGCCAAAAGAATGTACTAGTTCCATCCCCCACCCTTTTCACCACCCTCTCTGCAAACCAACCCCCATCAGTATCGCCTATTTCGTCCCTAATCTTCGCTATCTCCCTCCACCAAAAAGAATCACTCCTGCCCCCAACCTCCAAGCTCCCTGCCTCCTCACCATACCGAGCCACCAACACCCTATACCAGAACCCATCTCTATCCACCAACATCCTCCAACACCATTTCCCTAATAAAGCACTATTAAATTCTTTTAACTGCCTCACCCCCAACCCTCCAAACTCCTTTCGTAAACAAATAGAGCTCCAAGTAATCCAGGAAATTTTCCTGTTATCCTCACTCCCACACCAAAAAAATTTATTAAAAAACATTATATTAAATTAATTTTGATATTTTGAAAATAGTTATAAATTTTCAAAATTTTATCCTATCAACTTTATCATATATATATATATATATATATATATATATATATATATATATATATATATATATATATATATATATATATATATATGGGTTATGATAGAAGACACCTTTTATGAATGTGTCTTTTATCAAGTTACTCTATGAGCATTTGCGAAAAGACACCAACTTACTTTTAGGAAGGTGTCTTTTATCAAAGTTATAACTAAAAAGTGAAAATCACACCTTAAGGTGTGACTTGATAAAAGACACCACCAAAGGGTGGCTTGTAACATAACCCTATATATATATATATATATATATATATATATATATATATATATATATATATATATATATATATTTGTTTTCGCATGTATAAACGAATAAAATTTGCAACATGATTTAATTATTTTATAGATCTTTGTCCATATGAGAGAAACTCTGAAGCATAGATACTTTAAAATAGATGACTTACTGTATCTGATACGTATCCTGCATTGATACCTGACCGATACGCTCCGATACGTATCAGAAGAATATTTGAAGATTATTTTTTTTTTTTAAAAAAAAAAGCAATTGTCTAATACCTTTCAGATACATCGGGGATACACGAGGGATAGACAGTGGAAAACAGATATGTGTCGGATACGTGATGTTTCTATTATTTTTTTGATATATGCAATGAACTAAGTAGTAGTAGTGTTATCTTCTTGGGATATATCATATATATAATTGACTAATTGTCACCTTTATTATTATCAATTTTTTTTGACAAAATAAATGATATTCATTCATTCAAATTGAAAGAGTACATCGATATAATGCAAATTCGCTAAAAACAAAAAGGATGAATCTGTGAACAGACTCACAACAAATGCCTACACATATGACTATATTTAAATCTCTGGAATAACCATGTTTCCGGATCTGCAACGTGGATGACGCCAAAGTCATTGATTGGATCTGCTTTAGATCGAAGCTGATATGACAATCTGAAGTGATCAAATACCTAAGAGAAACAAGAAAAATAGACAACGTCGCGCAAAGACGACGAACAACCAACGTTGCACGAAGACGACGAAATCACAAAATAAAACGAAATAGATGTGAAAATCACTTATTTCAATAAAAGGGAAATAGAAAAACGAGTTAGAGGGGTGATTTTGGGTCAAAAATTGACCCTAAATCACCCCTCTTTGGTGGATGAAGGAGAAGAAACTAGGGTTTTTGTGACGGCTCACAAGAGAGAAAAAAAAAAAAAGATCTTTTATTATTATTATCAATGTTATTATAATTTTTTTTTTGTTCATTATCTGTTTTGTCTCTTTTTGTTGTGTTGAGAACGCTGATATTGTTGATTGACATGTCAAGACAATTTCATTGTTGTGCCTTATTGTTGTTATATCTCTATTTGATATAGGTTTTCCAACTATTTTTTTGCTTTTAAATTTTAGTTCATATTTTGTATTATGAGTTTTAATCTGTTGTTTAAATTTAGAGTAAATTACACTCCCCTCCCCTCTGAGATGCTTGAATTACACTCATCTCCCCTCTTATGTTAAAATATACAATCCCCTCACCTCTTATTCAAAACATATTAGAAAACTTTTCACCCCCCTCCCCTAAGAAAAGTTTGAATTACATTTCCCTCCCTTTTATGTTAAAATCTACAGTTTACTCCCTCAATATTTTTTTTTTATTGTTATATCTCTATTTGATATAGGTTTTCCAACTATTTTTTTGCTTTTAAATTTTAGTTCATATTTTGTATTATGAGTTTTAATCTGTTGTTTAAATTTAGAGTAAATTACACTCCCCTCCCCTCTGAGATGCTTGAATTACACTCATCTCCCCTCTTATGTTAAAATATACAATCCCCTCACCTCTTATTCAAAACATATTAGAAAACTTTTCACCCCCCTCCCCTAAGAAAAGTTTGAATTACATTTCCCTCCCTTTTATGTTAAAATCTACAGTTTACTCCCTCAATATTTTTTTTTATTTCTAATAATCTAGCAAAAATAATAATAATCTAACATACTTCAAAAAAATTGTATTACGGGTCTATTTTAATATAATAAAAAATTAAATACATATTTTTTCGATATTTTTTATTCACAATTTCATTAACATGTAGTTTTAAACCCTATTATAAAATATGAAACAACCCAAAATAAAATTAAAATATGTAAAAAATTACTAATGACAATAAAATAGGGTTATTTACAAGTTAATTTTATACTCTAAATTATAAAATCAATAGAAAAATATTTAAATTTAATTATCATTGACATTTAAATTATAAAGAAATGAATTATTTTTTCTTAAATGGTGGTTCAAAATTAAAATATATCACAAAAATATTTATTTATGTTAAATAGATTAAAGTGCAGATCATTTTTAATTATTAAGGGATGGAGTTGTAATTCAAGCATCTTATAAAGGAGAGGAGTATAAATTTTACTTTACAAAGGAGAAGAGTGTATATTTTAACATAAGAGGGGAGGGGAGTGTAATTCAAGCATCTTTGAGGCGAGAGGAGTGTAATTTACTCTTAAATTTAATTTATATTAAAGTTTATCGGCTGTATCGTATCTCAATATTTAAAAAAATTTCGTATCAACATATCGGTGCGATATCGTATCCGTATCAGTATCCGGTCTTATAGGAGAGAAACAACCAACCTTACTATTTTTTTGGCTAAATTGCATTTTTGGTCCCTTCATTTTCTTCTGAAATTTTTCTGGGATTCTTGTTGTTGAAGGTTGATGGAAATGATATGAAGATGAAAAAGAGGATAAGAAGATGAAGAAAACCTAACGTCTTTGAATTACAACTAACGGAAATGACCAAAATGTGCAACGGAGAGAAGTTAAAGGACCAAAATAAATCGAATTTTAATTAAGGGACCAAAACGATACTACCTAAATACTTAAGGGACAAAAAAATGCAATTTAGCCTTTTTTTTTTTTTTGGTTTTGCTAACCAGTGCCCTAAGGGCAATGGTTAAGGAATCCATTAATATAAATTATGTCTTGAAAATGCAAGCTTTTACTTTTGTTTTAGCAATGATTGCACAACTTTTTATTGCAAATTTACTTATTTTAGTAGTCTAACCAATGCCCCAAGGGCACTCATTAGCATTCTTTTTTTCTTTTTTTTTTTCCCGGTTAACAACCTTACTATTTTAAAAACGAAGAAGGAATTAGCAATTTTTTCCCCAAATTAAAAAATGATAAGATTGTGACCTAATCTCATTTCGCCCTCCCTTCTCAAATGGACAAATTTCCTCATTTCTTCTGTTCACGCTGCCGCCACGCCCTTCACTTCTGATTTTTTTCTTTTCAACGGTAACAGCATACCCTCTTCGCCATCTTTGATTCTCACAACACAAACAGCTTTGCTTGCTTTTTTCTGTACTGCAACTACAGGTAACACTTTTGATTTTTCAGTCCTTCAAATTTCAATGGCGGAAGATATAATAAGCACTTTACCAGACCCGATTCTGTGTCATATTCTTTCTTTTATGCAAACCAAACACGCCGTTGCCACAAGCATTCTTTCCAAGAGATGGAACAACATCTGGCCTTCGGTTCCGGTTCTTGATTTCAGCGACATTACAATAAAATGCCAAAATTCCTATGTTGGTTTTATTAATTTTGTATACTCTGTTTTGCTCTCTCGAGATCCCGCACTTCCAGTTAAGACTTTCCACCTTGATGTTTCATACCCTTATGATCTTGATCTTATTCTCGATCCTCACGGCCCCGTCAACACTTTCACCAAATGGATTAACTTTGTTGTACAACACGGTGTTGAGTATCTTTATCTCTCAGTAGTATCATCGGGGCTCGAATATTCCAAATTGCCCATCAGTGTTCTCAGCTGCAGTACTGTTGTGGTTCTCAAACTTAATCGTTTTATTATTCAAGAGGGTTTTACTCCTGTTTCACTTCCATCTCTTAAAACTCTTCATTTGGAAGATAGTTCTTTCCCTAAACTTCGAGATCTTATGTTGTTGCTAACTGGATGTCCAATTCTTGAGGATTTATTTACATTTAATGTGCTGTTTGATTCCGACGAATCTCTTACATGTGATGAGTGGAAGATCTTTTGCTTAAGTAACTTGACCTATGCTGATATTGATTGCTATCGTTTTCATTTTCCATTGAAAGCCGTTCACAATGTACCTTCTCTGGGTTTGGAAATTGACCAGGTTTGTTTATGATACTCACTGATGTAATGGAAAAGAAAATGTGATAATCTATATTTTCTATTCCTTGACTATTTTTTTCCTGAAAATTTTACTATGATGTGTGACAATTTGTCTTTCTAAATGTTGTAGGGTTATTGTCGTAATGATTCCATTCCTACTTTTTATAACTTGACCCATTTGGAGTTTAGTTGCGCTTCTCTCCATCATAGTTGGAAGTTCTTAATACAAGTTCTCAATCACTGCCCTAAGCTTCAAAAACTTGACCTTGATGAGGTTTGTTAACTATATTTATCTTTTCATTGCACACTTTTAGAACTTGGGTTTGGTCAAATGAGACTTCCCATTTAATAAAGTAATTTTCAGGCAATATCTCATCAAATTTATGACTTTTAACACGCATTTTATGTGCATTATTGACAGATCAGGCCGGATGAAGTTGAGGTATTATGGACTAAAAACAAGGACAAAGATAATTGGGTGGACCCAAAATTTGTTCCGCAATGCCTTTCATCACACCTAAGAACTTGCAATTTTTTGAGTTTCTCAGGCCTACGAGGTCAGATTATGCTAGCAAGGTATATTTTGAAGAATGCAGAAGTTTTACAAACGATGACAATCTGGAACAGTGGACAATCCAAAATAAAAAGACAATTATCCTCAAGTCCAAAGGCCTCTGCATCGTGTAAACTTATAGTTTATCATTTTCCATGTAAGTAGTAGTTACATTATCGTTTATTTCATCTCATTTACTTCTACCATGCACCTGCTAGATTTTGTGGTTTGCGCTAGAACTTTGATGGTCATGAAATTTGTCCTGGTGCACAACTATAGGGAAAAGGGGTCTTTAAATGATCTCGTACTTGCTTACCTAATTTAGTTTACTTGTTTATGACTTCATATCCATGTTGATCCATTTTTATGAGTAGTTGTACACTAATTTCTGATTTAATGCATAACCATAGGGTATGAGGGTGCAATCGTAAATTAGTGAAAATGGACAAAACATAAACAAAGCAGTTGTATTTTCAAAGTCCTTATTTATCAGTATTTTTGACAGAATGTGTTATGACTATCACATTCAAAAGGACTTGGGTCCTAAATCATCTTTTTGAAGACTCTGTTCAAGACATTATGGGAATCTTTGATCCATATAGGTTAAGGGTTTTTGCTATTAGTGTTATGCTCTGATTGTGGTAGTTTACACAGGACAACAATTAATGACTAGTAAAGGCTTTGTGTTGAAGTGCTATGCTGTTATTTGTGTTGGGTTCAGTTTTGGTCTCAATTATTCTTAATTTATCACATTTTCCCCTGATTTCATGCTATATCTTATCAGTGATCGGTGTAGTTTTGGAGAATAGATAATACTTTTTCTCTTATAACAGCGCTTGAACATAAAGGTGGTGTAAGGAGAAAAGTAAGAAACCAGCCTGTTAATATGCAATAACCATGGAAAATACAAACACAGAAACAACTTAAGAGAACACTAAGAAAATCACAAGATTTCTGTGCTCCTAAAATTTTAATGCAGCTGCAATCATTATTATGACATTTCAATGCTCCAAAATTCATACATCACTGTATCACCAAGAACAACCAGAATTTGTTTGCTCCGTGCGTCTTGTGCAGGTGACTCTTAAGATATCATGTGGAAGGGAAACATGTTAGGGACATTAGGTAGTTTGTTTTTTTTTTTTTTTTTTTTTTTTTTTTTTTTTGAAATCCAACGAAGATGCTTGAGCTAATACTACAAAAGTATTTTCTTAGTTTAATTTTCTTTACCTCATGTTTTGTAAACACAAAGATCATACCTTTTTCCTTGAGTTACATGACTCAAATCATTATGGTTCTTGACGTAATAAAGAACGACCATGGAAGAAATTTGTATTAGGTTTTTACCTCACTTTTTTTTTTTTATTGATTTCAGATAACAGAGAAAACTGATGATGACATGATGTGAATTTCAAAGGGAAGGCTGATTTCATCTGGTGTGTTGACTCATAGGAAGGGTTTGTTCAAATGGTGTTTGCTATCAATTTCATGAATATGGAAGGAAACCATTGTTTTTGCAGGGAGAACGATTTTGTACTTATTTTGATGTGTGAAGTGCGAACTTCATATAGATCATGTAACTTCATGTCTTTCGTAATGATCTTGTATGAACAAAAAAAAAAAAAAATCTTGCTTGTTGAAGTCAGTGATGTTGCACTTATTTTGAATTTATTGATATATAAAATTGATATGCTAACATAATTATGCATGTGAATAATTAATTATAGTGTACCTGAAAATCAATGGCTTCACTCAATTCTGGATGAATTGAAAACATGATAAAGCTTGATGATTCTCTCATCTTTAAATATATCTATAGCTATACAATTCAGTTCCTCACAGCATAAATTTAACTAATTTATTTCATAGGGTGACTTTTACAGTTTTCAAAAGCTTTAGCACGTTCTCTGGTGAGTTTATATTAGCTCCATTAGCTTCAATTCAACAAAATGTGAAACAGATCCTTCTTCCTGCACTACAAGAAAGCTTGAGTATTCCGACCAAAAATTTCCGAGGAACAATGGTTTCTCGCTAAAATTAAGGATTTCCGAGGAACTTTTTCCTCGGTATGTCCATGTCAGAATCTCTGCTACCACTTCCTGCAAACTGAGTGCGGCGCGCTTTTCCAAGATAAATACCGAGGAAAATGTTCCTCGGAAAATATGTTGTCATTATTAAATTCGTTTCAAAGCGTGTATGACCTTATAATGTATTAAACAAGGATTTTATATAGCAAAAAATCATTTTGATACATTTGAGAGAACACTACTCTTCTCTGTCTCACTCTTTCTTTCTCTCTCACAAGGCTGGATCTAATATAGCGCTTCTCATCACTTTCTCACAGAACCAAGCTCGGTCACACAACCATTGAAGAACTCAATCAAATATTCAAAGGTATTCTCATCCTTTTTTTTGTATGATTTGGTGATTAGGGTTTATAATCTTTGAAATATTTTTAGTGATTCTTCTCAAATCTTTCAATAGAAGCTAAAAAAAATCAAGCTGAGTTGAAATTCTCCATTTTTGTTTTTGATTTTTGCTGAACCCACAAAACCCTTTTTCCCCAAAATTCCATTTTTCATTTTAGCTTTAAGTTGACAATTTCTGGTGGATTTTTATGATTTTTTATTCAATTGGTTATTCTTTGGGGATTAGAGTTTATAATCATTTGGGCACCCTTTTTGATTTTGTATGTGGTTTATAATCATGACAGTAGTTAACAATACTCTCTGTAATTCGTAGAAACCTAATGTATAGATTTGAGTTGTGACAGAGAAAACCTGCTAACACATTCCATTGAAATTGGATTAACACAATACTACCATGTAAAACGTCTAATTAAGAAGAATGAAAACTCATGAAAAAGTTAACCAGGTCATGTCTATCTCTAGCTCACTATTCTTTCTTTCTATTTTAGATAATGTTAATTTTTAATTTATTAAAGAATTAAATTTGACGTGAAGAAAATATTTTCACATACAATTTGGCGCTTTTTTGAAATTTAAATTTTGAAACACAGGAAAATAATTATAATTTTTATATTTTTTTTAAATATAATACATTCCGAGGACAACGTTCCTCGGAAACGCTAGTCACTTCTATGTCAGCCACAACAGGTGCGGCAGACTGTGTGTTAGCCGTCACATCTTAATTCCGAGGACATGTTTCCTCGGAAACAAAAGTTCCTCGGAAATTTCCTCGGTATTTGGATTGCAACCAACTATTTTTCCAGGACATGAGTTCCTCGGAAAAAGTTGGTATTCCGAGGAGATTTGGACGATTTCCAAGGAATTTTGTGCCTCGGAATTTCAGTGCTTTCTTGTGGTGCTGTCACTTCCAGAAACTTCATTTGCTCTTGCCTCTTCTTGTTCCTTCAACACTTTCTCCATCTTTATATCCATCTTATGATGTGTCACTCTTCACTCCATTACTCTTTTTCCCCACTGTCATTATTAATATGATGTTATGAGTATGCCTAAAGTTCATGCCCAATTTCAATTGATTTACCACTTTTAGATATTTCCAAATTCGTCCCCAAAAAACACTTTTCATCCTCACGAATACTAACAAAGTGTTCCCTTCTAAGGAGCTTTGTCATATGAAACTTCTTAAGGAACTTCCAATAATTTTCATAAGAATGAAAAAATAATCAGCAGTACCATAAGTTAAATTCTCATTTGCAATTATGACATGTTGTTTTGAGCCAAGCATGAAAGTTTGTAAAGTGCTTGATGAAGGAGTGATCTAAGATAAGGTGTCAACTCTTCAAAAAAAGGTTGATCTTGTTAAACATTTGTTGGTTCAAGGGAAGAATTTGAAAAGACCTTTTACACCTTATCTGACCAAGAGTTAGAGGAAGAAATTGAATTAGACTGCTAAAATTAATTCCTATAATACTCGCTCCAAGGTTGAACCCAAGGGATGATTGAACAATATCCTTATCTTTTAGGGTTGTTTTTCTTTTTTACTTGCTTTAGTCATTTTTGGGATTTTTGGTTTGGCCCCCTCGTATACATAATTCCTTCTTCTTTTTTTTTGAAGAAAAATGAAGTTAGAAGAAAAAACGAAAATGAAAAAGGAATTTGAACATAAGAGAAAACAATAAGTATTGTCTTTTTTCCGTGTGAGTATATGAAATAATGAGTTGCTGGTAATTTTATGAGCTTGTTGAACGACTTGGAAATTTTTGGATAATTGTTTTACCAAAAAAATTAGATTCAAATAAGAAAACGTCACATATAATTTTAAATATCTAATAAACATGTATTTTGTCAACTAAACATAACATATATACAATTTTCTATTGTCACTTGCGCCACCAAATAACAAAAGTAAAGAGATTTGAAATAATAGATATTGAACGAAAAAAAAATCGCATGAAAGAGAATGATATCAAAAATCTAAATTTAAAAAAAAAATAAAATAATTGACATCCAAAAACTATAAAAACATTTCATTATAATGTTGTTACTGAAGTAGATAAAATAGTCACAAGGAAGGGGGGTTTGAATTGTGACCCTTTAAAAATTATCCTGTAACTTAAAAAGTGATTCTCAAATGGAAACTTGGAATGATTAAGTTAACAGCAGACTTCAAAACGTTCTGATGTCTGAGTGCAAAAACAGTTTAATAAAGTAAATGTGTTTGTGTGTGTTTGTGTTTGCAGTAATTAAAGAGTATAGGGAAGAGAGAATCAACACACAAAAATTTATAGTGGTTCCCCCAATGTGGGTTAGTCTCCTCACAATCTTGTGAGAGTTTCCACTATGATGCTTGAGATAACCTCTCAAATCCTGCACCTTACAATCTGTGCTCACCTGAACACTTACAACTCTGTATTCTCTAAGCCTCAGCAGGCTTGCACCTTGTTGCTAAGTTAACCACTTAGACTTTTACAATCTTTGCTCAAACTAACACTTTAGTACCCCTAAAGCTAGATGAGACTTTTATTACAATTTGTGAGAAGTTTGAATGTTTGAGAATCAAACAGAGGAGGGGGAGGAAGAAGAAGAAGTTATCTTTAAAAGAGATAACAAAGAGTATTGATTTACACTACAAAGAAGTTAAAAAGAGCCTTCAGTGATGATCAATTTCAATTGCAAGAGCTTCAAACAATTCAAGTTGTTTTTTGTATGCTTTGCAATGGTGCAAGTAATGCTGAGCCTTTGATCTCTATTTATAGAGTTTTTGGGCTCATATAGTCGTTGTAAGGTGACCAATGGTGTTATGCCACGTGTCCTGGGCCCCACAAGCTTTTACTTGAAAATCTGGGTGAACATTCTAACCATCAAAATGTTGTTGTGTTCCCAGGATGAACATCAGAATGTTGCTGTGTTCTTCATCAGAATGTTGATATTCATGATGTTTTTCATCTGGGTTCATCAATGATGAATGTCTGATGAGTTTCTGGGTTTGTTCAATGCGTGACATAAGATTTGTTCAGGTTTTATCCTTAAAAAGTTACTTCTCCATATGCATCAAAAGTTGCTGGATAAAGTAGGATAAAGTTACCAAATCTGTCTTGGTCATTGTGCAGGAGAGAGAGGATAATGGGTCTGCAGCTTCAGGCCCATGCTTCTAGGAGATTTGCTTGAATCTTAGCAGAGGACAAGTTATCTCTGATGCAAGATCTCCTTTTGCCACCTTTTTCATCTTTCCACCAACTACACTGTTCATGGCTGGAAGCATGTGCAGGAGTGAACATTCTGACCTTCAGAATGTTCTATTTGTTCTTACTTTAGGTTGATTTGTAAGACTTACTTTTGATGTAATCAATCCTAATAGTGAAGACACAACTGAAGTGCAGTGAATGCAACATCTAGGATAATATTCTCATTGGTATATTCCTAGTACTTTAATGTTCATAGTCTTAGATGAACATTAAAGATCCTTTAGACATGGTTCCTTGTCCATGCCATTATTGTTGATATATCCATACAGATGTACTTTTCTGGACTTTTTATTCATGTCAAGTGTACTTGCATGTTCTTCACGTTCTTGATGAATCTGGGTTTCCTTATGAACACCCTTATGAACTTCCATCAGAACGTTCTGATCAACTCACTGATCAACAATATGAACTAACTTTCTGAACTTCAGAGTTAGTTCATGAATTCAATGTCCTTTGATTTTTTGTATCTTGGTATGATTTAAACCTTGTTCCTGTCTTAGTAAAACACTCAAGAGCACAAATTAAATACCATTGAATTAATCAAAGTCCATTGAATCCTTAATCATTAAAGTTTATTATCTTTAAAATTAATTAGGGATTTTGCCTCAATAGTTACTACCGGGGATACTAAATTGAGTTTAATAATCAAATCAGACTAAGAGAAATGGCACAAGTGAAATTGATGCGACATCTTCTCCCTAAACCTTAAGACATTAGTTATATGAGTCATATCACTTATATCTTGCTCAACATCCACTCTTTCATCTAATGTGAAACCTTAGCTCGTACTTGACACATTAACATCTTTACCTCAAGTATGAGACTCTCCGCATCCGTGATCTACCATCATGAACCACTCGAGCTTCCCCCACAAAGTGAAACCGGGCTACGCCACCACCGTTAGGCTTTCCGGGGGAGCCAACACCGGTATGTATTGACACGTTGGTTAGAGAACAATCATAAGTGAGAATGATACCACATTTTCACCTAATATTTTAAGGCATTAAGTATATGGTTCCCTCAGATAATTAAATGGTGTGGTATGTTTTGAACGCTTTCAGGTAATTAAATTAAATGATGTTGGATGTATCTCTTTCTATCTAGTACTAGTATGTTTCTCGACCTTCACTATTCTATTCAATGTTGGAGTGTAACTGTCACTTGATACATCACAACATTTTCTCCCTCAAATAAGACTAAATTCTAGCCCGCTCTTAGAACGGGTATCCATGCTAGTACTAAATAGAAAGAGGTATCTAACACCATTTGATTTTTTGAAAGCGTTCAAAACATACAGGTATGAAAGAAAACAAAACATGGTAAAATTGGTCTAATTAAACAATTTAAAACTAAAGAAATCACTTAGTCAATTGTGAATATAACAACAAAAGAAATATAGTCTAAACCTCAATGTCATATCCAATCCTAAAATAACTCAAATAAAAATATCAAAAGTCAGCCAACCACAACAAGATAACATAACGATAATTAAAATTATCTATTCTTAAAAAAAGAAGAAAATTATCTAATATTAAAGCAGCATGTTGACGACTCCTTAACTTCTGCTTGAATTTCATATTCACTTGCCAATTCACCATCAACCTGCATAAATGATGTGAAAACATTTAAATACAATCATCACATTACAACATTTGTCTAATGATACCTATTCTTGTTCTCACTTGCATCTACAATCAGTTCCAAATATTTTAATTAGCTTCTTTGTGAATAGGCTCAATTTCAAGTCATTGTCCTATAGCTATTTCGTTGAGCTGTCATTTCTTTTTCTAATTTTTGCTGAAAGTTACTTACTGTTGAAAATTGAAATTACTATGAATTTGGAACCTGGTTATGTGCCTCTTTGGATCAAAATTTTGTAATTATATTGGTTTAGAAATATTCTTACAAAAAATGCTTGCCAGTACCACATCAGAAGCTAATACTACCCTAACTGATAACATTTCTATTAGACTTATTCAAAACATGGGGGAGGCAACTTATCACGAAACAATCGAACACATACACATAATTGGAAACGAAACCAAGCATTAACTGTTGTAGGCCTTGATTAAATTAGTTAAACAAGTGGGTAAACCATAGAGATTTCCACTGCAGGAAATCCGTCCACAATAAACATGTTCAGTCATCAGTGTACAAGGCACGTGAACACATGTCAATTGCAAACCATAATTTTGTCAAGAGACAAAAAAAGTTACTTTTGTAGCATTATTAGCAGAGTCAAGTTCATGCAGATGCAGATGCACAACCTATGCCTTTGTGTGGGTGAGAGAAAAGACATAATTGACTTAGAGAGCCATTGTACATTTCATTCGTAATAATAGTCTCAATACAGAGTGACAAATAATAAAAAACACGGTCTAGAAAGAGATCGAGATGCCCTCATTAGAGAATGAGAAACTCAATTGTCTTGTCGCCTAATAAAACATATCTGATAAAGTCGGTACTAGCTAACAAAAGCTCCCTACACTTATTAGTTAATGTTTACAGCTTCATCAACATGCCTCATATAAATATTTAGTAAACAACTGCCTGCCAGTAATAAGCATGGATATAATAAAAACAAAATCAATTATCAGCAAGGAAGGAAAATGGATAACAGACCTAATGAAACAAATGCATGTATTTCAAACCATCCATTGATGTTATTGCATATCTAGAATCTAATATAACATTATAAAATAGGAATTAAAGTAGATGTGTCCTAACCTTCTTCAATCAAATGAATGAAAGTTTACACATAGGAGAGCCCCTTGGACACACAGATAAATCCATTAGCATTTGGTACTTTTTAGTTAAATCCTCAGAAGAGGCATTAATTGTCACTGTGCGCAGTAAGTTGGCATTCTTCAAAACATACTCTGCAAACTGAAGCTCACACTTCGTGCCTTTGTAATCTATAAGCGAGCATGTTCTTAGTTGAGAATAAAGACATTTGGGAACTATTTGTGGTTCTTCCCAGTCGTCCTCATCACTACCATGTCCATAAAGCTGTCAAACACCACAGAAAAAAATATAAATTAGATCAAAGTAGAGTTAAAAAAAATAAAAATAAATCATGATTGACATAAGGAAAACCTTGTAAAGGGTAAGATTTTGAAGCTTAGGGCAATTTTGGAGCACTTGTACCAACCAATTCCATTTGGTACGCCAATTTGATTCAAATATAAGCTCCATGTGAGTTAAGTTATGAAAAGTGTGAACTTGTTGCTGTTCATCCTGCGTGAGTTACAAAGACAAACATTAACTATTATAAATCAAGTTCAACTTATTGTAACTTTAGGTAGAGCAGTGATAGACATACCAGTTGTACACGCAGAAACTTTGCATTACAAATCCAAGCAAATGAAATATTCCATTTTATACATTTATAAATGTTAGCTGTAACCAAACTGGGTAGGTATTTAAATTCTCCATTACTGATTTTCAAAGACATGCATACTACAGAAGTTAGATGCAATTCCTCTAGAATGGGACACCCCTCCATAAGCTTATTCAAATCTCTTTTAAAGATAACCTTTTTCAAATGGAGAGCCTTGAGTAGGGGAAAATAGACTTGAGGAAGAACCTCCACAACTATATTCTTCAACTTAAGAACCACGAGGTTTCGAGAAATTGTAGAACTTAATCTAATACTAAATGGTCTATCAGTTCCCAACAAGTCTAAGATGAGATTCTGAATTCCTCTTTGCACAACAGCCCAAATAAATTGATTGATATCATGTAGATTGCATCCCGGGGAAGTACCACATTTGAGGCGGAATGATTGGATGGGCAATGTGGGGTCACGCATGAGCATGACGGAGTATACAAAATGTCGAAAAGAGGAGAAATCAGTAAAGTTTCGGTCGTCAAAATAGAGAGTGAGTAGTGAGAGCCACAATGGGTACCATCTCTTGGAGAGGATGCTTGTGGCTGCAGATTGTTTGGTAGGGAGAAATGAGAGGATGTGGCAGATCACGGAGTCGGGCAATGCGCTGATTCTGTCCCCATTTGGACTTAAACGACGCTTGGAAGACATAACAGATAGTGAGAATCAATGGGATTACAAGTTAAAAAAAACAAAAAAAGAACGAGAGGGTGTTGTGAGGAAACAAGAACTTGGAGAAGGAGGATTCGAACTGAAAAGGAAGGAAAATAAGCGGTGCTTTGATGAAGGGGGAAGGGAATGGAAGATGCGGCGGAATAGGTAGAGGTGGAAAAATACTAGTGAACTGCCCAAACCTGCAAAACCCTAGTTCAATTTTGGTCCATCGGGTAGTTTAAATTGGACGCACAGGTTAAAATGTGGCCTGAATCGGTTTTATTCAGGTTTAAACGGGCGGGTGCGAATCGAAATATTAGGCCCATCGGTGCCAGAACCCACCCGTAAATGAATGCACAATATTGATAGTAGTTAATATGAGAGGAGAATGGATTCTCTCAAGTGGATTATGATTTAATTATAATTATAATTTATTATTGTTAAAATATGAAAATTTCCATTTATTATTTTTCGATTAAATTTATTATTATCATTTCCTTCGAAATCATTTTCCTAAGCAGTTCAAGATATCCGTGAGACTGTGACTCTATTGTTCCTTCTCCATCTATCATCATCTTTCCCCTGTCAAAACTCTGAATTTGATGTTGTATCTTTTTTCAAGTCTTCATTTTTGATGGTTTGATAAGATGGATATCTACAATTGATGCGAATCCTTAATCATACCAATTTTCTTGATACATATCTGAATTTCTTATTATTTCTTTCTAGATTTGCTTTGCTCTTTGATTTTTTTTTTTAATATGAGAAGGTACCCGCTTAAACCGATTCGCAAACCAACAACCCGATTAACTCGTCACCCGCCCAATCCGCATAAGAAAATGGGTAGATTTGGGCCTCAATCCAACAACCGCGATTTGGACCGGATTGGGGTTTTGGGCCCAAACCTACTCAACCTAGCCTGTTATCCATGTTAGTATATATGACGATAAAGGAAGTGCGTTAGAAGGGGGTGAATAGTGTTTTACGATTTTAAAAGATTTTGCGAAAGCGTAAGTTAAAACTGATTCCGACTATTGAATCGTGTTTGATAATGATGATAAAACTAAGGCAATGAAAGGAAATAAAGATTCAAATATGAATTGAGAAGTTCAATATAGAATCTTATAATAAAATTCAACCATCAATACACACATTCAAATTGCAAAGAATGAACTTAATATGAGAAGAAATTGAAAATAAAACGTATACTATTATTTTGCACAGATATTAAAACTGAAAAATATATGCATATTTGAATGGTACCAGGAAGTCATAATAGTCAATCTTAAATATTTATACAAATTGGCTTCTATTGTTGAATCCTCGTAGGACTTAAAACTTGTAAACTGGAGCCAAAAGTTGCTTCCATCTAAGCTTTAGCTTCTTAATAGGCAAATAATTTTACAACTAAGGGAAGCATATACCAAAACGAACATAGTAGTATTTGAACTAAAATCAACAACAAAACAGAATAGAACAAAATACAAGAGCTAATTGATATAGCAGTATTTGACAGACCATATGAGCAGCAAGGTGACTCCAGCATTTTTCCAAGGCGTGAAGGCAGTTTCGCACACAGCAGGCTGCCAATTCAGAACCAACCACATCCACGTAAAAAAAAAATTTCATTTCCATAATTCCAGTCTAGTCTCACTTGGTACAAAGAAAGAACATCATATTAGGCACCACAAGAAAGATTAAATGTAGTTTTCTTATAACTATAGGTACAAATTACAGTATGTTAGAATAATGGTATAAAAAGTACTCCATCCGAAATTAAATATGAGCAAAAAGAATTTTTTTCTTCTTCTTTCAAATGAGACTGAAAGAGAATGTGACAGTTACAGCAAAAACAGGTCACACTACAGACCGTCTGCAAAGCTAAAAATACATTGGCCATCATACATGGCTTGAGATGTCGCAAATATTTTGTACAGCGATAGGAAATACATAAGATCGATTCAGATAGACTTGATTCAGCGATAGGAAACACAGCACAAATTAAGTAAATAATTTTAACCAACATTAAAACATATTGTCACCTTTAAAAAAATAAGCATAGTAGAAAGATTGAGCACTTTATTTTGTTTCATGGTGCTAAGGGTGCATCAAATCCAAGAAATAGCATATAAACTTCAAAAGCATTTCAACTTCCAATAAAATAAAATAGGACAAAGGATAAGATGGATCTACTTGATTGAATTTTACATTTCATCATTTAGGCCTCTCAATTCCCTTTAAATATGTAATATTGTCACTTTTTTTCTTTCTTTCTATCTAATAGTAACAAACTTGTTAACATATTTTTCTGCATAATGATGCAGAATGCCCATATGTACCCAAAATCCTTAGAAAAACCTAATGATCACCTTCATTTGATTCCTTAATCCAATACATAGCATGTGGATGCTTAGGGACCACTTAGCAATTTAACCAAAGTTTTGAATTCTACATCCTATACTATATAGGGCACACACGGTATCATCCATTTGAACCAAGGCAAACAAGGTATCCATCACAAGAATGTAAGATAGCTAGCAATCAACACATGAACGAAACATAATAGGCAACATCCTAACATAAATGTGAACACAATGCCTGTATTTAGCTTTTCTAGATATCATTATATAAAAATGCATGATTAATTCAAACAGAACTGGTTTTCAAAATTTTCCTGCAGAAAAACTAGTGCAATATCTCCAAAAGATCTTATTTCAACATGAGGTATTTGTTTTCTACAGACAAACATGAATATAAATAAGGCCATGTGGTGGGACTTAGTGTTAAAACTTTTGAAATATAGATAAATAAAAAGGTTAAAGGTTTCTTAAAAAGGATTAAGGTTTAAGCAAAAAGGTTTCTCAATAAGCGGAGGGTTTATATAGATAAGTAAAAATCTTTAAGGTTTCTCATAATAAGCAATGTGGGACCTAGTATTAAAACTTTAGAAATACTCTAAAATATCCAACAATATTGAAGTTCTTTGGAGTCCCACATTGTCATTGGATGTATATATGTGGTTGGACACACCCTCCTCTTGTGAGTTGCATTTTGATAGTGAGATATAAGCTCATTTAACATGGTATTTGAACACGATTAAAGATGGAAATGTGGGAATTGGATTGATTAGACGATCCATAACAGTTTGAACATAGTAGGTGCAGTAAATGAAATAAAATGTGTCTACAATCATGAATGTGCAATGAATTGATTAGACTGAACATGGTATATTGAAGATATTCAAATAATAAATAAATCAAAAATTCATTTAACTGCTAAGATGAGGCCAGCACATGGAAACAACATACATACAGACACACACACACACACGTTAACTGTAGCTAGCTACCTTACTTTTTACACAAAAAATGGGACATCCCTATATATATGTGCGGTCTGCTCTACTCAATTTTAGTTTTGACGCTTTTTTTGCAAAAGAGAAAAGGGAAACCCGGTGCACTAGAGCTCCCGCATATGCAGGGTCCGGGAAGGGGTCCCACCATTTGGTTAATTTTTGCTAAAGAGAGTTCAAACAAATTAACCATGTGACCTCTTGGTCCGTTATGCACAATATTAAGGACCACTTTCATGTGACCTATTGAGAGTCAACTTTTTGTAACGTCTAAATTTTGTTTTTATTAATTGTTCAAAAACTAGCGGGTGAGGAACAAGCCTAGCATCTTATGCCTTTCAACCCCTAAATTCCTCACTCAATACTCTATAAATTGAAATTGGCTATACATTTTTCTCATAATCACCGTTGGTCACAACCATTCTTGAAGCTTATTTGTTATCTGCATAAGAACTTGAATTGGCATGGTTTGTATTAAATAGTCATAATCCCACGTTTTAATTAGTTTTAATCTTCACTATCAAGATTCAAGACCCTTTTTTAATACTTTGCTTCCTTTAAAATTCTATAAACTCACCATGTGCCTAAGCTAATAACAAACTTGTTCACACATATTTTTCTGCATAATTATGCAGAAAATCCAGAAATAACCAAAATCCTTGATGCACTAAAGCTCTTGCATACGCAGGGTCCGGGAAGGGGTCCTACCGATTGGTGTATTGTCCGCAGCCTTACCCTACTTTTTACACAAGAGGCTGTTTCCAGGACTTGAACCTATGACCTTTCAATCACATGCCAACAACTTTACCGTTGCGTCAAGGCACCGCCTTTACATCTTATACTAGATATCTAATCCAAAATGAACTTTAGTTGCAATTATCAATTTGAAACAAGGCACACAAGTTATCAATCACAAGAAATGTAATTAGCTAGCAACCATGTTATCTTAAACACCAATCAATCAACACATGAATGAAACTTAAAAGGAAACTGCCAAGCCGCAATTGCCGTAGGACATGGTTAAATTAGTTATGCAAGTGGATGTATTAAGTTAAAATAAAAAATTAACATGTTGCTAAAGATAAAATTCTGGCGTAACTTGATCCATAAAGCCGACCCCACTTAGTGAGATAAGGCTTGGCTGTTGTTGTTGCTGCTAAAGATAAATTCTAAAAGGTAATCATACTATCCGTTTTCCATTGAATGCACACTCACACTCAACTAGTTAATGTAGTTGCAAATTATGATATTCATTACTCCTTTCCATAATTCCGCAATAAGCATGTTCACTATACGAGTTAAATACCCATGCATTAACTGCAAACATTGATTTCGTCAAAAGACAATACTTTTACAGCATTAGCATGGAGCCAATTAGACTAACATGTTTAATCTTTAGCCATGCATGTGAAACACAACATATGCCCTTGAATGGTTGTACATTACATCTATATTTAGTGAACTACCAGACAGTGATAAACATCAATATAACTCAAAACACAAACAATTATCAGTAACAATGAAAATTTCACAAAGGTTGGTGGGAGCTAGGATCAATACATATTTGAAAACATGACATAGAGGACCGAATGAAATAGATTTCATGTATCTCAAATCATTCAATGCTACTAATGCATATCAAGAATCTACAATCTAATATAACAGGAGTAAGTAGAAACTAAAGTAGAGATGCCCTAACCTTTCTCAATCAAAGGAGAGTTTACACATAGCAGATCCCCTTGGACACAGAGATAATTTTGTTAGTATCTGGAGCTTTGTAGTCAAATCCACTGGCGAGACACTAATTTTCATGGTGTGCAGTGCTTTTGCATTCTTCAAAATGTACTCTACAAACTGTAGCTCAGACTTCATGCCTTTAAAAGCTATAAGCGAGCATGTTTTAAGCTGAGATGAAAGACAATCTGGAACGATCGGTGGGTCCATCCAATCGTCATCGTCAATTTCATCCTCATAACTAGAATCCTATCAAACAATAAACAATTTTTTTTGGAAAAATTAATCAAAATGATGGATGTAAAATTAAGTAGATTATCTACATTTAGCATCGACAAATAATACCTCATGAATAGTAAGATTTTGAAGCTTAGGACAGTTTTGGAGCACTTTGGTCAACCACTTCCCAAGCCAATGATTTGTCAATTTAAATACAATCTCCATGTGAGTCAAATTAGGAAAGGTGGGAACTTGGCCATCATAAGGGCGCGTCTGCATGATTTGCAAAAAACAAACATTAGAAATCAGCCAAAATTGTTATAACATAATGTTATTAGGCAGAAGCTATAATACTCATACCTGCTTTGCACGTAGAAACTTTGCATTGCGAACCCAATGAAATGGAATGTTGAGATTTAAGTTGATAATATTTACTCTGACCAATTTGAGTAAGCCGCTAAACTCGCCAGCCTTAACAGTACGCATCACAGAAGCACGCACAAATAAATTTTTTGTTTTCAAATCCTCTAAAATGGGACACCCATTGAAAAGCCTAAGAATAAGAAAGCCATCAGTAACTCCAAGAAAATCGATTGAATCCAAATGAAGAGTTTTGAGCAAGGGAAAATTGACATCGGACAAATGATGTATTGTTAGCGACATCAACTTAAGAACAGTGAGGTTACTGCAACTGAAAACACAGGTAGGTAACTTAAAGAAACCTATGTCAAGGTTGAGATTCTGAATTCCACGTTGCACAGCAGCATCAATAAATCTATTAACATCATGTGGGTTGAAGCCAGAAGATCTGCCACATTTGAGACGGAACGATCGGAGGGGCAGCGAGATGTTTCTGGAGAGCATGACAGAGTAGACAAAATGTCGAAAAGTGTTAAAATCTGCAAAGTTTCTGTCATCGAAATCGAGAGTGAGAACGGAGAGCCACAATGGTTTCCATCGTTTGGAGAGGATGCTTGTTGCGGCAGATTGTTTGGTGGGGAGAAAAGAGAGGATGTGGATGATAACGGAGTCGGGTAGGTTGCTGATTCTGTCTACAGTTGGGATTGAACGTAGCAATGACATTGAAGTTTATGAGAATGAGAATCAAAGCAGAGTGTTTGTGCGTGAGAAAGATGAGAACCAGAGGAGACGTTCAATTCAACAAACAATCGATAGAAAATGTCATAAAACTTGTGTGTATTTGATTTGATTGTAGAGAGTAAGAGAGAGAGGGTTATGTGAGTTAGGTTTTCGGGAGGGACTGCCTGACTGGTGAAGGCGTGAGCGCTTAAAAAAGGAAAAAGATTGGTGAACCACTCTTTTGGTATACCCTTTTGGTACACCCGCTGATGTGGCAGGGGTGGTTTGGTAAATTCACGTGATAAGGGATAGTTTGGTAGTTTCCTTCACATAAGCTCATTCTTCTCCTCTTTCTATCTCTCTAAGCTCATTCTTCCATCTCTCCTTTTCCCTCAACAACTACGACCTCCTCCAACCGCCGCCTCTCTTGTCTGTCATTGTCTCCTCACAACCAGGCTGCATCATAATCTTCGTGTGACCCTGTTCCCTCTATCTGTCATGACCCTATTCTATCATCGTTGGAGATCACATCGTCGGAATCCGGTCGGAAACTGAATCTCTATGTTGAAGGTGAACTTTATCTTAATTTTTTTTATTCCATTTTATGATGTGGCTTTGTATTTAAGGTTTGTGGATTTTGGTGATTGCTCTCAAAAATTGGATAAACACTGATAAGTAATTAATAGTTATGAATTTAGTAAATTTTGATTTTGAATGTTTTATATTGTTAAGACCGATATCGGTAACACTAATAGGAAGATGAGTTTTATATGAATTATGGGGTAAAGCAAAAGAAGATGTGGTCGAAGATGTCTCTAGTCATGAAACACCAACCACAAAGATTTTTCCAAAATTGAAATTTGTTTTGAAATTAGTTGTTAAACCCTATACCCAAACCTGGTAAAGACCGAAATTTGCTTTGAAATAAGTTTACAAATTTTGGAAAGGTGACTCTGAAGCCTATTATATACTCTGAAGCCTATTATGTAAACTTAAGAAGGAAATGAAATTAAGGCAATTTCCAAGAATGAAATTAAGCCTATTATGTGGATTTTGCACACATTTTAACCATGTTCCTGATTCTTGTTTTTTGTTGTATAAATTTTGATATGCAGGTATCCTATTTTTCTTTCTTGGAAATTGCCTTAATTTCATTTCCTTTGGCTATGCTGCTCAGGTATGTTTCCACGATACTTATTGGATATTTTTCCCAACATATGTAATTTTATGATTGTAGTGTGCAGTAGTTTTACATTATTTTGTTTTGTTGAAATATATTTAATGAAACTTTAAAACTTTGTAGCATCGAATCTTCTGATCGAAGGCATGTTTAGTGACACGACACTGACACATGTGATTACATTCAGATTCAGTTATGTCATTTTCTTAAAATACTATGGTGTCGACGTGTCATTGTCGTGTCCGATGTCCGTGTCAGTGCTTCATAGCGTTAAAAAGAAGTTCATTTGATGCATGCAATGTAATGCCTTTCCTTCTGATTACCTATTCTTCTATCTTCTCCGCAGTCGCTTCTTGCAGCTCTGGGATCTGTTCAGTTTGTATCTAACTTCGTATTCGCTTACTTTGTGTTGAACAAAATGGTGACAGTCAAGTATGTCAAATTTGTATT
This sequence comes from Medicago sativa, assembly GCF_051527215.1. Classification (NCBI taxonomy): domain Eukaryota; kingdom Viridiplantae; phylum Streptophyta; class Magnoliopsida; order Fabales; family Fabaceae; genus Medicago; species Medicago sativa. The sequence goes on along the minus strand of NC_140755.1, from coordinate 33,863,687 downwards.
GAGATTACTGTTTCATTTTTCCTTTTCACCAAAATTGTTCTACCAATGTAAGTTCTTGTGGCTTAAATTAATAATTGTCTTTTAAACAGGGTTTTGGTTGCCACAACTTTCATTGTTCTTGGAAATGTTTTTCTAGTTGCGTTTGGAAATCACCAATCACCTGGTATGTAACATATTTCATAGTTCAGTCAAAACATTGATTCTATGTTTCCTTGTGAAATCAATGTTCATATGTTAATTAAGCTGGTAGCCATATTAACCTTCAGAAAAAATGTCAATATTTTTTTTTTTTTTGGTACAATAAAAAAAAAATGTCAATATTATTAAGCGAAAAAATGTTCATTTCAATGGTGCAAACTAATTAATGTGACGGTCTGCTTGTGTTTCAGTATATACTCCAGAGCAGCTGACAGAGAAATATACCAATGTCGCGTTCCTTCTGTAGTCTTGCATCACACCGTTTACAAGTAATGACTAAGATTTAATTATTTGTTATTAGTTCAATTAAACAATTTCTTTCTTTTTGATTAAAATGTGAAATTTTCAGGCGAGGTGAACTTCTGCTTGCTATATCAGGACATGACCTCAAACCCATTTGGGGTATGCTATTGCCATTTTCATATGTTGTGGTTTCAGGGGCTATAGGTTCATGCTCAGTGTTGTTCGCCAAATCGCCGTCTGCTACTCTGAGACGCTGTCATGCTTCATGACCTTTGCAGTACTGACACTTTCGATGGAAAGTGTGTCCGGTGTCCGACACGTTTACACCACACCGACACGCACTACAAGAAAACAGCATTTTAGCCTCGAATTTTTGCGTCGGCCCCCGACACCGACGCTAATAGCGTCTGCTTAGAGTCGGCTAGACTTACGCTACTTCAATTATAATTTTTTCTTTGTTTTTGGTAAAAGATAGAGTCGGCCAAGCCCAGGCTACATGTTAATGGACCCACATATAACTTTTGCGAACAGATTTAGAGTTTGATAGGCCGACTCTACAATTTTTTATGATATAAATTTAATTTCTCAAAAAATTATTATTACCTCTTTTTTACTAAAGTCAACAAAAAATTTACACTAAATATATTCCCATACGTTTTTCCCTTTGTTAATATTCACTAAAAAAAAATCTAAGATTATTTTCTCTTTTTTTTTCACTCATACTTACTCAACAAAAAATTCAATTACTGTCAAAAAAATATCCACTCAACCCCTTTCACTTTCAGTCTCCTCCACACATCCAGAAACGCAAAACCCACACACTTTTCATAACCCAGATTCAATCACTAATTCACCTACCACCCACATAAATCGTAACCCTCCTTGTGAACCACCCTCCTTCGATTCTTGCCACTCTCCTTCATCACTCGTTAACCCCTCAGATCTCCCTCTGTTCATACAGTTGTTCCCACCTCTCTCCCTCTCTCTCATCCAACCGTCGGATCTCCCTCTCTCTATCCCCAAACGACGATTCGTTCTTCTATATTCAACGGTTCAGCTACCATACTCCGGTTTGTTAACCATCTATCCATCTATTTTTAGGGTTGATGTCAAAGGGGATTTTGGATTTTGTATTTTCTTTCTCTGTTTTTTGTTGTGTTTGGGAGTGTCTTCACTATAAATTTTATCCTAGTAATTGTGTTTGTCTTTTCAATGAGAATGAAAGGAATATGAAATTACTGTAATTGTATTAGTAATTTTAGTGTTCAAATCCTTATTGTTACTGTCATTCCAATGAGAATGAAAGAATATGATATTAATTCATTTAGTAATTGTGTTTAGTATGTCATTCTATGGTTTGTTTTTTTCCCTAATCCATCTTCTGTAATTTTTTTTCTTTTTTTTTTCCGTACACCTGCTCATTGGTTAGACATAACCAATTACTAGGATTATGTAAAAATACTTGGCATCTACTTAGCTTAAACATAATAACTTTGTTGCAGAGTTAATGTTATTATATTTTAAACCATGTTTATTGGAAATATATTGTGTGTTTGTTTCACTCCGGTATTGCAATCTTTTCAGATTGACTCAAGGTTTATATGAAAGATAATTGTAGATGTAAGTAGCTAAAACGATATCTGTGCATACACACTTTAGACTTTGTGTATTTTTGTGGTTAGGCCTGACCAAGAAACATTTACAAGTCTGATTGAAGTTCTGAACATGAAGCGGGAGAAGACTCACTACAAGGAAAAAGAGAAATGGCGACACTAGGGTGACGACATTTAGACACAACAGCCACTGCTTCTTTATTTCCACCTAATGGCTGCGGTTGTTACAATTGTAATATTAATTGTTGATTGGTCTTGTGCTCCATACCGCTTGGGTTTTGCATGATTTCACTATGTAAAGACTTACACAATATATCTTTTTTTTATTGTTAGATTACTTTTTTAAAACTAACATGAAACGATTTACTCTTAACTCAATCTTTCTATTCCATGGATTATCTTTATGCCATAACTTTATTTCTTGATATAACTTGTAGTGTTAGTGAGTCTTCTATCCTAACAGTGAGTTTTGACTTTTCATGGTTTGGGCATAATTTACTCAACATGTAGGAATGGAAAGCTAGGCTACTGATGGAACATTCTTCTTCTGTCAAATACCCTTTAGTATCTTATACTTTGGTTGACACCAAGAAGATTCAACAGGAACTTCCAAAGCCCGGGATTCTTGAGAGGTACATTCATCTCTTCCTTTCTTATTTCAGCTATATGTTTTGAAAGCATCTTGAGCAATTCAAAGATACTACTATCAAAGTAAAAGTGTATAAATGAATCACGGTTTAATGGAAATTATCAAAAATATGTTCTCTATTTTATATATGGAGAAACAAACAATTACTAGTATCTTATTCATATGTTTTGTAGTGAGAACTTCATGATTAACTAGAAATGGTTCTAGTTGAACTTCATGTTTCTAGTTGAAGTCTGGCGTGGAACTTCATGATTAAATTTAAAAAAATACTTAGAACCAGATGCTTCTGTCAATAAATGGTTGAGATGGTTGCATGTATAGATTTGTTTTATCAACTATTATATTTCTGTTGTATTTTTTCTTCAATGGAAATGTACATTTTCTGTTATTTCCTTGTAGTTAAATAGTATAGATAACATTTACTTTGACATCTGTGTTTGTAAACGTTAAAAATCATCTCTGTGTTGGAACCCTTCTCTTGCAGGGTAAAGATGGACAAGAAGTTGAGTACATGGTTTGGGAACATTTGTTGTAAGTTGGCAGCTGCAATTTTGGTATGCCTCGATGACATTTGGATAGTGAATATATCATATATCTTGAGATTATTGTGAATCTGATATACATTGAAATTCAATAACATTAAACTTTCATGAAATTCATATGAACCTAATGCTTAGTGACTCGCAGTCAACTTTACTGGTTCAGTAATTCACAATTTTGACCATTAGGATGTCCGAACTGGGTTTCGAGATCAACATGAGATTTGTAGGTCTTCGTCTCAGCTTTCTGACGAATACTCGCATGCTTCATTCCAATTATCGCAGCCCAAGATATGGTCTGAAAAGTAAGCAAGGGTAAATATGCTAATAATTCATAAAATTAATCAAAGATATACATTAGAGCACAAATATGACCCGAAGTTTAGAAACAGGCTAAGACGCTAAAATTAGGAGGAAAGAGCTTTCAAACTGTTAAAGTACAATGGTAGAAAACATGTTAGTGGTTCGGACCAAACTGAACTGGTGTCATGATTTGGTGAACTAGTTTGTTGTTTTTAAAGTGAACCGAACTGAAATTAAAGTAATAAGCTCAAATACTTCAATTTGTTTTTGACAAAAATTATACTAGAGAACTTAACCATTATAAGTTAGCAAGTAACCTTTGATTTTGATGTCTTCAAAACAATTATAAGTTAGTAGCGTTTGATTTCATTGTTCTCAAAAATTTATAATACTAAGCACAAATGTCTGACACATTGTATCATCTTTGGTCCAGGCGTCTAGCACATGATAGTGTAAGACGAGTAGAGTGTGTCTATGTTGATGTTGTAACAGACATGTTATTTAGTTAATAAATTACTTTAGTTATTGGAAAAGAAACGGTCTCGATACAAAGTTCTCATAATATATGATAGTGCATTATTAATTTTAAAAAGTATAATTTTATATAAATTATTTATTTATATTTGATTTGGTAATTGTGTGGAAGTTTATGCCTTTTGTAGTTTTTAAATTGTAATAACTTATTTGAAGTTTTTGATTTAAATTTGTTTTTGTTAGGTTCATGCCCAACAGAGCTGGTGATGGTACGAAGCAGTTAGATAAAGCTGCTAATGATCTAAACTAGCCAAAGAGGTTGTCGAGTGCTTTTTTTTGATTCCATGTAAGTTTTGGTGATAAAACTCTTGCCACATTGTATCTCATTTAAGTAATTTCCAGAGAGAACCAAGTCATTAACATAAACCAAGATAATGGTGATGTTTGATATAAGAAGTGTGCTCTGACTGAGATTGGTGATAACCCAGAAAAAAGAGCACAGGTGAGCTTGTGATGCCATTGGTGGCTAAGCATGCTTGTGGTCATACAATTGAAACAATCATCAAGTATTAACACCTCCTTATATGCTTTTCCGTTGGATCAATTGAGGGATGCCACGACAAAATTCTTTTGACTCATCAATTTCCAAAACTAGTATAAATAGATGCTATAAGACCATACCATTTTCATTCATTCAACTATCAGGAACTCTCCTATCAATCTATATATGGTCTGAACGAATCTCTCTAAGTTTGTGTGAGCATGTTTCGGTTCTGTTATTTTGGTTCAGTCTTGAGCGAATATTAGTGTATCGTTGTAATGCTGATATATTTCGGAGCATTTAAATTTCTTCCAATATACATTGAGGTTCTGTTATTTTTGTATTAACTATCTCATATTTCTCTACACCATATTATCCATTTCCCTGGTTAGTCACATGAACATGTTTAAGTGTATAAAGTTTAAGCGCGCACATAAAGTTAAATTCTACTTATTTGCAGGTTGTGATTGATTATGTATATCATTTGTTTCAATATTAGAACAGATTTTATTTTCTTAATTCATCTTTTAGCTGATCCTAATCTATCAGAACTTAATTGTCTTGTATTTTTGTTTCCAAAAATCTTTCCAAACTTTTCAATATCATTTAATCTTCACAAGTGTTTTGTGAAATACTAATATGATAACAATATTCCTGTGTATTTGCAGGATGCGATTGGAGCAGTTGCTAAGACATCAAAATCGTCTTCATCAGTCGTGGAGATTGAGATAGCACACTATAAAAAACATGGTTATTAGTATCTTACAATACACATATTTCTAATTCTAGTTATGTTCTCTCTTTTTCCACTTTTTGTTGAGGTTATTGGGTTTCATGCTTCTTATCATATTTGCTTTTAATATTTGCTAAAAATTCATTCTAATAACTGCGGTTATTATTTCAGGTTTAGGAAAACAAGTAATAAAAAAAAGCTTTCTACATTGTTTCTGGTGAAAGAAAGTAAAAAATAAAATCTTAATACTTTGCAAATTGGAACCAAAGGTAGGTTCTGTTTGTGAATTAGATTCCTATCTTTTAATCTTTGTTCTTTCTAATGGAACACAAACTAGAGAACTGGGGATACTGCAAATTGAAAACCAACAAATGAAAATGTGGATTCTTACAAGTTACATGTGTGGCTATTTCTAAGATTTCTGTCTTTATGCAATACGATCAATGTCTACCTTTATGCAATACGATATGTATTCACTATGTACATTATTTAATTTTCTTTTAGGTTAATGTAGTTGTTTCAGTTATGATATGTGGCCTGCAATAGGTGGTTTCAATGTGATAATTCAAGCTAGCCTTTCGGCAAAGCAACTTTCTATGGCTGCATGCTACCTTTCAATCGAATTTTGGCCAATGATTCTGCATTCCGAATGTGGGTCTATCTAAATCTTAGTGTTGCTTGAAATTACATCTGCTCAAAGAATCACTTGATATCTTTGATTTAGGATTATGATTGTGTATGCGATAAACATTTGTTCAAACCCCCTAAGTGTAATTGGTGGATAATGTAAACATTTGTGATAAAAAATTCTCTTTCTAAGTGCTCAATTAGACATTTGATTTTATGATACTACAATTGGTAGATAATGGTGTTAGCTATGATGTGTTAACTGGTTTATTAGCACAATAGGGGAATAAAGGGAACGAAATCATATTTTTATTAGTAAATTATATAGCGTTGGCCATTCTGACTCTATATTTAATTTGACTTTTGAGTTTTGACTTTAGCCTCGGTGTGGCCGACTCTATAAAATTTCATTGACTACTGAAATGTGGACATTAGAGTTTGCATGTCCGACTCTAAATGAATCTTTTAGCGTCGGTTTGGCTCACTCTACATGATTTGGTTGACTTTTAAGATGTTGAAATATTAGCCTCGGCTAATTGTAGAGTCGAATTTAAACTCGGCATAACCGACGCTACGGTAGCCTCGGAGTGCAAACAGCAGACGCTACCCAGTAGCTTCGAGTTTTTTAGCCTGCCCTCGACCCCGACGCTAATCCGACGCTATATCAGGATTAGCGTCGGTTTTAGCCCTATTAGAGTGGGTTTCTGGCCGACGCTAAATCACAGTTTTCTTGTAGTGACGTGATTACATTTAATTCATTAATTTTTCAAATTTTTACGGATGTGTCAGTGTCTTGGTGTCCGTGTCAGTGCTTAGTAGTTCATGACGCAATAACAATGACTGTGTACTTTATTCCTAATGGCAGCTTCATTTTGGCAGTTCTAACCTCTTACGACTGGCTATGTCCAATGGCTATCAGCTGCACAGCTGGTTCACGTATTCCATGCTTCTTTTATTTCTCAGTACTGCTGGATTTTGGGTAAGGACTAGTTTTCGGTAAAAAAAAAATCTTAGGACCTTCATCAATGTTTGCAGATGTTTTGAACTGATGTCCTCATGAGCTTAGCTCAGATGGTATGGACAATGCATAAAATATGCAAGGTCCGGGGTTCAAACCCCGGCCACCACCAAAAAAAGATGTTTTGATCTGATAAACTTTTCCAATTTTGCAGATGACTAGGTTGAATGAAGGACTGTCCTTGTTCGATGCAATTCTTATTGTTCCCATGTTTCAAATAGCATGGACATTCTTCTCAATCTGTACATGATTTATATATTTTCAGGAATATTAGGTAATTTCACGTCTATTTATACATATACATGTATTGCCTCTCCTTGCCACTGAGACTCGAAGAAGTTAAAATCAAACTATCGCTGAAAATTTATGAAAAATCTACATCTACTTTGATGAAATGGTGAAAATAATGACGTGGATGAGGAGACTAATTGGAATGAAGAAGTTTGTCAAATATAGAAAATTATTCACATATAACTCATGTTATAAGTACTACATGTATGTTTTAGAGGATTTCAGTTTTCCTATTTCTGCAATTGATGATCATTGGTATGAAATTGAATAGCAGTTTCTATAAGTTTCTTGGAACAAGGTACATATATTAATGTGATTGTTGTTGGTATAAATTGGACCCGTATGTAATTTTTCATTTTTGGAGTTGTTTTGTGGCATATTTTATTTTATTTTGCATTTGATAATGATTAGTAATGTGTTTGTTGTTTGGGATCAAAAAAATTAGTTGATTGCAAGAAGACTCAATAACTAACACTTCAGGTTTTTAATGATGACATTGAGCAATATAAACGATTGGGAATGGAATTATAATATTACCCCTTGATCTGGAAGTACAAACTGAAAAGAAGCTTCGATTTAGGTTGTTGTTAATTGTCATGACTTGATATACCCATGGTGAAAGATAAGAAAGATCTTGGAATCATGAAAGTCAAGGTCTTGTATTACCAGTTTAACAAAGAGGAGGGATTGGTTGTACTAGAAGAAAAGATGAAAAGTGTATGGGAAGGACCATAACATGATATAGTGGCTCAAGAAAGAATGAGTGATTCTTTGATAATTGACAGATTTCTTTGTAATGTTTTGACTTGGATGTGTAATATTAAGGTATTGTAAACATTCCTTATTTATTGTAAATCAATGGGAAATTTATCACTGAAATATCAAAAGATATAGATTCTATGTTTCTTGAACTCTTAATATCATGTGAAATAGTGATAAAGACAATTTGATCATGAAAATAAAATGTGGTTACACCTTTGTTAAAAAATGGTTAAATGCATATCATTTTTGGATAGTTTTCCTAAAGTCTGTCAAACAACGAAGATCATTCACCTCACTTTATTATCATTAAACAATGAGTAAATAGTTTAAACTCGAATACATATATTGCCTTAAAATGCCTTAAAATGATATTGTTTTCACTACATTTTATCACTTTTGATATTTCAGTGATAACTCGCCTTAAAATAATATTGTTTTCACAGGAAAATTATGTATAACCAAATATTTGAAGTGTGTAACCACAATTTTACAAAGGCGTAACCATGTTTTTTTTTCTCTTTCATGTGTTTAAAACTAGTCGTGAGACATACTAATTTACGAAAAAATGGTTACGCCTTTGACAAATTATGGTTATATTGTTCGTTTATTTGGTTATCTGTAACTTACATGTGCAAAAAAAAAAAAAAGCAATTCAAGCCAATAGTCAGTGAGACATTCTAATTTACGAAAAAATAGTGGTCACGCATATGTAAAAATGTGGTCATACAGACCATATATTTGGCTAGTTTTTCTTTCCCAGGTGTAAATAATATCGTTTTAGGTGAATCGAACGCATAATCTCATTTGATCACTGCACTAAAAGCATTTCCAACCATAAATAACCTGTTTTACAATCGGCAAGTCTATCACGCCTAAGGACGAACAAGTTCTAATTTATGAAAAAATAGTGGTCACGTATTTGTAAAAATGTGGTCATACATATCATATATTTGGCTAGTTTATATTTCCCAGATGTAAATAATTTCGTTTTAGGCAAATAGAACGCATGATCTCATTTGATCACTACATTAAAAGCCTTTCAAACGATAAATAACTTCTTTTACAATCTGCAAGTTTATCACACCTAAAGACGGACAAGTTCTAATTTCTGAAAAAATAGTGGTCACGCACCTTAAAATATGTGGTCACACAAAACATATATTAGGCTAGTTTATATTTCCCATGTATAAATAATCTTGTTTTATGCGAATCAAACACATAATCTAATTTGATCACTACACTAAAAGCAATTCCAACAATAAATAACTTATTTTACAATTTACGAGTTTATCACGCCTAAAGACGGACAAGTTCTAATTTCTGAAAAAATAGTGGTCATGTATTTGTAAAAATGTGGTCATACATGCCATATATTTGGCTAGTTTATATTTCCCAGATGTAAATAATTTCGTTTTAGGCGAATCGAACGCATAATCTCATTTGATCACTGCACTAAAAGCATTTCCAACCATAAATAACCTGTTTTACAATCGGCGAGTTTATCACGCCTAAAGACGGACAAGTTCCAATTTATGAAAAAAATAGTGGTCACGTATTTGTAAAAATGTGGTCATACAGACCATATATTTGGCTAGTTTTTCTTTCCCAGATGTAAATAATATCATTTTAGGCGAACCGAACGCATGATCTCATTTGATCACTACACTAAAAGCATTTCCAACCATAAATAACCTGTTTTACAATCGGCAAGTTTATCATGCCTAAGGACGGACAAGTTCTAATTTAGGAAAAAATAGTGGTCACGTATTTGTAAAAATGTGGTCATACAGACCATATATTTGGCTAGTTTATATTTCCCAGATGTAAATAATTTCGTTCAAAAGAGATAACTCATGGGACAATTATTGATGTCTTAATTTTTATTAAAAGCAATTAACTCCTTCAAAATAAGCTATAATCAGTTGATTGAAAATAACTTAAATGCTAATGGCTTAAATTAATCCATATTTGTTCAGATGCTGCAAAATATAAAGACATCAAGTGTAATGAACTTAAAATTGCAGTGGAAAGTTTCAATAATATTGATGTGAAAGAAGATCTCTAATGGATCAATTACACAGAATGAAGATAACAGAAACGTACGGAAAGAAAATTTCATGTACTCAAAATATCATAAGAATGAATCATGACAAAGGACAAGTTACCCAACCTTACAATCAATCCATGTACTCAAAATTTCATAAGAATGAATGATTGTTGAATATTTCCCTAAGTCAAGACTTAATATCATATCACCCACTATTGCCGTGAACTTTACTTTGTCGATTAAAAACTGAAGACAATTGTGTGATACTATCAAGAAGATGAGTGTTTAAATGATTATCCATGTGAGTACAACTAACATTGTAATTGAGCATTCCATACAAGAGAAGTGCAGACTTACACCATCCATTGTTAGACCAGTGGTATCAACACCTGAATGAAGTCCCATCATATATGGTGTAGGAGCATCAATATAATCTACTCCACTGTAAAACAGCAATGGAATGTATACATGCTTGAGAGAAAGAAAAAAAAACAAACATTAGAAGCAGGTCAACAAAAGGTGTCAGCATTTTAGGAAAATAGCATGATAAATTACAATCAAATGTGATATGCATAAAGAAGCGGAATAGAAAACTTTAAGTGGGACTGCTAAACAGACATTTACCCACGCGATAAAAAATTTACTGGGGAAGGGGGGCCATAATTTATCTATTTGAGGACGTTTGCTTAAACATTTAGTTAGATATAGTGATTAAAGGAAGAAAAAAAAGACCATGAGCAATCAGTCATAACATTAAAGGTGGTGCTGCGATAAAACTCCAGACTGGAATACATAAGTAAAGGATTGAATATCTGCCATCGGAATGGATAGATTAGGTGACAAATGGCCTCTGATGCAAGAGTTAGAAGTGAATACCTTCCACAAGAAAACACAGACTAAACAACCATTTTACAACTGAGTTGAATATACAGTCTAAATGACAAATCACCGAACAACTGAGATAAAATTGAGTAACACCAAGAGACTATCACTACTGGAAATTCACTTATCCTTTCATAACTTGTACGTTACTAATTTTCCTCTGGTAAAATTCCCATCAATAACAACACACTTCATGGCTATTTACTGTTGAATTCATTCATTGCGAAATATATCAAACAAACAACCTGATTATTTTAACCTATAGTGAACATGTCAACTAATACCACACTTCTCAGTATAAGAATGGATCAATATACTAACAATCTCTAATCATACAATAACCGTATACCATGACCTCGTTCCTAAGGTTCACGACCAAGTAACTAGGTGTCTGCTTGAATTGGCTTATTGGAGCTTATCTGCTGGTATAAGCATTTGTCAGACTCTTTGAGATAGCTTGTGAAAACAACTACTTAGCTTATAAGATATTGGTTTGACTTTATCTTATCTATTGTTATAGAAATAGCTTATACACAAGTGTTTATGCTATAAACACTTAATTACGTTGGTTATCCATAATCCATATAGGGCCTAAGTTATTTAAACCATTTAATCTATACAGAAAGCTTCTATAAACAATGTCTAACTTCCACATACACCAAAATCAAGTAGCAATTTAAGTTGAATAGAAAATGCAAGTACAGAATCATACCGGTCAAAACAATAGGATAACTCCGCGGAAACGTGGAAGGATCGTTCGGATCAAATCCTGAAGCATGGAACTCAACACCAGCCGGAAGAACACACTACAATCAACAATCACTCGCATTATTACATCATCTAAACTCGAAAAAGTGAAAGCATAGGAAGAAGATGTTTACAGTTGGAAGCTGAGGAGGTGGAGGAGGATAGAGAGAGTGAGTAGAAGGTTGAAATTGATCGAGAAGAAAAGGAAGATACATCCAACCAGGGCCGTGGTAGCCTTTGTTTCCATCAATGGATCGAATCTCAGGACCGATTCCGCATACAACGAAGTATTCAAAGATTTGAGACATTTTTGGATGATGATGAATCGAAGAATTGTGATTGCGATATCTTCTTCTCCTCTTTCCCCTGTATGGAATCGAGAAAGAAGAGGGTGCTTCAAGATCTACTTTGCTTTCGGTTTCTGTGAATTATGAATTTCAATGTGAATGTGAATTTGTACGTTATTTTAAGTTGAATTTGTGAATTTGAGGGAGTTTTGGTTGTTAAGCATTTTTTAGGTGCTGAAGCTTTTTCTTTCCGATGAGGGATTGAATTGAATGGATGGAATAGATGTGAAATAAAGTTTGTGTTTGTGCAAGAAATTGTTACAAAAGAAATATGTGTAATAATGATTTCACCCTGCATCAGCAGGAGAGGATTCGGTGGTGGTGGCAGACGAGAAAGAAAGAGGGAGTGGTGGTGGTGAGATAGAGAGAAGTGAGAGAGATCGATGGAAAAGGAAAAGAGAATAGAGGGATGAAGGAAAAGAGAAGAGAGGGACAATTAATGGATTGTGGGGCCCACTATACCACATGTCATTTTTTTATGTGGGTGTAGGAGTGGTATGCCACCTATGGTGGTATGTGTATCACCACTCCTTAAAAAAAGCAATTTCCTCTATATTTCTCACCCCCTCCCCCAAAGTCCTCTCTTACCCTCTCTCTAAGGCTTTGTTTGGATGCACAAAGAAAGTGAAAGGAAAGAATGAGAAAGGAAAGATTGTCTAAGGAAAGAAAGAGAGTAGAAAGTAAGAGGATTGTTTTGGTTGTTTGGTACAAGAGAAAGTGGAATAGAAAGTTGGAGGAAAGAAAAACCTAAATTTAGTAATTGACATTAATACCCTTAACAAAAATAATATGTTAGTATATATAAACTAATTGTCTATAGTTTTAGTGAAAAAATAAAATGTGGCATAAAACAACCACATGTGCTAACCAACGTTGTGCAGTAAATTATTTCCAAAAAAAAGAAGAAAAGAAGTTAGCGTTGTATTGAAAAAAATAAATGAAAAAAGACAACAATTGATATAGTAAAATGAATAAAGAATAAAAATAGGGGCATTTTGGACATTTTGAACAAAACACTAGTATTCTTCAAGCATTCCGTTCAAATGTGGGTGGAAAAGTTGTCAACGTGGGTCCCACAAAAATTCTTTCTTTCCTTAACCATTTTAGGGAGTTCCAAACAAAAGAAAGACTTTATTTCCCTCACCTTTCTCTCCTCACCACTTTCTTTCCCTTGAAACAAACATATCCTAAACTCTCAAACAAAGCCTAAAAGATTTTAAAAGAATTTTTTGTAATAAAAAGTCTTGTGATATTCAATTAAAACTCTTTGTAACTTAAAAAGTTGTGTTATTCAATCAAATTTTTTGTTATTAATAAAAGTCTTATTCAATCAAAACTCTTTAAAAAAAGTCTCGTAATATTCAAAATCATTCAAATTTCAAAAAATTATTTAAATAATTGGATTTTAATGTATTTTTTCATGAAATTTTACGATGAAAAAGTGTTTCACGAAAGCATGAGATTTCTTAAAATTGTTATTTCTATTAAGATTTCTCTCTCTCATCTCTTCCTCTATCCATCTCTTTAAAATAAATTAAAGTTGTGGAAGATAGTGTGTTATAATAACTTCTTTTCAACAAGTCTTTAAAAACAAGAGGTTAACAAAAATAAAACTTTTTTTTTTCGACGTTAAAAATAAAACTTTCTCTACTCCTTGAAAAAAGAAAACAGACCAAGACTCCAACTTCGACTTTAACGATTTCGTATCGTCCGTTCTACTCTCTCGAGACGCTGCACTTCCCATTAATACTTTCCACCTTGATCTTACATAAGATCATCATCTACGTCTCTATATTCACTACCCCGTTAACAATATCACCAGATGGGTCAACTTTGTGCTTCAATGCGGAGTTGAATATCTTCGTCTCCGTGTTGAAACAAGGGGGTTACCTAAATTACATGTTAGGATTCTCACTTGCAGAACCCTTGTGGTTCTCAAGCTTTCGGGTTTTAGTGTGGACGAGGGTTTTTCTTCTGTTTTACTTCCTTCTCTTAAAACCCTTTATTTGGAATATATTTGGTTCCCTAAACTTCGAGATTTCATGTCATTTCTAAGGGGATGTCCAATTCTTGAAGATTTTCGCACATATGATGTAACATTTGATGTTAAGGATTATCTAACTTGTAACGAGTGGAAGAGCTTTTGCTTAAGTAATTTGGCCAAAGCTGATATTGATTGCGCTCATTGTTATTTCTGTTTGAAGCAGTTCGCAATGTACCTTCTCTGCGCTTTGAAATTAACGAGGTTTGTTTATGATATTTACTGATAAAGGAATGGAACAGAACAATGTGATTGTTATGTGGAGTATTTTGTAATTTCCTTTTTATTTTTTGTGTGAGAATTTTACATTGATTTCTAACTATTTATCTTTCTACATATTTGAACTAGGTGCTTTACCTTGATGATTTGATTCCTACATTTCATAATTTGACCCAACTGGAGCTTCTTTGTCATGATTATAGTTGGCAATTTGTAGTAGAAGTTCTCAACCACTGCCCTAAGCTTCAAAAGTTGGACATTGATCAGGTTTGTTAAGGATAATAATATCTGATTTATTTGTTGCACCATTTAAAAGTTAGGTTAGGCATAACTCAACCGTACAAAATCGACATGTGAGCTGATAAATTTCATTGTGTCATCCGGTGCGGACTTTTAACACACACCTTTATGTTTTATTTTTTATTTTATGTGCATTATTAACAGGCTGACTTAGACGAGGTACATTGGTTTAGAGAGGATGACATAGAAAGTTGGGTGGCCCCAGATTCTGTTCCGCCATGCCTTTCATTACACCTTAAAACTTGCAATCTTTTCAATTTATTAGGCCTACCAGAAGAGCTTAAACTAGCAAGGTATATTCTGAAGAATGCAAGAGTTTTACAAACCATGAAAATCTGGAATGGTGTGCATCCTGAAATAGAAAGAACATTATCCTCATACCCAAGGGCCTCTTCAACGTGCGAGCTTACAGTTTATCATGATTCATGATACTCTTTCATTCCTGTCATTTAGTTAGCTAATTAGCTTCTGCGATGCAATTGCTAGTTTTGGTGGTTTGAACTAGAACTTTGATGGTCATTAACTTTGTCTATGGTGCATAAGTTGAGGAAAATTGTAGCTTAAACAATCTAGTACTTGCTTACCTATTTTTATTTTCATTTGTTTATGAATTCATAGCTATGTTAATCCATTTTGTGACTAGTTGTATGCTAAATTCTGATTTGATGGTCATGGAAAAGTGTTCCTTAAATAATCTAGCATTTGCTTACCTATTTTTGTTTGTCTACGTTGATCCATTTTGTAAGAAGTTGTATGATAAATTATGATCTGATGCATAAACATAGGTAGGAGTGTGCAATTGTTATAGTAAGGTTCCATCGATAAACCTAATTTTGTTCTTGGATTAAAGAGCGGTCTTCATAGCATGCGACCAAGAATGATAATTGTTGCTGATTAACGGTGGCGAAACAATCCTAGGACCAGGATTATCCCTCGGATGCATGTTGAACGGATTCAACATATCAGATTGATGATCCTTGCGGCGGCAATTTCTAGAAGGACGAACGCTTCCTGAACGACTACTGCTAATCAATTCGTCATCACTTGAAGACATCGTGAAGAATCAGGAACAAGATGAAGATCGGAATCAAGAACAAGATGAAGATCAGAATCAAGAATTGATACAGCACAAAGAAAGAATGGGGAAAAAAACAGTGTGTGTGATTCAGAACCTCGAAGGCTTTGATACCATGTGAAGAGTGAATTTGGGGATGAAGATTGTAACAGAAAATTGAGCCTTGCTCATATGAATCATTCTGAATCAGAGAAATTGATGAATTATCAAATGGGAATTCTGTTTCTATTAAACTGTAACAAATGTGACAGAGAAGTGCTTATATACAAGGTGAAGAGTAAAAAACTTCTAATTTCTTCTAAGTGACGACTAAATAATGTATTAGACTATAAAATATGTACAACTCATATTTTATCATATTTAGAACAAATCCTAGCCCAAATGCATAAATAAATATCCACCAAGATGGAGGAGGTAGCTTCACTTAAAACAAAGTTGTTTTGAATAGGATCATTCAATAACCTTCCCCCATTTCATCCGAAGATTCCCAACAAGATAATGCTTGCGTTGAGATCCTTTCAAGTAATTATCTCATCTTTAAAGATTATTACAAGCACGTTGCTTGTAACCTCCATTACAGGGTTCATATATGATCAATCAAAGTTGTATTCAAACAAGTTTACTCAGAATGGATATGCTTAAAATACAAAAAGAGATTGAAGAAAGGATGGAAGGTAGATTTGGAGTGTATCAAGAAGGAAATGGAAGAGCTGACACGTAAAGCCTCATAACGATCCAAGTTGAAATCGACCTTCAAATTGTGAACTAACCTAAACACCGACTTGATTCGCATTGAAAATGATTGAAAATACAAGTTTACCCAAACTCAGGCCTACAAATGGAATTCTAGAAAATCATAGTAGGCTTGGAACTCCAATGTCAAACCTAAATCGATTACAAACATTCCCTAGAAAAAGCTAGAGCATTATCTATTTCCCCTCCAACCACCTTGCTTCATCCCTTGCAACTGATGTCAGAAGCGGTTCTTTAGGTTGAACAACTAGAAGATCTTTACATGAAAGAAGTGGCAGTTGACCAGGCCATACAAGAAGGTACGATAACACTTAGGTACAATACAAGAGATAAAATCTATTTGTCAAAGTTATGAAAAATCTTTTTTAGTTTGTTGCACTCAAATGAATGAAACATGTTGCTGATTTTCACCTCATATATTGTGCAGGTTTAGTTTTCCATATTCATCGTGTGAACTCTTTAATAGGTTGATACGTTCTTGTGAATCAAAAAAATTTAATCTGGTTGAGTTATACGATATCAACAAGTTTTCGACTTTTAAGTTCCTATGGTAACAACATATAAAAACATAACAAAAACAATACAAATTTTATTAAAAGTTATAAAAACCCAGAAGAATCATTTTCAATAAACTCTGAGAAAATAATTGTATTTGCTTAAATCTCCACCATACCAAAGAAATGAAAAAAAATGTCAAACTAATAAAACCAGTTTTTTTCTAAAAAGAGAATTATGTTATTACAAATATAAAGTTCATAAATAAAAAAATATATTAAAATATAATTTACATGAGAAAAACATAACCATTCAATAAATGAAAATATAAACAAAGGTTTAGTATTGACGGTATGCCTTTGGTAATTCGTAGATTTGATTTGTATGTTTGATAACTATTTTAATGATAAGATCTTCATCTTCAATTTCACCATTACATTCATCTTCATAAAGTATCATGAAAATCAAACAAGAACTGACCTAACCCATAATTGAACACATAAACGTCTTATTTAATTTATCAGATCAAGGAAATTTTTGAAAACAGTGTTGACATCGTTAAATCGGATATAAAATGACACAACTTGGAAATTTAGTTTGTTCATGAACTTGTGAGACAATACAATTTATTAAATTGAGGGATTCTTCAAGGCCAAGAGCGCGCTTTTAGAACCACTTTCCAGCCAATTACGAGCTGCAGCCATTTCCATTGCAATAATGAAACCAAAAAACTTAGCTTCCATGACCAAAAAGGCCTCTATATTGGGCGAGAAACAACCCAAAAAAGTTCCACTATGATCACTAAAAATACCACAGCAAACTACATTATTTGCATAAATGGCCATTACAATAAAATTATTATTATGACAATTAATCTCCAAAGCAATGCATTGATGAGAGACAAAAATGACATTTGCCACCAAATCATCCCCCCATAACTCCCAAAGAGAAGGAAGAATGGAATGTCGATTATTCACACAAAAATTAGTAAAAATAACACTTCTCTAAAACATCTAGGGAATGTGAGCAAAACTCACCATTGGCTCAGCTATAAACATCAAATTGGGACGATGAGTATCATAAAAAAAGTTTAAAATAAATTCTAGATTCAGGATTGCCAATTCCCCGTATATTCGAATAGAAAATCTTCATTGGGTTGAATTCAAAGAAGGACCCTTAGAACGGGTTTTATAAGATTTATTCAACTTCTTCCTTTGGATCTTCGTTAAGCAAGTAATAAACGACGCTTCTTGTCCATCAGTAGCTGCTGCAACCGCTTGTTGAATAAATTCAAGAACTTTTGTAACAACCAGACAACGATAAGGAGCAAGAACAGATAGAGGATGTTGTCCTGGAAGAACTTGTGAAATCTCACTCGGATTAACAATATTATCATAGTTAAAAGTTCATTAGTTTAAGGAAGTAGCTCTTCTTTTCTATGTCTTGACCCATTTCCATTAGGACTTTGTTATGTGGTATGGAATCATCATCCAAATTGGATTTGCATCAACATAAATATTTATAGATTTTACTCTTGGGTGTTGTAGTTGAATAGCTTTTATGAAATTCCTTGATGAAGTTGTACCTTTACTGGTCCATTAAAAGTTCTCAATAAGAATCCAAATTAAATACTTCTTAAAATGAACACGACACTGACAAATATTGTTTCGATCAGTTCCATTTTCTCAAATAATTAATTTATTGTTGACTACATATGAATGTCGGTATTGTGTCCACTATCTGCATTTGTACTGCATATCATGCTAAACTCAAATGTCTTTCCTACTCTACAGACTCAACTGGAGAGATAATAAAGTTCGTCATGTTGGACTTTTCAACTACTGGGAATTATGAAATAAGGACTTTTCCATGCTTTTTTTCTATTACTAGTATGAAATCCTGCATCATTTTGTTTGCTATAGATATATTATACTTACAGAGGATTAAAAATAACAATAAAAAATATTCTTGTTGTTAACCAATTACATTGTTGGACTCTTTCACAGGATTACAATCCTCAAGATATAGAAGAAGCATCAATATTTTCTTCAACTTTTGCACAATCATGTGCAGAATTTTCAGGAGGATCATCAGAAAAAAATTCTAAAGGCAAGAGTATCCTCAAGATTGGGATGAAATCTAGGCTGACCACCAACATGAATACCGCTTTTGTTAGCTTTTCCTACACGAGTTTTACGTTTCCTTGAATTCATACTTCACTTCCGCTTCACAATCTTCATAACGAAATCTCCATTACCTAGCACCAATTACTTCCACCACTTTACATAACGCATGGTAACATCTGCCTCGAACAGTCTTGGTGGAAAATACAAATTTTTATCAGACATGGGCCTAGAGTAGTTTTTCCAAGCAATATACTCTGTATCGTTGAACCTAGCCACATAACTTGAAACATCTTGGTCAATTCCAAATTGCATAGAAACTCTATGTGGAAGATATAGCTCTATAGAATCAAATCCAATAAGCTTAGAAACTCTCAAGCATGTAGAAAACGAAAAATTGCACACTTCTCAAGATATCTGACATATGGACGCTAAAGAAAATCATCGACAGTTGTGCCTAATGCCAACTTAACATTGTCAACTTTCAAGGCCAGAACCTTATGCCACCTAAACAATAAATGTTCTATGTGGTTGATCAACATGGGTTGTGGTTGCAAGTTTGTGAGCCTCGCCCAACCCAAACTTGAACCAAGTAAAAAGGTGATAGAAAAGTAAATTCAACAGGAAATATATCATCACCAACAAGATATTTTGACAGATCAATAATTGTTTTCGTAAATAAAGTTAAATCCTTATTTATGCTAGCCAAAACAGTTGGCGGCAAAGTAATTCGATTTCTTCTAGCAAGACTAATAGCAATAGAAAACAAATAACGTTTCACCATTTTTCTATGAGGAAAAACAAATATTGACTACCAAGTAGCAAGGAAGGCTTCATGTTCAATTCTATCATAGTTTCTTGTCAAAGATTATAACAATTTCTTATATAGAGGATGAAAGGCTAAGAATGTTAAAGGTGGAAAAATCAGTATAAGTAAAATAAGGAATCTATTAATTATTGCACAAAAATTATTTTCCTAATGGTTATATTTTCCATTTAGTCAAGTAAATAAAATAAAAAGTAAAAAATTGTTATACTTGCCACTTTTAACATTCTTTGTCTTTCATCCTCTATATAAAGAGTTACAATAAAGGGTATATTCCCCAAGTGATCTACAAATTGTGTTGAGGAGAGAACTATCATATTAATCATGCACAGAAAATATCCTATCTAATTGTTTCAAGGTACCATTCAAGAAGATGTTCATGGCAAAGGACTGGGTCTGTTGCTTAGAGACAACATCAATTTTAGTATTAATCAATAATTTTTCAATTTCACTACCTTTATCGATGAACATATCCATCCATAATGATGTGTAAGTGTGACCTTCATTCTTATTTGTAAGTTGCCCTCTTTCAAGGATCAATTTGCTTTCTTTTAAGAGTTGGTTAATCAATGGAATTTGCAATAGGTTTGAGTAAATGTGTTGTTCAATGAGTTGGTTCACTATCACCAGTTGCTGAAAGCACGAAATCTTCCTTCACCTCCATGATGTTATCCTCCAATGATTGTTCAATCATTATGTATATGAGACTATGCATGAGAAGGCTTGCCGAGAAAATATGATGGAATTGAACATGAATCCTTCCTTTCTACTTGGTTGTCAATTTTTGTTTTTCTTCATACAAAAAATGGTGAAAAGTTGTTTGTTTTCTGTTGGTGTAATCTTGCTAGAGGAAATCCAATTGCTTTTGTGGCAGTTGTTTTGGCTAGCATAAATAAGGATTTAACTTATTTAAGAAAAAAAATTATTGATCTGTCAAAATATCTTGTTGGTGATGATATATTTCCGGTTTAATTTTCTCTTCTATCACCTTTTTAATTGGCACAAGTTTGGGTGCGGGAGAGGTTCACAAACTTGCAACCACAACCCATGTTGATCAACCGCATAGACCCTTTACTGTTTAGGTTGAATAAGGTTCAGGCCTTGCAAATTGACAATGTTAAGTTTGCATTAAACTGAAGTGTCAATGATTTTCTTTGGCGTCCATATGCTAGATGTCCTGAGAAATGTGGAATTTTTTTTATCCAAATAACGAAATTTGGGTACCATTTTAGAAGGATTTGGATATATAAAAAATAATACTTTGATTTTCTATATGCTTGAGAGATTTGAGCTTGTTGGATTTAAGCCTATAGAGCAATATCTTCCACATAGAGTGTCTATACAATTTGGAATTGACCAAGATATTCCGAGTTATGTAGCTAGGTTAAACGATACAAAGTATATTGCTTTGAAAAACTACTCTAGGCTCATGTCTGATAAAAATTTGTATTTTGCACCATGACTGTTTGATGCATATGTTACCATGCGTATGTAAAGTGGTGGAAGCAATCGATGTTGGGTCATGGAGATTTTGTTAAGAAGATTGTGAAGCAGAAGAGAAGTTTGAGCTCAAGGAATTGTAAAACTCGTGTAGGAAAAGCTAACAAAAACGGTATTTATGTTTGTGGTCAGCCTGGATTTCGTCCCCATCTTGAGGATACTCCTTCCTTTAGAATTTTTTTCTTCTTCTGATGTTCCTGCTGAAAATTATGCACATGATTGCGAGAAATCTGAAGAAAATATTGATGTTTTTTTTTCATATCTATTGACGATTGTAATCATGTGAAAGACTACAACAATGTAATCGTTAAACTACAAGGTCTTCAGTTTCACTCCGATATGGTTGTTCAGTAAGAAGCTAAAGAAACGGTTATAGAAAAAGGAAAAAAGAAAGTAACCATGAAATGGTTTTGTTAGAAAAGGAATACTTGAAGAATCAAGAAGAACTTGTGTGTTTGGCAAGGAAAAAAAAAAAGTTCTATGACAATTAATGTATTTGAAGAAGAAGAGGGATGAAGAGTTTAGGCTACTCATTGTTCTATGGAATCAACAACCACCATCTTCATCTTAATAAATGATCTTGTTTTTGAATTCTCTTATCCTACTATTTTTTTCAAAACTCGGTATCCGATCCGAGGATCGACTAATTCGAGAGGACCAATCTCACCGCCCACTTGCGTTGGCCCCATTCTAAGCTAGTGGACTTGCCCACCGAAATTAGTACTAGAGGGAATCGAACCTGAGACCTTGAGAGGAGCACACTCCAAGATCCCAAACCAACCACTAGGTCAACCCCAAATGGGTTAATTCTCTCATCCTACTTATGACAATGATTCTCTTTTCATACTCTCTATTTTGTTGATAACAAATTTAGGATATATAAATTGTAAGACTAGTTTTGATGCGTTATGATATATATTTTTATTAACTGATATGATTGTGTTACCATTACGAAAATTGCTAATATTTAGATTCTTACATCTTGTCCAATGGCCACCAGACCTTGATTCTTTTACGTCCAACCTATGCATTACGAACGTCTTGCGGTTCAGGCACCTAAATAAAAAAATTAAAGGGTCTAAATTAAAAGGAATAATTAATGGCAACAGAAACTTTGATTAACAAACAAATAGTGCATTAAATTCTGATTCAAACTTTGTTTACTATCGTACCTTATTAGAACTAGCAGTATTGAATCCAGAAGTCCTAGCTCAACTGGCAAAATGCCGAAATTGTTAGGCCGGATGCCATGACCGGGGTTCGAACCCCGGTACCTCCACTTGTGTGTGTGAGTTTATAATGACTTTGCCATTTCGTCTATCTACCAAAAAAAAAAAAAAACTAGCAGTATTGGTACTTCTTATTTCGAGTTTGTGTCATCTATAATTTGGGCATCTCTCGCGCATTTGTTACCTGTTTCAAGACCTTTTGTCCTCTGATTTTAAGAATGAAGAGTTGAATAGGTACTACCTAAAAACATTACAAATTCTTAGATGTTAAGGAAGTACATTTGGAAAACTTATTAATGAAAGAATAACAACAACAATGGAAACAGTTAAGGTTAAATGTTAAGTACCTTGTAATATGATTCATCATGCTCTTTTGTTGCATCCTTGTCCATGGTTTCTCATTACACTTCAGCTATTTTCTCAGCAGTAGGGGCAGCTTCATATCTCTCAACTTCCCTAAAAAGTGAGCCCCCAAAGAAACGTGGAAAAAAGTCATCAACTTCAAAGAAAGAAGCTTTTGAGGACGACGAAGAGGATCCAAGAATTTGTGAATCCATTCAACCTGGAGAAACTACTGATATAGCAATTGATGATGGAAAATCCAAATTCTTGTTCACAGTGATACAAAATGTTCGGTATGTATAATTTGAACAATAAAAAAATGGCCACGCAAAATTATATTTATCATATATAATTTATATTAGATTTAATTACACTTTTGGTCCTATAAGTATCACGAACTTCTGATTTTGGCCCCAAAACAAAAACAATAACAACCCAGCCCCCTAAGTCTAGCCCCTTTTGCAGTTCTGGCTCCCCAAGCCAATTTTGACTACAAAAGGGGAATCACTTATGAGGCTGGGTTGTTATTGTTTTTATCAGGGGGCCAAAATCGCAAGTTTGTGATACTTAGGGGGTCAAAAGTGTAATTAAACCTTTCAGAAACACATAAACCATAAATTAGGCAAGCTAAATCTAATCCTAAATTAAAAAATAAATAAATAAATAATCGTCTATTCAATATTCAAAATAAAATTTTCATAAATTATGAACAAAAAAATAATTCATAAATTAAAAAATAATAAAATATAAATTGAAGGAAGAAAAACATGATCAATTATTAAATTTAAAGCTGAAATTCAATTTATAATCAAGTAAAGTTTAACCAGAGATATAGTATTAACGATATACCTTTGGTATTTTGTCGATTGGATCTGTATGATTCATGATTAATTGAATTACAAGATCTTCGTCTTCAATGTCATCTCCACCTTCATCGTCATCATGTGTTATGAAATTTTGACAGAAATTGACTTGACCCAAAATTGAACGTAGAGTGCCCTTGTTAAGTTATCAGATCTCAAATATTGTTGAAACCAATGTTGACATTAGTAAATTGGGTATAAAATGTGTTCAAATGATGCAACTTGAATATTTAGTTTGTTCATAAAACTTGTTGACAAAATTTCATATGTAATTGGTCGACTCATAGAGACGTTAATATGTTTCTGATAAAATAAAGAATACCTAGTAGCACAAGAAATTAAAATCAAATAACCTGAAGAAGAGATTTTTTATTTTTTTTAAGGAGCGTGAAGAAGGGTTAGATATGAGGAGAAAATAAAATAAAATAAAAAACTAGATCTAATCAAGAAAAACAAAGAAGATGAGTGAATGGGTGAGAAAAAATAAACCGTCTACAACACTTCTTTATATTCGGAGTAATAAGAGAGAGGGCTCAATTTTAGGGTTAGGGACTATGGGCATGGGCCTTGAAATATTAGATGTGATTTTAATATGGCCATTACTTTTTCCACCCTACTGGTTTCTCACGCGCCCTATTTTTGTCCCAAATTACCCTTTGCTCGAAAAGTAAAACTTGAACGCTATCCGTCATATAGAATCCAAAACTAGATGAAACCTTGAATTACAGAACAACATTGCATATATATTAGAAACAAATAATAGAAAACGACTAAAATTAAAAGAGAAAAAAATGAAAAGAAACAAGAAATGAATATCATTTTATTAATATATCATATCTTTCATAGTAAATTTACATTTTCATTGAAGCTTATTACACAAGTTAATTAAACACCTAAAGCTAAACATGTGGTACAAGAAGATGGAGGGGAAAAGGGGGAAAGAGAAGAAGATGGAGGGGGAAGGATGCGGGGGTAAGTTTTTTTTTCCTCTCTAGGGCAAAGTAGACTTTGATGGTCAACCATACATCTAGATAGGTCAACTTGACACCCAAACAAATGGTGCAAATTTGCATGGTACCACCATGTCTTTTGCCCATTCATTCAATCCCTAAAAATCTAGAGTAACCTTCTTGTATGAAAGTCCAATGATAGAAACACATTGTAGAAGAAAAGAGAAAGAGAGAATGCGATATGATGGAATGAGAAATTGTGAAGAATTGATGGATATTTATAAAGATGAATTTGTAAAGGATGGTGCATATAGTGTAACGGATCATTAAGTACGATAAAAAAAACATGGTAAAACATGGTCTGTCCAATAAATACCTTTTAAAAAATGTGTTTAATGACTAACTGTTGCTGAGCAAGTAACCATCCAAACTCTGATCTAGTTCAGATTATATAAACCGAACTTATCCCATAATTTTTCGGTTTATATAATCCTAACTAGCTCAAGACTATATTAAATTTGCCACTTTATAAGGTGAGGGAGAGTTCAAATTATATAATCTGAACAAGTTCAGGACATGATTTTTTCCTATAGTCCACATTGCACCGACAGTTAAGTTTGGGGTTGTGATGACAGGTCATCTTTCGTTACTTAAGGACAAGCAACAGTCTAAGTTTGGGGTTGTGATGACAGGTCATCTTACATTATTCTTAGCATGTTTTTCAGCTTATTTTAGTAGGAAATAGCATCAAAAAGGAGGAGTATTAGAACGATTGCCTATGATTTTGGGACTTTTTTTAATGTTTTCTATATTCTGGTCTGTAATTCTAGTTTTGCCGAAACATAGCAATTTGAGGGGGTTTTTGAAGTAATTCATGAAGAAATCATGCAAATCAGCAAATCAAGAACAACCGAAGAATTGTGAAGACTTAAGAGAAAAGAATAAATATTCAAGAGGCCTCAGAAAACTTACAAGTGGGAAGAATTATGTTCCCAAAGTACTGAGGCAAGTTATTTGAAGACGAAGACCTAAAAACGACAGAAAATCGGAGAATGGGCTCGAAATATATACAAATGCGCCTAGGGCATTTGAAATGCGTCTAAGGCATGCATGGGGAAATGCACTATGTGCCACATGCATTTGCTATGCGCCCCGTGCATGCAAAAAGTCGGGGCACAACTGTATTTTCATGCTTCCGAAATGGGTAAAGCCGCACTTTTAGCCAAAACCCAGGTAGAAACTCTCACTATAAATACCAAGTTTCCTCATTTAGAATTTCTCGTTCAGAACTGGAGCAGTTCAAGAGGAAGGCTCTGGAGCTTCGGGAAAGTTTCTATCTACTCCTTGATTTTCTATGGTATTTTTTTTTATCTTTAGTAATTTGGTTTTAGTTACCATGTGTAACTAAATCCTTTTAGGTTAGTGTTCTAAGATGAACGTCTGTATTTTTTTTTTTTTTGTATATTTATTTAACATAATATGTCGTTTATTTCATTTATTTATTCTTTTGTTCGATATTAAGTTTTATTAGATTATAGTTTTATTTCTGTGAGAGCTGCAACCTTATATTAGGTACTTAGGCTGTGACATGACCTCATATTTCTATCACTAACCGGATGCTTATATCTTGATATTTATATCCCTTTACTGATAACCATTTGTCTAGGAAGTAAGTGATTATTAATTAGCCAAAGATACCATAGGAATTTTTGACCCTAGACGTAGGTACCCAGTGGATGATACCCATTCGGTCATGTGGAGCATCACTGAAGCTAGGAATTAACTGGTTAGTAATTAGGGAAACAAGCACCTAGTTGTCCAACTTAAGGCTATAACCTAGTAAGACCATTCTCTTGAAACCCTTAGTAAGGTAGACATAGATTTGGGTTGTCTGTTTGTAGAACTACTAAGTGTAGAGAGAGAGAGTTCTATGAGTGTCCTAAGATTCATAGATGGGCAGACCTAAGGGAACCTTGGCCTTCATTGCCTTGGGAAACACTGGAAAGCCAATTTAAGTTTATGTTTCAATTACCTTTGAATTAGCAAGACCCCGCACGTAACGATCACCGTGCGATCAGCAGGTGCAGTTAGCCAACGGAGGGAAAGGCCTAATTAGGTACCCAGTGGATGATGCCCATTGGGTCAGGTGGTGCCCTACCTATTTAAGAAACTC
Organism: Medicago sativa; assembly: GCF_051527215.1. NCBI lineage: Eukaryota > Viridiplantae > Streptophyta > Magnoliopsida > Fabales > Fabaceae > Medicago > Medicago sativa. The sequence goes on along the minus strand of NC_140755.1, from coordinate 33,836,784 downwards.
CCAACAGCCTCATCATTTGTATAGTCTACCTAAGATAATTATAAAAATAGGTAACTAGAATTGTTCGGACGAAAGGACAATCCTTGTGGATACGATACTCTACTTGTAACAGCCATGTAGGGTGGGTCCCGCATGCACACCTCAGTGGCACCGGCCTCGCCTTATGACCCCCGGCACTATTACTCACAAGCTTAATCACTACCCCCTAATAGTGTTTTTGTCTCCCGTGGGAATCGAACCTAGTACCTGGGGATAAGTACTAGTTCAATGCATTCCCACTACTAGGTCTGCACGCTTAAGCGTCCTGCTTCAGTTCTGTCAAAAATCAGTTACGGGTTCCAACCCTTTTTCACCCAAAATCTCAATTTTGATCTTTCCAAACCCCAAAACTTAATCTCAAAGATGTTTATAGGTCACATACACTTCAAAGCACTTAAACATGCACAAGTTTTGAGATCACAACTTCATTTTAACAATATTCACCAATTCACCAAACTTCCACAACTTTCAACAACAACAACAAATCTCATCAACAATTCATCATTTCAATGATACCCATTGCATCAATTCATCAACAACACATCTAACAACAACAACAACAACAACAACATCTAATCATGAAATCATCCACAATTAAACAACCACAACTTAATTCTTCACCAATTTCACTCAAGAACATGTCATATTCATATAAACCCATTTTGACATACCAATTCAACAACAACAACACAATTATCATTCAATTCATGCATATAATCGTATCATCAAAATTAAGCACGAATTTCTACATCTAAAATCAAATTAATCACTTAACCCAAATAAGCAATTATGCAAAGAATTAGGGAAGAACAACAACTATTAATTATGATTGAATTCTAACCCCCTTACCTTAATTCTTCACAATCGCCAACTAAGGCTTCACTTTAGCTCCCAAAAACTTGAATCTCTATCCTCCTCTAGCTCTCTCTAGCTTTCCTCTTCAAACCCTTTCTTCTCTTGTCTTTCTCTCTACCTCTTATCTCAAAATGTGAAAATGATTATGTAACCCTATTTCCTCTAAACACTAGAGTTTATATAATTGGGCTCAACTCACGATGTCTTAATGGGCCTAACCCATTCACTAAACCAATTCAAAATGTTTCTACCCACTTAACGGTAAAATGTAGTAATAACGGTCACCTAACGGTTATGAATAAATTACTACACTCTCTAGTAACTTAATAAAATAATAATGGCTCTCACTAAGCACTAAAAATAATCCTCATCAAGATTACTAAATTACCCTTACTCACAAAATGGCTAAAATGCCCTTAAGTCCAAAATGACTAAAATACCCTTCTAACACCGAATTCTATGATTCCCAACCAAAATACACACAGAGGCAATTAATCACATAGGAGCACATATAAACACACATAAAAATAATTAAATAAATAATAAAACAAATCTAGCGAAAAATTGGGCTGTTACAACTCTCCCCCACTAAAAAGAATTTTCGCCCTCGAAAATTACCTAACGGAAACAACTCTGGATACGAAACCTTCATCCTACTCTCCGATTCCCAAGTGGCAGTCTCACCAGTTGGTCCAACCCAAATCACTTTAACCAAAACGATCTCCTTGCCATGCAAACGCTTCACCTCCCGATCCTCAATCCTAACTAGCCAAGTCTCAACGGTCAAATTATCTCTTACTTCCAAATCATCCACTTGAATCACATGAGACGCATCATACACATACTTCCGCAACTGAGACACATGAAACACATCATGAAGATTTGACAAAGATGGTGGTAACGCAATTCGATGCGCTACAACCCCAACCTTCTCAATAATCTCAAACGGTCCAACAAAACGAGGAGTTAACTTCCGACACTTCAAAGCACGACCATCACCGGTTACATGATTCACCCTAAAAAACACATGATCACCAACCTGAAACTCAATGTCCTTCCTCCTCTTATCATGATAACTCTTCTGCCTACTCTGAGACGCTCTCATCTTTTCTTGAATCATCTTAACCTTTTCTGTAGTCTCTTGCACAACTTTCGGTCCTAACAAAGCACTTTCACCTGACTCATACTAACACAACGGTGTTCTACACCTTCGACCATACAAAGCTTCAAACGGTGTCATTCCGATACTAGAATGAAAACTGTTGTTGTAAGTAAACTCAATCCACGGTAGACTTTCGACCCAACTAACACCATGCTCCAACACACAAGCTCTCAACAAATCTTCCAAACTCTAAATAGTCCTCTCCGTCTGACCATCAGTCAGGGGATGATAAGCATAACTCAACCTCAACTTAGCCCCCAAAGCAGCTTGCAAACTCTTCTAAAACTTAGAAGTAAACCTCGGATCCCGATCTGACACAATACTAGAAGGAATACCATGCAATCTAACAATCTGCTCAATGTAGATCTCAGCCAGCTGCGCTATAGACATACCGGTCTTGATAGGAACAAAATGTGCTGACTTCGTCAACCGATCAAGAATCACCCAAATCGAATCGAAACCCTTCACAGTCTTCGGCAACGCTCCGACAAAATCCATCGAGATACTATCCAACTTCCACTCTGGCACAAACAACGGTTGCATCAAACCTGACGGTTTCTGATGTTCAATCTTAGACTTCTGACAAACCAAACAAGCATAAACAAATTCCGCGATATCCTTCTTCATTCCATATGCCACCAAAACAACCTCTTCAAATCCTGATACATCTTAGTCGCTCCTGGATGAATACTCAAACTACTTCTATGACCTTCTTCCAAAATCCGTCTCTTAAGCTCAAGAACATCTGATACACAAACACGATCACGAAACATCAAAACACCGTTCTCACCCAATCTGAAGTCTCCACCCTTACCTTGGTTAACCAACACCACACGATCAACAAGTTCCAAATCTTCCTTTTGCCCATTCTTGATCTCTTCCAAAATATTTCTCGTCAGCTTCAACAATCCCATCCTCACACCATCTGGTGTCAACTCACTAACCAAACTCAAGTCTCGAAACTGCTCAATCAATTCCAACTCTTTCACCATCAAAGCATACATATGCAATGACTTCCTACTCAAAGCATCCGCAACAACATTCGCCTTTCCAGGATGATAACTCAACTGAAAATCAAAATCCTTAAGGTACTCCAACCATCTTCTTTGCCTCATATTCAGCTCTTTCTGGTTAAACAATTACTTCAAACTCTTGTGGTCACTGAACACCTCAAACTTATAACCATACATATAATGCCTCCAAATCTTCAACACATACACAACGATCGCCAATTCCAAGTCATGGGTCGGATAATTCTTCTCATGCACTTTCAACTGCCTCAAAGCATCAGCCACAACCTGACGATTCTACATAAGCACACCACTAAGACCCACCTTAGAAGCATCGCAATACAAAACAAACGATTCCTTTGGATTCGGCAAAATCAACACTGGAGCTGAAGTCAACCTCTTCTTCAACTCTTGGAAACACTTCTCACACTTAGCATCCCAAACATAAGTTTGTCCTTTCTGAGTCAACTACGTCAATGGCAACGACAACTTAGAGAATCCCTCAATGAACCTCCGATAATAACCTGCTAACCCAAGAAAGCTTTCAACTTCAAAAACAGACTTAGGCAATTCCCACTGCAACACTGCATCAACCTTCGACGGATCCACGACAATACCACCCTTAGAAATCACTTGACCAAGGAAACTCACTTCCCGCAACCAAAACTCACACTTCGACAACTTAGCAAACAACTTCTTCTCCTTCAAGACACCTAACACAATCCTCAAATGCTCAGCATGCTCTTCTTCAGACTTCGAATACACCAAAATATCATCGATAAACACCACCACAAAACGGTCCAAAAAAGGATGAAATATACTATTCATATATTCCATGAAGACACCTGGTGCATTAGATACTCCAAATGGCATCACAGAATACTCACAGTGTCCATACCTCGTTCGGAACGCAATTTTGGTTATACCTTTCGCCTTTACTCTAATCTGATGATATCCTGACCTCAAAGCAATCTTGCTGAGCACTTCCGCACCAACTAACTGATCCATCAAATCATCAATCCTCGGAAGCAGATACCGATTCTTAATCTTCACCTTATTCAACTGTCGGAGCACCCCACGGAGAAACATTCGGCCTGATAAACTGCCTCTCAAGCAACTCTTCCAACTACTGCTTCAATTCACCCAACTCTGTTGCAGACATCCGATACGGCGCAATCGAAACATGACTCGTTCCCGGTACCAAATAAATTGCAAACTCAACTTCCCTCTCTGGCGGCAACTCGGTAATGTCGTCCGTAAAAACTTCTGGAAACTCTTGCACTACCGGAAAATCACCAACAACCGAAATCGAGTTATCCAATACAATAGCAATTTGTGATTTAATTACGGACCAGATGGATGATTTGCAATAGCGCATATTTGGGTGACCGTGAGTGAAGTATCTGTGCTTGAAAAGGGAAGTCCATTGATTTTCCTTTGTTCGAAGACCCCAAACAAATTTCAGAATTAGAGCCTCATTAATTAAACGTGTAGGCTTGATATTCAACCCACCTTCAGCCCATGACCGACACATAATACTCCACGAAACTGTGACCACCTTCCGCATTAAAACATCACCGCTCCAAATGAAATTTTTTTATCCAGGAATCAAGCAATCTAAGCAATCTTTTAGGCCATAAATATATATGAAAAGAATAAACAAGCATCCCATGAACAATAGATTTAACCAGCTGCACTCTACCCATGATTGAAAGAACAGAACCCTTCCAGTTTATTCTTAATTTTGTCTGTAATTGATCTGAAATGAATAACCTTCGGCTTCCCTTGAAAAATAAAGCAGCCAAGATACATAAAAGGCACAACTCCAACATTGAAACCTAACAAATTAGCAATCATGTTTGTACGAGAAACAGACATATAACCAGTATAAAAATGACTTTTTGCATTGTTTATCACTTGGCCAGAGACCTCCAAATATTTTTTAAAAATATTAAGAAGCTCCCGAATATTAGTCTTCAAACCTGTGCAAAAAATCATGATATCGTCAGCGTACAAAATATGAGTAGGAAAATAAATGCCACGACAACATGACATTGGAATGATCCGGCCTTTTTCTCTGGATGCAGAAATCGCCCTACTGAGAACTTCTTCTACCAGACAAAATAAAAGGGGTGAAAGAGGATCACCCTGACGAACCCCTCGAGTGCAAGAAAAGAATACAACCGCCTTGCCATTGACCAAAATACATAACCGTGCTGATTGAAGAATAGCCAGTATCCAAATAATAAAAGTGGAAGAAAAACCAAAATTATTCAGCACCATAATTAAAAATTCCAATCCAATGTGTCGAATGCCTTGGAGATGTCAACCTTAAGAGCAATATTTCCCCCATATTGTCGTTTCTCAATTGAGCTGATAGCCTCGGAAGCAAGAATAACACAATCTGATATGTTACGATCGCGAACGAAACCCCGTTGCTCACTAGATCACTACAAAACAATATCCAATTCATAAAATAAATAACTAATTTTAGAATTTGGATTAAACATGATTTAATACCCACCACTATAAATAGATTGACATGTCATATTTTGTTCAATATGAAACTATTGACACACCTCCTCACACTAATAACTAGACATTTAATGTGTGACTCAGGTGACCAAGTAGTGGTGACCGATCGAATAGACATTGACACAACATAAAAAACAACAACAACAACAACAACAAAATGTTGAAGGGGCACAATAGATCTTAAGCTAGGCTTTAATACCATCTTAAATTCAATTTTTGGTCTAATTCATCTTTGCAAAATTAATGTGTAAGGAGAGCTACATATCTATCATTGTACACTCTTTCAAAAAAAAATCACTTATACACATTTTTTTCAACCTATTTCTCGCATGTTGTTGGACTCCTGACAATTAAATGAGGTAACCAGTTTTTTTAAGAAGAAACATATCAATCAAGATAGATTTCTAGGATGAATTTCTATCAGCTTAATTATAGTTTATATCAATACAACACACTTATCATCATTTCCAATTCATTGCAATATTAAAACTCCACATCTATACATATGGCAACACACTATATAATTACAAATTAAATACTATCACTTATTAACTTCAACTAACTTCCTTAAAAAAAAAACTTCAACTAACAATTAATCATGCAAAATAAATCCAGAATATTTGAAAGTGAAGCACATTATTAAACACTAAATTCATTTATACTAATGAACAACCAAAAATAATCTCAAGTTATTAAGAAAGTATATATACCTCATCCCTGAGAGCATTCCTCTCTTCCCTAAGTTCATTAGAAGTTGAAATGAAAATGCGGTTATTACCGCGAGGACGAGATGGACTCTCTGATCTTGCGAATGTTGAATTGGTCTGCATATACTCACCAGTTTGTTCAACAGTACTAAACCTCGATCTAGGAGAAGGTGGAGGAGGATTTAGCCTGTAATTACTCAATGATGGATCTGAAGGCGGAGGCGGTTGTCGTGGTGGTATAAAACTACTAGGCATCCCAAGATTAATATTCGGAACACTAAATTGATTTACACGGCCTCCTGGCAATAACCATACATGTTGTTGAACATTTATCATGTTTTCACCATATGCTTCATCCATTCGTTGTTCATGAATAAGATCAAAGATGTCCACGTTATTGTTGTTATTCTGCCTTCGGCTTGTGCTTCGAGAAGAAGAACCTCTTGCTCCACCTGTTGTTGTAGAGAGATATAGAAATGATGCAGAGGAGGATCTAAAGACAAGAGAAGGATCGTGTCTTCTATGTTGAAGTTTGTCCTAGGATTCTCTTGACGACGTAACATGATAGGAATATCGAGAGGCTCAGTGAGAAAATCAGAAGGAGGTGCATTATGATATGGAATTGGACGATCATCTTCAAAAAGACCTATTGTACCACGAGGAGGACTATAAAGTGGAGACCAAGTAGCAGAAGTAGTACCATAGGTACTTGGTCCTGCACGTGCAAGAGCAACTTCGTTCATCATGTTGTCAAAGTCCCTCCAAGATGTTGATGAAGATGATGACAAAGAAGAAGGAAGAGTGCGTCTTCTACTAGAACTTTCATCACCCTGTGAACCTTGAGCATAAGTTTCACCTCTATTTAATGCATTTGGTGATCTGCTTCTCTTTAACAATAAATTAGCATGACGTGGATCATCGTCGTTGCTAGGACCACATGTAGTGGTGGTGGTTTTGTTAATTCCTTGATAGAATTATGAAATGGAATTAGCATTACTACTATTTCCTGCAGCAGCTCCACTTCTTTGGTAGTTGTAACACCCCGTTTTCCCAACATAAAAATTTCTTAATAAAAAATCAGAGTTTTTCAACATAAACGGAATGTCACACTTTTCGCAAAATCATAAAAGGAATAATTAATTGTTTATCCTTCAAAAATCCAACAACGTAATATTCAAAACTTCGCAGCGGAATTATTTCAACATCTTAAATAATCTTTGGCACAAGGGCCTCAACATAAAATCTCATAAATCTTAATTCAATAATAATTCTTGAAAACTTCTTAAATAATACGTAAGGAACAGAAAAGTAATAACAAAATTCCCATCCCGTTACGTATCAGAGAACCTAGGACACACTTGTGAGGAGTCCACTCACGACCGCGACTTAACCTTGGTTACCTGCAAGTTGCCCATACGAAGAGCAACATTTTCAAGCAGAAGGGGTGAGATTTCACATTCAATAATAATAAGCATATAATTCTTCAACAGAATTTATCAACATAAATATCAACAATTTTAACAATGTTAAACAACAATTATACAACATAGATACTTCGCATAATTACTCATTAAACAAATCATTAAATATAATGGCAACTCGACAACATGACAATAACATCGACAACTCATGCAACGACAACTTATGCAACGACAACTTCATCAACTTGACAACTTAATATGCATGTGGTACCAATCAGGGCATAAGCCCTCAACTTATAGAGCATAGGCTCTCAACGTGGTGAATGACTAAGCATTCCAGGGCATAAGCCCTCAACTTTAATGGTGAATGACTAAGCATTCCAGGGCATAAGCCCTCAACTTTAATGATGAATGACTAAGCATTCGAGGGCATAAGCCCTCAACTTTAATGATGATGCATAGACTCAAAGACAATGCAACAACAAGCATTCCAGGGCATAAGCCCTCATATATCTCAATTGCCTTGCTTCGTGATTTGGGCTACTCTCCTCTCTTAGCCAATTTCCTAAACAAAATTGTTGTGCCATTCTAGCTTCTTGCCTGCATGTAGGTCACAATAACAATTATATATATACACATATATCAACACAAACATAGGCATATGATATTGTCATAGCGCTAACGGTGATATGTAGACACCAATAATCATTTGATAAAATGAACGTAATCACATATATAGATGACTGTCGTGTTGAACACTAATATGTCACCAAATATTTTTTATCTGAAGTATATAAAAACATGATATCCTTTGTGTCTATCCTCTTTCATCATGATAATTTTAAAAATCCAAAATAAAAATATTGTTTTCGAATTATAATTCTTTTTGACTTAGTTTTCTGATTATAATGAGAATAAGTATAAGAGTAGGTGTGCATAAAATTTCGAACATACAATATTGTGTGAATCTAAGAATTTTAAATTTATTTTCACAAGTAAAAGCCCAAATTGTAGAACATCAAAATCACACCAAAGTATATTCGTGGAAAAAAATTAAGGGTTTGAAAATAAGATTAAATGGCCAATCAATTAGCTGATCAAGAAATCAAAGAAGAAGGGGCATAACATAAACATATGCACATATACACAAGATTAAAAAAAATAGATTAACAACAATAACAAACATGCATAAACCAAACTCAACCTTAAAACACAAAAATGAACAGAATCAGGTGGTGGTGTGACACATATATACATACACTATTGTAATATTATTATATTCATATCCAATAATTGATTTCATAGATGAATATGATAGTTCAAAAGTTGGTGACTACTACTGCTCAATCACAACACTGATTGTATCTCTCACACTCTACTCTTTTCTCTATAAGCAATATGAAAGGCAAGAATGACACTAGAGAGAGCTTATTTTAATTCATTTTTTTATATTTTATATAAATTCAATTTCATTCTATATACACACGGCTGGCAAATGACTAATATTTATCTAAATACATCCCCCCTAATAATAAAAAAATCTCTCTATTTTAAAACTTTTTTTTCTTGACCAAAGAACTACTTTTTTTATCTCATATAACTGTTACGTTTTTTAATATTAGGAAATAGTAAAAAAATAAATCTTGACGGAAAAAATACTTTTTTATTTCTCATATAACTGTTACCTTTTTAATATTAGGAAAAAACAAATTGACAAAAAAAATATTAGGAAAAAAAAAATCATACCATATAAATCAGTCAAATACATATAATAGCATTTATAATTTTTCCTTAAAAAATGCATTTATAATTTTAAAATTTTAAAAAATAAATCTTGACCGAAAAAATACTTTTTTATTTCTCATATAACCGTTACCTTTTTAATATTAGGAGAAATGATTGACCAAAAAAATATTAAGAAAAAAATAATCATATACCATATAAATCAGTCAAATACATGTAATAGCACTTATAATTTTAAAATATTAAACATTCATAAAACAATATCTTAATATATAAATATTCAAAAAATAATAATTGGGAAAGGGTAAATTATTTTTAATTAGGTGACATTGATGATCATTTGACTACTTTGTCATGTGAAATTGAACTTCATTTCTTGCGGTTATATGAGGAATATCATACATTTCAAAAAAAATGTTTGTTCCTCATAAGACAACATTTTTCTTGTGTAGTGTAAATGCATCAATATTTTCCAATTTTTTTTAGAGTAAATTACACTCCCCTTTCATAAGAGAAGTTTGAATGACACTCCCTTTCCTTGAAAAGTAAAATTTATACTCCCCTCCCCTATGAGATACTTGAATTACAACCTCATCCCTTAATAATTAAATATATATGCACTACACATTAATCTATTTTAGAATAAATAAATAAATATTTTGAGAGGAGCCTAAAGAACAAGTTAAGAACAATCACACAAGTTGTTTGTACATTGTATCTTCATTTAAAACCTAAAAGAATGAGGTTTATGGACCATCTCACTAATATATCAACATTTACTTTTCAATCCAGTGTAAAACACATAACTCACTTGACATGCCAATAATCTTCGGTGTGGGTTCATCCGTTCATCTGAGTATAGTTCCCCCTCAAACAGAGAAAGCTTTTGCTTTCACATACACTTTAATCAAAGCATCAATTCTAATATAACCATTGGATCATGAGGAGAGTCTGGATCAACATATTAGAATATAAACAACCACACAAGTGGTTTCATTACTACATCTTTATCCAAAATTTTAAGATATTGGATATACAATATCATCTCATTTGTATGTTGCTCAACATCCATTTTTCATGAAATATGACTCTTCATCACATTTGATAATATAAACAAGAAGGTATTTCAAGTTCAGCAATGTAAAGTAAAAATGATAGAAAATCTTTTGTAACAAACTTGATCACATAAAAGAGTTGATAACATAAGATAACAATATAAAAAAGAGGTGAGCAATATTACTGTCTAAGTGATGTTTATAACTCACTTATAATGCAACTGATTCAAACAAAACGGTAAAATGTATACTGTTTGAGATGACTTTTCATCATGTAAACCAAATTACATCATAAAAAAAATCCGTCAATTATTAAAAAGAGATAAAGCAGGATAAGAAAACATCATCCGAAGAGACATTCTTAATACTGATAACAAAATAAAGTTTTGAGGCAACATCAAGCAGTCATGCATCCTCATCTTCATCAATTTCCAGAGCTGTCTCCTTACAGATTGGACAAACATTCCTCAGCTCCAACCATTGTTTGATGCAGTCAAGATGAAATATATCCATACAATCAAGTCTACCAATCTTCTCCCCCTCCACATAGTCTTCCTAATAAACACAAAAAATTGGTAGATTATGATTGAACATGTGCTCATATATTAGGATTTTAATATTCAGCTCGTAATTAGAATAGAGGTGTCACTTTTTATATTAAGATAAATTGTGAAACATGTAATTGGTCTCACCTGGCATATGGTACAGGTTTGGTTATGGGTGCTTGTTTCATTAGGGCAGAACTGGTAAGTCTTTTGTTGGATGTGCCTGAGGATTTCCTGCTCTGTAAGCCCTCGCATTTCCTGTGTGACATATATTTGCAAAATACATGAAAAAAGAAGACATGTATTACTTGTACATCCCCTCAAAAAAAAAATTATTACTTGTAAATTAATAATTAATTACATAACATTTACCTCGTCACTACTCTCTGAATCATCAGTGCTTTCTTGAGATTCATTTTGCAAGTCCCTTGCCAACAACTAAAATGAAGTAATGTGAATTTTCTTTAGTAAAGAATATGTCGTTCCTAATTCCCCACCACTAAAGACTTTAAATCAATATAAGATAAATGTGTTGTAGGGAGCTAAAAATTTGCTACATTATATACCCAAATACCAGATTTTACTCATGAATGCTAAATTAATAAACATATCAATTAAGATTTCTATGATAAATTCCTTCAACAAAAAAAAATCTATGATAAATTTGTAACAACTTTTTTTTTTGATAAAGAAGAAATGGAAAGAAAAAAAAAACACAAAAACAAACTACAATCTCATGCTTTTAAATTTGTAACAACTAAGCTAACGTATACACTTTTCATCATTTCTAATTCATTGTAATATTAAATATGTACATGATTGCAGAATAGTAACACTAGACCACTACAAATTAGTATTCAATCCGTAACCTAAATAAATAATATTAGTATTTAGGTTAAACATAACTCTATACCCACCACTTATAAACATTTTCTCCTGACAGATCTTAAACTGAACTCTTAACATATTTAATTTTCGATCTAATTCATCTTTACAGAATTAGCTTGTTGTGTGACCTACGTATCCACCACTTATATTTCATTCTTACTTACAAAATTAGCTTGTTGTGTGACCTACGTATCCACCACTTATATTTCATTCTTACAAAAATAGACTCTTAACAATTAGATCAGGTAAAAATATCTTGGATAAGAAACATACCAGTTAAGATAGATTTCTAACAATGTAATTATATCAATAAAACACACTTATCATTATTTTCAATTCAATGCAATATTACATTTTCACATCCATACATATAGCAACACACTATGTAACTACAAATTAAATGTTACTATCACTTATTAGTTTCGACTAAGAATCAATGGTAAATAAATCAAGAATATTTGAAAATTAAGCGCATTGTTCATAGTAAATTAATTGATAACTATCCTTAACCAAAAATATTTACATGTAATTAAGAAAGTATATATACCTCTTCTGTGAGCCTATTCCTTGCTGCCCAAAGATCACGAACTGGATTCGCTGATATTGTCTGCATTGTCCGCACCCGACGAGGAGGGTTTGTTGGTGGTGATGCAGAAGTACCAGGCCTCCCTTGATGGGCCATTTTTTCTTCCTACCTACATGCACGCAATAACAACAGCTATATATCAACATAAACATAGGCATAACACAAGATACTAACGTTAACAGTAGACATGGATAATAATTTGTTAAAATGAAAGTAATTGAAAATAGATGATTGTCGTGTTGCTGGAATGTAAACATAGTTATTAGTCAAAAGGTTAGAAATATAAAATGATGTTTTTGCACTCTATTATTTTGCTTAGATTTTTTTATCAAGAGATAGTGTGTGTTGCACGTTTTTTTTTTTTTTTGTCAAATTACATAGTGGCTAGAGCTCACACAATTTAATTGTGGATAAGTGGAGTGTCTGGGGTTCGAACCCAACCCCTGTATATAATATGCAATATCCCTAACAACTGAGTTAAACTCACGGGGATTTGCACACTGTTTAATAAACATGTTTTCGATTCAAAGTATGAATATTATATAAAAACATGGTATTAACATGTGTCTCTATCCTATTATTTCAAAAAAAAATTGTGTCACTATCCTTTGTCGTTAAGATGATAATATTAAAATAACATAACATTTTAAAAAGTAAGAATTAAAAAATTGTATTTTTATTATAATTTTTTACTTAGTTTTCTGATTATAATAAGAAGTTAGTTTATGTAACTTTGGGAATTGAAAAAAATAATTGTAATTAAAACTGCCATTTAGAGTCAAGAATATTGTTGTAACTGAATGCAAAACAATATTTAAAGTAAAAAATATTTTATATCAACTATCTAAAATAATAGTCTCTTTCATTTAGTAAAAAATAGTATTTTTATATTAAATAAATTGTTTTTTAAAACAATCTAAGTTGAAAAGGCTAATGGGTGATGTTTGCATTCATGTTTCCTCATAAAAATAGTTTGCATACTTGTTGTTACATAAAATCACATAGGAGATATGTTTGGGTGTGTGTAAAATTTTGAAAACACATAATATTTTTTTTGATAGAAATATATGTAATAGATCCGATTAAGTATAAGAGTACGCGAGCATAAAATTTCGAACATACAAAATCTGTTCAAAGATAAGAAATATTAAATTTATTTTCGCATAGTGTGAAGGCCCAAATTCAAAAAAAATCAAAATCATATAGACAAAATAAATTCATAGACTAAAGATTAAGGTTTTGAAAATAAGATTGATCGGCCAATCAATTAGTTGATCAAATAATCAAACACGGGGGATAACAAAAACAAATGCACACATACACAAAACTAACAGAAAAAAAAACATGCAAAAACCAAACCAAACCTTGAAAAAGACAAGTGAATAGAATCAGGTGGTCGTGTAAAGCAGATTAATTGCATACAATATTACTAGATTCATATCCAGTGATTATTTCATGCAAATTTTATAAGAAGATTAAATTCATATATGAAAATAATAGTTCAAGAATATATACCTAAATAAATGAGCAGATACGAGAACTGATGGATGCTAAACAACCAAAAACTGATGATGATCACTACCTGTCAATCACACTGATGGTTTCTCTCGCACTATACTCTCTCTTCTCTATAGGAAATATGAAAGGAAAAATGACACTATAGAGAGCTTCAATTTATAGAGAAAATTTGAGGGTCTCTACTAGGCTTATATATTATTTTAAATTCCTGTCAAAATACTTTTTAGAAATTAGTTTCATGGTACATGCACTTAATACTGGTAATAAACTTTGAATGCCTAGCTTCTGACTAATATTTAATATTTTGTCACAATGTGTCCCCCATGTCCGTTATCAACCTTCTCTCTATTGTAAAACATTTTTTGATTGTGAACGAGGTATTCTCTGCGTACAATTGTAAATATTAATATCTCGAGTGAGGTAGGACTGCAATGGATGACAAAGTCTTCCCTCAAAATAATTTAATTAACATTGTTGCATTCTTAGAGTTTTAAAATACTAACCATGCATAAAATAATTTCTTAATATTCCCTAAAAAAAATCTTAATATGTAAAAAAAATATTGAAACACTTTTATATAGGTGAAATTAATGTCCAGTTTACAATTGTCGAGGATGGGATAGAACTTCGTTTCTTGAGGTTATAAAGTCAAGCATTTAGTTCAAAAGTCATATTTCAACCGACAAAAATATCAAAATTGCTAAACATGGCATTGTGATTGGGGTTTGAATCCTAACTTATTCACTTGTGTGTGAGTTTTCAAATGGTTATTGACATTTCGTTTGGGAACAAATTAAGTCCTCGAAAAGCATCGAAAGGTGTCTATTTTAAATTTCAACGTTTTTTTGTTTTTTTTTTTCAATTTCAACATTCTTGAGGATCAAAGTCCTAAAAAAACTTCAAGCAAGAATTTTTTTTTTAGGGTAGGCTGGGTTAAAAAATTGAAGGTTCATAATTGAAGTCATTATAAGGGGAAAAAAACTAAATAACAATTAACATACTAACATTTGTCGTTAACAAAACAAGTATTTTTTTTTTAATTTCAATATTTTCGAGAAGCAAATTCAAAGTCTTTTTCCTTTAAAATAAGTTAAAGTCTTTGGAAATGCTTGTTGATAATCTATTTTTATTGTTTGGGGCACCATCTTTTGTCCCACCAAACAGTTTTTGTTAAAAAAAAAACATTTGTCACACTTCCTCCTTCAGTTTTTTTTCTTTCCATTCAGTTGTTTTTTCTATTTTTATTATTATTTCGAATTATAGATACGTATTTACGTTTGAATGCTTCTAATTTATCAACCGATTCAACAAGTGAGTTTTGTGTGTTTATATATGACGATGATGGTCATAATAATATACTTTTGGTTTTATGATAATAATAATAATAATAATATATTTGCTTTTTCATATAAAAAATAAAGTAATAATCTGCATAAGGAATCAACACATTATGACTTACCCCCTTGGGTGGTATCGTGATAAGCATGGATGAAAATTTTACTTTTTTCTCTATTTTTTCTTTCTTTTTAATTAAGTATTGGAATAAGACAATAATACAACACCGTGGAGAGAGATGAGGAAGAGCGACAGAGTGTTCAAGAGAGGTGGTCCGTCATGACACCGCCACGACCAACCACACCGGCGTTCCTTATCGCCGGAGGAGAGGACGAATTGGGGGGAACGGGATTCAGATGGGGACGGTTGGCATGACGTGAGACGGCGATGACGGAAAGCACATGGACAGGATTTCAGCGGCTGGGACGGACAGCAACGAAACTGGCAGCAGGGAGAATGGGATGACTATGGTAACAGACAATCTAGGTTTAGGGTTTCAACTGACTGGAACAGCGATGACCGGCACAGAACATCTAGAGGAGCGGTGGTGCATAACTTGCGATCACCACATGGACAGCAGGTTCGGCGGCGAGAGGTTGTTGGTGGAGACCTGATCAGGTTGGGTGATGGTGATGATGAAAAGGGGAAGCAAGCGAACGACTTCTCTCCAGCAAGCCTTTTCTCAGTATAAACGGTTTGTTACCTTCTATTTTACTAATTTTCCACCACAATTGTCAATTTTTTATCTGCGTAAAGGTTTTGAGGTTTGTGGTTTGCTGGAGGAGGTGGTAGTTCCGAGTAGAAGGAATGTTAATGGGGAATATTATGGTTTTGTTCATTTTTCTAAGGTTAGTGATGTTGGTAAATTGTTAAAGGTTGTGAATGCTGTTTGCTTTGGTAATTTCCGTGTTAGGGCGAGAGTTGCTCGTTTTGATCGCATTTTTGTAGAGGAAGGTAAGGTTGCAAGGGAGAACGAAGGAAAGAGTGAGATGGGGAAGTCGAGTGGTGTTAGGGGTGGTGTCGTGCTTAAGAAGAAAGCTAGTGAGGGAGAAATTATTATGAATACTGGTGTGGGGGGTGACGGGAAGAAGCAATTGCACGAGGTAGGAAAAATTGTGACGGTAGGACAGGTGGGTGTTCCGGTGAGGGAGGGCGTGGTGAAGAGAGGCCGAGGGAAGGGAGTTAAGGTGGCTGATGTTGTTAATAAGAAGGTGGACGTGGAGAGGGTGACGGGGGAGGCCGAGGTGCAGGTGGGTGAAAGGGATCAACCGGTTGTAAGGAAGTTGGTCCAGATGTATCGATCAAATGGGAACGACGTGCAATGGGCTCGTTCAGGGGTGGTGGCAAAAGTGATTAACGGAGAGGAAATAACTGTGGTTCAAAATCGAGTCGAGGATGTTGGCTATGTGGACTTAGATATTATTCCTATGGGCGCGGATAGAGTTTTCTTACGTAGTACGTCAAAAAAGGAAACTTCATCTTTGTTAGAGGACGCAAAAGATTTTTTTGTCCTTATATTCTCAAATATTGTTCGTTGGGATAAAGAAGTGGTTCCTTTTCGAAGGGGAGCATAGCAGAGACTGTATGGTATTCCGATTCAGGATTGGCATGAGATTTTTTTTTTTAAATTATGTGTGTTTGAGTGTGGGGCTTATCTTCGAATGGATGATATGACTTTGGACAGAGGAAGATTTGATTATGCTCGTGTCCTGATCTCAACACCATCTTTGGATATTGTTTCTTGTGTTGAGAAATTGGTGATAGATGGAATTTTGGTGGAAATAAAGATTATTGAGGAGTGAGGACTTAATATTGGAGAGGATGCGTGCCTTTTTTATGATAATGAAGATCAGAAGTCTCAGTTAGATATTGAGGAGGCACAAGCTAATCCAGAAGCTTGTAAAAATATGGATACTTTTGTGGACAAAATTGTAAAGGAGTTGGCGGAAGAGGAAATATTTACAGATAATATGGCAAAGGAAGTTGATAAAACAGTTGAAGATATACAATCAAACATTCCTGCGGCCGTGTCAGTTTTGGGACCGCAAACTCAAACAGAAAGAGTTTTTGACGATGTGACATCGCAGAGTGTACCAGTGGTAGCGGTGTTGAGTCCTATCGTTACTCACGTTGAGGTATTTATGGATGATGTGAATACGATACATGATGAAACCATGTCAGAAGAGGGGAACAAATATGTAGTTGTTTGCAATGTGGGAGTTGAGAAAGGACCGCTTGTTGTGGTTCAGAAAGAGGTTAATGGGCATGGACCGGTTTTGTCAGGCCCCCCTTTTGTGGAAAGTCAGTAGTGTCTGGCCCATGGAGCGTAGAGTGGTTGAAGGACCATCATGGTGAGACCGGTATTATTTTTGCGGCTAAAAGAAGGGTTTTCAAGGCGGGAAAGCGGAAAGGAAAGAATAGTCTGGCAGAAGGAGTTGGTACTAAACGAAGGTGGCGCGTTTGTCTAGCAAAGATAGATGTGTTGTGTTGAGTACTTTGAAAAAAAGAGCTAGGAAGAGGAAGCAATCTGTTAGACCTCAATCAGTTAGTGAAGAAATATCTCAAGGTACTTCTGACGAAGCCTCATCTTCTGAGTCTGTTAATAAAGAGTGGAATCATTGGGTGGTTTTACATGGTAAAGAGAAGGAGGCAGCTGAGGATGTGTGGGGAATTGGGAAGGTCATTGGGTTACTTTTTGAAGGGGACAATCATAATATGTTTAGTGTTCTTTCTAGAGCAGGGAATGGGAAGAGGGAGTTAAATAAGTATGATGCGAGTGAGAGAGGGAGTTCGGTTGTTGGAGGGTGTTAGGTGGTGGGGGTGTGGCCGTCGGGGTGAGGGTGTGTGCGATGAGGTTGTTGTCGTGGAATGTACGAGGGTTAGGTGGGTTGGAGAAGCGTAAGGAAGTTAAGGAATTGGTGAAGGAAAAGATGCCTTTCGTGTTGTGTCTTCAAGAAACTAAAATGCAGTTGATAGATGATTTTTTATGTACGTCAATTTGGGGCAATCGAGTCATGATTATTCTTATAGCCCGTCTGTGGGGGCGTCAGGTGGTATGTTTAATGTTTGGGATACTTCAGAGGTGGAGGTGTGGGTCTCGGTTCGCGGGGACCACTTTTTGATGATTCATGGCAGATTTATTAAATCAAATGAGGAGTTTTATCTGTTCAATGTGTATGCTCCTTGTGATCAGAGAGCTAAACAGTCTTTGTGGGTCTCTCTAGCAGCGCGTGTGCATTCATTGGGTAACTATAATGTTTGTCGCTGTGGGGATTTTAATTTTGTTCGGTCCTTAGAAGAAAGGCGCTCTGTGCGGAGTTCTCATGTTGTCAATGATTTTGCTTCTTTTAACGAGTTTATTGATGAATGTGTTCTAATTGATTTACCTTTGAATGGTCGAAAGTTTACGTTGTTCAAGGGAGATGGTCGTTCGATGGGTAGGTTGGACAAGTTTCTCCTATCTGAAGAGTGGTGTCTTCTTTGGCCTAATTGTTTGCAGGTGGCTCATTTAAGAGGTCTTTCTGATCATTGCCCAATTTTATTGTCAGTCGATGATCAGAATTGGGGACCGAGACCAACGCGGTTATTGAAATGTTGGCAGGACATGCCTGGTTACGATAATTTTGTTCGTGAAAAATGGAGCTCATTTGAAGTTCATGGGTGGGGAGGGTATGTCCTCAAAGAAAAATTGAAAATGATCAAAGTGGCTCTGAAGAGCGGCATGGTTCTCATACGCTTAATTTACCAGCGAGGATTGATGGGTTGAAAATGAGGCAGGCAGCCCTTGATGGTAAAGGGGAGGAGACAGATTTGTCAGAAGAAGAGCTTAATGAATTACATAGTACTTCAACGGATATTCACTCTTTGCGCGTCATAATACTAACATTTGTTGGCAACAAGCGAGATTAAATTGGCTCCGTGACGGTGAAGCAAATTCCAAAAAATTTCATTCGGTTCTGGCAGATAGACGTCGACATAATTCCCTAACTTCGATTTTGGTGAATGGGGCGGTGGTGGAGGGTGTCAACCCTGTCCGTCAAGCAGTTTTTAGGCATTTTAAGAATCACTTCCGGTCAGATCATGTAGTGCGGCCTACACTGGGCAATTTGCAATTTCGACAGCTTTCTGCAGATGAAGTTAAGGCGGCGGTGTAGGAATATTGTGATAGTTTTAAGAGTCCGGGCCCGGATGGAATCAACTTTGGGTTCATTAAGAATTTTTTGCATGAGATGAAAGATGATATTTTGCGGTTTACTTCAGAATTCCATAGGAATGGGAAATTGTCGAAAGGTATAAATTCTACGTTCCTTGCACTCATTCCTAAAATTGAGAGTCCCCAGTCTTTGAATGATTTTCGGCCCATTTCATTGGTGGGTAGTCTTTATAAAATTATGGCAAAAACTTTAGCAAACAGGTTGAAACAGGTGATTGGCAGTGTAGTGTCTAAGGTGTAATCTGCCTTTGTAAAAAATAGACAAATTCTTGATGGAATCCTGATAGCTAATGAGGTGGTTGATGAGGCTCATAAATTGAATAAAGAGCTATTGATGTTTAAAGTGGACTTTGAAAAGGCGTATGACTCTGTTGAGTGGGGGTACCTTGATGAGGTTATGGGAAGTATGGCTTTTCCGACGTTATGGCAAAAATGGCTAAGAGAGTGTGTCAGTACTGCTACTGCTTCAGTTTTAGTGAATGGGAGTCCTACTGATGAGTTTAACCTGGAACGGGGCTTACGTCAGGGTGACCCTTTTTCCCCCTTTTTGTTTCTATTGGCAGCAGAAGGTTTCAATGTTTTGATGAAAGCCTTGTCCGATGCGGGAATTTTCACGGGGTACAGGGTGGGTGGCGCAGAGCAAGTGGTTGTGTCGCATTTACAGTTTGCTGATGATACACTATTAATTGGAAATAAAAGTTGGGCTAATGTGTGTGCAATGCGAGCTGGTTTGGTTTTGTTTGAGGCTATGTTAGGTTTGAAGGTAAATTTCCATAAAAGTTCTCTGGTTGGGGTCAATATTAATGCCTCTTGGTTGTATGAAGCGGCTTCTATGTTGGGTTGCAAAGTGGGTAAAGTTGTGTTTCCCTATTTGGGTCTTCCGATTGGAGGCGATCAGCGTCGGTTATTATTTTGGGAGCCTGTTGTTAATCGAATTAAGTCTAGATTGTCTGGTTTGCATAGTCGGTTCCTTTCCTTTGGTGGTAGGTTGATCCTTCTCAAATCTGTCGTGACTGCACTTCCTGTCTCTTCCATTGAATTTTTGTTAAATAAAAATTTCTTTTTTTTTGGGGGGGGGGGGGGGGGGGGGGAGTGAGGATAAAAGAAAAATTACTTGGATTAGCTGTGGAATTCCCTATGTCTGAGGAAGGAGTATGGAGGGTTGGGAGTAAGGAGGAGGGAGTTTAATGTCGCTTTGTTGGGGAAATGGTGTTGGAGGTTGTTAGTAGAGAGTGAAGGGTTATGGCGTAAGGTGTTAGTGGCTAGGTATGGTGTGGAGGTTTGGAGGATGGGGTGGGGGGAGTGAGGATAAAATAAAAATTACTTGGATTAGCTGTGGAATTCTCTATGTCTGAGGAAGGAGTATGGAGGTTTGGGAGTAAGGAGGAGGGAGTTTAATGTCGCTTTGTTGGGGAAATGGTGTTGGAGGTTGTTAGTAGAGAGTGAAGGGTTATGGCGTAAGGTGTTAGTGGCTAGGTACGGTGTGGAGGTTTGGAGGATGGGGGCCGGAGTTGTTCTTCTTGGTGGCGGGAGATTGTGAGGATTAGAGATGGGATAGGCGAGGGTGGGGAGGGATCGTTTGCGTCGTATGTTTGTACGAGGGTAGGGGATGGAGCCAATACTGATTTTTGGCGCGATAGTTGGTGCGGAAATGTTCCGTTGTGTGTGTGTTTTAGACGCCTATATGACTAGGCTGTCAACAAGCCAGTCACGGTGAGAAACATGTTCGAGTTAGGTGTGGAGGTTGGTGGGGAGGCATGGCAGTGGCGTTGTAGTCTGTGGGCGTGGGAGGAGAAATTGGTGGAGGAGTGTAGGGAGATTTTTCTTACGGTTACTTTGCAGGACTCTTCTTCTGATAGGTGGCTTTGGTTACCGGACCAGATTGGTGGGTACTCGGTCCGTGGTGTGTATGGCTTACTGACAGCGTAAGAACAACCCCATTTACATCAAAATTCAGAGTTAATTTGGCATAAACAGGTACCTCTTAAAGTATCTATTTTTGTGTGGTGCCTCATGAAGGATCGTCTTCCTACTAAAGAGAATTTGGCAAATCGCGGGATCATTTCAGTGGACTCGCAACTGTGTTGTGCCGGGTGTGAGCATGTTGAGGACGTGAATCATTTGTTTCTTACCTGTCCGTATTATGGTGCGCTTTGGTCGCTAGTGCGGGCATGACTCATAGTTGAAGGGGTTGAATCTCAGGTTATCTCAGAGCATTTACCGCAATTTATCCATTATGCTGGTCGTTTGAAATCGTGGAGATCATTTTTTCACCTTATTTGGCTCCTATGTGTTTGGATTATTTGGAATGATCGGAATGACAGGTTATTTAGGAACAAAGAAAGCTCTCTACCACAAATGTTAGATAAAGTTAAATCCTATTCATTGTGGCGGTTGAAAGCTAGTAATGTTGTTTTTAGCTTTGGTACTCGTAGTTGGTGGTCGAACCCGCTCTTATGTATGGGCACCGACTGACTGTTGTGTATGTTTGTCTTGACTGTATTCTTTTCGTGATTGTTTCGAAACACCTTGTGTTGTGACAATTACGGTTTCAGTGTTAATATAATTCATTTTTGTTTCTTAAAAAAAAAGTGATAATATATATATATATATATATATATATATATATATATATATATATATATATATATTATCAGGTAATATAAGCATAGAAAAGTGATAAGATAGATGTGTTGTGTTGAGTACTTTGAAAAAAAGAGCTAGGAAGAGGAAGCAGTCTGTTAGACATGGTAAAGAGAAGGAGGCGGCTGAGGATGTGTGGGGAATTGGGAAGGTCATTGGGTTACTTTTTGAACGGGACAATCATAATATGTGTAGTGTTCTTTCTAGAGCAGGGAATGGGAAGAGGGAGTTAAATAAGTGTGATGCGAGTGAGAGAGGGAGTTCGGTTGTTGGAGGGTGTTAGGTGGTGGGGGTGTGGCCGTCGGGGTGAGGGTGTGTACGATGGGGTTGTTGTCGTGGAATGTGCGAGGGTTAGGTGGGTTGGAGAAGCGTAAGGAAGTTAAGGAATTGGTGAAGGAAAAGATGCCTTTCGTGTTGTGTCTTCAAGAAACTAAAATGCAGTTGATAGATGATTTTTTATGTACATCAATTTGGGGCAATCGAGTCATGATTATTCTTATAGCCCGTCTGTGGGGGCGTCAGGTGGTATGTTTAATGTTTGGGATACTTCAGAGGTGGAGGTGTGGGTCTCGGGTCGCGGGGACCACTTTTTGATGATTCATGGCAGATTTATTAAATCAAATGAGGAGTTTTATCTGTTCAATGTGTATGATCCTTGTCATCAGAGAGCTAAACAGTCTTTGTGGGTCTCTCTAGGAGCGCGTGTGCATCCATTGGGTAACTGTAATGTTTGTCTGTGTGGGGATTTTAATTCTGTTCGGTCCTTAGAAGAAAGGCGCTCTGTGCGGAGTTCTCATGCTGTCAATGATTTTTCTTCTTTTAACGAGTTTATTGACGAATGTGTTCTAATTGATTTACCTTTGAATGGTCGAAAGTTTACGTGGTTCAAGGGAGATGGTCGTTCGATGAGTAGGTTGGACAGGTTTCTCCTATCTGAAGAGTGGTGTCTTCTTTGGCCTAATTGTTTGCAGGTGGCTCATTTAAGAGGTCTTTCTGGTCATTGCCCAATTTTATTGTCAGTCGATGATCAGAATTGGGGACCGAGACCAACGCGGTTATTGAAATGTTGGCAAGACATGCCTGGTTACGATAATTTTGTTCGTGAAAAATGGAGCTCATTTGAAGTTCATGGGTGGGGAGGGTATGTCCTCAAAGAAAAATTGAAAATGATCAAAGTGGCTCTGAAGAGCGGCATGGTTCTCATACGCGTAATTTACCAGCGAGGATTGATGGGTTGAAAATGAGGCAGGCAGCGCTTGATGGTAAAGGGGAGGAGACAGATTTGTCGGAAGAAGAGCTTAATGAATTACACAGTACTTCAACGGATATTCACTCTTTGCGCGTCTTAATACTAACATTTGTTGGCAACAAGCGAGATTAAATTGGCTCCGTGACAGTGAAGCAAATTCCAAAAATTTTCATTCGGTTCTGGCAGATAGACGTCGACATAATTCCCTAACTTCGATTTTGGTGAATGGGGCGGTGGTGGAGGGTGTCAACCCTGTCCGTCAAGCAGTTTTTAGGCATTTTAAGAATCACTTCCGGTCAGATCATGTAGTGCGGCCTACACTGGGCAATTTGCAATTTCGACAGCTTTCTGCAGATGAAGTTAAGGCGGCGGTGTAGGACTGTGATAGTTTTAAGAGTCCGGGCCCGGATGGAATCAACTTTGGGTTCATTAAGAATTTTTTGTATGAGATGAAAGATGATATTTTGCGGTTTACTTCAGAATTCCATAGGAATGGGAAATTGTCGAAAGGTATAAATTCTACGTTCCTTGCACTCATTCCTAAAATTGAGAGTCCCCAGTCTTTGAATGATTTTCGGCCCATTTCATTGGTGGGTAGTCTTTATAAAATTATGGCAAAAAATTTAGCAAACAGGTTGAGACAGGTGATTGGCAGTGTAGTGTCTGAGGTGCAATCCGCATTTGTAAAAAATAGACAAATTCTTGATGGAATCCTGATAGCTAATGAGGTGGTTGATGAGGCTCGTAAATCGAATAAAGAGCTATTGATGTTTAAAGTGGACTTTGAAAAGGCGTATGACTCTGTTGAGTGGGGGTACCTTGATGAGGTTATGGGAAGTATGGCTTTTCCGACGTTATGGCGAAAATGGCTAAGAGAGTGTGTCAGTACTGCTACTGCTTCAGTTTTAGTGAATGGGAGTCCTACTGATGAGTTTAACCTGGAACGGGGCTTACGTCAGGGTGACCCTTTTTCCCCCTTTTTGTTTCTATTGGCAGCAGAAGGTTCCAATGTTTTGATGAAAGCTTTGTCTTATGCGGGAATTTTCACGGGGTACAGGGTGGGTGGCGCAGAGCAAGTGGTTGTGTCGCATTTACAGTTTGCAGATGATACACTATTAATTGGAAATAAAAGTTGGGCTAATGTGCGTGCAATGCGAGCTGGTTTGGTTTTGTTTGAGGCTATGTTAGGTTTGAAGGTAAATTTGCATAAAAGTTCTCTGGTTGGGGTCAATATTAATGCCTCTTGGTTGTATGAAGCGGCTTCTATGTTGGGTTGCAAAGTGGGTAAAGTTGTGTTTCTCTATTTGGGTCTTCCGATTGAAGGCGATCAGCGTCGGTTATTATTTTGGGAGCCTGTTGTTAATCGAATTAAGTCTAGATTGTCTGGTTTGCATAGTCGGTTCCTTTCCTTTGGTGGTAGGTTGATCCTTCTCAAATCTGTCGTGACTGCACTTCCTGTCTCTTCCATTGAATTTTTGTTAAATAAAAATTTCTTTTTTTTTGGGGGAGGGGGGGGGGGGGGGGGGGGGGAGTGAGGATAAAAGAAAAATTACTTGGATTAGCTGTGGAATTCTCTATGTCTGAGGAAGGAGTATGGAGGGTTGGGAGTAAGGAGGAGGGAGTTTAATGTCGCTTTGTTGGGGAAATGGTGTTAGAGGTTGTTAGTAGAGAGTGAAGGATTATGGCGTAAGGTGTTAGTGGCTAGGTATGGTGTGGAGGTTTGGAGGATGGGGGTCGGAGTTGTTCTTCTTGGTGGCGGGAGATTGTGAGGATTAGAGATGGGATAGGCGAGGGTGGGGAGGGATCGTTTGCGTCGTATGTTTGTACGAGGGTGGGGGATGGAGCCAATACTGATTTTTGGCGCGATAGTTGGTGCGGAAATGTTCCGTTGTGTGTGTGTTTTAGACGCCTATATGACTTGGCTGTCAACAAGCCAGTCACGGTGAGAAACATGTTCGAGTTAGGTGTGGAGGTTGGTGGGGAGGCATGGCAGTGGCGTTGTAGTCTGTGGGCGTTGTAGGAGGAATTGGTGGAAGAGTGTAGGGAGATTTTTCTTACGGTTACTTTGCAGGACTCTTCTTCTGATAGGTGGCTTTGGTTACCGGACCAGATTGGTGGGTACTCGGTCCGTGGTGTGTATGGCTTACTGACAGCGCAAGAACAACCCCATTTACATCAAAATTCAGAGTTAATTTGGCATAAACAGGTACCTCTTAAAATATCTATTTTTGTGTGGCGCCTCATGAAGGATCGTCTTCCTACTAAAGAGAATTTGGCAAATCGCGGGATCATTTCAGTGGACTCGCAACTGTGTTGTGCCGGGTGTGAGCATGTTGAGGACATGAAGCATTTGTTTCTGACTTGTCCGTATTATAGTGCGCTTTGGTCGCTAGTACGGGCATGACTCATAGTTGAAGGGGTTGAATCTCAGGTTATCTCAGACCATTTACCGCAATTTATCCATTATGCTGGTCGTTTGAAATCGTGGAGATCATTTTTTCACCTTATTTGGCTCCTATGTGTTTGGATTATTTGGAATGATCGGAATGACAGGTTATTTAGGAACCAACAAAGCTCTCTATCACAAATGTTAGATAAAGTTAAATCCTATTCATTGTGGCGGTTGAAAGCTAGTAATGTTGTTTTTAGCTTTGGTACTCATAGTTGGTGGTCGAACCCGCTCTTATGTATGGGCACCGACTGACTGTTGTGTATGTTTGTCTTGACTGTATTCTTTCCGTGATTGTTTCGGAACACCTTGTGTTGTGACAATTACGGTGTCAGTGTTAATATATTCATTTTTTTCTTAAAAAAAAAGTGATAATATATATATATATATATATATATATATATATATATATATATTATTAGGTAATATAAGCATACAATTTATGATAAACGACTTTGGTAAGAAAATTCAGAAATAAACGCTTTCTGTTTTTTTTTACCAAGAAATAATTGTATTATATTTATGCAAAGTGTCATGTTTATGCTAAAGAAGGTAAGTAGAATTGTAAAAACAAACAAAAAAAAGTATCGTATAGTATGTATTTAGTATTTTGCTCAAAAAAAAATCAGAATTTGGTTTTATATCATAATAGTTGTAATGCAATAAAAACGTCCTCATGAGCTTACTCAGTTGGTATGGACAATGCATATGATATGCAAGGTCCAGGGTTCAAACCCCGGCCATCAAACGAAAATATTAACATTAAAATTAATTTTATTATTAAAATTAATTTTATTAATTTTTATTATGTTTTCTTAATTTTTAAAGACATTCAAAACAAGTTTGAAAATTAAGTATATATGGTGGTTATTGATTAAATACCCATTAACATATATTTTTTGTAAAAAACAAATTAATTTTATTATTAAAATTAATTTTATTAATTTTTATTATGTTTTCTTAATTTTTAAAGACATTCAAAACAAGTTTGAAAATTAAGCATATATGGTGGTTATTGATTAAATACCCATTAACATATATTTTTTGTAAAAAACATGATTATATATTTGATTAATCCTTTGTTCTCAAAAATAAAATTTTGATTAATCCTTTAAAATGACACATTTTGTATTTTTACCTTTGTAAAGTATTTTTTATTGTTAACTACCTTAGTATAAGAGGCATGTTAATTCTTTAACTATATTCTCGATTTCTTTAGTGATAGCTTCCATTTGAGTACGTCAACGTTTAAGAAAGAATTCTATTTTAAGAAGCTAACTGGAGCTGACAGGGGCGACCTAATTACCTTTCAGTAACGACGAGGTGAAGCTTGCAGCTTGCAGCATGGGATTGTGACAGTTTCAAAAGCTCAGGTCTTGATGGTGTGAATTTAGGTTTTATAAAAAAAAAAATTAAGGTGAAATTAAAGGTGATATGATGAAGTTTTTGTTAGACTTTCATAGAAATGGCAAATTCAGGAAAGGGCTGAATTTCACATTTATTGTATTGACCTCGAAGGTGCAGCGTCCTCAAAGATTAAATGGGGTGTTTGTATAAAATTTTGGAGAAGGTGTTGGCTATCCGGCTACGGAATGTAATCGGGAGTGTCATCTCTGATGTTCAGTCAACTTTTATTAAGGGTAGACAAATTATGGATAGTACTCTTATTGCTTATGAGGTGGTTGATTAAACGCAAAAGCTAAAAAAGGACATGCTTCTTTTTAAGGTTGACTATGAAAAAACGTAGGATTCAGTTGATTGGTCATATTTAGAAATTGTTATGGTGAAGATGAATTTTTCAGTTTTAATGTAATATCCCGCCTGTCAGTATCGGAATATTACCAGTCGATCGTGTCAAAGGATGAAAGTTTATGCTCAATAAGTTTAATGGAAAATATTTATTATGTGACGTCAGCTCATTACGTAATAAATATCAGAGTCGGATTTAACACGTTTAAAGGCAAGGGCATAATGGTAATTTCACACAAAAGGATATTTATTTGTTAATTGTCCCAAAATATCTCATTTTATCTCATTCTTTCTCTCTCTTGGTGGGAAAAAGAATATCCTCTCCCTCTTTCTCCTCTCCATCGCCCTCTTCCTCTTTCTCTCCACAAATCTTCCAAAATTTCTTTCTATCATGGAATAAGCTTAAATCATGGTACTTACAAGAATTAGGAACAAGAAGAAGCTTCTATTGAGCTTGTTTTTCCAACTATATCATCTCAAGGAAAGAATCAAGAGGCTAGGGTTTTGGTTTGGCAAAGTTGGAACTTGAAACATGGAGTTGTTCTAGCCTTCATGAGTTGGGAATCAAGAAGTTAGGGACTTGGGTTTGTTTTGAAGCTTGGTTTGAGTTGTCTTTCTCTTCTTCTCTCCATCAAAAATAGATTATGAAGTTAGGGTTTGTTGATACTAGAAGATGATGATGCTTTGAAGCTTGGAATTAAGTAATCATTTTGGTAATCTCATGGTCAAGAGCAAAAGAGCGAGTTGATTGGAAGATTGGATTGATGAACCAAGAGCTAGGGTTTGAGGTTGTTTATGGTATGTATGACAATTGGAAGAAATTAGTAGAAGATTGAGCATAAGCTAGAGTGTGGATTGTGTTTTTGGATGATTTAAAGCTTTGGAAGCAAGGAAGTAAACTAGGGTTTGTGGTGAAGGGAAAAGATGCTTGCTTGAGCTTGAGGCTTGGAAATTGCTTTAAGAACTTGCAAGGTGAGTTCCTTAGATAGTTCCCACCCTTGGGATTATGTGAATTATGCTTGCAAGAAAACATATAGTTATTTAAAGTTTATACATAGAAATTATTACCCCAATTGTATGCCATACTTGCTTAACTTGTGAACACTTGCTGAATTCATGTTTTAAAGGTTCCTAATGATTCTAAGGGTCATATAACACTTGGATATGCTTGGGTTGAGGTTTTTGAGTCAAAAATATCAGTTTTGAGGTGGCTGGACTGTCATAACTCGCTACGGCGAGCTATTACTCGCCACAGCGAGCTGGAAGGTCGAACAGGGGGTCCTGCTCGCCTCCTACTCGCCATGGCGAGCAGCTGCTCGCCTCCCCCATGCTTTTTACTCGCCTAGGCGAGCAAGTGGTGCCTTCAGGTGTTGCTTGCTCGTTTCGGGCAGATTCGGTGTTTTTCGTACCGGATTTTCTTGTGCAGTCTTTTTATAAGATAAACCCCTCAATCCAAGATCCTAAATGTTAATCTTTGAAAGGAAACCCCTTTATAAATGAAGCAAGTGTTTGGTAAGAATAGTAAAGCATGGCAAACAAGAGATGAAACGATAAGAATCGGGTAGCAAGCAAATCATTAAGCAAGGGAAAACTAGAACCTCGACATAGTCGTCGAGAACTAGCAAGTTAGCATGAATACCTAGAATGATAGGACGCGAATTATGTATTCGCACATGAACAAGAATAAGTTAGTAAGCATGTTAGTTGTGGTTTGATTAGTTAATCTCTCAACATGATTAAGAACGTACAAGTATGAGCAAGTATGAACACTTACCGCTAATCGAATCGATCAAGGTTCCGAGGTAAGCTTTAAGCATGAATAGGTTTAACCTAAATTAATGACAAGTATAAGTAGGTGTCATGTCTCTTGTTATCCACACCAGGGGGATACAAGGGGTTCTCATTATGAGAACGATTCAAGCCGTAAGGGACCCGCATGTCACCGAAACCGCAAGACTATGTAATAACCGCATGGCGGTGTTCGTGTCTCTTGTTATCCACGTCAGGGGGATACGGGAGGTTCTCGACTTAAGGGGAATGGTTCAAGCCGCAAAGGACCCGCACGACACCGAGGGTGTCCGATGTACGTACATCGGTCATGTAAGGGATTGTACTCGGGGTTACTCCACCCGGGGCTCTCCGTAAAATGAATCAAGATAAGAATGTTTGTTCAACGCTAACATAATAAACAATGAACTTAGATGCGATTATGTATGATATGATTATGTTCATGAATGAACTCATGTATGATATGTTAAGTACAAGTCATGACTAGGATAAGTAAGGAATGTGATGCCGAAGACGTTCTTAGGTTTCCCTAATCGTCCGGCTTAGGATTGTGACACGAACATGTTACATGAAGACCTTGATTCGTTTTTAGTATCATGGCATAGTGGTCTTAGGTTCCCTCGACCACCATGACACATAAGATTATAGTAAACCTACAACAAGTAAGATGGTTTATGACGGTCCTAGTATGCACAACCGTCTAAGCATGCAAGTCCCCACACACGTATAGTCAACCGTCAGGTTGTAAAGTAGACACATGGTGACCGTAGGTTTCCCTTGTGGTTGCCTTTAGCCTTCCCTTGTGGTTGCCTTTAGCCTAGGATTAGGTGGAGCTCACTGAGACATTATGTCTCATCCCAATCCTATTTTGTTTCAGATAAACAGGTCGGACGTCAAGTTAGTTGCCGGATGGATATCTCATCAAGTGCTCGTTCGTACACACTGAGGAATGGATATGGATTTCAAGGTTGCAATTGTTATTATTGTAAACAAAAGGTGTTGTAACGTTTTATACGAACATGTATTGATGTATAATATTCATTCGAAGTTTTTATGTTGTAATTTTAATGTATCCAATACTAAAAATAACGCACGTGCTAAACTTTCTAGATACGTTTAGTATGGGTGTTACATTTGGTATCAGAGCAGGTCGATTCAGACCGTGCCTTGGGTCATTAAGTTACAACTAAGGAAGTGGGACCATTGAGTTCCAGGTAAATGTTTTAATTGTTGATGTTAGATGAGCCTGATCAACTCAATTTAACACTCGACGGTTAGAACGGATGCCTGAGAGCTAAATAGGACCAGGAGGAACGAAGTATGTGATGAAGATGATTTGAGAATGTAGAAACTCAAAGTAAAAATAGTAAGAGTCTAATCATGCCAAATGGTGGCCGGTGAGCTTATCAGTTTAAGTTGATTTCTCCGGGAAAGCAAGGTAAAGTTAAGATGGATTGATCCGACAACGTTGGGGAAGTTGTTAAAGATAATTTGTATACCGAAAGTGAAGAATTTGGAAATGTCTAAGGGTGACCGGAAGTTCCGGTAAGAGTTGTTGTTGGAGCAGGACTGTGTTATAGAAAGGAATTATATACTTCTGGAATGTAAGTACAAGGTTGTAAGATAAGAAGAAGTTGACGTATGTTGATGAAATTTGGAAGTTCTCAGGGTTAAAGGTAGGTGAATGAAGCTAAATATTTGAATGCCAGATAGGATAAGGCTCTAATGTTGGAATGTTGAGCGAGTCGGCAGAGAAACAAGTCAAATCGTTCGCAGCAAATTAAGTTAAGATTTTATGTGGATATTTTATGATATCAAGATTAAGGCAATAATTTCTGATGTGCCGAGAATAGAATCGAATGATGTTGATGTTGTCGTGCATAAGATATGAATGTTTTAATGATGTTAAGAATGGATAATGTGCATTGGATGGCTTGAGAAATAAGATTTTGTACAAAATATATATATATTTTTGGAGAACTGAGATGAAGAAACTCGCCAATAGTGAAATTTTCGCTAATAGCGAAATTACTTTAGATGAGTTCACTGATAGCGAATATGAGGCGAACTTTTCAGTTTTTCGAAAACTGTCAGTTCGCCTCTAGGGTCCGCAGTGACTATTGGAGAGTTGTCTTCACAACCTTTTTGCAATAACACTTTTTATAACATCAAGTAATGAATGCACATTACATCCTAAAGTTTTCAAAGGGAAAAGAGCATGAACAACCATTAACGGAATCGATTCAGTGTAAAGTAACTTTGGAGATTAATGTTTCAAGAGTTTAAAGGAGTTTAGACCAAGAGCTTAGAGGACCCGATATATGGAATGAATGTTATGGACGTGAAGACATGAAGTAAGAAGTTAAGGTCGTGAAGAGTTATGTTAGATCACAAGATTTACAGGTTTTGTGGAGTATTAATTACCCCTCGAATCTATGATTTGCTTAATTAATTTACTAAGGCTCGTTATTATGACAAATTCTAATATTTGCAAAGTTTATAAGATTTTAGAAAAAAAAATATATGCATATGGATGATTGGTATTGGTGTTCATAATTTTTTTTTTAAATGGAAGTTTTGTAGGTACCGGTCGGTTACAACACATGAAAAATAATTTGAACACTCGGAACAAGATTTGATGGCATTTTTGTGTTATCAACTCGTTCCACGATTTTTATGGTAACGACCAAGACCCAAAATTCAATTTTATATATATATATATATATATATATATATAATAAAGAAACATCAACACCAATGATCCGTTTGCAAATTTATAAAGTTTTCTTCAGGAAGAAAATTAACAAGCTAGCATTGGTAAGATTAAGCAAAGCATAGCATGCGAGAAACGAAGATAACAAGGCCTTGTGAGGAGCAAGTTGCAGCATTGGATGTCACATGAATGGTCTTTAGAAGAGTTCAGGATAATGATAAATCGTAAGAAAAGGAATGAGAAGTGTCACTCGTCTCAATAGAATAAAGTATTGGTTAAAACCAACCGGGTGGAAATCAGAGTGGCGCAACGGAAGTGAACCGGATAAGTATTAATAGTAAAGAAGCTTAACGAGAATCATTATGAGACGGGCGAACAGTACTCAAAACGTCGATTAAGTAACGAGACTTTTGCAGACATAGATGGATAAGGTAAAGATATATGGATGTGTTTTCACCTAATTAAATTAGGAGAGGTTGAAGTCGCTATAATAAAGTAATCAAGTTGTTTATTGGTAATATCAAGCTCGTGCAAGAATGGTTAATGGAATAGAAAAGAATTCACTTCCGAATGCTAAAGAATTTTATCACGTAAGGGATTATGATTCATGAGTTATGTATGATGAGATTCATACTCTCCGATGCCATGATTGTGAAACGATGACGATACTTGCTTGAATGGTGCCAAACCAGGATTTTTCCAACTTTTAAAGTGAAAATGGGTATTAAGGGACTTGGAAACGAATTATTTTAAAAACATGATATTTTCATTTTCTGAAACCGATGACACACGCCATAAGTGAGTGAGTTCACTTAAGACGTGAGGACTTCCAAACCAACTCGTCAGTGGCGAGCTTGGGCGAGATTCGACCTTTTTCCGAACATAGATTCAAAATGTTTTCTTTAAAAAAAGGAAATACATATATTCATTCCAAGAATCCGTATACCAATGATTATAAGATTTCTAAAAGTAAAGAGATAGAACAAGTATCGTTATTATCTAACAGTATGGGCATTTGAAAGTATGTAATGCACAAAGGAAAATAAAGTTTGACGACATGGATAGCAATGTTCTCAAAAAGGGTGTCTGAGACGTACAAGTATATGCTAAGGATATTCAAGTGCAAATGGTTTTAGTCAGAAAGTTCAAGAGCAGGTGAACTAAGAGACCGGATATTGAATGTCCAGTATAATGGAAAAATTTAAAATCGCTTATCCATATCAAGTTATATGAGTTACCGATGGATTCGAGTGCAATGACTATGTAATAACCGCATGGCGGTGTTCGTGTCTCTTGTTATCCACGTCAGGGGGATATGGGAGGTTCTCGACTTAAGGGGAACGGTTCAAGCCGCAAGGGACCCGCACGACACCGAGGGAGTCCGATGTACGTACATCGGTCATGTAAGGGATTGTACTCGGGGTTACTCCACCCGGGGCTCTCCGTAAAATGAATCAAGATAAGAATGTTTGTTCAACGCTAACATAATAAATAATGAACTTAGATGCGATTATGTATGATATGATTATGTTCATGAATGAACTCATGTATGATATGTTAAGTACAAGTCATGACTAGGATAAGTAAAGAATGTGATGCCGAAGACGTTCTTAGGTTTCCCTAATCGTCCGGCTTAGGATTGTGACATGAACATGTTACATGAAGACCTTGATTCGTTTTTCGTATCATGGCATAGTGGTCTTAGGTTCCCTCGACCACCATGACACATAAGATTATAGTAAACCTACAACAAGTAAGATGGTTTATGACGGTCCTAGTATGCACAACCGTCTAAGCATGCAAGTCCCCACACACGTATAGTCAACCGTCAGGTTGTAAAGTAGACACATGGTGATCGTAGGTTTCCCTTGAGGTTGCCTTTAGCCTAGGATTAGGTGGAGCTCACTGAGACATTATGTCTCATCCCAATCCTATTTTGTTTCAGATAAACAGGTCGGACGTCAAGTTAGTTGCCGGATGGATATCTCATCAAGTGCTCGTTCATACACGCTGAGGAATGGATATGGATTTCAAGGTTGCAATTGTTATTATTGTAAACAAAAGGTGTTGTAACATTTTATACGAACATGTATTGATGTATAATATTCATTCGAAGTTTTTATGTTGTAATTTTAATGTATCCAATACTAAAAATAACGCACGTGCTAAACTTTCTAGATACGTTTAGTATGGGTGTTACATTTGTGGAGAAAGCGGATTATAGAATATGTATCTACTGCAACGGAATCGGTGCTTATCATTGGAAGCCTGAAACATATGTTTCATCTAGAGATAGGGTTTCCCCTTCTTTTTTTTTACTTACTAGCGGCAAAGTGGCTTAATATTATGTTAAATGCATCAGTAGTAGTTGGTTTGTTGAAAAGGTACAACATTGGTAATACCAGATTTGTTACTATTTCTTATGTGCAGTTCACAGACGATAATCTTCTTTTCGCAAAAATAAAAAATAAAAAATGGGTTAACGTTAGAACTATGAAAGCGGTGCTTATTTTGTTTGAAGTAATTTCGAGATTGAAGGTCAATTTCGACAATCGAATGATGTTGATGTTGTCGTGCATAAGATATGAATGTTTTAATGATGTTAAGAATGGATAATGTGCATTGGATGGCTTGAGAAATAAGATTTTGTACAAAATATATATATATTTTTGGAGAACTGAGATGAAGAAACTCGCCAATAGTGAAATTTTCGCTAATAGCGAAATTACTTTAGATGAGTTCACTGATAGCGAATATGAGGCGAAATTTTCAGTTTTTCGAAAACTGTCAGTTCGCCTCTAGGGTCCGCAATGACTATTGGAGAGTTGTCTTCACAACCTTTTTGCAATAACACTTTTTATAACATCAAGTAATGAATGCACATTACACCCTAAAGTTTTCAAAGGGAAAAGAGCATGAACAACCATTAACGGAATCGATTCAGTGTAAAGTAACTTTGGAGATTAATGTGTCAAGAGTTTAAAGGAGTTTAGACCAAGAGCTTAGAGGACCCGATATATGGAATGAATGTTATGGACGTGAAGACATGAAGTAAGAAGTTAAGGTCGTGAAGAGTTATGTTAGACACAAGATTTACAGGTTTTGTGGAGTATTAATTACCCCTCGAATCTATGGTTTGCTTAATTAATTTACTAAGGCTCGTTATTATGACAAATTCTAATATTTGCAAAGTTTATAAGATTTTAGAAAAAAAAATATATGCATATGGATGATTGGTATTGGTGTTCATAAATTTTTTTTTTAAATGGAAGTTTTGTAGGTACCGGTCGGTTACAACACATGAAAAATAATTTGAACACTTGGAACAAGATTTGATGGCATTTTTGTGTTATCAACTCATTCCACGATTTTTATGGTAACGACCAAGACCCAAAATTCAATTTTATATATATATAATAAAGAAACATCAACACCAATGATCCGTTTGCAAATTTATGAAGTTTTCTTCAGGAAGAAAATTAACAAGCTAGCATTGGTAAGATTAAGCAAAGCATAGCATGCGAGAAACGAAGATAACAAGGCCTTATGAAGAGCAAGTTGCAGCATTGGATGTCACATGAATGGTCTTTAGAAGAGTTCAGGATAATGATAAATCGTAAGAAAAGGAATGAGAAGTGTCACTCGTCTCAATAGAATAAAGTATTGGTTAAAACCAACCGGGTGGAAATCAGAGTGGCGCAACAGAAGTGAACCGGATAAGTATTAATAGTAAAGAAGCTTAACGAGAATCATTATGAGACGGGCGAACAGTACTCAAAACGTCGATTAAGTAACGAGACTTTTGCAGACATAGATGGATAAGGTAAAGATATATGGATGTGTTTTCACCTAATTAAATTAGGAGAGGTTGAAGTCGCTATAATAAAGTAATCAAGTTGTTTATTGGTAATATCAAGCTCGTGCAAGAATGGTTAATGGAATAGAAAAGAATTCACTTCCGAATGCTAAAGAATTTTATCACGTAAGGGATTATGATTCATGAGTTATGTATGATGAGATTCATACTCTCCGATGCCATGATTGTGAAACGATGACGATACTTGCTTGAATGGTGCCAAACCAGGATTTTTCCAACTTTTAAAGTGAAAATGGGTATTAAGGGACTTGGAAACGAATTATTTTAAAAACATGATATTTTCATTTTCTGAAACCGATGACACACGCCATAAGTGAGTGAGTTCACTTAAGACGTGAGGACTTCCAAACCAACTCGTCAGTGGCGAGCTTGGGCGAGATTCGACCTTTTTCCGAACATAGATTCAAAATGTTTTCTTTAAAAAAAGGAAATACATATATTCATTCCAAGAATCCGTATACCAATGTTTATAAGATTTCTTAAAGTAAAGAGATAGAACAAGTATCGTTATTATCTAACAGTTTGGGCATTTGAAAGTATGTAATGCACAAAGGAAAATAAAGTTTGACGACATGGATAGCAATGTTCTCAAAAAGGGTGTCTGAGACGT
This sequence comes from Medicago sativa, assembly GCF_051527215.1. Classification (NCBI taxonomy): domain Eukaryota; kingdom Viridiplantae; phylum Streptophyta; class Magnoliopsida; order Fabales; family Fabaceae; genus Medicago; species Medicago sativa. The sequence goes on along the minus strand of NC_140755.1, from coordinate 33,800,094 downwards.
ACAAGTATATGCTAAGGATATTCAAGTGCAAATGGTTTTAGTCAGAAAGTTCAAGAGCAGGTGAACTAAGAGACCGGATATTGAATGTCCAGTATAATGGAAAAATTTAAAATCGCTTATCCATATCAAGTTATATGAGTTACCGATGGATTCGAGTGCAATGAGATCATGTTGAGATCGGAACATTTTCCTAAGGCTCTGAAGAGAAATTCATGGAATCGTTTAGTAAGTAATGTAAGTAAGAGATACATGTCTCAAGTTCCATAAGAAAAAGTATGTATGAGCCAAGTGGTTACACGATAAGATAATTATGATGCAATTAAGCACTGCAAGGCCAATCCTGAGTGTTCAAGTTAATGATAATATGTATGTGTAGCAAGGTAAGCTTCAAATCACCACTTTCTGGGATAACTCTTAATCGTGAGAAGAATGATTCCGACGATGTAAGGATTATTTCAAGATGTTATATTTGAACTCGTTATGTGTTAAGTGATCTCTAAATTTTGAGGACGAAATTTTTTAAGGGGGGTAGAATGTAATATCCCGCCTGTCAGTATCGGAATATTACCAGTCGATCGTGTCAGAGGATGAAAGTTTATGCTCAATAAGTTTAATGGAAAATATTTATTATGTGACGTCAGCTCATTACGTAATAAATATCAGAGTCGGATTTAACACGTTTAAAGGCAAGGGCATCATGGTAATTTCACACAAAAGGATATTTATTTGTTAATTGTCCCAAAATATCTCATTTTATCTCATTCTTTCTCTCTCTTGGTGGGAAAAAGAATATCCTCTCCCTCTTTCTCCTCTCCATCGCCCTCTTCCTCTTTCTCTCCACAAATCTTCCAAAATTTCTTTCTATCATGGAATAAGCTTAAATCATGGTACTTACAAGAATTAGGAACAAGAAGAAGCTTCTATTGAGCTTGTTTTTCCAACTATATCATCTCAAGGAAAGAATCAAGAGGCTAGGGTTTTGGTTTGGCAAAGTTGGAACTTGAAACATGGAGTTGTTCTAGCCTTCATGAGTTGGGAATCAAGAAGTTAGGGACTTGGGTTTGTTTTGAAGCTTGGTTTGAGTTGTCTTTCTCTTCTTCTCTCCATTAAAAATAGATTATGAAGTTAGGGTTTGTTGATGCTAGAAGATGATGATGCTTTGAAGCTTGGAATTAAGTAATCATTTTGGTAATCTCATGGTCAAGAGCAAAAGAGTGAGTTGATTGGAAGATTGGATTGATGAACCAAGAGCTAGGGTTTGAGGTTGTTTATGGTATGTATGACAATTGGAAGAAATTAGTAGAAGATTGAGCATAAGCTAGAGTGTGGATTGTGTTCTTGGATGATTTAAAGCTTTGGAAGCAAGGAAGTAAACTATGGTTTGTGGTGAAGGGAAAAGATGCTTGCTTGAGCTTGAGGCTTGGAAATTGCTTTAAGAACTTGCAAGGTGAGTTCCTTAGATAGTTCCCACCCTTGGGATTATGTGAATTATGCTTGCAAGAAAACATATAGTTATTTAAAGTTTATACATAGAAATTATTACCCCAATTGTATGCCATACTTGCTTAACTTGTGAACACTTGCTGAATTCATGTTTTAAAGGTTCCTAATGATTCTAAGGGTCATATAACACTTGGATATGCTTGGGTTGAGGTTTTTGAGTCAAAAATATCAGTTTTGAGGTGGCTGGACTGTCATAACTCGCTACGGCGAGCTATTACTCGCCACAGCGAGCTGGAAGGTCGAACAGGGGGTCCTGCTCGCCTCCTACTCGCCATGGCGAGCAGCTGCTCGCCTCCCCCATGCTTTTTACTCGCCTAGGCGAGCAAGTGGTGCCTTCAGGTGCTGCTTGCTCGTTTCGGGCAGATTCGGTGTTTTTCGTACCGGATTTTCTTGTGCAGTCTTTTTATAAGATAAACCCCTCAATCCAAGATCCTAAATGTTAATCTTTGAAAGGAAACCCCTTTATAAATGAAGCAAGTGTTTGGTAAGAATAGTAAAGCATGGCAAACAAGAGATGAAACGATAAGAATCGGGTAGCAAGCAAATCATTAAGCAAGGGAAAACTAGAACCTCGACATAGTCGTCGAGAACTAGCAAGTTAGCATGAATACCTAGAATGATAGGACGCGAATTATGTATTCGCACATGAACAAGAATAAGTTAGTAAGCATGTTAGTTGTGGTTTGATTAGTTAATCTCTCAACATGATTAAGAACGTACAAGTATGAGCAAGTATGAACACTTACCGCTAATCGAACGATCAAGGTTCCGAGGTAAGCTTTAAGCATGAATAGGTTTAACCTAAATTAATGACAAGTATAAGTAGGTGGCATGTCTCTTGTTATCCACACCAGGGGGATACAAGGGGTTCTCATTATGAGAACGATTCAAGCCGTAAGGGACCCGCATGTCACCGAAACCGCATGACTATGTAATAACCGCATGGCGGTGTTCGTGTCTCTTGTTATCCACGTCAGGGGGATACGGGAGGTTCTCGACTTAAGGGGAACGGTTCAAGCCGCAAGGGACCCACATGACACCGAGGGAGTCCGATGTACCTACATCGGTCATGTAAGGGATTGTACTCGGGGTTACTCCACCCGGGGCTCTCCGTAAAATGAATCAAGATAAGAATGTTTGTTCAACGCTAACATAATAAATAATGAACTTAGATGCGATTATGTATGATATGATTATGTTCATGAATGAACTCATGTATGATATGTTAAGTACAAGTCATGACTAGGATAAGTAAAGAATGTGATGCCGAAGACGTTCTTAGGTTTCCCTAATCGTCCGGCTTAGGATTGTGACATGAACATGTTACATGAAGACCTTGATTCGTTTTTCGTATCATGGCATAGTGGTCTTAGGTTCTCTCGACCACCATGACACATAAGATTATAGTAAACCTACAACAAGTAAGATGGTTTATGACGGTCCTAGTATGCACAACCGTCTAAGCATGCAAGTCCCCACATACGTATAATCAACCGTCAGGTTGTAAAGTAGACACATGGTGACCGTAGGTTTCCCTTGAGGTTGCCTTTAGCCTAGGATTAGGTGGAGCTCACTGAGACATTATGTCTCATCCCAATCCTATTTTGTTTCAGATAAACAGGTCGGACGTCAAGTTAGTTGCCGGATGGATATCTCATCAAGTGCTCGTTCGTACACGCTGAGGAATGGATATGGATTTCAAGGTTGCAATTGTTATTATTGTAAACAAAAGGTGTTGTAACGTTTTATACGAACATGTATTGATGTATAATATTCATTCGAAGTTTTTATGTTGTAATTTTAATGTATCCAATACTAAAAATAACGCACGTGCTAAACTTTCTAGATACGTTTAGTATGGGTGTTACATTTGTGGAGAAAGCGGATTATAGAATATGTATCTACTGCAACGGAATCGGTGCTTATCATTGGAAGCCTGAAACATAAGTTTCATCTAGAGATAGGGTTTCCCCTTCTTTTTTTTTACTTACTAGCGGCAAAGTGGCTTAATATTATGTTAAATGCATCAACAGTAGTTGGTTTGTTGAAAAGGTACAACATTGGTAATACCACATTTGTTACTATTTCTTATGTGCAGTTCACAGACGATAATCTTCTTTTCGCAAAAATAAAAAATAAAAAATGGGTTAACGTTAGAACTATGAAAGTGGTGCTTATTTTGTTTGAAGTAATTTCGAGATTGAAGGTCAATTTCCATAAGAGAATGTTTGTGGGGGTGAATGTGTCGGAATCGTGGTTGAATGAGGCAGTCTTGGTCATACATTATTGAACCAGAAACATCCATATTTTGTTGGGTTTACCTATTGGCGAAGATTTTCTCTGTTTAAAGTTTTGGTATTTGTTGCTTGATCGAGTACAACAAAGGCATTGAAATTGGAAAAGTCGTCACTTGTCAATGGGGGGATGCTTGCTATTGATGAAATTTCTCTTGCCATTGCTTCCGGTCAATTTTCTCTCCTTCTTTAAGACTAAATTTTCACACAAAAACAACAGATTGAATCGATTCATTTAACTTGTGAATCGATTCAGACATAAAAAGATTAAATCCAGATGAAGGAAAATCTATGAAGATTGATGCAAGTCAAGAGATGTATGAAACGATTCAAGCTGCCCAGATAGATGATTGAATCAATTCAAGGTAATGATGAATCGATTCAGAGAGAGTCATAGAGTTTGATGATACGACTCATGAAGAAATGATACGATTCAAACTTGAATCGATTCATATACAGAGTGAATCGACTCACTCAAAGTTAGAAGCTTTTTTGAGACGACTCAAACAGAAATGAGTCGATTCATGCAGACAAGAGACATAAATGAAATAGACACAAGATGTTCACTAGGGGTGCTTTAACATAGTCTAATCAAAAATGAAAAGCCAGACAAACATGTTCTAACCTAAAGCAATATAAAAGATATGAATAAACCAAACATCATAAAAAAACTATAGCTAGAGGCTTCGGTAGAAACAAGAGAGAGGACATTAAATGCACTGGTGAGGAGATTCAAAGTGAAAAGAGGAGAACAGATAGTAACATATTCAAAGTGCAAGAAATTCAATGTGATTAAAAAATGCATTCATTATAATCTTCAATATTAACACCCAAACAACCATTAAGATCCAAATTAACATCCAAACAAATAACTAATATTTACGGATAGGGCTGACAATGAACCGAGCCAACTCGACAATAGTTCGAAACTCGATTCGACAATTATCTCGTTGAACTTGGTCATGAACCAAATGAGCTGAACTTGAGTTGAAAACTAAGTTCGTTAGATAAATGAGCTGAACTTGAGTTGTATATAGTCCGACTCGATTGATTCATTAGCTAGCTCGATAATATATGTATTAGTTTGGTAAATATTAATAGAGTACAAGCTTAGATATCAAAAATTTATTAATTAAAAATTAACAATATACCTAAAAAAATATTAACAATTAACAATAATGGTAATAAAAGATAGAAAGAAAAGAAGCTAATAACAAGTCGTGAGGGCTTTCAACAAAACATATGTGTGCCAAGATTAGTCCCACATCGGGGAGATTAACAACATTAGACAAGAGGAGGAGATATAAAATAGACGTGCATGTTTACTAACTGCTACAGTAGTAATGAGCAAGTGCTACTACTTTTTTCCTTGAGACCAACGTGGTCAAAGGTTTTATTTTAGTTGAATTTTTTGTTTTTCTAAAATAAAAAATTAAATTTAAATGTCCAAGATATACATTTTTGACAAAAACAAAAAAAAAAAACTTTTGAATTATGGCACTTGAGCAAACGAGTTGAACCTAACGAGCCTAACCGAGTTGTTCGTGAACGTTAAACGAGCCGAACTCGAGTTAAAAAAAATGTTTGTATTGAACTCGAGTTGAGTTTCGAGCCGAGCTGATTCTTGTCGAGTCGAGTCGAACTCAGACAAGTTCGACTCGACTCATTTCCAGCTCTATTTACGGATAAAACATAGTTGAGTCCTCAAATATGCGTTTAATAAAATGTTTGCACTCAATTTTACAGGTAAAATTTCTGAATTGAATGTTTTAATGCCTTTTAGATTTAGATCGAATGCCAAGACCATCGCATCCACATTAAAAGGCTATTAAAACATGGGCTAATGTTAACTTGTGCCCTCAAGACACAAGTTAAGAAGTAAAAATAGAAATGTTTTGTTATAATTAATGTATTTGAATTTAACTTTTTGACTTTTAACTAATTGAATGCACAAAATTTAAGAAATAATTTCTACTTTTGAGTTGCTTAACATGTGCCCAAGTTAACATGACCCTAAAACATGTCATACAACAATTTAACACTGTTGCAAAAATTTATTAAGAATACCTTTTTATCCATTAGTACCGTATGTGGAGTGAAAATTTCATCCTTTGAGCCTACAAACATAAAAGAATATACAATAACTAGGTATATAACCCGTGCGTTGCACGGGTCTGATTAAAACGTTTTAGATAGTTTTTTTTTTTTATTGAAAATAACAGTTTTGTTTACCATGTTGAATTATTTTCTGACTTTAAAAAATGATTTTGAAATTTTTTTAATTTTTTTCCTCGTTGAGTGAATACTGTATATAAAGTGTTGGATAAAAAATTGTTGTTGGCATAGATAATGTGTCACTCACATGTATATAGAAATTAGAAATCAATAGAAGTGCAATTTAACAGTCTTGTCTTATTGACGTCTTAGTATATTTGTCAATATATGTTTTCCTTCAAAATAAAAAATATTGGATCACTTGTTTTCTTCTATTTGAATTGAGAAAAGTGTGACATTGATTTCTCTTTGTAATAGATATTGTAAGTTTTCTTTCTCTAGAAAAGAACTTGAGACTCGTTCTAATAGTTTTTCTCCCATACATGAACTTAGTTTCAATGAGCACCTTTTTGAGATATGATATTTGATATAATCTTTATGATGGGTTTTGAAATGTTCTTCATAGTGGATTCTTCAATGGTACTTTTATATTAGTTCTTGAACACCCTTTGATGTAAGTTATATTGTATATGATATAATCTTCATCTAAGAAGAGAGAAATGATAAAATAATTCTTTTTAGAGATAATAAAAAGTATGCTATAGAAAATAACAAAGAGGGGCCTAAAAGAGATATTATATATCAAAGTCTTCCAATGGAGGAATGTTATTTCAATAAAAAAATGCAGATAAACACCATATTAAATTTAAGATAGAATGTAAGACACACATTTTCTAAATTTAAGGTGAGGGCATCTAGCTTCAGTTGTGCCAATTGTTCACCAACTTCGTCAAGCAATACAAATATTGTTGATTCCGTAGAGTCGTTGACTTGAAGCTTCAAACAATACCTATAGAGATTTATTGTAACTACTTCAAGCAACATGTATCGAAACATGTATCAGAACTGGGGGGGGGGGGGGGGGGGGGATAATTACTCCAAATAACCTCACCTAATCTTTGGATAGTCGAGTTTTTTAGTAAAATGCCCACAATTGAAGTCTGTCTCAGTGGCACTTGCAATTTTTCTACAATGAGGTCAAGAAAAATAATACAATCAAAAAATTGAAAGCATGACACAAACTATGATAAATCAAAAAATTAGGTTTAGAGAATATTTAACCAAGTGTTGACCTAACTAACTGTTGAAACTGCCATGGATAAAAGCTCAGATATAGTGTTCACATCAACAATAGTACAAGACAAATCTTCAGTTGTTTTCACAACACTGGTTTTTCCCCTACAACGATGCAACAACATCACATAATTAGAAAATAGGCAACATAATATTAACCTAAGTATTTAAACATTAGCAAAATGACGGACTTGGACGACCAAATTGGATCAGCAACTTCAGGGGTGTCTATGTTGATATAAATTGTTGTGGATCTTGAAGATGAAACAAAAAGCTCAACTACAAAAATACTCCCTCCAGTCTCAAACGTAAGCAACTTTTCACTTTTTAGGTTCATTTAATAAATGTTGTATGTGGTCCATATTATAGACTACATACATCATTTATTGAATGAATCTAAAAAGTGAAAAATTGCTTACATTTGAGACCGGAGGGAGTATATCACATATGGAGTGGTTATAGAGAGGGTCAGTTAAATATTAAATGACATGGTATGATCAGTTACCTCGATACTGTTTCACCAAAGTGGAGGTAAAAATTGCCCCATTTGGCTTAGGAGCAGCATGTATTTGATCAAGGGATAAACAAATTATCCTCCTTCATTCTTCTTCAAATCTTCCTAACTCAAACAAAGCGAACAATCATATTTTTTTATCATGGTAAGTATGATCATATCAATTTATATTTTGTTAAAAACATGATATTTTAAAAGAATGAGAGTTTTATAATTGTTAAAAAAAATTAATCACATAGTTTTTTGAGGTTCTTAAAATATTTCATATTTCATATGTTCAGTGACGGATCCAGGAATTTTGGAAAGTGGGGGCACCACGTATATATAAATTTGAAACATTAAATAAACATATATATATATATATATATATATATATATATATATATATATATATATATATATATATATATTATTTTTAAATTTTAATAGCATAAATATACATCATAATTGTCCTCTACGTTTCTCCATATTTTGGAAACATTGAATGATTTTCTCATTATCAATACCAACAAAAGTATCTCTATCTATATAAGTAACTAAACAATTATTTAACCATTCATCTCCCTTGCGATTTCGCATCCTATTCTTGACAATATTCATAGCAGAGAAAGCCCTTTCAGCTATTGCAGTTGCCACAGGTAATATCAAAGATAACTCTAAAAGCAAATATACCAACGGGTAAGCAATATGTCTTCTTGTCTCCACTAGCTTTATGGAAAGATCACCAATCCCTCCTAATTCTGAAAATGCATCATCAGAGCATACATCCAAGTAATAATTTTCAAGTTGAGAATCTATTGCCAACAACTCAACACAAGAAAATTCTGAAGGATAAAATTGAGCTAAACGATTCAACTTCTCCTTATCAAATGCAAGAAACGAATCTCTTGGACTTAAACAAGCTACACAAAGAAGCAACTCGGTATTCACTTCAGTAAAACAATTATTCAACTCTTGAAGTTGCAAATCAATCACTTGATAGAAAAAGTTAACTTGAAAATGATGTAAATTAGAAACTCTTTCTGATTTACGCTTTGACTTTTTATAAGATTGAAATGGATCATCCATATTTGGCATGACAACATCATGATGTTCACAAAATAATGAAACATCACTCAGCAAAGAGTCCTAACCATTATCCCTTATAGCTTGTAACTTTAATTTAGACATTTTCACTAATTTCATGGCATTTACAATATCTTGATCACTTCTTTGTAATGCTTGAGATAACTCATGAGTAATCCCTAAAACTTTTTTCATCAAGTGCAAGATGAAAACAAATTCAAAAGATTGCATATATTTCAACAAGAGCACTGCATCGCCCTTTTTCTCTGAGCTTTTTCCATCTTCCTCAATTATTTCAAGCACATCAATCATAGAAGAGTATAAAGAAAAAATACTGAGTAATGTACCTAATGTGAGCTCCATCTAGTTTCTCCCGCCTTCTTGACTGTAGTTTCTTGATTCAAGCCACTCCCACTAGATATTTCTCCTTCTTGCAATGCTTCCTTCATCTTTTTAACTTGACTTTCACGAAGAGCATCTCGACGCTTACATGTTGCTCCAACAACATTAGATAAATTACCAACTAAATTAAAAAATGATGCAATTTCAGTGTTCTTCTCTGCTAATGATACAAGAGCTAATTGGAGTTGATGGGCAAAACAATGAATATAGAATGCAGAACAATTCTCCTTCAATATCAAGCTTTTGAGACCATTGAATTCACCTCGCATATTACTTGCTCCATCATATCCTTGACCACGTATTCTTGACAAACTCAGCCCATGTTTTGCAAACACCGACTCTAAAGCTGATTTCAATGATAAAGCACTAGTATCCGTAACACGAACAAGACCAAGAAAACACTCAATAACTTGCCCTTTCTTATTGACATAGCGCAAAGCCACAACCATTTGCTCCATAACTGCGACATCTCGAGATTCATCAATCATAATAGCAAATAAGGAATCTCCTAGATCATCAAGTATAGAACGAGTGGTTTCCATTGCTTAGTGCTAGAAATCAAATAAAAATACCACAATTAAAATTTTGTGATCATTTAGCAAACTCATGTACAATAACGAATAACCCCAAATAAATACTAACAAACTCTAACAATGGAATTTCCACCATTAAACAAAAATTCAAGACCAATAAATGAAATAAACAAATTAAAAACTACAAATGAATAAGATTCGAAATATAAAATAAGGGGGCTTACCTATTAGAAGATTAACTATGGAGGTTGAAGAAAACAGTGGTAGAAAACTGAAGAAGGGAACAGAGTGCAGCAAGTATGATGGTGTTGTCCTCTGTTATCAGTGTGTTCTTTTCACAATAAGATTGGAAACGATGCGGAATCGGATTCAGAATGGATTTGTGAGTGAGGGAGGGTGGTGGCAAGAAAATGCTGAAAAATGACGAGAGAGAGAGAGAGAGAGAGAGAGAGAGAGAGAGAGAGAGAGAGAGAGAGAGAGAGAGAGAGAGAGAGAAGACAAGAGGTTGTTGAATTTGTTTTGTTCTGTGTGTTTGTATAAAGTGTGGATGTGGGTCTTACCCCTCACGTTTCCACTCCTTTCTTTTATTTAATTATACTATTTTTTTATTTTTTAATTGGAAATGGTTGTGTATGTGATGTTGTGTTTATGTGTGGGCCAAAAGAAAAGTGTTGTGTATTTTTGTGTGGGCCATATAATCAACATTTCAACTATAACTATATATTACTATATTTCTACCACAAAAAAAAAATCTCAAAATTTAGTGCAGGCACAAGCCTACACACTCTTGTGCTTGCATCCGTCCCTGCATATGTTTTGTGATACATCATTTTGTTTTTAATAAAAAGAAGATATGTCACATTTCATCATAGGCACATTTATCCCATCATCCTAGAAGACTGGTCATCAACATACGAAATTCCACTTTTTTCTCTTCTAATTCCCGTTGAAAGCTTTAAGAAGGAAAATCAACTGATCTTCATATGGTCAACAAAATATAAAAGACTCGATTAAAAAATTCAAAAATTACAATACCTTTTATATAAAAGCCATGAATTGAATGAGGAAATGCAAATTTCATGTCTTGGTCGGTTGGTTCTTGCTGAAATCTTTTAGAAGTAAATTTAGAATAAAAAAAAACTCAAATAAAAATACCTACAAAATTACATGGAACACCCAATATTGACTTTTAAAAAATGATCTAAAGGTTAGTAAATCTTAATAAAATAATACTTTTCTTATGATTATTATAAAAAGAAAAATACATAGCATGCTTAAAAAAAAATACATAGTAGACATCCAAATTATATAGTACTACCTTTTTTTCTTCTTCTTTTGATTCTATCATGGAGAAAATCAACCGAACAATATATATGCCAATATTGCCAAACACCCCGGAAGAAAACCTAGAATAAAACCCAACATATGGTTTTTTGTTGCCAAAGGGACACTATATATACACTGAAATCAAAAGATAAATTGACGTTATAAAGATGAGCGAATATCTCTTCAATTGCTCAATCAATTGTGTCAATTACGTTGGAATCCTTATAGTCTTTGCCAAAATGGGTCATACGGCACTATAATTTTTTTTTTTCTGGCATTTAGGATTCCAAACATAAAAAATAAAAAGAAGTAACCGATGGATTATTTTTCTAGCTAATAGACCCATGATGTATTAATTATGCAATATGCATAAAGTCAAATTAATAGGGAGTTTTTGTTTGAAGGAGTAAATTTAATAGAGAGTTAATTCGTAACTTGTATGGGAATTTAAAATTAGAATGAAAAATTATATTGAAAAAATAATATGTAAAAGAGAGCATGCATTAGAGCAAGTGTCAATCTTAGAACAAAAGTAAAAAAAAATTGGGAGCTTTCTTAGAAGGACACATCAGCAAAATGCAGCTTAGAATACATGTATATAGAGATTGTTTGTGCAATGAATATCGTTGTATCAATAGCACTATGACTGAAATACTCAAATTTCGTTTCTCCTTAATCCGTATGAAATGTAAATATCCACATTAAAGATTAATGAAAAAAAGGAATAGTAACTTGAATCCCAGTCAAACCATAGTAACTAATGAAGATTCAAGACAAATGCATGGTAAGCCAGATGGGAAAAACTACAATACATAATTAAAGTGGTATCATGCAAGAGTTGCTTCGAAAAAGCCATGATGATCCAAAATTCAAAACTTGTATTTGAAATATTTAACATTTGTGGTCTGAATATCCAAAGTATTTGTAGTTTTATTTTTATATTTTATATTTTGTTTGTAAATATGTTTATATTTATATATAAAGAAATCAATTAGTCAAGTGTGAATATAATAACAAGAGAAATAGAATCTAAGGCTATGTTTGGATTGGTGGTAAGTGATGGAATGGGATGGAATGGAGTGGTAAGTTGTTATATTCCATTGTTTGGATTTGCAAATAATGAATGGAATGGAGTGGTACATAATGGAACACATTCCATCCCATACCATTCAATCCTTCAATTTTTCATTCCACCCAATTTAGGGTGTATGCAATGGAATGAGAATTTATAACTCAAATATTACCCTTTTACCCCTTCTTCATTTTATCATTGCATTGTTTGTTATTGCTCTCAAATGCACTCTACTTGAAGTTTTTTCAATTAAAACATTTTACTGTACATATTTTAATTTGAAACGTTTGTTTTCTAGTTGAGGGCTGATGTTATTTTGATTGTGTATTCCCTTTATGATCATTCCGTTTTCGAGCGATATTCCTTTTAAACTACCTATGCTTCGTCAAACATGCATCTTGAATTTTTGAAATGAATTTCAATTTCTTTTATTGATTAGAACAAAAAAAACCTGTGTATACACGTTTAGTAACAATGTTAATTTTTCTATAAAGAAAAGTAATAATCTTAATTTGTTCTCTTGTTGTTTTGCAAGTTCTCAAATATTATAAAATAGAATGTGATGAGATTTTAGTAATAATATGTTTTATATAATAATATTAATAATAATACTAATACTAATAATAATAATAATAATAATAATAATAATAATAATAATAATAATAATAATAATAATAATAATAATAATAATAATAATAATAATAATAATAATAATAGTCTCTTTTCCCTAAAAAAAAAAAAATAATAACAGTCCTTTTAAATAAGGGTAAAAATGGAATAAAAAAGTCATAATTTGTTCCATTCCATTTATTTTCCAATCAATGGAATGGAACATTATTCCATCACTTCATAAAATACCCAAACAATGGAACCGTTCTGTTCTTGTCAAAAAAAAAAAAAAATTGGAACCGTTCCGTTCCGCTATATTCCATTCCGCTCCGTTCCGCTCAGTTCCATCAATCCAAACAGAGCCTAAAGCTCAATATCACATCCAATGCTAAAATAACTCAAATAAAAATATGGCTTAAACACACTTTTTGCCCTCTAAGTTTGCAAAAGTTGCAATTTTGGCCCCCTATTAAAAAAAATGGCAAAAGTGACCCCTCATGTCTATCCCCTTTTGCAAAACGTCAATTTTGACTAAGTCAACCATATGTGGCACGCCACCTGTACATTTATTTAAAAAAAATATTTTTTTTATTCCACGCGTATAATTAACTAATTAAAAAAACAAAAATTGGCAAAAAAAAAGGGCAGGCACGTGTGAGGATTATCATCATCATCTTCATAAGGCATCAAACCCAGAAGCTCATTTCATAATTAAAAACCAGAAGCTCACCAAGCCCTTACAAATCAAACACTTAAATTTCTCTCTCTCTACTTCATCCTCTATCAAACTCAAAACATATCACACCCTTATTCTCTCCCAATCCTTCTTTCCTCTTTAAATCCTTCCGTTAAACTAGGCATCAGAAACTGCTGCAAACCCACAACAAAATCACAAATCATTGAAGCTGCACCCTTTCTTTAAATCATTTTTTGACTTTTGAAAAATTGATTACACAGTTTTCGATGCAAAAGGTACTATATTTGCTCCCTTAACCAGTGCCCCAGGGGCACCGGTTAACACAACCCTTTGTTTAATTAAGGATTGAAAAATTAACGGGTTAATGGAAAGACAATGAATGAATTAAGATGAGGGATTGAAGAAGAAGAGGAAATGTCATGTGCACATAACAGCAGCAATCACAAACGTAAACTCCCTCTTCACTCTCGGCATATTCATCGGCCTCTTCTTCAACCCAAACGACCCCTTCAACACTCTCAACACAAACCCGTCCTGCATCCCCACCACCGACCTCGCTGAAAACCTCGTCGTCGCAGTTCAATACTCTTTGAGAGTTGGGATGCTTGTTTCTGGAATTGGATCTGTTTTAGGGTGTGGGTTTCTTGTGCTTGCTCTAGTGAAGTTATGCAGATTAAGCTTGGGATTGTAGCTTGTGGGAGTCAACATGTTTTAGTTGTTGTTGTTCCGCTTTTTGTTTTTGTTCCGATCGATTTGGTTTTGTCTTTATGTTATTATTGTTGTTTATAATTTTACTCATTAGGTTTAGATGAAATCATTGTTGTTCAATTCAACCAGAGTGCTTTGTTTGTGGTTGAAGATGAATTTTTGGGTTTGTTTGAAGATGAGTTTGTGGATGTTGAAGATGATTTTCTGGGCTTGTGTAGAAGATGAAGATTTATGAATTTTATGGGTTTTGTAATTTTTTTTTCATTTATTTAATTTTATAAATGATTAATTGATTACGTGACATTTTTTTATTTTATTAAATTAGTAATTACACACGTGGCATGGCACACAGTCAAGTGAGCTGCCACGCAGGCATTGACTTAGTCAAAATTGACGTTTTGCAAAAGGGGGTAGACATGGGGGTCACTTTTGCCATTTTTTTTAATAGGGGGCCAAAATTGCAACTTTTGCAAACTTAGAGCACCATTATCGGTGGTGTCTTTTGGCAATTTATGCTCACGTGTAGCTACTGGTGTCAGGAAGGCATGGATAATTAGATAATAGTTGGTGTCTTTTCTTTGCTACATTTCCAAACTCTACCACCGTATCTTTAGACCAATTCTTTCTTTTTCTCAAGCATTTTTCTCTATAAATTAATCAAACAATAAATGAACATTTTATCTACCATTATAATTGTTACCAACTACTTCATATTACCGTTGCACTTGTATGTGAAATTTTTTTTTATTACCGCTGCATATTTAAAATTAGGACCGTTGGACTATTTCAACATATTAACTCCCTTTATCATTTTTTTTTCTTTGTTATAAGAGTTAGTTTTAACTTTCTTCAAAAAAAGAGTTAGTTTTAACTACTTCATTTTTTCATTCACAAACTTCACAATCATTTCCAACTTCATTCCCTTCACAAAAAAAAAAACATTCTTAACTTTTCTTTTTATTCACATTCAATATCAAACTTCTCTTCAAATGGATCCTTCCAATCCATCTCATATTGCAAAAATGTTCATGGATTATATGAATGATGGCATGGATGAAGAACTTGTGAGGCTTTACTTTGAAAGTAATCCGCAAGAAGAGTTTGCAAGCTCAAGCAGGCCTAGACGCCAAAGAAGGAACATAGAGAGGAATCGTGAAGAAGGACATACACGGTTATTCAATGATTATTTTTCAGAAGCTCCGGTATACACGGATGAGCAGTTTCGTCGAAGGTACCGAATGCGTAAACATGTCTTCCTTCGCATAGTTGAAGCTCTTAGTCAACATGATGAATATTTTCAGCCGAGGTTTGACGCAACTGGTAGATCAAGTATTTCACCCCTACAAAAATGCACTGCCGTTATTCGTATGTTGGCGTATGGAGCATCTGCCGATAATGTGGATGAATATTTGAGAATTGGTGAAACCACGACACTAAAATGTGTTGATAAGTTTACAAGAGGTGTGATCAATGTATTTGGGCCACAATACTTGAGAAAGCCAACCACCGAAGATATTGAACGCCTACTACAGATGGGGGAGGCACGTGGTTTTCCAGGTATCCTAGGGAGTATTGATTGTATGCATTGGGAATGGAAAAATTGCCCAGTTGCATGGAAAGGGCAATATGTTCGAGGTGATCATGGCAAACCCACTGTTATGCTTGAAGCAGTTGCTTCACAAGACTTATGGATTTGGCACACATTATTTGGGGTAGCGGGTTCAAATAACGATATCAATGTGTTGAACCAATCTGATGTCTTCAACAATGTTATGCAGGGGCGAGCTCCTGAGGTCCACTTTTCAATTAATCGTACAGAATACAACATGTGGTATTACTATCAGATGGCATTTATCCCGAATGGGCAACATTTGTGAAAAGCATCCCAATGCCACAGGGGGATAAGAGAAAATTGTTTGCCCAACATCAAGAAGGCGCTCGAAAGGATATCGAACGAGCGTTTGGAGTTCTCCAATCCCGATTTGCGATCATACGTAACCCAGCTCGATCTTGGCACTTGGATGCACTAAAACGTATAATGGATACGTGCATCATATTACACAACATGATTGTTGAAGATGAACGTGGCACATATGGTGGAACTTTTGATTATTCTTATGATCATCTAGGAAATGACCCGACTGCACCACCAGATGATTCTAATAATGATTTTCAAGAGTTCTTGCGTAGAAGACACAATGTTCGCGATAAACAAATTCATCGACAACTTCAACAAGACTTAATAGAACATATATGGGAACGTTTTGGGCATGAGAATATCCACAACTAAAAATTATTTTAAACGTTCATGTATTTTTTTTTTAACGTTTATGTATTTTTTTTAAAATTTTGTGCTAGTAGTTTATTTTAACGTTTATGTGTTTTTTATTGTATTTTCTTATAACTTATTTGTGTCAAGTAGTACGTTATTTAATATATTTTCATTTAATTTTATTGATTTTTTGGATATTTTAATTCATTTCGAGTATATTGTGAGATACATTTTATATATTTTGATTATACATTTTATATATTAATGCAATTGATTATACATTTTATATATTAATGCAAAATATAATTTGAAATATATTGTAAGATTAGTGGGACCCATTGTAAGTTTTGTAAGAGTGGTATGGATATTTAGAAAATGTAGTTGAGTGGTTTAAATAATTGGAAAGTGTGAAGTAATATAAAGTATTACGTGGGGCCCATTTATACCACTCATGTAGAGTGGCATGGATGTGGGTGCTCTTAGGGGGGAGTAAAAAGTGAGTTTAAACCTAAAAATATCAAAAGTCAGCCAAACACGACAACATAACATAACGATAATTAAGTCGATGACTCCTTAGCTTCTGCTTGAATTTCACATCACTTGCCAATTCACCATCAACCTGCATAAATGATGTGAAAACATTTATAAACTTAAGAAATCAACAAAAGCGAGTTATCCTCCTAAAAATTTAAAAACACAATCATCAACTCGCAATTAACAGTTATCAAGACATTCTTGTTCTCACTTGCATCTACAATCAGTTCCAAATATTGTAATTTTCCTCTTGTGAATAACTTAATTTCAAGTCATTGCCCTATAGCTATTTCGTTGAGTTGTTGTTCCTTTTTCTATAGTCAAACATTCTTTTTTCTACGGCAAAGCATTCAATGATCCTAATTTCTCCTGAAAGTTACTTAATGTTGAAAATTGCAATGCCTCATTTGATCAAAAAAATTCATATATTTTGATTTAGAGAACATTCTGACGAAAAATGTTTGCTAGTACCACATCAGAAGCTAAAACTACCATGCTTGATAACATTTCTAACACACACACAGCTTCCCAGCAACTGTCCTTTTACAAGACACTTATGTATTTCTAGCATAGGCCTTATTCACACTGCTCATAGCATTTAACAACTCCCATAAATTAAATTAATTCCCTCTTGTTTCTGCCTCTATAAGTTGTCACTTCCAGTCATGCACAAAGGCATTTCATTATGCTGCAACTTACCCATTTATTCTGAATCCCATACCCTATACTAGCATAAGCCTAGCAAAAGCTCAATCGCACACAAATTTTATCAAACAAAATGTCAATAAAAGAAGAAAAGTCATATTAGTATATCGAAATAACGAAACAAGCCTAGTAAAGAAGAAAATTTCATTGTCATCCAACACCAACCCTCAACTGTTGTAGTCCTTGATTAAATTAGTTAAGCAAGTTGATGCGTCTAGTTAAACAAAACTTGACAGGTCACTAGTAAATGCTACTAATGAGACTGATATTGAACAAGTGTTGCCGATGGTGGATGGTGGACCATGGCGGAGAGCCAAAATCCCACCATATCGGCCGCCTTGTGGCAGGGCCGGCCATGGGGAGGTGCAAACAGCTCTATAGAGCTGGGCCTCCCCAATTTTGGGGCCCAAAATATTTTTTTTTTAATATAACGCATTGAAATTTTAATATATAGGCATAACATAGAAATGTTTACAAAACAAATGGTGTGGCCTAGTGGTAAACTATGGTGGTGTTCTGCTTTACTTTTGGTCTGCGGTTCAACTCCCATTTATGGCAAATGTCATTTTTTTAATTGTATTATTCTTTTATCCCTTTTGGGCATAATTTTAATGGATTTGAGGTCTCTATGTCATCAATACTTTCTCTTCTCCTTCCAATTCAGTTCACTTCTTTCACAAAGCTATAACAACAAACATTATAGTTATTCTAAAAAAATAAATAAATAAAACATTATATATTTTTTCTTTTAAAAAATTGTATTTTTAGGGGCCTATTAATTAGGGGCCTATTAATAATAAGAGAGCCGGGCCTCCAATTTCACAGGGACGGCCCTGCCTTGTGGTGCTGTCATAGAGGATTAAAACCTAGAACATCAGCCGATATTTACCATGGGGGCAAGCCCAAAAATCGCCACCGATATCCTCCATGGCCGATATTCGAAAACACACTATTGAACTTGACTCTCAAACTTTAAAACAAAATAAGACCATGTGATAGAGCATGGGGTACAACAAGCATAAAACAGGGTCCAATCATTGAATCATAATGCTGGTCTCACGTGCACATTCTCTAGAAGTTTCTGAAAGCATATAAGAAAGGGGAGGGAATAAAATCAGTTAGGATAGTTCCTGATTTCTAGCGATAATCTGTTATAAGTAGGAGGGAAGGATAGTGGGAAAAAGGCATCAAAGATAGTTCCTGATTTCTAGAACTCTGGTTTATCTTTTCTTTTCCATTTTCCACAATTGTAGAGCCTTGATCTCATCACTTTTCCATCAAATAATACACAGTTTCTTATCTTCATTTTACGGTTTCCATTACCACGTTATCAATTTTCCATTGAAAGCACACTCACATTCAACTACTTAGTCTACGTAGTTGCAAACTATGATATCAGTCACTCGTTTCCATAAGTCCAAAATAAACATGTCAAGTCATCAGTCCAAAATACACATTTGTCCATTGCAAACCTTAATCATGCCAAAAGATAAAAAGTTACTTTTATAGCATTAGCATAGAGTCATAGAACTAGCTGTTCATGTAGGTGCACAATCTACGCCTTTAAGTCTATTAGAGAAGACATAATTGACAAATTTATTTTTGACATAGAGAGCCATAATACATTTCATTCATAATAATAGTATCAATAGAGAACACAGGGACTAGAAATAGATCAAGATGACCTCACTAGAGAACGAGCAACTCAATTGGCTAGTCGCCTAATAAAACTTACCTGAAAGTCGGTACTAGCTAACAAAAGCTCCCTACACTTATTCAAAATACTACCTAATGCATTGTTGTACTATATGTTAATATTTACAGCTTCAACAACATGCATGCAATCAAATTTCAATATGAACTTATTAATGATGATTCAAGTTCTGCATCATATAGGTATTTAGTGAACAACTGCCAGACAGTAATAAGCATGGATATAGCTAAGAACAAAAACAATTATCAGCAAGGAAGGAAGTTTCACAAATGTTTGGAGGAGCCAGAATCATAAAACCTATTTAAAAATATGACAGAGAGACCTAATGAAACAAAGTGCATGTATTTCAAACCATCCATTGGTATTATTGCATATCTTGAATCTAATTTAACATTAGAAAATAGGAAATAAAGTAGACGTGTCCTAACCTTCTTCAATCAAATGAATGAAAGTTTACATGCAGTAGAGCCCCTTGGACACAAAGATAAATCCATTAGCATTTGGTGCCTTAAAGTTAAATCCACTGGATAGGCACTAATGGTCATTGTGCGCAATAAGTTGGCATTCTTCAAAACATACTCTGCAAACTGAAGCTCACACTTCGTGCCTTTGTAATCTATAAGCGAGCATGTTGTTAGTTGAGAGGAAAGACATTTTGGAATAATTTGTGGTTCATTCCAATCATCCTCGTCAATACCATGTTCATAAAGCTGTCAAAATCCACATAAAAAGAAAAAAAATTAAATTAGTTGAAAGTAGAGCTACAAAAAAATATCATTGACATAAATACAACCTTGTGAAGGGTAAGATTTTGAAGTATAGGGCAATTCTTCAGCATTTCTAGCAACCACTTCCATTTGGTACGCCAATTTGATTTGAATATAAGCTCCATGTGAGTTAAGTTATGAAAAGTGTGAACTTGATGCTCGCTACGCTGTTGCATGGGTTACAAAGAGAAACATTAGAAATAAGCTTCAACTTAATGTAACTCTAGCTAGTGATGAGTAGTGATAGTCATACCACTTCTAAACGCAAAAACTTTGCATTGCAAATCCAAGCAAATTGAATATTTCGTGAAACAAATTCAGAAATGTTTGCTCTGACCAAATTGGGCAAGTGTTTAAACTCTCCAATACCATCTTTCAAATGCATACATAGTAAAGAAGTTATTTCCAACTCCTCTAGAACGGGACACCCCTCGATAAGCTTATCAAAATCTTTTAGAATCGCAACCTTTTTCAAATGGAGAGTTTTGAGTAGGGGAAAATCGATTTGAGGAAGAACATTCACTAGTAATGTTTTCAACTTAAGAACCACAAGGTTTCTAGAATTGAAAATTGTGGAAACTGTAGGACCTAATTTGTTTTCGTTTTGCAATGCTCTAACAGTTTTACTCAAATCCAGGATGAAATTCTGAGTTCCTCTTTGCACAGCAGCGCGAACCAATCGATTGATATCCAGTGGGTCCCATCCCCTAGAGGCACCACATTTGAGGCGGAAAGATCGAAGGGGCAAGGTGGGGTCACGGGCGAGCATGGCATAATAAACAAAATGTCGGAAAGTAGCGAAATCTGCAAAGTCATGGTCGTCGAAATCAAGGGTGGGAACTGAGAGCCATAGTGGATTCCATCTTTTGGAGAGGATGCTTGTTGCGGCAGATAGTTTGGTAGGGAGAAAAGAGAGGATGTGGATGATAACGGAATCCGGAAGGGCGCTGATTCTGTCTACAGTTGAAATTGAACGTGGGGAGGACATTTCAGATGGTGAGAATGAAAGATAGGGTTTCAGCGTGAGGAGGATGAGAGGCGTGCACTGATTTACAACATAAACATACACGATCAATGAATATTTCCATATGGTGAGTAGCAAATACATCCTCCGGTCACTATTATAAGCAAAAATAAACATTTTAAATTCATTCAATAAATGATGTATGTAGACTTTAATATAGATTATATACATCATTTATTGAATGAACCTAGAATGTGGATTTTTGCTTATAATAATGACCGGAGGGTGTATAAAATAGACAAATTCCAATACAAATTTATTACTTTGAACTTTTATTTAAAGAACCATTTTGAACTTCTTAACATATGCAAAGTTGCATAGGATAAAAAACTCTTGTCATATGATTAGTGTCATTGAAAAATATAAGCATCTTTTGATGTCTTTAGTGGATGATTGGTAAGTACCTTTGTAAACGCTCTTTGAGTTTAAAGTTTGTCCTAATCCTAGTGAGCACTTGTATTCTCACATAAACTTATTGTAACCAATATTTTAATAGATAATTCATTGTTTTAAAAAATAAATTGATATAGAAAATTTTAAGTGATTATTTGATTAAAATCAATTTTATATATATGAAAATATTTCATTTCATACATGTGCCCATTATATTCATTATAAAATATATATTCTTGATTAATATTGCAAATTACATAACTAGTATTGTTTTGGAATGGTCACAAGACCACTCGCGCGGTTGCACGTGGCTTAAGATACACCGCCTTAAGACTCCGCTCTCAAAGGAGAACGCCAACTCGCGTGTACCGTGCTACACAGGAGTACGCCTCAACGTTGGGATCACGATACATGTGTCCCATAACTGCACTAGTCATACGCTGCATCTCACGGAGACGGTTACACTCACAGCACGCCTTTATAAGGGTGAACTTGCTTCACCCTCAAGGTACACATCACTTTTCGCAACACTTCTTACACACACTTTCAGTTCCATTACTGGCTTAAGCGTTGGAGTGCTAACATGCCTGCAAGCACCCTTCGTTCCACCGCGAAGACTCATCGCCACCATTCCGAAAGTCATTACCGTCACAACGGAGCATTCTCTGCCACCGTAGCTACTCAATCGTTCTCACCGGACAGATCAAGTATTTATTTATTTTATATTTTATGTAGACGTTAGTAGTTCATTTTTATAAAATAAAAAAATTAAAATAAAAATAGTTCATTTTTACTTTATTATTTCTGAGATATATAAATTTAACGAGTATTATAAATATAACCGAACAATATATAATCTACAACACTAGTGTATAATAATTTTAAGGTTAGTTCAATAAATATCTTCGCAGATTTATTTGGCGTGATTTAGCTGGATGTATTTGGCATTATTTAACTGGATTTACGTGTAAAAACAATAGAAAATTAATTTTATATCTATTTGTAGAAAAAAAAAATGTACTTCTCTAGTAGAAAAAAAGCACAATGCATGAATCAAGGTTGCAATGCCCTGTGTCAAAACGACTTCATTTTCCTCATATTCACCTTAAAACAAAACGAAAGCTAAAGTACAAAACCTGCTTGTAGCCTGTTGAAGGGTATAAATAAAGAAATTAGAGGAAAACAATTAGCAGGGACAATCTTTGGAACCTCATCTGTTCATTTTACTCAACAGTTGACAGCAGTTTTTTCAAATGAAAACGATAGCCTTGCCGTATTGATTGAACCAAAGTTATACTTTATGACTCCAGCATCATTATCAACTGTATTGCTTGTGGAAGGGAAGGAAAATACTACTGCTGGATTCGACTTTTTAACTCCAAAACTGTATGACAATTGGTTAGATGTTTCTTCTAATTGTTGCTGATTACTAGTAGAGAATAATAATGGCATGATGGATGGTGTTGGCGGTTCAGAGAATACAGATGAGGTTGCTGTAACAGGGAAGGTAAATCCCGAGCTGTTATCTGATGCTAAGGCCCATTTTGATTCAACCTTCTTGATGGAAATTGGAGCTAAAACTGGTTTACTAGCGGCATTATTAGCGACGGTCTTCTTTTCTTGATTTACTAAAGGATACTGACCAACACTTGGGAGAGCCATCAAAACATCCTGCACAGTTAGTACATCAAAAACATTACGTTCATGAAATAGGAGGTCAAAAACATATGTATTGTGATAATAATATAATATACAAAAAAAAAACAATTTAGATGCATTTTTATCCCTTATATATCTAGTTTATCGTCTTAGTCCCTGTAAAATTCATTATAACAAACTGATCGATGTAATGTATATTCTTTTGTTTACAACAACAACAACCAAAGCCTTATCCCACTAAGTGGAGTCGGCTACATGAATCAAACGATGCCATAATGTTTTATAAAAAACCATGTCTTTCCCCAATTCATTAATCTCTAGATCCTTCTTGATAGTTTCTCATTATTCATTTTGTTTACTTTGGTATTCTTTTAATATGTTTTAGTCCATGCAATATTTTTTGCATTTAGTCCTGGTATTATTTGGTGTATGTTCAAAACTCAAATGGACTCAAACAAAGAAGGTGTGTTTATACATTATAGGGAACACTTCATAACAAAGTTTTCAAGATATTAAATAAATAATTATATTTTCCACCATATTCCGAAACATAAATTCGACGTCGCTATCGTCTTCAATAAGAAGGCATACAGCATGCTGTTTTCCATGCCTATTCATCTCTATCTTCTCCTAGGTCTATGCATGGCATTTGACCAAACAAGTGACGTGTATATTGATTTTCACCAAGATGCTCAAAATAAGTGTTAAGTTGTGCCTTCAAATCATCGAGAGTCGGTCGGCGTTATCATTACCTTTATCGTCATTTTAAACGCAGAGAACCTAACACGCCCTTCAATTTTTGCAACCTCAGACATGTTTCACTTGACAAAAGCTTTGAGAAAAAAAAATCATAGATTAGAACAAAATTAAATGAAATGTAATAATGAATAAATCAAATGCGTAAACATTAATAACGAATAAATAAGTATTCCATTAGTTTCACCACATAAAAGTCATATTATCATATATATCAATATAAATTACATAATGTTACTTATATATTGGCGTTACAATTTCGACCCAAAATATACGTCGGTGTAATATCTACAAAAAAAAAAAGGACTAACACCGACAAAAAATCACTCATTAATTTCAAGTCATTGCCATATAGCTATTTCGTTGAGCTGTTGTACCTTTTTCTATAGTCAAACATTCATTTTTCTACGGCAAAGCATTCAATGATCCTAATTTCTGCTGAAAGTTACTTAATGTTGAAAATTGCAATTACTATGAACTTATTGGAACCTGGTTATTTTCTTTTGTGCCTCGCATGATAAAAAAAATTCATATATTTGATTTAGAGAACATTCTGACAAAAAATGCTTGCTAGTGCCACATCAGAAGCTAAAACTACCTTGTTTGATAACATTTCCAACACACACACAGCTTCCCAGCAACAGTCCTTTTACAAGACACTTATGTATTTCAACAAACTTCCACCTTACCTATATTTCCCCCAAACATAGCCTTATCCTATACTTCCTATATTTCTAGCATAGGCCTTGTTCACACTTCTCTTAGCATTTAACGAACTCCCATAAACTTAATTAATTCCCTCTTGTTTCTGCCTCTATTAGTTGTCACTTGCAGGCATGCACAAAGGCATTTCATTATGCTGCAACTTACCCATTTATTCTACATCCCATACCCTATACTAGCATAGGCCTAGCAAAAGCTCAATTGCACACAAATTTTATTAAACAAAATGTCAATAAAAGAATAAAAGTCATATTAGTATATCACAATAAAGAAACAAGCCTAGTAAAGAAGAAAATTTCATTGTCATCCAACACTCACATAAGTGGATACAAAACCAACCCTCAACTGTTTTAGGCCATTAAATTAGTTAAGCAAGTGGATGCATCTAGTTACACAAAACTTGACAAGTTCCTAGTAAAAAAAATTGTAATGCTACCGCAATGAGACTGATATTGACCAAGTGTTGCCGATGGTGGATGGCGGAGAGCCAAAATCCCACCATACCGGCCGCCTTGTGGTGCCGTCATAGAGGATTACCATACTGGCTGCCCTGTGGTGCCGTCATAGAGGATTATGGCGGAAAAACCTACAACATCAGCCGATATTTACCATGGGAGCGAGCCCAAAAATAGCCACCAATATCCACCATGGCCGACATTCAAAAACACTGTATTGAACTTGACTCTCAGACTTTAAAACAAACTAAGACCACATTGTCAATTTTCCATTGTAAGCTCGCTCACATTCAACTAGTTAGTTTGTGTAGTTGCAATTGCAAACTATAATATCAGTGACTTCCATTCCATATGTCCACAATAAACATGTTCATTAATCAGCGTACAAGGCACATGCACATGTGTCAATTGCAAACCTTAATTATGTAAAAAGATAAAAAAATTACTTTTATAGCATTAGCATAGAGTCGTAGAACTACATTTTAAATCTTTAGTTGTGTATTCAGGTGAACATCTGATGTCAATGCGAAAATGCAGCACGGCGCGACCAACCCAATAATTGGCGCGGTGCGGGAGCGGGGCACGTAGCGGGCGCTATTTCGGTGGTGCGGCCACTAATAAATTTAATACCAGATACCATACTATTCAAAAAAAAAAAAAAAATACTAAAATACCTTAAACATTACTCAAAATTTCATGAAATATTCATAATATGAAATAAAAGGGACAGCAAAATCGAAATGGCTAATACCAATTATATACAACTAGTACAAGTTATTGTTTTACTATTTATAGGTCCGCTTTGGCCGCTTTCCCTTCTGACACGTGCCGACGCGGCCTGAAACGCACCGATGTGGCCTGGTGCGGTGGTCTTGATTTTTCCGCTCCGCTATAGCGGCCGGCGCGGCTGCTTTTGACAACACACAACCTATGCCCCCGTGTGAGCGAGCGAAAAGACATACTTGACAAACATATTTTTAACTTAGAGAGGCTTAGAACATTCCATTCATAATAATAGTCTCAATAAAGTGTGACAAGTAATAAAAAACACGGACTAGAAAGAACAGTTAACAAAAGTCGGTACTAGCTAACAAAATCTCCCTACATTAGAGAGTGAGCAATTCAATTGGCTTGTCGCCTAATAAAACTTACCTGAAAGTTGGTACTAGCTAACAAAAGCTCCCTACACTCATTCAAAAGACTACCTAATGCATTGTCGTACTGTTGGTGACTGTTTACAGCTTCAACAACATGCATGCAATCAAATTTCAATATGAACTTAGTGATGGTTCAAGTTCTGCGTCATATCAGTATTTAGTAAACAACTGCCTGACAGCAATAAGCATGGATATAACTTAAAACAAAAACAATTATCAGCAAGGAAGGAAATTTCACAGGTTTGGAGGAGCTAGATTCAAAAAACTTATTTGAAAATTGGACCGTCAATGTATTCCTAAGGACCTCCAGAAGGGCTTTTAGACCCTCTCAGAGGACTCAGTGCCCTTCAGAAAGGCCCAAAGTCCCAAGGTGCGCCCTCCCCAGGGCGGGCGCCGCCTCTTATGGCTTCTAGAAACCTCTAGAACACACCTAAATACCAAAATACCCCTATTACTTGCTGCCTAAGTAATCACTAATCAGTCCCATAGAGGGCTATAAATACAACCCTTGAGAGCCTTCTAAAGGCATGACCAATACAATACAAACCCTAATACGATTATTGTACTTTTTGCAAGTACAAAAATATATGACAGAGACCTAGCTAATGAAACAAAGTGCATGTATTTCAAACCATCACATTGATATTATTGCATATCTAGAATCTAATATAACATTAGAAAATAGGAATTAAAGTAGACGTGTCCTAACCTTCTTCAATCAAATGAATGAAAGTTTACATGTCGGAGAGCCCCGTGGACACAAAGATAAATCCATTAGCATTTGGTACTTTGAAGTTAAATCCCCTGGAAAGGCACTAACTGTCATTGTGCGCAGTAAGTTGGCATTCTTCAAAACATACTCTGCAAACTGAAGCTCACACTTCATGCCTTTGTAATCTATAAGCGAGCATGTTCTTAGTTGAGAAGAAAGACATTTTGGAACAATTTGTGGTTCATTCCAATCATCGTCATCAATACCATGTCCATAAAGCTGTCAAAATCAGCATAAAAAAAATTAAATTAGTTGAAAGTAGAGCTACAAAAAAAAATCATCATCATTGACATAATTACAACCTTGTGAAGGGTAAGATTTTGAAGTTTAGGGCAATTCTTCAACATTTCTAGCAACCACTCCCATTTGGTACGCCAATTTGATTTGAATATAAGCTCCATGTGAGTTAAGTTATGAAAAGTGTGAACTTGATGCTCGCTACGCTGTTGCATGGGTTACAAAGAGAAACATTAGAAATAAGCTTCAACTTAATGTAACTCTAGGCCTAGCTAGTGATGAGTAGTGATAGTCATACCACTTCTAAACGCAAAAACTTTGCATTGCAAATCCAAGCAAATTGAATATTTCGTGGAACAAATTGAGAAATGTTTGCTCTGACCAAATTGGGCAAGTGTTTAAACTCTCCAATACCATCTTTCAAAAGAATACATAGCAAAGAAGTTATTTCCAACTCTTCTAGAATGGGACACCCCTCGATAAGCTTATCAAAATCTTTTAGCATCGCAACCCTTTCCAAATGGAGAGTTTTGAGTAGGGGAAAATCGATTTGAGGAAGAACATTCACCACTAATGCTTTCAACTTAAGAACCACAAGGTTTCTAGAATTGAAAATTGTGGAAATTGTAGAACCTAATTTGTTATTGAAATGAAATTCTCCACGAGTTTTACTCAAATCCAGGATGAAATTCTGAGTTCCTCTTTGCACAGCAGCGCGAACCAATCGATTGATATCCAGTGGGTCCCATCCCCTAGAGGCACCACATTTGAGACGGAAAGATTGAAGGGGCAAGGTGGGGTCACGGGCGAGCATGGCATAATAGACAAAATGTCGGAAAGTAGCGAAATCTGCAAAGCCATGGTCGTCGAAGTCGAGAGTGAGGAGTGAGAGCCACAAAGGGTTCCATCTTTTGGTAGGGAGAAAAGAGAGAATGTGGCAGATAACGGAATCTGGAAGGGCGCTGATTCTGTCTACAGTTGGAATCGAGCGATGGGAGGACATTTCAGATGGTGAGAATGAAAGTTAGGGTTTGGGCGTGAGGAGGATGAGAGGCAGCGTGCACTGATTTACAACATACATCAATGAATATTTCATATGGTGAGTAGCAACTTTTTATTGAAAAAACAAGGAATATTTATTTCTTTAAAAAAACTATTATTTCTTACAAAATTTATATACTTAATATAAAATACACAGCTCCAATACAAATTTATTACTTTGAACTTTTTTTTAAAGAACCATTTTGAACTTCTTAACATATGCAAAGTTGCTTAGGATAGAAATACTCTTGTTATATGGTTAGTGTCATTGAAAAATATAAGCATCATTTGATGTCTTTAGTGGATGATTTGTAAGTACTTCTATAAACGCTCTTTGAGTTTAAAGTTTGTCCTAATCCCAACGAGCACTTGTATTCTCACATAAACTTATTTTAACCAATATTTTAATAGATAATTCATTGTTTTAAAAAATAAATTGATATATAAAATTTTAAGTGATTATTTGATTAAAATCAATTTTATATATATGAAAATATTTCATTTCATACATGTGCCCATTATATTCATTATAAAATATATATTATTGATTAATATTGCAAATTACATAACTAGTATTGTTTTGGAATGGTCACAAGACCACTCGCGCGGTTACATGTGGCTTAAGATACACCGCCTTAAGACTCCGCTCTCAAAGGAGAACGCCAACTCGCGTGTACCGTGCCACACAGAAGTATGCCTCCACTAGGGATCACGATACATGTGTCCCATAACTGCACTAGTCATACGCCGCATCTCACGGAGACAGTTACGCTCACGGCACGCCTTTATAAGGGTGAACTTGCTTCACCCTCAAGGTACACATCACTTTTCGCAACACTTCTTACACACACTTTTTTAGTTCCATTACTGGCTTAAGCGTTGGAGTGCTAACATGCCTGCAAGCACCCTTCGTTCGACCGCAAAGACTCATCGCCACCATTCCGGAAGTCATTACCGTCACATCGGAGCGTTCTCTGCCACCGTAGCTACTCAATCGTTCTCACCGGACAGATCAAGTATTTATTTATTTTATATTTTATGTAGATGTTAGTAGTTCATTTTTATAAAAAAAAAAAAAATTAAAATAAAAATAGTTCATTTTTACTTTATTATTTCTGAGATATTAACGAGTATTATACATATAACCGAACAATATATAATCTACAACACTGGTGTATAATAATTTTAAGGTTAGTTCAATAAATATCTTCACAGATTTATTTGGCGTGATTTAGCTGGATGTATTTGGCATTATTTAACTGGATGTACGTGTAAAAACATTAGAAAATTAATTTTATATCTATTTGTAGAAGAAAAAAAAAATGTACTTCTCTAGTAGAAAAAAAGCACAATGCATGGATCAAGGTTGCAATGCCCCGTGTCAAAACGACTTCATTTTCCTCATATTCACCTTAAAACAAAACGAAAGCTAAAGTACAAAACCTGCTTGTAGCCTGTTGAAGGGTATAAATAAAGAAATTAGAGGAAAAAAATTAGCAGGGACAACCTTTGGAACCTCATTTGTTCGTTTTACTCAACAGTTGACAGCAGTTTTTTCAAATGAAAACGATAGCCTTGCCGTATTGATTGAACCAAAGTTATACTTTATGACTCCAGCATCATTATCAACTGTATTGCTTGTGGAAGGGAAGGAAAATACTACTGCTGGATTCGACTTTTTAACTCCAAAACTGTATGACAATTGGTTAGATGTTTCTTCTAATTGTTGCTGATTACTAGTAGAGAATAATAATGGCATGATGGATGGTGTTGGCGGTTCAGAGAATACAGACGAGGTTGCTGTAACAGGGAAGGTAAATCCCGAGCTGTTATCTGATGCTAAGGCCCATTTTGATTCAGGCTTCTTGATGGAAATTGGAGCTAAAACTGGTTTACTAGCGGCATTATTAGCGACGGTCTTCTTTTCTTGATTTACTAAAGGATACTGACCAACACTTGGGAGAGCCATTAAAACATCCTGCACAGTTAGTACATCAAAAACATTACGTTCATGAAATAGTAGGTCAAAAACATATGTATTGTGATAATAATATAATATATATAAAAAAAACAATTTAGATGCATTTTTATCCCTTATATATCTAGTTTATCGTCTTAGTCCCTGTAAAATTCATTATAACAAACTGATCGATGTAATGTATATTCTTTTGTTTACAACAACAACAACCAAAGCCTTATCCCACTAAGTGGAGTCGGCTACATGAATCAAACGACACCATAATGTTCTATAAAAAAACCATGTCTTTCCCCAATTCATTAATCTCTAGATCCTTCTTGATAGTTTCTCATTATTCATTTTGTTTACTTTGGTATTCTTTTAATATGTTTTAGTCCATGCAATATTTTTTGCATTTAGTCCTGGTATTATTTGGTGTATGTTCAAAACTCAAATGGACTCAAACAAAGAAGGTGTGTTTATACATTATAGGGAACACTTCATAACAAAGTTTTCAAGATATTAAATAAATAATTATATTTTACAAGGACCATAATATTTAAATCTATACATAATTAGTAAATTGGCTACTACAATATAACTTCCCAGCAAAACCTTTATTTCTGGATGCCTTTCCCACTATCCTGCCATTCTCTCCATGTAGGTAAGACTGTTGCAACTTAATTCCTTTTCTACCATTGGTTAACTATCCAATTTTGCTTTATTATAATACTACAGGGTACATAAAACTACATGTAATTTAGACCCAAAATCGTTTTTTTTTTTCTTTGAAACAGACTAACAATTTGTTTCCCCTCAGCCTTGTGACACAAATTTAGGACAAAACTACATGTAAACACATTAATGGCCATAAAATAGAGTACCTTGTCAGTAGACTTCGCTGAAAACATTTGAGAACTACCAAAATTTTGTGTAGTCCTTGCATCATTAGCGAGTCTGGGGATGCTTCTGTGAACATTCAGGTCAGATGTCAAAGTCCCTTCTTTTGTGATGTCAACAGATTTATCAGTACTCTCCCTAGGTTGAATATCAACATTGCAGTTCCCTTCATCTTCATTTCTTAGAATTGAATCCATTCCACCAAACTCATTGTACTTACTAGGGCTAACATCTTTTAGTTTAACCAAGCCATTGTCAACATTTGAAAAGACAGTACTTGTATTAACCGAAGATTCAGCATTATTCAATTTAGTTGCTAGCTTCAGCTCAGCAGAATTCTCCATAGGAGTGGGAATGTTTCTATCAATATGCTCCAATATCTTCTTAGCCATCAAACTAGTATGCATGGGTACTGTTGGAACACTGCGCTCAAAGCCCAATAGCTTACGACTGCTGCTCATCCCGCCCAGACCCATTCTTGTTGCAACAGTAGGAGTTGAACATTCAATAAAACTGGAATTTTCTCTCTGTGAAGAACACATAGATGAATATGCCGGTCTCTGTGAAGTTGATTGTACACCAACCTTATGCCTAGTTCGACGAATAGGTCCAACAGACCCATATCCACTTTCAGATGCACCAACTTCAGATTTGTCCTTTGTTTATTATATAATTATGTTAGTAACCAATTACCAGCAGAAGGGAAAAAGTAATCAACCATTTTAAAGAATTAAACAAAATATTGAAACTAAAGGAATGAACCAAATTCAAATACAAGATAGTTAAATAATAAAATCTCAAATAAACATAATGACCGAAACTTGAGATGAACTTGATTAAAAAAAGTTAAATTATTTTGAGAAAACTTGTCAGATTCAGAAAAAAGCACAAAAAATCCCACTTTCATGATCAAATTTTCGAGGTTTTAGATGCCCTTTACTTGAGATATGAAAAGTTTCAACTTTCATTATTAGAATATATCTACAAAATCTTTAATTTATAGTTTGTAGGCAATAACCAAATTAATAAGTGAAAAAATCATGGTCTTTACAAACAATATTATAAGTGAAAAAATAATGGTCTTTACAAACAATAGGATGCCAAATAAAATTGCATCGTCTCCATTTTCCCAACACATGCTAAAGTCAAAGCAGGAAATTTTAGATATTTGGCTCGTACAATCAAGTTTGTAGCAAGTTAAGTTTTGAAATGTGATATGCTAACCAAAAACTAATCTTCTACACCCATTAATCGTTTAAATAAAAATCTGTCAATATCATTTGTCTACAATCTCTTAACGCTTAACATAAGCAACTTATATTCTAACCTATAACCATTAAGACTGTTACATACGAATTTCAATATTAGCAATTTACGGGGTGTTAAAGGAATAAACATACAATAAGTCAAATAGAATCGCAATAACAAAACATTGAGACCTACCTTCAGATACAGACTTGTTTGTGAATGACGGAGAGGAGTTGATGAAATGTGGCTGTAATTGCCTTGGGTATGAATCAACTGGAGAAAAAGAAAACAAAAAAACAAAAAAAATTTAGATGCAATTTGAGCATTGAAGTACAAGATATGTTACATCTGAAAAAACAAACCTTGGACTTAGACTTTGGTAGTAGAGTTTTGGAATAAGGAGTCCGTGCATGATTAAGAAATCCATATTTGCTTCCCTGACTTTGTGGTGTTGTGTAAGCATGCTGCACAAAAGCACCTGGCCAGCCTGTTGGTGACTTTTTTGATGGTGATGGATCATATGATTTTATTGCAGCTTCATCAGTAAGGAGCATTGTGCTTTCGACAGTTTGAATCATGTTTTTAGAACTGGGGCCTGCTTCAGATGCTCGGGAACCCATAAATGTTCTAGCAATCTCAATTGGTGAAGCTCCAATTTCATCTTGACCCTGTAGAGTTGTTAATTAGACTGATATACAGCAAAACTAACCCTAAAATGATTACATGTTCTACAATTCAAATGCATCCTAATATTGTACTGTGAAGCTCAATCTTTCTTCCTTAAGATAAGTCAAATTTGAATCCGAACATTTCACCGTCTATTTACTCGGAATTGTGTACAAAAACATTTTACAATTCAAATGCATCCTAATATATAATACGGCTTTCAGGGAATGTCAAACCCCATATTTCTTTCTTAAGACAAGACAGATTTGAGTTTGAAGATTTCACTGTCAATTACACATAACTGTGTATGTGTGTGTGTGCAAGGAGAAATAATACCGTGATTCCTGAGCTTTTGGAACAAACTAATTATTGGGTGCTATCGTTGGTAACAATAAAATTCTAACAAGAGGACAGAATAATAACAATAAAAAAAAAAATGTAGAAATGGTAATTATAATTAAAGTCAAAACTCCTCCTCAAACGAGAGCTTTGACAAGATGGATCTAGCTTGTAACCCATGTATGCTATCCCAGTATCTCGATAGGACTTAGTCAACATGTCTTTAAGCTGATTCATAGAATTTGCAAAAGAAATGACACTTAAGAGAATCCTTCCTCAAGTGACAGCAATCAACCTCTATATGTTTAACCCTTTCATGAATGATTGAATTTGAAACATTAGGATTTGGTAATGGTGAGAAACTGAAGGAAAATATGAAATGTGAAAGAAAATGAAAGTGCAGAATGTTAGAGAGAATTAAATAGATCTTAACTTTGTTGGCACCTAGAACCCTAGCAATGATTTACAGCTTAATTTTTTATTGAAAATTAATAGAAAAGAATACATGTGACCACGAAGGTGGGGACAGGACGGAGAGATAAACCGAAGCCAAGAAAACAAATTGAATAAGCTACTTAAATCTGTAATTGGGTGGACAACCTATTGCTTTCTATCCCAATAAAATCTGGGATAAGATTCCCCCAAGAAAATCAATTGAAATTGTTTCCAAACCAATATAATCTATCTGCACAATGATTTCCAACAATAACAGCTTTATTTTTGAAGTATCGATGCTACACATTCTCTCTCCTCTCTCCTTTCTCTTGCCCAACTCTACCATTGATATCTAATAGATTGTAGATACAATTTAGCCCTAAGAAAATAGCACATATTGGCAAAGAATTTATCATGAATATTAGTAAATGAGAATAGTTCAAACAAGTACATGCAATGCTCACACACTTTTGACATGCTAGGTGTTGAGCTACCCCGTATGGCTGCATTTGATTCTTCGTGCCTTCGTTCATTGAAAACCTTTGGAAGCTTGTGTGCCGCTACAAGCCCCCGATCATCTTGTCTAGAAATCAAATTTGCATGTTCCTTTCCTTCTTCAACATTCGAAACGTCGATTTCTCTTGAATTCAAAATCTCCACCATACGATTGAATTCATCTCTACATAAGAAGATTAAAGATATTTAGATGGTCTGGAGAAAGCAAACAACAAATGGTTTTCATCATGATGTGACGTTTCAAAAGGAAAGGGGGATACTTGTTTCATTTTTAAGTAAAAATATTCTCCTATTTGGATATTCTTTTCAACAGAATAAAAAGAAATATTAACATCTAAGGGTAACCGTCCAATTAACCTTCATTCATTATTATTTTTTTGGTCGAGTAGCCTAGTAGCTAGAAATTCACCTTTTTAAGGTGAATAAGTGGGAAATCCGGGGTTTGAACCCTAACCCCTGCATATATTATGCGATGTCCCTACCAACCGAGCTATGCTCACGGGGAACGACCTTCATTCATTTTTATACACTTTAAGTCAATCCAAGATTGAAAAATTAACCCTTGTTTCCCTCTATCCCAAGCCTTCCACACACACATACACACACACACATATACCCTTTATATTTTTATCAAACTACACATTAAGTTTTGACACATGTATAAAAAAAATCGTCACAAATTTGAACTTAAATCACTGAGACTAAAAGGCTCAGTATTAGCTTTTATTTTGTTAAGCCAATGCCTAGGCGTGGCTTAAATATTTCAAACACCAATAAGAGAGGCATGCTTGAAAATATCAAAAACTATGCAAGTAATATCCAAACGAGACTTTTCTGTGCTCTAGGATATCCACATGAGGAGAAAAAGAAGACAGACGATGATAATTTTTTTTTTAATTCCATCCCAAAGCAACTAACGTTGGCAAGAAACATAAGAATAACAAACGGGGTTCATCTCTATAAAAATTGTATATCAAATTAAAAGAACCTTGTGTAAGTTCTAAGCCACACGGATGAACAATCTGATCTTACAGCATTACCAACTTCAATAATAAAATTGGTAAATGAGTCACTCAGCAAGGCGGAGAAAAAACTACTATAGTTATTATGAAGTTAATTAATGTACCTAGTGAATTTTGTTCGTTTCACCAGTTGCTCTATATCTGAAAGCTTATAATTCTCATGTTGCTCTCCTTTCTCAACACGCCTAGGCAGAACAAAGTCAAAACTGCTGTTTTGCTTACTGCTACCATCACCGATGCTTGCCATTTTAGACAATTCAGATTGTGGGAGCTGCGAATAAATAAGCATATTTGATAATAGGAAAACAATTAAATTCAATACCAAGAATTGAGACATGAAATAGAGAAAGTGAGATGGATAAAAAAAAAAAAGAAGTTATTCATTGAAACAGACAGATTCAAACAAACAAAACTTTAGGATGAAGAAAATGAAGAACAAGGCTAAAAGGGCTCGTCACAAGAGCATATGATATGAAAATCCAGATAAATTATAATCAGTCATGTGACATTAATGGATAAGGCCATATCATTACAAAAGTGCAAATGGAGCATTAATTTGTATCTGCTTAGAAGAATAACTTATGAACGTAACTACTCGAATTTGTTTAGAGGCAATTTATATTGTATAGCATAGTTACTAATCCTGAATAACAGCACCAGTGGCCAACCTAAAAAATGTTGTTAGAAATAATATACAAAATAGGGTAGTTATAGAATGGTTCTATGTTGTACGTAATCACAACTGCAACATACTAAGCACTAAACTAAAACTATACACTAATAGAGAAGAAGCAAAAACATTTCTTACATGTAAATTGCTTTTGAGCAGATTATTTTCATTGTGCTGTTCACTGGTTCCCAATTTACCTGTCACAATTCAATAAAATGGTCGGGAATATGAGTGTATCGCCAATATCAATAATAATCAGTACCTGAAATTATATATCTAACACATTGACAATAGGCTAAATATTTAACTCCACAACTGAAGGGCTTGTTGTGTCTATAAGTTGAAAGCATAAAAAGCATAAATAATATTTAACGTGTATCAAGCACCGGACTATCTCTTTACACTGATAAAATACAAATTTAGACAAAGCAGGATGAAACGCTCGGGAAATAGAATAGTAAGTAGCTTCAGAGAAAAGCAAGAATACTATCTCTTTTAATATGTCACTTCTTGAAAGCCACAAACTTCATGGCACCTTATCATTACACCCATTTTAAAACAAACATCAAAGATTTGCCATACCTACAACTATTCGTTCGCATTAAGCTAAAATGATTGCCGTTACATTTGCCCCTCTACTAAGCTTTAGTTAGTAAAATGAAGGACTTCCATTGAAATCTATAGAAACATCAGCCGCTAATATGTTAATCATTAAATGCATAAGTTAAAATCAAACGCCATTTTTACAAATACTTAAATTAGGCTTCGGGGTTTTTTTGGCAAGTCACATATTTGAGCTTATAACTTATAGATTGTGTCTTATAAGCTCATTTGGCTAAAAAAGACCTATTTGGTAACCGTAATTTTCTCATGAGCTTATAGCTTATTTTTACTAGCTTGTAGCATTTTTTGATAAGCTAAGGGCCTGTTTGAATTAGGCTTATTTTTAGCTTATGAAAAACGGCTTATGCAAATAAATAAGCTTATATGTTAATTTATAAGTTCTCACTAACGAAAATCGTTTCTTTATAAACTGTTTTTTCATAAACTACATTTACAAACTTATGAATAATACATAAAACATTATTTGTTTGCATAAGCTCAAAATACACCTAATCCAAACGGGTCCTAATTCAAGTAGCTTATAGCTTAAAGCTTCTAGCTTATCATTTTTTTTCTCAATTAATATAGCTTATAGCTTATAGCTTATCATGTAGCCTTAATTGAAAAAAAAATTGAATATATCTTATTTACATCATTTCATACTAATAAGCTAGTTCAAGCTCTAGTTTTACCAAACACTACAAATTCAATCAACTAACTTATCTGCCATCAGCTATCCACTATAAGCTATCATCTACCAAACAGCGCTTTCATATACTGTTCTTGTTACGATTATGTAAAATAGAAACTGCCACTAATAAATTAGGACTTCTAAGTTCAAACTCTATAACTCTGCATCAATTAATTCATCATCCTCTAACCATAGCTACTTAACTCTCTCCCTCGCATAAACAACACTTGTTAGGCTTAGGCAAACTAATTATGTCATTAATCTGAAGTTAAACCACTCACATTGCTTAATTACTTTTTGTAATTCATAGAGATATAGGTTAATTGCGTCTGAAGAATAATAGAACACGAAAAGAGAAACGAACCTTGATCATCTTCAATGGAAGAGGGGGGGTTAGTAGCGGAATCAGTCGCGGAGAAGAATGAAGGAAGAAAACGAGTGGCTCCATCAGCGATGATGCGGTAGGCAGGATCAACGAGCTTCGAAATCCATCGGCGGTTCGATGCTGGACGGGCGTAAGGACTGGCTGGTGGCTTTCTCGGCGGTGGCTTTCGATGTTTGCCGCCGGCGCCTCTTTGCTCCGGTGCGGTTGACGGCAACGGTGTGATTTGATCCATAGAATAATAAACAGTTGAAAGGGGAAAAAGTTAAAATCGAGAAGCAAGATAAAGATATCAACGATGGAACTCAACCCACTTCCAAAGTCGAGTAGTGGATCAGAATTTTATCTTAGAAATTATGCATTCAATCAAATAAAGATAAAAGTAATATTTTTTTACTTAAATTTCATCGATCATTTCAAGTTAGAGATGACCTCCTCTTTTAATTAAAACTAGACTTTTGATCCGTGCGTCGCACGGGTTTTCTTGACAATAACAGAGACCTATAAATAATTTTTAACTCGCAAGATCATTGATATGGTAGAAAATATTTTCTTCTAAAAAAAGGCAAACGGATAAGAATGGAATTGGTGTGCAATGCATTTTTTTAGATGGAATTTGTTAGGTTAAATAATTGCAAACCTAATAAAGCAAATGAGCGGGGAAAAATTAGGTTAAGTTGCTGCAGACGTAACAAAATTAATAAATAAGGATATACACTCTTCACTTCTATTAAAGGGTGTAAGTGGTTCGGATAAAATCGATAAAACCGAAAATCCAAACCGAACAAAACTGAAAAAGTATTTGATCTTGTTTGGTTGGGTTCAAAATCGAATTGAACCAACTTAAACCAATCTAGTTTAGTTCGGTTCTCAGTTTTTAATTTTGAGATCCAAAGAACCGATGAACTGAATCCATGTTAACCTCACTCCCTATTTTAGTAATATTATCCCTCTTCACACACAATTATGATTCAGCTCAAAATTAAAGTCCACCATAAAATACTCCTTGATTCATTCACTTTCTCTCATCATCATCTCATCTCATCACTCATTCTATTTTGTTTCTACTAAAAAAGAACATTGACTGTCAGTCACACCTAACACAACGTTCCTCACCGTCATTGGGATCGTCCAGGTCTTGTTAGTTTTTTCATATAAGTTATACAAAGTAGTTTCAAAAACAGAGAACATGGAAAACAAAGGTAAAAGAAATATTTGAGTATGTTGTATGCATGAAATACAAATTTATGAAAATATGGATTTTTTAACTGTATTTTCAAACAAACCGACCAACTGAACCGATCCAAACAGAACCAAACCGACTAGTTTAGTTCAGTTTCTTTTTTGAAAAACAGTAAAAAACTGAAACAAATTGAACTAATGAAGTAATAGAAAATTGACAAGTGTACCAAAAACTATCGAAGTAGTAAAATTATCGTTCCCACAAGGACTGTTTTTAATCTCAACAATTCTAGTACCTTATTGAATAGGATGTATAAATGTTATTTTGTTTTGCCACTATGCAGTTGATTGATTTGATTGCTTAAAAGTAATGACAGAAAATAAAGATTGGTTGTAAAGAATAAGATAGAGATGGGATTAGGTCTTTCGAATCATCAATGTTCCCCTAATTGGTATACTGCACCTATTCTTATGAATGATTTTCTAGTTCCACGATAGTTAACAAAATAGTCCTAATCAATCCCTAAAGTTAGGACCCTCATCTCAAACTACAGCCCCTAATCCCTTAGGTGGCCTAATAATCTTTGAAGGTGTAAGTATGTTAACCTAATATCACTAACAACCGATTATCCATTCCTAGACTAATCATGTTTATTAGAACAATTCAATTAGGTCTAAGTCGAAAGTTATGGTCAGTAGTCATTCGTTCTCACTAAATCATATTTATATTTGATCAGGATATAAAAAGCATAAAGAACAATTGAATTGAATAAAAACTAGATTGTCATTCACAATAAATAGAGTTTCACAGCAACATGGATCAATTCGGGTTACAAAGAATCATCTCAGACCTAATCTCTAAGAGATTTAGCTACTCATAATCGAGTTTACAAATAGCATAATCAATATAGGAATCAATACATACATGAACTGGTAAAAGGTTGAAGAAATCGCTGGTCTAGCCGTCTTGTAGTCTCAAAATCGCACTTTGCTCTTCTAAAATCGCAACCCTTGTCTTTGGAATAAACTTCAGCTTAAATAGGCACATAAATTCGCCCAAAATCGTGTCATGTTTTAAGTAAATTGTGACATGTTTTCCTTTGAATATTAAACAGCTGAATTAGGGTTTCCTCAAATCGTGACATGTTTTGGACTATATCATCTGTGCTAACAGGGACTGCCTCATCTTTTAATTAAAATATACACTCGTAGGGGTTTAAATGGTTCGGACAAGACCGATGAAACTGAAAATTCAAACCGAACAAAACCGAACAAGTATCCGACCTTGTTTGGTTCAGTTCAAAACCAAACCAAACCAACTTAAACTGATCTAGTTTTGTTCGGTTCTCGGATTTTAATTTTGATATCCAGTGAACCGATGAACCGAACCAATGCTAGCCTCACTCTTCATTGAAGTAATATTATCCCCTCTCACACACATTTATGATTATGCTACAAATTAAAGTCCAACATAAAATACTCCTTGATATATTACTTTCTCCCATCATCATCTCATCTCATAACTCACACTCTATTTTATTTATACTAACAAAGAACACTAGCCGCCAGTCACACCTAAACCAACATTCCACATTGTCGTTGGGATCGTCCATCTCTTGTTAGTTTTTTCATGTT
This sequence comes from Medicago sativa, assembly GCF_051527215.1. Taxonomy (NCBI): domain Eukaryota; kingdom Viridiplantae; phylum Streptophyta; class Magnoliopsida; order Fabales; family Fabaceae; genus Medicago; species Medicago sativa. Next base: position 33,759,568 of record NC_140755.1, on the reverse strand, counting down.
AGTTATACAAAGTAGTTTGAAAAATAGATAACAAGGAAAACAAAGTTCTATGAAATATTTGAGTATGGTGTAAGCAAAAATGACTCAAGTGCTCATAAGGACTTATAGCACCGGTCCCGTCAAACTGTCTCTCCTTCAACCCATTCTAAATAGATGTCTTGATATCAAAAGCCACAAGATTAGCAGGTTGAAAAGTATGAGTTAGGCGACCACGGGGATTAGCTAACCCATAGTCTCCCAACTTCGGTATTTCTTGTGGTTCTCCCATAGTGCTAGATTTAGGAGAAGAGATTGTTTCAGTTTTAGTAAATGTCAGACTTGGTATCGGTTCTCGTGCACTCGGTGGAACTGACTTTGACAACCGAAAAACTTTCCAATTGGCTCTTGCAGTCCTTTCAATTTCAGCTTCGTATTCTAGATCGTCTGAACTCCGTCTACCTCGCATAACGACAAAATACCTTAGTAGCACTGCACGATACTAAGTAATTAATGAATACTGAAACAATAAAAGAATTTATTTTAACAGAAAATAAATTGCAGAAATCCTAAATTATGACGTAATTCCCTTGTTCAAATAGATCAACGGTCCCCGAGAACGGCTCCAAAAACTTGATAGACAATTGGCAAGAGTACCAAAAATATCGAAGTAGTAAAATTATCGTTCCCACAAGGACTGTTTTTAATCTCAACAATTCTAGTACGTTATTAAATAGGATGTATAATGGTTATTTTGTGTTGCCACTAGGGAGTTGATTGGTTTGATTGCATAAAAGTAAGGACAGAAAACAAAGATTGGTTGTAAAGAATAAGAGAGAGATGAGATCAGGTCTTTCGAATCATTTATGTTCCCCTAATTTGTATATCGCACCTATTCTTAAGAATGATTTTCTAGTTCCACCGTAGTTAACAAAATAGGCCTAATCAATCCCTTGAGTTAGGACCCTCTTCTCAAATTACAACCCCTAATCCCTTAGGTGGTCTAATAATCTTTGAAGGTTTAAGCACGTTAACCTAATATCACTAACAAATGATTATCCATTCCTAAAGTAACCATGTTTATTAGAACAATTCAATTAGGTCTAAGTCGAAAGCTATGGTCAGTAGTCATTCGTTCTCACTAAATCATATTTATATTTGATCAGGATATAAAAAGCATAAAGAACAATTGAATTGAATAAAAACTAGATTGTCATTCACAATAAATAGAGTTTCACATCAACATGGATCAATTCGGGTTACAAAGAATCATCTCAGACCTAATCTCTAAGAGATTTAGCTACTCATAATCGAGTTTACATATAGCATAATCAATATAGGAATCAATACATACATGAACTGGTAAAAGGTTGAAGAAATCGCTCTTCTAGCCGTCTTGTAGTCTTAAAATCGCACTTTGCTTTTCTAAAATCGTAACCCTTGTCTTTAGAATAATCTTCAGCTGAAATAGGCACATAAATTCGCCCAAAATCGCGTCATGTTTTAAGTAAATTGTGACACGTTTTCCTTTGAATATTAAACAGCTGAATTAGGGTTTCCTCAAATCGTGACATGTTTTGGACCATATCATCTGTGCTAACAGGGACTGCCTCGTCTTTTAATTAAAATATACACTCTTTGGGGTTTAAATGGTTCGGACAAAACCGATGAAACTGAAAATTCAAACCGAACAAAACCGAACAAGTATCCGACCTTGTTTGGTTCGGTTCAAAACCAAACCAAACCAACTTAAACTGATCTAGTTTTGTTCGGTTCTCGGATTTTAATTTTGATATCCAGTGAACCGATGAACCGAACCAATGCTAGCCTCACTCTTCATTTAAGTAATATTATCCCCTCTCACACACATATATGATTATGCTACAAATTAAAGTCCAACATAAAATACTCCTTGATATATTACTTTCTCCCATCATCATCTCATCTCATAACTCACACTCTATTTTATTTATACTAACAAAGAACACTAGCCGCCAGTCACACCTAAACCAACATTCCACATTGTCGTTGGGATCGTCCAACTCTTGTTAGTTTTTTCATGTTAGTTATACAAAGTAGTTTGAAAAATAGATAACAAGGAAATCAAAGTTCTATGAAATATTTGAGTATGGTGTAAGCAAGAATGACTCAAGGCTCATAAGGACTTATGGCATCGGTCCCGTCAAACTGTCTCTCCTTCAACCCATTCTGAATAGATGTCTTGATATCAAAAGCCACAAGATTAGCAGGTTGAAAAGTATGAGTTAGGCGACCACGGGGATTAGCTAACCCATAGTCTCCCAACTTCGGTCTTTCTTGTGGTTCTCCCATAGTGCTAGATTTAAGAGAAGAGATTGTTTCAGTTTCAGTAAATGTCAGACTTGGTATCGGTTCTCGTCCACTCGGTGGAACTGACTTTGACAACCGAAAAACTTTCCAATTGGCTCTTGCACTCCTTTCAATTTCAGCATCGTATTCTAGATCGTCTGAACTCCGTCTACCTCGCATAACGACAAAATACCTTAGTAGCACTGCACGATACTAAGTAATTAATGAATACTGAAACAATAAAAGAATTTATTTTAACAGAAAATAAATTGCAGAAATCCTAAATTATGACGTAATTCCCTTGTTGAAATAGATCAACAGTCCCCGAAAACGGCTCCAAAAACTTGATAGACAATTGGCAAGTGTACCAAAAATATCGAAGTAGTAAAATTATCGTTCCCACAAGGACTGTTTTTAATCTCAACAATTCTAGTACCTTATTGAATAGGATGTATAAAGGTTATTTTGTTTTGCCACTATGCAGTTGATTGATTTGATTGCTTAAAAGTAATGACAGAAAATAAAGATTGGTTGTAAAGAATAAGATAGAGATGGGATTAGGTCTTTCGAATCATCAATGTTCCCCTAATTGGTATACTGCACCTATTCTTATGAATGATTTTCTAGTTCCACGATAGTTAACAAAATAGTTCTAATCAATCCCTAAAGTTAGGACCCTCTTCTCAAACTACAGCCCCTAATCCCTTAGGTGGCCTAATAATCTTTGAAGGTGTAAGCACGTTAACCTAATATCACTAACAAACGATTATCCTTTCCTAGACTAATCATGTTTATTAGAACAATTCAATTAGGTCTAAGTCAAAAGTTATGGTCAGTAGTCATTCGTTCTCACTAAATCATATTTATATTTGATCAGGATATAAAAAGCATAAAGAACAATTGAATTGAATAAAAACTAGATTGTCATACACAATAAATAGAGTTTCACAGCAACATGGATCAATTCGGGTTACAAAGAATCATCTCAGACCTAATCTCTAAGAGATTTAGCTACTCATAATCGAGTTTACAAATAGCATAATCAATATAGGAATCAATACATACATGAACTGGTAAAAGGTTGAAGAAATCGCTCTTCTAGCCGTCTTGTAGTCTTAAAATCGCACTTTGCTCTTCTAAAATCGTAACCCTTGTCTTTGGAATAATCTTCAGCTGAAATAGGCACATAAATTTGCCAAAAATCACGTCATGTTTTAAGTAAATTGTGACACGTTTTCCTTTGAATATTAAACAGCTGAATTAGGGTTTCCTCAAATCGTGACACGTTTTGGACCATATCAACTGTGCTAACAGGGACTGCCTCCTCTTTTAATTAAAATGTACACTCTTAGGGGTTTAAGTGGTTCGGACAAAACCTATGAAACTGAAAATTCAAACCGAACCAAATCGAAAAAGTATCCGACCTTGTTTGGATCGGTTCAAAACCAAACCAAACCAACTTAAACTGATCTAGTTTTGTTCGGTTCTCGGATTTTAATTTTGATATCCAGTGAACCGATGAACCGAACCAATGCTAGCCTCACTCTTCATTTTAGTAATATTATCCCTTCTCACACACATTTATGATTATGCTAAAAATTAAAGTCCAACATAAAATACTCCTTAATATATTACTTTCTCCCATCATCATCTCATCTCATAACTCACACTCTATTTTATTTATACTAATAAAGAACACTAGCCGCCAGTCACACCTAAACCAACATTCCACATTGTCGTTGGGATCGTCCATCTCTTGTTAGTTTTTTCATGTTAGTTATACAAAGTAGTTTGAAAAATAGGTAACAAGGAAAACAAAGTTCTATGAAATATTTGAGTATGGTGTATGCAAGAATGACTCAAGTGCTCATTAGGACTTATAGCATCGGTCCCGTCAAACTGTCTCTCCTTCAACCCATTCTGAATAGATGTCTTGATATCAAAAGCCACAAGATTAGCAGGTTTAAAAGTATGAGTTAGGCGACCAAGGGGATTAGCTAACCCATAGTCTCCCAACTTCGGTCTTTCTTGTGGTTCTCCCATAGTGCTAGATTTAGGAGAAGAGATTGTTTCAGTTTCAGTAAATGTCGGACTTGGTATCGGTTCTCGTGCACTCGGTGGAACTGACTTTGATAACCGAAAAACTTTCCAATTGGCTCTTGCAGTCCTTTCAATTTCAGCATCGTATTCTAGATCGTCTGAACTCTGTCTACCTCGCATAACGACAAAATACCTTAGTAGCACTGCACGATACTAAGTAATTAATGAATACTGAAACAATAAAAGAATTTATTTTAACAGAAAATAAAATGCAGAAATCCTAAATTATGACGTAATTGCCTTGTTGAAATAGATCAACAGTCCCCGAGAACGACTCCAAAAACTTGATAGACAATTGGCAAGTGTACCAAAACTATCGAAGTAGAAAAATTATCGTTCCCACAAGGACTGTTTTTAATCTCAACAATTCTAGTACCTTATTGAATAGGATGTATAAAGGTTATTTTGTTTTGCCACTATGCAATTGATTGATTTGATTGCTTAAAAGTAATGACAGAAAATAAAGATTGGTTGTAAAGAATAAGATAGAGATGGGATTAGGTCTTTCGAATCATCAATGTTCCCCTAATTGGTATACTGCACCTGTTCTTATGAATGATTTTCTAGTTCCACGATAGTTAACAAAATAGTTCTAATCAATCCCTAAAGTTAGGACCCTCTTCTCAAACTACAGCCCCTAATCCCTTAGGTGGCCTAATAATCTTTGAATGTGTAAGCACGTTAACCTAATATCACTAACAAACGATTATCCATTCCTAGACTAATCATGTTTATTAGAACAATTCAATTAGGTCTAAGTCGAAAGTTATGGTCAGTAGTCATTCGTTCTCACTAAATCATATTTATATTTGATCAGGATATAAAAAGCATAAAGAACAATTGAATTGAATAAAAACTAGATTGTCATACACAATAAATAGAGTTTCACAGCAACATGGATCAATTCGGGTTACAAAGAATCATCTCAGACCTAATCTCTAAGAGATTTAGCTACTCATAATCGAGTTTACAAATAGCATAATCAATATAGGAATCAATACATACATGAACTGGTAAAAGGTTGAAGAAATCGCTCTTCTAGCCGTCTTGTAGTCTTAAAATCGCACTTTGCTCTTCTAAAATCGTAACCCTTGTCTTTGGAATAATCTTCAGCTGAAATAGGCACATAAATTCGCCCAAAATCACGTCATGTTTTGTAATATCCCACGTAATTTTAAATAAATTGTTGTATCAGTTACATGTCCGAACGGAAATAATTTTCAAAGGATTAATTACTTATTGAGAAATCGACGATATTTGGTAAGTTTCTCGTATTACTATTTCAACGGACATGAGAAATTAAATGGTTACGAATTAACGGAGGATAATTATGTCTTTTTCACTTGAAGGGTATTTTGGTAATCTTGTCACTCAAGATTTTTTTTAAAATTGGCTAAAGGTCAATATTTTCTCACACTTTCTACATTCTTCTTTCCCTAAAAATATCATAATTTTTCTACTCCCACCTTCTAGCTCTCTCACGGTTCTCTCATCCATTCCTCCATTCTTCAATGCAAATCCATTACAAAAACAACATCCAAGCTTGAATGGGATAGGTATGTATGGTTGTGTTAACTTTGGAGCTTTTCTTACAATCTTGGGTTGTAATGCTTGTATGTTGCCATAGATCTTGAACCTGGTTCTTGTTGATGTGTAGATGCAAAGAGAAGTGTCAAGATTGAGGAAAGGGCTGAAAGTTGAAATTGAGTGTAAGTACAAGTGATTAATGGCTTGAATTGTGACCAAGTTTTCCAAAAGCTTCCATAACTGATTTTTGGGATAAACATGTTAGGATTGCTGTAGAAATGGGATAGGAGATGTGTATACATGTTTGATTTGATTCTGGAAAATTTGAGCAGAAATTGAATTGTTTAGAGGTCATAAGCTGTCAGTTAAGCTGTTTTGAGCAAAATGCCTTAAATGACTAAGTTGTGAGTTCAAATTACTGTATAAGTGGTTCATAGGGCTAATAATACATGTTGGAACTTCTGTGTTAAAGGTTGGGTCGAAATATATGTGATAGAAGTTATAAGTTGCTAGTTAAGCCGTTGAAGAATAACTTAAGTTGGAAGTTAAGTTGTTTCAAGTATTATTTTCTGAAGAACAGCTTATGAGATATATGTTTGATTGACATATGAGTAATGGAAAAATGATAAGATGTTTTAGTAATGTTGAAAGTGCTTAAATGATAATTAAGCTGTTTTCGAAGTGCTTAAGTAGCCAAACGGCGAACTTCTGGTACAGGGACTGAAATGAAATTTTATCGGATGTAAGCTGGTTGATGAAGTAAGGCTATGTCACGAGTGGTTTGAATTGTTTCAGAAGGGGCAAGACCTATAAGCTAAGGCATAAGCTATTTTGGGAAAGTGATTATAGAGTTTTGGAGATAGCAGAGCTGCAGATTTTGGGATAAGTTGCTTGCAATTTGCAGGAATGATTCACGGTGAGTTCCTTTTAGTTAGAAACTTCCCTTTGGGTAGTTAAAATTATGACTTTAGAATAATAGAACATAATTTGGTACATTAGAACATAATTTAGTGACATTTTGATTAAGGTTCACACCCTTGCTAGTGTACTCTAAAATAGTTTTTATGTTGATAAATATGCTTATGGTAATGTAGGAGTTAGAGGAAAATTATTATGATAAGTTTTACGTGAGTATGAATAAATATGCAATTTCGGCTAACATTCCGGAAAGTGAGAATTGTTGAATTTTATTACTTTATTTCGACTCTTAGCTAATATAAATTATACTTTTAAAGTGATATGATGGTTTGGTTTGGCTAAGACTCCAATTCTCATTATTGCCGAATATGTAGCCGAAATTGTATTATGCATATCCTCTAATCATACACTACCATAGTGTATATTTATTTGTGTAAAGGAATGTTTAGAGTAAAATAGCCATTGAAACAAATTATTCATGGGTAGAATTCTAAGTATGGAAGTTCGACTTAATTAGTCGAATTTAATTTATCAGGATATGGGGAAATCTTATAACCTTTTAGGAATGGCATATGACAACGATATGCCTAGAACCTGAATAGGTTAGTATCAGAATTAATTTCAGAATAAAGACGGAATCACTACGTCTTTATTATCAGATTCAGGATGTTATCATTATAAGAAAATCAGTTAAGATAAGTTATTCCTCTTTAGCTCCCCGTCAGTAGTGGAGTTGAGGATTAACTCAGTTATCAGAGAATCAGTTCAGTTTATAATATTAAATAATTTATAAGTCATGGCTTTCGCTATTCCCGCCAGTTGGATACGAAAGGTTCCCGCCAGTTGGAACGGGCACTATCCGTAAGGATGACCCCATGACAATAAGAGGAGTCCGGTATCCCCGTCAGTTGGGTTCCCGCCAGTTGGAAATTATTACCGGTCAGAGTGGAATAAATTCCGGGGTTACTCCACCTGGGTTTATTCCGTAAAATCAACTCAGATAATATTGTTTGTTCAACGCTAACATTTCTAACATAATATGACAGACATTATGATTATAATTATGATTATGAGTTGAGTATTAGTATCAGGATTATATCAGTCTTTTAGACAGCGATCCTAGTTATTCCCCGATCGCTCAGTTATGCATGATAAATTGCATAAACCCAAAAATGGTTGAGTTTAGAGACAGATGGCGATCCTAGGTTCCCTGAGATTGCCTACAGTCTAGGATAGGTGGAACTCACTGAGACATCCCGTCTCACCCCAATCCCTTTTATTTTATTTCAGAGACACAGGTGGATCGCAAGCAAGGCAGTTCGTGATGAAGTAGAGAAAGAAGCTGGACAATTATGTTGACTTTTCATTGCATGTATGTTGTACACGTCAGTGGTATTATTTTAAATGTATAGACAAGTAGTTTTATGATATGTTCGGAAGAAATTTTATTATTGTAATTTTAATGTATCCAATGCCAAGTTTAACGAGCATACTAGATATCCTAGGTAATTTCTAGTATGGGTGTTACAATTTGGTATCAGAGCAGGTCGATTCAGATCGTGCCTTGGGTCATTAGAATTCAATAAAATGCAGTGGGACCATTGGGTTCCGGATGTTTATTCTAAATGTCATATCTACCTGAGCCTGATCAACTCAATCTAGTATATGACAGTTAGAACGAATGTCTGAGAGCTGAATAGGACCTAGGAGGAATGAAGCATAAGAAGAAGGAAAGTCAGGGTGTCAGGTTTATAGGGAATTTTGCTATGGAAGTATTTGATGCCTAATGGTGGTTGCTAAACTTTGAAGCTGAAGATTCTTCAAGCACATAAGGGAAATGTTAAGATTAAGACGGAGTACTATGTATTGTTGAACGACACTTTTTATGTGGATACCTTTGAAGTAAGATATTCAGGGTGACTAAGGGATAATTGCAACTTTGACAGGAGCCGCAATATAAGAGGCATAAGTAAGGTATAGAAGAAATGAGTATTTCTAAAGGCGTAACTAGAACTGCAGGATCAGAAGATGAACTTGATATGAGAAAATTATCTGATGAACAATGGAATTCAGAAACTCTCGGTGGGTGTAGAGTATGTGAGAAGTGAAAGACTTGAATGCCGAAACGAGCTGGATTTTGATGCTTGAACTGTTAGGTGAACTAATTAAGGAATAAGTAAATTATTTTGGAGCAGACAAGGAAACCCCGATGTGAGCAATGAATGGACGACGTAAGTTAGATAAACTATGTCGGATTAGTCAAACCTCCCGAATCTAAAGTGCTAGATTTATGAATTAGAAAGTGAAGATGCTATACCGCATAAGAGTCAAGAAAGATGAATAAATAGTAGTGGAAAGATCCTTACGGATTAGAGCACGAATTGGATGCATTTTTTAGCAAGGAATTGCAGAAAAGTTAAACTAATAAGGATTGTACGCTAAGGAAATTGAATAAGACCTCTTGCATTTATAATGATATTAAGTTGTTCTTCGAACTAAGAAATACAAGTATAACAGTAAGTGGAAAGAGATCCAGGTAATGGTCAGAGACAAATGTAAATTTTCGATCTAAACGGAAAATAAAGATTTAATAATAATAAATTGCGGAAGTTCGGTGAACTAATGGACGAATGATGTCAAGCTCATTCAACGGAATGTCGAGGACAAGAATGTATTAACGCATGAATACAATAGGTTGATGTGTTAAAGATTAAATCAAGATTTTTGAATTTGAAAATTATTTTAAGGTTCTGCTACAGGAAAAAATTGTCGCTAGTGTAAAAGAGTTAAGAATGAAGTAAAGTATTGAGGAATTAAACATTTTTATCTGATGATTTTTCTGATGCAAATGTCTTGAAAACCAAAAGAATGATTTTGTTAACTACATCGAATTTTGGGAGTCGAAGTTATTACAGAGGAGATCGTAAGTGTATCTGTCAATACATACAAGAACAAACTAAATGGAAATAAGCCTCGAATATTCAAGTATGTTTTAGTTCATAAATAATGTGAATGTGAGAATCATTCAAGGAACACTTTGCGAGAACAAGTATGTAGTGCAAGTTTAAAGAAAAAAAAATTGCAGTATTTGAAAATGACTCGTCAGTGATTATAAGTCGGTGCTCGAAATAGCAAGAAGTGTAAAGTTAGCCCCATGTTCATAACATGTAGTAATGAGATGGAGAAATTTACAGTATGGTTGGAGCAGTACGCCTAAGCGAAGTGAACTAATAAATCAGAGTAGCGCAACGAGATATTAATCAGCAAGAAGTAACATAATGTGCAAAAGTTTAAGACTTTGAATGAGATATTCATGGGAAATCTTAAGAGACGAATTAAACAATTTTCCAAACCGCATAATTCACAGATATGAAAATTTCAAGTAGTAAGAGTAGGATGAAGGTGTTCCTACCTTATTAAATATAAGAAATTGGAATCACCTATAGTATGTAACCCGGTTAATCGACGCCGTGATTTTGAAGAATGACTTAGAAGTATCAGATTAGTTAAAAGGAGTCATGTATGAGGCAAAGATATAAATTTTGTATCTTGAAGATTTTATTTTTATTTTGGTTTGAAATACTATCATGGAATATCAGGTATATTAACATGTATCTGAGGGAACAGATACTACTCAGAATATGAATGCAAATGCTTGAATGCAATTTTAGTCTTGAAGTTTAGGAATCTCAACTCCATATTTTTGAGGTAAAGAAAAGATTGATATCACACAAATGGGACTACGCATGTTCAGGTTATGAGTATGGAATTAAGAAAAAGATGATAAGACATTCCCTAGAGTAACAGCTATAACAATATTGTTCAAGAATGAAATGTATATTTTGAACATATAAGTTCAAGAGAAGATCTATGATGATACTTTTTACTCATCCTAATATGATCAAGGTGTATCGTGATTGATTTAAATTCTGATATAGAAGAAGCAAAGTTGAATGACTACAAATATATGTTATGTATTAAGCTATCAGTTGTACTGCCTCGTGTATTGTGTACTCGCCAGTCAGTGCACCATTCTCATATAAGATTTATATATTTAATGTACTCGCCAGTTAGTACACTATGTATTTAAATCTGATTTATGGATTGTACTCGTCAGTTAGTACTTCCAACAGATGTTAGAGGTAGCACAATGTTGAGTTTATTCATATAAAACATAACAGACATCAGAAGTAACATTTACCTATTTATGTATTGATTAACGGAGAAAGTTGGAACAATTCTTACTTTCGATGAAATAAACTTGACGTCAGATATTGCTCAGAGTAAGGACGATCTTATACAGCGTATGATATGATTATCATTAGAAGACCTCGTTATTTGGGGCATAGTTCAGACATAAAATTTTATTGGGATCAGACATAGCATGAAAGATCACTCAAAGGTCATATTCGTCCAAGACAAGATAAAAGTTGACGAAGTCGATAGAAGTGTTACTTTAGTAAACGTATGAGATTTTTCAAGAATTCAGTAAAGGTAAACAAGTAGGAGTAACCTAAGACAATTTATAAAGAGTATGTGGAACAAGGAATTTACTCGAAAGATATCAGATGCATTGGTTAGCTTTACAATCCACTATGTTCGGAATGTGTATAATGTATTCCACAAATCACAGATAAGAAGGTTATTATCGAATCTTTTCGACATATGAGATCGGCAAATATGTCCTGAAATCGATTTAACATATTAATTCAAGTCAGTTGTATCTATGGCTAGGTAGTCGGAAGACTTTATGTAACAAGGGAAACCGATAATTTAGTCGGATAAAGAGAATCAGTTGGTAACAGACGTATGTGGAAGTCTAAGATCGAAAGTATAGAGGAATTATATGTACTTATTATCAGGTAAACTCTAAATTTCGAGGACGAAATTTCTTTAAGGGGGGTAGAGTGTAATATCCCACGTAATTTTAAATAAATTGTTGTATCAGTTACATGTCCGAACGGAAATAATTTTCAAAGGATTAATTACTTATTGAGAAATCGACGATATTTGGTAAGTTTCTCGTATTACTATTTCAACGGACATGAGAAATTAAATGGTTACGAATTAACGGAGGATAATTATGTCTTTTTCACTTGAAGGGTATTTTGGTAATCTTGTCACTCAAGATTTTTTTTAAAATTGGCTAAAGGTCAATATTTTCTCACACTTTCTACATTCTTCTTTCCCTAAAAATATCATAATTTTTCTACTCCCACCTTCTAGCTCTCTCACGGTTCTCTCATCCATTCCTCCATTTTTCAATGCAAATCCATTACAAAAACAACATCCAAGCTTGAATGGGATAGGTATGTATGGTTGTGTTAACTTTGGAGCTTTTCTTACAATCTTGGGTTGTAATGCTTGTATGTTGCCATAGATCTTGAACATGGTTCTTGTTGATGTGTAGATGCAAAGAGAAGTGTCAAGATTGAGGAAAGGGCTGAAAGTTGAAATTGAGTGTAAGTACAAGTGATTAATGGCTTGAATTGTGACCAAGTTTTCCAAAAGCTTCCATAACTGATTTTTGGGATAAACATGTTAGGATTGCTGTAGAAATGGGATAGGAGATGTGTATACATGTTTGATTTGATTCTGGAAAATTTGAGCAGAAATTGAATTGTTTAGAGGTCATAAGCTGTCAGTTAAGCTGTTTTGAGCAAAATGCCTTAAATGACTAAGTTGTGAGTTCAAATTACTGTATAAGTGGTTCATAGGGCTAATAATACATGTTGGAACTTCTGTGTTAAAGGTTGGGTCGAAATATATGTGATAGAAGTTATAAGTTGCTAGTTAAGCCGTTGAAGAATAACTTAAGTTGGAAGTTAAGTTGTTTCAAGTATTATTTTCTGAAGAACAGCTTATGAGATATATGTTTGATTGACATATGAGTAATGGAAAAATGATAAGATGTTTTAGTAATGTTGAAAGTGCTTAAATGATAATTAAGCTGTTTTCGAAGTGCTTAAGTAGCCAAACGGCGAACTTCTGGTACAGGGACTGAAATGAAATTTTATCGGATGTAAGCTGGTTGATGAAGTAAGGCTATGTCACGAGTGGTTTGAATTGTTTCAGAAGGGGCAAGACCTATAAGCTAAGGCATAAGCTATTTTGGGAAAGTGATTATAGAGTTTTGGAGATAGCAGAGCTGCAGATTTTGGGATAAGTTGCTTGCAATTTGCAGGAATGATTCACGGTGAGTTCCTTTTAGTTAGAAACTTCCCTTTGGGTAGTTAAAATTATGACTTTAGAATAATAGAACATAATTTGGTACATTAGAACATAATTTAGTGACATTTTGATTAAGGTTCACACCCTTGCTAGTGTACTCTAAAATAGTTTTTATGTTGATAAATATGCTTATGGTAATGTAGGAGTTAGAGGAAAATTATTATGATAAGTTTTACGTGAGTATGAATAAATATGCAATTTCGGCTAACATTCCGGAAAGTGAGAATTGTTGAATTTTATTACTTTATTTCGACTCTTAGCTAATATAAATTATACTTTTAAAGTGATATGATGGTTTGGTTTGGCTAAGACTCCAATTCTCATTATTGCCGAATATGTAGCCGAAATTGTATTATGCATATCCTCTAATCATACACTACCATAGTGTATATTTATTTGTGTAAAGGAATGTTTAGAGTAAAATAGCCATTGAAACAAATTATTCATGGGTAGAATTCTAAGTATGGAAGTTCGACTTAATTAGTCGAATTTAATTTATCAGGATATGGGGAAATCTTATAACCTTTTAGGAATGGCATATGACAACGATATGCCTAGAACCTGAATAGGTTAGTATCAGAATTAATTTCAGAATAAAGACGGAATCACTACGTCTTTATTATCAGATTCAGGATGTTATCATTATAAGAAAATCAGTTAAGATAAGTTATTCCTCTTTAGCTCCCCGTCAGTAGTGGAGTTGAGGATTAACTCAGTTATCAGAGAATCAGTTCAGTTTATAATATTAAATAATTTATAAGTCATGGCTTTCGCTATTCCCGCCAGTTGGATACGAAAGGTTCCCGCCAGTTGGAACGGGCACTATCCGTAAGGATGACCCCATGACAATAAGAGGAGTCCGGTATCCCCGTCAGTTGGGTTCCCGCCAGTTGGAAATTATTACCGGTCAGAGTGGAATAAATTCCGGGGTTACTCCACCTGGGTTTATTCCGTAAAATCAACTCAGATAATATTGTTTGTTCAACGCTAACATTTCTAACATAATATGACAGACATTATGATTATAATTATGATTATGAGTTGAGTATTAGTATCAGGATTATATCAGTCTTTTAGACAGCGATCCTAGTTATTCCCCGATCGCTCAGTTATGCATGATAAATTGCATAAACCCAAAAATGGTTGAGTTTAGAGACAGATGGCGATCCTAGGTTCCCTGAGATTGCCTACAGTCTAGGATAGGTGGAACTCACTGAGACATCCCGTCTCACCCCAATCCCTTTTATTTTATTTCAGAGACACAGGTGGATCGCAAGCAAGGCAGTTCGTGATGAAGTAGAGAAAGAAGCTGGACAATTATGTTTACTTTTCATTGCATGTATGTTGTACACGTCAGTGGTATTATTTTAAATGTATAGACAAGTAGTTTTATGATATGTTCGGAAGAAATTTTATTATTGTAATTTTAATGTATCCAATGCCAAGTTTAATGAGCATACTAGATATCCTAGGTAATTTCTAGTATGGGTGTTACATGTTTTAAGTAAATTGTGACACGTTTTCCTTTGAATATTAAACAGTTGAATTAGGGTTTCCTCAAATCGTGACACGTTTTGGACCATATCAACTGTGCTAACAGGGACTGCCTCCTCTTTTAATTAAAATATACACTCTTAGGGGTTTAAGTGGTTCGGACAAAACCTATGAAACTGAAAATTCAAACCGAACCAAATCGAAAAAGTATCCGACCTTGTTTGGATCGGTTCAAAACCAAACCAAACCAACTTAAACTGATCTAGTTTTGTTCGGTTCTCGGATTTTAATTTTGATATCCAGTGAACCGATGAACCGAACCAATGCTAGCCTCACTCTTCATTTTAGTAATATTATCCCTTCTCACACACAGTTATGATTATGCTAAAAATTAAAGTCCAACATAAAATACTCCTTAATATATTACTTTCTCCCATCATCATCTCATCTCATAACTCACACTCCATTTTATTTATACTAAAAAAGAACACTAGCCGCCAGTCACACCTAAACTAACATTCCACATTGTCGCTGGGATCGTCCATCTCTTGTTAGTTTTTTCATGTTAGTTATACAAAGTAGTTTGAAAAATAGGTAACAAGGAAAACAAAGTTCTATGAAATATTTGAGTATGGTGTATGCAAGAATGACTCAAGTGCTCATTAGGACTTATAGCATCGGTCCCGTCAAACTGTCTCTCCTTCAACCCATTCAGAATAGATGTCATGATATCAAAAGCCACAAGATTAGCAGGTTGAAAAGTATGAGTTAGGCGACCACGGGGATTAGCTAACCCATAGTCTCCCAACTTCGGTATTTCTTGTGGTTCTCCCATAGTGCTAGATTTAGGAGAAGAGATTGTTTCAGCTTCAGTAAATGTCGGACTTGGTATCGGTTCTCGTGCACTCGGTGGAACTGACTTTGATAACCGAAAAACTTTCCAATTGGCTCTTGCAGTCCTTTCAATTTCAGCATCGTATTCTAGATCGTCTGAACTCTGTCTACCTCGCATAACGACAAAATACCTTAGTAGCACCGCACGATACTAAGTAATTAATGAATACTGAAACAATAAAAGAATTTATTTTAACAGAAAATAAATTGCAGAAATCCTAAATTATGACGTAATTGCCTTGTTGAAATAGATCAACAGTCCCCGAGAACGGCTCCAAAAACTTGATAGACAATTGGCAAGTGTACCAAAACTATCGAAGTAGAAAAATTATCGTTCCCACAAGGACTGTTTTTAATCTCAACAATTCTAGTACCTTATTGAATAGGATGTATAAAGGTTATTTTGTTTTGCCACTATGCAGTTGATTGATTTGATTGCTTAAAAGTAATGACAGAAAATAAAGATTGGTTGTAAAGAATAAGATAGAGATGGGATTAGGTCTTTCGAATCATCAATGTTCCCCTAATTGGTATACTGCACCTGTTCTTATGAATGATTTTCTAGTTCCACGATAGTTAACAAAATAGTTCTAATCAATCCTTAAAGTTAGGACCCTCTTCTCAAACTACAGCCCCTAATCCCTTAGGTGGCCTAATAATCTTTGAATGTGTAAGCACCTTAACCTAATATCACTAACAAACGATTATCCATTCCTAGACTAATCATGTTTATTAGAACAATTCAATTAGGTCTAAGTCGAAAGTTATGGTCAGTAGTCATTCGTTCTCACTAAATCATATTTATATTTGATCAGGATATAAAAAGCATAAAGAACAATTGAATTGAATAAAAACTAGATTGTCATACACAATAAATAGAGTTTCACAGCAACATGGATCAATTCGGGTTACAAAGAATCATCTCAGACCTAATCTCTAAGAGATTTAGCTACTCATAATCGAGTTTACAAATAGCATAATCAATATAGGAATCAATACATACATGAACTGGTAAAAGGTTGAAGAAATCGCTCTTCTAGCCGTCTTGTAGTCTTAAAATCGCACTTTGCTCTTCTAAAATCGTAACCCTTGTCTTTGGAATAATCTTCAGCTGATATAGGCACATAAATTCGCCCAAAATCACGTCATGTTTTAAGTAAATTGTGACACGTTTTCCTTTGAATATTAAACAGTTGAATTAGGGTTTCCTCAAATCGTGACACGTTTTGGACCATATCAACTGTGCTAACAGGGACTGCCTCCTCTTTTAATTAAAATATACACTCTTAGGGGTTTAAGTGGTTCGGACAAAACCTATGAAACTGAAAATTCAAACCGAACCAAATCGAAAAAGTATCCGACCTTGTTTGGATCGGTTCAAAACCAAACCAAACCAACTTAAACTGATCTAGTTTTGTTCGGTTCTCGGATTTTAATTTTGATATCCAGTGAACCGATGAACCGAACCAATGCTAGCCTCACTTTTCATTTAAGTAATATTATCCCTTCTCACACACAGTTATGATTATGCTAAAAATTAAAGTCCAACATAAAATAGTCCTTAATATATTACTTTCTCCCATCATCATCTCATCTCATAACTCACACTCTATTTTATTTATACTAAAAAAGAACACTAGCCGCCAGTCACACCTAAACTAACATTCCACATTGTCGATGGGATCATCCATCTCTTGTTAGTTTTTTCATGTTAGTTATACAAAGTAGTTTGAAAAATAGGTAACAAGGAAAACAAAGTTCTATGAAATATTTGAGTATGGTGTATGCAAGAATGACTCAAGTGCTCATTAGGACTTATAGCATCGGTCCCGTCAAACTGTCTCTCCTTCAACCCATTCTGAATAGATGTCTTGATATCAAAAGCCACAAGATTAGCAGGTTGAAAAGTATGAGTTAGGCGACCAAGGGGATTAGCTAACCCATAGTCTCCCAACTTCGGTCTTTCTTGTGGTTCTCCCATAGTGCTAGATTTAGGAGAAGAGATTGTTTCAGTTTCAGTAAATGTAGGACATGGTATCGGTTCTCGTGCACTCGGTGGAACTGACTTTGACAACCGAAAAACTTTCCAATTGGCTCTTGCAGTCCTTTCAATTTCAGCATCGTATTCTAGATCTTCTGAACTCCGTCTACCTCGCATAACGACAAAATACCTTAGTAGCACTGCATGATACTAAGTAATTAATGAATACTGAAACAATAAAAGAATTTATTTTAACAGAAAATAAATTGCAGAAATCCTAAATTATGACGTAATTGCCTTGTTGAAATAGATCAACAGTATCGAAGTAGTATAATTATCGTTCCCACAAGGACTGTTTTTAATCTCAACAATTCTAGTACATTATTGAATAGGATGTATAAAGGTTATTTTGTTTTGCCACTATGTAGTTGATTGATTTGATTGCTTAAAATTAATGACAGAAAATAAAGATTGGTTGTAAATAATAAGATAGAGATGGGATTAGGTCTTTCGAATCATCAATGTTCCCCTAATTGGTATACTGCACCTATTCTTATGAATGATTTTCTAGTTCCACGATAGTTAACAAAATAGTTCTAATCAATCCCTAAAGTTAGGACCCTCTTCTCAAACTACAGCCCATAATCCCTTAGGTGGCCTAATAATCTTTGAAGGTGTAAGCACGTTAACCTAATATCACTAACAAACGATTATCCATTCCTAGACTAATCATGTTTATTAGAACAATTCAATTAGGTCTAAGTCAAAAGTTATGGTCAGTAGTCATTCGTTCTCACTAAATCATATTTATATTTGATCAGGATATAAAAAGCATAAAGAACAATTGAATTAAATAAAAACTAGATTGTCATACACAATAAATAGAGTTTCACAACAACATGGATCAATTCGGGTTACAAAGAATCATCTCAGACCTAATCTCTAAGAGATTTAGCTACTCATAATCGAGTTTACAAATAGCATAATCAATATAGGAATCAATACATACATGAACTGGTAAATGGTTGAAGAAATCGCTGTTCTAGCTGTCTTGTAGTCTCAAAATCGCACTTTGCTCTTCTGAAATCGCAACCCTCGTCGTTGGAATAAACTTCAGCTTAAATAGGCACATAAATTCACCCAAAATCGTGTCACTTTTTAAGTAAATTGTGACAAGTTTTCCTTTGAATATTAAACAGTTGAATTAGGGTTTCCTCAAATCGTGACATGTTTTGGACCATATCAACTGTGCTAATAGGGATTGCCTCGTCTTTTAATTAAAATATACACTCTTAGGGGTTTAAATGGTTCGGACAAAACCGATGAAACTGAAAATTCAAACCGAACAAAATCGAAAAAGTATCCGACCTTGTTTGGTTCGGTTCAAAACCAAACCAAACCAACTTAAACTGATCTAGTTTTGTTCGGTTCTCGGATTTTAATTTTGATATCTAGTGAACCGATGAACCGAACCAATGCTAGCCTCACTCTTCATTTAAGTAATATTATCCCCTCTCACACACATTTATGATTATGCTACAAATTGAAGTCCAACACAAAATACTCCTTGATGTATTACTTTCTCCCATCATCATCTCATCTCATAACTCACACTCTATTTTATTTATACTAACAAAGAACACTAGCCGCCAGTCACACCTAAACCAACATTCCACATTGTCGTTGGGATCGTCCATCTCTTGTTAGTTTTTTCATGTTAGTTATACAAAGTAGTTTGAAAAATAGATAACAAGGAAAACAAAGTTCTTTGAAATATTTGAGTATGGTGTAAGCAAGAATGACTCAAGTGCTCATAAGGACTTATAGCATCGGTCCCGTCAAACTGTCTCTCCTTCAACTCATTCTGAATAGATGTCTTCATATCAAAAGCCACAAGATTAACAGGTTGAAAAGTATGAGTTAGGCGACCAAGGGGATTAGCTAACCCATAGTCTCCCAACTTCGGTCTTTCTTGTGGTTCTCCCATAGTGCTAGATTTAGGAGAAGAGATTGTATCAAATTCAGTAAATGTCGGACTTGGTATCGGTTCTCGTGCACTCGGTGGAACTGACTTTGACAACCGAAAAACTTTCCAATTGGATCTTGCAGTCCTTTCAATTTCAGCATCGTATTCTAGATCGTCTGAACTCCGTCTACCTCGCATAACAATAAAATACCTTAGTAGCACTGCACGATACTAAGTAATTAATGAATACTGAAACAATAAAAGAATTTATTTTAACAAAAAATAAATTGCAGAAATCCTAAATTATGACGTAATTGCCTTGTTGAAATAGATCAACAGTCCCCGAGCCGAGAACGGCTCCAAAAACTTGATAGACAATTGGCAAGTGTACCAAAAATATCGAAGTAGTAAAATTATCGTTCCCACAAGGACTGTTTTTAATCTCAACAATTCTAGTACGTTATTAAATAGGATGTATAAAGGTTATTTTGTTTTGCCACTAGGGAGTTGATTGGTTTGATTGCATAAAAGTAAGGACAGAAAACAAAGATTGGTTGTAAAGAATAAGAGAGAGATGAGATTAGGTCTTTCGAATCATCTATGTTCCCCTAATTTGTATATCGCACCTATTCTTAAGAATGATTTTCTAGTTCCACGATAACCATCTAGTTCCACATTGTCGTTGAGATCGTCCATCTCTTGTTTGTTTTTTCATGTTAGTTATACAAAGTAGTTTGAAAAATAGGTAACAAGGAAAACAAAGTTCTATGAAATATTTGAGTATGGTGTATGCAAGAATGACTCAAGTGCTCATAAGGACTTATAGCATCGGTCCCGTCAAACTGTCTCTCCTTCAACCCATTCTGAATAGATGTCTTGATATCAAAAGCCACAAGATTAGCAGGTTGAAAAGTATGAGTTAGGCGACCACGGGGATTAGCTAACCCATAGTTTCCCAACTTCGGTCTTTCTTGTGGTTATCCCATAGTGCTAGATTTAAGAGAAGAGATTGTTTCAGCTTCAGTAAATGTCGGACTTGGTATCGGTTCTCGTGCACTCGGTGGAACTGACTTCGACAACCGGAAAAATTTCCAATTGGCTCTTGCAGTCCTTTCAATTTCAGGATCGTATTCTAGATCGTCTGAACTCCGTCTACCTCGCATAAACAACAAAATACCTTAGAAGCACTGCTCGATACAAAGTAATTAATGAATACTGAAACAATAAAAGAATTTTTTTAACAGAAAATAAATTGCAGAAATCCTAAATTATTACGCAATTGCCTTCTTGAAATAGATCAACAGTCCCCACCGACAACGGCTCCAAAAACTTGATAGACAATTGGCAAGTGTACCAAAAATATCGAAGTAGTAAAATTATTGTTCCCACAAGGACTGTTTTTAATCTCAACAATTCTAGTACGTTATTAAATAGGATGTATAAAGGTTATTTTGTTTTGCCACTAGGGAGTTGATTGGTTTGATTGCATAAAAGTAAGGACAGAAAACAAAGATTGGTTGTAAAGAATAAGAGAGAGATGAGATCAGGTCTTTCGAATCATCTATGTTCCCCTAATTTGTATATCGCACCTATTCTTAAGAATGATTTTCTAGTTCCACGATAGTTAACAAAATAGTCCTAAACAATCCCTTGAGTTAGAACCCTCTTCTCAAATTACAACCCCTAATCCCTTAGGTGGTCTAATAATCTTTGAAGGTTTAAGCACGTTAACCTAATATCACTAACAAACGATTATCCATTCCTAAAGTAACCATGTTTATTAGAACAATTCAATTAGGTCTAAGTCGAAAGCTATGGTCAGTAGTCATTCGTTCTCAATAAATCATATTTATATTTGATCAGGATATAAAAAGCATAAAAACAATTGAATTGAATAAAAACTAGATTGTCATTCACAATAAATAGAGTTTCACATCAACATGGATCAATTTGGGTTACAAAGAATCATCTCAGACCTAATCTCTAAGAGATTTAGCTACTCATAATCGAGTTTACAAATAGCATAATCAATATAGGAATCAATACATACATGAACTGGTAAAAGGTTGAAGAAATCGCTCTTCTAGCCGTCTTGTAGTCTCAAAATCGCACTTTGCTCTTCTAAAATCGTAACCCTTGTCTTTAGAATAAACTTCAGCTGAAATAGGCACATAAATTCGCCCAAAATCACGTCACGTTTTAAGTAAATTGTGACACGTTTTCCTTTGAATATTAAACAGCTGAATTAGGGTTTCCTCAAATCGTGACACGTTTTGGACCATATCAACTGTGCTAACAGGGACTGCCTCGTCTTTTAATGAAAATATACACTCTTAGGGGTTTAAGTGGTTCGGACAAAACCGATGAAACTGAAAATTCAAACCGAACAAAACCAAAAAAGTATCCGACCTTGTTTGGTTCGGTTCAAAACCAAACCAAACCAACTTAAACTGATCTAGTTTTGTTCGGTTCTCGGATTTTAATTTTGATATCTAGTGAACCGATGAACCGAACCAATGCTAGCCTCACTCTTCATTTAAGTAATATTATCCCCTCTCACACACATTTATGATTATGCTACAAATTGAAGTCCAACACAAAATACTCCTTGATGTATTACTTTCTCCCATCATCATCTCATCTCATAACTCACACTCTATTTTATTTATACTAACAAAGAACACTAGCCGCCAGTCACACCTAAACCAACATTCCACATTGTCGTTGGGATCGTCCATCTCTTGTTAGTTTTTTCATGTTAGTTATACAAAGTAGTTTGAAAAATAGATAACAAGGAAAACAAAGTTCTTTGAAATATTTGAGTATGGTGTAAGCAAGAATGACTCAAGTGCTCATAAGGACTTATAGCATCGGTCCCGTCAAACTGTCTCTCCTTCAACTCATTCTGAATAGATGTCTTGATATCAAAAGCCACAAGATTAACAGGTTGAAAAGTATGAGTTAGGCGACCACGGGGATTAGCTAACCCATAGTCTCCCAACTTCGGTCTTTCTTGTGGTTCTCCCATAGTGCTAGATTTAGGAGAAGAGATTGTATCAAATTCAGTAAATGTCGGACTTGGTATCGGTTCTCGTGCACTCGGTGGAACTGACTTTGACAACCGAAAAACTTTCCAATTGGATCTTGCAGTCCTTTCAATTTCAGCATCGTATTCTAGATCGTCTGAACTCCGTCTACCTCGCATAACAACAAAATACCTTAGTAGCACTGCACGATACTAAGTAATTAATGAATACTGAAACAATAAAAGAATTTATTTTAACAAAAAATAAATTGTAGAAATCCTAAATTATGACGTAATTGCCTTGTTGAAATAGATCAACAGTCCCCGAGCCGAGAACGGCTCCAAAAACTTGATAGACAATTGGCAAGTGTACCAAAAATATCGAAGTAGTAAAATTATCGTTCCCACAAGGACTGTTTTTAATCTCAACAATTCTAGTACGTTATTAAATAGGATGTATAAAGGTTATTTTGTTTTGCCACTAGGGAGTTGATTGGTTTGATTGCATAAAAGTAAGGACAGAAAACAAAGATTGGTTGTAAAGAATAAGAGAGAGATGAGATTAGGTCTTTCGAATCATCTATGTTCCCCTAATTTGTATATCGCACCTATTCTTAAGAATGATTTTCTAGTTCCACGATAACCATCTAGTTCCACATTGTCGTTGAGATCGTCCATCTCTTGTTTGTTTTTTCATGTTAGTTATACAAAGTAGTTTGAAAAATAGGTAACAAGGAAAACAAAGTTCTATGAAATATTTGAGTATGGTGTATGCAAGAATGACTCAAGTGCTCATAAGGACTTATAGCATCGGTCCCATCAAACTGTCTCTCCTTCAACCCATTCTGAATAGATGTCTTGATATCAAAAGCCACAAGATTAGCAGGTTGAAAGTATGAGTTAGGCGACCACGGGGATTAGCTAACCCATAGTTTCCCAACTTCGGTCTTTCTTGTGGTTATCCCATAGTGCTAGATTTAGGAGAAGAGATTGTTTCAGCTTCAGTAAATGTCGGACTTGGTATCGGTTCTCATGCACTCGGTGGAACTGACTTCGACAACCGGAAAAATTTCCAATTGGCTCTTGCAGTCCTTTCAATTTCAGGATCGTATTCTAGATCGTCTGAACTCCGTCTACCTCGCATAAACAACAAAATACCTTAGAAGCACTGCTCGATACAAAGTAATTAATGAATACTGAAACAATAAAAGAATTTTTTTAACAGAAAATAAATTGCAGAAATCCTAAATTATTACGCAATTGCCTTCTTGAAATAGATCAACAGTCCCCCCCGACAACGGCTCCAAAAACTTGATAGACAATTGGCAAGTGTACCAAAAATATCGAAGTAGTAAAATTATTGTTCCCACAAGGACTGTTTTAAATCTCAACAATTCTAGTACGTTATTAAATAGGATGTATAAAGGTTATTTTGTTTTGCCACTAGGGAGTTGATTGGTTTGATTGCATAAAAGTAAGGACAGAAAACAAAGATTGGTTGTAAAGAATAAGAGAGAGATGAGATCAGGTCTTTCGAATCATCTATGTTCCCCTAATTTGTATATCGCACCTATTCTTAAGAATGATTTTCTAGTTCCACGATAGTTAACAAAATAGTCCTAAACAATCCCTTGAGTTAGAACGCTCTTCTCAAATTACAACCCCTAATCCCTTAGGTGGTCTAATAATCTTTGAAGGTTTAAGCACGTTAACCTAATATCACTAACAAACGATTATCCATTCCTAAAGTAACCATGTTTATTAGAACAATTCAATTAGGTCTAAGTCGAAAGCTATGGTCAGTAGTCATTCGTTCTCACTAAATCATATTTATATTTGATCAGGATATAAAAAGCATAAAGAACAATTGAATTGAATAAAAACTAGATTGTCATTCACAATAAATAGAGTTTCACATCAACATGGATCAATTTGGGTTACAAAGAATCATCTCAAACCTAATCTCTAAGAGATTTAGCTACTCATAATCGAGTTTACAAATAGCATAATCAATATAGGAATCAATACATACATGAACTGGTAAAAGGTTGAAGAAATCGCTCTTCTAGCCGTCTTGTAGTCTCAAAATTGCACTTTGCTCTTCTAAATTATTAACCCTTGTCTTTAGAATAAACTTCAGCTGAAATAGGCACATAAATTCGTCCAAAATCACGTCACGTTTTAAGTAAATTGTGACACGTTTTCCTTTGAATATTAAACAGCTGAATTAGGGTTTCCTCAAATCGTGACACGTTTTGGACCATATCAACTGTGCTAACAGGGACTGCCTCGTCTTTTAATGAAAATATACACTCTTAGGGGTTTAAGTGGTTCGGACAAAACCGATGAAACTGAAAATTCAAACCGAACAAAACCAAAAAAGTATCCGACCTTGTTTGGTTCGGTTCAAAACCAAACCAAACCAACTTAAACTGATCTAGTTTTGTTCGGTTCTCGGATTTTAATTTTGATATCTAGTGAACCGATGAACCGAACCAATGCTAGCCTCACTCTTCATTTAAGTAATATTATCCCCTCTCACACACATTTATGATTATGCTACAAATTGAAGTCCAACACAAAATACTCCTTGATGTATTACTTTCTCCCATCATCATCTCATCTCATAACTCACACTCTATTTTATTTATACTAACAAAGAACACTAGCCGCCAGTCACACCTAAACCAACATTCCACATTGTCGTTGGGATCGTCCATCTCTTGTTAGTTTTTTCATGTTAGTTATACAAAGTAGTTTGAAAAATAGATAACAAGGAAAACAAAGTTCTATGAAATATCTGAGTATGATGTATGCAAGAATGATTCAAGTGCTCATAAGGACTTATAGCATCGGTCCCGTCAAACTGTCTCTCCTTCAACCCATTCTGAATAGATGTCTTGTTATCAAAAGCCACAAGATTAGCAGGTTGAAAAATATGAGTTTGGCGACCACAGGGATTAGCTAACCCATAGTCTCCCAACTTCGGTCTTTCTTGTGGTTCTCCCATAGTGCTAGATTTAGGAGAAGAGATTGTTTCAGCTTCAGTAAATGTCGGACTTTGTATCGGTTCTTGTGCACTCGGTGGAACTGACTTCGACAACCAGAAAACTTTCCAATTGGCTCTTGCAGTCCTTTCAATTTCAGGATCTTATTCTAGATCGTCTGAACTCCGTCTACCTCGCATAAACAACAAAATACCTTAGAAGCACTGCTCGATACAAAGTAATTAATGAATACTGAAACAATAAAAGAATTTTTTTAACAGAAAATAAATTGCAGAAATCCTAAATTATTACGCAATTGCCTTCTTGAAATAGATCAACAGTCCCCCCCGACAACGGCTCCAAAAACTTGATAGACAATTGGCAAGTGTACCAAAAATATCGAAGTAGTAAAATTATCATTCCCACAAGGACTGTTTTTAATCTCAACAATTCTAGTACGTTATTAAATAGGATGAATAAAGGTTATTTTGTTATGCCACTAGGGAGTTGATTGGTTTGATTGCATTAAATTAATGACAGAAAACAAAGATTGGTTGTAAAGAATAAGAGAGAGATGAGATCAGGTCTTTCGAATCATCTATGTTCCCCTAATTTGTATATCGCACCTATTCTTATGAATGATTTTCTAGTTCCACGATAGTTAACAAAATAGTCTTAATCAATCCCTTGAGTTAGGACCCTCTTCTCAAACTACAGCCCCTTATCCCTTAGGTGGTCTAATAATCTTTGAAGGTTTTGATAGACGTTTGGCAAGTGCACCAAATACTATCGAAGTAGTAAAAATATCGATCCCACGAGGACTGTTTTTAACTTCAATAATTCAATTGCGTTATAAAAATAGGATGTATAAAATTTATTTTGTTTTGCCACTAGGCAGTAGATTTGGTTTGATTTTAATTAAATCAAGAAACAGAAAATAAAGATTTGTTAAGAAAATATGGAGAGAGATGAGATCAGATCCGTCGAATCCTCTAAGTTCCCCTAATTGGTCTACTGCACCTATTTGTTATGAATCCTCCTCTAATTTACGATGATTAACAAAATAGCCCTAATCAATCCCTTGAGTTAGGACCCTCTTCTTAAACTACAGCCCCTAATTCCTTAGGTGGTCTAATAATTCTTGAAGGTTTTACCGAACGTTAACCTATTATCACTAACAAACGATTATCTATTCCTAGACTAACCCTGTTTATTAGAACAATTCAATTAGGTCTAAGTCGAAAGCCATGGTCAGTGGTCATTCATTCTCACGAAATCAAGTTATATGTGATCAAGATATAAAAAGCATTAAGAACAATTGAATTGAATAAACTAGAATTGAATTCATAAACAAAATAGAGTTTCACAGCAACATGTGTCAATTAGGGTTACAAAGATTCATCTCGGATCTAATCTCTAAGAGATTTAGCTACTTATAATCGAGTTTACAAATAGCATAATCAATGAAATAATTAAAACATACATGAATTGGTAAAAGGTTGAAGAAATCGCCCTTCTAGCCGTCTCCGATGTCTCAAAATCGCACTTTGCTCTCCAAAAATCGTCCTCTTGTTCTTCAGGATTAGTGCAGTATTTATAGAAGTCATGGGCCTGACCCATCAAAATCGCGCCGCGCCATGTATATAGGCGTGCCGTGATTTCCCTCAAACAGGGAGGTTGTAATTTCGCTTCAAAAATCGCAGCACGGCTTGAAATTGGCGTGGCACGATTGCTTCAAATAGACTTCAATATTTCAGCTTTTTGCACTCAAGAACAGTATAAATTGCATGAGAACTCTATCAAAATGTCACAATAAGTCCTAAATATTACGTAATGACAGCATGTCATCACAACCCCAAACTTAAACCATTCCTTGTCCTCAAGGAATTTGCTTGCAACAGTGACAAACGACAGTAAAATAACAGTTACCTGACAAAACGATAGTACCCAAAAGTTCATTCTCCTTCTAGCTAAAGATGAGCTAGTTTGACTTGTTCGCATCCATCAATTCACAACTCCTCGCATCAAATTGAAACAGGGTTCTACCAGTCGACATGCAGGTCTACATATTACCATACGCTTGAAAAGTTTCTAAACATCAATCAAAGTCAATATCATTACACACTTTTGAGGTCTTTAGGGTTATAACGGGGCTTAGGTGAAAGGTGGGATATATTTGGATAAGTAGGCTACACAAAATTTGAGTTAGGCATTCCTACGGAAGTTAAAGCACAAAATTCAATCCTTTAATCATTCACCTTGTGGAAATACAATCAATGCAAAGGTACTAGAGAATATTTTTAACATTTAGGGACAATCGAGTTTGAAGTTACTCGGATTTTCAATGTTTTGTCCCTTTTTTCAGCATTCATTTTCATTTTTTTTTTCATACACCATTTTTGTGTATATTTTGCATGGCAATTTCATATTTCTTTCATTTTTGTTCTCTTATTCTCTAGTACCCCCACCCCAAACTTAGTTGGTTGCAAATTCCAATAGCAACCACAAACTTAATCTTTAGCAACATTCTACAATGCCTTAACTCAGAAAATACATTAAGGGACAAGTCCTAAAAGTCTCTAGGCTTGTAATGTAGTTTGTCACCGAACAAAAAGTTTTAATCCTACCGGCTCACAATTGGTTAAGAAAGGATAAATTCAACAAATTAAAACAGGGTAGGCTTCAAAAAGGCGCACAGGACCAAGCACTTTTGCCTCAGTGTGTAATTGACAAAGACCAATCAATAATAGAGAAACAATGCAAGTTCTAGAAATGTAGTTGCATGGAAAACTAATCTAAATATAAGTAAATTGAAAAACAAAATTTGGCAATGAACCTTATGGCTGAGATTTCTGGGAGTATGTGACTACCTAGCAACGCCGTACACTTCGCCTTTGAATCAAGTCACCCCTCCTTTAGAACTTTTGGAATACCATTTCATCAAACAACTGTTACTAAACTGGAATAGGTCACATGAAACAAAACAAATTCATTAATAATAAACAAGTGCAGGAGCAATTACAATAGGGAAATAAGTTCAATGGACTTCGACATAAAAAGGAAATAAAGAAAATACATCAAAAGAAAACAACGTAAATCTAGTGGGTTGCCTCCCACTCAGCGCTTCTTTATCGTCACTAGCTTGACTGCTAAGGCTCTTTAGAGGTCCTTAAGAATGAGTCCCACCCTTTCTTTTGGTATGTCGCCACCTATGTATGGTTTAACTCTTTGTCCATTCACTTTGAAACTTCGATCTCCTTCAGGTGTCATTAGTTCAACAGCTCCATATGGTGACACGCTTTTGACCAAGAATGGTCCAGACCATTTTGACTTGAGCTTCCCAGGAAACAACTTCAACCTGGAATTATACAACAAAACTAGTTGTCCACAGTTAATATCCCTAGGCACTAAGTTTTTGTCATGATACCTTTTTGTCCTGGCTTTATAGATGAGCGCATTTTCATACGCTCTAAGCCTCATCTCCTCAAGTTCATTAAGTTTCAAAATTCTTTTCTTACCAGCGGCTACTTGATCAAAATTTAAGGCCTTAATGGCCCAATAAGCTTTATGTTCTAGGTCGACTGGAAGATGACATGCCTTCCCATAGACTAACTGATAGGGTGAAAACCCAAGATGAGTCTTAAAGGCTGTCCTATATGCCCACAGTGCGTCATCTAATTTCCTAGACCAATCTTTCCTATTTGACGCAACTGTTTTCTCTAGAATTTGTTTCAGCTGTCGGTTTGAAACCTCTACCTGACCACTAGTTTGTGGGTGATAGGGAGTTGCAATTTTGTGCTTAATGTTATACCTTTTTAGCACATTTTCAAGAAAATTATTGCAAAAATGCTTCCCCCCATCACTAATCAATACTCTAGGGGTTCCAAACCTAGTGAAAATATTCTTCTGAAGGAAGTTGACAACAGTTTTGGCTGAAGGTGAGAAAAACACAAGAAGGGGGGTTGAATTGTGTTTTAGAAAAATTCTTCGTTTCTCCTAAAAACTGAACACACTGATCAGAAGCTAAGCGAGACAGCTTCTGAAGTGATAATCAGAATCTAAATGCAGCGGAATAAAACAGAGAGAGAGAAGAAGAACGACACAAAGCAATTATACTGGTTCCTTCCACAATCCGGAAGTAGTCCAGTCCCCCTTGCACTTTCAAGGAGATTTCACTATGAGTAATATCTGATTACAAATGCTCAAGCACACAAGCAAGAGACTTCCAATGCTCAAGCACACAAGCAAGAGACTTCCTTTGCTCAAGAACACAATCAAGAGACTTCCTGCTCAAGCACAACTGCAAGAGACTTCCTAACTAAACAAAATTACACAGAAAATTGTTTAAGGTTGAACACTTGATATACAATCAGAGGTGCTCACAATACAAATCAGATACAGACTCAATGGACTTAAGAATTTCTAAGATATGACTTTGAGACACAGAAATTCTAAGTGAATGCAGAACAATTTCAGCAGAGGTTTGGTACTTGTGAAAATCTTGTGAGTCTTTCGTTCAGCGTTCTTGCATTACCAATTCTCTAGGTCTTCACTCCTTTATATAGTGGTGTGAAAGAGACGTTGTGAAATTGCCAGCACACCAAAGAGTCGTTGTTGAAGCTTGATCTTTCACCAATGATCTTTTGCCTGATTTGGTTGTTGTCCTATGAAGAACAAATTTGAAATCCATTCCTTATCCAAGGGAACATCTATGCAGGCGAAACCGTATTCTGGAGCTGTTTTCTTGTCCTGTAGCGTGGACACAAAACAGAGTAGTGGAGAACGTGGTTGTACAATTCGTACAAAGTACAATGTCAACGCTTTCGTCCAAAATGCAAGCACACGCCTTCAAACACCTTTGAAATGACCGTTGCAAACTCCACTAATCCTTTGTTTGTGTTTTCGAATCCAATTGACAGCTTTTGCATTGATAATTCTTCAAATCTTGATTCTTTGCAAATCCAGTTGAAATTCAGCTTCTGGTGAAATGGCTTCTGATGAGGCAGCTTCTGATGATGCAGCTTCTGATGATATGACTTCTGCAGCTTCTGATGATGCAGCTTCTGATGATGTGGCTTCTGGACCTCTTGTCTTCAGAAGCACTATTCTTCAGGAGCAGCTTACTTCAGGAGCGTTATTTCTTCAGGAGCAGCTTGACTTCAGGAGCGCTTTGCCTTCAGAATCATCTAAGCTTCATTTTCTTTTGCTCTTTATTTGCTCATTCAGAACCAATGATGATGTAACTTTATAATTATGGTCCTGTACACTTGAACAAATATTAGCTAGTCCAATTTACAATTTTTAATACCTTGTTATCATCAAAACTCTTTAAGGTTCATTGTTAAACACATTTTGTTCCAACAATCTCCCCCTTTTTGATGATGACAAACAAAAGTATTTAAAATTGATCAATTGTTGTTAATCTAATTAACAAGTTGACTTTGGGGTTCTGAGGTTTGTAAGCTCAGAATCTGAGGTTTGTAAGCTCAAACTCCCCCTGAGTCTGATAGTCTTTAAGGTGAGGTTTGTAAGCTCCCCCTAAGTTCTATCCAGGTTAATTAAATTCATTTTTCGCGCAATAATATTATCAGAGCTTAAAAACAAAATTGAATCATTGAAAGAATTAACTTATAGATAAGAAGAATGGTTCAATTAATTTTACTTGAATTTTGATACTCCTTCGTTCGTTCATAGCTTATACCAATAAGGTAAAAAAAATGATAGAAGGTTTTCAAAAATTTCAAATGCCATTAATGGGGCTCAGAGCCTTTAAATACTTGTCACATATACTCCCCCTTTTGTCATTATCAAAAAAAAATTGAAATAAATTTAAGCACAAAAGACAAAAAGATATGAGAAAATCTCAAACGTGAGAGAGTATACTAAGCAATGAACTAAATAAATCAGAGCAAAAATCATGTATATTCAATTGTCAGAAGCAGCTAAACAGTCAGAATCAGTAAGCATTCAGAAGCAAAAAAAATAAGACAAGATGATTTCAGAAGCAAGGCCTAAGAAAATAAAACAAACAACAAAACAAAAAGTAAAACACAAGGGTGTGCAACTAAGGGTTGGTTTGTTGTTGTTTCTTCATTTCTTCCATTTCTTCAATCTTCTTCTTCAACAGTTCTTCAAGTTGTTGTTGCCTCTGAAGAAGAGCTTGTTCCCTTTCTCTAGCTTCTTGCTGCTGCTGTGCCATCTGTTTCTTCAGAAGCTTACACAGCCTTGCTTCTCTGGTCAAGTAATCCGTTTCAAAGAAGAAAGGCTGGTTTGCCAGGAGCAGTGTAGAGCTTCTTACTCTAAGACTCTGATTCACATGCTCCATTACCCTTCTGACTGATGCTTGCTTGACTCTGATGCATTTAGCCTTGATTTCTTCAATAAGCCCAGCTGCCCGGTTCTGAAGAGATGCCCAGGAGTCTTCATATGCACCTGTGAGATCAATTGTCCTTCTTTGATCCACCAGATTATGCATCTGACTCAAGATTGTGAGAAGCTCAGAATTAATATATCCAGATTCCAGGATGTTTGTGGGTGGATGATCAAGGGTTTCAAGATCAGAATCACTGATTTCTAAATCTTGAATAGGATTAGGAACTGGAATGGTAAGGAGTGTTTGTGTGTTAGAAGATGAAGGCTGGTCAGAATCAATGTGTGTGGTGGAGGTTGAGGCTTGAACATTGACTAGAGAGATGTCAACATCCATGGGAGTTGGTTCAGGGGAGTGTTCAGGTAAAGGTTGAAATTCAGTTTCAGTTGATGGTTGTTGTGGTGAAGATGATGTTTGAGTGTTGAGTTGGGGGTCAATAGTAGCTATTGGTGATTGAGGGGGTGTTGTGGGTTTATGTGGTTCAGGTGTTTGTTGATGGGGGTTTTCTGAAACAACGTTTTCAGAAGCAGCTGCTTCTGGAGTTGCTTCAGAGGCCTTTTCTGTTGTAGATTTGTCTATGGGTAACTCACCTGAGTAGTGGAGAGCAAGATTGTCTAAGACAGAAGTGTCTTCTATTGGTTCAGGTGCTGATGGTGAAGAGGGTGAAATGGGGATAGAGGTGACTGGAATCTGGATTACCTGATCTGCAGGGCCAGCTTCAGAAGTGATCTTCTGTGGACCAGCAGATTGAGGAACTGCTTCTGAGGTTCCCTCTTCTGGAGCATTTTCAAAAATGAGCATCATATCGTCTTCCTCATTGTCTTCAGAAGCCTTACCAGCAATGGCTCTTACTTCAGCCAATTTCTCTTTGAAGTACCTATCACAATCTTCCATACCCAAGGCCTTGAGCTTTTCATCTCTTTGATGAGTGTATTGTGCTTTTAGATACTTGTTGTCTGAAATAAGTTCAGAAGCACGTTCATCTGCCATCCTTTTCCTTATTCGAGTCATCTCAACCATAGGACTCACAAGTTGAAGGGGAGCCTTCTTCTTCTTCAGCTTGGGATCAGCCTCCTCTTTCTCTATTTCTTCAAGAGCTTCATCCAGCTGCTCTTGAGTGATTACCAAGTCTGCCTTACCTTTTCTCCTCTTCTGTGGAATAGAAGCAGCACCAACCTTCTGCATCTTTCCTTTTTCCTTGATAAAAACAGGTTTAGCAGCTTCTGACTCAGTACTAGTTCTGGCCTTCTTTCCTTTAGTAGGAGCAGCTTCTGATTCAGAACTAGTTCTGGCCCTTTTCCCTTCAGGTGCATCAGAAACAGCAGCTTCTGACACAGCAACTGCCTTGGCCTTCTTGCCTTTCCCTTTAGCAAGAGCAGCTTCCTCCTGAGACCTCGCATCTTCCTCCAAGACGTACTCAGCTACTGATTGAACTAGGAAATCAGAGTCACTTTCCTTAAAGATGGGAGGAAAGTCCCTGATTATCTCAGTTTCAGCAGTTGTCATCTCTAACCATTTTTCATCTTTAGGGGCTTCTTTGATGAACTTCATAGAGCATAAGCTCCTGCTACTGATAGTCCTTTCAGCAGTAGAGACTTCGAAACATTTATCAGAAGCACTCCTTGTCCTTTTTAAGAACTCCAGCACCCTTCCTTGATGAAAGATTTCAGACAGCAATCTTCCATAGGGTACTTGTTTTCTTCCTCTTGTAGTGCTTTCGTTTATGGCCCAGCAGAGATGATCCATTACATATCTGGGGAAGTTTATCTTTTCAAGATTGGTCATGAAATAAATTGCTAGCTTCTGTTGGTTGTTGGGTTGGTCAGACCCTCCTGCTCTTTGAAAGAAGCAATCATTACTGAATTTCACCAACATTCTGTTGTAAATCTCCATCTCTGAAGGCTTGGCATCTTTCTTCCCACCCAGAAGAGAGTTGTAGTAACCTTTTAGCAGGACATCTTCCTTCCTGACTATTTCTTGGAATCTTCCCTCTGCATGCATCCTACAAGCTTTAGCTATAACGTCCTCAGTGATGGTTATAGGAATGCCCATCACTTCAGACCTTATTTCTAAGCTATCAAATGATGTAGGATTCATATCCATGACCATTTTCCCTTTCTTTGACCCCGCTTGTTTGCTTACGACTTTTGCAGGCTTTTCATTGTACACTTCAGCTTTTAACCAAAAGTCCTTGACCAAGTTCACATATGTTGGCCCATTTAGCATCTTGAAATACTCAGACATCATCTGAGTTTCTATCAAACCTTCCATGTTTACTTCATACTTCTTGAGTGAAGCAAAATCCACCGGTGACTCTACTTGAACTATTAAGGATTCCCATGGAATATCCATAGTCTTCTCTTTGTAGATGGACCCAGATTCTGATACGCTTTGTTTGTTTGATGTAGATTCTGAAACTTTTGAGCTTGATGATGCCATTTGATGATTGACGAAGACTTGAAGAAGATGAAGATTTTAGGGTTCTAAGGTTGAGAGAATGCGCTTACTTCGCAAGAGGTTTGAGAGCAAATGTGTTTGTTGTGAGTGAGTAGTGTGTGAATTGACAAAGTGTTAAAAGTAAAACGATTGCAATTCAAAAGAGACAAACAAACATAACATTAATGACAAAATTGGGGGCGCATGAAAAGTACTTTCAAAGCTATTAAATCATCATTGCCCTTTTAGTTATACACCAACACATACAGGCCACGTAAGAAGTTCACAGAGTAACTACCAAGTTAGTGGGCCAGACGTTACTTTTTAAAAGGTAACTTCCAACGTTTCCACTAATTCAACTATTCAGAAGCAACAAATCCAGCTTCTGGACTTCAGATGCTGACGTCATCATCAGAAGCGAGTTTTCCTCAGAACCTCAATAAAGAGCTTCTGATGGACTACTGCTTCTGAACTAACTTCAGAACCTAAAATCCTATTCAGGAGCAAGCAAGCATTTAATCAGATACAAAGTGCATGTTCAAATTTTTCTTTATAAAATCAAATCTTTCAACAGTTAAAGGCTTAGTAAATATATCAGCCCATTGATTTTCAGTATCAATGAATTGTATATCTAAAATTCCTTTTTGAACATAATCTCTGATAAAATGGTGTTTGATTTCAATGTGCTTAGCTCTTGAATGCAAAATTGGATTTTTAGACAAACAAATAGCAGCAGTATTATCACAATAAATGGGAATACTGTTAGCAGTTATCTGATAATCTTCCAACTGATGTTTCATCCAAAGTAGTTGTGTACAACAACTTGCAGCTGAAATGTATTTTGCTTCTGCTGTAGACATAGCAATAGTTGTTTGTCTTTTGCTAGCCCAGGATATAAGATTATCACCCAGAAATTGACAATTGCCACTGGTTGACTTTCTTTCAATCCTATCACCAGCATAATCAGCATCACAGAATCCAATTAGCTTATAATCTAAGGATTTCCTATAAAGGAGTCCAAGATTAGTTGTTCCTTTCAAATACCTGAAGATTCTCTTGACAGCAGTCATATGAGATTCTCTAGGATCTGATTGGAATCTTGCACACAAGCATACACTGAATAAAATATCTGGCCTAGATGCAGTGAGGTATAACAAAGAACCAATCATACCTCTATACAGCTTCTGATCTACTTTAGCTCCTTCATCTTCTTTGCTCAAGTTGCACGTAGGGTGCATTGGAGTGTTCATCACTTTACAATCTACAAGTTTGAACTTCTTCAGAAGCTCCTTTGTGTACTTTGATTGATGAACATAGACTCCATCTTTGCATTGATTGATTTGAATGCCCAGGAAGAACTTCAGCTCTCCCATCATGCTCATTTCAAATTCATCCTGCATTAACTCAGAAAATTCCTTGCAAAGAGATGCATTAGTAGAACCAAATATTATATCATCAACATATATTTGCACAACAAGAATATCTTTCTCAAGGGTCCTTCTGAAGAGTGTAGTATCGACCTGTCCTCTTTTAAAATCATTTTTGATTAAGAAATTACTTAGTCTATCATACCAAGCTCTGGGAGCTTGTTTCAAGCCATATAGTGATTTCTTCAGTTTAAAAACATGGTCAGGATATTTAATATCCTCAAATCCAGGAGGTTGCTTGACATACATTTCTTCTTCTATGACACCATTTAGAAATGCACTCTTGACATCCATTTGATATAATATTATGCCATGATTAACTGCATAGGAAAGAAGTAACCTGATTGCTTCCAATCTTGCAACTGGAGCAAACGTTTCAGTGTAATCAATGCCTTCTTGTTGACTATACCCTTGTGCAACAAGCCTGGCTTTGTTTCTTGTTACTTCACCTTGCTCATTCAGCTTGTTTCTGAATACCCATTTTGTTCCAATAATGTTCTTGTGCTGAGGTTTGGGTACCAGATCCCACACATCATTTCTTTGAAATTGATTCAACTCTTCTTGCATAGCTAGGATCCATCCATCATCTGAAAGTGCTTCATCAACTGTTGTAGGTTCAATCATTGAGATTAGTCCAATCATTGACTCTTCTTGTCTGAAATGTGATCTTGTTCTTCTTGGACTATCTTTGTTTCCAATGATTAGCTCCTCAGGATGTGAAGACTTGTGTTTGAATGTGTTTCTGGGAGGATCTTCTTGATGTGAGCCATCTTGTGCTTCATCAGAAGCAGTTTCATCTTGCGCTTCTGATGTGGGTTCAGCTTCTGGACTATCTTCAGACTCAGCTATCTGATCAGGTTCTGGAGTAGCCTCAGGAACCTGTATCTCTGCAAAACTTTCACCTTGCTTTGAAGTTTTATCTTCAAGCTCCTTGTCATCAAATTTAACGTGCATAGATTCTTCAACACAAAGTGTTTCTGAATTATACACTCTGTATGCCTTTGACCTTTCAGAGTAACCTAAGAAGATTCCTCTTTGGGCCTTGGCATCAAATTTCTTTAGGTAGAGCTTGTTGTTCAGAATGTAACATGTACATCCAAATTGATGAAAGTAAGAGATATTGGGTTTTCTTCCTTTAAAGAGTTCATATGCTGTTTTCTCCAAAATAGGTCTAATATAGATCCTGTTTTGAACATAGCAAGCTGTATTCACTGCTTCTGCCCAAAAATGTTTTGGTAAATTGTTTTCATGAATCATGGTTCTGGCCATTTCTTGTAAAGTTCTATTCTTTCTCTCTACAACCCCATTTTGTTGTGGTGTTCTAGGAGAAGAGAATTCATGGAAAATTCCATGTTTTTCACAAAAAGCTTCAAATGGCTCATTTTCAAATTCTCCACCATGATCACTTCTGATTTTCAAAATTTTTGATTCTTTTTCAGATTGAATTTGAGTGCAGAAGCTACTGAATACATCACACGCAACATCTTTACTCTTTATGAATTTCACCCAAGTCCATCTGCTGTAATCATCAACAATGACTAATCCATATCTACTTCCATATAAGGATGCAGTACTTACTGGTCCAAATAAATCAATATGGAGTAATTCTAACGGTCTTGAGGTTGAAACAATGTCTTTGGATTTAAAAGATGATTTCACAATTTTCCCTCTCTGACATGCACCACAGAGTGCATCTGAATGATAGTCAATGTCTGGTAGCCCTTTCACAAGTTGTAACTTACTAAGCTTAGAGATTAACCTCCAGTTAGCATGTCCCAACCTTCTGTGCCACATCCATTTCTTATCATTCACTGATAGTAGGCAAACCACCTTCTGATCAGCCAGTTCAGAAAAATTGATTTTATAGACATTGTCAACTCTCTTTCCTTTGAACACAATGGATTTGTCTTCCTTGTTGATTACTGTACAGTTGGGTTTTTCAAAAACACATCATAACCATTATCACAAAATTGACTAATGCTCAAAAGGTTATGTTCAAGACCATCTACCAACCATACATTATTAATTGAGGTAGAGGAATTACCAATAGTTCCTGTACCTATGATCCTGCCTGACTGGTTGCCTCCAAATTTCACATTTCCTCCCTCTTTCATTGTTAGACTGAGGAACATGGACTTGTCTCCTGTCATGTGTCTTGAGCAACCGCTGTCTAGGTACCATGATCTTTGCTTTGGCACTGCTCTTAGACATACCTGCATCATTGACATTTTTAGTTTTAGGTACCCATTGTTCTATGGGTCCTGGAAGGTTAGTACTTAAGGCTTTACTCTTCACTTCTTGTACCTTGTGCTGTGAGTTGGGTTGCTTCTGATTAACCATCACCTTAGGTTTTGGTACTTCAGAAGCAGTAACTGTCTTCTTCTGAAACTTAGACTTCAGAACCCCAGATTTTGGTTTCACCAGACTCTGAGGAATAGGTTCTGATCTTTTCAGGATCCTAACCTTTGAAGTCTTGGAATCAGATTTGATCATAGCCTTTGACTTAGAGTTCTTTGGCTTTGAAATAATCTTAGCCTTAGAACTAGAAGCTTCAGGTTCTGATTGAACAACAGTTTCCAACTCAGCCCCTTCTGGTACAAAGAATGTTTTCAGACCTTCCTTGATGCATTCACAACAAGACTTTAGATTGGTTTTCTCCAGTTTCACTTCTGGAAAACCAATTCCTCTGCCATTGTTCTTGTAAATGCTATAAATCATAGAAGCCACTCTGCTTCTGTCAATGCCAGATATAATAAAATCTTCAAGAGCAATTTCATGGTTACTTAAAGGTTTTTCATTACACTTTTCTTGTAGCTTCTGACATAAGAACCTGAGCTGATCTTCATATGTTTTACACATGAAGTCAAAGCCCCTAAGTCCTTGTTCAGAAGCTTTCAGATCCAATAAAGTTGATTTTTGCTGTTGTACCAAATCAACATATTTTTCTTTTAAATCCTTCAACTCATTGGTTCTTACTTCAAAATGTGTAAGAAGTTCTTTAAGTGACTCAACAAGTTCATCTCTGGGAATTTTGGAATATACCTCGTTTTCATCTTCTGAGTCTGAATCTGACCCAGCTTCTGAAGTTGCTGTTGCTACCAACCCAACAGCTACCTTTGCATCTTCATCAGCTTCCTCTTTATCAGATCCAGATTCACTACCCAAATCATCCCAGGTTGCCATTAAACTCTGCTTAATCTGCTTCTTGAATTTGCTTGGTTTGAATGTAGACCTCTTTGACTTGTCCTTTGACTTTTCTCTTTGAAGATCAGGGCATTCAGCAATGAAGTGACCTGGCTTCTTACAGTTGAAGCATCCCTTCTGATCTTCTTTCCTTGAGCTTCTGGAGTTACCCCTTCTGGAGAGAAACTTTCTGTTCTTCTTGGCCAGATATTGAAGTCTGTTTGAGAGCATGGCCATTTCTGCAGCATCTGGTTCAGAGTCTGAACTTGACTGTTCTTCCTCTTCAGATTCAACCACTTTGAGAGCTTTTGATGACTTGCCTTTGGATGGAAGAGCTATTGATTTACTCTTCTTAGTAGACTCATGTTCATTAAGACTTAACTCATGAACTTTGAGAGAACTAACAAGATCTTCGACACTTAAAGTGTTTAAATCTTTAGCTTCCTCAATGGCAGTCACTTTTGGTCTCCATCTGGCAGGTAAGCTTCTGTGTATCTTGCTTACATGATCAGAAGCAACATAGCTCTTCTTTAGAATCTGTAGACCAGAAACTAAGGTTTGAAACCTTGAGTACATCTCCTCAATAGTTTCATCATCCTTCATTTTGAATAACTCATACTGATGTACAAGCAGGAGAGCCTTTGCTTCTTTGACCTTCTTGCTCCCTTCATAATTTGAACAGAGAGAAGCAAACATAGCTTTAGCAGTGGATTTGTCACTCATCTTCATGTATTCTGCTTTGGGTATGGCAGTGACAAGAGCTCCTCTGATAATATGATGCTTCTTGTAAAGTTTCCTCAGTTCTGGAGTATGTTTCTTTCTATCCACAGCAGCTCCTTCTTCATCAAGGACTAAATCACCAACACCATCTTCCAGAATATCCCATAATTCTTCATCTAGGCTCATGATGTAACTGTAAAAGTTGGTCTTCCACCAAGAGAACTCTTCAGCATCTCCATTGAACTTTGGAACTTTTCCAATACTGGTTTTCTTACTATCACTATAATCATGTGAGACATGTTTATAGCTAGTATCACCAGGACCAGTAGGAGTAGGAGTAGACATGTTTTTCTCAGATCTTTGACTGTTGCACGGTTAAGTGATACACAACAGACCAAGGCTCTAGATACCAATTGAAGGTGAGAAAAACACAAGAAGGGGGGTTGAATTGTGTTTTAGAAAAATTCTTCGTTTCTCCTAAAAACTGAACACACTGATCAGAAGCTAAGCGAGACAGCTTCTGAAGTGATAATCAGAATCTAAATGCAGCGGAATAAAACAGAGAGAGAGAGAAGAAGAACGACACAAAGCAATTATACTGGTTCCTTCCACAATCCGGAAGTAGTCCAGTCCCCCTTGCACTTCCAAGGAGATTTCACTATGAGTAATATCTGATTACAAATGCTCAAGCACACAAGCAAGAGACTTCCAATGCTCAAGCACACAAGCAAGAGACTTCCTTTGCTCAAGAACACAATCAAGAGACTTCCTGCTCAAGCACAACTGCAAGAGACTTCCTAACTAAACAAAATTACACAGAAAATTGTTTAAGGTTGAACACTTGATATACAATCAGAGGTGCTCACAATACAAATCAGATACAGACTCAATGGACTTAAGAATTTCTAAGATATGACTTTGAGACACAGAAATTCTAAGTGAATGCAGAACAATTTCAGCAGAGGTTTGGTACTTGTGAAAATCTTGTGAGTCTTTCGTTCAGCGTTCTTGCATTACCAATTCTCTAGGTCTTCACTCCTTTATATAGTGGTGTGAAAGAGACGTTGTGAAATTGCCAGCACACCAAAGAGTCGTTGTTGAAGCTTGATCTTTCACCAATGATCTTTTGCCTGATTTGGTTGTTGTCCTATGAAGAACAAATTTGAAATCCATTCCTTATCCAAGGGAACATCTATGCAGGCGAAACCGTATTCTGGAGCTGTTTTCTTGTCCTGTAGCGTGGACACAAAACAGAGTAGTGGAGAACGTGGTTGTACAATTCGTACAAAGTACAATGTCAACGCTTTCGTCCAAAATGCAAGCACACGCCTTCAAACACCTTTGAAATGACCGTTGCAAACTCCACTAATCCTTTGTTTGTGTTTTCGAATCCAATTGACAGCTTTTGCGTTGATAATTCTTCAAATCTTGATTCTTTGCAAATCCAGTTGAAATTCAGCTTCTGGTGAAATGGCTTCTGATGAGGCAGCTTCTGATGATGCAGCTTCTGATGATATGACTTCTGCAGCTTCTGATGACGCAGCTTCTGATGATGTGGCTTCTGGACCTCTTGTCTTCAGAAGCACTATTCTTCAGGAGCAGCTTACTTCAGGAGCGTTATTTCTTCAGGAGCAGCTTGACTTCAGGAGCGCTTTGCCTTCAGAATCATCTAAGCTTCATTTTCTTTTGCTCTTTATTTGCTCATTCAGAACCAATGATGATGTAACTTTATAATTATGGTCCTGTACACTTGAACAAATATTAGCTAGTCCAATTTACAATTTTTAATACCTTGTTATCATCAAAACTCTTTAAGGTTCATTGTTAAACACATTTTGTTCCAACATTGGCATCATTAGCAACACATGGTATCGCTTCAACCCATTTTGTGACATAATCAACACATACTAGAATATGGAGATAAGAGTAAGAGGAAGGGAATGGTCCCATAAAATCAATACCCCAACAGTCAAATGGTTCAACTTCAATGATTCCTTTTAAGGGCATTTCATTCCTCTTTGATATGTTACCTATCCTTTGGCATCTGTCACATCTTGTGACAAAGTCGTTGCAATCTTTGAAAAGGGTGGGCCACAAGAATCCACTTTGCAAAACTTTTGCAGCTGTTCTTTCTCCACTATGGTGGCCTCCATAAGCTGAGCTATGGTAGTGCCACATGATACTATGTGCTTCCTCACCTGCAACACAAAGTCTAATCAAACCGTCAGTACCTATCTTAAACAGATAAGGGTCATCCCACAAGTAGTGGTTTGCATCTTTGAAGAACTTTTTCCTCTGAGGGTAGGTCAGATCATCAGGAACTATGTTGCCGGCCTTAAAATTCGCTATGTCAGCAAACCAAGGCCTTTCTCCGATAGCAAACAACTGTTCATCAATGAACTCGGCCTTGATGGCCTTCTCCTTCTTTGTCACCTCATCATTCTCCAGCCTTGAGAGGTGGTCAGCTACCACATTCTCGACTCCCTTCTTGTCACGAATCTCAAGATCAAATTCTTGCAATAATAGGATCCACATCAACAGTCGAGGCTTTGAATCCCCTTTTGTTAAGAGATATTTAAGAGCTGCATGATCTGTAAAAATAATGACTTTGGAGCCTATTAGATAAGAACGAAATTTTTCCAATGCAAAGATTACGGCAAGCAATTCCTTTTCAGTGGTGGAATAGTTAACTTGATTTTCATTTAAAACCTTGCTTGCATAGTAAATTGCATGGAAAAATTTGTTCTTGCGTTGGCCTAGGACTGCACCAACAGCATAATCACTTGCATCACACATAAGTTCAAAAGGTAAATCCCAATCGGCTGCAATGATTATTGGTGCAGTCACCAACTTGTTTTTAATCAAAGAAAAAGCATTTAGACATTCAGAATCAAAATTAAACTCGCTTTCTTTGACCAAGAGGTTACATAGGGGTTTGGAAATTTTAGAAAAGTCTTTTATGAACCGCCGATAGAAACTGGCATGCCCCAAGAAACTCCTCACTCCTTTAACATTAACGGGTGGAGGAAGTTTCTCTATAACCTCTATCTTAGCTTGGTCCACCTCAATGCCTTTAGCACTTATTTTATGCCCCAAAACTATACCTTCAGTTACCATAAAATGACATTTTTCCCAATTCAAAACAAGGTTAGTTTCGGTGCATCTTTTAAGTACAACATTTAAATGGAACAAGCATTGATCAAAAGACTTACCAAAAACAGAAAAGTTGTCCATAAATACCTCAATGTTCTTCTCTATCATATCAGAGAAGGTGGAGAGCATACACCTTTGAAAGGTCGCCGGCGCATTACACAGCCCAAAGGGCATCCTTCGATAAGCAAACACTCCAAATGGACAAGTGAAGGCAGTCTTTTCTTGATCTTCCGGAGCCACTGCAATTTGATTATACCCCGAATACCCATCCATGAAGCAATAAAAGGCTTGGCTAGCCAATCTCTCAATCATTTGATCCATGAATGGTAATGGAAAATGGCCCTTTCTTGTTGCGGTGTTCAACCTCCGGTAGTCTATACACATTCTCCAACCAGTGACGGTGCGGGTGGGTATCAATTCATTTTTTTCATTTGCCACCACCGTCAATCCTCCTTTCTTGGGTACCACATGAACTGGACTTACCCATGA
Organism: Medicago sativa; assembly: GCF_051527215.1. NCBI lineage: Eukaryota > Viridiplantae > Streptophyta > Magnoliopsida > Fabales > Fabaceae > Medicago > Medicago sativa. The sequence goes on along the minus strand of NC_140755.1, from coordinate 33,716,363 downwards.
GCTATCTGAGATAGGGTAGATCATACCTGCATCTAGTAACTTCAGCACCTCTTTCTTCACCACTTCCTTCATTGTTGGGTTAAGTCTCCTTTGAGGTTGAACCACCGGTTTGTATTCAGCCTCCATGTGTATTTTGTGCATGCAGTAAGCTGGACTAATACCCTTCAAATCAGAAATGTTCCACCCCAAAGCTCCTTGATTGTCTCTTAACACCCTCATTAATTTTTCTTCTTCCAAAGGTGTCAAGGTATTGCTGATGATTACTGGTTTAGAGGCATCCTTAGTGAGAAAAACATACTTCAAGTGAGAAGGGAGTTCTTCCAACTCTTGCTTGCTTGCTTCTAGTTGCTTCACACAATCACTTACTTCAAGATCTTCATCATCTCCACAACTTGCTATAGAATTCACAATTGCACGTTCAAGAGGTTGTGTTGGTTGATGTTCACAAGAGTAATCTTCAACTATTTCTTCAACAATGTCAATCCGGTAACACTTGGGATTTTCATCTTTGTGCTTCATGGCCTCAAATATATTAAACACGACTTGCTCCTTATGGAATCTCAACATTAGCTCTCCTTTCTCAATGTCAATCAAAGCACGACCAGTTGAAAGGAAAGGTCTTCCTAGAATGAGTGGCATGTCTTCATCTTCAGCCATATCTAAGATCACAAAATCTGCTGGAAACACCAAGTCATTAACCTTAACTAGCACATCTTCAAGCACACCGAAAGGATAAGAGATTGACCGATCAGCTAAAGTAATGGTCATTCTTGTTGGTTTTGGTTCCCCACACTTAAGCTTCTTCATCATTGAAAGAGGCATCAGGTTGATACTTGCTCCCAAGTCACATAAAGCTCTACCAATGCCTACCGATCCAATTGAACAAGGGATAGTAAAAGCACCAGGATCCTTCAGCTTAGGTGGCAGCTTCTTTTGAAGAATAGCACTACAATTCTCAGAAAGTGCTATGTTCTCATCATCCTTAGGCTTCCTTCTCTTAGTCAACAAGTCTTTCATGAACTTAGCATACAACGACATTTGATCGAGAGCTTCGCCGAAAGGAATATTCACCTGAAGTTGTGAGAAAAGTTGCATGAACTTCTTGAATTGACCTTCATCCTTTTCTTTCTTCTTTGAAAGGTGAGGGTATGGAAGCTTCACATATGATGGAATAACTTGTGGTTTGTCTCCATCCTTCAATATTTGACTCTTCGACTTCCTCAAGATTGAATCTTCATCAATTAACTTCTCACTTTTTTCTCCCTCTATTTTTTTCTTCCTTTCATTTTCAACTACTCCACGATCATTTTCTTTTTCAACTACACCCTCATCATTTTTTTCAACTACCCCATTCTCCTCCACCTCAACTTCTACATCATCAACCATCTTTGGAGCTTTTGGAACTAAAGGTGTCAAAACCTTTTTGCTCCTCAATTCAATAGCATTACAAGACTCATTCTTAGGGTTGTCTTTCGTGTTACCTGAGAATCCGCCTTTGTTTTGTTCAGCCAATTGCTTAGCTAATTGCCCCAGTTGAGTTTCAAGCATCTTCCTAGAAGCTTCATTGTTCTTTCTTTCAGCTTCTTGACTCTTCTTCATCTCTTCAAAGTTGCCTTGAGTCATCTTCATGAAATTCATCATAGTTTCCTCAAGAGCTGATGGCTTTCTTTGTTGTTGTTGAGGAGGAGTAAGCATCTGAGAATTCAAAGCGTTGTTATTCGAGTAGCTTAGATTGGGATGCTTATTGATTCCTGGAGTGTAGTACTGATTTTGCCTTTGATATCCTCCCATGTAGTTAGCTTCTTCACTAGAACCTTCTGGTACACATTCACCATTGGGATGTTCTTCACCACATAGATCACACTTGATTGCAGCCACTTGTTGTTGCTTATGAGCCAAAGTGAAGCCTTGAAACTCCTTAGTTAGAGCTTCGATTTATTTGTTCATAGCTGCTTGGTTAGCAAGGATAGCAGTTTGTTCACTCACCCCAAACACTCCTCTTTCCTTCTTCTTAGCTTCAGCACGATACTCATTTCCAGCCATGTTTTCTATCAAAGCCTGGACTTCATGATCAGTTTTGCTCTTGAGACTACCTCCCGCGGAAGCATCTAAGAACATTCTAGTGTTTGGTGTTACCCCCTCAGTGAAGATTTGGAGGTATTGTTTCATGGTGAACTCATGATTAGGGCATCTCTTAAGAAGCAAGTTGAATCGCTCCCAAGCATCATACAATGATTCACCTTCTCCTTGCTTGAAGTTAGAGATCTCCATCTTCTTTCCCCAATACTTAGACATAGGGAAATACTTCTCTAAGAACTTCAGCTCTAACTCTTCCCATGTTTGGATAGTCCCGTTTGGTATTGTTAGCAACCAATCTTTTGCTCTTCCCGTCAAGGTGAAAGGAAATAGCCTTAGTTTCTTTTGTGCTTCAGTCACGGTGGCTGGTTGCACACAAAATTCACAAGTTTCAGCAAAGCGGCTCAAGTGTTCATGAGGACTCATAGCTTCAGTCCCATCAAATTGCTTGTCCCTCAAACCGTTGAGGACAGTTGTCTTGATGTCGAAAGCTACGGGGTTAGCTGGTTGAAAAGTGTGGGTCAGTTGACCGCGATGTGTTGCTAACCCGTAGTCTCCTAGCTTAGGTCTCGGTGGTACAACTCCTTCACCTTCCATTGTTGCAGATTTAGGAGAAGAGATCGTTTCAGATTCAGTTGAGAGTGGCTCCGGTATTTGTTCTCGAACACCCGGTGGAACGGACTGAGCTAACCTTTGCGACCAGACAGCTTTCCGAAGTGCTCTAGCAGTTCTTTCAATTTCCGGATCGTACTCTAAGTCGTCAGAGCTCTGTTTACCTCGCATAAACAGCAAAATACCTTAGTAGCGCTGCACCATAAAGAGTAATCAAATGAATACTGAAACAGAAAAATAAAAATTAAAGACAGAAAATTAAATTGCAGAAACCCTAAATTATAACGTAATTGCCTTGTTGAAAATAATCAACAGTCCCCGGCAACGGCGCCAAAAACTTGATAGACGTTTGGCAAGTGCACCAAATACTATCGAAGTAGTAAAAATATCGATCCCACGAGGACTGTTTTTAACTTCAATAATTCAATTGCGTTATAAAAATAGGATGTATAAAATTTATTTTGTTTTGCCACTAGGCAGTAGATTTGGTTTGATTTTAATTAAATCAAGAAACAGAAAATAAAGATTTGTTAAGAAAATATGGAGAGAGATGAGATCAGATCTGTCGAATCCTCTAAGTTCCCCTAATTGGTCTACTGCACCTATTTGTTATGAATCCTCCTCTAATTTACGATGATTAACAAAATAGCCCTAATCAATCCCTTGAGTTAGGACCCTCTTCTTAAACTACAACCCCTAATTCCTTAGGTGCTCTAATAATTCTTGAAGGTTTTACCGAACGTTAACCTATTATCACTAACAAACGATTATCTATTCCTAGACTAACCCTGTTTATTAGAACAATTCAATTAGGTCTAAGTCGAAAGCCATGGTCAGTGGTCATTCATTCTCACGAAATCAAGTTATATGTGATCAAGATATAAAAAGCATTAAGAACAATTGAATTGAATAAACTAGAATTGAATTCATAAACAAAATAGAGTTTCACAGCAACATGTGTCAATTAGGGTTACAAAGATTCATCTCGGATCTAATCTCTAAGAGATTTAGCTACTTATAATCGAGTTTACAAATAGCATAATCAATGAAATAATTAAAACATACATGAATTGGTAAAAGGTTGAAGAAATCGCCCTTCTAGCCGTCTCCGATGTCTCAAAATCGCACTTTGCTCTCCAAAAATCGTCCTCTTGTTCTTCAGGATTAGTGCAGTATTTATAGAAGTCATGGGCCTGACCCATCAAAATCGCGCCGCGCCATGTATATAGGCGTGCCGCAATTTCCCTCAAACAGGGAGGTTGTAATTTCGCTTCAAAAATCGCAGCACGGCTTGAAATTGGCGTGGCGCGATTTGCTTCAAACAGACTTCAATTTGTCAGCTTTTTGCACTCCAAAACAGTATAAATTGCATGATAACTCTATCAAAATGTCACAATAAGTCCTAAAAATTACGTAATGACAGCATGTCATCAGGTTTAAACACGTTAACCTAATATCACTAACAAACGATTATCCATTCCTCGACTAACCATGTTTATTAGAACAATTCAGTTAGGTCTAAGTTGAAAGCTATGGTCAGTAGTCATTCGTTCTCACTAAATCATATTTATATTTGATCAGGATATAAAAAGCATAAAGAACAATTGAATTGAATAAACACTAGATTGTCATTCACAATAAATAGAGTTTCACAACAACATGGATCGATTCAGGTTACAAAGAATCGTTTCAGACCTAATCTCTAAGAGATTTAGCTACTCATAATCGAGTTTACAAATTGCTTAATCAATATAGGAATCAATACATACATGAACTATTAAAAGGTTGAAGAAATCGCCCTTCTAGCCGTCTTGCAGTCTCAAAATCTCACTTTGCTCTTCTCAAATCATGACCCTTGTCTTTGGAATAGACTTCAACTTAAATAGGCACAGAAATTCTCCCAAAATCGTGTCACGTTTTAAGTAAATCGTGATACGTTTTCCTTTGAATAACAAACAGCTGAATTAGGGTTTCCTTAAATCATGTCACGTTTTAGTCATCGTGACACGTTTTCATCAATGCCGAGATCATGTTTTTGCTTTGTCAAATCATGTCATGTTTTAGCAAAATCGTGACACGTTTTCTTTCTTTGTATTTTCTTCAGTTTTTCTGCTTTTCTTGCTACATAAGTTTCCTTGTGAACTCCAAAATGTGATCAAAATACCCAATATTAATTTTGAGAAAGTTTCACGGATCAAAGAAAAAGTTGTGCTGAAATTTCATAAAAATTCACTATGACCTACGTGTAGTAATTTGACCATAACTCAAGTTCTAAAAATCATTTTGAAGTCAAACCAACGCCATTGGAAGGCAACATCCATACCTACAACTTTCATGCTTACGTATAAGGCCAATTATGCACGGATTAGTACCAGTTTTCATTTCAAATTCGGGAGCAGAGATGAAAAAGTAAAAAAAAAAAAAGCAACTTAACTTATTCAAACTTCACATTCATCTTAAATCAACACAATCAACCACAACAACTCAACTTATCAACACGCAATCTATGAATTGACATTATCAATAACACCCATCAACAATCATATCACATAATCATGAATTCATTCACAATTCAACAACAACAACATCACATTTCACCAATTTGAGAAAAAACAACAAAGTACCCATATGTATACAACTTAAGCATATAAATTCAACATTAACAACTTAATTATCATCACATTCACAATAATCACTTCTCACAATTAAGCACTTATGAATCTAAGTAGAAAGGAGATTATAACTTAATGATTATGAATGAACACTATCCCCCTTACCTCAATTGAGCACAAATCTATCCTTATCTTCGCTTTTGCTCCTTGAATCTCTACCCTCTTCTTGCTCTCCAAGCTCTTCTCTTCTAAAACCCTTTTTCTCCTTCTCTAGCTCTTTCTCTCTCTACCTCTCTCAAAAGTTTGTGAAATGAATGTAAAACCCTAATTCCTCTAATGACTAGAGTTTATATAGGCTCTACACAATTGGGCTCAACCCTCAAAATGTCTTAATGGGCTCAAAGTTCTCATTAACTTACTCACAAAGTTTCTAGATACTTACGGTTAAAAATAACGAATAGTTATCGGCTCTTAATTAATTACTACAACCCACTAGTAACTTAGTAAAAATATGATTCTCACTTAAAACACTAAAAATAATCCTCATAGTCAAATTACTAATTTACCCTTTCTCACAAAATGACCAAAATACCCTCGAGACCAAAATGACTAAAATACCACTCTAATACGAAATTCCACTAATCCCAACCAAAATACACACAGAGACAAATAATCACATACAAGCACATATAAACACACATAATAAATAATAAAATAAATCTAACGAAAATCGGGTTGTTACAGAAGTGGCATAGAAGAATAAAGTGTGATTGATTGATTTTAATTGAAGAAATTAAAAGTCTAAATATGATTAAAATTGATTGAAGTTTGATTTTAAAAAAGATGAGGAATCACTTGGTTTGAAATGCAAGGTTTGTTAATATAAGATGTTTTAGAATTTTTGAATATTTGAATGTTTTTGTGATTTTACGTTTTTCTTAATTAAAAAAACAAAAAGCGGAATAAATAAATATGCATGAAATGCAAGATTCTCATTTATATTTACATTTGTCCCTAAAATACATTCTAAGGAATAATAATTAGCAATAAAATATAAAATGCATGAGATGAACTAAAATAAATATGCATGCAACGTTCTCATTTATATTTACATTTGGTCCTAAAATACATTCTACAAGCATAAGTAAATAAAAGAAATAAAATGGTAGAAAAAATAAAATAACAAATGCAAAATAAAATGCATGAGGTGATAAAGCATTAAAATAATAAATATGCTAAAGAAAAAAAAAGAGAAATAACATAAAAAATATAAATGCATGAAATGATGTTTAGACTTTAAATTAATATGCTAAAGAAAATAAAGATGGTAAAAAAAGAAATAAAAAAGATGCATGCACAATAATAATAAAAAAAATGGGGGGTGTAGAAGAAATAATGGGGGTGCAATAGCAAAAACATAGTGACATAATGGGCCAAGGAGAAAAGAGTAAAGGGTTAAACAGAGCCGAATCTGAGCCGTCTGATTAATCAGAAGGCCCAGATCTGATTACAGGGAGGCAGCATGACGGCCACTAGATTAGATTAGAGGGCTAAAAAAACGAGGGAGCATGATAAAAGAAAGAGTATCGTGCATGCTGGATAAAAGGATTTGGGTGAGGGTATAAATACCCAACACCTTCACTAATCCTTCACTCTTAAGTCTCTTTCTCTCTCTAAACAACCAAAGCTTTCATCTTCTCTCTATTTCTTTGAACAAAACAGCCCCCCACCACCACTTAAAAGAACATGGCCGAACATGAACTCCGACACGGTGGCCAGTGATTGCACAACCGTGCCGGAGTAACCAAACAACTTTTTTTTTTTTAAAAAAATACACCCTTAAAAATCTTTTTTCATCCTACATTCGAATCTAGCATTAATTTTCGAAAAAAAAATTACTGATTTCCCTAGATCTAAGCATGAAATGAAAAAAGGAAGAAAACTCTCTCCTACCCTTTCTTCTCTTTGATTTTCGGTTTTGTTTTGGAAAAAGGTTGTTGATTCGAAAACTTTGAGGTTAGTGTGTGTGCTCGAATTTGTGATGTTGAAGGTTTAAGTTTGTGGTTTTTGAAAATGGTTGTTTATGGGTTTGTGTTGATAAGGCCGAAATTGATGTTGTGGTTGTTTGTGGTTGTTGAATCCGAAAATGTTTGTTTATGATATGTTGATGGAATTCAAAAATGGTAAAATGTGTTGTTGTTGTGAACCGAAATTTGGTGTTGTATACGGTGTGGATTTGATAATTCTGGAGAATAGTATTTCTAGGGTTTGTGTGTTTCTATGCCTTGGGATTTGTGCCTCCTCTCCCTTTGTCTGAAAAATGCAGAGGTATATATAGGGGAAAGTTAGGGTTGAGATGATATTCTGCTGGTCAAAAATGCCCTTGGAATGGGACAGCAAGACAAAGGACTTGGACAAAAATGGACTAAAAATGACTTAAAACCTTTTTTTTTTTTTTTTAAAAACATAATAAAAAATAACTTCTTAAAAGGAATTAAAAAGAAATTTGGAAAATAATTAAAAAAAGAATAAAACAAATTGAAAATAAAATAAAATAAAAAGAGAAAATAAAAAGGATAATAATAATAATAAAATAAAAAACTTAAAAATGTCGCTTTCGGAACCAGAAATGAGGTATTTTAAAATACCTCTCTGCCGAAATTACATCTGAAGCGACGAAAAATTCCGGTTTAAAAGACGAGTAAAAAATGGGAAATTTAGGTCAAAAAATGGGGTATGACACTAATAATCGGGGAACTAAGGTTACAACATTATTGAACAGACGGTTGTTACGTTCGTTCCACACAACCCAAGTACACAGAAGCCAAATTAGCTGCAGAAACCAACGTTTAGCTTTACCAGCACCTGTCATATATGTAAACTGCACCAAATGATCGGAAATATTATTGGAATCAACCCCGACGAATCCAATCCAGTCGCGCACCTGCTGCCATAACGATGCAAAAGTTGAGCAAGATAGAAAGAGATGTTCGGCTGTTTCAACATGACCACACCCTGAAACACAATAAGTCGCCTCTGTGGGAATAACACCTCGAACTACTAGATTTGCTTTCGTAGGTAAACGATCCCGAATGATCTGCCAAGCAAAAACCGAGACCTTCAAAGGAACCTGATGATGCCATACTAAATCCATAGGTGTGTCCATACGGGGAGTATCACTGTTTGTTAATAAATCATAAGCACCTCGAACAGAATAACCCCCAACAGGGACTAGAAGCCACACCCATTTATCTAAAACATTTGGAAACAAAGCGACATCAAGCAGTAAAGCCCTACTCTCCTCTAACAATTCCTCCTCCAAAACCCACAACCTACGACGCCAATTCCACCCCTCCCCTCCCTGCATCAGACTAAGGGAGAAAAAATTAGCCACTGTAATGGTTTTGTTCTCAACTAAGTCAAACAACCGACGAAACCGCACACTAAGAGGTGAACCACCAATCCAACTATGGGACCAAAACAACGTATCAGCTCCATCTCCCACCCTCCTCAAAACAATGTTATCGAACCACCCACCACCAGTAACGCCATCACCAACACGAATGCTCCCTACCTCCCGCCATAAAGAAGAACCACTCTGGCCCCTCCAACCTCCCACCTACCTCGCCATAACGGGCGATTAAAACATGATACCACAAACTGTCTCTATCCACTAACAACCTCCAACACCATTTACCAAGTAAAGCAACATTAAACTTTTTCAACTTCCTAACCCCCAACCCTCCTTTTTCCTTTTTAGAACACACTGTATTCTAACCTATCCAAGTAATTTTTTTTATGGTCCTCACTCCCCCCTAAAAAAAAATTATTCAACAAAGATTCAATGGAAGAGATTATACCTGATGGAGCTTTGAAGAAGGAAAGAGCATAGCCAAGCAGAGAAGTCAGAACTGATTTAAGAAGGATCAAGCAGCCACCAAACGAGAGAAACTGGCAATTCCAACCCGACAGTCTAGATTTAATGTGATTCACAATGGGATCCCAAAAAGTTAGTCTCTGCGGATTACTCCCAATAGGCAAGCCTAGGTACATAAAAGGAACTTTTCCCACTTTACAACTCAACACCGACGTTGCCTCACTCAACCACGAATCAACAATATTAATTCCCACCAACAAGCTTTTATTAAAGTTCACCTTCAAACCCGACATCGACTCAAAAATAACGAGAGTCGCCCGAAGTGCACAAACATTTGCCCAACTTTTGTGGCCTAACAACAGAGTATCGTCAGCAAATTGAAGATGTGACACAACCACCAGATTGACCATACCAACTGAATATCCAGTTAACAAATGATTATCAACCATTGCTTTCATCAAAATGTGAAGTCCCTCAGCCACAAGCAGAAACAAAAATGGGTAAAGGGGATCCCCCTTACGTAAGCCCGTATGTAAAGGAAATTCTTCAGTAGGGCTACCGTTGACAAGAACTGAAGCTGTAGCAGTACCTACACATTCTCTAATCCACTTCCGCCATAGGACAGGAAAAGTCATGCGTTCCATAACTGATCATTAGCTAAAAGAATACCATCAAAAATTTGTCGACTCTTAATAAAAGCAGACCGAGTCTTGGAAACACACTGCTAGTCACCAACCTCAATCTATTTGCTAACAATTTTGCTATGATTTTATACAAGCTCCCCACCAATGAGATAGGTCTAAAGTCGTTAAGTCTCTGAGGGTTGTCCACTTTTGGAATTAGAACAATGAAAGTAGTATTAATACCTTTAGCCAACTTTCCGTTGCGATGAAACTCGGAAACAAACCTCATTAGATCATATTTTAAATCTGGCTAAAACTCTTTTATAAAACCAAAATTTACCCCATCCGAACCTGGACTTTGAAAGCTATTACAGTCCCATACAGCTTCCTTTACTTCGTCCACAAAAAAAGGTTTGATAAGACCCCCTCCCTCAACCACTGAAAGAAAGTGAAACTGAAGATTAGACAAACTCAGTCGCTCCTCAATTTGCGACTGGAACTGTCGCGTAAAATGAGTGTAGACAGTGTGTCTAACAGGTTGCACACCCTCAATCATCACACCATCAACCAAAACAGAAAAAATGACATTATGTCGGCATCGAGAAGACATAGTAAAATGGCAAAATTTAGAATTAACATCACCTTCACGAAGCCACTGGCTCCTCGATTGCTGCCAATATATGCTAGTATTAAGCCTGGACCGAGAATGAATATTCGCCGAAACACCATGCAACTCATCACACTTAGTTTTGTACAACGCCTCAACTTCCCCTTTACCATTCAAGACAGCCAACGTGTCTTTCAAATAAGCAATTTTCGCAGGTAAATTTTGAGAATGCGAAACCTGCCACTATTTCAAAGCCAATTTGATTAATTTGGATTTTTTCCTTTAACATATAACCGCCCCATCATTCTACCTGCAAGGACATCCACTTATTACTCACAAATTGCTTATAACCAGGGGTGTCTGACCAACAATTCAAGAAACGAGAAGGTTGAGGTCCCCAATTTTCTTCATCAACAAATAGGATCAAAGGACAGTGATCTGATAAGCCGCTCAGCTGAGAAACCTGAAGATAATTAGGCCACACCAAGCACCATTCTTCAAAAATCAAAAACCGATCAATTCGACTCATCGACTTACCATCCCCTTTGAACTAGGTAAAATTACGACCACACAACGGTAAATCAAGCAAAACATTTACCTCTATAAAATGGTTAAAGGGCGCACGGTCCAAAACACCACCAGAATTAGTCACTGGCCGTCTTTCTTCACTACACCGAACAACGCTAAAATCACCACAAACATACACCTTCTATCCCCACAAAGACTGAAGGTGCGTCGATAAAGAATCCCATAACGCTTGTCTAGCACTAACATCACAAGGGGATACACATTGAACAAGTGAAATTCCTCATTAGATAAAATAAATCGGCCATGAATACTCAGAACGTGGTTAAAACTACCAGAAGACCACACCTCGACCTTCAAAGTATCCCAAACAGTCAATAAACCTCATGACGCCCCTTGGGAAGGACGAAAGGAGAACACAACCAGCTGTCCATCCCAAATCGATGAACACACCCCATCATCACACATTTGCAACTTTGTTTCTTGGAAACACATAATCAACAGACGTTTTTCCTTCACCAAAGAACGAACTTCCTTTCTCTTCTCAAATCCACCCAACCCCCTAACTTTCCAAGATAACAACTTCATCTCCCACACCCTCACCCCACTCACCATCTCCCTCAACACCTATTTGGCACCCTCAACCAAACCCCCTAACCCTCCCTCACCCTAAACTGTCCCCTTCTTCTTCCCCTTCCCCTTCCTCGCTAACACCCTAAACATATTATGGGACCCATTAAACTGCAAACCATTGTTTAACCTATACTCCTCACATCCTTCCTCACCACCTTCTCACTCCCATGCATAACCACCCAATGTTTCTAATCATTGTTAATCGAGCTAGAAGAAGAAGTTTCTTCACATAAATCTTTAGAGATCATCCTCATCGCCATTTTCAATGTAGTTGAACCTTGATACTTACGCACATTTTTCTTTAAAATTTGCATAACCGCTGTCCGATCTTTATTTGGAAGCCTTGCCACTTTTTTCAAACTATGAACTGAATGACGCAACATCCCATCCACTTTCTTGCACTTCTGAATAGAACCATCTACCTAAGCACGACATTCTTTCGGCCACACACCCTTTTTAAAGTTTTTTCGAGATGAAGACACAACCTCAGCTTCACTATGATGCTGATCACTTAACCATTCCAAGCTCCATGGACTAGATACCACATAACGATCTGCCCGAGAGGGCATGAAGCCGTACGGGTGCTTCGAATCTTTCTCTTTGAACTCGAATCAAGAACATTGAGAGGAACAAATGCCTATCCACCACCATCCACAAGTCGTACCACCAATTGAACTACATGATTCTCAACATGACCCCGATCACCATTACTATTACTCTTCAAAACACATCCAGCAGGCTGATCCACAAGCGGCAGTGAGAGTACCGGTTGTACATCAGCAACCGCATTAACATCCCCACAAGATTTTTGCTTTGTTGGACTGCCTGCAAACTCATCAATATTAGTAGTTATGTCATCCGTAGCCACCAAATCGTCCACAAGGTTTCCGTGACCCTCTGATTCCACCAGATCCTTCACTAATTTATCAACCAAAAGATCTACATTAACATCATTTTCACGATCCAACCGTAAGTCTTTCTGTTATGACTGCGCATCATTAGAACCATCCCCATATTCATAAAGACACGCATCATCACCAATATTAAAACCCCACTCCTCGATAATCTTCACCTTCACCATCTATCCATCTATCAAAAGCGCCTCGGAACAATTAATAATCTCAAATGAGGATGTAGCAATCAACACCCTAGTATAATCAAATCTTTCTTTCTCCACCGAGCAAGAATCAGAGCGTAGAAATCTACCACAATCAAGAACATATAGTTTAAAGAAGCTTTCATTCCATGCATGTAGCGGAATGCCATAAAACCTCAACCATGCATCCCTCTGAAACGACACTACATTCTTTTCCTAACGAACAATATTGGTGAAGAAATGAGCAAAAAAATCCTTAGCATCATTAAGTATAGTGGAAACATGAACATCAGATAAACTACAGATAAATACTATGTCTGTACCCAACGGAGTTATGTCAATATCCGTAAAACCTGTATCTGCAATTCTATTTTAAACAGCCGGTATATAGTCTCGCCATTAGTCACAGAAGCCACACCTTTACGAGCCCACTAAATATCCTCCTCACGGGACCTATACATCCAGACCAATTTTTGGATTGAAGGTTGCCCCTCTACAATTAAATGTCCGCCAGATAAATTACCATTAACCTCCTTCCCACTGCCACCCTCCTTCCCCTTATACTTCCTTTTCCCCAATCGCACCATCACATCTTGTTAGCCTATATTTTTAAAGGTTATCATTTAATACGGTGTTAAATGCAGTCAAAGGAGAGTTGACCTTATCATCGAAGAAACAAAGAACTGTCCTCAAGTTTTATCGAAGTTGGACTTGCTGGGAGCACGTGCTTCAGTTTGACAGACGAAATCTATCGAGGGACGGTTATTTTGGATAAGGGCAAGCAACAGACATCTCCAAAAAGGCTCGTTCGAAATTCAAATTAGACGGATAAGACTTGTTAGTTTTTCTGTAGTTATAGGTTTGAATTCGAGTTTAGGTAGTTATTTCTATTTGTATAAATAGTAGTTTTTCCTAAGGAAAAAGGGTCACAATTCAATCATACAAAACTTACACTCAAAGTATCTGTATGGAAGCGAGAAACGAGTCACAAGTTGCAAGGTATGAACCTGTGTACCAATTTATGTTCAATCAATGCAATTAACGTTCTTTTTCTTAAAAGTCTTTGCATTTTTACTCGTTCTTTTGAACAATTTATCTGCATTTTTACTTGTTTCTTTTAAGCAATTCAAGATTGTCTTATTTAACACATTTCGATTGAGTTCAATTGGATTGAATTCGATTATTTTACTTATATGTTGTTTTAAAGTTCTTCAAAGAACAATAACAGTTTTCTGGAAATAACAAAGCACAAATATGCTCTTAAGATTTATTGGTTGATCTTGCACGTAACTATTTTTAAACCAGCGGTTGTTTACCAAAAATCAGTGTAAACAAATTGGCACACCCGGTGGGACCTTTTTGTGTTTCTTTGTTAGAAATTTCCTGTTAAGATTTATTAGATCAATGTTGCTGGTTTGTGTTGTGCATGCTATTAAGAAGTAAAAAGCAACTTCCTGAAATGTCGCGTCCTCCCCGCACCCCAGACACAGCTGCATCAAACGCCTCTAGTTCATCAGGAACAACAACGACCAACCCACCTGCATCATCTGGTGTTACGCAAGCAGTACCAACAAGTACCATGGCGCCCGTATTAGAGCCAGTCGAATCAACGATGGCCACGCAAACGAGTCAGGCCATTCCAGCGGTCACATCAGCCGCAAGAACTACTCAGGCTGTTCCAGCGTTTACATTGGCCGCCCAGACTTCGCAGGCCATCCCCAATACGTCGAACCAAGGGTTCTTTAATCTTGGCACAAGTCGTCGAAATATGCAGTACGACATGCCAACTTCCTTGATGCAAGGCCTACATACGAACCCATCCTTGTATTCCAAAAGTTTGAACGTACCGGTTCCCCAACCGTTCGCTCCTGGGGTGAGCGTTCCGTTCACAACACCCCAGCAATCCTTAACCAATGCATCCATGATGGCTTTGAGGCAAAAGATGGATGAAGCCAATCACGAAATGGCTAATCTAGTGACACAACAGATGGGTGCAATGATTAAACCTCTGATTCGAGACACGAATAATAGTTACCAAGAACTGTCGGCCCAAATGGAGAGGATAGCTGATTTCTTTGGCGCTCCTGCCGCATATAGGCCTGTGAACCGAAACTCGAACGTTGGGTCGGTAGAAAATCCGGCAGTTAGTCAGAATAATAAAGTGTCTGAAACTCAAACCCAACCACCAAGGTTACAACAGCCGGTTCAGGAGGAACCAGAAAGAGTACCAATTGTGGTCAATAGGCACCAAGACGCAGACCAAGTGGTCATGCAAGCCCGTTGAAACAATTACGAGGGCCACAACAATATAGCTAATGTTGTCGAGGCTTTGTTAGCCCAGAATGGTTTTAATATGGGCTTACATAGGCCCAATTTTGTGTCGGCTTTGTCTGAATATGTCTTAGAAACTGAATTACCAAGAAATTGGAAAGTCACCAAGTTCACTAAGTTTGTCGGGGAAACCAATGAATCGACAGTCGAACACATTGGCCGATACCTTGTGGAGGCAGGTGAAATGGCAAACAATGAGAATTTGAAATTAAAATATTTTCCAAGTTCTCTAACCAAGAATGCCTTCCCTTGGTTTACAACTCTGCCTCCACATTCCATTTTCAGTTGGAATCAATTGGAAAAAGCTTTCCATGAGCAATTCTACATGGGCCAGTCTAAAATTAGTCTGAAGGAACTAGCCAGCGTTCGACGAAGAACGCATGAATCAATCGACGATTATCTAAATAGGTTTCGTCTTCTTAAGGCTAGGTGCTTTACTTTAGTACCAGAACATGAATTGGTCGAAATGGCAGCTGGTGGCCTTGACTATTCCGTTCGAAAGAAGTTAGACACTCAATACCTTCGAGATATGGCGCAGTTAGCAGACAGAGTCCGATAAGTCAAGAGACTTAAGGCTGAGAAAGCCCGGATGAATAGATTCCCTAAAAAAGAAAAAGTTGCCTATTTAGCAGAATTAAAAGATGGGCCACCTTATGTATGCAAACTACTAAGGCCATCAAATGGAAAAAATCCTGAAGAACCTAAAAATGACAAGTATCCTCCTAAAATGTATACTTTCGATGTTAGGAGATATGCGGTCTCTTAGTTGCTGATGGCATAATCTTAGTGCCAAAAAACATGAAACTACCTCCTTTAGAACAGAGAAAAAAGAGAGGATTCTGTAAATTCCATGGTTTTTTGGGTCATAATTTATCTCGTTGCACTCGTTTCAGGGATTCTGTGCAGAAGGCTCTCGATGAGGGGAGACTAAAGTTCGGGGACAAGGCTAAACAGCCGACGCAAGTAGACGCAGATTCCTCAAAAAAGGCTGATTCCATGTACGCTGACGTTGTTGCCATAAACATGGTAGATATTGCTGAGGATTTCAAGATTGAACCTTCTCCCTCGATGCCTGAGTCCAAAGAAAACCCACAGAACGACATGGAGATGGTTGCAGAGGACCATCAGTATGAGAACACAACGGTTATTGAAGACCAGTTTGCTGAAAAAATAAGAGTGGCATATCCTAAAGATGAGGAGGAATTGGTTGATTTCCTCAACAGGTGCAAGATATCCAACACCAATGCCATGCTTTGCCCCAGATGTAGCGCAATCTTTGACAAAGAGGCTGCAAAATCTGTTGAAGGATTTCGACCACATGCCAAGCGCAAAGGAGGGTGGGTTGATAATCAACCAAGATTTGGTTTCAACAAACGGGGGATTCCTTATAAGATGAAAACCACAGAGCAAAATCCAGGCAAGAATCATAGGAAGACTTTCAATCCTTCTGCAACAGCTGCCACCGACACGTGGGTTTTCTCTGGGGGCAGGAAATCGGTTTATTCTACACCACCAACCAAATGGGTGAAGAGGATAGCCACAATACCTCACCAGGGAGAGGCTTCGAATACCAATTAGTATGCCTATAAGAACAATTACAAGGGTAAAAACCCCGTGACAAAAACACAGTGGCGAAGATACCAACGCCAGAAAAAGGCAGGCGCCTTGAAGGATATCACTAATGTTGATAAAGGGAAAAAGAAGCAGGAGGTTGTTTTCGAAATGGTCAAAAGACCAGCCACCGAAAGAATATTTCCCCCGTTGCCAACTTTGAAAGAAGACCTTCCGAAAGAGGATGAAGAGATGACTTCAAATTTCTCTGAGTCTGACCCAAGTCTCGATATAGTGTGCAATGTTGTGTTAGTGTTGCCAGTTGAATATGATGTACCCTCTGAAGTAAATGAAGTAGAGAGTGATTTCACTGAAGAGATGGCTATACACAAGCCATTGTGTTATTATGTCATGAACAACGGTTGTGTCGAAGATCAACATGCAATGTTCGAGAGGCCTGATGTTTCAATGATGCACCATCTTAAGCCTTTGTTTATTCAGACCAAGATAAATGGCGTAGGAATTAATAAAGTGTTGGTAGATGGAGGCGCCACTGTCAATTTGATCCCCAAATCTTTCTTAGGGAAGATTGGACTTGTTGATTCTGACTTGAAGCCACATAAAGTAGTTCTCACCAACTATGAAGGGACAACCGGGAACTCCCTTGAGGCGGTCGAAGTTGATTTAATAGTTGAAAGTGTCAAAAGAATAATTACATTCATGGTAGTCCCATCCAAGGCTAACTCAATGTGTTGTTGGGTAGGGAATGGATCCATGGTGTGGGGGAAGTGCCTTCTACTGTGCATCAAAGGATTGCTATATGGCGGGAAGATGGCCTGGTAGAGAACGTAGAGGCCGATCAAAGTTATTTCATGGATGAAGTAAACACTATCACCAGGAAGAACTTCGGTAAGCAACTTGCAAACATTTCTCCGGTTCTTTCTTTGGGCCCCAAATATGTAGTCTCAGAAGATGAAGTGTACACCATGAGACTGCATCCAGACAATTTTGTGTGGGAAAGAGAACTAATGGATCATGATTACCTGATGGTGAGTCATGAGGAGACCCCCATAGAGGAAAAAGATATGCTTAGAACAAGAGCTTCAGCATACAAGAAGGTTACTAACGACCTCATCGATGGAGTATGCAGTCTCACCATAGGGGTGAGATATCGAAAAGGGATCCATGATTAAGCCCAATTTTTGGGATAAAATTACAGCCTACGTGGCCGAAACTCAATTCAAAATGGCTAAAGAGGCCGAAATTTCACAAAAAGAGGTGATTGAAACTCCAGTAGAAGATTCTGCTAGGGACCTCGTCGACGACCAGAAATTGGATTGCATTTATGATGATGAACCTTTGGGTTTCGAGGAAGATCCCATGGGCTCTACTGTTAAGATGAAGGCACATGACCCTCTTGAAGAAATAGATCTGGGGATGGTTCCGTCAAGAAACCAACTTATATTAGCGTCAAAATTCCTAAAGAGTTCAAAGATCGAATTGTGGAACTCCTAAAGGGATATAAGGACGATTTTGCTTGGGATTACAACAAAATGCCCGGTTTAAATCGAAAAGTGGTGGAACTAAAACTGCCAATTCGAACGGACAAGAAACCAGTAAAGCAGATTCCCAGAAGATTTGCCCTACAAATCTTGCCAAAGATTAAAGAGGAGATCGAAAGAATCTTGAAATGCGGTTTCATCAGACCGGCCAGGTATGTCGATTGGTTAGCAAATGTAGTGCCTGTTAAAAAGAAAAATAGGACTATAAGAGTCTGCATTGACTTTAGAGATTTAAATCTCGCTACTCCCAAAGAGGAATATCCCATGCCTGTGGCAGAAATGCTGGTAGATTCAGCAGCAGGTTTCGAGTATCTAAGTATGCTTGACGGATATTCAGGCTACAATCAAATTTTTATTGCTGAAGAGGATATCTCTAAGATAGAGTTTCGGTGCCCGGGGGCATTAGGCTACTATGAATGGGTGGTAATGCCATTTGGCTTAAAAAAACACCGGTGCTAAATACCAAAGGGCCATGAATTCGATGTTTCATGACTTCATAGAAGATTTTATGCAAGTTTATATCGATGATATTGTAGTAAAATCCTCGACAGAGGACAGGCATCTAGAACACTTACGCCGGTCATTCGAAAGAATGAGGCACTATGGTTTAAAAATGAATCCATTAAAATGTGCATTTGGTGTTTGTGCAGGTGATTTTTTAGGTTTTGTTGTCCACAAAAAGGGAATTGAAATTAATCAAAACAAAACCAAAGCAATAATGGAGACTAAAGCCCCTTCAACCAAGAAAGAGCTACAGTCTTTGTTGGGAAAAATCAACTTTCTCAGAATGTTTATATCAAACCTAAGTGGCAAACCACATGCATTTGCGCCATTGCTACGTCTGAAGAAAGAGGATGCATTCAAATGGGAGCCAGAACACCAGAAGGCTTTTGATGAAATCAAGTCTTACTTGATGAACCTTCCTATTTTGTCACCTATGTTGAAGGATAGGAAAATGAAGTTGTACATAGCAACATCTGAAAATACTGTGGGAAGCATGCTATCACAAGAGGATGAAAATGGCGTATAAAGAGCCATTTATTATCTTAGTAGGGTATTGAATGATGCTGAAACGAGATATCATCCGAGTGAAAAATTATGTCTTTGTTTGTATTTTTCATGTACAAAACTCAAGCACTATATAAAGCCTTTTGACATTTGTGTTTATTCTCATTTCGATATAATTAAACATATGTTGTCAAAACCCATTTTGCACAGTCGAGTAGGCAAATGGGCCTTAGCACTTACTGAGTACTCCCTGACATATCAATCTTTGAAATCTGTTAAAGGCCAAATTGTTGCTGATTTCATCGCTGATCATTCAGTGGATGAACCATTGCCTGGGGGCATTGAAAGTCAGTGTTGGAAGTTGTATTTCGATGGATCCAGTCATAAAAATGGCATTGGGATCGGGATCGTGATCATCTCACCAGACAACGCTGCTACTAGGCACAAGTTTCGAATTAACCAATTTTGTTCGAATAATGAGGCCGAATATGAAGCCTTAATCACCGGTTTGGAAATTTTGCTCGAGCTGGGGGCAAGAAATGTCGAAATACAGGGAGACTCAGAATTAGTACTGAAACAATTGACAAAAGAGTACAAATGTGTCAAAGAGAGTCTCCTTTTGTATTTCACCTTAGCAAACGCATTGCTCAAACGTTTTATCCATGTTGAAATAAAGCACATTCCTCGAGTCGAGAATCAGGAAGCAAATGATCTTGCACAAATGCCTTCTGGGTACAAAGTTTCGAAGGATCAAGAGCACGAGCCGATCAAGATAAGGAATAAGCGCAGTTCGAAAGATCCTTTTCTTAAGAAATTGTTAACACCAAAATTTGAGGGCATGGAAACGTCTCACAAACATATACAAGGTGCGAACTTAGTTGAAATTTTGGTTATTAACAATTTGACTGATGATGATTGGCGAAAACCTATAGTCAGTTATTTAGAAAATCCTGATGGCACGACTTGTCGAAAGATAAAGTATAGGGCTTTAAGCTACGTAATTGTAGGGAACGAATTGTTCAAAAAGACTCCGGAAGGGGTTCTACTTAAATGTCTCGGAGAAACCGAAGCGTATTCGGCTGTTTCCCACACTCACAGTGGATCATGTGGCACACATCAAGCAGGTCATAAAATGAAATGGTTGTTGTTTCGACAAGGTGTGTACTGGCCAACTATGTTAAAAGATTGCATAAAATTTGCAAAAGGTTGCCAAGGGTGCCAAGAGCATGCTGGGATTCAACGCGTGCCAGCAAGTGAATTACATTCTATAGTCAAGCCTTGGCCCTTTAGAGATTGGGCTTTGGATGTGATTGGAGAAATAAAACCTAAATCATCGAAAGGCCAAAAGTATATTTTAGTTGGGATAAATTACTTTACCAAATGGATAGAGGCAATCCCACTAAAAGAAGTCACTCAGGATGAAGTTATAAATTTCATCCAGAAATATATTGTCCATAGGTTCGGCGTTCCAGAAACTATCACCACGGATCAAGGATCTGTGTTTACTGGTCGAAAGATAGTAAAATTTGCTGAAAATACAGGTTTCAAGCTGTTAACTTCGACACCATATTATGCTCAGGCAAATGGTCAGGTTGAGGCGGCAAATAAGAATATTATTTCGATCGTTAAGAAGAAAGCCAAGGGCAAACCCCAAAATTGGCATAAATTTCTAGAGGAAGCCTTATGGGCATGTCGAACTTCTCCCAAGGAATCGACAAACACTACACCCTACGGATTGGCATTCGGCCACGATGCTGTGTTACCAGTCGAAATCTTGCTTCAATCGACTAGAGTCCAAAGGCAATTTGAAATTCCAACCAATCATTATTGGAATATGATTTTGGATGAGGTAGTAGACCTAGATGAAGAAAGATTGATGGCACTAGAAGTTCTCACAAAGCAAAAAGAAAGGGTGGCAAAGGCTAATAACAAAAAAGTTAAATCGAAGTTTTTTTCCCAAGGAGACTTGGTGTGGAAGGTTATTTTACCCATTGACAAGAAAAGTCAAATTCTAGGGAAATGATCGCCCAGTTGGGAAGGGCCGTGGGAAATTCGGAGAGTTTTTTCAAATAATGCGTACAAAATCGAAGAGCTAAATGATGACCAAAGAGTTATGCGCATAAACGGAAAATATTTGAAGAAATACAGGCCGATGCTACAAGAAATTAAAATTGCACAAGAATAGTTTCGAATGGAAATTAAAATATGGCATTTCATAGTTTAAATGCCAACTAACGGGCAGGTTACATTGTAAGTCCCAAAATGGATAAGGTTAAACCATTACAAAATAAAAGTGCAAGAAATATAAACTAAGTAAAAGCTCAAAAGCCATCTTCGATCAAGCATTATTGTCGAAACCTGTTTTATCTTGGTTTTTGGGTGTCAAACATTGATTAAGTTTGAACCTTTTTAACCTTTGATATCTCATTTTTCCTTGGGAAGGGAAAAAATAAGCAAAACCCTTGAGAATCGAGGTCCGGGAGTTGTTTTCGCTACGGGAAGGTGTTAGGCACCCATAACGACTATAGTATCCTATAGGAACCGTCTTTACTTTCTACGCGCGTGCTTTATTTTTAAATGATATTTGGAAAATGATATTTACACCTAAGAGTTTACTAAGTGAAGAATTGGAGGGAGAAGAAGATGTTTGAATTTTTTATTTTATTTGAATTGAAGGAATATTGTTTCCTTGCCTACGTACCCTTTTAAGGGATCAAATCCACTGTAGTTCTCTTCCAAAAATGTTTTTGTTTTCGTTGGTTGATTTTCAGTTTGCAAATGGGATTTTGAAGAATAAGAGAGAGAGAGGCCTCAAGGGCATAAGATTGTGAAAATATGAGGTTGAATCAGTCATTTTTGCAAAAGAACTCTAAGTATGATTAAAATTCATTAAAGTTTTTGTTTAAGAAAATAAAGAGAAAATCAATGGGATTTTGATCCCAAAGTTTATTTAGAAAATTATTTGAGTGATGTTGTTCATATTTTTTGAAAAGAGAATTTTTGTCTAAGTTTCAAAGTTCCTAAACATACATCTAAATATACATTTCCTAAGCATACATCTAAAGTATCCATGTGATGTGTGTGCATGTGTCGGTGCTTGTGTCGGTGTACATCATTAGAGTCCATTGTTCTTTACATATGCCCTAGTTTACATTCTATGGTCTTGCAAGGAATTAAAAGCATAAGGTAAAATACAAGAATTCCTAGGTTTTACACTCTAAATTTTGCATGAATTTTAAAGTGTAAGAAAGATAAAGACCAAGAATATAAGATGGAGGGTGAGATGCCTTATGGAATGCATGAAACATGAAGTAAAGTGGTTAGTAGCATAGGGTATCATAGAATGGAAATTATAAGCAAAAGAAACACTAAAAACTTGACAAAAAAAATGATAAAATCCTTAACCTACAAGTAGTAAAGATATGCCTAAAGTTTATCATAACATCAAAGCAAGTATATGACCTATAGTTCTCACACCATGACAATCTCCTAGAGGCTTTATTACAATCAATAATGTGAGGGTTATAAGAACACATTCAAGTTAAGAATTATGATATGTTTAAACATATTTGGCACTTTATCTTCACAAACCAATATTAACATGACTTGTAAAACAAGTAAACACATACAATATATTCACACACAGTAAAAACACTTCAAAACAGCAAGAAATCCATTGCAAATTCACACTTCACAAATCAATATCATGTGTCATGATTAGGGATCAAGAACATGCACCTTTCACAAATTTTTAATGCAAAATATCACAAAATAGCAAGAAAAGTATCACATTATTAATTTTTTTAATATGCAAAATCATCACAAAAATATCACAAAACTAACAAGAAATATACATGAAATTCTTTTTAGAATTTTAAAGGATTTTTAGACTCAAACACATGCAAAACTTCACAAATTTTTAACAAAAAGCAATAAACAATTAACAAGAAAATATCACACATATTTTTAATCAAGATTTATTATGTAAAACAGATCAAGAATTACAAAAAAAATACAAGAAAACAATTAGGAAATTTTTTAGGAAGTTTAACAAAGTTTTCAAGTGAAACAGTGGTGTAAACAACAACATGCAGTGTTAAAATAGCAAGAAAATAGGTAAAACGAAATCCAGTACAGAAAACAGGCCCAAGCCCACACACATATGGATCCTGGATCATCAGGGAGCTTGTGGAACGTAGGATTGATCCAGGAACACTAACCCTAGATCTAACGGTGGAGATTCAAGGCCCAGGGGTGAACCAGACTGGTTCAAACGAACCGGTCTGGTTCATGCACCTATATAAGTGCAACAGACCAGTCTAAGGTCATTTGCACTCTTCGTTCTCTCTCTCTTCTCTCAAATCTAGTGAGAGAAGCTCACACTTCTCTCTAAAACTCTGTCGTCTTCTCCGGCGGACTTGACCACCGCCGGTGAAGATTCCGGTGACGGAACCCTAATCCTCTCCGATCTACATGGATCTAAGCCCTAAACTAACCTATTTTTCATGCTGATTTCAAATACGAGCTTAGATTTGAGAAATAAACGGTGGAACTCTGTAGATCTACGCTTGATGTTTCAGTTTCGAATCTTTTTCAATCTTTTTCAACTTTTTCGAAAGAACAGGTTCTGGAATTTGTTGATCTACTTCGTTTCACTGTTTATTTTTGTTTATAAGCCTTCGATGAAGATTTGAAATAGAAACGAGAAGGTTTTTATGAGTTCACCTGTTGGAAACTGGAGATTCGAACCAAGAGAAAGGTGAGAAGGATGTTGAAGCTTCTTTTTCGTCTCTGATGAATATTTTGATTCAAAATTCGAAAATAAATCGAAGTTTCTTCGTCTTCTCACTCTTCGTCTTTTTCGAACTTTTCTGGTGCTTGATTCTCTTTCGTTTCCACTTCGATCCTCTTCTTTTCTTCCTAAATCCTTCGTGATTGGGTTGGATTCGTCACTATTGGTGATGAATCTACGCTAGAATTGCGAAGGTGCAAATTCTATGATGAAGATTCCTCAGAGAATCTCTGAGAATTTGTAAATTCGGACTGATTTTGTGAAATAATTGTTGAATTGAGTTTTGCGTGATGAAATTGGTACGAATTTTGTGATGAATTGAGGTGGATTTTGATTCTGGACAGTTAGGGTTTATGATTTGGGGATGAAGTTCTTCATGAACTTCATCGTGTTCTTGGGGATTTTCTGGGTTTGATTTGTTTGATTCTGGAGAGAGAAATGAAAAGGTGTTTATGTGAGTTGGCAGAAAATGAATGGTGATCCTGTGCATTGATGACTTGGCCCGTATTTATAGCTGACATGTGTTACACTTTGGCCAATAGCTTGCTGACATGTGTTCCTGGGTTCAATGGAATGGTGACATGTGTCCTGGACCTTAACTGATTCGGCCTTGACTGATTTTTGGACTTGAGGGCTTTTCTACAAAAAATAGAAGTGGTGGACTAAACTGCAAATAATAAAAAGGACTTAAAATTGAAAATAAAAAAAGAATTGAGGACTGGACTGAAAATAAAATGGAAAATGGACTTCTTTGCAAAATTTGACAAATTCGGGACTTGACTAGAAATTTTAAAAGTAAAAGGACCAACAATAAAAAATAAAAGTGGATTAAAAATTTGTAATTTGAAGAAAATTTAAGCTCTCTTTGTCAAAATTTTACGTGAAATGACCAAAATGCCCCTAGGGACTGAAACGACTCAAAACGACTCAAATGCAATTTTATAATGTTTTTAATGGGGAATTGAAGCAAGAGCTTATACAAGCAAATTGAAAAGACTCAGAGACAACTTTTAAGGATCAAAAGAGTTTTAACACTGGAAATGACTAAAATGCCCCTAGGGGCTAGACTGACTCAAAATGACTTTAAATGTAATTTTTGAAATGGATTTTGACATGGAATTGAAACAAGGACTTATACAAATCAAATGAAAAGACACAAACAATTTCCAAGGACTAAAGTGAATTTGAATGCAGGAAATGACTAAAATACCCTTTTTCATGAATTTTGCAAGTAATATTGAAATAAAATGCAGAGAAATATGCAATTGATCAGAGACAAATTCAAATGACTTGAAATGCAAGAAAACATAGACAAATACACAGTTGAAAAGATTTTTAAGGGTAATAGACATAGCAGAATAAAATGAGAGATAAAAATGAGAGATAAAGTTGAAAACATAGCAGAAAACATAAGGGTAATAGACATAGCAGAAAACATAGACAAATACACAGTTGAAAACAATAAAAATGAGAGATAAAGCAGAATAAAATGTCAGTGTAAACCATAGCAAATTAGCAATTCTTCAAGAGTAATAGACATATATCAAAGATGAAAAAATATTTTGAGCAAGTATTTTTAGGTCCAAAATTAGGGTATAACTGTTATACCCTAATTTTGGACCTAAAAATACTAACTCAATTCTTCTTTTCTTGTATTTCAAGGCATTTGATATGTCTCTGATCAATTACATCTTTCTCTGCATTTTATTTCAATGTTATTTGCAAAATTCACATAGAAGGGTATTTTAGTCGTTTCCTTCATTCAACTCATTTTGATGCTTGAAAATTGTTTGAGTCTTTCAAATTGGTTTGTATAAGTCTTTGTTTCAATCTCATGTCAAAATTCATTTCAAAAAAGTATCAGTTGAGTCATTTTTTAGTCAGTTTAGCCCCAAGGGGCATTTTAGTCATTTTCTATGTCAAAATTTCTTTCAATCTTTAAAAATTTGTTTGAGTCCTTTCAAGTAGTTTGAATAAGTCCTCGTTTCAATTCTATGTCGAAATCCATTGGTTCGTTTTAGTCCGTTTTGTCAAATTTTAATCGTTTCACTTTACGTTATGTTCATTTTACAAATTTTAATTCAATTTTATTTTAAATTTCATTTTAGCCCTAAGAATTCTAAAATTTGCATTTTGGTCCTTGTGTCATTTTATTTTAAGTCTTTGTTAATTTTAGGTCAACTTTCGTTTTAAGTGCCTTTTGGTCAAATTACGTTTTGGTCCCCAAAGGTCCAAATATTGCAAAAAGGTCCTTTTTTGTCCAAGTCTTTGCTTTTAGGTCCTTTTTATTTTTGCAGGTCAGCCTCTTTAAAGTTTCAAAATTGCAAAAGAGCCCAAAGTCCAGAATCAGTTCAAGGCCGAGCCATTTCAATCCAGATACAGGTGTCAACATTTCACTAGTCATTAAGTACACATGTCGCCTATATAAAGGCCACATCACTGATTGCACAGCAGAGGAATCAATAATCACGCGCCAACTCATCAAATCACAGAAACAGATTCACACTTTCTCTCTCTATTCTGTTACGATTAAGAACACAGAAATTCCAAGAACACAAGAACAATCACCAAACCCTAATTCACCAGAATCACAAATGGAGCAAAATTGAAGAAGTTCTTCACCGTTCTCAGTGACTCGAAGACGAGTCTTCATCATCGAACGGAGTTCCTCTGCAATTCAAGAACCAATTCTCCACCAGAGGTGGGAATTCGTACGATCACAGAGGGTTTGGGAGAGAAGAAGAAGGAACAAAGAAGATTTGAATCAGAGAAGAAGAAGAGGAAGTTCATTGGTTCAGTTCGCAGCAACAGATCACTCACCAGAAACTCAGAGGAAGTTCACGAAGATCCTCTTCGTATTCTCGCTTGAATCTCCAGGTAAACTCTTAAAACCTTCTCGTTTTTGTTTCGAATCATCATCGAAGGTCTATAACACAAAATAAACGGTGAATCTTGATAGATCCATAACTTAGAAACGTTTTCCTTCGAAAAACTTTGAAAAAATTCAAAAAAAGGTTAAAACCGAAACCCTAAAAATGTAGTCTGTAAAGATTCACCGTTCATTTTGCAAATCCAAGCATGTATTCATAATCAGCGTAGAATTTAGTTCAGTTTAGGGTTTTGTTTCGAGAATTTCGAAGAAGATTTGAAAACGTTGAGATCGTAAGTTTCAAACTTAGATCTTTGAAGATTCACCGTTTGTTTTGAAAAACTGAGTTCAGATTCATAATCGTTGCAAAAAATAGAACGAATTAGGGTTTAGATCCATGAAAATCAGAGAAGTGTTGCCGGAATCTGGAATTCACGGCGGAGGTGATGAAGATTCCGATGAATCTTCATCGTCCTCGGCCGTTTCTTTCCAGAAACCGGCGGAGGAGATGAACACCGGTGAAGAGAGAGGTGAGAGCTTCTCTCACTAGGTTTAGTTTAGAGAGAGAGAGAGAAGAGGAAGAAATGAGCTGGACCGGCCTCTGTATGCTTATATAGAGGCCTGGACCGGTTTGGTTCATCTCTGGTTCACTCCTTCTTCATCTCAACCGTTGGATTTAGATTTGATCCAATTGGATCAATCCAACGGCTGTGCTGGCCCCCTGTAACCACGTGTATGCGCGCCCATGCCTGTTATCATGCTCCCCTGCGTTCTGGTGCATTGGATCTAGGGTTTTGGCTTCCTGGATCCATCCAACGTCCCTGATACGTTTGGATGATCCAGGATCCATCTCCCTTTGGGCCTGGACCTCCTTTCTTTGCAGATCTTTGTGTTTCCTCCTATTTTTGCAATTTCCTACACCTTTTTTACTTTCTGCACCTCTGTATATGCTCAAAATTACTTGGAAATTTCTACAAATTTTTGTGTATATTTTTGATGATTTTTGTGATGTTTATGAGCAATTTGTATACTGAAAATATTGATAAAAAATATTCTTGTTTTTTCTTGCATTATTTCTTGATTTTATGTGAAAATTCTCATGGAAAATCGTCCAAATTCTATTTCAAATTCTTGATATGTTGATGATATATGTTGATTGATTTTGTGAATACTTTGCTACTGTCTTGCTGCATGTGTGTGATTTTTAATTGTTTGCTTGCTTTACAAGTTACCTTTGTGTATAAATAAATGCAAGAAATATCTAGATTTACTTTGTAAATGTTGAGATCATCATGTTGCCTTAATTCTCGTATTAAAACCTGATTCTAAATCTTGAAAAATCACATTGGAATATGAGAGTTATAGGTTGCATGATTCTTGCATTTTATGAGTGAATTTTGGTATAGTTTTGCACTTGTTTAGTTTTATTTTTGTGAAGTCTCCCATGTTTTTATCATGATATTTTGCTTGCTTTATTTTACCCTATGCTACTAACATTTTCTTGTTTCATGTCTCATACTTTCCATAAGCATTCTCATGTCATTCCGTATCCGTCTTATTTCTTGCACTTTAAGTTTCGCCAAGGCTTAGAATGTAACACTTAGGATTTTCTTTGGTACTTTACTTTTATGCAATTTAAATTCCTTGCAAGACCATAGAATGTATCTAGGCCAATGATGTAATAAGGACAATGGACTCTAATGATGTACACCGACACAAGCACCGACACATGCACACACATCACTATAGTATATAGCTAGAATATGCATGTTTAGATGTATATTTAGGATTGTATGTTTAGATGGATGTTTAGGCTTTATACTTAGAAAAATCAATTTTCCAAAAAATGTGAACAACATCACTCAAACCATTTTCTAAATAAACCTTGGGATCAAAATCCCATTGTAATTTTCCCTTTTATTTTCTTAAACAAAATCTTAATGAACCTTAATCATACTTAGACTATCTTTTGCAAATGACTAATCAAACCTCACCTTTTCTAATTCTCATGCCTTTAAGGCCTCTCAATCTCCATTCTTTAAACTCCAATTTTCAAACTTAAAATCAACCAACAAAAAAACAAAAACATTTTTGGAAGAGAACTACGGTGGATTTGATCCCTTAAACGGGTACGTAGGCAAGGAACAAAATTCCTTCAATTCAACTAAAATAAAAATTCAAACACATTCTTCTCCCTCCAATTTCTTCACTTAGAATATCTCTTAGGTTTAATAAACATTTTCAAAATAGCATTTAAAAATAAAGCGCGCGCGTAGAAATTAAAGACGGTTCCTATAGGATACTATAGTCGTTATGGGTGCCTAACACCTTCCCGTAGCGAAAACAACTCCCGGACCTCGATTCTCAAGGGTTTTGCTTACTTTTTTCCCTTCCCAAGAAAAAATAAGATATCACCGGTTTAAAAGGTTCAAATGTAATCAATGTTTGACACCCGAAAAACCAAGATAAAACAGCTGGCGACTCCGCTGGGGGGATTCGAGAGTTACGCCTAGTCTTTATTTCCACGCTTGCGCTCTTTTTACTTGTTTCTTTTACTTGCTTTCCTATGTGAATAAATGTTTAATTTCTTGCAAATGTGTGGGGTGAGAATATCAAAAGTCCTGCGCCCGGGCTGAGTGAACTTAGGATTTAGGAGGGATATAATCGGCAATTCATTCCGGGGGTTGCCTCGTGTTTTGAATTATGCGATCAATCCTACATAGCTGAGGCATTTTGGGGCTGATGTTGTCGGCGCGTGTTGTCGCGTTTAGGCACTTTGCTTCTAATTGTTCTATGACGCTATGAACCGTAGATAACCAAACCCATCCATGGCCATTTTCTAGGGCGTAGTGCGGAGGCTAAACCGAGTGTTGTCTCGAGTTTTAGTAGTCACGCGATACTACACTCAAGTTAGACCCTCCACGGATAATCATGGAGCGAGTGTTGTCTCGTGACACCGTGATATATGTTGGAGAGGTTGCAACTTGGGAACCTTTTTAGAACCCGGTTACTATTATCCTAAAGCCCTAGATTCACCGGACACCGTGTCCACCCATGACTCCTCGACTTTGAACTTCAAACCCACCATGTTTTCTCCGAACTTGAACATAATCATGCATTCATGCATACATGCATACACGCATAAACTTTTTTCCATGCATTTATCGGAGGGCTTAGACAAGTCATCTTTTGAACATCACGGATGTGAACACCAAGTGATACCATCTCAACTAAACTTCTAGTTTTGCTTAAGATCTTCAAATAAAACCGTGTTTCTCCGTGATGTTCACGACCACTTTGACAAGTCTTCTGACAAAAAAAAGAGTCTTTTTTGCATTCGCATATCATGCATCATATGCATCATTCATCGGTCACAAATGGCTTCCCGTGCTCATTGTCTCCTGGTTCTTCTGCCGCAGTCTGAAAGGTGGCTCGTGCTCGCAAGATTCACCAACCAGATAGAGTTTATCAGACAAGATTGTACAAGAGAAGAAACATGGCTAACCTTGAGGAAGAGAATGCCAGCCCCTCGGGCCAGCCCATCGAAGAGTCTAATCTGGACGAGATTTTGAGGCTCATCAAGAAGAGCGATTATAAAATTGTTGACCAGCTGCTGCAGACTCCATCAAAGATATCCATCTTGTCTCTGCTCCTGAGCTCAGAAACTCACAGGAAAGTGCTGATGAAAGTACTGGAACAGGCCTATGTTGATCATGAAGTCTCTGTGGATCAGTTTGATGGAATAGTGGGTAACATCACTGCTTGCAATAACTTGGGGTTTGGTGATGATGAACTCCCCGAAGCAGGGAAACACCATAACTTGGCCCTGCATATCTCGGTACACTGCAAGTCTGACATGATATCCAATGTGTTGGTGGACACTGGATCATCTTTGAATGTAATGCCTGAATCCACACTAAGACAGTTAAGTCATCATGGAATCTCTCTAAGGGGAAGTAGCTATCTGGTTAAGGCTTTCGACGGATCTCGCAAAGATGTTCTTGGGGAAGTAGACTTGTCGATTACCATTGGTCCTGAGACATTTCAGATTACTTTCCAGGTCATGGATATCAATGCTTCTTACAGTTGTCTCCTCGGAAGACCGTGGATTCATGACGCTGGGGCAGTCACTTCTACTTTGCATCAAAAGCTCAAGTTCATGAGGAACGGTAAGATTGTCACTGTGCACGGTGAAGAAGCATATCTGGTTAGCCAAGTGTCATCTTTCTCTTGTGTTGAAGCAGGGTCCGATGAAGGGACGTCATTTCAAGGCTTGACTGTTGAAGGAGCAGAACCCCGGAGGGCTGGTACTAGCATGGCTTCATTGAAAGACGCCCAGAAGGCTGTTCAAGCAGGGCAAGCTGCTGGCTGGGGCAAAGTGATTCAGATCTTGGAAAACAAGCGTAAAGAAGGCCTTGGATTCTCCCCAACCTCTGGTGTTTCAACAGGAACTTTCTACAGTGCTGGGTTCATCAACGCTATTACTGAAGATGCTGCTGAAGGAAATCATGTGCCTACATTTGTTATACCAGGAGGCACCGTGAGAAATTGGGAGGCCATTGATATTCCCTTAGTCATGCATGCTTCCATGTAATGTGTCTTGTTGCTCATGTTTTCTTTGTTTTCAAAATAACAATCCTTTCGCTCTGCCCAAGGCGAAAGTGATATCATTGTAAGGGCGTGTTTGTTTCGGCATTGCCGTTATCAATAAAAGTTGTCGTTTTTCTCACGACTCTTTGTTTTTACTTTTTAGTGCCTTTTTCTTGGAAATAATGGTAATGCCAGAAAAAACCAAAACATCTGTATTTTCTTATTAATTTCAAAAATCTGCATGAAAAACATTTTTTCTAAAAATCATCCCAATCACATTATGCAGATTGAGCCATAATAAACCCGTTGAACACAGTGACCCTATGGTTCCTCCAAATTTTGAATTCCCTGTATATGAAGCTGAAGATGAGGATGATGATGAAGAGATACCATATGAGATCACTCGACTGCTTGAGCAAGAAAGAAGAGCCATTCAGCCTCACCAGGAAGAGATTGAGCTTATCAACCTGGGTACTGAAGAAAACAAGCGAGAGATCAAGATTGGTGCAGCACTTGAGCCAGAAGTGAAAAAGAAGATCACTCAACTTCTCCATGATTATCCAGATGTCTTTGCATGGTCCTATGAAGATATGCCGGGTCTAGATCCCAAGATTGTGGAACATCGGATACCGACAAGGCCTGAATGTCCTCCTGTCAAACAGAAATTGAGAAGGTCTCGTCCAGACATGGCTCTTAAGATCAAGGCTGAGGTGCAAAAGCAAATTGATGCGGGTTTCCTCATGACAGCTGAATACCCTGAGTGGATTGCCAACATCGTACCAGTACCAAAGAAAGATGGGAAAGTTCGAATGTGTGTTGATTACAGAGATCTGAATAAAGCCAGTCCAAAGGATAACTTCCCATTGCCTCATATTGATGTGCTTGTTGACAGTACTGCTCAGTCTAAAGTATTCTCCTTCATGGATGGTTTCTCTGGCTACAACCAGATCCGGATGTCACCTGAAGATAGAGAAAAGACGTCCTTCATTACTCCGTGGGGAACGTTCTGTTATAAAGTGATGCCGTTTGGCTTGATAAATGCTGGTGCTACCTATCAAAGAGGTATGACAACTCTGTTTCATGATATGATTCACAAAGAGATTGAAGTGTATGTTGATGATATGATTGTGAAGTCAAGTGATGAAGAACAGCATGTGGTGTATTTGAAAAAGATGTTTGAAAGATTGAGAAAGTACAAGCTGCGGTTGAATCCTAACAAGTGCACATTCGGTGTGAGATCCGGAAAATTGCTAGGCTTCATCGTTAGCCAGAGAGGCATTGAAGTTGATCCAGACAAAGTCCGAGCCATCAGAGAGATGCCAACCCCTCAAACTGAAAAGCAAGTCAGAGGTTTCCTCGGACGTCTGAACTATATTTCAAGATTCATATCTCACATGACTACTACCTGTGGACCAATTTTCAAATTGCTCAGAAAGAATCAACCTGTGGTGTGGAATGATGAATGCCAGGAAGCTTTTGATAGCATTAAAGAATACCTGTTAGAGCCACCTATCCTTGTCCCGCCAGTGGAAGGAAGGCCTTTGATTATGTATTTGTCAGTGTTAGACGATTCAGTGGGTTGCGTCCTCGGTCAACAAGATGAGACTGGTAAGAAAGAGCATGCTATCTACTATCTGAGCAAGAAGTTCACCGACTGCGAGACTCGGTATACAATGCTTGAAAAGACTTGTTGTGCTTTAGCATGGGCTGCCAAACGCCTGCGTCATTATATGGTGAATCATACAACTTGGTTGATATCCCGAATGGATCCAATCAAGTACATCTTTGAAAAGCCTGCTGTTACTGGAAAGATTGCGCGTTGGCAAATGTTGCTGTCTGAATATGATGTTGTGTACAAAGCTCAGAAAGCAATCAAAGAAAGTGTCCTTGCTGAGCATCTTGCTTGTCAACCTCTTGATGATTACCAGCCAATTAAGTTTGATTTCCCTGATGAAGAGATCATGTATCTGAAAGCAAAAGACTGTGAAGAACCACTGGTCAATGAAGGGCCGGACCCCAATAGCAAATGGGGATTGGTTTTTGATGGTGCTGTTAATGCTTATGGTAAAGGAATTGGAGCCATCATTGTAACTCCGCAGGGGCACCACATTCCTTTCACCGCTCGAATAACCTTTGAATGCACAAACAACATAGCTGAATATGAAGCATGCATCTTGGGCATTGAAGAAGCCCTTGACCTGAGAATCAAACACCTTGACATCTATGGAGATTCCGCACTTGTTATTAATCAGATAAAAGGTGAATGGGAGACTCATCATGAGAAGCTGATCCCATACCGTGACTATGCAAGACGTCTGTTGACATACTTTACAAAAGTTGAGCTGCACCATATCCCTCGGGATGAAAATCAGATGGCTGATGCTCTCGCTACTTTGTCCTCCATGTTTCGTGTGAACCATTGGAATGATGTGCCCATGATCAAAGTGCAGCGTCTCGATAGACCCGCACATGTGTTTACTATTGAAAACATGCCAGATCAAGCTAATGAAGATGTGAATGATAAAAAGCCTTGGTATTACAACATCAAGCAATTCTTGCAGAATCGTGAATATCCACCCGGTGCTTCCAACAGGGATAAAAAGACCTTGAGAAGATGGGCTAGCAAATTCCTTCTGGACGGAGAAATCCTATACAAGAGGAACTATGACATGGTCTTGTTGAGATGTGTTGACAAACAAGAAGCTGAGAAATTGATGCATGATGTACATGACGGTACCTTTGGGACCCATGCTTCGGGCCACACTATGTCAAGGAAACTGTTAAGAGCCGGCTATTACTGGATAACTATGGAACGTGATTGCCACAAACATGCTAAGAGATGCCACAAATGTCAAATTTTTGCTGACAAGATCCATGTGCCTCCACATGCTCTCAATGTTATATCTTCCCCGTGGCCTTTCTCTATGTGGGGCATTGACATGATCGGAAGAATTGAACCAAAGGCTTCCAATGGACATCATTTCATTCTAGTGGCAATTGACTACTTCACCAAGTGGGTTGAAGCTGCCTCCTATGCCAATGTGACCAAGCAAGTGGTTGTCAAGTTTATCAAGAATAACATCATCTGTCGATATGGTGTTCCCAACAAGATCATCACTGACAATGGTTCCAATCTGAACAATAGCATGATGCAAGCTTTATGTGAAGAATTCAAAATTGAACATCACAACTCTTCTCCTTATAGACCTCAGATGAATAGTGCAGTTGAGGCCGCTAACAAGAACATCAAGAAGATTGTTCAGAAGATGGTCACTACTTACAAAGACTGGCATGAGATGCTACCTTTTGCCTTGCATGGTTATCGTACTACGGTGCGCAGTTCAACCGGGGCAACTCCTTTCTCTCTTGTGTATGGCATGGAAGCAGTTCTCCCTCTGGAAGTGGAGATTCCATCTCTTCGAGTAATCATGGAAGCAAAATTAACTGAGGCTGAATGGTGTCAAAGTCAGTATGATCAATTGAATCTGATTGAAGAGAAGCGTATGGATGCCATGACTCATGGACAGTTGTATCAAGTGCGAATGAAGAATGCTTTTGACAAGAAAGTCCGACCTCGGGAATTCAAGGAAGGCGAACTTGTATTGAAAAGAAGGATAAGTCAGCAACCCGACCCAAGGGGCAAGTGGACACCTAACTACGAAGGTCCTTATGTTGTCAAGAAGGCTTTCTCTGGTGGTGCTTTGATTCTTACACACATGGATGGTGTTGAGCTTCCAAACCCTGTTAACGCCGATATAGTCAAGAAATACTTTGTCTAAAAAGAAAAGAACAGCGTGATAGGTCGAAAACCCAAAAGGGCGGCCTAGGCAAAAATGCGCTTCCCGGTGGATCAAAAACCCGAAAGGGCGATCCAGGCAAAAGTTAGGGACAAAAAAAAAATGAATATGAAAAAGCTCGCTGAGATTGCACGCAACTCAGGCAAGAATGAGCGCCTCGATGAGCCGAAAACCCGAAAGGGCGGTTCATGCAAAAATGAGGTTGACAATAAAAGACAAGTAACTATATCTGGCAAATCACCATCACCCCTTGGGGCATCTACAACTGTCAATAATTTTCTTCATCAGAGGATTCTGTACTTGTGAATTCAAAATTTCTATGAAATGTAGCGGTCATCGTGTTCAATGTATCACCAACCAATAAAATTACCATTTTCCAAGCTTTGTAAATCCGTGAAGTCATGCCTTTGGCTGACTTTCACTCTTATACATCAATTTGAGCCTGTGCTATTGTTTGAAATTCTACTTTTCTTTCTGCTTTCAATGCTTTATACAAAATATTTCCTTTCCATTTGATAATGTCAACATCTGAAACAAACATTTTTGAAAATTGAAAAATCTTTTTCTGTCTCTTTTGAAAACAAACCTGAGCAATAGGGCACATTTCAATGAAACATGCATGGATAAATGAATGTCAATGTCTATTTCAACACATGTTAACAGCCGGTTACTCCCCAGGATGGTCTGTGGTCAATGGCAAGAATGAAAAAACAGAATGAAAATAAAAAAGTTGAAAAATGCAAATGAAAAGCTCGCTAAGTTGAAAACCCGAAAGGGCGGCTTGGGCAAAAATGAGCACCCCGCTGATTGACAACCTGTGAAGGCAATTCAGGCAAAAATGGGGCAATGAAAAGAATTTATTCCCCGGTGAATCGAAAACCCGAAAGGGCGGTTCAGGCAAAAATGGGGCTTGAAAATGAAAAATGAAAGAATGAAATATCGAAAAGCATTGACCACAGATGCGAACATCTAATGTTACCCAGCACTGACACGCCTAGCAACGGCGACCTATATTCAAGAACTTTCCAAGGGTCCCTCCTCTACAAGTTTATATTGCCCTCAGCCATGGTTTCGATACGTCTCTCAACAACGGTCTCTCCAAAAGAGGTTTTTCCCCTGTGAATATGTTGCAGCACGAGCCACTACGTGCCCAACCTTCCAATGTTTTGTCTGCCTTTGTGAAACTTCTCTGTCAAGTTACAAACCAATCATGCATTTCAAGCATTCATACATGCATAATCATGCATTTTATGTGCTCGTACATCCAATGATCTTGTTATACCATACATACATGCTGCATTTCCAATTTCAATTTCCAATCTAGATCAGTTTCCACTTCCAATTCCAATTTCAAATCAATTCCAATCTCAATTCCAATCCAAATGGCAACCGTCAAATTCAATTTCAATTTCAATTTCAATTCCAACTGTCAAATTCAAATTCAACTGTCAAATTTGATGCAATTTCAACTCTCAAATCTCAAATCTCAATTTCAATTCAATTCAAATTCGAAGCAATCTCAATTTCAATTTCAATGTCAATCTCCAATTTCAATCCAATCTCAATGTCAATGTCAATATCTAATCTCAATGTCAATATCAATATCCAATCCAATCTCAATGTCAATGTCAATATCCAATCTCAACGCCAATTTTCAATCCAATTCCAATCCAATCTCAGTGTCAATTTCAACTCCCAATTCAATGTCAATGTCTATGTCTCAATCCAATTTCAATTTCCAATGTCTCTTTCAATTTCAACTCTCAAATCAATGTTTATGTCTCTGCTCAATCTCAACTTTCAATCCCTCTGCCAATGTCAATTTTCGACTCAATCCAAATCAATGCTAATCCACTCTCAATTTACTCTTGGGCCAACAAAAATGGTCATGTCTATCTCCAAATCAAGTCAATAACAAGTTACCCTCAATTGGTATCTTGTTAAACCAGACTTTCAGTTTGTATCTTGTTACTGGTCAAGTGCCAGGTTCGATCCAAAAAGAACCACTTGTACCTGCTTATATACCCATGCTTCCGGACAAACGACAAGTTCGATCTAAAAGAACAGTTTGTACCCAGCTTATGCTTTGTTATCGGTCAAACGGCAAGTTCGATCTAAAAGAACAGTTTGCACCTTCCCACATGACGTGGTGATGATTCAGCGGCAAGTTCGAACCTAAGAACAGTTTGTATCTACCCTTTTGTCTATATCTCCAGCCAAACGGCCAGTTCAATCCCAAGAACAGTTTGTGTCTGCCTATCTGTTTGTATCTTCAATCAAGTGTCAAGTTCGATCCAAAGAGCAGCTTGCATCTGCCTATATGTCTATGTTTCCGGTCAAGTGCCAAGTTTGATCCCAAGAGAACAGCTTGTACCTATCTCTTGTTTGTATTCCTTGGTCAAGTGGCTAGTTCGACCCAAAGAACAACTTGTACCTTGTTTTCTACTCCCTGGTCTGTCCACCCTGTCAATGTCCACCTGAATCCCCAGTGACATGACATGTTCTATGGACTCCAGTTGTTTGTCTTGCATTCATAATCAAAATATTGCATGGCATTCACATTTTTGAAAATCTGAAGGTGTATTTTTATGTCCAAAAGCAGTGCAAATGTTAATATTTAAGTATCTTCGTCCCGTCAACTCAAAGACTTCGTCTCTTGACTCTCCGGACAAAGAAACTTAAATAGGGGCAGCTGTTATACCCTAATTTTGGACCTAAAAATACTAACTCAATTCTTCTTTTCTTGTATTTCAAGGCATTTGATATGTCTCTGATCAATTACATCTTTCTCTGCATTTTATTTCAATGTTATTTGCAAAATTCACATAGAAGGGTATTTTAGTCGTTTCCTGCATTCAACTCATTTTGATGCTTGAAAATTGTTTGAGTCTTTTAAATTGGTTTGTATAAGTCTTTGTTTCAATCTCATGTCAAAATTCATTTCAAAAAAGTATCAGTTGAGTCATTTTTTAGTCAGTTTAGCCCCTAGGGGCATTTTAGTCATTTTCTATGTCAAAATTTCTTTCAATCTTTAAAAATTTGTTTGAGTCCTTTCAAGTAGTTTGAATAAGTCCTCGTTTCAATTCTATGTCGAAATCCATTTCAAAAATTACATTTGAAGTCATTTCGAGTCAATTTTGCCCCTAGGGGCATTTTAGTCTTTTCAAGTGTCAAAGCTCTGTTCAAATCTTAAAAATTGTCTCTGAGTCTTTTAAACTAAGTTAAGTGAACTTTTGTTTCAATCCCCTGTTAAGAATCCATTTTTAATTTGCATCTGAGTCATTTTCAGTCGTTTTAGCCCCAGGGGCATTTTGGTCATTTCACACGAAATTTCGGCAGAGAGAGGTTACTTTAAAGTACCTCATTTAAGCCATTGGTTCGTTTTAGTCCGTTTTGTCAAATTTTAATCGTTTCACTTTACGTTATGTTCATTTTACAAATTTTAATTCAATTTTATTTTAAATTTCATTTTAGCCCTAAGAATTCTAAAATTTGCATTTTGGTCCTTGTGTCATTTTATTTTAAGTCTTTGTTAATTTTAGGTCAACTTTCGTTTTAAGTGCCTTTTGGTCAAATTACGTTTTGGTCCCCAAAGGTCCAAATATTGCAAAAAGGTCCTTTTTTGTCCAAGTCTTTGCTTTTAGGTCCTTTTTATTTTTGCAGGTCAGCCTCTTTAAAGTTTCAAAATTGCAAAAGAGCCCAAAGTCCAGAATCAGTTCAAGGCCGAGCCATTTCAATCCAGATACAGGTGTCAACATTTCACTAGTCATTAAGTACACATGTCGCCTATATAAAGGCCACATCACTGATTGCACAGCAGAGGAATCAATAATCACGCGCCAACTCATCAAATCACAGAAACAGATTCACACTTTCTCTCTCTATTCTGTTACGATTAAGAACACAGAAATTCCAAGAACACAAGAACAATCACCAAACCCTAATTCACCAGAATCACAAATGGAGCAAAATTGAAGAAGTTCTTCACCGTTCTCAGTGACTCGAAGACGAGTCTTCATCATCGAACGGAGTTCCTCTGCAATTCAAGAACCAATTCTCCACCAGAGGTGGGAATTCGTACGATCACAGAGGGTTTGGGAGAGAAGAAGAAGGAACAAAGAAGATTTGAATCAGAGAAGAAGAAGAGGAAGTTCATTGGTTCAGTTCGCAGCAACAGATCACTCACCAGAAACTCAGAGGAAGTTCACGAAGATCCTCTTCGTATTCTCGCTTGAATCTCCAGGTAAACTCTTAAAACCTTCTCGTTTTTGTTTCGAATCATCATCGAAGGTCTATAACACAAAATAAACGGTGAATCTTGATAGATCCATAACTTAGAAACGTTTTCCTTCGAAAAACTTTGAAAAAATTCAAAAAAAGGTTAAAACCGAAACCCTAAAAATGTAGTCTGTAAAGATTCACCGTTCATTTTGCAAATCCAAGCATGTATTCATAATCAGCGTAGAATTTAGTTCAGTTTAGGGTTTTGTTTCGAGAATTTCGAAGAAGATTTGAAAACGTTGAGATCGTAAGTTTCAAACTTAGATCTTTGAAGATTCACCGTTTGTTTTGAAAAACTGAGTTCAGATTCATAATCGTTGCAAAAAATAGAACGAATTAGGGTTTAGATCCATGAAAATCAGAGAAGTGTTGCCGGAATCTGGAATTCACGGCGGAGGTGATGAAGATTCCGATGAATCTTCATCGTCCTCGGCCGTTTCTTTCCAGAAACCGGCGGAGGAGATGAACACCGGTGAAGAGAGAGGTGAGAGCTTCTCTCACTAGGTTTAGTTTAGAGAGAGAGAGAGAAGAGGAAGAAATGAGCTGGACCGGCCTCTGTATGCTTATATAGAGGCCTGGACCGGTTTGGTTCATCTCTGGTTCACTCCTTCTTCATCTCAACCGTTGGATTTAGATTTGATCCAATTGGATCAATCCAACGGCTGTGCTGGCCCCCTGTAACCACGTGTATGCGCGCCCATGCCTGTTATCATGCTCCCCTGCGTTCTGGTGCATTGGATCTAGGGTTTTGGCTTCCTGGATCCATCCAACGTCCCTGATACGTTTGGATGATCCAGGATCCATCTCCCTTTGGGCCTGGACCTCCTTTCTTTGCAGATCTTTGTGTTTCCTCCTATTTTTGCAATTTCCTACACCTTTTTTACTTTCTGCACCTCTGTATATGCTCAAAATTACTTGGAAATTTCTACAAATTTTTGTGTATATTTTTGATGATTTTTGTGATGTTTATGAGCAATTTGTATACTGAAAATATTGATAAAAAATATTCTTGTTTTTTCTTGCATTATTTCTTGATTTTATGTGAAAATTCTCATGGAAAATCGTCCAAATTCTATTTCAAATTCTTGATATGTTGATGATATATGTTGATTGATTTTGTGAATACTTTGCTACTGTCTTGCTGCATGTGTGTGATTTTTAATTGTTTGCTTGCTTTACAAGTTACCTTTGTGTATAAATAAATGCAAGAAATATCTAGATTTACTTTGTAAATGTTGAGATCATCATGTTGCCTTAATTCTCGTATTAAAACCTGATTCTAAATCTTGAAAAATCACATTGGAATATGAGAGTTATAGGTTGCATGATTCTTGCATTTTATGAGTGAATTTTGGTATAGTTTTGCACTTGTTTAGTTTTATTTTTGTGAAGTCTCCCATGTTTTTATCATGATATTTTGCTTGCTTTATTTTACCCTATGCTACTAACATTTTCTTGTTTCATGTCTCATACTTTCCATAAGCATTCTCATGTCATTCCGTATCCGTCTTATTTCTTGCACTTTAAGTTTCGCCAAGGCTTAGAATGTAACACTTAGGATTTTCTTTGGTACTTTACTTTTATGCAATTTAAATTCCTTGCAAGACCATAGAATGTATCTAGGCCAATGATGTAATAAGGACAATGGACTCTAATGATGTACACCGACACAAGCACCGACACATGCACACACATCACTATAGTATATAGCTAGAATATGCATGTTTAGATGTATATTTAGGATTGTATGTTTAGATGGATGTTTAGGCTTTATACTTAGAAAAATCAATTTTCCAAAAAATGTGAACAACATCACTCAAACCATTTTCTAAATAAACCTTGGGATCAAAATCCCATTGTAATTTTCCCTTTTATTTTCTTAAACAAAATCTTAATGAACCTTAATCATACTTAGACTATCTTTTGCAAATGACTAATCAAACCTCACCTTTTCTAATTCTCATGCCTTTAAGGCCTCTCAATCTCCATTCTTTAAACTCCAATTTTCAAACTTAAAATCAACCAACAAAAAAACAAAAACATTTTTGGAAGAGAACTACGGTGGATTTGATCCCTTAAACGGGTACGTAGGCAAGGAACAAAATTCCTTCAATTCAACTAAAATAAAAATTTAAACACATTCTTCTCCCTCCAATTTCTTCACTTAGAATATCTCTTAGGTTTAATAAACATTTTCAAAATAGCATTTAAAAATAAAGCGCGCGCGTAGAAATTAAAGACGGTTCCTATAGGATACTATAGTCGTTATGGGTGCCTAACACCTTCCCGTAGCGAAAACAACTCCCGGACCTCGATTCTCAAGGGTTTTGCTTACTTTTTTCCCTTCCCAAGAAAAAATAAGATATCACCGGTTTAAAAGGTTCAAATGTAATCAATGTTTGACACCCGAAAAACCAAGATAAAACAATAACAGCTGCCCCTATTTAAGTTTCTTTGTCTGGAGGATCAAGAGACGAAGTCTTTGATTTGACGGGACGAAGATACTTAAATACTAACATTTGCACTGTTTTTGGACATAAAAATACACTCTCAGATTTTCAAAAACATGAATGCCATGCAACACTTTGATTATGAATGCAAGACAAACAAATGGAGTCTACAGAGCATGTCATATCACTGGGATTTAGGTAGACATTGACAGGGTAGACAAACCAGGAGACAAAAGATAGGTACAAACTGTTCTTTGGATCGAACTCGCCACTTGACCATGTAATACAAATAGAAGATGAGTACAAGCTGTTCTTTGGATCGAACTTGCTGCTTGACTGGGGAATAGAAACACAGGACATGTACAAGCTGTTCTTTGGATCGAACTTGTCACTTGACCGGAAACATAGACATATAGGAAGATACAAGCTGTTCTTTGGATCGAACTTGCTACTTGATTGAAAACACAGACAGATAGACAGGTACAAACTGTTCTTTGGATCGAACTTGCTATTTGACTTGGAAGCATAGACAAAAAGGGTTGATACAAGCTGTTCTTTGGATCGAAATTGCGGCTTGATCAATATCACAACATGTAGATTGGTGCAAACTATTCTTTGGATCGAACTTGTCGTTTGACCGATAACAAAATATAAGCCAGGTACAAACTGTTCTTTGGATCGAACTTGCCGTTTGACCGGAAACACAGGCATATAAGCAGGTACAAGCTGTTCTTTGGATCGAACTAGCCACTTGATCAATAACAAGACATATAGCAAGGTACAAGTTGGAAGTTTGATTTGGAAAGATACAAATTGAGAGCAAGTTGATATTGACTTGATTTGGAGATAGACATGACCATTATTGTTGGCCCAAGAGCAAATTGAGGGTGGATTAGCATTGATCGAGACATTGAATTAGAAGTTTGATATTGAAAGGGACATTGAAATTTGAAAACAATCAGAGACATAGACAAAGACATAGACATAGACATTGAATTAAATTGAAAGTTTCACAGAGACATAGACATTGAATTGGAAAGTTGGAATCGAGTTGAATTGGAAATTGAAATTGAGTTGAATTGGAAATTGAAATTGAGTTGAATGGGAAATTGAAATTGAGTTGAATTGAAAGTTGAGATTGAACTGAATTGAAAGTGGAGATTGGAGATGCGACATGTATGTATGGTTTAACAAGATCATTAAATGTATGAGCACATAAAATGCATGATTATGCATGTATGAATGCTTGAAATGCATGATTAGTTTGTAGTTTGACAGAGAAGTTTCACAGAGATAGACGAAACATTGGAAGATTGGGCACGTAGTAGCTCGTGCTATAACATGTACACACAGGAATCCTCTTTGGAGAGACCGTCGTTGA
The DNA here is from genome assembly GCF_051527215.1 of Medicago sativa. Classification (NCBI taxonomy): domain Eukaryota; kingdom Viridiplantae; phylum Streptophyta; class Magnoliopsida; order Fabales; family Fabaceae; genus Medicago; species Medicago sativa. The sequence continues at coordinate 33,673,090 of NC_140755.1, read as the reverse complement.
AAGACGTATCGAAACCACGGCTGAGGGCAATAAAAACTTGTAGAGGAGGGACCCTTAGAAGATTCTTGGATACAGATCGCCGTTGTTAGGCGTGTCAGTGCTGGGTAAACATTGGATGTTCGCATCTGTGGTCAATGCTTTTCATTCTTTCATTCTTTCATTTTTCAATCCCATTTTTGCCTGAACCGCCCTTTCGGATTTTCGATTCACCGGGAATAAATTCTTTTCATTGCCTCATTTTTGCCTGAATTGCCTTCATAGGTTGTCAATCAGCGGGGTGCTCATTTTTGCCTAAGCCGCCCTTTCGGGTTTTCAACTTAGCGAGCTTTTCATTTGCATTCTTTTTCAAAAAATTTTCATTCTGTTTTTTCATTCTTGTCATTGACCACAGATCATTCTGGGGAACAACCTGCTTGTAACATGTATTGGAATAGACATTGACACTCATTTATTCATGCATGTTTCACTGGAATGTACCTTATTGCTCAGGTTTGCTTTCAAAATAGACGGAAAAGATTTTTCAATTTTCAAAAATATTTGTTTCAGACGTTGACATTATCAAAATGGAAAGAAAATATATTGTATACAGTATTCAAAGTAGCAAGAAAGTAGAGTTTCAAACAACAGCACAGGCTCAAATTGATGTAGAAGAGTGAGAGTCAGCCAAAGGCATAACTCCACGGGTTTACAAAGCTTGGAAAATGGTAATTTTATTGGTTGGTGGTACATTGAACACGATGACCGCTACATTTCATAGAAACTTTGAATTCACAAGTACAGAAGCTTCTGATGAAGACGATCATTGACAGTTGCAGATGCCCCAAGGGGTGATGGTGGTTTGCCAGATATAGTTACTTGTCTTTTATTATCAATCTCATTTTTGCATGAGCCGCCCTTTCGGGTTTTCGGCTCATCGAGACGTTCATTCTTGCCTGAGTTGGGTACAATCTCAGCGAGCTTTTTCATATTCATTTTTTGTCCCTAACTTTTGCCTGGATCGCCCTTTCGGGTTTTCGATCCACCGGGAAGCGCATTTTTGCCTAGGCCGCCCTTTCGGGTTTTCGACCTACCACACTGTTCTTTTCTTTTTAGACAAAGTATTTCTTGACTATATCGACATTTACAGGATTCGGAAGTTCAACACCATCCATGTGTGTAAGGATCAAAGCACCTCCAGAGAAAGCCTTCTTGACAACATAAGGACCTTCATAGTTAGGTGTCAATTTGCCTCTTGGGTCGGGTTGCTGGCTTATTCTTCTTTTCAATACAAGTTCACCTTCCTTGAATTCTCGAGGCTGGACTTTCTTGTCAAAAGCATTCTTCATTCGTACTTGATACAACTGTCCATGAGCCATGGCATCCATACGTTTCTCTTCAATCAAATTCAACTGATCATACCGACTTTGACACCATTCAGCCTCAGTTAGTTTTGCTTCCATGATCACTCGAAGAGATGGAATCTCCACTTCCAGGGGGAGAACTGCTTCCATGCCATATACCAAGGAAAAGGGTGTTGCCCCAGTTGAACTGCGCACCGTAGTACGGTAACCATGTAAGGCAAACGGCAACATCTCATGCCAGTCTTTGTAAGTAGTGACCATCTTCTGAACAACCTTCTTGATATTCTTGTTAGCGGCCTCAACTGCACCATTCATCTGAGGTCTATAAGGAGAAGAGTTGTGATGTTCAATCTTGAATTCTTCACATAAAGCTTGCATCATGCTATTGTTCAGATTGGAACCATTGTCAGTGATGATCTTGTTGGGAACACCATATCGACAGATGATGTTATTCTTGATGAACTTCACTACTACTTGCTTGGTCACGTTTGCATAGGAAGCAGCTTCAACCCATTTGGTGAAATAGTCAATCGCCACTAGAATGAAACGATGTCCATTGGAAGCTTTTGGTTCAATTCTCCCGATCATGTCAACGCCCCATATAGAAAAAGGCCATGGGGAAGATATAACATTGAGAGCATGCGGAGGTACATGAATCTTGTCAGCATAGATTTGACATTTGTGGCATCACTTGGCATGTATGTGGCAGTCACGCTCCATAGTTATCCAGTAATAGCCGGCTCTTAACAGTTTTCTTGACATAGTGTGACCTGTAGCATGGGTCCCGAAGGTACCGTCATGTACATCATGCATCAATTTCTCAGCTTCTTGTTTATCAACACATCTCAACAAGACCATGTCATAGTTCCTTTTGTATAGGATTTCTCCGTCCAGAAGGAATTTACTAGCCCATCTTCTTAAGGTTTTTTTATCCCTGTTGGAAGCACCAGGTGGATATTCATGATTCTGCAAGAACTGTTTGATATTATAATACCAAGGTTTTCTATCATTCACACCTTCATCAGCTTGATCTGGCATATTTTCAATAGTAAACACATGAGCGGGTCTATCAAGACGCTGCACTTTGATTACGGGCACATCATTCCAATGATTCACACGAAACATGGAAGACAAAGTGGCAAGAGCATCAGCCATCTGGTTTTCATCCCGAGGGATATGGTGCAACTCAACCTTGGTAAAGTATGTCAACAGACGTCTTGCATAGTCACGGTAAGGGATCAGCTTCTCATGATGAGTCTCCCAGTCACCCTTTATCTGATTAATGACAAGTGCAGAATCTCCATAGATATCAAGATGCTTAATTCTCATATCAATGGCTTCTTCAATGCCTAAGATGCATGCTTCATATTCAGCTATGTTGTTCGTGCATTCAAAAGTTATTCGAGCAGTGAAAGGAATGTGGTGCCCTTGCGGAGTTACAATAATGGCTCCAATCCCTTTACCATAAGCATTGACAGCACCATCAAATACCAATCCCCATTTGCTATTGGGATCTGGCCCTTCAATGACCAGTGGTTCTTCACAGCCTTTTGCTTTCAGATACATAATCTCTTCATCAGGGAAATCAAACTTAATTGGCTGGTAATCATCAAGAGGTTGACAAGCAAGATGCTCAGCAAGGATACTTCCTTTGATTGCTTTCTGAGCTTTATACACAATATCATATTCAGACAACAACATTTGCCAACGTGCAATATTTCCAGTAACAGCAGGCTTCTCAAAGATGTACTTGATTGGATCCATTCGGGATATCAACCAAGTTGTGTGATTCACCATATAATGACGCAGGCGTTTGGCAGCCCAAGCTAAAGCACAACAAGTCTTTTCAAGCGTTGTATACCGAGTCTCGCAATCGGTGAACTTCTTGCTCAGATAGTAGATAGCATGTTCTTTCTTTCCAGTCTCGTCTTGTTGACCAAGAACACAACCCACGGAATCATCTAGCACTGACAGATACATAATCAAAGGCCTTCCTTCCACTTGCGGGACAAGGATAGGTGGTTCCAACAAGTATTCTTTAATGCTATCAAAAGCTTCCTGGCATTCATCATTCCATATAACAGGCTGATTCTTTCTGAGCAATTTGAAAATTGGTCCGCAGGTAGTAGTCATGTGAGATATGAATCTTGAAATATAATTCAGGTGGGCCGGCATCTCTCTGATAGCTCGGACTTTGTCAGGATCAACTTCAATTCCCCTTTGACTGACAATGAAGCCTAGCAACTTTCCTGATCTTACACCAAATGTGCACTTATTGGGATTCAACCGCAGCTTGTACTTTCTCAATCTTTCAAACATCTTTTTCAAATACACAACATGCTGCTCTTCATCACTTGATTTCACAATCATGTCATCAACATACACTTCAATTTCTTTGTGAATCATATCATCAAACAGAGTGGTCATACCTCTTTGATAGGTAGCACCAGCATTTATCAAGCCAAACGGCATCACTTTATAACAGAATGTTCCCCATGGAGTGATGAAGGACGTCTTTTCGCTATCTTCAGGTGACATTCGTATCTGGTTATAGCCAGAGAAACCATCCATAAAAGAGAACACTTTAGACTGAGCAGTACTGTCAACAAGCACATCAATATGAGGCAATGGGAAGTTATCTTTTGGACTGGCTTTGTTCAGATCTCTGTAATCAACACACATTCGAACTTTCCCATCTTTCTTTGGTACGGGTACAATGTTGGCAATCCACTCAGGGTACTCAGCTGTCATGAGGAAGCCCGCGTCAATTTGCTTTTGCACTTCAGCCTTGATCTTAAGAGCCATGTCTGGACGGGATCTTCTCAATTTCTGTTTGACAGGAGGGCATTCAGGTCTTGTCGGTATCCGATGTTCCACAATCTTGGGATCTAGACCCGGCATATCTTCATAGGACCATGAAAAGACATCTGGATAATCACGGAGAAGTTGAGTGATCTTCTTTTTCACCTCTGGCTCAAGTGCAGCACCAATCTTGATCTCTCGCTTGTTTTCTTCAGTACCCAGGTTGATAAGCTCAATCTCTTCCTGGTGAGGCCGAATGGCTCTTCTTTCTTGCTCAAGCAGTCGAGTGATCTCATACGGTATCTCTTCATCATCCTCCTCATCTTCAGCTTCATATACAGGGAATTCAAAATTTGGAGGAACCATAGGGTCACTGTGTTCAACGGGTTTATTATGGTTCAATCTGCATAATATGATTGGGATGATTTTAGAAAAATGTTTTTCATGCAGATTTTTGAAATTAATAAGAAAATACAGATGTTTTGGTTTTTTCTGGCATTACCATTATTTCAAAGAAAAAGGCACTAAAAAGTACAAAGAGTCGCGGAAAAGACGGCAACTTTAATTGATAACGGCAATGCCGAAACAAACATGCCCTTACAAAGATATCACTTTCGCCTTGGGCAGAGCGAAAGAATTGTTATTTTGAAAACAAAGAAAAACATGAGCAACAAGACACATTACATGGAAGCATGCATGACTAAAGGAACATCAATGGCCTCCCAATTTCTCACGGTGCCTCCTGGTACAACAAACGTAGGCACATAACTACTTTCAGCAGCATCTTCAGCAATAGCATTGATGAACCCAGCACTATAGAAAGTTCCTGTTGAAACGCCTGAGGTCGGGGAGAATCCAAGGCCCTCTTTACGCTTGTTTTCCAAAATCTGTATCACTTTGCCCCAGCCAGCAACTTGCTCTTCTTGAACAGCTTTCTGGGCGTCTTTCAATGAAGCCATACTAACAATAGCTCTCCGGGGTTCTGCACCTTCAACAGTCAAGCCTTGAAATGACGTCCCTTCAGCGGACCCATTATTCACAAACTTGAGCTTCTGGTGCAGAGTAGAAGTTGCTGCCCCAGCATCGTGAATCCACGGTCTTCTGAGGAGATAACTGTAAGAAGCGTTGATGTCCATGACCTGGAAAGTGATCTGAAATGTCTCAGGACCAATGGTAATTGGTAGATCTACCTCCCCAAGAACATCCTTGCGAGATCCGTCAAAAGCCTTAACCAAATAGCTGCTTCCCCTCAGAGAAATTCCATGATGGCTCAACTGTCTCAGTGTAGATTCAGGCATTACATTTAAGGATGATCCAGTGTCCGCCAGCACATTGGATATCATGTCAGACTTACAGTGTACTGAGATATGCAAAGCTAAGTTGTGGTATTTCCCTGCTTCGGGGAGCTCATCGTCACCAAACCCCAAGTTATTGCAAGCAATAATGTTACCCACTATTCCATTGAACTGATCCACGGAGACTTCATGATCAACATAGGCATGTTCCAGTACTTTCATTAACACTTTCCTGTGAGCTTCTGAGCTTAGGAGCAGAGACAAGATGGATATTTTTGACGGAGTTTGCAGAAGCTGGTCTACAATCTTATAATCGCTCTTTCTGATAAGCCTCAGAATTTCGTCCAGATTAGACTCGTCAATAGATTGGCCTGATGGGCCGGTGTTCCTGTCAACAGGAGGAGTAACTGGTGGAGTTATTTTAGCAACAGGTGTAACCACCTTCTTTTGGAACAAGGGCGGGCAGACTTTTCCGCTTCTCAGAGCTGTAATTTCTCCAGCAATGTTATCAACCGTAGCTGGGGATACCAGAGGCACTTCCACCCCATTCTCAATCATAGTCGCATAATACTTGTAAGGGATTGCCTTAGTAGAGGCATAAGATACCGGGCCAGGTAACCTGATTACTAAGGGTTCAACATTCTTTGCCTGTGGCACACCCCCAGTAGGAGAATCATGAAACACTGGCACAATCACACAAACATCACTGGCAATCAAGTGTTTGCTATCCATTAGGCTTTGTATATCACCTTGCACCGCACAACAACCCATAGGATTTTGAAGACATACTGAACAAGAAGCATGATCGTGATTAAACAAAGAAGCCTGGCAAAGTTTGACATGTAGCGGTACCAAAGGAGTAGCAACATTACGGACATCTAAAGTGGGAGCTTCTCGAGGAACATGAACTCCTTCGAAAGCCTCGATCATGTTAACGGCAGCATGGTTTGGAAGTGGATTGTCGAGAACATGAGGAACACTATTTTCAAAAGTCAATCGTCCTCTGTCTATTAGATCCTTTACAATGTACTTCAGAGCATAGCAACCTTCCACATCGTGGCCTTGAGCACCCTGATGGAAATCACAAGTCAGATCCTGCCGGAACCTGGGAGGCAATGGTGTAGGCGGAGGCTTGCCTGGTCTGGTGACGCAGTGGCCTTTAGCAAGTAGGGTTGGGAGCAGATCGGCATACCGCATTGGTATTGGTGGAAAATAAGTCTTGGGCCGAGGACCCTGTTGTTGCTGCTGTTGCTGTTGAGCAGGAGGCTGCTGTTGTACTTGCTGAGCAATGGCATTAACGGGCACTGGTGGTTGACCCGGTGGCAGAGGATATTGCTGGTAGAATGGTGGGAAGAAAGGATGTTGAGAGTACTGCATGTATTGGTAGGGTAGAGGTAACTGAGCAGCAGTTGTGGACTGGTTACCAGATACCATCCCTACTTCAGATTCTTTCTTCTTATGGTGGCCATTACCATACTTCTTAGGTGCACTAGCTGAAGATTCCCCCTTTTCAAGAACAATGATACCTTCTCTGACAGCCTCCTCTAGACGAGTTCCCATAGTAACCATGTCGGAGAAATTATTCGGAGCAGAGACTATCATTCTTTCAACATATTCCTTCTTCAAAGTTTTCAGGAATGTTTGTGTTAGTTCTTCCTCATCAAGCCGAGGAGAAACACGGGCAGCTGCCCCTCTCCATCTCTGAGCATATTCACGGAAAGTTTCATCTGACTTTTGAGACAAAGACTTAAGAGAATCCCTATTCGGCTTCAATCGGGTGTTAAACTCATAATGATTTTCAAAAGCAGCAGCGAGTTCCTCAAAAGTATGGATATTGTCTTTACTTAAACCAGTGTACCAGTCTGCCGCATCTTCCATCAAGTTATCCTGGAAGCAGTGGATCATCAACGCATCATTACCTGCGTAGTTGGCCATCTTTCGGACGTACCGATTGACATGGCTATGTGGACAAGAAGTTCCATTGTATTTATCAAAATCTGGCACTTTGAACTTCTTAGGAACCTCAAATCGGGACACCAGGCATAGATCACGAGCCTTAGCAGAAACACCGTTCCCACGGTTAGCTTTGACCTCACGGAGTTCTCCAACCAACTCTCTTAGCTGTTTTCTCATAGCCTCCATTATAGGGTCTTGTCCACGCGGAGTGTCAACATCGATTACCTGTTGCACAGTGTGTACAATAGGATCGGTAACAACAGTAGTTACTTGAGGCATAGAGGTAGATGTAGGAGTAAAAGTTGTCATAGGAATCTGTCCTTGATTGCCAATACCAGAAATACCAGCCATGTTTCTTGTGCATCAGACATCAGCCATGTTTTCTCATAGCCTCCATTAGATGGAATCATTTCAGTAGAAGCTGGAACAGATGTGGCTGGTTGTTCTTGTGTAGCCATCATAGTGGACATAGCGTCATGAGCCTTAGCCAAGTCTTCTTTCATAGCAGCCAATTCGGCACGGAGCTGAGCATTTTCTTCTTCAAAGTTAGCCATGTTTCTTCTCTTGTACAATCTTGTTTGATGAACTCTATCTGGTTGGTAAACCTTTCGAGCACGAGCCACTTTTCAGACTGCGGCAGAAGAACCAGGAGGCAATGAGCACGAGAGAAGTCTTTTGTGACCAATGAATGCATATGATGCATGAGATGTGTTAATGCATATGCAAAAAGACTCTTTTTTGTGTTATAGAAGGGTTTTAAACAAATTAGAAATTTGTAAACATTACTAAACAATTGAAACATCAAAACCAGACAAAATAATCAAACATCACAAAGTCTTACAAGATAATTCCCTTTGAAATACTAAGTCAAGGGATAGACTTTGAAATGTAAAACAATAACAACTGGAAATAACAACGGGAAACAGAAATCCTCAGACATAGGAAGTGGAAGCATCATCCTCAGACTCAGACCCAGACTCATAGCTGCAGTATCGGGCATAGAAGTTACGGGCCCCCCTAGCCCTCTTGGAGTCCCTCATAAGCAACTTATCCTTTTCTTCAATTTCTTTCCTAGCTTTAGCCAACTCTTTCTTCAGTGTCAACACCTCATGAGTCTTCTGTTCATCTTTTCCATCCAAAGTCATGATCAAGTTCTCAGCCTCATAGTATCTAGTCCTCCACTGGTGCTTCTCCCGACTCTCCATAGCTAGATGCTCCTGATACATCTCCTGAGTAGGTGGGAGTAGAGGCAAAGGCATGGTTGGAATAGATGCAGACACATATCTCATGGCGGGGTAAGGCATGCCAATCTTCTCAGCTTGGTTTATCACCCACTGTGTATAGGCCTCATGAGCAATACCGGACCTCACACCCATATGCTTCACCTCTTTCTTCCGAAGCTTGGACCAAGCCTCTATGAAATCTTCTCTTATTCCTGTGGGAGCATTGGAATAGCGGAAGAAGTTTTGAGATGTAGCAAGATTGATGGGCTTCTCTTTCATCGGAAAACCAAATTGTCGCAAGGCGAGCTCCGGATTATAGTTGATTCCACCCCGGGTACCAAGAAGAGGTACATTAAGAAACTTTCCTCCACCAAGGATAATTTCTTTGACTCTAGCAGCGGGAGTGAGCCAAACCACTTCATTAGGGGTGAGAGCCATGATCCTCTGTGAAATAGTCCAATTCTCTGGATTATCATGGAAAGACTTCGGAAGGTGCGATATAAACCACCTATAGAGGAGAGGTATACAACAAACAATGTATCCACGACCCTTGCCGGATCGATCGTGAATAGCATGGTATGTGTCAGCTAGCAAAGTAGGAACCGGATTCTTGGAGTGGAAGATCATAATAGCATTCATGTCCACGAAGTCATCAAGATTTGGAAAGAGAATAAGCCCATAGATGAGGAGTGCAAGAATAGCTTCAAGAGTGTCCTGACAAGTGGTCTTGAGGTTCGCTTTCTCAAGTAGATACTCCAAAGTGAACCCTCGGATGTGAGCCTTAGTGACAAGATTCCTGGAAACATCGGAAGTCTTGAGATGAAGATCACGGGCAATAACCAATGGAGTAGGAGGATTCTCAAGTCCCGCGAAAGGTACCCCCTTAGCAATAGATAGATCCATCAAGCAAGAATAAGCCTTGAGTGTGGGCACCAACTGAAAGTCGGGAAAAGTGAAGCACCGATAGTCCCGATCATAGAATTGCACTAGAGTGTGCACAAGTTTCTCATCCACATTAGTCTGGAGAAGGGTAAGTAAGGCCCCGAAACGATGTCGGAAACCAGTCGGATCCTCGATCTTGAGTGCCAAATCTCTCAAACTAGCCAAATCCGCTTCCTTGAACTTGTAAGACTTAGTCTTCCCCATTCCTACAATGTTTACAAATTCAATTTGTCTAAGCCCTTCGATAAAATTCATGGAAAAGAGTTTATGTATGTATGCATGTATGCATGTATGCATGATTATGTTCAAGTACGGAGAAAACATGGTGGGTTGTGATTCAAAGTCAAGGAGTCATGGGTGGACACGGTGTCCGGTGAATCTAGGGCTTTAGGTAATAGTAACCGGGTTCTAAAAAGGGTTCCCAAGTTGCAACCTCTCCGACGTATATCATGGTGTCACGAGACAAACACTCGCTCCATGATTATTCGTAAGAAGGTCTAACTTGAGTGTAGTATCGCGTGACGACTAAAATTCGAGACAACACTCGGTTTAGCCTCCGCACTACATCCTAGAAGATGGCCATAGATGGGTTTGGTTATCTACGGTTCATAGCGTCGTAGAACAATTAGAAGTAAAGTGCCTAAACGCGACAACACGCGCCGACAACATCACCCCCAAAATGCCTCAGCTATGTGGGATTGATCGCATAATCCAATACACGAGGCAACCCTCGGAATGAATTGTCGATTATATCCCCCCTACATCCTAAGTTCACTCAGCCCGGGTGTAGGACTTTTGATATTCTCACCCCACACGTTTGCAAGAATTTAAGCATTTATTCACATAAGTAAAAGAAGCAAGTAAAAACAGAGCGCAAGCGTGAAAATAAAGACTAGGCGTAACTCTCGAATCTCCCCAGTGAAGTCGCCAGCTGTTTTATCTTGGTTTTCGGGTGTCAAACATTGATTAAGCTTGAACCTTTTTAACCTTTGATATCTCATTTTTCCTTGGGAAGGGAAAAAATAAGCAAAACCCTTAAGAATCGAGGTTCCGGGAGTTGTTTTCGCTACGGGAAGGTGTTAGGCACCCATAACGACTATAGTATCCTATAGGAACCGTCTTTACTTTCTACGCGCGCGCTTTATTTTTAAATGCTATTTGGAAAATGATATTTACACCTAAGAGTTTACTAAGTGAAGAATTGGAGGGAGAAGAAGATGTTTGAATTTTTTATTTTATTTGAATTGAAGGAATATTGTTTCCTTGCCTACGTACCCTTTTAAGGGACCAAATCCACCGTAGTTCTCTTCCAAAAATGTTTTTGTTTTCGTTGGTTGATTTTAAGTTTGAAAATGGGATTTTGAAGAATAAGAGAGAGAGGCCTCAAGGGCATAAAATTGTGAAAATATGAGGTTGAATCAGTCATTTTTGCAAAAGAACTCTAAGTATGATTAAAATTCATTAAAGTTTTTGTTTAAGAAAATAAAGAGAAAATCAATGGGATTTTGATCCCAAAGTTTATTTAGAAAATTATTTGAGTGATGTTGTTCATATTTTTTGAAAAGATAATTTTTGTCTAAGTTTCAAAGTTCCTAAACATACATCTAAACATACATTTCCTAAGCATACATCTAAAGTATCCATGTGATGTGTGTGCATGTGTTGGTGCTTGTGTCGGTGTACATCATTAGAGTCCATTGTTCTTTACATATGCCCTAGTTTACATTCTATGGTCTTGCAAGGAATTAAAAGCATAAGGTAAAATACAAGAATTCCTAGGTTTTACACTCTAAATTTTGCATGAATTTTAAAGTGTAAGAAAGATAAAGACCAAGAATATAAGATGGAGGGTGAGATGCCTTATGGAATGCATGAAACATGAAGTAAAGTGGTTAGTAGCATAGGGTATCATAGAATGGAAATTATAAGCAAAAGAAACACTAAAAACTTGACAAAAAAAATGATAAAATCCTTAACCTACAAGTAGTAAAGATATGCCTAAAGTTTATCATAACATCAAAGCAAGTATATGACCTATAGTTCTCACACCATGACAATCTCCTAGAGGCTTTATTACAATCAATAATGTGAGGGTTATAAGAACACATTCAAGTTAAGAATTATGATATGTTTAAACATATTTGGCACTTTATCTTCACAAACCAATATTAACATGACTTGTAAAACAAGTAAACACATACAATATATTCACACACAGTAAAAACACTTCAAAACAGCAAGAAATCCATTGCAAATTCACACTTCACAAATCAATATCATGTGTCATGATTAGGGATCAAGAACATGCACCTTTCACAAATTTTTAATGCAAAATATCACAAAATAGCAAGAAAAGTATCACATTATTAATTTTTTTAATATGCAAAATCATCACAAAAATATCACAAAACTAACAAGAAATATACATGAAATTCTTTTTAGAATTTTAAAGGATTTTTAGACTCAAACACATGCAAAACTTCACAAATTTTTAACAAAAAGCAATAAACAATTAACAAGAAAATATCACACATATTTTTAATCAAGATTTATTATGTAAAACAGATCAAGAATTACAAAAAAAAAATACAAGAAAACAATTAGGAAAATTTTTAGGAAGTTTAACAAAGTTTTCAAGTGAAACAGTGGTGTAAACAACAACATGCAGTGTTAAAATAGCAAGAAAATAGGTAAAACGAAATCCAGTACAGAAAACAGGCCCAAGCCCACACACATATGGATCCTGGATCATCAGGGAGCTTGTGGAACGTAGGATTGATCCAGGAACACTAACCCTAGATCTAACGGTGGAGATTCAAGGCCCAGGGGTGAACCAGACTGGTTCAAACGAACCGGTCTGGTTCATGCACCTATATAAGTGCAACAGACCAGTCTAAGGTCATTTTCACTCTTCGTTCTCTCTCTCTTCTCTCAAATCTAGTGAGAGAAGCTTTCACTTCTCTCTAAAACTCCGTCGTCTTCTCCGGCGGACTTAACCACCGCCGGTGAAGATTCCGGTGACGGAACCCTAATCCTCTCCGATCTACATGGATCTAAGCCCTAAACTAACCTATTTTTCATGCTGATTTCAAATACGAGCTTAGATTTGAGAAATAAACGGTGGAACTCTGTAGATCTACGCTTGATGTTTTGGTTTCGAATCTTTTTCAACTTTTTCGAAAGAACAGGTTCTGGAATTTGTTGATCTACTTCGTTTCACCGTTTATTTTTGTTTATAAGTCATCGATGAAGATTTGAAATAGAAACGAGAAGGTTTTTATGAGTTCACCTGTTGGAAACTGGAGATTCGAACCAAGAGAAAGGTGAGAAGGATGTTGAAGCTTCTTTTTTGTCTCTGATGAATATTTTGATTCAAACTTCGAAAATAAATCGAAGTTTCTTCGTCTTCTCACTCTTCGTCTTTTTCGAACTTTTCTGGTGCTTGATTCTCTTTCGTTTCCACTTCGATCCTCTTCTTCTCTTCCTAAATCCTTCGTGATTGCGTTGGATTCGTCACTATTGGTGATGAATCTACGCTAGAATTGCGAAGGTGCAAATTCTATGATGAAGATTCCTCAGAGAATCTCTGAGAATTTGTAAATTCGGACTGATTTTGTGAAATAATTGTTGAATTGAGTTTTGCGTGATGAAATTGGTACGAATTTTGTGATGAATTGAGGTGGATTTTGATTCTGGACAGTTAGGGTTTAGGATTTGGGGATGAAGTTCTTCATGAACTTCATCGTGTTCTTCGGGATTTTCTGGGTTTGATTTGTTTGATTCTGGAGAGAGAAATGAAAAGGTGTTTATGTGAGTTGGCAGAAAATGAATGGTGATCCTGTGCATTGATGACTTGGCCCGTATTTATAGCTGACATGTGTTACACTTTGGCCAATAGCTTGCTGACATGTGTTCCTGGGTTCAATGGAATGGTGACATGTGTCCTGGACCTTAACTGATTCGGCCTTGACTGATTTTTGGACTTGAGGGCTTTTCTGCAAAAAATAGAGTGGTGGACTAAACTGCAAATAATAAAAAGGACTTAAAATTGAAAATAAAAAAAGAATTGAGGACTGGACTGAAAATAAAATGGAAAATGGACTTCTTTGCAAAATTTGACAAATTCGGAACTTGACTAGAAATTTTAAAAGTAAAAGGACCAACAATAAAAAATAAAAGTGGATTAAAAATTTGTAATTTGAAGAAAATTTAAAGTGAAACGAAAAAAATAAAACGAACCAAAGGACTAAAATGAACAAACTGACTTAAATGAGGTACTTCAAAGTAACCTCTCTTTGTCAAAATTTTACGTGAAATGACCAAAATGCCCCTAGGGACTGAAACGACTCAAAACGACTCAAATGCAATTTTATAATGTTTTTAATGGGGAATTGAAGCAAGAGATTATACAAGCAAATTGAAAAGACTCAGAGACAACTTTTAAGGATCAAAAGAGTTTTAACAATGGAAATGACTAAAATGCCCCTAGGGGCTAGACTGACTCAAAATGACTTTAAATGTAATTTTTGAAATGGATTTTGACATGGAATTGAAACAAGGACTTATACAAATCAAATGAAAAGACACAAACAATTTCCAAGGACTAAAGTGAATTTGAATGCAGGAAATGACTAAAATACCCTTTTTCATGAATTTTGCAAGTAATATTGAAATAAAATGCAGAGAAATATGCAATTGATCAGAGACAAATTCAAATGACTTGAAATGCAAGAAAACATAGACAAATACACAGTTGAAAAGATTTTTAAGGCTAAATTGAGAGATAAAGCAGAGTAAAATGTCAGTGTAAACCATAGCAAATTGGCAATTCTTCAAGAGTAATAGACATATATTAAAGATGAAAAAATATTTTGAGCAAGTATTTTTAGGTCCAAAATTAGGGTATAACAAAACCGAAGGCATCTACAAACCACCTGATTTCGCTGTCAAGTCGACAGCCGATGCAAAAGTTGTTGTGGTCATATTCCTCGTCCTCAGCAGGGAGGAACCCGCGATAACCGTCCCTCATGCCATCACCAGGGCTGCTGTACCAATTGTTGCAATAAACAGGGCGAACCATGTAGAGGGGAAACCGTCTCCTATGCCACATACAATCATAATGGTAGGGAGTACCTATTCCCAGTACGTCATGCCGGTATTGGTACAACTTTCTGGTCTTCAGGAGCGCATTGAAGTCCTTGAAGAGCTGCCTGCGATCAGGAAGGGGATAACTAGTAGCCCTCAACAGAACCTCAAAGTATTTGGCGCTGTTAGAGCCAGCACTTATAGCCTTCTTGAGCAAATAATTCACCACGTGAAGTTTTGGTTGATCATGAAGAAGCTGTTGAGTGCAGCGGATTAGGCAGAACATGGGATGGCCAGCGTGCCCCAAACGCCATGAGAACCTTATAGTTTGATAAGTGAGGTCAAGTTCAGAAAGCAACTTGACACAGCTAATGTTGAGGACCCTTAGGACTTCAGTAGTACGGCATATATAACAATGTCGTTTGTTAGTTCGCATAAAGTTGCAAAAAGAAGGAGCGTCATCAGCAGCAACCCTCTTGGCTATGTTAATGAGAAGATCATCGCCCAGAAAATTCATTGTTTTTTGGAAGAAATGAAAACTTGATGGTTTTCTTGTTTTTAAGAGAAAGGAGAATGGTAGAACTTTCAGGAGAAGTTTACTATTTATAATAGAGGTAGAAGTTGACGGGAGTTATAATTTGCGGTTTCCTATAAGGTACAGATGTACACACGTGGCATTTGGCATCTGCAGATTTGCCTTGGAATAAGAGGGAAAATGTAAAGTTTATTCATTTAATTATTTTTCATTTTTTTCTAGAGTCATCATTGAAAGAAAAGTTTACGGTTTCCCAAATAGTTTAACTTGTTTGGTTAAACAAAAAAGGAACTTTTTAGTTTCTCATCATTATAGTTTCTTGAAACTTGTTCCAATTAAGTAATTTTATGATTTCTTAATTGAAATAAATTGGCAACTAAAAGGATGAAAATAAAAAAAATATAATGCCATTAAAACGGTAATCTTACCGTTACAAAATCACAAGATTAGGAAAGAGAAAATTGTTTGGAAGTAATAACAATTACAAGGGATTGGTAGTTAAATGACAAACTCAGAAAAGAGTTGGTCGAGTTTGCCTTTGAATTCGAGAAGCTTTTCATCGAGAACTTTGTCATTGTTAGCAAGAGCCTGTATTTGCTGCTAGGTTCGCTTCGAATCCTTGGCTTTATGTAGGACAACAATGACCTCTTGTTTCATAAGTTCCTCTTTGCTCAAAAGAGTAGCCTTTTGGGACTCGAGTTCTTGGATTTCTGCTTTGCGTTTCGCAATAGCAGCATCGATCTCACCAACTTTCTGCTAAATAATCGGGGTTTCCTTTTGAAAGGCTTCGAATTTTGCATTAAAGGCAGTAACGTCTGCCAAGAGTTGATCGCAGCGTTGTTGTTGCTCTGCAAGTTGAGCCTGACTAGTTTTCTTCTCTTGAAAACTCTGGTTAATACTGTCGAGAAGAGGTTCCAACGCTAGAGAGAGGTCTCGAAACTTCGAACCAAAGGGGAGCTCACCTAGTTTATGAAGTAGTCATTTTACTTCGTCGACAACGTTTTCATCTTGCTCAATGGCCTCCAGCAGGTTAACTCTCAAGACTTTATCTCGAAATTCCGCTAAGAGGTTCTCTTTTGAAGTTTCTAACGGATCGTCAGCAGAAACGTTTGAAGATTTCCCACTGCTTTTCGAGAAAAGTATGCCGTTTTTCATTAGGAAAGCAAAGGCGTCTAGGGGGTTAACTTTCTCGAGACGATCCAACTCTTCTTGACCAATGATTGCATCCGTCAAGTCCAGGTCTGCCATTGACGGGATGTCTCTAGACAAATAGTGACCCAGATCAAGGACGTCCTTCTCAAAATCTGGTCTTTCTTCTTCGATCATCCTGTCAAAAGCTAGGCCCTCATTTTGTGCCTTTGATGGTTGGATAGGAGAAACAACCACAACGTCGGGAGAACTAGTCTCGACGCCCTCTTCTTCCTCGACAATGGGAGTTGGAGTTACTTTGTCAGCAGGAAAAAGTTGACCCTGTTGGGATGTGTCAGCAATGCCATGATCAACACCCTGCAAAAGATATAACAAATATTGCAAGGAATTGTGTAAGTAACATAAAATGAAATACGTCAAGGATGGCATCAGATTAATAAAGTACCTTCGAAACGTTATCACCTACACAGGATTGGGCACTGTTAGGGTTAGAATCCTTATGGCCATGCTTCCTTCTCTTAGGGCTCGATTTGGCCGGGGATCCTTCGGTATGCGTTTTCTCGATGGTAATTTCTCGTGCTTTATGTTTCCTTTTCCTTCGGGTTTCTTTGGTTTTGGGCATTTTCGAAGTTGTGGTAACTTCGATAGCCTCGGAGGTGGAGTCAGGCTGAAAGAATGTCAGCAGTAAGAAACCATTCTACAGAGTAGTACTCGAAAATAAATCGAGTCAAATGGGACTTACGTGATCTTCAGGTCCAAAGTCCTCAGTTCCCTTGGGAGACGGTTCGGGAGAAGGTGCAATTTGTTTCTTCTCTGATTTGGAAGTTTTTTTCTTTTTCGGTGGTTTCCCTGATTTGGACTTCGACGGTTTCGGTGCATCCTCATCATCGCTTTGGTCTCCATCTTTTTCCAGAGAAACAGCTGCAAAAACAAATGGATAAAAGATAAATGGTAATTGTTTTCCTATCTAATTTGTTTATTTGCTCTAAATTTGAACAGATCCATACCTACTCCTATTGGAGAAGTGATTCGAATGTGAGGTAGGTCTAAGCTAAGATGACCTCTAAAAGTATATAGGTCGTATTATGATGCAGTCACTTTGTCCTCATCTTTCTTTATTAATTGTTGTTTCATTCCAAGTAAAGAAACACAAGGTAACCATTTTGGATATGGTGGCCTAAAATCTAATTCCAGTTCACTGGTTGGCAATGGTGGGAATTTCGTTTTAAAGTGCAGTGCAAAAAGGTATTTACTGGGGGTAAAAGGTGGAAACTTCATCGAAGGAAGTTTATCATAAATTTTATCTCTTAAAGTTTGGGCGGCATAATTGACTGTCCTTGTTAAATGTAAATGATCATATACAGTTTGAAAGTATTTTTGAAAAGCCTGAATTTCTCGAATATGTGTACCTTTGGTCTTCTTAGTCCTGCTCTGCACAATGTTAAAAGCAAGGATTAGTTGAGGAAGTATTTGATCAGGATTCACTCGATTGGTCTGGCATTTATAATAATCCTGCCACCATCGAAAAAATGCTTCAGTGCATGATGTAGATAAAGCAAATGTAATGGGCTTGAAAATAAGTGTTTGTTTTTCGGCCTGGCGTAATGCTGATCTCCAGAATATTTCTATCAGTGGATGCCTCAGTTCATCTATGCTTTTAAACAAGGAAGTAGGCCTGGGTTGAACCAAACCAAATTATCGAGCGACATGATTTGGCTGATAGCCGTACAACCCATAGGGACCACCAGCTAAGATCCTGCTCGACAAAAGCGTGGGAGTCAAATAGGCTTC
Organism: Medicago sativa; assembly: GCF_051527215.1. NCBI lineage: Eukaryota > Viridiplantae > Streptophyta > Magnoliopsida > Fabales > Fabaceae > Medicago > Medicago sativa. The sequence continues at coordinate 33,654,972 of NC_140755.1, read as the reverse complement.
CTAGATGGCATTAGTCTCTGCCTCATCTTCGGCAGAAGTTGCTGGAAATTCGCTTGTAAACCAGGCTGGCCCTCGAAGTCTGCTAGTAAATGGGGCCATAGCAGGAGTAAAAGTGTCACATCCTAGAAGAGTATTAAAAGCAATGGAAAACAAGTCCTGGGAGGACCTATTTCCATATTGGAGCATGGCCAAGCCTATGCCTTCAATAGAGCTATCTTCATAAGCTTTCGAAAGACGGGTAGGAAGAGTAACATCCGATTTTGTCCTAAAAGTGGCCAAGAGCCATAGTTGAAATAACCAAATGGGACCAGGTATGACTAGACTGCCTCGAGATGGGTATTCTTTAATACTAGATACAGCTTGGTTCAAATTCTCATACAGAGACCCTAAGATAAGTTTGCCTAGGCAAATGTCTTTGCCTTTGTGTAACTGAATGGCTAAAGTTGTTAGTTTTTTGGGAATCTGGACAGATCTCGAACAGAAAATGAACCTAGATAACCAATAGGTCAAAAAGGCAATATGCTCTATGTCAGAAACTTCGGTAGACGAGGTATCATGGTGATCTATGATGAAATTTCCGTATGCAGGCCTGGCAAAGTCGAATGAGAATCCTGATTGATGATTATCAGGATCGAAGGTTTGGCCAGTAGGTTTGAGGCCAGTGATGCCTGCAACATCTAGTAAAGTAGGTGTGAGCATACTACATTTTAAGTGGAGACTATTGGTCGAAGGATTCCAAAAGTGTAAGGCAGCAGTTATCAACTCATTATGATATTTGGGTCCTTGCCTAGATAGTTGGATAAGGTTGAAGATTCCTATATCTTTCCAAAATCGGCCTTTTTTCTTTTCTAGCTTGTTTACCCAACCAATGTAGGGTTCACTTTCACTAACTTTTGGCTCTGTTCTGAATTTGGATTTTAAGAAACTCAAATCGTATGGACCCGTGGTGAAAATCAAAGGGAGTTGTTCTTCAAAACAGGGAAAAACTGCATTAAGACTTTCTGGGGTTTCTTTGTCTATTGGAAGCGGCCCTAATAATGCATATGGTGATTTAGGGCAAGAGATAATTACCTGGGATTTCCAGATTTTCTCTTCAGCTTCCTTGATGTCTGGCTCTTCTATGAACACATGAGCGCCAGCAGAAAATTCCTTGGAGAAATTAATATGTTCGTTATTTTTCGCAACCTTTGAGGAGGAGCTTTCCGCATGTTGGAGTAAGCCCTAATAGCCAATCTATGTTGATTGGGTTTGGCTTTGTATCATGATATTGATATAAGTATATATTGTGAATATATAATAACTAGGCATTTCTTTATTGATTTTGTTTTGTTTCAAAATAATAAAGTCCCTAGAATAGTTAGTCTGTTTTATGGAACATTAAGTATAACATAATTGTGAGACCCTATTAAACACAAGGACATTATTCTTAAAGTATCCGTAGTCAAGCTTTATTGAGAAGTGGGATATCATTAAAGCATAGAGACTATTATGTGGGTAGACTGATGATCACATCTCACAGATCATGGATAAAAGAGTTATCAAGTCTTCACATAGATATAAATATTAGGAGTAATATTTATATTGGATTAACCCGCTATGAGAATACTACATAGTAAAAGTTATGAAAAGTGTCATAAGATATTCTCATAGTGATAGTGGTGTATTCCACCCTTCGACCTGAAACCGCTATGTACCCTAGATGTTGGAGTCGAGTGCTTTGTCACCATTCAAACGTTGTCCGTAACAGGATAACTATAAAGTTGGTTGATGGGTACTCCATGAATCATGCTGAGGGACATGAGTGACCTAGATGGAATTTGCCCCTCCTACATAACAGGAGAAATGTCTACGGGCCCAATATTGAACTAGACAAGGATGACACGGTCTATGCCTTGTGTTCAATATAGACATGAGGGCAAAAGGGTAATTATACTCGTGATCATTATCACAGAAAGGTTTCGTCAGATCACATGACATTCTCGTCACTTGGGTAGCAGTGATGTGTTGCTAGATACCGCTCACTGTTTATGATATTAAATATGTGATTTAATATTATTGCCAACGTTATGAGAACCTATAGGGTCACACACAAAGGACAGATAGATGAGAGAAATAAATAAGTAAGACTTATTTATAAAATAATAAGTAAGACTTATTAGTAATTAAATAATTAAATATGATTTACTATTTAATTTACGAAAAATAGAGAAACGCGGTCCACCGTAAGGTACGGTGTGTTTAAGTGAAATATGGTGCACCGTAAGGTATGGTGTACTTAGGTGCTTGTCTTGCTGACCACACAAGTGATTCTATTAATAGAACCCTTGTGTTGAAGCATTACTAACTTTTTGTGAGTGTTTAACCTAATTCACAAAAGTTGTGAAACCCTAGCCGCCGCTCTCTAAACCTTCTTCTCTCTGAATCTCCGTTGGAATTGGCTAGCACCGGTCATCGGAGAAGTTCTGTTGGTGTGGACTGAGTAGAGGCATCGCTGCTTTGCTTTGCTCGTGACCAGAAAGATTTCTTCTACAGAGGTTCTGCTCTTCAAGAGGTAAACACATAATCTTAAAGTGTTTAAGTTTCTGTTTGATTTGTGATTAATGATTTAATCAAGATCCGTTTCAATGGGATTTCTTCCGCAAAGAGGATTAAATTTTTTGAAAAACCCCTCTTAAAATCCCTTCAGTGGTATCAGAGCTCCGGTTACCATTAAATCATTGAATTCAAATCTTTTGTGTTTGTCTAACACGTTGATTACATGCTTTATCGTTTTGAATATGATTCATGTCTTGACATGAAGTTTTTATTTCTTATATGTGATATATTTCGGCAAAATATGTTATTGTTATATCTTGTTCGATAACATGATTTAAGAGTTTTGGATTTGATTCATTGTTTGGCCATGTTATCTGTTTCGCATGAATATGTATGTTAACGGTTTAATCCTTGAATGAGATTCATGATCACCGTCAACATATGCCTATTTGATTTAATTTTGGTTATGTCATGAAGTATGATTGGCAAACGAAGCACTTGAATATGATTCAATTACTAGTTTTGATTTTGTTTGCCTTGAGTACAGTATCGATGATTACATAATTCAATTAATTGAAATATTCTTTTAGGTTTAAAGCAGATTGATTGTCCATTTAATTACTATATGTGGTTTTAGTTTTAAAAGCATATACCCAAGAGAAAATAAAAGGGAGTACACGGTCTGTTACAAAGTGAACACTTTTGAATATGATTCAAATTTTATCTCTTGTAACCATGAGTTGTTCACGGTTTTGTATACATGAGATGTATACATGATTTATTTGTCTCGATCGGTTTTGGTTCATAGCAATTCGCCTTATTGGTCACCGTGAATATGAATTTGGAAATAGTTTATTTTGAAATTCATGTTAGCGTGATTTTGTTTACACTGGAAACAAACAAAAAAAAAATTTATTAGCAATAAGGCTCTGATTTTTAATAAAGGTTTGATTTTACTTTGATTTTAAATTGATAAGGTATCAATTTAAAAGAAGAACTATATCTCCTAGAATCATGGCTTTAATTTTGCATGCTATCACACTTGATATGTTACAATTGATTCGTGCAAAATTTTGTTTTAGGAGATTTGCTTAGATCCTTTTTAAAAATCAGTACACGGTGATGATCAAATAAGACGATATTGTTTTGAACCAAATGCACGAGGAATCATACTTTTATTCATGACATTAATTTGTTTTGGAAACAAATCGACCACTTTTATAATAGAGATTTAGTTATAAAAATAATTGAGTGTTCATATTATTATAATTAAAATAATTATAACTGAAAGGTATATGGTTATGACCTTAGTTTATTTTGGTGTTTATTTATTTAAATACGACCTGCGTGTCGTGATTTATTTTATGTAAATACGACCTGCGTGTTGTGATTTATTTTATTTAAATACGACCTGCGTGTCGTGCGATTTTAATTATTTTATTTAAGTGTTAAATAATGTAATTGCTCAAGTTGAAGAGAAGACGACGCCAAAAGATGATTCCGATGGAGAAACTTTTGAAGCTTGCTCGTGGGTCAAAGAATTGTAATAAAGTAGTTTATTTAATTCTTACGCATTAGGAGGTCATAACCATACTACCTAATTTATTTTATGTATGTGATGCATGAAATTTATGTTTATTTAGCGCATGTATGTGATGTATGCTTAACATGTTTTAGATGTATGTTAGCATTTATGTTTAAATGTTTTATATACTTGCTTTCTATCAGCATGAATGTCATGCATCTTTAAAGACGCGTGTATGAGATACACATGTCAATAAGATTAAACTAAATAAAAATCCTTCAAATAGAATATGAAGTAAATTGTTTTCCAAAGTATAACACACTTCAAGACTAATATCGAAATGTGTAGGTTTCGCCTCCGTGAGGTGCACTTTCTATACTAGTAAGTTGTGGTGCGGTAATTCTATTTACTGACTGTTATTTTTGGATCTAACTTAACTAGATTATTTTAATAAGATTAAAATATATATTTACTTCAAATGAAATATTAAGTTTAATGCTTTCCAAAAGTTTAACACCCTTCAAGACTAATATCGAATATGTGGGTTTTGCCTCCGTGAAGCGCATATTTTATACTAGTAAGTTGCGGTGCGGTAATCCAATTTACCCAAGTGTTATTCTTTTGGGTTTAACTTAACTAAATTATTTTTAATGAGATTAAAATAAATTTAGAAGCAATGTTTGAGAACATCTATATGATAGATTAGAGTAAGGAGTTATTCACTCAAATGATTTGAAAGTTGTATGAGATACAATTGGAAGGAGTTCCTACCTAAATAACTGAGTTTTGAGTACAGCCCCCGTTGACTTAAAGCAAGGTGAAATATGGATTTCAACCCACTAGAAAATATTCCAATGAGATTTTTCGATTCAAATGTTGAAGGTCGTTTGTTTTGAGTAAAATAGTGGGAGCATATTTAATTAAAGACCTAATTAAATATGTTTTTCAATCATGATACATTTATTTTATTTATTTTCTGTATTTAGAATTTCTTCGGCATATACATTTTTATTATACTGTTAAATGTTCTTATGAAGAACTAAATCTTCAGAAAGGAGTTTCTAAATTGGTACAAAATTAAGAAATGTTCTTAAGAATGAGAAAAACTGTTAATGTTTTGAAAGAGTCAAAATAGAAGTAAGACTTCTTATCTACCCATATAGTTATAGAAAGTTAAATTTCTACTTCTGCATCATAGGTATATGATACTTGATGATTAATCTCATATTTGTTGAAATATAAAGAAGCGGGAGATTAACTATAAGTGAAGTCCACTTACGTCTAGAATGAAACATATTGTTTCATTGACATAGGAGCTAATGCTTGGACTTAAATTTAACTTGATATGGAACCAAATAATTGTTATTAAATTCCATATAAAATAGAAGCATCAAATCATATATCTTGCATTGACAAGAGAATGATTGTGTAGTTGAATAAAAAGACAAATATTGTCCTATTATCCAAATAATGTTTTCTATACAAGTGTGCTAATCAAGTAATGGAATTGAGTTCCATGATCTTGATAAGCTGGTCTATAACTTATGTGAAAAGAGGATCAAATGAGATTTGAACCTTTTGTATATTATTGGCATCAACGTTTAGTACAAACAAGTGTTATTCATTTCCAAAATCCATGGATATGGACTATTGGACTCAATTTGATTTATATCATTTAAAGGATGTGAGCCCCACTTTTCAAAATAGATTAGTACACCGGTCACCAACAAAGGTGAAAGGACACATAATTTATTTGAATTGATATACATATGAGATGTATATGGAGAACTAAACATATTTACTAGATATTGTTTCTATTACTTCATCTAACATTACTAAATCATTTAGTAGATAAGCAAAGTGTATTTGACACGATTCAAGAAAACTTTGAAATTGTTCAAAGATTTTAACAATGAAGTAAAAGGAATAAGTTTGAAAAGTATAAAGACTATACGAGTAAGTCGTGATGGTAAATGCTTGATTAATGAGTATAATGATTATTTATATCGCTTCATGTTTGACATGACTCGATCTAAAATAGTTTGATTATAACTCAAAGACTCTTGAAATTAATGAAATTACAGTTATTCCTCACCCACAACAAGTTCTAATTGAGTAATCATAAAGACACCATATTAGATATGGAGGTAAGAGTACCTATTTTTGACTTTATGATAATTTGAGGTTATATGGTTTACTAGATAAACTAAACTTCAAATTAATTGAATGTATACTTGTGGAGGTTCCCTAAGGAAACTAGAGGATACTATTTCTACATCTTCTTCCTTGACAAAAGTTGTTTGTCGCTAAAACTGGAGTATTCCCCTTCAAGGAGTATAGCTTTGCAAGAGCTAGTGGGAGTGATGTAGAACTTGGATTAAGTCAAGTACCACAAAATACATGTTTATCTAAGAATGGAACATGAACTGATTCATCAAAGGGTTGTTGGTAAATCGCTAGTTCGATTAGCACATGATCTAGATGAGTCTGATATGTCATAACACTAGGATGAGAAGCATGATTTTATCATGACTCAACAAGGTGATATGATGCTCATGGAAGATGAGCACCTGACTTACTAGAAGGTCGCAAATGACCTGATTTTGAGAAGTGGGTAGATGCCATGGGATCTTATAAAGAATCCATGTACACAAACCATATATGGATATTGGTTATCTCATCCAAAGGAGTATGACTCATAAGATGAGTATGAGTTTTCTTATTGAAAACTTACATGGATGGTATTATTAATACCATTAAGATGTGATTGATTGTATAAGGTTTCATGCAATTCATGATGCATATCATGACGAAACCATTCCATCTTCATAATGCTTAAATCTAACGATCCCAATTCCCATTGTTTTATAATACATGTTCTAGAAGATGGATAACGATGTTGTATTACTTAATTGGAATAACATTATATATGTATTTGACATATGTAGGATTTCGTTAATCCAAAGGATATTAGAAAGGTAGATGTATTATAAAATTCATTTATGAATTAGAGAAAACTTCTCAAAGTTGAATTTTTTATTTTATTAATGAAGTTTGATGAAAACTTTTATTAATAAAGAAATCTTGTGCACATAAGGAGATTAGTGAGAGCATTGATATTAGTTTGGTGTAGTATGTGGATGACATATTAGTCACCAAAATAATTTATCTACACATGTAAGACATGGTTAGAAAATTATTTCTAATATGTACCAAAATTGATTATAGTGTTCGACACTAGAATACCTTCAAGAATATCCTTGGATGTCTTAAAGAACATTGGATTGTTTCTTAAACACGGATGAAAGAAACATTGTAAATGAGTTACAATGGTGTTGACTTTCATATCGGTGTACAGTATATCCAGATCGTAATTTGGAGTAAATGTTATGCTAGGATATCAACTATGAAATTTGTAAAAGTACAAGCTTCAGATAGTTGTTGTTTCTATTACAGATGTCAAATATATATGATTTTGATTGTTTAGCTCATAACTGAGTGAAAACATGTGTTTCTTGCGTTGCGGATTCCATTGATATCGTCTGACGTAAAATTGGTTTAAATCCTGCAAGCAATGAAAACTTGATCTCACCAATGATCCAAATGTATACTTTGACACTTCAATTTCTTTTCGATGGTAAATCGAAAGTGTAAATTGAAAGTAGTGTAGCCTACCAACATAGGAAAGAGTTCCTTATCTACTAGAATAGTATCATGCCCAGAGTGTGCTTGATGCTAACACTTGACCAATAGATATTGAGTTAATATTTGATTGTTAGTGCTAGTGGGAGATTGTTGGAGTAAGCCCTAATAGCCAATCTATGTTGATTGGGTTTGGCTTTGTATCATGATATTGATATAAGTATATATTGTGAATATATAATAACTAGGCATTTCTTTATTGATTTTGTTTTGTTTCAAAATAATAAAGTCCCTAGAATAGTTAGTCTGTTTTATGGAACATTAAGTATAACTTAATTGTGAGACCCCATTAAACACAAGGACAATATTCTTAAAGTATCCGTAGTCAAGCTTTATTGAGAAGTGAGATATCATTAAAGCATAGAGACTATTATGTGGGTAGACTGATGATCACATCTCACAGATCATGGATAAAAGAGTTATCAAGTCTTCACATAGATATAAATATTAGGAGTAATATTTATATTGGATTGACCCGCTATGAGAATACTACATAGTAAAAGTTATGAAAAGTGTCATAAGATATTCTCATAGTGATAGTGGTGTATTCCACCCTTCGACCTGAAACCGCTATGTACCCTAGATGTTGGAGTCGAGTGCTTTGTCACCATTCAAACGTTGTCCGTAACAGGATAACTATAAAGTTGGTTGATGGGTACTCCATGAATCATGCTGAGGGACATGAGTGACCTAGATGGAATTTGCCCCTCCTACATAACAGGAGAAATGTCTACGGGCCCAATATTGAACTAGACAAGGATGACACGGTCTATGCCTTGTGTTCAATATAGACATGAGGGCAAAAGGGTAATTATACACGTGATCATTATCACAGAAAGGTTTCGTCAGATCACATGACATTCTCGTCACTTGGGTAGCAGTGATGTGTTGCTAGATACCGCTCACTGTTTATGATATTAAATATGTGATTTAATATTATTGCCAACGTTATGAGAACCTATAGGGTCAGACACAAAGGATAGATAGATGAGAGAAATAAATAAGTAAGACTTATTTATAAAATAATAAGTAAGACTTATTAGTAATTAAATAATTAAATATGATTTACTATTTAATTTACGAAAAATAGAGAAACGCGGTCCACCGTAAGGTACGGTGTGTTTAAGTGAAATATGGTGCACCGTAAGGTATGGTGTACTTAGGTGCTTGTCTTGCTGACCACACAAGTGATTCTATTAATAGAACCCTTGTGTTGAAGCATTACTAACTTTTTGTGAGTGTTTAACCTAATTCACAAAAGTTGTGAAACCCTAGCCGCCGCTCTCTAAACCTTCTTCTCTCTGAATCTCCGTTGGAATTGGCTAGCACCGGTCATCGGAGAAGTTCTGTTGGTGTGGACTGAGTAGAGGCATCGCTGCTTTGCTTTGCTCGTGATCAGAAAGATTTCTTCTACAAAGGTTCTGCTCTTCAAGAGGTAAACACATAATCTTAAAGTGTTTAAGTTTCTGTTTGATTTGTGATTAATGATTTAATCAAGATACGTTTCAATGGGATTTCTTCCGCAAAGAGGATTAAATTTTTTGAAAAACCCCTCTTAAAATCCCTTCACCGCATTCGTCATGACAAGCAATGTTTAGTGAAAGAAACGACGAATAGAACGGTTTGATTTTCTGGGGAAAGATGAAATTTTGAAAGAAGGGGTTTTTCTTACGAAGAAGAAGGTTGAACAGTAGAAGTAAAAAGATTAGAAAGTGGAAAGGTAAAGGTGAAAGCTTTGTGTTTTATAGCCTTTTGATCTGGACATGTGTCAACATCTTGCGTTGACAGTTTTACAACGTGGTGGTTCCCAATGTGTGGAGCCTGGCCCACTAGTTATGGTGGGGACACCAAAAAACTCTTTTCTCTTGTTGAAAATCGTTTTTCTGAAGTGGATGACGTCATAGTTTCGAGATATCGAAGTGTATCCAACAGGGTCAGAAACATCTTTCTCTCCCTATCAAAAGAAGAGTCGAAAGTGACGTTTCTGGGGGGCAATTTGTTAGCCTATATTTTTAAAGGTTATCATTTAATACGGTGTTAAATGCAGTGAAAGGAGAGTTGAACTTATCATCGAAGAAACAAAGAATTGTCCTCAAGTTTTATCAAAGTTAGACTTGCTGGGAGCACGTGCTTCAGTTCGACAGACGAAATCTATCGAGGGACGGTTATTTTGGATAAGGGCAAGCAACAGACATCTCCAAAAAGGCGCGTTCAAAATTCAAATTAGACGGATAAGACTTGTTAGTTTTTCTGTAGTTATAGGTTTGAATTCGAGTTTAGGTAGTTATTTCTATTTGTATAAATAGTAGTTTTTCCTAAGGAAGAAGGGTCACAATTCAATCATAAAAAACTTACACTCAAAGTATCCGTATGGAAGCGAGAAACGAGTCACAAGTTGCAATGTATGAACATGTGTACCAATTTATGTTCAATCAATGCAATTTACGTTCTTTTTCTTAAAAGTCTTTGCATTTTTACTCGTTCTTTTGAACAATTTATCTGCATTTTTACTTGTTTCATAGATTGCGTGTTGATAAGTTGAGTTGTTGTGGTTGATTGTGTTGATTTTGGATGAATGTGAAGTTTGAATAAGTTAAGTTGCTTTTTTTTTTACTTTTTCATCTCTGCTCCCGAATTTGAAATGAAAACTGGTACTAATCCGTGCATAATTGGCCTATGCGTAAGCATGAAAGTTGTAGGTATGGATGTTGCCTTCCAATGGCGTTGGTTTGACTTCAAAATGATTTTTAGAACTTGAGTTATGGACAAATTACTACACGTAGGTCATAGTGAATTTTTATGAAATTTCAGCACAACTTTTTCTTTGATCCGTGAAACTTTCTCAAAATTAATATTGGGTATTTTGATCACATTTTGGAGTTCACAAGGAAACTTATGTAGCAAGAAAAGCAGAAAAACTGAAGAAAATACAAAGAAAGAACACGTGTCACGATTTTGCTAAAACATGACATGATTTGACAAAGCAAAAACATGATCTCGGCATTGATGAAAACGTGTCACGATGACTAAAACGTGACACCATTTAAGGAAACCCTAATTCAGCTGTTTGTTATTCAAAGGAAAACGTATCACGATTTACGTAAAATGTGACACGATTTTGGGAGAATTTCTGTGCCTATTTAAGTTGAAGTTTATTCCAAAGACAAGGGTCATGATTTGAGAAGAGCAAAGTGAGATTTTGAGACTGCAAGACGGCTAGAAGGGCGATTTCTTCAACCTTTTAACAGTTCATGTATGTATTGATTCCTATATTCATTATGCAATTTGTAAACTCGATTATGAGTAGCTAAATCTCTTAGAGATTAGGTCTGAAACGATTCTTTGTAACCTGAATGGATCCATGTTGTTGTGAAACTCTATTTATTGTGAATGACAATCTAGTGTTTATTCAATTCAATTGTTCTTTATGCTTTTTATATCCTGATCAAATATAAATATGATTTAGTGAGAACGAATGACTACTGACCATAGCTTTCAACTTAGACCTAACTGAATTGTTCTAATAAACATGGTTAATCGAGGAATGGATAATCGTTTGTTAGTGATATTAGGTTAACGAGTTTAAACCTTCAAAGATTATTAGACCACCTAAGGGATAAGGGGCTGTAGTTTGAGAAGAGGGTCCTAACTCAAGGGATTGATTAGGACTATTTTGTTAACTATCGTGGAACTAGAAAATCATTCATAAGAATAGGTGCGATATACAAATTAGGGGAACATAGATGATTCGAAAGACCTGATCTCATCTCTCTCTTATTCTTTACAACCAATCTTTGTTTTCTGTCATTAATTTTATGCAATCAAACCAATCAACTCCCTAGTGGCAAAACAAAATAACCTTTATTCATCCTATTTAATAACGTACTAGAATTGTTGAGATTAAAAACAGTCCTTGTGGGAACGATAATTTTACTACTTCGATATTTTTGGTACACTTGCCAATTGTCTATCAAGTTTTTGGAGTCGTTGTCGGGGGGGACTGTTGATCTATTTCAAGAAGGCAATTGCGTAATAATTTAGGATTTCTGCAATTTATTTTCTGTTAAAAAAATTCTTTTATTGTTTCAGTATTCATTAATTACTTTGTATCGTGCAGTGCTTCTAAGGTATTTTGTTGTTTATGCGAGGTAGACGGAGTTCAGACGATCTAGAATACGATCCTGAAATTGAAAGGACTGCAAGAGCCAATTGGAAAGTTTTCTGGTTGTCGAAGTCAGTTCCACCGAGTGCACGAGAACCGATACCAAGTCCGACATTTACTGAAGCTGAAACAATCTCTTCTCCTAAATCTAGCACTATGGGATAACCACAAGAAAGACCGAAGTTGGGAGACTATGGGTTAGCTAATCCCCGTGGTCGCCTAACTCATACTTTTCAACCTGCTAATCTTGTGGCTTTTGATATCAAGACATCTATTCATAATGGGTTGAAGGAGAGACAGTTTGACGGGACCGATGCTATAAGTCCTTATGAGCACTTGAGTCATTCTTGCATACACGATACTCAGATATTTCATAGAACTTTGTTTTCCTTGTTATCTATTTTTCAAACTACTTTGTATAACTAACATGAAAAAACTAACAAGAGATGGACGATCCCAACGACAATGTGGAATGTTGGTTTAGGTGTGACTGGCGGCTAGTGTTCTTTGTGAGTATAAATAAAATAGAGTGTGAGTTATGAGATGAAATGATGATGGGAGAAAGTAATATATCAAGGAGTATTTTATGTTGGACTTTAATTTTTAGCATAATCATAAATGTGTGTGAGAGGGGATAATATTACTTAAATGAAGAGTGAGGCTAGCATTGGTTCGGTTCATCGGTTCACTGGATATCAAAATTAAAATCCGAGAACCGAACAAAACTAGATCAATTTAAGTTGGTTTGGTTTGGTTTTGAACCGAACCAAACAAGGTCGGATACTTTTTCGGTTTTGTTCGGTTTGAATTTTTAGTTTCATCGGTTTTGTCTGAACCACTTAAACCCCTAAGAGTGTATATTTTAATTAAAAGACGAGGCAGTCCCTGTTAGCACAGTTGATATGGTCAAAAACGTGTCACGATTTGAGGAAACCCTAATTCAGCTGTTTAATATTCAAAGGAAAACGTGTCACAATTTACTTAAAACGTGACATGATTTTGGGCGAATTTATGTGCCTATTTCAGCTGAAATTTATTCTAAAGACAAGGGTTACGATTTTAGAAGAGCAAAATGCGATTTTGAGACTACAAGACGGCTAGAAGAGCGATTTCTTCAACCTTTTACCAGTTCATGTATGTATTGATTCCTATATTGATTATGCTATTTGTAAACTCGATTATGAGTAGCTAAATCTCTTAGAGATTAGGTCTGAGATGATTCTTTGTAACCCAAATTGATCCATGTTGATGTGAAACTCTATTTATTGTGAATGACAATCTAGTTTTTATTCAATTCAATTGTTCTTTATGCTTTTTATATCCTGATCAAATATAAATATGATTTAGTGAGAACGAATGACTACTGACCATAGCTTTCGACTTAGACCTAATTGAATTGTTCTAATAAACATGGTTACTTTAGGAATGGATAATCGTTTGTTAGTGATATTAGGTTAACGTGCTTAAACCTTCAAAGATTATTAGACCACCTAAGGGATTAGGGGTTGTAATTTGAGAAGAGGGTTCTAACTCAAGGGATTGATTATGACTATTTTGTTAACTATCGTGGAACTAGAAAATCATTCTTAAGAATAGGTGCGATATACAAATTAGGGGAACATAGATGATTCGAAAGACCTGATCTCATCTCTCTCATATTCTTTACAACCAATCTTTTTTTTTTTCTGTCCTTACTTTTATGCAATCAAACCAATCAACTCCCTAGTGGCAAAACAAAATAACCTTTATACATCCTATTGTTGTGGGAACGATAATTTTACTACTTCGATATTTTTGGTACACTTGCCAATTGTCTATCAAGTACTAGAGCAACATCATACCATTAAGGCATTATACCTTGTCATGTACTCCCTCCGGTCACATTTATAAGAAAAAAAATATTTTTTAGGTACATTAAATAGTTAATGTATCTGAATTATAAATGTGACCAAATACATTAGCTATTCAATGTATCTAAAAAATATTCTTTATGTTTATAAATGTGATCAGATGAAGTATATAATAACAAAGATCCAATTGGTTTCATCACAATTTTCTCTAAATCCAATTTATTTTCGGTTCACACAAACTAAATCCCTTTCCGTAATTATTGTGAATTTTATAAAGCTTTTTTAACAAAAAAAAAAAAAATGTTGTTTTTATTTTAAAAAACTCATAACATTCAGAGTTTTCTCGAAAATTGTACAATTTTTGGAGTTTGGTCAGAATACAAATTTTGGACTGGTTACCCGACAATGTGGCCTGATTGCGACGTTACAATGTTACACCCTGGGGTGGACAGCGGACGGGTTCGGGCTCAAAACCTCAATCCGCCGTTAACCACAGGTGACATTACAAGCCCCATCTTCGTCCGTTACAGATTCGGTTTCCCGCGATGTCGGTTTCTCGGGGTGAACGGTTGGTTCGGTCGGACTTCGACGGTTTAAGATTAAAGGGAAAAACATCTAGTAAAATCAGATTCAAGAAGGGAAGAAATCATATTCAACACTCATATTTCGTGACGCTTCTTGTAGTTTTTGCTTATGCAGAATTGCAGATCTAGGATGGTGACGATGTCACTGTTGCAGTCGGAATTCGCGATGCACTTCTTCCATAAGATCTTCTTCTTTAATGATGTGCATGAATACTTGGATGAGTAGTGAGCTTCTGCTTCGTTGGAACTCTTGAAGAATTGGAACTGTGAAGAAAAAAGAGAAACACAGGTCTCTTACTTTTGAGAGAGAAAAGATGCAAGTACCATGGCCCTTGTTTGTGTTTTTGTGAGAAAGAAAACATAAAATAAAAATAAATAGCTTTGTGATAGTGAAATGGACAACACACGTGATGACATAAAGAATTCAAAAGAAATAAAGTTGATAATCTGACATATGCACAAGGGTCTCAAGGAAAAAGCAAATAGATGTATAGGTTGATTTTGCAGCTTCTGTCGGTTTGCGGGTTTCAACGGTTCAATTCCTTTCACCCGTATCCGTCCATAGTTAACCGTGAAAACCGAATTTTAAGTGTATGTTAAACCGTTGACATAAACCGGCCCGCCCGTTTACATCACGGTTTCTACGGGTTGCCCGGTTTTCGGGCGGGTCGGGAGATCTTGTCCAGTCCTTACACCCATCTTCTATTTGGCTGATTTTTTAAGAACTCACATGATAGAAGATGTTAAACTTGAACCTACAAGGCTACAACCTAATGAATCATGAGTCAATCTTATCAATTGAGCCATCATTTATTATCAAATTTTGGCATGGTTGATAGTTGATACGTTAAAGAATATATGCAAAAACCAATAACCATCCATTTTGGTCTGATTGAACCTGACCTTGCGGGTGAATCAAAAAGATATATGCAAAAACCATCTTTTACTTGTCAAAGAATATATGCTAAAATACGAGATCAAAATTAAGATAAATACTTCTATATTTCTTAATAAGCATCGTCATATTATGAAAATTATATATTAAATTTTTTATAATATCAAATATTTCCCTTGTTTATTTTTTTTTACTGATTGGTTTAATATTTAACTTTAAATAGTTCCGTTAAAAAAACTTTTAATCAAAAACTTCTATTAAGAGTTCCACATCGGATAGGACATAATCAGATAATGTGTTTATAAGTGGGGGCAATCCTCACCTCATCAGTCGGTTTTGTGGGATTGTGTTAGGTTAAACCACGATTTCTAAGATGGTATCAGAACCTCTCCACCCATTAGGCCACCTACTATTAGGTTTTCGCTCAAGCACAATAGTGTTGGTAGTGAGGAGGTGTGTTAAGAGTCCAACGTAGAAAATAAAATCATGTTTTAGAGGCCAAATATTTTTTTCTGTCCACGAAAATTTAATTAATATTGATTTTTTTTACTAATTTAATTAATATTGATGTCGGCCAAACTTTGCAGCACCTTACAAATAAGTTAATCCATGTCACATATGATATAAAATTATATTGCAGAATTATATATTAAATGAAGAAATGCATTATTTCTCTAGTCACATTGAAGTTGAATTTTCATTTGCTCTTGTCGGTCTCTATTAAGTTAGTTAAAATTTTTGATAAAGAAACATATCTACCTTATCGCTCCAAGGGACCATTTGATGCACAATATATGTTGCGGAAGAAACTAGAAAATTTCTTCATTCAATCTTATATAAAAGACAAGCCCAAACACATCTAAATCATATATTCAATTAAGGCTATTTATTGATTTACAATGACCATGTTTGGTTCTACAACAATAGCTTGTGCAATATTTTCCTTTCTATGCATCATCTTCCAAATTCATAGAAGACGATGTTGCAAATATCCCATCTTGATAGATTATACTTTTCTTGGCATGTTACCACCACTCCTTTGGAACTTGTGGAATATTCATGATTTCCTAAGTGGGCTATTGAAAACACGTAGAGGCAGTGGTGAGTTCATGGGACCTTGGTTTACCAAAATGAATTATTTCATCACTAGTGACCCCATGAATGTGCATCACATGATGAGCAAGCGTTTTGACAATTATGTGAAGGGTCATGAATTTCATGAGATTTTTGAAGCCTTTGGAGATGGAATATTCAACACTGATTCATTGACATGGAAATATAATAGGTCTCTTCACTCTATTTTCAAACAAAGAAGCTTTGAATTGTTTCAAGAGAAAATCATTCAAAACAAGTTGGAGAGAAGTTTGATTCCTTTGTTGGACCATGTACAACAACAAGGTTCAGTGGTTGTAACACCCATACTAGACGTATCTAGAAAGTCTAGCATGTGCGTTTATTTAGTATTGGATACATTAAAAATTTACAACATAAAAACTCACAATGAATATCTAATACAACAATGTGCGTTTGTACAATAATATAGTAACTCGACTTTTCTAAAATATGATAAATGTGTCCTTGCATATCCATATCATCCTGCAGCGGGTACGAACGAACACTTGCTGATATATCCATTCGGCTACTAGCGTGCCATCCAACCTGTTTATCTGAAACAAATAAGGATTGGGATGAGACATAATGTCTCAGTGAGTTCCCCTAAATCCTAGGCTATAGGCAACCTCAGGGGAAACCTACGGTCACCACGTGTCTAAAATACAACCTGCCGGTTGATTATACGTGTGTGGGGACTTGCATACTTAGACAGTCGTGCATACTAGGGCCGTCATAGTCTTATCTCACTGTTATAGGCTTCACTTCCTATACGTGTCATGGCGGTCAAGGGGAATCTAAAACCGCAATGCCAAGAATACGCTCTACGTACCGAGGCCTAATTCTAACATAATCATGACACGGTTCTAAACCGGACGATTAGGGGAAACCTAAGATCGTCATCGGCATATCTTTCTCTATTTGCTCTAATGCAAAATACGATGTTTCTAACAACGTATCTTATCTTGCTATCATACTAGTTTTGACGATCTACGTCTATGTTCTACTATTCTTGACGATCTACGTCAAGGCTCTACTATTTCTTGACGATCTACGTCAAGGCTCTATGACATAACATAATATATCTAATAATATGCACAGTCAGATTCATTCATAAGTTAGCGTTTAACAAACAAGCATTATCTGAGTTCATTTTACGGAAAGCCCCGAGTGGAGTAACCCCGAGCGCAATCCCTATCTATCCGATGGAAACCTATCTAAGGTATAACCAACGGCACTCCTGCAGTGACGTGCGGGATCCTTACGGCTAACCCCATTTCACCTAATGGAAACCTCTTGAACCAACCTAGTGTGGACACAAGAGACACGACCACTACATCTTACTTACTAAGTGACATGCGGGTTCCTTACGGCTAACCCCGTTTCACCTAATGGAAACCCCTTGCACCAACCTAGTGTGGACACAAGAGACATGGCACCTTTAACTTTAAAGTCTGGGTCTATAAATATGCATGAGTATTAAATCTATGCTAGCTATCTCTTTTACCTCGGATGCCTATACGATCCAACTAGAGGTAAACTATATGCTTGCTTAACTTAATATGTGAAGAGATGTCTAATCAATTCACGTCTGGCCACACTCGCATGGCACTCTAGTTTCTATACGAAGAGAATACTCTATATCACTTCGCATCTAATCAAGCATAGTACTCATGCCTAGCATTCTATTCTTTACGAACTATTCTAGTTCTTGACAAGCTATGTCAAGGCTCTACTTTCATCCCATGCCTAGTTCTTTGCTACCCGAGTAATTCGGCTAATCTCTCTTGAATCACTCTTGCCATCCATGTTAAGATTGCCATGATTTTCATTTCAAGAATCGTTTGATGTTATGTGCATTGCCTAGATGTTGTTTTGGGGTTATAAAGTTGTAAAACGTTGAAAGAAAAGCTTCGGAATGCACCACGGACCCTGAACTGGGCCAACAGGCCAAAGCAAGTTGGCCAAGTCCAGAGAGCTGCGCTAATAGCTCAGCTGGGGCGTGGCTCATCCTGTCAATTTCGCTATTAGCGTAGATTTCGCTAATAGCGTGGTTCATCCTGAAGAATTTCGCTATTAGCGTAGATTTCGCTAATAGCGTAGTTCTTCGGGTCTGAGGTACAAAATTTCCAGTTTTTGACCCAAAACTCATTCTAATGGTTCCTGCAATGCACCAAAACATCCAGCAACATATATATACATTTCTAAACATATTCCATGGCAAACTAACATGTAATTGACAAGATTTGCTCAAAGAGGCATTAGGGTTCAAAACCTCTCATAAACATAAATCAATCCTTTAAACATGGAATTACACAACCCAAAGGGTGGTAATCTATCTATGGAACTCACCTAACATGTTCCTTGCAATTTCTCAAGCATCTAGCATCAAACCCTAGCTTTTGATCCTTAGCCCTTTTTCACCAAACCATGCCTCAATCCTTTCCCTTGTGTGTTTCTTGCTTGCTAAGCTGCCTTAATCCATGCATGATCATGATTTGGAAGAAGTTTGGATGGATTGGAGAAGGAAGGAGGGCGCATATCTAGAGAGAAGGAGGAGGGAAAGGTTTTCCAAAACCTAGAGAGAGAAGTGAAATGGGAAAATGAATATTTTGGCCCCAAAAACACTTATATACTCCCTTGCGCGAGTTTACTTAAATGCCCTTCGTCTCAGCCGTGTTTACCTGAATCTGATACATAACTCATGCTTGACTGATATTACTCATTAATATCTTTCGTCGTACTTAACTTTATTCATCATGATCACTTTCTATGAATCTTAGTCCTCTGATACATTTAGCAGATGAAATTTCCATTAGCTGACGAGCGGGATGTTACACTCTACCCCCCTTAAAAAAAAATTTCGTCCTCGAAATTTAGAATCATCTACCAATCATCGCAGCAAAAGTCTGCTTCCTTTGGTTTCTGCTATACAATATCTGATTAAACCACTCTAGGGAGTTGAAGAATTCTTTTCTCAACAAAGCATGTAATTCTTCCTCTTCTTAATCCGCATGACGAATAAGATCTCTTCTATCTTAATATCTACCTCAAATCACAGAACTATCTGAGAACATAGTGATTAAAACTAACTGTTGTTATGCGGATTGCTTGTCTTGGATCTATTCCTTCTCTGCGTAGCATGAACTCTGCATCTACGTAACTTTTCTCTATCTGAAACACTCAGGATTTGCTTTTAGACTGGAGTTCTACTGATATCCAGGTTTGCCCTGCAGTGCTTACGTGTATCTAACACATCTTCCATGTATACATCTTATCATGCATACATAATCTGTTTTACCGTACATTGCGATTTATGCTTCTTACTGTTGCTACTTATCTTGATGATTCTACTCATCTCTAATCATAGTCTTATGAAACCTTTCTATCTCTTCATAGTCTCCCTGTACTACAATTCATAGGTAACTTGTCTAGCTTGGCATGAAGAAGCGAAATCAATTACTCTGATTCATCTGACAATCTATTAACCTGTCTGACGGTTCACATGCTCTTGAAACTTTCTACTAAGTCCATTTGCACTTGCATTGAACGCTCCAAGCACAAATCTGTGCATCCCGTATGACTTTAGTATCACATGGGCATTGTCATTCATAAAACTTTACCCTCTATAGTTTCTGCATACTTTCTAACGCCACTGCTTGTTAGTTAATAACGATACTCATTCTAGCTTTTGTTTCTAAGAGTTTCTAAACTTTGGTACATAGGTTCTTGGAACGAATTGACACATGACTAGAAAATATCATTTTAAAATTGAGTCTATACTAGTACTGCAGAACCATAGGACAAGTCTCTATATCTGAAAAGGTTTTATGACTCTCCTTCACACTTGTCTCTAACAAGCTGGTCCTGAAGTCTGTACGTCTTAAGTGAGCTTACTCGCTTACGATGTATCTCATCAGTTTTAACAATGTGAAATTTCATGTATTTTTAAAACATTATTCCCAAGTTCCTTAATACCAATCTTAACTTTAAAAATCATAAAATCATGGCTTGACACCATTCTAGAAAGTATCGTTACCATTTAACAAGTATGGTATAAGAGGGTATGTACTTCGTCAGGCATAACCCATAAATCGTACTCCATTAACATAACACATACTCTTTCTGACTAATCAACAGCTCTTCTACGCATTCGACATCACCAAAAAGGCAACTTGATTAATTCATCTGTGTTAACTCTAGTCTTTCTGATCTTACCTGAGTGAAGATGCTTTCTTTAAACTTTACTTTAATCATTACTGGCTGCGTAAGCATCTGTACTTACTTACATAACAAGAACTCTTCGCTTTCCACATAATACTTCTCACTAAAGCTGCATTGTTATTCCTGAACTTCTTCACGAAATTTCTTATTACAAAATTCCATGTTCCACGGCTACTGTTCGCAACTTAATTAATTAATTAATTTCCGTTGAGCTACTCTGATTCCCACCGGCTAGCTTCAACCAATACTCTGATTCGTTGAGACGAGTGAACTTTATTCTTCTTCTGTTAGTACATTAATATATGCTTGAACTCTACTCGATACTTCTATGTTGCATGCTACTCTGCAACCTCGTTCTACTCTTTGCTGGTAAGATTGAATCTCAAGGAAACTTACCTCTGGACATATCAATGTCATACTTATTCTTATTCCTGAGCAACTTAACTTAAGGAACACATCTTTGCAATTACATAACTACTATTCCATGAAACGCTCTTACAACCTCCCATGGTAGACTAATCTTGCATTCGGACATACTTCCTTATGCATCTAACATTGTAGCTTCGTATCTCGCATACTATGTTTTGCTCGATTCTTCCTATGCTTGCTCGTTACTTTTTCTTTCTAATAAAATTTCGTAAATTAGCGCACGGGTCATTGACGTTGATGATTTATAACTATATATAAAACACATACTGAATCTAGGTCCCAGTAGTTACTCTAAAATCCCAGGACGAGTTGACAACACGTATGCGTCATCAAATCTTAGTCCTAGTGAGTTTAGCCCAAACTACGCGAGTCGTAACAAACCGGTACCTACAAAATTTCATTTTGAATTTCAAAAATGTCAACTTCAATCACCCATATGCGTATGTCTTTCTAAAATCATGTAAACTTTACAACTTAGCATCCTAACGAGCCTTCGCAAGTTCATCAAGCAAAACATAGATTCGAGAGGTACTCTTAACTCTGCGAAATCCAAAATCCTCGTGATTTCATATGACTTTGCACCATTTAACTTCTTGCTTCATGATTTCACATCTGTGACTTCCATTCTAAATACTGATGCCTCTAAACTCTTGGTCCAAACTCATTCTTATTTCTTGACACATTAACTTCCAAAGTCACGTTAAACCGGATCGATTTTCGTTGATGGTTGCCCATGCCTTTTTCCCTTTTTGAAAACTTTAGGGGGGGTGATATGCATTCGTCACTCAATATAAAAAAAAAACAATTTCTTATCGCATAAAAGATGGTGAAGACAACTCTCCAATAGTCACTGCATTCCCTAGAGACGAACTGAAAATTTCGCTCCGGGTTCGCTATTGATGAGTTTCTTCAGCTCAATTTTTCAAAACATACTTTGCATAAATATTTTTTTTTTCTCTCAAGTAAATCAATGCACATCAGTCATTCCCAAAATCTAAAATATATTCTACTACATATGCATGGCAAGCATCAACCTAATTCGATACAATTCTCGGCACTTTAAAAACTGATGCTTCATTCCTGATAACATAAAACTTTCACTGAATCCTTTTCTACTACGAGTAGCTTACTCTCTGCGTTACCGCTTAACGTAGCTTCCCGAACACTAGAACCTTGTTCACTTTGAACATTCAAGTCCATAACTTCAATAACATAACACTAATCCTGAGAGTCCACTAATTACGTCAACATACGTCGACTGCTTTCTATCTTGTAGCCTTGCGCTTACTTTCCGGAATACAATTCCATTCTAACTACGACCCTTACTAAAGCTGCAGGTCCTGCTAAGATATTTCTGTACTCTTCACTTACGGGTATACAAGGTGCCTCTAACAACTTACCCAGCACTATCGGAACGACCCTTCTCAACATTGCCTTACATTCCCGAAGGATTCATACTTCTACTTGCATAGTTCACCGGCCACCTACTGGCACGATCAACTTCTTACTAGTACTCATTCCGAGCTCTTACTTCCGAGTTCACACTTTCCGGTGTATCTTCATCACATACTTCGTTCCTCCAGGGTCCTATTCAGCTCTCAGGCATCCATTCTAATCGTCGAATGCTAAATTGAGTTGATCAGGCTCAACTAACAACAACAACTAGAACATTTACCCGGAACCCAATGGTCCCACTACCTTTGTTGTAACTTAATGACCCAAGGCACGATCTGAATCGACCTGCTCTGATACCAAATGTAACGTCCCAGACTGCTTACAGGATTGCCGACTAACCCCACAAACCAACACGAGTCTTTTCAGCATGCTTTGTCCTCACTCACATGCTTACCGGGAAACTTCCCGGTAGGTCACCCATCCTAGTGCTACTCCAAGCCAAGCACGCTTAACTGTGGAGTTCCTATGGATTGAGCTCCCGAAAAGAAGATGCATCTTGTTGATATGGGTAGTACCTAACAATTCTTATAAGCCTTCCTTCAACCATGTAGTCCCATACCTACACGGCCTCCGGATCCCTCTCATTCCGATGTGTTTCGGTTCCTACTATTGTCGTGGGGGTCCCTTGCGGCTTAAACCGTTCCCCTTAGGTTGGGAACCTTTCGTATCCACCTAGCGGGATATCAAAAGCCACGACGTGGGTGTTACATGCCCACCAGCTTCAGCTTGGTTCGTCCCCGAACCACACCGTACTGGGAGAGGTCTGCTCTGATACCAAATGTAACACCCATACTAGACGTATCTAGAAAGTCTAGCATGTGCGTTTATTTAGTATTGGATACATTAAAAATTTACAACATAAAAACTCACAATGAATATCTAATACAACAATGTGCGTTCGTACAATAATATAGTAACTCGACTTTTCTAAAATATGATAAATGTGTCCTTGCATATCCATATCATCCTGCAGCGGGTACGAACGAACACTTGCTGATATATCCATTCGGCTACTAGCGTGCCATCCAACCTGTTTATCTGAAACAAATAAGGATTAGGATGAGACATAATGTCTCAGTGAGTTCCCCTAAATCCTAGGCTATAGGCAACCTCAGGGGAAACCTACGGTCACCACGTGTCTAAAATACAACCTGCCGGTTGATTATACGTGTGTGGGGACTTGCATACTTAGACAGTCGTGCATACTAGGGCCGTCATAGTCTTATCTCACTGTTATAGGCTTCACTTCCTATACGTGTCATGGCGGTCAAGGGGAATCTAAAACCGCAATGCCAAGAATACGCTCTACGTACCGAGGCCTAATTCTAACATAATCATGACACGGTTCTAAACCGGACGATTAGGGGAAACCTAAGATCGTCATCGGCATATCTTTCTCTATTTGCTCTAATGCAAAATACGATGTTTCTAACAACGTATCTTATCTTGCTATCATACTAGTTTTGACGATCTACGTCTATGTTCTACTATTCTTGACGATCTACGTCAAGGCTCTACTATTTCTTGACGATCTACGTCAAGGCTCTATGACATAACATAATATATCTAATAATATGCACAGTCAGATTCATTCATAAGTTAGCGTTTAACAAACAAGCATTATCTGAGTTCATTTTACGGAAAGCCCCGAGTGGAGTAACCCCGAGCGCAATCCCTATCTATCCGATGGAAACCTATCTAAGGTATAACCAACGGCACTCCTGCAGTGACGTGCGGGATCCTTACGGCTAACCCCATTTCACCTAATGGAAACCTCTTGAACCAACCTAGTGTGGACACAAGAGACACGACCACTACATCTTACTTACTAAGTGACATGCGGGTTCCTTACGGCTAACCCCGTTTCACCTAATGGAAACCCCTTGCACCAACCTAGTGTGGACACAAGAGACATGGCACCTTTAACTTTAAAGTCTGGGTCTATAAATATGCATGAGTATTAAATCTATGCTAGCTATCTCTTTTACCTCGGATGCCTATACGATCCAACTAGAGGTAAACTATAAGCTTGCTTAACTTGCTATGTGAAGAGATGTCTAATCAATTCACGTCTGGCCACACTCGCATGGCACTCTAGTTTCTATACGAAGAGAATACTCTATATCACTTCGCATCTAATCAAGCATACTACTCATGCCTAGCATTCTATTCTTTACGAACTATTCTAGTTCTTGACAAGCTATGTCAAGGCTCTACTTTCATCCCATGCCTAGTTCTTTGCTACCCGAGTAATTCGGCTAATCTCTCTTGAATCACTCTTGCCATCCATGTTAAGATTGCCATGATTTTCATTTCAAGAATCGTTTGATGTTATGTGCATTGCCTAGATGTTGTTTTGGGGTTATAAAGTTGTAAAACGTTGAAAGAAAAGCTTCGGAATGCACCACGGACCCTGAACTGGGCCAACAGGCCAAAGCAAGTTGGCCAAGTCCAGAGAGCTGCGCTAATAGCTCAGCTGGGGCGTGGCTCATCCTGTCAATTTCGCTATTAGCGTAGATTTCGCTAATAGCGTGGTTCATCCTGAAGAATTTCGCTATTAGCGTAGATTTCGCTAATAGCGTAGTTCTTCGGGTCTGAGGTACAAAATTTCCAGTTTTTGACCCAAAACTCATTCTAATGGTTCCTGCAATGCACCAAAACATCCAGCAACATATATATACATTTCTAAACATATTCCATGGCAAACTAACATGTAATTGACAAGATTTGCTCAAAGAGGCATTAGGGTTCAAAACCTCTCATAAACATAAATCAATCCTTTAAACATGGAATTACACAACCCAAAGGGTGGTAATCTATCTATGGAACTCACCTAACATGTTCCTTGCAATTTCTCAAGCATCTAGCATCAAACCCTAGCTTTTGATCCTTAGCCCTTTTTCACCAAACCATGCCTCAATCCTTTCCCTTGTGTGTTTCTTGCTTGCTAAGCTGCCTTAATCTATGCATGATCATGATTTGGAAGAAGTTTGGATGGATTGGAGAAGGAAGGAGGGCGCATATCTAGAGAGAAGGAGGAGGGAAAGGTTTTCCAAAACCTAGAGAGAGAAGTGAAATGGGAAAATGAATATTTTGGCCCCAAAAACACTTATATACTCCCTTGCGCGAGTTTACTTAAATGCCCTTCGTCTCAGCCGTGTTTACCTGAATCTGATACATAACTCATGCTTGACTGATATTACTCATTAATATCTTTCGTCGTACTTAACTTTATTCATCATGATCACTTTCTATGAATCTTAGTCCTCTGATACATTTAGCAGATGAAATTTCCATTAGCTGACGAGCGGGATGTTACAGTGGTGGATTTACAAGATGTCTTCAATCGCTTCACATTTGATAACATTTGTTCCGTGGTTCTTGGATGCGATCCTAATTGTCTATCCATTGACTTCCCAGATGTTGCTTGTGAGAAGGCTTTTGACCAAATTGAAGAATGCATATTCTATAGGCATGTTGTGCCAAGAAGTGTTTGGAGGTT
Source organism: Medicago sativa (assembly GCF_051527215.1). Lineage (NCBI taxonomy): Eukaryota > Viridiplantae > Streptophyta > Magnoliopsida > Fabales > Fabaceae > Medicago > Medicago sativa. The sequence goes on along the minus strand of NC_140755.1, from coordinate 33,628,999 downwards.
GCAAAAATTACTTCAAGTTGGTCAAGAGAAAAAGATGACCAAAGCATGCAAAGAATTTGATCAATTTATATATTCAAATATGGAGTCCAAAAGAGTGGAGCTAAGAAAAGGTATCAAAAATATTGATGAAATGGGTGATTTGTTAACCACTTTGATGAATGAAGAGAAGGGATCACAAGTAGTAGAACATGATGACAAGTTTCTAAGGGATGCTGCTTTCAATCTCTTTGTAGCCGGAAGAGATACTATAACTTCAGCGCTTACATGGCTCTTTTATCTCGTTGCTACACACCCTTCGGTAGAAACCAAGATTCTTGAAGAGATTAAAGAACATTTTGGGACCATTAATATTGATCAAAAGAAGTTAGGGGTTGATGAAGTGAAAAAGCTAGTTTATCTTCATGGTGCTATATGTGAGGCTATAAAGCTTTTTCCTCCTATACCCTTTGAACGCAAGAAAGCAATTAAAGGTGATGTGCTTCCAAGTGGTCATATTATTAATCAAAATACAACTATATTATTTTCTTTGTATTCAATGGGGAGATTTGAAGAGATATGGGGAGAAGATTGCTTGGAGTTCAAGCCAGAGAGATGGATATCTGAGAGAGGTAGCATTGTTCATGAACCATCTTATAAGTTCTTTAGTTTTAATGCTGGACCAAGGACTTGTTTGGGAAAGGACTTGTCCTTCATTCAAGTTAAAATGATAGCAATTGCTATTTTGAGCAAATATTGTGTCCAAGTAGTGGATGGTCATGTTCCTATATTAAGCCATTCAATTGTACTTCTTACACTACCACAATTTTGGCTTTCAATAGCACAATTTTAATAGCGTTTCTGGATAAATGCTATTAAAAATGCAAATCATAGATCTGTTATAGCACTTCTCATAAAGCGCTAAGAAAAACTTGTGAAAAACTGGGTTAGATAGCGTTTTTCTATAAGCGCTATTATTCTGGTTCACACTAATAGCGCTTTTTAGAAAACGCTATTGTTGGAGGGGGTATAAATAGCTCTTTCACAAACGCTATGTTTGGTCTTTATGAAAATTAAAAAAGGGCAGATTTTTTTTTCATTTTGGCGCACAAAAAATATAACACATAACTCTCTCTCCTTCCTTATCCAAAAGTGAAGCTTCTCCCACCATCCAAAACTCACTCTCTCTCACAAACAATCCAAACACTCTCTCCATCGTTGTTCATCAATTTTTTCTCCGACATCAACCCTTTCACCTCACTCTGTCCACCCATCAACCCTTCACCTCACTCATCTCCTCACAAATCACATTCACCATCCATCTCTCTCCGCCTCACAACCCTTAATCGAACTCATCGTCTCACTCGTTCTCGATTGTTCTTTCCGTCGAACAGATCACAGCCCACCTTCATCTTTACCCAGAACCCGTCTTATCACCATCTCGTATTTACGAAGAGCCCGTCGAACTCTTCAAACCAATGGAATGAAACCAGAAATCAATTGAGATTTCGATTGTAGTAAGTCTCAATTTCATCTTCTCTAATTTTGGATCTCAAATTTGTTTTGATTTTAAATCTTTTGTTTATGGTTTTGATTTCGTTTTTTTGCTTTTTGGTTTGACCAATACCATAAAAAACCCTACTTTAAGGCTTAGTTTGACAAATATTGAAAAGGGTTTCACCTAGAAAATTAGGTGAGCTTTAACAGATTATGGTTTGTAGACATGAGGATTGATAGACCCTTATGCGTCATTCATGAGTCCTTGTGTAAGGTTCACAAGACAAGTAAAGATTTAAAAAAAAAATCCTTGGAGCCTTGTAGAATTTTGAATGTTATGCTACTGTCACCAATGTTCATGTCTGATTCATTAGAAAAACATATTCTCTTTGAATCACTTGCTTCTTCTTTACTTGCGAATATGATCACTCTCTTCAAATTCATCCAAACAAACTGTGCAGTCACAATGTGATTCCTCTCCTTTAGATTTAGCGTAGATGTCTTTAGGAATGGCGTTTATAACGGACTTTTCTTAGCCCTCGATGTGTGTGCATGCGACTCTCCTCACTCTTGATGTTGATTGGGACTCCACATCGTTGTTGGGAGTGAGGAACCTCCGACCTTGAAACCAACGGCGGATGGCAGGTCTTAAGTTGTGAGTGATGAATCGAGAATAAATTACTATAAAGAAAACTCCGACAGCCAGCATTACTAGTAATATTGCTATCACAAGTAGAATGATGTTCAGAAATATTGTAAATAACCGATGAGTTGTGATGGCCATGCTTTGGAATATTGAAAAATGGCAATGGCATTACGTACTCACAGCAATGGTTACTATGGGCTGTAGTTTTTTGTTCTGTTTGGGGTGATAGGATACAAAATATATGGTTTCTTTTTTTAACTTTGTAATTAATTTCGTATTAAATACATATTATTCAAGTTTCCAAAATTAAGAGTCTTAACTTTCTTTCTTTTTTTTGTGTTTTTTCTTTTCCCTCTTTGCCTAATCAAAGTAAAAATGTAGGTGTGAGTTGTGATGAATGTGTCATTGTGATGTTATAAGAGAAAATTGTGAAATATTAGTGTTTCATTTATGATTGTAATTTTAGTTAAATTACTACTAAAGTACAATATTAAAGAAGGGTATATCTTAGTTTATTCCAATTTGGTTGTTGCTTGGAGGAGTTATCTAGTTTTGCTTTTACTATTAAAATGAACAAAATAGCCTGTACATTTTCCTTTTAAAGTATAGTTTTAGGCCCATCAACCTATATGGGTGGAGAGTAGTACAACATGATACACAAGATGTCGTCAGTTTTTGATAGTAAAAGATTGTTCCATCAAATTAGAAGTTACTCAATTCGGCAATTCAAAGTCTCAGTTAGAAGTGTACAAACATAAAGTTATGTCATTTTGTTAGCAATGTTAACAACTTTTAAAGTATTTTGTATTTGTTTCAAATTACTTTCAACATATAATTATTTGTTTACAAGATTTCAAGAAAGGGAAGTTTGTGATTAATTAGCAGAGAAATAATTGTGGTTATGAATGAGAGTGGAAGTGAATTGGTAATGTTTGTATGCGGATGTCAATGTCAATGTGAATATCATGCTGCTTCTTCTTCCATATAATTGTACTATCAATGAATGCATCTCTGTTTCTGCATTTCATCACTAGTTTACATATATTCCAACACTTTTTGACAAGTAGTGTATATAGGTTATATGTAACAAGGTTATCAAATATGTAAGTGACGTGTCCTAATTTGATAGGCTTGTTTACATATATTCCAACACTTTTTGACAAGTAGTGTATATAGGTTATATGTAACAAGGTTATCAAATATGTAGGTGACGTGTCCTAATTTGGTAGGATTTTTCATGAAATAAGGACAACTATGCATAAAATAATCAAGACTATTATATTGAGAGGTAGAGAAATTTTGAATTTTACATATGAAAGTGAATTGGTAATGTTATTGTAATGTGAATGTGAATATCATGCTTCTTCTTCTTCCATATAATTGTACCATCAATGAATGCATATCTGCTTCTGCATTTCATCACTAGTTTATATATAGTCCAACACTAGCACAAGTTTAATTTTGGCTAGTGCGATTGCTTTGTCCAGCTTAACCTTTGTTTGCTCTTAATGTCTATGTTCGATCATCAGATCGAGCATAGATTGAAAGGGACTAATTAATTTTAACAAGAATCAATGCTATTATTTTGCGTGATCCTCCACTTTTCGGAAAAGAAATCATATGCTCTGTGTCTCTAAATTTTCGTATACAAACTGTGTATAAACTGTGTATATGATATTATAGGAGTTTTTACAATCGATATGAACGTAGCTAACATGATTTGTTCACACTATGTATGTGATATCTTTATAAGGAGAATTCTACAAAACAAGGTTGGACGAGGATTTCAACGAAAGCAGCACTCTTCCCCAAGATTAAAGCAGGAACATATACGCCGTTTTGGAGACACGAGACTCTACCTATCAGGGGATCTATCCTCCGTCCACAATTCCAAGTTCGGGCCATACATATTTGAAATCAGGTTTGACGTTTCTTATCTGTTGTGTCGAATTTATAGTCAAGCAACATATTGTGGTAAGCTATTATGAGATTATAAGTGGCTATTGTGAACTGTCGTCACTTTGATCACCAATTGTTATTGTCAATTGAAGTCCATTAATTTGTCAATACAGTTTAATATACCCAGTTTCAGCTGAATAATTTTATGAGATGCATATTCTACCATTGTTGTAATTCTTGTGATTTAATTGTGACTAGTCCTCCATATAGATGGTTTTAGGCGGCCTTTAAATGAATAAATGATGTTATAGCACATAGTATTGGGATGTCCCATAATTAAAGTATATTCCAAATTCCTAATGGAGACGTAGACCATGCGATTTTGTTTTTTTACTTGAAGAAGGATGAGTTACTTTATGCCTACATGTCATAACATCATGATAATGTTTAATTGAATATAGTTCCCTTTGTTTATCGATTATGATACTAATTAAATTCCTCTTACTGAGTTATATTCCACCTATATTGCTATTCAAATTGGCTTGTTTAGACAATAAAATTAATTAATATATTTTTTAAGTAGTAACATCACAAAATTATAAAATGAGTGATGTGTAAAAGTGGGACTCATTTAAGCACCTAACATGGAGAGCTCCGTTGTGGTTGTTCTTGCACGATCATATTACATTAGTATGTAAAAACTAGTGGTGTGTCTCCTTGTTCATTTATTACTTCTGCGTGTAATATTATGGTAAGTTTCCCTTCCCCATATTTTTTTAAAAGCCAAGTCTTAGAGTAGTGTGCCATGGCATGAGATGTTCAAACACACTACCATTGTATCATCATGTTGTTGCAGATTTCTTTAAGCAAGTAAAACCTTTTTTCTTTTTAGTAATTGGGTTGGGAGCCTAGGCTTAAATTCTGGTAGGTTGACATCCCTTCGACAATGGTGTCAGAAGGGACCTGCTTCCAATTTTCCCTGAACAAACGTCCTAGCCAATTCAATCTGTGGGACTCTTTACTTATAGATTATGGTTGTGTTTATATGGTTATGCATTTGCTAATTGGTTATGTTTTTTTGGATCTATCAATTATGATACTAATTAAATTCCATACGACACAGGAGAATATGCTCGAGGTAGATCTATTGAGTAATTTGGATCGCTTGTCACGAGTCCTCTCAATGTTTGGTGTTTTTTTTTTGTGTGGTTGTGGCTGCTTTTATTTCATATATATGTATTGTGCACGAACTTTCATTTTTATGCAAGTGTACATTAGATGTCATTTAGGATTGATTAATATTTATGACATTTGTAAATAAGTTTCTGATCAACAAATTACTAGTGTTTATTTCTATCAATGGATTAATGGATTACTAGCTATGAAGCCCGGATACTCCAAAATGGTACCGTACCTGTGTCGGATACGTATCGGATACCGATACTCCGCGGATAATCAGGATACCCGTATCCACAGAGTATCGGAATTATTTATTTTAATTTAAAATATATATTTTATCGGATACTTATAAGATACTCGACAGATACACACAGATACTTATAAGATATTTCATAGAGACGTATCCTAGAAAAAAAATGAATGGTAAAAAAATGAGACTGTTGTGAAAATTCAATGGATATGTATATAATTCAATTTAAGATATGAATCACTATAATTGCTTTTCCATTAACCAATTAAATATTATGTTTTTGATGATGAAAGTAACATGAGAGAGGAAATTCAATCAATCAATATTAAACAAACTTTGTTTTGAGTTATTCAATTGATACATTTGTTGATATCCTAACATATGAATGAAAATAGAATATGATTTATACGAAAACTTTACATTTTTTATTTTGATTACATGTATTATTTTTTGTAAATTATGACTTTTATGATTATATAGTATTGAAGAGTAATCAATGTTTTTTTTAAGTATTTTACATGCATATAAATTTTAGAATAAATATCTTGTTAACGTATCTTAGCCGTATCGTATCCCAAATTTTAAAAAATTTGCGTATCCGCGTACCCGTATCGTATCGTACCCGTATCCTACTACGTATCCGGGCTTCATAGATTACTAGTGTTTATAATCATTATCTTGTTGTATTGTCTGATCATCATTTTATTATAATGCTTTTGGCTGTAGATTTCATTTAAAAAAATAAAATAAAAATAGGGACTTTTATTAGCGCTTTATGTAAAACGCTAAGAAACATCAGTTAAAAATAGCACAAAAATAAAGCTATATTAGCGCTTTTCTGAAAGCGCTAAGAAACATCAGTTAAAAATAGCACCTAAAATGAGGCTTTATTAGCGCTTTTCAGAAAGCGCTATTGAAACGTTGCTATTTAATAGCGTTTGGAAAGCGCTATTATAGGCTCCTGACCTTTTATAGCGGGGGCTTTCTTAGCGCTTGAGAAGCGCTATTAAGAGCCAAAATAAGTGCTATTAAAGGGGGTATTTTGTAGTAGTGTTATGAAGAATGGTTTGAAGGTTAGGATCACAAAAAGATAAATTTGATGGAGCTTTCCGGACACCGTCTCTTCATTCCAACAAAAGTACTAGAATCTGTATCCAAGAGTGTTAATATATAAAAAATTACTTTTATGTATCAACTTATATCATCAATATTATTCTTACATTAAACTATTATTTATATGAAATATATAATCAATTTCTTTTAAAGAATAATTATTCTTATGAGTAGATTTTATAAATATTAACGACTTGAGTTATTTTCAAAAATTATTTGAGTTTTTTTGACAAAACTAAAACTCTTGTTAGTGAGAAAAAAATGCTAAATTAAATCCAAAATATCAACAACCGTTGAGGTGGAGTCTGAGAGGTGGCCAAAGGTATGTGAAGTCTCCACTAAAGATAGTGAATTTGCAAACAATCTAATGGTTAAGTAAGTCAAAGTTTAAGGGGTCCTTTCTTTAAAACCCGAGGAAGGTTTAAAAAAAGAAATACTTGTAGAGACATCCAGAAATACGATGTTAAATTTTTCCGTTTAACCATGATGATGTTTATATTTGCTCAAAAAAATGATGATGTTTATATTTGCTAAAAAAAATGATGATGTTTATATTACTAGTTAAGTATCTCTCTCCAAAATAAAAAATCAATGCTAATTAAGTCGGATGCGGGACCAACTCAAAAAAGACATTTTGAACCAATTTAAAAAGTGTTTTCATGTATTAGGAGCACTGAAAATATGACTTAATGTGTGCAAAACGTGTTTACATATAACTAATTATTAAATACTAGGTATATAACATGTGCGTTGCACGGGTTTGATTAGAATACATACCTAAAATATTTTTACAAATGAGAAAATAATAATTGTGATAAGCATAATTATAAAGAGTTAAATGATTGATAATGTTGTAAAATATGTTGATATCTTTATGTTTAATATAAATTTATACTAAAAATAAGGGAGTTGTTTAGAAACTATATGAGAATTAATACTTATTTAAAACATTTTAAATATAATTAATATAGTTGTTAGCGGGTCTTATTAATATTTCATAAGTTTGAAGTGGTATATCAAAATTCATATTTTATCTTAATAGTATAATCATATAAGAACTTTTCTTTTTATGGATCGCAATTGCGCAATCGCATGTTGTTTTCTTTTTGATCTTGATAATAGTGATTCTTTTTAATCAGAGTTAGAGGCACTTATGGTTCTCGGTCAATATATTGCTCATAAAATGGATTGAAATAAGATTTGATTCATATTTGATTGTTTTGTCTCGTTTTCTCTTACATTTATTCAAAATGCAATTCAATAAAACATTAAGGGTCAATCATTGAAATATTTGGTAGTTTTATCTGGGCATAACGACTTTTTTGAATTTTCCTCTCAAACTTTTACCTAGTGGAATTAGTCCCATTTTAGTCTATTGTTTGGCTTACCGTTTTTTTTTTGTTTACTTAATTTTTCTTTTTTGGCTTGTTAAAGTGAATAGGATAATAAGCAATTAAAAAAATTGTAACTCATCAATTTAAGATAAAGCCAAGTTAAACGGCAACTGGGAATTTAGAAAAGCTTGGCATATTTATAAACAAAGAAGCCAACTTGCCAAAGTTTTTTTTTTTTTTTGAATAATTTGCCAAAGTGTTTGTTAACATACATATTACATATACGAAATTTATAGATATTACTTACAATGATCATGGATCTAACAATAGCCCCAAATAAAAAGTTCATTTATTTATGTAACGTCTTTGTTAAAGTTTTGTCTACAGTAACATTGTGGCTAATGAATAAGAGAGGATTCAAAATAATGATTTAGGTAAGAAATGTGAGGAGTTTTTGTAACTTAAACAATTAATAGAGGATGACATACATTTTTTTTTATTGTTTTTGGAGAGTAATTCATAAATCGGCCTACATCCAAAATATGAGTTTCAATCTTTTTAAATTTAGAAGTTGTAAAATTTGAGTATAATTGCTTTGGATGTTTAATTAGAGAGATAGAAAACTTCTCTAAAGCATGCCACATCAGCACAATTGAGGCCTATAAACAATCCAACTTTCTATTACAAAGATAGATAGATAGATAGATTCATGCATTGTTTAATTAGACACACAGACAAGTTTGCCATTGCAAACTTTTCGAATGAAAGAGCTTTCACTCTTTAATGATTTGTTAACTACTTAGCGTGTGTTTGGAATCACGGCAAAAACACCTTTTACGCGTTCCGAGGCATTTTCCACCGTGATTCCAAGAAGCTTCAAAAGGTAGCTTCTCCTCAAACGTGGGTTTTTGCCGCTGAATTGATTTTCCTACCGCTTGCACAATGGATAAAGTATAGTATAGTACATCACTTTCTATGACCAAAAACACCTATCACATGTGAGTAGCAACTGATGATGATGTTTATGTAATCTAGTTTTTTTTTTTTTTTGAAAGATATAGGATGTTGTAGTGTTTTTTCTTTAAAGATCTAGGATATTGTAGTTTTTTTTTTTTTAATATACAAAATTGGGAAAATATAGCGCCTCATAAATAGCGTTTTTAACACTAAAGCGCTATAAATTAAAACACGGAGGTCTTAGCTAGCGCTTTTTTGAAAAAGCGCTATCTATCATTTTAAGTATATATAGCGCTTTGTATTGAAAGCGTCAGTATAGGTTAAATAAAAATAATAGTTATATAAATAAAAAACATGATTAATCGTATATGGCGCTTTTTATGAAAAGCGCTATATATAAATCAACCTTAAATAGCGCTTATAGGTTAAAAAAAGCGCTATTTTATGCTTGAGAAAGATAGCGCTTATAGGTTGAAAAAAGCGCCATTTTATTAAGTGATTTAATGTACATTAACTAACAGTTCCCCTGTTCGATCCCCTGCATAGCATATTTCAAATATTTTTTGAATTTTTATGAAAAATGGATTGCAGTAACAAAGCACACCTTTTTTTAATTTTTTTCGGTACAAACCTTTTTTTTAATTCTTTTATCATATATATAACAAACCTTTGTTATATATATTATATATAACAAACTAAATCCAAACTTTTAAAAAAAACAAATCTAAACTTTTTTCATAAAAACAAATCCAAACTAAAAAAACAAATCAAATGTCCTGGTCCTACTAAATCCTACTTTTTCATAATTCATATCGTCAAAAAGAAAATTGGCTTCAAGTTCTCACACAGCTTTCTTTTTCACGTTTCTCACGTTTTCACGTTCCATAAACCCTTTTTCCAAAAATCGCTAGCCTCCCCTTCCATCACTCTCTCCCTCACAGCTCTCTACCTTGCCGGCCAGAAAACGTACGAATTGGGTTGAAGCGTTGAACTCAAATCGCTGGAAAACGTCGCCGGAGTTCGTTATCGGCCACCGGAGTTAGCTTTCTCTCTCTTTTTTCTGTAATTTCTTTTTCAGGTATCTCTCTTTTTCTAGTTTTCAATTTGTGTTTGTGATGTTGCTGTTAGTTGCATTTTAATGTCGTTTAGTAGCAGCTGAAGCCAACAAGATTATGTTCCTAATTTTTAAGCATATAATAGTGAACTAGACGTGTCAATTGGCACAATTTTTTTTTTTTGAAAGGATGTTATGTTTTGAGACAATCATAAGAACAAAACAATGAATAATTGGAAAATTGATAAGCAATTGTACTTAATTTTTGCAATTTAACAATACAATTGAAAAAGGGAAAAGCTGCTATATGAATTTTTTGGGTTGAATGGTGTTTTGATGACATTAATTTCTATGGGTGGTTGGTATTGTACTGCTTTTGAGACTGTTCATCATGTCCTGATTTATTGTTTTTTCTAAATTTGAACTGTTGGCAGTATTTGGATTTACTTAATTGTGTTGACTAAGATCAAGTCTATCAGTTAAACAATAAATTAGAATCCTCGATAATTCGGTTATTTGAGTTATTTCATCGTGGTTTTATCTTAGTTCAAGCAGTTTAAAGCAGTTGAATCATGACTCAACTCGAGGCCTCTCGGTACGATGTGTGGTCTGGTTTATAAAACATATGATATTTGCAAGTTAGGAGGTTGATGAATCCTGATGTCAACCTCATTGTAAATGATAATTAGTTGCAAAATTAATTACACTATCTTATTGTGACACGTTTAGTTTAGATGCAAATGGGGCATAGTGTATAGCATGTCAAAAATAAATACTACTATCTGTACAAATGTGGCATAGTGCGTAGTATGTCACAGACGTCACATAACCACTCAAAAATTCCATTATGACAGACTCTGCCTTATTTGAGTAGGCTCAAAAGTTTATTTTGTTTATTCAAACCTGTGATTAAGTTCCTGTGCTTATTTTGTTGATATGGATTATACAAATTTTAGTCAGGAACAATATGTTCATTTTCTATAACTATAGCACAAGATGAGCCATAAAGCAAAAATATAGACTGTTACAACAACAGAGCCACTTAGGATTGGAATGCTACTATATAGAGGGTAGTGAAAGTGGAATGGAATCGAATACTTTTGATTTTGACTCCCTGATCTAGCGCTTGGTAAAAATAATGGAAATGAGTGAAAATAATGATTTTACTCTTGGTCTGATTGAACAGTAGGGAATGTAGATACTACAATGAAAAAAATTATCGTTAAAGCACCATCCTTCATTGTCAGATCATTTTCACCTTAGAGGAGAAGTAGCAGATATTGTGGACCCAAATTGAAATTGAGCTCTTTAACATACTGCTTTATATGTCACGATTATTTTTCTTCAATGTTGCAGTCACATGCAAAATGATTTGTAACCAATTTTTCCATTCCCTCAATCTCTACTTTCTTATTTATAAGCTAAAGCAAGTTCCAGGAATATACCCTTGGTGTTATGTTTTCAAAATTTGTCAAGTACTTTGGGATTCTTGAATGTATATACTGCTTAAACTTTTTGAAAACCCATTAGCTCATGATATCTATATGAGGGAGTGTTGTGCATGATGTTTTTCTTTCCCTTATTTGTTAGGCGTATGTTTAATTTGAGTAAAAGCAAAGATGACAATGTTGCATTTTATGAGCGGAAATACTAGATGAGATAGCATTAAGAGTTATTGCATTAGAGGCAGAAGACAAAAAACGAAGAATATGTTTGACACGTAAGTGTATATATATTTATATATTGATGTATATGAAAACTGAATATATATGGTTAGTTGTATGTAATCTAAGTTTACATTTATATCTTGTAGAGTTCTACAGGTATTTCGCTCTGCAAGGGACGCTCAAGTATCAAAGAATAAATTTAACAACATATCATGGGTTCGAGTACAGGTTTAATAATATAACATATAACAACCTTAAAAAAATTAGTGTATGAATAATATAAATAATTTGATTGATACAAACTTATCTTATTTTTTGTAGTGTCCTCGCCAAGAAAATGGTATAGATTGCGGGTACTTTGTGATGAGGTTTATGAAAGAGATTCTCATTTCAAAACTAAACGAGATTCCAAAGTTGGTATGTTATTTTTATATTAAAGTATAATATTTGTATGTAATTAAGTTTATTAAGTAACATGGTTTTTTTTGTTATAATATATGCAGTACATTGATGATTTCAAGTGTGTGACATACTCAAAAGATAAACTAAGAGAAATCCAAAAAGAATGGTGTCAGTTCATGCTCAGCCTAAAACTTATATGATATTTTTATGATAAGGTGGTTTCATGTTTCTAAATATATTTGCTAGAAGTGGTAGTTGTTTTAATTTATAATCTTGCTTTAATTTGTACTCATGATCAGTAGTACTTTGAATTTATCTTTAATATAATATAGTGTTATTGCTTAATGGTGTTTTCTGGTATATATTCAGGTGGAGGAGAGTGAACGAAATTTGGTAATGAATGATGATTTGCCTGCTTGTTTTGGATAAAAATGTTGAGAAGACCAAGAAGATAGATGAAGACTGCACATGATACCATAGAAGATTTTGATCTTTATGTTAACTAATTAGTTGTAACTCCTAGAAATATCTATGTTACCATATTAGAGGCTATACATTTCTGACTTTTATGCTATATATACATACATTTTTTATGATATGGTTAAGTTTTATTTGATAAATAATAGTCCCAATTATAATGTGCCAAAATTATATATATTTCCCTTTAAATTTTTGACTTTATACATATTTTACTTTAAATTAATAAAAAACGCTATCTGCAAAGGAAAAAAAGATTGACAAAAAAAATAAAAATAAATGCTTCTCCTAGCGCTTTTTTTCCTTTATAAAGTGCTATCTGAACATATTGTTACATAGCGCTTTTAAAACAAAAATGCTGCCTTTAAACCTGTCTTAGATGCCGTTTTTTTTTTAAAAGCGCTATCTAAGGAGAACCTTTGCTAGCGCTTTTTGACCTAAAGCGCTATATAAGCCCTGCTTTAGCTAGCACTTTATACAGAAAAAAAAAGTGCTATATTACTTTTACCAGCGCCATTTATAGTAGCGCTTCAAAAGCGCTATCTAAAGCAAAAAAAAAGCGCTATATAAGCTCATTTTTGTAGTATAAATCTAGGATATTGTAGTTCTTGATCTCTCATTGGCATATTTATTAATAAAAAGGAGTTTTTTTTTTATGGAAATAATATCAATTTCATATATGTGTATGTCTAATCGTATATATTAGTGCGAGAGGAAAAAAATACTCAAATATATTTTATAAGGTCTTAAATTTGGATCTGGATTTGCTGCTATAGCAAATTTACACAGTTTGTCGCAGTAGCAAATCTCAGCCATCAATCCATGATCTGACGGTTCCAAATTCACAGCATAGATTTTAACAATTTCACACAATGTCAGATCTTGACCGTTCATTTCAGATCGGACGACTGAGATTTGCTACTGCGGCAAACTGTGTGAATTTGCTACAGTAGCATATCCAAATCCCTCAAATTCAATCATTTTGGATTGAAAAATATGATTGAGAGGGGAAAACTTCTTGTCCAAATGTGGATAATCATCCGAGTCTCAAACAAATAGTGTGAAAAAGAACGAATTAAAAATTTTATTATAAATATCGAGTATCAGTTTGAGGTTTTTCCTGCCACAACTCTGGTCTTTTTGTTGTGATGTTTGATGTGGAGGTGTGTCTTTCTGTGATCGTTTTCGGCGCCTCTATGATTTGGCTGTTGACAAGTTGATTACGGTCAGGGATATGTTTTTGTTGGGTGGGAGGCTGGGGTGTGGCGTGGAGTTGGAGCTGTCGTTTGTGGGTGTGGGAGGAGGAGTTGTTAGAGTGTAGGGCTTTAGTACTTACAGTTCATTTACAGGATATTATTTCAGATACGTGGCAGTGGCATCTGGATCCTATAGGAGGGTACTTTATTTGTGGCGTTTATGAGTTGCTGACATCTAATGAGCATGTTCACATCCCTCTCAACATGGATGTAATATGGCATAAGCAGGTTCCCTTAAAGATCTCTGTTTTTGCTTGGCGAATGCTTCGTGATAGATTACCAACAAAGACAAATTTGGCCACTCGCGGTGTCATTTCTCCAGAGGCTCGCTATTGTGTGGCGTGTTGTGTCCATCTAGAAGACGCACACCATGTGTTTCTTCTGCGTCCTCACTTCGCTTCCCTTTGGCCGATGGTGCGAGCGTGGATCGGGTTTGATGGTGTCGACACTTAGGCTATTCACGATCACTTCCATCAATTTATTTATTATACAGGTCGTCTAAAAGCGCGACGTAATTTTCTTCATCTCATATGGCTTTTGTTCACTTGGATTTTGTGGAATGAAAGAAATAATCGGTTGTTTAAAAATCAGGAATGTACTAGTTATCAGCTACTAGAAAAAGTTAAGTATTATTCTTTGTGGTGGCTGAAAGCAAAGCAGGTTACTTTTGTTTTCGGTACCCAAATGTGGTGGTCTAATCCCCTAATGTGTTTGGGTATTAGCTAGCACTCTTCTCTTGTTACTCTTTGGACAACTTGTATTTTTAGTAGTCTTTTTGGCATACCTTGTGCTAAAGGGATTACTATGGTTTTGTTAATATAATTAATTTTTGCTTGTTCAAAGAAAAATTATTTAACATATATCTAAGAGAAAAATATGTAATAGAAACCATACATTAATACCGGTAGTTTTCATTTAATGTCTTTAAAAATTTGACAATATTAACAATTAGCTTACTTTTTATATATTTATCGCAGTCCTCGTGAGCACAACTCAGTTGATATGGATAATGCATAAAATATGCAAGATCCGGGGTTCGAACTCCGGCCACCACAAAAAAAGAAAAAAAATAATTATCGCAATGTTACGTGGTCCGTGCAAAAACACGGGCCTTTTACAATTCGTTGTTATAAAAGAAAGATGAAAGAGATAGATAAGGAAGATATGTTGATTATTTTTAAAAGTTCTAAAATATCCCTGATTCAAAAATATTTGTCATATCCAATTTAATTTTTTATGCGAGTTCATTTAATTATAAAGTTGAGGGGTTGCAAGGGAAAAAGAGAGCTAACAGACGTGATGAGTTCGACCAGTACTCAACAATCTTCAACACAATACTCAATTACTCATCTTGAACATCACTAGTTGGCCAGGGAATCTTTCTGCATTCTATGACTTTAATTTGACAAAGAAGCCATCTCTTGATAAAATGTGCATTCAGTAAATATACGGGGTCCAATCACACAATAAAGCATTTACAATGATTTAATTTTGAGTAGTCAGATCCCGTATGTATACATAATATTTTAATACAAAAATGATAACTGAACACACAAATACAAACACAATACAGACACCTTTTTTACTGTTCCTTTATACTTGTATTTAAAATAAAATAAAATAAAAATCATTTTCTTCTCTCTCACACGCCTCTCTGCCTGTACAAAAAAAAAAACGCCACTCTGCACTCCTTTCTCTCTCGCGTGCGTCCACCGGCACCGTCACCGGTGTTGTCTTTCTCCGATCTGATCCTCCACGCCGCCGTGACTTACGGGTCTGAACGGGTCATTAACGGCGTGAGGAGATGATGGGAAGGCGGTGTTCCGAGAAGGTCTTCACCGGCATGGTTGTGGTGATGGTTCTCTGGCAGCATGGGGGAGAAGAGGATGTCGCCGACGGCGACACGTGAGAGAACATATCTGAGTAGATTGATGGTGGTGAGGACGGTGAGAACGACGGAGGTGTTGTGGAGGAAGGTGGTCTGAGCCTGTTAGCGGACGGTGGTTAGGAGAAACAGAAAACGCAGAGAAGGAAAGAGGAGGAAGATGAAAGTGAGAGAAGGTTAAGCTGAAAAATCAATTATGCCCCTACACTTTATTGGAAATGACTAGAACGTCCTTGGTGTTGTATTTGTGTTTAAAAATTTGTGTCTAGTTATCAATGCTCATTTTAATAACTATGCTAATAAAATATTCAATTACTTTAATGCAGTATCTCTGATAAAAGTTTTAAACGAGTTCCACCAAAAAATAAAGCATGCCAACAAACATTGTAAAATGATTAAATAGATTTTTTTTGATAAAATGATTTTTTTAAAAATCCTAAACAAACATTTAAAAATGAAAAAAGTGATTTTTTTTAAGGAAAAATAGTTTTTTTTTTTGGAAAAAATCTAAAACAAACGGGCCCAGAGTCTTATAAGACTCCCAAAAAATTTCTCCCCAATAGGATACCTATTAGGTATTGAATCTTAAATGGTTATGCTATTGTTTGGAGTACACTAAATTGATTAGGTAGTTAATTTCTATCTTGGTTAATCCAACAGACTAAATTATATGGTTTAAACCAAGATAATTAAAATCAGACCGGACATCAAACTGATGTAACTATAGGTTTAAGATTCAAATGTTAGATTGAGGTTATTTGATTTTATTTTATTTTTTTTTACAAAAGAATAATATAAAAACGAATTGCTAACTTGTACCTTAAGACACAAGTTAATGTAGAAATCTTTTATTATATGTGTCATAAATGCACAAGTTAGCATAATCCATGGAGTATAAAATGTTTTTGATATTCAAATTTTACGCGCCCATACAAGTTTGTTTATGCAATTGCATGCAGACAACGGCCACTGACTCCCTCCATCCCATCCCATCTTTCCATCAGACTTGATTGATTCCCATCTGTTGGAACACTAGTCATTCTAGTGAAGAAAATTGGAAAGAAAAACACTATGAAAGAACTAGTGTGTGGGTGTGACTTAAAAATGTCCCACATTGGAGGGTCACCCCAACTAGTAAGTGTTTATATATGGGCAAAGTGACCTCCAAGGGTGTGCCCTTGGGGTACCCAATTTTGTGAACGGGTGAACGCTTACAAAATATATATATCACACGCGCGACGACGCCGCCGCCGTCCGACCGACCGGCCGGGTCGGGTCGGGCCGGGCTTGGGCTTGGGTCGCGGGTTAAAAAAATAATATATATTTTTTGTTACTTGAAAATGTTAAATTAATTAATTAATTAATTTAATCATTATCCGTAAGCGCTACGCGTAACAAATAAATTTGTTACGATCCAAAACGCGTATCCAGAAACTTCCGGATATATCCAATTAAGAAACAAAACGCGTTTGCTTAAGGATTAAGCAGACTTAATCCCCAAGTCACTCGTTTTTTGTTACAAACTCTCCCTATAAAAGGAGAGCTCGCCCCATTCATTCTGTACACCAAAATCTCACAGTTGATGCTTCCTGTGCGGTTTTCTCTCTTCTCCCTTTCGATTTTAACAAATCGTTCTTCTGCTTCTACTCCTTTCTGTCCCGTCGGTTTTGAATAGAGCGGTTACGTACCGTATCGAGTGGCTTCGATCGAACGATTGAACCATACGGTTTCGAATAGAGCGGTCACGTACCGTATCGAGTGGCTTCGATCAAACGATTGAACCATATTTTGAGGTGTAATTCTCGAGCGACTATATACTGTGCAGTATATACTCGTAACAGTGATCTGGGCTGTTTTATCCTGGAGACGGCGTGGTTGTTAGTCTACCTTGCACAAACTAGGGTAGTGCCGCGAAACGTCTTAAAGAAAGCGACCTGGTCGTGACTCACCCAGTAATTTCGTTCGGTATATTTTAAAACGAAAAACAACAATTTTAAGACGTTTCTGAAAAACATGAGTACCAACAACGAAATTACTGTATCTGGAACAACTATCGATTTCAACAAACCGTTTAAGTTTCACGGTAGTAACTTCAAGCGTTGGCAAACAAAGATGATGTTTTTTCTAAATACTAAAAAGGTTGCCCACGTCTTGAAGAATAACGTACCTGTGATACCATCGATGTCGGTTCCTATGGAAACGACTAGTAACGGTAAGACAGCAGTGGCTACAGATGCTTCTGTATCTGCGACAAATGCTGAGTTGGAAAGGCTTACGGCCGAACATGCTGAAAAGGTGAAACAGACTGAAAAGGATATACTCCTCTGGCAAGATGATGATTGCATGTGCAAGAATTATATTTTGAACTGTCTTGCGGATCATCTATATGATCTGCATCTTATTCATAAGACAGCTAAGGATGTTTGGGATTCTCTTCAGAATAAGTATAACACTGAAGAGGCTGGATCAAAGAAATTTGCTGTGAGCCGGTACCTAAACTATAAGATGAACGACGAGAAATCTGTCGAAATACAATCTCAGGAGCTTCAGAATATAGCTCATGAGATTTTTGTTGAAGGGATTCAATTACCTGAGCAGTTTCAGATTGCTGTGATAATTGATAAACTGCCCCCTGCTTGGAAGGACTTCAAGAATGCCCTTAGGCATAAGACTAAGGAGTTGTCTCTTGAAAGTCTGTTTACTCGACTTCGTATTGAAGAAAAGGCAAGAAAACAAAAACTGAATGAAGAGGTGTTTGCTGTCTCGAACAACAACACTAAAAAGAAATCTGTGGGTGCTGTTCTGAAGCCTACTGGCAAACAATTTAAGAATCAGAACCGCCCTGCAAATAAGAATTCCAATCGGAATAAGAATGGGAACCCACCAAAGGTCCCAAGAGCTCAATCATCAAAGAATGACCCTGCTCAACCGGTTAATTGCTACAATTGCGGACAACCAGGTCATATGGCACGAAAGTGTAGAAACCCATCCACTAGACCGGCTCAAGCTCAGACTCACTTTACAACAAATGAGGAGCAGCCGTATACTGCAATGACAACTGAAGTCAACATGGTGGGTGGATCTGATGATTGGTGGATCAACATGGTGTGTGAATCTGATGGTTGGTTCTTATTTGGCATGCACGACTCTGTCACGTTAATAAACGAATCATTTCTAATATGAGCAATATCGGTTTAATTCCTAAGTTATCTTTGAATGAATGTTAGTTTTTCTTTGAATGAATTTGAAAAATGTCAGTTTTGTAGTCAAGCAAAAATAACAAAAGGATTTCATAAATTTGTAATAAGAGAAACCGAACCATTTGAATTAGTACATTCTAATATATGTGAACTTGATGGTAATCTGACTAAAAACGGGCAAAGATACTTTATAACTTTTATTTATGATTGCTCTGATTACACTTTTGTGTATTTAATGAAAAACAAAAGTGATGCGCTTGATATGTTTAAATTTTTTGTAAAAGAAATTGAAAATCAATTCAATAATAGAATCAAGCGCTATCGTAGTGACAGAGGCACCAAATATTTATCACACACATCCAATGAGTATTATAAAGAGCACGAAATCATTCATGAAACAACTGCACCTTACTCTCCTGAGATGAACGGTAAAGCGGAAAAGGAAAAAATAGAACCTTTACCGAATTAGTAGTTGCTATCATGCTTAATTTTGGTGCAGCGCCTCATTGGTGGGAAGAAATTTTACTGACTGTTAGCTGCGTGCTAAATAGAGTACCTAAAACTAAGAACAAAATTTCTCCTTATGAAATTTTGTAGAAAAGACAACCAAATTTGTCTTACATTCGAACATGGGGCTGTCTAGCCTATGTAAGGATTCCTAATCCCAAGAGAGTAAAACTAGCCAGTAGAGCCTATGAATGTGTATTCATTGGGTATGCCTTAAACAGTAAAGCATATAGGTTTTATGACCTAAAGGCTAAAGTGATCATAGAATCAAATGACGCCGATTTCTATGAAACGAAATTTCCCTTTCTATCAAGAGATAGTGGGGGCAATAGTGGGGGCATAAATATGAACTCTACACCTGATCACAATCCAGTGATTAGGGATAGTGATAAGAGCATCATAACTGATGTAACAGAACTTCGAAGAAGTAAGAGAGCAAGAACTGCTAAAGAGTATGGACCCAAATATGTGGTCAATACATTAGAAGAGGATCCATCAAATCTCAAAGAAGCTTTGTCTTCCTTGGATGCAGACTTATGGCAAGAAGCCATAAATGATGAAATGGATTCTCTACTGTCTAATGAAACATGGCACTTGGCTGAACTGCCTCCAGGCTGCAAACCAATAGGTTGTAAACGGATTTTGAAAAAGAAACTGAAACCTGATGGAACTGTTGAAAAATACAAGGCACGCCTTGTAGCCAAAGGTTTCAGACAAAGAGAAAATATAGATTCTTTCGATTCCTACTCACCAGTTACTCGAATCACATCCATAAGGGTACTAATTTCCTTGGCTGTTGTTTATAACTTGATAGTACACCAAATGGATGTGAAAACTGCTTTTTTGAATGGTGAGTTGGAAGAAGAAATCTATATGGAACAACCTGAAGGTTTTGTAGTTCATGAACAGGAAAGCAAAGTCTGTAAGTTAGACAAATCTCTGTATGGTCTAAAACAAGCCCCTAAGCAATGGCATGAAAAGTTTGACGACTTAATGATTACGAATGAGTTCAAAATGAATGAAAGTGACAAATGTATCTACTACAAGTATGATAAAAACATTTGCACCATCATATGTCTATATGTAGACGACCTACTCATATTTGGGTCAAACATTCCTGCCATAAATTCTGTGAAATCACTGTTGAGTAACAACTTTGATATGAAGGACCTAGGAGAAGCTGATGTAATTCTTGGCATCAAGATTACTAGATCAGATAAAGGAATTTCCTTGGATCAGTCTCATTATGTTGAGAAGATATTAAGGAAATACAACTACATTGATTGTAAACCTGCAAGCACACCCTATGACCCAAGTGTAAAACTTTTTAAGAACACTGGAGATGGTGTTAGACAAACTGAATATGCGAGCATCATTGGCAGTCTCAGATATGCCACTGATTGTACTAGACCCGACATTGCCTATGTCGTGGGACTCTTATGCAGATTTACAAGTAGGCCAAGCAAGGAGCATTGGCATGCTATTGAGAGAGTCATGAGATACCTGAAAGGGACTATGACATTAGGACTGCATTATCAAAAATATCCTGCTGTACTTGAAGGGTACAGTGATGCAGATTGGAACACCTTGTCGGATGATTCCAAAGCGACCAGCGGCTATATATTTAGCATAGCTGGAGGAGCTGTTTTCTTGGAAGTCTAAGAAAGCAGACCATTCTGGCTCAGTCCACAATGGAATCTGAGATGATAGCACTAGCTACTGCTAGTGAAGAAGCAAGTTGGCTAAGATCCTTGCTAGCTGAAATCCCTTTATGGGATAAACCGTTGCCAGCTGTGTTAATTCATTGCGATAGTACCGCGGCTATTGCAAAGATTAAGAATCGTTATTACAATGGTAAGAGACGACAGATAAGGCGAAAACACAGCACGATTAGAGAGTGTATCTCTAATGGAGCGGTTAGAGTTGATTTTGTACGTACGAATGAAAACTTAGCTGATCCTTTGACGAAAGGACTTAATAGAGAGAAAGTCCGAGAAACATCCAGTAGGATGGGACTAATGTCTATAGCCCACTAAATGATGGTAACCCGACCTATATGACTGGAGATCCCAAGATTTAGGTTCAATGGGTAAAAACAAGTCATGAAGTGGTAGAACATGCTATGAGAGAAAGAATATAGAAAGCATGATCCTGCAGCGAAAGAAGGATGAGGTAATAGTAACTCTTAATGAGATCTATACTCTATGTTGAGTGGGGTACACAGCTACAGGAGTACCCTTGATAGACTCACCTATACGAATGTGGAACTTAGGCCGGTCCTATGGAATTTTGAGGCAGAATTCCTAGAGCATTCGTTAAAACCGGGATACACGTGCAGGGCCTTAAAACGCACGGGCTTTTAGAATACACCTATGAAAAGGTTTGTGTGTGGATTCTATGTCTGAGATAGAGTTCAATGCTGTAAGCAACTCTTGTTAAATCAGAATACCTTCCACTATGCAAAGGTTCAAGTTGTTGGCGACACCTTTGTATATTAGCAGATCTTATGGAAACGTTTTACGTTATTTCTCGAAACCATTTTGAAGTCAAGTGGGGGATTGTTGGAACACTAGTCATTCTAGTGAAGAAAATTGGAAAGAAAAACACTATGAAAGAACTAGTGTGTGGGTGTGACTTAAAAATGTCCCACATTGGAGGGTCACCCCAACTAGTAAGTGTTTATATATGGGCAAAGTGACCTCCAAGGGTGTGCCCTTGGGGTACCCAATTTTGTGAACGGGTGAACGCTTACAAAATATATATATCACACGCGCGACGACGACGCCGCCGTCCGTCCGACCGACCGGCCGGGTCGGGCCGGGCCGGGCTTGGGCTTGGGTCGCGGGTTAAAAAAATAATATATATTTTTTGTTACTTGAAAATGTTAAATTAATTAATTAATTAATTTAATCATTATCCGTAAGCGCTACGCGTAACAAATAAATTTGTTACGATCCGACCCGATCCAAAACGCGTATCCAGAAACTTCCGGATATATCCAATTAAGAAACAAAACGCGTTTGCTTAAGGATTAAGCAGACTTAATCCCCAAGTCACTCGTTTTTTGTTACAAACTCTCCCTATAAAAGGAGAGCTCGCCCCATTCATTCTGTACACCAAAATCTCACAGTTGATGCTTCCTGTGCGGTTTTCTCTCTTCTCCCTTTCGATTTTAACAAATCGTTCTTCTGCTTCTACTCCTTTCTGTCCCGTCGGTTTTGAATAGAGCGGTTACGTACCGTATCGAGTGGCTTCGATCGAACGATTGAACCATACGGTTTCGAATAGAGCGGTCACGTACCGTATCGAGTGGCTTCGATCAAACGATTGAACCATATTTTGAGGTGTAATTCTCGAGCGACTATATACTGTGCAGTATATACTCGTAACAGTGATCTGGGCTGTTTTATCCTGGAGACGGCGTGGTTGTTAGTCTACCTTGCACAAACTAGGGTAGTGCCGCGAAACGTCTTAAAGAAAGCGACCTGGTCGTGACTCACCCAGTAATTTCGTTCGGTATATTTTAAAACGAAAAACAACACCATCAATACTTGTTCTCTATTCAACCTACCTACCTATCTATCTAATCTAATTAATATTCTTTCTTCTTAAATTACAATTACAATTACAATACAAGGAGGAGAGAGGTGGGTTGGTTGAATTTTGAGGCTTTTTTGAACTTCTTCTAGCACTATTGCTAAAGGTTTTTGATATAGAGTGCTAAAAGCTGAAGCTAGTAATTAATAATCCAATCAGATCGACCGACCGTTGTCCATTTCCAAACTCTACTTCATCTTCTTCACACTCTTTCCTCATTCTTTCTTTCTTCTTTCAAAATTCCAATAAACATGGTGAACACAACATCTTCTCTATCCTCTCAGCTAGTTTCTCACAACACAAGGTTATCAGCTGGTGGAGGTAACTATTTCCAACCAATGAAGACACAAACAAAAACGTTGTTGTCCTGCACCTAGTTCTTCAGATCTACAACTTTCGTCTTTGTGCTTCTATCTCTCTTTGATTTATGTCTCTTGCTTTTGAGATCTACCCTTTCTTGTCTTTGTGTTGTGTTTAGATTATTTATTTTCCCCTAGATCTTGAAGATTCTTCCGAAACATGGTGGCTGCTGTGTTGTTATTGCATATACATAGAAGATTTCCATTTGATTATAAAGATGTGATTTTTAGTTTTATTTGGGATTATTAGTTTACTCACATATATATTCTTAATGTTAAAATTATCCTAAAGTTGTTTTCACATAATGTCTCAAAGTTTAGGATTAATGTGATGTTCAACTCATTTGTATAGTTTTTCTTGGTTCAACCCTTTTGACCCAACCTTTTTTTTTAGATAAATGTGGTCTTTTTCCTTTCCTTAGCTTCAAAGTAACCATTTTTCATGTCAAACCTTTTAGGCTTAAAAACAATATGTATACTTCTCTTTTTTTGCATTAATACGCGTATCTAAGTTGTACTTGATTTAAGTAGAAATCGTTTTATCAATTGAGTTTTTTGGTCTTCAAGAAAATTATAAAGACAAATGGAACTTGTGAATAACTTGATATGCTTTTTGATTTGTTTTGATATATGGCTTTGTGCTGCATTTGTTTTTTTTTTTAAAAAAAAGTCTTGTTAATACTTAATACTGTACTTTGTTTTGCTCTTGGCTTTGTGCTGCTTCTCTCACGAAAATAAGTAAGATGGTAACATCCTATGTTATAATTGCTTGTTGAAAAATTAATTTTATTTTAGATACATGTTTAGTAATATCGATAAAATCATAATTTCTGGAGACGTCTTATGGCTGATGCTACTTTCTTAATCTATAAAAATCTGCTGGTGATCATGTTCATGTTGACATGCTTGCTTACATGCTTGCGTGACTGTTATCTAAAAACTTTGAGAAATTGTCTGATGAAAGAGTTGTTGATATTGGCTTTCCACTTTTGGAGTTCTCTCTCATTCATTCACTTTATCATTCAACTTTAAGCTGTTCTTACGAATTTTAAGAAAGTTTATTATTTATAGCTTGCATATGGTTTTTGATTGTTTTGTGCAGAAGAGGATAATGTATATCATGTTTTTGCACTGAATAATATATGCATACACGCACACACACATGCATATTTAGCCATATGACTCTGTTTTGCACTAAGAATGTTATGAATAACGAGTCT
The DNA here is from genome assembly GCF_051527215.1 of Medicago sativa. Taxonomy (NCBI): domain Eukaryota; kingdom Viridiplantae; phylum Streptophyta; class Magnoliopsida; order Fabales; family Fabaceae; genus Medicago; species Medicago sativa. The sequence goes on along the minus strand of NC_140755.1, from coordinate 33,604,524 downwards.
ATATGCATAAGACAATAAACAGTTACAAGTATAATTATAGATATAATTATTAGAGATAAAATGGAGGTAGCTCTCAATGTAAAAAAGATGGTAGAGTATTGTCTTACGTGATTTTGTTATTTGGGGGAGGAAACTTGTAGGAAAAAAGAGGAATGTGAAATCAATCATCTAAGAGAGATTTAACAGTTTTATAAACAACTTAATGAGATAAATGTCAATTTTAGATTCCCAATCAGGTAATCTAGCCAAACTTGCATAAAACTGAAAAATCAAAAGGTAGCATATTAACAAAAATAAATATATAAAAAAAAGCTAGCAAATAGAATTCTGGCGTCAACGTGAAAATAAAACTTACACCTGCACTTTTTTCACTTTCTTTTTGGATAATGTTTCAGTCATCTCAATTTTTATCTTCTTGGTTGGTCTGTATGTATATGGAGCACAAGAGGATGTGCTACTTGTGGTTCCTTTCCTGGGATTTTTTTCTTGTTGCCGGATTTTTGATATTGTGTTGCTTTCCATATGCAATGGTTCTAATAATCTACTGCACATTTGACACTATATAGAATTATAATATAGAAAAATATATTAATTAAAAGGTAGATAGATGATTGAATTGTAATGAATAAAATTGGGAAAAATGAATGAATAAAGCAGCGATGGAGTTGAGAATCATATTGATTACATTCTCAACTCCGTTGCTGCTTTGTTTGAGCTTCCATTCATCCCCGTTCTTTATTAGAACTTCATTCATTCGTTCTTTTCAATTTTATTCATTACAATTCAACAACTTATCTACCCTTTAATTAATACATTCTTTTATATTACAATTCTATATATAGTGTTAAATGTGCAATAGATTATTAGAACTATTGCATATGGAAAACAATACAATATCAAATATCCATCAACTAGAAACAAAATCCGAGGAAACGAACCACAAATAGCACATTCTTTTGTGCTTCATATACTTATAGACCAACCAAGAAGATAAAAATTGAGACGGCTGAAACATCATTAAAAAAAAGTGAAAAAAGTGCAAATGTAAGTTTTATTTTCACGTTGACGCCATAATTCTTTTTGCTAGCTTTTTTTGATATATTTATTCTTGTTTATATGCTAGCTTTTGATTTTTCAGTTTTATGCAAGTTTGGCTAGAATACCTGATTGGGAACTTAAAATTGACATTTATCTCATGAAGTTGTTTACAAAAGTCGCGAGAAAGTTAGACAAGGTTGCCAACTTTGATCTGAGCCAACAACAATCTTGGGATGAAGCTGTGGAGCTTGTGATTTCTTATATTTAAAAGAAAGGATTTGGTCATCTTCGCTTGAAAACGGGTAATGATGTGCGTGATAGGCTAGTGAAAATCCGAAACAATTATAAACGTGTAAGTTTCTTTTTTGTTTCTTTCCTTCATGTGGATCTTGTGAATAACTTGATATGCTTTTTGATTTGTTTTGATGTTTGGCTTTGTGCTGCTTCTCTCACAAAAATAAGTAAGATGGTAACATCATCTGTTATAGTTGCTTGTTGAAAAATTAATTTTATTTTAGATACATGTTGAGTAACATCGACAAAATCATAATTTTTGGAGACATCTTATGGCTGATGCTACTTTCCTAATCTATAAAATTATGCAGGTGATCATGTTCCTGTTGATATGCTTGCTTACATGCTTGCCTGGCTGCTTTCTAAACACTTTGAGAAACTGTACGATGAAGGAGTTGTTGATATTGGCTTTCCACTTTGGAGTTCTCTCATTCATTTACTTTATCATTCAACTTTAAGCCGTTCTTACGAATTTGAAGAAAGTTTATTATTTTTAGCTTGCATGTGGTTTTTGATTGTTTTGTGCAGAACAGGATAATGCATATCATGTTTTTACACTGAATAATAATATATGCATACACGCACACACACATGCATATTTAGCCATATAACTCTGTTTTGCACTAATAATGTTATGAATGATGAGTCTCTGCATAAGACAATAAAGTGTTAAAAGTATAATTATAAAAATAATTATTATAATTTTTGTCAAAAACTTTATTTCATTTCTAATGTCTATACAATTCTCCTTTTGCTTCATGTTTAGGAGGCTTTTGAAATATTTAAGAAACAAGAGGAGCCTAACCAAGCTGAATTTGGTTCTAAGGTTGCTGAGTTTCATCAAATGAAAGCACTCCAATAGACTTCTCATGTAAATTTATTTCATTTATGTTTCACTTATCTATGTGGAGAGAGGATCCATTAATTCTGATAATATATTTGGTTTGGTTTAGTTAAATCTCAAAGACATTTCTAGAATTTTTAAGTATTTTCTTGCATCTCTGATGTTAGAAATGTTTTGCCAATTTTTTCTTCTTGGACTTTTATGTATTAAAACTATTTCTTCCTTTTGTTGCTTTTATAGGTTCAACTTACTTCTTTAGTGCCTATGCTATTGAAAAGGAGCATCAAGCAAACAACACGAGGCTTCCTACTTCAGGTTTTGCTAAAATTATTATGTTTATTAGGATCTGCAGAATCAATGAAGCCGCACGTGTAAATTATGGTTAAACAATTTCAAGTGGCAGAATCATTTTTTCTATGATAGGAGAGATATAAATGTGTGTTTAATTTATTTTTTTGTAGTGTAAATGTGTGTTTAATTTGACAATAGGGAATAGGTTAAAGCAATTTTCTGCCTATTGTTGTCTTTATTTTTCAGTAGTGGAAGCCAAAGTATTGAAAATGTTGATAGTGTACATGTTTTGTTGTTCCTAATCTTGACATATCTTTGTGCATTGATTAATTTAATTTTTTTTAAATATTTGTGCTTTGATTAATGTTTTTAATATATTTTACTGTTTTTTTTGTCAAAGTTTCAGTCATGCAGATGAGGTGGTGGAAACCCGACGCAAACAACCGGCAGTTTCCCCTTTTTTAGAAAGAAAACAATTTGTTAGAATTGATAGTCTTTCAAAATTCTAACTTTTTTCTTCCTTTTTTGAAAAACGAAAATCTTACGCTAAAAACGAAAAATAAGTTAAGTTTAAAATACAATGCATAAGTTATTTTATGCATAAAAACGAAAATCTTACGTTAAAAACAAAAAATAAGTTAAGTTTAAAATACAATGCATAAGTTATGCATGGGTACACACACTAGTTCTTTCATGTTTGTAAGTTGTAAAAAGAGCAATTCATTTCATGGTAAGAGCTCATATCTAATCTTTCATGGTACCTGCAGTACGTTCAAACAATTGAACATGTTTAGTAAAAATTTCATTGTAGGAGCAATTGAATCAATAGTTATAACATATACATGTGCAAGTATTTAGTTGTAACGTATTTATATGAATTAAGTATTTTAAGTGAAAGTTTTAGAAGCATATGTTAATGGTTATGCTAGTAAAATTTTCAATACCTTTGTTTTATTTGGATGCCTGATATCTTTTTTATCTCTATGCATCAATATATTCATTTCATTTATCAATCACTTTCTATGTTTTGTGCAGTATAAAAGCTTATTGGACAACCATGAACTGCTTGGAGTTGAGGGAGAACTTGAAAGGAAAATAGAAGATTATTAAACCATGATAACGCTAAACTGATGACTCACATGAGGTAATAACAGTACCAAGTTATTTATTGGTAGTTATAAAGAAACACATTTTAGCAACATAATAAAGAAACACAATGTAAAACATTTGGAACATAACACTCACATTTCTAGCACTTCAAAACCCTCTTTAGGAGTGTCTTCTTACTAATGCAATGCTGAAATTTTACAATGATATAGGAGATTGTGTTAAAGATAATGAAGGATTACATAAAGGAGAAAAGATGACATAAAGGAGAGAAGACAACACCTGTTATTTCTAGAAAAGGAGCAGCTCTTGTTTTGTTTGGAGTTCACCACTTACAAGAGGAAGGTAATCATATACTCACCCAACATATCATATGGTGTCCTTTTGTCCAATTCAATTGACTGCTATTGTAAATTGCTTACAAAGCATGAGATAATGCAACAAATATCCTTCCAAATTTCAATTATGTAGAACTTTTTATTAAACTACATTCATACCATGGACAGATTGCATAAAAATGATAATATAAGGGATTCAAATCCAATTAGTTTTACACCAAAATGATTCAATACACGTTTTTAAGAGATTCTACTTATTGTTATATCAAACAATGTTATATCAAATAATATATTTATAATTAATCAACTGATTATCAAACTTAAGTTTATATCACATCTGAGACCAAAAGTCTTCATATACTACTACTATATTGCATAGTGGAATTCTAAATGATTTGAATGGCTTAGTAAACCATTTTATTAGGAAAAGCAAAACTTGACATAAATCATGAGAAATCTAGAAGGTAGATGCAATTAATTATAGAGAACATTAAAAAAACAGGCGCACAATCAGAACAATAAACAAACAGACCACAAATGCTGCATACTGTTAAGGCATTTCTGCCTGGTTACAAACTGTTACAAAATTAATAAAAGAAAAATAAACGAGCATACCACAAAGGTTGTATATTTTTTTTTGATTGTCAAGGCATTATGCCTGATTACAAATAATTACAATCAAGTTAAAAAAAAAAGCCATTCATGCATCATCATTCCTTCTTCCTCCACGATCAGTAGTGATTATCTATAATCATCAGAAAAAGACAGAAAACAGGACAAATTAGAAAGAAAGAAATACCCTTCAAAATCAAAATTAATTAACACATTTCTAAAAAAATCAACATAGTTTTTGGTTTCTTAAATCATAAAGGTATATAAATATTTTTCAAATGCGATCAATAAAAGAGAAAATAAATTAACATAGTTCTTTGTTTCTTAAATCATAAGGGTATATTTTAATAGAAATTATTCAAGAAAAATAATTCTCTTTTTCAAGTCAACTAACAATTCATCCACAGCCACACGCTTGTCAACTCGTTCATATGCTACCAAAAACATGAGATCACGTTTCTCAGCTAGAGTGCAAATTATACATTTTGGTTCCTGTTCAAGCTACAAGTCTTTGCAAATCTTTAAAACTTTACTCTGAAGAGTCATATCATCCACTTATTGGCCCATCATCAACGGATTAACAGCCGACATGTGTGAAATAAGCAAATCTAGTGCTCATAGTTTTAGTCTTGCTGGTACTTGCAGTCTTGCTCTTTGCCTGAACACTTGTACCAATTAATTTTGGGATTGTGAATTTCTTATTTTGAAACAAATCTTTGGCTGAATAAGAGTTGGTCAATCAGCAGGTACATGAATCTGATAGAATAAAACAAACCAAATAAGCTTAATGTTAAATTTGCAGAAAACAGTGCATGTCATTTGTGTCACGAAGGATACAAAAAAGAAAAGAAAAAGGAAGTCATTACATTTTTTCTTTTCATGACGGTTCGGAGCGAAACGAGTCTCGCTCGCAACTTCATACCCATTTTCTGGGCACCATAGTTTTTCTTCCTTATGTAGGAGTTAAGGATCTTTGCAGCTCTATCCCATGCTTCAGTTTGTGACAAGTCAAAATCACTATAGTGGCGATCATTTACAACTATCTTAGCAAATTACCTCATAATACCATTTCGTACTTTTCTCATTGAAACTTTAAGGGTAGCAAGCACGGCTGCCCCCCAAGCATAACTATTTATATCAGCTCGTTCAAGAAAAGGTAAATACATAACAAAAATAGTTTTAAAAGATGAAGTGCAAAAAAGAACATTTCCTAATAAATATAATAGGTATGCCTTGACATGTGAATCTAAATTCTCATTAGAAACAACAACATTATGGAATTTTTCTTTCAATTTGTCTAAACTTATATCATGGATTGTTTTTCCCTACTACTAAACATTAGCAAATTATTAGCTTCGTCCAGATTTACTGAACACGGGGATGCTATTAAAACAATAGTAGATCATTTGTCAATAAAGGTATATAAATATTTTTCTAATACGATCAATAAAAGAGAAAATAAATCAACATAATTTTTTGTTTTTTAAATCATAAGGGTATATAAAACTTTTTTTTTTTGCTAATATATATATATATAGAATTTTTAATAGAAATTATTCAAGAAAAAAATACCTTTCAACATATCCACAACGGAAGCCTTGTCAAGTAGCGCATCTGAAGCCAACGACATGCGATCAGGTGGTAGACAACTTGACACTATGGTAAAAGATACCCTCGAATTATGTCCCAACCCTCTACATATTGCTACACACTTATCAAAAAGAGGTTGATTATCCTGATTCTGAATCATCATCGGAGCCTGACGATCAACAGCGGATAATACATTCAGTGCCGTAGAAACTTCTCGGGTTCTAGCTGGTGAAGAAACTTCTCGGGTTGGTGACCTGCTATTTTTAATTGTTTCGGATCTCTAAGTTTAATCCCTAAACTTAGAGATGCCCATCGTGAAAGAACCAGATCACCAACCCGAGAAGTTTCTTCACCAGCTAGAACCCGAGAATGTTCTACGGCACTGAATGTATTGGCCGCTGTTGATCGTCAAGCTCCGATGATGATTCAGAATCTGGATAATCAACCTATTTTTGATAAGTGTATAGCAACATGTAGAGGTTTGGGACATGATTCGAGGGTATCTTTTACCATAGTGTCAAGTTGTCTACCATCTGATCGCATGTCTTTGGCTTCGGATGCGGTACTTGGCAAGGCTTCCGTTGTGGATATGTTGAAAGGTATTTTTTTCTTGAATAATTTCTATTAAAACTTCTATACATATATTAGAGAAAAATTTTTTATATACCCTTATGATTTAAGAAACAAAAAATTGTGTTGATTTATTTTCTCTTTTATTGATCGTATTAGAAAAATATTTATATACCTTTATTGACAAATGATCTATTATTGTTTTAATAGCATCCCCGTGTGTTCAGTAAATCCGGACGAAGCTAATAATTTGCTAATGTTTAGTAGTAGGAAAAAACAATCCATGATATAAGTTTAGATAAATTGAAAGAAAAATTCCATAATGTTCCTGTTTCTAATGAGAGTTTAGATTCACATGTCAAGGCATACCTATTATATTTATTAGAAAATGTTCTTTTTTGCACTTCATCTTTTAAAACTATTTCTGTTATGTATTTACCTTTTCTTGAACGAGCTGATATAAATAGTTATGCTTGGGGGGCAGTCGTGCTTTCTACCCTCAAAGTTTCAATGAGAAAAGTACGAAATGGTATTATGAGGTAATTTGCTAAGATAGTTGTAAATGATCGCCACTACAGTAATTTTGACTTGTCCCAAACTGAAGCATGGGATAGAGCTGCAAAGATTCTTAACTCCTACATAAGGAAGAAAAAAATTATGGTGCCTAGAAAACGGGTATGAAGTTACGAGCGAGACTCGTGTTTCGCTCCGAACCGTCATGAAAAGAAAAAATGTTATGACTCGCTCCGGGCCTCCAATTTTTTGGGGCCCAAAATATTTTTTTTTTATATGCAAGACACGAAAATAATGGTTATATATCTACTAAAAGCGATTTATTTCAGTTTGGGCAGCTTGCTTTAGTGGCATGGCCGCTTTTTGTTGAGTGTGAGGTCATGTGTTCAAGACCCACCAAAGTGTGATTTATAATTTTTTTTTTAAAATGGCTTATTTATTTTTTTTGGGGCCCGGAATTTATTTATTTTTGCATCCCTTATAAAATTAAAACCGGGCCTATGAATTTGTTAAGACGGCCCTGCCTTGAATAATCCGTGCATTTTTTAGATAACCTGAGCATTTAATATCAACTATATAGTCCTAACTTTTTGTTCATTATGCACAGAACACATGCTAGGAGTTGCAGCATTATGCGTTTTCCAAGTAGGCATGTATTTGTATCGATTCTTTAGATCCATTTCCAATACCGGTGATGAAGGCAGTAATGTCGTTACAACCAAGCAAGTTCAATATTTCTTGGACAGAAGGTTTCCCTTACTTCAATAAGGCGTGGTTCATCTTTAGTTTCTGCCTCCCATAGGGGCAGGGACCGGTGCTACCCTTGTTCGTCCATCACTTGGTCGGTGGATTGGTAAGATCATATAATAAACAACACATGCAGAAAATTATTGCTTCAATCTTTTTGCTTGAATTGTGTTGGCCTGATTTTTATTCATTTCAACTTCCTAAAGCAAAACCTTGTTCTTCATTTCAGGATGTGCAGCTGGTGATTTGGTTGGTCCGATCATTGTAGCATTTTGTAACAACAAAGCATTTCAAGTGGCGCTTTAGTGCTAGTTATTTTTCCGACTTATTCTTTACAAACCTCAAAATGAATGGTGCATCTTCAAAAATTTGCACTTCTTATCTGTCATGTCTTAATGAGCTACTAACTTGTAACATTATTCCCATGTGGCGACTTTGTTACTGTTTCAATTGATATTCCACTTTCTAAGCTGTTTCAATAAAATGACTAAATCTCTCATTTTGTAGAATGATATATATAAGCAAAATCTATATTATCCCTCATTTAATTTAATTTTATATATTTCTAATGACTAAATTTATTAGTCCTAGAGGATGACTTAGATAAGATATTTTTTTCATCGAATGTATTGATTAAATGTGATCAATTACTTTTCCTAATATATGTAATTTAATCAATTTTGGCTAATATTCTGGGTGGAGTATTTGAAAAGGGCTTTGTTTCAACAATTTGGACGTTGATAACTTGATTTATTTCCAACTTATATTAACCAGTATTTGTTGGAGTGTCACTAGCTACTATGATTGATCCAAATACTAAAATAACAAATAGATTGTGAACTAGGATCTCTTATAGCATGTTTGGTTCCACGTTTTCTACTTCAATCTTGCATTCCAATGACCTTTTTGCCTTGATTTTCAGAAGTGATAAACACAAGCTTCTCTGTCAACGTGAAAAACTATTATGCTTTTGAGAAATGTGACGAATTACCAAACAAACACTTAGTTATTAGTCAAAAGCATATCTTTACCCGTATAGCATTTCTCTTATAATAATGAGATGAAATTACATATGGATAGGTAAATGATCACACCATGAAAAACATTACAACAGTAAAAATGAAATAATAAGTGGCAGCCCAAATCAGATGTGATTATCAATCTCAGTAACCAACTAATTTTTGTATTTTTGTTTTTGAGCCTGAAAAATAACAAAATAGATTAGGCGAAAAGTGAACACAATTTACATATGAAGATGTAAGACACATATAAACTGATTACGGAATCAAGACCTTAACCTATCAGTTTGTGCACACTAATTTTTGAAGTTATATCTAAGTGCAAAAACATATACTATTGGGGAGATCAAGAGAAAGCATTGGTGAATAAAAACGACATAAACTTTTATGTCTTGTTACCTTTGAAGCAGGAGATGGCCCGTGATGATTGCTGAATTAATCCATGGGTATGGATTTTGGCATGTTTACCCTCATGAGCCTATAAAAAGAAATGGTAAATGAAATGGTTGAGTAACATTATTATATTATTATTACATAATATTAGCTAGCAAGAGAAATTTGAATGTCTAGCTTGTTACCTTTTTTGCAGAAGAAGGCCATTCTGGACCACGAATCTTAAAAAAGGTATGAGAAGAATAAGTTAGTGGAAGAAATTTGGTAGCATATGAAAAGTAAAGTAAAGAGAAAGAATAGAAATTACCTTTGTAGGAGTACAAAGCCCTCGGGTTTGCTCATGAAACTTAAAAAAAGTATAAGAATAATAATAAGTTAGTGATTTGTGTTGTTAAATTTGAAAACAGAAAAGCATTACTACTAAAAGATATAATACCTTAACATCAGCGAGTTCGGATGAGAACCGGTAAGATGGATTGGAAGGATCCTGACGAAAAGCTCGTTTGAAGTAAACAGCTGCAGTGTCAAAGAATAGTTTGGCATCCTTGTCATCTGGGGTTAAAAGTGCCTGCGTAGTGAAAGCCATTCCTAGAAGCCAAAGAACATCGGTGTTTTTGGGATTGAGAGGAAAAGCCTCTAACAGCTTTGAGATAGATTCTGAAAAAAACAAGATGAACGAATGAATGATCGAAACAAAATAGCATATAATAAAAAAAACCGATCATTGAGAGAGGCAAGATGAAGGAATGATCGAAATAAAACAGTGATGCCAACAATCACGAAGCATATTCGCTATACTATACATGCAATGAATAATAATATTTCTAAGAATAAAACAGGAAATAATAATAATACCTTCAACGGTATGTAATGAATCAGGAAAAGACTGATGCGAGGATAATCTTAACAAAGCGATAGCACATCGAGTCAAATTCTGCGGAATCAATTCAATTCAATAAATGGATCATTAGAATAATATTCAAAAGATTCAATAATAATAATAATAATAATAATAATAATAATAATAATAATAATAATAATAATAATAATAATAATAATAATAATAATAATAATAATAATTTGGAGAAGAAGGAGGAGACGATCGACTCACCTCGGCATCACGAGGAGTTTTGTTGTAGGTTTTTTCTGCCAACATACATACAAATTGAATTGGTAAATTGAATTCGAATTTCGTCAGAAGATAATCCATCACAAAGGAGGAGTGATTGATGATTGTTGGTTGATCGCAAGAGAGAGAGGAGAAATTGAACGAAACCCTAACACAATTGCGTTGAAGAAGAAAGGCGCTAGATTTTTTTTTTTTTGGTTACAAGAAAGGCGCGAGATTCAGAATCTCAATTCTTTCCCTCTTGAAAATTCAATCAAATTTCTATATATAATGGGTCATTAATGGTAGGTAATAAGACATCTATTCTCTAATTTTCTAATTATAAAACTTAATGTCTATCAAAAATACAATCTTACCCCTTTTTAATTTTTTGACACGTCATCAAAATTATATCCTTCTGTGTCTTGTACTTCATCCTCCCTCTATTTTTTCTCTTTTAAAAACAAATTAAAACAAACCCATTCGATAAAAAACACTAACTTAATCTTTTTTTAAATAACAAACAAACTTAATCTTTTATTTTCTAATTATCTATTCTCTAATTATGAAACTTAATGTGTACCAAAAATACAATATTACCCCTTCTTAATTTTTTGAGTCGTCATAAAAAATATATCCTTTTGTGTCTTTTTCTTTAACCTCCTCCTATATTTTCTCTCTTAAAAAAAAATTAAAACAAACACACTTGATAAAACATTCTAAATTAATCTATTTTAAAAGAACAAACAAACTTAATTTTAATCCCAATCAAAATAAATTTTTCTATAATTCAACTTCTAAATATTTACATAGTTAAAAACAATTTACAATCTATTATCTTTCTCTAATTATTAAAGTTAATCTTTCTCTAATTATTAAAGATATTATTTTGTAACAAAAAAACTATTTTTTATAGTTGTATCCAAACAAATTAAATTATTTAAAACATGCGATTTTAATTACAATAACCAAACAAAATAAATCGTTATTTGTTTTTATAAATTTTCTTGATTAATAGATATCAAAATCACTTTTATTTATTAGTAACAAAACGGGTCATGACTCTCATGGGACCTTGGGTATCGATTTATCATCATGGAATCTGACTCTCGGACAGCTTTGGATCTTATTGCGGATACTGATCAGAATGACTTTCATCCTCATGCAAACTTGCTTTCTCTCATTAGGAAGCTTTCTTCTCTTCCTTGGTCGGTCTCCTTTAATCATACTTTGAGAGAAGGCAATGAATGTGCTAACTGGTTGGCCAAGTTTGGTGCTAAAAATGTTGATTCCTTGAAGATATGGATGTCTCCTCCACCTTAGCTAAATATCTCTCTGCTTGCGGATGCCTCTGGAATATTTAGACAGCGATTTGCTTAGTTTATTTTTTAAATTTTCCCATTCATAAAAAAAACGGGTCCTGAATTGTTTTCTTACAAAGAGGTGGTTTTTATCATGATAAAAAAATCCATAAATTATTGAATGTCGTTTTTTTAATACGTAACAAATTTGTCATATATTTAATTTACATTTACTAAAAATAAACTTTATGGCATACATGTGATTTCATCTCATCATGTGTTTCTAATAAAAAACATTAATAAATACATTTTATACTGATACTTAAAAAAACACGGGAATAAAAAGGGTAAATAAAAAAGAAAAAAGCATAGGACTATTTCTCACTCATTTAAATTTATTCAATTATATCCAATTGAATGATCACAAATAACATAATTTGGGAGAGTTACAAAATCTTTCTCATTTATAAATTATACACGGTTTTTTTTTTAGGGAAAATTATACACGGGGTTAGTGTTTATTATGAGAAATACAACTACTTTACATAAAATTACACATCTTCAAGATTACTTCTTTTGTATAAATGATTTTCATACGTTTTTTTTGTTTATCTTAATGTCATATTATAAAATTATTATTTTTAACCGTTATTCATTATTAATCATTATATCCTTTTAAAGAATGACTATAAAAAAAACACAAGACAAACGTTACTCTCTAATTAATTAGACACTAACTAATATTGTTGTACTCCCTCCGTCCTAAATTATAAGCAAAAAAAAAATCCATTTTCTTTATCCCAAATTATAAGAAAAAAGATCAACTTTTATCATATTTAATTATGTTTTTTCAAAAAATTATCTTTTCCAAAGGAAAATTAAATGCAAAGTGCATTCAATTTGCTCTCTTTTTAATTTTCTCTATAATCAACTACCAATGAAAATTGTTTTTACATCTTCCTATAAAACTTATTTCAAAGATGACACAAAAAACTATGTTTTAGTTTTCTTAATAAGTGTGATTTTTTTTTAGCTTATAATATGGGACGGAAGGAGCACAAATCATACATGGGACAACAATCAGTCACATATTAATTAGTTAAATTGATTTTTTTTATGTATTGTATCTAGGCATGACAACAAAACCCATACCCGCGAGTATTCATCCAAACCAAACTCAATTTGACGGGTTTTCCCCCGCTTTGACTCGGTTTGGGTTTTCCCCGATTTCAAAATACGGGTACGGGATGAGTAAAGGGGATATAGGTATACCCACCCCAAACCCATACCCAAACTCGTCCCGAATGTAGAAAATCATTTTATTGCCCCTTTTATATAAAAAGAAACTCAAACCATAAATCATTTCAGTCACATAATCAGAGTCTATGTCTATTAGATGACACCCACTTCTCAGAGTTCTCTATATTCTCCATCGTCATTTCTTTGCAGGATAATGCAAAGCAACATTGCACATGAGAAAGAAAAATACTTCTATTTTATATAAAAAAAAAAATTATCCATTGCGGGGATGGGGCTGGGATACTCGAACGCGTCAGAGACGGGGATAAGATTCGATTTCTTATCTCTGTGGGATATGGGTAGGGTAGCGGATATGTATATGGTAGTAGGGTATGAGGACGGGGAAGGTAAAATTTGTCCCCATCCGCCCCATTACCATGCCTAATTGTATCTTCTAAATAATAGTGGGAGTAATTATAATATACTAATTATAATTTGATATAAGAATCTTGCACGATACACATATTTATTGTTTATAAATTCATATAAAAATAAAAAAATGCTAAAAAAATTATAAATATTTTTCAATGATATATAAAAATCACGGGGCTTATTAACGCCCTCGTTATCATTATTGTGATTTTATTATTTATAATATTTTCACATATTTTTGGTCTACCATTTTATAATATTTAATAACAACTATTTCAATATTTTTATTATTATCTTCATTTTTATAATTAATTTTTTTAATTTCTCAATGTAAATAATATTGTAAATGCGTTTTGACGCATAAATCGCAATTTAAGGATCAGCCCGTGCGGAGCACGGGCCCCGTGCTTAGCACAGGTCTGTTGCTAGTTATCACATTAATAATTCGACAACACATATTTATAATTAATATATGGAAAAAATTAAAATAAACAATTATACTTACATTGGCGTCACTCCAAAACAAGCACATCACATGAGTACTGAACGGCGGTAGAAGCGACAGGTTACCAGGGCTCCCGGGAAAACCATTTGGTACGGGTGTAACCTCCGGTATCCCCTGCTGCTCAGGGTCAACCTCTACCTCCTCTTGAGCCACCTACTTGTAGTAGTGCTCCTGAGCAGCGTGGTAGTGAGGGTCCTCCTCATAATCATGTGTAGGGTCCACTATCTGGGACGGAACCGTCTACGACGACAACTCCTCCCCAAGTCCCCACTCCTACGCCCATCTGATCCTCCTCATAAGTACAAATATCATTTTTCATAACTTTATCACCCTCACATTTTCATAGGTCTTAAATTAATTATTTTGGTTTAATTGGTAGTATTAATTTTATTCATATTAATTATTTTAGGTCGCAAACCCGATGGAGTTGATTTGGTAGTGTTGACGTTAGACCTTAGAGTGTGTTCCTCTTATGGTCTGAGGTTCAATTCTCTTTGGTGTCAATTTCGACGAGTTAGTTTAACTTCTTAAAAAAAATTTATTTTAGGCCGCATAATATAAAGTTTATTCATTACATTTGTTACTAATTATTTTTTTTTACTGTTAAAAATAAATTTTTTTTTTTAAGAAATTAAAATATCCCACCAGAATTGAGACTAGGAAGAATAGAACTTGCGGCCTTTATCTATAAAAAAAAAAGAACTTGCGGCCTTTAATTAATCTATTAAAAAAACTTATTTATCAATTTATTAAAAAATTAATCAATATTTTGTCAAAAAAATATTGTGAATGTATTAATTTTTTTTAAGGAGTATTTAATTTTTTTTTTGTTGTTATTGTAAAAGCTATTGTCAAAAAATTATTGTAAAACTAAAAACTAAAGCTATGTTTGATAAGAGATATTCATTTGAGCTTATAACTAATAGTTTATAGATAGACTCATATAACTAAAAATACTCATTTGATGATTGTCATTTACTCACGAAGTTATTGTTTATCTTAGTGAACTTATAGTGTTTTTATAAGCTAAATCAAGTTGTTTATAGATTAAAGCTTAAAGTTTACAAATTCAATTATCCTTTCTTTTTGTTGCAAAAACAGAGCGTTGAGTTCATTCGCTAGTGAGTGCAAAAACAAAAAAGTGATTTCACTTTTCTCCTTCTTCTTCAGTTTTTCTTTCCATTCTCATGCTTCTTCTTCAACGAGAAATGAACAAATGAAACAACATTCCTCATTCTTCTTCCACATTGCCATTTTTCTCCTCTCATCAAAGTAACGTTCTTTCTCTTTCTCTTCTTTCTTTATTGCAAAGAATCAAGTTTTTTTTTTATTGGGCCGTTTTTATTATTGCATTTTTCATCAAAAAATTGTAAATTTTTTTGGTGGGTTTTGTTTATTCTTCATAAAACAATAATGGGTTCTTGGAAAAACTTGTAAAAATCAAATTTTTTATATCAGGGTGTTTCTGTTTAATGCATTTTTATTCAAAAACGTTGGTGGGTTTTGATTATTCTTCATGAACAATCATGGGTTCTAGAGAAAAGTTGTAAAAATCAAATTTTTATGCTATGTTGATGATGCCTTGTGAATGAAGTTTCTTGATGTTTGTTTCTATTTTTATCTTTTGTGGAATTCAAACTTTCTGAATTTGAAGACTTTTTTTATTTTGGGAATTTTTAAATTGGATCACATTATGAATTGTTGATTGTGTCTGAAATTGGTCTTTTGAATTTCATTATCCATATTGAATATTGAATGCAACAATAGGTGATTGAGAATTTGAGATTATCTTATTTTAAAACTCTTTTCATGATTATTTGATATGGTAATTCATTGTGTTGAGTTGATTTTTTTTATCTTTATTTACTTTGTTTATTAAATTTCATATCAGTGTTAAAGAGTATCAAATGTCTTTTAATCTCAATCATTATAGTTTATAATGCAATAGGAGGAGATTAAGATTCTGTTGTTTCTAACATGGTATCTAGAGCCTTTTCTCCCATTTCCATGGAGAAAGTTAGTTACGAGTTTGTTACGTTTTCAATTCTCATCAATTTTCATTGATCTTTGTTGAAGATTTCTGCGTTGTTCTTCAATTTCTTCGTAGATTTTCTTGTTGATTCTTGTTGCATCATCTTCATCTTCTTCATTTTTTTCTGCAATTTTTCTTCATCTTCTTCGGTTTTCACCATGGTTCGCCAAATTCAACCGGATACTGAATCGGTTTTCTACGTTCATCCAAGTGAAGGACCAAACTCTGTTGTTATTGCTCCTCCTCTGGATGGTTCAAACTACCTCGCATGGAGTCGTTCCATGATTCGAGCTTTTGGCGCGAAAAACAAGTTGAAATTTATTGATGGATCTATGGAGATTCCTGATGAAGATGACTTGAATCGTAGTGCATGGGAACGTTGTAATCATCTCGTTCAATCTTGGATCATCAATTCAGTTTCACCACAGATTGCTCAAACCCTAGTTTTCCATGAAAACGCCATTGATGCTTGGTCTGAGCTCAAAGAACGCTTTGCTAAAGCTGATCGTATTCGAATTGCTTCTTTATGTTCCAAGATTAACAATTTGAAACAAGGTTCTAAGACTGTTTTGGAGTATTTCACTGAAATGAAAACTCTATGGGAAGAGTTGAATTCACACAGGCCTATGCCTCATTGCACTTGTCCACATCCATGTCGTTGTGCTGCAATGAGAGAAGCTAGAAACTATAGGCTTGAAGATCAGGTTATTCAGTTTCTTACTGGTTTAAATGATCAATTCAATGTTGTGAAAACTCAAGTGCTCATGCTTGATCCCCTTCCTTCTATCAACAAAGTGTATTCATTAGTTGTTCAGGAAGAAAGTAATAATCATTCTCTTCCTTCTCCCATTGATTAACAACTCTCAGTTGTTAATGCTGCTGAATCACAAGGTAGAGGCTATGGTAGAGGCAGAGGTAGGGGATACTCTAACAATTTCAGGCCACCCAGACATTGTAGCTTTTGTGGGAAAAGTAACCACACAGTTGATTTTTGCTACCAAAAGCATGGGCACCCTAATTTTCAGAAGCAAGGTGCTTCTGCAAATGCCTCTAGAAGTATTGAAGAAGTTGAGGCACAACCAGGAAGTAGCAATGAAGCTTCTTCAAGTTCAGGTTCCACTATTTCTTAGGAGAAGTATGATCAGCTTGTCAGTTTGTTACAACAAGTGAATTTACTTCCTGCAGCTGCCTCATCTCCTAGTGCCAATCAAGTTCATGCTCCTTCTAGTTAAACTTCCATCAATCCCTCAGGTATATCATCTATTTTCTCATGTTCTTTGCAATCTAAATCTGATTTATGGTTGTTAGATTCTGGTGCCAATGAACATGTTGTCAGTTCCCTTCATTGGTTCACATCCTATCACAAAATCACTCCTAAACTTGTCAATTTGCCTAATGGATCCTCAGTAACTGTTGATATTGCTGGCACAATTCATTTTACTCCTGAATTTTATCTTGAAGATGTTTTATTTTCATCTCTTTTTACTCTCAATTTGATTTCCATCTTCAAGCTTTGTGATTCTTTGAAGTGTTATATCACATTTCATAACAATAAATGTTTCTTACAGGATCTTCAATCACAGAAGATGATTGGTTTGGGTGAACCATTTGAAGGTCTCTATAGATTGAACTTAGATTTTTTTGCTTCTTCCTTGAATAAATCTTTGCTTGTCAATAATGTTTCTCTTAATCAGCTTCTTACTATTCCTTCTTCTGCCCTTTGGCATTTTAAATTGGGACATGTATCCATAAAAGATTAGCTCATATGTCTCATTTGTATCCTTCTTTAACTTTTGATTCAAAATCCACCTGTGATATATGCCATTTTGCTAGACAAAAGAAACTTCCTTTTTCTCTTAGTTCTTCAGTTGCTTCCAAAAACTTTGAATTGTTGCACTTTGATATTTGGGGTCCTCTAGCTGTGCCTTCCATTCACAATCATAAGTATTTTCTCACCATACTTGATGATCACAGTAGATTTGTTTGGATTGTTCTTCTTAAATCCAAAGCTGAAGTATCACAACATGTCAAAAATTTTATTACTCTCATTGAGAATCAATTTCATGTGACTCCTAAAACTGATTCTCAATGAGAGTAATAAAATTTAGGCTAGACTCATGCTGATGGATCAATTGAGAGATACAAGGCTTAGAAGAAACTCATGCTGATGGATCAATTGAGAGATACAAGGCTAGACTTGTAGCAAAAGGTTACAATCAAGTTGAAGGCCTTGACTATTTTGACACATATTCACCAGTTGCTAAGCTCACCACTGTGAGGACTGTCCTTGCTTTGGCATCCATTAATAGTTGGCACATTCATCAGTTAGATGTCAACAATGTCTTTTTACATGGAGACCTACAAGAAGATGTTTACATGCTTGTTCCTCAAGGTATCACTCCTGACAAACCTAATCAGGTGTGTAAACTCCTCAAATCCCTCTATGGTCTCAAACAAGCAAGTAGAAAGTGGTATGAAAAACTCACTTCCATTCTGGTTCAGCATCAATATGTCCAATCCAATGCTGATCACTCTTTGTTCATCAAGAAAACTGCCACTTCATTCACAGTTTTACTAGTTTATGTTGATGATGTCATTATAACTGGTGACTCTCTTGATGAATTCAAATTCATCAAAGATATTCTGAATTCCACATTCAAAATTAAAGATCTTGGTCAGCTTAAATACTTTATGGGTTTGGAAGTTGCCCATTCTTCTCAAGGCATATTTCTTTGTCAAAGAAAATACTGTCTTGACCTTCTCACTGACACAGGCTTTCTTGCATCCAAACCTGTCTCTACACCATCTGATCCATCATGCAAGCTTCACAAAGATAATAGTGCACCATATTCTGATGTGCCTTCATACAGGAGATTGATAGGCAGGCTGATCTACTTGACAAACACCAGGCCAGATATCACTTTTGCTACTCAGCAACTTAGTCAATTTCTTACTTCTCCTACTGAGAAACATTATCTGGCTGCCACTAGGATCTTGAGGTATTTGAAGAAAAGTCCTGGTCAAGGGTTGTTCTTTCCCAGACAATCTTCCTTGTTTTTATCTGGTTTCTCAGATGCAGATTGGGCTGGATGCTTGGATTCTAGAAGATCAGTTTCTGGCCAATGTTTCTTTCTTGGAAGCTCTCTCATCTCCTGGAGAACCAAGAAACAATCAACTGTTTCAAGATCTTCCTCAGAGGCTGAGTATAGAGCACTTGGTGCTGCAACTTGTGAGCTTCAGTGGTTACTTTACTTACTTGCAGACCTTCATGTTTCAACAGTCAAGCTTCCAGTTCTTTATTGTGATAACCAGAGTGCTCTCCACATAGCTGCCAATCCTGTGTTCCATGAGAGAACAAAACATCTTGAAATTTATTGTCATCTGGTCAGAGACAAAGTTCAAGCTGGCATCATGAAACTTCTTCCTGTTTCATCCACAGATCAGTTGGCAGACTTTTTCACAAAGCCCCTGCTTCCTCAACCATTCAACATTCTCTTATCCAAGCTGGGAATGCTCAATATTTACCATTCTCCAGCTTGTGGGGGGATCTTAGAGGAAAAAGAAGAAGAGAGTGCAGTTACTTGAGCTGCAAGTAACTTGAGATGCAAGTTACTTGAGCTGCAAGTAACTTCCTTGGCTTGGCTTGATAAGCTGTTAGTTTTGGCTGATAAGCCTTTGATCTTATCACATTTTGTATAAATACTACTTGTATTCTCTTTTCACAATTAATGAGAATGAAACTTTTTTCCATTTGTTGAATTTCATAACAGAATTTTTGTTACATATTGATAATTTCCCATTGTACTGTGTTAGGTTTGATTTTTAGGTGTGTTTCAGGAGCTTAAGATTATGTTACTTCAGAATTTTTTTAATGACTATTTGATATTAGTAATTGATTATGTTTAGTGGAATTTTTAGGTGTGTTTCAGGAGATTGATACTATGTTATTTCTGAATTTTTTGAATGATTATTACATTTTGGTAATTTACCGTGTTGAGTTGGCTTTTTAGGTTTGAGATTATGCTAATTCAGAACTTTTTTGAATGATTATTAGATATTGGTAATTGACTATGTTTTGTTGAATTTTTAGGTGTGTTTAGATATATCTGTCATGGAGTCTCCTATGACTGCAGTTGAAACTATATCAGAGGTTCAGAATTTAGTTTCTGAGGTACCGATACACCACAGCCTTCCTATATCATCAGGGGTTCCCCGTTCTTCGCGGCCTCCCTTATATAGAAATAATCAAGGAGCTTCTTCTTCTTCCAGATCTTTTTTGGAACAAAGACATTATCATCATAATTATGGAACAAAGAAGATTCACCATCTAAACAGCTATGTAGTTAATTAAAAGCATTCATATCACGAAAGAAACAATGAAAGGTTGCCGGCAAAATTATGCAGCAAGCAAATGTTTGATGATGATTCCGAGAATTTTGACTCAAGTTTTGAAGTATTAGAATCTGACAATAGTATCTTAGTTCCATCAAAACGAGCCGTTGTTAATCAACCGAAGAATTACTATTCTCAGTCAGAGAATAGTTTTGTCCTAGTCCTCAGAACAGTTACTATTCAACCACTGTCTATTCGAAAGCAAAACAAAGTTTCACCAGTACTGAAGTCAGTGAGTGTGTGAGTGTTGATGGTAAGTCGTGTGAGAGCGGAGAAGTTCCGAATTTCAGTGATTTTAATGAGAGTAGGAAAACCAGTATCTGTTGAGCGAGTACCAGAAGTGATGTTAGTGATGAAAGCAACACGAGTAGTTTGAGCGGTGCTTTGTATAAACCTCATAAGGCAAATGATATAAGACGGGAAGCGATTCAAGCTGTACGAGCTCGCGAGGGGATGTTGGAAATGAGGCATTTTAGAATATTGAAGAGATTGGGAAGTGGAGATATAGGAAATGTATATCTAGCTGAACTTAGTGGCACAAGGACTTCTTTTGCTATGAAACTCATGAACAAAACCGAGCTTGCAACTCGTAAGAAGCTACTGAGGGCTCAGACGGAAAGAGAGATATTGCAGTCTTTAGATCATCCTTTTTTACCTACATTATATACACACTTTGAGACTGAGACACTCTCTAGCTTGGTAATGGAGTTTTGTCCCGGTGGCGACCTTCATGCAATCAGGCAAAGACAACCTGGGAAGTATTTTTCAGAGCACGCTGTCAGGTTAGCTATTCCTTTCTTTTTCAGCTTGCTCCCTGCAATTATATATCTGTATGTAACAAGAAGACATGTATATTCAATCACTACAAGAAAAACATTGATTTGGGACGGAAATTTCCGTCGCACAGTAGTGTAAATTTCCGTCCCAGTTGAAATCTGGGACGGAATTTTCGAAAAAATACTTTCGTCGCAATTCTTGCTGTCGCAATTCTTTGGGGACGGAATTACATCGTCCGTCGCGTGTTTGGGACGGAATTTGGGACGGAATGTATTAATTGTTTTATTCCAATTATTTAATTCCGTCCCAACATTGTGACGGAAATCTCAAATTCCGTCCCGATGTTTGCGACAAAATATTTAAAATCCGTCCCAGATTGGGTTAATTTTTTTTTTAAACAATTTTTTTTTGTTGGGATAAATTTATATAAAACTCAGTCACAAATAAATAACGTGTGTCAAATATTATTTACAATATTATTCTGCGATTTTAATATCCTTATATTATGCATGTTTAATTGTCATAACCATTTCAAAAAAAACATTCCAAGAGTACAATTCAATTTGTAAACATCAATAGTTTCATCAGAAACATACAAGTATCTAACGAAATATCAAAGTATTATCAAACATCCAATAGGTTAACCTTCTAATAACTTGAAGGTATACAAAATATCAAACTCAATTAATTCTTAAGTTCTAATAACTTCCTTGAGTCTTAGCAATGCTGAAACATAAAAACCACATACACTAGCAATTGTTGATTTGTCTAAGAAATATCCAAGGTTTGATTCTGTACAAAAACACAAGGAAAGAAATAGTCATAAACATGTGTACCCCAAAGACAATGTCAAGCTATCAAAACTCATATCGTCATCCATGTATTTGATATCAAATGTACCCACTTTTACAATTAATGCAAAAACAATATATCTTTGACTTTCAAATGAGAAATAACGTACCATTATACACAATCTTTAGAAGATGATAGCTACTCTTCATTATTCGAGATCCATTGGCGTAACACATGCTTTTTTTCTCTATAACCCCTGAACCCAGAAAAGGAAGAATATATAATGAGTAATATATTAAAAGGAATAGACCGGAAGAACGAAAAATATATAAAGGTCCAAGACTAATTTAAAAGTCGGACCTTTTGTCAAAATCTATCAATAACAAATTGAACAATCTAATAGATAAAAAGTGCAAAAGGAGATGATAGAACAGCTTCTCCCTCATTATACATCAGAAAATTCAATCAACGATTTCTAAATCATGTAAGGGAGGGCATTCAAGCATATAGACAAACCATTCTTTTAAACCATAGCAGATGCTTTCACGGTTAATGGCATAAAAATTGTTTAGTTAATGGCATAAAATTAATTTCATAACAAACTAAAGCCGTTACCCTTAATTTGGTCATTAACTTCTTTCTCTCAATTCAAATGATCTATTTCCTTTCTCTACTTCAGCTCCTGTCAGCAAAAGAACAACTAAAAAGTTGAAAACCAAACTCACCTTGATGATATCATAGCCCTTTTTGAACTCTAATTTCAGCATTCATAGAAATTAGAAAAATTAAGTATATGCCATTAACAAATTTGAAATAAAGTAAAACTAAAAAATAAGATGGATCTTACTTACTAATTGATTAACAACCACCACCAAATATTACCTAGTTGCAACAATGGATTGTGAAGACGCCTCAGCTCTTACAGTCTTTGATTAAGCTTCTTCGATAACGTGTCAAGTTGATCCAAGTTCCTGTGAACATAGTTCAAAATTAGACATAAAACAAAAACAAAACAAAATAATTGTTTCTAAATATCATGGCCCATTCGCCAAAGCCTAAACTAATAAAATAGTTTTTTTGGACCACATAGTAAATGAGACACAAAAACAATCATATACCATTGGCAACATACCATATGTCAGCCAATAAATCAAATACACATGGGTATAGTTTAATATGAAATATTGGTAAGGTAGCAAACCTGCAATTGGTCTGGATTGGTGCTGATTATGAAATCATCAGCTCCTTAGCCTCAGCTTCTTTGGAAGGAGAAGTACTTATGACTGTAACACGGTGACCAAATGCTTTGCCAAATTTGACAGCCATGTGACCAAGTCCTCCTAAACCAACAATCACCCACAATGAAAATTAATTACAATCTCTTAAATTTTCTTTGACACTTCATAAAATGCACAACAATGAGCTCATCATTCATACATCAACTCTTGCACATTTCTTCAAACACCAAGAAAACACAATTCCATCAAATAAAAATCTCCCATTTTATCATAAAACAATAATCTCAAAAAACCAATTAATTCTACAACTACCCAACAACAAAAATATTCAAAACAAAATCACTAATGAAGCAAAGAATATGACCAGCCTAATCCTTAAAAATCTCAGCAGCTTATAAAATTTTAAAACTAAAAAGAAGAACAAACCAACACATGAGCAAAAGAGATGAGTTTACCCATGAAGCAAAGAGAAAGCCCAGACAAAATATGCAGAGGGAGATGAGTGATTTCGTACCGGCGGTCAACGATAGTGACTGAGTTGAAAGCGATGGCGGTGAGAGCCTCAGGGTAGCCGTCCTGTAACCATGAACGAGAATCCTTTTTCTACCGCACCTTTTGGAAAGGTCGTCAAGCCACTGTTGTTTCTCCCATTGTTGAAGATGAAGAAGGTGCACCTCTAGCTTACACTGCCATGGTTGAGGCAAACATTGATACTCCCTCCTGCCAATCAAGCCATGATAGAGAACAATCCAATTTGTGTCTAAGAACTTGAGCTTGTCGAGATTGATGATGATACCAACGAAGATTTGGAGAGGGAGAGGGAGAGAACGATGAATGGAGTAAGAAATTTGGGGATTTAGGTTTTCATGGATGAAAGAGAAAGCTACTCTCAGTTGAATAGAGAAACAACCCGTTTTACATATCACATTTGTTTTATTTACTAATAAACTTTTTTTTTTTTTTGCTTTTTCTTAACAATAAACTTATTTTGTTTAAAAGGATTTTTTCTCAGTTTTATATATTATTTTATTATCATTCTTTGAAATTATATAATTTTTTATTTTTTTACAATATTTATAAATAACTTAATTTTTTCCTATATAAAAAACCTTAATTTTTTTACTATAATATTAAAACTATTATTTGCTCAAAAAAATATTAAAACTATTATGAATTTTAATTTTTACATATAAATAATAAAATTAATTCTTAAAATAATTTAATTTCTTAAAAAATTTAATTTAATTTCTTTAATGTTGGCGCCAAAATTCCCGCCCTCATTTTTCACAAAATTTTGAACTGAAATACAAATTTTGACTCAAATATGAGACGGAAATAAAAAATCCGTCCCAATTTTGCGACAAAAACAACAATCCGTCTCAAATTGGGGACAGAATTTCAATTCCGTCCCAAAACAATATAGATTTATTTAATCAAATATTTTTGACAAAATAGTGTCGCAAATTCCGTCCCAATTTAATTATTTTGGGACGGAAAATAATTCCGTCCCGAAATTCCGTCTTAATTTGATGTTTTTCTTGTAGTGAATGTACCTATCTCCTGTTCAATGTGATTTGTATATGTAGTTAAACATGACACTTTGTAATTTATTAGCCCTGTTTGGATAACCAGATTAGTTAAGCACTTATCGCGAAAATCTTTATACCAACTGAGCTTTTCATAAGATAAACACATGACACCTGAGATTTATACCTAGTAGTCGATATAATTTCTTATATATATAATGGATTTTACAAGTGTTGACTTGATTATGTTTGAGTTGAAAATTTATGCTTTTCATACTTTTCTTCTGAAAATAACCAGTATATGTTTGTTCTCATCAATACTTTCTGTACTTAATCAACAGCTACGGAGAAACAGATATCAGTTAATTTGGCCTCTCTAATAGCTTTCTTGATATGAAACCAGAATAACGAAAGCATATAGCTTATAGAAATAGCTTATACTTGTATAATAAACACTTATGTTATAAGCACTTAAGTAAGATGTTTATCCTAACAGGGTCCAAGTGTATTAACATTTCTATAATTTCCATTTTTGGGTTTTTACAGGTTTTATGTTGCAGAAGTTCTCCTTGCTTTGGAGTACTTGCACATGCTTGGAATAATCTATAGAGACCTTAAACCGGAGAATGTGTTGGTGAGAGAAGATGGTCATATCATGCTCTCAGATTTCGATCTCTCTCTAAGGTGCACCGTCAGTCCAACTCTAGTGAAGTCATCAAACCCGATCACTGAAACTAAAAGCTCCGGATACTGCATTCAGCCAGCCTGTGCAATGCAGCCTGACTGCATCCAACATGCATGCTTTTCGCCACGGTTTCTATCCGGAAAATCCAAAGAGAAAAAATTCAGACTAAAGAATGACATGCATCACCAAATGACACCTCTCCCTGAGCTAGTCGCAGAGCCAACAAGTGCGCGGTCAATGTCCTTTGTAGGTGATAGAGGTATGAACTGATTGTGAATGAAACAGTAAATGAATAGAAAAAATATGGAAAATACTTGTAATTGTATGAATGGAGTTTAACAATTACAGAGTGTAGCAAAGCTGAACAAAAGTAACAGAAAGAAAATTAAGCAAGTAACAAACTGATAGTGAGATACTATCAGTCCCCTAAGCACGCAGTGCTCCCAAATCACTATAGAAGTGACCCCACAAAAGATAACTGAATTCTAAGATGATTCTCTCCTTTTCCTTCTTCTGCTTAAATAGCCTCACATGCACATAATCCTCATGCCTTTCTATCCACGTCATCATTCCTTATTCCTTTTGTCTTTTTCCTAGTACAAACCTTCCACACTTTTGGCTTGGTCCCCTTGTCAAGGCCCACCTCATTACTCACATTCCCATCAACTCCCACCTCCTTAGGGACAGCCTTGTCCTCAAGGCTGAATTCAGGAAATTGTCCACGTAAAAACTCATTATCTTCCCAAGTTACATCATCTACAGACTTGTTCTTCCATTGAACTAAACTCTGATGGACTACCGTACTGCCCTGCATTGTGACTCTTGATCCCTGTATCTTGTCAGGATACACATCAATAGCATCATTCATTTCCAATTCAATAGGCAGTTTCCCTTGCACCTGATAGTCACCAACAACTTTCTTTAATAAGGAGACATGGAACACTGGGTGTATTTTGGATTCAGCTGGCAACTTCAACTTGTAAGCTACTTCCCCCACCTTTTCTTCCACCTGAAAAGGACCATAAAATCTAGCAGCCAATTTTTGATTGATTCTTTTAACTACTGATTGTTGTCTATGAGGCTTTAACTTCAAGAAAACCCATTCTCCAACTTCAAAACACAAGTCTCTTCTCTTTTTATTTGCATATCTAGCCATCTGTTCGTGGGCCTTTAGCAGATGCAATTTGAGTTGCTTTAGAGCCTCATCTCTCTCACTTAGCTCCACAGCTACAACAACCACTTTGGTTTCATTAGTCAAAAACCTCAATAAGGGAGGAGGTTGTCTGCCATATACTACCTCAAAGGGGGTTTTTCCAATAGAGCTGTGATAAGTGGTATTATACCAAAATTCTGCCCAAGCGATCCAATAAGACCAAGTCTTCGGATTGTCAGAAGCAAAGCACCTTAGATAGCTTTCTAAACACCTGTTAACTACCTCAGTTTGCCCATCCGTCTCCGGATGGTACGCTGAACTCATTTTCAACTTAGTGCCCTGCAGTTTGAACATCTCCATCCAAAAATGACTAACAAACAGAGGATCTCTATCACTGATTATGGAATTAGGAGCACCATGTAATCTTACCACCTCTTTGACAAAGATTTCAGCAATAGACTTTGCAGTATAGGGATGTTTTAACAGTATGAAGTGACTGTATTTAGACAACCTATCCACAACCACCAACACAGCGTCATATCCCTTAGACTTTGGTAGTCCAGTGATAAAGTCTAAAGTTAAATCTTCCCAAACAGCATTGGGAGTAGGAAGAGGTTGTAGCAACCCTCCAGGTGCAGTAGCATTGTACTTCTGTCTCTGACATACGTCACAGGCTCTAACAAAGTCCCTTACACCCTTCTGCATCCCTACCCAATATAAACATTCTGCCAATCTTCTATAGGTTCTCAGAAATCCTGAGTGACCCCCAGCAGGGGTGCTGTGAAATTCCTCAAGTAACCAAGGAATAGAGGGTGATTCAGGTGAAATCACTAACCTGCCATGATACAATAAAACCCCTTGCTTCACATAAAATCATGGGCGCTTCTCCGGTGTTTCCTGTACTTCAGCAATCAACTTCTGAATATATGGATCAGTGGCTATTTCATCTAGCAGTTTCTTTTTATCAACCCACAAGGAATAAGAAATGATAGAATTCATTTCTCCCTCATCATAACATCTTAACAATGCATCTGCTGCTCTATTTTCCAACCCAGGCTTGTACTTGACCTCAAATTGATAGCCTAACAATTTTTCCAGCCAACATTGTTGAGCAGGAGATGACACTCTCTGTTGTAGGAAATGCTTCAAACTTTTGTGGTCAGTATAAACTATGAATTCCTTAGCCAACAAGTAGTGCCTCCAGTGTTGGATACACAAAACTAATGCCATTAACTCTTTTTCATACACAGATTTTACTAAGTTCCCTTCAGACAAAGCTTTGCTAAAGTAAGCAACTGGCTGCCTTTGTTGCATCAGTACTGCCCCAATTCCTTTACCGGCAGCATCACATTCTACCTCAAAGGGTAAGTTGAAATTAGGAAGTACCAACACAGGAGGTGAAGTCATGATTTGTGTAACACCCACAACGTGGCCCAGTAACAGTGCCGGGTAGCCCATAGTGGAAGTCGGCCAAGGCCGGGTAGCCCAGGGAAGTCGGGCTGTTATAGGATGACCCCACGTTGATATGAGGAACCGAATCACATCGGAATGAGAGGGATCCGGAGGCCGTGTAGGTATGGGACTACATGGTTGAAGGAAGGCTTATAAGAATTGTTAGGTACTACCCATATCAACAAGATGCATCTTCTTTTCGGGAGCTCAATCCATAGGAACTCCACAGTTAAGCGTGCTTGGCTTGGAGTAGTACTAGGATGGATGACCTACCGGGAAGTTTCCCGGTAAGCATGAGGAGAAAGCATGCTGAAAAGACTCGTGTTGGTTTGTGGGGTTAGTCGGCAATCCTGTAAGCAGTCTGGGATGTTACAATTTGTTTCATTTCAGTGAAAGCCTGAACAGCATCTGAACCCCAAGAAAAGTTGTCCTTCTTTGTCAATTCAGTGAGTGGTTTTGCTATTTTGCCATAATCCTTAACAAATTTCCTGTAGTATCCTGTGAGACCCAAAAACCCACGTACTCCCTTCACATTTTTTGGTTCTGGCCAGTCTAATATACATCTCACCTTCTCAGGATCCACAGCCACCCCTTCCCCAGAAATGATGTGACCTAAGTAATCAATCTGAGTGCACCCAAACTTGCATTTTGACTGATTTGCCACAAAACAGTTATCCAACAGAACAGATAAAACTAGCTTCAAATGATTTTGGTGTTCCATAATGTCTTTACTATACACCATAATATCATCAAAGAACACCAAGACAAACTTCCTCAAGTATGGTCTGAAAACATCATTCATAGTAGCTTGAAAAGTGGCTGGGGCATTCATCAACCCAAATGGCATTACTAAGTATTCATAATGACCATTATGAGTCCTAAAAGCAATTTTAGATATATCATTCTCATGCACCCTGATTTGATGGTATCCAGACTTAAGATCAATTTTGGAAAACATAGTAGCCCCATTTAATTCATCTAGAAGTTCATCTACTATGGGAATGGGATACTTATCTGGAATTGTTGCTTTGTTCAGGGCCCTATAATCCACACACATCCTCCAGCTTTTGTCTTTCTTCTTGACCAATATTACCGGACTTGAGTATGCGCTCATGCTAGGCCTGATGACACCTGCCTTTAGCAGTTCTCCTACTTGCTTCTCAATCTCCTCTTTTTGATGATGTGGATACCGGCATGGTCTGACATTGATGGGGCCATGGTTGGGGGACAAATTGATCTGGTGCACCTGAGACCTCTCAGGAGGAAGCTGAATTTGATCATTAAACACTTCATTAAATTCTTCAAGAATGGAATTCAACCCCTTGGATATAACAGATTGGTCTGCTTCAATTGATTGAAAATGAGTCCACCACCAGTCACTCCCAAATCTACTATGAGTATCCTCCAGAAACGTATTCAAGTAGCTTTGCCTGATGTTCTTATTTCCTAGCCCCTGTAGCTTTACCAACTTATTTTCATGTTCAAACTGCATTGTTAGTGCCTTCCAGTTCGTGAGTACCTCTCCCAGAGTGCTCAACCACGAAACTCCCAAAACCATATCCAATCCTCCAAGTTCAAACACCAAAGCATCAACAACTATCTCAATTTCCCCCAATTTCATACTGACTCCCGTACACACTCCTTGAGTACTAACTTTGTGTCCATCACCCAATTTGATGTTCCTTGTTGCTGCAGGAGTAACAACCAGACCTAAAGCAGTAGTTACTTTAGGTGAAATGAAATTGTGACTGGCTCCACTATCGATCAACACTAACAGATCCACATCTTTGATTCTGCCCTCAATCTTCATTGTGCGATGCTCACCCATACTTCCCAGAACCCCCATCGTCTTGCACTCGACCTCTTCCTCTTCATCACTACCTCCGGAGACATCTTCAATGTTGATGATTTCACCTTCTTCGTTCAACCCCTCGCCGTCTCCCAAAATCAACACCCTCAGCGTACGTTCTGGGCACTTGTGCAAGGTAGGGTGATATTTGCCACCGCATTTGAAACAGAGACCCTTTGCCCTTCTTTCTGCAATTTCTTCACTGCGGATGCTACGTGTTCCTGACGAACCAGAACGAAGATCGTTCTCACTCTTCTTAGCCGTCGATGTGAGAGAAGATGAAGAATTGACACTAGATCCAACAGAACCCGTTTTTTGAGATGGGTTGGAAAAACGGGTCGGATCCTTTGAGTTATACCCGTTTCTATTTTTTAATTACCCAGCCCAATCATTATGGCCCAAACGGTCAGATCCTCCTTTCTTCCCATTTTGTCTGTCGCCATCGTCATCATCCTCCTTCAATTCATCTTCTACATCCTTAGCAATCCTCATCATCTGCATCCTGTTACGAGGATTGAGTGTTCGAACCCTTCTCCGGATCTGAGGTTTCAAACCACTCATAAAATACCCTAGATATTGCTCTTCTGGAAGTCTCTCTACCTGCGATGAGAGTAATTCGAACGCTTCGACGAACTCCTCTACGCTCCCTTTCTGCCTTATGTGGACAATTCCTCAAAAGGATTTTCCAACCGTCTCCCACCGTAACGTGCTATCAGCACTCGTTTCAATTTTTCCCAGGATAATTCATCTTCCGTTTCCATCAAAAGGTTGAACCAGTGGATGGTTGAACCTTCCATACTCAAACGTGACAGCTTCACTCGCATATCATCTGATGTATTCTGAACATCGAAATAAATTTCTGCTCTCGTGATCCAAGCCACATGATCTTCACCGTCAAATAATGGAAGCTTCACCTTCTTCCCGGCGAGGCGAGATTCATTCTGCAACGAATCTCCCACAGAAGTTTCTCCCTCCTGAGTTACTCCCTTGTAACCAATTTGTTTGCTTAATTCTGTCAAAATCACACTCTGTTGCTGCATCTGTTGCGCGTGCTGTTGCATTTGAGACGCTAGACCTTGCAGTGTGGTTGTCACTGCTCCCATCTGAGTCTCCAACGCATCGATTCGATCACCCATCTTAGGCTTCCTTGGCATCTACAGATCTCCGGTCGGTGGTGTGATTGATCCGGTAGGTCGGACCAATTTGATAGAGGTATGAACTGATTGTGAATGAAACAGTAAATGAATAGCAAAAATATGGAAAATACTTGTAATTGTATGAATGGAGTTTAACAATTACAGAGAGTAGCAAAACTGAACAAAAGTAACAGAAAGAGAATTAAGCAAGTAACAAACTGATAGTGAGATACTATCAGTCCCCTAAGCACGCAGTGCTCCCAAATCACTATAGAAGTGACCCCACAAAAGATAACTGAATTCTAAGATGATTCTCTCCTTTTCCTTCTTCTGCTTAAATAGCCTCACATGCACATAATCCTCATGCCTTTCTATCCACGTCATCATTCCTTATTCCTTTTGTCCTTTTCCTAGTATAAACCTTCCACACTTTTGGCTTGGTCCCCTTGTCAAGGCCCACCTCATTACTCACATTCCCATCAGTAGGCACACACGAGTACTTGGCGCCTGAAATTATTAAAGGAGAAGGACATGGAAGTGCTGTGGATTGGTGGACGTTCGGGATATTCTTATACGAACTCTTGTTTGGTCGAACACCGTTCAAAGGTTCTGGGAATCGAACCACGATGTTTAATGTTGTTGGGAAGCCTTTAAGGTTTCCAGAATCTCCTACTGTCAGCTTTGCTGCAAGGGACTTGATCAGAGGTTTACTTGTGAAAGAGCCCCAACACCGTCTTGCCTATAGACGCGGAGCTGCCGAAATCAAACAACATCCGTTCTTTCACAATGTGTACTGGGCACTGATCCGCTGCGCTAATCCTCCAGAGGTACCAAGACCAATGATGATGAAACCAAACTCAACTGAAAATGAAGTTGGAATGAACCCTTCTGGTAATTATTTAGAATTTGATTACTTTTGATTCTAAAAATGTGATGTGTAGAGTTTGTGGACCATGATTCCTTCCTTTATTGCATAAAAGAATGCAATGCAAATTTTTTGTTCAATTACATTGATCAGCAATTGATGAACTGTTGTAAGAAATTCCATATTCCTTGATTTGAGGAACAAAGTTTATATACTCTTTCA
This sequence comes from Medicago sativa, assembly GCF_051527215.1. Classification (NCBI taxonomy): domain Eukaryota; kingdom Viridiplantae; phylum Streptophyta; class Magnoliopsida; order Fabales; family Fabaceae; genus Medicago; species Medicago sativa. The sequence continues at coordinate 33,572,464 of NC_140755.1, read as the reverse complement.
TTTACCTCTATTCCTAATAATCTATAATACTGTGTTTTGGATGTTATTATGGGAAAGTAATGACAAAGTTTATAGTTTACTTACTAGTGTAAAAATTTAAGGAGTCATCTTGAGTATAGTCAAATTTTACGATTTATTTAATTATGATAGTATTTTAATCTATATATAGTGGTTTAAAAAAAAAAAAAACTATTTTTAAGATGTAATTATTAATTAGAAGTATGTAAAGTATATAGAACAAACAGTTACATGTTTCATTAATGGTAAATATTGTTTACTTCAGATTTTAAAATGAATGCTTCACTTTGGTAACGTGTGTTTTAAGACACTCCTTAAATAATAAAAATGAAAATATTTTATTAGAAAATGTGTGTTTTAAAATAATTGCAACCTTGAATATTTATTATTTTTAGTATTGTTTTCTGCAAATAACATAGATAGTCAAATATTTGGAATTGAAACAATCATCCTAGATCCTAATAATCATCTAGAAGCTATTGACATTCTGCCATGACCTTGTGCAGGACATTTTTCATGTTAATACATAAACAAATGTTTCAATAAAAATTGACGTATTTATATCAACTTTGGCCGATTTATTTGTCTCTTATAAAAATAAAAAAAAGAGGGAGTGGTTTTTTCTCCATCTTTCTTTGGTTTCGAACATCCACCATTAAAAAGATTTTAGACTCAAGTAATTTCTTATGTACCATCATAGCAGAGTTTCTTAATTTTATAAATCGATAAACACATCCAATAAAATTGTAACATGTTAGTCATAAATCGATTTTGACTGCGATTTTACGATTTTACAATTCTACAAAAGTAATTGAGTAAAATCCTTCATTTTGATTATGTTTGACACTACAAGAAATTTGGCTATGTTAATCTGATATTGTTCAGTTTAAAGTCGACAAAATACTAATACATAAATAACTAAAAAAAAATGGATAAAATCCTTCAAATCTCTCTAAAATCATGCGATTTTGTATAGATTTCAAGATTTTGTGCGATTTTGATACGATTCTACTATGATTTTGCCTGTTTTAGGATTTTGCTATGGATTTGAGTTGTTGAAGATGAGAAAAGTCGTAAAATCCTGGATTTTATCGGGATTTTGACAACAATTATCTTGACAATATTGAGTCTCTTTCACAAGTAAACTACTAATCAAATCCCCCTGGTGAAGCTTATGGTAGGAGATTCATGAACCACTTTGTTCCCCTGCTTACATTGTTCTCTTGGTTTTTATCAGTTTCATCAACCACTTTGTTTTGCTCAAAACTTTGACTTTTGCAACAAGAAACCACCCCATCAACACCTTGGCAACAACCAACAACGTTTTCATTGTTACTTTCTACATTAATATTCTTTCTATTAGCAAGCTTCTGGTCATTTTCTCCCTTAAGTTCAGCAATAGGTGGCCCCATTTGGCCTCTGAAACAATTCATATTCATACAATTAAATTTAACATTGATCATCTTGATAAGTCCATTGAATATATGATGGCCAAAATATCCATGTGGAAGTCAAAAGCACACATTAAGTGGTTACCTCCATAGTTTTTGTATGACCTCTCCCTTGGCAATGTGTTGGTCTAGTAAGGCAGGCACATCATTAGGAGTAACATAGCCATACCTGTAATTAAATATTAGGCACGCACTACATTTTAACCAACAACAATAAAATCCTTTAAAACCTCTGCAACACCAACACATCTGATGAAAGACGTGTTTGATGTTCGATATGTATCGGTGTCTGATACCACATAATATCGACACATGTAATTGCGTTCAATTAGTCCTTTTTTTCCAAATTTTTTACTAGCATCAACGTATCTGTGTCGTGTCTGATGTCTATGTTCGTGAGTGTTTCATTGTTCAAAACAAATAAGAGGATCAAAGAAACAAGTGTGAGTGCTTACCAATGACCCATAATTTTTCCATCTGGTCCAGGACTAAATGTGATTAAATTGCCAGCATATTTATGGCCACCAACATGAGAACAAGCCATAACAGAAATCTGATCTTTCAATCCTCTGAGCTGAATTTCTTCATTGAGCTTGTCAATGAGAGCAGGCCCACAAACACCGCACCTCACATCGCGACTTCCATGAGCACACACAAAAATATATGAACCTGCTATCACATCTTGCACTCCACCATCCCATGGTTTACAACTCACCATTACATCATTGAAGAAACTATCAACGTTTGATTCCTTCAAACCCCTTTTCAATCAAACAACAACACAACAACACACACACCATTCACAATATAAAACATTAAGTAACAACACTGAAATCTTAAATCACAATAAAATACAAATCAGTTTCGACGTGTGTCGTTTCATTTTATTGCGCTAACGAGCGTAAATTATAAAAATACTTTTTCTAAAATTCAATTTTGATTAAAATTATCTTTCTAACAAGCATGCTTATATGTTTGTGACTTTCAAATTGTAACAAAGATCCTTAACAAACATTACTTTCAAATTCTAATCACGCTTATCATATATCTTGATAGAGGTAAATTCTTACTAAAAAATAAAACTTAAATTTTTAGAATTAATTAACAAATAATCCATTTAGAGAGAGAACCATAATAAGAGAATTGATTTTTTTTTTTTTTTTTTACTGAGAGCATTGATATTTGTATAAACAATTTTAATGTTGTATATCTAAGTACGTATAAAATACACTTAGTTTTCGTGTTTTCATATTCCAATGAGAAACAAAGAATTAATATAAAAGTGGAAATCGTAAAAAATATGGCCAATGTGCTAGGAATAAGACATCTTATAAGAATGATGTTTAATCCCTAAAAAAAAAAGAAAAAAAAGAATGATGTTTAAAGAACATTTCTTACTTAATAATGGTTTACTTGTGTAATAACAATATAACATACCTGTATTTGATCATTTCTGGGAAAATCAAAACGTCGCCGTCGGAGAAGCCGTCCTCTTCAATCATCTCACAAACTGTGATTTTCGTCTACAAACAACCAAACTAACAAATCGTAAAATCTAAAATGAAATTTGAGATAACATCAAAATTGGATACAAATTAATATGGTCGACCTAAAGGCCAATCAACACATGTTAGGGTTTAAGCCACATGCTTTTGGATAAAAATTACGCGTCAAAATATCAATTTAGTTATAAACATATAATACGATAAATTAGTTATAAATTTTGCTCAAGTCAGTTGTTCAAGATAACAGCCACAAATCCTCCCTAATGCAAGTTCACATCTTGGACTAGCAAAACTCAAGTCTTTAAAAATGTTGGACCGACTCTACAAATTTTGTAGAGTCGGTGCAAATTAGGACTATGAAGCAATGAATTAGCAAGTAATACCTTGATGACGATGTCATTTTTGCGAGCTTTGAAAGCGGTTGCAACACTTTTAGGAAGGGGATGGTCATTGGAGGCTTCAACACGCGGAGGCCAAGTTTGGTGGTTCTTGTAACATAGAAAGACATGACGATCGTAGGATTCAACGGTTCCAGCAAGGTTTTGCTTGTACATCTCATAACGGGAGAAACCGTATTTGGCGGTGTTGACGACTTTGGAAGAAGACATGGTTGCGGCACTAGTGCAAATCAGGGATACAAAACCTATTTTTTAGAGATTTAAGACCTGTTTTTTTACCGGGGTTATATCAGTGGGTGTTGTAAGTTTGAGATACAACACCTGTTTTTTATTGGGTATAAAAACTACATATTATACCTAATTTTTCTTATAAACTGGTGTGATATGTTTATTTTTAACCCCATTTTTATAGTAAAACAGGTGCAAAACTCCGTATGTAACACCTGTTTAAATAAAAAAAAAACCGGTGTGAGAAAGCTAGTAGCAAATTAAAAAAAAAAAATTAACCTGCAGGCTTTGTCACCTGCAAAAATTTTTTTTGTTTTCTTTTTTTTTTTTTTGAAAGAGTCACCTACAGGTTATTGAATTCCACAGTGCAGTTTTTTTTTTTTTTTTTTTTTTGCGGTGAACATCATCTAATATTTCTTCATAAACCAACATAAATATATAACTAATTATACTACAATGGTGCCTTGCGATAAATGCATACATTTTTTTTTCCAAAAGCAAAGGTAATGAATTAATTACTCCCCATTAAGCACAAGATGTACAAGGGAGAAAAAAGAAAATACAACTCAAGTCTAACCCTCATATACAAACTTCATACAACAAAGAATCTATCAAATGACTATAACAAATAAAAACAATAAAAAGATCACTAACCCTGTCCAATCAAACACACCAATTAACTCTTATTCAGCACCCTATGAGGCTATAGCAAACAAAAACAACATAAATGTGTGGATCAATCCTAACAAAACTAAAACCACCACACCTCAGATAACAAATCTCTCAGTGCTGCTTTATTCATATAAGAAAAGGGAACATGAGTGGAATGGGTCTGAAAGCTGGTGATCGTCATAGGTCGACTTGCCCATCCCACAACGTTTATTGCTTTGCCAATCCGAACATGCACTAATAGAGGATTCAACTTCTCATCCATAGTCAACAAACCTGCATGGCCAACACGAGGAGGTATTTTGCCTTTAATATTTTAACTAGCTACTGATTAGCAGCCCAAACCAGTTCTAAAAGCTTTACTCCAACTATCAGCATTGGTTATTGGTATTATTTCCCAACAATTAAAGCACAATTTATCATTATATATTGCAAGCTTACTTTGGATATCTTCAACAATAGCAAAATCCTTCAATATCGGAAGCCAATAGTACAAATTTCTTAAACCTGAATGGAATTAAAAAAGATGATGCAAGATCTGAAGTGAATTAGAAATAGAAATATGAATATTAAAAAGGAGACTTTTGATCATATACAAAAGGAATTTTTGGCAAAAGAGATTCTAGTGCAACCTAATTAGTAATGTCAAATTTTGATACAAATGAAAATAAATAAAGTTGGGTACAACAATTATAAGGATATATAAGACCATTGATCCCTTAAGTACTTCACTTTAGATATGAAAAACGTTGATTTCTGCCCCTTTGTACATTATACCAATAGGGAAGTATCAATTGCATTACTAAAATCAAAGCATGCTTCTGCAAGATTACTTCCATTTAGCTATTGCACATATGAAAATATGAGTGTCTGTTATGTACAAAGGCAAGAAGCTTACGTGGTAAAACATAACTAACCTGATTATGAACAACAATGAAAACCTTGGATAGCAATATGATTCCAAAATCACCCATATACATCTTTTTGAGGTAAACTTGAAAGCTATGAATTAATAAAAAAGAAGGAAAACTGAAAAAAAAATTATTTACTAATGCAAAGGGAAAATCTAGGATTGAAAATGTTTCGAATAGAAGGACATAATGAAGAGAAGGATTCGAGTCGCTTATAATAACCTTAGGTTGTGAATAGAGAAGGAATTCACCACACACAGAAAATGAGTGGTGAGCAGAGGCTTGAACGAAGGAGAAGTGACGAATGGACATGAACAAGTAAACTCTACCTGCACCATTCAAACAAGATTAATCAATCCTAATAAACAAACCAATAATCAACTACAAACAAATACTATTGTAATACAAAAAAGTAAAATAAAGTAATCCATCCATTAAAGTCTTTGCCACAACCAAAGAATCAACATTTAATTCTACCAAAATGAACCCCAATTTTCTTCCATTCCGAAGACTTTCATAAACTCCCCACAATTTCGTGACATACGCGCTAAACATCCCGACATACTTAGAGAAACCACCAAGCCATTCACCCTTATTTCCCCGTATGATACCACCTCAACCCGCTCTGCCATCTTCTTTTCGAGCTCCGTCGGTGTTGATTTTAACCCACCCCGCTGGGGGCACTTCTAGCTCACATTGTCATAACTTTTAGAGTTTCTTGAATGATCTTTGTGGCTTTATCAGCAGCATGATAGGCGCTAACATAACTCATGGCAGCAGCCTTCCCATCCAATGGTCTTTTAAAGTTATCAATATGTTTTTCCTTATTCTTCCAATTCCATAAGGTGTGACACAACAATGCCCATAAGTCCTTCCAATCAATATTATAGTTCCAAATTACCTTACTGTGCATATTATAATTAATCCAATGCAGCAGATCCCCATAAAAAAATCATTTCTAGTGACATTATACACTACACTTATCCATACTGCCTCGCCAAAACAAGCAGCAACCTGAACATAATTAAAAAAAAATCCCCTCACCCCAAAACAAACAGCAACCAAGCAGACCCAAGCACTAAACTGCCACGCCAAAACACAAAAAATTAGCTCCTTTTGAGGTTTACAATTAACCCAACTGGCCAACAAGATGAAGGAACCAAACTCTGATGAGCTCAAATCTAGCTCTACCGAGTTGAATCTAGCCCCAACGAGGGGAACCCAGTCCCACCATCCTTCACTCTTTAGTAACTGTGAATGTTGTAACTTGTCATTTTGCCAACAATTTTGAACTTGTATGTTATTTGGATTCTGGTCTAGTTTAATTTGGAGCTATGAACCCATCTTATTTTAATCTATGTTGGTTATATAATATTGAATTTTGTTACTGTGTTAGCAACCTTTCTTTTGCTACAAGAAGAATTCCCAAAACAGGGCGGATTTGAATAAACAGAGAAAAGTTCCAACTAGAATAAAGATTGCAAATGAATGAAGGGTTTCTTATTGATGAAGTGGGATTGAAACAGAAGATACAAAAGGTATACAACGAGATGATAAGCCTGCAGACAAGGCTACCCCGAAGGAGCATTCTCCTTTCACACTAGAGCATTCTCTATTCACTAAACTTAATTATTCAAAAAACTATCTTTCCTTTCTACCTTTGAGGGCTATGTAAAGACTTTCTTTGAATAACCAAACTAACAACTCTTAACAACCACCTAACAAACTTATCAACTTACTAAACTAACTTCTACTAACTAACTCTTTATTACGCTAATTATCCAATATTCCATATCCTACCATATTGTCATTTGTTTTATTACTAAGGTAGAATGTTCAATATGTATTGTATACATAGTATCAAGTTGTATTTGCAATCCTATGCTAGATGTTTTAAACATTATTTCTGTATTAAGTCAACTTACATTTGTAAGAGTTGGAAACTAAAACCTATACATAAAAATATGCAGTACAATAAGATTTTATTCTTTCCGAGCACCTAATCACCAGTAGGTTAATTTTGGGATGATCAACTATGGTCAAATTACGAAAATTCTCAATTTTAAACTGAAGAAAACGCAGAACAAATCCAACCATAAGTTACCTGAAGGCGCCTAAACATTGCTGCTGAATTGCTCCATATCCCATCAATCAAAATAAAATGCTGAGTTGTATCTACTTTTAACTGCTTTATAATTAAGACAAATAGATTACTTGGAAGCACCAAATGGAAGACAGCGAAATCTATATAAAAAATGTCAAAAGAAGGAAATAACAAATGAATTTTGGTTCACAAGAGATAAACAAAGATATATGTATGTGTGTGTGTAAATGTATACACACATACATGCATTGATTGCTGCAGGCAAAACCAAAAAGAAGCTAGCATATAACAGTAGTGCAATTTTATTTCTTCTCATTTGCATAAATTAATATTATATACTTCAAAGGTCAAACAACAGCAAGCAATTTAACATTAAATACATGAAAATGGAAAGTAATTGATCAGGCTCAATTAATGTAAATTGGTTCAAGGTACATATTGGTAGGAATCCAAGAATTAAATTGAAAAGAATGAACTATTTTATTGAAAGATCGAAAATAAGAGATATATCTCCTCCAAGGGTTTCTCCTTGTATTCTATTCAAATTATGTCCTCTATCTTATTCACTGAACTTTACAAATATTCAATTATGTCCTCTATCCCTGTATTCTCTTATTGTATATCCTAACAACCTCCTGCTCGTCCTATATCTTAACAATACACCCCTCCTCAAAACAACCTTCTCCTCAAGGTTGAAATCTACTAATTTATACTTGTTCAATGGTTTATTGAAAGAAAAATATTAAATTAATTTTATATCAATAATTAGAAATACAGTGATCAATATCATGATACATATACCTTTTCTGATGATACTTCATTATTTGCAACTGGTTCCTGCCCAAATGCATTTTCAACTGATTCCAAAACGGCATTCTTGTAGGGATAAAGGCACCACACATTACTTCTTCCTGAAGTAAGGTAAAAACCCACGGCCTAAAAAAGTCCCAACACCAGTCATAAAAAAGTCAAGATGCAATCTTCATCCATTAGCAAAAAAACAAAAAAAAAACATGTATAAAATAATACACTCAATCAAAACAGCACCTAACAAAAAAAACTACCATTAGAAATAAAATAAAAAATCACAAACACATAAACAAAGAGTAACAAAACACAACCAACAATATGGTTAATTAATCAAAGTATCAGGGATGGGAGAGGAACTGAAGAATACCTTCACTCTGATGAATGAATTCGATTGAGGAACTGAATCCCTTATAGGCGGGAGAGTTCGATTGCGAAACTGGAGAGCGATTGTGAAACTGGATTGCAGCAGAGTTTGATTGATGGGTTAGATTGAGGAAAGAGAAAGGGGCAATTCGATTGAGGAATATGAGAGTTTGATTGAAGGGTTTGACGAGGAATGGGAAAGTGAATCAGAACGATTGGGAGAGAGGCAAAATAGGAAGCGTGGAAACATACTGATCGATATACTAAAGAAATTATAGAAATTATTCATATATATCAGGTTAAGAGTGAAAGAGTTTTTTTCTTTTTTTTCTTTTTTTTTTTTAACAAGAGAGTGAAAGAGTTTTAGTGGAAAAAATATAACATACCTTTTTTTCTTAAAATCAGGTTTGGAATGATCTGAGGGAGGTTAAATAGCTGACTTGGTTTGAACAAAGGAATAAAGACTTGGAGGTCAATGGTTCAAATCTTGCCAAGGAAAAAAAACTAATATAATAATTAATATGTTATTAAAGTTATTAAAATTTAATAAATAAATAAAAAAGATTCAAAATGATATTTACAAGTTTGCCATTATTTTTTTTATTTCAAACCTTTTTTCTTAAAATCAGGTATAGAATAATATTTACAAGCTTGCCACCTTGTTTTTATTTCATATTTGACACCAATTTAATCTTAAAATCAGGTTTAAAAATTTACTCACTAAATCAATTTTTTAATATATTTACAAAATTGCCACCTTAATTATATTTCACACCTCTTTTTAACAAAATAGGTATTATATAAATAATTCTTATGTCAATTTTGCACTAGTGCGGAGGAATGGAGAAGAAAGTGAGAGTTGTTTTTGAACTTGAAATGAGAGGTTGATCTAACAAAATGAGTTAACAACATTATTTATTTATGGCATTTCCTTAAAAAAAAACATTATTTATTTATGGCATTATAATTAATTAATAAAACTTGTTGGCTACTTATTCAACTACTTTTCAATGTTCCCTCATGCTCGAGCTCACAGTCAGAGTCAAAGAGAATAGTCGCACGTACATGCGTAGTGAATAAGAAAAATGACTCACCATGCTGCGTTACTTGTACGTACATGCCTCTTTTTCATCAAGTTTTGTTTAGTTTTGATGCCTCTATATTAAATATTGATATATTAAATGGAGAATCTTGCATCCCATGTATAATAATGCTGAAGAAGCTATCAAAATCAAGTTTTGTTTAGTTTTGTATAGTGACAAAAGTCACACATTTAATATATAGAGAAATGGAGAGAATTGTATGTTTGAACTTGCATTTCAATATATCAAATGTCTCTGTAGTCGTAGATATCATCCGAGCTTTGGTAAAAGAAGAAGTCAAAGATTCAAAACAAACTGAGACAACTTAGGAAAAACAACTCCGAGCAAATCACCTAGAAAACCTGGAACAACATGAAAACCATATAAATGAGAGTCTAAACTAAACTCGTGCATGGTTGGCAAGAGTATCAACTACTTGATTAATTTCAAGAACCACGTGTTTTCATTTGACGTGACCTATTACACAACCAATGTCAAAGATCTGGCGAACAATATGGTAATGATAGGTACTCGACGGAGGAACACCACGTTGGATGTTGATAGCCCTTAAGAGCATCACTCTCAATAATCCCTTGCCTTAGCCATTGATCATTGCGAGAGTCGGTTCATGATAAATGCTCCAAAACTCCGATAAATTAGTAAATATTAATTTAATAACTAATTAAGTACTAACATTTAGAAAGCTTAGAGAGTTGTCCTCGTGAGCTTACCTCAGTTGGTTGGACAATGCATAAAAATATGCAAAGTCCGGGGTTCCAACCCCGGCGACTACCAAAAAAAAGAAAGCTTAAGAGCCCCCGCGTTCACTATAGAGCAACAACACAAATTTCGAGCTACATGTATGATTAATTTCTTAACTAAGCTAATGTATGTTTGGTGAGAGTATCAACTACTTTTAGTTTCACGAACCACATGTTTTTATTTGACGTCACGAATTACACAACTAATGTCAATGATTTAGCGACCAATCTGGTAATTGGTACCAGACGGAGGAACACCGCCTTGGATGTTGATAGCCCTTAAGAGCATCACCCTCAATAATCACTTGTCTCAGTCCTTGATTCATAGCGAGAGTCAGTCCATGATAAATGCTCAAAAACTCGAATGAATGAGTAAATATCAATTTAATAACTAAATACTAACATTTGTCATTAAAAGAAAACTTAAGAGCTCCGCGTGTACTTATTGATTTTAAATAAAATAACTTTGTAAACTATGTATGCTTTTGATTATGCGATGACAAACGATAATTTTGAATTAATTAATTTGAATATTAGTTAGTTAAATGTGAATAGAATTTAAAATGTATCATGTTTTTTTTTTTTTTGGAGAGGAAATGTGTCATGTTATAACTTATAACTTACAATTTTCAAGGCCCTCTCTCTGAACTTGTCGGTCAACATTTTTATTTCATATTATTATTATTATTATTATTATTATTCAAATTATTATAACATATTTATTTGTTCTATATAAGTTTATGTATTAAAATGAAAAATGTCCTGGACAAGGTCATGACATAATGTCAATGGCTTCTAGATGATTATTAGAATCTAGGATGATTGTTTCAATTCCAAATATTTGACTACCTATGTTATTTGCAGAAAAAATATTAAAAATAATAATATTCAAGGTTGCAATTATTTTAAAACACACATTTTCTAATAAAATATTTCCATATTTAAGGAGTGTCTTAACACACACGTTACCCAGAATTACACAATTTTAACTCTGAAAATGTCACAAGTCCAGAAAAAAATGTCACAAGTCAAATTAGCTAAGTTTTTTGTATCCAAATTGAATGACCAAAGTGAACCATTCATTTTAAAATCTGAAGTAAATAATATTTACGGTTAATGAAACATGTAATTGTTTGTTCTATATACTTTACGTACTTTTAATTAAATATTACATCTTAAAATATTTTGGATTTATTTCTTGAAACCACTACACAGATTAAAATATTATCATCATAGTTAAATAAATTGTAAAATTTTATTATACTCATGATGACTCCTTAAATTTTTAGACTAGAAGTAAACAATAAACTATATCATTACTTGATCATAATCACATCCAAAACAAAGTATTATAGGATATTAGGAATATATATTTTTCATATATTTTATAGGATATGAAAAATATATATTTCATTATAAAAATGAAGCAACCCTGATTCTTTTGTTCATTCTCATTCCCTCTCTTTGCGGATCTCAATCTGGTTTTCATCTCTCGCTCTGTGGATCTCAATTTGATTTCTGCTTAGGTAACTATGTCTCTTTCCCACCTTCTCAAATCCCGCCTTTGGTCTCACGACACTCATCCGCAATCAGCAAAGAAGGATCTTCTCTGTGCATCAATGCAACAACCAGCTTGGCCTTGCTCCCAAGATAGGAGGAAACCCTTCCACCCAACAACAACTTGTATTAGTATTTCATACTCAATTCTTTCTTTGCTTTCTACTGTTTTGTACTTTTGTTTTGGATTTGGATTGATTTTTGTAATGTTTTATTTGTTTTTATTTTTCCAGTCATTCGGTGATGCCTTGTATAATGATGCGAGTATTGCGTTGATTATGTTTCCTTTATTGGCTTCAAGTGTAACCCTTGCTACATTGACTAGAGACAAATACATTCATGAGAGGGTCGTGGCTTGGTGTGTGGCAGATGGGATAGAATGTTCAGGAGAGGTGTTCAACAGTAGAAAAAAGTTATATCATGAGTGTATCTCCTTGTTCCCTTATTAGGTTAGGGCACCAGCAGAAAAGGAACTCCTAAGCTTTTCTATAATGTATTGCTTTATTTTGTGTTGATGCACACTCTTCCCGGTCACCACTGTTCATAAATCACTATGAAGCGCGAACACTCTTCAGATTAGGGAATTAGGCGTGTCCCGGTGTCACACAGGTGACATGTCCGACATCGACACGACACTAACACTTGTAGTTACACTGAATTATATGATTTTTTTTTCAAATTATTAACTATATCGGCGTGTCCGTGTCGTGTTTGGTGTCCGTGTTCGTATTCGTGCTTCATAAATCACTACTTTAGACTAATTATAAACCCATCTTAGTTATTGGATATTACTAGTATAGTGACCCGTGCCAAGCACGGGGAAATAAAAAACTTTTTTGATCAAATATATAGATTTTATATTATGTTATCTTAAAGTTATAAGTGTGGTTATAATTTAAATTTGATATGAAAAAATATCATCTTAATTTTGTTAATTTTGTATATATTTTGAAATATATATACATTGCACAGAACGATTAAAGTATTTGGATTTATACTTATACTAATTATTTGTAGTATAAGATGTACTCATTGTTAAACTTACCATATATAATATTTTTGCAAAAATACGCCGACGTACTGTATATTATTATTTTTTGACATAATGTATTTTATAAATCATAAAAACTAAAAAATTTGTATTTTTTTATATAATAGTCAGTGTCAGATGTATACACTTAGTCTGTGAATGCAAACGTTAATTTTTTTACGGATGTGTATAAATATAGTTTGGGCTACAGAAACGCCGATTGTTATTTGTTTTTATTTTTTACAAAACCAATGGTCTAATGTAAATATTGTATTTTAGGGTAACAACGATGTAAAAAAAAAAAAAAGTTCCATGTATTGTTATACCTGAAAAGTGCATCAATTAAAAGTCAATGACAATTGGCAATTGTACCAAAAATATCGAAGTAGTAAAATTATCGTTCCCACAAGGACTGTTTTTAATCTCAACAATTCTAGTACGTTATTAAATAGGATGTATAAAGGTTATTTTGTTTTGCCACTAGGGAGTTGATTGGTTTGATTGCATAAAAGTAAGGACAGAAAACAAAGATTGGTTGTAAAGAATAAGAGAGAGATGAGATCAGGTCTTTCGAATCATCTATGTTCCCCTAATTTGTATATCGCACCTATTCTTAAGAATGATTTTCTAGTTCAACGATAGTTAACAAAATAGTCCTAATCAATCCCTTGAGTTAGAACCCTCTTCTCAAATTACAACCCCTAATCCCTTAGGTGGTCTAATAATCTTTGAAGGTTTAAGCACGTTAACCTAATATCACTAACAAACGATAATCCATTCCTAAAGTAACCATGTTTATTAGAACAATTCAATTAGGTCTAAGTCGAAAGCTATGGTCAGTAGTCATTCGTTCTCACTAAATCATATTTATATTTGATCAGGATATAAAAAGCATAAAGAACAATTGAATTGAATAAAAACTAGATTGTCATTCACAATAAATAGAGTTTCACATCAACATGGATCAATTTGGGTTACAAAGAATCATCTCAGACCTAATCTCTAAGAGATTTAGCTACTCATAATCGAGTTTACAAATAGCATAATCAATATAGGAATCAATACATACATGAACTGGTAAAAGGTTGAAGAAATCGCTCTTCTAGCCGTCTTGTAGTCTCAAAATCGCACTTTGCTCTTCTAAAATCGTAACCCTTGTCTTTAGAATAAACTTCAGCTGAAATAGGCACATAAATTCGCCCAAAATCACGTCACGTTTTAAGTAAATTGTGACATGTTTTCCTTTGAATATTAAACAGCTGAATTAGGGTTTCCTCAAATCGTGACAAGTTTTGGACCATATCAATTGTGCTAACAGGGACTACCTCGTCTTTTAATTAAAATATACACTCTTAGGGGTTTAAGTGGTTCGGACAAAACCAATGAAACTGAAAATTCAAACCGAACAAAACCGAAAAAGTATCTGACCTTGTTTGGTTAGGTTCAAAACCAAACCAAACCAACTTAAACTGATCTAGTTTTCTTTGGTTCTCGGATTTTAATTTTGATATCCAGTGAACCGATGAACCGAACCAATGTTAGCCTCACTCTTCATTTAAGTAATATTATCCCCTCTCACACACATTTATGATTATGCTAAAAATTAAAGTCCAACATAAAATACTCCTTGATATATTACTTTCTCCCATCATCATTTCATCTCATAACTCACACTCTATTTTATTTATACTCACAAAGAACACTAGCCGCCAGTCACACCTAAACCAACATTCCACATTGTCGTTGGGATCGTCCATCTTTTGTTAGTTTTTTCATGTTAGTTATACAAAGTAGTTTGAAAAATAGATAACAAGGAAAACAAAGTTCTATGAAATATCTGAGTATGGTGTATGCAAGAATGACTCAAGTGCTCATAAGGACTTATAGCACCGGTCCCGTCAAACTCTCTCTCCTTCAACCCATTCTGAATAGATGTCTTGATATCAAAAGCCACAAGATTAGCAGGTTGAAAAGTATGAGTTAGGCGACCACAGGGATTAACTAACCCATAGTCTCCCAACTTCGGTCTTTCTTGTGGTTCTCCCATAGTGCTAGATTTAGGAGAAGAGATTGTTTCAGCTTCAGTAAATGTCGGACTTGGTATCGGTTCTCGTGCACTCGGTGGAACTGACTTCGACAACCAGAAAACTTTCCAATTGGCTCTTGCAGTCCTTTAAATTTCAGGATCGTATTCTAGATCGTCTGAACTCCGTCTACCTCGCATAAACAACAAAATACCTTAGAAGCACTGCACGATACAAAGTAATTAATGAATACTGAAACAATAAAAGAATTTTTTTAACAGAAAATAAATTGCAGAAATCCTAAATTATTACACAATTGCCTTCTTGAAATAGATCAACAGTCCCCCCCGACAACGGCTCCAAAAACTTGATAGACAATTGGCAAGTGTACCAAAAATATCGAAGTAGTAAAATTATCGTTCCCACAAGGACTATTTTTAATCTCAACAATTCTACTACGTTATTAAATAGGATGTATAAAGGTTATTTTGTTTTGCCACTAGGGAGTTGATTGGTTTGATTGCATAAAAGTAAGGACAGAAAACAAAGATTGGTTGTAAAGAATAAGAGAGAGATGAGATCAGGTCTTTCGAATCATCTATGTTCCCCTAATTTGTATATCGCACCTATTCTTAAGAATGATTTTCTAGTTCAACGATAGTTAACAAAATAGTCCTAATCAATCCCTTGAGTTAGAACGCTCTTCTCAAATTACAACCCCTAATCCTTTAGGTGGTCTAATAATCTTTGAAGGTTTAAGCACGTTAACCTAATATCACTAACAAACGATAATCCATTCCTAAAGTAACCATGTTTATTAGAACAATTCAATTAGGTCTAAGTCGAAAGCTATGGTCAGTAGTCATTCGTTCTCTCTAAATCATATTTATATTTGATCAGGATATAAAAAGCATAAAGAACAATTGAATTGAATAAAAACTAGATTGTCATTCACAATAAATAGAGTTTCACATCAACATGGATCAATTTGGGTTACAAAGAATCATCTCAGACCTAATCTCTAAGAGATTTAGCTACTCATAATCGAGTTTACAAATAGCATAATCAATATAGGAATCAATACATACATGAACTGGTAAAAGGTTGAAGAAATCGCTCTTCTAGCCGTCTTGTAGTCTCAAAATCGCACTTTGCTCTTCTAAAATCGTAACCCTTGTCTTTAGAATAAACTTCAGCTGAAATAGGCACATAAATTCGCCCAAAATCACGTCACGTTTTAAGCAAATTGTGACACGTTTTCCTTTGAATATTAAACAGCTGAATTAGGGTTTCCTCAAATCGTGACAAGTTTTGGACCATATCAATTGTGCTAACAGGGACTGCCTCATCTTTTAATTAAAATATACACTCTTAGGGGTTTAAGTGGTTCGGACAAAACCGATGAAACTGAAAATTCAAACCGAACAAAACCGAAAAAGTATCTGACCTTGTTTGGTTCGGTTCAAAACCAAACCAAACCAACTTAAACTGATCTAGTTTTCTTTGGTTCTCGGATTTTAATTTTGATATCCAGTGAACCGATGAACCGAACCAATGCTAGCCTCACTCTTCATTTAAGTAATATTATCCCCTCTCACACACATTTATGATTATGCTAAAAATTAAAGTCCAACATAAAATACTCCTTGATATATTACTTTCTCCCATCATCATTTCATCTCATACCTCACACTCTATTTTATTTATACTCACAAAGAACACTAGCCGCTAGTCACACCTACACCAACATTCCACATTGTCGTTGGGATCGTCCATCTCTTGTTAGTTTTTTCATGTTAGTTATACAAAGTAGTTTGAAAAATAGATAACAAGGAAAACAAAGTTCTATGAAATATCTGAGTATGGTGTATGCAAGAATGACTCAAGTGCTCATA
Organism: Medicago sativa; assembly: GCF_051527215.1. NCBI lineage: Eukaryota > Viridiplantae > Streptophyta > Magnoliopsida > Fabales > Fabaceae > Medicago > Medicago sativa. Next base: position 33,555,658 of record NC_140755.1, on the reverse strand, counting down.
AGGACTTATAGCATCGGTCCCGTCAAACTGTCTCTCCTTCAACCCATTCTGAATATATGTCTTGATATCAAAAGCCACAAGATTAGCAGGTTGAAAAGTATGAGTTAGGCGACCACAGGGATTAGCTAACCCATAGTCTCCCAACTTCGGTCTTTCTTGTGGTTCTCCCATAGTGCTAGATTTAGGAGAAGAGATTGTTTCAGCTTCAGTAAATGTCGGACTTGGAATCGGTTCTCGTGCACTCGGTGGAACTGACTTCGACAACCAGAAAACTTTCCAATTGGCTCTTGCAGTCCTTTCAATTTCAGGATCGTATTCTAGATCGTCTGAACTCCGTCTACCTCGCATAAACAACAAAATACCTTAGAAGCACTACACGATACAAAGTAATTAATGAATACTGAAACAATAAAAGAATTTTTTTAACAGAAAATAAATTGCAGAAATCCTAAATTATTACGCAATTGCCTTCTTGAAATAGATCAACAGTCCCCCCCGACAACGGCTCCAAAAACTTGATAGACAATTGGCAAGTGTACCAAAAATATCGAAGTAGTAAAATTATCGTTCCCACAAGGACTGTTTTTAATCTCAACAATTCTAGTACGTTATTAAATAGGATGTATAAAGGTTATTTTGTTTTGCCACCAGGGAGTTGATTGGTTTGATTGCATAAAAGTAAGGACAAAAAACAAAGATTGGTTGTAAAGAATAAGAGAGAGATGAGATCAGGTCTTTCGAATCATCTATGTTCCCCTAATTTGTATATCGCACCTATTCTTAAGAATGATTTTCTAGTTCAACGATAGTTAACAAAATAGTCCTAATCAATCCCTTGAGTTAGAACCCTCTTCTCAAATTACAACCCCTAATCCCTTAGGTGGTCTAATAATCTTTGAAGGTTTAAGCACGTTAACCTAATATCACTAACAAACGATAATCCATTTCTAAAGTAACCATGTTTATTAGAACAATTCAATTAGGTCTACGTCGAAAGCTATGGTCAGTAGTCATTCGTTCTCTCTAAATCATATTTATATTTGATCAGGATATAAAAAGCATAAAGAACAATTGAATTGAATAAAAACTAGATTGTCCTTCACAATAAATAGAGTTTCACATCAACATGGATCAATTTGGGTTACAAAGAATCATCTCAGACCTAATCTCTAAGAGATTTAGCTACTCATAATCGAGTTTACAAATAGCATAATCAATATAGGAATAAATACATACATGAACTGGTAAAAGGTTGAAGAAATCGCTCTTCTAGCCGTCTTGTAGTCTCAAAATCGCACTTTGCTCTTCTAAAATCGTAACCCTTGTCTTTAGAATAAACTTCAGCTGAAATAGGCACATAAATTCGCCCAAAATCACGTCACGTTTTAAGTAAATTGTGACACGTTTTCCTTTGAATATTAAACAGCTGAATTAGGGTTTCCTCAAATCGTGACAAGTTTTGGACCATATCAACTGTGCTAACAGGGACTGCCTCGTCTTTTAATTAAAATATACACTCTTAGGGGTTTAAGTGGTTCGGACAAAACCGATGAAACTGAAAATTCAAACCGAACAAAACCGAAAAAGTATCCGACCTTGTTCGGTTCGGTTCAAAACCAAACCAAACCAACTTAAACTGATCTAGTTTTGTTTGGTTCTCGGATTTTAATTTTGATATCCAGTGAACCGATGAACCGAACCAATGCTAGCCTCACTCTTCATTTAAGTAATATTATCCCCTCTCACACACATTTATGATTATGCTAAAAATTAAAGTCCAACATAAAATACTCCTTGATATATTACTTTCTCCCATCATCATTTCATCTCATAACTCACACTCTATTTTATTTATACTCACAAAGAACACTAGCCGCCAGTCACACCTAAACCAACATTCCACATTGTCGTTGGGATCGTCCATCTCTTGTTAGTTTTTTCATGTTAGTTATACAAAGTAGTTTGAAAAATAGATAACAAGGAAAACAAAGTTCTATGAAATATCTGAGTATGGTGTATGCAAGAATGACTCAAGTGCTCATAAGGACTTATAGCATCGGTTCCGTCAAACTGTCTCTCTTTCAACCCATTCTGAATAGATGTCTTGATATCAAAAGCCACAAGATTAGCAGGTTGAAAAGTATGAGTTAGGTGACCACCAGGATTAGCTAACCCATAGTCTCCCAACTTCGGTCTTTCTTGTGGTTCTCCCATAGTGCTAGATTTAGGAGAAGAGATTGTTTCAGCTTCAGTAAATGTCGGACTTGGTATCGGTTCTCGTGCACTCGGTGGAACTGACTTCGACAACCAGAAAACTTTCCAATTGGCTCTTGCAGTCCTTTCAATTTCAGGATTGTATTCTAGATCGTCTGAACTCCGTCTACCTCGCATAAACAACAAATACCTTAGAAGCACTGCACGATACAAAGTAATTAATGAATACTGAAACAATAAAAGAATTTTTTTAACAGAAAATAAATTGCAGAAATCCTAAATTATTACGCAATTGCCTTCTTGAAATAGATCAACAGTCCCCCCCGACAACGGCTCCAAAAACTTGATAGACAATTGGCAAGTGTACCAAAAATATCGAAGTAGTAAAATTATCGTTCCCACAAGGACTGTTTTTAATCTCAACAATTCTAGTACGTTATTAAATAGGATGTATAAAGGTTATTTTGTTTTGCCACTAGGGAGTTGATTGGTTTGATTGCATAAAAGTAAGGACAGAAAACAAAGATTGGTTGTAAAGAATAAGAGAGAGATGAGATCAGGTCTTTCGAATCATCTATGTTCCCCTAATTTGTATATCGCACCTATTTTTAAGAATGATTTTCTAGTTCAACGATAGTTAACAAAATAGTCCTAATCAATCCCTTGAGTTAGAACCCTCTTCTCAAATTACAACCCCTAATCCCTTAGGTGGTCTAATAATCTTTGAAGGTTTAAGCACGTTAACCTAATATCACTAACAAACGATAATCCATTTCTAAAGTAACCATGTTTATTAGAACAATTCAATTAGGTCTAAGTCGAAAGCTATGGTCAGTAGTCATTCGTTCTCTCTAAATCATATTTATATTTGATCAGGATATAAAAGCATAAAGAACAATTGAATTGAATAAAAACTAGATTGTCCTTCACAATAAATAGAGTTTCACATCAACATGGATCAATTTGGGTTACAAAGAATCATCTCAGACCTAATCTCTAAGAGATTTAGCTACTCAAAATCGAGTTTACAAATAGCATAATCAATATAGGAATCAATACATACATGAACTGGTAAAAGGTTGAAGAAATCGCTCTTCTAGCCGTCTTGTAGTCTCGAAATCGCACTTTGCTCTTCTAAAATCGTAACCCTTGTCTTTAGAATAAACTTCAGCTGAAATAGGCACATAAATTTGCCCAAAATCACGTCACGTTTTAAGTAAATTGTGACACGTTTTCCTTTGAATAATAAACAGCTGAATTAGGGTTTCCTCAAATCGTGACAAGTTTTGGACCATATCAACTGTGCTAACAGGGACTGCCTCGTCTTTTAATTAAAATATACACTCTTAGGGGTTTAAGTGGTTCGGACAAAATCGATGAAACTGAAAATTCAAACCGAACAAAACCGAAAAAGTATCCGACCTTGTTTGGTTCGGTTCAAAACCAAACCAAACCAACTTAAACTGATCTAGTTTTGTTTGGTTCTCGGATTTTAATTTTGATATCCAGTGAACCGATGAACCGAACCAATGCTAGCCTCACTCATCATTTAAGTAATATTATCCCCTCTCACACACATTTATGATTATGCTAAAAATTAAAGTCCAACATAAAATACTCCTTGATATATTACTTTCTCCCATCATCATTTCATCTCATAACTCACACTCTATTTTATTTATACTCACAAAGAACACTAGCCGCCAGTCACACCTAAACCAACATTCCACATTGTCGTTGGGATCGTCCATCTCTTGTTAGTTTTTTCATGTTAGTTATACAAAGTAGTTTGAAAAATAGATATCAAGGAAACCAAAGTTCTATGAAATATCTGAGTATGGTGTATGCAAGAATGACTCAAGTGCTCATAAGGACTTATAGCATCGGTCCCGTCAAACTGTCTCTCCTTCAACCCATTCTGAATAGATGTCTTGATATTAAAAGCCACAAGATTAGCAGGTTGAAAGTATGAGTTAGGCGACCACAGGGATTAGCTAACCCATAGTCTCCCAACTTGGGTCTTTCTTGTGGTTCTCCCATAGTGCTAGATTTAGGAGAAGAGATTGTTTCAGTTTCAGTAAATGTCGGACTTGGTATCGGTTCTCGTGCACTCGGTGGAACTGACTTCGACAACCAGAAAACTTTCCAATTGGCTCTTGCAGTCCTTTCAATTTCAGGATTGTATTCTAGATCGTCTGAACTCCGTCTACCTCGCATAAACAACAAATACCTTAGAAGCACTGCACGATACAAAGTAATTAATGAACACTGAAACAATAAAAGAATTTTTTTAACAGAAAATAAATTGCAGAAATCCTAAATTATTGCGCAATTTCCTTCTTGAAATAGATCAACAGTCCCCCCCGACAACGGCTCCAAAAACTTGATAGACAATTGGCAAGTGTACCAAAAATATCGAAGTAGTAAAATTATCGTTCCCACAAGGACTGTTTTTAATCTCAACAATTCTAGTACGTTATTAAATAGGATGAATAAAGGTTATTTTGTTTTGCCACTAGGGAGTTGATTGGTTTGATTGCATAAAATTAATGACAGAAAACAAAGATTGGTTGTAAAGAATAAGAGAGAGATGAGATCAGGTCTTTCGAATCATCTATGTTCCCCTAATTTGTATATCGCACCTATTCTTAAGAATGATTTTCTAGTTCAACGATAGTTAACAAAATAGTCCTAATCAATCCCTTGAGTTAGAATCCTCTTCTCAAATTACAACCCCTAATCCCTTAGGTGGTCTAATAATCTTTGAAGGTTTAAGCACGTTAACCTAATATCACTAACAAACGATAATCCATTTCTAAAGTAACCATGTTTATTAGAACAATTCAATTAGGTCTAAGTCGAAAGCTATGGTCAGTAGTCATTCGTTCTCTCTAAATCATATTTATATTTGATCAAGATATAAAAAGCATAAAGAACAATTGAATTGAATAAAAACTAGATTGTCATTCACAATAAATAGAGTTTCACATCAACATGGATCAATTTGGGTTACAAAGAATCGTCTCAGACCTAATCTCTAAGAGATTTAGCTACTCATAATCGAGTTTACAAATAGCATAATCAATATAGGAATCAATACATACATGAACTGGTAAAAGGTTGAAGAAATCGCTCTTCTAGCCATCTTGTAGTCTCGAAATCGCACTTTGCTCTTCTAAAATCGTAACCCTTGTCTTTAGAATAAACTTCAGCTGAAATAGGCACATAAATTCGCCCAAAATCACGTCACGTTTTAAGTAAATTGTGACACATTTTCCTTTGAATAATAAACAGCTGAATTAGGGTTTCCTCAAATCGTGACAAGTTTTGGACCATATCAACTGTGCTAACAGGGACTGCCTCGTCTTTTAATTAAAATATACACTCTTAGGGGTTTAAGTGGTTCGGACAAAATCGATGAAACTGAAAATTCAAACCGAACAAAACCGAAAAAGTATCCGACCTTGTTTGGTTCGGTTCAAAACCAAACCAAACCAACTTAAACTGATCTAGTTTTGTTTGGTTCTCGGATTTTAATTTTGATATCCAGTGAACCGATGAACCGAACCAATGCTAGCCTCACTCATCATTTAAGTAATATTATCCCCTCTCACACACATTTATGATTATGCTAAAAATTAAAGTCCAACATAAAATACTCCTTGATATATTACTTTCTCCCATCATCATTTCATCTCATAACTCACACTCTATTTTATTTATACTCACAAAGAACACTAGCCGCCAGTCACACCTAAACCAACATTCCACATTGTCGTTGGGATCGTCCATCTCTTGTTAGTTTTTTCATGTTAGTTATACAAAGTAGTTTGAAAAATAGATATCAAGGAAACCAAAGTTCTATGAAATATCTGAGTATGGTGTATGCAAGAATGACTCAAGTGCTCATAAGGACTTATAGCATCGGTCCCGTCAAACTGTCTCTCCTTCAACCCATTCTGAATAGATGTCTTGATATTAAAAGCCACAAGATTAGCAGGTTGAAAGTATGAGTTAGGCGACCACAGGGATTAGCTAACCCATAGTCTCCCAACTTGGGTCTTTCTTGTGGTTCTCCCATAGTGCTAGATTTAGGAGAAGAGATTGTTTCAGTTTCAGTAAATGTCGGACTTGGTATCGGTTCTCGTGCACTCGGTGGAACTGACTTCGACAACCAGAAAACTTTCCAATTGGCTCTTGCAGTCCTTTCAATTTCAGGATTGTATTCTAGATCGTCTGAACTCCGTCTACCTCGCATAAACAACAAATACCTTAGAAGCACTGCACGATACAAAGTAATTAATGAACACTGAAACAATAAAAGAATTTTTTTAACAGAAAATAAATTGCAGAAATCCTAAATTATTGCGCAATTTCCTTCTTGAAATAGATCAACAGTCCCCCCCGACAACGGCTCCAAAAACTTGATAGACAATTGGCAAGTGTACCAAAAATATCGAAGTAGTAAAATTATCGTTCCCACAAGGACTGTTTTTAATCTCAACAATTCTAGTACGTTATTAAATAGGATGAATAAAGGTTATTTTGTTTTGCCACTAGGGAGTTGATTGGTTTGATTGCATAAAATTAATGACAGAAAACAAAGATTGGTTGTAAAGAATAAGAGAGAGATGAGATCAGGTCTTTCGAATCATCTATGTTCCCCTAATTTGTATATCGCACCTATTCTTAAGAATGATTTTCTAGTTCAACGATAGTTAACAAAATAGTCCTAATCAATCCCTTGAGTTAGAATCCTCTTCTCAAATTACAACCCCTAATCCCTTAGGTGGTCTAATAATCTTTGAAGGTTTAAGCACGTTAACCTAATATCACTAACAAACGATAATCCATTTCTAAAGTAACCATGTTTATTAGAACAATTCAATTAGGTCTAAGTCGAAAGCTATGGTCAGTAGTCATTCGTTCTCTCTAAATCATATTTATATTTGATCAAGATATAAAAAGCATAAAGAACAATTGAATTGAATAAAAACTAGATTGTCATTCACAATAAATAGAGTTTCACATCAACATGGATCAATTTGGGTTACAAAGAATCGTCTCAGACCTAATCTCTAAGAGATTTAGCTACTCATAATCGAGTTTACAAATAGCATAATCAATATAGGAATCAATACATACATGAACTGGTAAAAGGTTGAAGAAATCGCTCTTCTAGCCATCTTGTAGTCTCGAAATCGCACTTTGCTCTTCTAAAATCGTAACCCTTGTCTTTAGAATAAACTTCAGCTGAAATAGGCACATAAATTCGCCCAAAATCACGTCACGTTTTAAGTAAATTGTGACACATTTTCCTTTGAATAATAAACAGCTGAATTAGGGTTTCCTCAAATCGTGACAAGTTTTGGACCATATCAACTGTGCTAACAGGGACTGCCTCGTCTTTTAATTAAAATATACACTCTTAGGGGTTTAAGTGGTTCGGACAAAATCGATGAAACTGAAAATTCAAACCGAACAAAACCGAAAAAGTATCCGACCTTGTTTGGTTCGGTTCAAAACCAAACCAAACCAACTTAAACTGATCTAGTTTTGTTTGGTTCTCGGATTTTAATTTTGATATCCAGTGAACCGATGAACCGAACCAATGCTAGCCTCACTCTTCATTTAAGTAATATTATCCCCTCTCACACACATTTATGATTATGCTAAAAATTAAAGTCCAACATAAAATACTCCTTGATATATTACTTTCTCCCATCATCATTTCATCTCATAACTCACACTCTATTTTATTTATACTCACAAAGAACACTAGCCGCCAGTCACACCTAAACCAACATTCCACATTGTCGTTGGGATCGTCCATCTCTTGTTAGTTTTTTCATGTTAGTTATACAAAGTAGTTTGAAAAATAGATAACAAGGAAACCAAAGTTCTATGAAATATCTGAGTATGGTGTATGCAAGAATGACTCAAGTGCTCATAAGGACTTATAGCATCGGTCCCGTCAAACTGTCTCTCCTTCAACCCATTCTGAATAGATGTCTTGATATTAAAAGCCACAAGATTAGCAGGTTGAAAGTATGAGTTAGGCGACCACAGGGATTAGCTAACCCATAGTCTCCCAACTTGGGTCTTTCTTGTGGTTCTCCCATAGTGCTAGATTTAGGAGAAGAGATTGTTTCAGCTTCAGTAAATGTCGGACTTGGTATCGGTTCTCGTGCACTCGGTGGAACTGACTTTGACAACCAGAAAACTTTCCAATTGGCTCTTGCAGTCCTTTCAATTTCAGGATTGTATTCTAGATCGTCTGAACTCCGTCTACCTCGCATAAACAACAAATACCTTAGAAGCACTGCACGATACAAAGTAATTAATGAATACTGAAACAATAAAAGAATTTTTTTAATAGAAAATAAATTGCAGAAATCCTAAATTATTGCGCAATTGCCTTCTTGAAATAGATTAACAGTCCCCCCCGACAACGGCTCCAAAAACTTGATAGACAATTGGCAAGTGTACCAAAAATATCGAAGTAGTAAAATTATCGTTCCCACAAGGACTGTTTTTAATCTCAACAATTCTAGTACGTTATTAAATAGGATGAATAAAGGTTATTTTGTTTTGCCACTAGGGAGTTGATTGGTTTGATTGCATAAAATTAATGACAGAAAACAAAGATTGGTTGTAAAGAATAAGAGAGAGATGAGATCAGGTCTTTCGAATCATCTATGTTCCCCTAATTTGTATATCGCACCTATTCTTAAGAATGATTTTCTAGTTCAACGATAGTTAACAAAATAGTCCTAATCAATCCCTTGAGTTAGAACCCTCTTCTCAAATTACAACCCCTAATCCCTTAGGTGGTCTAATAATCTTTGAAGGTTTAAGCACGTTAACCTAATATCACTAACAAACGATAATCCATTTCTAAAGTAACCATGTTTATTAGAACAATTCAATTAGGTCTAAGTCGAAAGCTATGGTCAGTAGTCATTCGTTCTCTCTAAATCATATTTATATTTGATCAAGATATAAAAAGCATAAAGAACAATTGAATTGAATAAAAACTAGATTGTCCTTCACAATAAATAGAGTTTCACATCAACATGGATCAATTTGGGTTACAAAGAATCATCTCAGACCTAATCTCTAAGAGATTTAGCTACTCATAATCGAGTTTACAAATAGCATAATCAATATAGGAATCAATACATACATGAACTGGTAAAAGGTTGAAGAAATCGCTCTTCTAGCCGTCTTGTAGTCTCGAAATCGCACTTTGCTCTTCTAAAATCGTAACCCTTGTCTTTAGAATAAACTTCAGCTGAAATAGGCACATAAATTCGCCCAAAATCACGTCACGTTTTAAGTAAATTGTGACACATTTTCCTTTGAATATTAAACAGCTGAATTAGGGTTTCCTCAAATCGTGACAAGTTTTGGACCATATCAATTGTGCTAACAGGGACTGCCTCGTCTTTTAATTAAAATATACACTCTTAGGGGTTTAAGTGGTTCGGACAAAACCGATGAAACTGAAAATTCAAACCGAACAAAACCGAAAAAGTATCTGACCTTGTTTGGTTCGGTTCAAAACCAAACCAAACCAACTTAAACTGATCTAGTTTTCTTTGGTTCTCGGATTTTAATTTTTATATCCAGTGAACCGATGAACCGAACCAATGCTAGCCTCACTCTTCATTTAAGTAATATTATCCCCTCTCACACACATTTATGATTATGCTAAAAATGAAAGTCCAACATAAAATACTCCTTGATATATTACTTTCTCCCATCATCATTTCATCTCATAACTCACACTCTATTTTATTTATACTCACAAAGAACACTAGCCGCCAGTCACACCTACACCAACATTCCACATTGTCGTTGGGATCGTCCATCTCTTGTTAGTTTTTTCATGTTAGTTATACAAAGTAGTTTGAAAAATAGATAACAAGGAAAACAAAGTTCTATGAAATATCTGAGTATGGTGTATGCAAGAATGACTCAAGTGCTCATAAGGACTTATAGCATCGGTCCCGTCAAACTGTCTCTCCTTCAACCCATTCTGAATATATGTCTTGATATCAAAAGCCACAAGATTAGCAGGTTGAAAAGTATGAGTTAGGCGACCACAGGGATTAGCTAACCCATAGTCTCCCAACTTCGGTCTTTCTTGTGGTTCTCCCATAGTGCTAGATTTAGGAGAAGAGATTGTTTCAGCTTCAGTAAATGTCGGACTTGGTATCGGTTCTCGTGCACTCGGTGGAACTGACTTCGACAACCAGAAAACTTTCCAATTGGCTCTTGCAGTCCTTTCAATTTCAGGATCGTATTCTAGATCGTCTGAACTCCGTCTACCTCGCATAAACAACAAAATACCTTAGAAGCACTGCACGATACAAAGTAATTAATGAATACTGAAACAATAAAAGAATTTTTTTAACAGAAAATAAATTGCAGAAATCCTAAATTATTACGCAATTGCCTTCTTGAAATAGATCAACAGTCCCCCCCGACAGCGGCTCCAAAAACTTGATAGACAATTGGCAAGTGTACCAAAAATATCGAAGTAGTAAAATTATCGTTCCCACAAGGACTGTTTTTAATCTCAACAATTCTAGTACGTTATTAAATAGGATGTATAAAGGTTATTTTGTTTTGCCACTAGGGAGTTGATTGGTTTGATTGCATAAAAGTAAGGACAGAAAACAAAGATTGGTTGTAAAGAATAAGAGAGAGATGAGATCAGGTCTTTCGAATCATCTATGTTCCCCTAATTTGTATATCGCACCTATTCTTAAGAATGATTTTCTAGTTCAACGATAGTTAACAAAATAGTCCTAATCAATCCCTTGAGTTAGAACCCTCTTCTCAAATTACAACCCCTAATCCCTTAGGTGGTCTAATAATCTTTGAAGGTTTAAGCACGTTAACCTAATATCACTAACAAACGATAATCCATTTCTAAAGTAACCATGTTTATTAGAACAATTCAATTAGGTCTAAGTCGAAAGCTATGGTCAGTAGTCATTCGTTCTCTCTAAATCATATTTATATTTGATCAAGATATAAAAAGCATAAAGAACAATTGAATTGAATAAAAACTAGATTGTCCTTCACAATAAATAGAGTTTCACATCAACATGGATCAATTTGGGTTACAAAGAATCATCTCAGACCTAATCTCTAAGAGATTTAGCTACTCATAATCGAGTTTACAAATAGCATAATCAATATAGGAATCAATACATACATGAACTGGTAAAAGGTTGAAGAAATCGCTCTTCTAGCCGTCTTGTAGTCTCGAAATCGCACTTTGCTCTTCTAAAATCGTAACCCTTGTCTTTAGAATAAACTTCAGCTGAAATAGGCACATAAATTCGCCCAAAATCACGTCACGTTTTAAGTAAATTGTGACACATTTTCCTTTGAATATTAAACAGCTGAATTAGGGTTTCCTCAAATCGTGACAAGTTTTGGACCATATCAATTGTGCTAACAGGGACTGCCTCGTCTTTTAATTAAAATATACACTCTTAGGGGTTTAAGTGGTTCGGACAAAACCGATGAAACTGAAAATTCAAACCGAACAAAACCGAAAAAGTATCTGACCTTGTTTGGTTCGGTTCAAAACCAAACCAAACCAACTTAAACTGATCTAGTTTTCTTTGGTTCTCGGATTTTAATTTTTATATCCAGTGAACCGATGAACCGAACCAATGCTAGCCTCACTCTTCATTTAAGTAATATTATCCCCTCTCACACACATTTATGATTATGCTAAAAATGAAAGTCCAACATAAAATACTCCTTGATATATTACTTTCTCCCATCATCATTTCATCTCATAACTCACACTCTATTTTATTTATACTCACAAAGAACACTAGCCGCCAGTCACACCTACACCAACATTCCACATTGTCGTTGGGATCGTCCATCTCTTGTTAGTTTTTTCATGTTAGTTATACAAAGTAGTTTGAAAAATAGATAACAAGGAAAACAAAGTTCTATGAAATATCTGAGTATGGTGTATGCAAGAATGACTCAAGTGCTCATAAGGACTTATAGCATCGGTCCCGTCAAACTGTCTCTCCTTCAACCCATTCTGAATATATGTCTTGATATCAAAAGCCACAAGATTAGCAGGTTGAAAAGTATGAGTTAGGCGACCACAGGGATTAGCTAACCCATAGTCTCCCAACTTCGGTCTTTCTTGTGGTTCTCCCATAGTGCTAGATTTAGGAGAAGAGATTGTTTCAGCTTCAGTAAATGTCGGACTTGGTATCGGTTCTCGTGCACTCGGTGGAACTGACTTCGACAACCAGAAAACTTTCCAATTGGCTCTTGCAGTCCTTTCAATTTCAGGATCGTATTCTAGATCGTCTGAACTCCGTCTACCTCGCATAAACAACAAAATACCTTAGAAGCACTGCACGATACAAAGTAATTAATGAATACTGAAACAATAAAAGAATTTTTTTAACAGAAAATAAATTGCAGAAATCCTAAATTATTACGCAATTGCCTTCTTGAAATAGATCAACAGTCCCCCCCGACAGCGGCTCCAAAAACTTGATAGACAATTGGCAAGTGTACCAAAAATATCGAAGTAGTAAAATTATCGTTCCCACAAGGACTGTTTTTAATCTCAACAATTCTAGTACGTTATTAAATAGGATGTATAAAGGTTATTTTGTTTTGCCACTAGGGAGTTGATTGGTTTGATTGCATAAAAGTAAGGACAGAAAACAAAGATTGGTTGTAAAGAATAAGAGAGAGATGAGATCAGGTCTTTCGAATCATCTATGTTCCCCTAATTTGTATATCGCACCTATTCTTAAGAATGATTTTCTAGTTCAACGATAGTTAACAAAATAGTCCTAATCAATCCCTTGAGTTAGAACCCTCTTCTCAAATTACAACCCCTAATCCCTTAGGTGGTCTAATAATCTTTGAAGGTTTAAGCACGTTAACCTAATATCACTAACAAACGATAATCCATTTCTAAAGTAACCATGTTTATTAGAACAATTCAATTAGGTCTAAGTCGAAAGCTATGGTCAGTAGTCATTCGTTCTCTCTAAATCATATTTATATTTGATCAGGATATAAAAAGCATAAAGAACAATTGAATTGAATAAAAACTAGATTGTCCTTCACAATAAATAGAGTTTCACATCAACATGGATCAATTTGGGTTACAAAGAATCATCTCAGACCTAATCTCTAAGAGATTTAGCTACTCATAATCAAGTTTACAAATAGCATAATCAATATAGGAATAAATACATACATGAACTGGTAAAAGGTTGAAGAAATCGCTCTTCTAGCCGTCTTGTAGTCTCAAAATCGCACTTTGCTCTTCTAAAATCGTAACCCTTGTCTTTAGAATAAACTTCAGCTGAAATAGGCACATAAATTCGCCCAAAATCACGTCACGTTTTAAGTAAATTGTGACACGTTTTCCTTTGAATATTAAACAGCTGAATTAGGGTTTCCTCAAATCGTGACAAGTTTTGGACCATATCAACTGTGCTAACAGGGACTGCCTCGTCTTTTAATTAAAATATACACTCTTAGGGGTTTAAGTGGTTCGGACAAAACCGATGAAACTGAAAATTCAAACCGAACAAAACCGAAAAAGTATCCGACCTTGTTCGGTTCGGTTCAAAACCAAACCAAACCAACTTAAACTGATCTAGTTTTGTTTGGTTCTCGGATTTTAATTTTGATATCCTGTGAACCGATGAACCGAACCAATGCTAGCCTCACTCTTCATTTAAGTAATATTATCCCCTCTCACACACATTTATGATTATGCTAAAAATTAAAGTCCAACATAAAATACTCCTTGATATATTACTTTCTCCCATCATCATTTCATCTCATAACTCACACTCTATTTTATTTATACTCACAAAGAACACTAGCCGCCAGTCACACCTAAACCAACATTCCACATTGTCGTTGGGATCGTCCATCTCTTGTTAGTTTTTTCATGTTAGTTATACAAAGTAGTTTGAAAAATAGATAACAAGGAAAACAAAGTTCTATGAAATATCTGAGTATGGTGTATGCAAGAATGACTCAAGTGCTCATAAGGACTTATAGCATCGGTCCCGTCAAACTGTCTCTCTTACAACCCATTCTGAATAGATGTCTTGATATCAAAAGCCACAAGATTAGCAGGTTGAAAAGTATGAGTTAGGTGACCACCAGGATTAGCTAACCCATAGTCTCCCAACTTCGGTCTTTCTTGTGGTTCTCCCATAGTGCTAGATTTAGGAGAAGAGATTGTTTCAGCTTCAGTAAATGTCGGACTTGGTATCGGTTCTTGTGCACTCGGTGGAACTGACTTCGACAACTAGAAAACTTTCCAATTGGCTCTTGCAGTCCTTTCAATTTCAGGATCGTATTCTAGATCGTCTGAACTCCGTCTACCTCGCATAAACAACAAAATACCTTAGAAGCACTGCACGATACAAAGTAATTAATGAATACTGAAACAATAAAAGAATTTTTTTAACAGAAAATAAATTGCAGAAATCCTAAATTATTACGCAATTGCCTTCTTGAAATAGATCAACAGTCCCCCCCGACAGCGGCTCCAAAAACTTGATAGACAATTGGCAAGTGTACCAAAAATATCGAAGTAGTAAAATTATCGTTCCCACAAGGACTGTTTTTAATCTCAACAATTCTAGTACGTTATTAAATAGGATGTATAAAGGTTATTTTGTTTTGCCACTAGGGAGTTGATTGGTTTGATTGCATAAAAGTAAGGACAGAAAACAAAGATTGGTTGTAAAGAATAAGAGAGAGATGAGATCAGGTCTTTCGAATCATCTATGTTCCCCTAATTTGTATATCGCACCTATTCTTAAGAATTATTTTCTAGTTCAACGATAGTTAACAAAATAGTCCTAATCAATCCCTTGAGTTAGAACCCTCTTCTCAAATTACAACCCCTAATCCCTTAGGTGGTCTAATAATCTTTGAAGGTTTAAGCACGTTAACCTAATATCACTAACAAACGATAATCCATTTCTAAAGTAACCATGTTTATTAGAACAATTCAATTAGGTCTAAGTCGAAAGCTATGGTCAGTAGTCATTCGTTCTCTCTAAATCATATTTATATTTGATCAGGATATAAAAAGCATAAAGAACAATTGAATTGAATAAAAACTAGATTGTCCTTCACAATAAATAGAGTTTCACATCAACATGGATCAATTTGGGTTACAAAGAATCATCTCAGACCTAATCTCTAAGTGATTTAGCTACTCATAATCGAGTTTACAAATAGCATAATCAATATAGGAATCAATACATACATGAACTGGTAAAAGGTTGAAGAAATCGCTCTTCTAGCCGTCTTGTAGTCTCGAAATCGCACTTTGCTCTTCTAAAATCGTAACCCTTGTCTTTAGAATAAACTTCAGCTGAAATAGGCACATAAATTCGCCCAAAATCACGTCACGTTTTAAGTAAATTGTGACACGTTTTCCTTTGAATAATAAACAGCTGAATTAGGGTTTCCTCAAATCGTGACAAGTTTTGGACCATATCAACTGTGCTAACAGGGACTGCCTCGTCTTTTAATTAAAATATACACTCTTAGGGGTTTAAGTGGTTCGGACAAAATCGATGAAACTGAAAATTCAAACCGAACAAAACCGAAAAAGTATCCGACCTTGTTTGGTTCGGTTCAAAACCAAACCAAACCAACTTAAACTGATCTAGTTTTGTTTGGTTCTCGGATTTTAATTTTGATATCCAGTGAACCGATGAACCGAACCAATGCTAGCCTCACTCTTCATTTAAGTAATATTATCCCCTCTCACACACATTTATGATTATGCTAAAAATTAAAGTCCAACATAAAATACTCCTTGATATATTACTTTCTCCCATCATCATTTCATCTCATAACTCACACTCTATTTTATTTATACTCACAAAGAACACTAGCCGCCAGTCACACCTAAACCAACATTCCACATTGTCGTTGGGATCGTCCATCTCTTGTTAGTTTTTTCATGTTAGTTATACAAAGTAGTTTGAAAAATAGATAACAAGGAAACCAAAGTTCTATGAAATATCTGAGTATGGTGTATGCAAGAATGACTCAAGTGCTCATAAGGACTTATAGCATCGGTCCCGTCAAACTGTCTCTCCTTCAACCCATTCTGAATAGATGTCTTGATATTAAAAGCCACAAGATTAGCAGGTTGAAAGTATGAGTTAGGCGACCACAGGGATTAGCTAACCCATAGTCTCCCAACTTGGGTCTTTCTTGTGGTTCTCCCATAGTGCTAGATTTAGGAGAAGAGATTGTTTCAGCTTCAGTAAATGTCGGACTTGGTATCGGTTCTCGTGCACTCGGTGGAACTGACTTCGACAACCAGAAAACTTTCCAATTGGCTCTTGCAGTCCTTTCAATTTCAGGATTGTATTCTAGATCGTCTGAACTCCGTCTACCTCGCATAAACAACAAATACCTTAGAAGCACTGCACGATACAAAGTAATTAATGAATACTGAAACAATAAAAGAATTTTTTTAACAGAAAATAAATTGCAGAAATCCTAAATTATTGCGCAATTGCCTTCTTGAAATAGATCAACAGTCCCCCCCGACAACGGCTCCAAAAACTTGATAGACAATTGGCAAGTGTACCAAAAATATCGAAGTAGTAAAGTTATCGTTCCCACAAGGACTGTTTTTAATCTCAACAATTCTAGTACGTTATTAAATAGGATGAATAAAGGTTATTTTGTTTTGCCACTAGGGAGTTGATTGGTTTGATTGCATAAAATTAATGACAGAAAACAAAGATTGGTTGTAAAGAATAAGAGAGAGATGAGATCAGGTCTTTCGAATCATCTATGTTCCCCTAATTTGTATATTGCACCTATTCTTATGAATGATTTTCTAGTTCCACGATAGTTAACAAAATAGTCCTAATCAATCCCTTGAGTTAGGACCCTCTTCTCAAACTACAGCCCCTTATCCCTTAGGTGGTCTAATAATCTTTGAAGGTTTAAATACGTTAACCTAATATCACTAACAAACGATTATCCACTCCTCGACTAACCATGTTTATTAGAACAATTCAGTTAGGTCTAAGTTGAAAGCTATGGTCAGTAGTCATTCGTTCTCACTAAATCATATTTATATTTGATCAGGATATAAAAAGCATAAAGAACAATTGTATTGAATAAACACTAGATTGTCATTCACAATAAATAGAGTTTCACAACAACATGGATCGATTCAGGTTACAAAGAATCGTTTCAGACCTAATCTCTAAGAGATTTAGCTACTCATAATCGAGTTTACAAATTGCATAATCAATATAGGAATCAATACATACATGACCTGTTAAAATGTTGAAGAAATCTCCCTTCTAGCCGTCTTGCAGTCTCAAAATCTCACTTTGCTCTTCTCAAATCATGACCCTTGTCTTTGGAATAGACTTCAACTTAAATAGGCACATAAATTCTCCCAAAATCGTGTCACGTTTTAAGTAAATCGTGATACGTTTTCCTTTGAATAACAAACAGCTGAATTAGGGTTTCCTTAAATCGTGTTACGTTTTAGTCATCGTGACACGTTTTCATCAATGCCGAGATCATGTTTTTGCTTTGTCAAATCATGTCATGTTTTAGCAAAATTGTGACACGTTTTCTTTCTTTGTATTTTCTTCAGTTTTTCTGATTTTCTTGCTGCATAAGTTTCCTTGTGAACTCCAAAATGTGATCAAAATACCCAATATTAATTTTGAGAAAGTTTCACGGATCAAAGAAAAAGTTGTGCTGAAATTTCATAAAAATTCACTATGACCTACGTGTAGTAATTTGACCATAACTCAAGTTCTAAAAATCATTTTGAAGTCAAACCAACGCCATTGGAAGGCAACATCCATACCTACAACTTTCATGCTTACGCATAAGGCCAATTATGCACGGATTAGTACCAGTTTTCATTTCAAATTCGGGAGCAGAGATGAAAAAGTAAAAAAAAAAAAGCAACTTAACTTATTCAAACTTCACATTCATCCAAAATCAACACAATCAACCACAACAACTCAACTTATCAACACACAATCTATGAATTGACATTATCAAAGTCGTTAAGTCTCTAAGGGTTGTCCACTTTTGGAATTAGAACAATGAAAGTAGTATTAATACCTTTAGCCAATTTTCCGTTGCGATGAAACTCGGAAACAAACCTCATTAGATCATATTTTAAATCTGGCTAGAACTCTTTTATAAAACCAAAATTTACCCCATCCGAACCTGGACTTTGAAAGCTATTACAGTCCCATACAACCTCCTTTACTTCGTCCACAAAAAAAGGTTTGATAAGACCCCCTCCCTCAACCACTGAAAGAAAGTGAAACTGAAGATTAGACAAACTCAGTCGCTCCTCAATTTACGACTGGAACTGTCGCGTAAAATGAGTGTAGACAGTGTGTCTAACAGGTTGCACGCCCTCAATCATCACACCATAAACCAAAACAGAAAAAATGACATTATGTCGGCATCGAGAAGACATAGTAAAATGGCAAAATTTAGAATTAACATCACCTTTACGAAGCCACTGACTCCTCGATTGCTGCCAATATATGCTAGTATTAAGCCTGGACCGAGAATGAATATTCGCCGAAACACCATGCAACTCATCACACTCAGTTTCGTACAACGCCTCAACTTCCCCTTTACCATCCAAGACAGTCAACGTGTCTTTCAAAGAAGCAATTTTCGCAGGTAAATTTTGAGAATGCGAAACCTGCCACTATTTCAAAGCCAATTTGATTAATTTGGATTTTTTCCTTTAACACATAACCGCCCCATCATTCTACCTGCAAGGACATCCACTTATTACTCACAAGTGCAAAACGAAAGACTCTCATACAAGTGCCAAACCTCTGCTGAAATTGTTCTACATTCACTTAGAAATTCTGTGTCTCAAAGTCTTATCTTAGAAATTCTTAAGTCATTGAGTCTGTATCTGATTTGTATTGTGAGCACCTCTGATTGTATATCAAGTGTTCAACCTTAAACAATTTTCTGTGTAATTTTGTTTAGTTAGAAGTCTCTTGCAGTTGTGCTTGAGCAGGAAGTCTCTTGATTGTGTTCTTGAGCAAAGGAAGTCTCTTGCTTGTGTGCTTGAGCAATTGTAATCAGATATTACTCTTAGTGAAATCTCCTTGGAAGTGCAAGGGGGACTGAACTACTTCTGGATTGTGGAAGGAACCAGTATAATTGCCTTGTGTCGTTTTTCTTCTCTCTCTCTGTTTTATTCCGCTGCATTTAGATTCTGATAATCACTTCAGAAGCTGTCTCACTTAGCTTTTGATCAAGTGTGTTCAGTTTTAGGAGAAACGAAGAATTTTCCAAAACACAATTCAACCCCCCTTCTTGTGTTTTTTCTCACCTTCAATTGGTATCTAGAGCCTTGGTCTGTTGTGTAACACTTAACCGTGTAACAGTCAAAGATCTGAGAAAAACATGTCTACTCCTCCTCCTACTGGTTCTGATGATACTAGCTATAAACATGTCTCACATGATTATAGTGATAGTAAGAAATCCAGTGTTGGAAAGATTCCAAAATTCAATGGAGATGCTGAAGAATTTTCTTGGTGGAAGACCAACTTTTACAGTTATATCATGACCCTAGATGAAGAATTATGGGATATTCTGGAAGATGGTGTTGGTGATTTAGTCCTTGATGAAGAAGGAGCTGCTGTGGATAGAAAGAAACATACTCCTGAGTTGAAGAAACTCTACAAGAAGCATCATATTATCAGAGGAGCTCTTGTCACTGCTATACCCAAAGAAGAGTACATGAAGATGAGTGACAAATCCACTGCTAAAGCTATGTTTGCTTCACTCTGTTCAAACTACGAAGGCAGCAAGAAGGTCAAAGAAGCTAAAGCTCTCATGCTTGTACATCAGTACGAGTTATTCAAGATGAAGGATGATGAAACTATTGAGGAGATGTACTCAAGGTTTCAAACCTTAGTCTCTGGGCTACAAATTCTAAAGAAGAGCTATGTTGCTTCTGACCATGTGAGCAAGATACTCAGAAGCTTACCTGCAAGATAGAGACCAAAGGTGACTGCCATTGAGGAAGCTAAAGATTTAAACACTTTAAGTGTCGAAGATCTTGTTAGTTCTCTCAAAGTTCATGAGTTAAGTCTTATTGAACATGAGTCTACTAAGAAAAGTAAATCAATAGCTCTTCCATCCAAAGGCAAGTCATCAAAAGCTCTCAAAGTGGTTGAATCTGAAGAGGAAGATCAATCAAGTTCAGATTCTGAACCAGATGCTGCTGAAATGGCCATGCTCTCAAACAGACTTCAATAAATGGCCAAGAAGAACATAAAGTTTTTAACCAAGAGGAGTAACTCCAGAAGCTCAAGGAAAGAAGATCAGAAGGGATGCTTCAACTGTAAGAAGCCTGGACATTTCATTGATGAATGCCCTGATCTTCAAAGAGAAAAGTCAAAGGACAAGTCAAAGAGGTCTACATTCAAACCAAGCAAATTCAAGAAGCAGATCAAGCAGAGTTTAATGGCAACCTGGGATGATTTAGGAAGTGAATCTGGATCTGACAAAGAGGAAGCTGATGAAGATGCAAAGGTAACTGTTGGGCTGGTAGCAACAACAACTTCAGAAGCTGGATCAGATTCAGACTCAGAAGATGAAAACGAGGTATATTCTAAAATTCCCAGAGATTAACTTGTTGAGTCACTTAAAGAACTTCTTACACATTTTGAAGTAAGAACCAATGAGTTGAAGGATTTAAAAGAAAACTATGCTGATTTGGTGAAACAGCAAAAATCAACCCTATTGGATCTGAAAGCTTCTGAACAAGGACTTAGGGGCTTTGACTTCATGTGTAAAACGTATGAAGATCAGCTCAGGTTCTTATGTCAGAAGCTACAAGAAAAGTGTAATGAAAAACCTTTAAGTAACCATGAAATTGCTCTTGAAGATTTTATTATATCTGGCATTGACAGAAGCAGAGTGGCTTCTATGATTTATAGCATTTACAAGAACAATGGCAGAGGAATTGGTTTTCCAGAAGTGAAACTTGAGAAAACCAATCTAAAATCTTGTTGTGAATGCATCAAGGAAGGTCTGAAAACCTTCTTTGTACCTGAAGGTGCTGAGTTGGAAACTGTTGTTCAATCAGAATCTGAAGCTTCTAGTTCTAAGGCTAAGATTACTTCAAAGCCAAAAAACTCTAAGTCAAAGGCTATGATCAAATCTGATTCCAAGACTTCAAAGATCAGGATCCTGAAAAGATCAGAACCTGTACCTCAGAGTCTGGTGAAACCAAAATCTGAGGTTCTGAAGTCTAAGTTTCAGAAGAAGACAGTTACTGCTTCTGAAGTACCAAAACCAAAGGTAATGGTTAATCAGAAGCAACCCAACTCACAGCACAAGGTACAAGGAGCGAAGAGTAAAGCCTTAAGCACTAACCTTCCAGGACCCATAGGACAATGGGTACCTAAATCTGAAAATGTCAATGATGCAGGTATGTCTAAGAGCAGCACCAAAGCAAAGATCATGGTACCTAGACAGCGGTTGCTCAAGACACATGATAGGAGAGAAGTCCAGTTTCCTCAGCCTAACAATGAAAGAGGGAGGAAATGTGAAATTTGGAGGCAACCAGTCAGGCAAGATCATAGGTACAGGAACTATTGGTAATTCCTCTACCTCAATTAATAATGTATGGTTAGTAGATGGTCTTGAACATAACCTTTTGAGCATTAGTCAATTTTGTGATAATGGTTATGATGTGCTTTTTGAGAAAACCAACTGTACAGTAATCAACAAGGAAGACAAATCCATTGTGTTCAAGGGAAAGAGAGTTGACAATGTCTATAAAATCAATTTTTCTGAACTGGCTGATCAGAAGGTGATTTGCCTTCTATCAGTGAATGATAAGAAATGGATGTGGCACAGAAGGTTGGGACATGCTAACTAGAGGTTAATCTCTAAGCTTAGTAAGTTACAACTTGTCAAAGGGCTACCAGACATTGACTATCATTCAGATGCACTATGTGGTGCATGTCAGAGAGGGAAAATTGTGAAATCATATTTTAAAACCAAAGACATTGTTTCAACCTCAAGACCCTTAGAACTACTTCATATTGATTTATTTGGACCAGTGAGTACTGCATCCTTGTATGGAAGTAAATATGGATTAGTCATTGTTGATGATTACAACAGATGGACTTGGGTGAAATTCCTGAAAAGTAAGGATCATGCATATGAGGTATTCAGTAACTTCTGCACACAAATTCAAACTGAAAAAGAGTCAAAGATTTTGAAAATCAGAAGTGATCATGGTGGAGAATTTGAAAATGAGCCATTTGAAGCTTTTTGTGAAAAACATGAAATTATCCATGAATTCTCTTCTCCTAGAACTCCACAACAAAATGGGGTTGTAGAGAGAAAGAATAGAACCTTACAAGAAATGGCCAGAACCATGATCCATGAAAACAATTTGGCTAAACATTTTTGGGCAGAAGCAGTGAATACATCATGTTATGTTCAAAACAGGATCTATATTAGACCTATTTTGGAGAAAACAACATATGAACTCTTTAAAGGAAGAAAACCCAATATCTCTTACTTTCATCAATTTGGATGTACATGTTACATTCTGAACAACAAGCTCTACCTAAAGAAATTTGATGCCAAAGCCCAAAGAGGAATCTTCTTAGGTTACTCTGAAAGGTCAAAGGCATACAGAGTGTATAATTCAGAGACACTCTGTGTTGAAGAATCTATGCACGTTAAATTTGATGACAAAGAGCTTGAAGATAAAACTTCAAAGCAAGATGAAAGTGTTACAGAGATACAGGTTCCTGAAGCTACTCCAGAACCTGATCAGATAGCTGAATCTGAAGAAAGTCCAGAAGCTGAACCCACATCAGAAGCACAAGATGAAACTGCTTCTGATGAAGCACAAGATGGCTCACATCAAGAAGATCCTCCCAGAAACACTTTCAAGCACAAATAATCACATCCTGAGGAACTAATCATTGGAAACAAAGATAGTCAAAGGAGAACAAGATCATACTTCAGACAAGAAGAATCAATGATTGGACTGATCTCAATGATTGAACCTACAAAAGTTGAAGAAGCACTTTCAGATGATGGATGGATCTTAGCTATGCAAGAAGAGTTGAATCAATTTCAAAGAAATGATGTGTGGGATCTGGTACCCAAACCTCAGCACAAGAACATTATTGGAACAAAATGGGTATTCAGAAACAAGCTGAATGAGCAAGGAGATGTAACAAGAAACAAAGCCAGATTAGTTGCAGAAGGGTATAGTCAACAAGAAGGCATTGATTACACTGAAACATTTGCTCCAGTTGCAAGATTGGAAGCAATCAGGTTACTTCTTTCCTATGCAGTTAATCATGGCATAATATTATATCAAATGGATGTCAAGAGTGCATTTCTTAATGGCGTTATAGAAGAAGAAGTGTATGTCAAGCAACCTCCTGGATTTGAGGATATTAAATATCCTGACCATGTTTTTAAACTGAAGAAATCACTATATGGCTTGAAACAAGCTCCCAGAGCTTGGTATGATAGACTAAGTAATTTCTTAATCAAAAATGATTTTAAAAGAGGACAGGTTGATACAACACTCTTCAGAAGGACCCTTGGGAAAGATATTCTTGTTGTGCAAATATATGTTGATGATATAATATTTGGTTCTACTAATGCATCTCTTTGCAAGGAATTTTCTAAGTTAATGCAGGATGAATTTGAAATGAGCATGATGAGAGAGCTGAAGTTCTTCCTGGGCATTCAAATTAATCAATGCAAAGATGGAGTCTATGTTCATCAATCTAAGTATACAAAGGAGCTTCTGAAGAAGTTCAAGCTTGAAGATTGTAAAGTGATGAACACTCCAATGCACCCTACGTGCACCTTGAGCAAAGAAGATGAAGGAGCTAAAGTTGATCAGAAGCTGTATAGAGGTATGATTGGTTCTTTGTTATACCTTACTGCATCTAGGCCAGATATTTTATTCAGTGTATGCTTGTGTGCAAGATTCCAATCAGATCCTAGAGAATCTCATATGACTGATGTCAAGAGAATCTTCAGGTATTTGAAAGGAACAACTAATCTTGGACTCCTTTATAGGAAATCCTTAGATTATAAGCTAATTGGATTCTGTGATGCTGATTATGCTGGTGATAGGATTGAAAGAAAGTCAACCAGTGGCAATTGTCAATTTCTGGGTGATAATCTTATATCCTGGGCTAGCAAAAGACAAACAACTATTGCTATGTCTACAGCAGAAGCAGAATACATTTCAGCTGCAAGTTGTTGTACACAACTACTTTGGATGAAACATCAGTTGGAAGACTATCAGATAACTGCTAACAGTATTCCCATTTATTGTGATAATACTGCTGCTATTTGTTTGTCTAAAAATCCAATTTTGCATTCAAGAGCTAAGCACATTGAAATCAAACATCATTTTATCAGAAATTATGTTCAAAAAGGAATTTTAGATATACAATTCATTGATACTGAAAATCAATGGGCTGATATATTTACTAAGCCTTTAACTGTTGAAAGATTTGATTTTATAAAGAAAAATTTGAACATGCACTTTGTGTCTGATTAAAATGATTGCTTGCTCCTGAATAGGATTTTAGGTTCTGAAGTTAGTTCAGAAGCAGTAGTCCATCAGAAGCTCTTTATTGAGGTTCTGAGGAAAACTCGCTTCTGATGATGACGTCAGCATCTGAAGTCCAGAAGCTGGATTTTATGCTTCTGAATAGTTACTCTGAGAACTTCTGACGTGGCCTGTATGTATTGGTGTATAACTAAAAAGGGCAATGATGATTTAATAGCTTTGAAAGTACTTTTCACGCGCCCCCAATTTTGTCATTAATGTTATGTTTGTTTGTCTCTTTTGAATTGCAATCGTTTTACTTTTAACACTTTGTCAATTCACACACTACTTACTCACAACAAACACATTTGCTTTCAAACCTTTTGCGAAGTAAGAGCATTCTCTCAACCCTAGAACCCTAAAATCATCATCTTCTTCAATCATCAAATGGCATCATCAAGCTCAAAAGTTTCAGAATCTACTTCAAACATGCAAGGCGCATCAGAATCTTCTGGACGAATGGTCCCTGAATATGACCACAGACGAAGAAGCATGAAATTGGAAGAATGGGATTTAGAGGTTCAGATAGAAAATCCAGTGGATTTTGAATCACTAGCTTTCCATAAGTGTTGGATTAGAAGCTACTATGAAGTGCAAGGACTTCTGGAATACTTCACAATGTTGAATGGACCAACATATGAAGCATTGGTTAGGCACTTCTGGGTAAGAGCAAAAGTTTATAACAGAGCAGCATCTCAAGCTGAAGAGAATCAAATGGTTTTGATGTATCCAGAGCTAGAGGGAAAGACAAGAGAAGAAATGGGACTTGAGCCATTTGTTGAAGATGAAATCAGGTCAAGCATTTGCGGTATTCCAGTAAGAATTACTCAATGGCAGATAGAAGTTGTTCTTAAGGTTGAAGCGTCTGGATATTACTCTGGAATTGATCTTTCAAGTGCTGCTGAAAAACGCATTTGGAAAGAAAAAACTAACTTGGTCATATACAATTCCAAGAGGGAGAAGAAATATGCTGAATTGGGAATGGTAACTAAGATGCTTCTGAAGATTCAGAATGAGAACTTACTACCTTGTGGTGGATGTGAAAAACCCAATTTGGCTCAGAAAGTCTTTCTCCAGCACTTCATCAAGAAGGAAAAGGTGAACGTGCCAAAATACATGTTCAAGTACCTGAAAGAGTGTCTGAAACAAAGTCAGCTGCAGGACAAACCCTGGGTTCCCTATGGAAGACTCTTATCAGAGATATTCTATCAAGGAGGTGTCTTGGACAGCCTAAGCAGTGTTCAAGCCTTCACTGATAAGATGATTGACACTAAGACTGGGAAGTTCATCAATGCTCATACGCTCTTGAATATGGAGCTAATCAGTGAAGTCACCAAACTTCAAACTGATCTAAGTGAATCCCATGTCAGGTCTGATCTTATGAGGGATTTTCCACCCATTTGCAAAAAGGATCCCATTGCTGTACAGATGTACTACATAAAGGATCACTATGAGGCAACCAACCAGGTCATCAGATTGGATGAGGTACCTGAGGAAATGTATGGTGGTGCGGTGCCTCTGGCAAAAGGCAGAAGATCAAAGAGGAAAATGACTGCAGAAGAGTATATGGAGGTTGAAAAATCTGCTAAGAAGGCAAAACCTGCTTCTGACAAGCTTAAAATTGGTGGTTCTGCAATACCATCAATTGAAGAGATAGCTGAAGACATCAACTCTAATGTGGTCCTAAGTATTGGTATTGCTCCTGAACAACCTGCTATACCAAAGAGGAAGAGGAAGCCAGCTTTGAGGAGGACCAAGGATTTTCCTCATATCACCAAGGTAGCTAAAGCTGCTTCTGATTTGGATTTGAAGGACTTACAAGGGAAAAAGGCAGAAGCTGAAAAGGTCTTGGAAATTGCAGCTGAGCTACAAGAGTCTGTAGTTTCAGAAGCCAAGCAACTGATGTTGATGGCTAGTGAGTCTGCTGAGAAGGATTCTGATCCTGAACCAGAAGAGGTAGTCAATATTTCATCAGATTCCACATCCTCATCATCATCAGATTCTGATGATGATATACCCATAGCTCAACTTTTTCAAAAACCAGTAAAAAGCCAGTCAACATCAACCAAAACCAACAAAAAGCCCTCTCAGTCAACCACTTATGAACCAGTTGGTCATATAATCAATTAGAAGTTGGATGAAATGGCTGAGCAGAGAGATAGAGTCATTGATACTATCTTTCGCCTTAACCCTCAACGTCTTAACATTCAACCTCTCAACATGATTCCTCCAGAAGATGTTGAACCTAACTCAGAGAAAGCCTCTGAAGCAACTCCAGAAGCAGTTGCTTCTGAAAATGTTGTTTCAGAAAGCCCCCATCAACAACCACCTGAACCACTCAAACCTACATCACATCCACAACCTCAATCACCAACTGTTAACATTGACCCCCAACTCAACATCCAAACATCAACTTCACCACATCAACCACCAACCGAAACTGAAACCAACTCCCCACTTAACCAACAACCAGATGAATCCTCTCACCAACACACTCCCATGGACATTGATCCTGACCAACCATCATCCTCAACCCAAGCTGAACAACTCACAATTCCAGAATCCATCCTTGTTCAAGATAACACTCTTAATGATTCTGACCTGGAAACCCTTGAACAACCACCCCTGGACATCCTAGAATCTGAACGTATTGACAATGAGCTACTCAAGATCCTCTCTGAAATGCATGATCTGGTGGATCAAAGAAGGATAATTGATCTCACCAATGCATATGAAGAAGCATGGGTATCTCTTCAGAACAGAGCATCAAAGTTAATAGAAGCTGTAAAAGCCAAGTGCATCAGAATCAAGGAAGCTTCTATAAGAAGGTTAATGGAGAATCTGAAGCAAAGACTCAGAGTCAGAAGTCCTAGACTGCTTCTGGCAAACAGGCCTTTCTTCTCAGAAATGGAATATTTGACCAGAGACGCAAGGATGTTCAAGCTTCTGAGGCAGAAGATGGCACAGCAACAGCAAGAAGCTAAGACAAGGGAATTGGAGCTTCTCCAGAAGCAACAACTTCTTGAAGATCAGTTGAAGCAACAAGCTGAAGAAATGGAGAGGATGAGGAAACTACTTCAAACCAAACCTTAGTTGCACACCTTAGTGTTTATATATTGTTTGTTGTTTGTTTAATCCTGTCTATTTCCTGCTTCTGATCACTTCTTATCTTAAGTTTCTTACTGCTTCTGAATCCTTCATGGTTCTGATTCTTGAATGCCTGAATACTTTGTTTTGTTCATCTATATACTCATTGCTTGGCTATATTTTTTTTCAGATAGATTATAGGTTCTGATACTTTATTATACTCTCTTATTGTTTGAATTTTTTCTCAAATCTTTTTGTCTTGATTTTTTTATTATTTTTTTTTTTTGATAATGACAAAAGGGGGAGTATATGTGATAGTATTTAAAGGCTCTGATCCCCATTAATGATATTTGAAAATTTTGAAAAACTTATAACTTTTTGTCTTACCTAAAGAAAGGTGTATCAAAAAGGGGGAGTATCAAATTTCAAATAAAATTAATTGAACCACTCTTCTCATCTATAACTTATTTCATTTTAAAGCTCTAAGATTATTATTGCGCTAAAAATGAATTTAATTAACCTGGATAGAACTTAGGGGGAGCTTACAAACCTCACCTTAAAGACTATCAGACTCAGGGGGAGTTTGAGCTTACAAACCTCAGAACCCCAAAGTCAACTTGTTAATTGGATTAACAACAATTGATCAATTTTAAATACTATTGTTTGTCATCATCAAAAAGGGGGAGATTGTTGGAACAAAATGTGTTTAACAATAAACCTTAAAGAGTTTTGATGATAACAAGGTATTAAAAATTGTAAATTGGACTAGCTAATATTTGTTCAAGTGTACAGGACCTTAATTAAAAAGTTACATCATTTATTGGTTCTGAATGAGCAAATGAAGAGCAAAAGGAATCAACAAAAATGAAGCTTAGTGCTTCTGAAGGCAACTCGCTCCAGAAGAGAAAAGCGCTCCTGAAGTATAGCCGCTCCTGAAGTCAGAATAGTGCTCCTGAAGAATAGTGCTCCTGAAGACAAGAGGTCCAGAAGCCACATCATCAGAAGCTGTGTTATCAGAAGCTGTATCATTCAGAAGCTGCATCATCAGAAGCTATGTTATCAGAAGCTGCCTCATCAAAAGTCATTTCACCAGAAGCTGAAGATCAAATGGATTTGCAAAAGATTCAAGGATTGAAGAATCATCACTACAAAAGCTGTCTATTGGATTCGAAAACACAACAAAAGATTAGTGGAATTTTGCAACGGTCATTTCAAAGATGTTTGAAGGCATGTGCTTGCAATTTGGACGAAAGCGTTGACATTGTACTATTGTACGAACTGTACAACCACCTTCTCCACTACTCTGTTTTGTGTCCACGCTACAAGACAAGAAAACAGCTCCAGAATACGGCTTCGCCTGCATAGATGTTCCTTTGGATAAGGAATGGATATCAAATTGGTTCTTCATAGGACAACAACCAAATCAGGCAAAAGATCATTGGTGAAAGATTAAGCTTCAACAACGACTCTTTGATGTGCTGGCAATTTCACAATGTCTCTTTCACACCTCTATATAAAGGAGTGAAGACTTAGAGAATTGGTAATGCAAGAACGCTAAACGAAAGACTCTCATACAAGTGCCAAACCTCTGCTGAAATTGTTCTGCATTCACTTAGAATTTCTGTGTCTCAAAGTCTTATCTTAGAAATTCTTAAGTCATTGAGTCTGTATCTGATTTGTATTGTGAGCACCTTTGATTGTATATCAAGTGTTCAACCTTAAACAATTTTCTGTGTAATTTTGTTTAGTTAGAAGTCTCTTGCAGTTGTGCTTGAGCAGGAAGTCTCTTGATTGTGTTCTTGAGCAAAGGAAGTCTCTTGCTTGTGTGCTTGAGCAATTGTAATCAGATATTACTCTTAGTGAAATCTCCTTGGAAGTGCAAGGGGGACTGGACTACTTCCGGATTGTGGAAGGAACCAGTATAATTGCCTTGTGTCGTTTTTCTTCTCTCTCTCTCTCTCTCTCTCTCTCTCTCTCTGTTTTATTCCGCTGCATTTAGATTCTGATAATCACTTCAGAAGCTGTCTCACTTAGCTTCTGATCAAGTGTGTTCAGTTTTAGGAGAAACGAAGAATTTTCCAAAACACAATTCAACCCCCCTTCTTGTGTTTTTTCTCACCTTCACGTTGCTCAAACGTTTTATCCATGTTGAAATAAAGTACATTCCTCGAGTCGAGAATCAGGAAGCAAATGATCTTGCACAAATGGCTTCTGGGTACAAAGTTTCGAAGGATCAAGAGCACGAGCCGATCAAGATAAGGAATAAGCGGAGTTCGAAAGACCCTTTTCTTAAGAAATTGTTAACACCAAAATTTGAGGGCATGGAAACGTCTCACAAACATATACAAGGTGCGAACTTAGTTGAAATTTTGGTTATTAACAATTTGACTGATGATGATTGGCGAAAACCTATAGTCAGTTATTTAGAAAATCCTGATGGCACGACTTGTCGAAAGATAAAGTATAGGGCTTTAAGTTACGTAATTGTGGGGAACGAATTGTTCAAAAAGACTCTGGAAGGGGTTCTACTTAAATGTCTCGGAGAAACCAAAGCGTATTCGGCTGTTTCCCACACTCACAGTGGATCATGTGGCACACATCAAGCAGGTCATAAAATGAAATGGTTGTTGTTTCGACAAGGTGTGTACTGGCCAACTATGTTAAAAGATTGCATAAAATTTGCAAAAGGTTGCCAAGAGCATGCTGGGATTCAACTCGTGCCAGCAAGTGAATTACATTCTATAGTCAAGCTGTGGCCATTTAGAGGTTGGGCTTTGGATGTGATTGGAGAAATAAAACCTAAATCATCGAAAGGCCACAAGTATATTTTAGTTGGGATAAATTACTTTACCAAATGGATAGAGGCAATCCCACTAAAAGAAGTCTCTCAGGATGAAGTTATAAATTTCATCCAGAAATATATTGTCCATAGGTTTGGCATTCCAGAAACTATCACCACGGATCAAGGATCTGTGTTTACTGGTCGAAAGATGGTAAAATTTGCTGAAAATACAGGTTTCAAGCTGTTAATTTCGACACCATATTATGATCAGGAAAATGGTCAGGTTGAGGCGGCAAATAAGAATATTATTTCGATCGTCAAGAAGAAAGCCAAGGGCAAACCCCAAAATTGGCATAAATTTCTAGGGGAAGCCTTATGGGCATGTTGAACTTCTCCCAAGGAATCGACAAACACTACACCCTACAGATTGGCATTCGGCCACGATGCTGTGTTACCAGTCGAAATCTTGCTTCAATCGACTAGAGTCCAAAGGCAATTTGAAATTCCAACCAATCATTATTGGAATATGATTTTGGATGAGTTAGTAGACCTAGATGAAGAAAGATTGATGGCACTAGAAGTTCTCACAAAGCAAAAAGAAAGGGTGGCAAAGGCTAATAACAAAAAAGTTAAATCGAAGTTTTTTTCACAAGGACACTTGGTGTGGAAGGTTATTTTACCCATTGACAAGAAAAGTCGAATTCTAGGGAAATGATCGCCCAGTTGGGAAGGGCCGTGGGAAATTCGGAGAGTTTTTTCAAATAATGCATACGAAATCGAAGAGCTAAATGATGACCAAAGAGTTATGCGCATAAATGGAAAATATTTGAAGAAATACAGGCCGATGCTACAAGAAATTAAAATTGCACACGAATAGTTTCGAATGGAAATTAAAATATGGCATTTCATAGTTTAAATGACAACTAACGGGCAGGTTACATTGTAAGTCCCAAAATGGATAAGGTTAAACCATTACAAAATAAAAGTGCAAGAAATATAAACTAAGTAAAAGCTCAAAAGCCATCTTCGATCAAGCATTATTGTCGAAACCGAAGGCATCTACAAACCACCTGATTTCGCTGTCAAGTCGACAGCCGATGCAGAAGTTGTTGTGGTCATATTCCTCGTCTTCAGCAGGGAGGAACCCGCGATAACCATCCCTCATGCCATCACCAGGGCTGTTGTACCAATTGTTGCAATAAACAGGGCGAACCATGTAGAGGGGAAACCGTTTCCTATGCCACATACAATCATAACGGTAGGGAGTACCTATTTCCAGTACGTCATGCCGGTATTGGTACAACTTTTTGGTCTTCAGGAGCGCATTGAAGTCCTTGAAGAGCTGCCTGCGATCAGGAAGGGGATAACTAGTAGCCCTCAACAGAACCTCAAAGTATTTGGCGCTGTTAGAGCCAGCACCTATAGCCTTCTCGAGCAAATGCTTCACCACGTGAAGTTTTGGTTGATCATGAAGAAGCTGTTGAGTGCAGCGGATTAGGCAGAACATGGGATGGCCAGCGTGCCACAAATGCCATGAGAACCTTAGAGTTTGATAAGTGAGGTCAAGTTCAGAAAGCAACTTGACACAACTAATGTTGAGGACCCTTAGGACTTCAGTAGCACGACATATATAACAATGCCGTTTGTTAGTTCACATAAAGTTGTAGAAAGAAGGAGTGTCATCAGCAGCAACCCTCTTGGCTATGTTAATGAGAAGATCATCGCCCAGAAAATTCATTTTTTTTTGGAAGAAATGAAAACTTGATGGTTTTCTTGTTTTTAAGAGAAAGGAGAATGGTAGAACTTTCAGGAGAAGTTAACTATTTATAATAGAGGTAGAAGTTGACGGGAGTTATAATTTGCGGTTTCCTATAAGGTACAGATGTACACACGTGGCATTTGGCATCTGCAGTTTTGCCTTGGAATAAGAGGAAAAATGTAAAGTTTATTCATTTAATTATTTTTCATTTTTTTCTAGAGTCATCATTGAAAGAAAAGTTTACGGTTTCCCAAATAGTTTAACTTGTTTGGTTAAACAAAAAAGGAACTTTTTAGTTTCTCATCATTACAGTTTCTTGAAACTTGTTCCAATTAAGTAATTTTATGATTTCTTAATTGAAATAAATTGGCAACTAAAAGGATGAAAATAAAAAAAAATATAATGCCATTAAAACGGTAATCTTACTGTTACAAAATCACAAGATTAGGAAAGAGCAAATTGTTTGGAAGTAATTACAATTACAATGGATTGGTAGTTAAATGACAAACTCAGAAAAGAGTTGGTCGAGTTTGCCTTTGAATTCGAGAAGCTTTTCATCGAGAACTTTGTCATTGTTAGCAAGAGCCTGTATTTGTTGCTAGGTTCGCTTCGAATCCTTGGCTTTATGTAGGACAGCAGTGACCTCTTGTTTCATAAGTTCCTCTTTGCTCAAAAGAGTAGCCTTCTGGGACTCGAGTTCTTGGATTTCTGCTTTGCGTTTCGCAATAGCAGCATCGATCTCACCAACTTTATGCTGAACAATCGGGGTTTCCTTATGAAAGGCTTCGAATTTTGCATTAAAGGCAATAACGTCTGCCAAGAGTTGATTGTAGCGTTGTTGTTGCTCTGCAAGTTGAGCCTGGCCAGTTTTCTTCTCTTGAAAACTCTGGTTAATACTGTCGAGAAGAGGTTCCAACGCTAGAGAGAGGTCTCGAAACTTCGAACCAGAGGGGAGCTCACCTAGTTTGTGAAGTAGTCATTTTACTTCGTCGACAACGCTTTCATCTTGCTCAATGGCCTCCAGCAGGTTAACTCTCAAGACTTTATCTCGAAATTCCGCTAAGAGGTTCTCTTTTGAAGTTTCTAACGGACCGTCAGCACAAAAGTTTGAAGATTTCCCACTGCTTTTCGAGAAAAGTATGTCGTTTTTCATTAGGAAAGCAAAGGCGTCTAGGGGGTTAACTTTCTCGAGACGATCCAACTCTTCTCGACCAATGATTGCATCCGTCAAGTCCAGGTCTGCCATTGACGGGATGTCTCTAGACAAATAGTGACCCAGATCAGGGACATCCTTCTCAAAATCTGGTCTTTCTTCTTCGATCATCCTGTCAAAAGCTAGGCCCTCATTTTATGCCTTTGATGGTTGGATAGGAGAAACAACCACAACGTCGAGAGAACTAGTCTCGACGCCCTCTTCTTCCTCGACAATGGGAGTTGGAGTTACTTTGTCAGCAGGAAAAAGTTGACCCTGTTGGGATGTGTCAGCAATGCCATGATCAACACCCTGCAAAAGATAGAACAAATATTGCAAGGAATTGTCTAAGTAACATAAAATGAAATACGTCAAGGATGGCATCAGATTAATAAAGTACCTTCGAAACGTTATCACCTAACAGGATTGGGCACTGTTAGGGTTAGAATCTTTATGGCCATGCTTCCTTCTCTTAGGGCTCGAT
The DNA here is from genome assembly GCF_051527215.1 of Medicago sativa. NCBI lineage: Eukaryota > Viridiplantae > Streptophyta > Magnoliopsida > Fabales > Fabaceae > Medicago > Medicago sativa. Next base: position 33,521,432 of record NC_140755.1, on the reverse strand, counting down.
TTTGCCGGGGATCCTTCGGTATGCGTTGTCTCGATGGTAATTTCCCGTGCTTTATGTTTCCTTTTCCTTCGGGTTTCTTTGGTTTTGGGCATTTTCGAAGTTGTGGTAACTTCGATAGCCTCGGAGGTGGAGTCAGGCTGAAAGACTGTCAGCAGTAAGAAATCATTCTACAGAGTAGTACTCGAAAATAAATCGAGTCAAATGGGACTTACGTGATCTTCAGGTCCAAAGTCCTCAGTTCCCTTGGGAGACGGTTCGGGAGAAGGTGCAATTTGTTTCTTCTCTGATTTGGAAGTTTTTTCCTTTTTCGGTGGTTTCCCTGATTTGGACTTCGACGGTTTCGGTGCATTCTCATCATCGCTTTGGTCTCCATCTTTTTCCAGAGAAACAGCTGCAAAAACAAATGGATAAAAGATAAATGGTAATTGTTTTCCTATCTAATTTGTTTATTTGCTCTAAATTTGGACAGATCCATACCAACTCCTATTGGAGAAGTGATTCGAATTTGAGGTAGGCCTAAGCCAAGATGACCTCTAAAAGTATATAGGTCGTATTTCGATGCAGTCACTTTGTCCTCATCTTTCTTTATTAATTGTTGTTTCATTCCCAGTAAAGAAACACAAGGTAACCATTTTGGATATGGTGGCCTAAAAGCTAATTCCAGTTTACTGGTTGGAAATGGTGGGAATTTCGTTTTAAAGTGCAGTGCAAAAAGGTATTTACTGGGGGTAAAAGGTGGAAACTTCATCGAAGGAAGTTTATCATAAATTTTATCTCTTAAAGTTTGGGCGGCATAATTGACTGTCCTTGTTAAATGTAAATGATCATATACAGTTTGAAAGTATTTTTGAAAAGCCTGAATTTCTCGAATATGCGTACCTTTGGTCTTCTTAGTCCTGCTCTGCACAATGTTAAAAGCAAGGATTAGTTGAGGAAGTATTTGATCAGGATTCACTCGATTGGTCTGGCATTTATAATAATCCCGCCACCATCGAAAAAATGCTTCAGTGCATGATGTAGATAAAGCAAATGTAATGGGCTTGAAAATAAGTGTTTGTTTTTCGGCCTGGCGTAAGGCTGATCTCCAGAATTGTTCTATCAGTGGATGCCTCAGTTCATCTATGCTTTTAAACAAGGAAGTATGCCTGGGTTGAACCAAACCAAATTGTCAAGCGACATGATTTGGCTGATAGCCATACAACCCATAGGGACCACCAGCTGAGATCCTGCTCGACAAAAGCATGGGAGTCAAATAGGCTTCCCAGATGGCATTAGTCTCTGCCTCATCTTCGGCAGAAGTTGCTAGAAATTCTCTTGTAAACCAGGCTGGCCCACGAAGTCTGCTAGTAAATGGGGCCATAGCAGGAGTAAAAGTGTCACATCCTAGAAAAGTATTGAAAGCAATGGAAAACAAGTCATGGGAGGACCTATTTCCATATTGGAGCATGGCCAAGCCTATGCCTTCAATAGAGCTATCTTCATACGCTTTCGAAAGACGGGTAGGAAGAGTAACATCCAATTTTGTCCTAAAAGTGGCCAAGAGCCATAGTTGAAATAACCAAATGGGACCAGGTATGACTAGACTGCCTCGAGTTGGGTATTCTTTAATACTAGATACAACTTGGTTCAAATTCTCATACAGAGACCCTAAGATAAGTTTGCCTAGGCAAATGTCTTTGCCTTCGTGTAACTGAATGGCTAAAGTTGTTAGTTTTTTGGGAATCTGGACAGATCTCGGACAGAAAATGAACCTAGATAACCAATAGGTCAAAAAGGCAATATGCTCTATGTCAGAAACTTCGGTAGACGAGGTATCATGGTGATCTATGATGAAATTTCCGTATGCAGGCCTGGCAAAGTCGAATGAGAATCCTGATTGATGATTATCAAGATCGAAGGTTTGGCCAGTAGGTTTGAGGCCAGTGATGCCTGCAACATCTAGTAAAGTAGGTGTGAGCATACTACATTTTAAGTGGAGACTATTGGTCGAAGGATTCCAAAAGTGTAAGGCAGCAGTTATCAACTCATTATGATATTTGGGTCCTTGCCTAGATAGTTGGATAAGGTTGAAGATTCCTATATCTTTCCAAAATCGGCCTTTTTTCTTTTCTAGCTTGTTTACCCAACCAATGTAGGGTTCACTTTCACTAACTTTTGGCTCTGTTCTGAATTTGGATTTTAAGAAACTCAGATCGTATGGACCCGTGGTGAAAATCAAAGGGAGTTGTTCTTCAAAACAGGGAAAAACAGCATTAAGACTTTCTGGGGTTTCTTTGTCTATTGGAAGTGGCCCTAATAATGCATATGGTGATTTAGGGCAAGAGATAATTACCTGGGATTTCCAGATTTTCTCTTCAGCTTCCTTGATGTCTGGCTCTTCTATGAACACAGGAGCGCCAATAGAAAATTCCTTGGAGAAATTAATAGGTTCGTTATTTTTCGCAACCTTTGAGGAGGAGCTTTCCGCATTCGTCATGACAAGCAATGTTTAGTAAAAGAAACGACGAACAGAACGGTTTGATTTTCTGAGGAAAGATGAAATTTTGAAAGAAGGAGTTTTTCTTACGAAGAAGAAGGTTGAACAGTAAAAGTAAAAAGATTCGAAAGTGGAAAGGTAAAGGTGAAAGCTTTGTGTTATATAGCCTTTTGATCTAGACATGTGTCAACATCTTGCGTTGACAGTTTTACAACGTGGTGGTTCCCAATGTGTGGAGCCTGGCCCACTAGTTATGGTGGGGACACCAAAAAACTCTTTTCTCTTGTTGAAAATCGTTTTTCTAAAGTGGATGACGTCATAGTTTCGAGATATCAAAGTGTATCCAACAAGGTCAGAAACATCTTTCTCTCCCTATCAAAAGAAGAGTCGAAAGTGACGTTTCTGGGGGGCAATTTGTTAGCCTATATTTTTAAAGGTTATCATTTAATACGATGTTAAATGCAGTGAAAGGAGAGTTGAACTTATCATCGAAGAAACAAAGAATTGTCCTCAAGTTTTATCGAAGTTGGACTTGCTGGGAGCACATGCTTCAGTTCGACAGACGAAATCTATCGAGGGACGGTTATTTTGGATAAGGGCAAGCAACATACATCTCCAAATTAGACGGATAAGACTTGTTAGTTTTTCTGTAGTTATAGGTTTGAATTCGAGTTTAGGTAGTTATTTCTATTTGTATAAATAGTAGTTTTTCCTAAGGAAAAAGGGTCACAATTCAATCATACAAAACTTACACTCAAAGTATCTGTATGGAAGCGAGAAACGAGTCACAAGTTGCAATGTATGAACCTGTGTACCAATTTATGTTCAATCAATGCAATTTACGTTCTTTTTCTTAAAAGTCTTTGCATTTTTACTCGTTCTTTTGAACAATTTATCTGCATTTTTACTTGTTTCTTTTAAGCAATTCAAGATTGTCTTATTTAACACATTTCGATTGAGTTCAATTGGATTGAATTCGATTATTTTACTTATATGTTGTTTTAAAGTTCTTCAAAGAACAATAACAGTTTTCTGGAAATAACAAAGCACAAATATGCTCTTAAGATTTACTGGTTGATCTTGCAAGTAACTATTTTTAAACCAGCGGTTGTTTACCAAAAATCAGTGTAAACACATCCCCAACCTGTACATCCTCCATCGAACCCGCTCTGTCCAACAACTCCGTCGTCGGTCCCCCTTCACTTTTCCCACTTCCTCACTTTTTTCTCCCCCCACCCGCTCCTGTTCTACCACCCTTCACAGCCCCCACACTCACTGTTTTTTATCCCTCAACCACCGACTTGTTCCCACCATTCACTATATTTTCTCCCTTACCATTGACTGTCTTCCCACCACCCCTAGCATTCTCCCGTCCCTTCCTCATCTCAATGGCACCACCTCTTCCCTCAGACACCTTTTCAACCTCCTTTGCAGCCTCCTTGTCAAACCTAGCAACCTTCGCTATGATTTTGAAATTACCAAAACAGACAAGATTCACCGCTTTCAACAGCTTACATACATCACAAACATTATAATACCTCACAAAACCATAGAGTTCCCCATTAACATTACGCCTACTAGGAACCATCACCTCTTCCATCATACCACATATCTCAAAACATTTCGGTAAATAAATATTCGATAAATGTGGCGGAAAATTGGTAAAATAGAAAGTGACAAACCGTCAGAATTGAGGGCCATCCACAATCTCCTTGTTGGTATTAGCAGTCGCACATGCATCAGGCTTCACACTGCCATCAGCTCGCCGACTCAGTACCTTCTTCCCCCACGCAAAACCTTCTCCTCGACAGAGCAGCTCCCCACCACACCTCCTTTCCTCAAACCGATACCAATCCTCCTCTGACTCCTCATCATACCGATCAGAAAACCTATCCTGGTAGTAATCCGCTTCGCTTCCGTAGAATTCGTCTCGTGAATCCCTAAACCTAGACTGTCGCTTGCCAGCTTCTTCCCAATCTCCGTACCGCTTGTCCTCAAGTTGCCAATCCTGACCTCGATCACCCTGTCGCAATGCTTTCCTCCTCCTTGGTCTCACATTAAGCCAATCGTCCCCATCTCCCCCTTTTGGTGGCACCCAGCTTGAACCCTTCCCACCTCCCCCCCCCCCCCCCCCCCCCCCCCCCCCCCGGACCTCTAAGCCTGCTCACGGTGGTACCGCAAACGGCCTTCTCTCTCTCTCAGCCTCTCTATCGCTCACTCTCATTTTTAGGAAAAACTCCTCTTAATATTTGTTGTTGACTAGTTGAATTGTTAGATAAAATTAATCTTGTTTTTGGCATGAAGTGTAACATACTCTGGCACAGAAGATAAAATAATGAAGCCTGATTGAAGGATAATATTTTTTTAAGGAAATTTATTTTTATTTGGGTTGCCAAAATCACTGTCGGAATTCGGCCTCAAATATTATAATCAACTACGTGTCTCACTTGTCTAAGTTGAAATAGGCCATAATACAGTAGTTAGAACAGATTTGGTCCATTAGGTAGAAGTTAAATTTCATGTAATGTCATAGAGTCTAAAGTTTTAGGACGTTGATTATCGTTCGATCAAGATATGATGATCTGTATTTAAAGTTGATATTTTAATTTGTAAAATTAAAATATCACGACTCTCTTAAAATGCTAATATATTGAGACTCTCATGTACTTTGTAGTTACAAGTATTTATATTCTTTGTAGTTATACCTTGTCCGGTTGTTGGCACCATTTGTATATTATATATGAGACTCTATTGTACTTTTATTAATTTAATTATAGTGGATCTCTTTCCTTGGTCCCGCCGATCTGGGTGTTTTTTATCCTTACTTTGAGGGGTTTACAATGTTAAAATATTGTTGTAAATTGTGTGTTTCACTGCTAGGAAAAATGGTTTAACATATGTCAAGGTCAACACCATATACCTCGATGTTAACTCTCAATGTCGACATTTTTCATATGTAGCCGACACTAATATTTGCGTTGGTCGAGCTCAAAACATGTGGCATCGGCTGCAATCACTAATAATAAAAGAGAAATGTTAACGAGTATTTCGGAGTACTCTTTAAGAACCTTTAAAGTAAGTTTTTATAAAAATTTATGTTATCAATGCATTGAAATTTGTAATATTTAACTTTTTGAAAGAATATTTTCCAATTTTGGAATCCTTAAAGAGTGCACCAGGGACACTCGTTAAGAAGACCATTATAAAATGTCTTCTTTTAGTGTCGTCGAATGACCCACCCTAAATAAACAATTGTATCATAATACAATTAAGAGTAAAGATCTATTTTGCACTTTCGCAATTTTTTGACCGTCCAATTCAGTCTATGACAAAAATAAAACTCAAATTATATACTGATATTTTTAATACTCGGGACACATTAATTTTTTTTTTTTTTTTAAAAAGGAAGTTAATTCTTCGATTGTAATTAATCAGAGACTAATTTGTCACATTATTAAAATTTATCTTAAAAGCTATTCATAAATCTAAATTTATCTTCATCATCAAATCTTTAAAATTTGAAGGCTCAAATATGTCATTGGTCCATGCGCTTTCATCAGATTTTGGCATTGGTCCATTCACTTTTGTTTTGTTTGGCATTGGTCCCTGCTCTTTGTAAAAAAATTAGTTTTGGTCCTTCTGTTAAGTTCAAGTTCAAAAAAAAACCAAAACAAACAGTTTGCCACATGTACATGTCTGTTGAAACAAAAATCTTTTTGATGAATGTTTTAATGATAACAAACCTTATGGAATAAACACTAAGTTTTATGAATGGTGATCTACTGATGTTTGCACTTAAGTCTTTTCACAGAAGTTGACAAGAAAGAAGTCTCTTACAAGTGCATATATATATATATATATATATATATATATATATATATATATATATATAGGGATTTGCTAGAACACACCCACTAGTTTTTATGTGGGAGTGTTTTAGCAAGCTACACCTTAAGGTGTATTTAACTACTTTTTAGTTATATCTTTGCTAAAACACACCTTAATAAAAACTAGTGGGTGTATCCTAGCAAACCCCATATATATATATATATATATATATATATATATATATATATATTCATTGGAAGAATATCTAAACAGTAGTATCACAAGCTCAAAGAAGATATAAAAAGAATATTGTTTGAATCAAATGAGTGTTGATTGAAGATTCAACAAGAAGATGAATTTTATGATCAATTGACACATCCTCGTCACCACATAATTTTCAACAAAGCCTTAAAGAATTAAGGAATAAATGATTTATATTTGCAAATAATTGATCTTCAAATAGTTTATAAAAGAGTTTAAGAAAAAGGCATAAAAGTTTCATTCAATAGAATGATTGATTTAATCTTTGTGACTACATGCATGCCTAAACTAAAACATCTCAAAGATACTCAATGCACAAGAAAAACTGTGTACAATCACCGAGATGAATTATGAGAAGAATTGCATCGTCAAAATAATTCAAGGTTAATTGACCAAGAAGATATTGTCTTCTCATATAGAAAAGAACATTATCAACTTTGATGAAAGAATGTTATCATGATGAAGATGATTATTAAGGTCAAAATTATTCTCAGTACTTCATCAAAATGATTAGAATCAACTTTGAAGAAAACCAATCCATGAATAAATTATTCATCAAGTCGTTCATTAATGATATTGATTGGAGAATTATCAAAGAAGAAAATTCATGATCATATGCATGAAGATTCTATCATAAAACACTTAGGGTGGTCCAAGAATCTTCCATCACTTTTCAAGATATGATTTGGGAGAATATAAATCAATCAAAGGAATTTTAACCTCGAGAAAGGTTTCTAATGTTCCTACGAAGATTATTTTGGTCATACAAAGTGAAGAGAACATCCTCGTTTGATGTAGGGGTGTGCAAAGTTAAAAACCAAACCAAAACCAAATCAAATATTGGTTTTGGTTTGGTTCTTCAAACCACTTCTCTAAAAACCGGTTTTTAAGTGCAACCAGTTCGGATATGGATCATAACCGGTTCGGAACCGGTTTGAAACCGGTTTGTCGTAAAAATCAGTTTTTTTTAACTAAACCAGTTTATCATAATTTAATTGGTTAAAATCTGCATCCATCCAACTCTACTCAACACCACATTAAAAAGACGATCCAATAAAGAAACATAGTTAATTGAGTTTAGGGTTTTGGTTTCATATAATTATGTGAGGCTCAGTTTTGGTAGAAAATGAAATCGAACGCTGAAAAACAAACACTGTCATGGATGGCTGCAATTGGATTCAAAATCTTAAATCGGGAAAAGGACAAAATTGTCAATTTCACCAAATTGCCATGCCACCGACAACCATTCTTCGATGGCGATCGATCTATCCATCCAGATCCACACTCCAAAACGATCGACATAGCCTATTAGCCTCAGAGAGAGAGAGAGAGAGAGAGAGAGAGAGAGAGAGAATGAAAGAAAGGAACTGGAGAAGAACGAGATCTTCATTAGATTGAAAGAGAAAGAGAGAGTAGTAGTAGCAAAAGGAGTGTATGGATGGATGCAGAAACCGTAATCAATGTCTCTGTGCTCTCTCATATTTAATTTAATGAAAATGGCCAAATCTGAAAATACGGGTTTAAACTCGGATCCGAATTTTAATTTGGTTGGATATCCAACCCGTTTAAAATGGGTTGGGTTGTAACCATTTGCAAAAAATCCATATATTTTAAAGTGGATTGGATATGGTTATGGGTTTGGACCTCAAACTGGTTATTATGCACACCCCTAGTTTGATGTTTTAAAGATAACAAACATATTATAATTATCTTGTTAACTACTAACGTGTTTTGTGAGAATGTTTCAGTGAGAATGTTCTTGAGAACATTCTGACCTCGCAAAGTTAACAAAAACATCTTCATCAAAACAACGAACAAAGCAAAAGATAAATATGGACTTTTGAGCAATGTCAAAGATCTTCATAATTAAGATCAAGAATAAATTTTATTCCCTTTGTCTCACCAAAAGAAGATATAAAGAAACATTTGACAATATGACACAAATAAAAGGAATCTAATGCGTCACAACAAGGCCTTGCATTCAAAGAAGAATCCACAATTAAATGGTTAAAGAAATTCGTTCCTTAAAAGAAAGAAGAAAAAGAAGAAATTTAGTTTACACAAGAAGAACGTTCTGGTGAAACTACAAAGGGATAAGAATGACATCATCATGTCTTATCAAATATGCCACCACATAACAGCTGGTATACACCACATGTTTTGCTTCAAAATTGCATTTAAAGAAGAATTGAAAAAGCACGTGCCTTAAAGAAAGAAGAAAAAATTGTTTAACAAAGAAATAATGTTCTTGAGAACATTTTGGTGAAACTACAAATGTATAAGGATGATATCATTATGTCACATCCATTTAAAGCAAGAACACGGCTGTATTACAACCTCACGTGGGCTGTCTCAAAAGGCTTGGAAAGAAGAGAATATTCTTCAGAACATTCTTCACATGGAATAACACATTTTTTGCAACCTTGCGCATCAAGCAACAAAAGCAAGTGCACATGGATTGTTTTGGAACGTACAAGCACAGTTGTATGTTTATGTACATTTTAAGTGAGCTTCAAGACATCAGCCTCTATAAATACAAGCATACCTCAATGGTATTTGGCAAGAGCTTACAATACAAAAGAATTCAATCTCTCTCAAAAGAATTCAATCTCTTTCTCATGAATATTTTTCAAAATATTCAAAAGCTCTTCAAACAACAACAACAAAGCAAACTTCATAATCTTTCACTAAATTTATTTAAATCTCTTTTATTTGAGATATCTTTTTGAGATTGTATTTGAAATATCTCTTTTGGTTGAGATATTATTTAAAATATCTTTTTTGAGATATTATCTTGAAATATCTCTTTTGAGATATGATTTGAAATCTCTTTTGTTTGAGATACCATTTAAAATCTCTTTTGAGATTCCATTTTCTACCAACACCCACTACCATACAAAAGTGTAACTAGGTCTCAGTCTATTGGGCTTAATAGTTTGAGATAGGGTTGTTTCAACCTTTCTTGAGTGATCAAGAAGCCTGCTGAGGATAATAATACAGACTGTAATCGAACTGATCTGGTGTGATCAACAACTTATAGTGTTATTAAGAAGTTTCAGATAGCAGGATACTATAGTGGATAATCTCACACGAAGTGTGGGGACCGAAAGTAACCGGTTTTGGTGAACCAGGATAAAACTCTTTTGTTCTCTCTCTTCTCTCATCTCTTAACTTTTGTTTAACACAACACACACAATATCACTCATAACTAATGATATTAATTTTCCTGAGTGCTCTGGTCCCTTAACTAAAATTAATAATTAACCTACTACTTAATAATTATCCAAAACTTTATGGTCCTACTCATTTATTAACCTTTTTATTCTTAATTATATCCAGAGTTTTCTGGTCCTTTATCGCTTTATTTATTTCAGTTATATATCTAGAGTTTTCTGGTCCTTTACTGCTTTATTTATTTCAGTCATATATTCCAGAACTCTCTGGTCCTTTTATTTAATTTATTTTAAGGGTATTATCCAAAGTTCTCTGGTCCTAATATTTACTACTTAATTACACAAATATTTTATTATCACTTACCAAGAACTTTCTTGAGTATATAAACTTATTTAAAATTTTAGGAATAATTTTTAAAGGGTCACCATTCAAAATCCCCCTTTCTTGCGACGTTTATTGCTACTTCAATATCAATCCACGCCACGTGGCACACTAAAAGACAAAATTTTCAGAATTATAATAGTCCAAATTTTGGTGATTTAAACTTTAAAGGTGATTCACCATTATTGAACAATCCATATTGGTGATTTAAACTTAATTTTTTTTATAATTTTTTTAGGGGAGCTTTTTTAGAATTATTTCCAATAAAAATAATGAACAAGACAAGAATAAACATAATAATATTATTGGAAGATATTGAAAAATTGAAAATAAAAAAATAAAGAGTTCAGTAACCAATACCATAGTGCAGGGATCAATATCCAAATGTGCTTAAATGCAGGGACTAATACCAAAACTTTGGAATATTTTAATTCTGTAAATTTTGTCTTGTAGTGTGCCACATGGCGTGGAATGATTGGTTCACGTGGCACACCGTTAGTTTTTTTTTTAACTTGGACTTAACAGAAGGGCCAAAGTCAATTTTTTTTTACAAAGTGCAAGGACCAATGCCAAACAAAAAAAGTGCAGGGATGTTTCCCTTGGTTTTTGGTAAACAAACGCTAGTTTCCAAAATGGTTAACTTGCGAGATCAACCAGTAAATCTCAAGGCATATTGTGTTTATGTTTTCCAGAAAGTATGAATGTTCTTGATGTAAAATATGAATGTAACTTTCGGAATCAAACACGCGTCAAATCCGTTGAAGTAAATTGCTAGAAAGAATAAGTAAATTGTAAGGAATTTAAAGGATAAATTTAAATTGCATAAATGAATGTAAATTGGTACACAGATTCATACGTTTGTAACTTGTTTACTCGTTTCTCCTTAAGTGCGGATAGTTTGAGTGTGTAAGTTTTGTGTGTATTTGAATTGTGACCCGTTTTTCCTATGAAAAACACTTATTTATACTAAGTAACTGCATATACAGAAACTGTCAAACATAACCGCTAATAACTACTCTATACATCTTTTGAATTTCAAATGACAAATCTTAGACAGTAACTGCTGCTTGGCTTGTCGATCTGGCACCGACTTATATTCGATATCTTGCTTGCTTGTCAAAGCTTCTCCATCGAACGGAAGAATCTCTCTAAGTCAATAAACTCGATCCAGCTTGTGAGTCGAACTCATTTAGATTTCTTCAAAACCTAAGTCAAACTTAATTGACTGCATTTATTGTAGTCTGTCGATAATACAGGCTAACAAATTGCCCCCAAAAATGTCTTTTTCGTTTGTATCTTCAGATAGAAGAAGAAAAAGACATTTTTGAACTTCGTTGAACATATCCTTCCAATCAGCATCCAAAGGCAGTTGAAAAACCTTTTATGATGTCATCAAATCTCACTTAGTGGGACACATTCCAATTTTTGGGAACTACCACTTTATTCATTTTTTAATAACTGTCAATTTAAGATATTGATACTAAGGCTATAAAAATGTGCAAACCTCTTCTTCTTCCCACTTCCTCGAAAAAGTAACTGCACCCTTGGTTAGTGACCACGTGGCCCTCAATAATAGGCAGAACTAGGTAGTTAAGCACCGTTACTTCTAACTTTTATAAGGCTATATAAACCCATTTTCTTTCTTCTTCGTTTCATCTCCAATCCTCCTACCATGTTTCTCAAAAACTACAACTTTCCAAAATCATTTTCTCTCATGTTTTTTTAACAATTGAAAGAATCAAAAACGACGAACTCATATTCATCGTGAAGAAGGTAGCCGGGTATGGCACTCAACACCTTTTAAGTTTCCTGCGAACCTCAAAAGATCATACGAGAATCTGCAAGCTTCCCAATGTTCTTAGGGCTTTGCCCCCAGATTACATAGATTCATTTAATGACGATAGAGTATCCTTCCATCAATTAAACTTCCTTAATATGATGGTTGAAAGCAGGCATGCAGATTACTGCATGTTACGCGCACTTAGTCTCATGTATGACATCGAATATGATGTAGTAGAGACTAGACGTGTCTTGAATATTGCATCTACTGCTAAAGTTGAGGCTGCAGATTATTTCTTAATGCTACTAGATGCCTCTGCTGTTGGAGGTGAGAAAGTCGAAAGAGAAATCTCTACCTTTACTAGATTTTTCAAGGCACAGACATTGGGAGAGCTTCGACAAAACATGGTTGGTTGGAGAATCCCTTTTTGGGTTCGCACTCGATCTTTCTGGTGGAGTAGGCCAATACCTGATGGCTTAGTCCTCAGAACTCTTTTCCAATCCAAAAACACTTGCAAAGGGGATGGGAGATTACTTGGCTTTTATTGGCATGGTCCTGGGGAAGATTATGAATATTCGCAAACTGAAGTTTGAATCATCTGTCGATTTGACATTGAACTCCATTGTTTCCGAAGGATGTTCAACATCGGCCCTATCTTTTACGGCCTTTAGATTAGTTTAGGTCTTTTATCCTTTTTGTAATATGTGTCGAACGATGTATAATGAAAGTGGCATTTAGATTGTAGTGTTCGACTATTACGTAATTTTCCCATTAGTGGCTTTAATTTATCAATGCCATGTTTTATATTTTCGAATCATTATTGTGTTATTTTGATTTCTTGTAGTAATGGTTTATATTTTTTTCAAATACTTTCCATTTATGCGCCTAATTCGATTATCATCCGCTCACTCTTCGACCTCGTACGCTTTATTCGAAAATACTTTCAAGATTTTCCATGGTCCTTCCCAACTAGGTGACCATTTTCCAAAAATTTGATATCTCATATCCATAGGTAAGATCACTTTCCAAACCAAATCATTTATAGCAAAAGTTTTAGGTTTGACTTTTTTATTGTAAGATTTCGCTATCCTTTCCTTTTGCCTTGTAAGAACATCTGAAGCTCTTAACCTTTCTTCATCTAAATCAACCAGTTCGTCAAAAACCATATCCCAATAATGATCGACAGGGATTTTGCATTGTTTTTGGATTCTAGTCGATTGAAGACAAATTTCTGCAGGCAATACAACATCATGCCCAAATGTAAGCCTAAAAGGAGCGGTATTGGTAGACTCTTTAGGAGAATTTTGATATGCCCATAAGGCTTGATCGAGAATCTTATGCCAACTCTTTGGATTTTCCTTTTCCTTCTTTTTGATTAAGGTAATAATCCCTTTGTTGGCTGCTTCGACTTGACCATTTACTTGAGCATAATATGGCGTTGAAGTTAACAGCTTGAATCTTGTTTGATTAGCAAATTGTACCATCTTTTGGCCGGTAAAGATCGATCCTTGATCAGAGGTAATAGTTTCTGGAATTCTAAATCTATATAAAATATGATTTTGAATGAAACTAATCACTACATCTTGATTAACTTCTCGTAATGGGATTGATTGTACCCATTTGGTGAAATAGTCTATTCCAACTAGAATATGTTTATGTTTTTCTAACGAACCAGGTGTTATTTCACCAATTACATCTAAATCCCATCCTCTAAATGACCAAGCTTTTACAATCGAATGCAATTCACTAGTAGGGACATGCTGAATTCCTGCATGCACTTGGCATTCTTGACATCCTTTTGCAAAATCTATGCAGTCTTTTAACATGGAAGGCCAATATACGCCTTGTCGAAACAAAACCCACTTCATTTTGTGTCCTGCTTGATGAGAACCACATGCTCCACTATGAGTGTTGGACACTGCTAAATATGCCTCAGTTTCATTGAGACACTTAAGTAAAACTCCTTCTGGAGTCTTTTTGAACAATTCGTTTCCAACAATCACAAAACTTAAGGCTCTATACCTAGTTTTTCGACTGCTATTCCTTGTAGGATTTTGCAAATATTCAACAATTGGTTTTCGCCAATCATTATCTGATAAATATTCAATGGCAAAAATTTCACCATTTTGATTTGACTCTCTGCCCCCCCCCCCCCCCCCCCCAAGTTTTGGTAATTTATCTGGAGCAGATTTCTTTGAGGCAAGTTTTTCTCTTATTGTAATGAGTTCCTCAAACTTTATTGCAGAGATTCTATAACCTAAAGCAATTTGTGCTAAATCATTTGCTTCTTGGTTTTCAATCCGTGGCACATGTTGAATGTTCGCCCGGTCAAAATGTTTTAACAACACATTAGCAGTAACAAAATAAATGATTAAATTTTCTTTTACACACTTATATTCCTTTGGCAACTTCTTGAAAACTAATTCAGAATCTCCTTTTATTTCGACATGTGTTGCCCCCAGTCCAAGTAAAATATCAAGACCTGCAATTAATGCTTCATATTCAGCCTCATTGTTAGAACAAAACTTATCAAGTCGAAACTTAAATTTAGTGGGAATGTTTTCAGGTGAAATAATTAAAATTCCCACTCCAGTGCCATTTTTATGGCTGGAACCGTTGAAATAAAGCCTCCATGGTTGAACATCCACAAAATTAAATGATTCTTCAACCATAGAATGATCAACAATAAAATTAGCAACAATTTGACCCTTATCAGATTTTAAAGACCGGTAAGTCAAAGAATATTCTGTAAGTGCCAAAGCCCATTTACCAACTCTACTGTGTAACATTGGTTTCGACAGCATATGCTTGATTATGTCAAAATGAGAATAAACATAAACATTAATATGCTTTATATATTGCTTAAGTTTGATACAAGAGAAATACAAACAAAGGCACAATTGTTCACTTGGATGGTACCTTGTTTTGGCATTTAAAACCCTACTAAGATAATAAATGGCTCTTTCTATGCCATTTTCATCTTCCTGAGCTAACATACTCCCTATAGTATTATCTGAAGCAGATACCTACAATTTAATTACTTTATCTCTAAGAGGAGGTAATAAAACAGGTGGGTTCATTAAATAAGTATTAATCTCTTCAAAAGCTTTTTGATGTTGTGGTTCCCACTTGAACACATCTTCTTTCTTCAATCAAAGTAATGGCGAAAAAGCTTCAGTTCTGCCACTTAGATTTGAAATAAATATTCTAAGAATGTTGATTTTCCCCAACAAAGATTGGTGTTCTTTCTTTGTTGAAGGCGGCTTAGTCTCCAAAATCGCTTTCGTTTTATTCTGATTGATTTCAATGCCTTTTTTGTGCACAACAAAACCTAAGAAATCACCTGCATGAACACCAAAGGCACATTTCAATGGATTCATTTTTAATCCATATTTTCTCATCCGTTCAAATGATTGTTGAAGGTGATCTAAGTGATCTTTTTCAGCAGAAGATTTCACAACAATGTCATCTATGTAAACCTGCATAAACTTTCCTATAAACTCATGAAACATAGAATTTATTTCTCTTTGATAACAAGCACCAACATTTTTTAATCCAAAAGGCATCATTATCCATTCATAACAACCTAAAGCCCCTGGACATCTAAAAGCAGTCTTTGATATGTCTTCTTCAGCAATATAAATCTGATTATAGCCAGAATAACCATCTAGCATACTTAGATATTCAAAACCTATTGCCGAATCAAAAAGCATTTCTGCCACTCGCATAGGATACTCATACTTAAGAGTAGCTTGCTTTAAGTCTCTAAACTCAATACAGACTCTAAGAGTCCCATTTTTCTTAACAACGAGAACTATATTAGCTAACTAATCAACGTACCTTGCAGTTCTGATGAAGCTGCATTTCAATTGATCTTCGACTGAATTTGTGGTGCAAATCTTCTTGGAGTTTGTTTCACTGGTTTTTTGTCAGGTTTAATAGGTAACTTGAGCCCTACAACATATTGACTCAAACCTGGCATTTCATGATAATCCCAACCGAAACAATCTTTGTACTTCTTCAAGAGCTCGACGATTTGAGCCTTGAATTCTTTGTCAATCTTAGTGCTAATTTATGTGGGTATTTTAACTGTACCATCACCTAGATCAACTTCTTCCAAAGGGTCTTGTGCCTGCATTTTCTGGGTTGGTCCCATTGGATCCTTCTCGAAACCCAAAGGTTCATCATTAGGGATGGCAAAGCGGGCCGTCCCGCCCCATTTAGGCTCTCCCCGTCTAAGGCCGCTAAAATTTTGTGACCGAGTCCAAAATCTCACCCCGCCCTGTTAAGTTGCGGGCTTGCGAGTTGGCGGGCCGGCTCGCCAAACAAAAACTTTTTTTAATTTTTTTTCACAACTTAATTGTTACAAAAAAACTATGTTGCTTTTATCGTAAAAAAATATAAAATAATAGATAGCAAGTAAATTTGTGAAAAACAAGATAATTATCAAATTTCCTTAAAAAAAAAAAGATAATTATCAAATTGTCGAATTCAACATCATAACTAATAGCAAAATAAGGCAAATGCGCAACATAAAATAAATCATAAAATAAATCCAACAACCAAATTTTAAAATAAGTCTCAAAATAAATAAACTCAACAACCAAGATAAATCCAAAAGCATAAATTAAGTCTCAAAATATATCTAACAACTAAAATAAATCCAAAAACATAAAATAAGACTAAAATTTTTTAAAATAAGTCTCAAAATAAATAAATTCAACAACCAAGATAAATCCAAAAGCATAAATTAAGTCTTAAAATATAACTAACAACCAAAATAAATCCAAAAACATAAAATAAGACTCAAAATAACAAATTGAAACACGAGTTAAGCGGGCCACCCCGCCACGCCCCGTGCCCGCCCCATTTCCAACGAGTTAAGCAGGCCGGCCCTCTCTGTTCCCGGCCCGTATTTTAACGAGACGAGACGAGCCGAGCCAACTATAGAAAGCGAGTTCAAAACTTCGACTCAGCCTGCCAAAAATAGCGGTCCAAACAGACTGGCCCGATGGGTCAGACCAGTTTTGCCACCCCTATTCATCATCATAGATGCAATCTGACCTCTGGTTTTCCATCGAACTGTATTGAAAATTATCATTAACATTTTGAATGTATTCTTCTTGTTCGATCTCAGCTTCCAAAGCCGTTTTTTCTTTAATTTCGGCCACATCAGTCGTAATCTTGTCCCAAACGTTGGGTTTATACATGATTAATCATCATTATCTTCCCACCCAGTTGGTGGAAATCTAGGGCGTCCTAAAATTGAGGCTTTGAGTAAGTAGAGGCCTTGGTTCTGAGTATGCTTCCTTCATCAGCAATCTCTTTTTCCCAAGTGAAATTATCTTTAGGGTGAAGTTTCATGGACCATAGAAAATTGTCTTGGTCTTCATAACCAAGTTCAGAAGCAGCACATGGCGCAATCTTCGCCAATCGTTTGTCAAAAGTCTTTTTAGTAATAGTGTCAAACTCAGTAAGAAAGTAACTCTGGTCAGCTTCTATGTTCTCCAACACACCATATTCTTTCCAAAGGGTGAGCCTTTGATGCATAGTTGAAGGGATTGCTCCAACACCATGTATCCATTCCCTTCCCAGTAGCAAATTGGAGTTAGCTTTAGATGCAACCACCAGGAAAAGTGTTGATCTTTTTACAGTCCCCACCACCAAGTCGACTTCAACAGCTCTAAAAGAACTTCCAGACTTTCCTTCATAATTGGAAAGCATGACATTGTGTGGTTTCAAATCAGATTTTGACAAACCAATCTTTTTCAAGAGAAACTGTGGCAACAAATTTACAGCAGCGCCACCATCGACAAGCACTTTGATTATCCCAACATCATTGATTTTAGCTTAGAGGCTTGAGATGACTTTTCATGTGATGATTAGGTTTCTCAAACATGGCTTGTTCACCTTCGACACAACCATTGTCGATAACATAATAGCATAATGGTTTGTGAACAACCATTTCCTCAGTGAAATCTCCCTCGTCTTCAGTAGCTTCTGATGTTAGCATACTGGTTTGGGAGAATTGACACAAGGCAAATGACGTCGAAATCAGCTTCAGAACTAGTATTTCTTTTGATGGCTTTTGGAACAACAGGAATCAACACCTTGTTGTTTCTCAACTCAATGGATTTACAGCTTTCATTCTTGGGATTGTCTTGTGTGTTACCAGAAAATCCTCCATTTGATTGATTGGCCATTTGTTTCGTCAGCTGCCCAATTTGGTTTTTAAGGCTTTTTATTGACGCCTCATGTTTCCTTTGTGATGCTTCTTGATTCCTTTGTGATGCTTCTTGACTCGCTTTCATTTCTAGGACACTTGATTGAGTCATATTCACAAAGCTAGTCATGACCTCTTCAAAAGCTGATGGCTTCCTTTGTTGTTGAGGTGCTGGGTTAGGTAAAAGTGAGTTCAGGGTGTTTGTATTTGAATATTTTAGGTTAGGATATTGTGCCCATGCTGGATAGTAAGGGTTATTTTTTTGGTAGTTTCCCATTTAGTTGTCTTCCTCCCTCACTCCTTCGGGTACACACTCCCCATTGGCATGGCCTTCTCTACAAAAATCACATCTAAGGGTGGTTGCTTGTTGAACTTGTTGAACTTGCGTTTGACCTAAACTCATGGCTTGAACATGTTTGGTTAATGCTTCCATTTGTTTACACATGGAAGCTTGGTTAGCAAGGATAACATTGTT
This sequence comes from Medicago sativa, assembly GCF_051527215.1. Taxonomy (NCBI): domain Eukaryota; kingdom Viridiplantae; phylum Streptophyta; class Magnoliopsida; order Fabales; family Fabaceae; genus Medicago; species Medicago sativa. The sequence goes on along the minus strand of NC_140755.1, from coordinate 33,502,834 downwards.
TTCACTCAACCCAAACACTCCCTTTTTGTTGCGCTCATTTTCAGCACGGTACTCGTTTTGGGCCATGTTTTCAATAAAAGTTTGTACCTCATGGTCCGTTTTCAATCTCATACTACCTCCAGCTGAGGCATCTAAGAGCATTCTTTGGATAGTTCTCAACCCCTCAGTGAATATTTGCATTTGGGTCTTCTCACGAAAATCATGGGCTAAACACCTTTTCAGCAACAACTTAAACCTTTCCCAAGCATCATACAGAGATTCATTATCTCTTTGCTTGAAATTGATTATTTCATGCTTCTTCTCCCAATATTTAGATATCAGGAAAAACCTCTCAAGAAATTTCAGCTCTAACTCATCCCAAGTTTGTATAGTTCCACTCGGTAATGACAACAACCAATCTTTAGCCCTCCCAGTCAAAGTAAAGGCAAACAACCTTAGTTTCTTTTGGTCTTCTGTAACATGGGCTAGTGGGACACAATATTGACAAGTTTCATAAAACTTGCTAAGGTGTTCATGAGGACATTGAGCTTCCCTTCCCTCATACTGGTTATTACTTAACCCTTGTTGTATAGAAGTTTTTATATCAAAGGCTACAGGGTTAGCTGGCTGAAAAATGTGAGTTAAGTGACCACGACATGTGGTTAGCCTGTAATCGCCCATCATGGGTCTAGGTAGAGGTGGTGGTGGTGTTTCTCCCAAGGTTTTGGGTTCAGTTTAAGTGGGGTGGATGATTATAGGTGACGAGTTTATGGGTATACCTTAAGTTGATCTAGCTAATCAAATTGCTATCCGATTAGCCCTTGCGGTCTTTTCGATCTTAGGATCGTGCCGTAAGTCCTCAGGTTGGACTCTACCTCACATAAACAGCAAAAGAATACCTTAGTAGCATTGCACCATAAACAACCAATAGAATTTTTCAATACAGAAATCTTAAAATTAACGTTGTTTCCTTGTTGAAATTAATCAACAGTCCCCAACAATGGCGCCAAAAACTTGATAAAAAATTATAAATTGTACTAACTTATATCGAAGTAATAAACTAATTTGTATCCTCAGGGACTAATGACAGGTCATCTTACGCTATTCTTAGCATGTTTTTCAGTTTATTTTAGTAGGATTTAGCAGCAAAAAGGAGGAGTATTAAAACGATTGGCTATGATTTCAGGACTTTTGTAATGTTTTCTATATTTGAGTACGTAATTCTAGTTTTCCCGAAACATAGCAATTTTAGGAGGTTTTTAAAGTAATTCACGAAGAAATCTTGCATATCGACAAATAAAGAACAACTGAAGAATTTTCAAGACATTGGGAAGACAAAGAATGAAGATTCAAGAGGCCTCAAGAGACTTTACATAGGAAGGAATTCTGTTTCCAATTTCTGAGGCTAGTTATTTGAAGAGGAAAACCTAAAAATGACGAAGATCGAAGAAATTGGGCCCGGAAGCACAAGAGCATACGCCTAGGGCATGGAATTATGCTACCATGCACATAGGGCATGCAAGATGTGTCTAGGGCATATACAAATAGGCATATGCACCGCAGGCATATGCCATGCCCCCAAGCATATGAAAATGCGTGGCCGCAATCATCATTTTATTCATTTTTTTCTGGGTTTAGCCCGCATTTTTAGCCCAAACCCAGTTAAAAAATATCCACTATAAATACTATCCTTCCTCATTTAGAATTTCTCGTTCAAAACTGTGGCAGTTCAAGAGGAAGATAACTTTGGAGCTTCGGGAGAGAATCTATCTTCTCCTTGATTTTCTAGGGTGTGTTTTTATCTTTAGTAATTTGTTTTTAGTTACCATGTGTAACTAAATCATTTTAGGTTAGAGTTCTAAGATGAATCTCTATATATTTGGATATTTATTTATTTTAATATGTGTTTTATTATTTTATTTATTCTTTCGTTCGCTATTAAGTTTTATTAGTGTGTAGTTTTATTTCTGTGAGAGGTGCAACCCTAGATTAGGTACTTAGGTTGTGACATGGCTTAATATTGCTATCACTAACCGGATGCTTATATCTTGATATTTATATCACTTTATTGATAACTACCTGTCTAGGAAGTAAGTGATTACAAACTAACCAAAGATAACATAGGAATTGTTGACCCTAGACATACGTACCCAGTGGCTAGACATCGTTGGGTTGTGTGGCGCATTACTGAACCTAGAAATTAGCTGGTTAGTAATTAGGAAAACAAGCACCTAGTTGTCTGACTTAGAACTACAACCAAATAGAACCATTCTCTTGGAACCCTTAGTAAGGTAGACGTAGATTAGGGTTTCCCGTTTGTATAACTACTAAGTAAGGGTAGAGAGAGTGTGCTAGGAGTGTCCTAAGATTCATAAATGGCCAGACATAAGGGAACCTTGACCTTCATTGCCTTGGGAAACACTGGAAAGCCAATATAAAGTTTATGTTTCAATTACCTTTGAATATTTTACCTTAATCAAAGTAAGAAATTAGTCAACTCATTAATTAAAATAAAAAAGGCTGCATTCAATACTATTTAAAATACTATACAGCACGCGTCCTTTCCTTTCTTTTTCATGTGGAATTTTTTTTTATTATTTTTTTTGAATCCACTTGCATCTTTCATTTCTTAACAAAAAAATTTCTTGTTGTGAATTTCACTTAAACCAATTGTTTTTTTTTTCTGTGAATTTTTATCATCTTTTTTCTTTCAAACCAGTTCACGCGAAAACATGTACTCATACCAATTTTTTTTTCGTGAATTTTCTTCTAGAAAGATTAATTTATCAAAAGGTTGTAGATTTTTTTATTTATTAAAAGCCTAGTGAGAATCTAGAAAGAGAAGAAGATTAATTGGCAGAGTAAACAAGCGCGTGTATTGATGTGGGTAGCCATATATGCTGTGTTTTTTAAAAGAGCAAGTTGACTAATTTATCATATTAATTGAGATAAAACAAGTGGAACCCAATAATTTATTTCATTGACTTTAATTTATTGCATTGACTTTCCTTGTCATTATATATAGCATATTGTAAGGTGTTACTACTTGACAAGCTATCAAAAAATAATGGCATCCCACATGACTCTTCTCATGTTTACCTTTGCAATTATGTGCATTGCTTCGGTTCTAATTGCAGGTAACAATCTAGTTCCACAATGAAACCTTTGTTTTGTTTTCAACAAAATGATTTGCATTTGTAGAATATGATAGTTATGTTTTTAAATGAATATGTTTTTATTGTAATCTTTAAGTCTTTATTTTTCAACTTCCTTATTCATTTTTTTAGCAAAACTTCCTTATTCATTTTAATCTTTAAGTTGTAGGATTTTATGGAAAAATCTATAATATCTTTGAAATATGAAATATTTATTCAGAATATTAGATGATGTGTCTAACAATGTTTAATTTTCTGTAAAGTAGAAGCTTCGATTGGAATATATTGCATTCAGATGGATCATTGTAATCCAGACACCAACTGCCTCGAATATTGTAATTCAAAGGGCTATCATGTTGCAAAGTGTTACTCAAAAGCATACTACTGTTGTTGTTATTGATAGGTTTGACGATTAGAAGTTTTCAATATCCTTGTAATAGTATATCTGCAAACATAGTCATTATGACTTTCATAAAATAAGTTTCAAATAAAGATTGTAATTTCAATCAAAATTAGATTATTATAATATTTTATTATAAATGAATAGTTATATTCTATTATAGTACTTGTCATTTTTCTTTTTTTTTGGTACAAGTACTTGTCATTTTTCTAATAATGATAAAAGTTATAATGACAGAGATGACAATATAAAATTGACGGATAATAAATATCACCACTGTACTAAATATATTTAAAAAGTTATATTTTCCTTTTGCTCTTCATAAAAACTATCATCATACTCCTTTCTTGAAACATTTTTGTTTTCACAACGAGAACATAGAGTTTTAATTACTTTAATGTGTGTGAAAAAGGTAAACTTAATAATCAAGTAGTGAATAAAATCAAAGTATAAATAACCACGCTTACATGTCTTCAATAATAAAACCTTTTAAAAGTGGGATTTTTGGCCGATAAAAGGGCCTGTACAATAATTTCCTAAATTTTCTTGCCCTTTTTCCTTTGATTTGTAGTAAAATTATCTCTCAGATTAATGATTCTTCTTATACTTACCTTGTAACCTCAATAAGACTATTATCTTCTTCTGAAGTTTAATGTAACACCCCAAATTTCTCGCTGCTAAATCTTGATGAAATTATGATAAATTATTATTATATGGGATAACTTTCTACATCTTTGCCTTTGTAATTTATTTAAAATTGTTTTTATTGATTTTAAGTCTATTCATTTTATTTTCGAATATATATATATATATATATATATATATATATATATATATTGAATGGAAAAATTTATTAATAACCAAGTCACTGCTCAAGACGAACAGAGACTGACAAGACATAAAAAATAACAAAGGGTGTCGTTTGTAGGCGGAACACCCAAATTAAACCTATACTCCTTGGACATTAAACACCAATAAAGATAACATCCAACTAAGGTTTACCACCAAAAAGTCAACACCAAAAATAAAGCTTAAACCCTCACTATAGCAAGTTTAAACTTTTGCCAAATTCTCGACCGCCATCGCGGATGACCATCGAAACGAGATCCAAACTCTTATCTCCTGTTATTCACATCAAAACTCCTCCAAAAGAACTAACCAACCCACCAAACCTATAACAACACCTTATATTATCTTTCTTGGTCGAGCCCAAACAAACACCATAAAATGGCTTATTCTAACTTTCATTTAGATTACACCACCAATCGACCTCCAGTCAACCGTAGAATACACTAAACAAGCCCAACAACTTGAGTCTAGAAACTCACTCCCGATCTCGAATCAAAAGTGATCGACCCCCAGACTCTGTAAATAAATCATTAAGGCATCCCTAAAAAACTCTCATCACACCCGAGAATACACAGCAACCTGCTCAAAAACTTGCAACTAGACACTAATTCCCGATCTAAAAGCAAAAATGATCGGCCCACAAGAATCCAGAAGACAAATCCCACAAACATTTCAAGGGTTGAGTGGTAGCACAAACATAACTAGCCCGAAAAGGGCGCAACTTGAAGGCAACCAAATATCGAAACACCCAACTTTGAAAGCACCCGAAAATGAACCATGAGCCAATTGAAAACAACACCAAAACTACAAGAGCTAGCGGCATCGAAGATGGACCAAGATCGAAGATCACCACGAGCCGACATCAGAAGAAAACAACCCCGCAAAACCTAACCAACCCATAAAATCATCATCACCACAACCAAAATTCACCACCACACACAAGATCACCATTAATATTCCAACTCCCAATCCAACATCACCAACCACCACAAGTTGTTCAACTCCCAATTCCTCAAACAAGCAAGAAGAGAGGTTCGACGAACCAAATCCGACAAACAAGGCACCAAATTGTTTTCCATGGACATCCAAATTTGTTATCATCATTGGAAAAGACAAATTAAAACTCAAAACTATGCAACAACAAGGGACATAGAATAAATAACTATTAACATCACTATAATGGATAACCATTCCAAAATTACTCTTATGTCGTGACCATAAGTTTTAAGTTTATACTCAAACTTCAAAAATTCATAATGAACTTTTGATCCAGCCATGGTGTTTAAAACACATAATGAAATATATAGAAGCTAAATCTCCATAAAAGAAACCATGATACATCATTCTCATAATAGCAAGACCATATACGTAAGGATCACCGTGCGATCAGCAAGTGCAGTTAGCCATTGGAGGGTGAAGCCTAATAGGTACCCTAATGAGGTAAGGCACCACCTGACCCGACGGTTTCTAGCCACTGGGTACCTATTAGGCTTCTCCCTCCGATGGCTAACTGCACCCAATGATCCTTACATGCGGGGTCTTGCTATTATGTGAAAGATGTAGCATGGTTTCTTTTATAGAGATTTAACTTCTATATATTTCATTATATGTTTTAAACACCATGGCTGGATCAAAAGTTCATTATGAATTTTTGAAGTTTGAGTATAAACTTAAAACTTATGGTCAAGACATAAGAGTAATTTTGGAATGGTTATCCATTATAGTGATGTTAATAGCTATTTCTTCTATATCCCTTGTTGTTGTGTAGTTTGAGTTTTAATTTGTCTTTTCCAATGATGATAACAAGTCAACAAATTTGGATGTCCATGGAAAGCAATTTGGTGCCTTGTTTGTCAGATTTGTTTCGTCGATCCTCTCTTCTTGCTTGCTTGTTTGAGGAATTGGGAGTTGAACAACTTGTAGTGGTTGGTGATGTTGGATTGGGAGTTGGAATGTTAATGGTGATCTTGTGTGTGGTGGTGAATTTTGGTTGTGGTGATGATGATTTTATGGGTTGGTTATGTTTTTCGGGGTTGTTTTCTTCTGATGTTGGCTCGTGGTGACCTTCGATCTTGGTCCATGTAACACCACGTTTTCCCAACGTAAAAATTTCATAAACAAAAATCAGAGTTCAACAACTTAAACGGAATGCTACACTTCTTAAAAATTCATAAACTGAATAAATAACAATTTATTCTTCAAAGTCATTTAACATAAGTATTTCAAAACTTCGCAGCGGAATTTAGTTCAACATCATAAAAGTCTTTGGCACATAGGCCTCATCCTAAAATCTCATAAGGTATTTGTTCATCATTTATTCATAAAAATCCATAAGCAATACGTAAGGAATAGAAAACAATGTCAAAACTCCCATCCCGTTACGTATCAGAGCACCTAAGACACACACCCTTGTGAGGAGTCCACTCACGACCTCAACTAATCTTGGTTACCTGCACGTTACCAACGTAAGGGCAACATTCAAACAGGAGGGGTGAGATTTCTCAAACAATAATATAAAGCATATAAATCATATAAAGTACATTCAACAACTTAAACATCTTATAGTTCATTAATCATATCTAACAATTTAAACTTCCTTAACCAGTGTCACTATTCTTCCTATATTAGTCATATACTTCGTATCATATCATCATATAAATATCATCACATATCTACAAATATTGGTCATAAGCATTATCATGTATCCTTTTAATCATAGTATCATACATCATCTTAATCATAGACATAAACATCGTCATATAACATCAAGTACTAATCATAACCACAATCATCAAATCATAATCATCAACTCATAAACAAACATCATCATCAAAACAATCATGAACATCAACAACAATAATCATTTAGCATCTTATAATCATCACAACAGCTTCTTAATCAAACTCATAATCGACTTCATAATCATAAACAACTTCATGATCGACTCGACTCTTGACTTGACAATGCGACTCAACTCGACTATGCAACTCCTATCATCTTAAATCATCTTGAATCGACTATGAAACTCTTAACGTCTTAAACCATCTTTGATCATCATGAAAATGCAAATGCATGTGGTACCATTCTAGGGCATAAGCCCTCATCGTCGTGGGTGAGCAAAAGCTCCATCGTCGTGGTTGAGCAAAATCTCCATCATCATGGTTGAGCAAAAGCTCCAGGGCATCAAGCCCCCAACATAATTGAGCAAAAGCTCCTAGGGCATGAGCCCTCGTCTCTGGTTGAGCAAAAGCTCCATCGTCGTGGTTGAGCAAAAGCTCCAGGGCATGAGCCCTCATCTTTAAATGAGTATGCATGGACTCAACATCTTACGTCTTAGAAACTTCATGAACATCTATGACATCTTAACAACTTGACGACTTAACAACTTCATATCATCTTAACGTCTTAACATCTTAGCATCATGACAACATATGGATCACATAAATAATTTATGTCATATCATAATATAACAATATTAAATGATAATAAACAACATCTTAAAACATCATATTCATCAATCATAAACAACATCATATAACATCATATTTAAACATCAACAATAATTCACTATGTATCTTTGTAAAAACATAATAAATTATCCACAACATATTTTCATGTCAAACCAAAGCTACTGGAAAGGTATCACAAATATCAACAACTTTCATGTTTACAAAAAAGATCAATTCAAAACAGAAACATATGAACAAAACGCAAAAACATGAAACAGAGAATGTTGTCACCGTACAATTTTGCTAAGACCTCCCTGTAGTATTTTTATCATAACTCAAAGACCAAACATCATTTTCATGTCAAACCAAAGCCACTAGAAAGCTAACAAAATTATCTAAAACTTTCATGTTTATGCCTAAGACCAGTTCTGTACCGATCAATACCAGTTTTCATTTTAAGTTCGGAAAAGTTGTGCTGAAAGTCCATAAAAGTTCACTGTGACCTACGTGCAGTAATTTGACCATAACTCAAGTTCTATTAATCCTATTGATGTGAGATCAACGACATTAGAAAGCTAACATCCATACCTACAACTTTCGTGTTTACACCTAAACCCAGTTCGGAACTTAAACTTGTCAAACTGAGACAATAAAAACGCGTTTTGCACACTGACAGCAAAATCACAGTTCAGCTGCGATTTCGCCTTGGGGAGATCTTTTCGACTCCGTTTTCGATCCAATACTCTCCAAACTTGTCCCTAATCATTACCCTATGATTACCCTATCATTAGAACACTAATTATTCATCAACATACTGTATGCAAATTCAAAGGGTTCTCAAATCTATTAACAACCTATTACAATTCTTAAACCCTAATTCTTAAACTCACCGACATCTCATCCAATTCCATGGTTCTAACCTCAAAACTACTTCCAATAATCATCCTATGGATTATCTAAGGTCTGTACACAATTTCTACATCAATTCAACAAGTTTTCATCATCTAATCATCAAATCTCTCTCAAAACCCTAATTCTCAAATTCTCACAAACTCTCCCCAACTTGTTAGATGTAATCTAATGATTTAACAACTTAATATTAATGCAAGATAGTCTCACCCTCACCTTAGATTAATTTCTGAATCAGCAGCAGCGTTTTTCTTTCCTAAGGTATTCTCCTCTTCTCTTGACTTTTCTATTCTCTTCTCTTCTTTCTTGTTCTCCTCTTTTCCAAAAAGCGGTTTAAGGCAAACTCTTTCCAACCTAAGCTTCTCTATTTATAATACTTAAATATTCTTCCCAAATCTATTTAGGCCCAACAACTTATTCTTCTTTCTATTCTAACCCCCAAATCCACTCACACTAATAATTCTCATATTCTAATAAATAATATTTCTCTACTAAATATAGTCTTCCACTAAATATACAATAATACACCATATAACAAATAGTAGCATATTTCATCAAAATATATATGTATATAATATTTTAACACCAAATAACAAATATACCTCTTCATTGAATAATAAATATATTTCTACACCAGATAACATATATATTTCCACACAAAATAACAAATATATTTCTACACTAAATAACATATATATTTCTACACTAAATAACAAATATATTTCTACACCAAATAATATATATATTTCTACACAAAATAACAAATATATTTTTGCACCAAATAACATATATATTATGCTAGTAAATACCAACATATAACATAACAAAATATCACTCAACAAAATATATTAACTAAATTATAAAAAGACATCTAATCTCAATAAATCATATATCCCTCATATAAATCATATAAATACATAAATATATTATAAAACTAAGTAAAATAATTAAATAAAAAGGAGGGCGTTACAACTCTCCCCAACTTAAAAGAATTTCGTCCTCGAAATTCAAGCACATTAGAAAATAAATTTAGTCATTACTTCTTCAAACAAAACACAAAAACCACATCAAGTTGGTAAGTTAAACATGATCACATAAAAAACATAACTACTAACTAGAAAACATGACGACACGACACAACGACTCATCTACTTGGCCGGACGGACCGACCTGCTCTGATACCAATTGTAACACCCCGTTTTCCCAACGTAAAAATTTCTTAAACAAAAATCAGAGTTCAACAACTTAAACGGAATGCTACACTTCTTAAAAATTCATAAACTGAATAAATAACAATTTATTCTTCAAAGTCATTTAACATAAGTATTTCAAAACTTCGCAGCGGAATTTAGTTCAACATCATAAAAGTCTTTGGCACATAGGCCTCATCCTAAAATCTCATAAGGTATTTGTTCATCATTTATTCATAAAAATCCATAAGCAATACGTAAGGAATAGAAAACAATGTCAAAACTCCCATCCCGTTACGTATCAGAGCACCTAAGACACACACCCTTGTGAGGAGTCCACTCACGACCTCAACTAATCTTGGTTACCTGCACGTTACCAACGTAAGGGCAACATTCAAACAGGAGGGGTGAGATTTCTCAAACAATAATATAAAGCATATAAATCATATAAAGTACATTCAACAACTTAAACATCTTATAGTTCATTAATCATATCTAACAATTTAAACTTCCTTAACCAGTGTCACTATTCTTCCTATATTAGTCATATACTTCGTATCATATCATCATATAAATATCATCACATATCTACAAATATTGGTCATAAGCATTATCATGTATCCTTTTAATCATAGTATCATACATCATCTTAATCATAGACATAAACATCATCATATAACATCAAGTACTAATCATAACCACAATCATCAAATCATAATCATCAACTCATAAACAAACATCATCATCAAAACAATCATGAACATCAACAACAATAATCATTTAGCATCTTATAATCATCACAACAGCTTCTTAATCAAACTCATAATCGACTTCATAATCATAAACAACTTCATGATCGACTCGACTCTTGACTTGACAATGCGACTCAACTCGACTATGCAACTCCTATCATCTTAAATCATCTTGAATCGACTATGAAACTCTTAACGTCTTAAACCATCTTTGATCATCATGAAAATGCAAATGCATGTGGTACCATTCTAGGGCATAAGCCCTCATCGTCGTGGGTGAGCAAAAGCTCCATCGTCGTGGTTGAGCAAAAGCTCCATCGTCATGGTTGAGCAAAAGCTCCAGGGCATCAAGCCCCCAACATAATTGAGCAAAAGCTCCTAGGGCATGAGCCCTCGTCTCTGGTTGAGCATAAGCTCCATCGTTGTGGTTGAGCAAAAGCTCCATCGTCATGGTTGAGCAAAAGCTCCAGGGCATGAGCCCTCATCTTTAAATGAGTATGCATGGACTCAACATCTTACGTCTTAGAAACTTCATGAACATCTATGACATCTTAACAACTTGACGACTTAACAACTTCATATCATCTTAACGTCTTAACATCTTAACATCTTAGCATCATGACAACATATGGATCACATAAATAATTCATGTCATATCATAATATAACAATATTAAATGATAATAAACAACATCTTAAAACATCATATTCATCAATCATAAACAACATCATATAACATCATATTTAAACATCAACAATAATTCACTATGTATCTTTGTAAAAACATAATAAATTATCCACAACATATTTTCATGTCAAACCAAAGCTACTGGAAAGGTATCACAAATATCAACAACTTTCATGTTTACAACAAAGATCAATTCAAAACAGAAACATATGAACAAAACGCAAAAACATGAAACAGAGAATGCTGTCACCGTACAATTTTGCTAAGACCTCCCTGTAGTATTTTTATCATAACTCAAAGACCAAACATCATTTTCACGTCAAACCAAAGCCACTAGAAATCTAACAAAATTATCTAAAACTTTCATGTTTATGCCTAAGACCAGTTCTGTACCGATCAATACCAGTTTTCATTTTAAGTTCGGAAAAGTTGTGCTGAAAGTCCATAAAAGTTCAATGTGACCTACGTGCAGTAATTTGACCATAACTCAAGTTCTATTAATCCTATTGATGTGAGATCAACGACATTAGAAAGCTAACATCCATACCTACAACTTTCGTGTTTACACCTAAACCCAGTTCGGAACTTAAACTTGTCAAACTGAGACAATAAAAACGCGTTTTGCACACTGACAGCAAAATCACAGTTCAGCTGCGATTTCGCCTTGGGGAGATCTTTTCGACTCCGTTTTCGATCCAATACTCTCCAAACTTGTCCCTAATCATTACCCTATGATTACCCTATCATTAGAACACTAATTATTCATCAACATACTGTATGCAAATTCAAAGGGTTCTCAAATCTATTAACAACCTATTACAATTTTTAAACCCTAATTCTTAAACTCACCGACATCTCATCCAATTCCATGGTTCTAACCTCAAAACTACTTCCAATAATCATCCTATGGATTATCTAAGGTCTGTACACAATTTCTACATCAATTCAACAAGTTTTCATCATCTAATCATCAAATCTCTCTCAAAACCCTAATTCTCAAATTCTCACAAACTCTCCCCAACTTGTTAGATGTAATCTAATGATTTAACAACTTAATATTAATGCAAGATAGTCTCACCCTCACCTTAGATTAATTTTTGAATCAGCAGCAGCGTTTTTCTTTCCTAAGGTATTCTCCTCTTCTCTTGACTTTTCTATTCTCTTCTCTTCTTTCTTGTTCTCCTTTTTTCCAAAAAGCGGTTTAAGGCAAACTCTTTCCAACCTAAGCTTCTCTATTTATAATACTTAAATATTCTTCCCAAATCTATTTAGGCCCAACAACTTATTCTTCTTTCTATTCTAACCCCCAAATCCACTCACACTAATAATCCTCATATTCTAATAAATAATATTTCTCTACTAAATATAGTCTTCCACTAAATATACAATAATACACCATATAACAAATAGTAGCATATTTCATCAAAATATATATGTATATAATATTTTAACACCAAATAACAAATATACCTCTTCATTGAATAATAAATATATTTCTACACCAGATAACATATATATTTCCACACAAAATAACAAATATATTTCTACACTAAATAACATATATATTTCTACACCAAATAACAAATATATTTCTACACCAAATAATATATATATTTCTACACAAAATAACAAATATATTTTTGCACCAAATAACATATATATTATGCTAGTAAATACCAACATATAACATAACAAAATATCACTCAACAAAATATATTAACTAAATTATAAAAAGACATCTAATCTCAATAAATCATATATCCCTCATATAAATCATATAAATACATAAATATATTATAAAACTAAGTAAAATAATTAAATAAAAAGGAGGGCGTTACAACTCTCCCCAACTTAAAAGAATTTCGTCCTCGAAATTCAAGCACATTAGAAAATAAATTTAGTCATTACTTCTTCAAACAAAACACAAAAACCACATCAAGTTGGTAAGTTAAACATGATCACATAAAAAACATAACTACTAACTAGAAAACATGACGACACGACACAACGACTCATCTACTTGGCCGGACGGACCGACCTGCTCTGATACCAATTGTAACACCCCGTTTTCCCAACGTAAAAATTTCTTAAACAAAAATCAGAGTTCAACAACTTAAACGGAATGCTACACTTCTTAAAAATTCATAAACTGAATAAATAACAATTTATTCTTCAAAGTCATTTAACATAAGTATTTCAAAACTTCGCAGCGGAATTTAGTTCAACATCATAAAAGTCTTTGGCACATAGGCCTCATCCTAAAATCTCATAAGGTATTTGTTCATCATTTATTCATAAAAATCCATAAGCAATACGTAAGGAATAGAAAACAATGTCAAAACTCTCATCCCGTTACGTATCAGAGCACCTAAGACACACACCCTTGTGAGGAGTCCACTCACGACCTCAACTAATCTTGGTTACCTGCACGTTACCAACGTAAGGGCAACATTCAAACAGGAGGGGTGAGATTTCTCAAACAATAATATAAAGCATATAAATCATATAAAGTACATTCAACAACTTAAACATCTTATAGTTCATTAATCATATCTAACAATTTAAACTTCCTTAACCAGTGTCACTATTCTTCCTATATTAGTCATATACTTCGTATCATATCATCATATAAATATCATCACATATCTACAAATATTGGTCATAAGCATTATCATGTATCCTTTTAATCATAGTATCATACATCATCTTAATCATAGACATAAACATCATCATATAACATCAAGTACTAATCATAACCACAATCATCAAATCATAATCATCAACTCATAAACAAACATCATCATCAAAACAATCATGAACATCAACAACAATAATCATTTAGCATCTTATAATCATCACAACAGCTTCTTAATCAAACTCATAATCGACTTCATAATCATAAACAACTTCATGATCGACTCGACTCTTGACTTGACAATGCGACTCAACTCGACTATGCAACTCCTATCATCTTAAATCATCTTGAATCGACTATGAAACTCTTAACGTCTTAAACCATCTTTGATCATCATGAAAATGCAAATGCATGTGGTACCATTCTAGGGCATAAGCCCTCATCGTCGTGGGTGAGCAAAAGCTCCATCGTCGTGGTTGAGCAAAAGCTCCATCGTCATGGTTGAGCAAAAGCTCCAGGGCATCAAGCCCCCAACATAATTGAGCAAAAGCTCCTAGGGCATGAGCCCTCGTCTCTGGTTGAGCATAAGCTCCATCGTTGTGGTTGAGCAAAAGCTCCATCGTCATGGTTGAGCAAAAGCTCCAGGGCATGAGCCCTCATCTTTAAATGAGTATGCATGGACTCAACATCTTACGTCTTAGAAACTTCATGAACATCTATGACATCTTAACAACTTGACGACTTAACAACTTCATATCATCTTAACGTCTTAACATCTTAACATCTTAGCATCATGACAACATATGGATCACATAAATAATTCAGGTCATATCATAATATAACAATATTAAATGATAATAAACAATATCTTAAAACATCATATTCATCAATCATAAACAACATCATATAACATCATATTTAAACATCAACAATAATTCACTATGTATCTTTGTAAAAACATAATAAATTATCCACAACATATTTTCATGTCAAACCAAAGCTACTGGAAAGGTATCACAAATATCAACAACTTTCATGTTTACAACAAAGATCAATTCAAAACAGAAACATATGAACAAAACGCAAAAACATGAAACAGAGAATGCTGTCACCGTACAATTTTGCTAAGACCTCCCTGTAGTATTTTTATCATAACTCAAAGACCAAACATCATTTTCACGTCAAACCAAAGCCACTAGAAATCTAACAAAATTATCTAAAACTTTCATGTTTATGCCTAAGACCAGTTCTGTACCGATCAATACCAGTTTTCATTTTAAGTTCGGAAAAGTTGTGCTGAAAGTCCATAAAAGTTCAATGTGACCTACGTGCAGTAATTTGACCATAACTCAAGTTCTATTAATCCTATTGATGTGAGATCAACGACATTAGAAAGCTAACATCCATACCTACAACTTTCGTGTTTACACCTAAACCCAGTTAGGAACTTAAACTTGTCAAACTGAGACAATAAAAACGCGTTTTGCACACTGACAGCAAAATCACAGTTCAGCTGCGATTTCGCCTTGGGGAGATCTTTTCGACTCCGTTTTCGATCCAATACTCTCCAAAATTGTCCCTAATCATTACCCTATGATTACCCTATCATTAGAACACTAATTATTCATCAACATACTGTATGCAAATTCAAAGGGTTCTCAAATCTATTAACAACCTATTACAATTCTTAAACCCTAATTCTTAAACTCACCGACATCTCATCCAATTCCATGGTTCTAACCTAAAAACTACTTCCAATAATCATCCTATGGATTATCTAAGGTCTGTACACAATTTCTACATCAATTCAACAAGTTTTCATCATCTAATCATCAAATCTCTCTCAAAACCCTAATTCTCAAATTCTCACAAACTCTCCCCAACTTGTTAGATGTAATCTAATGATTTAACAACTTAATATTAATGCAAGATAGTCTCACCCTCACCTTAGATTAATTTCTGAATCAGCAGCAGCGTTCTTCTTTCTTAAGGTATTCTCCTCTTCTCTTGACTTTTCTATTCTCTTCTCTTCTTTCTTGTTCTCCTCTTTTCCAAAAAGCGGTTTAAGGCAAACTCTTTCCAACCTAAGCTTCTCTATTTATAATACTAAAATATTCTTCCCAAATCTATTTAGGCCCAACAACTTATTCTTCTTTCTATTTTAACCCCCAAATCCACTCACACTAATAATCCTCATATTCTAATAAATAATATTTCTCTACTAAATATAGTCTTCCACTAAATATACAATAATACACCATATAACAAATAATAACATATTTCATCAAAATATTTATGTATATAATATTTTAACACCAAATAACAAATATACCTCTTCATTGAATAATAAATATATTTCTACACCAGATAACATATATATTTCCACACAAAATAACAAATATATTTCTACACTAAATAACATATATATTTCTACACCAAATAACAAATATATTTCTACACCAAATAATATATATATTTCTACACAAAATAACAAAGATATTTTTGCACCAAATAACATATATATTATGCTAGTAAATACCAACATATAACATAACAAAATATCACTCAACAAAATATATTAACTAAATTATAAAAAGACATCTAATCTCAATAAATCATATATCCCTCATATAAATCATATAAATACATAAATATATTCTAAAACTAAGTAAAATAATTAAATAAAAAGGAGGGCGTTACAGTCCATCTTCGACGACACTAGCTCTTGTAGTTTTGGTGTTGTTTTCGATTGGCTCATGGTTGATTTTGGGTTGCTTTCAAAGTTGGGTGTTTCGATATTGGTTGCCTTCAAGTTGCGCCCTTTTCGGGCTAGTTATGTTTGCGCTACCACTCAATCCGTGAACTGTGTGTGGGATTTGTCTTATGGATTCTTGTGGGCAGATCATTTTTGCTTCGAGATCTGGAATTAGTGTCTAGTTGAAAGTTTTTGGGCAGGTTGTTGTGTATTCTCCGGTGTGGTGGGAGTTTTTTAGGGATGCCTTAATGATTTGTTTACAAAGTCTGGTTGGCTGATCACTTTTGATTCGATATCGGGAGTCAGTTTCTCGACTCAAGTTGTTGTGCTTGTTTGGTGTATTCTACGGTGGACAGGAGGTCGATTGGTGGTGTAATCTAAATGAAAGATGGAATAAGCCATTTTCAGGTGTTTGTTTGGGCTCAGCCAAGAAAGAGAATGTAAGGTGTTGTTACATAAATTGATAAAGATAAAAGAGAAAATAATAGAATGATGTGACTTGATTTTTTTTCTCATTTATTTTTCTCCATTCATGTGAATGTGCCCAAGCATTATTTATTTGTATTTGTGCCTATGTAAGACTTTCTCGGTTTGGCACACTAGTCCAACATGGGTCCCAAGGGTGCTCCATTTCATTTGGAGAACTCGTATTATACATTCTTTTTTGTTTTTTTTCCTTTTGTTGTTTTGTTTTTTATACAATATTTAAAATTTAAATAAAAATTAAAGTAGTAAGATTGATAGAATAATTATTATAAATAAATAGAATTACTATAACGGCCCGTTTGGTGCACATGATAGAGAAACAAGATATGATAACACTATCATATCCTACTTCAATCCGCTGCTTGGTGCACCAATAGGATATGATAAATTAAACCTATTACTAATCATATCCTATTCATCCTTTGTAATTCTTATCCTTAGTTTTTGATGGGTTAGCAACATGATAGGATAAGATATGACAAGCGCTTGTTTTCTATTCTTAAAGGAAGCACTTCGACTCCCACCTCAGCACTTTTTAAAACAATTCTATTCCAAATGCTATTATTTTTTAAACGTTTCTTTCTGGAACAATTTATTCCACATACAATTTTTTTTCTGCATTCTTGTGTTTCTTCAATTTTTCAAACGATCAGGCATAAGTTTCTTTGTTTTTTTTTAAACATTTATTTGATTTATTGTTTCTTTTTTTCTTTGTTTCTATACTATAATTTTTTTGCTTCGATTATGTTCCTGATCTAGATCTCTAATTTTCCTGCTTCAATTTTCCTAATTTTGCTTCCCTTGGTTTTTGTTTCTTTTGCTTCTTTTTCTTTTTCTTTTTTACAGCTTTTTCCTAATTTCTTTGATTGCTTCGATTTAAAAAAAAAATTATGTATTTGTTTACATGATGGTTTTGTCATTTACAATATAATATATATTTTATTACCTCAAAAAAAATATAATATATATTTTATCATGACACTATCAAAGGAACCACCAAACAAATGATAGGATAAAATAATGATATGATGATTCTTATCATGTGTGCACCAAACATATGATAGCATAAGTGACTATCATGCCACTATCCTATCATATCCTTATCCAACTTTTTATTATATCATATCTCTATCCTATCATGCGTACCAAACGGACCCTAAATGTCCATCCGTGTCACATCCCCAACGTGTATGGACACCGATGAGATATCGTCCGTTCTTCCTCATCCGCTTCTTTTACATATGGTTATGCGGTAAAGTCCCACATCCAACTTTTCTTTCTTTTTTTATTATAAATAGAGTACTAGTAATTTTGGTTCCTGAATGTGTAACAAATAATCGCAATAGTCTCTTAATGTATTAAAACTCTAAAATAGTTTATGATTTTACATTTTGTTAGTCAAAATAGTCCTTTAAATGACAATAAGTAAGTATATTGAAGGACTAATATGATAATATTAACGAAGTATTCTAATGTTAAGGATTATTTTGACTAACGAAATTTACATTCAGAGGTAATTTAAAATTTGAATACATCGAAAGACTATTTTAACCCCACAAATATCAAATGTCCAGATCCGCCCCAGGAACCACCTCCTCAAAATAACTCGATTAATCTATGAAAATATCCTCTATCCGCATCATTATCATAAAAATGTCTTAGTTCACATTGGGGATGAGGCACAAACATACATTTGTTCTCAGGTCAAGCAATTAACTTAGGTAGAAAGAATTTTTAAGATAAGCTGTAACACCCATACTAGACGTATCTAGAAAGTCTAGCACGTGCGTAATCTTTAGTACTGGATACATTAAATTTTACAACAATAAAACTTCAAATGAATGTTTATACAACAACATGCGTTCGTACAAGAGATTACATCTTAAACCTTCCTAATACATAATGAATACATCCATGAAGATCCACATCATCCGGCATCGGGTACGAACCAACACTTGTCGCAGCATCCATTCGGCTACTAGCTTGCAAACCATCCTGATATCTGAAACAAATAAGGATTGGGATGAGACATAATGTCTCAGTGAGTTCAACCTAACCCTAGGCTATAGGCAACCTCAGGGGAAAACCTATCGTCGCCACGTGTCTACAATACAACCTGATGGTTGATTATACGTGTGTGGAGTCTTGCTTCCCTAGACGGTAGTGCATGCTAGACCCGTCATAGGCTTATCTTACTTGTTATAGGCTTCTCATCTTACACGTGTCATGGCGGTTAAGGGGAAACTAAAACCGCAATGCCAAGATACGATTTACGCATCAATGCCTTCACTTGCTAAAGTCATGACACAACACTAAACCGGACGATTAGGGGAAACCTATGATCGTCGTCGGTATAACTCTCTGAACTTGCTTATTTGCTTACTTGAATATGTTGCATCTAACAACATATCATCTCTTGCCACAAAAGTGACTCTTCCTAGCTTGCTAGCTCTTGACTTTCTACTTACTTATTCTTTCTAGTTCTTGACAGTCTATGCCAAGGCTCTATGACACAACACACATAAATGTATGATAAATATGCATAGTCAGCTTCATTGATTATGTTAGCGTGTAACAAACAATTATCTTGAATTCATTTTATGAATTAGTCCCGAGTGGAGTAACCCCGGAAGATAATCCCTTACTACCGGTGAAATGCTTAGCAAGAGCGCACCGGACTCCCTTAGTGAACGTGCAGGTCCCTTACGGCTTACCCCGTTCCCCTTGGAGAACCTTTTGTACCCAACCTTGGATGGAATACAAAAGACACGGCACCTTAGCTTAGTGAAATGCGGATTCCTTGCGGCTTAACCATTCCCCTTGGGGAACCCCTTGAATCCAAATTGGATAACAAGAGACATGACACTCTTTCTTTCTTTCTTATAAGTCTTAGTCTTATGCATGAAAAATAAACTTAAACATGCCTTCTCTTTTACCTCGGATCCTTAAACGGTCCCACTAGAGGTAAGCTTAATGCTTGCTTAACTTACTTGTGAATAGATATCAATTGATTCACGTCTTGCCATACTCGTATGGCACTTAACTCTTATGCAGGGATAATACTTATATCACACCACACTTATCAAGCATACTTCTAATGTCTAGCTTCCTATTCTATTTCTTGACAACTATGTCAAGGCTCTACTTTGATTCCCTTCCTTAACGGTTGACTTGCTACCCGTTCTTAGCTTATCATTCTTTCTTTGCCATGCTTTGCTAACTAAGCCAATTACTTGCTTCTTCTCAAGAAAACTTTACTTAAAATTAGCCAATAGAATCTTGGATTGAGGGGTTTATTTCATAAAAGACTGCTCGGGTAACACCGGCTTAAAGGACGTCAACAAGACCTGAGGCGAGTAAACAATGCCGTAAGCACTGTCTTGCTCGCGAGGCGAGCATCATTACTCGCCGTGGTGAGTTGCATTACTCGCGAGGCGAGCTAGGGGCGAGCAGTACCCCTGGTTCGGTTGTCTTGCTCACCATGGCGAGCTCACTTGCTCGCGAGGCGAGCTATGACAATCCAGCCCTGCATAAGAGGTGTTCTTGACCCAAAAGCCTCAAAACCAAATATCTTTATGCATAGTATGATTCTAGAGGTCATAGGAAACTTGTAAAACATTTGAATGGCAAGCATTGGCAAGTATAGCAAGCATAACATAAAAAGGGGTGCTTACACACTATATGCAAACTCTACAATTCATTTCTTATCTTACAAGTCAATAACATAAACTCAAGGTGGGAAATCTATCTAAGGAACTCACCTAAATGATTACACTTGATTCCCAAAAGCTTACAAGCATCAACTTCCCTTCATGCCTCAAAACCCTAGCTTTGTGGTCCTTATTGCTTTCTTGATCAAACCATCTCACTCTTGTTGTTTTCTTGCAATCCATAACATCTTCATCCTTGCTAGCTCATCTCAAATCCAACCCAAAGCTTTATTCAACAAACCCTAGTTCTTGATTTGTTCACATCCATGGCCTTAGCTCACCAATCAATCTTCAATCATCTTCCTCTTTGTTTCTTAACCATGAATAAACCATAGCTTACACCAAAACATGCTTCAACTTCCAACTTGATCAAAACCCTAACTTTGAATCCATTCTTGAAAGATAGAAAAGAGGAATCAAACAAAACCCCAAGCTTAAGAGATTATGAGAAACATAATCTAGGAGCATGCCATAATAGGAAGTAGTTTTGATGAAGTTGTGAGGTGATGAGAAGGAGGGAGGTCGATGAAGAAGAGAGAAGAGAGAGCTCAAAGTCTTTCTCTAACCAAGAGAGAGAAAGGAAAGAAGGTAAAATGAGATATTTTTGGCCCTTCACCAAATAAATATCTTCCTCTCATGCAATTACCAAATTGCCCTTGCCTTAAGCGTGCTAAAACCGTCTCTGATACTTAATCTGTAATGAGCTGATATTACGTAATAAATACTATCCATTAAACTTTCTTTTCAAAATAAGTTCTCTGGGACGATCGACTGATACAGTTCTGATACTGACAGGCAGGATATTACATTCTACCCCCCTTAAAGAAATTTCGTCCTCAAAATTTAGAAACCACCTACTAATTCTCATAACAGATTCTGACCAAGCCCACTCTAAAGATCTCGAAGTATACTTTCTTCGTTAGAACACGTAACTTAACTTCTTTCTTTATCCGCATTAAAACGAATAAAATCTCTCAATCTTATTATCTTTCTTAAATCACCGAGCTATCTCAAAACATCGCGTTTGAACCACATCTTTACTGCATGCAACTTGGTCATCTTGTATCCACAACTTAGTTACTTGGCATATACCATTAATTTGAATAACCTTCATTAACTAAAACACTCGGGATCTACCTGATGTAGGTTTTCTACATGTCATATAACTATGTACACGTGAGTATATATAGGATCGTTTTCCACAGGGAGTTGCGGTATATCATAAGCGTTTTCACAATCTTTCACATTAAGGTATCATTTATAAAATGTTTGTTTGCAACACTATATCCAAAGATGACAATAAAGTAAACACGAGAAGAGATCGAGCTATTTCGCTTGCGGTATAAGATAACGAGCAAGCATAACAACAGCAATCTCTCGATCGATTAACAGACTCTAGCTTTATAACCAATATTATTACAATCATTTCTACAACATCCTTCGTGTCCAAAGCGACATCGTTATTTCTAAGTTAGCGTTTAAACATTCGTGTCCAAATCCCTTAAACGATAACAAAGTCGATCAGATAACTTAATCGACCGTGTCCAGCCTGATTAAGTATCCGAAAGCATTAAAATCTTGATTAAAAGTAATTATCAAAGGTTTACAAACTTGTCAAGAGTGATATAACATAAGATAGATTGTTATTCTAGTTCTAGATTCAAGAGTTCGTGTCCAAATCATCTTGAATCTCTTTGAAAGCATTAAAAGCAAGAATAACAACAATATTGAATCATTAAGCTAGAACCTTATATATTAAAAGATCAAAAGATTACATAATAGTTTGATTGTTACCTCAATACTACAAAGAAGGTGATAGTTACACATAGACATGTAAAATAATGCAAGGAATGAAGGAAAGATGAAGATTCCATGCCAAGATCCTTGATGTCTCAATGAATCTAGGGTTGAATCTACTCCTTAATCACTTGCTTTGTGTTTCTCTCTTGGAAATAGCTCTGACCTCTCTCTTAGAATGTATAAAAATATCAATGGAATAGTGAATGACCTAAAAGAGAGGTAAGAATGCTATTTAAATGGGCCTGTATTTTTGTACCTACGCTAATAGCGCCTGCCACGCTAATAGCGTGGTAAGTCGGCCTATAATCTGGCCAATGGGCTGCTGCCACGTTGGCCTTGCCCTGCTTCTACGCTCCAGCCACGCTAATGGCGTAGCTTTCTGGACTCATTACGCTAATAGCGTCTCTCACGCTAATGGCGTGGTTCTTCATGGCCTGCTACGCTACAGGTACGCTATTAGCGTACCTTTCTGGAGTGATTACGCTAATAGCGTAGCTTACGCTAATGGCGTGGTCTTCACAAGTGCTCCAGATTTCACGCTCCAGGTGCGCCATTGGCGTACCCTTCTGACCTTGGGCTTTTCTTCCTCACGCTAATAGCGTAGGTTACGCTAATGGCGTGGCTTCCTTGAATTTTGACTTTTCTTGCTCCTTGCTTGTATTTTCCTGCACAAAAAGGGTAGAATAAGGCTCAAAAGCATAAATGACATATTAACACAATATTTGGAGTTTTCCATAGAGAATCTTGCAAAACAAGTCACTAAAATGCCGAAACTCCTATATGAAATATATCACTTTTAAACACTTATCAAACTCTCCCCAACTTGGCTTTTTGTTTGTCCTCAAACAAATCAATTGAAAAGGAAACTAACAAGGCTTTGGACAAGGTTTTCAACATGGTGTCAAATAATTCAAAACAAAAATAAACAAATGGTGATTCAAATAAGATCGCGTGGACAAGCATGAAGTCCTCCGCTACTCTAGATTCAAACTAAGAATGCGAAAAATGTCCTAAGCACAAACTATACATCATAAACTTCAAAACATAAACATATCTATCTATGAACCACACCTAACACACTTCTTTAAAAGTAAATGCAATGATATGATAACAATAAGTGAGGTAATGAACACACATCCAACAATCATGCTAACATCCTATTTAAGTTAGGTGTCCATCCAAATATCGTCTCAAAAAGCATAAAAACATGGATCAAAAGGTCTTGCAAGGGTTATAACTTGGCCGGGCTACAAAAGAAATGTCATATGTGGGGCAATTGATCAGAAAGCCTATCAAAGAGGAACATTTTTTTGTATCACAACTTGAAATCCATATACTTCCCTACCAAGAATTACAACCTTTGGTGATTAACAATCAAACTTATAACCTTGACAACTTATTCTATTTTTGATTTTTCTCTATCTTTTTCTTTTCTTTTCTTTTTCAAATGTACAATTTTTTTCTTTGATTCAATGTTGTCAGGTTATGTTAACACTTTCACCATAAACTTGACATATAATGCCTCCTTTTCTCCCCAACTTGAATACAACAAAACTCTAATTGAATGTTCCCCTATCCTAAGGCAAGGGACAAAGTACAAAGAGGTTAAGGGTTCAACAAATTAAAAAATATCAAAGTCCTTTCAAAGACAAGCATGAACTGGATTTATGAAAAATTTCAGACAAATTCACTAAGCATTGTGCTTATGAATATTGACAGTTCATGTTTGAGGACTTGATTCATTAGGCTCAGATTGG
Source organism: Medicago sativa (assembly GCF_051527215.1). Classification (NCBI taxonomy): domain Eukaryota; kingdom Viridiplantae; phylum Streptophyta; class Magnoliopsida; order Fabales; family Fabaceae; genus Medicago; species Medicago sativa. The sequence continues at coordinate 33,478,321 of NC_140755.1, read as the reverse complement.
GGTATCAAATACTCGCTCTTCTCACAGGTAGGCTTTATGTGGTCAAGTAGGTTACTCTCAATTCAAAAAGTGCCTTGATCCTTTCCATGCTTTCAAACAATTCAAAATAATTATCAGATTTAACATAACTAAAACAAGTTAGACGGTGATTATCGGTCTCCAGCATATATACAACAGATTGAAGCTACCTCACATTTATGTTAAGTACTAAGTGGTTCAAAAATATTTATGTTTATGAAAAGAATTAAATGATATATGTTTTGTGCAAAGTACAAGTTTCAAATTCTTATTAAAAACCTAGAATAACAGGAAACCAATACCTTGGCCTTACGCTTTCTCACAAGTAATATCATTATCACTCACCTGCTTTTGCTCAAACATGGCTCCATGCAGCACTTTCAAATTTTATTGTTCATGAGCAATTTTCTTTTGAGAGACACAAGCAAGATGTAAACAAAAAATTCATCCAAACATAAGTTAAAATCCACAAGCTAAGTTATTAAACCATAATAATATAAAGTACTAAAGTATCAGGTTGAGCACTAAAAACCACAGTGCTCGAAGAGTACAAAATATAACCAAAGTGCAAAATACAACCAAATTAAATAAGTTCCAACATGAAATAAGGAAAGCAAAAGTTCGAAAGCGAAAAGAAAAAACATCACTAAAAAGCCATGATCACAGCACTGATCATCATCAGCATCATCCATCTCTAGATCCTCCTCCACATCATCATCTTCACCTCCAGCATTTTCAGGCTCAGGCGTAGCCTCATCATCAACAGCATCTGCCACCCCCACATAAGGACCTGGCCTGCCCTCAGGCCAATGAACATAGCTCTGGTACTGGTCAGGTGTCATGACCGGGTAATCAGCATTTCCCGGATACATGTGAGCATTGTAGAGGTCCTGGTGTATGCCCATGTTGCTCCTCCAAATTGCCTCATTCTGATCCATTAAGAAGCTATTTTGGTCCCTCACGTACTGGTTATGTATCTGCTGCTCCAGCATGAAAGTCTGCAAACCTGAAAAATCAAAGGAACCAGGGCCCTTAGATGGGCCACCCTCATCATCATCAAAGTGGCTTTGGGAACATCGCTGCTCTCTCTTCTCCCAGGTGCGGATAGAAGTATCATTAATGGTCCCCTCAATATCTTCATCATAGGGTCCAGTAATGGGTACTCCATGGGCCTTAAGCAAGGCCATGATAAGTCCGGGATAGAATAGTGCAACCTTCTTAGCACCGGTGGCAACCTTCAACGCCACAGCCTTCAGCTCATTGGCTATTATGCGAGCAATATCAACCTTAACTTTGTTCATAATACACCAGATGAGTGGTAGGACAGCTTTTGGGGCATCGGATGTATGGGCTCGGGGTAAAGCATTGTGGACAAGAAATTGGAACACTAAGCAGGCCTTAGCATTCATCTCTTTTGTGAGAGCATGCCTGATCTCTCCCCTATCATTCTTCACAAAGTACCTTCCCTTGTTCATGATGTCCCGCTCAATTTGCTCATAGGTCCAGTTCCCTTGAGCATTTCTCTTAGCATAAGTACACAAAGGAGGGTCAGTTGGATCTTCTGAAGGTGGAAGGACTAAGGGATTGCCTAGGAATTCATTGATTGAATCCCTATCAAAAGGGATTTGCTTCCCTTTCACATATGAAGTCCAAGAAAAGGCATCAGCAAGGGTAGTGGGTGAGGCATCAGGTGTAGCATTGCAATAGAACTCCTTTACTAAATCAGTGTTAATCTCAGTTGTAGGAAAAAGGAGTTATGCCACTTACGATCAGTGAAAATGTAAAGGAGGTCACAATGTTCACCATCGGGGTGAATATCAAAGGTTTTCTCGTGCCAGGTTTTGTATTGAGCCATCTTCTTAAACTTGGCAGAGTGGACAGGGGTGGGGAAACGGTTTGGGGCCACAGGTGTAGCAGAGGTTGAGGCAGCTTTGCCTCTTGGACGTTTGGTCCCGGTAGTTTTCTCAACATTTTTAGGTGCCATCTGCAACAAAACCAGGAAAAACCAACATATTGCATAGAAAATATTAGCACAAACTAGAATTGGTCATTTAAAAACATCAAAAATTTTGAAAATCTGGGCAAGTATGAAGAACTACGCTATTAGCGCCTGCCACGCTAATAGCGAAATTTTCTGGAAAAATTTCGCTATTAGCGTAGATTTCGCTATTAGCGTATTTCTTCGTACCTGCAATTTTCAAATTTTCAAAATTCTTGTTCCTGCAATTTCTCAGCACAAACCAGCAATTTTCAGCCCTAGGTTTCATCCTATGTCTCTAAAACACAATATAATCTTGAAAAGGAATCAGAATCATAACATTGGCACACAAATCATTCAAAACCCTTATTTTTCAATTTTTACAAAATGGGTCAAAATCAAAAGATGAATGTTTGTTGCATGTGGGTTATGATTCTTGTTCCTTTTCAAACTATAATTAATGAATAACAATCTCTAATCACAAAGCAAAATTCTAACCCTAACCCTAACCATTGTTAATCATGTCATACCATGTATTTCTCAATTCAAAAACAAGGAAAGGAAGAAGAATCAAACCTGTTAGTGTAGTGATTGGATGCAAGCAAGAATGAATGATGCAAGGATGAATGCTTGGAACCAATTGAACCACAAGAAAAGGGTGTTGATTTTTTTAGGGTTAGTGTGTGAGTGAGAGAAGTTTTTGTGTGTGAGAGTGAAAAAAGAGAGAATGAAACCGTAAAAAGGGAAGAGGAGTGGGTTGTGGGAAGTTAAGGGGAGTTAATCCCCTGGGCCCACCAAATTTTTTTTTTCTCCTACGCCAAACCTACGCTATTAGCGTAGCTTTCTGTAGCTCCCACGCTAATAGCGAAATTTACGCTATTAGCGTGATGCTTCAGGATCAGTTTTTTTTTCTTTGTTATTTCAATTCAGCTTTCAATGCTTATGTACTACTACTATATGCAAAAACATAAAAAAAAAAATACTTACAAAACTGGGTGTGCCTCCCAGCAAGAGCTTGTTTTACGTCCTGAGCTTGACGCATTTTGAAGAAATCATGGCTCGATTAGTGAAATCGTCGTCAAACACCGATCAATTTCACCACCGAAATAGGGCTTAAGTCTCTGCCCATTCACAGTCCAGTTGGCTTTTGTGACTGGATCCTCAAGTTCAACAACTCCATATGTGACCTCTTTAACCATGAAAGGTCCGGACCACTTAGACTTCAATTTGCCCGGAAACAGTCTTAGTCTTGAATTGAAAAGTAACACCATTTGCCCCGACATGAATTGTCTCAGAATGATCTTCTTGTCATGATACTTCTTGGTCCTTTCTTTGTAGAGCTTTGAAGATTCATAAGCTTGATTTCTCAATTCTTCAAGCTCATGCATTTGAACTTTTCTTCTTTCACCGGCCTTCTCTTGATCAAAGTTTAGGAACTTCAATGCCCAAAATGCTTTATGTTCGAGCTCGACCGGTAAGTGACAAGATTTGCCATAGACCATTTGGAAAGGAGTGAGGCCTATAGGAGACTTGTATGCAGTCCTATATGCCCACATAGCTTCATCAAGTTTTGCCGACCAATCCTTCCGAGATGTAGAGACCGTCTTCTCAAGTATTCGTTTGACCTCCCGGTTGGAAACTTCGGCTTGTCCATTCGTTTGCGGATGATACGGTGATGCTACTTTGTGCTTGACTCCATAATGATCTAGGGCCTTGGCAAGTTGTGTGTTGCAAAAGTGTGACCCTCCATCACTAATAAGAACTCTTGGTGTACCAAACCGGGTGAAAATATTTTTCTTTAGGAATTTCACTACCGTCTTGCTATCGGCTTTAGGCGATGCTACGGCTTCCACCCACTTTGAAACATAATCAACAGCGACCAAGATGTACTCATTGGAATATGAAGAAGGAAAGGGGCCAACAAAATCTATACCCCAACAATCAAACACTTCCACTTCAAGGATGAGTTGTAGAGGCATCTCATTTCTCTTTGACATTGATCCGGTTCTTTGGCATTCATCACAATGCTTGCAATGTAAATTGGCATCTTTGAATAAAGTTGGCCAATAGAACCCGGATTGAAGTACCTTTGCGGCTGTTCTCTCCCCGTTGAAGTGACCTCCATAGGGCGAATTATGACATTGCCATAGGATCTTCTTTGCCTCTTCATCATCCACACACCTACGCAAGAGATTGTCCGCTCCAATTTTGAACAAATAAGGCTCATCCCACACATAGTGGTTAGCATCATGGAGGAACTTCTTGCGTTGTTGCCATTCAAAATCTTCCGGAATGAACCCTGTTGCTTTATAGTTCACCATGTCGGCAAACCACGGTCTCACATTGATTGCAAGCAACCTTTCGTCGGGAAATTCTTCACGAACTTCCAGTTCATTCTTGGTTACCTCATTGTTTGTCAACCTTGAAAGGTGATCAGCTACAAGATTCTCCGTGCCTTTCTTATCTTTGATCTCTAAGTCAAACTCTTGAAGCAACAACATCCAACGGATGAGCCTTAGCTTTGAGTCGGACTTAGTAAGGAGATACTTGATAGCTGCATGGTCAGTATAAACAACAATATTGGAACCTACAAGGTAAGAACGAAATTTCAGTTGTGGCATAATTGATTTGTGCCTCATTTAAAACCTTACTTGCATAGTGAATAGCATGAAAATTTTTATCCTTACGTTGACCCAAGACCGCACCAACAGCATAATCACTTGCATCACACATTAATTCAAAATTTAAATTCCAATTAGGAGCAATGATTATTGGTGCAGTGGTCAATCTTTCTTTCAAAGTTTCAAATGCTAAAAGACATTCATTATCAAAAATAAAAGACTTATCTTTGTTGAGCAAGTTGCTCATAGGCTTTGCTATCTTTGAGAAGTCTTTAATGAATCTCCGGTAAAATCCGGCATGACCAAGAAAACTCCGAACAGCTTTGACATTCACCGGTGGTGGAAGCTTTCCAATAACATCGACCTTTGCTTGGTCTACCTCAATACCCTTAGCAGAAATCTTATGACCAAGGACAATACCCTCGGTAACCATGAAGTGACATTTCTCCCAATTGAGCACCAAGCTAGTTTCAATACACCGCTTCAGCACGGCATCCAAGCTATTCAAACACATATCAAATGACGAACCAAAAACTGAGAAATCATCCATGAACACCTCCATGCATTTACCAATAAAGTTGGAGAAGATTGCTTGAACACACCGTTGAAAAGTTGCGGGTGCATTACACAAACCAAATGGCATTCTTCGATAAGCAAAAATACCAAAGGGGCAAGTGAAAGCCATCTTCACATGATCATCTGGGTTCATGGCGATTTGATTGTAACCGGAGTAACCATCTAGGAAGCAATAAAAGGATTGACCGGAGAGTCTTTCAAGCATTTGATCCATGAAGGGCAAGGGGAAGTGATCCTTCCTTGTTGCTTGATTGAGTCTTCTATAATCTATACACATCCTCCATCCGGTGACGGTCCTAGTTGGGATCAACTCATCTTTATCATTAGTGATCACCGTCATTCCTCCTTTCTTGGGAACTACTTGAACCGGGCTTACCCAAGCACTATCCGAGATAGGATAGATCATGCCGGCTTCAAGCAACTTCACTACTTCCTTTCGCACCACCTCTTTCATGTTTGGATTCAAGCGGCGTTGTGGTTGTGCTACCGGCTTGAAGTTTTCTTCCATCATAATCTTGTGCATACAATAAGATGGACTTATCCCTTTCAAGTCGGATAACTTCCACCCTATCGCTTCCTTGTTGGCCTTGAGGACCTTTACCAACTTTGTTTCTTCATCGATGGACAAGGAGCTACTAATGATCACCGGTTTTGTACCATCTTTCTCAAGAAAAACATATTTCAAATTAGATGGTAAAACATTTAATTCTACCATGGTGTCATCAACTTTTGCTTCTTCCTTGGATTCTTCTTTCAAATCTTCAAGTATGGCTTGATTAGGAAGAACCTCCTTCAAGGAATCTAGCTCCTTCAAACACTCTTCAATGACACTTGCTTCGTCTTCATCAATAGCATTGAGTGCGTCCACCAAAGCACTCTCAAGGGGTGTTCTATTGTGCAATTGTTTCCGAGTAGTCAAGATGACTTCTTCGGTTGCATCCATTTTGAAACATGCACCCTTGTCTTTTGAGTACTTCAAGGCTTCTTGGATGTTGAAAGTAACCTCTTCATCATTTACCTTGACCTTCATGATATTATCATCAAGATCAATCATCATCCGAGCCATTTGCATGAAATTCCTTCCCATTAAGATAGGCACATCCTCATCTTCTTCGACATCCATAACCACAAAGTCAGCCGGAAAAATAAATTTGTCCACTTTTACAAGAACATCTTCGGCCATATCTAGTGGTTTTGCAAAGGATTTGTCGGCCAATTGCAACATCATCCTAGTCCGCTTTATACAAAGGTCACCAACTCTTTTGGCAACGGACAAAGGCATGAGATTTATGCTTGATCCAAGATCAAGTAGTGCTTTACCTACATGTGTTGTGCCAATAGCTACCGGTAGAGTGACTCTTCCCGGATCTTGCTCTTTCTTAGGCAACGTTCTTTGAATAATAGCACTACAATTGGCATCAATTTGGATCGTCTCTTCATCGTTGACTCTTCTTTTCTTGGAAAGGATATCTTTCATGAACTTCGCATAGACCGGCATTTGCTCTAAGGCTTCTGAGAATGGTATATCAATTTGCAACTTCTTGAAGAGTTCAAGAAACCTTGCGTATTGCCGCTCTTTGTCTTTCTTCGATGGAGCATGTGGGTATGGTAAGCGTTGAGCCACCACTTGCTTCTCAACTTCTTGTTTCTTCCCTTTATCTTTCCCCACATCTTTATTCTTCCTCTCCATCTCCTCTTGTTCCACTAGATCTCTGTTTTGATTTTTTTCTTTTTCAACTAATTCTTCATTATTCTTTATATACACTTCCTTCTCTATCTCTACAGCATCCTCCTCAAACTTCTCCTTTACCTCCTCATTGACAACTTCATCATCCTTCTCTTCAACAACAATATCTACACCTACCCCTTTACCTACTACTCTACCACTCCTTGTAGCAATAGCTTTTGACTGCTATGCCTTGTGATGCTCCTTAGGATTTGGTTGAGTGTTAGCGGTGAAAGTTCCCACTTGCGGAGGACCTTGAGCCATTTGTTGTGCTAACTGACCAACTTGCGTCTCAAGGCCTTTGATGGACGCGTCGGTGTTTTTCTGGTTAGCCATGGACATTTGCATGAATTGCTTCAAGGTTTCTTCGGTGCTTTGGGAATTGTTAGGTTGTTGGGGGTTATTTGGTGGTGGAAATTGGTATTGATTATTGAATGGTTGTTGGAATTGAGGGAAAGGTTGTTGGTAGAAGTTTGATTGCGGATATTGATAGTTATTGTTGTAAGGTGTTCTCCAAGGTCTTTGTTGGTTTTGATTGGCCGGATATCTTCCTTGGAAGTTGGAAGTACCCGGATTTTGAGCTTGTTGTGAAGTTCCGGCTTGTTGTGGTTGGTTTGGTCTTTGTTGGTTTCCCACATAATTTACCTCTTCTTCGAAAGAACCGGGTGTGGGACAAAAGCCGGTGGGATGATCTCCCGTGCAAAGCTCACAAGCATTTACCTGAGATGTTCCTCCTTCTTGTTTGAGAGATTCAAGAATTTGTTTTGGCATAGCTCTCATCTCCTTTTGCATGGCTTCTATTTGTTGAGTGAGAAGCTTATTTTGAGCCAAAACTGCATCGTTTGCTTCTAGTTCAAGGATACCGACTTTCCTTTGATTAGGATTCCAGTTGTGAGCAGATTTTCTTGTGTTGAGAGCCATTTGGTTAATGATTTTGACAGCATCAGCTGGACTTTTCAAAGCAATAGATCCTCCAGCACTTGCTTCTAGCATCGTCTTGGACATGTCTTGAAGCCCTTGACGAAATAGGTAGATTTGCATCTGGCTATCATAACCATGCTTAGGACAGCTCCTAAGCAAAGACTTGTATCGCTCCCAAGCATCACAAAGAGACTCACTTTGACCTTGAGAAAAAGTTGTGAGTGAAGTTTTAGCCTCAAGATGCCTATCCTCCGGAAAGAACCTCTCTTGAAACATTTTCTCCAATGCAGGCCAATCTTTCATCAAAGAAGTAGGTTGATCTAAGTACCACTCCTTAGCCTTACCAATCAAAGAGTGGGGAAATAATTTGCAAAACATTGGTTCTTCCTCATCTTCCTTCATACCAAGAGTACCAGCGGTAACATAGAAATTTGTGAGATGCTTGTAAGGGTCTTCATGATCCATTCCAGTGAATTGATTCTGAGTTATCAAATTTATCAACCCCGATTTCAACTCGACTTGCTTGGAATTTTGATTACCAAGGTTAGCAAGCCTTCTTGGACTAACCCAACTTGGAAGAGCATTCTCATCTTCATTAGCCATAGTTACAATAGTTTCCCTTTCCGGTGATGATGGTGGAGTTGTGTGTAGAGAACCACCCGGAGTAAGTGTATGAACCGAACCCGAAGGAGAGTGAATAGAACTAGATGATTCCGGCTGAGCCAGCCTGGCTAATCTCTTAGCTTCCTTTGCTTGCTTCTTAAGTAACCTAGCCGTTTTTTCTATTTCTGGATCAAATTGAAGGTCTTCTTTAGAAACGGTACCTCGCATAAACAAAGTTTACCAAGACTATACCAGGTGGTTACCATCAAAAATAATGAATGATATAAGTGTATAAGTATATGCATGAAAGAATTTTGTGCAAAATTGACTTAACATGACAAAATTGTTTCAAAACTTATAATATAAAATACGCTACTCCCCGGCAACGGCGCCATTTTGATGTAGGTTTTCTACATGTCATATAACTACGTACACGTGAGTATATATAGGATCGTTTTCCACAGGGAGTTGCGGTATATCATAAGCGTTTTCACAATCTTTCACATTAAGGTATCATTTATAAAATGTTTGTTTGCAACACTATATCCAAAGATGACAATAAAGTAAACACGAGAAGAGATCGAGCTATTTCGCTTGCGGTATAAGATAACGAGCAAGCATAACAACAGCAATCTCTCGATCGATTAACAGACTCTAGCTTTATAACCAATATTATTACAATCATTTCTACAACATCCTTCGTGTCCAAAGCGACATCGTTATTTCTAAGTTAGCGTTTAAACATTCGTGTCCAAATCCCTTAAACGATAACAAAGTCTATCGGATAACTTAATCGACCGTGTCCAGCCTGATTAAGTATCCGAAAGCATTAAAATCTTGATTAAAAGTAATTATCAAAGGTTTACAAACTTGTCAAGAGTGATATAACATAAGATAGATTGTTATTCTAGTTCTAGATTCAAGAGTTCGTGTCCAAATCATCTTGAATCTCTTTGAAAGCATTAAAAGCAAGAATAACAACAATATTGAATCATTAAGCTAGAACCTTATATATTAAAAGATCAAAAGATTACATAATAGCTTGATTGTTACCTCAATACTACAAAGAAGGTGATAGTTACACATAGACATGTAAACTAATGCAAGGAATGAAGGAAAGATGAAGATTCCATGCCAAGATCCTTGATGTCTCAATGAATCTAGGGTTGAATCTACTCCTTAATCACTTGCTTTGTGTTTCTCTCTTGGAAATAGCTCTGACCTCTCTCTTAGAATGTATAAAAATATCAATGGAATAGTGAATGACCTAAAAGAGAGGTAAGAATGCTATTTAAATGGTCCTGTATTTTTGTACCTACGCTAATAGCGCCTGCCACGCTAATAGCGTGGTAAGTCGGCCTATAATCTGGCCAATGGACTGCTGCCACGTTGGCCTTGCCCTGCTTCTACGCTCCAGCCACGCTAATGGCGTAGCTTTCTGGACTCATTACGCTAATAGCGTCTCTCACGCTAATGGTGTGGTTCTTCATGGCCTGCTACGCTACAGGTACGCTATTAGCGTACCTTTCTGGAGTGATTACGCTAATAGCGTAGCTTACGCTAATGGCGTGGTCTTCACAAGTGCTCCAGATTTCACGCTCCAGGTGCGCCATTGGCGTACCCTTCTGACCTTGGGCTTTTCTTCCTCACGCTAATAGCGTAGGTTACGCTAATGGCGTGGCTTCCTTGAATTTTGACTTTTCTTGCTCCTTGCTTGTATTTTCCTGCACAAAAAGGGTAGAATAAGGCTCAAAAGCATAAATGACATATTAACACAATATTTGGAGTTTTCCATAGAGAATCTTGCAAAACAAGTCACTAAAATGCCGAAACTCCTATATGAAATATATCACTTTTAAACACTTATCACTACCCTGCAGTGCTCCTTTGCATAAAAACAACTTATCATGTACACATCCTATCATGCATACATAACCTTTCTCACTGTACTCCGAGTCTCAAGCCTCTTACTTACGTTACTTACCTTAAAGATGCTACAAATCTCTTGTCTTTTCTCAGAGTCTTAAAGAGAACTTACAATCTCATTGCACCCAAACTCATGGGTAACTCAATAACATTCAATAACTTGTCAAGTCCATTTGCACAGGTACTTGAACACTCTTGGCGAAAGTTACGTGCATCCCAAATACTAATGGCCTCACACGAACGTTGCCGTCTCTTCATAAAATCTCATCTCCATAGCATCTGCACGCCTTTTAATACCGCTCCTTGTTAATTAATAACGATACTTGTTCTAGTATTTTGCTTCTAGAATTCTAAACTTTGGTACATAGGTTCTTGGAACGGACAATTACTTGATTGAAAGAAAATCTCATTTTGAAACCGAGTCTGTATTAGTACCGCAGAACCATAGGACGAGTCTCTATATTTGGAAAAAGTTTTTCATCTCGCCCCATACTTGACTATAGCAAGTCGGTCCTAAAGTTTGTATGTCTTAAGTGAGCTTGTTCACTTACGAAGTATCTCCTCGGTCTCAACAATGCGAAATATTTTAATTTTTTTTTTTGAATAAACATCGTTCCCAAGTTCCTTAATACCCCTTTCAGCTTTTAAAGCTATGAAATCATGACTTAAAATTTTTCTAGCAAGTATTGTTATCACTTAACAAGTATGGTATAAGAGGGTACATTCTCTAAATACATAAATCACATAAGATCCTTGACCATAACTCATTTCTTTGCTCCGAGTACACGGAACCTGATTCCTTAGCGAAACATATTTCTCTTAACATAGTACATACTTTTCCTGAACACATTCAACTTCACCAAGTGGACAAACCGATTACTTCACTAGTGATATCTTTACTCTTCCTTATCATATTGAAAACTCCTTGCTCATTTCTAGATACTTCTCGCTGAATTTGCATTACTATCTCAAACATTCTTCACAAAGATTCTTCTTATCAAATTCTCATTTCATGACTACCAATTGATTTCCGTTGCGCTATTTTGATTTCCACCGGTTAGCTTAAACCAATATTCTATTCCGTTGTGACGAGTGAAACACCACAATCCTGTTTACCTCATGATTTCTATCTTCTTGAACTATTTCAAAATCTCCCATGATGTAACCTTTCTCTAATCTTTACCACTGGTTTTGGTAAGACCAACTCACGATAAACTTATCGTATACTCTTATACTTTTCTTGGGAATGGACCTTATGCTCTTACTGGTTGTTTTTACCTTCCGATATACTCATTATTCTGAAACTTATTTCCGAGCAACCTTGACTTAAAGAGCTTATCTTGATTCTTGGTGTACCTCCTTGCTACTACATAATTGCTATTCTCATGAGTCGTCTTCACGACTTCCCATGGTAGACTCCTCTTTCTCTCGACATATCTTCCTCGAACATTTAACCTTGTATCTTAGTATTCTCACATACTATATTCTGCTTAATCGTTCCTATGCTTGCTCATTGGTTTTTCTTTTAAAGAAAACTTCATAAACTAGCACACGGGTCATTGACGTTGACGATTTTCCACTAAATAATATTTATACTGAATCTTGGTCCCAGTCGTCACTCTAAAATCATAGAACGAGTCGATAACACATATGTGCCATCAAATCTTAGTTCTAGTGAGTTTAGCCCACTTTACGTGAGTCGTAACAATCTGGTACCTACAAAATTTTCTTTTGAATTTCGAAAATGTCAACTTCTATCACCCATATGCAAATATCTTTCTAAAATCATATAAACTTTACGCTTTAACATCGTAACGAGCCTTAGCAAGTCAATTAAACAAAACATAGATTTCGGGGGATACTCTTAGTTCCACAAAATGAGAACCTTGCGCGTTCATGTAACTCTCCTCCACTTAACTTCTTACTTCATGTCTTCACATCCGTGACGTCCAATCATATTACCAGAACCTCTATATTCTTGGTCTAAGCTCATTCTTGACTCCTGACGCATTAACTTCCAAGGTTACCTCAAGCCGAATTAATTTCATTAATGGTTGCCCATGCCTTTTTCCTTGGAAACCTTAGAGTGTGATATGCGTTTATTACTTGACGTCATAAAAGATTTCGTAGCACAAAAGGATAATGAAAACAACCCTCCAATAGTCAAAGAAACCCTGGAGATGAAATAACGGTTTTCGGAAAATATGAAATCTCATTCCAGGTTTGCTATTGGCGAGTTTCTTCAGTTCAATTATCCAAAAGGTATACTTTACATACAATTATCATTTCTCAAGTAATCCAATGCACATCAGTCACCCCTAACATCATAAAAAAATATTCTATCATCTATGCATGGCAAGCATCAACCTACTTCGATACAGTTTTCGGCACATTGGAAATCAATGCCTTAGTCCTGATGACATAAAACTCTAGCTTAAATTTTTAACTTATTCCACTACAAGTAGCTTCCCTCTCTGCATGTTGCTCAATACAATCTTCCAAGCACTAGAACCTTGTCCACTCTGAGCATACAAGTCCTTAATTTCCATCACATAACCACTTCTTGAGAGCTTACTAACTCCGTCAACATACGTCGGCTTCTCCTTATCTTAAAGCCTTGCGCTTACATCTCAGAATACAATTCCTTTCTACCAATGCCATCAGAACGTTCCTTCTCTTCACTATCTTACATTTCCAGAGGATCCATACTTCTACTACTTAGTTCACTAACCACCTTTTGGCACGATCAACTCTTACTAATGCTCATTCCGAGTTCTCACTTCTGAGTTCACACTTTTCAGTGCATCTTCATCACATACTTCGTCCCTCCAGGGTCCTATTCAGCTCTCAGGCATCCGTTCTAATCGTCGAATGCTAGATTGAGTTGATCAAGCTCAACTAACAACAACAACTAGAACATTTACCCGGAACGCAATGGTCCCACTACCTTTGTTGTAACTTAATGACCCAAGGCACGATCTGAATCGACCTGCTCTGATACCAAATGTAACACCCATACTAGACGTATCTAGAAAGTCTAGCACGTGCGTTATCTTTAGTACTAGATACATTAAATTTTACAACAATAAAACTTCAAATGAATGTTTATAAAACAACATGCGTTCGTACAAGAGATTAATTATTAAACCTTCCTAATACATAATGAATACATCCTTGAAGATCCACATCATCCGGCATCGGGTACGAACCAACACTTGTCATAGCATCCATTCGGCTACTAGCTTGCAAACCATCCTGATATCTGAAACAAATAAGGATTGGGATGAGACATAATGTCTCAGTGAGTTCCACCTAACCCTAGGCTATAGGCAACCTCAGGGGAAAACCTATCGTCGCCACATGTTTACAATACAACCTGACGGTTGATTATACGTGTGTGGAGTCTTGCTTCCCTAGACGGTAGTGCATGCTAGACCCGTCATAGGCTTATCTTACTTGTTATAGGCTTCTCATCTTACACGTGTCATGACGGTTAAGGGGAAACTAAAACCGCAATGCCAAGATACGATTTACGCATCAATGCCTTCACTTGCTAAAGTCATGATACAACTCTAAACCGGACGATTAGGGGAAACCTATGATCGTCGTCGGTATAACTCTCTGAACTTGCTTATTTGCTTACTTGAATATGTTGCATCTAACAACATATCATCTCTTGCCACAAAAGTGACTCTTTCTAGCTTGCTAGCTCTTGACTTTCTACTTACTTATTCTTTCTAGTTCTTGACAGTCTATGCCAAGGCTCTATGACACAACACACATAAATGTATGATAAATATGCATAGTCAGCTTCATTGATTATGTTAGCGTGTAACAAACAATTATCTTGAATTCATTTTATGGATTAGTCCCGAGTGGAGTAACCCCGGAAGATAATCCCTTACTACCGGTGAAATGCTTAGCAAGAGCACACCGGACTCCCTTAGTGAATGTGCGGGTCCCTTACGGCTTACCCCGTTCCCCTTGGAGAACCTTTTGTACCCAACCTTGGATGGAATACAAAAGACACGACACCTTAGCTTAGTGAAATGCGGCTTCCTTGCGGCTTAACCATTCCCCTTGGGGAACCCCTTGAATCCAAATTGGATAACAAGAGACATGACACTCTTTCTTTCTTTCTTATAAGTCTTAGTCTTATGCATGAAAAATAAACTTAAACATGCCTTCTCTTTTACCTCGGAGCCTTAAACGGTCCCACTAGAGGTAAGATTAATGCTTGCTTAACTTACTTGTGAATAGATATCAATCGATTCACGTCTTGCCATACTCGTATGACACTTAACTCTTATGCAGGGATAATACTTATATCACACCACACTTATCAAGCATACTTCTAATGTCTAGCTTCCTATTCTATTTCTTGACAACTATGTCAAAGCTCTACTTTGATTCCCTTCCTTAACGGTTGACTTGCTACCCGTTCTTAGCTTATCATTCTTTCTTTGCCATGCTTTGCTAACTATGGCAATTACTTGCTTCTTCTCAAGAAAACTTTACTTAAAATTAGCCAATAGAATCTTGGATTGAGGGGTTTATTTCATAAAAGACTGCTCGGGTAACACCGGCTTAAAGGACGTCAACAAGACCTGAGGTGAGCAAACAATGCGGTAAGCACTGTCTTGCTCGCGAGGCGAGCAGCATTACTTGCCGTGGTGAGTTGCATTACTCGCGAGGCGAGCTAGGGGCGAGAAGTACCCCTGGTTCGGTTGTCTTGCTCGCCATGGCGAGCTCACTTGCTCGCGAGGCGAGCTATGACAGTCCAGACCTGCATAAGAGGTGTTCTTGACCCAAAAGCCTCAAAACCAAATATCTTTATGCATAGTATGATTCTAGAGGTCATAGGAAACTTGTAAAACATTTGAATGGCAAGCATTGGCAAGTATAGCAAGCATAACATAAAAAGGGGTGCTTACACGCTATATGCAAACTCTACAATTCATTTCTTATCTTACAAGTCAATAACATAAACTCAAGGTGGGAAATCTATCTAAGGAACTCACCTAAAAGATTACACTTGATTCCCAAAAGCTTCCAAGCATCAACTTCCCTTCATGCCTCAAAACCCTAGCTTTGTGGTCCTTATTGCTTTCTTGGTCAAACCATCTCACTCTTGTTGTTTTCTTGCAATCCATAACATCTTCATCCTTGCTAGCTCATCTCAAATCCAACCCAAAGCTTTATTCAACAAACCCTAGTTCTTGATTTGTTCACATCCATGGCCTTAGCTCACCAATCAATCTTCAATCATCTTCCTCTTTGTTTCTTAACCATGAATAAACCATAGCTTACACCAAAACATGCTTCAACTTCCAACTTGATCAAAACCCTAACTTTGAATCCATTCTTGAAAGATAGAAAAGAGGAATCAAACAAAACCCCAAGCTTAAGAGATGATGAGAAACATAATCTAGGAGCATGCCATAATAGGAAGTAGTTTTGATGAAGTTGTGAGGTGATGAGAAGGAGGGAGGTCGATGAAGAAGAGAGAAGAGAGAGCTCAAAGTCTTTCTCTAACCAAGAGAGAGAAAGGAAAGAAGGTAAAATGAGATATTTTTGGCCCTTCACCAAATAAATATCTTCCTCTCGTGCAATTACCAAATTGCCCTTGCCTTAAGCGTGCTAAAACCGTCTCTGATACTTAATCCGTAATGAGCTGATATTACGTAATAAATACTATCCATTAAACTTTCTTTTCAAAATAAGTTCTTTGGGATGATCGACTGATACAGTTCTGATACTGACAGGCGGGATATTAGATAAGCATTGCATCCAAGACAGGAGAATCAAGGTCCAATTGTATGTGCGAACATTAGGAAGGTTTGAAAACAAGGGGTTATTACCCTAAGTTTCAAATTAAAGACTTGGGCTTTTTTAAGTTAGCATGTCCTCAAGAATTTGGGCACTCACCTTTCAAGATGATTTAATTGATAAAATTTTCAGTCATAGATGACTAGATACAAATTATAGCATATCATCAATAATAAAGAAGGAAGAAGAAATTGTGTACATTGAATTAGGTTGGTGAAAAATAATTGTCAGAAGGATGAGAGGGATGACTACCCTCATTCCGTTTAGCAGCAGTGTTCAGAATGATTAACCGTCTGATGGGATGACGTTTAAATAGCTAAACGGCTGAGGGCAGAGACCTCTCATTGGGCTTAGCTAAATGGTCCAACCCATCACGGTCCATTTAAAAAGAATAACCCAATCACACATATTCGTCAACTAATTAGTGCTAAACACAATAGACCATAATTTATATTATGACATTAACTTATAATAATTGATTATTGTCGATCCATAATTGAATAATTAAATAATTAATCCAACAATCTCCCACTTGGATGACAATACTCAATTACTAAAAGAATATCAAATTTCACTTGTCATAAAGAATTTTAATTTTAAAATTATATGTATGGTCAAAGCACTAATCATTCAAAAGAGAAGCAAGCTTTAATGCTGCAGAAATTGAATCTGATAGGGAAAACAAATCATACATATCAAAGACTCACTATTCTAACAAATGATGAATTTATAGTGACACTTTGAATTAAAAGGAATGTGTCACTAAAGAATGGCCCAAGCATTTTAAAAAAAAATGCTGAAACAAACTCCCACTAACCCAAAATATTGTAGACTTAATCAAATCATCATGAGTTACAATACTCATATATACAACTCTGTGGTTAGTGGTTCTGCCAATGAGTTTTCAATTATAAAAGTCATATATCCACATAGGTAGAAAAATAGTAATTACTTATAGGGATAGCCTATTAAGAGAGTGTAATTACATTCAATCAAAATCAATAAATGTTCTACGACATTCAATTAATCCAAGTTTTAGCAAAAAAATGTGACTATGAAAATCCATAAGAGAATAGGAAATTCAAGAATCTCCGAAATGGATCAACATAGTCACTTAGTTTAAAGAAAATAAAATATGGATTAATGTGGCCACTAGAATGTCTATAATGAACGAACATTTATGATTGTCTCAGTTTGTAAGTACTTCAAGAACATAATATCATACTCGATAGGAGTATTGATATTATACATTGTACTTATTATTTATTACCTCATAAAATGTGGAATGTTGGTAAAAGAGAAGCACAATATATATTTGCATGCTAAGAGGTTATTGTGCATATTCCAACAAAATTGACTTAAGCATCCAATTATGATGCTTATTGAGATTGATAGAATTTTAATATATATCTCAATATAATAGAATGAGACTAAAGTTTAAAGTCTCTTAAACTATGCCATATTTTATACTGTGCACAAGAATATATGGCAATGACGGGAATTTTAAATTGTATGTATATAATATTGTGTACACATTTCTCTTGATCTCACACATATATATATAAACAAGAGTGAGATTTGTCATTTGAGCTCATAGTATATAGTGTTGTGTACACTCTCCCACTGATTCCACATATATATTAACAAGACTTAGTGGGATTCTCATTAGTGATCACTAATATAATAACGTAATATTCAACAGTGGGATACTTAAGTGCTACTGCAAAATTATTAACATAAGTGGTTATATAATTTTAACTAACAGAGTTTCATGAACTCAACCACATATTTTGCACAAGAGTATAGCAGAATTATTAACACAAGTGGTAACTCAATGATAGTATGAAACCCTATGTATATATAATTTATTAATGGCAGATATTATTAAGAATTGGGTTTCGTAGTTAACCACATATTCTGCGTTTAGAATTAAGGAGAATGTAAATTTTCATTTAAGAATTTTATAACACAAAATCTCCCTTTTTCATAAATAAAATTTTCAAGGATTTTACAAATATAGTAACCTTTACATGATAGAGTGTGATGATTATATAAAAGGTTTATCATCATACAAGTGAGATTAAATCTCTAGTCTTATAAAATAGGATATGAGACTCATATGAGTGAGATTTAGTCTCTAAAATCATAAAATAGGATATGAGACTATACAATTTAGTAACTCACTCAAAATTCAAATGCTACAATTATACTTACACACATTTGAGAAAAGATTAGGTTACACGCAGCGGAAGTACACAAGACTTATATTTTATTATTACTGAGGATATAAGAGAAAATAGTCATAAGCTTCCATAAGTATTAAAAAATAGCAATAATATAGAATATGTCAAAATATAGTAAAATGGTAAAATAAAATATTCCAAATATACCATTTATAATTGTTTAGAATAATGGTTTAAATAAAAAATTTCTCAACAGGGTTGTTAAGAATTTTAGGATTTTGACATATTGCTTTTACAAAATAAGTTTACAATAATATAAAAGGATATGGAATAATATAAAAGAATATGGAAGTGTATAATAATTTATGAGAAAAGAATATAATTAATATCCTCAATATAAGTCTCTACAATAATTTATATCTAGAGTTTTAAAACAAATAATATATTTGTTTATAATATATTTGTTTATAAGATATAGTCAATTGACATGTAGAATTTTCCTCGCTTATTGAAGAATGATATTTTCTCCACTTGTTGGAGAATAATAGTTAAACTAATAAGGTATTTTTCTTACCCATGAAAGGATGATTATGTTAAGTAATGTCATACAGATAGGGTATGTCCATCACATTACACAATACATAGCAAGGATTCTCCCACTTGATAGAGAATAAATAATAATAGTTGAATTAAAAGTTTGAAAGATATTTTAAATAAATATTCAACTATTTCTCTATCACAGAATGATTATGTTAAGTAACGTCACACCGATAGGGTATGTCCGTCACTCACATAACAAAGGGATAGTAGCAATCCAAAATATTTATACATATAAAAAGTAACATTTAAGTAGAAATTTAATTTAAAATTAGAATAATATTGGACTGCAAAATCTATATAGTTTTCTACAGGACTTTTAACAAAGTAACTTACTTATTGTAATCCCATTCAAGGATCTTAAGGATAATAAGTAAGAACTATATCGTACAATGTACAATTCTTATTTCTAAAATTAAATATTGACAGGGTACTCTAATTATATTTGACATAAGTATAAAAAATTAAGGTACATTGAATAATAGCAATTATATTAATAACAACACACCGATAGGGTATGCCTGTCACCAATATAATGCTAATCTATTTAACAAAATTTGCATAATTGTATCCACGATAGGTGAAATTACAATTATACAAAGCAATAATGTTTATGCTTAAGAGAATATGATAAAATGATATCATGCATAAACAATTGGATTTAATTTACTCAACTTCGGTCATATTCAAATTCAAATAATAGAAAGACATGCTTAACAATATTTTAAATTATCACATCATAAATATGACTTTAGAATTTATTTATATGAAATAGTATAATAACAAGAGTTATTATTTAGAATACAAGTGTGTCAATTAGTTTTCTATTTTATCCAGAGTATAACTCTTAAAATAATTTTTTTTTCAATACTCCCACTATAAATTAGAATTAGAATATAAATACAAATGGAGTATTATAGTACAAATATATAAGAATTATAGAGTTCTATTTAGAATATTCTGGAAAAAGGATTTCACTTCTATATAGGATATCATAATTGAACAACAAAAGAGAAGAATGAATAAATGTTTTCATATGTGCAATAATATACGATAAGTCACAAGAGGATAAAATAATTAAATCACGACTTACCTCGCAGTGTGTGACATTCATCCTTATACTTGGAGCCAATGACTTTTGATGACTTAACAAGAATATCTTATAATATAGTCATCTCAAAATAATCATGAATAGAGAATAAGTCATTATAATTAAACATATATGAGACTCCAATTATAAATCATAATGATTTATATAAGAATTCAGATGTAAGGATGATAAATATTTTAAAATTGTCTCAATTCTTAATAAGTTGTTTATATTTAGCAGATAAACAACAAAGAGGCATACAAATTTTAATTCATAATTAGAATTTTTAGCATAAAAATGTAACAGTCAGTATATATAGTTTAATATCATTGTGATCCAAATATTTAATTGCTAATTGTGAGATGAGACATAACTAGATAGTTAGTGGTGTTTGTCACAAAATTTAGAGTAATAAATTACGTGTCTAGAGCAGAAAATATAGTAGAAAGCATAATGTATATTAAAGAGAAATATGCCAATTTTAGATTCAATTAATATAAATGACATATATGATATACAACTTACTATACTCATATTGAAAACAAAATATTATTAGGACCCTTTAAATCAATTTGTGACAAAAATCAGAGATAAGTGTCTAAGTTTAAAATTGTCGCCAAAAGAATGATCAATTAGTAAACTTTGGATCTTTATGCTAAGACAATATGAATTAAAGAATATATTATATTAGAATATGTATAATGCCAAGAATATTTAAAAATCGTAAAATTTATATTAATTATATTTGGCATTAAAATTAATAAAATTGAGCCTTCTATAAATTCACAATAGTAACATTTTAATTGATTAGATAGTTAGTGTTACTAATATAAGAGAGAAATTTAAAAACAGTGTAGGCTCAAATATTGAGAATATATAATTTTGAAAGAAATATTCTCAGTTTAATTGATACGATCCTTTCAAGATATAACAAAATTTTGAAACCCATAAATCAAGAGTATATATAGTATAATAGTCAAGTTATTCTTGACTTAGTAAATAGTTGAGGGTATCAACAAACTCCAAATATAGTAATTTATATAGAATATTTGATGCAAGAATATATAAGATCAAGTCTGAGAATTTTCATAATCATAACACTTTAAAAGAATATTTTTTGTAAGTGTTATTACTATAAAAAGTATTTTCACATAGAATATTTTAGACTCAAATATAAAGAATATATGATTTAAAAGAGTACATGATTCTCATATTAATTTACATCAAATATTTAGAGATTTTAAAAGGTAATTTAAATCCCAAATTAAGGGTCCTGAATAAATCAAAACTTGTTAAATATATTTTTGTCCCATAATAATATAATAATTACTTGTTAATTATAGACACATCAATCTCAAGGTAGGAAGGGTAAGATTTCTCATTTGTGTCAAAGAGTAAGAAATCTTCACACAAGAATATGAAATTATAGAAAACAATTTATCCCCAAATAATGATATATTTAGAAGTAAAATTTTGGGGTTAAAAAATGGGTATATTGTCAAAAGAAGATAATCTTTTGAAAACGATTTCCAATTAGGGTTTGGCTTTGGAAAATAAATTTACAACAATCAGCCAATTGATGGAATAATCAACACTAGTATTTGATTGATGAGTGCATATGGATCGTATTTAAGAGAGTTTAAGGAAATCAATAAGAATGATATCAAGAACATCAACACGAGTGTTTATATTCATACGATTCAGCGGTATATATATATGATTCATGAACCTTAACATTAGTATATAGAATTTGTTCAATATATGAGGTTCATGAATTTCAACACGTCAATTTAAAAGAACAATACATATAACTGTATATAGGTTCGGTTCCTACTTGTATGATGAATTCATTCATTCAATTCAAAAAAAAAAACATATCGACGAAACCTATTTGGTACACGAAAGAATACAGTTGCTTTCATGAAACCCTTAAAACAATTTTGGTATTCAGATTGAACACTAAAACCATATATTAGGGTTGGAAAGAAATTCGCACAACAACTTACATGATCAAACGATGCATAACAAATTGTATCTAATTGGCTCTGATACCAATTGATAAAATTTAGATACAAATTATAGCATATCATCAATAATAAAGAAGGAAGAAGAAATTGTGTACCTTGAATTAGGTTGATGAAAAATAATTGTCAAAAGGATGAGAGGGATGACTACCCTCATTCCGTTTAGCAGCAGTGTAATGATTAACCGTCTGATGGGATGACGTTTAAATAGCTAAACGGCTGAGGGCAGGGACCTCTCATTGGGCTTAGCTAAATGGTCCAACCCATCACGGCCCATTTAAAAAGAATAACCAATCACACATATTCATCAACTAATTAGTGATTAACACAATAGACCATAATTTATATTATGACATTAACTTATAATAATTGATTATTGTCGATCCATAATTGATTAATTAAATAATTAATCCAACATTAATTCCTTTCAATTATCTGAAAGATCAAGTACTTACAATAGTCTTTGATCATCATCTTATTTTGATATCATTTCTCTTTATAATTTTTTTTTATTTTTGGCCAAAAAAAAGTTATTTTTGAAATACCAATATAAACTTTTTAAACCCATTTTTCATGAGCATAGTTTTGATTTTTGAGGCATGCGGGGATCAAGCACCTTTAGGAGAATTAACTGGGTGAGGGCAACCTTAGAGGGTTTAATGGCATTTTATGATTTCTTTCATATACTAAAAGGGTCATAACATTTGCCATACTAAAATGTGAGTAGTGAATTTAACTACACTTTCGTGTGTCATCATGTCTTTTCTACTCATGCTAAGCTTGGTTCATGAACATTTTTTTCTTCTTAATTGATTACGAATAAATTTGATTTTGGCATGCATTTCATTGCGAGGACATTTAGTTGTGTATACCAATGTCAACAAGAACTGAATCGATGTTAACCTCACTCCCCATTTTGGAAATTTTATCCCTCTTCACACACAATTATGATTCGGCTCAAAATTAAAGTCCACCATAAAATACTCCTTGATTCATTCACTTTCTCCCATCATCATCTCATCTCATCACTCATTCTATTTCGTTTTTACTAAAAAAGAACACTAGCCGTCAGTCACACCTAACCCATCGTTCCTCACCGTTGTTGGGATCGTCCATGTCTTGTTAGTTTTTTCATGTAAATTATACAAAGTAGTTTCAAAAACAGAGAATATGGAAAACAAAGTTATATAAGAAATATTTGAGTATGTTGTATGCATGAAATACAAATTTGTGAAAATATGGATTTTTTTTAACTGTATTTTCAAACAAACCGACCAACCGAACCGATCCAAACGGAACCAAACCAACTAGTTTGGTTCGGTTTCTTTTACGAAAAACAGTAAAAAAAACCGAAACAAACTGAACTAATGAAGATTTCATTGTTCGGACATTTGTTTTTAACTATAAACTGATCCAAATCAAACCGTAACACCCCTAATTGAACCCATTTAAACAACAGAAAGTAATTTTTTTACCTAAATTTCATCAATCATTTTTAAACAGCATCCCTATCAATTGAGCTTACAGGGCTGCCTCCTCTTTTAATTAAAACATACACTCTTCACTAGGGGTGTAAGTGATTCGGGCAAAACCGATGAAACCGAAAATTCAAACCGAACCAAACCGAAAAAGTATCCGACCTTGTTTGGTTCGGTTCAAAACCAAACCGAACCAACTTAAACTGATCTAGTTTGGTTCGGTTCTCGGTTTTTAATTTTGAGATCCAGTGAACCGATGCTGGCCTCACTCTTCATTTTAGTAATATTATCCCTTCTCACACACACTTATGATTATGCTCAAAATTAAAGTTCAACATAAAATACTCCTTAATTCATAACTCACACTCTATTTCGTTTATACCGAATCAAACCGACTAGTTTGGTTCGGTTTCTTTTTTCAAAATAGTAAAACCGAACCAAACCAAACCGATGAAGATTTCATTGGTTCGGACATTTTTTTGACCTAAAACCGATCCAAACCGAACCGTTACACCCCTTCACTTTTGATATGGGTGTAAGTGGTTCGGATAAAACCGATGAATCCGAAAATCGAAACTGAACAAAATTGAAAAAGTATTCGATCTTGTTTGGTTGGGTTTAAAATCGAACCGAACCAACCTAAACCGATCTACTTTAGTTCGCTTCTCAGTTTTTAATTTTGAGATCCAAAGATCCGATGAACGGAATCGATGTTAACCTCACTCCCCGTTTTAGTAATATTATCCCTTTTCACACACAATTATGATTCAGCTTAAAATTAAAGTCCACCATAAAATACTCCTTGATTCATTCACTTTCTCCCATCATCATCTCATCTCATCACTCATTCTATTTCGTTTCTACTAAAAAAACACTAGCCGTCAGTCACACTTAACCCATCGTTCCTCATCGTTGTTGGGATCGTCCATGTCTTGTTAGTTTTTTCATGTTAGTTATACAAAGTAGTTTCAAAAACAGAGAACATGGAAACCAAAGTTATAAGAAATATTTGAGTATGTTGTATGCATGAAATACAAATTTGTGAAAATATGGATTTTTTTAACTGTATTTTCAAACAAACCGACCAACCGAACTGATCCAAACGGAATCAAACCGACTAGTTTGGTTTGGTTTCTTTTTTGAAAAATAGTAAAACCCGGACCAACCTGAACTAATGAAGATTTCATTGTTAGGACATTTTTTTTAACCAAAAAATGATCCAAACCGAACCGTTAACCCATTTAAAGAACAAAAAGTAATTTTTTTTTTACATAAATTTCATCAATCATTTTTATACAACATCCCTATCAACTGAGCTAAGCTGGGACTGCCTCCTCTTTTAATTAAAATATACACTTTTCACTTATGTTAAGGGTGTAAGTGATTCGGATAAAACCGATGAAACCGAAAATCCAAACCGAACAAAATTGAAAAATTATCCGATCTTGTTTGGTTAGGTTCAAAACCAAACCGAGCCAACCTAAACCGATTTAGTTTGGTTCGGTTCTTAGTTTTTAATTTTGAGATCCAAATAATCGATGAACTGAATCGATGCTAACCTCACTCCCGATTTTAGTAATATTATCTCTCTTCACACACACTTATAATTCAAATCAAAATTAAACTCCAACATAAAATACTCCTTGATTCATTCACTTTCTCCCATCATCATCTCATCTCATCACTCACTCTATTTCGTTTCACCTTTCATCGTTTCGACTTTATTTAGCCAGTTGTGGTAAGCTTCATTATAATAATGTGGGGCCGACCTAAACACTTTACTTTCCTTGAAATCCATAACATAAGGTCCTTTCTCAAAAACCCTAGGAGTATATTTGTGGTAGATAGGGAAAATGGTTTGAATTTTATCATTATCTTTCCTAGATTTAGGAAGTGGACCTAAAAATGCATGAGAACCAGTGCTAGGGATTAGTTCCTGGGATTTCCAGATCAAAGCACGCTCATCTTTCAGGTCTGGTTCAGCCACACAATTGCAATTCCCAGGCTGCATGGGTTGTGATAAGTTGACAGCAACAACAGTTGGAGTTGTAGGATCTAACGTTTGTGCATGCGAAGATGATTTTGTCATCTCTGGAGAATCTAAAGTTTAAGGTGAGATATTTTGAGTTTTTTGAACTGGTAGAGTTGTTTCGAAAGAGGTTTCGCGAAGATTGAAGGTGAAATGGAAACTTTTGGTGGAATTTCAAGTTATTTTCAATAAATTAATGTCAGAGAAGATGAAGAGGTTACGAAGAAGATGATGAACAGTGAAAGGAGAAGGGTTTGCAAATTTTGGAAAGTGAAAGTTTGTTTTTATACTTTCTGAAATTAAAAAGGGTTAGACCTTTGGTTTCTTTCTTAGTCTTAGATGAGGACAGGTGTCATCATCCTAATGTGACGGTTATTGAAAAGCTTTTTAGTGGAGAATTCCAAGATAAAAACGTGGCTCACTAATTTGTTGCGAGTGGCGCCATAAAATGTTGTTTTAAAAAATGCCTATCGACAGAGAGCATTCATTTCTCGTCGAAGACATTCGATTTTTAGCAGTTTAAGTCTTTGAGGTTATTTTCTCTACGTATATATAGTAGTTTTTCATAAGAAGAACGAGTCGCAAATCACTTATAGAATTCTAGCACTCAAAGTACTAGCGTCTAGAGAAAAGAGTCCATTAATGTATGTAATCTGATTTGTCGAACCACATTTACTTTAATGCAATGCAATTTACTTTTATTTAAGTTTTTGCGTTTAAACTTTTAAGTCTTTTATTTGCATTTTCTTTACTGATCTCTGTCGATAGGCAGTTATCTTCATACAAAAACAATTTTCTTCATCTTGTCATAAAGTAACATATGAATATGATGAACATTCATATATTTTTTGAAAAAAGATTGCATAACATGTCCTAGGATTTCTGGTTTGATCATGCTTGTAATAATCAAAACTAGTCATATTGTTTACCAAAAACACCGGTAACACATAAGGGGACTGGACTACTTCCGGATTGTAGAAGAAACCAGAATAATTATTTGTGTCTTTCTCTTCTCTACTCTCTATCTCTTTTTATCCGCTGCATTTAACTCTGAACATTGATTCAAATTCTAAACCCTGTCAGAAGCTGAACTTTGGACTTTGTTAAAAAGAAGAAAAAGCAAGCACAATTCAACCCCCTCCCCCTTGTGTTATTCTCACCTTCAAAGTGTTTGATAAAATTAGATGTTCAATTGACTGATAAATGTAAAATAACATAAAAAGAAATTCTTAATTTATAATAAAATTTATATAAATTGATATTTAAGTATTCTGAAATTCTTAATGTAATATCCCGTCTGCTAGTATCGAAATATTACCCGTCAATCGTGCCAGAGGAAATAATTCATGGAAAGTGGCTAATAGTCAATATTTTATGACATGTCAGCATAACACGGGAAAAGTATCGGTGTCGTATTTACCACGCTTAAGGCAAGGGCAATTTGGTAATTGCGCGTGAAAGGATATTTATTGGATTGGGACCAAAGAATATCCCATTATTCCTTTATTCTTCTCTCTCCAAAAGTTGGAAAAGGCATTTTCTCTCTTCCACTCCTCTTCTCCATCGATCTCTCTTCTCTCCTCACCTCATCATGTCATCAAATCTTCTTCCTCAAGGTTCATGATTCAAGTTTTGGTTTCCCTATGATTCTACAAGAGGTTAGTAACTTGGATTAAGCTTGTTTTCTCTTCCTCTCCTTTTTAGAAGATATTCAAGCTTAGGGTTTATGGTTTGGTGAAGTGGAAGTTTGAGCTTTGCTTATGTTATGGTTTTATCTCCATGAAGGGAGTGCTATGAAGCTTGGAATGGATTGATCTCAATACTTTCTCTCCTTAAGAGAAGTTTATGAGAAACTAGGGTTTTGGTTAGAAAGCTTTGGATTGAAATTAAGATGATCAACAAGAGATCATGAAGCTTGGAATTGCAAGGTAACAACAAGATTAGAGTGGTTTGAACAAAGAAAGCAAAAGAGACCAAGAGCTAGGGTTTTTGGCATGCTTGAGCTTAGGACTTGGGGCTGCTATGTTAACCTTGTCTAAGTGAGTTCCTTAGATAGTTCCCACCCTTGGGAATATGTGATTCATGCTTGCAAGAATATATATATATATATATATATATATATATATATATATATATATATATATATATATATTTAGTGTTTATACATAGAAATTATTACCCTATTTGTATGCCATGCTTGCTTGACTTGTGAATACTTGCCAAGTTCATGTTTTACAGGTTTCTAATGATCTTAAGGGTCATATAGCACTTGGAGGTGCTTGGTTTGATGTTTTTAAGTCAAAAATATCCATTTTGAGGTTGCTGGACTGTCACAACTCGCCACGGCGAGCAAATAGCTCGCTAGGCGAGCTAGAGGGCCGAACAGGGGGTGCTGCTCGCCCCCAACTCGCAGTTGCGAGCAGCTACTCGCCACGGCGAGCAAGCTTACTCGCGAGGCGAGTGGACAGTGCACAGTGCACTGTTTGCTTGTTTCGCGTATTGTTGGCATGTCCCGACTCAAGTTTTCTCCAAGTAGTCTTTTTATAAATAAACCCCTCAAACCAAGATCCTAATTGTTAAAGTTGAAAAGGAGATTTTCTTAAAATAAAGCAAGTATTTGGCAAGTATATTCAAGCATGGTAAGCGAGAGAATAGTAAGACAAGAATCGGGTAGCAAGATAATTATTCAGGAAGGGAATGAGGTAGAGCCTTGACATAGCTTGTCAAGAACTAGAATAGTTAGAGAGGAATAGAATGCCATGCATTAGTAATATGCTTGATAAGACGCGAGGTAATGTGAGTGTTATCTTCGCATAGAAGCTAGTGTCATACTAGTATGGCAAGACGTGAATCGATTTCATATCCATTCACAAAGTAAGTTAAGCAAGCATATAAGTTTACCTCTAGTGGGATCGTTTAAGGATCCGAGGTATAAGAGATAGTATGTATAGATTTAATCTTCATACATGCATAAGACTAAGACTTTCAAGAAAGAAAGAGTGTCATGTCTCTTGTTATCCAAATTGGATTCAAGGGGTTCCTCAAGGGGAATAGTTAAGCCTCAAGGGAGCCGCATTTCACTAAGTTAAGGTGTCGTGTCTTTTGTATACCTTCCAAGGTTGGGTACAAAAGGTTCTCCAAGGGGGAATGGGGTAAGCCGTAAGGGACCCGCACGTTCAGTAAGGGAGTCCGGTGCGCTCTTGCTAAGCATTTCACCGGTAGTAAGGGTTTAGCTTCCGGGGTTACTCCACTCGGGACTAATCCGTAAAATGAACTCAGATAAGTTGTTTGTTACACGCTAACATAATCAATGAAGCTAACTATGCATATCTTTTATACATGTTTATGTTATGTCATAGAGCCTTGACGTAGATCGTCAAGAACAAGTAGAGACTTGGCATAGTCCGTCAAGAAGTAGTAAAATAGCAAGAATCACTTAGGTGATAAGAGATGATATGTTGTAGATACAACATATTAAGCAAGTAGAAGCTAGTAAAGAAAGATATGCCGACGACGATCTTAGGTTACCCCTAATCGTCCGGTTTAGAATCGTGTCATGATAGAGATATAAGAGAGCCTTGATGCTTAGAGTGTACTCTTGGCAATGCGGTTTTAGTTCCCCCTTCACCGCCATGACACGTATAGCAGAGAAGCCTATAACAAGTTAAGAATATTAAGACGGCCCTAGCAAGCACCGTTGTCTAAGAGAGCAAGTCCCCACACACGTATAATCAACCGGCAGGTTGTAATGTAGACACGTGGTGACCGTAGGTTTCCCCCGTGGTTGCCTATAGCCTAGGGTAAGGTGGAATTCACTGAAACATTATTTCTCATCCCAATCCTTATTTGTTTCAGATATCAGGATGGATTAGCAAGCTAGTAGCCGAATGGATGATGCGACAAGTGATATTTGGAAAAAAATATCATCTTAATTTTGTTAATTTTATATATATTTTGAAATATCTAAACATTGCACATAATGATTAAAGTATTTGGATTTATACTTATACTAATTATTTGTAGTATAAGATGTTCTCATTGTTAAACTTAGCATATATAATATTTTTGCAAAAATACGCCGACGTACTGTATATTATTATTTGTTGACATAATGTATTTTATTAATCATAAAAACTAAAAAATTTGTATTTTTTTTATACAATAGTCAGTGTCATATGTATACACCTAGTCTGTGAATGCAAACGTTAAATTTTTTACGGGTGTGTATAAATATAGTTTGGGCTACAAAAACGTCGATTGTTATTTGTTTTTATTTTTTACAAAACCAATGGTCTAATGTAAATATTGTATTTTAGGGTAACAACGATGTAAAAAAAAGTTCTGCGTATTGTTATACCTGAAAAGTGCATCAATTAAAAGTCAATGGCAGGAGGACCTGCTTATATAGAAATTTCATGTCCTGTAAAACTCGATTTGGTTCAATAAACGGGTATATTATGGAGGACCTGCTTATAAAGAAGAATGACATGTTGAATCTGCTCTTTCCTATTTTACTGAAAAAACGGGTATTTTTTTTAAGAAAAAATGGAATAGTTTGCATGGTATAATATGCGTTAGAGTACCTATTGTACTTTTATATTATTATATTATGTATCATTTTGCTTATTAATATTCTAACTTCAAACATTTAAAAATCCAATTATCATTCCTTTTTATTTGATAAAATATCTTTTTTAATTTTGATTTAATGCACATGATGATTATAGAAATCAATTAATTTCTTTTAATGATTTCCTTAATAAAAATATCCATAATGAAAACACTAAAAATGAAAATTCATCTTGCTCAAAAAAAAAATCATGTAAATAAAAAAATTTATAATAATCATTTATAGCTATAATAGGATTTTTCACAACTAATTAATTAGCTTATCTTTAAGCTATATTTATAATTTGAGGTTAACCACAAAATATCAAAAGTTATTTGTCCGAAATCATCTATCAGTATGAAGTCCATACTTTAATTTGTTCTCTTGATTACCAAGAAAGTGCTTGATTTGATGATCTTTTCTTTTTGAAGGATGGTTTTTGATCTATTGTTTACCAAGAATGGTAGAGACGTTAATTAAATAATGAGATGAACACTTGTAGCGAGTCTTTGAATAAACATGAAACAATGTTACAACTGATGGGATTTATCTGAACACAAATCATTGTTTTCTTCAATCATAAACAAAAATTAATATATAAATATAATTGTAGCGAGTCTTTGAATAAACATGAAACAATGTTACAACTAATGAGATTTATCTGAACACAAATCATTGTTTTTGTTCAATCATAAACAAAAATTAATATATAAATATAAATGTAAAAATCGAATAAAAAAATTATGATTATGAAGTTTGGGTTGTTCAACAACATAAAATTAATCATGACAGGTGGATCAAGAGTAACACACAAATAAGAGAATGAAACCTAGCTATATATTCTTTAGTGATTTAAAATATTTCGCGATTTTTTTTTTGTGATTGCCTTTATTGGAGATTTCAACGTTTCTACAATTTGTTTACATTTAATGCAATTAATTCATGAGTTTTATTTTTGAAAACAAAAGAGGATTTTTTATGATGGTTTAAATATTATTCATTTTGGCTATGAAAAACAAAAACTTGCTATATATTCTTAACTGATTTAAAGCTTGGCGTGAATTTTTTATTTTATTTTTAAAATAGATGTCACCCGATGCTAAAGAAGAAGAAAAACTTAACAAAAAAAAATGAGGGACAAAGAGGGTCTGAAAATATATAGAGAGAAATAAATATACGCCACCAACAATAATCCTCAAATAAATAAAAATAAACAATGATTAACAAAAAATTAAAAAATTCGGATTTATAGTTAACAAAAAAAAAGTATAACTGATTGAAAATAATTCTCAATTATTCATAAAAAGAAAATCTATAATATATTTACACTAAAAAAAACTTGCACAGTCATAATTATACGATTCCAACATTAATACTCAAAATTTCTTTTAAATGGGAGATATCAAGAATGAAATCAATAATCTGAGTGTCATTTGATTGTATAGACCAATGGAAAACAAACAATATAACAATTTAAACAAAAATAAAAATTAAATGAAAAATTACAACATATCAAAATAAAAACTGCAAAACAACCTTATCATCCTTCGGAACCATTTTCAATGAGTAAGGAATTTATATTTGTTCATATCTCTCGCAAACCACATGTGAACGATTCGAACCATGATATTCCAATTTTACGAAGAAGAAACAATAAAAAAAATTAAACGAAATAGAAAGAAAGGAGATTGGAGATGTTATGTAAAATTATGCTAACCAGCATGTCTAATTTATAGACCTACTTCCCGGTGTAATTTTGTAAAATAACCATTATTTTTCTTAATAACATTTATTACGAAACAAAAAATGGGACGTGCCTTGTAAAAAAAAATGGGACGTGCGTGATACATCTAATGAAGCAATTTTGGATTGCTTATCTATGCCATTGTTTTTTTTTGAAGGAAGCTATGCAATTGTTTTAATCGCTATAAAATTGTTTTAATGTGTAATTATTGATCAAATCATCAAACTTTAATGTATCATATTATTTGACCAAAATAAAAAACTATCATATTAAAACTGTTTAATGCATAATTATTGACCAAATCATCGAAGAGATGTTCATATCATATTATTTAAATAAAACAAATGTTTTAGTACATTGATTTATAAGAATTATTTAAAACAATAATATTCATGTTTTGTTGTTCTATACGATTCAAGATTCGGAGCAACACTAAAGTTACTCATACAATATACCTCTTTTTTCTTTAAGTCTTTTTCGAAATTGTAAATTTAACATCCAAAAGACTAATACAATATACTTCTTTTTTCTTTAATTTTTTTATCAAATTTGTAAATTTAACATCCAAAAGACAGTGTCAAGGACTATGTCCCCCCTAATAAAAAGAAAATACAAACAAAAATAATCAATAAATCAAATCTTTACTAAGTTAAACACAACAAAAGAAATAAAAAATTATGGATATACTAAATAAAAAAAAAGATTTATATATCAACAAATAAAAAATAGAAAAAATAAAATTCTTGTATGACCAAATGGATTAACATGACACATCTAACAAAGTGACGTCTAAGGAGAAAGAGTATAAAAGGAAGATGTAAATGTAAATGAAAATGATAAAAGACATTTTGATTATATATAGGGAAAAAGAATAAGCAAATTATATTTGAATCCCCTAAAATATGTGATGTAAAATTGGTTAATACAAAAGCAAGTGATTGGCTTACAAAGTAAAATGTGACACATGTTAAAATATTATTGGATTTCAAATTAAAAGGTGGCACTATGCTCTAATTTGATTGGATGAGTTATTAAAAAACACGTTTCTTTGACACAAAAAAAAGGAATATTGCATGAATGATGAAAGTAATTATTGTCATACAATTAGAATTGATTAAATAATACATTATTTCCTTATATCATTATTTGATGAGTTGTGTTATTAAACAACAATCAAGAAAAATGAATGACGATTTAAAATTCAAATTAGGAATTTTAATTTGTTATGAACCATTTGATTACCATTCCCCATGTAACACCCACGTCGTGGCTTTCGATATCCCGCTAGGTGGATACGAAAGGTTCCCGACCTAAGGGGAACGGTTTAAGCCGCAAGGGACCCCCACGACAATAGTAGGAACCGAAACACATCGGAATGAGAGGGATCGGGAGGCCGTGTAGGTATGGGACTACATGGTTGAAGGAAGGCTTATAAGAATTGTTAGGTACTACCCATATCAACAAGATGCATCTTCTTTTCGGGAGCTCAATCCATAGGAACTCCACAGTTAAGCGTGCTTGGCTTGGAGTAGTACTAGGATGGGTGACCTACCGGGAAGTTTCCCGGTAAGCATGTGAGTGAGGACAAAGCATGCTGAAAAGACTCGTGTTGGTTTGTGGGGTTAGTCGGCAATCCTGTAAACAGTCTGGGATGTTACACTTGGTATCAGAGCAGACCTCTCCCAGTACGGTGTGGTTCGGGGACGAACCAGGCGGAAGCTGGTGGGCATGTAACACCCACGTCGTGGCTTTCGATATCCCGCTAGGTGGATACGAAAGGTTTCCG
This sequence comes from Medicago sativa, assembly GCF_051527215.1. Classification (NCBI taxonomy): domain Eukaryota; kingdom Viridiplantae; phylum Streptophyta; class Magnoliopsida; order Fabales; family Fabaceae; genus Medicago; species Medicago sativa. Next base: position 33,444,583 of record NC_140755.1, on the reverse strand, counting down.
ACCTAAGGGGAACGGTTTAAGCCGCAAGGGACCCCCACGACAATAGTAGGAACCGAAACACATCGGAATGAGAGGGATCCGGAGGCCGTGTAGGTATGGGACTACATGGTTGAAGGAAGGCTTATAAGAATTGTTAGGTACTACCCATATCAACAAGATGCATCTTCTTTTCGGGAGCTCAATCCATAGGAACTCCACAGTTAAGCGTGCTTGGCTTGGAGTAGTACTAGGATGGGTGACCTACCGGGAAGTTTCCCGGTAAGCATGTGAGTGAGGACAAAGCATGCTGAAAAGACTCGTGTTGGTTTGTGGGGTTAGTCGGCAATCCTGTAAGCAGTCTGGGATGTTACACCCAACCAATGTGCAAGGGAAATATTTAATAAAAACAAACTTTAATTAATTTGATTTATTTGACCTTTAATAAATCATTTTTTGTGTTTATGAAACAGTAATAAAATTTTAATTGATTTAATAAGTAATACTTAAATCTCCTTAAAATAAAGTAATACTTAAATCAATGAAATTATTTGGATTTGTATCACTTTAATTTTAATACATTTTTTTTGGAAAAAATGGGAAATTATTTCTATAATTCGTTATCAAGAAATTATTATTAAATTCAAATAATATAGATTTCATTAGTTCATTAAAAAAAATTCATGGATTAGCCAAAAAAAATCAATTTGATAGGTATCAATCGATTAATGTTACAATAATATTTTGTATTAGAAAAATTATTAATTATTAAATTTATATATTGCATTACATTATAATATAAATAATATAACATAATTGATATGGTTAAAAAAATTAATACGGAAAGTTATTAAAATTCAAATGCTTGAGGATATAAGAATAGAAGAGTGCCACATGTTGAGACTTGCTTGAAATCCTAAATCATTGAGGAAGAGTGACACATGTCAACACCAAAAGAATAGTAAATTACTGCCATATAGAGACTTGAAATAGGTCGTAAATTTATATAATATAGATAACAGAACCGTACATAAAACATACCATGTATATATCTTTGTCATCGCTAAAACAGCAGATTGCATTTTTTTTTAGGATGGATGATGACGAAAGCAATCTGAAGTCATCCATTGCAGAAGATTTGCGAGATGTCCTAGACAATTATAACTCCTATGCAAAATCATACAGAATTGTACGAGAAACGCTTTTGCAAAATAATGCCCCTTCCGTAAAGTTGTGCATGTTAGGAAAGAGAGGATATGACGGTAGAAGGTACAATTTGCCTTCTGCTTCAGAAGTTGCAGCTTTAGTGGTGGGTGATTACGATGCAGCTGACTTTGAGCGCGATATCGTTGTCGAAGAGCAATCTGGTCTGTTAAAGCGCATATCCGTATTTGAATCATCATACTTGCCATTGCAGTATCCATTAATATTTGCTAGAGGTGAAGATGGATACCGGAGAGATATTAAATTCGATGATAGTCATAACGTGACTACCATTAAGCGACTTTTTGTGTCTATGAAGGAATGGTTTGCCTACGCAATACAGCATAGACACATCTCAATTTCAACATTGGTGTATTCAAGACGTTTGTTTCAACAATTTATGGTGGATGCCTACAACATGATTGAGTCTTGGAGGTTGAAGTGGTATAGAGATCACCAGAAAGAAGTACGAGCGGATATGTACTGGGGATTAGCTGAGGCTGTTCTTAGAGGAGAAACATCTGCATCCTCTATAGGTAAAAGAATTGTTCTCCCGTCGAAATTCGTTGGAGGTGCACATTACATGATTCAAAATTACCAGGATGCAATGGCCATTTGTGCATGGGTAGGATATCCCGATCTTTTTATTACGTTTACTTGCAACCATAAATGGTCAGAGTTGGTGGATTTTTTGAAAGAACACAATCTAAAATCGGAGGATAGACCCGATTTGGTGAGTAGAGTCTTCAAAATTAAGTTGACACAACTGATAAAGGATATCAAGAAAGGAAGCATTTTTGGCAAAGTCAGATCAGGTACTATTTCTGTACTTCTCCATTGATAATTTTTCGTTGCAAGTTTAATAATTGTGAACAGGCTAATAATGTTGATGTTGTTTATAAACATATACTAACTGTTTTTTTAATCTTTACGAAATTACACCTATATAGAAATAATTTTATATTATTTTACTATTCAATGTTAATCCATCAATATCATAGCCATCCACCATATGTTTTTTTTACCATAGTATTGAATGTTGAACATTGTAAAATAACATCTGAAAATAAGCAGACTTAATATTTATTCGTTTTTAATGGAGGATATATGTATGTGTTGTTGGTTTAACTACAAAATGTTTTCATATAAGAATAAATAGTTTGTTTGATATGTATCGCTTAATCTGAATGGATGCAGTTATATACACCATTGAATTTCAAAAGAGAGGACTGCCACATGCGCATATTTTGGTATTTTTGCAACCACAATTTCGTTGTGATCATCCAAGCAAGATTGACTGTAATATCCCGCCTGTCAGTATCGGAATATTACCAGTCGATCGTGCTAGAGGATTAAGTTTGAGGAAAGTAAGTTTATGGAAATAATTATTATGTGACGTCAGCTCATTACGGAATAAGTATCAGAGTCAGATTTAACACGACTGAGGTAAGGGCAATTTGGTAACTGCACGTTCAAAGGATATTTATTTTGGAAAGGGACCAAAATATCTCATTTTCTCTTCTTCTTTCTCTCTCTAGGTTGGAGAAAGGATTTTGCTCTCCCTTCTCTCTACTTCCATCGGCCTCTCTCTTCTCTCCCTACCTCATCATATCATCAAATCTTTTTCCCCATGGATCATACATCATGGTTTCCTTCTCCTCCTCCCTCAAAGAATAACTAGAAGCTTTGGATTGATTTCACTACTTTCCCTCCTCAAGAGAAAATCATGAGATTAAGGTTTTATTGAAGAAAGCTTGGGGTGGAATAAAGATGGTCAAGCAAGGATCATGGTGTTTTAGATTGCAAGGAAACAACAAGTTTGAGATGGTATGAGCTAAGAATGCAAGAGGATCAAGCTAGGGTTTTGGTTGCTTGGAACTTGAAGATGGCTCAAGAAACTTGCTAGGTGAGTTCCATAGATAGATTATCCCACCTTTGGGTTGTGCAATTCTTGTGAGAGAATATGAATTTTGCTAAGTTATGTTAGATTATAGAAATTAGGGTTTTAGTACCCCTTTGTACCATTTATGATCAAAACATGTTAATGATGCCATGTACTTCATTTATAACTGTTTTTATGTGTTCTGGTAGTGCCAGGTACATTATGATGCTTAGATTTGAGGTTTTGAAGTAAAAATACGTTTTCTGCAGAATTCTGGACTGCTACAGTTCACCAGGCGAAATAGAGCTCGCCATGGCGAGCTGGGGATCAGTGCTCTCTGGAGTAGCTCGCCATTTAGCTCGCCATGGCGGAAAATTTCGCCTGGCGAGGAAATATTTGGCCAGGCGAAATTGACTGCACAGCATGTGTTGTCAATTCGTTTCGTGGCGAGGAAATATCTGGCGAGGCACGATCTTGCAGTATCTTTTAAACTATGAAACCCCTCAATTCCAAGTGCCTAAAGTACAATTTCAAACAAGGTTTTAAACAAGAATAAGGCATGACAAAACACTAACAATGTTTGATAATAAATGATACACAAGAGAGTTTAATCACAATTACTCGGTAGCAAGTTAATCATTAAGGAAGGGGAAGAAAGTAGAGCCTCGGCATAGTTGTCGAGAACTAGATAGTTATGCATAGAATGTATTTATGCTAAGATGTGAAAGGTTAGATATCTATTCACAAGTAAGATAGCAAGTATTAAGTTACCTCTAGTGGGATCGTTTAAGGATCCGAGGTAAAAGAGATAGTATGAATAGGTTTAACGTTCATACATGCATAAGACTAAGTTTTTAATAAGAGTGTCATGTCTCTTGTAATCCTTCAATGGTTGGATTCAAGGGGTTCCCCAAGGGGAATGGTTAAGCCGAAAGGGAGCCGCATTTCACTAAGTTAAGGTGTCGTGTCTTTTGTATTCCTTCCAAGGTTGGATATAAAAGGTTCTCCAAGGGGAACGGGGTAAGCCGTAAGGGACCCGCACGTCACTAAGGGAGTCCGGTGCGCTCTTGCTAAGCATTTCACCGGAAGTAAGGGATTAACTTCCGGGGTTACTCCACCCGGGACTAATCCGTAAAAATTGAACTCAGATAATTGTTTGTTCAACGCTAACTTAATCAATGAATCTGATTATGCATTGCATTAGACATGTTTATATGTTATGCTATAGAGCCTTGGCGTAGACCGTCAAGAACTAGAAAGAATATTGACGTAGAACGTCAAAGAACTAGCAAGCTAGAAAGAGTCACTTTGTGGCAAGATGTGATAGGTTGTTAGATACAACGTATTCATTTAAGTAAGCAAGTAAAGAAAGATTTACCGATGATGATCTTAGGTTCCTCTAATCGTCCGGTTTAGAATCGTGTCATGACTTTAGTATGTGAAGTCCTTGATGAATAGAGCGTATCTTGGCATTGCGGTTTAGATTTCCCTTTGACCGCCATGACACGTATAAGAAGAGAAGCCCATAACAAGTAAGAGAAGAACCTATGACGGGGCTAGTATGCACGACCGTCTAGGAAAGCATGTCCCCACACACGTATAATCAACTGACAGGTTGTAATATAGACACGTGGTGACCGTAGGTTTCCCCCGAGGTTATCTATAGCCTAGGGTTAGGTGGAACTCACTGAGACATTATGTCTCATCCCAATCCTTATTTGTTTCAGATATCAGGATGGTTTTGCAAGCTAGTAGCCGTTTGGATGTTGCGACAAGTGTTCGTTCGTACCAGCTGCATGATGTTATGGATATTCAAGAATGCATTTATTAAACTTTAGAAAAGTTGAGTTGTAATCTCATTGTACAAACGCCTTTGTTGTATAAGTTTTTCACTTGGAGTTTTAATGTTGTAAATTTTTAATGTATCCAGTACTAAACTAACGCACATTCTAGACTTTCTAGATACGTCTAGTATGGGTGTTAGCTCAATTGGTAGTGGGAATGCATTGAACTAGTACTTAACCCCAGGTACTAGGTTCGATTCCCACGGGAGGCAAAAACACCACTATAGGGGGGGTGGTGATTAAGCCTGTGAGTAACAGTGCCGGGGGCTACAGTGCCTAGCCGGGACCCGCCTGGGCTGTTACATTGACAAAATCATATGTGCTGAGATTCTTGACAAAGTCCATGAGCCATGACTATTCGACATTGTGACATCTCTTATGATCCATGTGGCAATCAAACTTCAGGTTCCCCTTGCATGCTAAATGGAAAGTGCACCAAGTACTTTCCAAAGAAGTTTGTTGATAGCACATCCATCGACTCCGAAGGATATCATGTTTACAAGAGAAGAGACAATGGTGTTTTTGTTAAAAAGGGTGAATCATTTGTTGATAATAGGTATGTTGTTCCATACAACCGAAGTCTGTCGTTAAAGTATAATGCTAATATCAATGTTGAGTGGTGCAATCAATCGAGGTCCATCAAATATCTCTTCAAATATGTCAACAAAGGTCACGACCGTGTTACGGCGTCTTTCTACATTCCTAGCGATGAACATTATGATGAGATTAAGATGTACTACGATTGTAGGTATCTTTCTGCATGCGAGGCTGTGTGGAGGATATTTTCCTTTGACATTAACTACAGAGAGCCTTCAGTTGAACGATTAAATTTTCATTTAGAAGGTGAGGAACCGGTGGTGTATGAGAATCATGAAGAAATTGAAGAAGTAAGCAAAAAGCCACATGTACGTGACACAAAGTTCATAGCTTGGATGGAAGCAAACAAATCGTACCCTCAAGCAAGAGATCTAACTTATGGTGAGTTTCCATTCAAATTTGTGTGGAAGGCAAATGAAAGGAGATGGTCACCAAGAAAGATTGGTGTGTCAATTGGAAGGATTCACTTCGTACCCCCTAGATGCGGTGAAAAATTTTATTTGCGAACTTTACTTAACTATGTCAAGGGTCCTACATCTTACGAAGATATTAAAACTGTGGCTGATGTCAAGTATAAAACTTTTAAAGAGGCTTGCTTTGCTCTTGGTTTATTCGAGGACGACAAGGAGTTCATAGATGCGCTGAATCAAGCAGCTCAATGGGGAACTGCAAAATTTCTGCGTAATTTATTTGTGGCTTTATTGGTATCAAATCAATTTTCACATCCAGAGGTTGTCTGGGAAAGACTTGGTAGCATCTAAGTGACGATGTTTTGAGACAGCAGAGACGTGTTCTACGTGTACAAGGTACATAAATGCTTTTAATTTGTAAAGATTATTCACTTTATGTTCTCATGCAAGCTCAATAACTGTATATTCAACATTATAACATATGTGCTAAAGCTGATACCATGAGTTATAAACTCAACAACTAATAGTTGATCCGTATTCCACTATGATATCAACTTTATATATAGATGATCCGATTTATAACAATAACTGTCATATCTGGCTAATAACATTGCAATTTATAGACCTATTTAATCTTTTACATAACCACTATTATTAAAATGCAGCTCCTTTGTAATGTTGACTGTTTTATGATAGGAAATGATTAAAAAGACCCAGCAGAAAGTTTACATTTATAATATAATCTCAGCTTTATAAGATGTTTAATAAACATACCCTATAGTAATGGTTGAATTTTTATATTGTAAAGCTGGAAACCATCGTAGATTGTTCATTCAAATTCCAATAATTTATATTTATTACTTCTCTTATGTGCAACATACATTGGAACTCAAGCCTGTTAATATATGTTATAATATAACTTATTCAATCCATTGCAGATTTGGTGTTGGATGATTCACAATTGCACAAGTATGCACCTGCAGAAATTGAACAGTTGGTGCAATGTCATGGTAAATCTTAGAAGGATGATTATCCCACTATGCCTCGACCTGACGTGTCGTTAATCCATCAATCCCGCAACAGACTTATGTATGATGAGCTGAGATATGATCGTAATGTTTTGAAAAACGAGCACAGCAAGCTGATGGAGACAATGACACAAGAGCAAAAACATGTGTACGACAAGATAATGTCAAGGGTTGATGCAGACGAACCAGGGTTATTCTTTGTTTACAGATATGGTGGAACTGGTAAGACCTTTATATGGAGAGCTTTATCAGCTGCAATTCGATCTAGAGGTGATATTGTGTTTACGGTTACGTCCAGTGGTATTGCTGCACTGCTCATACCTGGTGAAAGAACAACTCACTCGAGGTTTGCTATTCCATTCATAGTTGATGAGTGTTCAACTTGCACCATACACCCCAAAACTAATTTAGCTGAACTTATTGACAATGCAAAGCATATTATTTGGGACGAAGCTCCTATGATGCACCGACACTGTTTCAAAGCCCTTGATCGAACTCTTAGAGACATTCTCAGGCATCGCAACAACGATAGACTAGATATCCCTTTTGGTGGAAAAGTTGTTGTCTTAGGAGGTGATTTTCGGCAGGTTCTTCATGTTGTACCGAAAGGTACAAGACCAGATATTATCCATGCTAGCGTTAATTCATCGGTTCTATGGAATAGTTGTGAAATGTTAACGCTGAGCACGAATATGAGGCTCTTGCACAGATGTTCAATCAATGACTACCAGGAAAGGAAGGAATTTAGTGACTGGGTGTTGGGAATTGGTGATGGCTGCATTGGTGAAGATAATGATGAGTACATCAAGGTTAAAATTCCTGATGATCTGTTCATACATTGTTGAGGTGATCCTATTGCATCCATTGTTGAATGCATTTATCCTTCTCTTATAAATAATATGCATGAAACATCATTCTTCCAGGACAGAGCTATAATGACACCAAAGAATGTTACCGTTGAAGAGATTAATGACTATGTGTTGTCTCTCATACCCGGAGAAGAAATGACATATTTAAGTTGTGATTCTCCATTGTCTAACCCATCCACGGTGAATAGGCCTGATGATGTGCACACACCCGAATTTCTGAACACAATTACTGTATCAGGGCTTCCTAATCACAAAATCAAGTTAAAGGTAGGAGTGCCTGTTATGCTGTTGAGGAATCTGGACCAATCCGCAGGCCTATGCAATGGTACGAGACTTATAATTACAAGGATGGGTAGATATGTTCTTGAAGGAAGGGTGATAACAGGTAGCAACATTGGAGATAAGGCTTACATACCGAGGCTCTCACTTGCACCATTAGATACCAGGATTCCGTTCAAATTCCAACATCGACAGTTTCCTATATCAGTGTGTTTTGCTAAGACTATCAACAAGATCCAAGCACAGTCACTCAAACAAGTTGGTGTGTACCTACCTCAACCCGTATTCTCTCACGGCCAACTTTATGTTGCAATATCCAGAGTAACCTCAAGGAGTGGTCCGAAGATTTTGATGACTGATGAGAATGGTGTTAGTATGGATAGCATTAACAACGTTGTTTACAAAGAAGTTTTTCGTAATCTACCAACATGAAATGTTCCGTTTCTCTTAACATGTATTATTATGTTTAACATTGTATGGTCACAAACAGTTTATTAATCGCAACATACTACCATATTTTATTTATTTGAATGACGTATTTGTCGTCAATATGACCCGTGCGGCACCACGGGTGCAAGGTCTAGTTATCATTAAAAAATAAACACACAACGAATGTGTTTATTTTGTTGTCAACAAAAAAGATATATATATATATATATATATATATATATATATATTGTCAAGTTGTCTAGTGGTTAGAGCTCACATATTTTAAATGTGGAGAAGTAGGGTGTTCGGGGGTTCGAACCCCGGCCCCTGCATATAATATGCAATATATATCTTACCAACCGAGATAAACTCACGGGTATATAAAGATATATATATTATTATATTAAAAAAAATGGAAGCAAAAATAATAAATATCGAGGCACTAAGCTATCAAGTATTTTTTCCGAAAGGAAGCTATCAAGTATTTGTTTTTTTTTTTTTTGAGGGCATCAAGTATTTGTTTTTAAAATTATATGTTATAAACCACCAAATTGATCTATGTTTTTGTAGGTAATTCTCAAATTAGTTCCTGACTTTATTAACATTTCAAACTAGTCATTGTCTTTGTCAAAAGTTTCTCAATTTGGTCCATCGTCATGTGACAAAAATATGAAGACAGTGACCTAATTGAGAAACTTTTGGCAAAGATAGGGACTAATTTAAAATATTAATTGAGTCAGTGACTAATTTGAGAATGACTTACAAAGACAGGGATCAATTTGGTGGTTTACTCTATGTTAAATTATACTACACATTCGGTCAAAAAAAATTGGTCAATTAAACATATAATTGAACCGATGCATCATAAAAATGGCACCATATGGGTTATATTAGATTATGATGAGTCAAAATGGATTTTAAATAAGATAGTAAGGGTAAAAATGGAAGAAAAAAATGATAAGCTATAAGTTAAAAGCTCAAACACTATTTGTAATAGCGTCTGAAAAATATGTTATAAGTTCGAGAAATAAGCTATAAGCTTGTGACAAGATGACATTTATCAAACAAAGCTTTTTTAGTCATACGAGCTTATCTGCTATAAGCTAGCCTTTTGTGTTTAACAAACACGCCCCGTAAATGTGAAATTTGGAAAACCAAAAGTCTAACAAAAATTGAAGCAAACAAAAGGATAAATAATGAAGGACTCTTTGCTAAGTTACTCATGTTTTAAAGAGAAAGTCAAACTTAAAAAAAAAAAAACACACACACAGAATACAAAGAGTTTTTTGCTCGACAGAAAACAAAGAGTATTTTCTTTTCTAGGAGTTCTTTGAGTTTCATCCGATGCCTTTTTCCAGAGATTATCTCACAATGGACTATTGAGCTTATCACTAATTGGAGACCTTTTTTCATAGTTAGAAGAAAAAAATTGAGGTCTAAAGCCCTTACTTGAACCTTCTATCTATTGGATTGACCCTGATTCTGAAACACTTGTTCGCATTTTTTTTGACCGTTTCTTTTCCCACCCTATGAGTTTCATGCATGTCCTATGCAGTTCGGATTATAGAATCCGAACGGCATAAAAACCCCCATAAATCCTCCAAAAACACGTTGAAACATTTCAGATTTTAGAATTCGAATAGGCCGTGCGAAAAACTCATAGGGTAGGAAGATCAGTAACAGCCTTTTTAAATGCATCCTAGTTCATTCTTTGCCCATATAATTAACTACGAAAAGAAGGTTAACAAGTGTCCTAAAAACATTTGTTAAAAAGTTTAAAATGAAAATTTTACCTTAAAAATTGTATATTTAACACATTGAAACAACAAAAAAATATTTTTTCTATCTGAATTTCATCGTAGTTATCATGTCCTTAGGACACTTGTTGACATGACATTTTATTTTTAAACAACATGACCTTTTTGTTAAGCATCCGAGTTCATTCTTTGCACAGATGATTAATTACGGAAAGAAGAAAAGTTTCATCCAAGTATATATGACTCAAAAAATTGATTAATTCCAACTACAGCACTAAGGAGGAAAATTCAACATTACGTTCAAACTTCCATATAGTTCCATTATGTAATAAACGAAACGTACTGTATCAATTAATTCTTACTTTTAAAGAAAAAAATAAAAATATGTCACGTGTCATTTATGTTCTTGACATGGTATAGTTGAGACGTTTATAAGAAAAGGGAAAATTATATCCTTGAAGTAATGTTACTTGTCACTTATTCATAGATTAATAAATTGCATGGGTTATTATATCATGTATGTATGTATTGATATAGATGATCCTTCTTCTAGACATGTAAGTTTAAATTATGCCCTCTTTCTTTCTCCATTTTCTCTCTCTAATGTTTGGGTATACATGATGTGAACATACCCAATATAGTAAGTTGTTTGAGATAATGTTTGGGTATACATGATGTGAACATACCCAATATAGTAAGTTGTTTGAGAGGAACACAATCCAAGATTCCAAGCTAACACCACCAAACCAACTCAAGTGGGTCAAAATGTTAGTGAAGTTATTGTTCACATTCATGTAAAACTTATTAAATCAATAAATTTGATCATTTAATTGTGTTTTACGAGCCTTCTGCTAGTTTATCCTCAACCTTGTTAGTTGATGATCTAGGTGTGTCTTTTGTAAGGAAGTAGTGAAGATACATTTTGAATAGAATATGGGGTCATTGGTTCGAGTCGTAGGTTTGTTGTCTTTTTGAAGTTTAACTTTCACTGTGCAGGTTTATCCATTGCATAAAGCCATAAACCCTTGCAAACTTTTTTTTGCCTTCAATAATTTTATTTTCGAATGACAACTGTTAGTAATTAGTTGTTAAATTAATACTTATGTTCGAGTTTGAACTCAGAACCTCCAACACTATATCAGGCGGTGATTAAGGTTGTTTATTTAAAATGTTGATTTTTTTTCTTATTTGACTTTTTTTCTTTGAATAAGTATGTCTTTTAGGGGAAGATTATTTGAGAGTAACTTCCTCTAGTGACATTTATAAGAAAAAAATACTTTTCAGGTTCATTGAATACATAATGTATTTAGCCTATATATAGGTCAAATACATTAGATATTGAATGAATCTAAAAAGTATTTTCTTTTATTATAGATGTGACCGGAGGGAGTATTGCGAAGCCTATTGCTCTATTTTTTATTATTAAAAAACTAGCATTATTTTATAAGAGTTTTTTATTATTAATTACTAACGTTATGATGGGCACTACATATTTGTCTTTCCACTCCTTTTATTGTGTTAGTGCATATAAATTAGGAACAATAATTTTTTTAAAATTTGAATTTTGATTAAAATTATAGGGATATATATTTTATACTTCGTATTGTAAGAAATTGTACTTATAATTTTCAATGAAACAGATAATAAATCAATTATAACATAAAGTTTTATCTTTTTGAATAACACCAAAAATATTGCATTCTTATATGAAAAATTATTGAAGGGAATATTTAGAAGTGAAAAAGTCACCCCAAAACCATATGTATTATCTTTATATATATAGTATAGATATAGACATTTAAATATAAGATAAATTATTAACTTTGTTAATGACAACAACAATATAACATATGAATTATATAATATATAAAGGGTTAAATATATTTTTGGTCCCTATAAATATGTGAACCTTTTGTTTTAATCCATCTAAAAAAATTCTTATTATAGGAAAATTGTTTAAGGGTGTAATTGGATTAATGAAAATTTCAGCACAAATCCCATATGCCCTTTATATAATATATAAAAGGGTTAAATATATTTTTTATCTCTATAAGTATGTGAACCTTTTGTTTTAGTCCATCTAAAAAATTTCTTCAACTTTTAGTCCCTAAAAAAAATTTCATCTTCACTTTTGGTCCCTGCTTTAAAGTAAACTAATACGTAGAAATCATATTTTTGAATAAAATTTTGCAGAAAAATTCATAATGTTATAAGAATCTCTCCAAAAAAAATATTAGAATTTTTTAACAAAATATGAATTTAATATGAATTTTTATAATTTTGACAGTTAAAAACTCATATTTAATTTGCGTTTTGTTAAAAAATTCAAATTTTTTCTATGATTTTTTTTTGACAATATTCTACACATTTCTACACAATTTCATTAAAAAATACAACAATTTACTTAAAAATTGGGACCAAAAGTAATGATTGAAAATTTTATAAGGACTAAAAATTGAAGAAAATTTTTAGAGGGACCAAAACGAAAATTTGGTATATTTATAGGAATCAAAAATATATTTAACTCTATATAAAATATAGATATAGATATAGAAGTATATATATTTTAAGGATATAATTGGAATAATGAAAAAGTCAATTCAAAATCCCCTATTATCTTTATATAGATATAGATAATGAAAAAGTAGGCTTAAAATCCCTATTTTCTTTATATATAACATCGACGTAGGTTAAATTACACCGGAAGTCCTTTAAGTTATTCAATTGTAACAAATTCATCCTTTAAGTTTTTTTTGTATCACTTACGTCCTTTAAATTATTTAATTTTAACAAGTTAGACATTTAAGTATTGTTTGTAGCACTTAGGTCCTTTAAGTTATTTAATTGCAACTTTTAGATCCCAAATAACTTACATTTTTAAGATTTAAAATCCTTCAAATTGTTACGGTTAAATAATTAAAGGACCTCGTTGGTACAAAAGAAACTTAAAGGATCAACTTGTTACAACTATCTACTTAAATGACCTAAGTGGTAAAAAAAACTTAAATGACTATTTTGTTACAATTTAATAACTTAAAAGACCTTTGGTGTAATTTAGCCTATCGATATATTTCTTTATTTAATACACAATCAATTTTTAATTTCGTTAGAAGAAAATATTTTTATTTATTTTTGTAAAATATAGTTGTATAATTTTATTTTTTATGAAAGGTCTCATTTCAATTTTCTCTTTAGGGCTCCAAATATGTTGGGTTGGCCTTGTGTGGCTGATGTCAACGACGGTGCAAGTAAACGTACGTGGATGAAAAATCTTTCACATGAGAGGGGACAGAATGAGTTAATGACTCACACTTAAGGGGAAGATTGTTGTAGTAAATGTTAGGTTGAAAGTCCCAATTTGTTAGAAAAATTGGAAGTTGAACACTTTATAACTGAGAGAATTCATAAACTCAATATCTTAAGGTTTAAATTAATTAAATACGATATCTACTACCTCCGTCCCTAATTATAAGCAAATTTGACTTTTTTGGTTCATTCAATTATTGATGTATGTGGTTCATATTATGGACCACATACATCATTAATTGAATGAACCAAAAAAGTCAAATTTGCTTATAATTTGGGACGAAGGGAGTAACTCACTTATGTGATTTTTTTCTTAATCCAATATAGACCATCCTCGACCCTCCACATAATTCCCAAAATTAACTCATATCAAATGAGTACTATATATATATTTAATGAACTTGAAGTTTTGATATGCATATCTCGAGAACAAAATAAAATAGAGCTCTAAGATGAAATCTTCCCAAAAAATGGCAACACACTTTTTCCGATCTTTTCTCTTTGGACTTTTATGCATTGCGTTTGTCCTGGCTTCCGGTAAGAAAATTAAAAAACAATATTCTTTCTTTAAAAGAAAGTTTTTGCTTAATTCAACAATTTGTTATAATCTTGTACATCGTTGTTACCATATAAATTATCTATACCTTAAAATGAGTTTTGAAATTGTAAATTTTAATTTTGTAGCAGGATCAACACCACCAAGTCTGAACCCTTCAGGTGCTGTTAATTGCCTTGGTCCGGTGCCATGTGAGGAATGCCCCCAAAGGTGCATGAGCATCGGAGCATCATCCTATACTTGCGGCCTACTCACTTGTTGTTGTTGGTATAATTGAAATAAATTGCATTATATTATATACTACTATTATAAATACTTATATACTTTTCTTAAGATCGAATAAACTAATAAATAAGAAACATCTTCCTTTAAAAAAATAAAATAAGAAACATCTGCCATATTGTTATATCTGATCTCAGCAGATGAGAAAGTACGTGGAAAACTTGAAAGAAGAAGGACCACTGAATCTTGAGAAAGTATTGTGAGATATCTGATCTAAACACAAGCTAGATTACATAAGAGTTAATTTCTATGTACCATATGTGTAAATCAGTTGATATCCAATGAAAAATTACTATTTCACGATATCACAATACTTTAGTAACAATATATATATATATATTCTTTTTTTTTTTTGTTGACAAATTTAGTAAAAATATTTAAAAACTAATGGTATGTTATAAAATAACAATATGCCTTAATGGTTTTGCAGCCGAAGCCTCCTTTCTTAATCGGATTAATGTAAGGGTCCGAATTGGAATGGTTAAAAAAATATTGGCTGGGAAAAATTAATTATACAATATAGAAAGTCACCAAAATCCTGACCCAAAAAAAAAAAAAAAAAGTCACCAAAATAATTTAATTCTTTATTTATTTTACGGCCTATCAGAGAACAGAGGAAACAACCTTTTTTTTTACAACAAAGAAATTCATTAATTAATATATAAGTAAAAAAAAGTACAAGTAGTGTATTATACCCATGTGAATAGAGATTAATTACAAGTTGCATTACACTCTCTCCATCCAAAAAAAACATCACAAATATTACAAAATGAGATGACGTCAGACTTGTCACTAGACTTCACTTTTGGGTGAATTTGGTGTTCTTCATGTGCGTTTCCTTGTTGAATAATCCATGAGAAAAATTGGGGTTGATCTTTTAAACTCATAATGTTGTTTTTGGATTTTGAAAAAAAAAATTTCAGCTAATGAAAATATTACTAGGTTGACCAACCACAACGTCCCTAGGATGATACAATCAAGATCGTTGTTTCGATTTACTAGTTTATTTGTTGAAAATTATTCTAGTATTACACGCTCAATATGCTATTACGTCCACACTTATATGGTAATGTGACCACTAAAAACTGTTCTAGAATTGCATTCTTAATATGACTATTACGTTTGCACTGATATGGTACGTACTATGACCAACTTGGAATCTAAGGGATACAAAAATGAGATGAAGAAAAAGAACTTGATAAATCAACAGCAGAGAGGGGGAGGAGAGAGAAAGAAATTCTAAAAATTTAAAGAACTCTTTGCTGTGATTTGTGAGTTATGTAAAATCCTATGTTTATATAGAGCTTTGCAACTGAAATCAGCAAGAATTGTGGAAGAAAACTTGGGCCAAAGAATTTGCTTGGTGACTAAGACAAAAGCACCCAAAAAAAAAAAATCTTTAATTTCACACACATCAGTTCAAAGTCATAAGACTTGGCGTTACTCTTCAATTTTTCATCAATACCAACTAAGGTTCCAACACATACCATTACAATTATCATACTAGAGAATCATAGTTTTTTTTCGAGTGATTCAAGAGAAATTCATGTTTTCTTTTCGTTTTAACCATAAATCTAACTTTTTTCGACATGAGATTTCTCTCAACTTGGTGGACGATTCTTGAAATCAATATGGAACTTCTCTAAATCATATCACGACTAACAAAACATAACACATATTCATCGATTGATATCTGTTTAATACAATTTATCATAATTCATATTAACAAAATCCAACATGCCTAGCTTCAGATTTTGTTGATTTCTTCTTTTGTGGGTCTGGTTTATGACCACCCACTCTATTTGTATTTTTTATTAATGATGAAATTCTTAAGGTGAGTTGAAGATGATTGATAAATTTGTTGTGCCAACCAAATTAGGATCTGTATAACTATGTTTTTACACGCCATCTTTGTTTTTATTGTTAATAAAATAACAATATCGACTTATAAAAACAAAAAGGAAATTTCATGATTTTATATTAATTTAATCTGAAATTTATCTTTCAAATTGTATTACATTTGTATTAGTTGAAACTTACTATAGGTATTCAGTCATGAAATATGCACAATCAACACTTGAAAGTTTACCCATTATTACTCACTCAATCCCTTTTTATAAATACTTTAAAAAACACAGGTACTTTAATCAACACTTGAAAGTTTACCCATTATTACTCACTCACACGGCTACACGTGTATAATAATACGCCGCTTTAAGGCTAAGCGCTTAAAGGAGCACGTCATCTTGTCTGCACCATGTCATACAGGAGCATGCCTCCTCGTTAGGATCACGTTATACGTGTCCTTCCCCACTCCTAATCACACGCCACATAACCTGAAGACGGTTATGCCACGAACGCGCCTATATTAGGGTGAACTTGCTTCACCCTCAAGGTACACATTACTTTTCACAACACTTCTTACACTCTATCTTTCAGTTCCATTATTGACTTGAGAGTTGGAATGCTAACGTGCCTGCAAGCACCTATCGTGCCACTGCGAAGACTTATCGCCACTGTACCGGAAGCCTTTCCCGATCACCGAAACATTCTCTGCCACCGTTGCGACTCAACTGTTCTCACCGGACAGATCATTTAGCACTAGAAGGAGGGAATCGTTCGCTAAACCACCACGGTCCAACGATCCTCCACCGTAACCGTTTTTTGTTACGCGCATCTATGTTGTAACCGTTTTTAGTTACACGTTCCTCCACCGCAACGGTTAACAGTTACCGCTCCTACCTTCGAAGTAATGGCTGGAACTCGCCAAAGAACCACCACGAGTTGTTCCTCCACCTCTCAAGCACCACGTTCGACGATCCAAATCCTCCAAAATCGAACGATTTCGATTCTCAATCCAGTGAATCCTGAGGGAAGCGACACTATCCTCGATACTACAACTGGTGTTCGCACTGCAACCGCCTTGAACACAACGACACTGCCTCCGCCTCTTCCGTCGTTGGAGGACGTTCCTCCGTCTCCTCAAGCTTCACCGCCTCCGGAGACGAACGAAATCCTCACGAACCTGGTAAATCTGTTTCGCCAACAGAATGACAGACTCGAACGCGTGGAGAAGAATCAGGAGAAAATTCTGACGGTAATCGCCACGCATATCAGAGAATCTCAACGGAACAAGCATCAGACTACGCCTTTGGTAGTAAACAACGCTAGCTCCACGCCGGTGGACTTCTAGAGAAAAGTCAAGAAGCCTTCCGAGGATTCAGACGAAGGAAATAGCGGAACATATCCGCGTCATTCGGAACGGTACACGTATTTGAAATGCCTTGAAGAAAAAGATTCTCGCTCACACCACGGTCGACCGAAGGAAGGAGAGTACACTCCAGAGCGCCATCGTAGAGACCGCCACAAAGGACCTTTCACCAGAAGAATAGTAAAGTATTCAATTCCCCCGCGCTTTCACAAAACCACCAAAACTAGAGACCAATGACGGCACGGCAGATTCGGACGAAAACGTAGAACACCTCGACCTCGTAGAAGATTAACACCGCGCGAGAAGCACGGTCTAGTGCAAATTATTTGTCCTCACAGTGAAGGGTGCTGCCATGGTTTGGTTCAAGGTTTTACAGGACAACTCTATTGATTCGTGGGAAGAACTGTGCAGTGAGTTCACGTCCTACTTCACCTCAAGGCGGAAGTGACCGAAAACCATGGCAGCTCTGAATGTTATCGTCCAAAACAAGAAAGAAACTTTAAGGGAGTATGTGCAACGTTTCACCTAGGCGGGCGTGGAAGTATTGGGCTCCCACGACAGACTGAAGTGTTTCATATTCAAATGCAACCTTCGTGATGATCGTAAGTTTAAAGAAAAGTTAGGGCTTCGGCCGGCCAAGGATATGAATGACCTCCTGACGCGCGCCCAATCGTACATCAATTACGAAGAAAAGAAGCAAGCAGAGGAAGCACAAAGAAACAAGCAATCGAACAGGATTGGCTACGATAGGTGTCGGGGAGACAATGAAAAGGTTAGAGGCTCACGCCTTCGGTTCACAGATTACACCCCGTTAAACGCGTCATGGGAGACCATCCTCCGGGAATGCTACACCACATAATTCAAAGAGGCGGGCATCAAACAACCCCAACCGCTGAAGGAGTCCACTAAAATAGGTAAAACCAGGTTCTGATGCTTCCATCGTTGCCATGGCCACGACACCAACGACTGCTACCATCTCAGAGACACCATTGAGGAGTTGATAAAAAGAGGGAAACTGAGCCGCTTCATGAAAGACACCGGATGAAGAGATGAGAAGCGGAAAAGGAACTCACCACGAAAAAGCCCCAAAAGCAGCGAATCCCCTAGAAGGATGTGCTCCCCAAAGCAGAAGGAGTCCCCCCTGGAGAAGGAAATAGATACCGTTGAAGGAGGGACAGAAGGCCCAAGCAGTACTAGCAAAGCAAAGACATGCGCACATTCCTGGGGACAGCCAAGAGGAAAATCGCCCAGCTCATGGCGGTCCATGCCACCGCAGCAATCCCAATAACCAAGAGGAACTGTCCCATACTCGATTTCTCGGACGAAGAAAAAGTGAACAACTACTCCAACGAGATATTCCCCCTCGTCATCATCGCGGGGATACGAGGACATGACATCGCTAGATGTTTGATCAACGAATGGAGCCTAGTGGATATCCTATAATAGGATGCATTCGAGAAGCTAGGATTAAATGAGTCGGATTTGAAGTCGTACGACGGACCGGAACTACAGGTATTTAATGGAACAAGTACCCGTCCGTGGGGATACGTCAACCTAGAGGTTACCTTCGGCGAAGGGACCTGCGAACAGACGGTGGAGACTACCTTTTTTGTGGTCCCTGTAATATCCGTCTATAATTGCATCTTGGGACTCCCAACGCTGGCGGCCTTAGATATCGTCACCTCAACCTTCCACCTGAAAATGAAGTATCATGGAGACAACAGAGAGGTGGTCACAATCCACGCAGACTTAAACAGTGCTAACAGATGCTATAAGGCCTTCCAAAAACTCGAGGCTGCCTCCGCACAAAGGTTGAACCCCTCAAGAAAGAAAACCAAAGGACGGACCCACGCCGTCGACAAATGAAGCCTTTCCATACAGGTACTTCCACGAAGAGACACATGGCAAATCAAACACGCCGACATAGCTAAGCAGAAATAAACAACTTTATCATAAATCCGTAACTACGATAATATCAATATAAATTCACTGCCAATAAAACCATTGTAAATATATTTCCACATATTAACAAAATGAACCATTGTAAATATATTTCCACATATTAACATGTGTTCTTAATAGTATTGCCATGATAATCTTTTAGTTGCTGCTATGTCCATTGCCTTTTGCTTGAGGACAAGCAAAGATTCAAGTGTGGGGGAGTTTGATGAGTCATTAATTAGTCTATTTTATTGCATTATTTAGTTTAGTTTTATTAAAGATTTAGTTTTATTTTATTGCATTTTATTTCCTTTTAGAATATTTTACTTTAAATTGCTTTTTATTATATTTTAGGAACGAATATATGGTGGAAGGTGTCTTGGAGCAAAAGAAAGAGGACTGGAGCAAATACGGTATAGAAATACGAAGATACGGGACAAAAATATGCTCCCACCAAGTTAGAAGCTTGGCACGGCCAGTGCCAACATGTGGCACGGCCGTGCCACCTCCAGAAGCCACTTTTGCTGCTTTTCTTCAAGCCCAAGTTACTCCGTTGCAGCTTTACTGTTTTGCCCTTTTAGTTGCTTAGTTTCTAAGTCGATTGTAAAGCTATAAATAGAGTAGCTCTCCACCATAAACATTCACTTTACTTTTGCTTAGAATATTTCAAGTATTATTTCAATAAAGTCTTTTATTTTATTTACCTTCCTTCGCAATTTATTTTATTGTCTTCTCTCTTCTTCCCCCATGTCTACGATGAACATGAGTGAGTAGACTTCTTTGTCTTGGGATTGTTGGAAAAGTCTAATGACATAATCCTAACAAACCAAGCTTTAACCCTAATTCTATGTAGCCGTAATTTCTAATTTATATTCACCGTTTTAACATGAATTAACAATTATCAAACTGTGGAAGCGAAAGCGGAGGGTTTGATAATTGTTAATCCATTATCCCAAACATCAATTCATAAAGCGAGAGCGGAGCTTTGATGTTGGAACAAGTGAATCTAGACAATAATTGCAAGACAGCGAAATAGTCCTTGCAATTATTGAGACACGAGTAGTTTCAATCCTTATAAGCATCTTCTAGTAATCAAGTCAGCGAAATAGGCTTGGTTACTAGAAGTAAACTCTCACCGGACTTTCATCGGAAAGGTGAGGGGCTAAAGGGAAACCAGTCTTAGGAAATTACGGTGTAAACCATAGAATTTGAAGTTAAAGTCTTGTCTAGTGAAAGATTTGTTATTATGACAAACCAATAATCTCAAGGCTCTTTATTATTATTGTTATTTACCTTCAGCAATCAAAACCTCCTTTATCAAACTTTCTTCTCCTCTAATCATTCTTTAAAGGTTAATTAAGTTGAACAACTCCCTAGCGGAACGATACTCTTCTTACTACTATTACTTCGATAGGCCGTGCACTTGCGGTTTGGCCCTTTCAGCCACCTTCTAGGACGAGGGTTTCGCTCCATACGCCCAAAGGGGGAACTATAAATGCAAAACACGCAAAGTGGGGGGGGGGGGGGGGGGGGGAGAAGCCCACGATCAGAGGAAACCTCTATCTCCCTTGAACACAACATGAAGTAAAAATGCAAAACACGCGGGGGGGGGGGGGGGGGGGACAAAGTGTGTGACCATCACTTGATCGAAAACCTGAAGGCGCGCAACATATAAAAACTAAAGAAATCCGAATCAAGGGGAAAAACAATCTCAAAACATAAACATTAAACTTGTTCATTACATCAACACAAAACCACAAGTCATCCATCCATTACAAAAAACCCACCACAACAGACGACAATCCAAATACATTAAAGACAAAAGGGTCAAATTCCACAAGGGTTAACGCCGCCCGAAGTTTTTATGGTCAAGGAAAACCTTTGAACGGTCCACCTTGAGAGGCGCGTGGAAGAATTCCACTTCCTTGACCGCTTTCTCAAAAGACACATCCGAAGCACGGAGCCCAAGGTCCAACAAATCGTCCACCTTCTTTTCATAAAATGTCTGGGTAACCACAATACCCTCTTCCAAAGAAGAAACTTTCAGGGCACGCTCCCGCACTTCCTCTGTCAGATGGTCCTTGCATGCAACCAATTCCTTAATTTCCTCCCGCGCCGGAGATTATGAGACCTTTAATTGGAAATATTGTGAATGTTAAAGGGGATGGTAATTGTGGATTCTGGGTCATAGTTAGACACATGGGAATGGATGAGGAAAATCATGTATTGGTTCGTAGTGTACTTATTAATGAGTTGAAAAATAATAAGAGTATCTATTTGGCGATATTTTGTTCGGAGAAGTGTCTTAAATATATCTTGGATGGTTTACACCCTCAGCCAAAATAGTAGTGGAATTGCGCTTGAAGATAAGTGGTTGACATTACCGGATATGGGTCACATTGTTGCAACTTGCTACAATCGAGCCATTGTTCAATTGGTTTTGCCTGAAAGAGGTATATGTGAGACACATTTCCCAATCCGAGGTGCTCCACCACTTAACCCACATTCCAACATGTTGTGTCTTAGCTTAATTCCCGACTAATTTCTTCATGTTTTTTTGAAAGAAGGTTGTTTGTTACCACCGCCTTGTACAGAGTGGATGAATCACAAGATTGGTGAGGCGGAGAAATGAGAGTTTCCTTTTATGGATAGACAAGCCTCCTTCAAAGACTTCATATCTAAGGAGCCGAAGCCGCCAAAGAAACCAACAAGTGAGCTCAATCCAATTTATTGTGACACTCCCATTCCGGAAAAACCAAAACAAGAATTTGAAGTCCTTGAAGAATACGAAGATGATGCACTATCACTAAGCTTGTTAGATAGGTTATGACACTTTTTTGTCGGTGTTCGTCTTATTTTTTGTCGATATTACATCGACGTATTTTTTGGTGGCTGGTTATGTAATGCCAATATTTGTGGTCAATATGTAACTGGCATAATATATATTACATAAATATAGGAAGTGATTTTTTTTTAGTGGCCTGTTATGTCACGCCAATTATTGTTCGTATTTTTTCATCATTAATTATTTATTTTATCTTTCATTTTGATTTTATTCTCATACTTGTTATTCCATTATATTTTGTGAAGTGAAACATGTCTAAATATGCACAGGTTCCAGTTGAAGCTCATGTCCGATACGAGAGTGTGAAAAAGAAGATTAAGGTCTTTTTAACCCCATCGACAAGTTGGACGAGTTGAAGGCACAACCTAACAGATACTTTTCGAAGACCGTGTATTTTCCACAACTTATCAAGGATGATAGCGCCATTGATTACATGTTTAAGTTAATGGTTGAAAATAGCATTTCACATCTTTATGTTCAATCCACTGAAGTGTAATATTTATTAACGTGTAATAGTGTAATGCGTTCAAATTTGTGTTTGTAATGTTAAATTTTACCGAATTTGTGTTATGTGTAATTTAACGATGAATTTGTGTAGTTTGGATCGTTTATGGCGATAATGTGATTTTGGAAATTTAACGACGAATTTGTGTCATTAAGTGTGATTAAGTGATTATGCATCATTAACGACAAATTTGTGTAATTTGGATCGTTTATGCGTGATTATGTGATTAACGACGAATTTGTGTAATTTGAATCGTTTATGTACGATTATGTGATTATTTTGTTAAATTGGTGTAATTCGGTTCAATATGAGTGTGTAAAGATTACAGGTCATTAATGACTTGGTTGCCATGCATTCAATGTTGTTTGCTGATATATCAGTATTCAGCGTGAGTTAACTCATGTTGGCCTTAATCAGCGTCACTTAACTCACGCTCAGTTCAGCGTGACTTAAGTCACGCTGTGTTTAACTTTTGCGTGACTTAAATTACGGTGGGATATTTTAATCAATTCGTATGAGTATGAGCAAATCTTGATTGGAGAAGAGCAATTTTCCAAAAACATTCTCCAACGGCCCATTAGAAAAGTCCAGCAACCCACCTGGTTGCCCCACCCGCAGCGGCCCACCTTTTGAAATTCAAAAACATCCTCACCCGCCAGCTGTCCCAACGGACCCACACTTCCCCAAGACCCGTCACACCAAACTTCTGCTGATCCTACTCGGGCCCCACCGCAGACCCCAATTGGCACACTCTCATTCCATCATCTACCCAAAATCCCCTAAAGGAGACAGCACATGCTGTTCCCATCCTTCTGTCCTTCCTCACCCTTGTATGAACCCTCACCGGAATCATCTACATCTTCACCGGAAAACTTGTCAGACTCCGGCCGAACACCCTCCTCATCACCCACAACCACTCCCACGCCCTCCACACTAACTTTGATTCTCATCAGGGCCGGCCTTGAGGGGGTGCAAGCAGCTCAACCGAGCTGGGCCTCCCCCAAGGATGCGCCTCAAAAAAAAAATTATACCCAGTAGTATACTATCCAGTAGTATACTATCCTGCAATAAAGGGGGTGCAAACAGCGCATGACTTTTGATTGTTTTGTGCAGGTTTAATTTTCCTCTTGCTTTTGGTGTTAGGTGAGGATTCCTCATGTATACGGTAGTTATTTTCACCTATGGGTGTACCGCATATATACGGCACGTTGTATTTATCTTTTAAAAAATATAAATAGAGCATTGCTCTTTTAAAAAAAATACGTTTTGATTTTATCACTGACCTCTTTTCATTCCCAGAGCCGAGCCTCCGAATTCTCAGGGACGGCCCTGATTCTCATTATCATCACCATAGATGGCTTCTCAGCGTTCAATTCCAACTTTAGACAGAATCAGCTCCCTTCCGGACTCTGTTATTTGCCGCATCCTCTCATTTCTCTCCACCAAAGAATCCGCCGCAACAAGCATCCTCTCCAAAAGATGGAAACCATTGTGGCTCTTCTTTCTCACTCTCGACTTCGACAACCTTGACTTTGCAGATTTCGCCACTTTTAGACTTTTTGTGTACTCCGTCATGCTCTCCAGAAACATCTCGCTGCCCTTACGATCATTCCGTCTCAAATGTGGCAGATCTTCTTCCTTCAACCCACATGATGTCAATAGATTTATTGAGGCTGCTGTGCAACGTGGAATTCAGAATCTTAACCTTGACATGTCCCCTTTGATTAGGACCTTCAAGTTAACTACCTGTGTTTTCAGCTGCAGTAACCTCACTGCTCTTAAGTTGACGTCGCATTATATACACGATCTTCCCGATGTCAATTTTCCATTGCTCAAAACACTTCATTTGGATTCAATCTCTTTCCGCCCATCCCCATCTGGATCTGGTGCTCTTGGTCATAGGTTTTTTAAAAGGCTTCTCTCTGGGTGTCCTATTTTAGAGGATTTGCATGCAACAAGTTTATACCTCGTTCGTTTTCCGGATGAAGAGTTTAATGGCTTACACAAATTAGTGAGAGCAAATATTTATTCAGTTTGTAACATGCCGTTTGCTTGGGTTCGTAATGCAAAGTTTCTATCCACAAATGTTAAAACAAATGACTCATCATGTACAAAATAAAGGAAATAAAATCAAGAACGGAGGAGAGAGAACACTCAGAACAGTGATGTGGAAGTGTGCAAAGAAATTTAGTGTGGATAGAGTATTATAAGGGTGTGTTCTTGATTTGATCTAAAGGTCACAATAAATTTTCCTATGGTGGGAAAATTTTAGCCTTTCCCATGTTAAATAGCAAAAAATTAAGCTGTTACATACTCCCTCCGGTCACATTTATAAGCAAAAAACCACTTTTTATGTTCATTCAACACCTAATGTATTTGGTCTATAATATATACCAAATACATTAAGTATTCAATGAACCTAAAAAGTGATTTTTTGCTTATAAATGTGACCGGAGGGAGTATACAATTAGTTGATGTGTATATCATTAGGTAAAATGTATATAATGATTTTTTGGTATAATTTTATCATAATTGTCTTTTACATAATATTATATCTTCAAAAAAATGATGAAACCACAAAGACATGCAGTTCTGTCCAATTCTATCTGCATTGAGTGTATTCGGATTTTATAATCCAAACTTGGTTAAGATTATAAAATATGAAGAATAATTTCAGAATAAAATAGAACGCACGAATAACACATAGGTTGTAAAAAGTAATAGTTATGGGTGTATCACCGTATGCTTGAAAACCTAATTAGAAGATCGAACCCAAGATGGCGCATGAATTATAGTAGCGTAGAATATAATCAATTTCCTCCCGTTGAAGGAGTATTTTTGAAACAATAAATTAAAACAGAATTGAATTTAGTGATGATTGCTTAATTAAATGGGTCTTGCCTCAAAAAAGAAATTAGAAGATTTAAATTAAAAACAACTACTCTTTTGAAAGAAAAAAAAGTTGTTATTTTTAATAGGGTTAATTAAGTTTTTAGTCCCTATAAATATTCACAGTTTTGTTTTTAGTCCTAACAAAATAAAATCACATTTTTTTAATCCCTACAAAA
The DNA here is from genome assembly GCF_051527215.1 of Medicago sativa. NCBI lineage: Eukaryota > Viridiplantae > Streptophyta > Magnoliopsida > Fabales > Fabaceae > Medicago > Medicago sativa. The sequence continues at coordinate 33,418,595 of NC_140755.1, read as the reverse complement.
TAATACTTACAAGAAAGATTGAACTAAGGGAGAAATATAGCGTCCAAATGAGTTTGAAATAAGAAATAGATTGATAGCTAAAAGAATTGAAGCGCGATAATCATTTTAACTCATCTAACTATAAGAAATAGATTCATAGCTGAACTTAACTTACACTGAGTATGACTTAACTGAGATTGACTTAACTCACGTCTTGACTTAAATCACGTTACATTTAACATCCGCATAACTTAAGACTTAAGTTACCAAGAAATATTTTAGTGTAAATGCCCACCTTTTGAAATTCAAAAACATCTTCACCAGCCAGCTGTCCCAACGGACCCACATCTTCTTCCCAAGACCCGTTGAGTGACTTGAGTCTCTTCTCTTTCCTGTCACACCGCAGAACCCAACCCACTTGGCACACTCCCATTCCATCATCTCCCCCAAAATCCCCTAAAGGAGACAGCACATGCGTCTTGACTTAAATCACGTTACATTTAACATCCGCATAACTTAAGACTTAAGTTACCAAGAAATATTTTAGTGTAAATGCCCACCTTTTGAAATTCAAAAACATCTTCACCAGCCAGCTGTCCCAACGGACCCACATCTTCTTCCCAAGACCCGTTGAGTGACTTGAGTCTCTTCTCTTTCCTGTCACACCGCAGAACCCACTTGGCACACTCCCATTCCATCATCTCCCCCAAAATCCCCTAAAGGAGACAGCACATGCTTCTGTCCTTCCTCACCCTTGTCCGAACCCTCACCAGAATCATCCACATCTTCACCGGAAAACTCGTCAGACTCCGGCCGAACACCCTCCTCATCACCCACAACCACTCCCACGCCCTCCACACTAACTTTGATTCTCATTATCATCACCATAGATGGCTTCCCAGCGTTCCATTCCAACTTTAGACAGAATCAACTCCCTTCCGGACTCCGTTATCTGTCACATCCTCTCATTTCTCTCCACCAAACAATCCGCCGCAACAAGCATTCTCTCCAAAAGATGGAAACCATTGTGGCTCTCAGTTCTCACTCTCGACTTCGACGACGATGAGTTTGCAGACTTCGACACTTTTAGACTTTTTGTGTACTCCGTCATGCTCGCCAGAAACATGTCACTTCCCCTCCGATCGTTTTCCATCAGATGTTTTGACATATCTTTTGGTTTCAACCCACATGATGTCAATAGATTTATTGAGGCTGCTGTCCAACGTGGAATTCAGAAACTTAACCTTGACATGTCCCCTATGATTGGGACCTTCAAGTTACCTACCTGTGTTTTTAGTTGCATTAGCCTCACTGTTCTTAAGTTGATAGCGCTAAAAATACACGATCTTCCCGATGTCAATTTTCCATTGCTCAAAACACTTCATTTGGATTCAATCTCTTTTCTCTCATCTGGTGCTCAAGGTCATAGGTTTCTTAAAAGGCTTCTCTCTGGGTGTCCTATTTTAGAGGATTTGCATGCAACAACTTTATTCCTCGATCGTTTTCCGGATGAAGAGTTTCATGGCTTACACAAATTAGTGAGAGCAAATATTTATTTAATTTGTAACATGCCGTTTGCTTGGGTTCGTAATGCAAAGTTTCTACGCGCAAAACTGGTATGAATCCCACTGGCTCATCCCTAATAACATAATGTTAAAACAAATTGGGTTGTTTTTTCTTTTTTGGTACAAAATTTCGGTTGATTTTTAATGTTTGCTTTTACAACACATGCAGAGGCAGCCATATGAATACAAGGTTCCCACCTTTCCTAATTTGACTCACATGGAGATTGTATTTCAATTGGGAAATGATTGGCTTGGGAAGTGGAACTGGTTGGCAAAAGTGCTCCAAAATTGTCCTAACCTTCAGAATCTTACCATTCACGAGGTCTTATTTGTCGATGTTAAATGCTGATCATTTATTTTTTAAATTATACTTCCATCATTTTGATACAAAAATTATATGTTGTTGACAGGATTCTAGTTTTGGAAATGAAATTGCTGATGGCGATTGGATGGATCCACCAATTGTTCCAGAATGTCTTTCATGTCAGCTTAAAACATGCTCGCTGATAGCTTTTAAAGGGAGGAAGTGTGAGCTTCAGTTTGTGGAGTACATTTTGAAGAGTGCAAAAACAATGCACACCATGAAAATTAGTGTCTCACCAGTGGATTTGAATACAAAACTCCAGATACTAACAAAATTATCTGTGTCCAAGGGGATCTGCTACGTGTAAACTCTCCTTTGATTGAGAAAGGTTAGGGCATCTCTACTTTAGTTTCTACTTACTCCTGTTATATTAGATTGTAGATTCTTGATATGCATTAGTAGCATTGAATAATTTGAGATACATGAAATCTATTTCATTCGGTCCTCTATAACATGTTTTCGAATATATATTGATCCTAGCTCCCACCAACCTTTGTGAAATTTCCATTCCTACTGATAATTGTTTGTGTTTTGAGTTATATTGATGTTTATCACTGTCTGGCAGTTGCTCGCTAAATATAGATTGAATGTATAACCACTCAAGTCATATGTTGTGTATCACATGCTGCATGACTAAAGATTAAACATGTAGATCTAATTGGCTCTATGCTAATGCTGTAAAAGTGTCGTCTTTTGAAAAAACTAGTAACATTTGCAGTTAATGCATGTGTATTTAACTTGTATAGTGAACATGTTTATTGTGGAGTTATGGAAAGGAGTAATGAATATCATAATTTGCAACTACATATACTTAGTTGAATGAGTGTGTGCATTCAATGGAAGATGGGTAGTATGAATATGATCTTACGGTCTTGCCTTTTAGAATTTCATCTTTTTTTAGTAACATGTTATTTTTTTTTTAAAACTAAATGATTCCACTTGCTTAACTAATTTAACCATGGCCTACGACAATCGAGGCTTGGCTGTTACCTCTTAAGTTTCGTTCATGTGTTGATTGATTGGTGTTTGAGGTAATATGGTTGTTAGCTATCTTACATTCTTGTGATTGATACCTTGTGTGCTTTGTTTCAAATTGATACCCGTACTTTTTCAATAGTTTTAACACCAAGTGTCACATTTACCGATGTTCATTCAAGTTTTTATGCAGAAAAGAAAACCACTACCACTTGTTGAGTCTAAGGTCTTTTGGAGGTTCAAATCTGCTAAAATTTCCTCTAGTTTTTCTGCAAGCAAATTTTGTAAACCAGTTCTGTTTGAATTAATTATGCATTTTTCTATAATGATATCTTGGAAAAGCTAAAACAGGCATGTGTTCGTATGTATGTTAGGATGTTGCCTGTTATGTTTCTTTCATGTGTTGGTTGATAGGTGTTTGAGATTATATGGTTGCTAGCTATCTTATATTATTGTGGTTGATACCTTGTTTAAAATTGAATGTACCTTGTGTGCCTTGTATAGTATAAGATGTAGATTTTAAAACTTTGATTAAATAGCTATGTCAAAAAAGGATGTGGCATGGAATTTAAGAACCTAATATGGGATTAGTGGTCCTAATTTAAATATTCAAAGGGAATTGAAATGCCTAAATTAGAAATATAAAATTCAATCAATTAGTCTTTCTTATCTTTTGTCCTAGTTATATATTGAAATGCTTTAGAAGTTTATATACTTAGATTTGAATCATTATTACTTCCAAGGGATGATTTGATGCATTATTACTTCCAAGAGCTGATAAGAGACTGAATGAATCATATCAGTTATCATGCTTGCTTCAGCTTCATTATACTATCTGTTATGTATATACTTGAAATTTGAAACTATACAACATGTGTATATTTTGCTATGCTTTTAGCATATCGTGTTTTTTGCTTTTTGTTGTTATTTTCATGATAGGGTTTGATATTCTTTTTGACAATTTCACATTGTAGAAATGGTCTAATGGTCTAATAATTATGAAATATCCCAATGTGTGAATGCTTGCACCAGTTTATGCCACATATATTTTTCTTTCTTTCAATAATCTAATCTAGCACATATGGTTGAAACAGTTTGTTGAGTTGATCTTTTTGATGTGCTTTGTTCGATCTAAACCTATTTTGATACGAATGACACTGTTTTAGTTTCTTGTCTAGTTTACTTTCAATTGAAATTATTGTTATTGTTTTACAACAAATTCTTGTATTAGCTTCTATTGAATATATCAATTATGTGCTATCAACGGAAAAAGAAGAATTACATGAACAAGATTCTGTTTCATCAAACCAACGCATCTTTTCTTTTTTTAGCAATTCCCCTGAAATAGCAAAGTACTAGTAGAAACATGAAGGACAAATCATAAGGATGCATATTGATTCATGTAAACTATTAACAAGAAGCAATATATGAACCTTAAATAATTGTTTTTGACGTCGATGGTTGGTTTTGAATTGGCAGCCTGCTGTGTGCGAAATCGCCTTGGAAAAATGCGGGATATCATCTTGCTGCTCGTATGCTTGTTCCGTCAGACGCTACTGTATTTTTTTCTATTCTGTTTTGTTGTTGATTACAGTTCAGATCGGGTGTAATTCTGTTTCTACTAGTATGTGGTGTGGACATAATCATTTTGTTATCTGCTTCCTTGGTTGTAATATGTTGCAAAATCTACTTTCCTTTTATTGATATGGAAGAAACTTTTGGCTTCAGTTTGCAAGTTTTATGTCCTATGAAGATTCAATAGTAGAAGCCAATTTTTATAAATATTTTAGATTGACCAATATAACTTACTTTTACCATTCAAATATGCATGTTTCTTTTTTATATTTTTAATACCTTCAATAACATTATAAATTATATTTTGAATTTCTTCTCAAATTAAGTTCATTCTTTTCTAAGAAAAGTTTTCTTTACCTATATTTTTTTTTTGTGGTGCCTGGGAATCAAACCCCAGACCTTGCACATTCTTTTCTTTACCAATATAAAAGAAAAGAATATGGTCTCAAGCTGTCAATTTATTGAAGGACATGTCAGGTGCATCCAATGTTCAAATTTAAAAAAAAAAAATTAAGGGCATTCTTAAAAAAATATATTTGCGTAGTAATGCAAAGGAATAAACTTATTAAACCATAATTTTTTTTTTCTAATCGCTTTCGATCTGAAGTAAAATCCTGATTTTGACAACATTGGTTTTAACCGTCAGTTTATTGGTTAAAATTTGTTTCTACTAATAGATTAACTATGATTATTACAAATATTTCATCTTCGCTTTCATCTATACACTTTTCTCATGTTAAAATACACATCAAATTCAGAAAATTTTCCCATGCCTTTTCATTTTCCTTTAGTTTTACTCCATGGAAATACTCTAGATTAAGAAAATTTTTGTGTGCACTACCAAAAGTTTTCTAAACTAATAATTAATTCCTATGAACACAGAGTTCAAGTTATGCAAAAGCATGGAGGGTTTCTACAATCAGAGGGTGCCTTAACCTCCAAAAGTTTTCTAAACTAATAATTAATTCCTATGAACACAGAGTTCAAGTTATGCAAAAGCATGGAGGGTTTCTACAATCAGAGGGTGCCTTAACCTAGATTGTACATTGAGATATATGGAACCAACAAATTAAATGTGTTCAAATAGCAACAATCTGAACCAAATATATATGCTCAATTTAAAGCCCTCGTAAGGGAGGTCTGGTGATCAGTTGTCATGCCCTGGTTGGGCTGGTCAGTCAGAGGTATCCCTACTTTTTCCTAGAACAAATCGAAAAGGAGACTTTACAAGGTCATCCCTTGAGATAATTTCTAGAATTATTGTTTTGGATCTACCAAATAATGCCTTACAAAAAGTATATATGTTAGTATAACATATGTTAGTTCACCATGTCTCGAATTCCAAAATAAAAATTGGTTTCCCAATATTTTTCTAAAGGAAATATTTTGATGAGGGTGTTATATGGTTTTCATTTGAGGGAAGCGTTTCTGGTTGGAGTGTGTAGGATGAAAATCATCGTCATCTTGATTCTGATGGACGGAGGAGGTAGTTAACAGCCGAGACTAGGAATATTCATATGACAGGAGCTGGAATTTGCCAAGGCTCTGTTTGTGAGTTCTAACAGGAGGGGAATGAGAGAACTTTGGAAAGATGGTATAAACTACTTTCATAAGCTCTCGTACGAGAGATCATGAAAATAGGCTTAAAAAAAGCTTATAAGCCAGTCTTAAGCTGTTTATGTAAGTCCTTCAGAATACCTTGAAAGGGGCTAATGCAAATAAAATATAATCTTTTCGCCAACATAATGTAACAAATGTAAAAATCACATAACGCAGACGAAGAAAACTCCACATATACATTAAGCATAAGAAAAATAGTATTTAGCAATTGCAAAACAAGAAAAGAAAAAAACCCCATCCTGCCATGAATTTAAGGATAGTAGGGGAATTGATCATCAAATTTTTTGCAGTATCAATTGATAGAAAGGCCAGCTATATTTGGCAGCGAAGGAACAAATTTTGGTAGCGATACTGGCTTTCCGATCAACTCACATTTGTGTCGTATAATTTTCAGGTCACTGATGAAAACAGCCCTGTTTGTTTATAACAAATCAGACAATCAAATGGTAAGCCATTCATGATGATTTATTTAACTAAAATAAAAATAATACAAGAAAGACAAAACAAACTCACTTGGAATTCTGAACGATGTTGACGACGAAGTGATTGAGTATAACAACGGAGCCTTTCTGCAGACTTCTAGAATGGACGAACTCTTTCAAATTCTTGTCGAGGAATAAAGCAGTGGAATACAAACCATCAGACAGATAAACCATGTGAGAAAAGCCACCGGTGACTTGCAGTACAGGCTTAAAATCATTATCAAAACAGAAATCATCACTGAACATTCTAACTATCGCCCCTTGTGTCAAATTCACATCCATTCTCTCGACCTACTTTTCCTCCAGTTTCCGATGGATGGAGCCCTAACTAACCAACTGATTCACTGAACGGAAATAAATAGTTTTAGAATCAGGGTTTTCTTTTGAGAAAGCTTTTTTTTTTATCCAAAGGGTTTTATTTTTTTATTGAAAAAGCATTTATTAAAAGATGGTGGATTCTAGGATGAGGGTTCAATTAAGTCCCTCAACGGTGGACCATCTAAGAACTACTGTTAGATTTAACCAACGGTTTAGATTTGTTGATAATTAAAATGAGAACATGAATACATTTGCGCACACAATTCTACCTATATCTCTTCCATCTTCTCCACCCCACCAAAAATATGTTGATGTTTTCTGAAGATTTTTGCAAACGGTTGACTTGAGAAGAGGCCAAACAATTGAAATTCATTTCATTTGGCCCTTTTAGTTTTGTTTGTGTTTGAGCGGTAGTGGAAATTTAATTTAAGCAATGATTCAATTTAAACATCTGGTCTAGAGCAAAAAAGCAATTGCAGAGAACAAAGATGGGGTTCCATTTCCTTCATTATTATTTAATTATTGAGAGAACAATCTAACAGTATGATGGTGTTATCAATATTATTTAATTATTTACCCTAATTAACATCAATTGAGAGAACACAGATATTATTTTGTGACAAGTTTTTCATTTGCTAGAAGTATCTTCTGCAAAATTTTGGTACGATGGGGATAGGGGAACTGGGGAAGAAATATGTTTCTAAAAAAAAAAATTGGGAATCACTCAAACAAAAAAAAATGACGAGGAAGAGAGGACGATATAGTGTGTGTATATGTATTGATGTTCTCATCTTTATTTTCAAAAGATCTAACCCATTGATTAAATCCAATAGTAATTTTTAAGTGGTCCACCGGTGACGGACATAATTTGACCCTCACCCTAGAATCCACCTTAAGCCTGTGTTTGGTTGAGGTGAAAAAGAGAAGAGAGAAGTTGGTGAGAGAGAAATTGAAGAGAGAATGCCAACTTCCCTTGTTTGGAAGACAGAAGAAATAGGTGAGAGATGCTAATTTGACGTGGGTCCCACACTTTTGCTCTTCTCCGCAAACCTGCGAGGAAAGAGGAGAGAAGTTCTACTTTTCATTATTTTTCCTTTTTTACCCTTACCTTCTACCTTAACTATGGATGACAAAATCAAATTAGTCTGCAACTTGTTCCTGTGTTGTGCGCTAGTTGGTAAGTAGGTGACATTTGCTACATAATCAGATCCATTATCCATTTCCTTTTCTTTGATACATGGAAAGTATCATAATCAGATCTATGTATCAAAGAGTGAGTTGAACTTTTGTAGCAGGGGAAGCCTATGTAGTATAGTGAGCTTACTGAGCTGCTGGTTATCATTCATTTGATTTTTAATTATATATATATATATATATATATATATATATATATATATATATATATATATATATAGGGTTATGATAGAAGACACCTTTTGTGAAGGTGTCTTTTATCAAGTTACTCTATGAGCATTTGTTAAAAGACACCAACTACTTTTTATGAAGGTGTCTTTTATCAAAGTTATAACTAAAAAAGTGAAAATCACACCTTGAGGTGTGACTTGATAAAAGACACCACACTACTTTTTATGAAGGTGTCTTGTAACATAACCCATATATATATATATATATATATATATATATATATATATATATATAGATGGAGAAAGGAAAGGATAATTAGGGATTGAATAAGAATTGGTGTAGATGCTGTTAAAGTGGGAGGTTGAACAGTGCATGCATTTGATGAATTTTCTGTATTAATATTTTAATGTGATTTGGGATTTAGAAAATCAGGGGTATTTTAGTACTTTTAAAAATAACCAACACTTCTCTCTATTTCTTCTCTCTTTCTCTTATACCAAATCATACATCAAATCTACTCTATTTTTTACCTATTTCTCTCTTACTAACTTCTCTCTCTCTCTCTCCTATTTCTCTCTTAAAAATTTCTCTTCTAAACCAAACACACCCTAAAAGATATTCAATTTTTTTTCCTCAATTAATTTAGTGACCAGAAATTCAATGTCCTGTGTTGGAAACCCTCTCTATGCATATAAAATGCAATGTCCAACATTATTTTGTTATAAAGTAAACAATCAAAACTAGATTTAAAATTGTAAAATTTTAATTTACAATAAATAATTCCATAATTATTATTCTAAACAAAAAGACTTTGAGCCCGTTTGCTATAACTTTTTTAAGAAAAAATCACTTTCTAAAAAAAATTATCATATTTAAAAGTATTGCATCCGTGTTTGTTATAGTTTTTTTTTTTTTTTTAAAAAAATGAGAATCTAAAAATCAATCTAAAAACATATTCGAATGAGAAGCTGTTAAGGCAGCTTCTCAAAAAATATATTTCTTTTAGAGGAGAGAGAAAATATGTATCAAATGATTGATCTAATTTTGTAACGAAAAATCATTTTTATATATTTGTATCCAAACAAACTAAATGACTTTCTTAAAAAAATAATATGATTTTTATGAGGATAAACAAACGCAAAATAGATTCTGATTTTTAATAAAATCTCTAAATAAATAATCTCTAAATTATTTTATGTTAAAATCACTTTTATTTTAATCTGTAACAAACAGACTCTTTACCTGGTAATTATTTGGGGTGTAATGGTTCGGTTTGGATCGGTTTTTGGTCAAAAAATGTCCAAACCAATGAAATCTTCATCCGTTCGGTTTGGTTCGATTGTTACAGTTTTTTAAAAAAACAAACCAAACCAAACTAGTCGGGTTGGATCGGTTCGGTTGATCGGTTTGTTTGAAAATACAATTGAAAAAACTCATATTTTCACAAATTTGTATTTCATGCATACACCATACTCAAATATTTCATAGAACTTTGTTTTCCATGTTCTCTGCTTTTCAAACTATTTTGTATAACTAACATGAAAAAACTAACAAGAGATGGACGATCCCAGCGACGATGAGGGAAAATGTTAGATGTAACGGGAGGTTAGTGTTCTTTTTTAGTAGAAACGAAATAGAGGGTGAGTGATGAGAAGAAATGATGATGAGAGAAAGTGAATGAGTTAAAGAGTATTTTACGTTGGACTTTAATTTTGAGCTTAATCATAATTGTATGTGAGGAGGGATAATATAAAATGGAGAGTGAAGTTAGCATCGGTTTGGTTCATCGGTTCATTGGATCACAAAATTAAAAACCAAGAACCGAACCAAACTAGATCTGTTTAAGTTGGTTCGGTTCGGTTTTGAACTGAACCAAACAATGTCGGATAATTTTTCGGTTTAGAATTTTCGGTTTCATCGGTTTTGTCCGAACCACTTACACCCCTAGTAATTACCACTCAACAAATACAAATAAAGGATTAAGGTTTTTTTTTTTATTTAAGAAAAATCAAGGATTAAGAGGGTTGTTTGGTTGTGTTCTCTCTCTCTCTCTCTCTCTCTCTCTCTCTCTCTCTCTCTCTCTCTCTCCTTTCCAGTAGTACTTTTTCTGTTTTTTAACACTATTAATATGGCTTTACTTCCATCTGAGAACTATTTTCTGTTTGGTTGATTTCGATTTTTTGGGTGGAACAAATTTTGATCAAACTTTACTTACTTTTCGGTTGAACATCGTCGGATTATCAAGACCCGTTTCTTCATAGAATCGGAGGATTAACACAAAAAGTTATCAAATATATTTTTTAGATCTTTTTTAGATTTCCTTCAAAGATAAAAAAAAGAACTTTTTTAGATGATTATAAAATAAAATCTGTTATTTATGAACAAGAATAAAATTAAATTTGGTTGGTAGTCCTGCTTTTAAAAACTATATTAGAAATTAGAACTAAAAAGCTTGTTTGTTTCGTTTTTTACATGAGACAACAAGAGAAGAAAAATAATGGGAAAAATAATTACGTCCTATTAAAGAACACCTCTACTGCATCAGCTAGCAACGCTCAACAAAGACAAGGTTAAGATTCATGTATCACCACAAAACATCCTGAATGATTAGCTCCTAATTTGGTAAGAATATCCACACAAGAATTTTCTTCTCTGATGATATGGTGGATGAAGATATCTCATTGCTTTTTCAAATAACTTCAAATTAGTTCCAAGAGATTGGAATATTAATTAAACCTCGAAGAGTGAGCCACTAATTGATCAACAATGAAAGGAGTCTGAAAAGCATATAAGCATCTTGAAGCCTATGTCCCAACAAATAGTGATTCCTATTAACAAACTTGGATTTATGCGTATAAAATTTTGGACAAACACACACACTAATAGCGGTAAACCAACCGGAAAACCAATTTCTGACAATTTGGTCGCTGTTACCAAAGAAGATCGCAATAACTATGAAGACGACTCTCCAAAGAAAAAGGAAGACCTAAGATGTTTTAGCATTCCAGTTACCATCAAAGGATTCTATGTTGGAGAAGTGATGTGTGACCTCGGATCTAGCGCAAATATGATCTCACTATCACTTTTCAACAAGATTGGAGGAATGGAGCAGAAACCTTGCGAATTAAGAATAGGACTTGCTGATGGTTCTTTCAAAAATGTTGAATGTGATATAGAGATTGTGGATATTATTATTGATGGATTCACTTTCTCTATCGAGGTAGTAGTTCTGGAAATGAAGGGACTTGATAGAGTTAAAATGATCTTATGGAAATATTTGCTCGCCACTGCCCGGGCTATAATAAATGTGGATCAAGGGGAAATTATCATCAGATCATGAGAAAACTATATTACCTACAAAGTATCCGGACAATACTGTTACCTAAGGCAGAAAGGTATGTCGAAGGAAGAAGCTAACCTGAAGGTTGCGGATCAGGAGGAAGACAAGAAGCCTGAAGGTCAGGGGCTCCTAGGAGCAAGTTAGACATATCCGTTAGGATTGAGACGTAAAACACGCGTTGAATAGGAGGCAACCTATTAATTATGGTGATGGAGACATTAAACACGCGCTGAAAGGGAGGCAACCCATTAATTTATTTTCCTGCATGTTTGGTTTTCAATAAGTTAAGCCGAGATTTCCTTTCTAATCAATTTCATTTCTTCTTCTGTTACTAATCCTCATGTTTAATCTTATAAAATTTTATTTATTTGCATTTACTTTTACAACCTTTCATTTTATGCTTTACATGTTTAAGTTTTAGATAGTCATTTCGGAACATTTACAGAGGAGGCTAGATTACTCTTACATTCAAGAGCACGATAACTATTGGGGCTTACTACTGAAGGTACTCATATGAATGCCATCTTTCCAATCCATTATGTTACTATAATTCTTTCTATCATGAGTGTTCCATATGAATGCTATTTTTGCTAGAATTTGAGGTCGTTCCTTATGGATGATCATTTAAGTTATAAACACACGAGGGAATTTTTTCTATGGTACCTTGCCTTTCAAGCCACCCTTTTATACTCTTATTATCCTTTGTGAAACCACTTTTAGCATCCAGATGCAATTATCTTTTTTGTTACTAAGTGACAAATCATGCCACAGTCTTGGACCTTAAGTGCAACCTGTTTTATTTCTCTTGGAGTTAGATAAGTAATTATGGTTTGAAGCTAAGTTTGTGGTTGCTATTTGGAATTAACAACATTTTAAGTTTGGGGTGGGGTACCAGTAGAATTTATTTATCCAAATGAAAAAAAAATGTAGATTTCCATGGGTCTACACACAAAAAAAATATAGAAAAAAGAAAAAAAATCAAGAGCTAAAAACATAAAAAATTTTGGTCTCTTAAAAAAATATTTATTTATGTCAAAAGAAAAAGTAAATAGTTATACTGTAGTACCCATTTTGTTTGATTCAAGGAAGGGAGGTTGGTAGTTGATTCTTGTTTAGTAGGAATCTTTAGGTTGATAATCTAACTCCAAGTTCTTTTGTTAGCTTACTTTCTCAAATATATCCAAATTTAACCTAAGTCATGTTATAACCCTAAAAGACCTCAAAGTGTGTATATAATTTAATCTTGATTGTATGTTTAGAATTGTCTCAAATTTATAGCAAGGTATATTCATGTGACGATTGGAGTGGGAAAATGTTGTGACTAGCCCTACTGGCTTTAGGAGATACATATGTATATCATGGAAAAGAGTGTGGTTGAGTATATGAGCTATTTTCTATATGTTTGTCCCGCTTGAGTGTAACGAGGTAAGTTAGTCAATGACGTAGATGTGATGAATGATGTTCTGAGCACAACTCTCAGAAAGGTATCCTTTTCCTAAAAAAATGCAAAGAATAATTTATGTTTTTCTTTCGTTACTTGAGGAAAAACAACATTTTAAAATTGGGATTGTGATGACAGGTCATCTTAAGTAATTCTTAGCATGCTTTTCGGTCGTTTTCAATAGGTTTTACCAGCAAAACAGAGGAGTATTCGAACAATTGCCTATGATTTTGGGACATTTGTTGTGTTTCCTATATTTGAGTCTGCAATTCTGTTCTTCCTAAACATAGCAATTTTAGGGTGTTTTTGATGTAATTCCTGAAGAAATCATGCAAATTGGCAAGCAAAAAATCTGAAGATTTATGTGGTCTTCGAGAAGATAAAGAATGAAGATTCAAGAAGCCTCAAAAGACTTTACAAAGGGAGGAATTATGTTCCCAAGTTCAAAGACAACTTACATAAAAGCTAACACCTAAAAAAGCAAAGAAACATGCGTTTCGCCATCCGGAAGTCAGGCACATGCACCCCGGGGACGAAACCATGTGCCTGGAGTATGGAGCAACTAGGCCTATACGCCAGATGCATGAAATGGTGCTCCAGGTGCCTAATGGCGGTTTAGTTGTAAGGCACAAGCGCCTCGGAGATGGTCTATGCGCCCCGAGCATGCTGCCTTGCAGAAAAAGTCGTAATTTTGTGACGTTTTTGCCCTTTACAGAACTATTTCATCAGAGTTTAATAGTTCAAAAATTGGAAGGTGTGGGTTTTCATTACCTAGGATTGCAAGTGGCACAAGTGATGACAACATAACTTCTGATAAAGATGGGAATCATCGAGTCTGTGGTAAACATCTAGCAGACTTTGTGTCACAAGCCTTTGAAGATCTACTGACTGAGGTCAATCTGGATGAAATTCCTGATAACTCAGAAACTTTAGTTAACAAGAAAACGAAAAGGAAATCATCCAAAGTCACATTAACTCCTCCCACAAAGAAGTTGAAGAAAGCTGAGGTTAAAAGGAAAGGTGATGAGAAAGTCTCTTAATCACCCAAAAATATGAAGTAATCTAGAGCTGATTCATCGACGGATTAAGACGATATGACCTTGTAATCTGTCTACAAAACCGATTTTTCTATGTTCACAAGAACCTCTGGAAGTGTTCTCACACTCATTCCCTCACATGAAAGGACAAAGAATGAACCTGCTAAGGAATATCTGGGGCATGTGACTTTAATTGATGTAGATGAGTGTGAGAATAGAAGGAAGCAACATGTGCAGGTAGAAGAAGTCAGCACAATAGTCACTAAAGCAACTGCTGTAACAACCCGATTTTTCGTTAGATTTATTTTATTATTTATTTATGTGTGTTATATGTGCTCTTATGGAATTAATTGCCTCTGTGTGTATTTTGGTAGGGATTCGTAGAATTCGGTGTTAGAAGGGTATTTTGGTCATTTTAAGAGTAGGGGTAATTTAGTAATTTTGTTGAGGATTATTTTTAGTGCTTAGTGAGAGTTATTATTTTACTAAATGCTAGAGAGTGTAGTAATTATTTTATAACCGGTAGGTGACCGTTATTATTACATTTTACCGTTAAGTGGGTAGATACATTTTGAATTAGATTAAGTGATGGGTTAGGGCCATTAAGGCATTGTGAGTTGAGCCCAATTAGATAGAGCCTATATAAACTCTATTCATTGAAGAAAATAGGGTTTACACCATCATTTTCATTTTTCATTTGGAGAGAAGAGGTAGAGAGAGAAAGAACAAGAGAAGATAAGGGTTTGAAGAGAAGGATCTAGAGAGAGCTAGAGAAGGCTAGAGATTCAAGCTTTGGGAGCTAAAGTGAAGCCCTAGTTGGTGATTGTGAAGAATTAAGGTAAGGGGGTTAGAATTCAAGCATAATCAATAGTTGTAGTTTATCCCTAAATCTTTGCTTAAGTGGTTAATTTGATTTTTGATGTAGAATTCGTGCTTAATTGTGATGATATGATTATATGCATGAATTGAATGATAATTGTGTTGTTGTTGTTGTTGTTGTTGAATTTGTATGTCAAAATGGGTATATATGGACATAATGTGTTTTTATGTGAAATTGATGATGAATGATGTTGTAGTTGTTAGATTGAGGATGAATTCATGATTAGATGTTGTTGTTGTTGTTGTTAAATGAATTGTGATGAATTGATGCATTGGGTATCATGAATTGGTGATGAGAATTGTTGTTGTTGTTCAAAGTTGTGAAAGTTTGGTGAATTGGTGAATTATAGATGGATAGATGTTGTAATCTCAAAACTTGTGTATGTTTGAGTGTTCTATAGCATATATGACCTATAAACATCTTTGGGATTAAGTTTTGGGGTTTGGGAGAATCAAAATGAGGATTTTGGGGTGAAAAGGGGTGGAAACCGTAACTGGTTTTTTGAACTTCTGGTGTAGGACGCTTAAGCGTGCTTACCACGCTTAAGCGAGCTAACCAGTGTGCCAGAAGAGTGCTCCAAGCGAGCTGTTCCAGGAGCTACTGGAAGTTGGACGCTTAAGCGTGCAGAGGACGCTTAAGCATGCAACACCCAGTTTAGCCACTTTTGATTTTTCATTTCGTGCACTTGGGGACCAATCCGAGTTTTCTGAAATGTTTCTTTTGACTTGTTTAACCTTTGTTTATACACTTAAACCTACTGGAACATTGTATGAGTTGAATTGGACTTGATTTTGTGAAATTTCACTTAACTTTTGAAAAATGGTCCAAAGCGTCAATTTTTTGAAAACTCGTTCTTCTCATGGAATCGAGGTAGGGTTAAGGTTGTGTAATGTTTATATGATTTCTAAAAATGGTTGTGATTGGTTTCATCAAGTTTTAACATGTTTTTCTTTGAAAATGGAAATTTTCTTGAAAAGAGATAAAGAGAGACGAACTTTGTGATTTTCATGATTTCGTCGCATTTGGCCGGTGAGATGTAACTGTATGCCCTATTGCACTTATATGTGACTTAGAGGTATGATTAGTTGAGGCATTGAAACTTGTTTACTTGGTTTTGGTTCAATAGCTTCAATATTTTGAAAATGGTGGAATGAGAGACGAATTTTGATGAAAATGGTTTTATGGACCGATTGTTTTATAAATCCTTTATGAATAGTTTTTTATGATTGTAAGAAGATGTATGAATGGTTGTTAGCTGATGAATATGACGTTTGTGATCATATGTTGTATTTGCTTCTTTATTTGGATTGTAAGGAATTGTGTGGAAATATGGAACTATATGATATAGTTGATTGATGATTATAGCCGTTGACTTATAGCCGTTGATTTATAGCGGTCGATTATAGCCGTTGAATTGTTGTGAACATATGCATGGTGAATTGAGTCATATGTTCATGCATCATATGTCGTGTCGGATGTTATATCCATATTGCCGTTGACTATAGCCGTTGATAATGATGTTTTTGTTGCATCATGGGTGACGACCTTGAGGAGATTTGGTACCACATGCATGTATGTTTCGAGTTTAGGCGTATATCACATTGCATGAGTCTTGATTGTTGCATTGAATGATGAATGTTGATGATGAGTGTGCTAAATGATTACATACGTGCAATGATGGAAGCTGTTATATGAATGTGTATGTGGAGGTTAAATGTTCATGATGATTAGATGAGAATTGAACTGCTTTGTCTATATCAAGTTATTTATATTGATTATGATTGATGTAAAACTAACCTCCAGTGGTTTTGACCGCCTACCTATCTGTATGGATGGGTAGACGTTGTGCAGGAGTAGTCGCTTTGGTGAGTTGCTTGGTGGTTGCTTGGATAGCGGGAGCTTTCTCCGCTGTCGTGTCTTAGAGTCTAGGATAGGCTCTGATTTAGGCGTTTGTTTATGTTGTTATAGATTATCTATTTTGGATTTATTCATGTTTAGAGGATTTTATGATGACGTGTATTGATCATGGCATGTATAAATTTTTGGAGATGTGTGATTTATATCCGTTGCGACTGTTGAGATATTGTTATATATGCATGATTGTCGGATTTTGTTGAGATGTAGCGTCTATTTCTTGAATATTTGTTATATTCACGTGTTTTATCGCTTTAATAGAAATAGGGCGTTACAATTGCCACAGAGCCAACCTCATCAGACAAAGCAGAAGAATCATCAAAATGTGAAAGGTACTGATCTTGCTTCTACAAAATCTATGAATACTTCTTCAATGCCCTCTATCATCCTTCCCCTATCAGCATCATCACCATCCTGTCAAACCTTTTATCAAGACACTAATTCAGATTTTCTAAATAGTCTAATCAGTAATAAATGGTGATCTCTTCAACTCTCATATTCTATTCGCACTCCAAACTGAAAAATCACAACACAAAACTCCCTAGAAATTTCTTATGATAATCTCGTACCACTATCTCTTCAAGAAATTCTTAAAACCCTGCCACCACTTGCACCATCACCAAAGCAGAAATCTAGCCATCGACTTTCTTACCTTCACCCTTGGGTTGCATACATGTTAAGGATCACCAACTCTGTTGAAGATGCTCATATCTTACCAACTGAATCCATCATTATTCTTATTGAAATCAATGAACCTAACCTAAACGTCATACTATCTCAAACTCAGACAGATGCCCTACCTAAAGCCTCAAAAGGTGATCAAGTTGCCATCCTAATCACTGAACACAATGAAGAAGTAGGTAACAAATTATGTGCTAGGGTAGGACAAATTTTCTCCAGAAGCTTAACAATTTATTCTGGAAGAATCAACTGTCAGTGGGACTGCTTGCATGATATTGTGAACCAAATTCTTGCGTTGATCAAGTACCAGATGGTAGTTAATATGACAAGAGTAAAGAGGAAATGTCTGGAAGTGGTTAGAAGAGAAATGGAAGTAGTGGAGCTAGGAAGAGATATCAGTAGACAGTTGGAGGATAAACATGAAGAATAAAAACCAGAGCTTGATATCGTACTTGTTTAAAATCAACAAAAAGCTTCAGATCTAGAACCAGAACATATTATACAACCATCTCAAAATGAGGAGATTTTGCAACTAACACAGAATGAGGAGTAAGTTTTGGAACTACAAGAAGCTGAGGAAAGAAGCAGTGTGACTGATCATGATAGACTAGCAAGATTTGAGGAAAGTGAACAGAAGGTACGAGCTAAGGTGACATTCCTGAAGAAGATACACCATGAATTGATTACATAAGTGAAAGAACTGTCTCAAGCTCAATAGCGGGTGGATACTAGATCAGAGGAAGCCAACAACAGCATCAAGCCGCTGTTTGAGTGGATATCTAAACTAAGAAAGCAATAGGAGATCTTATGCATTTGTTTTGTTGCTTTTAAACTCTTTATTTCGTCCTTGTTTTGTAATATTAACTTTGCAACCCATTATTTATCACTTTATGCATGTTTTTCTAAGATTATATCTTTCATTTATGGTTGAGTTATATTTTTGTTGTTGATAACAAAAGGGGGAGATGGATATAGTATTTGAATGGTGAGCCTAACATATTCTAACTTATTTTGCGTTATTTTTATGCATTTATTAATTATAAAAACAAAAAATATGAGCTTAATTGATTAATCTTATCAGACTCTGATAAGATATTAGATTGGTCTTAATCAAAGCTTGCAAATCTCTGTGTGATCAAATATTCTGAAATGAATTTAATTAACCGGGAATAGGACTTAAGGGGAGCTTGTAAACCTGACCTTAATGGACTATCACAAACTCAGGGGGAGCTTGCAAACCATAGACCCTGAAGTCTAACAGTTAATTAAATTAACAACAATTGTTCAAAATACTTGTGTTTGTCATCATTAAAAAAGGAGAGATTGTTAGAACAAGAATGGTTCATACAAGTTCTCTTGGGTTTTGATGCAAAGTATTGAAGAATAATTGATATACTAACATATGTTGTGCAAGATATCCTTATTATGAAAAAGGAAAATATGAAGAGCATCGGAAAGGGATTGGAAAACTTAGAAGACTATGGTTGAAGATCTACTGGAAGGTCAACCAGAAGACAACGTCTTTAGTAGATGGAAGTCTCATAAAAGCTAGGGAGTGATCTCCACAAATTCTGTGAAGGACATCAGATACAGAGTTTGACAGGCTACTTGGATTTGAGGGACCCATAATCCATGTAAGTTTTTATCTTATTCTGTGAGCTATCTCTATCATAGCATCTGGTATAGTAGTTTTTTTCTTCTTCTTCCATTTGCATCACTACCACAAAATACCCCCTTTAATAGCATTCATTTTTGCGTTTAATAGCGCTTATAAAGCGCTAAGAAAGCCCCCGCTATAATAGGCCAAAACCCTATAATAGCGCTTTTAAAACGCTATTAAATAGCAATGTTTCAATAGCGCTTTCAGAAAAGCGCTAATATAGCCTTATTTCTGTGCTATTTTTAAGCAGATATTTCTTAGCGTTTCCTGAAAAAGCGCTATCTTAATTATCCCTCTTTAATAGTGCTTTCAGAAAAGCGCTAATAAAAGTCCTTATTTTTTTTTATTTTAAAAATTATATCCACAACTAAAAGCATCATAATAAAAATACTGATAAGACAAAAAATATATACTTATCAGAAACACTAGTCATCCATTAATAGAAATAAACAATAATGTGTTGATAAGAACCTCAATTACAAATGACATCTAATGTACACTTAGATAAAAATGCAAAGTCCATGCACAATACGTATATGTGAACGATGACAAACCTAAAGTAACTAACAAAACCTTGGTTTTCTTCCCCAACTGGTTGACTTCGAGCATTCTAACGAACCTGGAGTAAGATTGCATGGTATACAAAATGAATTCAGCAATGCATCAACAAATCCAAAAACTCTCCATAAGGTACATGCCATAGTAAACAAATACCATAAAGAATACATATTCTTTATGTGGCCATAGTAATCAAACAATCAGTGTCAATGTTTCTATACAGATTGCAGACATTCTCACTATCACGAAATCTAAAAAATAAGTACAGTGGCATGAACAAAGCCAACTCTATTCCTTATATGGGGCCAATGTATTCAAACTAATAAGGCATGCATCATAGATTGTATTGATATTTAATAAATACTTCTCAGAAAATAGAGAACCAAATTGACTAGAAAAATCTATATTTGATAACCTTTTTCAAAATTTCAAACAAATTCTCAAATTCTTTTTTGTTAATAATTTTATCGATCAAATGGACTAGAAAAAATTATAATTGATAACCAAATTAAGTAATTCAAAAGTTATATACAAAAGTTATACATACTAGTCTAAAGAATATAAAGGATATAACCTTTTTTCTTCTTCTTTGAATTGTGTACAGTGACATTCTAATGAATATAGAGGCTTGGAACTTTTTCTCTTCTTTTTCTTTGAATCATATAAAGAGTAAAGTAGAGGCAAAATAAGCAACTTAAAATTCATGCTTGCTGTGATGACATTGACATCGGTTAGTCTTGTAAGTAAAATAGGGCTAAACTAGAGATTAGCAAACAACTCTACAAATATTCATATACTCAGGACTGAATAAAAAATATCAGGGCAATCATAATAAAAAAACATGGTTTATTGAAATCAAAACAGAGTAGATCCAACTGGTTAACATGGATGAAGAAGATCAACTGAGTTGGCACTACACCGAGGATGGGATTTATAGTGTGAAATCTGGATATCACAGCATTCAGACTTGGGAGCAGAATGATGGTCCAGGGGAATCAGGTATCCACTCGAATAACAGGTATTGGGGGAAGATTTGGAATACTAGGAATTCCTAGGACTCAAACTCTTATCTGGAGAATTTAAAAGATATTATTCGTTGCAATATGATATTATTCGTTGCAATATTTTGTGTCCAACTTGTCAAGCCAAGGTGGAGACTCTGGACCACTGTTTCATGGACTGCGAGTGGGTTAAGAGGGTGTGGTTCAGCTCCCCTCTTTAGATCAATTTCAATTATTGAACAGATATCAATGTAAAGGACATGCTTATTTCTATGTTAGAGACAACAGACAAGCATAACATTGACATGGTTTTCGCTATTATTGATTCCATTTGGGTAGCTAGAAATCTTAGAATTTATGAAAACAAAACCTCTAAGATACAAGATACTGTGGAAAAAGCCATAAACAACACTAAGATTGTCACAGATAATACTCACTTTAATCAGAACATGCAAAACCAATGTTCACATCATCCTAGGCTTACAAGTATCACATATCAGAGATGCCATAATCAAAGAGAGAGAGACATAGGAACATACTGGAACATACCAGATCAGAGATGCCATAAACACAATTGCAGCAGCTACCCATCGTATACCTGGAGGCTCTGAAGCGTTGGATGAAGCTTACGCCCTCTGGTATGCAGTGAATATCGTGCATGATCTCTGTCTCAAAAGGGTGCTGTTTGAATCTGATTGTGAAACTATAATAAAAGGGATGTCTCATTATCAGTGTTCGTAATAAAAGTCAGGAAAGATGCATTGATAATATCAGAAGACTTAAAGGGAATACGATTTGGATAGAGGATAACCCGAGGATAACAAGGTAGCACATATTTTAGCTCATTTGGCCCATTCCATAGGTGATACGATTTGGATAGAGGATAACCCTCCTGAAATCCAATCCCAATTGTATTTTGACTTTCACCAATAATATAATTTCTTTTATTTAAAAAAAATAACAATCTCTGATATTTAAGAAGTATAGGTACAAACCCAATAGGCTTATAATACAAAAATAGGACATAAAAGCAATCACACAACTAAGAAGGATACACACAAGTACAAGACACACATGACTCATAGCAGAAATCATATTATCCTCACTATGCCTACCTTACATCTAATTTAAAAGGATCAAACTAACTTAATTTTTACCCCCTTTTTTTTAATATTATTATTATTTTTTTCCATAAACTAAACGAATCAAAGCCTTAAACCCCAAATTTTTTTTTCCTTCATAACAAGTATAAAATCCATCACTCTCCCTCTAGCTTAATAAATGTGGCAACATGGCGTAAAACATGTGCAAATTAATGTGATTCATTATATTTAGTCTCTGCTACTTGAGAGGTAACCGTGTTATAAGACACTAAGAAAAAATAAAGTATCAAAAGATTGTTACTTGTCAATGCCTGTGTTAACAAAAAGTAGACAGATTAAATAGTTTATATAGAAGTATGGCACATTCTCCATCCATTCCTTCATTGATGATGTTTGGAGTTAGTGGACACAGATTAAAAACATTGTTGTGAAGCAAGTAGTTAGATAACAGAATTAGTAGAAGTAAACTACTTATAACCAATATATTAGGTCCTGTAACTTCACTAATCCTTTTAGAGAAAGGTATGCTTATTGCTTCACGATAAAGAGGCAACATGTTTTCTATTTCATCAAGTTCAAATGTATCTAAGCAACTAATGTTTATATCTTGGTATGTTAATATATACAAACCAATACGACTAGCTTTCCTTGAACATAGCTCTTGAACTTGGAGTATTTTTGGTAGGTATAAGAAAAATAAGATAAATTAATCAAATTCATGATGTAGCTTATATGGTGGGAATTTGGCTTATCTTAAGTTGAATTGACATCTTTGAGACAAAAAAAAAAATAACTAGTGGACTATATATTGTAGATCATTAAGGGCCAAATATGTAACTTATTATAGGTAACATATACACGATGGCTTCTAAGGTGGGGGCTCAATTAAGTCCTTCACCGGTTCACCACTATCGATACACCATCAGATTTAATGAGTGGTTTAGATTTTCTAAAATAAAAAATGTGAACATGAAAGATTTCTACACACAATTATGTTGCCTATATCTCACCCGTTACTGAAACGGACATAGGAGATTTGAATTGCTCATAAGCGATGTCAAACTAGTTAGTCATGCATTAAATCTTTTATAATGTTCAGTGAGTAAAAACTAAAACAAATCAATGTCATTGTTGTTTTTTTCCTTCAATTCATTGCAATATTTTTTTTGTACTAGTTTATTTTAACAAAAAAATTGATTTGAAGAATGATGGGGTTTGGAAGAATGAAGGACATATCTCTTTACTGCCCTATTTTCACAATTAACAAAGAAATATAACAAAAACAAAACCAAGAAAGAAACCAAATTGGAACAAACTAAGATACCCAAACTAGGATAACCAACTACGATAAACAAATTGGAGATATTTCCACAATACAAAATCAATAATAAAAGACGAAAGCTACCTTGAGGTCGACTAGCTCTATTCTTAGTAGTCCTATAAACAAGCTTGCCACCTACATTTCCACAACACAAAATCCAAACAAAAAATTAAATATGAAAAACAAAAGATAACAACAAATATGAGATTCAAAATCGAAATAGATGAAATTGAGATTTACCAAAATCAAATCTTAGGGTTTCAATTGATTTATGGTTCAATCGACAATTTGAAGAGTTCGACTGGTTCCGGCATCAATTGATGAGTAAGAACGATTGAGTGTGTTCGATTGAGGTGGGTGAGTGAGATGAAGTGCAGGACGGTGGTGAGTGAGTGAAAACAAATGAGAAAGATAGTGAGTGGGTGGAGGAAGGTTCTGGAGAGATGACAGTGGAGGTTGGTGAATTGGATGGCGGTGGATTGAAAACAGGGAGAGAAGCGGGTGAGTGGGTTAATTTGGAGAGAGAAGAGTGAGTGAAAGAGGCCAGTTTGGAGAGGACGGTGGTGGTTTGGAGAGTGAACGACTGTAGAGAGAAGAGAGCTTTTGTGAGGTTAGTATAGATTAGAGAGAGAATAATGTTTTGGTATCATAGTGACCCACAAAGTAATATATATTTTTTTTATAAAGGTAACAATAGCGTTTCTGGGAAAACGCTAACTTAAGGGTAGGTAGATAATAGCGTTTCGTCAAAAGCGCTATCTAACCCGAACATTAGGAAGCCTGTAATAGCGCTCGACCTATAAACGCTATAATACATCAGTTTGTTGTCTTTTTAATAGCGTTTTATAGAAAGCGCTATTAAATTTGTGCTATAAAAGGCCAAAATTGTAGTAGTGCATGTACAACCAAACAAAGGACATCAGGAACGAGAAAAGCAACGAATAATTATCCTTTCAGTAAAGAAAATTCAAAGTACTTTCCGATGGGATTATCCATATCAGGCAAAGGGCCAACATTTGTGATCAAAGCTTCTCAACGACTCTATTTGCGCTGTCACTCTTCTCCAACGTCTCTCAAATCACAGCCTATATAAGGAGCTAAAGACTTGAAGCAGAAGAAGAAACAAGACTCTGCAATTTTACTATGTCATTACTCTATCAAATTTAATAGCGTAAAAACACTTAGGATTTATTTCATGTTAAATCTTAGAAATCCTAAGGAGTCTGTTCATTTGTTCAGTTTACACATACTGTTTAGAAATAGTGTAAGAACAAATTAATTTGTTTGCAGTTGGGGCAAACATTTTAGGAAGTCTCTCGCCTGCGTGCTTGAGCATATAAGTCTCTTGGTGAAACCTTGAGCACTTAGGAGTCTCAACCAGTGGGAATTGAGCAAAGGGAAGTCTTAAGCAGTTGTGCTTAAGAAAAGGGAAGTCTTTAGGTAGAGTCCTAAAGCAGGAGTATTTAGGTAGAGAGTCCTAGAGCATATAAAACTCTTGCGGTTGTGCTTAAGCAATTATCAGTATTTTGTAGTTGTGCTTGAGCATAGAGAAGTCTCTTGCAGGTGTCCTTGAGCAATTTGTAATCAATTGCGATTACAGTGAAATCCCTTGGAAGTGCAAGGGGACTGGACTACTCCTGGATTGTAGGAGGAACCAGTATAAATTTGATGTGTGTCTGCTATCTCTCTCTCTCTCTCTCTCTCTCTCTCTCTCTCTCTCTCTCTCTCTCTCTCTCTCCCCATCCATCTATCTATCCATCCATCCATCCATCCATCCATCTATCTATCTATCTATCTATCTTTCTTTCTTTGTGTTTTGTACTTAATCCGCTGCACTCAGACTCTGCATCAGAATCTGTATATCTTAGATTTTGATTAGGCTATTCAACCAAAGAAAAATAAATCCACAAAAAGCTCACAAAATTCAAAACCCCTATGTGTTTTCTCACCTTAAATATTTACATAGAAGTCTTAGAGTGGAAACTTTTTTTTTCTTCCCTAAATTATGATCCTCTTAAAAAACTTATCGAGCTGAATGTTGTATGGGAGAACAATTTTGAAATTGTTGATATGACTGAGGAATCATAAGATAATCCATAAAAATGAGAAAGGTACATAGGCACTTTGCAAGGTGTAAAATCGTCTACCTTTTACTTAATGTGCTTAAGGGTGACATCAAAATAAAAAAAAATACTTATATATTGTCTTACAATTTATTTGGTTGCTTTGATTAATTTTTTCCTTAACATTTATAGTTTTTTCAACGCAACTTTATTTATATATACATCTTGCAAAAATATGAACTAAAATATGTATATGCTTGTTAAGCTTTGGCTTACAAAAATCAAATTGAAATTAATGAAAAGTTGAAAGTACAAATGTGCAAGCATTTGATAATTTTGAACAAGAAATGATTCATTTAAATCAATTAATTTTAATGAAAATTTCTTTTCTATTTCTCTATGTTTGTTCCATTTCCTTCCTTTTTTAGTATAATTCAAGCTCAATAGTGTTTTATTGTCAACAATTCGATGTCAACAAATTTCTATACCATTCAGCACTAGCCTTTGGTACACGCTTGAGATTATCATTAAAATCAACATGATAAAGCCCCCAATGTCCGGAATATCCTGCATGAAATTCAAAGGTATCAAATGCTGGCCAGACAAAGTAACCACGAACGTTTACACCATTGCTGTTAATAAAAACAGCAAAATTAGTTTCTGATATCGCAATTGCATATTAAAGTTAATATTGATAAGTAAAGGATAAAGTTTTAATTATGGAGAATGTTAACGAGTGCCCCAGAGGCATTGGTTAAGCACCAAAAGAAGTAAGTTTTTCCTACAAAGTAAAGTAGTTATTATTTGATGAAAAGTAACAGTTTATAGTTCCAAGACAGAAATTCTATTTTTTGATTCCTTAACCAGTGCCCCAGGGGCACCGGTTAACAAGACCCTTTAATTATACATATAATGAGATGTTTCATATACTCTCAGATTTATCGATAAGGATAAATTACACATACTCAATTGCTGCTTTAGTAGCATTTATATGTGTTGCAATGTAAGCGATCCGATTTTCGTCCTGCAATGGATTTGTCATATTAGGAGAAGGAATACCTACATAAATATGATTACAAGAAAAAAGATTGGTTGATATTTTTTATGGAAAAAATTATAGATATAAATTACAATGTTAAAAATATGAAAACAAAACTAACCATTTTCAGTGATGTAGATTTTGGAATTTTGGTACTTTTCCTTTATGTATATTAAAATGTCATATAATCCTTCGGAGTAGACATGAAATTTACTATATTGTTCCTACAAATTACCAACATAGATCAATAAGTTAAGAAGACAAAAATATTGAAGTAATATCATGACCATCATTTTTCTTTTCACTTATATCTCACCATAGGTCCAAGGGTGTTTCCTTCTGCATTAAATTCTACAATTGTGAAAAAATGAGCAAGAATTAGTGAATATGATTGTATAATTTCCTGTTATTCATATCATAGTATTAAAATGTAGTTCGAGAAATATTAACTTACCTGTAGTTGCAGCTAATGCATCATAATTGTCAATATAGTACATATTGCTTCTATTTGATTCATGTCTAGCAAAGATAGACATATAATAATTGACTCCGATAAAGTCTAAACTTCCTTTGAGCATATGTTTCTCCTTTTTAGTGAATTCAGGCAGCCTATTCCCTACTAACTTTCTCATTATTTGTGGATAATCTCCATGGTATATTGGCTCTAAAACCCTGTTTGATTAAAATTAGAAAAACTTAATGTTATTATGTATGTTTATATGTATAAACTAAGGTGTATAACATCTAACTAATAATTAATATAACACAAGTGTTTGGTCTTGTAACCTCAAAAAGGAGTTGAAATCAACAATCGTAAAATGATCAATAACGACACTTTATTTAATCATATTTTACCCCTTTCCTTTTTTTTTTTTTTTTTTGTAAAAGTTAACACAAAAGAAATAAGTGATGATCATATGGTAAGTTATTTGCACTAACCATCCATAAGTGAAATCCATTAGTCTTTGAGCAGCATCCACATCCTCTTCGTTTGAACTATAGGGAACAAAATTTTGAGCTTGTAACACAAGTCCAATTTCTCCCCTTTGTGTTGCCTGCATCAAATGTTTGATGAAATTTAAATTTTCATAACATAACCTGATTAAATTTATTTGGAAAATGCTAAAGAGTGTATTTGGGGCATTAGTTAAGAGAATATAAATATAAATAATTTGTTGAAAAATGGTGAAAAGTGTTGAATTCAACTTTTTAAAAGTAAAAAAATTGTAATATTTCAATACAAAACTACTACTTTTAGTTTCCTTAACCATTGTCCTGAGGGCGCTGGTTAACAAACCCAATTTATTTTATATAAACAAACTAGTAGTATAATTTTTATCGAAATCAACATCAAATTATTAATCAATTTATTGCACTTGAAAATGTGCAACCGCCTACTAATTTTTTTTCTTTAAATCTTCAATATATTCAAAGTCAAGCTTACGAGTCGTGTGTGTCAAACATGACAGTAAAAGTTACTCCCTCCGTTTCAAAATACATGTCCAAGTCAACCACTTCACATATGCCAATGCACAATTTTGACCGTTAATATCTTTAATTATCTAAAGTAAAAAATTATAAAAATTTAATATTTTGAAAATATTTGTCGAGACAAATCAAACAACATCTTACATGCTAATATTTGTATTTATACATTAGTAAAAAAGTATGGTCAAAGTAAGTCAAGTGAATAGTGCACATTGCAAAAATTGGACATGTATTTTGAAACGGAGGGAGTATATTGCAACTATCGATGACTTTTTTTATAGGAAAATGATAGTGGTTTTGTTAGGGCGAAAGAGAATTTATTACCAACATAAATCAAATTTTGAACCTCCGTTGCATTATTCTTTCAACATTTCTAATCACAATACTTATGGCTTAACATAACACGACATATATATTATGTAAAATCTAAAAATTAAACTATATCATTATTTTGAGACATTTTATCATTAAATTATATTTGTAACACATGATATATAAAATAAAACATACTTGGAATTTTTGTCTGTATAACTTTACTGCTGCAGCATGGCAAATAAGATAGTTGTGAAGTATAAGCTTCTGAACACTTTCCTGTATCTTGGCATCGTTCAGCAGCGTCATTATCAATGCCATGCATGTGAAGGATAGGTGTAGCGGTTGGTTCATTGAATGTTGTCCAATGCTTCACTCTATCTCCATATGTTTTGAAAAGTAGTTCACAATAATCCTTGTAATGATGCCTGCAATTTATTTTAATGTAAATAAATAAAATGTGCATGATGAAATAAAATGTGCATGATGAAACTCTATAGTGTCTCGTGTAGACTAATTTTCAAGATGAGATGAGATTAATTACACAATGCTGCGATTTAAGAAGCCACCAAACTTTTGTTGAAGGGCAAGCGGGTAGTCAAAATGCATGATAGTGACAAAAGGCTCAATACCTACAAAGTAAATTAAAAAATAAAATTATTATGAACATGTACTTTAACCAAAACTTTTAAAAATTATAAATTATACAAAGGAATGTGGTCGGTTTAATCTATACCATTTTCAAGTAATTCATTGATCAAATTGTTGTAGAAGTTGATACCTTCTTTGTTTATCCCCCCTCTCAAGGTTCCATCTGTGTTTAGTTGTTCAAAATGAAGACAAAGATAAGTCTAATTGTTAAATATGAAAAAGAGGTCATATATATATTGTAGCAAATCCATATATATATATATATATATATATATATATATATATATATATGAGGGATCAAATTTGTAATACCCCGCATATAAAAATTCAGTATCAATTATTTGAACTTTGTTTTTTTTAGAGAAGGGCAAAATGGTAATTTCGCATAAGACTTTCTGGACCGAATCAAATTATTCCAACGGATCACGGTGAATGTAATATTCCGCTTAAAACTTTCACGACATTTTATCGGATATTTTAGTTGAGGAAGAGTGTAGAAAAGGGTATTTTGGTCATTACAATCTAAGGGCTATTAAAGGACAACCTGTGAAGCCCCGATACTTCAAAATGGATGACGTACCGTATCCCCTGCGTATCCTGCACCGATACCTTCCCGATACTTCCCGATACGTATCCAAGAGTATCCAAATATTAAATTTTAATTTTTAAAAAATTAATTATCCGATACTTTCCGATACGTCCCGATACACACGGATACTTGTGTTTTTTATATTATTTTGATTTCTTTTTTTTTTTTTTGTAAAAAATAAGAATAAAAACATTATATTACTATAATATATATACATTTCCTTTATCTTTATTTGGTGCCAGTACGACCCACACCACACCACATAAACAATTGCATCTTTCCCTTTCTAAGAAATTAGGGTTTCAACTTTTTCTTCCAAAGTGGTCGCCGTCCACTTTGGCCACCGTCGAAGTCTTGGTATCGGACGAATTTGGTATATATTGCGTATGTAATTGACTAATGATCACTCTCTTAATCGTCAATATTATTTATATTTATGTTAATGTGCTACGAGCCTGGTTTCTTGTGTTTGTTAATATATTTGCATATTAAAAAAATGGTTATAATTATATTGTACATTTAATTATATAATTTTTTTTTATTAACGTATCCCAGCCGTATCGTATCTTGATTTTTGAAATTTTTCCGTATCGGCGTATCGGTGCAGTATCGTATCCGTATCGTATCTCGTATCCGGGCTTCACAGAGGACAACCATACAAAATTTCTTCATTTTCTCCACTCATTTCTCTTCCTACCAAAATCAGATTTTTTCCACCCTTCTCTTTCTTCTCCCAACCGCCCCTCACCTCTCTTCATGCTTATCTCCCCTTTTCTTCAATTTCTTCATGTAATCAACACACAAATTACAAGCATGGGATCCTTAGACCACTTTGGTTAGCTTATAAGCACCAAAAATTTCCCTTCTCCATCTTAATCAAAACCTTCCCTCCATCTCTCTTTTGAAAAGTGTTCCAAAATCAAGCTTTTGGGAATTTGATTCTAATTTTGGACTTGGTGTGTACTCATGGTGGGTTATGAAGATGGTTAGGAGCAAGAGACAAGAATAAAGGAGTTAGGGGTTTGATGCAAAAGTTGATACAAGGTGAGAATCTTAAATTAAAACTTGAATTTGAATTGTTATAGATTGAATTGTTGATTAAGTTTAATGGGTATGTGAATTGTGTGAGAAAGTTTGAATTTCTATGATAAATTTTCATGGTATAGTAGCTTGGTTCATGAAATGAGATAATTAGAGAATTGTTGTTGAAGATCATTGTTGATTGTTTGTTGTTGATGTAAGAAAGATGAGTTGGTGATCAAAATGGTGTATTGTTGTTAAAGGTGATTGTACTTGAACCTTATGAAAATTGGGTAAAAATTTGTATGGCATATTGGTAGTATATTCATCATATTGTTGAAGTTTCGGATTCTACACTTATTTCCCTTCAAATCGGATATAAATTTCGTGTGATTTGGATTAATGACGAACTCAGAAAGTGCGTTTGAAGTTGTGAATTTCTGCTGGAAAATTGCTACGGGTTTTGGGACAGGGCTCCACTAAAATTGTAATAACTTTCTCTCTATAACTTGGAATCAAGTGATTTTTAATGCTATGGATAGATAACAAAATTTCCGACGTTTCGGTACCAGTTTCACGAATTTTGACCCATTATTGAAGTCTAGAGACTACTTTGAAGTATGGGGACTGATGTAGGACTTGTGCTGAACCAAAGATTAAGTTGTTGATGTTTAAGCTAGTGTAACTTTGGTTTTTCTTTGGAGAATTGAAATAAAGGCAGAAGTGAAGAGAAATGGCTGATGCTTATTTGTTCAAGGATTCAGAATAGGATGAGGTGAGTTCCTTTAGATAGAAAAACTTCCCTTTGGGTAGTTATATTATGCCACTAAAATGATGGTTTATGATATTGTGCATTAGAACATAATTAGTGACATTATGACTTAAATTAAATACCTATGCTAGTGTATTCTGAAATAGCTCTTATATTAATAAACATGCTTATGGTAGTGTAGGAATTGGAGGAAAGATTGTTAGACTAGTTTTAATGCATTTGTGAATAAATACATGATTTCGGCTAAAATTCCGGAAGTTGAGATTATTGGATTTTTATGACTTTAATTCAATCCTTTGATAATGTAAATGAAACTTTTAAGAAAATGAATGGTCATTGTTCGGCTAAGGATTTAAATTCTCATTTCTCCGGATATGTAGCCGAACATGTTTTGGAATTCTCCAATTTATATCCTACCATAATGCCTATGTTTGAGAAAGCAAGAAAATGTTTAGAATAAATTAGCCATGAATATCAGTGATGGGTAGGTCACAAACCCGAGAAAATTTATTATGACATAGCTATGAGCAACCTATTATTATTTCAGGATAAAGACGGAATTACTATTTCTTTATTAACATATTTAGAAATATTATTATAAGGAAATCAATTAAGATAAAATGTCTCTCTAACTCCCCGTTAGTAGTGGAGTTGAGGGTTATTTCAGTTATCAGAGATCAGTCAGTTTATAGTATTAAAACATGTTTAAGCCATGGCTTTCGCTATCCCGCCAGTTGGATACGAAAGGTTCCCGTCAGTTGGAACGGACACTATCCGTGAGGATGACCCCACGATAATCAGAGGAGTCCGGTATCCCCGTCAGTTGGGTTCCCGCCAGTTGGAAATTATTACCGGTCAGAGTAGAATAAATTCCGTGGTTACTCCACCTGGGTTTATTCTGTAAAATCAACTCAGATAATATTGTTTGTTCAACGCTAACATTTCTAACATAATATGACAGACATTAAGATTATAATTATGGCTAAGATTTTAGTATTAGTATCAGAATTATATTAGTATTTCAGACAGCGATCCTAGTTATCCCTCGATCGCTCAGTTATGCATGACACAACTGTATAAACCCGAAATGGGTTGAGTTTAGAGATAGATGACAATCCTAGTTCCCTGAGATTGCCTACAACCTAGGATAGGTGGAACTCACTGAGACATCCCGCCTCATCCCAATCCCTTTTATTTTATTTCAGATACACAGGTGGTTCGCAAGCATGGCTGTTCGTGATGAAGTAGCAAAAGAAGCTGGACAATTATGTTTACTTGTCATTGCATGTATGTTGTACACGTCAGTGGTACTATTTGAAATGTATAGACAAGTTGTTTTATAATATGTTCAGAAGAAATTTTATTATTGTAATTTTAATGTATCCAATGCCAAGTTTAACGAGCATACTAGATATCCTAGGTAATTTCTAGTATGGGTGTTACAAAATTACACCAGTGTAATGTTATATCAATGTTACACTGCTCAATATCATTTTATTTGATACATATTTTTTTAAATTTGACCATTGGATTGTAAGTTTATATCATATAGATAATTCATGTAAATTTTTACGAAAATTTAAAATCGTTATATATGTTATTGAGATACACCAAGATTATCGGTGTTCCATAAAAGAGCATAAATCGTTACTATCTATGTATCTCGATAACATATCAAACGATTTTCAATTTTCGTAAAAAATTACATGAATGATCTATATGATATGAACTTACAATCCAACAGTAAATTTTAAAAAATATGTATCGAGTAAAACAATATTGAGCTGTTTTAATCATAGAATTTGAACGCCATAAACTTCATATAAAAACCTCAAAAACACGTTAAAACATTTTAAATTTTAGAATCTGAATAGGGCGCGAGATAAACTCATAAGGTGGGGAAAGTAATGCCATTTACTTCCATAAAAACAAAAGTAATTTACGAATTTTTTCGCTAAACCTAAACAAAATCAAAAATTTCTTATACACCAAGGTACAACTAGGCAATAAAGTAAGGGACATTTATTTTGTAGTTGGTCTCTTTATTAAAATGGAACTGATCTCTTTATTAAAAATTATTGGCCCATTTATAAGCATTTATCTTATACTAACTATATTACTTTATTTAAAAATAAAAAAAACTACCTGGCATAACTCTACTCCATGAGATAGACATTCGGTAAGAATCCACTCCAAGATGCTTCAAATGTTGTACATCCTCCTACAAAATAAATATAAAAAAAAACAAAAAAAACCAAAATTAAAACATGACATTTGGTAGATATACTAGACTATCATCCGTAAAAGAAAAATCAAAAGGCATATTCACCTTGTATCGCTTGTAATGTTCAATTAATGTAGAAAACTTATCACCATCCACAAACGTTGCTGCAAGTTGTTAATGAATGAAGCAAAATAAATAAATAAATAAATAATAATGGGGAAGACATAAAATTGATTACTATATGAGGTATTTTTTTTTATTATCTATTTCTCTCTAAGTGTCTGACTATTTTGACAAAAAAAAATCTATATTTTTTGTCCTTTTGAAAGATCAATATCACAATTATTTCTTTGTAAAAAGTAGTCTTGATCGGTAATTTAATAAAAATAGTGTTAATATATGATGGAATAATAAAAACTACAAAAAAGACAAATAACTATCATTAAACACCCAAAAAACCACTCATATCATTTGTTTGTATACAAAGACTTAAATTGCACTTGAAAAGAAACTAAAGTAACATTGTTTCAAGACACCAATTGCATATATATATATATATATATATATATATATATATATATATATATATATATATATATATATATATATATATATATATATATATATATATATATATATATATATGAGAGTAAAATCAATTAATAAACCTTTGTGTCGCTCAACATTATCATCCCACACTCCTAATCCTCTACCTCCTTCATGAGCAGCTCCTTCAATCTAAATTCAGAAACTACAGCTGGTTATAAATAATAAATTGTTCACTACATTTAATTAAAATTACGATACTAAAAAATTAATGAGAAAAATTAAGAGGCGGGAATTGTGAAATACATCTCTAAATCCATCACTAAATTTACCGTTAAGACAATTAAAGAATTTTGTTTTCTTTATCATTAATTTCATTATTTAAAAATTTAAATAAAGAAATAGCTTAAAATATTTAAAGGTATTAACCTAAGAACTATGAACGTGTACCTGCATGGCAAAAGATCCGACACCAAAGATAAAATCAGATGGAAAAGATGCACGCTTAGGAATACTTGAAGAATTTAGGGGGAGTAGTTATGGTGCATAAGGAAATCCTTATGCACCATACATAAATCCCAGCCCATTAATCAACTGCAAGCTCAATACCTCTCCTCTATAGGCCTGTTTGCTTTATTTGTTTTTTACACCCTCACTGTTCACACACTGCACCCCCTTTCCCTTAATTTTTTTTTTCTATTTTTCTTCTTAAAATCACTTTAATCTTTTATTGTTTTTTTTATTATTGTTATTTTCTTTGTTTGAATATTCTCCTTGATTATTTTAATTTGTGTGTTTATTTTTTGCTCCATGTTCTCCAAAGTAAAGACCTTATAGAGATATATATGAATTTAGTGAAGGCATGCAAAATGTAATTGGTGAATTTTGTAACTATGAAGGGGGAAAAATGTTAAGTACTCACCACTAGAATTGGAAAGGCAATATGGCCTGTTTGAGAGCATTGTGCTACCAAATATATATCAGGTCTATCCTATGTTTTTTTTTAATCAAAAATGGCTATATGAATCCTGCTATGAAGCATTATAGTTTGTACTATCTCTATAAAGGAAATTATGTTGCATCTTGTTACAAGTACCATAATTATGTTACTATCTCTATGATATTAGTCACTGTGATTGCAGACATTGCAGCTGTTGCAATGCGTATTGCAGTCTTTGTGATGTGAATTTATTTTTAATTTGTACCAAATGTTATAATTTATTACTTATCTTAGAAGCCACACATATTCTATTTTCTCTCTAATTATTACTGAAACCATAATTATGGTTTAATGGTTTTGATAGTCTTCTATGTGAAACCAAAATAATTGTATAATGGTTTTGTAATAAAACAAAAGACCAAATCCTTTATTATAAAAGGTAGACTTGGTTAGCAAACATGTTGCCCTAATTTGCCCTAATCCCTAGCATTTTTCCCTCCTAAACATGCTAATCTAATCTCACCCGTTGATTCGATCTCTATTCTCAAACTCCTCATTTTCAATCATATAACTTAGTTAATGCTAATTGAAAACGAATAACACACTTTTAATGCAATTGAAAACGAATAACACACTTTTAATGGCAATTGAAAACGTAGTTAATGCCAATTCGATTAACAACCCCCTACAAACTTTTAAACCACATCCTCTCCTCATGTTAACTTGAGAAACTTTCAATATTAACGATTGCATACCAATTATCCCCTCCTACCATCATTTTTACATCAAAACAGTTTAGACTTAACAATGGAAAGTGATGCACTAACTCTCTTAGCATTGCACTGCTTGAAGGGTACAATGTTTCATCTTCTTTCTTGATCTCTTATGTGTTGTTTCGTTTATATTTTTCAGCTTGTGCTAATTTTTTTGAATTTTTGATCTTTTCAGCTCCATTAGATCCAAATCCTATAACGGATTTGGACAAGTTTGTTAACAGATTGCGAGTTCAATATAGAAAAAAATATTGTATAGATATCACGAAAAATCTTCTATGGGCGACAAAAAATTGATGCAGTATATTTTTTGTTAAATTTTCTGTTTCCATTATTTACGGAAATTGTACTTTTTTGATGCTCTCCGTTTGTCTTTATGATGTGATTTAAGATCAAGCAATGCATGACTATGTGCAATTCTGTTAACAAGTAGTCAATTTTATTTTGATACTCACATTTACGTGCAAGTATAAAATGAAAATTACCATGTAGCTATTGCTAATCGAATAAAAGAAAACAGTAATGATATTTATGGAACTTAATGACATTTCAGGAAGAGTGAAAGAGAGATTAGCACATAGCTATTACAGAAATCGAATTACTAATTTGACTGTAATCCATGTAACAATTCAAATTTCAAAAATTTTTGAAATTGATTAATGATATTTGATTGTGAATAATAGAAACTTATTGCTCATTATTGCTAATCGTTAACATCATTGTGAATAAAAGAAACTTATTGCTCATACGAAATGGAAAAGGTTAGTAGTGCTAATCGAATAAAAGAAAAAAGTAATGATATTTATGAAACTTAATGACGTTTCATTTCATGAAGAGGAAAAGAAAGATTAGCACGTACTTATTTCAAAAATTAATACGTATCAAGGTTAATTGCTTTAATTCAGTATGCACTAATTGCTTTTATTGCTTTTCGTATAGGAATTGCTTTTAATTGCTATAACTAATTACTTTTAATTGCTTTTCGTATAGGACTTGATTGCAGAACCGTTTTAGGCGCATATTTTCGTATAGGAATTGCTTTTATGCAGTATGCACTAATTGCTTTTAATTGCTTTTTGTATAGGAATTGCTTTTAATTGCTATAACTAATTGATGTTAATTGCATTTCGTATAGGACTTGATTACAGAACCGTTTTAGGTGCATATTTTCGTATAGAAATTGCTTTTAATTGCTTTATGCAGTATGCACTAAGTGCTCTATCAATTACTACCTATTAAAAGCAATTATGACTGCAATAATGATATTAACATAAGACTCTCCAACATTTATTTAGTAATTGCGTTTAATTGCTTTTATGCACTATGCAGTAATCCACGAAATGTTTGAGAATTGCTTTTATTTACAAGGTTAGTAGTGCTAATCGAATAAGAGAAAAAAGTAATGATATTTATGGAACTTAATGACATTTCATTTCATGAAAAGGAAAAGAAAGATTACCACGTAGTTATTGCAAAAATCGTTTATGAGAGTTAACTGTCCTCCATGTAACAAGTCAAATTTCAAATATTTATGAAATTGATTAATGATATTTGATTGTGAATAATAGAAACTTATTGCTCATTATTGGTAATCGTTAACATCATTTTGAATAAAATAAACTTAGTGCTCATACGAAATGAAAGAGGTTAGTAATGCTAATCGAATAAAAAAAAAAGTAATGACATTTTTGGAACTTAATGACATTTCATGAAGAGGAAAGAAAGATTAGCACGTACTTATCGTAAAAATCAAATTAGAAATTTGACTGTCCTCCATGTAACAAGTCAAATTTTAGATATTTATTAAATTGATTAATGATATTTCATTGTGAATAAAAGAAACTCTCATTATTGCTAATCGTTATTTCAGGTCATGAATAGATGGTAAATTAGTAAACTTTCAAAGAAGACTTGCCAATTACCTATTTAAATACCACTCAGTTGTGAGAATACAACTATTCTCTTCTTTAAGCCAATTAATATTTTTATCATTGGTTAGTCTTCCTTTTATCACGAAGTCTTTCGTAATGTATCTTGATGGTTAATGTTCAAACCTTTTTGTTATGTATGCTACCATTTTATTTTGTTGCTATTGTTGTCTTAGAAGTGAACATATTTTTAAAACTGATATAAAACTTCTATCAACTACATATGTTTACATTATTGCTATTGATTCAATTAACTTCTACGTGGTATGACCCGTGCGGTAGCACGGGTCAAGAGTCTAGTGTAATAAACATTTAAACCATTATTCACTAACTTCAGGGTATGGATTACTGAAACCATAAGTATGGTTTAATGGTTTTGATAGTCTTGTACGTGAAAACAAAATAATTGTGTAATGGTTTTTAATTAAATTATATTGGTACATGATTTTAATAATGATTAAGATCTTATACACTGAAATTATTACTGAAACCATAAGTATGGTTTAATGGTTTTAATATGGTTTAATGTTACGAATCAAATCTCAATCTATGCCAAAACCATTTTATTGTGGAAATGGTTTTTGTGAGTTGTACTCCAAAACCATTAAATGTACTTGATGGTTTTGATAAGTGTTTAATGCCCTCAGATATGCAATTAACAATTTTACAATACAAAAATAGTTACGTCAAATGCCTTACAAAATTGATCCAAATCACTTCTCAATATAAGGTCTCAGTGGACAAATGAATTCAATCCAGCATACTCGTTATTACCTGTATTACTTATATGCAAACTTGTACACACTCAACAAGGTTTATGTTATTAACCATTCATCTCTTAATAGAACTCTAGCTAGGCCCTTAGCAATTGACTATTGCCTTCATTTCCCTTTTTTCTCTATCAATTTCAATGACAGTAGTGAAAATAAGAAAAAATATATTAAAGACGGGGCAAGGCTAGACTATAGAAAGGAGTGGCGTAAGATTTTGTGCTTTCTTGTCGTTATTATTCCAATATGGAAGTAACTAACGGTGTGATCTTGATTCCTTGTTGTTGTTGTTGTCTTGTTCTTCTAAACTGCGTATGAATGCCAATCTGGAAACGTATGAAAAAGGATTTTCGTGTTCTTGAGTTGTAGATCTAGGCTTCTGTGTTCATTATTTTCAAAATCTAAGTCTGGATTTGTAACAAGGATAAAAAAGGATATCTGAATATGTGTTTGTTTTCAAGTTTGGGAGAATTTTTAAATTCCGGCGCGGCGACGCCACCACCGGCCACCGCGCTGGAATCTGGAAACGTATGAACATTGAAGTGAAGAAGATGAATATTGTTTAGTGAGAGAAGAGAATATTGTTTAGTGAAGAAATGAAATGGAAAGGGAGAAGAGAGTTCTCTAAAGAAAGAGAAACTTAAAAATGATGGGCATAAGTTAACGTTTTAATCATGTGTGCTCCTCTCTTCCTTTTTAAGATACACTAGCAAATCATGATCCATTAAACAAATCTGATGGTTATGAAGTTCTTATGCATGGTGCATAAGGAAATGGCTTATGCACTGATGACATGCTGTCATTACGTAATTTTTAGGACTTATTGTGACATTTTGGTAGAGTTCTCATGCAAATTATACTGTTCTGGAGTGCAAAAAGCTGAAATATTGAAGTCTGTTTGAAGCAAATCGCGCCACGTCAATTTCCAGCCTTGCCGCGATTTAAGAAGCAAAATTTCAACATCTCTGTTTGAAGGAAATCGCGGCGCGATTATTAACACGGCGCGGCACGATTTTGCAACTTCAGGCCCAAAACTCTATAAATACTTCACTAATCCTGAAGAACAAGGGTTACGATTTTGGATAGCAAAGTGCGATTTTGAGACATCGGAGACGGCTAGAAGGGCGATTTCTTCAACCTTTTACCAATTCATGTATGTTTTAATTATTTCATTGATTATGCTATTTGTAAACTCGATTATGAGTAGCTAAATCTCTTAGAGATTAGATCCGAGATGAATCTTTGTAACCCTAATTGACACATGTTGTTGTGAAACTCTATTTTGTTTATGAATTCAATTCTAGTTTATTTAATTCAATTGTTCTTAATGCTTTTTATATCTTGATCACATATAACTTGATTTCGTGAGAATGAATGACCACTGACCATGGCTTTCGACTTAGACCTAATTGAATTGTTCTAATAAACAGGGTTAGTCTAGGAATAGATAATCGTTTGTTAGTGATAATAGGTTAACGTTCGGTAAAACCTTCAAGAATTATTAGACCACCTAAGGAATTAGGGGCTGTAGTTTAAGAAGAGGGTCCTAACTCAAGGGATTGATTAGGGCTATTTTGTTAATCATCGTAAATTAGAAGAGGATTCATAACAAATAGGTGCAGTAGACCAATTAGGGGAACTTAGAGGATTCGAAGGATCTGATATCATCTTTCTCTCATATTTTCTTAACAAATCTTTATTTTCTGTTTCTTGATTTAATTAAAATCAAACCAAATCTACTGCCTAGTGGCAAAACAACATAAATTTTATACATCCTATTTCTATAACGCAATTGAATTATTGAAGTTAAAAACAGTCCTCGTGGGATCGATAATTTTACTACTTCGATAGTATTTGGTGCACTTGCCAAACGTCTATCATGCACCATAACTTATGCCGAATTTAGGAACCCCTTGAATGAAATCGGATATTCTCCTCCTATCTATAAAATTCATCTATAAAATATTAATAAATTAATAAGATAATAAATTCATCTATATACAACTTAATCATGAGCACCTGTACTGAAGCAGATCCAAAACCAGTTATTACATCTGCAAATTGTGAAATAAGAAATGGAAATATAATTTAATGAGTTAATCTAAAAGAAATGTCATATACTGAGCTAGTTTGAAATAAATTAAAAATTATTCATAACAATTTAATCTTAGAAACTTCTGAATCTAACTTCTCTGTAACATCCCGCCTGTTAGTATCAGAATATTACTAGTCGATCGTGTCAGAGGATTAAAATTTAAGGAAAGTAAGCGTAACAGAAAATATTTACTTGAGATATCAGCTTAATACGGAAAAAGTATCGGTGTTGAACTAAACACGCTTGAGGCAAGGGTATAATTGTAATTTCATGGAAAAAGATATTTATATGTTTTTTGGGTGGAAAATATCACATTTTGCCTTATCCTTTCTCTCTCTATGTTGGCAAAGACATTCCTCCTCCTTCTCTCTACCTCTCTCGCCCTCTTCCACTCTTTTCTCTACAAATCCTTTCCAAAACTTCTTCCCATCATGGCAAGCCTTAAGATTATGTTTCTTCTTGAACTTTAAACTAAGGGAAGTTTGTATTATGTTTGATTTCCTCTACTTCTCCTCTCAAGAAGTGATTCAAAAATCTAGGGTTTGGTTTTGATCAAGAAGCTAGGGCTTTGGGTTATTGTTTTGGGAGCTCTTGATGAATATGGTGCATGGGATTGATGAAGCAAGCAAGAATCAACTATGAGTTTACTTTGAAAGCAAGAGTTAGGGTTGCATGTTGTAAATTCAAAGATGGTTCAACAGATGATTTCTTCATGGATATGGAATAAGGTATCTTAGTTTGCAAGAAAGGATAACAAGATGGTATGTTTTGATCAAAGGATTGCAAGTGGGACAAAAGCTAGAGTTTTGGCTTGTTGAGCTTGGAACTTGGAGTTGTCACAAGAACTTGATTAGGTGAGTTCTATAGATAGTTTTCCCACCCTTGGGACTATGTGTTTATCCATGAAAGAAAACATGAGATTGTAGTTTATGATTTCTCCCCTTCCTCATGCCATGTCCACTAATCTTGTTAATCCTTGCCATCTTAATGTTATTTTAAGTGTCTATGTGATTTTTAAAGTTGAAATATGCATTGGGTCATTGAAATTGGAGGTTTTTGAAGAAAATGGCTGTTTTACACGTTCTGATCTGTCATGGCCTATCGGGCACGCCATTTGTCGCCATGGCGACAAGCTTTCTGTCGCCACGGCGGGAAATGTGTCGCCACGGCGACAAGCTGAAAAACAGAAAGCATGACTTTCTGCCTTTCTGTCGCCACGGCGGGAAATGTGTCGCCACGGCGACAAATACAGAAAGTGACTTGAAAATTGTGTTGTTCCGAGCAAACAGCGGCAAAATTCTGTTTCATTTTCAAGGATTATATTTAAATATAAATCCCTCCATTCCAATGGTTCCTTGTCAATGTTTCAAGCCAATTTATGAGAAATTGGGAAGCAAGAATTACGATAGATTAGAGAGGCATGACATATGAGGATAAGATGACAAGTAATATGTTATAGCAAGCATGTTAAGCCGTGGATTGATTAGTTAATCTTTCCACTATGATTAAGAATGAACAAGTAAGAATTTACCGCTAATCGGATCGATCAAGGTTCCGAGGTAAACATGTAAGCATGAACAAGTTTAACTTTTATGAACGACAAGACCATGATTAATGTAATGTAGGTGGCATGTCTCTTGTTATCCACGCCAGGGAGGATACATGGGGTTCTCATAATGAGAATGATTCAAGCCGTAAGGGACCCGCATGTCACCGAGTAAACAAGACGTAGCTGTTCGTGTCTCTTGTTATCCACATCAGGGGGATACGGGAGGTTCTCGACTCAAGGGGAACGGTTCAAGCCGTAAGGGACCCGCATGACACCGAGGGAGTCTGATGTACGTACATCGGTCATGATGGGATTTTTTCTCAGGGTTACTCCACCCGGGGCTCTCCGTAAAATGAATCAAGATTATGATTGTTTGTTCAACGCTAACCTAATGAATGAACTTATGTACAACCATGCATGTTATGAATATGATTGTGATTATTCAAGAATGTTTTCATGTAAGATTATGTTTAAGAACAAGAGCACTAGATGCTATAAGACAAGTACAAGACATGTATAGGACAAGTAAAGAATATGATACCGATGACGATCTTAGGTTTCCCCTAATCGTCCGGTTTAGGTTCATGTCATGATTATGTTATGTTTAGGCCTCGATACGTAAAGCGTATTCTTGGCAATGCGGTCCTAGATTTCCCCTCGGCCGCCATGACACGTATAAGAAGTGAAGCCTATAACAAGTAAGATGAACCTATGACGGGTTTAGCATGCACTACCGTCTAGGAAAGCATGACCACATACGTATAATCAACCGTCAGGTTGTATTGTAGACACGTGGTGACCGTAGGTTTCCCCTGAGGTTACCTATAGCTGATGACATTCTGTCATTACGTAATATTAGGGACTTATTGTGACATTTTGATAGAGTTCTTATGCAATTTCTACTGTTCTGGAGTGCAAAAAGCTTAAATGTTGAAGTCTGTTCGAAGGAAATCGCGCCACGTCAATTTCAAGCCGTGCTGCGATTTTTGAAGCAAAATTACAT
This sequence comes from Medicago sativa, assembly GCF_051527215.1. NCBI lineage: Eukaryota > Viridiplantae > Streptophyta > Magnoliopsida > Fabales > Fabaceae > Medicago > Medicago sativa. Next base: position 33,375,654 of record NC_140755.1, on the reverse strand, counting down.
ACTCCCTGTTTGAGGGAAATCGCGGCACGCCTATATACATGGCGCGACGCGATTTTGACGGGTCAGGCCCATGACTTCTATAAATACTGCACTCAATCTGAAGAACAAGGGTTACGATTTTGGAGAACGAAAGTGCGATTTTAACACCCAGAAGGCTGCAGCGGAGAGGATTTCATCATCTCTAACCCAGTTTATGTATGTTTTAATTCTTTCATTGATTATGCTATTTGTAAACTCAATTATGAGTAGCTAAATCTCTTAGAGATTAGGTCGGAGATGAACCTATGTAACCCTAATTGATCATATGTTGCTGTGAAACTCTATTATTTATTAATGATATTCTAGTTTTCATTCAATTCAATTGTTCTTACTGCTTTTTATATCCTGATCAAATATAAACATGATTTTGTGAGATCGAATGACTACTGACCATAGCTTTCGACTTAGACCTAATTGAATTGTTCTAATAAACATGGTTAGTCTAGGAATGGATAATCGTTTGTTAGTGATATTAGGTTAACGTGCTTAAACCTTTGATGATTATTAGACCACCTAAGGAATTAGGGGCTGTAGTTTAAAAAGAGGGTCCTAACTCAAGGGATTGATTAGGGCTAATTTGTTAACTATCGTGAAACTAGAGAATCATTAGTAATAATAGGTGCAGTAACCAATTAAGGGAAACATAGAGGATTCGAAGACCTGATCTCATCTCTCTCCTATTTTCTTAATCAAATCTTTACCTTTTTATTTGATTTCTTAAAATCAAACCAAATCTACTGCCTAGTGGCAAAACAAAATAAACTTTTATACATCCTACTTTTATAACGCAATTGAATTATTGAAGTTAAAAACAGTCCTCGTGGGAACGATATTTTTACTACTTCGATAGTATTTGGTGCACTTGCCAAACGTCTATCAATAGCCTAGGATTTAGGGGAACTCACTGAGACATTATGTCTCATCCCAATCCTTATTTGTTTCAGATAAACAGGTTGGACGTCAAGGTAACAGCCGGATGGATATTTCAGCAAGAGCTCGTTCGTACTCGCAGCATGGTGATTACGGATTACAAGGATGCATTTACCTTATCATGGACAAGAATTGTTGTATTGATAATGTAAGAACGCGTTTTGTTGTATAATATATTCATTTGAAGATTTTATTGTTGTATATTTTAATGTATCCAGTACTAAACTTAACGCACGTGCTAGACTTTCTAGATACGTCTGGTATGGATGTTACATTTGGTATCAGAGCAGGTCGATTTAAACCGTGCCTTGGGTTATTAAGTTACAACTAAGGTAGTGGGACCATTGGGTTCCGGGTAAATGTTCTAGTTGTTGTTGTTAGTTGAGCCTGATCAACTCAAATTAACATTCGACGATTAGAACGGATGCCTGAGAGCTGAATAGGACCTGGAGGAACGAAGCATGTGATGAAGATACACTTAGAAGTGTGAACCCAGAAGTAAACTCGGAACGAGTATAAGTAAGAAGTTTGATTGTGCCAAAAGGTGGCCGGTGAACTAAGCAAATGGAAGTGTGAATCCTCCGGGAATGTAAGGCAATGTTAAGAAGGAATGTTCCGACAATGTTGGGTAAGATGTTATTGATACTTCGTGTACCCGTAAGTGAAGAAGTTGGATATATATATATATATCTAAGCATGGTCGAAGGTTTCGGTAAGAGTTGTTGTTGGAACGGGTTATGGTTTATCTTGGTTTTTCGGGTGTCAAACATTGATTAAGTTTGTACCTTTTTAACCTTTGATATCTCATTTTTTTTTGGGAAGGGAAAAATAAGAGAAACCCTTGAGAATCGAGGTTCGGGAGTTGTTTTCGTTATGGGAAGGTGTTAGGCACCCATAACGACTATAGTATCCTATAGGAACCGTCTTTACTTTCTATACACGCGCTTTATTTTTAAATGCTATTTGAAAATGTTATTTACACCTAAGGATTTGCTAGGTTAAGAATTGGAGGAAGAAGAATGTGTTTGAATTTTTGTTTTATTGGAATTGGAGAAGTTTTGACTTCTTGCCTACATACCCTCTTAAGGGATCAAAATCCATGTAGTTCTCTTCCAAAAAGGGTGTTTTTAATTTTGTTGGTTGATTTTAAGTTGAAAAATGGAAGTTGAAGAATGAGAGAGAGGCCTCAAGGGCATAAGATTGGAAAAGAGTGAGGTTGGTCAATTTATTTACAAAATTGTTGTCAAAGTATTTAGTAATGGTTTTATTATTTGTTAAGAAAATAAAAGGGAAAATTCAATGGGATTTTGATCCCAAGGTTTCTTTGGAAAATTATTTGAGTGAAGTTGTTCACATTTTTGGAAAAGAGAATTTTTCTAAGTATCGTGATTCCTAAGCATACATCTAAAGCATACATTCCCTAAACATACATCTAAAGCATAATACATGTGATGTGTGTGCATGTGCCGGTGAGTGTCGGTGTACATCTTTAGAGTCCATTGTCCTTTACATCGGGTCCTAGTTTACATACTACTTCTTGCAAGAAATTAAAAGCATAAAGAACATTACAAAATCCCTAAGTCTTTACATGCTAAGTCTTGGCAAAATTTAAAGTGCAAGAAATAAAGGCTAAGAATATAAGATGGAGGATGAGATGCTTATGGAATGTATGAAACAAAATAGATGAGATTGTTAGTAGAATAAGGCATAAGGAATGAAATATAAGCAAGTAAAAATTGCATAGCAAAATAACCAAAATTAACCACAAAAGAAGTAGCAAGACTAAAAAAAGTGGTAAAATATACCTAAGAACTCATCACAACAATAAGGCAAATACATGACCTCTAATCCTCACATCATGACAATTTCTCAAAGGTTTTATTTCAGTCTTAACATGGGAATTAGAAGAAAGTATCAAGCCAAGAAACTATGGTGCATTCTTAAGCATATTTTGCACTTATTATTCACAAACAAAAGCTCACATAACTTGTAAAACAAGGTATTAACAAATCACATCACAAACAGTAACAAAACCACAATTTCAGAGGCATATTCATCACCAAATCCACACATTAAATTTCAACATCATGTATCAAGATTTAAGGTCAAGAACATGCAAGATTTCACAAAAAAATTAACAAAAAGTAACACAAAATCACAAGAAAATTCCACATTTATTTTTATCAATTTTCAATATACCAAAATATCATAAGAAACAAGTTTCAAGTGTCAAAAATAATTGCAAGAAAGTTCACAAAATTTTTAGAAATTTTTTTACAAGATTTTTAACAAAAAATGAAAAAGAATTGAATTAACAAAGAACAAATTATTTTCATGTATTTTTTATCAAGATTAACATGTAAAACACATCAAAATTTATTGAAAATAACAAGAAAACATTGAACAAATTTTTTTAGGAATTTTTATCAAAGTTTTTAGGCAAACAGTGGTTTAATTATCAAGAAACAGTGTCAAAATAGCAAAAATATAAGCAAAAACGAAATCCACAGCAAACACAGGCCCAAGCCCAAAGTTAATGCTGGACTTGGATCATCCAAACACCTCAGAGGCGTTGGATTGATCCAAACCCTCCAAAACCCTAGATCCAGTGGTTGAAAACGTAGGACACATGATAAGGCACAGCAGGTACATGGAAACAATAGATCACAAGCATACACGTCACCATCAGGCAAAATGAACGGTCAAGATTGAAAGGAAGGAGATGAACCAAGTGAACCGGTATGGTTTGGGTGGACCGACCGGTTCAAAAATTCTTATAAAGCAGGAGTGACACCGGTTCACTTCATTTCTTTCTTTCCATTATCTCTCTAAGTTTAAACTTAGAGAGAGAGACTCTCCCTTCTCTCTTCTTCTCCGTTCATCTTCCCTGCCGGTTTCTGGAATGAAACGGCCGGAGAAGATGAAGATTCATCGGAATCTTCATCAACGCCGCCGTGAATTCCAGATTTCGGCGAGTCTTGAACTCCGATCTACATGAACCTAAACCCTAAACTACTCTATTTTTCACCCTGATTACGAATATGAACTCTGATTTGCAAAATAAACGGTGAAACATTGTAGATCTACATTTTAAGATTCAGTTTTAACATTTTTTAATCTTTTTCAAAGTCTTTTGAAGGAACAAGTAGATCTCTCCCTTCTTTCGAATATGAGAAGGTTCTTTGTGATTACCTGGTTTTAATCGGAGATTCGAACTAAAAGATCCTCAAGAAATCTTCAGATTCTTCTGGTAAGGGTTTGAACCGAAAATAAATCGGTGATTCTTCTTTTTCTTCTTCACCGGTTCAAAACTTTGCTTCGATCTTTCCTCTTCTCACTCTCTCAACGGTGATCGTACGAATTCGTCGCTTTGGTGACGAATTTGTGCTGGAATTGCAGTGATTTCAGTTCGATGATGAAGATTCAAGTTTGAATCTCTGAGAATCGTGAAGAATTCAACTTAATTTGGTTTGATTTTAGTTTCTGGAAATTCTAGGGTTTGGAAATGTTCTTCAAACAACTTTAAAGGACTGAAATGAAATTTAAAATAAAATTGGTTAAAATTGGTAAATTGAAAATAACGTAAAGTGAAACTAAAAATAAAATCAACAAAAGGACTAAAATGAACCAACTACCAAATGAGGTACTTTAAAGTAACCTCTCTCTGTCAAAATTTTTATGTGAAATGACCAAAATGCCCCTAGGGACTAAATTGACTCAGAATGACTCAAATGCAATTTTTGAAATGGATTCTATCATGGAATTGAAACAAGGATCTATACAAACAAATTGAAAAGACTCAGAGACCTTTTACAGGGATTAAAATGAGTTTGAACGCAGGAAATGACTAAAATACCCTTTTTCTTGAATTTTTGCAAATAACATTGAAATAAAATGCAGAGAAATATGCAATTGATCAGAGACAATTTCAAATGACTTGATATGCAAGAAAAACCTTTTGGATGGCTTGAAATGCAAGAAAACATAGACAAAATCACAATTGAAAAGATTTTCAAAGCAGGGTAAAATATCAGTGTAAAACAATAGCAAATTGGCAATCTTTTAAAGGTCAAAGACCATATCAGAGATGAAAAAACATTTTGGACAAGTATTTTTAGGTCCAAAATTAGGGTATGACAGCTGCCCCTATTTAAGTTTCTTTGTCCGGAGGGTCAAGAGACAAAGTCTTTGATTTGACGGGACGAAGATACTTAAATATTAACATTTGCACTGTTTTTGGACATAAAAATACACTCTCGCGTTTGCAAAACATGAATGCCATGCAACATTTTGATTATGAATGCAAGACAAACAACTGGAGTCTACAGAGCACATCATATCACTGGGGATCTAGGTAGACATTAACAGGGTAGACAAACCAGGGGACAACAGGTAGGTACAAGCTGTTCTTCGGATCGAACTTGCTACTTGACTGGGGATGGAAGTACAAGACAGGTACAAGCTGTTCTTTGGATCGAACTTGTCACTTGACCGGAAACATAGACATATAGGCAGATACAAGCTGTTCTTTGGATCGAACTTGCTACTTGATCAATAACACAACATGCAGGCAGGTGCAAACTGTTCTTTGGATCGAACTTGCTGTTTGACCGATAACAAAACATAAGCAGGGTACAAACTGTTCTTTGGATCGAACTTGTCGTTTGACCGGAAACACATGCATATCAGCAGGTACAAGTGTTTTATCTTGGTTTTCGGGTGACAAACATTGATTAAGTTTGAACCTTTTTAACCTTTGATATCTCATTTTTTCTTGGGAAGGGAAAAAATAAGAAAAAACCCTTGAGAATCGAGGTCCGGGAGTTGTTTTCGTTACGGGAAGGTGTTAGGCACCCATAACGACTATAGTATCCTATAGGAACCGTCTTTACTTTCTACGCGCGCGCTTTATTTTTAAATGCTATTTTGAAAGTGTTATTTGCACCTAAAGGTTTACTAAGTGAAGAATTGGAGGGAGAAGAATGTGTTTGACTTTTTATTTTATTTGAATTGAAGGAATATTGGTTCCTTGCCTACGTACCCTTTTAAGGGATCAAATCCACCGTAGTTCTCTTCCAAAAAAGGTTTTTGTTTTTGTTGATTGATTTTAAGTTTGAAAAATGGAATTTTGAAGAATAAGAGAGAGAGAGAGGCCTCAAGGGCATAAGATTGTGAAAATATGGGGTTGAATTAGTTATTTTGCAAAATGAAATCTAAGTATGATTAAAATTCATTAAATTTTTTGTTCAAGAAAATAAAGGGAAAATCAATGGGATTTTGATCCCAAAGTTTATTTAGAAAATGATTTGAGTTATGTTGTTCATATATATTTTTTTTTGAAAAGAGAATTTTTCTAAGTATCGCGATTCCTAAGCATACATCTAAAGCATACATTCCCTAAACATTCATCTAAAGTATCCATGTGATGTGTGTGCATGTGTCGGTGCTTGTGTCGGTGTACATCATTAGAGTCCATTGTCCTTTACATATGCCCTAGTTTACATTCTATGGTCTTGTAAGAAATTAAAAGCATAAGGTAAAGTACAAAATCCCTAGGCTTTACATTCTAACTTTTGCATGAATTTTAAAGTGTAAGAAAATGAAGACTAAGAATATAAGATGGAGGATGAGATGCTTATGGAATGTGTGAAACATGAAATGAAAGGGTTAGTAGCATGAGGCATAATAGAATAGAGATTATGAGCAAAAGAAACACTAAAAAAAAAGTGACAAGAAAGTAACAAAACTCTTAACGTAAAAGTAGCAAAATATACCTAAAATTTATCATAATATCCAAACAAGTATATGACTTATAGCCCCCCATATCATGACAATTTTCAAAGGTGTTATTTCAGCCATAACATGAGAATCACAAAGAAATATCAAGCCAAGAGTTATGACATATTCATAGGCATATTTTTACACTTATTTTCACACTAGAATATTCACATAACTTGCAAAATAAGAAACTAACATTTAGACCCACAACACAATGGAAACAAGCACACATTCAGAGGCAAGAACATCAAGCAATCATATGTCAAGTATCCATGTCACATAGCAAAGTATCATGACCAAAATATAGCAAGATTTCACAAAAGTTTTAACAATAACAAGAAATATCACACATATATTTTTTCAGGTTTTAATATGTAACAACATCACAAAAATATCAAGAAAATTGGCAAGAATATATAGAAATATTTTTAAGGATTTTATTATGAATTTTGAATGTAACAGAGGTGTAATTAATAAGAAACGGTGTGGAAATAGTAAAAAAACACAAAAAAACGAACACAGCAAGGAAACTAGGCCCAAGCCCAAAGTTACAGATGGATCTTGGACTATCCAAATGCCTCAGAGGCGTTGGATTGATCCAAGTCCATCAAAACCCTAGATCTAAAGGCTGAGAGTGCATGGCGCATGGTAACTAGGTTCAGGTACACCTAAACAAGCAATCTCAAGCGTACATATCATCACAGAATTGATCTGACGGTGGAAAAGGGATAAGGAAAGGGTTTGGAGGTGAACCAGACTGGTTCAGACGAACCGGTTCGGTTCACTCTCCTATAAAAGCATGAGGACCGGTCTAACATTCATTTCCCTCACTCGTCTCTCTCTCTAGGGTTACCTTTAGAGAGAGAAACTCTCCACTCTCTCCTTCTCCGTCGTCTTCTCCGGCGGATTTCACCGCCGCCGGTGAAGATGCCGGCACTGGAATCCTCAAAACGCTCCGATCTAAAGCCTATATTGCTCATTTTTTAACCCTAAACACGAATTCACAAACAAAATCCACAAGAACCTTGCAAAACGGCGTAGATCTAGCTTCGATCTTCTCGGTTTTCAATCTTTCAAAACATTTTCGAACAAAACTTGAATTGAAACTTTTTAAAAAGCCTGGATCTACGTCGGTTTGCAAAGACGAACACACATGCAGGAAAGATTACGAAAAGAGGAGGAGATTGGGGTATTACCTCGTCGTAAATTTGCAGATTCGAACAGAGAAGCTTGGAATAGAGCTTCGTTCCTTGCTTCTGGTGAATTCGTAGCTTCAAAGACCGAAAATAAATCGATCTTTTCACTCTTCTTCTTCTTCGCGACTTTCGTGAAATTCTGTGAATTTGTTGTTGTTTTTGTTGTTTTGCGATGAATTGAGATGGAAATAGTTGTGAATTGGTAGTTTTAGTGTTGAATTGGTGAAGATTCGATGTGAATTTGAGGTTCTGGAAACGGTTAGGGTTTGAAGATACTTCAAACCTTCATTGTGTTCTTGAGATCTTTCTGGGTTTTGATTCTTTGATTTGGGAAAGAGAAATGTGAAAGTGTTTATGAGTTGGCACTGTGTGAATGTTGATTGTTGGCACTTGTGCAGTGAATGCGCCTTTTATAGGCTGCCATGTGGCCTTTTGACCCAATGAGATGCTGACACGTGGGCTTGGGCTGATGACTTGGACAAAAAGACTGAAATTGGACTTGGGGACTTCCCTGCAATTACCAAAAAATAGTGGACTGGACTGTAAAATTAAAAAAGGACTGAATTGTAATTTTAACCACTTGGGGGACTAAAATGAAAATACTAGAAAAATAGGGACTTAAATGAAAATAAAAATAAAATTTGATTAAAATTTGGTAATTTGAAATAAACGTAAAGTGAAACCAATAAAAAACACAAAAAGGACTAAAATGAACCAACTGCATAAATGAGGTACTTCAAAGTAACCTCTCTCTGTCAAAATTTTGTGTGAAATGACCAAAATGCCCCTAGGGACTAAAATGACCCGAAATGACTCAACTGCAATTTTTAAAATGGTTTTTTAACAGGGAATTAAAGCAAGAGTTTATACAAGCAAACTAAAAGACTCAGAGACAATTTTTTTAGAGATTAAACAGAGTTTTAACACTGGAAATGACTAAAATGCCCTTGAGGACTAAACTGACTCAACATGACTCAAATGTAATTTTTGAAATGGACTTTTACATGGGATTGAAACAAGGACTCATACAAACCAATTGAAAAGACACAATCAATTCTTAAAGACAAAAATGAGTTTGAATGGGAAAATGGCTGAAATACCCTTTTTCATGAATTTTGTAAATAATATTGAAATAAGATGCAGAGAAATATGCAATTGATTAGAGACAAATCAAATGACTTGAAATACAAGAAAAACCCTTTGGATGGTTTTAACATGCAAGAAAAAGAATTGAGTCAGTATTTTTAGGCCCAAAATTAGGGTATAACAGCTGCCCCTATTTAAGTTTCTTTGTCCGGAGAGTCAAGAGACAAAGTCTTTGATTTGACGAGACGAAGATACTTAAATATTAACATTTGCACTGTTTTTGGGCATAAAAATACGCTTCTCACACTTTCAAAATATGAATGCCATGCAACATTTCGATTATGAGTGCAAGACAAACAACTGGAGTCTACAGAGCATGTCATATCACTGGGGATTCAGGTAGACATTGACAGGGTAGGCAAACCAGGGAACGAAAGATAGGTACAAGCTGTTCTTTGGATCGAACTAGCCACTTGACCATGTAATACAAACAAGGGATGGGTACAAGCTGTTCTTTGGATCGAACTTGCTGCTTGACTGGGAATAGAAATACAAGGCAGGTACAAGCTGTTCTTTGGATCGAACTTGGCACTTGACCGGAAACATAGACATATAGAAAGATAGAAGCTGTTATTTGGATCGAACTTGTCGCTTGATTGAAAACATAAACAGATAGGCAGGTACAAACTGTTCTTTGGATCGAACTTGCCGTCTGACCTGGAGACATAGACAGAAGGCTGATACAAGCTGTTCTTTGGATCGAACTTGCTGCCTGATCAATATCACAACATGTAGATTGGTGCAAACTGTTCTTTGGATCGAACTTGTCGTTTGACCGATAACAAAACATAAGCAGGGTACAAACTGTTCTTTGGATCGAACCTACCGTTTGACCGAAAACACAGGCGTATAAGCAGGTACAAGCTGTTCTTCGGATCGAACTAGCCACTTGACCCATAACAAGACATATAGCAAGATACAAATTGGAAGTTTGATTTGAAAAGATACAAATATAGGGTAAGTTGACATTGACTTGAAAGATAGACATGGCCATTATTGTTGGCCCAAAAGCAAATTGAGAGTGAATTGACATTGATTTAAATTGAAAGTTGACATTGAAATAGACATTGAAGGTTGGAAATAATCAGAGGCACAAGCATAGACATAGACATGGAATTGAATTGAGAGTTTAACAGAGACATAGACATAGACATAGACATAGACGTTGAATTGAGAGTTGGAATTGAATTGTAATGGAAGTTGAGATGGAGTTGAGTTAAATTGAAAGTGGAAATGCAACATGTATGTATGGTATAACAACATTGTCAAATGTATGGGCACATAGAATGCATGATTATGCATGTATGAATGCTTGAAATGCATGATTGGTTTGTAGTTTGGCAGGGTAATTTCGCAGAGACAGACAAAACATTGGAAGATTGGGCACGTAGTGGCTCGTGCTATAACATATTCACATGAAAATCCTCTTTGGAGAGACCGTCGTTGAAAAGACGTATCAGAACCACGGCTGAGGGCAATAAAAACTAGTAGAGGAGGGGCCTCGAAAGATTCTTTGATACAGGTCGCCATTGTTAGGCGTGTCAGTGCTGGGTAAACATCGGATGTTCGCATCTGTGGTCAATGCTTTTCATTCTTGCATCTTTCATTTTTCAAACCCATTTTTACCTGAACCGCCCTTTCGGGTTTTCGATTCACCGGGGATAAATTCTTTTCATTGCCCCATTTTTGCCTGAATTGCCTTCATAGGTTGTCAATCAGCGGGGTGCTCATTTTTGCCTAAGCCGCCCTTTCGGGTTTTCAACTTAGCGAGCTTTTCATTTGCATTTTTTTCAAATTTTCATTCTGTTTTTTCATTCTTGCCATTGACCACAGATCATCCTGGGGAACAACCTACTTGTAACACGTATTGGAATAGACATTGACACTCATTTATTCATGCATGTTTCACTGAAACGCACCCTATTGCTCATGCTTGCTTTCAAAATAGACAAAAAGAGGTTTTTTAATTTTCAAAGATGTTTGTTTCAGATATTGACATTATCAAAATGGAAAGAAAATATTTTGTATATTAGCCTTGAAAGTAGAAAGAAAATAGAGTTTCAAACAATAGCATAGGCTCAAATTGATGTAGAAGAGTGAGAGTCAGCCAAAGGCATGACTTCACGGATTTACAAAGCTCGGAAAATGGTAATTTTATTGGTTGGTGGTACATTGAACACGATGACCGCTATATTTCATAGAAATTTTGAATTCACAAGTACAGAAGCTTCTGATGAAGACGATCATTGACAGTTGCAGATGCCCCAAGGGGTGATGGTGGTTTGCCGGATATAGTTACTTGTCTTTTATTATCAATCTCATTTTTGCATGAACCGCCCTTTCGGGTTTTCGGCTCATCGAGACGCTCATTCTTGCCTGAGTTGCGTACAATCTCAGCTAGCTTTTTCATATTCATTTTTTTTGTCCCTAACTTTTGCCTGGACCTCCCTTTCGGGTTTTCGATCCATCGGGAAGCGCATTTTTGCCTAGGTCGCCCTTTCGGGTTTCCGACCTACCACGCTGTTCTTTTCTTTTTTAGACAAAGTATATCTTGACTATATTGGCATTTACAGGATTCGGAAGTTCAACACCATCCATGTGCGTAAGGATCAAAGCACCACCAGAGAAAGCCTTCTTGACAACATAAGGACCTTCATAGTTAGGTGTCCACTTGCCCCTTGGGTCGGGTTGCTGGCTTATTCTTCTTTTCAATACAAGTTCGCCTTCCTTGAATTCTCGAGGCCGGACTTTCTTGTCAAAAGCATTCTTCATTCGTACTTGATACAACTGTCCATGAGCTATAGCATCCATACGTTTCTCTTCGATCAAATTCAACTGGTCATACCGACCTTGACACCATTCAGCCTCAGTTAGTTTTGCTTCCATGATCACTCGAAGAGATGGAATCTCCACTTCCAGAGGGAGAACTGCTTCCATGCCATATACCAAAGAAAAAGGGGTTGCCCCGGTTGAACCGCGCACTGTAGTACGGTAACCATGCAAGGCAAACGGTAGCATCTCGTGCCAGTCTTTGTAAGTAGTGACCATCTTCTGAACAATTTTCTTGATATTCTTGTTAGCGGCCTCAACTGCACCATTCATCTGAGGTCTATAAGGAGAAGAGTTGTGATGTTCGATCTTGAATTCCTCACATAAAGCTTGCATCATGCTATTGTTCAGATTGGAACCATTGTCAGTGATGATCTTGTTGGGAACACCATATCGACAGATGATGTTATTCTTGATAAACTTTACTACCACTTGCTTGGTTACATTTGCATAAGAAGCAGCCTCAACCCACTTGGTGAAGTAGTCAATTGCCACTAGAATGAAACGATGTCCATTGGAAGCCTTTGGTTCAATTCTTCCGATCATGTCAATGCCCCACATAGAGAAAGGCCGTGGGGAAGAGATACCATTGAGGGCATGCGGAGGCACATGAATCTTGTCAGCATAAATTTGACATTTGTGGCATCTCTTGGCATGTCTGTGGCAGTCACGCTCCATAGTTATCCAGTAATGGCCGGCTCTTAACAGTTTTCTTGACATAGTGTGACCCGTAGCATGGGTCCCAAAAGTACCATCATGTACATCATGCATCAATTTCTCAGCTTCTTGTTTATCAACACATCTCAACAAGACCATGTCATAGTTCCTCTTGTATAGGATTTCTCCGTCCAAAAGGAATTTACTAGCCCATCTTCTCAAGGTCTTTTTATCCCTGTTGGAAGCACCAGGTGGATATTCATGATTCTGCAAGAACTGTTTGATATTATAATACCAAGGTTTTCCATTATTCACATCTTCATCAGCCTGATCTGGCATATTTTCAATAGTAAACACATGAGAGGGTCTATCAAGACGCTGCACCTTGATTACGGGCACATCGTTCCAATGGTTCACAGGAAACATAGAAGACAGAGTAGCAAGAGCATCAGCCATCTGGTTTTCATCCCGAGAGATATGGTGCAGCTCAACCTTTGTGAAGTATGTCAACAGACGTCTTGCATAGTCACGGTAAGGGATCAACTTCTCGTGATGAGTCTCCCATTCACCCTTTATCTGATTAATGACGAGTGCAGAATCTCCATAGATGTCAAGGTGCTTAATTCTCATATCAATGGCTTCTTCAATGCCCAAGATGCATGCTTCATATTCAGCCACGTTGTTCGTGCATTCAAAAGTTATTCGAGCAGTAAAGGGAATGTGGTGCCCCTGCGGAGTTACAATAATGGCCCCAATCCCTTTTCCATAAGCATTGACAGCACCATCAAATATCAATCCCCATTTGCTATTGTGATTCGGCCCCTCATTGATCAGTGGTTCTTCACAGTCTTTTGCTTTCAGATACATAATCTCTTCATCAGGGAAATCAAACTTGATTGACTGGTAATCATCAAGAGGTTGACAAGCAAGATGCTCAGCAAGGATACTTCCTTTGATTGCTTTCTGAGCTTTGTACACAATATCATATTCAGACAACAACATTTGCCAATGTGCAATCTTTCCAGTAACAGCAGGCTTCTCGAAGATGTACTTGATTGGATCCATTTGGGATATCAACCAAGTTGTATGATTCACCATATAATGACGCAGGCGTTTGGCAGCCCAAGCTAAAGCACAACAAGTCTTTTCAAGCATTGTATACCGGGTCTCACAGTCAGTGAATTTCTTGCTCAGATGGTAGATATCATGTTCTTTCTTTCCAGTCTCGTCTTGTTGACCGAGAACACAACCTACTGAATCCTCTAATACTGACAGATACATAATCAAAGGCCTTCCTTCCACTGGTGGGACAAGGATAGGTGGTTCCAACAAGTATTCTTTAATGCTATCAAAAGCTTCTTGGCCTTCGTCATTCCATACAACAGGCTGATTCTTTCTGAGCAATTTGAAAATTGGTCCACAGGTAGTGGTCATGTGAGATATAAATCTTGAAATATAATTCAGGCGTCCGAGGAAACCTCTGACTTGCTTTTCAGTTTGAGGAGCCGGCATCTCTCTGATTGCTCGGACTTTATCAGGATCAACTTCAATGCCTCTTTGGCTGACAATGAAGCCTAGCAACTTTCCAGATCTTACACCGAATGTACATTTGTTAGGATTCAACCGCAGCTTGTACTTTCTCAATCTTTCAAACATCTTCTTCAAATACACAACATGTTGCTCTTCGTCACTTGACTTCACAATCATGTTGTCAACATATACTTCAATCTCTTTGTGAATCATATCATGAAACAAAGTAGTCATACCCCTTTGATAGGTAGCACCAGCATTTATCAAGCCAAACGACATCACTTTATAACAAAATGTTCCCCACGGAGTGATGAAGGACGTCTTTTCTCTATCTTCAGGTGACATCCGTATCTGGTTATAGCCAGAGAAACCATCCATAAAGAAGAACACTTTGGATTGAGCAGTACTGTCAACGAGCACATCAATATGAGGCAATGGGAAGTTATCTTTTGGACTAGCTTTATTCAAATCTCTGTAATCAACACACATTCGAACTTTCCCATCTTTCTTTGGTACTGGTACAATGTTGGCAATCCACTCAGGATATTCAGCTGTCATGAGGAAACCCGCATCAATTTGCCTCTGCACCTCAGCCTTGATCTTAAGAGCCATGTCTGGACGAGATCTTCTCAATTTCTGTTTGACAGGAGGACATTCAGGTCTTGTCGGTATCCGATGTTCCACAATCTTAGGATCTAGACCCGACATATCTTCATAGGACCATGCAAAGACATCTGGATAATCACGGAGAAGCTGAGTAATCTTCTTTTTCACTTCTGGCTTAAGTGCAGCACCAACCTTGATCTCTCGCTTGTTCTCTTCAGTACCCAGGTTGATAAGCTCAATCTCTTCCTGGTGAGGCTGAATGGCTCTTCTTTCTTACTCAAGCCGTCGAGTGATCTCATACGGTATCTCTTCATCACCTTCCTCATCTTCAGCTTCATATACAGGGAATTCAAAATTTGGAGGAACCATAGGGTCACTGTGTTCAACGGGTTTATTATGGTTCAATCTGCATAATATGATTGGGATGATTTTAGAAAAAAAATGTTTTTCATGCAGATTTTTTGAAATTAATAAGAAAATACAGATGTTTTGGTTTTTTCTGGCATTACCATTATTTCCAAGAAAAAGGCATTAAAAAGTACAAAAACAAAGAGTCGCGGAAAAGACGACAACTTTTATTGATAACGGCAATGCCGAAACAAACATGCCCTTACAAGGATATCACTTTCGCCTTGGGCAGAGCGAAAGGAGTGTTATTTTGAAAACAAAGAAAAACATGAGCAACAAGACACATTACATGGAAGCATGCATGACTAAAGGAATATCAATGGCCTCCCAATTTCTCACGGTGCCTCCTGGTACAACAAATGTGGGCATATAACTACTTTCAGCAGCAACTTCAGTAATAACATTGATAAACCCAACACTATAGAAGGTCCCTGTTTGAAACGCCCGAGGTCGGGGAGAACCCAAGGCCCTCTTTACGCTTGTTCTCCAAAATCTGTATCACTTTGCCCCAGCCAGCAGCTTGCCCTTCTTGAACAGCTTTCTGGGCGTCTTTCAATGAAGCCATATTAGCACTAGCTCTCCGGGGTTCTGCACCTTCAACAGTCAAGCCTTGAAATGACATCCCTTCAGCGGACCCTGCTTCAACACAAGAGAAAGATGATACTTGGCTAACCAGATACGCTTCTTCACCATGTACAGTGACAAGCTTACCATTCTTCACAAACTTGAGCTTCTGGTGCAGAGTAGAAGTTACTGCCCCAACGTCATGAATCCACGGTCTTCCGAGGAGACAACTGTAAGAAGCATTGATGTCCATGACCTGAAAAGTGATCTGGAATGTCTCAGGACCAATGGTAATTGGTAGATCTACCTCCCCAAGAACATCCTTGCGAGATCCGTCGAAAGCTTTAACCAAATAACTACTTCCCCTTAGAGAGAGTCTTTGATGACTCAACTATCTCAGTGTAGACTCAGGCATTACATTTAAGGATGATCCCGTGTCTACCAGCACATTGGATATCATGTCAGACTTACAGTGCACTGAGATGTGCAGAGCTAAGTTGTGGTATTTCCCTGCTTCGGGGAGCTCATCGTCACCAAACCCCAAGTTATTGCAAGCAGTAATGTTACCCTATCCCATCGAACTGATCCACGGAAACTTCATGATCAACATAGGCCTGTTCCAGTACGTTCATTAACACTTTCCTGTGAGCTTCTGAGCTCAAGAACAGAGACAAGATGGATATTTTTGATGGAGTTTGCAGCAGCTGGTCTACAATCTTATAATCGCTCTTTTTGATAAGCCTCAGAATTTCGTCCAGATTAGACTCTTCAATGGACTGGCCTGATGGGCCGGCGTTCTTGTCAACAGGAGGAGCAACTGGTGGAGTTATTGTAGCAACAGGTGTAACTACCTTCTTTTGGAACAAAGGTGGACGGATCTTTCCACTTCTCAGAGCTGTAATTTCTTCAGCAATGTTATCAACCGTAGCTGGGGATACCAAAGGCACTTCCACCCCATTCTCAATCATAGTTGCATCATACTTGTAAGGGATTGCCTTAGTAGAGGCATAAGATACTGGGCCAGGTAACCTGATTACTAAGGGTTCAACATCCCTTGTCTGAGGTACCCTTCCAACAGGAGAATCATGAAACACTGGCACAATCACACAAACATCACTGGCAATCAAGTGTTTATCATCCATTAGGCTTTGTATATCATCTTGCACCACACAACAACCCATGGGATTTTGAAGACAGTCTGAACAAGAAGCATGATCGTGATTAAACAAAGAAACTTGGCAAAGTTTGACATGTAGTGGCACCAAAGGAGTAGCAACATTGTGGACATCTAAAGTGGGAGCCTCTCTAGGAACACGCACTCCTTCGAAAGCCTCGATCATGTTAATGGCAGCATGGTTTGGAAGTGGATTGTCAAGAACATGAGGAACACTATTTTCAAAAGTCAACCGTCCTCTGTCTATCAGATCCTTTACAACGTATTTCAGAGCATAGCAACCCTCAACATCGTGGCCTTGAGCGCCTTGATGGAATTCACATGTAAGGTTCTGTCGGAACCTGGGAGGCAATGGCGTAGGCGGAGGCTTGCCTGGTCTGGTGACGCAGTGGCCTTTAGCGAGTAGAGTTGGGAGCAGATCAGCATACCGCATTGGTATTGGTGGAAAATAAGTCCTGGGCCGAGGACCCTGTTGTTGCTGCTGATGCTGTTGTGCAGGAGGTTGCTGTTGTACTTGCTGAGCAATGGCATTAACGGGCACCGGTGGTTGACCCGGTGGCAGAGGATATTGCTGGTAGAACGGTGGGAAGAAAGGATGTTGAGAGTACTGCATATATTGGTAGGGCAGAGGTAACTGAGCAGCAGCTGTAGACTGGTTACCAGATACCATCCCTACTTCGGATTCTTTCTTCTTATGGTGGCCATTACCATACTTCTTAGGCGCACTAGCTGAAGATTCCCCCTTTTCAAGAACAATGATACCTTCTCTGACAGCCTCCTCTAGACGAGTTCCTATAGTAACCATATCGGAGAAATTTTTTGGAGCAGAGACTATCATCCTTTCAACGTATTCCTTCTTCAAAGTTTTCAGGAATGTCTGTGTTAGTTCTTCCTCATCAAGCCGAGGAGAAACACGGGCAGCTGCCCCTCTCCATCTCTGAGCATATTGACGGAAGGTTTCATCTGACTTATGAGACAAAGACTTAAGAGAATCCCTATTTGGCTTCAAGCGGGTGTTAAACTCATAGTGATTTTCAAAAGCAGCAGCCTCAAAAGTATGGATATTGTCTTTGCTTAAACCAGTGTACCAGTCTGCCGCATCTTCCATCAAACTATCCTGGAAGCAGTGGATCATTAGTGCATCATTATCTGCATAGTTGGCCATCTTTCAGACGCACCGAATGACATGGCTATGTGGACAAGAAGATCCATTGTATTTGTCAAAATCTGGCACTTTGAACTTCTTAGGAACCTCAAATCGGGATACCAGGCATAGATCACGAGCCTTAGCAGAAACACCGTTCCCACGGCTAGCTTTGACCTCACGGAGTTCTCCAGCTAACTCTCTTAACTGTTTTCTCATATCCTCCATTATAGGGTCTTGTCCATGTGGAGTATCAACATCGATTACCTGTTGCACAGTGTGTACAATAGGATCGGTAACAACAGTAGTCACTTGAGGCATAGAGGTAGACGTGGGAGTAAAAGTTGTAACAGGAATCTGTCCTTGATTGCCAATACCAGAAATACCAGCCGTAGTATTAGGAGCATAGAAAGATGAGAGTCCATAAGGGCGTCCATTGGGCATAACAAACCGAGCATCAGACATCCCAGTAGACAGTGGGATAGATGGAATCATTTCAGTAGAGGCTGGGACAGATGTGGCTGGTTGTTCTTGTGCAGCCATCATAGTGGACATAGCGTCATGAGCCTTAGCCAAGTCTTCTTTCATAGCAGCCAATTCGGCACGGAGCTGAGCATTTTATTCTTCAAAGTTAGCCATATTTCTTCTCTTATACAATCTTGTTTGATGAACTCTATCTGGTTGGTAAACCTTACGAGCACGAGCCACTTTTCAGACTGCGGCAGAAGAACCAGGAGGCAATGAGCACGAGAGAAGTCTTTTGTGACCAATGAATGCATATGATGCATGAGATGTGTTTATGCAAATGCAAAAAGACTCTTTTTTGTGTTATCGAAGGGTTTTAGACAAGTTAGAAATTTGTAAACATTACTAAACAAACTGAAACATTCAAACATCACAAGGTCTCACAAGATAACTCCCTTTGAAATACTAAGCCAAGGGATAGGTTTTGAAATGTAAAACAATTACAACTGAACATAACAACAGAAACATAAATCTTCAAGCATAGGAAGTGGAAGCATGATCCTCAGACTCAGGCTCATAGCTGCAGTATCGGGCATAGAAGTTACCGGCACCTCTAGCCCTCTTGGAATCCCTCATAAGCAACTTATCCTTTTCCTCAATTTCTTTCCTAGCTTTAGCCAACTCTTTCTTCAGTGTCGAAACATCATGAGTCTTCTGTTCATCCTTTCCATCCAAAGTCATGATCAAGTTCTCAGCCTCATAGTATCTAGTCCTCCACTGATGCTTCTCCCGACTCTCCATAGCTAGATGCTCCTGATACATCTCCTGAGTAGGTGGTAGTAGAGGCAAAGGCATGGTTGGAATAGATGCAGACACATATCTCATGGCGGGGTAAGGCATGCCAATCTTCTCAGCTTGGTTTATCACCCACTGAGTATAGGCCTCATGAGCAATGCCGGACCTCACACCCATATGCTTCACCTCTTTCTTCCGAAGTTTAGACCAAGCCTCTATGAAATCTTCTCTTATTCATGTGGGTGCATTGGAGTAATGGAAGAAGTAAGGAGATGTGGCAAGATGGATAGGCTTCTCTTTCATTGGGAAACCAAATTGTCGCAAGGCGAGCTCCGGATTATACTTGATTCCACCCCGGGTACCAAGAAGAGGTACATTAAGAAACTTCCCACCACCGAAGATGATTTCCTTGACTCTAGCAGCGGGAGTGAGCCAAACCACTTCATTAGGGGTGAGAGCCATGATCCTCTGTGAAATAGTCCAATTCTCTGGATTATCGTGGAAAGACTTCGGAAGGTGCGAAATAAACCACCTATAAAGGAGAGGTACACAACAAAGAATGTATCCACGGCCCTTGCCGGACCGATCGTGAATAGCATGGTATGTGTCAGCTAGCAAAGTAGGAACCGAATTCTTGGAGTGGAAGATCATAATAGCATTCATGTCCACGAAGCCATCAAGGTTCGGAAAGAGAATAAGCCCATAGATGAGTAGTGCAAGAATAGCCTCAAGAGTATCCTGACAAGTGGTTTTGAGGTTGGCTTTCTCAAGTAGATACTCCAAAGTGAACCCTCGGATGTGAGCCTAAGTGACAAGATTCTTGGAGACATCGGTGGTCTTGAGATGAAGATCACGGGCAATAACCGAAGGAGTAGAAGGATGCTCAAGCCCCGTGAAAGGTACCCCCTTAGTAATAGATAGACCCATTAAGCAAGAATAAGCTTCTAGAGTAGGCACCAACTGAAAGTCGGGAAAAGTGAAGCACCGATACTCCCGATCATAAAACTGCACTAGAGTGTGCACAAGCTTCTCATCCACATTAGTCCGAAGAAGGGTAAGTAAGTCCCGGTAACGATGTCGGAAACCAGTCGGATCCTCAATCTTGAGTGCCAAATCTCTCAAACTAGCCAAATCCACTTCCTTGAACTTGTAGGATTTAGTCTTCCCCATTCCTACAATGTTTACAAATTCAATTTGTTTAAGCCCTTCGGTAAATGCATGGAAAAAGTTTATGCATGTATGCATATATGCATGATCACATTCAAGTACGGAGAAAACATGGTGGGTTGAAATTTAAAGTCAAGGAGTCATGGGTGGACACGGTGTCCGGTGAATCTAGGGCTTTGGATAATAGTAACAGGGTTCTAAAAAGGTTCCCAAGTCGCAACCTCTCCGACGTATATCATGGTGTCACGAGACAAACACTCGCTCCATGATTATACGTAAGAAGGTCTAACTTGAGTGTAGTATCGCATGACGACTAAAACTCGAGACAACACTCGGTTTAGCCTCCGCACTACAACCTAGAAAATAGCCATGGATGGGTTCGGTTATCTACGGTTCATAGCGTCATAGAACAATTAGAAGTAAAGTGCCTAAACGCGACAACACGCGCCAACAACATCACCCCCAAAATGCCTCAGCTATGTGGGATTGATCGCATAATCCAATACACGAGGCAACCCTCAGAATGAATTGTCGATTATATCCCCCCTAAATCTTAAGTTCACTCGGCCCGGGTGTAGGACTTTTGATATTCCCACCCCCACACGTTTGCAAGAATATAAACATTTATTCACATAGGAAATAAAGACTAGGCGTAACTCTCGAATCACCCCAGTGAAGTCGCCAGCTGTTTTATCTTGGTTTTCGGGTGACAATCATTGATTAAGTTTGAACCTTTTTAACCTTTGATATCTCATTTTTTCTTGGGAAGGGAAAAAAATAAGAAAACACCCTTGAGAATCGAGGTCCGGGAGTTGTTTTCGCTACGGGAAGGTGTTAGGCACCCATAACGACTATAGTATCCTATAGGAACCGTTTTACTTTCTACGCGCGCGCTTTATTTTTAAATGCTATTTTGAAAGTGTTATTTGCACCTAAAGGTTTACTAAGTGAAGAATTGGAGGGAGAAGAATGTGTTTGACTTTTTATTTTATTTGAATTGAAGGAATATTGGTTCCTTGCCTACGTACCCTTTTAAGGGATCAAATCCACCGTAGTTCTCTTCCAAAAAAGGTTTTTGTTTTTGTTGATTGATTTTAAGTTTGAAAAATGGAATTTTGAAGAATAAGATAGAGAGGCCTCAAGGGCATAAGATTGTGAAAATATGGGGTTGAATTAGTTATTTTGCAAAATGAAATCTAAGTATGATTAAAATTCATTAAATTTTTTGTTCAAGAAAATAAAGGGAAGATCAATGGGATTTTGATCCCAAAGTTTATTTAGAAAATGATTTGAGTTATGTTGTTCATATATATTTTTTTTTGAAAAGAGAATTTTTCTAAGTATCGCGATTCCTAAGCATACATCTAAAGCATACATTCCCTAAACATTCATCTAAAGTATCCATGTGATGTGTGTGCATGTGTCGGTGCTTGTGTCGGTGTACATCATTAGAGTCCATTGTCCTTTACATATGCCCTAGTTTACATTCTATGGTCTTGTAAGAAATTAAAAGCATAAGGTAAAGTACAAAATCCCTAGGCTTTACATTCTAACTTTTGCATGAATTTTAAAGTGTAAGAAAATGAAGACTAAGAATATAAGATGGAGGATGAGATGCTTATGGAATGTGTGAAACATGAAATGAAAGGGTTAGTAGCATGAGGCATAATAGAATAGAGATTATGAGCAAAAGAAACACTAAAAAAAAGTGACAAGAAAGTAACAAAACTCTTAACGTAAAAGTAGCAAAATATACCTAAAATTTATCATAATATCCAAACAAGTATATGACTTATAGCCCCCCATATCATGACAATTTTCAAAGGTGTTATTTCAGCCATAACATGAGAATCACAAAGAAATATCAAGCCAAGAGTTATGACATATTCATAGGCATATTTTTACACTTATTTTCACACTAGAATATTCACATAACTTGCAAAACAAGAAACTAACATTTAGACCCACAACACAATGGAAACAAGCACACATTCAGAGGCAAGAACATCAAGCAATCATATGTCAAGTATCCATGTCACATAGCAAAGTATCATGACCAAAATATAACAAGATTTCACAAAAGTCTTAACAATAACAAGAAATATCACACATATATTTTTTCAGGTTTTAATATGTAACAACATCACAAAAATATCAAGAAAATTGGCAAGAATATATAGAAATATTTGTAAGGATTTTATTATGAATTTTGAATGTAACAGAGGTGTAATTAATAAGAAACGGTGTGGAAATAGTAAAAAAATACAAAAAACGAACACGGCAAGGAAACTAGGCCCAAGCCCAAAGTTACAGATGGATCTTGGACTATCCAAATGCCTCAGAGGCGTTGGATTGATCCAAGTCCATCAAAACCCTAGATCTAAAGGCTGAGAGTGCATGGCGCATGGTAACTAGGTTCAGGTACACCTAAACAAGCAATCTCAAGCGTACATATCATCACAGAATTGATCTGACGGTGGAAAAGGGATAAGGAAAGGGTTTGGAGGTGAACCAGATTGGTTCAGACGAACCGGTTCGGTTCACCCTCCTATAAAAGCATGAGGACCGGTCTAACATTCATTTCCCTCACTCGTCTCTCTCTCTAGGGTTACCTTTAGAGAGAGAAGCTCTCCACTCTCTCTCCTTCTCCGTCGTCTTCTCCGGCGGGTTTCACCGCTGCCGGTGAAGATGCTAGCACTGGAATCCTCAAAACGCTCCGATCTAAAGCCTATATTGCTCGTTTTTTAACTCTAAACACGAATTCACAAACAAAATCCACAAGAACCCTGCAAAACGGCGTAGATCTAGCTTTGATCTTCTCGGTTTTCAATCTTTCAAAACTTTTTCGATCAAAACTTGAATTGAAACTTTTTTAAAAAGCCTGGATCTACGTCGGTTTGTAAAGACGAACACACATGCAGGAAAGATTACAAAAAGAGGAGGAGATTGGGGTATTACCTCGTCGTAAATTTGCAGATTCGAACAGAGAAGCTTGGAATAGAGCTTCGTTCCTTGCTTCTGGTGAATTCGTAGCTTCAAAGACCGAAAATAATTCGATCTTTTCACTCTTCTTCTTCTTCTTCGCGACTTTCGTGAAATTCTGTGAATTTGTTGTTGTTTTCGTTGTTTTGCGATGAATTGAGATGGAAATAGTTGTGAATTGGTAGTTTTAGTGTTGAATTGGTGAAGATTCGATGTGAATTTAAGGTTCTGGAAACGGTTAGGGTTTGAAGATTCTTCAAACCTTCATTGTGTTCTTGAGATCTTTCTGGGTTTTGATTCTTTGATTCGGGAGAGAGAAATGTGAAAGTGTTTATGAGTTGGCACTGTGTGAATGGTGATTGTTGGCACTTGTGCAGTGAATGCGCCTTTTATAGGCTGCCATGTGGCCTTTTGACCCAATGAGATGCTGACACGTGGGCTTGGGCTGATGACTTGGACAAAAAGACTGAAATTGGACTTGGGGACTTCCCTGCAATTACCAAAAAATATTGGACTGGACTGTAAAATTAAAAAAGGACTGAAATGTAATTTTAACCACTTGGGGGACTAAAATGAAAATACTAGAAAAATAGGGACTTAAATGAAAATAAAAATAAAATTTGATTAAAATTTGGTAATTTGAAATAAACGTAAAGTGAAACCAATAAAAAACACAAAAAGGACTAAAATGAACCAACTCCATAAATGAGGTACTTCAAAGTAACCTCTCTCTGTCAAAATTTTGTGTGAAATGACCAAAATGCCCCTAGGGACTAAAATGACTCGAAATGACTCAACTGCAATTTTTAAAATGGTTTTTTAACAGGGAATTAAAGCAAGAGTTTATACAAGCAAACTAAAAGACTCAGAGACAATTTTTTAGAGATTAAACAGAGTTTTAACACTGGAAATGACTAAAATGCCCTTGAGGACTAAACTGACTCAACATGACTCAAATGTAATTTTTGAAATGGACTTTTACATGGGATTGAAACAAGGACTCATACAAACCAATTGGAAAGACACAATCAATTCTTAAAGACAAAAATGAGTTTGAATGGGAAAATGACTAAAATACCCTTTTTCATGAATTTTGTAAATAATATTGAAATAAGATGCAGAGAAAGATGCAATTGATCAGAGACAAATCAAATGACTTAAAATGCAAGAAAAACCCTTTGGATGGTTTTAACATGCAAGAAAAAGAATTGAGTCAGTATTTTTAGGCCCAAAATTAGGGTATAACAACAAGCTGTTCTTTGGATCGAACTAGCCACTTGACCAATAATAAAACATATAGCAAGATACATGGGAAACTTGATTTAGCAAGATACAAATTTGAGAGTAGATCGACATTGACTTGACTTGATGATAGACATGACCATTATCGTTGGCCCAGAAGGAACTTTCACAGAGATTTTAACATAGACACCAAATTTACAGGTAGAAACATGGCCAAGTTACGTTGGCTCACAGAAATTTCATAGGAGTTTCCACATAGACATAAACAGAGACTTTAACAGAGACATTAACAGAGGCATTAACAGAGACATTGAATTGAAAATTGAGATTGAAAGAAACATAGGCATTGAATTGAATTGAAAATTGAGATAGAAAATGCAACATGTATGTATGGTATAACAATTTTACAAATGCATGAGCACATAGAATGCATGATTATGCATGTATGAATGCTTGGAAATGCATGATTGGTTTACAATTTGGCAGAGAAGTTTCACAGAGACAGACAAAACATTGGAAGATTGGGCACATAGTGGCTCGTGCTATAACATATACACATGGAGATCCTCCCTGGAGAGACCGTCGTTGAGACGTATCGAAACCATGGCTGAGGGCAATATATCACATCACATAGACAAAACTTGCAGAAGAGGGAACCTTGGAAGGTTCTTTGATACAGGTTGTCATTGCTAGGCGTGTCAGTGCTGGGTAAACATTGGATGTTCGCATCTGTGGTCAATGCTTTTCATATTTTTCAATCCCATTTTTGCCTGAACCGCCCTTTCGGGTTTTCGATCCACCGGGAATACATTCTTTTCATTGCCCCATTTTTGCCTGAATTGCCTTCACAGGTTGTCAATCAGTGCGGTGCTCATTTTTGCCTAAGCCGTCCTTTCGGGTTTTCGACTTAGCGAGCTTTTTCATTTTCATTTTTCATTTTTCATTCTATTTTTTCAATTTTGCCATTGACCACAGATCATCCTGGGGAACAACCTGCTTATAACATGTATTGAAATGGACATTGACACACATTTATTCATGCATGTTTCACTGGAATGTACCCTATTGCTCAAGTTTGCTTTCAAAATAGACAGAAAAAGGTTTTTTAATTTTCAAAGATGTTTGTTTCAAACATTGACATTATCAAATAGAAAGAAAGTATTTTGTATATAATATTGAAAATAGAAAGAAAATAGAGTTTCAAACAAAAGCACAGGCTCAAATTGATGTAGAGGAGTGAAAGTTAGCCAAAGGCATAACTCCAAGGATTTACAAAGCTTGGAAAATGGTAATTTTATTGGTTGGTGGTACATTGAACACGATGACCACTACATTTCATAGAAATTTTGAATTCACAAGTACAGAAACTTTTGATGAAGACGATCACTGACAGCTGCAGATGCCCCAAGGGGTGATGGTGATTTGCCAGATATAATTACTTGTCTTTCATTATCAATCTCATTTTTGCATGAACCGCCCTTTCGGGTTTTCGGCTCATCGAGACGCTCATTCTTGCCTGAGTTGCGTACAATCTCAGCGAGCTTTTTCATATCCATTTTTTTTTGTCCCCAACTTTTGCCTGGATCGCCCTTTCGGGTTTTCGATCCACCGGGAAGTGCATTTTTGCCTAGGCCGCCCTTTCGGGTTTTCGACCTACCATGATGTTCTTTTCATTTTTAGACAAAGTATTTCTTGACTATATCGGCATTTACAGGATTCAGAAGTTCAATACCATCCATGTGTGTAAGAATCAAAGCACCACCAGAGAAATCCTTCTTGACAACATAAGGACCTTCATAGTTAGGTGTCCATTTGCCCCTTGGGTCGGGTTGCTTGCTTATCCTTCTTTTCAATACAAGTTTTCCTTCCTTGAATTCCCGAGGTCGGACTTTCTTGTCAAAAGCATTCTTCATTCGTACTTGATACAACTGTCCATGAGCCATAGCATCCATGCGTTTCTCTTCAATCAAATTCAACTGATTATACCGACTTTGACACCATTCAACCTTAGTTAATTTTGCTTCCATGACCACTCGAAGAGATGGAATCTCCACTTCCAGAGGGAGAACTGCTTCCATGCCATATACAAGAGAGAAAGGAGTTGCCCCGGTTGAACTGCGCACCGTAGTACGGTAACCATGCAAGGCAAAAGGTAGCATCTCATGCCAGTCTTTGTAAGTAGTGACCATCTTTTGAACAATCTTCTTGATGTTCTTGTTAGCGGCCTCAACTGCACCATTCGTCTGAGGTCTATAAGGAGAAGAGTTGTGATGTTCAATCTTGAATTCTTCACATAAAGCTTGCATCAAGGTATTGTTCAGATTGGAACCATTGTCAGTGATGATCTTGCTGGAAACACCGTATCGGCAGATGATGTTATTCTTGATAAACTTCACTACCACTTGCTTGGTCACATTAGCATAGGAAGCAGCCTCAACCCATTTGGTGAAGTAGTCAATTGCCACTAGAACGAACCGATGTCCATTAGAAGCCTTTGGCTCGATTCTTCCGATCATGTCAATGCCCCACATAGAGAAAGGCCATGGGGAAGAGATAACATTGAGGGCATGTGGAGGCACATGAATCTTGTTGGCATAGATTTGACACTTATGGCATCTCTTAGCATGTTTGTAGCAGTCGTGCTCCATTGTTATCCAGTAATAGCTGGCTCTTAACAGTTTTCTTGACAAAGCGTGACCCGTAGCATGGGTTCCGAAGGTACCATCATGTACGTCATGCATCAATTTCTCAGCTTCTTGTTCATCTACACATCTCAACAAGACCATGTTATAGTTCCTCTTGTATAGGATTTCTCCGTCCAGAAGGAATTTGCTAGCCAATCTCCTCAGGGTCTTTTTATCCCTGTTGGAAGCACCAGGTGGATATTCATGATTCTGCAAGAACTGTTTGATGTCATAATACCAAGGCTTTCCATCATTCACGTCTTCATCAGTCTGACTAGGTACTTTTTCAATAGTAAACACATGAGCGGGTCTATCAAGACGCTGCACTTTAATTATGGGCACGTCATTCCAGTGGTTCACACAAAACATGGAAGATAAGGTAGCAAGAGCATCAGCCATCTGGTTTTCATCCCGAGGGATATGGTGTAGCTCAACCTTTGTAAAGTATGTCAACAGGCGTCTTGCATGGTCACGGTAGGGAATCAACTTCTCATGATGAGTCTCCCATTCACCTTTTATCTGGTTAATAACAAGCGCAGAATCACCATAAATGTCAAGGTGCTTGATTCTCATGTCAATTGCTTCTTCAATACCCAAGATGCATGCTTCATATTCAACCACGTTGTTTGTACATTCAAAAGTTATTCGGGCAGTGAAAGGAATGTGGTGCCCCTGCAGAGCTACGATGACTGCCCCAATTCCTTTACCATAAGCATTGACAGCACCATCAAAGATTAACCCCCACTTGCTATTGGGATCTGGCCCTTCATTGATCAGTGGTTCTTCACAGTCTTTTGCTTTTAGATACATAATCTCTTCATCAGGGAATTCAAACTTAATCGGTTGGTAATCGTCAAGAGGTTGACAAGCAAGATGCTCAGCAAAGATACTTCCTTTGATTGCCTTTTGAGCTTTATACACAATGTCATATTCAGACAACAACATTTGCCAATGTGCAATCTTTCCAGTAACAGCAGGCTTTTCAAAGATGTACTTGATTGGATCCATTCGGGATATCAACCAAGTTGTATGATTTACCATATAATGACGCAGGCGTTTGACAGCCCAAGCTAAAGCACAACAAGTCTTTTCAAGCATTGTATACCGAGTCTCACAGTCGGTGAATTTCTTGCTCAGATAGTAGATAGCATGTTCTTTCTTTCCAGTCTCGTCTTGTTGACCGAGAACACAACCCATGGATCCATCTAACACTGTCAGATACATAATTAAAGGCCTTCCTTCCACTGGCGGGACAAGGATAGATGGTTCCAACATGTATTCTTTAATTCTATCAAAAGCTTCCTTGCATTCATCATTCCATACAACAGGCTGATTCTTTCTGAGCAATTTGAAAATTGGTCCACAAGTAGCAGTCATGTGAGATATGAATCTAGATATGTAATTCAGGCGTCCGAGGAAACCTCTGACTTGCTTTTCAGTTTGAGGGACCGGCATCTCTCTGATAGCTCGGACCTTGTCAGGATCAACTTCAATGCCTCTTTGGCTGATAATGAAGCCTAGCAACTTTCCAGATCTTACACCGAATGTACATTTGTTGGGATTCAGCCGCAACTTGTACTTCCTCAATCTTTCAAACATCTTTTTCAAGTATGCAACATGCTGCTCTTCATCACTTGATTTCACAATCATGTCATCTACATATACTTCAATCTCTTTGTGAATCATATCATGAAACAGAGTAGTCATACCCCTTTGATAGCTAGCACCAGCATTTATCAAGCCGAAAGGCATCACTTTATAATAGAATGTTCCCCATGGAGTGATGAAGGACGTCTTTTCCCTATCTTCAGGCGACATCCGTATCTGATTATTGCCCGAAAAACCATCCATAAAGGAGAACACTTTGGATTGAGCAGTACTGTCAACGAGGACATCAATATGAGGCAATGAGAAGTTATCTTTTGGACTGGCTTTATTCAAATCTCTGTAATCAACACACATCCGAACTTTCCCATCTTTCTTTGGCAGTGGTACAATGTTGGCGATCCACTCAGGATATTCAGCTGTCATGAGGAAACCCGCATCAATTTGCTTTTGCACCTCAGCCTTAATCTTAAGAGCCATGTCTGGACGAGACCTTCTCAATTTCTGTTTAACAGGAGGGCATTCAGGTCTTGTCGGTATCCGATGCTCCACAATCTTGGGATCCAGACCCAGCATATCTTCATAGGACCATGCAAAGACATCTGGATAATAATGGAGAAGCTGGATGATCTTCTTTTTCACTTCTGGCTCAAGTGCAGCACCAATTTTGATATCTTGCTTGTTCTCTTCAGTACCCAGGTTGACAAGCTCAATCTCTTCCTGGTGAGGTTGAATGATTCTTCTTTCTTGCTCAAGCAGTCGAGTAATCTCATATGGTATCTCTTCGTCACCTTCCTCATCTTCGGCTTCATATACCGTGAATTTAAAATTTGGAGGAACCGTAGGGTCACTGTGTTCAACGGGTTTATTATAGTTCAATCTGCATAATATGATTGGGATGGTTTTAGAAAAAGGTTTTTTCATGCAGATTTTTGAAATTAATAAGAAAATAAAGACGTTTTGGTTTTTCCTGGCATTACCATTATTTCCAAGAAAAAAGTACTAAACGTAGAAAAACAAAGAGTCGCGGAAAAGACGACAACTTTTATTGATAACGGCAATGCCAAAACAAACATACCCTTACAAAGACACCACTTTCGCCTTGGGCAGAGCGAAAGGATTGTTATTTTGAAAACAAAGAAAAACATAAGCAACAAGACACATTACATGGAGGTATGCATGACTAAAGGAATATCAACGGCCTCCCAATTTCTCACGGTGCCTCCTAGTACAACAAACACAGGCACGTAACTACTCTCAGCAGCATCTTCGGCAATAGCGTTGATAAACCCAGCACTATAGAAAGTCTGTTGAAACGCCCGAGGTCGGGGAGAAGCCAAGCCCTCTCTGCGCTTATTCTCCAAAATCTGTATCACTTTGCCCCAGCCTGCAACTTGCCCATCTTGAATAGCTTTCTGGGCGTCTTTCAATGAAGCCATAGTAGCACTAGCTCTCCGGGGTTCCGCACCTTCAACAGTCAAGCCTTGAAATGACGTCCCTTCAGCGGACCCTGCTTCAACACAAGAGAAAGATGACACTTGGCTAACCAGATACGCTTCTTCACCATGTACAGTGACAAGCTTACCATTCCTCACAAACTTGAGCTTTTGATGCAGAGTGGAAGTTACTGCCCCAGCATCGTGAATCCACGGTCTTCCGAGGAGGCAATTGTAAGAGGCGTTGATGTCCATGATTTGGAAAGTGACTTGGAACATCTCCGGACCAATGGTAATTGGCAGATCTACCTCCCCAAGAACATCCTTACGAGATCCGTCAAAAGCCTTAACCAAATAACTGCTCCCCCTCAGAGAAATTCTGTGATGACTCAACTGTCTCAGTGTAGACTCAGGCATTACATTCAAGGACGATCCAGTGTCCACCAACACATTGGATATCATGTCAGACTTACAGTGCATTGAGATGTGCAAAGCTAAGTTGTGGTATTTCCCTGCCTCGGGGAGTTCATCGTCACCAAACCACAAATTATTACAAGCAGTAATGTTACCCACTATTCCGTCGAACTGATCCACGGAGACTTCATGATCAACATAGGCCTGTTCCAGCAATTTCATCAACACTTTCCTGTGGGCTTCTGAGCTCAGGAGCAAAGACAAGATGGATATTTTTGACGGAGTTTGCAGCAGCTGGTCTACAATCTTATAATCGCTCTTTTTGATGAGCCTCAAAATTTCGTCCAGATTGGACTCTTCAATAGACTGGCCCGATGGGCTGGCGTTCTTATCAACAGGAGGAGTAACTGGTGGAGTTACTGTGGCAGCAGGTGTAACAACCCTTTTTTGGGACAAGGGTGGACGGACCCTTCCACTTCTCAGAGTTGTAGTTTCTCCAGCAATGTTACTAACCGCAGTTGGGGATACCAGAGGCACTTCTACCCCATTTTCAATCATAGTCGCATCATACTTGTAAGGGATTGCCTTAGTAAAGGCATAAGATACTGGGCCAGGTAGCCTGATCACCAAAGGTTCTACTTCCCTTGTCTGAGGTATACTTTTGGCAGGGAAATCATGAAACACTGGCACAATCACATAAACGTCACTGGCAACCAAGTGCTTGTTGTCCATTAGACTCTGTATATCACCCTGCACGGCACAACATCCCATAGGATTCTGAAGACACTCTGAACAGGAAGCATGATCGTGATTAAACAAGGAAGCTTGGCAAAGCTTGACATGTAGCGGCACCAAAGGAGTAGCAACATTACGGACATCTAAAGTGGGAGCCTCTCGAGGAATTCGAGATGCTTCAATCTTATCAAGAGCACAGACTCCTTCGAAAGCCTCAATCATGTTAACAGCCGCATGGTTTGGAAGTGGATTGTCAAGAACATGCGGAACACTATTTTTGAAAGTCAACTGTCCCCTGTCTATTAGATCTTTTACAACGTACTTCAGAGCATAGCAACCTTCAACATCGTGGCCTTGAGCGCCCTGATCGAATTCACATCTGAGATCCTGTCGGAACCTGTGAGGCAATGGCGTAGGCGGAGGCTTGCCTGGTCTGGTGACGCAATGCCCTTTAGCAAGTAGGGTTGGGAGCAGGTCAGCATACCGCATTGGTATTGGTGGAAAATAAGGCCTGGGCCGGGGGCCCTGTTGTTGCGGCTGTTGCTGTTGAGCAGGAGGCTGTTGTTGTACCTGCTGAGCAATGGCATTAACGGGCGCTGGTGGTTGACCCGGGGGCAGAGGATATTGCTGGTAGAACGGTGGGAAGAAAGGATGTTGGGAGTACTGCATATATTGGTAGGGCAGAGGTAACTGAGCAGCATTAATAGGAGCGACAGCAGCTGTAGACTGGTTACCGGACACCATCCCTACTTCAGATTCCTTCTTCTTATGGTGGCTGTTACCATACTTCTTTGGCGCACTAGCTGAGGACTCACTTTTTTCAAGAATAATGATGCCTTCTCTGACAGCATCCTCTAGACGAGTTCCCATGGTAACCATGTCAGAGAAGTTATTTGGTACAGAGACTATCATTCTTTCAACATATTCCTTCTTCAAAGTTTTCAGGAATGTCTGTGTCAGTTCTTCCTCATCAAGCCGAGGAGAAATACGGGCAGCTGCCCCTCTCCATCTCTGAGCATATTCACGGAAAGTTTCGTCTGACTTCTGAGACAAAGACTTAAGAGAATCCCTGTTCGGCTTCAAGCGGGTGTTAAACTCATAATGATTTTCAAAAGCAGCAGCGAGTTCCTCAAAAGTATGGATATTGTCTTTACTCAAGCTAGTGTACCAGTCTGCCGCATCTTCTGTCAGGCTGTCCTGGAAGCAGTGGATCATTAGTGCATCATTATCTGCGTAGTTGGCCATCTTCCGGACGTACCGAATGACATGGCTATGTGGACAAGAAGATCCATTGTACTTGTCAAAATCTGGCACTTTGAACTTCTTAGGAACCTCAAATCGGGATACCAAGCATAGATCACGAGCCTAAGCAGAAACACCGTTCCCACGACTAGCTTTGACCTCTTGGAGCTCTCCAGCTAGCTCTCTTAACTGTTCTCTCATAGCCTCCTGTCCACGCGGAGTGTCAACATCGATTACCTGTTGCACAATGTGTACAACAGGATTGGTAACAACAGTAGTCACTTGAGGCATAGAGGTATTTGTAGGAGTAAAAGTTGTTGCATGATCTGTCCTTGATTAGCAATACCAGAAATACCAGCCGCAATGTTAGGATCATAGAAAGCTGAGAGTCCATAAGGGCATCCATTGGGCATAACAAACCGAGCGTCAGAAGCCACTGTGGACAACGGGTTGGATGGAATCATTTCAGTAGTAGCCGGGACAGACATGGTCGGTTGTTCTTGTGCAGCCATCAGAGTAGACATAGCGTCATGAGCCTTGGCCAAGTCTTTCTTCATAGCAGCCAATTTGGCACGGAGCTGAGCATTTCTTCTTCAAAGTTAGCCATGTTTCTTCTCTTGTACAATCTTGTCTGATGAATTCTAGCTGGTTGGTAAACCTTACGAGCACGAGCCACCTTTCAGACTGCGGCAGAAGAACCAGGAGGTAATGAGCACAAGGGAAGTTTTTTGTGACCAATGAATGCATATGATGCATGAGATGTGTAAATGCATATGCAAAAAAGACTCTTTTTGTGTTATCGAAGGGTTTTAGACAAATTAGAAATTTGTAAACATTACTAAACAACTAAATCATCATAACCAGACGAAGCATTCAACCATCACAAGGTCTTACAAGATAATTCCCTTTGAAATGCTAAGCCAAGGGATAGACTTTGAAATGTAAAACAACATGAACAACAAGTGGAAACAACAACAGGAAACAGAAATCCTCAAGCATAGGAAGTGGAAGGATCATCCTCAGACTCAGACTCAGACTCGTAGTTGCAATATTGGGCATAGAAGTCACGGGCACCCCTAGCCCTCTTGGAATCCCTCATAAGCAACTTATCTTTTTCTTCAATTTCTCTTCTAGCCTTAGCCAACTCCCTCTTCAACGTCAAAACCTCATGAGTCTTCTGCTCATCTTTTCCATCCAAAGTCATGATCAGATTCTCAGCCTCATAGTATCTAGTCTTCCACTGATGCTTCTCTCGGCTCTCCATAGCTAGATGCTCCTGATACATCTCCTGAGTAGGTAGAGGTAGAGGCAAAGGCATGGTTGGAATAGATGCGAACACATATCTCATGGCGGGGTAAGGCATGCCAATCTTCTCAGCCTGGTTTATTACCCATTGAGTATATGCCTCATGAGCAATACCAGATCTCACACCCATATGCTTCACGTCTTTCTTCCGAATCTTGGACCAAGCCTCTATGAAATCTTCTCTTATCCCTGTAGGAGCATTAAAGTAATGGAAGAAATAAGGAGATGTAGCAAGATAGATGGGCTTCTCTTTCATTGGGAAACCAAATTGTCGCAAGGCGAGCTCCGGGTTATAGTTGATTCCACCCCGAGTACCAAGAAACGGTACATTAAGAAACTTCCCACCACCGAAGATAATTTCTTTGACCCTAGCGGCGGGAGTGAGACAAACCACTTCGTTAGGGGTGAGAGCCATAATCCGCTGTGAAATAGTCCAATTCTCTGGATTATCATGAAAAGACTTCGGAAGGTGCGAAATAAACCACCTATATAGGAGAGGTACACAGCAAAGAATGTACCTACGACCCTTGTCAGATCGATCGTGAATAGCATGGTATGTGTCAGCCAGCAAAGTAGGAACCGGATTCTTGGAGCGGTAGATCATAATAGCATTCATATCCATGAAGTTATCAAGATTTGGAAAGAGGATGAGCCCATAGATGAGTAGTGCAAGAATAGCTTCAAGAGTATCCTGACAAGTGGTTTTGAGATTGGCTTTCTCAAGTAGATACTTCGAAGTGAACCCTCGGATGTGAGCCTTGGTGACAAGATTCTTGGAGACATCAAAGGTCTTGAGATGGAGATCCTTAGCAATGACCAAGGGAGTAGGGGGATGCTCAAGACCTGTGAAAGGTGTCCCTTCGGTAATAGATAGATCCATCAAGCAAGAATAAGCCTCGAGTGTGGGCACCAACTGAAAGTCGGGAAAAGTGAAGCACCGATAATCCCGGTCATAGAATTGCACTAGAGTGTGCACAAGCTTCTCATCCACATTAGTCCGGAGAAGAGTAGGTAAGTCCCCGTAACGACGTCGGAAACCGGTCGGATCCTTGACCTTGAGTGCCAAATCTCTCAAACTAGCCAAATCAACCTCCATGAATTTGTAGGACTTAGTCTTCCCCATACCTACAATGTTTACAAATTCAATTTGTCTAAGCCCTTCGATAAATGTATGCAAAAAGGTTTATGCATGTATGCATGTATGCATGATAAGTACGGAGAGAACATGGTGGGTTAAGGTTTAAAATTAAGGAGCCATGGGTGGACACGGTGTCTGGTGATACTAAGGCTTTGGGTAATAGTAATCGGGTTCTAAAAAGGTTCCCAAGTCGCAACCTTTCCCACGTATACCATGGTGCCACGAGACAAACACTCGCTCCATGATTATCCGTAAGAAGGTCTAACTTGAGTGTAGTATCGCGTGACGACTAAAACTCGAGACAACACTCGGTTTAGCCTCCGCACTACAATTCTAGAAAATGGCCACGGATGGGTTCAATTATCTACAGTCCATAACGTCATAGAACAATTGGAAGCAAAGTTCCTAAACGCGACAAACACGCGCCGACAACATCACCCCCAAAATGCCTCAGCTATGTGGGATTGATCGCATAATCCAATACACGAGGCAACCCTCGGATTGAATTTTCGATTATATCCCTCCTAAATCCTAAGTTCACTCAGCCCGGGTGTAGGGCTTTAATATCCTCACCCCCACACGTTTGCAAGAATTTAAACATTTATTCACATAAGAAAGCAAATAAAAGAAGCAAGTAAAAACAAAACCGCAAGCGTGAAAATAAAGACTAGGCGTAACTCTCAAATCTCCCCAGTGAAGTCGCCAGCTGGTTTATCTTGGTTTTTCGGGTGTCAAACATTGATTAAGTTTGTACCTTTTTAACCTTTGATATCTCATTTTTTCTTGGGAAGGGAAAAATAAGAGAAAACCTTGAGAATCGAGGTCCGGGAGTTGTTTTCGTTATGGGAAAGTGTTAGGCACCCATAACGACCATAGTATCCTATAGGAACCGTCTTTACTTTCTACACACGCGCTTTATTTTTAAATGCTATTTGAAAATGTTATTTACACCTAAGGATTTGCTAGGTTAAGAATTGGAGGAAGAAGAATGTGTTTGAATTTTTGTTTTATTGGAATTGGAGAAGTTTTGACTTCTTGCCTACATACCCTCTTAAGGGATCAAAATCCATGTAGTTCTCTTCCAAAAAGGGTGTTTT
The DNA here is from genome assembly GCF_051527215.1 of Medicago sativa. Classification (NCBI taxonomy): domain Eukaryota; kingdom Viridiplantae; phylum Streptophyta; class Magnoliopsida; order Fabales; family Fabaceae; genus Medicago; species Medicago sativa. The sequence goes on along the minus strand of NC_140755.1, from coordinate 33,339,346 downwards.
TAATTTTGTTGGTTGATTTTAAGTTGAAAAATGGAAGTTGAAGAATGAGAGAGGCCTCAAGGGCATAAGATTGGAAAAGAGTGAGGTTGGTCAATTTATTTACAAAATTTTAGTCAAAGTATTTAGTAATGGTTTTATTATTTGTTAAGAAAATAAAAGGGAAAATTCAATGAGATTTTGATCCCAAGGTTTCTTTGGAAAATTATTTGAGTGAAGTTGTTCACATTTTTGGAAAAGAGAATTTTTCTAAGTATCGTGATTCCTAAGCATACATCTAAAGCATACATTCCCTAAACATACATCTAAAGCATAATACATGTGATGTGTGTGCATGTGTCGGTGAGTGTCGGTGTACATCTTTAGAGTCCATTGTCCTTTACATCGGATCCTAGTTTACATACTACTTCTTGCAAGAAATTAAAAGCATAAAGAACATTACAAAATCCCTAAGTCTTTACATGCTAAGTCTTGGCAAAATTTAAAGTGCAAGAAATAAAGGCTAAGAATATAAGATGGAGGATGAGATGCTTATGGAATGTATGAAACAAAATAGATGAGATTGTTAGTAGAATAAGGCATAAGGAATGAAATATAAGCAAGTAAAAATTGCATAGCAAAATAACCAAAATTAACCAAAAAAGAAGTAGCAAGACTAAAAAAAGTGGTAAAATATACCTAAGAACTCATCACAACAATAAGGCAAATACATGACCTCTAATCCTCACATCATGACAATTTCTCAAAGGTTTTATTTCAGTCTTAACATGGGAATTAGAAGAAAGTATCAAGCCAAGAAACTATGGTGCATTCTTAAGCATATTTTGCACTTATTATTCACAAACAAAAGCTCACATAACTTGTAAAACAAGGTATTAACAAATCACATCATAAACAGTAACAAAACCACAATTTCAGAGGCATATTCATCACCAAATCCACACATTAAATTTCAACATCATGTATCAAGATTTAAGGTCAAGAACATGCAAGATTTCACAAAAAAATTAACAAAAAGTAACACAAAATCACAAGAAAATTCCACATTTATTTTTATCAATTTTCAATATACCAAAATATCATAAGAAACAAGTTTCAAGTGTCAAAAATAATTGCAAGAAAGTTCACAAAATTTTTAGAAATTTTTTTACAAGATTTTTAACAAAAAATGAAAAAGAATTGAATTAACAAAGAACAAATTATTTTCATGTATTTTTTATCAAGATTAACATGTAAAACACATCAAAATTTATTGAAAATAACAAGAAAACATTGAACAAAATTTTTTAGGAATTTTTATCAAAGTTTTTAGGCAAACAGTGGTTTAATTATCAAGAAACAGTGTCAAAATAGCAAAAATATAAGCAAAAACGAAATCCACAGCAAACACAGGCCCAAGCCCAAAGTTAATGCTGGACTTGGATCATCCAAACGCCTCAGAGGCGTTGGATTGATCCAATCCCTCCAAAACCCTAGATCCAGTGGTTGAAAACGTAGGACACATGATAAGGCACAGCAGGTACATGGAAAATGAGAAGGTTCTTTGTGATGAAAATGAGAAGGTTCTTTGTGATTACCTGGTTTTAATCGGAGATTCGAACTAAAAGATCCTCAAGAAATCTTCAGATTCTTCTGGTAAGGGTTTGAACCAAGAATAAATCGGTGATTCTTCTTTTTCTTCTTCACCGGTTCAAAACTTTGCTTCGATCTTTCCTCTTCTCACTCTCACAACTGTGATCGTACGAATTCGTCGCTTTGGTGACGAATTTGTGCTGGAATTGCAGTGATTTTGGTTCGATGATGAAGATTCAAGTTTGAATCTCTGAGAATCGTGAAGAATTCAACTTAATTTGGTTTGATTTTGGTTTCTGGAAATTCTAGGGTTTGGAAATGTTCTTCATTGTTCTTGATGATTTCTGAAAACGGTTAGGATTTTGATCTTTTGGAGAAGAGAGAGAAATGAGAAAGGTGTTTGTTGAGTTAGCGTGTTGTGAATGGAATTGGTACTGTGCAATCAGTGATGTGGCCTTATATAGGCTGCCATGTGTACTTGAGACCCAATGAGCTTGTGACATGTGTCCCTGGACTAATTGGCTCGGACTTGGACTGATTTTGGCTTGAGGACCTTTTTTGCAATTTCTGGAAATTAAGGGATTGACCTGCAATTATTTTAAAAACAAGGACCAAACTGCAATTTGCAACAGAACTAAAAACAGAGTTAAAAAGCTTTGAGGGACTAAAATGCAATTTTAACAACTTTAAAGGACTGAAATGAAATTTAAAATAAAATTGGTTAAAATTGGTAAATTGAAAATAATGTAAAGTGAAACTAAAAATAAAATCAACAAAAGGACTAAAATGAACCAACTACCAAATGAGGTACTTTAAAGTAACTCTCTGTCAAAAATTTTATGTGAAATGACCAAAATGCCCCTAGGGACTAAATTGACTCAGAATGACTCAAATGCAATTTTTGAAATGGATTCTATCATGGAATTGAAACAAGGATCTATACAAACAAATTGAAAAGACTCAGGGACCATTTACAGGGATTAAAATGAGTTTGAATGCAGGAAATGACTAAAATACCATTTTTCATGAATTTTTGCAAATAACATTGAAATAAATGCAGAGAAATATGCAATTGATCAGAGACAATTTCAAATGACTTGATATGCAAGAAAAACCTTTTGGATGGCTTGAAATGCAAGAAAACATAGACAAAATCACAATTGAAAAGATTTTCAAAGCAGGGTAAAATATCAGTGTAAAACAATAGCAAATTGGCAATCTTTTAAAGGTCAAAGACCATATCAGAGATGAAAAAACATTTTGGACAAGTATTTTTAGGTCCAAAATTAGGGTATGACAGGTTATGATATTCTAGAATGTCAGTACAAGGCTACAAGGTAGTAAGAAGTCGACATATGTTGACGGAGTCAGCAGGGCTCTCAGGAATAACATTATGTGAATGAAGTTATGGACATGTGTGTTCGGGAAGTTGCGTTAAGTGGTAAGCTATTCGTAGTGGAGGAAGTTAAGGATTCAAATGAAAGTTTTATGTTACCAGGACAAAGGCATTAGTTTCCGACGTGCCGAGAATTGTATCGAAATAGGTTGATGTTGTCGTGCATATGTTATAGAATATTTCACGATGTTAGGAATAAATGATGTGCATTGGATACTTGAGAATAAAAAATTCATGCAAAGAATTCTTTCCGGAAAACTGAGTTGAAGAAGCTCACCAATAGCGAACCCGAGGCGAAATGTTCTGTTTTTCCAAAGGACGGTTAGTTCATCTCTAGGGTCTGCAATGACTATTGGGGAGATGTCTTCACAATAATCTTTTATTACATCAATTAACGAATGCATATCATATTCTAAGATTTCCAAGGAAAAAGGCATGGGCAACCATCAACGAAATCGATACGGTTAAAGGTAGCTTTTGAGGTTAATGTGTCAAGAGTCGAGAAAGAGCCAAGACCAAGAGTATAGAAGCTCCGGCAATTAGAGGGAAAGTCACAGATGTTTATGCATGAGGTATGAAGTAAGAAGTTAAAGCGGTGCAAAATTATGAGAAATCACAAGGTTCTCGGATTTTGTGGAATTATGACGTATCTCTCGAATCTGTGTTTTGCTTAATAGACTTGTTAAGGCTCGATATGATGTTGAATTATGAAGGATTTTAGAAAGATTTACGCGTATGGGTGATTGAAGTTGGCATTTTGAAAATTCATAAGAGATTTTCTAGGAACCGATTTGCTACGACACTCGTAGAGCGGGCTAGACTTATTAGAGTCTAGGTTTGATGGCACGTACGTGTTATCAACTCATTCTATGATTTTAGAGCAACGACCGGGGCCTAAACTCAATATATATATATATATAAAGTAGAAAATCATCAACGTCAATGACCCGTGCGCTAGTTTACGAAGTTTTTCTTTAAAAGAAAAATCAACGAGCAAGCATTGGTATGATTAAGTAAAATATAGTATGTGAGAATGCGAAGGTTAGATGTTCAAGAAGGATATGTTCAAGTGCTAGATGATTTTGTCAAAGGAATTCGAGTTTGCTTGGAAACAAGTTCAAGTATGACATGTATACCTCAGCAGGTAAATCCAACCAGCAAGAAAGTAAGGTTTACCCCCAAGTCAAGTGTTAAGAGCATAAGATAAGTTATCATGAGTTTTGATTTTACAAGGCAGTGGTAAAGACAAGGGTAAGGTTGTGATGTTGGTTGCGATATGGAAGATCTTGAGAACAGATTAAGAAGCTAGTATTCAGGTGGAAAGCAGGAATGTGAAGTCTCAATCACTCTAACGGATTAGAGTAATGGTTTAAGCCAACCGGTGGGAATCAGAGTAGCGCCATGGAAATTTTAGTATGTATGAATTTTCGGGAAGAATGTTCGGTTGGTAACACAAGTTTAGCAAGAAGCATCAAAAGACAGGCGAGGAGTTCTCGATGTGATAAGTAAGTATGGATGTTTATATAGTCAGCGTTGGCTAAGGTAAAAGTTTAAAGTATGTGTCTTTACTTAGGTAAGATGAGAAAGACAAGAGTCGCCATATATGAATTGGTCAGGATGCATGAATGATGATATTGGAAAACATGTAAGGTTCAGAAGGTTTCCTCTTGTGATTCAAGTAAAGATCGAAGCATAGAGTATGATGATCGATTTTCGGAAAAGGTATTAATGCTCAAGCGATAACCGAATGAGATAATGTGGAGAATCAAGTTTTGTGTTCCTAGATAAGAGGAATAAGTTAACGTCAAGTAGGTCAAGGATTTCCTATGGTTTATGTTATGCTTTAATGTGTGACTGAGGTATGTATATCAGTTAAGGAGGTAAGAATCCACCTTCGAAGTTTAAGCATGTTATTACGAAAGGAGATGCAATTCTTGAGATTCATACCCTCATGTGCAATACTTGTTGAGCGAAAACGATACTTGTTCATACATGTCGAAACATGATTTTATAACCTTTACAATTAAGTTAGGTATTAAGGAACTTGGAAACGATACTTATTTTAAAAACATGGAACTTTACATTTTCGAAACTGATGAGGTACGTCGTTAGCGAGTAAATTCACTGAAGATGTACAAACTTCAGGACCAGCTTGTTGTGGACAAGTTTGGGGCGAGTTGAAAAAATCTTTTTCAAAATATAGAGACTCGTCCTGTGGTTCTGTGGTACCATTACGAATTCAGTTTTGAAATGATAAATCATTTTAGTCATGTATCTATTCGTTCCAAGAACCCGAATACCAATGTTTAAGAGAATTCCTTAAAGCAAGATGCTAGAACACGTATCGTTATCATTTAACAAGAAGCGGCACTTGAAAGTATGCACACGTTATGGAAACAACAAAGTCCGTATGACACCAATATCATACGGGATACACGGATTTGTGTTTGAGAGTGTTCAATGCAAGTACAGATGGACTTAGTACGAAGTTTCAAGAGTAAGTGGAACACAATACAGGTTACTAGATTGTTAGATGAATCGCATTGTTGATTTCACTTTTCCAAGTCAAGTTATATGAGTTACCCTTTAATTCGGGTGCATTGAGATCGGAAGATTTCCTAAAGCTCTAAAAGAGATAAGAGATTCATGGAATCGTCTATATGAGTAATGTAAGTAAGAGGCATAAATCGCAAGGTGCGGTAGGAACGATTATGTATACATAGTAAGATGTATGCATGATAAGATGTTTCAGATGCAAGTAAGCACTGCAGGGAAAACCTGGTTTTCGGTAGGACTCCAGTTAAAAGGCAAATCCTGAGTGTTCAAGTTAATGATAAGTTATTTATATGAATGGTTTATGTTAAGTGGATAAGATATGAATCCGAGACAATAAGTCTATGTGTAGCAAGGTAAGTTCCAAACCATGATGTTCTGAGATAACTCTAATTTGAAAAAGGTACCAAGATTGAGAAGGTTGTATACGTATGTATGTGAATTAAGAAACAAGACGAAATGCATGTTTTGAGGAAATTATACGATGAACTTCTTGAGAATGTATGATTAGAACACGTATGGCTTAGACTAAAGATGGTAAGAATTTGTCATGATGATCGGTAGGTGATCTCTAAATTTCGAGGACGAAATTTATTTAAGGGGGTAGAATGTAATATCCCGCCTGTTAGTATCGAAATATTACTAGTCGATCGTGTCAGAGGATTAAAGTTTAAGGAAAATAAGCGTAACGGAAAATATTTACTTGAGATATCAGTTTAATACGGAAAAAGTATCGGTGTTGAACTAAACACGCTTGAGGCAAGGGTATAATTGTAATTTCATGGAAAAGGATATTTATATGTTTTTGGGTGGAAAATATCTCATTTTCCCTTATCCTTTCTCTCTCTATGTTGGCAAAAACATTCCTCCTCCTTCTCTCTACCTCTCACGCCCTCTTCCTCTCTTTTCTCTACAAATCCTTTCCAAAACTTCTTCCCCTCATGGCAAGCCTTAAGATTATGTTTCCTCTTGATCTTTAAACTAAGGGAAGTTTGTATTATGTTTGATTTCCTCTACTTCTCCTCTCAAGAAGTGATTCAAAAATCTAGGGTTTGGTTTTGATCAAGAAGCTAGGGCTTTGGGTTATTGTTTTGGGAGCTCTTGATGAATATGTTGCATGGGATTGATGAAGCAAGCAAGAATCAACTATGGGTTTACTTTGAAAGCAAGAGTTAGGGTTGCATGTTGTAAATTCAAAGATGGTTCAAGAGATGATTTCTTCATGGATATGGAACAAGGTATCTTAGTTTGCAAGAAAGGATAACAAGATGGTATGTTTTGATCAAAGGATTGCAAGTGGGACAAAAGCTAGAGTTTTGGCTTGTTGAGCTTGGAACTTGGAGTTGTCACAAGAACCTGATTAGGTGAGTTCTATAGATAGTTTTCCCACCCTTGGGACTATGTGTTTATCCATGAAAGAAAACATGAGATTGTAGTTTATGATTTCTCCCCTTCCTCATGCCATGTCCACTAATCTTGTTAATCCTTGCCTCCTTAATGTTATTTTAAGTGTCTATGTGATTTTTAGAGTTGAAATATGCATTGGGTCATTGAAATTGGAGGTTTTTGAAGAAAATGGCTGTTTTACATGTTCTGTTCTGTCATGGCCTGCCGGGCACGCCATTTGTCGCTACGGCGACAAGCTGAAAAACAGAAAGCATGACTTTCTGCCTTTCTGTCACCACGGCGGGAAATGTGTCGCCACGGCGACAAATACAGAAAGTGACTTGAAAATTGTGTTGGTCCGAGCAAACAGCGGCAGAATTCTGTTTCATTTTCAACGATTATATTTAAATATAAATCCCTCCATTCCAATGGTTCCTTGTCAATGTTTCAAGCCAATTTATGAGAAACTGGGAAGCAAGAATCACGATAGATTAGAGAGGCATGACATATGAGGATAAGATGACAAGTAATATGTTATAGCAAGCATGTTAAGCTGTGGATTGATTAGTTAATCTGTCCACTATGATTAAGAATGAACAAGAAAGAATTTACCGCTAATCGGATCGATCAAGGTTCTGAGGTAAACATGTAAGCATGAACAAGTTTAACTTTCATGAATGACAAGACCATGATTAATGTAATGTAGGTGGCATGTCTCTTGTTATCCATGCCAGGGGGATACAAGGGGTTCTCATAATGAGAACGATTCAAGCAGTAAGGGACCCACATGTCACCGAGTAAACAAGACGTATGTGTTCGTGTCTCTTGTTATCCACATCAGGGGGATACGGGAGGTTCTCGACTCAAGGGGAACAGTTCAAGCCGTAAGGGACCCGCACGACATCGAGGGAGTCCGATGTACGTACATCGGTCATGATGGGATTGTTCTCGGGGTTACTCCACCCGGGGCTCTCCGTAAAATGAATCAAGATTATGATTGTTTATTCAACGCTAACCTAATGAATGAACTTATGTACGACCATGCATGTTATGAATATGATTGTGATTATTCAAGAATGTTTTCATGTAAGATTATGTTTAAGAACAAGAGCACTAGATGCTATAAGACAAGTACAAGACATGTATAGGACAAGTAAATAATATGATACCGATGACGATCTTAGGTTTCCCCTAATTGTCCGGTTTAGGTTCGTGTCATGATTATGTTATGTTTAGGCCTCAATACGTAAAGCGTATTCTTGGCAATGCGGTCCTAGATTTTCCCTCGGCCGCCATGACCCGTATAAGAAGTGAAGCCTATAACAAGTAAGATGAACCTATGACGGGTTTAGCATGCACTACCGTCTAGGAAAGCATGACCACACACGTATAATCAACAGTCAGGTTGTATTGTAGACACGTGGTGACCGTAGGTTTCCCCTGAGGTTACCTATAGCCTAGGATTTAGGGGAACTCACTGAGACATTATGTCTCATCACAATCCTTATTTGTTTCAGATAAACATGTTGGACGTCAAGGTAACAGCCGGATGGATATTTCAGCAAGAGCTCGTTCGTACTCGCAGCATGGTGATTACGGATTACAAGGATGCATTTACCTTATCATGGACAAGAATTGTTGTATTGATAATGTACGAACGCATTTTGTTGTATAATATATTCATTCGAAGATTTTATTGTTGTATATTTTAATGTATCCAGTACTAAACTTAACGCACGTGCTAGACTTTCTAGATACGTCTGGTATGGGTGTTACATTCTCTGCATAAAATGAAGTTTGTCTTAAATTTATTCCACAATATGTTATGTGACAAAATCACATATAGATTTTTTTTGGAACAAAATCACATTTATGTTTTAAAAGTTTTTTGTCTTTATTTCTTGTAGCTAATTCAATTAGTCTTTCTTTGCAAAATTTATCCTTTTATATATAATTCATAAAATATTGTGTGATGAAGAAAACTATCAAAATAATTTTAAAAGGAAAAAGAAAAAACTATGGGAGAATAAGTAAAAGCAAATACAAAACCTCGTGCATCAGACAAATTGGAATGCAAAACAACAATATACAAGATTTGCCATAATAAATCTCAAGGATGACAACATCTTCATTTCATGAGTCCTATCGTAAAACTACAACTATTAAGTAGGTAGGTGCATCTACTTCTATATAATATATATAGTTGAGATAAAATAATAATTTTACTTTTATGACAACTATATTGAGATATGATTTTCTATATTTGAATGTCAACAACAATATTCTATCATTTTCTATAATTAGCGAGTACTAAAATTCAAGCTGGTTTTCCCCACCTAAATAATGATGTCATTCGTGTCACCATTACATATAAAAGACTTCTGTATTATCTTTTAGAAGTAATTTATTCATAAAATTACAAAAGAAAAATAAACAAAATGTGAATATTTATAGAAAAAGAAAAACAAGATTAGTAGATGCAGATGATTCAAGACTTTCTTTGTGCTTCTTTATAAACAACAATTCTACATTTTACATTAATACTATTTGTTAATATAATAAGTGTGTATATTTTGTATATAACTAATACTAAACTAAACTGCCATTTGTAAATAGATATGTTCACTATTTTTTTTCTTCATATTTTGAGATAAATTAATAGTATTAGTTAAAGTTACATTTGAAAGAAAACATATGTGAGTCTTGCTCACATGTGTCATAAAGGCATATATCTTTTATCCTTTATCAAATAAAGCAAGATAATTTTTCAAAATAAAATCGCCACCTAAACTAGTCTCTACTAAACCTTTCATCTTAATAATTCTAAAAAAAATGTGAAGGGAAATCATGATCATAAAGGCAACGGAAATTAAAATTTTCGATTCCCTTTTCTTAGAAGATTACAAAATTGACATGAATCAGTTATTAAATTGTTACCACTTCAAGTGAAGAAAAGATCTCGACCACAGCAAAACAACGTATCAGTGCCTCTACTGGTCCACATGAACAACTCTCCAAAGTAACATTCTGACTTTAGCACAAATGCACTATATATAAAACTACTTACGCCCTCTACAATTCAAGTAACCACTATCGGGCTTCTATAAGCCCAGTAACTCGTTAACCTTTGCAAACTAATCATCCTCAATTGCTAATTGCACCCCAAGTTAAAGTCTTACTTATATGTATCATTTGACCGTTCTATTGTGTGTGACCCTATAGGTTCTTGTAACGTGGGAAATATTATTAAATCTTATATTAAATATTACAAACAGTGAGCGGTATCTAGCAACACATCACTGTTACCTAAGTGACAAGAATCTCAAGTGATATGACGAAACCTTTTCGTGATAATGCTCATGTGTATAATTACTCATTTGCCCTATTATATCTATATTGAATACAAAGCGTATATTGTGTCACCCTTATAGCTCAATATTTATATTTCTTGATCCCAAAATATACTGAGTAACGAATAAATTCAATATCTCATACTGACTTAATTCAACATAGTCATATTTCATCAAGAGAGCTAAAGATATATCTCCTGTTACGCATGAGGGAAAATCTCATCTTGGACACTCATGTCCCTCATCATGACTCATCAACTTTCCATTAACCAACTTTATAGTCACTACTACAAAAGTGGGAAAATATAGCGCCTCATAAATAGCGCTTTTAACACTAAAGCGCTATAAATTAAAACACGAAGGTCTTAGCTAGCGCTTTTTTGAAAAAGCACTATCTATCCTTTTAAGTATATATAGCGCTTTGTATTGAAAGCGTCAGTATAGGCTAAATAAAAATAATAGATATTTAAATAAAAAACATGATTAATCGTATATGGCGCTTTTTATGAAAAGCGCTATATATAAATCAACCTTAAATAGCGCTTATAAGTTAAAAAAAACGCTACTGTATGCTTGAGAAAGATAGTGCTTATAGGTTAAAAAAAGCGCCATTTTATAAAGTGATTTAATGTACATTAACTAACAGGTCCCCTGTTCGATCCCCTGCATAGCATATTTCAAATTTTTTTTTTTTGAATTTTAACGAAAAATGGATTGCAGTAACAAAGCACATCTTTTTTTTAATCAAAAAAAAAAAGCACACCTTTTTTTTAATATTTTTATCATATATATATTATATATATAACAAACTAAATCCAAACTTTTTCAAAAAAACAAATTCAAACTTTTTCCAAAAAAACAAATCCAAACTAAAAAAACAAATCAAATATATAACAAACTAAATCCAAGCTTTTCCAAAAAAACAAATCCAAACTTTTTCCAAAAAACAAATCTAAAAAAACAAATCAAAATTTCCAGATCCCACTAAATCCTACTTTTCCATAAATAAAGCATATCCTCGCAAAAAAAAAATTTAAAATACCCCATACACTCTTAATAATTGAATGGAAGTGTAGTAGTCAATATTTAGAAAGAAAATAGAGTTTTTTTTAGAGAGAATAAGAAATTAGAGTGCTAACGGGGGATTAGTAAATTTGGGTAGAAAAGAGGTGTAGTTAATGAGATGAGTAGTGCTTTAATGAGTTAAGTAGAGGGGAGTGTGAATAGCAAGACGGTATAATTACAGAAATAATAGTAACAATTTCGAGAGGTGCAGATAGTAATTTGAAAAGATTAGTAACAAACTTAGAGGACATATAGTAATTTAAAAAGATTGATAACAAACTCAATTAAAGTTTATAAATAGAGAAGAGAATTAGAGAAGAACAGTTACCGAGGAAGAGAAACAAAGCGGCAAAAGAAAAACTAGGGTTATGGAGAGAAGAGACAACGAGGAATAGCGAGAAGAACCTAGAGAGAGATTTCACCGTAGAAATTCATCACTTTTGCAAACTGGTATGGGGGGAGTCTCTATTCACCATAAGGTGTGGGTAGTGAAGGGTTTATGTTTTCCATTTTTTTATGATAATTCATGTTAAATTAGTACTGTAGTTTATTGTTGTGGTTTTAGTATATTATTAACTCTGAATTCATGGGCATCTCCTTATTTTCTTTCTTTTGCTTTGTTTGGAATTAGAATTCTATTTTGTGGGATGATATATAGATCTGCGATGACCATTATTAATTATCGATGCTAAATTGCTAATTGATAATTGTTTATCGATGCTAATTGTAATTATTTATCAATGCTAATTGGAATTATATTTTTGATTTAATTGATAATTGTTTATCGATGCTTTCTAGTTTTCTCGAATTCAACGATGCCTTTACATTAATGGATCATGTTCTGCGTACACCTTACTTTGGATAGGAACTAATTTTCTACTTGTTAGCCTTGTATAATTATTGGTTCAGTGCCTTTGTTTCTAATTCATTAACTCTTGTTTTATTAGTTTCGTGAGTTGCTACAGTTCCACCACTTTCCTTGCAATTTCATGATTGTTCCTTTTGATAATTATATGCAACATGTAGCTATCTTGTGTCAAAGTTTAGGCATAGTGTATATTTATGATTGTGTTCTTTTGAAATAGTTGTGTGTATATATAATGATCAATGGAAAATTATTATAATGTTAGTTCATAATAATATATTCAGTTTTCAGAGTGATTTATGTATAAAATAACTATATTTGAAATTATTTCTACCATTTTTAAATGTGTTTGAGATGAGTTTAGTGTCGAGTGATGGTGAGTGTGTCAATATATTTTTAATGATAAATTGAAATTATGAGATATTAAATGATGAGCAAAGATAAATTATTTGACAATGTGTAAATAATAAAATAATTGAAGATGTATTATTTAAAGATGTGTTATATAAAGATGTGCTATTTGAAGATGTGTGATTTAAAGATGTGTTATATAAAGATGTACTATTTGAAGATGTGTGATTTAAAGATGTGCTTTAATTTGTACGCATGATCAGTAGTACTTTGAATTTATCTTTAATATAATATAGTATTATTGCTTAATGGTGTTTTCTGGTATATATTCAGGTGGAGGATTCAAGTGGTGGAGAGTGAACGAAATTTGGAAATGAATGATGATTTGCCTGCTTGTTTTGGATAAAAATGTTGAGAAGATCAAGAAGATAGATGAAGACTGCATGATACCATAGAAGATTTTGATGTTTGTGTTAACTAATTAGTTGTAACTCCTAGAGATATCTATGTTACCATATTATAGGCTATACATTTCTGACTTTTATGCTTTATATACATACATTTTTTATGATATGGTTAAGTTTTATTTGATAAATAATAGTCCCAATTATAATGTGCCAAAATTATATATATTTCCCTTTAAATTTCTGACTTTATATATATTTTACTTTAAATTGATAAAAAAAACACTATCTGCAAAGGAAAAAAAAATTGACAAAAAAAAAATAAATAAATGTTTCTCTTAGCGCTTTTTTTCCTTTATAAAGCGTTATCTAAACATAATGTTACATAGCGCTTTTAAAACAAAAACGTTGTCTTTAAACCTGTCTTAGATGGCGTTTTTTTTTTTTGAAAGCGCTATCTAAGGAGACCCTTTGCTAGCGCTTTTGACATAAAGAGCTATATAAACCATGCTTTAGCTAACGCTTTATACATAAAAAAAACGCTATATTACTTTTACCAGCGCCATTTACAGTAGCGCTTCAAAAGCGCTATCTAAAGGCAAAAAAAAGCGCTATATAAGCTCATTTTTGTAGTAGTGAGTGTCATGTTACAAATAACATTTGAAGGACAAGAAAACACTTGAGTCCACATCTAGGGATCATAGTGGTTTCATGTTTAAGAGTGGTATACAATATTATAACTATGAGAATATTTTATGACACTTTCATAACATACTGTGTAGTATTCTCATGGTGGGTTACTCTTAATATTTATACCTATGTATAAACTTAATATCCCATATTCATGACCAATAAGATATGGTCATCTGTCTACATACATAATAGTCTCTACGCTTTATTATTTTTCAAATTTATATTAAAGCTTGACTACATATACTTTTAAGAATAGTGTTTTTTATGTTAACGTAATCTCACGATTAAGTCTCACTTAATGTTCCATCACATAAACTATCCATTCTAGGGACTTTATTAATCATACAAAAAATATAATAAAGAATGCCTTATTTTATTTAGATTTAATAATAAAAGTCATGATACATAGCATAAGCCTAACGTAAACTATTGGCCTCTAGGGCTTGCACCAACAATCTCCCACTAGCACTAGAGCCAATCAGACATAAACTTAATACCCATAGATCTAGTATGACCATCATGCTTCTGTTGAGTAAAATCTTTAGTTAGTGGATCAACTATATTGTCTAATATTGGTACTCTACATATTTTCAAATCTTCTCTATTGATGATTTCTCGAATGAGATGAAAGCACCTAAGTAAGTGTTTGGATTGTTGGTAAGATCTAGGTTATTTAGCTTGTGTGATTGCTCCATTGTTATCACATAGTAATTATAATACCTCATTTTGAAAAGAGAATAGATTAAAATGATTTTCTCAATTCCAGAGCCTTTATCAAAGAACTAACTTTAATATACTAAAATATAAATAAATTATAAAACCTTCAACATAAAACAAAGTTTATGAATTTGTACCAAAAAAAAAAAACAAAGTTTATGAATTACATAATTAACTTAACTTTTAATCTTAATAAGAGGTGACAAAACTTTAAACAATATAAATAGATAGTCCTAACTAGACTTTGACTATGATCCAGTTTCTGATGATACTTTAAAACAATTTATACCTGAAAAAGATGAAATCAACGTGGAGTGAGATATAAATATATTGATCAACTTATATTAAAAAATATATTGATCCTACCATTTGTTGTACTTGTGCATAAATATGTTCTCACCCCCAATGTTTTATTATAATTGTCGATAACTTTACCATGGTAAAAAAAAAATTTCCTTTACTATCATGAAAGGTTAAAAAAATAATGAAATTTTTTTAAGGAAAAACGAATGAAAAGTTAGTTAAATAATTTTTTTTTATTATTACTAGAGGACATGTCTGTATATTTTATTATGTGTGTTTGTAAAATTTTGATTTCAATTTTTATATTTTTTTCTAGGAAAAAAATATAAAAATTTAAATCAAAATTTTTATATTTTTAAATATTAATGGAAATTATTCGTACATTAATTTATCTACAAATTATTGTCAAAGCTTATAACGAAATTATTTATCAACTCGACGTATTTTGATTTGCATGTATATAAATTAAAAATAAAATAATGATCATCTATTGTTTATTCTAATAGTAATTAGTAAAATGATAACAGAAATGTATAAATGACTTTTTATCTAAAGGAAAAATTATACGATTGCGATAAAAAAATATCTTTAAAAACTACTTTTCCTGTAAAGTCTCTCTCCTCTCCTTGTATTTTTCTTACTTTAAAGTGAACTTTTGTTTAAAATTGAGAAACTCCTCTTGATAAAGTTACATATAATTGGCCATGGTTGAAAACATGATGTGGGAGATAGATTCCAACATTAGAAATGGTCTTCTCTTGTGACTTATTTACGGTAATAGCAAAATTTAGTGTAACAGAAAATTGTTTTCTTCTAAGCACAAAAGAAAGTCATGAATTCGTATTTGTTTTTAACTTAATTATGGACAAGAATGCTCTTTTTCAGCGTTGTTTCTGATAGGATTTCCAAATCCAACATATTCATAAACAAACCACAACAAAATAATTTATGTCCCATTACACATGCCATATTTATGCTCTATGTTTTACAACAACATTATCAGCGTTGTTTCTGATAGGATTTCCAAATCCAACATATTCATAAACAAACCACAACAAAATAATTTATGTCCCATTACACATGCCATATTTAGGCTCTACGTTTTACAACATTATAATTGATGCATTCTTCAGTTAAAAAAAATTAAGTTATATGAGATTTTTTAATTCTTTACCTTTAATTTTATTAACCGAAGAATGTATGAATTTTAAATTTTCTTATCAATGCATGAATGTGAGTTTTTTTTTTTTTTTTTTTTTAGTAATAGTCAAATATCTTGGTTATAAATCATTAAATTGTAGAATAACAACATATATATATATATATATATATATATATATATATTTATATATATATAAAGTATATCTGGAAAAGGATCCATATATGAAATTGAAATCATCGAACTTTCTAAAAACTGGACAAATCTCAATGTCCGAAATAGTATGGACCATAGATTTTTTTGGGGAATTTTTTTTTTGGTAGTGTTACAAAGTAACAAGGCAAAAAGAAAAAGAAAAAAAAAAGATGAAGAGGAAAAACTAAGATCCAACCTTATCTCTCAGAATGAGAGATTCCATGCCAGGCGGAGGGAAGTTCCAGCGAGCAGAGCACCTTGCATGTGATCCTTCCTTAGCCATAAAATCTGCACACCTATATTGTTCCCTAAGAACATGCACCAATGTTAATAATTCCATAATAATTATATTTTTTATTTTGGGATTTTATAATGACAGCGATCAAGAGAACATGAATCAAGTTGTTTTGGCAACTTGATTCCATAATCAATGATCCAACAATAATTAGTTTATCTCACATATGTTAAGTGGCTTAACTTTGAGAGGATGAATATGATAAGAGTCACTATTACTCTCTAATTTCTCCTTTGAAAATATTTTATCTCAGTATATCGATGATAATTTTCCTTTTCTTATTTATTATATTTACAGTGACATATTTTTGATCTAGTTTGTTACACTTTTTTTAATGATAAAGGAAAAACTTGGAAATATACTCATATCGTGTTTGTTACGCGATATATTTTGTGTGGTAATAAAAAAATATTGTGTTTGTTACACTTTTTTTAATATTTGAATTCACTCTCATACATTATCTTTTTTAAATGATAAAGATATAAATTGGACATATACAATTTGTTACATTTTGTTTTAATATTTGAATTTACTCTTATCTATTTGTTTGAAAGTTGAGAGTAATTTTGGAAGGAGAAAAAGCCAACTCAAAAGAGTCGAAAGTGGTTATTTTATTTATATATAATATATATTAAGTTTATTATTTTGCCTCTTTCCTATGAGTGATAAAGGGACAAAAACAACATATGATATACCTAAGGGACACTTGATGATTGTTCTAATTTTATGATGGGTTATTAAAAAATCTTATAATATTTGATCATTTTTACGAGACCAAGAAATTTATACACTATAAAGAGATAAAATCATATACTATCTATTATATACAAATTATAAAGGGAAAGATATGGTTGAAACTCTAAAGTTTGTTTATGTTTTGATTGTATTTCTTTCAATATTTCTTGCCATGATAGTACCCACTTCTTCATTTCCCTTAATGCCATTTCCTTGTATAACAGATAAGGATTGTCCTAAAAAAAACGGGTATGTTGGTAAATGTCGTAAAGGTTATTGTGTAGGGGTCTGAAATATTCTACTGAGATGAATAGTTACTGTGCATGCACCAAATAATTTTATTCCTAATTTCACATACCTTTTTATTTGTTTGTTTGAGAAATTTCATGTACCTTGAAGTTATATTTTTGTACTCTAAGATGGTGACATTAAAATGAAATAAGGAAGAAAAGAGTTTTATTTATAGTGTCTTCTTATCTCGTAAATTTAAAGGTATCGCCATGACTTGCAATCCATACATATCAAACTTTATTCCAAACCTTCAAACCTATTATATTTTATTTATTTTATTGTTCCCAAATAAGTAATGTGAATCGTTTGGTTGAAACGACAATCCCTGTGAATATGATACTCTACTTATCACTTTATTACTTAATAAACGATTTGGTACATGTAACACTCATACTAGACGTATCTAGAAAGCCTGGCATGTGCGTTAGTTTAGTACTGGATACATTAAAAACTTACAACAATAAAACTTCGAATGAATATTATTACAACAATATGTGTTCGTACAATAATGATACAACTCAACTTTTCTAATATATAGCAAATGCATCCTTGAATATCCACATCTTCTTGCAGCGGGTACGAACGAACACTTGCTGAATCATCCATTCGGCTACTAGCTTGCTAATCCATCCTGATATCTGAAAAAAATAAGGATTGGGATGAGACATAATGTCTCAGTGAGTTCCACCTAATCCTAGTCTATAGGCAACCACGGGGGAAACCTACGGTCACCACGTGTGTGGGGACTTGCTTTCCTAGACGGTCTTGCATAGTAGACCCGTCATAGGTACTTGTTAACTTGTTATAGGCTTCTCTTCTTATACGTGTCATGGCGGTCAAGGGGAAACTAATACCGCAATGCCAAAATACGCTCTACGTATCGAGGCCTAAGCATAACATAATCATGACACACTTCTAGACCGGACGATTAGGGGAAACCTAAGATCGTCTTCGGTATATCTTTCTTATCTTGCTTCCACTTGCTTGAATATGTTGTATCTAACAACATTTCATATCTTATCACAAAAGTGATTCTTGCTATCTTACTAGTTCTTGACGATCTACGTCAAGGCTCTATGACATAACATAAAAATGTATGATCAATATGCATAGTCAGATTCTTTGATTATGTTAGCGTTGAACAAACAAACATTATTTGAATTCATTTTACGGATTAGTCCCGGGTGGAGTAACCCCGGAAGTTAATCCCTTACTACCAGTGAAATGCCTAGCTAGGGCGCACCGGACTCCCTTAGCGACGTGCGGGTCCCTTACGGCTTACCCCGTTCCCGTTGGAGAACCTTTTATATCCAACCTTGGAAGGAATAAAAAAGACACGGCACCTTAACTTTGACTACTTAGTGATATGCGGCTCCCTTACGGCTTAACCGTTCCCATCAGAGAACCCCTTGTATCCTACCTAGTGTGGATATCAAGAGACATGACACTTTCATCTTAAAAAGTCTTGGTCTTATGCATGCATGAAAGTTAAACTTAAACAATGTATCTCTTTTACCTCAGATCCTTAAACGATCCAACTAGAGGTAAACTTAATGCTTGCTTATCTTTCTTTGTGAATAGATATCTAATCATCCACATCTTAGCATAAATTGATTCTATGCTTAACTCTATGCTTAACTATCTAGTTCTCGACAAGCTATGTCGAGGCTCTATATTCTATCCCTTGCTTAATGATTATCTTGCTACCTGATTCATAACATATAGTTCTCTCGTTTGCCATGCCTTACTAATATGCTTAATACTTGCTTCATTATCAAGAGAGTCTTGTTTTCAAAGAGTATCATTTAGAACCTTGGTTTGAGGGGTTTACTTTCATAAAAGACTGCACAAGAAAATCCGGTACGAAAAACACCGAATCTGCCTTAAACGAGTAAACAGGGCAGATTGCACTGTTTACTCGCGAGGCGAGTAAACTTGCTCGCGAGGCGAGTAAAACATTGGTTCTGTGTTGTTTACTTGCCATGGCGAGTACTAGCTCGCTGTGGCAAGTTGTGACAGTCCAGAACTTGTAAAAATGGTATTTTAAGCCCAAAAACCTCAAACCAAGTGTCTCTAAGTATATTGGAGCATATATGATCATAGAATACTTGTAAACACTTATATGGCAAGTATTAACATGTTTAGTTAGCATGGAAAGAAAAGGGGCAACTAATCACATACTTAAACCCTAGAATTTTCATGTTATTCTTACAAGGCATAAACATAATCCCAAAGGGTGGGTAACTATCTAGGAACTCACCTAAACAAGTTGTTGTGACAGCTCCAAGTCTCTAGCTCAAGTAACCATAATCCTAGCGCTTGAACACTTGCTTTCTTTGATCATAACTTTCAATCTTGTCATTCTTTCTTGCAAACTAAGACACCTTGATCCTTGCTTGTTCATCTCTATTCCAACTCAAAGCTTCCTTCAACAACACCCTAATATCTAAAGAAATTTCTTTGTGAGGAAGAGTAGTAACATCACCCCAAAACTTCTAAGTATCTATTCCACTTTTCATCTTTCAAAACCCTAGTTTCTTGATCTTGATTCTACCATTCCATAATACATGCTTAACATAAGCTTCCATGCCCTTTCTTCTTAACCAAAAAACCAAAGCCTAGCTTCATAAACTTCTCTTGGTGAGGAGAAGAAGTAGTGAAATCACCCAAATCTTCTAGTTGTTCTTGAGGGAGGAGAAGTAGAAAACCATGATGTATGATCCATCACCAACCTAATATCCTTGAGGAAGAAGATTTGATGATTTGGTGAAGTAGGGAGAGAAGAGAGAGATCGATGGAGAGGAGAGAAGGAGGAGAAAACCTTACCTACAACCTAAGAGAGAGAATGGATAAGGGGAATGAGATATTTTGGTGCCAAAACCAAATAAATATCCTTTCCCATGAAATTACCATAATACCCTTGCCTCAAGCGTGTTGAATCCGACACTGATACTTTATCCGTATTAAGCTGACATCTCATAATAAATATTTCCATCAAACTTCTTTCCGAAATATTAATCCTCTGACACGATCGACTGGTAATATTCCGATACTGACAGGCTGGATATTACATTCTACCCCCCTAAAGAAATTTCGTCCTCGAAATTTAGAAATCAACTACTAATCGCCGCGAGTAAAACTCTGCCTTCTTTGGTTTCAGCTATACAATATCTGATCAAAAACCACTCCAAAGAGTTCAATGTATACTTTCCTTATTAAACACGTAACTCATACTCTTTCTTAATCCGTATAAACGAATATAGTCTCTTCAATCTTGATATCTTTCTCAAAATCCCAAATCTATCTTAGAACATCATGTTTGTAATTCACCTTTGCTACATGTGGACTGGTTGTCTCAGATCCATAATTTATCCTCTTAGTATGAACTACTCATATAAATAACCTTTCATTAACTGGAACACTCAGGATTTGCCTTTTAACTGGAGTCCTACCGGAAACCAGGTTTGCCCTGCAGTGCTTACTTGCATCTAAAACATCTTATCATGCATACATCTTATTATGCATACACAATCTTTCTTACCGCACCTTGCGACTTATACTTCTTACTCATGTTACTTTTCTTGATGATTCTACAAACCTCTTATCTCTTTTCAGAGTCTTAGAAAACCTTTCTATCTCTTTACAATCTTCTTGCACCCGAATCCATGGGTAACTTGTCTAACTTGGCATGAAAAAGCGAAATCAATTACACCGATTCATCCAACAATTTATTAACCCGCTTTGTGGTTCACTTGTTCTTAAAACTTTCTACTAAGTGCATTTGCACTTGAATACTCTTAGCACAATTCCGTGCATTCTGTATGCTATTGGTATCCCGTAGACATTGTCGTTTCCTCTCAAAACCTTATCTCCATAGTACTTGCATACTTCCAAATACCGCTTCTTATTAGTTAATAACGATACTCGTTCTAACATTTGCTTCTAGAAATATCTAAACATGGTATATAGGTTCTTGGAACGATTGGATATATGACTTAAAAATATCATTTTAAAACCGAGTCTGTAATACTGCAGAACCACAGGACGAGTCTCTATATTTTGAAAAAGGTTTACAACTCGCCCCAACTTGCCTATAACAAGTTGGTCCTGAAGTCTGCACGTCTTAAGTGAGCTTGCTCGCTTACGACGCGCCTCATTAGTTTCAACAATATAAAATTTCATAATTTTAAACAACATCGTTCTCATGTTCCTTAATACCAATCTTAACTTTAAAAGTTATAAAATCATGGTTTAAAATTATTCTAGCAAGTATCGTTATTACTTAACAAGTTTGGTATAGGAGGGTATGTACTTCCTCGTGTAAATCTCATGAACCATATTCCCTTATCATAACACATGCTCTTCCTGACTAACCAACAGTTCTTCTACGCATCCGACATCACCAATTAGGCAACCTGATTACTTCATTTGCGGTGACTCTAGTCCTTCCCGTCTTTCTTAAGTGAAAATACATCCTTTATACTTTTATCTTAGTCATCACTGACTGTATGAGCGTCAATACCCACTTATCATATCAAGAACTCCTCGCTCGTCTTATGATGCTTCTTGATAAATCCGTATTACTATCCTGAACATTATTCACGAAGATTCTTACTACCAAATTCCATGTTTCATGGTTACTGTTTAACTTCCGTTGCGCTACTCTGATTCCCACCGATTGACTTTAACCAATACTCTAATCCGATGAGACGAGTGAACTTCACACTCCTTCTATCTCTACTTTAATATCTTCTTGAACTCTTCTCAAGACTTTCTATGTTGCAATCGACTCTGCACCCTTGCTCTACCCTTTGCTTGTACGATTAAAACTCACGTTAACTTATCATATGCTTATAATACTTTACTTGGGGATAGACCTTACATTCTTGCTGGTTGGGTTTACCTGCTGATGTATACATATCATACTTAAACTTGTTTCCGAGCAATCTTGACTCATAATATACATCGTTGTTACTACATACTTTCTATTTCCATGAATCGTTCTTGCAACTTCCCATGGTAGACTCATCTAACCTTGTACCTTCGCATTCTCGCATACTATGTTTTGCTTAATCATTCCTATGCTTGCTCGTTAATTTTTCTTTTAAAGAAAACTTCAGAAATTAGCACACGGGTTATTGACGTTAATGATTTTCTACCATATATATATTTATAAAAATATACTGAACCTAGGCCTCAGTCGTTACTCTAAAATCACAGAACGAGTCGATAACACAACCGTGCTATCAAATCTTGGTTCTAGTGAGTTTAGCCCACTCTACGCGAGTCGTAACAGACCGGTACCTACAAAAATTTTCATTTAAATTTCAAAAATGTCAACTTCAATTACCCATATGCGTATATCTTTCTAAACTCAAGTAAACTTTATGATTCAACATCCTAGCGAGCCTTAGCTAGTCAATCAAGCAAAACATAGGTTCGAGGGATACCCATAACTCAACTAAATCCGAGAACCTTGTGATCCCATGTAACTCTTCACCACTTAACTTCTTACTTCATGACTTCACATCCGTGACGTCCATTCTAAATACCAGAACCTCTAAACTCTTGGTCTAAGCTCCTTCTTATCTCTTGTCACATTAACTTCCTAGGTTACCTTAAACTGAATCGATCTTCGTTAATGTTTGCTCATGCCTTTTTCCTTTGAAAACTTTAGGATGTGATATGCATTAGTCACTTGATATTATAAAAAGTTTTCTTCGCATAAAAGATTGTGAAGACAACCCCCCAATAGTTATTGCAAACCCTAGAGACGAACTGACAGTTTTTGGAAAAACTGAAAATTTCGCCCTAGGTTCGCTATTGGCGAGTTTCTACAACTCAATTTTCCGAAAAACATTCGTTGCATAAAAATCTCACCTCTCAAGTAACCCAACGCACATCAATAATTCCTAACATCTTAAAATATTTTATAATATATGCATGGCAACATCAACCTATTTCGATACAATTCTCGGCACATCTGAAATTAATGCCTTAGTCCTGATAACATAAAACTTTCACTTAAATCCTTAACTTCTTCTACCACGAGTAGCCTACCTCAATACGTTGCCGGTTAACGCAACTTCTCGAACACTAGAACCTTGACCAATCTGAACATACAAGTCCACATCCTTAATCACATAACGCTATCCCTGAGAGCATACTAACTTCGTCAACATATGCCGACTTCTCCCTATCTTGCAGCCTTGCACTAGCGTTCCAGAATACCATTCCTTTCTATACATTAACCCGTTCCAACTACGACTCTTACCGAAGCTTCATATCATACTCAGATATTTTCCAAACCCTTTACTTACGGGTATACGAAGTATCACTGACAACTTACCCAACGCTATCGAAACGTCCCTTCTTAACATTGCCCTACATTCCCGGAGGATTCATACTTCTACTTGTTTAGTTCACCGGCCTCCTTCTAGCACGATCAACTTCTTACTAATACTCCATCCGAGTTCTTACTTCTGAGTTCACACTTTCCAGTGCATCTTCATCACATACTTCGTTCCTCCAGGGTCCTATTCAGCTCTCAGGCATCCGTTCTAATCGTCGAATGCTAAATTGAGTTGATCAGGCTCAACTAACAACAATAACCAGAGCATTTACCCGGAACCCAATGGTCCCACTACCTTTGTTGTAACTTAATGACCCAAGGCACAATCTGAATCGACCTGCTCTGATACCAAATGTAACACCCATACTAGACGTATCTAGAAAGCTAAGCATGTGCGTTAGTTTAGTACTGGATACATTAAAAACTTACAACAATAAAACTTTGAATGAATATTATTACAACAATATGTGTTCGTACAATAATGATACAACTCAACTTTTCTAATATATAGCAAATGCATCCTTGAATATCCACATCTTCCTGCAGCGGGTACGAACGAACACTTGCTGAATCATCCATTCGGCTACTAGCTTGCTAATCCATCCTGATATCTGAAACAAATAAGGATTGGGATGAGACATAATGTCTCAGTGAGTTCCACCTAATCCTAGGCTATATGCAACCATGGGGGAAACCTACGGTGTCTACAATACAACTTGCCGGTTGATTATATGTGTGTGGGGACTTGCTTTCCTAGACGGTAGTGCATACTAGACCCGTCATAGGTACTTGTTAACATGTAATAGGATTCTCTTCTTATACGTGTCATGGCGGACAAGGGGAAACTAATAACGCAATGCCAAAATATGCTCTACGTATCGGGGCCTAAGCATAACATAATCATGACACACTTCTAAACCGGACGATTAGGGGAAACCTAAGATCGTCTTCGACATATCTTTCTTATCTTACTTCTACTTGCTTGAATATGTTGTATCTAACAACATTTCATATCTTATCACAAAAGTGATTCTTGCTATCTTACTAGTTCTTGACGATCTACGTCAAGGCTCTATGCCATAACATAAAAATGTATGATCAATATGCATAGTCATATTCTTTGATTATGTTAGCGTTGAACAAACAAACATTATATGAATTCATTTTACAGATTAGTCCCGGGTGGAGAAACCCCGGAAGTTAATCCCTTACTACCGGTGAAATGCCTAGCTAGGGCGCACCGGACTGCCTTAGCGACGTGCGGGTCCCTTACGGCTTACACTGTTCCCCTTGGAGAACCTTTTATATCCAACCTTGGAAGGAATACAAAAGACACGACACCTTAACTTTGACTACTTAGTGACATGCGGCTCCCTTACGGTTTAACCGTTCCCCTCGGAGAACCCCTTGTATCCAACCTAGTGTGGATATCAAGATACATGACACTTTCATCTTAAAAATTCTTGGTCTTATGCATACATGAAAGTTAAACTTAAACATGCTATCTCTTTTACCTCAAATCCTTAAACGATCCAACTAGAGGTAAACTTAATGCTTACTTATCTTTCTTTGTGAATAGATATCTAATCATCCACATCTTAGCATAAATTGATACTTTGCTTAACTCTATGCTTAACTATCTAGTTCTCGACAAGCTATGTCGAGGCTCTATATTCTTTCCCTTGCTTAATGATTATCTTGCTACCCGATTCATAACATATAGTTCTCTTGTTTGCCATGCCTTACTAATATGCTTAATACTTGCTTCATTATCAAGAGAGTCTTGTTTTCAAAGAGTATCATTTAGGACCTTGGTTTGAGGGGTTTACTTTCATAAAAGACTGCACAAGAAAATCCGGTATGAAAAACACCGAATCTGCCTGAAACGAGTAAACAGGGCATATTGCACTGTTTACTCGCGAGGCGAGTAAACTTGCTCGCGAGGCGAGTAAAACATTGGTTCTGTGCTGTTTACTTGCCATGGCGAGTACTAGCTCGCTGTGGCGAGTTGTGACAGTCCAGAACTTGTAAAAACGGTATTTTAAGCCCAAAAACCTCAAACCAAGTGTCTCTAAGTATATTGGAGCATATATGATCATATGATACTTGTAAAACACTTATATGGCAAGTATTCACATGTTTAGTTAGCATGGCAAGAAAAGGGGCAACTAATCACATACTTAAACCCTAGAATTTTCATGTTATTCTTACAAGGCATAAACATAATCCCAAAGGGTGGGTAACTGTAACACCCATACCAGACGTATCTAGAAAGTCTGGCACGTGCGTTAATATTAGTACTGGATACATTAAAATATACAACAATTAAAAACTTCGAATGAATATTATTTACATCAAGATACGTTCGTATAAATCATAATACAATACAACTCAACCATACATAAAAACACATCCTTGATGTCCATAATGTCCTGCAGCTTTACTAACGAACTCTTGAAGTAATATCCATCCGGCTCCGCACATACATAATCATCCTGCTCATCTGAAACAAATAAGGATTGGGATGAGACATAATGTCTCAGTGAGTTCCCCTAAATCCTAGGCTATAGGCAACCTCAAGGGGAAACTTACGGTCACCACGTGTCTACATTACAACCTGACGGTTGATTATACGTGTGTGGGGACTTGCATACTTAGACGGTAGTGCATACTAGAGCCGTCATAGTCTTATCTCACTTGTTATAGGCTTCACTTCCTATACGTGTCATGGCGGTCGAGAGGGAACCTAGAACCGCATTGCCAAGAATACACGCTAAGTATCGAGGCCTAAGCATAACATGATCATGACACGATTCTAAACCGGACGATTAGGGGAATCCTAAGACCGTCATCGGTATCATATTCTTTACTTGTCCTATACATATTTTGCTCTCGCCTAATAGCATCTCATGCTCTTATTGTTGTTCTTAAACATATCATACATGGGCTCGATCATGAGCATAAACATAACATAATCATCATCATAAACATAATCGTGTCTAAGTTCATTCATGGGTTAGCGTTGAACAAACAGTTATTATCTTGATTCATTTTACGGATAGTTCCGGGTGGAGTAACCCCGAAATCAATCCCATACATGACCGATGTACGTACATCGGACTCCCTCGGTGTCGTGCGGGTCCCTTGCGGCTTAAACCGTTCCCCTTAGGTCGAGAACCTCCCGTATCCCCCTGGCGTGGATAATAAGAGACACGAGCACCTACGTCTTGTTACTCAGTGACATGCGGGTCCCTTACGGCTTGAATCGTTCTCATAATGAGAACCCCTTGTATCCCCCTGATGTGGATATCAAGAGACATGTCACCTACACTTATTAGTCATGGTCTTGTCGTGCATAAGTTAAACATATACATACTTGAGTGTTTACCTCGGAACCTTAATCGAACCGATTAGTGGTAAACTCTTACTTGTTCATATTCATACCTAATCATGGTGGAGGGACTAACTAGTCAAACCACGGCTTACGTACTTGCTAAATCATACTAGCTCTTGTGCGAAGAGATGACACTTCGCGTCTTATCTTTCTAGGGATTCTTGCTAAACATACTAGTTCTCGACTAGCTAAGCCGAGGCTCTACATACATTCCCTTTCTTAGTTCATTACTACCCCATCATGCTTAAACTCTCTTGAGCCATCCTTGTAATTCATGCTAACATTGCCATGATTAATGATGCAAGGATCAATTGACGAGTTGTGCAAATTTCCAATAGTTACTAAAGACCGGACGTGCCGAAAACCCGAATTCCAAGCCGTTTATAAGTTCTTAAGATTTGATAAAACCATATTTGTTCCAGTAGAAAAACAAGTGAAAACAGTACAAGAACACACCGAAACGATCGCTACGGACCCCCACGCGACTGCCCCCAAGCACCCGAGCGCAGAACAACGCGAACGTTGTCCTGTCTGGGGCGCCTGGCGCCTGAGGGAGGGCGCCTAGCACTGGCTCCCTGACTTGTGGGCGCCTAGCGCCCTTGTTCAGGCGCAGCGCTGCGAATTCTGCGTTTTCGCGTGTTCCGGCTGCGGGTTTTCGCCATTTTCGACCCAAACCTCATCCAATTCGACCCTGTAATGCACCAAATACATCCAACAACATATATAGACTTATTTAAACATAACTCATGGCAATTTTAACATATAATCACCTAGGACTGGCTTGGGGTACTAAAGTTCCATAAACACTAACTAACATAAATCATGATTTTAACTACAAGATTAATCAATCCCAAAGGTGGGTAATCTATCTATGGAACTCACCTAGCTTGTTCCTTGTGTTTGCCTCAAGCTTCAAGCTTCTCATGTTCAAACCCTAACTTTAATTCCAAGCTTCTACTCATTCCCTTTGTTGTTCTTTGCTCATGAAGCTTCTAAGATCCTTGCTTGATCACCAATTGCATGATTTTGGAAAGCTTTGATGGCCTAGAGAGGGAGAGATGGGCGGCCTTATAGAGAGAAGGAGGAGAGAATTCTCTTCTCTTAACCTAGAGAGAGAAAGAGAATTGGAAATGAAATAATTTTGGGTCCAATCCAAATAAATATCTCTTTTGCGTGAAATTACCAACATGCCCTTGCCTTAAGCGTGTTTGATTGACTCTGATACATAAGTCCATACTCAACTGATACCGCATAATATTAACTTCCCTCGTACTTAACATTTTCCATTATACTTACTTTCCATGATCTTTCGTCCTCTGATACATTTAACAGGTAAAATTTCCATTAGCTAACGAGCGGGATGTTACACTCTACCCCCCTTAAAGAAATTTCGTCCTCGAAATTTAGAGACCAACTACCAATCCTCATGACAAAAACTTACCATCTATGGTCTGAGCCAAACGCTCTCCATTCGTACATATCGGAAGGGTCCATCGCACCATATTCTCTTCTTGTTTCTTAACTCGCATGTAACTGAACAAAGCCTTCTTAATCCTAACATCACTCAAAATTAGAGACTTCTTAGCATATCATGACTCAGAACTTACCTTGCTAGACATAAACTTATTGTCCCAGACTCGGATCTTACCCGCTTAACATAATCCATGCCTAATGGTATCCTGTCATAGACATGAACACTCAGGGTTTGCCTTTTAACTGGAATCCTACCAGAGCCCAGGTTTGCCCTGCAATGTTTACTTGTATTACTCATATAAACAATTCCACATATCACTTATCTCTTCCGAGTCTTAGGAAATCTTTCGGTCTCATTGCATCTTATCACCCGTACTAAGGAATAACTCATATTGCTTGGCATGAAAAAGTGATATCGATTAGCCACGTCATCTGACAATCTAATAGCCAACGTTGCGGTTCACATGCTCTTGAAACTTGCTAGAAATTCCACTTGTACTTACATCAACATTCTTGAAACATTTCCGTGTATCCTACCTGACATTGGCTTCATACAAACCTTGTCGTTTCCATAACATGTACATACTTTCAAGTGCCGCCTCTTGTTAAATGATAACGATACGTGTTCTAAAATCTTCTTTAAAGAAATCTTTCTTAAATTTTGGTATTCGGGTTCTTGGAACGAATTTATACATGACTAAAAAGATTTTTATCATTTCTAAAACTGATTGTATAAAGGTGCCACAGAACCTCCGGACGAGTTTCAATATTTTTGGAAAAGATTTAACAATTCGCCCAAAACTTGTCCATGACAAGTTGGTCCTGAAGTTTGTACGTCGTAAGTGAGTCCACTTACAACGGACCTCATCAGTTTCAAAAATGTATAATTCCATAAGTTTAAATAAAAACATCGTTCCCAAGTTCCATAATACCAATCTTAACTTTTAAAAGTTTTAAAATCATGACTTAACATGTCTTAACAAGTATCGTTTCCACTCAACAAATATTGCATACGAGAGTATGATTCTCTTTGCATCAACTCGAGAGTTGCACCTCCTTTCATGATAACATACTTAACTTCGAAGATAAATTCTTTTCTTATTCAACCGATATACATACTTGTCATACCGCTTTCATATCCATAGGAAATCCTTGGACCTCTTAACATAAACTTATTTCTCTTCTTCGAAACACTAAGCTTGATTCTTTACCTAAGTTACGAAACGAATCCTTCTGGTCCTTACATGTTTTCTATTATCATCATTCATGCATCTTGACCAATTATCATACGACAATTCTTGTCCTTTTTATCTTACCTAGATGACGACACATACTTAAACTTATACCTTAGCCAACAATGCTTGAATAAGAATTCATCCTTATCTATCACATCGAGAACTCCTTGCATGTCTTATGATGCATTCTGGTTAAACTTGTGTTTCCAACCGAACATTCTTCACGAAGATTCATACATACTAAAATTCCACGTTTCATGATTACCATTAACTTCCGTAGCGCTACTCTGATTCCCACTGGTTGGCTCAAACTAATACTCTAATCCGTTAGAGCAATTGAGACTTCAATTCATGCTTATCCCTTGATTATTTACTTCTTGAATTATTCTGAAGATCTTCCATGTTGTAACCAACATCACAACCTTACACTTGTCTTGTGAATTCGAAACTCATGATGGTTTATCTTATGCTCATAATACTTGACTCGGGGGTAAACCTTACTTTCTTGCTGGTTGCACTTACCATACATATCATATCTGAACTTATTTTTGTGTAAACTCAATTTCCATTAACAACCCATCTAGCACTTGAACATAACTTTCTTGAACATCTAATCTTTGTACCTTCGCATTCTCGCGGACTATATTTTGCTTAATCATACCAATGCTTACTCATTAATTTTTTATTTTTTTTTTAAAGAAAACTTCGTAAACTAGCGCACAGGTCATTGACGTTGATAATTTTCTACTTTATAAATATATTGAGTTTTGGCCCCAGCTGTTACTATAAAATCATAGAACGAGCTGATAACACATATGTGTCATCAATTCTAGATTCTAATGAGTCTAGCTCGCTCTACGAGTGTCGTAGCAAACCGGTTCCTAGAAAAAAAATCTCGTGAATTTCCAAAATGTCAACTTCAATCACCCATACGCGTAAACTTAATGATCCAACATCATATCGAGCCCTAGCATGTCCGTTAAGCAAAACATAAGTTCGAGAGATACGCCATAATTCCACATAATCCGAAAACTTTGTGATGTCTTATAACTTGCACCAATTAAATTTCTCGCTTCCTACCTCATGCATACGCATTCACTTTATCCAGTCATATGCCGGAACTTTGTACTATTGATCTTGGCTCTTGACACATTAACCTCCAAAGCTACCTTAAACCGGATTGATTTCCGTTAATACTTGTCCATGCATTTTCTTCCTCAGAAATCTTAAGATATGACGTGCATTCGATACTTGATGTTATAGAAAGTGTTGGTTATATAAAAGATTGTGAAAACAACCCCCAATAGCTACTACTGACCCTAGAGACGAAATAACAGTTCTCGAAAAACTGAAAAATTCGATCCAGGTTCGCTATTAGCGAAATCCTCTGGAGTAATTTCGCTATTAGCGAAATTTTCGCTATTGGCGTATTTTCTTCAACTCAGTTTTCCAAAATAAAAATTGTATTTCACATAAAAATCTTATTTCTTCAAGTATCCCAATGCATATCATTCCTTCCAAACATCTTAAAACAATTCTATAACATTTGCATGGCAAGCATTAACATCATTCGGTTCCATTCAAGGCACATTAGAAACTGATATCTTGTCATCACGTCTCTTAACGTAAAATTTCCACATAATCCTTAACTTCATCTGCTAAGAATGGCTTACTTCATTACGTTGCTACTTATGCAACTTCCAAACATACATATAGTTAACTTCATTCATATAATGCTATTCCTGAGAGCCTGTTGACTTCGTCAACATACGCCGACCTCTTACTACCTTGTAGCCTTGTTCAGACATTCTAGAATATCTTAAACCCGTTCCAACAACAACTCTTACCGAAACTTTCGGTCATGGTTAGTTACATATATCCAACTTCTTCACTTACGGGTACATGGAATATCGTTATCATCTTACCCGACATTGTCGGAACGTTTCTTCTAAACATGCCTTACATTCCCAGAGGGTTCACACTTCTACTTGATTAGTTCACCGGCCACCTTTTGGCACAATCAAGCTACTTCATCATATACTTCATTCCTCCTGGGTCCTATTCAGCTCTCAGGCATCCATTCTAATCACTGAATGTTAAATTGAGTTGATCAGGCTCATCTAACATCAACAACTAGAACATTTACCTGGAACCCAATGGTCCCACTACCTTAGTTGTAATTTAATGACCCAAGGCACGGTCTGAATCGACCTGCTCTGATACCAATTGTAACACCCATACCAGACGTATCTAAAAAGTCTGGCACGTGCGTTAATATTAGTACTGGATACATTAAAATATACAACAATTAAAAACTTCGAATGAATATTATTTACATCAAGATACGTTCGTATAAATCATAATACAATACAACTCAACCATACATAAAAACACATCCTTGATGTCCATAATGTCCTGCAGCTTTACTAACGAACTCTTGAAGTAATATCCATCCGGCTCCGCACATACATAATCATCCTGCTCATCTGAAACAAATAAGGATTGGGATGAGACATAATGTCTCAGTGAGTTCCCCTAAATCCTAGGCTATAGGCAACCTCAAGGGGAAACCTACGGTCACCACGTGTCTACATTACAACCTGACGGTTGATTATACGTGTGTGGGGACTTGCATACATAGATGGTAGTGCATACTAGAGCCGTCATAGTCTTATCTCACTTGTTATAGGCTTCACTTCCTATACGTGTCATGGCGGTCGAGAGGGAACCTAGAACCGCATTGCCAAGAATACACGCTAAGTATCGAGGCCTAAGCATAACATGATCATGACACGATTCTAAACCGGACGATTAGGGGAATCCTAAGACCGTCATCGGTATCATATTCTTTACTTGTCCTATACATATTTTGCTCTCGCCTAATAGCATCTCATGCTCTTATTGTTGTTCTTAAACATATCATACATGGGCTCGATCATGAGCATAAACATAACATAATCATCATCATAAACATAATCGTGTCTAAGTTCATTCATGGGTTAGCGTTGAACAAACAGTTATTATCTTGATTCATTTTACGGATAGTCCCGGGTGGAGTAACCCCGAAATCAATCCCATACATGACCGATGTACGTACATCGGACTCCCTCGGTGTCGTGCGGGTCCCTTGCGGCTTAAACCGTTCCCCTTAGGTCGAGAACCTCCCGTATCCCCCTGGCGTGGATAACAAGAGACACGAGCACCTACGTCTTGTTACTCAGTGACATGCGGGTCCCTTACGGCTTGAATCGTTCTCATAATGAGAACCCCTTGTATCCCCCTGATGTGGATATCAAGAGACATGTCACCTACACTTATTAGTCATGGTCTTGTCGTGCATAAGTTAAACATATACATACTTGAGTGTTTACCTCGGAACCTTAATCGAACCGATTAGTGGTAAACTCTTACTTGTTCATATTCATACCTAATCATGGTGGAGGGACTAACTAGTCAAACCACGGCTTACGTACTTGCTAAATCATACTAGCTCTTGTGCGAAGAGATGACACTTCGCGTCTTATCTTTCTAGGGATTCTTGCTAAACATACTAGTTCTCGACTAGCTAAGCCGAGGCTCTACATACATTCCCTTTCTTAGTTCATTACTACCCCATCATGCTTAAACTCTCTTGAGCCATCCTTGTAATTCATGCTAACATTGCCATGATTAATGATGCAAGGATCAATTGACGAGTTGTGCAAATTTCCAATAGTTACTAAAGACCGGACGTGCCGAAAACCCGAATTACAAGCCGTTTATAAGTTCTTAAGATTTGATAAAACCATATTTGTTCCAGTAGAAAAACAAGTGAAAACAGTACAAGAACACACCGAAACGATCGCTACGGACCCCCACGCGACTGCCCCCAAGCACCCGAGCGCAGAACAACGCGAACGTTGTCCTGTCTGGGGCGCCTGGCGCCAGAGGGAGGGCGCCTAGCGCTGGCTCCCTGAATTGTGGGCGCCTAGCGCCTTGTTCAGGCGCAGCGCTGCGAATTTTGCGTTTTCGCGTGTTCCGGCTGCGGGTTTTCGCCATTTTCGACCCAAACCTCATCCAATTCGACCCTGTAATGCACCAAATACATCCAACAACATATATAGACTTATTTAAACATAACTCATGGCAATTTTAACATATAATCACCTAGGACTGGCTTGGGGTCACTACAAGAAAACATGTTTTTAGCTTCAGATTTTAGCGTCGGCCCCCGACACCGACGCTAATAGCGGTCGCTTAGAGTCGGCCTGACCCACTCTACACCAATATATAATTTTTCTTTATTTTTAGAAATTATTAGCGGCGGCGCAGCCGAGGCTATATGTTGAGCGGACCCACATATGACTTAAGAACAAATTTAGCGTCTGCCTATCCGACTCTATTATTTTTGCTGATAAAATTTTAATTTCTTTATAATCATTATGAAGCTTTTTTTTTTTTTTTTACAAATTATGAAGCTTTTTTTATTAAGTCAACAAAAATATCACCCTTGTTTCAAAAAAAAAAAATATATATATATATATATATATATATGTATATCAAATATATCACCCTAAATTAAATTTTTTTCAACACGTTTCACCTCTTTTCATTTAATAAAAAAATAAAATAAAATTACTTAATAAAAAATCTCCACCACTCATCTACAAAGCTTATCATCTTAAATTGTAACAAAAAAAGATCATCTTTCACTCAAAATAAAAAAACACCTTCCAGATTCAATCGCCCAAATTTTTTGCACCCTGTCCTTCGATCCTTCGTTCCTTCTTCTTCTCCTTCTCTCACCCAACACTCAGATTCAATCCTTCGCTCATCTCCTTCTCTCACCCATCGTTCTCGTACTCTTTAACCCGGTGAGTGTTTTTCATCTCTCTACCTCTCTGCCTCTCTCCCATACAGTGATTGTTTGAAGGTAATTTTTCCTATTACAAAGTGATTGTTATTCGTTTTTTTTCTTCTGAAATGGGAACTGATTGTGATTGTTTGAAGGTGTAATTTTATTTTTTCTTTTTGAAATAGGAAGTGATTGTTTGAAGGTGTGACTTGAATTGATGTTTGTTTTTGCAGATTTAACGTAGAAGAAGAGATGGGTCGATTACCAATTTCCTAAATTCTCAGCTTATAACAACAAAGTATAACAACAAAGGTGTGACCTTTGACAAATTATGATTTTATATATATATATATATATATATATATATATATATATATATATATATAATTTATCAATCATGGCTTGTTATAGTGTATTAGGAGCTCCTATTGTGTTGTTTTATTATTGGGTTTTAATATTGATGATGAAGTTACAAACTTTAATTAAGAGATGGAAAACAAATTAAATTTAAGGTTTTTTAAATGGGAAAAGCAACCATCAAATCTCAATATGAAATTTTTGTGTTTTGTGTAGTTATTTATTTTGAATGGGAATCTGAATCATGAATTTTTCTACTATATATGCATTTGATTTATTGGTCTTTTTTTTATCGACATTAATGTTGGATAAGGGTTCTTCATCTTTCAATGTAAATTCCTGATCTAAGAAGAAGAAGAAAACAAAATAGAAAAGGAAGAATATTACGTAGAAGAAGAAGAAGAATATTAAGTACATGAGTTAAACAAAAAGGCCTTAACTTGAGAAGCATAAAATATTGAATCAGATAAGCATGTTTGTTAATTTTCCCTGTCAATATTTGTTAGTAATCATGGAATTCCAAGGATAAAGGTCATAGTGATCGACTAGAAAGAGTGCATAAGAGTATTCATGTGGGAGATACCCATAGAGACTCATAGTAGAATGAATTAGATTTTATAAAAGATGAATGAGAGTACAATTGTTGAGAGTTATTTATAGGGGTGAGTTCGTCTAACTAACTTCTAACTATCTAACCAACCAACTAACCATAGTTTACATATAAGCTAATTATGGTTTATTCACTATACTCTAATAATATTCAATAGATTTTGTACGATGATGGCAATAAGAAGCAGTTAAATCTCAAGAAACAACGCTGAGAACTAGTTGATATGTTTCACTAGATGAGGTGGGTACTAAACTCCTATGATTTTTATTAAATTATTGTTTTACACACACCCATACACACATGTATTTTGAATATAGTATCATGCATACTGATATTGATATCTAAGTATAGTCTGTCTGATGAATGACATTATTGCCATGTTATACTATATTTTGAACAAAAAAAATTTCTATGTTGTTCTTAATTTCAATAATAGGCTTTTTATCTTATAGGATCCCTACATTGGTTTTCTTAATTTTATGCATATTAGCCTTATACTATTATGTATTGGGTCTTGTTAACGAGTGCTCCCGGGGCACTCTTTAAGCATCTCAAATTCAGAAATTATTCTTTTAAAAAGTCAACCATTACAATTTCCAATGCATTTAATACACAACTTTTCATATAAAGCTTACTATTTAAAGTGCTTAAAGAGTGCCCCAGGGGCACTCGTTAACATTTCCCTTATGTATTTCATAATGTGCAGAGTAGAAAAAACTTTCAAAAATCCAACTTGGAGTCTCTTAAGAGTGAAAAATTCAATTCTCTATCCATGTGAGTCTGCAATGAAACGCAGACGAAAATCGGATGAGATGCCAACATTGGTAATAATTTTCAAAGATGGAAGTAGTTGAATGTAAACATGTGTCACTTGTCAAAATTGTGTCGATGTCGGACATCAGACTTGCATTCAATCTGAGGTGTCTGTGTTACATAGTTAGCAAGTTCTTAATTTTAATGGATCAGTATGATTACAACTTCGGCAAGCATTTTCAAATCTAAATCTCTAGAATCTGTGAATATTTATGTTGTTGCAGATATGATTTCGTTGCCGATTCCATGGTTTAATTGTTAGATAATAGGAAATGTGTGGAAAAAAAATAGTAAATGGGTCAAACTTTATGGTACTTTCTCATTAGAATGGAAATGTGTCAAATTTATAGCAGACTTTACTATGTTAGAGGTCAAATTTGGTTTTCTTATAAATAATTAAATAATGAATAATAGAGGTGCAGGTTTTTTATTAGCTTTCAAATTGCGTAAAGAACATACTCTATTTCAACAAGGATAGTTCAAGAATTTGAAGATTTCATTAAAAAGATGAAAGAAGATCTAAGAAATCATGCTAGACGGCATTTAGTCATGGTTTAATTTAGTTAAAAACAACCATGATCTTAGAATTCATGCTAGACCCCATTAACATGTTGCCTGCCTGCAAAGTACTAGCATATATATACTTTTTTATAAGCAAATTTTAGGAACTAGTTATTAGTAATGCCAAGGATTAATTCTATCAATTTCTGTTGAAAAGGGTCATGTTATCAACATTAAAATGTAATCCTCTTTGCTTGTCGTTTCAGCTCCCGCTCGCAACTCTTGCTCTACAACACCCGATCTTCAATTGTTGTCCTGCCCTTCGTCGACTTCAACTCAGGTAATCTTCATTGTTTTTCCTGAGCTTGTTCGTTATAATCTAGTTAAGCATATATTATGCACATGTTTACTGTGGTATTGATTGACTATAGGTGAGTGAACTTACCAGACATATGCAATACATGTAATTGTTACTGCAGTCAGTGGTGTTGCCAAGACCCTGAGTCAGGGGGTTCAAAATTTCGAACTACCAAATTTTTACCTTAAATGTGTATTTCGTTATCAAATTGTTCTCTGAATGTATCAAAAATAGTAATCATTTTGATCATCAAATTAGTTTTTACATAGTTAATTTTATCTTAGAATTACCAAAAAAAAGATGCACTATAAATGTGTTTGCAATTTCGATACATCTAAAGAGTACAGTAAGAGTGTCTCATACATACATGGGATCAAAATAGTTGTTTGCCTATTTAGAAACAATAGAAAAGTTCAATATTTAAAGATGAATGTAGTAAAATTATAAATATTAAAATATATTTATATTTATTTAAGAAAAATTTCCACATCTTAACATTTTTTTTCCAACATAGAATAGTTATTAGTTAAAATTTGAAAACACAATGCTAAATATCCTATACATTTTCTATGCTATATATCCTTGAAACTACAGATATCATGTTCGTTTTTGCCGATTCAAAAAAAAAAAAAAAAGATATCATGTTCGTTATTATAGCCAGATTTAATTTCCATTCAAGGTATTTTGTTTTGATTCCATTCTATCATCAATTTATAATATAAAATGATATTTTTTACTTTGACTTAAACTTTGGGCAATCTGCATTGCATTACTGTCACAGGGTGTGCACAGACCCAACTTTGCCAACTTTTTCCTAGTGAGAGGAGACAGTCAATGCAATATGGTGCAAGGCTTAATTTTGAGGGGGTTCAAAACAATGAAAATATAGAAAAATAGGTGTAAATTTGAAAAGTTGAGAAGGTGCAGTTGAACCCCCTGACCACTATGTGGCTCCGCCAATGACTGCAGTAGTATCAATTGAGCTTTATACATATTATGCTTGACTATAAGTAAACTTATCAATACGAATTTTGAAATCACAACATCATGACTTGTCAAATGCTTTCTCTATTCATGACTGATTGGTAACTCTAGATGAGTCTTTTGATACTTTGCAGACTCGTTCCAGCTAGTGAAGTTCCATTAACTATGCCATACGAACACAATTTTATAAACCTATCTATTCTTAAGGTCAACTCACCACCGAGCCAGCTTATGCTAAAGTTAAAGAAGAATGGTTTGCACGATTTGGAGTAAGTATTTACCAAATATAAATTATTTTGTTGCTTGCGCCTCCTTTTGTTTATTTCGGTGATTTCTATGTTCCACATTCATTATTGTTGGGTGGCTCTGTTTTGGACAGGTTTGTGGTTTTGTTTTGCAGGTTTGTGACTCTGTTTTGCAGCTTTGTGGTTTAGTTTTGTAGTTTTGTTTTGTGGTTCAGTTTTGCATATTTATAGCATTCGTTAATGTATGAATTTTGCAAATTTTTAAAGATTTTCATTAAATTCACATAGCAGAAAGGTAGAACAAATGTTAGTACTTAGAATAGGTGAGGGATAAATGTCACATAATTAGTACAATTAGAAAGCATATACTCATGAGCCTGTTT
Source organism: Medicago sativa (assembly GCF_051527215.1). Classification (NCBI taxonomy): domain Eukaryota; kingdom Viridiplantae; phylum Streptophyta; class Magnoliopsida; order Fabales; family Fabaceae; genus Medicago; species Medicago sativa. The sequence goes on along the minus strand of NC_140755.1, from coordinate 33,300,480 downwards.
TTGTTTATTTCGGTGATTTCTATGTTCCACATTCATTATTGTTGGGTGGCTCTTATTTGTACAGGTTTGTAGCTCTGTTTTGCAGGTTTGTAGCTCTGTTTTGCAGGTTTGTGGCTCTATTTTGCAGCTTTATGGTTCAGTATTGTAGTTCAGTTTTGTGGTTTTGTTTTGCAGATTTGTAGCATTCGTTAATGTATAAATTTTGCAAATTTTTGAAGATTTTCATTGCTTTCAGATTTTCATTAAATTCACATAGCAGAAAGGTAGAACAAATGTTAGTTCTTAGAATATGTGAGGGATAAATGTCACATAATTAGTACAATTAGAAAACATATAGTCATGAAGTAACATTAGACAAACAAATGATTGAAGCTAACAAGTTATGTATATTTCTCTGTTTACGGGGCAAGCAGTGATGTTTTTCGTTCCAATATGCTCTTTTATGAAGTTTTTTTATGTATGCAATTAGAAAGATATTGGATTTTTTTTTCGGAGTTTCCACGTTATTCATGCAATACGTTTCATGTGGTTTCTGTATATAATAATGTGAAAAGAGTAGAAATATTAGATTATATTAATGTTGATTTTAGAGTCGGCCATGCCGACGCAACATGATTTTGTTGACTTATTTAATATTGACTTTAGCATCTGAGGGCCGACTCTATAAGAAATAGTTGACTGTATGTTGACCATAGCGTTAGTATTTCCGACTCTAATTTGTTATAATTAGAGTCGGTCTAGCCCACTCGAAATATTTGGTTGACTATTTTGATGTTGGATTTATTAGCCTCGGATTATGAAGAGTCGGTTTTTAACTCGGTCAAACCGACGTAAAAATAGCCTCGGAGGGTAATTATCCGACGCTATCTGGTAGCTTCGACTTTTTTAGCCTGCCCCGACTCCGACGCTAAGCCGACGCTAAATTAGTACTAGCGTCGGTTTTTACCCAGTTAGAGTGGGTTTTAGGCCGACGCTAAATCACAGTTTTCTTGTAGTGGGTACTAAAGTTCCATAAACACTAACTAACATAAATCATGATTTTAACTACAAGATTAATCAATCCCAAAGGTGGGTAATCTATCTATGGAACTCACCTAGCTTGTTCCTTGTGTTTGCCTCAAGCTTCAAGCTTCTCATGTTCAAACCCTAACTTTAATTCCAAGCTTCTACTCATTCCCTTTGTTGTTCTTTGCTCATGAAGCTTCTAAGATCCTTGCTTGATCACCAATTGCATGATTTTGGAAAGCTTTGATGGCCTAGAGAGGGAGAGATGGGCGGCCTTATAGAGAGAAGGAGGAGAGAATTCTCTTCTCTTAACCTAGAGAGAGAAAGAGAATTGGAAATGAAATAATTTTGGGTCCAATCCAAATAAATATCTCTTTTGCGTGAAATTACCAACATGCCCTTGCCTTAAGCGTGTTTGATTGACTCTGATACATAAGTCCATACTCAACTGATACCGCATAATATTAACTTCCCTCGTACTTAACATTTTCCATTATACTTACTTTCCATGATCTTTCGTCCTCTGATACATTTAACAGGTAAAATTTCCATTAGCTACCGAGCGGGATGTTACAGTAACTATCTAGGAACTCACCTAAACAAGTTGTTGTGATAGCTCCAAGTCTCTAGCTCGAGTAACCATAATCCTAGCTCTTGAACACTTGCTTTCTTTGATCATAACTTTCAATCTTGTCATTCTTTCTTGCAAACTAAGACACCTTGATCCTTGCTTGTTTATCTCTATTCCAACTCAAAGCTTCCTTCACCAACACCCTAATATCTAAAGAAATTTCTTTGTGAGGAAGAGTAGTAACATCACCCCAAAACTTCTAAGCATCTCTTCCACTTTTCATCTTTCAAAACCCTAGTTTCTTGATCTTGATTCAACCATTCCATAATACATGCTTAACATAAGCTTCCATTCCCTTTCTTCTTAACCAAAAAACTAAACCCTAGCTTCATAAACTTCTATTAGTGAGGAGAAGAAGTAGTGAAATCACCCAAAGCTTCTAGTTGTTCTTGAGGGAGGAGAAGTAGAAAACCAAGATGTATGATCCATCACCAACCTAATATCCATGAGGAAGAAGATTTGATGATTTGGTGAAGTAGGGAGAGAAGAGAGAGATCGATGGAGTGGAGAGAAGGAGGAGAAAACCATACCAACAACCTAAGAGAGAGAATGGATAAGGGGAATGAGATATTTTGGTGCCAAAACCAAATAAATATCCTTTCCCATGAAATTACCATAATACCCTTGCCTCAAGCGTGTTAAATCCGACACTGATACTTTATCCGTATTAAGCTGACATCTCATAATAAATATTTCCATCAAACTTCTTTCCGAAATATTAATCCTCTGACACGATCGACTGGTAATATTCCGATACTGACAGGCGGGATATTACCGTACACATGCTTAAACCCGACCATCAATGATTGTGTGTAAACATTTTGAAATAATCTAAACATTGGTTGGTGTATGCTTCGATAGTAGATATTTACATATGTTATAACTAGTGTATTGTATGTTAAAATAAGATGATGTGATTAAATATCATATAGTTTTTAAATTTTGTGAATTTTTTATAAACATGTTATTTGTTTTGAAACATTCAATCTTAGTATATTAATAGTTTTTAAAATAAAGCAAATCAAATTCCAAATTTTGCTAGTAATCCGATGTATAATGGTCCTCCCCAAACCCTAGGGTTTTGTAGCCACCTAGGCGAAAAACTAATGGTTCTATAATAAACATGAATAATTTAAAAAACTAGTTATGTTTATTTTTTTTAAGCATAAGGAAGGCTAGCCTAGCAAAGAGCCAATCAACCAAAATGTATTAACGAAAAGGAAGCAGAGAAAACAAAGAACAAAAGGGGACGAAACCAAAACCTCCTTAGTAATTTACAAAACTAAAGTTATGCATTCCTAACTTGTTTTGTACAAAAGTTTCTCTAATAAAGTTATGCATTCCTAAGTGATTGGAAGCTAGATGTAAGACCCATAATTTAGTTGCGACTAAATTTAGGGCTTTGTATTTTGTTCTGATGTTTTCTTTGTTAATAAATGACATTTTGTCGAAAAATTATTTTGATTCCAAAACTATTATTTTGAATGGAAACTTGAAGAGCAAGTTAGTTATGTGAGGTCTAGGATTGACTCACATATATTGTTTTTCTATTCTGGGTGATTGAGTATGATTTTCATGATGTTTGTTAAGAATGATTATGTTTTTGTGACTTGAGTTAAGGGGAATGCATGAGTATGTGTTTTCTTAATCTTATTGATCATTTTTGTGAGTCTGTTGATTGAAGTAGAATCAATTATGAATTCACCTGCAAATGAAATATTAATGGACCTTGGGAGTCATTATATTCATCCAGGGAATTTACTAGTCGTTTTGGGAATTTAGAAATATTAGACGGCGAGTTGAGTAAATTTCGAAAAAAGAAAATATTAGAGAATGAATAGTGGTTTTTGAGTGAAGAGGAAATTCTAAGATGTTTGGGACTGGTTAGAAGTTCATCAGAGTTAGGATAGAACTTTGTCAGTTACGTGTACCTTGAACCACGAGAATCGGGTCCGGTTTAATTCGAACCAATCTACTTACTATATATAGTAAACTTGTGGTCCAAACCTCACAAAAACACAATTTTCTCTCTCTTCTCTATCCAAATCCGCAAACCACTCTCCCTCCTCCATCTTCATCTTGTTTTGGCCATAACTTCCTCGTTCCTTGTCCGAATCGCTCAAACGAGAAATCAAAACGAAGCTAGCGATGAATCCTACATTCCTATGCGTGATTCACTATCATTTGATGAGGTATTCCTCTCCTTTTTCCTCTTTTAAATCACGGTTTTGATGTTTGCATGATGTTATGTATTAATGTTGTTGGGTAAGTCCGTATGAGTATAGATCTTAAAGAAAATTTAAGATCGGATCATTTTAAAATTTTAGTGTTTTTGGAAAAGTGTTCGACTGTGAATTTTATTTGATATTTATGCTTTAGACGAGTAAATGAGTTGATTCAACCGATTAGTTTTTGAAACATGTTGTCCGGATGAAAGGGCTGAACCGTACAAGGGCATTTTCGTCATTTTAAAACTGTTGAAATGTGAAAATGAGTTGACCAACGGATTCGCGTCGTTGAGACAGTCAAAATAGACCTATGGTTCGCAACGTTTCGACAACGGATGAATTTATTTGGATTTTCTTAAAATAATTTGTGTTGAGCTAGTGCTGGAAGTGATTGTTGACACTTTTAGAATCCAAATTTTAATTGTTTCAACTTGAAATTCTAGCGCACTTATTTTTAAAAGTTATGTCAGATGTTTTAACGTTTGCAATGTTCCAGTCAGTGTTTCAACATCAAGCGATAAAACAAAAATAAAAACAAGAAAGTAAAGGACAGAAAAGTAAATAACACAGTGAGTTTGTTGACCCAGTTTAGCACAACACGCTTACATCTGGGGGCTACCAAGTCAGGAAGGAAATCCACTAGTGTAGTCCTTATTCAATAGCTCTCAGCAAACTCCTCGTTTACACTATATGACCTAGGACCTACCTGTTTAGACTTCAACCTAGGAACTCCTAGATCTGAGATCCCATCTCACTATCCTAATGGTCAGTCACTGCCCCAGTGACCTATCAGACCTCAAACACAACAAAATAGAAGTTACCTTCCAACACAAACAACCAAACCTTGTTTCACAACTTCGGTTTGATGCACAAGAGTATCAATGCTCACAAAACCAGTCCTAAACAAGTATCTAAACCGACACAAGAAAGGTACACAGTATAGAATCTAGACTTGCATCACAAACAATACAAGAACAGAATACATGAAGACTCAAACCCTAAAGATCTAAACTTTTTAGTATGATGGCTTGAATGAGAAATTAGGTCTTGAAGTCTTCCTTTTATACTGAAGCAGCTTGGGCTAAATAATTCGTTGGGCTTCAGTAAACTTGCAGATCGGTTCAGCAAACCTGCAAAACAGAATCAGAAACAATTCTGGAAAGTCCTAATATGCCGGAACCTATTTAGAAACATTCCAAATCGTAACAAATATTTCCTAAATAAAATATCTATTTTAGTAATATTCCACAGCTGATTCTTATAAGATATGCGCGTTACTTGGTCAGTAAATAAAGGAAATATGGTTTCCTTAAACGATAAAATACGCGCGTAAGGCAGAAACCCAGGCATACTGAACCGTGCCAGGATGTTGGAACATTGTATCCAACATCTTACAGAGTTGCCTAAACACATGCTGGAACATTGGTTCCAACTTACAGAGCAAGGATATTTGTTTTAGCAACAATGCAGCCAACACAAATACCCAACAATCTCCCCCTTTGGCAAATTTTTGGCTAAAACAAATCAAGGCCAATACTTATGAAACAGAGGGATACAAAAATACCATTCCTCCCAGAGCATGAGCATGCACTAATGAAGAAACAGCTAGCACACAGAATCCAAAGAGACACCATATATACACTTTCGCAAGTCATCACGAACACATATTCAAGAAGAAGAAGTAGCAGATAGTATCACTCTAGAGAAAGCAAAAGTGTGCATACATAGAATACCTCACGTATCTTCAATCTCAGCTAAAGCTGGCAGAGGTATTACACTGGATCAGAGACATGCAGCAGCGGATCAGATCAGTAGCATAATCTCAAGAGCTGAGGAATAAATTCCTAAGCTACAACTAGGGAACATGAGTTCTTGTACAGAGAGAGAGAAACAATTTCTCTCAAGAGCAGAGGAAAAATAAATTCATGTGCTACAATCAAGGAAAATAACTTCCAACACAGAAGTGGAGAGAAGCAAGATCTCTCAAGAGCAGAGGAAAAATGAGTTTCCAATGCTACAGACATAGGATGTTCCAACATCCTTCAGCACATCAGACAGGAGAACCTGCCACACATAGAGGCAAGGGAAAAAATAAATTTCCCATACCTACAGAGTACTGTCACCAACCAGTCGTAGAAGCACAGAATACTAAGTTCCTATACGTACATGTGACAAACTTGGATGTCTTCAGAGAACTATCACCAGCAGCATAAAGAAGTCAGGAAACACAAATTACCAAACTTACAAGTGATAGATACAGATGTTTAAACTTCTGACTCAACATCCTTCACCCAACTTGGATTAATCACAAGCACACATAGAAGTATCACTCCCCCTAAATATAAGATCTCATGAGTGACTACTTACAGGAATATTCCATTACTCCCCCTGAATACATGCATACAGAAAATCTGAACAGATAAACTCCTAATGCATAGACATAAAAGATTCAGGATCTGGACATAGACATTCAAGGAATATTCACAAACTAGCAACCATCAGCAGATACATGCTAGCAGACCTATCAAAGGTCACACACATAACTTAGACTTTAAGAAGTCATCAGATATGTTCCATAATATAGGAAGTAGCATGAAACATGTACACTTAGAATTCTAAGAAAAACCAGATTCTCAGAATTACATCAAGATGTTGCAGCTGAAGTGCCAACATCTGCACAGAGTCTCATAAACATGTTCCAACCTTGTATTGAACGTTTGCAGGGAACATGTACAGCATCTGAGAAAACCATAATCTCATAAGCATAGAGATGTTTTAGCACAAGTGCTAACATCTACACCAGTCTTCATAGACATGTCCCAACACATCAGAGAATGTCAGCAAGGAACATGTACAAACAAAATTACCGAGAACAGATTCTTAGATTAACATGAAGACCTATCAAACCATCAAGATGTTGCAACATGAGAGCCAACATATACACACAAGCCTGAAAAAGTTTCAAAATAAATGCAACAACATATTATATGAATATCAGATAAACAACCAGGCATACATAAAAACAGACATATAGGCACATATATATGCAGAGAGCACATATGCATAGGGGAGTATAAGCAAGGAAACATCAATTTTTCTCCCCCTTTTTAGCCACAAAATATGCCAAGTAAAAATGTTCAGAGCATCAGGAGTACATCATTGATTGTATACCCCACATTACAAAGACGTGCAAAAATAGAAGTTTGTCAGCACGCCTCACACTGCAGATGATTAGGCTTCCTCATGTAGGTAAATTCCTAACTTGCCTCTTAGTTGTTCAAATTGTTTAGCATCCAAAGCCTTAGTAAAAATATCTGCCAGTTGCTCCTCTGTGTCTACATGCTCTAGTGTCACAACCTTTTCTTCAACAAGATCTCTGATGAAATGATGTCGAATGTCAATGTGCTTTGTTCTGCTGTGTTGAATAGGATTTTTTGAAATGTTGATAGCACTTAGGTTGTCACAGTATAATGTTAGAACATCTTGCTCCACATTATACTCCTGCAACATCTGCTTCATCCAAACAAGTTGAGAACAGCTACTCCCAGCTGCTATGTATTCAGCTTCAGCAGTAGATAAAGACACACAATTCTGTTTCTTACTAAACCAGGAAATCAGATTATTTCCTAGAAAGAAACATCATCCAGAGGTACTTTTCCTGTCATCAGCACTTCCAGCCCAGTCAGCATCACAATATCCTATCAGCTTAGTATCTTCATAGGATGAGTACAAAATTCCAGAGTCACTGGTTCTATTGATGTACTTCAGAATTCTCTTCACCTGAGTAAGATGACTCATTTTTGGGTCAGCTTGATACCTTGCACACACACCTACATCAAAGGTGATGTCTGGCCTGCTTGCAGTAAGGTATAGTAAACTCCCAATCATGCTTCTGTACGTGCTTTGATCAACAGATATGCCTCCTTCATCCTTTGTCAGCTTCAAGTGAGTGGCAGCTGGAGTTCTTTTGTGACCACCATTATCCAAGCCAAATTTCTTCACAATGTTCTTGGCATATTTACTCTGAGAAATGAAGATTGTATCCTCCATTTGTTTGACTTGAAGTCCAAGAAAATAAGTCAATTCACCAACTAAGCTCATTTCAAACTCTGACTGCATCTGACGAATAAAATGTTGAACCATCTTGTTCGACATTCCACCAAAAACAATGTCATCAACAAAAACCTGGGCAATCATCAGTCTCCCATTGTCATACTTTACAAACAACGTTTTGTTTGTACCTCCTTTCCTGTACCCTTGACCTACAAGAAATTGAGTGAGTCTTTCATACCAGGCCCTAGATTCCTGCTTTAATCCATACAAAGCTTTCTTCAATCTGTACACATGATTTGGAAAGCTAGGATCAATAAATCCTTTAGGTTGTTCAACATAGACTTCCTCATTCAAGTATCCATTCAGAAAGGCACTCTTAACATCCATCTGAAACAGCTTAAATTTAAGAATACAAGATACACCTAGCAGTAATCTTATAGACTCCAGTCTAGCCACAGGAGCAAATGTTTCATCAAAATCCAGACCTTCTATCTGGGTGTAGCCTTGAGCTACTAGTCTTTCCTTGTTTCTGGTCACAATCCCATGTTCATCAGACTTGTTCTTGAAGATCCACTTGGTTCCTATCACATTTACACCTTCAGGTCTTGGAACTAAATCCCACACTTCACTTCTTTTGAACTGATTCAGTTCCTCTTGCATTGCTTCAATCCAGAACTCATCTGTCAGAGATTCTTTGACATTTTTAGGCTCAATCTTGGACACAAAGCAAGAGTTGGCAATGACTCCAACTGATCTTCTGGTTGAGACACCTTCATCAGGATTTCCAATAACAAGTTCTAATGGATGATTCTTCTGAACTCGTGTGGAAGGACCCTTCTTAGTGGACATTTGATCTGGCTCAGTATCATTATTTTCATCTTTCTCTGGTTCAGACTCAATTACCTGAGTAGGTGCATTAGTTTCCCTAGTAGGTGTTGCAACATCATCATCAACATCAGGAACCCTCTCTTTAGGCACATCAATCAGTACATCAATCAGTACATTGATTGATTCCATCACAGTTTCAGTTTTATAATTGTAGACCCTGTAGGCTCTGCTGTTAGTGGAGTACCCAGAAAAATTCCCTCATCACTCTTAGGGTCCATCTTCCTTCTATAATCTCTATCAGACAAAATATAGCATTTGCTACCAAACACATGAAAGTATTTAACAGTAGGTTTTCTTCCCTTCCAAAGCTCATAAAGAGTTGTAGTGGTACCAGTCCTTAGTGTCACCCTGTTGTGAATGTGGCAAGCTGTGTTCATAGCTTCAGCCCAGAACCGATATGGTAGGTGTTTAGCATGAAGCATGACTCTTGCAGATTCTTGAAGAGTCCTATTCTTTCTTTACACCACACCATTTTGCTGAGGAGTTATAGGTGATGAAAATTCATGTTTAATACCCTCTTCAGCACAGTATTCACTAAACCTAGTGTTTTCAAATTCAGTTCCATGATCACTCCTGATTTTAACAATACCACATCCCTTTTCTCTTTGTAATTGTGTACACAATTCTTTAAATACATCAAAGGTGTCTGATTTTTCACTAATAAAGTTAACCCAAGTGAACCTAGAGAAATCATCAACTACAACAAGAACATACATCTTTCCACCAATGCTTTCAACTTGCATAGGTCCCATCAGATCCAAGTGCAGAAGTTCAAGAACTTGATAGGTTGCTTGATGTTCAAACCTTGGATGAGACATCCTCATTTGTTTTCCAATCTGACATTCACCACATATGTTGCCTTCAACAATCTTCAGATCTGGTAAACCTCTGATGGCTTCAGATGACATGGCCTTCCTCATCCCTTTCAGGTGCAGATGTCCCAACCTTTGATGCCACAATTTGATATCTTCCTCTTTGGTCAAGAGACATGTTGAGATGAATGATTCTTCCTGAGATACCCACAAATAGCAATTGTCTTTGGATCTTGTACCTCTCATAGGAACTTCTCCTTTCTCATCTGAGATCTGACATTCTGGTTTTGTGAAGTTTTTTTTCAGACCCAGATCACACAACTGGCTAATGCTAATCAAGTTTGCAGTTAGTCCTCTGACTAGCAGCACATCATCAAGTCTTGGTAACCCATGGTTTATCAGCTTTCCAATTCCCATAATCTTGCCTTTAGGTCCATCACCAAATGTGACATAACTGGTTACATAAGGTCTCACATCCTCCAGATAAGTTTCAACACCAGTCATATGTCTTGAACAACCACTATCAAAATACCAGTCTTCTTTAGATGATGCTCTAAGGGATGTATGAGCAATCAGACCAGCCTTGGTGTTTCTGTGGTTCCACCCATTCCTGGATAGATTCTGTTGAAGGTGCATGAACTCACCTTTTAGCTTGAAGCAGTAGGGTCTGATGTGTTCCTTCTCTCTACAGTGATCACAAACCCATATCTTTGATTTCTTCTTAGTCAGATGTTCCTCAGAATGTTTGAACATTGACTCTGTTGACTTCATTCCAGTCTGTTCAATAATCTGGTTCAGTTGAAGGTTCAACCTTGCCAGTTCATCATTAAGTTTTGAGATATGAGCCAGATTATCAAACCTTTCATCCTGCAGCTGTGCAATCTCTCTTGCTTACTCTTCAAGTTTCTGAGTTCGTTCACTGTTTTTAGCCATCAGGTCATGATAGGATATAGCAAGCTCTTCATAAGACATTTCTTCCTCACAAGACTCAGTGTCTGACATTATTCTACCAGCTAAGGGAGAGACATGATTAGCAGATTCAGCTTTCACCTCATCATCTGAGTCATCCCCATCTGACCAAGACACAACCAAACTTTTCTTCTGTTTCTTTAGAAAAGTGGCACACTCTGTTCTGATATGACCATAGCCTTCACATTCATGACATTGTACCCCTTTGTAGTGAGAATCTACTTCGTCAGGTCTTGTCATCTTCTCTTTACTTGGTTGACTGTCAATGTCGGGTCGGATGTTCTGCCCATTTGGTCTGGACCTTCTGTCAAATCTTTTGAAGATCTTCTTGAACTGTCTCCCAAGTAGTGCCAGAGACTCTGCCATGTCTTCATCATCTTCAACATCTACTAGTGCATTATCAGCATTCACACTAGAAGTAAAGGCAATACCTTTCCCCTTTTTGTCAGACTTGCTGTTGACAGTTAATTCAAAATTTTGCAGGGATCCTATCAATTCATCAACATTTAGACTAGATATGTCCTGAGCTTCTTCTATAGCTGTAACTTTCATGACAAATCTCTTAGGTAGAGATCTGAGAATTTTCCTTACAAGCTTTTCATCAGAGATTTTCTCCCCAAGGGACTCAAAAGAATTTGCAATGTCTAGGATATTTAAGTGATAATCCTGAATGCTCTCATCTTCTAACATTTTCAGATTCTCAAATTTAGTGGTAAGAAGTTCAATTTTAGCATTTTTTTACCTTAGTTGTGCCTTCATGAGCAGTTTTGAGAATCTCCCAAGCATCCTTAGCCACAGTGCATTGCTTGATTAGTCTAAACATATTTTTGTCCACACCATTGAACAGAGCATTTAAGGCTTTTGAGTTTCCAAAAGCCAATTCATCTTCATCAGCACTCCATTCTTCTTCAGGTTTCAACACATCAGTCCTGTTGCCATCAGCATCAAGTTGCACAGGATGTTCCCAACCTCTCAGAACTGCCTTCCATGTTTTGCTGTCAATAGATTTGAGGAAGGCACTCATGCGTGATTTCCAGTAATCATAGTTGGACCCATCCAACAGAGGGGGCCTGTTTACAAAACCACCTTCCTTGTCCATAGTGCTAGAATAGTACTCCCTGGAGCTCACCCTAAAACAGGCAGGGTGCCTGCTCTGATACCAATTGAAATTCTAGTGCACTTGTTTTTAAAAGTTCTGTCAGATGTTTTAACGTTTCCAATGTTCCAGTCAGTGTTTCAACATCAAGCGATAAAACAAAAATAAAAACAAGAAAGTAAAGGACAGAAAAGTAAATAACACAGTGAGTTTGTTGACCCAGTTCAGCACAACACGCTTACATCTAGGGGCTACCAAGCCAGGAAGGAAATCCACTAGTGTAGTCCTTATTCAATAGCTCTCGGCAAACTCCTCGTTTACACTATATGACCTAGGACCTACCCATCAAGACTTCAACCTAGGAACTCCTAGATTTGAGATCCCATCTCACTATCCTAATGGTCAGTCACTGCCCCAGTGACCTATCAGACCTCAAACACAACAAAATAGAAGTTACCTTCCAACACAAACAACCAAACCTTGTTTCACAACTTCGTTTTGATGCACAAGAGTATCAATACTCACAAAACCAGTCCTAAACAAGTATCTAAACCCACACAAGAAAGGTACACAGTATAGATTCTAGACTTGCATCACAAACGATACAAGAACAAAATACATGAAGACTCAAACCCTAAAGATCTAAACTTTTTAGTATGACGGCTTGAATGAGCAATTAGGTCTTGAAGTCTTCCTTTTATACTGAAGCAGCTTGGGCTAAATAATTCATTGGGCTTCAGTAAACTTGCAGATCGGTTCAGCAAACCTGCAAAACAGAATCAGAAACAATTCTGGAAAGTCCTAATATGTCGGAATGTATTTAGAAACATTCCAAATCGTAACAAATATTTCCTAAAATAAAATATCTATTTTAGTAATATTCCACAGCTGATTCTTATAAGATATGCACGTTACTTGGTCAGTAAGTAAAGGAAATATGGTTTCCTTAAACGATAAAATACGCGCGTACAGATAAGGCAGAAACCCAGGCACACTGAACCGTGCCAGGATGTTGGAACATTGTATCCAACATCTTACAGAGTTGCCTAACCACATGCTGGAACATTGGTTCCAACTTACAGAGCAAAGATATTTGTTTTAGCAACAATGCAGCCAACACAAATACCCAACACAACTGCTTAGTGGTAAAAATATTTTGTCTGTGAATTTGTGTTAGGTTGACTAAGCCAGAGGATCTGGTATACAATGTAAACACAAAGGAGACTCTGTCGAAAATTCGTCAGAATCATTTTCTTAGTTTTGGGGTGGTTTTGAAAGGATGTTTCAAAACGGAAAATAAGTTGAGATTCATTCGAAAATAATAAACATTTTATGAATTGTTTTGATTTTTTTAAGGTCTTTTGATAGACCTAAAGTATTTGAGAAAAATGTCTTCATGAGTGCTTTTAAAGAAAAATAGTTATTTATTCAATGTCGTCGAAGTATTGGAGAATATTTTAGAAACATTGTTATTTTGAAATTGTCTAAGGAACAAAATGTTTTGAGTAGATAAATTTTCGAAAGAAAAGTCTCTGATGAGAGAGAGAGTTCTCCATAGTTACTTTTGTCAAAGTTATGGTGATTAAGTGTTTTGAGAGGTTTTGAGACGAAGGCTCTTTTGGAAAACATTTTATTTAAGTTTTTTTTTGGAATTATTGAAGTTGATCATATTTCCGAGTGAGTTGAATTTCGCCTAGAATGGGTAGAATGGTTTAGAGCCGATATTTACCTAAGTCACTGTATCTGCTAGGATACTTAGCTCGAGGGTTTAGAGACGTTCCTGTTGTAGATGCTTACGAGTGTAGAGTAGTACGTTGTAAGGAATGCTTTGCTCAGGTAAGGCCACTTTCTTGAAACATCATAGTTACCTAAATGCCTGGATGGTTTATGTGCTATTGTATGTACTGTGAATGTGTTTGCCCAGTGTGGGATTTGTTTGCAATCAATGTGACTATGATATGTTGATGTGCATTGCTTTCATATGATTTGTGAATAAATATATGAAAAGTTTGTTGATTTATGAAATGTTGTTTGATATGAATTGAAAGATAACATGTGAACTTCCGGTTGAGGCATGTTTTTATACTACATATGTTGAATGATGTGTAAGAGTTGCATTTGCACATATTGAGTGGACAATATATGCTCATGCATTTCATGCTACGTGTTAGTCCGTTGGACGCACGGGTCTTATAGTACGTGGTAGTCCGTGGAGATGCACGGACGCGCGGGGTGTGGACTACCGTGAAGGAACCCACCTTAAATATATGAGATTATTGAGTCTTGGTTGCTCGAACATTGTGGGAGCTTTATCTCAGATGTGTCAGAAAGAGAACCACATGATTGCTCGACCATTGTGGGGGGTTTACCTCAGATGTGTCAGTATGAGAATCATGAATTTCTTACCCTCTGCGGAGTGGATTATTCCGGAATCATTTGCATGTGATAAGCCAGTGGAGGTTGTATCACACATGTAGAGTCTGCATTTTCTAGGCTAATTGTGCATCATTATATTTTATGTGAAGAATGTTTATGCTGACGTAATTTACCATGCTAGTATGTTATGCCTGCAGTATCTTTGTAATTATGTTATTTTTAGATCGTGACCCTTTACATTAATCTGTGGATCGGGCTTTGCCCCAAATCCAAATAGGGAGTGTGCTTTGCGGGAATAGCAAAGGCTTTGGAGGTGTAGCAGTTTGGAAGTCAGGCTCGATGCCATTGGTGGGATCTTGTACCATGTCATCCCAGTTCAGAGTTAAGGATCAGCTTAGATGTTTTACTTGTGGTGTCTTATGTTTATGTATTTTTACTTCTTTTGTTTGGGCACCGTTGTAAATGATACTACCATGGGAAATGAATACTCGAACACTAATTTATACTTTCGCAGTGCATGATTTGATATTAAAAGCTCATTGCCTAATATTGTTTTATAAAATGTGACATTTGATTCAGATTGTATTGTTGGTAATGCTTTCAAAATGTTTTACTTACTCTGATTTTAAATTAAAGACGATCCTGAATCCTATAGTGCATGGCATTGGGTTATTTAAAAAAAAATGCACTCTTGTTTTGAAAATCGGGCAGTTACATTGTGGTATCTGAGCATGGTAGTAGATTTACTTCAAGGGCTGTGAGTCGGGTGTCCTAAGCTGATCAAGAGTCGGGTTTAGTACACATAAGTGCTTGGTGTCCTTTTGTGCTTTGTGTTTTGCTTTGGGCCAAGTATGATATGCTTATGTAGTTGTTTATTCCTTGATGTGGAGAAATTTGTTTTAGCATCTTAGTAGGAGTAGTAGCTAGAACCTAAAGCATTAGTCGATTGTGGTCGACGATTGTTTCCGATCCCTTTTAGATGCAATGGTCCAGAGAGGATAAGTTTGCAATAAGTTTTTACTTAGAAGAGTTCAGAGCAGTACCAAGGTTTAGGAGCTACCTTGATTGACAGCCACGAGTGTTATGTTGAGATCAGTGAATTTCAAGATGAAAGAGAATGGAGTTGGTAATTGGTGAGGTGATGTGACCACAATGGTGGTGCATTAAGCAAAGCTGTCATTTGTGAAAAATGTGAAGTCTTGGATATGAGCGAAGGTGCTTGTTTTGGAGCTAAAGGGGTGCCGCATGTTGAAGTTATTGGACTTCATAATACGAAGTAAAGGATTGAAGGTAGTAGTTGCCTTGGAATGTGAGACAAGGTGCCCAAGCTAGTTTAGATTTGGGACTTGGCGTTTTAATGATGGACATCTAGAGGAGAAAGGTTTGAAACTAAGTGTTGTGCAGATGGGTGTTGACCTCTGTACGATCTAAGAGAATAGGAAGTATCGAAGTTGTTTGAGAATGAGCGTTGGGGCATTGTGCAGTTGCGCGAGTGTAACTTGTTGGATGTTGCTGTATAAACTTTAGGAGTCAACCCTGGATCTATGAGCTATCTTATGG
This sequence comes from Medicago sativa, assembly GCF_051527215.1. Lineage (NCBI taxonomy): Eukaryota > Viridiplantae > Streptophyta > Magnoliopsida > Fabales > Fabaceae > Medicago > Medicago sativa. The sequence continues at coordinate 33,284,862 of NC_140755.1, read as the reverse complement.
TTATTGGATAAGGATTGGAAGTATTAATTAAGAAAATATTTGTAAATTTTTGTAGTGCCAAGTCTATAGACTGTTAAGACTGTTGAGCATCGGGAGAGTCTGAACATTCAGAATGTTTGGGTGGTGTTAGAGTGATGGTTAATTGATAACCCTAAGATGGTTGGATCTTAAGTTAGAGATTTTATCAGCTAGATTTGGAGTGGTGAACCAGGAGATACCTTGGACTTAAGATGTAATGATTCTTCTTAGATTATATGGAAGTGAATTGAATGTTATGGGAACTTAAATAGGATTTATTCCATGACTAAGCGTGAACAATGTGTTTCACTTATCAGATTGTTTCGTGATTGGATGAGTTGTTCTTGAACAAGTTAATTGTTGGGATTTTGGTTATGTGTTTCAATTGTGTGTGAGATAAGTGAAGTATGTGATTTCGGCGGTACTTTGACGTAAAGCCGTAAAGTAAATTTTTGGAGTTAGGTATGCTTTGAGAGGAACCTAATAGTTTAAGAGAACGCGACAAAATTCAAGATTGGACCGAGTAATATTTTGAGATGTAACGGAAGAAAGTGTGTACTTGAAATTTGGGAATATAAGGAAACTAATTTTGGATGAAGGTCATGAGAGTAAGATGGAATCTCATCGATGAGTGAAGAAGTGTATATGTCATGGTAACCAAAAGTTGTGCTTATGAGATGGGAGCTCATCAATTGGTGAAGTGTGTCTATGATGGTAACCAAAAGCTATGCATAATAGATGATTCTTTTGGGATAAAATGATTCCATGATCTTTGGTTAGGTCTTGATGACTCAAGTGAAATTGGAAAATTACAAGATTATTCCGCTATGACAATAATCGTTAAGAAAAGAGAAGTTTGGATCATGTACGTTTATGAAATAACCCAAGATAACTGTCAAACGTTAATGTGTTGGATTTTCACCAGGGAGTCAAAAAGTATGAAGTTAGGGAATCTGCAAAGAGGGTAATACCTAAAAAGTGGTGACTAGGAATATTAGTGGTCGGCATGGACGTAAGAGTAAAGGCAGTGTAAGAATTTAGGTAATGTTGGAATCAAAAGGAATTTTAAAGGACTACGGTGATGGACTCCGCCAAGGTTCATGATGTGTTATGAGTACTAGATGGAAGAATTTAAGTTTGGTAAGGAATGATTGCAGGAAATCCATGAGGATGTTGAAGTTGTACGTACGAGTTTCAGAAAAGTAGGATGAAGGAGTTCTAAGTACAGTTATGAGAATTTCGTCTATGATGAAACAATTAGTGAAGTATACCAAGACGTGATGTAAGCACGTTAAGAAACCAATGATTTGAGATGTGGGCAAAATTGATAGTTGAACATTGATGAAAATGGAAGTGTTTCAACATATATTTTGGATATGGAATTTCATGAGAATCCTGAAAGTTGAAATGGGTTAAGATTGATATGGATTATTGAAAAGAGACTAGAAGTTTACGGGTGGAAAGACTTGTTTGGGACATCACATGGTTATTGAAGGAGAGTATAACGATTTCCTGTGAGGATAAATGTTAATCCGATGAAGGAAACATATTTGGTTAAGGTATGTGGCTACAAGTTAGGTGTTGATCTGGAGATTTAAGATGCTAAGGCATGATGTGTGTAACGTCCTATTTCTATTAAAGCGATAAAACACGCAAATATAACAAATATTCAAGAAATAGACGCTACGTCTCATCTAAACAACAAACAGCATGCATATATAATAATATCTCAACTGTCACAACGGAATATAATTCATACATCTCCAAAAATATATATGTCATGGTCAAATAACATCAACATAAAATTCTCCAAATCTCAACAATGAGTACATCTCAAAATAAAATAATCTAACAAGACTAGGACACCGACTCAACCTAATCAGAGCTCTAGATTACAACGCCAAAATGATAGCGGAGATAGCTCCCGCTATCCAAACATCCACAAGCAACTCACCGAGCGACTACTCCTGCACAACGTCTACCCATCCATACAGACAGGTAGGCGGTCAAAACCACCCGAGGTTAGCATTACATTAATCAGAATTAACATATGAAAACATAAGCATTCAAGGATTCAAGCATATCACATAAACAAAAACATCCCTCCTGGAATACTAGCATCATATGATTATTACCCCCCATTACTTGCATCTCAAGCTATCACACTATCACCATAGCATAACAGACATATTCAATCTCTAAACAAGTCATAGACATAAGCTCGTCATTTATCAACATCAATCAATGAAAATAATACTCACCTCATTACTCATCTAGCATGCTTAACTCAACAAGTACAATCCATCATTTCAAAGTTATAAGCAAGCAATCATCATCATCAAAGAAAATCACCACATCATATACATATATACATATACAAATCTCACCTCATCATTATTGCTAAAATAATTATCATCAATTGATTCACCAAGTGTATAAGCACAAATAGGCAAGACATGCAATTAGAGCATAGATCATTTATTCACAACCATCAACAAAATCCACTAATGCACATATACACCAATCCATATAATCACAACATTCTCCAAATTTCACCAATGCACAATTCACCAAGTCACAAATTCAAATATGACACGACTCATCAACTAATCAAATGCATGCAATGTTCTAGACTCTTCTAGATGCATGTGGTACCAGACTCCTCCAAGGTCGTCACCTTATGATGCAACAAAAACATCATTATCAACGGCTATAATCAACAGCAATATGGATACAAGTATCCGGTCAACGGCAATATGGATATAACATCCGACACGACATATCATGCATGAACATATGACTCAATCCACAATGCATATGTTCACAACAATTCAACGGCTATAATCAACGTCTATAACCAACGGCTGTAAGCAACGGCTATATCAACATTTAACTTTATCATAAAGTATCAACAACTTCATTCCAATACAACACATGATAACAAACATCATATCTTTCATCTAATAATCACTCAAACATCTTCTTACCATCATATCAAACTATCCATAAATGATTCATAAAGCATTCGGCTCCTAAAACCATTTTCATCAAAGTTCGTCTCTAATTTCACCATTTCAAAATGATTGAAGCAATTAAACCAAAACCAAGTAAACAAGATTCAATGCCTCAACTACGTATACCTCTAGGCTACTTATAAGTACAGTAGATGATACAATTACGTTTCACCGGCCAAATGCGACGAAATCAAGAAAATCACAAAATTCGTCTCACTTGATCACTTTTCAAGAAACTTCCATTTTCAAATCAAAACAAGTTAGATCCATCACACCATCAGTTGAATACTCTAAAACACCTTAATTGAACTTAGAGAACATAAGTTTGAAGTTAAGAAACATTCCATAAAGTTTGGGTTGACTTAGAAATAGTTATGCGGAATTTTCGTTAAATTTCCCTAAGACCTCCTTGGAGTATTTTCCTCATAACTAACAAACCAAAAGTCATTTTCAAGTCAAACAAAAGCCTTTGGAAAGCTAACAAAATTATCTACAACTTTCATGTTTACGTAAAAAGCCAAATCAAAACAGAAATGTGAGAAAAAGAAGCAAGAATGCAAAATAGGGCGTGCTGTCAGCACAGTAGCTTCTGAACTGGATCAGCTCCTGAACTGGTTCAGCTTCTGAACTGGTTCAGCTTCTGAACTGCTTCTGAACTGGTTCAGCTTCTGAACTGGTTCAGAAAATTAAACTTTCGGGTTTCAACCCATTTTCACTCAAAAATCCCAATTTTGATCATTCCAAACCCCAAAACTTAACCCCAAAGATGTTTATAAGTTATATAACATTCAAAACACTTAAACATACACAAATTTTGAGATTAAAACATCAACACAACAAAATTCATCAAATCACCAACTTCCACAACTTTCAACAACAACAATTCTCATCACCAATTCATCAATTCATGATACCCAATGCATCAATTCATTAACAACACAAGTTAAAACAACAACAATAACATTTGAACATGAATTCATCAACAATTCAACAACCACAACTTCATTCATCATCAATTTCATACAAAAACATATCATGTTCATATCTACCCATTTTGACATACAAATTCAACAACAACAACACAATTAACATTCAATTCATGTACATAATCATGTCAACAAAATTAAGCACGAAATTCTACAACCAAAATCAAATTAAGCACTTAACCACAATTATGCAAAGAATTAGGGTAGAATTAAACTAAAGGATTATGATTAAAGCCTAACCCCCTTACCTCAATTCTTCACAATCAACACTAAGGCTTCACTTTAGCTCCAATCCTAGCTCCAATCCTTGAAGCTTGACCTGCCTCTAGCCTTCTCTAGATCTCCTCTTCAAACCCCTGTCTTCTCTCTATCTCTATCTCTATCTCTTCTCAATTGAAAATGAAAATGTTGGCAAAACCCTATTCCCTCTACCAACTAGAGCTTATATAGGTTCACCTAATTGGGCTTAACTCACAACACCTTAATGGGCCTAACCCATTTCTATTCTAACCCATAAATGTTACTACTCACTTAACGGTAAAATGTAACACTAACGGTCAACTACCGGTAATCAAAAATAAATTACTACAACTCCCTAGCACTTAGTAAAATAATCACTCTTACTAAGTACTAAAAATAATTCTCAACGCAATTACTAAATTACCCCTACTCTCAAAATGACCAAATACCCTTAAGTCCAAAATGACTAAAATACCCTTCTAACACTGAATTCTACAATTCACGACCAAAAATACACACAGAGGCAATTAATCACATAAGAGCACATATAACACACATAAATAAATAATAAAATAAATCTAGCGAAAAATCGGGCTGTTACAATGTGAGTATTGAAAATCTTGTGCGGGAATTCAATGCAAATATTGTTATGCATTGAGCAAGACGTTGGTCGTAACATTTTGATCCATTGAAGACGGTTGCTTAAACTTGTCAACAAGTTGTGAATTTTTAATAGGATTCTTATGTGAAGAGATTGATATCAGTACAGTGGTGTGACTGGAGTAAGTCAAAGAGGTATGAATATTAATAAGGGATAAAAACTCTCTATATAGAGGCGGCAACTTCGTGGTTCTTGTATCAACTTCGTGGTCGGAGTAGCAGTGAATGTTTGTGTATTTTGTCTTGGACGTGGCGAATGTTCTACACTTGATAGCCATTCGAGAGGTTTATGTAGTTTGGAGGACTCAACTGAGAGGAAAACTAATGGATGATGAGGCCTGAAGAAAAATTCAAGAGAGAATTTACGTTAAGAGATGTGATTAAAATGATAGATATGGAAGGCTAAAGGAGTATAGCGCTTGAATTGAGGATCTTAACCATGTATGAGGCTTGATAAAGCAATTTTGAGAATATTGCGAGGTTCTTAGTCGAGTGTTAGAGGTTGTCCTTCACCGGCAAGAAGCAAGATGACTATAGAAACTAATGGAAATTGATGTTTATGTTGGAATGATTATATTCCTTCTGCCTCGGGATAGACCTGAGTGCAGGTTGCAAGAAACACTATTACAGTTTGGTTAAGATGGTTTACGCCATCATCATGACTGCTAGCTATCTATTGACAAATTGGGGAACTGATCATCCTTAATGTGTTGTTGATAGAAAGTGAACACCATGTTGAATGGAACAAATCAACCTTACCCAGTGTTGTAGTGTGAAATTTTTGGAGGGTAGATGTGGAGACATTGAGAATTTTGATTGTGGACCTAGGCTCCCAAGGGACCTAGTGACGTGTTTGTGCTTATTTGAGATGATCCTGAGTGGAGTACTCGAGTTGTGATGTCTAGATGTGTGTCTAGAGTTTGAAGTCTATACGACTTTGTAAAGGGTCACAGTAGGTGTATTGTCATGTCATTGTTGGTAGTAGTAATGACTAGATAAGTTGTTACTATTATCTTAGTTTCGAGGACGAAACTTCTTTTTGGAGGGTAGTAATGTAAGACTCATAATTTAGCTGCGACTAAATTTAGGGCTTTGTCTTTTGTTCTAATGTTTTCTTTGTTAATAAATGACATTTTGTCGAAAAATTATTTTGATTCCAAAACTATTATTTTGAATGGAAACTTGAAGAGCAATTTAGTTATGTGAGGTCTAGGATTGACTCACATATATTGTTTTTCTATTCTGGGTGATTGAGTATGATTTTCATGATGTTTGTTAAGAATGATTATGTTTTTGTGACTTGAGTTAAGGGGAATGCATAAGTATGTGTTTTCTTAATCTTATTGATCATTTTTGTGAGTCTGTTGATTCAAGTATAATCAATTATGAATTCACCTGCAAATGAAATATTAATGGACATTGGGAGTCATTATATTCATCCAGGGAATTTACTAGTCGTTTTGGCAATTTAGCAATATTAGACGGTGAGTTGAGTAAATTTCGGAAAAAAGAAAATATTAGAGAATGAATAGTGGTTTTTGAGTGAAGAGGAAATTCTAAGATGTTTGGGACTGGTTAGAAGTTCATCAGAGTTAGGATAGAACTTTGTCAGTTACGTGTATCTTGAACCGCAAGAACCGGGTCCGGTTTAATCCGAACCAATCTACTTACTATATATAGTAAACTTGTGGTCCAAACCTCACAAAAACACAATTTTCTCTCTCTTCTCTATCCAAATCCGCAAACCACTCTCCCTCCTCCATCTTCATCTTGTTTTGGCCATAACTTCTTCGTTCCTTGTCCGAATCGCGCAAACGAGATATCAAAACGAAGCTAGCGGCGAATCCTACCTTCTTTTGCGTGATTCACTATCACTTGATGAGGCATTCCTCTCCTTTTTCTTCTTTTAAATCACGGTTTTGATGTTTGTAAGGGTAAGAGTGTCGAGTTTTGGTTTTCTTGCATGATGTTATGTATTAATGTTGTTGGGTAAGTCCGTATGAGTATAGATCTTAAAGAAAATTTAAGATCGGATCATTTTAAAATTTTTGTGTTTTTGGAAAAGTGTTGGACTGTGAATTTTATTTGATATTTATGCTTTAGACGAGTAAATGAGTTGATTCAACCGATTAGTTTTTGAAAAATGTTGTCCGGATGAAAGGGCTGAACCGTACAAGGGCATTTTCGTCATTTTAAAACTGTTGAAATGTGAAAATGAGTTGACCAATGGATTCGCGTCGTTGAGACAGTCGAAATGGACCTATGGTTCGCAACGTTTCAACAACGGATGAATTTATTTGGATTTTCTTAAAATAATTTGTGTTGAGCTAGTGCTGGAAGTGATTGTTGACACTTTCAGAATCCAAATTTTAATTGTTTCAACTGCTTAGCGGTTAAAATATTTTGTCTGTGAATTTATGACAGGTTGACTGAGCCAGAGGATCTGGTATACAATGTAAACACAAAGGAGACTGTAATATCCCGCATGTCAGTATCGAAATATTACCAGTCGATCGTGCCAGAGGATTAATATTTCGGAAAGAAAGATTAATGGAAATATTTATCATGTGATGTCAGCTATTTACGGGTTAAACATCAGTGTTGGATTTAACAGGTTTAAGGCAGGGGCATGCAAGTAATTTCGCATGAAAAGGATATTTAAGTGGGTTTGGTCCCAAAATATCTTATTTACCTTATCCTTTCTCTCTCTCTATGTTGGCAAGGATTCTCCTCCTTCTCTCTTCTCTTCTCTCACGCCAATCTCTCCCTTTCCTTTCATCCTTCTCAAATTTTCCTCCTTCCATGGCAAGCTTATTTTCTTGCTTCCTCATGATTTAATAAGTTTATGGAAGATGGGTTTTGGTTTAATCCTCTCCTCTTCCTCTCTAGAAAACTCATTCCATCTCTTCCTCTCCTTAACATCATTTCTTCCAAGTTGTTTAAGAGATGAACCAAGCTTAGATGTTAGCCATTTTGTAAGCAAGACACAACTTTGGCTTTGGATTTAAGGCTTTAAGGTTGCTATGGAAATTCTAGGGTTAGGGTTTGGATTGGTAGTGGATCAATTGAAGACTTATGCATGAAGTTTTATCAAGAATGGTTTAGCCCCAACCTCTACAAAGACTTGATATTCTTTGAAAGAAGTTATATGTTCTAGGGTTTGGATTAAAACTCTTTCTTCACTTTGGATTCTTGAGAGTTGTGATCATGTAAGCTAGGGATGGTTTACGATTAAGAGGTTGAGGTTTTGGTGGCTGCTGGAATGGTGTTATAAGGTAGTTTGGAAGATGGCAGAGGTGTTTATGTTGAACTTTATGAGATGATGGTTAAAATCTGTATGGACTGTCTGTGGTATTTACGCCGTTGCTTTTGCTGTATAACTCATATCAGAGTGATTGTTGAAGTTTTGGATTCCTCATTCAATTCCTTACAGTTTGGACACAAACTTTGTATGATTCTTTTTTGAAACGAGTTCGGAAAACGCCATTGAAGTTGGTAAATTCTGCAGAAAAACAGCTTACGGGTTTTGGCATGTTTTTGAAGAATGAGTTGTTTTGCGAAGACGAATGCAGAAGTGATTACGGGGATTAAGCTGAAGCATCAATGAGGATTAAAGATTCCCAAAAATGATCATTAGAGGTGAGTTCCATAGATAGTTTATCCTACCTTTTGGGATATGTTTATGTCTTGTAAGGATAACATGAAATTCTATGTTTTTAAGTATTATGATTAGTTACCCCTTTTCTTGTCATGTTTACAATATATGTAAATACTTGTTCCAAGACTGTTTTGCAGGTTCTAAATGATCCATAGAGTCATGGTATGCCTTAGGATACTTGGATTTGAGGATTTTGGGTCAAAATATGTTTTGTGCAATACTGTTATGCATCAACTCGCCACAGCGAGCAAGGAGCTCGCGAGGCGAGCAGGATGGCAGAACTGGGGGTGTTGCTCGCCCCCTAGCTCGCCATTGCGAGTTGAAGCTCGCCACTGCGAGTAATCTCACTCGCGAGGCGAGTAAACATGGCCTTCTGCTTGTTTGCTCGTCTCATCCCTTTTGGCGTCTTTTGGTACGGTTTTCGTTTATGCAGTCTTTTTACACAAGTAAATCCCTCATAACCAGATTCCAAGGCATAGGTTTATATATATTTTATCAAAAGCAAAGCAAGTATTTATATATATTGGAAAGCATGACATATGAGAGAAATATTCGATTCACGATTGGGTAGCAAGTTATTCTATAAGTAAGGGAATGAACTAGAGCCTCGACTAGTTGTCGAGAACTAGAAGTTAAGCAAGAATCCTATGTAGGATAAGACGCGAAGTATGTTCACTTCGCATATGATCAAGTATGAATTACCGCTAATCGGTTCGATCAAGGTTCCTAGGTAAACATGTAAGCATGAATAGGTATAATCTTCCACGATGATATGACTAAGATTATAATCGCATGGCGGTGCTCGTGTCTCTTGTTATCCACGTCAGGGGGATGCGAGAGTTTCTCGACTCAAGGGGAACGGTTCAAGCCGTAAGGGACCCGCACGACACCGAGGGAGTCCGATGTACGTACATCGGTCATGATGGGATTGTTCTCGGGGTTACTCCACCCGAGGCTCTCCGTAAAATGAACCAAGATAATAATTGTTTGTTCAACGCTAACATAACAATGAATGAACTTATGCACGATAGTGTAGCTTATGCTCTGATTATGTTATGATATGCAAGAATGATTCCATGCATGAATAGGTTCAAGAACAAGAGCATTAGATGTTATAAGACAAGTGCAAGTCATGAATAGAGCAAGTAATGAACATGATACCGATGACGATCGTAGGTTTCCCCTAATCGTCCGGTTTAGAATCGTGCCATGATCATGATATGTTTAGGCCTCGATACGTAGAGCGTATTCTTGGCAATGCGGTCTTAGATTCCCCCTTGACCGCCATGACACGTATAGGAAGTGAAGCCTATAACAAGTAAGATAAGCCTATGACGGGTCTAGCATGCACTACCGTCTAGGAAAGCATGACCACACACGTATAATCAACCGTCAGGTTGTATTGTAGACACGTGGTGACCGTAGGTTTCCCCTGAGGTTACCTATAGCCTAGGATTTAGGGGAACTCACTGATACATTATGTCTCATCCCAATCCTTATTTGTTTCAGATATCAGGTTAGACGTCAAGGTGGTAGCCGGATGGATAATTCAACAAGAACTAGTTCGTATTCGCAGCATGATGATCATGGATCTCAAGGATGTCATTATTACAGTTTAGACAAGTTATGTTGTATGGATAATGTACGAACTCGTTTTGTTGTATAATATATTCATTCGAAGTTTTATGTTGTAAATTTTTAATGTATCCAGTACTAAACTAACTCACATGCTAGACTTTCTACATACGTCTGGTATGGGTTTTACATTTGGTATCAGAGCAGGTCGATTCAGACCGTACCTTGGGTCATTAAGTTACAACAAAGGTAGTGGGACCATTGGGTTCCGGGTAAATGTTCTATTTGTTGATGTTAGTTGAGCCTGATCAACTCAATTTAACATTCGACAAATAGAACGGATGCCTGAGAGCTGAATAGGACCCAGGAGGAACGAAGTATGTGATGAAGAAGTTCGATCGTGCCAAAAGGTGGTCGGTGAACAAAGCAAGTAGAAGTGGGAATCCTCCGGGGATATAAAGTCATGTTAAGAAGAAACGTTTCGACAATGTCGGGTAAGATGTTAGTGATACTTCACATACCCGTTAGTGAAGAAGTTGGATATATGTATCTAACCATGACCGAAAGTTTTGGTAAGAGAGGTTGGAACGGATTTATGATATTCTGGAATGTCAGAACAAGGCTACAAGATAGTGAGAAGTTGACATATGTTGACGGAGTCAGCGGGCTCTCAGGAATAACATTATATGTGAGTGAAGTTAAGGACATGTATGTTCGGAAAGTTGTGTAAGTGGCAACGTAATGAGGTAAGCTATTCGTAGTGGAGGAAGTTAAGGATTCAAGAGAAAGTTTTATGTTATCAGGAATAAGGCATTGATTACCGATGTGCCAAGAATTGTATCGAAAAAGGTTGATGTTGTCATGCATATGTTATAGAATATTTCACGATGATAGGAATGAATGATGTGCATTGGATGCTTGAGAAAAAAAAATCATGCAAAGAATGTTTTCTGAAAAATAGAAATTGGAGAAGCTCACCAATAGCGAACCTAAGATGAAACTTTCTGTGTTTACGAAAACTATTAGTTCATCTCAATGGTTTGCAATGACTATTGGAGAGATGTCTTCACAATAAACTTTTATGTGACGAAAATCTTTTATGACATCAAGTAACGAATGCATATCATATCCTAAAGTTTCCAAGGGGCATGGGCAACCATCAACGAAATCAATACAGTTTAAGGTAGCTATGGAAGTTAAACTGTTAAGAGTCAAGAACGAGCCAAGATCAAGGGTATATGAGTTCCGTCATTTAGAAGGAAAGTCACCGATGTTTTCGCATGAGGTATGAAGTAAGAAGTCAAAGCGGTGCAAAGTTATAAGAAATCACAAGGTTCACGGATTATGTGGAAATATGACGTATCTCTCGAACCTATGTTTTGCATAATAGACTTGCTAAGGCTCGATATGATGTTGAATCATAAGTTTAAATAATTTTAGAAAGATTTACGCGTATGGGTGATTGAAGTTGACATTTTGAAAATTCACGAGATTTTCTAAGAACCGGTTTGCTACGACACTCGTAGAGCGGGCTAGACTTATTAGGGTCTAGATTTGATGACACGTATGTGTTATCAACTCGTTCTATGATTTTAGAGTAACGACCGGGGCCTAAACTCAGTATTTGTATATAGTAGAAAATCATCAACGTCAATGACCCGTGCGCTAGTTTACGAAGTTTTCTTTAAAAGAAAAATTTAACGAGCAAGCATTGGTATGATTAAGCAAAATATAGTATACGAGAATGCGTAGGTACAAGGCTAGAGGTTCAAGAAAGATATGTTTAAGTGCTAGTTGAGTTTGTCAAAGGGATACGAGTTTGCTTGGAAACAAGTTCAAGTATGTTATGTATAACTCAGCAGGTAAATCCAACCAGCAAAGACGTAAGGTTTACCCCCAAGTTAAGTATTATGAGCATAAGATAAGTTATCATGAGTTTGAAATTTACAAGACAAGTGTAAGGTTGTGATGTTGGTTGCAACATGGAAGATTTTGAGAACAGTTCAAGAAATTAGTATTCAAGTGGTAAGTCGGAATGTGATGTCTCAATCGTTCTAATGGATTAGAGTATTAATTTAAGCCAACCGGTGGGAATCAGAGTAACGCCACGGAAGCTAATCGATTAATCATGAAACATGGAAGTTTAGTATGAAAGAATATTCGGTTGGTAACACAAGTTTAACAAGAAGCATCATAAGACAAGCGAAGAGTTCTCGATGTGATAAGTATATATAGATGTTTATATAGTCAGCATTGGCTAAGGTAAAAGTTTTAAGTATGTGCCGTCACCTAAGTAAGATGAAAAGGACAAGAATTGCCGTATATGAATTGGTCAGGATGCACGAAAGATGATAATGGAAAGTATGTAAGGTTCAGAAGGTTACCTTTCGTGACTCAAGTAAAGAATCAAAGCATCAAGAATGATGACCGGTTTTCGGAAAAGGTATTAACGCCCAAGCGATAACCGAATGAGATGATGTGGAGAATCAAGTTTAGTGTTCCGAAGAAGAGGAACAAGTTAATGTCGAGAGGTCCAAGGATTTCCTACGGATATGTAAGCGGGGTTGCGAGTATGTATATCGGTTAAAAAGGGAAGAACCCATCTTCGAAGTTAAGCATGTTATCACGAAAGGAGAAGCAACTCTTGAGTTTTGTGTAATGAAATTCATACCCTCGTATGCAACACTTGTTGAGTGAAAACGATACTTGATAAGATATGTCAAGCCATGGTTTTGTAACTTTTAAAGCTAAAATTGGTATTAAGGAACTTGGGAACGATGCTTATTTTAAAACATGAAATTTTACATTATCAAAACTGAAGAGATACGTCGTAAGTAAGTAAACTCACTTAAGATGTACGAACTTCAGGACCAACTTGTTTTGGACAAGTTTGGGGCGAGTTGTAAAATCTTTTTCAAAATATAGAGACTCGTCCTGTGGTTCTGTGGTACCATTACAGATTCAGTTTTGGAATGATAAATCTTTTTAGTCATGTATTTATTCATTCCAAGAACCCGTATACCAATGTTTAAGAAATTTCTTAAAGCAAGATGCTAGAACACGTATCGTTATCATTTAACAAGTGGCACTTGAAAGTATGCACACGTTATGGAAACAATAATGTCCGTATGGTACCAATATCATACGGGACGCACGGATTTGTGTTGAGAGTGTTCAATGCAATAACGAATGGGTATTTTGATTTCACTTCTTCATGTCAAGCTATATGAGTTACCCTTTGATTCGGGTGCAAGGAGATCGCAATGCGATCGAAAGAACAAAATGTTTTGAGTAGATAAATTTTCGAAAGAAAAGTCTCTGATGAGAGAGAGAGTTCTCCATAGTTACTTTTGTCAAAGTTATGGTGATTAAGTGTTTTGAGAGGTTTTGAGACGAAGGCTCTTTTGGAAAACATTTTATTTAAGTTTTTTTTTGGAATTATTGAAGTTGATCATATTTCCGAGTGAGTTGAATTTCGCCTAGAATGGGTAGAATGCTTTAGAGCCGATATTTACCTAAGTCACTGTATCTGCTAGGATACTTAGCTCGAGGGTTTAGATACGTTCCTATTGTAGATGCTTACGAGTGTAGAGCAGTACGTTGTAAGGAATGCTTTGCTCAGGTAAGGGCACTTTCTTGAAACATCATAGTTACCTAAATGCCTGGATGGTTTATGTGCTATTGTGTGTATTGTGAATGTGTTTGCCCAGTGTGGGATTTGTTTGCAATCAATGTGACTATGATATGTTGATGTGCGTTGCTTTCATATGATTTGTGAATAAATATATGAAATGTTGTTTGATATGAATTGAAAGATAACATGTGAACTGCCGTTTGAGGCATGTTTTTATACTACATATGTTGAATGATGTGTAAGAGTTGAATTTGCACATATTGAGTGGACAATATATGCTCATGCACTTCATGGTACGTGTTAGTCAGTTGGACGCACGGGTCTTATAGTACGCGGTAGTCCGTGGAGACGCACGGACGCGCGGGGTGTGGACTGCCGTGAAGGAACCCACCTTAAATATATGAGATTATTGAGTCTTGGTTGCTCGACCATTGTGGGAGGTTTATCTCAGATGTGTCAGAAAGAGAACCACATGATTGCTCGACCATTGTGGGGGGTTTACCTCAGATGTGTCAGTATGAGAATCATGAATTTCTTACCCTCTGCGGAGTGGATTATTCCGGAATCATTTGCATGTGATAAGCCAGTGGAGGTTGTATCACACATGTAGAGTCTGCATTTTCTAGGCTAATTGTGCATCATTATATTTTATGTGAAGAATGTTTATGCTGACGTAATTTACCATGCTAGTATGTTATGCCTGCAGTATTTTTGTAATTATATTATTTTTAGATCGTGACCCTTTACATTAATCCATGGATCGGGCTTTGCCCCATATACAAATAGGGAGTGTGCTTTGCGGGAATATCAAAGGCTTTGGAGGTGTAGCAGTTTGGAAGTCAAGCTCGATGCCATTGGTGGGATCTTGTACCATGTCATCCCAGTTCAGAGTTAAGGATCAGCTTAGATGTTTTACTTGTGGTGTCTTATGTTTATGTATTTTTACTTCTTTTGTTTGGGCACCGCTGTAAATGATACTACCATGGGAAATGAATACTCGAACACTAATTTATACTTTCGCAGTGCATGATTTGATATTAAAAGCTCGTTGCCTAATATTGTTTTATAAAATGTGACATTTGATTCATATTGTATTGTTGGTAATGCTTTCAAAATGTTTTACTTACCCTGATTATAAATTAAAGACGATCCTAAATCCTTTAGTGTATGGCATTGAGTTATTTAAAAAAAAATGCACTCTTGTTTTGAAAATCGGGCTGTTACACTAGACCTACATTAGTCAAAGTTTCAGCACATTGATTCCCTTCCCTAAGCACATGAGAGGCAATGAATCACATAAATATGAATCAACTAGTTATGGTTTACATTTAATACCACTTTACTTTCTAAATAAATACGAATAACATAATTGAAGTGAACGAGATAGTGGAATCAACTATGCAATAATAATTTTTAAATACACATTCTTTATGATCCAATGTTTAAATAAAATAAAAAGTATGTATTAAATAAACGTAATGTATGTTATTGTTGAGAAAAAAAGAGAATGTGCTCTCTGCTAATGTTTTCTCAGCATGATTAGCGTCGCCGCTGCCATTGTTCAATCCTCAAGTCACTTTTTATCACTCAAAAACAATTGATCATTGTTCTTACGTTAATTTTATCATTCATAAGAAATTGTCATTGTGTGTTTCATTTTTTGAACGGTGTTGATTTGATAGGGATCTTATCAAATGGGTTTCACTTTATTTTTTCTCACTTTGTGTTGTTCGCACTGTTTCCAACAAAATTCCAATTGTTAATCACACTTGATTCGCATTCTGTGTTTAGAAATTTGGTGATTGTTCACGATATTCATTCTTCTCACGATGTATCTTTCTCTAATGGTTTCTTTAATTCAACTATCTTTCTCGTCGCTAGCATGGTATTTAATTGCCCTTGGCCCTGCGTGGCTGAATAAATCATGCAATTAATTATATTGAATCAAAGAGCTTAAGATACTACAACTGCGTTTTCTCAAGATATGCATTATTTTAGTTTCATAAAACTCGGAGCGGAAACTCAACATACATAATATCTCATCAACATGTAATAATCCTCAAATACATGAGTAATAAAATATCAATATCATATCTTAGATTTCAAATACATAACCATAGTCTCAACAAATAAAATCCAACAACGGATAAATGACAATAAACATAAATGCCTAACTAGAGGACATGTCTGTATATTTTATTATGTGTGTTTGTAAAATTTTGATTTCAATTTTTATATTTTTTTTTAGGAAAAAAATATAAAAATTGAAATCAAAATTTTTATATTTTTAAATATTAATGGAAATTATTCGTACATCAATTTATCTACAAATTATTGTCAAAGCTTGTAACGAAATTATTTATCAACTCGACGTATCTTGATTTGCATGTATATAAATTAAAATTAAAATAATGATCATCTATTGTTTATTCTATAATTATATTTTTTATTTTGGGATTTTATAATGACAGCGATGAAGAGAACATGAATCAAGTTGTTTTGACAACTTGATTCCATAATCAATGATCCAACAATAATTAGTTTATCTCACATATGTTAAGAGGACTTAACTTTGAGAGGATGAATATGATAAGAGTCACTATTTTACTCTCTAATTTCTCCTTTGAAATTATTTTATCTCAGCATATCGATGATAATTTTCCTTTTCTTATTTATTATATTTACAGTGACATATTTTTGATCTAGTTTGTTACACTTTTTTTAATGATAAAGGAAAAACTTGGAAATATACTCATATGGTGTTTGTTACGCGATATATTTTGTGTGGTAATAAAAAAATATTGTGTTTGTTATACTTTTTTTAATATTTGAATTCACTCTCATAAATTATCTTTTTTAAATGATAAAGAAATAAATTGGACATATACAATTTGTTACATTTTGTTTTAATATTTGAATTTACTCTTATCTATTTGTTTGAAAGTTGAGAGTAATTTTGGAAGGAGAAAAAGCCAACTCAAAAGAGTCGAAAGTGATTATTTTCTTTATATATAATATATATTAAGTTTATTATCTTGCCTCTTTCCTATCAGTGATAAAGGGACAAAAACAACATATGATATACCTAAGGGCTCTTTCCTATCAGTGATAAAGGGACAAAAACAACATATGATATACCTAAGGGACACTTGATGATTGTTCTAATTTTATGATGGGTTATTAAAAAATCTTATAATATTTGATCATTTTTACGAGACCATGAAATTTATACACTATAAAGAGATAAAATCATATACTATCTATTATATACAAATTATAAAGGGAAAGATATGGTTGAAACTCTAAAGTTTGTTTATGTTTTGATTGTATTTCTTTCAATATTTCTTGCCATGATAGTACCCACTTCTTCATTTCCCTTAATGCCAATTCCTTGTATGACAGATAAGGATTGTCCTAAAAAAAACGGGTATGTTGGTAAATGTCGTAAAGGTTATTGTGTAGGGGTCTGAAATATTCTACTGAGATGAATAGTTACTGTGCGTGCACCAAATAATTTTATTCCTAATTTCACATACCTTTTTTTTTGTTTGTTTGAGAAATTTCATGTACCTTGAAGTTATATTTTTGTACTCTAAGATGGTGACATTAAAATGAAATAAGAAAGAAAAGAGTTTAATTTATAGTGTCTTCTTATCTCGTAAATTTAAAGGTATCGCCATGACTTGCAATCCATACAGATCAAACTTTATTCCAAACCTTCAAACCTATTATATTTTATTTATTTTATTGTTCCCAAATAAGTAACGTGAATCGTTTTGTTGAAACGACAATCCCTGTGAATATGATACTCTACTTATCACTTTATTACTTAATAAACGATTTGGTAGACATGCTTAAAGCCGATCATCAATGATTGTGTGTAAACATTTTGAAATAATCTAAACATTGGTTGGTATATGCTTCGATAGTAGATAGTTACATATGTTATAACTAGTGTATTGTATGTTAAAATAAGATGATGTGATTAAATATCATATAGTTTTTAAATTTTGTGAATTTTTTATAAACATGTTATTTGTTTTGAAACATTCAATCTTAGTATATTAATAGTCGTTAAAATAAAGCAAATCCAATTTCAAATTTTGCTAGTAATCCGACGTATAATGGTCCTCCCCAAACCCTAGCGTTTTGTAGCCACCTAGGCGAAAAACTAATGGTTCTATAATTAAACATGAATAATATCCCGCCTGTTAGTATCGGAATATTACCAGTCGATCGTATCAGAGGATTAAAGTTTAAGGAAAGTAAGCGTAACGGAAAATATTTACTTGAGATATCAGCTTAATACGGAAAAAGTATCGGTGTTGAACTAAACAAGCTTGAGGCAAGGGTATAATTGTAATTTCACGGAAAAGATATTTATATGTTTTTGGGTGGAAAATATCTCATTTTCCCTTATCCTTTCTCTCTCTATCACTACAAGAAAGTTGCTATTTAGCTTCAGGTTTTTTAGCTTCAGACCATTTCTGATTCTAATATTGTCCGTTAGTGTCCATTTAGCATCCACAAATTCTAATGCAAATGAATTGTTTTCAATTCCTTTTTTATATGAAATTTAGCTTCAGTCAGATGGACGCTATTTGTTGATGCTATATTTTTTAACCAAATTTTACTAATAGCATCCACAAAGTCTGATGCTAAATTTGTTATTTTAAAAATAGCATCTACGATGTCTGATGCTAAAAATTTTAATCATTTTTTTCATTATCTTTTCTTTTTTATTATTTTTGTCAATTTTGGTTTTCCACATTTTTTTTTCAATTTTCCCACAAATTTTTTCACTCTTCCCACACTTTCCCTAAATATCTCATAACACCTTGTCAAAAAAAAAAAAAAAAACTTTCCCAAAACACACAAACGCGATTTCTCTTTTCCTCTCAAACCATGAAACGCAGAATCACTTCACTCTCAAAATCACTTCTCAAAATCACGATTTCTTCACCCATCACTCATAATCACTTCTCAAAATGTTTTCCAAACCTAAAATTCCCAATTTGTGTTGTTCATAAACCTAACAAAATCAATCCCAAAATTGTTCTTAAACCCTTAATCGCTTCAAATTTGCGATGCTTTTGTTGTTTCTGTTGTTTTCGTACTTTTCATCTTCGATCTCGCCGTTGCTGCCTTCAAGCTACTTTCTATTCGATTTCTCAAATCTGATGCAAAGCTTTGCTCTGTTCAATTTATTCTCAAACTGGTATACTTCTTTTCTCTTTCAACTGTCCTCTTCTCTTATGGTTTAGATTTGTAAAGATGTTTTAATGGTCTGTGATTTCTAAAGATGTTTGCTATTATAGTTTGTTTATTGTTTGGTTAATTTGCATGTTTTATTATTTTATAATATTATTTGATTAATTCTAGCTAAATGAACCGATTGTTTTTTTTTCTTTTGAAATTATAGATCTGTTGAGTTTTTTTTACTAAATAATTTAATTTTGTTTGAAAAGTTACGAGCTTTATATGGATCTGTTTATATAATACTGTGATTTTAATTGTTACTCGTTCATTTGATTAAAAGGGTCTTCAAGATTTTGAGCTAGTTTTTTTTTTTTTTTTTTTGATGTATAAAACAGTTACTTTTTGTATCTATTTTAAGGCATTTTGTTTGATATTTTAGGGCATTTTGTTTGTGAATGGGTTTGGTGGTTTGTGATTATTATATAACTAGATTAGATGTTGAAGTTGTAATATCCCGCCTGACAGTATCGGTATATTACCCGTTGACCGTGTCAGAGGAATTAAATTATGGAAAAGTAAGTTAATGGAAATATATTTTATGACATGTCAGCTCTTTACGGGAAAAGTATCAGAGTCGTTTTTATCACGCTTGAGGCAAGGGTATTATGGTAATTTCACGTGGAAAGGATATTTAAATGATTTTGGACCAAAATATCTCATAATTCTCATTTCTTTCTCTCTCTAAGTTGGGGAAAAACATTTCTCTCCCTTCTCTCTTTCCTTCTCCCACGCCCCTTTCTCTCTTTCTTTCTCTAATCTTCCTTAAGTTTCTTTCCACCAAATAATCATGTTTTATGATGTTCTTCCAAGGCCTTTTGTCAATAGAAGCTTGGAATTTGTTTGTTGTCTCAACTCTCTCTCTCTCTCTCTCTCTCTCTCTAATGGATTTAATCTAAGGTTTGGTTTGATCCAGAAGTTAGGGCTTTGGGTTTTGTTGGGAGCTCATGATGATTATGCTTTGTGGGATTGATGAAGCAAGCAAGAATCAACTAAGGGTTTGCTTTGAAAACAATAATTAGGGTTTATTTGTTGTAAGTTCAAACATGGTTCAAGAGGTGAATTCTTCATGGATATGGAACAAGGTATCTTAGTTGCAAGAAAAGAAAACAAGATGATATATATATATTGATCAAAGGATTGCAAGTGGGACAAAAGCTAGGGTTTTTGCTTAGGAGCTTATTGATGCTTCAAGAACTTATGAGGTGAGTTCCTTAGATAGTTCCCACCTTGGGATTATGTGTTTAAGCTTACAATGAAACTATATAATTTTTAGGGTTTAAGTGTAGAAAGTTATCCCCTTTCATGCCATGCATCTTTATACTTGTGAATACTTGTTTAATGGTTGTTTTACAAGTTCCATATGACTTCTAGCACCACAATATGTCTTCGGATGTTTTGTATTGAGGTTTTTGGGTTAAAAACACCATTTTTGCAGGTCTGGACTGTCATAACTCGCAACGGCGAGCAATTACTCGCTATGGCAAGCAAACACCACCGAAAGAGGTGTTTACTCGCCATGAACTCGCAGTGGCGAGTAAGTAACTCGCAGTGGCGAGTAGGTGAACTCGCAGTGGCGAGTAACATGGGTGGCAGCACCCTGTTTGCCCGCTTCAGTCCCTTTCACCTCCGTTCGGTCCAGTCTTCTTCGAGCATTCTTTTACAGTAATAAACCCCTCAATACATGATTCCAAGGCATGGTCTTTAAAATGTTCTCTTGATCATTCAACAAGGATTTGTAGTGTATAATTAAGTATGGCGTAAGAGAATTATGGCATGGGTTTAACGGGTAGCAAGCAATAGCTAATGCGGGAATAACTAGAGCCTCGACATAGTCGTCGAGAACTAGCTAGTTAGTATGAAT
Organism: Medicago sativa; assembly: GCF_051527215.1. NCBI lineage: Eukaryota > Viridiplantae > Streptophyta > Magnoliopsida > Fabales > Fabaceae > Medicago > Medicago sativa. The sequence goes on along the minus strand of NC_140755.1, from coordinate 33,263,957 downwards.
CCCTAGAATGATAAGACGCGAATGATAATCTCTTCGCACATGATCTAGAATGACTTGGCTAGTATGTAAGTTGTGGATTGATAAGTTATTTCTCTCCACCATGTTATGAACAAGTAAGAGTTTACCACTAATCGGTTCGATTAAGGTTCCGAGGTAAACAATCAAGTATGTACATGTTTAACTTATGTATACGACAAGACTATGACCTAATAAGTGTAGGTGGCATGTCTCTTGTTATCCACATCAGGGGGATACAAGGGGTTCTCATAATGAGAACGATTCAAGCCGTAAGGGACCCGCATGTCACCGAGTAAACAAGACGTAGGTGTTCGTGTCTCTTGTTATCCACGCCAGGGGGATACGGGAGGTTCTCGACCTAAGGGGAACGGTTTAAGCCACAAGGGACCCACACGACACCGAGGGAGTCCGATGTACGTACATCGGTCATGTATGGGATTGATCTCGGGGTTACTCCACCCGGGACTATCCGTAAAATGAATCAAGATAATAATTGTTTGTTCAACGCTAACCAATATGAATGAACTTAGATACGTTATGCACGATATGATTATGTTATGTTTATGATTAAGTTAAGAGCAAGAGCATTAGATGCTACAAGACAAGAGCAAGTTATGAACATGATACCGATGATGATCTTAGGTTTCCCCTAATCGTCCGGTTTAGAATCGTGCCATGATTATGTTATGTTAGGCCTCGTTACATAGAGTGTATTCTTGGCAACGCGGTTCTAGGTTCCCCTCGACCGCCATGACACGTATAGGAAGTGAAGCCTATAACAAGTAAGATAAGACTATGACGGCTCTAGTATGCACTACCGTCTAAGTATGCCAGTCCCCACACACGTATAATCAACCCGCAGGTTGTAATGTAGACACGTGGTGACCGTAGGTTTCCCTTGAGGTTGCCTATAGCCTAGGATTAGGTGGAACTCACTGAGACATTATGTCTCATCCCAATCCTTATTTGTTTCAGATAAGAAGGATATTCATGCATGTTCGGAGCCGGATGGATATTACTTCAAGGGTTCGTTCGTAAGCTGTAGGACGTTATGGACATTATGGATGTATTTTTATGTATGGATGAATGTATTGTATTAAGTTTTATACGAACGTGACTTGATGTAAATATTATTCATTTGGAAAAATTTTAAGTTGTATATTTTAATGCATCCAGTACTAATATTAACATACATGCCAGACTTTCTAGATACGTCTGGTATGGGTGTTACAATTGGTATCAGAGCAGGTCGATTCAGACCGTGCCTTGGGTCATTAAATTACAACTAAGGTAGTGGGACCATTGGGTTCCGGGTAAAAGTTCTAATTGTTGTTGTTAGTTGAGCCTGATCAACTCAATTTAGCATTCGACGATTGGAATGGATGCCTGAGAGCTGAATAGGACCCAGGAGGAATGAAGTATGAAATGGAGATGCATTGGAAAGTGTGAACTCATAAGTAAGAACTCAGATAAGTATTAGTAAGAGTTTGATCGTGCCAAAAGGTGGCCGGTGAACTAACCAAGCACAAGTGTGAATCCTCCGGGAATGTAAGGCATGATTAAGATAGGATGTTCCGACAACGTTGGGTGAGATGTTAGTAATACTTCGTATAACCGTAAGTAAAGAGTTGGAATATCTAATTAGTACCGGAGGCTTCGGTAGAAGTAGTTATTGGAACGGGTTTATTGTATGCAAAGAAAATATATTCTGGAACGTAAGTACAAGATTACAAGTTAAGGATAAGTTGATATGTGTTGATGGAATTAGTAAGCTCTCAGGGATTGAGATATGAGAACGGAAGATAAAGATTTATATGTTCAGTAAGAGTAAGGTTCTAATAATGAATGAGTTGGCAGAGAAATAAGTTAAGCTGTTCTTAGCGGACGAAGTGGAAGTTTATGTTAAGTGCTACGATAACAAGATATCAGTTTCTAATGTGCCGTGAATTGAATCGATTAATGTTAATGCTTGTCATGCAAAGGTTATAGAATTGTTTTTAAGACGATCGAAAGGAATGATATGCATTGGGATACTTGAGGAAATAAGATTTTATGAAAAAAAATATGATTTTCTGGAAAACTAATTTTTAGAAAATACGCCAATAGCGAAAATTGCGCTAATAGCGAAATTACTCCAGAGGATTTTGCTAATAGCGAACCTGGGGCGAAATTTTCAGTTTTTTTGAAACCTGTCATTACGTCTCTAGGGTCAATAGTAGCTATTGGGGGGTTGTTTTCACAATCTTTTATGTAACAAACACTCGCTATAACATCAAGTATCGAATGCACGTCACACCCTATGATTTCTAAGGGAGAAAATGCATGGACAAGTATTAACGGAGTCAATCTAGTTTAAGGCAACATTAGAAGTTAATGTGGCAAGAGTTGACGAAGAGCTTGGGTCAAAAAGTTTTAAGGTTCCGACATATGAATGGATAAAGTGGATACGCGTGCCTGAGATGGAAGGTAAGTGGTAAAGAATTATGTAAAGTCGCGAGATTTTCAGATTTAAGAAAGTTATGAGTACCCCGGATCTATGTTTTGCTTAATTGAATTGCTAAAGCCCGTTAAGATATTGAATTCAAAAGTTTACAAGATTTTAGAAAGGTAGACACATATGGGTGATTGGAGTTGATGTTTATAGATTTTAAAATGGAATTTTTTTTGTAGATACCGGTTGTTACGACTCACGTAGAGTGGGCTAAACTCATCGGAACTAAGGTTGGATAACACCGTTGTGTTGTCAACTTATTCCGTGATTTTAGAGTAACGACTGGGGTCAAATTTATTACGTCTTTATATAGAGAGAAACCGTCAACGCCAATGACCCGTGTGTTAAATTATTATGTTTTCTTAAAGAAAGAAATTAACGAGCAAGCATTAATTTGATTACGCAAAACATAGTATGCGAGAATACAAGGATGCAATGAAGTATGATCAAGAAAAGTATGTATGAATTATGATAAGTCTACTATGGGAATTCAAGATTTCTCAGAAACAAGTTTATGTATAATAAGTGCATGTCATGAGGTGAACTCAACCAGTGAGAATATAAGGTCTATTCCCAAGTAAAGTATTATGGTAATGTGACAAGTCTACTGTGAGATTCAATCTTGCAAGGTATGGTGAGGTGCATGTTTATGGCAATGGTTGCCATATGAAAAGTTCAAGAAGATGATGCTAATAGGGGAAAATTAGTGTGAAGTTTCAGTCGTCTCAAGGGATTAGGATATTGGTTAAAGCCAACTGGTGGGAATCAGAGTGGCGCAACGAAAGTTAATAAATAAAGTTCAGACAGTAATCATGGAATATGGAATGTGATAGTAAGAGCCTTCATTAGAAGCATTAAGGGACAAGCGATAAGTTCTAAAATATTAAGTAAGAAAGGAGACTTATGTAATCAGTCATGAAAAGGGATAAGGTATGTGGATGTGACTTCATCTAAGTATGATAAGGAAGGCTAGAGACACAACAAATGAAGAATATGTACTATGATAAGGAAGATACATGTAAGAGCGGAAGGATTCCTTTTTGTGACTCGAAGTAGAGATTGAATTATTAAAGTGTAGAACCGGTATTAAAGAAGAAATGTTATGCAGAATAAAGTAGTAATATGTGATAGTAACCGGATCTGATGTTTTGAAACTTCAAGTTTATTGTTCTTAGAATGAGATAATGATATGAGGATCAAGGATCCTATAAGATATATGTTATGCATTTATGTGAGTCTCCAAGATATGTATGTAAGACAAGAAAGAATAAGAAAGAAGTTACTTTTGAAGTTCAAGAATTTTATTATGGATGGAGATATAAACCATGAGTTATGCACGAGGAAGTGCATACTCTCATATGTCAAACTTGTTAAATGATCGCGATACTTACTAAGAAGATTTCGAACTATGATTTTAAAAAAAAATAATAATTCTAAATTTGAGATGGATATTGAGGAACTTGGAGACGAAAGTATTTTTTTAACATGATACTTTTCACAAAATTCTTTTAAAAGATCATGTCTCCATTTGTTCCAAGGATCCGAATATTCATGTTTAGAAAACTTTTTAAAAGCAATATGTTAGAATGAGTATCGTCATTATTTAACAAGAAACGACGCTTGGAGGTATGTAAATGCTATGGAAAGTAAGATGTGTTGAAGTAAACAACAACAGTTTTTCGAAAAGTCTTATGAGACGCACAAGTATATGTTAAGAGTATTCAAATGCAAGAGGTCTAAGTCGGAAGTTTTAAGGGCATGTAAGTTACAAGTAAGCACTGCAGGGCAAACCTGGGTTCTGGTAGAATTCCAGTTAAAAGGCAAATCCTGAGTGTTCATGTTTATGACAAGATACCTTTAGGGATGGTTTATGTTAAGCAGGTAGGATCCGATTCTGAGATAATAAGTTTATGTGTAGCAAGGTAAGTTTCGAGTCATGATATATTAAAATAACTCCATGTTTGAGCGATATTAAGATCAAGAAGGCTATGTTCAGTTACGTGTGGATGAAGAAACAAGACGAGGACATGATGTGATGAACCCTTTAAATATGTATGAATAGAAGAAGTATGACTCAGACCATAGATGGAAAGTTTTTTTTCATGATGATTGGTAGTTGGTTTCTAAATTTCGAGGACGAAATTTTTTAAGGGGGGTAGAATGTAATATCCCGCCTGACAGTATCGGTATATTACCCGTTGACCGTGTTAGAGGAATTAAATTATGGAAAAGTAAGTTAATGGAAATATATTTTATGACATGTCAGCTCTTTACGGGAAAAGTATCAGAGTCGTTTTTATCACGCTTGAGGCAAGGGTATTATGGTAATTTCACGTGGAAAGGATATTTAAATGATTTTGGACCAAAATATCTCATAATTCTCATTTCTTTCTCTCTCTAAGTTGGGGAAAAACATTTCTCTCCCTTCTCTCTTTCCTTCTCCCACGCCCCTTTCTCTCTTTCTTTCTCTAATCTTCCTTAAGTTTCTTTCCACCAAATAATCATGTTTTATGATGTTCTTCCAAGGCCTTTTGTCAATAGAAGCTTGGAATTTGTTTGTTGTCTCAACTCTCTCTCTCTAATGGATTTAATCTAAGGTTTGGTTTGATCCAGAAGTTAGGGCTTTGGGTTTTGTTGGGAGCTCATGATGATTATGCTTTGTGGGATTGATGAAGCAATCAAGAATCAACTAAGGGTTTGCTTTGAAAACAAGAATTAGGTTTTATTTGTTGTAAATTCAAACATGGTTCAAGAGGTGAATTCTTCATGGATATGGAACAAGGTATCTTAGTTGCAAGAAAAGAAAACAAGATGATATATATATTGATCAAAGGATTGCAAGTGGGATAAAAGCTAGGGTTTTTGCTTAGGAGCTTATTGATGCTTCAAGAACTTATGAGGTGAGTTCCTTAGATAGTTCCCACCTTGGGATTATGTGTTTAAGCTTACAATGAAACTATATAATTTTTAGGGTTTAAGTGTAGAAAGTTATCCCCTTTCATGCCATGCATCTTTATACTTGTGAATACTTGTTTAATGGTTGTTTTACAAGTTCCATATGACTTCTAGCACCACAATATGTCTTGGGATGTTTTGTTTTGAGGTTTTTGGGTTAAAAACACCATTTTTGCAGGTCTGGACTGTCATAACTCGCAACGGCGAGCAATTACTCGCCTTGGCAAGCAAACACCACCGAAAGAGGTGTTTACTCGCCATGAACTCGCAGTGGCGAGTAAGTAACTCGCAGTGGTGAGTAGGTGAACTCGCAGTGGCGAGTAACATGGGTGGCAGCACCCTGTTTGCCCGCTTCAGTCCCTTTCACCTCCGTTCGGTCCAGTCTTCTTCGAGCATTCTTTTACAGTAATAAACCCCTCAATACATGATTCCAAGGCATGGTCTTTAAAATGTTCTCTTGATCATTCAACAAGTATTTGTAGTGTATAATTAAGTATGGCGTAAGAGAATTATGGCATGAGTTTAACGGGTAGCAAACAATAGTTAATGCGGGAATGACTAGAGCCTCGACATAGTCGTCGAGAACTAGCTAGTTAGTATGAATCCCTAGAATGGTAAGACGCGAATGATAATCTCTTCGCACATGATCTAGAATGACTTGGCTAGTATGTAAGTTGTGGATTGATAAGTTATTTCTCTCCACCATGTTATGAACAAGTAAGATTTTACCACTAATCGGTTCGATTAAGGTTCCGAGGTAAACAATCAAGTATGTACATGTTTAACTTATGTATAAGACAAGACTATGACTTAATAAGTGTAGGTGGAATGTCTCTTGTTATCCACATCAGGGGGATACAAGGGGTTCTTATAATGAGAACGATTCAAGCCGTAAGGGACCCGCATGTCACCGAGTAAACAAGACGTAGGTGTTCGTGTCTCTTGTTATCCACGCCAGGGGGATACGGGAGGTTCTCGACCTAAGGGGAACAGTTTAAGCCGCAAGGGACCCGCACGACACCGAGGGAGTCCGATGTACGTACATCGGTCATGTATGGGATTGATCTCGGGGTTACTCCACCCGGGACTATCCGTAAAATGAATCAAGATAATAATTGTTTGTTCAACGCTAACCAATATGAATGAACTTAGATACGTTATGCACGATATGATTATGTTATGTTTATGATTGAGTTAAGAGCAAGAGCATTAGATGCTACAAGACAAGAGCAAGTTATGAACATGATACCGATGATGATCTTAGGTTTCCCCTAATCGTCCGGTTTAGAATCGTGCCATGATTATGTTATGTTAGGCCTCGATACATAGAGTGTATTCTTGGCAACGCGGTTCTAGGTTCCCCTCGACCGCCATGACACGTATAGGAAGTGAAGCCTATAACAAGTAAGATAAGACTATGACGGCTCTAGTATGCACTACCGTCTAAGTATGCCAGTCCCCACACACGTATAATCAACCCGCAGGTTGTAATGTAGACACGTGGTGACCGTAGGTTTCCCTTGAGGTTGCCTATAGCCTAGGATTAGGTGGAACTCACTGAGACATTATGTCTCATCCCAATCCTTATTTGTTTCAGATAAGTAGGATATTCATGCATGTTCGGAGCCGGATGGATATTACTTCAAGGGTTCGTTCGTAAGCTGCAGGACGTTATGGACATTAAGGATGTATTTTTATGTATGGATGAATGTATTGTATTAAGTTTTATACGAACGTGACTTGATGTAAATATTATTCATTCGGAAAAATTTTAAGTTGTATATTTTAATGCATCCAGTACTAATATTAACATACGTGCCAGACTTTCTAGATACGTCTGGTATGGGTGTTACAGAAGTGCTTATGACCTTTTCTTTTGTTTTTGATTAACTTTTAAGACCTTTTCTTTTGTTGAAAAAGCCAAGATTAAATTGAATTTAAATAAGAGGCATAAGAAATGCCTTAAACAGTACATAGAGATCACCCAAACTGACATAAACTTGAAACAAAAAGTGTTAGGATTTCGGCACAGCTACACAATCTGGTCATGGGGTTTTATTTTTCAAAATTAGTGGCTGTCCTGTTTTCTGTTTAGGTGGACAGGAGCAGCCTGTTATGGCTTTTGGTTTTATGGGAGTATGCATATGTTGTTAAGCATTCAGTGCTCTGCCATGTTGATTTTTTTTGGGCGCTTACTACAATTCACGGTAGCCAGGGAATAGAATATTGAATCGATGTGGGACCGGCCTTTCCCGCGTCAAAGTTAGAGAACCCAGGTCATTCTCTCCTTGATCAAGTCAAACAAATCTGAGTAGAATACATAGCAATTGTTGTAGCACATACTTTTGTAGCCTATCTTCAAACCTCTTTTACAAGAGCCTATCTTGAAACTTGAAAGTTGCTTCTAGCTCAATTTGTTTACCACTTTGCAGTAGCTTAAGTTTCTTTCACAAGCATTTGTCAGTATAATTCATTGTTTGTTTTCTAGATGATTTATTACAATGTGTTGAGATGTTTAGAACTCTCTCTCAATTAAAACATACAGGGTGTTTGTTTATTTTATTTTTTTATGAACAAAACATATAGGAGAGCACCAACATACAAAAGCATTAAAATGGATATAATGTGTACGAAACTTATTTTGAAAATGATGGATATAAATGTTCACTACCTAATATATATTGAAAATATTGTCCACTAAAATGTCCACTACCTAATATAATTAAAATGGATATAAGGTGGCCACTAACCTAACTTTATTTTGAAAATATTGTCCATTATGCCATCTTTTGCTGCCAATTGATGGACTAAATGTTAACTACCTAATATATATTTCTGATCTTGTTTTCCTTGTAGACATGGATCGAAGATGTATGTATGATGCGGTAAATATTCATAGGTTGGGTTTGAAAGACAACTTTATTGCCAAAGTAGCCGAGTTTGTAGAAAAGGCTATGGCACACCCTTGTTTTTTAGCTGAATGAGGCATAAGGTTTCCCTATGTAAAGTGCAAGTGTATAGACTTAGTGAATCCTAGAGAGGAGGATGAAGATGAAGAATATGATGACTATGAATATATGGACTAACTTCTAGTAAGTTCTAGTAATGTTCAAGCTTTCTGTCTCTTATTAGTAATGTATTGTTAATGAGAAGTTCTAGTAATGTTACAATTTCGGGCAGTTCTTATTTATAATTTACTTTTTTTTTGTAGATTTACTGCTAGCAAAGATGCTGCTCATGCAATGAGGTTGGCTATTAGGCTTCAATTTCGGGAAGTTTATGAGTGTTGGGAAAATGTTCCTCAATGGTTTCCAACACCTTCGGTAAGGATATAAAAGAATTATCTTGCCTCTATTCATTGTGCAACACTGTTTTTCTGGTTTTTTACATGTGAGCCCTGTTGTGGCTGGGTTTATGTGGTTGAAAATTGTGGTGATTTGTAAACCTGTTGTATTGTTGGGCTTAGGAGGGTGCAGCAGATTTTTGTTACTGTTTGCCGATGTACTCTTTTCCTATTTGTTTCTTATCTGGGAGAAGTTTGTGTTCCTTACACTTTTCTGACGTGAATAATATTTTTCAGTGTCACAACATCTGGAGAACCAATTCTCGACTGCAATGGAAGAATTTAGGAAACGCACGGAAGCTCTAGACAATCAATCAAGCGGTGACTCTTGTAGTACGACTCGACCTCATCACACTCCTCAACATCCACATTATGATCCTGCTCTTGATGATCAATCTTTTGGATGACCTCAGTTCTCTTTCAATTGGTGACATGTTATGTTTTGGGCTTTAGGTTATGTTTAATATCTACTAATTTTAAGGTGAAGACTTAAGCATATGCCAAACTTTTTTGGATAACCAAAACTAGTGACACATAGGTTATGTTTTGACGCTCTACTATTACGTTTAGTTTCTACTAACTTGATGTTTAAGGCATCAATATATGTGCAGTTCTTTATCATTAAACTTGAGTATCAATATTTAATTTGATTGTTATTTCATTGGATGCCTCAACTTCTAAGTGTTAATTTAATTTATTATTACTAAATCTTAAAAATTATTGTGCAAGGCTGGTTAGTGGTTGTTAACCAACAAAAATAATAACATACACTTAGGTGGATTAGCATCAATGAACAAGATGCTATTGTGGATGCTATTATTTAGAAAATCATCAAATTAGCATCTGCATTTATGTGACAATGTGTAGATGCTAAATTTAGCATCAGCGTTTGTAGATGCTAAATTTAGCATCAGCGTTTGTAGATGCTAAAGTAGCGTATGCATTTAGATACACTTTTCATACTCATTTAGCCTCAAATTTAGCATCCACGTTTGTAGATGCTATTTTAGCGTCAGTTGGATGCTAGCGTTTAGCTTCAAGGCTTTTACTGTCGTCACTTTTGTGGATGCTATTCTGATGCTAAAAGCTATTAGCGTCTACTTTCAGCCTATTTTTCTGCTGATGCTAAAACCCATTTTTCTTGTAGTATATGTTGGCAAAGACATTCCTCCTCCTTCTCTCTACCTCTCACGCCCTCATCCTCTCTTTTCTCTACAAATCCTTTCCAAAACTTCTTCCCCTCATGGCAAGCCTTAAGATTATGTTTCCTCTTGATCTTTAAACTAAGGGAAGTCTGTATTATGTTTGATTTCCTCTACTTCTCCTCTCAAGAAGTGATTCAAAAATCTAGGGTTTGGTTTTGATCAAGAAGCTAGGGCTTTGGGTTATTGTTTTGGGAGCTCTTGATGAATATGTTGCATGGGATTGATGAAGCAAGCAAGAATCAACTATGGGTTTACTTTGAAAGCAAGAGTTAGGTTTGCATGTTGTAAATTCAAAGATGGTTCAAGAGATGATTTTTTCATGGATATGGAACAAGGTATCTTAGTTTGCAAGAAAGGATAACAAGATGGTATGTTTTGATCAAAGGATTGCAAGTGGGACAAAAGCTAGAGTTTTGGCTTGTTGAGCTTGGAACTTGGAGTTGTCACAAGAACTTGATTAGGTGAGTTCTATAGATAGTTTTTCCCACGCTTGGGACTATGTGTTTATCCATGAAAGAAAACATGAGATTGTAGTTTATGATTTCTCCCCTTCCTCATGCCATGTCCACTAATCTTGTTAATCCTTGCCTCCTTAATGTTATTTTAAGTGTCTATGTGATTTTTAGAGTTGAAATATGCATTGGGTCATTGAAATTGGAGGTTTTTGAAGAAAATGGCTGTTTTACACGTTCTGTTCTGTCATGGCCTGCCGGGCACGCCATTTGTCGCCACGACGACAAGCTTTCTGTTGCCACGGCGTCAAATATAGAAAGTGACTTGAAAATTGTGTTGTTCCGAGCAAACAGCGGCAGAATTCTATTTCATTTTCAAGGATTATATTTAAATATAAATCCCTCCATTCCAATGGTTCCTTGTCAATGTTTCAAGCCAATTTATGAGAAATTGGGAAGCAAGAATTACGATAGATTAGAGAGGCATGACATATGAGGATAAGATGACAAGTAATATGTTATAGCAAGCATGTTAAGCCATGGATTGATTAGTTAATCTCTCCACTATGATTAAGAATGAACAAGTAAGAATATACCGCTAATCGGATCGATCAAGGTTCCGAGGTAAACATGTAAGCATGAACAAGTTTAACTTTCATGAACGACAAGACCATGATTAATGTAATGTAGGTGGCATGTCTCTTGTTATCCACGCCAGGGGGATACAAGGGGTTCTCATAATGAGAACGATTCAAGCCGTAAGGGACCCGCATGTCACCGAGTAAACAAGACGTGGGTGTTCGTGTCTCTTGTTATCCACATCAGGGGGATACGGGAGGTTCTCGACTCAAGGGGAACGGTTCAAGCCGTAAGGAACCCGCACGACACCGAGGGACTCCGATGTACGTACATCGGTCATGATGGGATTGTTCTCGGGGTTACTCCACCCGGGGCTCTCCGTAAAATGAATCAAGATTATGATTGTTTGTTCAACGCTAACCTAATGAATGAACTTATGTACGACAATGCATGTTATGAATATGATTGTGATTATTCATGAATGTTTTCATGTAAGATTATGTTTAAGAACAAGAGCACTAGATGCTATAAGACAAGTACAAGACATGTATAGGACAAGTAAAGAATATGATACCGATGACGATCTTAGGTTTCCCCTAATCATCCGGTTTAGGTTCGTGTCATGATTATGTTATGTTTAGGCCTCGATACGTAAAGCGTATTCTTGGCAATGCGGTCCTAGATTTCCCCTCAGCTGCCATGACACGTATAAGAAGTGAAGCCTATAACAAGTAAGATGAACCTATGACGGGTTTAGCATGCACTACCGTCTAGGAAAGCATGACCACACACGTATAATCAACCGTCAGGTTGTATTGTAGACACGTGGTGACCGTAGGTTTCCCCTGAGGTTACCTATAGCATAGGATTTAGGGGAACTCACTGAGACATTATGTCTCATCCCAATCCTTATCTGTTTCAGATAAACAGGTTGGACGTCAAGGTAACAGCCGGATGGATATTTCAGCAAGAGCTCGTTCGTACTCGCAGCATGGTGATTACGGATTACAAGGATGCATTTACCTTATCATGGACAAGAATTGTTGTATTGATAACGTACGAACGCGTTTTGTTGTATAATATATTCATTCGAAGATTTTATTGTTGTATATTTTAATGTATCCAGTACTAAACTTAACGCACGTGCTAGACTTTCTAGATACGTCTGGTATGGGTGTTCCATTTGGGATCAGAACAGGTCAATTCAGACCGTGCCTTGGGTCATTAAGTTACAACTAAGGTAGTGGGACCATTGGGTTCCGGGTAAATGTTCTAGTTGTTGTCATTAGTTGTGCCTGATTAACTCAAATTAACATTCGACGATTAGAACGGATGCCTGAGAGCTGAATAGGACCTGGAGGAACGAAGCATGTGATGAAGATACACTTAGAAGTGTGAACCCAGAAGTAAACTCAGAACGAGTATAAGTAAGAAGTTTGATCGTGCCAAAAGGTGGTCGGTGAACTAAGCAAATGGAAGTGTGAATCCTCCGGGAATGTAAGGCAATGTTAAGAAGGAATGTTCCGACAATGTCGGGTAAGATGTTATTGATACTTCGTGTACCCGTAAGTGAAGAAGTTGGATATATATATATATATATATATATATATATATATATATATATATATATATATATATCTTAGCATGGCCGAAGGTTTCGGTAAGAGTTGTTGTTGGAACGGGTTATGATATTATGGAATGTCAGTACAAGGCTACAAGGTAGTAAAAAGTCGACATATGTTGACGGAGTCAGCAGGGCTCTCAGGAATTCGAGTTTGCTTGGAAACAAGTTCAAGTATGACATGTATACCTCAGCAGGTAAATCCAACCAGCAAGAACGTAAGGTTTACCCCCAAGTCAAGTATTATGAGCATAAGATAAGTTATCATGAGTTTTGATCTTACAAGGCAGTGGTAAAGACAAGGGTAAGGTTGTGATGTTGGTTGCGATATGGAAGATCTTGAGAACAGATTAAGAAGCTAGTATTCAGGTGGAAAGCAGGAATGTGAAGTCTCAATCACTCTAACGGATTAGAGTAATGGTTTAAGCCAACCGGTGGGAATCAGAGTAGCGCCATGGAAATTTTAGTATGTATGAATTTTAATGAAGAATGTTCGGTTGGTAACACAAGTTTAGCAAGAAGCATCAAAAGACAGGTGAGGAGTTCTCGATGTGATAAGTAAGTATGGATGTTTATATAGTCAGCGTTGGCTAAGGTAAAAGTTTAAAGTATGTGTCTTTACTTAGGTAAGATGAGAAAGACAAGAGTCGCCATATATGAATTGGTCAGGATGCATGAATGATGATATTGGAAAACATGTAAGGTTCAGAAGGTTTCCTCTTGTGATTCAAGTAAAGATCGAAGCATAGAGTATGATGATCGGTTTTCAGAAAAGGTATTAACGCTCAAGCAATAACCGAATGAGATAATGTGGAGAATCAAGTTTTGTGTTCCTAGATAAAAGGAATAAGTTAACGTCAAGTAGGTCAAGGATTTCCTATGGTTTATGTTATGCTTTAATGTGTGACTGAGGTATGTATATCAGTTAAGGAGGTAAGAATCCACCTTCGAAGATTAAGCATGTTATTACGAAAGGAGATGCAATTCTTGAGATTCATACCCTCATGTGCAATACTTGTTGAGCGAAAACGATACTTGTTCATACATGTCGAAACATGATTTTATAACCTTTACAGTTGAGTTAGGTATTAAGGAACTTGGAAATGATACTTATTTTAAAAACATGGAACTTTACATTTTCGAAACTGATGAGGTACATCGTTAGAGAGTAAATTCACTTAAGACGTACAAACTTCAGGACCAACTTGTTATGGATAAGTTTGGGGCGAGTTGAAAAAATCTTTTTCAAAATATAGAGACTCATCTTGTGGTTCTGTGGTACCATTACGAATTCAGTGACTAAAATGATAAATCAGTTTAGTCATGTATCTATTCGTTCCAAGAACCCGAATACCAATGTTTAAGAGAATTCCTTAAAGCAAGATGCTAGAACACGTATCATTATCATTTAACAAGAAGCGACACTTGAAAGTATGCACACGTTATGGAAACAACAAAGTCCGTATGACACCAATATCATACGAGATACATGGATTTGTGTTTGAGAGTGTTCAATGCACGTACAGATGGACTTAGTAGGAAGTTTCAAGAGTAAGTGGAACACAATACAGGTTACTAGATTGTTAGATGAATCGGCATTGTTGATTTTACTTTTCCATGTCAAGTTATATGAGTTACCCTTTAATTCGGGTGCATTGAGATCGGAAGATTTCCTAAAGCTCTAAAAGATATAAAAGATTTGTGGAATCGTCTATATGAGTAATGTAAGTAAGAGGCGTAAATCGCAAGGTGCGGTAGGAACGATTATGTATACATAGTAAGATGTATGCATGATAAGATGTTTCAGATGCAAGTAAGCACTGCAGGGCAAACCTGGTTTCCGGTAGGACTCCAGTTAAAAGGCAAATCCTGAGTGTTCAAGTTAATGATAAGTTATTTATATGAATGGTTTATGTTAAGTGGATAAGATATGAATCCTAGACAATAAGTCTATGTGTAGCAAGGAAAGTTCCAAATCATGATGTTCTGAGATAACTCTAATTTGAAAAAGGTACCAAGATTGAGAAGGTTGTATACGTATGTATGTGAATTAAGAAACAAGACGAAATGCATGTTTTGAGGAAATTATACAATGAACTTCTTGAGAATTTATAATTAGAATACATATGGCTTAGACTAAAGATGGTAAGAATTTGTCATGATGATCGGTAGGTGATCTCTAAATTTCGAGGACTAAATTTATTTAAGGGGGGTAGAATGTAATATCCTGCCTGTTAGTATCGGAATATTACCAGTCGATCGTATCAGAGGATTAAAGTTTAAGGAAAGTAAGCGTAACGGAAAATATTTACTTGAGATATCAGCTTAATACGGAAAAAGTATCGGTGTTGAACTAAACACGCTTGAGGCAAGGGTATAATCGTAATTTCACGGAAAAAGATATTTATATGTTTTTGGGTGGAAAATATCACATTTTCCCTTATCCTTTCTCTCTCTATGTTGGCAAAGACATTCCTCCTCCTTCTAATCTACCTCTCACGCCCTCTTCCTCTCTTTTCTCTACAAATCCTTTCCAAAACTTCTTCCCCTCATGGCAAGCCTTAAGATTATGTTTCCTCTTGATCTTTAAACTAAGGGAAATTTGTATTATGTTTGATTTCCTCTACTTCTCCTCTCAAGAAGTGATTCAAAAATCTAGGGTTTGGTTTTGATCAAGAAGCTAGGGCTTTGGGTTATTGTTTTGGGAGCTCTTGATGAATATGTTGCATGGGATTGATGAAGCAAGCAAGAATCAACTATGGGTTTACTTTGAAAGCAAGAGTTAGGGTTGCATGTTGTAAATTCAAAGATGGTTCAAGAGATGATTTCTTCATGGATATGGAACAAGGTATCTTAGTTTGCAAGAAAGGATAACAAGATGGTATGTTTTGATCAAAGGATTGCAAGTGGGACAAAAGCTAGAGTTTTGGCTTGTTGAGCTTGGAACTTGGAGTTGTCACAAGAACTTGATTAGGTGAGTTCTGTAGATAGTTTTCCCACCCTTGGGACTATGTGTTTATCCATGAAAGAAAACATGAGATTGTAGTTTATGATTTCTCCCCTTCCTCATGCCATGTCCACTAATCTTGTTAATCCTTGCCTCCTTAATGTTATTTTAAGTGTCTATGTGATTTTTAGAGTTGAAATATGCATTGGGTCATTGAAGAAAATGGTTGTTTTACACGTTCTGTTCTGTCATGGCCTGCCGGGCACGCCATTTGTCGTCGCGACAAGCTTTCTGTCGCCAGGGCGGGAAATGTGTCGCCACGGCGACAAGCTGAAAAACAGAAAGCATGACTTTCTGCCTTTCTGTCGCCACGGCGGGAAATGTGTCGCCACGGCGACAAATACAGAAAGTGACTTGAAAATTGTGTTGTTCCGAGCAAACAGCGGCAGAATTCTGTTTCATTTTCAAGGATTATATTTGAATATAAATCCCTCCATTCCTCCTTGTCAATGTTTCAAGCCAATTTATGAGAAATTGGGAAGCAAGAATTATGATAGATTAGAGAGGCATTACATATGAGGATAAGATGACAAGTAATATGTTATAGCAAGCATGTTAAGTCGTGGATTGATTAGTTAATCTCTCCACTATGATTAAGAATGAACAAGTAAGAATTTACCGCTAATCGGATCGGTCAAGGTTCCGAGGTAAACATGTAAGCATGAACAAGTTTAACTTTCATGAACGACAAGACATGATTAATGTAATGTAGGTGGCATGTATCTTGTTATCCACACCAGGGGGATACAAGGGGTTCTCATAATGAGAACGATTCAAGCCGTAAGGGACCCGCATGTCACCGAGTAAACAAGACATAGGTGTTCGTGTCTCTTGTTATCCACATCAGGGGGATACGGGAGGTTCTCGACTCAAGGGGAACGGCTCAAGCCATAAGGGACCCGCAGGACACCGAGGGAGTCCGATGTACGTACATCGGTCATGATGGGATTGTTCTCAGGGTTACTCCACCCGAGGCGCTCCGTAAAATGTATCAAGATTATGATTGTGATTATTCAAGAATGCTTTCATGTAAGATTATGTTTAAGAACAAGAGCACTAGATGTTATAAGACAAGTACAAGACATGTATAGGACAAGTAAAGAATATGATACCGATGACGATCTTAGGTTTCCCCTAATCGTCCGTTTTAGGTTCGTATCATGATTATGTTATGTTTAGGCCTCGATACGTAAAGCGTATTCTTGGCAATGTGGTCCTAGATTTCCCCTCGGCCTCCATGACACGTATAAGAAGTGAAGCCTATAACAAGTGAGATGAACCTATGACGGGTTTAGCATGCACTACCGTCTAGGAAAGCATGACCACACATGTATAATCAACCGTCAGGTTGTATTGTAGACACGTGGTGACCGTAGATTTCCCCTGAGGTTACCTATAGCCTAGGATTTAGGGGAACTCACTGAGACATTATGTCTCATCCCAATCCTTATTTGTTTCAGATAAACAGGTTGGACGTCAAGGTAACAGCCGGATGGATATTTTAGCAAGAGCTCGTTCGTACTCGCAGCATGGTGATTACGGATTACAAGGATGCATTTACCTTATCATGGACAAGAATTGTTGTATTGATAAGGGTTAATTGCACTTTTAGCCCCCTATCTTTCCAAAAGTTGCGATTTTGGCCCCCTAATTAATTAAAATACAAAACAGCCCCTTATGTATTGGATCTTTGGCAGTTTTGGCCCCCAAGGCCAATTTTGACTAGTCTTCGCTGACTTGGCACCTATAAAAAATTTACACGTGGCACCTCAATTAAGTGATGTGGGTGCCACGTCAGCGAAGACCAAGTCAAAATTAGCTTTGGGGGCCAAAACTATCAAAGATCCAATACATAAAGGGCTGTTTTGTATTTTAATTAGTTAGGGGGCCAAAATCGCAACTTTTGGAAAGATAGGGGACCAAAAGTGCAATTAAGCCTATTGATAATGTACAAACGCGTTTTGTTGTATAATATATTCATTCGAAGATTTTATTGTTGTATATTTTAATGTATCCAGTACTAAACTTAACGCACGTGCTAGACTTTCTAGATACGTCTGGTATGGGTGTTACAATTTACATTTAATACCACTTTACTTTTTAATTAAATACGAATAACATAATTGAAGTGAACGAGATAGTGGAATCAACTATGCAATAATAATTTTTAAATACACATTCTTTATGATCAAATGTTTAAATAAAATAAAAAGTATGTATTAAAAAAAAGTAATGTATGTTATTGTTGAGAAAAAATGAGAATGTGCTCTCTGCTAATGTTTTCTCAGCATGATTAGCATCGCCGCTGCCATTGTTCAATCCTCAAGTCACTTTTTATCACTCAAAAACAATTGATCATTGTTCTTACGTTAATTTTATCATTCATAAGAAATTGTCATTGTGTGTTTCATTTTTTGAACGGTGTTGATTTGATAGGGATCTTATCAAATGGGTTTCACTTTTTTTTTTCTCACTTTGTGTTGTTCGCACTGTTTCCAACAAAATTCCAATTGTTAATCACACTTGATTCCCATTCTTTGTGTTTAGAAATTCGGTGATTGTTCACGATATTCATTCTTCTCACGATGTATCTTCCTCTAATGGTTTCTTTAATTCAACTATCTTTCTCGTCGCTAGCATGGTATTTAATTGCCCTTGGCCCTGCGTGGCTGAATAAATCATGCAATTAATTATATTGAATCAAAGAGCTTAAGATACTACAACTGCGTTTTCTCAAGATATGCATTATTTCAGTTTCATAAAACTCGGAGCGGAAACTCAACATACATAATATCTCATCAACATGTAATAATCCTCAAATACATGAGTAATAAAATATCAATATCGTATCTTAGATTTCAAATACATAACCATAGTCTCAACAAATAAAATCCAACAACGGATAAATGACAATAAACATAAATTCCCAACACCCTAATCTGAGCCTAACTAGACTTCGAGCAAAAGGTAAATGAGGTAGCTCCACGCTAATCCTCAAGCAACTCACAAGCAATAAGATAACCAGCCCTGCACGTCGTCTACCCATTCATACATATGTACATATTCAACATTCGTAGAATACTAACATTGTAACACCCCGTTTTCCCAACATAAAAATTTCACATATAAATCAGAGTCATTGAACATAAACGGAATGTCACACTTCATTTCATAAAATTTGTTGGGTATTTGAGTATTGGCTTCATTGTTGCTAAAACAAATATCCATGTTTGTGTTGCTAGATACAAAGTCCAACATGTTTTAGGCATTTCTGTAAGATGTTGGATACAATGTTCCAACATCCTGGCACGGTTCAGTGTGTCTGGTTTTATGCCTATTTGTACGCGCGCTTTTTCTTATTAACGAAACCTCGTTTTCATATCTTGGTGGCTAAGCAACGCGCATATCTGTACAGAATCAGATCGTTTGTGATTTCATAAGATTGTGCTATTTAATTAGGAAAGTTTTGGAGGTGATCAGGATGTTCCTAGTTATGTGCCTACATATTAGGAGTTTCCTTTTCTGGTTCTATTGTTCGTGAAATGGATCACCGGTTTGTTCTGAAGCCCAACAAGTTATTTTGACTCGTATTGCTTCAGTATAAATACAAGACTACAAGACCTAATTCATCACCAAAGCCGTCAAACTAAAAAGGTTTAGTTGTTAGGGTTTTAAGTCTTTGTGCGTTCTACTCTTGTATCATGTTGATGCAAGTTTAGTTCTGATTTATGGTGAGCCTTTCGTGTATCATCTTGATACATGTTTAGGACTGTGCTTTGAGTTGTATTTTGTGCACTCCTCTGAAACTTTTAAGCAAAGAGGTAGGTAGATTGTGTACTACACCAAGGTTGTGAAACAAGGTGTTAGTTGGATGTTTTGAAGGTAACTTCATATTTGATTGAGTCTGTAAACTGAGAATCACAGAGGCTGCGATCTGTTGTAAGGGAGTGAGATGGGATCTCAGATCTAGGAGTTCCTAGGTTGAAGTCTAGACGGGTAGGTCCTAGGTCATATAGTGCAAATGTGGTTTGCTGAGAGCTATTGAATATGGACTACACTAGTGGATTTTCTTCCTGGCTTGGTAGCCCCCAGATGTAGGTGAGTTGTGCTGAACTGCGTTAACAAACTCTTTGTGCCGTTTACTTTCCTGTCGTTTATTTTGCTGTTTGTTTATGCTTACTGCTAGTATGATGTTGGAACATTAAACAGAACATCTGCTTTCTGCGCATCTGGTATTGAAACATCATACAAAAACTGCTTTTAACTAACGCGCTAAACATTCAACATCTGTTATATTTGTCTTGATCTGTCTGTTTTCAGCTAGCTCGATGTTAAAACATCTTACTCGACATTCTGTTTGTATCTGATGTTGAAACATCGTGTAAAACATAAGTAAGATAGCCTGCCGGAATTTCAATTGGTATCAGAGCAGGCACCCGACCTGCTACTGGGTGAGCTCCAGGGAAGATAAATTCTGGACTCATGGACAGATTCAAGGAAGGAGGTAATTGAGTTGTTTATTATTTATATATGCCTATTAAAGAGGAGTATTACCTGAGGGGGAGCATTATTTTTAACTAATCTGATGATGTCATTATGCTAGTTTATGTGATTAATGTATGGATGGATGTGGGTCTGTTATGTTTCTGGTGTACTGATGTCTTACCAGATGTTCTAACACCCTATTGTGAGAATTTATTTTTCTCTGAAGTTGGTTGTTTGTGGGAGTTTATTTCTCCCTTGATTTTTCTGTGAGGCTGGGTTCTATCTCTATTCTGTTGTATATGCCTATGATGTTCTTGGAAATGTTCGAACATGTCCAATTATGCATTACTGTTATTTTTGAAGATGTTCTTTTGAAGTAATGATGAAGTTTGTTACTTTCTTTCAAGATGAGTTCTTGTGTTTAAATGAAAGAAGGTATGATTTATTATCTTAGACCAGCACCCTAGTATTAAGACTGCCAATGTTATTGCTAAGAAGAGGGGATCTCCTCTTATGTTGCACTATAAGTTGCTTGGTGCGGATCATGTTCCAGACATTGTTGGTACATCTAGAAGTGCTCCTACTGCTGGTCTCGTATCTTCTGGAGGTAGATTGTTTGGGGTATTATTTTTATGTTCGGCCATTTCTGCATCTATTTTGCATGGTGGTATTCTATTTGGTGCATTCTCGAACAGTCTTATTTTTCCTGATGCTGAGTTGATGTGCCAGAGGAGGTTGAAACATCTCATCTGTCTAAGTTTTTATTTCTCCTCTTGAAGTTTTCCTGTAGCATGTCTTGTACTGCTGTGGTATATACTCCTGAAGGTTTTATGTTGGCATATTTTATGGCTAAAAAGGGGGAGAAAAATGGTATATCTATACTCTCTATATGTCTGTGTATGTGCTGTTATGTGTTATTCTGCATTTATTTTGCAGATTTTCCTGTTATGCATGTATTCTCTGGTGTTGTATTTATTTTGCAACTATTCCAGGTTGTGTGCAGATGTTGAGACTCATGATGCAACATCTTGTTGTTCTTAATGATGATCTGAGAATTTGTTCTCAGTACTTTTATATTGTACATGTTCACTCGAAAGTTGGAACATGTCTAAGAAGACTTGTGTAGATGTTAGCACTTGTGCTACAACATCTCTATGATGGTTTCTGAGAATTTATTTTTCTCAGATGTCGTACATGTTCCCTGCAGTTGCTCTATAGAAGGTTGGAACATGTATGAGAGACCTTGTGTAGATGTTGGCACTGAAGCTGCAACATCTTGATGTTGATCTGAGAATTTATTTTTCTCAGTATTTCTGTTGTACATGTTTCCTACTGATGTGCTATAATATGATGGAACATGTCTATCTGTATGACTTGTAAAAGTCTAGGAGAGTTTGTGTGACCTTTGATAGGTCTGCTAGCATGTATCTGCTGATAGGATTGCTAGTTTGTGAATATTCTTTGAATGTCTTATGCCCAGATCCTGAAGTTTTTCTGTCTATGCATTAAGAGCTTTTGAGTGTTCATATTTTCTGTATGCATGTATTTAGGGGGAGTAATGGAATATTGCTGTAAGTAATCACTCATAAATTCATAATATTCAGAGGGAGTGATTGAAGGATGTTGAGTCAGAAGTTTAGACATTTGTGTCTGTCACTTGTAAGTATGGGAATTTATTTTTCCCTTGCTTCTTTATATGGTTGGTGACAGTACTCTGAAGGCATCCATGTCTGTCACTCTGTAAGTATAGGAATTTATTTTTCCTGTGATTCTATGGTTGGTTGGTGATACTACTCTGTAGGTATGGGAAATTTATTATTTCCCTTGCCTCTATGTGTGGCAGGTACTCCTGTCTGATGTTGTGAAGGATGTTGGAACATCCAAACCTGTGTGGGAATTTATTTTTCCCTGATCTGATGATTGTTGTATAGGAATTTATTTTTCCTCTGCTTGTTTGGTACTTGTGAGACTATGCTACTATCTTATCCTCTGCTGCATGTCTCTGATATATGTAATACTTTCTTATCTCTTAACTCTGAGTGTTAAGAGTATGGTGTTTTCTTTCTTCATGATTGGTTTGTTCAAGCTATGATTGAAGACTGTGTAAGGTATTCTTTTGGTTTGTGCACACCTCTTTAGTTGTACTGTCTTGCTGCTCCTTCTTCTTGAATAGGTGTTCGTGATGACTTGAGGAAGTGTATCGAAGGTATCTCTTTAGATATTATGTGTTGGTCGTTTCCTCATAAGAATGTGCTCTTATTGTTTGAAGAAATGGAAGATGTATCCCTCTGCTTTATGAAATGGGAGCTTGTGTGTTAGTAAACACTCTATGGTTGCATCTTTGAGGGGGAGTGATACTCTGAGGTGTACTGCAGTTGCTAGTTTATATGGAAATTTATTTTTACCATCTTGTCGAATGTTTGATTGGATGCTGGAACATTCTGTGTAGCTTCTGCATGTTTTATGGGAATTGATTTTTCCCTTGAGTGTCCGCTGTTGCAAGACTCTGATTTTCTATTATGGTACCTATTTCTCTTTTCTACTATTTCATATGATGATTATTTGTGAAAAATTGTGAAAGTAGATCCTGAGATTTGTGATATACTTCTTCTGAGTCATGAAGATTATGATGTGACTGAAGACCTATATCTTTTGGTATTTATTCGAAATTTGAGTATGTGTACCTTTCTTCATGGTTGATTGTTTGTGATGATTGAAGAAAAGGTTACGTGTGTTATCTCTCGGTTTTGATTGGATTGGCCTCAAGTTGTTTTAGCCAAAAATTTGCCAAATGGGGAGATTGTTGGGTATTTGTGTTTGCTGCATTATTGCTAAAACAAATATCCTCGTTCTATAAGTTGGAACCAATGTTCTAACATGTGCTGGATGATGATTCAACATGTCCATTTTGCAGTTGTGTTACTTTTCTTCATGGTTGTGGATTGAAGAAATGTATGTGTGGTATCTCTCTACCTTGTCTGTATGGCCTCAGTTTGTTTTATCAACAAATAAATCCAAAGGGGGAGATTATTGGGTATTTGAGTATTGGCTTCATTGTTGCTAAAACAAATATCCATGTTTGTGTTGTTGGATACAAAGTCCAACATGTTTTAGGCATTTCTGTAAGATGTTGGATATGATGTTCCAACATCCTGGCACTGGTCAGTGTGCCTGGTTTTATGCCTATTTGTACGCGCGCCTTTTCTTATTACGGAAACCTCGTTTTCATATCTTGGTGGCTAAGCAACGCACATATCTGTACACAATCAGTACGTTTGTGATTTCCTAAGATTGTTCTATTTAATTAGGAAAGTTTTGAAGGTGATCAGGATGTTCCTAATTATGTGCCTACATATTAGGAGTTTCCTTTTCTGGTTCTGTTGTTCATGAAATGGATCACCGGTTTGTTCTGAAGCCCAACAAGTTGTTCTGACCCGTATTGCTTCAGTTTAAATACAAGACTACAAGACCTAATTCATCACCGAAGCCGTCAATTTAAAGGTTTAGTTTTTAGGGTTTTGAGTCTTTGTGCGTTCTACTCTTGTATCATGTTGATGCAAGTTTAGTTCTGATTTATTGTGAGTCTTTCGTGTATCATCTTGATATATGTTTAGAACTGTGCTTTGAGTTGTATTTTGTGCACTCCTCTGAAGCTTTTAAGAAAAGAGGTAGGTAGATTGTATACTACACCGAAGTTGTGAAACAAGGTGTTAGTTGGATGTTTTGAAGGTAACTTCATATTTGGTTGAGTCTGTAATCTGAGAATCACAGAGGTTGTGATCTGTTGTAAGGGAGTGAGATGGGATCTCAGATCTAGGAGTTCCTAGGTTGAAGTCTAGACGGGTAGGTCCTAGGTCATATAGTGCAAACGTGGTTTGCTGAGAGCTATTGAATATGGACTACACTAGTGGATTTTTCCTTCCTGGCTTGGTAGCCCTCAGATGTAGGTGAGTTGTGCCAAACTGGGTTAACAAACTCTCTGTGCCGTTTACTTTCCTGTCGTTTATTTTGTTTTTTGTTTATGCTTACTGCTAGTATGATGTTGGAACATTAAACGGAACATCTACTTTCTGCGCATCTGGTATTGAAACATAATATAAAAATAGCTTCTAACTAACGCGCTAAACATTCAACATCTGTTATATTTGTCTTGATCTGTCTGTTTTCAGCTAGCTCGATGTTAAAACATCTTACTCGACATTCTGTTTGTGTCTGATGTTGAAACATCGTGTAAAACATAAGAAAGCTAGCCTGCCAGAATTTCAAAATCATAAACGGAATGCTACACATCTTAAGAATCATAAATGGAATAAATAACAATTCATCCTTCATAAATTGGTCAACATAAATATTCAAAAACTTCGCAGCAGATTTTAATTCAACAACATAATTAGTCTTGGCACGAAGGCCTCATCAAAACATCTCGTAATAATCCAAAAACTAAATCAAAGTCATGTAAAATCATAAGCAGTACGTAAGGAATAGAAAATAGCCACAAAAGTTCCCATCCCGTTACGTATCAGAGCACCTAAAGACACAGTGAGAGATAGCCACTCACGATAGCAATCAACAGCTACTTATTCTCGATCACCTGCAAGTTACTCATACAAAGAGCAACATTTCCAAGCAGAAGGGGTGAGATTCACAAACAATAATGTTAAGCATATAATTCAATAATTACATTTAACAACATAAACATCATCAACATATCATAACAATGGTCATGTAGCATCATTATCATCATCATAATCAACTTCATAATCAACATCAATATACTTCATAAATCAACTTAACAACTTGACTCAACAATGCAACTTAACTCGACTATGCAACTCTATCATTTTACTCATGCATGTGGTACCATTATAGGGCATAAGCCCTCGTCGCTTTTGAGCATAAATATACTCCTAGGGCATGAGCCCTCGTCGTTATTGAGCAAAAGCTCCTAGGGCATGAGCCCTCGTCTTTATTGAGCAAAAGCTCCTAGGGCATGAGCCCTCGTCTTTAAATGAGTATGCATGGACTCAAAATCTTACAATTTAGACAACATGAACGTCTTATATGACTCAAATAATTTGGATCAACATCTCACATCTTAGACCGACACATGCAACTTTAATCAATAGTAAACAACAATATGGCAGCACAACAATAATCTCAAGATATAACAATATCAAAATGTAATCATCGTCTCAAAACATCACTTATAATTCACATAATGCATATACGATTATATATATCATCAGTAACAACATTAAATCATCTTATAAAAACTTCACAGATCATCATTAATATTATAATCAAACATCAACAATTCATCATATAACATCGTATTCAAACATCAACAATTCATCATGCATATTTGTAAAAACATAATAAATTATGCATAACATATTTCCATGTCAAACCAAGGATACTAGAAACATATCACAATTATCAACAACTTTCATGTTTATACCAAAGACCAATTTAAAAAAGAGACGTGTGAAAAAGGCGCAAAAACATGAAACAGAGAATGCTGTCACCGTACAATTTTGCTAAGACCTCCTTGGAGTATTTTCATCATAAATCAAAAATCAAAAGTCATTTTCACGTCAAACCATAGCCACTGGAAAGCTAACAAAATTATCTAAAACTTTCATGTTTCCACCCAAGGCCAATTCTGTACCGATCAATACCAGTTTTCGTTTCGAAATCGAAAAAGTTGTGCAGAAAGTCCATAAAAATTCACTGTGACCTACATGCAGTAATTTGACCATAACTCAAGTTCTATAAATCATTTTGACGTCTGACCAACGGCATTAGAAAACTAATATCCATACCTACAACTTTCATGTACACCTAAGCCCAATTCCGCACCGATCAATACAAGTTTTCATTTCAAAATTCGGGACAGAGATAAGAAAAATCAGGAAAAGTAACTTATATTATTCAAACTTTAAATTCATTCAAAATCATCACAATCAACAACAACAACTCAACATAATTCATACCCAATTCATAATATGACATTAACAACAAAAATCATCAACAACCACAAATAAACAACAACATAACATAAATCATCAATTATCACTCTTAACCCTAATTCTCCAATTCTCAAGAACTAAACCTACAACATGTTAAATGAAATTTTCAGAATCATATAGACTCGAGATTATTGAATGATAGTCCCACCCTTACCTTAAGAAATCGAAATCGCAGCCTCTCTTTGTCCTCTTCTCTTCTCTTGACTTTTCTCCCTTTTCTCCAAAACTGATCGTACGTTAAAAAGTTTCTAACCTAGCTTCTCTCCTATTTATATCTCCTCTTTCTATTCTATCTTATTCCTCTTTCTCCCCCAAAACTCTCTAAAATCTCAAAACAACCCCTCATCTCAATATTTATTTTATTTTCAAATCTTATTTTATTGAACAATAAAATAAGCCACAACACCTTATAAAATCTCTAAAATCACATAAATCACGTAAATCTTATAAATATATTCTATACTCCATAAAACAATCAAATAATCAAAACGGGCGTTACAACTCTCCCCAACTTATAAGATTTTCGTCCTCAAAAATTTACCTCAAGCAAACAACTCTGGATAAGATTCCAGCATCTTACTCTCTAGCTCCCACGTCAATCTTTCACCAGTCGCTCCGCCCCAAACGACATTCACAAGAGGTATCTATTTGCCTCTCAATTGCTTCACCTCACGACCTTCAATTCTCACTGGTAAGGTCTCAACCGTAAGGTTATCTCTAACTTGCACATCATCTCTTTGGATCACATGAGATGGATCCGAAACATACTTCCGAAGTTGCGACACATGAAACACATCGTGCAAATTCAAAAGATGCGGTGGTAAACCCACTCGGTACGCCACCGTTCCAACTCTTTCTGATATCTGTTACGAACCAATAAACCTTGGAGTCAACTTCTTTGACTTCAATGCACGACCCACAACGGTCATGGGAGTAACTCTTAGGAATACATGATCTCCCTCTTGAAACTCAAGGTCTTTCCTACGCTTATCATGATAACTCTTTTGTCGACTCTGTGACGCTTTCATCTTTTCTTGAATCATCTTTACCTTCTCAGTAGTCTGTTGAACAATCTCTGGTCCTAAAACCACATTCTCACCTGACTCAAACCAACACAACGGAGTTCTACATCTCCAACCATACAAAGCATCAAAAGGTTCCATTCCGATACTAGAATGATAACTATTATAGTACGTCAACTCTATCAATGGAAGATGACTATCCCAAGTTCCTCCTTGCTCAAGTACACAAACTCTCAACAAGTCTTCCAACGACTGAATCGTTCTTTCCGACTGACCATCTGTCTGCGGATGGTACGCCGAACTCAACCTCAACTTAGAACCTAAAGCCTCTTGCAGACTCTTC
This sequence comes from Medicago sativa, assembly GCF_051527215.1. NCBI lineage: Eukaryota > Viridiplantae > Streptophyta > Magnoliopsida > Fabales > Fabaceae > Medicago > Medicago sativa. The sequence goes on along the minus strand of NC_140755.1, from coordinate 33,236,407 downwards.
CAAAATCTAGAAGTAAATCTCGGATCTCTATCTGATACAATGCTCGAAGGAACACCATGCAGCTTCACTATATCTCGAATATAAATCTCTGCCAACTGAGCTACAGGAAAACTGATATTAATCGGAATAAAATGAGCCGACTTCGTCAGTCTATCAACAATCACCTAAATAGTGTCATTCCCTTTAGGAGTATTCGGCAAACTCGTCACAAAATCCATGGATATACTATCCCATTTCCACTCTGGCACATCTAAAGGTGTCATCAACTCAGCAGGTTTCTGATGCTCCACTTTCGACTTCTAACAAACCAAACAAGAATACACGAACTGTGCCACATCACGTTTCAATCCAGACCACCAAAACAACTTCTTCAAATCATGATACATCTCCGTAGCTCCCGGGTGAATACTCAAGCTACTTCTATGACTCTCTTCAAGAATCATCTTCTTCATCTCGTCATCGTCTGGAATACAAATTCTACCTCGAAATCTCAACACACCTTGATCATCGACCTTAAAGTCACTATCTTCAGTCTGATTATTTGCAACCAACAAGTCCACAAAATTAACATCCACTTTTTGCGCTTCTTTAATACTTTTCAAGAAATCACTATCAATCTTCAGCATTCCCAGCTTTACACTCTGAGGTGACCATTCACAAACTAAACTCAAATCTCTAAACTATTCCAGCAACTTAAACTCTTTAGCCATCATAGCAGACATATGTAAAGTCTTCCTACTTAAGGCATCTGCAACAACATTAGCTTTACTCGGATGATAATAAAAACCAAAGTCATAATCTTTCAATAATTCGAGCCACCTTCGCTGTCTCATATTCAATTCCTTCTGATCAAACAAATACTTCAAGCTCTTGTGATCACTGAACACTTCAAATCTCAAACCATACAAGTAATGTCTCCAAATCTTTAGCACAAATACAACTGCAGCTAATTTAAGATCATGAGTAGGATAATTTCGTTCATGAATTCTCAACTGTCTTGATGCATAAGCAACCACTTTACCATCTTGCATAAGCACACCACCTAAGCCCAATTTGGACGCATCACAATACACAACAAAAGGTTCATCGGACTTCGGCAAAATCAAGACTGGAGCCATCGTCAAACGCTTCTTCAACTCACTAAAACTGTTCTCATAATGAACATCCCACACAAAGGCTTTACCTTTACAAGTCAATTGCGTTAACAGAAGTGCCAACTTAGAAAATTCTTCTATAAATCTTCTGTAATAACCAGCCAATCCCAAAAAGCTTCTAATCTCTGTGACCGACTTAGGAGTCTCCCATTGTGATACCGCATCAACTTTAGATGGATCAACTGCAATACCCTTACCAGAAATAACATGGCCAAGAAAACTCACCTCTTCTAACCAGAATTCACACTTTGACAATTTAGCATAAAGTTTCTTCTCTTTCAGCACTTGCAAAGCCATCCTCAAATGTTCAGTATGTTCTTCCTTAGACTTGGAATAAATCAAAATATCATCAATGAATACCACCACAAAACGATCCAAAAATGCATGAAAAATGCAATTCGTATACTCCATAAACACACCAGGTGCATTTGTAACACCGAAAGGCATCACTTTATACTCATAATGTCCATAACGTGTTCTAAAAGATGTCTTCTGCATATCTTCATCTTTCACTTTAATCTGGTGATAACCCGATCTCAAGTCAATCTTGCTAAACACACGTGCACCCCCTAACTGATCCATCAAGTCGTCAATTCTTGGAAGTGGATACATATTCTTTATAGTTACCATACTACCATCTTTCTTTATAGGATACATATTCTTTGACATGAAAATATGTTATGTATAATTTATTATGTTTTTACAAAGATGCATGATGAATTGTTGATGTTTGAATACGATGTTATATGATGTCTTAGTTGTTGAGTTCTTAAGATGTTAAGATGTTAAGATGCTAAGTTGTTGAGTTGTTAAGATGTTAAGATGTTAAGATGCCAAGTTGTTGAGTTGTTAAGATGTTAAGATGCCAAGTTGTTGAGTTGGTAAGATGTTAGGATGTTAAGATGTCAAGTTGTTGAGTCTATTCATACAAACGATGAGGGCTTAAGCCCTGGAGCATTTTGCTCAATAGTGACGAGGGCTCAAGCACTGGAGCCTTGTGCTCAATAGCGACGAGGGCTCAAGCCCTGGAGCCTTGTGCTCAAAAGTGACGAGGGCTCAAGCCCTGGGAGCCTTTTATGCTCAATAGAGACGAGGTCTTATGCCCTGAATGGTACCACATGCATGATGTCTTAGTTGTTGTTGCATTGTCAAAGTTAAAGAGTTGTTGTTGCATCATCCTTGATGTCTAGTCGAAGTTGTGGATGTCGTAGTTGATCTATTGTCGTTGTTGCCAAGTTATCAATAAATTAAGGAGTTGAATTAAGAAGTATTATGATGAAGTAACATAGTTAAATAAGTGTTATTTAGGTTGTTAAATTCTGCTGATGAATTATATGCTTATTATTATTGAATATGAAATCTCACCCTTCTGCTTGGAAATGTTGCTCTTCGTATGAGTAACTTGCAGGGGATCGAGAATAAGTAGCTGTTGATTGCTGTCGTGAGTGGCTATCTCTCACAGTGTCTTTAGGTGCTCTGATACGTAACGAGATGGGAAATTTCGTGGCTATTTTCTATTCCTTACGTACTGCTTATGATTTTACATGACTATGATTTAGTTTTTGGATTATTACGAGATGTTTTGATGAGGCCTTCGTACCAAGACTAATTATGTTGTTGAATTAAAATCCGCTGCGATGTTTTTAAATATTTATGTTGACCAATTTATGAAGGATGAATTGTTATATATTCCGTTTATGATTTTATGAAAAGAAGTGTGACATTCCGTTTATGTTGAATGACTCTGATTTATATGTGAAATTTTTATGTTGGGAAAACGGGGTGTTACACAATCCGATACGCTACAACTCCAACCTTTTCAACAATCTCAAATGGTCCAACAAAACGCGGTGTCAACTTCCAACATTTCAAAGCACGTCCATCACCGGTAACATGATTCACTCTAAAAAACACATGATCACCAACTTAAAACTCAATATCCTTCCTCTTTTTATCATGATAACTCTTCTGCCTACTTTAAGACGCTCTCATCTTCTCCTAAATCATCTTCACCTCCTCCGTAGTCTCTTGCACAACTTTCGGTCCTAACAAAGCACTTTCTCCTGACTCATACCAACACAACGACGTTCTACACCTCCTACCATACAAAGCCTCAAGCGGCGCCATCCCCATAGTAGAATGAAAATTGTTGTTGTAAGTAAACTCAATCAACGGTAAACATTCAGCCTAACTTACATCTTGTTCCAAAACACAAGCTCTCAACAAGTCTTCCAAAATCTGAATAGTCCTCTCTGTCTGCCCATCAGTCTGAGGAGGATGCGCAGAACTCAACCTTAACTTAGTTCCCAAAGCCGCTTGAAAGATCTCCCAAAACTTAGAAGTAAACCTCGAATCTCTGTCAAACACAATGCTAGAAGGAATACCATGCAATGTAACCACCTGCCATGCAATCTTAACTTAGTTCAAGAGGAAGGGAACTTTGGAGCTTTGGGAGAGTTTATATCTTCTCCTTGATTTTCTAGGGTATGCTTTTATCTTTATAAATTTGTTTTTAGTTACCATGTGTAACTAAATATTTTTAGGTTAGAGTTCTAAGATGAATCTTTGTTTATTTTTATTGCATGTTTATTTAATATAATATCATTTATTTTATTTATTTTTTGTTCGCTATTGAGTTCCTGATTTAGTTATTTATTTCAAAGGAGCGTAACCTTAGATTAGGTATTTAGGTTGTGACAGGGCCTAATATTGTTATTACTATCTTGCTGTTTATATCTTGATATTTATAGCATTATAGTAGTAACTATTTGTCTAGGAAGTAAGTAGTTATTAACTAGCGAAAGATACTGAAAGAGAGTTAACCATAATAGTACGTACTTAGGATGTGACATTACTAAGATTGAGTATTAACTCTGCTGAACCAAGCATGTAACTGGTTAGTAATTAGGGAAACAAGCGTGTCCGGGGAATAAACCTTTATCTAACCATTCTCTTGAAACTCTTAGTAAGGTAGATGACATAAGGCTGTCCGTTTGTAGAACTACTAAGAGCATAGAGAGGGTGTGCTATAAGTGTCCTAAGATTCGTAGATGGGTTGAACTAATGGAACCTTGGCCTTCACTGCCTTAGGAAATACTGGAATGCCAATTTAAGTTTATGTTTCAATTACCTTTGAATTAGCAAGAACCTGCACGTAAGGATCACCGTGTGATCAACAGGTGCAGTTAGCCATATGAGGGGATAGACCTATAATCAACCGCGATAGTAAGGTCCCGCACATAAGGATAACCGTGCGATCAGCAAGTCAACTTGATGACCGACTAGGTTAGAATGTCCGAACAACCTCATCACTTGTATAGTCTACCTAAGATAAATAAACATTGCGCCATTGCCGGGGATTGTTGATATTTTTGACTGAATAATTCAAATTACTTATCCTCGTGAGAAAAATTATTTTCATATTATGACTACACTTAACACTTATAAGCTTATAGACACTATTCATTTCTCTTTAGAGAACTCTTTTCTCACATTTTTGAAAGATACGCAACACACTCTTTCTGCCATAACTAATAGAATAAAAGAGACCGATTTTGGTTATCAAAATAGAATCTCGAACATGGAAACTAAGCTGCGTAACATACAAGATCTATTTAGTGCTACTTAAAATACATGCCACACTGGGATGGTTGTTGAATTAAGAAGTAAGAAGGTTCTAATACCTCTAGAACTAAGAAAAAACGAGTAGTTTAAGAACCTCCTATAATGGTGTTAGAAAAATAACCCCAGCTTGAAGAAGAAGTTCTGATTGATTTGGTTGAACAACCACCTGAAAATGAACTAGAACAGGAAGAAATAAGAATTGAAAGGGAAATAGTTGTGCCTCATCCCAAACCTAGTAAAACCCCTAACCCCCATGTTAGAAAGAAACCTATAAGTAAGGAAGAGGAAGAGGAGTTTTACAGATTTATCGAGTTGTTGAAAAACTTACAAGTAAACATCTCTTTGGCTAAAGCATTAAAGAAAATGCCAATCTACGCAAAATTCATTAATGAGCTTCTCTATAAAAAAAAAAGGATTACCTAGGGAAGAAGCAATTTTACCAATCGAAGATTGTAGTGCCATCAACCAGAAGAAAATACCCCAAAAGAAAACTGATCCTGGAAGTTTTACCATCCTTTGCTCTATAGGACAATTACACATAGGCAAGGCATTGTGTGATTTTGGAGCAAGTATCAACTTGATGCCTTTGACCATGATGAGAAAGTTGGGGGATTTGGTTGTTAAACCAGCTAAAATGACACTATCTTTAGCAGACCGTTCTATAAAACACCCATATGGAATAGTAGAAGATGGACTAGTAAAAGTGGTAAGATTTGTGTTTCCAGTTGACTTTGTGATTATGGACATGGAAGAAGATAGCGAATGTCCATTGCTTCTAGGAAGACCTTTCTTAGCTACCGGAAGGGCAATGATTAATATGGAAGCCGACGAGGTGATGTTGTGAATAAAGGATGAACATATAAAATTTAAAGAGATCGTGGAGGATATGATTGAGGAACTGGCAACACGAAGTGGAAGTACTGATCACTTAGAAAGAGTTATTTAGGAATCAAGTTCTAAAGAAGATACGAACCTATATCAGGAAACTGAAGACATACTCGAACAATTAAACTCTCCCCAGAGACTGATACAACCAAAAAAAAAACCCTGGATCAGACTAAAAAATATGAGGTAAATACCCCCGAAACTTAAGGAACTCCCTTCACACCTTAATTATGTCTTTCTTGGAGGACACCGTCAGCATCCTACTATAATGAACAATACCCTAATCAAACTTCAAGAAAAACATTTATTGGAAGTCCTTACAGAACATAAAAAGGCTTTGGGATGGAGCATCAGAGATCTAAAGGGGATTAGCCCAACGTTATGCATGCAAAAGATTAAAATGGAAGAAGTTTATAAACTAATAGTGGAACCACAAAGACGCCTCAATCCAACCATGAAAGAGGTGGTAAAAAAAGAAGTTTTGAAACTACTAGACACTGGGATGACCTATCCAATATCAAACAGCTCATGGGTGAGCCCAGTACACGTTGTTCCAAAGAAAGAGGGATGCTAGTTATAAAAAATGAAAAGAACGAACTCATTCCGACACAAACAGTTACAAGTTGGCGTATGTTCATAGATTACCGTAAATTGAACCAAGCAACACGAAAAGACCACTTTCCATTACAATTCATGGACCAAATGTTGGAACGTTTGGCAGGACAAAAATAGTATTGTTTCCTAGATGGGTACTCAGGATACAATCAAATAGTAGTTGACCCGAAAAATCAAGAGAAAACCGCATTCACATGCCCATTCGGAGTTTTCTCTTACAGAGGATGTCGTTCAGAATTTGCAATGCTCCAGCCACCTTGCAAAGGTGTATGCTCTCAATTTTCACCGACATGATGGAAGAATCTATAGAGGTGTTTATGGATGATTTCTCTGTCTTTAGAAAGTCTTTCGAGTGGTGTCTAAAAAACCTTTCGGTTATACTTAAGAGGAGTAGTGAGACAAATTTAGTTTTAAACTGGGAAAAATGTCACTTCATGGTTACAGAGGGAATTGTCCTAGGACGCAAAATCTCTTCGACATGAATTGAGGTAGATCAAGCCAAGCTAGAAGTTATAGAAAAACTACCTCCGCCGGTCAATCTCAAAGGTATAAGAAGCTTTCTAGGACATGCAAAGTTTTATAGGAGGTTCAAAAAAGATTTTTGAAAAATCTCCAAGCCTCTTTGCAACCTCCTCACCAAGGACAGTGAGTTCAAGTTCGATAAAGCTTGTTTTCAAGCATTTGAGAGTCTAAATGAAAAATTGGTAACTGCTCCAGTGATCGTTTCTCCTTACTAAAACCTTCCTTTCGAAATAATGTGTGATGCGAGTGACTATGCCGTTGGAGCCATTTTGGGCCAACGTAAGAACATATTCTTCCATGCGATATATTACTCCAGCAAAGTTCAAAAATGAAAATCAAATCAACTATGCAACTACAGAGAAGGAACTGTTGGTAGTAATATTTGCTCTGGAAAAATTTAGGCAATATCTAATAGGGTCCAAAGTAACCATTTTTACTGATCATGCTGCTTTAAAATATTTACTAATCAAAGGGGATTCCAAACCCCGACTTCTTAGATGGATTTTTATATTATAGGAATTTGATTTAGAAATCAGAGATAAAAAGGGAGTAGAGAACGTGGTGGCTGATCATCTTTCAAGGCTCGAAAATAAAGAAGTGACAAGCAAGGAAAGTAGCATAAAGGAGAGTTTCCCAGATGAAGAGTTATTTGAAATTACAGGAAGAGCTTGGTTCGCAGACATGGTAAATTTCAAAGCAAGCAATAAAATGTCGGAGGAGTTAACATGGTACCAAAGGAACATATTCTATAAATAAGATAACAAATACATATAGGATGAACCTTACTTATTCAAAGTAGGGAACAATGGAGAACTCATACGATGTGTAGCAGAGAAAGAGGCTGAAAGCATACTATGGCATTGTCACAGCTCCCCAGACGGAGGGCATCATGGAGCCGATCGAACAACAGCCAAGATACTTCGAAGTGGTTTTTTTGGCCAACTCTATTCAAATATAGTTAAGACTTTGTGAAAAGATGCAACGAATGTCAAAGGACAGGAGGAATGTCTAGAAGAAATGAAATGCCCCAAAATGGAATACTAGAAGTTGAACCATTTGACTTTTGGGGAATAGACTTCATGAGACCTTTTCCTAATTCAGGCATCAATCAGAGTATTCTCGTTTGTATTTATTATGTGACAAAATGGGTAGAAGCTATTTCCGTGCCATGAAATGGCACGCAAACTGTGATGGCCTTTTATGAGAAAAAACATTTTTTATCGATTTGGAGTATCCATAATATTAATTAGTGATTGAGGGAGCCATTTATGTAACATATTACTAACTAACCTTCTAGATAAATACAAAGTCAACACAAGGTGGCCACCCCTTATCACCCACAAACCAGTGGACAAGTTGAAGTATCAAATAGGCAAATAAAACATTCTTGAAAAAACAATCAACAGTTCAAGAAAAGATTGGTCTAGCAAATTAGATGATGCATTATGGGCTTACAGGATAGAATTCAAAAGTCATTTGAAGTTAACCCCATATCAATTGGTATATGGAAATTCCTGCCATCTACCATTATAATTTGAACGCAAGGCTTATTGGGCTACCAAGTTTCTTAATTTCGACCCTAGAGCAGCAGGAAGAAAAATGATCAACCAATTACATGAATTGGAAGAAATAAGACTCAACGCGTATGAGAATGTAGTGTTATACAAAGAGAGAACTAAGAAGTACCACGACCAACACATAATTAAGAAGACATTCAATCCAAGACAATTGGTGTTAATGTTTAAATTCATGATTCAAGTTTTTTCTAGGAAAACTTAGATCAAAATGGACTGGGCCATAAAAAGTAGTAGAAGTATCACCGCATGGAGCAGTAGAATTAGAAGATCCCGAAGGGAAAGAAACATTCATGGTAAACGGGCACGAATTAAAACCATATCTAGGGTACCGAGAGGAAACATTGGAGGCAACCCATTATTTTTTATTTTCTGCATTTTCTTTTTGCTAAGCTGAGATGATCTAACTAATCAATTTCTTTTTTTTTCTATTGCTTTTCTTTCAAGTATTATCTAATAAAAACTGCACCTTAAGCAAAGAAGATACATGATCAAAAGTTGATCAGAAGCTGTATAGAGGTATGATAGGTTCTTTGTTATATCTCACTGCATCTAGACCTGATATTTTATTCAGTGTATGCTTGTGTGCAAGATTCCAGTCGGATCCTAGAGAATCTCATTTAACAGCTGTTAAGAGGATCTTTAGATATCTGAAAGGAATAAAAAATCTTGGACTCCTTTATAGGAAATCCCTAGATTATAAGTTGGTTAGCTTCTTTGATGCTGATTATGCTGGTGATAGGATTGAAAGAAAATCAACCAGTGGAAACTGTCAGTTTCTTGGTGAGAATATGATATCCTGGGCTAGCAAAAGACAAGAAACTATTGCTGTGTCTACAGCAGAAGCAGAATACATCCCAGCTGCAAGTTGTTGTACACAACTACTTTGGATGAAACATCAGTTAGAGGATTATCAGATTAATGCTAATAGTATTTCCATTTATTGTGATAATACTGCTGCTATTTGTTTGTCAAAGAATCCAATTTTACATTCTAGAGCCAAGCATATTGAAATCAATCACCACTTTATCAGAGACTATGTTCAAAAAGGAATCTTGGATATACAATTTATTGATACTGAACATCAATGGGCTGATATATTCACTAAGCCTTTAATTGTGGAAAGATTTGATTTTATAAAGAAAAATTTGAAAATGCACTTTGTGTCTGATTAAATGCTTGCCTCTGAATAGGAATTTAGGTTCTGAAGTTGTTCAGAAGCTATTGTACATCAGAATCTCTTCATTGAGGTTCTGAGGAAAATGTGCTTTTGATGACATCAGCATATGAACTCCAGATTCTGGACTTCTTGCTTCTGATAGCAGTGTTAGCGGAAACGTTGGAAGTTACTTTTTAGTGACACTTGTCCCACTAACATGGCAGTAACTCTGAGAAACTCTGACGTGGTTTATTTGTATTGGTTTATAACGTAAGAGGGCAATGATGATTTTTAGCTTTGAATGTACTATCTCGCGCCCCCTGTGTCATTAATGTCTATGTTTGTTTGTCCCCTTATTAATTGCAATCATTTTTACTAAAAACACTTAGACAAAATCACACACTCCTCACAACACTACCTACACTTTCAGTTTTTGAGCAGTTACTCTAAAAACTCCTCTTATTCAAATCAATCATCCTAGAACCCTAAAACTTCATCAAATCATCATGGCTTCAACAAGTTCTAGTCAAGCTCAATCTCAACCCATGTAAATAGATTCTGGTGAATCTTATCAGTTTAAAGACAGAACAATGAGGATCATAGAAGATGACTTGGTTGTTCAAGTTGAGAACCCAGTGGATTTTGTTTCGGTGAAACATCATGATATTGATATCTCAAAGTATCTTCTTCATCAACAACTGGATGACTATTTTTGAATGCTAAATGGACCAACGTATGAAGAGTTTGTGAAATACTTCTGGGTCAGGGCTGAAATCTACGACAAGTATGTGCTAAACTTGAAGAACAGGAGAAGGTTCTCATAGACCCTAGTCTGGAAGGCATGACTAGAGCAGAAATGGGTCTGAAGGAATTTACATGTATTGAGATTCGCTCCAATGTAATGGGAATTCCAATCACCATTACTGAGGAAATCATTGGAAAAGCAGCAAGAAGAGATGTTGATGGTGCATTTCAATGGAAGCTGAACAAGAAAACAAGCTCATGGATTCAAACAACATATGAAGCTTTGTATGCACACAATGCTTCTAACAAGGTCAAAGACATGCAGAAAGAGCACAAAGTTCTTCAGAAGCTGATTCAAGAGCGCTTCTTACCTAAGGGAGGAGGGGTAGATACTTTTTCTCTGGAACACAAGGTGTTCTTATACTTTCTTGTTAATTTTGAGAAAGTTAACCTGCCAAGATACATTTTTAATCACATGATTTGGGCATATTGACTGAAAGCCAAGATAAGAATAGAAGATTCATTCCTTATGGAAGGTTTCTCTCAGAAATCTTTTACCAAGGAGGCCTGCTGAATGCTCTCAAGCATTCTGGTGTTGTATCTGATGACCATCCAGGCACAGTTGTCTGTAAATACATCAATGGCAATACTTTGAGAAGTATGAGTTTGGTCAAGATTGTTGACAAGTTGGACACCGATATGAAGGAATCAATAATAGTGTCTGACATTATGGTTGATTTTCCCCTAATTTCAAAGGAAGACCACCCTGTGGTTCTTGCTGAATTTGTGGCTAGACATTTCAACGAGATTGGTGAAATCATCAATCACAAGAAGACCACTTCAGAAGCTGCTGAAGTTGAAGCTTCTGAACCAAAGCCTAATGTTATACCCTAATTTTGGACCTAAAAATACTTGCTCAAAAATGTTTTTTCTCTGATATGTGTCAATTATTATTGAGAGATTGTCAATTTGCCAATGTTTTACACTGATATTCTACTATGCTTTATCTGCATATTTCTACTGTCTATGTTTAAAAGCATTTTCAATTGTAACTTTGTCTATGTTTCATGCATTTTAAACCATCCAAAGGGTCTCTCTTGCATTCCAAGTCATTTGAAATTGTCTCTGATCAATTGCATCTTTCTCTGCATTTTATTTCAATGTTATTTGCAAAATTCATGAAAAAGGGTATTTTAGTCATTTCCTGCATTCAAACTCATTTTAAATCCCTGAAAATTGTCCCTGAGTCATTTCAAGTTGTTTGTATAAATCCTTGTTTCAATTCCATGTTAAAACCCATCTCAAAAATTGCATTTGAGTCATTTTGAGTCAGTTTAGTCCCTGAGGGCATTTTAGTCATTTCCTGTGTTAAAACTCTTTTAATCCCTAAAAATTGGCTCAGAGTCTTTTTAATTTGCCTGTATAAACTCTTGCTTTAATTCCCTGTTAAAAAACCATGTTAAAATTGCATTTGAGTCATTTTGAGTCAGTTTAGTCCCTAGGGGCATTTTGGTCATTTCACATGAAATTTTGACAGAGAGAGGTTACTTTGAAGTACCTCATTTATGTAGTTGGTTCATTTTAGTCCTTTTTGTGTTTTTTATTGGTTTCACTTTACGTTTTTTTTTCATTTTAACCAATTTTATTCCAATTTTCATTTTAGTCCTTCAAAGTTTTGAAAATTGCATTTAAGTCCTTATTGTTTTAAATTTGTTTTTTTAGTCCTTTTTCTAAAATTGCAGTCCAGTCCCTTATTGTTTTAAATTTCTTTTTTCAGTCCTTTTACTAAAATTGCAGATTGGTCCCAAAGTTCCAAAAATTGCAGGGAGGTCCTTAAGTCCCAAATTTAGTCCAAGTTCGAATCAAACAAGTCCAGTACAGGTGTCACAAGCTCATTGGTTCAGATATCACACTTGGCCTATAAATATAGGCCAACTCATCAATGCACAGGAACAACACCATTCATTCAGTGCCAAATCATCACAAACAGAATCACACTTTCTCTCTCCATTTAGTTACGATCAAAACACAGAAATTCCAAGAACACAGAGAACATTCATCAAACCCTAATTCTCCAGAATCCCAAACTGAACCAAATTGAAGTGAATTTCGTACTAGTTCTCAGTGATTCTCTGCGAAAACCATCATCATCGAACTGTATTTGTTCCTCTTCTTGCAATTCAAGCTCAAGGCGATCACAAGAAGAAGATTGAAGAAGAGAAGAAGAAGAAGAATCGAAGCAAGTTTTGAACCAGTGAAGAAGAAGAAGAGAAGAACACCGATTTATTTTCGGTCCAAACTTACCAGAAGCTTTCAAGGATCTTTTTGTTCGAATCTCCAAATCAAACTCAGGTAATCACCAAAAAACTTCTTTGTTTTCATCGCTGAGGCTCAACGAAGGATCATAGGAACAGATAAACGGTGAATCAAGGTAGATAAACAAGTCTCAAGACTTGTTCCTTCAAAAACTTCACAAAAAAATGAAAACCGAACCCTAAAATGTTAATCTACGAAGATTCACCGTTTATTTTCCAAATCTAAGCTCATATTCATAATCAGTGTAGAAAATAGGTTAGATTAGGGTTTCGTTCCAAGAAGTTTTGAAAAGATTTGAAAACGTTGAAACCGTAAGATTCAAGTGTAGATCTACTCTTATCAAAGCTTCGTTTCAAAAAACCAGTTTCAGAATCATAAAGAGGAGACAAAGATGAACACAATGATGTGAAAATTTCCAGAAAAGCATTCAGGTACGGCGGCGCCACCGGCGGACCACCGTACCTCTGTCGTTGTGTTCGTCGGAGAAGATGATCGAAGAAGAAGAGAGTTGTAGAGCTTCTCTCACTAGGAGAGAGCTTATAGAGAGAGAGAAGTGAAAAATGAGTTGAACCGGTCTCTAGGCCATTATATAGACCTCTGAACCAGACCGGTTCAGCCTTGGTTCACCTCTGCTTCGTTTCCAACCACTAGATCTAGGGGTTGATGGAGCTGGATCAATCCAACGCTCCTGATGCGTTTGGATAGTCCAGATCCACCCAGGATCTTGGGCCTGTGCCTGTTTCTTGCAGATTTTCGTTCTTCACTTGTTTTCTTGCTATTTTGTATACTGCTTTTGCTAATTACACCTCTTTTGACTTTAAAATCTTTTATAAAAATTCCTAAAAAATTCTTATGTGTTTCTTGATATTTTTGTGAATGTTTTACATGTGGAAAATTGATAAAAAGTATATGATATCTCTTGTGATTTGTTTGTTTTTTTAAAATTCTTGTGAATTCTTGCTATGTTTTGCTATGATGTTTTGTCAAATTGATATTGATACTTGATGTGCAATTTTGTGATATATTTGTCTCTGATTTGTGTCTTTTTTTTTACTGTTTGTGAATGCAATTTGTTAATTTCTTGTGTTGCAAATTATGTGGATATTGTTTGTGAAAGTAAAGTGCCAAATATGTCTAAAATATATCATGATTCTTGACTTGAATGTGTTCTTATAATTCTCATATTATTGATTGTGATAAAACCTTTGAAAATTGTCATGATATGGGGATTATAGGTCATATACTTGTCTTGATATTATGATAAATTTTAGGTATATTTTGCTAAGAGTTTTGTCACCTTTTGGGTTAAGCTTTTGCTACTTTGTTTAATGTTCCTGTTGTTTGTAATTTCTATCTTATTATGCCATATTATGTTACTAACTCTCTCATCCATAGTTCATTCATAGCATTCTCATCCCATCTCTCTAGATTTAATTTTCTTGCAATTTACATTTCTTGCAAAGAATTAGGATGTAAAGACCTAGGAGCTTTGTAATTTTCTTTATGTTTTTAATTTCTTGCAAGACCATAGCATGTAAACTAGGGCATATGTAAAGGACAATGGACTCTAATGATGTACACCGATACAAGCACCGACACATGCACACACATTACATGGATACTTTAGATGAATGTTTAGGGAATGTATGCTTTAGATGTATGCTTAGGAATCACGATACTTAGAAAAATTCTCCTTTCAAAAAAATATGAATGACTTCACTCAAATAATTTTCCAAAGAAACCTTGGGATCAAAATCGCATTGTATTTTCCCTTTATTTTCTTAAACAAAAACTTTAATGAATTATAATAATACTTAGACCTTTTTGCAAAATAACTAATTCCACCTCACATTTTCCAAATCTTATGCCCTTAAGGCCTCTTTCTCTTATTCTTCAAAATTCCATTTTCAAAAATTAAAATCAACCAACAAAAACAAAAAACATCTTTCGGAAGAGAACTACATGGAGTTTGATCCCTTAAAAGGGTATGTAGGCAAGAAGTCAAAATTTCTCCAAGTCCAATAAAACAAAATTCAAACACCTTCTTCTCCCTCCAATTCTTAACCTAGCAAACCCTTAGGTGTAAATATCATTTTTCAAATAGCATTTAAAAATAAAGCGCGCGCGTAGAAAGTAAAGACGGTTCCTATAGGATACTATAGTCGTTATGGGTGCCTAACACCTTCCCGTAGCGAAAACAACTCCCGGACCTCGATTCTCAAGGGTTTTTCTTATTTTTCCCTTCCCAAGAAAAAATGAGATATCAAAGGTTAAAAAGTTTCAAACGTAATCAATGTTTGACACCCGGAAAACCAAGATAAAACAGCTGGCGACTTCACTGGGGAGCTTCGAGAGTTACGCATAGTCTTTATTTCCACGCTTGTGCTTTTGTTTTTACTTGCTTCTTTTGCTTTCTTATGTGAATAAATGTTTAAACTCTTGCTAACGTGTGGGGGGTGAGAATATCAAAAGTCCTACACCCGGGCTGAGTGAACTTAGGATTTAGGGGGGATATAATCGACAATTCATTCCGAGGGTTGCCTCGTGTATTGGATTATGCGATCAATCCCACATAGCTGAGGCATTTTGGGCGTGATGTTGTCGGCGCGTGTTGTCGCGTTTAGGCACTTTACTTCTAATTGTTCTATGACGCTATGAACCATAGATAACCGAACCCATCCATGGCCATTTTCTAGGATGTAGTGCGGAGGCTAAACCGAGTGTTTGTCTCGAGTTTTAGTCGTCACGCGATACTACACTCAAGTTAGATCTTCTTACGGATAATCATGGAGCGAGTGTTTGTCTCGTGGCACCATGATATACGTCGGAGAGATTGCGACTTGAGAACTTTTTAGAACCCGGTTACTATTATCCAAAGCCCTAGATTCACCGAACACCGTGTCCACCCATGACTCCGTGACTTTGAATTTTAACCCACCATGTCTTCTTCGTACTTGAACATGATCATGCATACATGCATACATACATACATGCATAAACTTTTTCCATACATTTATCGAGGGGCTTAGACAAATCGAATTTGTAAACATTGTAGGAATGGGGAAGACTAAGTCCTACAAGTTCAAGGAAGTGGATTTGGCTAGTTTGAGAGATTTGGCACTCAAGATCAAGGATCCAACCGGTTTTCGACGTCGTTACGGAGACTTATTTACTCTTCTCCGGACTAATGTGGATGAGAAGCTTGTGCACACTCTAATGCAATTCTTTGATCGGGATTACCGGTGCTTCACTTTTCCCAACTTTCAGTTAGTACCCACACTCGAGGCTTATTCTTGCTTGATGGATCTATCTATTGCTAAGGGGATACCTTTCACGGGTCTTGAGCATCCTTCTACTCCTTTGGTTATTGCCCGTGATCTTCATCTCAAGACCACCGACGTCTCCAAGAATCTTGTCACTAAGGTTCACATTCGAGGATTCACTCTGGAGTATTTACTTGAGAAAGCCAACCTCAAAACTACTTGTCAGGACACTCTTGAGGCTATTCTTGCACTACTCATCTATGGGCTTATTCTCTTTTCGAATCTTGATGACTTCGTGGACATGAATGCTATTATGATCTTCCACTCCAAGAATCTGGTTCCTACTTTGCTAGCTGACACATACCATGCTATTCACGATCGATCCGGCAAGGGTCATGGATACATTCTTTGCTGTGTACCTCTCCTCTATAGGTGGTTTATTTTGCACCTTCCGAAGTCTTTCCATGATAATCCAGAGAATTGGACTATTTCACAAAGGATCATGGCTCTCACTCCTAATGAAGTGGTTTGGCTCACTCCAGCTTCTAGAGTCAAAGAGATTATCTTCGGTGGTGGAAAGTTTCTTAATGTACCTCTTCTTGGTACCCAGGGTGGAATCAACTATAACCCGGAGCTCGCCTTGCGACAATTTGGTTTCCTGATGAAGGAGAAGCCCATCTATCTTGCTACGTCTCCTTACTTCTTCCACTACTCTAATGCTCCTACGGGAATAAGAGAAGATTTCATAAAAGCTTGGTCCAAAATTCGGAAGAAAGAGGTGAAGCATATGGGTGTGAGATCCGATATTGCTCATAAGGCCTATACTCAGTGGGTGATAAGCCAGGCTGAGAAGATTGGCATGCCTTACCCCGCCATGAGATATGTGTCTGCATCTACTCCAACCATGCCTTTACCTCTGCTTCCACCTACTCAGGAGATGTATTAGGAGCATCTAGCTATGGAGAGCCGAGAGAAGCATCAGTGGAAGACTAGATACTATGAGGCTGAGAATTTGATCATGACTTTGGATGGAAAAGATGAACAGAAGACTCATGAGGTTTTGACATTGAAGAAAGAGTTGGCTAAAGCTAGGAAAGAAATTGAAGAAAAAGATAAGTTGCTTATGAGAGATTCCAAGAGGGCTAGGGGTGCCCGTAACTTCTATGCCCGATACTGCAGTTATGAGTCTGAGACTGAGTCCGAGGATGATACTTCCACTTCCTATGCTTGAGGATTTCTGTTTCCTGTTGTTATTTCCAGTTGTTATTGTTGTTTTACATTTCAAAGTCTATCCCTTGGCTTAGTATTTCAAAGGGAGTTATCTTGTAAGACCTTGTGATGTTTGAATGTTTCAGTTTGTTTAGTAATGTTTACAGATTTCTAATTTGTCCTAAAACCCTTCGATAACATAAAAAGAGTCTTTTTTGCATATGCATTTACACATTTCATGCATCATATGCATTCATTGGTCACAAAAGACTTCCCTCGTGCTCATTGCCTCCTGGTTTTTCTGCCGCAGTTTGAAAGGTGGCTCGTGCTCGCAAGGTTTATCAACCAGCTAGAATTCATCAGACAAGATTGTATAAGAGAAGAAACATGGCTAACATTGAAGAAGAAAATGCTCAGCTCCGCGCCGAGCTGGCTGCTATGAAAGAAGACTTGGCTAAGGCTCATGACACTATGTCCGCTCTGATGGTTGCGCAAGAACAACCAGCCACATCTGTCCCAGCTTCTACTGAAGGGATTCCATCTATCCCACTGTCTACTGTGGCTTCTGATGCTCGATTTGTTATGCCCAATGGTCGTCCTTATGGACTCTCAGCTTTCTATACTCCTAATACTGCGGCTGGTATTTCTGGTATTGGCAATCAAGGACAGATTCCTGTGACAACTTTCGCTTCTACATCTACCTCTATGCCTCAAGTGACTACTATTGTTACCGATCCTGTTGTACACACTGTGCAACAGGTAATCGATGTTGACACTCCGCGTGGACTAGACCCTATAATGGAGGCTATGAGAAAACAGTTAAGAGAGCTAGCTGGAGAACTCCGTGAGGTCAAGGCTAGTTGTGGGAACGGTGTTTCTGCTAAGGCTCATGATCTATGCCTGGTATCCCGATTTGAGGTTCCTAAAAAGTTCAAGGTGCCAGATTTTGACAAATACAATGGATCTTCTTGTCCACATAGCCATGTCATTCGGTACGTCCGAAAGATGGCCAATTACGTAGATAATGATGCGTTGATGATCCACTGCTTCCAGGATAGCCTGATGGAAGATGCGGTAGACTGGTACACTGGTCTGAGCAAAGACAATATCCATACTTTTGAGGAACTCGCTGCTGCTTTTGAAAACCATTATGAGTTCAACACCCGCTTGAAGCCGAATAGGGATTCTCTTAAGTCTTTGTCTCAGAAGTCAGATGAAACCTTCCGTGAATATGCTCAGAGATGGAGAGGGGCAGCTGCTCGTGTTTCTCCCCGGCTTGATGAGGAAAAACTGACACAGACATTCCTGAAAACTTTGAAGAAAGAATATGTTGAAAGAATGATAGTCTCTGCTTCAAATAATTTCTCCGACATGGTTACTATGGGAACTCGTCTAGAGGAGGCTGTCAGAGAAGGTATCATTGTTCTTGAAAAGGGTGAGTCCTCAGCTAGCGCGCCAAAGAAATATGGTAATGGCCACCATAAGAAGAAAGAATCCGAAGTAGGGATGGTATCTGGTAACCAGTCTACAGCTGCTGCTCAGTTACCTCTGCCCTACTAATATATGCAGTACTCTCAACATCCTTTCTTCCCACCATTCTACCAGCAATATCCTCTGCCACCGGGTCAACCACCAGTGCCCGTTAATGCCATTGCTCAACAGGTACAACAGCAGCCCCCTGCTCAACAGCAACATCAACAACAACAGGGTCCTCGGCCCAAGACTTATTTTCCACCAATACCAATGTGATATGCTGATCTGCTCCCAACTCTACTCGCTAAAGGCCACTGCGTCACCAGACCAGGCAAGCCTCCGCCTACGCCATTGCCTCCCAGGTTCCGACAGGATCTCACATGTGAATTCCATCAAGGCGCTCAAGGCCACGATGTGGAAGGTTGCTATGCTCTGAAGTACGTTGTAAATGATCTGATAGACAGAGGACGATTGACTTTTGAAAATAGTGTTCCTCATGTTCTTGACAATCCACTTCCAAATCATGCTGCCGTTAACATGATTGAGGCTTTCGAAAGAGTTCGTGTTCCTCAAAAGGCTCCCGCTTTAGATGTCTGTAATGTTGCTACTCCTTTGGTGCCACTACATGTCAAACTTTGCCAGGCTTCTTTGTTTAATCACGATCATTCTTCTTGTTCAGAATGTCTTCAAAATCCTATGGGTTGTTGTGTGGTGCAAGGTGATATACAAAGCCTAATGGATAACAAACACTTGATTGCCAGTGATGTTTGTGTGATCGTGCCAGTGTTTCATGATACTCCTACTGGGAGTGGGCCCCAGGCAAGGAATGTTGAACCCTTAGTAATCAGGCTACCTGGCCCGGTATCTTATGCCTCTACTAAGGCAATCCCTTACAAGTATGATGCAACTATGATTGAGAATGGGGTGGAAGTGCCTCTGGTATCCCCAGCTACGGTTGATAACGTTGCTGGAGAAATTACAACTCTGAGAAGCGGAAAGGTCCGTCCACCCTTGTTCCAAAAGAAGGTGGTTACACCTGTTGCCATAATAACTCCACCAGTTGTTCCTCATGTTGACAAGAATGTCGGCCCATCAGGCCAGTCTATTGAAGAGTCTAATCAGGATGAGATTTTGAGGCTTATTAAAAAGAGCGATTATAAAATTGTAGACCAGCTGCTGCAAACACCGTCAAAGATATCCATCTTGTCTTTGCTCCTGAGCTCAGAAGCTCACAGGAAAGTGTTGATGAAAGTACTGGAACAGGCCTATGTTGATGGTGAAGTCTCCATGGATCAGTTCGATGGAATAGTGGGTAACATTACTGCTTGCAATAACTTGTGGTTTGGTGACGATGAGCTCCCCGAAGCAGGAAAACACCACAACTTGGCTTTGCATATCTCAGTGCACTATAAGTCTGACATGATATCCAATGTGTTGGTGGACACTGGATCATCCTTAAATGTAATGCCTGAGTCTACGTTGAGACAGTTGAGTCATCATGGAATTTCTCTAAGGGGAAGCAGTTATTTGGTTAAGGCTTTTGACGGATCTCGCAAGGATGTTCTTGGAGAAGTAGATTTGCCAATTACCATTGGTCCTGAGACATTCCAGATCACTTTCCAGGTCATGGACATCAATGCTTCTTACAGTTGTCTCCTCGGAAGACCGTGGATTCACAACGCTGGGGCAGTAACTTCTACTCTACATCAGAAACTCAAGTTTGTGAGGAATGGTAGGCTTGTCACTGTACATGGTGAAGAAGCGTATCTGGTTAGTCAAGTGTCATCTTTCTCTTGTGTCGAAGCAGGGTCCGCTGAAGGGACGTCATTTCAAGGCTTGACTGCTGAAGGTGCGGAGCCCCGGAGAGCTAGTGCTAGTATGGCTTCATTGAAAGACGCCCAGAAAACTGTTCAAGAAGGGCAAGCTGCTGGCTGGGGCAAAGTGATACAGATTTTCGAGATCAAGCGTAAAGAGGGCCTTGGGTTCTCCCCGACCTTAGGCGTTTCAACAGGAACTTTCTATAGTGCTGGGTTTATTAATGCTATTGCTGAAGATGCTGCTGAAAGTAGTTATGTGCCTACGTTTGTTGTACCAGGAGGCACCGTGAGAAATTGGGCGGCCATTGATGTTCCTCTAGTCATGCATGCTTCCATGTATTGTGTCTTGTTGCTCATGCTTTTCTTTGTTTTCAAAATAACAATCCTTTCGCTCTGCCTGAGGCGAAAGTGATGACCTTGTAAGGGCATGTTTGTTTCGTCTTTGCCGTTATCAATAAAAGTTGTCGTCTTTTCCGCGACTCTTTGTTTTTGTACTTTTTAGTGCCTTTTTCTTGGAAATAATGGTAATGCCAGAAAAAAAACCAAAACATCTTCATTTTCTTATTAATTTCAAAAATCTGCATGAAAAACATTTTTCTAAAAATCATCCCAATCATATTATGCAGATTGAACCATAATAAACCCGTTGAACACAGTGACCCTATGGTTCCTCCAAATTTTGAATTCCCTGTATATGAAGCTGAAGATGAGGAGGGTGATGAAGAGATACCGTATGAGATCACTCGACTGCTTAAGCAAGAAAGAAGAGCCATTCAACCTCACCAGGAAGAGATTGAGCTTGTCAACCTGGGTACTGAAGAGAACAAGCGAGAGATCAAGATTGGTGTTGCACTTGAGCCAGAAGTGAAAAAGAAGATTACTCAGCTTCTCCATGATTATCCAGACGTCTTTGCATGGTCCTATGAAGATATGCCGGGCCTAGATCCTAAGATTGTGGAGCATCGGATACCGACAAGACCTGAATGTCCTCCTGTCAAACAGAAATTGAGAAGGTCCCGTCCAGACATGGCTCTTAAGATCAAGGCTGAGGTGCAAAAGCAAATTGATGCGGGCTTCCTCATGACAGCTGAATATCCTGAGTGGATTGCCAACATTGTACCAGTACCAAAGAAAGATGGGAAAGTTCAGATGTGTGTTGATTACAGAGATCTGAATAAAGCCAGTCCAAAAGATAATTTCCCATTACCTCATATTGATGTGCTTGTTGACAGTACTGCTCAGTCTAAAGTGTTCTCTTTTATGGATGGTTTCTCTGGCTATAACCAGATACGAATGTCACCTGAAGATAGAGAAAAGACGTCCTTCATTACTCCATGGGGAACATTCTGTTATAAAGTGATGTCGTTTGCCTTGATAAATGCTGGTGCAACGTATCAGAGGGGTATGACCACTCTGTTTCATGATATGATTCACAAAGAGATTGAGGTATATGTTGATGACATGATTATGAAGTCAAGTGATGAAGAGCAGCATGTTGTGTATTTGAAAAAGATGTTTGAAAGATTGAGAAAGTACAAGCTGCGGTTGAATCCTAACAAATGCACATTTGGTGTAAGATCTGGAAAGTTGCTAGGCTTCATTGTCAGTCAAAGAGGCATTGAAGTTGATCCTGACAAAGTCCGAGCCATCAGAGAGATGCCGGCCCCTCAGACCGAAAAGCAAGTCAGAGGTTTCCTCGGACGCCTGAATTATATTTCAAGATTTATATCTCACATGACTACTACCTGCGGACCAATTTTCAAATTGCTCAGAAAGAATCAACCTGTTGTATGGAATGATGAATGCCAGGAAGCTTTTGATAGCATTAAGGAATACTTGTTGGAACCACCTATCCTTATCCCGCCAGTGGAAGGAAGGCCTTTGATTATGTACTTGTCAGTGTTAGATGAATCCATGGGTTGTGTTCTCGGTCAACAAGACGAGACTGGAAGGAAAGAGCATGCTATCTACTATCTGAGCAAGAAATTCACTGACTGCGAGACTCGGTATACGATGCTTGAAAAGACTTGTTGTGCTTTAGCTTGGGCTGCCAAACGCCTGCGTCATTATATGGTGAATCATACAACTTGGTTGATATCCCAAATGGATCCGATCAAGTACATCTTTGAGAAGCCTGCTGTTGCTGGAAGGATCGCACGTTGGTAGATGTTGTTGTCTGAGTATGATATTGTGTACAAAGCTCAAAAAGCAGTCAAAGGAAGTATCCTTGCTGAGCATCTTGCTTGTCAACCTCTTGATGATTACCAGCCGATTAAGTTTGATTTCCCTGATGAAGAGATTATGTATCTAAAAGCAAAAGACTGTGAAGAACCACTGATCAATGAGGGGCCGGATCCCAATAGTAAATGGGGGTTAGTCTTTGACGGTGCTGTCAATGCTTATGGTAAAGGGGTTGGGGCCATTATTGTAACTCCACAGGGGCACCACATTCCTTTCACTGCTCGAATAACTTTTGAATGCACGAACAACGTGGCTGAATATGAAGCATGCATTTTGGGCATTGAAGAAGCCATTGACATGAGGATCAAACATCTTGATATTTACGGTGATTCCGCACTCGTCATTAATCAGATAAAAGGTGAATGGGAGACTCATCATGAGAAGCTGATCCCTTACCGTGACTATGCAAGACGTCTGTTGACATACTTTACAAAGGTTGAGTTGCACCATATCCCTCGGGATGAAAACCAGATGGCTGATGCTCTCGCTACTTTGTCTTCCATGTTTCGTGTGAACCACTGGAATGATGTACCCATGATCAAGGTGCAGCGTCTTGATAGACCTGCTCACGTGTTTACTATTGAAAATATGCCAGATCAAGTTGATGAAGATGTGAATAATGGGAAAATTTGGTATTATAACATCAAACAGTTCTTGCAGAGTCATGAATATCCACCAGGTGCTTCCAACAGGGATAAAAAGACCCTGAGGAGATGGGCTAGTAGGTTCCTTCTGGACGGAGAAATCCTATACAAGAGGAACTATGACATGGTCTTGTTGAAATGTGTTGATGAACAAGAAGCTGAGAAATTGATGCATGATGTGCATGACGGTACTTTCGGGGCCCATGCTATGGGTCACACCATGGCAAGAAAGTGATTAAGAGCCGGTTATTACCGGATGACTATGG
Organism: Medicago sativa; assembly: GCF_051527215.1. Lineage (NCBI taxonomy): Eukaryota > Viridiplantae > Streptophyta > Magnoliopsida > Fabales > Fabaceae > Medicago > Medicago sativa. Next base: position 33,212,901 of record NC_140755.1, on the reverse strand, counting down.
AGCGTGACTGCTACAGACATGCTAAGAGATGCCACAAATGTCAAATCTATGCTGACAAGATTCATGTGCCTCCACATGCCCTCAATATTATATCTTCCCCATGGCCTTTCTCTATGTGGGGCATTGATATGATCGGAAGAATTGAACCAAAAGCTTCTAACGGACATCGTTTCATTCTGGTGGCAATTGATTATTTCACCAAGTGGGTTGAAGCTGCTTCCTATGCAAACGTGACCAAGCAAGTGGTAGTGAAATTTATCAAGAATAACATCATCTGTCGATATGGTGTTCCTAACAAGATCATCACTGACAATGGTTCCAATCTGAACAATAACATGATGCAAGATTTATGTGAAGAATTCAAGATTGAACATCACAATTCCTCTCCTTATAGACCTCAGATGAATGGTGCAGTTGAGGCCGCTAACAAGAATATCAAGAAGATTGTTCATAAGATGGTCACTACTTACAAAGACTGGCATAAGATGCTACCTTTTGCCTTGCATGGTTACCGTACTACGGTGCGCAATTCAACCGGGGCAACGCCTTTTTCTCTGGTATATGGCATGGAAGCAGTTCTCCCTTTGGAAGTGGAGATTCCGTCCCTTCGAGTGATTATGGAAGCAAAATTACCTGAGGCTGAATGGTGTCAAAGTTGGTATGACCAGTTGAATTTGATTGAAGAGAAACGTATGGATGCTATGGCTCATGGACAGTTGTATCAAGTACGAATGAAAAATGCTTTTGACAAGAAAGTCCGACCTCGAGAATTCAAGGAAGGCGAACTTGTATTGAAAAGAAGAATAAGCCAGCAACCCGACCCAAGGGGCAAGTGGACACCTAACTATGAAGGTCCTTATGTTGTCAAGAAGGCTTTCTCTGGTGGTGCTTTGATCCTTACACACATGGATGGTATTGAACTTCCGAATCCTATAAATGCCGATATAGTCAAGAAATACTTTGTCTAAAAATATGAAAAGAACAGCGTGGTAGGTCGAAAATCCGAAAGGGCAGCCTAGGCAAAAATGCGCTTCCCGGTGGATCGAAAACCCGAAAGGGCGATTCAGGCAAAAGTTAGGGACACAAAAAATGAATATGAAAAAGCTTGCTGAGATTGTACGCAACTCAGGCAAGAATGAGCGTCTCGATGAGCCGAAAACCCGAAAGGGCGGTTCATGCAAAAATGAGATTGATAATAGAAGACAAGTAACTATATCTGGCAAATCACCATCGCCCCTTGGGGCATCCGCAGCTGTCAATGATCGTCTTCATCAGAAGCCTCTGTACCTGAGAATTCAAAATTTCGATGAAATGTAGTGGTCATCGTGTTCAATGTACCACCAACCAATAAAATTACCATGTTCCAAGCTTTGTAAATCCGTGGAGTTATGTCTTTGGCTGACTTTCACTCTTCTACATCAATTTGAGCATGTGCTATTGTTTGAAACTCTATTTTCTTTCTACTTTCAATACTGTATACAAAATATTTTCTTTTTATTTGATAATGTTCATGTCTGAAACAAACATCTTTGAAAATTGAAAAACCTTTTTCTGTCTATTTTGAAAGCAAACCTGAGTAATAGGGTACATTCCAGTGGAACATGCATGAATAAATGTGTGTCAATGTCTATTCCAATACATGTTACAAGACGGTTGTTCCCCAGGATGATCTGTGGTCAATGGCAAGAATGAAAAAACAGATTGAAAATGAAAGAAAAATTTGAAAAATGCAAATGAAAAGCTCGCTAAGTTGAAAACCCGAAAGAGCGGCTTAGGCAAAAATGAGCACCCCGCTGATTGACAACCTATGAAGGCAATTCAGGCAAAAATGGGGCAATGAAAAGAATTTATTCCCGGTGAATCGAAAACCCGAAAGGGCGGTTCAGGCAAAAATGGGATTGAAAAATGAAAAAAAAAACGATATTAAAAGCATTGACCACAGATACGAACATCCAATGTTTACCCAGCACTGACACGCCTAACAATGGCGACCTGTATCAAAAAATCTTCCAAGTTCCCTCCTCTACAAGTTTTGTATGTGATATGATATATTGCCCTCAGCCATGGCTGCGATACGTCTCTCAACGACGATCTCTCCAAAAGAGGATTCCTGTGTGTGTATGTTATAGCACGAGCCACCACGTGCCCAATCTTCCAATGTTTTGTCTGTCTCTGCGAAACTTCTCTGCCAAATTGTAAACCAATCATGCATTTCCAAGCATTCATACATGCATAATCATGCATTCTACGTGCTCATACATTTGATAATATTGTTATACAATACATACATGTTGCATCCCCAATCTCAATTTCAATTCAACTCAATCTCAACTTCCGATTCAATTCAATTTCAACTCTCAATCCAATGTCTATGGCTATATCTATGTCTACGTCTATGTCTCTGTTAAACTCTCAATTCAATACCATGTCTATGTCTATGTCTCTGACTACTTTCAACTTTCAATATCTCTTGCAATGTCAACTTTCAATTCAATTCAAAATCAATGCTAATTCACCCTCAATTTGCTCTTTGGGCCAACAATAATGGTCATGCCTATTTTTCAAGTCAATATCAACTTACCCTCAATTTGTATCTTGTTAAATCAAACTTCCAATTTGTATCTTGCTATATGTCTTGCTATTGGTCAAGTGGCTAGTTCGATCCAAAGAACAGCTTGTACCTGCTTACATGCCTATGTTTTCGGTCAAACGACAAGTTCGATCCAAAGAATAGTTTGTACCATGCTGATGTTTTGATATCGGTCAAACGACAAGTTCGATCCAAAGAACAGTTTGCACCAACCTACATGTTGTGATATTGATTAAGCCACAAGTTCGACCCAAAGAACAACTTGTATCAACTTTTTGTCTATGCCTCCAGGTCAAATAGCAAGTTCGATCAAAAGAACAGTTTGTACCTGCCTATCTGTTTGTGTTTTCAATCAAGTAGCAAGTTCGATCCAAAGAACAGCTTGCATCTGCCTATATGTCTATGTTTCCGGTCAAGTGACAAGTTCGATCCAAAGAACAACTTGTACTTGTCCTGTATTTCTATTCCCAGTCAAGCAGCCAGTTCGACCCAAAGAACAGCTTGTACTCACCTTCTGTTTGTATTACATGGTCAAGTGGCTAGTTCGATCCAAAGAACAGCTTGTACCTACCTTCTGTCCCTGGGTTTGTCTACCCTGTCAATGTCTACCAAGATCCCCAGTGATATGACATGCTTTGTAGACTCCAGTTGTTTTTCTTGCATTCATAAACGAAAGGTTGCATGGCATTCATGTGTTTGAAAATGTTAGAGCGTATTTTTATGTCCAAAAACAGTGCAAATGTTAATATTTAAGTATCTCCGTCCCGTCAGATCAAAGACTTCGTCTCTTGACCCTCCGGACAAAGAAACTTAAATAGGGGCAGCTGTTATACCCTAATTTTGGACCTAAAAATACTTGCTCAAAAATGTTTTTTCTCTGATATGTGTCAATTATTATTGAGAGATTGTCAATTTGCCAATGTTTTACACTGATATTCTATTATGCTTTATCTGCATATTTCTACTGTCTATGTTTAAAAGCATTTTCAATTGTAACTTTGTCTATGTTTCATGCATTTTAAACCATCCAAAGGGTCTCTCTTGCATTCCAAGTCATTTGAAATTGTCTCTGATCAATTGCATCTTTCTCTGCATTTTATTTCAATGTTATTTGCAAAATTCATGAAAAAGGGTATTTTAGTCATTTCCTGCATTCAAACTCATTTTAAATCCCTGAAAATTGTCCCTGAGTCATTTCAAGTTGTTTGTATAAATCCTTGTTTCAATTCCATGTTAAAACCCATCTCAAAAATTGCATTTGAGTCATTTTGAGTCAGTTTAGTCCCTGAGGGCATTTTAGTCATTTCCTGTGTTAAAACTCTTTTAATCCCTAAAAATTGGCTCAGAGTCTTTTTAATTTGCCTGTATAAACTCTTGCTTTAATTCCCTGTTAAAAAACCATGTTAAAATTGCATTTGAGTCATTTTGAGTCAGTTTAGTCCCTAGGGGCATTTTGGTCATTTCACATGAAATTTTGACAGAGAGAGGTTACTTTGAAGTACCTCATTTATGTAGTTGGTTCATTTTAGTCCTTTTTGTGTTTTTTATTGGTTTCACTTTACTTTTTTTTTCATTTTAACCAATTTTATTCCAATTTTCATTTTAGTCCTTCAAAGTTTTGAAAATTGCATTTAAGTCCTTATTGTTTTAAATTTGTTTTTTTTAGTCCTTTTTCTGAAATTGCAGTCCAGTCCCTTATTGTTTTAAATTTCTTTTTTCAGTCCTTTTACTAAAATTGTAGATTGGTCCCAAAGTTCCAAAAATTGCAGGGAGGTCCTTAAGTCCCAAATTTAGTCCAAGTTCGAATCAAACAAGTCCAGTACAGGTGTCACAAGCTCATTGGTTCAGTTATCACACTTGGCCTATAAATATAGGCCAACTCATCAATGCACTTGAACAACACCATTCATTCAGTGTCAAATCATCACAAACAGAAACACACTTTCTCTCTCCATTCAGTTACGATCAAAACACAGAAATTCCAAGAACACAGAGAACATTCATCAAACCCTAATTCTCCAGAATCCCAAACTGAACCAAATTGAAGTGAATTTTGTACTAGTTCTCAGTGATTCTCTGCGAAAATCATCATCATCGAACTGTATTTGTTCCTCTTCTTGCAATTCAAGCTCAAGGCGATCACAAGAAGAAGATTGAAGAAGACAAGAAGAAGAATCGAAGCAAGTTTTGAACCAGTGAAGAAGAAGAAGAGAAGAACACCGATTTATTTTCGGTCCAAACTTACCAGAAGCTTTCAAGGATCTTTTTGTTCGAATCTCCAAATCAAACTCAGGTAATCACCAAAAAACTTCTTTGTTTTCATCGCTGAGGCTCAACGAAGGATCATAGGAACAGATAAACGGTGAATCAAGGTAGATAAACAAGTCTCAAGACTTGTTCCTTCAAAAACCTCACAAAAAAATGAAAACCGAACCCTAAAATGTGAATCTACGAAGATTCACCGTTTATTTTCCAAATCTAAGCTCATATTCATAATCAGTGTAGAAAATAGGTTAGATTAGGGTTTCGTTCCAAGAAGTTTTGAAAAGATTTGAAAACGTTGAAACCGTAAGATTCAAGTGTAGATCTGCTTTTATCAAAGCTTCGTTTCAAAAAACCAGTTTCAAAATCATAAAGAGGAGACAAAGACGAACACAATGATGTGAAAATTTCCAGAAAAGCATTCAGGTACGGCGGCGCCACCGGCGGACCACCGTACCTCCGTCGTTGTGTTCGTCGGAGAAGATGATCGAAGAAGAAGAGAGTTGCAGAGCTTCTCTCACTAGGAGAGAGCTTAGAGAGAGAGAGAGAGAGAGAGAGAAGTGAAAAATGAGTTGAACCGGTCTCTAGGCCATTATATAGACCTCTGAACCAGACCGGTTCAGCCTTGGTTCACCTCTGCTTCGTTTCCAACCACTAGATCTAGGGTTTGATGGAGCTGGATCAATCCAACGCTCCTGATGCGTTTGGATAGTCCAGATCCATCCAGGATCTTGGGCCTGGGCCTGTTTCTTGCAGATTTTCGTTCTTCACTTGTTTTCTTGCTATTTTGTATACTGCTTTTGCTAATTACACCTCTTTTGACTTTAAAATCTTTTATAAAAATTCCTGAAAAATTCTTATGTGATTTTAATGTGTTTCTTGATATTTTTGTGAATGTTTTACATGTGGAAAATTGATAAAAAGTATATGATATCTCTTGTGATTTGTTTGTTTTTTTTAAATTCTTGTGAATTCTTGGTATGTTTTGCTATGATGTTTTGTCAAATTGATATTGATACTTGATGTGCAATTTTGTGATATGTTTGTCTCTGATCTGTGTCTTTTTTTTTACTGTTTGTGAATGCAATTTGTTAATTTCTTGTGTTGCAAATTATGTGGATATTGTTTGTGAAAGTAAAGTGCCAAATATGTCTAAAATATATCATGATTCTTGACTTGAATGTGTTCTTATAATTCTCATATTATTGATTGTGATAAAACCTTTGAAAATTGTCATGATATGGGGATTATAGGTCATATACTTGTCTTGATATTATGATAAATTTTAGGTATATTTTGCTAAGAGTTTTGTCACCTTTTGTGTTAAGCTTTTGCTACTTTGTTTAATGTTCCTGTTGTTTATAATTTCTATCTTATTATGCCATAATATGGTACTAACTCTCTCATCCATAGTTCATTCATAGCATTCTCATCCCATCTCTCTAGATTTAATTTTCTTGCAATTTACATTTCTTGCAAAGAATTAGGATGTAAAGACCTAGGAGCTTTGTAATTTTCTTTATGTTTTTAATTTCTTGCAAGACCATAGCATGTAAACTAGGGCATATGTAAAGGACAATGGACTCTAATGATGTACACCAACACAAGCACCGACACATGCACACACATTACATGGATACTTTAGATGAATGTTTAGGGAATGTATGCTTTAGATGTATGCTTAGGAATCACGATACTTAGAAAAATTCTCCTTTCAAAAAAATATGAATGACTTCACTCAAATAATTTTCCAAAGAAACTTTGGGATCAAAATCCCATTGTATTTTCCATTTATTTTCTTAAACAAAAACTTTAATGAATTCTAATAATACTTAGACCTTTTTGCAAAATAACTAATTCCACCTCACATTTTCCAAATCTTATGCCCTTGAGGCCTCTCTCTCTTATTCTTCAAAATTCCATTTTCAAAAATTAAAATCAACCAACAAAAACAAAAAACATCTTTCGGAAGAGAACTACATGGAGTTTGATCCCTTAAAAGGGTATGTAGGCAAGAAGTCAAAACTTCTCCAAGTCCAATAAAACAAAATTCAAACACCTTCTTCTCCCTCCAATTCTTAACCTAGCAAACCCTTAGGTGTAAATATCATTTTTCAAATAGCATTTAAAAATAAAGCGCGCGCGTAGAAATTAAAGACGGTTCCTATAGGATACTATAGTCGTTATGGGTGCCTAACACCTTCCCGTAGCGAAAACAACTCCCGGACCTCGATTCTCAAGGGTTTTTCTTATTTTTCCCTTCCCAAGAAAAAATGAGATATCAAAGGTTAAAAAGGTTCAAACGTAATCAATGTTTGACACCCGAAAAACAGGATAAAACACCTAAGAAGTAGAAGAAGGCTAAGGTTGCTCCTCAACTGAATGTGGTTGGACCAGCTCTCCCAACTATCCAAGAAGATGTTGGAACATCCTGTTTGAGCTACTAAATGTTGTCTGGGAGTTTATTCTCTTCATGCTTATCTGAGTAGTGTGTTGTGACAGTTGACTGTCTGTTTATGATGTTATAGGAATTTATTTTTCCTTATATGTCCGCTGCTGCAAGGCTCTAATTTTTCAAGTATGGTACCTATTTCTCTTATCTACTATTGTATATGATGATTTGTGAAAAATTGTGAAAGTAGGTTCAGAGATCTGGAATATACTTCTTCTATGTCCTGAAGATTATGTGTGATGACTGAAGAACTATATTTTTGTATCTATTGATAATCTGAGATTGTGAACCTTTCTTAAAGGATGTTTTTTTAAGAGTGAAGAAAAGGTTGCATGTGGTATATCTCTGGTTTGATTGAACTGGCCTCAAGTTGTTTTAGCCAAAAATTTGCCAAAGGGGGAGATTATTGGATATTTATATATTGGCTTCACTTTTTCCTAAAACAAATATTCACTTCAGTTGTGGAACACAATGTTCCAACATCCAGGCTTGGTATGTATGTTTTGTGCCTTGCCTATGTTTACGCACGCGTTCGCTTGATGTTTATGACCCGCTTTGCTTCAGTATTTAAAGGAGACTGCAAGACCTGAAGAATTCATTTAAGCCATCATTCCAGAAGAATAGTTTATCTAGGGTTTTTAGTCTTTTGTTTGTGAGCCTTTCGTGTTTCATCTTGATGCATGTATAGGACTGTATTTTGAGTTGTATTTGTGCACTACTCCAAAGCTTTTAAGCAAGGAGTTAGGTAGTCTATAAACTGCATCTAAGCTTTTAAGCATGGTTGCAAGTTGTTATGTTTTGAAGGTAACTTCATTTTGATAAGTGTCTGTAATTTGTGAATCACAGGGTTTGTGATCAGTTGTAAGGGAGTGAGATGGGATCTCAGATCTAGGAGTTCCTAGTTTGAAATCTGGTTGGGGTAGGTCCTCGGTCATCAGTGCAAACGTGGTTTGCTGAGAGCTTTTGAATACGGACTGCACTAGTGGATTTCCTTCCTGGCTTGGTAGCCCCTAGAGTAGGTGACGTTGCACCGAACTGGGTTAACAATTTCTCTGTGCCTCTTTTCTTTCTTGTCTGTTATTTTATTTTATTATGTTTATGTTGGTTAGCTTAATGTTCTAAACATCGGGTACAACATCTGCTTTTATGTGTTTGGTGTTGAAACATCACTTAGAACATCTTAAGTCTAACGTGCCAGAATTTCACATAGGACAATAACCAAATCAAGCAACAGATCATTGGTGATTTGATCAAGCTCCAACAACGCCTCTTTTTGATGTGATGGCAATCTACAACGTTCTTCTCACACCTCTATATAAAGCAGTAAAGACTTGAAGATCGAAGGACTCTTACAACAATTTTACAAGTGCCAAAAATCTGCTGAAATTGTTTCACATCAAAGTTCAATTAAAATTTCTTAACAACTTTCATATCTTAGAAATTCCAGAGTCTTAAGTGTCTATATCTGATTTGTATTGTGAACACCACTGATTGTATATCAAGTGTTCAACCTCAAACATTTTTCTTTGTAATTCTGTTTGAATAGAAGTATCTTGCTTTTGTGCTTGAGCATACAAAGTTTACTGCAGTTGTGCTTGAGCATTAGGAAACCTCTTGCAGTTGTGCTTGAGTTAATTTGAAGTCTCTTGTTTTAGTGCTTGCGCAATTGTAATCAGATATTGATCTTTGTGAACTCTCCCTGGAAGTGCAAGGAGGAGTGGACTACTTCCGGATTGTGGAAGGAACCACTATAAATTGCTTTGTGTCTTTCTTCTCTCTCTCTCTCACTCTCTCTATCTCTCTCTCTCTCTCTCTCTCTCTCTCTTTATTTATCCGCTGCAACTAGACTCCAAATACTTCTTCAGAACCTGAACTTTATCAGGTTCTGAACAGTGATTTCAGTTTTAGGAGAAGTAAAGAAAACACAATTCAACCCCCTTCTTGTGTTTTCTCACCTTCAACTTTCAGTAAGATTTAGAAGCAAAAAGGAGGAGTATTAGAACAATTGCCTATGATTTCAGGACTTTTGTAATGTTTTCTATATTTGAGTATGTAATAATAGTTTTCCCGAAACATAGCAATTTTAGGGTGTTTTTAAAGTAATAGACGAAGAAATCATGCAAATCGGCAAATCAAGAACATCTGAAGAATTGTGACAACTTCAAAAAACCAAGAATGAAGATTCAAGAGGTCTCAAAAGACTTACAAATGGACGGAATTCTATTCTGAAAGTTCCATGGCAAGTTATTTGAAGACGAAGACCTAAAACGATGGAAAATCATAGAATTGGGCCCAGGAAATAGATGACATGCGCTTATGGCATGGAAAAATGCCTAGGGCATGAAATTCACATCTCATGCGCCTAGGGCGTCTGGCATGCACCCCGTGCATGCAAAAATACTGAGCGCAACTGTCGTTTCCTGCTTCTGTGTTAGGTAAAGCCCTCACCTTTAGCCCAAACCCAGGTAGAAACTCTCACGTTTAGAAATTCATTCCTCATTCAGAAATTCACGTTTAGAACTATGGCAATTCAAGAAGAAGAGAACTTTGGAGCTTCGAAGAGTTTCTATCTTCTCTTTGATTTTCTACAGTATGTTTTTATCTTTAGTAATTTGTTTTTAGTTACCATGTGTAACTAAATCTTTTTCGGTTAGAGTTCTAAGATGAACCTGTTGAATATTTGTATGTTGGCTTCACTTTTGCCTAAAACAAATATTCAAGTGTGATGTTGGATACGATGTTCCAACATCCTGGCAAGGTTCAGTGTGACCTGTTCCTATGCCTTGATTTACGCACGCGTTTTATATTTAAGGAATCCACACCTTTATTTTTGTTGGTCAAGCTGCGTGTTTTTAGTACAGAATCAGATCGTTTGTGATTTCCTAAGAATGTGCTATCTACTTAGGAAAGTTTTGGAGGTGATCAGGATGTTCCTATAAATGTGCCTACTTATTAGGAGTTTCCTTTTCTGGTTCTGTTGATTGCGAAATGGATCACCGTTTGTTCTGAAGCCTAACAAATGGTTCTGACCTGTTTTGCTTCAGTATATATAGAAGACTACAAGACCTAATTCATTGATCGAAGCCGTCATTTGAATATTAGTGTTATTTTAGGGTTTTGAGTCATTGTTTTTGTGAGCCTTTCTTGTATCATCTTGATACATGCTAAGGACTGATTATTGAGTTGTAAACTCATTGTGCTACACCAAAGCTTTTAAGCAAGGTCGTAGTTGTTTTGTTTGAAGGTAACTTCACTATTTGTTATTGTTTTGAGTCAGATAATCACAGGGGCTGTGATTGACTCTAGGAAGTGAGATGGGATCTCAGATCTAGGAGTTCCTAGGTTGAAGTCAATACGGGTAGGTCCTAGGTCATTAGTGCAAACGTGGTTTGCTGAGAGATTTTGAACAAGGACTACACTAGTTGATTCTCTTGTGCCTTTTATTTTCCTATCTTTTATTTTGTTGTTTTATTTATGTCCACTGCTAGCACAATGTTCTAAACATCTCATTCAACATCCGTAATCTGTGCCGAGTGTTGGAACATCTCGTAGAACATTCTGTTGCCAGCCAGCCAGAATTTCAATTGGCATCAGAGCAGCACCCTGCCTGTTTTAGGGTGAGATCCAGAGAAGGCACTTTCTGGCTTAATGGACAAGGAAGGGGGATTTGTGAACAGACCAAGAAGATATGAGTCTGATGAAGAATCTAGAGATGATAAAGAATTAACTTATGAATAGCTAGCTGCATCTCGCAAAGAACTATATATCAGAAGTGAAGAAGTGATTGCTCAACTGCTGGCGGAAAAGAACAAACAAGTGTCAACTAAATCTGACCTTCTAAATGAGGTAACTCTTCTATCTTGCTAAACTAGAGAAACAGGAGAAAACTATCAATGATTTTTGTCTTGAAAAAGAGAAACTTATGTCTATCATCACTGGTCTACAAGAGGAAAACACCTTGTTAAAATCCAAATTAGAAAACATGACCAAATCTGTTTGGATGTTGAACAATGGTTCTAATGTGTTAGATGAAATACTGCAAGTTGGGAAGTCATCTGGAAATATGAAAGGAATAGGCTTTGACTATGGAACTGTGAACAAAGAAAGCAAAATTCCCACAAAGAAGTTTGTTTCTCCTAAAAAGAAGACTGAGTTTGTAATGTTGGATCACATGTCTCAACATCCTGTCCGACATCTTAACCCCCAACCAAGAAACAAAAAGAAGTCACCATGGGTATGTCACCATTGTGGTAGAAAGGGTCACATAAGGTCGTACTGTTATAAACTGTATGGATATCCTCAACCTCCTGTTCAACCAAAGGTCAATGATAAGATTGCTCAAGCTAGGAAAGAATGGAGACCCAAAACTCCAAATCTAAGTTCTTCTGTGACTTCCTCTGTGTTGACTGGTGTTCCACCTGTTTTGACTAAGTCTGGCAACCTTGTTCAGTCTAGTTTGAATGTTGCTGATATTGATAAAAGTGTTTATGTGTCTGCTTTTAAAACTGCTATTGCACCGGATGTTGCGTTCGATGTTACAACATCCCTGGTTCAATCTGATAAAATAAAGTTTGTGGCTGTGTTACCCTCTGATAATGAAAAGTCCCAAAGTAAGAAGGTTTCTGATCTTGATGATGGTAATTTTGTGTCTGTTGGTGATGAGAATGATGGATCAGAAAGTGATGTCCAAAGTGTGTGGAGTTTATTCCAGTTCTGATCTTATGTTCTGCTACTTCTGTTATGACATGCATGGTTTGTTTGTCATAATTTATGGCTAAAAGGGGGAGTAGTTAGATGCAGTAGTTGTAGTTGGCTTATTTGCTAATGTTGTGCCTGATGTTGAAACATATGTCTGCTTATGCATGAATTTTTCCTGTAGTATGCTTTTTGAAGTCTTCCTTTATCTGTAAGCATGCAAGTATTCAGGGGGAGTATGGAATTCCCTATTTGTATTCACTCTTAGGTTCTTATTTTGAGGGGGAGTGATACTATGAAATGTGCTTGGGTATGCTCAAGCTGTTTGACAGGATGTGGAGTATGATGTGCTGAACATCTTCCTGTCAGATCCTCTGTAATTATGGAAAATTTATTTTTTCCATTGCTGACGTGAAGTTAAGTGTTCCTGCCTAATGTGGTGAAGGATGTTGAAACATCCAAACCTGTGTGGGATTTTTTATCCCTGATCTGATGACTGTAGCATAGGAATTTATTTTTCCTCTGCTCTTGTGAGATTATGCTACTATCTTATCCACTGCTGCATGTCTCTGATATATGTAATACATCTTTATCTCTTAACTAAGAGTATGATGATTTCTTTCTTCATGTCTGTTTGATTCAAGCTGTGAATGAAGATCTTGTGAGGTATTCTTTTAATGTGTGCACATGTTCAAATCTCTTTGGTGATACTGATGTATCTTTTCATTGGATATTCTCTCTGGAAGTATTCTCTGAAAAGTGTTTTTTTTTAATCTTTTCCTTCTTCATGGTTGTATGTTTATGAGGAGTTGAAGAAGTTTATCTAAGGTATCTCTTTAGATATTATGTGCTGGCCGTTTCTTCATGGGTGTGTGTTCATGATGACTGAAGAAATGGAAGTTCTGTATCTCTCTGCTCTGTATATGTGGCCTCAGTTTGTTTTAGCCAAAAATTTGCAAAAGGGGGAGATTGTTGGATATTTGTATGTTGGCTTCACTTTTTCCTAAAACAAATATTCAAGTGTGATGTTGGATACGCTGTTCCAACATCCTGGCAAGGTTCAGTGTGACCTGTTCCTGTACCTTGATTTACGCACGCGTTTTATATTTAAGGAATCCACGCCTTTATTCTTGTTGGTCAAGCTGCGTGTTTTTAGTACAGGATCAGATCGTTTGTGATTTCCTGAGAATGTGCTATCTAGTTAGGAAAGTTTTGGAGGTGATTAGGATGTTCCTATAAATGTGCCTACTTATTAGGAGTTTCCTTTTCTGGTTCTGGTGATTGCGAAATGGATCACCGTTTGTTCTGAAGCCAAACAAGTGGTTCTGACCCGTATTGCTTCAGTATATATAGAAGACTACAAGACCTAATTCATTGATCGAAGTCGTCATTTGAATATTAGTGCTATTTTAGGGTTTTGAGTCAGATAATCACAGGGGCTATGATTGACTGTAGGAAGTGAGATGGGATCTCAGATCTAGGAGTTCCTAGGTTGAAGTCAATACGGGTAGGTCCTAGGTCATTAGTGCAAATGTGGTTTGCTGAGAGCTTTTGAATAAGGACTACACTAATGGATTTCCTTCCTGGCTTGGTAGCCCCCAGATGTAGGTGACGTTGCGCCGAACTGGGTTAACAATTCTCTTGTGCCTTTTATTTTCCTGACTTTTATTTTGTTGTTTTATTTATGTCCACTGCTAGCACGATGTTCTAAACATCTCATTCAACATTCGTAATCTGTGCCGAGTGTTGGAACGTCTCGTAGAACATTCTGTTGCTAGCCAGCCATAATTTCAGAACCTCTGTATATTTTTGTTGGATATTTGTTTAATATAAAGTCATTTATTTTATTTATTTTTTGTTCGTTATTAAGTTCATGATTTAGTTATTTATTTCAAAGGAGCGTAACTCTAGATTAGGTACTTAGGTTGTGACAGGGCCTAATATTGTTATTACTATCTTGCTGCTTATATCTTGATATTATATTTATAGCATTATACTAGTAACTATCTGTCTAAGAGGTAACTAGTTATTAACTAGTGTCAGATACCGAAAGAGAGTTGACCCTAGTAGTAAGTACTTAGGAGGTGACATTACTAAGACTGAGTAATAACTCTGTTGAACCTAATAGAACCATTATCTTTAACCTGTGGTAAGGTATACGAGATAGGGCTGCCCGTTTGTAGAACTACTAAGAGCGTAAAGAGGGTGTGCTATTAGTGTCCTAAGATTCAAAGATGGGCTGAACTAATGGAACCTTGGCCTTCATTGCCTTGGGAAAAACTGGAGTGTCAATTCAAGTTTATGTTTCAATTACATTTGAATTAGCAAGACCATGCACGTAAGGATCATCGTGCGATTAGCAGATGCAGTTAGCCATCGGAGGGATAGACCTATAATCAACCGAGATAGTAAGACCCCGCAGGTAAGGATCACCGTGCGACCAGTAGGTGCAACTTGACGACCGACTAGGTTAGAACGTCCCAACGGCCTCATCACTTGTATAGTCTACCTAAGATAAATAAACACGACATTACTATTATTTAATATCCAACAATATAAACAGAGGGGATTCGAAGAATCCTAACCGCTGCTTACTTTTCTGCAACCAAAACAGGTAAACTTGCTCTGTTGAAAACAGATAAAAATTGCAAGCTTTCTAACACTTATATTTTATATCGTAAAACTTACAAAAATAAGTAACACGAGTTGTTTGGAGAAAACGACAATCCTTATGGATACGATACTCTACTTATAAATTTATTACTTGGTAAATGATTAGGTACACTTGCTATATCCGACCATCAATTAAGATGAATTGAGTGAAAACCATGTTAATTGAAGTATTTGCATAGTTGTGAAAAGAACTAAATTGAAGTGTTTGAAACTTAGGAAATGCTTTTAAACACTTTGGGTGTATGGGGGGATCAAAATAAGCAGTTTTAGGATGATTTTGAGGGAAATCTGAGGGCCAAACACTCAATTGGGGTGCAACGCGGCCACTTACAGAGAGCTATATCTTGAACATGACAAGCCTGGTGCCCAACACATTATAAAAGTTTTCTTGTTTTGTGTTTTGGGTGCTTGGGGGGTGGTCTTGTGTGTTCTTAGGCGATCCTTTGATGATGAATTCTTACTGTTTTGATGGATGAATGATAGGTAATCAAATCTTGCTTAGGATTGAATTTTTTATGTGGTTTTAGAGACGAAATGGAATAAATTGTGAAACTTGAACATGAGTTAGAATGAAAGAGTTTTCCCAAATGAAATAATGTTGTGATCCTTGAACTAATGTGATGCTAGATATAGGGACAACATGTATGGATGATGAGGATGTACGTGAGCATGAAAATTGGCTTTTGTGAATATTGAAAATAGACGAACTTAGAGAATTGATGAACTATGGCATGTTGGCTCGTAATTGGTTATATGATGATTCAACTAATGATGTAATTATGATAACAGGACGTTGTATATGTTATAAACATGATGCTATGATATTATGAAAATATTGGTGTGATAAACATGATGATGTGGTTATGATGATGATGATGCTATAAAGAAGATGTTGGTGTGTAATTGATTGAGTCGTTTGAATGTTGTGCATTGTTGAGTCATGGTTAAATGTTCATACATTCATAGTCTTGTAATCTTGATAATGTTAATCGCGATGATGTGGGAATAATTTGGTAACATAATTCCATATTATCCAATAATCTTGATGATGTGGGATCAAACGGTAATATAACTCCGACATCCAAAGACGGTTCCACATGCATACAGAGTCGAGTACAGAACTGCATGCATGAGTCTATGTGGAAGTTCTATATTTGACTATGTGAATCTATGTGAAAGACGCGTACATGACTATGTGTGTTCGTGTGATAATTATGTAATTGTGACGATGCTGATGAAGTGTGAATGCTATGTATTCGAGTCGGTGATAAAGTGACGATGTGTATACTTGTTATATCCTTGTGATGATGACTTGAGAGTTGTTGTATCTTTTTAATTTATTGAATGAGATTACATGTGATTATAGTATTGTCAGGAAATGAATATATGTATTTATATAATGCGTTATCCTAAATATTATGCACGAGATCCTATCTTCTTTATGTTGAACAACATCTTACCCTTCAGTGGCTTTTTGGTCGCCTATATCTTCCTGGTGTAGACGTGTAGGTTGAGGATGCTTAGTCGATGTGAGTTCCCGAGGACGACATGGTGCCTACTGATGGCCGGATTAGGAAAGTGTACCAAATTGTATACCAAGTAATAAAGTGATAAATAGTGTATCGTATCCACATGGATTGTCGTTTCGTTCAAACAATTCGCGTTACTTATTTGAGAACAAAATAATAATAAAAGAGATAAAGGTTTAGAGTGTTGCAAAGTTAATCTGTTTGCAATAGAGTATAGTTACCTGTTTTGATTGCAGAATATTAGCGACGGTTAGGATTCTTTGAATCCCCTCTATTCATTTGTTGGATTTACGTAACAGTTAAGTCTTATTCGAGTTAATTCACGTAAGGGCTATTTAAGTGATGAGTCCGTGGGGTATGATAACCTAATCAGTTTGTCAAGCTGCACATGATGGTCGCACGGTGATTGATGGGAAAAAATGGCATGTCCGCCAAATTGCAACAAGTAGTAAAGTAGTAAGTTATATCGTTCTTCACAGGGATTGTCGCTCAACTCAATAATTAGCAAAAAATATTTTTAAACGGAAAATAATAAAAGATGATTAGAATAGCAGGGTTTAATTTTCCTACCCAATGTGAGATTAGGTTTTATGATTCAGATGAGTAACAACGATTAGGATTTTCTTGAATCCCCCTTCCTTTGAATGTTAAACAACTTATTTCGTGATCATTGATTTAATGTGCCACGACGATATTCATCGTTCTAAGTCCCTAGGTTAACTTGTGTAGGACCAACCAAAGTCGTGTACTACGCTAGCTAACAAAGGAAAAGCAATACCGAGACAACACAAACCTAACCTAAAAAAGATTAAGTCATTAAAAATGCCAATGAACTTTGAGATTGCGGGAACTCAATGTCTACTTTTACCCTGCAAATCAATTTACAAGGTTACTCTCATAGTTAACCAATTACAAAAGCATTAAGAACGGGCAGTGGTTTAATTTAAATCTCACTATTTCTATTAATCAATTTCTTTTTACTGAAAAAATATTAAAATTTATAAGGCATAAGTATCATGCACACACACTAATTTAGTATGTGACAAATATGTGACAAAGTTTGTATATATGTGATTTAATTTATGGGTCATGTTAACCAGTGACCCCGGGGCACTGGTTAAGGGAACTAAAAATGGAAATTTCAAAATAAAAGTAACACTTTTTATACTTTTGAGAAGTTGACAACACAAGCTCCACTGTAATAGTTTCTACATTTGATTCCTTAACCAGTGCCCCGGGGGCACTGGTTAACATTTCCCTTAATTTATTTATATGCACATCAGTGTAAAAAAAATAGTTGTATACATTCAGTTAATTATAATTGTAAGATTATTTAAAACGTTTGAGTTCAAACATAATAATTTTTAAGGTCACACATATGAGTTAAAACATAATAACTTTTTAAAGTCAAACACATGAAAAACAACATAAAGCTTGGTTCTATTTCTTCTAATGATTTTTTTTTTTTTGCCTTTGATTTTGTTTATGGGGCCTCTGACCTCCTCCATTTTGTGGTTGCTACTGGGGTTTGCCCTCATTGTTCCTATGAGTTTGATCATGAGGCCTACACAGAGGATATTGTATGTCTCGTTTCTGATAATTAGCATGACCATATTTAAAACAATTTTTGTAGGGAAATGGAAATAAACTCTTGGGTTTTTAAAATATATTGTTCCATAATTTACTTGGTTCCTCACTAATCTACTTGTGGTTCCCCCGATTTTGATGATCAAACCTCTCCTACACATACTATTAATCGATCTGGTTTTGAAAGTAACATAAATGCTTGGCCATGGTTTCAAACTTGGTCGCGTATTCTATAACAATTTGGTCTTCTTAGGATAATCTCAAGATCTTGGCCTATTTCCCATACCTATAGCACTAAGTGGAACGTATTTCTTGTGGAACTTCCCCTTGAAAACCTCCCATGTCAGCTCTTCATGAGTTGGTCTCTTCTAGTATTCTACCTCTTCGATCATCCGATAGACTGCATATTCACTTTACTATCACAAAAGGTTAAGAAGTAATGAAAAATTAGTTGAATAATATTCAATTCTTATGATTATCAAGTTTTGTTATATTTCATCATTTCTAAGTGTGAAGGGATAAATACATCACACTGATACACTTAAGAGGCATTTAGTAGTGTTTCTAATTTTATGAGAAGTTTTTAAAATTTTATTAATTATTGAACTATTTAATTATTTTTATGAGAGCTTGAAATTTATACACTATAAATAGATCAAATCATACCTATGTTTTTTATGCAAAAAGGGAAAATATGGCAGAAACTACGAAATTTGTTTATGTTATGACTCTACTTTTTTCCATAATTCTTGTTTTAATAGTATATGATGGTATTTATTTTCGTAAGCCTCCTTCTTGTATTAGGGATAAAGATTGTCCACAAGTGAAAAATTCTAATGTTAGGTGTCGTAAAGGCTTTTGTATAGAGATCTTTAGTTAAAACTAAGACGAATAAGTTCTTCCGCTAGCAAAAGAATTGTACACTTTACTTTATGCTAGAATATTCCACTAGCTGTCATTTAATTTTTGTACCGAATCGTTGTTATTTTTCCCCTTAAATTCTTGGACCTTGAAATTACAATTTTGTACTTTGTTATGATGGCAACGAAATGAAATATGGCAACAAAGAATTTTATTTATAGTTTCTCCTAATATCGTATATTTGGAGGCATCGCCAAGGCTCGTAATCTAGATATATGACTCCACCTACAAGAATCCCTTTGATAGTTACGTTCAAAGGTCATTTTTATCTTACTTTTTTCAACAGAAAATATATTCATTCATTAAAGTTGGTAGAGTACACTGAAAACAACACAAATTTCCATTGATCTCGTTACAATGTATAAAAGGTACTGGAAAACTTAAGAAAGGTTGAGTTTTAATTGTGTTTAAGTTTATAGAATTAAAATATTTTTGTCAGAAGCAGAAAATATTACTTTGTTCAAAACATATTTTTAAAGACGTTAAACAAAAAGTAATATTTTGTTAAGTTCTTTATAAAATATGTTTTCAATGAAGCATCAATAAAAACGTATCTGATGAACACATTATGCTCGTAGTATAAAAATTATAAACTTTGGGATTTTTCACCTATCAATGAAAAAATCGAAAAAATTTGAGGTATTATTAGAATGAAACAAATATAAAAAATGTAAACAAAATATTTGTTGTGAAACAAATATACAAAAAATGAGCACAAAAATCTAGTTCTGTTCTGAATAATAGACTTAGTGGATGTCCATCCTTAATTTTCCACCTTCCTATAACCTCTATTACTGAATGTATGGTTAGTGGTCTTTTATAAATAGGATCTTTATTGTAATGTAAATCACACACTTGAGAAGTAATACAACATATACTCTTTTGTTATCTCTTTATTCCTTTCTCTTTACTCTTCTATGTTGTACATTATCTTACAATACTTTAGATTAATTTCATAACACGTTATCAGCACGAAGTTGTAACAATCTGAGATTGAGTATGAGAAAGAGTATGATATAGTCATAAACAAGAGAAGAAGATTAATCACAATGGTTGCAATGAAAAGTGTTGAAAAAAAAAAGAACAATTTGAATGTCTGATGGCTCTAGAAATTGATTTTGCAATCGCTTGAATCCATGAGGAAAATAGGTAATGTTCATCCTTTCAATCATATGAAAGTTAGATTTTCTTATAAGCGTGATTTCAAATTTATTTCCTCCATTTTTATTTACAATTATCAATATCATGATATTGAATTTATAAATATTCACTTGAATCCTTCATTTCTGTCTAAATCGATCGCTAACAAATTTTTTTATCAAGTTTTTGTGTTTTCAACAAAAGATTCTTAGTAGTTGCAAGTAAGTAGACAAATCATAAAAATGGTGTATGTTTCTATAATATGAGTGATGCGATAACCAGCTTGGAGGTTCCCCGGGGTGCCAACCTAGTTGGGATGTCGGTGTTTCCTCTTGATGCTTGTCCTCTCTCCCTGTTTATCCAAAAAAAATATTGTTTTTTTAATCTCAAAAGAAAAGAAATGATCAAGATGTATTGAGTATCATTGAGGAACTATATTTTAAACTTACAATCCCTCAAGATGTATCGAGAGTATTTTTATTAATATTAAAGCATCTTGATGGATTGCTCAAACAAGGAATTTTTTTTTATCAGTATTTATGAAAATTTGAGAAATGGTTCTGGAAGAACTAATAATTTAAGGAAAATTTGAGATATGGTTCATGAAGAACTAGTAATTTAACATCTAGTGTTCCTGAAGGACTACAAAATTTTAGTTTAAAGCATCCCTGAAGGATTGCCCAAGGAAAGAATTATTCTTGAACGTTATGAAGATCATGTGTAATATAATTCCTAAATAACATAAAAAGAAAAAGTTTAAAGCATCTCTTAAAGATTGCAAACAATCAAATTTTTATCATTGTTTATGACGGTTTGAGATATATATAGTTCTTGAAGAACTAAATATTTAACATCAAACATCTTCGCAGGATGGCAAAATTCACGATATTACTTGGTGTTGATAGATTTATGGTTGAAAATAAGATCTACTTTATCTTTTGGAAAAAAGAAAAAAATGGATTGAAGAGTTATAAGTTAAGAATGTAATGTAGTTCTTAAAGAATTAATTTGTTATTTTAATGATCCCAGAAGGATCGCTTAAATAAAGAAGTCTCTTGATAATTGTTTATGAAGATTTAGAATATAGCCCTTGAAGAACTAAAATTTAATATTGAATCATACTTGAATGATTGCAAAATTGTGATTTTACTTGCTTATTGTTCATAAATTTTTATGGAGTTTTTTACCACAATTCAAATATATGAGATCTATTTGATCTTCGTATAAGTTGAATAAAATCAAATTTGAATATGATCCTGGAGTAGCAAAATCGAAAAAAATAAATTATAATTTATATGATACATGCGAAGATGGGTAAAAGTTTATTATGACTTATGATGATTATGATTTTTGCAACTAACGAGTTCTCAGAAAGCGTATAAATTAGAGGTATCGTCATCTATGTCATATCTTTGCACATTAGACACTTATAATTTGTACTCGACATAATTTCTTTTATGATGAAATAGTAAGTATTATAGTTGTGAATTTGACATTATTGTTCTTTTTAATAGATTAAGATTTAAGAACAATATTGTGTTGGATTGGTTTTTTTTTTTTTATTATTGGTTCATTCTAAAAAGTATGTCTATACTATTTTGAGTTTTCGAGTAAGTGTTGATCCTAGAACTTGAACTCGCTAAGGAGCACTATAATTTATGTATATTTTGTTGGATATTGTTTGTCAATCGTGTTCGATCTCTCTACCTCCAAAGTAATTGTTTTGCCTGTTGGATATTGTTTCTAAATGAAATATTTCTTATGCAAAATTCTATAAAAATGTTAAGATGAGTGATACAAAGAAACTAATTTTATTATTACATTTAATGGTAAAAAATAAATAAAAAAATATTCAAGGCTCGAGAAGAGAAAATATATTGTTATATGGAGTAATAGAATTATGCACTGAGAGTCTAGAAGTCCTAACTCAATTGGAAAATTCTGAAATTGCAAGGTCGGACGTCGTGACCCGGGACCTCACAGTTGTGTGTGAGTTTAATTTCAGTGGATTACCACTTCATTTAAGACCAAAAAAAATAATACGCACTGAGAGTGCATTATATGATATCCAGAAGTGCATTATATGATAATTTCATAGAAATTTATTACGTTTCAAGGATATCATTCTAAATTGATATCATATTGAAGAAAAAAAATGTTAAATATCTCTATATTAAGAGATATACTCTGCAGAAAATAAGTGTAGTGAAAAAAAAAAATTTAGCTATGATTTATACTACACTTATATTAGTTCAATGGAAACACATATTATTGTAAACCTGAAGTTTATATATTATATTATTAGTGCAATGAAAGAACGTATTATTGTAAACCAGAAGTTTACAAATTATATTAAATTTATCGTTGGCAAGACCGGGTGGGTTATCCCGGATTTATTATGATGCAAAAACTTGTTGAAAAAAAATTGATGTATATTGAAGAGTCAGAAGATTCTTCAATCTAGTAACTATCGTGTGTTACTAGCTCCCACAGAAAGTTGACAATTAAAGAGAATGAGTCTCTCACTTATATGAGGTGATATTTAAATCAGTACACTGATCATGTGAATCGCTAGGATATTATATGATTTGAAACGATGCATCAACTAAATGATCACATGTATATCCACAACCAAAAGTTTGTGAGATTATTATGTCAACAAATTTGACTAAGAGTTTATTTTCTGAAGTTTTCAGAAAACATTTGATAAGTATCATTTGTCAATTGATATTGAATAACTGGTAGCATATGCTCATTAATTAAAATGGACTTCAAAATCCATTCTTTAGACGTCTAAAGTTAATTGTATAATTGATACTTATAAGATCACGCCTTATAAACTCTAGTTTGGTTATGAGACCATGTCTTATAAACTCTATTTTGAGAATCAATAATCTTGTATGTTAAGAAATTGATTTGCATCAAGCCAACACATTACAATATATAAATCCTCCCCTTAATCTATCATTGGTTTTAGGTTAACAACCTAATATTTCTCATCCTAGTGGATTTTTGATGTGTTGTGTATATCACAATTGTTCCAATATAATGCACTAAGATAAATCTTGAGAATATTGGGAAAATATATTTGATTGAATCTACATCTATCATTAATTGTGCTGAGCCAACTTATTTATAGCCCAGTAGGCTGATTATCAATTGATGGATTAGTTTTCCCAATATTAGGGAGGAGATAATAAGCAGCTGAAAATGCGAACCTAAAGTTCAAATAAATTATTTGAAAGGAAATATTATTGTCTCATTTTGATCCTCAAGATATAACTCATTTGAAAAGGTAAAAAAAAAATCAAATATCAGCTGCTAGTGCTCCAAACGAAATAGATTTTCATGTCGGATAATCTAATATTGCAAATGAGTCTCAATCGTGCCTGAAGCATGATAAATCAATCGGATCCAAATATAAAAGCCTCGAATAAGAAAATGAGCTTATAGGAAAGATAACACAAACGAGGATATAGAAACTCTAAAAGACTTTTCTGACATAATTGATTTTTTCGGTTCCAGAAGAACTAATCAGGTACCTGAAACTTATGAAATATTAATAAATTATGTCATGAATGAAAGAACTCAATGGAATTAGATGGAACCGAGATGAAGTCAACGTTGACGTGTTATTGCATATAATACAGCGCTATATGTGATAAGTAATAATGAGGATCATGAGTTAAAGTCTACTGAAGTTATAGATAATGAAAATATTTACAAATGAAAAGCGACAATTCTAGTGAAATCAATCTTGCTTCATAAAGCAGACTTTGTTTGGACTTGTATTCCGCACACTTGAAGGTGTAGAGTTAAATGGATATATATGATTTTTCGCGTGAAAAAGGAATTAGAATGGTAACACACACACACACACACACACACACACACACACATATACATAGTTTGATATGTTCACCTGAAGTGAATAGGTAAATGTATACCATTTATTTTTAAGAGACATATATTTTTATACTGATATTCACCTGAAGTGAATTCAAGAACTTTATCATACTTGATTAAGTTCATTAGCACATGAAAGGCTCAAATTATATGAAAGATGCGTTAAAATATATTCATATGACTCATTTGATATTTTTATATAAAATTCCCCGAAGGGATTAATTTTATTGAGGCATATTTTTCATATTCTCAAAGATATTACTGAATCAAATTGAAATATAGAAACATATTGTATAATATTCTTAGTGAATATTTTCTAAAAGAGTAATATAAAAATGATATCATTTTTGCATTTGCAAATAAATCTGAGAACTCCAGAAGAGTTTTTGAAAGTTGATTTCTCAAAGAAAAGAAACTAAGATGAAATATGTAGAAATGATATATATTTATTTGAGATAACAAGTTGACTATTTGAAAATAGAACTTTTTGTGAATCATGAAGCTTATATAGAAATGTGCTAAAAAGGTTATAAATTGGACAAATTGCATTTGTTATGCCCTCGGATGATTGTAAAGTCATTAGATGTAGACAATTTTTTTCTTGAGAATTTGAGTAAATAATGAAGAGCCAATTAGTCCTGAAGTACCATATTTTAGTTCAATCGAGACACAATAATAAATCTTGCTAACTATTCATGTTATGATTTGTGAAATGCAGGTTATTTGTGTCAGGCTCATAATAAAATTTTAGCGCTGTATAAAGAAAGTTGAGAATGTGTTTAGTTGAGGTCTATGATTGAATACATAGAAGAAACTTGCAAATTGTCTTTCGGAAGAGTGAATATGAATATGATACCATGTGCTTTGCTCAATTTAAAGAAGGTGATCTTAAGAAGAGTGATCATATAAGCCGTCAACATATTTGTTCGTGTGATAATTTTGTAGACCTTTTTCACAAAGTCACTCCCAAACATAATTTTTGAACAGATGATACAAAGATTGATCTTCATCGTCTCAGAGATGATTTTTTGGTTGAGGGGGAGATATAAGTATATCTTGCACTCTTTTTCCCTTCACCATGGTTTTTTCCCACTGAGTTTTCGTGGTAAGGTTTTTAACGAGGCAGATATATCGGATATTGTACTCTTTTTCTTTCAATGAGATTTTTTTCCCATTGGATTTTTTCTTAGTAAGGTTTTAACGAGGCATATCCTAATGGACATCGAAGGGGGAGTTATGAATAATAGACTTAATGGATGTCCATCCTTAATCTTCCACCTTCCTATAAACCCTATTTTTGAATGTATGTTTAGTGGTCCTTAATTGCTTTGATGATTCCCTTGTTCATTTGTATCCTATAAATAGACTTATATTGTAATGTAAATCACACACTTGAGACGTAATACAACATACTCTTTTGTTATCTCTTTATTTATTTCTCTCTACTCTTCTATGTTGTACAATATCTTACAATATTTTAGATTAATTTCATAACAAGTTCTAGGTTTTGATGTTTTCTTATAATATAAACAAGGCTGAAATGCATTTGTGACCCCTTAACTTTTAAAAAGTTGCAATTTTGTCCCCCTAACAAAAAATAAGAATTTTACCTCTTAATTTTATAAAATGTTGCAAACCTGCTGAAAAGACGCCAGAGGTTTCAAAACAGAGAGCCAAAATCACAATTTTTTCTAAAGATAAAGGGCCAAAAGTGTTTATTTCCCTAAAGATAGAGGGCCAAAAAAGTATATTCCCCTAAAGTTAGAGGGTCAAAAGAACATATTTCCCTAAAGATAGAGGGCAAAATTTTAAGTTTTTTATTTAAAGGAAAACTACATTTAAACCTATAACCAAAAGTGTAAAAATACTTAAAACAATAAAAATTATTACACTGCTTAAATATCTAATCACAATTTATCCATCAGCATACATCTCGATGTATCATATATAACCGAAATTCTATTTTATCTTTTTACTTCTGATGTCGTGCTTAGTTAATTGATAAAATAGAATTATATTCTGATAGTTATATTTTGATAGTGGTTAGTGATTATAAATATAGCCTGATGTCTCTTAACTAGCATCCATAAATAAATCTATTCCAAGTCTCTTAAACCACTATCATTCCAGGTCTGTATAAAACCTCACATTCCAGGTCTGTATATTTTCCACTTTGTTCACCTATGTACAAACAATTCTACATATGTGCTACAGCCTTACACCCCCCCGCAGTATTCTACCAATTTGGTTAATGTCTTCCTTCTCCTGTGTTATATCACAAAGTCATCACCTGTAGCTCCATTATCTTTGTGCCATTTACCAATCCTGCAAACTGCTTTGTCATTTGACAGTGCAGACTCAGTTCCCAGATAGTGCACATAAGTTCATATCTCGCAGAATAGCTCCCCTATTCAGTAGACTTTCTTTTATTGCTAACCTGTTTTAAAACAAATTCCACACCATCACAGATATTTTTTGACGAACATCTTTGTTCAAAATATATGCTCATCAGCAACTCCATTCCAACTCTAATTTTCACACTCAGCCCCCTTGAAACCCTATTCTTTTATCACTCTCCGGGATGAAACTAATAAAGTCATTCTCAGTCTCACAATGAAAAAGTTCCCATCTCTAGTTCCATTTCCAATTTTTCAGTTGTGATTAGAAATAACTTCTCAAACCTATCCTTTAGTACTTTCTAGTACATTCTCAGCAACCCATGGGATCTCTACAAAACAATGTCCCCCTCCCGTGTGTGAATTGCTACAATTAGCCATGCATTGAGGCTCGTTCTTTGTAATTATAATATTTAAGATTTTAGATTGCCTACAATCCCTTGTTAACTTTAAATACACAATACTATTTCATTTAAGAAATTAATTTTCCGGTCAAGATAGGTTAATACACAGATACAATCAATTAGACATAACACTCGCTAATGAAAAGGTTAATACACATATAGGTTATCCTTTTCATGTGATAGTCAACATTAATACACCATGAAAAGGTTGTTAAGTAAGGAATCATTTGAGATGCATTGAGGCACCGTTTTTTTTTTTTTTTTTTTTGGAACAATTGCACTCTCCCTCCTACCATATGATTATGCATCAAATCAGAATTTAGCCTACAACTACTTAAAAATAAATGTGTATATGAAGTCATAAACAAATGAAAATAAAATTACTTGATGATTTAAGGAATACTTTTCCTCAATTTATGCACCAAAGACAAGGTTAATGACATCAAAGTTCTACTTCAAACAACCAAATCTAGCCATTGCATAGTAGAAGCTAATTAGCTAATTAAAAATGATAGAGTGACTATTGCTTACATGGATCATGAATAATCTTAAACTATAAGCTCACACGTTGAAGAGGCCCTTGGAAATGAGGATAATTTTTTTCCTACATCAAGCTGTTCAGCCTTCCAGATTTTCATGGTTTGTAAGACTATTGCATTCTTCAAAATATACCTTGCTACCCTAAACTCACATTGAAAGCCTATGAAGTTAAGAAGATTGCAAGTTCTAAGGTGTAATGAAAGGCATTGTGGAACAACATCTGAGTCTACCCGTTTTTCTTCCTCATCTCTAGTCCATGTCACGTCCATCTGTTAATAATGCACAAAAATTAAATTAAAACACAAAGGTGTGAGACTACGAAATTGATCAACTACACGCTGATTTTATAGGGTTGAGTTAAGCTTAACACAAATTTGAAGAGTGTGAATGAATAAATAAATAAGATATTATCCTTAACAAACCAGATCAAGGTTAAGCTTTCGAAGTTTAGAACAGTGGTTGAGAACTTCTATTAAGAATTTCAAACTGAAATTGCAGGAAACAAACTCCAGCTGAGTCAAATTTTGAAAAGTAGGAAGGAAGTCATCACAGCAAAAATCCTAGAGTATATGTACAAAGACAAATTGTTAGAAATTAGGGCAAACATATATTTTTCCCATTCAATTCTATACTAAGTGTCATAAACAAACCTGATCCAATTCAAAGCTCAGAGAGTGTACATTCGGAACCGCTTTCAAAGGAAAATAAGAATGAACATAATTAATATCTGCTAGGATCAAGTTACTTAAGCAAAAGCTCTTCCATTCTTCAGAGGTAAGAGATTCCTCACGATCATATGGCACATTATATATGAGTAAATTCTCAAGGATTGGGCAACCCTTTAGAAATAACATAAAATCTCGAAGTTCAGGGAACCGAAACCGTTCCAAATGAAGAGTTTTGAGAGAAGGAATTAGAACTGAAGAAAAACCCTCGTCCATACGGAAACCAAAAAGCTTGAGAACAACAAGCGTCTTGCATGTTACAATACTAATGGGTAATTTTTGTAAACCCACTCTACCCACATAGAGATGAAGGTATTCAACACCCCGTGGTACCACAAAGTTGAGCCATATGGTGATACTGTTACCGGGGCAGTGATGTTCAGGAGAATCATATAGTGCCTTGAGACGGAAAGTCTTAATAGGAAGTGCAGCATCTCGGGACAGCAAAACTGAGTATACAAAGTCGTTAAATCGAAAATCAATGTTTTTCTCGTCGGCCCCTATAGTTTTTTTGAAGTAGAGAGTGGGAACTGAGAGCCAGAGATGTTTCCACCGTTTGGAAAGAATGGTTGTGACATTTGCTTGTTTGGTTTGGAGAAAAGAGAGAATATGACAGAGAATCTCGTCTGGTAAAGTGCTTACGATATCCTTCTCCTCCTCCTCATCCGCCATTGATATTGATAACAGAGGACGAAGAATTGAAAATCGAGAATGAAGAACGGATGAAACGAAGTGAAGGACGTAGAGTCGTGGAAGCCACTAGCGAGATGAAGTATATGCACAGAGATCAGAATCAGAGGGATGGAAGCGAAGAAATTTGAGTAGAAACTAGGTCAGACTCTCAATACTCTTTTTATCATACGCCCTAACACCTTATATTCCAAAAATACCCTTGACTTTAACAATAAAAAATAATATATTGTCTTCTTTTTTTTTTTTTGACAAAAATATATTGTCTTCTATTATCTGATTCTGAAACTTAATGTCTATAAAAAATACAACCTTATCCCTTCTTAATTTTTTGACACATCATCAAAATTATATTTTGTATCGTGTCTTTTACTTCAACCTCCCTCTATTTTTATCTCTTAATAGGTTTACCAAACTTTAGGTTTTATTAACCTTTGAGGGTTTTGGTGTTATGTCCCCCCTCTCTTTTTTGAATCTTGTATATCTCGTTTTATCATCAATATATTCTGGAATTGCAGCCTTGCTGCAATTTCCTTTGTAAAAAAAAAAAGTTTGTTTCAATTAAATAACTTTTTATTTTATATGCAAAACATCGTTCAATGTTTGCATCGCATATGTTGTAGATTTTATGCGTTTTATTGCAAAAACAAATTTTTATGTAAATTTATGAGAAAGTTGATATGATAAAATTGTGGAAACTCATTAATATTGCCAAATTATAAACATTAATATAGTGTTATTGAATTAATTTTTGTTTTATATGTAAAACATCGTTCAATGTTTACACCGCACACGTTGCAGATTTTATGTGCTTATATAAGCATAAATAAATTTTTATGTACATATATGAGAAAATCGATATGATAAAATTTTGGAAATTCGTGGTTATTTTCAAAATATCAACACCAATGTAGTGTTTCTATTAAATAACTTTTTATTTTATATTGAAAACACTATTAAATATTTAAACCGCACTTGTTGAAAATTTTATATGCTTATATATGCAGAAGAAATTTTTTAATTAACGATATGTGATAGTAGATGTGATAAAATTTGGAAAACTCGTGACTATTTTCAAAATATCAATATCACTGTATTATTTCCACAAAATACCGTTAAATATTTATACCGCACTTATTGTAGAATTTATGTGCTTATGTCTTCAAAATCAAATTTTATGTATATCGATATGAGAAAGTTGATATGCTTAAATTTTGAAAACTAATGATTATTTAAAAAATATTAACATTAATGTAGTGTTTCTGTAAAAGAAAAATTATATGCAAATTAGTAAGATTAAGAGATTAAAAGAGATGAGAATAAACTATTTTCGTATATTTATGCTTTACTAAACTGCTTTTTCTTATTATTTAATACCAAACTCACCATGAAACAAACTAAATTAGTGATATTAGAAGTCTAACCAATGAATTTTTGGGCAATTTATTTAAAAATTAGATATCTAATAAGAAGGAGAAGAAAGAAGAAACGAATTGACTTTTTTATTTGCAAAATATAGGGAATTAGTTGTAAGCTTCGTAATGATAAACCATAAAAATTATATATATATATATATATATATATATAAGGAATCACAAATGATATGTGGGACAAGATGGTCTAGGATATTAGAAAAGTAGAAAAAGAGATGTTGGGAGAATCAAGAGGTTTTGGATTTAGGGGTAAATAATCTTAGTGGTGCAATGAAAGTTAGTGAAAACCAATTCAATTTTATGCCTATTGCACAAAGGTTCAACAATAATCCTTTATCTTTACAACTTAGTTTTGGATGTACTAGCGAAACACGTGCAAGAGTGAGCACCTAAGATATATGCTTTTATAGATGATATATTCCTACATGAAGAGTCAAAGGAAGAATTAAATGGGAGGTTAGAGACAAGTCTTCGAAACATATGACTTTCGCTTGAGTAGAAGCAAGACAAACTATATGGAATGTAATTTAGTAAAAGGAGAAGCATATTTAGCGTAGAGGTGAAAGTTGGACATCATATCCTACCATAAGTTACACAGTTTAAATATCTTGGGTCTATTGTACAAAACGACGGAGAAATAGAAGGGGATGTAAACCATCGAATCCAACCTTGATGGTTGAAATACAGTGGTTGAGAACTTCTATTAAGAATTTCAAACTGAAATTGCAGGAAACAAACTCCAGCTGAGTCAAATTTTGAAAAGTAGGAAGGAAGTCATCACAGCAAAAATCCTAGAGTATATGTACAAAGACAAATTGTTAGAAATTAGGGCAAACATATATTTTTCCCATTCAATTCTATACTAAGTGTCATAAACAAACCTGATCCAATTCAAAGCTCAGAGAGTGTACATTCGGAACCGCTTTCAAAGGAAAATAAGAATGAACATAATTAATATCTGCTAGGATCAAGTTACTTAAGCAAAAGCTCTTCCATTCTTCAGAGGTAAGAGATTCCTCACGATCATATGGCACATTATATATGAGTAAATTCTCAAGGATTGGGCAACCCTTTAGAAATAACATAAAATCTCGAAGTTCAGGGAACCGAAACCGTTCCAAATGAAGAGTTTTGAGAGAAGGAATTAGAACTGAAGAAAAACCCTCGTCCATACGGAAACCAAAAAGCTTGAGAACAACAAGCGTCTTGCATGTTACAATACTAATGGGTAATTTTTGTAAACCCACTCTACCCACATAGAGATGAAGGTATTCAACACCCCGTGGTACCACAAAGTTGAGCCATATGGTGATACTGTTACCGGGGCAGTGATGTTCAGGAGAATCATATAGTGCCTTGAGACGGAAAGTCTTAATAGGAAGTGCAGCATCTCGGGACAGCAAAACTGAGTATACAAAGTCGTTAAATCGAAAATCAATGTTTTTCTCGTCGGCCCCTATAGTTTTTTTGAAGTAGAGAGTGGGAACTGAGAGCCAGAGATGTTTCCACCGTTTGGAAAGAATGGTTGTGACATTTGCTTGTTTGGTTTGGAGAAAAGAGAGAATATGACAGAGAATCTCGTCTGGTAAAGTGCTTACGATATCCTTCTCCTCCTCCTCATCCGCCATTGATATTGATAACAGAGGACGAAGAATTGAAAATCGAGAATGAAGAACGGATGAAACGAAGTGAAGGACGTAGAGTCGTGGAAGCCACTAGCGAGATGAAGTATATGCACAGAGATCAGAATCAGAGGGATGGAAGCGAAGAAATTTGAGTAGAAACTAGGTCAGACTCTCAATACTCTTTTTATCATACGCCCTAACACCTTATATTCCAAAAATACCCTTGACTTTAACAATAAAAAATAATATATTGTCTTCTTTTTTTTTTTTTGACAAAAATATATTGTCTTCTATTATCTGATTCTGAAACTTAATGTCTATAAAAAATACAACCTTATCCCTTCTTAATTTTTTGACACATCATCAAAATTATATTTTGTATCGTGTCTTTTACTTCAACCTCCCTCTATTTTTATCTCTTAATAGGTTTACCAAACTTTAGGTTTTATTAACCTTTGAGGGTTTTGGTGTTATGTCCCCCCTCTCTTTTTTGAATCTTGTATATCTCGTTTTATCATCAATATATTCTGGAATTGCAGCCTTGCTGCAATTTCCTTTGTCAAAAAAAAAAGTTTGTTTCAATTAAATAACTTTTTATTTTATATGCAAAACATCGTTCAATGTTTGCATCGCATATGTTGTAGATTTTATGCGTTTTATTGCAAAAACAAATTTTTATGTAAATTTATGAGAAAGTTGATATGATAAAATTGTGGAAACTCATTAATATTGCCAAATTATAAACATTAATATAGTGTTATTGAATTAATTTTTGTTTTATATGTAAAACATCGTTCAATGTTTACACCGCACACGTTGCAGATTTTATGTGCTTATATAAGCATAAATAAATTTTTATGTACATATATGAGAAAATCGATATGATAAAATTTTGGAAATTCGTGGTTATTTTCAAAATATCAACACCAATGTAGTGTTTCTATTAAATAACTTTTTATTTTATATTGAAAACACTATTAAATATTTAAACCGCACTTGTTGAAAATTTTATATGCTTATATATGCAGAAGAAATTTTTTAATTAACGATATGTGATAGTAGATGTGATAAAATTTGGAAAACTCGTGACTATTTTCAAAATATCAATATCACTGTATTATTTCCACAAAATACCGTTAAATATTTATACCGCACTTATTGTAGAATTTATGTGCTTATGTCTTCAAAATCAAATTTTATGTATATCGATATGAGAAAGTTGATATGCTTAAATTTTGAAAACTAATGATTATTTAAAAAATATTAACATTAATGTAGTGTTTCTGTAAAAAAAAAAATTATATGCAAATTAGTAAGATTAAGAGATTAAAAGAGATGAGAATAAACTATTTTCGTATATTTATGCTTTACTAAACTGCTTTTTCTTATTATTTAATACCAAACTCACCATGAAACAAACTAAATTAGTGATATTAGAAGTCTAACCAATGAATTTTTGGGCAATTTATTTAAAAATTAGATATCTAATAAGAAGGAGAAGAAAGAAGAAACGAATTGACTTTTTTATTTGCAAAATATAGGGAATTAGTTGTAAGCTTCGTAATGATAAACCATAAAAATTATATATATATATATATATATATATATAAGGAATCACAAATGATATGTGGGACAAGATGGTCTAGGATATTAGAAAAGTAGAAAAAGAGATGTTGGGAGAATCAAGAGGTTTTGGATTTAGGGGTAAATAATCTTAGTGGTGCAATGAAAGTTAGTGAAAACCAATTCAATTTTATGCCTATTGCACAAAGGTTCAACAATAATCCTTTATCTTTACAACTTAGTTTTGGATGTACTAGCGAAACACGTGCAAGAGTGAGCACCTAAGATATATGCTTTTATAGATGATATATTCCTACATGAAGAGTCAAAGGAAGAATTAAATGGGAGGTTAGAGACAAGTCTTCGAAACATATGACTTTCGCTTGAGTAGAAGCAAGACAAACTATATGGAATGTAATTTAGTAAAAGGAGAAGCATATTTAGCGTAGAGGTGAAAGTTGGACATCATATCCTACCATAAGTTACACAGTTTAAATATCTTGGGTCTATTGTACAAAACGACGGAGAAATAGAAGGGGATGTAAACCATCGAATCCAACCTTGATGGTTGAAATACAGTGGTTGAGAACTTCTATTAAGAATTTCAAACTGAAATTGCAGGAAACAAACTCCAGCTGAGTCAAATTTTGAAAAGTAGGAAGGAAGTCATCACAGCAAAAATCCTAGAGTATATGTACAAAGACAAATTGTTAGAAATTAGGGCAAACATATATTTTTCCCATTCAATTCTATACTAAGTGTCATAAACAAACCTGATCCAATTCAAAGCTCAGAGAGTGTACATTCGGAACCGCTTTCAAAGGAAAATAAGAATGAACATAATTAATATCTGCTAGGATCAAGTTACTTAAGCAAAAGCTCTTCCATTCTTCAGAGGTAAGAGATTCCTCACGATCATATGGCACATTATATATGAGTAAATTCTCAAGGATTGGGCAACCCTTTAGAAATAACATAAAATCTCGAAGTTCAGGGAACCGAAACCGTTCCAAATGAAGAGTTTTGAGAGAAGGAATTAGAACTGAAGAAAAACCCTCGTCCATACGGAAACCAAAAAGCTTGAGAACAACAAGCGTCTTGCATGTTACAATACTAATGGGTAATTTTTGTAAACCCACTCTACCCACATAGAGATGAAGGTATTCAACACCCCGTGGTACCACAAAGTTGAGCCATATGGTGATACTGTTACCGGGGCAGTGATGTTCAGGAGAATCATATAGTGCCTTGAGACGGAAAGTCTTAATAGGAAGTGCAGCATCTCGGGACAGCAAAACTGAGTATACAAAGTCGTTAAATCGAAAATCAATGTTTTTCTCGTCGGCCCCTATAGTTTTTTTGAAGTAGAGAGTGGGAACTGAGAGCCAGAGATGTTTCCACCGTTTGGAAAGAATGGTTGTGACATTTGCTTGTTTGGTTTGGAGAAAAGAGAGAATATGACAGAGAATCTCGTCTGGTAAAGTGCTTACGATATCCTTCTCCTCCTCCTCATCCGCCATTGATATTGATAACAGAGGACGAAGAATTGAAAATCGAGAATGAAGAACGGATGAAACGAAGTGAAGGACGTAGAGTCGTGGAAGCCACTAGCGAGATGAAGTATATGCACAGAGATCAGAATCAGAGGGATGGAAGCGAAGAAATTTGAGTAGAAACTAGGTCAGACTCTCAATACTCTTTTTATCATACGCCCTAACACCTTATATTCCAAAAATACCCTTGACTTTAACAATAAAAAATAATATATTGTCTTCTTTTTTTTTTTTTGACAAAAATATATTGTCTTCTATTATCTGATTCTGAAACTTAATGTCTATAAAAAATACAACCTTATCCCTTCTTAATTTTTTGACACATCATCAAAATTATATTTTGTATCGTGTCTTTT
This sequence comes from Medicago sativa, assembly GCF_051527215.1. Lineage (NCBI taxonomy): Eukaryota > Viridiplantae > Streptophyta > Magnoliopsida > Fabales > Fabaceae > Medicago > Medicago sativa. The sequence continues at coordinate 33,177,861 of NC_140755.1, read as the reverse complement.
ACTTCAACCTCCCTCTATTTTTATCTCTTAATAGGTTTACCAAACTTTAGGTTTTATTAACCTTTGAGGGTTTTGGTGTTATGTCCCCCCTCTCTTTTTTGAATCTTGTATATCTCGTTTTATCATCAATATATTCTGGAATTGCAGCCTTGCTGCAATTTCCTTTGTCAAAAAAAAAAGTTTGTTTCAATTAAATAACTTTTTATTTTATATGCAAAACATCGTTCAATGTTTGCATCGCATATGTTGTAGATTTTATGCGTTTTATTGCAAAAACAAATTTTTATGTAAATTTATGAGAAAGTTGATATGATAAAATTGTGGAAACTCATTAATATTGCCAAATTATAAACATTAATATAGTGTTATTGAATTAATTTTTGTTTTATATGTAAAACATCGTTCAATGTTTACACCGCACACGTTGCAGATTTTATGTGCTTATATAAGCATAAATAAATTTTTATGTACATATATGAGAAAATCGATATGATAAAATTTTGGAAATTCGTGGTTATTTTCAAAATATCAACACCAATGTAGTGTTTCTATTAAATAACTTTTTATTTTATATTGAAAACACTATTAAATATTTAAACCGCACTTGTTGAAAATTTTATATGCTTATATATGCAGAAGAAATTTTTTAATTAACGATATGTGATAGTAGATGTGATAAAATTTGGAAAACTCGTGACTATTTTCAAAATATCAATATCACTGTATTATTTCCACAAAATACCGTTAAATATTTATACCGCACTTATTGTAGAATTTATGTGCTTATGTCTTCAAAATCAAATTTTATGTATATCGATATGAGAAAGTTGATATGCTTAAATTTTGAAAACTAATGATTATTTAAAAAATATTAACATTAATGTAGTGTTTCTGTAAAAAAAAAAATTATATGCAAATTAGTAAGATTAAGAGATTAAAAGAGATGAGAATAAACTATTTTCGTATATTTATGCTTTACTAAACTGCTTTTTCTTATTATTTAATACCAAACTCACCATGAAACAAACTAAATTAGTGATATTAGAAGTCTAACCAATGAATTTTTGGGCAATTTATTTAAAAATTAGATATCTAATAAGAAGGAGAAGAAAGAAGAAACGAATTGACTTTTTTATTTGCAAAATATAGGGAATTAGTTGTAAGCTTCGTAATGATAAACCATAAAAATTATATATATATATATATATATATATAAGGAATCACAAATGATATGTGGGACAAGATGGTCTAGGATATTAGAAAAGTAGAAAAAGAGATGTTGGGAGAATCAAGAGGTTTTGGATTTAGGGGTAAATAATCTTAGTGGTGCAATGAAAGTTAGTGAAAACCAATTCAATTTTATGCCTATTGCACAAAGGTTCAACAATAATCCTTTATCTTTACAACTTAGTTTTGGATGTACTAGCGAAACACGTGCAAGAGTGAGCACCTAAGATATATGCTTTTATAGATGATATATTCCTACATGAAGAGTCAAAGGAAGAATTAAATGGGAGGTTAGAGACAAGTCTTCGAAACATATGACTTTCGCTTGAGTAGAAGCAAGACAAACTATATGGAATGTAATTTAGTAAAAGGAGAAGCATATTTAGCGTAGAGGTGAAAGTTGGACATCATATCCTACCATAAGTTACACAGTTTAAATATCTTGGGTCTATTGTACAAAACGACGGAGAAATAGAAGGGGATGTAAACCATCGAATCCAACCTTGATGGTTGAAATAGAGGAGTGTCTCGGGTGTTTAATGTGATGCGAATGTAATGCTTATTTTACAGGGATAATTTTATCGGACATCGGTAAGACCAACGATGTTGTACGAGACATAGTGTTTGGTGGTAAAGAACCAACACGAACATTCAATAAGTGTAGCAGAGACAAGGATGTTACATTAAATGTGTGAAAAGACTAAATGTGATCGAATAAAAAATACGGACATTAGAGAGAGGTAGTAGATGTAGCACCTAAAGTAGAAAATAGGGTAGAAACTAGACTTAAGGTCGTTTGGGCATGTATAGAGAAGACTTGTGAATTCTGTAGTATGGTGAGTAGATCATATGGAGGGTAGTCAAATCAATAGTGGCATGGATAACTCTAGAAAAACTAAAAGAGAAACTATTACGAAGGATATAGAGATAAATTAGTTGAAGAATGAAATTATGTTTGACAGAACACTGTGGGATCGCTGGATTCATTTAAGTGACCCCTACCTTAATGAGATAATACTTGATTGTTTTTGTTGTGACCATAGAAGCGATGCTCCAATACGAAAGGTATAAACATAAATACAATAGCAAGCTTATTGAGATATCCCTGCCAGTGAATGACGATAAATTTCCAATACAAATCTTACCACTTCGAATTATTCTTACTAGTCATACTTACAATATATCTTTTTTTTTTGAAGGATACTTACCATATATCTATCATGGCGTCTTCTTAAACTGCATATATCTATCATGTCCAGTATCATTCTTCCTAAAAAAATGATTTGCTTCCATAAACATTCTAAGTACATTCAAAAGTGGTAGCAGCATACACTTGCTAGTTTTATTTTTTATTCATTTTGGGATAAAAACACTAATTTATTTCATTCATAAATGCAGTCATATTTCAGTGACTTATGTTCATGAACTTGGAAATAAGCATACGACAATACCACTCTAACTAACAAATGATCAACATTATTTGTTTGTCTGTTAATTAAACTTGTCGCCATGTTTCTTGTAGAACAAAGAAGTTTCAGAAAAAAATTCAAATAGCACAAAAATTGAAATTGAGAGTGAATTTACTACAGATACCGTCAACCATTTGCTTCAAACGAACTAACTGCGTCATCTAAACTGATGTGTCAAATGAAATCAACTTTCATTGTGAGATTTTCAGCATCGCATCGTCATTTTTCACTCTATTGTCTGATATCAATAGAAAAAGAAAGAACAAAAAAAGTTAAAACTAATAGATATTTCATCATCATTGTTCTGTTTTATATTATGAATCATAATAAATTCTGCCATGGATCTTAACAAAAAGGCGTGATTTTATCGGTTATCAAGACAATAGGTAAAGAAAAGTAAACCATTATGTTATTCTTATAGCTTTATTGTTGCTCAACGCAGAAAAATACAACTGTAGTATTAGTTCATTGCCGCATCAAACCATTTTATTACAACCCAAAACAAAACCAGTATCATACATACACAAAATTAAAGCACAAAAACATAGGTTAACCAAAAATAATTTCAAATTTTACAAGAACTGCAAAGTTTAACCAGTATATGAAGAATTACTATGCTTTGTAGGAGAAAGAAAACGTCTGGTTCAGAAATTTTCCTGATGAAAGAAATCAAAACAGAATGCTATTTAAGAGTATTGCAAAAGGAATCAAAATCAGTTAGAGCTTGGAGGAAAAACTAATGTCCTACCCTTCTTCACGATACAGTTTAAAAGAGAATGATCAGATAGGATGATTTATTTGATAATAACTAATCGGGATCTTGAAAGTTCAATAAGCCATATTATCCCCCTAATTATGCTATATTATTCACTCTTGTAACTAAGAAAGACCACTATCATTCTTGTATAAAACCTCACATTCTAATGTCACTAGTATTCCTTCATGAAAGGTCTGCATAATTTTCAATCTGTTCACTAATGTCACTAGTACTCCTTCATGAAAGGTCTGCATAATTTTCAATCTGTTCACCTATGTTCATATGCACTTTGTTTGTTCATATGCACCTATATTCACTCACCCCCTTGAAACCCTCCTCTTTATCACTCTCCGACAAGAAACTAATAAAGTCGTTCTCACAATGAGAAAGTTCTCATCTCTAGTTCCAATTCCAATTTTTCAGTTGTGGGTAGAAATAACTTCTCAATCTTATCATTTACTTTTGTTTTTCTTTCTGAAACAGCATATTATATAGCAAGCCGATTGCATAAGCACAGCAGTAACAGCAAGAAAGGACTACAAACAGTGCCCAGTGCATACACATAGGTGCTCCTCACAGCATAACAGAAAAAACAGCACCAAACCACAAAAAACAACACCAGAAGGCACCTAAGAACAGCAAAACAAAACCCCTTAACAGGGGCGAAGTTGCAAACAGCAGCACAGGCCTGCTGATACAGACCAGAACAGCAGCGCCTACTGCCTGAAAACAGCCCCCCTTGATCACCAAAATCTCGCTATCTCAAGAGGCAGTCCCTCGGATTCCAACTCCACTCGTAGAAAAGGCACGACGCAACTTTTAGCTTACTTAAAACCCAAAACCACGACAACGCCTTTACATCCTTCACCATCTCTTCAACACCTTTTACTTTGTTATTGAAAATCCAGTTGATTCTCTCCCGCCAAGTCACCCACACAACGGCATGCCAAATCAACCAAAAACCACTACGGATCTTCTTAGGGTTAGCCTTATCCGACCAGCACGCAAAATGGAAAAATAAATTCGGAGGGGTAACAAAATTAAACTCCAGCCCAATTTATCACCATTGTCCACACCCGATCAACCGAACAGTGAAGGAAAATATGCGATGAAGATTTCTCGACCGCTCCACAAAACACACAATTCACATTCACGTCATACCCTAAGCAATTACGCAAAACCAGAATGTGCTTAGAGGGAATACGGTCCATAAGAAGTTTCCATGAAAAGGCTATCACTTTGGATGGCGTCGGGCTACTACTCAACAGCTGAAACACTTCCTCCTCTAGCTCACTAATGTTCTCCCCCGCATTTACTGAAATCGCCTCTAATAAAGTATACACCGACCTGACTGAATACACGCCTCCCTTGTAACACCCACGACGTGGCTTTCGATATCCCGCCAGTTGGATATGAAAGGTTCCCGCCAGTTGGAACGGGCACTATCCGTAAGGATGACCCCACGTTAATAAGAGGAACCGAATCACATCGGAATGAGAGGGATCCGGAGGCCGTGTAGGTATGGGACTACATGGTTGAAGGAAGGCTTATAAGAATTGTTAGGTACTACCCATATCAACAAGATGCATCTTCTTTTCGGTAGCTCATTCCATAAGAACTCCACAGTTAAGCGTGCTTGACTTGGAGTAGTCTTAGGATGGGTGACCTTCCGGGAAGTTTCCCGGAAAGCGTGCGAGTGAGGACAAAGCACGCTGAAAAGACTCGTGTTGGTTTGTGGGGTTAGTCGGCAATCCTAAAAGCAGTCTGGGATGTTACATCCCTCCTCCTTACGCCAGAACCACGGATCAGCTTCTGTTGTTGCCGTAAAAGTATGCCTCCCTCCTCCTATCCTTTACAACTTAGTACATTCTCAGCAACCCATGTATTGCTACAAACAATTAGCCATGCATTGAGGCTCGTTCTTTGTAATTATAATATTTAAGATTTTAGATTGCCTACAATCCCTTGTTAACTTTAAATACAATACTATTTCATTTAAGAAATTAATTTCCGGTCAAGATAGATTATGCACAGATACAAGCAATTAAAACATAACATTGATAGGAAAACCTAACTTTTTTCATGTGATTGTCAAAAAATTAATACAAAATAAAAAGGCTGTTAAGTAATAAATTATTTGAGAATACAACTACTTAGTTTAATCTTTGTCCATGCTAATGTAAAAGAATAAAGAAGGTACATGGCAAAAATGAGATACTAATTTACAATTGCACTTTTTTTTTTTTTTTTTTTTGCAACAATTGCACTCTCCTCCCTACCATATGACTTATGAAGTCATAAACCAAGGAAAATAATATTAGGTAAGCAAATACTTGATGATTTAAGCAATACTTTTCCTCAATTTATGCAACAATGACAAAGTTAATGACATAAAAGTTCTACTTCAAACAACCAAATCTAGCCATTACATGGTAGAAGCTAATTAGCTAATTAAAAATGATAGAGTAACTACCACTTACATGGATCATGAATCATCATAAACTATAAGCTCACATGTTGAAGAGGCCCTAGGAAATGAGGATAATTTTCTTTCTATTTCAGGTTGTCCACCATTCCAGATTTTCATTGTTTGTAAGACTATTGCATTCTTCAAAATATACCTTGCCACCATAATCTCATATTGTAAGCCTAAGAAGTTGAAAATATTGCAAGTTTTGAGGTGTAATGAAAGGCATTGTGGAACAACATCTGGGTCTACCCATTTTTCATTGTCATCTCTAGGCCATGCTGCGTCCGTCTGTTAATAATGCACAAAAAATAAATTAAAACACGTAAAGGTGTGTGTTAAAAGTCCCACACTGGATGAGACTACGAAATTTATCAACTGACATGTTGGTTTTATAGGGTTGAGTTAAGCCTAACGCAAATTTAATGAATAAATAAATAAATAAGATATTATCCTTAACAAACCGGATCAATGTCAAGCTTTTGAAGCTTAGGGCAGTGGTTGAGAACTTCTATCAAGAATTCCAAACTATATCTACGAGAAGTAAACTCCAGCCTGGTCAAATTATGAAAAGTAGGAAGGAAATCTTCACAGCAAGGATCCTAGAATATGTACAAAGACAAATTGTTACAAATAAAACAAACGTATATTTTTTCCAATTCAATTCTATAGTAAGTATCATTAACAGACCTGATCAAATTCAAAGCTCAGAGAGAGTACATTGCTAACTGCTTTCAATGGAAAATAAGAACGAACAATATCAATATCCGCTTGGATCAAGTTATTTAAGCAAAAGCTCTTCCATTCCTCAGAGGTAAGAGATTCCTCAGGATCAAAGGGCACATTATATGTGAGCAAATTCTCAAGGATTGAGCCTTTAGAAATAACATAAAATCTCGAAGTTCGGGAAACCGAAACCGTTCCAAATGAAGAGTTTTGAGAGAAGGAAGTAGAACCGACGAAAAACCCTCGTCCATACAGAAACCAAAAAGCTTGAGAACAACAAGCGTCCTGCATGTTAAAATACTAATGGGTAATTTTGGTAAACCTGTTCTGTCCACATAGAGATGAAGGTTTTCAACACCCCGCGGTACCACAAAGTTGAGCCATATGGAGATACTGTTACTGGGGCAGTGATGTTCAGGAGAACCATATAGCGCCTTGAGACGGAAAGTCTTAATAGGAAGTGCAGCATCTCGGGACAGTAAAACTGAATATACAAAATCGTTAAATCGAAAATCAATGTTTTTCTCCGCCCCTATCCATCTGTTATTGAAGTAGAGAGTGGGAACTGAGAGCCAGAGATGTTTCCACCGTTTGGAAAGAATGGTTGTGACATTTGCTTGTTTGGTTTTGAGAAAAGAGAGAATATGACAGAGAATCTCGTCTGGTAAAGTGCTTATGATATCCTTCTCCTTCTCCTCCTCATCCGCCATTGATATTGACAACAGCCGACGAAGAAGTGAAAATCAAGAACGAAGTAAGGATGAAACGAAGTGAAGGACGTAGAGTCGTGGAAGTGACTAGCGAGACGAAGTATATGCACAGAGATCAGAATCTGAGGGTGAAGAAATTTGAGAAGAAACTAGGTCAGACTCTCAATACTGTTTTTATCATACGACCTAACACCTTATTTTCCAAAAACACCCTTGATTTTAACAATAAAAAATAATATATTCTCTTCTATTCTCTCATTACGAAACTTAATGTCTATAAAAAAAAATAAAACCTTATCCCATATTAATTTTTTACCTCCCTTTATTTTCTCTCTCTTAAAAACAGATTAAAACAAACTCACTCATAAAACAAACTAACTTAATCTTTTGTTAAAAACAAACAAACTTAATCTTAATTCCAATCAAAACAAATTTTTCTATAATTTTACTTCTAATATCTAAAGAGTTAAAAATAATTTACAATATATTATCTTTCTCTGATTATGAAAGTAAATGACCGATAAAAACACAATTTTGACTCATCTTAATATTTTGACACATCAACATATATTTATCTTTTTGCGTCTTTCATAACAAAAAATCCTTTTTTTTTTTGGATAAGCATTGAGAGAGGACAAACATCAAAAGGATGCACCGACATCCCAACTAGGTTGGCACCCAGGAGATTCTCTATCTTGTGCTGCCAAACTCAAAATATTATTAAAAAAAGGAGAAAATATGTACAAGAGGGAGGACTAGCCAAAAACCTTGAAACAAGAAAGAAAGCTAAAACAGAAAATAAAGAAAAAATAACAGCAGACTAAGGCTATCTATAATTAGGCAGACCACATCTGTCCCTAAAGAAATCAACACTCAAAGTTGGGGGTAAAGCAGTTAACCAAACATAACCCTCATGAGCACCAAACACAACATTAAAGTCTCCCAAAAACAACCAAGGGTCGTGGTACCTGCCCTGAATATGTGTAAGATCAACCCATAAATTCCGACGGGACAAGAACGATGTGCTAGCATATTTCGCCACAATATAACAAGTTGATTGTTGACACTTCACCTCCAATGCTATACAAATAACAGTAGGTTGTATATCATTTCCCCAAAGCACTCATAGATTAGGAATCAATGGATCTCTATTATTAACGCAATAATTTCGAACCCCAATACTCTTCCAATATCAATCGGGAATTTTATCAATAGTAATCATCGGTTCAGCAGTAAAAAGTAACAGAGGCTTATGCAACAAAATTAAATTCTTTAAAGTAACTCTAGGTACTGAGCTACCAATACCTCTAATATTCCAGTAGAAAAAATTCATTGGGTAGTTGGAGAAGGTCCCCTAGAGCGGGTACTATACGGCAACTTTCCATCAAGAAGTTCCTTTTTCATAATTTGTTTGTGCTTCTTCGTCAAAACTGTGAAGGGAGGTTCTTCTGCTGCTTTTTTATCATACTCTTTAATTTGTTGCCAAAGATCCAAATCATGTTGAAGTATAAAATTAAAATGTTGGACGGGGTATCAAATTGGGAAGCTATGGGATAGTCAATCAAACTCTCATCAATTGTGGCAATCATCGCAAGTTCTGAATTTGTCAAAGGTTGCTGGATAGAGGCGCAAGCTGCAGCAGCGGTTGCATCTGTAGGTGAAGCTTGCTGCTCAGACCCTGACTTGCTGCCAAATCATCTACGGTATCAGCCAGGCAGTATCACTTGAACCAGTATCATCTACGGTATCAGCTCAGACCCTGACTTGCTGTTCAACAGTGCTTTGATTGTCTGAGGGTATCACTTGAACCAGGGAAACAAAAGTGTCTTCATGCACGTCAATGTGCTCAATATTGGAAACAGATGGAGAAGAACGGACAGGTCTCTTTGAGACCTCAATGTCCAACCTCTCCTCTTAAAAAATATGCACGTCATCGTGCTCTTCATCCGTCACCAAATCTAACACGGCTATGGCTGGGCTAGGCAGCGCACCTTGAGGAATCGAATCAGTGACATTGTTGAGTGCAAACCAAAAGGTGCTGGCCGAGACATCTATTGGAGGTGAAACAATTTCCGAAGAGTTTCTTGTCACTTCCATGGCTGCTGCTGGCGGAACCACTACGACATATTGAAAAGTGTAACGCCCCATTTTTATTTAATTATTTTTAGTAGATGTGTGAATATTTTTATATGACTTTATTTGTTATATATATGATTTTATGTGAAATATATGACTTTTGGTGTGATGTGTTTTATTTAAATATATGTTGTTTTGTTATTTAATAAAATAGGAGTAAAATATTATTATTTTGGTTAATGGGAATTAAGTAGTATTTATGTGAGTTTAGTGGGAGTTAAGTGAGAAAAGGGGATGTTATAGTTTTTGAGTAAAAGAAAGAAAAGTCAGACAAAACATTTTCATGTACAAACAAGAAAAAGGGAGTTTTTGAGAGAAGGAAGAGAAAGCTAGGAGAAGAGCTAGGAAGAGAGAATCCAACCATTTCTTGCTGTAGATTTTACGGAGTTAAGGTAAGGGTGGGATTCCTTTCAATAATATGTATATATAATTGTGATTTTTGATGAATTGTTGTTCTTGATTTTATGTTTAGAAGTTTTATGTTAATTGAGGAAAATATGATGAATTGTGTTGTTTGATGCATGTTTCTATGTTGTTTTGGTTTCTATGTTGTATATAGAACCTGTAAACATTGTTCTAATTCATTTTGGGTGATTAGGGGATCAAAAATTGGGTTTTGGGGTGAAAAATGGTGCAAAAATCGTAACAGCCTGTGCCAAATCGTGCTCCGATTTTGCCAAATCGTGCTCCGATTATTTACGAATGAAAATGCAAATTTTGACCCAGAAAATCGTGCTCCGATTTCCCAAATCGTACTCCGACTTGACAGCATTCCCTGTTTCGCGTTCTTATGTCTTTTTCACCCGTTTCTGTTTTGAATTAGCTTTCGGTGTAAACATGAAAGTTGTAGATAATTGAGTTAGCTTCCTAATGGCTTTGGAGTGACAAGAAAATTATTTGTAGATTTTGAGTTATGATGTAAATAGTCTAGGTGGGTCTTGAGAAAACTTAAGAAAAACTCAGCATACTAATTCCGAGTTAGTCCAAAAACTTATGGTTGGTTTCCTAACTTCAAACTTAAGTATTAGGGATTCAGTTGAAGTGTTTTACGAATATTTGGCTTATGTATTACTGATCAAACTTCATTTGTTTTGAAGAATGTTTTGGTCTGATGTGAATGTAATCAATTAATGTATATGTGTTATGTCGATGAATTTCGTTGTTTGGTGTTATTGTGTCGATGTTGTTTAAGTTGTGGGGTTATGTGTCATAAATGATTAGGCACATTGTTGTTGTCGTAGATTTTGTTGGAGTTGTATGTTGATATACACTAATTGAGTCCATTTGCATACTCATGTTCTGGTGGGGGCTTATGCCCTGGAATGCTAGTCATTCAACTGGTGGGGGCTTATGCCCTAGAATGTTTATCATTCACTTGATGGGGGCTTATGCCCAGGGATGCTTTAACCATCCAAATTGGTGGGGGCTTATGCCCTGGAATGCTTAGCATTCAACGCGTGTAGTTGGTACCACATGCATAATGCATTAGTTGTTGTCGGAGTTGCATTGTCTTGGTTGTCGTTGTCGGTTGAATAGTTGGTGTTCATTGTTGATAATGACGTTTGTGTTGTTGTTGATGTTGTTTAATGTTGTTGAAAATGAATATGATGCAGAGTTATATATATATATATATATATATATATATATATGAACTTGATAATGCTTGTTGTTGAATTGTTGTTGTTTTCCTTAATTTGATAAATTATATATTATTATTGGATGTGTATCTCACCCCTTCTGCTTGAAATTGTTGCCCTTCGTATGGGTAACCTGCAGGTTCTGAAGATTAGTAGGTATGACTCAAGTGTCTAGGGCTCTGATACATATTAGGATGGGATCGTCGCGAATGTTTTCCTTATTCTTTATGTATCGTATTTATGCAAGTATTTTATTGTTGGAGGTTTATTAATGTTGAAGAATAATATTGATGAATATTATGATTTTGTTGAGGCCTTTGTGCCAAGTTATGTTGACGTTGGATTATGTTAAAAAGAATTATTTCCGCTGCGATATTTATGAGATTGATGGTTGTTTAAATAAATAGTATTATTTCTATTTATGATGAAATTTTGATATGTAGTGTAATACCTCGTTATTTGTTTGACTCTGATGTATATTATATTTAATATTACGACGTTGGGAGAACAGGATGTTACAATTGGTATCAGAGCAAGTTGGTCCGTCCGGCCAATTAGTAGAGTCGTGTCGAGCCTAGTAGTGTTGTGTGACAATTTTGGATTGTCCTCGTTGTCCTGTTTGTTGTTTGTTGTGTAACCCTTAGTATGAACTGGTTGGAGTACAACCATGTTCATATTAATTGTTTTAGGAAGACGGTGTACTTTTCTTCTGCTGAAGAAGAGAGTGGAGCAGAATTTTTATCTACCAAGCAGCTGAAGCAGTTAGAACATGATGGAAACTTGATGTTTTCATTATTGGCGTATTTGTCTGTGGAGAATGGGTCAGTAATTGATAGATTGCCCGTTGTGAATGAATTTCCTGAAGTTTTTCCTGATGAGATTCCAGATGTGCCACTAGAGAGGGAGGTTGAATTTTCAATTGATCTTGTGTCGGGTACGAAGCCTGTGTCGATGGCTCCTTACCGTTTGTCAGCTTCAGAGTTGGCAGAGTTGAAGAAGCAGTTAGAAGACTTGCTTGATAAGAAGTTTGTAAGACCGAGTGTTTCACCTTGGGGAGTGCCGATACTGTTGGTAAAGAAGAAGGATGGTAGCATGAGATTGTGCATAGATTATCGTCAGCTGAATAAAGTGATGATAAAGAATAGATATCCACTTCCGAGAATTGACGACTTGATGGATCAGCTAGTGGGTGCACGTGTGTTTAGTAAAATCGATTTGAGGTCAGGTTACCATCAGATTAAGGTGAAGGATGAAGATATGCAGAAGACGGCGTTTAGGACACGTTACGGTCATTATGAATTTAAAGTGATGCCTTTCGGAGTTACTAATGCACATGGTGTTTATTGAGGAGTGTTTTATCTTGGTTTTTCGGGTGTCAAACATTAATTAAGTTTGAACCGTTTTAACCTTTGATATCTCATTTTTTCTTGGGAAGGGAAAAATAAGAAAAACCCTTGAGAATCGAGGTTCGGGAGTTGTTTTCGTTATGGGAAGGTGTTAGGCACCCATAACGACTATAGTATCCTATAGGAACCGTCTTTACTTTCTACACGCGCGCTTTATTTTTAAATGCTATTTGAAAATGTTATTTACACCTAAGGGTTTGCTATGTTAAGAATTGGAGGGAGAAGAATGTGTTTGAATTTTTGTTTTATTGGACTTGGAGAAGTTTTGACTTCTTGCCTACATACCCTTTTAAGGGATCAAACTCCATGTAGTTCTCTTCCAAAAAAATGTTTTTGTGAGTTTCAATTGATTTTAAGTTTGAAAAATGGAATTTTGAAGAATAGAAAGAGGCCTCAAGGGCATGAGAATTGGAAAAGAGTGAGGTTGGTCAATTTATTTACAAAACTTTAGTCAAAGTATTTAGCAATTGTTTTATCATTTATTAAGAAAATAAAAGGGAAAATTCAATGGGATTTTGATCCCAAGGTTTCTTTGGAAAATTATTTGAGTGAAGTTGTTCATGTTTTTTGGAAAAGATGATTTTTGCCTAAGTTTCAAAGTTCCTAAACATACATCTAAGCATACATTCCCTAAACATACATCTAAAGCATGCACGTGGTGTGTGTGCATGTGTCGGTGAGTGTCGGTCTACATCTTTAGAGTTCATTGTCCGTTACATAGGCCCTAGTTTACATGCTATGGTCTTGCAAGAATTTAAATTGCATAAAATAAAGTACAAAAATCCCTAAGTTCTTACATGGTAAGTCTTGGCATGAAAATTAAAGTGCAAGACATAAAACTAAAGCTAAAGGATGAGAGATGCTTATGGAAAGTATGAAACATGAGATGAAAATGTTAGTAGAATAAGGCATAAAAGAATAGAAGTTATAAGCAAAAAGAACACTAAACAAAGTAGCAAAAACTTGACAAAAAGTAACAAAACTCTTAACATAAAGGTAGCAAAATATACCTAAAATTTAACCACAAAAGCAAAGCCAATACATGACTCATAATCCTCATATTTCAATTAATTTTTAAAGATTTCATTTCAGTTTTAACAATGAGGGTTAGAGAAAAGTATCAAACTAAGCAATTATGATACATTTTAGACCTATCTTACATTTATTATTCACAAACAAAACTCACATAACTTGTGAAGCAAGATATCAACAAATCACATCAGAATCAGTAACAAAACTACAACTTCAGAGGCATATTCATCACAAAATCATATCAAGTACCAATATCATGCATCAAGACATCATGATCAAAGACATAGTAAAATTTCTCAAAAATTAACAAGAGAGTAAACAAATAGCAAGAAACAACACACATACCTTCTTATCAAATTTTATCATGCAAAAGTATCATAAAACACCAAGAAAATTATCAATAACTCATAGAAATTTGATAGGAATTTTTGCACAAAATTTTTACATGCAGAGGGTGTAAAAAGCAAGATCTAGTGGTGTGCATAGCAAAAAAAGAAGGAAAAAGGAACAAACAAGATCCAGGCCCATACAGACAGTATCCAGGTCCAAGGCGTGTTGAAACAGAGCCACAGGATTGATCCGGAAGGATCAACCCTAGATCTGATGGTTGAGAGCGCCAGAGAACTTGAACCGGACTGGTTCTTGTGAACCGGTCTTGTTCAGGCGTCTATATAAAGGCGCATGGACCGGTTTTTTCATTTGCACCAAACGCTTTCTTTCTCTAAACTCAACGCTCTGCCTTCTCTCTAGAACTAGGAACCTCGCCAGAAACTGGGAACGGAGGCGGAGGAAGGTGGCAGACGGTGGAGGAAGATGAAGATTCATCGGAATCTTCATCTTCTCCGGCGATCTGACGTCATTTTCAAAACAAATTACACAGAAAGGATCGCCTTCCCCTCCCATTCCCGTTTCTGGCGTTCAAAAGCTCAAGAACTTCCTAGGTTTCACTAGATCTAATGATATGTAGGTTCGGTTCTTTGAAACATGAGTGTAGTAGGATCACAGCAACAAACTCAAAACTAACGTAACCATGCGTATACCAAGCTACGAGAGGAAGGAATGATACCGGATCAGTTTGCGATGATGAAGTCTTGATGAGAATCGAGCGATTTCCTCTTCGTCTCTTGATTTTCTGGAAACTGTTCAAACCCTAACCGTTTCAGTTCTTTTGCAGATTCGAGATTCTTTCGCTGTTGATCTCTGATTCGATGCTTAATTCGAAACCCTAGGGTTTTGGATTGGCTCGAATTGGACTTTGATTTGATTTTGTTGAATGTTTTGATTCGGTTTTGGCGAAATTGATCCAATCTTGATGAATTTGCTTCTTTTGCGTTTGATTTGATTTTGTGCTGGTTTCCTTCATTGAATTTGATTCGGATTCGAAGAATTGTGTGGTTACTGTATTTTCTGGAGATGAATTTGATGATGAACTCGATGAAGATTCATCATATTCTTCATCATTTTCTGGATTTTGATCGGTTTTGGAAGAGAGAGAAATGTTGATTTCTGTTTCTGACTGTGGTTGTGATGTGGCACTCTCTGAATGGGACTGTAATGATTGGGCCTTTTATAGGCTGACGCTTGTGCTTGAGAACCAGTGAAACGGTGACACCTGGATTGGACTAAGAGAGGCTCGGCTTTGCTGGGTTCTTGGACTTGAGGGCCTTTGTGCAATTTCTGAAAAATAAAGGACTTAACTGCAATTTTTAAAACTAAAGGACTGAAATGAAAAAGGACTAAAAAGAAAAATAAAAACAAAATTGGATTAAAATTGGTAATTTGGAAATAACGTAAAGTGAAACAAAAAATAAAATCAACAAAAGGACTAACACGAACCAACTACCAAATGATGTACTTTAAAGTAACCTCTCTCTGTCAAAATTTTATGTGAAATGACCAAAATGCCCTTAGGGACTAAATTGACTCAAAATGACTCAAATGCACTTTTTGAAATGAATTTTACCATAGAATTAAAGCAAGGATTTATGCAGACAAGTTGAAAAGACTCAGAGACATTTACAAGGACTAAAATGAGTTTGAATGCAGGAAATGACTAAAATGGCCTTTCTAATGATTTTTGCAAATAAGGTTCAAATAAAATGCAGAGAAATATGCAATTGATCATAGACAAATTCAAATGACTTGAGATGCAAGAAAAACCTTTGTGTGGTTTCAAATGCAAGAAAACATAGAAAACATCACAATTGAAAATATTTTCAAACATAGATAGTAGAAATATGCAAATAAAGTAGAGTGAAATATCAGAGTAAACAGTAACAAATAGGCAATCTCTCAAAGGTCAAAGACACATATCAGAGATAAAAAAAACATTTTTACCAAATATTTTTAGGTCCAAAATTAGGGTATAACAAGGAGCATGCAGAGCATTTGAAGATTGTTTTGCAGGTGCTGAAAGAAAAGAAGTTGTATGCAAAGTTGTCAAAGTGCGAGTTCTGGTTAAGTGAAGTAAGTTTCCTTGGCCATATTATTTCTAGCAGTGGTATTGGAGTTGACTCGTCGAAAGTTAAAGCTGTATCACAATGGGAGACTCTGAAGTCAGTTACAGAGATTCGAAGTTTCCTTGGCTTGGATGGTTATTACCATAGATTCATTGAAGGATTTTCGAAGTTGGCACTTCCATTGACTCAGTTGACCTATAAAGGTAAAGCTTTTGTGTGGGATGCTCAGTGTGAGAGTAGTTTCAATGAGTTGAAGCAAAGATTGACGACAGCTCCGATTTTAATTTTACCGAAGCCAGAAGAACCTTTTGTGGTATATTGTGATGCGTCCAAGTTGGGCTTAGGTGGTGTGCTTACGCAAGATGGTAAGGTAGTAGCTTATGCTTCTAGGCAGTTGAGAATTCATGAGAAGAATTATCCTACGCATGATTTAGAGTTGGCTGCTGTGGTTTTTGTGTTGAAAATTTGGAGGCACTATTTGTACGGTTCCAGATTTGAGGTGTTTAGTCATCATAAAAGTCTGAAATATTTATTTGATCAAAAAGAGTTGAATATGAGGCAGAGAAGGTGGCTAGAGTTGTTGAAAGATTATGATTTTGGTTTGAATTACCATCCGGGTAAAGCTAATGTTGTTGTTGATGCCTTGAGTAGGAAAACATTGCACATGTCGGCTATGATGGTGAAAGAGTTTGAATTGCTTGAACAGTTTAGAGACTTGAGCTTGGTGTATGAATTGGCACCTCAGAGTGTGCAGTTGGGCATGTTGAAGATTAATAGTGATTTCTTGAATAGTATCAAAGAGGTTCAGAAGGTTGATGTCAAGTTTGTAGACTTGATGGTTGCTAGTAATCAGACCGCAGATGATGATTTTTGAGTTGATGATCAAGGTGTGTTGAGATTCAGAGGTAGAATATGCATTCCTATCAACGACGAGATGAGAAAGATGATTCTTGAAGAGGGTCATAGGAGTAGTTTGAGTATTCATCCGGGAGCTACGAAGATGTATCATGACTTGAAGAAGTTGTTTTGGTGGTCCGGGTTGAAGCGAGATGTCGCGCGGTTTGTATATGCGTGTTTGACTTGTTAGAAATCGAAAGTTGAACATCAGAGGCCTGCTGGTTTGTTGACACCATTAGATGTGCCTGAATGGAAATGGGATAGCATCTCCATGAATTTTGTGACAAGTTTGCCGAATACTCAGAGAGGGCATGATGCCATTTGGGTTGTTGTCGATAGATTGACTAAGTCTGTGCACTTTATTCCAATTAATATTACTTATCCGGTAGCTCAGTTGGTGGAAATTTATATTCGTAATATTGTGAAGCTGTATGGTGTTCCGTCAAGTATTGTGTCGGATAGAGATCCGAGGTTCACTTCAAGATTTTGGAAGAGTTTGCAAGAGGCATTTGGTTCTAGAGTGAGGATGAGTTCAGCTTATCATCCGCAAACTGATGGTCAGTCGGAGAGAACAATTCAGTCGCTAGAAGATTTGTTGAGGGTATGTGTACTTGAGCAAGGTGGAGCTTGGGATAGTCATCTACCATTGATAGAGTTCACGTACAACAATAGTTACCATTCGAGTATTGGTATGGCACCGTTCGAAGCTTTGTATGGTCGAAGGTGTAGAGCTCCTTTATGTTGGTTTGAGTCGGGTGAAAGTGCTGTGTTGGGACCAGAGATAGTTCAGCAAACTACGGAGAAGGTCAAGGTGATAAGAGAGCATATGAAAGCGTCGCAGAGTCGACAGAAGAGTTATCATGACAAACGTAGAAAAGACCTTGAGTTTCAAGAGGGTGACCATGTGTTCTTGAGAGTTACCCCTATGACCGGTGTGGGTCGTGCATTGAAGTCTAAGAAGTTGACTCCAAAGTTTATTGGTCCTTATTAGATATCTGAGAGGGTTGGAACGGTGGCTTATAGAGTTTGTTTACCACCACATCTTTCGAATTTGCATGATGTGTTTCATGTGTCGCAACTTCGGAAGTATGTAGCGGATCCTTCGCATGTTATTCCTAGAGATGATGTGCAAGTTATAGACAACCTTACGGTGGAGACTTTACCTTTGAGGATTGATGATCGCAAGGTGAACACGTTGAGAGGCAAAGAGATACCTCTAGTGAGAGTTGTTTGGAGTGGAGTAACTGATGAAAGTCTAACCTGGGAGTTGGAAAGTAAGATGCGGGAGTCATATCCTGAGTTGTTTGCTTGAGGTAATATTTCGAGGACGAAATTCTATAAGTTGGGGAGAGTTGTAACGCCCCATTTTTATTTAATTATTTTTAGTAGATGTGTGAATATTTTTATATGACTTTATTTGTTATATATATGATTTTATGTGAAATATATGACTTTTGGTGTGATGTGTTTTATTTAAGTATATGTTGTTTTGTTATTTAATAAAATAGGAGTAAAATATTATTATTTTGGTTCATGGGAAGTTATTTAATAAAATAGGAGTAAAATATTATTATTTTGGTTAATGGGAATTAAGTAGTATTTATGTGAGTTTAGTGGGAGTTAAGTGATAAAAGGGGATGTTATAGTTTTTGAGTAAAAGAAAGAAAAGTCAGACAAAACATTTTCACATACAAACAAGAAAAAGGGAGTTTTTGAGAGAAGGAAGAGAAAGCTAGGAGAAGAGCTAGGAAGAGAGAATCCAACCATTTCTTGCTGTAGATTTTACGGAGTTAAGGTAATGATGGGATTCCTTTCAATAATATGTATATATAATTGTGATTTTTGATGAATTGTTGTTCTTGATTTTATGTTTAGAAGTTTTATGTTAATTGAGGAAAATATGATGAATTGTGTTGTTTGATGCATGTTTCTATGTTGTTTTGGTTTCTATGTTGTATACAGAACCTGTAAACATTGTTCTAATTCATTTTGGGTGATTAGGGGATCAAAAATTGGGTTTTGGGGTGAAAAATGGTGCAAAAATCGTAACAGCCTGTGCCAAATCGTGCTCCGATTATTTACGAATGAAAATGCAAATTTTGACCCAGAAAATCGTGCTCCGGTTTCCCAAATCGTACTCCGATTTGACAGCATTCCCTGTTTCGCGTTCTTGCGTCTTTTTCACCCGTTTCTGTTTTGAATTAGCTTTCGGTGTAAACATGAAAGTTGTAGATAATTGAGTTAGCTTCCTAATGGGTTTGGAGTGACTAGAAAATTATTTGTAGATTTTGAGTTATGATGTAAATAGTCTAGGTGGGTCTTGAGAAAACTTAAGAAAAACTCAGCATACTAATTCCGAGTTAGTCCGAAAACTTATGGTTGGTTTCCTAACTTCAAACTTAAGTATTAGGGATTCAGTTGAAGTGTTTTACGAGTATTTGGCTTATGTCTTACTGATCAAACTCGATTTGTTTTGAAGAATGTTTTGGTCTGATGTGAATGTAATCAATTAATGTATATGTGTTATGTCGATGAATTTCGTTGTTTGGTGTTATTGTGTCGATGTTGTTTAAGTTGTGGGGTTATGTGTCATAAATGATTAGGCACATTGTTGTTGTCGTAGATTTTGTTGGAGTTGTGTGTTGATATACACTAATTGAGTCCATTTGCATACTCATGTTCTGGTGGGGGCTTATGCCCTGGAATGCTAGTCATTCAACTGGTGGGGGCTTATGCCCTAGAATGTTTATCATTCACTTGATGAGGGCTTATGCCCAGGGATGCTTTAACCATCCAAATTGGTGGGGGCTTATGCCCTGGAATGCTTAGCATTCAACGCGTGTAGTTGGTACCACATGCATAATGCATTAGTTGTTGTCGGAGTTGCATTGTCTTGGTTGTCGTTGTCGGTTGAATAGTTGGTGTTCATTGTTGATAATGACGTTTGGGTTGTTGTTGATGTTGTTTAATGTTGTTGAAAATGAATATGATGCAGAGTTATATATATATATATATATATATATATATATATATATATATATATATATATATATATATATATGTATATATGAACTTGATAATGCTTGTTGTTTTCCTTAATTTGATGAATTATATATTATTATTATTGGATGTGTATCTCACCCCTTCTGCTTGAAATTGTTGCCCTTCGTATGGGTAACCTGCATGTTCTGAAGATTAGTAGGTATGGCTCAAGTGTCTAGGGCTCTGATACATATTAGGATGGGGATCGTCGCGAATGTTTTCCTTATTCTTTATGTATCGTATTTATGCAAGTATTTTATTGTTGGAGGTTTATTAATGTTGAAGAATAATATTGATGAATATTATGATTTTGTTGAGGCCTTTGTGCCAAGTTATGTTGACGTTGGATTATGTTAAAAAGAATTATTTCCGCTGCGATATTTATGAGATTGATGGTTGTTTAAATAAATAGTATTATTTCTATTTATGATGAAATTTTGATATGTAGTGTAATACCTCGTTATTTGTTTGACTCTGATGTATATTATATTTAATATTACGACGTTGGGAGAACGGGGTGTTACAAAAAGTACCTGAGGAGGAAGCTCCTTTGTCACCACGATGTCGCGAAGTAAATTTCTTACTTATTTCAGCCACTTGGGTTTTACCACGATTTTCTTTTGTCCAATGACATAACAATGATGACAAAAAAGCGTGCGTCGTTCATACTGTATTTCCACTTTGAAGGAAAAACCTTCCCTCTCAACAAGAATTTCATCAAATACCCTCTTCCACAAATCGATATCAACTAGAATGCAAGCATAGTGGCCAAAGAACCTATTACGAGTCGGTGCATCAAGAGAGATAGGACTTGCAATTTCCTTCAATGTTCGTTCACGCCAATATTCCTGTGGACGCGCAACAAGCCTTATCCATATAGAAACATGGGTCTATTTCTGTGAATTATGGTGAAAGTCATTAGTCCATTGAGAGAGACGAAGAAGACCCGACTGTAAAGAAACAATGCCAGCCGCTCAAATACGAGATAAATTGTAATATCCCGCCTGTCGGCATCGGTATATTACCCGTGATCGTGCCAGAGGAAATTATTCATGGAAAAGTTAGTTAATGGGAAATATTTTATAACATGTCAGCATAACACGGGAAAAGTATCAGAGTCGTTTTTAGCACGTTTGAGGCAAGGGTAAAAAGGTAATTGCACGCCAGAAGATATTTATTTGATTTTGGGCAAGAATTATCTCATAATTCTTATTCTTTTCTCTCTCTTAGCTTGAGAAAATATCTTCTCCTCCTTCTCTCTTCCCTCTCACGCCTCCTTCTTTCATCTCTCCACCAAACCTTTCCAAATTTCCTTCCATCCTTGGCAAGCTTCTAAGTTATGTTTTCTCATGATCTTTTGAACTAAGAGAAGCTTGTATTATGTTTGATTTCTCTACTTCTCCTCTCAAGAAGTGATTCAAGGATTTAGGGTTTGGTTCTCGATCAAGAAGCTAGGGCTTTGGGTTATTGTTTTGGGAGCTCTTGATGAATATGTTATATGGGATTGATGAATCAAGCAAGAATCAACTATGGGTTTACTTAGAAAGCAAGATTTAAGGAAGCAATTGGATTAAAGCAAAGGTTATGGCTTGCTTGAGCTTGAGGCTTGGAGTTGTTGCTAGAGCTTTGATTAGGTGAGTTCCATAGATAGATATCTTACCTTTGGGTTGTTCAATCGTGTGAAAATCATGATTTATGTTAGTTTAGATTTTATGAAACTTTAGTACCCCCAGAGAAATTCTTGTTGTTTATATGTTAAAATTTCCATGAGATATGTTTAAATGAGGCTATACATGTTGCTGGATGTATTTGGTGCATTACAGGGTCAAATTGGACGAGTTTTGGGTCGAAAATGGCGAAAATCCGCAGCCGGAACACGCGAAAACGCAAGTTACGGAGCGATGCGCCTGTACAAGGGCGCTAGGTGCCCACATGTCAGTGAGCTAGCGCTAGTCGCCCTACCTCTGGCGCCAGGTGCCCCAGATAGGACAACGTTCGCGTTGTCTTGCTTTCGGGTGCTTGGGGGCAGTCGTGTGGGGGTCCGTAGCGATCGTTTCGAAGTATTCTTTGGCTGTTTTCACTTATTTTTCTACTGGAACAAACTTGGCTTTATCAAATCATAGAATTTATAAACTGCTTGAAACTTGGGTTTATGGCATTTTCGGTCTTTAGAAATTATTGAAAATTTGCACACATCATCAACTGATCCTTGAATCAAAAGTCATGGCAATCTTAACATGAATGACAAGGATGACATATGAGAGTTTAAGCCGAATTACTCGGGTAGAAGATGAACTAAGAAAGGGAATGAATGTAGAGACTCGACATAGTTGTCGTGAACTAGAAAGATAGCAAGATTCCTAGAATGATAAGACGCGAAGTATATCCTCTTCGCACATGAACAAGAATGATATAGCAAGCAAGTTAAGTCGTGGTTTGATTAGTTAGTCTCTCGACCATGATTAAGAATTTACAAGCATGAACAAGTAAGACTTTACCGCTAATCGGATCGATCAAGGTTCTGAACACGTATGCCTGATTAGGTTTAACCTAAATTAATGACAAGTGTAAGTAGGTGGCATGTCTCTTGCTATCCACATCAGGGGAATACAAGGGGTTCTCATTATGAGAACGATTCAACCCGTAAGGGACCCGCATGTCACCTAGCACGTAAGACTAAGTTTATAACCGCATGTCGGTGTTCGTGTCTCTTGTTATCCACGTCAGGGGGATACGGGAGGTTCTCGACTCAAGGGGAACGGTTCAAGCCGCAAGGGACCCGCACGACACCGAGGGAGTCCGATGTACCTACATCGGTCATGTATGGGATTGTTCTCGGGGTTACTCCACCTGGGGCTCTCCGTAAAATGAACCAAGATAATGATTGTTTGTTCAACGCTAGCATAATAATGAATGAACTTATGTACGCCCATGCATGTTATGTTTATGATTAGGTTCATGATTATGCAAGAATGAATCCTTGCACGTTTATGTTAAGAACAAGAGCATGAGATGCTACAAGAAGTACAAGTCATGTATAGAACAATGTAATAAACATGATATCGATGACGATCTTAGGTTTCCCTAATCGTCCGGTTTAGAATCGTGCCATGATCATGATATGTTTAGGCCTCGATACGTAGAGGGTATTCTAATCAATACGGTTTTAGATTCCCCCTCGACCGCCATAACACGTATAGGAAGTGAAACCTATAACAAGTGAGGCAAGCCTATGACGGGTCTAGCATGCACTACCGTCTAGGAAACATGACCACACACGTATAATCAACCGTCAGGTTGTATTGTAGACACGTGGTGACCGTAGGTTTCCCCTGAGGTTACCTATAACCTAGGATTTAGGGGAACTCACTGAGACATTATGTCTCATCCCAATCCTTATTTGTTTCAGATAACAGGTTGGATGGCAAGCTAGTAGCCGAATGGATGTTTCAACATGTGATCGTTCGTACCAGCAGCAGGATGCTATGGATTTCAAGGCTGTATTTATTATACTTTAGAAAAGATGAGTAGTATATCATTGTACGAACACATGTTGTTGTAAATAATTTTCATTCGAAGTTTTTATTGTTGTATATTTTAATGTATCCAATACTAAATTAAACGCACGTGCTAGACTTTCTAGATACGTCTAGTATGGGTGTTACATAAATCACCAGGATGCTGAAAAAGAAAGTCATAAAAACCTCTTCCAAGTGAGACCATCTTCCATTCATGAACCATTTTCCAAAGCATGCCTAATTTGGTAGCCAAATCACGTGTTGTGTAAGGCTTGTCGCCCTTATTCAAGGTCAGTCGGCCCCTAAGTGCATATTGCATTCAGCCAGGCCTATGGAATATTCATCTTGTCCAATCTTAATCGAAAGGACATCACCCTTAAGGCAAGGAACCGGGTATGGAGCTTCTTCTGATGGAGCAGACATAACACTACCTAAGACCGCCGCAAATGATTTGGGAGGGGGTGCAGCGTTATGGGAAGGCAAGGGAACCGCAACTGCAGAAAGCACATTCTGAGTGGGGTGCGACCGTGAGCGTACCAGTGGAATTGAGTCCAGAGATGCCAGCTCTGCTGTAACGCCCGTCGTAATTATTTAATAATTTTGATGAGTTTTAGCATATATTTATATGATTTATATGAGTGCTTTAAATGATTTATGAATTTAAGTGTACATGATTTATAGATAAATTATGTGATTTTTGAGATTTATGTGAAGTATATGATTTTGTGAAGTTATAGTGTTGGTGTGACTTATTTTATTATTAAATAAAATAAGATATGAAAAATAAAATAAAAATATTAGAAGTAGGGCTGTGAGGTGAGATGAGTAAGTTTAGAGGTGAGTTGAGTAATACGAAGAAATAAATATAACAACGTGAGTTAGAAACATTTTTACGTGAAACGCTTTTGGGAGAAAAAGGGAGAAAAGTCAGAAAAGAGGAGAACGAGAGGGAGAGCTGCGATTTCATCAAAACCAGGTAATGGTGAGACTAACCTTCAATATTATTAAGGGTATGATTCTAAAAAATGGATTTAGCATGATTAGGTTGAGTTTTTGTGAGAATTGAGAATTAGGGTTAATGACCGATTTTGATGATTGAACCATGAGAAGATGTTAGATTGATGCAAAACTTGTATACAGACCTTAGATATTCCATAGGGTGATAATTAGATGCTATTTGGATGATAGAACCAAGAGATTAGGTGAAATTTTGAGAAAAACATGTTTCTGCCCGTACTGATATTCATCGCTCGCCATTGCGAGCAAGAACACTCGCCATTGCGAGTGATGAAGTTCATCGCTCGCCATTGCGAGCAAGAACACTCGCTGTTGCGAGTAACCCAGAACGCTCGCCATTGTAAGCAAAGTAGCTCGCCGTTGCGAGCAAGTCATTTTGGAGTTCCAGAGAGCACGTTTTACTCGCCGTTACGAGCAACTGTACTCGCGATTGCGAGTTAAGCTATTACTTGCCCAAATTGTTTTCCATGCGATCCTTTCGCACGTGTATTCATGAGTTGATCTTAGAAGTAAGAATGAGAGTTGTTTAGGATACTTCCAGATGTCCAGAAGCCTGTTAGATGACTGGTGTTATTAATAATGAAGTACGAGTACTATTATGATATTTTATGATATTTACGTTGATGTAATTCATTCCTCAAATGATGTTGAGATATTCAAGCACTATTATATGTTGTATTTTGCTGTTGTTCAATGTTGTTGACCATATAATGTCTTGAAGCTGCATGAGTCGGTCTAATTTGTAAAGATTTTAAGAAGTTGTCCATGTTAATGGAATTATAAGGGATGTTCATGATGTTGTCTAAGTTGTAGGAAGATTGATTCCATTGCATACTCATTAAAGATGGGGGCTTGAGGCCCGGCAGCTTAATGCTCAAACTACGTTGGGGGTTTGAAGCCCGGGAGCTTTATACTCACTTTGTTGAAGAGCCTATTTACGCTCATATACGTTGGGGGCTTGATGCCCTGAATGGTACCACATGCATTTGCATATCAAGAAGTTTACGATGATCTAAGTTGTTAAGAGTTGCTTTGCCAAGTGCAGTTGCATTGTCGAGTCAAGTGTTGAGTTGAATATGATGTCTGATGATGATTTAAAAGATGATGATGATTATGATTTACCGTTGATATTTGATGATGATATTTGATTATGAATTGATATAATGCTAAGTGATAAATGTTGATATGTTAAATATGTTTTATGTTGTTAAATGCATTTTGATGAATTATATGCTTAATTTGTTGACTGTGAAATCTCACCCCTTTTGCTTGAAAATGTTGCCCTTTATATGGGTAACTTGCAGGTAATAAAGACTAGAGGCGTTCGTGAGTAGGCTCCTCACATTAACGTGGATATGAAGTCATAAACAAAGACAAAGACAAATACTTGGATGATTAAGTAAGCAAATACTTGATGATTTAAGGAATACTTTTCCTCAATTTTTGCAACAAAGACAAAGTTAATGACATTAAAGTTCTACTTCAAACTACCAAATCTAGGCATTACATGGTAGAAGTTAATTAGCTAATTAAAAATGATAGAGTAACTACGACTTACATGGATCATGAATCATCATAAACTATAAGCTCACATGTTGAAGAAACCCTTGGAAATGAGGATAATTTTCTTTCTATTTCAGGTTGTCCACCATTCCAGATTTTCATGGTTTGTAATACTATTGCATTCTTCAAAATATACCTCGCTATCATAAGCTCATATTGTAAGCCTAAGAAGTTGAAAAGATTGCAAGTTTTAAGGTGTAATGAAAGGCATTGTGGAACAACATCTGGGTCTACCCATTTTTCATTGTCATCTCTAGGCCATGCTACGTCCGTCTGTTAATAATGCACAAAAAATAAATTAAAACACATAAAGGTGTATGTTAAAAGTCCCAAACTGGACGAATAAATAAATAAATAAATAAGATATTATCCTTAACAAACCAGATCAATGTCAAGCTTTTGAAGCTTAGGGCAGTGGTTGAGAACTTCTATTAAGAAATTCAAACTAAAATTACGAGAAGTAAACTCCAGCCGGGTCAAATTATGAAAAGTAGGAAGGAAATCTTTACAGCAAGGATCCTAGAATATGTACAAAGACAAATTATTAGAAATAAGGCAAACGTATATTTTTTTCAATTCAATTCTATAGTAAGTATCATTAACAGACCTGATCAAACTCAAAGCTCAGAGACAGTACATTGCGAACTGCTTTCAATGGAAAATAAGAACCAACACAATCAATATCCGCTTGGATCAAGTTATTTAAGCAAAATTTCTTCCATTCCACAGAGGTAAGAGATTCCTCACGATTAAAGGGCACATCATATGTGAGTAAATTCTCAAGTATTGGCCAACCCTTTAGAAATGACATAAAATCTCAAAGTTCAAGAAACCAAAACCGAATCCGTTCCAAATGAAAAGTTTCGAGAGAAGGAAGTAGAACCGAAGAAAAACCCTTGTCCATACGGAAACCAAAAAAAGCGTCCTGCATGTTAAAATACTAATGGGTAATTTCAGTAAACCCCCTCTGTCCACATAGAGATGAAGGTTTTCAACACCCCGCAGTACCACAAAGGTGAGCCATATGGGGATACTGTTACTGGGGCAGTGATGTTCAGGAGAATCATATAGTGCCTTGAGACAGAAAGTCTTCATAGGAAGTGCAGTATCTCGGGACAGCAAAACTGAATATACAAAGTCGTTAAATCGAAACTCATGTTTTTCTCGCCCACCGCTGTAGTGTTTTTGAAGTAGAGAGTGGGAACTGAGAGCCAGAGATGTTTCCACCATTTGCAAAGAATAGTTGTCACATTTGCTTGTTTGGTTTGGAGAAAAGAGAGAGAATATGACAAAGAATCTCGTCTGGTAAAGTGCTTATGATATCCTTCTCCTCCTCCTTATCCGTCATTGATATTGACAACAGAAAACGAAGAATTGGAAATCGAGAATGAAGAACCGCTGAAACGAAGTGAAGGACGTAGAGACGTGGCAGCGACTAGCTAGACGAAGTGTATGCACAGAGAGGGACGGAAGCAAAGAAATTTGAGAAGAAACTAGGTCAGATTCTCGATACTCTTTATCATACACCCTAACACCTTATATGCCAAAAATTATAACAAATAATTTCATATACATGGAAATCTTTTTTATTATCCCAATTTCTTAAACAAATTCATTCATTGGTCTAGAATGGTAATTTGTCCAACAAGTTCATATTTATCTATTCAAACCATCCACCAAATAAAACAAAAATTAATGGATTGTTTTGGAAGCTGTAAAAGTCTGATAGATCACTTCAAATAATAATACACATTTATGATAAAATAAAAATTATTTTATTTGTGAAATTAATTTAATAAAAAAAACTTAGACGAACAAATTTTATAAATATCTCAATATTCTGTCAAAAAAAAAAAATTCTTAATATTTTTAATATTATTAAAAATCTAAACCTCAAGCATTCACCACACCCAGTCAAGGATCACATTAAAATGACGTGATCCCAACTTCATCGACAATTCGACCCACCCTGTTTTTAAACTAACTTGTTACGTCATCGTTAATATCTTTCTTATTATCAAATACTACCTTCGTCCCTATATATAAGTCCCTTTTGAGAATTTTTTTGTCTCTTTTTATAAGACTCTTTGATATTTCCAAGTACATTAATTAATTTTTCACCAACATGCCCCTACTTATTTTATATTTTTTTCTTCAATCAACATTAAATACTATATTAAAAACATACATTATCCCTCTCTCTTAAAGAATAAAACTGTAAAAACAATAATAATTACAAACATATTTATTACAATTTTCAATTTTCTTAACTTTCGTTATTTTTCTAAAAGGGCCCTATAATTAAGGACAGAGGTAGTAAATCTTTCTACCACATTGATGCGTGCCACCTTCCTCTCATAATACACACATCATCAACCCCATATTTTGCTGCCAAAACTTTAAACAATAGCCCTTCTTGATCAACAGATAACCTTGCACACTACTTCGCTAACAACGCTAGATTAAACTCCCAAACCACCATTCTCTTTAAGAGAATAAACCTTGATTATCGCTCTTCACGACGAGTGTCACATGAAACGATGTATTTCCAGTAGCATTGCCGATGATGAATTCATAAGAATCGTCATACTAACGTAAAATTGTTAATATTGACTTATTTTTATACGGTAAAATGAGTTGATATGTTAAATAAATTTCACTCTTCGAGTCTCTGCTAGACTCAAATGTTTACTCACTATAAGAGGAGGATTTAATTGTGCACGAGTGGGGGAGACCCTGCTTTGTATTTTATATCATGTGTAAACATTTCATAACATGTTTTCTTCAGCAGTTTGGGGGACAAACTTGCATCTCAAATAAAAATCATTGAGTAGCTAGTTTATAAAATATTAGGTTGCGTGAATCTAAATAAGTCTAGCAAGGTAACCTAAGAAAAAAACAAGAAAGCGAGTTAACACAATTTTATGCTTATACGTGTTAACTATCAAGCATAGTTCTAAATTACAACAGCGATGTAAATGTTTTAGAGGTCTCCACACGGCATCGCAATCACAATTGTGGCTGTATTGACTGCATTTTCCCATAGTATAACTTCAACTGCAATTTAGAACCATTGCAATTAAATTTGCCATCTAAAGATCTTTTAAAATAAACATCGATCAAAGTATGCATGATTACGGTACTAACATGTAATCATTTTAATTTGAAATTTGTGAAATCACTCTTGATAGAGACCAAATATTGAAAAGAGAGTGAAAAAAAATAGTCGTTTAGAGTTAAGTAAACGGGAAGGAAAATTATGATTTATGAGAGAAAATAGTGTGATAGAACAAAATTAGAGGAAAAAGACGAGAAAAAAGAGAGGAGAAAACACGAGAAAAACTTAAGGTAACAATTGCTCGTTACAATCAAAGAGAAACTTAAGGTTAAAACAAATGTCAATGTGTTATGCGAGAACTAGATAATAAGAGACGATGTACATTTGTTCACGACGGACAAATTAACCCATTTGATCACTGTGAAAGTCACCTTATATTCAAATAGATAAGTTATATTTATAATATAGTAAAGGTTGTATAGCTATTGATATATTTAAAGATGAGAAAGCTATCAAACTTGGTCCTGTTTTATAGTTATTCAAATTTTGAGTGAATCCCTGTAAAACTACTTGAAGTCTTGATTTTTATACCACTTCCCTTCTTCATGCATATTTTGAAAATAATTCCCCATACAACGTATAAAGTGCAAGGGATTATCAAGCCATCTTCATAAAATGCATATAGCTTCCTAAAAAATACGATTTCCTTCCATAATCCGGTTGAGTACTAATATGATAGAAGCTGCTAACAAATACCGCTGGAACAAACCCTTTTTATGGGTTTAAAATATTAGATAAAATGAACCTTGTTGTGAAATTTTTAGCATGTAATTTTTCTCCAAGTTTTCTACAATCAATAGGGAAGAAAAAATAAGTAAAAATCTAATAGAAGTTTCATCTATCATTGTTCTTCATATCAAGAACCATAATGACTTTAGTCATAGAACTCATGGAAAGGAGGTAAAGAAAATTAAACCATTATTTGCACAAAATAGGAAAATACTATGGTAGGATTAGTTCATTGCTGCATCAAAGATTCAAAATAATAAAGTGAATTGTCAATTTTCACAGCATCTATCAATGCTAATGCAATGGCTTATCTTTGTGTCAGATTAAAATTATAACCACATAGAATCAAGGGCGGAGCTAGGTGGTGCCAGATTAAAATTATAACCACATAGAATCAAGGGTGGACCTGCACACCCTCAAATTTAAAACATAAAAATGATAGGAAAACCTTATCCTTTTCATGTGATAGTCAAAACATTAATACACCATGAAAAGGCTGTTAAGTAAGGAATCAATTGAGATGCTATTGTAAAAGAATAAAGAAGGTACATGGCAAAAATGAGATACTAATTTACAATTGAACTTTTTTTTTTTTTTGTTTGGAACAATTGCGCACTCTCACTCCTACCATATGATTTATGCATCAAATCAGAATTTAGCATACAACTACTTACAAATCAACGTGGATATGAAGTCATAAACAAATGAAATTAAAATTAAGTAAGCATATACTTGATGATTTAAGGAATACTTTTCCTCAATTTATGCAACAAAGACAAAGTTAATGACATCAAATCTACTTCAAACTACCAAATCAAGCCATTACATGGTAGAAGCTAATTAGCTAATTAAAAATGATAGAGTAACTACTACTTACATGGATCATGAATCATCATAAACTATAAGCTCACATGTTGAAGAGGCCCTTGGAAATGAGGATAATTTTCTTTCTATTTCAAGTTGTCCACCATTCCAGATTTTCATGGTTTGTAAGACTATTGCATTCTTCAAAATATACCTCGCCACCATAAGCTCATATTGTAAGCCTAAGAAGTTGAAAAGATTGCAAGTTTTAAGGTGTAATGAAAGGCATTGTGGAACAACATCTGGCGCTACCCATTTTTCACTGTCATCTCTAGGCCATGCTACGTCAGTCTGTTAATAATGCACAAAAGATAAATTAAAACACATAAAGGTGTGTGTTAAAAGTCCCACGCCGGATGAGACTACGAAATTTATCAACCCGCATGCTGATTTTATAGGGTTGAGTTAAGCCTAACACAAATTTGATGAATAAATAAATAAATAAATAAGATATTATCCTTAACAAACCGGATCAATGTCAAGCTTTTGAAGCTTAGGGCAGTGGTTGAGAACTTCTATCAAGAATTTCAAACTATATCTACGAGAAGTAAACTCCAGCCTGGTCAAATTATGAAAAGTAGGAAGGAAATCTTCACAGCAAGGATCCTAGAATATGTACAAAGACAAATTGTTACAAATAAAACAAAGGTATAATTTTTCCAATTGAATTCTATAGTAAGTATCATTAACAGACCTGATCAAATTCAAAGCTCAGAGAGAGTATATTGCGAACTGCTTTCAATGGAAAATAACAACCAACGATATCAATATCCGCTTGGATCAAGTTATTTAAGCAAAAGCTCTTCCATTCTTCAGATGTAAGAGATTCCTCAGGATCAAAGAGCACATAATATGTGAGTAAATTCTCAATGATTGGGCAACCCTTTAGAAATGACATAAAATCTCGAAGTTCAGGTAATCGAATCCGTTCCAAATGAAGAGTTTTGAGAGAAGGAAGTAGAACTGAATAAAAACCCTTGTCCATATGGAAACCAAAAAGCTTGAGAACAACAAGCGTCCTGCATGTTAAAATACTAATGGGTAATTTTTGCAAACCCACTCTGTTCACATAGAGATGAAGATTTTCAACACCCCGTGGAACCACAAAGTTGAGCCATATAGGGATACTGTTACTGGGACAGTGATGTTCAGGAGAACCATATAGCGCCTTGAGACGGAAAGTCTTAATAGGAAGTGCAGCATCTCGGGACAGTAAAACTGAATATACAAAATCGTTAAATCGAAAATCAATGTTTTTCTCCGCCCCTATCCATCTGTTATTGAAGTAGAGAGTGGGAACTGAGAGCCAGAGATGTTTCCACCGTTTGGAAAGAATGGTTGTGACATTTGCTTGTTTGGTTTGGAGAAAAGAGAGAATATGACAGAGAATCTCGTCTGGTAAAGTGCTTATGATATCCTTCTCCTCCTCCTTATCCGCCATTGACATTGACAACAGAGGACCAAGAATCGAAAATCGAGAATGAAGAACAATGAAACGAACTGAAGGACGTAGAGTCGTTGAAGCGATCAGAATCGGAGGGATGGAAGCGAAGAAATTTGAGAAGAAACTAGGTCAGACTCTCGATTACTCAATTTATCATACGCCCTAACACCTTATTTTCCAAAAATAACCTTGTTTTTAACAATAAAAAAATAATTTATTCTCTTCTAGTCTCCCATTACTATGTCTATAAAAAATACAATCTTATCCCTTCTTAATTTTTTGACACGTCATCAAAATTATATTTTGGTTTTTTACTTCAACCTCCCTCTATTTTCTCTCTCTTAAAAACATATTAAAACAAACTAACTCATAAAATAAACTAACTTAATCTTTTGTTAAAAACAAACAAACTTAATCTTAATTCCAATCAAAACAAATTTTCCTATAATTTAAATTCTGAATATCTAAAGAGTTTTTTTTTTCTTTGACAATGAATATCTAAAGAGTTAAAAAACAATTTACAATCTACTATCTTTCTTTAATTATGAAAATATATGACCAATAAAAACACAATTTTGACCCATCTTAATATTTTGACACATCAACATATATTTATCTTTTTGTGTCTTTTATAACAAAAAATCCTATTCAGTTGAGAGAAAAAATAACTTTCAAAAGATTGATGTGATTTTGTAACAAAAAATTCCTTTTATCTTAATGTATCTAAATAAACTAAATTATTTTTTTAAAAATGATTTTATTAAGATAAACAAACAGAAAATAGATTATGATATTTTTATAAAAATTTTAAAAAATCACTAAATTATTGGAATTCAATATTATTTTTATTTTAATTCGTAACAAACAAGCTCTACGGGGTTTGCTATAACTTAAAAAAAACTTTAAAGATTGTTGTACTTTCTTGATATAATTTTTGTAAAAAATTAGCTTCAACAAAAAACAATCTAAAAGCGTCTCTATATAGTAACTTTTCAAAAAATATAAGTGAAGGAGAAAATAAGTATAAAAAAATGAAGATAGTTTTGTAACAAAAAATTCTTTTTTTATAATTGTATCCAAACAAATATTTTTTTCGAAGAAGTGATTGTTATTACGGTAAGCAAACACAAAATCATTATTGTTTTTCAAAAAATCTCTAAAAAATAATCACTAAATGATTGAATATAAAATTATATTTTTATTCTATTAAAAGCGAACCATATATTCAATTAATATTTAATAAAAATAAGTTTTATGATTGTACCAAAAAAAATGTTTATGATGTTCATGTGCTTTTATCTCACATCGAGTCTATTTGATGCAATATAATTATCTTTGTAACACCCACGGCTGACGAGAGCAGGGGAGTGATCGTCGGTGCACAAGGCACGACAATGAGCGGCTCCCGACAACTTCTAGAGAAACCGAATCACATCGGAATGAGAGGGATCCTGAGGCCGTGTAGGTATGGGGCTACATGGTTGAAGGAAGGCTTATAAGAATTGTTTGGTACTACCTATATCAACAAGATGCATCTTCTTTTCGGTAGCTCATTCCATAAGAACTCCACAGTTAAGCGTGCTTGACTTGGAGCAATTTTGGGATGGGTGACCTACCGGAAAGTTTCCCAGTAAGCATGCGAGTGAGGACAAAACACGCTGAGAAGACTCGTGTTGGTTTGTGGGGTCAGTCGGCAATCCTGAAAGCAGTCAGGGATGTTACAAATGGTATCAGAGCAGCTCTGTCCAATCAGACCGTGTGGGTCATGTGTCAATTAAGTTTCTATTCAGCTTGTGTGTGATTGTCAGGACACTGTTGCTGTGCATATTTTGTTTTGTGCTATATGAAATTAGTGTTTGTGTTAGTAGAACTTAATTCACATTTAAAATTGGTTAAGATAGTTTGAATGACTAGTAGAAGACAATCATAACATGTGTTAGACCATCTACACTGTAGCATCCCATTTGGGTGCTTAAATGGGTCCCGATTATACACGTCATTCGTTTTATAATTAATACGTAATAAGCACCCAATCTCTCCAACCCAGCACCTCAAAATAATTATTAATTGCGTCCCAGCAATAACTCTATATCATTACATTTTAACAATAATTTTTATACTCATTCATAATTATATAATTTTAAAATATTGAAGAAATTTAATTATAAATTATTAAAAAAAACGAACATTTTTATTTTATTTTTATTAATAATTCAAGAAAAAGTTTTTTTTTGAGGGAAATTCAAGAAAAAGTTAAAACTTAAAAAAACAATATAACATGAATGATGAAAAATTGCATATTTTAAATAACAACTAATCTTGTTGATTATAACTCCCAAAACATTGCCAAATATGCTCCACAAGATCATGTTGAAGTTGAAAATGAGTTTGTCTCTCTTGAATTTGTGCTCTCCTTTGTAGGTATGGCGCAAGATTTGGATGATGACCATTATGAATTTCATTCCTTGCAACATGATTTTTTAATATCAAAATAATACAATAATTAAATATATAAAAAAATATAATTAATTGTACATGTGGGACCCATGAATAATAGGAAAGAGAGAGTGCCTGTACAAACACCCATTACTAGAAAATATACATTTGACATCAGGAATTTCACATCAGTGGAGAAAATACCTGAAGGGAAAAGACACGCGGTGGCAATTTTGAAATTTTAATGAACTTTGAAGAAGGTTTTCCCATCAGCTGAAGAAATTCCCGAGGGGAAAAATAAATGCTGATGAGTTTTCACATCAGTGGAACTAATGCCTGAGGGAAAATATAGACGCGGTGGCAATTTGGTAATATTAGTGAACTTTACATCACAAATTTTTTAATTGAGGGAAAAACACACGCACATGGGTTTTCACATAGGTGTTGGTGATAGATGAGAGGAAAACACACTCAGATTTACGATTTGGATGTTCTTTTCTTTCTCCCACTCAAGCTACTAGTTTTCACGTTTTTGAACAATACAAAGCCTCACTCACTCAAGCCTAATCTCTCATCTATCTTAGTTTTCTCCCGCTGTCGTTCTCGCCGTCACTCTCACGCAATTCTTCACAAATTCTCATCAATGGTGGATTTCAGATCTAAAGAGGTAAACAATTTTGAACCCTAATTACTCTTCAAATCTGCTTGAAGCAAATCCAATTGAAGAGGAAGCAGAAGAACTAGATCAAGATCTTATCAGTTTTAGGTTTTCATTCTAGATATAGATCTAGATCTACGTTTTTGTTATGATTGATGAACAATTTTCACTCTTCATTCTCATATCCAGTCACTTCTTTTTTTAATTATGTGGATTTTCTTTGTATTATTTGATTTGTGTAATTTGATAGGATTTTTTTTTTATTTGTAGGTTGGTTCTTACTTTGTGGGGTAGTACTATGAAGCTTTTCATCAACAACCTCATCATATTCATCAGTTTTCCTCCCATTCGAGTTCAATGATTTTTGTTGATGGTGTTGACAATAAAATGCATCTGATGTCTTGGTAATACATATAATTATTACTCTCTCAAATTTGTTTTTTTTTTTTTTTCATTTTCTTTATCTAGCCTCAACTTTGTTTCATGGAATTTTAACATTTAAGTTCACTAGAAATTCAGAAGTAAGGTTTTATTTATTTATTTATGCATACTCAATTTCAGGTTTAGCCTAAGTTTTAATCGAAATAAACCATCAATTTAGTCTAAATTATCACAAATATATATTAAATCCGTCAATTTTAGTCTCTAAAGTATATGAGGGATTTTATATAATTTATGCACTATTTACTATATTTATTTACTTTAGAGACTTAATGATAAGTTCAGTGCAAACAGAATCTATAATTATGAATAAACACTAAGAGAAATATATATTGAAGGAATTATATTATTGTAATGGATATAGAGCTCAAAAGCTAGTATAAATGGAATGCATAATATTTCAAAGCCTAGACTCCAACTCAAAGAATTATTCTCATATAACTTTCTCAAAATGTTTCAATGCCTTTTCCCTCATGTTTTTCCTACGTGATATAGTTCCTAACAGAATCACATGGTATCCTTTGCTAACTCACTAGCTGTTTTCTTTCTCTTTTTCCTTCTAGAATAAACCCTCCAAATGATAGTCTTCTTTGGAGTTACGCACACATCAGTTAAAGGCCCAAGATCTCAATCACTTAACAAAAAAGGGATAGTCTAGGAACTAAATTGTTGGCTTATTCTTTTAACCACAAGAGTCTTTTTTAAGGGAAAATAATGTTGTTATGTGACGACTAGTAAGATTTTATTTTTATTAAATTAATAGATAGTTGATTGGGTTGGATTCAATTGTGTGGTGCACCATGTTCATTGTATTGAGACATCGCTAAACTTTTTCGACAATTGAGATCAAGACGATTGATTCTCTGGACTCTTGGGATGGAGGAGTGATTGTAAATTGTAATGGTTACGGGTGTTGTTAATGGAGGTGGAATCCGGAGGAATGTTTGAAGGGATAATTGTGAGGTTTGTTCAGTGGCAGAGGGGTGCTGATGTTGCGTGTGCTTTGTTGTCTATGTTTGCGTTTGTGCTGCATAATTTTGCAGGTTTTTGGGAAGCTTTTTCGTCATCGTATTTCTTGAAGTTTTCGGATGCTTTTGTGCGCACATTGCTGCAGTTTTGGGGCTGCAAATGTTTGTTTTTTTTATGCAGAATTCGGCTGCTTAAAAAGGTGTTTTAACTCACTGTTGTTGCTATTGTTAGGGTGTGTTAATAGTTATGTGGCCAGCCTGCGGCTGTCCTTGGCGGCTGCTCCTGCCTTTGGTGCTTAGTCCATAATAGTCCATTTTGTTCAGAGTTGAGTTGTAGACACTGCTATTGCATTGTTCATGAAATTATATGTTAGTCAAATATGATGAAGCAAGAAAATTATGGATTTATTGAGGGCTTTGTTATGGAAAGAAACCAAGAAAAGCTGAAATGTAGACTTAGTCAAGTTAAATAAAACGCTCACTATAGCTGTAGTTTAGTTTCATAAATAAAATAAAAATTCACAAATTCAAAGAATCTTGACACTGTCAATTTTGACTTACTTGTCTTACTTCTAGGAAGGGAGAGTGACCAAGTCAATTTTGACCAAACCAGTCCTTTTACTCGTGCAACACATGCTACTACTTGGAGCATTATCATGCTGAATTTTAGGCCACTAAGTTTCATTTCACTCTTATCATATAACACCATGAATTAGTCTCACGTTTCACTCACACTAGTTCAGTTACATGTTATGCCACTTAATCTCATTAAACCATATTCCTTCTCTCCATATGCCACTATGTTGCCGTGAATTGTTGGGTCAATGAAAAGGTTAGTTGTATTTTAAATTAGTTTAACTATTTTTGTGAAAAGAAAGAAATATAAGTAATGTTTTGTTAACTGTTATTAACAAATGATAATATAAGTTGAACTGCTGTGGAACTATGTTGTCCTGTTTACATACTTTCTATCATATAATAAGTGAAATTTATAATTCTGTTGAACTGCTGTGGAACTATGTTGTACTCAAGTTATGATGTCTGCATTTCGTGACCAAAATGGGAATCATGTAATACAGAAGTGCATTGAATCTTTCTGTGTCATGCATTAAGTAGGATAATGTTTCTTGCAGAGAATTCTAGAGCATTGTACAAAGTTCAGTGTCAGTTTATTGTGGATGAAATCTTGGAGTCAGTTTGTTCTCTTGCTCAGGACTAGTATGGTAATTATGTTACCCAGGTTAGTTGCTTGCCGCCTCTTCTATGTCATAATTTGATCATTAGCTTCTGGTGTTTCGGGTGCATATAAGAAGATATATAGTTGGAAGCAGATGTGCATGTGATGTCCGTTCTATCTACAGCTTATGGTTACAAATCACCACACCCTATGGAATTGTTGTGACCAGAAAATAGCGTGACTTGTGACGGTCTCGGCTGTCACCTATATTTTGATTTTAAATATTTTTTAATTTTACTTCTTCCAATTCTTCTTTCCGTTAATTTCTTCCTAAGCCCTTTTGAATCTTTTGTTAGCGGAATCACTTCTCAACACCGCTGTTTAGTACTTGATCTCCGCTCCAAGAAGACTAGGGCCCTTAGCAGGTTAACTTAGTAGATTGGTGTCATTGGATGGGGTTCACAGGTAACTTAATTTTACATTCAAAGACTATTAAGTGAGATTTTGATTTAAGCTATTATTGTTTATAAATTATAGAATGTTGAAACTTTAGTAAATATAATGCTTATGTAACAATATTTAATGATTTATATTGCTTAGGTATCACAATAGAATGTCCTTGGTTTGTTAGTTGACTGATGCACGTGAAATGCTTGTTTTGTTTTTTTTTTTTTTTTTAGGAAATTAATCTATTGTTGTTTGATGCTAACTTTATAGTTTGGTATTTAAACATGTGTAGTCATCCTCTGTCCCCTTTTGTGATTAATTTAATGTATGACTGAAAGTGATATGCCTCGTGCTTTTGCGTCTAAACACATTTTTTTTCAAGTTATATAATTTTTTCAAAAAGGAATATTTTGATACTGACACAATTCGTAATTTTAACTGATTCCTTTCGTTGTGCTATATTCACCAGGCATCATTGATACTCGCAAGCATGTTGTCGGCATTTTGCTGGGTTCGACTTTCAAAGGCATCGTTGATGTTTACAATAGCTACGCTGGTTCGGATCTTTTCTCTTTTACATTATTTCTTTACTTATTTTACTGAATTTTGTTGTGAGATTTGTGCCCTAATCTTGGCAAGGCTAAGTTTAGTTCTGAATTTAAAGTGAAATTTGGCTCTAGAATTTTCTTCTTATTGGAGCTCATTAGGAGTATCTTGGCAACTCATTAGGAGCTTGCATTTGTGAGTGTGTATATAAGAGAATTTTCTTGTTTTTAGTTTAGAGTTAGAACATATGTCCTTATAATTTATGTACTCGTTAAAATTATTGGATTTTTCATTGATTTATATTATTTTGTTATATGACTTTTATCGCATTAAGAAAATGAAGTCAATGAATAAAAAATATAATTGTTGTTTAATCAAAAATAAAAAAATTATTTTTTTTAAATAAAATTGGATTTCACATCGGTGTTAAT
The DNA here is from genome assembly GCF_051527215.1 of Medicago sativa. NCBI lineage: Eukaryota > Viridiplantae > Streptophyta > Magnoliopsida > Fabales > Fabaceae > Medicago > Medicago sativa. The sequence goes on along the minus strand of NC_140755.1, from coordinate 33,138,539 downwards.
AATAGCTGATGTGAAATATGCAGATTTCACTTCGGGGATGAAAAATCTGCCGTAGTGAAATACATGTTAATATTTGAAAAAAAAACGATTTCACATCAGTTGGACTACAAGCCGATGTGGATAATGACTTATCACAACGGTTACGTACCCGATGGGAAATGTTACGGACATACAACATCACCTTTAGTTACATCGGTTGGGACCGGATGTGAAAAGTCGATTTCCACTGATGTGAAATGTCATTTCTGTAACCTTCATAAGCACCATATTCATTGTTATCACAATGGGGGTGCCTATTTACAATGGTGCTTAATAGGGGAAGGACTCCCCATTGTAGATGGTCTTAGCTTTTGAATATGTGATTAATGTTGTTTAACTTCTCATTTGTTTGAGAGTCTTCTAAGTTCCGTAGTTTCTATGTTCAAGCTGCTAGATTTTTAACTTTCTAACTGATACTTGGTATGAATTGTTGCTGCCTGCTATATATAGTGTTTGGAGTAGGTAGAGACTAGAGAGGGTATAGTTGTTTTGTATCATTTTTGTTTCTTATTAGTTGCAGGTTTATGTTGTCGTTTGCTAGTGCTCGGAGTTTTTGCCTTATTAGTTGTTGGAACATGTGTGGAAATTGAGTAAAAAAGACTAAACACAAATTCCCATGTTGGGTAGAACTAGTGTTGTGTGAATTGAAAAAAGTGGAAGTCCCACATCGGATGGAACACACACATTAGTAGTGTTTATATAGTGGGGGTGTACCTCTAATTAATGGGGGTACATAAGCACTAGAGAAAAAATATATATTGATATATATTTTATTATTTGGAAATGATAAATTAAATAATTAATTTAATCATTATTAGAAAGTGCTTTCTTAGTCCCCAAGTTTTGCTAAAATATTTTGGTACATAATATAATATATTTTTGTACTAAATTTAATATATTTTAATACTCAATTAAGATATTTTTGTACTAGATCTAATATGTGAATTACTTAATCGCAAAGTAATATGTTACTTGTTCCCAAAGTTTCTCATATTACTTGTTCCCAAAGTTTCTCACTTGTTAGTTGTGAATTTTCTCTATAAATAGAGAGCTCACACAGTGCATTCCACATACCAAAGAGTTTCATTGAGTTTTCGGGAACTCTTTCTCTCTTCTCCCTTTTTTGACTTGTGTTGACGAGTCTTTCATCTCTTCTCCCTCCTTCGACTTGTTTAACAAGTCCTTCTCCTCATTCTACTCCTTTCTGTCCCTTCAGAATCAAGAGTGTTCTTAAGACCATAGTCCCTTTTCGGTTTAATGTCTCTTCGGAATTAAGAATGGTCTTAAGTTCATAGTCCCTTCGATAATATATGTCCCTTCGGAATAAAGAGTACTTTTAAGATCATAGTCCCTATTTGGAATAAACAATGTCCCGTCGGAATCAAGAATGATCTTAACGGTATATAAAAATTATTCAATAATTTTATTTGAGGAGAAATGGTGGTAACACCATATTTGAGTGGTCATAGTACCATATTGATAGTTTGGAGAACTTAAAGGTTAGAATGGTGGAAACACCATATTTGAGTGGTCTTAGCACCATAATAGAATGGTAATGATACCATATTAAAGTGGTTTCAGTATTAAAGAGTGGTCTTAGTACCATATTTGACGGTGTAATTCTCGAACGATTTTCTACAGTGCAGTAGTTAATCGAACAGTTGTAGTTGGGCTTGTTTTATCCTGGAGGCGGCGTGGTTGATAGTCTACCTTGCACAATTTTGGGTAGTGCCACGAAACGTCTGAAAGAGAGCGACCTGGTCGTGACTCAACCTAGTAACAACTTTGGTAGATAATAGAATTTGGAAATCCAAATACAACAGTATGGAAATCCAAAAACAACAATTTTAAGACGTTTCGATCTGCTATGTCTACCGAAGAAGTTACTTATTGAGGTTCAATTGTCCCTAAATACAAGAAGGATAAATCAAGCTATAAAAATACATCTTTTGACTGAAACGATGAAGTGATTGTTGTTATAAACAACAATACTGAGAAATTCACATATGTGACTATGAATTTGTTTTCAAAAATCAAAACCACATTGTGAATAAAGAATCGAACACTACTTGTTTAAGGACTATCATTAATAATGATAAAAAGGATATGTTGTAATTTTTAGATTGCTACAAAACATTAAAAATGTTTTGGACCGAAAAGGAAAAATAATGAACAAATGAATGCTTCGGATGGAATTGCTTAGCATTGATTCTGTTATTACGAATTGCACTATACTACTTTGGAATAACCATATGCAAGAATGTGCAAAAATTTGCGTCCATAAGAAAGTGTTAAGAGATGGGATATTGACTGCTATAAAAGTATATGTAGCTGAATTCCGTTTGAAGCTAGTTGCTCCAAATAAGAAATAATCTAAATTTCAGACTTCTATTGAATAATTCTGAGTTAACTCAGACTTAAAGAAAGACTTGTGTACCATGCATCCTTGTGGGAAAAGACTGCACTTTGATGGTATGTTAAAAAAAATTAAATTCTCCTTCTATTTTATTAGTTGTGTGTTTTTAATATTTGACATATCAAAATTTATCACGAACAAGTGTTTAATTTTAAACTTGAGTAACTTGGACTTAATTCCAACGTTATACGATTAAACAATTTTATTTACCGCATTCAAGAAATATGAACCAAAAGTTCATATAAATTAGAATTTAGCGAATATGAATCTCTAAACATAATAAATTATGATATGTGTGAATTTGATGACACATAAATTAGAAATGATAAAATGATATTTTTATCATATTTATTGATGACTGTAAATTTTGAAAAATAAAATTGATATGCTTGATATGTTCAATTTTTATAACGAAAATTGAAATTTATAGAGTACCCAAGTCTAAGGACAAAAATTCTAATTAAGAAATTTTTGAAGAAAAGACAATCCAACTTGTCTTATTTTTGAACTTGGGATTGTCCGGACTATATTTGGCTTCAGGACCCCAAGAGAGTTAAACTCACTAGTAGAGCCTATGAATGTGTATTCATTAGGTATGTTATAAATAACGAAGCATATAGGTTTTAGGACCTAAATGTTAAAGTGATCATACAATTAAAAGATGCTGATTTCTATGAAGTAAGTACCCCTGTAAATTAAAGAATAGTGGGGGCACTAGTGGGGGTAAACTAAATTCCCTTCTAAAAATTAAGAACTAGTGGGGGCACCAACACAAGTCTTTTCAGCATGCTTTGTCCTCACTCGCATGCTTACCGGGAAACTTCCCGGTAGGTCACCCATCATAAGACTACTCCAAGTCAAGCACGCTTAACTGTGGAGTTCTTATGGAATGAGCTACCGAAAAGAAGATGCATCTTGTTGATATGGGTAGTACCTAACAATTCTTATAAGCCTTCCTTCAACCATGTAGTCCCATACCTACACGGCCTCCGGATCCCTCTCATTCCGATGTGATTCAGTTCCTCTTATTAACGTGGGGTCATCCTTACGGATAGTGCCCGTTCCAACTGGCGGGACCTTTCGTATCCAACTGGCGGGATATCGAAAGCCACGTCGTGGGTGTTACATGCCCACCAGCTTCCGCTTGGTTCGTCCCCGAACCACACCGTACTGGGAGAGGTCTGCTCTGATACCATTTTTTAACATCCCAGACTGCTTTCAGGATTGCCGACTAACCCCACAAACCAACACGAGTCTTTTCAGCATGCTTTGTCCTCACTCGCATGCTTACCGGGAAACTTCCCGGTAGGTCACCCATCATAAGACTACTCCAAGTCAAGCACGCTTAACTGTGGAGTTCTTATGGAATGAGCTACCGAAAAGAAGATGCATCTTGTTGATATGGGTAGTACCTAACAATTCTTATAAGCCTTCCTTCAACCATGTAGTCCCATACCTACACGGCCTCCGGATCCCTCTCTTTCCGATGTGATTCGGTTCCTCTTATTAACATGGGGTCATCCTTACGGATAGTGCCCGTTCCAACTGGCGGGAACCTTTCGTATCCAACTGGCGGGATATTGAAAGCCACGTCGTGGGTGTTACAGTATGAACTTGGTTTATACATTGGAAGAAGATTCATTAAGCCTTAAAGAAGTTATATCCTCATTGAATGCTGAATTATGGCAAAAAGCAAAAAACGATGAAATGAATCTTCTAGAGTCTAACAAAACATGACACTTGGTTGACTTGTCTCATAGTTGCAAAATCAATCGGTTGTATTTGGATTTTGAAAAAAGGAACTAAAACCTGATGGTACGGTTGATGAATACAAGGCTCTCCTTGTAGTCAAAGGTTTTAGACAAAGAGAAAAATATAGACTTCTTCGACATTCATTCACCAGTCACGAAAATCATATCCATAAGAGTACTAGTCCCTTTAGCCGCCGTTCATAACTCGATAGTACTCGAAATGGATGTGAAAGTTGCCTCTTTTTATGGTGAACTAGAAGAAGAAATCTATATGAAACAACCTGAAAGTTTTGCGATTCATGGACAAGAAAACAAGGTCTGTAAGTTAGATAATTATTTGTATGGTCTAAAATAAACTCTTAAGGAATGACATGAAAAATTTGACATTCTAATGCTATCGAATGAGTATAAAGTGAATGAAAGTGACAAATAATATTTGCACGATCATAAGTCTCTATAAAGACGATATGCTCATATTTGATTTAAAGATTCATGTTATGAATTATGTGAAATCATTGTTTATCAATAACATTGATAAGAAAGACCTAGACAAAGTTGAAGTAATTCTTGGTTTCAAGATTACTAGATCAGAACATGAAGACCAATTTCGATAAATCAAAACATGAAGACCTGCTCTGATACCACTTGTTGGAAATTTAGGTGTTAATATAAACAGATTTCATAAAACATGTTCAATAATCATGAATCAATAGCGGAAGCAAACAAACATTGAACATGATTATGATCGGATCTACAACATGTTTGATTTATCGAGAATATTAGGAATTAGGGTATTAGGAATACCTGGATAAAGCTTTCATGGCAGCCTCTCAACGACAACGGTAAACAGAGAGATGTGATTTGAAACAAACAAGATCGTTAGTGGCGGCTGATTTGGTTCTTCCTCAACTGGTACCTTCATGCCTCAAGTTCTCTTCAGATGGGGAGAAGAGAGAGTTCGCCGTGTACGGTGTATTGGGGACCATAGCGTCTTTTATATTGGATGGCCATTAGGGTTTCCCATTATTCCGTTAATGGGTCATCCGGACATCCACTCATTGAGTCCATATCAACTAATTAAATATTTAATTAATTATCCAATTAGAAATCTAATAGCCTTATTACTTAATTTGATCACTAATCAACTAAGGCTCACAATTGATAAATAGCTAATATAATTATTGGTACAATATTTGCCCACATAATGATATTGGAATATAATAAATAATAAAATATTCCAACAATATTTATTTATTTTATTATTCTAATTATTCTCTAGTTATGATAATATTTAAGATATAAATAAATCAAGTTATTGTGTACAATTGTGTTTGCGTAAACTTTAGTAAAGGAGGCGGTGCCAAGAGTAATAATAAGAGCATGGTGGGCTTTATTTCATTAATAGGAATCCGACTAAATGGGATTAAAAATCCCTAAATTCATCGTGGGAGGCTATGGTACGGGCATGATATCAAACTAGAAAGAAGGAAGTGCATGAGCGACGGTAGCACAACTGTTTAGGCAACTTCCTTCCCTTTTCTTTTTAAATTCAATCGGAATTGAGTGAAACCAGTGCCAAAATAACCGTGAGTGAATTCTGTGATTTGGGTAAGTTTCTTTAACTCGAATTTGTGATTCACCTATTAAAGAGCTTCCTCATTTTTTTTTTTATTTAATCATAAATTGTCGAGTCGGGTCAATCGGAGGACAGAGCACCGAAAGAAAAGAAGTTTTGCTCGTAGAGTTGGATTAGCATATGAAAGCATCAGAATAAGGTATGGGGGGAGAGAAAAGAGTTCGAGTATATGAGTGTAAAATCATTGTGATGAACGGGAAAGCTGTATTTCCCAAAATTCATTCGGGGCACGCTGCGATGGTTGTAGCCCTGAGAGAATAATTAATTAATGTGCAAAGTTAAAAGTGTGAGATTAAAAGAGCAATTAGCAACATTATTAAGGTCTTGATTGATTTAAATTATGTTGAATGTGTGCTAATTGATGTTAAATTTTATGGTTTGCCTATGTTTGATCTGTTGCATTTATTCCAATTGATGAATTATTCGATGATGAATATAAAAGTGATGTTAAATCTTATTGAAATGAATTTTCGGTATGGAACATATATATGATGACTTTGGATGCTAAGATATTACTTGGACAATGAATAGGTGTTGTTGAAAATATGATATGTGAATATAGTTTGACAAATGAGATGTTGTGGTAAGATGTATGAATATTCTTGATTACCCTTATTCGATTCAGATTAATGTGACTAAATGGAGATGAATGAATGTTATTGATTACCCTTAAATCATGAGTTAGTGTTAATTTTAATTGTGTTTGCTCTTAAGGTGTATCCTAGACCAACGAGGGGAGAGATTAGATGTAAGATGTAAGGAGTATGAGAGCGTTTGATTCATGAATGATAATTTATTAAGAATATGTTGATGGCAATAATGAGGATTAAGAATATGATTCAGAAACCTCCAATCTGCCGTGAATGAAATTATGTTAAGATTGTTTAGTATTTTATCTTTGTGAGATCATGTTCTAATGGTTAATTATTGTGTGGTAGATGTGTGTGTGCATATTTGTGCTAACTAGTATAAAATTATGTTAAAAATGCATTGCCTGTTGAATCTCTTATTGCCTGTTGAATCTCTTACTGACTGGTAGAATTTGACTAGTTATGATCATGATTATATATGTTTGAACTATTGAGACTTGATTGAGATTGACTGAAATACATATGGGCTTTTATTGAATAGTGTGAAGCATACACCGTGAATTGTGATTATTGAGTGAATATGAATTGAATGATAAGGTATATGACCTAGTGGAGTGTTTGGTAATCATATAGGTAGGGTCTGACAAACCTAATATGATTGGGGAAGTACTAATGAATGAGGCATATTGTCTCGGGGTTGAGGAGGGGGTCTATGAGGGCAGGGCCAACTTTGAATAGTCCGTAAGGACTCGGCCAATCTTGAATAGTCCGTAGTGACTCGGCCAACCTTGAATTGTCTGTAATGACTCGGCCATTTTTGAATTGTCCGTCCACCGGGATGGTGGCATAGTACTATCGACCTCCTAACCAAGTACTTCGGAGAAGAAATGGTACCAAATAAAGAGATGTCTAGAGTCTAAGAGCATGCATATCATTGTTTGAATTGTGACTGTGTTATTATGAATGATGAAGATTATTTCGTGAGAGTATGCTATTTATTGTCTAGAATTTCATTTGTGAAGTTCCATTATGAATGTTTTTGATTACCTTCTGAGAATATGTTCTTGACTGTCTTGATTATTATTTGTGACTATCTTGTTATGATTCTCTTGGATTGAATTGAGACATTATGTTTGTGAAGTTTTGATTCGTATGTGTAATGATTTTCTTGACTAATTTGAATTTGGAGGATATAGTATATTTTTAAGGTTATGAATTTTTGTAATGTGATATGGTCTTGACTTGATTTCTCGCGTGTTCTGCTCATTTATTTTATGCTATTACATGTTCTCGAAACTTACCCCTTCGTTGTTTGTGTTTGCTGGCTTGGCCCTGCAGTTGCGAAATCGCAGTCTAAATAAAGGTTTACGAGTCCTAAAGTTCAGCTGTGGGAAGGGTTCCGCTCTGATAGTGACACTGGGAAAGGGATATACTTAAATATTTACTTTTGTTCAAGAAAACCATTTCCTATGATGTAAAAGAAAATATTTTCAAAAAGCAAAGGATTCGATGCTAATATTATTAAAATTTTCAAGGAAGTGTTTATGTGAATTATGTTTGTTATGATTCAATGTGGTATCCTAAATCTTGTGGGAAAATTCTTATATTAATAGCAAAGTTTCATTTTACACTCTCCGCTGTGAATCAAACACTATTTTTGAATAAATAATAGAAATAATTATTTTTGAATGAAAGATGTATTGGTTAAATGGTTAAGTTATTTAATCAAGAGTGTGTGTGCCTTGGTTCGATTCCTAGGGGTGATACTTTTCATGTAACACCCACGGCTAACGAGAGCAGGGGAGTGATCGCCGGTGCACAAGGCCCGACAATGAGCGGCTCCTGACAGCTTCTAGAGGAACCAAATCACATCGGAATGAGATGGATCCTGAGGCCGTGTAGGTATGGGACTACATGGTTGAAGGAAGACTTATAAGAATTGTTTGGTACTACCTATATCAACAAGATGCATCTTCTTTTCGGTAGCTCATTCCATAAGAACTCCACAGTTAAGCGTGCTTGACTTGGAGCAATTTTGAGATGGGTGACCTACCGGGAAGTTTCCCAGTAAGCGTGCGAGTGAGGACAAAACACGCTAAGTGAGATGGGTGACCTACCGGGAAGTTTCCCAGTAAGCGTTCGAGTGAGGACAAAACATGCTCAGAGATGGGTGACCTACCGGGAAGTTTCTCAGTAAGCGTGCGAGTGAGGATAAAACATGCTGAGAAGACAGTTTCTCAGTAAGCGTGCGAGTGAGGATAAAACATGCTGAGAAGACTCGTGTTGGTTTGTGGGGTCAGTCGGCAATCCTGAAAGCAGTCAGGGATGTTACAATCTTCATATGGTATTTTCTTTTTTAGGATGCAATAGAACTACCATCCTATGAGTTTTTTTTTTTTTTGTAAGTAATCCAACGAAAAAATTACAATTGTTTACCAATTTAGTCTAAAAAAATATTCATAGATATAAATTTTAATAAAAAACCTCAATAAATACATTTCACTTATCAATAAAATAACAAAATATGGTTGAGACAATTATCTTTGATACTAACAAAATAATGAAAAAAAATAAATTTTTATTAAGAAAATAAAAAAGTAAAAACATTCAATTATATCTAATTGATAATCACAAAATAACATAACTTCATTCTTAAAAAAAAAAAAAAAAAGATCTTCAAGAAAATTACAAAATATTTATCACAAAACATATATCAACTTTTCAAAAAATTACACATTTTCAAGATTGCTAAAAATTATATTAAATAAAAAGAAATAGATAAAGAGAATGGGGGCATTATACCTGACTTAGGTACAACCCAAAATGGAGATGTAACATAATAATTTAGATCAAGTGGATCAACCCTAATCAATCCTAAAAAAAATCATTTTTCCAATAATCACGCAATAAATTCAATAAATTCAAGAGCTTAGATGTTACGTCTACATTTTTCCAAACATGCATAACTTGGTTTCCATAAAATTCACAACGGATGACAATCACCATATAAAATATCTTATCAACATGCAACAATCCTCAAAATACATAAACAAAAGTTTCAACACCAAGTCTCAGTTTACAACTATAACACCCTAAACTCTAAAAGTGATAACACACGCGAATTATACGATCATTGTAACAGCCCGATTTTTGCTAGATTTTTTTTTTGTTATTATATGTGTTTATATGTTCTTGTATGTGATTAATTTTCTCTGTTTGTATTTTGGTTGGAATTAGTGGATTTTCGACTCAAGGGTATTTTGGTCATTTTGTGAGAAAGGGTAAACTAGTAATTTCAATGTGAGGATTATTTGTAGCGTTTTAGTGGCAGGAATTATTTTTACCAAGTTACTAGTAAGACGGAGTTATTAATTAATTAAGAGCCGGTAACTATTCATTATTTTTATCCGTTAAGTGAGTAGAAACTTTGTGAATTAGTTAGTGTGAACTTTGAGACCATTAAGACAGATGAGGGTTGAGCCCATTTATGTAGATCCAAAAGGGTAGAGATTCAAGAGGTTGGAGCAAAAGTGAAGCCAAGGCTAGGATTGTGCTCAATTGAGGTAAGGGGGGTAGTGTACATTCATAACTTAAGCTAAAAACATTTTTCTACTTAAATCCATAAGTGCTTATTTTGTGAATTGAGATTTTTCTGAAATGAAATGATGAAATTCGTGCTCCTACTTTGATGATAATTTTGGGTATGTGAATCTGATGATAAACATGTTGTTGTTGTTGTTGAATTTACATGTTTGAATTGTGATTATATGAACCTTTGTGTTGATTTTTGCTCAATTTGATGAAAAATGATATTGTTGTTGTTGAACAATGGTGAGATCATGATAGCAGAGCATAACAGCTATTTCGAACTTGAAGAACCAGAGTGTAGGAAAGAAGACACCTTGATACGTGCAAATCTCAACATATTTAAAAATAGCAGAGAATCAAAGAAGTCAGGCCACCATGTTATATTTTCGAATTATGACTATATAAAACACTGAAAAAAAAAAGATAAATGAGTCACAAAATAATATAGTTGTACAATTCATACACGTGACTTATAATGATATCTTTATCAATAAGAAGAAAATCATTATTATATTTAATTTTTTTAGTTTACCACTTCATAATTGATCGTACGAGGTTTGTAAGCTAATTAACAAGTTGACTATAAGGGTATGAGGTTTGTAAGCTCCCCCTGAGTTCAATAGTACTTTAAGGTGAGGTTTGTAAGCTCCCTCTGAGTTCTATCCATGTTAGTTAAATTCATCATTGAAAACGATATAACACTCAGAATATTCTCACATTAATAGACTAAGAGATAAGAAGAAGGTCCTATTAATTTAACTTGATTAAAATTAAATTAATGGGGCTCAGAGCCTATAAATACTATACAACTACTCCCCCTTTTGTCATCAACAAAAAGTATAAAAAAACTAAAAACAAAAAGAAAGAGTTAAGAAAAAGATAGTGAGAAAAAAAAATTCTATAACAACATTAGTTCAGAAGCAAAATAAATGATCAGTAGCGCAAAACACTTGTTCAGAAGTAAACTTAGATCAGATGCAAAATTAAATCAGAAGCACAAGCATGCAAAGATACAAACAAACAAAAAAAAAGCTAAGGGTGTGCAATCTAAGGTTGGGCTTGTTTCTGGAATATGTCCATCATTTGTTTCAGCATCTTGTTTGTCTCTTCTTGCTGTTGCTTCATTTCCTTATTGAAATACTCATTGCTCCTGATCAAGTTTTCTTCTCTAACTCTGACTTCTTCCAATTTAAATTCTGTGGATGACTTGTATTCAAGCAAAAGCAATTTATGTTCCAGGAGTTCTTTCTTCAGCTTCTTGTTTCTCTTTCCAAATCAGCATTCCTTTGCATCAAATCCAAACTAGTAGTGGCTGATTTGAAGTTGATCTTGTTCAACCAAGTTAAGTCCAATTCCTTGGGATGCACACCAGTAGGAATGAAATCAGTAGCATTCCTTTCTGTCAAGCACAGAGGATTTTGCACCCAAGTTCTTAGCACTTTTACTTCTTGTAGATTACTATCAACTCCTTTTAGCCAATCTTGAAGCTTGTTTTGAGCAGACTCTGGAGCATCAAAGTCTACTTTATCTTTTAATCTTTTCCATAGCTTCTCATAGATGTCCTTATGAATCAGATTATTCCTTACTTGAATCAGATTGTTCAACTCCTGAAATATATTCTCACACACATCTGCTAAAATAGTAGAATCTAGAAAAAATGTGGGTGGAGAAGGGACATTTTTTTTGGCAGGAGCACAAGGTTGAATAGCTAAGCTTGATGATGAAGGTTGGTCATTTGTGGAGATTGAGGTTTGGATATTGTTATCTGAGGGTTGATCAGAAACAGAGTTTATAATCACAGTAGAGGAAGAGTTTGATTACTCAACCTCAACATCAGAAGTTTCTGATGTGATCATAAAATCAGGTTCACTGACCTTTTCTATAGTTGAGGGATACTCAATAAGATCTGAAAGGCTCTGTTTAAGAACATGTTGTTCATAAATAGTTTGTTCAGGAACAATTTGTTCAGGAACAGAGACAGCTGGGCAGGTTGTTGAGACCATCTGTAAGTTTGGTGCTTGTTGTTGGGGCTTTCTAAAGCAACTCACTAGAAGCTACTTCAGAGGCTTTCTGTAAGTTAGGCTCAACACCTGGTAATTCACCAGAATAGTGACTGACCAGATTCTCTAAGACAGATGGTTCTGAAGTGGGATGAGATGATGAAGACTCATTAGGATTTGAAGACTCATGACCTACATGTTCACATATGACTTCTGCATCAGCAGGAATAAACCTAAGAGGTTCTATCATTGGTGGTTGAAAAGGATGATCAGCAGGCAGTCTTTCACAAACATCTATTCTCATTTGACCCATATCAATTATTCTTTCTTAAATAGTAGCATACATAGGCTCAAAAGTATCAACCTTAGGCTTTTTGTAGTGTTTGGTGGATGGTGAAAGGCCTTTATGAATGGTTGTGTATATTCTGCCTAGAGGGACATTATCAAATTTAGATGAAGTTGAGGAAGATGAAAATGTGGTTGAAAGAGAGACAGAGGTAGAACTAGATTCTATATTTATAACATCAACAGAGTGTGGAGAATCAGGATTACCTCATAATGCTTCTGAGGCATCAGCTTCTAAACCAGCAGCACCAACCTTCTGAACTTCTTCAGTTGTCTTCTCTAAATCACCAGCTTCTGAAGTTTCTTCTGCTTGTTTAGTAATCAATAACAAACTTCCAGCTTCTTAAGTCACCAACTCTTGTACTTCTTCAATAGCCTTTACAACTTGTTGTGGACTAACACCAACATCTTCCCTTGCTATGCTTGATACATGGACTTCAATTCCTTTTGCAAGTTCCCTTGTCTTTTGAAGTGCAGCATCATCTTCAGTTTTCTTCTTCTTCACTTCTCTTGTAACTATATCAGTAGCAGCTGCAATCTGCTCTTCATCTTCAGACACATATTCTGCTAACTTCAGCTTCTTGATAGTCGTCTTCCTTTTCTTCTTTGGAATAGAAGGTTGAGGAAGTTGAGTTTGAGAAGTGCTAACAACCTTGCCACTTCTGGTTCTTTTGTTCAAGATCGTACCAGGCTCAAGATCTTCAACCTCTTCTTGGATAGTTGGCATAGCAGGACCAATTATGTTCTCCTGAACACCAACTTTCTCCTTCTTAGCTTTTTTGGCTTTCTTCTTCTGAGGTTCTTCAAGAGCATCATCTAGATATTCTTCCTTTGTCAGAGCTTTCCTCTTTGTCTTTCTGCTCTTGGCAACAGGCAATGCACCACCATATATGGTGTCTGGAATGTCACAAAGCTTGATTGTTTCACCAGTACTCTCAAAATGATCCATGATGTAGTTCATCCTGACTTCAATAGGGTCTTGTTTGCAGATTAGAAGAAACCCATCCATTAGATCAGACACAACATTTAACTTCTTCAAATCTATGCTAAGCTTCTTAAAAGCTCCCTTCTCTATCAGCTTCATATTTCTAATAGTTTGTCCATTGATCACTTTGCCTGTTTCAGTGCCAAGCTGATCATCAGTGAATATGTTGAGCTCCTTAAGTACTTTCAGAATTCCTCCTTGATAAAGGATCTCTGAAATTAACCTTCCATAAGGAATCCAGCACCTTCTGTTATCATGGCTTTTCCTGAGCTCTTTGATCATGTGCTTTAAGATGTACTTGGGCACATTCGCACTCTCCTTTGTAATGAAGTAGTGAAGAAACACTCCGTGCTCCAAAGAAGGTTGATCTCCACCACCACCTTTTGGTAGGAGATTTTCATTCTGAATCTTCAGGAGTAGTTTCTTCTCCCTGGTTAAATCACTGTAAGCACCTTTCTTCTTGCTATTGAACATGGACTTGTTCACGAATTCATTCCAAAGACTATTCTTGTTATTGTCCAGACCATCTTTGAAACTTCCTCTTGATGGTCTTCTAATTAAAAAAGCAATCACTTCTTGAGAGATGAAGACAATAATTCCCATGATGCTTTATCTAATCTATGTAACCGTGAAAGGTTCAAACCCATTTCCTTTCTTGATTTTCCAGCAAGAGTAGGATCAATCAAAATTTTCTCTGTTTCTTCCATCTGAGCAGCTTTCCGGTCATATACTTGTGCTCTTACCCAGAAATGCCTAACTAGGTTCTTGTAAGTTGGACCATTCAACATATTGAAGTAATCCATCAGACCTTGAGCTTCATAGAAACTTCTGATGTCACAACCATGATATGTTAAAGAAGTAAAATCCACTGGATTCTCAATTTGAACATTCAGTTCCCATTCCTCTAGGGACATAGTTCTCCCTCTGATTTCATAAGCAGGTGCCTCTTGCATGTTTGTTTCTGGAGCAGAACTTAAAGATGCCATTGATGTTGAAGAAGTTTCAGGGTTCTAGGTTTTGATAGAGGAGAATGTGTTTTACTTCGCAGAGTATAAGTTGAAAAGAGAAAGTGTAGGTTGTGAAGTGAGTAGTGTGTGATTTGTCTAAGTGTTTTGAGTAAAACGTTTGCAATTCAGAAGGGGACAAACAAACACGGCATTAATGACATAGGGGGTGCTAGATAGTACATTCAAAGCTTAAAATCATCATTGCCCTTTTACGTTATACACCAATACATTTAAGCCACATCAGAAGTTTTTCAGAGAAACTGCCAAGTTAGTGGGACAGGTGTTACTAAAAAGTAACTTCCAACATTTCCACTAACTCAGCTATTCAGGAGCACCAAAACCCAGCTATTGAAGTTAAGATGCTGACATCATCTTCAGAAGCACATTTTCCTCAGAATCTCAGTTAAGAGCTTCTGATGGACCATTGCTTCTGAACAGACTTCAGGACCTACCTTTTAGTTCCGGAGCAAGCAAATTTAATCAGACACATAGTGCATGTTCAATTTTTTCTTAATAAAATCAAATCTTTCCACAGTTAAAGGCTTAGTAAATATATCAGCCCATTGATGTTCAGTATCAATGAATTGTATATCTAAAATTCCTTTTTGAACATAGTCTCTAATAAAGTGGTGTTCGATTTCAATATGATTGACTCTTCAATGTAGAATTGGATTCTTTGACAAACAAACAGCAGCAGTATTATCATAATAAATGGGAATATTGTTAGCATTAATCTGGTAGTTTTCCAACTGATGTTTCATCCAAAGCAGTTGTGTAGAACAACTTGCAGCTGAGATGTATTATGCTTTAGTTGTAGACATAACAATAGTTGTTTGTCTTTTGCTAGCCCAGGATATCAGATTATCACCCAGAAACTGGTAGTTGCCACTAGTTGATTTTCTTTCAATCTATCACCAGCATAGTCAGCATCACAAAATCCAACCAACTGATAATCTAAGGATTTCCTATAAAGGAGTCCAAGATTAGTTGTTCCTTTCAAATACCTGAAGATTCCCTTAACAGCAGTTAAATGAGATTCTCTAGGATCTGATTAGAATCTTGCACACAAGCATAAACTGAATAAAATATCTGGCCTAGATGCAGTGAGGTATAACAAAGAACCAATCATACCTCTATACAGCTTCTGGTATACTGTTGATCCAGTATCTTCTTTGCTTCAGGTGCAGGTTGGATGCATTGAAGTGTTCATCACTTTACAATCTTCCAGCTTGAACTTCTTCAGAAGCTCCTTGGTATATTTTGTTTGATGAACATATACTCCATCTTTGCTTTGATTGATTTGAATTCCAAGGAAGAACTTCAACTCTCCCATCATGCTCATTTCAAATTTATCCTGCATTAACTTAGAAAATTCCTTGCAAAGAGATGCATTAGTAGAACCAAATATTATATGATCAACATATATCTGAACAACAAGAATGTCTTTCTCAAGAGTCCTTCTGAAGAGTGTTGTGTCAACCTGACCATTTTTAAAATCATTTTTGATCAGGAAATTACTTAGTCTATCATACCAAGCTATGGGAGCTTGTTTCAAGTCATATAGTGATTTCTTAAGTTTGTAAACATGGTCAGGATGCTTAAGATCCTCAAAACCAGGAGGTTGTTTTACAAACACTTCTTCTTCAATGACTCCATTAAGAAATGCACTCTTAACATCCATTTGATATAATTTTATGCCATGATTTACTGCATAGGATAGAAGTAACCTGATTGCTTCCAATCTTGCAACTAGAGCAAATGTTTCAGTATAATCAATGCCTTCTTGTTGACTGTAACCTTGTGCAACAAGTCTTGCTTTGTTTCTGACTAATTCACCTTGTCCATTCAACTTATTTCTGAATACCTATTTTGTTCCAATAATGTTCTTCTGCTGAGGTTTGGGTACCAGATCCCACACATCATTCCTTTAAAACTGATGGAGCTCTTCTTGCATAGCTAGTATCCATCCATCATCTGAAAGTGTTTCATCAACTGTAGCCGGTTCAATCACTGATAGCAGTCCTATCATATACTCTTCTTGTCTGAAGTATGATCTTGTTCTTCTAGGACTCTCTTTGTTCCCAATGATTTGATCCTCAGGATGTGAAGACTTGTGCTTGAATGTATTCTTGGATTGATTAGCTTTCTAAGAGCCATCCTGAGCTTCATAAGAAGCAACTTCATCTTGTGCTTCTGAAGTTGGTTCAGCTTCTGGACTATCTTCAGATTCAACAATCTGATCAGGTTCTGGAGTGTCTTCAGGAACCTGTATATCTGCAAAACCTTCATCTTGCTCTGGAGTTTTATTTCCAGACTCTTTGTCATCAAATTTAACGTGCATTGATTCTTCAACACAAAGTGTTTCTGAATTATACACTCTGTATGCCTTTTACCTTTCAGAGTAACCTAAAAAGATTCCTCTTTAGGCCTTGGCATCAAGTTTCTTTAGGTAGAGCTTTTTATTTAGAATGTAACATGTACATCCAAATTGATTAAAGTAAGAGATATTGGGTCTTCTTCCCTTAATGAGTTCATATGTTGTTTTCTCTAAGATAGGTCTGATATAGATTCTATTTTGGACACAACATGTTGTATTCACTGCTTCTGCCCAGAAATGTTTAGCCAAATTGTTTTCATGAATCATGGTTCTAACCATTTTTGTTAAGTTCTATTCTTCCTCTCTACAACCCCATTTTGTTGTCGAGTTCTAGGAGATGAGAATTCATGGACAATTCCAAGTTTTTCACAAAAATTTTCAAATGGCTCATTTTCAAATTCTCCACCATGATCACTTCTTACTTTTAAAATCTTCATTTCTTTTTCAGACTGTATTTGAGTGCAGTGAATACATCATAAGCATTATCCTTACTTTTCAAGAATTTTACCCAAGTCCATCTGCTGTAATCATTAACAATAACTAATCCATATTTACTTGCATATAAGGATGCAGTGCTAAATGGTCCAAATAAATCAATATGAAATAATTCTAAGGGTATGGAGGTTGATACAATGTCTTTTGTTTTAAAAGATGATTTCACAATCTTTCCTTTCTGGCATGCACCACAAAGTGCATATGAATGATAGTCAATGTCTGGTAGGCCTTTGACAAGTTGTAACTTACTAAGCTTAGAGATTAATCTCCTGTTAGCATGTCCCAACCTTCTGTGCCACATCCATTTCTTATCATTCACTCACAGAAGACAAATTACCTTCTGATCAACCAGTTTAGTTCAGTTGAATACTATGGACTTGTTATCTTTGTTGATTAATGTGCAGTTGGTCTTTTAAAACATCACATCATAATCATTGTCACAAAACTAACTGATACTCAATAGGTTATGTTCAAGACCATCTACCAACCACACATTATTATTTGAGATAGAGGCGTTACCAATAGTTCCTGTACCAATGATCTTGCCAGATTGGTTGCCTCCAAACTTCACATTTCCTCCTTCTTTCATTGTGAGGGTGAGGAACATAGAATTCTCTCCTGTTATATGCCTTGAGCAATCGCTGTCAAGGTACCATGATTTTTGCTTTTCCTTTGCTCTTAGACATATCTGTAGCATTGACAATTTCAGATTTAGGTACGCATTATTTTATGGGTCCTTCGAGGTTAGTACTGGAAGCTTTACTCTTCACTTATTGTACCTTGTGTTGTGAGTTTGATAGCTTATGATTAATCATTTCCTTAGGTTTAACACCTTTTGGTTTTGATTCCCCAGAAGCAATAATTGTTTTGTTCTTCTGAACCTTAGACTTCAGGACCTCAGATTCAGGTGTCAACAGACTCTGAGGAACAGGTTCTGATCTGTTCAGAATCTTGATCTGTGAAGTCATAGAATTAGAGTTTATCATTCCCTTTGGCTTAGAGTTCTTTGGCTTTGAAGTAATCTTAGCCTTAGAGCTGGAAGCTTCAGGTTCTAACTGAACCACAGTTTCAAACTTAGCACCTTCAGGTACAAAGAAGGTTTTCAATCCTTCCTTGGTGCATTTAAAACATGCTTTAAGATTGATTTCATTAGGTTTCCCTTCTGAAAATCCATTCCCTTTACAATTGTTTGTAAATCATTAAAGCAACTTTGTTTCTGTCAATACCAGATATAATGAAATCTTCAAGAGCAATTTCATGTTTACTTAAAGATTTTCCATTACACTTTTCTTGTAGCTTCTGACAAAGAAATTTGAGCTTCTCTTCATAAGTTTTACAAATGAAGTCAAAGCCTCTAAGTCCTTCTTCAGAAGCTTTAAGATCCAATAGAGTTGATTCTTGTTGTTTCATTAACTCAACATATTTTTCTTTTAAATCTTTCAACTCATTGGTTCTCAGTTCAAAATGTGTAAGGAGTTCTTTAAGAGACTCAATAAGTTCTTCTCCGGGAATTTTAGAATATACCTCATTTTCATCTTCAGAGTCTAAGTCAGGTTCTGCTTCTGAAGTCACTATAGCCACTATAGCTACATTTGCTTCATATCCAGCTTCTATCTTTTCAGATCCAGATTCACTATCTAAATCTTCCTAGGTTGCCATTAAACTCTTCTTAATCTTCCCAGGTTGCCATTATCCTTTGCTTTCTCCTTCTGAAGATCAGGGCAATCAGCAATGAAATGTCCAGGCTTCTTACAGTTGAAGCATCCCTTCTGATCTTCTTTCTTGGAGCTCTTGTAACCACTTCTCTTACTCAGAAACTTCCTGTTCTTCCTTGCCAGATACACAAGCTTGTTGGAAAGCATAGCCATCTTCTCAGTAGGATCTTCATCAGAGTCCCTATCAGGTGACTCTTCTTCAGATTCAATAACTTTAATAGCTTTTGATGACTTCCCTTTAGATGGTAGAGCAATAGATTTACTCTTCTTATCAGGCTCATGTTCATTCATACTTATCTCATGAACCTTGAGAGAGCTAACAAGATCTTCAACACTTAAAGTGTTTAAATCTTTAGTTTCCTCAATAGCAGTAACCTTAGTTCTCCATCTAGAAGGCAAGCTTCTTAGTATCTTGCTAACATGATCAGAAACAACATAACTCTTCTTCAGTATTTGTAATCCAGAGACTAGGGTTTGAAACCTTGAGTACATTTCCTCAATAGTTTCATCATCCTTCATCTAGAACAACTTATACTGATGAACAAGCATAAGAGCTTTTGCTTCTCTGACTTTCTTGTTGCCTTCATAGTTTGCACAAAGAGAAGCAAACATTGCCTTAGTAGTAGATTTGTCACTCATCTTCATATACTCTGCTTTAGGTATAGCAGTGACAAGTGCTCCTCTGATAGTATGATGCTTCTTGTAGAGTTTCTTCTAAGCAGGAGTATGTTTTTTTCTATCAATAGCAGCTCCTTCTTCATCAAGGACCAAGTCACCAACACCATCTTCAAGTATGTCCCATAATTCTTCATCTAAACCCATGACATAGCTATAAAAGTTGGTTTTCCACCAAGAAAATTCTTCAGGATCTCCATTGAACTTAGGAACTTTTCCAGAGTCAGATTTCTTGTTGTCACCCTAATCATATGGAACAACATTATTGTTCCCAGATCCAGAAGCAAAGCCTTCACCAGACATGTTTTTCTCAGATCTTTTTCTGTTACACTGTTAAGTGTTAATACAACAGACCAAGGCTCTAGATACCAATTGAAGGTGAGAAAAACACAAGAATGGGGTGGAATTGTGTTAGCTTTTTCTATGTTTTCTCCTAAGCTGAAAACACTGACCAGAAGTAGATAGAGTTCTACTTCTGATGTGATGTTCAGGACTAACTTGGAGCGGATAAAAACAGAGAAAGAAAGAAGAAAGACACAAAGCAATTATACAGGTTCCTTCCACAAACCGGAAGTAGTCATGTCCCCTTTGCACTTCCAAGGAGAGTTCACTAAAATGTAATATCTGATTACAACTGCTCACTGCTAAACTTAGCAAGAGACTCAAACTGCTCAAGCACAACTTCAAGAGACTTCCTATGCTCCTGAACACAGTCAAGAGACTTCTAATGCTCAAGCACAACTGCAAGAGATTTTAAATCAAACAGAATTACAAAGAAAAATGTTTGAGGTTGAATACTTGATATACAATCAGTGGTGTTCACAATACAAATTAGATACATACTCTTAAGATTCTAGAATGTCTAAGATATGAAAGTTGTTAAGAAATTCTAAGTGAACTTTTGATGCAGAACAATTTTGACAGAGTTTTGGCACTTGTAAATTGTTGTTGAGTCCTTGCTATTCTCTAAGTCTTCACTCCTTTATATAGGGGTGTGAAAGAGACGTTGTGAATTGCCAGCACATCAAAATAGAGTCATTTGAAGTTTTGATCAATCACCAATGATCTTTTGCCTGATATGGTTATTGTCCTATGAAGGATCGATTTCAAATCCATTCCAAGTATGAAGGAACATTGTTGCCGGTAGAGTTGTTTTTCTTGTCTTGTAGCAGAGCAGTGGAGGTAGTGGTTGTACACTTCGTACAATTCTCAACGCTCTTTAAAGAACAAGCATCCAATGCCTTCAAATCCTTTCAAAATAGTCATTGCTTCACTTTCCCAGTCTTTTGCAGTGCTTAGACTAGATTAAATCCATTGAACAACCTTTGAATCTTTAAGTCTTGCATCTTCTGATGAAGTTCAGCTTTTGGTGATCTCGCTTCTGATGAGATGCTTCTGATGAACTTGCTTCTGATAACGTCATCACTTCAGGAGCACTTTGACTCCAAGAGCACTTCTCTTCCGACGCTTTAAGCTTCCTTTTTGTTGATTCCTTAGCTCTCTTTTGTTCTTCCAGAACCTAATAATGATATCAAATTTTTGTCTATGGTCCTGTACACTTGAACAAATATTAGCATATCCAATTGACAATTTTCAATACCTTGTTATCATCAAAACTCTTAAAGGGTAATGTCAAACAAATATTGTTCCAACAAGCCTAACATCTCTTGACTTTCCTGCAATATTTTTGATAGTGATTGTTGGCTCTTTTTCAAGTTTTCTGCAACAGGTTTCCTCTGTTGAGGGATTAAGATATCCGGTCAGTCGCATGACTGGAAATGGAAGTTTTCTTGGGTGTTGCTGCCTCTGTTTTTCTGCACTAGTTCACTATTGTTCACTTATTCTGGTTAACTTGACTCAGCAGCCAAGGATGTAGTGTATTTTGTTTAATGGATTAAATATACACTTGGTTGGATGTCGAAGTCGTTATTTATGAGGTTGAACAAGAGTAATATTGATTGTTTGTATGTATAGTTGTGATGATTTTCCTTATAGAGGAAGACATATTTTACGTAATTATGCATTTTGTGTTGTATTGTTAGATTTGATATTATATTATATTATATATGGATATTTTTAACTACATTTATGTTATTATGTAATTTTGAGTGCATTAATATAATTTATCGGATATTTACAATTCCTTTAAATTAGAAGAAGAAAAAGCTTCATCTCAAAAAAAGAAGAAAAAAGTATAAAAAATAAATGTCCACAAAAGTATCAAAATGTTGAATTAAATTAAAAAAAATATTATTACTGAGTTTGAGGAGGTTAAAAACCCCCTCAAAATGGTCCTGACATATTTCGGGGGTTTCTAGAATACAATACCAGCGGTTGGCCAAAACTCCCGCAAATAATTTGTGGGATTAGAATAAATGGGGGTTTTGAAAACTCCCGTAAAACATCTTATGGAGGTTAAAAACCGCCGCAAAATAACTTAAAAATTGCCGCAATTCGTGCGCGTTTTTTGTAGTGAAATGATAGGCATCAAGGGGAGACCTAGAGATCGCAACTAGGTTGGCACCTAAGAGAGACCCCGATCCTATGGCACCTTAATCATAAATATTATTATTAAAAAAGTGGAAAAATATAGACAAGATGGGGAACAAACCATACCCTCAAAAGGTCAAAGTAAAGCCATAGAAAGCCGAATATATAAGGGAATCGGAAATTCAACAAACCATAATGGTCCATAAAGAAATCCTTATGAATAACATGTTCCAATGAAAAATCTTCATTGATTAGGTAGGGATGATTTAGCCTTAGAGTGGGTTTTGTATGGTGCTTGATTTAGTTTTTGTTTTAATTGTTGCATTATCTTAGGTATATTTTTCCCGCGCATTGATTTAACAAAGTAATTCAGAGTACTTCCGAAGAATTAGACAATAATGTGGTGGGTTAACAATTTTTGTCTCAATATCCAACTGTGTCTCTAGCACCCTTTCCACATGAAGTGTTTCCGAACCAAGTACCTGATCTCCATGGTTGCATCTTTAACATTATTATCAACGTACATTCTTAAAAATGTTATGGTGGTGGATCATTTTGTAGAACCAATTCAAAAATATGTTATGTGGATTGCTCAAGCTTGTTCTCAATCACCTCATTTGTGAAATTCTGCAAGGCAAAACTCAAAGAAGTGTTGATAGAAGGGTCTGCATTATTACAAGGATAAGCGTGCTGCTATATCCTACAAAAGGGGACTGTGGATTTTTAAATAGCATTCTTATGAGGTATTTGTATGGTAGCTTTTTCTTCCATGACAGTAACATCTGCAATTTTCTATGCTAGTTATTCGAGGTACCGGATTCAACCTCCTTTTCACAAGGTTTCCAATGTTCAGTTACTTATTTCGAAAGAGTTTAGATGATACGTATTTATTTTCTTAAAACATGCATAATGTGATTTCCATAAAACTTGCAGTGGAAAACAATATCATAAACATCTCATCAACATATAACAAATCTCAACAACTATGTCTCAAGTCTCATAATACATCACCAACAATATCTCAACTCTCAGACATAATAGACAACAAATCTCAGCAATAATATAAATATATAAAATGCAAAAGTCCCGACACTTTCTAATCAGAGCCCTATCTAGACTCCAAGAAAAAGATAATGTGGTAGCTCCAAGCTAATCCTTAAGCACTCACAAGCAATAAGAACTCAATCGTGCACATCGTCTACACCATTCATACAAATGGGCAGGCGGTCAACCTGGCAGAGCCATTCTTGGGCAAGGGCAAGGAGCTCTATGGAGCCGGGCCTCTAAGTTACGAAGGCCTCAAATATTTATAGGTATAGGGGTATAATTGTCGGGGTGTAAGATAAAAAATAGTAGTTTTACATACGAACAAAATTAGTCAATAAACCTCATTTTTCCGTAAATGAAAGTCTGGAAGACAACAATTTTGCCGTCAATTGTCTTTGTAGGTAAAAGTCATGTTTGAACATATGCTCATATATTTAACTACAACTTAATTATTTATCACTATAAATGGTGTTAGATTTTTTTTCAATTCTTTTTAAACAAAAATTGTCAAAATTACAACCGGGTCTCTAAATTATCGGGAACGGCCCTGACCATTGGGGTTAGATAATATTCCACATAATAAAATATAAGCACAAAATAACATTCGAGGATTTCAAGTATCACATATATACATGCTTATCATCCTAGAATGCTAACCTCATGTGAATATTATCTTCAATTCAACCATAACACATCAATTCACAATTCCACATCATAAATCAAGTAAACATATTCATAATCATTTCAACATCAAGAGGTCATGACAACTTTCACAATTAAATTTATAGTATTTATACTTTGTCATGTATAAGAATCAAATCATATCTTAACATAACAAAACTCATCAACAGATATCACAATTTCAATTAGGCATATTAACACATAATGCATTATTCCATTTCACCTCGTCAAATGATATATCATCACAAACATATAACATTTCCATATATTCTCACATAATCATTTCAAATTAATCGAAATCATCATCTCAAGAGAATAGGCAAGGAATTTATCATCATAAAAAAATCACCAAATCAAATACATAAGATTCACAGTTCATTACTATCACCAAAATAATCATCATCAAATTAAACCACCAAGTGTACAAGCATCACCAAAAATAACAAACATCATCATGTACACATCTCCACCCAAATTCACATTATTCGCCAATCACATAAATCACCAAGTGACATAACTTGTATGCATATAATTCACCAAAACACATCATCACATAACGTGTATGCATGCAATGTTCTAGACACCTCTACATGCATGCGATACGGTTTGAATGTCGGAGGTAATCGTATTGATTGATCCATCATCACTTGGATGTAAATATCCTATCTCTTCTTGGATGTCGCAAGTAATATCTTTGAGGGATCCTATTACCACTGGGATATTGAAATATCCTATCTCTACATGGATGTCATAAGTAATATCTATGAGGAATCCTAACATCAAGACTCATGAATGCAAGAACATATGACTCACCAAATGCATAGGTTCATACAAGACATCACCATTTTTAACATCATCATTGAATCCATAATTAACACCATCAAGGATATACGTGTATTCATCATCAAGTTATGCACATAAATAATCATCACCAAATTATCAATCAATCATAAGCATCATCGTCAATTATTTATCACAACAAAGAAAACAACATTGTCTCATGAAGAACAATTCGCATAATAGACGAACAATCGCTCTCATCATGATAACCAACATATTTTACTCTCATCAATCATTGATTCATTCTTATCCCATCATATTATCAAGAATAAAAGTAACTTGCAAGTTATCAAATCATAATTCCATATTTTGACAAATTTCGACTATCTTCACAAAAATCGTCTGTTTTGACATTTCTCACAATAATCAAGTTACATAATCATATAAATCCTATTTGATTATTCTAAGTTCATTGTTATAGAAAACAAGTCATAAGCTCATCATTTCATTAGAGAAAACCAAGTTTTGGAAATTGCAAGTTCATGTGCATTTCACTCAAAGTTCATCTTAATTCGTAAAACCAATATCTAACACCCCGATTTTTAATATTAGTTTATTATTATTATTAGTAGATGATATTAATATTAATATTATTAATAGTATCAATTTGTTTGATTTTAGTAATAATTTAATTATTCATATTTATTGAGGGATTAGGTAAGCGAGAAGTAGATGGATTGGTTGACGATGAGTCAATAATTAGTTAGTTTTAGCATAATATTTGGTTTCGTTTTATTTAGATTCGAGTTTATTTTATTTTAATAATTTTTCCTTTTTGAGCTATTTTACTTCAATTGCATATTATTATATTTCAGGAATAAATATTCGATGGATTTATATTTCAGGAATAAATATTCGATGGATTAAGTCTTGGAGCAAAAGAAAGGAGTCTGGAGCTGATTCGGAGCTAAAATACGAAGATTCGGAGACAAAAATAAGTCTCCCCCAAGTCAGAAGCTTGGCACGGCCCGTGCCACCTCCTAGAATGCCCTTTTGCTGCTTTTGCTTAGGACTTAAGCTACTCTGTTTTAGTTTTGCCAAAAAGCCCATGTAGTTGCTTAGATTTTAAGTCGAATGTAAACTATAAATAGAGTAGCTTCCCGTCACAAATATTCATCTTTATTTCTTGGAATTCAATAAGTGACAATTGTCTTTCTCAATAAAGTTCTTCTTTTATTTCTTTACTTTCTTGTTATTTACTTTATGTTTTCTCTCTTCTTCTCTATGTCTACGATGAGCATGAGTGAGTATACTTCTTAGTGTTGGGATTGTTGGATAAGTCTAATGACATAATCCGGATCAAACCAAGCCTTAAACCTTAATTTTATGTAACCCTAATTTCTAATCTAGATTCATCGTTTTAACATGAATTAACCATTATCAAACTGTAGAAGCGAAAGTGGAGGGTTTGATAATTGTTAATCCATTATTCCAAATATCAATTCATAAAACGAAAGTGGAGTTTTGAAATTCGAACAAGTGAATCTAGACAAGGATTGCAAAACATGAAAATAGTCTAGCAAACCTTGAGCACATAAAGGTTCGAGCTTCAAGGATTCCAAAGGCAGTCACCCATGAAAATAGGTGTGGTTGTTGGAGTAACACACTCTTTGAGACCGAAAGGAGATGTGATAGGCCAAAGAGAAACTTGTCTTTAGAAATTAGGACTAACGTAAGGTTATAAGTTTAAGGGTTTGTTTGTGAAGGATTCGTCATTACGATGAACCAATAATCCCAAGGCTCTCTTTTCAACCAACAGAAACCCTCTACTTTATAATTTTTCTTCTCTTCTAATCATTCTCTAAAAGTTAATTAAATTTAACAACTCCCTGTCGGAACAATACTCTATTTTATTACTACTTCGATAGATCGTGCACTTGCGGTTTATCCTATCAAGTTTTTGGCGCCGTTGCCGGGGAGTTAACTAATTTGATTAACTTTTTCATGATGATTAGAACTCTTTTCTTTTCTTCACTGTTTCTTTTCTTTTCTTTCTTCCTTTCTCCACCATTAACTTCTTGGAAAGCACAAAATTAATAACGACATGGCTGAAGAACGTATTCTTAAGGAGTATGCAATTCCTTCAACGGAAGAGCCACGTGCTATTATTGTGTATCCAATGGTTGAGGGTGAAAACTTTGAAATCAAACTTGCCCTACTTAACTTGGTGCAGCAAAATCAGTTTTTGGGATCTCCCGATGAGGATCCAAATCTTCATATCTCAACTTTTTGGAGACCCATTGTAACTTATAAAGCAAACCAAGAAGGCATAAGGCTGCATCTTTTTCCTTTTTCTCTAAAAGATAAAGCTCTCACTTGGTTCCACTCCCTAAGAGTTGGTTCCATCACCTCATGGGATCAAATGAGGCGAGAATTCCTCGCCCGCTTCTTTCCCCCATCTAAAATCGCCTGACTAAGGGCAAAACTTTATTAATTTACTCAAAAAGAAGGGGAGTCTCTTTATGATTCATGGGAGCGTTTCAAGGAAATGCTTAGACTTTGTCCCCACCATGGATTGGAGAAATGGTTAATTATCCATACTTTTTACAATGGTTTGTCATATGCTACTAAAACCTTTGTTGATGCAGCTGCAGGTGGTGCTCTAACGAACAAAGATTTCAAAACAACTTATACCTTGATTGAAGACATGGCTCTAAATCTCTTTCAGTGGACTGACGAGGAAGTCGTTGCAAATTCTTCACCCTCCAAAAGGGAGGCAGGTATGTACGAAGTCTCTAACTATGATCATCTTGCTGCTGAGATTGATGCAGTAACCCACAACTTTGAAAAACTAAATGTTAGTGTTATCACTTCTACCTCTACATCTCCTTCTTATGAAACATGTGGTATATCTGGTCATTCTAGCATTGAATGCAAATTAGGTGGTGTTGAACAATTAAATTTTTTCAAAACGACCAAGGGGTAAGTTTTAACCAAAATCTTCATAAAAATCCCTTTGGTCAAAAAACAGCACCACCTAGTTATGCAAATTTCAAAGAGTCATTCAAAAGTCTAATCTTGAACTTTTAATGGAAAATTATCTTCTTAATCAATCCGAACAGCTTCAGGAGCTTAAGGATCAAACTAGACTTTTGAACGACTCTCTTGCTACTCTTACCTCAAAGATAGACTCCATCTCCTATCACAACAAAATCTCAGGGACTCAACTCTCCCAAGTTGCCCAAGAAATTAGCCAACCTAAAACTAATAAAATGAATGATGTTACATTTAGGAATGGTAGGCAACTAGAGGACCGCATAAGAAAGGCCAAGCCTAATAAGGTTGAGAAAGAGATTAGCAAACCACAAGGAGAAGAAACTAGGGAAGAGAGCGGAAAACCACAAAGTGAGGAAACTACACCACCTCCTTTTGAACCAAAAATCCCTTTCCCGCAAAGGTTTGCCAAGTCTAAGCTAGATGAGCAATTTAAGAAGTTTATCGAAATGATGAATAAGATCTACATTGATGTGCCCTTCACCGAAGTTCTAACTCAAATGCCTACCTAAGCCAAATTTTTAAAAGAAATTCTTTCTAAAAAAAGGAAAATTGAGGAGTGTGAGACGGTGAACCTTACAGAAGAGTGTAGTGCCATCATCCAAAATAAATTGCCACCTAAGCTTAAAGATCCAGGAAGTTCCAAAATAGTGAAAAAGGTGATGTGCGATTTAGGAGTTAGTGTCAGTTTGATGCCATTATCTCTTTATGAATGGTTGGGAATAGGGGAACTTAAGTCAGCAAGGACGACCCTACAATTAGCAGACCGTTCCGTTAAGTACCCAGCTGGAATCATGGAGGATGTCCCGGTCAAAGTAGGAGAGATATATCTCCCCACTGATTTTGTTGTGATGGAGATGGAGGAAGACAGCCAAGTACCAATTCTTTTGGGAAGACCCTTCCTTGCCACCGCAGGGGCCATAATTGATGTTAAGCATGGTAAGTTGGCATTTAATGTTGGTAAGGAAACTGTTGAATTTGAACTTGCTAAACTAATGAAAAATCCTTCCATTAAGGACTCTTGTTGCATGTTAGATATAATCGACTGTTGTGTGAAAGAATGCTCATTAGCATCAACTACACATGATGGTTTGGAGGTATGCTTGGTAAATGATGCAGGTACAAAGCTAGAAGGAGATGCCAAAGCTTACGAGGAGTTATTGAATGAAAATCCTCCTATGGAAGGTTTGGGCGTGGAAGAACTAATGAAAGAAGAGCCAGCCCCTTTACCGAAAGAGGCACCAAAGGTGGAGCTTAAACCGCTTCCACCAAACTTGAGGTATGAATTCTTGGGCCCTAACTCAACTTACCCTGTTATTGTGAATGCAAGCTTAAATGAGGTAGAAACTGAAAAATTGCTTTATGTCCTCAAGAAATATCCTAAGGCTATAGGTTATACCATCGATGACATTAAAGGAATAAACCCCTCATTGTGTACACATAGGATACTACTTGAGGAGGACTATAAGCCCTCCGTTGAACACCAAAGAAGGTTAAACCCTAACTTGAAAGAAGTTGCGAAAAAAGAAGTTTTAAAACTCTTAGATGCAGGTGTTATTTATCCAATTTTTGATTCTAAATGGATTAGCCCCGTTCAAGTAGTACCTAAAAAGGGTGATCTCACAGTTATTAAAAATGATAAAAATGAATCCATTGCAACTAGAACCGTCACCGGTTGGAGAATGTGTATTGATTATAGGAAGCTTAACAAAGCAACCCGTAAGGTCACTTTCCACCCCCTTTTATAGACCAAATGTTAGAAAGGTTAGCTAAGCATTCACATTTTTGTTATTTAGATGGTTATTCTGGATTCTTCCAAATACCTATTCACCCTAATGACCAAGAGAAAACAACTTTCACATGCCCCTTTGGCACTTTTGCATATAGGAGGATGCCTTTTGGTCTTTGCAATGCTCCCGCTACTTTTTAAAGATGCATGATGTCTATTTTTTCTGATTTTGTTGAAAATATAATGGAAGTTTTTATGGATGATTTTTCTGTGCATGGATCTAGTTTTGATAATTTTTTGACTAACCTGGAAAAAGTTTTGGAAAGATGTGAGTAGGTGAATTTAGTGTTGAATTGGGAAAAGTGTCACTTCATGGTAAGAGAAGGAATTGTCCTAGGACAATTGGTCTCTGAACGGAGTATAGAGGTAGACAAAGTTAAGATTGAAATTATTGAAAAAATACTACCTCCTACTTCGGTCAAGGAAGTAAGAAGTTTCCTAGGGCATACGGGGTTCTACTGCCGTTTCATTAAAGATTTTTCTTCAATTACTAAGCCACTAACAAGCTTGCTCCTTAAAGATGCAGATTTTGTGTTTGATGATGCATACCTAAAAGCATTTTGCAGGTTAAAAGAAGCTTTGGTCACTGCGCCAATCATACAACCACCGGATTGGAACTTACCTTTTGAGATAATGTGTGTTGCAAGTGACTATGCAGTTGGGGCAGTGTTGGGTCAAAGAAAGGACAAGAAGATGTATGCTATATACTATGCAAGTAAGACCCTTGATGGGGCACCGGTAAATTATGCTACAACAAAGAAAGAACTGTTAGCAGTAGTCTATGCCATTGACAAATTCCGGCCATACTTGGTAGGATAAAAAATCATTATTTACACAGATCATTCGGCAATAAAATATATGTTAAATAAAAAAGATGCCAAACCGAGGTTGATCCGATGGATTTTGCTCCTCCAAGAATTTGACCTTGAAATAAAAGATAAAAAGGGTACTGAAAATGTTGTGGCTGATCACTTGTCCCGTCTTAGGGAATCTAATGAGAATGAGTTGCCTTTGGATCATTCCTTCACGGATGACCAACTCTTCTTATTGGCACAAACTAACGCACCTTGGTATGCAAATTTTGTTAATTTTCTTGCAGTAGGAGTACTACCGCCTGGATTGAGCTACCAACAAATGAAGAAATTCTTCCATGATCTTAAGCACTATTATTGGGATGAGCCCTACCTTCTCAAAAGAGGCTCGGATGGAATTTTCAGAAGATGCATCCCTGAAAGCGAGGTAAGTAATATTCTACACCATTGACACTCCACTTCCTATGGTGGCCCCACGCCAGTAGTCAAAAGACTTCTTTCAAAATTCTTCAATCTGGTTTATGGTGGTCATCACTTTTCAAAGATGTGCATCTCTTTATTTCTAAATGTGACAAATGTCAACACACCGGTAACATTACTAAAAGAAATGAAATGCCTTTAAACAACATTCTTGAAGTTGAAATTTTTGATGTATGGGGTGTTGACTTCATGGGACCTTTCCCCTCTTCTTTTGGAAATCAATACATATTGGTGGCAGTTGACTATGTGTCCAAATGGGTTGAAACCATTGCCTCCCCCACTAATGATGCACATGTAGTCATGAAATTTTTCAAAAAAATTATCTTTCCAAGGTTTGGAGTGCCAAGGGTTGTAATAAGCGATGGAGGGTCTCACTTCATATCTAAACATTTTGAAAAACTTTTACAAAAGTATGGAGTGAGACACAAAATTGCAACACCCTATCACCCACAAACTAATGGACAAGTTGAGGTCTCAAATAGACAAATAAAAGCCGTTCTTGAAAAAACAGTTTCTAACTCTAGGAAGGATTGGTCAAGTAAGCTTGACGATGCTCTTTGGGCCTATCCGACGGCCTACAAAACTCCCATTGGTATGACTCCTTTTAAAACTAATTTATGGAAAATCTTGTCACCTTCCGGTTGAACTTGAGCACAAAGCTTATTGGGCAATAAGGAATCTCAACTTGGACCCAAACTTAGCTAGACAAAAGAGAAAACTTCAATTAAGTGAGTTAGAAGAACTTAGGATAGATGCATATGAGAATGCCCGTATTCACAAAGAAAGAACTAAAAAGTGGCATGACAAGCATATCCTCAAAAAGGATTTCGAGAGTGGTGATCTTGTGCTGCTCTTTAACTCTAGGATGAAGCTTTTTCCAGGTAAGTTAATGTCAAAGTGGTCTGGACCTTTCCAAGTACGCAAGGTTTACCCTTACGGGATAGTTGAAATTTTTTCTAAAGAGATCGGATCATTCAAAGTTAATGGCCAGAGGTTAAAGATTTATAATGCAGGAGAGACCGTCAAAGTAGAAACTACTTGGGCTCTTAATGATCCTCCTTAAGAAACTATGCCTCCACTTTCATCAAGCTAGTAACTCTAAAAGAGCGCTTCGTGGGAGGCAACCCACGTATTTAATTGTTTTCCTGTTATTTCAAATTGTTTTGTAGGTAATTGTCCGACTATGATTCGAAAAAGCAAGCAGAATTGAAGATTGACAGCTAGAAGGGTGGCACGACCCGTGCTAAGGTTGGCACAGCTGCGCCAGCATGAAACCTCAAAATTTCCACCAAATGGCAGAAAGATGGCATGGCCTGTGCTAAGGTTGGCACGGCCGTGCCAGCCTGACAGGTCTACAGAGTTCAATTTTTTGTTTTCTTCCGCAAATTGCGAGCTTTCCGCACCCCTTTTACTCTTTCTTCTTCTTCGAGGACAATGCTTCTCCTAAGTGTGGGGGGAGCCTAATAAAGTGTCTTGAGTCGTAGTGTTTCTAAACTCCCTTGAACTTTATTCTCTTGCTTTGTTTTTATGGCGAGAGGCATGATTAAGTAGCTTGTTTTTATCGAAAATTATGGCATAAATTTTTTTGTTGTCTTTTCTTGAAAGGTTGTTTCTTATACATGAAAGTGATCTCTTGTGTTTTTAGTGTTCTTGCTATACCCACATCTTGTTTTATTGTAAAATAATTCTCCAATGAGAAAAGCACTCAGTTGCAATCTTTGAGTAAGTGTATGAGTAGGTATTTTAAGGAACACGTTCTAACTTTAATGGTAACTTAGACCCTTGAAAGTCTTCAGAGTAAAAGTAGTATAAGTTTGTGTGGGAAATAATGTGCTATATTGTTATAATGTGTTAAACTAAAATTGGGGCGGGTGAATGGCACCAACATGTGGAGGAAAGGACACCCTCTCTCTAACTTCCTAAATGTGGCGGTGACTCCCTAAATCGAACTTAAGTTCTAAATCCCTGAAAAGAGGAAATAAATTCATCAAAGCAAGGAGGAAAGGACACCGTCTCCATAAAGACTTCCTACGCGGAGATGATAAAAAATTGCAGCACTACTTGTGGTGATCGTGGAATCTAGGAGGAAAAGGACACCCTCTCCATAAAGACTTCCTATGAGAAAATGGTAGCCCCTAAGCAATCTGCAGCCCCAAGTGCTTAATTTGTTAATTTAATTCTAACTAAATTCCCATCTCTCTTATATGTAATGAAGAAAGGACTTTTCTCGGTTACTTTAGTATTAAGGATATAACCTGTTCCTCATAATATCTGTCTTATAGAGGAGCAAGAAAAGGGTTGGACTGCACACACACACACACACACTCACTTGAGACTTGTTGTTGGGTTGAATAGGTTCAAAAGGAATACTTGAATAAAACCTTAAGAGAGACATGAGTTTTCAATTGTGTTGCCATATGTTAAATCTTTTTGTTGCTACTATGTCTATTGCCTTTTGCTTGAGGACAAGCAAAGATTCAAGTGTGGGGGAGTTTGATGAGTCAATAATTAGTTAGTTTTGGCATAATATTTGGTTTCGTTTTATTTAGATTCGAGTTTATTTTATTTTAATATTGTTTCCTTTTTGAGCTATTTTACTTCAATTGCATATTATTATATTTCAAGAAAAATATTCGATGGATTAAGTCTTGGAGCAAAAGAAAGGAGTCTGGAGCTGATTCGGAGATAAAATACGAAGATTCGGAGACAAAAATAAGTCTCCCCCAAGTCAGAAGCTTGGCATGGCCCGTGCCAACATGTGGCACGGCCGTGCCACCTCCCAAAATGCCCTTTTGCTGCTTTTGCTTAGGACTTAAGCTACTCTGTTTTAGTATTGCCAAAAAGCCCATGTAGTTGCTTAGATTTTAAGTCGAATGTAAACTATAAATAGAGTAGCTTCCCATCACAAATATTCATCTTTATTTCT
The DNA here is from genome assembly GCF_051527215.1 of Medicago sativa. NCBI lineage: Eukaryota > Viridiplantae > Streptophyta > Magnoliopsida > Fabales > Fabaceae > Medicago > Medicago sativa. The sequence goes on along the minus strand of NC_140755.1, from coordinate 33,104,861 downwards.
TGGAATTCAATAAGTGACAATTGCCTTTCTCAATAAAGTTCTTCTTTTATTTCTTTACTTTCTTGTTATTTACTTTATGTTTTCTCTCTTCTTCTCTATGTCTACGATGAGCATGAGTGAGTAGACTTCAAGTCTTATGACATAATCCATATCAAACCAAGCCTTAAACCTTAATTTTATGTAACCCTAATTTCTAATCTAGATTCACCTTTTTAACATGAATTAACCATTATCAAACTGTCGAAGCGGAAGTGGAGGGTTTGATAATTGTTAATCCATTATTCCAAATATCAATTCATAAAATGAAAGTGGAGTTTTGATATTTGAACAAGTGAATCTAGACAAGGATTGTGAAACATGAACATAGTCTAGCAAACCTTGAGACACATAAAGTTTTGAGCTTCAAGGATTCCAAAGGCAATCACCCATGAAAATAGGTGTGGTTTTTGGAGGAACACACTCACTGAGACCGAAAGGAGATGTGATAGGCCAAAGAGAAACTTGTCTTTAGAAATTAGGACTAACGTAAGGTTATAAGTTTAAGGGTTTGTTTGTGAAGGATTCGTCACTACGATGAACCAATAATCCCAAGGCTCACTTTTTATTATTGTATTTCTTTTCAACCAACTGAAACCCTCTACTTAATAATCTTTCTTCTCTTCTAATCATTCTCTAAAAGTTAATTAAATTGAACAACTCCCTGTCGGAACGATACTCAATTTTATTACTACTTCGATAGACCGTGCACTTGCGGTTTATCCTATCAGTTGACCGGTTAAAGAGTGAGAGAAAATAATATTTAGGAAGAAAATAGTGTTTTTTTTAGAGAATAAGAAAGTAGAGTGCGAGGTGGATTAGTAAAATTGGGTAGAAAAGAGGTGTAGTTAGTGAGCTGAGTAGTGCTTTAATGATTTAAGCATAGGAGAGTGTGAATAGCAAGACGATGTAGTTACATAAAAAATAGTAACAAATTCAAGAGGTGCAGAGAGTAATTTGAAAAGATTAGTAACAAACCTAGAGGTAAACATAGTAATCTGAAAAGATTAGTAACAAACTCAACTAGAGCCTATAAATAAAGAATAGAATTAGAGAGAAGGGGTTGCCTAGAAAGAGAGAAAGAAGGCGACAAACGAAAAACTAGGGTTGTGTGGAGAAAATAGGCAAAAGAGACAAAGAGATAAGAGCTTGGAGAGCGATTCAACCGTAGGAAGTCATCAATTCTGCAAACTAGAGGTATGGGGGGGGGGGGGGGGGGGGTTGATTCATCATAAGGGTTGTGTACTCATGTGGGTAGTGAAGGGTTGCTAATTTTCATTATTTCTTTATTCTTTTGATGAATCTATGATTAAATTCGTGCTCTTTTATGTTTCCGTAATTATATGTTTGACTGTAATTTCTGAACTGTGATGCTTACATGTTAAATTTGTGATTGAATGATTTTGTCAATTTAATATATTGTTATGTGAATATATGATATCCATGTTGCGTTTTTTTTATACGATTCAACTGGCAAATATATACTATGTGTTTGTTTTTATTTCCACCCATTTTTTGCATCGTATTGATTGAATTTGATTCATATGGTTGTGTTCTTTCATTTTGGCTACCTGTTTCTACGGGTTCTTACTTCAAAAGCCATTAATTGGTTTCCTTTGAAAATCATATATGAAATTGGTGGTTTTAAAAATTGTTGAGTTTTTTTTTTCTTTTTTTTGAAGGAAAAATTGTTTTGAGTTAGATATCCTTTTGACTTCAAAGTTTAAGTACTTGTTAATTTCTAATTTGGCCTATTTAATCTTGGAGTACTAATACTAATACTATGGGATCTTGTTGGAATACACGTTTGGAGGTGCCACTGGTAACCGAAATATCTTGCCATAGTTGATTGCCTCTTGGTTAAATATTTTGTTTAACTCCTCAAAATTTGTATTCTACTATTCTTTAAAGTGACACCTTCTGAAACTTAATGTTAATTGTTTTTTTTTTTTTTTTGAAGTATTAATGTTAATGTTAATTGTTTTGTTGTTTAGAAATCAATGCTTTAATCAATTTCAATGTGCCGATCCAAAATATATGGCAGAATTTGTTTCATGTGTTATGCACTGCCTAGCTGTGAATAGTTATAAGTACTATAACTATTGTTTATTCTTTTACGTGATAAAGAATAATTAAAATTAATATCATTTTTTTTTATTATTCAATGAATTGAATTGATGAGTTATTTGAAGATGTGTAATTGATGTGTTACTTAACAAAAAGTAATTGATGACTTATTTGATTAAGTGTAATTTTTGAATTATTTGATGATGTGAAATTGATGTGGGAATTAACGATGTGTAATTGAAGTGCTATTTAATGATGTTGTATTTGACGATGATGTTTTTTTAAAGATTTGTGATTTAAAATAGTGTTATTTGAAAATGTGTGATTTAAAGATGTGTTATATAAATATGTGATATTTGAAGATGTGTGATTTAAAGATGTGATATTTGACGATGATGCTATTTAAAGATGTGTATTGTTGAGTCATATAAAGATGTGCATTATTGAGATTTGCAGGAAGAAGACGTTTAGTAGCAATGAGTCTCTGAGGATGGCTTTGGAGCCTACTCGTTTACTTATCGCTTTTGGGAGTCTTTATCGAGTCGAAGCTCTGATCTGTGACACTAGGGACTAGGGATTCTTTTTATATTAGACTCTATTTTAGAATTCTTTTGAATTTAGTTTTGGTGTTGAAATATTGATGCGACATGTACTTTAAAGTTTTTGAAATTCCACTGCAATGTTTTTAATTTGAATGAAGTACTTTTGAATTTTCTAGAAGATGTGTGACACCTTTGTGTGTTTCTTTATTTTAAATGTGTTTTTATTATAAAAATAAAATGTGGGAATTAGGGTGTTACACAATCTAATCCAATTCAAATGATGTTCCAATAGCATTATTAGTTAAAAGAGCATCAAAACACAACAAAAGGAACGTTAGGGGGCGTCTGGAAACGACCCCAACGGCCCGGAGTGCACGGAACAACACATGATGTCCTGCACTCCTTGCCATGGCGCACACCTGCTCGCCCAGCGAGCTTTCCAGGAATAGAGGAACCCATAAATGGGTTCCGCTCGAGAACTTGATGACAGGTCATCTTACGTTATTCTAAACTTGTGTTTTAGTTATTTTAATTAGGTTTTAGCAGCAAAAAGGAGTATTATTAGAACGATTGCCCATGATTTCGGGACATTTATAATGTTTTCTATATTTGAGTATGTAATTCTAGTTTTCCCGAAACATGGCAATTTTAGGAGGTTTTTGAAGTAATTCACGAAGAAAACCTGCAAATTGTCAAATCAAGAACATCCGAAGAATTACGAAGATTCAAGGAAACAAAGAATGAAGATTCAAGAGGCCTCATAATATTTAAAAATGGGAGGAATTATGTACCCACGTCTTGAGGCAAACTATTTGAAGACGAAGACTCAAAACGATAGAAAATCGGAGAATTTGGGCCTAGGAAGGAGAGGTCATGCGCCTAGCACATGGAGTAGGCACCATGCACCTAGGGCATGACTTTTGCCATACACTCATGCGCTAGGCATGCTGGCAATGTGCCCCGTGCATATGAAAATGTAGGGTACAAGCGTCTTTTCCTATTCTTATTTTGGGTAAAGCCCACACTTTTAGCCCAAACCCAGGTAGAAACTCTCACTTTAAAATCCAACCCTCCTCATTCAGAATTTCACATTCAGAACTGTCGCAGTTCAAGAGGAAGGCAACTTTGGAGCTTCGGGAGAGTTTCTACCTTCTCCTTGATTTTCTAGGGTATGTTTTTATCTTTAGTAGTTTTTAGTTACCATGTGTAACTAAATCTTTTTAGGTTAGAGTTCTAAGATGAAATTCTGTATATTTTTGTTGGATATTTATTTAATATAATATGTCGTTTATTTTATTTTATTTATTATTTTGTTCACTATTATGTTTTATTAGGAAGTAGTTTTATTTCTGTGAGAGGTGCAATCCTAGATTAGATACTTAGTTTGTGACAGGGCATAATATTTCTATCACTATTTGGATGCTTATATCTTGATATTTATATGCTTTTACTGATAACTATCTGTCTAGGAAGTAAGTGATTATTAACTAGCCAAAGATACCATATGAATTGTTGACCCTAGACGTAGGTAGCGGCTAGAACCCATTGGATTGGGTGGTGCCTTACCGAACTAGGAATTAACTGGTTAGTAATTAGGAAACAAGCACCTAGCTGTCTGACTTAAAGTTGTAACCTAATAAGACCATTCTCTTGAAACCCTTAGTAAGGTAGACGTAGATTAGGGCTGTCCGTTTGCAGAACTACTAAGTAAGCGTAGAGAGAGTGTGCTATGAGTGTCCTAAGATTCGTAGATGGGTCTACCGAAGGGAACCTTGGCCTTCATTGCCTTGGGAAGCACTGCAAAGCCAACATAAAGTTTATGTTTCAATTACCCTTGAATTAACAAGACCCCGCACGTAAGGATCACCGTGGGATCAGCAGGTGCAGTTAGCCATCGGAGGGATAAGCCTAATTAGGTACCCAATGGCAAAAACCCATTGGGTCAGGTGGTGCCCTACCTAAATAGGAACTTCCCAATGGCCTCATCACTTGTATAGTCTACTTAAGATAAAAAAAAAGCGCCATTTGTATTTCTGCAACCAAAACAGGCAAACTCGCTTTGTTGGAAACAGATAAAACTTGCAGCGTAACTTTTATACCGTCAAACTTACAAAAATAAGTAACGAGAATTGTTCAGAGGAAAGGACAATCCATGTGGATACGATGCTCTACTTATCACTTTATTACTTGATGAAAATGACTGGTACACTTGCCATTAAAACCAAACGTTAATAAAAAAGGAACCATCAGAACTCACACAAAAACTCCCCCGAAAACCCAAATTTTGATTGATATTGACCCAAAATCGTTTTGAAAACTTTACTAACTATTAACATACATAAAAGGAACATAAAAATGAATCAACGCATGAGTTCATAACATCAAATCATCAAGTTTTTACCATCACACTAATTTTTCACCAAAAACTCCAAAACATCACAATTCAAGTCAAACTTCACAATCAACACCATTAATTGATAACCCATCAACATACAAACATACTCAATCATCCTACAAGTGATTTAAATCATGTTTAAATAATAATCATCAATAAATTCATGGTTTTCATACAATTAAGTAAAAATATTAAAACAACTTATTTCAAAACACCAAACAAGAACACTTAAACAACTTAATTCTACAAATTTCAACATACCCATAATTTCCACTTAATTATAAGCATGAATTTCAATACATATAATCATCAATTTCTCAAAATCAAACAAATCAAATATGACCCAGCTAGAAAATGATTATAGATTATCCCCTTACCTTGATTCCTTTTAAGCTTAATTTAATTCACCAAAATATTCACTCCCCTCTTGAATCCTTGCTTTCCTTTTCTCTTTCCTTCAATTGGATTCTCTTCCTTTTTCTTCTATCGTCACTTCTCTCTCATTTCTCTCTATTTTTTCTCTAGCCACCCTTTTTGTGTGAAAGTGTGAAATGAATATCTAAACCCTAATTCTCCTCATAAGTTATGTTTTAATACTCCAATAAATGGGCTAGGTTAAATCAATTTATAATGGGTCTAGAGACTCTTACCTCTTAAATAAAAAGTTACTACTTACTTAACTTGTTAAAACATCAAATTAATTACCACCACAAAATAATTACCTCAAGTTACTACTAGCTTACTAAAAATAACTATCCACACTAAAACACCAAAATATTCAACATTCTAAAATTACTAATTTACCCTTACTCCTCAAATTACCAAAATGCCCCAAGTCCTAAAAATGTCTAAAATACCGTTCTCGCCTAAAAATCCACTAATCTCAAATCAAACACACAAACAAGCAAGTAAACACATATAATAAAAAATAATAATCATAATGAAAAACGTGTTGTTACAGCAGCCATTTACAAGAGAGTTTTTTATGACTTGTAATAATACAAATAGATTAATATTAAAAATCGGGGTGTTACAACGAGGGTTGTCAATCCTAATATTGCTGCTTATATATATGAATTAAATAAGACTCTAAGTTATAAACTGAATAAAAATTTTACTAATGGAATCCAACAAATAAGAATAGGTTCATCTTGGAACCCTAATCAAAGAAGTTTAGTTGTTCATGGTAACCGACATCATTACAAAACAATAGAAAAACATACCCTATAGAGAACAAAAGGATGATGGAGAACCTCTACCTTAAAGCTACTGATGCTTGACCCTTGCCTTGTACTGCTAGTTTTATGAATGAATAAAATAATGTGCAAGGGTCTCAATTTATATTTCATGATTGCTTAGGGGTTAAAGGAGTGAAAATAGGGTTTTTCCATAAAAAAACGACATGAAAATTAAGCAATCAACATTCCTTGGTCGTTTTCATGCGCGGGGAGCGTGGGACAACAACTAAAGATGCTCCCATACATAGGGCACATGGCCTCACTGACATGGGCGCGGGGAGTGTATTTGTGATTTCTATTTAATGTTTTTATTATGCTTTTTTATTTAAATAAATTTATTATTTTTTTGATTTTTCTAAATATTTTATTCATTATTTTTTATGTAGTATAAATATCTTAACAAACTAAATATATTATATACTTTTGTTTTGTTTTTGTTATATCTTATCTTTTGAAACCAAATTTTATAATTGTTTAAATTATGTTACTTCTTTTATATATCTTTTAGCATCATATTCCAATTCAAACTTTAACTATAAATCTAGGTTCCTTTTGTTTTATTTACATTTTTTTAATGTTGTTTTATTTTACTTTATCATAACTAGCGAAAAGACGGACACTATCGTGCCCATCTGTCCGCTCTTTCTACTGCGCTAACGCATGTGATTATTTTATTATGTTTGTTTGTACAATTTTGATTTAAATTTTTAAATATTATAGAAATTATTGATATATTGATTTATAAACAAAATATTGTCAAGGCATATATATATATATATATATATATATATATATATAGAGAGAGAGAGAGAGAGAGAGAGAGAGAGAGAGAGAGAGAGAGAGTGTGTATCAAGTGAGAGGACTTTTATAATGAGAGGATGAGAGGATTGAATAAGAACCCTTGGATTAAGTTTAATGGTTGTGATTAATTTGCTCATTGGAAAAATCTCATGTTCTGTTTGTAGTTAATAAATTTGTTATCTTCCTCCTAGGCTCCCACGCATAGTTTTCAGACTCGGCTCGGACCGGCCGGTCGGACCGGTCGGACCGTGAACCGGTGGGTAAGCCGGTTCGAGCCAACATTTGGATCGGCCATGCAGTTAACTCGGTCAAACCCGGTCAAAACCGGTCAAAACCGGTAAAAACCGGTGACTCGGCCGAGTCATGGGTCAGACCGGTTTTTTGCTTTTTTTTTTTTGCTTTTTTTTTTGCTTAACTGAAAGTCTGAAACGACGTCGTTTTGCTCAATCAATCTTGACTCCTTGGAATTAAATGTTATTGATGATAATACTTGTGTTGGAATTATACTTTCTTGGGATCTTTTTGAATTTTTATAACTGGGGCAATCTCTTACTTGAATTTATGTTGGAATTGGAATCATACTTTTTTGGGATCTATTTGGATTTTTACTACCAAAATGTTTTTTGAGTTATGACTATGTTTTGAATTTGAGCAATTAGCCTATGAAATTATTATTGTTGGATAGTTTTTATCTTATTTTACAGGGGTCATTATTTTAGTCTTTAAAGTGACCGAGTCACCGATTCAATCCGAGTTAATCCGGTTAAATAACTATATAAATTTAATCTAAGGACCGAGTTATTTAACCGAGTCATCCGAGTGGTTCCGGTTCAGTCATGCGGTTCGACCAACAACCCAGTGGTTCGACCATTGACCCAGTGACCCAGTACCCCCGCCGAGTCGATGACCGAGCCGAGTCTGAAAACTATGTTCCCACGCTCTTATCTCCCTACATCATGCCCGTGTAATAGTTGTTCCTCAAGAATAAAAAATTCCTGTTGCTCCCAATTTCACTTGCCAAATGAACATCAATTTCATACCTTTAATTCAAAGTGTTGTTTTCAATACATGTTAGGGATTTCTGTAATTGGGTTTAATATAAGTTAGAGGTTTTAGCAATGGTACCACAAGGATAAAAAGGTAGAGAATATATTTAAGCAATTTGATGGTTTAGAATTGAAATCGATGGTAAGAAAAATTGGGGCATGAAACAAAAAATTAGTTTTAGGTTAAAAATTCCAGAAATTGTAGAGATAAAATATATGAAATTATAGTATAAAGATGAGGATTTAAACGCCTTTGTGGGTAGAAACGGTTGTTGTCTTGAAGAAGAAGTTGCAGAGCAGAAGGGCACAAGAAAATGAAGGCGATGGCGTTTTGGGCTTAAGGGAGAACTGAAGAGTCGTGGAAAGGCTGAAATGAAAAGATGGTAAAAGGATAACGTACAACATGATTTTCAATGAGCAAATTAATCACAACCATTAAACTTAATCCAAGTGTTCTTATTCAATCCTCTCATCCTCTCATTATAAAAGTCCTCTCTCTCTCTCTCTCTCTCTCTCTCTCTATATATATATATATATATATATATATATATATATATAGAGAGAGAGAGAGAGAGAGAGAGAGAGAGAACATCAAATAGAAATCACAAATACACGCATGCCTCCATCATATCTTTGGAACATTGTTTATGTGTATTTGAAAAGTTTAGATTCACCCGTGTGTGATCATATTGAATCTAGACATATACATATATATATATATATATATATATATATATATATATATATATAGAGAGAGAGAGAGAGAGAGAGAGCAGATTAGTGACAACGACTGTGAGTAATGCTCCGATGTGACGGTAACTACTTCCGGCACGACGACGGTGAGTCTTCGTGGTGGAACGAAAGGTGCCTGAAGGCATGTTAGCACTATGACTCTCAAGTCAGTAATGGAACTGAGAAAGAGTGTGTAGAAAGTGTTGTGAAAAGTGATGTGTGATTGGTCTTCTGACCGGTCCCCAACAATTGCCCCAAGTTGTTGCTCCCTTTAAGGCACAATGGCTTTTATTTGTAGAAGAGGAGTTTAACGTGGAGCCCACGGTAGTTTTTCCTTAATGGCATTTGAGGCGTTGATGTCTTTAAGGTACCCTAGATTTTAGTCTTGTGATACTCTGCTTGACGGCGCCTAAGGTATTTAGTGGGAAGTTTTTTATTCCGTTCGCATGGAAGTGGAACCCGAAGGTGAGTTAGTAGGAGAAGTTGACATTTAATGCCTTTAGCTGAAAACTTTTTTCCCGATGGGATAGTCATTCGTTTTACTCTCTACGTGTCAGCCTTGTGAGTTCCACACGCTCTGGAGAAAAGGCTTTACACACGCGTAGCTTTGTCTGTGTTTGATTTACCCAAAGTCGTTGCTAGCCGTTTAGATCACGATTCTTTGTTTCCTCTCCATCTGGTCCATTGATTCTGGCAGATTCAGAGATATTTAAAGGGGAGTTTCCCTTGGTTTCCTTTGCACTTCACCGTTTTTCCCTTGGCATGATTGTTGGAAAACATTTCCTTTTTCCTCCGAGTCTTTACGTTTCTCTTCCTTCTTTTGGGAGTTCCTCTCATTCGTTGATTCGGATCGAGTGAGGGATGGTTTTCCCCTTTGTAATGTATAGGGGTTTGTCCCATGTACTCATCATGGTGGTGCATGATGGAAAGGAGGAAACGAAATCGGTCGAAGGTTTTGCTAGATTTGCGTTAGAACATGTGATTTGCGTTAGGACCATTGTCTTTCCTCGAGGAGTTTTTGTTAAGAATGCGGTAGTTGTGGCTGAGATGAAGAAATCTCCTTGTTCTATCCCGTTACCAAGGCCGTCCAGGTTGGTATAAAAGCCCTTGGAAAGAGTTGTGGATGTTGTGAGAAAGACATAGACTTGGTGAGGTCCTTACCTAGGGCCATGGATCCTTTAGTTTGATGGCACTAGGCTTCATCCTCGCGAGTTTCGTATCACCCGCTGGGTTACTTCCTTGGTTTTTAAGGACTTGAGTCTTCATCCGGTTGGAGGTCCATTACTTGGTTGTGCCTTTTGCTCTAAATTAGGCTCGTTTACAGCCAGACAAAGCTCTGTCTCCCGGTGGGTAGGGTCGTTTGTCTTGTGCTTTGAAGTTCACAATTATGTTTGTCTATGGCCTAACATAGTTCATTCCACGGGTGGCTATGTTTGATTAGTTAGTATAGGTATCCCTATCGCCCTTTATAATTGCTCGGAGGTTGCAAAGAAGCTTTTTGGCCCTTGTGTTTCGTTATTTTTTTGTAATTTCTGCTATGACGTCTCCTTTGTAATTTCTTTCCCTTCCCCATCAGTGTGTGCGCATGTTTGTTTCATGCCACATTTCGTGTTTAACGGATTTTTATTTCATGCCATGTTCCGCATTTATCCATTTTTATTTCATTCCACTTTAAGGAGGATTTTCCGGCGTCCCGTTCTATTTGTTTGTGTTGATGCATTTTGTTTCATGCTGCGCTTTTGAGTGGCGTTGCGTTGATGCATTTTGTTTTATGCCGCGCGTTTGAGTGGCATTGTGATGATTCATTTTGTTTTATGTCGCGCCTCCCTCCTTGTTTTGAGCTTAATTTGTCGCCCGAGGTAACACGTCCGACCAAAGCTTAGTTCCCTTTTCTGGGTATTTAGGGGAGAGACACTCAACCCTTGGGTGGCTAGCCTTAACTTCCACCCTCCTTTAGAGGATAATTTCCTCGTTTGAGACTTTGAGTCTTGTCAATCAATAGCAACTTGCAACAAATGTGGTTCCTTTTGGGGAAGACGCTTGTATACCAATATTCATAAAACGAACTTACAATAGCTTTTATGATTGGTTTGAGGTACATCATAAAGTTGGAACCGTTACTCTGCTATAACAACGCTTGAGTTTGTTTGTGTTCCATGTTCTAGGAATTGAGAGGTCGTCCAAAGTGTCGAGGATGAAGGTGCATGTTCTTGTGCTGTTATTGACTTTGTAGGGTCCTTCCCAGTTTTCCACCAGCTTTCCATCCCGGGCGTTCTTGTTCCATACGTCCGCACACCATAGGACAAGGTCGCCCGTGTAACGCGCTACTTTTATTATTTATTATTTTATTGAGATTAGATGTCTTTTTATAATTTAGTCGACTTATTTTGATGGAGAATATTAGTGGAGAAATATAATATTAGAATAAGTAGATTTGGGGGCTGAAATAGAAAGAAGAGAGTTATTGGGCCTAATTAGATTTAAGAAGAGAAGTTAGTATTATAAATAGAGGAGATATTAGGTTGAAAGACTAAGATATGCAAAAAAAACAAGGATTTGGAGAAAACAAGGTTTAGAGAGAAGAGAACAAGAGGAGAGAAGAACCAAGAGAATGACTGCCAATCGATAATTCTAAGGTAAGGGTGAGACTATCATTCGGTAATATTAAGTCTGTAATTCTGAATTTGCAATTAACATGTTCTAGGATTAGTTTGTGAGAATTTGCAAATTAGAGTTCTGAGAGAGAATTGATGATTAGATGATGAAAGTTGTTAGATTGATGTAGAAATTGTGTACAGACCTTAGATAATCCATGGGTAATCATAATCATAGAGCTTGAAGTGAATTTATGTTGTTCTTGAAGGTTTTCATGAAAAATGGGTCAAATGGTGATTTTTGTTGAAAGGGTGTTTTAGTTCAAGTTTTATATGGATTTGAGTCTCTTTTCATGTTTAGAAACATTTAAACAAACTTTGGGACCAAATTTGGGCTTAGGGGATTCAAAATTGGGATTTTGGGATGAAAAATGGAGTTTTCCCGAGAGCTATCTCTGACAGCATTCTCTGTTTCATGTTTTTGCATCTTTTTCACACATTTCAGTTTTGAATTGGCTTTAGGTGTAAACACGAAAGTTGCAGGTATGGATGTTAGCTTTCTAATGCCGTTGGTTTGACTTATAGAACTTGAGTTATGGTCAAATTACTGCACGTAGGTCACAATGAATTTTTATGAACTTCTGCACAACTTTTTCGAATTTAAAATGAAAACTGGTATTGATCCGTATAGAATTGGTCTTTGGCGTAAACATGAAAGTTTTAGATAATTTTGTTAGCTTTCCATTGGCTTTAGTTTGATGTGAATATGATTTTTTGTTTTTGAGTTATGATGAAAATACTCCAAGGAGGTCTTAGCGAAATTGTACGGTGACAACATTCTCTGTTTCATGTTTTTGCGTTTTGTTCATATGTTTCTGTTTTGAATTGATCTTTGTTGTAAACATGAAAGTTGTTGATAATTGTGATATCTTTCCAGTAGCCTTGGTTTGACATGAAAATATATTGTCCATGATTATTTATGTTCTTACAAAGATGCATGATGAATTGTTGTTACTTGAATACGATGATATATGATGAATTAATTGTGTGTTGTCATGTTGATGTTAATATTATCAATGTGATACTGTTATATGAGTATTAATGTGAATTATATATGATGTTTTAAGATGCTAAGATGTTAAGAAGTTAAGACGTTAAGATGATATGAAGTTGTTAAGTCGTCGAGTCATTATGAAGTCGTCAAGTTGTTAAGATGTTATGTTGTCAAGATGTTAAGATGTTAAGATGTCACAAATGTTCATGAAGTTTCTAAGACGTAAGATGTTGAGTCCATGCATACTCATTTAAAGATGAGGGCTCATGCCCTGGAGCTTTTGCTCAACCAGAGACGAGGGCTCATGCCCTGGAGCTTTTGCTCAATAGCAACGAGGGCTTATGCCCTAGGAGTATATTTATGCTCATAAGCGACGAGGGCTTATGCCCTAGATTGGTACCACATGCATTTGCATTTCATGATGATTCGAGATGGTTTACGACGTTAAGAGTTGCATAGTCAAGTTTAGATGCATTGCCAAGTCAAGTTGTCGAGTTGTTAAGATGTTAAGATGTCAAGTTGTCGAGTTGTTAAGATGTTAATGTGTCAAGTTAATGAGCTATTAATGAAGTGCTTTATGAATTATTATGATGCTTAAGATGATGAATGATTATGATGTTTATGATGAAAGATTATGAAGTTGTTGTTTATGATGAATGATATGTCGATGATGTTTATGATAAAATGCTATGTGATTGATGATATGATGCTATGTGATTTATGATAAGATGCTACATGTTTACTAATGATGATATGTGATGATGTTATGATTATTAATTGATGATATGTGAAGATGATTATGGTTATTATTAAGATGATACATGACGATGTTTATGATTATATTTATGATGATATATATGATGTTATGATTAAGGTGATATATGATGTTATGATTAAAATGATATATTATGTTTATGATTATATTTATGATGATATATATATATATATATATATATATATATATATATATATATATTGATCGTACCTGATCAAAAGGAGACTGTGTTGGAACAAAATGTGTTTAACAATGAACCTTAAAGAGTTTTGATGATAACAAGGTATTAAAAATTGTAAATTGGACTAGCTAATATTTGTTCAAGTGTACAGGACCATAATTAAAAAGTTACATCATTTATTGGTTCTGAATGAGCAAATAAAGAGCAAAGGAAACAACAAAATTTGAAGTTTGGACGCTCCTGAAGGCAACGTGCTACTGAAGAGATAAAGCGCTTCTGAAGAAAGAATAGTGCTCCTGAAGATTAGTGCTACTGAAGACAGGAGGTCCAGAAGCCATTTCATCAGAAGCTGTATTATCAGAAGCTGCCTCATCAGAAGCTGTATTATCAGAAGCTGCCTCATCAGAAGCCATTTCACCAGAAGCTGAAGATCAACTGGATTTGCAAAGATTTAAGGATTGAAGAATCATCACTGCAAAAGCTGTCTATTGGATTCGAAAACACAACAAAAGATTAGTGGAATTTTGCAACGGTCATTTCAAAGGTGTTTGAAGGCATGTGTTTGCAATTTTGGATGAAAGCGTTGACATTGTACTTTGTACGAACTGTACAACCACCTTCTCCACTACTCTGTTTTGTGTCCACGCTACAAGACAAGAAAACAGCTCCAGAATACGGTTTCGCCTGCATATATGTTCCTTTGGATAAGGAATGGAATTCAAATTGGTTCTTCATAGGACAACAACCAAATCAGGCAAAAGTTCAAAGGTGAAAGATCAAGCTTCAACAACGACTCTTTGATGTGCTGGCAATTCCACAACATCTCTTTCACACCTCTATATAAAGGAGTGAAGACTTAGAGAATTGGCAATGCTGAACAACAGACTCTCAACATTTTTACAAGTGCCAAACCTCTGCTGAAATTGTTCTGCATTCACTTAGAATTTCTGTGTATCAAATTCATATCTTAGAAATTCTTAAGTCATTGAGTCTGTATCTGATTTGTATTGTGCGCACCTCTGATTGTATATCAAGTGTTCAACCTTAAACAATTTTCTATGTAATTTTGTTTAGCTAGAAGTCTCTTGCAGTTGTGCTTGAGCAGGAAGTCTCTTGATTGTGTTCTTGAGCATAGGAAGTATCTTGCTTGTGTTCTTGAGCAAAGGAAGTCTCTTGCTTGTGTGCTTGAGCAATTGTAATCAGATATTACTCTTAGTGAAATCTCCTTGGAAGTGCAAGGGGGACTGGACTACTTCCGGTTTGTGGAAGGAACCAGTATAATTGCTTTGTGTCGTTCTTCTTCTCTCTCTTTGTTTATTCCGCTGCATTTAGATTCTGATTCTCACTTCAGAAGCTGTCTCGGTTAGCTTCTGACCAGTGTGTTCAGTTTTTAGAGAAACGAAGAATTTTCAAAAACACAATTCAACCCCCCCCCCCCTTCTTGTGTTTTTCTCACCTTCAATTGGTATCTAGAGCCTTGGTCTGTTGTGTAACACTTAACCGTGCAACAGTCAAAGATCTGAGAAAAACATGTCTACTCCTCCTCCTACAGGACCTGGTCAAACTAGCTATAATAATACCTCACATGATTATAGTGATAGTAAAAGATCCAGTGTTGGAAAAGTTCCAAAGTTCAATGGAGATGCTGAAGAATTTTCTTGGTGGAAAACCAAATTCTATAGTTATATCATAAGCTTAGATGAAGAACTATGGGATATACTAGAAGATGGTGTTGGTGACTTAGTTCTTGATGAAGAAGGAGCTGCTGTGGATAGAAAGAAACATACTCATGAGCTGAAGAAACTCTACAAGAAGCATCATATTATCAGAGGAGCTCTTGTCACTGCTATTCCTAAAACAGAGTACATGAAGATGAGTGACAAATCCACTGCTAAAGCTATGTTTGCTTCTCTATGTTCAAACTATGAAGGCAGCAAGAAGGTCAAAGAAGCAAAGGCTCTGTTGCTTGTACATCAGTATGAGCTATTCAAGATGAAGGATGATGAAACCATTGAGGAGATGTACTCAAGGTTTCAAACCTTAGTCTCTGGGCTACAAATCCTGAAGAAGAGTTATGTTGCTTCTGACCATGTGAGCAAGATACTCAGAAGCTTGCCTGCCAGATGGAGACCAAAGGTGACTGCCATTGAGGAAGCTAAAGATTTAAACACTTTAAGTGTCGAAGATCTTGTTAGTTCTCTCAAAGTTCATGAGTTAAGTCTTAATGAACATGAGTCTACTAAGAAGAGTAAATCAATAGCTCTTCCATCCAAAGGCAAGTCATCAAAAGCTCTCAAAGTGGTTGAATCTGAAGAAGAAGAACAATCAAGTTCAGATTCTGAACCAGATCCTGCTGAGATGGCTATGCTCTCAAGCAGACTTCAGTATCTGGCCAAGAAGAACAGAAAGTTTCAAGTCAGAAGGGGAAACTCCAAAAGCTCAAGAAAATAAGATCAGAAGGGATGCTTCAACTGTAAGAAGCCTGGACACTTCATTGCTGAATGTCCTGATCTTCAGAAGGAGAAATCAAAGGACAAGTCAAAGAAATCAACTTTCAAACCAAGCAAATACAAGAAGCAGATTAAGCAGAGTTTAATGGCAACCTGGGATGATTTGGAAAGTGAATCTGGGTCTGATAAAGAGGAAGCTGATGAAGATGCAAAGGTAGCTGTTGGGTTGGTAGCAACAGCAACTTCAGAAGCTGGATCAGATTCAGACTCAGTAGATGAAAACGAGGTATATTCCAAAATTCCCATAAATGAACTTGTTGAGTCACTTAAAGAACTTTTTACACATTTTGAAGTAAGAACCAATGAGTTGAAGGATTTAAAAGAAAAATATGTTGATTTGGTACAACAGCAAAAATCAACTCTATTGGATCTGAAAGCTTCTGAACAAGGACTTAGGGGCTTTGACTTCATGTGTAAAACGTATGAAGATCAGCTCAGGTTCTTATGTCAGAAGCTACAAGGAAAGTGTAATGAAAAACCTTTAAGTAACCATGAAATTGCTCTTGAAGATTTTATTATATCTGGCATTGACAGAAGCAGAGTGGCTTCTATGATTTATAGCATTTACAAGAACAATGGCAGAGGAATTGGTTTTCCAGAAGTGAAACTTGAGAAAACCAATCTAAAATCTTGTTGTGGATGCATCAAGGAAGGTCTGAAAACCTTCTTCGTACCAGAAGGTGCTGAGTTGGAAACTGTTGTTCAATCAGAACCTGAAGCTTCTAGTTCTAAGGCTAAGATTACTTCAAAGCCAAAGAACTCTAAGTTAAAGGCTATGATCAAATCTGATTCCAAGACTTCAAAGGTTAGGATCCTGAAAAGATCAGAACCTATTCCTCAGAGTCTGGTGAAACCAAAATCTGAGGTTCTGAAGTCTAAGTTTCAGAAGAAGACAATTACTGCTTCTGAAGTACCAAAACCTAAGGTGATGGTTAATCAGAAGCAACCCAACTCACAACACAAGGTACAAGAAGTGAAGAGTAAAGCCTTAAGTACTAACCTTCCAGGACCCATAGGACAATGGGTACCTAAATCTAAAAATGTCAATAATGCAGGTATGTCTAAGAGCAGTGCCAAAGCAAAGATCATGGTACCTAGACAGCGGTTGCTCAAGACACATGACAGGAGAGAAGTCCATGTTCCTCAGTCTAACAATGAAAGAGGGAGGAAATGTGAAGTTTGGAGGCAACCAGTCAGGCAAGATCATAGGTACAGAAACTATTGGTAATTCCTCTACCTCAATTAATAATGTATGGTTGGTAGATGGTCTTGAACATAACCTTTTGAGCATTAGTCAATTTTGTGATAATGTTTATGATGTGCTTTTTGAGAAAACCAACTGTACAGTAATCAACAAGGAAGACAAATCCATTGTGTTCAAGGGAAAGAGAGTTGACAATGTCTACAAAATCAATTTTTCTGAACTGACTGATCAGAAGGTATTTTGCCTTCTATCAGTGAATGATAAGAAGTGGATGTGGCACAGAAGGTTGAGACATGCTAACTGGAGATTAATCTCTAAGCTTAGTAAGTTACAACTTGTCAAAGGCCTACCAGACATTGACTATCATTCAGATGCACTTTGTGGTGCATGTCAGAGAGGGAAAATTGTGAAATCATCTTTTAAAGCCAAAGACATTGTTTCAACCTCCAGACCCTTAGAACTACTCCATATTGATTTGTTTGGACCAGTTAGTACTGCATCCTTATATGGAAGTAAATATGGATTAGTCATTGTTGATGATTACAGCAGATGGACTTGGGTGAAATTCATAAAGAGTAAAGATGTTGTTTGTGATGTATTCAGTAGTTTCTGCACTCAAATTCAATCTGAAAAAGAATCAAAAATTTTGAAAGTCAGAAGTGATCATGGTGGAGAATTTGAAAATGAGCCATTTGAAGCTTTTTGTGAAAAACATGGAATTTTCCATGAATTCTCTTCTCCTAGAACTCCACAACAAAATGGGGTTGTAGAGAGAAAGAATAGAACTTTACAAGAAATGGCCAGAACCATGATTCATGAAAACGATTTACCAAAACATTTTTGGGCAGAAGCAGTGAATACAGCATGTTATGTTCAAAACAGGATCTATATTAGACCTATTTTGGAGAAAACAGCATATGAACTCTTTAAAGGAAGAAAACCCAATATCTCTTACTTTCATCAATTTGGATGTACATGTTACATTTTGAATAACAAGCTCTACCTAAAGAAATTTGATGACAAGGCCCAAACAGGAATCTTTGTAGGTTACTCTGAAAGGTCAAAGGCATACAGAGTGTACAATTCAGAAACATTCTGTGTTGAAGAATCTATGCACGTTAAATTTGATGACAAAGAGCTTGAAGATAAAACTTCAAAGCAAGGTGAAAGTTTTCCAGAACCTGATCAGATAGCTGAATCTGAAGAAAGTCCAGAAGCTGAACCCACATCAGAAGCGCAAGATGAAAGTGCTTCTGATGAAGCACAAGATGGCTCACATCAAGCAGATCCTCCCAGAAACACATTCAAGCACAAGTCTTCACATCCTGAGGAGCTAATCATTGGAAACAAAGATAGTCCAAGAAGAACAAGATCTTACTTTAGACAAGAAGAATCAATGATTGGACTGATCTAAATGATTGAACCCACAACAGTTGATGAAGCACTTTCAGATGATGGATGGATCTTAGCTATGCAAGAAGAGTTGAATCAATTTCAAAGAAATGATGTGTGGGATCTGGTACCCAAACCTCAGCACAAGAACATTATTGGAACAAAATGGGTATTCATAAACAAGTTGAATGAGCAAGGAGAAGTAACGAGGAACAAAGCCAGACTTGTTGCACAAGGGTATAGTCAACAAGAAGGCATTGATTACACTAAAACATTTGCTCCAGTTGCAAGATTGGAAGCAATCAGGTTACTTCTATCATATGCAGTTAATCATGTCATAATATTATATCAGATGGATGTCAAGAGTGCTTTTCTTAATGGTGTCATTGAAGAAGAAGTGTTTGTTAAGCAACCTCCTGGATTTGAGGATATTAAATGTCCTGACCATGTTTTTAAACTGAAGAAATCACTATATGGCTTGAAACAAGCTCCCAGAGCTTGGTATGATAGACTAAGTAATTTCTTAATCAAAAATGATTTTAAAAGAGGACAGGTTGATACAACACTCTTTAGAAGGACCCTTGGGAAAGATATTCTTGTTGTGCAAATATATGTTGATGATATAATATTTGGTTCTACTAATGCATCTCTTTGCAAGGAATTTTCTAAGTTGATGCAGGATGAATTTGAAATAAGCATGATGGGAGAGCTGAAGTTCTTCCTTGGCATTCAAATCAACCAATGCAAAGATGGAGTCTATGTTCATCAATCAAAGTATACAAAGGAGCTTCTGAAGAAGTTCAAGCTTGAAGATTGTAAAGCGATGAACACTCTAATGCACCCTACGTGCACCTTAAGCAAAGAAGATGAAGGAGCTAAAGTAGATCAGAAGATGTACAGAGGTATGATTGGTTCTTTGTTATACCTCACTGCATCTAGGCCAGATATTTTATTCAGTGTATGCTTGTGTGCAAGATTCCAATCAGATCCTAGAGAATCTCATATGACTGCTGTCAAGAGAATCTTCAGGTATTTGAAGGGAACAACTAATCTTGGACTCCTCTATAGGAAATCCTTAGATTATAAGCTAATTGGATTTTGTGATGCTGATTATGCTGGTGATAGGATTGAAAGAAAGTCAACCAGTGGCAATTGTCAATTTCTGGGTGATAATCTTATATCCTGGGCTAGCAAAAGACAAACAACTATTCCTATGTCTACAGCAGAAGCAGAATACATTTCAGCTGCAAGTTGCTGCACACAACTACTTTGGATGAAACATCAGTTGGAAGACTATCAGATAATTGCTAACAGTATTCCCATTTATTGTGATAATACTGCTGCTATTTGTTTGTCTAAAAATCCAATTTTGCATTCAAGAGCTAAGCACATTGAAATCAAACACCATTTTATCAGAGATTATGTTCAAAAAGGAATTTTTAGATATACAATTCATTGATACTGAGAATCAATGGGCTGATATATTTACTAAACCTTTAACTGTTGAAAGATTTGATTTTATAAAGAAAAATTTGAACATGCATTACGTGTCTGATTAAAGTTTGCTTGCTCCTGAATAGAATTTTAGGTTCTGAAGTCAGTTCAGAAGCAGTAGTCTATCAGAAGCTCTTTACTGAGGTTCTGAGGAAAACTCGCTTCTGATGATGACGTCAGCATCTGAAGTCCAGAAGCTGGATTTTATGCTTCTGAATAGTAGAGTTAGTGGAAACGGTGGGAGTTACTTTTTATGGTAACTTCTGGCCCACTAACTTGGTAGTTACTCTGAGAGTTTCTGACGTGGCCTATCTGTATTGGTGTATAACTTAGAAGGGCAATGATGATTCGCTAGCTTTGAAAGTATTTTCACGCACCCCCAATTAGTCATTAATGTTATGTTTGTTTGTCTCTTTTAAATTGCAATCGTTTTACTCTTAACACTTTGTCAATTCACACACTACTCACTCACAACAAACACATTTGCTCTCAAACCTGTTATTGCGAAGTAAGCGCATTCTCTCAACCCTAGAACCCTAAAATCTTCATCTTCTTTAAATCTTCTTCAATCATCATCAATGGCATCATCAAGCTCACAACGAGAAGTTTCAGAATCCACTGCACGAATGATCCCTGAATATGACTACAGAGGTAGAAGCATGAAAGTGGAAGAATGGGATTTACTGGTTCAGATAGAAAATCCGGTTGATTTTGACTCACTAGCTTTTCATCAATGTTGGATCAGAAGCGACTATGAAGAGCAAGGACTCATGCAATACTTCAAAATGTTGAATGGACCAACATACGAAGCATTGGTCAGGCACTTCTTGGTTAGAGCAAAAGTTTATAATAGAGCAGCGTCCATAGCTGAAGAAAGTCATATGGTTCTGCTCTATCCAGAACTGGAAGGAAAATCTAGAAAAGAAATGGGACTTGAGCCATTTACTGGAGATGAAATCAGGTCAAGTATCTGTGGTATTCCAGTGAGAATTACACAGTGGCATATAAAAGCTGTTCTTGGTCTAAAAGCTTCCGGAAATTACTCTGGAATTGATCTTTCCAGTACTGATGAAGAACGCATCTGGAAAGCAAGAGCAAACATGGTGATATACAATTCTCCAAAGGAAGGGAAGTATGCTGATTTGGGCATGGAAACTAAGTTGCTTCTGAAGATTCAGAATGAGAACTTACTACCATGTGGTGGATGTGAAAAACCAAATTTGGCACAGGAAGTCTTTCTCCAGCACTTCATCAAGAAGGAAAAGGTGAACGTGTCCAAATATATGTTCAAGTGCCTGATAGAATGTCTGAAACAGAGTCAGCTGTTGGATAAACCCTGGGTTCCCTATGGAAGGCTTTTATCAGAGATATTCTATCAAGGAGGTGTTCTGGACAGTCTAAGCAGCTCTCAAGCCTTCATAGATGAGCTACTTGATGCTAAGACTGGAGCATTCATAAATGCTCAAACTCTCAAGAATATGAAGCTGATCAGCAAGGTCACCAAGCTTAAAACTGACTTAAGTGAATCCCATGTCTTGTCTGATCTTATGAGAGATTTTCCACCTATCTGCAAGCAGGATCCTCTTGATGTGCAGATGTACTACATCAAGGAGCACTTTGAGGCAACCAACGAAGTCATCAGATTAGAGGATGTACCTGAGGAAATGTATGGTGGTGATCTGCCACGAGCCAGAGGCAGAAAGTCAAAGAGGAAGATGACTAAAGAAGAATATCTGGAGGTTGAAAAATCTGCGAAGAAGGCTAAAGTCATTTCTGATAAGCTTGAAATTGGTGGGTCTGGAATGACATCAATTGAAAAAGCTGCTGAAGATATGGACTCAACGTTGACACTGGATATTGGTATTGCTCTTGATCAACCTGCAATACCAAAGAAGAAAAGGAAGCAAGCGGTAAGGAGGACAAAGGATTTTCCTCAGGTTACCCAGAAAGCTGAAGCTGCTTCTGATTTTACTTTGAAGGATTTACAACGGAAGAAGGCAGAAGCTGAACAAATCTTGGAAATTGCATCTGAGCTACAAGAGTCTGTAGTTTCAGAAGCTAAGCAACTGATGCTGATGGAAAGTGAATCTGCTAAGAAGGACTCTGAGTCTGAACCAGAAGAGGTAGTCAATATATCATCAGATTCCGCATCCCCATCATCATCAGACTCTGATGATGATAAACCCATAGCTCAACTTCTTCGAAAACCAGTAAAAAGCCATCCAACATCAACCAAAACCAACAAAAAGCCCTCTCAGTCAAGCTCGTATGAACCAGTTGGTCATATAATCAATCAGAAGTTGGCTGAAATGGCTGAGCAGAGAGAAAAAGTCATTGATACTATTCTTCGCCATCACCCTCAACCTCTTAACATTCAACCACTCAACATGATTCCTCCAGAAGATGTTAAACCAACCTCAGAAAAAGCCTCTGAGACAACTCCAGAAGTAGCTGCTTCTGATAAAGTTGTTTCAGAAAGCCCCCATCAACAACCACCTGAACCACACAAACCCACATCACCCCCACAATCACCAGTAGCTAACATTGACCCCCAACCCAACACTCAAACATAAACTTCACCACAACAACCTCCAGCTGAAACTGTTACTGAACCTCAACTCAACCATCAAACAGAGCAAACTTTGCCCAACCCAACTCCCATGGATATTGACAATTCTCAAGTCAATGTCCAAGCCTCAGCCTCAACCACACACATTGCTTCTGACCAACCATCTTCATCAACTCCATATCAACACCTCATCATCCTAGTTTCTAGCCCTGTTCAAGAACCTGTACTTAGTGACTCTGACCTAGAAACTCTTGAACAACCACCCCCTAACACCCTGGAATCTGGAGATTTTGACGATGAGCTACTCAAGGTCCTTTCTGGAATGCATGATCTGGTGGATCAAAGAAGGACAATTGATCTCACCAATGCATATGAAGAAGCGTGGGCATCACTTCAAGAGAGAGCTAATGAAGTGATAAGGGCTGTCAAAGACAAATGCATCAGAATCAAGAGAGCTTCTGTTAGAAGGTTAATGGAGAATTTGAAGCACAGACTCAGAGTTAGAAGTCCAAGACTGCTTCTGGAAAACAAGCCATTCTTCTCAGAAATGGACTACTTGACCAGAGAAGCAAGGATGTTCAAGCTTCTGAGGCAGCAGATGGCTCAACAGCAACAAGAAGCTAGAGAAAGGGAAAGGGCTCTTCTCCAGAGGCAACAACAGCTTGAAGAACTGTTGCAGAAGCAAATGGAAGAAATAGAGAAGATGAAGAAACAACAACAAACCAACCCTTAGTTGCACACCTTAGTGTTTTCTTTTGTTTGTTGTTTGTTTTAGCTCTTTAGTTCTTGCTTCTGAAACTGTCTTGTTTTACTTCTTAATGCTTCTGAATGCTTAAATGGTTCTGACTGCTTAACTAAGTCTGATATGCCTGGATATTCTTGTTCATATACATATACATTGATTTGATTTACTTAGTTATTCTTGCTCTGATTGTATTATTGATAAGTCTATAGGCTCTGAGTTTATACTCTCTTCATGTTTGAGTTTTTCTCAAATCTTTTTGTCTTTTATGTTTGTTTTTTTTGATAATGACAAAAGGGGGAGTATATGTGATAATATTTAAAGGCTCTGAGCCCCATTAATAATATTTGAAAATTATTTTGAAAAACTTCTATCATTTTTTTACCTTAAGGGTATAAGCTATGAACGAAAGAAGGAGTATCAAATTTCAAATAAAATTAATTGAACCATTCTTCTTATCTATAAGTTAATTCTTTCAATTGTGCTCTGATATTTTTTAAGTGCTAAAATGAATTTAATTAACCTGGATAGAACTTAGGGGGAGCTTACAAACCTCACCTTAAAGACTATCAGACTCAGGGGGAGTTTGAGCTTACAAACCTCAGATTCTGAGCTTACAAACCTCAGAACCCCAAGGTCAACTTGTTAATAAGATTAACAACAATTGATCAATTTTAAATACTATTGTTTGTCATCATCAAAAAGGGGGAGATTGTTGGAACAAAATGTGTTTAACAATGAACCTTAAAGAGTTTTGATGATAACAAGGTATTAAAAATTGTAAATTGGACTAGCTAATATTTGTTCAAGTGTACAGGACCATAATTAAAAAGTTACATCATTTATTGGTTCTGAATGAGCAAATAAAGAGCAAAGGAAACAACAAAATTTGAAGCTTGGACGCTCCTGAAGGCAACGTGCTACTGAAGAGATAAAGCGCTTCTGAAGAAAGAATAGTGCTCCTGAAGATTAGTGCTACTGAAGACAAGAGGTCCAGAAGCCATTTCATCAGAAGCTGTATTATCAGAAGCTGCCTCATCAGAAGCTGTATTATCAGAAGCTGCCTCATCAGAAGCCATTTCACCAGAAGCTGAAGATCAACTGGATTTGCAAAGATTCAAGGATTGAAGAATCATCACTGCAAAAGCTGTCTATTGGATTCGAAAACACAACAAAAGATTAGTGGAATTTTGCAACGGTCATTTCAAAGGTGTTTGAAGGCATGTGTTTGCAATTTTGGATGAAAGCGTTGACATTGTACTTTGTACGAACTGTACAACCACCTTCTCCACTACTTTGTTTTGTGTCCACGCTACAAGACAAGAAAACAGCTCCAGAATACGGTTTTGCCTGCATATATGTTCCTTTGGATAAGGAATGGAATTCAAATTGGTTCTTCATAGGACAACAACCAAATCAAGCAAAAGTTCAAAGGTGAAAGATCAAGCTTCAACAACGACTCTTTGATGTGCTGGCAATTTCACAACGTCTCTTTCACACCTCTATATAAAGGAGTGAAGACTTAGAGAATTGGCAATGTTGAACAACAGACTCTCAACATTTTTACAAGTGCCAAACCTCTGCTGAAATTGTTCTGCATTCACTTAGAATTTTTGTGTATCAAATTCATATCTTAGAAATTCTTAAGTCATTGAGTCTGTATCTGATTTGTATTGTGAGCACCTCTGATTGTATATCAAGTGTTCAACCTTAAACAATTTTCTGTGTAATTTTGTTTAGCTAGAAGTCTCTTGCAGTTGTGCTTGAGCAGGAAGTCTCTTGATTGTGTTCTTGAGCATAGGAAGTCTCTTGCTTGTGTGCTTGAGCAAAGGAAGTCTCTTGCTTGTGTGCTTGAGCAATTGTAATCAGATATTACTCTTAGTGAAATCTCCTTGGAAGTGCAAGGGGGACTGGACTACTTCCGGTTTGTGGAAGGAACCAGTATAATTGCTTTGTGTCGTTCTTCTTCTCTCTCTCTGTTTATTCCGCTGCATTTAGATTCTGATTCTCACTTCAGAAGCTGTCTCACTTAGCTTCTGACCAATGTGTTCAGTTTTTAGAGAAACGAAGAATTTTCAAAAACACAATTCAACCCCCCCTGCTTGTGTTTTTCTCACCTTCAGACTGCCGGTGCTTTGAATGCGGTGGTGGTGACGGTGGTGGAATACGTCAGAATGCTTCTTGGAGAGGATGGGGGTGTGTACCTGCAGGCACTCCGACGCTCAAGTCAGTAGAGATCAGAGAGTGAGGGTTTAGAGGAAGAAAGGAATTCTACCTTGGGGACTGCAGTGAGTCCCCTATTTATAGAGGTGGAGAGCTGCAGAGCCGCAGAGCCGTTGGAGAGGCACACCTGGCTCCGGCGGTTACGAAATCGTGGGAAGTGTAACCGCCGGAGAGTTTATTGCGGGAACGTGCATAATGTGCAAGAGAGACGTTGGAGTTCGTTTGAACCGGTCTCTTTGCTTCGTGCACCTCCTTTCAGGAGAGGGGGTAAGTTGTGAGCAATAATGCCAAACGTGGAGTTTGGGCTTAGAGTGGTATTGTGCCTAAGCGGATGGGCCAAAAATCCTTTTGGCAGGTCGAGAACAGTAGCCCCCCAAGTCGTTGCTCTTGATGAAGAGTGATGACTTAGAGTGATGACCTCAAGGGGAATCCAGTTGGTATGTATCCCCGTGTTAGGGGAAGAGATGGATCTTGTTAGCGGACTCATGTAAGCCTTGACTTGGAGGATCGTTTGTGAGGTGGACTGAGAATGCTGAGAATTTGGGCCGGTTAGGCTCGCCTGTCTAAAAGTGTTTGTTGTCCCTCTAACGATGTAGGTTCACCTGTCAATGTGGCGGAGTCTGGCATATGTATGTCCGGCGGTGAGATCGGACGGAAAGATTCCCTCGTCAGGAAGTTTGGTCGGATGTCACTCCATAATTAATGCCAACGCCTCGAGGAGGAAGTTTGGTTTCTGAGTGACACGTGTGAAAGCTGTTGGTAGCACTTGAGTGCCTATAGTTTCCAGCGTGTTCTCAGGTTGTATTTCCGAGGTGTCATCATCACCATTGATTGGATCCTGACGTTCGTAGAACCGCAGTGAAGGATCATAGCCCTTGGATAAAGAGGTAGGATTGAATCTGAACCGTCGAAGCAGCGCTTTAGAAGAGGAGTGGCGAGTGAAGGGATGCACCGGATAGACTTTGTGACTTTTGAGTGGTTTGTGAAACGAGTATAAATAGTTCCACTGTTGTTTTGGAGAGTCACTGCATTTTCGAATTTCTCTGAGACTTTAGAGATGTCTCCCAGTTTCCAAAAATAAAGTTCTTCCGGGTTTTCGCATTCCTTCGTAACTTCATTCTCTTCTTCTTCACAGGTAGAGTTCTGTTGATTCATCTCTTTTACTTCCATATTTTAGTTTCTGTTCTTCTTTAGAAACTGTAGGAATGCATGCTTCTAGGGCAGGAGTAGTTTGACTCGGTGGTTTCTGCCGTTGGTTTAGGCGATTTCCACCGTGCATCAAAAAGTTTTGTAGATATGCTGTCTGTTTTCTATTTAGTGTTTAGAAAAACATTGGCGACAGGCTTGGGTTTATCCCATAAGCTTTAGGTCTGTTCGCTGAGTGTAGATCCCCTCAATGCGTGAATTGAGTTTCTAGACCTCTTAGCTTTTTATGGTAGCGATTTGATCCCTTCCTTGCCATGGCCGACCTGATAGGTGAAGGAAGGGTGGATCTGACTGTTAGATTCACTTTTTCCCTTGCTTTTTTCAGATCTGTCATGGCTGACGAGGGAGTTGCTGCGTCCGTCGTTATGAGGTCCGGAGAGGAGCCCTTAGAAACTAATTCGGTGTTTGCCGCCGATGGTGTGAACGAAGCACCTTTTGACCTCATCGGTGAAGGTAGAGATTGGGAGTTGATTATGCCGAGCACGTCCAACCGGGTGTGTTCGGAGTATGAAAATTATGTATTCCCATGTATGAAGTGGTTTTCAAGGACATGGGTTTTCGGTTCCCTTTCTCTAACTTCCAGCGGGAGGTGCTTCGCTAGACCAAGTTGTCACCTACTCATATTCATCCCAATTCTTACGCCTTCATGAGGGTTTTTGAGCTGTTGTGCAATTACCTTTGCATCCCTGCTTCCAAGAACGTCTTTTTCTCCTTCTTCACCGTACAGCGGGGTACGGACTGGGTTTCTTTTCGTCAGACCCATAAGATGTTTGAGGCCTTTGCCGGGAAGATCCGGAGTTTCAAAGAGCGCTTCTTTCTGGTTCGGCCCAAGAGTACGGCTGCTCTGGAAAATCTCTTGGAAGATGCTAAGGAAAGCGAGCAGGAGCGCCGTCCTTTTTTCCACTTGTGTTGGTCTCAGGACCATTTTGCTTATGAACCGAAAGACTTCGGTCGAACCGTCGCCACTCTGACTGACGAGGAAAAGGGCCTTCGTCAACAACTTTGGGCTTTCATTGAATCCCTTCCCCAAAGGGTTAAGACTGACCGACGGGGGGACCCTTTGATGAATGCGGATGGGACCCCAGTAACAGAGCCCCGCTTCATCAATACTTATGAGTTGTTGACCTCTGACGATTCTGATACCTGCCTTGGTAGTTTATTGTTTTCTTTTTGCTCTTGTCTCCTTTGTTGCCTTTTTGCTTGTTTCTCCTAACTGACGCAGTTTCCTTTGTCTTTGTGTTTGCAGAGAAAATGAAGAAGGATTTGGGAGCCCTTGTAAATGCGGCGAGCAAAAAGATCTCGGCCAAGAAAAGGCGCAAAAACGTCCAGTCCCTGGAGCATCTGATTTCTGGATCTGGTCCTGGCTCAACCCCTGATTCCGTGGTGAATTTGGACAGGGAGGAGCCATCTGAGGAGATGGTGCAGGACCCTGCTAAGAGGCAGAGGGTGAGAGTGTCTTCTGAGGACCTAATCACGCCGATCAAGGCCGTTCCCATCCGTTCTGAGAAGGGAGACTTCCTCCAGTTGCCGAGGGTATGGTCCGAGCCGGAGCTGTGTGGCCCTCAGTCGACCCTTTTCTTGGATGATTCAGAGTTAAGGATTATCCAGGATCTGGGTCCAGCAGGCCGGAGCAAGGCAATAACTGATGGGGTTATTGCCACTATTAAGGCTTTGGAGGTTGCTGCTACCCTGAACAACGCTTTTCTGGACCGTGAGGTTCGGGTCGATGCTCTGGTGCGGGAGAGGGACGCTTTGATCGCCAAGGTTGCCGCTCTTAAGGAGGATCAAAGGAGCAAGAGGTCAGTCGCTGAAGAGCATGACTGTCAGCTTGCTTCTTTGAAGGAACAGTTGTCTGGAGTTGAGACTGCTCCTTAGCAAGCAACCGACTCCTCTCAGAAGCTGGCGGAGGAGAAGGCTTCTTTGGAGGAGGCTCTGAAGAAGGCGGACCTTCCTGGAGAGGATGAGGCGGAAGACCTTGTTGTTCTGCGGCGCGCCGGCCTTGTGGACAGGATTGGTGAGCTGGAAGGAAGCTTGGTGGAGGCCCTCCAGCTTGGCTTTGATCGGGCGGTGGCCCAGTTGAAGGTGACGAACCCTGGCATTGAGTTGAATGTCGAAGGAATTCATCCTCTTAGCGAGGTGAAAGACGGGGTGATCGTTCCACCTCTTGATCCTGAGGAATAAGACGGGCATGTTGATGAAGCCCAGGCCTGATGAGGCCTTGTAATTAATCTCTTGTTTAAAAACCACCTTGTAATGACATTGTGCGCCCTTAGTGGTTTTAGCACCTTATAATATGATTGTTCTCTTCTCAATTATACTTGTTTTTGAAGTGTATGATTTACTTTCAAGCACAATGTTTTGAGTTTTGCATGCTCGTTGTGAGGCTTTTTAGTACTGTTTGAAGTATTGTTTGAGAGCGAATTATCTATCTATCTTTTATGTCCGATAAACTGTGATAATTCGTATGCTCTTAGCTGCTGTCGAGGGCGAACTATCTATCTGCCTTATGTTTTTGACAGATTGCAATAATTTGTGCGCTCTTAGTTGTTCAACTTACGAACTTGTCCGCTTGCGAAGCTCTTGAAGTTGAGTGTGCCGGGATGGGATTCCCCCCGCAGTCATTATTTCGACGAAGTGACTTAATGACTGAAGAATCTTGCATGCCCACCCAGCGTTTTGTGGTTTTGATTTGATGAAATCAAAGTTGTGCCTTTTGCTTTCCAGGTAATAGTTCACTTTGCTTTGGAAAGTTTTTACCTTTGCGTAGCTTTTGCAAGGAAGAGCTCGGGCCAGAAGTTTTCTAACTGTTTACGCGGAGTATAAGTTAGAGGTATTTGCACATCCAAGAGATTGTTTATCTGAATGTGTGTCCAAAGTCATGGACGTGTAACAGCGGATGAACGAGAGAATTTTTTCTAAGTTCCCTCCACTGAGGCGTGAAACACCCATCGCGAGCTGGGGTTCTACCTAACATGCCAAGCAGTGATGCCGCAGCGGTAAGCGTACATACTGAGGAGTAAGAGAATTTGTTATGTGAAATCCTCTCATCCTTTTTCTTTTTGGAATCGGAGTGGCACGACTTTCCTCTTCCGTTTATTTGCTCACTGGGGAGCGATGAGTTCGTTGTATCGAACTAAGTACGTACATTAGAGTGAGTTGGCGTTGTTTTGCCATCTAAGTGTAGTACTTTTTGAGTTTTTCTGCATTCCAAGTCCTTGGAATTGCGTTTCGATGGAGGACTTCGAGTCCGTAGGCTCCTGTGCCGGTCTTCATCCGGATCCTGAAGGGGCCGTCCCAGTTGGCGGCGAGCTTCCCTTCTTCGGAATCCTTCTAGTATCGCCGGAGGACGAGGTCACCCACTTCGAATTCCCTCATTATGACCTTCTTGCTGTGTCGAGCGGCTATTTTTTGTTTTAGCGCTGCTTCTCGCAAGGTCGCCCCGATCCTGACTTCGTCGACAAATTTGAGCTCTTCACGCAGGTTCGCCGTGTTGGCGTGGAAGTCAGTACTGTAGTCAGTGCGCCATGTGAGCTCGGTTATCTCAATGAGCAAAACTGCTTCTGTCTCATACGTGAGTCGAAAGGGTGACTCGCCAGTTGTAGAATGGGGAGTGGTTCAGTAGGCCCAGATGACTGCGTGTAATTCCTCCGCCCATTGTGTTTTGGCCGCGTCTAGCCTTCGTATTCCTCGTAGAACTACCCTGTTTGCAGCCTCGGCGAGGCCGTTGGCTTGAGGGTGTTCGACGGAGGTGAAGCTTTGTTTGATGCCGATATTCCTTAGGTAGTCCTGTAACCTTTGGTCTGTGAACTGTGTACCATTGTCGGATATCACTAATGCTGGTACTCCGAATCTTGCTAAGATGTTCCTTTTGAAGAAATGGAGTACGTTTTTAGCCGTGATTTTGGCTAATAGTTCTGCTTCGATCCATTTGGTTGAGTAGTCGATTGCAACGACCAGATATTTGAGTTGCCCGGAGGCTTTAGGAAATGGTCCCAGAAGGTCGATGCCCCACCATGCGAAAGGCCAAGGAGAAACCAAGGATGTTAGCTCAGCAGGTGGTGCTAGGTGCATGTCCCCATGTCGCTGGCATTTATCGCAGAGGTTCACGTAGTCTTGGGCGTCTTTCAACATAGTAGGCCAGTAGTACCCTGCTTGTAGGACCTTTTTTGCAAGAGCTTTTGCACCAAGGTGTTGTCCGCAAATGCCGTCGTGGATGTCGGCAACGACTTCTTGGGTCTCGTTAGGTTCTAGGCACTTGATTAGTGGAATGGTGATGCCTCTTTTGTACAAGGCTCCTTCCACCAATGTGAATGAGCAAGCCCTTCGTTTCAACTTTGTTCTTTCCTGTGGATTGGTAGGGAGTTCACCATTCTCTATGTATCAAGATATGGGTCCTCTCCAGTCTTCCATCCCGATGATCGAGTTGATCTCTTGATGCAGAGTTTTGATGTTATGGATGCTTGGTTCGCCAAGGACCTCTTGTAATACTATTTTGTTTCCGTTCGCAGTTCGCGTACTTGTGAGTTTTGAAAGAATGTCTGCCCGAGTATTCTGTTCGCGGGGAACGTGAGTTACTTCTACGGCGTCAAATTCTTTCATTTTCTCTAGTACTAACTGGACGTACTTTTGGAGGTGGTCTTCTTTTACTTGGAACTATCCTGTGACTTGAGAAGCCACTAGTTGCGAGTCAGTAAAGATTTTCACCTTTTTGGCCCCCACGTCTTTGGCGGTTCGCAAGCCAGCCAGGAAGGCTTCATACTCTGCAGTGTTATTGGTAACAGGAAAAGATAAAGCGAGGGAAATTTCAACAATGGTACCTTTGTTGTCTTCTATAATTATTCCGGCTCCGCTTCCTTTAGAGTTGGACGATCCATCTACGAAGATGGTCCATTCTTCAGGGCTTTCCTCGGTTGGGAAAGTCATCTCGGCGAGGAAGTCGGCGAATACCTGAGCCTTTAGTGCCTTTCTGGATTCGTATTGAATGTCGAACTCGGATAGCTTGAGCGACCATTTCATCATCCGACCGGCTACGTCTGGGCGACCCAAGATTTGTCTGATGGGTTGGTTTGTCCTGACTATCACCGTGTGCACTAGAAAGTACTGCCTTAGTCTTCTGGCTGCGGTGAGGAGTGCGAGTGCCACCTTTTCGATCCTCTGGTACCTTGTTTCAGGTCCCAACAATGCTTTGCTGGTGAAGTATACTGGTTTCTGCCCCTCCATCGTTTCTCTGATGAGGACGGCGCTTACCGCGTCAGAGGAAAGGGAGAGATATAGGTACAGTACTTCACCTTGATCTGGTCGCGACAACACTGGTGGTGCAGAGAGCATTACTTTGAGGTGCTGCAAGGCAGTTTCGTACTCGTCTGTCCATTCGAACTTCGTTTCTTTCCTCAAGAGTTTGAAGAAAGGAAGTGCATGTTGAGCGGACTTGGCCACGAACCTAGAGAGAGCGATCAACATTCCGTTGAGTGTTTGGATGCACTTCTTGGAGGAGTGCATCTTTGCTCCATTTCACTTTGCTCAATTTACCCCATTTGAAGACATGGATGTGTGACATGTGGAAAAAATAAAATCAATGGTTGTGATTAAATGGTTTGGAAAAAGCAATTTTTTTAATGAGAAAAAATCCTACGCGCTTTCTACTCTGAAACAAATCCCACGCGCTTGCAAACTCTCCTTCTTCCTTCTCAGATAGTACCTCTCTCCCTCCCATCGCCACCGCCGGCACTGCCGCCGCCGCCACCGCACCTCTCCCTCCATCCACTGGCGCACTCTCCCCCCTTCTGATTAAGAAAAAATTCATTCCATAAAAAAATTATTTAAGAAGAATTGAGTTGCTTCATTTCATGGATTATGACTTTGTTCTCTGCAAAGTGACCTTCATTGGATTAACGCTGGCTTGATCTAATAATAATGAATCTCAATTCCCAATTTTGGCAACTATGTAGTTTGTCCCTAATATGGAATCCATATGAATTTTTTAACACTGAGCTAAACGATAAAATCTCCATCTCCTATTATTTGTGTTAACTAATGGATGGGATAGGATGTGAATTACTGCAGTTGCAAACTATCTGATGCGAGACTGAATCAAGATTATACTGATACAACAACACCAACTCAAAGAAGTGCAATTGTCCATATTTTACGTTCTTAATTTCTGAACCCATACAAAAGAATTCATAATAAAATGAAAACGCTTGATTCAGTTAGCCCCTTTATGGTGTTTATGGTTGACAAGGCTTGTTCTAGATGTTATTAAAATTTTATGTTGGTCTTGGTTTGTAGCTGGAGCTAGAGTTAAAGATTGTTTCAATGTGCTCTAACCCTCTGTCCCGTCTTTAAAGTGATTAAAATTATATGAACATACATAATTAATCATAGGTGGTTCTGCTTCACTACTCGAAATTTTCATTGATACGCATCACTACTCGAAACTGATATATTTCCCCTTATGAACAACCATATTTCTTGGAGTACATTAGTACTCGAAACTGATATATTTCTCTTTCTTTCCATTGATAGGCATCACTATTACGGCTGGTTTGGTTGTGGGATTTACTGCCCTTGCAACAATTATTGTCAGTTACAAATTTTCAGTCTTGCAGTTATATTAAGCGGCGTTGGTTGATAGTCAATTAGGCAGAATGGAATGTGGCAGATCAATGCTCTATTCTTGCCATAGGAACTATACATGTCCTCTTGTCAGTACAAATAGGAGAAAATGCCTAACAGCAAAATATTCTTGATACAAGTCCTTTTCTCTTTCTAGTGGCATTCCTTGTGAATGAATTTCTTTTTCTTAACAGCAAAATATTCTTAAGAGAAAAATCATGAAATGTGAATGTATATGTCTTCATTTATACACGAGACAAGAATATTATGTTGCGGTGTGAAGTCGCTGCGTTTGATTGTATAACATTAGTAACGTCACTGAAATTGGCATACTTCAATTTATGATAACAATGTTAGAAAACAACATTCTGAAGTCGCAACATTTGTTTTTTTTATTAGTAACGTCGTCGTAATTGGAATATTTCAACTAATGATAACATCGCAATTGAAAATACTAGCAGCGCATAATATCATAAGTAATAAAAACACCGCAACTTGACAAACGCGGCTGAACAGAAATTGAAAATAGCAGCAGCACATAATATCATAAGTAATAAAAACACCGCAATTTGACAAAAGCAGCTGAACAGAAATTGAAAATAGCAGCAGCACATAATATCATAAGTAAAAAAAAAACACCGCAATTTGTCATATAATGATTCAGGTTTTGAATTAAGGCCTTGGCCGAAAACTGTAAAAGCTAATAGCAACATGTTGCAAGGCCATGACTCTTAAAATCAGCACCTATAATATTACAAAAACACCTTTAAGTGTCCACAAAGGTAACGACATAGCAGAAGGAACAAAAACAGCCCAGCAAATAAAAACCAGGAACAAAAACAGTTCAACAGCCAATCGAATGTGAATGTATGTGTCAGCTTGACTTGGTTATGACTCTTGGATTGTAGCTTGATGTTGAGTTCCATTGCCAACTTGACTTGATTGTGTCGCTTGAAGTGTAGTTTCTTGCTGCATAATGTAAGAAAAGATAAATAAATAATATGGTTTCTTACCGGTAACGACTGTACTAAATTTAATACATAGATAAAAACTACATACCGGTAATGACTGTACTAAATTTTCACCAGATCTCTTTCTCTTGGAGCACATCTTTGTCTTTTTATCTTTTTTCTCAATCCAAGATTTATATCGCTTTTTCCGCTTGCGTGAACTTTCTCGATTAGCTATGCCTTATGCCATACCAACAGTGTCCACATTGTCAATTTCATCATTTGCAATTGATATGGATACATGAACCATGCCCCCTGATTCTCCATCCACATACTTTTTGGCCAACATATCATCAATTATTTTGCTGGACTCTTCATAAACTTTGGACAAAAATGTGTAAGTTTCATGAGTTTTTGAAGCTTTGTTGGTTAACTTAACCATTCGAGGACATAACTCATTGTATCGCTTCATGAAATGGGCTTTTATGTCTAATTCAACATGCCTCCCTTTCCAATCTTGATCACTTCCCAGCCTTGCATTTCTTGTCCATCGCTTAAGTATATAGGTTTCAGGAATTAACTTAATGTTCATGACATCTAAAACTTTCAAAGCATGACTGCATAAGATGCCATGTGTCTCAAATTACGACAATCACATGAAACTTTTTGTTCCATAGCATTTCCCATAACTATCCTCTCTATTGGATTATCATAGTTTTGTGACAGCATACAAACCTTCTTTCAAATCTTTTACGCAAATGTCTTGATATTCTTCATATTCCTCTTAGAACTCCTCAAATATTCTATGAGTGTAAACATTTGCAGCTTGTATGAGCATACGAGCCTTCTTCATTTTCAATCTAGGAAGCTTATTTTTTGACTCATATTCAGCTTCTGACTATTTGTTTCGTTAACCATTAACAGCTCTTTTAAAGTGTGTAAAAAATTGTTCCAAATTTAAATCAGACTTTAAATGGTTCTTCAAATCAGCATTAAAGCTATCACTTAATTGAGTAGATCTCATACCTGCAGTGAATGTTTTCAGGTTGAAGTTGGTGGTTATGTTCAGCTATAAAATCAGCAACTTTATATTTATCTATCTTCCGATCGAGTGAAATAACCATACGCGCTGAACATTTCGTTCTAATTTCTGCTCTAGGCTCCCCTTTTGGTTGAAGTCTTTTGTCAACACCTCGTACACCCTCTTTGTAGCATGTGAATATTCTTGAAGTCAAAACTCCATCAACTCTGCTTTTATTTCCATATTCTCGACGAATACCAAATCCAATTCTTTTACTATACTCATTATAAAGGTCATAAGCCGCCGCCTCAGAATCAAACTTCATTTCCAAGTGTGGTACATTGTTGGCAATACTTCCTTGTCCGAGTTGCACATTTTGTTCATGAATGTTGTTAACCAATTTATTGACACCATCTGAAAAAACCAAAATTTACAATTAAGGCCACCATAAGTGATGATTTCAAACATAAACTTACATGAATATATGATTACAGTGTTAGAAAACAACATTCTGAAGTCGCGGCAAATGAATAGAAACAACATTAACAAAAATAACTGACGATTTTTTTACAACAACTGAACAAAAACAACATAACAGCAAAAAGCCACTAGAAAAACTTAGACTGCATAAGAATTTATTGATCATAAAGCTATCTATTACTATTAAAAAAACATTGGGGGAAAGGATGGTGATTAGATAAAGTTACACACATAGTGACCATAAAGCTATATATATGTATATCATGTAAGTAATGCATCACGTAAGTGAACCTAGAAACTAATTTTTCAACAACACAGTAAAACAACATCATGTAATAAAGAGACGGCAAATAATAAAATAGAGAAGGCAAACTATATTACCTTTATCAACAACAATGGCAGAGGCACTGGGATGGTTGGAGACGGCGGCGGCGGGTTCGTTAGTGTTGGTAGCGGGACGATGGGGTTCGCTCATGACGCTGACGGAGACCAAGAGAGAGGTCCAGCGGAGAGAGAGAAGGAGAGGTGACGGCGGAGCCGATGGGAAGGAGAGGTGGCTTCGATGATTATGGGGGAGGAAGGTGGAAAGTTGTCTGAGAAAGGAATAAGAAGAGTTTGATAGCAGAGCGCGCGTATTTCATTTCCCTCATTAAAGAATTGATTTTTCCAAGCCATTTAATCACAGCCATTGATTTTATTTTTTCCACATGTCACACATCCATGTCTTCAAATGGGGTAAATTGAGCAAAGTGAAATGGAGCAAAGATGCACTCTTCTTGGAGTGGGGCGTTGGGAGCTCAGTAAATGCTCGGCATTTATCTGGATTCGCTTCGATTCCTCTTTCTATTAGATAGAAACCGAGGAATTTACCCGCCTGGACTCCAAAGGTGCATTTTTCTGGATTGAGTCTCATGTTGTATTTCCGAGTTTGCTCGAACACTCTCTTGAGATGGGCGGCATGATCCACCTCTTGTTGGGATTTTACGATCATGTCGTCCATGTAAACCTCTAGAATGTCGCCCAGAAGTGTCTTGTCGTAAACTCTGTTCATCATACGTTGATAAGTAGCCCCCGCGTTTCGTAGACCGAAGGGCATTACGTTGTAGTAATAGTTCCCTGATTCGGCCATGAAGGCTGTTTTCATTTTATCTTCTTCAGCCATGGGTATCTGATTGTACCCAGAGTAGGCGTCCATGAAGGATAAAAGTTTATAGCCAGAGGAATTATCAACGAGTTTGTCGATGTTAGGAAGAGGATATGCGTCTTTAGGGCAGGCCCTATTAAGATCGGTATAGTCAACACACATACGCCATTTTCCATTAGATTTTTTGACAAGTACAACATTGGAAAGCCAGGTAGTGTATTTGGCCTCGAAAATAAACTTTGCCTCTAGAAGGTCTTTTACAGCTTTTTCTGCAGCTTCTGACTTTTCAGGAGACTGCTTCCTACAACGCTGGGCGACAGCGCTAACTCCGAGATCCACCGTAAGTTGGTGGCAGGCGACGCTAGGGTCGATTCCGGCATGTCAGCTGCGCTCCAGGCGAACAGGTCAGTGTTTTCTCTGAGGCAGGCGATCTGTAACACCCTAAACCTCACATATCATTTTATAATAAAAATATAATAATTATTTAAGCACGGAAGGGTGTCACACATCTTCATCACTTCAAAAGTACTTTATTTAGATTTAAAAAAAAACGTCGCAACAGAATAGTTTCAAAAACTTTAAAGTATACATCTCTTCACAATTTCAACAAAAATTGATTTTACTAGAATTCTAATATATAGTCTAAAATAAAATAAATCCCCAATCCCTAGTGTCACAGATCAGATCTTTGACTCGATAAAGACTCCCAAAAGCAATAAGTAACCGAGTAGGCTCCAAAGCCATCCTCAGAGACTCACTGCTACTAAACTTCTTCTTTCTGCAAATCTACACCACAAGGGTGCAGGCGCCCAACCCGCCACTAGAGGGTGAGAATATATTCAACATAAGAGATGCATAAACACATGTATAGATTCAGATAAAAGAACACAACAATTACATTTAGACATATATGCATCACAGTCAGATATTATTCACATTTAAATATAAAATTTCATTTAATAAAAATCAAATAGGCATCAATCAACATCTTATAACAACATATAAGCATAAACAACATTTAAGAATATCAAGTAGACATTAATAAAATACAAATCATTCGCACATAATCATATAGAAGCACGTAATTGAATATCATATCTTTAAATAGTCACACATCTTAAAATATCACATCTTTTAATTACACATCTTCAAATAAACCTACAGTTATGTATGCAATGTCTCTAACTCGACTCTATATGCATGTGGTACCGGTTTTGGATATCAGAGTTATGTTACTGATTTATCCCCCATCTTTAAACACATCTTTAAATCGGACTGAGCATGAATGCATGAACACCAAGTGCTGACTCAACAAATGCACGTCTTTAAATGACTCGACAAATACACATCTTTATATAACACATCTTTAAATCACACATCTTCAAATAGCACATCTTTATATAACACATCTTCAAATCACACAACTTCAAATAGAACATCTTTATATAACACATCTTTAAATCACACATTTTCAAATCGCACATCTTTAAATTTATTCACATATTTATATACACATAAATAAATATCCACATCTTTGCACATCATTAAATAATAGATCTCAAAATAGCACATAATTATCTATCCCAATTAAATTAAGATGTGTGGCCTTACAAACATGTTTCAAAGAAAATAATTTATGACATGATTATTTTGGATCTTCAAAAGTAGTACGTATCTATAATTTATTTAGAAAAAATCATGTTCCCCTATTTGTCTTTTCTATTTCAAAACTAGTGGCTAATATCATGCTTCAAGAATCCTTAATTTTCATTAACAAATCAAGCAACAGAAGGTACTCCTAATATTAGCGCATGAGTGACGATTGTCATGATACACTATTACGGCTGAAAAAGCTAAATTCATTAGTCAACAATTGACATATTTCCAAACGAAATTGAAATCAAACAAAATTTGATGCATACTCGATTCAAGGGAACAAACCATGTAAACAATTATGACATATACTCTTAATTAAAAATTTGATTTTTGATTCAATCCGCAAACAGTATGACAATGATAAATTGTAGACATGGCATATATGCAAAATAACAAATACCAATCACAACATAGCCACAATTGAATCATAAATTTAGTGCATCAACGTCATGATTTCATAATTAATCACATGCATCCTAAAGATCACAACAATAAATCAGAGCACGCAAGAATTTATTAAATGTTCAAGAAAACAAAGAAGAAAAACACAAACCCTTCACTACCCATATGTTCATACAACCCTTATGAATGAATAGAGACTCCCCCATACCTCTAGTTTGCAGAATTTGATGATGAATTTCTACGGTTAAATCTCTCCCTAAGCTTTTCTCTCTTTGCCTCCTTGCTTTTTCTCTCCACAACCCTAGTTTTCCTTTGGTCTCTAATCTTTTCTCTGTTTTGTTGTAGCCCTCTTTTTCTAATGTTCTCATCTATTTATAATCATCAGCTAAGTTTGTTACTAATCTTTGCTACTTTTGTTACTAATCTTTTCAGATTACTATCTGCAACTCTTTAATCCGTTACTATTCCTTTTGTAACTACACCGTCTTGCTATTCACACTCCCCAATGCTTAAATCGTTAAAGCACTACTCATCTCACTAACTACACCTATTTTCTACCCAGTTTTACTAATTCACCTCCGTTCACACTCTACTTTTTATTCTCTCTAAAAAAACTTTATATTCTTCCTAAATATTATTTTCTCTCACTCTTTAACCGACTAACCAATCCATCTATTTTCCCTTACATATTCTCTTAATAAATATGAATAATTAAATTAATAATATCAAACAAATCAATACTATTAATAATATTAATATCATCTAATAATAATATTTGTGTCAAAAAAAATCTAATAATAATATTAATAAACTAATATTAAAAATCGGGGTGTTACACGATCAGCTGGTTCTTGACAAGCTCAGGGAGATCCTTGCCAATCTTGAAGTTCTTCGAGGGGTTGTTTCCGAAGGGGACCAGCTCGAAGTCACCGTCGGGAACAGATCGAAGAAGTTTCGCGTTGAGCGGATCCTTCTTCTCCCGTTTTTGCTCCTTCAGGTCTTCTTTGGTGAACCTGGGGTCAAGTTCGACCAAGTTGGCGTCCAAGGTACTCGCAGCAGCTTTCCTTTTGTCCTCAGCAGGTTTGCTGGGCTGGGAAACCGAGTTCTGGGTTTTGTTGGCTTGGAGGAAACATCTTCTTGCAGCTTCGATGTCTCCGCTGAGTGAGGCGATGATGTCGTCCTTCGCATGCTATTTCAACTTCAGATGAGTGGTTGAACATGTGGCCCCTAGCTGGGCGAGCCTGGTTCTCCCTATGATGCAATTGTAGAGAGACTGGCAGTCGATCACTAGGAATGGGATATTTATTGTCTTTTTGGCCTCTTTTTCGCCGAAGGTGACCAGTAGCTCCATGTACCCCCATGGTTGAGTGGATGAGCCGTTGAAGCCATATAGTTCATCCCCAACGTAGGGAGAAAGGTTTTTCTCCGTTAGTTGGAGAGTTCTGAATAGGCTGGTGTACATAATGTCGCATGAGTCCCCTGTGTCAATCAGGACTCGTCTGACATCTGCGTTGGCCATCGATGCTCGCACGAGCAAAGGGATGGCAGAATTTGAAGCTCCACCAGGCAGTTCGGAGTCGTAAAATGCCAAAGGTGGCCTTCCTCCTCGAGTGGAGGGGGCCATGGCATTGACGTCCATGAGCTCCTGAAATTTCCTCTTCATGATGCCCATGGAAATGTTAAGCGTTCCTCCGATGATGATGTTGGCGGTAGGGAACCGCTCCCAGGTGCATGAATAGGGGGTGATTTCCATGTTAACAGGGAAATCCCCTAGGTGCTCCACGGACATGGCGATGGTCCTGCCAGGTTCAGGACCAGCACCGACGAGATCGACAGCTTTCCGTTCTGATTTTGGATTTTTCACAAATTGTTTGAGCCGACCCCTTTGGATGAGGAGTTCGATGGCGTCCTTCAGATGGATGCAGTCGTCGGTTGTGTGTCTGTGGCACTTGTGGAACCGACAATATTTTGTTTTGTCAACTCCCTTACTCTCCTGAGATGGAGCCTTTGGTGGCTTAATGCCGACTTCTGCTAGATCAACAACAGCGATCTCAGCGAGGATTTTCTCCCTTGACATAGCCAAAGGAGTGTACTCGGTGAAGTGACCGTTCGGTCTCTTAGCTTTGCCTTCCTTCTTTTTCTCCTGGAAGGGCTTTTTGGAGGGTTCAGCAACAGGTTCCTCCTTCCTAACCTTGTTGAGGTTGTCCGCGTACAAGGCCTCTTCATAGGCGATGTAGATCTTAGCGATCACTAGGAACTCGTTGAGAGTCCTTGGGCGATCCAGAAGGACAGCTTTCTTCACGTCCGTCTCATCGCGTAGGCCCTTGGCAATGAGATACAACTTCATTGTCTCATTGGCGCCCGGGACCTGGACGACTTCTTTGTTAAACCTCTCGATGTAGTCTCGGAGAGGCTCGCTTCTTCCTTGGACGATGGCTTCGAGGGAAGTTACCGTTTTAGGTTGCGTCCTTGACGCGGTGAAATGGGTGGTGAACTCGTTGCAGAGGTCACTCCAAGAGTTGATGGAGTTTCTCCTAAAGTTGTTGAACCACGTAACGGCTCCTCGGCGCAGAGTAGTGACGAAGAGCTTGCATTTGACGGCGCCCCGCACCGACCGGTAAGTGAGAACTGCTTCGATGTTCTCGATGTGCTCATCCAGATCGGTAGTCCCGTCGTATGAGTCCATTTGAGGCGGATTTTCCAGTCCGCAAGGGATAGGAGCTTCCCGGATACACCGTTTAAACGGACCGTGAGCGTTACGATCTGTTCGGGTATCGCGGGTGTCCAATGAACTGGAAGGTGACCGTGAACGCCCTTCGCGTCTGGGCGGAGACCTTCTGGGTGGAGTTCGACGCAGAGGGGATCTTCGCGACAGGGCCCTTCTAGGAGGGGATCTTCTTGGTGAAGACCGTATGGGGGACCTTCTTGTTGACCTTCGGGTGTAGGACGGAGATCTGATGCTCGCCGAATGCCGAGGGGACCTGGAACGTGACCGACTGGGGCCCTCTCCTCTTCTGTTACGTACTGGGGAGAGAGATCGCTGGGTTTGGACGGTTGGACGCGCTTGCTCCAGATCCATCAGCTGGCGGTTCTGTTCCTCGATTAACGACGTTTGTCGTTGAACCGTGCGGATCAGGTTACTGATGAGTACGCCGGTTGATGCTGCATCTTCTAGCGTCTCTGTTGGACGGCTGGGACCTAGCAGAGGCCTTTGTTGGATAGGAAGTACTTGAGCTGGTTCCTCCCTGGGTGTATCCGCAGGTGAAGGTGAAGATGTCACGCCATCCTGTTGAGGAATGCGCACCTCACTTCGTAGCTAGGAGTTGGCACCGTTGGCAGCCATTGTAGTTTTTTGTGAAAAGCTTTGGTTTTTAGGGATAAAAACGAGGAAGCTTATAGATTCCCCACAGACGGCGCCACTGATCGTACCTGATCAGAAGGAGACTGTCGGTGCTTTGAATGCGGTGGTGGTGACAGTGGTGGAATGCGTCAGAATGCTTCTTGGAGCGGATGGGGGGTGTGTACCTGCAGGCACTCCAACGCTCAAGTCAGTAGAGATCAGAGAGTGAGGGTTTAGAGGAAGAAAAGAATTCTACCTTGGGGACTGCAGTGAGTCCCCTATTTATAGAGGTAGAGAGCTGCAGAGCCGTTGGAGAGGCTCCGGCGGTTACGAAATCGTGGGAAGTGTAACCGCCGAAGAGTTTATTGCGGGAACGTGCACAATGTGCAAGAGAGACGTTGGGGTTCGTTTGAACCGGTCTCTTTGCTTCGTGAACCCCCTTCATGAGAGGGGGTAAGTTGTGAGCAATAATGCCAAACGTGGATTTTGGGCTTGGAGTGGTATTGGGCCAAAGCGGATGGGCCAAGAATCCTTTTGGGAGGTCTAGAACATATATATATATATATATATATATATATATATATATATATATATATATGACGTTATGATTAAGACGATACATGATGTTTATGATTATTTATTATGATAATATAAGATGAAGTTTATGACTAATGTATATATATATATATATATATATATATATATATATATATATGACGTTATGATTAAGTCGATACATGATGTTTATGATTATTTATTATGATAATTTAAGATGAAGTTTATGACTAATGTAGGAAAATTAATGATATTAGTTAATGAAGTTTAAGTTGTTAAATGTGATTGATGAATTATATGCTTAATATTGTTGTTTGTGAAATCTCATCCCTTCTGCTTGAAAATGTTGCTCTTCGTATGGGTAACTTGCAGGAAACCAAGATTAGTTGTGGTCGTGAGTGGACTCCTCACAAGTGTGTGTCTTAGGTGCTCTGATACGTAACGGGATGGGAGTTTTGACTTTGTTTTCTATTCCTTACGTATTGTTTTATGAGATTTTATAATAAAGATGTTGGACTGAACCAGTTATTATGTTTTAGACTATGTATGAGATTTTTATGATGAGGCCTTAGTGCCAAAGACTTTTATGATGTTGAAATATTTCCGCTGCGAGATTTTAAAGATTATGTTGTTATATTTTGAAGGATAAATATTTATTTAACCCATTTGAGATTTTTATGAAATGCGACATTCCGTTAAAGATGTTAAACTCTGATTTTATTTAAGAAATTTTTATGTTGGGAAAACGGGGTGTTACATCCCGGTTAAAGTCTTTTGACCTTACTTTCTAGTTGTACGTGGTGGTCGTCGCCTGTTTGATGGTGACCTCTATTAGCGCGGTGAAATTCCTCGATTCATCAATGAAATCCAACTCTTCCGGCATCGCCTCCGTGTTTACAGTTTGGTTGTGTGGGTGTGTCGTCCTCCAACTTAATTCCTTCACTCCGTTCCGAAAGTGTGCTTAAATGGGGTTTCTCTGGTCTTCGAGTGTGGTTTGGTGTGTTATGCTCATAGAACATGTGGGATCTCTTTAGGCCAATTTCCCTTTGCTTCTTCCAACCTTCTCTTCAGTCCCCTCAGTATAACTTTGTTTGCAGACTCCGCCAGTCTGTTCATCTGTGGGTGTTCAACTGAAGTAAAATGTTGTCTGATATTCAATACTTCCAGAAGTTGTTTCATCCTTTTGTTCGTTGTAACACCCCGTTTTCCCAACGTAAAAATTTCTTAATAAAAATTAGAGTTTCTCAACTTAAACGGAATGTCACATTTCATAAATGGAATAAAAGAATATTTATCCTTCAAAATTCAATAACAAATCACTTAATATCTTGCAGCGGAATTAAATCATCATCTTAAAA
Source organism: Medicago sativa (assembly GCF_051527215.1). NCBI lineage: Eukaryota > Viridiplantae > Streptophyta > Magnoliopsida > Fabales > Fabaceae > Medicago > Medicago sativa. Next base: position 33,060,539 of record NC_140755.1, on the reverse strand, counting down.
ATACTCTTTGGCACAAGGGCCTCATCATAAAAGTCTCATAAAAAGTCTAAACATCTCATTAGTTCAAATCCAAACATCTTAAACATAAATCTCTTAAAGCAATACGTAAGGAACAGAAAACAATGACAAAATTCCCATCCCGTTACGTATCAGATCACCTAAAGACACACACTTGTGAGGAGTCCACTCACGACCGCAACTAATCTTGGTTACCTGCAAGTTACCCATACGAAGAGCAACATTTTCAAGTAGAAGGGGTGAGATTTCACAAGCAACAATATTAAGCATATAACTCATCAATTACATTTGACAACATAAACTTCATATAATTCAACAATTATATTCAAATACATCGTTATCATCAATTCATTTTAGCAATGTATATCTAACACCTTAACTTCATTGATTAGGATCACTATTCATCATATGACAGTCTTAATCATCATCACATATCATCAATAACATCATCACATATCATCATTAACAATCATAACATCATCACATATCATCATTAATAATCATAACATCATCACAGCAATTCTTTAATTAGATACTTCGTCAAAACATCATAACTTAACGACTTGACTCGACTATGCAACTCTTCATCTTAAAACATCTTGACTCGACTATGCAACTCTTTCGTCTTAAATCATCTTGACTCGACTATGCAACTCTTATCATCTTATAACATCTTGACAATGCAAATGCATGTGGTACCATTCTAGGGCATAATCCCTCGTCGCTTATGAGCATAAATATACTCCTAGGGCATAAGCCCTCGTCGCTATTGAGCAAAATCTCCTAGGGCATGAGCCCTCGTCTCTGGTTGAGCAAAAGCTCCAGGGCATGAGCCCTCGTCTCTGGTTGAGCAAAAGCTCCAGGGCATGAGCCCTCATCTTTAAATGAGTATGCATGGACTCAACATCTTACGTCTTAGAAACTTCATGAACATCTATGACATCTTAACATCTTGACAACACAACATCTTTACAACTTGACGACTTCATAACGACTCGACGACTTAACAACTTCATATCATCTTAATGTCTTAACATCTTAACATCTTAGAATCTTAAAACATCATATGTAATTCACATTAATACTCATATAACAAATATCACATTGATAATATTAACAGCAACATGACAGCACACAATTAATTCATCATATATCATCGTATTCAAGTATCAACAATTCATCATGCATCTTTGTAAGAACATAAATAATCATGCACAACATATTTTCATGTCAAACCAAGGTTACTGGAAAGATATAACAATTATCAACAACTTTCATGTTTACAACAAAGATCAATTCAAAATAGAAACATATGAACAAAACGCAAAAACATGAAACAGAGAATGTTGTCACCGTACAATTTTGCTAAGACCTCCTTGGAGTATTTTTATCATAACTCAAAAACTAAAAATCTTATTCACGTCACACCAAAGCCACTGGAAAGCTAACAAAATTATTTAAAACTTTCATGTTTACATCAAAGGTCAATTCAGTACCTATCAATACCAGTTTTCATTTTAAATTCGAAAAATTTATGCAGAAGTTCATAAAAATTCACTGTGACCTACGTGCAGTAATTTGACCATAACTCAAGTTCTATAAATCCTTTTGAAGTCAAACCAACGGCATTGGAAATCTAACATCCATACCTACAACTTTCATGTTTACACCTTAAGCCAATTCAAAACTGAAATGTGTGAAAAAGATGCAAAAACATGAAACAGAGAATGCTGTCAGGGATAGCTCTTGGGAAAACTCCAATTTTCATCCCAAAATCCCAATTTTGAATCCCCTAAGCCCAAATTTGGTCCCAAAGTTTGCTTAAATATTTCTAAAGATGAAAAGACACCCAAATCCATATAAAACTTGAATTAAAACACTCTTTCAACAAAAATCACCATTTGACCCATTTTTCATGAAAACCTTTAAGAACAACTTAAATTCACTTCAAGCTCTATGAATATGATTACCCATGAATTATCTAAGGTCTGTACACAATTTCTACATCAATCTAACAACTTCTCATCATCTAATCATCAATTCTCTCTCAGAACCCTAATTCACAAATTCTCACAAACTAATCCTAGAACATGTTAATTGTAAATTCAGAATTACAGACTTAATATTACCGAATGATAGTCTCACCCTTACCTTAGATTAATTGACAGCAAGGACGTTCTACAATCTTTTCCTTCTCTGACTCTTCTCTTCTCTAGGTTTCCCCTCTTTCTCCAAAAAGTTTGCACGTAATCCTTATTCTAAATAATTATATTTCTCCACTAAATATATTCTTCCGCTAAATATATTCTCTCACTAAATATATTCTTCCACTAAATATATTCTCCCACTAAATAATATTAATACACCAAATAACACATAATAGCATATTTCATCAAAATATATATGTATATAATATTTTAACACCAAATAACAAATATATCTCTACATCTAATAACAAATATATTTCTACACAAAATAACAAATATATTTCTACACTAGATAACATATATATTTCTACACAAAATAACAAATATATTTCTACATCAGATAACATATATATTTATACACAAAATAACAAATATATTTCTACACCAGATAACATATATATTTCTACACAAAATAACAAATATATTTCTATACCAAACTTTCTAAATTCACAAAACAGCCCCACAACTCAATATTTATTTTATTTTCAAATCTTATTTTATTAAATAATAAATTAAGTCACAACATCTCATAAAATTCTCTAAAATCACGTAATTCATATAAATCACATAAATCACATCGATTATATAAATATAATATAAAAACTCATATAAATCACGCCAATCATATAAATATATCTTAAAACTCATTTAAAATAATTAAATAATCGAAATGGGCGTTACATTCGTGAACTATGTTCCGTTGTCTGTTATTACGGATTTGGGGACGCCAAATCTGGACATGATGTAGTTCTTGAAGAAATTGATTGTAGTTCTTGAAGAACTTGATTTTTATTGTCGTTATTTTGGCCAATGCTTCTTCCTCAATCCACTTAGTGAAGTAGTCTACGAGTACAATAAAAAATTTCACCTGGCTGGTCCCCTTATGGAACGGCCTCAAGAGGTCTGTCCTAACATGGAAAATGGCCATGGTGTGGTGAGGGTACTGAGCTCTGAGGGCGAGGCGTTGAATACGTCTCCGTGCCTCTGGCACTGGTCGCACTTTTTTACGTATCTCATCGTGTCGTTCTTCATTGTGGGCCATCATGCCCTCAATATCTTCCTTGTCAGGGTGATCCCTCTGAGATGTTGTTCGGTGATGCCTTCGTGCACTTCTTCTAATGCATAGGCGACCTCGTCGGGGTTGAGGCATTTTAGGAGCGAGGTGGAGAATCCCCTTTTGAACATCCTTCCTTCGATGATGGTTTGTTTGCACGCTCTCCATTTGATCATTTTTGAATCGGCTGGATCATCCGAGAGCCTTCATTCCTCAATGTACGCCTTGATAGGTGTCATCCATGTTTCTTGAACGGACTCCACTACGTCCACCTTCATCTATGTGTTTGCTCTATAACTGGGTCTCCCCAAGGTCTCTTGTACGAAAGAATGGTTTATCCCGGTTGATCTGGTTCTTGCCAATCTGGATAGGACATTTACCCTTGTATTTTGTTCTCTTAGGATGTGCATTATTTCCATGGAGTCGAAGTTGTCGATCTTCTCTCTCGCCGTTACCAAGTATTTTTGTAGCAACGCATTTTTCACTTGTGCTCCACCTTTTACTTGAGATACTACCAACTGTGAGTTCGTCTTCACTTGAACCTCCCGGGCGTTGAGGTCTAGGGCTAAGTTGAGTCATGTTGTGACGGCTTTGTACTCCGCTTGGTTGTTTGTGGTCGAGAACCCAAATCGAAGGGACAGATCGACAACTAGCCCTTTTGTACTTTCGAGAATGATCCCAAATCCTTCGCCTCTGGTGTTGGAGGTCCCGTCTATGAACACGGCCCACATTGAGCATGGTTCGAACGTTGGCGGGGTGAATTTCACCAGAAAATCTGCTAAAATATTTGCCTTCAATACCTTTCTTGCTTCAAAGGTGATGTCAAATTCAGATAGTTCAATCGACCATTTGCTCATTCTTCCCGCTAAGTTTAGATGAAATAGGACGTGCTTAAGTGGTTGGTTGGTCGGGACTACAATAGAATGGACCAGGAAGTATCTCCTCAATTTCCTGGCGGCCACCATGAGGGCAAGCGCCTGTTTTTCAATCTTTTGGTAGTAGCTATCTTGCCCCTCCAGGGTTTTCGAACAAAAGTAGATTGGGTTCTGGTTGGTTCATATCTCTCTTACCATGACGGCACTAACTTCTTCCGCCATAGGTCTGGACAGGACGGGGGGCTGCGACAGAATCCTTTGCAATTTGTCAAACGCCTCTTCGCATTCTTGGGTCCACTCGATGTTCGCGTCCTTCCTTTGCAATTTGTATGAACGACATGACACTATACGTGTAGTTGGTGCCCTCGGTCATGAAGGTCGTGTGCTTCCAATCGTCTTTGTCAATGGGAATTTGGTTGTAGTAGCAGTAAGCGTCCATGAAAGACAATAACTTATATCTGGAGGAGTTGTCTACCAATTTGTCAATGTTGGGAAGTGGGTAAGCATCATTCGCGCAAGTCTGGTTTAGGTCTGTGTAGTCAACACACATCTGCCACTTCTCGCTTGCTTTCTTTACGGGAACCACGTTGGATAGCCATTGGGTGTAACCCTTCAACTATCTCCTTGGCGACATGTGTAACACCCTATTTCTATTAAGCGGTAAAACGCGCGAATACATCAGAAATATTCTAGAAATAGATGCTACGTCTCAAAACAAACCCAACAATATCATGCATATATATAATATCTCAACGATCACAGCGGAATTCAAATCATAAACTTCAACATATACATGCCATGGTCAATAAATCCTCAAATGAAAATACTCCAAGTCCGACAAGTGGACAATAGCAACAACATAACAACAGAATCCAAACAACAACCAGACGCTAATCCTAATCAGAGCCTAGATACTACGACACTGACACGACAACGGAGAAAGCTCCCGTCGTCCAAACATCCCACAAGCAAACTCACCAAGTATCTAGTCCTGCACAACGTCTACCCATGCATACAGACAGGTAGGCGGTCGAAACCACTGGGGGTAAGTATTACATTAATCATAATCAAACAATAATAGACAGATGTATAATTGTAAAAGAGTTCACAAGTATTTGCATGCATGTTCAACATCAATCATTCAATCATACAAGCAATACAAGTACACACTTACCACCCATCATTAACAATCTCAAAAACAACCATCTGACAATTCAATTTATGCAATGCGCCTAGACTTGACACATATATGCATGTGGTACCAAATCAACAACAGTGGATGCAACAAAAACATCCAAGTAAGAGTACACCTCCTCTTACTATGTAAAAGTACACCTCCTTTTACATTTCAACAACAACAACAACATGATATGATGCATGGACATATAGCAATGACTCGATAATGCACAACTCCAACATAACAACTATCAAAACAATGTAAAAGTACACCTCCTTTTACATTTCAACAACTCAACAACATTGCATTATCAAGAATCATGCCCATACATTCAACAATCATAGCTCACATAAGGTTCATCAACATTCATCATCATCAATTTACAATTCGTTTCCATTTACATCACATAAATCAAGTAAAATGGAATAACACAACAATTTATGATAAGAATCATTCTCAACCTTCCACAATCATTCAAACACAATTATTTAATCATATGTGACCATTCACAAAAGATTCATAAGACTTTAGTCCTTCAAGATTCATTTCTACTAAGTTCGTCTCCAAAAGTCACCTTTTAAAAATAATAGAATTTATGAACCAAAACCAACTCTACAAGCTCAATTGCATATGCCATGTATTCTCACAAGTCGCTTATAGGTGCAGTAGAGGATACATAAGCATTTCATCGGCCAAAAACAAAGAATTCAAGAAAAACCCAAAGTTCGTCTCATTTTTTACTTTTTCCCAAAATTTTCCATTTTCAAAACAAAACAAGTTCAAACTTGATAGAACCAATCACATCCATTTTTAAAAATCATATAAACAATATACAACTCTAATCCCACTTCAATTTCCGGAGAAAACAAGTTTTTGGAAAAATTGACGTTTGGACCGTTTTCACAAAAGTTAGACGATTTTCATAATTTCAAGTCCAAACCAACTCAAATCTTGTTCCAGTAGGATTAAAGGTGTAAACAGGTGTTAATTAAGTCCAAAGAAACATTTTAGAAGTATTGGATTGGTCCCCCAAAGCTCAAAACAATAAAACAGAAAAACTGTTTCTGGGCAATTTCGCTATTAGCGAAATCTAGGCTATTAGCGAAATTCCCAGACAATTTCGCTATTAGCGAAATTTTCGCTATTAGCGAAACTTGTCCAGACAGTTTCGCTATTAGCGCCGTTCTTGCGAAATTATGCAGAAGTTTCGGGTTTTCACACCATTTTTGCCCAAAATCCCAATTTTCAAACCCCCAACTCCCAAATCAACTTCCAGAAAGTGTTTATGGGTCAAAACAGGTTCAATACACTTAAACAAACATGTTTCAAGCATTAAAAACAACAACATAGCTCATTTCATCAAATTCACAAAATTCTTTCAAAACACCAACATAACCACAAATCTCCTCATGAATCCATAAACAACGTTTCCAATTACGAAATTTTGTTTCCAACAGTTCAACAATCATCAACAACAACTAATGAACACAAATTCATGTACAATTCAACATCACAACCTCATTTTTCATCAAAATTGCTCAAGAACACAATATACCCACAAATGCACATTTCAACATGTTAATTCACATACTAACATGTAATTATCATACAAATCATGTTCTCTATCATAACAGCAACAATTATGCACGAATTCAGAACAAATGGATTCAAATTATCAATTCCATAAAAATGGGTTCAAATGAAAAATGATGAAATTATGATTAAAAACTAACCCCCTTACCTCTAACACCAAGAATCCTTAATTCAAGCCTCAATTAGCTCCTAGGTGTTGAATCCACTCTTCTAGCTCTAGCCCTTGCTCTTGTTGTGGTCTCTAGCCTCTACCTCTTCTCTTCCCAAATGAAATGAAATGAATAATGTTGTGAAACCTAATTTTCACCCACAACTAGAGTTTATATATGTGCTCTCATCAATTGGGCTTATCTCTCAACCTTAATGGGCCTAACCCATTTCTATTCTAATACCCAAAATGTCACTACTCACTTAACGGTAAATTACAACACTAACTGTCACTTATCGGTAAATAAAATAATTACTACATTCTCTCTAGTAACTTGGTAAAATAATATTCTTACTAACACTCAAAAATAATCCTCAACCAAAATTACAAAATTACCCCTACTCTCAAAATGACCAAAATGTCCCTAAGACCAAAATGACTAAAATACCCTTTTTCACCGAATACTACAATTCCCAACCAAAAATACACACAAAAGCAAATAATCACATAATAGCACACCCAACACACATAAATAATTAATAAAATAAAACTAGCGAAAATCGGGTTGTTACAACTCTCCCCCACTAAAAAGAATTTTCGCCCTCGAAAATTACCTGAAGGAAACAACTCTGGGTACGCAACCCTCATCCTACTCTCCGATTCCCAAGTGGCACTCTCACCGGTTGGTCCAACCCAAATCACTTTAACCAAAACGACCTCCTTGCCACGCAAACGCTTCACTTCACGATCTTCAATCCTAACCGGCCAAGTCTCAACGGTCAAATTATCCCTTACTTCCAAATCATCCACTTGAATCACATGAGACACATCATACACATACTTCCTCAACTGAGACACATGAAACACATCATGAAGATTCGACAAAGATGGCGGTAACGCAATCCGATACGCTACAACCCCAACCTTCTCAACAATCTCAAAAGGTCCAACAAAACAAGGAGTCAACTTCCGACACTTCAAAGCACGTCCAACCCCAGTTACAGGATTCACTCTCAAAAACACATGATCTCCAACCTGAAACTCAAGGGTCTTTCCTCCTCTTATCATGATAACTCTTCTGCCTACTCTGAGACGCTCTCATCTTCTCTTGAATCATCTTAACCTTCTTGGTCGTCTCTTGCACAACTTCCGGACCTAACAAGGCACTTTCTCCTGACTCATACCAACACAAAGGAGTTCTACACCTCCGACCATACAAAGCCTCAAATGGTGCCATTCCGATACTAGAATGAAAATTGTTGTTGTAAGTGAACTCAATCAACGGTAAACATTCAATCCAACTGACACCTTGCTCCAACACACAAGCTCTCAACAAATCTTCCAAACTCTGAATAGTCCTCTCCGTCTCACCATCAGTCTGGGGATGATACGCAGAACTCAACCTCAACTTAGTTCCCAAAGCATCTTGCAAACTCTCCCAAAACTTAGAAGTAAACCTCGGATCCCGATCCGACACAATACTAGAAGGAACACCGTGCAATCTAACAATCTGCTCAATGTAGACCTCAGCCAACTTAGCCACAGACATACCGGTCTTAATAGGAATAAAATGTGCCGACTTCGTCAACCGATCAACAATCACCCAAATCGAATCAAAACCCTTAACAGTCTTCGGCAACGCTCCAACAAAGTCCATTGATATACTATCCCACTTCCACTCTGGCACAAACAACGGTTGCATCAAACCTGACGGCTTCTGATGTTCAATCTTAGACTTCTGACACACCAAACAAGCATACACAAACTCTGCGATCTCTTTCTTCATTCCAGGCCACCAAAACAACCTCTTCAAATCCTGATACATCTTAGTCGCTCCTGGATGAATACTCAAACTACTTCTGTGGCCTTCTTCCAAAATCTGCCTCTTAAGCTCAAGAACTCTCGGTACACAAACACGATCACGAAACATCAAAACACCGTTCTCACCCAATCTGAAGTCCCCACCTTTACCTTGATTAACCAACACCACACGATCTACAAGTTCCAAATCTTCCTTCTGACCGTCCTTAATCTCTTCCAAAATATTACTTGTCAATTTCAACATTCCCAACCTCACACCATCCGGTGTCAATTCACTAACCAAACTCAAATCTCGGAACTGCTCAATCAACTCCAACTCTTTTACCATCAAAGCAGACATATGCAACGACTTCCTACTCAAAGCATCAGCAACAACATTGGCCTTTCCAGGATGATAGCTCAACTGGAAATCAAAATCTTTAAGATACTCCAACCATCTCCTCTGCCTCATATTCAACTCCTTCTGGTCAAACAAATACTTCAAACTCTTATGATCACTGAACACTTCAAACTTAGAACCATACAGATAATGCCTCCAAATTTTCAACACATACACAACGGCCGCCAATTCCAAATCATGAGTCGGATAATTCTTCTCATGCACTTTCAACTGCCTTGAAGCATAAGCCACCACCTGACGATTCTGCATAAGCACACCACCAAGACCCATCTTAGAAGCATCACAATACACAACAAACGATTCCTTAGGATTCGGCAAAATCAACACCGGAGCCGATGTCAACCTCTTCTTCAACTCTTGGAAACTCTTCTCACACTTAACATCCCAAACATAAGCTTGTCCTTTCCGAGTCAACTGCGTCAATGGCAACGCCAACTTAGAGAATCCTTCAATGAACCTCCGATAATAACCTGCCAATCCAAGAAAGCTTCTAACTTCAAAAACAGACTTAGGTGATTCCCATTGCAACACTGCATCAACCTTCGACGGATCCACCGCAATGCCACCTTTAGAAATCACATGACCAAGGAAACTCACTTCCCGCAACCAAAACTCACACTTTGACAACTTAGCAAACAACTTATTCTCCTTCAAAACTCCCAACACCATCCTCAAATGCTCGGCATGCTCTTCTTCGGACTTAGAATACACCAAAATATCATCTATAAACACCACCACAAAACGATCCAGAAAAGGATGAAATATTCTATTCATGTACTCCATGAAGACACCTGGCGCATTAGATACTCCAAATGACATCACAGAATACTCATAGTGTCCATACCTCGTTCTGAACGCAGTTTTGGATATATCTTCCGCCTTCACTCTAATCTGATGATATCCTGATCTCAAATCAATCTTGCTGAACACTTTCGCACCAACCAACTGATCCATCAAGTCATCAATTCTCGGAAGCGGATACCGATTCTTGATTGTCACCTTGTTCAACTGCCGATAATCCACACACAACCTCATGCTTCCGTCTTTCTTCTTAACCAACAACACAGGAGCTCCCCACGGCGAAACGCTTGGCCTGATAAACTGCTTCTCAAGTAACTCTTCCAACTGCTTCTTCAACTCACCCAACTTTAATGCAGACATCCGATACGGCGCAATCGAAATAGGACTCGTTCCCGGTACCAAGTCAATTGCAAACTCAACTTCCCTCTCCGGCGGTAACTCGGTAATGTCGTCCGAAAAAACTTCTGGAAACTCTTGCACTACCGGCAAATCACCAACTCCTTTCTCATTACTCTCCTTCAAGGAAGCAAACATCATGAATACACAAGCTTCACCATCCAAAGACTTCTTCACTTGCTCCGCGGTCAAGAACCTTCTACCTTCCTCAGCTACCGACTTAGAAAACGTTACACTCTTGGTCAAACAATTAATGTTAACACCAAAAGTCAACATCCAATCCATACCAAAAATAACGTCCATATGCTTCAACGGAAGACACACAAGATCCAACTCAAAATCAACGTTGCCAAAACTAACTGGACACTTAGCACACACTAAAGAAGTAGTCACCGATCCACTAGCCGAGGTATCGATAACCATCCCTCGAGACAACAGAGTCACAACCAAACCCAAACGCTCAACACAACTAGCCGCGATAAAAGAATGAGTAGCACCAGTATCAATAATTGCAATCAAAGGAGTACTATTGATAAAACACATACCTCGGATGAGATTATCCGGATGCTCCACCTCTTCCGCATTCAATGCAAACACCTTGCCCGCAGCCTTCTTCGGTTTGGTACACTTGGTGCTGATATGCCCCTTCTCACCACAATTGTAGCAAGTGATCTCCTTCTCCACATAAGTACAATCATAAGCCTTGTGACCCGCCTTTCCACACTTGTAACAACTATCACCTTTCTTGCAATCATTAGCAAAATGACCCAAAGTGCAACACTTGAAGCACCTCACCTCAGCAACATTCACCTTAGAACCTCCACCACCTTCTCTCTTCTTGCCTTTGTCTTTGTTATACGGCTTCCCAAATCCATGCCCCTTTCCTTTCTTCTCATTCTGAGCCTTGTAGTGATTAACCTTAGCTCTTCCAGCATCATCAAACATGCGACACTTATGCACCAAAGTGTCAAAATCACGGATCTCCTGAACACACATATACTGGTAGATGTCGGGCCTCAAGCCGCTCTCGAACTTCACACACTTGGAAACCATAGCATCCTCCGCATTGATGTACGGACAAAACCTCGAAAGTTCCTCAAACTTTGCCGCATACTCAGCCACTGAACGGTTCTCTTGCTTCAAGTTCAAGAATTCTACTTCCTTCTTAGTCCTCAAATCCTCAGGAAAGTACTTCCTCAAAAACTCAGTCTTGAACTTAGCCCAAGTCACAGCTCCACCAGCCTCAAGCCTCCCCTTAGCATTGGTCCACCAATACTCAACTTCTTCTGCAAGCATATGAGTAGCCATCCTGACCTTCTGGTCCTCACTAGTCACCATAGCACGAAAGATCCTCTCCATGGCTTGCATCCATGTCTGAGCTCCATCCGGGTCATACCTACCCTTGAACGTCGGCGGACTGTTTCGCAAGAAACGATCAAGCCTTCGCTCCTCAGCCTCTCCAGGATCACGATGACCAACCGCCGCCCGCTCGTTAGCCTGAGCCAACACCTGAGCCATCGAAGCCAAAGCCTGCGCAATCGCTCCATCATCTCTACCACCAGCCATCTTACTTCTACACAAAACCAACCAACAGATAAGAACAACAGCACAACAACACAAGAACAAGTACCGAAGGTAATTCATTACCATTCGCATACTAACAGGGCAATTCAACAAACACTAATCTACTAGTCTAAACAAGACTGACCACAGCTCTGGTACCAACTTGTAACACCCTATTTCTATTAAGCGGTAAAACGCGCGAATACATCAGAAATATTCTAGAAATAGATGCTACGTCTCAAAACAAACCCAACAATATCATGCATATATATAATATCTCAACGATCACAGCGGAATTCAAATCATAAACTTCAACATATACATGCCATGGTCAATAAATCCTCAAATGAAAATACTCCAAGTCCGACAAGTGGACAATAGCAACAACATAACAACAGAATCCAAACAACAACCAGACACTAATCCTAATCAGAGCCTAGATACTACGACACTGACACGACAACGGAGAAAGCTCCCGTCGTCCAAACATCCCACAAGCAAACTCACCAAGTATCTAGTCCTGCACAACGTCTACCCATCCATACAGACAGGTAGGCGGTCGAAACCACTGGGGGTAAGTATTACATTAATCATAATCAAACTATAATAGACAGATGTATAATTGTAAAAGAGTTCACAAGTATTTGCATGCATGTTCAACATCAATCATTCAATCATACAAGCAATACAAGTACACACTTACCACCCATCATTAACAATCTCAAAAACAACCATCTGACAATTCAATTTATGCAATGCGCCTAGACTTGACACATATATGCATGTGGTACCAAATCAACAACAGTGGATGCAACAAAAACATCCAAGTAAGAGTACACCTCCTCTTATTATGTAAAAGTACACCTCCTTTTACATTTCAACAACAACAACAACATGATATGATGCATGGACATATAGCAATGACTCGATAATGCACAACTCCAACATAACAACTATCAAAACAATGTAAAAGTACATCTCCTTTTACATTTCAACAACTCAACAACATTGCATTATCAAGAATCATGCCCATACATTCAACAATCATAGCTCACATAAGGTTCATCAACATTCATCATCATCAATTTACAATTCGTTTCCATTTACATCACATAAATCAAGTAAAATGGAATAACACAACAATTTATGATAAGCATCATTCTCAACCTTCCACAATCATTCAAACACAATTATTTAATCATATGTGACCATTCACAAAAGATTCATAAGACTTTAGTCCTTCAAGATTCATTTCTACTAAGTTCGTCTCCAAAAGTCACCTTTTAAAAATAATAGAATTTATGAACCAAAACCAACTCTACAAGCTCAATTGCCTATGCCATGTATTCTCACAAGTCGCTTATAGGTGCAGTAGAGGATACATAAGCATTTCATCGGCCAAAAACAACGAATTCAAGAAAAACCCAAAGTTCGTCTCATTTTTTACTTTTTCCCAAAATTTTCCATTTTCAAAACAAAACAAGTTCACACTTGATAGAACCAATCACATCCATTTTTAAAAATCATATAAACAATATACAACTCTAATCCCACTTCAATTTCCGGAGAAAACAAGCTTTTGGAAAAATTGACGTTTGGACCGTTTTCACAAAAGTTAGACGGTTTTCATAATTTCAAGTCCAAACCAACTCAAATCTTGTTCCAGTAGGATTAAAGGTGTAAACAGGTGTTAATTAAGTCCAAAGAAACATTTTAGAAGTATTGGATTGGTCCCCCAAAGCTCAAAACAATAAAACAGAAAAACTGTTTCTGGGCAATTTCGCTATTAGCGAAATCTAGGCTATTAGCGAAATTCCCAGACAATTTCGCTATTAGCGAAATTTTCGCTATTAGTGAAACTTGTCCAGACAGTTTCGCTATTAGCGCCGTTCTTGCGAAATTATGCAGAAGTTTCGGGTTTTCACACCATTTTTGCCCAAAATCCCAATTTTCAAACCCCCAACTCCCAAATCAACTTCCAGAAAGTGTTTATGGGTCAAAACAGGTTCAATACACTTAAACAAACATGTTTCAAGCATTAAAAACAACAACATAGCTCATTTCATCAAATTCACAAAATTCTTTCAAAACACCAACATAACCACAAATCTCCTCATGAATCCATAAACAACGTTTCCAATTACGAAATTTTGTTTCCAACAGTTCAACAATCATCAACAACAACTAATGAACACAAATTCATGTACAATTCAACATCACAACCTCATTTTTCATCAAAATTGCTCAAGAACACAATATACCCACAAATGCACATTTCAACATGTTAATTCACATACTAACATGTAATTATCATAAAAATCATGTTCTCTATCATAACAGCAACAATTATGCACGAATTCAGAACAAATGGATTCAAATTATCAATTCCATAAAAATGGGTTCATATGAAAAATGATGAAATTATGATTAAAAACTAACCCCCTTACCTCTAACACCAAGAATCCTTAATTCAAGCCTCAATTAGCTCCTAGGTGTTGAATCCACTCTTCTAGCTCTAGCCCTTGTTCTTGTTGTGGTCTCTAGCCTCTACCTCTTCTCTTCCCAAATGAAATGAAATGAATAATGTTGTGAAACCTAATTTTAACCCACAACTAGAGTTTATATATGTGCTCTCATCAATTGGGCTTATCTCTCAACCTTAATGGGCCTAACCCATTTCTATTCTAATACCCAAAATGTCACTACTCACTTAACGGTAAATTACAACACTAACTGTCACTTATCGGTAAATAAAATAATTACTACATTCTCTCTAGTAACTTGGTAAAATAATATTCTTACTAACACTCAAAAATAATCCTCAACCAAAATTACAAAAATACCCCTACTCTCAAAATTACCAAAATGCCCCTAAGACCAAAATGACTAAAATACCCTTTTTCACCGAATACTACAATTCCCAACCAAAAATACACACAAAAGCAAATAATCACATAATAGCACACCCAACACACATAAATAATTAATAAAATAAAACTAGCGAAAATCGGGCTGTTACAACATGTGCCTTCTCCGGGGATGGATTGCGCCTCGTCTGGCTCACTGATTTCGCTTCCGGGTTCATATTCAGTTTGTGGAATGCGACACTTGGTCTATCCCAGACATGTATTCTGGGGAGCATGCAAAGAGGTACGTGTTGGCTTGCAGGCACTCAATGAGATCCTCCTTGACAGTGGCGGCAGGTTTGCCCTGATCTTGACTTTCTTAGCCGGGTTGTCGTCTAGCTGGATGGATTTGAACTTAGTAAAAAATTCTCAAGTGTTCTATACACTTTTTAATTTGACAGAGTAAGGGCATAAATAAATTGGCAGAGTCTTGTTATTATTCTTCAAGTCTTCAGCTCCTTATATAGGCAAGGATTTTAGAGACGTTGGAGAGATGCGATCACATTTAGAGTTGTTGAGAATCTTCAAATCAAGAATGTTGGTAAATTTCCTGATATGGATAATGTCGTTGATTGGACATTTGAAATTTCTTTACTGCAACTGGAATTATCCGTTTATTCATTTTGTCTTCGAAGTTCTTTGTTTGTATCTGCACATGGTCAAAAGAAGACAAAATGTACTAACAAAGTTTGATAGAGACCACATCAGGAAAAAAACAAATTTGTCTTGGCTTTTGGGTCCCCCATCAGAGTCTGCTTTCCTTTAGAGTCTAGTAGCATTCAAAGTTGGATGGTAATCAGCTTCTGACTGACTTTCTTTCTTCTGATCTAAAGTGTTGACTTCTGGTTGACCTTTTTTCTACCAAGTCTTCTAGCTTCTCTTTTGCTTCTGATGCACTTATACATCTTCAAACCTTGTTAAATTTTAATCTATAATCATGGACACTTGAACATGTATTAGCATATTCAATTGTTCTTTAATACTTTGTTATCATCAAAACTTTAGAGACATTGTACAAATCAAATTTTTTTCCAACATATCTATTGTATGGTGTTGTCTGCTCCTGGAACTCAAATCGAAGCGAACCCAGTTGGATTAGGCCTTGGATACGTGGGTCGGTTTGGGTTGGGTTTGACCAAACCCAAGATCTGAACCATATATGGTACTCCGGTTTGGGTGAAGTAAAATAACCACTCATTACATTATTGGTCCAGTTTGGACAATCCCACTAATTTTTTATTTGAGTTGGGTTGGCTAGTCGATTACCTAAATTATTTTTCTGTTTTTTTTAATATTAAATGATTAAATAACAATTGTGAATAATTAGTATAAAAAATTGTATAACCTATTTTCACGATATTTTAGCTTAAAAATAAGTAAATGATAATTTCAAATAATAAATTTCATTGTATAATACTTGCAACTGATGAGTCAATAATTAGTAGTTTTTATATAATATTTGGTTTCGTTTTATTTAGATTTAAGTTTATTTTATTTTAATATTATTTTCTTTTTGAACTATTTTACTTCAATTGAATATTATTATATTTCAGGAACGAATATTTGATAGATTGAGTCTTGGAGCAAAAGAAAGAGGATTAGGAGCTGATTCGGGTGAAAAATACGAAGATTGAAGACAAAAATATCATCTCCCCAAGTCAGAAGCTTGGCACGGCCAGTGCCACCAATTATCAAGGCCGTGCCACCCCCCAGAGCCTCTTTTGCTGCTTTTGCTTCATGTACAAGCTACCTATTTTGACCAAAAAGCCTGTGGTTTCTTGTGGAACATTCTACTGAATAGTTGCTTAGGTTTTAAGTTGACATAAGACTATAAATAGAGTAGCTAGCTATCACAACAAATCATCTTTTGTTCTTGGAATTCAATAAGTGACCATTGTCTTTCTAACAAAAGTTCTTTCTTTATTTCTTTATTTCTTTGTTATTTACTTTATGATTTTCTTCTTCTTCTCCATGTCTACGATGAACATGAGTGAGTAGACTTCTTTTGTCTTGGGATTGTTGGATAAGTTTAATGACATAATCCTAATCAAACCAAGCCCTAAACCTTAATTTTATGTAACCCTAATTTCCAATCTAAATTCGTCGTTTTAACATGAATTAACCATTATCAAACTATAGAAGCGAAAGTGGAGGGTTTGATAATTGTTAATCAATCATCTCAAATATCAATTCATAAAACGAAAGTAGAGTTTTGATATTCGAACAAGTGAATTTAGACAAGGATTGTGAAACATGAAAATAGTCTAGAAAACCTTGAGACACATAAAGTTTCGAGCTTCAAGGATTCCAAAGGCAATCAACCATAAAAATAGGCATGGTTGCTAGAGGAACACACTCACTGAGACCGAAAGGAGATGTGATAGGCCAAAGAGAAACTTGTCTTTAGAAATTATGTCTAACATAAGGTTATAAGTTTAAAGGTTTGGGTTGTGAATGGTTTGTCACCATGATGGACCAATAATCCCAAGGCTCTCTTTTATTATTATTTTCCACCGTTAAAAACCCCAACTTTGCAATTTAACCTCTTCTAATCATCAACTAAAGTTAATTGAATTGAACAACTCCCTGTCGGAACGATACTCTTTTTATTACTACATCGGTAGAACCGTGCACTTGCGATTTTATCCCATCTGCAACAAACTAAATGTGCATGACAAAAAATTGCATTAACATCAAAAACAACCAAAAAGTGCAACATACGAAATTGTAACTCTTAACATGTTTTGAGCATTAGCATCAAAACAACCAAAAAATGCAACATATGAAATTGTAATTCTAACATGTTTTGATTTTGAATATAAAGAATGTCTTTTGTCAATTTAAAAAATTAAACTTGATTTGTATTCTACTTCTTTCTAATGAAAATAAAAATAAAAATATTATTATTGGGTAAGTGAAAATAAAAATAAAAATATTATTATTGGGTAAGTGAGTTTATTGAATTAAATCCGTTATTTTGTATCGATTTTTCAATTTTAAAACCATATTCACCCAATTAACCCCATTTTTTGGGTTTTTTTTATAAGTTTGATCGGGTTTTCCGGGTTGACTCATCCCATGTACACCCCTACTTGAAGCAGTCCGAGACATTATTGAATGCTCTTTTTTTTTGGTACATGAATGCTCCTTTTTTTTTTTTTTTTTTTAACATACGAGTGAACTCTTCTTTTGTACAAAATTAAATGAACATTGCTGCAAGATCAGGGTGTTCCTATGCAAATGCCAACAATGGTTACATTTTTTTTATTTGAAAGAGAAATCGTTAAGCAGCAAATTAAGACACTCACCATTTTGTTCACTTGTTCTGATGTTGCAACTAAACGAATCTAAATCCGTTAACAGACAGGAGAAGGGGTAAATGTGGCTAATGTTCCTTTTAACCTATTGATTATATCTAACAGATCATAGTATCATCATCTTGAAGAAGATGAAGGCAAAGCTTTAATGCTGATTGTCTCATTGAGCTGCTTTTAGTTTTTAGCATTTTTTATCACACAATGATACCTCATCCTGTACTTTTGAGGGTGTTACTTTTTTTTTATTCTTAGATAAACAGTAATCCACTGAATTAAACTGTGATGTTCTAGGTTTGACTAGAAAGAAAGGGATTACATATTACACAACATAAAACACTAGATCACATATTGAATTCAACAATGAAAGACAACAAATCATTCACATTCACGAGCCTCTAGTATCTAAATAAAAAGTGATGATAACATGAAACACAACAAGATCACAAACACACAAACTTTACCTACAAAACACAAAGGAAGTGCAAGCCCACATAACAACACACAGTTTATTATTTTTTCCCACATAAACCCCAAAAACACTAAACCAAACCCTCGTCCATTTCCTCATGCTGCCGTTGTTGCTGTTGCTGTTGTTGATGTTCTCTTTGCATCCTGAGCCTTAGACTGTATATCTTGTCCAACTTCCTTTGTCTTTTGCCCTGCCTCCTTCGTCTTCTGCCCAGCATAACCCACCACATCCGCCATCCCCCGCTTGGCCGACTCGAGTTGCTCAGGCACAGTCCCTTGAGTCTGCCGTATGTAATTCATGACCCATGAGAACGAGGATAGAGCCGTCAGCCCGAAAGCTCCCGAAGTCAAAAAGCCGGCGACAGCCAAACCAATGACAATGGTGGCCGGAACAAGAACAGGGCTGAACAGGATGAAAAGCGGGGTTGTCACCGCGAGTCCGGTCAGTGTTCCGAGGAGGGACAGTCCAGCAAGTGCAAGTAGTATGCCACCAAGAGGAAGACCGGTAATGACTGCAAGAACTTGAGAGGTTGATGGACTTTTGCTGTCTGAGTAATGATGAGATGTAACTCCACCACCGCCTTCATAATGCAATGGAGGGGTAATAGTATCGTAACGGCGTGCTGTTGTGTGAACTTGGATTTGGTGTGGTGTTGTACGATCCGTTGCCATTGCTGGTGAGAGAGATGCTTTAAGTATTCCTTTTTTTAGAGTGATTGAAGTAAATGTTGAGAACAGAATTTGAAGATTTGTGAATGAAAGTAGTTAGTTGAAGACTAAGCTAAGTTTATTTTTATAGAAAAAGTGATGTAGTTGTGTGATGACACGTACGTGTGACATAGTGAGTAAGGAGGTTTGCATGAGGAACATGTATCAACTACTTGGCCTCGGTTAAATTAATTTATCTTCAAAGTAAAAAGAGAGTATATATTAATGAATGAAGTGAGTTTTATTTTGGATTTTTGTGAATAGAGAGAGGCAGAGCGTTTGACAAGTCACACTGCGGAGTTGCTGTGTTGTGGGCATTGCATCACAACAGCTGCGCTTTTGGACATGTGTTTGTAGGTAGGCAAGCATCCAAGGTACTCGAGGTAAGGTTTAAGAGTTCGAAACCTCAAAGGCAATTGTGTAAATACTAGTTATGAGTAATATTTTAATCAAAAAAAAGATGTCCTTTGTTCAGTTTAAAAAAGAAAAATATGCAATGTTGTTGTGTTTGGTGTGAGAAGAAAATGAGAAGATAGAAATTGATGAGAGAGTATAATCAAAATTGTTATTTTTATTTCTATCTAAATTTGTTATTGTTTACTGTTAATTATTTCTAGTGCAATTAAAAAAGGTATAATTCATTTATATATTGGATTTTGTTATAACTAGCACTCCTAGGGTTTTTTTTAATTGAACTTACTTTCACATATATATAGTACTAAATATTTACGCCATATTTGACGAAGAAGCGAAAGAAACAATTAACTAAATTCAATTCCTACAATACTATTCGATGACGCTGAGTACTGAAATATCAGCAAACAACATTGAGGTACCGTTTGGCCAGGCTTTTTTTGGGTCTAAAAGCTACTTTAAAACAAAGTTAAAATAAAGCTCTTTAAGGAAGAAGCTAAAGCTGTTTGGTTTCTTTATTGTTTTTTAGTTTTAAAGTAATTTTTAAGTTAAAAGTTGTTTGGCAAAATATTGTACAAAACTTTGAATTTATTACTTTTTTTGTGGTGTCCGGGGTTCGAACTCCGGACCTTACATATATTTATGCACTATCTTTATCAACTGAGATAAACTCACAAGGAAAAAACTTTGAATTTATTATGAATATATCTATAATATGTATATGTGTGTGTATTTTTTTTTTTTTTTTGAAGGATATATGTGTGTATATATAATGAGAATAGTTGATTTTTTATTTTCCAATTATACTCTATAACAAATTTTGTTATAAGAATATCATATTTTTAGTGTCAATCAAAAAGATAAGAATTTATATTATTATAATATTATATTTGTTATATTGCTGATGTCATTGAAAAAGATATGTTTAGTTTTTTTAATACGAAAAAGATATGCATAGTTTGTTACAATACAAAGGTGTAAAATATATAATTATAATTTTTTTAGGCAACTACACTTGTACTTTCAATTAAAATCAAAATTTTATAAAAATAATTATAAACATTACACAACACTAAAAAAAATTATACGCATTAGTGTAACAAAAAAAATATACAGACGGACATAAAGTATTACTCTAAATGCTAATATGTGTGTGTATATATTTCCAAGGTTGAAGAAAGGTAATAAAATTATTCGGTGTCATTCATTGACAGCGTGAATAAAAATATTTGCGAGGTTGTGATAATTAAAAGATATTGAAATTAATATATAAGTGATAAAAAGATAATAAAATTCCTTCAAAAATAGATAATAAAATTAAATGGACCGGTTCAAGAAAATAAAATAAAATAAAATGGAAGAAAAAAGCATATTGAAAAAATAAAATAAAAGGTTGCCAGCGTGAGTTGAAGAGAGGTGCTTGTGAAATAAATTGTCGAGAAGTAGTTTTTTGAAGTAGCATTCAACAACTTTTGGTCAAAGCTCATTCCATTCAATTTTATCCATTCTAAAAAAAGTAATTTTTTTAGAAGGTACTTTATTGATATTGTGTTTGGCCTAGCTTCTCCTTAAAAATGTAGATAAGCTGAAAAAAAGCCGGGTCAAACGGTACCTGAATGTTATGCAAATAAGTCATTAATAACCCGTAATCTTTATACACTTATAATTGAACCAAATTACGCTAGTTTAACAACATAATTACATAAACGCACATAAACGATCCAAATTACACAAATTCGTCGTTAATCACATAATCACACATAAACGATCCAAATCACACAAATTCGTCGTTAATGACGCATAATCACTTAACAACACTTAATAACACATAAACGATACAAATTACAAAAATTCGTCCTTAAATTCCCTAAATCACATAATCGCACATAAACAATCCAAATTACATAAATACGTCGTTAATTTACACATAACACAAATTCATTAAAATTCAACATTACGGACACAAAATCGAACACATTACACTATTACACGTTAATAAATATTACACTTCAATGGATTAGACATAAAGATGTAAAATGTTATTTTCAACCATTAACCTAAACATGTAATCAACGTCGCTATTATCTTTAATAAGTTGTGGAAAATACACACTCTTCCAAAAGTCTTTTTCCTTATCCTCCCCCAAGTCATGCATGGCACATGTACTATTACATGAGATGTTCTTTGATTTTAACCAATATGGATAAAGTATCTGTTAAGTTGTGTCTTCAACTCGTCCAACTTGTCGGTGGGGTTAAAAAAACCTTAATCTTCTTTCTCACGCTCTCGTATCTGACATGAGCTTCAATTGGAACTTGTGCATCTTCAGACATGTTTCACTTCACAAAATATAATGGCATAACATGTATGAGAATAAAATCAAATGAAAGATAAAATAAATAGTTGAATATTTAGAGACAAAAAAATGCGAGAAATAATTGGCGTCACATAACTGACCACAAAAAAAAAATCACTTCATATATTTATATAATATTAGTTACATATTGGCCACAAATATCGTCATTACATAACCGGCCACCAATAAATACGTCGGTGTAATATTGACAAAAAATAGGACGAACACCGACAAAAAAAGTGTCGTAGCCTATCTAACTAGCCTAGTGATAGTGCATAATCTTCGTCTTCTTCCATGACTTCGAATTCTTGTTTTGGTTTTTCCGGAGAGGGAGTGTAACAAAAATTTGGATTCAGCTTATTTGTTGGTTTCTTTGGCGGCTTCGGCTCCTTAGACATGAGGTATTTGAAGGGGGCTTGTCTATCCATAAAAGCAAACTCCCATTTCTCAGCCTCACCAATCTTGTTATTACTCCACTCCCCGCAAAGTGGTGGTAACGGACAACCTTCTTTCAAAAAAACTTGAAGAAGTGGTCGGGAATTAAGCCAAGACACATGATGTTGGAATGTGGGTTAAGTGGTGGAGCAACTCGGATTGGGAAATATGTCTCACATATACCTCTTTTGGGTAAAACCAATTGAACAACGACTTTATTGTAGCAAGTTGCAATAATGTAACCCATATCCGGTAATGTCAACCACTTATCTTCAAGCGTAATTCCACTACTATTTGTAGGAGGGTGTAAACCATCCAATATATATTTAAAACGCTTCTCGGTACCAAATATTGGCAAATAGTCACTATTATGATTTTTTAACTCATGAATAAGTGCACTACGAACCAATACATGATTTTCCTCATCCATTCTCATGTGTCTAGCTATGAACCAGAATCCACAATTACCTTCCCCTTTAACATTCACAATATTTTAAATGAAAGGTCTTATGATATTTGGCATTTATGTAATGTATGGTATATTCAAAAAAGGTTGTGAAGTAGGCGTCGAAGCTTGTGAGAGGGAGTAAGTGCCAAGATGTGCACCTTTCCTCTTTGGAAGTGATATATTGGGTTGTGAGGATTGACTATCAGAATTTTGTGAATCAAAACGCTCCTACTTAGAGGGAATTCGACCCGTGGATGTCTCTTTTGGTGTGGAACTCACCCTTTTAGGTGCTCCCTTGGTTACCACCTTTCTTGGAGGTGGAGACAACATTGTGTCTTTCGGAAATCCTAATTGACTCATCACCTCTTTGATGTGGAGTTTCATCTTGTAAGGGGATCTTTTGAGACGTTCTTGAATGACGTTTCATTCCTCCGTCAAGAAAAAATATTCAACAACCTCTTCTCCATGTATAATTAACCTTTGCCAAAAAGGGTGTACTTCATTCAATAGAATAGGTAATTATTTCTTTCTCTTCATGGCAATGCTACATGCATAAGGCAACCCGTAGCTTTTCTTTTTCACACAGCCACAATCTTCTTTAGCAAAGCTGAATGTCCTGGAGCATGGTAATTCGTCATTGATAAAACCCAATGCGGCTCTAGATACATAACCCTCCAACTCAGAATAAAAAGTGCCTTTTGTATTTGTGTTCCATGACAATTATGCTCCTCCCAAAACTTCCCTGTATCTCACCCAACTGGATAACCAACATTTTGTCTATTTCATCCCAAATCTCCCACACTACTCAAATATTTTTTCAACTTTCAGATGATTGATCATCTTACGTTATTCTTAGCATGTTTTTCAATTTATTTTAGTAGGACTGCATATGATTTCGGGACTTTTGTAATGTTTTCTATATTTTAGTCTGTAATTCTTGTTTTCCTGAAACATAGCAATTTTAGGGGGATTTTAAAGTAATTCACGATGAAATCATGCAAATCGGCAAATCAAGAACATCCGAAGAATTGTGAAGATTCAGGAAACATGAAAGAAGATTCAAGAAGCCTCAGAAGACTTAAAAATGGGGGGAATTATGTTTCCAAAGTACCGAGGCAAGTTATTTGAAGACGAAGACCTAAAAACAACGGAAAATCAGACATTGGGCCCGGAAGAAAGATACCATGCGCCTATGGCATGAGAAAAACGCCTAGGGCATGATTTAACAAACCATGTTCCTAAGGCATTTCCCATTCGCCTAGGGCATGCAAAGGGGTGCACTCTCATGCACCTCGTGCATGCAAAAAGCCAGGGCACAACTGTCTTTTTCTGCTTCCGTTTTGGGTAAAGCCCACACTTTTAGCCCAAACCCAGGTAGAAACTCTCACTATAAATATCAGCCTTCCTCATTCAGAATTTCTCGTTCAGAACTGTGGCAGTTCAAGAGGAAGACGACTTTGGAGCTTTGGGACAGTTTCTATCTTCTCCTTGATTTTCTAGGGTATGTTTTTATCTTTAGTAATTTGTTTTTAGATACCATGTGTAACTAAATCATTTTAGGTTAGAGTTTTAAGATGAACCTCTGTATACTTTTGTTGGATATTTATCTAATTTAATATTCCGTTTATATTTTATTTATTATTTTGTTCGCTATTAAGTTTTATTAGGAAGTGGTTTTATTTCTGTGAGTGGTGCAACCCTAGATTAGGTACTTAGGTTGTGACAGAGCCTAATATTTCTATCCTTAACTGGATGCTTATATCTTGATATTTATATCCCTTTACTGATAACTATTTTTCTAGGAAGTAAGTGATTATTAATTAGCCAAAGATATTGGAATAATTCTTGACCCTAGGCGTAGGTACCGAATGGCAAGAAACCGTTGGGTCGGGTGGTGCCTTAGCAAACCTAGGAATTAACTGGTTAGTAATTAGGGAAACAAGCACATAGCTGTCCGACTCAAAGCTACAACCTAATAGAACCATTCTCTTGAAACCCTTAGTAAGGTATGTTGGAGTAGGCCCTAATATCCAATCAATATTGATTGGGTTTGGCTTTGTATCATGATATTGATATAAATATATATTGTGAATATATATAATCATAAGGCATTTCTTTATTGATTTTGTTATGTTTCAAAATAATAAAGTCCCTAGAATAGATAGTTCATGTAATGGAATATTAAGTGTGACTTAATCATGAGATTACATTACGTAAAGAACGCTATTCTTAAACATATCCATAGTCAAGCTTTAATATGAATTGGGATAATAATAAAGCATAAAGACTATTATGTATGTAGACTGATGACTGCATCTCATGGGTCATTGATATTGAGATATTAAGTCTATACATAGGTATAAATATTAGGAGTAATATTTATATTGGATTGACCCACCGTGAGAATACTACATAGTATGTTATGAAAATGTCATAAGATATTCTCACAATGATAATAATGTATATCGCTCTTAGACCTGAAACCACTATGATCCCTAGATGTGGACTCAAGTGCTTTGTTGCCATTCTAACGTTGTCTGTAAAAGGATAACCATAACGTTGGTTGATGGGTACTTGATGAATCATGCTGAGGGACATGAGTGTCCTAGATGGGATTTGTCCCTCCTTCATAACATGAGATATATCTTAGGCCTCTTGATGAAATATGACTGTAAAACTGCATGGCCATGCCGAACTAAGTCAATATAAGATATTGGACTTATTCGTTATTCAGTATATTTCGGAATCAAGAAATATAAATATTGATCTATACAAGGGTGACAATATCTATGCCTTGGGATCAATAAAGATATCGAGACAAAGGAGTAATTGTACACATGAGTATTATCATGGAAAGGTTTCGTCAGATCACTTGACATTCTTGTCACTTGGGTAGCAATGATGTGTTGCTAGATACCGCTCATTGTTTATAATATTAAATATTAGATTTAATATTATTGCCAACGTGACTAGAACCTATAGGGTCACACACAAAGAACAGTCAAAAGAGAAATATATAAGTATGACTTATATAAGGGGTGCGTTTAGTAAATAACGCTAATTACTTAGCAAAATTACTAAACTCGTTGTTGGGCTTACTGAAGCCCAATAGTGACTTATGACTTGCAGAGCACACTAGAAGTTCTATAAATAGAACTCTGGTGTTGAAGTTTTTGGTTACACGTTTTGAAGCAACCCCTTTCTTCTCTGCACTTCCAATTCATTGGCTAGCACCGAGTTTTGGAGGAGCACTGTTCGTGTGGACTTGCTAGAGGCTTTGCTGCTTGCTGCTTGCTTGGCTGTGATCGAGATTCCAGTTTCCAGTTCCAGCTTTCAGATTCCACAGTTCAAGGTATCAATCGAATCACTGATTCATGTTTGAATTTCGTAATGATCCAAGGAAAGAAAATCGAAATTCTTCGTCTTCTTCTTCTTCTTCTTCTTCCGCTGTGTATGATATCTTTCGATTTTCCTTCAGTGGTATCAGAGCCAATTACGAAACCATGAATCGGATTGCTTTGTTACTGCTTTATGTTTTAATATGATTAAACATTTTGAATCGGAATTAAATAATAAAGAGAATTAAAATTGGCATCGTATCATGTTTTCTGTGCATGGCTTTTCGATTTGTTTGATGTTTCAGAAACCGTTTCTGGTGAAGTATCGACATATCGATTATACATATCGACGGGAACATGATTGGAAACAAATCAAATTAGATTATCTTTTAAAATTGTTTTAAGAGATAATAATATTTTGGCAAATATTTGATTTGCTAATATTTTGATATTCTATAAGGAATTAATTTGGAATGCAAATCCGTTAATAAAATAGAATATTAAGTGTTAATATTTTATTATTTAAATTTAAATATTAATTAAAATTGATTGATCAGTATCATATATGTGATATATGATTTTAATACAACATCATTATATGTGATATATTGATGATATCATTCGTTCAATCGGTTTTATATAATTGATTGTGAATTTGTAGTCAACTCGTGAGATTGAGCTTCGAATACCGATTCTGGTGAAGCATCAAAGATCCGGTTGTCCATACTGAACAAACAATTGTTAAAACTATTGATGTTTGATTGTTGTATTAAGATACCTAACTATACAAGCGTTGTATTATTATGGTTGTATCATTCGATCAATTGTTTTCAAAGAGATTGTTGTGAATTTGAACAATTCGTGAGAGTGAGCTTTAATATCCGAATCTGGTGAAGCATCATAGATCCGGTTGTTCATGCTAAACAAACAATCCTTGAAAATATTTATGTTTAATTAATTTATTTAATTGGAGAAAGGTAGTAAATTTAAAAGATCATGATTTTGAAAGAGTTTCAATATCAGATATGATTTTTGAATTTGGTAATAAAATATTTGCTTAATTTTAGCCCTGTAATTTGTTTTGGAAACAAATTGATTGCCTAAATAAAGCAGATTTAATTATAATAATTATTGAGTGTCAATATTAATATAATTAAGTAAATAAAAAATTCTACCTTTTGGATTGTTTTTCAAAAGTTGTTTGAAAGGTAATAAACGATCCAAAATTGATAGTTAATTTAAAAGAATCATGATTTGAAAGAGTTTCAATATCATATATGATCTTTTGGATTTGATCATAATATTTGCCGAAATGATTTGGGTGTTCATAAACGTGTCAAGTGTTGATGCGAAATACGCAATCTAGAATATTTTGGAACACAATCTGAGATATTTTGGTATGCAATCTAATATATTTTAGTACTTGATCTGAAATATATTTTGGTACATAATATAATATATTTTGGTACTCAATAAAATATATTTTGGTACATAATATGAGATATTTTTGTACTTAATATAATATATTTTTGTACTCAATATAATATATTTTGGTACTCATATGTCAAATTTTAATTTAATTTATTTAATTATAAGGTATAATTAATAATAATAAAAGTGTGTTTGTTATTATTATCATGTGAATGATTATGGCCCTAGTCCTTTTATTTTATTTCTTTTGGATATTAAAATACGGCCTGCGTGTCGTGCCTCTCTCTTATATCTCTATTGTACATTCTCTTCTCATCCACTCCCTCGTATGTAAAACGAGTTTCTTTCATATGTAATGTAAATAGAATGCAAAGAAGTAATAGGGCTCATGACGTTAGGATAGTCCTGGAGGTCAAGCTTGGAGAAGCAAGGTCGTTTCTAGGATTAGTTTAGATTCTCTCATTGGCTTGAGAGAGTCATAGCGTTAGGATGGCCATAATCATGTCACTTTTATTATTGTATAATCGTTATGCATGTTATGATTGGAGTGCGAATATATATGATATATAAGCCGTGGTGAGGTGAGATCAAACTTAATAAAAATCCTTCAATTCAAAATATTAAGTTTAATGCTTTCCAAAAGTTTAACACCCTTCAAGACTAATATCGAAATGTGTAGGTTTCGCCTCCGCGAGGTGCACTTTCTATACTAGTAAGTTGCGGTGCGGTAATCCAATTTACCCAAGTGTTATTCTTTTGGGTTTAACTTAACTAAATTAATTTTAATAAGATTAAAATAAATTTAGAAGCAATGTTTGGGAACATCTATATGATAGATTAGAGTAAGGAGTTATTCACTCAAATGATTTGAAAGTTGTATGAGATACAATTGGAAGGAGTTCCTACCTAAATAACTGAGTTTTGAGTACAGCCCCCGTTGACTTAAAGCAAGGTGAAATATGGATTTCAACCCACTAGAAAATCTTCCAATAGGATTTTCCGAATCAAGTGTTTTGAAGGTCATTTGATTTGAGTAAAATAGTGGGAGCGTATTTAATTAAAGACCTATTTAAATATGTTTTAAATCATGATACATTTATTTTATTTATTTTCTGTATTTAGAATTTCTTTAGCATATAAATTTTATTATACTGTTAAAAGTTCTTATGAAGAACAAAATTTTCAGAAAAGAGTTTCTGAATTGGTACAAAATTTAAGAATTGTTCTTAAGAATGAGAAAAACTGTATATTCTCGAGCAGTTATTTCCTAGCAACTTTCTATGTCTATATTTGAAAAACAACGCTCATCAGAAGCATCGGGTCAAATGAGTAGATATAGGATATCTCATAGTGGTAACGACGATGGAGAATGATATGATCATTCAACCTCAATGTTATAAGATGAATAGTTTAAGCCTATCAAGTAGATGTACATGGATAAGAATAAAATTCAAATTCTGTTTTTCTACCTTTGAAAGGTTAAACACGGTTGCAAAAAGGGGAAGCAATTATTTCAAAAGTTGAAAAACAAAAATTGCTCGTAGTTTTGAAAGGGTCAAAATATAAGAAAGAAGTAAGACTTCTTATTTACCCATATAGTTATAGAAAGTTAAATTTCTACTTCTTCATCATAAGTATATGATACTTGATGATTAATCTCATATTTGTTGAAATATAGAGAGTTTTAAAGAAGCAGAACATTAACTATAAGTGAAGTTCACCTACGTCTGGAATGGAACAAATTGTTTCATTGACTATAAGAGCTTATGCTTGGACTTAAACTTAACTTGATATGGAACCAAATAATTGTTATTAAATTCCATATAAAATAGAAACATTAAATCATAAATCTTGTATTGACAAGAGAAGGATTATGTAGTTGAATGATAGACAAATATTGTCATATTGTCCTAATAATG
This sequence comes from Medicago sativa, assembly GCF_051527215.1. Lineage (NCBI taxonomy): Eukaryota > Viridiplantae > Streptophyta > Magnoliopsida > Fabales > Fabaceae > Medicago > Medicago sativa. Next base: position 33,030,746 of record NC_140755.1, on the reverse strand, counting down.
TTTTCTATACAATGTGCTGATCAAGTAATGGATTTGAGTTCCATGATCTTGATAAGCTAGTCTATAACATATGAGAAAAGGATCAAATGAGATTTGAACCTTTTGTATATCATTGGCATCACTGTTTAGTACAAACAAGTGTGATTCACATTTCCAAAATCCATGGATATGGACTATTGGACTCATTTGGTTTTATATCATTTGAAGGATGTGAGTTCCACCTTTCAAAATAGATTAGTATACCGGTAAAGGTGAAAAGGACACATAATCTATTTGAGTTGATATACATATGAGATGTATATGGAGCACTAAACATATTTGCTGGATATTTTATTTCTCTTACTTCATCTAACATTACTAATTAATAGTATATGAGAAAAGTGTATTTGACACAATTCAAGAAATCTTTGAAATTGTTCAAAGAGTTTAACAATGAAATAAAAGAAATAGGTTTGAAAAGTATAAAGACCATATGAGTAAGTCGTGATGGTAAATGCTTGATTAATGAGTATAATTATTATTTATATCGCTTCATGTTTGACATGAATCGATCTAAAATAGTTTGGTTATAACTCATTGACTCTTGATGTTAAATTAAATTACAGTTATTCTTCACCCACTACAAGTTCCAATAGAGTAATCATAAAGACACCATATTAGATATGGAGGTAAGAGTACCTAGTTTTTGACTTTATGATAATTTGAGGTTATATGGTTTATTAGATAAACTAAACTACAAATTAAATGAATGTACATTTGTGGAGGTACCCTAAGGAAACTAAGGGATACTGATTATACATCACATTTCATGACAATAGTCGTTTGTCTCTAGATCTGGAGTATTCCTATTAAAGGAGTATGTCTCTGCAGGAGCCAGTGGGAGTGTTGTAGAACTTGAATTAAGTCAAGTACCACAAAATACATGTATCTTTAAGAATGGAACATGAACTAATTCAACAAAGGGTTGTTGTTAAATCACCAGTTCGAGTAGCACAAGATCTAGATGAGTTTGATATGTCATATCACTACAATGAGTAACATGATTTTGTCATGGCTCAACAAGGTGTTATGATTTTCATGGTAGATGAGCCCCAAACTTACTAGAAGGTCGTAAATGGTCTGAACTTTGAGAAATGGCTAAATGCCATGGGATCTTATAAAGAATCCATGTACACAAACCATATATGGATATTGGTTAAATCATCCAAATGAGTATGACTCATGAGATGAATGTGAGTTTTCTTGTAGAAAGCTGACATGGATGGTATTATGAATACATTTAAGATGTGATTGATTGTAGAAGGTTTCATGCAACTCGTGATGCAAATCATGACGAAACTATTACATCATCATAATGCTTAAATCTAACGATCCCACTTGTCATTATTGTATAATGCAAATTCTAGGAGATGGACAACGATGTTGCATTCTTTAATTAGAATGACCTTGTATATGTATTTGACATATATGTAGAGTTTCGTTAATCCAAAGGATTCTAGAAAGGTATATATATTACAAAATTCATGTATGAATTGGAGCAAGCTTCTTGAAGTTGAATTATTTGTTTTATTAGTGAAGTTTTATGAAAAACTTTGATTAATAAAAATCTTGTGCACACAAGGAGAATAGTGGGAGCATTGATATTAGTTTGGTGGAGTATGTGGATGACATACTAGTCACCAAAACAATTTATCTACACATGTGAGACATGGTTAGAAAATTATTTTCAATATGTACCAAAATTGATTGTAGTGTTCGACACTAGAATACTTTCAAGAATATCCATGGATGTCTTAAAGGACTAAGGATTGTTTCTTGAACACGGATTAAAGGAACATTGTAAAGAAGTTACAATGATGCTGACTTTAATATCGGTGTACAGTATATCCAAATCGCAATTTGGAATAAATGCTATGCTTGGATATCAACTATGAAATTTGTAAAAGTACAAGCTTCAAATAGTTGTTGTTTCTATTACAGATGTCAAATATATATTGGATTGTTTAGCTCATAACTGAACGAAACCATGTGTCTCTTGCGTTGTGGATTCCATTGATCCCGTCTGAGGTGAAATTGGTTTAATCTTGCGAGCAATGAATACTTGATCTCACCAATAATCCAAATGTATACTTTGACACTTCAATTTCTTTTCGATGGAAGATCGAAAGTGGAAATTGAAAGAAGTGTAACCTACCAACATAGGAAAGAGTTCCTTATCTACTAGAATAGTATCATGCCCAGGGTGTGCTTGATGCTAACACTTGATCAATATATATTGAGTTAATATTTGATTGGCTTTTAGTGCTAGTGGGAGATTGTTGGAGTAAGCCCTAATATCCAATCAATATTGATTGGGTTTGGCTTTGTATCATGATATTGATATAAATATATATTGTGAATATATATAATCATAAGGCATTTCTTTATTGATTTTGTTATGTTTCAAAATAATAAAGTCCCTAGAATAGATAGTTCATGTAATGGAATATTAAGTGTGACTTAATCATGAGATTACATTACGTAAAGAACGCTATTCTTAAACATATCCATAGTCAAGCTTTAATATGAATTGGGATAATAATAAAGCATAAAGACTATTATGTATGTAGACTGATGACTGCATCTCATGGGTCATTGATATTGAGATATTAAGTCTATACATAGGTATAAATATTAGGAGTAATATTTATATTGGATTGACCCACCGTGAGAATACTACATAGTATGTTATGAAAATGTCATAAGATATTCTCACAATGATAATAATGTATATCGCTCTTAGACCTGAAACCACTATGATCCCTAGATGTGGACTCAAGTGCTTTGTTGCCATTCTAACGTTGTCTGTAAAAGGATAACCATAACGTTGGTTGATGGGTACTTGATGAATCATGCTGAGGGACATGAGTGTCCTAGATGGGATTTGTCCCTCCTTCATAACAGGAGATATATCTTAGGCCTCTTGATGAAATATGACTGTAAAACTGCATGGCCATGCCGAACTAAGTCAATATAAGATATTGGACTTATTCGTTATTCAGTATATTTCGGAATCAAGAAATATAAATATTGATCTATACAAGGGTGACAATATCTATGCCTTGGGATCAATAAAGATATCGAGACAAAGGAGTAATTGTACACATGAGTATTATCATGGAAAGGTTTCGTCAGATCACTTGACATTCTTGTCACTTGGGTAGCAATGATGTGTTGCTAGATACCGCTCATTGTTTATAATATTAAATATTAGATTTAATATTATTGCCAACGTGACTAGAACCTATAGGGTCACACACAAAGAACAGTCAAAAGAGAAATATATAAGTATGACTTATATAAGGGGTGCGTTTAGTAAATAACGCTAATTACTTAGCAAAATTACTAAACTCGTTGTTGGGCTTACTGAAGCCCAATAGTGACTTATGACTTGCAGAGCACACTAGAAGTTCTATAAATAGAACTCTGGTGTTGAAGTTTTTGGTTACACGTTTTGAAGCAACCCCTTTCTTCTCTGCACTTCCAATTCATTGGCTAGCACCGAGTTTTGGAGGAGCACTGTTCGTGTGGACTTGCTAGAGGCTTTGCTGCTTGCTGCTTGCTTGGCTGTGATCGAGATTCCAGTTTCCAGTTCCAGCTTTCAGATTCCACAGTTCAAGGTATCAATCGAATCACTGATTCATGTTTGAATTTCGTAATGATCCAAGGAAAGAAAATCGAAATTCTTCGTCTTCTTCTTCTTCTTCTTCTTCCGCTGTGTATGATATCTTTCGATTTTCCTTCAAGGTAGACGTAGATTAGGGCTTCCCGCTGGTAGAACTACTAAGAAAGCATAGAGAGAGTGTGTTATTAGTGTCCTAAGATTCATAGATGAGCAGACCTAAGGGAACCTTGGCCTTCATTGCCTTGGGAAACACTTGAAAGCCAATATAAAGTTTATGTTTCAATTACCTTTGAATTAGCAAGACCCCGCACGTAAGGATCATTGTGCGATCAGCAGGTGCAGTTAGCCATCGGAGGGAAAAACCTAAATAGGTACGCAGTGGCTAGAACCCATTGGGTCAGGTGGTACCCTACCTAATTAGGAACATCCCAACGGCCTCATCACTTGTATAGTCTACTTAAGATAAATAAATGCGACATATCTTTTACTTATTATCCAACAACGAATATAAAGAGGGGATTCAAAGAATCCTAACCGCTGCTTACTTTTCTGCAACCAAAACAAGTAAACTTGCTATGTTGTAAACAGATAAAAATTGCAAGTCTTTTTAACCCTTAACTTTTATACCATCAACGTAATAAAAATAAGTAACGTGGATTGTTTGGACGAAAGGACAATCCCTGTGGATACAATACCTTACTTATCACTTTATTACTTGATGAAAGCGACTGGTACACTTGCCATTTTGCAATTACACTAATCTGACGCATGACTTTCAATGAGCCGATTCAACAAAGTTGGTGGTTCTACACCCTAGATGCTGGACTTTATTCGCCCATGCCCTCAAAAATTTCTTCTTAACGGTGTTCAAAACGGTGGTTTCAACATATGCAATGAACTTAGGAAATGGTTCAGATACATCTTTGAATTTCAATAATGCACTTGTATATGAATCCTCCGTAGGAAATTCGATCGCCTCTTTCCAAACCCTCATGATTTTTTCAACAACATCACAATGTGTGTCCTCCTTCACTTCTTTCTCAACAACTTTTGCATCCTTGGTCTTCGCTTTGACTCTACAATTCGTGATGCACTTAGCTTTTACATTCTTCCCAATATGAAAATAACAAAGTATATTGTCTGCTTCAGGGAGAAATTCGGCAACGACATTCATAAAAGCGTTGTCCCTATCGGTGACAGCCACCTTAGGCATGTGAGTTTTAAGGTCAAAAAACCAACCAACATCTCAAGTGCCTAAGTAAAGTTATCCTCTTGTTCAAAGGAAAGAAAAGCAAAATCAATGGAATATGTTATTTTGGTAGAGGTGACACCAACAATCTCAAATAACGGCATTCAATAGATATTGGTTTTGTAAGTGGAGTCCATGACCAAAACAGTCAGAAAAGTGTTAAGCATATTAACCGACTCTGGATGAGAAAAAAATATGTCTTCAAGAGTGGTTTCCTCACCATTTGATATTGAGAAATAGACGTATTTATGCTCCTCCAACTTTGAAATCAAGTATTGCATCTCCGTTTTGTCATCTCTTATCCCCTTGCGCCATCTAGTTCTCGTATTGTACACTTGTTTGATGGTCGTCAAACTATCTTTGTTTTTTTCCTTCAATTCCGTGAGAATATTTCTCGGCACCTCCAAGCTCTTTTCCATGTCGATAACTCTTTTCTTCTCCTCCTCATTTATTCTACCCACAAGAAGGTGGCCGACTAACTTTGGCACCAACTCATGGTTGTGAATTCCACAAAGCATTTCAATCCACCAATCATTTGCATCCTTTTCAAAGAAACCACGCAACCTAAACGGACATTCACATTTCCTTGAGCCCATGCCTTGAAGATTCAGTTTCTTCCTCGTATTTGGTGGTTTCTATTCACCACTCCTTTCATATTGCATCGTCAAGAGTGACCTTTTTAAACTAGATTTATCTATAGATATAGTAAATCCAGCCATTGACGCTTGTTGATGAACCCAACCAAGTAAATCATCTCGCTCTCGCCATCTTTCATTTGTTAAAAAAAATGAGGCGGTGTCTACTTCAATACCGCAAACCTTGGCAATGTTGGAACAAAATGTGTTTAACATTACCCTTTAAGTTTTGATGATAACAAGGTATTAAAAATTGTCAATTGGATATGCTAATATTTGTTCAAGTGTTCAGGACCATATACAAAAATTTATTGTCACTTTAAAGCATAGGTTCTGGAAGAACAAATGATAGCAATGGAATCAACAAGAAGGAAGCTTGAAGCATTTGAAGAAAAGAGGTTCTGAAGACAAGTGGCTCTGGAGTACATCAGAAGCTGACGTCATCAAAAACACCTCATCATAAGCAAGTTCACCAGAAGCTGACTTCATCAGAAGTTCTGGAGATCATCAGGAGCTGAAGATCATCAGAATCTGAAAGAATTGAAGCTTCAAAGGTTGTTCAAAGGATCCAATTACGCCTATCATTGCAGAAGACTAGAAGCATGAAACAGCCGCTAATTCAGATGGATTTGAAGTCATTGGATGCTTAATCGTTGGAGAGAGTTGAAAAAGGACAATTGTACGAAGTGTACAACAACTACCTCCACAACTCTAGTTTATGTCTGCAACAGGACAAGAACAACAGCTATGCCTGCACCAGTGTTCCTCCAGACTTGGAATGGATTTGAAATTGATCCTTCATAGGACAATAACCAAATCAGGCAAAAGATCATTGGTGATCTGATCAAGCTTCAAACGACTCTTTTTGATGTACTGGCAATCAACAACGTCTCTTTCACACCTCTATATAAAGGAGTGAAGACTTAGAGAATTGCAAGACTCATACAACAATTTTACAAGTGCAAAAACTCTGCTGAAATTGTTCTACATCAAAAGTTCACTTAGAATTTCTTAACAACTTTCATATCTTAGAAATTCTAGAGTCTTAAGAGTCTATATCTGATTTGTATTGTGAACACCGCTGATTGTATATCAAGTGTTCAACCTCAAACAAATTTCTTTGTATTTTTGTTTGAATAGAAGTCTCTTGCTTGTGTGCTTGAGCATAGGAAATCTCTTGATTTTGTTCTTTAGCATAGGAAATCTCTTGCAGTTGTGCTTGAGTAAGTTTGAAGTCTCTTGCTAGTTTTAGTAGTGAGTAGTTGTAATCTGATATTACATTTTTAGTGAACTCTCCTTGGAAATGCAAGGGGGACAAGACTACTTCCGGTTTGTGGAAGGAACCTGTATAATTGTTGTCTCTCTCTCTCTCTCTCTCTCTCTCTCTCTCTCTCTCTGTTTTTATCCGCTGCATTTAGATTATGATCTTCACTTCAGAAGCTGAATTCTATCTGCTTCTAAACAGTGACTTCAATAGGAGAAAACGAAGAAAAATCTAACACAATTCAACTTCCCCCACACCCCCCCCCCCCCCCCCCCCCCCCCGCTTAATATTTTATCCGCTTGCAATATTTTAAGTATGACGAAGAAATATTTTCAATCGAATTAATCAGCGATTTAAAAAGAAATATATTTATATAATACTAACTACTACGTAAAATTAATAATTTTGATGCCCCCTACAAAATTATTGTCATGGACTTATGCCCCTTCCGCCACCCTCAGGGCCACCCCTGCCAATAAAGACCTATGAGGATTTGTTTAACTCTAATCAGTTAAAAATTAAAACAAAGGATATATAATTTAATTTGATTGGTTGAGTAAATAATTAAGGATCAACATATTTTGCTCCATCTACTTAATCAACAATACCGTAAAAAGAAACAACAATAATTGATTATAAATGTCATTTTTATTTTTAACAAAAGTTCCTTATATACATTTGCTAAAAAGAAAAGTTCCATATAACGTGAAATTAAAGTGAGATTCTAGGTATTATTTCAATTATTTGGTGCTTTATTTTTTTGAATTGAGAATGAAATTTGAATATGTGTGTATTAAAAAATTAAGATGTATACCATTTCCATAATAAAAAAAAAACCTCTAGTATAAAAGAGCATTAACAGAGACACTTATATAATTCCTCAGTCCATTTTTATAAGCAACTCAATTTTTTGTTCACATATATAAAAAAAAAATGGGTTGTAAATTTATTGTGTCCTTTTTATATAAACTTTTCTAAAATACCCTTTATATTTTTTTGAAGGAAAATACCTATTGTATTTTAATGTTTAACTTTATTTTCCACATTTCAAGATAAAAATATAGTTCTCTAAAAAAAGATAAAAGTAAATTTGATAAAAAAAAATGCACCAAGTAAATTGCAAATGAGCTTATATTTAGGGACACACAAATTATTCAAATAGGACATATAATTAAGGAGAGATAAATTATTAGTCAAACATTGAACCGTATAGTTCTCTTAGTAAAATCCGTTGAATATGTTTAAATTCATATTAATGGAATATAAATTACATTATAAATTAAAATAAGATACTTTTCCTAAAAAAATTAAAATTGATACTTATCATATAAATTTGTTCGACATACGTTATACTTATCATTAATTAAAATTATTAAAATAAACAAACGCCAAAGAAAAGATTGCAAAATACAAAATTTGCCAATCACAATATAATTACTACTTGTCATACCCCAATTTTTGACCTAAGGCCCTACATTCATACAGTCTCTGACCCGGAATACTCTCTGACTTTTCAAGAAAATTTCGGCAGGGAGGTATTTTAAAATACCTCATTTTGGTTCCGAGCGGACCCTCTTCACTTTTTGTTTTATTATTATATTTTCACCCTTAAAATTTCCATCTTTTATTAATTCTCTTTTAATTTTAATTTTAATTTTAATTTTAGTTTTAAATTTTAATTTTTATTTAATAATTTTCTATTCTTCTATTTTTAGCTTTTTTTATTTCTTTTTAAGTGTCCAAAATGTCCAAAAAATAATAGTGTCCAAAAATTCAACGAGTCCAAAAAATATATGTCAATGTCTAAAAAAATCTTTCTCTTCTCTGTGCCACAACTTTAGGAGCAAGACACTTTGTTGCCAAATCCAGAAACGCTTTCTCTTCTTCACTAAGTTATTTCCATTTCTACATCAAAGCCAACCTGCACACAACACACAATTTTACCCAACAACACAATTTTCACACACAAAAACCCTAGCCACCGTATAATATTTTTGAGTCTGCAATTTTTGATTAAGCGGTGTAAACTCCATTTGATTTCAATTGCCGTTTTATTACTTTTTTTTAAACCATATAGCTATCGTATTTCATAATAGAACTCTGCATAATATTTTCGATTCAATTCAATTCCAATTTCCAGTTTGCTATTATCCCTTTTTATTCCAATTTCATTCCATATTGTTCTTTTATTTTCCATCGCATATTGTTAGATTCCAATTCATTCAATCCATATTCCATTGCTGCCGTGTTGAATTTTTGGTGTTCCTTTTCTCATTGTTTGCGGTGGTTTCAATTTATTTTTTCCAATTCATTCCATTATTACTGTTCCGCATCATTTGGCTTTAATAATATTGCTTGATGTGCATGTGTGCTGCTGTCCATATATTTTCATAGCTGCTGGTTACTGTTCATCTCCAATTACAATTCCAATTGCAAAAGTTGGTTGATTCTAGCCGTGGCAATTATCTTAAGTCAAAGTATCATCATAAATAGGGGTTGTGCTCTTTCAATTCCAATCGCTTTGAATCGCTACTGCAGTGGCTCCTCCCAAGGTTAAAGAGATTCCATCATAAAGAGAATTGTTGGCCCCTTTGCATTTCTTTTTTCTAATTTCTTCATGCATTTTTACTCTACTTTAACATTTTCTTTTTCTTTTTCTCATACATTTTATTAGTTTAGGTCTATTATCTTGCAACCTTAGTATTACTCATGCATATTTGTTTAATTTTCGTCCTTTATTTTATTGCATATGGATTAGAATGTATTTTAGGTCCAATGTAAAATCATAAATAAAAAAAGTGTGTGTGTCTTTTATTTCTTTGCCGCTTTATAAATATCAAAAATACAAAAAATTAGATTAGGGATTTTGTGGTGATCCAACGTCACTACAAGTCCACGCGCATTTATTTTTTATTCCTCCGTTAGTTTATTTTCATGCTTTAAATTAATCAATCAAACATCAAAAACTTTTCACAATAAACCTTGGTTCCAAAAACCAAGTGATCTCTTTTTTTTATTTTCTTAATCAAATTCTAAATCAACTTAATCATATTTCAAGTCTATTTTCTTTTAAATTAAAAAAGACAAACAAACTTACTTGCCATTTGGCCTTTTTCCTTTTAAAGTCTTTTCAAAATTAATAAAAAATACAAAACCAACAAAAAATCAATTTCTACCATGAACTACGTGGTTTTGATCCCTCACGGGTACGTAAGCAAAGGACACTCGTCCTTCAAAATCAATAAAAAAATGTAAATAAATAAGTCTCTTTTTTCTTTTATCACTTTAATTCTCTTTTTCAAAAGCAAGCAAATTATAGCACATCATTTAGATAAAACGAAGAGGTTCCCGTAGAGTACTACGGACATAAAGGGTGCTAGCACCTTCCCTTTATGTAACTAACCCCCGAACCCTAAATCTTTTCAAAATATGGGGTAGTTTGAACTTTCTTCCCCTTTTCTTAAAAAAATAAAAATGTTCGGTCGTGATATAATCAAGTGAGTCAAAAACTAATCAAATAGCCTTGATCTCCGAAAAATGACGCGACAGAAATGACGACTTCACTGGGGACGTCCTAACAGGGTTAAGCCTAACTTGGCTTTGTTTAAAATTTTGTGCTTTAAACTTGCTTAAAAATCAAAAAAATAAAAATAAAAGATGGAAATATGTGTATATATGTTCTCTCCTTCTTCTTTCTTTTTTCTTTTAACGTGAGTGGTGAGATAAGTCCTACACCTGAACTTGAGGGAAAATTAAGATAGGACCGGGTATAATCATAGTTTCCATGCCAAGAGTACTCTTCGGTATTGGCACATGTGATAACCCACTCAATGGAGGGATCTTGGATGTATACTTTTGTCGATGTGAGTACTCATGTTTGGCATGTTATTTTCAAGTGATCATCGAAGTGGAGAACCTTTAGTCACCTTTAACCCATCTTGGCCTTTTTAGGATGTAGTGCGTTGGCTAATCGAGAGTACACTCGTATTGGTTGATACGCGATACTACACCCAAACGAGACTAACCTACGAATATTGTTGGAACGAGAGTACTCTCGTCACCTAACAAATATTTGGAAGTGGTTGTAGACTTTGGGAACTTGGTAGAACCCGTGATCCAGGTACAAATGGAACCATAGTCCTTACCAAATGTCGTGTTTACCCTTGACTCCGTCATTATGGACCTAACCTCACCATGTATTCTATGCACTTTGAGCATAAACATGCATACATTCATAAACTTTTTCTCATTAAAATCAAAGGACCTAGATAAGTCCTTGTAAACATCAGAGGCATGGACCTTATAAAGAGGGACACCAAGGAATACAATTTCAAAAGTCTTAATCTAGACCTTAGCTTTGTCGGGGACTTTGTCTTTGGCTTTGCTTTTGTTCTTGAGGTAACTGTCTATAATATTTCAAAATATCAAATGAAACAATGTTCCTTATGATGTTTACAATTACTTTGACAAGTCCTTCAACAAAAAATTGTGTCTATTTTTGCATAAGCAGCATGCATCATTTTGCATTTCATAGTCTCAATTCCGAGTCTCACAAATTTTTCTTTTCCATAAAAGGTCAACCCATCTCAAAAGTGTCATGGCGTCCTCGTCCGAAACCAACTCGCATTTACAACACTCAAGCAATCATAAAGAGAAGATGGATTTTCTCGAGCAAGAAAATCAAGTGCTCCGTGAAGAAGTGGCAGCCATGCAGACTAAGATGGACGAAATGACTGAATTGATGAAAACACTGGCAGCTACACAGAATCAACCACCACCTCCTCCTATCAGGGCTCAAGCCGAAACTGTTTCTACTGGCCCTGAATGGACGTTTTGCGCCAATACTTCGAAGTACTCTACACCGCAACGTTCCGTTCCTTGGTTCCCACCTCTTACTGCTGGCGAAATACTCCGTCCCATTGCTTGTGAAGATCAGATGCCTACTCATCAACATGCAGCTCACGTTCCTCCACCTCCTGTGAGAGCCCCTCCAGTTAATATGACCTACTCAGCACCTGTGATCCATACCATTCCACAAAATGAAGAACCCATCTACCGTTCATGTAGTGTGGGGGCCTATGATAGGTAGGATGGGCTACAAGAGAAGTATGATGAAATGCAGCGAGAAATAAGAGCTCTTCGGGGGAAAGAAGCATTTGGAAAGACTGCTTATGATCTCTGTTTGGTGCCGAACGTCCAGATACCCCACAAGTTGAAGGTCCCAGATTTTGAGAAATATAAAGGGAACTCTTGTCCTGAGGAACATCTAACAATGTATGTGAGAAAGCTGTCTGCCTATGCCAAGGATGACCCAATCCTTATCTCTTTCTTTCAAGAGAGTTTGACTAGTCCTGCCTCAAAATGGAACATGAATCTAGACAAAACAAAAATCCAAAATTTCTATGATCTGTGTGATGCTTTTGTGGAACAATACAGTTACAATGTGAAGGTGAGAAAAACACAAGAAGGGGGGGTTGAATTGTGTTAGACGTTTCTTTGTTTTCTCTAAAACTCAGAACACTTAAGTTCAGAAGCTTGAAGAACTGCTTATGAAGGAAGTGGTCAGAAGTGTATCCAGCGGAATAAAGACAGAGAGAAAGGAAAGAAGAAAGACACAAAGCAATTATACAGGTTCCTTCCACAAACCGGAAGTAGTCTTGTCCCCCTTGCACTTCCAAGGAGAGTTCACTAGAATGTAATATCTGATTACAATTGCTCAAGCACACAGCAAGAGACTTCCTTTGCTCAAGCACACTTCGCAAGAGTCTTCCTATGCTCAAGAACACAATCAAGAGACTTCTATGCTCAAGCACAACTGCAAGAGACTTCCTAAACAAACAAAGATTACAAAGAAAAATTGTTTGAAGTTGAACACTTGATATACAATTAGAGGTGCTCACAATACAATCAGATACAGACTCTAAGACTTAAGAATTTCTAAGATAAGAACTTTGAGAAACAGAAATTCTAAATGAATGCAGAACAATTTCAGCAGAGGTTTGACACTTGTAAAAATGTTGAGAGTCTTTCGTTCAGCATTGCCAAATCTCTAAGTCTTCACTCCTTTATATAGAGGTGTGAAAGAGATGTGAAATTGCCAGCACATCAAAAGAGTCGTTGTTGAAGCTTGATCTTTCACCAATGATCTTTTGCCTGATTTGGTTGTTGTCCTATGAAGAACCAATTTGAAATCCATTCCCATTGTGAAGGAACATCTTTGCAGGCGTAGCTATATTCTGGAGTTGTTTTCTTGTCTTGTAGCGTGGACACAAAACAGAGTTGTGGAGAAGGTGGTTGTACAGTTCGTACAAAGTACAATGTCAACGCTTTTTGAAGATAAGCTTCCAAAGCCTTCAAATTTTCACCAAAATGACTGTTGCAAATTTCCACTAGTCTTCTGCAGTGTTTTCGAATCCAATAGACAGCTTTTGAAGTGTTGACCCTTGAATCTTCAGCTTGTGGTGATAATCATCTTCTGATGAGCTTCAGCTTCTGATGAGGTCGCTTTTGAACTATCCGCTTCTGAAGACTATCAGCTTCTGATGACTTTCAGCTTCTGATGACTTTCAGCTTCTGATGACGTCATCATTCTTCAGGAGCACTTCCCTTCAGATGCACTCTTCAGATGCTTTCAAGCTTCTTTTTCTTGATTCCTTAGCTCTCTTTTTGTTCTTCAGAACCTTTATATGATGTGAATTTTTAACTATGGTCATGTACACTTGAACAAATATTAGCTAGTCCAATTTACAATTTTTAATACCTTGTTATCATCAAAACTCTTTAAGGTTCATTGTTAAACACATTTTGTTCCAACAATCTCCCACTTTTTGATGATGACAAACAATAGTACTTAAAATTGATCAATTGTTGTTAATCTAATTAACAAGTTGACTTTGGGGTTCTGAGGTTTGTAAGCTCAGAGTCTGAGGTTTGTAAGATCTAACTCCCCCTCAGTCTGATAGTCTTTAAGGTGAAGTTTATAAGCTCCCCCTAAGTTCTATCCAGGTTAATTAAATTCATTAAGCGCGCAATAATAATATCAGAGCTTAAATAAAATGAAAAGAAGTAGATTATAGATAAGAAGAATGGTTCAATTAATTTTATTTGAAATTTGATACTTCTTCTTTCGTTCATAGCTTATACCTTTCAGGTAAAAAATGATAGAAGTTTTTCAAATATTTTTCAAATATCATTAATGGGGCTCAGAGCCATTAAATATTATCACATATACTCCCCCTTTTGTCATTAGCAAAAAGAAATCAAGCATTAAAGACAAAAAGATATTGAGAAAAACTCAAAATTGGAGAGAGTATAACTATAATCAGAACCTATAAACTTATCAAAGCACAAATAATAGAGGAAATCAGAGCAAAAGTATATCAGAGCAAAATATCAGTTCACAAACATTCAGAAGCAGTAATAGAAGCAGGACAAAAGATGTTCAGAAGCAAAAACTCAGACAACTCAAAACAAGCAAAGATAAACACTAGGGTGTGCAACTAATGTTTGGATTGTTGTTGTTGTTGAATCAAAGCCATCATTTTCTCCATCTGCTCAGCTTGCTTCTTCACCACTTCTTCAAGAGCTAGCTGTCTCTGAAGAAGAGCATCTTCCCTTGCTTTGGATTCCTCTTGTTGCCTTGCCAGCTTCTGTTTCAGCTTCTTAAAAATCTTTTCATCCCTTGAAGTATATTCAGATTCTGAGTAGAAGGGCACATTTTCCAGAAGCAGCATTGGTGTTTCAGCTTGCTCAGCTGATGTCAGATTCTCCAAAAAGCTTCTAACAGTAGCAGCTTTAATCCTGATACACTTTCTGCTCACAGCTTCTATCAGATCAGTAGCTTTCTTTTTCAAGGATGACCATTGTTCCTCATAAACAATAGGCAGGTCAATCAATCTTCTGAGCTGAACCAAATTTTGCATCTCTGAACTGATTTTGAGCAGCTCAGATTCAATGTATTCAGATTCCAGGATGTCTTGGGGTTGTTGTTCAAGGATTTCTAGGTCTGAGGGTTGGTCAGAAACACTAATGGAAAGGTCTTGAACAGGGTCAGACTCTGGAATGGTGAGATTTTGATCAGGTTGAGTTGATGAGGATGGTTGGTCAGGGTTAATTTGTGCAGTTGAAGTTGAGGCTTGGGAATTGACTAAAAGATCATTGTCAACATCCATTAAAGTGACAGTAGGGGGGTTGATTGGGGATGTTGGTTTGATGACATCTGTAGGTTGGGGTGATGTTTGCTCTGGTTGAGGGTTAATATGCGTGTTGGTTGGTTGTTGTTGGGGTGATGAAGTCTGTTGTGGTTCTGGTGTATGTTGTTGGGGGCTTTCTAAAACAACTCTATCAGAAGCAACTGCTTCAGAAGCTATTTCAGAGGCTTTTTCTGAGTTAAGGTTCGCCTCATCAGGTACAATCGTGTTGAGAGGTTTGATGTTAAGAGGATGAGGGTGATGGATGAGAATTCTTTCAAAGTATTGGTTTCTTCTTTTAGACATTTCTTCTATCTTTTGATCAATCACATGACCAACAGGCTCATAGGAGCTTGTCTGAGAGGGCTTTTTGTATGTTTTGGTTGATGTTGGATGGCTTTTTACTAGTTTTAGGTAGCGTTGTCCTAAGGGTTTATCATCATCAGAATCAGAGGATGATGATAAGGTTAATGATATGGATAAGGATGAGGAATCTGAGGATACATTGACTACATCTGTTGGCTTATCATCCGAGTCCTTCTGAATACCTTCAGCACTATTTGCAATTAGCAATAAATCCTCTGCTTCTGAGATGACTTAATTTTAAAGATCCTTAGCAGCTTGAATGGCTTCTGTAGCAACAGTAGCAGCATCTTTACTGAGAATGTTAGATGCTGGAACTTCAATCTCTTTTGATAGCTTAAGAGCCTGCTGAAGAACCTGAGCAGCAGCAGTAGCTTCTGCTTCCTTAAAAATCCTCCTTTTAGCTGGCTTCCTCATCTTCTTTGGTATTGTAGGTTGATCAGGAGCAACCAAAGAAGTTGCAACTTCTTCAATTGATGGCATTGCAGACCCACCAATCTTAAGCTTGTCAGAAGCAACTTTTGCTTTCTTTGCAGGTTTTTCAGCTTCCAAGTACTCTTCTGCAGGCAACTTCCTCTTTGATTTTCTGCCTTTAGCAAGTGGCAGAGCACCACCATACATTTCTTCAGGTACATCCTGCAACCTGATGACCTTGTTAGTTGCCTCAAAGTGATCCTTGATGAAGTACATCTGCACATCAAGAGGATCCTTCTTGCAGATGGGTGGAAAGTCTTTCATAAGTTCAGACTTAGCTCTGGATTCACTCAAATCAGTATCAAGCTTGGTGATAGATTTGTTTAGCTTCATCTGCTTGAGTGTATGAGCATTACTGAATTTCCCAGTCTTAGTATCAAGCATCTTATCTGAGTAGGCTTCAACAGTACTGAGTCGATCCAAAATCCCTCCTTGATAGAAGATTTCTGATAAAAGTTTTCCATAAGGTACCCAGGGTCTATTATCCAATTGGCTCTTTTTCTGGTTGTCAATCAAATGCTTGAACATGTATTTGGGCACATTCACCTTTTCTCCCTTGATGAAGTGCTGAAGAAGAACCTTCTGTGCCAATGTTGGTTTATCACCTCCACCTTTTGGAAGCAGATTCTCATTCTGAATCTTCAGAAGCAGCTTCTTATCAATGCTTAAGTCAGTATACTTTCCTGCCTGAGTGGAGTTGTACATAGCCATGTTCACTTTTTCTTTCCAGAAGCCTTCTTTAGAACTTGAAATTTCAATCTCTGAATATTTCCCAGAAGCTTCTACTTCAAGTATAGAAGCTATCTGCCATTCAACAATGACAACTGGAATACCACAGATGCTTGACCTGATTTCTGTGCAAGTAAATGGTTCAAGACCCATTTCTTTTCAGGTCTTCCCCTTCAGACTTGGATAAAGCAAAACCTTCTCCCTCTCTTCAGCTAATGACGCAGCTTTGTCATAAATTGATGCTCTTAGCTAGAAGTGCCTAACCAAAGCTTCGTATGTTGGTCCATTCAACATTCTGAAGTATGGTTCGAGACCTTGTGCTTCATAGTAACTTCTAATCCAACATCGATGGAAAGCTAATGATTCAAAATCCACAGGATTCTCTATTTGAACCATTAACTCCCATTCTTCAAGTTTCATGATTCTTCCTTTGATATCATAGGCAGGGCCTCTTGTGCAGACGATTCTGGAATGTTCTGATGCGAGCTTGATGATGCCATTTGATGATGATGAAGAAGGGTTTCTAGGGTTGAAATTGCGCTTACTTCGCAAGAGGTTTGAAAGCAAAGTGTTTGTTGTAAAGTGAGTAGTGTGTGAATTGACATTGTGTTAAGAGTAAAAACGATTGCAATTCAAAAGAGACAAACAAACATAACATTAATGACATTGGGGGCGCGTGAAAGTACTTTCAAAGCTTTTAAAATCATTATTGCCCATTTAAGTTATACACCAATACACATAAGTCACGTCAGAAGTTCTCAAAGTAACTGCAGAGTTAGTGGGCCAGTGTTACTGCAAAAAGTAACTTCCAGCGTTTCCACTAACTCTACTATTCAGAAGCATAAAATCCAGCTTCTGGACTTCAGATGCTGACGTCATCATCAGAAGCGTATTTTCTTCAGAACCTCAATGAAGAGCTTCTAATGGACCATAGCTTCTGACCTGACTTCAGAACCTAAAATCCTATTCAGAAGCAAGCACGCTTTTAATCAGACACAAAGTGCATGTTCAAATTTTTCTTTATAAAATCAAATCTTTCAACAGTTAAAGGCTTAGTAAATATATCAGCCCATTGATTCTCAGTATCAATGAATTGTATATCTAAAATTCTTTTTTGAACATAGTCTCTGATGAAATGGTGTTTGATTTCAATATGCTTAGCTCTTGAATGCAAAATTGGATTTTTAGACAAACAAATAGCAGCAGTATTATCACAATAAATGGGAATACTGTTAGCAATAATCTGATAATCTTCCAACTGATGTTTCATCCAAAGTAGTTGTGTACAACAACTTGCAACTGAAATGTACTCTGCTTCTACTTTAGACATAGCAATAGTTGTTTGTCTTTTGCTAGCCCAGGATATAAGATTATCACCCAAAAATTGACAATTGCCACTGGTTGACTTTCTTTCAATCCTATCACCAGCATAGTCAGCATCACAAAATCCAATTAGCTTATAATCTAAGGATTTCCTATAAAGGAGTCCAAGATTAGTTGTTCCCTTCAAATACCTGAAGATTCTCTTGACAGCAATCATATGAGATTCTCTAGGATCTGATTGGAATCTTGCACACAAGCATACACTGAATAAAATATCTGGCCTAGATGCAGTGAGGTATAACAAAGAACCAATCATACCCCTGTACAACTTCTGATCTACTTTAGCTCCTTCATCTTCTTTGCTTAAGTTGCACGTAGGATGCATTGGAGTGTTCATCACTTTACAATCTTCAAGCTTGAACTTCTTCAGAAGCTCCTTTGTATACTTTGATTGATGAACATAGACTCCATCTTTGCATTGATTGATTTGAATGCCAAGGAAGAACTTCAGCTCTCCCATCATGCTCATTTGAAATTCATCATACATTAACTTAGAGAATTCCTAGCAAAGAGATGCATTAGTAAAACCAAATATTATATCATCAACATATATCTGCACAACAAGAATATCTTTTCCAAGGGTCCTTCTGAAGAGTGTTGTGTCAACCTGTCCTCTTTTAAAATTATTTTTGATTAAGAAATTACTTAGTCTATCATACCAAGCTCTGGGAGCTTGTTTCAAGCCATATAGTGATTTCTTCAATTTAAAAACATGATCAGGATATTTAATATCCTGAAAACCAGGAGGTTGCTTGACATACACTTCTTCTTCTATGACACCATTAAGAAATGCACTCTTGACATCCATTTGATATAATATTATGCCATGATTAACTGCATAGGAAAGAAGTAACCTGATTGCTTCCAATCTTGCAACTGGAGCAAACGTTTCAGTGTAATCAATGCCTTTTTGTTGACTATACCCTTGTGCAACAAGTCTTGCTTTGTTTCTTGTTACTTATCCTTGCTCATTCAACTTGTTTCTGAATACCCATTTTGTTCCAATAATGTTCTTGTGCTGAGGTTTGGGTACCAGATCCCACACATCATTTCTTTGAAATTGATTCAACTCTTTTTGCATAGCTAAGATCCATCCATCATCTGAAAGTGCTTCATCAACTGTTGTAGGTTCAATCATTGAGATCAGTCCAATCATTGAACCTTCTTGTCTGAAGTATGATCTTGTTCTTCTTGGACTATCTTTGTTTCCAATGATTAACTCCTCTGGATGTGAAGACTTGTGTTTGAATGTGTTTCTGGAAGGATCTGCTTGATGTGAGCCGTCTTGTGCTTCATCAGAAG
This sequence comes from Medicago sativa, assembly GCF_051527215.1. Taxonomy (NCBI): domain Eukaryota; kingdom Viridiplantae; phylum Streptophyta; class Magnoliopsida; order Fabales; family Fabaceae; genus Medicago; species Medicago sativa. The sequence continues at coordinate 33,011,494 of NC_140755.1, read as the reverse complement.
TGGCTTCATCTTGTGCTTCTGATGTGGGTTCAACTTCTGGACTTTCTTCAGATTCAGCTATCTGATCAAGTTCTGGAGTATCTTCAGGAACCTGTATCTCTGCATCACTTTCACCTTGCTTTGAAGTTTTATCTTCAAGCTCTTTGTCATCAAAATTGACGTGCATAGATTCTTCAACACGAAGTGTTTCTGAATTATACACTCTGTATGCCTTTGACCTTTCAGAGTAACCTAAGAAGATTCCTCTTTGGGCCTTGTCATCAAATTTCTTTAGGTAGAGCTTGTTATTCAGAATGTAACATGTACATCCAAATTGATGAAAGTAAGAGATATTGGGTTTTCTTCCTTTAAAGAGTTCATATGTTGTTTTCTCCAAAATAGGTCTGATATAGATCCTGTTTTGAACATAACATGTTGTATTCACTGCTTCTGCCCAAAAATGTTTTGCTAAATTGTTTTCATGGATCATGGTTCTGGCCATTTCTTGTAAAGTTCTATTCTTTCTTTCTACAACCCCATTTTGTTGTGGAGTTCTAGGAGAAGAGAATTCTTGGACAATTCCATGTTTTTCACAAAAAGCTTCAAATGGCTCATTTTCAAACTCTCCACCATGATCACTTCTGATTTTCAAAATCTTTGTTTCTTTTTCAGATTGAATTTGAGTGCAGAAACTACTGAATACAGCACAAGCAACATCTTTACTCTTTAGGAATTTTATCCAAGTCCATCTGCTGTAATCATCAACAATGACTAATCCATATTTACTTCCATATAAGGATGCAGTACTGACTGGTCCAAATAAATCAATATGGAGTAGTTCTAAGGGTCTGGAGGTTGAGACAATGTCTTTTGTTTTAAAAGATGATTTCACAATTTTCCCTCTCTGGCATACGCCACAAAGTGCATCTGAATGATAATCAATGTCTGGAAGGCCTTTGACAAGTTGTAACTTACTAAGATTAGAGATTAATCTCCAGTTAGCATGTCTCAACCTTCTGTGCCACATCCATTTCTTATCATTCACTGACAGAAGGAAAATCACCTTCTGGTCAGCCAGTTCAGAAAAATTGATTTTGTAAACATTTTCTACCCTCTTTCCCTTGAACACAATGAATTTTTCTTCCTTGTTGATTACAGTACAGCTGGCTTTCTCAAATAACACATCATAATCATTGTCACAAAATTGACTAATGCTCAAAAGGTTATGTTCAAGACCATCTACCAACTATACATTATTAATTGAGGTAGAGGAATTACCAATAGTTCATGTACCTATGATCTTGCCAGACTGGTTGCCTCCAAATTTCACACTTCCTCCTTCCTTCATTGTTAGGCTGAGGAAACTGGGCTTCTCTCCTGTCATGTGTCTTGAGCAACCGCTGTCTAGGTACCATGATTTTTGTTTCACCTTTGCTCTTAGACATACCTGCATTATTGACATTTTCAGATTTAGGTACCCATTGTCTTATGGGTCCTCTCAGGTTAGTACTAGAAGTTTTACTCTTCACTTCTTATACCTTGTGATGTGTGTTGGGTTGCTTCTGATTAACCATCACCTTAGGTTTTACCACTTTTGGTTTTGGTATTTCAAGAGCAGTAGCTATCTTCTTCTGAGACTTAGACTTCAGAACCTCAGATTTTGGTTTCACCAGACTCTGAGGAACAGGTTCTGATCTCTTCAGAATTCTAATCTTTGAAGTCTTGGAATCAGAGTTGATCATAGCCTTTGGCTTGGAGTTCTTAGGCTTTGAAGTAATCTTAGCCTTAGAGCTAAAAGCTTCAGGTTCTGATTGAACAACAGTTTCCAACTCAACACCTTCAGGTACAAAGAAGGTTTTCAATCCTTCATTGATGCATTCACAACATGCTTTGAGACTGATTTCAATAGGTTTCCCTCCTGAAAAGCCAATCCATTTGCCATTGCTTCTGTAAATGTTGTATATCATTGAAGCCACTCTGCTTCTGTCAATGCCAGACATGATAAAATCCTCAAGAGCAATTTCATGGTTGCTTAAAGGTTTTTCATTACACTTTTCTTGTAGCTTCTGACATAAGAACCTGATCTTGTCTTCAGACGTTTTACAAATGAAGTCACAGCCCCTAAGTCCTTCTTCAGAAGCTTTCAGATCCAATAGAGTTGATTTTTGTTGTTTCACTAAATCAACATATTTTTCTTTTAAATCCTTCAACTCATTGGTTCTTACTTCAAAATGTGTAAGAAGTTCTTTAAGTGACTCAACAAGTTCATTTCTGGGAATTTTGGAATATACCTCGTTTTCATCTTTTGAGTCTGAATCTGATCCAGCTTCTGAAGTTTCTGTTGCTACCAACCCAACAGCTATCTTTGCATCTTCATCAGCTTCCTCTTTATCAAATTCATATTCACTTCCCAAATCATCCCAGGTTGCCATTAAACTCTGCTTAATCTGCTTCTTGAATTTGCTTGGTTTGAAGGTTGACTTCTTTGACTTGTCCTTTGACTTTTCCTTCTGAAGATCAGGGCAATTAGCAATGAAATGTCCAGGCTTCTTACAGTTGAAGCATCCCTTCTGATCTTCTTTCTTTGAGCTTCTGAAACTACTTCTCTTAGTTAGAAATTTTCTATTCTTCCTGGCCAGATACTGCAGTCTGTTGGAAAGCATAGCCATCTCAGTAGCATCTTCTTCAGAGTCTGAACCGGATGGTTCTTCTTCTTCAGATTCAACTACTTTGAGAGCATTTGATGACTTGCCTTTGGATGGAAAAGCTATTGATTTACTCTTTTTAGTGGACTCATGTTCATTAAGACTTAACTCATGAACTTTGAGATAACTAACAAGATCTTCGACACTTAAAGTGTTTAAATCTTTAGCTTCCTCAATGGCAGTCACCTTTGGTTTCCATCTAGCAGGCAAACTTCTAAGTATCTTGCTCACATGATCAGAAGCAACATAACTCTTCTTCAGTATTTGTAGTCCAGAGACTAGGGTTTGAAACCTTGAGTACATCTCCTCAATAGTTTCATCATCCTTCATCTTGAACAACTCATACTGATAAACAAGCATAAGAGCCTTTGCTTCTTTGACCTTCTTGCTGCCTTCATAGTTAGAACAGAGAGAAGCAAACATAGCTTTAGCAGTGGACTTGTCACTCATCTTCATGTACTCTGCTTTAGGAATAGCAGTGACAAGTGCTCCTCTGATAATATGATGCTTCTTGTAGAGTTTCTTCAACTCAGGGGTATGTTTCTTTCTATCAACAGCAGCCCCTTCTTCATCAAGAACCAAGTCACCAACACCTTCTTCAAGTATGTCCCATTGTTCTTCATCTAAACTCATGACATAGCTGTAGAAGTTGGTTTTCCACCAAGAAAATTCTTCAGGATCTCCATTGAACTTAGGAATCTTTCCAACACTGGATTTCTTACTGTCACTACAATCATAAGCGACAGTATGATGACCATGACCAGGAGTAGGAATAGAAGATTCACCAGACATGTTTTTCTCATATCTTGGATTGTTACACTGTTAGGTGTTATCAACAGAACCAAGGCTCTAGATGCCAATTGAAGGTGAGAAAAACACAAGAAGGGGGGTTGAATTGTGTTAGACGTTTCTTTGTTTTCTCTAAAAATCAGAACACTTAAGTTCAAAAGCTCGAAGAAATGCTTCTGAAGGAAGTGGTCAGAAGTGTATGCAGCGGAATAAAGACAGAGAGAAAGGAAAGAAGAAAGACACAAAGCAATTATACAAGTTCCTTCCACAAACCGGAAGTAGTCATGTCCCCCTTGCACTTCCAAGGAGAGTTCACAAGAATGTAATATCTGATTACAACTGCTAAAGCACACAGCAAGAGACTTCCTTTGCTCAAGCACACTTCGCAAGATTCTTCCTATGCTCAAGAACACAATCAAGAGACTTCTATGCTCAAGCACAACTGCAAGAGACTTCCTAAACAAACAAAGATTACAAAGAAAAATTGTTTGAAGTTGAACACTTGATATACAATCAGAGGTGCTCACAATACAATCAGATACAGACTCTAAGACTTAAGAATTTCTAAGATAAGAACTTTGAGAAACAGAAATTCTAAGTGAATGCAGAACAATTTCAGCAGAGGTTTGACAGTTGTAAAAATGTTGAGAGTCTTTCGTTCAGCATTGCCAAATCTCTAAGTTTTCACTCCCTTATATAGAGGTGTGAAAGAGACGTTGTGAAATTGCCAGCACATCAAAAGATTCGTTGTTGAAGCTTGATCTTTCACCAATGATCTTTTGCCTGATTTGGTTGTTGTCCTATGAAGAACCAATTTGAAATCCATTCCCATTGTGAAGGAACATCTTTCCAGGCGTAGCTATATTTTGGAGTTGTTTTCTTGTCTTGTAGCATGGACACAAAACAAAGTAGTGGAGAAGGTGGTTGTACAGTTCGTACAAAGTACAATGTCAACGCTTTTTGAAGATAAGCTTCCAAAGCCTTCAAATTTTCACCAAAATGACTGTTACAAATTTCCACTAGTCTTCTGGAGTGTTATCGAATTCAATAGACAACTTTTGAAGTGTTGATCCTTGAATCTTCAACTTGTGGTGATAATCAGCTTCTGATGAGCTTCAGCTTCTGATGAGGTCACTTCTGAACTATCCGCTTCTGAAGACTATCAACTTCTGATGACTTTCAGCTTCTGATGACTTTCAGCTTCTGATGACGTCATCATTCGTCAGGAGCACTTCCCTTCAGATGCACTCTTCATATGCTTTCAAGCTTCTTTTTCTTGATTCCTTAGCTCTCTTTTTGTTCTTCTGAACCTTTATATGATGTAAATTTTTAACTATGGTCCTGTACACTTGAACAAATATTAGCTAGTCCAATTTACAATTTTTAATACCTTTTTATCATCAAAACTCTTTAAGGTTCATTATTAAACACATTTTGTTCCAACACTATATGGATATGGCCCCAGACCGAAGCGATCTTCAGGCTATGACTCAGGGAGACAAAGAAACATTCAAGGAATATGCCCAACGGTGGAGAAATGTCGTTGCCCAGGTCAGCCCGCGCATAGAAGAGATGGAGATGACCAAGCTCTTCTTAAAAACTCTCAATCAGTTCTACTACAAGAAGATGATCGGAAGTACGCCTAAGAACTTTGCAGAGATCGTCGGTATGGGTGTACAATTGGAAGAAGGGGTCCAGGAAGTACGATTAGTTATGGAAAGTGTACGGTAGCAGCTGATGCTCCTGGGGATAAAGCCCATTGTTGACCAAAAGTCTGGAAGAAGTCGCCATTTGTAAACCGGCGCAGAGTGTACCTCCATTGGCGCGCCTCATCAGTCATGTTTTTTTTTGTTTTTTATTTTTTATTTTTTTATTTTTTATTTTTGAAAATCCTTAACTTTTGCCTGTACCGCCCTTTCGGGTTTTCAGTCCAGCAGGAATATATTCCTTTTTTGTGCCCTTAATTTTTGCCTGGACCGCCCTTTTGGGTTTTCGGTCCACCGGGATGCTCTCTATTGCCTAAGCCGCCTTTTCAGGTTTTCAACTTAGCGAGCTTTGATTATTTTTTTTTGTATATATTTTTTTCATGGACTGTGACAGCATCTTGTTCGAAGCAGGGGTCCTTTCCATAGTGCTTAGTCATGTTTCTCTTCCGGAATGTAACCGTTCTTGAGACGGATGCTGATGTACGCTTCACCTACTCACAAGTTCAAAGAGAGTGTGTTTGTTGTTCACACTTTTCAAAAGATGTAAAAAAAAAATTGTGTTTTGAAAATTTTTGCTTCAAGTATTGCCATAAAAAATAGAAGAAATTTTGCAAATAGAATAGATGAGAGTTCCAAGTAAATGGGCACAGGCTCAAATGTGATGAATTGAGTGGTGGCCTACCAATGGTGCGGCTCCACGGTTCTTTGAAAATTTTTGGAAAATGGTAAATGTATGGGAAAGGTACATTGGACACAATAACCGTTATTCTCCCTAACAACTTTGAATTGCCCCAAGTGGACTGTGCTGACTGATGCAGTTACTTGTCATGATCCTTAACTTTTGTATACATTGCCCTTTTGGGTTTCAAACTATCAGGATAATCATTTTTTTCATGTCTCTAACTTTTGCCTGGACCGCCCTTTCGGGTTTTTAGTCCACCGATACGCTCATTCTTGCCTAAGCGCTTTTTCAGGTGTGCGACTTATCGAGCTTTTATTTTTGACAGATTATTTCTTGACTGCATCAGCATTCATAGGACGTGCGAGTTTGTCACCATCCATAGTTGCGAAAGTCATTGCACACGAGCCTTCATAGTTAGGCGTCCTCTTGCCCCCTAGAGTCTGGTCGGAAAAGATAGTACCTTTTTGGGCACAAAATCTTGTTCTTGAATTTCATGGGGACGAACCTTCTTGTTGGAAGTTTGTTTCAAACCTCTTTTGATATATTTGTACAAGGTCGTCGTGTGTTTAAATTCAATCAAGCTTGGACTTTAGTAGAACTCCTATTGACGGGACTTCGACCTCCACGGGAAGCACGATCTCCATGTTGTATACTGAGGGAAGGAGGGAGGTTACCCCTGTTGAAATGTGTAATGAAGCACGATACCCCTGTGAGGCAACAGTAACATCTCATGCCAGTCTTTGTAAGTGACTTCCATCTTCTGACAATCTTTTCGACATTTTGTTTGCAGCTTTGACGGCTAGATGCCTCAGTATGTGAGAGACCTGATCGGGAGTCTCTTCAATCTCTTCTTCAGCTTCAGATACAAGGAATTCAAAGTTGAAAGGGAGTACATGGTTAATGTGTTCAACGTGTATATTAATGCATGATTTGATTATTGATTTTGACAATTAAGAATAAGTTATGATTATGCAGATATTTGAGAATGATTATTATTTTTTGGTTTTTTTGTATTACCATTTTTCCAGAACAAGCACAAAATAAAAACAAAGTCGGGATAAAAATGACCTTTTTATTAATGATGACCATACTTAAAGCAAAAAGCCCTACATAAGTTCACTTTCGTCTCGGGCGGGACGAAAGGATTTTTTTGAAAAAGATAGTAAACAAACAAACATATCACTGGAAACAAATTGAGTAGTGGAAGAAGACATCAGCGTCGACCCAATCACGGCTAGTCCCTCTTTGTATTGCAACACTAGATGCTATGATCTATTAGTGGATTGGCTTGCACATTTGGAGTCAAATCTTAGAAAGTCAGGCGGTTGGTCCGGATCAAATTCTGAACTGCATTCTTCATTGCATTACAATGTTCAATATCATGGCCAGGTGCCCCTTGATGGAAGGTACAGAAAAGGTCAGGTTTATACCATGCTGGCAATCTTGCTGGTACCGGAGGAGGCGCCTTGGTCTGGACCAGATTCTTTTCGAGCAACTGTGGAAGCAAATCCACATACTTCATGGGAATTAGGGCAAATTGTGCCCTTGAAGCCTGTTGTCGAGGCTGCTGTTGCTGATACGGTTGCTGAGGATGTTGTGGTTGATAACCCGGTTGTCGAATGGCAGTGGTAGCGGGTGTGACTGCATCAACGTATTGATAAGCCGAATATTTTTGCTGAGGCCTCCCCTGGGCCACCATGCTCACTTCTTATTCGTTCTTTCTCGGAAAGTTGTTCCCAAATTTATTAGAACTGCTGGCATATGCCGGGCTCCACCCCATCAACGGCTCAATTTGTTCACAATAGTATCATCTCCAAGGAATTTTGCCGAGTGTTTGTACTGCGATGTCAGTCCGCCTCCCATCTTACATGTCTTGTTTCGTCTCATCGAGTTCACTTGTCACATACAGTTTATACAGTCATATAAATTACATTCATACATTTATACATTCATACATTAATACTTTCACATATTCATACATTCATGCATACACAACGTATACACGACATCATTCACACATGATTTGCATTAGTCACCCATAATCCTGTTTCGGTCGTGTCTCTTCAGTTCGATCTTTACTTATGATTGTGTCAAGCCACAAGTTTCTACAGTTTCTACAAATGAACATCTTGCATTTACCTTCTTATCATCAAAAGTGTCATCCCCAGTGTGTCTGGTCCAGAGATGTCACTCATAATAAGCCCGGTGGATTCCGACGAACTCTTACAAAGCCCGGTGGATTCCGGCAAACTGTTTACAAAGCCTGGTGGATTTCGGCGAACTGTTTATGAAGCCCGGTGGATTCCGGCGAACTCTTACAAAGCCTAGTGGATTCCGGCAAACATTTTATGAAGCCCAGTGGATTCTGGCGAACTCTTATGAAACCTTTTATCAAAGCTGAGTGGATTCTCGCAAATGTTTACCAAGCCGAGTAGATTCTCGCAAATGTTTACCAAGCCGAGTGGATTCTCGCAAAACTTTTATCAAAAGCCGAGTGGATTCTCGCAAACCTGTTATCAAAAGTCGAGTGGATTCTCGCAAAACTCATATGAAGCCCAATGGATTCTGGCCAACTTTTATCAAAAGCCGAGTGGATTCTCGCAAATGTTTACCAAGCCGAGTGGATTCTCGCAAAACTCTTATGAAGCCCAGTGGACTCTGGCCAACTTTTATCAAAAGCCGAGTGGATTCTCGCAAAACTTTTATCAAAAGCCGAGTGGATTCTCGCAAACCTGTTATCAAAAGCCAAGTGGATTCTCGCAAAACTCTTATGAAGCCCAGTGGATTCTGGCCAACTTTTATCAAAAGCCGAGTGGATTCTCGCAAATGTTTACCAAGCCGAGTGGATTCTCGCAAAACTCTTATGAAGCCCAGTGCGTCTGTTCAAGAGATGTCACTAATCAAGTCAATTTCAATAGTGTCATCCCCAGCTTAGCTGTTATAGTGATGTCACTAATCAATTTCAATTTCAAAAGTATCATCCCCAGCTTCGCTGTTCCAGTGATGCCACTAATCAATTTCAATTTCAATAGTGTCATCCCCAGCTTAGCTGTTCTAGTGATGTCACTAATCAATTTCAATTTCAATAGTGTCATCCCCAGCTTAGATGTTCCAGGTATGTCGCTAAAAAGTGTTGTCTTCATTAAGCTATCGTCCCAAACCAATACGGTAGTAGACAATCTTTTCCCCAGTGAAACTACATTCTCCAGCGGTGTCGGATCCCTTTCTTTAACGATCTTGGGTATCCCTTTTTATGTTTCTCATCCCAGTCAAATCATCTTTGCTTCCTGCATTCATACTCGCATCATGAGGATTTCACAGCATCTTAGGTCCAAAATTGGTGTACTTCTGTATTTAAGTCTTTTCGGTCCGTCGAATCAAAGATTTCATCTTCAAGTCTCCGGACGAAGAAACTTAAATAGGGGCATCTGTCATACCCCAATTTTTGACCTAAGGCCCTACATTCATACAGTCTTTGACCCGGAATACTCTCTGACTTTTCAAGAAAACTTCGGCAGGGAGGTATTTTAAAATACCTCATTTTGGTTCCGAGCGGACCCTCTTCTCTTTTTGTTTTATTATTATATTTTCACCCTTAAAATTTCCATATTTTATTAATTCTCTTTTAATTTTAATTTTAATTTTAATTTTAAATTTTAATTTTAATTTAATAATTTTCTATTCTTCTATTTTTAGCTTTTTTTTATTTCTTTTTAAGTGTCCAAAATGTCCAAAAAATAATAGTGTCCAAAAATTCAACGAGTCCAAAAAATATATGTCAAGGTCTAAAAAAATCTTTATCTTCTCTGTGCCACAACTTTAGGAGCAAGACACTTTGTTGCCAAATCCAGAAACGCTTTCTCTTCTTCACTAAGTTATTTCCATTTCTACATCAAAGCCAACCTGCACACACACAAAAGGACACACAATTTTACCCAACAACACAATTTTCACACAAAAACCCTAGCCACCGTATAATATTTTTGAGTCTGCAATTTTTGATTAAGCGGTGTAAACTCCATTTGATTTCAATTGCCGTTTTATTACTTTTTTTTAAACCATATAGCTATCGTATTTCATAATAGAACTCTGCATAATATTTTCGATTCAATTCAATTCCAATTTCCAGTTTGCTATTATCCCTTTTTATTCCAATTTAATTCCATATTGTTCTTTTATTTTCCATCGCATATTGTTAGATTCCAATTCATTCAATCCATATTCCATTGCTGCCGTGTTGAATTTTTGGTGTTCCTTTTCTCATTGTTTGCGGTGGTTTCAATTTATTTTTTCCAATTCATTCCATTATTACTGTTCCGCATCATTTGGCTTTAATAATATTGCTTGCTGTGCATGTGTGCTGCTGTCCATATATTTTCATAGCTGCTGGTTACTGTTCATATCCAATTACAATTCCAATTGCAAAAGTTGGTTGATTCTAGCCGTGGCAATTATCTTAAGTCAAAGTATCATCATAAATAGGGGTTGTGCTCTTTCAATTCCAATCGCTTTGAATCGCTACTGCAGTGGCTCCTCCCAAGGTTAAAGAGATTCTATCATAAAGAGAATTGTTGGCCCCTTTGCATTTCTTTTTTCTAATTTCTTCATGCATTTTTACTCTACTTTAACATTTTCTTTTTCTTTTTGTCATACATTTTATTAGATTAGGTCTATTATCTTGCAACCTTAGTATTACTCAAGCATATTTGTTTAATTTTCGTCCTTTATTTTATTGCATGGATTAGAATGTATTTTAGGTCCAATGTAAAATCATAAATAAAAAAAGTGTGTGTGTGTCTTTTATTTCTTTGCCGCTTTATAAATATCAAAAATACAAAAAATTAGATTAGGGATTTTGTGGTGATCCAACGTCACTACAAGTCCACGCGCATTTATTTTTTATTCCTCCGTTAGTTTATTTTCATGCTTTAAATTAATCAATCAAACATCAAAAACTTTTCACAATAAACCTTGGTTCCAAAAACCAAGTGATCTCTTTTATTTATTTTCTTAATCAAATTCTAAATCAACTTAATCATATTTCGAGTCTATTTTCTTTTAAATTAAAAAACACAAACAAGCTTACTTGCCATTTGGCCTTTTTCCTTTTAAAGTCTTTTCAAAATTAATAAAAAATACAAAACCAACAAAAAATCAATTTCTACCATGAACTACGTGGTTTTGATCCCTCACGGGTACGTAGGCAAAGGACACTCGTCCTTCCAAATCAATAAAAAATGTAAATAAATAAGTCTCTTTTTTCTTTTATCACTTTAATTCTTTTTCAAAAGCAAGCAAGTTATAGCACATCATTTAGATAAAAACAAGAGGTTCCCGTAGAGTACTACGGACATAAAGGGTGCTAGCACCTTCCCTTTATGTAACTAACCCCCGAACCCTAAATCTTTTCAAAATATGGGGTAGTTTGAACTTTATTCCCCTTTTCTTAAAAAAATAAAAATGTTCGGTCGTGATATAAGCAAGTGATTCAAAAGCTAATCAAATAGCCTTGATCTCCGAAAAATGAAGCGACACAACTGATCCAGATTGAAATAGAAATGAAAACAAAAAAAGTCTTGGAAAACTTATACAATTGAGTTTGTATTCATTCTTTTCTGTTCGATACAATCTAATTAAGATTTACATAACCACCAAAGTTACTCACAGAATACACCTTTCTTTTTTTTAATTGTTGCTCAAATTTGTATATCAACTTCTTTGCATATTGGCATGAATTATATTACATTGAAAATTGAAAATACAAACAAATAAAAATACAAACATAGATTCACCAATGAGAATCATATCTTGAAAGAATCGGCATGATTCGAACAACTCGCTCCATGATTCTTTGACCGAGTTGATCTCTGAGATGTTATTAGATATTGGTGTCATGACAATTTTTTGGAGTTTGACAACACTATTTGGAAGAAATGTGCAAGTGAAAATGACGAAAGAAACATATCTTTATATAGCAACATAATAAAAGCAAATGACATCATGAACAAATAAAAAGTATGATGCAAAATTGGCTACTCCTAAAATATATGATTTGCTAACAACCTAAAAGGTGACACATTTTACACTCTAATTGCTTTACATATTAAAACGTGACATTATACTTGATTGGCTCACTTGGGTAATGTACGATTCTACCTATAAAGGACTTTGATTATTTGTTTAACTCTGATTATTTTAAAATTAAAACAAGGGATATACGATTTGATTTGATTGATTGAGTAAATAATCAAGGATCAATATATTTTGCTCCATCTACTTAATCAACAATACCGTAAAAAGAAGCAATAATAAATGATTGTAAATGCTATTTTCATTTTTAACAAAAGTTCCTAATATACACATTTGGTAAAAAAAATAAAAGTTTGATATATATAACGTGAAATTAAAGTGAGATTTTAGATATTATTTCAATTATTTGGTGCTTAATTTGGTTAAAATAAAATTATTTGGGCATTATTGCCATCGATTTTTCCATAAAAGATAATTAAAGGTGTATAACATTTTCAATTATTTTGAATGGAGATTGAAATTTGAATATGTATGTATTAAAAAATTATAGAATATTCCCTTTGAATGATTTAACTTTTTTTTTTTAAAAATTAAATAAGTTAAAAAAAGTAAAAAAGCATTAAATGAGAAGAGGAATGTGAAGATGCCACGTGTACTCTTGATTTGAAGTAAGGTAAATGATTATAATAGAGATAATAGGAGAGTTATTCACATTGATATGTTAATAGGAATTGAAGAATTACACTATTAATTCAGATTGTAACCACTCCCTTTCTCGCAAATAAAAACACTAGGCAGACCATCCCGCATATTCCACCATTTTTCATAAAAGTAGATAAATGGGAGAACTTGAAGGGAAGGAAAAAAATGGAGAACAATCAAGCAATAGGAGCAACCACCTATAAGCAATAGTCGTAGTGTGATAAAGACCATTTCATTAGAGTTCTCACAAGCTTTGCAGATTTTGGCTAGAAAGGATAGAGTCAAAGGTAAGGGTTTTTTCCCCATGTGTTCTTACTAAGTGCTAGGACTGTGTTATGAAATAGTGGTAGAAATTCTTGTCGTTTAAAAGAAGATAAAAATAATAATAATAATAATAATAATAATAATTAAAATATATATTTATATTTACTAAAGGTTGGATTTATTTATGATATTTCTATATGAGAATGTGGTGTTGATTTTAATTATGATTTATATGCTTTGTGGTGTTTGAGAATAAAAAAAAAAGATGTATATTGTTTAAGATTTAATTGTGTGGTTGCCTTAGTGGCTGGGTTTTATTTTGCATTTGTCCGTGTGACTTGTTTCATTATCATGACATTTGCATAGCCTGTGTGGCTTATTTCATTAGCATGGCATTTGCATAGCCTGTCTGGCTCGTTTCTTAGCCTGTGTAGCTCGTTTCTTAGCCTGTGTGGCTCGTTCTTAGCCTGTGTGGCTCGTTTAGCCTGTGTGGCTTGTTTATATCCGGATCATGTAGTACTTAAGTGTAACAGCCCAGGTGGGTCCTGGCTAGGCACTGTACCCCCCGGCACTGCTACTCACAAGCTTAATCACTACCCCCCCCCCCCCTATAGTAGTATTTTTGCCTCCCGTGGGAATTGAACCTAGTACCTGGGGTTAAGTACTAGTTCAATGCATTCCCACTACGTAGTGGGAATGCATTGAACTAGTACTTAACCCCAGGTACTAGGTTCGATTCCCACGGGAGGCAAAAACACTACTATAGGGGGGGTAGTGATTAAGCTTGTGAGTAACAGTGTCGGGGAGTACAGTGCCTAGCCGAGACCCACATGGGCTGTTACAATAAAAGGCGCCTTTTTTTGTAACAGCCCAGGTGGGTCCCGGCTAGGCACTGTACCCCCCGGCACTGTTACTCACAAGCTTAATCACTACCCCCCTATAGTAGTGTTTTTGCCTTCCATGGGAATCGAACATAGTACCTGAGGTTAAGTACTACTTCAATGCCTTCCGGGACCCACCTGGGCTGTTACATTAAGAGCATGCATCTCATGCATAATATTATTTGAGTTATTTTCTTAAAAGATGGCTTGAGTGTAATTTTATTTCTTTTGATCGAGAAGATTTTATACTATCTATTTTAGAGCACTGTTTCTTGTGCTTTGAGTATGAACCAATTTGGATAAGGAAATTGACCCTTACATTAATATAATGTTGTAGGTACCAAAGATGAAATATGAAGCTTGATGTGTGATGAAACGCTTACGGGACAAATTGGGTTTTCAATGAAAAAGAAGACTAGTTTTTATTTAGTTGTAATTATAATTTAATTTTTTTTGAAATTTACTATAAAGTTGATATTTATTCCATTAAGAAGACAATTATATTTTTCTATAAAGCCTCATTTTTCAAAAGAACAAATAATATTTAAGTAATGTCTTGGATTAAAATCTGAGGCGTTACATTTAACACTTAACAGTGTAACAGAAAAAGATCTGAGAAAAACATGTCTGGTGAAAACTCCAGTTCTGGTCAGAACAACAACAACAATGTTGTTCCATATGATTATGGTGACAAGAAAGCTGACTCTGGTAAAATTCCAAAGTTAAATGGAGATCCTGAAGAATTCTCTTGGTGGAAAACCAACTTCTATAGTTATGTCATGGGTTTAGATGAAGAACTGTGGGATATTCTTGAAGAAGGTGTTGGTGACTTGGTCCTTGATGAAGATGGAGGTGCTGTTGATAGAAAGAAACATAATCCTGCTTAAAAGAAAATTTACAAAAAAATCCACAAGATCAGAAGTTCACTTGTTCTTGTTATACCTCGTGCAGAATATATGAAGATGAGTGACAATTCTATTGCAAAGGCAATGTTTGCTTCTCTCTGTGCAAACTATGAAGGTAGTAAGAAAGTAAGAGAAGCAAAGGCTCGTATGCTTGTTCATCAGTATGAGTTGTTCAAGATGAAAGATGATGAAAGTATTGAGCAAATGTACTCAAGATTTCAGACTCTAGTCTCTAGACTTCAAATACTGAAGTATGTAGTTTCTGATCATGTGAGCAAGATACAGAGAAGCTTGCCTGCTAGATGGAGACCTAAAGTTACTGCTATTGAAGAAGCCAAAGATTTAAACACTTTAAGTGTTGAAGATCTTGTTAGCTCTCTAAAGGTTCATGAGGTAAGTCTAAATGAACATGAGCCTGCTAAGAAGAGTAAATATATTGCTCTGCCATCTAAAGGGAAGTCAAAAAAAGCTCTTAAAGTTGTTGAATCTGAAGAAGAATCACCTGATGGAGATTCTGATGAAGATCCTACTGAGAAGATGGCTATGTTCTCCAACAAGCTTGAGTATTTGGCAAAGAAGAACAGGAAATTTTTGAGCAAAATAGGTGGCTACAAAAGCTTCAAGAAAGAAGATCAGAAGGGATGCTTCAACTGTAAGAAGCCTGGACATTTCATTGCTGATTGCCCTGATCTTCAGAAGGAGAAATCAAAGGACAAGTCAAAGAAATCAAGCTTCAACTCAAGAAAATTCAGGAAGCAGATTAAGAAGAGTTTAATGGAAACTTGAGAAGATTTAGACAGTGAATTTGGGTCTGAAAAGGAAGAAGCAGAAGATAAAGCAAATGTAGCTATAGGGTTAGTGACTACAGTGACTTCAGAAGCTGAACTAGACTCAGAATCTAAAGATGAAAATGAGGTATACTCTAAAATTCCCAGAGAAGAACTTATTGAGTCTTTTAAAGAGCTCCTTACACATTTTGAACTTAGAACCAATGAGTTGAAAGATTTAAAAGAAAAATATGTTGATTTAATGAAACAACAAGAATCAACTCTATTGGATCTGAATGCTTCTCAAGAAGGACTTAGACACTTTTACTTCATTTGTAAAACCTATGAAGAGAAGCTCAAGTTTCTTTGTCAGAAGCTACAAGAAAAGTGTAATGGAAATCCTTTATGTAAACATGAAATTGCTCTTGAAGATTTTATTATGTCTGGTATTGACAGAAGCAAAGTGGCTTCTATGATTTATAGCATTTACAGAAATAATGGTAAAGGGATTGGATTTTTAGATGGAAAACCTAATGAAATCAGTCTCAAAGCATGTTGTGAATGCATCAAGGAAGGGTTGAAAACATTCTTTGTACCTGAAGGTGCTAAGTTTGAAACTGTGGTTCAATCAGAACTTGAACCTTCTTATTATAAGGCTAAGAGTACTTCAAAGCCAAAGAACTCTAAGCCTAAGGCAATGGCAAACTCTGATTCTAAAACTTCAAAGATCAAGATTCAGAAGAGATCAGAACCTGTTCCTCAGAGTCTATTGAAACCAGAGTTTGGTATCTTAAAGTCTAAGTTTCAGAAGAACAAAACAGTTGTTGCTTCCTGGGAATCAAAATCAAAAGGTATTAAATCTAAGGTATTGATTAATCAGAAGCTATCAAACTCACAACACAAGGTACAAGAAGTGAAGAGTAAAACTTCTAGTACTAACCTCAAAGGACCCATAAAACAATGGGTACCTAAATCTGAAAATGTCAATACTGCAGATATGTCTAAGAGCAAAGGAAGAGCAAAAATCATGGTACCCAGACAGCGGTTTCTCAAGACATATGACAGGAGAGAATTCTATGTTCCTCACCCTCACAATGAAAGAAGTAGGAAATGTGAAGTTTGGAGGCAACCAACCTGGCAAGATCATTGGTACAGGAACTATTGGTAGCTCCTCTATCTCTATTAATAATGTGTGGTTAGTAAATGGTCTTGAACATAACATTTTGAGTATCAGGTTGTTTTGTGACAATGGTTATGATGTGATGTTTGGTAAGACCAACTGCACAGTAGTTAACAAGGATGACAATTCCATAGTATTCAAGGGAAAGAGAATTGAGAATGTCTATAAAATCAACTTCTCTGAACTGGTTGATCAGAAGGTGATTTGCCTTCTATCAGTGAATAATAAGAAATGGGTATGACATAGAAGGTTGGGGCATGCTAACTGGAGATTAATCTCTAAGCTTAGTAAGTTACAACTTGTCAAAGGCTTACCTAACATTGACTATCATTCAGATGCACTTTGTGGTGCATGCCAGAAAGGGAAGATTGTGAAATCATCTTTTGAAACAAAAGACCTTGTCTCAACCTCCAGACCCTTAGAATTACTTCATATTGATTTATTTGGACCAGTTAATACTGCATCCTTATATGGAAGTAAATATGGATTAGTCATTGTTGATGATTACAACAGATGGAATTGGGTTAAATTCTTGAGAAGTAAGGATAATGCTTATGATGTATTCAGTAACTTCTGCACTCAAATACAGTCTGAAAAAGAAATGAAGATTTTAAAAGTAATAAGTGATCATGGTGGAGAATTTGAAAATGAGCCATTTGAAGCTTTTTGTGAAAAACATGGAATTATCCATGAATTCTCTTCTCCTAGAACTCCACAGCAAAATGGGGTTGTAGAGAGAAAGAATAGAACTTTACAAGAAATGGCAAGAACCATGATTCATGAAAATAATTTGGCTAAACATTTCTGGGCAGAAGCAGTGAATACAACATGTTATGTCCAAAATAGAATCTATATTAGACCTATCTTGGAGAAAACAGCATATGAACTCTTTAAGGGAAGAAGACCCAATATCTCATACTTTCATCAATTTGGATGTACCTGTTACATTCTAAATAACAAGCTCTACCTAAAGAAATTTGATGTCAAGGCCCAAAGTGGAATCTTTTTAGGTTACTCTGAGAGGTTAAAGGCATACAGAGTGTATAATTCAGAGACACTATGTGTTGAAGAATCAATGCACGTTAAATTTGATTACAAAGAGCCTGGAAATGAAACTCTAGAGCAAGGTGAAAGTTTTGCAGATATGCAGGTGCCTGAAGAAACTCCAGAACCTGATCAGACTCCTGAAAATGAAGATAGTCCAGAAGCTGAACCCACTTCAAAAGCTCAAGATGAAGTAGCTTCTGATGAAGCTCAAGATGGTTCTCAGCAAGCTAATTAATCCAAGAATACTTTCAAGTACAAGTCTTCACATCCTGAAGATCAAATCATTGGAAACAAAGAAAGTCCTAGAAGAACAAGATCATATTTCAGGCAAGAAGAGTTTATGATAGGACTGTTATCAGTAATAGAACCTACTACAGTTGATGAAGCACTATCAGATGATGGATGGATATTAGCAATGCAAGAAGAACTCAATCAGTTTCAGAGAAATGATGTGTGGGATCTGGTACCCAAACCTCACCAGAAGAACATTATTGGAACAAAATAGGTATTTAGAAACAAGCTGAATGAACAAGGTGAAGTAGTCAAAAACAAAGCTAGACTTGTTGCTCAAGGTTACAGTCAACAATAAGGCATTGATTATACTGAAACATTTGCTCCAGTTGCAAGAGTGGAAGCAATCAGGTTACTTCTATCCTATGTTGTTAATCATGGCATAATATTATATCAAATGGATGTAAAGAGTGCATTTCTCAATGGAGTGATATCAGAAGAAGTGTTTGTTAAGCAACCTCCTGGTTTTGAGGATTTGAAGCATCCTGACAAAGTTTATAAGCTTAAGAAATCACTATATGGTCTTAAACATGCTCCTAGAGCTTGGTATGATAGACTAAGTAATTTCTTGATTAAAAATAATTTTAAAAGAGGTTAGGATGACATTCTTATTGAGAAAGACATTCTTATTATGCAGATATATGTTGATGATATAATATTTGGTTCTACTAATGCATATGTTTGCAAAGAATTTTCTCAGTTAATGCAGGATGAATTTGAAATGAGCATGATGGGAGAACTGAAGTTATTTCTTTGAATTCAAATCAATCAGTGTAAAGATGGAGTGTATGTCCATCAAACAAAGTATACTAAGGAGCTTCTGAAGAAGTTCAAAGTAGAAGATTGTAAAGTGATGAACACTCCAATGCATCCAACCTGCACCTTAAGCAAAGAAGATACTAGATCAAAGGTAGATCAGAAGCTGTATAGAGGTATGATTGGTTCTTTGTTATACGTCACTGCATCTAGGCCAGATATTTTATTCAGTGTATGCTTGTGTGCAAGATTCCAGTCAGATTCTAGAGAATCTCATTTAACTGCTGTTAAGAGAATCTTCAGGTATCTGAAAGGAACAACAAATCTTGGACTCCTCTATAGGAAATCCTTAGATTATAAGTTGGTTGGATTCTGTGATGCTGACTATGCTGGTGACAGGATTGAAAGGAAATCAACCAATGGTAATTGTCAGTTTCTGGGTGAGAATCTGATCTCCAGGGCTAGCAAAAGACAAGCAACTATTGCTATGTCTACAGCAGAAGCAGAATACATCTCAGCTATAAGTTATTGTACACAACTACTTTGGACGAAACATCAGTTGGAAGACTATCAGATTAATGCTAACAGTATTCCTATTTATTGCGATAATACTGCTGCTATTTGTTTGTCAAAGAATCCTATTCTACATTCAAGAGCCAAGAATATTGAAATCAAACACCATTTTATCAGAGACTAAGTTCAAAAAGGAATTTTGGATATATAATTCATTGATACTGAACATCAATGGGCTGATATATTCACTAAGCCTTTAAATGTGGAAAGATTTGATTTTGTAAAGAAAAACTTGAACATGCACTTTGTGTCTGATTAAATTGTTTGTCTCTGAGTAGGAATTTAGGTTCTGAAGTCGTTCAGAAGCTATAGTCCATCAGAAGCTCTTCACTGAGGTTCTGAAAAAAATGTGCTTCTAAAGATGACATCAGCATCTAAACTCTAGAAGCTGGATTTTGTGCTTTTGAATAGTAGAGTTAGTGGAAACGTTGGAAGTTACTTTTTGGTAGCACTTGTCCCACTAACTTGGCAGTTACTCTGAGAAACTCTGACGTGGCTTAAGTGTATTGTTGTATAACGTAAGAGGGCAATGATGAATTTATGCTTTGAATGTACTATCTCGCGCCTCCTAAGTCATTAATGTTGTGTTTGTTTGTCCCCTTCTGAATTGCAATCGTTTTTGCTAAAAACACTTAGACAAAAACACACACTACTCACTTCACATCCTACACTTTCTGATTTTAGACTGAATCTCTGCAAAAATCGTCTTTTTCAAAATCAAAACCTTAGAACCCTAAAACTCTCATCAGTATCAATAGTATATCAGATTAAAGGAAGAACGATGAAGCTAGAGGAATGGGAATTGACAGTTCAAGTGGAGAATCCAGTGGATTTCATCTCCTTAGCTCATCATGGTTGTGAGCTCAGAAACTTCTTTCACGCTCAAGATTTGGATGATTACTTCTGCATGCTGAATGATTCTACGTATGAAAATCTGGTCAAGCATATCTAGGTCAGGGCTGAAATTTATGATATTCATGCTGCTAGGTTGGAAGAGCATGAAAAGGTTCTGATTGATCCTAGCTTGGAAGGGAAGACCAGAGAACAACTTAGTTTGAAACCATTTACCTGTACAGAGATTCGCTCAAGCATCATGGGAACCCTTATTTCTATCTCAGAAGAAGTCACTGTAAAGGCATGCAGAAGAGAAGCTGAAGGTTCTTTTGAAGAGAATCTGGATAACAAGACAAGTCCTTGGATAGAGGTTGTAAACATGACTATGTTCAACAACACAAAGAAAGGGAAGTATTGTGTGTAACAGCCCGATTTTCGCTTGATTTATTTTATTATTTATTTATGTGTGTTATATGTGTTCTTATGTGAGTATTCGCCTCTGTGTATATTTTTGGTCAGGAATTGTAGAATTCGGTGTTAGAAGGGTATTTTAGTCATTTTGGACTTAGGGGCATTTTGGTCATTTTGAGAGTAGGGGTAATTTTGTAATTTTGCTTAAAGTTATTTTTAGTATTTAGTGAGAGTTATTATTTTACCAGTTTACTAGAGGGTGTAGTAATTATTTTATTTACCGTTAAGTGACCGTTAGTGTTATATTTTACCGGTAAGTGAGTAGTAACATTTTTGAGGTTGAATTAGAAATGGGTTAGGCCCATTAAGGTTTGTGAGATAAGCCCATTAAGTGAGCCTATATAAACTAATGTTAGTGAAGAGATAGGGTTACAAACATTTTCATTTCAATTTTCATTTAAGAAGAGAAGAGATAGAGGCTAGAGGGAAGAACAAGAACAAGGGTTAGAGGCAAGAGGAATTCATCATCTAGGAGCTAAATTGAAGCTTGTGTTAGAGATTCTTGGTGCTAGAGGTAAGAAGGTTAGGTTTCAACCATAATTCATCTTTTTTTTTCTTTACCCATTTTTGTTAAATTGATGAATTGAACCTAATTGTTGTAAAATTCATGCATAATTGTTGTTGTTATGTTTGAGAACATGATTTATGTGATAATTGCATGTTAGTATGTGAATTAACATGTTCAAATGCATAGTTGTTGGTGTTTTGTGTTCTTGAGCAAGATTGATGAGAATTGATGTTGTGATTTTGAATTGTGCATGAATTTGTGTTCATTAGTTGTTGTTATTGATTTGGAACATGTTGTTGGTGAATGGATACATTGGGTATCATGAATTGGTGAATTATGATGAGATTTGTTGTTGTTGTTCAAATTTGTGAAGTTGTGCTAAGTTGTTCATGTGAAGGACCGAAATGAAATTTCGATATATGAAATTGTTGGCTGAGTGTTTGATGTTGTTGGCTGAATTGAACTTGGTAGAATTTCTGTTTTCATGTTGTGATTTTGTTAGTCGAGTCGTTTGGGAGAAAACGGGAATTTCGTGTGAAAATTCGAGTGTTAACCGTTTTGAAAATGAGTGTGATGTGAGGTTTTGGAAAATGATTTTGGGGTGGTTGAAACTTAAATTTTTCTGTACATTATGATAGAGCTATGTGTTAGGAGAATGTAGGCGAAAACGGCATCGAAAACGGGTTAACAGTTTGGATTTTACGCGCGAAAACGTGAAAATTCGAAAATCTGATGCTGTCTGTCAGGTGGCCATCGTACTACGATTTTGGCCATCGTACTACGATTTTTGACCAGTTTTTGGAGTGTTTTTGCACTGGAAAAATCGTACTACGATGGAGAAAAATCGTACTACGATTTTGCCTGACCAGAAACTTTAAAAATGCATTTTTCTTCAATCCAATTGCTTCCAAACTTGTTCCAAAGTGTAGGGGCCTTATCCTAACTATCTAGGGGTGTTTTTATGAAGGAAATAACTTTGTTTAAAGGGGTCTATTGAGTTCTTATGTTGCTTGATATTGAAATGAATTAACTAAGAGATGAACTTGATAAATCCTATGATTTCGTTGCATTTGGCCGATGAAATGCTTATGTAACCTCTACTGCACACATATGTGAATTGTGAGAATACAAGCATAGGCAATTGAGCTTGTTTACTTGGTTTTGACTCGAATGTCCAATTAATTTAATGTTGTGATTTTGAGAGACGAACTTGACTAAAGATGACTTTTGAGAATCATTTGATTGTGAATCCTTTATGGAAAGTTATTACATGTTATATGAAGATGATTGGTGGTGTATTTATGTGACAACTACATGTTGTGGGATTTTTTTTGATATTGTTGGTGATTGTATATATGATATGTGGTGGTAAATTGTTAATGATTGCATATATACAAGTATTGGTGATGGTGAGGTGATTATTGTTTGTGTGAACATATGCATTTGTAGTTGAGTCATATGTTTATGCATTCATGACTGATGGTGGTGGATTTTATATCCAACACTGATGGTGGCGGATTTTATATCCAATTGAGGTGAGTACGATGTTTTTGTTGCATCGAAGGTGACGACCTTGAGGTGATTTGGTACCACATGCATCTAGAAGAGTCTAGAGCATTATATGCATTTGAATAATTGATGAGTTGTGTCATAATTGAATATATGACTTGGTGAATTTGTGGATTGGTGAAATTTGGTGAATGTTGTGATTGTGTGGATTGGTGTATATGTACATTGGTGGATTTTGTTGATGGTTGTGAATAATTGAATTATGCTCTAATTGCATGTCTTATTTGTTTGTGCTTATACACTCGGTGAATCTATTTGATGATAATTAATTTGATAATAATGATGAAGTGATAGTTGTATATGTATATGCATATGATGTGGTGATTTCCCTGATGATGTTGATTACTTGCTTATGATTTTGAAATGATAAATTGTACTTTTGAATTAAGTATGCTAAGTGGAGAATAAGGTGAGTAATCCTTCCATTGATTGATAATTGATGAACTTATGTCGATGATTTGTTTTGAAATTGGATATACTTGCCATGCCATGTTAATAATGTGGTAGCTTGAAATGTAAGTGATGGGGGATAATAATCATGTGATGCTAGTGTTCTAGGAGGGATGGTTATGTATATGTGACACGTGTATGATACACTTGTTGATACGAACTTGGAATGATGATATTGAATGATATAAGTGTTGTGAATACTTGTGAATACATGTATGATTTGTTGTCCTTCGTTCTTGAATATATCTTTCATTTCCAATGTTCTTGTTTAAATCTTATATGGATTATGATGATGTAATGCTAACCCTCAGTGGTTTACCACCTACCTTTCCGTATGGACGGGTAGATGGAGTGCAGGATGCTTAGTCTGTTTTGCTTGATGATGCCGAGGAGTGAAGTTCCTCTTTATTTGCAAGTGTCTAGATTAGGGCTATGATCTAGGATAGTTCTTGCATGTTGCTTTATTGACTATGTATTTTGTAGTTGAGATATTGTTGTATTTGAGATATGGAGGATATATTTTTATTGGGAGTTGTTTATGGATTATATGTATATGTTCCGCTGCTATGTGATGTGACATGATCTTTTTGCATGTATGTATTGTGGTTTATTCGAAGACGTAGCATCTATTTCTAGAATATGTTTGTATATTCGCGTGTTTTACCGCTTATTAGAAATAGGGTGTTACAAGTTGGTATCAGAGCCGTGGTCAGTCTTGTCCAGACTAGTAGACTAGTGTTTGTTGATTCACCCTGTTAGTATGCGAATGGTAATGAGTTTCCTTCGGTACTTGTGTTGTTGTGCTATTGTTCTTATCTGTTGGTTGGTTTTGTGTAGAAGTGAGATGGCTGGTGGTAGAGATGATGCGGCGATTGCTCAGGCTTTGGCTTCGATGGCTCAGGTGTTGGCTCAGGCTAATGAGCAACCAGCAGTGGGTCATCGTGATCCTGGTGAGGCTGCGGAGCGAAGGTTGGATCGTTTCTTGCGAAACAGTCCGCCGACGTTCAAGGGTAGATATGACTTGGATGGAGCTCAGAGTTGGGTGCAAGCCATGGAGAGGATCTTCCGTGCTATGGTGACTAGTGAGGACCAGAAGGTCAGGTTGGCTACTCATATGCTTGCAGAGGAGGCTGAGTATTGGTGGACCAATGCTAAGGGAAGGCTTGAGGTTGGTGGAGCTGTGACTTGGACTAGGTTCAAGACTGAGTTTTTGAGGAAGTACTTTCCTGAGGATTTGAGGACCAAGAAGGAAGTGGAATTCTTGAACTTGAAGCAAGAGAACCGTTCAGTGGCTGAGTATGCGGCGAAGTTTGAGGAGCTTTCGAGGTTTTGTCCGTACATCAATGCGGAGGATGTTATGGTTTCCAAGTGTGTGAAGTTCGAGAGCGGTTTGAGGCCCGACATCTATCAGTATATGTGTATTCAGGAGATCCGTGATTTCGATACTTTGGTGCATAAGTGTCGGATGTTTGATGATGCTGGAAGAGCTAAGGTTAATCACTATAAGGCTCAGAATGAGAAGAAAGGAAAGGGGCATGGATTTGGGAAGCCGTACAACAAAGACAAAGGCAAGAAGAGAGAATCTAGTGGAGGCTCTAAGGTGAATGTTGCTGAGGTGAGGTGCTATAAGTGTGGCACATTGGGTCATTTTGCTAATGATTGCAAGAGTGGTGAGAAGTGCGACAAGTGTGGAGAAGCAGGTCACAAGGCTGCAGAGTGCAAGAAGGAGATCACTTGCTACAATTGTGGTGAGAAAGGGCATATCAGTACTAAGTGTACCAAGCCGAAGAAGGCGGCGGGGAAGGTGTTTGCATTGAATGCGGAAGAGGTGGAGCATCCTGATAATCTCATCCGAGGTATGTGTTTTATCAATAGTACTCATTTGATTGGAATTATTGATACTGGTGCTACTCATTCTTTTATCGCGGCGAGTTGTGTTGAGCGTTTGGGTTTGGTTGTGACTCCGTTGTCTCGAGGGATGGTTATCGATACCCCGGCTAGTGGTTCTGTGACTACTTCTTTAGTGTGTGCTAAGTGTCCTGTTAGTTTTGGTAACGTTGACTTTGAGTTGGATCTTGTGTGTCTTCCGTTGAAGCATATGGACGTAATTTTTGGTATGGATTGGATGTTGACTTTTGGTGTTAACATTAATTGTTTGACCAAGAGTGTAACGTTTTCTAAACCGGTAGCTGAAGAAGGCGGAAGGTTCTTAACCGCGGAGCAAGTGAAGAAGTCTTTGGATGGCGAAGCTTGTGTGTTCATGATGTTTGCTTCCTTGAAGGAGAGTAGTGAGAAAGGAGTTGGTGATTTGCCGGTAGTGCAAGAGTTTCCAGAAGTTTTTCCGGACGACATTACCGAGTTACCACCGGAGAGAGAGGTTGAGTTTGCAATTGACTTGGTGCCTGGAACGAGTCCTATTTCGATTGCGCCTTATCGGATGTCTGCATTAGAGTTGGGTGAGTTGAAGAAGCAGTTGGAAGAGTTGCTCGAGAAACAGTTTATCAGGCCGAGTGTTTCGCCGTGGGGAGCTCCTGTGTTATTGGTTAAGAAGAAAGATGGAAGCATGAGGTTGTGTGTGGATTATCGGCAGTTGAACAAGGTAACAATCAAGAATCGGTATCCGCTTCCGAGGATTGATGATTTGATGGATCAGTTGGTTGGTGCGGAAGTGTTTAGCAAGATTGATTTGAGATCAGGATATCATCAGATTAGAGTAAAGGCGGAAGATATATCCAAAACTGTGTTCAGAACGAGGTATGGACACTATGAGTATTCTGTGATGCCATTTGGAGTGTCTAATGCGCCAGGTGTCTTTATGGAGTATATGAATAGAATATTTCATCCTTTTCTGGATCGTTTTGTGGTGGTGTTTATAGATGATATTTTGGTGTATTCCAAGTCGGAGGAAGAGCATGCCGAGCATTTGAGGATTGTGTTGGGAGTGTTGAAGGAGAATAGGTTGTTTGCTAAGTTGTCGAAGTGTGAGTTCTGGTTGCGGGAAGTGAGTTTCCTTGGTCATGTGATTTCTAAGGGTGGTATTGCCGTAGATCCGTCGAAGGTTGATGCAGTGTTGCGGTGGGAATCACCTAAGTCTGTTTTTGAGGTTAGAAGCTTCCTTGGATTGGCAGGTTATTATCGGAGGTTCATTGAGGGATTCTCTAAGTTGGCGTTGCCATTGACGCAGTTGACTCGGAAAGGACAAGCTTATGTTTGGGATGCTAAGTGTGAAAAGAGTTTCCAAGAGTTGAAGAAGAGGTTGACGTCAGCTCCAGTGTTGATTTTGCCGAATCCGAAGGAATCGTTTGTTGTGTATTGTGATGCTTCTAAGATGGGTCTTGGTGGTGTGCTTATGCAGAATCGTCAGGTTGTGGCTTATGCTTCGAGGCAGTTGAAAGTGCATGAGAAGAATTATCCGACTCATGACTTGGAATTAGCGGCCGTTGTGTATGTGTTGAAGACTTGGAGGCATTATCTGTATGGTTCTAAGTTTGAGGTGTTCAGTGATCACAAGAGTTTGAAGTACTTGTTTGACCAGAAGGAGTTGAATATGAGGCAGAGGAGATGGTTGGAGTATCTTAAGGATTTTGACTTCCAGTTGAGCTATCATCCTGGAAAGGCAAATGTTGTTGCTGATGCTTTGAGTAGAAAGTCGTTGCATATGTCTGCTTTGATGGTGAAAGAGTTGGAGTTGATTGAGCAGTTTAGAGATTTGAGTTTGGTTAGTGAGTTAACACCGGATGGTGTGAGGTTGGGAATGTTGAAGCTGACAAGTAATATTCTGGAGGAGATCAAGAATGGTCAGAAGGAATATTTGGAACTTGTAGATCGAGTGGTGTTGGTTAATCAAGGCAAAGGTAGAGACTTTAGATTGGATGAGAACGGTGTTTTGATGTTTCGTGATCGTGTTTGAGTGCCAAGTGTTCTTGAGCTTAAGAGACAGATTTTGGAAGAAGGTCACAGAAGTAGTTTGAGTATTCATCCAGGAGCGACTAAGATGTACCAAGATTTGAAGAGGTTGTTTTGGTGGTCTGGAATGAAGAAAGAGATCGCAGAGTTTGTGTATGCTTGTTTGGTTAGTCAGAAGTCTAAGATTGAACATCAGAAACCGTCGGGTTTGATGCAACCGTTGTTTGTGCCAGAGTGGAAGTGGGATAGTATATCGATGGACTTTGTTGGAGCGTTGCCGAAGACTGTTAAGGGTTTTGACTCCATTTGGGTGATTGTTGATCGGTTGACAAAGTCGGCACATTTTGTTCCTATTAAGACTGGTATGTCTGTGGCTAAGTTGGCTGAGATCTACATTGAGCAGATTGTTAGATTGCATGGTGTTCCTTCTAGTATTGTGTCGGATCGGGATCCGAGGTTTACTTCTAAGTTTTGGGAAAGTTTGCAAGATGATTTGGGAACTAAGTTGAGATTGAGTTCTGCTTATCATCCTCAGACTGATGGTCAGACGGAGAGGACTATTCAGAGTTTGGAAGATCTGTTGAGAGCTTGTGTCTTGGAGCAAGGTGTCAGTTGGATTGAATGTTTACCGTTGATTGAGTTCACTTACAACAACAGTTTTCATTCTAGTATCGGGATGGCACCGTTTGAGGCTTTGTATGGTCGGAGGTGTAGAACTCCGTTGTGTTGGTATGAGTCAGGTGAGGGTACCTTGTTAGGACCGGAAGTGGTGCAAGAAACTACGAAAAAGGTTAAGATGATTCAAGAGAAGATGAAAGCGTCTCAGAGTAGACAGAAGAGTTATCATGATAAGAGGAGGAAGGATATTGAGTTTCAGGTTGGTGATCATGTGTTTTTGAGAGTAAATCTTGTAACTGGTGTTGGACGTGCTTTGAAGTGTCGGAAGTTAACTCCTCGTTTTGTTGGACCGTTTGAGATTGTTGAGAAGGTTGGGGTTGTAGCGTATCGGATTGCGTTACCGCCATCTTTATCGAATCTTCATGATGTGTTTCATGTGTCTCAGTTGCGGAAATATGTGTATGATGCGTCTCATGTGATTCAAGTGGATGATTTGGAAGTTAGAGATAATTTGACTGTTGAGACTTGGCCAGTTAGGATTGAGGATCGTGAAGTCAAGCGTCTGCGTGGCAAGGAGATCGTTTTGGTTAAAGTGATTTGGGTTGGACCGACGGGTGAGAGTGCCACTTGGGAATCGGAGAGTAGGATGAAGGTTTCGTATCCGTAGTTGTTTCCTTCAGGTAATTTTCGAGGGCGAAAATTCTTTTTAGTGGGGGAGAGTTGTAACAGCCCGATTTTCGCTTGATTTATTTTATTATTTATTTATGTGTGTTATATGTGTTCTTATGTGAGTATTCGCCTCTGTGTATATTTTTGGTCAGGAATTGTAGAATTCGGTGTTAGAAGGGTATTTTAGTCATTTTGGACTTAGGGGCATTTTGGTCATTTTGAGAGTAGGGGTAATTTTGTAATTTTGCATAAAGTTATTTTTAGTATTTAGTGAGAGTTATTATTTTACCAGTTTACTAGAGGGTGTAGTAATTATTTTATTTACCGTTAAGTGACCGTTAGTGTTATATTTTACCGGTAAGTGAGTAGTAACATTTTTGAGGTTGAATTAGAAATGGGTTAGGCCCATTAAGGTTTGTGAGATAAGCCCATTAAGTGAGCCTATATAAACTAATGTTAGTGAAGAGATAGGGTTACAAACATTTTCATTTCAATTTTCATTTAAGAAGAGAAGAGATAGAGGCTAGAGGGAAGAACAAGAACAAGGGTTAGAGGCAAGAGGAATTCATCATCTAAGAGCTAAATTGAAGCTTGTGTTAGAGATTCTTGGTGCTAGAGGTAAGAGGGTTAGGTTTCAACCATAATTCATCTTTTTTTTTTCTTTACCCATTTTTGTTAAATTGATGAATTGAACCTAATTGTTGTAAAATTCATGCATAATTGTTGGTGTTATGTTTGAGAACATGATTTATGTGATAATTGCATGTTAGTATGTGAATTAACATGTTCAAATTCATAGTTGTTGGTGTTTTGTGTTCTTGAGCAAGATTGATGAGAATTGATGTTGTGATTTTGAATTGTGCATGAATTTGTGTTCATTAGTTGTTGTTATTGATTTGGAACATGTTGTTGGTGAATGGATACATTGGGTATCATGAATTGGTGAATTATGATGAGATTTGTTGTTGTTGTTCAAATTTGTGAAGTTGTTCATGTGAAGGACCGAAATGAAATTTTGATATATGAAATTGTTGGCTGAGTTTTTGATGTTGTTGGCTGAATTGAACTTGGTAGAATTTCTGTTTTCATGTCGTGATTTTGTTAGTCGAGTCGTTTGGGAGAAAACGGGAATTTCGTGTGAAAATTCGAGTGTTAACCGTTTTGAAAATGAGTGTGATGTGAGGTTTTGGAAAATGATTTTGGGGTGGTTGAAACTTGAATTTTTCTGTACATTATGATAGAGCTATGTGTTAGGAGAATGTAGGCGAAAACGGCATCGAAAACGGGTTAACGATTTGGATTTTACGCGCGAAAACGTGAAAATTGGAAAATCTGATGCTGTCTGTCAGGTGGCCATCGTACTACGATTTTGGCCATCGTACTACGATTTTTGACCAGTTTTTGGAGTGTTTTTGCACTGGAAAAATCGTACTACGATGGAGAAAAATCGTACTACGATGGAGAAAAATCGTACTACGATTTTGCCTGACCAGAAACCTTAAAAATGCATTTTTCTTCAATCCAATTGCTTCCAAACTTGTTCCAAAGTGTAGGGGCCTGATCCTAACTATCTAGGGGTGTTTTTATGAAGGAAATAACTTTGTTTAAAGGGGTCTATTGAGTTTTTATGTTGCTTGATATTGAAATGAATTAACTAAGAGATGAACTTGATAAATCCTATGATTTCGTTGCATTTGGCCGATGAAATGCTTATGTAACCTCTACTGCACACATATGTGAATTGTGAGAATACAAGCATAGGCAATTGAGCTTGTTTACTTGGTTTTGACTCGAATGTCCAATTAATTTAATGTTGTGATTTTGAGAGACGAACTTGACTAAAGATGACTTTTGAGAATCATTTGATTGTGAATCCTTTATGGAAAGTTATTACATGTTATATGAAGATGATTGGTGGTGTATTTATGTGACAACTACATGTTGTGGGATTTTTTTTGATATTGTTGGTGATTGTATATATGATATGTGGTGGTAAATTGTTAATGATTGCATATATACAAGTATTGGTGATGGTGAGGTGATTATTGTTTGTGTGAACATATGCATTTGTAGTTGAGTCATATGTTTATGCATTCATGACTGATGGTGGTGGATTTTATATCCAACACTGATGGTGGCGGATTTTATATCCAATTGAGGTGAGTACGATGTTTTTGTTGCATCGAAGGTGACGACCTTGAGGTGATTTGGTACCACATGCATCTAGAAGAGTCTAGAGCATTATATGCATTTGAATAATTGATGAGTTGTGTCATAATTGAATATATGACTTGGTGAATTTGTGGATTGGTGAAATTTGGTGAATGTTGTGATTGTGTGGATTGGTGTATATGTACATTGGTGGATTTTGTTGATGGTTATGAATAATTGAATTATGCTCTAATTGCATATCTTATTTGTTTGTGCTTATACACTCGGTGAATCTATTTGATGATAATTAATTTGATAATAATGATGAAGTGAGAGTTGTATATGTATATGCATATGATGTGGTGATTTCCTTGATGATGTTGATTACTTGCTTATGATTTTGAAATGATAAATTGTACTTTTGAATTAAGTATGCTAAGTGGAGAATAAGGTGAGTAATCCTTCCATTGATTGATAATTGATGAACTTATGTCGATGATTTGTTTTGAAATTGGATATACTTGCCATGCCATGTTAATAATGTGGTAGCTTGAAATGTAAGTGATGGGGGATAATAATCATGTGATGCTAGTGTTCTAGGAGGGATGGTTATGTATATGTGACACGTGTATGATACACTTGTTGATACGAACTTGGAATGATGATATTGAATGATATAAGTGTTGTGAATACTTGTGAATACATGTATGATTTGTTGTCCTTCGTTCTTGAATATATTTTTCATTTCCAATGTTCTTGTTTAAATCTTATATGGATTATGATGATGTAATGCTAACCCTCAGTGGTTTACCACCTACCTTTCCGTATGGACGGGTAGATGGAGTGCAGGATGCTTAGTCTGTTTTGCTTGATGATGCCGAGGAGTGAAGTTCCTCTTTATTTGCAAGTGTCTAGATTAGGGCTCTGATCTAGGATAGTTCTTGCATGTTGCTTTATTGACTATGTATTTTGTAGTTGAGATATTGTTGTATTTGAGATATGGAGGATATATTTTTATTGGGAGTTGTTTATGGATTATATGTATATGTTCCGCTGCTATGTGATGTGACATGATCTTTTTGCTTGTATGTATTGTGGTTTATTCGAAGACGTAGCATCTATTTCTAGAATATGTTTGTATATTCGCGTGTTTTACCGCTTATTAGAAATAGAATGTTACATTGTGATCTGAAGATGGAACACAAACTACTTCAGAAGATCATGTCTGAGAATCTCCTACCCAAAGGTGGAAGGGTAGATAAACCTTCATTGGATCACATAGTGTTCCTACACTTCCTGATAACCCTTGAGAAGGAAAATGTGCCAAAGTATATCTTCAATCATATGTTGTGGGCACTGAAGGAAAGCCAAGACAGTAACAGAAGTTGGATTCCCTATGGAAGATTATTGTCCGAAATTTTTCATCAAGGAGGGATTTTGAAAGCAGTCAAGTTATCAAAGATTATAACTGATGCACTACAGGGCACAATGACTGGAAAAATTATAAATGCTCGTACTTTGAGGAAGATGCTCCTGATCAAGAAAGAGGAATACACTCAACTTAGCACTGATTTACAAGAATCATCTGTTGTATCCAACTTAATGGATGATTTTCCTCCAATCTGCAGACAAGATCCTCCAGATGTAAGAGCTGCTTGTGTCTATGAGCACTGGAAAAGAACTGGAGAAACTATAGAGTATGATGACATTCCAGAAACCATGTATGGTGGTGCTTTACCTGATGCTAGAAAGGGGAAGTCAAAGAAGAAATCAACTTCAGAAGCTGATGATGATGAAGAAGCTTCTGAACCAAAACAAAAAAGGGCTAAGAAAGATAAAAGAGCATCTCAAGAACAAGCAACTGGTTCTGATATGCCATCATTTCAAGATGAAGTTCAGGACTTAGAACCTGCTAAGATTCTGGACAAAAGAACTAGAAGTGGCAAGTCAGTTGGCTCTTCACAATCTCTACCTCCTCAACCATCAATTCCTAATAAGAAGAGGAAGCATAGTGTAAGGAAGATGAAGGTTTCTGCATTTGTGATGGAAGAGGATGATCAAGTAGAAGCTGCAACTGAGTTGGTCACTAGAGAAGTCAGAAGGAAGAAAGCTGCTGATGCTGCTACTTTACAAAAAGCACTTGAGATTGCTAAAGATATTGAGGTTCATGCTGAAGATTTGCCGAAGGAATCAACAGTTGAAGCTGCTCATAAGGTGATTGAGCTAACAGAGAATCTTCAACAATTTGTGATGACTGGTGATATATTAAATGCTACTGAAGAGACTCGGAAGGAGGATGCTACTTGTTCAGAAGCTGCTGCTTCAGAAGCTACAAGAGGTAATTCTCATAACATCTCTAATGTAATAGAAATAGAATCTAGTTCAACCTCAGCCTCACACTCAACCTCTGTTTCAACCTCCTCAGACATAGATGATATTCCCTTGAATATAGTCTATGCAAACTTACATAAATCCTTATCCCCATCATCACCTACCAAGCACCAGAAAAAGCCTGATGATGATACATTTGTGCCTATGTATCCATATGTTGTTGATAGAATAGATGAGATGGCACAAATGAGGTTTGATGTATGTAAAAGACTACCTGCAAATCATCCTCTACAACCACCAATGATTGAGCCACTTCAATCTATACCTGTTGATGCAGAGGTTGTAGGTGAACCAGCAACGCCTGAATCTGCCAATCATGAGGTATCATCATCTCATCCAAATCCAACAACCCAAACTAGTGATTCTTCTGTTCTACAAGATTTGGTTAATCACTATTCAGGTGAATTACCAGGTTTTGAGCCAAACTTAGAAAGAGCCTCTGAAATAGCTTCTGATGAAGTTGCTTTAGAAAGCCCCCAACAACAAGAACCTAACTTACAAATGGCCTCAAACACCTGCACTGATTTGATAATTCATCCTATCTTTCAACCACATTATATCCATGCTACCCATTCAAACATTTCTTTTGGTATTGCTTTGAAGAACCTAGCCAACAAAAGATCATTCATCCTAGAACAACATGCTTCTGATAATCATCCTTCCTTATCAGAAGAATCAACATTTGTTGTGCAACCCATCAATGTAGCTCCACCTTCACAAGCTACATTTGTTGCTCAAACTCAACATGTCAGGTCTACTGAACCTAATTTTATAATCACATCAAATTTCTCTGATAGTGAAGATGAGCAGGCTAATCACTGGTTTAAGCTGGGATTCCTGAATTAAGGTTCATCTTCTCATTCTGTTCAAGAGTCTGTTCATGATCAACCATCTGAACCATCTCAGCAAATGGATGTTACTGAGAACACTTCCACAGACTTACCTTCATCTTCTAACCAACTCTGTTCACCTATCCAAACTACAAATGTCTCATTACCACCTACCCTTTTACTAGATTCTATTATATTAAAAGAGGTGTGTGAGAATATTTTTAAGGATCTGAACAAGTTAGTGAAGACCAGGAATAATCTTGTCCATGAGAATGATTATGTAAATGAATGGACAAGACTGAGAACCAGAGTAGACAATGTCATGTGTGAGCTTCAGAAGACTTCTTTGGAAGCACATGATAAAGCTGTGAAATCTCTCAATGAATGGTTTTCAGAAGTTGTCAAGAATATGGAGCATATAGAGATCAACATGAATAAGGAGAAGAGCAAGCTATACATATCAGACACTCCTATATTTTTGGATGCTTCTGGTATCATATCTTCAAGTATACATTTAGAGAATCTGGATCTCAGATGGTTGACTAAGCTGAAAGTCCAAACAGATTCTCCAATACTTGAGAAGTTGAAGAATGATTCTGAGCTAGAGAAAGAGAACAAGCAGCTGAAGAAAGAACTCCTAGGGAAAAGATTGGTACTTGCTGAATACAAGAGAAAGACAGATGCTCAACGGGAAGAATCTAGAATCAGAGAGGAAAATCTTATCAGAAGTAACCATGAGTTCAAAGAAGAAATGAAGAAGTAATCAGAAACCACAAACAGCTTAATCAGAGATCTGATGGATATGGTTCAGAAACAAGCCAAGATTTAGTTGCACACACCCCTTATCTTGTTTTATTTTTGCACTTCTGTCTCTTAATGATAGTTTGTGCTTCTGACAATGTTTATGCTTCTGTTCATATTTTGCTTCTGAACTGATATTATCAGTCTTATCTATAAAATTTTTTCTCACTATGTTTTTACTCATCTCTTCTTTTTGTTTTTTTTTTTTTATCTTTTTGTTGATGACAAAAGGGGGAGTAGATGTATAGTATCTATTTATAGGCTCTGAGCCCCATTAATTTAACCAGTTAAATTAATAGGACCTTCTTATCATCTCTTAGTCTATTAATGTGAGATTATTCTGAGTGTTTTACGTTTTTAATGATGAATTTAATTAACTTGGATAGAACTCATGGGGAGCTTACATACCTCACCTCAAAGTACTATTAGACTCAGGGGGGGGCTTATAAACCTCATACCCTTAAAGTCAACTTGTTAATTAGATTGACAACAATTGAACATTTTAAATACTAGTGTTTGTCATCATCAAAAAGGAGGAGATTGTTGGAACAAAATATGTTTAACATTACCCTTTAAGTTTTGATGATAACAAGGTGTTAAAAATTGTCAATTGGATATGCTAATATTTGTTCAAGTGTGCAAGACCATAGACAAAAATTTAGTGTCTCTTTAAAGCATAGGTTCTGGAAGCTGACGTCATCAGAAGCACCTCATCACAAACAAGTTCAATATAAGCTGACTTCATCAGATGTTCTGAAGATCATCAGGAGCTGAAGATCATCAGAAGCTGAAAGAATTGAAGCTTCAAAGGCTGTTCAAAGGATCCAATCACGCTTATCATTGCACAAGACTAGAAGCATGAAGCAACGGCTAATTCAAATGGATTTGAAGTCATTGGATGCTTATTCGTTTGAGAGAGTTGAAAAAGGACAATTGTACAAAGTGTACAATCACTACCTCCACTACTCTGGTTTGTGTCTGCAATAGGACAAGAACAACAGCTATACCTGCACCAGTGTTCCTCCAGACTTGGAATGGATTTGAAATTGATCCTTCATAGGACAATAACCAAATCAGGCAAAAGATCATTGGTGATTTGATCAAGCTTCAAACGACTCTTTTTTGATGTGCTGGCAATCAACAGCGTCTCTTTCACACCTCTATATAAAGGAGTGAAAACTTAGAGAATTGCAAAACTCATACAACAATTTTACAAGTGCCAAAACTCTGCTGAAATTGTTTTGCATCAAAAGTTCACTTAGAATTTCTTAACAACTTTCATATCTTAGAAATTCTAGAGTCTTAAAGTATGTATCTGATTTGTATTGTGAACACCACTGATTGTATATCAAGTGTTCAACCTCAAACAAATTTCTTTGTAATTCCTTTGTGTCTTTCTTCTCTCTCTCTCTCTCTCTCTCTCTCTCTCTCTCTCTCTCTCTCTTTCTCTCTCTCTCTCTCTCTCTCTCTCTCTCTCTCTCTCTCTCTCTCTCTGTTTTTATCCACTGCATTTAGATTATGATCATCACTTCAGAAGTTGAATTCTATCTGCTTCTGAACAGTGACTTCAGTAGGAGAAAACGAAGAAAAATCTAACACAATTCAACCCCCCCCCCCCCCCCTTTTCTTGTGTTTTTCTCACTTTCAGGCAACACCGCTAGGTACTTGTTTATGTTTTTCTTCAATACGAGCTTGAAAGGGAATTTTGACTTTCAACTTCACATTTATGGTTGATTTGAAATCGCTGGAAGCTTCAATTAAGGCCGGCTTAGGCTCAATGCCAACATTCGCCACATTTTCAACCATCACTATGTCTATTGAATAACAAAATAACAAGGATAAATAATATAAATAACTTGTTCAACAAGCTAACAAAGAAAAAAATTGGTGCAAAATTTCAAAAACATGGCATTAAACATGTGTGACTTAAGCCACGTTGGGCATTACACCTGTGTGACTTAAGTCACGCTGACTTAACACCTGCATGAGTAAACTCACGTTGGCCCTAACATGAGTTAACTCACGTTCAATCTGCTTCCAAAAATGACGAACCAAGCCCAAAAACCAGCTAAATAAAATGATTTTAGATGATACATTACTTGATATTTGATGCTTGATGAGTTTAGAAACTTGCTTCCTGACGATTTGCAATGATTTGAAATGAAGATTTTGACCCAAAAATTTGCACTTTTAGGGTTTTTGGAGGTGGATAGGGCAAGAAAATGGTGTTTGGAGTTTGGATTGATGGGTTTTGTACTCGAACAGTACAAACCCACATGCGTGAGTTAACCCACGCAGTGTGACTTAGTACCGAGTGTGACTTAACTCACGCGGGGGTACTTTTGTCTATTCAATTGGGAGTGAGTGTTATTTGAAAGGAGAAGAGCAATTTTCTTCATTTTGTAACCCTAATATCCCTCCTTTAATGCATATATTTGTTGCGCCGTTTCTTTACCATTCTTCGATTGTTTCTCCTTATTTCTACTTCTTCTACTTTCTATATTTCTTCATATTTATTCCTCTTCATATGATGTTTATACTTCATAATTCTTCTTCTTCTTCTAATAATGTCTATGAGATTTCTTCTTATTATTATTGTTTTCTTCATCTCCATTAACATAAACAAGAATGAAGGAATTTTCAGAAAGGAAAAGAGATGGTTTTTGAGAAGAAAGGTAGATATGAACGGTTTATCCAAAACCGGGACCGGTTCACCAGTTTTATCAGTTCACACCGGTTTTCGGTTATTTTCCCAGTTTTGCAGACCTCTAGGTTTTCAAGGTTGTCCAAACTTGAGTATGGTCCGGTTCCCGTCCAACCTGTTGAACCGGCTGGTGCGGTCCGGTTTTAAAAACATTGGGTTGAACATCACCTTCTCTTTTATGCTATTTTTCTTTTTTTTTCTTTTTTCTTATTGAGGGTTCTGGCTTCCCGTCCCGTTGTATATATATTTTCCATTTATATAATAATATATTATGCATAGGCGGCATAGAATGGAGGTATCTATTTTTACCTTGATGCTTTACCTATCTCT
Source organism: Medicago sativa (assembly GCF_051527215.1). Taxonomy (NCBI): domain Eukaryota; kingdom Viridiplantae; phylum Streptophyta; class Magnoliopsida; order Fabales; family Fabaceae; genus Medicago; species Medicago sativa. The sequence goes on along the minus strand of NC_140755.1, from coordinate 32,974,005 downwards.
TAACCTATCCAAAATAAATAAATAATACTAAATATATAGAAAAAACTCAAAACATAAAGGGGTTTTGCAGAGCGGATATGCCGATTGTCCAACGTCCATCACATTTGAAAAGGGGTGTTCAACAAGAAGAGTATAAATGTAATCTATTTATATCTTCTATGTATAAAATAAACTTGAGTTCTTCTTAAACAAGAATTACGAAGATGTGAGAATTTTAATATACATTATCCTCTATATATAAAATGAACTTGACATCTTCTTAGCCTAGAGTTTGAAGCTTGCATAGCTTTAGGTTTGTATTTTAATGATGTCAGTTAGGAGTTCTTAGATGATGTTTGTTTTGTTTTAGTATTATAGCATATAATTATGTTGAAGCACCTAGCAAACCATGTCGTATTGTGTCCTACAATTACTATTTTAGCAAACCTTGGTGTCGTGTATGTCCTTTTGTATAAGAAACTTCCTCTTTATTGATCAAACCATCCCTTTTGAGTATTTGAATCGATTCAAATTGCCTTGAATCGTTTCACCAGAAGTGTCTGACTTGAAGTGAATCGATGTGTTTTTGATGCATATCACTCTTGAATCGATTCAAAATAGTTTAAATCGTTTCATGGAAACTCTCTGACTTGCGTTGAATCGATTCATAAGAGTTTGAATCTTTTCAACCTTCATCCTGGGTCTCTTTAATCGATTCAAATATGGTCTGATACGTACCAATCTTCATAGTTCCTCTTGCTTGTCTTTTTCCTGTCTGAATCGATTCAACCATTAAGTGAATCGATTCACTATGTTGTTTTTGGCCGAAATATTGCACTCATCACCCTTTTCTATATATACCCACTTCCAAATAACACCAAAACTACTGAATCATTTGCATCTATTCTCTCTAGAGGCTCCAAAGCTAATTGTCTATTTGTTCCTGAGATTAAACACTTTCTTCTAAGAATCATCGTGGTCCTTTGAGTCATAGATTGCTAGAGTGCTATAGGGATTGTAAGTTGATTGCTTTCAAGGATATTGATTAGGAATCAAAGATCTAAAGTGAATTGAGTAATTTCATTTCACCTCCAAGGGTATTGGGGGTTCTTTCTAAAGTTCTTGTGTTTAAGAGGATCCAATTGACGGACGGAGCATCAAGGAGTTTGAGTGAAGAGCTTCATGGGTTGCACGGGTGATTGAGGATTTGAAGACATCAAGAAACACCAATTTCAAAGGTTATTTGAAGATTGAGTGAGTGATTGCATAGGAGTTGAAGAGCTAGGGTAGTTTCAAGAAATTCTTGTAATCACATTGTAATCAAACATTCATATTCTAGTGGAAGTCCTTGGAGGAGACATTTTCCATCAAGAAGAGTAGACGTAGCCCAAAGCGAGGATGAAAGAGCGAACTACTATAAATCTCGGTGTCTTCTCTCTTCTCTATCCTCTTTAATTTTGATTAATTGTGTATTTGATTTCTTAATAAATTGTTAGAGTAGAAATTGAGTGTGATTTAGGTTTTTTTTTTTTGGCTTTCACACCGGTTTCCGACCCACCAAAGGTGGGTGACTAATTCGGCTGGTGCGTAGAGGCATGCGCACTGGCCAAGTGTTGTTCCCCCTAGGAATCAAACCCGGTATTCCCCGGGTACGTCCTTGGAAGGAGCTCCTTGCCACTGGAGCCCAAGCAACTTGGTTTGATTTAGGTTTATTTTGTTAAACTTGAATTGGTTTTTTGAGTTAGCTTTTACATCACTTGTCATAGATCACACTTGGTTTCAATCTATTGTCAATTTATCAAACACATACAGAATTGTGATCATTAGTATAATTGATTAATTACTCTTAAGTTTGGTTTGAGATTTGCCTTGTTTTGTAACTTGTGTGAAAATCATTAATAATAGATTGTGTTAAGATCTGACTTAGAATCTCTCAATTCCGATTGAATCTTATTAATTGTACATAGTCTTAATAACTTTGTCATTGCCATTGAATCTAGCATAAATCCAATATCTCCTCAATTGTTTTTCAAAAATCGCTTTCGCTACAAACTCAATAAAATTTTAAATCGCTATTCATCCCCCAGTGCATATTACCTTTCCATATAGACCAAAAGAGTTGTGCTTATATGTCATCTATAAAATAAAATAAAAAACCTGATCCATTATAAATTATATTCAAGTCATTCTTAAGTTTGGATTATGTTAATGTATCATCATTACTAATGTTTGTTGGCTTACGTTTCTAACTTTCTTTGTTATTTACTTTCATACTTTTATTATTTTCTTTTAATATGGATATGATGAGTTCTTATGAAAGTAAGGAGAAGAGAAAAAACTTGGCTTCTATTTTCACAAGTTTATAAAAAGTAGGAGCTCTAAATATTTGTGGTACAAACTTTTGTGTTTTGTTCATCATCCCTTTCTTTTAGGAACTATTGGATGATACTTCTTCAATTTTGATAGAGTGACATAATAATTTGACTATTACTTTTTCCACCCTATGCCTTTCCTCGTGCGCCCTACTTTTTTCCAATTTTACCCCCTAGTCCGAATTTCGTTTTCCGGATTGCATTGTTAGAATTTTGCAAATGTTTCCGGATTTTATAATCCGGAATAATGTTTTACCAGAAATTTTGCAATTTTAAGCTTTACAATTCGTAAAATAAAATGCAAATAAAATAAAAAACAGAAATAAAAAGACACAAACATAAAAATAACTCATTTTATTAATATATGAACAATACATTACAATAAGATCCGAAATCTATTTCTAATCTCCTAAGAGCCTAATTCTAATCCCCTAAGAGCCTAACCACTGCTATGTGATAGGATATAGCAGTAGTTTCCCTATTGGAGGAAAACCGGAGGAGGAGGGAAGAGGAGGGCGGGAAGAAGAAAACAATGCCCCTGAGGGAGGTAGGGGGTGCTCCAACTTACGCCCAGACAGGCGAAGCTAAGAACCACACTGACCCACATGACCCTCAGATGAACCACACTTAGTTGCAGCGCGGTTCCATCCTCATTGACCGTTCATACAAACCCTTAAAGTTTTCAACGAGGCCCTTATCTATGAAAGGCCAACGATGAAAAACCATGGTTGTAGAAGGAAGAAGAGGAGGAGAGGGTGGGAGAGGATGGTGTGAGAAATGGTGGGGTTTGGAAGGCTATTTATAGGGAGGGTGGGTCAAAAACGGTTGGGAGGCCATAAATGCAGTCAAAAAACGTGGTAAAACGTGTTTTTTTGACTTGACCACCGACAAAAACGTGTGGTGCAGACCACCGGCCATGACACTGATGTATTCCGGAATATACAATCTGGAATGCACCTTTGGATTCCGGAATATATTTTCCGGAATAATACGATAATGGTGAACGAAAAGTTGGCACTTCTTGTAGGGTTAAGGAAGTTCCGGATTGTATAATCCGGAACTCTTCAACATTGGATTCTTTTGAAAGAGAGCCATTAATGTGGGTTTGGACGGTTACAACCACTAACACGTTTTCATTGACTGTATTTATGACTTAGGACTTGTTTTAGGCTATAAATAGGCTTCCATCTTCAACAAATACCTTCATTCTTCACTTCCCCTCTTTTCTTCCATTTTCTTCAAATGTTTTTAGTTTTTTAGGGGTGTCAGTGGTGTCATGGTCATTGTTGACCGTTCATATGAACCCTGCAATTGCATTGCAGTGTGTGTGGGGTTCATATAACGGTCAACAGAGACCCTTGACATCAAAGAAAGACACAAAAAAGCAACAAACATCGGTTCCGGAATTCGTTTTCCGGATATCACTAACAATCTGGTCCGGATTATATAATCCGGACCAGGGGCATTTTTGGAAATTTTGCAGGGCACGCGAGAAGGCAGCAGGGTGGGAAAAGTAAATCTCTAATAATTTAGCTCTTTTTTTATAGGGCTTGCTACAATAAACCCACTCATTTTTATGAAGGTCTATTTTAGCAACCAACACCTTTTTAGTTGGACAAAAAAACCTATTTCTTCACACAAAATACACTTAAATATAAGGGTATAAAGGTAATTCAAAATTCTTATTAATTGTGTTGGAGTGCATTTTCTCTCTCCATTAAATGTTGTGAAGAAAAGAAGGCAAACTTCATTATGTAAAATCAACATGTCTTCTTCTTCTTAAGAGCAATGTCTTTCTGCAACTCTTAAAATGGAAGAATAAAAAGTAATTGCATTTTGCTAATTGATGCTATGGCTTAACTTCTCCATTAATATCAATTTCTGGATGCATGGATGATAGTAAACATGTGAGACGATAAAAATAAAAAAAAAAAATCTAAAGTTTTGGATTATCAATGGCTCCCACGTGCCTATACACCAATAGAGTAATCTATTTGTGATTTCCTCTCCTTCAATCTTATTTAAGGTGAATTCAACGTGAGTTTAAAAGAATGATTTTTCTTTTTATTTCATGGTTCTCTTTTCTTTACATAAAAATTGAAGATCCAATTTTCCTTCTTGAAGACATATAGGGAAGTTGAAAAATATGATACTCTCAACCTGCAAATAGTACCCGTCATAAAAAGGTGTTGGTTGTTAAAATAGACCGTCATAAAAATGAGTGGATCTACTGTAGTATATCTCTTTTTTATATATTCTAAAAATAAAGTCTTTATGAAAAATATTAACAATATTGAACGTGAAGAAGTAAAAGTTCAATCCATTTTAATTGAAACACGACAACAATAATAAAAAAATATATATATTCTAAAAGACAATTCAAATACATAATACCCGCTTTTGGAGTAGGCCTCCGAAGTAACTTGAGGAGCTTCTTTGATTTACATTTATTTTCTTGTTTTTTTTCCTTTTCCTATTGTTATGTTTTGTTTTTTACTTTCATGCTATTTTATTTTATGGGTTTGACTTTGATCCCCTAATTTTCTGTTTATGTTTTTTTTTTTTGGTTACAAAGCTAAAGGAAGAAAGCAAAACAAACAAAAAGAAAAAGAACAGAGAGCTAAACTCTCATAAAGAAGGTTCCAGCCGCATCAATTTGCAGGATAGGAAGAAGATCTGTCGGGGGAGAGTCATGACGAAGGAGCTCAAAATTTGAAGAAGCACCAAGCTTAGCCATATAGTTTGCACATTGATTTCCCTCACGAAGTGTGTGGATAACCGAGACATTTCCTTGCTCAATTAAATCTCTAATGTCTTGAATCAAAACCGCATAAACATGAAACTTTAAGGAGGTGCCGTTGATGATGTTGATACAATGTAAAAAATCAGAATAGCAAACAAGGTTGGTAATGCCCATGTTTCTAATCAGCAAGAGACCATGATAAATGGCATATAACTCAGCATACAGAATGTCAGCAGAATTTGGAATGTAGCCAGAAAAACCTGACATGTAGACATCTGCATCATTTCTTAAAATTCCACCTCCAGCTCTTGTTAGGGAGCCAAGACAACTACCATCAACATTGAGAATGACACCTGAATGGTTTGCGTTGTTCCACTTGACCGATATAGTTTCTAAGGTTGCATTAGTGTCTGTGGTGAAACAAGAGTTTAGAGTATGTACCATACCATGAATATTGAGGGAAAGACGGGTAGTGGACCAGTTTTCTTTGCCTAAACACATCATGTTTCTGTTTCTCCAAGCCCACCAAATCATAGAAGCAAAGAGGGAAGAGAGGGACCCCATAGAGCCAACTTTGAGCCAATCATGAGTTACTTCATTTGAGAAGAAATACGGTTGATTGAAACCGACCTGCTGCCACAAAATTCGAGAGTGATTGCAATCTCGAACACAATGAAGAAAAGTCTCATTTTGAAGGCCACACCTTGAACATATTGCAGATTGAGCCATGTTTCTGTTGTGGAGCAAGGAAAGAGTAGGCACCGAGTTATGGCAAGCCAGCCAAAAGCCGAATTTAATCTTTTCCGACAGCTGAAGCTTCCAAATCCAAGTCCAAGAAGGAGGAGAATTAGGAATGTTGACATGTTCCAAGTGAGAAATCAACCAAGTATACCCGCTTTTAGTTGTGTAAGTGTCGTTTATGTTATGACTCCATATGAAAATATCTTCTAAGGAGGCATTGAAATTGATGTTCATATTATTTATGGCTTCTGAGACGGATGGAGGAAGTTGGGTGTAGAGACAATCAGTATGGCGGTTGTGAGTAGAGAATACATCTTTCACTGTCAACTGGATATCATGAATGTCAATGTAGGGAGCAAATGAACCTATAAAGCCAAGAGAACTCCAAGAACAAGACCAAAAAGAGGAAGAACCTGATCCTGCACGCCAAGAAAACCCATCTTTGAGAATATTTTTTGCGCGGATGATGGATGACCAAGTAACTGAGTCGCTAGGCCGAGTATGAGCTTGAAGGATTTTTGAACCTACTACGTATCTATCAGAAAGAATTCCAACCTAGAGTTTGTTAGAACTTTGCAGCATATCCCATACAAGTTTGCCCAATAAACAAATGTTGGACTCCCGAGCTGTTCTGATGCCTAGACCACCAAATTGCTTTGCGCGAGTGATTTTATTCCACCCTACCAAATGAATGCCTTTATTGTTGGTGTTTCTCCATATGAAATTACGGGTGGTTTTGTCAATGTTGTCGCAGATACTTTGAGGAAGCCAAGTAACCTGCATATAATAAGATGGGATGGAGGATAGAACAGATGATGCTAGTGTCACTCTACCTGGTTTATTCAGCAATCTATGTTTCCAAGAGGCTAGTCTACGTTGCATTTTTTCAGAATAGGGAAGCCCAAATACTTGTCCAAAGATGTTGTGCATCTAATACCAGTGATAGAAGAGAGTCTATTAATTTTAGCCTGGGGTGTACCTGAGGAGTAGAAAACTCTAGACTTTGACAAATTGATTTTCAAGCCTGAAGCCTTGTTGAAGCGATCAAACATGTCAGTAATAAACCGGAGTTGAGAGTTCATGGCCTTAGTGAAGAGGAGTACATCATCTGCAAAGAGAAGGTGAGATATTTGTGGGCCGTTGGTAGATATACGAATGGGATCCCAAGTACCATGATGAACAGCATGATTGATGGCGTGGAGAGCTTTTCCATGCAAAGGATGAATAAATAGGGAGAGAGTGGATCTCCTTGTCGAAGGCCATGGGAGGGCTTGAAAGATGGCATTTTGTTCCCATTCCAAAGGACAGACAGATTTGAGGAGGTGACACAATGCATGATTAGCTTGATTGTAATATCTGGAAAGCCAAAGTCAATGAGGCAAGAATGGAGAAAAGACCAGTTGACATTATCAAAAGCTTTTTCTAGGTCCAGTTTGAAAGCAACAAGGGCTTTTTTCTTCATTGATTTTCTCATGTAGTGAATGATTTCCTGCAAAACAACGGAATTATCAGAAGTACCTCTTCCTGGCAGAAAACTACTTTGGTAGGGGCCAATAATAGAATCAAGAATTGGTGAAGGACCAAAACTTTAGTGATGATCTTGTAAACAATGTTGCAAAGGCTGATCGGTCTAAAGTCTTTGTATGTGTTGGGGGGTTCACTCTTGGGAATGAGAGCAATCAGAGTATCAGAGAGGGCGGGGTCAAAATAACCTGTGTGGAAGGCTTTTTTAACTAAATGGAATATGTCTTCTCCGACTTTATGCCAATATTGTTTGAAAAAAATACATTGAAAACCATCAGGGCCAGGGGCTTTGTAAGGCTTCATAGAATTCAAGGCGGTATAAACCTCAGCCTTTGTGATGGGGCTAGTTAGAGAGTTCTTACCAATCTCATCAATTGTTGGATGGGTACCTTCTTTGAAAGGATGCACTACAACATTTTTGATCTTAGGCAACACTCAAAATGCGTTGTTGTAAACAAGAAAACCGTCCCTAAATCCATAGGCGACGGTTATGCAACGCTTATGAAAGCGTCCCATATACTCCCGTGGCCTATTCTAAAAGCGACGGTTTTTGTGTTTTAGGCCACAGTCGCGTAAAACCGTTGTCTAAAGGACAGAAGAGCAGCGGTTTCTTCAGAGTCATGAGCGACGGTTTCACAGTCTTCAAGGGACGGTTATTCAAACTTTCTAGGGACGGTTATTCAAATTTTCTAAGGACAGTTTTTTTCACTGTTGTTGATTTGATCAAACTTTCTAGGGACGGTTATTCGATTTTTTCTAGGGACGGTTTTTTTCACTGTTGTTGATTTAATCAAACTTTCTAGGGACGGTTATTCGATTTTTTCTAGGGACGGTTTTTTTCATTGTTGTTGATTTGATCAAACTTTTCTAGGGACGGCTATTCAAGCTTTCTAGGGACGGTTATTCAAACTTTTCTAGTTATAAATACATAGTAGATTATTGACTGTTTTTGCAATGCTTTTTTGTTAAATTGAAGTTATAGGAACGATAGTTTTAGATATGTTGATATATATATATATATATATATATATATATATATATATATATATATATATATATATATATATATATATAATAACTACTCAAGATTTTGAATGATAAGAACTTCAATAAAATAGGTAATAGTCTTGCATCATAATATTACATGCGTGATAATATCCAAAACATATACGAATTGAAAGTAACATATGTGTTTGCTTCAAAAAAAACCAAAAAGTATTGGTTTATACACACATTGTTCATAGTTTAGTAGTAGCTGGAGATTATAAAATCTAAACATGCAAATAACATCATCCCTCTTGATCTTCATTTCCAGGATGATCTTCGTCATCAGGTTGGCCTTCCTCGCCAGTTGGATGAATTTCCTGTATTTATAAGAAAGTTTCTTAGTCCTAGTGATATTATTGATTATAACCAAGCACAAGGTGTATTGATTACAACCAAGCACAAGGTGTGCAAGCAGCAAGAAATATCTCTTAAATTGACTTTACAACACCATTTCCCTTAGCATGCTAGACCGCAAATGACAATACAAAGTCCATGTACCAGACCATGAAAATTTACACAAAGAACATTTCTATAAATCTGAAACTATACAAGCCTTATATCTAACTAAACTCCAATCAAATACTACAAATACTTACAGAATAAGATCATAAACTTTTAAATAAGTCACAAGTATTACCTTTTCAACATTCCTCGTATGCATTGATGTGGAAGCACCGCATTCAACATCCATAGCATTCTCCATGATATTGTCCAAAGCTTCATCATCCAAATCAGGATTCACTTGCTTTAACAAGCATTTAACTAGCCCTTGTAAGCCGTTAACTTGCTTAGCCATACGAGCCGTCTCTTTAGAACATTGTCTTTTAATATCAGCAATTTCTTCATTTCTCTTTAACACAGTTGGTGTTACCATTCTTCCAAAACAACGAACTCTACCAGCCTTTTCTTTTCCAAACAGTGATTCAAAAGTCTTCCCAGCACATTCTTTTGACTCTTGAATGGAATCATGAAGTTTAGTCTAGTAAAAAAAGGTTAAACATAAGTTCAAATAACTTCACTAACAACAATGTTACTTGGTAAACATCTCTGTCAAGTACAACTAGCACAAGATCAGTTAAATTTCATCGTTATAGTATGTCACGTCAAAAGTAAATTAAGGTATTATACCACTTAAGCCTCGAAAATACAATAATAGACATGCAATGATCAAACACGTTCCTGGATCTCATTATGAAAGGAGCTCTACAGTACTAGTTGTCCTTACACTACTCTAAAAAAACCATCCATGTTGCTATCTTAGTTAATAGCAATCTCACAAATAAACAATTGTTGGAAATGTTTGAAACAAACTGTGTTCACTTCTAAAACACAGTAATATGAAAGACAACCCCTAATTACCAAATGTCTTTTAGGCATGCTAAATTCAAAACAACCCCACCCCTAGTTACAAGATTAATTGTTAGACCAATAAATAAAATCAAAGATTTAAAATATGACAAAGGAGAATACAAAACACTAGAGAATACAAAACTGCACACAGAGGCATTACACCCACTGCCACATGAATGACTAAAGTCTGTTTTGGTTTTCTCTTTCACTTCTCCGTCAACTTAATTATATGTCTAACAATTTGCAACTTATGTTATACTTGCAACTATGTATATTTGAACTTATCAATTTTTAAATACTTAATATACTCGTATTTACTCTTATACTTACAACAACATTTTGCGTATCTTGATCCACTTCTTTTCCTTTTCGACTTGTGCGGGTTTCAATGAACATTTCTGCTTGAGTGACATCTGATCCATCCTCCTTCTTTGCCCGCTGTAACAAAATAAATAATAAATCAAAAAATTATATTTATTAGAAAAGTTACTTCTTTGAAAGACAAACATATAATACCATCTCTGCCTTAATCCTTGCAAAGTTTCTTGTTCCCATACGGTGCATATATCTCTGTTTGGCCCTATTCACAGCATTCTTCTTACATATATCCTGCATTATGTAGAAGAAATTAAAGATTGGTAGTAAAGTACAATATTATAATCAAATAGATATAGTAAAATCTTACTTGAACAATATTGTTCCCCCAAAAAATCATTAATCTCTTGAAATCTGGTCCAGGTACCCTCTTGGGACGATGTTTTAACCTTTCTCTCAAGTTGGGGTATTTCAAGAAATAATTCTTCCTGATGTAATTCTTGTAGCGTCTCCAAGCATCATTGATGCGAGAAAACACTGTTTTCTTTCCTTTTGGAGGAATAATGAATCTATCCTGTGAAAAGAAAAACATCATCACCAACAATATTTGAAAGGTATTTGAAATATGAAGGAAATATAAAAATTACTTTCACATACAGTAACATATTCCCATATGTCTTCTTTTTCTTTATCTGTAAATGCTTTGAAGTTGGTGTAAATTAGAGGGCAGAAGCTAGCATTCCTTGCAATAGTGCCTAAGAAATAACACAAATCATTCACCACTTTATCATTTGGTCCAACAAATTCGCCAAATTCATCTAATGTAACTTCTTCACGCTCTTCAATTTCTCTTGAATGCACATGTAAGCACCGTGTTGGCCCTCGCGTTCCTTTCTTTGGTGCACCTATTTAAACATGGTTCAAACATATTGTAAAATAATATTGCAAAGATTACTTAAGATAAAAGCAACCAATTTGACCAATGTCACCATTAACAACACTACCTTCCTCTTCGAGTGCATTTTCTCCTTCTCTTTCTATGTCTTCTTCTTACACCGACACCGTTAATACTTTAAGAAAATCATGTGTAACATGTCCAACACCGGGACACGGCTTATTCGAAGAGTGTTTGTGTTTCATAGTTATATATCCATTTATTTTATATAGTCCATTTGTACAAGAAAATTTATCTCTAGCTATCTATGGCACACAGAACCTATGCACCCAACACTATATGTTTAACTTCAAACATATATCCATTTATTGTATTAGTCTAGTAGCAACGTAAGTCTACTTACTTATTTACCATTCAGGGGTTAACTTGGGATTTTATCGTTAAAGATAAAGTTTGATAAACTATGACTCACAATAATCTTATATGACCCACTTGTTTTACAGCTAACAGCCATACACAGTTCAGCATTCATATAAAGCAGCCACATGCACTATCTAATGCTAGTTTTTACTTAAGTATAGATACTACTAGACACTAGTATGTAGATAAAACTTGATAGCTTCCAGATCTTAAAAAAATGAAAAGCATAAAAACTTGAAAGCTTCTGGATCTTAAAAAACTAATAAGTCAACCTTATCTCTTAAAGGATTACACGTTTTTTTGATGGAGCTTTGGTGGGTAGTTAACTTTAAACAACACTATATGTTTTTAATTCTTCCTTCTAGAAAAAAGAAAATCTAAATTAAATATTTGTATAAAGTAGAAACATATTACAGAATATGACTTTATACAAAGCAATTAATAAAAAATAAAGTTGTTCCTAGCACTAAATTTACTCAGTTCATAGACTTGACATATATTTTCATTGGATTAATGTTGGTCTAATAAACACACAATGAATATACTTCCTACCATATACACGGAATGGAAACTAAAAACAATATCAATTCATCAAGAACAAATTTCTTGCTACTGTGTTAACAGTACCCAATCAGGGATAAACTAAAATCTAAGTGTGATTATCAATTACCTTGTACATAAAAATCATATAGCCAAAACCCTCATCTGCTATTTATTCAAAAATAATTTCTCTCTAGCTATATTTGACACACACAACCTATGTACCCAGATGACTTTAACCCCAAATTTTAATAAGCTAAATAAGAAGGGTACAGTAGTTTCACGTTTTCAACCAAACAAAACCCAAATTACTAGCTTGAAATAACCCCCAAATCTGGTCATTCATGTTCTCAAAAAAGTGTACAACGGGATTCATAGACTTAATAAGAAAAAAGAATACAAAAAAAAAAATCCCCAAATCTTAATAAGCTGAAAAATCAATCCATTACCACAAATGACTTTAACCCTAAATAGTTAGTATATCAAACAATTAGTAAAACAAAGGATAGGGTAAGATTGAACTCACTTGAGATGAATGATTGACTCAGAAAATGAGATGAATGAGCAAAGCTATCGAACTGAACAAGATGAGTACGAAATGAACGAAATAAGTACACGCTTGAACAGGAAAACGATTAAGTAGGAATGGCTAAAAAAATGAGATTGAGATGAGAACGGTGGGTGATTCTAGTTTCTTCATCTTTCTTCTTCTTCTGGTATGTGTTGTTCAACAAACACAAATGGGTCTTTCTAGCTTCTTTTTCTTCTTTTATCTTTATTCTTTTAATAATTTTTTATTATAAATATATTAATAAAATAAATAAAATTATTTGGTTCTTTTCAATTGAGCGGGATAGTTCCCGCGGGCTGAATATTTTGTCCTTTAGGGACAACATTTAACCGTTGGTAAGAAGAATAAATTCACCATTGCCTATACATGGTTCTAGGCGCGGTTTTATGACGGTAGGTATAAACAATAAGTACGGTGTTGAAATGCGTCGCCTAAACATGGTTTTAGGGGCGGTTTTATGACTATTGGTAATTATGTATGCAACACGACAAATACTGCTGCCTATTCTATGTTATTGGGACGGTTTTTGAGAGTTGCAAAAAAAAGGGTTGCTTAAAGTCAAAAATGTTGTAGTGATGGTTATGGCCATGTTGGTTGTTGTTGAAGACCTTTTCTGTTTATGTTTGAGAAGGTTTTACGTCATGTTCCCCTTTTCAAACTTTATTATAATTCCTGTATTCAACTATAATTACGTTGATTACAAATACACGTAGATGACATAATATCTATGTCAAAAGTAATTATTATCTGCTCCACGTATTCTTCAAAAAAAAGTTAAAATTTTTTAATAGTAATTGTTTTAGGCCAAATAATAATTTATTAGACCTAGTATATCTTTGTAATCTAAGTTTGCATTATTCTCATGCAAGTATTGTGTTTATGTGACACTCTACAAAGAGATCTCTCCCAATCTTAAAACCTTGCAACTTTTCACTATATCAATTAAATTAACCACTCTCAAATCTTACAAGACTCCCCTATATCAATTTAATATCTAATTATATTATATGATTTATATCAAAAAAACTGATGCATTCAATATCAATTTATACGCACATATCTGGTTAAATTTAGAAAGCTTCTCGTTAACGGTTTTGTTATGAAAACTGTAAAGATAACATTTTATTCTTCTTATTCATAACCTTTCATTTGCATAGCAGTCCCCCAGTCTAACATTTCGAGTCTCATTTGAGTTTTACATGGTTATTTAACAGTGTTGATTTTAGTGGCAAAATGTGTATCATTTACTAAAATTCCCTTATTAATTATAGTGTGTGGAGTAATTATAGATGATTGAAATGCAATAAATTAGGGTATGTTAGTGGACAAAATAATAAATGATGTATTGATATTATAAAATGGACAAATAATTTGAGACAAGAAAAATAGGAAAGAGGACAACTAATGTGAGACGGAGGGAGTATGTTTTAACGAGTGCATTGATGGACGAAATTAGCAAGTGCACCAAATCGTAACAAATAATAAAGTAGGAAGTTTATCGTTCTCCACATGGATTTTCGTTCAACTTCGTAATTAATAAAATTTATTTTAAACGGGGTAACTGACGTCATTACAAAACAATAGAAAAACATATCATAGAGAGAACAAGGGGAGGAGAAAACCCTATGCCTGGAAGGTGTGATATTTGACCCTTGTCCTGTACCGCTGGCTTTCTGAATGAATGAAAGTGTGCACAATGGTCTATATTTATAGTTCATCATTGCTTGGAGGTTAAAAGATAAGAACTAAACTTTTTCCTTCAATCCAGCTTGAAAAACAAGCAAAATTACATTTTGCCCGTCCAGATGCGCCTAAGCGCATAAGGCCATGGACCTTGGCGCATGAGGCCATGCCCTTGTGCACGTGAGGCAATATCCTAGGGTCTCTCATGCTCCTGAGCACTTTGCCATGCGTTTGGGCTCTTTGGACAGACTTTGGGGGCGAATTTTGTTATTTTCTGTTCTTTTTCGAGTGTTCTTCCGTCTTGAAATGCATTGGAAAATGGGATGAATTTTTCACAACTTGGATTCTCTTCAAAAACCTTCTAAGAACCATTGATCTTCAATCTTCATATCCTTGATCCTTCATAAGAAATTTTGCTTTTTCGATTTACATCATTTCTCACTAAAAAGACTTAAAACACCTATGAAGTTGAAAGATTTAGGATAGAAATGAATTACAACGACTCAAATGAGAAAAATACAAAATATTCCTCAAACCATGGACAACTCCTCTATATGACCATTATTTGTCTTCATATGCAAAGAAAATAACAAAAAACATAGTCTAAAATATCATATGATGCTCCGTCATCAGAGAGGTTGGTCTGCCTTGGTTAAAAATGAGGTGATAAAGAAGGTGGGGAATTGGAGAAGGACTAGCTTTTGGAGAGATCATCGGGTTGGGGAGGTTCCTCTTTGCGAGTCTTTTTCGAGACTCTTTTCCATCTTAAATTAAAGGGAGGCTATGGTGGGAGATGTGTGGGAAATGAGAGATGGTTTTGTGGGGTGGAGGTTACTATGGCTCAGATAACCCTTCACTTTGGAGACGAAACAATTTTAATTTAATAAGAGTGGTGGCTGACTTTAGGGCTAATGAGAAGGAGGATTCGTTAGGGTGGAGGGTGTAACAGCCCGATTTTTTGCTAGATTTATTTTATTATTTATTTATGTGTGTTATATGTACTCTTATGTGATTAATTGCCTCTGTGTGTATTTTCGGTTGGGAATTGTAGAATTCAGTGTTAGAAGGGTATTTTAGTCATTTTGGACTAAGGGGTATTTTGGTCATTTTGTGAGTAGGGGTAATTTAGTAATTTTGATGAGGATTATTTTTAGTGCTTAGTGAGAGCCTTATTATTTTACTAAGTGCTAGGGAATTGTAGTGAATTGTTTTATTACCGGTAGGTGACCATTATTATTGTATTTTACCGTTAAGTAAACATTGTGAATTAGATTAGTAATGGGTTAGGCCCATTAAGGCATTGTAAGTTGAGCCCAATTAGGTAGAGCCTATATAAAATCTAGTGTTAGAGGAAAATAGGGTTTACCATCATTTTTCATTTTGAGAGAAAAGGTAGAGAGAGAAAGAGCAAGAGAAGAGAAAGGGTTGAAGAGGAAGATCTAGAGAGAGCTAGAGGAGGCTAGAGATTCAAGTCTTTGGGAGCTAAAGTGAAGCCTTAGTTGATTTTGTGAAGAATTAATGTAAGGGGGTTAGACTTTAATCATAATTAATAGTTGTAGTTCTTCCCTAATTCTTTGATTAAGTGGTTAATTGGAATTTTGTTGTAGAAATTCGTGCTTAATTTTGATGACATGATTATGTACATGAATTGAATGATAATTGTGTTGTTGTTGTGGAATTTGTATGTCAAAATGGGTATATATGAACATGATGTGTTTTTGTATGAAATTGATGATGAATGATGTTGTGGTTGTTAGATTGAGGATGAATTCATGATTAGATGTTGTTGTTGTTGTTGTTGTTGTTGTTAAATGTGTTGTTGATGGATTGATGCATTGGGTATCATGAATTGGTGAATGGGAGATGAGAGTTGTTGTTGTTGTTGAAAGTTGTGGAAGTTTGGTGAATTGATGAATTTTGTTGTGTTGATGTTTTAATCTCAAAACTTATGCATGTTTAAGTGTTTTGAAGTGTATGTGACCTATAAACATTTTTGGGATTAAGTTTTGGGGTTTGGAAGGATCAAAATTGGGATTTTGGGGTGAAAAGGGTTGGAACCCGTAACATTTTTGAACTTTTCTGGTGTAGGACGCTTAAGCGTGCAGAGGACGCTTAAGCGAGCTACCCAGCGTGCCAAAAGCGTACTGAAAGCGTACACTCCCAGAAGCTACTGGAAGTTGGACTCTTAAGCGTGCAGAGGACGCTTAAGCGTGCAACACCCAGTTCAGCCATTTTTATTTCTTCGCTTCATGCACTTAGGGACCAATCCGAGCTTTCTAAAATGTTTCTTTTGACTTGTTTAACCTCTGTTTACACACTTAAACCTACTGGAACTTCATTTGAATTGAATTGGACTTGATTTTGTGAATTTCACTTAACTTTTGAAAAATGGTCCAAAACGTCAATTTTCTGGAAACTCGTTTTTCTCATGGAATTGAAGTAGGGTTAAGGTTGTGTACTGATTATATGATTTCTAAAAATGGATGTGGTTGGTTTCATCAAGTCTTAGTGTGTCTTGCTTTGAAAACGGGATTTTCTTGAAAAGTGATAAAGTGAGACGAACTTTGTGAATTTCATGATTTCGTTGTGTTTAGCCGGTGAAACGTAATTGTATACTCTACTGCACTTATACGTAGTCTAGAGGTATACTTAGTTGAGGCATTGGATCTTGTTTACTTGGTTTTGGTTCAATAGTTTCAATTATTTTGAAATGGGATAATGATAGATGAACTTTGTTGAAAATGGTTCTTTTGAACCGACTACCTTATAAATCTTTCATGAATGGTTTTACATGATTAATTGAGGACATATGGATGATTGTTGAAGGTTGAATATGATATTTATCAGGAAATGTTGTGTTATTCCATTTTACTTGGTTTATGAGGAGTATATGGAATTGTTGTGATATTTTGTAGTTGATGTTGATGTATGTTGATCCATGTTGATGACTCTTATTTGAATTGAGATTTGTTGAATGTGTGGACATGAATACTTGAAAATGCAATTATTGTTGACATAGTCAATGTAATTGGAGGTGTACTTTTACATTGTCGTTGATAGTTGTTATGTTGGAGTTGTGCATTATCGGGTCGTTGTTATATGTCCATGCATCATATCATATGAGTCGTATGTTGAAATGTAAAAGGAGGTGTACTTTTACATAGTTGTTGGTAAGAGGAGGTGTACTCTTACATGGATGTGCGGTTGGCATCTAATGTTGTTGTATGGTACCACATGCATATATGTGTCAAGTATAGGCGCATTGCATATAGAGATGAGATCTTGTTGTGATATGTGAAGGATGTTTGTTGGTGATAATTGTTTGATGAGTGTTGTTTGTGATACTTGGATTGATTGTATGAATGTATTTGGAGATTTATTATTCAAGCAAACTATTGAGAATTGAATTGAATCATTTATGTCAATTATCATTTATTAATTATGATTAATGTAAAGCTAACCTCCAGTGGTTTTGACCGCCTAACTGTCTGTATGGATGGGTAGACGCTGTGCAGGAGTAGTTGCTTTTGGTGAGTGCTTGGATAGCGGGAGCTATTAGGCTCTGATTAGGTGGTCGTGTCTTTATCTTGTTGTTGGATTCTGTTTTTGTTTAGTTGATACTTGCCCACTTGTCGGGACTTGGAGGATGTTATATGATGATGTATTTTGACCATGGCATGTATATGTTGGAGATAGATGATTTGTATCCGCTGTGACTGTTGAGATAATTTATATATGCATGATGATTTTGGATTTTTGTTGAGACGTAGCGTCTATTTCTTGAATATTTGTTAATTCGCGTGTTTAATCGCTTTTATAGAAATAGGGCGTTACAGAGGGCGACGAACAAAGTTGATTTTTTGGTGAGGACTACACATCAAATGCTAGAAAAAGTTGGCCACTTTAGGTTATTTTAAGTACTTTGGAGGAAAAGATTTTTGGTGAATTATTTATGGAAGAGCCCGACTCCGTCAAAATTGGTGACTTTTTATTGGACATTGCTTCTAAACCGGATGCCAACTTATGAGAATCTTTCAATCCGAAATGCTTTGGTGTGGATGAGGGGACGCCGTGTGGATTGTGTTGGGAAGGTTTGGAAACGTCAACTCATCTCTTCTTAGATTGCAAGGTCGTGTCAAAGGTTTGGGTGAAGGTGATGCGTTGGTTGAGATTTACTTTCATTACTCTGCCTAATTTGTTTAACCGTTTGGATTGTTGGACAGAACAAGGGAGGTCTAAGAAAATTAGACGGGGTTTTGGTTGATTTGGCATGCTTGTATTTTGGTGATTTAAAGGAAAATAAACGAGAGAATCTTTAATGACCGCTCAATGGAGGTTAATGAGTTAGTTGAGGAGATTAAAGGGTTGCCCTGACAATAGAGTTTAAAGATTCGGTCTAAATTGTATTACCTTTTATACGAATGGACGTGCAATCCGCGCGATTTCTTGCAAAGGGGCTAACTGAGTTAGTTTTGTGTTGGTGTGCTATATTTTTGTCGCTTATGCTGGTATATGTGGATGAGTGCAGATCCTCTCCATTTAGGGGGGAAATTGCAATCTCAATTTCCATCCATATAAATAAGACACGTGGAAAAATAAAAATCAATGGCTCTGATTCATTTAATAATTTATTTTAGGCTTAATAGCAGTTTTGACCCCCTATGTTTCAAGAAGTTGCGATTTTGGCCCACTAACTAAAATAATTCGCTTTTGGCCCCCTATGTTTTACCCCCTAGGCCAATTTTGACCAAGTTGACGTGCGTAATTTTTTTATAATTATTAAAAAAAAACTTTTTAAAATTTTTTTAATTTAAAAAAATACTTTTTTAAAAAAAATTTAATCAAAAAATATAAATAAAAAATAAAAAAATTACACATGTGGCGCCACGTCAGCATTGACTTGGTCAAAATTGAGTGCAAAGGGGGGCAAAACATAGGGGGCCAAAATCGAATTATTTTAGTTAGGGGACAAAATCGCAACTTCTGTAAACATAGGGGTCAAAACTGCTATTAAGCCCTTATTTTAATAAAAAAAACATTGAAAACCAACTGCTTCCTTCTCTCTCATTTGGAGTTCAGCCTTGAGAACTCACTATCGTCGCCGACCACACCTCGTATCTTCGTCGTACTGCCGCCTTAGTGGTGTTGCCAAAAATGAAATTTTTGTCACTGTTACTACTTGTCTAATTCGTGTTGTTGTCTCTGTTCCGATGTTGGTGTCAAATCAATGGTCCTTTTATCCCCTAAAAAAATTGGTATGTTTATGCCTCATCTCATGTTCAACCAATACCAACTCAATTTGGTTGTGATTATTAATAATCTAACCCAAAACCAGTAGATTATGAAACTGTAGATGCAACAGAAAAGAACTATAACAGAAGAATTTAAAGGGGTTAAGATTGAACTTGTAAACATAACACAACAGTCACAGAGAAACAGGGAACAAGTTCTGGAATGATAAAGAAAGTGGTTGCAAGTTGTGATACAGTTGTCGACGGAAACCGCCAGGTGAAGGGCACAGTGCCGATGGCGGAAGGTTGAAGATGTATATGTGTCTGGTTTTTTGTCTCCCTACTCTGGTCTGCTGGTTCTTCTGTTGTATCTCTGCGCCTGTCGCGTCTTCCTTCTGTTTGTTTTCTTCTAATGTGGTTAGGCCAGTTTTCTGTTTAGGATTTGTATGGGTTTTGTGTGTTTCCGTTGCGTTAGTGCCGTACATTTATGCTAAATTATGCACTGTTTGTGCAATTAGCTTATAATACATGCTGTTTTCAACAAATTAAAAATAAAAAGAACCATTATCTTTGTTGTTTCAGTATGAGTTTTTCATAACAAGAGTACTTCATTTGCATTTACTATAAGATACACGTTTTATGAAATATCAAGATCATTTTCACATAGTACAACAATAGACATATATAAACCATACGGTATAAACATATACTGTAGTTGATATACAGATAGACATATATATACCCAGATCAATCCCCTTCTTCAAATTAAATAATAAGAACCTTAAAGGGCTAGTAGAATTGTGTATATCATTATAGATTATAAACGAGGGAATAATCATTGCGAATATATGACATATTAGTTATATATTGTCACCTCCTCCCGTGTGATAACCATCGCCAAGTGGATCATTATTGTTCCAAGGAGAAGGATAGTAAAAAGCCGGAGGAGGAGATTGACCGAGAGAAGAACCACCTCCATCTTCCCCACCGATCCTTATAGCTGCGATATCATGATTCGGAATTTCAGTGCAAGTAGTATAGCGAATCAAATCAGCGTTAGTAGAATCAAGTTCCTTTTGGAGCCTAAGAACTTGTCTTTGGAGGACTGAAATGGCACCAACACAACCATAAACTGGATCTTTAATCCTTGCCTCGGCTTCATAGGCAAGAGAGTTCACTGCATCTTCCCTTTGATGTTGTTGCACTTCATTCAGAAGTTTACTCACATTGCTTGCACCAAATATTTTGTGAACATTTGCAAATTTCTGTGGCTCTTCTGGTGGGAAATATGGAGCAAATATGCAATCTGGCATGCACTTCCTTCTCAAAAACTTGCACGCAGCACATGGTGAATTTGAGTAGGAGCTTGAAGATGCCATTATTATTATCTTCAAATTAAATCAAGCCCAACAAAAAAATTTATAATTACAATCACACAATTGAAATAAACAACTTATCAGTAAAAATTGATTGAAATTTTAAATTTTAAAAAAAGAGTATGCATGCTAGTAAGAATCACAAATATATCTTCCAACGAGAAACACTTGTGTGGACCAAGACCAAGAATTTTGGTTTGGTCACACACACAAGATTTTCTCCTTCTCTCTCTTCTCTTCTCTCTTCTACATTTTCTCTCTCTTCTCTCTTCTCTCTTCTCTTTTAGTGTGTGACCAAACCAAAATTCTTGGTCTTGGTCCACACAAGATTTTCTCATCTTCCAACTATAAAAAATCCAACAACATAGTTGGAATGTATTGCCTATTATGTCATGCTTTAGCTCTCTATTTTGGTTTAAATTAAAAAAATAATCAACAAAAAGACTTTTTGTTGAATCTTATTGAAAACTAAATACAAATAATTATTGAGTTAAGTGTTGAAGAAGTTATAAATTATTGAGTTAAGTGTGTGAAATGGATCCAATCTGAATCTGATCACCAATTAAACTTCTATGGACTTGGATCATAAAACTAGGGTTAGGGAGGATACTGAATTAGTTGCTTAATCATTTACCTTACGAGTTGTTTTTGTAACAGCAATTCTTCTACCTCAAACCTATTTTACTTTTTTAATTCATATAAACTATAAAGACGTATTTATGTTTAATCAATGTACTATTTATCATTATAACAAAAAAAAGTACTACTATTACTTCAAAAAAAAAGTACTACTATTTATTATACAAAAAAAAAAAAAAAACAACCAAAAAGTGCCTATATTAATATACAGAATCTCCGAGCACTATGACAACTACCCAGAACCTTTTTTATCTCAATTTCATAAGCCGCTTAAGGTCATAAACAAGCAAAGGAGGAAATTACCAAATATAATAAATAAAAAAACTCTATATGTTGTTTTATTTTTAATAGAATGTATATTTTATATAAAGCAGATTATTGATCTATATACGTTTGGTTGATTCATCAGAAACAGTAAATTTAGCTCCTGAATTTGTGTTTCTCCTCACAATCTCCAGTACTCCTATAGGTCTAGGCCAAAAGAAAAAGTACACCTACCTAGCTATCTAAATCCACTGATGAATTAAACTTGAGTTTAATTGATATGAATATGCATGATGTGGAAGTTTAATTAATTTTTTTTTAACAAACTAAAATGATATATTATAAACAACAGCGGATCACTCTGCATAAGATGTGTAAAGGGAAACCCTCCTAAAAGTATATACACAAATTAGGTGCTAACAAAACATAGGCACCTGTCGAAACGGAAAAAAATAACTACAAATGAGCACCCATACAAGGGATTGGATGCCTCCACCAATCATGATAACTATAATTAAATGTTGCCCGATTTGCTTTCAGCCATAAAAAAGAATTGAGTTTCACTTTATCATTCAATTCATCAGAATTTTATCCAAATAATTCAAAAAATATAAACCTTGAAACAAATCTTGTGCAACATAAATCATTATGTAAACTAACACCAATATATTAAAGAAGAAGAAGAAGAAATAATAATTGGAATGAACAAACCATATAGTTTAGATGATTGTTACCTTTCTTTTTTTCCTCTTGTATAAGAAAGTAAAGCTCTTTCAATTAAGATCTAGCTTCTTAAGTAATAATAACAATAATGATGGTGTGAAAAAGAAGGTAAGCGACCAGAAGAGAAGTCTTGGGAATTTACTATTGGATGTGAAAGTTCAGATAGAAAACCCTAGTTAGTTGTAGGACATGATGAGAAAAAACCGCAATTACAATGACAAAAGATAAACAACATGAGAGTGAAGGGAGGAAAAAGAGCATTTTCTAGAGAGAGAGTGGAAAAGAAAGTAAAAGACAAATGCAATAAATGGAGGCTATAGAGCAAGGGAAAAAAAGAATGAATATGACATAACCGTTATCATTACTATGCTTTCAACCCTTTTTTTTATTGCACTAATACGTGTAAATTATGAATAATATATTTTATCAAATTAATTAGATTTTGATTAGAATTATACAAATAGATATCTGAGATTTGAAATTATAACAAGCTTATCATTTTTCCTTCAAAAAAAAAACAAGCTTATCATTTCAAATTACATCAACAATATAAAAAATATAATATAAAACTTTATCTTTTTCAAAGACATCAATAATATAGGATTACTATTAAAAAATTTATTTAAAATAATGTAATCTATACTATATATAAAGAAAACTACCCCTTTCAGCTCTCAATTTTCAATATAAATAACATACGTAACAAATAGATAAGAATAAATTTAAATATTCAAACAAACGTAGCAAACACGATATGAATATTATTTTTTTTTGTTTTTTTTCCTTTATCATTTAAAAGTGTAGCAAACTAGATGAGTATATTTATACTTACATTTTGATCATTCCAATTATACCGTTAAACAACTTTTTCTATAATAAAATTGTTGTTGGTGTCATTAAAAAAAGAATTTAAATTATATTTTTTTGTTATATTGTATTATTGTCAGTGTCGTTGAAATAGATAATCATGGTTAATTTTTTTTTTGGTAAAATAGGAGAAAAGAAACAAAAGAAAGAAAGAGAACAGGAAAAACTATCTAGAAAAAGAAATCCTACTAGATTATATTTAATTATGTTTTTTTTATAATCATGGTTAGTTTGTTTTTTTATAACTTGAAAGCAACATACGTTTATATTTTTTTTAGTTTTTATCAAAAATAAAATTTCATTAAAAAAAACACCGCTCATAATTCAAACGTTACCGCAATGAAAAGAGCACGTGCCTGTCTTTCCGCTAGTTGGAATAAAAAATAATCTAATCATAAGTCTCCTCTTTTCGTTATACATTGTTATAGATAATATAGTTTTTATTGTAGTGATTTTATTCCTATTTTAATAAGATTTAACAATTTTTTTAATTTGTAATTTATAAAATTATAAAAAAAAGTAAATAAATTACTTTTAATAAAGGGTAAAATTGGAAAATGCAAAAGTCAGCTTATATTTATGTAGTTTTTTTTTGCGGTTTTATATAGTATAATAACTCAAATATAGTATAGATACCCAACAACCAAGTTTAACTGTGATCATGTCATGTGCCCCACTTCCCCCTATATATATATATATATATATATATATATATATATATATATATATATATATATATATATATATATATATATATATATATATATATATATATATTCATGAATATCCTATATGTACCTATATATGCATGTGTATCTGTATGTTTCTTTATGAAAACATGATTCTCCCACACCTCCTTAAAAAACCGTTTATATATGTATTTAGTCATGTTGTAAAAAAAAAAAAAATGTATTTAGTCATTTAGTCATTTTTTTTGTGTTTTTGTGGTGGCCAGGGTTCGAACCACAGAAGTCTTTTTTTTTGTGTTTTTGTGGTGGCCGGGGTTCGAACTCCAGATCTTGCATATTTTATGCATTGTCCATACCAACTGAGCTAAGCTCACGAGGACAAATGTATTTAATCATTAATCTAACAAATTTTCTTCTTCTTCAAAAATAAAAAACAAATGTCATATGAGTTATTCAATAGTTGACAAGTTTATTAATCAAAGAGAAATGTTAAGGTCACACCCACAAACATTCTCTTTTAACACACCAAATAATAATTGGACATGTGTCTCACTTTTTTATTTCAATTAACCTGTAACCTGTTCAACCTGTTTCTAAACATTTTAATTTTTTTTAATAATTTAATTTAACAGTTGGAGAGAGAAAGAGAAGAAGAAAAAGAATTAAAGAAGAGAGAGGTAGTGAGAATCGGGTCTTCTTCAATTTCCATTTTTTTCCCTGAGATGAAGTGTTCCAGAATCGTGCCAACCGTTCCATTTTTTCTCTGATTTTGCAGTTTAACATTGCAGAACGAAAACTGTTTGAAAAATTGAAATGCTTAACACCACTCTTCTTTGTTGTCTTTCTTCTTCACTTAAGAGTTTACCTTGCAAGTTACATGAGACATATGCAACAGAACTTCTTAATTTTCTACAATTGCCTATCTTTTCATTTATTTCATGGATCTTATTGGATTTTCAATTGTCGGATTTCCAATTGCCTTGCAACAAAGAGTATCAATCCAGGTTATTTCACGTTTATTGCCATATTTTTGTGCTGATTTTTTTCAAGCCATAACTCATGCAATGTGTCAGCGAATTCCTCTTGCTTCATCAGAACCGTGATTTAGGGAGATTGACGAAAGGAGATGAAAAGTAAAAACCTAATTTAATAATTAAAAATTAAATAAATGATTTCCAACATTAAATGGTTTAACAGGTTTCAAGTTAATTGAAATAATTTGTCAAAAAAAAAAGTTAATTGAAATAAAAAAGTGGGACATGTGACCAATTCTTATTAGGTGTGTTAAAAGAGAGTGTTAGTGGGTGTGACCCTAGCATTTCTCTTAATCAAATAATGGAGGAAACCAAGTTCACGAGAAAATGTTCCTTAGAAAAAAGAAAAAAAAAAGAGAAAATGTCTTAATTTGGTTCATTTTTGCATTGCCATATGGATGAAACAAAGTGAACGATAAAAGCGCAAGATAGCTTCTTTCTTTTTTTTTTTTTTTGTGGTCAAGATAGCTTCTTTCTTTTTGTAACTATGTATAAAAAAAAACTTATATTTTTAAATACAGAGGTTTTAACACTAAAAAAATATTAATCATGTCAATAAAATAATATTTTATTTAATTTTGGTAAAACTACAATATTGGTCCTTTAGATATAACATCTTCTTCCTTTATCTTTTTTTTTTTTATCTCCTTTTAATCTTTTGTCTATCAAAACCTGCACAAGCTAAACCTTTTTTTCCTTTTACTATTAAAAAACTTTTGAAATAATAATTTAATTAATAGATTTATTTTTAAAACATTTTGTATTAAAAATAAAGAAATTCATATAGTCATATAGTCCTCGTGAGCTTAGCTCAGTTGGTTGGGACAATGCATAAAATATGCAAGGTCCGCCGGGGTTCAAACCCCGGCCACTACCAAAAAAAGAAATTCATATACCTTATAAACATGTTCATCATCTTCATCTTTATCTTCTTCTTCCTTAAATAAAATAATTTCCACCTAAATACATTTTCAAATTGCTGGAATATCTTCACTTTTGTGTTTTTCTAAACTCAGAATTTAAAATCCCAAATATCAATTAAAGATAAATTTGCATAATCCAAAAACATAAATGAATTTAGAATTTAAAACAACTTTGTGATTTGCGAAGGTACCTGAAAAATTATCACATGACTGGGGAAATAATTTTGTGATAGGGAACCATAATTTTTTTGTATTGCACGTGTGCCATTGATATTAAAAACATGAATTGGTTGAAAATGAATTGAAATTAAATGGGTTTAAGAACCAGAACACTATTCGAAATGAGAAATTACGGTTTTGTGGGAAATTAGGTGACGAGAATCATTCCATTTTGCTAATCTACCGTTGGTGCAGGTAGTGCTATATCAACTGACAGATCTCACCAACTAACAGCTTAATGTTTCACTCTTAGCAAATTTTCGAACTCAAAACTTATGTTCAGAGGAAATAAATCACATTTTGTAATGAACTAAGATAGGCCTAATATAATAGAATAGACATAAGTTTTATTAGGTGATGAGTCAAGCTTTTTAGAAGGATCTAGAAAGATTCATTATAATAAGTCATTGGTTAAGTAGTTAGTTATTGTTGACAAAATCCTTATTTGACGTTTTAAATATTACAAATATATTAAATTTATTTCATCTTGTTATTTACTAACTTGTTTTGTGATAATTGTTTCATGAGAATGATCACGAAAACATTCTGGCATCATAAGACAAACAAAACAGTTACGTCAAAAGACAAATCAGTAAAAAGATGAAATAATTGTCTCGGGCCTTAATGATCATTTTCGATCCATTAATTAAAAGAAACAAAGTCCATTAAAGCAAAATATCTCAAAAAAGCTTTAAACGCATGGAAATTAAACATGACATCATCAAAAGGACAAAAGAATTACATAAGCATGTCATTTCTTACAACTATCAAAAGCTCATTACAGTTGGATGCCTCTCACGTGGAAGCATAAAGCAAGCTGGACATCCAGAACGTTCTGGATGTGTAAAAAAACATTTTTATCGTTTTGAAGAAGAAAAGTGAAATCAATTGAAGCTTTGGACAACTGTAAAAATGTGTCCAACAACTCTATTTTCACACTTGATCACCAAGGCACTCCACATATATAAGGATAAAAGCAAGATTTTTGAAAGCAAGCATTCTCTAAAGTAAAAATCATCACTACATACAAGCTCTTCACAAACAAACAAATTCCAAGCTCTCCCAATATATCATTTGGATCATACTCATTCAAATTTGTTTATTAAAATCTCAAACTTGTTGGGAATTTTATTTGATACAAAACTCATCTCATGATTCAAAGTGCATTGTGTTCTCAAGACTATTCGTAACAATAGTTTGAGATAAAATTGTGTTTTGGACCTATTAGAAGACCAGCCCCACGTTGACACGTGGCCAAACTTACGCCGCTTTAAGGCTCCACGCTTGAAGGAGCACGTTAGCTTACATGCACCGTGCCATACAGATGTGCACCCTTGCACAAGGATCACCCTACATGTGTCCTGCTACGTCCCTAATCACACACCGCATAACCCGTAGACGGTTATGGCCAACGCGCGCCTATATAAGGGTGAACTTGCTTCACCCTCAAGGTACACATAACTTTTCACAACACTTCTTACACACTCTTTCTGAAATACATTACTGACTTGAGCGCCAGAGTGCTAAGGTGCCTGCAGGCACCTTTCGTTCCACCGTGAATACTCATCGCCGCCGTGCCAGAAGCCGTTACCGTCACATCGAAGCCGCCACTGCTTCTTAACCGTTCTCATCGGACAAATAATTTGGCGATAGAAGGAGGGGATCCTTCACTAATTGCCACAGTCTATGATCCTCCACCGTAACTGTTTTATGTTACGTGCATCTCTGCTGTAACCGTTTTCAGTTACACATTCCTCTACCGCAACAGTTAACAGTTACCGCTCCTACCTCCGAAGTAATGGATGGAACTCGCAGAAGGACCTCCGCGAGTCATTCCTCCACCTCTCAAGCATCCCATTCAACGATACAAATTCTCCAAAGTCGAACCGTTCCAATTCTCAAATCGGTGAATCCTGTGGGAGATGACATTATCCTCGGTACTGCGGCTGACGCTCGCGTTACAACCACGTTGAACGCAACGACACTGCCTGTATCTCCTCCGCATTCAGAGGACATTCCTCCTCCACCTCCGTCTCATGAAGTTCCACTAACTCCGAAGGCGAACGAAGTCCTAACGAACTTGGTGAATTTGTTCCTCTAGTAGAACGACAGACTTAAACGTCTGGAGAAGAATCAGGAAAAGATTCTGACAGTAATCACAACGCAAATCAAAAAAGCTCGATGAAGTGAAGACCGTACAATGCCATTAGGAGTGGAAGACGCTACCTCTGTACTAGTGAACCACCAAAGAGGATGAAAGGAACCCCCTAGTGATTTGGACGGAGGAAGCAGCAGTCCGCCTCCGCACCATCCAGAGCGGTACAAGTTTTCGAAGCACCACGAAGGGAAAAGTTCTCCCCCACGCCACAGTCGAACGAAGGAAGGGGACTATGTTGGAACAAAATGTGTTTAACATTACGCTTTGAGTTTTGATGATAACAAGGTATTAAAAATGTCAATTGGATATGCTAATATTTGTTCAAGTGTGCAGGACCATAGACAAAAATTTAAGTGTCTTTATATCTAGCATAGTTTCCGGAAGAACAAATGAGAGTAATGGAATTTACAAAAAAGGAGCTTATGTTGCAAGACAAAGTCTGAAGAAAATAGCATCTGAAGAGATCAGAAGCAGTTCATCAGAAGCTGTTCATCAGAAGCTGTTTACTAGAAGCTGACATCATCAGAAAACTAAAGATCATCAGAAGCTGAAGACCGGAAGAAACAGTTAGTTAAATGTTGTTATTCTAAATGCAAATGATTGGTGAAGGAATGGAAGCCTTGAGCAACGGCTAATTCAGATGAATTTGAAGGCATTGGATGCTTATCCACTGAAGAGCGCAGGAAAAGGACAATAGTTTGTACAACCACTACTCCACTACTCCACTCTCCATGTCTGCTATAGTGCAACATAACAGTTATGTTGGATTCTCTCTATTCTTGGAATAGATTTGAAATTGTTCCTTCATAGGACAATAACCAAATCAAGCAACAAATCATTGGTTATTTGATCAAGCTCTAACAACGACTGTTTTGTGATGTGCTGGAAATTTCCAACGTATCTTTCACACCACTATATAAAGGAGTGAAGACCTGAAGATTGGCAAGACTCTAACAACAATTTTACAAGTGTCAAACCTCTGCTGAAATTGTTTCACATCAAAGTTCACCTAGAATTTCTTAACAACTTTCATATCTTAGAAATTCTAGAGTCCTAAGATTGTTCTTCCCATACTGAACTTTTTTATGGGTCGACCAAACCCATTTCTGTACAGGTGCCTTGGCATAGGGCACAAAAGATTTCCCTTGACCATTTTTATTAACATAATTAATGGTCAAAGAATTATTGATGAAAGCGATATAACTCTTAGTGAAAGAGAACTCTGGTTTATGATCAGCATACCATTTTCCTCTTTTAGTAAAGGCTTAATAGCAGTTTTAGCCCCCTAACTTTCTCAAAGTTGCGATTTTTGCCCTCTAAGAAAAAAAAACTACAAAACCGCCCCCTAAGTTTTGCACCAGTGGCAGTTTTGGCCCCCAAGGCCAATTTTGACTCGGTCTACGCTGACGTGGCACCCTAAGTGAGGTGTCACGTGTTATTTTTTTTTGGCCTTGGGGGGACAAAACTGCTACAGTTGCAAAACTTAGGGGGCGGTTTTGTAGTTTTTTTTCTTAGGGGGCGAAAACTGCTATTAAGCCTTTATTAAATTCTGGAATGAAATTTTCAAGGCTTTTGGTAGCCTCTTTGTCGAATACCGAATTACATCTGGGACACAACATTGCCTCATAATTCTTCAATCTACAACGATTAAGAAAATCAATCAGCTCCTCTTCAGCCATGGGATAAACTGCTTTTTCTTTCTCATCAAACTGAGGTTTTGAAACAATTTTTTTAGAATCTTTAGGGCTTCCAAAAACTTCTACCATCTGACATTCAGCAACATCATCCTCTGGTTGGACAAATAGCTTTCCAACAGCGTCCGCAATGGCCTCCACCACGTTACAACTTGCAACTTCAGTGTACATCGCGTTGACGTCTTTTAAAGGATCCATATCCATTTGCATCTAAGGATTTGTTTTGTCTCCAAACTTTAGCCTTCCTTCATTCAGAGCTCTTTGCACCAAGTCCCTGAAAATTACACAATGTGAAGTCTTATGACCCAAAAAATTATGATATTTACAAAACCCTCTCTTTTTACGCTGCTCTAGTGGTGGGATTTTTAAACTGTTAGGTACCGCCACTTGACCATCAACAACTAAGAGATCAAAAATCTCATCGCATTTGGTTACATCGAATGTGTACGTTTTGGGAGTGTATTTATCATTTTGTGTTTCGACAGGTTTTCTCCTATCAGACGTCCTCAACTGTTTGCATGTATAAGGAAGCCCAAGTTTCAATTCAGCAAAGTTAACCTTGCCGTCTTCGACATCTTCATAAGCTATGTCGAAATCTTGGTCACTTTCATTTGTGTCAACATAAGCAACCTTTTATCTTTTGAACTTGCGAGTTCTAGCTTTTTCAGCCTTTAGTCTCTTGACACTTGAGTGTTGAGTGTCTAATTTCTTCATAATCGAATAATCTAGGCCACCAGCTGCCATTTCGACTAACTCATGTTCAGGCACTTGAGTGAAACATTTTGCCTTTAACATGAAGGTGAGAAAAACACAAGAAGGGGGGGGGGGGTTGAATTGTGATAGCTTTTTCTTCGTTTTCTCCTAAGCTGAAAACACTGATCAGAAGTAAATAGAGTTTTGCTTCTGAGGTGATGTTAAGGACTAACTTGCAGCGGATAAAAATAGAGAGAGAG
This sequence comes from Medicago sativa, assembly GCF_051527215.1. Classification (NCBI taxonomy): domain Eukaryota; kingdom Viridiplantae; phylum Streptophyta; class Magnoliopsida; order Fabales; family Fabaceae; genus Medicago; species Medicago sativa. The sequence goes on along the minus strand of NC_140755.1, from coordinate 32,943,055 downwards.
AGAGAGAGAGAGAGAGAGAGAGAGAGAGATAAAGAGTGAGAGAGAGAGAGAGAAGAAAGACACAAAGCAATTATACAGGTTCCTTCCACAAACCGGAAGTAGTCATGGCCCCCTTGAACTTCCAAGGAGAGTTCACTATAATGTAATATCTGATTACAACTGCTCACTGCTCAACCTAGCAAGAGACTTCAAACCGCTCAAGTACAACTGCAAGAGACTTCTAATCAAACAGAATTACAAAGAAAAATGTTTGAGGTTGAACACTTGATATACAATTAATGGTGTTCACAATACAAATCAGATACAGACTCTTAAGACTCTAGAATTTCTAAGATATGAACTTTGAAAAAGAAATTCTAAGTGAGCTTTGAATGCAGAACAATTTCAGCAGAGTTTTGGCACTTGTAAATTGTTGTTGAGTCCTTGTACCAATCTCTAAGTCTTCACTCCTTTATAGAGAGGTGTGAAAGAGACGTTGTGAATTGCGAACACATCAAAAAGAGTTGTTTGAAGCTTTGATCAATCACCAATGATCTTTTGCCTGATATGGTTGTTGTTCTATGAAGGATCAATTTCAAATCCATTCCCATTGTGAAGGAACATCGTTGCAGGCAGAGCTGTTTTTCTTGTCTTATAGCAGAGACAAAAACAGAGTAGTGGAGGTAGTGGTTGTACACTTCGTACAATTGTACTTTGTCAACGCTCTTTAAAGAACAAGCATCCAATGCCTTCAAATCATTTCAAAATGACTGTTGCTTTACACTTCCAGTCTTCGGCAATGCTTAGATAAGTTAAAATCCATTGAACAACCCTTGAAGCTTTAAGTCTTGCATCTCCTAATGAACTTCAGCTTCTGGTGACGAACTTGCTTCGGATGAGATGCTTCTGATGAACTTGCTTCTGATGACGTCATCACTTCAGGAGCACTTTGTCTTCAGGAGCACTTTTGACTTCAGGAGCATTTCTCTTCAGACGCTTTAAGCTTCCTTTTTGTTGATTCCTTGGCTCTCTTTTGTTCATCCAGAACCTATCTAAGATGTCAAATTTTGTCTATGGTCCTGTACACTTAAACAAATACTAGCTTATCAAATTGACAATTTTTAATACCTTGTTATCATCAAAACTCTCAAAGGTTTATTGTTAAACACATTTTGTTCCAACAATATCTCCCTTTTTGATGATGACAAACAATAGTATTTAAAATGTGCAATTGTAGTTAATCCAATTAACAAGTTGACTATAAGGGTTTGAGGTTTGTAAGCTCCCCCTGAGTCTAATAGTACTTTAAGGTGAGGTTTGTAAGCTCCCCCTGAGTTCTATCCATGTTAATTAAATTCATCATTTAAAAGTGCAATAACACTAAGAATATTCTCACATCAATAGACTAAGAGATAAGAAGTAGGTCCTATTAATTTAACTTGATTAAAAATTAAATTAATGGGGCTCAGAGCCTATAAATACTATACATATACTCCGTCTTTTGTCATCAACAAAAAGTTTAAAAACTAAAGACAAAAAGAAAGAGATAAGAAAAAGATAGTGAGAAAAAAATATTCTATAATGAGAGCATGAACCATATATCAGAGCAAAAACATAAAAGAAATATCAGAGCAAATACAAATGAGGTCAGAAGCAAAACATTAATCATTAGCGAAAAACTAGTTCAGAAGTAGAATGTGATCAGAAGAAAAAAGTTAAAACCGGAAGCACAATAAATATCAGAAGATGTTAAACCAAAAACTTAAGATATAAACTAAACAAGCAAAAATTGTGTGCAACTAAGAGGTGGCTTGTTTGTTAAACATCTCCATCATTTGTTTGATCATCTTGTTAGTCTCTTCTTGTTGCTTCTGCATAGCTTCTTGCTGTAGCTTCATATCATTCTTGAATTCCTCATTACTTTTGTTCAAGTTCTCTTCTTGCTCTAGCTTCTTCCAGCTTAGCTTCAGTAGATGACTTGTACTCTAGTAGAAGTAGCTTTTGCTCCATTAGCTCTTTCTTCAGCTTCCTATTCTCAGATTCCAAGTCAACATTCCTTTGCAATAAATCTAGGCTACCAGATGCTGATTTGAAGTTGACCTTGGTCAAGAAACTTAGATCCAAGTCTCTAGGATGCACACCAGAAGGAATGAAGTCTGTAACCTCTCTTCCTTTTAAGCTTGGAGGATTCTGCACCCAAGTTCTGAGAATCTTAACTTCTTGCAAGTTATTATCTACTCCTTTCAGCTAGTCTTGAAGCTTCTGTTGAGCTGAGTCTTGTTCATCCAAACATGTTCTCTGGAGCTCAGACAAGACAAAGTCAACTCTTTCCTTCAGTCTTCTCCACTGCTTCTCATAGCTTTCCTTATGAGTAAGATTATTCCTTGCTTGGATCAGCTTGATCAGCTCCTGAGATATATTCTCACACACATCTTGTAATAGAGTAGAATCTAGAAAGATGGTTGGTGGTGAGGGTACTTTTGGTTTGGCAGGAGTAGCAAGTTGGATAGCTGAGGATGGTGATTGGCTGCTTGTGGATGTTGGAGTTTAATAGTTGGTAGAGGGTTGATCAGGAACAGACTTTTCAATCACAATAGAGGATGATTGCTCAAGTTCAACATCAGGAGCATCTGATTAGATCATGAAGTCAGGTTCACTGACAGTTTCAGGGAAGGCATGTGTTAGAGTTTGATCAGGAACAAATTGTTCAGGAATAGCAAGTTCAGGAACAATATGTTCAGGTGTAGAAACATGTTCAGAGCTAGTTGATGACATGCTGTCATTACGTAATTTTTAGGACTTATTGTGACATTTTGATAGAGTTCTCATGCAATTTATACTGTTCTGGAGTGCAAAAAGCTTAAATATTGAAGTCTGTTCGAAGGAAATCGCGCCACGCCAATTTCAAGTCGTGCTGCGATTTTTGAAGCAAAATTACATCCTCCCTGTTTGAGGGAAATCGCGGCACGCCTATATACATGGCGCGGCGCGATTTTGACGGGTCAGGCCCATGACTTCTATAAATACTGCACTCAGCCAGAAGAAGAGGAGTTACGATTTTGGAGAGCAAAGTGCGATTTTGAGACATCGGAGACGGCTAGAAGGGCGATTTCTTCATCCTTTTACCAATTCATGTATGTTTTAATTATTTCATTGATTATGCTATTTGTAAACTCGATTATGAGTAGCTAAATCTCTTAGAGATTAGATCCGAGATGAATCTTTGTAACCCTAATTGACACATGTTGCTGTGAAACTCTATTCTGTTTATGAATTCAATTCTAGTTTATTCAATTCAATTGTTCTTAATGCTTTTTATATCTTGATCACATATAACTTGATTTCGTGAGAATGAATGACCACTGACCATGGCTTTCGACTTAGACCTAATTGAATTGTTCTAATAAACAGGGTTAGTCTAGGAATAGATAATCGTTTGTTAGTGATAATAGGTTAACGTTCGGTAAAACCTTCAAGAATTATTAGACCACCTAAGGAATTAGGGGCTGTAGTTTAAGAAGAGGGTCCTAACTCAAGGGATTGATTAGGGCTAATTTGTTAATCATCGTAAACTAGAAGAGGGTTCATAACAAATAGGTGCAGTAGACCAATTAGGGGAACTTAGAGGATTCGACGGATCTGATCTCATCTCTCCCATATTTTCTTAACCAAATCTTTATTTTCTGTTACTTGATTTAATTAAAATCAAACCAAATCTACCGCCTAGTGGCAAATCAAAATAAACTTTTACACATCCTATTCTTATAACGCGATTGAATTATTGAAGTTAAAACAGTCCTCGTGGATCGATATTTTTACTACTTCGATAGTATTTGGTGCACTTGCCAAACCCCTATCAAGTTTTTGGCGCCGTTGCCGGGGACTGTTGAATTATTTCAACAAGGCAATTACGTTATAATTTAGGGTTTTTGCAATTTAATTTTCTGTTTTAATTTTTATTTTTCTGTTTTCATATTTACTTGTTTACTTTGCGTTGTGCAGTGCTACTAAGGTATTTTGCTGTTTATGCGAGGTAAACAGAGCTCAGACGACTTAGAGTACGATCCGAAAATTGAAAGAACTGCTAGAGCACTTAGGAAAGCTGTCCGATCGCAAAGTTTAGCTCAATCCGTTCCACCGGGTGTTCGAGAACAAATACCGGAGCCACTCTCAACTGAATCTGAAACGATCTCTTCTCCTAAATCTGCAACTATGGAAGGAGTTGTACCACCGAGACCTAAGCTAGGAGACTACGGGTTAGCCACTCATCGCGGTCAACTGACCCACACTTTTCAACCAGCTAACCCCGTAGCTTTCGACATCAAGACAACTGTCCTCAACGGTTTGAGGGACAAGCAATTCGATGGGACTGAAGCTATGAGTCCTCATGAACACTTGAGCCGCTTTGCTGAAACCTGCGAGTTTTGTGTGCAACCAGCCACCGTGACTGAAGCACAAAAGAAGCTAAGGCTGTTTCCTTTCACCTTGACGGGAAGAGCAAAAGATTGGTTGCTAACAATACCAAACGGGACTGTCCAAACATGGGAAGAGTTAGAGCTGAAGTTCTTGGAGAAATATTTCCCTATGTCTAAATATTGGGAAAAGAAGATGGAGATCTCTAACTTCAAGTAAGGAGAAGGTGAATCATTGTATGATGCTTGGGAGCGATTCAATTTGCTTCTTAAGAGGTGCCCTAATCATGAGTTCACCGAGAAACAATACCTCCAAATCTTCACTGAGGGGGTAACACCAAACACTAGAATGTTCTTAGATGCTTCCGCGGGAGGTAGTCTCAAGAGCAAAACTGATCATGAAGTTCAAGCTCTAATTGAAAACATGGCTGGCAATGAGTATCGTGATCAAGCTAAGAAGAAAGAAAGAGGAGTGTTTGGGGTAAGTGAGCAAACTGCTATCCTTGCTAACCAAGCAGCTATGAACAAACAAATCGAAGCTCTAACTAAGGAGTTTCAAGGCTTCACTTTGGCTCATAAGCAACAACAAGTAGCTGCAATCAAGTGTGACTTATGTGGTGAAGAACATCCCAACGGTGAATGTGTTCCAGAAGGATCAAGTGAAGAAGCTAACTTCATGGGAGGTTATCAAAGGCAGAATCAATACTACAATTCAGGCATCAATAAGCATCCAAATCTAAGTTACTCGAATAACAATGCTTTGAACTCTCAGATGCTCACTCCTCCTCAACAACAACAAAGGAAGCCATCAGCTCTTGAGGAAACTATGATGAACTTCATGAAGATGACTCAAGGCAACTTTGAAGAGATGAAGAAGAGTCAAGAAGCTGAAAGAAAGAACAATGAAGCTTCTAGGAAGATGCTTGAAACTCAACTGGGGCAATTAGCTAAGCAATTGGCTGAACAAAACAAAGGCGGATTCTCAGGTAACACTAAAGACAACCCTAAGAATGAGTCTTGTAATGCTATTGAATTGAGGAGCAAAAAGGTTTTGACACCTTTAGTTCCAAAAGATCCAAAGAAGGTTGATGAAGTAGTTGAGGTGGAGGAGAATGATGTAGTTGAAAAAAATGATGAGGATGTAGTTGAAAAAGAAAATGATCATGGAGTAGTTGAAAACGAAGGGAAGAAAAAAATTGAGGGAGAAAAAAGTGAGAAGTTAATTGATGAAGATTCAATCTTGAGGAAGACGAAGAGTCAAATATTGAAGGATGGAGACAAACCACAGGTTATTCCATCATATGTGAAGCTTCCATACCATCACCTTTCAAAGAAGAAAGAAAAGGATGAAGGTCAATTCAAGAAGTTCATGCAACTAATTTTCTCACAACTTCAGGTGAATATTCCTTTCGGCGAAGCTCTTGATCAAATGCCGTTATATGCTAAGTTCATGAAAGACTTGTTGACTAAACGAAGGAAGCCTAAGGATGATGAGAACATTGCACTTTCTGAAAATTGTAGTGCTATTCTTCAAAAGAAGCTGCCACCTAAGCTGAAGGATCCTGGTGCATTTACTATCCCTTGTTCAATTGGACCGGTAGACATTGGAAGAGCTTTATGTGACTTGGGAGCAAGTATCAATCTGATGCCTCTTTCAATGATGAAGAAGCTTAAGTGTGGGGAACCAAAACCAACAAGAATGACCATTACTTTAGCTGATCGGTCAATCTCTTATCCTTTCGGTATACTTGAAGATGTACTAGTCAAGGTTAATGACTTGGTGTTCCCAGCAGATTTTGTGGTCCTAGATATGGCTGAAGATGAAGACATGCCACTCATTCTAAGAAGACCTTTCCTTGCAACTGGCCGTGCTTTGATTGACATTGAGAAAGGAGAGCTAATGTTGAGATTCCATAAGGAGCAAGTAGTGTTTAATATATTTGAGGCCATGAAGCACAAAGATGAAAATCCCAAGTGTTACCGGATTGACATTGTTGAAGAAATAGTTAAAGATGACTCTTGTGAACATCAACCAACACACCCTCTTGAACGTGAAATTGTGAATTCTATAGCAAAAGGTGAAGATGATGAAGATCTTGAAGTAAGTGATTGTGTGAAGCATCTAGCAGCAAGCAAGCAAGAGTTGGGTCCGGTAAAAATAGAAGAATTAATGGGTAAGCACTCTATGGATGCTCCTATTTTGAGTGGAGAAGGAAAGAAAAATCCAGAATTAAAATAACTCCCTTCTCACTTGAAATATGTTTTTCTCACTAAGGATGCCTCTAAACCAGTAATCATCAGCAATACCTTGACACCTTTGGAAGAAGAAAAATTAATGAGGGTGTTAAGGGACAATCAAGGAGCTTTGGGGTGGAACATTTCTGATTTGAAGGGTATTAGTCCAGCTTATTGCATGCATAAAATACACATGGAGGCTGAATACAAACCGGTAGTTCAACCTCAAAGGAGACTTAACCCAACAATGAAGGAAGTGGTGAAGAAAGAGGTGCTGAAGTTACTAGATGCAGGTATGATCTACCCTATCTCAGATAGCTCATGGGTAAGTCCAGTTCATGTGGTACCCAAGAAAGGAGGAATGACGGTGATAGCAAATGAAAAAAATGAATTGATACCTACCCGCACCGTCATTGGTTGGAGAATGTGTATAGACTACCGGAGGTTGAATACCGCAACAAGAAAGGACCACTTTCCATTACCATTCATGGATCAAATGATTGAGAGATTGGCTGGCCAAGCCTTTTATTGCTTCTTGGATGGGTATTCGGGGTATAATCAAATTGCAGTGGCTCCGGAGGATCAAGAAAAGACTGCCTTCACTTGTCCATTTGGAGTGTTTGCTTATCGAAGGATGCCCTTTGGGCTGTGTAATGCGCCGACAACCTTTCAAAGGTGCATGCTTTCCATCTTCTCTGATATGATAGAGAAGAACATTGAGGTATTTATGGACGACTTTTCTGTTTTTGGTAAGTCTTTTGATCAATGCTTGTTCCATTTTAATGCTGTACTTAAAAGATGCACCGAAACTAACCTTGTTTTGAATTGGGAAAAATGTCATTTTATGGTAACTGAAGGTATAGTTTTGGGGCATAAAATAAGTGCTAAAGGCATTGAGGTGGACCAAGCCAAGATAGAGGTTATAGAGAAACTTCCTCCACCCGTCAACGTTAAAGGAGTGAGGAGTTTCTTGGGGCATGCCGGTTTCTATCGGCGGTTCATAAAAGACTTTTCTAAAATTTCCAAACCCCTCTGTAACCTCTTGGTCAAAGAAAACGAGTTTAATTTTGATTCTGAATGTCTAAATGCTTTTTCTTTGATTAAAAACAAGTTGGTGACTGCACCAATAATCATTGCACCCGATTGGGATTTACCTTTTGAACTTATGTGTGCAAGTGATTATGCTGTTGGTGCAGTCCTAGGCCAACGCAAGAACAAATTTTTTCATGCAATTTACTATGCAAGCAAGGTTTTAAATGAAAATCAAGTTAACTATTCCACAACTGAAAAGGAATTGCTTGCGGTAATCTTTGCATTGGAAAAATTTCGTTCTTATCTAATAGGCTCCAAAGTCATTGTTTTTACAGATCATGCAGCTCTCAAATATCTCTTAACTAAAGGGGATTCAAAGCCTCGACTGTTGAGATGGATCCTATTATTGCAAGAATTTGATCTTGAAATTCGTGACAAGAAGGGAGTCGAGAACGTGGTAGCTGACCACCTCTCAAGGCTGGAGAATGATGAGGTGACAAAGAAGGAGAAGGCCATCAAGGCCGAGTTCCCCGATGAACAGCTATTTGCTATTGGAGAAAGACCTTGGTTTGCTGACATGGCAAACTTTAAGGCCGGCAACATAGTTCCTGATGATCTGACCTACCCTCAGAGGAAAAAGTTCTTCAAAGATGCAAACCACTACTTGTGGGATGACCCGTATCTGTTTAAGGTAGGTACTGACGGTTTGATTAGACGTTGTGTTGCAGGTGAGGAAGCACATAATATCATGTGGCACTGCCATAGCTCAGCTTATGGAGGCCACCACAGTGGAGAAAGAACAGCTGCAAAAATTTTGCAAAGTGGATTCTGGTGGCCCACCCTTTTCAAAGATTGCCACGACTTTGTCACAAGATGTGACAGATGCCAAAGGACAGGTAACATATCAAAGAGGAATGAAATGCCCCTAAAAGGAATCATTGAAGTTGAACCATTTGATTGTTGGGGTATTGATTTTATGGGACCATTCCCTTCCTCTTACTCTTATCTCCATATTCTAGTCTGTGTTGATTATGTCACAAAGTGGGTTGAAGCGATACCATGTGTTGCTAATGATGCCAAAACGGTTGTCAACTTCCTTCAAAAGAATATTTTCACTAGGTTTGGAACCCCTAGAGTATTGATCAGTGATGGGGGCAAGCATTTTTGCAATAATTTTCTTGAAAATGTGCTCAAAAAGTATAACATTAAGCACAAAGTTGCAACTCCCTATCACCCACAAACTAGTGGTCAAGCAGAGGTTTCAAACCGACAGCTGAAACAGATTCTGGAGAAGACAGTTGCGTCAAATAGGAAAGATTGGTCTAGGAAATTAGATGACGCACTGTGGGCATATAGGACAGCCTTTAAGACCCATCTTGGGTTCTCACCCTATCAGTTAGTCTATGGGAAGGCATGTCATCTTCCAGTCGAGCTAGAACATAAAGCTTATTGGGCCATTAAGGCCTTAAATTTTGATCAAATAGCCGCTGGTAAGAAAAGACTTTTGAAACTTAATGAACTTGAGGAGATGAGGCTTAGAGCGTATGAAATTGCGCTCATCTATAAAGCCAGGACAAAAAGGTATCATGACAAAAACTTAGTGTCTAGGGATATTAACTGTGGACAACTAGTTTTGTTGTATAATTCCAGGTTGAAGCTGTTTCATGGGAAGCTCAAGTCAAAATGGTCTGGACCATTCTTGGTCAAAAGTGTGTCACCATATGGAGCTGTTGAACTAGTGACACCTGAAGGAGATCGAAGTTTCAAAGTAAATGGACAAAGAGTTAAACCATACCTAGGTGGCGACCTACCAAAAGGAAGGGTGGCACTCATTCTGAAGGACCTCTGAGGATCCGTAGCAGTCAAGCTAGTGACGATAAAAAAGCGCTGAGTGGGAGGCAACCCACTAGATTTACTTTGTTTTCGATGTATTTTCTTTTCTTTTTAGTGTCGAAGTCCATTGAACTTATTTCCCTATTGTAATTGCTCCTGCACTTGTTTATTATTAATGAATTTGTTTTGTTTCATGTGACCTATTCCAGTTTAGTAACAGTTGTTTGATGAAACGGTATTCCAAAAGTTCTAAAGGAGGGGTGACTTGATTCAAAGGCGAAGTGTACGGTGTTGCTAGGTAGTCACATACTCCCAGAAATCTCAGCCATAAGGTTCATTGCCAAATTTTGTTTTTCAATTTACTTATATTTAGATTAGTTTTCCATGCAACTACATTTCTAGAACTTGCATTGTTTCTCTATTATTAATTGGTCTTTGTCAATTACACACTGAGGCAAAAGTGCTTGGTCCTGTGAGCCTTTTTGAAGCCTACCCTGTTTTAATTTGTTAAATTTATCCTTTATTAACCAATTGTGAGCCGGTAGGATTAGAACTTTTTGTTCGGTGACAAACTACATTACAAGCCTAGAGACTTTTAGGACTTGTCCCTTAATATATTTTCTGAGTTAAGGCATTGTAGAATGTTGCTAAAGATTAAGTTTGGGGTTGCTATTGGAATTTGCAACCAACTAAATTTGGGGTGGGGGTACTAGAGAATAATAGAACAAAAATGAAAAGAATTATGAAATTGTCATGCAAAATATACACAAAAATGGTGTATCAAAAAAAAAAAAAAAGAGAAATTGAATGATGAAAAAGGGACAAAACATTGAAAATCCGAGTAACTTCAAACTCGATTGTCCCTAAATGTTAAAAATGTTCTCTAGTACCTTTGCATTAATTGTATTTCCACAAGGTGAATGATTGAAGGATTGAATTTTGTGCTTTAACTTCCGTAGGAATGCCTAACTCAAATTTTGTGTAGCCTACTTATCCAAATATATCCCACCTTTCACCTAAGCCCCGTTATAACCCTAAAGACCTCAAAAGTGTATAATGATATTGACTTTGATTGATGTTTAGAAACTTTTCAAGCGTATGGTAATATGTAGACCTGCATGTCGACTGGTAGAACCCTATTTCATATTGATGCGTGGAGTTGTGAACTGGTGGATGCGAACAAGTCAAACTAGCTCATCTTTAGCTAGAAGGAGAATGAACTTTTGGGTACTATCGTTTTGTCAGGTAACTGTTATTTTACTGTCGTTTGTCACTGTTGCAAGCAAATTCCTTGAGGACAAGGAATGGTTTAAGTTTGGGGTTGTGATGACATGCTGTCATTACGTAATTTTTAGGACTTATTGTGACATTTTGATAGAGTTCTCATGCAATTTATACTGTTCTGGAGTGCAAAAAGCTTAAATATTGAAGTCTGTTCGAAGGAAATCGCGCCACGCCAATTTCAAGCCGTGCTGCGATTTTTGAAGCAAAATTACATCCTCCCTGTTTGAGGGAAATTGCGGCACGCCTATATACATGGCGCGGCGCGATTTTGACGGGTCAGGCCCATGACTTCTATAAATACTGCACTCAGCCAGAAGAAGAGGAGTTACGATTTTGGAGAGCAAAGTACGATTTTGAGACATCGGAGACGGCTAGAAGGGCGATTTCTTCATCCTTTTACCAATTCATGTATGTTTTAATTATTTCATTGATTATGCTATTTGTAAACTCGATTATGAGTAGCTAAATCTCTTAGAGATTAGATCCGAGATGAATCTTTGTAACCCTAATTGACACATGTTGCTGTGAAACTCTATTCTGTTTATGAATTCAATTCTAGTTTATTCAATTCAATTGTTCTTAATGCTTTTTATATCTTGATCACATATAACTTGATTTCGTGAGAATGAATGACCACTGACCATGGCTTTCGACTTAGACCTAATTGAATTGTTCTAATAAACAGGGTTAGTCTAGGAATAGATAATCGTTTGTTAGTGATAATAGGTTAACGTTCGGTAAAACCTTCAAGAATTATTAGACCACCTAAGGAATTAGGGGCTGTAGTTTAAGAAGAGGGTCCTAACTCAAGGGATTGATTAGGGCTAATTTGTTAATCATCGTAAACTAGAAGAGGGTTCATAACAAATAGGTGCAGTAGACCAATTAGGGGAACTTAGAGGATTCGACGGATCTGATCTCATCTCTCCCATATTTTCTTAACCAAATCTTTATTTTCTGTTACTTGATTTAATTAAAATCAAACCAAATCTACCGCCTAGTGGCAAATCAAAATAAACTTTTACACATCCTATTCTTATAACGCGATTGAATTATTGAAGTTAAAACAGTCCTCGTGGGATCGATATTTTTACTACTTCGATAGTATTTGGTGCACTTGCCAAACCCCTATCACTAGTTGTTGAGGTCATCTGTTGGTTAGGTGCTTGGTGTTGGGGGCTTTCTAAAGTAACTTCCATAGAAGCTACTTCAGAGGCTCTTTCTAAGTTTTGCTCAACACCTGGAAGTTCACCATAGTAGTGACTGAGCAAGTTATCTAATATAGAGGTTTCTTGGGTTTGATTGGTTGAGGGGGATTGAGATGATGATGATCCAACATTCACATCAGCAGGAACCATATTGAGGGGTTTAATTATTTGTGGTTGGAAAGGATCGTTGGGAGGTAGTCTTTCACAAACTTTGTTGCGCATTTCTGACATTTCACCTATCCTTTCATCAACACTAGGAATCATAGGCTAAAAGGGAATGTGAGTTGCTGGCTTTTTATGGAGTTTGGTTGATGATGAAAAGCCCTTTTTAGTGGTTGGGTAAACTAGACCTATGGGTACATCATCTAAATCAGAAGAAGATGATGAGGAGGTGGATTGGGAGGATGTGGATGAGGTTGAGTCTGATTCTACTACTATTACATTTTTAGAGTGTGTGTAATCAGAGTTACCTGTTGAAGCTTCTGGACCAGCAGCTTCTAATGCATCAACATTATCCTCTTGGACTTCCTCTGCAGCCTCTTCACTCACATCCATAAGCATATTCCCAGCTTCTGAAGACACCAAATGTTGTACCTCTTCAGTAGCTTGGATCACTTGTTGTGCCACATCACCAACATCTTCCCTTGCAATGCTTGATGCAGGAACGTCAATACCCTTTGCAAGTTCTCTGATCTTTGCAAGTACAGCTGCATCTTCCATCTTCTTCTTCCTTACTTCCCTAGTAACTAGGTCAGTAGTAGCTGTTGTTTGCTCGTCATCTTCAACAACATAAGCAGATTCCTTCAGCTTTCTGATGGCAGCCTTCCTTTTCTTCTCTAGGATTGGTGGTTGTTCAGAGGTTGTTTGTGAAGAAGCAGCAGCTTTCCCACTCCTGGTTCTCTTATTCAACACCACATCATCATTCAGGTCCTCAACTTCCTCCTGAATGGATGGTAAACCAAAACCACCAGTCTTCAGCTTATGACGAGCTTCTTCTTTCTTAGCCTACTTGGAATGTTGCTCAGCTTCCAAGTATTCATCTTTGGCGATTGCTTTCCTCTTGGACTTCTTGCTTCTAGCTACAAGCAAAACACCACCATAAACCTCCTCAAGAACATCTTCAAGTCTGATGACTTTACCAGATGTTGCAAAATGGTCTTTGATAAAGTTCATCTGGACTTCAAGAGGGTCCTTCTTGCAAATGGGAGGAAAGTCTTCCATCAGGTTTGACTGAGCATTTGATTCACTCAAGTCAGTGTTGAGCTTTGTGAAGGTCTCAATCAACTTCATATGCTTGAGTGTATTCCCATTAATGACCTTTCCAGTTTCAGTGTCAAGCTGCTCATCTGTGAAGATGTTGACACTGCTGAGAGCTTTCAGAATCCCTCCTTGATGAAGGATCTCTGAGATGAGCCTTCCATAGGGAACCCAACACCTCTTGCTCTACTGGCTTTCCCTAAGCTCCTTTATCATGTGATTGAAGATATATTTGGGCACATTAACTTTGTCCTTCCTGATGAAGAAGTGAAGGAACATCCTGTGCCCCAAAGATGGTTGATCACTACCACCACGTTTTGGTAGCAGGTTCTCATTCTGAATCTTCAGAAGCATCTTCTTCTCCATGCTCAAATCAGCATATGCACCTTTCTTCTTGGTATTGAACATGGATTGGTTTACAATCTCATTCCATGGACTGGTCGTGGGATTAGATATCTCCCCTGCGTATTTTCTAGATGCATCTCTTCTAAGAACAAATGCTATAGCCTCTTCTGAGATGAATACAGGGATTTTCATGACGTTGGATCTTATCTCTGTGCATCTGAATGGTTCCAAACCCATTTCTTCTCTAGTCTCCCCTTTCAAAGTGGGGTCAATCAGCACTTTCTCCGTTTCTTCCAACTTAGCAGCATTTCTGTCATACACAGAAGCTCTCACCCAGAAGTACCTTATCAAAGTCTTGTATGTTGGTCCATTCAACATATTGAAATAATCCATCAACCCTTGAGATTCGTAGTAGCTTCTGATGTCGCACCCATCATATGCCAGAGAAGCGAAGTCTACTGGATTCTCCGTTTGAATCCTCAGTTCCCATTCTTCTAAGGACATAGTCCTTCATTTAATCTCATAAGCTGGTGCTTCTTGCATGCTTGAAGATGTTTTTGGAACTGAACTTGAACTTGCCATTGATGTTGAAGATAACTTTTTTAGGTTTCTAGGTCTGATTGAGGAGAATGCGTTTTACTTCGCAGAGAACGGTTAAAAGAAGAAAGTGTAGGTAGTGAAGTGAGTAGTGTGTGAATTGTCTAAGTGTTTTTAGTATAACGATTGCAATTCAGAAAAGGGGACAAACAAATACAACATTAATGACATAGGGGGCGCGTGATAGTATATTCAAAGCTAAAATCATCATTGCCCTCTTATGTTATACACCAGTACACATAAGCCACGTCAGAAGTTCTCAGAGTAACTGCCAAGTTAGTGGGACAGGTGTTACTAAAAATTAACTTCCAGCGTTTCCACTAACTCTGCTATTCAGGAGCACAAAACCCAGCTTCTGGACTTCAGATGCTGATGTCATCTTCAGAAGCACATTTTCCTCAGAACCTCAATAAAGAGCTTCTGTTGGACGATAACTTCAGGACAGACTTCAGGACCTAAATTCCTATTCAGGAGCAAGCAAATTCTAATCAGACACAAAGTGCATGTTCAAATTTTTCGTTAAAAAATCAAATCTTTCCAAAGTTAAGGGCTTAGTAAATATATCTGCCCATTGATGCTCAGTATCAATGAATTGTATATCTTAAATTCCTTTTTGAACATAGCCTCTAATAAAGTGGTGTTTAATTTCAATATGCTTGGCTCTTGAATGTAGAATTGGATTCTTTGACAAACAAATAGCAGCAGTATTATCACAATAAATGGGAATACTGTTAGCATTAATCTGATAGTCTTCCAACTGATGTTTCATCCAAAGTAGTTTTGTACAACAACTTGCAGCTGAGATGTATTCTGCTTCTGCTGTAGACATAGCAATAGTTGCTTGTCTTTTGCTTGCCCAGGATATCAGATTATCACCCAGAAACTGGCAGTTGCCACTGGTTGACTTTCTTTCAATCCTATCACCAACATAGTCAGCATCACAAAATTCAACCAATTGATAATCTATGGATTTCCTATAAAGGAGTCCAAGATTAGTTGTTCCTTTCAAATACCTGAAGTTTCTCTTAACAACAGTTAAATGAGATTCTCTAGGATCTGATTGGAATCTTGCACACAAGCATACACTGAATAAAATATCTGGCCTAGATGCAATGAGGTATAACAAATAACCAATCATACCACTATACAACTTCTGGTCTACTTTTGATCCAGTATCTTCTTTGCTTAAACTGCAGGTTGGATGCATTGGAGTGTTCATCACTTTGCAATCTTCCAGCTTGAACTTCTTCAGGAGCTCTTTAATATACTTTGTTTGATGAACATATACTCCATCTTTGCTTTGATTGATTTGAATTCCAAGGAAGAACTTCAATTCTCCCATCATGCTCATTTCATGTTCATCCTGCATTAAGTTCGAAAATTCCTTGCAAAGAGATGCATTAGTAGAACCAAATATTATATCATCAACATATATCTGCACAACAAGAATATCTTTCTCAAGAGTCGTTTTGAAGAGTGTTGTGTCAACCTGACCTCTTTTAAAATCATTTTTTATCAAGAAATTACTTAGTCTATCATACCAAGCTCTGGGAGCTTGTTTCAAGCCATATATTGATTTCTTAAGTTTATAAACATGGTCAGGATGCTTAAGATCCTAAAAACCAGGTGGTTGCTTGACAAACACTTCTTCTTCAATGAATCTATTAAGAAATGCACTCTTGACATCCATTAGATATAATATTATGCCATGATTTACTGCATAGGATAGAAGTAACCTGATTGCTTCCAATCTTGCAACTGGAGAAAATGTTTCAGTATAATCAATTCCCTCTTGTTGACTGTCACCTTGTGCAACAAGTCTTGCTTTGTTTCTGACTACTTCACCTTGTTTATTCAACTTGTTTCTGAATACCCATTTTGTTCCAATAATGTTCTTATGCTGAGGTTTGGGTACCAGATCCCACACATCATTTCTTTGAAACTGATTAAGCTCTTCCTGCATAGCTACTATCCATCCATAATCTGAGAGTGCTTCATCAACTGTAGCAGGTTCAATCACTGATAACAGTTCTATCATAGACTCTTTTTGTCTGAAGTATGATCTTGTTCTTTTAGGACTCTCTTTGTTTCCAATGATTTGATCCTCAGGATGTGAAGACTTGTACTTGAATGTGTTCTTGGATTGAGTAGCTTATTGAGAGCCTTCTTGAGCTTCATCAAAAGCAATTTCATCTTGTGCTTCTGAGTTAGGTTCAGCTATCTGATCAGGTTCTGGAGTATCATCAGAAACCTGTATCTCTGCAAAACTTTCATCTTGCTCTGAAGTTTTACTTCCAGGCTCTTTGTCATCAAATTTAACGTGCATTGATTCTTCAACACATAATGTTCCTGAATTATACACTTTGTATGCCTTTGACCTTTCAGAGTAACCTAGAAAGATTCCTCTTTAGGCCTTGACATCAAATTTCTTTAGGTAGAACTTATTATTTTGAATGTAACCGGTACAACCAAATTGAAGAAAGTAAGAGATATTGGGTCTTCTTCCCTTAAAGAGTTCATATGCTATTTTCTCCAAGATATGTCTGATCTAGATTCTATTTTGGACATAACATGTTGTATTCACTGCTTCTGCCCAGAAATGTTTAGCCAAATTGTTTTCATGAATCATTGTTCTGGCCATTTCTTATAAAGTTCTATTCTTCCTCTCTACAACCCCATTTTGTTGTGGAGTTCTAGGAGAAGAGAATTCATGGACAATTCCAAGTTTTTCACAAAAATTTTCAAATGGCTCATCTTCAAACTCTCCACCATGATCACTTCTTACTTTTAAAATTTTCATTTCTTTTTCAGACTGTATTTGAGTGCAGAAGTTGCTAAATACATCATAAGCATTATCCTTACTTTTCAGGAATTTTACCCAAGTCCATCTGCTGTAATCATCAACAATAACTAATCCATATTTACTTCCATATAAGGATGCATTGCTAACTGGTCCAAATAAATCAATATGAAGTAATTCTAAGGGTCTGGAGGTTGAGACAATGTCTTTTGTTTTAAAAGATAATTTCACAATCTTTCCCTTCTGGCATGCACCACAAAGTGCATCTGAATAATAGTTATTGTCTGGTAGGCCTTTGACAAGTTGTAACTTACTAAGCTTAGAGATTAATCTCCAGTTAGCATGTCCTAACCTTCTATGCCGCATCCATTCCTTATAATTCACTGACAGAAGACAAATTACCTTCTGGTCAACCAGTTTAGAGAAGTTAATTTTATAGACATTCTCCATCCTCTTTCCCTTGAATACTATGGATTTATTTTCTTTGTTGATTACAGTGCAGTTGGTCTTTTCAAACATCACATCATAACCATTGTCACAAAACTGACTGATACTCAAAAGGTTATGTTCAAGACCATCTACCAACCACACATTATTAATTGAGATAGAGGAGTTACCAATAGTTCCTGTACCAATGATCTTGCCAGACTGGTTGCCTCCAAACTTCACATTTCCTCCTTCTTTCATTGTGAGGGTGAGGAACATAGACTTCTCTCCTGTCATATGCCTTGAGCAACCGCTGTATAGGTACCATGATTTTTGCTTTTCCTTTGCTCTTAGACATATTTGCAGTGTTGACAGTTTCAGATTTAGGTACCCATTGTTTTATGGGTCCTTTCAGGTTAGTACTAGAAGTTTTACTCTTCACTTCTTGTACCTTGTGCTGTAAGTTTGGTAGCCTCTGATTAACCATTACCTTAGGTTTAACAACCTTTGGTTTTGGCTCTCCAGGAGCAACAACTGTTTTGTTCTTCTGAAACTTAGACTTCAGAACCTCAGATTCAGGTTTCAACAGACTCTGAGGAACGGGTTCTGATCTCTTCAGAATCTTGATCTTAGAAATCTTAGAATCAGAGTTTATCATTGCCTTTGGCTTAGAGTTCTTTGGCTTTGAAGTAATCTTAGCCTTAAAGCTGGAAGCTTCAGAATCTGATTGAGTCACAGTTTCAAACTTAGCACCTTCAGGTACAAAGAAGGTTTTCAATCCTTCCTTGATGCATTCACAACATGCTTTGAGACTGATTTCATTATGTTTCCCTCCTGAAAATCCAATTCATTTACCATTGTTTCTATAAATGTTGTAAATCATTGAAGTAACTTTGCTTCTGTCAATACCAGATATAATGAAATCTTCAAGAGCAATTTCATGTTTGCTTAAAGACTTTCCATTACACTTTTCTTGTAGCTTTTGACACAGGAACTTAAGCTTCTCTTCATAAGTTTTACAAATGAAGTCAAAGCCTCTAAGTCCTTCTTCACAAGCTTTTAGATCCAATAGAGTTGCTTGTTGTTTCATTAAATCAACATATTTTTCTTTTAAATCTTTCAACTCATTGGTTCTAAGTTCAAAGTGTGTAAGGAGTTCTTTAAGAGACTCAACAAGTTCTTCTTTGGGAATTTTAGAATATATCTCATTTTCATCTTCAGAGTCTGAATCAGGTTCTGCTTTTGAAGTCACAGTAGCCACTAACCCCATAGCTACATTTGTTTCATCTACAACTTCTTCCTTTTCAGACCCAGATTCACACTATCCAAATCTTCCCATGTTGTCATTAAACTCTTCTTAATCTGCTTTCTGAATTTCCTTGTGTTGAAACTTCATTTCTTTGACTTCTCCTTTGATTTCTCCTTCTGAAGATCAGGGCAATCAGCAATGGAATGTCCAGGCTTCTTACAGTCGAAGCATCCATTCTGATATTCTTTCTTGGAGCTCTTGTAGCCACATCTCTTACTCAGAAACTTCCTGTTCTTCCTTGCCAGATACTCAAGCTTGTTGGAAAGCATAGCCATCTTCTCAGTAGGATCTTCATCAGAGTCTCCATCAGGTGACTCTTCTTCAGATTCAATAACTTTAAGAGCTTTTGATGACTTCCCTTTAGATGGTAGAGCAATAGATTTACTCTTCTTAGCAGGCTCATGTTCATTTAGACTTATCTCATGAACCTTGAGAGAGCTGACAAGATCTTTAACACTTAAAGTGTTTAAATCTTTAACTTCCTCAATAGCAGTAACCTTAGGTCTCCATCTAGCAGGCAAGCTTCTTAGTATCTTGCTAACATGATCAGAAGCAACATAAGTCTTTTTCAGTATTTGTAGTCCAAATACTAGGGTTTGAAACCTTGAGTACATCTCCTCAATATTTTCATCATCCTTCATCTTGCATAAGAGCTTTTGCTTCTCTGGCCTTCTTACTGCCTTCATAGTTTGCACAAAGAGAAGCAAATATTGCCTTAGCAGTGGATTTGTCACTCATCTTCATATTCTCTGCTTTAGGTATAGCAGTGCAAGTGCTCCTCTGATAATATGATGGTTCTTGTAAATTTTCTTCTGAGTAGGAGTATGTTTCTTTCTATCAATAGCAGCTCCTTCTTCATCAAGGACCAAGTCACCAACACCATCTTCAAGTATGTCCCATAGTTCTTCATCTAAACCCATGACATAGCTGTAGAAGTTTGTTTTCCACCAAGAAAATTCTTCAGGATCTCCATTGAACTTAGGAACATTTCCAGAGTTAGATTTCTTGTTGTCACCGTAATCAAATGGAACAACATTATTGTTCGAACTAGAGGAATCACCAGACATGTTTTTCTCAGATCTTTTTCTGTTACACTGTTAAGTGTTAAGACAATAGACCAAGACTCTAGATACCAATTAAAGGTGAGAAAAACACAAGAAGGGGGGTTGAATTGTGTTAGCTTTTTCTTCGTTTTCTCCTAAGCTGAAAACACTGATCAGGAGCAAACAGAGTTCTGCTTCTGAGGTGATGTTCAGGACTAACTTGCAGAGGATAAAAATAGAGAGAGAGAGAGAGAGAGAGAGAGAGAGAGAGAAGAAAGACACAAAGCAATTATACAGGTTCCTTCCACAAACCGGAAGTAGTCCTGTCTCCCTTGCACTTCCAAGGAGAGTTCACTATAATGTAATATCTGATTACAACTGCTCACTGTTAAACCTAGCAAGAGACTTCAAACTGCTCAAGCACAACTGCAAGAGACTTCCTATGCTCCTAAACACAATCAAGAGTGAAATTCTAGCGCACTTGTTTTAATATGTTCTGTCAGAAGTTTTAATGTTTGCAATGTTCCGTTTAATGTTCCAACATCACGTGATAAACTGAAGTAAAAAACAGGAAAATAAATGACAGGAAGGTAAAGAACACAATGAGTTTGTTCACCCAGTTCGGCACAACACACCTACATCTCAGGGCTACCAAGCCAGGAAGGAAATCCACTAGTGTAGTCCTTATTCAATAGCTCTCAGCAAACTCCTCGTTTACACTATATGACCTATGACCTACCCGTATAGACTTCAACCTAGGAACTCCTAGATCTGAGATCTCATCTCACTATCGTAATGGTCAGTCACTGCTAGTACCTTGTTTCACAACTTTGGTCTAGTGCACAAGAGTATCAAACTCATACACTCAGTCCTAAACAAGTATCACAAGGGATACAGGAAAGAACACACAGTAGATTCTAAACTTGCATCAACATGATACAAGAGCAGAATACATGAAGACTCAAACCCTAAAAATCTAACTTTTAGAATGACGGCTTGAATAAGCAATTAGGTCTTGAAGTCTTCATTTTATACTGAAGTATCTTGGGTTAAATGAATCATTGGGCTTCAGCACTTTGCAGATTGGTTCAGCTAATCTGCAAAACAAGAATCAGAAACAATTCTAGAAAGTCCTAAAATGTCGGAACATTTATAGGAGCGTTCCAAATAGTAACAAGTATTTCCTAAAATAAAATATCTACTTTAGAAATATTCCACAGCTGATTCTTAGATGATATGCGCGTTGCTTGGTCAATAAGTACAACAACAACAACAACGCCTTATCCCACTAAGTGGGGTCGGCTACATGGATCAAATGCCGCCATAATGTTCTATCAAAGACCATATTTGGATCCAACTCATTGACCTCTAAATCTTTTCTAATGGTTTCTCTAATAGTTTTCTTAGGTCTTCCTCTACCTCTTTTAACCTGACTCTCCTCCATTTGATCTACTCTTCTTACCACGGCGTCTACGGGTCTTCTCTCTACATGTCCAAACCATCTAAGCCTATTTTCTACCAACTTTTCTACTATAGGTGCTACCCCCACTCTCTCTCTAATGATGTCATTCCTAATCCTATCATGTCTAGTCTTACCACTCATCCAACGCAACATCCTCATCTCCGCTACGCTTACTTTACTCTCGTGTTGGCTCTTAACCGCCCAACACTCCGTACCATACAACATTGCCGGTCTGACTGCTGTCCGATAGAACTTTCCTTTCAGCTTAAGTGGTACTTTCTTATCGCACAAAACACTTGAGGCTCTTCTCCATTTCAACCACCCAGCTTGAATACGATGATGTACATCAGCTTCTATTTCTCCGTCATTTTGTACTATAAGTAAAGGAAATATTGTTTCCTTAAACAATAAAGGGCGCGCATACATTTAGGCATGAACCCAAGCACACTGAACCGTGCCAGGATGTTGGAACATTGTATCCAACATCTTACAGGTGATAGAGCCAAACCGCAAGTGCACGGTCTATCGAAGTAATGGTAGTAAAAGAGAGTGTCGTTCCGCTAGGGAGTTGTTCAATTTAACTAACCTTTAAAGAATGATTAGAGGAGAAGAAAAGAGATTATAAAGTTGGAGGTTCAGCTGGTTGAAAGTAAATAATAATAATAATAATAAAAAGAGCCTTGGGATCATTGGTTCGTCATAATAACAAGTCCTTCACTAGCCAAGACTTTAACTTCTAATTTCATGTTTTACACCTAATTTCTAAAGACCGGTTTCCCTTTAGCCCCTCACCTTTCCGATCAAGTCCGATGAGAGTTTGCCCCTAGCAACCACGCCTATTTCGCTGACTTGATTACTAGAAGAAGCTTATAAGGATTGAAACTACACATGTCTCAAGAATTGCAAAGACTATTTCACTTCCTTTGCAATTCTTGTCTAAATTCACTTGTTCCAATATCAAAGCTCCGCTTTCGCATTATGAATTGATATTTGAGATGATGGATTAACAATTACCAAACCCTCCACTTTCGTTTCCACAGTTTGATAATGGTTAATTCATGTTAAAACGGTGAATTAAGATTAGAAATTAGAGTCACATGAAATTAGGGTTAAAGCTTGGTTCGATTAGGATTATGTCATTAGACTTATCCAACAATCCCAAGACAACAGAAATCTACTCACTCATATTCATCGTAGACATGGGGGAGAAGAGAGAAAGCATAAAATAAATTGCAAGAAAGTAAAGAAATAAAAAGATGAACTTTATTAAGAAAACAATTGTCACTATTGAATTCCAAGAAATAAAGATGAATATTTGTGATGGAGAGCTACTCTATTTATAACTTACATTCGACTTAAAATCTAAGCAATTACAAGGGCTTTTCGGTAAAACTAAAACAGAGTAACTTGGGGCCAAAGCAAAAGCAGCAAAAGGCACTCCTGAGGGTGGCACAACCGTGCCACATGTTGGCACGGGCCGTGCCAAGCTTCTGACTTGGGGGAATGTATTTTTGTTCCCGAATCTTTCGTATTCTTGCTCCAAATCGGCTCCAGACTCATTTCTTTTGCTCCAAGACTCCTTCCATCCAATATTCATTCCTGAAATATAAAATATGCAATTGAAGTAAAAAGATTCAAAAAGGAAATAATATTTAAATAAAATAAAATCAAATCTAAATAAAACTAAACTAAATAATACATAAAAATAGACGAAATATTGACTCATCAAACTCCCCCACACTTGAATCTTTGCTTGTCCTCAAGCAAAAGGCAATAGAAATAGTAGCAACAAAAAGATTTAACATGGCAACACAATTGAAAACTCATGTCTCTCCTAAGGTTTTGTTTCAAGTACACTAATCACGACTTCAAGTATTCCTTGTGAACCTATTCAACCCAACAACAAGTCTTAAGAGTGTTTGTGTGCAGTCCAACCTTTTTCTTGCTCCTGTATAAGACAGATATTATGAGGAACAGGTTCTATCCCTAATACTAAAGTAACCGAGAAAAGTCCTTTCTTCATTTCATATAATAGAGATGGGAATTCAGTTAAAATTAAATTAGATTAACAATTCAAGCACAAGGGGCTGCAGATTGCTTAGGGGCTATCTATCCTCATAGGAAGTCTTTATGGAGAGGGTGTACTTTCCCCCTAGACTCAAAATCACCTTAAGTAGTGCTGCAAAATTTTTATTCATCTCCGCGTAGGAAGTCTTTTTGGAGAGGGTGTCCTTTCCCCCTAGCTTTGATGAATTTATTTCCTCATTTGAGGGATTTGGAATTTAAGTTAAATTAGGGAGTCACCACCACATTTAGGAAGTCAGAGAGGGAGTGTCCTTTCCTCCACATGTTGGTGCCATTCTCCCGCCCCATTTTAATTCAACAATTTATAAATATAACAATAAAGCACAATATTTCCCACACAAACTTATACTACTTTTACTCTAAAGACTTTTAAGGGTCTAAGTTAACATTAAAGCTAGAACGTGTTCCTTAAAATACCTTCTCATACATTTACTCAAAGATTGCAACTGAGTGATTTTCTCATTGGAGAATTTTTCACAATAAAACAAGATATGGGTATAGCAAGAACACTAAAAACACAAGAAATCACTTTCATGTACAAGAAACAACCTTTTAAGAAGAGACAAACAAAAAAATTTATGCCATAATTTCCATTAAAAACAAGCTACTTAATCATGCCTTTCGCTATAAAAACAAAACGAAAGAATAAAGTTCAAGGGAGTTTGGAAACACTACGACTCTAGACACTTTATTTGGCTCCTCCCACACTTTGAAGAAGCATTGTCCTTAATGATTCAAAGAAAAGAATGAATGAAAAGAGAAGGGGAAGAAGAAGTAGAAGAAGAAGTAGGGAGAAGAAGGAGTAGTTGATGGGATGCGGAAAGCTCACAATTTGCCTAAGCATGCAGAAAAACTGATTTTTTTTGAGACTGCAAGCTGGCATGGCCGTGCCACCCTTAGCACGGGCCATGCCATCATTCTGCCAAATGGTGGAAATTTTGAGGTTTCTGACTGGCACGGTTGTGCCAGCCTTGGCACGGGCCGTGCCAACCTTCTGGATGTCGATCTTCAATTCTGCTTCTTTTCTCCGAATCATAGTTGGACAATTACCTACAAAACAAAGGGAAATAACAGGAAAAGCAATTAAATGCGTGGGTTGCCTCCCACGAAGCGCTCTTTTACCGTCACTAGCTTGACAAAAGATGAAAGTGTAGTTCCTCAAGGAGGGTCAATAAGATTCCAAATAGCCACTACTTCATTTCCTTCTCCTACATTATAAACTTTTAGCCTTTGTCCGTTAACCTTAAATGGTCCGGATTTTTCAGAAAAGATTTCAATAGCCCCATAGGGATAGACTTTGCGGACTTGAAACGGACCGGACCACCTAGACGTTAGTTTTCCTGGAAAAAGCCTCATCCTAGAGTTAAAGAGCAGCACAAGGTCACCGCTTTTGAAGTCCTTTTTAAGGATATGCTTATCATGCCATTTTTTAGTTCTTTCTTTGTAAATTCGAGCATTCTCATAGGCATCTATCCTAAGTTCTTCTAACTCACTTAATTGAAGCTTCCTTTTTTTGCCGGCTAAATTTGGGTCCAAGTTAAGGTTCCTTATTGCCCAATAAGTCTTGTGCTCAAGCTCAACCGGAAGGTGACAAGATTTCCCATAAATTAGTTTAAAAGGAGTCATTCCAATGGGAGTCTTGTAGGTCGTCCGATAAGCCCAAAGAGCATCATCAAGCTTACTTGACCAATGTTTCCTAGAGTTCGAAACTGTTTTTTCAAGGATGGCTTTTATTTGTCTATTTGAGACCTCAACTTGTCCACTAGTTTGTGGGTGATAGGGCTTTGCGATTTTGTGTCTCACTCCATACTTTTGTAAAAGTTTTTCAAAATGTTTAGAAATGAAGTGAGACCCTCCATCGCTTACTACAACCCTTGGCACTCCAAACCTTGGAAAGATAATTTTTTTGAACAATTTCATGACCACATGTGCATCATTAGTGGGGGAGGCAATGGCCTCAACTGTAACGCCCTATTTTTAATATTTATTATTTAATTGATTTATTGCATGTTAGTATAATATTGTGTGATTTATATATTTTGGTGGAATATATGTATTAATGGTTGTAATTATAAGTATTAATATCATTATTATGTGGGAGAGAATTATAATTATTAGAAATAAATAGGTAATTAGGGAAGAGAGTAGTTTTTAGGGAGAAGAGCAATTAGAGAAAGGGTTAAGAGTCAGTTTAGAGAACAAGAAAAATCAGAACACGTACGTTTTGGAGAAATGAGGAGAACTCAGAGAGAGAACCCTAAGAACGAAGAATGCAGCAGTTGGAATTCAGAAAAATAATCTAAGGTAAGGGTGGGATTCATATTCTCTAAACTTAAGTACGTTCTTCTGAAAATTGGGTTTGACAGAAGTTGTAGGTTGTGAGTTTGGGGATTAGGGTTAATCTTATGTTGTTGTTCATAGCTTTGTTTTTATTGAGAAATTAAGTCTTTGAATTATGAATTTAATTGTTGAAAAGTGCATGAATTTTCCCATGAATTACTATGTTGAATTGATGTTCAGGTCTTAGAATGATCATAGGCAAAGTTCCTTATCAAATTTGGGGTTTGGGTTGATGAAAATTGAGATTTTGAGAAAAAGTGATTTTGAGTGTTTTTGAGAAATAAGTGATTCTGTGATAAGCTGTTTTGGAGATTCAAAAATGTGATTTTTTTTTCATTAAAATATGATAGGATTTGTCGAATAGAACGCGTAGGCGAAAACAGAATTGGAATCGGAGTAACGGTTAGGTTTTTACGGACGAAACGGTAAAGCCGGGGAAAACCAGGACTACACAGAGCTGCAGCGCAGGTCACTGGCTACTGCCTGCCCACACCTTGGCGCAGCTTGCCAGCGCCTGAGTGCAGCAAGGCAGCCCCTCATGGGTGACTGTTTTGTTGTGCCTTCGCTGCGTGCTGTCAGGACTTCAATTTTTGCGTTCTTGTGTTTTTTTCACACATTTTTGTTTTGAATTGGTCTTAGGTGTAAACATAAAAGTTTTAGATAATTGTGTTACCTTTCTAATGGTCTTGGTTTGACTCAAAAATGATTCTTAGATTTTGAGTTATCATGAAAATAGTCCAAGTGGGTCCTTAGAAAACTTTAAGAAAACTTAGCATAACTAATCCCAAGTTAGTTCAAAAACTTATGGTTGGTTTCCCAACTCCAACTTAAGTATTAGGGATTTAGTTGAGGTGTTTTATGAGTATTTGGCTTATGTCTTATTGATCAAACTTGATTTGATTTTGGAGAATGTTTTGGACTTTGATATGAATGTAATTGATTAATGTATATGTTGTTATTGTTGTTGATATGTTGGAATATATTATGTGAGTATTGTATGATGCATAATATTATGATGTTATGCCATTCAAGTTGTGGTACGAAAGTTATGTTGTTGCATTAGAGTTGTGTCGTTGCATAGTCAGAGATGGGGGCTTAACGCCGGACAGATCCTTTATGACCTTAGAGATGGGGGCTTAATGCCCGACAGGTCCATTTATGACCTTAAAGATGTGGGCTTAATGCCCTGGTGGTACCACATGCATATTGAAGTTGTCTAAGATGTTGTTGTTTAAGATGAGGAGTTGTTGTTGCATTGTAGAGTCGTCATAACATGAAATAAATGATGATTGCTTAAGATGTTGTTGTCGTTCTTGATGATGTTGTTGCTGTTCTGACATTAATGGATGCTATTAATTGATGTTATATAATGACAAATATATATGTTGTTGATTATTCTTTATGAATTGTTACTTGCTATTAATGAATGTGAAATCTAACCCCTTCTGTTTGAAAATGTTGCTCTTCATATGAGTAACTTGCAGGTAGCGAAGAATAGTGCAGTTGCGAGTGGTCTCCGTCGTGTCGTTTAGGAAGCTCTGATATGTAACGGGATGGGGATTGTTTGATGCATTGTTTTCCTTGTTACGTATTTCTTTTATTATTGTTGGACAAATTTCATGAAGACTATTTTAAAATGTTAAGTTGTGGCCTTTAGTGCCAAGGATTTTATAAGATGATGTAAAACTTTTCCGCTGCATATGATTATTGGATTTTTATAAATGCTGGTTATTTTAATAAATAGTACTTTCTATTATTATAATTGTGGATAATGTTGTAAGATGAATGTGATGCTCCGTTTCTGATGAGAAACTCTGATATTCTTTACATTTATTTATATTGGGAAAACGGGGTGTTACATCAACCCATTTGGACACATAGTCGACAGCCACCAATATGTATTGATTTCCAAAAGAAGAGGGGAATGGTCCCATGAAGTCAACACCTCAAACATCGAAAATTTCAACTTCAAGAATGTTGTTTAAAGGCATTTCATTTCTTTTAGTAATGTTACCGGTGCGTTGACATTTGTCACATTTAGAAACGAAGCTATGCACATCTTTGAAAAGTGATGGCCAGCAGAAACCAGATTGAAGAATTTTGAAAGAAGTCTTTTGAGTACTGGCGTGACCACCATAAGAAGAGGAGTGGCAATGGTTTAGAATACTACTTACCTCGTTTTCAGGAATGCATCTTCTGAAGATTCCATCCGAGCCTCTTTTGAAGAGGTAAGGTTTGTCCCAATAGTAGTGTTTGAGATCATGGAAAAACTTCTTCTTTTGTTGGTAACTCAACCCAGGTGGTAGTACTCCTGCTGCAAGAAAATTAACAAAATGTACATACCAAGGTGCGTTAGTTTGTGCCAATAAGAAGAGTTGGTCATCCGGGAAGGAATCATCCAAAGGTAACTCATCGTCATTGGTTTCCCTAAGGCGGGACAAGTGATCAGCTACAACATTTTAAGTACCCTTTTTTTTTTTCAAGGTCAAATTCTTGGAGGAGCAAAATCCATCGGATCAACCTCGGCTTGGCATCTTTCTTGTTTAACAAATATTTTATTGCCGAGTGATCTGTGTAAATAATGATTTTTTATCCTACCAAGTATGGCCGAAATTTGTCAATGGCATAGACTACTGCTAACAGTTCTTTTTCTGCTGTAGCATAATTTACCTGTGCCCCATCAAGGGTCTTACTTGCATAGTATATATCATGCATCTTATCTTTTCTTTGACCCAACACTGCCCCAAATGCATAGTCACTTGCATCACACATTATCTCAAAAGGTAAGTTCCAATCTGGTGATTGTATGATTGGGCCAGTGATTAAAGCTTATTTCAACCTGCAAAACGCTTTTAGGCCTGCATCGTCAAACACAAAATTTGCATCTTTAAGGAGCAAGCTTGTTAGTGGCTTAGTAATTGAAGAAAAATCTTTAATGAAACGGCGGCAAAACCCCGCATGTCCTAGGAAGCTTCTTACTTCTTCGACCGAGGTAGGAGGTAACATTTTTGCAATAATTTCAATTTTTGCCTTATATACCTCTATACTCTGTTCATAAACTAAGTGTCCTAGGAAAATTCCTTCTCTTACCATGAAGTGACATTTTTCCCAATTCAACACTAAGTTCACCTGTTCACATCTTTCCAAAACTTTTTCCAGGTTAGTCAAACAATTATCAAAACTAGATCAATGCACAGAAAAATCATCCATAAAGACTTCCATTATATTTTCAACAAAATCAGAAATAATAGACATCATGCATCTTTGAAAAGTAGCGGGAGTGTTGCAAAGACCAAAAGGCATTCTCCTATAGGCAAAAGTGCCAAAGGGGCATGTGAAAGTAGTTTTCTCTTGGTCATTAGGGCGAATAGGTATTTGGAAGAATCCAGAATAACCATCTAAGTAACAAAAGTGGGAATGCTTAGCTAACCTTTCTAACATTTGGTCTATAAAAGGGAGTGGAAAGTGATCCTTACGGGTTGCTTTGTTAAGCTTCCTATAGTCAATACACATCCTCCAACCGGTGACAGTTCTAGTTGCAATGGATTCATTTTTATCATTTTTAATAACTGTGAGACCACCCTTTTTAGGCACTACTTGAACATGGCTAACCCATTTAGAGTTAGAAATTGGATAAATAACACCTGCATCCAGGAGTTTTAGGACTTCTTTTTTCATGACTTCTTTCATGTTAGAATTTAACCTTCTTTGGTGTTCAACGGAGGGCTTATAGTCCTCCTCAAGCAGTATCCTATGTGTACACATAGAGGGGTTTATTCCTTTAATGTCATCAATGGTATAACCTATAGCCTTATGGTATTTCTTGAGGACATAAAGCAATTTTTCAGTTTTTACCTCATTTAAGATTGCATTCACAATAACAGGGTAAGTTGAGTTAGGGCCCAAGAATTTATACCTCAAGTTTGGTGGGAGCGGTTTGAGCTCCACCTTTGGTGCCTCTTTCGGTAGAGGGGCTGGCTCTTCTTTCATTAGTTCTTCCATACCCAAACCTTCCATAGGAGGATTTTCATTCAATAACTCCTCATAAGCTTTCGCTTCTCCTTCTAGCTTTGTACCTGCATCATTAACCAAGCATACCTCCAAACCATCATGTGTAGTTGATGCTAAGGAGCATTCTTTCACACAACATTCGATTATATCCAACATGCAACAAGAGTCTTTAATGGAAGGATTTTTCATCAGTTTAGCAAATTCAAATTCAACAGTTTCCTTACCAACATTAAATGCCAACTTACTATGCTTAACATCAATTATGGCCCCTACGGTAGCAAGGAAGGGTCTTCCCAAAAGAATTGGTACTTGGTTGTCTTCCTCCATCTCCATCACAACAAAATCGGCGGAGACATATATCTCTCCTACTTTGACCGGGACATCCTCTATGATCCCAAATGGGTACTTAACGGAACGGTCTGCTAATTGTAGGGTCATCCTAGTTGACTTAAGTTCCCCTAGTCCCAACCTTTCATAAAGAGATAGCGGCATCAAACTAACACTAGCCCCTAAATCGCACATTGCCTTTTTCACTATTTCGGACCCTATTACACAAGGTATGGAAAAACTTCCTAGATCTTTAAGCTTAGGTGGCAATTTATTTTGGATGGTGGCACTACACTCTTCGGTAAGGTTCATTGTCTCACCCTTCTAAATTTTCCTTTTTTTTGAAAGAATTTCTTTTAAAAATTTGGCATAGGTAGGCATTTGGGTGAGAACCTCAGTGAAGGGCACGTCGACGTAGATCTTATTCATCATTTGATGAACTTCTTAAATTGCTCATCTAGCTTAGACTTAGCAAACCTTTGTGGGAAAGGAATTTTTGGTTTGAAAGGGGGTAGTGTGGTTTCCACGACTTGTGGTTCCTCGCTCTCTACCCTAGTTTCCTCTCTTTGGGGTTCGCTAATCTCTCTCTCAACTTCACTAGGCTTGGCCTTTCTTATGTTGTCCTCTAGTTGCCTACCACTCCTAAGCGTAACAGCATTCATTTTGTCAGTTTTAGGATGGCTAACTTTTTGGATAACTTGGGAGAGTTGAGTTTCTAAGATTTTGTTGTGAGAGGAGATGGAATCTACTTTTGATGTAAGCGTAGCAAGAGAGTCGGTCAAAAGTCTAGTTTGATCCTCAAGCTCTCGGAGCTGTTCGGATTGATTAAAAAGATAATTTTTCATTAAAAGTTCAAGATTAGACTTCTGAATGACTCTTTGAACATTTGCATAACTAGGTGGTGTTGTTCCTTTGTTATTTTGAATAAAATTTATTTGTTTAACACTACCTAGTTTGCGTTCACCACATGTTTCACAAGAAGGAGGTGTAGAAGTAGAAGTGATAGGACTAACATTCAGTTTTTCAAAGTTGTGGGTTAGTGCATCAATCTTAGCGGCAAGGTGATCATAGTTAGAGACTTCGTACATACCTGCCCTCCTTTTGGAGGGTGAAGACTTTGTAACGACTTCCTCATCGGTCCATTGAAAGAGATTCAGAGCCATGTCTCCAAGCAAAGCATACGCTGCTTTGAAGTCTTTGTTCATTAAAGCACCACCTGCAGCTGCATCAACAGCGATTTTAGTAGCATATGACAAACCATTGTAAAAGTTATGGATAATTAACCACTTCTCTAATCCATGGTGGGGACAAAGTCTAAGCATTTCCTTGAAACGCTCCCATGAATCATAAAGAGATTCCCCTTCTTTTTGAGTAAATTGGTAAAGCTTTGCCCTTAGTCGGGCGATTTTAGATGGGGGAAAGAAGCAGGCGAGGAATTCTCGCCTCATTTGATCCCATGAGGTGATGGAACCAACTCTTAGGGAATGGAACCAAGTGAGAGCTCTATCTTTTAGAGAGAAAGGGAAAAGATGCAGTCTTATGGCTTCTTGGTTTGCTTTATATGTTACGGTGAGTCGCCAGAAAGTTGAGATATGAAGATTGGGATCCTCGTCGAGGGATCCCGAGAAATAATTTTGCTGCACCAACTTAAGTTGGGAAGGCTTGATTTCAAAGTTTTCACCCTCAACTGTTGGATACACAATAATAGCACATGGCTCTTCCGTTGAAGGAATCGCATACTCTTTAAGAGCACGTTCTTCAGCCATGTCGATATTATTTTTGTGCTTCCCAAGAAGTTAATGGTGAAGAAAGAAAAGAAAAGAGTAAAAGAAGAAAAAGAAGAGAATTCTAATCACTAAGAAAAAGTTAATTAAATTAGTTAACTCCCCGGCAACGGCGCCAAAAACTTGATAGAGCCAAACCGCAAGTGCACGGTCTATCGAAGCAATAGTAGTAAAAGAGAGTATCGTTCCGCTAGGGAGTTGTTCAATTTAACTAACCTTTAAAGAATGATTAGAGGAGAAGAAAAGAGATTATAAAGTTGGAGGTTCAGCTGGTTGAAAGTAAATAATAATAATAATAAAAAGAGCCTTGGGATCATTGGTTCGTCATAATAACAAGTCCTTCACTAGCCAAGACTTTAACTTCTAATTTCATGTTTTACACCTAATTTCTAAAGACCGGTTTCCCTTTAGCCCCTCACCTTTCTGATCAAGTCCGGTGAGAGTTTACCCCTAGCAACCACGCCTATTTCGCTGACTTAATTACTAGAAGAAGCTTATAAGGATTGAAACTACACATGTCTCAAGAATTGCAAAGACTATTTCACTGCCTTTGCAATTCTTGTCTAAATTCACTTGTTCCAATATCAAAGCTCCACTTTCGCATTATGAATTGATATTTGAGATGATGGATTAACAATTATCAAACCCTCCACTTTCGTTTCCACAGTTTGATAATGGTTAATTCATTTTAAAACGGTGAATTTAGATTAGAAATTAGGGTCACATGAAATTAGGGTTAAAGCTTGGTTCGATTAAGTTATGTCATTAGACTTATCCAACAATCCCAAGACAACAGAAGTCTACTCACTCATGTTCATCGTAGACATGGGGGAGAAGAGAGAAAGCATAAAATAAATTGCAAGAAAGTAAAGAAATAAAAAGATGAACTTTATTAAGAAAACAATTGTCACTATTGAATTCCAAGAAATAAAGATGAATATTTGTGATGGAAAGCTAATCTATTTATAGCTTACATTCGACTTAAAATCTAAGCAATTACAAGGGCTTTTCGGTAATACTAAAACAGAGTAACTTGGGGCCAAAGCAAAAGCAGCAAAAGACACTCCTGGAGGGTGGCACGGCCGTGCCACATGTTGGCACGGGCCGTGCCAAGCTTCTGACTTGGGGGAATATATTTTTGTTCCCGAATCTTTCGTATTCTTGCTCCAAATCGGCTCCAGACTCCTTTCTTTTGGTCCAAGACTCCTTCCATCCAATATTCATTCCTGAAATATAAAATATGCAATTGAAGTAAAAAGATTCAAAAAGGAAATAATATTTAAATAAAATAAAATAAAATCTAAATAAAACTAAACAAAATAATACACAAAAATAGACTAAATATTGACTCATCAACAGGGTTGCCTAACCACATGTTGGAACATTGGTTCCAACTTACAGAACAAGGAAATTTGTTTTAGCAATAATGCAGCCAACACAAATACCCAACAATCTACCCTTTGGCATATTTTTTGCTAAAAAAAATTAAGGCCGATACTGATAAAACAGAGGGATACAGAAGACCATTTCTTCAAGAGCATGAACCCATGTCTATGCAGAAACAGCTAGCACACATAATCTAAAGAGATACCATAGATACACTTCCTCAAGTCATCATGAACACATATTCAAAAAGAAGAAGTAGCAGGTAGTATCACTCTAGAGATAGCAAGAAAATACATAGAACACCTCATGAGTCTTCAATCACAGCTTCAGCTGGTAGAGGTATTACACTGGATCAGAGACATGCAGTAGCGGATCAGATAAATAGCATAGTCTCAAGAGCAAAGGAAAAATAAATTCCTTAGCTACAACTAGGGAACATAAGTTCCTGTACAGAGGATGTTCCAACATCCTTTACCACAAGAGCAGAGGAAAAATAAATTCCTTTGCTACATTCAGGGATAACAAATTCCCACAGAGATGCAGAGAGATGAAAGTTCTCTCAAAAGCAGAGGAAAACTAAGTTTCAGTGCTACAGATATAGGATGTTCCAACATCCTTTAGAACGTCAGACAGGAGTACCTACCACACATAGAGGCAAGGGAAAAAATAAATTTCCCATACCTACAGAGTGCTGTCACCAACCAACCATAGAAGCATAGAAAAATAAATTCCTAAACTTACATGTGACCGTCTTAGATGTCTTCATAGTACTATCACCAACAACATATAGAAGTAAGGGAAAAATAAATTCCCATACTTACAAGTGACAGACACAGATGTCTGAACTTCTGACTCAATATCCTTCACCCAGCTTGGACTTAACACAAGCACACATAGAAGCATCACTCCCCCTGAATATATGAACTTATGAGTGACTACTTACAGGAATATTCCATTACTCCCCCTGAATACATGCATACAGATATTTTGAAAAGACAAAAACTCCTAATGCATAAACATAAAAACTTCAGGATCTGGGCATAAAATCTTTCAAGGAATATTCACTAACTAGCAAACCTATCAGCAGATATATGCTAGCAAACCTATCAAAGGTCACACAAGCATGTTCCAATTTTTATAAAGCAACAACAGAGAACATGTACAACAGAAATACTGAGAAAAATAAATTCTCAGAGCAGCATCAAGATGTTGCAGCATTAGTGCTAACATCTACACAAAGTCTCTCAGACATGTTCCAACCTTCTGAAGAACATCATTTTCTCCCCCTTTTTATTCACAAAATATGCCAACAGAAATAAAGAACATTTCACAAGTATATCATGACAAAGTATACTCCACAAATCAAAGACGTGCAGTAAAAGAGAATAGATACCACGTCTTACAAGCAGGCAGCTGGATGTTTCAACATTCTTTAGCACATCAGAAAGGAAAAAAATAAATTTCCATCAGCAAGAGAAAAAATAAATTTCTCATACATACAGGAAACTGTCATCTAGATGTTTCAATATCCTATACCACACCCTACCAAACAGCTTGAGCACATCCAAACACACTTCATAGTATCACTCTCCCTCAATATAACAACCTGAGAGTGAATACTAACACAGATAAATACTACTCCCCCTTTTTAGCCATAAATTTTGACAAACTAATCAGAAAACTCCACACACTTTGGTCATCACTTCTTGATCCATCTTTCTCATCACCAACAGACATCATCTTACATTGGGATTTTCCATTATCAAAGGCTGACTCAAACTTTATGTGATCAGGTTGAGCTAAGGATGTTGTAACATCCGATGCAACATCAGGTTCGGTCAGGGTTTCCTTAATAGGGCCAACAACATCAGTTTTTGATGGGGTCACAAAAACACTTTCCTCGTTAATATTATCAGCAACAACAGAAACCATACCAGATGATCTAACATATGGTTCGACATTAGGTTTTTTGAGGCGTTTAACATGCAACTTTGACATGGAATGAGGTTTATAGATGCTAGGCATAGACTTAACAAGGTTGCTAGACTTAGTCAAAATAGGTGGAACACCAATCGACACAGAGGAAGTCACAAAAGAACTTACATTAGAAGATTTGGGTTTCCATACTTTCCTAGTTTGAACACTCTTACCATTGACCTTTGGTTGAACATGAGGTTGAGGATATCCATAGAATTTATAACAGTACGACCTTATGTGACCATATCTATCACAATGGTGACATATCCAAGATGATTTCTTTTCGTTCCTTGGTTGAGGGTTGTCTTCATTTTAGGAGGAATAAACTTCTTTGTGGGAATTTTGATTTCTTTGTTCAAAGATCCATAGTCAAAGCCTATTCCTTTCATATTTCCAGATGACTTCCCAACTTGAAGTATTTCATCTAACACATTAGAACCATTGTTCAACATCCAAACAGATTTGGTCATGTTTTCTAATTTGGATTTTAACAAGATGTTTTCCTCTTGTTGACCAGTGATGATTGACATAAGTTTCTCTTTTTCCAGAAAAAATTCATTAATGGTTTTCTTCTGTTTTTCTAGTTCGGAAGATAGAAGAATTACCTCATTTTGAAGGTCAGAGTTAGCTGACAATTGTTTGTTCTTTTCAGCCAGCAGTTGAGCTATCAATTTTTCACTTCTGACAAAAAGCTCTTTGTAGGAATCGTACAATTCCTCATAAGAAATTCCTTCATCACTTAACTCATTATCAGACTCACATCTCCCTGTTAATGTTGTCGCATGATTGGAATTTTTATCATTTCTATCCCTTCTTTGAGACTCATTGTTTCTGCTGATGTTGAACGAGATGTTCTGAACATTTGGCCTCGACTTTTTGTCAATCATCTCCAACACTTTGTTAAATTCTCTACCAAGACGCATAATTGAATCAAAAATAATTTCATCAGTCTCCATTTTAGATTGAACATCTTCCTCATCGGTGTTAGAACAAAAGCTATATCCTTTGGCTAATTCAAAAGTTTGAAGTGATCTTATTAGCTCATCAACCTTCATACTGGAAAGGTCTTGTGCTTCTTCAATTTCAGTCACCTTCATATCAAATCTCTTAGGTAGAGATCTGAGAATCTTTCTAACGAGATTTTCATCAGACATCTTTTCTCCAAGTGAGTCAAAGGAGTTAGCCATGTCAAGGACATTCATGTAAAAGACATGTATGTTCTCATCCTCCATCATTTTTAGATTTTCAAACTTGGTAGTCAGAAGTTGAAGCCTTAACATTTTCACTTTAGATGTACCTTCGTGTGTAGTTTTGAGAATTTTCTAAGCATCCTTAGCCACAGTGCATTGCTTGATCAATATGAACATGTTCTTGTCCACTCCATGCAATAAAGCATTCAAAGCCTTCGAGTTTTCAAGAGCTAATTCATCTTCTTCCTTGGACCACTCTACTTCTGGTCTCAGATCAGCCGTCTTGTTTCCATCTTTGTCAAGCACAACAGGATGTTCCCAACCCTTCAGAACTGCTTTCCATGTCTTGCTATCTATGGATTTGAGGAAAGCACTCATGCATGATTTCTAATCATCATAGTTAGAGCCATCCAACAAAGGGGATCTGTTTACAAATCCACCTTCCCTGCACATGATGCTAGAATAGAACTCCCTGGAGCTCACCCTAAAATAGGCAGGGTGCCTGCTCTGATGCCAATTGAAATTCTAGCGCACTTGTTTTAATATGTTCTGTCAGATGTTTTAACATTTGCAATGTTCTGTTTAATGTTCCAACATCACATGATAAACAGAAGTAAAAAACAAGAAAATAAATGACAGGAAGGTAAAGAACAAAGTGAGTTTGTTCACCCAGTTCGGCACAACACACCTACATCTGGGGGCTACCAAGCCAGGAAGGAAATCCACTAGTGTAGTCCTTATTCAATAGCTCTCAGCAAACTCCTCGTTTACACAATATGACGTAGGACCTACCCGTATAGACTTCAACCTTAGAACTCCTAGATCTGAGATCCCATCTCACTATCCTAAAGGTCAGTCACTGCCCTAGTGACCTTATCAGACCTCAACCAAAGCAAAAGTAGAAGTTACCTTCCAACACAATCAACTAGTACTTTGTTTCACAACTTTGGTCTAGTGCACAAGAGTATCAAACTCATACACTCAGTCCTAAACAAGTATCACAAGGGATACGGGAAAGAACACACAGTAGATTCTAAACTTGCATCAACATGATAAAAGAGGAGAATACATGAAGACTCAAACCCTAAAAATCTAACTTTTCGAATGACGGATTGAATAAGCAATTAGGTCTTGAAGTCTTCCTTTTATACTGAAGCAGCTTGGGCTAAATGAATCATTGGGCTTCAGCACTTTGTAGATCGGTTCAGCTAATCTGCAAAACAAGAATCAGAAACAATTCTGGAAAGTCCTAAAATGTCGGAACATTTATAGGAGCGTTCCAAATAATAACAAATATTTCCTAAAATAAAATATCTACTTTAGAAATATTCCACAGCTGATTCTTAGATGATATGCGCGTTGCTTGGTTAATAAGTAAAGGAAATATTGTTTCCTTAAACAATAAAGGGAGCGCGTACATTTAGGCATGAACCCAGGCACACTGAACCGTGCCAGGATGTTGGAACATTGTATAAAACATCTTACAGAGTTGCCTAAACACGTGTTGGAACATTGGTTCCAACTTACAGAACAAGGATATTTGTTTTAGCAATAATGCAGCCAACACAAATACCCAACAAAGAGACTTCTAATGCTCAAGCACAACTGCAAGAGACTTCCAATCAAACAGAATTACAAAGAAAAATGTTTGAGGTTGAACACTTGATATACAATCAGTGGTGTTCACAATACAACTCAGATACAGACTCTTACGACTCTAGAATTTCTAAGATATGAACTTTGAAAAAGAAATTCTAAGTGAGCTTTGAATGCATAACAATTTCATCAGAGTTTTGGCACTTGTAAATTGTTGTTGAGTCCTTGTACCAATCTCTAAGTCTTCATTCCTTTATAAAGAGGTGTGAAAGAGACGTTGTGAATTGCCAGCACATCAATAAGAGTCGTTTGAAGCATTGATCAATCACCAATGATCTTTTGCCTGATATGGTTGTTGTCCTATGAAGGATCAATTTCAAATCCATCCCCATTGTGAAGGAACATCATTGCAGGAAGAGCTGTTTTTCTTGTCTTGTGGCAGAGACAAAAATAGAGTAGTGGAGGTAGTGGTTGTACACTTCGTACAATTTTACTTTGTCAACGCTCTTTAAAGAACAAGCATCCAATGCCTTCAAATCCTTTCAAAATGACCGTTTCTTTACACTTCCATTCTTCTGCAATGCTTAGACGATTTAAAATCCATTGAACAACCCTTGAAGCTTTAAGTCTTGCATCTCCTAATGAACTTCAGCTTCTGGTGATGAACTTGTTTCTGATGAGATGCTTCTGATGAACTTGCTTCTGATGACGTCATCACTTCAGGAGCACTTGTCTTCGGGAGCACTTTTGACTTTAGGAGCACTTCTCTTCAGACGCTTTAAGCTTCCTTTTTGTTGATTCCTTGGCTCCCTTTTGTTCATCCAGAACCTATCTACGATGTCAAATTTTGTTTATGGCCCTGTACACTTGAACAAATATTAGCTTATCAAATTGACAATTTTTAATACCTTGTTATCATCAAAACTCAAAGGTTTATTGTTAAACACATTTTTTTCCAACATAACAATCTGAAGCTATTCAAATAATCATGAATAGACTCAGTTATTTGTCTCCTAACACTTGCTAATTCCTTTAGACTTATCTTAGATTGGTCCATGTAACACTGTTCATGAAATAGCCTCTCTAATTGAGTCCAATGTTGAATGGAATGCAGTGCAAGCATGGTGAACCATGTAAAAGCATTCTTTGTTAGAGAATTTGGAAAGAACTTTAATCTCAAATTCTCATTGTTTGCAATATCTCCAGCCTCCGTCAAATAACGTGTTATGTGTTCGACAGTAGATTCACTAGTATCACTAGGAAGTTCAGTTTGAAAAACATATTCCGACAAAGGAGATACAAAGTTTGGCCTTTGCAAACCCACATTTAACCATTATGAGCCATAATATTTTCAACCGAAGTGGCTATGTTATTGTGTGCTTCGATATTTTGTTGTTGGACATTTCTAACAACTTCGTATGCATCATGATTTTTATCCACCAAAATTACCTCTGGCATATGTTGTTGTCTTTGAATGACAAGCTCGACAATTTGCACAGGTTGAGTATTTTGGATTTAAGGGATATTTTGGATCTTAAGGATCCGTTGATAAAAAGTTTATGGAGGGGCAAAGAAATCTGCTATTCTCCCCATTTGAGTGGCTAATGCTTGGTAACCATGATTTGTATCTTGAATCAAAGGGTTAAACACCGTACCAATTTTTTGTGTCAACAAATTAACCATCTCATGATAGCTCTCATCTATTTGTTACCTAAACAAAATCACAGATTCTGTAGTTAAGGCTAGTGAAGAATTCCTACCAAAAACGCTAGAACTTGAAGGACTCTGTGTGTTAAACGGTGTAAATGGATTTACACGTTCTGTGAATGCAGGATTATTATGCAAATTTTCCATCATTGAAGTTGGCATACCGTATGGTTGGTCCTTAGAAAATTTCTGCATATTTATGACCCTATCATCAAATCTAGCTTTAACTTGAGGGTTAGGAGAAGTAGGGACACTTGTAGACACTGATGGGGTAAATCCGCAAGTGCACGGTTTACCGATGTAGTAATAAAAAGATATCGTTCCGACAAGGAGTTATGAATTGAATAACTTGTCAACAATGGTTAGAAGAGAGTTCAAAAGTTGGATTTTGTTTTAAAAGAAAATATAATAATAAAAGTGCCGTGGGATTATTGGTTCATCTTAGTGACAAATCCTTCACAAACCAAACCCTAAACCTAGAACCTTATGCTGGACCTATTTTCTAAAGACAAGTTTCTCTTTAGCCTATCACATCCCCTTTCGGTCTCAGTGAGTGTGTTTCTCTAGCAAACACGCCTATTCTCATGGTTGATTGCTATTGAAATCCTTGAAGCACGAAACTTTATTGTCTCAAGGTTTGCTAGACTATTCTCATGTTTCACAATCCTTGTCTAATTTCACTTGTTCCAATATCAAAACATCATCTTTCGATCCTTCGCTTGATATTTGTGATTACGAATTAACAACTATTAACCCTCGCCTTTCGGTTTATTGATTTAATGCTTATTAATTCATTATAAAAATGGTGAAATAGATTAGAAAATAGATTTACATAAAATTAGGGTTCGAGGCTTGGTTTGATACGGATTAGGTCATTAGACTTATCCAACAATCCCAAGACAAGAAGAGTCTACTCACTCATGTTCATTGTAGACATAGAAGAGAAGAAGAAAAAGAAGAACATAAAATAAAATAACAAGAAAATAAAGATGAACTTTTATTCAAAGAAACAATTGTCACTTATTATTTCCAAGAACAAAAGATGATTTAATATGTTTGCTAGCTACTCTATTTATAGTTTCCAACTACTTAAGCCCCAAAAAATACATCAATAGAATGTTCCACAAGAAACCACGGGCTTTAGGTCAGAAGTAAACTAAATAGGCAGCTTGTCGAAGAAGCAAAAGCAGCAAAAGGCTGTCTGGAGTGGTGGCACCGCCGTGTGGCTGGTGGCATGGGCCGTGCCAAGCTCTCTGGTGGCTTATTGGCTTTGAATTGTTGGAGGCACGGGCTGTGTCTGTATTTTTGCATAGAATCTTCATATTTTTGGCCAGAATCAGCTCCAAATCACCTTTCGTTTGCTCCAAGACGCAATCTTTCAAATATTTGTTCCTGAAATTAAATAACTTGCAATTGAAGTAAAATAGTTCTAAAAAGGAAATAAAATCAAAAAAAATCTAAATAAAACGGACTCAAATAATACATAAAAAACACTAATTTATGACTCATCAAACTCCCCCACACTTGAATCTTTGCTTGTCCTCAAGCAAAAGGCATAAACATTAGCAGCACAAACAAAATTTAACATATGACAATACAATCAAAAACTCTTGTCTCCTCCAAGGCTTTGTTTCAAGCGTACACTAATCACAACTTCAAGCATTTCTCATGAACCTATTCAACCCAACAACAATTCTTAAGTGATTGTGTGTGTGTAGTCCAGCGCTTTTCTTGCTCCTGTGTAAGAGATATTATGAGGAAACAGATTCTAACCTTAACACTAAACCAACTGAGAAAAGTTCTTTTTTTTTATTTGATATAAAAAAGGTGGAAATTCTTTGATCATTTGACATTTATTTATTTGGGGATGGGGGCAAATGCTAGTAAAGAGGTTACCCTCGATACACCATTACCTCTGTTCTGCGGGTTGGTTATAAGGTGACCATCCATGTTTTGAAGTTTTGAGCAATTATTTGCTTTATTCATTCACTTTATTTATTTATATTAGATGTCTTTTTTGACCTTTTTATTCCCCGCACTAACTTATATTACTTTTACTTTTGAAAACTTTTAAGGGTCAATTTACCACTAGAGTTAGAACGTGCTCCTTAAAATACCTACCTACACACTTTCTCGAAGACTGCAAACTTGTGCTTTTCTCAAAGAGAATTTTCACAATAAAACATGATGTAGGTATAACAATAACACTTAAAACACAAGAGATCACTTTCATGTAAAAGAAACAACCATTTCAGAAGAGAATTAACAAAAAATTTATGTCATAATTCACAATAAAAACAAGCTGCATTACATGCCTTTCGCAACAAAACAAAACAAAAAATTAAAATTTAAGGGAGTTTGGAAACACTACGACACTTGACTAAACATGACACGACACTTTATTGGCTCCCCCCACAGTTAGGTGAAGCATTGTCCTCAATGATTTTTTAAAAAGAAAGAAAAATAGCAAGAGATAAAAGGAAAAAGGAAAAGGGAAAGCTTACTATTTATTGGGGGTCCTGTGGAGGATCCTGGAGGTTGAGGTGCTGCATCATTCTCAAGAGAATACGGTTATTTTCTTCATGCATATGGTTGCGTCTTTGGACATCACCGCGTAGCCCTGAAATTTCAGCACCTTGTCTTTGTTGCTCGGTGCTCATCCTTTGGATTTCATTTTGCATCCATGTCCACCAGTCATTGTCATATTGTCCACCGACTTCATGGTCATGGTGCACCGGATCATCATGCAAGTGAGCATCTACCTCATCCTCATCATTACCATCATCACCATCATCTTGTACACGTGGGTTAGTACCAATATAAAGCAAATTTTCCGCCACCCCTAGATTGGTCCTAGTTGGGTTAGGCAGAATAAACAGAAAATTGGCCCTAGGGAGTCTAACCTCATATTGGTACATGTGAGGTGGCCCATAAGGCTTCACAATGAGCATGGAGGTGAGGGTATCTAAGTTTAGCCTAATGTTTCCCTCAATCCTATTGATCTCGCTCTTCACATCCACTCCCATATTCCTAGCAATAAAGGTGATGATTCCACATACTACTATTTCACTTTTCTCATCCGGTTTCTTTTTAGAAATAGAAACAAGATAATCAAGCAAATAATAACAAGTGTTCACAGGCGGTTGTAAAGCATTGCCCACAACATAAACAACTCGTCGGTCTTAGTCGTCACCGCTTCTTTCCTACCCTAAATGGCGCAAGCCATGACCCTTTGAAGGTACCTAAGCACAGGGTTGTGTATGTTACTAGCCTTATTAGAACGTGAATTAGATTGCTTTAAACCGGTGATACTCGTCCAAAAGTCAACAAAGTCGTAGTCGGCCGGTTTTAAAGTTTGATCCCAAGAGTCATGAATATACCCCGCATTCACGAGGCCTAATTCTAAACAAAAAGCTTCCAAGGACATCTCATAATCA
The DNA here is from genome assembly GCF_051527215.1 of Medicago sativa. Lineage (NCBI taxonomy): Eukaryota > Viridiplantae > Streptophyta > Magnoliopsida > Fabales > Fabaceae > Medicago > Medicago sativa. Next base: position 32,899,993 of record NC_140755.1, on the reverse strand, counting down.
ACATTTAAAATCCTGAATGAGAATCTATGGTTGGGGTTATCCGTGTTCGACTTATCCTTAGTTAGGAAAGAGATCTCAAGAACTCATAAGTGAAGTTTTCAAACCCCCGCATAGGCCTCAACATCTCGACCAAACCTAGGTTATTCAGCAGCCTAATCACATAGTCTTCAATACCTTGTGTGTTCATGGCACTAACATCAGGGTACCTACAAGCAGAGATAGGTCTTGAGATAAGAGTTTTATATCTATTCCTTTGCTCGGCAACCTTAAATTCGATACCGCGGTTTCGGACTGCTGCTTGCCTTTTACCAGCACCACTGCTTGAGCTTTCAATCTCCTTTCCCTTTCTCTTTGATGCCATTGACCTTGTTTGACTTGGGTGAAGGTTAGGTTTTGGTGAGATTATGTGTGGGAAAGGTGGTTTTAGTGATGGGTTTGGGTTTTAAGTAAGAAAATTGGGTGTTGTGAGGATTGATGAAGAAATTGGGGTTTTTGAGTTAGGGTTTTAGGGCATATGAATTTATGGATTTATGGGTTGTGACAGATGATTGTTGTTTTTGATGGATTAAGTGGGTTTGGGGTGAAGTTTAGAGTTATTTTGGTTTAAAATTGTGTGATTTAGTGAAGTTTGGAGAAAGTTATGGACGTTTGAAGGTTGGGGTTATGGAGGTTTTAGAGAGAAGTTGCAGATGAGAGAAGTTTGTGTGTTTGAATGAGGAAGAAGGAAGAATGTTTTTTTAGGTATAGGGACACAACTATCACGCACGGCCGTGCCACCACAAGCATGGGCCGTGCACACCTGTCTGGAAAAATGGTGTTTTGGGAAGGGCTGGTTAGGCACAGCCGTGCCACCACAGGTACGGGCCGTGCCAAGCTGTTTGGAAAATGACATCTAAATTTTTTTTCTTTGTTTTTCTTTTCGAATCATGTTTGGACAAATATCTACAAAACAAATAAAAAAAAACAAAATAAACGCAATAAAACTTATGGGTTGCCTATCACGAAGCGCTCTTTTAACGTCATTAACTTGACGATTAAGAGGTTTATCTATCCTATAACAAACCTTTCACTAAGGGACAATGGCATCAAACTGACACTCGCTCCCAAGTCACACATGACTTTTTCTATAGTCTTGGATCCTATGACACATGGCATGGAAAAACTCCCGGGATCCTTAAGTTTAGGTGGCAATTTATGTTGAATTATTTCACTAAGTTGCCTAAACTGCTCATCTAACTTGGACTTATCAAACCCTTGTGGGAAAGGAATTTTTGGCTAATATGGTGGTGGTGCGTTAGGCTCTTCACTCTCTACTACAACTTTCTCACTTTGTGGCTTTTCACTCTTTACCTCAACCTCAATTGTCATGGTTTTCACAACGGGGTCCTCTAATTGCCTACCATTTCTATGTGTAATATCATTCATTTGGCCTTTTGGGTTAGCTTCAGGTTGGCTCGGAACGATTCTGAAGGTTTGTGAGGAAGAGGCTACTTGTTGGACTACTTGAGGGATTTGAGTCTCTAGTATTTTGTTGTGAGTACAAAGAGAATCCACTTTTGATGAAAGCGTAACGAGAGAGTCATTCAAAATTCCAGCTTGGATTTTAAACTCTTGGTTGTGCATAGTTTGATCTAATACAAGATTTTCCAGCAAAAGTTCCAAGTTAGATTTTTGAGGGACTCTTTGGTTGTTTGCAAAACCAGATGGAGAATCATTCAAAATTCCAGCTTGAATTTTAAACTCCCTGTTGGGCCTAGTTTGATCTAATACAAGATTTTCTAGCAAAAGTTCCAAGTCGGATTTTTGAAGGACTCTTTGGTTGTTTGCAAAACCGGGTGGTGTTGTTTGTTGTCCAAAAAGATTTTGAGGGGTTTGAATATAAATTTTTTTATTGTTCCTAAACCCTTGATTATATTGAACACAGTTTACTTGCTCAGGACTTCTAACAACACTACCTAGTTGGCTTTCAACACTTGTATGACCAAATATTCCATAAACTATACAAGGTGGTAAAATAGGGGCAGAAGTCCATTGATGGTGGTTTTGAGCCATGCCCTTAATCAAAATAGTTGAAGGTAGAAAATCAAAAAAAGGAAAAGAAAAAGAATTTTTTTTCTAACCAGTATTAAAAAGTTAATCAAAATTACATAACTCCTCGGCAACAGCGCCAAAAACTTGATGGGGTAAATCCGCAAGTGCACGGTTTACCGATGTAGTAATAAAAAGATATCATTCCAAAAAAGAGTTATGAATTCAATTAACTTGTCAACAATGGTTAGAAGAGAGTTCAAGTTGAAAAGTTGGATTTTGTTTTAAAAGAAAATATGATAATAAAAGCACCTTGGGATTATTGGTTCATCTTAATGACAAATCCTTCACAAACCAAACCCTAAACCTAGAACCTTATGCTAGACCTATTTTCTAAAGACAAGTTTCTCTTTAGCCTATCACATCCCCTTTCGGTCTCAGTGAGTGTGTTTCTCTAGCAAACACGCCTATTCTCATGGTTGATTGCTATTGAAATCCTTGAAGCACGAAACTTTATTGTCTCAAGGTTTGCTAGACTATTCTCATGTTTCACAATCCTTGTCTAATTTCACTTGTTCCAATATCAAAACATCATCTTTCGATCCTTCGCTTGATATTTGTGATTACGAATTAACAACTATTAACCCTCGCCTTTCGGTTTATTGATTTAATGCTTATTAATTCATTATAAAAACGGTGAAATAGATTAGAAAATAGATTTACATAAAATTAGGGTTCGAGGCTTGGTTTGATACGGATTAGGTCATTAGACTTATCCAACAATCCCAAGACAAGAAGAGTCTACTCACTCATGTTCATTGTAGACATAGAAGAGAAGAAGAAAAAGAAGAACATAAAATAAAATAACAAGAAAATAAAGATGAACTTTTATTCAAAGAAACAATTCTCACTTATTATTTCCAAGAACAAAAGATGATTGAATATGTTTGCTAGCTACTCTATTTATAGTTTACAACTACTTAAGCCCCAAGAAATACATTAATAGAATGTTCCACAAGAAACCACGAGTTTTAGGTCAGAAGTAAACTAAATAGGCAGCTTGTCGAAGAAGCAAAAGCAGCAAAAGGTTGTCTGGAGTGAAGGCACGGTTGTGTGGCTGGAGGCACGGGCCGTGCCAAGCTCTCTGGTGGCTTATTGGCTTTGAATTGTAGGAGGCACAGGATGTGTCTACAAGGCACGGGCTATGTCTGTATTTTTGCATAGAATCTTCATATTTTTGGCCCGAATCAGCTCTAAATCACCATTCTTTTGCTCCAAGACGCAATCTTTCAAACATTTGTTCCTGAAATTAAATAACTTGCAATTGAAGTAAAATAGTTGTAAAAAGGAAATAAAATCAAATAAAATCTAAATAAAACAGACTCAAATAATATATAAAAAACACTAATTTATGACTCATCACACACGGGAACACCAACAATAAATGGTGGCACAAAGGCCCACATTTCTGGTTATGTCATTTGAGCGGTTACAGTCGGAGCGGTTACTCCCATTTCTGTCGAAACCGACATGGCCATGGTTGCCCCCACGACCGTCGATACACTAGCACCCACTTCAGGGGCGGATGCCCATGTAATTTGTGTTTGTGAAGAGGATTGCGATGATTATGATAACATAGAAGCACCAGTGTTGTCGGATTTAGTCATTATTTTCAAAGCTTTACCACTTCTTAAATGCATGCACAAAATGCGGATTCTTCCCTAGAAAAAGTTCACTGAAAATAGTTGCTAATCTTCAGAATAACTGTTTTCTCAAGAAAGGTTTTAGAAAACAAGTTTTTAGAAAAAGTTTTGAATTTTTTTGGAAGATTATGGCAATCTCTTCCAAAGGATTTTTTGTTTGAAAAATGCACAATGAAAATTTCTTCCAAAGGTTTTTGAAAAATGTTTTGAAAAAATTAGAATTGAAATATCTTTCCAAGGTTTTTGAAAAAGTTTTCTTTCTTGAAAATACAATGGAAATTTCTTCCCAAGGTTTTGAATTTTTTTTAAAAAATGATGCGCAAACAGGGTCCCGCCGGGCGTGCCAATTTGTTTACCGGTGTTTTTGGTAAACAATACGGGCAGGTTTTGATTATTACGAGTAGGACCAAACCAGAGATCCTAGGGCATGTTGTGCATTTGTTTTTGTGCATTCATCAAGTTCATAGGTTTCTTTACGAACAAGACGAGACCATGTGGTGTCTTTCGACAGAAAAAAGGTTTTAAAAGCAAAATAAAGGCATTAAGTTTAAATTGCAAAAACTTGAAGGAAAGGTAAAATACAATGCATTAAAAAAAAGGTGATCCGACAAATCCTTTACATACATTCTTTATGACTCTTTTCTCTCGCGACGGTACTTCGAGTGTTTTAGAATTCTATATAGGTGATTTGATGCACAAGAGTATCAATACTCACAAAACCAGTCCTAAACAAGTATCTAACACGACACAAGAAAGAACACAGTAAAGATTCTAGACTTGCATCACAAACGATACAAGAAAAGAATACATGAAGACTCAAACCCTAAAGATCTAAACTTTTTATTATGACTGCTTGAATGAGCAATTAGGTCTTGAAGTCTTCCTTTTATACTGAAGAAGCTTGGGCTAAATAATTCATTGTGCTTCAGTAAACGTGCAGATCGGTTCAGCAAACCTGCAAAACAGAATCAGAGACAATTCTGGAAAGTCCTAATATGTCGGAACCTATTTAGAAACATTCCAAATCGTAACAAATATTTCCTAAAATAAAATATCTATTTTAGTAATATTCCACAGCTGATTCTTATAAGATATGCGCGTTACTTGGTCAGTAAGTAAAGGAAATATGGTTTCCTTAAGCGATAAACTACGCGTGTACAGATAAGGCAGAAACCCAGGCACACTGAACCGTGCCAGGATGTTGGAACATTGTATCCAACATCTTACAGAGTTGCCTAACCACATGCTGGAACATTGGTTCCAACTTACAGAACAATGATATTTGTTTTAGCAACAATGCAGCCAACACAAATACCCAACAATCTCCCCCTTTGGCAAATTTTTGGCTAAAACAAATCAAGGCCAATACTTATGAAACAGAGGGATACAAAAATAACATTCCTCCAAGTGCATGAGCACACACCAATGAAGAAACAGCTAGCACACAGAATCCAAAGAGACATCATAGATACACTTCCTCAAGTCATCACGAACACATATTTAAGAAGAAGAAGTAGCAGATAGTATCACTCTAGAGAAAGCAAAAGTGTGCATACATAGAATACCTCACGAGTCTTCAATCACAACTTCAGCTGGCAGAGGTATTACACTGGATCAGAGACATGCAGCAGCGGATCAGATCAGTAGCATAGTCTCAAGAGCTGAGGAATAAATTCCTAAGCTACAACTAGGGAACATAAGTTCTTGTACAGAAATGAAGAGAGAACCAATTTCTCTCAGGAGCAGAGGAAAAATAAATTCCAAATCTACAGTCAAGGAAGATAACTTCCAACACAGAAGTGGAGAGAAGCAAGATCTCTCAAGAGCAGAGGAAAAACCGAGTTTCCAATGCTATAGACATAGGATGTTCCAACATCCTTCAGCACATCAGACAGGAGAACCTGCCACACATAGAGGCAAGGGAAAAAATAAATTTCCCATACCTACAGAGTACTGTCACCAACCAGCCATAGAAGCACAGAATACTAAGTTCCTATACTTACATATGACAGACTTGGATGTCTTCAGAGAACTATCACCAGCAGCAAAAAGAAGTCAGGAAACACAAATTCCCAAACTTACAAGTGATAGATACAGATGTTTAAACTTCTGACTCAACATCCTTCACCCAGCTTGGATTAATCACAAGCACACATAGAAGTTTCACTCCCCCTGAATATAAGATCTCATGAGTGACTACTTACAGGAATATTCCATTACTCCCCCTGAATACATGCATACAGAAAATTTGAACAGATAAACTCCTAATGCATAAACATAAAAGATTCAGGATCTGGACATAGACATTCAAGGAATATTCACAAACTAGCAACAATCAGCAGATACATGCTAGCATACCTATCAAAGGTCACACACATAACTTAGACTTCAAGAAGTCATCAGACATGTTCCATAATATAAGAAGTAGCAGGAAACATGTACACTTAGAATTCTAAGAAAAACAGATTCTCGGAATTACATCAAGATGTTGCAGCTGAAGTGCCAACATCTGCACAGAGTCTCACAGACATGTTCCAACCTTGGATAGAGCATTTTGATAGGGCCAAACCGCAAGTGCACGGCCTATCGAAGTAATAGTAGTAAGAAAGAGTATCGTTCCGCTAGGGAGTTGTGAATTCAATCAACTTTTAGAGAATGATTAGAAGAGAAGAAAGCTTATAAAAAGGGGTTTAATTGCTGAAGGTAAATAACAATAATAATAAAAGAGCCTTGGGATTATTGGTTTGTCATAATAACAAATCTTTCACTAGACAAGACTTTAACTTCTAATTCCATGGTTTACACCGTAATTTCTTAAGACCGGTTTCCCTTTAGCCCCTCACTTTTCCGATGAAAGTCCGGTGAGAGTTTACTTCTAGTAACCAAGCCTATTTCGCTGACTTGATTACTAGAAGATGCTTATAAGGATTGAAACTACCTGTGTCTCAATAATTGCAAGGACTATTTCACTGTCTTGCAATTATTGTCTAGATTCACTTGTTCCAACATCAAAGCTCCGCTCTCGCTTTATGAATTGATGTTTGGGATAATGGATTAACAATTATCAAACCCTCCGCTTTCGCTTCCACAGTTTGATAATTGTTAATTCATGTTAAAACAGTGAATCTAAATTAGAAAGTACGGCTACATAGAATTAGGGTTAAAGCTTGGTTTGTTAGGATTATGTCATTAGACTTTTCCAACAATCCCAAGACAAAGAAGTCTACTCACTAATGTTCATTGTAGACATGGGGGAAGAAGAGAGAAAACAGTAATATAAAAGAACAATAATATAAAAGTGAACTTTTATTCCAAGAACAAAAGATGAATATTTGTGATGGAAAGCTACTCTATTTATAGCTTTACAATTGACTTAAAATCTAAGCAACTACAGGGGCTATTCGGTAAAACTAAAACAGGGTAACTTGGGCTTCAAGCAAAAGTCGCAAAAGGCATCCTGAGAGGTGGCACGGCCGTGCCACATGTTGGCACGGGCCGTGCCAAGCTTCTGACTTGGGGGCTTTATATTTTTGTTCTGAATCTTTTGTATTTTCGTTCCAAATCAGCTCCAGACTCCTTTCTTTTGCTCCAAGACACCTTCCATCATATATTCGTTCCTAAAATATAAAATATGCAATTTGTAGTAAACTATCTCAAAAAGGAAATAATATTTAAATAAAATAAAACTAAATCTAATTAAAACGAAACTAAATAATGCATAAAAATAGACTAAATGTAGACTCATCAAACTCCCCCATACTTGAATCTTTGCTTGTCCTCAAGCAAAAGGCAATAGACATTAGCAGCAACAAAAGATTAATCATGGCAATGTAATTGAAAACACAAGTCTCATTGAAGGTTTTGTTTCAAGTACACTAATCATAATTTCAAACATTCCTCGTGAACCTATTCAACCCAACATCAAGTCTCAAGTGAGTGTGTGTGTGTAGTCCAACCTTTTTCTTGCTCCTGTATAAGACAGATATTATGAGGAACAGGTTCTATCCTTAATGCTAAAGTAACCGAGAAAAGTCCTTTCTTCATTTCATATAAGAGTGATGGGAATTTAAATTAAAATTAGATTAGATTAACAATTAAGCACAAGGGGCTGCAGATGCTTAGGGGCTATCTATCCTCGTAGGAAGTCTTCTCGGATGTAATTGTCCTTTCCCCCTAGATTCAAAATCACCCTAAGCAGTGCTGCAAAATTTTCTTTTATTTCATCTTCGCGTAGGAAGTCTTTTTGGATGTAATTGTCCTTTCCCCCTAGCATTGATGAATTTGTTTTAATTTAAGTTCAAATTAGGGAGTCACCACCACAATTAGGAAGTTAGCGATTGTCCTTTCCCCCACATGTTGGTGCCATTCTCCCGCCCCATTTAACTTTAACAATTAAGAGAATATAACAATATAGCACAATTGATTAATTTCCCACACAAACTTATACTACTTTTACTCTGAAGACTTTAAAGGGTCTAAGTTAACATTAAAGATAGAACGTGCTCCTTAAAATACCTATTCATACACTTGCTCAAAGATTGCAACCGGGTGCTTTTCTCATTGGAGAATTTTCACAATAAAACAAGATATGGGTATAGCAAGAACACAAGAAACACAAGAAACTACTTTCATGTACAAGAAACAACCTTTAAAGAAGAGACAAAACAAAAAATTTTATGCCATATTTTACATTAAAAACAAGCTAATTAATCATGTCTTTCACCATAAGACAAAACAAAAGAATAAAGTTCAAGGGAGTTTGAAAACACTACGACTGTAGACACTTTATTAGGCCCCCCCCACACTTAGGGGAAGCATTGTCCTCAATGATTCAAAGAAAAAAAAATTAAAGAAGAAGAAGTAGAGGAAGAAGAAGAAGAAGGAGTAGAAGAAAGAGTAGGAGAAGGAGAGAAGAGATAAGGGAAGATAGGAAGAGGAAAGCTCACAATTTGTTCATTGAGTTCCATAAGGTGGACTTTGGAGGGTGAAGGTGTTGCGTCATGTTTCGGAGCATGTGATTATTTTCTTCATTTATTCATTTGCTCCTTTGGACATTGTTCCTTTCAACACCTTGTCCTTGTTTCTCGGTGCTTATTCTTTGAACTTTGGTTTGCATCTATGCCCGCCGTTCATCATTATAGCTTCCACCGGCTTCTTGTTCATGGTGCAATTTTGCACCTACCTCCTCTTCATTACCATCATCATCACCATCATTATGTACCTGTGGGTTAGTACCAACATAAAGAAAATTTTCCACCACCTCCGGATTAGTTATGTCCGAATTAGATAGAATAATCAAACAAATTCTCCATTCATATTGGTAATTGTGAGTATGTCCATGGGTTCTAAGGAAGGACAAAATAGTATATAAGTCTAGATAATAGTTCCCCTCTATCCTCTTGATCCCTTGATTCACACTCACCCCAAACTTCCTAGCAAGAAAAGTGATGATTCCACCTACCATTATATCACCCTTATCATTCGGTTTCTTTTTAACAATTGAAACAAGATAATCAAGCAAATAATAGCAAATGTTAATATGATGGTTATAAAGCATAGTCCACAACATAAAACAACTCATTAATCCTCATCATTCCTACCTCTTTCCTACTTTATTATGCATCGATGCCCATCTTTGGTTTTCATTAAACTTACCGGCTTCATGACCATGATATTCTTCCTCTTGGTGCAAGTTAGCACCTTCTCCCACATCATAGTGCAAGTTAGCATCGTCTCACTCATCATCATCTTGCTCACTAAGAACCTGCACATCATCAACATACAACAAATTTGCTTCCACCTCGGTGGTAGTCCGAGATGGGTTAGGAAGTAAAAACATAATAGGCACATTAAGCTTTGAGTTGGTGATGGAGTGGTGGATGAGGTTTGATGAAATTTATAGCAATGAGGGTGTCTATGTTAAGCCTATTGTTGCCCTCAATTTGTTTGATCCCTTCATCCTCACTCACTCCAAAACACCTAGCTATGTATGTAATGATGCCACCCACCACTATGTCTCCTTTACCGGCTGGCCTAGTACCTACGAAGTCTAGGTAATCAATCAAATAGAAACAAGTGTTGACGGGGTGGTTGTAGAGCATTGCCCACAACATGAAGAGCTCATCGGTTCTAGTGTTTCCTAACTCGGTTCTACCCCAAATAGTGCAAGTCATTACCCTTTGAAAGTACCTAAGTACGGGGTTATGAATGTTGCTAGCTTTATTGGCTCCAGTGACAAAGGAGCTAAGGCCGGTGATACGTTCCCAAAAGACAGCGGGTTGATAGTCAACCGACTTAAGGCTAGGATCCCAAGAACTATGGATATACCCCTCGTTTGCAAAACCTAAGGCATCACAAAAGTGCTGAAGAGACATATCATAATCAATATTCGTTAGCCTAAAGGAAACTTTATGGTTAGGGTTATCATAATTCAACCTATCTTTAGTAAAAACAATGGAACTCAAAAATTCATAGGTGAAATTCTCATAATCCCTCATAGGTTCTAACATATCAGTCCAACATAGCCTTCCTATCAACCTATAGACATCATTTCTAAGCTCTAGCATATTCAAAGTGTATGAATCAAGATATCGAGAAGGATGCAAGGGTTTAAAGATTAGAATTTTATACCTATCCCTTTGTGAGTTGTCCTTAAACTTGATCCCATGATTCTTGACTTGTGCTTGCTTCTTTGAGGGAGGTCCTCCTTGAGACCTTGCTGGTTCCTTACCACTTCTTCTTTAAGCCATTAGACCTTGACCTTGGGTTGACTTTGTGTTGTTTGGTTGAAGGTTAGGGTTTTGGAAGATTTGTGGTGGAAAGGATTGGTTTAGGGTTGGGGTTGATGTTTGAGTAAGGTTGATGAGTTTGATGATGAAGATTGGTGAAGAAATTGGGTTAGGGTTTAATGGTGTATGAATTTGGTGTTTGGTTGGATGAAGGTTGGTTTTGATTGGTGGTTAAGTTTGGAATGATGAATTGGGATAATTTGGTTAAGAATGTCTTGGATTTGGTGGAGTTATGGAGGTTTGGAGGTTGGGGGTTAATGGAGTTTTTAGAGAGAAGTGAGTGAATGGGGAAGGAGAAGAAATTTTTTGAAGGTATGTGGTGCAGAAGCTTGGCACGGGCAGTGCCAACATTCTGCCAGTTTTTTAGTTTTGGGTGGTTTTGGGTTGGCACGGCCGTGCCAACCTTAGCACGGGCCGTGCCAACATTCTGGTCACGGGGGCTTCAAAATTTTCAGTTTTTCTTGAATCATACTTGGACAATTACCTACAAAACAACTTAAAACAAAGAAAAACAAACAAAACGAAAGCAATTAAATGCGTGGGTTGCCTCCCACGAAGCGCTCGTTTAATGTCATTAGCTTGACGATCAAAATGTTTCTCTATCCGATACCTAATCTCTCACTAAGGGACAATAGCATCAAACTAATATTCTCCCCCAAATCACATGTGGTTCTTTCTATAGTCTTGGATCCTATGAAATATGGTATGGAAAAACTCTCTGGATCCTTAAGTTTAGATGACAATTTGCTTTGAATGATTGCAATGGATTTCCTAAACTGTTCATCTAACTTGGACTCATCAAACCCTTGTGGGAAATGAATTTTTGGATCATATGGTGGTGATATGTGAGGCTCTCCACTTTCTACTGCAACTTTCTCACTTTGTGGCTTTTCACTCTCTACCTCAACCTCAATTTTCTTGGTTTCCACAACGGGGTATTCTAATTGCTTACCATCCCTAGGTGTAATAGCATTTATTAGGCTTTTGGGGTTGGTTTCAGTTTGACTCGGGAAGACTCCGGAGGGTTGTGGGGAAGAGGTTACTTGTTGGGCTACTTGAGGGATTTGAGTCTCAAGCATTTTGTTGTGAGTAGAAAGAGAATCCACTTTTGCGGAAAGCCTATTGAGAGAGTCATTCAAAATTCCAGCTTTGACTTTAAACTCTTGGTTATGCCTAATGTTATCTAATTCAAAATTTTCTATCAAAAGTTCCAAGTCGGATTTTTGAGAGACTCTTTGGTTGTTTGCAAAACCGGGTTGTGATGTTTGTTGTCCAAAAAGATTTTGAGGGGTTTGAAAAAAAATTTGACTATTCCTAAACCCATAGTTTACCTGCTCGGGACTTCTAACAACACTACCTAGTTGACATTCAACACCAGTGTGACCAAAAATTTCATAAGCTTTACAAGGTGGTGAAAGGGGGGAAAAGGTCCATTGATAAAGGTTTTGAGCCATGCCTGAAATCAAAACAGTTAGAGATAGAATGGAAAAAGAGAAAAAGAGAGAGAGAGAGAGAGAGAGAGAGAGAGAGAGAAAGATATTTTTATTACTTTATATATATATATATATATATATATATATATATATATATATTTTGAAACAAATATAAAACGAAAATAAAATAAAATAGAATAAAATAAAGATTTTTTTTTTGGTCTAACCACTATTAAAAAGTTAATCAAATTACAACAACTCCCCGGCAACGGCGCCAAAAACTTGATAGGGCCAAACCGCAAGTGCACGGCCTATCGAAGTAATAGTAGTAAGAAAGAGTATCGTTCCGCTAGGGAGTTGTGAATTCAATCAACTTTTAGAGAATGATTAGAAGAGAAGAAAGCTTATAAAAAGGGGTTTAATTGCTGAAGGTAAATAACAATAATAATAAAAGAGCCTTGGGATTATTGGTTTGTCATAATAACAAATCTTTCACTAGACAAGACTTTAACTTCTAATTCCATGGTTTACACCGTAATTTCTTAAGACCGGTTTCCCTTTAGCCCCTCACTTTTCCGATGAAAGTCCGGTGAGAGTTTACTTCTAGTATCCAAGCCTATTTCGCTGACTTGATTACTAGAAGATGCTTATAAGGATTGAAACTACCTGTGTCTCAATAATTGCAAGGACTATTTCACTGTCTTGCAATTATTGTCTAGATTCACTTGTTCCAACATCAAAGCTCCGCTCTCGCTTTATGAATTGATGTTTGGGATAATGGATTAACAATTATCAAACCCTCCGCTTTCGCTTCCACAGTTTGATAATTGTTAATTCATGTTAAAACAGTGAATCTAAATTAGAAAGTACGGCTACATAGAATTAGGGTTAAAGCTTGGTTTGTTAGGATTATGTCATTAGACTTTTCCAACAATCCCAAGACAAAGAAGTCTACTCACTAATGTTCATTGTAGACATGGGGGAAGAAGAGAGAAAACAGTAATATAAAAGAACAATAATATAAAAGTGAACTTTTATTCCAAGAACAAAAGATGAATATTTGTGATGGAAAGCTACTCTATTTATAGCTTTACAATTGACTTAAAATCTAAGCAACTACAGGGGCTATTCGGTAAAACTAAAACAGGGTAACTTGGGCTTCAAGCAAAAGTCGCAAAAGGCATCCTGAGAGGTGGCACGGCCGTGCCACATGTTGGCACGGGCCGTGCCAAGCTTCTGACTTGGGGGCTTTATATTTTTGTTCTGAATCTTTTGTATTTTCGTTCCAAATCAGCTCCAGACTCCTTTCTTTTGCTCCAAGACACCTTCCATCATATATTCGTTCCTAAAATATAAAATATGCAATTTGTAGTAAACTATCTCAAAAAGGAAATAATATTTAAATAAAATAAAACTAAATCTAATTAAAACGAAACTAAATAATGCATAAAAATAGACTAAATATAGACTCATCACATTTGCAGGGAACATGTACAACATCTGAGAAAACCAGAATCTCAGAAGCAAAGAGATGTTCTAGCACAAGTGCTAACATCTACACCAGTCTTCATTGACATGTTCCAACATATCAGAGAATGTCAGCAAGGAACATGTACAAACAAAATTACTGAGAACAGATTCTCAGATTAACATGAAGACCTAACAAACCATCAAGATGTTGCAACATGAAAGCCAACATCTACACATAACTTGAAATGGTTGCAAAATAAATGCAACAACATAGAACAGTAGGTGCAGTAATAACATTCAGGCAATAACGGGCATATTATAGATACATGAAAAAGAGCACATATACAGAAAAGGAGTATAGTCAAAGAAACATCAAATTTTTCTCCCTCTTTTTAGCCACAAAATATGCCAAACAAACAGGAATAACGCCAGAGAGATAGACTAGAAGAATGAATTCAGAAATGCAGAGTACTACTAGAATACCAATAAACATATTAAGGTATTACACATCAAAATAGGCACACATTGGTGCACAAAAATTCAGGGCATAGCCCACAAAATAAAGATAGACAAAACATCATTCAGCAGTTCCAGAACTGCTATCAGAGTCCCTCTTGCTGTGCTCATAATCATTATATGCTTCATCTGCTCCTTCATTTTCCTTCTGTTCATCTACATCTGCACTTTCTCCTTCCAGGGAGTGAATCATCAGTTCAAACTGAGTTTTCCTTTTATCCATCATGACACAAGTGTCTTTGAGAGCAGCTATAATCTCTTGCTTTGTCATCAGCCCTGCAGTAGGTACATTCCCATATGTTCCAACAAATTCTGGAACATGACTGGACTCAAACAACCTAGAGTCAATAGTAAGAGGAGATTCCCTCTTCTTTGTAGTGTCAGCAGCAGTTACCAAACTAGGATGTTGTTCTATCATAATATTGCATAACAAAGTGGGAAAGGCTATAGGAAAATTAACAGCATCAGTCTTAGCATGCTTGACAGTTTGCTCAAAGACATATTTTCCAATGTTCATTCTAGTTCCAGTGCCCACAGAGTAAATGAATTTTCCCAAACCTATAGCAACATTAGAGGAATGTTTTGTTGGGACCCAGTTGAATGCAGCTATTCGGTTGAGAATAGCAAATTTGACTGACAGCTTTCCAGAGGCGATTTTTCCCTTCCTAGGCCAAATTCTTACTTGATCAGCAGTGATTTCTCTCCAAATCTGGTTGTCAGTTACTTTCAGCTCAGTAGCATTAACCTCATCAATCCCCAGGAATTTGTTGATGATATCAGGAGAGAAGTTGACACATTCACCTCTAACATATACCTTCTGATATTCCTGACTCAGAAGGTTGTCACAGTCTTTAGGCATATTTACCAAAAATTCTATTACAAGTTTTTCATAGCAGTTACCAATATTGCACACTATTTTCAGAAGCCATGCTCCTTTGATCATACTCATTACTTGTTCCATTTCCATACCTTCCTTGCCTAGTTCTCTTTCCAGAGCCAACCTTCTGTGAAATATGTACTTCCACCTTAGTGCATTTTCAGGAAATGATACCTTATCAATAGGTACATTTGTAACTGTCTTCACAACTTTCTTCTCAGCAAACCTTTTTGAAGCAGATGCGTTGATGTTTGACACATCTTCTCCAACATAGTAGTCAGACTCATCTGGAGAAGCCACCTTCCTCTTCGTTGTTCTCCTGGCTGTGGATTTCATTTCTACCTTGCTCCAACATTTCTTGGGACCTATACCAGCAGTCTTGTTCTTAGATTTTGCGGTTTCATCCTCATGGTCGACTACCTTCCTTTTATTACTCCTTAGTCTCTTTGCTACACATTCAACCTCTCTTTCTGCAGCTGAAATGTCACCAGATACCCTATCATCAATGTTCACCAGATCTTCATTGACCATATTAGCACAAATATCTTTCTCTGGATCAACCTCAATCCTAATATGTTCCTCTTTCTCATGAGTAAGTTTCTCAGCAGAGTGTTCAGAAGGAACTCTCTTATCTGAGTGAGTCTCTTGACTTGATTCATTATTAGCAAGGCATTCTTCAGTCTCACCCCTAGATTCTTCATTTCCTTTAGAGTGGATACTGATAATCATCTTTTCAGAGTTCACTTCCTCTGCTGAAGTAGTCCCAGAACCAGAATTCTTATTTTCACTAGTGGTAGCAGTATTCTCATGGTTATCATATTTACTCAAGGATGTTTCACCATTTCCCTCAACATTCATGTCTCCATGTCCTTGTGCAGGGACATTAAAGTTTGCCACCTTGCCCTCGTTAGGAGGGTCCATGTCTATGGACACAGTTCTGTTTATGACATTCGAATTCTCCAATCATGGCTTTCCACTAGATACAGGTATATCAGAAATTTGAGAGGTATTAGAGTTACGTTCATCATCCTTAGAAGAGGAACTAGTTTTAAGGAATCCTTCAGCATCAATACTGTTAGCATCCTTCACAAAAGTCTCAACTTTGGGTTTGTCAGCAGTAGTAACAAAGGGAGTTGCTTGGTCAACCATACATAAGGTTGTCATAGGTGTTCCCACATTAGATTTATCACGTTTCTTCTTCTTTGGACTGGATTTAGTGCGTGATTTCCTTTTAACCTTTCAGGAAAGAACAATAGTGATTGGTTCGACCATCATAGGAACTGAAGTGTTGGTTTCTTGGTGTTCAGAGGCCATGGCTTGTTTGAGTATAAGGCGTGAGTTTTTGCTGGTCTGAAGTTGTTGGTTCTGATTGGTGAAGATGTGTGATGAGCTGTTTGAAAAGGGTAAAGTGCAAAAGGCTGTATGTGTTTGAACTCAGGAGGATTGAGAGAGAAGGCAGTGATAGGAGAGGAGTTTTTCTGTGTTGTTGTTGGCGTGTTTATGTGGGTTTGGGACAGAAAAATCGGATTAGTGTGTCCTAATGAGTGTGGAACCATGTGCACCATGTTTTTCAACTTCTTATGTGGACAGATTTCAAATTTATCATTCAGATCAACAGGTTGCCTGTCTTTCAAGTTTTTGGCTGCAATACTACTTGATTGTTCCTTATCAGTACAGAAATACTGATTAACTTTCTTATCATACATTCTATCAGTATGTGGCCTATTATATTTATTGAAGGTGATTAGATGTTCCAACATCATGTTTGACATACCAGTTAAGTTACCTGTCAGGCCTATTCCTTGTGGTGCCCACAAACAGTTATTTTCCTCAGAGTTTACACCCTTTGGTGCTACACCTTTTTCAATATGGGGCAACATACATTCACCAAAGATTGGAGTTATTTTACCAGTTTCCCTTTTTACCTGCTTTTACCTTGTGGTTTAATTCTGAAATTTTAGCTTGAGACTGATCCTATCATTCTCCAATTTACTGGTGATATTTCTCTGCTCCTCAAGTTGTCTGCATGCGTTTTTGTTTCTTTCAGTGAGACATTTGTAGGATGCAATGATTTCAGCAACACCCAAGTCTTCTACACATGAGTCAACATCAGGAACAATTTTACTAGTCAAACCTGCTATGTGCTTAGCAGATTCTCTTTCTCCATCTTCATCAGATTCATCATCATCATACCAGGAGGCTGTCAGACTTTTCTTCTGCTTCTTCAGAAATGTGGCACATTCTGTTCTGATATGTCCATACCCTTCACATTCATAACATTGAACTCCTTTGTAGTGAGAGTCCACTTCATCAGGTCTTGCCACCTTCTCTTTACTAGACTAATTGTCAATGTTGGGGCGGATGTTCAGACCATTTGGCCTGGACCTTCTATCAACTCTTCTTAATATCTTCTTGAACTGTTTCCCAAGAAGTGCCCAAAATTTGCTTGTGCATTATCAGAACTCATACTGGAAGTAAAGGCAATTCCCTTCCCCTTTTTATCAGTCTTACTGTTTACAGTAATTTCAAAGTTTTGCAGTGAACCTATTAATTCATCAACCTTCAGGCTAGAAATGTCCTGAGCCTCCTCAATAGTTGTAACTTTCATGTCAAATCTCTTAGGTAGAGATCTCAAAATTTTCCTTACAAGCTTTTCATCAGAGATTTTCTCTCCAAGGGACTCAAACGAATTTGCAATGTCTAGGATATTTAAGTGATAATCCTGAATGCTCTCATCTTCAAACATTTTCAGATTCTCAAATTTAGTGGTAAGAAGTTGGATTTTAGTACTTTTTACCTTAGTTGTGCCTTCATGAGCAGTTTTGAGAATCTCCCGAGCATCCTTAGCCACAGTGCATTGCTTGATCAGTCTGAACATATTTTTGTCCACACCATTGAACAGAGCATTCAAAGTTTTTGAGTTTCCAAGAGCCAATTCATCTTCATCAGCACTCCGTTCTTCTTCAGGTTTCAGCACATCAGTCCTGTTGCCATCAGCATCAAGTTGTACAAGATGTTCCCAACCTCTCAGAACTGCCTTCCATGTTTTGCAGTCAATAGATTTGAGGAAGGCGCTAATGCGTGATTTCTAGTAATCATAGTTTGAGCCATCCAATAGAGGGGGCCTGTTAACAAATCCACCTTCCTTGTCCATAGTGCTAGAATAGAACTCCCTGGAGCTCACCCTAAAACAGGCAGGGTGCCTGCTCTGATGCCAATTGAAATTCTAGCGTACTTGTTTTAACACGTTCTGTCAGATATTTTAACGTTTTCAATGTTCCGATTAATGTTTCAACATCGCGCGATAAACAGAAATAAAACAAGAAAAATAAAGAACAGAAAACAAAGAACACAAAAAGTTTGTTGACCCAGTTCAGCACAACACGATTACATCTGGGGGCTACCAAGGCAGGAAGGAAATCCACTAGTGTAGTCCTTATTCAATAGCTCTCAGCAAACTCCTCGTTTACACTATATGACCTAGGACCTACCCGTCTAGACTTCAACCTAGGAACTCCTAGATCTGAGATCCCATCTCACTATCCTAATGGTCAGTCACTGCCCCATTGACGTATCAGACCTCAAACACAACAAGATAGAAGTTCCCTTCCAACACAAACAATCAAACCTTGTTTCACAACTTCGGTTTGATGCACAAGAGTATCAATACTCACAAAACCAGTCCTAAACAAGTATCTAACACGACACAAGAAAGAACACAGTAAAGATTCTAGACTTGCATCACAAACGATACAAGAAAAGAATACATGAAGACTCAAACCCTAAAGATCTAAACTTTTTAGTATGACGGCTTGAATGAGCAATTAGGTCTTGAGGTCTTCCTTTTATACTGAAGCAGCTTGGGCTAAATAATTCATTGGGCTTCAGTAAACTTGCATATCGGTTCAGCAAACCTGCAAAACAGAGTCAGAGATAATTCTGGAAAGTCCTAATATGTCGGAACCTATTTAGAAACATTCCAAATCGTAACAAATATTTCCTAAAATAAAATATCTATTTTAGTAATATTCCACAGCTGATTCTTATAAGATATGCGTGTTACTTGGTCAGTAAGTAAAGGAAATATGGTTTCCTTAAACGATAAACTACGCGCGTACAGATAAGGCAGAAACCTAGGCACACTGAACCGTGCTAGGATGTTGAAACATTGTATCCAACATCTTACAGAGTTGCCTAACCACATGCTGGAATATTGGTTCCAGATTACAGAACAAGGATATTTGTTTTAGCAACAATGCAGCCAACACAAATACCCAACATACCTGCAAATTGTTTAGATTGATGTCAAACACCACCGGGTTTGCTGGTTGGAAACCAAGTGATACTTCATCCAAAATATCTCGTCTGATGAATAATCGTGAATTGGGACTGTTTCCGGTTGTTCTTTCCTTTCCCTTGCAAGTTGGGCTGCTTTTCGAAGTACTCGTTCAGTTTTGTCTATGTATGGATCAAATTGCAGAATACCTGTTTTGGTATTACGCAAAAAACAAATTACTCAAAGTTTTTAGTAGGACAGAGTCAGCTGGAATAATATTTTTGGTATTTTTAATTTTTTTTTGATTTTTTTGGTATTTTTGAATTTTCAAAAATAGAAAAACAAAATGCAGAAAATTAAATGACTGGAAAATAAATGACAGAATAATAAAGATAGAAAAATAAGTAATTTAGATTGCTTAGTCGAAAATATCAACAATCCTCGACAACGGCACCAAAAACTTGATGTGCGGATTAGGCTAATGTACCAAATCATTTACCAAGTAATAATGTGTAAGTAGAGTATCGTATCCAGAAGGATTGTCGTTTCATCCAAACAATTAGCGTTACTTATTTTTGTAAGTTGACTATATAATAAAAGATAAGGGTTAGAGAGTTGCAATTTTTATCTGTTTGCAACAGAGCAAGTTTCCTGTTTTTGGTTGCATAAAAGTATGCAGCGGTTAGGATCCTTCGAACCCCCCTGTTTATATTTTTGGATATCAAATAACAGTCATGTCGCGTTTATTTATCTTAGGTAGACTATACAAGTGATGAGGTCGTTGGGATGTCACTAAGCTAGAAGGTTGGAATCTGCACCTGCTGATCACATGATGATCCTTCCGTGTGGGGTCTATAAATCTCGGTTAACTAGGTCTATCCCTCCTAAGTTTGGTTGCACCTGCTAATCACACGGTGATCCTTACGTGTGGGGTCTTACCGTCTCTAAGGTAATTGAAAGCATAGAATTAAATTGGCTTTCAAGATCTCCCAAGGTAATGAAAGCCAAAGTTCCTTTAAGTCTGCCCATCTATGAATCTTAGGACACTCTCTCTCTCTCTCTCTCGCACTTAGTAGTTTTATAAACGGGCAACCCTATCTCGTCTACCTTACCAAGGGTTTAACAAAATGGTTCTATTTAGGTTTAGTCCCCAGAGTCACTTGTTTCCTTTATTACTAACCAGTTACATCCTAGGTTTAGCAGAGTTACCACTCAGTCTTAGTAATGTCATCTCCTAAGTATTTACTACTAGGGTCAATTCGCTTTCGGTATCTTTCGCTAGTTACTAACTAATTACTTCCTAGACAGATAGTTATTAGTATAATGCTATAAATATCAAGATATAAGCAGCAAGACAGTAATAACCATATTAAGCTCTGTCACAACCTAAGTACCTAATCTTGGGTTACGCTCCTTTGAAATAAATAATTCATAAATAAAACATAATAGCGAACCAAAAATAAATAAAATATAAATAACATTAAATTAAATAAATATCCAACAAAAATAAACAGAGGTTCATCTTAGAACTCTAACCTAAAAAGATTTAGTTACACATGGTAACTAAAAACAAATTACAAAAGATAAAAACATACCCTCAAAAATCAAGGAGAAGATAGAAACTCTCCCGAAGCTCCAAAGTTGCCTTCTTCTTGAACTGCCACAATTCTGAACGAGAAATTATGAATGAGGAAGGCTGATATTTATAGTGAGAGATTCTAACTAGGTTTGGGCTAAAAACACAGGCTAAACCCATAAAAACGCATAAAATTACGCCTGCGCCCCTCACATTTCAAATGCTTGGGGCGCATGGCATATGCCCAAGGCATATGAAGCATAACTTGGTATATGCCCAAGGTGCATCAGAGATGCCCAAGGTGCATGTCAGCTTTTTGCCATGCCCTAGGAGCAACCCATGTGCCCAATGTAACGCCCTACTTTTAATATTTATTATTTAATTGATTTATTGCGTGTTAGTATAATATTGTGTGATTTATATATTTTGGTTGAATATATGTATTAATGGTTGATATTATAAGTATTAATATCATTATTATGTGGGGGAGAATTATAATTATTAGAAATAAATAGGTAATTAGGGAAGAGAGTAGTTTTTAGGAAGAAGAGCAATTAGAGATAGGGTTAAGAGTCAGTTTAGAGAACAAGAAAATAAGAACACGTACAATTGGAGAAAAGAGGAGAAGTCTGCGAGAACCCTAAGAACGAAGAACGCGGCCGTTGGAATTCAGAAAAATAATCTAAGGTAAGGGTGAGACTAACTCTCATTAGTATCAAGTTTGATTAATGAAGTTTGGTCAATTGTGGTAGTTTTTGGAATTTGGAAATTAGGTAAAGAATCATTACAAATGTAAGATTTAAGTGAACTTTTGAGTAATTTGATGTAAAAACGTGATATCGGTCGTATAGATTATTGGATTTTCATAAAGGCTGGTTATTTTAATAAATAATGCTTTCTATTATTATAATTGTGGATAATGTTGTAAGATGAATGTGATGCTCCGTTTCTGACGAGAAACTCTGATATTCTTTTTCTTTATTTATATTGGGAAAACGGGGTGTTACAATTGGTATCAGAGCAGGTCCGTCCGTCCGGCCAAGTAGTTGAGTCAAGTGGTGTCGTCTAACGGTTGGAATAACATTATTATGTTGTTCTGATTGTTGTTTGTTGTGTAGAGGACTAAGATGGTTGGTAGAAATGATGCTACTCTTGCGGCTGCATTGCAAGCGATGGCTCAAGTTGTGGGACAACAAAACAATGCTGGTGGTAATGATGGTTTTAGGATGCTGGAGACCTTTCTGAGGAATCATCAACCTACCTTCAAGGGAAGGTATGACCCTGATGGAGCTCAGACGTGGCTTAAGTAGGTTGAGAGGATTTTCAGAGTCATGCAATGTATGGACATTCAGATGGTGCGTTTCGGTACTCACATGCTGGCAGAAGAAGCTGATGACTAGTGGGTGAGTGTTCGACCCATGTTAGAGGATGGAGGTGCTGCTATTACTTGGGCTGTGTTTAGGAGGGAATTCCTGAACCGATACTTTCCGGAAGATGTTCGCGGGAAGAAGGAGATTGAGTTTTTAGAGCTAAAGCAGGGTGATATGTCTGTGACTGAGTATGCTGCCAAGTTCGTGGAGTTAGCTAAATTCTATCCACACTACACTGCTGAGAATGCTGAGTTCTCTAGGTGCATCAAGTTTGAGAATGGTCTGCGTCCGAGATCAAGAAGGCTATTGGTTATCAGAGGATCCGTAATTTTTCTATATTGGTGAGTAGTTGTAGGATCTATGAAGATGATTCAAAGGCTCAGTATAAGATTATGAATGAGAGGAGGAGTAAGCAGCAACAAAATCGTGGGAAGCCTTATAGTGCTCCAGCTGATAAGGGCAAGCAAATGGTGAATGATGAGAGAAGGCCTAAGAAGAATGAGACTCCTGCTGAGATTGTTTGCTTCAAATGTGGAGGAAAAGGTCACAAGAGTAATGCTTGCGGTGCTAATGAGGTGAAGCGGTGTTTCCGTTGTGGCGTCAAGGGGCATACAATTTCTGAATGCAAGCATGACGACTTTATTTGTTTTAATTGCAGTGGAAAGGGACACGTTATTGCTCAGTGTACAGAAACAAAGAAGACCCCGACTAGGGGTAAGGTGTTTGCTTTAGCTGGTACTTAGACAGCTAGTGAAGACCGTTTGATCAGAAGGAGTTGAACATGAGGCGGAGGAGATGGCTTGAGTTACTAAAAGACTATGATTTGGGTTGAATTAGCATCCGGGGAACGCTAGTGTTGTTGCAGATGCTTTGAGTAGAAAGACTTTACACTTGTCGGCGATGATGGTTAAAAAGATGGAATTGTTTGAATAGTTCAGAGACTTGAGTTTAGTTTGTGAAGTGTCGCCACAAAGTGTGAAATTGGGAACGTTGAAGATCAACAGTGAATTTTTGAATAGTATCAAGGAGGCTCAGAAAATAGATGTAAAGTTAGTAGATTTAATGGTTGCAAGCAATCCTGCTGTAGACAATAATTTCAAGGTTGATGATCAAGGAGTGTTGAGGTTTCGAGGAAGAATTTGTATTCCTGATAATGATGAGATGAAGAAGATGATCCTTTAGGAGGGCCATAGAAGTAGTTTGAGTATTCATCCAGGAGCTACGAAAATGTATCATGATTAGAAGAAGATGTATTGGTGGTCTGGTTTGGAACGCGACGTGGCACAATTTGTGTATGCATGTTTGACTTGTCAGAAGTCGAAAGTTGAGCATCAGAAACCTGTTGGGTTGTTGACACCGCTAGATATTCCAAAGTGGAAATGGGATAGTATATCGATGGATTTTGTGACAAATTTGCCGAATACTCCAAGAGGATATGATTCGATTTGGGTGATTGTTGATAGATTGACGAAGTCGGCTCAATTCATTCTGATTAATATTACTTTTCCTGTGTCTCAGTGGCAGAGATTTATATTTGAAATGTTGTGAAGCTGCACGGTGTCCCATCGAGCATTGTATCAAACAGAGATCCGAGGTTTATTGGTCGGTATCAGATTTCAGAAAAGATTGGGATGGTTGCTTATAGGGTGGGTTTTCCACCACATCTTTCAAACTTGAATGATGTGTATCATGTGTCGCAGCTTCGGAAGTACGTGTCGGATCCGTCCCATGTGATTCCAAGAGATGATGTGCAAGTAAGGGACAACCTTACCATCGAGACCTTACCAGTGAGAATAGATGGTCGTGAAGTGAAGAGGCTTAGAGGCAAGTAAATATCTCTTGTGAAGGTCATTTGGGAAGGAGCAGCTGGTGAAAGTTTGACGTGGGAATTGGAGAGTAAGATGCGAGAGTCTTACCCAGAATTGTTTGAACATGGTACATTTACGAGGACGTAAATATTCTAAGTGGGGGAGAGTTGTAACGCCCTACTTTTGATATTTATTATTTAATTGATTTATTGCGTGTTAGTATAAAATTGTGTGATTTATATATTTTGGTGGAATATATGTATTAATGGTTGATATTATAAGTATCAATATCATTATTATGTGGGGGAGAATTATAATTATTAGAAATAAATAGGTAATTAGGGAAGAGAGTAGTTTTTAGGGAGAAGAGCAATTAGAGATAGGGTTAAGAGTCAGTTTAGAGAACAAGAAAATCAGAACACATACAATTGGAGAAAAGAGGAGAAAAGAGGAGAAGTCTGCGAGAACCCTAAGAACGAAGAACGCAACCGATCAAATTCAGAAAAATAATCTAAGGTAAGGGTGAGACTAACTCTCATTAGTATCAAGTTTGATTCATGAAGTTTGGTCAATTGTGGTAGTTTTAGGAATTTGGAAATTAGGTAAAGAATCATTACAAATGTAAGATTTAAGTGAACTTTTGAGTAATTTGATGTAAAAACGTGATATCGGTCATAGAAAACTTATAGATGTTAATTCCTGTCGAATTAGGGTATTGAGTGGGAATGGTTGATTAGATGATGGAAACCTGTTGAATTGATATAGGAAAACAGAGTTCAGACCTTCGAACTTTCATAGTACAATGATTAGAACCAGTTTTGGGGTTGGGTTGATGAAAATTGAGATTCTAAGAAAAAGTGATTTTAAGTGTTTTTGAGAAATAAGTGATTCTGGGATAAGCTATTTTGGAGATTTGAAAATATGATTTTTTTTTCAGTAAAATATGATAGGATTTGTCGAATAGAACGCGTAGGCGAAAACGGAATTGGAATCGGGGTAACGGTTAGGTTTTTACGGACGAAACGGTAAAACTGGGGAAAACCAGGACTGCACAGAGCTGCAGCACAGGTCACTGACTACTGCCTGCCCACGCCTGGGCGCAGCTTCCCGGCGCCTGAGCGCAGCAAGGCAGCCCACTCATGGGTGACTGTTTGCATGCTGTCTGGACTTCGATTTTTGCGTTCTTGTGTTTTTTTCACACATTTCTGTTTTGAATTGGTCTTAGGTGTAAACATGAAAGTTTTAGATAATTGTGTTAGCTTTCTAATGGTCTTGGTTTGGCTCAAAAATGATTCTTTGATTTTGAGTTATAATGAAAATAGTCCAAGTGGGTCCTCAAAAAACTTTAAGAAAACTTAGCATAACTAATCCCAAGTTAGTCCAAAAACTTATGATTGGTTTCCCAACTCCAACTTAAGTATTAGGGATTTATTTGAGGTGTTTTATGAGTATTTGGCTTATGTCTTATTGATCAAACTTGATTTTCTTTTGGAGAATGTTTTGGACTTTGATATGAATGTAATTGATTAATGTATATGTTGTTATTGTTGTTGATATGTTGGAATATATTATGTGAGTATTGTATGATGCATAATATTATGATGTTATGCCATTCAAGTTGTTGTACAAAATTTATGTTGTTGCATTAGAGTTGTGTCGTTGCATAGTTAGAGATGGGGGCTTAACGCCTGACAGGTCCTTTATGACCTTAGAGATGGGGGCTTAATGCCCGACAGGTCCATTTATGACCTTAGAGATGGGGGCTTAATGCCCTGGTGGTACCACATGCATATTGAAGTTGTCTAAGATGTTGTTGTTTAAGATGAGGAGTTGTTGTTGCATTGTAGATTCGTCATAACATGAAATAAACGATGATTGATTAAGATGTTGTTGTCGTTCTCCATGATGTTGTTGATGTTCTGACATTATTGGATGCTATTAATTGATGTTATATAATGATGAATATATATGTTGTTGATTATTCTTTATGAATTGTTACTTACTATTAATGAATGTGAAATCTCACCCCTTCTGCTTGAAAATGTTGCTCTTCGTATGAGTAACTTGCAGGTAACGAAGAATAGTGTAGTTGTGAGTGATCTCCGTCGTGTCGTCTAGGATGCTCTGATACGTAACGGGATGGGGATTTGTTTGTTGCATTGTTTTCCTTGTTACGTATTTCTTTTATTATTGTTGGACTAATTTCACGAAGACTATTTTAAGATGTTAAGTTGTGGCCTTTTTGTGCCAAGGATTTTATAAGATGATGTAAAACTTTTTCCGCTGCATATGATTATTGGATTTTTATAAAGGCTGGTTATTTTAATAAATAGTACTTTCTATTATTATAATTGTAGATAATGTTGTAAGATGAATGTGATGCTCCGTTTCTAATGAGAAACTCTGATATTCTTTATCTTTATTTATATTGGGAAAACGGGGTGTTACACCCAAGGCGCATGGCTATGCTTCCCGGGCCCAATTTATATGATTCCCGAAATCATAGGCAATCGTTCTAATACTCCTCCTTTTTCCTGCCAAAACCTACTGAAAATGACTGAAAAACATGCTAAGAATAACATAAGATGACTTGTCATCATTAGGTAAGTGTTATTTTACTGTCATTTGTCAATGTTCGCAAATAAATTCCTTGAGAACAAGGAATGGTTCAAATTTGGGGTTATGATGACATCCTGTTCTTACATAATTTTTAATGTATTTCCATGAGATATTTGGAGTTCATAGAAATTTTAGACAGTCTGGAGGTGCAAAAAAAGCAAGAAAACTAAAGAATGGAAGAAATGTTGCATTGTGACACGATTACAGAGGATCGTGTCACGATTTTATGACCAGATTATAAAGTTGCTTATGCCTAAAAAATCATGTCACGTAGGCCAAATCGTGACACGTTTGTGAAAAGCTATTTTTGAAGAATCCTGGTAACTTATGCCAAATCGTGTCACGGTTAATGAGGATCATGTCACGATTTAGGCGCAGTTTTGGCTATTTAAGTTGATCTAGTTTCTGAAAGAAGGGTTCAAAATTTTGGACAGCTGAAACGCGATTTTGAGAGCAAAGAACTAAAGCGGTGGTCAATCCATCCAACTAATAGTCCGTTTGTGTAGGTTTTTGTGCTTCAATTGATTATGCTATTTGTAATGCAAACTATGAGTAGCTAAATCTATTAGAGATTAGGTCTGAGATGATTCTGATTTAATCATGTTTGAACCATGTTTGCTGTGAAACACTATTTCTCATGAATATTAATCTAGTTTTATTCAATTCAATTGTTCTTAATGTTTTTTTAATATTGACACCGTATAATCTGAATTTGTAAGATTTAGTGACTACTGACCCTAGCTTACAATTAGACCTAATTGAATTGTTCAAATAAACATGGTTAGTCTAGGAATAGATAATCGTTTATTTGTGATACTAGGTTAACGTCTTTAAAACCTTCAACGAATATTAGATCGCCTAAGGAATTAGAGACTGTAATCTGAGAAAAGGGTCCTAAGTCAAGGGATTAATTAGGACTATTTTAGTTAACCATCGTGAAACCCTGAGCACCTAGGAAGTCTCAGTCAATTGTGATTGAGCAGGGTAAAGTCTTAAGCAGTTGTGCCAAAGCAAGGGAAGTCTCTTGCAGGTGTGCTTGAGCAAGCAAGTCTTTAGGTAGAGTCTAGAGCATAGAAGTCTCTTGCAGTTGTTCTTGAGCATTGAGAAGTCTCTTGGTGTGTCCTTGAGAAAATTGTAACCAGAGTGATTATAGTGAAATCCCTTGGAAGTGTAAGGGGACTAGACTACTCCTGTGTTGTAGGAGGAACCTATATAAATTGTTTTGTGCCTATCTTCTCTCTCTAACTCTTTATCTTTTATCTTGTGTTTTGTATTTTGATGCATTCAGTGTCAGAGTCAGAATCTGCAACATCATATTATGTCCAGACTACGTTTAACACTTAAAAATTCAATCGTCGAAAAGCCCAACACAAATCAAACCCCCCATCCCCCCCCCCCCTCCCCCCGTGTGTTTTTATTACCTTCAGTGGAGAATTTAAGATGTTAAGGAATTGTGTAAATCTTGAGCTTGAACTTTGAAAGAAATTCAAGGTAGAATTCTATTAGATTGAAACTTCAAAGATATAGCAATATAGTGGTAAGTAATGTGTAACACATGCGTTGTGACATTTTATATTTTGATGTAAGACACCTATGATCTAATATTTTGAAAATTTAAAGAGAAACTTATTTATTTGTGTGATTTAAAGTCAATGAGTTTCAAGTTATTCTTTTAGGCTTAATTGCTATTTTAGTCCCTTAATTATTTTTTTGGTATCGGTTTGATCCCATAATTAATAAAAAGTCCGTTTAAGTCCTTTAATTTATTTTTTGTTACATTTTTTGGTTTCTTCCGTTACAGGGCTAACCCCATGTCTTAGATGTACTAACCTTATAGATGGTCCACCGTAAACCTTATTATTTTTTTAATCTTAACCGTTTAATCTATTTTTTAAAACATAAACCATTGGATTTTGAAGGTCTGTTATAAGTAATGGTACACTATCACCACCTGATTTTTTTCTTCCTTTCTTCATCTTCTTCCTTGCAATTTTTCATCAACTTCAACCTCATCTTCATCAAAAAACCCAGCAAACATAAAAACCTAAAATAATCATCATAAATTTTTTCATCATCCTCATCCTCTCATCATAACATCACCATTTTCGTAATCAATTCCTTTCCTATTTTTTTCAATTCTTTCTCTGGTTTCATCAAATCCATTCATGCGCAAGGATCCAATTTTAACATTAAAAAAAAAATCTTTCCTTGGACCCGAAACTAGATCCATTTCTTCCATCAAATTCTTTCTTAGACCTTGTAGTTTCTTTTTAACAGTAAAAAAAGTATGAACCCATAACCACTAGATCTGAACCGAAACTAGATCAGAAGCATCAGATGTTACATGAAGCATCAGTATCATCAGCAACACCATTTCCTAGAAAGCAAAAACTTGCATCACTGGATGTGTGTATGTTCATATCAAGAAAATTGCTGTTGACACATTAGAGAAGGCTGGGACACACATGTAAAATACGCTTTTGCCCCCTCGGTAGTTAACTGCCGAGGAATTTAAAATCCGGCTGCAGTTAACTGCCGAGGAATTCCTCGGTAGTTAACTGCCGAGGATCTTCTGCTACAAGTCTGGCAGAAGCTCTCTCATCTCCATTATTCATCACATATTCAAAAAAAAATTCTCAAATCTCTCTAAAAAACCCAACCAAATCCAACCAAATTTATTCAACAAAATCACAAGTAAGTAATTATAATGCTATTAACTTAAATTTTAGTTGTTATAAATGTTTTTATTTTTTTGTTTTTGAGTAGATTTATTTTATTTTAGTTTTTGAGTAGATTTACATAGTATAATTCATTTTTAGAGTAAAATGTTTGTATGATGTTTATGTTATAGTTTAAAGTTTATTGGTTATATTTTAATTTGGTGTTTTAAATTAATTTTTTATTTTAGTTTTTAATTAGATTTACATGTTATAAATCATTTTTAGATTAGATGTTAGTTGATTAATTTTGTTAAAATGTTTGCATGATGATTATGTTATAATTTAAAAATTTTAGGGTTATTTTTTAATTTGGTGTTTTATATTTTTTATTTTATTTTAGTAAGACTATATGATTTATTTTAAGAGTAAATATAATTTGAATAATTTTGCTATATTTTACGTTAATTTTTTTTTTAGACAATTACATTTTAGGGTTATTTTTATGATTTTTAAAGTCTATGTATAATTTGCACATTAAGTGTTTGTTGAAATGTTTGATTGAGTTTTTCATTGATTATTTTAAATTTCTATGTGCGTAGATTTGAAACAATGGCCGGATGGATCGACGTTCATGCAACATTCAACGGAGGAGAACCTCAAAGGTTGAAGGTTCGGTGCCTTGATGTAACGTTAAGAGATCTCAAGGATCAACTGAATGAATTCAACCAAGGAGTCAACCCAAGAGACACAAGAAGGGTGCAAAATGTTCGGTATAAACGTCCAAAGCTCGACGAGGGGAGCGTATCATTCACTTGGGTGGAGTTAAAGAACGACGAAAACGTGACGAGTATGTTTTGGGAGCACACCAAGTTCCAGTGGATCGATATGCGGGTGACGTTGCTGAGATCAACTGAAGATATCATCAACAACTTGATTCCGCTAGAAGATCGTCATTAGTTAGGGTAAGGTGCATTCAAACTACAACAATTGTCTTACCTCTGAAATGGGGTGATTCAAACTTGCCAAACTGCTAGGACTCAAGCATTTCTCCTCGCGTTCATGTTTTTCCTTTGAAAAGGTTAAATTCTTGTTAGACTGATTTAGATGATGGTATTAAGTGTCAAGGAATGGACCTCATTTCGTTGGCACTTGAATACCATCATCTAAATCAAATCTGACAAAAATTTATTCTTTTCAAAGGAAAGCATGAACGCGAGGCGAAATGCTTGAGTCCTGTTGTTTGGCAAGTTTGAATTTACCCCATTTCAGAGGTAAGACAATTGTTGTAGTTGGAATGCACATTCCAACTACAACAATTGTCTTCCTTTGGATGGGGTCATTCAAACTAGTTAAATGGCAGGACACCGGCATTCGTCCGGGAGTGTTTTTGTTCCATCCGCCAACAAGTTAGCTCTACCAAGGTGCGTCGTATAGAAATCCCTCAGCTTTGGATAACTAATGTATCCACCATACTCTGTATTGCAGATTTTCTCTGCCTCCTTCCTCGACGCACCCAAGTGAGTCATCAGTAGTGCCTCTCCCTCATGTCTCAGCATCTTCTTCCGGTGGCCCAACATCCGCCCTTCAATCGGGACATGCATAAGACATGCGACATCATCCAAAGTCACAGTCATCTCCCCCATAGGCATGTGAAAAGTGCTAGTCTCGGGATGCCATCTCTCGCATAGAGTCATCAGCAAAGCGTGAGGCACAGTGGCGTAGCCCAAGTAGACCAAGTCATGTAAGCCACTCGCCCTAAGCGGATCCCAAAACCATCTCTGATTGGGGTTTGGACGTCCGAGACTCAAAATCTTGGGGCCATGATTAATTGGCTTTACAACACGCTTCTTGCGGCACTGAAAAAATAGAAAAATAAACATAGTTTAAACAATGTAAACATTTAAAACTTAATAAATGCTAAAATAAAAATAAAGAAAACATATAAAGAAAATCACATATTAATAAAAGTTGATATAATAATTAAAAAAAACATAGTAAGAAAACATATAAAAAAAAGCATATTAATAAAACATATAAATAAAACATATTAATAATAATTAAACAAACACACACATAATTAAACATATTAAACATATAAAATGGAGAAAACATATTAAGAAAACATATTAAATCAAGAAAGAAAAAATAAAGAAAATAATTAAACAAACACACACATAATTAAACATAAAGAAAGAACATTTAAAAAAACAATACTTACGTCATCCTTATTATACCAAAGCGGCAATGCCACATGATTGGCATAAGAGTGAAGCAAAGATATGTCCTGAGGTCCTCCAGGAAAGGGAGCGTCCGTAGGCAACACCTCCGGGGCAGCCGCCATAGCAATGTCATCCTCGTCTGGCTCCCCTGGCATATGCGGCTGCTCTGGCATATGCTGCTCGTCGTACCCACCATCAGTCACATCATGGTGATCCTGATAGTTCAGGTACTCCACCTCCTGGGTCGGGTCAACCACCTGCGACTGTTCAGGATGCGCCTGAGAAGCCTCAGATGCCTGAGAAGTCCCTGAACCATCCGCCCTCCGACCTCTTCCCCTCTTTGGGATGTGCCCCCTTTGCCTCTCCTTCCGGTGGCTTTGAGTCATCGCACGCCTACCACCAATCATTTTAGATGGATCAATCGGTGGCTCTTGATTAGACATATCTACACAAAAATTTAACAAATAAACATCATTAAAATCAATACATTTATCTCTAAGTACATAACATTCTAAAACCACATTCTAACCATTGACATCACATTCTAAAACCATTGACATCACATTCTAAAACCACATTCGACTTAAACATAATCTAAACATCATTTCCATCAACTACATTTATCTCTAAGTACATAACTAACTAAAAAATCAATACAATTCTCATTTGGGCATTTTTTCAAACACTTTGTGTGGAAAGTTTCAAACATATTCAAATTGTGTTAATTTGGCATCATTCAAAACCACATTGTACTTAAAACTCATTCAAACAACATTCACAACACCTACATTCAATTATACAATACATGCAATCATCTAAATATCAATTCCAACATCAACCCTAACCACATGCAAACTACCAATTTTTTTAAAAAAAAAAAACCTACACAAACTAACATTATGATTAAAAATGAGTCAAGATACTTACTTGTGATTAAATGGAGATGATGCACTTGATTTTGCTCAAAAATCGAAATTGAAGGGCACTTGGGGTGGTTTTGGATGTGTTTGAAGACAAAGAAAGAAACTGGAACTGCTTCTGTTCGTGTTGAACATAATCAGAAAACCTCGGCAGTTAACTACCGAGGAATTCCTCGGCAGTTAACTGCAGCCGGATTTTAAATTCCTCGGCAGTTAACTACCGAGGGGGCAAAAGCGTATTTTACATGTGTGTCCCAGCCTTCTCTAATGTGTCAACAGCAATTTTCTCATATCAAAAACTTGCATCACAACAACAATGTTTTGGCTCACTTGTTCATTCTTTTGATCTATGTTTCCTCTGTTTCGGTAACAACAAGAGTTGTACAACCTCTCTTGCAAAATTACAATATGTGTTGATGTTGTTGTTAATTCATGGGTGAATTGATTTATGGGTTTAAGGATTTATGGGTTGTTGTTGTTGTTGTTGTTGTTCAGAGATGACAAAATAAGGTGAATTAATTTATGGGTTTATGGATTTTTCTGGGTTATGGTTATGATATGAGTTGTTGTTGTTGGTGATGGTAGTAGATTTTTTATTTTGTTTTTTTTCCTGGGTTTAATTGATGAATATGATGAAGGTTTTGATGAAGATGAAAAAAAATAATAAAATTTCCAGAGCCAATGCCAAAACGACACGTGTACCACACTTAACGTTTTTTATTAAACCTAACGGAAACCTAATGGAAGGGACCAAAATGTGTAACAAAAATTAAAATAAAGGACTCAAACGGACTTTTTATTAATTATGGGACCAAACCGATACCAAAAAAATAATTAAGGGACTAAAAGAGCAATTAAGCCATTTTTTTATTATTTAAAAAAATATTATTTGGCTTTTTTCACGAAGTATTACAAAATTTAATTGGGGGGTGTTACGTGGATGTGTATGATTGGCACTAAATTTTGATTTTTAGATTTTCATATAGTGACTAGGTGCCCTTGGTCATTTTGCCTATATAAATTGTAGGTAATAATTTTTAACACATATTGTCTTCATTCTCATATCGGTGTCAAATTATCAAATCTCAAACGTAATTTTCTTTTCTTTTTCTTCTATTTCACTCTCACATTATTCCTCAGATCTAGTCAATAAGAAGTTCATGCCTTATCACACCGTATCAATCGGTATGTAAGTCTTCTTGTAAATTCTATTGTTCTCTTAAAAAAAATCTCAACACATAGTCAATGACGTTAGATCCATTCAGATCAAGGTCGGCAGTTTCATATTTCAATGCATAACTTATTTTTTTCATTTATAAATTCAAAGTTCTTCAAAATCTGGATATTCCGATCTTGATCAAGATATCACTGACGTCTCTACCTACAAGACTATGTGTCCTTGGTCGTTTTGCCTATATAAATCGTAAGTAATTTTTTTTAACACATATGGTTTTCAACCGCATACCGTTGTCAATTTCTCAAATCTCAAACATAATTTTCTTTTCTTTTTCTTCTATTTCACTCACAGCTCATCCTTCAATTATAGTCAAAAAGGAGTTCTTCTCTTATTCCACCATATCAATCGGTATGTGGGTCTTCTTCAAATCTCTATTGTTTTTTTAAAACAATCTCAACTTTATTTCCCCACATGGTCAAGGAAGTTGGTTCCAGTCAGATCGTGTTCGGAAGTTGCATATTTCAATGCATAATTTAATTTTTTATAAAGTCAAAATTATTCAAGATCTAGATATTCCGATCTCGATCGAGATATCACTGACGTCCTTGACTGCGTGAATGTGTTGATTGTTGACTATACCAAATTCAAAGTTCAAACTAACATTGACATCGATAGATCTATATCAAAGTTTTCATGATTTTTGAGACCGAATTAAATAGAGTTATTCTGGTTTGTTACATAAGTAAAAAAAATCTCAAAACTTATGATCTTATTTTATTTGAATTTCAGGTATTCCGGTGAATGTTGCTGCTAATGTTGTGGCTTAGTAGGATAATTCATTCCTCTCAGTATGTTTTTTTTCCTTTCTTCATGAGAACATATTTTCATCAATTGTCTATGTGATGAATGATTATTTGTTTATTTGGTAGATTTAATTTATTCCTTTTGTATTTAAGGGCGTTAAATTGCAAACCTTAATCCAACACTTGTTTTGAGTTTTTTTTTTTCGTCAGGTAGTCTAGTGGCTAGAATTTACCATTTTCAAGGCGAATAAGTGGGATGTCCGGGAATCGAACCCCGGCCCCTGCATATAACAATGCATGTCACTGCCAATTGAGCTATGTTCACGGGGACGTTTTGAGTTTTTATTTTTTTCAGGATTAATTTTTTAGATTTTAGTTTTGTTCAACATTATAAAAATGAAATATTTTTTTTTATTTATGACAAAATTGTGTAAATTGATTTTTAAAACGAACGTGGATTTATAGAAATATATGTAGAGGAAGTAATTTTTTTCTTTTTTTATGAACAGGGTAAACTCCGCCCGCAACTACATAGACTAATCTCTTGAGTTGGATGGGAAATCTCTCTCTCAAAAATTTTAACAACGTTGCATTATCAAGGTTGAATTGAAACTCGTAAGTGTAATTGTTTAACACATGTTGTCTTCAATCACACACTGTTGTCAATTTCTTAAATCTCAAACATAATTTTCTTTTCGTTTTCTTCTATTTCATTCTCAGATCATTCCTCAAATATAGTCAAAAAAGAGTTTTTCCCTTATCCCACCATATCAATCGGTTTGAGGGTCTTCTTGTAATCTCTATTGTTTACTTAAAACAATCTCAACTTTATTTCCCCACACGGTCAAGGAAGTTGGTTCCAGTCAGATCGTGTTCGGAAGTTGCATATTTCAATTCATAATTTAATTTTTTATGAAATAAAAATTCTTCAAGATCTGGAATTTCTGATCTCGTTCAAGATATCACTGACATCCTTGACTGTGCGAATGTGTTGATTGTTGACTATAACAAATTCAAAGTTCAGACAAACATTGACATGGATAGATCTATATCAAAGGTTTCATGATTTTTGAGACCGAATTAAATAGTGTTATTCTAGTTCATTACATTAGTAAAAGAAATCTCAAAATTTATGATCTTATTTTATTTGAATTTCAGGTATTCCGGTGAATGTTGCAGCTAATGTTGTGGCTCTGTAGGAGAATTCATTCCTCTCAGTATGTTTTTTTTCTTTCTTCTTGAGAACATATTTTCATTAATTGTCTATGTGATGAATGATTATTTGTTTATTTGGTAGATTTAATTTATTCCTTTTGTATTTAAGGGCGTTAAATTGCAAACCTTAATCCAACACTTGTTTTGAGTTTTTTTTTTGTCAGATAGTCTAATGGCTAGAATTCACCTTTTTCAAGGCGAATAAGTGGGGTGACCGGGGTTCGAACCCCGTCCCCTGCATATAACAATGCATGTCCTTGCCAACTGAGCTATGCTCAATGGGTCGTTTTGAGGTTTTATTTTATTTAGGCTTAATTATTTTAAATTCTAGTTTTGTTCGACATTATAAAAATGATTTTTTTTTTATTTATGACAAAAATTGTGTGAATTGATTTTTAAAACGAACGTGGATTTCAAAGTTCAAACAGACATCAATATGGATAGACCTATATCAAAGTTTCCATGTGTTTTGAGACTGAATTAAATAGATTTATTCTGGTTTGTTATATTAGTAAAAAAATCTCAAAATTTATGATTTTATTTTATTTTATTTGAATTTCAGGTATTTCGGTGAATGTTACAGCTAAAGTTGTGGCTCTGTAGAAGAATGCATTCCTCTCGGTATGTTTTTTTTTCTTCATGAGAACATAATTTTATCAATTGTGAATGTGATGAATCATTATTTTTTTATTTGGTAAATTTAATTTATTCCCTTTGTATTTAAGGGCGTGAAATTGCAAACCTTAATCCAACATTTGTTTTGAGCTTTCATTTTATTCAGGATTAATTTTTTTTTTTAGATTTAAATATTGTTCAACAATATAAAATGATTTTTTTTTATTTATGGCAAAGTTCTGTTAATTAATTTTTAAAATGAACGTGAATTTATAGAATTATATAGAGGATGCATCCCTCAGAATTTCCTCATTAACAAGCAAAGAAACCAACTTATCAGTATAAACATACTTATAGGGTTGTATCATTAATCTCTGCTAAATATTTGTTTCAATAATTGCATGAATAATAACAATTGGATGAGAAAAATCTAGTTGATATTGCACAACCTTTTCAGTTTAATTTTTCTTAGAAAATATTTTTTGTCGTGTATTTTAATTCACTGATGATTAATATAGCTATCTATTTGCTAATTCTTTCATTGTTTAGCAATAGGAATTTTAGGTTTCTGATTATAGAAGACAAACCTTATTTACTTGGCTAACTTGTTGCTGCTATTAGATCATAAGTTGGTTTTATACTCACTGTTGGAGATGGAAAATTTATGGGATGAAAAGGATCTCTGCATATTCTATGACCTTCTGGAGTTGGAGCTGAATTTAAATCGATGGATACACCTTTCCTTTGTTCGAAGAATTGGTTTGATTAACAGGTTGAAACAAAACAGACTCAAATTTGTCAAGATATTGTAAAAGATCAGGCATTTGAATTTCGTCTGAAGGTGATGACATCTCATAATATGAGTAATCTGGAGAAAAATCATCATCCACTTCCAACTTAGGAATCTTTTCATTGGTGTTAAGATTGATACATGGTTATGAATTTCCATTATTTTGTGTTAGACTGACATTGCTTTCTATCAAAGGAACATTCACATTACCATCACCTTGAATTAGTGAAGGTTGATTAGAGGCAAACATGCGCAAAGTAACACCATTTCCTTTTCTAATTGTGAGCAAGTATCCACCAGGAATTATTCCATCGATAACACCAGTGAATTCCATTCCTAGCCTGATTTCTTCACGTGGATTCCTCGGGGGAATTACCGGTGTATCATTGTCATGGCTGTGATGTTTCCCTTGTAGTCCAGTCATTGTTCTTTTATCTCTGTAATAACATAAATTATTTGTCATTCACTAGTGAAGAATACTTAATCAATTAAGTATGGAACTTGATTAAGCTAACTCTTAATTTAGGTTAATACAAAGAAAAAAGAACAACGAGGGACTACATTTGAAACATCACAAACTTCACAATGATACACCGGTAATTCCCCCGAGGGATCCACGTGAAGAAATCAGGCTAGGAATGGAATTCACTGCTGTTATCGATGGAATAATTCTTGGTGGATACTTGCTCACAATTAGAAAAGGAAATGGTGTTACTTTGCACATGTTCGCCTCTGATCAACCTTCACTAATTCAAGGTGATGGTAATGTGAATGTTCCTTTGGTAGCAAGCAATGTCAGTCTAGCACAAAATACTGGAAATTCAGAAGCATGTATCAATCTCAACACCAATGAAAAGATTCCTGAGTTGGAAGTGGATGATGATTTTTCTCCATATTACTCATATTATGAGATGTCATCACCTTCAAATGAAATTCAAATGCCTGATCTTTTACAATATTTTGCCAAATTTGAGTCTGTTGTGTTTCAACCTTGTTAATCAAACCAATTCTTCGAACAAAGGAAAGGGTGTATCCATCGATTTAAATTCAGCTCCAAATCCAGGTCACAAAATCAGCATAGATCGTTTTCTTCCCAGAAATTTTCCATCCCCAACAGTTAGTATAAGACCAACTTATGACCTAATAGCAGCAACAAGTTAGCCAAGTAAACAAGGTTTGTCTTCTCATAATCAGAACCCTAAAATTCCTATTGCTAAACAATGAAAGAATTAACAAATAGGTAGTTATATTAATCATCGCTGAAATAAAACACAAGTTAAAAAATATTTTCTATGAAAAATGAAACTGAAAAAGTTGTGCAATATCAACTAGATTTTTTTGATCCAATTTTCATTATTCATGCAATTATGGAAACAAATATTTAGTAGAGAAGAATGATACAACGTTGTAAGCTTGTTTATACTGATAATTATTATTTTTCTCCCTCAATTTTTTTTCCTTCTTTTCTTTTTCAACTACACCATTTTCATTCTTTTCAACTACACCTTGTTCAGCCTCCTCCACTACTACATCTTCATTCTTCTTTGTGACTTTTGGAACTAAAGGTGTTCAAACCTTCTTGATCCTCATCTCAATTACCTTACAACTTTCACTCTTTGGATTATCTTGTGTATTAACAAAAAATCCTTTGCTTGATTGATTTGCTATCTGCTTTGCCAACTTTCCTATTTTGATTATCAAGGCTATTCATTGAAGCCTCATTATTTCGTTGCATAACTTCTTGAATAGACTTCATCACTTGAAAATTGGTTTGAGTCATTTTGACAAAGCTAGTCATGGCTTCTTCAAAAGCTGACGACTTTCTTTAATGTTGAGGGGCTGGATTAGGTAAGAGTGGATTCAAAGTGTTGTTGTTAGAGTAATTCAGGTTAGATTGTTGTTCCTAGGCCGGGTTGTATGTGTTGAAATAAGGGTTCCCCTTTTGGCAGTTTCCCATGTAATATGCTTCCTCACTCACCCCTTCAGGCACACATTCACCATTTGCATGTCCTTCACCACAGAAATCACATTTAGGAGCAGCCACTTGTTGAACTTGAGCATGTTGGACTTGTAATTGTCCCATGGTAATTGCTTGCACATGTTTGGTCAAGGCTTTTATCTGTTTGTTCATGGCTGTTTGATTTTCTAAGATGGCACTATTCTCACTAACCCCAAAAACACCCATTTTCTTTTTCTCGGCTCCTGCACGATACTCATTTTGTGCCATGTTATCTATTAGGGTTTGAACTTCATGGTCATTCTTAACTCTCATGCTTCCTCCAACTTAAGCATCTAAGAACATCATATGGCTATGTGTCAACCCCTCAGTGAAAACTTGTAGGTAGAACTTCTCGCTCAAGTCATGTGCAAGACACCTTTTAAGCAAAAGTTTAAACTACTTCTAGGCATCATACAAGACTCATTCTCCCCCTGCTTAAAGTTGGTGATCTCATGTTTTTTCTCCCAATATTTGGACATAGGAAAAAATCTCTCTAAGAACTTAAGTTCAAGCTCATCCCAGGTTTGAATGGTTCCACTAGGTATGGATAACAACATATCTTTAACCCTCCCAGATAAGGTAAAAGCAAACAACCTAAGTTTATTTTGGTCTTCAACCACGTTGGCTGGGGGTATATAAAACTGACAAGTCTTATAGAAATGGCTAAAGCATTTGTGGGGGCTCATGGTATCTCTCCCATCGTACTAGTTTTCTTTCATCCCATTTTGGACAGATGTTTTAATGTAAAAAGCTACGGGATTTGCTGGTTGGAAAACATGGGTATGATGGTCACGGTTGGCTGCTAACCCATAGTCTCTCATCGTCGGCCTATGAGGTGGTGGCGGTGGTGCTTCTCCCATGGTGATTGATGACAGGTCATCTTACTTTACTTTTAACATGTTTTTTTAATACTTTTCAGTAGGTTTTACCAGCAAAATAGAGGAGTATTAGATTAATTGCCTGTGATTTTGGAACATATGTAATGTTTTCTATATTAGAGTCTGAAATAAGAGTTTTCTTGAAACATGGCAATTTTAGGGTGTTCTTGATGAAATTCATGAAGAAATCATGAAAATCGGTAAAGCTAGATTCGAATATTTATGTGGTCCTTGGGAAGACGAAGATTGAAGATTCAAGAGGCCTCAGAAGACTTTACAAAAGGAGGAATTTTGTTCCCAAGTTCCAAGACATCTTACTTTGAAGAAAACACCAAGACAGGCGAAGAAAACGAACATTTCAGCACTAAGTTTGCAATGAAGCGCCTGGGCGCACGGAAAAAGCGCTGGGCAAATGAAGGCGGTCTACAGAAGCGCCTGACACATGGAAAAATGCTAGGCGGATGAACAAAAGCGCAGCGCACATGAAACAAGCGTATGGCGCATGGCCTATGCGCGGTGCGCATGGTGCCTTGCAGAAAAAGTTTCTTTTTGTGACTTTTTCGCCCCTAGAAAACCCGTCATTTTGGCAAAATACCGGTGGAAACTTCCATATATATATATATATCGCGTTCCTCATTCATAATTTCTCGTTCAGAACTTGAGTAGTTCAAGAGGAAGGCGATTCTAGCACTAGTGCAGAAAACACTTTTTAAATCAGGTGAATATGACTTTTTAAATCGGGTGAACATCCGATTTATAGGTGGCCGATTTAAAAAGTGCATTTGATTTTAAGTCAACCCCCTTTACCCGATTTAAAATCGTTTAATTTAAATCGGTTGAACCCATCTAAAATCTTTTAATTTAAATCGGATGAAACCACTTTAAAAAGGGTGAACAAAGGGCATAAAAAATTCTAGATTTTAAGTCTGTTCTTTGATCCGATTTAATAAACATAATTTAAATCTGTTCAACTCATTTAAAAACTTTATTATTTTTTTTTATACCATGATTATGGTGCAGAATTTAATATAATAACCAAAAATTTCATTAACTTAGCAGCTAATATGAAATATCATATGATCAAATTTCATTACAGACCTGTCATTGTTACAGTATCAAACAAATCGAAAGTTACAATATCATAAAATTAAACAAAAGCTAAATATTAAAAAACAATTCAAAATCTGAACATGTACAAGGCAGCAAACAAACAGCAAGGCAAAGTGACATTTGAATGAACAAAAACATGCTATAAACCTCTTCCTCAACAGACAAGCCAGTGACATCTTGGTCAGGAAAATCCATATGAGCATTATCCGCAACATTGTTGATGTGATACAGTATGAGCAGTGTGACTAATTGATTACAATTATGAACATCTACAGAACCATGTACTGAAAATTGATCAGTGAATCTACCTTTGAGTTCAATCTTCCCAATTTGGTAGATTGTAACTACTTTCAATCAGTCATCTGATGTTGGAAATTAACTAATGCAAATTTCACTTTCTTCTGTCGAACCAATTTTCCTTTTCTACTTAACTTGGAATTGTTGGCTCAGTGATCCGTGACTGCAGCAACCAGACTCTTCATTACTTCTAAGTCCTTTGTGTTTTCTTGCTCAGTGGCTTCTGAGACTTGGGAGAATCTGTAACTCTTTCAACATTTGTTATAGTTGGAATTGAGTTTGTTGGATCGGCATTGTCTACTTGCTCTCCTTCATTTCACTGCCTTCTTTGGAGATTCATTGTTCATGCCTGTCATGATTTCCCTTACCTGTATAGCCAAAATACAATCAATTCCTTTATCAAATCTAAAAATTTTTAATTATGTTTGGTAAAAAAAATGATTTGTGAAGGTAATTAACATTATAAAGTCCTGAAAACCAATTCCAACCACATGGAGGTGGAAAGAGGATTACTTTACTGAAGCATGCAACACAAAGAAAGCCTACTAATGGTTAAAATATGTAAATGCTTAAGAACTTGAAAGATAAAATCACTAAGATTTTAACTATGCTTACCTTGAAAACAACTATAACCAGCAAATATTTATCAGTTAAAGGAAACTGAAAAATTTAGCAGAAAACTTCAGCAGCAAAGATTTATCAATTCTGGTTATTTGTATTTCCCTTGATTGAACTTGAACTATCAAGTCTTCCGTAAATATATCATGCATGAAAGGACCGTGACCTGAATATTTTCATGAATAAATAATTGAAAATGAAATCAAGAAATATATGTTAAAATATTATAGGAATTGGATATCTATACCATATCAATTCCATCATCAATGGAAGTAGAGACATGATAACGATCATCTGACTCATTGCAAACTTGTAGATTATTCATGTTGCTGGACAATTTGATTCTTAAATGGAGTTCTATCTTCTCCTATCTTTTCTAAGGTATGTTTTTATCTTTTTGTATCTTGTCTTTAATTACCATGTGTAACTAAGTAGTTATTTAGTTATTTAATTAAATGTTGTTTATTTAGTTATTTTCTGTTAGCTATTTAATTTTATTAGCCTATGTTTATTTCTGTAGTAGACGCAGCCCTAGATTTGGTACTTAGGTTGTGACATGGCCTAACATTGCTATCATTATCTGGATGCTTATATCTTGATATTTATATCATTATACTGATAACAATCTGTTTAGGAAGTAAGTAGTTTGTAACCAGCGAAAGATATCGAGAGCGAGTTGATCCTACCAATAAGTACTTAGAAGGTGACAATTACTAAGACTGAGTAATAACTCTGCTAAACCTAGGAGGAAACTAGTTATAGATTAGGGGAACAAGCGGCTGCTTGAAGGAAATAGACTGAAACCTATTAGAACCATTCATCTTTCATCTTTGGTAAGGTATACGCTGATAAGGCTGCCCGTTTGTAGAACTACCGAGAGTGAGAGTGTGATTTCGGATACCTAAGATTCAAGGATGGGTTAACCTAATGGAACTTTGGCACTTCATAGCGTTAGGAAAAATTGGAAAACCAATTTAAGTTCATCCTTCAATTACCTTTGATTTAACAAGACCCCGCACATAAGGATCACCGTGCGATCAACAGGTGTAGTTAGCCATCGGAGGGATAAGCCTAAATCAACTGAGAGAGTAAGACCCCGCACGTAAGGATCACTGTGCGATCAATAGGTGCAACGTGACGACCGCTAGGATAGTAACTTCCAACGACCTCATCACATAGATAGCTTGCTTAGAATAACTAGATACGACGTATATCTTAATTTAAATATCCAATAGGTAAATAGGGGGTATTCGAAGAATTCTCTAACCACTGTTACATTTCTGCAACCAAAACCATGTAACTTGCTCTGTTGCAAACAGATAAAAATTGCAATCTCTCAACCCTTAATTCTTTATTTTATATCGTCAACATAAATTAAGTAACGGGAATTGTTTGGACTAAATGACAATCCATATGTGGATACGATACTCACTTATCACTTTATTACTTGCTAAACAATTTGGTAAACTTGCCTAATCCAACTATCAAGTTTTTGGCACCGCTGCCGGGGACTGTTGATATTTTCGACTAAGCAATTAAAAGAGCAAATAGTCACTTTAGTCCCTGGCTCTGCATCTCGCTGTCACATAGGTCCCTGATTCAGGATTAAATACAAACAAGTCCCTGACTCTACACTTCCGTTATCACTTTAGTCCCTGCCGTTAAAAAAATCTGTTAAGTAATGATGTGGCACGCTGACAAGGAGTATGACGTGTCATAGGGACTAAAGTGAAAGTAAAAAAATGGTCACTTTGGTCCCTGAATCGAAAATCAATATCCTCAATTTACTGTTAGATCCCTGACTGTGTATACTTACTGTCAGTTAGGTCCCTGAATCGAAA
This sequence comes from Medicago sativa, assembly GCF_051527215.1. NCBI lineage: Eukaryota > Viridiplantae > Streptophyta > Magnoliopsida > Fabales > Fabaceae > Medicago > Medicago sativa. Next base: position 32,856,387 of record NC_140755.1, on the reverse strand, counting down.
ATCAATATCCTCAATTTACTGTTAGGTCCCTGACTGTGTATACTTACTGTCTGTCAGTTCCCTAATAGTAAACACGAAATTAGGGGTCAAAATCCAAATGCACGTCTGAATGAACTACAAATGCTTACATCTTTCATGCCAACTCCAAGGGATCCGAGACCAACTATGTGATGTTTGTTAGTTTATTTATGTACCGAAATTGCTAAATTATAAGCATAACCGTGGTGCGATATTTTGTTTAATATTTTGCTGAATCATTATGTAATGACTTGTTGAATTATATGCCCAAATATGGTGCAATCTTTTAATTACTCTATGGTTGACATTAATGACTTAATAGTTATGTTATGGAAACATTTGTTATTAAACTTTGGAATAATTTTTATAAGTGTTATAATAATATTTTGATATCTAGCACAAATACCTTAGTGTTGAGTAAGTAACATGTTAAACTAACAACTTGCCAAGGATCTTAGTGAAATTTCGTGTTTAATGTCAGGGACCTAACTGATAATAAGTACACACAGTCAGGGACCTAACAGTAAATTGAGGATATTGATTTTCGATTCAGGGACCAAATGACCATTTTTTACTTTCACTTTAGTCCCTGTGACACGTCATACTCCTTGTCAACGTGCCACATCATCATTTAACAGATTTTTTTAACAGTAGGGACTAAAGTGATAACGGAAGTGTAGAGTCAGGGACTTGTTTGTATTTAATCATGAGTCAATGACCTATGTGATAGCGAGGTGCAAAGTCAGGGACTAAAATGACTATTTGCTCCAATTAAAATTACTTATTTCTATCTTTATTTTTCAGTCATTTAAATTTCAGTCATTTATTTTTCCGTCATTTAGTTTTATGTTTCCAAAATTCAAAAAAACCAAAAAAAATCAAATATTTCAAAATTACCAAAAAAAAGAAGTCCTAGTTGAGTCATTTGTATTTTTTAGAGTCTAGTTATCCATTTAGTTTCTTTTCCATTACCGTTACTAACATAGTTTATTTTTTGTTTTGCATTTAGTTTGTTTTTCCATTTAGTACTAACCCATTTTGTTTTTCTTTTCATTTAGGAACTAACCCATTTTTGTTTTCTTTTAGAGTCTTAGTTTTAGGTCATATTTAACATTGCATTTTAGGGAGTCGTAGAAAAAATAACGGTTGTTATAATATCTACAATAGACCGAGTCTAGTTTAATTGGGTTATTTAATTAGAGTTAGTACAACTCAATTTTGCATTTATAATTAGTATTAGCGTTTATGATTAATAGTTATAGAGTCTTAGGTTTTATAACATTAGGTATTAGCTATAATAGTTAATTTAAATCGAGTTTGCATTACATTTTGATATTATGAGTTAATCATGTCTAGAAACTTAGGAAGTTAATCTTAGGATTAATAATCAAGTAACTAAAATTTAGCTAATAAAACAATTATCATACTCTTTTGCTAGAATATGAACTTGTTGTTTTATTGTATCAGGATAACAGTTGCTATCAAAGATGTCAATGGAAAACAATTTTCTCAAGTAGGCGAATATCCTTGGAGTCCTGATCAAAAAACACCATGATATCATCCTGGACCTGAGGCACATGAACTGGAAGAAGAACCAAGTCATCATTACATCAATTGTTACTATGAGTATGGATTACGAGAATATAAACCTTAATAATCAGATGAAACTGTGAACCTACCTTAACTTGGTGCAACACTTAACACTAGCTATGTAATTGGGAAAACTTTGACCATGAACAGGGATTAATTCGAGGAATACCTAAGTGAAGATGAAAGTACTGATGCTTTCAAATCCGAAGGTACTGAAGCCTTCGAAGTTAAAGGTATTAATGCCTTTGAAGAGGAAGGTATTGAGGCCTTCCCAAATGAAGTCAACTACCAAGCAAAGACAGAACAAGGTCAAGGAATCAGCTTTGATCATTTCTTACAAAGGTAAACAAGATCTACAGTCTAAATGCCAACAAAAGAAATGCTTGAGTAGAATCCTTGTTGCATGAGAATTTTGCAAGACTTTGTTCAACTGGAAGAGTAACCTACAAAAGAAGAATGGTTATCCTTAGCTCGAGATTGGCATGCCAACACTAAAGTGGAGAAACATATCAAAATCAAGGATCCTGGGAGCTTCAATATTCCTATATCAATCAATGGTGTGTTTCTTGGGATCGCTTTATGTGATTTAGGGGCAAGCACAAACCTGACGTTGCTAGCAACATTCTACAAAATCAAAGGGCTAAGAATGATTGAAGCTGAAAAACTTGTGGGGGGTAGCTGACGGAACAAAACAAGAAGCAGAGGGAGTGTTGATTGATGTCCAAGTTGAAGTAGGAAATTTTAAATTCTTGGTGGACATAGTGGTTCGAGACATGCCTGAATGTCCAATAACACTAGAAAGACTCTTCTTAGCTACAGAAAAAGATCGTATCAACTTAGAATACAAGGAGATTGTGCTTGAATCTAAAGGTGACTATTTGATACATCACTTGCCTCAAGGAAACATCTGAGAGTAGGTACTGAATGCCATGCAGTGGCAACAACTGACCGGCCTAAATCTCTAGAGATCAAAGAACCGACAAGAAGAGAACATCCACTGAAGGAAAAAGGAATCAACATGAACACGAGAGGTAATGTGGAAAGAGCTATTGAGGGTTCTTAGAAAGATAAGGAAGACAACTTTGACACTGGGGACTGTGTCATGCTTAGATATCCAGCTGATTTCTATGGTTTTTGTGGAAGGAAAGCTAGGAAAGGATGGGACAGACCATTCATAATAAAAAAGTTTGTGAGAATAGAGATTGTGATATGGGATGAAGTCATGTGGTACACATATGTTGATCCAAGTGAGATAACGATGGTAGAGTATCATGTTGGTGAAGGTGAACCTGATGAATATGAACCAACACCAAAGAAGCCTAGGAACAATGCTTAGACATATCCGTCGGGCTCGGGACATTAAACATGCGCTGATAGGAGGCAACCTATTTCGTCAAGGTAATGACTCAAAAGAAGTACTTGATAGGAGGCAACCTATTGATCGTCGGGACTCATACGTTAAACAAGCGCTGAATGGAAGACAACCCATTAGTTTATTTTCTTTCATTTTTCTTTTCTGCTAAGCTGAGATTATTTTCCATCATTTTTCTTTTCTGCTAAGCTGAGATTTCCTGACTAATCAATTTCATTTCTTAAATCTGTTGCTAATCCTCATTATTATTTTATAAAATTTTATTCTTTTGCATTTACATACACAACCTTTCCTTTTATACTTTAACATTTTTTTAGTCGTAGGAAGTCGTTTCAAGCATTTACGGTGGAGTCTAGTTTACCCCATTTAAGAGCACAATACTTTCTGGAGCTAGCTAGTGAAGGTACTAATAGGATCACCATCTCTTTTCCGAATAGCATAACCGGTAAGATTTAGAGCCAAATATTTCCATATCCATTCTAGGTTGTTTAGATACTTAATTAAATATTAATTAAGTATCTAAACAACCTAGAATAGATAGGGTTTAAATTAATTAATTAAATTTTAACAGACAACCTTCTTGCTCAACAGAAGATTGCCCAGATAAACCTGGAGAATGCCCTAAACAACGAAGAAGCTTTCTGGCAGGAAAGAGCCAAATCTCAATGGCATCTTGAGGGGGAAAGAAACACCAAATACTTCCAAAGGCTTGGTAAAATCAAATCCAAAACCAAACCCATTACAGCTATCAGTGTTGATGAGGATATTGTTTCTGATCCAGAGCAAATTGCTTCTCATTTTAAAAATCACTTTCAAAATTTATTTTCTTCTAACATTTTTTTGCAGGTGGACAACTTAGTGGAGGAGGTCATCCCCAATATGATTTCTGCCAACACTAACTCTCTGTTAACCATGGTTCCTTCTCATGAGGAGATAAAAAGGGCGGTTTTTGAGCTTAACAAGGATAGTGCCCCTGGGCCTGATGGGTTTGGAGCAATTTTTTATCAATCTTTCTGGAACATTGTTGAATATGATGTGTGCAATGCAGTCATGGAATTCTTCACTAAGGGCTGGATTCTTCCAAACTTCAACTCTAATACTTTGATTCTAATCCCTAAAACTGAGAATGCTAATACAGTTGAACAGTTTATACCTATTGCCCTTGCAAACTTTAAATTCAAGATCATTACAAAGATTCTAGCAGACAGATTGGCACCAATTATGAAAACTATCATTTCTGAGGAGCAAAGAGGCTTCATTCAAGGAAGGAATATTAGAGACTGTATATGCACAACCTCAGAAGCAATCAATTTGTTGAACAACAAATCTTTTGGAGGCAATGTGGCTTTTAAAGTAGACATAGCAAAAGCATTTGATACAATAGAATGGGTTTTTTTATTGAAAGTTTTAAAACAGTTTGGCTTTAATGATGTTTTTTGCAATTGGATTCAGGTCATTCTGGAATCAGCTTTTCTATTAATGGCAAACAGCATGGTTATTTCAATTGTAAAAGAGGCGTGAGGCAGGGAGACCCCTTATCACCTCTTCCATTTTGTCTTGCTGAAGATGTCTTAAGCAGAGGTATCAGGAAACTTGTGGAACTTGGAAGTTTGGAGCTTATCAAAGGATCTAGAAATTCTTTTGTCCATTCTCATACTCTTTATGCAGATGATATAATGGTGTTCTGCAAAGCCAAAGCATCCTCAATACAAGCTTTGAAGGAGTTATTTCAAAGGTATGCTTCCATCTATGGACAATTTGTCAACCCTGCTAAATCAACTCTATACGCTGGATCTATTTCTTCAGCCAGAATTCAGCAGATAGCATCAAATATTGGCTTCAACATTGGTTCCTTACCGTTCAATTATCTTGGTGTGCCTATCTTTAGAGGTAAACCGAAAGTCTCCCATCTCCAACCTATTGCAGATAGAATCAAAAAAAATTAGCAGCTTGGAAAGCATCGCTTTTATCTATTGCAGGTAGAGTTCAGTTAGTAAAATCTGTCATCCAAGGAATGTTGACTCATAGCATTTCAATCTATTGCTGGCCTAAATCTCTTCTCAACAACTTAGAGAAATGGATCAGGAACTTCATTTGGAGTGGTGATGTGGAAAAAAGGAAATTAGTAACAGTTTCTTGGAGAAAAATTTGCTTGCCTATTAATCAAGGAGGATTAGGGTTGAGATCTCTATCCTCTCTGAATGAAGCTGCTAATCTCAAACTTTGTTGGGATCTCAGAGTTTCCAATCAACCTTGGGCGAAGCTGCTGCAAAGTAGATGTATTAGAAGCTTGAAGCCAATTTCTTATCATATTCATTCTTCTATATGGAGTAGCATCAAGAGCCAATTTCAATTTGTTTCTGATCATTCTGGTTGGTTGATAGGTAAAGGTGATAGGGTTAATTTTTGGAATGATAACTGGTGTGGAATGTCCATATCCTCTTTGTTACACCTCCCTGAATCCATCTCTCAGCATCTTAAAGCCTCAGTTGCAGACTTTATCAGTGATGGTACTTGGAGAATTCCTAATTCTGTTCATCTAATTTTTCCCTCTTTATCTTCAATTGTGCAGCAAATATCCATCCCTATTGAAGTAGTTGAAGATAAGTTGGTCTGGCATGGTTTGGCTAATGTAGATCTTTCTCTTAAGGAGGCTTATTCCCTTAAATCTCCAGTTGGTCAAAACATTCATTGGTCTAAACATGTTTGGAGCAGAGATATCCCGCCCTCTAAGTCATTGCTTTGTTGGAGGATGATGCATGGCAGAATTCCAACGGATGATACCTTAATGATTAGAGGATGTAGCATGCCCTCTATATGTTCGAATTGCTTTAAGGAATCCGAGACATCTTTTCATCTATTTTTTGATTGCTCATTTGCTAAGCATTTCTGGACTTGGCTTTCAGATATTCTTCATCTATCTATTCATATTTCTAATGTGGAGGACATATGGAAGATTTGTGACAAAAACTGGTCTCCCCAATGTAAGGTGGTTATTCAAGCCTGCCTAGTCATTGTTATTAATGCAATCTGGTTTAGGAGGAACCAGGTTAGGTTTCAAGACAAGATCATACACTGGAAGATTATTTTAAATAATATCATCTCTTCAGTCTACGTGTCAGGGTCAAACACCACAAAGGCAGCTACTCCGGACATGAGGGAGTTCTCCATTCTAAAATACTTTAGAGTCCCATTTCATCCTCCTAAAGCACCTATAATCAAGGAAGTTATTTGGTCTCCTCCAATTTTCAACTGGATTAAGGTGAACACTGATGGAGCTGCATCAAAAAATCCTCCTAATCCATCTGCAGGAGGTATTTTCAGAAACAAGGAAGGTATTTGTTTAGGTTGCTTTGCACAGAATTTGGGAAATGTTAATGCTTACAACGCAGAGCTGATGGCTGCCATGCTTGCTATGGAATCTGCTCTTCATAACGGTTACAATCACTTATGGCTGGAAACCGATTCACAATTGGTATGTTTAGCTTTGAAGTCATCTTCTTGTGTTCCTTGGACATTAAGAAACAGGTGGAACAATTGCTTAGCTTTCGCCAGAAGCATCAATTTCACTTTTTCTCACATTTATAGGGAGGGAAACTCTTGTGCTGATGGAATGGCTAATATTGGACTCAATCTCCCACTCAATCATTTTGCTTGGTACAGTTCTATCCCTGACAATATCAGGGGAGAGTACATTAGGAATAGGACGGGTTTACCTAACTTTAGGTTTGTACATTTTTAAAAGGTTTTGGCCTAGTCCCCCTTTTCTTTCTTGTACTCTTTTGTTTTGTTTAATATATTTGGGTTGATGCTCTTTGCATCAACCTCTTTTTGACAAAAAAAAAAAAATAGATACCTAATTAAATACTTCCAATATATGACTGTTCCATATGGATGTTATTTTTTCTCGAATTTGCGGCCGTTCTTTATGGACGATCGATTAGATTATTATACACACGAGGAATTTTTTTTCTTTGGTACCTTGAGCCATTCTAGCTACCTTTATTATTATTATTATTATTATTATTATTATTATTATTATTATTATTATTATTATTATTATTATTATTATTATTATTATTATTATTATTATTATTATTATTATTATTATTATTATTATTATTATTATTATAATCCTCTGTGAAACCAATTTGAGCCTCCAGACGAACAATTCTTTTATGTTACTTGGTGACGAGTCATGTGACAGCCCTGAACCTTATTGCACCTTGTTTGATTTCACTTTGAGTTAGATATGAATTATTATGACTGCGTATGCATTGAAACTAAGTTTGGGGTTCTTCTTTGGAATTAGCAATATCTTAAGTTTGGGGTGGGGTAACAGTAGAATATATTTTGTCAGAAAAATTGATCTACACAATATATATATATATATATATATATATATATATATATATATATATATATATATATATATATATATATATATATATAGAGACAAAAAGAAAGAAAAAAAAAAGAGCCAAAAAATTTGGTCTCTTCAACAAAATTATGTCAAAGACAAATAGTTCTACTATTTTATCCATCTTGTCTGATACAAGGAAGGAAAAGGTTGGCAACACATCAATGTTTAGTAGGAATCCCTAGGTTAGTGACCTAACTCCAAGTTTCTTTGTTAGCCTACTTTCCCAAATATATGCACCTTAACCTAAGCCAAGTTATAACCCTTAAAGTCCTCAAAGTGTGTCTATAGTTTAACTTTGACTGTTTGTTTAGAATTGTTTCAAATTTACAGCAAGATACATTCATTTGACCATTGGAGTGGGAAAATGTTGTGACCAGCCCTACTGGCTTTAGGAGATACATATGTGTATCATAGAAAATAGTGTGGCTAGGAATATAGTACTCTCTCCTAGTTGGTCCCGCTTGAATGTAACGTGGTAAGTTAGTTGCTGCTATGTTGTAGATGTGATGAAAGACGTCCTGAGCACAATTCCCGAAAAGGTATGTTTTTCTTGAAAAAAATGCAAAGAATAACTTATGTTTTTCTTTCATTACTTGAGGATTTGCAACAATGTAAGTTTGGGGTTGTGATGATAGATCATCTTACGTTATTCTTATCATGTTTTTCAGTCTTTTTCGGTAGGTTTTACTAGCAAAACAGAGGAGTATTAGAGTAATTGCCTATGATTTCAGGACATTTGTAATGTTTTCTATATTAGAGTCTGTAATCGGAGTTTTCCTGAAACATAGCAATTTTAGGGTGTTCTTGGAGAAATTCACGAAGAAATCATGCAAATCGGCAAAGCAAGACATCCGAAGATTTATGTGGTTCTTGGGAAGACGAAGATAGAAGATTCAAGAGGCCTCATAAGACTTTACAACAGAAGGAATTGTGTTCCCAATTTCCAAGAAATCTTACTTTGAAGAGCACTAAGTTTGCACTGAAGCGCCTGAGCGCATGGAAAAAGTGCCTGGGCGTATGAAGGCGGTCTACAGAAGTGCCTGGCGCATGGAAAATGCCAGGCGTATGAACAAAAGCGCAAGGCACATGAAACAAGCGAATGGCGCATGAATGAGGCGCCTAACGCATGGCCTATGAGCAGGGCGCATGTTGCCTTGTGGAAAAAGTTTCTTTTTGTAACTTTTTCGCCCTTAGAAAACCCGTTATTTTGGCCCAAAACCGATGGAAACTTTCCCTATAAATATTGCCTTCCACATTCAAAATTTCTCATTCAGAACTGGAGCAGTTCAAGAGGAAGGCGATTCTAGGAGTCAAGGAGTTATATATTCTCCTATCTTTTCTAGGGTATCTTTTTATCTTTTTGTATCTTGTCTTTAGTTACCGAGTGTAACTAAGTAGTTATAGGTTAGAGTTCTAAGATGAACCTTTGTTTATTTTGTTGGATAATTATTTAATTATATGTCGTTTATTTAGTTATTTTCTGTTGGTTATTTAGTTTTATTAGCCTAGATTTATTTCTGTGGTAGACGCAATGTAACGCCCAAATTTATTATTTATTTATTTTATTGAGTTTTAGTGTCTTTTAATATAATTTATTTGAATAATTGTGATATGTTATATGTTGGTATTTATCAGTAGTTATTATGAGCTTTATTTAGTGGAGGAATTATTAATTAAAATAGAATATTGAGGCTGAGGGGCAGAATGGGAATAAGGGAGAAAAACTAAGTTAAGAATAGGAAATTAGAAAGTCAGAATACATAATACGTAGAAACTGCTTTTGGGAGAAAAAGGGAGAAAGTGAAGAATTAAAGAAGAGAAGAGGAGCAAGCTTGTAGATTCCAAATTCAACCAATCTAAGGAAAGCATGGGACTAGCTTCTCTAATATGGGTTTATAATTCTGAAATAGGGTTTAACATGGTTGTTGTTGTTGTCTGATTTTGATTCTCAGAGAAATTAGGTTTAGATTTGGAATTGATTGTTGAAAAAGTAGATAATTCAATGAATTCATGATTAACTGCTGCTGTTGTTGTTATGAGATGTGTTGTTGATGAATTGATACCATGGGTTTTCATAATTATGGAATTGTGGTGTGAATTGAGTTGTTGTTGAGAGTTTTGGTGAAACATTGTTGAAATTGTTGAATTATGTTGAAATGATGTTTTAATTTCAAGTTCTATATGGTTTTGATTGTCATTTAAGTACATAAACCTAAAGACAGACTTTGGGGACACATTGGGGTGTTGGGTGACTCAAAATTGGGGTTTTGGGTGAAAAATTGTGAAAAACCCGTAAGAACAGGAGGAAACTCGCTTGAAGTTCGCTTATGGCGAGTTCTCTCTAGAAAGTACTCGCTTATGGCTAAAAACTCGCTTACAGCGAGTTACTCCATGAGGATTGTGTTAATCTCAATTTAGCAATATGGTTAATATCTAGGTTGTGTAAATTTTATAAGTGCCCTAGGCAGTAGGTTTGATTGCATAAAAGTAAATAAGCTTTAATTAAAAGTTGTTAAGAAAATAAGAAGAGAGATGAGATCAGATCATTTGAATCCTCTGATTACATCCGTTTGGTACACTGCACCTATTTCCTATGAATATTTCTGTAGTTTCACGATGGTTAACTAAAATAGTCCTCATCAATCCTTATGCGGTATAATATTCATTGAAAGTTTTAAACACGTTAACCTAGTATCACAAATAAATGATTATCTATTCCTAGACTAATCATGTTTATTTGAACAATTCAATTGGGAATAAGTTGTAAGCTAGGGTCAGTAGTCATACAATCTTACCAATTCATATTATATGGTGTCAATATATAAAAAGCATTAAGAATAATTGGATTGAATAAAACTAGATTGATATTCATGAGAAATAGAGTTTCACAGCACATGGTTCAAACATGATTACATCAGAATCATCTCAGACCTAATCTCTAAGAGATTTAACTACTCATAGTTTGAATTACAAATAGCGTAATCAATTGAAGCATAAAAACATATACAAACTGACTATTAGTCAGAACCCTTCTTTCTGAAACTAAACCAACTTAAATAGCCAAAACCGCGTCTAAAATCGTGATACGATCCTCAGTAATCGTAAAGCGATTTGCCTTAAGTTACTAGGATTCTTCAGAAATAACTTTTCACAATCGTGTCATGATTTGGCCAACGTGATACATTTTTTTAGGCAGAAGCAACTTGAAAATCTGGTCATAAAATCGTGATGGCAACATTTCCTCAGTAATCGTGTCATGATGCAACATTTCTTCTATTCTTCGGTTTTCCTACTTTTTTGCACCTCTAGACTGTCTAAAATTGCTATGAACTCCAAATATCTCATGGAAATACATTAGAAATTACGTAATGACAGGATGTCATCAAGTGCCAGCATAAATAGAGTCTTTGAGAAGAATTATCTCGTTGGCCCTTTTGCTGATATGGATAATCCCGTTGGAAAATCTTTGGAATTTCCTTTGCTGATAGAAGAATTATCCATTGCTCTCTTCGTTCCTTATGTCCTTTGTCTGGTTGTGCACGTAAACGGAAGAAGAGAAAAGAACTGCTCTATCAGATACTATGATAGAGACAACTCACAGAATAAGACAAAAGCTTAAGTGGATTCTGGGTCACTCAGATCCAAGTAGCAAGTTAGATTTTGTGTCTGATGTCCTTCACTAAATTTGTGGAGATCACTCCCCAGCTTCTGTGAGACATCCTTGTTCTAAGGACGTTGACTTCTGGTTGACCAACCTGTAGATCTACCAGCTTAGCCTTTTAAGCTTCCCAGTCTGCTATTCTGGCACGTTAGACTTAAGATGTTCCAAACGATGTTCCAACACAGTACACAGAAATACCAGATGTTGTATATGATGTTCAGAACATTAAGCTAACAGACATAAACATAATAAAGTAAACTAACAAACAGGAAAGAAAAGAGGCACAGAGAAATTGTTAACCCAGTTCGGTGCAACGTCACTTACTCTGGGGGCTACCAAGCCAGGAAGGAAATCCACTAGTGCAGTCCGTATTCAAAAGCTCTCAGCAAACCACGTTTGCACTTGTGACCTTGGACCTACCCCAACTAGACTTCAACCTAGGAACTCCTAGATCTGAGATCCCATCTCACTCCCTTACAACTGATCACAAACCCCTGTGATTCCCAAATTACAGACTCAACTCAAATGAGGTTACCCTTAAAAATAACAACTTGTAACTTTGCTTAAAGGCTTAGATGCAGTTCACAATCTACCTAGCTCCTTACTTAAAAGCTTCGGAGTAGTGTACAGTATTACAACTCAAAGCACAGTCCTAAACATGCATCAAGATGATACACGAACGGCTCACAAGATATAAGACTCAAAACCTAAATAAAACTCTATTTTGTAAACCAATGTCTTGAATAATTCTTTAGGTCTTGCAGCCTCCTTTATATACTGAAGCAAGGCGTGTCATTCCTTCAATCATGCTTTAGATCGGATCAGTGACTTATTGATTAAGCAACATGGACGGATATGGAAACTCCTAGAAAGTAGGCTCGTTAAAAGTCACCTTAAAAATACTTTCCTAAGTCATTTTAACAATTCTTTAAGAAATCACATATGTTCTGATCTCATCATAATTGCACACGGTTCAGACCAACTCAAGCTGGCGTGGATTCCTTCAATCAAGCAAGCGCGTGCGTAAACATAGGCAAAGCACAGAACGTACAGACCAGGTCTGGATGTTGGAACATTGTGTTCCACATCTGAATTGAATATTTGTTTTAGTCAAAATGAAGCCAACATACAAATATCCAACAATCTCCCCCTTTGGCAAATTTTTGGCTAAAACAAATTCAGCCCACACCTGTTAAAACAGAGAGATAGCACACGCAACCTTTCCTTCAATCTTCACAATTAAAATCTTCCTTGAAGAAAGGTTCACATTCTCAGACTTCTAAAAGATACCAAAATATAGTTCTTCAGTCATCACACATAATCTTCAGGACTAGAAGCAGTATATTACAGGTCTCAGATTCTGCTTCCATTATTTTCACACAACAATTAACATATGGAATTATGCAGACAAGAGAAACTAAAAGGTATCAGAGAGAAAATCAGAGTCTTGCAGCAGAGGACGTATAAGGAAAAATAAATTCCTGTACATCCTAGACAGACAGTCAACTGTCACAACACGCTACTTAGAGAAATATAGAAACAATATTTAGTAGCTCAAACCATCAGGATGTTCCAACATCCACAAGAACATTTAGGGACACAGAAGTTTACTCCCCCTCAAAGAGTACAAACAGATATCTTTTACTCCCCCTGAATACATGCACTATATATATATATATATATATATATATATATATATATATATATATATATATTTTATACAAGAATACCAAAAAATAAAATCACCAGAAATCCAGAAACAGATGTCTCAACATCTGCAAGCACATAGTCAGGAAACATACAGGCATGGATATATCTACTGCCCCTTTTTAGCCATAAAATATGCCAAATTGAGAACTGATAAAAGCATAAATTATAGCTAAAAGTACCTGACACTGTGAACAGTGTTGCTCCGTAGTTTCTCAAATTACTTGACATCTAAGGCTTTTGTGAGGATGTCAGCCAGTTGTTCTTCAGTTGTCACATGCTCCATAGTTACTACCTTGTCTTCAACAAGGTCCCTAATGAAGTGATGCCGAATATCAATGTGCTTTGTTCTGCTATGTTGTATAGGATTCTTGGAGATGTTGATAGCACTTAAATTGTCACAGTACAATGTTAGAACATTTTGTTAAACATCATACTCTTCCAGCATTTGGTTCATCCAGACTAACTGAGAGCAGCTACTACCTGCAGCAATATATTCTGCTTCTGCTGTTGATAGAGACACAGAATTTTGTTTCTTGCTGAACCAAGATACCAGATTGTTTCCAAGGAAGAAACAACCTTCTGAAGTACTTTATCTGTCATCTGCACTACCTGCCCAATCTGCATCACAATAGCCAATCAACGTGCAACTTCCACTGTGAGAATAGAGAATTCCATAGTCTGTGGTGCCATTTATGTACTTCATAATCCTCTTGACTTGAACAAGATGACTCATTTTAGGATCTGCTTGATATCTAGCACAAACCCCTACAACAAAAGTTATGTCAGGTCTGCTTGCTGTAAGATATAGGAGACTTCCAATCATGCTTCTGTACAGGCTTTGATCAACAGCTACACCATTTTCATCTTTGGATAGCTTTACGTGAGTGGCTGCTGGTGTTCTTTTATGACTGGCATTGTCTAGCCCGAACTTCTTCACAATATTATTGGCATACTTGCTCTTAGAGATGAAAGTTGTGTCTTCCATCTGCCTGACTTGCAGACCAAGAAAGTAAGTCAGTTCTCCCACAAGACTCATCTCAAATTCAGACTGCATCTGATGAACAAATGTTGAACCATTTGATTCGACATTCCTCGAAACACAATGTCATCAACATAGATCTGTGCAATCATGAGTCGTCATTTGTCCTTCTTAATAAACAAGGTATTGTTAGTACCTCCCTTCTTGTATCCTTGATGGGTCAGAAATTCTGTGAGTCTTTCATACCAAGCCCTAGGTGTTTGCTTTAACCCATACAGTGCCTTCTTCAGCTTGTACACATGATCAGGAAAATTTGGATCAACAAATCCCTTTGGCTGTTCAACATAGACTTCTTCATGGAGATACCCATTTAAAAAGGCACTCTTCACATCCATCTGAAACAATTTGAACTTCAGGATACAAGCCTCTCCCAAAAGTAACCTGATAGATTCCAGTCTGGCTACAGGTGCAAATGTTTCATCAAAGTCTAATCCCTCTACTTGTGTATAACCTTGTGCTACCAGTCTTGCCTTGTTTCTGGTTACAGTGCCATTTTCATCTGACTTGTTTTTGTAGATCCATTTTGTTCCAATGACATTTATGTCATTTGGTCTTGGCACCAGATCCCATACTTCACTTCTTTTGAACTGGTTGAGTTCTTCTTGCATAGCTTCAATCCACAAATCATCAGTGAGAGCTTCCTTTACATTTTTAGGTTCAAATTTGGACACAAAACAGGAATTGGTGACAACATCATTAGATCTCCTGGTTATGATTCCTTGATCTGGATCTCCAATAATGAGCTCTTGAGGATGATTCTTCTGAACTCTGATTGATGGTCCTTTCCTTGATTCTGCATTCTCCAGTTCAGTATCTTCAGAGTTAGTCTCAGGTTCTTCATCAGCTTCAGGCCTTACTTTCTCTTGAGCGGATGTTTCAGGATATGCTTCAACACCTGGTACAACTTCAAGCATTGGTTCTTTAACCATATCATCTACCACTACATTGATGGATTCCATAACAACTTGAGTTCTGTTGTTAAACACTCTATAGGCTCTGCTGTTAGTAGATTAACCAAGAAAAACTCCTTCATCACTCTTTGGGTCCATTTTTCTTTTGTAATCTCTATCTGCTAGAATGTAACACTTGCTACCAAAGACATGAAAGTAACTTACAGTAGGCTTTCTTTCCTTCCATAGCTCATACAAGGTAGTTGTAGTACCTGTTCTCAGAGTGACTCTGTTATGAACATGACAAGTTGTATTCATAGCTTCAGCCCATAAATAAAGAGGTAGGTGTTTAGCATGTAACATGACTCTGGCAGATTCTTGTAGAGTCCTATTCTTCCTTTCCACCACTCCATTCTGTTGAGGTGTTATGGGAGATGAGAATTCATGCCTGATTCCTTCATCTGCACAAAATTCATGAAATCTGGAGTTTTCAAACTCTGTTCCATGATCACTTTTTATCCTGACAATACCTCTATTTTTCTCTCTTTGTAGTTGGATGCAAAGTTCCTTGAGTGATTTCTCTCTGATGAAGTTCACCCTTGTAAATCTTGAAAAGTCATCAACAACCACCAGAACATACTTCTTTCCACCAATGCTAGCAACTTGCATGGGTCCTATTAAATCAATATGAAGAAGTTCAAGAGTTTTTGTGGTTCCATGATGTTCCAACCTAGGATGGGACATCCGAGTCTGTTTACCAACTTGACATTCACCACAAATATTGCTATCAGTGATTTCTAGTTTGGGTAAACCTCTGATTGCTTCTAGAGAGATAGCTTTCTTTATTCCTTGCATATTCAAGTGACCTAGTTTTTGATGCCACAGTTTTACCTCTTCAACTTTGCTCAGCATGCATGAGGATATGAGAGCCTGTTCTTGAGAAATCCATAAGTAGCAGTTATCCTTAGACCTAGTACCCTTCATACTCACCTTACCCTTCTTATCTATGATCTGACACTCAGTTTTACTGAAACCTACACTTAGCCCCTAATCACATAATTGACTAATACTAATCAGGTTGGCAGCCAGCCCTTTGACCAACAAGACGTTATTCAGTCTTGGTGATCCTTCACTAACTAAGTCTCCAATCCCCACAATCTTTCCTTTAGCACCATCCCCAAATGTGACATAACTTTTGGCATAAAGTCTGACATTTCTTAGAAAATTGTCCATCCCTGTCATGTGACGAGAACACCCACTATCAAAGTACCAATCTTCATTGGAGGATGCTCTTAAGGAGGTATGGGTTATTAGACCTAAGCATTTTGGTTTCCACTCCTTCTTGACCCCTCTCAAGTTTGAATTAGGTTGATGTTGTCTAGGTACACCATACAGATCATAACAAACAGATGTTTCATGACCCTGTCTGTGGCAAAAATGACACTTCCAAGGGAGATTCTCTTTTACTGAGTCAGTTTTAGGATGTTGTACAGAATGTTCCAACATTGGACCTCTATCAGTGACATTATCTGCTATAAATGAGGGGACAAACTTAATTTTCTTTACTGGCTTTCCCTTCTTGGCCTTATGATAGTGTTCTAAAGTCTGACTATAGCTACTGTTTTGTTGTTCCTGTTTCAGGTGTTCATGTGTAAAGCCTATGCCATTTGGTTTGTCTATCACTTGACCTTCTAACATCCTATCTAGAACATCAGTTCCAGTGGTCATCATTCTAACTTGTTTAAGGACATTATCAAGTTGAGAATTGAGTAACATTACCTCTTTGTTTAGATCGGAGATTTTAACCAGATGACCAATCCTTTCTTCCTGAAGATGATTAATGATTTCTTCCTGCTCCATCACATGCCTGGAAGTGCTATCATCATGAATGTCTTGATAACCACGAGGCACAGGTACTTTCTCATAGTCAGAATCTTCATTTTCAGACTCAGGTTCCACTCTTCTAGTCATAGCACTGACACGTTTAGCAGCATCACTATCAACATCTCCATTTGTTCCTTCATCATCACACCAGGACACAATCATCCGTTTCTTTTGCTTCTTGAGAAAAGTTGCACATTCAGTTCTGATGTGACCATAACCTTCACACTCATGACATTGCACACCTTTGTATCGGCTGTTTTTCTCTTCATTTTTATCATACCTTTGATTACCTTGTTGCCTGTCAGTGTTCCATCTGATGTTCCACCCATTACCTCTGGATCTGCTACTTACTTGTTTGAGAATCTTGTTAAACTGTCTCCCTAGCATTACAAAGTCCTCTGACAGATTCCCATCCTCTATGCACTCTTCCAATCCTTCATCATCAGCTGTGTATGCTTCGAAGGCTATGCCTTTTCCCTTCTTCTCAGATCTGTTATCAACAACAAGCTCAAAGTTTTGAAGAGAACCTATGAGCTCTTCCACCTGCATGTTGGATACGTCTTGGGCTTCCTCAATGGCTGTGACCTTCATGTCAAATCTCTTTGGCAGAAATCTGAGAATTTTTCTCACCAATTTTTCATCTGACATTTTTTCTCCAAGAGAGTCAAAGGAATTGGCAATGTCAAGGACATTCATGTAGTAATCCTGTATAGTCTCATCCTTTTGCATTCTTAGACTTTCAAACTTGGTCGTCAGGAGTTGAATCCTTGAGCTCTTCACCTTGGAGGTACCTTCATGAGCTGTCTTCAAGATGTCCCAAGCATCTTTGGCAACATCACACTTTTTGATAAGTCTGAACATATTTTTGTCCACTCCATTGAAAAGGGCATTTAGGGCCTTGGAGTTTGCAAGAGACAGTTCATCTTCAGGCAGTGTCCACTCATCTTTGTTGCCATCTTTGTCAAGAACAACTGGATGTTCCCAACCTTTCATCACAGCCTGCCAAGTCTTGCTGTCAATAGACTTGAGATAGGTACTCATACGTGACTTCCAGTAGTCATAGTTTGTTCCATCTAGTAACGGTGGTCTGTTAACGAAACCTCCTTCTTTCTCCATATTGCCAGAATAGATCTCCTCTGGATCTCACCCAATAACAGGCAGGGTGCCTGCTCTGATGCCAATTGTTATTCTGGCACGTTAGACTTACGATGTTACAAACGATGTTCCAACACAGTACACAGAAATACCAGATGTTGTATATGATGTTCAGAACATTAAGCTAACAGACATAAACATAATAAAGTAAACTAACAGACAGGAAAGAAAAAAGGCACAGAGAAATTGTTAACCCAGTTCGGTGCAACGTCACCTACAGGAAGGAAATCCACTAGTGCAGTACGTATTCAAAAGCTCTCAGCAAACCACATTTGCACTTGTGACCTAGGATCTACCCCAACTAGACTTCAACCTAGGAACGCCTAGATCTGAGATCTCACCTCACTCCCTTACAACTAATCACCAACCCCTGTGATTCCCAAATTACAGACTCAAGTCAAATAAGGTTACCCTCAAAAATAACAACTTGCAACTTTGCTTAAAGGCTTAGATGCAGTTCACAATCTACCTAGCTCCTTGCTTAAAAGCTTCGGAGTAGTGTACAATATTACAACTCAAAGCACAATCCTAAACATGCATCAAGATGATACACGAAAGGCTCACAAGATATAAGACTCAAAACCTAAACAAAACTCTATTTTGTAAACCAATGTCTTGAATAATTCTTCAGGTCTTACAGCCTCCTTTATATACTGAAGCAAGACGTGTCATTCCTTCAATCATGCTTCAGATCGGATCAGTGACTTATTGATTAAGCAACATGGACGGATATGGAAACTCCTAGAAAGTAGGCTCATTAAAAGTCACCTTAAAAATACTTTCCTAAGTCATTTTAACAATTCCTTAAGAAATCACATATTGTCTGATCTCATCATAATTGCACACGGTTCAGACCAACTCAAGATGGCGTGAATTCCTTCAATCAAGCAAGTGCGTGCGTAAACATAGGCAAAACACAGAACGTACAGACCAAGTCTGGATGTTGGAACATTGTGTTCCACATCTGAATTGAATATTTGTTTTAGGCAAAATGAAGCCAACATACAAATATCCAACACAATCCCTTTATGATGCTCTTCTAATGTTCTTTCTTCATGATAAGTAGATCTTGAACATATGTCCAAGGGCACTCATTGTTTTGATTGGCCACACATAATAAAAAAAAACGCTATTAATCCCATGAAACAAGGCCTTCAAATCCTTAGTTAAATACCGGCATAGAAAATTCTAAATCGCGCGTGCGGCAATCCCTTTCGAAAGATAAATCCGAAACTTCATTTTGATTTTCTATAGTGGTTTGCACAAAAATTATTTTTTGTTAGTGATTGGTCATTAAGCAACTGCAACTTTTATTCAAAATGGAAAACAAGAAAAATGAAAGGTAATGATAAATGCTTAACAAAGCAAAAACATGTTCTAGGTGTCGTGCATGATTTGCTTTATAAGCCAAATTTTCTAAGTGTAGTTCCATCTGAGTTGAGGTTATGACCCTGTCCTCAGCTTTGCTAACTTGAATTAGCAATAGGACATGTTGTGCTACATTTTAAGAAGAATGGGAAACTTTCCTCATGAAATAAGTTACAATTTAAACATTAAAGAATGTTTTGTAGAGTGAAGAAGAAGCACAACGTGCATACCTGACAATCACATATTGACACATGTTTTCTGTGCTTATAACCTTAATTTTTCAGGCATATGTTTATAATTTGTTAACCTTCGGAACATCGTGGATTATTCTACAATATTTGGCTTTAGTATTTTCATTGGATTCTAAATTTTCACTTTCCTTGCCAATTAAGATGCGAGGTGAAGTAATTTTACGTAAATGTGTTGAAATATGCTACAAATTTCTAGACTATTTTAGTTTCTAGATATTATTCTACTAAAGCCTACACCTAGAAGATATTTCTAGAATTCTCTAGAATGCATAAGTAACTTATAGATTGTTAAGAATTGATGAACATGTCTAGATTTCTCTAGAATAGTTTAGTATATTTTAGATTTATTTAATACTACACCATGTAGTAGGAAATGTCATGAAAAATCTAGAAAGAACTATCTAGAATATGACATTCACACTATAAATAGGCAAGCATGTACTCATTTGTAATCAATCCAAAAACTCCAATTTAGAGAGCAGTACAATCTATTCTTGCTCCAAGTCCTCACACCACTTACTACTATCAACTAAATCCATATTCACTATCCAACTACACTCTAAACTAACACTATCCAAAATAATAATAATGGTATCATAGCTACGTTCGATCATATATTGGGCGTAGAAAATCTATTCACCTATTTCCAACCAAACCCTCTCTATATCCTACACCATTTCAAAAAAATTCCGTATGACATGGCTAATACCATTCAACCATCATCTATGACTATCCAATGGTGAAAAATATGATTTTTGGAGCATTAAAATGAAGACCTTTTTTTGCTTTAGATGAAGGATTTACTATTTCCGCAGACATTTCAACTCTCAATGCAGCTCAGAAAAAGGAGTTGAAGGAAAATAAATATAAAGATTCAAATGCATTGTTCTTTCTGCAACAAGTGGTAGCAGACATTATCTTTTCAAGAATAATGGGAGCTACAAGTGCTAAATATGCTTGGGGTATACTAAAGGAGTAGTTTCAAGGAAGTGACAAGGTATGTGCCATTAAACTTCAAACTCTAAGACATTAATTTGAGTTAATAAAAATGAAAGAGTCTGAGACCGTAAAAGACTATTATACCAAGATAAAAGAACTATTGAGTCAAAGGAGAACTTGATAAGTAGATTTATTACGTATTTTAATTAAGTTATTTAGTTTAATTCTATTTAGATTTAATTAGATTCTATGTGTTTTTATTTATATTTAAGAGCTTTTTACTTCAAAGAATCCAATATTATATTTCAGGATCAAATATATGATTTGCAAGGCTTGGAGCTAAAGAAAAGGGATTTGGAGCACAAAAATAGGAGATTTCCAAGATTTGGGACCGAAATATGCACTTGAAGAAATCAGAATTCGCTCCCCCAAGTCAGTGAAGGGCGCACGGCCCACGCCTGCAAGGCGCACGGCCGTGCGCGATTGCCAGCATCCCTTTTAGCTGCTTTTTGCTCCGAACAGCGGTTTTCTACGCAGCCTGCTTTGACGATAAAGCCCATGGATCTTCAGAGAATATTCCTTCAGTTATTTCTTAGGGCTTAAGTCATTAGTAGGCTATAAATAGAGAGCTTGTTCTCCTTGTTTTATCATCTTGAATTCTGAATATTGTATTGTGACAGAATACTATTTCTTAATAAAAGTCCTCGTTTTTATTCAATTGTTCTTATTGTTTTCTTCTTATTCATTCATGGCAACACCAACCATGAGTGAGTAATTCCCTTAGACCTTGGGATTGTTGGGAGAGTCCTATGGCTTGATCCAACAATCCTAATCCGAAACCCTAGTTTATGTAACCCTACTTTTCTTATCTAAATTCACCGTTCTTCACAACGATATTAACAAGTACCAAACTTTGGATGCGAACGCGGAGGGTTAGTACTTGTTAATTCGTTACCTTAGTTATTAAGGTGATGAATCGAACGAAGAAGTCTTAATAACCGAACAAGTGAATTTAGACAAGGATTGCGAAGCATGAGAATAGCCTAGTGAACCTTGGGACTTATAGAATCTCGTACAATCAAGGATCTTAATATAGGAGTTAGCCATGAGAATAGGTCTAACACCTTGAGAAACACACTCCCCGGATATCGAACGAAGAAGGGGATAGGCTTTAGAGAGATTCGTCCTTAGAAACTAGGATTTACATAAACAAGGATTAGGATTAGGACGTTAGGTCAACCATAGGATGAACCAATAATCCCTAGGTTGCCTTTAGCTATTGTTTTCAACCGTCGTTTAGGTTACCTTGAAACCCTAATTATCGATTTCTCCCTAACCTTTACTACTTTTGATTGGAATTTAAATAACTCCCTGTGGATCGATACTCTCTCTTTATTACTACTACGGTAAACCCGTGCACTTGCGGATTTACGGTAACAAGTTTTTGGCGCCGTTGCCGGGGAGTTGACCAAATTCCGATCAACTTTGGTGACAGTTAGGTTTTATTTCTGTTTTTACACTTTCCCCTTCTCAATCGATTTCTTCTTCTTCTTCTTTTTGGATTTCTTTTCCGCTTATGCATAGAACTAGAAGTCTTGGGAGCCATATTCCTCCGGATTATATCCCCGAGATAGAACAGTACCTCCATAGGCGAAAAAGAGAAGCACGAAAAAACCAAGCCATGGCAGACGCACGTACTCTCAAAGAGTATGCGACTCCGTCAACGGAGGAGCCGGCAGCGGTTATTGTGTATCCGGATGTAGAAGGAAACAATTTCGAAATCAAGCCTGCACTTCTCCATCTTGTGCAGCAAAATCAATTCTCGGGATCCCCTGCTGAGGATCCCAATCTTCACATCTCTACCTTTCTTAGGCTTAGTGGAACCATTAAAGCCAACCAAGAAGCCGTTAGGCTACATCTTTTCCCTTTCTCCCTTCGAGATAGAGCTAGTGCTTGGTTCCACTCCTTAGAAAAAGGTTCCATTACGTCATGGGACCAAATCAGGCAAGTCTTCCTTGCTAGATTCTTTCCACCCTCCAAAACTGCCAAGTATAGGGACCAGATTACTAGGTTCAATCAAGCAATTGGGGAGTCTTTGTATGACGCTTGGGAGCGTTTTAAGGAGATGCTAAGAGTTTGCCCCCATCACGGTCTTGAGCAATGGCTCATAATTCATACTTTTTACAATGGTCTTTTGTATAACACTAAATTGACTGTTGATGCAGCAGCAGGAGGAGCACTAATGAATAAGAATTATGCAGATGCTTATGTGCTGATAGAAGACATGGCTCAAAACCACTACCAGTGGACGAGCGAGAGGGCAATTGGTGGTACAACACCATCAAACAAGGAAGCCGGTATATATGAGGTCTCTCCTCATGATCACTTGGCAGCTAAGGTAGAAGCACTCTCTCATAAACTCAATAAACTCAATGTAAGTGCCTCTACTCCTTCTTCTCCTATATCTTCCTGTGAAGTATGCGGTATTACTGGCCACTCTAGTGATGAATGCCAGCTAGGGAGTGCTCTCTTGTTTCCCGAACAAATAAACTATGCCCAATACCAAGGTATGAGTCAAGGGCAGAATTTTTACAATAAAAATCAATTCGGGCAGCAAGTAGCACCACCAGGCTATGGCAACAACCAAAGGGTGGCTCAGAAATCTAATCTTGAGCTTATGTTGGAAAATTTTGTGCTAAACCAAGAAAAACAAAACCAAGAGCTTAAGTCGCAAACTAGACTTCTAAAAGAGTCGCTTGACACTCTAACTTCTAAGGTAGACTCTCTTGCCATAAGCAACAAATCATTGGAGACCCAAATCTCCCAAGTAGCCCAACATGTTTCTTCTACCTCTCAAACACCTGGAATTTTTCCAGGACAACCCAAGGCCAATCCTAAAGCACACATCAATGTTGTTACCCTAGAAAACGGCCAAGAGCTAGAAAAACCAAAGGTTGAAATTGTGCAAGGCAGAGAATCCCTAGAAGAGAGTGAAAGTCCGATAGATACAAAGCCCTATGTTCCTAAAGTCCCATTCCCTCAAAGGCTTGTTAAGCCTAATCTAGAGGACAAATTTAGGAAGTTTGTTGAGCTAACACAAAGTCTACACACCAAGGTCCCGAAAGTCTTGTCCCAAATGCCCACATATGCTAAGTTTGTTAAAGACATCATCTCTAAAAAGAGAATCCCCGTGGGCAATGAGACAATAACCTTGACCAAAGAGTGTAATGCCCTTCTAGGAGGACCACCCAAGCTTGGTGACCCTGGTAGTTTTGCAATCCCTATCATGATAGGAGACACAAATGTGGAAAGAGCCTTATGCGATCTAGGAGCTAGTGTGAGCATGTTACCCTTGTCCCTCTTCATGAGGATAGGAATAGGAAACCTAAAGCCAACAGACATATCCCTTAAGCTTGCAGATCGCACTATTATCAGTCCCGTTGGTATTGCGGAAGATATGCCCGTTTTAATAGATGGGTGTTTTGTTCCCGCTGATTTTGTGGTTGTTGACATTCCTAAGGACTCTCAAGTACCAATCCTACTTGGAAGACCTTTATTAGCCACAGCAGGAGCAGTCATAAATGTTAGAGAAGGATGCATTATGTTCCAAATAAGTGGCATGCTCATATTTTTCGAAATGTATAACATCAATAGAGGAATCACCGACTACTCCTTGTTCGAAGACGAAGATCATGGTGGAAAGCAATGCTCTTCACCACCACCTGGCTACCATCACCTCTTTGACCCATTTTAGGGATCACCACTAATCGTCAAGCTAATGACGTGAAAAGAGCGCTTCGTGGGAGGCAACCCACGCATTTTTTTATCGCTTTATTTCTGCTTGTTTTGTTTTGTTTTTAATTGTTTTGTAGGTACATGTCCGATATGTGAAAGAAAATTTGAAAAATTTTGACTCAGAAGACCAGAAACAGGCGCACTGCCCACGCCTCATTGCGCGTGGGCGTGCGCATTTTTTTGAAAAAAATTGCCCGGGGGAACAGCAAGGTCCGCACGGCCCACGCCTGCAAGGCACACGGCCGTGCGCGACACTTATGTGTATATTCACATGATTTTTCTTCTTCTTCCTCTTTCAAACCACACAAAAACCTCCCTCATCCACTTCTCTCTCTAAACCTCCATTTTTCTTCAACCTTCAACCTCACATATCTCCATCAAAACTCAACCAATCCACTCCAATCTTTTACCCAAACCATTCCAAATCCAATTTCCAACATAAACATCCAAACAAAACCAAATTTCATCCACTCAATCCAAAACACCCAATTTTCGTATTCCTTCATTATCCCACACAAAAACCACCAATTTTTCACCCAAACCCAACAAACTACTCAAAAACTTCACTTCCACCACATACCCAACATCAAACCTTCACTTCCCACACAAAACCTTCATCAAAAACCCACTTTTTCCCACAAACCTAAAATCCACAAAAGTCAATTTTTTTTTTCAAACTAAGTCAAAATGACCGGAAAAAGGAAGGGCAAGGAAATTGACACCACCGGAGGCGCGGGAGGAAGAAAGAAGCCATCAAAATACCACGGCATTAACCTCAAAGGCTCCGACCAAAAAGATAGGTATAATCTTCTCATCTCTAAACCTATTCATACTTGCAAATATGCTGATGATCATACGATGATTAGTTTAGGGATTAGAGAGAATGTGGTTAGGCTTTTTGAAACCATAGGATGGAGTGACTTAATGCGACCCCGATGGGGTTATGAGAATTTTACCTATGAGTTTCTTAGCTCACTTGTCTTTTCCAAAGACAAAACCAAGAAAAACATCCCCGAGCATACCGTAGCCTTTCGGCTTTTAGGACAAGACTATAACATGTCCTTAGAGAAGTTTAATGAAGACATGGGTTTTCCCTCCGAGGGATACATCCATGAGTGCACACAATTGAAACCGGAAGACTACAATGTCCAAACTTTTTGGAAAAGTATCTCCGGGCTCGATGAGTGTAACTCACAAGCTAACAAGGCTAGTAGGATACACAACCCAGTGCTTAGGTACATTCAGAGGGTAATGGGGTTTACTATCTTTGGAAGGAGAGAGCCTGGTCCCGCTAGGACCGATGAGTTATTTTTGTTGTGGGCATTGTTGAACAACCACCCCGTTAACACAGGTTATTACATGCTTGATCACTTGGCCTCTTTAACCACTAAAAGGTCCGGTGAGATCATAGTTGGAGGTATCATTACCTTCATAGCTGAAAAGTTAGGTGTGGGGGAGGATTTAGGGACCAATAGGATTGAGGGGAACCCTTTGTTGAACATTGAAAAACTAGCTTTAATGAACTTCTTTGTTGACCTCAAGAACGGTACCTATCAGCGGAAAATTGATGGAGCCACAACTGGTTTATTTTTGCCTAACCCGGCTAGAACTAACACATGGGAGGCAGAAAATTTGCTTTATGATGATTTGCAGGTACCCGAGGTGCAAGCTAATGATGGTGGTGATGAGGAGGAAGCTCAACATGAGCAAGAGGAACCGGTGCTGCATGCCGGTCCCCAATTTGAAGATGACCGGTGGGCTTGGGTGCAAGCCGAATTCCAAAAAGTGCATACAATGCAAAATCAAATGCACAATGAGATGATTGGAATGCGAGCTGACATCCAACATGGAAATAGAGTGGCGGAAGAAAGCCAACGCCTTGTCACTCAAATGATGCAAAGGTTTGGCCTTAACCCTCCCCCTCCGGGCAACAATTAAGAATGTGAGTTTTCCTCTTCCTTTCTCTTCTCTTCTCTTCCTCTCTTCCTTTTAATTTCTTGTTTTCTTTATGCATTGAGGACAATGCTTCTCCCAAGTATGGGGGGGAGCCAATAAAGTGTCTAGGTAGTAAGAGTCGTAGTGTTTCACACTCCCTTGAATTTTTATCTTTTGTTCTGTTTTATTGCGAAAGGCATGTAAGCGGCTAGATAGTTTTCTTGTTTTAATTGTTAAATATGACATATACTTTTTGTTAAGTTCTCTTCCAATATAGGCTAAATAATGTTCTTGTTGTGTACATGAAAATAGCTTCTTGTTGCCTTAAGTTTTTCCAATAGACCCACATTGATTCTAGGTGAACAAAACTTCTCCAATGAGAAAATTCACAGTGCATCCTTTGAGTAAGTGTATGAATAGGTATTTTAAGGACCACGTTCTAAGTTTAATGGTACATGGACCCTTTAAAGTCTCTAGGAGTAAAAGTAGTATAAGCTTGTGTGGGGAAATTTAATTAACTTTATTTAACGTTGAAATAATATGGGGGGAAGCATGATTTTCACTTTTTCACTAAGTTGAGAACACCGCCGGAGCATGGAGGGAAGGATAGTGTACTCGAACAACTCCTACGCGAAGGATGGTACCTCCTTAGTGATTGTATAGCTTCTACAAACTTCTGAAGAAAAAAAATAGAAAGAAAAGAAAAAGAAAAAAAAATTTATGAAAGAAGTTACAAACTACAGCACTACTTAGGGTGATTGCCGGAGTAGTGGAGGAAGGAGTGAGTCCCTCTCCGACTTCCTATTAAAAGGTGATATCCCCTAGGCATCTGTAGCCCCAAAAGAGACCAAAAGAAAAGAAAAATATGGTCCACAATTTAAAATTGAACCAACTTAAACTTAATTCCCACCTTGCTTATATGGAATGAAAATGAGGTTTTTCTCGGTTGATGTACTGTTGGGGTTAGAACCTGTTTCCTCATAATACCTGTTTATACAGGAGCAAAGGGGATGCACTACACACACACACTCACTTAGTTTCTCTTGTTGGGTTGAATAGGAATCATAAGGGGCTCTTGAGGTTGTGATTAGTGTATGCTTAGGACAAGGCCTTGGAGGGAACATGTGTTTTAATTTTGTCATATACTTAAATGTTTTCTATGCTGCTATGTCTATGCCTTTTGCTTGAGGACAAGCAAAGATTCAAGTATGGGGGAGTTTGATAAGTAGATTTATTACGTATTTTAATTAAGTTATTTAGTTTAATTCTATTTAGGTTTAATTAGATTCTATGTGTTTTTATTTATATTTAAGAGCTTTTTACTTCAAAGAATCCAATATTATATTTCAGGATCAAATATATGATTTGCAAGGCTTGGAGCTAAAGAAAAGGGATTTGGAGCACAAAAATAGGAGATTTCCAAGATTTGGGACCGAAATATGCACTTGAAGAAATCAGAATTCGCTCCCCCAAGTCAGTGAAGGGCGCACGGCCCACGCCTGCAAGGCGCACGGCCGTGCGCGATTGCCAGCATCCCTTTTAGCTGCTTTTTGCTCCGAACAGCGGTTTTCTACGCAGCCTGCTTTGACGATAAAGCCCATGGATCTTCAGAGAATATTCCTTCAGTTATTTCTTAGGGCTTAAGTCATTAGTAGGCTATAAATAGAGAGCTTGTTCTCCTTGTTTTATCATCTTGAATTCTGAATATTGTATTGTGACAGAATACTATTTCTTAATAAAAGTCCTCGTTTTTATTCAATTGTTCTTATTGTTTTCTTCTTATTCATTCATGGCAACACCAACCATGAGTGAGTAATTCCCTTAGACCTTGGGATTGTTGGGAGAGTCCTATGGCTTGATCCAACAATCCTAATCCGAAACCCTAGTTTATGTAACCCTACTTTTCTTATCTAAATTCACCGTTCTTCACAACGATATTAACAAGTACCAAACTTTGGATGCAAACGCGGAGGGTTAGTACTTGTTAATTCGTTACCTTAGTTATTAAGGTGATGAATCGAACGAAGAAGTCTTAATAACCGAACAAGTGAATTTAGACAAGGATTGCGAAGCATGAGAATAGCCTAGTGAACCTTGGGACTTATAGAATCTCGTACAATCAAGGATCTTAATATAGGAGTTAGCCATGAGAATAGGTCTAACACCTTGAGAAACACACTCCCCGGATATCGAACGAAGAAGGGGATAGGCTTTAGAGAGATTCGTCCTTAGAAACTAGGATTTACATAAACAAGGATTAGGATTAGGACGTTAGGTCAACCATAGGATGAACCAATAATCCCTAGGTTGCCTTTAGCTATTGTTTTCAACCGTCGTTTAGGTTACCTTGAAACCCTAATTATCGATTTCTCCCTAACCTTTACTACTTTTGATTGGAATTTAAATAACTCCCTGTGGATCGATACTCTCTCTTTATTACTACTACGGTAAACCCGTGCACTTGCGGATTTACGGTAACAGAACTTACGGGGATAATATTCTCGACAAACGAATTGTTGAGAAAATTATAATTTCTACTCCTCGTAAGTATGATACAATTGTTACCACGATTGAGCAAACCAAAGATCTGTCTACTTTGTCGGTGGCAGAATTAATAGGCTCACTAGAAGCTTATGAGAAAAGATTGAGTAGGCATGATGATGATGATACAGATGAAAATGCCTTTCAATCAAAGCTTAAACTATGGTCTCAAAATAAAGGATTTGGAGGAAACATGAAAAGTGGAGAAAATTCTAGAAACAAAGAGATTTCTAGAAATATCTCAAAGAAAAGTCAAGATGATTATCCTCCATATGGCATATACAAGAAGAAAAATCATGCCGAGGAATATTGTCGATGGCATGGAAAACCACAATGTGGACATTGTATGAAATTCGGACAAAAACTGCTACAACAAAAATAAGCATAAAGCAAACTTCATTGAAGAGCATGAGTGTCAGAAGGACCAACGTGACTATGACCAATATCTTTTTATGCCACCCAAGATTCCAATGACGAATTAAGTAGAAATTGGTACTTGGATAGTGGTTGCAACAATCACATGGCCAAAGATGAGAGCAACTTCAAGGATGTTGATGACTTCGTCAAAGTAAGGGTTCAGCTGGGAAATGGCTCAGGCGTGGAATCTAAAGGCAAAGGCACTGTGATGGTGGAGACAAAGAAAGGTACGAGGTTCATCAAAGATGCCTTACTAGTTCCCAATCTTAAAGAAAATCTTTTGATTATTGGTCAAATGTTGGAGAAAAGATGTATTATACACTTTGAAGAAGACACGTGCTCAATATTTGACAATAATCACAAAAGGCAAGAGATAGCCAAAATTAAAATGGTGAAAAGAAATAGAAGCTTTCCAATAAGCTTCAAATATACTACTAACATGGCCTTCAAAGTTGAAGTTGATGAAAATGCTAGCTCGAATTGGAATGAAGGACAAGTTGAGAGAAGCAACATTACCATTCCAACAAAAAAATCAAACAGTGAAGCTATAGAAGAAGTAACTGAAGAACCAAGTACGCCACCTTCACAATCTCAACAAGAAACTTCTTCATTAAAATCTAATCCAACAAGAGTAATATCATTAGTGGGTATATATGAAACTTGCAACTTGGCGAAACATGAGCCTGAAAACTATGAAGTGGTGTCAAAACCAGAATTATGTGCCAAAGGCAATGGAGGAAAAGATCTAAGACTAAGAAAATCTCTGAATGGAAATAAAAAAGCTCCTCGAGCATCGTAGACAAGGATTGATCGGCATTCCATCAATCGAGGATTTAACAAGATTAAGATATGAGCTACTATGAACTATGCTTGGAGTTACCGAAATTTGTATCAAGGAGGAGTGTTGAAATATGCTACAAATTTCTAGACAATTTTAGTTTCTAGATTATTCTACTAAAGCCTACACCTAGAAGATAATTCTAGAATTCTTTAGAATGTATTAGTAACTTATAGAATGTTAAGAATTGATGTACATGTCTAGATTTCTCTAGAATAGTTTAGTATATTTTAGATTTATTTAACACTACACATGTACTCCCTCCGGTCACATTTATAAGCAAAAAAACACTTTTTAGATTCATTCAATACTTAATGTATTTGGTCAATATATAGACCAAATACATTATGTATTCAATGAATCTAAAAAGTACATTTTTGCTTATAAATGTGGCCGGAGGGAGTAGTAGGAAATGTTATGAAGAATCTAGAAAGAACTATTTAGAATATGACATCCACACTATAAATAGACAAACATGTACTTATTTGTAATCAATCCAAAAAAATCCAATTTGGAGAGCAATACAATCTATTTTTTCTCCACGTCCTCACATTACTTACTAAGTTACTACTATCAACTAAAGCCTTCTTCACTATCCAACTACACTCTAAACTAACAGTACTACCCAAAATACTAACAAAATGATATACTTTTTCTTTTTTCTAATATACATTAGTTATATACATAAATGATATTTTGACAGAGAAACATTTGCGGCAAACATAACATTCACGGCAAAACATAACACAGGATAACATAAAAAAATACAATAAAAAAAGTCAACACAGATTTAAAACAAAAACAGTTTGAATAACACAAAACATGACATTCAAAAGTGAACACCAGTATATCACTTATATTTAATCTTTTCATTCTATAAAAATGCTACCATCCATTTTTAATTTTCAACGTCATCAACTCCATCCAAATCAGCAAGATATGCAAAATGAAAATGAGCATGCAAACAGGTCCATCCTGTAACAGATATTAATTGTACATATATTTTTCAAGTACTTATGACCAATGGAAAATAAATAGAAAGTCCAAAAGAGCTATGAAATTTGATTGGATAAACCATTGAACACATTGCCAAGTACTTATTTGGCAGCAAAAGCAGTAGCACCTCCTGTATAAAGATAGAAATAGAACCATAAAAAATGTTCCATGCATTATTTTTATCAGTGGAAAAGTAAATAAGCAACTTCATAAAAAGTTTATTAATACAATATTTACTTTGAATTCAAGTCCTTTTGCAATCAAAGCATGACGATTGAGGAATTACTCTCATGAAACCAAGTTATACAATATTTACTTTGAATTCAAGGCGTTTTTGCGATCAAAGCATGATCAGCGCCTTGTTATTGGATCCTTCAATAGGGAATACCAAATATTTCGCAAAATCAGAATGCACCAAAGGATTATAAAACAATTTTAACTTAATTCGTAATATTTGATGCTCTTTCACATAAGCAAAGTGGAACTTCCAAGAAGATTTATATACTTAGAAGAAACTTTTCTTTCTTAAAACCTATAAGATTGATATAAGCTCAATTGATTAGTAATGACATCATTCTTTAGGAAAAATAACTCTCGTACGAGACAAGATTCTTTAAGAATATATAAGATTGACATCTTTAAGGGGGGTTGGATAGCTTAACTGATTTGAGCTAAGGGTTAAGGAGTTGGACGTCTAGAGTTAAACTCATGGCAAAGAGAAAAAACTAACATGACAAGTAACATACTAACATTTATCTATTAAAAAAAATTGACATCTGTAGAAAGTATTATACCTGTATAAATGTGGTATTGAAATTCATGATTTTGATCCAACTCAAATAACAACCAGTGAACTATATCACTATATAAAGACATAACTTTGTATCTAATAGTTTGGCTATAGACATTATTTACAAAAGAAATTATGGAGTCATTTGACAGATGTAAGTAACCCTGCCTAAAAAGATAAGGCTTGTGTTGGGTATTTGTGTTGGCTGCATTATTGCTAAAACAAATATCTTTGTTCTGTAAGTTGGAACTAATGTTCCAACATGTGGTTAGGCAACTTGTAAGATGTTGGATACAATGTTCCAACATCCTGGCACGGTTCAGTGTGCCAGGGTTCATGCCTAAATGTACGCGCACCCTTATTGTTTAAGGAAACAATATTTCCTTTACTTATTGATCAAGCAACGCGCATATCATCTAAGAATCAGCTGTGGAATATTTCTAAAGTAGATATTTTATTTTAGGAAATATTTGTTATTATTTGGAACGATCCTATAAATGTTCCCACATTTTAGGACTTTCCAGAATTGTTTCTGATTCTTGTTTTGCAGATTAGCTGAACCGATCTGCAAATTTATTTAGCCCAAGCTGCTTCAGTATAAAAGGAAGACTTCAAGACCTAATTGCTCATTTAATCCGTCATTCAAAAAGTTAGATTTTTAGGGTTTGAGTCTTCATGTATTCTGCTCTTGTATCGTTTGTGATGCAAGTTTAGAATCTCTTACTGTGTACCTTTCTTGTATCGTCTGTGATACTTGTTTAGGACTGAGTGTGTGAGTTTGATTCTCTTGTGCACTAGACCGAAGTTGTGAAACAAGGTTCTAGTTGATTGTGTTGGAAGGTAACTTCTACTTTTTGTTTTGGTTGAGGTCTGATAAGGTCACTGGGGCAATGACTGGCCATTAGGATAGTGAGATGAGATCTCAGATCTAGGAGTTCCTAGGTTGAAGTCTAGACAGGTAGGTCCTAGGTCATATAGTGTAAACGAGGAGTTTGCTGAGAGCTATTGAATAAGGACTACACTAGTGGATTTCTTTCCTGGCTTGGTAGCCCCCAGACGTAGGCGTGATGTGCCGAACTGGGTAAACAAACTCATCGTGTTCTTTACTTTCTTGTCATTTATTTTTCTTGTTTTTACTTCTGTTTATCACGTAATATTGGAACATTAAACGGAACTGCAACGCCCAAACTAAACTTATCTAGAATATTTAGAATGTGCGTTAAACTTAGTACTGGATACATTAAAATTACAATAATAAAAATTTCGACTGAATAAATATATACATCACTGCATGATCGTACATTTGCTATCTGAATACATGTATGAAACCATAATAAATAATCTGAACTGATACGACACAAGCTTGTGGAAATATATCATTCAGCCTCCTGTATTGTCTCCTTGCCATGTACAACCTGCTGATCTGAAATAAAATAAAAGGGATTGGGGTGAGACGGGATGTCTCAGTGAGTTCCACCTATCCTAGGTTGTAGGCAATCACAGGGAACCTAGGATCGCCATCTGTCTCTAAACTTAACCCATTCCGGGTTTATACTGTTTTATCATGCATAACTGAGCGATCGGGGGATAACTAGGATCGCTATCTGAATTACTAATATAATTCTAATACTAATGACAAAATCATAAAACATAATCATAATGTCTGTCATATTATGTTAGAAATGTTAGTGTTGAACAAACAATATTATCTGAGTTGATTTTACGGAATAAACCCAGGTGGAGTAACCCCGGAATTTATTCCACTCTGACCGGTATTAATTTCCAACTGGCGGGAACCCAACTGACGGGGATACCGGACTCCTCTGATTATTGTGGGGTCATCCTCACGGATAGTGCCCGTTCCAACTGGCGGGAACCTTTCGTATCCAACTGGCGGGATAGCGAAAGCCACATATTAAACATGTTTTAAGAATTATAAACTGAACTAATTTTCTGATAACTGAGTTAATCCTCAACTCCACTACTGACGGGGATATAGAGAGGAATAACTTATCTTAACTGATTTTCTTATAATAACAACATCCTGAAACTGATAATAAAGACGTAGTGATTCTGTCTTTATTATGAAATTAATTCTGATACTAACCTATTTAGGTTCTAGGCATATCGTTGTCATATGCCATTCCTAAAAGGTTATGAAATTTTCCCCATATCCTGATAAATTAAATCCGACTAATTAAGCCGAACTTTCATACTTAGAATTCTTTACTTTCCAATGATTGGAAATCTACCCATGAATAATTTGTTTCAATGGCTATTTTACTCTAAATATTCCTTTACACAAATAAATATACACTATGGTTGTGTATGGTTAGAGGATATGCATAATACAATTTCGGCTACATATTCGGCAATAATGAGAATTGGAGTCTTAGCCAAGCTAAACCATTATATTACCTTAAAAGTGTAATTTATATTAGCCAAGAGTCGAAATAAAGTAATAAAATCAAACAATTCTCACTTTACGTAACGTTAGCCGAAATTGCATATTTATTCATTCTCACGTAAAACTTATCATAATATTTTTCCTCTAACTTCTACATTACCATAATCATATTTATCAACATAAAAGTTATTTTAGAGTACTCTAGCAAGGGTATAAATCTTAATCATATTGTCACTAAATTATGTACTATTGTACTAAATCATATTCTATTATTCTAAAGGCATAATTTAACTACCCAAAGGGAAGTTTTCTAACTAAAGGAACTCGCCGTGAATCATTCTTGCAAATTGCAAGCAGCTTATTCCAAAATCTGAAGCTCTGCTATCTCCAAAACTCTATAATCACTTTCCCAAAATAGCTTATGCCTTAGCTTATAGGTCTTGCCCCTTCTAAAACAATTCAAATCAATCGTGACATAGCCTTACTTCATCAACCAGCTTACACAAAAATTTTCATTTCAGTCCCTGCACCAGAAGTTCGCCGTTTGGCTATTTAAGCACTTCTAAAATAGCTTAATTATCATTTAAGCACTTTTAACATTACTAAAACAGCTTATCATTTTTCCATTACTCATATGTCAATTAAACATATTTCTCATAAGCTGTTCTTCAGAAAATAATACTTGAAACAACTTAACTTTCAACTTAAGCTATTCTTCAATGACTTAACTAGCAACTTATAACTTCTATCACATAAATTTCGACCCAACCTTTAACACAGCAGTTCCAACATGTATTATTAGCCCTATGAACCACTTATACAGTAGTTTGAACTCACAACTTAGTCATTTAAGGCATTTTGCTCAAAACAGCTTAACTGTCAGCTTATGACCTCTAAACAATTCAATTTCTGCTCAAATTTTCCAGAAGCAATCCCAACATGTTTAAACACCTCCTAAACCAATTATACAAAATTCCAACATGTTACAATCAATAATCACTTGAAATAGCTTATGGGAATAACTTGCACACTTTAAGTTCTAAGTTCTCACACCAATGCTCCTAGCTTATTATCATTCTTCATACCATATTTCTAAATACCATTACCACACATAATCCTCTTCCAATTACACATAAAACATATATCAAATCTTGGATTAAATAAATTCCCATGAAAAGGTGATTATGCCACTTACCTTGTGATTAATCCATTCTTTGGGTGCTCTAATGCAAACTCATAAGCTAATTCCCACGAGGCTTGAATGAAAATGAAGGTTATGGAGAATTAAGAGGAGGGGCGGTTTTGTGAGCAATGGAGGGAAAGAGAGATTTTTGAAACTTGGCTCTTGGCTAGAACTCCACATAGAACCCATTGGTAGCTTAATTATAGTGATTCCATGGAAGATTAGTTGAATTTTGGTGGCTAAAGTTGCATGGAAGTGGAGGCCGATTTATTGGTCTTAGAAAGGAGGGAGAGAATTTGCTTTCTAGTGCAAGAAAGAAGTGGGTAGAAAGAACTAGAAAGTGGTTCCAACTTTCTTAAAAAAAAATCTCAAGTCCAAGTTACCAAATTGCCCTTCAAAGGAAAAGACATAATTATCCTCCGTTAATTCGTAACCATTTAATTTCTCATGTCCGTTGGAATAGTAATACGAGAAACTTACCAAATATCGTCGATTTCTCAACAAGTAATTAATCCTTGAAAATTATTTCCGTTCTAACATGTAACTGATACGACAATTTATTTAAAATTACGTGGGATATTACACTCTACCCCCCTTAAAGAAATTTCGTCCTCGAAATTTAGAGTTTACCTGATAATAAGTACAAATAATTCCTCTATACTTTCGATCTTAGACTTCCACATACGTCTGTTACCAACTGATTCTCTTTATCCGACTAAATTATCGATTTCCCTTGTTACATAAAGTCTTCCGACTACCTAGCCATAGATACAACTGACTTGAATTAATATGTTAAACCGATTTCAGGACATGTTTTTCAATCTCATATGTCGAAAAAATTCGATAATCACCTTCTTGTCTGTGATTTGGGGAATACATTATACACCCGATGCATCTGATATTTTTCGAGTAAATTCCTTGTTCCACATACTCTTTATAAATTGTCTTAGGTTACTCCTACTTGTTTACCTTCACTGAATTCTTGAAAAAAAAATCTCATACGTTTACTAGAGTAACACTTCTATCGGCTTCGTCAACTTTTATCTTGTCTTGGACGGATATGACCTTTGAGTGATCTTTCATGCTATGTTTGGTTCCAATAAAATTTTATTTCTGAACTATGCCCCAAATAACGAGGTCTTATAATGATAATCGTACCATACTCTCTATAAGATCGTCCCTACTCTGAGCAATATTTGACGTCAAGTTTATTTCATCGAAAGTAAGAATTGTTTCAACTTTCTTCGTTAATCAACACATAAATAGAAAAATGTTACTTCTGATATCTGTTATGTTTTATATGAATAAACTCAACATGGTGCTACCTCAACATCTGTTGGAAGTACTAACTGACGAGTACAATCCATAAGTCAGATTTAAATACATAGTGTACTAACTGGCGAGTACATTAAATATATAAATCTTATATGAGAATGGTGCACTGACTGGCGAGTACACAATACACGAGGTAGTACAACTGATAGCTTAATACATAACATATATTTGTAGTCATTCAACTTTGCTTCATCCATACCAGATTTTAAATCAAACACGATACACCTTGATCATATTAGGATGAGTAGAAAGTATCATCATAGATCTTCTCTTGAACTTATATGTTCAAAATATACATTTTATTCTTGAACAATATTGTTATAGCTGTTACTCTAGGGAATGTCTTATCATCTTTTCTTAATTCCATACTCATAACCTGAACATGTGTAGTCTCATACCGTAGCTCACATAATTTTCTAACTTGTGTGATATCAATCTTTTCTTTACCTCAAAAAATATGGAGTTTAGATTCCTGAACTTCACGACTAAAATTGCATTCAAGCATTTGCATTCATATTCTGAGTAGTATCTGTTCCCTCTGATACATGTTAATATACCTGATATTCCATGATAGTATTTCAAACCAAAATAAAATAAAATCTTCAAGATACAACATTCATATTCGTTGCCTCATACATGACTCCTTTTTAACTAATCTGATACTTCTAAGTCATTCTTCGAAATCACTACGTCGATTAACCGGGTTACATACTATAAGTGATTCCAATTTCTTATATTTAATAAGGTAGGAACACCTTCATCCTACTCTTACTACTTGAACTTTTTAATATCTGTGAATTATGCGGTTTGGAAAATTATTTAATTCATCTCTTAAGGTTTCCCATAAATATGTCATTCAAAGTCTTAAACTTTTCCACATCATGTTACTTCTTGCTGATTAATATTTCGCTGCGCTACTCTGATTTATTAGTTCACTTCGATTAGGCGTACTGCTCCAACCATACTGTAAATTTCTCCATCTCATTACTACATGTTATGATCATGTGGCTAACTCTACACTTCTTGCTATTTCGAGCACCGACTTATAATCATTGATGAATCATTTTCAAATACTACAATTTTTATTTTTAAACATGCACTACATACTTGTTCTCGCAAAGTGTTCCTTGAATGATTCTCACATTCACATTATTTATGAACTAAAACATACTTGACAATTCGCGGCTTATTTCCATTCAATTTCATTCGTGTCGTGCTGATAATTATACTTGCGAGCTCTCTTGATATACCTTCAATTATCAAAATCCATTCTAATCGACCAAGTCATTCTTTTAGTTTTTAGAACAATTACGTGAGAAAAATCATCAAAAGTAAATATTTGATTCCTTAATACTTTACTTCATTCTTAACATTTTCGCACTAACAACAATCTTCCATATAACGGAACCTTAAAATAAATTCTCAAATTCAAAATTCTTGATTAATCCATATCACATCAACCTATTGTATTCATGCGTTAATACATTCTTGTCCTCTTGATAGAGCTTGACATCATTCGTCCATTAGTTCTCTGAACTCCAGTAACTTATTTTTAACTCTTTATATTCTGTCCTGATCAAATATTTACATCTCACATCGGACTATCACTAGGATCTCTTTCTCATTCACTGCTAAACTGGTATTTATTAACCCAACCCTCATTAGCTTAACCTCTCTGCAAATCTTTGCCAATAAAAATACATCTGAAACATACTCTGATCCTTAAAGGTCTTTCCACTACTATTTATTCATCCATCTTGACTCTTATGCTGCATAGCATCTTCACTTTACTGATTCATAAATCTATCACTTTAGATTTCGGGAGGTGCGACTAATCCAACATAGTTTATCTAACTTACGTTGTCCATTCTTTGCTCACATCGAGGGGGTTTCCTTGTCTGTTCCAAAATAATTTACGTATTCCTTAATTAGTTCACTTAACAGTTCAAGCATCAAAATCCAGCTCGTTTCGGCATTCAAGTCCTTCACTTCTTACATACTCTACATCCACCGAGAGCTTTTGGATTCCATTAATTATCTGACAATTTTTTCATACCTTACATCATACTTCTTATATTGCGACTCTTGTTAAGGTTACAATCATCCCTGAGTCTCTTACTTCTCTTGTATCCATATACGAAGTGCAGTTTAATAATATCAAAGTACTCCGTCTTACTCATAACATTTTCTATCCATTCCTGAGGAATTTCCATCTTCACAAATCACCAGCCACCTTTTGGCATTAAATATTTCCTTATCAAAAAATTCGTTATAAAACCTGACACCTTGAATTTCCTTCTCCGCATGCTTCATTCTTCCTAGGTCCTATTCAGCTTTCAGACATTTGTTCTAGCTGTCACATACTAGGTTGAGTTGATCAGGCTCAGCTAGATATGACATTTAGAATAAATATCTGGAACCCAATGTCCCCACTACGTTTTATTGAATTCTAATGACCCAAGGCACGATCTGAATCGACCAGCTCTGATACCAAATTGTAACGCCCAAACTAAACTTATCTAGAATATTTAGAATGTGCGTTAAACTTAGTACTGGATACATTAAAATTACAATAATAAAAATTTCGACTGAATAAATATATACATCACTGCATGATCGTACATTTGCTATCTGAATACATGTATGAAACCATAATAAATAATCTGAACTGATACGACACAAGCTTGTGGAAATATATCATTCAGCCTCCTGTATTGTCTCCTTGCCATGTACAACCTGCTGATCTGAAATAAAATAAAAGGGATTGGGGTGAGACGGGATGTCTCAGTGAGTTCCACCTATCCTAGGTTGTAGGCAATCACAGGGAACCTAGGATCGCCATCTGTCTCTAAACTTAACCCATTCCGGGTTTATACTGTTTTATCATGCATAACTGAGCGATCGGGGGATAACTAGGATCGCTATCTGAATTACTAATATAATTCTAATACTAATGACAAAATCATAAAACATAATCATAATGTCTGTCATATTATGTTAGAAATGTTAGCGTTGAACAAACAATATTATCTGAGTTGATTTTACGGAATAAACCCAGGTGGAGTAACCCCGGAATTTATTCCACTCTGACCGGTATTAATTTCCAACTGGCGGGAACTCAACTGACGGGGATACCGGACTCCTCTGATTATTGTGGGGTCATCCTCACGGATAGTGCCCGTTCCAACTGGCGGGAACCTTTCGTATCCAACTGGCGGGATAGCGAAAGCCACATATTGAACATGTTTTAAGAATTATAAACTGAGCTAATTTTCTGATAACTGAGTTAATCCTCAACTCCACTACTGACGGGGAGATAGAGAGGAATAACTTATCTTAACTGATTTTCTTATAATAACAACATCCTGAAACTGATAATAAAGACGTAGTGATTCTGTCTTTATTCTGAAATTAATTCTGATACTAACCTATTTAGGTTCTAGGCATATCGTTGTCATATGCCATTCCTAAAAGGTTATGAAATTTTCCCCATATCCTGATAAATTAAATCCGACTAATTAAGCCGAACTTTCATACTTAGAATTCTTTACTTTCCAATGATTGGAAATCTACCCATGAATAATTTGTTTCAATGGCTATTTTACTCTAAATATTCCTTTACACAAATAAATATACACTATGGTTGTGTATGGTTAGAGGATATGCATAATACAATTTCGGCTACATATTCGGCAATAATGAGAATTGGAGTCTTAGCCAAGCTAAACCATTATATTACCTTAAAAGTGTAATTTATATTAGCCAAGAGTCGAAATAAAGTAATAAAATCAAACAATTCTCACTTTACGTAACGTTAGCCGAAATTGCATATTTATTCATTCTCACGTAAAACTTATCATAATATTTTTCCTCTAACTTCTACATTACCATAATCATATTTATCAACATAAAAGTTATTTTAGAGTACTCTAGCAAGGGTATAAATCTTAATCATATTGTCACTAAATTATGTACTAATGTACTAAATCATATTCTATTATTCTAAAGGCATAATTTAACTACCCAAAGGGAAGTTTTCTAACTAAAGGAACTCGCCGTGAATCATTCTTGCAAATTGCAAGCAGCTTATTCCAAAATCTGCAGCTCTGCTATCTCCAAAACTCTATAATCACTTTCCCAAAATAGCTTATGCCTTAGCTTATAGGTCTTGCCCCTTCTAAAACAATTCAAATTAATCGTGACATAGCCTTACTTCATCAACCAGCTTACACAAAAATTTTCATTTCAGTCCCTGCACCAGAAGTTCGCCGTTTGGCTATTTAAGCACTTCTAAAACAGCTTAATTATCATTTAAGCACTTTTAACATTACTAAAACAGCTTATCATTTTTCCATTACTCATATGTCAATTAAACATATTTCTCATAAGCTGTTCTTCAGAAAATAATACTTGAAACAACTTAACTTTCAACTTAAGCTATTCTTCAATGACTTAACTAGCAACTTATAACTTCTATCACATAAATTTAGACCCAACCTTTAACACAGCAGTTCCAACATGTATTATTAGCCCTATGAACCACTTATACAGTAGTTTGAACTCACAACTTAGTCATTTAAGGCATTTTGCTCAAAACAGCTTAACTGTCAGCTTATGACCTCTAAACAATTCAATTTCTGCTCAAATTTTCCAGAAGCAATCCCAACATGTTTAAACACCTCCTAAACCAATTATACAAAATTCCAACATGTTACAATCAATAATCACTTGAAATAGCTTATGGGAATAACTTGCACACTTTAAGTTCTAAGTTCTCACACCAATGCTCCTAGCTTATTATCATTCTTCATACCATATTTCTAAATACCATTACCACACATAATCCTCTTCCAATTACACATAAAACATATATCAAATCTTGGATTAAATAAATTCCCATGAAAAGGTGATTATGCCACTTACCTTGTGATTAATCCATTCTTTGGTGCTCTAATGCAAACTCATAAGCTAATTCCCATGAGGCTTGAATGAAAATGAAGGTTATGGAGAATTAAGAGGAGGGGCGGTTTTGTGAGCAATGGAGGGAAAGAGAGATTTTTGAAACTTGGCTCTTGGCTAGAACTCCACATAGAACCCATTGGTAGCTTAATTATAGTGATTCCATGGAAGATTAGTTGAATTTTGGTGGCTAAAGTTGCATGGAAGTGGAGGCCGATTTCTTGGTCTTAGAAAGGAGGGAGAGAATTTGCTTTCTAGTGCAAGAAAGAAGTGGGTAGAAAGAACTAGAAAGTTGTTCCAACTTTCTTAAAAAAAAATCTCAAGTCCAAGTTACCAAATTGCCCTTCAAAGGAAAAGACATAATTATCCTCCGTTAATTCGTAACCATTTAATTTCTCATGTCCGTTGGAATAGTAATACGAGAAACTTACCAAATATCGTCGATTTCTCAACAAGTAATTAATCCTTGAAAATTATTTCCGTTCTAACATGTAACTGATACGACAATTTATTTAAAATTACGT
Source organism: Medicago sativa (assembly GCF_051527215.1). Lineage (NCBI taxonomy): Eukaryota > Viridiplantae > Streptophyta > Magnoliopsida > Fabales > Fabaceae > Medicago > Medicago sativa. The sequence goes on along the minus strand of NC_140755.1, from coordinate 32,814,367 downwards.
GGGATATTACAGGAACATTGCAAACGTTAAAACATCTGACAGAACATATTAAAACAAGTGCGCTAGAATTTCAGCTTGGTTGTTCTTGTTGTATATACAAAGACAAGTTAAGGAGTACAAACTCTCAATCGTATAGTTGATCAAGCTTGCCAAAGTTGCTTTAAGTAGTTTGCTAGATGAATTAAACTTTACAACCATCATTCTTATGCAATGCGCCAAAAATTTTAGAGTGTAAAGAAAGTGTAGCAAGATATTTATTTTTTTTGGTTTGGACAATTCCATTGTTTTCACATGTGTAACCTTGTAAATTTTATAACTAGTATTATTTTCACATATGTCGCTCTAGCAATAGTAATATTTATAATAAAACTAAGAGCCGCCGGAATGGCTCTGCTAGGGTTTAACAGAGTTTAGTGAATCATTGAAACAATTAGCTTGTCATCCTTTACTTCACTCACGTTTTCATCAGGTAATGGTTTTGGCTTATTTGGTGTAGTGATTTTGGTTTGATTTTCCACCGCTCCACCTCAATTGGGATCTTCGGTGCTACCTTTCCAATTCTTCATTTTGGAGCACAACGTTATTTGTAGCATCCCAGTGATTCATCCTTTGAACACAGATCATTCACTTCGGTTGATACACGGGTTAGCTGATCGTGGAAATTGGAGTTCACTTTCCCTTGGCCTTGTGTTGTTGATACAGTCCCTATGCCTGTTCAATCACAACAGATACGACAAAAGTCGTTTGTGCAGCATCTTGCTACTGCTGATTCGGGTTTGATCAAAACGTTATTGCCGCAACCTGCAATTGTGGTGATGCTCTATGCAAGGTTTCAAAAAACGGACCGGTACGAGGATTGCGGCCGTGACCGTTTTTGGACCTTTTAACGTTGAGAACGAAAATCACAGGAAAATCGCCGTTACGACCGTTACGGCCGCGAAACACCGTTACAAACTTGAAAATACAGAAATTTGAACAGAAGAAGAAGGAATCGAATCTCAGATTTAAAAAAAAAAAAAAAAAGCACAAGCATACAAGAACAGGAGAAGAAGGAATCTGAATCTTATCTTTTGTACAGAAAGGTCAGGCATCTCAATCTTATCCTAATCCTCATTCACTCTCAATTCAACCTTTCTTGTAAGATCCCGTATTTTGTGCTATGTATTTTAGTATATTTTACTAAAATATTTTATAATAGTCAAGACCATGCTGATAATATGATGTCATGTTAATCTAATTAAGTCAATAATAAGAATAGTTAATTATTATCTTTATATAATACAAAAGCATACATCTATAAGCAATAGTACACGTGGCGTTTTCATATTCTCCATCTCATTTAATGTTTTTTCATTAACCAATCAAAATGGATCTTTACTCATTCATTTTCTATTAGCCAATCAAAATGAATCATATGACTCATTTATTTTTCATCAACCAATCAAAGTTGATTATGAAATATTCTTTCATTTTTTTTTGAGAGAGACATATTCTTTCCTATATATATAGACAATTTGATTTTCATTATTTTCATCTACCTTTTTCTTCCATAAAAAAAAAAACATTGCTTTCAACCCCATTCTTTTTTATTTTATTTATTTATTTATTTCTTATTTTTTTTATGGTTTTATTGTTTAATTTATTTAACATTTCTTATTCTTATGTTACTTTATATTGTGATTTCTTATGTTGTTGTTTTCTTATTCATATTATCTCTTTTCAAATTTTTTTTTGTTGTGTTTATAAGTTTTTTATTTTTGACCGGATCTTTAGTTTGGACATGGAAGTCAATCAAGAGAAAAGAAGAAATGCATCACATATCAATCAAAAAATATATATCAAAAAATATATCAAGGATTTCTATAACCCTTTTGTTTTATTTTAATCTCTCGATACTCGCAACCTTTACTATCTATTTATTTTTCTTTGTTTAACTTTTCTTATATTTTTTATGTTTTTAATTTGCTCTTTTATATTTTACTTTGGTGATTATATTTGATTTTTCTCTATTTTTCCTACTTTATACTTGAGATGGAAACCAGATAGACAAGAAGAAATGCATCTCATTTTCACAAAACAGATTGAATTGATAATTTTGGAGTGACATCTTCCAAATGATCTTTTTTTGAGAGGAAAATGATACTTTTTTGTATATGTCAAAAAAGAAAATCGTTTTTATGGCATCTTTAATTTATTTTTTTGGGTTAAAAGTTCATTTTTCTTTAACTAAAAGGGAGCAAGGTGCCATCCTAAAATTTTAAGTGCATTTTAAAAAATAATAAACTCAGTAATCATTTATGTTTTATTTCTTTATCGAAATCTCTATCTCTATTATAAACATTTACCTTTTTTTTTGTGTGTCGTCTTAGAATTCTAAGGTGCATTTAATGTTGTTCTGATTTAGTGCATTTCATATTTTTTTTATTCAATTTTATTCAAATTGTTTTTGCTATTTAATGCCATACTAATTTCATTACTAAATTAAGGGCATAATTGATGCAATTTACTTGCTTCTTTTTTCTATAAATATTGTTGGTGAGTCTCAACATTTTCACGTCATTCGGAATTCAATTTTGGAATTCTTCTCGAAATCTCTCTTTCATTTTATTGAAACACTTTTCTTCAAAGCATATTTTTTTTCCATCACTCTAACTTCAAAATATGATTCAATTTATGATATCAATCCACTAAATGTTGTGGATATCCATGTATTTTGTCCAAATACACATATTCACCCTATGATAATTTCAAGTTCTAACGGTTTATGGCATGGACATCATAGATCTACCCATGCAACTTTTTGAATGTTTATGTGCCAAGAGAAAATTAGATAATGTAAATTGTTTTTGTGTGTAGAGAATGTCCATTTGTTGGGTTCTTTTTCATCTATAATATATGTATGTTCGGTTTCATATTTTATTGAAATTTTGCCTTTAGATTGTTGGTTAGTCCTATTTGAATATTTTTGTAAGATTTATTTAGTGTTTGTGTCTGCTTCCCATTTGTACTTATTCCATGAAAGATTTTGATTTTTTTTTTTTGTGGATATCAATTATTTTTCTATCTATGACTATTGTTTATTCATGTTTTGATGTGTATATACGTTTGTAATCTTTATGTAAATAGAAAAAAAATTGACATAATACGAAAATGATTATTTCTTTTTCAATAAAATTTAATATCCTTTGAAAATTAAAAAATATACTTTTTCAAATATTAGTTTTAATTTTCGGAAAAATATATCAAAGTAGGAAATTTTCTAATCAAACTTATTAGGCCATATTTTGATTTATATCAAAGACAAATATTCCAATCAAACTTAGGCCATATTTTGATTTGTATCAAATTGATTTTAATTTTCATTAGATTATTAGGCCATATTTTGATTTGTATCAAAGACAAATATTCCAATCAAACTTAGGCCATATTTTGATTTGTGTCAAATTGATTTTAATTTTCATTAGACAGTCATTAAATGAATAATGAATTGCAGCATTCATACATATTAGTCAAAGCAAGACGTTTATATATATAAGGAATGATTTTTTTTTTTGGGGTGTGGTGGTATTTGGAATAACTTAATGGTGCATAAAAGGTACTAATTAATTTCATATCCTTTAATGCTTAAATTGGTCAAAAAAACTTATTTAGTGCTTTAAAAAAGTTCGTATAATTCATCGGAAGAAAAGTCAAAACAATTGTGATAAGAATGAATTTATTTACCAAGGAGGTGACAAGAATTAACTTTTTTTTAAGGATATAATGATAAGAATGAATTTATTTACCAAGGAGGTGACAAGAATTAACTTTTTTTTAAGGATATAAGAATGAACTTAATTACTGATCTATATTTATTTATATCTTTTTGATTGATCAACATACATAAATTTTCAAACATAGAGTTTGATTTGAGTAATTTAATATTATCAGTTTGATTTAATCATTTGTTACTTGATCGTGATGGTTAGTTAAAATTAAAAAAAGGACTTATAAATGTCTTATAGCATGTATTTCAAATTTGTTTCTTTAATAATCATCCTCATCTCTCTGATAGTTCATTCTGCTAGAGATTACATAATATTCTTTCTACTTATATTTCACATACCACATAATACAATCTTGATCGACCAGCTACACATCAACATACATCACACTTTGTGGTGGCAAAAGGGATGAGAAAAGTGCTCTATGAACCTCTTAACTGGTCACTTCTTAGAACTAGAGAAATATCATCAAGAATTTTTATAAGAAAGATCATCAAAACTATATGCGGCATCTTCACATTTCTCATCTCATTTAATGTTTTTTATCAGCCAATAAAAGTTGATCATTATTTTCATTAGGGTCGTGTCTTTTCATTATGTTTCATTGTTTCGCCCATAAAAAAAATCAAAAGAGGAGACATCATAATCTTTTCCGTTAATTTTAATGATTGTCTTTGTCTCAATTATCTTTATTGTCATCTTAAATTTCATTTGAAAATATTATAGCATTTAACCAAATTAACTTTACCCACAACAATATTAGGATAATGAACATGGAATAAAATTAATTTACGATGACAAATTTATATGTATGCAACACGGTTTCAAATGTAATTCAAATATATACATATATTGATTATTATTTATACGTTATTAACACAGTTCAAATATAATTTGATTTTTCAAATCTCCATTTATTATTATTGATTATTATTTATTTGCTTTCATAAGAATTTCAAATCTCCCTCATCCATTTTCTCCATTTTTTTTCTTTTGGTAGACATAAGAATTTCAATTCACATGGTTTATCCATCATCAAAATGTTAAAAGAAAATAACTAATGAAAACAATATCATGTAATCAACATTTGCATGAATCATGTGACATTGATTTCTTATACTAAAAAATGTTTATTACTTCGGTCAATCTAATTGTAGCATACGTCGCCTTTTAATTTATAAACTAATAAGATCATAACACATATCAATTGATATTTTTAAGTCATCTTGATTCTAACATTGTCATTTTATCTTTTTTATATTTTGTATTAGTATTAGGGTTTCAAACATAATTTGTTAGTTTTTCCCTCTTTGCACTAGGACCCTATCCTCCAGAAACTAGAGGGTTAGCACAAAAAAAAATTCACAAAAGGTTAAGAACAACCACACAAATGTGTTTGATACAACATCTTAACTTAAAATGTCTAATAAGTAATAAGCATGAATTTTGTTAACACGTCATAACACTTCTATAGTTTGCCATTGTCAGATCCGACTAAAGAACAAAAGTGAAATAATTTGAATGATAAAGGTTGAAAAAAAAATAACATCTAAGACAAATGACATCCAAATGCAAAAAAAAAAATTACATAATGTTGGGACTTCCCGAGGGTTAAAATGGGTTGGATAATCACGTTATGTTAAAAGCAGCCACACAAATAAGTTTGGCATCACATTTTCATCCAGGTCTTAAAGAAATTAGGTATATGATCTAATATGGAACTCTAACTCACACACGGCATGTTAACATATTTCTCTTAAGTGTGAGACTCTCTACATATGTTATTTGATAACATAGTCAAATTACCAAATTAGACCCGAGAAGGCATAACATGGTAAAAAGGTGGGATAATGGTGATTTAATGGAGGAGGTTTTTGTTCATTTCTTTCAAGAGAAAGAACATAAATTCGATAGGGAAAAAAGGTAAAAATTGAATTTTAACATGAGAGGAATGATAAGGAAAAAAAACGGAGTGTTCGCAATTTGTCTTTGAGATTATAAGGAATAAAGTGAATTGTTAATAATCTTTCCAATTTGTTGAAGGAGTTGCGGATTTTTGTGTAAATATTTGTTTAATATGCATGTATTTTATCAACTCAACATATTACATATATAGTTTTCCATTGTCTAATACCACCAAAGGTCAAAACTGTAGGAAATTTGAAACAATAGAGGTTGAATAAAAAATATAGCATGAATGTGAATGACATTCAATAGCTAAAATTTAAGATAAAAAAAATTAACAAACGACATCCAAAAACTAACAAAACAATACGAGAAATGTTAGGAACACACATTTTAACACATACTCTCTTTGATTGGTTAAAATTCACATGGGACTCACAAAATTTATATGGGACCCACATGATTTGGTGGGATTCATGTGAATTTTATCAAATCAAAGAGAATGTGTTGAAAAATGTATGTTAAAATGTGTTTCTAGCAATCCTCAAACAGTTTATCACAATGTTGGAATAATATCGTGACTTTCAGATGAGCCTACACTAAATTAGAGCATCATATTATGTCAATAGCAACTATACAGGTGAAAATGACACCATTTCTTCACACAAAATCTTAAGACATTAGGTATATGATCCATCTCATTTTTATGTTGTTTAAAATCTATTTTTCCTTTCAATGTAGAATGTTAACTCACACATGACACATTAACATCTCTTAATCAAGTGTGTGACTATTCACATCAGTAATCATGTGACATAGTCAAATAATGTCAAACATAGTAACGACATGTTCAAAAAGGTAGGTTGAAAGTAGTTTCAAGAGGGAAATTTATGTTCCTTTGTTTCATAAGAAGAGAGAAAGGAAATTAGAAAGAAAAAAGAAATATGAAAAATGAATTTAAATATGAAAGAAACGATAAGGAAAAAAAACATGCAGTGTATTTTTTTTTTTGTGCGAGTATACATAATAGATTCAGTTGCTGCTAATTTCATGGGTTTGTTGAAGAATATGAAGATTTTTGGTATTTTTACAACAAAAATAGACTTAATCAAAAAAGCGTCAAATCATTTTAAAGTATGTAACAAACATGTAATTTGTCAACTCGACGTGTATTTTTTTCTATCACATTCCATCAAAGTCCAAATGTGAAAGAGTTTAAATTAAGAGAGGTTGAATAAAAAAAAAATGAAAGCAAACGACATCAAAAATTAAATTTTAAGATAAAAAAATAAACAAATAACATCCTAACAATAACAAAGTAGTTTATCGTAATTTACTCAAAAAAAAAGTTCATCATAATGTTGTGATTATGGGGGGAACCTGCACTTAGTTTGATCGTCATATTAGGCTAAGAGCAATCATAAAGGTGAGATTGACACAACATCTTCTCTTATACTCACATTGTGTTTTTACTCTTTTTTTCTCTCTCTATTATTTTGATTTTAATATCAATGTCTATATTTCTTTGTATTTTTTGTTGTAACGTAAGTTGTCCCAAAAAATGGTTCTTCAAAAATCTTTCCTCTATAAAAAGTTGAGCAAATGACATCCAAAAATTAACAAAATAATTCATCATAACGTTCGGAGTTCCGAGGAAGCTTACAGTGACTTGGATCATCATATTTGACTAAAAGAAACTTCATAAATGAGATTTACACCACATTCTCATCAAATACTTTAAGACAATAGGTATATTAGTCATCTCACTTATATGTTGCTCAATATATACTCTTGCATCCAAAGTAGAAATTTAACTCATACATGACACATTAGCCTCTCTCCTCCAAGTGTGAGACTCTCTGTATCTATGATATAGTGATATAGCCAAAAAAGATCAGAGATACCACATGGTAAAATATGCAGGTTGGTGGTTGTTTAATAGGGAGATGTCTTTGTTCCTTTCTTTCATTAGATCATAGAAAGTAAAATAGAAAAAGAAAAGAGCTGAAAAAAATGAATTTGAACATGAGAGAATGATAAGAGGAAAAACTAAGGAAAATGTGTTTTATCCGTGAGAGTATATCAAATAGATTGAGTTGTTGGAAATTTTATGAATTTGTTGAAAGAGTTAGAAATTACCGGATAATTATGTTACCAAAAAAATAGGCTAAATCAAAAAATATCACATCAATTTAAAATGTATAATATGCATATATTTTTTCAACTCAGCATAACATTTTTGTATTTTTCCATTGTCAAATCCCACCAAAGACTAAAAGCGAAAGAATTTGAAATAATAGAGGTTGAATATAAAAAAAATATGAAAGCGAATGACAATTAATAACTAAAATTTAAGATAAAAAATTAAATAAATGACACCCAAGAACTAACAAAACGAATCATTATAATGTTGCAACTTCCGTGAGAACCTATATTGGGTTGTATCATCATATTATGCTAAGAGCAACCACAAAAGTGAGACTGACATCACATCTTTACACAAAGTCCTTAGGCATCAAGTATATGGATAATCTCCTTTGTATGTTGCTCAGCAACTACCCTTGCATCTAATGTCGAATTTTAACTCATACTTGACACATTAACATCTCTCTATTAAATATAAGATTCTCTGTGACCGTGATCCACCACCAAAAACCACTCCCTCTCCCCCACAATTATGAATCAGGATACGATATCACTGTTGGTTCTTCCAAGGGAGTCAGCACTAATGTGAATCAACTCATTGCATAAAGAGCAACCACAAAAGTGGTAATGATACCACATCTTAATCCAAAATCTGAATTAGTTTTTTTCATTTATTTGATGTTCAACCTCTACTTTTTAATTCAACACTGGCTTTAACCGACACTTAATATATCACGATATTTTATCCCTCAAATATGACGAAATTCTAGCCCGTGCTTGGCACGGGTGTCCATACTAGTTATTAATTAAATTAGATACATGCAAGTAGTGAAAGGTAGTGAGATATGTTACAACACCTTTCCACTCCCAATACACGTCACCATAATTGGGAATTAAGTTTCAACTTCCCTTCCTAATTATGGACAGTGATTGACTGCAGTCGGCGTAATCATGCAGTCACCGCAGTCGGGTAAAATCAAACCATTCAATTAATCGAAGCATCTTCATTCAGCATGGTCCTCTCTAGTGACACACACATAATCAAAATCGTATTGTGTTCCCAATCCACCGCAACTTCGTTGACCTTCTTCACCCTTCTCTTCTCCGAACATTATTCTGATCTCTGTAACAACTACAACCTCCATGGAAGCTCGACGAGCAGATAAAGCCGCTGCAACCCAAATGGATTCTCACCTACGGTGGCGGAGCCCTTCATGGGTTGGGGTGGGCCACGGCCCACCCGGAAAAATTAAAAAATCAACGATTATAGGTCTATTTTGCGAGATTTTATATAATTTTGTGTCGGTTTTAGGTTTCGGTTGATCCAAATTCCCGCAAAGTGGTGTAGTGGCCCACCCAAAAAATTTAAATAATTCAATTATAGGTCTATTTTGTGAGATTTTATACAATTTTATGTCGGTTTTAGGTTTCGGTTGATCCAAATTCCCGCAAAGTGGTGTAGTGGCCCACCCGAAAAAATTTAAATAATTCAATCATAGGTCTATTTTGCGAGACTTTAAACAATTTTTCAACGGTTAATTTTAGTGGCCCACCCAAACTTTTTTTTCTGGCTCCGCCACTGCTCACCTATTCTTTTTAATCAAAGTTTAGGTTTTATTATATAAGGCAATGGAAATCGACAATGAAACCTGTAAATTCCAATGTTGGCAACTTAGCATCAACAAACCAGAGTCTGTCAATTCAAAATCATCAAGCACCACTTGGTTAAAAGGTAAATAAAAATCAATTAAGTTTTTATTTCTCTCATCCATCACTTTTCATGGAACCAATCATCACCAACAACCCAATTAGTTTCAATGGCAAAAACAATCAAATTTGTTTCAGCAAGTTATAGTGGGGTGAAAAAATGGAAGACACATATGGCCATGGTAGTGGAGCGCAATTACCATGTGAACACCAAAGTGGGAACGGAGAGCAAAAGGAATTTCTACCACATGTTCCTAGAAGATGACGTGGCTGTATTAAATGCGTAAGATCAATCCAACGGTTAAATTTTAAATGACTGCAGTGACTGCGTGATTACGTGACTGCAGTCAATCACGGTCCCCTAATTACCTGGTCAACTCCTTCCACTCACACACTCATTCCACTACTTAGAAAGAAAAAAAGGGTCACATAGAGAACAAGGGAACGTGAGGGAGTCTGAAGTAGAAAGGAAAGAGAACAAGAAATTCAATTTAAGGAGACAAGTAAGAATATCTTTCCTCTTGCTATCCTTTTCTTTATTAATAGTGTTATAGAGTATCTAATTCTGCCATGTCTGTCTTATTACTGTTCTGGTTTTAGCAATAGGAGAATTGGGGGTTATAGAGAATCAAATGTTGGATTAATTATTTAATTAATCAATTATGGATTGACAATAATCAATTATTATAAGTTAATATTAATTTATAAATTATGGTCTATAGTGTTGAGCACTAATTAGTTGATGAATATGAGTGATTGAGCTATTCTTACTAAATGGACCGTGATGGGTTGAACCATTTAGATAAGCCCAATGAGAGGTCCCTGCCCTCAGCCGTTTATCTATTTAAACGTCATCCCATCAGACGGTTAATTATAATGAACAACATTTGTGAAAATCTAAAGCTATACGGAATGAGGGTAGTTATCCCTCTCATAGTTGTCGGCCGTTATCCTTCATCAACCTAATTTAAAGGTACACAAATTCTTCTTCCTTCTCTATTATCTATTATTGATGATATGCCATAATTTGTATCTAGTGATCCATAGCTAAATTCTAAAACTTTATCAATTGGTATCAGAGCCAAATAGATACAACTATGGCTATCACGAACTCTATTTTGGTTTGATCAGAATTTGTGTATAAATCGATTAAATTATTCTTGATATTAAACTAGGGGTTTTGTGCATGTCATATATGGCTTTATTGTTTTATTTCTATGTCGCATGATATGAGATTAGTTTTCAATCATATGGGTGCTATTTGAAACGATCAATCCCAACACAAGGTATTAACAATTCCCAAAATTCCAAAATTCTTAAAAGGTTTTCCTTGTGAAATGTAAACCATGAACCCCATTTTCGATCCAAGATTTCTCACTATTGTGTTAATGATTCATGATATCTAATGAGGAATTCTCTAAATCGATTGTTTCCGAACCAAACCCAATTCAAATCGAATTTGAATCTAAATTTTGCTATGAACCCTAATTTTCATTCTGTGATTGGGTCGATATTCCTCAAAATTGATATGTGGATTCTTTTCTTCTCTTAATTTCGATCAAATCCATACAAAAATATCCGCGTTTCACTTGGTAAATTGCTAGAAACAATCGCCCACATGTTAATATCAACCCGCTTAACCTATCCGGGCAAAGAAGATGCAACGCGCGTGAATTCCACGCGCTATATTATAAAAAATAAAAAAAACACTCGCAGCTGTAGCGCGTGTTCAATATTTAAAATTCCAATTTTTTTTTATTTTCTTTTGCCAAATAATAATAATTTAATATTCTGAATATTTTGGTAAATTTTGGAATTTGTTTTGACACCTTAAAATATATTATGTAATTTTTACATGGGGATAATTAAATTATATTCTAAAATATTATATTCTCAAAATTTGTGTTAAGATTTTATGAACATTCCATGTTCTGTTATGACACTTAGAAAAATTAAATTATCTCTAAATAAATGTGTCAATGAGAATTGTTCATCCCCGAAATTTAAGTAAATACTTCATTATTTATGGATAAATTTGCAATTTCTTTTGCACCCAAAATATTTAGAAGATTTGATTTATTCTATGCCCTTAAGGTCTAGTATTTAAATTACTTTATGAAATCTCTTAATATTTGATGTAAATTAATATGAGAATCATATACTCTGTTTAACTCATATATTCTTTGTATTTGAGTCTAAAATATCCTATGAGAATATACTTTGTATAGTTATAACACTTTTGAAAAAGATTCCTTTAAAGTGTTATGATTGTGAAAATTCTTAGACTCAATCTTGTATATTCTTGCATCAAATATTCTATATAAATTACTATATTTTGGGATTTGTTGATACCCTCAATTATTTATTAAGTCAAGAGTAATTTGACTATTATGGCATATATATTCTTGATTTGTGGGTTTCAAAATTTTGTCAAATCTTGAATAGATCATATATTAATTAAATTGAGAATAATTTATTTCAAATAATATATTCTCAATATTTGAGCCTAAACTATTTTGAAAATTCACTCTTATATTAGTATCACCAACTATCTAATCAATTAAAATGTTACTATTGTGTATTTATAGAAGGCTCAATTTTATTTATTTTAATGTCAAATATAATTAATTTAAATTCTACGGTTTTAAAATATTCTTGGCATTATAAATATTCTAATTTAATATATTTTTTAATTCATATTATCTTAACATAAAAATCCAAAGTTTACTAATTGATCATTCTTTTGGCGACATTTTTAAACTTAGACATTTATCTCTGATTTTTGTCACAAATTGATTTAAAGGGTCCTCATAATATTTTGTTTTCAAATGAGTATAGTGAGTTGTATATATATCTCATTTATATTAATTGAATCTAAAATTGGCATTTTTCTCTTTAATATACATTATGCTTTCTACTATACTCTCTAATCTAGACCCATGGTTTATTACTCTAAATTTTGTGACAAACATCATTAACTATCTAATTATGTGTCTTGTCGCAATTAAATGTTTGGATCACAATAATATTAAGCTACATATTTTATATATAGTGAATAATGCATTGTTGCATTTTTTTTATGCTAAAATTCTAATTATGAATTAAAATTTGTACGCCTCTTTGTTGTTTATCCGTTAACTATTATCAAAACAACTTATTAAGAATTGAGGCAATTTTTAAAAATATTTATCATCCTTACATCTGAATTCTTATATAAATCATATTGATTTATAATTAGAGTCTCACATATGTTTATTTATAATTGCTTATTCTATATTCATGATTATTTTGAGATGACTATATTATAAGATATTCTCGTTAAGTCATCAAAGATCATTGGCTCTAAGTATAAGGATGAATGTCACACTCTGCGAGGTAAGTTGTTATTTAATTATTTTATCCTCTTGTGACTTATTGCTTATTATTGCACATATTAAGAAATTTAGTTCTTCTTTTCTTTTGTTGTGCAATTATGATATCCTATATAGAAATGAAATCATTTTTCCAGAATATTCTAAACAGAACTCTGTTGTTATATACTATTTTTCTTACTATAATGCTCCATTTTGTATTTATGTTCTTTCTAATTTATAGTGGGAGTATTGAAAAAATTTATTCTAAGAGTTCTATTCTGAATAAATTAGAAAACTATTTGACACACTTGTATTCCAAATAATAACTTTTGTTATTATACTACTTCATATAAAAGAAATTCTAAAGTCATATTTATGATGTGCTAATTTAAAATATTGTTAAGCACATTTTTCTATTATTTGAATATGATCGAAGTTGAGTAAATTAAGTACAATTGTTTATGCATGATATTATTGTATCATATTCTCTTAAGCATAAACATTATTGATTTGTATAATTGTAATCTCACCTATCGTGGGTACAATTATGCGAATTTTGTTAAATAGATTAACATTATATTGGTAAGAGTCATACCATATTGGTGTGTTGTTATTAATATAATTGTTATTATTCAATGTACCTAAAATGTTTATACTTATGTCAATTATAATTAGAATACTCTATCAATGTTTAAATTTTGAGACATAAGAATTGTACATTGTGATGATATAGTTCTTACTTATTATTATCCTTAAGGTCCTTGAATGAGATTACAATAAGTAAGTTACTCTATTAAAAGACATGTAGAAAATTGAATAAATATTGCAATCCAATATTATTACATTTTGAATTAAATTTCTACCTAAATGTGATTTTTTATATATATAAATATATCAGATTGCTACAATCCCTTTGTTATGTGAGTGACGGACATACCCTATCGGTGTGACGTTACTTAACATATCTTTTTTGTGATAGAGAAATAGTTGAATATTTTATTTAAAATATTTTCAAACTTTTAATTCAACTATCATGATTAGTTCTCTATGAAGTGGGAGAATCATTGCTATGTATTGTGTAATGTGATGGACATACCCTATCGGTATGACATTACTTAACATAATCATCCTTTTGTGGGTAAGATAGTTTAACTATCATTCTCCATTAAGTGGAGAAAATATCATTCTTCAACAAGTGAGAAAAATTCTACATGTCAACTAACTATATCTCATAAACAAATATATTTATTTGTTTCATAACTTTAAATATAAAATTATTGTAGAGAATTATATTGAGGATATTAATTATGCTATTGCTATTCTTTAATACTTATGGAAGCTTATGACTATTTTCTCTTATATCCTCGGTAATAATAAAATATAAGTCTTGTGTATTTTTCCTTCAAAAAAAAAAAGTCTTGTGTATTTCCGCTGCTTGTAACCTAATTTTTTTCTCAAATGTGTGGAAGTATAATTGTAGCATTTGAGTTTTGAGTGAGTTATTAAAATTGTGAATAGAGTCTCATATCCTATTTTATAATAATAGAGACTTATCTCACTCATATGATGATAAACCTTTTATATAATCATCATACTATGTCATATAAAGGTTACTATATTTATAAAATTCTTTGGAATTTCAATTGTGAAAAAGGAGATCTTGTATTATAAAATTTTTAAACGAAAATTTACTTCTCCTTAATTCTAAATACAGAATATGTGGTTAACTACGAAACCAAATTCTTGATAATATCTGTCATTGATAAAATTTGTATTTATGGGGGTTTCATATTATCCTTGAGTTACCACTTGTGTTAATAATTCTGCTATATTAATGTGCAAAATATGTGGTTGAGTTCATGAAACTCTATTAGTTGAAATTATATAACCACTTATGTTGATAATCTTGCACTAGTAATCAAGTATCCCATTGTTGAAAATTACATTATTAAAATATTTTTATATATCAGTGATCACTAATAAGAATCCCACTTACTCTTGTTTATATATATGTGGGATCAGTGGGAGTGTGTACACAACACTATATACTATGAGATCAAATGAGAAATCTCACTCTTTTATATATATATATATATATATATATATATATATATATATATATATATATATATATATATATATATATATATATATATATATATATATGTGAGATCAAGAGAAATGTGTACACAATTTTATATACATACAATTTGATATTCTCGTCATTGCCATATACTCTTGTGCACACTGTAAAATATGGCATAGTTTAAGAGACTTTAAACTTTAGTCTCATTCTATTATATTGAGATATATATTAAAATTCTTTTAATCTCAATAAGCATCATAATTAGATGCTTAAGTCAATTTTGTTGGAATATGCACAATAACCTCTTAGCATGAAAATAAATATTGTGCTTCTCTTTTACCAACATTCCACATTTTATGAGGTAATAAATAATAAGTACAATGTATAATGTCAATACTCCTATCGAGTATGATATTGTGTTCTTGAAGTACTTATAAACTGAGATAATCATAAATGTTCGTTCATCATAGACATTCTAGTGGCCACATTAATCCACATTTTATTTTCTTTAAACCGAGTGTCTATGTTGATCCATTTTGGAGATTCTTGAATTTCCTATTTCTTTATGGATTTTCATAGTCATGTTTTTTCTAAAATGCTTGGGCCATTCTTTAATGATTAGTGTCACTATAAATTCATCATTTGTTAGAAACGTGAGTCTTTGATCTATATGATTTGTTTTCCCTATCAGATTCAATTTCTGCAGCATTAAAGCTTACTTCTCTTTTGAATGATTAGTGCTTTGACCATACATATAATTTTCAAATTAAAATTCTTTATGACAAGTGAAATTTTATATTCTTTTAGTAATTGAGTATGGTCATCCAAGTGGGAGATTGTTGGATTAATTATTTAATTAATCAATTATGGATTGACAATAATAAATTATTATAAGTTAATATTAATTTATAAATTATGGTCTATAGTGTTGAGCACTAATTAGTTGATGAATATGTGTGATTGGGCTATTTTTACTAAATGGACCGTGATGGGTTGGACCATTTAGATAAGCCCAATGAGAGGTCCCTGCCCTCAGCCGTTTATCTATTTAAACGTCATCCTATGAGACGGTTAATTATTATGAACAACATTTGTAAAAACCTAAAGCTAGACGGAATGAGGGTAGTTATCCCTCTCATAGTTGTCGGTTATCCTTCATCAACTTAATTTAAAGGTACACAAATTCTTCTTCCTTCTCTATTATCTATTATTGATGATATGCCATAATTTGTATCTAGTGATCCATAGCTAAATTTTAAAACTTTATCATCAAATTCTGCCATGTCTGTCTTATTATTATAGTTCTGGTGTTAGTAATAGGAGAATTGGGGTCATATAGAATCAAATTCTTCCATGCCTATCTTATCACTGTTCGAGTTTTAGCAATAAAAGAATTGGTTCATCGTTTCGGATAGTAACCGTAATTAAGAGATATAATTGTCTGTAGAGATGATAGGAGTATTGGTGGAGTAGAAATGTAGAATAAATGAAAATTGAGATGTTGTATATAGGAGGAAACCTGATGACAATGGTAGTATTAAATAAAAATAGAAGGTTCTTTTTCGGACTAATGTAAAATGAATTGCTTAAAACAAATTGATAGACAAACATCAGCCAGGAGTCGAGATAGAGTGTAACAAGAGTAAACTAAGTAATTGAATTTTGTTCATATGTTGTATCCAGTTTTGTTTTGCTTGTCCTTAAGGTATATTCAAAGCCTGATATAAATTTCTTATGACTAGTGTCACATTATTTAGTTTCCTCCCTTTCCTTCTTGTGGGATTGGCCACTGTGTTGATATATACTTTGTAAATTTGACAAAATGAGAGAATTGGGTTATTCCTTTAGGCAGTCACCACAATTAAGAAAAA
Organism: Medicago sativa; assembly: GCF_051527215.1. Classification (NCBI taxonomy): domain Eukaryota; kingdom Viridiplantae; phylum Streptophyta; class Magnoliopsida; order Fabales; family Fabaceae; genus Medicago; species Medicago sativa. Next base: position 32,797,536 of record NC_140755.1, on the reverse strand, counting down.
AAATAAGTGTTTCGGGGAAATGATAGGCCACTAGTAAGATTATTGGTAAATAGGTGGATACCTGACATAGTTGTGCTATTATACCTTTGAGCCAACCTTTATATTAATGTCTGGACTATTTTAGTGTATTAGTAATTAGTGTATTCTAGTTCCCCATTAATTATTCTCGATTAGTAATGAAATGCTCCACATATTTGTTGGTGATTTCCAAAATAATGGAATCACTTTAGAACCAAAAGTTGTAACTCTTCATGGGAATCATTCATATACATTGAAACTTTTCGCAAAGAGGGGCTTAATGAACATTTGCATTGGTTCAAATGTATATGATTACAACCTTTGGCAAAGGGGTGCTTAATGAACCTTTGCATTGATTCAAGTGTATATGATTATAACCTTTGACAAAGAGATGTTTAATGAACCATAACATTGTTTCAAATCAAAGGGGTGTTTTCTCTCATATGAAGGTTCATATAATGCACTATAAATGCTTGACATTTGGGCATTAGTTTGACAGAACAAAAACACACAATTTTGGACAGAAAACAGAAACCAGAATTTTGTTGCATTAACAAAATAATTCTCCATCATTCTCTTACTCTAAATCATCTATCAATTCTCTAATGCATGAGTGAATTGCTGGAACCATAAATTTGTAAAATACTGTTAGGAGATACGCTTGGTGTGGTTGTGCAATACACGTCAAGGAACTCATAGTATCCTGAAGGGGATTCGCCGGTCATTCCTTATTGCATCCAATATACAGTTATTGGTGGGGGCGAATCGAACCTAAAGGTTAGTATGGCAAACCCATACACTTTGAGTTTACATGCATAACTATTAAACTTTTCAAGTTTCAAGTGCAGCAGCCTCTTCCCAACAATCAAGATATACAACAATCTTTGGAATTTATGTGTACACTTCATCGTATTCATCTTCATCATCTTCTTGGTCAAGTTATTGCAGCAGACCCCCAAGACAAGATCCAACAATCTTTAGGTTCGATTTATGATTTACTTGTGATTAATGGCTGCAATTTTTAGAAGAGATGAAAGTATACTTTTCATCCATGACTACGGTGAACGGTAAACAAATTCTTTTTATGAATATATCTTATGGAAATTTATGGATAAATATTTCATATGTGATGTGTTTGTGTTAAATTTACATGTGGTTGTAGATAATATATGAATGGTAAATTTTGATATGTATGAAATTTATTGTTTGAAATCTGTTTGATGTGAATTTGAACATGAGATAATGTGCATATAAGTGATTATCTATTATGAAATATTTAGTGTTCTAAATGCATGTGTATAGTATCTAAGTAAATATGAATATGTTAGATTTAACATGTGGTGACATATATATATATACATGATTTAGAAATTGTTCAAGTATATGAATTTTGATGAGTATAGTAATATGTTAAGAATGTTTAAACACTATTTTATTTATGAAAGTAGTGTAGATAAATTGTCAAAATATCAAGTGGTTGCTTTAATGATATTATTTACTTTGTGTAAGAAATTATTATCATTAATATTGTGTTGATATTATATGTACATGATAATATGAAAAGTAATGGTTAATTTCTTGTTTATCATGATATTAAAATAATTTGGGTATGTTTTGAATTATTGTAAGTTGATATATTGTAAGTTGATATATGTTAAAATTTTCTTTCAGTCTTTCAAAAATTTGTTTGAGTTCTTTCAAATAGTTTGAATAAGTCTTCATTTCAATTCTATGTCAAAATCCATTTCAAAAATTGCATTTGAAGTCATTTTGAGTCAGTTTAGCCCCTAGGGGCATTTTAGTCTTTTCAAGTGTTAAAGCACTGTCTGATTTCTAAAAATTGTCTCTGAGTCTTTTAATTTTGTTTGTATACGTTCTTGCTTTAATTCCTTGTTAAAAATCCATTTTTAAATTGCATTTGGAGTCATTTTGAGTCAGTTTTGCCCCTAGGGGCATTTTAGTCTTTTCATGTGATAAAGCTCTGTTTAATCTCTTAAAATTGTCTCTGAGTCTTTTAACTTGCTTGTGTAAGCTCTTGCTTTAATTCCCTGTTAAAAATCCATTTTAAAATTGCATCTGAGTCATTTTTAGTCGTTTTGGCCCCCAGGGGCATTTTGGTCATTTCACATAAAATCTCTTATCTGCTCTGTTGTTTTTAATCGTCTCGCTTTACGTTTATTTTCAATTTACTTTTTCAATTCAATTTTAGTTTTAATTTTCATTTTGGTCCTTGTTTGTTCACCTTGCAAATATTTTGTCCAAGTGCCACGTGTCCGAATGCTATTAGTCCACAAAAGTTTGTTAGAGTCCAAGTGCCACATGTCTCTATCCTATTGGTCCAAGGCCAATGAGCTAGCCTATAAATTGGTCAAAGAGTCAATTAATCATGGATTCAATCATTTTTTTTCCACAAAAATCCACAAAAAATAACAAAATCAATTTTCCTTTTTTTCCCTCTTTTCTTTCTTCCACCGTAACTACCATCTTCAACCACCCTAACTAACTCTTTCAACCACCATAACCAACTATTTTTTCCACCACTTTCTTCATCCCTAACAACCTCCAACCACCACAACAATTTTCCACCACCACTTCCTCCACCACTCAACCGTCCTAACCACCGCTATCTCCGTCACAACACCGCCGTAACGAACCTTCCAACTCCACAACCTTCAGCCGTATTCGAATTCACCAACATCAAAGAAGAAACCGAATTCAAAGCCATCACCGGAAGATCACAACAGCATCGGATCCAGTCAACAACGGCAAATTCGAACCAGAAATGAAGTGAGCAGATCCGAACCGAACTCAAGCAGCAACAGAATCGAAGCGGAAACAGGTCGTGAAAGAGAAAGAACAAAGCTGATTCAATCCAATTCAAAGAATCAGAACGAAGAACAACAAACGGAAACGCAGCCGAATCAAGCGCAGAGAACAAATCGGAAGCGGATTCGAAATACACTGAAGCGTAAACGTGAAGTTTTCCGTCTCTAGAACAGATTTTCCGCCAATTCGAACAAAGGTATGATTTCTCCGTCAGTTTGTTTCTTTTAATTCTCTAAAAGGTTTCAAATAGAAGTTGGTAGATCTAGGCTTTTGTGTGTGTTATTTGAGATTTTTAAGCTGATATTTGGGATGAGGAAGGAAAAGGATGTGTCGATTTACAAAGAAAATTTGAAAACAAGGAGTTTTGAAACTCCGGTGCGGTGGTGCCACCACCGGCCACCGCACCGGAAAACGAATTTCCGCCGGAGAAGAAAGAAGTGTGGGGGCGCTGCAATTTGTTTTAGGAAAGATGAAGAAGGAACATTGTGTTTGTTTCCTTCAGGAAATTAATATATACTTCTTTCACTTGACCCATGGTTTTGACCCATACCCACCAACCCATATCCATGATCCATGAAACCTAAGCCCAATGATTGTCTTGTGCCATGCCTGGACATGTTTTGCTATATACACCACCCTTGCATGTGCGTTTGGACTGGCTTCTTGCTGTTTACACCCCCGTTTGATCAATTCTTGTACTAAAACTTTCTAAAAATTTTGCGATGCTTGTGTTTTGTTAATTCTAATTGTTTTTAGCATTGATACATGATTAATTTGGATCTAAAAAATATGTGAAGATATATTGATTTTTTTTCAATTCATTGATTTTCATTTTTGTTAAAGTGTTGAGAAAAAACTCCAAATTAATCATGTATTTCTTGCATAGCCTTTTCTTGTGTGTGTTTCTCGAATTTGTGCATATTAAATTTCACCTCCAAAGCATGAAAAATGTATGTGAGTTTCATTCTTGCTTGCTTGTTAAATTTGCACTTGAGTCTTGATAAAAATGTGGGAATAAATGTGATAACTATGCTTATAGGAATCATTGTGAATTTTGTGAAATATTAGTCCTCTTGATTCTTGTATCATGACTGAAAATTTAGCTATGGTATTGAATCATTGGATTCATATTTTACAAAATTCATAATGATCTATTTCAAGTATATTGGTTATATTGATTTCTTGCATTTTAATCTTTCTTTTGCCGTAAATTCTTGGTTTCAAAGTGTGCCAAAATATATGCTCATAATCCTTTGGTTACTTCCATGTCATCGCTTTATTTGTCCTATGATTTTACCCTTTTAAAAATATCTAAAAAGTGTCAAGTTTCAATGTATCTTCTTTTGCTTACTTTACTTGCTTCATCTTTTGCTATTATGTCATTTGTGCTACTAACCCTTTCATTTCATGTTTCATTCATCCATGAGCATCCCATCTCCCTCTTATATTCTTGGCCTTTATTTTCTTATATTTTAAATTTCATGCAAAAATTAGAATGTAAAACTTAGGAATTTTGTAATATTTTTCTTATGCTTTTTAATTCTTGCAAGACCATAGAATGTAAACTATGGCATGATGTAATAAGGACAATGGACTCTAATGATGTACACCGACACAAGCACCGACACATGCACACACCCCACTTTAGATGTATGCTTAGAATATGCATGTTTAGATGTATGTTTAGGATTGTATGTTTAGATGAATGCTTAGGATTTACACTTAGAAAAAATCAATTTTCCAAAAAATATGAACAACATCACTCAAATATTTTTTCTTAATAAACCTTGGGATCAACATCCCATTGAATTTTCCTTTTCTTTTCTTAAACAAAATCTTAAAGAATTTTAATCATACTTAGACCTTTTTGCAATTGACTAATTCCACCTCACTCTTTTCATAATCTCATGCCTTTAAGGCCTCTCAATCTCCATTCTTCAAACTCCAATTTTCACACTTAAAATCAACCAACAAAAACAAAAACATTTTTTGGAAGAGAACTACGGTGGATTTGATCCCTTAAACGGGTACGTAGGAAAGGAATCAAAATTCCTTCAATTCAAATAAAACAAAAATTCAAACACATTCTTCTCCCTCCAATTCTTCACTTAGAAACTTTAGGCTTAATATCATCTTTCAAAATAGCATTTAAAAATAAAGCGCGCGCGTAGAAATTAAAGACGGTTCCTATAGGATACTATAGTCGTTATGGGTGCCTAACACCTTCCCGTAGCGAAAACAACTCCCGGACCTCGATTCTCAAGGGTTTTGCTTACTTTTTCCCTTCCCAAGAAAAAATAAGATATCACCGGTTAAAAGGTTCAAACGTAATCAATGTTTGACACCCGAAAAACCAAGATAAAACAGCTGGCGACTTCACTGGGGAGATTCGAGAGTTACGCCTAGTCTTTATTTCCACGCTTGCGCTTGTATTTTTACTTGCTTCTTTTACTTGTTTTCTTATATGAATAAATGATTAATTTCTTGCAAACGTGTGGGGTGAGAATATCAAAAGTCCTGCACCCGGGCTGAGTGAACTTAGGATTTAGGAGGGATATAATCGACAATTCATTCCGGGGGTTGCCTCGTGTTTTGGATTATGCGATCAATCCCACATAGCTGAGGCATTTTGGGGGTGATGTTGTCGGCGCGTGTTGTCGCGTTTAGGCACTTTACTTCTAATTGTTCTATGACGCTATGAACCGTAGATAACCGAACCCATCCATGGCCATTTTCTAGGATGTAGTGCGGAGGCTAAACCGAGTGTTGTCTCGAGTTTTAGTCGTCACGCGATACTACACTCATGTTAGACCTTCTTACGCATAATCATGGAGCGAGTGTTGTCTCGTGACACCGTGATATACGTCGGAGAGGTTGCAACTTGGGAACCTTTTTAGAACCCGGTTACTATTATCCTAAAGCCCTAGATTCACCGGACAGCGTGCCCACCCATGACTCCTCGACTTTGAACTTGAACCCACCATGTTTTCTCCGAACTTGAACATAATCATGCATACATGCATAAACTTTTTCCCATGCATTTATCGGAGGACTTAGACAAGTCATCTTTTGAACATCACGGATGTGAACACCAAGTGATACCATCTCAACTAAACTTTTAGTTTTGCTCAAGATTTTCAAATAAAACCGTGTTTCTCCGTGATGTTCACAACCACTTTGACAAAGTCCTCTGACAAAAAAGGGTCTTTTCGCATTTGCATATCATGCATCATATGCATCATTCATCGGTCACAAATGGCTTCCCGTGCTCATTGTCTCCTGGTTCTTCTGCCGCAGTCTGAAAGGTGGCTCATGCTCGCAAGATTCATCAACCAGATAGAGTTTATCTGACAGGATTGTACAAGAGAAGAAACATGGCTAACCTTGAGGAAGAGAATGCCAGCCCCTCGGGCCAGCCCATTGAAGAGTCTAACCTGGACGAAATTCTGAGGCTTATCAAAAAGAGCGATTATAAGATCGTGGACCAGCTGCTGCAAACTCCGTCAAAAATCTCCATCTTATCTTTGCTCCTGAGCTCAGAGGCTCACAGGAAAGTGTTAATGAAAGTACTTGAGCAAGCATATGTTGATCATGAAGTCTCTGTGGATCAGTTCGATGGAATAGTGGGTAACATTACTGCTTGCAACAACTTGGGATTTGGTGATGATGAACTCCCCGAAGCAGGAAAACACCACAACTTGGCCCTGCACATCTCCGTGCACTGCAAGTCTGACATGATATCCAATGTGTTGGTGGACACTGGATCATCCTTAAATGTAATGCCTGAATCTACACTGAGACAGTTAAGTCATCATGGAATTTCTCTGAGGGGAAACAGCTATTTGGTTAAAGCTTTCGACGGATCTCACAAGGATGTTCTTGGGGAAGTAGACTTGCAAATTACCATTGGTCCTGAGACATTTCAGATTACTTTCCAGGTCATGGACATCAATGCTTCTTACAGTTGTCTCCTCCGAAGACCGTGGATTCACGACGCTGGGGCAGTAACTTCTACTCTGCACCAAAAGCTCAAGATTGTGAGGAATGGTAAGATTTTCACTGTACATGGTGAAGAAGCATATCTGGTTAGCCAAGTGTCATCTTTCTCTTGTGTTGAAGCAGGGTCCGCTGAAGGGACGTCATTTCAAGGCTTGACTGTTGAAGACGCGAAGCTTCGAAGAGCTGGTACTGCTATGGCCTCATTGAAAGACGCCCAGAAGGCTGTTCAAGAAGGGCAAGCTGCTGGCTGGGGCAAAGTGATTCAGATCTTGGAAAACAAGCGCAAAGAGGGTCTTGGATTCTCCCCGACCTCAGGCGTTTCAACAGGAATTTTCTACAGTGCTGGGTTTATCAATGCTATTGCTGAAGATGCTGCTGAGAGTAGTTATGTGCCTACATTTGTTGTACCAGGAGGCACTGTGAGAAATTGGGAGGCCATTGATGTTCCTTTAGTCATGCATGCTTCCATGTAATGTGTCTTGTTGCTCATGTTTTCTTTGTTTTCAAAATAACAATCCTTTCGCTCTGCCCAAGGCGAAAGTGATATCATTGTAAGGGCATGTTTGTTTCGGCATTGCCGTTATCAATAAAAAGTTGTCGTCTTTTTCACGACTCTTTGTTTTTTTACTTTTTAGTGCCTTTTTCTTGGAAATAATGGTAATGCTAGAAAAAACCAAAACATCTGTATTTTCTTATTAATTTCAAAAATCTGCATGAAAAACTTTTTCTAAACATCATCCCAATCATATTATGCAGATTGAACCACAATAAACCCATTGAACATAGTGACCCTATGGTTCCTCCAAATTTTGAACACCCTGTATATGAAGCTGAAGATGAGGAGGATAGTGAAGAGATACCGTATGAGATCACTCGACTGCTTGACCAAGAAAGAAGAGCCATTCAGCCTCACCAGGAAGAGATTGAGCTTATCAACCTGGGTACCGAAGAGAACAAGCAAGAGATCAAGATTGGTGTGGCACTTGAGCCAGAAGTGAAAAAGAAGATTACTCAGCTTCTCCATGATTATCCAAATGTCTTTGCATGGTCCTATGAAGATATGCCGGGTCTAGATCCCAAGATTGTGGAACATCGGATACCGACAAGGCCTGAATGTCCTCCTGTCAAACAGAAATTGAGAAGGTCTCGTCCAGACATGGCTCTTAAGATCAAGGCTGAGGTGCAGAAGCAGATTGATGCGGGTTTCCTCATGACAGCTGAATATCCTGAGTGGATTGCCAACATTGTACCAGTACCAAAGAAAGATGGGAAAGTTCGAATGTGTGTTGATTACAGAGATTTGAATAAAGCCAGTCCCAAAGACAACTTCCCATTGCCTCATATTGACGTGCTTGTTGAGAGTACTACTCAGTCTAAAGTGTTCTCTTTTATGGATGGTTTCTCTGGCTACAACCAGATACGGATGTCACCTGAAGATAGAGAAAAGACGTCCTTCATTACTCCGTGGGGAACGTTCTGTTATAAAGTGATGTCGTTTGGCTTGATAAATGCTGGTGCTACCTATCAAAGGGGTATGACTACTCTGTTTCATGATATGATTCACAAAGAGATTGAAGTATATGTTGATGACATGATTGTGAAATCAAGTGATGAAGAGCAGCATGTTGTGTATTTGAAAAAGATGTTTGAAAGATTGAGAAAGTACAAGCTGCGGTTGAATCCTAACAAGTGTACATTCGGTGTAAGATCTGGAAAGTTGCTAGGCTTCATTGTCAGCCAAAGAGGCATTGAAGTTGATCCTGACAAAGTCCGAGCCATCAGAGAGATGCCGGCCCCTCAAACTGAAAAGCAAGTCAGAGGTTTCCTCGGACGTCTGAACTATATTTCAAGATTCATATCTCACATGACTACTACCTGCGGACCAATTTTCAAGTTGCTCAGAAAGAATCAGCCTGTTGTATGGAATGATGAATGTCAGGAAGTTTTTGATAGCATTAAAGAATACCTGTTAGAGCCACCTATCCTTGTCCCGCCAGTGGAAGGAAGGCCTTTGATTATGTATCTGTCAGTGTTAGATGATTCAGTGGGTTGTCTTCTCGGTCAACAAGACGAGACTGGAAAGAAAGAACATGCTATCTACTATCTGAGCAAGAAGTTCACCGACTGTGAGACTCGCTATACAATGCTTGAAAAGACTTGTTGTGCTTTAGCTTGGGCTGCCAAACGTATGCGTCATTATATAGTGAATCATACAACCTGGTTGATATCCCGAATGGATTCAATCAAGTACATCTTTGAGAAGCCTGCTGTTACTGGAAAGATTGCACGTTGGCAAATGTTGTTGTCTGAATATGATATTGTGTACAAAGCTCAGAAAGCAATCAAAGGAAGTGTCCTTGCTGAGCATCTTGCTTGTCAACCTCTTGATGATTACCAGCCGATTAAGTTTGATTTCCCTGATGAAGAGATCATGTATTTGAGAGCAAAAGACTGTGAAGAACCATTGATCAATGAAGGGCCGGACCCCAATAGCAAATGGGGATTGGTGTTTGATGGTGCTGTTAATGCTTATGGTAAAGGAATTGGAGCCATCATTGTAACTCCGCAGGGGCACCACATTCCTTTCGCTGCTCGAATAACTTTTGAATGCACAAACAACATAGCTGAATATGAAGCATGCATCTTGGGCATTGAAGAAGCCCTTGATCTGAGAATTAAGCACCTTGACATATATGGAGATTCCGCACTTGTCATTAATCAGATAAAGGGTGAATGGGAGACTCATCATGAGAAGCTGATCCCATACCGCGACTATGCAAGACGTCTATTAACGTACTTTACCAAGGATGAGTTGCACCATATCCCTCGGGATGAAAACGAGATGGCTGACGCTCTTGCTACTTTGTCTTCTATGTTTCGTGTGAATCATTGGAATGACGTGCCCATAATCAAAGTACAACGTCTTGATAGACCCGCTCATGTGTTTACTGTTGAAAATGTATCAGATCAGGCTGATGAAGATGTGAATGATAAAAAGCCTTTGGTATTACAACATCAAACAATTCTTGCAGAATCATGAATATCCACCTGGTGCTTCCAACAGGGATAAGAAGACTTTAAGAAGATGGGCTAGCAGATTCCTTCTGGACGGAGAAATCCTATACAAGAGGAACTATGACATGGTTTTGTTGAGATGTGTTGATAAGCAAGAAGCTGAGAAATTGATGCATGATGTACATGACGGTACTTTTGGGACCCATGCTTCGGGTCACGCCATGTCAAGAAAACTGTTAAGAGTCGGCTATTACTGGATAACTATGGAGCGTGATTGCCACAAACATGCTAAGAGGTGCCACAAGTGTCAAATTTATGCTGACAGGATTCATGTGCCTCCACATGCTCTCAATGTTATCTCTTCCCCATGGCCTTTCTCTATGTGGGGCATTGATATGATCGGAAGAATTGAACCAAAAGCTTCCAACGGACATCGTTTCATTCTAGTGGCAATTGACTATTTCACCAAGTGGGTTGAAGCTGCTTCCTATGCAAATGTGACCAAGCAAGTGGTTGTCAAGTTTATCAAGAATAACATCATCTGTCGATATGGTGTACCCAACAAAATCATCACTGACAATGGTTCCAATCTGAACAATAGCATGATGCAAGCTTTATGTGAAGAATTCAAAATCGAACATCACAACTTTTCTCCTTATAGACCTCAGATGAATGGTGCAGTTGAGGCCGCTAACAAGAACATCAAGAAGATTGTTCAGAAGATGGTCACTACTTACAAAGACTGGCATGAAATGCTACCTTTTGCCTTGCATGGTTACCGTACTACAGTGCGCAGTTCAACCGGGGCAACTCCATTCTCTTTGGTATATGGTATAGAAGCAGTTCTCCCTCTGGAAGTGGAGATTCCCTCTCTTCGAGTGATCATGGAAGCAAAATTAACTGAGGCTGAATGGTGTCAAAGTCGGTACGATCAATTGAATTTGATTGAAGAGAAACGTATGGATGCTATGACTCATGGACAGTTGTATCAAGTGCGAATGAAGAATGCTTTTGACAAGAAAGTCCGACCTCGAGAATTCAAGGAAGGCGAACTTGTATTGAAAAGAAGGATAAGTCAGCAACCCGACCCAAGGGGCAAGTGGACACCTAACTATGAAGGTCCTTATATTGTCAAGAAGGCTTTCTCTGGTGGTGCTTTGATTCTTACACACATGGATGGTGTTGAACTCCCAAATCCTGTTAATGCCGATATAGTCAAGAAATACTTTGTCTAGAAAGAAAAGAACAGCGTGGTAGGTCGAAAACCCGAAAGGGCGGCCTAGGCAAAAATGCGCTTCCCGATGGACCGAAAACCCAAAAGGGCGATCCAGGCAAAAGTTAGGGACAAAAAATGAAAAAAAAAAAGAGCTCGTTGAGATTGTACGCAACTCAGGCAAGAATGAGCGCCTCGATGAGCCGAAAACCCGAAAGGGCGGTTCATGCAAAAATGAGGTTGACAATAAAAGACAAGTAACTATATCTGGCAAATCACCATCACCCCCTTTGGGCACCTACAACTGTCAATGATCGTCTTCATCAGAAGCTTCTGTACTTGTGAATTCAAAATTTCTATGAAATGTAGCGGTCATCGTGTTCAATGTATCACCAACCAATAAAATTACCATTTTCCAAGCTTTGTAAATCCGTGAAGTCATGCCTTTGGCTGGCTTTCACTCTTCTACATCAATTTGAGCCTGTGCTATTGTTTGAAACTCCATTTTTCTTTCTACTTTCAATACTATATACAAAATATTTCTTTTCTATTTGATAATGACAATATTTGAAACAAACATCTGTGAAAATTGAAAAATCTTTTTCTGTCTATTTTGAAAGGAAACCTGAGCAACATGGTACATTTCAATGAAACATGCATGAATAAATGAATGTCAATGTCTATTTCAATACATGTTACAAGCAGGTTACTCCCCAAGATGGTCTGTGGTCAATGGCAAGAATGAAAAAACAGAATGAAAATGAAAAGAAAAATGAGAATGAAAAATCAAAAAGCTCGCTAAGTTGAAAACCCGAAAGGGCGGCTTAGGCAAAAATGAGCACCCCGCTGATTGACAACCTATGAAGGCAATTCAGGCAAAAATGGGGCAATGAAAAGAATCTTATTCCCCGGTGAATCGAAAACCCGAAAGGGCGGTTCAGGCAAAAATGGGATTGAAAAATGAAAGAATGAAAGAATGAAATAATGAAAAGCATTGACCACAGATGCGAATATCCAATGTTTACCCAGCACTGACACGCCTAGCAACGGCGACCTGTATCCAAGAATCTTCCAAGGTTCCCTTCTCTACAAGTTTTATTGCCCTCAGCCATGGTTTCGATACGTCTCTCAACGACGGTCTCTCCAAAGAGGTTTTTTCCCCTGTGAATATATTGCAGCACGAGCCACTACGTGCCCAACCTTCCAATGTTTCGTCTGCCTCTGTGAAAACTTCTCTGTCAAACTACGAACCAATCATGCACTTCAAGCATTCATACATGCATAATCATGCATTTTATGTGCTCACACATTCAATCTTGTTATACCATACATACATGTTGCATCTCCAATCTTCACTGTCAAATTCAACTCAAATTCCAATTTCAATCCAATCACAATCTCAATTTCAACTGTCAAATTCAATTCAAGTTCAACCTTCAATCCAATTTCAATGTCAATTTAATCCAATTCAATTTCAATTTCCAATCCAGTTTCAATGTCAATCTCCAAATTCAATTCAATCTCAATCTCTAAATCAATTCAATTTCAAACTCCGATTTCAATCCAGTCTCAATTTCAATTCAATTTCAACTGTCAAATTCGATGCAATCTCAACTCTCCAATCTCAATTTCAAATCATTTCAAATCTCAAATTCGATGCAATCTCAACTCTCCAATCTCAATTTCAAATCATTTCAAATCTCAAATTCGATGCAATCTCAACTCCCAAACCTCAAATTCAATTCAATCCAATCTCAATTTCAATCCAACTTCAATTTCCAATTCAATTCAATTTCAACTCTCAATTTCTATGTCTCTGATCAATCTCAACTTTCAATCTCTCTTTCAACATCAAACTTTCAATTCAATGTCATTATCAATGTCAACTCACTCTCAATTTGCTTTTGGGCCAACAAAAATGGTCATGTTTGTCTTCAAATCAAACTTACTCTCAATTTGAATCTTTCTAAATCTAACTTCCAATTTGCATCTTGTTATCGGTCAAGTGGCAAGTTCGATCCAAAGAACAGCTTGTACCTGCTTATATTTCCGGTCAAACGGCAAGTTCGATCCAAAGAACAGTTTGTACCCTTGCTTATGTTTTGTTACCGGTCAAACGGCAAGTTCGATCCAAAGAACAGTTTGCACCTACTTACATGTCGTGGTATTGATCAAGCGGCAGGTTCGATCCAAAGAACAGCTTGTATCTACCCTTTGTCTATATCTCCGATCAAGTGGCAAGTTCGACCCAAAGAACAGCTTGTATCTGCCTATGTGGCTATATCTCCGATCAAGTGGCAAGTTCGATCCAAAGAACAACTTGTACCCCTTTCTTGTTTGTATTTCTTGGTCAAGTGGCAGGTTCGATCCAAAGAACAGCTTGTACCCATCTCTTGTTTGCATTTCTTGGTCAAGTGGCAAGTTCGATCCAAAGAACAGCTTGTACCCATCTCTTGTTTGTATCTCTCGGTCAAGTGGCAGTTTCGATCCAAATAACAGCTTGTACCTATCTTTTGTCCCCTGGTTTGTCTACCCTGTCAACGTCCACCTAAATCCCCAATGATATGACATGCTCTGTTAGACTCCAGTTGCTTGTCTTGCATTCATAATCAAAATGTTGCATGGCATTCATGTTTTAAAAATCTAAGAGCGTATTTTTATGTCCAAAAACAGTGCAAATGTTAATATTTAAGTATCTTCATCCCGTCAAATCAGAGACTTCGTCTCTTGACTCTCCGGACAAAGAAACTTAAATAGGGGCAGCTGTTATACCCTAATTTTGAACCTAAAAATACTAGTTCAATTCTTCTTTTCTTGCATTTCAAGTCATTTGAATTTGTCTCTGATTAATTGCATCTTTCTTTGCATTTTATTTCAATATTATCTGCAAAATTCACATAGAAGGGTATTTTAGTCATTTCCTATGTTAAAATTTTCTTTCAGTCTTTCAAAAATTTGTTTGAGTTCTTTCAAATAGTTTGAATAAGTCTTCATTTCAATTCTATGTCAAAATCCATTTCAAAAATTGCATTTGAAGTCATTTTGAGTCAGTTTAGCCCCTAGGGGCATTTTAGTCTTTTCAAGTGTTAAAGCTCTGTCTGATTTCTAAAAATTGTCTCTGAGTCTTTTAATTTTGTTTGTATACGTTCTTGCTTTAATTCCTTGTTAAAAATCCATTTTTAAATTGCATTTGGAGTCATTTTGAGTCAGTTTTGCCCCTAGGGGCATTTTAATCTTTTCATGTGATAAAGCTCTGTTTAATCTCTTAAAATTGTCTCTGAGTCTTTTAACTTGCTTGTGTAAGCTCTTGCTTTAATTCCCTGTTAAAAATCCATTTTAAAATTGCATCTGAGTCATTTTTAGTCGTTTTGGCCCCCAGGGGCATTTTGGTCATTTCACATAAAATCTATTATCTGCTCTGTTGTTTTTAATCGTCTCGCTTTACGTTTATTTTCAATTTACTTTTTCAATTCAATTTTAGTTTTAATTTTCATTTTGGTCCTTGTTTGTTCACCTTGCAAATATTTTGTCCAAGTGCCACGTGTCCGAATGCTATTAGTCCACAAAAGTTTGTTAGAGTCCAAGTGCCACATGTCTCTATCCTATTGGTCCAAGGCCAATGAGCTAGCCTATAAATTGGTCAAAGAGTCAATTAATCATGGATTCAATCATTTTTTTTCCACAAAAATCCACAAAAAATAACAAAATCAATTTTCCTTTTTTTCCCTCTTTTCTTTCTTCCACCGTAACTACCATCTTCAACCACCCTAACTAACTCTTTCAACCACCATAACCAACTATTTTTTCCACCACTTTCTTCATCCCTAACAACCTCCAACCACCACAACAATTTTCCACCACCACTTCCTCCACCACTCAACCGTCCTAACCACCGCTATCTCCGTCACAACACCGTCGTAACGAACCTTCCAACTCCACAACCTTCAGCCGTATTCGAATTCACCAACATCAAAGAAGAAACCGAATTCAAAGCCATCACCGGAAGATCACAACAGCATCGGATCCATTCAACAACGGCAAATTCGAACCAGAAATGAAGTGAGCAGATCCGAACCGAACTCAAGCAGCAACATAATCGAAGCGGAAACAGGTCGTGAAAGAGAAAGAACAAAGCTGATTCAATCCAATTCAAAGAATCAGAACGAAGAACAACGAACGGAAACGCAGCCGAATCAAGCGCAGAGAACAAATCGGAAGCGGATTCGAAATACACTGAAGCGTAAACGTGAAGTTTTCCGTCTCTAGAACAGATTTTCCGCCAATTCGAACAAAGGTATGATTTCTCCGTCAGTTTGTTTCTTTTAATTCTCTAAAAGGTTTCAAATAGAAGTTGGTAGATCTAGGCTTTTGTGTGTGTTATTTGAGATTTTTAAGCTGATATTTGGGATGAGGAAGGAAAAGGATGTGTCGATTTACAAAGAAAATTTGAAAACAAGGAGTTTTGAAACTCCGGTGCGGTGGTGCCACCACCGGCCACCGCACCGGAAAACGAATTTCCGCCGGAGAAGAAAGAAGTGTGGGGGCGCTGCAATTTGTTTTAGGAAAGATGAAGAAGGAACATTGTGTTTGTTTCCTTCAGGAAATTAATATATACTTCTTTCACTTGACCCATGGTTTTGACCCATACCCACCAACCCATATCCATGATCCATGAAACCTAAGCCCAATGATTGTCTTGTGCCATGCCTGGACACGTTTTGCTATATACACCACCCTTGCCTGTGCGTTTGGACTGGCTTCTTGCTGTTTACACCCCCGTTTGATCAATTCTTGTACTAAAACTTTCTAAAAATTTTGCGATGCTTGTGTTTTGTTAATTCTAATTGTTTTTAGCATTGATACATGATTAATTTGGATCTAAAAAATATGTGAAGATATATTGATTTTTTTTCAATTCATTGATTTTCATTTTTGTTAAAGTGTTGAGAAAAAACTCCAAATTAATCATGTATTTCTTGCATAGCCTTTTCTTGTGTGTGTTTCTCGAAATTTGTGCATATTAAATTTCACCTCCAAAGCATGAAAAATGTATGTGAGTTTCATTCTTGCTTGCTTGTTAAATTTGCACTTGAGTCTTGATAAAAATGTGGGAATAAATGTGATAACTATGCTTATAGGAATCATTGTGAATTTTGTGAAATATTAGTCCTCTTGATTCTTGTATCATGACTGAAAATTTAGCTATGGTATTGAATCATCGGATTCATATTTTACAAAATTCATAATGATCTATTTCAAGTATATTGGTTATATTGATTTCTTGCATTTTAATCTTTCTTTTGCCGTAAATTCTTGGTTTCAAAGTGTGCCAAAATATATGCTCATAATCCTTTGGTTACTTCCATGTCATCGCTTTATTTGTCCTATGATTTTACCCTTTTAAAAATATCTAAAAAGTGTCAAGTTTCAATGTATCTTCTTTTGCTTACTTTACTTGCTTCATCTTTTGCTATTATGTCATTTGTGCTACTAACCCTTTCATTTCATGTTTCAGTCATCCATGAGCATCCCATCTCCCTCTTATATTCTTGGCCTTTATTTTCTTGCAAAAATTAGAATGTAAAACTTAGGAATTTTGTAATATTTTTCTTATGCTTTTTAATTCTTGCAAGACCATAGAATGTAAACTAGGGCATGATGTAATAAGGACAATGGACTCTAATGATGTACACCGACACAAACACCGACACATGCACACACCCCACTTTAGATGTATGCTTAGAATATGCATGTTTAGATGTATGTTTAGGATTGTATGTTTAGATGAATGCTTAGGATTTACACTTAGAAAAAATCAATTTTCCAAAAAATATGAACAACATCACTCAAATATTTTTTCTTAATAAACCTTGGGATCAACATCCCATTGAATTTTCCTTTTCTTTTCTTAAACAAAATCTTAAAGAACTTTAATCATACTTAGACCTTTTTGCAATTGACTAATTCCACCTCACTCTTTTCATAATCTCATGCCTTTAAGGCCTCTCAATCTCCATTCTTCAAACTCCAATTTTCAAACTTAAAATCAACCAACAAAAACAAAAACATTTTTTGGAAGAGAACTACGGTGGATTTGATCCCTTAAACGGGTACGTAGGCAAGGAATCAAAATTCCTTCAATTCAAATAAAACAAAAATTCAAACACATTCTTCTCCCTCCAATTCTTCACTTAGAAACTTTAGGCTTAATATCATCTTTCAAAATAGCATTTAAAAATAAAGCGCGCGCGTAGAAATTAAAGACGGTTCCTATAGGATACTATAGTCGTTATGGGTGCCTAACACCTTCCCGTAGCGAAAACAACTCCCGGACCTCGATTCTCAAGGGTTTTGCTTACTTTTTCCCTTCCCAAGAAAAAATAAGATATCACTGGTTAAAAGGTTCAAATGTAATCAATGTTTGACACCCGAAAAACCAAGATAAAACAGTGCCAATCATACACATCCACGTAACACCCACCAATTAACTTTTGTAATACTTAGTGAAAAAAGCCGAATAATATATTTTTAAATAATAATAAAAATAACTTAAAACTCATTGAGTTTAAATTACACAAGTAAACAAGTTTCTCTTTAAATTATCAAGATATAAGATCAGAGATGTCTTACATCAAAATTTAAAATGTCACACACAAACCTCACTCAAGTTAGAACATTTTGCTAATGGCGCTCAAACACCTTACAACAATGGCCCAAAATGCCACAACGCATGTGTTACATATTGCTTACCAGTATATTTCTATATCTTTGAAGTTTCAATCCAATAGAACTCAACCTTGAATTTCTTTCAAAGCTCAAGATTTACACAATTCCTTCACATCTTAAATTCTCCACTTTATCAGACAATTTCTGTATCACTTTAAGATTTTTCTACAACTCTTTCGTCTTGATGCAGTGAATAATTCCGCCCTCCCGAGTACTATTAGTTCCTTTCAACAATTCACACTGCTTAATCCCCATCAAACTTTTGTGTTCATAAAAAAAATCAACATCCAAGAATATATCTTGAAACACTTCTATTTTCATCATTGTCTAATCTTCAGCGTTGCCAAATTCTTAATTTTATTACGTGACACTGCTACGCCTTGCTCTTCTCAACGAATCATTACAACATAAACAAAATCCTCTGTGTTTCTCATCGAAATTCTTTGTCCCACCTCCTTCAATATTATCGGTCAAACTGCATGGGTTTCTTGCAACCATTCCATACCGTACTTGATAATTCTTCTATTCAAGGGTACTCATTGTTTTGATCGGCCATACACAATAAAAATACACTATTAATGCCCATGAAACAATGTCCTCAAATCCTTAGTTAAATACCAGCGTAGAAAATTCTAAATCACGCGTTCGGTAATTCCTTTCCAAAAAAAATCTGAAACTTCATTTTGATTTTCCTTAGTGATTGGTCATTTAGCAACTGCAACTTGTTTTTTGAATGGAAACAAGAAAACTGAAACGTAAATGTAAATGTTTAACAGATCAAAAACATGTTCTAGGTGTCGTGCATGATTTTCCTTATAAGCCCAATTTTCCATGAGTGTAGTCCCATCTGAGTTGAGGTTAACCTTTTCCTTGGCTAGGCCAACTTGAATTAGCAATAGAACATGTTGTGCCACTTTTAAGAGGAATGGGAAACTTTCCTCATAAAAATAGTAACAATTTACACATTAAAGACTTGTTTGTAGAGAAAATAAGAGGCATAACAAGTATACTTGACAATCACATTTTGATAAACCACTGAACACATTGCCAAGTACTTATTTGGAAGCAAAAGCAATAGCAACTCCTATATGAAGATAAAGATAGAAATAAAACCATGAAAATTTTCCATCCCTTATTTTTATCAATAGAAGTAATTAAGCAACTTAATAAAAAGTTTATGAATAAATGAGCAAAACTCGTATAGAGATTTTCAAAAGCTGGATCAATGTGTAGGGATTGAGGATAGCTGATATTTTCACCAATTGGAACAAAAGAGGATATAATATATTTTATTTCTTTAATTTTCTAATTATTTGATATTGTAACAGCTTTTGCAGCTCAAGGACTATCAATCTCTTTGAAGATTGAGGAATTACTTATATGAAACCAAGTTATACCATATTTACTACAAATTCAAATCATTTTGCGATCAAAGCATGATCAACACATTCTCGTTGGATCCTTCAATAGGAAATACCAAATATTTCGCAAAATATGAATGCACGTGCACCAAAGGATTATAAAACAACTTTTACTTAATTCGTCAAATTTGATGCTCTTTAACATAAGCAAAGTAGAACTTGCCATAATAGACAGCACTTTCTACAATCTAATGATGTCAACTTTCAACCACATTGTTATACTTAAAAGAAACTTTTCTTTCATAAAACCTCTAATCTTAGTAAGAGTTATCATGCCTCCATCAACATTATAGAAAACCAAATTAGGTCTAGTAAAAGGAATAATACAACTTTTCAGAAAGTAAAATCAAACTGACAAGACTCAATGAATTTAATACTTACCTCCTACACCACCAGCTGTTACAATAGATTGCACAACCACACCACAAGCCTCAGCCAAAGCTATTATACCAATCACTCCTTATCAACTCCATGTACAGTTTAAATCAATAAGATGTTTATCTAAAAGATTGAATAAAACTAAATTTAGAATATATTTAGGGCTTTGGCCAGCTAGGCTTGAGCACGATTTTAGAATCGATTTATAAAGCTTTGTTGAGTCTCGGGTTGTTGTTTTTGTTGTTTAGCATATTTTCATAGGAGTGAGCGAACGATTATCAATGGCAGTGGCTGCAACAGTTTCATATTTACTAGATGAGTTATGGGAGCGCATCTTCATATTCCTCAACGACGCCGTTAAGAACATCTATGATATTCATGCAAATGGGATGCTAGCTTATAACCTCTCTCTCTCTCTCTCTCTCTCTCTCTCTCTCTCTCTCTCTCTCTCTCTCTCTCTCTCTCTCTCTCTCTCTCTCTCTCTCTCTCTCTCTCTCTCTCTCTCTCTCTCTCTCTCTGAGACAGTTTCAAGTATCTCTTCGTCATCTTAAA
This sequence comes from Medicago sativa, assembly GCF_051527215.1. Lineage (NCBI taxonomy): Eukaryota > Viridiplantae > Streptophyta > Magnoliopsida > Fabales > Fabaceae > Medicago > Medicago sativa. The sequence goes on along the minus strand of NC_140755.1, from coordinate 32,777,388 downwards.
ACAGTTTTTGTCCATCACCAATCGTCTTCGATTCTCGGTCACAATCACCGATCGAACCATCCCTTTCATTTGTTGCCTCTTCGAAAGGATCCCTAACGTCACATCATTCTCTACTCCCGAGTCCTCAACGTGCATCTTACTGAAATCTCTACTTTCCCTTTAAACATCAAATCGCTCGCTCTCTACCACCCCATTAAGATTCCTACAAATAGGAATAAAACCAAAATTTTAATTAAATGGCGAGATTCATCTTATCTATGGCATGATCACAAAACTGTACATAAAGTTATACCATCAAATTTATAAAAGGGAAATAAAAACTATAGCAAAAAAAAAAAAATCATCTTTATTCAAACGCCGTGACATAGTCGGAAGCGTAAAGGCTAGCAAGCACTAAACCTAAATAGAAAAGAAACAAGTTTGCAAGAGACAAACTTGTGAAAATAGGGTTCTGGAATCCACCATAAATTGAGAAAACTCTCTGAAATATTACTGAATGAATAAAACTTCATCTCTGGATACAACTGTTAACCTTAAATAGAGAAATAACAAAACCATTATGAGTCGAAAATTCAAAATAGAAAATAAAACAGAAATTATTAAAATTAGGCTAAAATAAAAATAGGCTTAATAGCAGTTTTTCCCCCTAAGTATCAGGAAGTTGTGATTTTGGCCTCTAACAAAATAAAATAAAATCTAACCCCCTAAGTACTAGCCCCTTTTGCAGTTTTGGCCCCCATGTTTTGACTCATTCAACTCTGATGTGACAACAAGAAAATAATACTTCTTGCTTTTTAAAATAAATGTCACTTCTTGAATTTAACCCATCATGAAGGTGGAGTTTAACATAGGAAAGGTGAATTCTTTCCCACCATGGGAATGTTTTTTTTTTTTGACTATTTGATTAAAGAGGAGCATAGATTTTATGATTGTATGCCCACACTATATTTTTTTTCCTCATCATCTTCAACCTCATGACAATGCAAATCTGCAATTCACCACCACCAAAAGAATGCAATCCATATCCATCTTAATCAAGTTGTTCTTAAAAAACTCAGAAAATTAAAATTAAGATCAAAGAACAATCCAAAAACAATCTTCATGTAATTAAACATGTTGCGCTTGATAGCCAGAAACAGTTCGTTTTGGTTAATTTTCAATTGAAACAGCTGAACCCAGAAAACAATAAAAGCCTATGAACAGAGGCATCCATGGTATAGTTGAATCTCCTGAATCCATAAAACATGGAGGATTTGAGCAGTAAAAGAGACACAAGTTTTAATTATTTTTTTCCATTATGCGTTTTTTAATACTGTGAAATGAAATTTTGGTCAATTTGCGGTGTTGTGGGTTTGGTGATGACATCCTATCAATTTTTTATTTATTTGAAAAACTATGAATTATTAAGTGCAAAATTGATGTTGTTATAGTTGAAAATTGCGGGGCTTTGTGGTTTCTGAGTGGGGGAATGATGTAGCGTGGCTAGACCATCATAAAATCTATGTTTCTCTTTAATCTAATGGTAAAAAAAACTCTCCTATGGTGGGAAAGGATTCACCTTTCCCGTGTTAAATTCCACCCATGAAGAAATATCTACAAATATTCAAATTGACATGCATCTTGAGAGATATGTTCCTCTCTTGTCTCTAATGTATATGCAACTATATGTCAACCATTATATTCCTCCATTATTTGAGAGATCAAAGATCCTACCAATTAATTGAATAATTTCAACAGCTGATAATTGTCTACGAAGGCACTAAAGGAAGAAGATGATCCAAAATCATGTTTTAGAGTTAAGAAGCTGCATCTTAAAAAAAATTAATAAAATTGTAATAATTTGTTTTGTAATATTTTTTTCATTCATTTTTAAACCAAGCAAACACATATATACATCCTATATACCGATGAGATAGCAAGGGATGTGCAACTTTACCTGAGGTCCTGAGTTTGAATTCAGTCCTGAGAATGCAACATTGTTAAATTTCTTAAGGGAGAGATTTCCCACCCAGCTCAAGAGATTAGGTTCTGTAGTTGCGGACAGAGTTTATCCTGTTTAAACTCAAAAATTATTTACATCCTCTATATATATTTCTATAAATCCACGTTCATTTTAAAAATCAATTCACACAATTTTGTCAAAGATAAACAAAAATGATTACTTTTATAATGTTGAACAAAATTAAAATCTAAATAAATTAATCCTGAATAAAATGAAAAATCAAAACAAGTTACGGATTAAGGTTTGCAATTTAACGACCTTAAATACAAAAGAAATAAATTAAATATACCAAATAAACAAATAATCATTCATCACATAGACATTTGATAAAAATATGTTCTCATGAAGAAAAAAACATACTTAGAGGAATCAATTCTTCTACAGAGCCACAACTTTAGATGCAACATTCAGTAGAATACCTGAAATTCAAATAAAATGAAATCATCAATTTTTAGATTTTGTTTACTAATATTGTAAACCAGAATAACTCTATTCATTTCCATCTCAAAATCATAAAAACTTTGATATAGATCTATCCATTTAGATGTGTGTCCGAACTTTGAATTTGTTATAGTCAACAATCAACACATTCACGTAGTCAAAGTCGTCAGTGATATCTTGACCGAGATCGGAATATCCAGATCTTGAAGAATTTTGACTTTATAAAAAATTAAATTATGCATTGAAATATGGAACTTCCGAACACGATCTGACTGGAACCAACTTCCTTGACCATGTGGGGAAATAATGTTTAGATTGTTTTAAGAAAACAATAGAGATTACAAGAAGATCCACAAACCGATTGATATGGCGGCATAAGGGAAGAACTCCTTTTAGACTATATTTGTGGAATGACCTGAGAGTGAAATAGAAGAAAAAGAAAAGAAAATTATGTTTGAGATTTGAGAAATTGACAACGTTATGCGATTGAAGACAATATGCGTTAAAAAAATTATTTACGATTTATATAGGCAAAACGACCAAGGACACAGAGTCTTGTAGGTAGAGACGTCGGTGATATCTTGATCAAGATCAGAATATCCAGATTTTGAAGAACTCTGAATTTATAAAAACAAAAAAAAAAAAATTATGCATTGAAATATGGAACTGCCAACCTTGATCTGAATGGATCCAACGTCATTGAATGTGTTAAGATATTTTTAAGAAAACAACAAGATTCTTTTAGGAATGTCTGGTATTTAATAGGGCATTGGCTTGGAATCTCTCTTGTTTTTCCAGGGTGTATTAAAGAATTTTATCTTCAATTTACTCAGTTGGCGGGCATGCCTAGAGCCTCATTCCATTATCTAAAGGTTATATGGCTTGCTTCTGTTTGGGAAATTTGGAAGAGTAGAAATAATTGTGTCTTCAAAAATGCGGTAACTGATCCTCTTATTATTCTTGACAAGGTGAAGCGGACTTCCTTTTTATGGTTATCTTCCAATGTTATTCCTTTAGCTTTTGGTTTTCATGACTGGTGGCGATATCCTCTACTTTGTATGGGAATCATGTAACTGTTCTGTTTTGTTTCAGTGGTGACACTCTTTTCATAGGTGTCTGATTGTTGTAACAGATTTTGGGTAAATCACCACTTTAGCACACCTTGTGCGGGGTGAATTTATCCTCCTTTGAGCAATATATTCCATTTTGATTTGTTCAAAAAAAAAAAGATAGGGTGGGATAAGGAAAGAACTTATTTTAGACTAGATCTGAGGAATAATATGAGAATGAAATAGAAGAAAAAGAAAAGAAAATTACGTTTGAGATTTGAGAAATTGACAACGGTGAGAGATTGAAGACAATATGCGTCAAAAATAATTACCCACAATTTATATAGGCAAAATGACCAAAGGGCACCTAGTCACTATATGAAAATCTAAAAACAAAAATTTAGTGCCAATCATACACATCCACGTAACATTTCTCAAGTTAGAACATTTTGCTAATGGCGCTCAAACACCTTATGGCAATGGCCTAAAATGTCACAACGCATGTGTTACACATTGCTTACCAGTATATTGCTATATTTTGCAGTTTCAATCCAATATAACTCAACCTTGAATTTCATTCAAAGCTCAAGATTTTCACATTTCCATAACATCTTAAATTCTCCACTTTATTGGACAATTTCCATATCACTTTTTGATTTTTCTACAACTCTTTCATCTTGTTGCAGTGAATAATTCCGCCCTCCCGAGTACTCTTAGTTCCTTTCAACAATCTACTGCTTAATCCGCTTCCAATTTTTGTGTTCATCAAAAAATTCAACATCCAAGTATATATCTTGAAACATTTAATCATTGTCTAATCGTCAGTGTTGCCAAATTCTTAATTCCATAACATGACAGTACTACGCCTTGCTCTTCTCAACGAACCATTAAAATATACACAAAATCCTCCGTGTTTCTCATAGGAATTCTTTGTCCCACCTCCTTCAATATTATCAGTCAAACTACGTGGGTTTCTTGCAACCATTCCATACTGTACTTAATAATTCTTCTGTTCAAGGGCACTCATTGTTTTGATCACTCATTGTTTTGATCGGCCACACACAATAAAAATACACTATTAATGTCTATGAAACAATGTCCTCAAATCCTTAGTTAAATACCAGCTAGAAAAATCTTAATAGTGCGTTTGGCAAGTCCTTTCCAAAAAAAAAAAAAAATCTGAAACTTCATTTTGATTTTCCTTAGTGATTTGCACAAAAAATATTTTTCCTTAGTGATTGGTCATTTAGCAACTGCAACTTGTATTTAGAATGGAAAAACAAAAATGAAAGGTAAAGATAAATGATTAACAAATCAAAAACATGTTCTAGGTGTCGTGCATGATTTTTTATAAGCCAAATTTTCCATGAGTGTAGTCCCATCTGAGTTAAGGTTATGACCTTGTCCTTGGCTTTGCCAACTTGAATTAGAAATGGAACATGTTGTTCTACTTTTTAAGAGGAATGGGAAACTTTCATCATAAAAATAGTAAGAATTTACACATTAAGGGCTTGTTTGTAGATAAAATAAGAGGCATAACATGTATACTTGACAATCACATTTTGATAAACCACTAAACACATTGCCAAGTACTTCTTTTGCAGCAAAAGCAGTAGCAACTCCTGTATAAAGAAAAAAGATAGAAATAGAACCATGAATCCACATTAGGTCATTAATCCACATTTCTGAATTGAAACTTCTTATGATTCATTCAGAGTTGCAAAAAGCATTTCTTTCTGATGTTCTTATTCTTTAGTGTTTGAAATTTGAACTTAAATAACATCTAATAATAAATATGAGAAAAGAACTCAAAATTCATTTCCACTCCAGCATAAAAGATGCTTTCATTTGGTCTGATAACTCTAATGGTTTCCGATTTTAATTTACTAGCTTCTGAAACAGTAGGGTACATACTCTTCTGAAACCGTATACGGTCCTCGTGAGCTTAGCTCAGTTGATTTGGACAATGCATAAAATATGCAAGGTACGGGGTTCAAATCCCGGCCACCACCAAAAAAAAATCGTATACGGATACCACTAGCATCACTTGGTCTTAGATTTGGTATCTTCAGCTTATGGAAAAAAAATCATATTTCTTGTATTGTTGGCTTATAACAACTTTGTCCATACTTTGTCTAACCATTGGAACTTCGCTTCTTTGGGCCTCTTTCTACACAATTCATCCTTTGCAGCATCCTTTCTTTGTTGCATCTACGACTGCACAACTCAACACTTCTTTAGCATGTTTAAGCTTCAACTTTGGGCTTTGGTGAGTTTTTCTATAATCTGGATGCTTTGAGTTGGCTCAAGCAAAATATCACTCCTCATATATGCCAACATTTTTACCACAGGGGGTCTTGGTTCTAGAGAAACCAAAATTCTAACTGCTTCTCCAATATTACGATCTCTACCTACCGTAGATTATTGTTTTTTTTTTTTGTTTAATGTTTCGCTTCATTTAGCTTTGTAACCATAAAAAAAATGAGAAAGAACAGTGATGGTATCATCATATGGTGGTGACAGCATTTTGAATTTATTTTTGAAATGCAATTAGTTTTTGCTTAATCATATTGTGTGTATATTTTCTATATATAAAGGAGGATGCTTCATGTTTCTAGTGTTCCTGTTTTGTTACTTTATTGTATTGAGCTGTAATATCTTTTTCATTCCCTATAATATAAATATTTTCCTTAACAAATTTTATTTTGACAACAAAATTTATTTAAAACCATATCTCTGCTCAAGATGAATCGAGACCGGTAAATCAAAGACTACAAAGGCGTCATACAGCGGCGGAACACCCAACATAAACATTCAATAAAGACACGAATACAATCATCACCTAACTAATGCCTTAACCTTCAACACCCAAAAGACCCACCACCATCAAAACCAACATCACCACCTAAATCAAACTCTAACGAAAACAACCACTGTAAACAAAACTCATACACACCCATTGCCACTACTCACACCATAAAAAAAAACCCAAATCAAAAGTCATCTTCACCTCCTCATAGTTGAGCAACAACCGATCTATTCCAACACTCATTCAGCTTCCACCACCTCACTACCCCCGGTCCACCGAGGAAAAAACACCATAATCAGACCAAAGCAAAACTTGAATCATCAAAGCATTGACTCTCGATCTTGAATCAAAAGTGATCGGTCCATCAGACTCCAGAGTCAAATCAGTAGGGTACCCCTCATCCCCAAGACACCTAATCCAAGCCACACCACTACAACCACCACAAAAAAAAAACCAACACCTACACTTCCTCCCCAACCATCTCGCACCACCGCCACCACCACAGTCAAACCACACCAACCAACACCTAACACCAACGCCGATGCTCACTCTCACCAGCTGGACACCAACCGAAACCACCAGCCATCACCACTGTAAGATCTGTTCAGAACTCTACGCCTCACAACATCCGCACCACCACATACCACCACCAATGTCTGCACATCAACTATCCCTCAACACCACGGAAACACCACCCCATCACCACCATAAAATCACCTAGAAAACCACCTCCTCACCACCATAGAACCACCTCCCCAACACCACCAACAGACACGAACCGCATCAAGAGGAAGGTTGCAGGAGAACACCAAGCACCCAGATCGGAAAACAACAAGAAAAAGGAGTGAATAGACAAGATGAAGGGTCGTCGGCGATCGGAACAGATTGGAACACCCTTAAGAGTTATGGACATATCTGGAACAGTATGGAACTCAGCAAAACGGAACCGCACCAGAAACATGGACAACCGATAGAGAACAACCCTGAGGGGCTGAAGAGGTGGCACAAAGACTAAGTCTCGTCGCACCACCGTTGCCTGTGGTCTACATCTGAATGACTGATTTTAACAAAAAATTATTTATCCTTAACCTTCCAATCAATATCCACAAGTCTCAAAACTTTATTTTATTTTTTGTCAATTGTCAAAAATTTAATTAACATCTATTGGCTTTGCCTTGGTGTTTCTACCATATTGACTCTAGTAAGATAAAATGAATAATCATACCCCTCGTTGTATATTTATGTGTCATTATGATTTATTACTAATCATTGTATTGTGCTAAGTAAATCTATTCTATTTAACTTGAATGCATTCAATATAAACAGTTAAATCTATAAAGTCGGGGGAATCTAGGAACCCTTCTTCAACAAAAATTTCCCAACTCTATCCATAGATATCTGCTTGAATATATTTTTATGTCATGCCAATCATTTTTGACAATATAATTCATTGTTCAATGCCAATAACAAACAATTATATAGATTGTCACACATAATAATTCAACTGGTTTCAACAATATTTAAATTTAAAAATAAATAAATCCATTATATTTATAGAAACAAAAACAAAACAACTAGATCTGTTCAGTGAGAAAAAATATCTAAATTCAATTGATCAACCATCCAACAAAATCATCTTGCTTAATTCCACATAAGCTTTAAAAACATCTCTAAATATCATCCACCTTCATCTCCAAATACCAATTCCCTTGAGCATTTTGTACTTTGATAAATTCATCTCCAAATCAATTACTGTCCTGCAAAAAAATTCATATATAAGCACATCTATGACAAAACATATATTGTTATAAAATAAGGTTTAGATTTTCTAGGTCCATTGAACTGAAAGACACAATTCATTCAATGATATATACTTAAATTCTTCCCATACAACACCAAAATAATTACAAGTACAAACCAAGTATAATTATTTAGATGTAATTTGTTTTACCTGCATATACCTTCCTAACATCTCTGAATTTTGTTGAGCATCTCAAAAGTGAAGAACACCCTTTCCTTTGCTATTGTTTCCTTTCTTCTCACCTAAAATTTTGTTAAAAACCACAATATTTGATAAATGTGAGTAACCTTGAAACCCTCTTAATAGCCAAAGAAATCAAATTATCTGTATAAACATGCCTACAGAGTTGTATCATTAATCTCTACTAAATAATTGTTTCCCTAATTGCATGCATAACAACAGTTGGATCAGAAAAATCTAATAGATATTGCACAACCTTAAAAGTTTCATTTTTCTTAGAAAACATTTTTTGACTTGTGTTTTATTTCAGCAATGATTAATATAACTACCAGCTTTATTAATTTTTTCATTGTTTAGCAATAGGAATTTTAGGGTTCTGATTATGAGAAGACAAACCTTGTTTACTTGGCCGACTTGTTTTTGCTATTAGATCATCAGGTGGTCTTATATTCACTGCCGGGGATGGAAATTTTCTGGCTAGAAAAGAATCTTTGCTGATTCTGTGACCGGTTGGAGTGGGAATTGAATTTAAATCAATGGATACACCCTTTCCTTTGTTCGAAGAATTGGTTTGATTGCTGATTTTGTGACTGTTTGGAGTGGGAGCTGAATTTAAATCAATGGATAGACCCTTTCCCCTGTTCGAAGAATTGGTTTCATTCACAGGTTGAAACACAACATGCTCAAATTTTCCAAAATATTGTAAAAGATCAGGCATTTCAATTTTATCTGAAGGTGATGACATCTCAAAATATGAGTAATCTGGAGAAAAATCATCATCCACTTCCAATTCAGGAATCTTTTCATTGGTGTTGAGACTGACATTGCTTGCTACCAAAGGAACATTCACATTACCATCACCTTGAATTAGTGAAGGTTGATCAGAGGCGAACATGCGCAAAGTAACACCATTTCCTTTTATAATTGTGAGCAAGTATCCACCAGGAATTATTCCATCGATAACACCAGTGAATTCCATTCCTAGCCTGATTTCTTCACGTGGATTCCTCGGGGGAATTACCGGTGTATCATTGTCATGGCTGTGATGTTTCCCTTGTAGTCTACTCATTGTTCTTTTATCTCTGTAATGACATAAATTATTTGTCTCTCACTAGTGAAGAACACTTAATCCATTAAGTAAGGAACTTGATTAAGCTAACTATTAACAATGCCAAATTATGAAGAGAAAAAAATTATAGGTCATATCATATGTAATCAACCATGTTGGAAGTTGAAAAATAAGGGAAATTTCATAACACATATAAGAAAGTTTTTCACACTTATGTCAGGAAGTGGAAAGATCATAAATGAGGGGAAGGGTCATAAAATTGAAGGGAATCATAACCTAGACAAATACACATCACCAAATTATATTTGCATCGTTGGTAAAAAAAGAAAGTGTTTGAAAGAAAAATATTTAATGCTAGAAGTAGTCACACATGCTTGAATATTTGACAAATATGATATATGGAGACCCAAAAGTAAAATAAATAGTTGAAACACACACCTGTTATTATTTCTGACTATTTGCAGGTGGATGCATATAACATAAGTAATTATGGAGAAGGGAAGAGAAACAAAGAATACAAAAGCAAAGTTTAAAAGATAAGAAGAGTATCAAATAATCAAATATTTTTTTAGAAGATTGGGTAGGGCTAGTGTGTTGGTTTGGGACCTTGAAGTGTGCTCCTCTCAAGGTCAATTCTTCTCAGTGCCAATTTTAGTGACCTATTTTGGCTTCTTTTTAAAAATAAAAAAAAAAAGATTGGAACCTTTATGCCTTTGTTGTTTATGAATTTAGAAGTCAACTATTAGATCATTCAATGACTAAAAGTGATCGCCAAATTGAAAGTTATCAAAACTAGAGAGGATCTGAGCTCATTTTTTTTTTTTTGAAAGGAGGATCTGTGTTCATGTGTGATATAGGAAGTTGTTCTTTTAAATATTTAATGGTTTTGTGAAAATAAAACATTTACCAAGCATCATTTTCTGTTTTAACCCTTCATTTAAAACACACTATTTTATTTGAATCTATAGAAGATCATATCCTTTTCATTCCTTACTGTCTCCATATCTAGAGGTCCACCAATAAATTTATCGAGTGACTATAAAGGTGCTAAAGGTAGAAGAACATCGCAATCCCTGGTTACTATAGGAAGTTATCCCTTAAAAAACTTCAAGAATTTTGCAAACATAAAAATTTATCAAATATTGTTGTTATTTAATTCTTTATCAATAAAAATTTAACAAACAACAAAACAAATATGCATCTTTAAAGATTATATCCAGCTCATAGATTCATCCATTGTTTAAGAGATCAAAGCTCCTAACAATTAATCGGAAGAATCCAAGAGTTGATCGTTGTCTGCAAATGCACTAAAATAAAAAGAGGATCCACTTTGGTGCTCGAAACATAAGAAGCTTCATCTTTAATAAAATTAAGAAAAGTGTAACAATTGTTTAACGATAATTGTTTTTGTTTTTTCAATCATTCATATTTAAACAAAGCACACACAGATAAACATCACATATATGTTGTTATAAATCACTTGTCACAGTTTTTGTATTTATAAAAAAATATTTTTGTTTTCGTTTTAATAATCTATTATAAATTAAATTAAAATCCAAAAAAAATTGATTCTGAAAAGAATGAAAAATCAAAAAAAATATTGGATTAATGGTTGTAAGGTAGCTCCATTAAGTAAAAAAAATAAAAAATTAAATCGACAAAATAAACAAATAATCATTCATCACATAGATAATTGATAAGAATAAGTTGTCATAAAAAAAACTTACTAAGAGGAATAAATTCTCCTTTAGCCACAATTTTTGCACACTGATCTCTGGAAAACCTGAAGTTGAAATAAATAAAATTAAATCACAGATCTGGAGAAAAAATTGTTAAATCACAAAGAAAAATAACTCTATTTAATTCAATGATGTTTGAACAATCGACATAATTACAAAATCAAAGTAGTCGGTAATAGTTAGATCGAGATCAAACTATTTAGTTTTAAACTGAGAATTTTTGATTTTTTTTTCAAAAACTTAAATATGCATTGAAATATGGAACTTCCTAACATGATCTGAATGGATCCAACATCATTGAACATGTAAATGTGTACTAACTGCAAAAAATCCTAATCGGAAATAAAATTGAAACTTTTCTAAGAGAACAAGAGAGATTAAAAACAACCCACGTACCGATTAATATGGTGGGATAAGGCAAGAACTTCTTGTTGACTATATTTGAGGAATGGGCCGAGAATGATATAGATGAGAATGAAAAGAAAATTATATTTGTGATCTGAGAATTTGAGAATGGTATGAGATTGAAGAAGAAATGAGTTGAAAAATATTACTTACGATTTATTGGTGCAAAATGATCAAGGGCACACTGTCACTATATGAGAATCTAACCAATAAAAAAAACACAAGTACCAATCATAGGCCTCCACGTATCCAAAAGTGTACCCCCCCCCCCCCCCTGTCTGTCACAATAGCGTTGCTAGGGTACAAGATCAGAATTTTACCCTTGTAATTGTGATGTTGAGTACTAACTATAATCTTGTTTCATATAGCAAAGAAATAGCACTAAAACCAGGATAAAGTAAGAAAGTATTTGACTAATATAGACCTCCCAAAATTGATCTAGAGTGTTAATATACCAATATTAATAAAAAATAATAATAATAAAACAGGGAAAGAGGTTTAATATTTTTATAATAATTTTACTAAAAATGATATTTATTTTTATTAGTTTGACTTGAGAGTTGAAATATAAATAAAAGTTGAATTAATAAATTTTATTAAAAATAATACGAGTTTCTCAGGAAGATATTTTATATGGTTTATGTAACACCCATACTAAACGTATCTAGAAAATTTAGCATGTGTGTTATCTTTAGTACTGGATTCATTAAAATTTACAACAATAAAACTTTGAATGAATATTATATACAACAATCACGTTCGTACAAACAATAATATAATACATCTCGTCCATACATAAAGAATACATCCTTTATAACCATGACATCCTGCAGCGGTACGAACGAACACTTGCTGAAATATCCATCCGGCTACGAACTTGCATAATCATCCTGCTTATCTGAAACAAATAAGAATTGGGATGAGACATAATGTCTCAGTGAGTTCACCTAATCCTAGGCTATAGGTAACCTCGGGGGAAACCTACGGTCACCATGTGTCTACAATACAACCTGACGGTTGATTATACGTGTGTGGTCATGCTTTCCTAGACGGTCGTGCATACTAGATCCGTCATAGGTTCATCTTAACTTGTCATAGGTCTTTCTAACATCATACGTGTCATGGCGGTTTAAGGGAACCTAAGACCGCTTTGCCAAGATTTGCTAAACGCATTGAGGCCTAAACATAACATAATCATGACACGGACCTAAACCGGACGATTAGGGAAACCTAATATCGTCATCGGTATAACATTCTTATCTTGTCCTATTTCATAACTTGTTCATGGCTAACATCATATCGTAATCATATCATACATAGTCATATCGTATCTTACATAGTCATATTCATTCATTCATTATGTTAGCGTTGAACAAACAATCATTATCTTGGTTCATTTTACGGAGAGCCCCGGGTGGAGTAACCTCGAGTGCAATCCCATACATACCGATGAAAACCTAGCTAAGGCACATCGGATTCCCTCAGTGAAGTGCGGGCCCCCCTTGCGGAGCTTATCCCGTTCTGACGACACCTACATCTTTCTTACTCAGTGACATGCGGGCCCCCCTTGCGGAGCTTATCCCATTCCCATGATGAGAACCCCTTGAGATCCAACCTAGTGTGGATGACAAGAGACATGGCACATACATCATTCATTTTAGTCATAATCTTAATCAGTCATGAAAGGTTTCTAACCTATACATGCTTGCTCATTTACCTCGGATCCGGGGTCGATCCGATTAGCGGTAAACTACATACTTGATCATTCATGTTCATACTTAATCATTGTGGAGAGATTAAACTATCAATCCACGGCTTAACATGCGTGCATAATCATTCTTGTTCATATGCGAAGAGAATACACTTCGCGTCTTACTTACATATGCATTCATATTCCTATACTTGTCATACTTAGGGATTCATGCTATCTTTCTAGTTCTCGACAAAGTCGAGGCTCTACATTCATTCCCTTTCTTAATTCATTGCTACCCGAGTAAATCGGCTTAAACTCTCTTATACCATTCTTGATGTATATGTTAATTTTGCCATGATTTCCATTTCAAGAATCGTTTGATGTTATGTGCATGGATTAGATGTTGTTTTGGGGTTATCAAGATGTAAATCGATAAAAGAAAGGCTTCGGATTGCACCACCGGCCCTAAAATGGGCCAACAAGCCAAAAGGAAGTAGGCCAAGTCAGAGAATTTCGCTATTAGCTAACTTTTTCTGGGCAGGTTCTGGAAATTTAGCTATTAGCGAAAATTTAGCTAATAGCGACTTTCATCTGGGTAATTTCGCTGTTAGCGAAATTATTTCGCTAATAGCGAGTTTCTTCGGGTCTATGGTGCAAATTTTGCAATTTTGACACAAAACTCGTCCAATTCAATCCTGCAATGCATCATACACATCCAGCAACATATATAGACTTTAATAAACATATTTCATGGCAATTTTAACTTATAAACAACAAGAATTGCTTTGGGGTGCTAAATTCATATTTTCCAACACTTAACATAATTCATGTTTTTCTTGCAAAATTAACACATAATCTCAATGGTGGGTTCTATCTAAGAACGCACCTAGCATGATTCTTGTGTTTTCTTCAAGTTCCAAGCTTCCCAAGTTCAAACCCTAACTCCAAGTTCCTCCAATCATGCTAAAACCTCTTCTTCTTGATGTTTTCTTGTCCAAGAAGCTTCCACAATCCATGTTTGATGGGGCGGTTTTAGAGAGAAGGAAGAGAGAAAATCTTATCTCAAAACCTAGAGAGAGAAGGAGCATGAGAAAAATGAATTATTTTGAGCCAATCTTGCTTTTATACTCCTTGCGTGCAAATACCCAAAATGCCCTTGGCCTTAATTGTGTTTAGCTTGACACTGATACATAAGTCCATACTTCACTGATATCGTTGATAAACATTTTCTGTCACTGATGGCTCGACCCGTATTTGACTGACATTACATAATAATATATTCTATCGTACTTAGCATTCCTCATTACTTAACCTCTGATACATCCGACGGGTAAAATTCTTATTGCTGAAAAGCGGGATGTTACAGTTTAGTTAATTTCCTTTTGAAAAAATTAAATATTTATTATTATATTTTTTATGTTGGATTATTTATTTTATCATTAAATATTTGTATTTTTAATGTTTTATTGCATATAAAATGTTTGAATTATTTTTTATTAAAAATGACCAAATAATTTATTTATAAAACAAACAATTAAAAATAAAAGTTATTAAGTATTTTCTCAAAAAAAAATTATAAAGTAATTAAGTGATATGATTAATTGGTTTGACCAAAATTTATTGATAAACTACTCATAACATATTAATTTTATGCTTATTACTTCGAATAATAAACTAAAACAAGAATTTAATGATGTATTTTTTACCAATGAAAAATATTTGACCACAAAATGTTGAAATGTGTCCTCGTGAGCTTAGCTCAGTTGGTTGGACAATGCATAAAAATATGCAAGGTCTGGGGTTCAAATCCCGACCACTACCAAAAAAAAAATGTTGAAATGTGCTTTAGTTTATATCCTTTGCTTTAGTTTATATCCTTTTGAAAAAACTAAATTTATTAATATATTTTTATGTTGAAATATTTAATTATTATAAAGTATGTGTATTTTTAAAATTTTCTTACGTATAAAAAATTTAATTATTTTTTTATTAAAAATGATTAAATACATTTTTTTGGTAGTGATTAAATACTTTCTTTAGGAAAGAAACAATTAATAGTGAAAATGAGAAAGTAATTATGTTATTTGACAAATTAGTTTGACTAAAATTTATTGATAAATTAATAAGGGCTAGTTTAATGGTACGGGCCTAGAAGATCCAACTCAATTATCCTTTGGGCCGTCCACTAGCTAATTCCATTAGAAAATTGCTTTTTTGACATAGAATACTTCCAATTGACACATGGAAATGACCTTAATGCCCCTGGCGGTAGTTAACTACCGCTGGTAAACACGCCGGTTGTTAAATACCGCTGAGTTCTGCATCTTAAGAACGCAGAAGCTGCAGTTTCTTGTTTACAGAAACACATCCAACACAACTTCAAAAGCATACCAATTCACCCAAACAATCATTTGCACGAAAATCATCCAATTTGCTTCAAGTAAATCACAAGTAAGTGTCTTTATTCCTATTTCATGCAATGTAGATTGTTTAGGGTTGTAGTTTCATAATTTTAGCAAAATGTTAGTGTTTAGGTTAGGTTTAGAAATTGCAAATTAGTAAAAAATTTGATGTTGTAATGGATTGTTTATGCTGACATTGTTGTTTAGAGTAGGTTTAGGTACAATGTAATTGAATTTGATGTTGAATTAACACTAATTGTGCTAGTATTTTGAAATGCACTTAAGGTGTTTGATGAAATGCCTAAGTGAGAAAATATTGCTTTTTTTGTGTAATTCTTTTGCAAATATGTTCAATTTTATAATGTATGTATGTTATAATGATTATAAGTTTGCATTTTTGCTTATTTTGCCTAGTTTGATTAGTTTGGTCATAATGATGTAATAACCAAGTTTGATTCTAAGTTGTTGAATGATTCTAAGTTTCATTGTCCACGTATTTTTTTTACAGATATGGCTGGGGAGGAGGATGCACGTGAGCATTGTATTAGAGAGGGTAGGGTCCGCAAAGGGAAAGTTGCCATGACAAATAGCGCTCGGAAGGAGCTTGAGGTTGAACGTCCATATGTTCCAAAGCCTCGGAGACATAGGGACTTAAGTATAGGGGGAGGAGAGGGGTCGGATTCACAGGCACATATGGATTACTCCTCCCAGGTGGTTGATCTGACACCGACGCATGACTAGGGTGTGTATGAGGAGGGTTTTAGTGGATATGATCGGATGGAGGAGGATCGGGTGTTTTATCAGCCGGAGGCCGAGGCACAAGATGAGGAGGTGGGAGATGATGAGGGGGTGCCAGAGGATGTTGTGGCAGATTATATGGAGGCACAGAATGTTATTCCCGAGTGTGAGCCTGAGCGTGAGCGTCAGCCACGACGAGGTGGTCGTGTTCGGCGGATACCGCCCTATCCTGCTGGAGAGGCTCCCTTTCCTGGAGGACCTCAGACCACGTCATTGTTGTCCGACTACGCGAGGCACGTGGCGAACCCTCTTTGGGTGAACCACAATAATGTAAGTGTTTAAATTGTTTAAAATTCTTTAAATGTTTTAATTAATTATATTAGGTAGCGTAAGTGATTTAATTAATTAAAATTAGGTAGCGTAAGTTGTTTAATTAATTAAAATAACTTAGCGTAAGTGATTTAATTAATTAAAATTAGGTAGCGTAAGTTGTTTAATTAATTAATATAACGTAGCGTAAGTGATTTAATTAATTAAAATTAGGTAGCGTAAGTTGTTTAATTAATTAAAATAATGTAGCGTAAGTGATTTAATTAATTAAAATTAGGTAGCGTAAGTTGTTTAATTAATTAATATAACGAAGCGTAAGTGATTTAATTAATTAAAATTAGGTAGCGTAAGTTGTTTAATTAATTAAAATAACGTAGCGTAAGTGATTTAATTAATTAAAATTAGGTAGTGTAAATTGTTTAATTAATTAATATAACGTAGCGTAAGTGATTTAATTAATTAAAATTAGGTAGCGTAAGTGACAATGTCTTATTTAATTTGAATTTTAGATGTGGCATGATCAAGCGGGTTATAAGTGTGTAAACGCAAGGAAAAGGTTGAAGGAGCTTGATAAGCCGGAGGGGGCTTTGAGATGGTTTTGGGAGCCTGTGGAGGGGTCTGGCCTCCATGGTTTGATACACGTTGGGTTTTCGACTGTGACCCATGCCATGATACGTGCTCTGTGCGAGAGGTGGCACACGGAGACGAGTAGTTTTCATCTACCTGTGGGGGAGATGACGATCACTCTGGACGATGTGCATAATCTTCTGCACATTCCTATTTACGGCATCATGTTGGAGCACGATGAGTCGATGGATCGGGACCGATCGATTGATATGATGACCAGGTTGTTGGGCATGTCAGATGCTGATGCCAGAGATCAGGTTAGGGATGAATCTCCTGGTCATATCAGTTATCCCGCACTGAAGCGGGTTTATGAGGAGCACCTGACTGAGGCTAGACAGCTTGAGCGTCCACAGTCGAGGGAGGAGATGCAGGAGAGAGCCAGGAGGAGGGCGTGCTGTGTGAGGAGTTTCCTTCTATATCTCGTCGGTTGTGCGCTGTTCACTAACAAAACGAACAGACACATCGACTTGATATATCTTGATTGCATGGCGGACTTGGGGGCGATTGGGAAGTGGTCATGGGGAGGGATGACCTTAGCCTACCTCTATGATTATCTGGATGATACTGTTATCTTGAATAACAGAACGATGGCTGGCTCTGCGACTCTTTTGATGGTAATATTTATCTTAATTTCTTTATGAATTTATTTTATAAATTTTATTATCATGTTAGACTATTTTATAATGTTTTAGATTTATTGAATATTTAACTCGAATAATTTATTTTGTTAGACTATTATTTATTTTGTTAGACTATTATTTATAATGTTAGACTATTATTTATTTTGTTGCAGGGATGGATTTTGGAGCATTTGTCAGGTCCTTACCCAAGGAAGCGTAACCCGGATTGGGACCCGCGGACACCATGTGCTGGGAGATGGCTCACTACTGATAGGTATCTGGCAAGTGTACCAAAAACTATCGAAGTAGTAAAAAATATCGATCCACAAGGACTGTGTTAATTTCAATTCTAGCAAGCGCGTTATACGTTAGGATGTGTAAAGTTTGTATTTGGTTGCCCTAGGTAGAAAAGTTTGGTTTTATCAGACTTAATTAAAATAGAAAAAGTGCGAGAGAAAATTATATTGAGATGAATGGTTAAGCCGGTGAATCCGCTATTGCTCTATATGAAAAGTCTACCTCTCTCTACTCTCAATTACTACTCAGTTTTTACGATAAATTAACTAAGTGGTTTTGATCAATCTCTTGACTCAAAACCCTTTCCTAAGTTATAACCCTATTAATCTCTTAACGTGATTGAATAACCATGGAAGCGATGTTGGAACGTTAATTCATATATCATAACTCTCAATTTCCTATCTCTAAGTTCCTAGTGTTGAGTTAAACAAAACTACTATTTCAGGATTAAAAGCTAGGGCTAGTAGTCATTCAATTCCTAAGATCAATTCATGTGATTGCAAGAAGCTAGGGCTAGTAGTCATACAAAACAATAACATGAAAAGCAATAAACACAAGTAATTCTGAATAAAAACTGAATAGCATTGATTATAGAGATAGTTCAACTACAAAATCATATATTACAATAGTTTCATCATGGCTTAACCAAACTAAAGGTTTAACTACTCATAACTAAACAATCATAAGCAATAACAAGAGAAAACATACATAAATCTAACCAACGGAGTGTTGGTATGAGATTCAGGGTGTGTTCCTTTGTCTCCTGTCGTCCTTAGTGCTCAAAATTGCAATAATAATCCGTACCCTAACCTTTGCAAGCAGATGGATATTTATAGAAAGAAATTAGGGTTTCAGAAAAGCCCATCATCGTGCCACGTTACGGGCTGGTCGTGGCACGATGGTCTCATTAATCCTACGTGGCAGCAGACAAAACCTAGCATCGTGGCACGTTGCATGTTGCTTCGTGCCACGAAATTTCCAGAAGCTGATCCTTTGTCCCACGCTCATCAATCGTGCCACGAAGGTCACCAAATGTGGCACGATGCTCCATACTTGGGCAATTTTCCTTGTTTTCTCAAAGTTTCTTCTTTTGAGCTCTTGTTCCTGTTTTGGCTTGATTTCACCATGAATTCATTGCAGTTGACTCTCTAAATGATATAATAAAGACATAAATGCGACTAAAAACTAATGTTGATGCACCGTCATCACAACCCCAAACTTAAACCATTCCTTGTCCTCAAGGAGTCAAATTTGCAAATGGAAAAATCGCAGTGAGATAACAACTTACCAACCAATGATATGCTTAAAAAGTTCGCTCCTTTCCGGTGTAATGATGTACCGGATGCCTAGCTCTTACCTCCAAATCCACAACTCCACGCAATTGTTTGAATAGGGTCACACAATCATCATGCAGGTCTGCTGTATTACCATAAGCTTGAAAAATTTCTAAACTGTCAATCAAAGTCAGAGTTAAGTACACACTTTTATGGTCTTTTAGGGTTATAACGGGGCTTACGTGAAAGGTGGATATAATTTGGGAAGTAGTGTTATAAAATAATGAAGTTAAGCTCATACTACTTGGGTATCTTTGGTAACATCACAGAAAACCAATCTCCTACCTTTCAAATTTATCACAGAAGAGTACTAGAGAACTTATTCTTTTGAGACATGTAAACATTATTGGTCTCATACACAAGATTCTTTTCTTTTTCATTTTTTTTTCTCTTCACATTTTAAAGTGTTTTTTGCTTTGTTTTTCAAGAGATAAAATATAAAATTTTGCAATTCATCTTCTCTTGGTTCTCTAGTACCCCCACCCCAAACTTAGTAAGTCACTAATTCCAGAAGCAACCCCAAACTTGAACATTTCACACAACCTAGATAGCTTAACTTCAAACAATCAAATGGGACATTCATTCCTAAGGCTTTCTAGGTTTGTAACATGGCTCGTCACCGAACAAAAACATATATACCTAATGGCTCAATTTGGCTTTACAAAGGATAAATATTGCATAAATCAAGGTAGGCTCAAAAAGGCTCAAGGTACCAAGCACTTTGCCTTAGTGTGTACAAAACAAGACCAATCAACAAATAGAGAAATATCGCAAGTTGTAGAAACAGCAGTTGCATGGAACACTCATATATGTAAATTGGAAAAATAAAATTTTGGCTATGGACCTTACAAGTTGAGATATCTGGGAGTTGTGGCTATCTATTTCCTTTGCCAAACACTTCCCTTTGAATCAGGCATCATCCTCCTTGAACTCTTTGGCATATCATTGGTATAGCACTGTTATGAAACTGATAAATTTCCACAAACAAACAGATTCATTAATAATAAACAAAGGAAAGCATTACAAACGGGGGATTAAAACAAACCGACATAGCACCACAATGTTCAAACTGAATAAAAAGTACATCAAAATAAAGAAACAAAAGATAGAAAGCTGAAAAATAAAATTGGACTCCAAGTCCATCACTGCTCATCCTCATCAGTGGCCTCCGGATCATCTTGCAAGCCGGCATAAAACTCATTAGCACTCTGCACACTAGCTGCCTTCCCTCGAGCAAAGTTGAATTTAAGACGACCCTCTCTTTCACCAGCGCTTCATGGTAAGATTTCCCATAGGCAGGTTCTGGTGGCGGTTTGGTTGAGTGGGTGTTGCGAGTTATTCTAGAATGTTTGTTGAATGCGGAGGTCATTTGTGGGGTTAGGGTGGTTGGTTTTTAGATATTGATGGGCTTGAATGCTTCTAAGGGTAATGAAGATGAAGATTTGTTGGTTAAGGATGAATTTGAGGGGTAGAGGATGAATGAGAGGAAATTTTTGGCAGAGTTTTTTGAAGGGGAAATGAAAAATGGTGAAAAATTTGTGAGATGGGTATATATATACGGGAGAGCAATCATGTCATGATCTTTGGTTCTAAGTAGCATCGCGTCACGATTATAGAACCATCGTGCCACGATCATAGTTTCTCCAGCAAACGTGCCACGATTTGGAAACACTCGTGCCACGAAATTTCCAGTGGCTTCCATCATGATTTTAGTTTCCAAATAGTGATGAGAAACTGGCGTGCCACGATGCAAATGAAAAAAAAAATTTGCTTTCAGCTTTCATAAAAATCTTTTTGCTGTTTTTGTTTTGTAAAATGTAGTAAATAAATATAAACAATACCTGAGCAGACCTAAATTCGATGGGTTGCCTCCCATCCAGCGCTTCTTTACCGTCACTAGCTTAACTTATGATGACCCCTAAGGATCATTCAATACCACTCCCGCTCTATTCTTAGGGAGTTCGCCTCCAAGGTATGGTTTCAGCCTTTGTGCATTAACCTTGAAAGTCTCTTGTGCACCAGGCTTACTCAGCTGCACAGCTCCATAAGGAGACATGTCTACAATCACGAATGGCCCGGACCACTTGGATTTTAACTTCCCGGGAAATAGCTTCAACCTGGAATTAAACAGCAAAACAAGTTGTCCAATATAAAACTCTCTCCTCACTATCCCCTTATCATGATATCTCTTAGTTCTCTCTTTGTAGATTACGGCGTTCTCATACGCACGCAACCTCATCTCCTCTAGTTCATTAAGTTTTAACAACCTTTTCTTTCCAGCTAAAGTTTGATCAAAATTTAGGGCCTTGATAGCCCAATAAGCTTTGTGTTCCAATTCAACTGGGAGATGACAAACTTTCCCATAAACTAACTGATAAGGGGACATCCCAAGGTGCATCTTAAACGCAGTTCTATATGCCCAAAGAGCGTCATCTAACTTCCTAGACCAATCCTTCCTAGAAGACGCTACAGTTTTCTCCAAAATTTGTTTCAACTGACGGTTTGAAACCTCTGCTTGACCACTTGTTTGAGGATGATAGGGAGTTGCAACTTTATGTTTAATATTAAAATTTTTAAGCATTGGTTCAAGAAGATGGTTGCAAAAATGCTTCCCCCCATCACTGATCAAGACTCTAGGGGTTCCAAACCTAGTGAAAATATTTTTCTTTAAGAAATTTACCACTGTTTTGGCATCATTAGCAACACATGGTATCGCTTCGACCCACTTGGTAACATAGTCAACACACACAAGTATATGGAGATAATAGTAAGAGGCGGGAAATGGTACCATAAAATCTATGCCCCAACAATCAAAAGGTTCAACTTCAATGATTCCAGTTAGGGGCATTTCATTCCTCTTAGAGTTATTACCTGTTCTTTGGCATTCATCACAACGCTTTACAAACTCTTGGCAATCCTTAAAGAGAGTGGGCCACCAGAAGCCACTTTGCAAGATTTTTGCAGCGGTTCTTTCTCCACTATGGTGGCCCCCATAAGCTGAGCTATGGCAGTGCCACATGATACTATTGGCTTCCATACCTGCAACACAACGTCTGATCAAACCATCAGCACTTACCTTAAACAAATAAGGATCATCCCACAAATAGTGGTTTGAATCCTTAAAAAACTTTTTCCTCTGGTTCTGATCCATGTCATCCAGAATTATGTTACCAGCCTTGAAATTCGCCATGTCGGCAAACCAAGGCCTTGCTTCAATAGCCATCAGCTTTTCATCCGGGAATTCGGCCATGATGGCCCTCTCTTTCTTTGTCACTTCTTCATTTTCCAACCTTAAGAGGTGATCAGCTACCACATTCTCTACTCCTTTCTTGTCACGAATCTCCAGGTCAAATTCTTGCAACAAAAGGATCCACCTCAACAGCCGAGGCTTTGAATCCCCTTTTGTTAAGAGATATTTTAAAGCTGCATGGTCTGTAAAAACAATGACTTTGGAACCTATTAGATAAGAACGAAATTTTTCCAATGCAAAGATTACTGCAAGCAATTCTTTTTCAGTGGTGGAATAGTTAACTTGATTTTCATTTAAAATTTTGCTTGCTTAGTAAATTGCATGGAAAAATTTGTTCTTCCGTTGGCCTAGGACTGCACCAACAGCATAATCACTTGCATCACACATAAGTTCAAAAGGTAAATCCCAATCTGGTGAAATGATTATTGGTGCAGTCACCAACTTGGTTTTAATCAAAGAAAAAGCATTTAAACATTCAGAATTAAAATCAAACTCGTTTTCTTTGATCAAGAGGTTACAAAGGGGCGTGGAAATTTTTGAAAAATCTTTTATGAACCGCCGATAGAAGCCGGCATGCCCCAAGAAACTCCTCACTCCTTTAACATTAATGGGAGGAGGAAGTTTCTCTATAACCTCTATCTTGGCTTGATCCACCTCTATCCCTTGAGCACTTATTTTATGCCCCAAAACTATACCTTCGGTAACCATAAAATGACATTTTTCCCAATTCAAAACGAGGTCAGTTTCGGTGCATCTTTTAAGTACAGCATTCAAGTGAAACAAGCATTGATCAAAAGACTTACCAAACACAGAAAAATCGTCCATAAATACCTCAATGTTCTTCTCTATCATGTCAGAGAAGATGGAGAGCATACACCTTTGAAAGGTCGCCGACGCATTACACAGCCCAAAGGGCATTCTCCTATAAGCAAATATACCAAAAGGACAAGTGAAGGCTGTCTTTTCTTGATCTTCCGGAGCCACCGCAATCTGATTATACCCCGAATACCCATCCAAGAAGCAGTAAAAGGCTTGCCAGCCAACCTTTCTAACATTTGATCCATGAAAGGTAAGGGAAAATGATCCTTCCTTGTTGTAGAATTCAATCTCCGGTAATCTATGCACATTATCCAACCGGTGACAGTGCGTGTAGGTATCAACTCATTTTTTTCATTAGCCACCACCGTCATTCCTCCCTTTTTAGGTACTACATGAACAGGACTCACCCAAGAGCTATCTGAAATAGGGTAAATCATACCTGCATCGAGCAACTTCAGTACTTCCTTTTTGACTACTTCCTTCATTGTCGGATTTAGTCTTCTTTGAGGTTGAACAACAGGTTTGTACTCAGCCTTCATGTGTATTTTATGCATGCAATAAGCTGGACTAATACCCTTAAGATCATAGATGCTCCACCCTAGTGCTCCTTGATTACTTCTTAATACTCTCATTAGCTTCTCTTCCTCTAGAGGTGTCAGCGTATTACTGATGATTGCTGGTTTGGAAAAATCCTCGCTAAGGAAGACATACTTCAAATGGGAAAGGAGTTCTTTTAGTTCAGGATTTTTTTCCTTTTCATTGTTCAAAGTTTCCGAACCCCCATATTTTTCTCCAAGAATGTCTTCAAGTGGTGGTTGTTGAATTTGTTCTTTGCTTGCCTCAAGTTGCTTAACGCAATCTTTCACCTCAACATCTTCAACATCTTCATCATTTTCTATAGAATTAACAAGTGTCTTCTCCATAGGTTGTGTTGGTTGAGGTTTCCAAGAAGCATCTTCAACTATTTCATCAATAACATCGATCCGGTAACACTTAGCATTTTCAGCTTGATGTTTCATGGCTTCAAAAATGTTAAACACCACTTGCTCGTTGTGGAATCTCAACACGAGCTGGCCCATCTCAACATCAATCAAAGCACGACCTGTTGCTAGGAAGGGTCTTCCCAAAATGAGTGGCATGTCTTCATCTTCAGCCATATCTAAAATTACAAAATCAGCACGAAATACTAGCTCATTGATTTTAACTAGCACATCTTCAAGCACCCCAAAAGGATAAGATATTGATCTATCAGCTAGAGTGAGGGTCATTCTTGTTGGCTTTGGCTCACCACATCCCAGCTTTTTCATCATAGAAAGGGGCATCAAGTTGATACTCGCCCCTAAATCACACAAGGCTCGACCAATGTCTACCAGTCCAATAGAACAAGGAATAGTAAAAGCACCGGGATCTTTTAGTTTGGATGGAAGTTTCTTTTGAAGAATTACACTACAATTTTCTGAAAGTGCAATGTTCTCATCATTTTTCGGCTTTCTTCTTTTAGTCAACAAGTCTTTCATGAATTTAGCATACATAGGCATTTGATCAAGAGCTTCACCAAAAGGAATGTTCACCTGGAGTTGTGAGAAAAGTTGCATGAACTTCTTGAATTGACCTTCCTCCTTCTTCTTCTTCTTGGCTAAGTGAGGGTAGGGAAGCTTTACATATGATGGAACAACTTGTGGCTGATCTCCATCCTTCAATAATTGGCTCTTAGACTTCCTCAAAATTGAATCTTCATCTATCAATTTCTCATTTTTTTCTCCCTCTATTTTTTTCTTCCTTTCATTTTCAACTACTCCTTGATCAATTTCTTTTTCAATCTCACCATCCTCCTCTACTACTTTCTGGGGAGCCTTGGGAACTAAAGGTTTAAGAACCTTTTTGCTCCTTAATTCAATAGCCTTACAAGACTCATTTTTAGGGTTCTCATGCGTGTTACCTGAAAATCCCCCTTTGTTTTGTTCAGCCAATTGCTTAGCTAATTGCCCCAGCTGAGTTTCAAGCATCTTTCTAGAGGCTTCATTGTTCTTTCTTTCAGCCTCTTGACTCTTCTTCATTTCTTCAAAGTTGCCTTGAGTCATCTTCATAAAGTTGATCATAGTCTCCTCAAGAGCTCAAGGCTTTTTTAGTTGTTGTTGTGGAGTGTAGTATTGATTCTGCCTTTGATAGCTTCCCATGTAGTTGGCTTCCTCACTAATTCCTTCAGGTACACACTCTCCGTTAGAATGTCCTTCTCCACACAAATCACACCTGATTGCAGCCACTTGTTGTGACTTGTGAGCCAAGGTGAAATTCTGGAACTCCTTAGTTAGAGTCTCTATTTGTTTGTTCATGGCTGCTTGGTTGGCTAAGATTACAGTTTGATCACTTACCCCAAACACTCCTCTTTCCTTCTTTTTTGCTTTAGCACGATACTCATTGCTAGCCATGTTTTCAATTAGAGCTTGAACTTCAAGATCAGTTTTACTCTTAAGACTACCTCCCGCAAAAGCATCTAAGAACATCCTAGTGTTTGGTGTCACCCCCTAGTAAAGATTTGGAGGTATTGTTTCTCAGTGAACTCATGATTAGGACATCTCTTAAGAAGCAAATTGAATCTCTCCCAAGCATCATATAGTGACTCATTCTCCCCTTGCTTTAAGTTTGAAATCTCCATCTTCTTATCCCAATATTTAGACATAGGGAAATACTTCTCGAGGAACTTAAGCTCTAGCTCCTCCCATGTTTGCACAGTCCCATTAGGTATAGTTAACAACCAGTTTTTTGCTCTGCCAGTCAAAGTGAAGGGGAAGAGCCTAAGCTTTTTTTGTGCATCAGTCACGGTGGCTGGTTGTACACAAAACTCACAAGTTTCAGCAAAGCGGCTCAAGTGTTCATGTGGGCTCATGGCTTCGGTCCCATCAAATTGTCTGTCTCTAAGACCGTTGAGAACGGTGGTCTTGATGTCAAAAGCAACGGGGTTAGCTGGTTGAAAAGTGTGGGTCAGTTGACTGCGGTGAGTGGCTAACCCATAGTCTCCCAATTTTGGTCTTGGTGGTACAGGTTCACCCATAGTTTCAGATTCAGTAGTAGTCGGCTCCGGTATTGGTTCCCGTACACCCGGTGGAACGGATTGAGATAACCTTTGTAACCGGACAACTTTCCGAAGTGCTCTAGCAGTCCTTTCTATCTCAGGATCATACTCTAAGTCGTCAGAGCTCTGTTTACCTCGCATAAACAGCAAAATACCTTAGTAGCACTGCACGACACAAAAATAATGAATGACTACTGAAACAAAGAAAAATTTAAAAACAGAAATTTAAATTGAAAAAATCCTAAATTATAACATAATTGCCTTGTTGAAATAATCCAACAGTCCCCAGCAACGGCGCCAAAAATTTGATAGGTATCTGGCAAGTGTACCAAAAACTATCGAAGTAGTAAAAAATATCGATCCACAAGGACTGTGTTAATTTCAATTCTAGCAAGCGCGTTATACGTTAGGATGTGTAAAGTTTGTATTTGGTTGCCCTAGGTAGAAAAGTTTGGTTTTATCAGACTTAATTAAAATAGAAAAAGTGCGAGAGAAAATTATATTGAGATGAATGGTTAAGCCGGTGAATCCGCTATTGCTCTATATGAAAAGTATACCTCTCTCTACTCTCAATTACTACTCAGTTTTTACGATAAATTAACTAAGTGGTTTTGATCAATCTCTTGACTCAAAACCCTTTCCTAAGTTATAACCCTATTAATCTCTTAACGTGATTGAATAACCATGGAAGCGATGTTGGAACGTTAATTCATATATCATAACTCTCAATTTCCTATCTCTAGGTTCCTAGTGTTGAGTAAAACAAAACTACTATTTCAGGATTAAAAGCTAGGGCTAGTAGTCATTCAATTCCTAAGATCAATTCATGTGATTGCAAGAAGCTAGGGCTAGTAGTCATACAAAACAATAACATGAAAAGCAATACACAAGTAATTCTGAATAAAAACTGAATAGCATTGATTATAGAGAGAGTTCAACTACAAAATCATATATTACAATAGTTTCATCATGGCTTAACCAAACTAAAGGTTTAGCTACTCATAACTAAACAATCATAAGCAATAACAAGAGAAAACATACATAAATCTAACCAACAGAGTGTTGGTATTAGATTCAGGGCGTGTTCCTTTGTCTCCTGTCGTCCTTAGTGCTCAAAATCGCAATAATAATCCGTACCCTAACCTTTGCTAGCAGCTGGATATTTATAGAAAGAAATTAGGGTTTCAGAAAAGCCCATCATCGTGCCACATTACGGGCTGGTCGTGGCACGATGGTCTCATTAATCCTACGTGGCAGCAGACAAAACCTAGCATCGTGGCACGTTGCATGTTGCTTCGTGCCACGAAATTTCCAGAAGCTAATCCTTTGTCCCACGCTCATCAATCGTGCCACGAAGGTCACCAAACGTGGCACGATGCTCCATACTTGGGCAATTTTCCTTGTTTTCTCAAAGTTTCTTCTTTTGAGCTCTTGTTCCTGTTTTGGCTTGATTTCACCATGAATTCATTGCAGTTGACTCTCTAAATGCTATAATAAAGACATAAATGCGACTAAAAACTAAATATTGATGCACCGTCATCAACTACCAAAGGCCATACGAGTGTGCACCATTACCGCTCACGCCTGGATCGCATGGAGGTGGATGACGTCCGGTTTTCTACCTATGGTGATCGCAGAGACGTCCACCCATTTCAGATGCTGTACACTTACTCGGGATGGCTCATGTGCGGGAAGGAGAGGGTGTACCATCATTTGCCTGAGCGGGTGAAGAGGCAGTTCTCCTTTGTCCTGGACATTCCCAGACATCCTTCAGTTGTCCCTCCGGTGCCTACTACGCAGTTGCTGACCACTGTGTTGATGGACGCTGCGGCATGGTTAGTACGTGATTGGGTAGATGGGTGTCAGACACCATGGCAGCATGTTCCTGGCCACATGGCTTGGTATGCCAGAGTCTCTCACCCTCGCATTCTCCCACCTGATGAGGGATCCCCTCCCAGGCCGGCGAACGTGGAGTAGCTCATTGAGGAGGAGCATGCCAGGGAGATGCCTGACACACTGACGATAGTCCGGGATGTGGCGCACAAAGCCCGAGATATTGCGGCCAGGCATGGCGAGATGACCAAAGAGGAGGTTGTCCAGGAGGTCATGCGGATAGTTACTGCTACTGAGCCTGTCCTTACTTATCAGATTTCCAGGCGGCGCAGGGGGCAGCAGAGGCAGGGTAGGCAGGGCTGATTAGTATTAGGATTTTTTATGTATTTTTTGACTATGATGATCATGATGTATTATTATGACATGTTCCATACATTTTCCTATTTATATGACATATACGTACGTTCGTTTTATATTATTTCTTGCGTTTTAATTTTACCATGTTCCTGTTAAATATTGGATGAATATGTTTAGGTATTATTAGATGAAAATTTTAGAAGAATTTTCAATTGTTTATTTGATAAAAATTTTAGATGAAAATGAAAGTTAAAATTGGTTAGGAAAGACACAAAATAAGGAAGATGGAAATGAGCTTCTGGAAAATGTTAAGCACGTAGCGGCAGTTAACAACCGCTACATTCAGCTTCGGCGGTAGTTAACAACTGCTAGCACTCAACGGTAGTTAACAACCGGCGTGTTTCCCAGCGGCAGTTAACAACCGCCAGGGTCATTAAGGTCATTTCCATGTGTCAATTGGAAGTATTCTTTGTCAAAAAAGCAACTTTCGTTCCATTAAAAAACATGATACAAAGGACCAATAAACGGGGCCAGTCAAGACCCACTGATGTGATCAGAAGTTCATATGGTGCAGCACACGATACAATCTCTTATACCACCTTCAGAGAAATAGCACCTTGGATTGATGTGAAAATTAAGATAACAACCCTTTATTATATATCAACAACCACCTCAATCCTATCAGAGCACTAACATGCTCCACCACCTTAAGCATAACCCACTTCTGGATATTTACCAGGTTGTTCCTACTTACAAGGACATCATTTGAACTGAATAGACTTTTATGTCTATCACGGATTTGGTACATTAAACAAACTTTCATATATGCATTGAGTCGTCCTTACTAATAGAGAATTCACTTAAATCAGATTGGTCAATTCTTCTATCTTGGTTCAATTACTTTGAATATTCGTATTAGCCTCGTAACAAACCACATTAAAGCTACGGAAAGAAAATGGGAGCAAACTAGGATTCTCACACTAGATCCATCACTATAAATAGGGGTTTCATGTCCTAAGTATGATCACTTATGCATTATACTTCACTTTTCTATATTCAAACATCCATTCTTACATGAGCGTCAAAGTTTTATAACCTATGCATCCTTCTCATCAATTTATCAATTAACCTTAGGGTCGTCACAGGAAAGGGTGCTTATACATGCAATAAAGATATAAAGCAACTACAATAATACCATTATGGAGTTGTAAACTCATAACTTGCCTCAGCAAAAAAAGAGAAATCAGATAAAAGACCCTAAAGTTGTGATATTAAAATAACACTACTCAAATTACATTTGTGTCAATTCGAAGAAAACAACATCAATTGATTAGTGATGACATTATTCTTTATGAAAAATAACTCTCTTATGAGGCAAGGTTCTTTAAGCTTGTATAAGATTGACATCTTTAGGAGGAGTTGGATCTGGTTTGAGCTAAGGGTTAAGGAGTTGGAGGTAAGACTGACATCTCTATAAAATATTATACATGTATCATTGTGGTATTGAAGTTCATGATTATTGTAACACCATAAACCCACATATTATTTTATAATAAAAATGCAATAATTAATTAAGCATGCAACGGTGTCATAAATCTTCATCAATTCAAAAGTACTGCATCTAAATAAAAAAAACGTCGCGGAATAATATTCAAAATATCAAAGTAATTGTCACATCATTGTATCAACATTAAAACTGAATTCGAAGACGAATTCGGAAACAAAGTCTAAAATAAGACGAAACCCCAATCCCTAGTGTTGCTAATCAAAGCATCGACTCGATAAAATACAGACCATTCACACATAACCATATAGAAGCACATCATTGAATATCACGTATTTAAATATTTAGACATCTTTAAATGACACATATTTTAATTACACATCTTTAAATAGACTTGTAGTTATGTATGTGATGTCCTTAACTTTTGACTATATATGCATGTGGTACCGGTTTGGATATCAGAGGTGGATATGTTGCTAACTTATCCTCCACCTTTAAATCACACTTTTAGATCGGACTGACAATAAATGCATGAACACCAAGTAATAACTCAACAATGCACATTTTTATATGACTTGACAATTACACATCTTAAGATAACACATCTTTATATGGCACATCTTTGTATAACACGTCTTTATATCAACACACCTTCAAATAACCCATCTTTATATGGCACATCTTTGTTTAACACATCGTTATAGCAACACATCTTCAAATAATACATTTAGTTACACATCTCAAAATAATACATTATTTCCTCATCATTATATGTTTCACAAATTAAACTTCTTTAGACATCTCATCCCTGCCCGTCTTAACTACATCTTCTACTCAATTCGTTGCCTAACGTTTATTATTAAAAATTTCCAAGTTTCCTCACTTACCCACACGTGTTATCAATTAAAATTATTTAATTAAGTCCATCTTCCTATTATTTAAATACATTACTGAATTCCAAGTTCTTTGTAAAGTTATTTCATCGGTTGTACCGAATCATTTACTAAGTTAAATCCTTTAAACTTTTCTAACCATCATGATTCTTATTCAAATTTAATTTATTAACATTGATTCATCTTGATTACTCATCCCCTCTCACCAAAGCCTCAAAGCAGAAGTGAATCAACATCAAAGGAATGATATAGAACACCCGAAACACCCCCTGCACTTGGAACTGACAGAACAACCTACGTTGTTACTGTCATGCTCTCTTAGCAAGTAGGGAGCTCGCCTAGCGAGACCCCCACGACAAATATACCCAAAAACTTGTTGTATCACTCGATTAAAGCGAGCGTGTCAGTACCAGAAACCCATAAAATTGTATTTTGACCTCAGGATCGACCCTAAATCATCCAAAAGACCCCATTTTTTTTATCTCTTATGACCCCAAAGTGGTAGAAAACATTATCTATGTTGTTTATGCACTGATTAGATGCTTATCTCATCTTAAACCATCAATTAACCATCAAATTTTATGACTTTTTCACACTTTGACACGTAAGAAAACAAAACAAAACATAACCATGAACCAACTACAAATTTAGCACATGAAATTAATGAATTCATAGAGTTTCCTTATTCGTTTTATGTTTCATATCTTATTATGAATCGTAAAAAGGATTAGGAAACAGTTTCAGACAAATTCTCTCTGGAAGATGAACTTGAGATATGAACCATAGACGGATAAGGAAACTTTTTCAGTCAAATTGTTTCTCAAATATGATCTTGTTATATGAATCATAAAACGGATAAGGAAACCATTTTAGACAAATTCTCTCCAGAAGATGGTCGTGAGAGAGAATAAAAACAAACAACTAAGGTTTCTCAATGACGTAACATAATAAAGGTTACATGTAAATATGTCATAAGACTTGAAGGACTAGACTAGTAAGTTACATACCTAAAGCCCCCAATATCACATGCAGAGTTACTTATTATCGAACACATCCCCTCACACACATGATGCAATACCAGGAAGCGTAAAGGTGTTACACTACAACATTTTTAAGTTATTGTGCGTATGAAATTGGGATCTTTAGGTTTATAAGTTACTAGTCTAGTCCATCGGGTTTTCCTATATATTTGAAAACAGACATATCAAGATATGAGAAGGGTGATGAAGGAGTGGTGTATGTAAGGAGGAACACAGGGTTTTGGTAGCATCTACGAATGAAATTTTAATTTTATCTTTACCCCAAAGAAAAGATGGAAGGAAGAAGGGTATCGGGAAGGGAAAGAATGAAGAATAAGGATTTGAGTTTGATTGAAATCAAAACTAATTTGTTTGGGTCATATTAAAAAGAAATGGAGAAAAATATGAGGCTAAAAACAAGATCAGTTTGATACTTATTTTTAGTCAAAAAAGCACAGAAGAATAAAGGAACCTGGTTAAACCGTCATTTTTTTGGGTTTTAATATATATTTTTCGGGAAAAAATACGGTTTATCTGATTTTCTTTATTCTCTTGTGCTTTTTCTAACTAAAAATAGATATCATAATGATCTATTTCTGAGCTTTATATTTTTCTCCGTTCTTTTTAATATGATCCAAAATGACGTAGTGTTGACTTCAATCAAACTCAAATCTTTATTCTTTCTTTTTCCACTTCTGGTACCCTTCTTCCTTCCTTCTTTTATTTGGAGTAATGATAAAATAAAAATACCGTTGTAGATGCTATTAAAACCCTATGTTCCTCCTTCCATATGACATTCCTCCATCACCCTTCACATTTCTTGATATATGTTTGATTTCAAATATATAGGAAAACTTGATGGACTAGACTATTAACTTAGAAACCTAAAGATCCCAATTTCATACGCACAATAACTTATTATCTAACACATCTCCTCAAACTCATGATGCAATAACAGGAAGCATATAGGGTTTGTTAAAGAAAAAGAAAAAACTTAATCAACAATATAAACACACAATATTTCCCCTCAAATTGGTATTGTATTTTCTAGTAGTAGTCTAGTCCATCAGGTTATACTATATATTTTCTTGTAACCTTTTTTATGTTATGATATTGAGAAACCTTAGCGCTTGTGTGTTATTCTTGATAAAGATCATCTTCCAAAGTAAATTTGTGTGAAACAATTGCATTATCCGTTTTATGATTCATATATCAAGACATTTTCGAGAGAGAATTTTCCTGAATGAGTTTCCTTATCCGTGTTATGTCTATCTTATTTTGAATCATAAAACGAATATGGAAACTGTTTCAGGTAAATTCTATCTAGAAGATGATCTTGAGATATCAATCATAGACTCAAAAGGAAACTTTTTGAGATAAATTATTTCTCAAATATGAGCTTGAGATATGAATCATAAAACGGATAAGGAAACCGTTTTAGATGAATTCGCTTCGTATGAGAGAATAAGACCAAACGACTAAGGTTTCTCAATGATGTAACATAATAAATGATACAATCAAATATATAGTAAAACATAGAAACCTAAAGGTCCTAATATAATAGGCACCTCCCAAACAAAAATAGAATTAGACCAAACAAAAACAGAATCAATTCAAAAAAAACATAAACATAAAGATATAAAGACACAATTAAGGAATCAATGGACTAGTAGACATTCTTGAAGAAGAAAATGAATAATAATAATAATAATAATAATAATAATAATAATAATAATAATAATAATAATAATAACAACAACAATAATAATAATAATAACAATAATAATAATAATAATAATAATAATAATAATAATAATAATAATAATAATAATAATAATAATAATAATAATAATAAATGTGAAGGGTGGTGGAGGCGTGGCGTATGGAAGGACGAACAACGGGTTTTGGTAGCATCTACGACGGTATTTTTATTTTATCTTTACCCCAAATAAAAGAAGAAAAGAAGAAGGGTATCGGGAAGAGAAAGAAGGAAGAATAAGAATTTGAGTTTGATTGAAGTCGAAACTGCGTCGTTTTAGTTCATATTAAAAAGAACGGAGAAAAATACAAGGCTAAAAACTAGATCATTTTTATATTTATTTTTAGTAAAAAAAAACCACAAGAGAATAAAGGAAACCGGATAAACCGTCATTTTTTTCGGCTTTTAATCTATAACTTATATATTAAAAGCCGGAAAAAATGACGGTTTATCCGGTTTCCTTTATTCTCCTGTGTTTTTTCTAACTAAAAATAGATATCAAAATGATCTAGATTTGAACTTCATAGATACCCTTCTTTCTTCCTTTTTTACGGAGAAAAAGACGTAGTTTTCAATCAAACTCAAACCCTTATTCTTTCTTCTTTCCCTTCTAGATACCCTTCTTTCTTCCTTTTTTTATTTGGGGTAAAGATAAAATAAAAATACCTTCGTAGATGCTACCAAAACCCTTGTTCGTCCTTCCATATGACACGCCTCCATCATCCTTCACATTTCTTGATATGTTTGTTTTCAAATAATATATATAGTATAACTTGATGGACTATACTAGTAAATTAGAAACCTAAAGGCCAGGCACAATAACTTATTATCTAACACCTCTCCTCAAACTAATGATGCAATAACAGGAAGCATAGAAGGTTTAACAGAAAGCCAAAAACCTACTCAACCATAAAAACTCACAATCTTTCCCCTTAAGCCTAAGCTTACTAAGTTGAAAAAACATCGCTACTATCTTCCACCTTCACCAACTTGACCAATTTTGTACTTTGATTGATAAACTCCTCTTTAAATAAACTATTGTCTTGCCAAAATTCCCATATATCTGCACATATACGCCAGAATATATTTTGATATAAAATAAAGTTTAATTTAGCTCTAGGGAACTGAAAGACAAAACATTTATTCAATTATATACACACTTAATGTCTTCCCTTTCAACACCAAAAATAATTATTGTAAAAACAAAGTATGCTTGGTTAGGAGACTTAAATAGCAACATACAAAGGAAAAGTGTGTCATATATATGCGGAACACCCAAACAAACACACATACATCAAATACAAACTTCTACAAACAAACCAAAAACACCTTCCACTAAGGGTACCGAAGCCAATAAAAACTAAACACCAAAACCCAAAAGTAATCTCCAAAAACCAAAGTCTAAACGCCTACGCAATAGCAGGAACAAATCTTGTGTCAAACCGTTGCAAAACCCCTCTAAAATAATCATCAAACCTACAAAACAAAAACCGTGTAACCGCACTTTGCTTCTCTTCTGCATTTGAGCGCACTTAAGCACATGTAAATCACCACCTAGAAAACACATACCACCCCACATAACCACAATGAACAGACAACTCAATTGAAACAAGCTACATCGTCTAAGTATTTGAAAACCCACAAAAAATATAACCACCACCAAAAACCACCACAAGCACCACCACGAAAACCAGCACCAGCCACCACGAGCACCAACACAAAAGACCCAGTATCAACACTACCATGGAAACCACCACAAAGCACCACAAACCAACACAACCAAAAATCCATGCCTTTCACCACCATAACACCAACACAAAACAACCGCCTAAACACCACACTTCACCACCGTAGCAACACCACCCCTTCGCCACCACAAAACCACCCAAACACCGTATAACACCACCTCTTTATCATTGCAAAAACCATCACCCCATCACCGCCATTTATCTCGACCAAACAACGAAGGAGGTCGCGGCGTAGCAGCCAACCGCAACTGCAAGGTGAAGCTAAAATCAAAGTATGACTATTATGTTTTAAATTGTTTTACCTGTATATGCCTAGCTTTTTGGGAAGGTCGAGATGGAGAATTTTGTTGAGCATCTCGGATTGTTGGTCGTCCTCCAACTCAAAAACAATGCTATTTATTTCTTGCTTCTCACAACTAGAATTCTTCTCACCTAAATTTTTATCAAAAACCACAATATTTGTAAAATGTGCGTCGCCATGAAATCTCTAATTAACCTAGGAAATTAAATTATGAGTATAAACATGCATACAAGGTTGTTTCATTAATCACTCCTAAAGATTTGTTTCCATAAGTTCTTCAATAACAACAATTGGATCCCAAGAATCTAGTTGATATTGCACAACCATTTTAGTTACATTTTTCTTAGAAAACAATTTTTACGTGTGTTTTGAAGTATAATCTTTTGATATAGTCTAAACACATCAGGCACAACTTTGCCAGAGTATAGTAAGGAACATCTCAATATTAATATATGAGCAATCTGGAAAAAATTCAGGAGTATTTTAATTCATGTTGAGAAAACGTTTTCATAAAATTTAGGAGTATTTAGACCATTTTCAGAAAGTAGTGAATTTGTGTTAATCTTAAAAGATTCAGCAACAAGATTAAAAACCAGAAAAATAATTAAACAATTAGATAGTGTCTATTTATTAACAATATTATGAAGATTAGTTAACCTATTTACCTATATCACAATTACTAACATTAAATTTTTCTATTTGAAAGAACGAGCTGCCCTAGCACTATATTCAACTTATTCATGATAACACAAGTGGAGAGCTCGTAATTTAATGTGTAAGTATGGAACTTGATTAAGTTAATTATTAACAATGTAAGAATATGAAGAAAAGAAATTATAGGTCATATCATATGTAACCAACCATTTCACACTTATGTCACGAAGAGGAATGTGAAAAATCGGGAGAAGATCATGTCACGAAGAGGAATGTAAAAAATCGGGAGAAGATCATAAAATTGAAGGGAATCAAAATTTACACAAATACACTTCACCAAATTATATTTGCAGAATTGTTAAAAAATGAAAATGCATGAGATATTATAATCTACATATTAAAAAAATACGAAAATTGTGACAATTTTTTTTACTAAGAATTGTTTTTTGATTTTTTTTAATCATTCATTTTTAAATAAAGAACACACACACTCTCACACACACACATACACACACACACATTATATATATATATATATATATATATATATATATATATATATATATATATATATATATATATATATATATATATATATATATATGTTGCAATAAATTATTTGGCATAATTGTGTATTTATAAACAATAATATTTCTTCTTTAATAAAAAAGTAAATTGGATAAATCAAATCTACAAAACAAACAAATAATCATTCATCATATCACATATCTCAAGAAAAAGTTATTAAGATTACAAAGCAAAAGAACTCTATTTAATCCATGGATGTTTGAACAACCAATTTAAACACAGGGTCAGAGATTCTCACACACACACACACAGATATATATATATATATATATATATATATATATATATGTTGCAATAAATTATTTGGCATAATTGTGTATTTATAAACAATAATATTTCTTCTTTAATAAAAAAGTAAATTGGATAAATCAAATCTACAAAACAAACAAATAATCATTCATCATATCACATATCTCAAGAAAAAGTTATTAAGATTACAAAGCAAAAGAACTCTATTTAATTCTTGGATGTTTGAACAACCAATTTAAACACAGGGTCAGAGTGTTAGTAATAGTTAGATCAAGACCAGACTATTCACAATATATATATATATATATATATATATATATATATATATGTGTGTTGCAATAAATTATTTGGCATAATTGTGTATTTATAAACAATAATATTTCTTCTTTAATAAAAAAGTAAATTGGATAAATCAAATCTACAAAACAAACAAATAATCATTCATCATATCACATATCTCAAGAAAAAGTTATTAAGATTACAAAGCAAAAGAACTCTATTTAATTCTTGGATGTTTGAACAACCAATTTAAACACAGGGTCAGAGTGTTAGTAATAGTTAGATCAAGACCAGACTATTAACATTTTGAACTCATAATTTTGTCAAAAATAAAATATGACTTGAAATATGGAAATTCCAAACATGATCCGAATGGATCCAACATCATGTCAATTTGTAATATACATACCAATTAATATGGTGGAATAGGGCAAGAAATTATTTTTGACTAAATTTGAAAAATGAACTCATAATGAAATGGATGAAAAAGAAAATTATGTTTTCTATCTTTAAAATTGAGAATGGTATGTGATTGAAGAAAAATAGTTGAAAATTATTGCATACTATATATATGGGTCTGAGGAGTCTGAGGCAACACCGAGAAAAAAGTTGTGCCTTGTATCGAATGACCCATATTAGCATGTAAATCAGTGCAACAGTTTCCTTCCCTAAAGATAACTTGGATTCCTTGATTGCAAGCATTGTGCCAACGATTACGGAGCAAAACCGGAACCAATGACCGGTTTTTAAGGATCATCAAAGCACTCGTCGAGTCATTCCAATAAAGAAAATTCATTGATCACCTGAAGTGGATCCTCCCTGAGAGCGGGTTTTATAAGGCACTGGCTTACCAATCTGAAGATTTTTCCTAACCTGTTATTTCTGTTTCTGAGATAAGACCGGAGTGAAAGGTCTATCTGCATTAGCTTTGTCATATTCACGAACATGCATCTAGAGGTCCCGGTCGTGCTGCACATTTGGATTGCTATGTGGTTCATAAACAGTCGAAATTCTGTCGCCATTCTCATCAGTCCCCTAATGTTCAACCGTGTAATTGGTCTTTTGAGCAAGGCGCTTCATTTCCAAAAAAGTGGTGGTGTCGTCAGGGATGGATCTAACAACAAGGGGACCATCTTGGTGACTGGTTTGCACGTCATCATGCGCTACATCATGTTGAGTCTGTGACATCTCCCTAGCAGAAGCGGAGGCCTCCAAATCAACAGTAAAAGAACGCTCATCATCATGGGCATCTGAGGATGGATACATCACAGGTGCATTATGAATCCGGGGTATCACCAACACCTCCCGCGATTCAGAGCTTACTTGTTCCACATCATCCGAAAGCACGTCAGTGTGCACATCATTAGGGGAAGCTAACTCCAACACTGGGCGCGAAGGCAAAGAGCCTTGGGGGATCTCCTCAGGCACGCAGGGGGGTGTCTGAGCTAGTGTTGGAGCCGCAGAAGTAGAACCATTAAAAGTAGTCGAATTGATTTGTGGCTCAGTAGGTTTAGGTGCTGCAAATGCAATGGATGAACCTATACCAGAGGGGTTCTCTTTAATAGATACCCAATGAGGTTTCTTGGTTGGTATCTGCGTCTTCCCTTTTGCAACTTTATCCTTGGACATGTCTTCCTTCCTTGGGTAAACCAACGATAGTTTGTAACATCATGTCCAAGTGTTTGACAATGCGAACAAAAATCCGGAATGCGTTCATAAAAAACTTCCACTGGATAAGAACCACCTTCCCGTTCGACGAGAATTTCGTGAAAAATCTTTTTGGAAAAATCAATGGCGACTAATATACGTGCATAGTGTCCAAAAAGTCTTTTCAAGGTTGCATAGTCAAGAACTAGCGGCGTGCCAACCGCACTAACAATTTCATGTAGAGTACTTTCAATCCAATATTCTTGTGGCAGTTCCATCAATCGGATACATACTTGCGCATGTGAATTTCTCTGATTATGCATATCAAAATCCACTGACCATTCAAATAAAAGTAACACCCCCGGCTTCAAGTTCACAGTTCCCATTGCCCAAACAATTTGCAAATCAGATTCCGTGGCAAAAAAGAATTCATAAAAGCCCCTACCTAAAGATAGCAACGTCCAAGGTGCTGCAGTCTTCCATTGTTTCTGAAGCTTGTCTTCAATTTCCTTCGACGCATAGGGTTTATCTCCTTTGTTTAGAACCAACCTTCCACGAAGGTTTCTCTTACACACATTGACCCCCTGTTCATAAATTGGATGAGTAATACGAATAGAGGGAGTCTCACCACGGATTGTAGGTTGTGGCAGATTGTCGTTGGTAGCTTTGTCGTGTGATGCGACAAGTGCTTATGCAAAGGACCGCGTGGTGGTTGTGGTGCTGGAACTGCCGTTGTGGAGGGCAGTGCCATGAGAGATGGCGCAGCTTTGGAGGGTGCAACTGTCGGCAATAACAACTCTGCCTGCCAGTCAAACATGGCAGCTGAGATCGTGAAAAAAGATGGTAGAAATTGAAAGCTGATCCAAAAGAAAGCTAATTGAATTGACGGTGGAGAAAGCTTTCACGTAACAAAGAAATTGAATTAGCATGCACTAATCAATTACTTGAATGGGAATAAGATTGATTGGAATTCAGAAGCACAATATCAACATTCACGTGACCTGTGATAACGTGAATGAATTGAGAACAAGATCAATCCGCCGCCCCGGCTACGATAACCCTAGCGGTGCCATCTATAATCAATCATTCATCACATAGATAATTGATAAAATAAGTTGTCATTAAAAAACATACTTAGAGGAATGAATTCTCATTTAGAGCCACAACTTTCGCACACCGATCTCTGGAAACCTGAAGTTGAAATAAAAGTATAAAATAAAATCATAAATATCAAGAAAAAATCATTAAGTTACAAAGAAAAATAACTCTATTTAATTCATAGATATTTGAGCAATCAAATATTCACAAAGTCAGAGATGTCAGTAATAGTTAGATCGAGATCACACTATTAAGATTTTGAACTCAATATTTTGATTTTTTTAAAAAATAAAATATGCATTGAAATATGAATATCCAAATTCGATTTGAACAGATCCAACATCAGTGAATATGTAAGTGCATAATAAACATACTGATTAATATAATGGGATAAAGAAATAACTTCTTTTTGACTAAATTTGAGGAATGAGCTGAGATTTCAATGGATGAAAAAGAAAATTATGTTATTGATATGTGCAATTAAGAATGGTATGTGATTGAAGAAGAAATGAGTTGAAAGTTATTACATACGATATATATGGGCAGAGTGACTGAGGGCACACTGTCACTATATGAAAATATAACCAATAAAAAAACACGAGTACCAGTCATACACCTCCACGTATCCAAAAGTGGACCCCCCCTGTCTGTCACAATAGTGTTGCTAGGGTACATGGTCAAAATTTTACCCTTGTAAATTGTAATAGTGATGTTGAGTATTTACTATATTTTTGTTTGATACAGTAGGGCAATAGCACTAAAACCAAGATAAAGTAATAAATGATTTGGTCTAATATAGACCATCTAAAATTATTCTAGAGTGTTTTTTTTTTAGGGAAAAATTATTCTAGAGTGTTAATCTATCAATTTTAATAAGTAAAAAAGGGAAAGAGGTTTAATATTTAATTAAAATTTTACTAAAAATGACATTTATTCTTATATGTTTGACTTCATAGTAGAAACATAAATCAAAGGTGAAATATTAAATTTTATTAAAAATAATATGAGTTTCAATGAAGATATTTTCTATGGATTATTTTATTTCATTTTGACAAAAAAATTAAATTTATTATTATATTTTTTATGTTGGAGTATGTATTTATTATTAAATATTTGTATCTTGTAGAAAAAACGAGTTATATATTTTGCATTTAAAAAGAAGAATTAATTTATTTACGAAACAAACAATTAACAATCGAAATGAGAAAATAATTAAATAATATGAGTAATTGGTTTGACTAAAATTTATTACTAAGCCAGGAGATTGGACAGACATCAAGGCGAAGCAACGACATCCCAACTAGGTTCGCACCCCGCAGAGCACCCATTCTATGCCGCCAATCTCAGAGAAAAAAAATTATTAAAAAAAGGGGAAAAAGAGTACAAGAGGGGGGACTAGGCCAAAACCCTCAAGAAAAACAAAGAACAAACAGAAAAAACAGAAAACTGCAAAATAGAAAACAACTGACTACGGGAACCTAGAATGAGGGAACCCACTCCGGTCCAAGAAGAAGTCAGTCTGAAGAGGCCGACTAAAATAGGAATGTGATGATGTATTTTGACCATATAAAAAAATAATAATCGTATAGTGGTGAAATGTGCTTTCGTTGAATTCCTTTTGAAAAAAAATTCATTATTATATTTTTATGTTGAAGTATTTAATTTATCATAAAAATGTGGATTTTTAAAGTTTTCTTGCAGATCATCTAAAAAAAGTTTTCTTGCAGATAAATTATTTAATTATTTTTTACTGAAAAGCAATCCTTCACCTAGCTATCCAAGAGCAAACCCTAATGTCTATCTTTTCCCGAAACTCTTCATATGATCAAGAGACTTAATGATTTCACTACATAAGATGTTTACAATTGTTTCCCAACCCTAGAATCTATCCCCGAAAAGGAACCCAACTCTTAGCCTTTAATTTCCTAAGGATATCTTTTGATAATACCTAGATTCACCCAAGTTTCATATCAATCTTTCATCCTCTCATGTGTTTCTTATGTGTTTACTACCTCATAAATTCCTCCACATAATCCACCAACCCTTTCACAAGAGTTTCCACTGTTGGTTCTCTTAAAAAAAAAAAAATTCACACATAAAACCCTAAAACGCATGCCTTCTATTTATAGGGATACAATTCATTGGTGTCATTGATTGATCACTTTATTACTATTAGAGTAAGAAATGGTCTTAAGGAAATATTCACTTTCTCATTGATAGAAAATACCAAGGGAAATATTCAAGACCAGATGAAGAAGGTTCTAGATACAATATTCTCAACGATCATAAAACAAAGGAAATTAGTCTAAACTGATAGGTGTTATACAAGAACCCAAAAGAAATTATTCACCTGTAATTTCCCCTAGGAATCCATATGATGAAATCAAGAAAAGAATGTGATTCAGTGGTGTCATTGATGGACAATTTCATGGTGGATACTTGCTCATTATTGGAGTAGGAAATGGACTTGCTTTGCTGGGAGCTATGTTAACCTCATATCAACCTTCAGAAATTGAAGACTTTGTTAATGTGGATGTTCCTTTGGTCCCCACCAATGCAAGTCTTACTCAAAATAATAAGAATCAAAATCAAAAGAAGACTCATCTCCAAAACATATAGAATCCCTAGTCGTGTATCTATATCAACATTAATAAAATTACTCCTAATTATGAAGTTGATGATGAATAACTTTCAGATTAGTCATATATTGAGATTCTATCTTTACCATAAATTCATTATTTAAAAATTTATCTAAAACTCTAATTATTTTACTCCAACAATTGAAGTTTAAGCACAGTAGGCACAGTAGGCACTACTAGAATCTAGCGATTTACCTGCGGAATTTTTTAAATAATTAGAGTTGTGCCTACTGTGCTTAAACTTCCTTAGAGCATCCACAATGGAGACCCTCAATTTTGAGGTCTTAAATAGGTCACACATGGACACATCACTTTTTAATAATTTTTTAATAATAGTACTTAATAGGTACTCAACCACTCCAATGGAGATCCTCTAACAAAGGGTCTAATAGGGTTCCACAAATATTATTTAATAGCCATGAAAATTATTATTTTAATAAAAAGTGATGTGGGTCCATTTAAGAATGGGGGTTTTAAGTTAGACCTTAGATCTTTTAAGACCTCCAATTTTTTTTCCACAACGGGAGTACCTATTAGGTACCAGGTCTTAAATGGTGAAGACTTCACCATTGTAGATGCTCTTAGAGGCTATTCCCTTACTAGTTCTTAAAAAGTTGTGCCTACTGTGCTTAAACTTTTTAATCCGTCAATAGGCATACCTATTAATCAAACCAATTCTTTTAACAAAGGAAAAAATATATCTAAAGATTATAATTATGCTCCAACTCCAAAAGGTTACAAAATCAAAAGAGATTCTTTTCTACCTAGAAATTTTCCATTCCTGAGATTGAGTATAACCCCACATTTGGATCAAATAGAAACAACAAATTTTCCTAGTAAAACTCCAACAACTAAAAAACATGCAAGAGTTAACCAAACAGGTGAAGGTTTCTCATCTCATAATCAAAACATTAAAATTTTGATTCCTAAATGTCGCGGTGATTTTTGGATATCAAATTATTAATTAGTTTTGAATATATCGCAAATTTAGGACTCACCACCGATCTTTTATTTTTCCAAGGGAAAGAGGAGA
The DNA here is from genome assembly GCF_051527215.1 of Medicago sativa. NCBI lineage: Eukaryota > Viridiplantae > Streptophyta > Magnoliopsida > Fabales > Fabaceae > Medicago > Medicago sativa. The sequence goes on along the minus strand of NC_140755.1, from coordinate 32,733,109 downwards.
AGTTCGAGAAGAAAAAAAAAACCCTTTTTAAGAGATGAAGGTCCGGGGGTTGGTTACGGAAAGGGAAGGTTTGAAGCACCTTAAACGTAGGAACCTCTTGTTTTACTTATCTTGTGCTAAATTATTACTTGCTTGTAAAAAGGCCTAAAAATTCTAAGTGTGAAAATGAAGAAAAGAAAATATTTTTGTTATTTTGTTGATTTGGAAAGACAATGTCTTTTGCCTACATACCGAATGGGATCAAAACCAATGTAGTTCGGGGTAAAAATTTGAGTGATTGGTTAAGGTTGATTTTAAAGTTTTGGAAAAAAAAAAAGGTTTTTAGAAGAGATAAGAAGCCGAAATGGCATAGAAGAATAAAAATGTGAAGTTGATTGATTTTAATTAAAGAAAGAACCAAGTCTAAATATGGTTAAGATTCATTGAAATTTGATTGGAAAGAACAAAGGGAGTCACTTGGGATAAAATCCAAGGTTTGTTAATAAAAATATTTTTTGAGTTTTGCATATTTGAATGTTTTTGAAATTTTGATTCTAACTAAAGTGAGCTAATTAAAGTCTAAAAAAAATCTAGGCGTAACGGAATAAAATAATGTGTGAAGGGTTTTACAAAGGATGTTGGATCCAAAGTAAAAGTCTCATTTCCTTGGAATTAATCTAAAATTACTAGTTGTTTGATTTTAAAGTCCTCAAATTGTCCTTAATTTATCCCTAATTGATTTTGTTCTCGAGTTAAGGTCTTGACATAAAGCGGAATAAATAAATGTGTGTGTCGGTGCAAGATTCTCATTTATGTATTTACATTGTTCCTAAGTACATTCTAACACCGTTTTGATTGGATTTTCGCACTGATCATGGATCCAAGCTTAGATTTCACAAAGCAGGTTTGTATAGAGAGAAAAGTGAATCACAACTTTGAACTTGAAAAATCAAAAACACAAAAAACAATGAATTAAGCAAAATTAAATAAAGGAAAAGGTTCACAACACTTCCAGGGGTATCAATACACCAAAACCCACCTTGTTTAGGTCTTGAAATGGTCTAACTCACTGCACTTTTCTTTGAGAAATTGTGGTTTTGAATTCATGATTTTTGGTGGTTTTTCTTGAGTTTTTGAGTGTTTTTGGTTTGTTGGAAGTGTTTATGAACTTTTGGTTGAAGAATGGTGAAGTTTCATGGAGAAATGAAGATTTTGGAAATTTTGATGAAAATGGTGATTTTCTAAACCCTAAATTTCGCCCCACACTCTCTCTGGTTTGTTGGGTACTTATAGAGGGAGTGGCTTGGTCACCAAGAGTGCAAAAATTAGGTTAAGTGGTGTGTAAGAAAGGGTAGTTTGGAATTTTGCAAAAAAAAATATAGTTTTTGGGACTTTTTTGGATTATTTTTGGTGGTGAGTGATGATGTGTTGGATAATGATGATGTGTTATATGTGAAGAAGAATCTAGATGCACAATTTGTGGGGAAAGAAATGAAATGGGAGTGAAATGTGCATTTTGGGTGAATTTGTTAAAGTTAGTGTTTTTTTTAATTTTTGAAAATGAATTTTGTGACTTTGAAAATAATAAAACAAAATGGTGTAAAGTTTGTGATTTTTGTGATTAGAAATGTAATAGAAATGAGAGGAGTTGAAATTGGAATGTTTGGTGTGATGAAATTGAGTTTTCTTGAGAACGAAGTAACAATATAAGAAAGTGAAAAAAAATAAATAAAAAATGCATAAAAAAAAGGAAAATTTGAAGTTAACTTGTGGAACAAGTAACTAAGGGGAAAAACATTAATGGGAATGCATTTGGTGTGGAAAAAAGGTTTATTTTGAAAAGGTCAAAAAATGGGATATGACACTAAACAATGTGAAATAATTAACCAAGTAAGTACTTATTTGTCGTCTACTTTAAACAATGTATAATTCATAGTTGATTAATTATTTTACATTACATTGTTCAACATTTGGAATTTTAGTCTTCTAATTAGTTGACAAACCTTTATCTACTTGGCTAACCCTTCCATGTGGTTTAGTTGTTGGAGTTTTACTAGGCAAACTTGTTGTTGTTTTGAGATCATAATGTAGAGTTATACTCACTATCGAGGATAGAAAATTTCTAGCTAGAAAATAATCTCTTTTGGTTCCATTACATTTTGGAGTTGGAGATGAATAATATTTAGATATATCTTTTCCTTTATCAAGAGAATTGGTTTGATTTACTGGAATTCCTGCTAATGAAAGTAACTTATAACACCCATACTAAACGTATCTAGAAAGTTTAGCATGAACGTTATTCTTAGTACTGGATACATTAAAATATACAACATTAAAACTTCGAATGAATATTCTTATACAACAAATGTGTTTGTACATCATAAATACAACTCAACTTTTCATAAATATACTATGAGCAACCTTGATTATCCATACATCCTACAGCGGTACAAACGAACACTTGTCGCAATATCCATCCGGCTACTAGCTTGCTAATCCAACCTGTTTATCTGAAACAAATAAGGATTGGGATGAGACATAATGTCTCAGTGAGTTCCCCTAAATCCTAGGCTATAGGCAACCTCAAGGGGAAACCTACGGTCACCACGTGTCTACATTACAACCTGACGGTTGATTATACGTGTGTGGGGACTTGCATACTTAGACAGTAGTGCATACTAGAGCCGTCATAATCTTATCTTAACTTGTTATATGCTTCACTTCCTATACGTGTCATGGCCGTCGAGGGTAACCTAAAACCGCATTGCCAAATATACGCTCTACGTATCGAGGCCTAAACATATCATAATCATGGCACGATGCTAAACCGGACGATTAGGGGAAACCTAAGATCGTCATCGGTATCATGTTCATCACTTGCTCTATACATAACTTATACTTGTCTTAGCATCTAATGCTCTTAACTTGATCATACATGTAATCATTCTTGCATAAACATAACATAATCATAATCAGGAGAAACATAATCGTGTCTAAGTTCATTCATTAGGTTAGCGTTGAACAAACAATTATTATCTTGATTCATTTTACGGATAGTCCCGGGTGGAGTAACCCCGAGATCAATCTCATACATGACCGATGTACGTACATCGGACTCCCTCGGTGTCGTACGGGTCCTTTGCGGCTTAAACCGTTCCCCTTAGGTCGAGAACCTCCCGTATCCCCCTGGCGTGGATAACAAGAGGCACAAGCACCTACGTCTTGCTTACTCAGTGACATGCGGGTCCCTTATGGCTTGAATCGTTCTCATTATGAGAACCCCTTGTATCCCCCTGATGTGGATAGCAAGAGACATGTCACCTACATATATTAACCATGGTCTTGTCGTGCATATAAGTTAAACATATACATACTTGCTTGTTTACCTCGGAACCTTGATCGATCCGATTAATGGTAACTTATACTTGTTCATGCTTGTACATACTTAAACATGGTGGAGAGATTAACTAATCAAACCACAACTTATCATGCTTGCTATCTTATTCTTATTCATGAGCGAAGATAATATACTTCGCGTCTTATCATCTAGGGTTCTTACTAACATGCTAGTTCTCGACTACTATGTCGAGGCTCTAGTTCCTTCCCTTGCTTAATGAATAATTTGCTACCCGCTCGTAAAGTCATTAGTTAACTCATATGCCATGCTACATTACACAAAGAAAAATACTTGCTTTACCTTCAAGAAAATCTTTTTACAACCTATGCCTTGGAATCATGATTGAGGGATTATAGTTTAAAAAGATTGCTTGAAAAGAACCGCTCGTGAAACGCCAGAACCACCCGGAAGCGAACAAATAATGAGCTGCCCCACTGTTTGCTCGCCTTGGCGAGTGATTGTGTGTGGGAGGCGAGCACCTGCTCGCCATTGCGAGTAGGAGGCGAGTGGACACCCCCATTCGACCTTCAAGCTCGCCTCGCGAGCCATTTGCTTGCTGTGGCGAGCTGTGACAGTCCAGAACTGTCAAAAATGATATTTTTCACTCAAAAACCTTAATTCCAATCATTCCAAGACATATCATGGCACTAGAGATCATATACAACTTGTAAAACAATCATTGAGCAAGTATTCACATGTGTAAAGTTACATGACGGCAACTTTTCTATGTGTAAACCCTAGAAAATGCATAGTTATCTTACAAAAGAAAACACATAAACCGAGGGTGGTAATCTAACTAAGGAACTCACATAATCAAGGCTGCAAAAGATCCCAAGCTTTCCAAGCAACCAAAACCCTAACTTGTACCACTTGCTTCTTTTGTTCATAACATTTCCATCATGATGTTTTCTTGCAATCTAAGGCTTCATGATCCTTGCTTGGTCATCTTTGATCCCACCCAAAGCTTCTTCATCAAAACCCTAACCTTGAATCTTTTCTAAAGAGAAGGAAGGATTGGAAATAAGCTCAAACCAAGCCATCAATCTCTTGTAGAAAGATAGAGACACTAAAATTTGTTCTTGAATCTATTAAGAAGAAGATTTGATGCATGATGTGGTGTGAAGAGGGAAAGGATCGATGGAAGAAGAGAGAAGGAGAAGGAAGCTCTTGCCATCAACTTAGAGAGAGAAAGACAAGAAGAGAATGAGATATTTTGCCCCATAATCAATTAAATACTCCCTTGACGTGCAATTACCAAAATACACTTGCGTTAAGCGTGTTTAAAACGCCTCTGATGCTTTAATCGTGTTAAGCTGACACCTTATAAAATATTTCCTTTAACTTACTTTTCCCTGAATTTATTTCCTCTGGCACGATCACGGGTAATATACCGATACTGACAGGCGGGATATTACATTCTACCCCCCTTAAAAAAAATTCGTCCTCGAAATTTAGAGATCGACTACCAATCATCATGACAAGACTTACTAACTATGGTCTGAGTCAAACATTTTCCATTCATACATATCCCAAAGGGTTCATTGTATCATGTCCTCATCTTGTTTCTTAACCCACATGCAATTGAACATAGCCTTCTTGATCTCAATATCACTCAAACTTAGAGTCATCTTAATATATCATGACTTGGAACTTACCTTGCTACACATAAACTTCTTGTCTCAGACTCGTACCTTACCCACTTAACATAAACCATTCATAAAGGTATCTTATCAAAAACTTGAACACTCAGGATTTGCCTTTTGACTGGAATCCTACCAGAAACCAGGTTTGCCCTGCAGTGCTTACTTGTAACTTTAAAACATCTTTTCATACATACATAATCTTATCGGGTAAACATATAATTCACACCTCAGTTTACTTATTGTACCTTGAGACATGCGTCTCTTTCTGACATTACTTATCTTGAGGATTCTGCGGATCTCTTATCTCTTTTCAGAGTCTTAAGAAATCTTTCGATCTCATTACCATTCTTATTGCACCCAAATTCATGGATGACTCATATAACTTGTCGTAGAGAGGTGAAATTAATTACGCCTACACATATAACATTCATCAACCCATCTTGTAACTTACATGCTCTTAAACTTCCAACTTAAACCTCTTGCATTTGAATACTCTTAACATATACTTGTGCGTCTCATAAGACTTTTCGAAAATCCTTGTTGTTCACTTCAACACATTTGCTCTCCATAGCATTCGCTTACTTCCAAATGTCACTTCTTGTTAAATAATAACGATACCCGTTCTAATATATTGCTTCAAAAGTTTTCTAAACATGAGTATTCGGATCCTTGGAACGAATAGAGACATAACCTTTTCAAAGAATTTTATGAAAATATCATGTTAAAAACAATTTCGTTTCCAAGTCTCTCAATACCCATTTTAAATTTAAGAGTTTTTAAATCATAGTTCGAAATCTTCATAGCAAGTATCGTGATCATTTAACAAGTTTGACATAAGAGGGCGTGCACTTCATCATGCATAACTCATGATTCATATCTACATCCATAATGAAATTCTTGAACTTCAAAAGTAACTTCTTTCTTATTCTTTCTCGACTTACATACATATCTTGGAGGCTCACATAATTGCATAACATAAATCGTATAGGATCCTTAACCCTCATAACATTATCTCATTTCCTCGTTCTAAGAACAATAAACTTGAATCTTCAAAACATCATATCCGGTTACGATCACATATTATTATCTTATCCTGCATAACACTTCTTCTTTTAATACCGGTTCTACACTTGATAATTCAATCATTACTATAAGTCACAAAAGGAATCCTTCAACTCTTACATGTATTTCTCTTGTCATAGCACATACTCTTATATGCATCTTCCTTATCATAGTACATATTCTTCACTGACCGCATCAGTCTCATTACTTATTCAATATCTCAAAAACTCCTCGCTTGTTCCATAATGCTTCTTAAGAAGACTCTTACTATCAAGTTCCCTGTTCCATACTGTTAACTTTCGTTGCGCCACTCTGATTCCCACCAGTTGGCCTTAACCAATACTCCAATCCTTTAAGACGACTAAATTCCACATTCTCTTTCCCTATGAACATCATCTTCTTGAACCTTTCTCAAAACCTTTCATGTGGCAACCATTGCCATAAACATGCACTTCCCAATACCTTGCAAGATTGGATCTCACGGTAGACTTGTCGAATTACCATATTATTTTACTTGGGAATAAACCTTACTTTCTCGCTGGTTGAGTTCACCTCATGACACACACTTATCATACATATACTTGTCTCTGAGAAATCTCGAATCCTCATAGTAGATCCATCATAAATTATACATGCCTTTCATGATCTTGCTTCATTGCATCCTTGTATTCTCACATACTATGTTTTGCGTAATCAACTAATGCTTGCTCGTTAACTTCTTTCTTTAAGAAAACATTATATCATAACACACGGGTCATTAGTGTCGACGACTTCTCATCACATAAAATAAACATATTGAATTCTGGGTCCTAGTCGTTACCTTAGTTTTCACGAAACGAGTTGACAACATAACTATGCCATCAAACCTTGTTCCAGGTGAATTTAACTTACTCTATGCGAGTCATGACCGACCAGAACCTACAAAATTCCATTTTAAAATTTATAATCATCAACTCCAATCACCCATATGCATCAACCTTTCTAAAATCTTGTAAACTTTTTGATTCATCATCATAACGAGCTTTAATAATTCAATTAAGCAAAACATAGGTCCGGGGGAATACTCATAACTTCCTTAAATCTGAAAATCTTGTGACTTTGCATAATTCTTTACCACTTACCTTTATTCTCATGCCTTCGCATCCGCTTTATCCACTCACATGTCAGAACCTTAACACTCTCAACCCAAGCTCTTCCTCAGCTCTTGCCATGTTAACTTCTAAGGTTACCTTAAACCGGATTGATTCCGTTAATACTTGTCCATGCATTTTCTTCCTTAAAAATCATAGGATGTGATGTGCATTCGATACTTGATGTTATATAGAATATTTGTTGCATAAAAGATTATGAAAACAGCTCCTAATAGCTACTTAAGGCCCTAGAGACGAAATGACAGGTTTTGGAAAAACTGAAAATTTTTGCTCCAGGTTCGCTATTAGCGAAATCCTCTGGAGTAATTTTGCTATTAGCGAAATTTTCGCTATTGGCGTGTTTTCTTCAGCTCAGTTTTCCAAAAGTCATATTTTATATAAAAATCCTATTTCCCCAAGTATTCCAATGCATATCATTCCTTCCAAACATCTTAAAACAATTCTATAACCTTTGCATGGCAAGCATTAACATCAATCGATTCAATTCACGGCACATTAGAAACTAATATCTTGTTCATCATAACACACTACATAAAGCTTCCACATAAAACCTTAACTTCATCCGCTACGAACGGCTTAACTTATTTCTCAATCCCTGAGAGCTTACTAATTCCATCAACACATGACGACTTCTCCTTAACTTTTAGCCTTATATTTACGTTCCAGAATATATTTCCTTTGCGTACAATAAACCCGTTCCAACAACAACTCTTACCGAAGCTTCCGGTCATAGTTAAATATTCCAAACTCTGTACTTACGGGCATACAAAATATTACTAGCATCTTACCCAACGTTGCCAGAACATCCTGTCTTAATATTACTTTACATTCCCGGAGGATTCATACTTCTACTTGCTTAGTTCACCGGCCACCTACTGACACGATCAATTTCTTACTAATACTCAATCCAAGTTCTTACTTCTGAGTTCACACTTTCCAGTGCATCTTCATCACATACTTCGTTCCTCCTGGGTCCTATTCAGCTCTCAGGCATCCGTCCTACTCGTTGAATGTTAATTTGAGTTGATCAGGCTCAATTAACATCTACTAATAGAACATTTACCCGGAACCCAATGGTCCCACTACCTTAGTTGTAATTTAATGACCCAAGGCACAGTCTGAATCGACCTGCTCTGATACCAATTATAACACTCATACTAAACGTATCTAGAAAGTTTAGCATGAACGTTATTCTTAGTACTAGATACATTAAAATATACAACATTACAACTTCGAATGAATATTCTTATACAACATATGCGTTTGTACATCATAAATACAACTCAACTTTTCATAAATATACTATGAGCAACCTTGATTATCCATACATCCTGCAGCGGTACAAACGAACACTTGTCGCAATATCCATCCGGCTACTAGCTTGCTAATCCAACCTATTTATCTGAAACAAATAAGGATTGGGATGAGACATAATGTCTCAGTGAGTTCCCCTAAATCCTAGGCTATAGGCAACCTCAAGGGTAAACCTACGGTCACCACGTGTCTACATTACAACCTGACGGTTGATTATACGTGTGTGGGGACTTGCATACTTAGACGGTAGTGCATACTAGAGCCGTCATAATCTTATCTTAACTTGTTATAGGCTTCACTTCCTATACGTGTCATGGCGGTCGAGGGAAACCTAAAACCGCGTTGCCAAATATACGCTCTACGTATCGAGGCCTAAACATATCATAATCATGGCACGATGCTAAACCGGACGATTAGGGGAAACCTAAGATCGTCATCGGTATCATGTTCATAACTTGCTCTATACATAACTTATACTTGTCTTAGCATCTAATTCTCTTAACTTGATCATACATGTAATCATTCTTGCATAAACATAACATAATCATAATCAGGAGAAACATAATCGTGTCTAAGTTCATTCATTAGGTTAGCGTTGAACAAACAATTATTATCTTGATTCATTTTATGGATAGTCCCGGGTGGAGTAACCCCGATATCAATCCCATACATGACCGATGTACGTACATCGAACTCCCTCGGTGTCGTGCGGGTCCCTTGCGGCTTAAACCGTTCCCCTTAGGTCGAGAACCTCATGTATCCCCTTGGCGTGGATAACAACAAGAGGCACGAGCACCTACGTCTTGCTTACTCAGTGACATGCGGGTCCCTTACGGCTTGAATCGTTCTCATTATGAGAACCCCTTGTATCCCCCTGATGTGGATAGCAAGAGACATGTCACCTACATATATTAATCATGGTCTTGTCGTGCATATAAGTTAAACATATACATATTTGCTTGTTTACCTCGGAACCTTGATCGATCCGATTAATGGTAACTTATACTTGTTCATGCTTGTACATACTTAAACATGGTGGAGAGATTAACTAATCAAACCACAACTTATCATGCTTGCTATCTTATTCTTATTCATGAGCGAAGATAATATACTTCGCGTCTTATCATCTAGGATTCTTACTAACATGCTAGTTCTCGACTACTATGTCGAGGCTCTAGTTCTTTCCCTTGCTTAATGAATAATTTGCTACCCGCTCGTAAAGTCATTAGTTCACTCATATGCCATGCTACATTACACAAAGAAAAATACTTGCTTTACCTTCAAGAAAATCTTTTTACAACCTATGCCTTGGAATCATGATTGAGGGATTATAGTTTAAAAAGATTGCTTGAAAAGAACCGCTCGTGAAACGCCAGAACCACCCGTAAGCGAACAAATAATGAGTTGCCCCACTGTTTGCTCGCCTTGGCGAGTGATTGTGTGTGGGAGGCGAGCACCTGCTCGCCATTGCGAGTAGGAGGCTAGTGGACACCCCCATTCGACCTTCAAGCTCGCCTCGCGAGCCATTTACTCGCCGTGGCGAGCTGTGACAGTCCAGAACTGTCAAAAATGATATTTTTCACTCAAAAACCTCAATTCCAATCATTCCAAGACATATCATGGCACTAGAGATCATATACAACTTGTAAAACAATCATTGAGCAAGTATTCACATGTGTAAAGTTACATGACATGAAAGGGGCAACTTTTCTATGTGTAAACCCTAGAAAATGCATAGTTATCTTACAAAAGAAAACACATAAACCAAGGGTGGTAATCTAACTAAGGAACTCACCTAATCAAGGCTGCAAAAGATCCCAAGCTTTCCAAGCAACCAAAACCCTAACTTGTACCACTAGCTTCTTTTGTTCATAACCTTTCCATCATGATGTTTTCTTGCAATCTAAGGCTTCATGATCCTTGCTTCATCATCTTTGATCCCACCCAAAGCTTCTTCATCAAAACCCTAACCTTGAATCTTTTCTAAAGAGACGGAAGGATTGGAAATAAGCTCAAACCAAGCCACCAATCTCTTGTAGAAAGATAGAGACACTAAAATTTGTTCTTGAATCTATGAAGAAGAAGATTTGATGCATGATGTGGTGTGAAGAGGGAAAGGATTGATGGAAGAAGAGAGAAGGAGAAGGAAGCTCTTGCCATCAACTTAGAGAGGGAAAGACAAGAAGAGAATGAGATAATTTGCCCCATAATCAATTAAATACTCCCTTGACGTGCAATTACCAAAATACACTTGCGTTAAGCGTGTTTAAAACGCCTCTGATGCTTTAATCGTGTTAAGCTGACACCTTATAAAATATTTCCTTTAACTTACTTTTCCCTGAATTTATTTCCACTAGCACGATCACGGGTAATATACCGATACTGACAGGCGGGATATTACATAACTCGTCGTTAACTTCAATCCGGGAATAAGTCTTCTTTTGTGATTCTTCTTTTGATTTTGATTCTCGTTATTTTGAGTAAGACTAACATTAGTGGCGACCAGAGGAACATTCACATTAACATCGTCTTCAATTTGTGAAGGTTGATATGAGTTTAAGATGGTTCCCCGCAAATAAGTCCATTTCCTACTCCAATAGGAGCATTAAGGGAGGAGTATATCCTCACCCTTAGTTTATTGGATTTTTTTTTTGTAGTTCGTCTTTAGTTACTGTATGTAACTAAACCCTAATTGAGTAGGATTCTGATGAGTCATTAATTAGTCTATTTTATTGCATTATTTAGTTTAGTTTTATTTAAGATTTGATTTTATTTTATTGCATTTTATTTCCTTTTTGAATATTTTACTTTAAATTTCTTTTTATTATATTTTAGGAACGAATATATGGTGGAAGGTGTCTTGGAGCAAAAGAAAGAGGACTGGAGCAAATACAGTGCGAAAATACGTAAATACGGGACAAAAATATATTCCCATATAGTCAGAAGCTTGGCACGGCCCGTGCCAACATGTGGCACGGCCCGTGCCAACATGTGGCACGGCCGTGCCACCCCCCAGGATACTCTTTTGCTGCTTTTCTTCAAGCCCAAGTTACTCTGTTGTAGTTTTACTGCTTTGCCCTTATAGTTGCTTAGATTTTAAGTCAATTGTAAAGCTATAAATAGAGTAGCACTCCATCATAAACATTCATCTTTTGTTCTTGGAATAAAAGTTCACTTTTATATTATTGTTCTTTTACTTTATTGCTTTCTCTCTTCTTCCCCCATGTCTACAATGAACGTTAGTGAGTAGACTCTTCTTTGTCTTGGGATTGTTGGATAAGTCTAATGACGTAATCCTAAACAAACCAAGCTTAAACCCTAATTTTATGTAACCCTAATTTCTAATTTAGATTCACCGTCTTAACGTGGATTAACAATTATCAAACTGTGGAAGCGAAAGCGGAGGGTTTGATAATCGTTAATCCATCATCCCAAACATCAATTCATAAAGCGAGAGCGGAGCTTTGATGTTGGAACAAGTGAATCTAGACAATAATTGCAAAGGCAGCGAAATAGTCTTTGCAATTATTGAGACACAAGTAGTTTCAATCCTTATACGCATCTTCTAGTAATCAAGTCAGCGAAATAGGCTTGGTTACTAGAAGTAAACTCTCACCGGACTTTCATCGGAAAGGTGAGGGGCTAAGGGAAACCGGTCTTTAGAAATTAAGGTGTAAACCATGAAATTAGATGTTTAAGTCTTGTCTAGTGAAGGGTTTGTTGTTATGATGGACCAATGTTCCCAAGGATCTTTTATTATTATTGTTATTTACCTTCAGCAATTAACCCCCTATTTTATAATCTTTCTTCTCTTCTAATCATTCTCTAAAAGTTAATTGAATCCACAACTCCCTGACGGAACGATACTCTTTCTTACTACTATTACTTTGATAGGCCGTGCACTTGCGGTTTGGCCCTATCAAGTTTTTGGCGCCGTTGCCGGGGAGTTGTTGTAATTTGATTAACTTTTTAATAGTGATTAGACCGGAAAAAAAAATCTTTTTCCTTATTTTATTTTATTTTATAAAAAAAATCTTTATCTTTGTTTTGTTTTATATAAAATATATATATATATATATATATATATATCTTTCTTATTCTTTCTTTTTCTATTTCTTCTTTTGCCTTTAACTTCTTGGGAAGATAATAACGATATGGCTAAGGAATGCACTCTCATAGAGTATGCAATCCCATCTTCAAATGAGTCATACGATGCTATTGTGTACCCAACGGTTGATGACAATTTTGAAATAGAACCTGCACTTATTTACTTAGTGCAGCAAAATCAATTTTTCGGATCACCCACTGAGGATCCGAATTTTCATATTTCAACTTTTTTAAGACTCAGTGGAACCGTGAATGCAAACCAAGAAGTCGTAAGGCTGCACTACTTTCCTTTTTCCCTAGGGGGTAGAGCTAGTACTTGGTTTAATTCATTGGAAATTGGTTCTATCACTTCATGGCATCAAATGGAGCAAACTTTTCTTGCCCGATTCTTCCCCTATTCTAAAACAGTTCAATTAAGGAATCGAATCATACAATTCACTCAAAAAGATGGAGAATCTCTTTACGATGTGTGGGAGCGTTTCAAAGAGACGCTTAGACTTTGTCCCCATCATGGTTCAAAGAACTGGCTTATTATTCACACTTTTTATAATGGTCTTTTGCCTCCCACAAAAATTTATGTTGATACAGCTGCAGGTGGAGCTTTGATGAACAAAACATACACAGAAGCATATGCTTTGATCGAGGACATGGCACAAAACCACTATCAGTGGACCTACGGAAGGGACACCACTAATGTTGCTCCTTCGCCCTCTCAGAAAGAGGTAGGTATGTATGAAAATTCTTCCCTTGATCATCTAGCTGCTAAAGTTGACGCACTCACACAAAAATTTGATAAAATAAATACTAGTGCTGTCACACCTGCCCCTGTATCACCTCTTTGTGAAGTTTGTGGTGTATTTGGCCATATTGGCATTGATTGCCAACTAGGTAGTGTTGTTAGAAGTCCTGAGCAAGTAAACTATGCTCAATATAATCAAGGGTTTAGAAACAATCAAATTTTTTTACAAACCCCTCAAAATATTTTTGGACAACAAACAACACCACCCAGTTATGCAAACAACCAAGGAGTCCCTCAAAAATCCAGCTTGGAAATTTTACTAGAAAAATATGTTGTGGATCAATCCGAGCAGCTCCAAGAGCTTAAAAATCAAACTGAATTTTTGAAGGACTCTCTTGCCAAACATACATCGAACGTAGACTCCATAGTTACTCACAGTAAGATGATAGAGACTCAGACTTCTCAAGTACCCCAACAGGTGGATACTCCCTCTCAAACCTCCAAAGTCCTTCTAGGCCAAACCGAAACCAACCCCAAAGACCATATAAGTGCTATTATTTTTAAGGACGGTAACCAATTAGAGGATCCCGTTGTGAAAATTAAGAACAATGAAGGAGATATAGGAAGTGATGAGCCTCAAAGTGAGAAAGCTATGGGAGAGAATGACAAGCCATTTGTTTCACCATCTCATGAGCCTAAAATTCCTTTAACACACGAGTTTGCTAAATCCAAGTTAGATGAGTAGTTTAGAAATTTGATTGAAATACTTCCAAACAAATTGCCACCTAAACTTAAGAATCCAGAGAGATTTTCCATACCTTGTGTCATAGGATATAAAACATTTGAGAAAGCAATGTGTGATTTGGGAGAGAATGTTAGTTTGTTGCCATTATCCCTTAGTGCGAGATTGGGTATAGGATAGTTAAAACCACCTTCCAACCGTCAAGCTAGTGACTCTAAACAAGCGCTTCGTGGGAGGCAACCCACGCATTTAATTGTTTTTGTTTTGTTTGTTTTTCCTTGTTTTAAGTTGTTTTTTAGGTAATTGTCCGAGTGTGATTCAAGAAAAACTGAAAAATTTTGAAGCCTTGTGACCAGAAGGTTGGCACGGCCTGTGCTAAGGTTGGCACGGCCGTGCCAGATGATTACAACACAAAAAGTGGCCAAAGTCAAGAAAGTTGGCACGGCCGTGCCCGACCTCTAGTGTGGTATAACCACAATTTTTCTCTTCTTCAACATTCATTCTCAAACACAAACCTTTTTCATCTCTCAAACTTCTCTCTAAACCTCCATAACCACCCATCTTCAAACCTTCATATCTCCCTCAAAACTTCACCAATCCACTCAATTCTTTCACCAATCAATCACAAACTTCATCCTAAACACAAACCACCAATCAAAAACAACTTTCATCCACCCAAACCCATAATTCACCAAAACCCTATTCCTATAAAACCTAACCCAAAACCCACAAATTCATAACCAGTCTCCACACCTAAACCTTAACCCCAAACCTAAACCAACCTTTACCACCAAAAATGTTCCCAAACCCTAACCTTCACCAAAACCACACAAAGTCAAACCAATGTCAAGGTCGTGGCTCCAAAAAGAAGTGGTAAAGAAGTAGCAAGCTCTTCTGGAGGACCTCAAGCAAAGAAGAAAGCACCGGCAGAGAATCATGGAATCCAATTCAAAGACAACACACAAAGGGATAGGTATAAAGTTCTAACTTCTAAACCTTTAGATCCTTGTCGATATCCTGATTCTCATAGGTTGAATATGCTAGGCATTAGAGATAATGTGTATAAGTTGCTAGGAAACTTAGGATAAATTGAGATGTTGAGACCTAAGAGAGGGTATGAGAATTTCACCTATGAGTTTCTAAGTTCAATTGTTTTTACTAAAGATAGGTTGAATTTTGATAATCCTAACCATAGAGTTTGTTTCCACTTAGGCTGTGAACACTTGTTTCTTTTTGCTTGATTATCTTGCCGATGTAGTTAATACGCCTGCCGAAAAGGAGGAGATAGTAGTGGGTGGCATCATCACATACATAGCTAGGCAATTTGGAGTGGGTGACAATGAGGGGATAAATCCAATTGAGGGAACAATAGGCTTAACATAAAGACCCTCATTGCAATGAACTTCATAAAATATTATCCGCCCATGCAATATTCACTCAAGCTTAATGTGCCTATTATGTTACTACTTCCTAACCCATCTCGGACTACCACTGAGGTGGAAGAAAATTTGTTGCATGTTGATGATGTGCAGGTACTTGAGGAGAAAAATCTAGATGAAGGAGAAGGTGCTAACTTGCACTATGAAGAAGAGCACCATGACCAAGAAGCCGAAGAGCTAGATGACAATCAAAGATGGGCATGGATGCAAACCGAGATTGAGAAGATAAGCACCGAGCAACAAAGGCAAGGTGTTGACCTAACAGGGCTAAGAAATGATGTCCAAAGGGGCAACCGCTTAACACAAGAAA
This sequence comes from Medicago sativa, assembly GCF_051527215.1. Lineage (NCBI taxonomy): Eukaryota > Viridiplantae > Streptophyta > Magnoliopsida > Fabales > Fabaceae > Medicago > Medicago sativa. Next base: position 32,717,226 of record NC_140755.1, on the reverse strand, counting down.
ACAATGAAATGCTCCGCCAGATGATGCAACACCTTCATATCCAAGGTCCTCCTTATGGACCCCAATAAATTGTGAGCTTTCCTCTTCCTCTCTTCCCTTATCTCATCTCTTCTTCTTCTTCTCCTATTCCTTCTTCTACTCCTTCTTCTACTCCTTCTTCTTCTTCTTCTTCTTCTTCTTCTTTTCTTTTAATTTTGTTTTTCTTTGAATCATTGAGGACAATGCTTCTCCTAAGTGTGGGGGGGGGGGCCTAATAAAGTGTCTAGAGTCGTAGTGTTCCCAAACTCCCTTGAACTTTATTCTTTTGTTTTGTTTTTATAGCAAGAGGCATGATTAAGTAGCTTGTTTTTAATGTCAAATATGGCATAAAATTTTTTGTTTTGTCTCTTCTTTAAAGGTTGTTTCTTGTACATGAAAGTAGTTTCTTGTGTTTCTTGTGTTCTTGCTATACCCATATCTTGTTTTATTGTGAAAAATCTCCAATGAGAAAAGCACCCAGTTGCAATCTTTGAGCAAGTGTATGAATAGGTATTTTAAGGAGCACCTTCTATCTTTAATGTTAACTTAGACCCTTTAAAGTCTTCAGAGTAAAAGTAGTATAAGTTTGTGTGGGAAATTAATCAATTGTGCTATATTGTTATATTCTCTTAATTGTTAAAGTTAAATGAGGCGGGAGAATGGCACCAACGTGTGGGGGAAAGGACAGTCCCTAACTTCCTAATTGTGGTGGTGACTCCCTAATTTGAACTTAAATTAAAACAAATTCATCAATGCTAGGGGGAAAGGACAATTACATCCAAAAAGACTTCCTACGCGGAGATGAAATAAAAAAAATTTTGCAGCACTACTTAGGGTGATTTTGAATCTAGGGGGAAAGGACAATTACATCCGGGAAGACTTCCTACGAGGATAGATAGCCCCTAAGCATCTGCAGCCCCTTGTGCTTAATTGTTAATCTAATCTAATTTTAACTTAAATTCCCATCAATCTTTTATGAAATGAAGAAAGGACTTTTCTCGGTTACTTTAGCATTAAGGATAGAACCTGTTCCTCATAATATATGTCTTATACAGGAGTAAGAAAAGGGTTGGACTGCACACACACACTCACTTGAGACTTGATGTTGGGTAGAATAGGTTCATGAGGAATGTTTGAAATTGTAATTAGTGTACTTGAAGCAAAACCTTTCTTTTGAGACATATGTTCTTAATATTGCCAAGATTAATCTTTTGTTGCTGCTATGTCTATTGCCTTTTGCTTGAGGACAAGCAAAGATTCAAGTGTGGGGGAGTTTGATGAGTCATTAATTAGTCTATTTTATTGCATTATTTAGTTTAGTTTTATTTAAGATTTGATTTTATTTTATTGCATTTTATTTCCTTTTTGAATATTTTACTTTAAATTGCTTTTTATTATATTTTAGGAACGAATATATGGTGGAAGGTGTCTTTGAGCAAAAGAAAGAGGACTGGAGCAAATACAGTGCGAAAATACGTAGATACGGGACAAAAATATATTCCCATATAGTCAGAAGCTTGGCACGGCCCGTGCCAACATGTGGCACGGCCGTGCCACCCCCCAGGATACTCTTTTGCTGCTTTTCTTCTAGCCCAAGTTACTCTGTTGTAGTTTTACTGCTTTGCCCTTATAGTTGCTTAGATTTTAAGTCAATTGTAAAGCTATAAATAGAGTAGCACTCCATCATAAACATTCATCTTTTGTTCTTGGAATAAAAGTTCACTTTTATATTATTGTTCTTTTACTTTATTGCTTTCTCTCTTCTTCCCCCATGTCTACAATGAACGTTAGTGAGTAGACTCTTCTTTGTCTTGGGATTGTTGGATAAGTCTAATGACGTAATCCTAAACAAACCAAGCTTAAACCCTAATTTTATGTAACCCTAATTTCTAATTTAGATTCACCGTCTTAACGTGGATTAACAATTATCAAACTGTGGAAGCGGAAGCGGAGGGTTTGATAATCGTTAATCCATCATCCCAAACATCAATTCATAGAGCGAGAGCGGAGCTTTGATGTTGGAACAAGTGAATCTAGACAATAATTGCAAAGGCAGCGAAATAGTCTTTGCAATTATTGAGACACAAGTAGTTTCAATCCTTATACGCATCTTCTAGTAATCAAGTCAGCGAAATAGGCTTGGTTACTAGAAGTAAACTCTCACCGGACTTTCATCGGAAAGGTGAGGGGCTAAGGGAAACCGGTCTTTAGAAATTAAGGTGTAAACCATGAAATTAGATGTTTAAGTCTTGTCTAGTGAAGGGTTTGTTGTTATGATGGACCAATGATCCCAAGGATCTTTTATTATTATTGTTATTTACCTTCAGCAATTAACCCCCTATTTTATAATCTTTCTTCTCTTCTAATCATTCTCTAAAAGTTAATTGAATCCACAACTCCCTAGCGGAACGATACTCTTTCTTACTACTATTACTTCGATAGGCCATGTACTTGCGGTTTGGCCCTATCAGATTCTAAGATGAGCCTCTATTTTTAGCTAAACCAATGAATATCAATTAATGGAGCAGGGTTGGATCAGTTGTTATGAATAGTAAGTTTTCGTACAAAACAGTGTACCAATGCACACATAATAGTGTGAAGAAACATGGAAATACAATGTTAGTTGATTAGAGGTGTATGTGTAATACATAACTTGAAATCTACTCCAAATGTTTTATTACTCACAACAAGTAATTACGCCGAATAAAAAACTAACTGAACAAAACTCAATCAGTCAACAAAATATGTCATAATCATCCGTAAGGACATTCTTCCTTGACTTTTTCCCTCGTTCATTTTTCACTAAAATTCTTGAAGTATGCTGTGTGTGACCAACAATAAATCAAAAATTACAAACACATCCAGATTATAGCTCAAAAAAAATACTAGTAGTAGTAGTAATAATAAAAACAACAACAACAACAACAACAACAACAATAACAACAACAACAATACTCCGTTATTTCCATTTCGAAAACATTTGTGAAAAAAGAAAATGGTGGCGAATACATTGGTCTTCGCCCTTTTCTAAGAAATCATGGTATAAGTCATCACGCCACTCCACCCCACACACCTGAACATAATGGAATTTCAGAATGCCGGAATCGTCACATTGTCGAGACTGGTCTCACCCTTCTCCATCACTCAGGCCTACCCATCACCTATTGGCCTCACGCCATGACTACTGCAGCCTACCTTATAAATCGTCTTCCCACTCCCATTCTTGGGTACCAATCACCCTATTTCAAGTTGCACAACATTAGCCCAAACTATCATAAATTAAAATGTTTTGGATGTTTGTGTTTTCCTTGGATTAAGCCATATGTTAACCATAAACTTGCACCAAAGTTTGTTATGTGTGTTTTTGTAGGTTACTCGGTTGATAAACATGCATAATTGTGTCTCGATCCCACAGCAAGCAAGATTTACACCTCTCGCCATGTAAAGTTTGTCGAATCGAAATTTTCGTTTAGCACCCTTGCTACTCAAACACATGCACTCGCCCCAGATTCAACGATCGCTTCGTCAGACCAATACAAGCTCACTAAAATCACTCAACATCTCACAACTCCAATCCTAAATGAACTCCCCCATATCACTCACCCGTATGTGCCCTCATACCAATGCTCAATGACCTCGCCTACACCACTCAACAATAGTCGCCCTTCTCACAAACTTCCTGCTAGATCGCCCAACCCACTCAAAGATCTTCTCCCTCTTCACCAAACTCCAATGAGGTTGCCCAAAACATTTAAATGTCTTCGTACACGTCCCCAATATCCAATGAACTGGCCCACATCACTACATCGCCAACGCCTCCATCACCGCCCTCACTTACTGCTCGCCCACACAAAAACCAGTTAACCAACGTCGATGGGATCATCACCTGTTATCAAAACAACATTGTTAAACCCATCAAAAAGCTTAACCTTCATGTTCGCCCCTTATGTCCCATCGAACCCAGCAATATCACTCAAGCCCTTCGTGACCCTGATTGGCGCTCGGCTATGCAAGCTAAATTTGATGCCTTATACAACAATAACACCTGGATCTTGTTGGCCGGTACTCTGCTCAGAATTTGGCTGGGTGTGAATGGGTTTTTCGTATCAAAGGAAATCTGGATGGCTCCATTGATCGTTACAAGGAACGACTAGTCACCAAAGGATTTCATCAACGCCCTGGTTATGACTACACGAAAACATTCAGTCCAGTTGTTAAACCGATGACTATTAGAATTGTCCTTACACTTGCAGTTCGTCAAGGATGGCCCCTTCGTCAGCTTGATGTCAACAATGTGTTCCTCCAAGGTACGCTCAAGGAGGAAGAATTCATGTTACAGCCACCTGGAATTGTCAACTAAAACTTCCCTGATCATATTTGCCGCTTCAAAAAGGAACTTTACGGATTAAAGCAAGCATCTCGTGCCTGGTATACGGAGCTTCGGGTATTCCTATTATCCCTTGGCTTCGTCAACTCCACTGTTGATGCCTTTTATTCATCCACCACAAATCAGGTGTTACATTGTACTTATTAGTATATGTTGATGATATCATTGTCACTGGTAGATCTCCTGTAGCGGTCTCCACACTCGTCGCTCGCTTTTCTTTGAAAGACCTTGGATGTCTTAATTATTTCTTGGGGGTCGAAGTGATTCCCTTTACTGCGGGTATATTCTTTTCCCAAAGGAATTATATTACTGATCTACTATATAAATCAGGCATGGCAGATACGAAACCAGCATCCACTCCATTGTCTGCCACAGATAAGTTACTCAAGGATTTCAGTGATCTCCTGTCGTCCCCAACCGAATATCGAGCGCTCGTTTGAAGCCTCAAATACTTGAGCCTTACTCGCCCAGACATTTCCTTCAGCACAAACAAACTCGCCCAATTCATGCAGAACCCCAGAACGACGCATTAGATTGCACTCAAAAGAGTGCTCAGATACTTAGCGGGTTCAAGTGACAAAGGCGTCTTCATCTCCACGACCGCCCCACTAAATCTCGACGCCTACTTGAATGTGGACTGGGCAGGCCCATCTATTATATCTATTATATCTTGGTAGCACGCCCATCTCTTGGAGCTCTCGAAAACAACGTTTTGTTGCTCGTTCTTCCACAGAAGCAGAATATAAAGCCTTGGCTGACACAACAAGTGAGTTTCTATGGGTCCTTTCCCTATTCACCAAACATGGCCACACTCCAACAGTCAATCCAGTCATATATTGTGACAATCTTGGTGCTACCCATCTTAGTGTTAATTCTGTATTTCACTCCCGGATGAACCACATAGCCTTAGCCTATCATTTTGTCCGAGAAAATGTTCAACATGGCAAGTTTCGAGTACCCTTTGTTTCTACCGATGATCAACTTGATGATATTCTAACCAAACCCCTGCTTCGTCCTAGGTTCAATTACTTACTGTCCAAGTTGCATCTCTCTTTCAGACCATACAACTTGCGGGAGAATATCAATAATAATAATTAGAATTTAATTCCCATTTGAATTTGATAGAATAGAATATTCTTGTAATTATTATTGTAGTCATTTATAATTATTCTCATTCATATTTGTCATTAATTGTAGTTATTCTCATTCATGTTTGTCATCATTACCATAGGTATGACTTACACATTAGCTTTGTGTGTGTGTATATATATCTTTTACTATGATGAATGAAAACTATCCATTACATTATATAATTCTTTTCTTTCAGTTTCTACATAAAGAGGGAATGTTCTCACACGCCTCTGACAGCATGAAATAAAATGGGGAGCTTGGAAATGTAATTGTTAAAGAGATTCCCGAAATGTCCTTACTGATGGGCAATATGGTAAAATTGCTTATATATTGTTTTGATTGATAGTATAGTAGACTCCATTACATCTATAATAAACACTACTTTAGTGATAGGCATTAATGTAATTTACTTTTTATTGTTTTTTGTTTAACCTTGCTTGCTCCCAACTAGGGGTGAAAATAGGTTAGGTCGGGCCGGACTTTGTAACGCCTAAGCCTGGCCTACTTCAAACATTATAGGCTTGAGTATGGCTTATTACCCGTCAAAGGTTCATTTTCGAGGCCTGGCCTGGCCTATTTAAAGGCCTGATGAAGCCTGAAAGCCTATTTAAAAGCCTATTTTACACTAAAGCCTAGCAACACATGTAAGCATACTACTAAATAGGCCGAAATTTACGAAGGGTTAAAGCACGTGAATATATCGGCTACTAAATAATGAAATCTTACGAAGGTCTAATCACACCAATATATTTGCTATTAAATAACCAATCATATGAATGCTTGAGTTTATGGGAAAAAAACTTCAACGATCTCAATAATGGTAGATATATTATACATAAAAGGCTTAATAGGCCGGCCCGACGGGATTAATAGGCTTTTTTTGTAAGTCTTAGCCTGGTCTATTTAATTAAATAGGCTTTATAAAAAAGCTTGAGTCTGGCCTTGTTAATAAATGAACTGGGTCGAACTAAGCTTTAAATAGGTTAGGCCATAGACCCCTGTCGAACGGTCTGGCCTGTTCCCACCACTACTCCCAACTACAACAAGGATATATACTTGTGTTTTAATTTTCTGTTTGTTTCGCAATACCCACAAATCACTCTTCATAAAACGATTTTAGTATATTAGCTCTAACAATTAAATTGAGTTTCTTTTTTTCACGATGGATAATTGTTCTTAAAAAAGAACAAGCCTACCTTGAGTGAAAAATTTCTTCTTTTTTTGGTGGTGGTCAGGGTTTGAACCTCAAACCTTGCATATATTATGTATTGTTCCTACCAACTGAACTAAGCTCACGAGGACGAGTGGAAAATTTCTTCAATTCAAAGGAATCATTTTTGTCACAATGAATAATCTTTCTCCAATAAAAATATATCTAGAAACATGAGTAGAAAAAAATTGCTAAGTCCACAAAAAAAAGGCGAAGTCATGATGAAATGGGTGCAAAAACAAATTTGGTTAAGCTTGAAGTATTAACCTCCTGAAAAAAGAAATTAATTAATTGTCTTTTAAAAAGTAAATTACCTTTTTACCCATTAATTTAACTTGGTTTAAAAACAAAGACTTGAGGTTTTTGGTCATAAGCAAGTGAGAGTAGGATGGCTAACTTATTCCTTCACGTTTTTAGGTGGGAGTAAGTTAAATATCTCATATATATATATATATATATATATAACGCCAAACTCTAAAATGTGTATTTATATACCTATTAAAAATAATATTTTTTAGGGTTTGGGTGGGCCGTGGTCCACCGGCCGACCCTACTCCATGAGTGGCTTTGTAACGCCCGTTTCGATTATTTAATTATTTTAATGAGTTTTAGATCATATTTATATGATTGGCGTGATTTATATGAGATTTATGTGATTTATATGATTTTAGGGAAATTTATGAGACGTTGTGACTTATTTTATTGTTTAATAAAATAAGATTCGAAAATAAAATAAATATTAAGTTGTGGGGTTATTTTGTGGATTTAGAAAGTTTAGTGGTAGAAAGAGGAATAAGATAAATTAGATGAGGGATTATAAATAAGAGAAGTTAGGTTAGAAAGACATAGAACGCGTAAGATCAGTTTTTGGTGAAAAAGGGAGAAAAAGTCAAGAGAAGAGGAGAAGACCTAGAAGTGCTGCGATTTCTACTTTCTAAGATAAGGGTGGGACTATCATTCATTAATCTTAAGTCTATGATTCTGAAAATTGCATCTAACATGTTGTAGGTTTAGTTTGTGAGAATTTGGGAATTAGGGTTAGAGGTTGTAAATTGTTGATTAGATGATGGAAACCTGATGAATTGATGTAGGAAAACAGTGTTCAGACCTTAGAACTTTCATAGTACAATGATTAGAACCAGTTTTGGGGTTGGGTTGATGAAAATTGAGATTTTGAGAAAAAGCGATTTTAAGTGTTTTTGGGAAATAAGTGATTCTGGGATAAGCTGTTTTGGGGATTTGAAAATATGATTTTTCAGTAAAATATGATAGGATTTGTCAAATAGAACGCATAGGCGAAAACGGAATTGGAATCGGGGTAACGGTTAGGTTTTTACAGACGAAATGGTAAAACCGGGAAAAAACCAGAACTGCACAGAGCTGCAGCGCAGGTCACTGGCTACTGCCTGCCCATGCCTGGGCGCAGCTTGCCAGTGCCTGAGCGCAGCAAGGCAGCGGTAACACCCATACTAGACGTATCTAGAAAGTCTAGCATGTGTATTAATTTAGTACTGGATACATTAAAAATTTACAACAATACAACTACGAATGAATATATACACAACCAAATGCGTTCGTACATAATAATACAACTCAACTTTCTAAAGTATAATAGATGCATCCTTGAATATCCGCATCGTCCTGCAGCGGTACGAACGAACACTTGTCGCATCATCCATTCGGCTACTAGTTTGCTAATCCAACCTGTTTATCTGAAACAAATAAGGATTGGGATGAGACATAATGTCTCAGTGAGTTCCCCTAAATCCTAGGCTATAGGCAACCTCAGGGGAAACCTACGGTCACCACGTGTCTAAAATACAACCTGACGGTTGATTATACGTGTGTGGGGATTTGCATACTTAGACGGTCGTGCATACTAGGGCCGTCATAGTCTTATCTCACTTGTTATAGGCTTCACTTCCTATACGTGTCATGGCGGTCAAGGAGAATCTAAAACCGCAATTCCAAGAATACGCTCTACGTATCGAGGCCTAATTCTAACATAATCATGACGCGGTTCTAAACCGGACGAATAGGGGAAACCTAAGATCGTCATCGGCATATCTTTCTCTATTTGCTCTAATGCAAAATACGATGTTTCTAACAACGTATCTTATCTTGCTATCATACTAGTTTTGACTATCTACGTCTATGTTCTACTATTCTTGACGATCTACGTCAAGGCTCTACTAATTCTTGACGATCTACGTCAAGGCTCTATGACACAACATAAATATGTCTAATAAATATGCACAGTCAGATTCATTCATAAGTTAGCGTTTAACAAACAAGCATTATCTGAGTTTATTTTATGGAAAGCCCCGAGTGGAGTAACCCCGAGCACAATCCCTATCTATCCGATGGAAACCTATCTAAGGTATAACCAATGGCACTCCTACAGTGACGTGCGGGATCCTTACGGCTAACCCCGTTTCTCCTAATGGAAACCCCTTGAACCAACTAGTGTGGACACAAGAGACACGACCACTACATCTTGCTTACTAAGTGACATGTGAGTTCCTTACGGCTAACCCCGTTTCACCTAATGGAAACCCCTTGAGCCAACCTAGTGTGGACACAAGAGACATGGCACCTTTAACTTAAAAGTCTTGGTCTATATATATGCATGAGTATTAAATCTATAAATGCTATCTCTTTTACCTCGGATGCCTATACGATCCGACTAGAGGTAAACTATATGCTTGCTTAACTTGCTATGTGAAGAGATGTCTAATCAATTCACGTCTGGCCACACTCGTATGGCACTCTAGTTTCTATACGAAGAGAATACTCTATATCACTTCGCATCTAATCAAGCATACTACTCATGCCTGGCATTCTATTCTTTACTAACTATTCTAGTTCTTGACAAGCTATGTCAAGGCTCTACTTTCATCCCATGCCTAGTTCTTTGCTACCCGAGTAATTCGGCTAGTCTCTCTTGCCATTCATGTTAAGATTGCCATGATTTTCATTTCAAGAATCGTTTGATGTTATGTGCATTGCCTAGATGTTGTTTTGGGGTTATAAAGTTATAAAACGATGAAAGAAAGGCTATGGAATGCACCACCGACCCTAGGATGGACCAACAAGCCAAAGCATGTTGGCCAAGACCAGTGAGCTGCGCTAATAGCTCAGCTGGGGCGTGGCTCATCCTGAAGAATTTCGCTATTAGCGTAGATTTCGCTAATAGCGTAGTTCTTCGGGTCTGTGGTACCAAATTTCCAATTTTTGACCCAAAACTCATTCTAATGGTTCCTGCAATGCACCAAAACATCCAGCAACATATATATACCTTATAAAAAGTCTTTCATGGCAATATTAACATGTACAAGACTAGATCAAGGCTAGGGTACTAAAAATCATTTTTCTCTAAACTTAACTAAAATCATGATTTGTTTGCAATTAAACACATAATCCCAATGGTGGGTTCTATCTAAGAACTCACCTAACATATTCCTTGTGATTCCTCAAGTTCCAAGCTTTCCCAAGTTCAAACCCTAAGCCAAGAATCCTTGCTCAATCCTTTCTCTTTGTTGTTTCTTGTCCTTGAAGCTTCTATGATTCTTGTTTGGTTACCAATTGCATGATTTGGAAAGCCTTGGATGGATTGGAGAGGGAAGGAGGGGCGCATATCTAGAGAGAAGGAAGAGAGAATTCTTTACCCAAAAACCTAGAGAGAGAAGGAAGATGGAAAAATGTGATATTTTGGTGCCAAAATCCAATAAATATCCTTTTTCGTGCAATTACCAGAATACCCTTGCCTCAGGCGTGTTAAATCCGACATTGATGCTTAACTTGTATTAAGTTGACATCACATAATAAATATTTCCGTCAACTTACTTTTCATAAACTTCCTTCCTCTAGCACGCTTGACTGATAATATTCCTATACTGATAAGCGGGATTGAATATGGTCTCTTCCATCTTACTATCTTTATCAAAATCACAGAACTGTCTGAGAACATAGTGATTAAAACTAACTTTTGTTATATGAGGATTGCTTGTCTCGGATCTATTCCTTCTCTGCTTAGCATGAACTCTGCATCCAAGTAACTTTTCTCTATCTGAATCACTCAGGATTTGCCTTTAAACTGGAGTTCTACTGATATCCAGGTTTGCCCTGCAGTGCTTACTTGTATCTAACACATCTTATCATGCATACATATTATCACGCATACATAATCTTTCTTGCCGCACCTTGCGACTTTTGCCTCTTACTTTGTTACTCATCTTGATGATTCAGCAAATCTATTATCTCTTTTCGGAGTCTTAAGAAACCTTTCTATCTCTCACAGTCTCCTTGCACCGGAATCCAGGGGTAACTTGTCTAACTTGGTATGAAGAAGCGAAACCATATACACCGATTCACCTGAAAATCTATTAACCAATCTTGAGGTTTGCACGCTCTTAAAACTTTCTACTAAGTCCATTTACACTTGCATTGGACATTCTAAGCACAAATCTGTGCATCCCGTAGGACATTAGTATCACATGAACATCGTCGTTTCCTCATAAAACCTTATCTTCTATAGTTTGCACACATTTTAATACGGCATCTTGTTTGTTAATAACGATACTCATTCTAGCATTTTGTTTCTAAAATTTCTAAACTCTGGTACATAGGTTCTTGGAACGAATAGATACATGACTAGAAAAATATCATTTTAAAACTGAGTCTATACTAGTACTGCAGAACCACAGGACGAGTCTCTATATCTGAAAAAGGTTTTACGACTCTCCTTCACACTTGCCTCTAGCGAGTTGGTCCTGAAGTCTGTACGTCTTAAGTGAGCTTACTCGCTTTCGACGTATCTCATCAGTTTTAACAATGTGAAATTTTATGTTTTTAAAATAAACATCATTCCCAAGTTCCTCAATACCAATCTTATCTCTAAAAATTATAAAATCATGGCTTGACACCATTCTAGAAAGTACCGTTATCACCTAACAAGTATGGTATAAAATGATATGTGCTTCTCCGTGCATATCTCATGAATCGTATTCTTTTATCACATCACAAATTCTTTCTGACTGACCAACAGCTCTTCTGTGCATTCAACATCACCAAATAGGCAACCCGATTAATTCATATGTGTAACTCTAGTCTTTCTCATCTTACTTGAGTGAAGATACTTTCTTTAAACTTTTACCTTAATCAATACTGGCTGCATAAGCATCTATACTTACTTAACATAACGAGAACTCCCTACTCGTTTCATAATACTTCTCACTAAAGCTGCATTTCTATCCTGAACTTCCTTCACGAAGATTCTTACTACCAATTTCCATGTTCCATGGTTATTGTTAACAACTTTACTGATTAACTTCCGTTGCGCTACTCTGATTCTCACCGGTTGGCTTCAACCAATACTCTGATCCGTTGAGACGAGTGAACTTTATTCTTCTTCTATCCCTACATTAATATCTGCTTGAACTCTGCTCGATACTTCTATGTTGCATGCTACTCTGCAACCTCGCTCTACTCCTTGCTGGTAAGATTGAATCTTAGGGAAACTTACCTCTGGACATATCAATGTCATACTTACTTTTATTCCCGAGCAACTTAACTCAAGGAGCACATCTTTAATATTACATACCTACTATTCCATGAATCGCTCTTACATCTTCCCATGGTAGACTCATCTTGCACTCGGACATACTTCCTTATGCATCTAACATTGTATTTTCACATCTCGCATACTATGTTTTGCTTAATCATTCCTATGCGTGCTCGTTTATTTTCTTTAAAAGAAAACTTCATAAATTAACACACGGGTCATTGACGTTGATGATTTTTCTACTAAATAAAAACATATACTGAATCTAGGCTCCAATTGTTACTCTAAATTCACAGGACGAGTTGACAACACATACATGCCATCATATCTTAGTCCTAGTGAGTTTAGCCCAACTATACGAGTCGCAACAAACCGATACCTACAAAATTTTCATTTTAATTCCCAAAATAGCAACTCCAATCACCCATATGCATTTATCTTTCTAAAATCATGTAAACTTTGTGATTCAACATCATAATGAGCCTTAGCAAGTCAATCAAGCAAAACATAGATTCAAGCGGTACTCATAACTTCGCGAAATCCAACATCCTTGTGATTTCGTATGACTCTGCACCACTTTAACTCCTTACTTTATGCCTTCACATCTGTGACTTCCATTCTAGATACTGGTGCCTCTAAACTCTTGGTATAAACTCATTCTTATCTCTTGTCACATTAACTTCCAAAGTCACGTTAAACTGAATCGATTTTCGTTGATGATTGCCCATGCCTCTTTCCCTTTTGAAAACTTTAAGATATGATATGCATTCGTCACTCGATATCAAAAAAATTTCGTTACATAAAAGATGGTGAAGACAACTCTCCAATAGTCACTGCATTCCCTAGAGACAAACTGAAAGTTTTCGGGAAAACCGAAAATTTCGCTCCAGGTTCGCTATTGTCGAGTTTCTTCAGCTCAATTTTTTTTTTCAAAAACATTCTTTGCATAAATTTTTATTTCTCAAGTAAATCAATGCACATCAGTCATTCCCAACATCTAAAATATCCTACTACATATGCATGGCAAGCATCAACCTAATTCGATACAATTTTCGGCACTTTAGAAATTAATGCCTCATTCCTGATAACATAAAACCTTCACTGAATCCTTTTCTACTACGAGTAGCTTGCTTCTTTGCGTTGCTGCTTAATTTCCGGAATACAATTCCGTTCTAACTACGACCCTTACTGAAGCTTCAGGTCCTGCTAAGATATTTCCATATTCTTCACTTACGGGTATACGAAGTTTCATTAACAAGTTACCCAACACTTTCGGAACGACCCTTCTCAACATTGTCTTACATTCCCGGAGGATTCATACTTCTTACTTGCTTAGTTCACCGGCCACCTACTGGCACGATCAACTTCTTACTAATACTCATTCCGAGTTCTTACTTCTGAGTTCACACTTTCCGGTGCATCTTCATCACATACTTCGTTCCTCCATGGTCCTATTCAGCTCTCAGGCATCCATTCTAATTGTCGAATGCTAAATTGAATTGATCAGGCTCAACTAACAACAACAACTAGAACATTTACCCGGAACCCAATGGTCCCACTACCTTTGTGTAACTTAATGACCCAAGGCACGATCTGAATCAACCAGGCTCTGATACCAAATGTAACACCCATACTAAACGTATCTAGAAAGTCTAGCATGTGTATTAGTTTAGTGCTGGATACATTAAAAATTTACAACAATACAACTACGAATGAATATATATACAACCAAATGCGTTCGTACATAATAATACAACTCAACTTTCTAAAGTATAATAGATACATCCTTGAATATCTGCATCGTCCTGCAGCGGTACGAACGAACACTTGTCGCATCATCCATTCGGCTACTAGCTTGCTAATCCAACCTGTTTATCTGAAACAAATAAGGATTGGGATGAGACATAATGTCTCAGTGAGTTCCCCTAAATCCTAGGCTATAGGCAACCTCAGGGGAAACCTACGGTAACTACGTGTCTAAAATACAACCTGACGGTTGATTATACGTGTGTGGGGACTTGCATACTTAGACGGTCGTGCATACTAGGGCCGTCATAGTCTTATCTCACTTGTTATAGGCTTCACTTCCTATACGTGTCATGGCGGTCAAGGGGAATCTAAAACCGCAATGCCAAGAATACGCTCTACGTATCGAGGCCTAATTCTAACATAATCATGACGCAGTTCTAAACCGGACGAATAGGGGAAACCTAAGATCGTCATTGGCATATCTTTCTCTATTTGCTCTAATGCAAAATACGATGTTTCTAACAACGTATCTTATCTTGCTATCATACTAGTTTTAACGATCTACGTCTATGTTCTACTATTCTTGACGATCTACGTCAAGGCTCTACTAATTCTTGACGATCTACGTCAAGGCTCTATGACCTAACATAAATATGTCTAATAAATATGCACAGTCAGATTCATTCATAAGTTAGCGTTTAACAAACAAGCATTATCTGAGTTCATTTTACGGAAAGCCCCGAGTGGAGTAACCCCGAGCGCAATCCCTATCTATCCGATGGAAACCTATCTAAGGTATAACCAACGGCACTCCTGCAGTGACGTGCAGGATCCTTACGGCTAACCCCGTTTCTCCTAATGGAAACCCCTTGAACCAACCTAGTGTGGACACAAGAGACACGACCACTACATCTTGCTTACTAAGTGACAAGCGAGTTCCTTACGGCTAACCCCGTTTCACCTAATGGAAACCCCTTGAGCCAACCTAGTGTGGACACAAGAGACATGGCACCTTTAACTTAAAAGTCTTGGTCTATATATATGCATGAGTATTAAATCTATAAATGTTATCTCTTTTACCTCGGATGCCTATACGATCCGACTAGAGGTAAACTATATGCTTGCTTAACTTGCTATGTGAAGAGATGTCTAATCAATTCACGTCTGGCCACACTCGTATGGCACTCTAGTTTCTATACGAAGAGAATACTCTATATCGCTTCGCATCTAATCAAGCATACTACTCATGCCTAGCATTCTATTCCTTACTAACTATTCTAGTTCTTGACAAGCTATGTCAAGGCTCTACTTTCATCCCATGCCTAGTTCTTTGCTACCCGAGTAATTCGGCTAATCTCTCTTGCCATTCATGTTAAGATTGCCATGATTTTCATTTCAAGAATCGTTTGATGTTATGTGCATTGCCTAGATGTTGTTTTGGGGTTATAAAGTTATAAAACGATGAAAGAAAGGCTATGGAATGCACCACCGACCCTTGGATGGACCAACAAGCCAAAGCATGTTGGCCAAGACCAGTGAGTTGCACTAATAACTCAGCTGGGGCGTGGCTCATCCTGAAGAATTTCGCTATTAGCATAGATTTCGCTAATAGCGTAGTTTTTCGGGTCTGTGGTACCAAATTTCCAATTTTTGACCCAAAACTCATTCTAATGGTTCCTGCAATGCACCAAAACATCCAGCAACATATATATACCTTATAAAACGTCTTTCATGGCAATATTAACATGTACAAGACTAGATCAAGGCTAGGGTACTAAAAATCATTTTTCTCTAAACTTAACTAAAATCATGATTTGCTTGCAATTAAACACATAATCCCAATGGTGGGTTCTATCTAAGAACTCACCTAACATATTCCTTGTGATTCCTCAAGTTCCAAGCTTTCCCAAGTTCAAACCCTAAGCCAAGAATCCTTGCTCAATCCTTTCTCTTTGTTGTTTCTTGTCCTTGAAGCTTCTATGATTCTTGTTTGGTTACCAATTACATGATTTGGAAAGCCTTGGATGGATTGGAGAGGGAAGGAGGGGCGCATATCTAGAGAGAAGGAGGAGAGAATTCTTTACCCAAAAACCTAGAGAGAGAAGGAAGATGGAAAAATGTGATATTTTGGTGCCAAAATCCAATAAATATCCTTTTTCGTGAAATTACCAGAATACCCTTGCCTCAGGCGTGTTAAATCCGACACTGATGCTTAACTTGTATTAAGTTGACATCACATAATAAATATTTCCGTCAACTTACTTTTCATAAACTTCCTTCTTCTGGCACGCTTGACTGATAATATTCTGATACTGATAAGCGGGATATTACAGCAGCCCCTCATGGGTGACTGCTTTGTTGTGCCTTCGTTTGCGTGCTGTCAGGACTTCGATTTTTGCGTTCTTGTGTCTTTTTCACACATTTCTGTTTTGAATTGGCCTTAGGTGTAAACATGAAAGTTTTAGATAATTGTGTTAGCTTTCTAATGGTCTTGGTTTGGCTCAAAAATGATTTTTAGATTTTGAGTTATGATGAAAATACTCCAAGTGGGTCTTAGTAAAACTTTATGAAAATTCAGCATAACTATTTCTAAGTTAAACCAAAACTTATGGATTGTCTCCAAACTTCAAAGCTTGTGTACTATGAGTTTAATTGAGGTGTTTAAGAGTATTTAACCTATGTTGTGATGAGTCTAACTAGTGGTAGGTTGCCTTGAATTGTTGCCTTGCGATCCTTTTCGCACGTGTAGTCTTGAGATGACCTTGGGGTAGGAAATGAAAGTTATTGATGATGTTAGAAGTTGTCCAGAAGACCTAAATTAAGATGATTAATACTAATAGTAATGTGATGTTGTTAAATATGCACCTTAAGTATTACTTATGATGATTATGTTGATGCGATTCATTCTTTAATGATTATATGATGTATAAGAGCTGTTATTTGCTGCATATGTTGCTGTTTTTCTGTTGTTGACCATTAATGTCATAAAGTTGTAAATGTCGGTCTAAGTTGTAAAGTTGTAAGATATCGTCCAAATTACTGGAGTCATATAAGATGTTCAAGATGTTTAAGATGTAAGATGTTGAGTCCATGCATACTCATTCAAAGTTGAGGGCTTGGTGCCCTGGAGCCTTTTTACGCTCAAATATGTTGGGGGCTTGATGCCCTGGAGCTTTTGCTCAAATATGTTGGGGGTTTGATGCCCTGGAGCCTTTTTACGCTCAAATATGTTGGGGGTTTGATGCCCTGATTGGTACCACATGGATTTGCATTGTCAAGATGATTTAAGATGTTAAGAGTTGCATAGTCGAGTTGAAGTTGCATAGTCGAGTCAAAGTCGTCAAGTTGTTAAAGATTAATTTACGAAGTTGATTATGAAGTTGATGTCGATGATTAATATGAAGTTGTTTATGATGATGATATGATGTTACATGATTATTATTATGATATGTTGATGATGTTTATGTTGTTAAATGTAATTGATGAATTTTATGCTTAATATTGTTGTTTGTGAAATCTCACCCCTTCTGCTTGAAAATGTTGCTCTTCGTATGGGTAATTAACTTGAAGGTTACCAAGACTAGTTGCGGTCGTGAGTGGACTCCTCACAAGTGTGTGTCTTAGGTGCTCTGATACGTAACGGGATGAGAATTTTGTCATTCTTTTCTGTTCCTTACGTATTACCTTATGAATTTTCCAAGAGCTATTGTTGAACCAAGATATTATGAGATTTTATGTTGAGGCCCTTGTGCCAAAGATTATGTTTAAGTTGTTGAAACTATTCCGCTGCGAAGTTTAAAATAATTACGTTGTTGGATTTTGAAGGATAAATATTTATGTATTCAGTTTATGATTTTAAGAAAAGAATGTGACATTCTGTTATGATTGAGAAACTCTGATTTTTATTATGAAATTTTTATGTTGGAAAAACGGGGTGTTACAGGCTCCGCCACTGGGACGAGGGTATGCCAAAAAATGTGGTGCAAACAGTAGTGTGTCTAAAATTCTGTTTATTGAATGTAAAAACCAATTTCAAATCTAAAGACCATATCACTTAATTTTAGAATTCTGCTCTTCTCACAGCATGTTTCGCTCATGCCCAGCTGAAATACCTAAACTATCCATATGTTAGTTAACTAACGCAAGTGTAAAAACTTGCGCAAGTTAAGTCATGCTGCGTGAGTTAAGTCATGCAGAGTGACTTAACTCACTTTTTTTTTGTGGTGGTCGGGGTTCGAACCCCGGACATTGCATATTATTATGCATTGTCCATACCAACTGAGTTAAGCTCACGATGACACTTTTTTAATTTATTTACTATATTCAAATTATTTTATTTACTATATTCAAATTATTTTATTTACTTTATTCTAATTTATTTGTTCACTTTATTCTAATTTATTTATTTTCTAAATTATTTGTTCACTTTATTCTAATTTAATTATATTTTAATTTAATTATTTACTTTATTCAAATTAAGTTATTTACATTATTCTAAATTATTTATTTGCTTTATTCTAATTTATTTATGCACTTAAAATAAATATTTATTCGAATTTATTCATTAAATAAATACAAATATAAATATAAAGAAATGAACTAAATTAATATTTATTCTAGTTTATTCATTAAATACAAAATCAGAAAATAAAAGCAAATATAAATAAAAAGAAATGAACAAAATTAATACATATAACAACATCTCATTTTATTAATAGAATTCATACAATAATTGATACATTTATTCGAATTCACTAAAGTAAATAAAAAGAAAATAAAAGTTCTTTTACCCTCTTGGGGTAAATAGTGATCAGTCATGGGGTAAATAGTGAGCAGCCTTCTTGGAGGAAATACATCATCAACCCTTGGGCTAAATTTAAATCGGGTTCTTTTTATACCCCAAGAAGATTTCTTTTACCCACGGTAAAAAGTTTTTGGGGTAAAAAGAAGCAAATTTAATTTTATCCCAAGGGTTGATCACTTCCCCCAAGTCGGCTACTCACCATTTACCTCAAAACTGACCACCATTTACCGCAGGTGACTAGAGACTAAGAGAAAAAAAAAAAAAAAAGAGAAATAGAGGGAGAGAATGAGAAGGGAGAGAAAGTGTTATGGTGTGAGAAAATAAGGAAGTATGGAGGGGTATTTATAGGTGGGAATGGTAGTATAGGTTATAACAATCATAAATTGGGTCAGAAAAATGTGTGAATTTGGTAAAAAAACGTGTAAATTGAATGTTGAAAAACTGACCATCGTCCAAAAAACGTTTGTTCATGAGCTCAGATCACCGGCCAACGTGTGTGAGTTAACTCGCGCCCAGTCCAGTAGTGCGTGACTTAAGTCATGCAGAACTCATAAGGTGTGTGAGTTAAGTCACGCAGCGTGACTTAACTCACACAAGGGTATAACTGGAAATCATGCTGGACGTGAGCTAAATGTGCTGGGAGAAGAGCAGAATTCTTAATTTTATTCAATAAATATTAGGGTCAGCCTCCTCCCACCTTCTCTCGACTTTTTTCTCTTTTCATTTTTTCATTGTAGGGATGGTTTTATGTCAATACCACCCCTCAACATTGTTTCTTTATCTCTTTTTATTTAAACAAGTGGTTATCCAATTCAACCAAATAGTAACATTCTTCGGTGTATTCATGGTCAATTCATTTTTGTTGTTTGGATGTTGCTTGGATCATCCAATATTGATTATATCATGTTTGATCTTTGGATGTGACAATATATTAAGAGGTGTGTTATATGAACAACCATTTGAGTGACAACTTTTGTGACAATCACTAATTTACAAAGAAAAGTAGATAGTGACACGGAAACCAAAGCAATAGAGAGAGAGAAAGTAAAAAAATAATGTGAGTATGAGAGATAAAGTTGTCACATAGGTTGTCACAAAATGGTTGTCAAAATATCATTTCTCATATATTAATCCATGCAGCTGGCACACCAATTAACAATTCCCTTTAAGAAATTTTTTAATGTTGTTGGTTTTGCCGCAAATGTATCATGTGTAATCGACGATATATTAATCCGTGCGAGTAGCACACTAATTATATAACAATTCCCTTTGAGAAAACTATGGAAATAAGACAATTTGATGGACCACACAACACAAACGAACATGTTCTTGTACACCCAAATGATGCATATAGTAGAACAATTGTGTGTACGCATATTCGTCAAGTTGCCATAATCAGATAAAAGTCGATGTACATAACTTATTTAAATACTCACCAAACATAAATTCATGTTTAAATATTAATTACAGAAAATGTAAATATACAGCAATTATGAGTGCGATGTATACATATTTATTCCAAATATAACCTCATGGTTTTTAAATTACATTTTTGCCACAATATAAAGGTTCATAATGGAGGGGTGGGGTGTACGGAATTTGAACCTCAGTCTCTGCATATAATATGTAATATCCCTACCAACTGAGGTAACTTCGGAGGGATAGCTCAAGCCACTGTATTTATATTAGAGAACAAGTTCAATAAATTTATTTGATGCCAACATTTTTGCAGCATCAGAGAGTTTGCTATCCTCAACTTCCAATCTTCTCAAATGTGAACAATTCTTAACAAAGAGTTCAATAGCCATAGATTCTATCCCCAAACAATGCATAACATCAACATTTTCAAGTCTCTTGCAACTCCTAACCATGGTAACCAATGCCAAACTAGTGAGCCCTTTACACCCTCTAACCTTCAAATCAACCAAATGAATACAAGAAACCAACATTGACACAAAATCCTTATCAAACAACATTTCATTATGAGACAAATCAAGTTTCTTCAATTGCCTCAAATGTTGCCCTAAAGTAGCAAGCAAACCTTTCTCCCTTTCAACAACATCACAGTTTATGAGTGCCAATTCTTCAAGACCATTACTCACTGCCACACCTAGAGCCTTAAGCCCTTCACCAGTTACAAGACAACAACTTTGAAGCCTAAGACTCCTAAGGCCTCGAAAATTCATATTCGTCGCAATAGCAAATAGATGATTGTTTTCAAGGTCCATAGGTAAACGAAAATCAAGTTTATGCAAATTATTAGAACTACAATTTGAAAAGAAATGTAGCAAACCCTCTCTGCTACCACCATCATGAACCAAAAGTGATTCCAATGAGTTACAATGTTGTGCAAGGTTCAACAAAACTCCATCAACCACGCTTCTACAAGTCTTGAGCTCAATTTGTTGAATACCCTGCAAACATTGAACAAAAGAAGAGTAAGAACCACCAATTCCTTGACAACTTAGAAGCTTCAATTTCTTAAGGTTTCTGCATCTCTTCCATAACCAACCAATTCCCCAATCATCTCCACGAATACCCTCGAAACAAAGACTCTCCAAACCCAATTCCTTATCAAAATCATCACTTTCAAAAACACCGTTTTGGAAATTCACCTCCTCAGAAGAACAAAAAACAATTGAGAGATGTTTCAAGCAAGGAAAAAGTAAAACCCAGTTGAGAAAAATTGGTCTTGAGAGAGTTATAGAAAGAGAAGTCAACTTGGTACAAGAGTTTGAGAGAGAGGTGATGGAAGAGAGAGGAACAGGAGCAGCCAAGAATTTTAAAGAGAGAAGTTTAGAAGAAGAACCAGAAGAGGAAATAGCAGAGAGAAGAAGGGGTGTTGTTGATGGTGATGATGATGATGAGAGGAGGATGAGAGAGAGAGAAGAGAGAGAAGGGTGTTGATTGAGGAAAGAGATGAAGGAAGAAAGGTGTTGATTGTTGAAACGAAGAGAAAGAGAGGTTTTTGATGAACGGTAGAGATGAAGCCACCGTTTTGAAACAAGGGAGATTGAAGAGAAAGAAGAAGATGGAAGTTTTTGGAATATTTCTTGCAATAGTTCATCGTATAAGCTATTTTCCATCTCTTCTTGTGTTTCTCTCTCTGTTTCTCTGTCTGTCTTTTATTGTGTTGTTTGGAGAATATAGCAAGGTGTGTCTGGTTTTTTTTATTAAGAGAAAATATTAGGATTAGGTGAGAAGAGAAGTGTGTTTGAAAGAGCAAGATTACTTGTTGAAAATGAATCTTAGACGCATTTGTAATGGACGTGAAAGCCACGTCCTTGCTTTTCTTTGTGTTGGGATGTCTATATATTTTTCTAGCAAATAGAAACTTATGTAAAACTAAACCAAATTGAATCAAAAAATAAAATTAAACCAAATAAAAAAATATTTAGGTTGCTCACACATGACTCAATTTATACACTTGAGACAAACAATATAAATTATTATATTATATATGTTAAAAATAGTAGTACTACTTTTACTTTATACATTGAAAAAAATATTAAAGAAAAATTGGTGGTCACAACTCATTAATAAAAAAGAAGGTGAAAACTGACATTGTTTTGTGAGAAGCAAAATCTTGACATTGTAAATATGGATGATGCATTCATGTTATAAGGAAAACCAAGGCGTAAACTTTAAAAGGTTTCAAACTTGCATCACTTTCAAGTTGAGGTACTTTATCATGTGATTGATAGACAACTTCAAGAGCTTAATAATAGATTCATCGAGGTGAGTTGTGAATTGCTTATTTGTGTAGCAAGCTTAAATCCAAGAGATTCATTTTTGGATTTGACAAGGAGAAGTTGGTTAATTTGGCTCGACTTTATCCATCAGAATTTTCTTCTTTGGAGCTTACGGGAATAGACAATCAACTTGAAAATTATATCATGGATGTTCGTTTTTTAATTTAGATGGGATTAGTGATCTTTCAAGAAAGATGGTGGAAACTAAAAGACATATTGTTTATCCAATGGTGTATTTACTTTTGAAGTTAGCATTAGTTTTACTTGTGGCTACTGCAACGGTTGAAAGGAGTTTCTCTGCTATGAATTTTGTGAAGAATCAAATGCGCAACAGTATGAGAGATGAGTTTTTGAATGATTGTTTGGTAACATACATTGAGAGTGATATATTTGATAGTGTTGAAAATGAAAAAGTCTTGCAACGCTTTCAAATATGACGTCACGAAGAGGGCAATTGTAATTCTTCGTGTCTTTAGTTTTTTTATATAGTCATATACTTTTTGTAATCTTCACTGTTTTGCTTAATGGTAATGACTTCATCATTTTAATGGTTATGGTTTTATATATTTTTGTATAAATATTTATGATAAACGATCTTGACCCCACTTTCTGAAATTCCTGGATCCGTCCCTGGTTTGGGTTGGCTTTTTCATTACCTATTGATGAAGTTAACTCAAAATTTGATGGATGAAGAAGATTGTTGCTACTAATATAAAAGGTTTGTTTCAAATATATTTTGTGCTTCTAGAAGATTGTTGCTGAAAATATATTTATGGACAGTAAATATATTTTTTGTACCATATAAAGGAAGAATTTATGCAAATATATTTTTAACAGGAATATTTGATGCAAATATATTTTGCGCTAAAGGAGAAAGAAAAAAAAATGTATCTTCAGCGTGATATCTGTTCCAAAATCACAAGTTATATTTCTTTATAAATACAGATCATGTATCAGATGAAAAGTGAGAAGTAGAGGGAAAAACAAGGATTAGAAGTCAACAACAAAACTAGGGTTTGTAGAGATTTCTCTTGCAACAAACAGTAGGGTTGGGATTGAATCACCGTTGATTCATATTGAACAAACACTGCTAGGATTGAGTCTCTTGGCCACGGGAAGAGATTTGGGACTTTGGGTAGAATTAGGTTTGAAGACTGATTCTTGTAACCCTTTGGAATCTTTTGTAAAGTTACTCACTAATTATAGTGGAACAGAGAGCTGCTCACTCTCTCCCCATAGTAGGCCAGTATTGGACCAAATTGGGTAACCAAACTTGTTTATGTTCTTTCTCTTCTCTCTCGCGGTTTTTTAATTTTTCTTATGTTTATAACTGTTATCCACATTTATATTGGTTGCTTGGTTAATTTTCTCCACACATCAAGTTTTTATTGGTGTGATTTTTAAATGAATTCACAATAATTGGCGCCCACCGTGGGACAAGGATCAAATCGATAATCAGGGATCATGGGTTCAATGTGGGATATCGAGAAGTTCACTAGAAGTATGGAAGGTTAAGATCGAAGCGGTTTTGATACAGCAAAAGTGTGCACAAGCTTTATAGGGTGAAGGTGCGTTACCGGTCACCATGTCACAAGCGGAGAAGACCGAGATGGTGGACAAGGCTGGGAGTTCAGTTGTCTTGTGCCTCGGGGATAAAGTTTTTGAGAGATGTCCTGAAGGAATCTACCGCGGCATCGATGTGGTCAAAGTTGAAGTCATTGTATATAACAAAGTCTTTGGCTCATAGGCAATTCCTAAAGCAACAACTCTACTCATTCAAGATGGTAGAGTCAAAGACCGTCATGGAACAACTCACGGAGTTGATCACAGGTCATCTTACGTTATTCTTAGCATGTTTTCAATCATTTTCAGTAGATTTTAGCAGCAATAAGGAGGAGTATTAGAACGATTGCCTGTGATTTCGGGACTTTTGTAATGTTTTATATATTTGAGTATGTAATTCTAGTTTTCCCGAAACATAGCAATTTTAGGGGGTTTTTGAAGTAATTCACGAAGAAATCATGCAAATTAGCAAATCAAGAACAACTGAAGATTGTCAAGCCTTTGGGAAGACGAAAAATGAAGATTCAAGAGGCCTCAGGAGACTTTACATAGGAAGGAATTATGTTTCCCAGGCAAGTTATTTGAAGACGAAAACCTAAGAACAACGAAGATCGAAGACTTTGGGCCCAGAAGAGCACTCAAATGTGCCTAGGGCATGGCAAAGCATTACCATGCGCCTAGGGCATATTGCATGCGCCTCAAGCATGCTTAAAAGTGGGGGCGCAATTGTCATTTTATTCGTTTTTGTGGGTAAAGCCCACGTTTTTAGTCAAACCCAATTATAAAATCTCCACTATAAATACTAGCCTTCCTCATTCAGAACTGGAGCAGTTCAAGAGGAAGGCTACTTTGGAGCTTTAGGAGAGAATATATCTTCTCCTTGATTTTCTAGGGTATGTTTTTATCTTTAGTAATTTGTTTTTAGTTACCATGTGTAACTAAATCTTTTTAAGTTAGAGTTCTAAGATGAACCTCCGTATATTTTTGTTGGATATTTATTTAATTTAATATGTCATTTATTTATTTATTTATTCTTTTGTTCACTATTAAGTTTTATTAGATTATAGTCTTTATTTCTGTGAGAGGTGCAACCCTAGATTAGGTACTTAGGTTTTGACAGGGCCTAATATTGCTATCACTAACCGGATGTAAGTGATTATTAATTAGCGAAAGAAAATCATAGGAATTGTTGACCCTATACGTAAGTACCCAGTGGATGATACCCATTGGGTCGTGTGGTGCATTACCGAAACTAGGAAGTAACTGGTTAGTAATTAAGGAAACAAGCACCTAGTTGTCTGACTTAAAGATATAACCTAATAGAACCATTTTTTTGAAACCCTTAGTAAGGTAGACGTAGATTAGGGATTCCTGTTTGTAGAACTACTAAGTAAGCATAGAGAATGTGTGTTATGAGTGTCCTAAGATTCATAGATGGGCAGATCTAAGGGAACCTTGGCCTTCATTGCCTTGGGAAACACTGGAAAGCCAATTTAAGTTTATGTTTCAATTACCTTTGAATTAATAAGACCCCGCACATTGTTGGAACAAAATGTGTTTAACATTACCCTTTGAGTTTTGATGATAACAAGGTATTAAAAAATGTGAATTGGATATGCAAATATTTGTTCAAGTGTGCATGACCATACACAAAAATCTGAATGTCTTAAATCAAGCATAGTTTCTGAAAGAACAAATGAGAGCAATTGAATCTACAAAAAGGAAGCTTGTGTTGCAAGAAAGCATCTAAAGAAAAGAGGTTCTAAAGATCATCAGAAGTTGACGTCATCAGAAGCACTCTTATCAGAAGTTGTCTACCAGAAGCTGGAGTTAGTTAAATGTTGTCATTCGGATTTTGCATCATTGCAGAAGGAATATAAGCCTGGAGTAACGGCTAATTCAGAGGAATTTGAAAGGCATTGGATGTTTATCCGCTGAAGAGCGCAAAAAAGGACAATAGTACAATTGTACAACCACTATCTCCACTACTCTGTTTTATGTCTACAATAAGACAATAGCTGTGACTACGCTGGTAATTCTCTATACAAGGAATGGATTTGAAATTGTTCCCTCCTAGGACAATAACCAAATGAAGCAACATATCATTGGTGATTTGATTAAGCTTCAACAACGACTCTTTTTTGATGTGCTGGCAATCTACAAC
This sequence comes from Medicago sativa, assembly GCF_051527215.1. Lineage (NCBI taxonomy): Eukaryota > Viridiplantae > Streptophyta > Magnoliopsida > Fabales > Fabaceae > Medicago > Medicago sativa. The sequence continues at coordinate 32,690,885 of NC_140755.1, read as the reverse complement.
GTTCCTCTCACACCTATATATAAAGGAGTGAAGACTTGAAGATTTCCATGAGACTCACAATAATTTTACAAGTGTCAAACCTCTGCTGAAATTGTTTCACATCAAAGTTCACTTAGAATTTCTTATCAACTTTCATATCTTAGAAATTCTAGAGTCTTAAGAGTCTGTATCTAATTTGTATTGTGAACCGCACTGATTGTATATCAGATGTTCAACCTTAAACAATTTTCTGTGTAATTCTGTTTGAATAGGAAGTATCTTGCAGTTGTGCTTGAGCATAGGAAGTCTTTTGCAGTTGTGCTTGAGCATTAGGAAACCTCGTGCACTTGTGCTTGAGTTAGTTTGAAGTCTCTTGCTTTAGTGCTTGAGCAATTGTAATCAGATATTGATTTTAGTGAACTCTCCATGGAAATGCAAGGAGGAGTGGACTGCTTCTGGATTGTGGAAGGAACCACTATAAATTGCTTTATGTCTTTCTTCTTTCTCTCTCTCTCTCTTTACTTATCTGCTGCAACTAGACTCTGATCACTACTTCAGAAGTTGAACTCCATTAGGTTCTGAACAGTGAATTCAGTTTTAGAAACCGACTGGTTCTTACTGGTTCGTCACGGTTCAACTGCATACCTGATCCAACTACCTGCTCGAACCAGTAATGACACCGGTTCCCGGTTGGACCGGTCTGACCCGAGTTTTAAAACTATGAAAAGGAGGACGAATGACTGTATACAACAATTCTGAAGAGCACAAAATGCAGATATTCAGGAAGAGTGACATTGGCAGTAGATATAGTTGGAGTACGCATTGAAATATCACTGGTTGATCTCGGTTCAAGTAACGATTTCATAGCCCTGGAGCATGTTAAAGATATAGTTGTAATCTAACCAGCAACCAAGGTGTTAAAGTTCGTTGATGGAAAATGTCAAAAGCTTTGTGAAAAGCTGGGCAATACAAACATCACCGCATGAGAATGTAAGTTCACAAAGGACTTGCTGCTGCTAGTCATGGAAAATATGGATAGTGAAAGTGCACCATTGATATTAGGCAAACTTTAAATTCATTTGAAACTATGATTGGATATGATAAAGCTGAGTTTATCAAGATCATCTCTAAAACCTGCTCAGATTCATGGAAGACCTTTTCCTTTAGTGTTATGCAACTCAAGTGTTTTGATAAGATGTTAGATTGGATAGTTATGAAAGTGATTACAGCAAATCAAACAAAAATATTTGTTATTGGAGGATCCGAAAATTCCTCTTTATCAAATGGCGTCGTTGCTGGAGTTTGCGTCATTGCTGGAACCTGTAAATATTTGTTTTTGTTCTACTAAATTCACTTGGCAAGCTTAACTCGCTTAGCTAACCAAACAGAACTTGTAAATATTTTTTGTTTTTTTTTAGTTTTTAACTTTTCGTGTTTATTTTTAACTTACACTTGACTACTAATTGTTGGTATAGTTGTTTGATTACCTTGTATGCAAGACAAAATATTAAAAGATATAATGGATAGATGAAAACACGAGAAGTTTGTGTTTTTAATATGAGGTATGTTATTTGAACAATCATTTTTTGTATTTATCTTTAATATGAGTCACACCAGTGAGAGTAAAACTAACAACTTCTCAAGGACCTTAGTGAGAGTAAATGTTTACCGTCAGAGACCTAATTGATAGTAAGTATACAGAGTCAGAGACTTAACAATAAATTGGTTTTTGATGGAAGATTGATTTTGAACAAAAGAGAGAATTGAATGAGATTTAAGATTTAAAATTTAGGGATTTAGAGATTTGATATTCAATTTAGAGATATTGATTTTTGGTTCAGGTATCAAAATGATCATTTTCTACTTTCACTTTAGTCCATGTGACACCTCGTATGTAATGTCATTGTAAAACTTGTGTCACATCATCACTCAACAAAATTATTTTACATCAAAGACTAAATTGATAATGGAAGTGCAGAGTGATATACTTCTTTATATTTATATTAAGTTAACCACGTGTCTATTTGTCTCGACCAGTTATGTTATGCCACATATCCTATATGCAGTGATAATCAGGTGGAATATGTCCGTGGAAAAGCAGAATGGAGGACAGAAGTTGGAAATTGCAATAGCCATGTCTTCGTCCTACTACTCCTACTCCATTTCAAATTCACTTCCTTTCCCACACTCCATCATCAACAACAAATCCCAAACCCCTTTTCTCTTCTTCAAAATCAGAAAGAAGAGCCTTATAACCCGTTGCACTTCTTCTTCTTCTTCTTCTTCTTCTTCTTCTTCTACCTTTCACAACATTCTCCCCAAACGGCTCGAATTCGCTGCCTCAATTTTACCCGGTGGCGATTGGTGGACGCTACCCAAACATCCGGAAGAAGACCGCGCTGAACCCACTCCCGCATTGCTTGCTCTTCGACGAATGTGGGAGCTGGTTGCTGATCAGCGATGGGTTGCACTTGTGGCGTTCGCCTCTCTTGTCGTGGCTGCTGTGAGTTTTTACTCTTTCTCTAACTAACAATGTTCTAAATTTATTATTACTTAAATTCTATGTTTTGAATGTAGAGTAGTTTATACTTGCTTGCATACATTTTTTGTTTCTTTGGTCAAGTAGTTTATTGGCTAGATCGTAAGCCGTTAGGGTGAATAAATGGTTCGAACTCCTGTCCCTGCATATTGTTTGTAATGTCCCTACCAACTTAGCTACATTTATGTTAAAGTGAGTTGAATTGAGAAATTTTAGTGTAAAAATCGTGTTTGGATTAAAAAACAACAAATCCTGACTACAATTTGAGGCAAAATCAATTCTACTCAAGAGCAACCGAACATGTCAAAATCAATTATGGGTGCTCCAAACATGGAAGTGAACATAGGCATAATTGATTCTGTAAAACTGATTCTGGCTAAAAGTGAGTTGAAGATAAAGTGATTTATGTTTGGCTAGATTCATGTAAAAGAGTTGAAGAGTTGACATCAAAAGCTTCAATATCTAGCTTCAAGTTAATTCATAATTGAAGGCAAAATCAATTCTACTTGAGAGCAACCAAACATGTCAAAATCAACTCTACACCTCACCTCTAGGATCTATTTATGCTCCTTCTAAAGGGCAACCAAACATACAAGTTATTTTCGTTGCTTACTGATGAAAAACTGTGATGAAGACGTGTTTTTTTATTAATTTGAGCCATTTTTCGTGTAACGTTCAACACCAGTGGGGTTCTAAAAATGCATTCAGTTTGGAAAGATGTTACTTTAGTTGATTTAGTTTTGAAAGTTTTGATATATGTGAATTGGTTCTGAAACTTGTTTTTAATGTTTGCTACATCTGGAAGTATGAAATTTTGTACATTAGGGACCATTACTGCACAAGTAATGCTTTCACGGATTAGTGTTGTCAAATAATGGATATAGCTCTATAGTGTAGCGGAATTTGAGCAAATCGTTGTTGTTCTGCGATATGCTATGTAGTAGAAAGTATTGTCAAATGGAGGCTATAGCGGCACTATAGCACTATAGCATAGCAGAATTTGAATATACCGCTATTTTCAGCGATCTGCAATTGACAACATTGGGTGGACTTTTGTAGATCAAGGACCATAACAGCACAAGTAATACTTTCAGGGGTCAAACTATATATTTACTTGGGTTTTTTCTTATGAAGTCTTGTTATTGCAATTTGGGCAAAAATTGTTTTTCTGTACACTAACTTTGTCTATGAAATGCTATATAATCCTTGGTTGTATTTCAATGGAAATCAATGTGTGTAAACACCAAAGAGTTAGAGGGGGTGAGGGTTATCCACCATTTATAAGTACTAATTTGGCCATACCATCGGTCATTGTGGGAGCTCCAACAAACTCTTCCAATCTCACTTTTGAATTCCTCTAATGTTTCTGCAAACGTGCTATTTCTGTTGATTAACGTTGATTAAGAGAGATATATGATGGGTTGGGATTTATTAGAAATGGATCAAGTAAGATGAAGTCTTGCTTCAAACCAGCTTGTTTTATTTTAAAAACTCAAGGTTTGATTTTGACCTATTTACTTTATATAGGCCATTTCTATGGTATGATTTGACCTTTTAAAATCTTGGTGTTCGGTGTATCCTTTTGCCTCTTTCAAGGTATACTTTGTAGTAAGGCCTTTAAATAGGTGACAGATTTACCTCTAAACAGCCCTAAGCCTTTATGGTTGACAACGAACCAAAGCTTTTTTTATAGGTAAACTAATGTATAATTTCTAGATATATTATAGAAGTGTAATACAAAAACAACAACAATAACGATAATATTGTGTAAGTTTTTTCTTAAGGCTTACATGTTAAGCCTAGAAGATTTTTAGATGGCCTAAAATGCCTTCGCCGAACTTTTTTAGTAAATAGGCCCGGGCCATTAGCTCTGACAAGCTACCAGGTCTATTTAAGTATGATGGATCAAAAGTGGACTCACTAAGTTGCTTCAAAGTTATATTATAATCTTGTGTTTGGTGTTTGTTTACAAAGATGTAAAACCTGGTGTGAGGTAGAGTAGGCTAAAGTTCGTACAAAGCAGCCTAAACGGTATTTGATATCATATTTCGTATAAGGCTAAATTTCAAATGGCTTTTGGAATGGCATTGGTATCATAAAATGACTATAGAAACGTGATATATGTGTGGCACTGTAGCTTCATCGTCTTTCTTATGTTCTGCTCCGCTGCATTAATTCTCAACATTTAATGCCATTTGATGTATCTGCGGCTGCAGCTTTCAGAAATCACCATGCCAAGTATATTAGCAGCATCAATATTTTCAGCTCAGAGTGGTGAGACCGTGGCATTCTCTAGGAATGCAATGTTTTTGGTTCTTCTATGTTTCACTTCAGGGATATGCAGGTAATTCTTGTAGAGCTTGTCTAACCTAATTTTAGCTACTTTTTTCAAAAGCTATCATTATAATTCAATAGGACATCCAAGGTATTGAACCAAAATGAACTCTAGACTAATCAAGGATCTTCTCCTAAAAACGGAGCTGTCGTAAAGTAACTATTGGAAATTCCGCCTTCATTGTGGTCCGCCCTTAGCTGCCTAATTGCGGCATTTGGGCTGCCTTATTTGCAGCCTTCAACACCTTCATTGTGTTGGGTTGAAAAGGGTGGATTTAGTCCCACATTGCTTAGAGATATGGCTGGTGTAGTGTTTATAAAGCATGGGCAGCCCTCACTTTACAAGCCTGTTTGTAAGGATGAGTTAGGCCCAATATAAAAAAATCTAAGAGAAATCATGCCACTTCACAATGTAAATGTAGGAAGCTACTGATCTCCAAATAAAAAAATCTAAGAGAAATCATGCCACTTCACAATGTAAATGTAGGAAGCTACTGATCTCCAAATAAAAAAATCTAAGAGAAATCATGCCACTTCACAATGTAAATGTAGGAAGCTACTGATCTCCAACAATGTAAATGTAGGAAGCTACTGATCTCCAGATTCTTAAAACACACGACTCATATCCTAAATCAACATTTACATTGTGAAGTGGCATGGTTGCACAGACAATAAGGCTAATGCTTGCCTCAAATTAATTTCCTCATTTGTTATGTTATATATTTCATTATTAAGATTGAGTGGGTGGTTATTTGGATCTCTAAGATTGAGTGGGTGGTTATTTGGATCTCTTATTTGAATTTCAGTGGTTTGCGAAGTGGTTGCTTTGGAATTTTGAATGTAACCTTGGTGAGTTGTTTTTGATCGCTCATATTTTCAATTAATGCTTTGGATGCCTAAACTTTTGTATGCTAGGATTTTTTATCCTGCATGTGTGTTGCTTTGTATCATTGTGAATTTTATATTGGACAATATCGTCGTTGGAACTCCTCTAGGATGATTTTAGGCTAGTGTTTAAAAACAAATAGAGGATGTTTTGTGCATTCTCATTCTAAGATATTTTCTTGCATTCTAACAATTATAATTTCAGTTTTTACATTGATTGAAGAGTTTTTTCCTTATTATAACTTGAGACTGCCCTTCTCTAGTTCTCTTTATGTTCTTATTGCAATTGTATAAGATTTCCCCCCTTCTAAACTCCTATACAGGTTATTGCTTTTTCTTTTAAGTACTATCGGTGTTTACTAATTCAGAACGCATCATTCCATTCTGCATATGTCATTTTTCAGGTAAAGCGTCTCCGAGAAAACTTGTATACAGCCATTCTTTTTCAGGTATATGTTTTGCAAATCGAATATATACTGTGCTAACAAAGGTGTTCTTTAGCATTTTTTAGTAATTTATTTGTCTTTCTTTTCTTCATTTCTTATGGTTACCTTAGGCTTGTGATTTGTAGGACATGTCCTATTTTGATAAAGAAAAAGTTGGTACCTTGACAAGCAGGCTTGCAGCAGATTGTCAACGGCTTTCACATGTTATAGGAAATGATCTTCAGTTGATATTACGCAACACTTTGCAGGTCTTGATTTCATATCAATCTTCTGGTTAAATTTGATGGTATTATTTTTCTGCGCATGACATGTTCTTCTCTTTGATATCTAGGGATCAGGAGCAATGATTAATTTACTGGCTTTATCTTGGCCTCTAGCATTATCCGCATTGATGATTTGTTTTATGTTATCTGCAATTTTCATGGTTTATGGCAGGTAAGCATTGGTAACTTTTCCATGTTTATTTTAAGGGATTGTTTTTTTCTTTTGGTTCTCTAGTTTTGTACTGTATTCTTGTTAAGAAGATAACTTGAACTCCATTCTTGTCATATTCATCTCTTTTATCTTGATTATTCTTCTTTTTTTCCTACCTTAAAATAAAGCTGGTGAGTAATATAAAAGAACAATTTTTCAAAAATAAGTCAAAAAAGGATATCTAACTGTTATGACTAGGTCAACTGCATGTTTTGACCCGGTGTTTAGCTTCTTTTTTTCCAGTTCTGTGACAGGGCGGTTTGCAGGGTCTTCTATATCGGACATAGGTTTTGGTCTAGTTTTGATTAACTTGGTAAAAAGTGAAAACTTAATGATGGGCCAAGCATTTGGACTGCCCTCTTTCTCTTTTAATTTACCATTGACCTAAAGGGAATTGTGGAAAAAAAAATACTTAAAACATAACAAATAAAATTACTTAAAAAATAATGAAAAACTATTTATATGCAAACATAGTATAAATCACTTAAATATTTTCATATGACTTATTTAGTGTGTGTGTGTATTAATTATTTAATAAACATAAAAATAATAGAAAAATGCTCATCCTGCATCCGCAGATGCAGAGATGCAATACCAATTTTGAGTCTAACTGCTTCACTCTGCTATCCGGGAGTGACAGCATAGACATATCCTTGTTTTGTTTGCGTATCGAAAATGATATATAAATTGAGATAGTGTGTGCGCAATGAAGGTATGCCACTAAACTGCTGTCATCCACATAAGCATGAACTTGGCGTTTTGGAATTTTTTATTCATTCTAGTTTTTATTTATTTCAATCTTGTATTTGTATAGGATAGTGATAGTGATAGTGATATTAATCACATAACAAAGTGATGGGGCTGCAAATAAGAATTTGGGTTCCAATGAGTGAAGCGTTTATGCTAACAAATAGAAGAGTCCAGAAGTAGTCTGCTGATGTGGCTGAAGGTAAAGGGGAATGACACGAGTGAAATGGGTATTCTGTTATAAGAGGAGTGAGGAGAGAAAGAGAAGAGGCATCTTTTAGAATCAGAAAGTGTTGCTCATAATTGATACTTAAGTTTATACCTCCGGTCACTATTATAAGCAAAAAAACTACTTCATGGAGATTAAGAAATGCAGTTGAGTGCAATTAATTTTGTAGCTTTCATATAAAACGTATGTCAAATTTACTAAATTGTCCTTTTAAGAAAAACTCATCAACTACCTGCATTAAATGTTCTTAAATTAGATGAAGGGTATATTAGGAATAATAGCTTTAAATAGTTCAAAAGTAGCTAAGGTTGCTTATAATAGTGACCAAGATTTAAAACACTTTTTTATGCTTATAATAGTGACTGGAGGGAGTACTTCTCAATTGCTTAATTGCTATTTGATTGGTCTATCTTCGAACTTGTTTGTATCTCAAACTAGATGACTTTTCTTTTTTCTCCATCGTGTTTGAGATGAAGAGTTTTCTTTGTCACACATGAAGATGATGAATACATATCCCTGGCCATATTCTCTGGCAATGCTGATTGTCTAAAGCATGTATTTGTTGTTTTAATAGGTATCAAAGAAAAGCCGCAAAGTTAACCCAAGATTTCACAGCTTGTGCCAACGACGTATACACATTATCTGGTAGATACCGTTTCTGAAATATTGACCATAATCTTATTTTAATTATTAATACCTTTTCTATTACAGGTAGCTCAGGAGACACTTTCTTCGATAAGAACTGTCCGAGTGTATGGAACCGGAAAAGAAGAATTTGAAAGGTAATTTGCTGAAAATCTATACCTTGGCATGTATTTTAGGATTTAACCTTTTGTTTGCTAACTTTTATTTTATGTATTTCTTCTTATGTTGTAAACTATTTCCCATTATTTTTTTGATACTACTAGGACATATTCACCCTCCCTTAATTCTAGTTCTAGGACTTTCCCTTAATTTAAGTTTTAGGATAGCAATGAATAGAATTTATATACATTTGTTTAAAATGTAATTTGTTTTATACAACTAAAGATACCAATGTATATTTTTTATATTATTAAATTATATTTTATAGGGGTAAATGAGGAAATCATTTTTCTCATCCATTATCCAATCTTCTGGTTCTGACCTAGACCCCACCCCAGGATAAGAGTTCAACTCAAGAGACAGTATAAGTTAGGGTGACATGATAACTTATCATATCTGCTGGCTCATCAAACACTGGACTGAGACGTGAAATGATATCTTATCATATCAAGTCTCTCTTATCCTGACCTTCAAATGTACCCTATAAATATGAGTTTCTCTGAACCCATAACATCAAAGAATCATTTTACACATTTTGTAAATATACAAGTTCAGTTTTCTCTCAATCTCCCTTATGTCTCACTCTTTATAATATGCCTAAATACTTCTTTTTAAAATATATATGCCTAATTATTTTCCAACAAATTTAATTACTAGTCTATAGGTATAAATGAACCTAATTTTTTTTTCCCTCTCAAATGTCACATTATAACAGCTACTGTTAAATAATTTGGTTTCTACAAGAAAATATGCGCATAAAAAATTATTAGAGCTGTTTGTAAGTTTTTCCCTTTTTTTAAGGCATATTACATACTACATACACATTTCTAATCTATTTTTTGTTTGTTAAATCGAAAGTTGCAGATATTTGCAATGATATTAGCAACATAATTTATTTTTTGATTTCATCTACGCATCCTGAGTGTGATAAATGCATACACCAATTGATCATATATTTTTGTAAATGGCCGTCAGTAATTCTATTAATACCTATACTACATCTAATCTAATCAGGTACGATCAGTGGCTACAGAAATTAGCATTTATTAGCGGTAGAGAGAGTGTGGGTAATGGTTTATGGAACCTGAGCTTTAATACCCTTTACCGGTCAACTCAGGTTTGACTCATTTAACATAAAATGTCTTATATTTAGGGACGGAGGTAGTAGTAGTAGATACTACTTTACTTTAGTATACTTCTATTGTGTTTTATAATTTTTTTTATAATGAAAGAAACAATGCTCCCTTCATGCCTCCTCTTAATTGCTTTAATATATATTTTTTGGGCATTGATAGAATTTTGATTTACTTCTAAAAGGTATCATAATATGTCATATTTATCAAAAAAAAAGAGTATTCAATTTTGTGTTTGTTTATCATTATTTGGCCAGTTGTCCTGTTGTTGGTTCTTTTGTAAATCTTCCACAATCTAATAATCCTCTACTCCCTCCGATCACTATTATAAGCAAAATTCCACTTTTTAGATACATTGAGTAATTAATATATCTAGTCTTTATTATAGACTAGATACATTAATTATTCAATGTATCTAAAAAGTGAAGCTTTGCTTATAATAGTGACAGGAGGGAGTATCTCATAAGTTTTTTAGTTTTGAATTATGATCAAATTAAAATTCTTTCAACTTATTCTTCCTTTCTATGAGAGTCCAAATATTCTACTGGCAAAATACTTGGATAAATCAGTTAGTTTTTCAAGTTTGGTATCTGTCTTCGATATTTTTAACCGTTTTTGAAGAACTGACCGGTGGTTTTGAAATCTTTAATGCTATGCCTATTTTCCAAGGAATGTTAATAGATTATGTCACAAAATATAGGACTCCGTTAACTCACGGGAACTAAGGAAGTTGGTAACAATATTAATTTTATTGCTTGCTATTGGTTACTACAAGAGAAGATGTATATTAATTAGGATTATTTTGGCAAAGAAATAATGCAATTGAAAATTTGAAAGGGGTCTTATAAAAATAAATAAAGAAATTTTTCAAGAGGGTCTTATATTTAGGGACAGTGTTGTGTTGGTAATTATTTAATTGTTTTTTGTTAAATTGCAACTTGCAGATATTTGCAGTGCTTTTAGGAGGAATGTCTGTTCTTAGTTGTAGTGTCACTGTTGAGCAACTTACTAAGTATGTATTATACTGTGAGTGGTTGATCTTTGCTACTTGGAGGGTGACAAACAGCTTATCATCATTACTGCAGTCCATTGGAGCATCTGAACAAATTTTCCAGTTGATGAATCTTTTGCCCTGTGACCAGTTCTTAACCAAAGGCAAGTAATTATTTCAGTCCCTTGCTCTCCCTACTTTTGTATGAAATTACATATTGTTAAATTGTTCTTCCCACGTCTACAGGAATTAAGTTGCAGAAGTTAATGGGCGATGTTCAGTTTGTAAATGTATCATTTCATTATCCTGCAAGGAGTATGGTATGTTTTTTTGTTCTATTAAGCATATTTCACTACATTTGTTTACCAAAAACACGGTTTTAAGTTAGTAATGTCTGCTCAAAATTTGAACGCATATGCTCATTTCATTTGTTGCGCCCATCAAATGCTTTTATTCTTTCAGTTTAGATATTTCTCATCCCTTTTACTACACCTTTCAATTTTAAGGCATTGTTGTTGTGTATAGTTATCGTTAATTTTTCATTGTTCCTGACTTTTGACACAGATGCCTGTTCTCGAACACTTAAACTTCTCTATAAAAGCAAATCAAGTCATCGCCATTGTAAGATTTGTTTCTTTGTTTATAGTGATTTTATGTTGGTGGTGCTCAAAGATTAACTGGATATTTCTGCCTTGCCAAGGTTGGTCTTAGTGGAAGTGGAAAGAGCACATTAATCAACCTTTTACTTCGTCTCTATGAGCCTAGTAGTGGTCAGGTAAATTATTTATATCTTTCAATCCTGGTAAATTGGAATTAAATGTTTGTACGTGTAACCAAGCTCATGGTAGGAATTCATTTATTTTGTTTAATAAGAACAACAGTTTTATTGATAAAAACAAAATGTCTGCAAAATCTGTTGAATGGAGCATGGCAAGAGTTATTCTTAGTCGCTGGATCTCCAATACACACACTCACAAATTAATGTAAATATAAGAATACGCATCATTCACTTCTAGATTAATCCTTTTTTTTAATCCATTTTGAGTTACTTCCACATTCATCTACCTTGTTCCGTAAGTTCATTAAGTACGTTTACATTGAAACAAGAGCAACATCTTACTACAGCAAACATTTCCCTACCTTCTTGGTGCAAGTTATGAAGATAGCTTTTCTAATGATCATGACTGCCCCATCACATTTCCCTATCTCATCAGCTTCTTGTATCTTATTTCCGAAAAGCAAATCTGTGATGTCATGATCTTGATTAGTTACTGCTGCTGAAATGGAAAAACTATTTCTTTAATATTCTCCTCCACCATTGAGATGGTGACAAATAGGATACTACTGACTAAAAATGACACATCTCCATACCTTTAAACCTATATATGATCTATTGCGCTTGTGGAAATTTTGTTCATAGACTTGATACAGGTGTGCTTTCTATGCTAAATTGTTAACCAATGTTTACAACGTTTAAACCTCACAGTTATGACATCTTTCTATCTATCTACATATGTGTGATTTGGCACATGGTTCATTGTTTTGTTTTTAATCTTGTTAGAAAGAGGAGTGAAAATATAGCGTGGTGAAGATGATAAATCCTGCTAAAAAGATGATGACGACGATGATGATACAGCTAACAAAGTGGATAGATAATACAATTAAGCTATTCAATTTTGTTGTAGAAATTCACTTGATAAACCCATGGTCAAAATAGCAAAGAGAGGACATTACCATATCAAAGCTAGTGTATATTTACATAAACATTCATATGGTAATAATTTCTTATAGTTTGTAGTATTTTTACTCGCAGATATCTGTTGATGGTATCCCTCTAAAGGAGTTGGATATCAGGTGGCTAAGGCAGAACATCGGATATGTTTCACAGGTTAAACTACTGAAAGAATATTTAACTAATACTCGATTATAAATTCATTTTCTGAATCATTTTTACTTCAAACAGGAACCCCATATCTTCAACATGGACATAAAGTCAAACATAAAATACGGTTGTCCTAGGAACATAAGTCAAGAAGATATTAAACAGGCAGCAAAACTGGCTTATGCCCATGACTTTATATCTTCACTTCCTAATGGCTATGAAACCCTTGTTGATGACAATACCCTTAGCGGAGGACAAAAGCAGCGAATTGCCATTGCCAGGGCCATTCTTAGGGATCCAGTTATTATGATTCTTGACGAACCAACCAGTGCCTTGGATTCTGAAAGTGAACATTACATCAAGGTGCGTTTCTCAAGTATTGACCATAGATTTAAATTGTGGTCTGCAACCGCAATTGTTGCTACAATATGATTGTTTTAGAGGTCTTTACAGTGGTATCACAGCTGCAATTTGAAACCATGGTTCTGACTTTTCAATGTTCTAATTCCCAATTTTTTGTTAAATATATTTTGCTTATCTAAATGAAACTATGACGTGCAGTTGTTGATATGTTATGCAATTCTTATTTCAGGAGGTATTGTTTACATTAAAAGACGAAGCTAAATCAAGAACTGTCGTTATCATAGCACATAGGTAAGTTCTTAACCCTTGTCCTTTGTTTCAATTGCTTTATAACAGTAGTTGCATTGAAATTATCGACATTTCACAGGCTTTCTACTGTAAAAGCTGCTGACAGGATCATTGTTATGGATAATGGTCGCATTATCGAGGTGATTTCCTGTTGAACTTCGTTATTTTTATCATAACACTTGACCCCAAGAAAAGAATGTGTTTTCTTTTATGTTTAGACATGAACCAGTTCTGCAATTATATGGTTGTTGCAAGTTTTTGTTTACAGCACTGAGTTAAAAAATTGTATATATTTACCTTAAGAAAAGTTAAGCTTTTTGACCTGGTTAATGATCTGGTGCTACGCAAGAATTTGACACTACTCAATCATTCTTGTTTTTTTATAGATTAAAACCAATGCCTAAACAATGTGTTTTTTGTTTTGCAGATGGGTAACCATGAAGAGCTTATATTAAAAAATGGGCTCTATGCGAAGTTAAATAAAATTCAAGCAGATATTTTAACTTGATTTGAGTTTGGGTGGCTGTGATTTATTTTGGAGTATCTGAATAGTGTGGCAAAAAAAAAAGTGTTAGTTGTAGTTGCACATTGAGGTTGGTTTGTTGGTAGAGCAGATAGAAATGATTGTTTAGGGCTATTGTCCAATTAGGTGGGTGCCTTGAAAGTTTATAATGTGTACTTGACTTGTATTTGGGTTTAGTACTCCTAGCTTATATTACATTCCCAAATCATATGGCTCATGTGACACAATCTGTGTCATTAGCTAATACTTCAAAGAGTCGTGTAGGCTTAAAATATGGAGAAAATGAGGAATAGTTTTTTGTTAATCATATATTTTGTTGATGAATAACTTCTGTTAAGTATTATTTTTCCATTGACAAAGCTCAAAATTGGAGATCTTGGCTTAAATGAATTATATTGTAAATAGGTAAGTGAAAGGTATATTTAAAATAAGGAAAAGTGAAAATGAAACTTAATTTTATTTATTCGTAATATTTTCTTTCATAGAAGCTTACCAAATAATGATGCAAAAAAGGTAATAGTTTCGTATGTAGTATTAGTAGGACTTCGTCGATAGAGACAAAGTAAACAATTGGAATAAGTCCATCAATAACAAGCAGTTAATTGCTATCATTGAGGCAACATAATAGAGTTCAGATCCTCTCCATTTGGAGAGTAAATGGCCATCTCCCTTTACTTTCATATCCAAGTGACATGTGGTTTAAATGAAAATCAATGGCTCAGATTTAATAATCAACTTAAATCATTTATTTTAAAAATTAAAAATCGAATTTTGTCAGATCCTATCCTCTCTCATCATCTTCGTAAAACGCTTTTCCCTTCTTCTCTGGAAAACCCATTTCTCTTCTTCTTCTTCTTCTTCTTCTTATTCTTCATGATATCGGCCATAAAACATGGTTCCTTTCGTCTGCACGAGACTCACCGGACGACGGAGGTCGCTCAAGTGTCTTGTCAATTCTTTGTCGTTGTCGTAAAATTCCACCACGGGGTTCTTGATGGTGTAGTGATTGTTAATTGCGACGGCAGAAGAACAGGTCGGTGGTAAGCGTAAAACTTCGATTTCGGTTTACAACTAGTGTGGGTCTCATTTTTCCATTGTTATTGCCTCTCTCGTTCATTCCCTCTCTCTATTTTACCTGTGTGGGTTATTGTTGTCATATAAAAGGGGACTGAGATAAATTTGAGTGAATTCAATTTGGATAAATTTTTCTCTATTTTGCCTAATGTATTGATGTAACAGGTGTTTAACAAGGTAGCTGATTATGAAGCACACCTTTTAGTTAACTTGATGTAAGAAGACGGATTAAGGGATTAGAAGACTGATTCCAACATAATTTGGAAGAAGACTAGAAAGGAGAAGACTACTATATACTATAGAAGAATTGGAGTTATAGATGTAGTGAATTGTAATCAAACATAGGACTATTGATTTGTGTTGTTCAAACATGTAGTGAATGTATTTTGTATTTTAATCTTGTTGAGCTTTTGGGGGCTGCTATTTGGTTTTCAAACAGCACCTGCTGTTTTTTTTGTGCTGATGTAGCCGAGCAGCTGCTGAGATGAAACAGCAAGTCCTTTGTTTTAGGGTACCTTAGAGAGTCTTTTGGATTCTTTGTTTGGAGTCCTTGTGGAGGTGTTTGTTTGTAATGTTGTATTTGGTTGCGGTGTTCCGTCTATATGCGGCACCTATTATTAATAAATTTTTCCGAATTCAATGTCCTGAATTGTGTTGCTGTGTTGTGGTGAATATATTTGTTAAGCAATTTTGCAATTGAACATAAAGCTAAACTCGTTGTATCTGTTGATGTTGTGTGAATTCAAATATATTTGTTAAGCATATGGCTAAACTAACTTGTGAACAAACCAAAAAACAGCCACATGAAGCAAAAAAGACTGTTGTAGCTGTTGGTTTTATATGACATACATACACAGCAGAAAAGCAGAAAATTGAAAACCGGATGAACAAACCAAGCATAATGGAAAATCAATGTCTTGAATTGTGTTGTAGCAAATATAATTGTTGAGGAATTTTGCAATTGAGTATCAGGCTAAACTCATTGTATATGTTTGTCACCCCCGGCACAAGGCATGTTAAACGGGAAGGTAAAGATTCAACAAACAGGCCGAAACAGAAGCTGCAACAATAGCTTACAGCTGCTGTCATGCAGCCATCTGTCACGCCCGAACAGCCAAAAACAAAGCCGAACAAGCCCGTAAAACCAAACCCAGCGAGGCACTAACAAACCAAGGAGGGAGCAGCCTACAGGGACATATCCCAGCTGCTGTACTAGCAGCCACCAACACCAAAACTGACGCCAAAACAGTCCCAAAAATTGACAGACCAGCTGCGGAAAAAATTATATGACAAACATAATACACAGCAGAAAATGCAATTATATAACATACATACACAACAAAAATTTGACAGCAGAAATAACATAAAACTAAAATAACACCTCTGAAATGCTTTAAAATAACAGATGTTTCACATCAGCAAATGGTTCAAACCAGTACATCATTAAATCTAGTAAATTTTGTCTAAAGCTTGTGCTAGAAATGCAATACATGTCCCCCAAAAAATGACTGACAAAAGTCTCACAAAAATTGAAATTCAAAGCAAATATTATAAGTGTCTTAAGATCTTCATCTTCATATCTTGCAGAAATAATCAAAAGAAGTTGAACATCCCTAAAGTGTTAACTTGGTTTGCATTGACATGTTGATTTGCATTTCCATGTTGACTTCCACCTTCATATTCATTTAAATTCAGATGCAGACTTGCAATGCCATGTTGATTTGCAGTCCCATGTAGACTTGCAGTGCCAAAATGATTTGTAGTTCCATGTTGACTTGTACTCCCAATTCCTTGTAAACTTGCAGTGCCAAAATGATTTGCAGTTCCATGTTGACTTGTATATCCAATCATTTCTTTTCCACCAACTTGCCTTGACACATATTCATGGAAATCTTTTGGTTTCAGTCCAGATTCATCAGCTAACACAATTTGAATAGCTTGAGACTCGTATATGCGTCGATGAGAGCGAATCAGTATATAACAGGGACATACAACAATAGTAACAATAAAAATCAGTATATAACAGGGACATACAACAATAGTAACAGAGACATGTAAAAAATGAAAGACATTAGATGTTACATAACATAGTAACATGAATAATAAGATCAAAAGAGGGCCAAATTGACAGCAAACTAACAATAAAAACCAGTATATAACAGGGACATGAAACCAGTATATAACAGGGACATGTATAAAATGAAAGACATGAGATGTTAAATAACATAGTAACATGAATAATAAGATCAAAAGAGGGACAAATTGATAACAAAATAACAATGCGGAAAGTGACGCATACATGAGCCAAAGCGACGATGCGGAAAGCGCCGGAGTGAGATAGAATGACAAATTGTAGAGAAAGATGGTGCTCCAGGTTAGCAACTCTGCACTGATGAAGAAGAGTGATTTTTGGAAGCTCTGCAAATTGAAGGAGAGTGATTTTCTGGGAACCCTGCACTGATGAAGAAGAGTGATTTCTGGAAACTCTAACTCCTTTCCCGCGCGCGTCTCTTCATTTCCTTTTTTAATTATTAATTAATATGAAAAAAATAAATTTAAATCTGAGCCATTGATTTTCATTTAAACCACATGTCACTTGGATATGAAAGTAAAGGGAGATGGCCATTTACTCTCCAAATGGAGAGGATCTGAACTCAACATAATATATGCTACTGATTTAGAGAACCTTAAAATGATTAAGTGCTTGATTTGGAAGTACACTGAAGATAGAGCCAAAAGAGTTAATTTAGGCTTCTTTGTTATTGATTGACTTCGTAGATATCCATGTTCTAGCTTCTTTGACGTATCACCTGAAGTTGATTGTGGTGTGGTAGTATTTAAATGATGTTTACAAAGAAGAGTAAGAATTGATATTTTATTTCGATCTTAATCTATATATATATATATATATATATATATATATATATATATATATATATATATATATATATATATATATATATATATATGAGAACATATCTAGTGAGAATGAGTTTGTTATGTGAGAATGTGAGAATGCTTTATCAGCCATTAGATTAAAAAGTAAAGGCTAAGATTAAAAGTGAGTATGTTAACCAAATGTCACTCAATTCTTTTTACGTTTTTCATTCTACGAGTACGTGTTAGCTTTTCTTCTTCCTGAGATTTTTCTTCTTCTGGAGATCTGTTTCTTCTTCCCCATCAACAACGATGTTCTTCTCCGGCGACCCCAACCTTGACCGGCGCAAAGTCCGCCGTCTCCACCTTCCACCACTGATTCGAGGTGCCGCCACCACCTTCCTACACCCATTCACGGTCAATTTCTTTGTGTTTCAAGTCATACATACCCACACGGCCACACCCATTCACGGTCAATTATGTTTGTTTGTTTGGATCTATATAAACACAATTTCATTGGAAAAAAAATGGAAATTGGAAATCATGTTGGAGACAATCCCTTTTATGAACCCTTACTGGTTTAGCGTTGGATTGAAATCATAAAAATTGGGATTTTCGTCTGTTTTCAGATTTCATTTGTTTAGAGATGAATACTTTTTGTGTTATTGATGCAATTGGTTGATGTTTCCTCTTCTTTTGCTGGTTTGCTGGAAATTTAAAAAAATAAAATATCAATATGACCTAAATTAATTAAAGAAGAATACATGGTGAAGATGAAGGAAAGAGAACATAATCAAAGATTGGATTTGGGTTTCTATACCGGCGGAAGGAAGGAGACGGTGAAAAGAAATTGTCAGTCACGGTGTAGAAGAAAGAGAAATGGATTTTGGAAATATAATAGACTATGGAGAGACACATGAGTAATTAAATGATAATTTTTAATCTCAACCATCTATTTTTAATCTAATGGCTGATAAAGCATTCTCACATTCTCACATAACAAACTCATTCTCACTAGATATGTTCTCTATATATATATATATATATATATATATATATATATATATATATATATATATATATATATATATATATATATATATATATGGGTTATGATAGAAGACACCTTTTGTGAAGGTGTCTTTTATCAAGTTACTCTATGAGCATTTGTTAAAAGACACCAACTACTTTTTATGAAGGTGTCTTTTATCAAAGTTATAACTAAAAAAGTGAAAATCACACCTTGAGGTGTGACTTGATAAAAGACACCACACTACTTTTTATGAAGGTGTCTTGTAACATAACCCTATATATATATATATATATATATATATATATATATATATATATATATATATATATATATATATATATATATATATATATATATATATAGGAGATGTATCAAGTGAGAGGAGTAAATATAATGAGAGGATGAGAGGATCAAATATTAGCCATTGGATTAAAATCAAAGGCTATGATTAAATTTTGTTTAAAAAGTATCATGTAGGGTAGCGCTACCTTTTATCCCTGTTTGCTTCAACTCCCCTTCCTCTCAGTTCATTGCTTCGTTTTCCATAATTCTATTCCACTGTTTTTGATAATTTGCATGTTCTTTACACAAGCCATTCATCTCAGATTTTAATATCGTTCTTGTATTCCTTCCTAGTTTTTTCACCTTCGAATTTTAAATTGGAAATTGGATTTAGGTTTTCGTATTTGTGCTCTTACAAGTTCGGACCACCAAAATTTAATAAAAAATTCAATTCAAATTAAATCGTTTTCTTTAAACAATGGATTAGAAGAATAGAGGAATCTTCTTAATCATCATGATTTTTAATTCATGAATATCCATGGACAATTGAAAGTTTTCTAAGAAATGGAAAAACAGTAGAAAGGACAATTGAAAGTTTTCATCCTTTCTCAATGGAAACAGAGAACAAATATTAATGGTTTCAGCCAGAAAGAAGACGCATTTACGTTTCTGCACTGAGGATGTTGTGAATGAGAATGATGTGCAGGGAGGAAGATGGAATATGGAATAAGAAACGTTTCAGCTTTCAAAGGGAAAAGAACTCAGAACCGCGTAAACGTGAGAGGAGGAGTGTCACGACTCACGTGAGCTATTTTAGCTCTAATTTAATTACAACCATTTGATTTAATCTAAGGGTCATTATTTCACCCTCTCATCTCTCATTATAAATTGTCCTCTCATTTGATACACCCTCTATATATATATATATATATATATATATATATATATATATATATATATATACATATAGGGGTTTGCTAGAACACACCCACTAGTTTTCATGTGGGAGTGTTTTAGCAAGTAAATGACTAAAAAGTGGTTAAATACACCCTAAGGTGTATGTTGCTATAACACACCTTCTAACAAAAACAAGTGGGTGTGTTCTAGCAAATCCTATAGGCATTTGCTAGAACACACCCACTAGTTTTTATGTGGGAGTGTTTTAGCAAGTAAATAACTAAAAAGTGGTTAATTACACCCTAAGGTGTAGCTTTGCTAAAACACTCCCACATAAAAACTAGTGGGTGTGTTCTAGCAAACCCCATATATATATATATATATATATATATATATATATATATATATATATATATATATATATATATATATATATATAGGGTCAATATATATATTGTCCCTGTTTAAAAAGTATCATGTAGGGTAGCGCTACCTTATATATATATTGTCCTCTCATTTGATACACCCTCTATATATATATATATATATATATATATATATATATATATATATATATATATATATATATATATATATATATATATATATATATATATATATAGAGGGTGTATCAAATGAGAGGACAATTTATAATGAGAGATGAGAGGGTGAAATAATGACCCTTAGATTAAATCAAATGGTTGTAATTAAATTAGAGCTAAAATAGCTCACGTGAGTCGTGACACTCCTCCTCTCACGTTTACGCGCTTCTGAGTTCTTTTCCCTTTGAAAGCTGAAACGTTTCTTATTCCATATTCCATCTTCCTCCCTGCACATCATTCTCATTCACAACATCCTCAGTGCAGAAACGTAAATGCGTCTTCTTTCTGGCTGAAACCATTAATATTTGTTCTCTCTTTCCATTGAGAAAGGATGAAAACTTTCAATTGTCCTTTCTTCTGTTTTTCCATTTCTTAGAAAACTTTCAATTGTCCATGGATATTCATGAATTAAAAATCATGATGATTAAGAAGATTCCTCTATTCTTCTAATCGATTGTTTAAAGAAAACGATTTAATTTGAATTGAATTTTTTATTAAATTTTGGTGGTCCGAACTTGTAAGAGCACAAATACGAAAACCTAAATCCAATTTCCAATTTAAAATTCGAAGGTGAAAAAACTAGGAAGGAATACAAGAACGATATTAAAATCTGAGATGAATGGCTTGTGTAAAGAACATGCAAATTATCAAAAACAGTGGGATAGAATTATGGAAAACGAAGCAATGAACTGAGAGGAAGGGGAGTTGAAGCAAACAGGGATAAAAGGTAGCGCTACCCTACATGATACTTTTTAAACAAAATGTAATCATAGCCTTTGATTTTAATCCAATGGCTAATATTTGATCCTCTCATCCTCTCATTATATTTACTCCTCTCACTTGATACATCCCCATATATATATATATATATATATATATATATATATATATATATATATATATATTTGGTATCAGAGCCTTTACACGATCAAACTACCCTCAAAGTATTTGTGCCAATATTGATCAAACTACCCGCAATTTTATCTGGAAAGGTGCCAATGATAAAGGGGTTCACTTGGTTGGGTGGAACAAAATCGCTAAGCCTAAGCATCTTGGAGGCTTAGGTATAAGATCGGCAAGAGAGGCGAACACTTGTCTCTTGGGGAAGTTGGTTTGGGATCTTTTTCACAATAATAAAAAGCTTTGGGTTTCTCTCTTCTCTGCCAAATATTCAGCAGGGCAGAATCTGCTTAATGCATCCGTCACAAGCAGCAGCTCCCCCACCTGGTCTTCCATTATCCGTGCCAAGAATGTTCTCATCAGCGGTTATTCTTGGCGTCCGGGATCCGGCTCTTCTTCCTTCTGGTTCAGCTCTTGGAGTGAATTCGGTCCTCTTGGGCATCTTGTCCCCATCATCGACATTCACCTTTCGGTCAAAGATGTTACTACTAATACTCAGAAGTCTCTTATGTTGTATACATCTCTTCCTCCAGCTGTGTCCAATTTTATAAACAACACCAACTTCAGGTTCAATGATGCCATTGATGACGCTTTCATCTGGCCTCATAACAAAAATGGTATATATTCAGCTAAAAGTGGTTACCAGTGGCTGCTCTCCCTCAACGGAACTAACTCTGATGTTCATTCTTGGTCTTGGATTTGGAGGCAAAAAATTCTGAAGAAATATAAATTTTTCATATGGCTGGCTTGTCATAACTCCCTCCCCACATTGTCTCTGCTTCATCACAGGCAGATTACTCCTTCAGCAACGTGTTTGCATTGCGGTGATCTTGATGAATCTGTTTTTCATTGTATCCGTGATTGTAGTTTCAGCAGGGTCATATGGCAGCACATTGGTTTTTCGAATCCCTCATTTTTTGCAGCAACAAGAATCGTTGACTGGATCATATGGCAGCACATTGGTTTTTCGAATCCCTCATTTTTTGCAGCAACAAGAATCGTTGACTGGATCAAGAACGGTTTAAAAGGCAGTCAAGCAAGTACGTTCGCATCAGGTCTTTGGTGGATTTGGCGGAGCCGTAATGCCAAGTGTTTGAACAATGAATCCATTTCTCTTCAGAGGTTGGCATCGCATATTAACTCCTCTGTTGACGACATCAATCGCAGTTTCCATCAGCCTTTGCCTGTGTCCGCTTCGGACATTCATGTCAGATGGAATAGTGGTAATTTTAATTGTACAATTCTGAACGTGGACGGGGACTGTCTTGGTTCTCCAACTCGAGCAGGCTTTGGTGGTTTATTTAGAAACAGTGCCGGCTTTTATCTGTCAGGTTTTTCGGGTTTCCTTCCTTCTTCTTCTGACATCTTACAAGCTGAACTGCTAGCTATTCTTCATGGTATTTGTATCGCTAGAGACATGGGCATCACAGACATGGTTGTTTATTCGGATTCTCTTCTAGCTATCAATCTCATAACCGGCAACAGCTCAAAGTTCCATATTTATGCTGTCCTCATTCAAGACATCAAAGACAAGCTTTCCCTGACGAATTATTCGCTCCACCACACTCTCCGTGAAGGCAACCATTGTGCTGATTTTTTTGCTAAGTTAGGAGCTATCTCAGATGCTGACACCCTGATCCATCACTCGCCTCTAGAAGATCTCCGCCCTCTCTTGAGAAATGATGCTCTTGGGACTTTGTACCTGAGACGCTAGTCTCTTTTTGCTCGTTTTCCTGTTTCTTTTTCCTGTTTCTTTCCTCTTGTAACCAAAAAAAAAAAGAGCCTTTACACGATTCAGGTACACTCTTCTTTTATTGTAATGACAATTAGAGCATACACATCCATGATACTCTATTTTGTGGTATAAATGGACCCCACCTAATCTTTTATAATATTTCACACTTCCCAATTATTTAAACCACTCAACTACATTTTCTAAATATCCATACCACTCTTTTAAAACTCTAAGATGGGTCCCACTTATCTTACAATAACAATATACTTTAAATTATATTTTACATTAATATATAAAATGTATAATGAAAAAAATATAAAATGTATCACACATTATACTCAAAATGAATCAAAATATCTAATAAATAAATAAAATTAAACTAAAATTATACAAAATTATATTAAATAATGTACTACTTGACACAAATAAGTTATAAGAAAATACATTAAAGTCCTTCAAAAAAAAAGAAAATACATTAATAATATTATTAAACGTCGAAATAAACTACTACCTCAAAACATACTAAATTTTAAAATATTTTTTAGTTGTGGTTATTCTCATAATTAAAAGAATAAAAAAAAGAAAGAATGATGTATATAACCGTTGGCTCCTCTTCTTATTTAAATAGTAATTAAAAGAAGGAAAAAAAATCAAAAGTATTCTAAAACCTGACAAACTACAGCAAAAGCAAAGTGGCAATGCATTGCTACCATTGCAAGTTTAACCACTCAATTTCATTGTCAAATATCCATGATACTATGACATGGTAGCATTGGGTAGTGTGATACCACCCATTTTTTCAACCGATGTGTGTGCTCTTAGAGGCTAAACTTTTGTTATGGTTCAGATAAATACTTGGTTGAAACTAAGTATATAAGAAGTTCTTATGACTAATTTACCTTTTTAATTAAACAAAACGAATTTTGGAACTACTCTGGTGTTCTTGTTCACGACCATATCTCCTTTTTCTCTTGGGAGGAAGTATAAAGGAAAGGTCATTTTTGAACTTGAATTTTTGCCAGAATAGTTTGAAGAC
Organism: Medicago sativa; assembly: GCF_051527215.1. Classification (NCBI taxonomy): domain Eukaryota; kingdom Viridiplantae; phylum Streptophyta; class Magnoliopsida; order Fabales; family Fabaceae; genus Medicago; species Medicago sativa. Next base: position 32,666,832 of record NC_140755.1, on the reverse strand, counting down.
TTTGTTTTGGGAGTAATCCTTCTATCCCTTCGGGTTGATAGTTTAAACAGAAATGTTTACAAAGACTTTTAGAAAGTTTTTATTGTTTAATTTAATTGGTAATAAAAGCATAAGAAAGTCTTGTATAATTTGTTTTTACTTAGTATTCTGTCTAACCATAACACTGTTTGCCTAACAATTTTATGGAAGATCCTGAACAAGATCAGAATCAGAATAGTCTGATAAAGAATCAAGAATTACTCGAATATCCAAAAAAAATTGGAGAAATTGAATAAATGGGTTATCCCATCTGTTCCTTCAAAACAAATTTATAAATTGGGAATGTTCGGCATAATGTCTAAATTCGCTGTTAAGACTATAGAACAAACAATTCAAGTTTCTGATAATACTCAGACTATATATTTATTAAAAAAAAAGATTTAGAATCTTTTAAAGGATACAATTTTATTCATGTTGGATTAATACAAATTGCTATTAAACCCTTAACGATGCTTGGATTAAATACTAGTCTTATGGCATATGTCAGAGATGGTAGATGTAATAATTTCAAACAATCTCTTGTTGCTGTTATTGAAACCAGCCTATGTCATGGCCCGATTTATTTTGAAATAGCTCCTAATCTAAGTCTCTCTTTGACCGATAAGCATTTATTTAATGCTTTGCAAATGAATATTCATACGAATGGTTATAATTTTAAAACTGGCAGTGAAATTATGGCTGTTTGTTATAGAGTTTATTACGAAGTTTTAAACACCCTTAATCCTAAAGCGAAACAGATAAGTTTTCCCGGTACTACTACATTAGTTCAAACTAATCTATTGACCTCTAATATTGCAACAAATAGGTTGATAAAATAGAATGAAATAGACTTTCCTGAAACGTGGTCTTTACCACAAGAAGTTGAACCTGAACCTATTCTTAATAAAGATATAGATTAGATTATTCAAACTACTGAAGGAGACATTGAAATCAAATTTACTCCTCAGAGAAGTTTTAGAATACCTAGAAGTATATCTTCTCGTTACTCTTCAAATGATTTTTACGCTGCGCCTAGTAATTTGTCTAGAACTTCAATTTCTGAGTCAATATCTAAAATCAGAGATGATTTAGAAACAGTTGAACATATAATAATAAGTGAGAATAAAATTCCTCATGGAATATACCAGACTAATGTTAGTCAGAATGAACGTAGGAAATCACCTACTGAATCAGAGATGAGTTTTCATCTCCCTGAACAATATTTTTTATGGATTTATCTCCAGGAAGTGATTGGAGGAAATTCATCAATGATGAATTTATGAAAGAAAAATATTCTGAATTTCGTAAATGGTACTTTAATAAGTTTGCTTCTTGGGAGATAACCCAGTTTAAAGATGATTATTATAGTAATCTTGCTATTACTCAGAATTATGTCCCTTTCATTAAATGGTTTATAGACTATTTTCTAAATAAAACAAAAAACGAAACTTTAGTTTTAAAATCTAAACCTTTGGAATATTCTTGGTGAAGATACTGTTAATGCTCCTTTTCCTCCTGAACAAATCATTAGTTTAGGAAAAAAATGTAGAGGCAGTTGCTTATGCTAATACGCATATAGGTCAAAAAGCTGGAAATACCTAGATAACCCTTCAAGAGTTAAACTCTATTGTGCGATCTCAAAATTTTATGAATGCTTTTCTTACTTGCATAGGTGATCAATTTATCTCCCTTGAAAAAGATTTAATCGATCTTAAGAATTTGGTTGAAAAGCAAATAGCTAATCAAATCTAATTTTAGAAAAAAAAATGAGAAAAATAGTTCTCAAACTTCTGAAAATATTCCTACTACTATAATTAGCGAGGCTCCTATTATACAACCTCCTCCTAATATAGAGGGTTTTAAAATTGATAACGACACTACTGAATTTATTTCTATCTTAGAAGAAAAACTTAAGAAAATGAGTCTTAGTGTTCTTTCACAAAAAGAAGACTCTGAAAATTCTGATGATTTTGTGGACTCAGATAATAATGATTCTAATAATGTTGAATATATAGATCAATTAGCTACTATGTTTGCTAATCAAGATATTAATCATGATAGAACTGATATCAATCCGATTTATGCTAAAAAATCTGTTGATAAATATTACTATGATAGGCCTTCTCCTCAAGATTTACTTTATGAAGAAAATGATTTCTATCAAAACTCCTTTTCAGGAAGATCCATTTATGAATGGAACATTGATGGCCTTAATGAAAAACAAATCGTAGATGTCACTCAGAAAATGCTTATGTATTCTACAATTTGTAAACAACAAGGCAATTCTGATAGTGTCATAGCCGTCTTTATAACAACAGGATTTGTTGGTCAACTTAGAGGCGGGTGGGAATATTATCTCACTGATTCTCAAAGGAAAGAAATTCTTTCCCATAAGAAACTTATTAAAATTGAAACTACTAGTAGTAGTGGTCCTGCTGTGTTTATCTATTTTACAAAATTTTGTTGGAAATAGTGTTCCTGTAGGAGAAAGAATTGCCACTTTACTCCAAAATCTTAGATGTCCTTCTCTGACTCATTTCCGTTGGTACAAAGATACCTTTTTATCAAGATTGTTTATGTTAATGTTAAAAAATTCAATAATGATCATTGGAAAGCCAAATTTGTGGATGGTTTACCTCATCTTTTTGCTGAAAGAATTAGGCAAACCTTAAGAAATAAAAGCGATGGTTTAATATTAATTATTCTAACCTAACTTATGGGCAGATTACTAATACCTGTATTCAGAAAGGTTTAGCTTTATGTAATGACATAAAACTCAAAAACCAATTGAAGAAACAAAAGCTGACTGAGAAACACCAATTAGGTGAATTTTGTGAACAATTTGCTTTTGATCTGGGAAAACCTCCTGGTAATAAAACTAAAAACAAAGGAAATCTTTCTAAAGAGAAAGTTTATAAAAGTTAGAAAAGTTCTCATAAAAAGAAACGTAAAAAAGATTATTCTAAGAATAGACCTAGAGAGAAACTTCCTAAAACTGATAGAAAAAGAAAAGCTAATAAGCTTAATATTACTTGCCACAAATGTGGAAAAGCTGGGCATTATGCTAACCAATGTTGGACCAAAAAGGCTCTTGATGAAATTAGGATGAAAATCTTCGTACTCAATTAGAGAAAGTTCTTTTAATTAATTCTGACTCTGAATCAGATATTTCTGATAACATAGAAGTTGTTAATGAATTCTCTTCTGATGAAGATGGATCCTCTTCTGATAATAATAATTGTCAATGTAGTGATGAAATCTATTACTGGAAATCAATTGTCGAAATGAATGGTTTAAATGTTCTCACTGCTGAACATGATGAAGCTTTAAAAGCTTTAGAATCCATTTCAGATAATAATCTGAAGAGAAAAATGATAGAATTTCTCATAAAGGACAATTCTAAAAAGGAAGCTCCTCAAATTATAGAAGCTCCTTACAAAATCAGTTAAGTTTTATCCAGATTTCAAGAGTCTAATATTAGAGAGACACCTGTCTCTACCACTGACTTAAAAAGAGAAATAAATCTCTTAAAAACCGAAATATCTCAGATTAAAAAGGATAATAATATATTATCCCATAGAATTAGTATTTTAGAAAATTCTAAAATAAAAGAAGTTAGTACTTCTAAAGATGATATTCCTTCTGATTCTAGTGCAACCTATTTAAATCTTTTGCATAGGGTCACTTCTCAAAAATGGTTCATAAGAATCACTTTAGTTGTTAATAAAAATTTTGTTTTGAAAAATGAAATTGCTTTAGTTGATAGCGGTGCAGATCTTAACTGCATTCAAGAAGGGATAATCCCTACTAAATATTTTTCGAAAACTACTCAATCTCTTACCCAAGCTGGTGGAGATAAACTCCAAGTTAATTACAAACTATCTAATGCTTATATTTGTAACCAAAATATTTATTTACCTACTCATTTCATTTTAGTTAAAAATTTAACTCATAGGATTATATTAGGAACTCCTTTCCTGCATAATATTATGCCTATTACTAATATTGACCAAAAGGGAATTACTACTTTTATCAACAATCAAAGAATTATTTTTGAATTCATTTCTGATCCTCACACTAGGATGTTAAATGAAGTTAAAGACATCCTTCTTAAAAAGCAAAAACAATTATGTTTTCTCAAAGAAGAAATTAGTTTTTTTAATATTAATGATCAGCTTGATAAAGAAGAAATTAAAAGACAAATTAAGATTTTAGAACTGCAATTTCGTAGTGAAATTTGTAACAATTTGCCCAATGCTTTTTGGGATAGGAAGAAACATGTTATTTCTTTACCTTATGAGGATGATTTTAATGAAAATCAAATCCCAACTAAAGCTTGACCGGCTCAAATGAATCAAGAATATCTTGATTTATGTAAAAAGGAGATTCAAAGTCTCTTAGATAAAGGTCTAATTAGAAAATCTAAATCTCCTTGGAGTTGTACTGCTTTTTATGTTAATAATGCTGCTGAAAAGGAACGAGGTGTTCCTAGATTAGTTATAAACTATAAACCCCTTAATAAGGTGTTAAAATGGATTAGATATCCAATTCCTAACAAAAAGTATTTGTTAGATAGACTATCTACTTCTCTAATATTTTCAAAATTTGATATGAAATTTGGTTATTGGCAGATTCAGATTAAAGAATCTGACAGATATAAAACTGCTTTTACTGTCCCCTTTGGACATTTTGAATGAATTGTCATGCCATTTGGGCTTAAAAATGCCCCTTCTGAATTTCAGAATATTATGAATGATATATTTAATTCATACTCTGAATTTATAATTGTTTATATTGATGATGTTTTAGTCTTCTCTAAAACTATAGATCAACATTTTAAACATTTAAAAATCTTTAAAGATGTTATCAAACGTAGTGGGTTAGTTGTTTCTGCCCCAAAAATGAAATTATTTCAGACTAGAATTAGATTTCTAGGTCATGAAATTGATAAAGGAACTATCATTCCTATCAAAAGAAGTATTGAATTTGCTTCTAAATTCCCTGATATCATTACAGATAAAAAATAATTACAAAGATTTCTGGGTAGCCTAAATTATATTTCAGATTATTATGAATACTTGTCTAAAAACACAGCTATTTTATATAATAGGTTAAGGACTAATCCTAAACCCTGGACAGATGAACATACTCATGTTGTTCAAAGAATTAAGGACAAAGTAAAATGTTTACCTTGTTTATCTTTAGCCAATCCTAAATATTTTAAGATTGTTGAAACTGATGCTTCTAATTTAGGTTATGGAGGAATTCTTAAGCAAGTGATTCCTGATAATAACAAAGAAGTCTTAGTTCGTTTTACCTCTGGAAAGTGAAATTCCACTCAATCCAAATATTCTACTACTCCCTCCGTTTTAAAGTGAGTGTCGCTTTAGCCAAAAAAAATTGTTTCAAAATGAGTGTCGCTTTCAGTTTCCAATGCAATAATAACTTTTTCTTTTCAATTGTACCCTCCAATTAATACTCTGCACACTACTTCCAAAGTATTACTTTTAAAACTAACCAATAGTTAATAAGGATAATTTGGTAAAATAACGATTCTCTTTCTTTTAATCATTGCATTTCTTAATATGTGTGTAAACACCTAAAACGACACTCATTTTGAAACGGAGGGATTATTAAGAAGAGTAATGATATTTTGACATCCATTTGATGACAACTTTGTTGACAACCTTGTTTTTCTCACTTCTTATTGGTCAAAAACAATGGAGAGAGAAAAAGGAAGAGAGAGGATAACAACATCATGTGAGTATGAGAGAGAAAGTTGTCAAAAAGTGGTTGTCAAAATATCATTTCTCTATTAAGAAAGAGATGCTTTCTATAATAAAATGTACTTCTAAATTTCAAAGTGATTTGTTAAATCAAAAGTTCTTGCTTAGAATTGATTGTAGTTCTGCTAAATCAATTATTGAAAAGGATGTAAAAAAACTTGGTGATAAAATTCAAATTTCCTATTAAAGTTTTGAAGATGATAAATTCATTTAAATTACATTTTTATTAGATTCTTATTATTTTTGTATTTAACTTGTGTATTTGAGTGTTCTATTTAGTCAGAGGTTAAATATCAAAGACGCGCAATAATCGTTTATTTGTGTTCCCATAACAACACAACATGTGAAAGCCAAAACTTTCTCTCACACGTGTACAAAAAGAAGGAAAGAAAAGAAGAAGGTTGCTTGGCATATTAAAGGATAAGAACAAATCAAGTAACACATCATTTTTGGACAAATATGCAATATATGTTTTTGGCAATATGAACGGACCAATGATATCGAAACAACACACTGGCTTGCATGGAATACAAGAAACATGGTTTTGGTTTGTCTACAAAACCATCTCATGTCTAATCTATTAAGAAAAGAAAGTAAATATAAAGTACTCCCTCCGTTTTAAAATGAGTGTCGTTTTAGCCAATTGCACACAGATTAAGGAATAAAATGAAATAATCATTAGACATAACACTTTTACTAAACTGCCCTTACTTTATAAAAAAAAGACAAACTTAAAGTTGCATTGAAAATTGTGTGAGAGAAAAGTTTGAGTATTTATTGAGGGTAAAGTTGGAAGAAGTTGTATTGGAAATATAGAGTAACATTCATTTTGAAACAAATTTTTTTGGCTAAAGTGACACTCATTTTAAAACGGAATGAGTATTACAAATCATGCTTTTAGCCGTAAATGGTAAGGGGAAGAAAGATTGCTAGCTTGCATACAATTCTACACGTGGACCAATAAGGAAGCAACACATCACATGGTATTGAAATAGCCCATGGTTTTGCATTGGCAGTAAAGGTTATTACCGCAAATTAAATTGCTAGCTGCATTGTGAATTCACGTGGGAACAAAGGCTCCTCACGTGGGAGTTTAAAATTTGGCAGCTCACACATGTGCTCACATGCTCACCAAGAAGAGGATTGTGGCTATAAATAGACACACTCCTAGCAGAGGAAAATCACCGAATTTTTTAGAAAGCAAGCAATATACACACAAGCAAAAATACACAAAGCTCTCTCTTTTTTATTTCCAGTGAACTAAATTTGCTCTCTTGTTTTGAGCTATTTTTAGTAAAGCACTACTCAATTTTATTTGATATTTGGTCCAAGTAAGAATTTGTTTCTTATTGGGTTGTAACAATAAATTTGCAAAGAATTTGTTTCTTATTGGGTTGTAACTGCAAAGAATTTGTTTTTTCCTACTAAATTTGCTGATTAATTGACTCGTGAATTTTTGCAGGGTGAATGACAACCCCTTATAGGGGCAGAGGCCGTGGTCAATATGGCCGTGGTCGTGGATATGGGAGTAACAATATATTACCTCAACTAGAATCAAACATTCCTTTAATAGGGGATTGGACAACTGTGCAAAATAATAGAGGAAGGCAAGTGCCTTTACCTTCAAAAAGAGATGAAGTATCTTCTTCATCTTCTACAAATAAGACAATATCTTATAAGCAAGTTGCAGTTGAGGAATCTCCTCAAGAGCGGGTATTCAAAAACCCTGTCACAGAAACCATCATGTATATTGATGATGAGGATTTATCTTTGACCAATAATGACGGTTGGTCAATAAAAGCAAGATATCTTGAATCTAGAGGATATCCTGGACTTTTTGGAAAATCTAGACCAAATCTAGAAATATTATTGACAGTTACTGAATCAGTAACAATTACCCACCATTACCAAAATAATAACCAAGAAAGTTTTATAAACTTTTCAAAATGTCATGTTAATAAGATCTTGTTACCAAAAGAATGGGGTCTAAATCCAAATGGAGAGAAGGCTATAAAAATTGCTGAAGGTAAATATATTTACTTCAATTATTGGGATTATATCCAAGCTTTTACTCAAGCTTTCTATTATCAGAACCCTGAGAATAAACATGCGTGGTTCTTCTCAGTTAACCCTGAAATAGTGGAAAAACCTATACCAAATTGGTTTTATGACTGGTGGCTAAAATTTGGTCCATCACTTGAGATTTTGCCAGAAAGTATACAAAATTTGTATACTTCATGGTGTGACAAAAGCCCTTTAATTACAAAAGTAGCTTCGTGTAAAATGATTACTGGACAATGTCCATGTCTATTTTTTAGTAAATTCCAAATTCCTTGGTTTTGGAGATGGTCAATTATTATATCTAAGGATAAGAATAATATTCCTGTATTACAAAGGAACTACTTCTACAAATGGTGGACGAAAATGAGTCCCGAAGATATTAAAGCAATAGCTTTAAATATTACCAATACTATTAAAATAGATGAGACAAAGAATGTAAAAGAGCAAAGCTCTCATAATTTCTCAATAGATGAAGTAAAAAATTATTATCAAAGGAAATATCCTCAAGAAACGGAAGATCAAATTATGATCAGAGTTTTAGATTATATGAAGAAACAATTTTTTAGTTCTTTCCCTTCAAAGGCATCTTCTTATGAAGATGGAATGTCCACTTCGTCCTTGGGATCAAAAGATTTTGAAGAAGATATTGCAGGAGAATCACAACCTGTAGAACCTACATTAGAAGATGTATGGGATTCTTTGATAGCACACATGACAAAATAATGAAAGAAGGCAAGTCACCAGAATAATCATCTACAAATTTGTTGTCATCAGAAAGAATCTTTCGTTAGACAAAAATATTGTTGTCCGTGTCATTTTTAGCTTTGGCTTTAATCATTATCAGCTTTAGCTTTAGCTTTTTCTTTTACTTTTGCTTTTTTAAATTTTGTAAAAGTTTTTGTCATTTTGTGATCATTGTAAAAGTGTCGATGGGGCCCACAGCGTACCCGGCTTAGACAGTGATTTTGTCGTGTTGTAATAATTAGGCTGACCGGCTACCAGAATATTAATATAGCCTCCTGCCGGTTCAAATAGTGAACCTTATTTCCCTATATAAGGGAAGCTAGTGTTCATTCGAACACGTTTTTTTTTTCCTTTGTAAGTTTGCTACTAAGCTATCATCTACATAATATTATTTGTATTATTGAAGTTTGCTACTAAGCTACATCTACATGTATATTTAAGCTACATCTACAAATATATATATTTGATATAGGGGGTTGCTAACTTAGTCCCACCTAAAAACATGAAGGAGTAAGTTAGCAAGCCTACTCCCACTTGCTTTTTACTAAAAATCCATTAAAACATTTTAATTCAGTTTTAAGAAAAGGGTGATTTTGTAAAATTAATTTATTATATTATTTTTAATAAATATATGATAATACAATGAAACCGTTTTCTGGTTTTCCGTAAAACTCGGGATATATGGCGAAAGTGTTGAACATTCTTAAAGAAAAATAAAACACTGTCGTGTTACATTTTTTTATATGTAAAATAACACTGCTTCTCCTTTTTATACTAACAACATAACAAAAAAAATAAATATTTTTTTTTTGTCAAAAAAAAAAAAACATAAGAAAAGTTACTACCAAAAAAAAAACCTAAGAAAAGTAAATTGAATTACTTTGATTTCAACATGCTTCGAATTTACACTGAAAAACCTTCAATTTAATTTTACTGAAAAACCTTCCCCAGAAAATTACTCGTGGTTAACAAGTTGTTGTTCAGACAAGGATTAAAGAAGGACAGAAAACGCAAACAATGTCGTGGCAACAAGCATCCTTAAAAAAAATTGCAATAAAAATAAAATAAAAAGCAAGTTACAACAATGCCCATAATTAAAATAGTGTTTATTCAAGATACAAGGGAGTTTTTAGCAAAAAAACTAGTGGGAGTAGGCTTGCTAACTTACTCCTTCATGTTTTGGGTGGGAGTAAACTATATGTGTGTGTGTGTGTGTGTCTATATATATATATATATATATATATCAAAGGGGGTTGCTAACTTACTCCCACCTAAAAACATGAAGGAGTAAGTTAGCAAGCCTACTCCCACTTATTTTTAACAAAAAACCAACCCTACTATATTAAAATAGCATCAACTAAAGGTTAATTCTGTCAACTTGCTTCTACAATTAAACCATGGACATAGATCCTCAAATATCCGACCCGCTAAACTACAAAACTGATACAACGAGGCTTCGTGCAATTGGGATTCGTTCGTAACAAAAAAGTGTTACCTCATCACTCAGCAGCTTCACTTCTTATAGTTCTTTTTGGCAATTTTAAAATAAAACAAATTTTGTTGGTTTTGTATAAATAAAATAGATTGAAAAAAAAACTACGAACCATGTGAATATCACGAGAAATCAAGTGATATGAGTTTAATGAGAACTAATTAGAGTCTAATTAAAGAGTACAAAGAAAATTATGCACTGAAACTCTCAAGGCATGTATGATAAGAGAAAAGTTGTTACGCGTGAAACTAACCTAGGCGGAAACAATTTTGCTGTTTTTTTCCTTCAAAAAATTACATTTGATTAAATTTACAAAAATATCCTTTTATCTAAAATAGCTATAATGAAAAAGACTTGGGTTATTGGTCAGAATCAAGCAGGAGTAGGCTTGCTAACTTACTCCTTCATGTTTTTCGGTGGAGTAAGTTAGCAGCCCCCATTATCATTTATCCTGTGTAATTCCATCTTAAAATAGTGTTCCCACGTGGGTAGAGACGCTTAAATTAAACTACAATATACTTGGGAACACACACATAAAAACAAATGATATTAAGTGATATTAGTAAATTATTTTTCTTTTAAATTTTATCATTTGATAGTATATGCCCGAATAAAATTGATCAGGAGATGTGCCTATGCTTGCTCCTAAATGAGCCGGTCTTCTTTGGTCACAAAACCATATCTATATAATCTAACCTAGGCGATAATAAATGAAAATCAATTTAATATAAAAAAACTAATATATTTAACATTTTAACCTGTTTTTTATATACGACAATGGAGGGCGTAATATCCTGGTTTTTTTTTTTTTACTCCGCAAAATCCTGTTAGGTGGGTTTTGTGAATACCCATTAGATTCGAGTCTAACTACGCAATGCTAAACATCGTCGGCTAAATACTGGACAAAGAAAAACATTTTTCTGCACGAATTTATGAGTAATAGGATGGCTTCACCGGTATGACCACCTCCAAGCTTCATTACCTACATCCTCGTCATCATCATTGTCATCGCCTGCACCTTGACCTTCATAATCAACAAAATCCTCATCATATAATGGATCATCCACATCAGAAGTAACACCTTTAGCAAAACTACGAAGTTCATCATCCACATCCTCGTCATCATCTGACAATTCTTTACTAGATCCGCTGTGCTTGCTTTCTTCTGATTCACACTCAGAACCTTCTTCATCTTCCGAAATCTCGTCCGGATAATCATTCATTGGATTGTCTTCGGCTACAAGTGACACGTGTAAACGAGTTTCCAGTCAATAGTGATCTACATTAAGGGTAAAGATGAGCAAAGACAGGGAAATATACCATTTGAGTCATCAGTTTCATAATCTGAATTGTCAAGGCCATCAAAATAATCCTCTTCTTCAACTTGAACTCTGAGACGACGATACACAACAGTGTAAGTAGCAAGAATAAGAAACCATATTAAACAAGTATAGACAAAATACTCACAGTGCATAAGAATGGGAAGAATCCTCTTCAACGATCGTCTCATCCGTTACAGTGTAGAGGTCATAAACATAGTCCTCTATATATGTCCAAGGTCAATGCAACATAACCATGGAAATATAAACAATTTAGATATTCTATCAACAAAAAAAGTAACAGTTTGTATACAAGAGAATATAGGTCAGCAGCAACAACAATTTCAAATCATTAATTGCAAGTGTTGATAACAATATAACATCGATAAAATGCCCCCAACATAACTCAAATATATTTTTCCTTATTGACCCAGAAAATATTTAAATAAAATAAGTGCAACTTGAGGAAAAGGTAGCAAAATCAGTAGTGTTTTAATGATAGTTTGCAACAACAAACCTTGTTTGGAGTGAGCACTTATATCATTTTCAATCTCTGCAGCAGCATTGGGAATAACCTCTCTTAGTAAAGGGAGGTAACTAGACAAAAGTCTTTGATCCTCCAAGGACATATCTCTGCATTAAGCACATGTTAAGTTTATTTTCTGTGACAATAACTAATAACCCTCCTTATTTATATAGCAACAGGTGTAAGTAATTAAATAGAAAATAAATAACAACAGCAGAATTCATGAGATCTCTTTCCTTATTTATTGAAGATATTTGCATTAATTCAAATCTTAAATAACTCGATTTTCATCAAGAGTTTTTAACATATTTTCATTAATTCAAATCTTAAATAATTCTGTTTTCATCAATTGTTCAATCCCACGCACACTGATATAGATTCAAAAAAATTAGGTCTAGATAACGTTCTTGTCCTTTGTGTGTGTAACAAATATTCTTCAGTATCAAGTCCACGCCATATTTCCCACAAAGTTTGTGAAGAACAACACCAAAATGATTGAAGTGTCTAGAGTACATATATTGGTCACCAACAATAACTTCTTCACTGTCACTTTTGTAGGGAAAACAATGATCCTTTGAGGTATGGTGCATTATCATCAAATGTGTCATTTTAGTTTCCTCAGCAACAAGTGATGATGATCAATGACAACAACAACAATAGCACTATTGTCGGTGGCTCTGATTTTGATTCTTTCAATGGAAACAAGCGAGTTAGGTGGTTTTGGAGTCTGTTCTAATGTTGCTTTTGGTTGGTTTGAGGCTAATAATCACTATGGATTTGGATCTCTAGTTTCTCTTGTTAGAAACCATCTTGAGACCTCTAACGACCTCTCTTCAATGTCAAATCTTCATTCTCAAACTTTTGACCTTTGCATGCCTATATCAATATATATATATATATATATATATATATATATATATATATATATATAGGCATGAAATGCTATGAAATGAAGTGAAACACATTGAAATACCTTGATCTTTGCTGCTCAAGGTATTTCAATGTGTTTCACTTCATTTCATAGCATTGGCATGCCTATATATTTATATATATATTGATAGATGCATGCAAAGGAAGATTGAGAATGAAGATCTGGAATTGAAGAGGTCTTTCGAGGGTTTCTAACAAGTGAAACTAGAGTTCCAAATTCATGGTGATTATTAGGCACAAACCAACCATAAACAACATTAGAACAAGTTCCAAAACCACCAAACTCACTTTTGTTATCAATGAAATGACCAAAACCATAACCATCAACAACAGTGTTATTGTTGTTGTCGTCATTGATCATCCTCACTTGTTGTTGAGGAAACTGAAATGACCCATTGATGAGAATGCCTCATATCTCAAAGGAACATTGTTTTCACTATCAAAGTGACTGAAGAAGTTGATGATGATGATAAGTGTGAACTCACTCCCGTAGCTTCAGCCATTTTGGTGGTGTTGTTCTTCTTCAGACTTTGTGGTGTGGGATTGACACCGAAGAATGATACTTATATACAGAGGAGAGGAGAAAAAATTATCTTGACCTAATTTTTTTTGGATCTATAAGGGCATGCGTGAGCTTGAAAGACTGACGATAAGAGGGTTATTTATTTAAGATTATAATTAAATGAACATATCTTCAATAAATAAGGAAGGAGATATCATGAATTGTGTTGTTGATATTTATTTACTATATAAACACTTGCTCATGTTGCTAATAATCCTAGTGAGGTCCACATACAAAGATACCAAACAATCTTTGAGAGAACTTACTCTTGTTGCACCTCATTAACTTTTTCTTCAGAGTCAACACGAACAATGTCATAGAACTGGCATATTTCTTGTAATGCGTTTTCATCAGCTGTCCCCTTGTTTACTTTTCTGCTCTTCCATATTTGCTCAAAACGAGCATCTCTAGCTGAAGACTGCGAGAAAGAATAAGGCATAAAAATATGTTACAAGTAAACTTATCAAAATTACTTCAATATTCAAATATTACTCCCTCTGTCACATTATGAGTATCATAATAGCTTATTTCACTGAATTATATATTTGACTGATTTCAAATCAATAAAACAATTCAGTGAAAAAATCAATTGTAAAAAGTCTAAAAAGTAATAAAAATAAATAAATTGGAAAAACACAATTAAATGAGATGAAAACTTGGTCTGAATTGTATGTCTAAATGCATTCCCTAAAGTTCAATGTATGTCACACATAGCTTCTGTCAGTGTATAATAATAATAACAAGCATGGAAAAAACGAGTGTTAATATATTAATACTTAATCTTTTTTCTTTTTGACAGGTGATCTTATTATAATTATAAAAGCTGACATTAATGAAAAATTGTATGTCGAAATGGATTGCCTAAAGTTAACTGTATGCCACACATTAGCGTAGCGTCTGTGCATGTATCAATAATAACAAGCGTGGAAAACCCGAGTGCGATATAAAATAAACAATCTTATAATGATAAAAGTTGCCATTAGCAAAAAGTAACAGTGCTCCTCCTTTTTTAACTAAAACTAAAAACTGCTCCAACTTTTTTAGTTATTCTTCTTGTCTAGTTTTCAAAACATACAAACCCAAACTAGTTTTCAAAACTGCTATTTGTAAACAAATTTTGTAGTTTTTAATATTTTTAAAATCTAAAACATTTTTTGAGATCAAACAGGCCCAAGAGTTTTTGTCTTGACAAAGGAAAAGATGCACTTCTAACTGTTAAGTGATTACGTGAACATATATTATCTAATAACCATAGATGCAATTTTAATTGTTTTTGAAAAGAACTTGGAATAATGAAGATTTGAAATAGAAGATGACTGAAACTAGACGAGCAACAAATTTTCCTATACATTTGAGTACTTTAATTTGATATCAAGGTAAATGTAATTGAAAGCAACACAGAAAATCAAATGAAATAGAATTCTAACAACAACAACAACAACCAAGCCTTTTCCCATTAAGTGAGGTCAGCTACATGGATCAAATTACGCCATAGCATCATACACAATTCTAAAGCACAGCTAAAAAAACAAAAACAGGAACAATTCAAAAACCAATCATAGCATCAAACAGAACTTCAGTCTGGGGACTGTAAGGTGAAAGTAGTATATAGGGATACAAGTAAACAAAGCATGCAAGGGCATGTCTGAAAGTATACGGAAGAGACTACAACACAATCTCTAATAGGCTGAAGAATCAAGTATATTTTCGCATCCTTTAAGAAAGACTTTTAATAAGTATCCAAACAAATGTCATGCATAAATAAAAGAAATACACAAGGGCATGTAACAAACCTCTTTTTCTTGTTTAGCTTTAAAGAAGAGCTGATTTTGCTTCTGTGGAGATCAAAAATAGGAAATGATGAAGGAAAACACGATTAGAAATGTAAAACTTGTTTGTGAAAAAACAATTGACAATAAGATACATTCATGGCTTTGAGCAAGCCATATGCACATGTGACTGTGTAACAGACAGAGTCTGCACAGGCAGAAAAAAGAAGGGAGAGATAAGTCAAGTAGAGAGGCCTTACATTAACATTTCTGAAGAAGTTCTTCCTTTCCTCAACTTTTGACTTAGATTCAGAAGCACTTCTAGAAGCAGGTTCCTTAAAAACAGTCAATCAAATCAACAAGGTTTTAATGCATTCATTTTGTCTAAACATGGTGAAATGATGACTATAACTTGCTACCTAATGAGAAGAGTGAAACGAAATGTTATAAATGGAGAGCACATTAGAATGAGATGGGAGAGTATTAATTCAAAAACAAACACATGACAACAATCGTATATCATATGGAGAACAAATTGTTCACCATCATCTAGATGGGATACTAACCACAAATGATTGCACAATATCTAAAGTGACCTCAGAGCTGCTTATTGTCTCCACATGTTGCACCAAAACCTTCTTGTTATGAATTTCAACTGAAAAAGGAAGGGAGCAATTATATTGTGAAACAGGAAATATTAAACACATGCAAAAGAAGAAAAAACAGCGGTTTTCAGTTCTTCATTCAGTCACAAATCCGCTCGGGTCTAGCAAGATTATTTAAAGGCACTCTCCTTATATGTGTCATTTGACAGCCTTGTTTTTGTTAACGTCTTGATAGTTATTTTTGCAGTTGTAAATACATAAAAATGTTAAATTGTCAAAAGAAATTATGACATGAAAAAAATAATGAAATAAACTATCAAATCTTTTAGCAATTGAAATTAATAGAAATGTTTAAATATGATTGAGCAAAAACGCTTTCTTCTCTACCATATCTCAAAATTATGGATTCTTGCTATGATGCTTCTTGTATGCACCGAGTACTCAGAAAGTCATTGTCTTTTAATAGGTTTCATAAAGTAATCCACCAAAAAGAAAGGTAAGATTTATCAGGGGATAACACGCTCGACGAAAAGAGGTAAGAGGGGATAAGGTCTGGAAAAGGAATAAATAGGTCCCTCAAAGTATCTATATTGTCTTTAGCATTATATTATCTTTCATTCTGTTTTTCTTCTATGTATGCATGCTTCTATTCCAGAACTGGTGTACCATGGATATCAGTATAAGTGATAATCCATTGAGTGATTATTCAATAAATTACAGTTATGATTCCCGGTTTTGAACAGTCTCCTCTATCTGAACTTAACAATAACGGTAGTGGTTATGGCAACCTGAGGATGGCTGGCTTTGGTCAGATTATTCGAGGAGAAGCAGGGGAATGAATGACATGCTGGTTATGAGTGATATTGGATGTACATAACTAATCCTCGTAAAGATTAGTGGATATTTAAAAGAGTTTGATCATTTTTTAGAATAACGATTATGCTGGCATAATCGAGTGATTCTGCTAGCATAATCGAGTGAGGCCATGAACCTGATTCGCTCAATCCAGTTCAGCCATCATTATAATAATCACTGAAATTGGTAATAACTAGATGGGTTAATACCTCAAATAGCAATCTGTAATTCGGGAACGAGGTTTGAAAATAGTATGTAAAATAAAGAAACATCGATTTCACCCTATAATTAAATTCTTCATAATTAGCCTTTACCCTGTTACAAAAATAACCCCAATAAAAGGCTAATTCATGAACAATCCAAAATTACAGGGATGGTTTTTTTTTATTAGCCCAAATTACAGGGGCTATTTAAGGTATTAACCCTAGTAGTAAAGGTGACATACAAAGCCCTATGAAGCACCGACGCAGACACGGACACCACGATACTAACATATAATAGTTTGAGAAAATGAATATTATGCATGTAATGTTGTTTCAAAAAAAAAATTAAAATTTGAAATAAAAACCAAAGCCATCAAAAACCCTAAATTGAGATGCAAAAGATACCTTGTTGAGAAGAAGAAGAAGAATCGGAGATTGATAAATTTCCGAAATCGATAAAAGGACGCTTGAATGGTCTCTCGTTGATTTCCAACCCTAAATTGAGATATGCAAAACCAGAATTAGAATCAGAATGAGAAAAAATGAAAAGAAACAGAGTGATGAAAAAGAAGAAAGGAAAGTTATGTTACAGAAAGCATCGAGTGGAGAATGAGAGGGTTTTCGTTTAACCCTAACGACAACAGGCTTCGGTGGAGCCGGAACTGGAGCCGGAGTGGAAGAACTTTCCGCCATGTTAGGTTTTTGATTAGGGGGGTGCAAATAAGCTTGGGACAAGTTAGGTTTTATAGTTTAACGTGATAAACCAAATGATTAATTAACAATGCTCGTGCAAATATCTCAAGTTTCGTTTTTTTTTTTGGTTACATCTCAAGTTTCGTTTTTAATTCTTAAAATAAGTTTTTTTTTTTTTAAGAAAAAATATTACTTTTTAGTTTATGTACAAAATATCGTCGGCATTTTTAACTCTATTAAAAATTTTGGTCAATCTTGACAAAAAAAAAATGGTCAATATTTTTTTTTAATAAACTAAGCAAATTATATTCGAGAAACAACAAAAAGTCCCTCGAGCACAAGACGTACTAGAGGAAACTGAAAAGTGTGAATTACAATACAATAAGGCTAGAAACAGTCATAGAAACGAAGACAAACATTACACAACATCTTGTAAACAACATAAGGGATAGTCAAAATCGAACATAATGTAGTTCGCTTTCAACCACCAATACGTTTGGAGTTTAACCTTTTATAGGGCAAGCTGATCAATGCGATTATGAAAAATTTTCTTGTTGCGGTCTTTCCAAATAACAAATAAGACCGAAATCCAGATAATAGTAAAAGTTGTCCTGGAATTTTTTTGAAAAACCTCCAAGTGCACAAAACTGATTGGAATGAATATTTAAGTCGCCATGAAAAACCGTAACAATACCAAGTCAATGCGAGATCAAGAGCCATAATCGACCGTAGTGGTCGCACTTAAAATACAAATTGTCCTTGTCCTTTAACTAACCGCATAAGTTCGTGCAAGACACAAGGGAAACATCAAGAACATTCCTCTTACGCAAATTATATTATCTTTTGTAGCAAGTCTATTCAGGAAGAGACGCCAGACAAATATATTCACCTTTAACGAAACCGCTTTAAGCCACAAAAAATGATCAAACTCTTCAGTGATGTTAATGTCAACCGCTGTTAAATAAGAATAAGCAGATTTCACAGTATAGTTGTGAGACGAATGGAGCTTCCACACCCACCTATCAGACATACCATCCTCAAACAAAAGCAGACATTGTAACACCCCGTTTTCCCAACATAAAAATTTCATAATAAAAATCAGAGTTTCTCAATCATAACGGAATGTCACATTCTTTTCTTAAAATCATAAACTGAATAAATAAATATTTATCCTTCAAAATCCAACAACGTAATTATTTTAAACTTCGCAGCGGAATAATTCAACATCTTAAATAATCTTTGGCACAAAGGCCTCAACATAAAATCTCATAAAATCTTAGTTCAACAATAATTCTTGAAAACTTCTAAAAATAATACGTAAGGAACATAAAAGCTATAACAAAATTCACATCCCGTTACGTATCAGAGCACCTAAGACACACACTTGTGAGGAGTCCACTCACGACCGCAACTAGTCTTGGTTACCTGCAAGTTACCCATACGAAGAGCAACATTTCCAAGCAGAAGGGGTGAGATTTCACAAACAACAATATTAAGCATATAATTCATCAATTACATTTAACAACATAAACATCATCAACATATCATAATAATAATCATGTAACATCATATCATCATCATCATAAACAACTTCATACTAATCATCGACATTAACTTCATAATCAATCATCAACATCAACTTCCTAATCAACTTGACGACTTTGACTCGACTATGCAACTTTAACTCGACTATGCAACTCTTAACATCTTAAATCATCTTGACAATGCAAATACATGTGGTACCAATCAGGGCATCAAGCCCCCAACATATTTGAGCGTAAAAAGGCTTCAGGGCATCAAGCCCCAACATATTTGAGCAAAAGCTCCAGGGCATCAAGCCCCCAACATATTTGAGCAAAAGCTCCAGGGCATCAAGCCCCCAACTTTGAATGAGTATGCATGGACTCAACTTCTTACAACTTGAAACATCATGAACATCTTATATGACTCCAATAATTTGGATAACATCTTACAACTTTACAACTTAGACCGACATTTACAACTTTATGATATTAATAGTTAACAACAGCAGAACAGCAACATAGGCAGCGTATAACAGTTCTTATATATCATGTAATCATTAAATAACGAATCACATCAACATGATCATCATAAGTAATACTTAAGGTGCATATTTAACAACATCACATTACTATTAATATTAATCATCTTAATTCAGGTCTTCTGGACAGCTTCTAACATCATCAATAACTTTCATTTCCTACCCCAAGGTCATCTCAAGACTACACGTGCGAAAAGGATCGCAAGACAACAATTCAAGGCAACCTACCACTAGTTAGACTCATCACAGCATAAGTTAAATACTCTTAAACACCTTAATTAAACTCATAGTACACAAGCTTTGAAGTATGGAGACAATCCATAAGTTTTGGTTTAACTTAGAAATAGTTATGCCGAATTTTCATAAAGTTTTACTAAGACCCACTTGGAGTATTTTCATCATAACTCAAAATCTAAAAATCATTTTTGAGCCAAACCAAGACCATTAGAAAGCTAACACAATTATCTAAAACTTTCATGTTTACACCAAAGGCAAATTCAAAACGGAAAAGGGTGAAAAATGTGAATGTTTTCTAGATTGGCCTGACAGAAAATAGGGGGCCGATTTTGACAAACCGGGGACCGATTTTTGCAGAACTAAAATTGGAAATTCAGATCAGAAATTGGTGGCCGATTTTGACAATTAGGTGGCCGATTTTGGGCTTCTCAGCAGTTCCAAAATCAGTTTAACAATGCGTTTTTCACTTAAGAATCACTCTTAAATCCCAATTTTCATCAACTCAAATTCCAAAATTGATAGAAAACTCTACCTATGATTATTCTATGAACTGAACACCAACTGGACATGAATTTGATAGACTCCTATTCAACTAACAACCTATAACGACTTCAAACCCTAATTCTCAAATTCTCACAAACTCAACCTACAACATGTTAAATCTAATTATCAGAATTACAGTCTTAATAATACTGAATGTTAGTCTCACTCTTACCTTAGAATTACCGATTGTCAGCCTCCTCTCTTGGTTCTTCTCTCCTCTTGTTCTCTTCTCTCTGAACCTTGTTTTCTCCAAATCTTTGTCTTTGCACCTAATAATCTTTCAACCTAATCTCTCCTCTATTTATATTACTAATTATTCTTCTTAAATCTAATTAGGCCCAATAACTCTCTTCTTTCTATTTCAGCCCCCAAATCTACTTATTCTAGTATTTATTATATTTCTTCACTAAATATATAATAGGGGTTACTAATAAATATAAACACACAACAAAATATCACTCATCAAATAAATTAATTAAATTATAAAAAGACTCTAAACTCAATAAAATAAATAAATAACAAGGAGGGCGTTACAGACATCCTGCCAATTTGGTCAACATTTTTTGTCATTGAAAATGTTAAAGACAAATGTTACAATCACTAAATACTGTGATTTTATTTAGAGATTGAAAATAAAATTTTGAATATTTATAGAATTAAAAACATATTTAATCCTTATTTTTTTTAAGATCTATAATATTTTACAAATTATACGACAACTTATTTTCAAGGTAATAAAAATTGGGCCAGACCGATTGATTAAATTGACGATCATATATGTGTCTAGTCTAATTGCCCTTGAAAGCCATTGTATATTAGAATCGAAAAATTATTTGGAAAACCAGGTAAAAATCATGATCGACATTTTACACAAGTTAGATCGGGCTTGCTCTGCTTAAAAGAGAGAAAAAAAATGACGTGGTTGCAGCCTTGAAGGAGTAGGATGAAGAAGAGAATTGTGTTTTTGAGAGACAAAATATAGGTTTAATTACCTTTTTTGTCCTCTAACTATTTAATTAGTATCGGTTTGGTCCTCTAACTAAAATTTGATTTATTTTGGTCCCTTAACTTTCTCTTTTGAATTATTTTGGTCCCTTAACTTTCTCACCGTTACTACATTTGGCCCTTTCTGTTAGTTTTTGGTCCTCTAACTTTATTTATTAGTATCATTTTGGTCCTCTAACTTTATTTATTAGTATCATTTTGGTCATATAACTGATTAATTATTATGATTAAATAGTGACTGATATTATTAGTAACTGTTATGGTTCATATGTATGTGTGAAACAGGAGGTCTGGTACCCACCTAACACAATCCCTAACGTTTATTTGAATAAAACTAACAGAAAGGACTAATGTAGTAACTGTGAGAAACTTAGAGGACCGAAATAAATCAAATTTTAGTTAGAGGACCAAACTGATACTAATTAAATAGTTAGAGGACAAAAAAGGTAATTAAGCCCAAAATATACTATGTGAATTGATATGCAACAATGCAAACTGCTATATAAAGGGAAAGATTATGTCAATTGTAATGGGTTTAGGGTTTTATTTTTAAAAGCTTTTACTTTTCCCATTTCATGGTTTCCTCACGCATTCTATTTTTTTGCCATATATCATTTGTTCAGATTATATAATTTGAACTTTTTTTTAGGGATTTTTGAATTATATAATTTAAAACATTTTGTCCTAAATTTGAGAACAATTGTGGCAAATGTTATTATGATTTTAGGGCATTATGATAACATAATTGAGAATGACAAAAAATAAAATAAATGTAAAGGGATAAACATGATAAAAATAACATTAATTGAACAATATATTACATTAACATAATGTTTACTAGCGAAAAGACGGGCACGGGCACTCACATGTCTGTTTTTCCGCTCTTTTTACTGCGCTAAAATTTGAAAATTATGATATGTTTTTTTAATGAAATTTTGATTTGGATTAAAACTAAAAATATTCATGTTTGTTGCTTTCTAGTTACTAGCGGAAAGACGGGCACTATCGTGCCCGTCTGTCCGCTCTTTCTACTGCGCTAACGCATGTGATTATTTTATTATTTTATTATGTTTGTTTGTATAATTTTGATTAAAATTTTAAATTTTTAAATATTAATGGAAATTATTGATATATTGATTTATAAACAAAATATTGTCAAGTTATATAACAATTATTTATGAACTCAACATATTTTAGCTTGTCTGCATCTATACCTATTAATAAAGGCAATACTTTTCTTTTGGTGTAGCCTTTTTTCTTTCCTATTATACCCTCACTAATTGCAAATATTCCAAAAAAAATATACAGGTGGAACTGGCTGTAGGTTTACCAAATTTGTAAAATGTAACTGTTCTTTCCTTTTTTTTAGCAAGTAACTGTTCTTTCTTATTAAAACAACCGCATGCACTAGAGAGATAGAGATATCCAATAGTAACTGTTTTTTTTTTTTTTGGAAGGATGCTTTTACGCGTTTTAAACAATTCCACGTTAACTTCTCTCCAAAAAAAATCCATTGTAACTAATTTGTCATTCTTATTTTTCAGGATGAAATTAACAAGGCATATGGTGATGGGTGAAGATAATTGATCAACATAAAATGATTCTCATGTTAAATTTATTCGGTCTTTTAGAAATGGAAAATCATTCGATTGACTTACTTGAAAGTTAGGTGTTTAATTTATGTTTTAATTTGAAATAGATTTGTTGGTATAAGATGTCCAAATGAATGATTGTCCATCATGTTTTGTATTTTCATGAGTTTAATTGAGTATATTTCTGTCCCAAAAAAAGAAAAATGGGTGTATATGTTATTCTTTTTTTACATGTATGTGTTCATTTTACATAGGAGAAATTGGTAAAGCAAAATAGGAATGAAATTGAGATTGACAATGAGCAATTAAAATTGTAACTCTCATCAGCCTATGGATTCTAACTTATGCACGCCGGTTCCCTCTCCATTGGGTTTAAACTTTTAAAAACATGTGTGGGATTAATTAAGTTTTTGATTGTGGGTTGCATATTGGAATCACAACCACCACAAGAAAGAGACTCAGTTATAGAATTTCTACATGTATTTCTGAATGAAAAAAATCCATACTATTGTGTGCAATCCAAATAAAGAAGGAGAAACGACTTTGGGTCAACGACAACTACACTGAAGTGGCAATAGAGAGATGCAAATAAAGAAGGAGACCATGGTGGCCAATGAAGGACACACTACAAAGCTACGTTGACGGTTGCATTGTTGACGGTACAACCTCTGATTCCCTGTTTCTTTAAGGAATTCTCACATTGTTTGCTTCCAATCTCTCACTTAATCTCACACACTAATTACAACGATTCCTAAGTATAGAGTTGTCCCTTTGATTCATCGTATTTGTTTTCCCATTCTTCCAATGGTTTCTTCTCACACGAATTATTTTATCATTCCATTCCGGATTCTTCCAGTGATAAATGTTGCCGAAATTTCAATGACGCATGCTTTCATGTTCAGTTTTTTCATGGCTTCCTCTTTTATCAATTCTTTATTTCTATTATATTCTCCATTTTTTCTACTATATTCATCATTATTTCTTCTTCAATTTTTGCAATTCATTATGATTATTGTATTTTAGGAAATGCCACCGTCATTAAGAAATTAACATTAATTGTGTAAGGAGAAAGGTATAAACATAAAGGGTATCGAGGGATGCTGATTTGTACATAGCATTATAGCAATAAAATTTATGTTTCTATGGTGAAGGTATAAACATAAAGGGTATCGAGGGATGCTGATTTGTACATAGCATTATAGCAATAAAATTTATGTTTCTATGGTGGAAATTTAACAGATTTCTATTTTGAGATTTTGAATTGGAGTTGCTGGTCTATTATATTTTTTTTAATCTCACTAATTTTTTTCTGATACATTTTAACAAATATTCCATCATTTTATGGTTCAGTTAATTTATAGCTGCTCACATGATTTCTCATTTTGTTTGCTTTTCTACTCTATTTCATTATGTTCAATTTTCTACTATGTGATTTATAATAAAATGTAGACGTTTGCTTATAATAGTGATTGGAGGGTGTATTTGCCAAAGGTTCACAATGCACAAACTCCTCTAATAACTTGCCAGATGATGCAATTGCAAAAAATTTACACAACATTTAATCAACGATACATTAAAAAGCGTACATTCATGTGAAAATTTTGAAAAGGGGAAGCATTATAAGAATACCGGTTTAGGATAATGGGTTACAAAATTTAACCACCACACCTAATAGATTAGATACACGGTTATATAAATTTTGTCAAATGTAGTTTCTTTTTCAAATTCTAATTTCCAATCACAGTACACCAAAACAAAAAGAAGTTCATAGACATAACAGTCATAACTTGATGGAAATTTGTGCTAATGAGAGAGTTAGAACGACTTCCTGCCTTTAACGACCACAACAGGGAGGCGACGATAAAGACATGGATATGTGACGGTGACACCAACATCCCACTATCATGCAATGACATCAATTTTGGTAGTGGCATCGTGGAGGGTATGACCCCGATTCTCTCATTCTTTTTTTGAATTTCTCAAACTATTTTCTTTGATTCAATTGATTTATTTCACATTTGTTCCCTTCTTCTATTTATTTCATGTTAATGATGTGATTATGTTACATATTAATTTCATTCAACGATCAAGAAGAAAAAAACCCAACAATAACAGGTGTTGTTGAACGGTCCCTGTTGTACGCTTCATTTTCCTCTTTTTTTTCTGTTTGATTCAGATTCAGTGCATTGATCAGTTCTTTGGCAATTACAAAATCCAGCAGCTGCTGCAAATATAATAACTACATTGAGTACATTTGGAGGGATGCGGCGGAACAACGAATGACAACTTATATTTCATAACTTCATTGCATATGACTACAAGTTCTTTTTCCTTTTACATTGTTTGGTCTCTCTTCTTTCAAAAAAGGCCGAATTCAGCATGTTCTTATTAGTATCTGAATAATTTCTCTTTTCATTCCAATATAAAAATGGTAACTACCTATGATTAGAGTAAATCTCTGATTGTATAGGCAGAACAGAGAGCATGTTTTTTTTTGTAAAAAAACAACGTTCCATGAGTGGTGACCCTATGTTAAGTTAAATAGGGGGACCATTCTAATTATTATCAAAATACTTGAGATTTTTAGTTGAGCGTATGAAATTGTAAATCCAACCATACAATTTGATAAAACTCCTAGATAAAAGGAAATATAGGCAACTTGAAGCATTTCACTCATGGGAGCCTTCCAAGTTCTGTATTCAACCTCAAACTCACTCAATTTGTTCTAAACATCACCCAAAGATTACCCTTACATGCAAACACTAATTTTCACATAATCCATCTAATTGCAACAATATAATATAAAAATCCAAACTGAACATAGAACCGAATAATTGAATTATTCTTGAACAAACTTAATTAGAATCAAATGTTTTTATATGAAAAAAATGTCTCTAAAAACTTCACTGAATAATTGATGAATCTAGAAAATGATTGGTTGTATGGTCGTGCAACTAAGCAACCAAACAACGATTTGACAGATAGGTCAATAGGACAGTTACGTTATATGGTCGTCTCATGTGTGGCCATGAGAGAGAGAGAGAGAGAGAGAGAGAGAGAGAGAGAGAGAGAGAGAGAGAGAGAGAGAGAGAGAAATATTTGAATCCTAGGATAGGAAAGGAGGGTACATGAATGAAAAAAAAGGGAAGTTGTGGTTGTATGCAAGGGCTCTTGCCTTTTATTTCTTCAAGAGTTGTCAAACAAGAACACCACTTATATGCCCCGGTTTAATTAACATTCCACTTGCTATGTTACATTGACTTTTTCAATCAAAAATATCACAAAGTATGAATAAGTGATATGACTAATGTGTAAATATTCTTTCACTCTTTTTGAAATGTCTTCGTCCTTTGCAAGACTTGGATGTGTTATCAAAGTTTTGTTTTCTTCTAATACTTTGCCTTATATTTTACTAATTTTATATTTTGTGACAGACTCAAATGGCTCGAAAAATAATATAGATATATGTGTATTGGTTTTTGTAAATTGTGTTAGCGCTGGGAAAGATTTAATGTCTTCATCAAACCCACCCCCATAACTGTCACTCATGTTTTATGCGTATTCATCCTCCATAGATACATGAGTATGCATCACAAAATTAAGTATATTTAAGTAACTCCATGTTAAAGAAGTGCATGGATTACATATCTTACATTTTTTATCAAGTTTGATCCTTCTCTTTTTGATCAAGCTTGATCATTCTTTTAATTCTAATAATTTTCTCCAAGATATATCAAGGAAAACTAAACCAACATTGATGTTGAAAAACATACTGTTTATGAGTTACATGCGTTAGCGCAGTAGAAAGAGCGGACAGACGGGCACGGGAGTGCCCGTCTGGACGCTAGTATAAAATAAAGAAAAAATAATGATCTTTTATTGTTTATTCTAATAGTAATTAGTAACATCATAACATAAATCTATAATTGCGATAAAATAATATCTTTAAAAACTACATTTTTCTTAAAGTCTTCATCTTCTCCTTCTATTTTCCCTTCATTAATGAGAACTTTTGTTGAATTTTGAGAAATTCCTCTCGATAAAGCTACATATAATTGACCATGACTGAAAACATGTCGTGGAAGATAGATCTTCTCCTTCTATTTTTTAGAGGATTTAAAGTTCAATCTTTAACATAATATTTTGCTCACGTTTGTCACTAATATTTTTTTTCCAAAGGATTTAAAGTTCAATTTTTAACATTATTTTTTGCTCACGTTTGTTACTAATTTTTTTTAGAGTGTTTAAAGTCCAATCTTTAACATTATTTTTTTCTCACGTTTGTTACTAATCTTTTTTTCAGAGGATTTAAAGTCCAATCTTCAACAATATTTTGGGAAATACTTCAGTATTACTAATCTTTTTTTAGAGGATTTAAAGTACAATCTTTAACAATATTTTTTGCTCACGTTTATTACTAATATTTTTATCAGAGAATTTAAAGTCCAATTTTTAACATTATTTTTTTCTCATGTTTGTTACTAATCTTTTTTTTTTTTGCTCATGTTTGTTACTAATCTTTTATTAGAGGATTTAAAGTCTAATATTTAACATTATTTTTTGCTCATGTTTGTTACTAATATTTTTTTAGAGGATTTAAAGTCCAATCTTTAACAATATTTTTTGCTTACTTTTGTTACTAATCTTTTTTTAGAGGATTTATAGTCCATTTAATATAGTGCTAACAAATCTTTTTCTAAAAGATTTTGAATCATAATATTTTTCTCACGTTTGTTACTAATATTTTTATCAGATGATTTAAAGTCCAATTTTTAACATTATTTTTTGCTTAGTTTGTTACAAATCTTTTTTTTTTTGCTCACGTTTGTTACTAATATTTTATTAGAGGATTTAAAGTCTAATCTTTAACAATATTTTTTGCTCACGTTTGTTACTAATTTTTTTTTAGAGGATTTATAGTCCAATCCACATCGGCTATTATTTTTGTTTAAAAAAAATTAAAAAAACTCATAGACCCGTGAGAAATAAAGTAGAATAAAACATAAACTTTGGATTATTTTTTTCATAAGTGATTATTGTTCAACTTTGATTTTCTCAAATTCTGATTCATTCATTCATTCTTCTAACAAAAAAAAAAGTAAAAACAGAGCTTGAATTGTATTGTTGGCGGAAAGTAAATTGCTCGAAGGATAAAACAAAGGGAAATGTTAACCAGTGCCCCGGGGGCACTGGTTAAGGTCAAATATAGTAGGATTTGCATTGAGAGATGTGTAATCAATGCATTAAAAACTGAAAAAGTATGTTTTTTTTATTTAAAATTTCCTCTTTTGGCTTCCTTAACCAGTGCCCCGGGGGCACTCCAGGCACTGGTTAACATGACCCTAAAACAAAAAGATATTCAATTCATGAAGTGGATCTTAAAATTATTCCATTCAATGGTGCTTCAGAAGTATTAATCAAGTTCTTGAGCCTTGGAACTTTCTAATTTTTTAGAGGTGATGAGATGTGATCAGAGGGTACTATGATTAATTCTTGATCGATTTGAATTCATGAGAAGAGACAAAAAGAATGTAAATATAATTTTCAAACTTTTTCTTAGTTTGATCTGTTGTTAACGGTGGTAAAAGAAAGTTAACGGTGACGATTAGTGACATTGATTATTAATCCACGTGTTATTTTATAATTGGCTATTTGTATTTAAAATTAAGGGTATTTTTGGAAAGAAAATTCCAACCCAAAAGTGTGCTGAAAGGGGTAGTTTTCTTTATATATAATATAGATATAGATATAGATATAGATATAGATAACAAACCAAATTAAACATGATTATATATTTCAATAACACCAACAACAATCTTTATTATAGAAAAAGTTGTTTAAGTGTATAATTGGGATAATAAAAAAGTAAGTATAAATATACTCATTTAGTTTGTTACACTTTTTAAATGATAAAAAAATTAGACATATATATATATATATATATATATATATATTCATATCGTGTTTGTTACATTTTTTTAATATTTAAATCTATTTTTATCTATTTGTTACATGTGTTATTTGTATTGAAAATTGAGGGCATTTTTGAAAAGAAAAATTCAATCCAAAAGTGCTGAAAGGAGTAGTTTTCTTTATATATAGTTTAGATTACAACAAATTACGTTAATATAATGTTTATTACAAGAAATTATTAGATATCTAAAGTCAAATCTCTAGTGGAAGAAGATGAAGGGGGAAAGAGGATAGGGTAAAGTTTGTTTCCTCTCGCGTCCTAGTAAGGGAAAGGAGGATGGATAAAGCAAACCTTACATGTAGACAGAGCAAAATTACACGAGACATTGTTCTTTGATCATTCATACCACCCCTAAATAAAAATAAAAGAAACCAACGATGGAACATTGTAGAGAAAATTTATAAAAGAAAATAAGAGAATGTGAGATGGAACGAAAATTTGTAAATGATAGATGAGTATTTATAGAAAGAAATACCTTGGATCCTCTCGGGCAAAACCTCCACCGGGTTTAATTAAGTGCAACGTTGATGCCGCAATTTTCAACAATAACACAATCATGGGATATGGTATATGCTTTAGAGATTCAACGGGGCAGCTAATGGTATGCAAAGAGTTTTGTTTGAATCTGGCAGCAAGATACTTGTTAATGCACTTCATACCTCTAATACTCCTCTAAATGAATTTGGGGACCTTGTACTTCAATGTAAAACTTTGTTAAGTAACCCTGATTTTGTAATGTCATTTGTTCGGAGGCAAGTAGATAAGTTTGCTCATTACATTGCTAGTGTAGCCTTATCTCATCCTATCCCCATATCTTTCATGATGTATCTACTACTCCCTCGGTTTCAAAATGAGTGTCGCTTTAACCAATTGCACACAAATTAAGGAATTGAATAAAGTAGTCAAATGTCATATCAATTTTACCAAATTATCCTAATCAACTATTGGTTTGTTTTTCATTAAAGAAAAAATAACACTTTGGAAGTAGTGTAACATAGTATTAATTGAAGGGTACAATTGAAAAGAAAAAGTTATTATTGCATTAAAAATCGAAAGTGACATTCATTTTGAAACAAATTTTTTTGGCTAAAGCGACACTCATTTTGAAACGGAGAGAGTATTTTATACTTTTTAATTATAATATTTTTTTTGGAAGATACTCTTTAATTATAAATGAAATGTATTTGATTCTGCCTTTGCTCAATAAATATTCTCCTGTAGGTTGTCCTGCGTTAGTTACAACCGTTGGATCTATACACGGATAAGAGAGAAAAAGTATAATAAAGTACTATTAAATAGTCTGAACAACAAATACAACATTTTCACAAAATAGTAGGAGTGAATTTTGTGAAAGCTGAAATTCCATGCGGAGCCTCGATCGATCGCAACAACAACAGCAGCATGACCGAAAGCTCTCCGTCTCCGTCTCCACCATCCTTTCACGCTTTCTGTCTGTAACCCTAACCCTAACCCTCTCTCCCTTCTTATTTTCATAATAACTAACTCTCCTTTCCTTTTCTTGTTTTTGCATGCAATGTAGCTTTGGACCGGCCTTTGAAACGTACTCTCTCCGATTTTGCTAATTTATCAATCTCTGATTCCTCTCAAAATTGTATGTATTCTTCTTTTCTTTTTGTTATTTTGTTGCACCGACACTTCTGAACTATGAAGCACAGACACTCCTCGGATTAGGTGTGCCCCAATGTGGGACATGCGTCCGTGTCTGACACCGACATGACAATTACACTGAATTATGTCATTTTCTTAAATTATTATCGGTGTCTGTGTTGTGTCCATTGTCCGTGTTTGTATCTGTGCTTCATAGCTTATGAACGTGATTACATTCAATTTTGTATTTTTTTAATTTACGACCGGCGTTGAAGTGTCTGATTCGAGACACCAGACACCCACAATATGATTACATTCAATTGTACTCTGTGTCAGTGCTTCATAGCTCGTATATAAATATTAATTAAGGTATGATGTCAAATGTAGTAAAATGCAATTGTGGAAATATGAATGAAGTTCCACATTTGTTAAAATAATGGGTATGATTGTTTGGATTGGTTGAGGGTTTTCGAGATTAGGGTTTTGAACAGCTAATTGACAATGTAGGGTTGGAAATCAATGAGAGGCCATTCAAGCGTTCTCTATTGGATTTTGGAAATCTATCCATCTCTGATTCTTCCTCTTATCAAAATGGTATGTTTCTTTTCTTTTTCTCTCTCAATTGAGTTGTTCTGTTGATTATTTGTGTTATCAAATGGTTTTAACCTGTTCATAGTTCCGCTCTCTTGTTCAAACAAATTATTTTTGGCTCTTGTATATTATTAATGTAAAATGTTAGATGCAAAATGCAATTTTTAGAATTTTAAAGTTCTTCATTTGTTTAAAATCGCTAAGTTAAGACAAAGTAGTGTAGAGACTCAATACCCTGAGCGTATGTTTGGATTGATTGGGGGGATGTTCAATACAAAATGCTGTCGCATAGCGGAATTTGAACAAACCGCTATTTTCCACGATTGACAACTTATCCGCTCCATTGATAAGACTTAAGAGTTCCCTCCCAATTCACTCTTTCTGGCTTTTTCTTGCTGGTCATCTCCTACAATTTTCATAGTATGCGGTAGAAGTTTAACTTAGTTCATCTTCCTATTAATGACATGACGATTTTGATCTATATGTTAGTTTTAGCCTAGTTAATAAACTTATGGATTTTGATGTAAAATATGCCCCAGGAGTCCTTGCATTTCACATGAATTTTTATATGATGTTTCAGTGCGTTCATAATTTTTTTTATACACACACACACACACACAACCAAGATTAACTCTGTACTATTTGAACATTGTTCATTATGTCTTTTAGAGGCTTCAGATACCACCTTTGCAGAAATCTCTCTATGACAGTTAACCTAGTTACCAATTTCAATGATTATTTCACCATAGTGACAGCAAATACAATTTATATGCTTCGTTAATCTAACTGGCTGAACTGGATTAAGGGAATCAGGTTCACGGCCGTACACTCAATTCTCTGCTATAACTGTGATTCTAAAAATGATCAAACCCTTTTAAATTTCCACCATTCTTTATGAAGATTATTTGTAGTCCAATATCACCCACAAAACCACACGCCACTCCCCTGCTTCTCCTCTGATAGTACGACCAAAGCCAGCCCTCCCTAGGTGATCATAACAACTGCCATCATTATTCAGTTAAGCCAATCCAATCCTAGGAGGATATTGTTTAAAACCTAGAATCACAACTGTAATTTTATTGAATAATAATAACTCGATATATGACTTATACTGATATCCATGATACATCAGTTCTGGAATAGATGTATACATTAAACAATTTTAGATAAAGAAAAAAACAGAACGAAAAAAATGCTAAAGGCACTTTAGAAGGCTCAATTCCCTGCTGCACGTGTCATAATGACAGGATTTAAGTTAAGTTGTAACTTGTAACAATTAATTCCTGAAGCTGGTTTTTACTCATTCTCCTCATCATGTGTGCAATCCCCTGATAACTCTTCAATTTCTTTCTGTCACACACCTACTTACCGGTGGATTTCTTTTTTAGACTTTCACTAAACCTCGGAAGAGCTGAGGCATTTAATATATTAATAAGGGTACTCTAGCAAATGCAGTTCATTTTATCATAGAGAAATTAGTACACTCCATGTTTTTTTAAAGATGTATGCATTTTAATTGACAAGACAGGAGTATATATCTGTTGTAGTAGTCTTGTGTTAGATGAGAGCTGACATTTAGAGGTCTTTGTTTCCAACCAGTTGGTGCTGACTCAGAAACAAATTTGGCTGAAAGCTCTCCTGCTGCTCCTCCATCCAAGCATGTGTTCGTTAGGGTGAAACGAAAACCCTTTCAGCCTCCACTTGATGCTTTCTGTAACCCTCTCCCTTCTTCTGTTCATCACTCTCCTTTTGTATCTCATTCTCATTCAACAGTAGTTGTGGTTTTTACATGACACTGTCAATGTAGGGTTGGAAATCAATGAGAGGCCATTGAAGCATCCTCTCGTGGATTTTGGAAATCTATCAATTGCCAATTCTTCTCAAGACAGTATGCTGGTTTTCTTTTTCTCTCAATTGGTTTTGTTTTATTATTTATGTCATGCCTGCCTAACGATATAATTCCTCCTTTCCTTTTTAGTAGAATTTCATAACAAGAAGGTTTTGGTGCAACATCTGAAGACAATTAGCAGCTCTGAGGTCACTATTTATATTGTGCGATCATTTCTGGTTAGTATCCCATCTAGATGATAGTGTACAATTCTTTCTCCCTATGATATAAGAGTGTTGTGATGCGTTTGTTTTTGAATTAAACTCTTCCCTCTCATGTCAATTCGCTCTCCATTTACAACATCATTGCACTATGATTTGATAAAATGAATACATAACACTTCGTTGATTGACTGGTTTTTCAGGAACCTCGTTCCAGAAGTGCTTCTAAATCTGAGTCGAAAGTTGAGAAAAGGAAGAATTTCAAAAAAGTTAATGTAAGCCCCCTCTTCTTTGACTTCTTTCCCCCTCCTGCATGTGCACGGACACGTGTGCTGCATGCTTAAAGCCATGAATTGTCCTCTTCCCAATGGTTTATTTGCTAACATGTTTCACATTTTACTCATGTTGTCTTTCATCATTTCGTATTTTCAATAACCATAGAAGCAAGACCAGTTCTTGTTTAAAGGTAATCAAGAAAAAGAGGTTTGTTACATGCCCTTATATATTTTTTCGAGAAATGCTAGCAACACACATTCTAACACACACTTTCCAACACACTCTCTTCGATTGGTTAAAATTCATATGGGTCCCACCAAATCACGTGGGTCCCATATAAATTTGGTGGGTCCCATGTGATTTTATACTACTCTAGACTTACAGTCCTCTAACCTAATGTTATGATTGGTTTTGGAACTGTTTGAATTTTTTGTTTTTGTTTTGTAGTTGTGATGTAGAACTGCATTTCATTTGACTCTCCTAATTACTTTCAATTTTATTTACCTTGATCTAAAATTAAAGAACTTAAGGTATAGGAAAAATTGTCGCTCGTTTAGTTTCAGTCATCTACTATTTCAAATCTTGACGATCCCAAGTTCTTCAATTCCAAAATAACTAAAATTTTATCTATGTTTATTGGATAATATATATCCGCGTAATCACTTGTAACTTAAAAGTGCATCATTTCCTTTATCAAGAAAAAAAACCCCAGTGTCTGAGATGATAAGATTATAATAGCCAAACTTTCAAACTCATTTATATATGACTTGGGACAATTCTGTTTAAGGCAGTTGTAGATTATGTAGTACATCGCTATATTAATCCATCCCATTATGAGTGTCACTTAGTTTTCAGTGTAATATGCTTTACTTTTTTCCAACTGTACCATCTTGTTAATACTATGTGCATCACTTCCAAGTCACTAACCTCCACTTTACATTTATGATAATGGTGAATATATCGATGCTTAATACACCCTCCGGTCATTATCATAAGTAAAAATGTACTTTTTAGATTCATTCAATAAATAATGTATGTGGTCTATATTATAGGCCACATACATCATATATTGAATGAACATAAAATGTGGATTTTTGCTTTATAATAGGACCAGAGGGTGTAGTTAATAATGTTAATTTGATAAAAAAAAATTGTTCTCTTTCTTTCATTTATAGATTCTCCTTAATTTTTGTGAAATAATATAATATGATGCTCATAATAGGACGGAGTGGTGAGTGATATTTAACCATTGAAGTAATATCTATAAGGAGTTTCCTTTCAGAAGTTTTTTTATGCCTCATTCTTTCTTGCAGTCTTCAGCTAAAGATGCTCGCTTTGAGCAAATATTGAAGAACAGGACTGCAATAAAGAAGACAGCAGATGATAAGGCATTACGTGAAATATGCCATTTCTATGACATTGTTCGCATTGACTGTGAAGAAAAAATTAGGGAGGTGCAACAGGAGTAAGTATTTTCATCGAAGTTTGTTCGTTATCTTTGTATATGGACAACTGTCATAGAAAAACACTTATGCTGTGATTAATGCAGAGATATCTGCTTGGAGGATCAAAGACTTTTGGCTAACTTCATGCCTTTACTAATAGATGTCATTCCTAAGGCTGCTGCAGAGATTGAAGCTGATATAAGTGTTCATTCCACACAAGGTTGTTGTTTAGTTGCAAACCACCATCAAAACACTACCGATCTTTCTACTTTTTCATCAAGTTGCATTTATTTTATTCAAGTTATTGACATGATAGAATATCATATACTTGAGCAAACATATTTTCTGGGTCAATAATGAAAAATATATTTTGAAGTTGGGGCATTTTATCAATGTTTTATTGCTTTCAGCTAACCCACTATAAATGATTTGAAATTATTGTGGTTGCTAATGTATTCTCTTATATCTAACCTGTTTCTATTTACATGGTTATGGTGCATTGTCTTATTTAACAGATACAGAGGACTATGTTTATGACCTCTATACTGTGATGGATGAGATGATCTTTGAAGAAGATTCTTCATATTGTTATCCGCTGTGAGTATTTTTTCTGTACATTTTTCACATGGTTTCATATATTCTTGCTACTTGACACTGTTTTGTATCATAGACTCAGGGTTCAAGTTGATGATGAACATTTTTATGATGGGCCTGACAATTTGGATTATGAAACTGATGACTCAAGTGGCATTTCCCCGTGTCAAGTTGACGATGAACCGTTTTTTTATGGTTTCGACGTTCCGGATTGGGAAAATGACCTCTCAAATGGTATTTCCCCATATCTTTTCTCATCTTTATCCTTAATTTAGATTACTATTGACTGAAAACTCATTTACACTTGTCAATTAAACTGTAGACAATTCAGTCAATGATTGTGCCGCTGAGTTTTCGGAAGAAGAAGATTCGCCCAAGTTTTCGGAAGAAGAAGGTTCACCCAAGTTTTCAGAAGAAGAAGGTTCGCCCAAGTTTTCAGAAGAAGAAGGTTCGCCCAAGTCACAAGAAGAAGTTTTGCCCAAGTTTTCGGAAGAAGGTTGAGTCTAAATCAGAAGAAAGAAAGAATGACAGTTCTTGTAATGAATTGTCAGATGTAAAAATGTAGGCAATGATGATGAACATCATGTTTTTTCTAAAGACGGTGCTTTTGATCCATTGTATGATTAGGATTTTGATGATTACGAAGGTCAAGGTGCAGGCAATGATGATGTTGAGGATGTGGACGAGGAACATTAGAAGTGGTCTTACCGATGAAGCCATCAGATTGTACATAAGTTCCTGTTAAAAATTGCTGGCTTTTAAGATTTTATAATCTTTCAGAAAAAAAAAACATTTTGTATATATTTAGGTTGTTTTTTTATAAGCATATTATATATTTAGTTGTCGATATTTAGCATCGCTTAGTTTGTTGACTTGGTACATTTGAGGCAACTAGGCTCAATTCTAATGAGTATTCACAAAAATCGTCTGATATTAGGGTTGGTTATTTGTCCAATTAATGTTTTGAATCTAAAGATCATGTTGAATGAACACAGTGTAATTACATTGCTTTCAAATTGACCTAATACATGCCATTCAAATCGCATGAAAATATTCCTCCCCTTTTTTACCATGGGAAACCAAGCCTGATTATTTGTCGTTACATTACTAAAACCTTAACAAGACAGGACCTCTAACCTTTTTTTTTTTTGAAGGAACCTCTAACCATAATTTTGTTTAGTTGATTCGTTTAAATTACATTTAGCCACACATAAATGTGATGTTAAATTAAGGGGTTTAAATTACATTACACGTAAATGCGATGTTAAATTAAGGGGTTGGGTAACTCAACTGGTTTGAGTCAAGTATTAAGGAGTTGGAGGTCTAGGGTTTAAGTCCCAACAAAATAAGTTAAGGAGTTGGAGGTGGGTTCAAGTTCCGACAAAAAAAAAAAACTAGCATGAAAATTAGCACAACAATATTTGGTTCATTAATTTTTCTTAAAAAAATAATATATTTGTCATTAATGTATGTGTGAGATGTGAGTCGTATGAAAACAACATTTTTTTTTCTTTTTTGGTACAACGTATGAAAACAACTTTATTGCGATCCATTGAAATATGCATAATCCCAATTAGATTTTTTTTTTTTAGAGAATCCCAATGAATTTCAGTTACCCACTTATCCGGCTTGAGTAAAAAACTGTAACCACAATTTGTAAAAAGAAAAAAAAGAAAAAAAAAATTGTAACCACAATGCACACACATGACCGAAAACAACATAAACGGTTTGAAAAAATTGAGACGCTGTGGTTGTCCCACCATAACAAAAAATCTGGAAATTTTCAGCCTTTGTGGTAGCCATACATTTTACTTTACTCTCTTGAGAGAATGGCAATGGCATCGTCCAACATGATGAACATAGGTCTTGCTTCATCATACAAGAAGAAAAAGGTGATTCATGTTATTTTTAATTAATTAATTTTTGGTGTTACGTTTTTTCACTCTTTCTTGTTTTTAATGTGAGCAGTTCGAGGTATCATGCAGTAGAAAGAGAGACAGAGACAGAGAACGAGGTAGTAACAGCATCCACCCATATAAAGTTATTGAGATTACTCCTCCACCCAAGTCTCTTGGCGTTCGTTGTCTCCCCCCCGTAAGCTTCCATTCCATTCCATTCAGTTTTCACCACTACCTATTTGGATCAAATTATTTAACTTTGTTATATTCGTTATATGAAGCACGAACACTCCTTAGATTAGGTGTGTCCCAGTGTCGGACATGCACACCGACACGACTATTACACTAAATTATGTTATTTTCTCAAATTATTATCAGTGTCGGTGTCTGTGTCATGTCCGATGTCCGTGTTGTGTCTGTGCTTCATTCGTTACTCTCTTTGGTCTATATATAATAGGAAGTTGAATCTACATCAACTTTTGTTGACCCAACTTTCTCTTATATATTCTTCTAACGGTTTCTTGTGTTATAATATGTGATTGTAATCTACCAATAATTGATTGGTGGGATTTGGACCCCTCAACCAAGTGGGTATGGGTCTGATCTCTGACTCTTGTGTATGGAGAAAATTCAGTTGGAGGAAAACCCATCTAACATGTTCTTTGACAAAGATTAGTTATGGTTAAACAACGTGGAAACTTCATAGTTCATACCTATAATATGATAAACCAAAAAAATGTGATTGCGATCTCAAGTGTTATTCTCAACTCAACTGTTGTAGTGTCATTAGTTAAAATCATGGTAGTTGCATTTCAATTCAATATAGGATTGAACTCGATTCATAGAAATGCTTAGTGTGTATCCATTTTGAACTTGAATTTCATTCTGATGAATCCCACCCGTTTTTCTATGCTGAATTCTGACCCATTCTTATAAATTACTACATAAACCACCTAATCATTGTAGCCCCA
This sequence comes from Medicago sativa, assembly GCF_051527215.1. Lineage (NCBI taxonomy): Eukaryota > Viridiplantae > Streptophyta > Magnoliopsida > Fabales > Fabaceae > Medicago > Medicago sativa. Next base: position 32,628,424 of record NC_140755.1, on the reverse strand, counting down.
CTTTCTATTGTTGTCAACTTTGTATAGATAGTGTCTTTTCTTTTGTCATTTGATTTATGGCTTGAATCTTGTATTATTTTGTGGTTCGTAAGTGATATATCACTTAGTGTCGTTAAAAAACAGATGTAGAATACCTGAATTTGACAAATCATTAGTGTTTGCGATACACTATTTAGTACAAAACGTTGTAGCATTGTTATGTTGTAGAATTTAAACATACCACTATTTTCCACGATTCACAATTGACAACACTAATATCATTGATATGGCTATAGCCGCACTATAGCATTGTTATGTTGCGGAATTTGAACATACTGCTATTTTCCGATTCACAATTTCATCTTGATTTGAACATACTGCTACTTCATTTTCTTTCAGCCATATCAATGAGCTGTAATTTATTTATTTTGGTACAGACATGTCTTATTAGTTGTCTTAATCTAGAATTAGAATAGAATCAATGAGTAAATCTAAATCATTCCATACAGCCAATTTGTTTCTAAAATGAACAAGCTAGATTATTATATTCCCTATTGATATAATTTAAAATGCATTGTTATCTTAACACACAACTCTATAGGTTATATAATATATACCTTGTTCATTTTAAAGATAAGTTCACTTTTGAGGAGCTATATTGATTGACTTAACTTGATAAGACATTTTTTACTTTTTAGATTTAAAATCTTTCTTCCAGAATTGATTATCTAGTATTTTGATAGGTATATGTGATTTCCATGTTAGAAGTTTCTGACTGAACTGGACAGTACTAATGTTCAAGGCATCAAAGCCGATCTTTTGGCCGCTAGTGAAGGGAAGTAAAATGTTTTTAGATTTCTGTTACATACCCTACAATGGAATCTCTCTCTCGGAATACATATCTAGGATAAATTCAATAATATCTTTTTTTTTTTGAGGGAATAAATTCAATAATATCTGATTACTCAACAATCTCTTCTCTTGAAGATTTGAATTGGAGTAACTATAGTTTAATCTTTGTTACAAGTATGATTATTGCTGATAAATTATGGGGTTAGATGCAAAGGAGAGCAATAGAGAAGAACCTGAATAATATATGATCTGGTTACTTTTATATTATGTATATATACACGTGAGATTAGATCATATTGATGTGCTACAAAACATTAACCTGACACTTCTGTTTTTAGTATAATTCGACATTAAAAAAACTACCTCCCTTTTTTATAAACCATGTTATAGGTAAGAAGTATTCACCGCCGTTAACAGTGACCAATCTCCATCGGTGAACCTATTAGGTAACAGGAATGAGTTCTCCCCTCCCAACCTGTTTTTTTTTGTTTTTTTTCCATACGCAAGAGCTAGGAATCAAATCACTGACCATTTGCTTGAAGTGTCCGAGTCCCTTAGGTCTCTGATATTCTGATAAGTATTAAAATGCAACCAGTGGACAACCTTGAAGGTTCCTATAAAGGCCTTGCCAACATATTATTGAAACAATCCAGTACTTTCAAGTAATAATGTAATACTGTCTTTTACACATTCCTTGAAAAGAATGCTTTTGGTTCAATGGACTTGTACAAAGTATCTGATGAATTGAATACTAGTGACATTATAATATTGCATGTGCAACTTGCTTTTGGACCAGTGTTACTTTTTGGACCGTACAACTTCATAAAAGTCAGGGAAAGCTCTCTGGTGCTAGAGTAATCTCCAAAGCAATTTGTGCATTTGATATGAAAAAAATGCTTTTGGTTCAATGGACTTGTATAAAGCTCTCTGGTGCTAGATTCTCGAAGGCTGTGATACACCAGATAATTAAGCACTTAGAGGGGATTTAGATTATGGATGACAAAAAATCCGTACCCAATCACGGATAAATTTTGTCACAGACACGGGGCGGATACCTTAAGATACGGATGCGGATTTAATGGTATCTATGCCCGCAGATACCCGTACTCATTATTAAACTAATTATATTTACTTAACAATAAAAAATGAAAATTTAATACTATACATATGGATATTGTTATATTTTTGTAAAAAGAAGAAAATGAATTTTGTTGTTAAATTTTAGGTAATTATAATAAAAAATTAACAAAAATCATTTTTTTAAATAAAAAATGTTATCCATGGAAATTTGTGTATACCCATGGATATCTAAAAATCTGTGGATACCCGCCTAGCGGATACGGATATGGATAAGACACGGATATCATATTTATCCAAATGGGCGGACACAAATATCATACTATTTGTGTCTACGGATATCCTTTTACATTCCTAATTTAGATGTGCAAGAGATCGTGTGCACCTTATAGTTGAAAAGGAGGTATAACTAAAAGAAAATAAAAAATTCATGACAACACGATGATGTCTAATACATTACTAGAATGGTTACAATTGCAAATTATTTACTAGAGTTTAAGGTAGTTATGGCAAATTGTCTACATTCAAAGATACTTCTTGTGAAAAAAAGATACTATAAAGGCATTATATTGAAAATATTGACTTGCTTTTGGTACAAGTCTTTGATATTAATGTGATGTTGTGATGGAAATTATCCTTTGAAGTTTAAAAACCATGATTCTGTTTGGCTTCTTTTGTGAAACCTTTTCTGCTTAGTAGATTGGATTTTCCTTCTCGTGGGAAGATTGAGTGTCAGTGGTTTGGAGGTTATGTCATATGCCTCAATGAAAATATGATGTAAAAGGAAAATTTTGAGTTCTTCACATGCATTCCTAAAATTGACCTTTGCATAATGGATGAATAAAGTTGTGTATTATATAGGTCTTTTCATATATGAGAACATGTGATGAAAGATGCAATCATTTCTAAGAGGCATCCTAGGCATATAATTGAAGACAACCCATGTGTTGGACCTTAAAACACATAATGTAGGATAATAAAATCTAAAGTATATTAATTTTATAAGTTTGAGTAGTATGGCTATGACTATGATTGCTTCTTTAGAATTTGCTATTTTCTCTGAAGCACCGATACTTATATTGACACGTGAGATTACATTTAATTAATTAATTTTCTTAAATTATTTCTAGTGCTGATGTGTTCAGTGTCCGTGTCCGTTCTTTGTTTTTTCGTAATGGCATAACAACATTATAAGTGAATGCAGATGGGTCCATATGAGATGAGAAATTGAAGCAAGTCATTTGGTTACCTAATTGTGTTTGTTCCTTGCCTTTATGGTGTTGAAAACAAAACAGTTTTGGTAGATTCTTAATTTAAACTTTTCATGCCTTGTTCAGTAAAGAAATATTTGATCATCTGTCATGTCTTCTATTATTAGCCTCATGATTCAATTATGCATACTTGTGATCCAAGTAAAATGATACCATTTCTTTTTTTCTTTGTTCTTTAAAGCAGAACTTGCAATGTGGAGAGAGTGTTACAATTGAAGGACAGACTTATACTATTTCAGCTGTAACGCTTCGGTACCAGCTTCGCAAAGGGAAATACGAACAAAGCGAAAAGAGGCTCGATGTTTTGTCGACAGGAAGATACTTAGTAAATTTGTATTTTGAAAATTTATTAGAACAATCTTGATGAGTATTCTATTTTGATTTGTAAATGTAATTCCCTGTTTGTGTCTTTCTTTTGCAACTACATTCAGAACCAATGGCAAATTAGAAAAGCTTTAACTTTTTATTAATTTTTCTGATAAGAAAGTGAAAACTGGCTAGCACAACACCATGAGTGTAAATTCACATTTTTCATAGCGCTAAAAAGTAAAAACCTTGTTCATGGCTTTGAAGGTATTAGTTTTTATCGTGTACCTAACTCATTCTTACAAAGTCAACGTATAAGTTTAATGACGTCACTTAATAAACTCATTTTGAACCGTATCTCTTTCTAACACGAGAATTAAATTTTTACAAATACGCCCTCATGTCCAATACAATTAGACTTGTTGCATAGATAAAATGGTGAGTGTTTTGAATATAGAAATTCTGATAGCATATTAGGTTTTATTTTTAACCTAATTTGTTCTTACAAAATTGATTTGCAAATGAGGATTGAGGAGTGCCACTCTCTAGATTTTATCTCTTTCTAGTGTGAGACTTAAATATTTTATATAGAATGGATTAGTAATATAGTTTTTGTTAACTAAATGAATTATTTTGGTAACTAAAAATTCTTATTTAGCAAAATTCAGATTCAGGTTTTCATAGTGCATTACATTTGAGAAATGATATTTGTACAATTATGATAACTATTGTGACAATTTTCTTTTTCATACTTACATTATGTTTTTACTTTCTCTCTCAATTGCTTTGATTTCCGTGTCAATACCTACTCTTCTTTGTAAATTTATGATTGTTCAAAAGTTGTCACACTGGTTATTCAAATACTCCCTCCGTCCCAATTTAATTGACACAATTTTGTTTTTCACACATATTAAGAAAAATCTATAAATAAAGGGGAAAGTGGAATACATTGTATCGAGAATGATAAAAGTAGTATTATTTAGTGTTATATTGTATTGGAAATGATGAAAGTTGTATTGAAAATTGAAATGAGTCAGTTATTTTGGGACACTTTTTTTTAAAAAATGGGTCAGTTATTCCGGAACGGAGGGAGTAACACACCTCTTACATTTTCAACATACAGATGTATGGTCTACACTGTGGGGACCATAGCAAGTTCTCTCACGTGTGCACAGCAGGCAAGTATGATAGACTCCTTTATCATGTAGGATCCTAAAGCATTCATATATCAATCAGAGTAGCATAATAATGGCAGCTAGGGTGATCCTTTTATTTTTCTATGACCCAACTTCTGTGGTGCCTGCCTAGTTGTACACCTGTTTTGTTCATACCCTTGTCGTGTATGTTGGCAATAATTAACACGAGCTTCAATCAATCTAGGGACAGATTAGATAGATTGCACTAGTGAACTTCCAAAGTTATTTGATTGAATTGCCTGCTCCAATTCAAAGGTCAGGATACTGCTAGCAACTTTGTTTTAGCCAAGTGTCTAGAGTTGAAAACATAGCTATTAAAAAGAATATTTATGATATATCAATAATATTTAAGGATCAAAATAATTACTTAAACTTAACTCTTTTGATGTTTTTCTTTTGTGGTGGCCGAGGATTGAACCCCGGACCTTTGCATATGTTATGCATTGTCCCAACTGAGCTAAGCTCACGAGTACAATTGTTTCGATGTTTAAGATCATCAAACATAGTTTTTGTTCTTATTAGTTTTTATATCTAATATATACTTCAATGGGCCACCGTAGTAACTTGCTATTGGATTTGTTGTGGAAATTTGCTCTTCTTCCATTAAGATTTGTTATACAAACCGACTAAAATACCCTCAACGTGACTTAAGTCACGTTGAACTCAACATAAGTTAAGTCACACTCTGCATGAGTTAAGTCATACTAATTACATGTCAACGTGAGTTAACTTACGTTGAGTACTGATATATCAACAGACAACATTGAATGTTATGCAACCAAATCATTAATGACCCGTAATCTTTACAAACTCATAATAGAATCGAATTATGCCGGTTTAACAACATAATCGCACATACACGACCCAAATTACACAAATTCGTCGTTAATCACACAATCACACATAAACGATCCAAATTACACAAATTCGTCGTTAATGACGCATAATCACTTAATCATATTTAATGACACAAACGATCCAAATTACACAATTTCGTCCTTAAATTCCAAAATCACACAATCGCACATAAACGATCCAAATTACACAAATTCGTACATAACACAAATTCATTAAATTTCAACATTACAGACACAAATTCGAACACATTACACTGTTACTCGTTAATAAATATTACACTTCAATTGATCGGACATAAAAATGTAATATGTTATTTTCAACCACTAACCTAAACATGTAATCAACATCGCTATCATCTTTGATAAGTTGTGGAAAATACTATGTCTTCCAAATGTCCTCTTCCTTATCCTCCTCCAAGTTCACGCATGACACATGTACTATTGCATGAGATGTTCTTTGATTTTCAACAATGGATAAAGTATCTGTTAAGTTGTGCCTTCAACTCGTCCAACTTGTCGGTGGGGGTTAAAAAGACCTTAATATTCTTTCTCACGTTCTCGTATCAGACGTGAGCTTCAAATGGAATAACAAGTATGAGAATAAAATCAAATGAAAGATAAAATAAATAGTTGAATAATTAGAGGAAAAAAATGCGAGCAATAATTGGCGTGACATAACTGACCACCCAAAAAAAAAATCACTTCATATATTTATATAATATATGAATAATATTAGTTACATATTGGCCACAAATATCGACATTACATAACCGGCCACAAAAAAAATAGGTCGGTGTAATATCAACAAAAATAGGACGAACACCGACAAAAAAGTGTCATAGCCTATCTAATTAGCATATTGATAGTGCATAATCTTCGTCTTCTTCTATGACTTTGAATTCATGGTTGTGAATTCCATAAAGCATTGCAATCTGTAACACCCCGTTTTCCCAACATAAAAATTTCACATATAAATCAGAGTCATTCAACATAAACGGAATGCTACACTTCCTAAAAATCATAAATGAAATAAATAACAATCCATTCTTCATAAATTGGTCAACATAAATATTCAAAAACTTCGCAGCGGATTTAATTCAACAACATAATTAGTCTTGGCACGAAGACCTCATCAAAACATTTCGTAATAATTCAAACACTAAATCATAGTCATGTAAAATCATAAGCAGTACGTAAGGAATAGAAAATAGCCACAAAAGTTCCCATCCTGTTACATATCAGAGCACATAAAGACACAGTGAGAGATAGCCACTCACGACAGCAATCAACAGCTACTTATTCTCGATCACCTGCAAGTTACTCATACGAAGAGCAACATTTCCAAGCAGAAGGGATGAGATTCACAAACAATAATGTTAAGCATATAACTCAACAATTATATTTAACAACATAAACATCATCAACATATCATAACAATGGTCATGCAACATCATTATCATCATCATAATCAACTTCATAATCAACATCAATATCAACTTCAAAAATTAACTTAACAACTTGACTCGACAATGCAACTTAACTCAACTATGCAACTCTATCATTTTACTCATGCATGTGGTACCATTCTAGGGCATAAGCCCTCGTCGCTTTTGAGCATAAATATACTCCTAGGGCATGAGCCCTCGTCGTTATTGAGCAAAAGCTCCTAGGGCATGAGCCATCGTCTTTATTGAGCAAAAGCTCCTAGGGCATGAGCCCTCGTCTTTTAATGAGTATGCATGGACTCAACATCTTACAACTTAGACAACATGAACGTCTTATATGACTCCAATAATTTGGATCAACATCTCACTTCTTAGACCGACACATGCAGCTTTAATCATTAGTAAACAACAACACGGCAACACATCAATAATCTCAAGATATAACAATATCAAAATGTAATCATCGTCTCAAAACATCACTTATAATTCACATAATGCATATGCGATTATATATATATATATATATATATATATATATATATATATATCATCAGTAACAACATTAAATCATCTTATAACAACTATACAGATCATCATTAATATTATATTCAAACATCAACAATTCATCATATAACATCGTATTCAAACATCAACAATTCATCATGCAATTTTGTAAAAACATAATAAATTATACATAACATATTCCCATGTCAAACCAAGGATACTAGAAAGATATCACAATTATCAACAACTTTCATGTTTATACCAAAGACCAATTTAAAACAGAGACGTGTGAAAAAGACGCAACAACATGAAACAGAGAATACTGTCACCGTACAATTTCGCTAAGACCTCCTCGGAGTATTTTCGTCATAACTCAAAAACTAAAAGTCATTTTCACGTCAAACCAAAGTCACTGGAAAGCTAACAAAATTATCTAAAACTTTTATGTTTACACCCAAGGCCAATTCTGTACCGATCAATACCAGTTTTCATTTCAAAATCAAAAAAGTTGTGCAGAAAGTCCATAAAAATTCACTGTGACCTACGTGCAGTAATTTGACCATAACTCAAGTTCTATAAATCATTTTGACATCGGACCAACGACATTAGAAAACTAACATCTATACCTACAACTTTTGTGTTTACACCTAAGACCAATTCTGTACCGATCAATATCATTTTTCGTTTCAAATTCGAAAAAGTTGTGCAGAAAGTCCATAAAAATTCATTGTGGCCTACGTGCAGTAATTTGACCATAACTCAAGTTCTATAAATCATTTTGACATCAGACCAACGTCATTAGAAAACTAACATCCATACCTACAACTTTTGTGTTTACACCTAAGACCAATTCTGTACCGATCAATATCAATTTTTGTTTCAAAATTCGGGCAGAGATAAGAAAAATCAGGAAAAGCAACTTATATTATTCAAACTTCACATTCATTCAAAATCATCACAATCAACAACAACAACTCAACTTAATTCATACCCAATTCATAATATGACATTAACAATAACAATCGTCAACAACCACAAATCAACAACAACATAACATAAATCATCAATTATCACTTTTAACCCTAATTCTCCAATTCTCAAAAACTAAACCTACAACATGTTAAATGAAATTTCCAGAATCATAGACTCAAGATCATTGAATGATAGTCCCACCCTTACCTTAGATTGATTGATTGCAAGGATTCTACAGACTTCTCTTCTCTGGTTCTTCTCTTTCTCCCAAAATTTTTGCATGTAATCCTTATTTTCTAACTCTGACTCTCCTCTATATATAAACCTTAACCTATTTATTTTCTCTTAATTCCAATTCTGCCTCAAAGCCTCATTATTCTAAATAATTATATTTCTCCACTAAATATATACTTCCACTAAATATATTCTTCCACTAAATATATTTCTCCACTAAATATATACTTCCACTAAATATATTCTTCCACTAAATATATTTCTAAATAATAAAATAGGGGCTACTAATAAATATCAACACATAATAATAAAAATATCACTTATCAAACATATTAATTAAATTATAACGGAAAAGACTCTAAACTCAAATAAATAAATAAGTAATAAAAAAATGGGCGTTACACAATCCACCAATCATTTGTATCTTTTTCAAAGAAATCACACAACCTAATCGGACATTCTCATTTCCTTGAGCTCGTGCCTTGAAGGTTCGATTTCTTCCTCGTCTTAGGTGGTTTGTATTCACCACTCCTTTCACATTGCATCGTCAATAATGACCTTTCTAAACTAGATTTATCTATAGATATAGTAAATCCCGCCCTTGCCGCTTGTCGACGAACCCAACCAAGTAAATCATCTCGCTCTTGCCATCTTTCCTTTGTTAAAAAAATTGAGACGGTGTCTACTTCAATACCGCGAACCTTGGCAACACCGGTTTAGGTTTTTCTTCAATGTGAGCTTGAAAGTGAATTTTAACTTTCAACTTCACATTTACGATTGGTTTGACATCACCGAAAGCTTCAATTATGGCTGGTTTCGACTCAATGCCATCATCCACCACATTTTACACCATCATTATGTCTATTGAATAACAAAATAACAAGGAAAAATAAAATAAATAACTTGTACAACAAGCTAACAAAGAAACAAATTTGGTGCAAAATTTCAAAAACAGGGCATTACACCTGCGTGACTTAAGTCACGCTGACTTAACACTTGTGTGAGTTAACTCACGTTCAACTTGCTTCCCAAACTGACGAACCAAGGCCAAAAACCAGCAAAATTAAATGAGTTTAGATGATACATTACCTGATATTTGATGTTTGATGAGTGTAGAATCTTGCTTTCTGACGATTTGCAATGATTTGGAATGAAGATTTTGATCCAAAAAATCGCGCTTTTTGAGTTTTTGGATGTCGAGAGGGAAAGAAAATGGTACTTGGGTTTGGACGGATGAGTTTTGTACAAAAACAGCACAAACCGACCGCATGGTTAACCCACGTAGCGTGACTTAACTCACGCTGAAAGTACCGAGCGTGATTTAACTCGCATGCGGTACTTTGTTCATTTGGGAGGGAGTGTTTTTTTTTTTTGATGGCTGAAGAACAATTTTCAAATAATAATAATGTATGGTTATTTGAGAATTTTTTCTTTTCTTTGAGATAAATTTGAGAATTTTTTCTTTTCTTTGAGATAAAAAACACATCTTTGAGATAAAAAACACAAAAGAAGTTCTACCGTCTTCTTCAACCCCTTCTCTATACAACAATTTCTCAATCAATTCCCCTCATTTCCATTCCATTATCATCATCTTCCATCCCAATTTTTGTTTCTTCCATTCAGTCCCATAATCTTCTTTAGATAGTTTTGTCCTCCAACCCCATCTCTTACTGGAGCTTTCCAGAAAACAGGTATCACTGTATTCTTTCCAGATTACACGAGAATTAAAAGAAGGAAAGGAATTGAGATTCGAATCGGTAAAATGAGAAGGAGAGCTGGAATTGGAGGGTTACAAACAGCTTCAGCAGCAAAGGATCAATATAAGAAATTGGGTGAGAATGTTGCTAAGATCAGAACTGATCTGATGAAGGAACAGCTTTCCACTTTTCGTTCTCAGCTTCAAGATTTTGCAAGAAAACACAAGGTTGGTCTTTTAATCCAATCCATTCTTTTCGTTTTTGTCATTGATTCATCATGACTTGATTTTTAATTCTGGTTCAGAATGACATACGCAAGAACCCTGCATTCAGATCACAGTTTCATGAAATGTGTGCTAAAGTTGGAGTAGATCCATTGGCCTCGAATAAGGGTTTTTGGGCAGAGCTATTGGGAATTGGTGATTTCTACTACGAACTTGGTTGGTAAACACTTTATTTCACATTGAATTATAACTCCATAGTTGCAATGGTGGACATTTGCTAAGACGAGCTACTTGGCTAGACAGGAGTTCAAATTGTGGACATTTGCTTGGCTACTAGACCCCTCAATGGTGGATTGATCAACCTACAAGAACTCTGTCAATTCCTTCGCCAGAGAAGAAAAAGTGATCGTGGAGTTGTTTCTGAGGATGATTGCCTTCGTGCTATCAGTAAGCTGAAGGTCTTGTGCTTTACCATGCCCTTAAACCAAATTTTGAATATTACTTTTTATGGACGTGGATCAATGTATGATCATTCTGACTTGCATGTATTTCGGAATAGCATGTGTGTGTCTTCATACTGAGAGATTTGTTACATGCATTCTGGTTGACCCTGTGGTTATGCATACTGATGTGTCACAAATATTTCAGGTTCTCGGTAGCGGGTTTGAAGTTATTTCTGTTGGAAAGAAAAAACTTGTCTGTTCGGTTCCAACTGAGTTGAACAAAGACCGCAGTGAAATTCTTGAACTTGCCCAAGTAGCACTTATTTCTCTTTGTTTGGATACACTTATCTAATTATACATGTGTTTACCTGCCTCTTCCACTTTCCTGCTTTTTAAGATTCACAAGATTATGAACTTTCTTGAGCATGGCCTTTAATTGCATGATGTGGATAAATCCGATTTTTATTGATTTATTGATAAATAGATCAAGCAGGATGGTTATGGTATAGACCTAGGGTCTGTTTCGATTGATTTATTTAAGGTGATCTACTGACATAACCACTTGTGAGACTGTTTGAGAGAGCTTATGCAAATGGCTTGTGATATGCCTATAAGTTGCTTTCAGCTTATTTCTATAAGCTGTCCAGGATAATTTATGAAAACAGCTTGTATCTTATATAAAATCCGTTTAACTTTGTTTTATTTTTTGTTATGGAAATGGCTTATACATAAACACTTACATGATAAGAGCTTATGCTACAAGTGTTTAATTGAGTTGTTTATCCAAGCAGGACCCTAGTTTGTTGATGTTATCTTTATAGCTTATGAGTGTGGAAGTTGCTTAATGACTTCATCTTTAGTGTATCAAGTAACATGTAAATATCTGTGGCAAGCCTTTTTTATGTGTAGATTGTTACTAGAGGAAAAAGTCATGCAGCAAAGTTAGGTCATACATGATCCATTATTTCAGTCTTCAATCTATATTTTTAATCGTTACCTGATTTGTTTTAACTTTGTTGCTGAAATTCATCAAATAATTAGGAAAGCCCTAACTTCTTAATATCTCATCACGAAAAATCCGGTATAGGAGTTTGGTGTTAGTATAGAGACAACACTTTGGTTTCGGCGGAATTTTTTTACAAACTTTTTGTATTCAGTCTATTTTGAACTCTCTTGCTATTGGTCTTGTAGCCGACCCCACTTAGTGGGATAAGGCTTGGTTTTGTTGTTGTTGTTGCTATTGGTCTTGTCTTGGTAGATGTGTGCTTTTATATATTGTTGGTGTTCACTGTTCTGAGGATTTGATACGTCAATTTTAGCACCGGAAGCTTCATTTGTGGCATGGTTTAGTTTGATTGGCATGAAAAGATTCCATCTGTCGGTGTTAAAACTTAAAATTCCTTGTTGCGAAGCATGAAAAGATTCCATCTGTCGGTGTTGAAAAAGTTTGTTGTTCTGTCAGTTTGCTATTTCAGAAAGATTATATTTTTTACACTTACGTAGCTCTTGGTTTACTTCAGGGTCAAGGATTTGTGACTGTCGATGAAGTAGGAAGGCGGCTATCTTGGATTTCGGGCCGTGCCATTGATGCACTTGATACATTACTTGATGTAAGATAAACTACTGTTTTTTAAAAAAAAAAAAAATGTTTCTGTCTCCTTTTTCTGATAACATATACTGAACCACTGTTGTTTTGGGAGCAGGAGGGACTTGCAATGATTGATGATGGCCACAAAGATGGAAAACGAAGGTACTGGTTTCCATGTGTATCCCCCATTTCGTCTTTGACAGTAATTGATTCCTTGTAAATTTGTTAGGAAAGAATCTGAGGTCAGATTTTTCAAGACCTTTGTTTAATTGTTGTAAGCCTGTTAATTGGTTATATTCCTCTTGGATCCTTTTCCCTGGAAATGATTCATATATATTTTTTAATTCTGTACCACTTAAGAAGTTTAGATTGGTTTCTAGGTAATGGAAGTTTTTCGGTTGAAATAAATTTATGGTTTTTCGCAATGCGAAAAATCCTTGGCTGGTAAACATTTATGGAAAACTCAAATGAGAGTTTCTTAACAAAATGGAATACAGAAGCTAATTTGAACTTACAATTGAACTTATTCTTTTATGTGATCCCCAAAGTATGTTCTATTTTGATTGGATTGGTTTGGCTTAAGGTTTACATGTCTTATATGCAACGAATAGAAGCGTAAACTTTTTGTGTCCACGTACCAATCTTTTTGTGACATGGTTAACTTGAATGCCACCAAAATATGGAGATAGAAGTTAATGTGTAAGCATGTGTTTCTTCCACGAATCACAAGTTGAAGACAAATTACTAGTAAGCTCAGCTGTGTGGCGGTGTGGCACTTTTGCTTTGGCCTGGGTACCTCAAAACGTGAGTTTTGTGTTTCATCATTGAGCTGTCATATCTCAGGTGCTTTCATCTTGAAGCAAAGAAGTGATTGTTGACAAAGCTAGTGGAGTTGTATTGTCTCTTGTTCACTTGCTCAGGTCTGGTGTGGTGATTGTCTTTGGTGCTTCTTTGTAAAGGATATGCATCTGTCACTTAGGTTTATATCTTTTTAACCATTGTATTACTAGGCTAGAGTTGGATTTCTCCCTTGGTGTTTTAGGCAAGCTTGTGCGCTTAATTCTCAGCTTTTGGAGAGGAGGGTAATAATCAAAGTATTGTTGAATTTACCTCCTTATTCTGCTAATTTTTCTGCTATGGCAGATTCATAAAGAATGGTCTCAGAAGGTTTTGGATGCATTAGTTTGAAGATTGTCAATAAAATTTATAGGCGGGTGAGGTGCTTATCTTTCATAGACTTTGTGCAAAAGGTGTCATCTTGGTAGTATCTCAAAATCCCCACCCGTTTGGCTCTGATTTTGGCGAAGATGTCTCTTGCACCTTCCCCGAGTATTCGGTAGCTCGTGTGTGGCCTGGAGCGAGATCCTAAGATGTGTTTTCTTTTGTACCTTGGTTACTTCATTGGGCAGCTTTTTGTTATTTTCTCTATTTTGAAGCAATGTTGTGCCTTATCTTTGAATTTCTGCTCTTTGTTATAGCTGGTTTTTGGCCACTGCTTGCCTAAAATATAATTGCTTAGGAGATAATGGCTTAGCCTTCATTTGTATTCACGTGTATCTCCCTGACTTATTTTGTGGCATCCTAGTAGCATATGTTATGCTTTAGGATGATTGTTCCTTTGCCTATTTGAATAAATATCTTTATTTGCCTCTTTAAAAAAAAAATTACAAGTTGAAGACTCGTATTAAATTAAATTAATTAATTAATAATCAAAGAAAAACAGTGTAATAATTGGAAAATAAGTATATTCCAGTCGTCAAACCATCTAATATAGTTTATGGCCGTGTATTGACATGAAAGAATTATGATATTTCATGGATCCAAACCAAACACTGTACTGTTTCCTTTCTCTCTTGTGAGCCGTCACAAAAATCCTAGTTTCTTCTCCTTCATCTATCAAAAAATCACCCCTCTAATTCGTTTTTTTATTTCCCTTTTATTGAAATAAGTGATTTTCACATCTATTTCGTTTTATTTTGTGATTTCGTCGTCTTCGTGCGACGTTGGTTGTTTGTCGTCTTTGTGCGACGTTGTTTGTTTTTCTTGTTTCTCTCAGGTATTTGATCGTTTCAGATTGTCAGATCAGCTTCGATCCAGTGCAGATCCAATCAATGACTTTGGCGTCATCCACGTTGCAGATCCGGAAACATGGTTATTCTGGAGATTTAAATATAGTCATATGTGTAGGCATTTGTACTTTGCCGTTTTATGCTATGCTGTGAGCCTGTTCACAGATTCATCCTTTCTGTTTTTAGCGAATTTGCATTATATCGATTGTACTCTTTCAATTTGAATGAATGAATATCTTTTATTTTGTAAAAAAACAAAATATTTCATGGATCCAAAAAAATGGAAAGAAAAAAAATATATTTGTTACATACATAAATAATTGAATAAAATGTTTACAAGGTGCAGAAAACATTTCCTGATTTAGATAGTAACATGTCACAATCCATTAACATCATGTGTAAGTCTTTTAACTTACATTAAATCCCAACCATCAAATTAAATAAAATTAGATTATCAGCACACCATTTAATCAATGGTTTGTCTGCCTCTTTCAAAAAAAATAAAAATAATGGTCGTCTGCCATTGTTCTAATTTGATTATTATTATTATTATTATTATTATTATTATAACAGAATAGAAGTATCATCTTATTGAGTAAAAAAATAATATTAAGTATCATCTTATTTTACTTCATTATCTATTTTCTTAAATTTTATATATAAAACAATGAAAACAATAAATATTTTATTTCTCAAACAAAGTTTCAAAGACAGCATGCAAGATAAAAACAAATATGAGAGTTTATAAATACAATTTAAAAACAAAAAGCAAAAATAGACAATAATTTTTTAAACAGGTTACAAATACCCTCTACTTACATGGTCACAAGCCTAAATTTAAAGCATTTAGCACACTCACACAAATCTTTTTTTTTTGGAGACATGAGAAAAGGAAAAAAGAAAAAGAAAAGAAAAGGAAAAAGAAATTACGTCCGTACAAAGGACACCCCACGAGCATCAGCTAGTAAAGCTAACGATAAACTAGAAGGAGGTTCTTGAAGCACAATTAGAGGATCTACGTTAGTAGCTCCCAACTTTGCTAGCACATCTGCACAAGCATTCCCTTCGCGAAAGGTGTGATGAAGAGATATTGTCCAATCTTTCTTCATGAAATCTCTAATAATCTCTAGTTCATTAGCATAATGATGAAACTGAGATGTTCCCTCTTTGACTAGTTGAACCACATGCAAGGAATCTGAGAAACACATTACTTTCCGAAATCCAGCCTGCCAACATAGTTTGATGCCCACTAAAAGCGCTTGTATTTCCGCATGGAGAATATTGGACAAACCTACACTCCCATATAAACCAAATTGAAATCTTCCATCATGGTTGCGCACCAAGCCACCAAACCCCGCCTTCCCTGGATTAGTAAGAGCACTTCCATCTACATTGAGAATCATGGCATCCTCATCCGGCCCTTTATTCCAACACACACTCACACAAATCTAAAAACATAGAATGCGAATACTCAATTTTTTCTTTTGCCAAAATATTTAAATGATGTATATATTTTATCATTTTATGTATGTGCCTAAGTAATTAATCTGCAGTTGTGACCCACTAAAAATTATCACTTTCTACTTGTGTTGAAACTACATGATTGGTGCATTTATTCCTGAACTAGGTATAAATTGCATTTATTATTAATTTGATTCAATTGAAGGAATAAATCTATAGTTTAATGTCTCTGTAATCATAGTTCAGTTGGCAAAGACAATGCATTATTATATGTAGGGGTCGGGGTTCGAACCCTAGACACCCCACTTATTCACTTTAAAAAGTAAATTCTAGTCACTAGACTATTTGACAAAAAAATCTATGGTTAATATTCAATGTTAAAATAAAAATTATTTACACTTTTATGTTTATTCATATTTTAGCAAATAGATAACTGTGACTTGTGAGGAACCAATATATAAAAAAGGGCAGGGTCGGGTCAACTCAAGACCCAAACATTGGGCAAGGCTGTAAAATATGTAGCTCAATTATAAATGACTTGTATCATGTTGACCTTTTTATGTAGTTGATCCTCCTAGGTCAGGCCAAACTAGCCCGATTTGACGGCTGAGATATGACCAATATCATGACCAAATGAAACGAGTCAATATATTATTCCTAAGAAAGCCAAAATAATTGAAACATTTTTGGATTTGGATTTGGTGCAGTTAAACTACACTACAGTTACTCAACTCACCTAGATCGTTCGATCAACATTGAACGATGCATATTTTAAACACGAATCTTCTTTTTCTTCGTAAATTTTTAAACTCGAATCGAACGGTCTAAAAGTAGTCGACTACTACCTTTCCAAATGCACATAACCCTAATCCATGATCATATTTTTCCCTTTATCTAAACAGTTGTCAGAAAGAAAAGAGTTAATCATAGTCATGGGTCGACCCACCCACCCAAAAGTCCACAACCCATCTCAAAAAAGCATTAAACTTTTGGGGGAAACAAGAACATGAAACTCGGCGAGATTGAATTATTTTTTAGAGTAAATCACTCACTCATTCCACTTTTTTATTCTTTTCATTACCTTTGCTTCTCTCAACTCAACTTCATTTCCCATTCCTCTCAAACCCCAAAAACTTTATTACAACATAAAAAAACAACAACATAGTATTATTTTATTACCAATATTCTTGTTTTTGTTGTTTGTTTTGTCCCTTCGTTCTTTTTTCGATCGGATCTGAAACCTCTCTTCAAAGCAAAATCACTTTCTGGGTCTTTTTCTTAGCTATGGAACAAGCTTTCTTTTGCAATTACATTGCAAATTTTCTACTTTGATCAGGTTTTTTTTCTTCTTCTTGTTCTAAGCAAGTATACCCTTTTGCTTCTTTTCTTTATGGATGGTTTTCAATTACTGTTCTTGTAGTATAATCTAAGATAAAGTTTAAGAATAATTAAAGCAATAACTTTAACTTGGAGTGTTGTTACAAGTTAGTACAAATTTTGGAATCAAATTATATAAGAGTGTTTTTGTTTTTAATTTTTATTTTTTTCCTTCATGGTTTTGTTGACTATTGGTATGTTTGTAAAAAGACTTTAACTTTGATATGTGAAAGCTTTTTTTTCAATGGTTTTCTTTTTCTAAATTTAGTTTTTCAATTTCAATCAATTTCTGTTATAAATAGATTATGTTTGATTAGATGGTTTTCTGGTAATTATAATTAAAATGGGTCTCTTGATTTTAATTTTAATTTTAAATTTTATTTTCAATTTTTGAGGTTTTCTGTGCCAATTTTAGTTTTTGTATAGTTTTTAATTAAAACTAGCTTATTTGTGTGTTAATTAGTTTTTAGCAGGAATTTTTTCATGAGATTCTTTAACTTGTAATATTGAGTTCTTCTTGTTATAATCTAAGAGATTTTCTTGCTGATTTTGATTTTGCAGCTTGTTAATAATTTTTATTGATGGAGTCACCTTTTGATGGAGTTGGTTCTTTACTAGAGGTTCAGAAATCGGTTTCCGGCGTAGATCACAATCCGCCTTCGACGTCTCGGCCGCCTTTAGGGGCATCTAGAAATCAAGGGCCATCTTTCAATCATCATAGTCAAGGAAAGATGAAAGATACCTACAAGGAAGCTAAAAATGTCGAGCAATATCACAACCCTAATGGTAAATCTGACTATGCGAGCCAAACCGAAACTTTTGAAAGTTGTTTGGTTAAGAACATTTCCACAATCGAAACAAAATTGTGCATCAGCGACGATTCCACTGATCACAATTCCGTCGACATATTAGAATCTGACAATGGCATATTGGGTTCATCGAAACAGGTTATCGATCAGAAAAACTCGGAGATTACGTTTTGCTCAAGTCCACAGAATAGTTTATATTCTACCACTGACTTTTTAGAAGCCAAAGAAAGTTTCACCAACACTGGAATCACTGAATGCGTTAGTGTCGATAAGTCAATTGAAAGTGGAGAAGTTACTAATTCAGGTGAGAGCAGGAAGACGAGCATCTGTAGAGGGAGTACCGGAAGTGATGTTAGCGATGAAAGCAGCATCAGTAGCTTGAGCAGTTCATTGTATAAACCTCACAAGGCAAATGATGTAAGATGGGAAGCAATTCAAGCGATCCGGGTTCGGGATGGAGGATTGGAAATGAGACATTTTAGGTTGTTGAAGAAATTGGGATGTGGGGACATAGGAAGTGTATATCTTGCAGAGTTAAGCAGCACAAGGACTTGTTTTGCAATGAAAGTAATGAACAAGACTGAACTGTCGAGTCGCAAGAAGCTTCCGAGGGCACAGACCGAAAGAGAGATATTGCAGTCTCTCGATCATCCATTTTTACCTTCATTGTACACACACTTTGAGACAGAATCATTCTCTTGCTTGGTTATGGAGTTTTGTCCTGGTGGGGATCTTCATGCACTCAGGCAAAGACAACCTGGGAAATATTTTTCAGAACATGCTGCAAGGTTAGCATTTCCTTTTTCTTCCTTATATCAATGAACAGCTGGACTGTCGCATAAATTTTATAATTTGTCATCTTCCACTAAGGCCCTTTTTGGATAAATACCTTAATTAAATGTTCATAGCATAAGTGCTTATGTATAAGCTATATGTATGACAAAAGATAAAATAATGTCAATCTGTTTTCGTATAAGTTATAAGATGTTTTATAAGCTTTCCTAGAGAGCTTATGGAAATAAGCTGAAAACAGCTTATAGACATGTCATAAGTTGTTTCTATAAGCTATTCCAAGCAGTCTCACACGTGCTAATGCCAGTAGATAAGCTCAACTAAGTCAATCCAAATAGGCCCTAATAATAATTTGTGTGACTTTCAACTTTCTAGCTACACGAGAAACTGAGCAATGCCCCAAAAAGTTTAAATAGCCAAGATATTCTTTTCCCCTCATCCTATTGTCTAAAAGTAAAAACTGAAGATTTGTCAACTGTTTATGGATATCTGCTAAATTTGATACAGTTTTATTTACCGGAATGGTCTACTATTCTTTTCCTGCCTTTATAAATAAACTTTAGCTCTCTACTTCTCGTTTTTACCACAATCAAGGCATATTGAATGTATACATACAATACACTTCGTTATTGCATAGTGGTCATTACCATTTTTTTGCCACATTTACTTCATTTCTTGTGAATGCCAGGTAACTTGTCTCTCTTCCATGTACTGATCCTTTTTAATGGCTTTTACAAGTCTCAGATAAATGTAATGAATATCTTACGTGAGTAACTAGTTCTGTTTGTTAGTTTCTCATCAATAACTTCAGCATTTGATTGACAGCTAAAAAGAATTCAATATCAATTCATTTGATCACTGCTAATTAACCTACATTTGGTCCTATCTTGATGATAAACATATGATCAAGCTGTTTCCATATACTCCCTCCGTCTCATATTAAGTGTCACATTTTTTACCAAGTGATGACAAACATATGATCAAGCTGATTCTTTATATAGCTCTTACTAACGTGTTCTTCCGGCCTAGCCTTTGACTTAGATGCTTCCTTTTTATGTTTTGGTTAAATCTTTTGAGAAGTATCGAAGAAAGTACAACTAAGCATGTTGTCATTTTGTTAATGTGTACTGTGCAGGTTTTATGTGGCAGAAGTTCTCCTTGCTTTGGAGTACTTGCACATGCTTGGAATCATCTACAGAGACCTTAAGCCCGAGAACGTGTTGGTGAGAGAAGATGGTCACATAATGCTATCAGATTTCGATCTCTCTCTAAGATGTGCCGTTAGTCCAACTCTCGTTAAGTCTGCCAACTCTAACTTAGAGACAAAAGGCTCAGGATATTGCGCTCAGCCTGCTTGCATCGAACCAACTTGCGTAATTAAGCCAGACTGCATCCAACCTTCATGTTTCACGCCACGTTTTCTATCAGGCAAATCCAAGAAGAAAGAAAAGAAGTTGAAACCTAAAAATGACGTGCATAATCAGGTGACACCACTCCCTGAGCTTATGGCGGAGCCCACGAATGCCCGATCAATGTCCTTTGTTGGCACGCATGAGTACTTGGCGCCCGAAATCATCAAAGGCGAAGGTCACGGCAGTGCTGTAGACTGGTGGACATTTGGTATATTCTTATATGAGCTTTTGTTTGGTAGAACTCCATTCAAAGGTTCGGCGAATCGGGCAACTTTATTTAATGTAGTCGGGCAGCCCTTAAGATTTCCAGAATCCCCTAGTGTTAGCTTTGCTGCTAGGGACTTGATTAGGGGTTTGCTTGTGAAAGAACCTCAGCATCGTCTTGCGTACAGACGCGGAGCCACAGAGATAAAACAACATCCATTCTTTCAAAATATTAACTGGGCACTGATCCGTTGTGCAACTCCTCCAGAAGTGCCGAGACAGGCCATGAAGGCAGCACTCACACCTGAGAAGAAGGGTCCTGGTGTGAAGCCTTCTGGTAACTATTTAGATATTGATTTCTTTTGATCCTCATGCCTGTTTTTCCTTTGAACTAATTTATTTCCCTCTTTTATTTGTGTTGTTGTCCGTTTACGTTTCTTTTCTTTCCATTGTATAAAAGAATGCAACTCTTTCGTCTACGTTGAATCAACGCTTATAAGAAATTCCAGATTGTTTTAAATTGATGAACAAAGTCTGTGATCTATTAATTTATTTCCGTTCCTTTGCAAAGTTTTTTGTTATGAATATTTGTTGCTTTGTCATCTGCAAATATCTATATTTTTTGGGGAAACAAAGTGTAGGCGAGTTGGGATCCGAGGTCTCACAAGGGTTAGGGAAAACTTCAAGGTTCAGAGAGCGTGAAATGCGCATAAAACTACCCTATTGTGCATAATCAATTAAACAGGGGAATATAAGCAGAAGATGAATATAATTCTTATGAAACAAATTGTAAAGTAAAATTTGTGATTAGCAGCTGCCAAAGATCCTTTGCAAGATTGTACCAGATGCAATGTTTTAAAAATTGAATGAAACAAACATGTTACCAACCGATTGAATTGGGAACATGCCGTTTTGATGCTGCTGTTTGGTTTGATTTCGGTTGTACTGCATTTTGGTTTGAATTAGAGCTGAATCGTTGTTGGTTCAATTGGTTTTTATTTTTGGACACGTTTGACAAGTGTTTTAAGGAGTTAAGAAACAAAAAATGTAAATTTTGCTTTGGAAATAAGAAATTTTGAACTTTCAAAATGTTAACTTAAGTTAAATACACGAGGGTTTATCTTCTATGGTCTGTTTGGTAAGACCTATAAGATATAAGATAAGCTCGTATGACATAAAAAGACATGTTTGGTAACTGTCTTCTCATCACAAGTTTATAACTTATTTTACTAGCTTATAACTTATTTTTCAGACATTATTTCAAGTAATATTTGAGCTTATAGCTTATTGTTTTTTCTTCCACTTTTACCCTTATTATTTTATTCAAAATCCATTTTTACCCTTTATAATTTAAAATAAAAGATACAAGGTATACGAAAGTACAACTCTCCTCTTAATTGTTTTTATCACTCTAGACTTATATATATTTTGTGCTATAGAAAATGTTCTATGCACTGCTGCATGTGTATTTCAAGCTATTGCGGACTCTATTATATGATGTTTCTCGTTTGTTCAAGTAATTTGTTGCATAATCATTATGTTTCTTGAGCAACGATAAAAAAAAAAAATATTTTGAATGTAATTTTATGTCATTTTCGTTACAAATAAAAAATGTCTATCGTTCTTGGGTTAGAAAGAATATGCTAATCTTGTGAAAAAGAAAAAATTGGATTTTTCAAGTAATCTTCATAGGTTTAGATTACCACGTCTTCATAAAAAAATATATAAAAATGTTTTTTTTATGTTATTTTATACAATGTTTATCTGTTAGTTAAACAATTAACTTTACCAAACACTTCAATTAATTAATCAGCTACCAATTTTAAACTATCAAGTATAAACTATTAGCCATCAATTATAGATTGTCAGTCATAAACCAGCTTATCAATTATCCGTTATTTTTACTAAACAAAGCCTTAAATTTTGAATTTTCTTCTACTTTATAATATTTATTTACTATTTATCATTTGGTTCAACCGTTGCTGAATTGATTGAACAAATCAAACCATGATCAAAATGTCAAAACGCAAAACAGTGTCTGGATGTGGAATTCTGTTGTAGTGTTATTAAATAAATAAATAGGTGTTATGGTTGCAGCTGGCTATCAGTCTTTTTCTGTCTAGTTAGTTATTGCCGTTAATACTGAGATGAGTTTAAACGTGTACTCCTCCATTATAGTCAAAGTCAAGTTTAATGACAGATTAACTAATGATACTTGCACGGCTCAAAACCCCTAATAGTACTACTAGATTAATTAATAGGGTATTTCGGTCTTACATATGGACTTGCATTTAAATGTAAGAACTAGTTTAGAGTCCCGACGTTGCTCGGGGTTAGATATCATAGATTGTGTAAGTATATTAAATTGAATTTATCTAAATTTACAATTATAATAATATCTTAAAAATAAATATAAATGGTGACAGTGGCGGATCTTGCAGAAAATATTGGGGGTGCCGTAAATATGAACTAAATTAAGATAAGCTCTACGAACTTCATCTCTTTGATTCACCGGATATTCCCAAATTTGGAGGCGCTTCCCGGGGTCACGTTCTAAACGATTGACATCAAAGTTCTCCACAATGACTCTTTGAATCTTGCAAGGCTGCTCGTCCGGTTGAACTGTTTGATCACCGGAAGGGTTCTGTTCTAGATTTGATGTTGAAGCTATACAATTTGCATCTTCCTCAGGGACAGGAAGTATTCTTTTATAAAATGCTTCAAGTTTCTTATGTTTGACTTTGCCCATACTCCTACAAAATGCACAATTCACACATAAATTACAAGTAACAAAATCAAATTAGAAATGGTGAATATGAACAATGACTTGAGCAAGTAATTAAAAAAAAACACATTATCAAAGAACACAAAACAAAGAGTAATAATCACTACATAATCATGTCTTGTTCAAAATATGAATTAAGCCACTATGTTCTAAGTTCTAAAAATAGAATTGAATTGAATCAGCAACATAGGAATAGAATAAAATTGAATCAAACAACATAGAAAATCAAGGATTAAGTTTCCCCCAATTTTTTATTTCTAGGGTTCAAGCAAACTGAAGTGAAAGGAATCAAATCAAAGGAATGAAATCATAACTTTTAAGAGAACAAACTGAAATGAAAGGAATCAAAATCAAAGGAATGAAACATAGAATGACAGGGAGAAGAACAAACCTGAACTGAAAATCAAGAAAACAACAAACTGAAGTGAGGTGTATGAGAGTTCAGAGGAGCACCGTGTTGCTGCTGCCTCCACTTCTCCGCCGTGATGCACTTATGTTACCGTCGTCCGTCGCATCGCCGAAGGTGAAGAGTGGGGAGACCATGAGAAGTGAGAATCACATTTTGATATGTGAAGATGGAGAGGAGAGGGGGTACCGAGAGAGAGACTCAGACAAAACAAGTGTGAACTAAAAGTGTCTCAGGTTACTATAGTAGTTTTGTATATACAAAAAAAGAAAAAAAATTATTAGGGGGTGTGCCACGGCACCTAGGGGTCTCAATAGAGATCCGCCCCTGAATGGTGAAATGAATGTCAAATGCAGGAATAAAGAGTGTAACAAAATCAATAATGAATTAGTCCAAGTGGTAAGAGTTTTGAGTCCCTTTAAACATGTGGTCATGAGTTTGTTTCGTTGTTCATGCGCATGAGAAAAAAATCGATTGAATGGGAAGAACCCACCTTTTGTGCCCCACCGATTCCTGACGGAGATTAGTCATCTTTAACGATGGTGGAATTTGTGAACCTATATCATGGTTACCCAAAAAAAAGTATAATGAATAAATAGACAAAAGACATATAAATTAACTCCTTAAAAAAATTTATACGTCTTCACAATGGTTATAGTTTTACAAAATATTATTATATATTCATAGGAAGTTGGATTAAATTGATGGTTGTTATTAGAAATTAAGATACTTCTTATCTCATAATATATTACATCAATCAACATAGATTGATATTTTTTTATTATAATAACATAGATTGATATTTTGTAACATTGCCACTTCACACAGTGCATTGAATTTTGATCCTATAGAATATCACCAACAACAGAATTAAATAAATATTAGCATAGAAAAATAATTAAGTTAATGTGAAATAATGTTAGTAAAAATTTACAAAGAAATTTTTTTTGATGCATGCTCTATCATTCATAAAAATCACATCGATTAAATATATGTGATCTCTTTAAAATTGGACATTCTTCACATTCTAATGATCTTAAACTTGAGCTCCATATTTTATATTTAGAGTTTGAATAATGTTGATAAAGTTTCTGCAAAACAAGTCAATAATATATGAAAAAGTGTATGAAAAAAATTATAGAAGTGATATTTGTCAAACCAGAAGAATGAGAAATGTTGATTTCAAAGGTGTAATTCTAGTTGTGCTAAAATTATATGAGTAGTTGTTTAACCAAAATCCCTTAATTTTATAGTCTTAAAAATATGTGAGTAGTTAAAATTTGAATTGGCATATGATGCTAAAAGAAAAAGAAATAACAAATAATTTAAGCAATTTAAAAAATTTAGTTTTAAAGATAAAATATAACAAAAACCTTTAAAAGAAAGAAAAAGATATACTATTGTTTTATCTTGGTTTTCGGGTGTCAAACATTGATTACGTTTGAACCTTTCTAACCTTTGATATCTCATTTTTTCTTGGGAAGGGAAAAAAATAAGAAAAACCCTTGAGAATCGAGGTCTGGGAGTTGTTTTCGTTACGGGAAGGTGTTAGGCACCCATAACGACTATAGTATCCTATAGGAACCGTCTTTACTTTCTACGCGCGCACTTTATTTTTAAATGCTATTTGAAAAGTGATATTTACACCTAAGGGTTTACTAAGTGAAGAATTGGAGGGAGAAGAATGTGTTTGAATTTTGTTTTATTTGAATTGAAGGAATATTGTTTCCTTGTCTACGTACCCTTTTAAGGGATCAAATCCACCGTAGTTCTCTTCCAAAAAGTGTTTTTGTTTTTGTTAGTTGATTTTAAGTTTGAAAATTGGAATTTGAAGAATGAGAGAGAGAGGCCTCAAGGGCATAAGATTGTGAAATTGTGAGATTGAGTTAGTTATTTTGCAAAAGAAAGTCTAAGTATTATTGGAATTCATTAAGGTTTTTGTTTAAGAAAAGAAAAGGAAAATTCAATGGGATTTTGATCCCAAAGTTTATTTGGAAAATCATTTGAGTGAAGTTGTTCATATTTTTTGTTGAAAAAGGATTTTTTGCCTAAGTTTCAAAGTTCCTAAACATACATCTAAAAACACATTCTCTAAACATACATCTAAAGCATGCATACCCTAAACATACATCTAAAATATCTATGTGATGTGTGTGCATGTGTCGGTGCTTGTGTCGGTGTACATCATTAGAGTCCATTGTCCTTTACATCATTGGCCTAGTTTACATTCTATGGTCTTGCAAGAATTTAAAATTGCATGAAGTAAAATACAAAATTCCTAGGTCTTTACATTCTAAGTCTTGGCATGAGAATTAAAGTGCAAGAAATTAAAGTGCAAGAAGTAAGAGATGAAAATATGATGTGAAATGCTATGGAAATGAGGCATGAAAACAAAAAAAGTTAGTAGCATAAGTGAAATAGAAACAACATACTAAAAGCATAGTAAAGTAAATGTAACTTGAAAATGAGGTAACAAGAGAAATTAACTAAAGGTGATAAGAGAGACTTGACATTTTAATACCATTCTATGGTATGGTTAAAGGCCTAAATCCTCATGATATTAGAGAAGTTTTGAGTGACTTAGTTCAAGGGAAAAAACATGAGAATTAAGGTCATTAATCATACCAAAGATCATAAGGATTGCAAGTTCTTTATACACCTTATTTCACAAGATGGTTTCACATTATTCACCAACATAAAGTTCACACGAAAAAATATACCAAGACAGCAAGCATGCATCAAACCCAAAGGAAAATTCATTTCAAAAAATACATGTCCAAAGCCACAATTATGTATCAAATTCAAGATCCAAAATCGCTTCAAAATTACACAAAGTATTACAAGGAAAAGTGAACCAAAAGCACCAAAATGTCACACCTATTCTTGAAGTAAATTTTGGCATGAAACCACATCCCAAAAGATAGGCTTCAAGTGCCAAAATTACCATGAGCGAAAGTTCACAAAAACTTAGAAGCCTTTTTAATAAAATTCACACAAAATTAAACAAAAGCATTGGATCAAATTGTAAAATATTCTCCACATATTTTCCACAGTCTTTTAACATGCAAGAAATCATAAAACCCTAAGGAAAAGTTAAAGAACGCATAGAAAATTATTTGGGGCTTTCATCATGAAAATCTAACACAACGGGGGGTATGAACAGCGAAATTGACAAGAAGCACACATGAAAGGGGGGTGTGAGTAGCAGTATACATACATAAACAGGTTTGGGCCTAGAGAGATGAAGGATTGGGTCGGTTCAATCCAACCGGATTGGATGAGACCCGACCCATTAGATACAGCATATAAGCTGTTGAACCGGTTCTTGGAACCATTTTCCAATTTCTTTCTCTCTCTAAGCTCGCACATGTTTCTCTCTCTCTAGCCTTCTCTGCAATTCGTCTTCTCCGGCGAGAAGTGAGATTCCGGTGACGGAAACGGCTCCGGCGCGGTGGTCGGAGCTTCAACATCTTTTTTCTTCGAAAATTTTCACATCATTTCACGCGGAATTTCACTCTCGTCACAGATCCGAACTCAGATTTTCGAAAACAAGTTTAAAACAGTACAAATCGTGATTTTCATTTATGGATCGCAAGAGTTTCAAAGAGAGAAAAGTCGTAAGAATCCTTAGACAAGAGCAGAGGACGTGATGAAGATTTACCAGTATTTTAGATCGGAGAAACAACCTTTAGACTCCACGTCCTCTTATTCTTGCTCACGGTTTGAATTTGCCACAATTTCCTTCGATCCTTGCGAATCGATCCTTCTTGCTCGCTGTTGTTACGATCTTCTCTTTCTGGATCGATGAATTTGGTTCGGATTTTACAGGATTTGAGCTTGAATGCTTGAATCTTGACCTGTGGATGTTGAACGGTGATGAATTTGAGCTTGTTTTTGATGATTTTCGGTTTTGAGTTTGTGACGGTGTTGTGATGCGTGGCTATGGTGATGATTCTGGAATTTCTGGGATTTTGTTATGAGGTTGAAGATGAATGTTCATGATGAATATTCATGAACATTCATGGTTTTTGGCTTTTTGATCCTGAAATTGCAGAGAGAGAAAGTGGTTATTGTTTCTGGTGTGATTTTGCAGAATGAATCATCCCTTGCCACATGGTGATGAGATGGCCCTTTATAGCTGACGCAGTGTGCACTCTGGACAAATCAGGCACTGCCACGTGGACACAAGCTTGTAACAAACTTTGACTGATCTTCTAACTACTTTGACTTTTGGGACATTTCTGCAAAAAGGGAAAAATACAAGGACTGGACTGCAATTAATTAAAAACAAAAGACTAAAGTGCAAAATAATAAAAGGACTAATAATGCAAAGTTAATAAAATTTGGTTAAAAAATGTAATTTTGAAAATAACGTAAAGTGAAACCAAAAAATAAAATCAACCAAAGGACTAAAATGAACCAACTACATAAATGAGGTACTTCAAAGTAACCTCTCTCTGTCAAAATTTCGTGTGAAATGACCAAAATGCCCTTAGGGACTAAAATGACTCAAAATGACTCAAATGTAATTTTTGAAATGGGTTTTAACATGGAATTAAAGCAAGAGTTTATACAAACAAATTAAAAGACTCAGAGACAAATTTTTAGGGATTAAACAGAGTTTTAACACAGGAAATGACTAAAATGCCCCTAGGGGCTATACTGACTCAAAATGACTTCAACTGTGATTTTTGAAATGGATTTTAGCATGGGATTGAAACAAGGACTTATTCAGACCATTTGAAAAGACTCAAACAATTTTCAAGGACTAAAATGAGTTTGAATGCAGGAAATGACTAAAATACCCTTTTTCATGAATTTTGCAAATAACATTGAAATAAAATGCAGGGAAATATGCACTTGATCAGAGACAAATTCAAATGACTTGAAATGCAAGAAAAATACTTTTGGATGACTTGAAATGCAAAGAATCATAGACAAATACACAGTTGAAAAGATTTTTAAAGCTAAATTGAGAGATAAAGCAGAGTAAAATGTTAGTGTAAACAATAGCAAATTGGCAATTCTTCAAGAGTAATAGACATATATTCAAGATAGAAGAAATGTTTTGAATAAGTATTTTTAGGTCCAAAATTAGGGTATAACAACTATATGTAGTTTGTTGAGACAATTATGTTACATAAAAAATAATAAACAAAATATACTAAGAATTTGAAAAATAATAAAAAATAATAAATTTATTGAAATAAACTATGATAAAGTAAAAAATGTACAATGGTATATTTATAGCAAATTAAAATAAATATTATTAACAAATATTCAAAATAAATGTGAAAGCGACAAAAATATTGAATATGAAAAAAATAAAGAAATAAAAAATAAACTATTGAAATAAATTATGATAAAATTAAATTATACTTTTAATAATTGTACGAGAAAATTATTATTTAATCAAATAGTGAAGTAACATATTTATTGGAAAATATCAATATAATGTATATAGTTTGTTGAGAGAGAGAGAGAGAGAGAGAGAGAGATATGCTAAATAGAAAGAAGAACAAAATCTTTTTGATGAAAAGAAAGAATTTGCAGAGATATCTATGCAAAACGAAATCTTCATATAAAAATAGAAGATTAATAAAAAATTTAAGAATAATCGTGGAGTAGAAATATGACATAAAATACCTTACTTTATTTATATATTATTGATTTATTGACGTCATCAATGGAGTTAAATTTTGTAGCGAAATTTTTTGGAAAAGAAAAATAAAAAACAGAATGATGAAAGATTTTATGATTTGGTTAGTTGGGAATCAAAATTGAATAAGGTATTGCAAGTGTGTGTGTAAACATCAGTAGAAGTGTTTAAGATGTTTGAAAAGTTGTCTTCAAAAATCAAAAAATAAAAATAACAAAAAGATAAAAACATGTTATATTAAAAAGTAGCATTAGGAAGTGGTTGAAATATATATATATATATATATATATATATATATATATATATATATATATATCAAAGTATATGTAAGATAAATAATAGAGTTGGTGTTTGGCAAACCTGAAGAAAGAAAAAGGTTAGATGAAAAGAAGGTTTGGGGTTTCCGTTTGTGCTCAAAATATGTGAATAAGTGATTAACAAAAATTCCTTTATTTATAGATAACATTTGCATTAGAATATGTTGCTAAAAGATAACATAATAACTAATCGAAGTCTTTTTTCCTCAAAAAGAAAAACTAATCGAATTATACGGTGCTAAAAGATTACTTAGTAACTAATTGAAGCTTCTTTTTAAAAAAAAAACCAATTGGAGCATTTTAATCATAAAATAAGATCATATATGTGAACTTTGTTGAAAATATTATATGTAGTTTGTTGAGATATTTCTTTTTTGATCAAAGGGAAAACAATAAAAAAAACTAAGCAAATCTCTGTCTAAATACTCTGGAGGTATCCGCTAGCAGAGTGAGACTTAGCTGAGGAGGAGGAGACATCCACGTCTTTAAGGAATCCACGTCTTTAAGGAATCAACATTTGTTGAGATATTTCTGCTACATAAAATATTAGAAATTCAATAAAAATTTAAATAAAATATTGAGTGGATAAGATTAAAAGTTTGTTGAGATTTTTTTGCCAAATAAAATATTGGTTTTAAAAAATAGAAAAAATAATAAAAATATTGAGAATGAACGTGAAAGTGACACGTGGTATAAAAAACCTTACTCTATATATTGATGAATCTATTATTTTAGGTAACACGAGTTTTTTTAAGAAAAACAAACTTTGTTTAAAAAAACTTGAATTATTGAAAAGGAGTATGATTAAAATTAATTGAGAGACGACATAATTGTACTTTAAAAGTTCAAAACGACATTTAAATAGAAATACAAAATCAAATATCAAACGACACTTAAAAAAATACTGATGAAGTAGCATGAAAATGAAAGGAAAAAACCGGTTACTCCCTTGATTTTTAAATTACCGTTTTAGAATAGTATTAACATGAAAAAAAAATTAAGTTTTTTTTTTCGTGCTATACCCTCATTTTATCCACCAATAAATTCCTACTTTTTTTTTTAACACACTTTCTCATTTCGATTACATATCTTTTTCCATAACAAACAATTGATATACTCTTTTTCCAACAAACTTTTTTTTCCATAACTATGTTCTTCAACTTGTTTAAAAAAAAACTATGTTCTTTGAATTCTCTACAATTCTTTAATCAAAATTTAGGTTTTAATTATGGTTTCAACTAGGGATGACAATGGGTACCCAATGAGTAGGGTACTATAGTACCCTTCCCCATACACACGTTTGTAAAAATTGCCCGTACCCGAACCCGTACCCTCGTGGGTAACAACTTTAGTACCATTCCCGATATCCTATGGGCACCTAAGTGCCCATACCCGTACCCATTACCCACACTTTAATTATAAAAAACCAATAAAAAATATCACAATTGAAATAAAACTATGATCCAATTTTTTTTAAAGCAACTCATAAAATAGTTGAAATCGTAGTATTTAGCCAAATAAAAAAACATCCAAAATATTCCTCGAAAATTAAAATAAAAACATTCAAAATACATATAAAAAAGTGCATGCTAAAATAAACATCAAATTGATTTAAATCATAAATTTGTATCTCATGAGCTTATGAATGCACGAATGAAACGATTACCATATTAGTTTTTAGGTTTATGTTTATATTTAAATAGATAAATAAATTAAATAACTGTACACCAAAAATAAATTAAATATTTATTATATTATATAAATATGTATATGCGGATTGCGAGGCTGGGTAGTATAGTGCCATTACCCGCACCCATACCCATCTAAATTTGTGAGTAATTACTCGGACCCAATCCCATACCCATAAATGCGGGGTTTTACCCTACCCATTGCGGATATTTTTTGCGGGTGTCCGTTGGGTCTGGGTCCAATTGCCATCCCTAGTTTCAACTTTAATTTTGTAACAATGTTACAATATTGTTTACAAAATCTACTTGTCATGATCCAATGTTATAGGTAACAAAAGTTTGTTTTATAAAAACAACTTGAATTCCCCAAATATATATAACTAATCTTGCTTGTTTAATTAATTTATTTTTCAAATTTGATCCCATTTTTTAAATGGAATAAATTTGATTTAATTTTGAATGTTTCTGTTATTTTGTAAAGAGAAAATTCAGGCTCACTAAACGAAGAAGATTGTTTTGTAAAGAGAAAATTCAGGCTCACTAAACGAAGAAGATTGTTTAATTAGTTGAGAAAAACAAGGATCTTCTTCATTATATATATCCACATAACTTAACCCTAACCCTAAATAGCAACAAACATCACCCCTCCTTTATTTTCACAATGGAGTATCGTGACTATGGCCCAAAGCTTCCTCCATTCTCTTCGTGGGTCTCCGCATGCAACCTTCCTGACGGTTTTCAGCTGCCTAGTATTGAACCATACGACGGCTCTACAGATCCAGACGAGCATCTCAACAATTTCTACGTTCACATGACACTTTATGGAACACTTGGTGGAGCCTATGACGCCATCTTTTGCAGAGCCTTTCCCTGCACACTAACAGGCCCTGCCCTTCGTTGGTTTTTTACCCTCCCACCAAACTCCATATACTTTTTTTCAGACTTAACCAAACTATTCTTATCTAACTTTTTATCAACAGAAACTTGCCCAAAATTGCCCACCACACTCATGTGCTTGAAGCAACGAACTGATGAATCTTTGGAAAATTATTTAGATAGGTTTGATCAAGAGGCTAGAAAAGTAGATGGCCTCTCCCATAGAATTTACATGCATCTAATAGAAGCTGGTTTGAAACCAGGGAGTTTCAAGCAATCACTCATCAATGAATCACCACTTCAAGACTTGAAACATCTCAGGAGAAGAGCTGCAAGATTTGCTGATAATGAAAACAAACCAGCCTTACAACCAAGTCCTGATTTTTTCAAGGAATTGGTATCTTGGCTTAAAGCTGAGTTACGATGGTAGTATTTAATTAGGTTAAATTTCAAGATAAAAAAAAAATGGTATTTTTAGTTTTTAATTAGTTTATCGTTTTTATGTTTATTTTTTTTGGCATGTGTTATGCACTGCTCACTATTAATGTGTTATGCAATGGTTGGTTTAAAGTGAGTATTTGATTGATGTCTTGAGCAGCTTTTATTTAATTGCCTTACTTTCTAGTACATTCTATATATGCATATATTATCCACTAGAAGGAACAATTGATCATTCTTAACAAAAACATTGCAGACATTGAGGACCTCAATGCATTTGTGCTATTTCTTGCTATTGAAACACAAGTATAAAAAATGTGCTATATTTACTTAGATTCTTCTTGAGGGTTACTTTGATTGACAAAGATTGGTGGGGATCAATGATTTGATTGCTCAAAGTCAAGGAGTTGATCAAGTTCACCACAAAGGTGGATTCAGGGGTTTCTTGGGGTCAAGAAACAACTCACAACTATTTGAATCAATCAAAACAATCCAAGGCCAAGAGGATTCTAGGGATTGAAATAATTGACCGAATTGAGATTTTTGATTGTAACATTTCAACAAACAATATTGAAAGAAACTCCAATCTCTTTTGACATTGAGAGTTGAGTAGCCCACTAGCGAGAAGAGTGTGAGTGAACCACTAAAAACCTCAAAGTTCATATTTTTTTTCCCTTATATCTTCTAAATTTCAGCTTAATTAATCTAATATAAGGTTTGTTCATAAATTAAATTTCAGTTTAATTAATTTAATATCGGGTTTGTTCCTAAATTGTTGAGAATCCAATTAATTTTGTCAAAGATTCAATTTTTAAATTGGGGTTTTTAAATTGGGGTTCTCAAATGCGTACTATGATCAAAGTTAATTTTAAAAGAGTAGTTTTTTGAAGAATGATAAATTAATGCCTATGATTACTATATTTTTAATTTTAAGAATATTGTAAGAACATAAATTAAATTTGAATAATTCATATAAATCCTTAAAACCACCCAAAACCTTCCTTCAGTGCACCATCCGGTCACTATTATAAGCAAAAATCTACATTTTGGATTCATTCAAAAATGATGTATATGATCTTTATTATTGACCACATACATCATTTAACGAATGAATTTAAATTGTTGATTTTGCTTATAATTGTGACCGGAAGGTGTACAA
Source organism: Medicago sativa (assembly GCF_051527215.1). Taxonomy (NCBI): domain Eukaryota; kingdom Viridiplantae; phylum Streptophyta; class Magnoliopsida; order Fabales; family Fabaceae; genus Medicago; species Medicago sativa. The sequence goes on along the minus strand of NC_140755.1, from coordinate 32,594,327 downwards.
TTTCTGAGTTCCTCCAAATGAGGAGAGTCTTGTATTATGAAGAAAAGTTAACTCCCGACCCAAAACCCTCCCCTCTCATTTTCCTCCATTTCTTACACTTGCTTATTCCTTTTTTCTCAAATCCTCACCTCTCTTCCCCTCCAAACTTGCAAACAAAACCTAAAGAGATAACCGATCAATACTTAAAATTTGACTAAATATGACCTATACTTAAATATTGAACAAATATAATTCGTTGAGTTAACTGATGTGTTAGGTATGCAAATAAGAAGAACGTGTATTATTTATTTTTTCTTTTCATTTTATATTTGCCCTCTCACTCACTCAGGAAAGAACACATCTCCATCCCCATCCCCATCTTATTAAAACTATAAATGTTACAAAATCAATTATGAACTATTGACAGTAGTTTTCTAAAGGGACACCAATAAATACTTAAAATCTGACTAAATATGACTTGTATTTAAATATTGAACAAATATGATTTGTTGAGTTGGCTGATGTGTTAGGTCCATAAATAAGAACTTTTCTTTTTCTATTAAAAACTAGTCGATAACCGGTGCTATAGCACGGGCAGCGCAACTGCGCCGCGCTGTTGTCTGTGTGTGTGACTATGTGGTGGTGTGGGGTGGATATAGCTCAGTTGCTTTAAGCTAAGAGTTTAAGAGTCTGAGATTAAAGGTTCAATTTCTAGCTAGGAGAAAAAATTAACATAACAATTAACATATTCAAACCTATCATTAAAAAAAATGTTATATATGTTTTTGGTCCCTATAAATATATCAACTTTTCATTTTAGTCCCTCTAAAATTTTCGTTCGATTTTTAGTCCCTATAAAATTTTCAATCACCACTTTTGGTTCCTATTTCTAAGTAAATTCATGTGCAACATTTCTATTTTTTAACTTAATTGTGAAGAATGTTAAAAAAAAAATTATAATTTTTCAACAAAATATGAATTTTTTTTTGCACAAAATAAAATAATATAAAACAAAATATGAATTTTTAACCGCAAATAATATAAAAAATCATATTTATTTCACATTTTGTTAAAAAAAAACTCATTTTTTTAGTAAGATTCATAAGGTAATTTTGTCCAAAATCTGCTCTTTACCCAACCAAAATTGTTCGTTCCCAACTGAAATTCTCATAATGCCCCTATGTGAGTTAACTCACGTTAGTGTAAATCTTGATGTCTGCTGATATATCAATAGCTGTGTGAGTTAACTCTCGCATGTGTATTTTTGGAATTTCAGTTGGGAATGAGCAAAATGTCTTGGGTAAAGAGCATAATTCAAACAAATATGTAGATTTGTTGAAATTTTGGTGTGAAGTTAAAAGAAAATCGGAATGTTGGAAGATTAAATATCAAGTAATGAGACTTTGATTTAGTGTTGTGTAAATTGAAAAAATAAAGTGTGGGGGTCCCACGTAAAATAGAACACACGTTAGTAGTGTTTATATTTTGGTATTTAATTTTTAAATACATGATAACGATAAAAAGAAAATAATAGTAATTATTATTTTTTATTCATGCATATCGCTTCTCATAATTTTAGCTAATGTTGGTTGTGATAAGATTGAAAATCTAGTTAAGTTTCATATCTTTCCTCAATTCATATTCAATTAGTTTGTTTCCTCCACTTTTGTGAGTTAGTTTCTTTTTTATCTTATCCACAAGAGTTGTTGAAAGGTTTATTTCTTTTTTATCTTATCCACAAGAGTCTTTGAACTGATTGGCTCATGTGATTATAGCTAAACTCAGTTACAAAATCTCTTTAAAATTATAGGACTCCACTCAATTTATAAATCACACCAAGTTCTATTGAGTTATCCATAACTCTTTATTTCTTCTCCCTCTTTCTACTCGATGCATTTCCTAGTCATTTCTACCCTTTCTTTTCTGCATACTCAAAATTAAAAGTGTTCTTAAGACCATAGTCCCTTTTAAGGTATAATGTCCCTTCAAAATTAAGAATAGTTTCTAGATCATAGTCCCTTTTTAGGCATAATAATGTCCTTTCGAAATTAAAAATGATCTTAATAGTATATATATTTTCGATAATTTTCTGTCTTTGGAGAAATTAGAGGTTAGAATGGTGTTAGCACCATATTTGAGCGGTTGTAGTACTATATTGATATTTTGGAGAAGTTAGATATTAGAATTGTGACAACACCATATTTGAATGGTCCCAATGCAATAATAGAGTGGTCACAATACCATATTATAATGGCTTCAATATTAAATTGAGTGACCTTAATAGCCATATTTGAGAGTGTCTTTCTCGAACGGTTAGCTACATGGATGTAGTTAATCGCACAGTTGTAGTTAGCTTGTTTTATCTTGGAGGTGGCATGATCGATAGCCTGTATTGCATAGTTTTGGACAATACCACAAAATGTCTTAAAAGAAAGCCATCTGGTCATTACTCAACCTAGTAACAACTTCGATGGATGAAAATTAATTTTCAAAAGAGATTCCTTCTGCCCTGTCTACAAAAGAAATTTCAGGCTCGGGTTTTGTTGTCCCTAAATACAACAAGGAGATAAAAGGCTATAAAAATACATCTTTCGACTGAACACGGTGAAGTACTTGTTGTTTCAAACAACAATAGTAAGAAATTCACATAGTCCATTCTTAATTTGTTTGAAATTTATTTTAAAAAATCAGAAACACACTGTGAATAAGAACTCTAACTGCCATGAGAATAGGAACCACAAAAAGGTCTTATAATAAAAAATCAGTAACCACCACCAAGAAATGACATTGGGTCATAATTTATTTACCGCAATTAGAAAGAAAAAAAAAACCAAGTCATATGATCTACAAGTATAAGAACTGATCGTGTGTTGCTCTGCAACCTAACCTGAATGAAGAGAAATTTACTGCTATGATTAGTAAAAGACACAACTTAGGCCCAATAACAAATCAAGCTCAAATGATGCATTTGGCAATTTACTCGCAACACACCCCTTCTCCGCGAGGGGGGGGGGGGGGGTACTCGGAGCAACTGAGACCTGTTTAAACGAATAGTAACGTCTCTTTACCCACGTTCCCGCGAATATCTTACCGGCGGTTACACTTCTGCTGATTTCGTAACCGTCGGACACATGTGTGCCTTACAACGGCTCTGCATTCACCCACCTCTATAAATAGGAGGTTCATCGCAGCCTCCAAGGTAGAATCTCTCTCACTCTCAAACCCCCATTTCAGAACTCTACTGACTTGAGTGTCGGATTGTCTGCAGGTACACACCCCCCATTCGGTCCTATGCTCACCGGAAGTACAAACTACCACCGTGAACCACCGCATTCAACCAAGCACCAACAACCACCTTCTGATCAGGTACGATCAGAAAATAATTTCCTAATAATAAATAACTTTTTAAATATATAATAATAACTTATATTACAACGTGACCACCATTCTAAATTTACATGTTTAACGGCTAACCTCACGATATATTATTTAATTTTTTTCCCTTTTCGTATTATTGTGTTTGCCTACTTGCCATACAACTAATCACTATCAAATTGCACAATTAATGATAATTTAAACTTTAATGATGATTCACCATTATTGAAGAATCAATATTGGTGAATGTTAGAGGAAGATGTGATAGATTAAAGCTTAACCATTCTTTAAAAATGATTTTTTATTTTATTTTTATAATTTTTTGGGGAATTTTTTTAGAATTATTCTCGATAAAAATAATAAACAAAACAATAATAAACATAATAATATCATTGGAAGATATTAAAATAAATAAATAAATAAATAAATAAATAAAGGGTCTAGGGACCAATATCAAAATGCATGGACCAATCTCAAAAAGTACTGAAGTGCGGGGACTAATACCAAAACTTTGGAATATTCAATTCTGAATTTTTTGTCTTTTAGTGTGTCCCGTGGTGTGTAATAATTGGTCCACGTGGCACACCGTTAGTTTTGTCTTTTTTTTAACATGGACTTATCAGAGTGCAGAGACTAATGGCATATTTAAGCCTATAATTTTTTTAAGTAAAAAAAATAGCATGACTCAAAACTAATTGAAAAATGCAAGATTCAAGTGGAGGCATCCTCCCCCAATTTGATTGCCTTGCATCCGTCCATGATCATGTGCTTTGTACACCCAATGACAAAGACACGATATTAATTAATTACTAATACCTCGCTGTACGTACAGCTTGAAGGGAGGTGATGCAATACATGTATTTATTTATTTATTTAATTTTAAATTAAGATTTAATGGCAAATTAGTATAGATGTATGTTTAAATTGGTTTATTTACGTCAAAGAAATGTTTAAATTAGTTTATTGGGTCTCATAAGTCTTAGTTTAATCGACAAAAATGTTAAAATTATTAGGCCGAATGTTATGATCGGGGTTCGAATTCCGACACCTCAACTTTATGTGTGTGAATTATGATAGCTTTATCATTTCATCTATCTACCAAAAAACAATTTGTACTTGTAAAAAAGTACGGTGAGGACTCTAGGGTTTAGAATCGTAAGCTAGGGTTTAGACTAATGATTAGATGCCTTGAGACTGCTCTCAAGAGTGGTATTTATAACCTGCTATGGACTTGGGTTTCGGTTGCTTGGGAACCAAGCAACAAGGGTATTTGTGTATTTTAGGCGGTTTCTAGAGGTTCCTAGAAGATTAGAAGGGCGGCGCCTTAAGGCGGGTGCGCCAGGGTCTCAGGAGCCCTTCTGGAGGGCGCCTGAGCCCTTCTGGAGGTCTTAGAGCCTTTCTGAAGGGCTTCTAAGCCTTTAGGAATATTATGATGGTTCACAATTAGTTTAAAAACTCTAAGATTTCATGGTGAATCTTATGATGTTCTAACCATGCCTATAAAATTAGAGAGTGAAATTTGACCTGTGAGTATATGCTTACTTAAAACAAAATTACAATTTTGCACGTTTTGGTTGAAAAATCAAAATCAACTGAGGGGTCTTCGAAATGCTATGAAAGTTTGCAAATCCTTTCTATATATTTTTATAAACGTTTTTGCAAAAAATCAACTCAGAATTTGATTTATAAGTCGAGATTTTCATTGTTTTGTTTTTGAGTTTTCAAAAATTCATAATTAATCATTCTCTAATTGGAAAATTTAATTTTTTGTGAAAAACTTTATTTTAATGTCCTAAATATGTCTGTAAAAAATCATGAAAAAGGTAAACCTCCACGTCACTTTTGTGGACTTTGCATATATTACACGGTAAAAAATATTAAGAATCTCAAATTATAGGAGTTAGAATATGTGTTTTTATATTTACAGAGTCATTTTTCAGACTTCGTGTATATTACAAGGTTAATTTAGACAATTGACCCTCTTTCTAATGTTACTATATAATAAGCACTCAATTTCTGCTGACGAGAGCCTCATTTTTATTTTTGACAAGATGGATCAAACAAATAACTTTATATAATTACATTTTAATAAAATTCATTATATTGGCACAATTTATTTAAATGGAGCTGACAAAACATGAAGAGAGAGTTTCCACAACCACAATTCTCCATATGCACTCAAATATTTGATTCCATGGTGAAAGTATCTATATTTAACTCGGTGTTATATAGATAAAGCAATCAATATTATAAGTGTTCATTCCTTCAAAAAAAAAATATTATAAGTGTTCATAGGGAGTTTTTATTATGTCTCTTTGTATTTAATAAAGTAAAATGTATAAATGATAGAAGATGGTAATTTATTTGAAGTTTTAATTTATTTATTTTTAACAAATTAAAATGAGATATATATTATCCAAAGATGTTTCCACTTGCACAAGACGCGCAAAAGGAAGAAACACCACAAAATGTTTACATAATTACATCATCAAGGTGACAAAAAGTGCACCATCCAAGAAGCGATATAGATTACAAATGAACACACATACAAAGCAACAGATGTTTCCACCAATCCGGGTAACTATAAGCAAAGGCCGCCTGTTTGGATTTCAACCATAATAATGAATGAAGCTTAATTTTATCAATGAGGATAAAAGGAGTGGACACCGTATTTTGAAATACACCATTGTTACTTTCTTTCCAAATCACCCAAACAGTTGCAAACCAAATTATCCTTAAATATAAATGAGAAGCTCTTGGCATGCCCACCATTTTGGTAAACTGAATAAAATGATGTTGAAGCTCACCAGAAGGCACCGATGAAATATCTAACCAATTCCACACTTGAGACCATATGTTACTGAAGACGTTGCAATGTAAAAAAAGGTGTGTAGCGGATTCAATATGATCACACCTGGCTACACATGCCGTGTCCGTTGGAAGAAGAATGTCCCGATGCACCATATTGTCTTTAGTAGGAAGCCTGTTACGAAGGAGACGCCACACCAACAGAGACACCTTTGAAGGGATATGCTTATGCCACACATCATCAACCAGAGACCTGTCAGAAGTTTGACCTGTGATAGTAATATAACGATAGACGACTTTTACCGAATAACCGTGAATAGGTCTAACAACCACCTCTAATATGTTTTATTTTATTTTTTGGCAAAAAGTTTTAATGTTTCATGTTTCCTTGAAACTAGACAACAGTATAAATTATTTTGTGTATTGTACACTTCTTTTTTTTGGTTACGTATTGTACGCCTCTAGTCCTTTTTATAAAAAATTCACTCATTTTCAGATGTACTTTATTTTTATTTTTATTATGGACAATTTTAAATGTATTAAATATTAAATGTTTATTTTTGTTTATTTGTCAGACAAAACATTAAATATAAACAAATCTCAAATTAGTTTCCGCATCTTTATCTATACTGTATATAAAGAAAATAACTTCTTTCAGCTCTTTTGGACTGACTTTTTCTTTTTCCAAAAATGCCCATAATTTTAAATACAAATAACAAATAAATAAGAATAAATTTAAATATTAAAAAAATGTAACAAACACAATATGAATATATATATATATATATATATATATATATATATATATATATATATGTATGTATATATGTCCGTTTTTTTCTTTATCACTTAAAAAGTGCGACTAACTGTATGAGTATATTTATACTTGTTTTTTCATTATCTCAATTATATCGTTAAACAACTTTTTCTATAATAAAGATTGTTGTTGGTGTCATTAAAAAAAGAATTTAGATTATATTTTTTTTTGTTTTATTGTTGGTGTCGTTGAAATATATAATCATGGTTAGTTTGGTTTGTTATAACTCGAAAGCAACAAACATTTATATTTTTAGTTTTGATCAAAATCAAAATTTCATAAAAAAAACACCATTCATAATTTTCAAACGTTAGCATGATAAAAAGAGAGGAAAGACGGACACGTGAGTGCCCGTCTTTTCGCTAGTTGATATAAGGAATTGTTGCCAATGAAATGAGATAATTTTCTCTAATAATTTTTTTTAATGAAAAGGATATTTGTAGAATAAATTTAAACTTAAAAGATTAAAAGAGTATTAAATGAAATCAATCATTTTCAATATGCTTCCTTCATCTTAATGAATTAGAGTTTTTTTTTTTTCCTTTTAAGCATATAAATAAACTAGAGGGACTAGTAGTAATTAATAGTAAATATGTATGATTAAGTCAAAATAATTAAATATATATATATATATATATATATATATATATATATATATATATATATATATATATATATATATATATATATAAAAAGTCAAAACAAATAATTTAAACTGAAAATTTAGAATAACACGTATCGGTAATGTATACAACCAAATCAAAGATTAAAAAGTATAGAACCAGATCAAGTCATTTTAAAATGAATGAACATATATATTATTTTTATAAGATGACGTTAACCTTTCAGTTCTTAAGAGAAAGTGACATTGATAATCTAAAGTTTATTTGGTAGGTAAGTAAAGTCTGATTACAAAACGATTCCATACACCGTATAAAATGCTATATAGTTTTTTTAACTCAACTATATACATTTTTAGATTAAATGAATAATGTATGTAAATTACATAAGAAAAAGTAAGTCTTAAAGTGTCTGAAAGCCTAGTTTAATTGTCAATACCGATATTGTCATGTTGAACACCTTCATTCAAATTTAAACTCAGGACCTCAGAATTGTGTGTATGAGTTTCAAATGGTGTTTATCACTTCGTCTGCAAGCGCAAAAATGTCTCTAAGATCAAAGACAACTTAGAAATGTTTATATTTACCTCTCTTTAAAGTGATGTTCATGATTGAAGGCATAAATAACTACTAGAAAAACATATAGCACCAAATCAATCTCTAAATACATTATCGTCTGAAATAGAGACCATCTTTTTCTAATCGATAAACCATCGATCACTAATGAACAATGACTGATTATTCAGTGACTAGAATGACAATCAGAGACGAGATTAGAGCCCAACTTTTGACAATGATATTAGAGATTGAATAAATACCAGGATTGAAAACCGATTTAGTGATCTCCAAATTGTTTTTATATGATATTAGACACTTATTTAGTGAAAGATATTCTAATTGTTTTAGGAAAAGATATAGCAACAAAATACAGCGTTCAATACTGTGAATGAAATAACAAAAAAGTTACTGAAGATGGAGAAATTCTTACATGAACTCTTACCTAAGAGATCATTCTTACACCCAACCAATTAAAATCAAACTTCTCATTAAAATAATAAAAATAATTAATATCATAATTTTTTCTCATTATTTTTAATATTTCTCTCTCCTTTTTCCACTTTCTTTAACCAACAAAAACCACCCACCACCATTTATGTTTCCATTTCCTTAATTAAAATCACATTTTTTTTAAAGTTAATAACATGTGTCGTATTTTTATTGGTTGGGTGTAAGAATAATCTCTTAGGTATGAGTTCATGCAAGAATATCTCCTGAAGATGTTGGTGCTTTCAACCAACTCTACTTGGAACCGTCAAAGAGAAAAACTTTCAATTAGAGATTCTAATATAGTGACCAATACTCATACTTTAATGTACTTGCAAAAAAGTACGGTAAAGATACTAGGATTTCTAGGGTTTAGGCTAATGATTAGATGCCTTGAGAAAGCTCTCAAGGGTAGTATTTATAGCCTGCTATGGGCTTGAGTTTTGGTTGCTTGGTCCCCAAGCAACAGGGGTATTTGCGTATTTTGGGCGGCTTCTAGAGGTTTCTAGAAGCTTAGAAGGGTGGTGCCTTAAGACGGACGCGCCAGGGTCTTAGAAGCCCTTCCTGAGGGCGCCTGAGCCCTTTTAGAGGCCTTAGAACCTTTCTGGAGGGCTTCTAAGCCTCTAGGAATATTATGACGGTTCACAGCCCCCCAAGCACGAGTCTTGTGAGAAGGCGAAGTGATGACAGCATGGGACTGGACCTTCTGGAGGTCGTCAAGTCTTTTAGGGGGACCTTGGTGATTCACAGCCAACTAAGCACGAGTCTTGCTTTCTTTAAAATTTCAGATTACACTTGCCGTTATTTTTGAGGAACTGTACTGGGGCGATCCTGAAATATACTGTGACCCCCGAGGGTATGTATGTGATCCGTGTTTAAGGTACCCTCCTCGGATGGTCTCAAAATGTTTTAATAGCCCCCAAGGGTGCATGTATTGCCCACTGCCGGTTCTTGTAGCCCCCCAAGCATGAGTCTTGGGGCAAGGCGAGATGGTTTGTACACTTGGTTGTGTACGTTACTGACCACTGTCTATCCAAGTGACAACGCCCACTAGGGCGTGTCGCGCTCCGTCTGTGTGGCGATCCGAGATTTATAAGGCGCTTTCGGTTCGTTGTGCGAACGTTTCGTATTCTATCAACTCGTCGATGGCTGCCACGTGTCATAATCCTACGACGTTGCTCCACTCAATCGTTCTGGACACGCTTCCCGAGGCGACTTTCATCTTCTTTTTAAAGCGTGTTTGGCTTTCTGTCTTTTTCATTTCTTCCTCCCTTCGCTTGCGTTCCTTCCAGTGCCTGTGTCTTTCGTTCCAGTCATTTGCAGATTAGAGATTTTTCCTTGCCTTCTTTACATAGGTACTCCTCGACTTCTAATCTTTTCTCAATTTTCATTTTACTTTTGCGCTTGTGAGAGTTCGACCCTAGTAATGGTTTTGATTAGAGAGTGCGACGAGGAGGGGAAATTGATTCATCCCGCTGATCCAGTTGAAAGGGATCGGTTGAGGAAGGAATGCTTGAGACATGCAACCGGTCCTGATGGGATTATAAATTGGGATGTCTATTATTAAGGGTTACATGGGGATGATTTGTTTAGCGACTTGTCTAGCGATTCTAGTTCTGACCCGGGTAGTGATAGTGATTGTGTGTTTCTGTCTGCTACTTCAGGAACAAATCATAAGGAGGACGAATGTTGGGAAATTCGTCCATCTCGGGATCCTTCGTTTGGTTTAGTAGGGAAAGAGTCGACTTCTGAGTTAATAGGGATGGCTCTTTTTGCCGAAGAAGTTCTATTGGAGGAGTCTCTGTATGTCGATGTGTCCGCCTTAGATTCATTTCGGAGTAAGTTTAACGTCTCCGCTATTGGGCGTGAGGAGGACGTGGTCCTGCTATCTTGCGACCCTGATGAGCGCGCCTGTGACCAAGAGATGGCGGGTGAAGGTGACGAGTCCTACTTCATGTACACTGCCGTGTTGGAAGAGTTCGGAGCGAAAATCCCTTTCTCTCCCTTCGAAATGGACATGTTGAAGTATCTCAACGTGGCGCCGACCCAAATCCGCCCCAATAGATGGGCGTTTATTTGTGGGTTCGAGATTCTGTGCAAGGCATTGGGTCTTGAGCCATCGGTTGGCGTTTTCTTCTATTTTTATGGTACCAAGGATGTTAACAAAGGCACCTAGATCGCCATTTCTGCTCATTCGGGCAAGATATTGTTTCCCCAATATGCTTGTAATTTCAAAAAAGAGTGGCGTGATACCTTGTTAGAATACAAGGGGCGCAAGAATGTTCTACTGCTTCGATGATGGTAGATGGGGAACCAAAATTTCCTCTTTACTGGACAAAGAATCCTTTGGCTGTGAGAGGCTACAACCTTGATGAGATGTCTCCTTATGAACGGAAGCTAGTTTAATTTTTGGAGAAGGTACCTCTCACCAACATCCATGAACTCTTGAATAGAGAAGGCGATGTTGTGCGCCTGGAGGCCTATTTGCGTGAGTGTCCTTAACAGTTTTATGGTTGATTTGTGTTCTTGCTATGTCATCTTTAGAAATCTTCTAAGTAATTGTTTTGTCTTTTTCTGCAGAGGAGATGTTGCCTTTAACTGGTGCGGAGATGAGGAAGTATCTCGCGGAGCTAGAGAAAAGTAAGAATCCAGATGGTTATGTAGCGAGCAATCCGGCGGGTGTGTCGCTGAGGAAGTTGAAGAGGAAGGAGTCTTCCAAAGGTGACGCAAGTGTCATTGAGGTTGAAGGTTCGGAAGGTGCGAACGATGGTAACGTTCTTGCTCGTGCCGACTCTCCAGTGCCAAAGAAGTTGACGACGCTGAAGGGGGACAAGGCTGGTGGAAGTCGCCCCTCGGCGAGTATGGAAGTTGGTGGGACCTCCCTGAACGACGAGGCTACAAAATCATTCTGGCATTCAGAATTTGATTTTAGACGGTAAGCGTTTTGTTTGTTTAAGCACTTCAGTGAGTTTTGACTTTTTACGCGTACTCATATTGTTTGTTTTGCAGGTACATGTCGGAGCAGATGCCTTTTGCTAAGGTTGACGTTGATGCTGGGGTGAAGGCGAAGTTCAGTGACTTGGTTGCTGATGCTGGGACTGCTGCACTTCGCGTCCTGCTTATGGGTCATGCAATGGAGTTGAAGCTTGGCGCGGTGGAGAAGAAATACATGGATGCCTTGGAGGACGTGGAGAAGTGGAAACACAAGGCAACCGGTTTTGAGGGGCGTCTAAAAGACGCTTTGAAGGAGAAAAAGGTTGCAGAGAAGGCCTTGGAGGAAACAAAGCAGGCCAAGAAAGCTGTGGAGGAAGAGAGAGATGCCACCAAGGCGACTTTGGACAAGTCAGAATTAGCTGTGGATGAGGGTAGGCGTGCTCTGGCCATTTATTTTGAAAATGGCTTCAGGCGCGCTACTGAGCAAGTTCTGTTTTTCAACCCGGAGGCTAAGATGGAAGAGCTGGACCCTTTCAAGGTTATTGTCGACGGACAATTAGTGGATGATGAATGATGTTTTTTCTTTTGGACTATGTAACTAAATTATGGCGGCTCTGCGAAGTGCCTTTTCGAACAATGTTTATTTCTGTTTTCTTTTGATTTCGCTAGACTTGCTTTTGCCTTTAATCTTATGCTAAGTTTTAAGCAAGATCACGTTTGTTCTCGTTGATGACGTGTACGAAGAATTTTAATAGCGATCTTAGTCATGGACGTTTGTTTTGATGACTTGGTTTTGTTTTACGCGTTCATATTCTGGCGAATTCGACTTGTTGCATGTCATCGAGGACTAGTTTAAATTCTTTGACAATGGACGTTATGGGTGATCGCTTAAGTCCTTTCGGGCGACAATTTGATGATGATTTAACTTTTTGGCAATTTTAAATAGTTGAATCCCACCAGAGCCCTTTAAGGGTTGACGTTTTATGGTGGTTGCATAATTTTTTCTTTTTGGCGACTTCAATCAGCCGAACCCTGCCAGAGCCCTATAAGGGTTGACGTTTAGGGTGGTCGCATAATTTTTTCTTTTTGGCGACTTCAATCAGTCGAATCCCGCCAGAGCCCTTTAAGGGTTGACGTTTAGGGTGGTCGCATAGAGGAATAGTCTTCGGCGAGTTCAATTAGTCGAACCCCGCCAGAGCCCTTTAAGGGTTGGCGTTTTGGGTGCTCGCAGCGATTTCAATTAGTCGAACCCCGTCAGAGCCTCTTTGACATTTAGGGTGATCACAAGAGGAATATTCTTCGGCGAGTTCAATTAGTTGAACCCCGCCAGAGCCTCTTAAGGGTTGGCGTTTAGGGTGCTCGCAGCGATTTCAATTAGTCGAATCCCGTCAGAGCCTCTTTGACGTTTAGGGTGATCGCTTAAGTTTTCCTTGTTGAAGTCTGGGCGCCCTTTGTATTTTACTTTTGTTTTCTTTTCTTTTGAGTCCACACTTTTTGCATCAATTTCTGTCTGTTCAAATTGACAATGACAAGTAATATAATAAGTGTTGCAGAGATGGTCATATTTGAAAAAAGGAGAGGGCGCCTCGTGAAAAACCCCTGCCCTTGCAGGGGAAAAGAGTGCCACCCTCGCCTTATGTTATTTAATACTTCAAAGAGAATAATAAATGTCATAGGGATGGCCTTATGCCATTCTTATTTAAAGACAAGAAATTTCGAAATAATAAAGAGAAAATCAGCTATAGTAATGGCGCAGATTGGCGATGTTCCATGTGCGGGGGACAGCTTCGCCGTTTAATTCCTCTAACTTGTATGCCCATGAGGACACTTCTCTCTAATTCTGTACCGCCCCTCCCAGTTAGGGAATAACTTTCCAATTCTTGTCGAGGCGACAGCTTGTTTTAGGACCAGATCACCTTCCTTCATTTCTCGGGGCGTTACCCTAGAGTTGTAGCGGCGAGCAGCTCTCTGTTTGGCTGCGAACTTTCTGATGTGGGCCTGTTCCCTTACTTCGTCGATCACATCCATGCTAACTGCTAAGCCTACGTCGTTTGCTTTATAGAAAAATAAATCATGAATTCATATGTCGTGAGAAGTAAAACTATTTTCCTGCATACAAAGTTGTTAGGGAGACGAATAGAAAAATATGATACCTTCTTCTGAAAAAGTATCCCGACGCCAGGTTAGGGTATCTATTTCCACAGGGAGCATGGCATCTGCGGCGTAAACCATTGTGAATGGCGTTTCCCTGGTTGTGGAATGTGGGGTTGTGTGGTAAGACCATAGTACCTGTACTTATGTTGACCAGTACAACGTTCATATATATGTGACGATATAGTATTCTTATAGCAGTTTGTAGTTATGAAGATTAATTTAAAAGCTATGCTTACCTCATGGAGCTGTTCTGCCCAAAGACTTTTAGCGGCCTCCAGCTTCTTCTTGATTCCGCTGAGAATAACTTTGTTGGCCGACTCAGCTTGGCCATTGGCTTGAGGATGAATTACGGAAACGAACTTGGTCTGTATTCACAGGTGTGTTCAGAAGTCTACTACCGTTGAGCTTGCGAATTGAGTTCCATTCTCCGACACTATGTATTTGGGGAGGCCAAAACGACAAATGATCTTTTTCTAGTAGAACTTCTTGACCATCTCTGCTGTTAGGCGACTGCTTTTGCTTCGATCCACTTAGTAAAGTAATCCACGCCTACTATGAGAAACTTTCGTTGTCCTGGGGCGAGAGGAAAAGGTCCCACAATGTCGACTGCCCATTTATGGAAAGGCCAGGGAGAGTAAACAAAGGTTAATTCCTGAGCTGGGGCGTGCTTTTTATCAGAGAATCTTTGGCACTTGTCACACCGTCTTACGAAATTTGAGCTATCCTGAAGCATGGTGGGCCAGTAGTATCCAGCTCAGAGGAGTTTTGCAGCTAGAGCCCGCCCTCCAATGTGGCTGCCGCACACGCCCTCGTGTACCTCAAGTAGTTCCAGGTGAGTCTCGTCTTCACTTAGACAGCGCAATAAAGGACTCGTTCGACCCCGTTTGTAAAGCTTTCCCGAGAAGATGATGAATTTTGAAGCTCTTTTTCGTACTATATGTTCTTCCTCACTGCTATTGGGCGTGAACGAGCCAGTCAAGTACCTCAGTAATGGTTCCATCCACCCTTCTTTGCCTCCAGCAATGTGTTGTACGGTTTGAATACTGGTATTAGGCGTCGCAATTACTTCTTGGATGACGGTTCTATTATTGCCCGACCGTTTGGTACTTGCGAGCTTTGCCAGTAAGTCTGCTCTGGAGTTCTGCTCTCGTGGCACGTAAACTGCTTCAAAGATAATAAACCTCCTGGCGAGGTCTTGTACTTTTGCTAGATATCTGATGAGTTGGGCGTCCTTAGTTTGATATTCGCCTGTAATCTGGCTTGTCACTAGTTGAGAGTCGCTTTTTGCTCTTAGGTTTTCAGCTCCCATTTCTTGTGCTAGAGTCATGCCGGCGATTAGTGCCTCATATTCAGCTTGATTGTTGCTTGCTTTGAACTCGAATCTGAGGGATTGCTCTATGAGAACGTCGTCTGGACCTTCCAAGATTACGCCTGGTCCGCTGGCTTTCAAGTTGGAAGAACCGTCGACGGACAAAAGCCACACGAAAGGAGCCTTTTCCTGTGCCGGCGGGGTGAGCTCCACAACGAAATCTGCTAAAACTTGGGACTTGATGCTCCCTCTCGGTACAAACTGAACATCGTACTCCAAAATTTCTATGGACCAGGCCATCATCCTTCCTGCTAAATCTAGTTTTCCAAGGACCTGTCTGATGGGATAATCTGACTTCACGACAATTTTATGGCTTTGAAAATATGGACGAAATTTCCTTGCTATCGTGACTACAGCCAGAGCCAGGCGTTCTATTTTCTGGTATCGTAGTTCTGCGCCTTTGAATACCCTACTGACGAAGTAAATTGGTTTCTCACCTGTTTCTGAGTCTTCCACCAAAACTGTGCTCATGACGTGATCGGAGATCGCCAAATACAAAAATAGGATGGCGTGCTGACTTGGTCGATGGAGGATGGGTGGGCTAGATGAAAACTTTTTGACTTGTTGAAAGGCGTCCTCGCATTCCGGCGTCCATTCGAATTTCTCCTTCTTTTTAATGGAGGCAAAAAAGGAGAAAGCCTTGTCGCCGGTGCAGGATAAGAAACGAGATAGGGCGGCCAGTCTTCCTGTTAGTTGTTGGACTTCCTTGATGCTAGAAGGACTTCTCATGTCAATGATCGCCTGACACTTATCAGGGTTTGCTTCTATACCCCACCTTGTCAAGAGGAAGCCTAAGAATTTTCCTGCCTGTACCCTGAAGGAACACTTTGTTGGGTTTAATCGAATTCGATACTTCCTTACTTGACCTAAAATTTCCTCCAGGTCGTCTGTATGGTTACGCCCTTCTTTTGTTTTTGCTACCAAGTCATCAATGTATACTTCCAGATTCCGCATATCTGCTGGGAGAAAGTCGTGTCCATAGATCTTTGGAAGATAGCGCCGACGTTTTTGAGGCCAAAAGACATGACTTCATAATGGTAGTTTTTGGTGTTGGTCATGAAGGTCGTTTTGGGGGCGTCCAGGGGGTCCATTCTTATTTGATTGTATCCAGAGTAGGCGTCCATAAAGCTCAGAGTTCTGTATCCTGAGGCGTTGTCGATCAGATGATCGATGTTTGGGAGTGGGTAAGTGTCCTTTGGACATGCCGTGTTTAAGTCTGTGTAATCCACGCACATTCTCCACTTCCCGTTTGCTTTCTTTACCAGGACAGTATTGGCTAACCACGTGGGATACTTTATTTCACTGATGAAGCGGGCGTCTACCAACTTCTTTACTTCGTCATCCACAACTTTTCTTCTTTCTTCGCCCATCTTTCTCTTTCGTTGGACGACCGACTTTACCCCAGGCTTGATGGATAGGTGATGGCAAGCGATATCAGGAACCATCCCTGGCATTTCAGATGGGTGCCAAGCGAAAAGATCCAGATTCCGTCGTAGTAGGCTAACAAGGGCGTTCTCTTCCTCGTGACTCAAAGACGTACCAATCTTAGTTGTTTGATGAGCTTCCGGGCCAATGGAGACTTCTTTTAAATCTTCAGTGGGTTCCAGACGTTCTTGCTGGAAATCATCTCTGGGGTCAAGGTCTATCATGTTGACTTCGTGTGTCACCTCGTTGTTGGACTTCTTCTTAGTTTTCTGTAGTCGCAAACTGTTGTGATAGCATTCTCTGGCGAGTTTTTGATCGCCACGGATGGTCCCAATTTTTCCATTATCCAAAGGATATTTCATGACTAAGAATTTGGTGGACAGGAAACTGCCCAAAAGGTTGAAAGCGGGGCGACCGATAATTATGTTGTAGAGCTTGGCAAACTTACTACGAGGTACCTTACACGAATGGTCTTTGCTTGAGATCCGCTACCAAAGGTCGTCCTGAGAGTGATGTAGCCCCTTACGTGGACCTGCTCGCCCGTGAATCCCGCCAGTGTTCCTTTAAAAGGTTGTAGTTGCTCTGGGTCTAAGCCCATTCGATCAAACGTGTCATAGTAAAGGATATCAGCCGAACTCCCTGGGTCTATCAATACTCTCTTCACGTCCCACTTGAAAATTTGCAACGTGATAACCATGGGGTCGTCATCGTGCAGTATGACGTCTCTATAATCTTTGGCTGTGAAAGACACATCGAGCTCGTGCTCAGAAGTTCGACCTCCGTACTCTTGGCATAGCATTACCTGTCTCACATACCTCTTTCGGGATGAACTTGACTCTCCTCCTCCGGAGAACCAGCCAGAGATGGTATTTAACGTGCGTCTCTTTCCTTCGTTTGCGTCCTCCTTCTTGTTGTCTGCTTTCTGCCTGTTTTCTCCCCTTTTGTCTTGGGCGTATCCCCTCAATTTTCCATTCTGTATTAGCTTCTCGATTTCCTGGCGGAGATGAATGCATGAGTCGGTGTCGTGACCTCTTACCCTGTGATATTTGCACCATTTATCTTTGTCTCCTCCCATGGTGGGGTAACGTGAAGGAGGTGGATCTGATATCAATTTTGTTTCGTAGACCTCCTTCATGATACGCTCTGGCCGTGTGTTCAGGGGGTGAATTCCTCTAGACGTGGTTTGTAAGAGTAAGGTGCATAATTTCGTTTATCTGTCCTTCGGTAGGGGGCTCGGTCCCTGGTTGCTGTTGGCTGATAGGGTCGCCGCTCTGTATTACTGTATGCTCGCTCCTTAGCGTCCCTCGCCTTCTTCTCCGCGTTGCTTTCTTCACCCTTTAAATAGCAGTCTGCCCTGGCGATTATTTCCTCCATGGAATCAACGGGCTTTTGGGCCAGTGATTCATTGAACTGTCCCGCCGTCAGGCCGTTCTGGAAAGCGCCCATGAACACTTCTTGGTTGGGGTTGATTACTTTTATGGTTGTGTCGTTCAACCTTTCCAGGTAGTCTCGGAGTGATTCGTTATGCCCTTGGCGAACATTGAAAAGGCTGGTTGCGGGAACTTTGCGGTGGCGGCTTGCGGAGAATTATTGAATAAGCTTCCTCGTCATGTCTGGGTAACTGAGTATGGAAAAGCGTGGGAGATTCATGTATCATCGTAAGGCAACGTCAGAGAAGGTGCCAGCCAATAACTTGCATTTGAGGGAGTCCGGGGCCCCGACCACGGCCATGCGTGTGTTAAAGACCGTAACATGTTCCATAGGGTCGCTCTTCCCGTCAAAGACGGAAAGATGCGGCGGCTTGAAGTTTTCTGGGACTGGTGCTTCCCAGATTTCGGCTGACATAGGTTGAGGCTCTGGGCCATCCATCTCGCCGTGGTTCGATTCGTCCCTCTCTTCTTGTTGCTTCTGTTGCATAGTTTCCATTGAGGCCTGCAGAGCGTCGTTGTGTTCCTTCAACTGAGCAAGTTGGGTTCGCATGGATTCCAACTCCTGCGGTGTTGTCATGATGGGGAGGTCTTTTCTCTAGGTCGTACGTGAGGTGCGACCTAGGTTGATTAGAAAGGATTGGGGTTTCCGAATCGTAAAGAGTCTTACGATTCAGAGTCTCGGTTCAAAGGTCTCGGAACCGCGATGTGCGATCCAGAGAAGATGTGGTCAAGGCTAGTGTTACCTCTTCCCACAGACAGCGCCAACTGTACTTGCAAAAAAGTACGGTAAAGATACTAGGATTTCTAGGGTTTAGGCTAATGATTAGATGCCTTGAGAAAGCTCTCAAGGGTATTATTTATAGCCTGCTATGGGCTTGGGTTTTGGTTGCTTGGTCCCCAAGCAACATGGGTATTTGCGTATTTTGGGCGGCTTCTAGAGGTTTCCAGAAGCTTAGAAGGGCGGTGCCTTAAGGCGGACGCGCCAGGGTCTCAGAAGCCCTTCCTGAGGGCGCCTGAGCCCTTTTAGAGGCCTTAGAACCTTTCTGGAGGGCTTAGAGCCTTTCTGGAGGGCTTCTAAGCCTCTAGGAATATTATGACGGTTCATTTAAATATGGAGAAATAAAGTGTTCAGAGTTCGAATCCTCAACCCATGCATATAAATAAGATGTGTTTATGTTGAGCTCGGAGAGGACCCAATTGTAGTTTATGATTTTAAAAGGGATATTAGTCACTTTAGTCTCTGAATAGGAAATAAGTCGTCACTTTAGTCCCTGAATGCACATAAATTGCAAAATAGTCCTTGAATGTAGACTCTATTAGTCAATTTAGTCCCTGAATGCATACTCCGTTAGTCAATTTATACCTTGAATGTAGACTCCGTTAGTCACTTTAGTCCCTGAAATTGGCCAACAGAGTCTACATTCAGAGATTGTTTTGCGATTTCTCTACATTCAGAGATTAAAGTAACTGCTCATTTCCCATTCAGGGACTAAAGTGATTAGTTCTCAATTTAAAATCAAACTTAGATCCAGCACCTGCACAGTAGTAATTAGCCACGAGCAGTGCGTGAATTAATTAAACCCATTGGTGAAGTCAATGAAATTATGGAATAAAATAAAATAAAATATAAAAATCAGAAATCAATATCCTTTGAAAGGTTTATTATTCCCTCCTAACTCATATCTACCCTTTCATTTCATTTTCATTTCAACTTCCCAAAAACACTTTCAACGCTTTCTCTTCTCTTCTCTTCATTTCAATGGCGTCCGATACCTCTTCCACCGACACAGGTTTCACTCGCCCTGAAATGTACACTGAAAAACTCGCCGGCACCGTCGACGCCTACGACCGCCACGTTTTCCTCTACTACAAAAACCACCTCTCCTGGCCACCACGCCTCGAAGCTTCCGACGATCATCCTCTTCCCAAACTCGTCGCCGACACGTTTAAAGCCCGTAAGGACGATTTAGCTCTCAAGGTTCGTTTCTTTCTCTCTCTCTTTCTGTCAATTTCGATATTGATATTAAAACTGATTTTTGTTTGATTTGAATTTTGTAGACGAAAATTACTGTGTGTGAAGCAAGTGAGGAAGCTGGATTCTCCGACGGTGACGTTTTGATTTTCCCGGAGATGGTTAAATACAGGTCAACCTCGAATTTCGACACTCGTTATTAGGGTTTCGTTTATTTCTATTTTTATTTATTTATGGTGGTACAAATTGCTTCAGTGTATTGATGGTAGATGCCAAGTTTAGAGCCAGTTAGTTATAGTTTTTAAAAGAAAAAAAATCACCTTTTTAATAAAATAATCAGTTTTTAAGAGTATTGCATCTGTTTGTTAGTGCTTTTTAGAAAAATCAGAATCTAAACAAAATCTAAAAACAAATGAAAAGTTGTTTATCAACAAATAGATTTTTTAGATGAGAGAAAATAAGTGTAAAAAAATTGAACTAATTTTGTACCAAAAAATCCATTTTATATACTTGTATCTAAACAAACTATTTTTTTTTTTTTTAAAAAGTGATTATTATTCGGGAAACAAGCGCAGAATAAATTTTTATTTTTTTATAAAATCTCTAAAAAAATAATCTCTAAATTATTCAATGTCAAAATCATTTTTATTTTAATCCGTAACAAACGGTCCTTTAATTTACCAACATAAAAACGTGATTTTTACTTTATATTTCTGAAAATTATTTTTATGAATCTCATTTGAACTCATTTGGTATAAATTAAAAGAGTAATTTTGATATTTTGATACAAGCCGTCTCAAACATTTTGGGCGCTATTCCATTTGAGCCTTGTTCCAATGTTGGGCCATCAAAATTATACAGAAACTTCTGTCAATTGATAAAGGAAAACAACTCAAATTACGACATGTTATAGTTCGCCTAACGGTTAATATGGGTGTTTTTGCCAAGAGGAACCACAATTATTTAATTTTGAAAAATATTGTTTCAAAAAAAATCTTTTTTATGAGAAGCTATATTCAAAATAGGTTATCATTAAGGTTTTTTTTGAAATTTTATTACCCAAAAAAAAATCGTAGGAAAAGGATGAATGACTTGTTTAAGATAAGTTGTTTAAACCAATTTTTCATTAGAAACTTTCTTTAAAAAATTGTTTCTTAGAAACAGTTATAACAAAAATATGAAACACTATAAAAATCATTTTTAAAAAAATCTATGACAAACAGGCCCTTAATCTATTATGAGCAAGTAATTGTTATATGATTCTATGTTTCGGACATGTAATGAATGTTTTCTAAGTTTTGTATTTGATATGAAACTAACTGTATGGATTTTCATGTTTTGGTTTTCTTGGCATTCAAGTCTTCAAAAATTGTTCCTTGGTCTCTTAGGAACAGTTGGGACAACTGTTTGTTTCTCTTTTCTAGGTTTAATTTCAATGTCTCTCATATATATAGGGAGGGTAATCATTGTGCAGACCAACTGGCTAATCTAGGCTTAACTACTCCTTATTCTTGGTTCAACAATGTTCCCTCTCAGGTCAATGTTGAATTTGTAAGGAATAAGCCTGGATTTCTTAATTATAGGTTCTGCTAGTTTTGCTGAGGGTTTTGGTTCTATGTCCCCCCTCCATCTTTTTGTATCTTTGTTTTCTCTTCTTATGATATATTTCCTGGGGTGGTAGCCTCTCTGGCTACTTTTCCCTTTGTTTAAAAAAAAAAAAAAAGATTTTCATGTTTGTGGGTCAACTTGCAAATGGTTCATAATACTTCATGTTGTTATTGAGATAGTTAGTGTGCTCTAGCTTTAAATTAGAAATTAGGCTAAATGATATTTCTTTGACTGCATAATGGAGTGTGTGAAGATCTATGTAGCACCGACACTTTTACAGCACAGTCATATGTGATTACATTAAATCACTGGTTTTCTCAAGTTATTTTTGGTCTATGTGCCAGTGTTGGTAGTGTGTGCCCTTTCCATGTTTGTGTCTATGCTTCATAGGATAGATTTTGAAGATTATACTTGTATATTTTGAGATCGAATGGAGTTTCAAGGTTTTTCTTTCTTTCCTTTTCTTCAAGAGTTTTTTTTCGTGTTTCTATGTTAAATTTGGTCTTCATTGATGAATGAGGGTTTTTGGGTTTTGTATGTTGAGAATTCTCTGCTGTTTCTGAGACCAATTTTCATTTCTTTAATTGAAAGGGGTTTGGTGGAGTCAAATGTTGAGAGCTTTTTTGAAGATGTTTTGGTGAATGACAAACCATGGGCTATTGGAGTACCGGAGGTTTTAACTGGTTCACATGTCTATGTATGTGCTCATGGAAGCCGTGATGTTAGATGTGGTACTTGTGGGCCAGTTCTCATCAATAATTTTAATGAGGAAATTGAGCTTCGAGGTATGAAGGATCAGATATCTGTTACTGCCTGTTCTCACCTGGGTGGGCACAAATATGCTGGGAATATAATCATATACAGTCCAGGACCGGACGGAAAAACAATGGGTCACTGGTTAGTTCATAGACTTGCATACTTCCACCTCAAATTTTGAATCATTTCGCTGTTGTTGGTTTAATTGCATCACATACTAATAATTGTTTACAGGTACGGCTATGTTACTCCTAATGATATTCCTGATTTACTTGACCAACATATTGCAAAAGGAGAGGTTATACAGCGACTTTGGAGGTTGGTATTTTTGTGATTAGGCATTTTGCATCTTTTAATGAAATGAAAATTTAAAGGATATATTGTCTGCAAAGATCAAAAGAACATATACAGTGTGATATTTCAGATTCTTATAGAAGTATTTACTGGTTTGTTACTGAACTATGGTGTAGACTGTTAGGACCTAGTATGAGAGGGTGTTTTAAGTAATTAGTAGGTATTAGTTGGTTTAAGTAGATTATTAGTAAGTGGCCCATTAGGATTATGATTAAATAATTAGAGGCTCATTAGAGTTAAATACTAGAATGTTCTCTTTATTTGTATATAAAGGGGAATTCTTAGGAGTCTTGGAGTAGGACGGAATAAGTTTTCTCTTTAGGGCCAGAGTAGGATTCCTCTCTGAGCTATGTCGGAGCTTTGCTCTGGGAGTAGTTAGAGAAACTCTCTGTTCTACTATTTTACTATTTTCATTTGTATCAATAAAGCACCCCTTTTTTTCCTTCCTTAATTACCATCTGTTTCATCTTCTTCCTTGGTTGTGTTACTATTATTCGTTGGTAGGATCTATTGGTTCCTATCATAGACTTACAAAAATGATAATGGTTTGAGAGACTCTTGTCGAGTGTTTAAATCGTTGAAGATTGCCCCATCCTTATTACCCTGTCTTACCTCTCAACTATGGATGGTTTGAGTATTTGATTTGCCATCTCAATTTTTTTTCTCCTATCTTTTGTCCATTTTGTTGGTATCAATAAGTTATAATAGGTTTAGTATAAAAAAATTATAATAAAAATAACAAGTCCCTTGAGTTTAAGTTTTTCCAGTTATGGGAAGAAGTACCTTAGTTTGGTTATAAGCATTTACCAAGTATTTCTCATAGCTAATTGGAAACAAGGTGAATTTTCTTTTCTATTTGTTCCCATTTCATTGGCTTTGTCGAATTTTACATCACTCCATAAAATAGAAATAGTTGAGCCAGACAATTAATATATATTATTTCCTATAATAGCGTTTCTATAGCCATCGTGCATTCTGATTTGGTATTGAATGGAGTTACCTTGAAGAAATATACCGCTTGTCGTGTTATTTTTATTGTGCTGATTTAGCCAATCCGTAACTTCTCTCTTCTTTCTAACTGCAAATAAGATCACTATTTTGTTATTCTTTAAGAAAAAGTTGTTGCCAATCTTTGAAAAATGGTCTAGAATCATGCATGATATAAATGAAGCTTGATATATATTATATCCACTCATTTTGTTTTCTGCCTTGTACTAAATTGAATCGTATATGGATCTATAAATAAATACATATTTGAATATAATGGGAGCCACCGTTGTATTCCTTCATCCTGGGCTGCTGTGATTAGTTATGAACAACATTTCAGGCTTACTAAAAAGCCTAATAGCTGCTAAATCAAAGATGGTTTTGGTGTTTTCATTCAATCATTTGTCGTGAACTTGATTCTCATTCGCTGCATTGTGCTTTATTTCCTTTGTTATGATTATTATCTGATTGAGTTCGATCATTTCCTTTATAAGCCATGCTGGTTTTACCATTTATAACCAAAGGAGGCAACTACTTAGCACTTTTATATAATAGTTTGCCATCTATGATGCCAGTTAGTCACATAATGTAATAATTGCATTTTTTACCTTTTTTTTTTTTAATTTTTATAACGGAGTAGTATAACTGTCAGTTAAACTTATTTAAATTGTTATAGGGGCCAAATGGGACCGTCTGTTCCAGAAGTGAAGGGAGCAAATGACCAGAAACTTGCTAATGGAAACCTTGCTAATGGAGATCATGCCAATAAGATCGAGAAGAATATTGAAAGTAACAGCTTGAGCAGGGAAGAAAATGTGACCGGTTGTTGCCAGGGTGTTAATGGAGTTTCTTGTTGCAGTTTTCCAAGTCCTGCAAAAAAAGACGAGATTAAAGAGGGCAAAAGCTGTAAGATCCGGTCTCTATTGAAGGAGCGTGAAATTCTCACAGCCGTTGGTGTGCTTGGAGCTGTGGCGGCTGTCGCTGTAGCTTACAAACTTTACAGAAGGTCAGGCTGAATTAAGCTCTGATAACGCGTTCTAGGTTTTTTGTGGACCCTATTATTTTGGTCAATGTACAATGAAGTAAGAAATAATTACGAAAACTAGTTATACAAAGACTTACATAGACGCTTTATTGGTCTGTCAAAGGATAGCAAAAGTCTAGCAACAGATATAGTGATAACAACTTTATTGTTCTTTTTGAATTCACGATTATGACTGTATACGCTGCTGGGTATTCCATTTTGTCTGCGTGCTGATTTTCTGTTAATTCAAAGTTTGTTGTGATGAAAGCTTCTGCTGGTTATTTCTGTTATTATTATTATTATTATGCTACGCTACTGAAATGTGAAAGTGTTACACTGTTATGAATCATGATGGGAATTTTTTGAATATTTATGGTGCGGTTTGGCCACTGAGTTTGTCAGCAATATAATTTATTCTATATTGTGGTTTGAGTATTGATGCATCCCAATTAAATTGACAAGTTAAAGAAATTGCTCTTGATTTGAAAAGTTTAGATGTATATTCATTGGGCGTCTGCCTATTCTTTATTGAGTTATGCTCTTTACCCAACACATTTTGCTCGCGCCCATCTGAACTTCCCAAAATACCCCTGTGTGAGCTAACTTATGCAAGTGTTAATTCCAGCGTGAGTTAAGTTGCACAGCGCATGTTAAGATGCACAATTTTTAACACCTGTGTGAGTTAACTCACGCAGGGTTTTTTTCTTCTCGGTATTTCAGTTGGGCCCGAGTAAAATGTGTTAGGTAAAGAGCAAAACTCTTCTTTATTTCTGTCATGTATATACGTGAAGATTTTTTGAATGATGAGTGACGTTTCTGTTGTAATTTGAAGAATTTAGATTAGAGGTACACTCTTAGACAAGATTAAGTAGAACTATCAAACCTCAACTAAGATTTATAATAAAACTGTTAAGTATATTCTATCTACCGTAAAGTTCTGTTCATTGTATAATATTGATTGTTTTGTATAGACTATATCTATATAATTACTATGATAAACTGGATAAAACTTGACATATGTTGACTAAATTGTTCCTCAATCCTTTTTGTACATACATTTGAGAATAAATAAAATGAGCAACTTCACATGAAACAAAGACTTGAACATCCTAACTAGGCAGTCCGGATAAAAGTAAGCAAAAAATCCCACCAAAACAAACCCTGAACAGAGTCAGTCCTGATTAGCAAGCTTATCAGCACAACGGGTGCACTGGTAGGATATGAAAACACATATTTATCTTTGCGGCATTAAAAACACGAACAAATATGAAAAAGTCACGGGATAAATAATTTCGTTGTTAAATAAATTTTTTTTTTTTTTTTTTTTATTTTTTTTATAGATTAAATATAGTAGTTTGTCACCTGGGTTTAACACACTGGTATTATAACACTTCAACAGAATCCAACTTGCTTTTAGAATATATATATAGCACTACGGCTCTAATTAATAATACAAGCACAATATATTTAAAGCGCATTTCCACTAAGTGGAAGGTATAACTCAAATACATATGGTTTGTTACATATGCATGCTTTCTCTAGTGAAAGAATAATACTAGCAATACATTTTTGTTTTAAAAAAAAAAAATACTATCAATACATTTTGTAACACGCTTTTAGACAAACTCGCTTCTATTGATTAAAACTCACTAGCCTGCTAAATTTATGATACCTCACCTGATTATGTGGAATCTACGTGATTTTTTTTGGTGGTGTCCGAGGTTCGAACCCTGGACCTTGCATATATTATGCATTGTATTTACCAACTAAGTTAAACTCATAGGGACAATCTCCATGAATTTTAACTAGTAATAGAGAGAGTGTTGGAATGTTTATGTTAAAAGTGTGTTCCAAGCAATCCTCCTAGTGAAATGATAAAAAACCTCTTAATATTCGAATCATTTTTGAAAGATGTAATTTGCATTGACGTGCAAACTAATTGACTATTGCAAACGAGTAAGGTTCCTCTTTATTTCTTAAATAAAAACGAGGGCTTTTGACTAAGTTTAAAAGTGAAGTGCATCAGAAAATTTATTTTAACTACTCAGAAGTATTCATTCTAACAAAGAATTCTTGGTGGAGTGTTCAGGAGAACACGAAGTTTCACCAAAGATTAACAAGCCACATGATTTCAGATGTTGCAGTAGCTATGTTAGGGCAATGGAACCACATCATATGGCAAGCAAATTTCACTTCATATACAAATCATATGAGAAAATTTATCCAATAATCCACAAGTTACAGCAAAGCATGAATAGATATACAATTCTGAGGCTTGCGAAGACACATTGTTGATTATACTTTTGAGAGCAACGTAAAAATAAAAAGGTTAAACTGCACTTTTCTCCACTTAAGTTTGAAATGTTGCGATTTTGGCCCCTTATTAAAAAATGGCAATTTTGGCCCCTTTCCTTCAAAAATTGCTGAGAAGACGTCACGTGTCCCAAAAAAGGAGCCATAATCGCAACTTTTTGTAAAGATAAGGGGTCAAAAAGCATATTTCCCTTATGTTAGGGGGTCAAAAGAGTATATTTCCCTAAACATGGGTCACTTTTGCCATTTTTTTTAATAGGAGATAAAAATCGCAACATTTTAAAACTTAGGGGACGAAAAGCAGAGTTTAGCCAAATAAAAAGGCTAATGTTAACTTGTGTCCTCAAGGCACATGTTAAGATACTCATTATAGAAATACACATATCAAAAGACGTGCATTCAACTTCTTAAAAGTTGTTATATTGTGTTTTCCAATGCAAAATTGCTTTATTTAGGTTGTTTAACATGTGCCCTAAGGGCACAAGTTAACATGACCCAAATAAAAATCATTATTAACCTACTAGAAGAGAAGTGGAACAAAATAAAATATGTTTCTTGTTTTTCCAAAAGCAATGAGAAGAAGTTTTTTCGTCGGTCCTACACATGAGAACCATTCTATACATACTAACACCATCATGAGAGAGACTTGGTCCTGCACTTGAACAACCATCCTCATGTATACAAACACAATCACAAGAGAGACTTAAACCATTACAGGAAAACGGTTGAGACAAATGATTGTCAATGTGTGACATCAATGCCATAAAAGCTCAATTATTTCCATCGGTAATCGTTTAAAACAAACATTGCTCTAAATTGATTCTATAAGAATCAAGCAGCTGTGCTCAAATGGTAAATGAGCACTTTTTGAGGTCTTAAACAGGTACCACATGAACACATCACTTTTTTATTATTTTTTAATAATAGTACCTAACAGGTACTTAACCACTCCAATGGAGATCCTCTATTAAAATGTCTAAATAGGTCCCATCAATAACTATTTTATTAATGAAAAACAACAAAAGCAATTCAAATAATGATTATTTTATTGAAAGGTGATGTGAGGTCCACTTAAGATTGGAGGTGTTAAGTTAGACCCTGAGTCTTAAGAGACCTCCAATTTTTTTTTCACATTGGAGGTATCTATTTGGTACCGGGTCTTAAATGGTAAAGACCTACCAATGTGGATGCCCTAAGAATCAAGCAATTGTGTTCAAATGGTAAATGAGCTTCACCAAGGACAAATAGTTCGGAGAGAACCCGAATTCGATTCCTAGGTGAAACAATTCTTAATCAGACTATCCTTGTTTCACGGTCGAACTCCAGATTACTATGACCTCTTTTCCCTGAGAACCGGAAGGTTAACACCAAAAAATAAATAAATTAATTCTATAATTCTCTAAATTAAATAGGTCACAACTACAAGTTAGGATCCTCTCCAAGTGTTAGGATCCTTACTTATGAATTTATTTATTTGGAATAGTATTCTCATCAATTTTAAATAAAACATAAAATAAATTTACTTATAACCTTTTTTTTAGGAAAAATTTACTTATAACTTTTGAAATATTACAAAATTTGAAACACAATTTACGTTTAAGTGAGTGTTGTTTCTCTTAGACGTCTAACATTGTGATGTGACTACAAACTAGCTAAAATTTTCCTTAAACTAAAAAGTAGCTAAAATTCGAAAGTAGTTCCACAGAAATGACAAGAGTCATTGAAAACTCTCCCACACATAAATAGTGGTATCGAAGTTCGTACCTCAATCACAACGACGACAATTGAGCAGTTTAAGCCCCGCGTGGAATACCACACTGGAGCATATGCCTCAACCCATCTGAGTCGTTGAGGCCATCTCTAACCGCCTCATGCAGAGGCGTCTGTTAGCCTGTATTTTCAACAGGCTATAATAAATGTGGTAAATGAAGTTTGACCCAGATTTCGAAGAGCAAGAATTTAGTTCGACTCTCAAGTTTGACGGTCGAAGTGAAGTTCAGAATATGTGCTGATCGAAGGAATGGTTCGACGGAGTAAGAATATGTTGAAGGAAGATTGGCGACAAAGCGAGGAGCGGTTTCTCGTCGAAGAGGCATTATTTGAAATTCAAATGTGTCTGTAGCAGTTATTGGCAGTTACGTCTCGAACGTGCCTGTAGGTAGTTACTTAGTATAAATAGAATTTTTCTCTATGGAAAACGGGTCGCAATTCAATCATACTGAAAACTTACGCTCAAACAATCCGCCCGCATGGAGAAACGAGCACACAAGTCTTAATGTATGAATTTGTGTACCACTTTAGTTTCATTTTAATGCAATTCTAGTTTAGCTTTTCTAGACTCTTTCCTTTTTCTTTGTTCAAACCCTTTTCTTTTAAGCTTTCGCATCGATCCCTTGAAGATAATCTCGACAGGTCTTACCCTGTGTCTGGATTTCGACGGTTATATTCATAGTTCGCCATTAGTAACAGGAACAATCACAGTTTTCTGAAAGACAATCAAGCACAAAATGCCTTGAGATTTGTTGGTTGATCTCGCTCGCCTTTGTTTTAAACTAGTTCAGTAGTTTACCAAAATCCAGGGTAAACAAATTGGCACGCCCAGTGGGATAGTTTGTGCTTTTGTTAAATTTTCTTTGAAAATTCGTTCCGTTTTTTCCAAACTTGTGATTTTTGTTGCATATGTTCTTGAGGAATAGAAAGAAACTTCGAGAAATGGTATGTTCCACTCACAGTAATGATCCACCATCAAGCCCAACAAGGGTGTCGATGGAAACCACATCATTAAATATAGTTCCACAACAAATTCAATAAACGATGCCATCTCATGGCGCATATGTTGATGAAACAGTGGGGGCGACGGTTCCTGCTGATATATCATCAACCGTGCCCGTTACAACCTCGACGGTTGCAGCGGTTACACAATCTAACGCGAATTTTGTTAATTTGTTAGTTCAAAATCCGTGGTCCTTTGATCCGTCAAATCTTAGGAACCAACCATATGGAATGCCCCCATCTTTTATGGTAGGTCTCCATAATAATCCATCTAACATTTCAGAGAATTTGAATACGGTTCACCCTCAGTTTTATTATCCTGGGCCAAGTGTTCCTAGTTTAAATCCTCAACAAACATTGACCAATACTTCCTTGGCTGCTTTAAGGCAGTAAATGGAGGATTGTAACCATGAAATGGTCAATATGTTGACCCAACAAATTGAAACAATGTTTAACCCTTTAATTAGTGACACCCATAACAGTTATTTGGCACTTTCAGACCAAATGGGGCGAATTGCTGATTTCTTTGGCGCTCCTCCAAGGCGAAATGTGCAAATATCTCAAGTTCAAAATCCCAGGCCTGTTGAAATACCTGTAAATAGGCCTAATGATGGAAATCTTGCCAATCCTGTGCCTCAACCTGTGGTCGAACCATAAGTGCTAAGGGTGCAGGAAAGACTTCCAATCTTGGTTCAAAGGAACCAAGATCCTGATCAAATAGTTAGGCAAGCCTAACAAATTAATTTGGAGGGTCAAAATAATATTGACAACGTGGTCGAAACCCTTTTGACTCAAAATGGTTTCAATTTGGGTCTACATAGACCTAATTTTGTGCCACCTTTGTCTGAGTATGTGACAAATGGAGGAATTACCCAAGGGATGGAAAATCCCTACATTCACCAAATTTGGTGGAGAGACTAATGAATCCACTGTCGAACATATTGCTCGTTACTTGACAGAGGCATGTGATATTGCAAATAATAAGAACTTGAGAATGAAATATTTTCCAAGTTCATTGACAAAGAATGCCTTTACTTGGTACACAACGTTGCCTCCAAGGTCCATTTTTACTTGGAGTCAATTAGAAAAGGCTTTCCATTTACAATTCTACATGGGGCAATCTAAGATTAGTCTCAAAGAATTGGCCAGTGTTCAACGTAAAACAACATAATCTATTGATGATTACTTGAATAGGTTCAGACTTCTCAAAGCTAGATGTTTTACCCAAGCGGCTGATCATGAATTAGTCGAAATGGCTGCTGGTGGTCTAGACTAGTCTATTCGAAAGAAATTAGATACGCAGTATCTAAGAGATATGGCATAATTAGCAGATAGAGTCCGACAAGTCGAAAGACTTAAAGCTGAAAAAGCAAGGGTTGGCAAGTATGGTGGTAAAAAAGAGAAGGTTGCTTATGTCGATATTAATGACGACAATCAAGATTTCGACATTGATTGGAATCCCATCGAAGAAAGCGATATTAATATCGCTGAACTGCAACCAGGACCTCCATTCGTATGTAAATTGTTTAGACCTTCGAATGGAAAGAATCCTAAATAACCTAAAAATGACAGATTTGTGTCTAAAACCTAAACATTTGATGTTACTAAATGTGATGAGATTTTTGATCTTTTGGTCAATGAAGGCATAATGATAGTGCCTAAAGGTTTGAAATTACCTCCTCTCGAGCAAAGGCAAAAAAGAGGATATTGTAAATTCCATGGTAATTTTGACCATAACACGTCTCGTTGTGTGCTTTTCAGGGATTCAATGCAAAAAGCACTAGCTGAAGGCAGGATGAATTTTGGAGACAAACCAAAGCAGCCAATGCAGGTTGATGTTGATCCTTTGAAGAAAGCAGATTCCATGTACCTGGAAATAGCAGGCATGAACATGGTGGAAATATCTAAGATCAATCCTATAGTGGCTACTGATTGCCCAAAGATTGATGTCGAGATGGTTACTGAAGGCCATAAATGTGTTGATACAGTGATTACTGAAGATCAGTACGAAGAAAAAATACAAGTGGTATTTCCCAAAGCTGAAGATGATCTTATTAATTTTCTCAATAGATGCAAAATTTCTGGTTCCCCAGTTATGCTGTGTCCCAGATGTAGTGTGGTTTTTGACAAGAAAGATGCAAAGAATGTTGAAGGTTTTCGACCTCAATTGAAGTGGAAAGGAAAATGGGCTGACAAAAGGCCTAAATTCAGTTTTGAGAAAGCAAACATTCCTCTCAAAGACACATCCCCAACTGCAAACCAGAAGAAGGGACCAATGAAAACCTTCTCTCCTCCCTCCAAATCCCCAAATAACCAATGGGTAGTTTTTGGTGGCAAAAAGTCTAATGACAAGTCTCCACCTACAAAGTGGGTCAAGGAAAGCACTGGAAATGGCGACCGAAATGAGATGCCTGATTAGAAGAGAGAATAAACATATGGTTCGAAGAGGTTCGTCCATAACGTCAACTACAAAGGGAGAAATCCCATGACAAAAACTCAATGTCGTAGATTCCAACGCCAGAAAAAGGCTGACGCCTTGAAAGATGTTACAAATTGTTGGGTATTTGTAATGGCTGCATTAATGCTAAAACAAATATCCATGTTTGTGATGTTGGATACTATGCTTCAACATGTTTCAGGCATCTCTGTAAGATGTTGGATATTATGTTCCAACATGTTTCAGGCATCTCTGTAAGATGTTGGATACGATGTTCCAACATCCTGGCACGATTCAGTCTGCCTTGTTTCATGTCTATTTGTACACGCGCGTTATCTTATTAAGGAAACCACTTTCCCATATCTTGCTGACCAAGCAACGCGCATATCTGTACAAAATCAGTTGTACTTTTATTCCTAAAGGAGCAATAATATTTTTGGGAATAATTGGATATGTTTGGAAGTTCCGAAAGATGGTCCTACTTCTTAGGACTTTCCTTATTTGTTACTGATTCGTGTTTTGTAGATCAGCTGGACGATCTACTTTGTTATGAATCCCAAACAAGTTAAATGGCCCTTGTTGCTTCAGTATATAAGGAAGACTTCAAGATCTAATTGAGTATTCAAGCCGTCATTTCTAAAAGTCTAGTTTTTAGGGTTTTGAGTCTTTGTGTGTCTACTCTTGTATTGTGTTGATGCAAGTTTAGTACTTTTTGTTTATTGTGAGCCTTTCTTGTATCTTCTTGATACATGTTAAGGACTGTGTGTTGAGTTGTAACTCGATTGTGCTACACCAAAGCTTTTAAGCAAGGTTATAGTTGTTTGTTCGAAGGTAACTTCATCTTTTGTGTGTTTGAATCTGATAATCATAGGGGCTGTGATTGGTTGTAGGATAGTGAGATGAGATCTCAGATCTAGGAGTTCCTAGATTGAAATCTAGATGGGTAGGTCCTAGGTCTTGTGTTGTAAACAAGGAGTTTGCTGAGAACATTAGAATAAGGACTACACTAGTGGATTTCCTTCCTGGCTTGGTAGCCCCCTGAGTAGGTGTGTTTGTCACCAAACTGGGTTAACAAACTCACTGTGTCTTTTACTTTATTGCCATTTATTTTCCTGTGTTTTATTTGTTTGTTTGCATGATGTTGAAACATTAACCGTAACATCTGCCTACTATGTGTCTGACGTTGAAACATTGCATAAAACATCTTAAAACCAGTACGCTAGAATTTCAAAAATGTCAGAAAGAATGTTGACAAAGGAAAGAACCAAGAACAAACCATCTTCGATACGCTCAGAAAGCATGCCACTAAGAGGATCTTTCCTCCCCTTTCAGTTCTGAAGAAAGGTCTTTCTGTTGAAGATGATGAGTTAATTTCGAATTTCACCGATTTTGAAGCTAGCCTTAATATAATTCTCGTCGTATCAATGCTTCCGATTGAGTATGATCACTTCTTTCGAGAAACAACATTGGGGGGGGGGGGGGGGGGCTTTGTTAATACCAAAAAAAAAATATTTGGTCAAAGTTATGATTATATTTCGATGAGCCAGATGAGTTATTTCGACATGCTGCAAAGTGCAAAGAGATACCACAATTTCGACCAAGAGCATACAGAATTCAACATACCACAGATTCGACAAAGGAAGTTACAGTTGTAGTGCAAAAAGGCAAAGTAGAACGTGTAGCGGCAAACAAGGCTGAAGTGCATGGAAGTTATTTCCTAGTGTCTAAGTGCATGAAAGTTATTTCTTAGTGCCATAGGAAGTTATTTCTACTTTTAATCTAGACCTTAGGATTTAGTGGTAGTTTTTCTACAAGGTGTGTATATATATATATATATATATATATATATATATATATATATATATATATATATATATATCAGTTTGTAATAAGAACAAATGGTTGGTTTCTTGATTTCTAAAACTCTAACACCCCTGCCGCGGAGCATATAGGTTCACGAGTGGATAGATTGACAGATTCCAACCACCCTTTACATTCATGCAATTTAATATTACTGTTCTTGTTTTACTTTCCTCTTTCTTTTGCAATTTACATTTCTTTTCATCTTTCTTCTATTTCTTCTTGTTTTTAACATGCTTACTTGAGCAATTTTCTATCATGTTGTCATGAGACAACTTGTTATTAAAAGATGTTGGAAGCAATTCTGACATTAATGTTCTTAAAGAATGCATGAAGTGATGTCATAAACCTCGAGACTTGAACGATCCCCTTTAAAAATACATTTGTCCCCATCGATGGATAATGATGTTTACATTACCAAAAATTGGTGTAAATAGTTCCAAACTGATTCTTTTGATGTAATTAAATGTATTTAAGCTTTCTAAACCTTTGGTAACATCAAGTGAGTTTGATTGAACTTGGATTTGTGAATCGTATCATAAATTTTTGAAAATAATTCAAGAACATGAAATTTTCGAAAATCTCGATTTCTCAAGGAAAAAGGGTAGGACTAGGGTTGTCTAGTATTTTTATGATTTGTAAAAATGTTTTGGATGGGAATGATGGACTTTAACTTGGTTTTGCTTTGAAAACTTGAATTCTTTGAAAAACGGTAAAATGATACGAACTTTGTGGAACTTTGAGATTGAGGTGAATTGGCCTATGAGACGTATATGCATACCCTAATGCACTCATATGTGACTTGTGTGTATGCTTAGTTGAGTCATTCGAACTTGTTTGATTTGTTTTGTCGGATAACTTAGGAAATAAAAGAAACGATACGAACTTAGGGATTTTGAGCAATTGACGGCTTTAGCCTATGAAACGTATGTGTACACACTACTGCACTTATATGTGATTTGTGTGTATACTCGGTTGAGGCATTAAATGTATTTACTTTAGGTTTTGTAGAATTTGTAGGATGATGCTAATTTTCATAAACTTAGCCGAACTTTGTCAAGCTGATGTTTTATGGTCGGATAACTCTTAGGAGACTTTGAATTCATGTTAATATGATAGAAGGTGAATGAAACTATAATGTTGTATGTTTAATAATAGGGATGTTGTGATGTGGTTAACTGTGCCGCGTTTTGTGACGAATGTGATTTTGGAACCACGTGTTTTATTAGATGATTGTTGTTGATTATTTATGGTGGTGATGATATATGTTGTTGAATCTTTACATGCAATTGACGACAACCTTGATGGTGTATGCATGTATTGAAACTTGTTGATGATTGTTGACGACTTGTTGTTGAACATATGCAACAGTTGAGTCATATGTTCATGCATTCATGATGTTGGTGTCAGATTGTATATCCATATTGGCAACGACTGGATTCTATATCCATATTGGCGACGACGAATACTTAGTATTCATATTGGCGACGACTATGATACGGATGTATCTAAGCTGACAACCTTGAGGTGACCAGTACCACATGCATATAGCAGTCTTGTTTAGGCGCATTGCATAATTTGACAAGTGACATAGTTGTTATGTGCTCGGTAAATTTTTGCATGGTGATGTGTGTACTTGTTGGATTGTTTACTTGGTGGAATATGGAGAACCCTTGAATATGTAAGAATGTGTGGTGAATATCTATATTCGTATACTTGTTGAAAATTGATATTGTTTAGTTGCTTAAATCAATTGAATTTAATTGTATCATTTATTTTCATTGATTATGTTTATTTGTGAATTATGAACTAACCCCCAGTGGTCGTTTGGTTGACCGCCTTTCTTATCTGTATGGATGGGTAGACGGCGTTCAGAAGTAGTTGCTCGGTGAGTTACTTGTGGAAAGCTGGAGCTTCCTTGTTTATCATTTTTCAGAGTCTAGTGTGTCGGCTCTGATTAGGACGTCTTTATGTTTTGAGTCTCATGACTATTTATTGTTGTTGACTTAGTTGTTGAGATGTTATTATTTTGGTGATGTATTATGATATTGAGACATGGCTACTTGGAGACTTATTATAGTGGATGACTGTTGAGATATTTTATTTAGGTGATCGATGTTATGATGTTTTATTCTGCTGCGATTTTTTGAGAAAATTGTTATTTATGCATGCTTGGTGATTTATTGAAGATGTAACATCTAAATTCTTGATATGTCGTATCATTAGCGTAATTTAACGCTTTTAGAGTTTAGGGTGTTACATGAGGTGCTAATGTTTATCCACCATTCACTTATTTCAACAACTTGATTGATTTAACTAGTCATATAAGTGAATTTATTTTTTGTTAGGTTAGGCAGCGGAGCAACAACATACTTGTTTATAAATTTGCTGGACATATGTCATGGTTTCTCACAATTGTATTATAATAAATTGTGAACCATGCCATTTCTTCATGGTGGCTGCTGATTTCTGAAATAAGACCTTTTTGGGGTTCCTATTCTGTTGGCAGTTAGAGTTACTTATTCACAGTGCAGTTCTGATTTTTTGAAAATAAATTTCAAAGTCACGTATGTGAATTTCTTAGTGTTGTTGTTATAACAACACATACTTCATTGTTTTAGTCGAAATATGTATTTCTATAGCCTGATTTATCCTTGTTTTATAATTGAACAACAAAAGTTCAATAAGTAATTTCTTCGGTAGACATAACAGAAGGAAACGTCTTAAAATTGTTGTTTTTGGATTTCCAAATTTTTATATTTAGAGTTCCAAATTCTTTTTTTGAAAAAGAATATCTTCCGAAATTGTTACTAGGTTAAGTCACGACCAGGTCGCTCTCTTTAAGACGTTTTGTGGCACTGCCCAAAGTTGTGCAAGCAGAATATCAACCACGCCACCTCCAGGATAAAATAAGCCCAACTACAACTGTGCGGTTAACTACTGTACTGTAGAAAACCGTTCGAGATTTACACCCTCAAATTTGATACTAAGACCATTCTTTAATACTGAAACCACTTTAATATGGTATTGTTACCACTCTGTTATGGTGCTGAGACCACTCAAATATGGTGTTACCACCATACCAACTTTAAGTTCTCCAAAATATCAATATGGCACTACGACCACTCAAATATGGTGATACCACCATTTCGACTTTTTAATTTCTCCTAAAGTAGAAAAATATTGAAAGAATATTTATATACTGTTAAAATCATATTCTTAATTCCGATGAGACATTATTGTTCCAAAAGGGACTATGATCTTAAAAGTATTTTTTATTCCGAAGGGACATACGTTATCAAAGGGATTATATTTTTAAGACCTTTCTTAATTCCGAAGGGACATTATACCGAATTGGGACATTATACCGAATAGGGACTAAGGTCTTAAGAACACTCTTATTTTCGAAGGGACAGAAAAAGGTGATGAGGAGAAGACTAGCTCGTCAACACAAGCTGGAGGGAGAAGAGAGAAAGAGTTCTCGACAACTCAATAGAAACTCTTTAATGTGTGTTTGAACTGAGTTGAGTCCTCTATTTATATAGAGATTATGTAACTGTTTTAGCAAAAACCGCGACATCAGTTACTCTTATGGATAAGATCAAAAGGGAACTTATCCATTAATCAGTTCAACAACACTTGTGGATAAGATAAAAAAGAAACAAATCCACAAAAGTGGAGGAAACAAATTCATTGGATTTGAACGAAAGAAAGATAAGAATTCAATTGAATTCTTATTCTTATTTTTATCACAACCATCATAAGCTAAATTTATTGGAAGTGATATTCACGAATAAAAAATAATAATTACTATTATTTTGATCATTATCAAGTATTTAAAATTAAATACCGCAATTTAAACACTACTAATGTGTGTGTTCTATTTTATGTGGGACCCCTACACTATATTTTTTCAATTCATGCAACATTAGATCAAAGTATATTACTTGGTGTTTAATCTTCCAATTTTTCTTCCAACATCATACCAATGTTCCAACACAAACAGATAAAAATTGCAAATCTCTAACCCGTCAACTCTTTTATTTTATCGTCAAATTAAAATAAGTAAATTGAATTGTTTGGGACGAAACGACAATCCCTGTGGATTTGGTACTCTACTTATCACTTTATTACTTGATAAACAATTTGGTACACTTGCCTAATTCGCATATCAACGATTATTCTCCTACGTGCCTATATAATAGTGACGTAGGCGAGTTGGAGCGCTAACGTGCTTGCATGCACAATTCTCCTCGGTGTTTAAGACCACCACGAAAGATCAACATCAACCGCAACACAACATCAAACACAACCATATTCTTTTCTCGATCTTCATTTGACAAATCAACGTTTGATCTAGGAATTTGGACATTGTTTATTGATTGAACTATGAGTTATGAACTTATTTCATAGAATTAGGTGATGTGTACTGAAGCCAACCCCACGAACAGCCTTCTGTTCGGTGGAAATAATGGGAGCGTACGCTTTTATCCTTTGCTAGCCCAACAGATGCAATAAGGTCTCGACTCTTGAGTGTTAGAACAATGTAACTATTAATTTCAGACTGAAAATACGGTGGATGATAAGGGAGCAGCCAATACTGCTACCAATTAATTTCACATTCTCAATTAAATTATAACATGCTAGTATAACTTGGGAAGTCATTGAACGTGACCAGCTTCCAACCAATTTGACATTCTCAGACAATTTTTGCTGTTAATGTCACATTCTCGGACAATTTTTTCTGTTGCAACACCTTGAAATTCAATACTTGCCGTTTTTTTTAGTACAATACTTGGACAGCAAAAATAAAGTCATTGAAATTCAATACTTGCTGTTATTTTTGACACTATGTCACCTACATTTGAAAAATAATTATACATGCTGTAATATATGTTATTTATTACTGGTTAGAACAATTTTAACCAAACTTTATTTACCTTTCGGTCCGCTCGAACTCTGTAGTATTAGGGTCTCTTCCTCCTAAGAATGGAGGGTTAACACAATTTTATTTATTTATTTTCAGTATTTTGTTTTTAAATTTTGGCCATTTAACGGTTATGAAATCATAGTTATATTACTATATTTTGGTTAGTAAATGGTTGTGTATAAAAGTAAATATGTAGGAGGGATGTTCAAAACCGAACAAACCCAATGGAAAACCGCAAGTTGAACCAACACAAATCAAAAATCACAATAAATCCTGTTTGGTTTGAATATGTTTGAGCCAATTTTTCATTCAACCTCATGGTTCAGTTTTGTTTGTGATTTTTGTTTTGTCACCCGAACCAAATCGAACCACGCATTCACTTAAGTAGGGAGATTAAATTAGTAAATCAGCCCAAACCCTTGTCTCAAACACTCCACTCAACCCAAACACTCTTCAGCTAAAAC
The DNA here is from genome assembly GCF_051527215.1 of Medicago sativa. NCBI lineage: Eukaryota > Viridiplantae > Streptophyta > Magnoliopsida > Fabales > Fabaceae > Medicago > Medicago sativa. Next base: position 32,554,895 of record NC_140755.1, on the reverse strand, counting down.
CCAAACATTCAACCCTTTTTCTTCAAATAACTTTATCATTTTAAATTCATTAAGAAAAAAGTATATCGTATCACAATTGTCTCTCCAACTTGACCGTCTCTCTTGCATTGTATCACTCCCAACAACGCTCTCAACGATCATCTCTCCTCAAATTCTAGGTTTTTTTTTATGCCTGTGTAATTTCTTTAAATTTTAGGGTAAAAAGCATCAATGGAGTAACGACTTAAAACTCTATTTGGATTGACGTAACAAAATGAAGCGGAATAAAATCGTGATTGTATTCCATTGTTTGGGTATATTGCAATGTAACAAAATAATATATCTATTTGATTGTTTGGAAAATGAACAAAACATGACACATTATAATTTTTCTATTTCATTTTTACCTTAATTCAAAAAAGACATAAATCATGGGATAATTCGGTAGCACTCATCACATATTAAAAAAATATATCGTATATTAGCCTCCAGTTTTTTTATCAACACTTTTAGTCCTCAAATTCTATGTAGAGTGGTTGCATACTTTGAGAACATCATATACAATTTTGAAGGCATAGTTCGTTCAATGTTCTCCATGGTACCACGTTCACATGACTAATTTAAAGATTTTGGAGATTTTTTTATCTTAAAAATCATTATATTCAATACTCTTTATATCCCTTTTTATAACACCCTTTAAAATATGTGAACATATATTAAGAAGAAAAGTTGTAGTGATTTTAATGTTTCTAATATGTGTATGAGTGTTACCGAATTATCCTTAGACTATACTTCCTCCGGTCTTTTTTATATAGTTTGTAACACTTCAAATTTTTATTTAATTAATTTTATGAAGTTAAATATAGGTGGAATCATAATTATTATGATTATAATGATGCTGAAGGTGAGAAAAACACAAGAAGGGAGAGGTTGAATTGTGTTAGCTTTTTCTTCTTTTTAAATTAAGTCCAGAGTCCAGAGTCTGATAGAGTTCAGATTTTGGAGCAATGTTCAGAGTCTAATGCAGCGGATAATGTAAAGATAGAGAGAGAGAAGAGAAAGACATAAAATAATTATCTTAGTTCCTTACACAATCCAGAAGTAGTTCAGTCCCTCTTGCACTTCCAAGGAGATTTCACTAAAATCAAGTTCTGATTACAAATGCTCAAGCACACAAGCAAGAGACTTAAATACTCAAGCACACAAGCACGAGATTTCCTATGCTCAAGAACAAAAGCAAGAAACTTCTAAACAAACAAATTACAAAGAAATAAGTTTGGTTTGAACACCTGATATACAATCAGCGATGTTCACAATACAAATCAGATGCAGACTCTTAAGACTCTAGAATTTCTAAGATATGAAAGTTGTTAAGAACCAATACCCCGTTTTAAGACTTATAAGTTTTAGTTTATGGTCCTACACACTTGAACAAATATTAGTATATCCAATTAAACTTTTAATACTTTGTTATCATCAAAACTAAAGGTGTCATTGTTAAACACATTTTGTTCCAACAATCTCCCCCTTTTTGATGATGATAAACACTAGTATTAATAGTCAATTGTTGTTAATCTAATTAACAAGTTGACTTTAGGGTCTGAGGTTTGTAAGCTCCCCCTTAGTCTAATAGTCATTAAGGAGAGGTTTGTAAGCTCCCGCTGAGTTCTATTCAACTTAATTAAATTCATTTTAAGCACAAAAACGTCACTCAGAAATAATTCACATGAAATCTAAAAGATGAGAAGAAAGTTCTTCTAAATTAATTTTATTCTTAATTTAGTGGACTCAGAGCCTAAATGTTATTATGTCTTACTCCCCCTTTTGTCATCAACAAAAAGACTAAAAAAATAAGGAAAAGAGCAAGAGAAGATGGATAAAACATGAATTAAATAAGATCAGAGTAAACAATATTCTTATCAGAAGCAAAAAAAGTAATCATTTGCAGCATAACATATCAGAAGTAGTAATATAAAGAGACAAATTAGATGATAAAAACTAATGTGCACCTAAGGCTGATTTTGTTTCTTCATCATCTCAAGTAGTGTAGCAATGCCATTCTTAATCTCTGATTGCTCAACCAAGGTCTCCTCGTGTTGTTTCTGTACCCTTCTTTCAAATTCCTCATGCCTTCTTATACTTTCCTGATATTGTTCTTCCATTCTCTTCTCTAGTGCTTCATGTTTCAACTTCAATTATAGCAAATGAGCTTCCACAGCTTCAGTCTTCAGTTTCTGAGCATCCATATCAGCTTGTAACTTATCCTGGAATGCAATCACCTCAAGATCTTGACTCTTCAGTATGATAGGCCCAAGTTTCTTCATAATGTGAGCTAGTCAGGAAGATTGGAATCCAGATTTAACTATATCAAGTACTTCTGGAGCAGGCTCAAGTTCCTTGATTAATTCTGAGTAATCTATTTGACTTGTGATGCAGGTTCTGAGCTCTACTTCATCCATGCTTCTGCAGACTTCAGAGAACCAGTTTTGCAGAGCTTCTTGCTGAGAGGCAACAACCATCTCCTGAAGATTATCCGAAATAGCATCAACTAGCTTCCTGAGTCTGTTCCACTAGTCAATGTAATTTCCTGAAGGCATAGCTTTGATTCTGTCTTCTACAAGCTCCATCAGACTTTCAAAGATCTCAATGCACCCACTCCTAAGGATAATGTTGGTATCTATGATAGGAGGTGGGTTAATGAAGGTTTGGGTTTGGGTTTCTGTGATGACAGTTTCTTGAATATCCATAGCTTGAATGTCATCAACAGAGGCTGGAGGTTTATGGTTAGGATTCTTACAAGTGTTTGTGATTTCGGGATCAGTGAAATTCACAAAGGTTTGGTTGGCTAGGTGTGATGAAGTTGGATTCACATCTTCAGATGCTGAGAACATCAGAATCAGTGAGGTTATTTTCTGGTTTGGCAAACTGTATAGGTTCAACAACTAATGGTTTAGTGACTAATGAAGTATCAAAAACTGATGGAAGTTCAGATGTAGTTGTTGTTTGGTTTTCTGATACACCTAGATTAGTTGTTGGTGCATCAAAGGCTGTTTGTGATGGTGAGCTTGGTTGTTGTTATTGTTGTTGTTATGAAACTGTGAGAGTAATACGTAGTTCAGAGGCTCTTTGTGGTGAGGGTTAAGGTTGTTGTTGAGGTTATGAAACAGTTAAATGTGGGTCTGTTTCAGAGGCTGTTTGTAGTTCATGTTGGTTTGTGGGTAGTTCACCATTCAAATGATTTGTTATAAGGTTTAAGGTGGAGGGAGTTTCATTTGTAGGTTGAAGAAGGTTGGTTGATGATGATGTACTAGAACCACCAGAAGCTGCCTCTGCAGCTATTCTAGCTCTAAGATGACTTTCTACAATATGATTCTAGTAGTCACGCTTAACCCTTTCATCATCTATCTTATCAAGTCTGGCTTGTTCATCTAGGTATTCATGAGGGATCAATGTATCACCATCATACTTTTCACCAGGTTGCAGAGTATGAATTGGTATAACAGTTGGTGGATCAAAGAATTTTGTTTTCTTAGGTGCATCACCCTTATTAGGAATTGGTCTCAGCTTAGGTGGGGTTTTGGTTGATGGTGTGGTGGGGGGGGGGGGGGGGGATTTGGCCTTTTGTAAGTTTGTGAATCTCTGACTAAGAGGTTTATCATCATCAGAGTCTGATGATGATTCTAGGTTTATGGGAGAAGAAGAGTGTGCATTGTTACCTTTGTTTCCAGCTTCTGGTCTAGCATCAGAAGCAGTAGACTCCTTCTTCACCTTCATCATAGATGCCACTAACTCTGAGCTCTCTACAACATCCATTCCATGCAGGTCCTGAGATAACTTCTTGACTTGCTCCCTGTCCTCAGCTTGCTTTCTGGCTATAGCTTCTTTGGGATCTTTAACAACAAGATCCTTCAGACCCTCAGCAGCTTCAGTAAGAATCTCTGCTTGTAAACCTGAAGACAACTCCAGGACCTTCTTGGCAGCTTCTACTTTCTTTGTTCTATTTTCCCTTGAGATCAGACTTGAAGCATCTTCTTCATTGTATTCTTCCTCAGTGTACTTGGACAACACCAACTTCCTGGTTGTCTTATTTGGTTGGTTATGACGCTTCTTAGGTGTTTGAGCAGGAGCAGCTCTTGTTGAAGCATCACCTCTGGTTCTGGTGGGTAGAATCTCAAAAGTATCTAATTCTGCTACTTCCTTATGAACACCAAAAGTAGCAGTTTTAACAACCTTTGCCTTCTTAGTTGGCTTCTGGGGCACATCTTTTACCTCCTCAGAAGCAGCTTTCCTCTTTCTGATTGGCTTTAGAGGCTCACATATCTTGTTTGGAATCTGTCCCCACTTGATGAGACCCCAATCTCCTTGTATTCGAGGAAGGTCCCTCGAGGCGAAATCGCAGCAAGACTACGATTTTGCTGACAATGGGAGAACGCACGGTCGTGCCACAAGGGCGCATGACCCGTGCGTGTGTTGGTATCTAGAATTTGAATTTTTTTTGTTTAAGGGGAACACGGCCATGTCCCCAATGAGCACGACCCGTGCACCCATTCAAAGCCTAGAAAACCCAACTTTTCTTACCCAAATGAGTTCCTAAAGTAAGGGTAAGGGTCCAAAACTAATATAGAAAGATGAGGGAGTGTGTTAGGCATAATCAAAAGGTTATTAATTCAAAGTACTAGTGATCCTAAAGCTTGAAATGATGAACGATAAATAAGTTAAGTAAAAAGAATTTGTTTAGGAATAATTCATAAACAAAGGACATAGATAATAGGAGAACCTTAGAATAAAGGTCAAGCATAATAATATAAGCAAGATTAAAGGGTAGAAAACGTGAGTAAATAAAGTATACGGAGTTAGAGGTCTAAGGTAATATACGGCAACAATAATGAATTAATATATGAAGGTAGGGTCTTAAAACACAACGAACTAGACTTAGAAAATGAATGAGCTTTATAATTAGAGGTAATGGTGAATTAATAACTTTAAACTAAGACGAAGAATAGAGTATGTCGTTAGAGGAAAATATATAGTAAAGGTGGATTGCGGGATTCTTTACGTGATGATGGATAATTAGGGGATGAAAAGATAATATACGAATGCATATAAGATGTTGATTACTAATGAGATATTACTATCATAAGATGATGAGTAAATCATGAAATACTAATTGCTATATGATGATAATGAATGATGTAATAAATGATGCTTGTGAATGACGAATAAAGACGAATGACGTACTTGTTTTATAACAATAAGTAATATTAGAAAGTGAAATATGTTGTAAAGATGATATGTTGTTGATGTATTTGATATGTGGTGTTTAATGAGTCATCATGCTTCATATCATATTGAATAAAAATGACGAAAGACGAATGTACGTTCAGTAACACAACTCTGACATACATTAAAATGACGATAGGAACCGGTACTAACATGCATATAGATGATAGGAAGGAAGTGCATAAAATATATGTGATGATAAGTGCATTGATGCATGTGCCAAAGATGTGAATTGATGTATGTGTTAAAGGTGTGTAACTAATGTATATGTTAGTGACATATGTGCTGATGATGTATGACATTATGAAGTAAATTGAGTGTATTTATGAATGGTGACTAATGATGTTATGACAGTTTACTTTATTAATCATTCATCCCAAATAAATGTTATGATGTGTATTCTCACTCCTTTGTTTGTTGTTTTATTTGTGGTGTCTGTACTCTTGGGTACAGATACTCAGGACGAGGAGCTGTAGTTTGCGGGACGCTTAGAAGGTACAATGCTTAATGAGGAGTCGGTACCGCTTATTCTGAATAGAGTGGCGGATGCTAGGAGTCTAGAGTGGGAGAGTGGCGGTTGGAGAAGGTGATTGGAGATGCGGTTGGGGGGAGGGAGTAGGTTCGTTGGTTAGGAGTCTAGAGTGGGGGCGGGGAGGGTGGGTGAGATGAAGTTGGTAGTTGGTTTCTTGGAATGTTGGGGGGTTAGGGGGATGGATAAGAGGAGGGAGGTGAGGTTGTTAATAGCGGAGAAACAATCATTGATTCTTTGCCTTCAAGAAATAAAGTCGACGGTTTGTGATACGGCGGTGTGTTCTTCTTTGTGGGGAAGTTTGAATCATGATTTCTCCTTTCGTCCTTCGGTAGGGGCGTCGGGGGGGGGGGGGGGGGGGGGTTGTTGACAGAGTGGGACAGTTCAGAGGTAGAAGTGTGGTCAACTGTTAGTCTGGAACATGTTCTTATGATACACGACAGGTTTATCAAGTCGAATGAAACTTTCTATTTGTTTAATGTGTATGCTCCATGTGATAATCACGTAAAACAAGAGTTATGGGGGTCTTTATCGGTTCGTTTACAACAGTTGTGTGGTCAGAATGTATGTGTTTGTGGGGATTTCAATGCTGTCCGTGTTGAGGAGGAAAGACGTTCTTCACGGGGCGGTGTTGCTTCTTTAGATGCCGCTCCATTAAATTTGTTCATTGAGGACAACTTGTTGATAGATTTGCCGCTTTGTGGTCGTCGTTACACTTGGTTTAAGGGTGATGGTCTTTCTATGAGAAATATAGATATGTTTCTTTTTTCAGAAGATTGGTGTTTAAAATGGCCTAATTGTCTTTAGATTTCTCTTCTCCGCGGTGTCTTAGATCATTGTCCAATTCAGTTGTCTGTGGATGAGGAAAATTGGGTCCGAGTCCGTCGCAAATGTTGAAGTGTTGGCAAGTGATGCCTGGTTATAAGCAGTTTGTTTCCAAAAAATGGAATTCTTTTTCTGTTGACGGGTGGGGCGGTTACGTTCTTAAGGAGAAGCTTAAATTGATAAAAGCAGCTTTGAAAGAGTGGCACCTGTCACATTTTTCGAATATTTCAGCAAAGCTTGATTCTTTAAAGGCCCGTTTATCCTGGTTCGATGACAAACGTGAAGATGAGGTGTTGTCTGCGGAGGAAATTGAGGAAATGTGTGGTATTACTCATGAGATTCACTCACTGTCTCATGTTAATACTAACATTTGTTGGCAGCAGTCTAGGATGCTTTGGATGAAGGATGGTGACGCGAATTCAAAATTTTTTCACATAGTTCTTTCCAGTCGACGGCGATGTAATTCAATTGTATCTTTTGTGGAGAATGGTATCATCGTGGCGGGAGTTCAACCTATTCGACACTTCGTCTCCACTCATTTTAGTAATCATTTTAAAGGTACTAGCACAGACAGGTCTGTGGTTGAGAACCTGTCTTTCAAGACTCTTTTGTTTGTGGATGGGGGGGTGGGTTGATAAAACCTTTCTTTGTGGATGAGGTTAAGGTCGCCGTTTGGGATTGTGACAGCTTTAAGAGTCCCGGTCCGGATGGTGTCAATTTTGGGTTCATAAAAGAATTCTGGCATATTTTGAAGGAGGATATTATGCGATTTATTGTGGAGTTTCATCGAAATGATAAGTTGGAAAGAGGTATCAACACGACTTTTATTTCCCTTATTCCAAAGGTCAAAAATCCTCAAAAATTAAATGACTTTCACCCCATTCGTTGGTGGGTAGTTTGTACAAAATTTTGGCCAGAGTCTTAGAAAATCGGCTTAGAATGGTGGTGGGAAAGGTTATCTTTGAAGCTCAAACAACATTTGTAAAAGACAAAAAGATTCTTGATGGGGTCCTTATTGCAAATGAAGTGGTAGATGAAGCCCGTAAGTTAAAAAAGGATCTCTTGCTTTTTAAAGTGGATTTAGAAAAGGCTTATGATTCAGTAGACGGGAACTATTTGGACGCGGTGATGGGTAAAATGGCATTTCCAGTTTTATGGCGGAAGTGGATTAAAGAATGTGTGTCCACCGCTACGGCTTCAGTTTTGGTTAATAGTAGTCCTACAAATGAGTTCCCCTTGGGGAGGGGGCTCTATCAAGGGGATCCTCTCTCTCTCCTTTCTTGTTTCTCTTAGCCACAGAGGGCTTGAATACCATGATGTCTGCAATGGTGAATGTTAATCGAGGGATATAAGGTGGGAACGAACAACTCGATGGTAGTTTCCCATCTTCAATTTCCTGACGACACTCTGCTTTTGGGTGTCAAGAGTTGGGCCAATGTTCGCGCTTTACGGGCGGTTTTGTTATTGTTTGAGGAGATGTTTGGTTTGAAGGTGAATTTCCACAAAAGTCTGTTGGTTGGGGTTAATATTTCTGACTCTTAGTTGGTTGAAGCAACATCCATTCTGAATTGTAAAGTGGGACATGCGCCTTTTTGTATCTGGGCCTATCCATCGGAGGTAATCCTCGTCGGTTAGCGTTTTGGGACCCTGTGTTGCGTACCATAAAGTCTAGACTATCTGGTTGGAAAAGTCATTTTCTTTCTTTCGGTGGCCTCTTGACTCTGCTTAAATCTGTCATGACCTCTCTGCATGTCTATGCTCTTTCCTTCTTCAAAGCTCTATCAGGTATAATCTCTTCCATTGAATTTTTGCTTAATTTTTTTTGGGAGGGAGTGAGGATCATATAAAAATTCCATGGATTAATTGGGATACCGTTTGTCTTAGAAATGAGTTTGGAGGGTTGGGGGTTAGGCAGTTGGGGGAGTTTATTTTATCTATGTTAGGGAAGTGGTGTTGGAGGATGTTTGTTGATAGAGGTGGTTTTTGGTATAGGGTGTTGGCGGCTAGGTATGGTGAGGAGGCAGAGAGGTTGGAGGTTGGGGGCCGGAGTGTTTCTTATTGGTGGAGAGAGGTGGCTAAGATTAGGGACGGAGTAGGTGGAGATGGCGATGGGTGGTTCCCGAAGTTGGTGAAGCGAAAGGTGGGAGATGGGGCTGTCACTTTATTTTGGTATGACCGGTGGTTAGGAGAGGTACCTCTTTGTCAGCGCTTCAGTCGGTTGTTTGATCTAGCTGAGAACAAGTCGCATACGGTTGCAACTATGTTTTCTCTAGGTTGGGAAGAGGGGGTAATGCTTGGCAGTGGAGGAGAAGGTTGTGGGTGTGGGAGGAGGGGGTAATGCTTGGTAGTGGAGGAGAAGGTTGTGGGTGTGGGAGAAGGTTGTTTTCTCTAGGTTACTTTCTAGCGTTATCGTGCAGGTTGATGTTCCAGATCATTGGCAGTGGCTCCCCGACGTTGTTGGAGGCTATTCGGTGCACTCATCATACCAAGTGCTCACTACTCAGGATCCTCCTATGCAACATACTTCCGAGAATCTGATATGGCATTCTCAGGTGCCGTTGAAGGTTCCATTTTAGCTTGGCGTTTACTTTGCGACAGGTTGCCAACTAGAAACAACCTCCTTGGCCGCAACATCATCATAGGCGCAAACACATCTTGCTTGGCGGGATGTGGTCAGGTCGAAACTGCTCAACATTTGTTTCTTCATTGTGATATGTCGAGTCCTCTTTGACAGCATGTTCGGTCTTGGATAGGCGTTTCTGGTGTAGACCATCAAAGTATTCCAGATCATTTTGTACAGTTTACAAATTACTTGGGTGGTCTGAGGGAGCGGCGATTTTTTCTACAGTTACTTTGGCTTCTTTGTATTTGGCTAGTTTGGAATGAGCGAAATAACATATTATTTAATAATTCTCACAATTTCACTTTAGAACTCATGGAGAAGGTTAAATTTCATTCCTACTGGTGGTTGAGAGCTAATAAAGCCACTTTTGTTTATGGTTGTCAGCAGTGGTGGTCAAATCCCTTGACATGTTTGGGCATCGGCTAACTGCTTGTTTTATTTGATTTGGACAGCTACATTGTATCTTTGTGAGCCCTTTTTGGGATGCCTTGTGTCAAAGAGGTGTCTTAGTTTTTGTGAATCTATATTCCATTTTTGTTTCTTAAAGAAAAAAAAATGTTTCCTTACAGGGGCTATAAATAAAAAAAATAAATAGCAGGACTTCTGCCTTACATCCACACTCCTTTTTTGTGTACGAATCCAAAAGGAAAAACAACAATTATATTTCCTGGACCCGATAATTCTCCATTAAAATTTATGAATCTTGCTAACGAAAATTGATTTAGTGGTAAGAAGTTGATAACTCATATCTAGGGACAGAGCTAGGATTTTATTTTGAGGGGAACCATGATCAAAACAAAAATATTTAAAACCATGATTTAATGCTACTATTTTTATTTTATTTTGACGTTCATACTATTTGAAGTATACATGACCACAACTTTAGAGCTACTTATTGAAATATATCCAAATTTCATGGGCACATGGCAAAAATATTGGTGCTAGTAAATCATACCATCGTTTTTTCACTTTCTTTAGTTTCCTACATTGTACTTTATTGTATTCTGTATTGGACAATGTCAAAACTCTTATATTTCCTCTTATATGGAGACATCATAACTCTTGTCTATTCCAAACAACAATATCATAGCAGAAATTCAACAGAAGCTATGTCTCAATAGGCAATTTATCTATTGATATGAAGTTTCACCACTAAAAATAAAGAAGAAGAAAAAAACCTTAAAAAGTGGAGTGTGTCCTTGTGTAAGTTAAATGAGTGCCATATTTGTTCCTATGGTGACACATGCCATGTATTTTTACACAGGTGAGATATGTATTTTTTCACATTTCAATTAGTATTTTTTTTTTTGAGAACATTTCAATTAGTATTAAAACACTAAAAAAGTTATAATTAGTATTAAAACACTAAAAAGGTTATAATTAGTATTAAAACACTGAAAAAGTTATAATTAGTATTCAAACACTAAAAAAGTTATAATTAGTATTAAAACACTAAAAAGGTTATAGACTCTAGGTGGACCATGACCTCCGAAGGCCACCACGGTGGCTCTTGCCACTACTCATATCCATCAGAGAGTGGATTCAACTCCCGCCGTTAGTATGAAAAAAAATTTAGTGAATGATTTGTAAGTGTTTTTGTAAATGTTTTTTGTGACTCAAGCTTGCATTGATAAGTTTTGGAATCCAACTCAACTAAACTTTATTTCATAAAAAAATTTGTGAATCTATGTACCGTCATTTAATTATCATAGTAATAAAACCCAATAACGTACTGCGTTCACATTTTCTTCCTATACTATCAACGAACTTGAACATGGACCAGGATTTGCTGCTGTAAATAAATACCAAAGTTTGCTATTGTAACCATTGGATGCAAATATGGGTGATGAAATGGACCAAAAAATATATATGAAAAAAACAATAAAAACCAATAGAAATGCTTTATAAATAGCTTCCTAGCATTCTCACAATATCACACCATTGGCAATAACCCTCATGAAATACTATCATTGAGACAATATCATATAGAAAAACATATCTACAAAAGTGTTAGTGTGACATATATATCATAGGCCAACAGAATAATGTACATGTTTGGCATTGGAGAAATCCTTTTGGCGGTTTTTCTTTTCCTTGCAATCCATTATTGGAGGCTCAATAGAAACACACCAATCACAAAATGGCCTGTGCTTGGAATGCTACCTGGTCTCTTATACAACATGTCCAATATCCATGATTATCTAAACTTAGTTTTGAAACAAAAAGGAGGAACTTTCATTTTTGAAGGACCATGGTTAACAAACATGAACATTGTTTGCACCAGTGACCCCATGAACGTGCAACACATCACTAGCACAAAATTCGAAAACTATGGGAAAGGAAATGATTTCAGTGAGATTTTTGAAATCCTTGGAGATGGAATTTTTAGGTCTGATTTTCACATTTGGAAGTACAACAGAACACTACTTCATTCAATTTTCAAGCAGGAAAGTTTTCAGGTATTTATTCACAAAACCATTGAGAAAAAACTGTTTAGTGGTCTTCTTGTATTTCTTGATCATGCTTGTAAAAAAGGGATGCAAGTGGATTTGCAAGATATTTTTCAAAGGTTAACCTTTGACAATATATGTTATGTAGTTTTAGGATTTGATCCTAATTGTCTTTCTATTGAACTCCCTGAAATTGCATGTGAGAGAGCATTTACTCAAGCAGAGGACACATTGTTTTCTAGACATGTAAAACCAAGATTTTGGTGGAAGCTGCAGAAATGGTTTCAAGTTGGTGAAGAGAAACAGTTTATAAAGAATCAGAAAATTATTGATGAAATGCTGTATTCCGAAATCAAATCCAAAAGAGAAATGCAAGGAGAACAAAAAGTTGACTTGCTAAATATCATTATGAATGCAGCAGGAGATGGAGAAAATCCAATAGATGATGATTTTTTGAGGGATACATCAATCAATCTACTTGCCGCTGGAAGAGATACGATTAGCTCGGGCCTTACTTGGTTTTTCTGGTTGGTGGCAACACACCCTTTTATCGAAGCCAAGATTCTTGAAGAGATCAAAGAAAATTTACCATCAAGGGAACAAAGTTGGAAAGATTTAGGAGCAAAAGGGCTTAGCAAGTTAATTTATTTACATGGAGCTTTATGTGAAGCCTTGAGGCTTTATCCTCCGGTTCCTTTAGAGCATAAATCTGCATTAAAATCTGATGTGCTTCCTAGTGGGCATAGGGTTAAATCAAATACAATGATAGTGTATTCTCTATACTCCGTCGGAAGGGTCGAGGAAATATGGGGAGAAGATTGCTTGGAATTTAAACCAGAGAGGTGGATTTCTAAGAAAGGAGGGATAGTTCATGTTCCCTCTTACAAGTTCATTGCTTTCAATGCTGGACCAAGGAGTTGTTTGGGTAAGGATATAAGCTTCATTGAGATGAAAATGGTTGCTGTAGCAATATTGTTGAATTATCACATTCAAGTGGTGGAAGATCATCCCATAATCCCAAGTGTTTCTGTTGTTTTACACATGAAACATGGCTTGAAGGTTTATGTCAAAAAAAGAAGCATTTAATGATCAAGAGAGATCTTTTCAAAATAACTGAACTATGTTCGGATAATATGTGTAATGTTTTATTTATATATTTGAATTCTCAAATAACACCATATGTGGTCATGTTTGTTTGTTTCTCCAATGCGAGAGCAAGAATATATTATCAGTGTTATGTTTGGATTGTAATAATTATTTGTTTGATTTTCATGTTTGTTTTAAGATTATTTTTTACTTGTTTTTCTAAATTAAATTAGTTACTAACATCATGTAGTCAGTTTTTGTCAAAAAAAATAAATATCGTGTAATTAATGGTGTTATTTCTAGTTAATTAGGAGAGGTTAACTTATAATTTTTCTAGTCATCCCATATGATTCAGTTACACTCAAATATACTTAAAATTTTACCTTATACCAAAATCGTCCTTTCATATAAATTTTCGAAAATCTTTCTTCACTGCCACACTTTAAACTCTCACCCCCTCTCACCCATAAACAACAATGAATGTGTAACCAATCTCAATGATAGATTAAAGATTCAATTATACGTCTCTCCTCCATACTTATTTTTTTTTTCAATTTCTCCACCGACTTCTCATCTTTTCGGCGTTACTTCGGCAAGAGTTTTCCCTGGTTTTTGCCCGACTTCAATGTTCAGGTTCACCTCTCGATTTCGTTTACGGGTGTTAGCTTCTTCACATTCCTCTTCCACGGCGTAGTTCCTTCTATTTCGACGGTTCTCCTATGTAGTCGTGTCGTTTTGTTCTGTTCGTTTGGCTCCAACATCGATTTCGTTCTTCATAACAACCTTGTTCTTCTCTTCCGTTGGGATGGTTTGCCCTTGGCCCTTTGTTGCTCCACCAGAGACGGTGGTGGCAGAGAAAATCAGCACCGACAAATCCTTCGCTCAAGCTCTTTCGAAATCTTGTGATATCCAATTGCATAAACTTCCTTCCAAGGTTTACATAGGTGATACAATTAGTGTTAAAATTTCTCAAGATGAGTACGAATCAGGTCTATAAAAGCTCTAAAAATCAAGTTGAATGATTTGCAGCCAAGTCTTCAAAATTGGAGTGTAATTCCACTAGGAAAGGGATTTTTCAAATTCAAGTTTCAATCTATTGAAGATATGCACAAGATTTTGGCTCTAGGAGCAGTGAACATGAAACTAGGCATTTTGAGATTTTAATGTTGGACAAAGGACTTCACGCCACAACATTAGGTTGAGACTCATGCTCAAAGATGGGTCAAATTGATGAATTATTGAAGTGTAATTCCACTAGGAAAGGGATTTTTCGACTTCAAGTTTCAATCTATTGAAGATATGCGCAAGGTTTTGGCTCTTAGAGCAGTGAACCTGAAACTAGGCATTCTGAGATTTTACTGTTAGACAAAAGACTTCACACCACAGCATCAGGTTGAGACTCATGCTCAAATATGGGTCAGATTGATGAATTTCCAGTAGGAGTATTGGAGGAAGAAGACTTTGTTTGATATAGTTTCGGGTATTGGGACCCCTCTAGCCATAGATGATGCCACTCTTTCTAGGTTGTTTGGTTTGTATGCTAGGGTGCTTGTGGATGTGGATATGTCAAGTAGATTGTTTGATTATGTTATTATGGAAAGGGAGGATCATGCCTTCCTTATTGCTATTGAATATGAGAAGCAACCTCTATATTGGGCACACTGCAAAATGTTAGGTCACACTCTGCAAAATTGCAAGAAGCTAAATTCTAAGAATGGGCACACTGACAAACCTAAGGTGGCTAAGAAAAAGCAACTCAACACAATGCAGACTGATTCCATTGTTGTTGGGGGGAAAGGCACTGAGGTACTTAGAGATAAGCTAGAAGGAGGATGCTCATATCACTACTATGTGATAGGCTAAACCGCAAGTGCACGGTCTATCGAAGTAGTAGTAAAAAGAGTATCGTTCCGCTAGGGAGTTATGAATTCGATTAACTTTTATAGAATGATTAGAAGAGAAGAAAGATTATAAAATAGGGGGTTTTAAATAAGAGAAAATAACAATAATAAAATAAAAGGAGCCTTGGCATTATTGGTTCATCCTAATGATAAGTCCTTCGCAAGCAAACCCTTAAACTTATAACTTTACGTTGGTCCTAATTTCTAAATACAAGTTTCTCTTTAGCCTATCACATCTCCTTTCGGTCTCAGTGAGTGTGTTCCTCCAACAACCACACCTATTTTCATGGGTGATTGCCTTTGGAATCCTTGAAGCTCGAAATTTTATATGTCTCAAGGTTTGCTAGACTATTTTCATGTTTCGCAATCCTTGTCTAGATTCACTTGTTCGAATATCAAAACTCCACTTTCGTTTTATGAATTGATATTTGGAATAATGGATTAACAATTATCAAACCCTCCACTTTCGTTTCCACAGTTTGATAATGGTTAATTCATGTTAAAACGGTGAATCTAGATTAGAAATTAGGGTTACATAAGATTAAGGTTTAAGGCTTGGCTTGATCCGGATTATGTCATTAGACTTATCCAACAATCCCAAGACAAAGAAATCTACTCACTAACGTTCATTATAGATATGGAGGAGAAGAGGAAGAAGAACATAAAATAAATAACAAGAAAATAAAGATGAACTTTTATTCAAAGAAACAATTGTCACATATTATTTCCAAGAACAAAAGATGAATATTTGTCATGGAGAGATACTCTATTTATAGCTTTACAATCGACTTAAAATCTAAGCAACTATAAGGGCATTCCGGTAAATCTAAAACAGGGTAACTTGGCCTTCAAGCAAAAGCAGCAAAAGCAGTCCTGGGAGGTGGCACGGCCGTGCCAACATTGGCACGGGCCGTGCCAAGCTTCTGACTTGGGGGAGAGTATTTTTGTCTCCGAATCTTTCGTATTTTTGCTCCAAATCAGCTCCAGACTCCTTTCTTTTGCTCCAAGACACCTTCCATCATATATTTGTTCCTGAAATATAAAATATGCAATTGAAGTAAAATAGTTCAAAAAGGAAATAATATTTAAATAAAATAAAACTAAATCTAATTAAAACGAAACTAAATAATGCATAAAAATAGACTAAATTATGACTCATCACTATGCCTGTTGATAATTCTAGCAAGGAGTTTGGCAATGATCTGTCTCATACTAATTGCACTGTGAACGTAGGAACCAATGAAACTTTTAGTGCAAACATTGGAAAATTTTAGGATTAGGCTGAGGATCCATCATTGGTTCTTCACAACTCATTTGATTTGCTAAACGAGGATTATGGCCTTCCTAATGGGGAGGTTGTATTGGAGGAACATGAATCTTCTATGCTTTCTGTTGATGGGGATTTTGCCATCTCTGAATCTTCCATAGAGGTTTCTAAGGGGAATTTTTTTCTAGAACTAGGGAAAGATCCAGAGGCACCTCTTTCTAATGAATCAAGGCCCTTTGCATCCCAGTCTTGTATCTCTAACAAGCAAGTGCTGGAACCTATCTCTAGGAGGCTGTCATACCCCAAGACATGCCCATCTTCTCCTATGCAGTGTAACATTACAGGGAGGCTGTTATTCCCCAGTATTACTGAAGACAAGTCATCTTATGTTATTCTTAGCATGTTTTTCATTATATTTTAATAGGTTTTACCAGTAAACCAGTGGAGTATTAGATCAATTGCTTATGATTATGTGACATTTGTAATGTTTTTTTATATTTGAGTCTGTAATTCTATTATTCCCGAAACATAGCAATTTTAGGGTGTTCTTGATGTAATTCACGAAGAAATCACGCAAATCAGGCAAGCAATACATCTGAAGATTTATGTGGTCCTTGGGAAGATAAAGAATGAAGATTCAAGAGGCCTCATAAGAATTTACATAGGGAGGAATTATGTTCCCAAGTTCCAAGATATTCTACTTTGAAGAAAACACCTCAACAGGCGCAGAAAACAGGCGTTTCAGCATCGAATTTGCACTAAAGCGCCCATGCGCATAGAATGAGGCGCCCAACGCCCAGAAGAAGGCATAAAACGCCTAAGTGCATGCAGCGAGGCGCCAGGCGCCTGAGGCTGTAAGTCACATGCTCCTAGCGCATGACCCAGGCGCCTGGCGCGTGGTGACTTGTGAAAAAAGTCACATTTTGTGACTTTTTCTTCTCTGAAAGCCTGCGATTTTAGCCCAAGTTAGGTGGAAACTTTCCCTATAAATACCAGCCTTCCTCATTCACAATTTCTCATTTAGAACTGGAGCAGTTCAAGAGGAAGGCTATTCTAGGAGCCAAGGATGAATTCTATCTTCTCCTATCTTCAACTAGGGTATGTTTTTATCTTTTAGTATTTTTGTCTTAGTTATCATGTGTAACTAGATATCTATAGGTTAGGGATCTAAGATGAACCTTTGTTTACTTTTGTTAAATAATTATTTAATTTAATGTCATTTTATTTTAGTTTATTTTCTGTTCGCTATTAAGTTTTATTTAGGATTTATTTATTTCGGCGAAGTTCAACCCTATATTAGATACTTAGTTTGTGACAGAGCTTAACATCATTATTACTATCTAGAAGTTTATATCTTGATATTTACTTCCTTATACTAGTAATTATCTATCTACAATGTAAGTGATTAGTAAACTAGAGAAAGATGTCGAAAGAGAGTTGACCCTAGTAGTAAGTACTTAGGAGGTGACATTACAAATATTGAGTAAAATATGTTGAACCTAGGATGTAACTAGATTAGTAAGTAGGGAAACAAGCACCTAGTGGAATAAACCTAAGTATAAAAACCTATAGTTATGGTAGGAACTGATACAGATGCGCGTTTGTAGAACTACATAGGGGGAAGGGCAGTGTGCTATAAGTGTCCTAAGATTCATGGATGGGCTGACCTAATGGAACATTGGCCTACATAGCCTTTGGAAAAGCTGGAACGCCAATTTAAGTATATGTTTCAATTACAGTTGAATTAGAAAGACCCCACACGTAAACATCATCGTGCCATCAACAAATGCAGTTAGCCATCAGAGGGATAGACCTAGATCAACCGAGATAGTATAGACCCCGCACGTAAGGATCACCGTGCGATCAGCAGGTGCAGCTTGACCACCGACTAGCATAGAACGTCCCAACGGCTTCACACTTGTATAGTCCACATAAGATAACTAAATGCGACATGAATGTTGTTTAATATCCAACAAAGTAAATAGGGGGATTCAAAGAGTCCTAACCGATGTTTCCTTTCATGCAACCGAAAACAGGTAACTTGCTCTGTCGTAAACTGATAAAAATTGCAATCTCTAACCCTTATCTCTTTTATTTTATATCGCCAACTTAAAATAAGTAGCACGGGTTGTTTAAACAAAACGACAATCCCTGTGGATATGATACTCTACTTATTACTTTATTACTTGGTAAAAAATTTGGTACACTTTCCTAATCCGACCATCAGTTACTTATGTTTCTTCAAGTATGGATGTGGATCCTTTGTTAATGGAACATGGGGTAAATGATCAGAATCTAGCCTATATGGAAACTCTTATTACTTTTATGGTTGATGAATTGGGCCAGGATAAAAGGATGATTGGGGCAAAACCCACAAAAGCTAGTTTTAAGAGTGTTACCATCATAAAAAAAAAATTATGGAGATGAAATAGGAGAGGACTCTGCTTCAGAAGGTACCAAAGATATCACATCCCATGCTGACAAGTATTTTGCATGCAATGTTGATGTTGGTAGCAACTCTAAGCCAAGCAAAAGAGCTAACAAGTGTTAGTTCTGACAGATTTACCACCAGATCAAAGAAGGATACAAATTCCAATATTGTAGCATCAAGATAATTTTATGGAATATAAGAGGTATAGGAAACTTTAAATCTCAAAATTACTTCATAAATATGGCCACTACTCATCAGCCTGACTTTTTTTTCATTGTTGAGCCTATGGCACAAGACTAATCTCACTAATCACACTGCTAATGTTAGACTTAACCAACTCTCCAACCTCTGGGGTTTGTGGAAGTCTAAACCCATCATTCTCAGGACAAGTGACCAAAGCATTGCTTTATCCTGATCATGTAAAAACACCATTGTCTACTTTGCTGATGTGTATGCCAGCACCTGCCATGTCAAAAGAAGAACTTTATGGTTGGAGCTAACTGATCTGTTAATGACTCATATTGGTCGTTGGGTGTTAATTGGAGATTTTAATTCCATTGTTGGAAGTCATGTAAAACTAGGTGGCATAATTCATTTATCGGTTGCATGTGATGATTTTATGAGATGGAGAAATCTCAACATGTTGACTCACCTGTAAACTAGAGGGGTGAAATACACACGGTCCAATTTAAGAGAAGGAAGGGCTTTCATTTCTCAGAGACTAGATAGAGCCTTTTGCAATGAACAAGGAACTGCCAATTGGAATTCTTTAAGCTGCAGCAACTTTGCCCATTGCTTTTTTGATCATTTTATACTTATGCTTACCTTGAACAAGTTTTCACCCACTACCATCATTCCTAGATTTAAGTTCATTAAGGTTTGGCTCGAAATTGGGATTGTGCAATGTAGAGTTCTCATATGCATGTCCTTCACTACAAGCAGAAAATTTTAAAGCCTATTTTAAAGTAATTGGGGCTGATATTGGAATAAGGAGATTTTTGGAGATATACATTAGAAAGTGGCTTTCACTTATAACAAACTTGAAGAAGTGCAACATAGGATTGATCAACATGGAAATAACATTATCACAGCTGCAGAGGAATTGGTGTGTTTATCTAACTACAGTCAAGCTCTCCAGCTAGCCAACAATTTTTGGAATGAGAAAGCAAATAGTTCTAGATTCCTGGAGGGTGACAGAAACACTGCCTTCTTTCATAGGGCAGCCAAATTTAAAGAATAACAAAGTCATATTTCCCTGTTGAAAAATGGAGAAGACACCTTCACCAAAGTTGAAGACATAGAGGCTCACACACTTCAATATTTTTCCACCATATTATCCTCTCCCAACAAATGCACTATTGATGATCTTCCTTCCAAATATATCCCTACAATGGTTACAACCATGGAAAATGAAAAGCTCATTGCTCTCCCTCTGCCTGAAGAGATTAAGCTGGCATCTCTTGGTCTCAATGGGACTCTGCTCTTGGCCCAAATGGCTAAACAGGCCATTTTTACATGTATTTCTAGCATATTATAGGTGTTTATGTTTTAAAATCCACTGAATACTTTTTCATAAATAATTACATAATGTCAAACCTGAATTCCAACTTGATTATTTTGCTTCCCAAGGTTCTTGCAGCTAACAAGCTTGATAACATTAGGCCAATTTCCCTTGCTAATGTTCCCTTGCCAATTTCCCTTGTTATACGTATATGACATTTTAATATTTTGTAGAGGTACTATCTCCAATGTCAGGAACATTATGAATTTTTTGGAAAGGATGGTGATTATTCTAGGCAGATTAATAATGCTAGTAAAAGCAAATTCTACAATGGCTCTACATCTCTTTCCAAGCAATATTCTATTTCTTCAGTCACTAGTTCCAATCATGGAAGTCTTCCTTTCACGTATTCAGGCACCCCACTTTTCAAGGGAAAACATAAAGCTGCATATTTGAGGCCTATTGTTACTCGAGTGAAATCTAAGCTTCAGGCTTGGAAAGGGAAAATGTTAACAATCATGGGAAGAATTCAGCTTGTGAATGATGTCAGTGGAAGCATGTGAGTTTACTCTTTCCACATTTATATCTGGCCTGTTAGTTTATGTTGTGTTTTATATTGTGCTAGCCGCATTTTGTTAAAACAAGATGTTGGACCAGATGTCCTAGAAATGTCAGTACGACATCTGAGCTTAAGGTGAAGTATATATTTCTCAATCTTGGAAGATTTGATTTATGCATGAGATCACGGAAGATATGATTGAAGATATGATTCACATAGCTTGTGCTCCAAGAGGTGTGTTGTTCTAAAAGTCGCTTGTGACAATTTTCTCATGCTTTTTTATTTGTATTAAATGTCCTAAACATTTTAGGAAACATTATATACACTTGTGGAAGGTTGTAGCTGAAGAGCTGAAGACTCTTTGGGACAGATGTATTGTTTAGCCCGATTTTTCATCAAGCCCATGCATTCTCTGGCTATATAAAGGAAGACTCGGACCTAAAGAAAACTATTGCAGCCACATTTAGGGTTTTAGTTTGTCCTTGTTATTTGTGAGCCACTCTTGTATCACCTTGATACTTGAGTTGGAATGATAGTTGAGTTGTACTTGTGAATCTCTCTGAAGCTTTTAAGCAAACAATAGGTTTTGTTTCATTGGAGTGTGACTCCTTCTTGTTTGTATTCTTGCAATCACGGGTTGTGTGATTGAGAGGAAGTGAGATGGGATCTCATATCTAGGAGAGTCTTAGATAGATATATCACGAGTAGTGATTAGGTGAGAAGGCAGTGAACTAGAGGTTGTTCACAGAGGACTTCAAACTAATACTATTATAATGGATTTCCTTCATGGCTTTGATGCCCCAGATGTAGGTAATGTTCCACCGAACTGGGTTAACAAACACTCTGTGTTATTTCCTTCTTGAACTTTACTTTAAGTTGTTTATTGTTTATTGTGTTAAATATCTATTATCAAGTGCTCTGTACATTGCATTCGATATTCTTGGTGTTCTGGACATCGTATATGACATATGTCCCTACGTGCCAGAATTTCAATTAGCATTAGAGCAGGCACCCTGTTTTGTTTTTGGGTAAGCTCCAGGGAAGATGAATTATGGTCATATGGACAACTTTAAGGTAGGAGGATTCATTAACAAACCACTTATTTTAGATGGTACCAACTATGAATATTGGAAGGCTCGTATGGTGGCTTTCCTTAAATTTATGGATAGAAAAACTTGGAAAGTTGTCATTAAATGTTGGGAACATCCTGTTGTGATGGAAAAAGATGAAATGCTTTAAAGAGAAGAAGATTGATCCAAGGGTGAAGATGAACTAGCTCTTGGAAACTCCAAAGCCTTGAATGCCTTATTCAATACAGTTGACAAGAACATGTTCAGGTTGATAAACACTTGCACTGTGGCTAAAGATGCTTGAGAGATCCTCAAAACCACTCATGAAGGCACGTCTAAAGTACAAATGTCGAGACTTCAGCTTTTCACTACTAAATTTTAGAATCTCATAATGAAAATGATAAATCCATTCATGACTTTCGTATGAGCATTCTGGATATTGATAATACATCAAGTGCTTTAGGAGAAAGGATGTTTGAAGAGAAGTTGGTTAGAAAAATTCTCAGATCTCTACCCTAGAAGTTTGACATAAAAGTCACAGCCATTCAGGAATCCCAAGAAATTAGCAATTTGAAGGTGGATGAGATGATTGGGTCTCTACAAACCTTTGAATTGACCATCAATGATAGAACTAAGAAGAAGAACAAAAACTTTACTTTCATATCCAATACTGATGAGGAAGATGTGCAATGTAATGTGGATACTGATGAAAGTATTTAAGATGTAATTGTGCTTCTTGGAAGGAAATTCAATAAGGTTTTGAAAAGAATCGATAGGAAGTCAAGACCTAATGTCAAGAACATGCAGTTTGACATCAGTAAAAATAAAGGGTTCCAACGCAAGGAAAAGTCTAATGAGAAGCAAAACCAAGGGAAAGGAATTTAGTGTCATGGATGTGAAGGTTTTGGCCACATCAAATCAGAATGTCCTACGTACCTCAAGAATTAGAAAAAAGGGGTTGTATGTCCCTTGGTCAGACGATGATTCAGAAGAAGAACCTGATGATGAAACAACTAAACATGTAACTGCTTTTACTGGTGGGTGTGAATCCGATGAACATTACAGTGATGATGATGTTTCCTATGATGAACTCGCTGATTCTTACAAAAAGCTATATGCCAAAATTGAGGAGATCTGTCTGAAAGGAGAAAAATAGAAGAAAATCATAGCAATACTGGAGATTGAAAAAGAAAAACTCTTATCCACTATCTCAGGTATACAAGATATGGTAAACTTGTTAACTTTCATACTTTATAACATGACAAAATATGTTAGAATGTTGAATACTAGTTATGAGATGTTAGATGAGATGAGAAATCCTAGCAACACACATTCTAACACACACTTTCCAACAGACTTTCTTTGATTGGTTAAAATTCACATGGGACCCACCAAATTTATATGGGACCCACATGATTTTGTGGGATCCATGTGAATTTTAACCAGTCAAAGAGAGTGTGTGTTAAAATGTGAGTTGCTAGCATTCCTCGAGATGAGATACTTCGGTTGGGAAGTTCTGCAAATTTAACGAGGGTAGGTTTTAATTACTAGTCCTTAAATGAACAAGTTGGAATCTCCATGGCTAAATTTGTGTCCCTTAAAGTAAAACTGAATTTATAATGTCAAACCAAATGTCTCAACATCCTGTCCAACTATAGAAAACCCAAACGAAAGCCAAATTTATACCATGGAAATGTCATTATTGTCGTAGATATTGTAACAACCCATTTTCGCTAGAATTATTTTATTTATTTATTATATGTGTTTATATGTTTTTCATTGCCTATTTGTGTATTTGATTTGGGATTAGTGAATTTTTAGTCTATAAGGGTATTTTAGACATTTTAAGATTAAGGGTATTTTGGTCATTTGGTGCGTAAGGGTAAATTAGTAATTTTAGTGAAAGGTTATTTTTAGTGCTTTGGTGAGAATAATTATTTTTACTAAGTTACTAGTGAGTTGAGGTAATTATTTTTAGATGGTAAAATAATGAAATGTTTTAATGAGTTAGGTGTTTAGTAACTTTTTAGAATTAAGTGGCAAGAGTTTTGAGGCCCAATAAGAATAGATTTAACCTAGCCCATTGTTGTGGTATATAAATAGATAACTCGTGAGAGAAAACTAGGGTTTTTCATTCATTCTTACAATTTCATAAGAATACGGAGGATAGAGAGAGAAAGTAGAAAGATAGAGAGAATAATAGAAGATGGAATAGGAAGAACTTAGAAGAGAAGAAAGCAAGAGCTAGAGGAGGAGAGTGTAGCCTTAGCTAGAGTTTTTGAAGATTTGAGGTAAGTGGGATAGTTCTATTCTACCTAATAACCTATAAGCTACTTTTTCACTTATGGATCATAATTGATTTTGAATGATTATGATTTTTATGATTTTAAATGTTAATTTTTGTGCTCGTAATTGAATGATGAATTTGGGTATGTGAAATTTGTGGTAAACTTGTTGTTTATGTTTAATTTTTATTGTTGATATAAGTTGAAATTAATTCTTTGAAGTTTTAGCTTAAAATAATGAAAGTTGTCGTTGTTGTTGATTGTTGGTGAAATCATGATTATATGATATGAATGTTGTTGGGTTATGTTGGTGATGATAATTTATGAATTGGGTGTTGATAAATGTGTTGTTGTGGTTAAGTTGTAGTGTTTTTTATGACTTTTGTGGAAATGGGTTAAAATTGAAGAAGTTTGATTTTGATGAATTTGAATGAATTAATGGAGTTGTTATGATGAATTAGAATTTCTGTTTTTTATCAAAGGTTTTGGGTGAAAAATCGTTTGGAAAAAAATCGGGTTTTTGTGTCAAAAGTCTTTTTAAGCACTTTTGTGAAATAAGCTATTTTGGGGTGATTTGAATTAAGTTGTTTTGAGTTATAAAACCATGTTTTCAAGTGTAGTTTGAATGGTCTAAATGTTTGGGACGCGTTGGTGAAAACAGATCGAAAATTAGAATTTTACGCGCGAAAATGCGAAAATGAAAAATTAGCACTTTATGTTTGTCAAGGTGGCACGACCGTGTGCCCCTGTGGCACGGTGACTGTAACACTATAAACTCTAAAAGCGATAAATTACGCTAATGATACGATCATATCAAGAATCTAGATGTTACTTCTTCAATAAATCACAAAGCATGCATAAATAACTTACTCAAAACATCGCAGCGGAATAAAACATCATTACGTCAACACCTAAATAAAATTTATCAGCAGTCATCCAAAATAAATAAGTCTCCAAATAGTCATGTCATCATACAACTCATGTCATCATTAATACATAGTCTCAAAAATCTCCAACAAACATATTAAAGATAACAACAAAGACCTTCCCCTAATCAGAGCCTTAAAGTCTAAGACACCAAAAGCGATAAACGAGGTAGCATCCAAGCTATCCTCCAGCAACTCACCAAAGCAAAACAAGCAACTAGCCCTGCACGTTGTCTACCCATCCATACAGATAAGGAAGGCGGTCAACCAAACAACCACTGGGGTTAGTCCACAATTCATAATTAAACATAATTCAACATAGGCATTCAAGGATTTCATGCATAACACATATACATACTCAATATTCCTAGAATACTACCATCACGTATATATATATATATATATATATATATATATTATCCCCAGTTCAACATCAATCATACTTCTATCATAACACATCAAACATATTCATACCTTAAATCATCATCAAAATTCATCACTTAACAATATCAATCAATATAAGAATTACTCACCTTATTCCTCATTTAGCATAATTAACTCAACAAATACAATTCATCATTTCAAAGGTATAAGCAAAGAAATTATCATCACCAAAGAGATCACTCAATCACATACATATAATTCACACGTCATTTTTTTCACCAAAATAAACATCATCAATTAAAATCACCAAGTTTCACTAAATACACCATTCACCAAATTCACGAATGCACATAAATCACCAAGGTTCACCAAATTCACCAATGCACATAAATCACCAAGGTTCACCAAACATATAATTAAATATGACGCATTTCACAACTTCACCATATGTATGATATGCACCTAGACACGACTCTATATGCACGTAGTACCGGTCACCTCAAGGTCGTCACCTTAGATACAAATGTATCATAAACACCGTCATTGAATACAAAGTATTCTAATCACCTTCGTTGGATATAAATATCCTAATCATTTTCATTGGATGTAAACATCCTAAATCACCTTCATAGACTTATGATGCATGAACATACGACTCACTATGCACATGTTCAACAATAAATTCACCATCATATTCACCTTCATTGGATATAAATATATTAAATCACCTTCATTTTGCATAGATGCATTCACCATCAATATCACCATCATTTGCATGTAATAATTCAACAACATAATTCTTCATCATCATAATCAACACCAAAACATAAACATGTTTATCACCGAACATTCCTCAAATAGTCATCACAAAAAAAGAAACACCTTCACCTGATAATTCACAATTCATATTCAACAAAAGCCATCACCAACTATCAATTTAAAATCACCAAAGAATAATCATCAACAACTATCGTTAACAACAATCAACATTAACAACAATCAACTCAAGAATCAACAAGTTCAAAATCATATTTAGCACCAAAGACGGACTATTATCCAAATCTTAACATTCCACATATTAGACACCTAATCATCGTCAATTTATTCTCATTCTATCATATAAATATGAATTCAAAGTCCCCTACAAGTTTTCCGACCATAAAACATTAATTTGACAAAGTTCGTCTAAGTTTATGAAAACTAGCATTTTCCGACAAATTCTCCCAAAACCAAAGTGAACAAATTCAAACGCCTCAACCGAGTATACACACAAATCACATATAACTGCAGTAGAGTGTATACATACGTTTCATAGGCCAAAGCCGATAAATACCCAAATTCCCTAAGTTCGTATCGCTTCTTTCATTTCCTATGTTATTCAACAAACAAAGCAAACAAGTTCGAAAGCCTCAACTAGGCATACATACAAGTCACATATGAGTGCAATGGTGTATGCATATATGTCTCATAGGCCAATTCACTTAAATTCCAAAGTTTCACAAAATTTGTATCATTTCACCGTTTTCCAAAGAATCCAAGTTTTGAAAGCAAAACCAAGTTAAAGTTCACGATTCCCATCCAAAACATTTTTATAAATAATAACAACACTAGACAACCCTAGTCCTACCCTTTTTCCTTTGAGAAATCGAGTTTCGGAAATTTCATGTTCTTGAACCATTTTTAAAAGTTTATAATACGATTTCACAAAACCAAGTTCAATCCAATTCAATTGATGCTTCCAAAGGTTTAAATACAGTTAATCACATCAAAAGAATCAGTTTTCACGGTCCAGATCGATCCCCCATAGCCCGGAACACCCAAAACATAGGGTTCTGTTCCTGTGCAACTCACCTTAGCAAGCTCCATCTCGCCAGGCGAGTTCCACCAGAATAGGTTACCCTGTTTTGGTTGTTCCCTCTCGGGGACTCCAAATTTTTCACCCCAAAACCCCAATTTTGATCCCATTGACCCCAAATTTGACCCCAAAACTTATACACTTGATTACAAACATCAAAAGGCATTTAAAACAACAGCAAACATCAGATTATAACACCATTTCATCTCAAAGTCATCATCTTCTTCATTTTCACCAACAACCACCATTTTTATCATTTTTCATTCAAACTTCAAAACAACCACACCAATTCAAGCCCCATCAACACATAAGCATAAATAAACATTAATGATGTGAATTCAAACATGTTTCAACAACAATCATACACCAATTCATGAATTTCATTCAAATAGCCAAAAATCATTAAAACAACTCAACAACAACAACAACTATGAAGTTTAATCTATCAACACAACAAATTCATGAAGTTTATCATACCCACAATTTCGCATGAAAGAGGAGCACGGATTTTATCATTTAAAACCACAAAAAGTCATAATTATAACAAAAGCACTTAAACCCGTAAGTAGAAAAAGTGATTATAGCTTAATTAGTGAAAAAGAGACTATCCCCCTTACCTCTATTCTTCAAGAATCCAATTACTAGCCTCAATTTAGCTCCTA
Source organism: Medicago sativa (assembly GCF_051527215.1). Taxonomy (NCBI): domain Eukaryota; kingdom Viridiplantae; phylum Streptophyta; class Magnoliopsida; order Fabales; family Fabaceae; genus Medicago; species Medicago sativa. Next base: position 32,527,282 of record NC_140755.1, on the reverse strand, counting down.
GCCACCAACCCCAAGCTTTCTCTCTAGTTCTTCTTTGCTCTTCAAGATCCCCTTTCTCTCTCTCTCCCTCTATCTCAAATGTTTTGAGAAAATGACTAATGAAGGTAATGACCTAATTTATATAGTCACTACACAATTGGGCTCAAACCCAAGTTGTCTTAATGGGCTCAATATTCTTATTAACTAATTCACTGAGTTACTACTCATTTAACCGCCAAATAACGAATAATTACCGTCTCTTAAGTAATTACCTCCAACTCACTAGTAACTTAGTAAAAATAATTATTCCCACTTAAAACACTAAAAATAATATTCCAATTAAAATGACTATTTTACCCCTGCTCATCAAATAACCAAAATACTCATGAGTTTAAAATGACTAAAATACCCTTCCCAAGCCAAAATCCAGTAATCCCGAATAAAATACACACAAATGCAATTAATCACACACAAGCACATATAAATACACATAATAATTAAATAAAATAATTCTAGCGAAAAACGGGTTGTTACAGTGATGGTTGAATTAGGAAAGTCTACCAAGGTTTTCCCAAGGCAATGAAGGCCAAGGTTTTAGTAGGTCAACCCATCTATGAATCTTAGGACACTCATAGCACACCCTTTCTCGTACTTAACAGTTCTACAACAGGAAGCCCATCTAGTCTATGTTGCCAAGGGTTAAAAGAATGGTTTTATTAGTCTACGACTTATTTCCTTCAAGTAGGTACTTGTTTCCTAAATTACTAACCAGTTACATCCTAGGTTCAGCAGAGTTACTACTTAGTCTTAGTAATGTCACCTCCTAAGTACTTACTACTAGGGTCCACTCTCTTTAGGAATCTTTCGCTAATTACTAATTAATTACTTCCTAAACAAATGGTTATTAGTATAAGGATATAAATATCAAGATATAAGCACCCAGAGAGTAATAAAAATATTTGGCCCTATCAGAACCTAAGTATCTAATCTAGGGTTGCACCTACTACAAAAATACACTAAGGAATTTCCAAATAAAACTTAATAGCGAACAAAAGATAAATAAAATAAAACGACATTATATTAACTAAATATCTAAACAAAATAGGTTCATCTTAGAAACTCTAACCTAAAAAGATTTAGTTACACATGGTAACTAAAAACAAATTACTAAAGATGAAAACATACCCTAGAAAATTAAGGAGAAGATAAAAACTCTCCTTAAGCTCCAAAGTTGCCTTCCTCTTGAATTGCCACAGTTCTGAACGAGAAATTCTGAATGAGGTAGGCAGGTATTTATAGTGAGAGTTTCCAACTAGGTTTTGGAAATAATCGCAGGCATTACCCACAAAAACGCATAAAATTACGCCTGCGCCCCTAGCATTTTCAAATACTCGGGGGACACAAGCATTGCTCAAGGCGCAAGGCTACCTTTGAGAATGCTCAAGGCGCATGGCTGCCCTTGAGAATGCTCAAGGCGCATGCCTAGTGCTCAATTTGCATGGTTGTGCTTTCCCGGACCTAGTTTCTCAGATTTTCATCGTTTTTAGGTCTTCGTCTGCATATTACTTGCATCGGAACTTGGGAACATAATTCCTCCCATTGTAAAGTCTTATGAGGCCTCTTGAATCTTCATTCTTGGTCTTCCCAAAGTTGTAATATTCCTCCTGACAATATAAGAATATTACCAGTCGATCGTGTTAGAGGATTATGTAATGGAAATAAAATTTGGCGGAAGTAATTATCATGAGATGTCAGCTTAATACGGATAAAGCATCAGTATCGTATTTAACACGTTTAAGGCAAGAGCATAATGGTAATCTCACAGAAAAAGGATATTTATATGCTTTTGGTCAAGATATTTTCATTATTCCTATCCTTTTCTCTCTCTAAGTTGGGAAAGCAATTCTCTCTTCCTTCTCTCTTCTTCTCCACGCCCTCTCCCTCTCTTCTCTCCACCAAACCTTTCCAAAACTTCTTTCTTCCATGGCAAGCCTTGAGATTATGTTCCCTGTTGATCTTTAAAGCATGTGGAAGCTTGTATTTGGTTTGATTTCTCTTTTCTCCTCTCAAGAAAAGATTTAAATTTAGGGTTTGGATTTGAACAAGAAGCTAGGGTTTATGTTTGTTGATTTAGAGCTTATGTTGATCATATTTCATGGAATTGGAGAGTTAAGCAAGAAACAACCTTGAAGTTGAGTTCATCTTGAAGTCAAGAGTTAGGGTTTGGTTTATGGTAAGATGGAAGATGATTCAAGTTAGGTTTTCTTCATGGTCAAGAATCATGGTGCTTAGATTGCAAGAAAGAGCAACAAGATGGATTGGTTTAAGTCAAGAAAGCAAGTGTTTAAGAGCTAGGGTTATGGTTTGCTTGAGCTTGAGGCTTGGAGCTATCACAAGAAACTTGTTAGGTGAGTTCCATAGATAGTTCTCCCACCCTTTGGGATCATGATTATGTCTTGTAAGAATAATATGAAAACTATGGAATTGGGGTAGCAAGTTATTCCTTAAGCAAAGGAAAAACTAGAGCCTCGACATAGTTGTCGAGAACTAGCATGTTAACAAGAACCCCTAGAATGATAAGACGCAAAGTGCAATCTCTTCGCACATGAGCTAGAATGACTTAGCAAGTATGTGAGCCGTGGATTGATAAGTTATTTCTCTCCACCATGATTATGTATGTACAAGCATGAACAAGTATGAGTTTACCGCTAACCGGATCGATCAAGGTTCCGAGGTAAACAAGCAAGCATGATTAAGTTTAACTTTCACGAACGACAAGACCATGAAAAATGTAAAGTAGGTGGGATGTCTCTTTCTATCCACGCCAGGGGGATACAAGGGGTTCTCATGATGGGAATGGTTCAAGCCGCAAGGGACCCATATGTCACTGAATAATCAAGATATCGGTGCTCGTGTCTCTTGTTATCCACGTCAAGGGGATACGAGAGGTTCTCGATCCAAGGGGAACGATTCAAGCCGTAAGGGACCCGCACAACACTGAGGGAGTCCGATGTACCCTTGCTAGGTTTCATCGGTCATGTATGGGATTGTTCTCGGGGTTACTCCACCCGGGGCTCTCCGTAAAATGAATCAAGATAATAACTGTTTGTTCAACGCTAACATAATGAATGAACTTATGTATGACCATGTATGTTATGATTACGATTACATGCACGACTATGATTATGATCATGAATGAATCCATGTACAATTATGTTAAGAACAAGAGCACGAGAAGCTATTAGACAAGTACAAAATATGCATAGAACAAGTAAAGAATGTAATACTGATGACGATCTTAGGTTTCCCCTAATCGTCCGGTTTAGAATCTTAGTTTTCCCCTTGACCGCCATGACACGTATAGGAAGTGAAGCCTATAACAAGTAAGATGAACCTATGAAGGGTTAGCATGCACTACCGTCTAGGAATACATGACCACACACGTATAATCAACCGTCAGGTTGTATTGTAGACACATGGTGACCGTAGGTTTCCCCTGAGGTTACCTATCCTAGGTTTTAGGGGAACTCATTGAGACATTATGTCTCATCCCAATCCTTATTTGTTTCAGATAAACAGGTTGGATGGCAAGCTAGTAGCCGAATGGATGTTTCAACAAGTGATCGTTCGTACCCGCAGCAGGATATCATGTATTTTTCAAGGATGTATTTGTTATACTTTAGAAAGGATGAGTTGTATTATTATTGTAAGAACACATGTTCTTGTATAAAATATTCTTTCAAAGTTTTATTGTTGTAAATTTTTAATTTATCCAGTACTAAACTAATACAAATGCTAGACATTCTAGATACGTCTAGTATGGGTGTTAAATTTGGTATCAGAGCAGGTCGATTTAGATCGTGCCTTGGGTCATTAAGTTATAACTAAAGTAGTGGGATCGTTGGGTTCCAGGTAAATGTTCTAGTTGTTGTTGTTAGTTGAGCCTGATCAACTCAATTTAGCAATCGACGATTAGAACGGATGCCTGAGAGCTGAATAGGACCCATGAGGAATGAAGTATGTGATGAAGATGCACTGGAAAGTGTGAACTCAGAAGTAAGGACTCAGAATGAGTATTAGTAAGTAGTTGATCGTGCCAGTAGGTGGCTGGTGAACTAAGCAAGAAGAAGTATGAATCCTCCGAGAACGTAAGGCAATGTAGAGAAAGGAATTGTATTCCGTAACGCAAGTGCAAGGCCGCGAGATAGAAAGAAGTCGACGGATGTGGACGGAACTAGTAGACTCTCAGGAATGGATTTATGAGATTGAAGTTAATAACTTGTATGTACTGAGTAGACAAGGTTCTAGTATTCGGGAAGTTGCGTTAAGCGGCAACACCATGAGGTAAGCTACTCGTAGTGGGAGAAGTTAAGGATTCAAGTGAAAGTTTTATGTTATCAGGACTAAGGCGTTGGTTTCTGATGTGTCGAGAATTATATCGAAATAGGTTGATGGTTGCCATGCATATTGCATATAATATAAAATATTTTATGATGTTGGGAATGAATGATGTGCATTGGATTATTTGAGAAATAAGAATTTTATGCAAAGAATGTTTTCCGAAAATTGAGTTGAAGAAGCTCACCAATAGCGAACCTGGGGCGAAAATTTTCTGTTTTTCTGAAAACCATCAGTTTGTCTCTAGGATCTGTAGTGACTATTGGGGAGTTGTCTTCACAATAATCTTTTATGCGATGAAAACCTTTTATGACATCAAGTGACGAATGCATATCACATCCTAAAGTTTCCAAAGGAAAAAGGCATGGACAATCATTAACGAAATCGATTCGGTTTAAGGTAACTTTGGAAGTTAATGTATCAAGAGTCAAGAAGGAACTTAGACTAAGAGTTTAGAGGTTCCGGCATTTAGAATGGACGTCACAGATGTGAAGGCATGAAGTAAGAAGTTAAAGTGGTGCAAAGTTATATGAAATTGCAAGGTTCTCGGATTATGTGGAATTATGAGTATCTCTCGAACCTATGTTTTGCTTAATTGACTTGCTGAGACTCGTTATAATGTTGAATCATAAATTTTACTCGAGTTTAGAAAGATATACGCATATGGGTGATTGAAGTTGACATTTTTGAAATTCTAAAGAAATTTTGTAGGTGCTGGTTTGTTACGATTCGCGCAGAGTGGACTAAACTCATTAGAACTCAGATTTGGTGGCATATATGTGTTATCAACTCGTTCTATGATTTTAGAGTAACAATTGGGGCCTAGATTCAGTGTATATATATATTAGTGGAAAATCATCAACGTCAATGACCCGTGTGCTAATTTACGAAATTTTCTTAGAAAGAAAAATTAACGAGAAAGCATAGGAATGGTTAAGCAAAACCTAGTATGCGAGAATACGAAGGTACAAGGTTAAATGTTTAAGAAAGGTATGTCCAAGTGCAAGAAGAGTCTTCTATAAGAATTCGAGATTGCTCGGAAACAAGTTTAAGTATGATACGTATACCTCAGCAGGTAAACCCAACCAGCAAGAACGTAAGGTCTTTCCCCAAGTAAAGTAATATGAGTATACGATAAGTTTATTGTGAGTTTTAATCTTACAAGTGGTGGTAAGTGTAAGGTTGTGACGTTGGTTGCAACATGGAAGATCTTGAGAATAGTTCAAGAAGATAGTAAACAAGTACTGAACAAGAATGTGAAGTTTCACTCATCTCAACGTATTAGAGTATTGGTTTAAGCCAACCGGTGGGAATCAGAGTAGCGCCACGGAAGTTAGTCGGTAATCACGGAGCATGGAATTTTGGTATGTATGAATCTTTGTGAAGAATGTTCGGTTGGTAACACGAATTTAGCAGAAAGTATCATAAGACAAGCAAGGAGTTCTTGACAGAATAAGTAAGTATTGATGCTCATACAGTCGGTGATGATTAAGGTAAAAGTATAAAGGATGTATCTTCACCTAGGTAAGGTGTGAAAGGCTAGAGTCGCTACATGAAGTAATCAAGTTACTTAAATTGGTGATAATGAATACATGTAAAATTCAGAAGGTCTCCTCTTGTGACTCAAATTAACGATCGAAGCATCAAGAATGATGGCCAGTATTTGGAAATGGTAGTAACACTCAAGCAATGTCCGAGCAAGATATTTTGAAGATTCAAGTTTAGTGTTCCTAGTGAAGAGGGTCAAGGATCGTCTATGGTTTATGCTATGCATTAATATGTGTCTGAGGTATGTATATCAGTTAGAAGGGAAGAATCCACTTTTGAAGTCTAAACATGTTATCACGAAAGGAGATGAAATTCTTAAGATTCATACCCTCGAATGCAATGCTTGTTGAGTGAAAACAATACTTGTTAAGATATGTCAAGCCATGATTTTGTAGCTTTTAAGCTAAAATTGGTATTAAGGAACTTGGGAACGATGCTTATTTTAAAACATGAATTTTTACATTATCGAAACTGAAGAGGTACGTCATAAGTAAGTAAACTCACTTAAGACGTACGAATTTCAGGACCGACTGGTTATAAACGAGTTTGAGGCGAGTTGTAAAATCTTTTTCAAAATATAGAGACTCGTCCTGTGGTTCTATAGTACCATTATAGATTCAGTTTTGAAATGATAATTCTTTTTAAGTTATGTATCTATTCGTTCCAAGAACCCGTATACCAAAGTTTAGAAAAATTTCTTAAAGCAAGGTGTTGGAACACGTATCGTTATCATTTAACAAGAAACGTCACTTGAAAGTATGCGAACGTTATGGAAACAACAATATCATACGGGATGCACGAATTAGTGTTAAGAGTGTCCAAAGCAAGTGCAAATGGACTTAGTAGAAAGTTTCAAGAGCATGTGAGCCACAACACTGGTTATTAGATTGTCAGATGAATCGACATTGTTGATTCCACTTTTTCATGTCAAGCTATATAAGTTAACCATTAATTCGGGCGCAATGAGATCATAAGATTTCCATGAGCTCTGAAAAGAGATTAGAATTCGTGGAATCGTCTAGATGAGTAATGTAAGTATGAGGCATGTGTCTCAAGGTATAGTGAGTAAGATGATGTATGAACTATGTGTTTACATGATAAGATGTTTTAAATGCAAGTAAGCACTGCAGGGCAAACCTGGTTTCCAGTAGGACCCCAGTTGAAAGGCAAATCTTGAGTGTTTAGTTAATGAAATGTTACTTATATGAATGGTTTATGTTAGCGGATAAGATAAGAATCCGAGACAATGAGTCTATATGCAGTAAAGTAAGTTCCAAATTACATGTTTTGAGATAACTATAGATTTTGAGAAGGATATCAAGATTGAGAAAGCTATATACTTATGTATGTGAATTAAGAAACAAGACGAAATACATGTTTTGATGAGAAAGTTATACGATGAACTCCTTGAGAATGTATGATTAGAATATGTATGACTTAGGATTCGTTATGATGATTCGTAGGTGATCTCTAAATTTCGAGGACGAAATTTCTTTAAGGGGGGTAGAATGTAATATCCCGCCGACAGTATCAGAATATTACCAGTCGATCGTGTCAGAGGATTATGTTATGGAAAGAAAATTTGGCGGAAGTAATTATCATGAGATGTCAGCTTAATACGGATAAAGTATCAGTGTCATATTTAACATGTTTAGGCAAGGGCATAATGGTAATCTCATGGAAAAAGGATATTTATATGCTTTTGGTCAAGAAATTTTCATTATTCCTATCCTTTTCTCTCTAACTTGGGAAAGCAATTCTCTCTTCCTTCTCTCTTCTTCTCCACGCCCTCTCCCTCTCTTCTCTCCACCAAACCTTTCCAAAACTTCTTTCTTCCATGGCAAGCCTTGAGATTATGTTTCCTCTTGATCTTTAAAGCATGTGGAAGCTTGTATTTGGTTTGATTTCTCTTTTCTCCTCTCAAGAAAAGATTCAAATTTAGGGTTTGGGTTTGAACAAGAAGCTACGGTTTATGTTTGTTGATTTAGAGCTTATGTTGATCATATTTCATGGAATTGGAGATTTAAGCAAGAAACAACCATGAAGTTGAGTTCATCTTGAAGTCAAGAGTTAGGTTTGGTTCATGGTAAGATGGAAGATGATTCAAGTTAGGTTTTCTTCATGGTCAAGAATCATGGTGCTTAGTGTAACAGCCCGTTTTTCGCTAGATTTATTTTATTATTTATTTATGTGTGTTCTATGTGCTCTTATGTGATTAATTGTCTCTGTGTGTATTTTTGGTTTGGATTCGTAGAGTTCGGTGTTAGAAGGGTATTTTAGTCATTTTGGGCTTAGGGGCATTTTGGTCATTTTGAGGGCAGTGGCAATTTTGTAATTTTGCAGAAAATTATTTTTAGTGCTTAGTGAGGGTTTTATTTTACTAAGTGCTAGAGGGTGTAGTAATTATTTTATTTACCGTTAAGTGACCGTTAGTGTTATATTTTACCGGTAAGTGAGTAGTGACATTTTGAGTGTTAGAATAGAAATGGGTTAGGCCCATTAAGGTTTAAGAAATAAGCCCACTTGAATAGAGCTAGTATATAAACTCTAGTGTTGGTGAGAATTAGGTTTACAAACATTTTTATTTCATTTCATTTGAGAAGAGAAGAGATAGAGGCTAGAGGGAAGAACAAGGGTTAGAGCTTGAAGAGGGGATTCATCATCTAGGAGCTAAATTGAAGCTTTGGTTAGAGATTCTTGGTGTTAGAGGTAAGAGGGTTAGGTTTCAACCATAATTCATCTCTTTTCCTTTTTACCCATTTTATGAAATTGATGAATTAAACCTAATTGATTGTAAATTCGTGTTCATGTTTTGATGCAATGTTTGGGTATGTAAATTAAATGTTAATTGAGTTGTTGATGATGAAATTACATGCTTAAGTTGTGGTTATATGTATACTTTGCATTTTTGCCCAAAAATGGTGATATGAGATGTTGTTGTGATGAATTGTTGGTGAATTCATGATGTTTAGCTGCTGTTGTTGTTGATAGATGTTGTTGTTGATGATTAAAACATTGGGTAATCATAATTGGAGAGTTTGATATGACCTTGTGTTGTTTTTGAATATTTGATGAAAAATGGGTCAAATGATGATTTTTGTTGTAAGAATGTTTTGATGCATGTTTTACATGATTTTGAGTGTCTTTTCATGTTTAGAAATGTTTAAACAAACTTTGGGATCAAATTTGAGCTTTGGGAAGTCAAAATTGGGGTTTTGGGGTGAAAAAGTGAGTTTTTCTCGTAACAGGACTGTCCCAACTCGCCACAGCGAGTGGGAGGCGAGTTGGAGGCGAGCAGGAGGTGCTTTCGGTGATGCTTACTCGCCTCGCGAGTAGATTTACTCGCCACGGCGAGCTGCACAGTGGCAGCATCCCCTGTTTCGCGTTCTTGCGTCTTTTTCCCTCGTTTCTGTTTTGAATTGGCTTTCGGTGTAAACATGAAAGTTGTAGATAATTTTGTTAGCTTTCCAATGGCTTTGGTTTGACTTGAAAATGATTCTTGGTTTTTGAGTTATGAGGGAAATACTCCAAGGTGTTCTTGGTGAAATTTTACGAAAAATCCGCATAACTATTTCTAAATCGACCCAAACCCTTTGGATTGTTTCCAAACTTCAAACTTATGTTTTATGAGTTCAATTAAGGTGTTTAGTAGTATTTAAACTATGATGTGAGGGATTTAACTTGTTTTGCTTAGAAAATGGAAAAATTCTTGAAAAGTGTTTCGGTGAGACGAACCTTGTGATTTTTATGAATTCTTCGTATTTGGCCGATGAAATGCTTATGTATCCTCTACTGCACCTATAAGTGACTTGTGAGAATACATGGCATAGGCAATTGAGCTTGTTTACTTGGTTTTGACTCAAAGTGTTCAATTAACTTAATGTTGTGATTTTGAGAGACGAACTTAACTAAAGATTACTTTTGAGAATCAATTGACTTGTGAATCCTTATGGATATTTGATATCACATATATGGAGATGATTGGTGGTGTATATTTGTGTGACAACTATATGTTGCTTGTGTTGTGGATGTTGTCGGCAATTGTATATATGTTATGTGGTGGTGAATTGTTGTTAATTGCATATATACAAGTTTTGGTGATGGTGAGGTGATTATTGTTTGTGTGAACATATGCATTTGTAGTTGGGTCATATGTTCATGCATACATGACTGATGGTGGTGGATTTTATATCCAATTGAGGTGATTACGATGTTTTTGTTGCATCGAAGGTGACGACCTTGAGGTGTTTGGTACCACATGCATCTAGATGAGTCTAGAGACATTGCATAAACTGTTGGTGGATTGAATTGCATTAAGATGTGTTTTGATGGATGATTATTGCTAATTGTACTTGCGGATTGAATTGTTAATTGTTGATTGACAAGGTGAGGTTGTGATATGTGTATGATACACTTGTGGATATGAACTTGATATAATGATATTGAATGATCCTGGATTACTTATATGTTGTGAATATTGAGGAACTATGTATGAATTGTCATTCTTTATCCTTGATTATATCTTTCATCTTCAAAGTTCTTGTTAATCTTATATGGATTATGATGATGTAATGCTAACCCTCAGTGGTTTACCACCTACCTTTCCGTATGGACGGGTAGATGGAGTGCAGGATGCTTAGTTGTTGCGTATTGATGCCGAGGAGTGGATTTCCTCTTTTTCATGCAAGTGTCTAGATTAGGGCTCTGATCTAGGATAGTCATTGCATGTTGTTTATTTGACTTTGTATTTTGGAGTTGTTGAGATATTCTGTTATTTGAGATTTGGAGGATACAGTTGTATTTAGTTTGAAGATCCAGATATGTTTATGAATTATATGTTGTTCCGCTGCTATGTTGTGTAACATGATCTTTATGCATGTATGATTTGTGGTTTATTCGAAGACGTAGCATCTATTTCTAGAATATGTTAGTATATTCGCGCGTTTTACCGCTTATTAGAAATAGGGTGTTACAAGTTGGTATCAGAGCCTGGTTAGTCTTGTCTGGACTAATAGACTAGTAGATTAGTGTTTGTTGATTTACCCTGTTAGTATGCGAATGGTAATGAGTTACCTTCGGTACTTGTTCTTGTGTTGTTGTGCTGTTGTTCTTATCTGTTGATTGGTTTGTGTAGAAGTAAGATGGCTGGTGGTAGAGATGATGGAGCGATTGCTCAGGCTTTGACTTCGATGGCTCAGGTGTTGGCTCAGGTTAATGAGCAGGCGGCGGTTGGTCATCGTGATCCTGGTGAGGCTGAGGAGCGGAGGTTGGATCGGTTCTTGCGAAATAGTCCGCCGACGTTCAAGGGTAGATATGACCCGGATGGAGCTCAGACATGGGTACAAGCCATGGAGAGGATCTTCCGTGCTATGGTGACTAGTGAGGACCAGAAGGTCAGGTTGGCTACTCATATGCTTGCTGAGGAGGCTGAGTACTGGTGGACTAATGCTAAGGGAAGGCTTGAGGCTGGTGGAGCTGTGACTTGGGCTAGGTTCAAGACTGAGTTTTTGAGGAAATACTTTCCTGAGGATTTGAGGACCAAGAAGGAAGTGGAATTCTTGAACTTGAAGCAAGAGAACCGTTCGGTGGCTGAGTATGCGGCGAAGTTTGAGGAGCTTTCGAGGTTTTGCCCGTACATCAATGCGGAGGATGCTATGGTTTCCAAGTGTGTGAAGTTCGAGAGCGGCTTGAGGCCCGACATCTATCAGTATATGTGTATTCAGGAGATCCGTGATTTTGATACTTTGGTGCATAAGTGCCGTATGTTTGATGATGCTGGAAGGGCTAAGGTTAATCACTACAAGGCTCAGAATGAGAAGAAAGGAAAGGGGCATGGATTTGGGAAGCCGTACAACAAAGACAAAGGCAAGAAGAGAGAATCGGGTGGAGGCTCTAAGGTGAATGTTGCTGAGGTGAGGTGCTACAAGTGTGGCACATTGGGTCATTTTGCTAATGATTGCAAGAGTGGTGAGAAGTGCTACAAGTGTGGAGAAGCAGGTCACAAGGCTGCAGAGTGCAAGAAGGAGATCACTTGCTACAATTGTGGTGAGAAAGGGCATATCAGTACTAAGTGTACCCAGCCGAAGAAGGCGGCGAGGAAGGTGTTTGCATTGAATGCGGAAGAGGTGGAGAATCCTGATAATCTCATCCGAGGTATGTGTTTTATCAATAGTACTCCTTTGATTGCAATTATTGATAATGGTGCTACTCATTCTTTTATCGCGGCAAGTTGTGTTGAGCGTTTGGGTTTGGTTGTGACTCCGTTGTCTCGAGGGATGGTTATCGATACCCCAGCTAGTGGTTTAGTGACTACTTCTTTAGTGTGTGCTAAGTGTCCTGTTAGTTTTGGTAATGTTGACTTTGAGTTGGATCTTGTGTGTCTTCCGTTGAAGCATATGGACGTAATTTTTGGTATGGATTGGATGTTGACTTTTGGTGTTAACATTAATTGTTTGACCAAGAGTGTAACGTTTTCTAAACCGGTAGCTGAAGAAGGTGGAAGGTTCTTAACCGCAGAGCAAGTGAAGAAGTCGTTGGATGGCGAAGCTTGTGTGTTCATGATGTTTGCTTCCTTGAAGGAGAGTAGTGAGAAAGGAGTTGGTGATTTGCCGGTAGTGCAAGAGTTTCCAGAAGTTTTTCCGGACGACATTACCGAGTTACCGCCGGAGAGGGAAGTTGAGTTTGCAATTGACTTGGTGCCTGGAACGAGTCCTATTTCGATTGCGCCTTATCGGATGTCTGCATCAGAATTGGGTGAGTTGAAGAAACAGTTGGAAGAGTTGCTCGAGAAACAGTTTATCAGGCCGAGTGTTTCTCCGTGGGGAGCTCCTGTGTTGTTGGTTAAGAAGAAAGATGGAAGCATGAGGTTGTGTGTGGATTATCGGTAGTTGAACAAGGTGACAATCAAGAATCGGTATCCGCTTCCGAGAATTGATGACTTGATGGATCAATTGGTTGGTGCGAAAGTGTTCAGCAAGATTGATTTGAGATCAGGATATCATCAGATTAGAGTAAGGGCGGAAGATATATCCAAAACTGCGTTCAGAACGAGGTATGGACACTATGAGTATTCTGTGATGCCATTTGGAGTATCTAATGCGCCAGGTGTCTTCATGGAGTACATGAATAGAATATTTCATCCTTTTCTGGATCGTTTTGTGGTGGTGTTTATAGATGATATTTTGGTGTATTCTAAGTCCGAAGAAGAGCATGCCGAGCATTTGAGGATGGTGTTGGGAGTTTTGAAGGAGAATAAGTTGTTTGCTAAGTTGTCAAAGCGTGAGTTTTGGTTGCGGGAAGTGAGTTTCCTTGGTCATGTGATTTCTAAAGGTGGCATTGCGGTGGATCCGTCGAAGGTTGATGCAGTGTTGCAATGGGAATCACCTAAGTCTGTTTTTGAAGTTAGGAGCTTTCTTGGATTGGCAGGTTATTATCGGAGGTTCATTGAAGGATTCTCTAAGTTGGCGTTGCCATTGACGCAGTTGACTCGGAAAGGACAAGCTTATGTTTGGGATGCTAAGTGTGAGAAGAGTTTCCAAGAGTTGAAGAAGAGGTTGACATCGGCTCCGGTGTTGATTTTGCCGAATCCTAAGGAATCATTTGTTGTGTATTGTGATGCTTCTAAGATGGGTCTTGGTGGTGTGCTTATGCAGAATCGTCAGGTGGTGGCTTATGCTTCAAGGCAGTTGAAAGTGCATGAGAAGAATTATCCGACTCATGATTTGGAATTAGCGGCCGTTGTGTATGTATTGAAGATTTGGAGGCATTATCTGTATGGTTCTAAGTTTGAAGTGTTCAGTGATCACAAGAGTTTGAAGTACTTGTTTGACCAGAAGGAGTAGAATATGAGGCAGAGGAGATGGTTAGAGTATCTTAAGGATTTTGACTTCCAGTTGAGCTATCATCCTGGAAAGGCCAATGTTGTTGCTGATGCTTTGAGTAGAAAGTCGTTGCATATGTCTGCTTTGATGGTGAAGGAGTTGGAGTTGATTGAGCAATTTCGAGACTTGAGTTTGGTTAGTGAGTTGACGCCAGATGGTGTGAGGTTGGGAATGTTGAAGCTGACAAGTAATATTCTAGAGGAGATCAAGAATGGTCAGAAGGAAGATTTGGAACTTGTAGATCGAGTGGTGTTGGTTAATCAAGGCAAAGGTGGAGACTTTAGATTGGATGAGAACGGTGTTTTGATGTTTCGTGATCGTGTTTGTGTGCCAAGTGTACTTGAGCTTAAGAAGCAGATTTTGGAAGAAGGTCACAGAAGTAGCTTGAGTATTCATCCAGGAGCGACTAAGATGTATCAAGATTTGAAGAGGTTGTTTTGGTGGCCTGGAATGAAGAAGGATATTGCAGAGTTTGTGTATGCTTGTTTGGTGTGTCAGAAGTCTAAGATTGAACATCAGAAACCGTCAGGTTTGATGCAACCGTTGTTTGTGCCAGAGTGGAAGTGGGATAGTATATCGATGGACTTTGTTGGGGCGTTGCCGAAGACTATTAAGGGTTTTGACTCTATTTGGGTGATTGTTGATCGGTTAACGAAGTCGGCACATTTTGTTCCTATTAAGACCGGTATGACTGTGGCTAAGTTGGCTGAGATCTACATTGAGCAGATTGTTAGATTGCATGGTGTTCCTTCTAGTATTGTGTCAGATCGGGATCTGAGGTTTACTTCTAAGTTTTGGGAGAGTTTGCAAGCTGCTTTGGGAACTAAGTTAAGGTTGAGTTCTGCTTATCATCCCCAGACTGATGGTCAGACGGAGAGGACTATTCAGAGTTTGGAAGATTTGTTGAGAGCTTGTGTTTTAGAGCAAGGTGTCAGTTGGGTCGAATGTTTACCATTGATTGAGTTCACTTACAACAACAGTTTTCATTCTAGTATCGGGATGGCACCGTTTGAGGCTTTGTATGGTCGGAGGTGTAGAACTCCTTTGTGTTGGTATGAGTCAGGAGAGAGTGCTTTGTTAGGACCGGATGTTGTGCAAGAGACTACGGAAAAGGTTAAGATGATTCAAGAGAAGATGAAAGCGTCTCAGAGTAGACAGAAGAGTTATCATGATAAGAGGAGGAAGGATATTGAGTTTCAGGTTGGTGATCATGTGTTTTTGAGAGTGAATCCTGTAACCGGTGTTGGTCGTGCTTTGAAGTGTCGGAAGTTAACTCCTCGTTTTGTTGGACCTTTTGAGATTGTTGAAAAGGTAGGGGTTGTAGCGTATCGGATTGCGTTACCGCCATCTTTGTCGAATCTTCATGATGTGTTTCATGTATCTCAGTTGAGGAAGTATGTGTATGATGCGTCTCATGTGATTCAAGTGGATGATTTGGAAGTAAGGGATAATTTGACCGTGGAGACTTGGCCAGTTAGAATTGAGGATCGTGAAGTGAAGCGTCTGCGTGGCAAGGAGATCGTTTTGGTTAAAGTGATTTGGGTTGGACCGACGGGTGAGAGTGCCACTTGGGAATCGGAGAGTAGGATGAGGGTTGCGTATCCAGAGTTGTTTCCTTCAGGTAATTTTCGAGGGCGAAAATTCTTTTAGTGGGGGAGAGTTGTAACAGCCCGTTTTTCGCTAGATTTATTTTATTATTTATTTATGTGTGTTCTATGTGCTCTTATGTGATTAATTGTCTCTGTGTGTATTTTTGGTTTGGATTCGTAGAGTTCGGTGTTAGAAGGGTATTTTAGTCATTTTGGGCTTAGGGGCATTTTGGTCATTTTGAGGGCAGTGGCAATTTTGTAATTTTGCAGAAAATTATTTTTAGTGCTTAGTGAGGGTTTTATTTTACTAAGTGCTAGAGGGTGTAGTAATTATTTTATTTACCGTTAAGTGACCGTTAGTGTTATATTTTACCGGTAAGTGAGTAGTGACATTTTGAGTGTTAGAATAGAAATGGGTTAGGCCCATTAAGGTTTAAGAAATAAGCCCACTTGAATAGAGCTAGTATATAAACTCTAGTGTTGGTGAGAATTAGGTTTACAAACATTTTTATTTCATTTCATTTGAGAAGAGAAGAGATAAAGGCTAGAGGGAAGAACAAGGGTTAGAGCTTGAAGAGGGGATTCATCATCTAGGAGCTAAATTGAAGCTTTGGTTAGAGATTCTTGGTGTTAGAGGTAAGAGGGTTAGGTTTCAACCATAATTCATCTCTTTTCCTTTTTACCCATTTTATGAAATTGATGAATTAAACCTAATTGATTGTAAATTCGTGTTCATGTTTTGATGCAATGTTTGGGTATGTAAATTAAATGTTAGTTGAGTTGTTGATGATGAAATTACATGCTTAAGTTGTGGTTATATGTATACTTTGCATTTTTGCCCAAAAATGGTGATATGAGATGTTGTTGTGATGAATTGTTGGTGAATTCATGATGTTTAGCTGCTGTTGTTGTTGATAGATGTTGTTGTTGATGATTAAAACATTGGGTAATCATAATTGGAGAGTTTGATATGACCTTGTGTTGTTTTTGAATATTTGATGAAAAATGGGTCAAATGATGATTTTTGTTGTAAGAATGTTTTGATGCATGTTTTACATGATTTTGAGTGTCTTTTCATGTTTAGAAATGTTTAAACAAACTTTGGGATCAAATTTGAGCTTTGGGAAGTCAAAATTGGGGTTTTGGGGTGAAAAAGTGAGTTTTTCTCGTAACAGGACTGTCCCAACTCGCCACAGCGAGTGGGAGGCGAGTTGGAGGCGAGCAGGAGGTGCTTTCGGTGATGCTTACTCGCCTCGCGAGTAGATTTACTCGCCACGGCGAGCTGCACAGTGGCAGCATCCCCTGTTTCGCGTTCTTGCGTCTTTTTCCCTCGTTTCTGTTTTGAATTGGCTTTCGGTGTAAACATGAAAGTTGTAGATAATTTTGTTAGCTTTCCAATGGCTTTGGTTTGACTTGAAAATGATTCTTGGTTTTTGAGTTATGAGGGAAATACTCCAAGGTGTTCTTGGTGAAATTTTACGAAAAATCCGCATAACTATTTCTAAATCGACCCAAACCCTTTGGATTGTTTCCAAACTTCAAACTTATGTTTTATGAGTTCAATTAAGGTGTTTAGTAGTATTTAAACTATGATGTGAGGGATTTAACTTGTTTTGCTTAGAAAATGGAAAAATTCTTGAAAAGTGTTTCGGTGAGACGAACCTTGTGATTTTTATGAATTCTTCGTATTTGGCCGATGAAATGCTTATGTATCCTCTACTGCACCTATAAGTGACTTGTGAGAATACATGGCATAGGCAATTGAGCTTGTTTACTTGGTTTTGACTCAAAGTGTTCAATTAACTTAATGTTGTGATTTTGAGAGACGAACTTAACTAAAGATGACTTTTGAGAATCAATTGACTTGTGAATCCTTATGGATATTTGATATCACATATATGGAGATGATTGGTGGTGTATATTTGTGTGACAACTATATGTTGCTTGTGTTGTGGATGTTGTCGGCAATTGTATATATGTTATGTGGTGGTGAATTGTTGTTAATTGCATATATACAAGTTTTGGTGATGGTGAGGTGATTATTGTTTGTGTGAACATATGCATTTGTAGTTGGGTCATATGTTCATGCATACATGACTGATGGTGGTGGATTTTATATCCAATTGAGGTGATTACGATGTTTTTGTTGCATCGAAGGTGACGACCTTGAGGTGTTTGGTACCACATGCATCTAGATGAGTCTAGAGACATTGCATAAACTGTTGGTGGATTGAATTGCATTAAGATGTGTTTTGATGGATGATTATTGCTAATTGTACTTGCGGATTGAATTGTTAATTGTTGATTGACAAGGTGAGGTTGTGATATGTGTATGATACACTTGTGGATATGAACTTGATATAATGATATTGAATGATCCTGGATTACTTATATGTTGTGAATATTGAGGAACTATGTAGGAATTGTCATTCTTTATCCTTGATTATATCTTTCATCTTCAAAGTTCTTGTTAATCTTATATGGATTATGATGATGTAATGCTAACCCTCAGTGGTTTACCACCTACCTTTCCGTATGGACGGGTAGATGGAGTGCAGGATGCTTAGTTGTTGCGTATTGATGCCGAGGAGTGGATTTCCTCTTTTTCATGCAAGTGTCTAGATTAGGGCTCTGATCTAGGATAGTCATTGCATGTTGTTTATTTGACTTTGTATTTTGGAGTTGTTGAGATATTCTGTTATTTGAGATTTGGAGGATACAGTTGTATTTAGTTTGAAGATCCAGATATGTTTATGAATTATATGTTGTTCCGCTGCTATGTTGTGTAACATGATCTTTATGCATGTATGATTTGTGGTTTATTCGAAGACGTAGCATCTATTTCTAGAATATGTTAGTATATTCGCGCGTTTTACCGCTTATTAGAAATAGGGTGTTACACTTAGATTGCAAGAAAAAGCAACAAGGTGGATTGGTTTAAGTCAAGAAAGCAAGTGTTCAAGAGCTAGGGTTATGGTTTGCTTGAGCTTGAGGCTTGGAGCTATCACAAGAAACTTGTTAGGTGAGTTAGATAGATAGTTCTCCCACCCTTTGGGATCATGATTATGTCTTGTAAGAATAATATGAAAACTATGGAAATTCTAGGGTTTAGTTATGTGATTAGTTGCCCTGTTCTTGCCATGCATACTAAACATGTTAAAACTTGCCATATGAGTGTTTTACAAGTATTCTATGATCCAATATGTTTAAATATGCTTAGAGACAATTGGTTTGAGGTTTTTGTGTCAAAAATACCATTTTTACAAGTTCTGGAGTGTCACCACTCGCCACAGCGAGCAGAACGAAGCAGAACCAATGTAACACCCCGTTCTCCCAACAACGTAATATTAATTATAATAATCAGAGTAAATCATACAACGGAGTGTCACACTGCTTTTCAAAATTTCATAAATAGAAAATAACTATTTATTTAAACCAACATTCAAAATATCTTTAAACTGCAGCGGAATAATTCCTTTAAAAATATAATTCAACATCAATGTAATTCTTGGCACAAAGGCCTCAACCTAATAAACATTATTCTCAACAATGGTAACTCCAACAACAAAGTCTTTTCAAAACATGATACATAGAAGAAATGAAGAAAACATTCGCGACGATCCCCATCCTAATATGTATCAGAGCCCTAGACACTTGAGCCAACCAACCTACAAGCCATCATTACCTGCAAGTTACCCATACGAAGGGCAACATTTTAAAGCAGAAGGGGTGAGAAACTTATTCAATAATAATAATATATAATCCATCAAATTAATGAAACAACATCATATTACAACAGGCATCATTAATAATGTATATAAAAGTATACATATAACAACAACATAATCATCTTCAACAACGCTGAACATCAACAACAACAACAACAAATTCGTTATCAATAACGACACCGACAACTCGACAATGCGACAACGACAACAACAACTCGACAATGCAACAACCACAACAACTAATGCATCATGCATGTGGTACCAATCTACGCGCGTTGAATGCTAGGCATTCCAGGGCATAAGCCCCCAACAATTTGGATGGTTAAAGCATCCCAGGGCATAAGCCCCCAACAGGTGAATGATAAACATTCCAGGGCATAAGCCCCCAACAATTTGAATGATAAACATTCCAGGGCATAAGCCCCCAACAGAACATGAGTATGCATATGGACTCAACTTGTGTATATCAACATACAACTTCAACAACGACTACAACAACAACATATGTGCCTACATCAATTATGACACACTCCCCAACTTTGACATCAGACGATACAACAACGTCAACAACGGAAATCAACAACATAGCATATATATAAATCAATTACATTCACCTCAAAGTCCAAAACATCCTTCAAAAGCAATTAAGTTTTGATCATTAGGACATAAGCCAAATAACCATAAAACACCTCAACTAAATCCCTAACACTTAAGTTTGAAGTTGGGAAACCAACCATAAGTTTTTGGACTAACTTGAGATTAGTTATGCTAAGTTTTCTTAAAGTTTTCTGAAGACCCACTTGGACTATTTTTATCATAACTCAAAATCTACAAATCTTTCCCACGCCAAACCAAGGCCATTATAAAGCTAACTTAATTATCTACAACTTCCATGTTTACACCTAAGGCCAGTTCAAAACAGAAACGGGTGAAAAAGACGCAAGAACACGAAACAGGGGAATGCTGTCACTATTACATCGTACTACGATGGAATGCATCGTACTACGATGGGATATACTGAAAAAGTTGTTTTTGCTACTGGAAAAATCGTAGTACGATTTCCCAGCATCGTACTACGATGGAACATGGACATATCTACGGGAACAGACCAGTTTTCACTCCAAAACCCAATTTTTGATCCCCTAATCACCCAAAATGAATTAGAACAATGTTTACAGGTTCTATATACAACATAGCAACCAAAACAACATAGAAACATGTATCAAACAACACAATTCATCATATTTTCCTCAATTAACATAAAACTTCTAAACCTAAAACCATGAACAACAATTCATCAAAATCATAATTATATATACATATTATTGAAAGGAATCCCACCCTTACCTTATCTCAACAAATTCTACAGCAAAAATGGTTGGATTCTCTCTTCCTAGCTCTTCTCCTAGTTTTCTCTTCCTTCTCTCAAAAACCAGTTTCTAAAGTTTTGTACGTACTGAATGTTATATTTTTGACCTATTTGTTTTTACTGTAAACTAAAACCTCTCCTTTCTCTTAACTCCCTTAATTTCTATTAAATCCTCATTATTCCCCTTAAACCAAAATAAATGTTATTCCTTCCTTAATTCTATTTCTCCTATTATTTTAAATAACAAAACAATTATTCATTTAAATAACACACAACACATCATATACCAAATAAATCATATAAAATCATATAAAACACTCAAACATCCACTAAAAATAATAGAATAAAAATGGGGCGTTACAACCAAGGTTCTACTCGCCTCCAACTCGCCATGGCGAGCAGCTGCTCGCCTCCCACATGATTTTACTCGCCATGGCGAGCAAGTGGTGCATTATGGTACTGCTTGCTCGTTTTGGCAGATTCGGTGTTTTTCGTTCTGGATTTTCTTGTGCAGTCTTTTATAAAAGTAAACATGATGGCGTATTTCGCAAGTGTACGAAATCGTTCAAGTAGTAAATTTAAATCGGTAAAACCGAGTGTCGAACTTGAGGATCGCGTTATGCTATTGAATTGTATTTAGAACTTAATCGAACAAAAGGTTAATCTTTTGGTTTTTAAACAATAGTGAAAATAACGGAAAATAAAGTGATTAAGATTAATAGGAGAAAGATGCTAGGGATGAGTTTCGCTAGATGACCATGAAAAGCTAATAACTTAGTCTCAACTATTGAATCGACTCGTATGATTGTTACCGAATTATCTAATTTATTCTTGCCCTAATTCTTTAGTGACAAAAACTTTAAACCTAAAATAAAGACCTAATTCCTTAGTGAATTTGAAGATTAGAGTTAAGCATTAACGAACAAGAATTCTCTTAATGATTCCAAGGGTTTGTATCTATTCCTAGATTACAAAGGCAAGGATCTCTTATTTCAAAGCGTTTATCAATTCCACTTCCGTATCACAAAATAAACCGTAAATCAATTTAAAGGCGGCCGACACAATAAAAAGCATTAAGAACGGAAATAAGAGAAACAATCATATGAATTTCAATCAATAATATAAACTAGGTCATAACAAACATGTTCATCTAGGTCTACTCATCCCCAACAAAGGAGGGTTTAGTTACACATAATCAAGCAATAAACAATAAAAGAAAAATTACAAGGTGAATTCATGAATAAACCTTGTTAAAACTCCTTCAATGATATTCCAAGTCGCTCCAAATCGCTCTCCTATGTGTTTCTATGCCTTTTTATCTCCAAAAACGTGAACCCTCATTCTGAAAACACAGCTTTCTTTAAATAGACCAGTGAAAAATCGGGCCCTAAAGTGTAAAATTCGGTACCCGAACTGTTAAAACAACAGATCCAAAAGCCCAGGATGCGTGAAATCGGGGCCCGAACTCTCCTTTTCGGCGCCCGATTTAAGTCGAAGCCAAAAGATCCTTTTTGTTGTTCCAAATCGGCGCCCGAACTAGCTGTCTCGGGGCCCGATATTTTACGCGAGCAGAATCGTCCTGGAAGCTTGAAATTCGGTGCCCGAATGAAGTATTTCGGCGCCCGAATTATCCTACTGCTGGAACTCTAAAATTTCGGTTTCTTGTGCTTTCAATCACTGTTTTCTTGATGAATACCTCTAGAATTTACATGAAAAGTGTCTACAAACTGGTAATGACAGATTGTCATCACAACCCCAAACTTGAACTATTCCTTGTCCTCAAGGAATTTACTTGCAACAGTGACGAACGACAGTAAAATAACAGGTACCTGACGAAATGATAGTACCCAAAAGTTCAATCTCCCTCTAGCTAAAGATGAGCTAGTTTGACTTGTTCGCATCCACCAATTCACAACTCCACGCAAAAATTATGAAATAGGGTTCTACCAGTCGACATGCAGGTCTACATATTACCATACGCTTGAAAAGTTTCTAAGCATCAATCAAAGTCAAAGTCATTACACACTTTTGAGGTCTTTAGGGTTATAACGGGGCTTAGGTAAAAGGTGGGATATATTTGGATAAGTAGGCTACACAAAATTTGAGTTAGGCATTCCTACAAGTGATAAACAAAATTCAATCCCCCAATTCCCCTTTTAAATAACGATTCTAGGTACCTAGAGAACATCTTCAAAACTTGGGACACTTCGAGTTTGAAGTTTACTCAGATGTAGCAATGTGTGTCCCTTTTTCAATTTCATTCTTCTCTTTTTTCTTTTCATTTTTTTTCAAACTTTTTGATACACCATTTTGTGTGTATTTTTCATTCTTTTTCTTTCTTTCTTGTTCTCTAGTACCCCCACCCCAAACTTATTAGGTTGCAAATTCGAAAGGCAACCCCAAACTTATCATTTAACAACATTCTACACAGCCTAACTCAAAAATAAAATTTCGGGTTAATCATCCTAAAAGGCTCTAGGCTTCATTTGTAGTTTGTCACCGAACAAAAAGTTCTAAACCTACCAGCTCAAATGGCTTAAAATGGATAAAGCAAAAGTAAACAAAATAGGGTAGGCTTCAAAAAGGCTCACAGGACCAAGCACTTTTGCCT
The DNA here is from genome assembly GCF_051527215.1 of Medicago sativa. Classification (NCBI taxonomy): domain Eukaryota; kingdom Viridiplantae; phylum Streptophyta; class Magnoliopsida; order Fabales; family Fabaceae; genus Medicago; species Medicago sativa. The sequence goes on along the minus strand of NC_140755.1, from coordinate 32,504,180 downwards.
CAATGTGTAAATGACAAAGACCAATCAACAGTAGAGAAACAATGCAAGTTATAGAAATGTAGTTGCATGGAAATCTAATCTAACATATAAGTAAATTGGAAAACAAAGTTTGGCAATGAACCTTATGGATGAGATTTATGGGAGTTGTGACTACCTAGCAACGCCGTACACTTCGCCTTTGAAAAACCAAGTCACTCATCCTTTTTGAACTTTCAGAATATCATTTCATCAAATCACTGTTACTAAACTGGAATAGGTCACATGAAACAAACAAATTCATTAATAATAAACAAGTTCAAGAATAAGTACAAATAAGGGACACTACTTAAGTTCAAATCAAAATACAACTGAAACAAAGTACTGAATCAAATTACAAAAACAGAAATACTGAAAAACAAGATAAAATGCTTGGGCTAGACAAGGTGCCCAAGTCAATGTGATCTTCTTGCTCCTGACGACCCTCCTGGTCCTGTAGGTGGAAAAGGATAATAGATAGGCTGAGTGTTTGCATCTGGCTGTCGCTTGGCCTAAATCCTGTAATACTCCGCCCGAATGCGGTCCTCTGCTCTAGCTCCCCTCTGCCTCTCCTCTGCAAAATAATTCTCCATCTCGAGTGGGCTAGCAAACCTGTCAAAAGCATTAGTCTGGGCAGCAGTACTCTGACGGTAAAGCTGAGCTGCCTGGTAGAAAGGCGGAGGGAATACTGGTGGTGGCATCCGATCTCAAGATGAAATATCCTCGGCCTAGTTGGCCATGGCATAAGTATACTCAGCAAAATACTGTGGGACACCCTGCAGCTGCGCCTGTGGTGGTGGTACCGGTGGGACCTGATCCTACTCCATCATCTGAGGTTGTCCTTGTGCACGAGCATAATCCCGATCATACTTCTCCTGCTCCCTCTCAAAACCTTGCATCACGCTCTCAGATATAGGCCTCAGAGACCTGATATAAGTATCAGAGGGCTCAACAGGAACCCCAGCAGCCTGGCACAATCTATTAATCAAACAACAGTGTCCTAGAGTAGTATGATCCGTCCTCACCAATTTCTTCAAACTCATATACATCAACCTCCCCACATCAATATCCGCCTCAGAAATCAAAGCCAACAAAATCACCACTCTATCCCTAATCATCTCAGCGGTGGATGAAGTCTGCTCAACAACAGTAAGAATAAAGGAGGCCCATGCCTTATACTCAGGTAACAGATCCACATTGTTAATTCTTTGAGGCCTCTCAACAGTACCTATCCATCCTCTACCCTCTCTCATCAGACCCTCAATTAAACTATCCCATTCAGCACGAGTCCTATACTGGCCAGAATTATTCCTCCTAAACTCGACACCACAGTTTTCCACAACTCCTAACCCGAGTACCCTATCAATGTCCAGATTCGAATAATCAACGCGCTTACCTCGTACATACGCATGTTTATCAGACTCCTTTTCAGCAAGAGCATTAGCCAAGAATTCGCAAGCTATTGTTGAATTGCTCTCCTCTGTCACCATATTCGCAATACCCTCCCAGCCTCTCTGCATGATTGTTTCTTCAAAGATTGGGTATTTTCCAAGTTTGTCAAAATTGAAGCCCCCTCTCCTTGTTGAACTCATACTTCTTGATCACATTGTACCTCTCCTCTGCCGCTGCTGACACAAACCTCCGGTATGGTGGGGGTTGGATAGGTGGTTGTGGTGGTGGTGGTTGAAGTGGGTCATGGGTGGAGGTGCCCACTACCCTTCTTTCTTTCCTCTTTCTTGGGTTTTTGTCAGTGGGTTTTGGTGCCATTTTTGGTTGATGTTGTTGAATGGGTTGAAGTTTGTAGTGAAAAAAAAGGGTATGGATTTGAGTTGATGAAAATTGAAGAGTTTGGATGGATTTTGTGTGGTAGTGATGAAGATTGGTGTAAATAGGATTGGTTTTGGGTTATGTGTTTGTGGGTTATGGTTATGGTGAGGTTAAAGAGGAAGATTGTGAGTTTGGAGAGTGAGAAGAAGGTAGAAGATGAAGTTGAGAGGTTAGTTTTCGGCCAAAGGAAAATTGGACAGCATAACACTAGGTTTTGGGATTTTTTTTGGGGAAGTTTTCGGACTGGGTATAAATAGGAAGGGAGGAGGTCGAGCCCCGAGATAACTGAAGCGGGCGTCGATTGCAGATTCATGAGCCTTAACGGCTCTATTTGTAACCGTTTCGGGCGCCGAGTGAAGAACCTCGGGCCCCGAAAAATGTCGCACTCACCATCCTTTCAAATCCCATACTTCGAGCGCCGATTTTGAGGCTTCGGGCCCCGATTTACTTCGCCACCTTGGTCCTGCTTTCAAACTTACTTTGGGCACCGAGAAAGGAAGCTCGGGCCCCGATAAATTTCGAAACTCCCACCTTCTTTGAATTCAATTCTTCGGGCCCCGATGACCAGAGGTCGGGCGCCGAATAAATAACTTTTTTTTTAAATGCAGAAAATTAAAAAAAAAAATACTACCTATTTGAACACAGTGGGTTGCCTCCCACTCAGCGCTGGTTTAACGTCCTAAGCTTGACGGTCCACTTCTCTTCCTCCAAGTGGAGTGCAGCGGGATAGAATCAGTTGGACGCTCTGACTCTCCCCCATAGTATGGTTTGAGTCTTTGTCCATTTACCTTGAAAGCTCTATCGGAGTCTGGATCCTTCACCTCAATGGCACCGTAGGAATAGACTTTCACCACTTTAAATGGACCGGACCACCTTGATTTTAGCTTCCCAGGAAACAACCTCAACCTGGAATTAAAAAGTAAAATCAATTGCCCTTCCCAAAATTCCCTATTTTGAATCTTTTTATCATGCCATTTCTTTGTTTTTTCTTTAAAAATCTTGGCATTTTCATAGGCGTAATTCCGGACTTCATCCAACTCATGAAGTTGAAGAATTCTGGATTCACCTGCTTTGGTAAGATCAAAATTCAGGAATTTGGTGGCCCATAATGCTTTGTGCTCAAGTTCCAAAGGTAAGTGACAAGATTTTCCATAAAAAATCTGAAACGGGGACATACCTATAGGAGTTTTAAAAGCTGTTCGGTATGCCCACAAGGCATCATCAAGCTTAAGTGACCAATCCTTTCGGGATGAGTTCACAGTTTTTTCAAGAATTTGCTTGATTTGCCTATTTGACACTTCTACCTGGCCACTTGTTTGAGGGTGGTAAGGTGTGGCAATCCGATGATGCACATTGTACTTTTTCAACAACGCCTCCATCTTGCGATTGAGGAAGTGGGTGCCTTCATCCCTAATTAATGCTCTAGGGACCCCAAAGCGTGAAAAAATATTTTTCTTGAGAAAGGCAACCACTACTTGAGCATCATTGGTTTGCGTGGCCATTGCTTCTACCCATTTAGAAACGTAATCCACTGCCACCACAATGTACATCTTTGAGCATGAGGATGGAAATGGTCCCATGAAATCAATTCCCCATACATCAAAGATTTCCACTTCTAACACAGGATTTTGTGGCATCTCGTTTCTTTTTGAAATATTTCCTGTGTGTTGGCAGCGGTCACATTTCTTAACATAGGTGAAAGCATCTTTAAAAAGAGTAGGCCAAAAGAGGCCTGATTGTTTTGCAGCAGTCCTATCTCCACTAAAGTGTCCCCCATAGCTGGAGTCATGGCAGTGCCACAACACCTTTTCTTGCTCATCTTCAGGGACACACCTTCTTAACAACCCATCAACCCCCCCTTTTGTACAAAAATGGTTAATCCCACACATATGACTTACAGTCATGTAGGAATTTCTTACGTTGTTGGGAGTTAAAGTTAAGAGGAATAATCTTACCCACCATGTAGTTCGCAAAGTCCGCAAACCACGGCACCATAGTAACAGCTAAAATGTGCTCATCAACAAAGAGGTCCTGGATAGGCCTCTTCTCCTCCGTTTCATCCACCTTCTCCAGACGAGAAAGGTGATCAACTACCGTATTCTCTGATCCTTTCTTGTCACGGATCTCCAAATCAAATTCCTGCAACAACAGTATCCACCTAAGAAGCCTTGGCTTAGATTCCTGCTTAGAAAACAAATACCTTAGTGCAGCATGGTCAATGTAAACAATAACTTTAGACCCTAACAAGTAAGATCTAAATTTGTCAAAAGCATAAACGACAGCAAGTAGTTCTTTTTCAGTGGTGGCATAATTAAGTTGTGCCGGATTCAGAACATGACTCGCATAATAAATTACATGCAACAACTTATCTTTTCTTTGACCAAACACTGCCCCAACAGCTATGTCACTTGCATCACACATTATTTCAAAAGGTAGTGACCAATCAGGTGCAATGACAATAGGGGCGGTGATCAATTTTTTCTTTAAAGTGTTAAAGGCATTTAAACACTCATCATTGAATTGGAAAGGAATGTCTTTGACAAGCAGGTTAGTAAGGGGTTTTGCTATTTTTGAAAAATCTTGAATGAACCTCCTATAAGAACCTGCATGGCCTAAAAAGCTTCTAATGCCTTTCTCATGAGTGGGAGGAGGAAGTTTTTCAATTACTTCAATTTTTGCTTGGTCAACTTCTATCCCCTTGTGGGAGATTCGGTGACCCAAAACAATTCCTTCTCTCACCATGAAATGGTATTTTTCCCAGTTTAGGACTAAATTAGTTTGTTGACATCTTTCCAATACAAGAGATAGATTATGCAAACAATTATCAAAAGAGGAGCCAAAGACAGAGAAATCGTCCATAATAACTTCGATATGTTTTTCAAGCATATCGGTGAATATGGACATAACACACCTTTGAAACGTGGTAGGGGTATTGCATAGCCCAAATGGCATCCTCCTGTAAGCAAATATCCCATAAGGACATGTGAAAGCAGTTTTCTCCTGGTCTTCTGGTGCCACAGCAATCTGATTATACCCGGAGTAACCGTCCAAGAAGCAGTAGTACTCATGACCCGCTAACCTCTCAAGCATCTGATCAATAAAAGGTAGTGGGAAATGATCCTTCCTGGTTGCGTTGTCCAGCCTTCTGTAGTCTATGCATACTCTCCACCCAGTGACTGTACGAGTTGGGATCAACTCATTCTTCTCATTCAGCACCACGGTCGTCCTGCCCTTTTTAGGAACAACTTGGACAGGACTAACCCACGAACTGTCTGAAATGGGATAAATGATACCTGCTTCAAGTAGCTTGACAACCTCCTTTCTGATTACCTCTTTCATGGCTGGATTGAGTCTTCGTTGTGGCTGCACCACCGGCTTGAAATTATCCTCCATCAATATTTTATGCATGCAGAAAGTATGACTTATGCCTTTCAGATCCTCAATAGACCAACCCAGAGCACCCTTGTACATTCTAAGCACCCTCCATAGCTTCTCCTACTCCAGTTTGCTCAAACTAGCACTTATAATGGCTGGGTATTTTTCTTTTTCACCAATGTACACATACTTCAAATGAGGGGGCAGTTGTTTAAGTTCAACTACCTGTTCTTTCTCTGAATTTTCCACAACTTCTCCTTGAGGATGTAAATCCTCCCACCTAGTAGGGGTGCGACGGTTGTGGGATGGGCTAGCCTCCAACATAGCTAGAACTTCACATTCATGGGGGTCTTCACTTTCTTCAGCAACTTCTGGTGGTAAGCTCAAAACTCTTTCAAGTGGTAAAGCTGGCACTTCTTTTTGCAATTTTTCTTTCACAAAGGATTTGATCATATCTACCCTATAGCATTTCTCCTTTTCTTTAGGATGTTTCATAACTTTGAGCACATTTAGCTTGACCACTTCATCAAAGAATTTCAAAGTCAAAGTACCATCTTCCATATCAATCAAGCACCTCCCAGTTTGCAAGAACGGACGCCCAAGTATCAATGGGATGTCATCATCTTCTTCCATCTCAAGAACAACAAAATCTACCAGGAAGATGAATTTATCTACCTTCACAAGAACATCTTCAACTATGCCATAAGGAAATTTGTAGGACTTATCTGCAAACTGCAATGTCATCCTTGTATCTCTTACCCTTCCGATGCAAGTTTCTTGTAGATGGACAGCGACATCAGGCTCAAACTAGCTCCAAGATCAATCAAAGCTTTCTTGAAAGTTCTATCCCCAATGGTACAAGGAATAGTGACACTCCTGGGGTCTTTTAGTTTCCTTGGAATTTTTCTTTGTAAGACCACACTACACTGCTCGGTGAGCATCACATCTTCATCATCGTTTGTTCTCTTCCTTGAAAGGATGTCCTTCATGAATTTTTCATACGAAGGCATTTGTTGGAGAGCTTCAGCAAATGGGATGTTGATTTGTAACTTCTTGAACATCTCGATGAATTTTGCAAAGCACTTCTCATCTTTTTCTCTCTTCAACCTTTGAGGATAAGGCAGCTTGATTTGTGGCTTTGGAAGGTCATCGTTCTTTTTCTTTTCAGGCTCTTCGACAACATGAGTATCAACAGTATCACGCACTTCAACCTCCACTTCAATTAGTTCAGGAGATGAATCACATTCATCATGTTTAGCTTGAGATGATAGTGATTCGTCCCTCTTCATGCTTCTTGTGGTAACCATGTTCACATTTTCATGATCCCTTGGATTGACGACGGTGTTGCTTGGGAGGGTTCCTGGAGCTCGTTGTGAGAGTTGTTGAGAAATTTGCCCAACTTGAGTTTCAAGGTTTTTGATTGAAGCCCTTGTGTTCTTTTGAGCCTCTCTGGTTTCTTGAGCTAAGGATTTCATGTTGGTAGCCATTGCCTCAATTGCTAACTCCCAATCAGCCTTCTTTGGTGCTTGGTTCAATGAACCTCCTTGATAACCCCCTTGTCGTTGATTTTGAGAGCCACCTTGTTGATTTCTCCAAGAGAAATTTGGATGGTTCCTCCAGTCTGGATTATATGTATTTGAAAAAGGGTTGTTTCTAAGTTGGTTTCCTTGACTGCTGAGGTAGTTTACCATCTCCACTTGGGTTGCATCCATAGGCACATCATAATGCATAGTGAAATGAGGGCCGGTGCACTAGTCACATTTGACAGTGTTCAATTGATTCACCGGAGCAACTTGTGGTTGAGTTAAATTAAGGGCTGCCATTCTCTTTGTCACTTCAGCCGATACTGCATCTTGAATCTGCTTGCCAGTGAGTATGTTTTGAGCATTTTTGAGCTCAAGTTGATTCAGATCTATGAGTCCTCCCCTTGTACCACCAGTTCTATCATACAGCTCCATTTGTTCATTAAGTGCAACTGCTTCAATGACTTTGATTATTTGAGAGGCGGTTTTGAAATTTATGGAACCACCAGAAGCTGTGTCAAGAACTTGTCTAGTAGCTAGACGTAAACCATTACAGAAAATCTCCATTTGAACTGTAGCATCAAAGTTGTGCTCGGGGCATGCTGACAGTAACTTCTTGTATCTTTTATAAGCTTCCCCCAAAGACTCTCCCTCTTTCTGTTGGAAACTAGAAATGTCTTGTCGCCTTCACACAAACAAAGCTGTAGGAAAGAATTGCTCCAAGAACTTGTCTTCCATCTCATTCCAAGTTGTTATACTTCCAGCCGGTAAAGAATCAAACCACTCATAAGCGTCATCAGTTAGAGTGAACGGAAATATTCTCAACCGTTTGGCTTCTTCAGAGTGCCCTTGCACTTTTGCTGTCTCACAGAGTATTAAGAAACTCTTCAAGTGCTTGTTAGCATCTTCATTGTACTTTCCAGCATATTGATTCTCTTTCAACTCCCGCAACAGACCGGGATTGATCTCAAACTTGTTCACCGTCACAGGTTGATTAGTGATGGTCAGCCTATTTCGGTTTCTGTCACGGGCCCCATAGTCACTGAGAAGTCTTTCTTCAGGCTGAACCGGTGGTGGTGTTCCCTCCATCTCGTTGTTTACTTCGAGTACCTCTTCGTCCGTGTCAGTCTCCACTTTGCTTGCCTCTTCCTTTTCCCTAAGTTTCCTGAGTTTTGTTTCTTTCCGGATTTGCTCGACAGTACTTTTCAACTTCTGGAATAAAGGTAAGTTCAGCTGAGGGCTGGCCTCGCATACAAGGTTAGACAATGAGTGAGTAATAATTTTAAAAATAAAATAAAAACAATAATTTTGTTGCAGAGCAAAAAATTTCAATTAAGAAAATAGAATTCAACAGTGATTTGGCAATCCCCGGCAACGGCGCCAAAAACTTGATGGCGTATTTCGCAAGTGTACGAAATCGTTCAAGTAGTAAATTTAAATCGGTAAGACCGAGTGTCGAACTCGAGGATCGCGTTATGCTATTGAATTGTATTTAGAACTTAATCGAACAAAAGGTTAATCTTTTGGTTTTTAAACAATAGTGAAAATAACGGAAAATAAAATGATTAAGATTAATAGGAGAAAGATGCTAGGGATGAGTTTCGCTAGATGACCATGAAAAGCTAATAACTTAGTCTCAACTATTGAATCGACTCGTATGATTGTTACCGAATTATCTAATTTATTCTTGCCCTAATTCCTTAGTGACAAAAACTTTAAACCTAAAATAAAGACCTAATTCCTTAGTGAATTTGAAGATTAGGGTTAAGCATTAACGAACAATGTAACAGTGCAGTGCAGGGGGAATGCATTGAAGTAGTACTTAACCCCAATTGGTAGTGGGAATGCATTGAAGTAGTACTTAACCCCAAGTACTAGGTTCGATTCCCACGGGAGGCAAAAACACTATCAGGGGGATAATGATTAAGCTTGTGAGTAACAGTGCAGTGCAGGGGGGTGCAGTGCCTTGCGAGGGGCCCACCTAGGCTGTTACAACAAAAAGGTGGGCCCCTCGTAAGGCACTGCACCCCCCTGCACTGCACTGTTACTCACAAGCTTAATCACTATCCCCTGATAGTGTTTTTGCCTCCCGTGGGAATCGAACCTAGTACCTGGGGTTAAGTACTACTTCAATGCATTCCCACTACCGATTTAAGTCGAAGCCAGAAGATCCTTTTTGTTGTTCCAAATCGGCACCCGAACTAGCTGTCTCGGGGCCCGATATTTTACGCGAGCAGAATCGTCCTGGAACCTTGAAATTTGGTGCCCGAATGAAGTATTTCGGCGCCCGATTTATCCTACTGCTGGAACTCTGAAATTTCGGTTTCTTGTGCTTTCTATCACTGTTTTCTTGATGAATAGCCCTAGAATTTACATGAAAAGTGTCTACAAACTGGTAATGACAGAGTGTCATCAAAACCCCTCAAACCAAGGTCCTAAATGATGATCTTTTAAAAGAGTTTTCTCAATAATGAAGCAAGTATTTGATATGTTTAGTAATGCTTGGCACACAAGAGAATGACATGATACGATACGAATTGGGGTAGCAAGTTATTCCTTAAGCAAGGGAAAAACTAGAGCCTCGACATAGTTGTCGAGAACTAGCATGTTAACAAGAATCCCTAGAATGATAAGACGCGAAGTGCAATCTCTTCACACATGAGCTAGAATGACTTAGCAAGTATGTGAGTTGTGGATTGATAAGTTATTTCTCTCCACCATGATTATGTATGTACAAGCATGAACAAGTATAAGTTTACCGCTAACCGGATCGATCAAGGTTCCGAGCTAAACAAGCAAGCATGATTAAGTTTAACTTTCATGAACGACAAGACCATGACAAATGTAAAGTAGGTGGCATGTCTCTTGCTATCCACGCCAGGGGGATACAAGGGGTTCTCATGATGGGAATGGTTCAAGCCGCAAGGGACCCACATGTCACTGAATAATCAAGATGTCGGTGCTCGTGTCTCTTGTTATCCACGTCAGAGGGATACGAGAGGTTCTCGATCCAAGGGGAACGATTCAAGCCGTAAGGGACCCGCACGACACCGAGGGAGTTCGATGTACTCTTGCTAGGTTTCATCGGTCATGTATGGGATTGTTTTGGGGGTTAATCCACCCTGGGCTCTCCGTAAAATGAATCAAGATAATAACTGTTTGTTCAACGCTAACATAATGAATGAACTTATGTACGACCTTGTATGTTATGATTATGATTTCATGCACGACTATGATTATGATCATGAATGAATCCATGATCATAAACATCCGGTTTATCTTGATTATGTTATGTTAAGAACAAGAGCACGAGAAGCTATTAGACAAGTACAAGATAAGCATAGAAGAAGTAAAGAATGTAATACCGATGACGATCTTAGGTTTCCCCTAATCGTCTGGTTTAGAATCGTGCCATGATTATGTTATGTTTAGGCCTCGATGCGTAGAGCGTATTCTTGGCAATGCGGTTTTAGTTTTCCCCTGGACCTCCATGACACATATAGGAAGTGAAGCCTATAACAAGTAAGATGAACCTATGGCGGGTTAGCATGCACTACCGTCTAGGAATACATGACCACACACGTATAATCAACCGTCAGGTTGTATTGTAGACACGTGGTGACCGTAGGTTTCCCCTGAGGTTACCTATAGCCTAGGTTTTAGGGGAACTCACTGAAACATTATGTCTCATCCCAATCCTTATTTGTTTCAGATAAACAGGTTGGATGGCAAGCTAGTAGCCGAATGGATGTTTCAACAAGTGATCGTTCGTACCCGCAGTAGGATATCATGGATTTTTCAAGGATGTATTTGTTATACTTTAGAAAGGATGAGTTCTATTATTATTGTATGAACGCATGTTCTTGTATAAAATATTCATTCGAAGTTTTATTGTTGTAAATTTTTAATGTATCCAGTACTAAACTAATACACATGCTAGACATTCTAGTACGTCTAGTATTGGTGTTACAAAAGTCTTCACAATTCTTTTGATGTCTTGATTTTCCAATTTGCATGATTTTTTCGTGAATTACTTCGAAAACCCCCTAAAATTGTTATGTTTCGAGAAAACTAGAATTACATATTCAAATATAGAATATATTACATAAGTCCCAAAATCATAGGCAATTGTTCTAATATTCCTCCTTTTTGCTGCTACAACCTACGGAAAATGACTGAAATTACATGCTAAAAATAACGTAAGATGACCTGTCATCACACGAGCGTGCGTGTTTTCACGTGGTTAGGTGGCACAACCATGTGCCCTGTTGTCACGGCTGTGCCAACCCCTCTATGTCCGGAAACCCCAATTTTTTGTATTTTTTAGTACTTTTAAGTATACCAACGATTCCAAACACCTAAACCTAATTAGATGGAATATAATTGGACTTCTAAGAGTGGTTTAACATAGGTTTATCTTAGGATCGATTTGGTTTTGAAAATGAAGTAAAAAGGAGACGAACTTTGCAATTTTTGAGAATTAGTCGAACTTTGTGAAGTGAATATGTCATGTTTGATTAACTAAGATGTTAGATTATATGTAGGAATGTTTTTAATGATGTGTAAGAACATGGAACACTTATTTTTTTGGTAAAAATAGACGAACTTTGTCAAATTGAAGTTTCTTGATCAGATAACTTGCAAATTGCTTTAGAACGATGATAATATGATGAAATAAGAATGAAACAATGTTTGTTGGGTGTTTGATATGTTGGCTATCATGATGCGGTTATATGTCGTCTTTTATGCAAATTGTTTTTTGTTAGACGATTGTGTTTTACTTGTGGGGATTGTAGACAACTGCTTGTCTCCCACGTTTCCATTGAGGAAACCATTTCTCATTGAAATTCAAAATCTTCCCGCCTCAACAGGAATTGCTTGGCTTTGACGGTATTGCATTCATGACTCATGTCCTGTCGAACTCTAAGGCTTTTACACCCTTTTGATGAGTCAATATTTAGTATATTTTTATATATTATTTAGTTTCGTTTTATTTAGATTTGGTTTTATTTTATTTTAATATTGTTTCCTTTTTGAGCTATTTTACTTCAATTGCCTATTTTTATATTTCAGGAATGAATATTAGATGGAAGGAGTCTTGGAGCAAAAGAAAGGAGTCTGGAACTGATTCGGAGCGAAAATACAAAAGATTCGGGAACAAAAATATATTCCCCCAAGTCAGGAGCTTGGTACGGCCCGTGCCAACAAATGGCACGGCCGTGCAAACAAATGGCACGGCCGTGCCAACCCCCCCCCCCCCCCCCCCAGAAGCTCCTTTTGCTGCTTTTGCTTAGGGCCCAAGTTACTCTGTTTTAGTTTTACCGAAAAGCCCTTGTAATTGCTTAGATTTTAAGTCAAATGTAAGCTAGAAATATAGTAGCTCCCCATCACAAATATTCATCTTTATTTCATGGAATTCAATAACGACAATTGTTTTCTTAATAAAGTTCACCTTTTTATTTCTTTACTTTCTTGCAATTTATTTTATGCTTTCTCTCTTCTTCCCCATGTCTAAAATGAACATGAGTGAGTAGACTTCTCTTGTCTTGGGATTGTTGGATAAATCTAATGACATAATCCTAATCGAACCAAGCTTTAACCCTAATTTCATGTAACCTTAATTTCTAATCTAAATTCACCGTTTAAACATGAATTAACCTTTATCAAACTATGGAAACGAAAGTGGAGGGTTTGATAATTGTTAATCCATCATCTCAAATATCAATTCATAATGCTAAAGCGGATCTTTGATATTGGAACAAGTGAATTTAGACAAGAATTGCAAAGGCAGGGAAATAGTCTTTGCAATTCTTGAGACATGTGTAGTTTCAATCCTTATAAGCTTCTTCTAGTAATCAAGTCAGCGAAATAGGCTTGGTTGCTAGGGGTAAACTCTCACTGGACTTGGTCGGAAAGGTGAGGGGCTAAAGGGAAACCGATCTTTAGAAATTAGGTGTAAAACATGAAATTAGAGGTTAAAGTCTTGGCTAGTGAATGACTTGTTATTATGACGAACCAATAATCCCAATGCTCTTTTTATTATTGTTATTTACTTTCAACCAGCTGAACCTCCTATTTTATAATCTTTCTTCTCCTCTAATAATTCTCTAAAGGTTAGTTAAATTGAATAACTCCCTAGCGGAACGATACTCTCTTTTACTACTACTTCGATAGACCGTGCACTTGCGGTTTGACCTATCAAGTTTTTGGCGCCGTTGCCGGGGAGTTAACTAATTTAATTAACTTTTTCTTAGTGATTAGAATTCTCTTCTTTTTCTTTTTTTTCTTCGTTTACTCTTTTCTTTTATTTCTGTTATCGTTAACTTCTTGGGTTTTCAATTTCTTTATGCGAAGAACCAGAAATCGAGTGGTATTCATTCCTGAGATCGAAAGGTTTTTACATAAAAGAAAGAGAGACGCACGAAATAATACCGCCACGGCTGATCGCACTCTCAAAGAGTATGCAACACCGTCTACGGCTGAGCCACAAGCTATTATTGCGTACCCAACGGTTGAGGATGACAACTTTGAAATCAAGCCTGCCCTACTTAACTTGGTGCAGCAAAATCAGTTTTCAAGATCCCCCACCGAGGATCCCAATCTTCACATCTCTGTTTTCCTACGAATTAGTGGAACCCTAAAGGAGAACCAAGAGGCCGTAAGACTTCATCTCTTTCCCTTTTCCTTAAGGGATAGAGCTAGCTCTTGGTTCCATTCCCTTGAAGTCGGTTCCATTACTTCATGGGATCAAATCGGGCAAGCATTCCTTGCCCGATTCTTTCCCCCCCTCTAAAACTGCTAAACTAAGGGACCAAATCACACGGTTCAATCAAAAAGATGGGGAATCTCTCTATGATGCGTGGGAGTGTTTCAAGGAAATGCTTAGACTTTGTCCCCACCATGGTTTAGAGAAGTGGCTCATAGTCCACACTTTTTATAATGGCTTGTCTTATACCACTAAGATGTCTGTTGATGCAGTTGCAGGTGGAGCTCTAATGAACAAGAACTACGCGGAGACATATGCCTTGATTGAAGATATGGCTCAAAATCATTACAAGTGGACCGACGAGAGAGCCATCACTAGTTCTTCACCCTCCAAAAAGGAGGCAGGTATGTACGAAGTCTCTAACTATGATCACCTTGCTGCTAAGCTTGATGCACTAACCTAAAAATTTGAAAAACTAAATGTTAGTGCTATCACTTATGCATCTACATCTCCTTCTTGTGAAATTTGTGGTATAACTGATCATGTTGGTGTTGATTGCCAACTAGGTAGTGCTATTAATGGTGTTGAGAAAATGAAGTATGCTCAATACAACCAAGGGATGAGGCAAAACCAAAACTTTTATAAAAATCCTCAAAATCCCTATGGACAAGTAGCACCACCTGGCTATGCAATCAACCGTCAGAAATCTAATTTGGAAATCTTGTTGGAAAATTCTATTGCAAATCAAACTAAACAACTTCAAGAACTTAAAAACCAAACTGGATTTCTGACTGATTCTCTTTCCAAACACAATACCAAAGTTGATTCTATTGCCACTCATTCTAAAATGCTTGAAACCCAAATCTCCCAAGTGGCCCAACAAGTGACCACCCTTTCTCAAACACCGGAAGTCTTTCCTGGTCAAACCGAAGCCAACCCTAAAGCTCATGTTAATGCTCTTTCTGTTGAAGGTAGTAAGTTAGGAGAAACTATTGCTAAGGTTAAAAATATTGAGAAAGAAAGTGCCAAGCTTTTAGGTGAGAAAACTGTGAAACCGCTTGATGAGACCCAAGCTCCTTCCCCTTTAAAACTTGCTAAGCTCAACTTGGATGGTCAATTTAATAAATTTGTCAACATCCTTAAGAAAATTTGCATTAAGATCCCCTTTGCGGAAGCTTTGTCCAGGATGCCTCTATATGCTAAGTTTTTAAAGGAAATTTTTTCAAAGAAAAGGGCTATATAGCATAATGAGACAATAGCTTTAGCTAAAGACACTAGTGCAATTATCCAAAAGACACCCCCTAAGCTTAGTGATCCAGGTAGTTTTGCCATACCTTGTATGATCGGGAGTGAGACCGTTGACAAAGCCTTGTGTGACTTAGGAGCTAGTGTTAGTTTGTTACCTTTGTCCCTCTTTAAGAGGATGGGAATAGGAGAGTTGAAACCTACCGAGTTGGTCTTAAAGTTAGTTGATCGCTCTACTATAAATCTAGTTGGTTTTGTTGAAGACATACCCGTTAAGATAGAAGGCATATACATCCCAACTGATTTTGAGGTAGTTGACATTGAAGAGGACGATGACGTCCCTATAATCCTAGGTAGACCTTTCCTTGCAACTGCGGGAGCCCTAGTTGATGTTCAAAATGGTAGGATTGTCTTTCAAGTGAGTGATAAAATGGTAGGTTTTGAGTTGGAAAATGTTATGAAAGGTCCCGGTCCTTACTCTTGTGCATTGCCTAAAGATCATGATGTGAAAGAACGCTTCATAGCGTCATTTACACAACATGATCTCTTTGATCCATTCTAAGGACTCTTTCTAACCGTCAAGCTAATGACTCTAAAAGAGCGCTTCGTGGGAGGCAACCCATGCATTTATTGCTTTATTTTGTTTATTTTCCGTTGTTTTAAGTGTTTTGTAGGTAATTGTCCGAGTACGATTCAAGGAAAGTGAAAAATTTTGAAGCCCCTGTGTCCAGAAGGTTGGCACGGCCCGTGCTAAAGTTGGCAAGGTCGTGCCAGACTTTGTAAACCAACCATGCCAAAATTCCAGAAGGTTGGCACGGCCCGTGCCAATATGTGGCACGGCCGTGCCCGATTTCTAGCACCCTATAACCACAATTTTTTCATCTTCTTCCTCATTCCCAGCCATAAACATCTCTCTACCTTCCAACTTTTCTCTAAAACCTCCATAACCAACAACCTTCAAACCTTCATATCTCCATCAAATCTCCACCAAACCAATCAATTTCTTCCCCAAATTAACTCTAAACTTCATTCTAAACAAAACCCTTCCATCAAAAACAACTTTCATCCACCCAAACCCATAATTCACCAAACCCTTATTCCGTTAACCCTAACATAAAAACCACAAATTCTTAACCAATCTCCACACCCAAACTCATAAACCTTACTAAAACATCAACCCCAAACCTAAACCAACCTTTTCCACCAAAAATTTTCCCAAACCCTAAACCTTCACAAAAACACAAAGTCTACCCAAGGTCAAGGTTAAATGGCTTCAAGGAGAAGTGGAAAAGAACCAGCAAGCTTTTCCGGAGGACCTCCATCAAAAAGGCGAGCACAAGAAAAGAATCATGGAATCAAGTTCAAAGGCAACAAGCAAAGGGATAGGTATAAAATTCTAATCTCTAAACCCTTGCATCCTTCTAGATATCCTGATTCTCATAGTTTGAATATGCTAGGCATTAGAGATGATGTTTATAGGTTGCTAGGAAACCTAGGTTGGACTGATATGCTGAGAATTTCACCTATGAGTTCTTAAGTTCTTTTGTTTTCACTAAGGATAGGTTCAATCTTGATAACCCTAACCATAGAGTTGTTTTCCGGCTAATGAATATTGATTATGATATGTCTCTTCAGCACTTTTGTGATGCATTAGGCTTTGCAAACGAGGGGTATATCCATGATTCTTAGGATCAAAGTTTAAAGCCGGATGACTATCATCCCGCTGCCTTTTGGGAATGTATCACCGGCCGTAGGGACTTTGTCTCTAGAGCCAACAAAGCTAGTAACATTCACAACCTCGTGCTTAGGTACCTTCAGAGGGTTATGACTTGCACTATTTGGGGTAGAACCGAGTTAGGGAACACTAGAACCGATGAACTCTTCATGCTTTGGGCAATGCTTTATAACCACCCCGTAAACACTTGTTTCAATTTGCTTGATTATCTTGCCGATGTAGGTAATAGGCCTGCCGGTAGGGGAGAGATAGTGGTGGGGGGAATCATCACTTACATAGCTAGGCAATTTGGAGTGGATGAAGATGAGGGGATAAAACCAATTGAGGGAAACAATAGGTTGAAAATAGACACCCTCATTGCTATGAATTTCATAAAACATCGTCCACCCATGCAATACCAAATCAAGCTCAATGTGCCTATTTTGTTACTACTTCCTAACCCATCTCGGACTAGCATCGAGGTGGAAGCAAATTTGTTGTATGTTGATGATGACCAGGCACATGAAGAGCAAAATCTTGATGAAGGAGAAGGTGCTAACTTGCACCATGAGGGATAGCACCATGACCAAGAAGCCGGTGAGCTCAATGACAATGAAAGATGGGCATGGATGCGAATTGAGGTTAAGTGGATAAGCACCGAGCAACAAAGGCAAGGTGTTGAACTTGTGGGGCTAAGAAATGATGTCCAAAGGGGCAACCGCATGACGGAAGAAAACAATGAGATGCTCCGGAGGATGATGCACCAATTCCATCTCCAAGGTCCTCCTTACGGACCTCAATAAATTGTGAGTTTTCCTCTTCCTCTCTTCCCTTCTCTCTTCTCTCTTCTCTCTTCCTCTAACTCTTTCTTCTATTCCTTCTTCTTCTTCTTCTTCTACTCCTTCTTCTTCTCGTTTCTTTTAATTTTCTTTTCTTTTGAATCATTGAGGAAAATGCTTCTCCTAAGTGTGGGGGGAGCCTAATAAAGTGTCTAGAGTCGTAGTGTTTCAAACTCCATTGAACTTTATTCTTTTGTTTTATTTTTATAGCGAAAGGCATGATTAAGTAGCTTGTTTTTAATGGAAATTATGGCATAAATTTTTTGTTGTCTTCTCTTAAAAAGGTTGTTTGTTGTCCATGAATGTGATTTCTTGTGTTGTTAGTGTTCTTGCTATACCCACATCTTGTTTTATTGTGAAAAATTCTCCAATGAGCAAAGCACTCAGTTGCAATCTTTGAGTAAATGTATGAGTAGGTATTTTATGGAGCACGTTCTAACTTTAATGGTAACTTGGACCCTTAAAAGACTTTAGAGTAAAAGTAGTATAAGTTTGTGTGGGAAATAATGTGTTTTATTGTTATAAATTGTTAAACTAAAATGGGGCAGGAGAATGGCACCAACATGTGGAGGAAAGGACACCCTCTCTATGACTTCATAAATGTGGTGGTGACTCCCTAATTGAGCTTAATTTCCAAATCCGTCAAAGAGGAAATAAATTCATCAAAGCTAGGGGGAAAGGACACCCTCTCCATAAAGACTTCCTACGCAGAGATGATTAAAAATTTGCAGCACTACTTAGGGTGATTTTGAATCTAGGGGGAAAGGACACCCTCTCCATAAAGACTTCCTATGAGGATAGATAGCCCCTAAGCAATCTGCAGCCCCTTGTGCTTAAATTGTTAATTTAAACTAAATTTTCATCTCTCTTATATGAAATGAAGAGGACTTTTCTCGGTTACTTTAGTGTTAAGGTTAGAACCTGTTCCTCATAATATCTGTCTTATACAGGAGTAAGAAAAGGGTTGGACTACACACACACACACTCACTTGAGACTTGTTGTTGGGTTGACTGGGTTCACAAGGAATACTTGTGGTTGTGATTAGTGTACATTGAAATAAAACCTTAAGAGAGACATGAGTTTTCAATTGTGTTGCCATGTTAAATCTTTTTTGTTGCTACTATGTCTATTGCCTTTTGCTTGAGGACAAGCAAAGATTCAAGTGTGGGGGAGTTTGATGAGTCAATATTTAGTCTATTTTTATATATTATTTAGTTTCGTTTTATTTCGATTTGGTTTTATTTTATTTTATTATTGTTTCCTTTTTGAGCTATTTTACTTCAATTGCCTATTTTTATATTTCAGGAATGAATATTGGATGGAAGGAGTCTTGGAGCAAAAGAAAGGAGCCTGGAACTGATTCAGAGCGAAAATACAAAAGATTCGGGAACAAAAATATATTCCCCCAAGTCAGAAGCTTGGCACGGCCCGTGCCAACATATGGCACGGCCGTGCCACCCCCAGAAGCTCCTTTTGATGCTTTTGCTTAGGGCCCAAGTTACTCTGTTTTAGTTTTACCGGAAAGCCCTTGTAATTGCTTAGATTTTAAGTCGAATGTAAGCTATAAATAGAGTAGCACCCCATCACAAATATTCATCTTTATTTCTTGGAATTCAATAGTGACAATTGTTTTCTTAATAAAGTTCATCTTTTTATTTCTTTACTTTCCTGCAATTTATTTTATGCTTTCTCTTTCCTTCCCCATGTCTACGATGAACATGAGTGAGTAGACTTCTCTTGTCTTGGGATTGTTGGATAAGTCTAATGACATAATCCTAATCGAACCAAGCTTTAACCCTAATTTCATGTAACCTTAATTTCACCGTTTATACATGAATTAACCATTATCAAACTGTGGAAACGAAAGTGGAGGGTTTGATAATTTTTAGTCCATCATCTCAAATATCAATTCATAATGCGAAAGCGGAGCTTTGATATTGGAACAATTGATTTAGACAAGAATTGCAAAGGCAGTGAAATAGTCTTTGCAATTCTTGAGACATGTGTAGTTTCAATCCTTATAAGCTTCTTCTAGTAATCAAGTCGGCGAAATAGGCTTGGTTGCTAGGGGTAAACTCTCACTGGACTTGGTCGGAAAGGTGAGGGGCTAAAGGGAAACCGATCTTTAGAAATTAGGTGTAAAACATGAAATTAGAAGTTAAAGTCTTGGCTAGTGAAGGACTTGTTATTATGACGAAGCAATAATCCCAAGGCTCTTTTTATTATTGTTATTTAGTTTCAACCAGCTGAACCTCCTATTTTATAATCTTTCTTCTCCTCTAATCATTCTCTAAAGGTTAGTTAAATTGAACAACTCCCTAGCGGAACGATACTCTCTTTTACTACTACTTCGATAGACCGGGCACTTGCGGTTTGGCCTAACACCTTTCACGCTAAATCTAATATATCGTCGAACTCCTCAAGTTAAAGGAAAGGACTTCGATACATGCAAAGACAAAAGTCAACTAATGTCGACCGCATTAAATGAATCTGGTAAAATTACCAACTAACAATAATATCTTCATCAAACACCACCATTTGCATTATCAAGTATTTACATCCATGCAAACAACAAGTCATAAGCAACAAGAGAGTCATCTTCACAATCAACATCAACAATTATTATCACAAGTAAACAATAATTTTTTACAAAGCACAACTCGCATAAAAGACGACAATCACTCACATCAAGATAACCAACATAATAAACACCCAATGATCATTGCTTCATTCTTATTTCATCATGTTATCATCAATACAAAGTCATTTGCAAGTTATCTGATCATAAAACCTCTTTTTGACAAAGTTCGTCTATTTCCACAAAATATCCTATTCTCAATTTTCTCAACAAAGTTAGGGTTCCATGTTCTTACACATCATCAAATACTTCCCTACATATCATCTAACATCTTAGTTAATCAATCATAACATATTTGTTTCACAAAGTTTATTTGTTCCTCAAAATTCTCAAAGTGCGTCTCATATTTCTTCATTCAATGTTAATCAATACAAGACTCCATTAGATCCATTATACTACGTTATTTCTTCCTTCTTGCTGCTCAGATCAACTGGAAAATACTTCTTCAAGAACTCCTTCTCGAACCTTTACCAAGACACAACAGCTCCACCAGCTTCCAATCATCTCTTAGAGTTCGACCAACAAAACTCGGCTTTCTCCACTAGAATGTGGGCCAACCTCACCTTCTGGTCATCACTAGTCACCATAGCACGAAAGATACGATCGATACCCTGCAGCCAAGTCTACGCTCCCTTCGGATCATACCGACCCTTATACATCAGAGGATGGTTTCTCATGAAACGATCCAACCTCGGTTCCTCTGCTCTACCCTAGTGCTGCTGACCCTGCACCGCCTGCTCATTGGCATGCGCCAAAACCCATGCCATTGTGGACAATGCCTCCACAATCACCGCATCATTCTTACTGGATTCATCCATCTCAATTCTACACAAAACCACAACCAACATGAAATTCTGGCACGCAGTAAAGATGTTGAGCACGATGTCAAGACAAGCAAAATGTCAAGTAAGATGTTAAGACATCGTGCCAACACAAATAACAAATAACAACTTAACGGTAAAGACAGAAGGTAAAAGACACAAGTTTTTTATTAACCTAGTTCGATGCAACGTCACCTACATCTGGGGGCTACCAAGCCAGGAAGGAAAATCAGTATAATAATATTAGTTTGAAGCATACATAAAAATTCTCGGTCTACTAGTTTCACACATAATCACTACTCATGTAATTTCTAACTTAGACACTCCTAGATATGAGATCTCCCTCGCACTTCCTCTCAATCACTCACAGTGATCAACAACAGTTATAACAGAAACGGAGACACACTACTAGACAGCGAAATTCACTCTACCTTACAAGCTTACGGGTTATTCAGAGTTTACAACTCAACTAACAGTCCAACTCTAGTATCAACGTGATATAGGAGTGGCTCACAAATAACAACGACGGACTAAAACCCTAAATGACACTTTTCTAAATGAATGCTTCAGTAGTGAATTAGGTCTTGAGTCTTCCTTTATATAGCCTGAATGAAGAATGGGCTTGATGCACAAATCGGGCCAAACATACAGTTGAATCAGAAGATCTTCCGCACAATATTCTGAAGCAGATCAAATGTTTCCTTAAATGTTACAACATCACACTTAAGAAACACGCCAAACTTAAACCGCCTATCTCTGCTTCTAGGAACCACACGCTTCTTGGTCAACTCTCATGTGAATCATATCTTCAGAGAATATTCAAGGATCTCACGTTTAAAAACAATCTCCAAGAAAGCGAAACCAGGTAGGTACGCTATGATGTCGCACCAACATGTCAAGACATCTTGTCCGACATCTTGCTAGAACCTTTGTTTTAACAAAATACGGCCAACTATAGTCTACAGACCTAACAATCTCCCCTTTTGGCAAATTTTGGCTAAAACAACCTTTGCAGCGCACATCTTCAAAAACCAAAGAACTTGCATAGAAAAAGACGAGTAGGAGATT
This sequence comes from Medicago sativa, assembly GCF_051527215.1. NCBI lineage: Eukaryota > Viridiplantae > Streptophyta > Magnoliopsida > Fabales > Fabaceae > Medicago > Medicago sativa. Next base: position 32,482,408 of record NC_140755.1, on the reverse strand, counting down.
ATACAAACATACCTTCTTTCACTTTAACATAATTACTCAACACGAAAGAATGTAAAAAGGAACTTCAACATTACTTCTAAAGAAACAACTTTATAAATAATGCAAACTTGGACATGCTGAGACATCATCCAGAACATCAAAGGCTCACGCATTAGAATTGGATAGATCCCAGCCTCACAGAAAAACTAACAGGAGAAATAAACTTCACAGAGAGAAATAAACTCTCATTAAAAAAATCAACACAGGAAGAAATAAACTCCCACATAAAAACACTTCAGAGAAAAATAAATTCTCACATCAGAAAGTTAGGACATCTAGTAAGACATCAGTACACCAGTACATAACACACCCATATGCATCAATAAATCAAGCATATACTAGCATCATCTAATCATGGCATCATCAGGCTAGCAAACAGATAAAACTCCCTCTTAATGGTAGATCAGAGAAGAAAATATTGCCCCTCAAGCAATACTTCCTTATAAGGCATGCATATAAAAATCTACCAAAAGCACAAAAACTACTCCCCCTTAATTGCAGAAAACATGCGTATCGGAACACATACTAATCATGTAATCATGCATATCAGAACACATACTAATCATAACACATACTACTCTCCTTTTTTAGCCATAAATTATGACAAACTACCATGCATAAGAAGTAGAAATGAAAGAACTGAAGTAGTAGAACATGAGTAGCAGGACATAGGAGTGCAGATATTACAGACCATAGGCACTTAAAGTGCGCAAAAATCGAGGGCATATCCCTCAAAAAGAAAAATACATGATCAAAAGAGAAACATGGAAAGTAAAGAGAGTCAAGCAGCAACTTCTGACTTATCTTGATCATCATTGTCATCCACATCCTCATTGCCTTCAACCATGTCTTCATCTTTAGCTGACAGAGCCATGATCAAGTTATCCATACTAGCCTTCCTTTCAGTGTTCAACCTGATAGTTTCATCCAAGGTCTTGGACATTTCCCTAAGTTCAGCAAGAATACCTGTGACACCCTTAAAGCGATAAATCACGCAATAATACAAACATGCAAAGGATATAGATGTTACTTCTTCTATAAGTTCAACATGCGTAAATAATTTTCTAAAACATCGCAGCGGAATAATAATAATATCACATCGACAGCTAAATAAAAACAACTTCAATAGCCATGTCACATAATCATACTACATCACCAAATATAAAATCTCAACTCAATATACTGAGTGAATAAAATCTAAACAAGTCATAATGTAAATAAGCAGACAGACACTCTTAAATCAGAGCCCGACTCTATAGACTCCAATGCAAAACGAGGTAGCTCTAAGGCTAACCTCCAACAACTCACCAAGCTAAAGAAAACTACTCATGCACGCCATCTACTCATCCATACAAATAAGGTAGGCGGTCAACCAAATGACCACTGAGGTTAGTTCACAATCACAATCAAGTATAATAAAAATGAAAGTTGCGACATTAATTAAATTCAATGATTAAGCAGTCCACAAAATCAATATCCATCAAGTATACGAGTATAGTAATCCACAATCACACTTTCACATCATCACATATTCACCAAGGTTCACCAAGTATACAATTCCCCAATGCAATTATTCACCAAGCACATAAGCAAGTATGACACCTGTCAAGTTATGCAGTGTGCCTAGGCACGACTCTATATGCATGAGGTACCAAGCACCGTCAAGGTCGTCACCTTAAGATACAACCGTTTCATAAACACCGTCGTTGAATACAAAGTATTATAATCACCGTGGTTGGATAATTAGTATCCTAAATTACTGTCCTTGGATATAGATATCCTACTTACGAATGCATGAGCGTATGACTCAAAAATGCATACGTTCAATCAACATCTCACCGACATAACACACCGACAATTTCCTTACATTCAAGCACGATAAAATCACCATCATTTTTACATGTAAGGAATCACCCCCAATAAATAACAACCATCATCAAAATCATTATCATATACATAATCAACAACCGTCACCTTAAGGAAATATTAAGATTTCAAATTCATATTTCACCTCAAAGACGGACATTTATCCACATTATGATATGTATTATATTAAACACCAAAACATCATCAATTCATTCTTATTCTACCATATCATCATTAACATAAAGTAAATTGCAAGCCATCCGATCATAAAGACTTAATTTTACAAAATTCGTCTATGTTAGCAAAAACTATCATTTTCCGATTATTCCACCAAAATCAAACTAACCAAGTTCAAACACCTCAACCAAGTATATACACAAATCACATATGAGTGCAATAGCATATACATATACGTTTCATAGGCCAATTTCGATTAATTCCAAAATTTCACAAGGTTCGTCTCATTTTGTAACTTTTCAAAAGAATTCCATTTTTCAAAGTAAAACCTAGTTAAAGTTCACACACACCCTTCAAAACATTTTTAAAAATCAAGGTTACAGTAAACAACCCTAACCCTACCCTTTTCCTTTGAGAAAACGAGTTTTCGAAAAATCTCATGTTCTTGAATATTTTTCAAAAAGTTTGATTCGATTCACAAAACCAAGTTCAATCTAATTCATTTTATGTTTTCAATGGTTTAGAAAGCTTGACAACAGTTAAATACATCAAAAGAATCATTTTGGACGGTCCAGATCAGCCCCGAAGTTCCTGGAACACCAAAATCATGAGTTAATGTACTAAACAATTCGCTATAGCAAGTAGTCGCTCACTGCAGCAAGTTTGACAGCACAGGGGAACCCAGATTTTGGGTTCCCCTCGGGAACTCACTCAATTTTCCCCCAAAAATCCCAATTTTGACCCCCTTGACCCCAAAACACTAACAAACTTGGAATCATAACACCAATTCACCTCAAATTCATCACCTAGTTCATTTTCCACCAAAACCCACAATTTTCTCAATTTTCATTCAAACCCCATCAACATACAAACATAAACAAACATTTATGAAGTGAATTCAAACATGTTTCAACCACAATCATTCACCAAGTCATGATTTACACTCAATTAATCAAAAATCATCAAAATAACTTATCAACAACAACTATGAAGTTTAAGCACATAAAAAAACAATTTCATGAAATTTATCATACCCACAAATTCATATGAATTAGTGATGACAAGTCATCTTACGTTATTCTTAGCATGTTTTTAGTCAATTTCAGTATGTTTTAGCAGCAAAAAGGAGGAGTATTAGAACGATTGCCTATGATTTATGAACTTTTGTAATGTTTTCTATATTTGAGTCTATAATTCTAGTTTTCCAAAAACATAGCAATTTTAGGGGGTTTTTGAAGTAATTCACGAAGAAATCATGCAAATTGGCAAATCAAGAACATCTGAAGAATAGTCAAGACTTTGGGAAGACCAAGAATGATTATTCAGGAGGCCTTAGGAGACTTTACATAGGGAGGAATTATGTTCCCAAGTTCCGAGGCAAGTTATTTGAAGACGAAGACCTAAAAACGATGAAGATCGTTGAAATTGGGCCCAAAAGCACAACTAAATGCGCCTAGGACATGGAAAAGCATTACCACGCGCCTAGGGCATCTAAAATGTGCCTAGGGCATGGTTTAAAGTTGCCATGTGCCTAGGGCGTATGTGATGTGCCCCAAAATATGCAGGGGTGCAGACGTAATTTTATTCGTTTTTGATGGGTAAAGCCCGCGCTTTTAGCCCAAACCCAGTTACAAATCTCCAATATAAATACTAGCCTTCTTCATTCATAATTTCTCGTTCAGAACCGTGGCAGGTCAAGAGGAAGGCTACTTTGGAGCTTCGGGAGAAAATCTATCTTCTCTCTGATTTTCTAGGGTATGTTTTTATCTTTAGTAATTTGTTTTTAGTTACCATGTGTAACTAAATATTTTTAGGTTAGAGTTCTAAGATGAACCTCTGTATATTTTTGTTGGATATTTATTTAATTTAATATGTTGTTTATTTTATTTATTCTTTTGTTCACTATTATGTTTTATTAGGAAATAGTTTATTTCTGTGATAGGTGCAACCCTAGATTAGGTACTTAGGTTATGACAGAGCCTAATATTGCTATCACTAATTGGATGCATATATCTTGATATTTATATCTTTTTAATTGATAACTATCTATCTAGGAAGTAAGTAATTATAAACTAGATAAAGATCCCATAAGAATTGTTGACCCTAGACGTAGGTGCTTAGTGGCTAAAAACTATTAAGACTGGGTGGTGCCCCACCGAACTTAGGAATTAATTGGTTAGTAATTAGGGAAACAAGTGCCTAGCTGAAGGAAATAATCTGTAACCTAATAGAACCATTCTCTTGAAACCCTTAGTAAGGTAGACGTAGATTAGGGCTTCCCGTTTGTAGAACTACTAAGAGTGGAGAAGAGGGTGTGCTATTAGTATCCTAAGATTCATAGATGGGCTGACCTAATGGAACCTTAGACAGGACCCACACCAATATTTCGTACGAAGGTGGCGGAATCCTATAGGAATAATAACCCTATACCGTAACGCACGTATAACCTTAGTGTGACCATAATTGCCTTGGGAAAAATTGGAATTACAATTTAAAATTATGTTTCAATTACCTTTGAATTAACAAGACCCCACACGTAAGGATCACCGTGCGATCAGCAGATGTAGTTAGTCATCGGAGTGATAGACCAAAGTAGGTTAGTAATGTCCCAACGGCCTCATCACTTGTATAGTCTACCTAAGATAAATAAATGCGACATTACAGTTACTTACTATCCAACAATATATATACAGAGGGGATTCGAAGAATCCTATCCACTGCTTACGTTTATGTAACCAAAACAGGTAAACTTGCTCTGTTGCAAACAGATAAAAATCGCAAGTCTTTTAACCCTTATCTTTTATATCGTCAAACTTACAAAAATAAGTAATGTGAAATGTTTGGACGAAAGGACAATCCCAGTGGATATGATACTCTACTTATCACTTTACTACTTGGTTAACGATTGGTAGGCTTTCCATATCTGACCGTCAATTAGGAGCACAAAATTCATCATCAAACATCACCAAAAGACACAATTAACATAAAACCACTTAAATCCATAATTGAAAATTGAAGATTATGACTTAATTGATGAAAAGAAACCACCCCCCTTACCTCTAGCTCTTGATTCCTCTAGCTTAAGCTTCACTTTAGCTCCTAGCTCTTCAAACCCTAAGCTCTCTCTCTAGCTTCCTCTTCTATCCTCTTGATCCACTTTCCCGCTCTACCTCTCTCTTAAAATATTTTGTGAAATGAGTGAATGAGTGTACAGACCTAATTTTCTCACAAGTGTTAGTGTTTATATAGTCACCACATAATTGGGTTAGGTCTCTAATTGTCTTAATGGTCTCAAGATTCTTACCAACTAATTCCCCAAAATTTACTACTCACTTAAATCGTCAAAATAACGAATAATTACTGTTTCTAAATAATTACCGCAACTCATTATTAACTTGGTAAAAATAATTATTCTCACTTAAAACACCAAAAATAACCCTTTGAATAAAATAACTAATTTACCCTTGCTCACCAAATGACCAAAATACCCCTGAGTCTGAAAATGACTAAAATACCCTTCTAGGCCAAAAATCAACTAATCCCAGATAAAATACACACAAAGACAATTAATCACACACGAGCATATATAAACACACATAATAAATTAATTAATTATATCTAGCGAAAAATGGGTTGTTACAATGCATGCCTTAGAAGTTGAGTTGGTAGTTCCCTATCCAGATGTTACGACAATGTCTAGGACATGTGTGTAACAGCCGGTTTTTAGCTAGAATTATTTTAATTATTTATTGTATGAATTTATGTGTGCTTATTTGTCTTTATGGGTATTTGATTTGGGGTTAGTGGGTTTTTGGCCTAGAAGGGTATTTTAGTCATTTTTAGACTAAGGGGTATTTTGGTCATTTGGCGAGTAAGGGTAAATTAGTCATTTTATTAAGGTTATTTTTAGTGCTTTGGTGAGAATAGTTATTTTTACTAATTTACTAGTGAGCAGGGGTAATTATTTAGAGACGGTAATTATTCGGTGTTTTAGCGGATTAGAAAGTAGTAACTTTTTAGAATTTGTTAGTAAGAATTTTCGGCCCATTGGAGAGTAGTATATATATTTAACTCATGAAGAGCAATTAGGGTTAGAGTATTTTCATCTCATATCAAAGGGAGGCTAGAGAGAGAAAGTGAGAAGCATATGGCGAAGAAGAGAAAGGAGGTAGCTCCATGCTATCCTCAAGCAACTCATTAGCAAAGCAAACTCAATCCTGCAAGCCGTCTACCCATTCATACAAATAGGTAGGCGGTCAACCAAACGACCACTAGGGGTTAGATAATATTCTACATAATAAACATAATCAAATTAAAGTATTCGAGGATTTCAAATAAATACACATGTACATATACAACATTCCTAGAATACTAACTCCACATAAATATTAGCATACTTCTGTCATTGCACAACAAGCAATATATATAAGTCCATAATTTCACATGCTCACAACATTCACCAAATTTCATCGATGCACATATTCGCCAAGTCACATATTCAAGTATGATACATCTCACCAACTTCATGTGCATGCAATGTTCTAGACACTTCTACATACATGTGGTACCATTTTTGGATTCCAGAGATAACTTTACCGTATGAATCCACTAACGTAATAAACACCAACAATTACGTTCTTCACCAACTAATGTAATAAACACCACCAATTACATACTTCACCAAATACTCAATATGACTATGAAAGCATGGACTTTCAAGTAAAGACTCGCCAATGAACAAATCATCAACTCTATATTATACAATTTACACCATCATATAATAGCTTTATCAAACACCACCATTTGCATTATCAAGTATTTACATTTATACAAACAACAAGTCATAATCAACAAGAGAGTCATCTTCATAATCAACATCAACAATTATCACCACAAGGAAACAACATCGTTTCACAAAGAACAATTCGCATAAAAGACGACAATCAACCACATCAAGATAACCAACATTATAGACACCCAACAATCAATGTTTCATTCTTATTTCATCATGTTATCATAAATATAAAGTCATTTGCAAGTTATCCAGTCATAAAACCTCTTTTTGACAAAGTTCGTTTATTTCCACAAAATAGCCTATTCTCAATTTTCTCAACAAAATTAGGGTTCCATGTTCTTAGACATCATCAAAAACATCCCTACATATCATCTAACATCTTAGTTAATCAATCATAACATATTTGTTTCACAACGTTTATTTGTACCTCAAAGTTCGTCTCATTTCTTCATTCAATGTTAATCAGCACAATCCATTAGATCCATTATACTACATTATTTCTTTCATAAAAACACTCATTGATGGTTAGGATAAAGTCCCTACACTTAGAAATAAGTTTGGAAGTATTTATACTGAAGAGAAATACATTTTTGAGGTTTTGAACAGGGTAATTGATTACACAACAAGCGTAATCGATTACGCTGTTCAGAAAATAGGTCCTGGGCACCAGAAGGTTTGTGTAATCGATTACACATATGGTGCAATCGATTACACCAGTACAGTTTGCAGAAAAAAATCAGTTTTTCAACTTTTCAAAACATGAATTTTCCCAAATAATCACTTTTAAGCCTCTTGATCCAACCCCAATACTTCCAAATCATTTTCAAACTTAATCCATGATTAAACCACTTATAACAAACAGTTAAAACACCTTAAAACATCATTTGTCATTCCAAAACTCATAATAGTTCACCCATTTTTCCAAAAACACATATAATCACAACAACACCTTTAACATCATCAAATTCATGAATCATCATCACCAACATGTACCCAACAACATTCATAGCACATAATCATGATTTCATCGTTAATCAACAACAATAACATCATTTTCATCATTTTAAGCCAAATTCTCAACGTAATTGTTATACCCTAATTTTGGACCTAAAAATACCAACTCAATTCTTCTTTTCTTGCATTTCAAGCCATTTGATATGTCTCTGATCAATTGCATCTTTCTCTGCATTTTATTTCAATTTTATTTGCAAAATTCACATAGAAGGGCATTTTAGTCATTTCCTATGTCAAAATTTCTTTCAATCTTTAAAATTTTGTTTGAGTCCTTTCAAGTAGTGTGAATAAGTCTCTGTTTCATTCTATGTCAAAAGCCATTTCAAAATTTGCATTTGAAGTCATTTTGAGTCAGTGTTGCCCCTAGGGGCATTTTAGTCTTTTCAAGTGTCAAAGCTCTGTTCAAATCTTAAAAATTGCCTCTGAGTCTTTTAAGTTGGTTTAAATAAGCTTTTGTTTCGATTCCCTGTTAAAAATCCATTTTAAAATTGCATCTAAGCCATTTTTAGTCGTTTTAGCCCTAGGGGCATTTTGGTCATTTCACACGAAATTTCGGCAGAGAGAGGTTACTTTAAAGTACCTCATTTAGGCCATTGGTTCGTTTTAGTCCGTTTTGTCAATTTTAATCGTTTCACTTTACGTTATTTTCCAATTACCAATTTTAATTCATTTTATTTTTACTTTTTATTCCTTATTCTTTAGTCCTAAATTCCCAAAATTTGCATTTTAGTCCATTTTGTCCAAGTCATTGTCCAGTGCCATGTGTCAGGTTTTCATTTGTCCAAGAGTTAGTTACGCCACATGGCAGATTATGATTGGTCCAGGCATCACTGCATCAGCCTATAAAGCCCAATCACCAGTCAAAGGGTCAACAGAGCCATTAAATCATTGCCACATCACAGAAAAATCAAAAAACAGAATTTCATTCTCTCTCCACAGCAAAATAAGATCAAAACAAAGAAATTGCCAGAAAAACTCAAGAACCTTCATCCCCAATCTCAAACCCTAACCGTCAAATCCTTCACAGATTCAACGAATCCACATTGATTCTCAGAAATTCACCATTGAAATCACATAACCGAATCATCATCATCATCGTTTTCAGTCCTCATTACAACACAGAGATCCATCAATCAAACCACAACTCTCACTCGTTAATCATAACGACGAAGTTTCAAATCCAAACAGAACTGGTTCAAGATTCAACATAACAGATTCGCAAGCAAGAGCGAACGTGATACAAGGTGAATCCAGAACAAGTAAGAGAGACACAACGTTGCAAGCACGGATTCATATCTCACCTGAACGGGGACGAATTGGTGTCACCGCAAACTTTTGGATCTTGACGAATTTGAGCATAAAAGTGAAGCGATTCGAAGTTCTTTTCGTCGCAAATCGTTTTCTCCAGATTGAAGTGCAAGGTATTCCTCAAATCCTGAGTTTCTTGAATTGTTGATTGATTCGGTTATAGGTAGATTTACGTCTACATTCAGTTTATTTTGAAAAACTATTACCGGATTCGAAACAAGAACGAAGAGAGGATCATTTCTGTTCAAAAGTTTTTTAAAAAGGACAAGTTAAAGATTCTGGCGCGGTGGTTCCGTCGCCGGAAACCTAACCGCCGCCGGAATCTTCGTCGGAGTTCTTGTTTCGATTCCAGCAACTGAATGAAGAAGATGAAGATTGCCTATGTGTTCTTTACGTTTCCAGAGTTTTAGAGTGAGAGAGGGAGGAGAGCTTTCGGCCTAGAGAGAGAACGGAAGGGTAAGAATGAGCCTGAACCGGTTTCTCTTGCTTATATATGCTCACTCGACCGGTTCAGCCCATTCTTTAACTCTACCCGGTCCATTTCCTGCGTTTTAAGCCCAATAGCTGTTCTGTGCCATACCTGCTACGTGAACCCCCCCCCCCCCCCCATTCCTGCATATTCTTGCTGTGTTTTGGCTATTTACACCCCCTACCATGCCTTGAATGTCCTAGAAAATTCTCTAAAAGTTTGTAAAGACTTCTTAACATTTTTTGTGGTGTTCTTTATATTGGTTTTGTACTGGAAAATTTTGGAAAAAATATTGATATTTTTGTTTAATTCTTGAATTCGACTTTGAAAAAAACTTGTGAAAATGAACATGATTTGGATCCCAATTCTTGATATATGTTTGTAATTGGTGATGGGGGAGTTTGTGATGAATTGATCACTGTTTAGGTGTGTCTCTTGCTGTATAAGAATGAGTGTGATTAATTTCTTGCATTATAAGACATGTTATAAATAAATGTGTGGATGATGTTTATGTGTTTCATATCTTTTTAGTGTGATATTGACCTATAATTGTTCATATTGCTATAGTACCTAAAGCTATTTGAAAACAAGCATGACTTGAACAATTATAGGTCATGATCTTGTTTCCCACATTATTAGCATTTTAGGCCCCTTTGGTTGTTATTTTTTTACTTCTAATTTTCACTATCTTTCCATACCATTTTTCTTTGTTCATAGTCCCATCATTTTCATCTCTCTCTCTCTACTAACATTTTTACCCCTTGTTCCATGAGCATTACAAGCATTTCTCCATCCCACTTCCTCATCCTTTTATTTTTTTAGCACTTTAAATTTTCATGCAAAGATTAGAGTGTAACACTTAGGACTTTTTGTACTTTACTTTTATGCCATTTCAATTTCTTGCAAGACCATAGAATGTATCTAGGCCAATGATGTAAAGGACAATGGACTCTAATAATGTACACCGACACAAGCACCGACACATGCACACACACCACTTTAGGCATATGGCTAGAATACGCATGTTTAGATGTATGTTTAGGATTGTATGTTTAGATGTATGTTTAGGCTTTATACTTAGAAAAATCAATTTTCCAAAAAAAACTTAAACAAACTTCACTCAAATCTTTTTCCTAATAAACCTTGGGATCAAAATCCCATTGTAATTTTCCCTTTTATTTTCTTAATCAAATTTCAATGAACTTTAATCATACTTTGACTTTCTTTTGCAAATAACTAATTCCACCTCACAATTTCTAAATCTCATGCCCTTGAGGCCTCTTTCTATTCTTCAAAATCCCATTTTCAAACTTAAAATCAACCAACAAAAACAAAAACCTTTTTGAGAGAGAACTACGGTGGATTTGATCCCTTAAACGGGTACGTAGGCAAGGAACAAAATTCCTTCAATTCAACTAAAATAAAAATCCAAAAACATTCATCTCCCTCCAATTCTTCACTTAGAAACTCTTAGGTTTAAATAAACATTTTTCAAAATAGCATTTAAAAATAAAGCGCGCGCGTAGAAATTAAAGACGGTTCCTATAGGATACTATAGTCGTTATGGGTGCCTAACACCTTCCCGTAGCGAAAACAACTCCCGGACCTCGATTCTCAAGGGTTTTGCTTACTTTTTCCCTTCCCAAGAAAAAATAAGATATCACCGGTTTAAAAGGTTCAAATGTAATCAATGTTTGACACCCGAAAACCAAGATAAAATAGTAATCACTTCAACATATATCAACAATGAAAATTAAGCATTAACAACAAGTTTACAACAAATTTCACATACCCAAAATCATCACCTAATTATGATCACAAAAATTAACATCCAAAATCATCAAAATCATAATTCATTCAAATCAATTATGACCCATAAGTGAAAAAGTAGATTATAGCTTATTTAGTAGAACAAACCTATCCCCCTTACCTTGTATCCTCAAAAACTAAGCTAATCTTCAAGAATCTTCACCCTCTCCAATGAATCCTAGCTTTCTCTTCACTTTTTGTTAAATGGGTTCTTTCTCTTCTCTTCTATTCTTCTCTTCTCTTCTCTCTCAAATATCTCTAGCCTCTCTATTTGTGGGAATGTGTGAATGAATGACAATACCCTAATTCCCTCTCATGAGTTATCTATTTATACTCCCGTAATGGGCTAGGGTAACTATATTCATAATGAGCCTCAAAACTCTTATCACTTAATTTTAAAAAGTTACTACACACTTAACTCCTAAAACATCTCATTATCCTTTCCAAAATTACTAATTTACCCTTACTCGCAAAATGACCAAAATGCCCTTAATCTTAAAAATGACTAAAATACCCTTGTAGGCTAAAAATACTAATCCCAAGTCAAATACGCAAACAAGCAATTAAACACATATAAACACACATAATAAATAAATAAAATAATCCTAGCAAAAAACAGGCTATTACAGATTGTGTGGTAGCCTAAAGTCTGAAGAGGTCATTCAAAACTTGTATGGTTAGGTAAACAAGAAAATAAGTGAAAGGTGTAGATTTTGAGTTGGTATTTCAGGCACCAGATTGGAAAACATCGCAGTTAGTGACGACTGGACTAACTCAGTTGCGTGAACCAGTATAATTGCTTGTATCTTCTCTATCCATTAAATCCTTTATTTGATAGTTTAGAAGCATACACATAGTCAACCAATATATTAATATATCAAATTCACTTTGATAATACTTCAGATTCTTTAATTTGAACACCTTCTCAAGGTTTTAGAAGCAGCCAAAATTTTAAAATGAGCACAATTCAAACCTCCATTTCTTGTGACCAATATTTTTACTTTAATGTGAACTACGTTAAAGGATGCCACTCCTCTAGGTTTTTGTATATGGTGGTGCTGTTAATAAAGTTGGGACTTACACTCTCACATATAATTGAAACGAGGGAAATGTTGAATTTCTAATTTTTCATCTAAAGGTGTCACTATGCACACAAATCTTAGAACTTAATCACATACCCTAACGATCCCTAAAAAATTATAGGCAATAGAATAAAATTCATATGTACCATTTATAATTAAAGAAATACTTCAATCTTAAACTCTAATCTAAGTTCAATCTGCAGGCTAGTTATGTCACACTCCCTAGTGCAAGAAAGCATTAAGCATGAAAAATATAAAAATAAATATAACTCAGATCATAACTGACTAAACGTCCAAAAAATGAATACAAGTTCATCTTAGAACCCTAATAAAAAGGTGTTTAGTTACTTGTGATAACAAAATACATAATTAAAAATAAATAAAACCTACTTAAGAACAACAGTTGAGGAGGTGTGTGACTTGTCCTTGATGCTCCAAGTGTTTTCCTTCCTCTTGAACCTCCAAATTCTTAATGAATATTTTTTTTGGAAGGAGTTGTATTTATAGTCATATTTTCTGCTGGGTTTAGGTTAAGAGCAAAGTGCTAATTTTTTCTTGAATTTTTAGGGGTTTTAGATTAAATAATATAAAAACCTTAAAAAAGATGTTCGAATTATATCATCTGAACATGGAGATTTTTCAGAATACAATGGGGACGTGAGAAAAGAGTAAAGTGGGAAAATAAATTGCCCTTTGTTTTTTAGAAAAGAGCTAACATCAAACTCTATCGAAAAATGTTTGGTGGAAAGTTCAATGAATGTATATATCTTGAGAGAGATAGTTATAAGATAATGAGGTTATAGATATGATAAGTTAGTGACGTTGAATGATGAAAAATACGAGGTGCCTAATTATCATTGTTAAACTCTTAAAATATGAGGTGTCTAAAATATAATATGCCTGAAACTTATGATTGAGTCTTAAATCGAAAAGTAATCAAAGAAGATTACAAAATCTTTTCATGAATGAAAACACATGTGCATTTATACGGGCATGCATATTTATGTTTGAAAGATAAGTCCAACACTATATAAATGATATAATAATTTGTTGGATTTCAAAGTAACACAATATTAAGTCTACACCCTCTATATAAATATCAAAAGGTGAAACTCATTCACAATCAATTCAATGAGAATATGTTTCGTAGATAGCTATTTGCAAAAGATATAGATAACAATTTCTAACAGGAAATGAAAAATTATTTAATTAATGAGCAATGCTATGTTTATTATTTCCCTTAATTTCATCATCCATGTAATATAATTCTACAACCATCAATTGTCCAATAGACAATTCATTAAATTATTTATTCCAAAATTACATATAAAATTAGATTTTATTCCAATTTACCTTTACTAAGAGAGTTAATACCTCTTAGCAAAGTAAACATACAGCAGAAAATTTAAAATGTTCATAATACAAAGAAGAGCATAAAAAAGGTCCAACCTTGAATGATTCAAATCTTTTCCACCAAACCATTCCTTTCCAAATCTTCCACTAACTGAATTGCTTAAAGTCACCAGCACAGAACTCGTAAAAAATCCCATAGAACTTGAACACCAAGATAATGAAGTACAAATACTTCTCATACTTTCAGGTGCTTCTGAGTAGAAAAATTCAAGCATTCCACCCAATGTAAGTGTATCAGATAACCCTAATAAAATGTATTGAAACAATAACCAAAACACAGATAGTGTTTTCCCATTCTTGAATGCTTCAAGCCTCTTGGATTCAATGACTGATGCCACAAACATTGATATTGATACTATTGCCAATCCAATTCCCATTCTAAAAAGTGGTTTGTAAAATTTGTTATTTGTAGTGTCTCTGTGTTTGTTCATTTTTTTGAATTGTTCAAATATGATTATGAAAGTGAGTGATATAATAATTGGCACAAATGCTATAGATTGTGTGGGGATTGTGAAATTGTGTAGTGTTCTGTTCATGAGGTTTCCTTGTTGCACTGAGAATGTTAAAATTTGACATACGCAACAGTTCATCATGATTGTGGTGACAAATATTGGGAGAAGGCCTATGAAGGTTTTTGTTTCCTTAACTTGAGCAACACCAATGTTTTGATCCATCAATGCTTTGTTCAGAAACCTGCACAATTATAACATTTTACATTATTATATGATTCTTAATTTCTGTTTATTTATTTTATTTTTTGATTTCCCCAGTAAATTAAAATTTGACAGGATGGAATTTCAAAGATACAAATTCATGGCCCCAACATTATAATGGATTATTTGAAATTCATGGTGGATGATTTTTTTATTGTGGGATGAAAAGTTAGAATTAGACACATCTATATAAAAAAAAAACTAGTAATATTCATACAACAAATGTCATCAACTAGTAGAATATAAAATAAAAAAAAATGAAAGAAGCTTAAAACAACTATGGCTATGTCATAAACTATTTATATAAATCCTCACAAACAGTCTCACATGCACTTATATTATTAAATAAATTTATTATAATTAATCTAAATGGGCCGTTAATTCAATCGTGTAATTAACAAGATCATCGGAAGATAAATAGCTTACTTGAATTTATCATGGGATTGCTCTCTAGCAAGTAATAGTTCTGTGGCATCATGATTCAAACTTCCACCAGTTGACACCTTTATATTCTTAGCTGAAGCAACAAATGTCTTGAAACAGAAAATACAAAAAAATAAGTTAAAATTAGAAATATACATCAATAAATAAACTAAACTTTACTATTTTTTGTATAGATTTTAATGTAGATACATTGTTTATTACTGAAAAAAAAGATTTTGTATAGATTTTAATGTAGATACATTGTTTGATACTGTAATAAAAGAAGAACATTGTCAACAACTCAACAAATCACCTATAACTTTAGATGTTGTTTTAACAGAAGTCAAATATTTTTAGTAGTCCTATTATTATGATTGATTGACAATATAAAAAATCTTGACACTGACGTTGTATATAAATTATTATTTTTTATATTGCAAACATGTATATCACCTGAATGATCCGCATTAAAGGACTTCCAGAAGGTCGTTTATATCTATACAAAGCAAATCCAGACACAAAAGTGCACAATGCTAAACTTGTAACAAAAAGCAATATAAAAAAACTTGTGCTCCACCCATATTTTTGTTCAACTGGAACCATAACACATGTTGCCAAAAGTCCTCCTGTGCACAAACTAAAGAAATACCAACTGAAGTAAGAGGAAATGAGGCTCTTGTTGCTTTGATCAAGTTGATCAGCACCATGTGCAGCTAAGGTAGCTCTCATTCCACCAAGTCCCGCTGCTATAGAATAAAGTCCAGTAAAAAGAAATAGAGTTTGAATATAGGATGGTTTTTTGTTTTCTGGTGGTTGCAAATTAGGGTTCTGGGCTTGGTATGTTAGCATCATTAGCCCCTGCATTTCAAAGAAAAAAAATTGTAGGGTAGAAGAATTATAAAATAAAAACTTGTAAACTAAGGTTTTAACGAAATTGTGATTAATGTAAGAATGTTGTAACTTATTTCCTAATTGGATATAAATTTTGAAGTCATGTAATACATGTATCTGGACATTCTTAATATGTGATATATTTTGTGTCACATAAATACAAAATAAAAGACGACCAATGTTTCGAACTTATTACTTTTTATTTATATGTTAAACCCTACCGAGATTCTACACAGACTAGTGATATGGCCAAATTGGTGGTTATAAGTGGAGGACAATCATCGTCTGAGCCAAATTTTGGGTTGAGTATCATTTAAACTCGAAGATATATGTTGTTGGTTGTAGTATTTTACATTTATTGTTGGAATTTCCTTGCATTTGGAATTTTCTATGGCGTCTGCAATTAGTCTGCTCAATTCATTGGATAAAGATCAAACGACACACAACATAACCTTGACAAATTTGAAAATTAGAATCCCAATTATCTGATCTTAATCTACAGTTGAGATCAGAAACTAAAGTAACTATTAACTATAAAGAATCCATTTATGTCAGGACATGTGCTTCTAGGGATCTATAATTCTAGGTGTAGAAGATAATAAATACATCATTCAGTCACTGTTATAAGCCAAAAATAAGTTTTTAGATTCATTGAATAACTTATGTATCTGATCAATATTATAGATCAAATTCATCAGTATCTAAAAAGTGATTTGTTGCTTATAATAGTGACCGGAAGTTGTACAATTTTGTTATTTGAACATTCAAATATAGAAACACACGCTACATGTGTTTGAACAATATATTAAAGAGAAAATGAGATTTCCATACCATCAATTGCAAGGTAGCAGAAACTACGAATGTAGTGAATCTTGTTATGTAAGAGTCACTAATAAACCCCCAAAAAATGCTAAGCAAAAAGGCCGTTCCCAAGAAGTTGGTAACCATGTTTGAAGATTCAGCAACTGAATAATGCATTGACTTGAAAAAATAGTCAACTAAGGTTACTCCATTGCATGATGTGATCAAGCTTAGCATCACCTCTACAACTGCAGTCATAAAAATGGTCATTTATTTGTTAATAGGGATCATGTCATAATCATATTTTTACTTTCTCGTGACTCTTTACTAAATGATTTAATATAATCAATCAATAATAAAACCAGTGGTTGAATTTGTGAATAAATATGCAACTTTTTCATATTACTTTTTAAAGCTTACAAATTACAAAGCAATGAGATTCTCACTTAGATAGTGGAATTTGAAACCACATTGTCGTGAGTTATATGTTGCTTTCTTACAAACCAATCCGACCAATCTTTGGTGGCCACAGTCTTCAAACCCTCATATTTATTTATGTAATAAGTAATAATGTATGCACACAGTAAAAAATGTTTTTCATTGTTAATTTCCTGATTTTAATTTCAGATATATTTATCATGATTTATTTTTCATTAATTTTCATATGTTCCTCAGTTTGAGATTATTCGATTTGAGGAATTATTGGTACTAAATGTTGACACATCTCCTAGTCAGAATTTGAAGATTAATTCACCACGTTAGATGACCTTATTGGTATAAATATAATTTTTTAAAATAAAAAAGAGTGTCGAGTATATCAATAAATTCCCTTTGAAATTTTTTGTATAAGTCATAATTTATTTTTATAAGATCCATAAAAAAAAAAAAGGGAATATCCATAATTTTTATATTAATCTTTTATACATAAAGACGTTGGGTCGCCCCTGTCCTCGTGAGCTTAGCTCAATTGGTAAGGACAATGCATAAAATATGCAATGTCCGGGGTTCAAACCCCAGCCACCACAAATAAAAATAAAAAAAAAAAGACGTTGGGTCGCCCCTCTATAAAAATGACCTTATCTATTCATTTTAGTTGCCACTGTGTCAGGTAGCCTAGTGGCTAGAATTCATCTTATAAGGTGAATAAGGGGGGTGTCCGGGGTTTGAATCCCGGCCCCTACATATAATTGTCCTACCAACTGAGCTCTGCTCACGGGACAAAAATATTTACATGCTCAATATTGTAAGACTGGGCTCTCAAAATTTTAAACAATATTTACTTGAGATTGATTAGTCCATTTCCTATTAATTAATATAATCCAAATAATAAACTAAAGAAACATGTAAGGAATCAACAAGAAATTTTCGCTTACCACATGCAATAGAAGCAGCTCTTACTCCGCCATGCTTTCTTTGATCTGCCTTCTTGCCTTTGTAGTCAATATAATTGTCACTTCCAATAGTGCTTAGCTCTGGGTCCTATACATATTTGAAATCAAGTCAAAGGAAAAATAAGAAAAAATTTCACAAAATTAAAATTAAGAAACCATGCAGAAAATATCAAATGATACATTAGAAACAATTCCCTATCACTTTTGCTCTATAAGCCTATTTCAACGCCAAAGAAAAGTGGGATATGAGGTCTATTGTGTTTTCTGAAACATATCATGGATGAATGAAAGGGTATGACTGTTGTTACTCACTATAGGTTCTTTTATGAAAGATCAAATCAAAAAGTGACTTAATAAGATTGGTATTCTGATTTAAATATAATATATTGATATTGATGCCTCTACAAAAGGATGAGAGTTTAAATAATAAATAATTTTATAAGAAAATTATATCAAGAAAATTCATTGTACCAAACAATTAATTCCTATCTATTTTTATATTATTTTTGCTTTAATGTTTAGTCAAAAAATACAAAATGTACATTTTTTTCTTTACAATTTTAAAGAAGAAAAAAAATTAGATAATCAAGTACTTTTGGGTTTCTATGGTAAAAACATAAGTAGTTACGAGATTTAATATATATTTGGATATATCCTTTCTAAAATTTATAGTATAATGACAAAAAAATAATTCTTTATATAGTCAAATCAAATTCACAATATATAAGGTATGAGTGTAAAAATAATTCTTTTATAGTCAAATCAAATTCACGATATATATGCTAAGAGTGTAGTATACATATATGCTAAGTGTGTAATAGGATTTTATCAATTTTTTTTTGTGGTGGTCGGAGTTTGAACTTATCAATATTTTTTGTGGTGGTTGGGAACCCCGAACCTTACATATATTATATTATGCATTGTCAATACCAACTGAGCTAAGTTCACGAACAAATTTTTATCAATATACATAGTCAGGCAGAAGGTTGAAATGATTTTACCTAATTAAATTTAATTTTGTGGCTAAAGTAATTTTGGTAAATATAATACGTATTCATTATTGATTTAAGTTATGTTGATTAAAGCTTTTTTTTTTGTAAGAATGTTGATTTATGCTATGCAATGAAGATTTGTTTATGTTATGAGTTGATTGTGCTCGATATGAATATTTCACCATTAGTATATCGATCTGTCTGGTTTGATTTTTTGGAAATGATGTGCATCTAAGCTTTGGCCTAATTTAAGATAGCCATTGAATGCAGAGAAAAAAATGGTTGCTGAAGCTTATGGAATGCTCGTGAGTTATTTTTTACTCCACACACTGGCAGCATGAAGATCATCAAGGCTTTGATTTATTCACATGATGACATTTTGCCTCTATATGATTGTGTTTCAAAGAAAAGGGTTTGTTTTTCTAAATCTAATAAAATTTCTGAATACTAATACAAGAAGTTGATTATACTAACTAAAACTGTTATGATTAATGCAAACAAACAAGTGATCCTTGAGGCACTTAGAAGGAAGAATGTGTTACTTCTATTTTCAGGCCTAGAGCTCTCAACCGACGAGCTTCTAATACTCGAACAGATCTGTAACGAATCAAAGGCGTATGACAAGACAATAGATATGAACTAGTTTGAATCCATATTGTGGACCAAACATCTAAATGGACAAAAATTAAAAAATGAAATTTGAGAATCAAAGAGAACGTATTCCATGGTTTTTGGTGTATCATCCTTCATTGATAAGAAAGGTAGTGGTTTGGTTCATACAGAGTGAATGGAAATACAAGAACAATTTATGACAAAGTATAAAATGATAGTCATAAAAGTAACATAAATACTTTTTTTTAACTTAATTATTAAAGATATGCTCTAATGACCATGAATTAAAGGTCAAATTAGTCCATGTGAACTTAGCTCAGTTGGTAGGGACAATGCATAACATATACATGGGTTGGAGTTCGAACCCCAAACACCCCACTTCTCCATATTTAAAATGTGTGAGCTCTAGCCACTAGGCTACTTGAACCAAAAAAAGAAGAAGGAATTAAAGGTAAAATTAAGAAAGAAGAAGATGATGTAAACATTATTTTCAAATTCCTTGTTTTATTTCATTACGATCATCTTAGAGTACAAAACCACAACTATATGGTTCGTGAAAGTAGAAAATGTAAAAGATACAAATTATTGAATTTCAATACAATTACGAAATGAAAACTTATTGAATTTTCTAGTAAAATGTTACGAGCACAACACTCAAACACATTCACAGGAACCTACCAGGGATCCATGATGTAGAAGACTTAAGCCAACTAATTGACACCAAGGTTCATGAGGATGTGTGCAAATATTATATGTTGCACAATCATGATTAGAAGTACACATTCCCCTAGGAAGTTTTGGGAGGGCTCCGCTGACTGTCATTGATGAATAAATGATGTTAGTAAAATGAGATAAAACATTTTAGAGTATGTACCTAAGAAAACTTTTGAAGGATAAAAAGTGGCTTACTTTCGAGGAGACTTTCAACAACAAATGGAGAAATAAAGACAATCATAATATAAACATACTTTACAATTTTAGTCATACCCTTTGCATAATGAGATATAATATGGTTTTATCACTTTATGATTTATAAAGCCTACTCACACCTTAAATACATTAAATTGCATAAGAGCAGGATCTCATTCTCATTCCTCATCATTATTAAATGTGGAGTATGTTTTCTTTTAGCACAAAGAGTAACGTGGTAATATAAAACATTATAATTAAACCTCTATTGAGTACAAGAAAGTGTTATGTTTGTCTTTTTATCACCCTTAGTAACAAGGTCAAATAAAGAAACTTACCAATTATAAGAATTCATTCTTATTTTACAAAGTTTTTTTTATTCTATAACATTTCACGAAAAAGGAAAATTATTGTTGGATTTCATGTGAACTCTAGGCGGTGACAAAGCTATAACTACTGTATTTATTAGTGTTTTCCTTTATTTTTAAAATCTTAATAGGAATCTATTAGCAATATTAATAAATAAAATATTTAATGGTGGATCTTAAAGGTGTTAAAAAGTAAGTTTTAATGCATTTAATGCATATGCAAAGTTAGTCATGGATAAAGCATTGAGTTGTTCAATGGTGATAAAGCATTGAGTTGTTCAATGGTGATGTACATCATCTTTGCACAAAATGAATGACGGCATCATACTAACAAGTTGATTACCGTCATTTTTGGTAAAAAATAAAGGGCTTGTTTTGGTTATTACAAGCAATTTAAAACAGAAATCCTAGGACATTTTTTGCATTTGTTTTTCAAACGTTCATCAAGTTCATAGGCTGCTTTACGAACAGGACGAGACCATATGGCGTCATTCGACAGAAAAAGGGTTTTAAAAGCAAAGTAAAGGCATAAATTTAAAATTGCAGAAACTTAAAGGAAAGATAAAATACAATGCATTAAAAATAAAGGTGGTTCGACAAATCCTTTACATACATTCTATATGACTCTTTTCTCTCGCGCCGGTACTTCGAGTGTTTTAGAATTTTGTATAGGTGATTTGCGACCCGTTTTCCCTATGGAAAACTACTATTTATACATAATAAAATAACTGGAAAAAGTACAATACCACGATTAGCACTCCTTCCATGTAGACAACCACTTGTCTCCCACGTTCTCCATTGAGGAAACCGCTTCTCTTTGAAATTCGAATCTTCCCGCCTCAATCGAAGTTGCTTGAGTTCGACGGTTTTGCATCTCTGACTCGTATCTTGTCGAACCTTAAGGCTTCTAGACTCTTTCGTGCTAAGTCCAACATTTATTCGAAACTCCTCAATTTGAAGGAAAATACTTCGATTCCTGCAAAGATAAAAGTCAACTAATGTTGACCATATTAAACAAGCCTTGTGAAAATACAAGCTAACAAATTTCCCCCCTAGAAATGCCATTTTTGACTGAATAATTTCGAAAAGGAGAGAATTGGATTTTTTTAAAAACTCTGTATTTCAAAGCATTATGTCATGGTAATCATGACTTTTTAAAGTAGTCTTTTCAGGTTTCTTTTACCAAACGATCTCAGGATTTTGTGGGCCACTACTTCCGAACTTGAAAAGTTAATAGAACCTTTCCATTTACCCCGAAACGCCACGCATCCCTCGATGTCTTTTCATCTTCAATTTCACTTGTTTTCCCATTTTCTTCTTCATTACAGTGTCTCCTGTTGGAACAAAATGTGTTTAACAATGAACCTTAAAGAGTTTTGATGATAACAAGGTATTAAAAATTGTAAGTTGGACTAGCTAATATTTGTTCAAGTGTACAGGACCACAGTTAAAAAGTTACATCATTGATTGGTTCTGAATGAGCAAATAAAGAGCAAAAGAAAATGAAGCTTAGATGATTCTGAAGGCAAAGCGCTCCTGAAGTCAAGCTGCTCCTGAAGAAATAGCGCTCCTGAAGAAAAGCTGCTCCTGAAGAATAGTGCTTCTGAAGACAAGAGGTCCAGAAGCCACACCATCAGAAGCTACAGAAGCTGCCTCATCAGAAGCTGCATCATCAGAAGTCATTTCACCAGAAGCTGAAGATCAACTGGATTTGCAAAACATTCAAAGATTGAAGAATCTACATTGCAAAAGCTGTCTATTGGTTTCGAAAACACAGCAGAAAATCAGTGGAACATTGCAACGGTCATTTCAAAGGTGTTTGAAGGCATGTGCTTGCAATTTGGACGAAAGCATTGACATTGTACTATTGTACGAATTGTACAACCACGTTCTCCACTACTCTGTTTTGTGTCCACGCTACAAGACAAGAAAACAGCTCCAGAATACGGTCTCGCCTGCATATATGTTCCTTTGGATAAGGAATGGATTTCAAATTGGTTCTTCATAGGACAACAACCAAATCAGGCAAAAGATCATTGGTGAAAGATCAAGCTTCAACAACGACTCTTTGGTGTGCTGGCAATTTCACAACGTCTCTTTCACACCTCTATATAAAGGAGTGAAGACATAGAGTTTTGGTAATGCAAGAACGCTGAACGAAAGACTCATAACATTTTTACTAGTGCCAAATCTCTGCTGAAATTGTTC
Organism: Medicago sativa; assembly: GCF_051527215.1. NCBI lineage: Eukaryota > Viridiplantae > Streptophyta > Magnoliopsida > Fabales > Fabaceae > Medicago > Medicago sativa. The sequence goes on along the minus strand of NC_140755.1, from coordinate 32,459,128 downwards.
TGCATTCACTTAGAATTTCTGTGTCTCAAAGTCATATCTTAGAAATTCTTAAGTCCATTGAGTCTGTATCTGATTTGTATTGAGAGCACCTCTGATTGTATATCAAGTGTTCAACCTTAAACAATTTTCTGTGTAATTTTGTTTAGTTAGGAAGTCTCTTGCAGTTGTGCTTGAGCAGGAAGTCTCTTGATTGTGTTCTTGAGCAAAGGAAGTCTCTAGCTTGTGTGCTTGAGCAAAGGAAGTCTCTTGCTTGTGTGCTTGAGCATTTGTAATCAGATATTACTCATAGTGAAATCTCCTTGGAAGTGCAAGGGGGACTGGACTACTTCCGGATTGTGGAAGGAACCAGTATAATTGCCTTGTGTCGTTCTTCTTCTCTCTCTGTTTTATTCCGCTGCATTTAGATTCTGATTATCACTTCAGAAGCTGTCTCACTTAGCTTCTGATCAGTGTGTTCAGTTTTTAGGAGAAACGAAGAATTTTTCAAAACACAATTCAACCCCCCTTCTTGTGTTTTTCTCACCTTCAATTGGTATCTAGAGCCCTGGTCTGTTGTGTAACACTTAACCGTGCAACAGTCAAAGATCTGAGAAAAACATGTCTACTCCTCCTCCTACTGGTTCTGGTGATACTAGCTATAAACATGTCTCACATGATTATAGTGATAGTAAGAAATCCAGTGTTGGAAAGATTCCAAAATTCAATGGAGATGCTGAAGAGTTCTCTTGGTGGAAGACCAACTTTTACAGTTACATCATGAGCCTAGATGAAGAATTATGGGATATTCTGGAAGATGGTGTTGGTGATTTAGTCCTTGATGAAGAAGGAGCTGCTGTGGATAGAAAGAAACATACTCCAGAACTGAGGAAACTTTACAAGAAGCATCATATTATCAGAGGAGCCCTTGTCACTGCCATACCCAAAGCAGAATACATGAAGATGAGTGACAAATCCACTGCTAAAGCTATGTTTGCTTCTCTCTGTTCAAATTATGAAGGGAGCAAGAAGGTCAAAGAAGCAAAGGCTCTCCTGCTCGTACATCAGTATGAGTTATTCAAGATGAAGGATGATGAAACTATTGAGGAGATGTACTCAAGGTTTCAAACCTTAGTTTCTGGGCTACAGATTCTAAAGAAGAGCTATGTTGCTTCTGATCATGTAAGCAAGATACTCAGAAGCTTACCTGCCAGATGGAGACCAAAAGTGACTGCCATTGAGGAAGCTAAAGATTTAAACACTTTGAGTGTCGAAGATCTTGTTAGTTCTCTCAAAGTTCATGAGTTAAGTCTTAATGAACATGAGTCTACTAAGAAGAGTAAATCAATAGCTCTTCCATCCAAAGGCAAGTCATCAAAAGCTCTCAAAGTGGTTGAATCTGAAGAGGAAGAACAGTCAAGTTCAGATTCTGAACCAGATGCTGCTGAAATGGCCATGCTCTCAAACAGACTTCAATATCTGGCCAAGAAGAACAGAAAGTTTCTCTCCAGAAGAGGTAACTCCAGAAGCTCAAAGAAAGAAGATCATAAGGGATGCTTCAACTGTAAGAAGCCTGGACACTTCATTGCTGAATGCCCTGATCTTCAAAGAGAAAAGTCAAAGGACAAGTCAAAGAGGTCTACATTCAAACCAAGCAAATTCAAGAAGCAGATTAAGCAGAGTTTAATGGCTACCTGGGATGATTTGGGTAGTGAATCTGGATCTGATAAAGAGGAAGCTGATGAAGATGCAAAGGTAGCTGTTGGGTTGGTAGCAACAGCAACTTCAGAAGCTGGATCAGATTCAGACTCAGAAGATGAAAACGAGGTATATTCCAAAATTCCCAGAGATGAACTTGTTGAGTCACTTAAAGAACTTCTTACACATTTTGAAGTAAGAACCAATGAGTTGAAGGATTTAAAAGAAAAATATGCTGATTTGGTACAACAGCAAAAATCAACTCTATTGGATCTGAAAGCTTCTGAACAAGGACTTAGGGGCTTTGACTTCATGTGTAAAACATATGAAGATCAGCTCAGGTTCTTATGTCAGAAGCTACAAGAAAAGTGTAATGAAAAACCTTTAAGTAACCATGAAATTGCTCTTGAAGATTTTATTATATCTGGCATTGACAGAAGCAGAGTAGCTTCTATGATTTATAGCATTTACAAGAACAATGGCAGAGGAATTGGTTTTCCAGAAGTGAAACTTGAGAAAACCAATCTAAAATTTTGTTGTGAATGCATCAAGGAAGGACTGAAAACCTTCTTTGTACCAGAAGGGGCTGAGTTGGAAACTGTTGTTCAATCAGAACCTGAAACTTCTAGTTCTAAGGCTAAGATTACCTCAAAGCCAAAGAACTCTAAGTCAAAGGCTATGATCAAATCTGATTCCAAGACTACAAAGGTTAGGATCCTGAAAAGATCAGAACCTATTCCTCAGAGTCTGGTGAAACCAAAATCTGGGGTTCTGAAGTCTAAGTTTCAGAAGAAGACAGTTACTGCTTCTGAAGTACCAAAACCTAAGGTGATGGTTAATCAGAAGCAACCCAACTCACAGCACAAGGTACAAGAAGTGAAGAGTAAAGCCTTAAGTACTAACCTTCCAGGACCCATAGAACAATGGGTACCTAAATCTAAAAATGTCAATGATGCAGGTATGTCTAAGAGCAGTGCCAAAGCAAAGATCATGGTACCTAGACAGCGGTTGCTCAAGACACATGACAGGAGACAAGTCCATGTTCCTCAGCCTAACAATGAAAGAGGGAGGAAATGTGAAATTTGGAGGCAACCAGTCAAGCAAGATCATAGGTACAGGAACTATTGGTAATTCCTCTACCTCAATTAATAATGTATGGTTGGTAGATGGTCTTGAACATAATCTTTTGAGCATTAGTCAATTCTGTGATAATGGTTATGATGTGTTTTTTGAAAAACCCAACTGTACAGTAATCAACAAGGAAGACAAATCCATTGTGTTCAAAGGAAAGAGAGTTGACAATGTCTATAAAATCAATTTTTCTGAACTGGCTGATCAGAAGGTGTTTTGCCTACTATCAGTGAATGATAAGAAATGGATGTGGCACAGAAGGTTGGGACATGCTAACTGGAGGTTAATCTCTAAGCTTAGTAAGTTACAACTTGTGAAAGGGCTACCAGACATTGACTATCATTCAGATGCACTCTGTGGTGCATGTCAGAGAGGGAAAATTGTGAAATCATCTTTTAAAACCAAAGATATTGTTTCAACCTCAAGACCTTTCGAATTACTCCATATTGATTTATTTGGACCAGTGAGTACTGCATCCTTATATGGAAGTAAATATGGATTAGTCATTGTTGATGATTACAGCAGATGGACTTGGGTGAAATTCATAAAGAGTAAAGATGTTGCGTGTGATGTATTCAGTAGCTTCTGCACTCAAATTCAATCTGAAAAAGAATCAAAAATTTTGAAAGTCAGAAGTGATCATGGTGGAGAATTTGAAAATGAGCCATTTGAAGCTTTTTGTGAAAAACATGGAATTTTCCATGAATTCTCTTCTCCTAGAACACCACAACAAAATGGGGTTGTAGAGAGAAAGAATAGAACTTTACAAGAAATGGCCAGAACCATGATTCATGAAAACAATTTACCAAAACATTTTTGGGCAGAAGCAGTGAATACAGCATGTTATGTTCAAAACAGGATCTATATCAGACCTATTTTGGAGAAAACAGCATATGAACTCTTTAAAGGAAGAAAACCCAATATCTCTTACTTTCATCAATTTGGATGTACATGTTACATTCTGAACAACAAGCTCTACCTAAAGAAATTTGATGCCAAGGCCCAAAGAGGAATCTTTTTAGGTTACTCTGAAAGGTCAAAGGCATACAGAGTGTATAATTCAGAAACACTCTGTGTTGAAGAATCTATGCACGTTAAATTTGATGACAATGAGCTTGAAGATAAAACTTTAAAGCAAGATGAAAGTTTTGCAGAGATACAGGTTCCTGAAGTTACTCCAGAACCTGATCAGATAGCTGAATCTGAAGATAGTCCAGAAGCTGAACCCACATCAGAAGCGCAAGATGAAGCTGCTTCTGATGAAGCACAAGATGGCTCACATCAAGCAGATCCTCCCAGAAACACATTCAAACACAAGTCTTCACATCCTGAGGAGCTAATCATTGGAAACAAAGATAGTCCAAGAAGAACTAGATCACATTTCAGACAAGTAGAGTCAATGATTGGACTAATCTCAATGATTGAACCTACAACAGTTGATGAAGCACTTTCAGATGATGGATGGATCCTAGCTATGCAAGAAGAGTTGAATCAATTTCAAAGAAATGATGTGTGGGATCTGGTACCCAAACCTCAGCACAAGAACATTATTGGAACAAAATGGGTATTCAGAAACAAACTGAATGAACAAGGTGAAGTAACAAGAAACAAAGCCAGACTTGTTGCACAAGGGTATAGTCAACAAGAAGGCATTGATTACACTGAAACGTTTGCTTCAGTTGCAAGATTGGAAGCAATCAGGTTACTTCTTTCCTATGCAGTTAATCATGGCATAATATTATATCAAATGGATGTCAAGAGTGCATTTCTAAATGGTGTCATAGAAGAAGAAGTGTATGTCAAACAACCTCCTGGATTTGAGGATATTAAATATCATGACCATGTTTTTAAACTGAAGAAATCACTATATGGCTTGAAACAAGCTCCCAGAGCTTGGTATGATAGACTAAGTAATTTCTTAATCAAGAATGATTTTAAAAGAGGACAGGTTGATACTACACTCTTCAGAAGGACCCTTGGGAAAGATATTCTTGTTGTGCAAATATATGTTGATGATATAATATTTGGTTCTACTAATGCATCTCTTTGCAAGGAATTTTCTGATTTAATGCAGGATGAATTTGAAATGAGCATGATGGGAGAGCTGAAGTTCTTCCTTGGCATTCAAATCAATCAATGCAAAGATGGAGTCTATGTTCATCAATCAAAGTACACAAAGGAGCTTCTGAAGAAGTTCAAACTTGAAGATTGTAAAGTGATGAACACTCCAATGCACCCAACGTGCACCTTAAGCAAAGAAGATGAAGGAGCTAAAGTAGATCAGAAGATGTATAGAGGTATGATTGGTTCTTTGTTATACCTCACTGCATCTTGGCCAGATATTTTATTCAGTGTATGCTTGTGTGCAAGATTCCAATCAGATCCTAGAGAATCCCATATGACTGCTGTCAAGAGAATCTTCAGGTATTTGAAAGGAACAACTAATCTTGGACTCCTTTATAGGAAATCCTTAGATTATAAGCTAATTGGATTCTGTGATGCTGATTATGCTGGTGATAGGATTGAAAGAAAGTCAACCAGTGGCAATTGTCAATTTCTGGGTGATAATCTTATATCCTGGGCTAGCAAAAGACAAACAACTATTGCTATGTCTACAGCAGAAGCAGAATACATCTCAGCTGCAAGTTGTTGTACACAACTACTTTGGATGAAACATCAGTTGGAAGATTATCAGATAACTGCTAACAGTATTCTCATTTATTGTGATAATACTGCTGCTATTTGTTTGTCTAAAAATCCAATTTTGCATTCAAGAGCTAAGCACATTGAAATCAAACACCATTTTATCAGAGATTATGTTCAAAAAGGAATTTTAGATATACAATTCATTGATACTGAAAATCAATGGGCTGATATATTTACTAAGCCTTTAACTGTTGAAAGATTTGATTTTATAAAGAAAAATTTGAACATGCATTACGTGTCTGATTAGATGTTTGCTTGCTCCTGAACAGGATTTTAGGTTCTGAAGTTAGTTCAGAAGCAGTAGTCCATCAGAAGCTCTTTATTGAGGTTCTGAGGAAAACTCGCTTCTGATGATGACGTCAGCATCTGAAGTCCAGAAGCTGGATTTATTGCTTCTGAATAGTTGAATTAGTGGAAACGTTGGGAGTTACTTTTTAAAAGTAACTTCTGGCCCACTAACTTGGTAGTTACTCTATGAACTTCTTACGTGGCCTGTATGTGTTGGTGTATAACTAAAAGGGCAATGATGATTTAATAGCTTTGAAAGTACTTTTCACGCGCCCCCAATTTTGTCATTAATGTTATGTTTGTTTGTCTCTTTTGAATTGCAATCGTTTTACTTTTAACACTTTGTCAATTCACACACTACTCACTCACAACAAACACATTTTGCTCTCAAACCTCTTGCGAAGTAAGCGCAAAAACCTTAGAACCCTAAATTCTCTAAATCTTCTTCAATCATCATCAAATGGCATCATCAAGTTCTAAAGTTTCAGAATCTACTTCAAGCAAGCAAGGCGCAACAGAATCTGGGTCAGTCTACAAAGAAAAGACTATGGATATTTCATGGAATTCCTTAATCGTCCAAATAGAATCACCGGTGGATTTCACTTCACTTAAGAAGTACAAAGTGAGCATGGAAGGATTGATAGAAACTCAGAAGCTGTCTGAGTATTTCAAGATGCTAAATGGGCCAACTTATGTGAACTTGGTCAAAGACTTTTGGTTAAAAGCTGAAGTGTACAATGAAAAGCCTGTGAAGGTAGCAGGTAAACAAGCTGGGTCAAAGAAAGGAAAGATGGAGATAGAGTTGAATCCCACTTCCTTCAGTAGCCTTGAGATAAGGTCTGAAGTGATGGGTATTCCCGTAACCATCACAGAAGAGATAATAGCTAAAGCTTGTAGAATGAATGCAGAAGGAAGGTTTCAAGAAATAGTTAAGAAGGATGATGTCCTGCTGCAAAGCTACTACAACACTCTTCTGGGTGGTAACAAAGATGCTAAGCCTTCTGAAATGGAAATTCATCACAGGATGTTGGTGAAATTCTGTACTGATTGCTTCTTTCTAAGAGCAGGAGGGTCTGACCAACCAAATCATCAACAGAAACTGGCAATCTACTTCATGGCCATGCTTGAGAAGATTAATTTCCCCAGATATGTCATGGATTATCTCTGCTGGGCTATTAATGAAGGCACTGTCAAAGGAAGGAAACAAGTGCCCTGTGGAAGATTGTTATCAGAAATCTTTTATCAAGGAAGAGTGCTGGATTTCTTGAAAAAGACAAGAGATGCTTCTGATAAATGCTTCGAAGTTTCTACTGCTGAGAAGACTATCAGTAGCAAGACATTGCATTCTATGCATGTTTTCAAGACAGCCCCTAAAGATGAAAAGTGGTTGGAGATGACCACAGAAGAAACTGAGATTATCAGGGACTTTCCTTCCATCTTTAAGGAAAGTAATCCTGAACACTTAGCTAAATTAGTAGCTGAGTACGTCTTGGAGGAAAATGCGAGTTCTCAGGAGGAAGCTGCTCTTGCTAAAGGGAAAGGCAAGAAGGCCAAGGCAGTTGCTGTGTCAGAAGCTGCTGTTTCTGATGCACCTAAAGGAAAGAGAGCCAGAACTAGTTCAGAATCTGATGCTGCCCCTACTAAAGGAAAGAGGGCCAGAACTAGCACTGAGTCAGAAGCGGCTGTTGCTAAAACCAAAAGGCAAAAAGTTGCTTAGTCTGAAGATGAATCTGTTTCTGCCAGTGTTAAAGGAAAGATACAGAAGGTTGGTAATGCTTCTATTCCTCAGAAAAGAAGAAAAGGTAAGGCAGATTTGGTAATCACCGAAGAGCAGCTGGAGGAAGCTCTTGAAGAAATAGAGAAAGAAGAGGCTGAGCCCAAGCTGAAGAAGAAGAAGGCTCCCCTTCAACTTGTGAGTCCTATGGTTGAGATGACTCCAAGAAAGAAAAGGATGGCAGATGAACATGCTTCTGATATTTTATCAAGCAAAAAGGAATTATAATCACAATACATTCAACAAAGAGATGACAAGCTCAAGACCTTGGGTATGGAAGACTGTGATAGGTTCTTCAAAGAGAAATTGGCCGAAGTAAGAACAATTGCTGGTAAGACTGATGAAGACAACGAGGAAGAAGAAATGATGATCATTTTTGAAGATGCTCCAGAAGATGGAACTTCAGAAGCAGTAGATAACTCTGCAAAGTTATCTAAGGTATCTCAAGTTTCTCACACATCTTGTAGCACATTCTCTATTCCTTCTGAAGACACATCCTTTTTAGATCACCTAGAAAGTCATTATCTAGGTGAACTACCTCAATCTGGTTTTACCACAACCTCAGAGAAAGCCTCTAAGACAACTCCAGAAGCAGCTGCTTCTGATAAAGTTGTTTCAGAAGACCCCCCTCAACAAAAACCTTCACCAGAAAAAGCCTCTTCACCCTCTACAACTTCATCACCCCCAATTGTTCCTGAACCATTTGTTCCTGAACAACCAACTCCTCAAAAGACCGTTCCTGAACCATCAGTTCCTGAACAGTCAGTTACTAAACCCACTTCTGAACCTGAACCTGAAACTGCCGCTCCTGAACACATTGTTCCTGAGCTAACTTCTGAGGATGATCAAAATGATCATGCCTCTGATATGGTAGTTGACCCCACTCCTGACCAACCATCAACCAGCCAATCATCAACTACAAATGACCAATCATCATCAAACCTACCAATTATTCCCCTAGCCCCTCCAAAACCCTCTAAACAACCTTCACCTCCCACCATATACCTGGATTCTCAAGTTCTAAAGGATGTGTGGGAAGATATTGCTTCTGAAGTTCTCAGACTGATAGCAAGTAGAAATGACCTGGGTCATACAATAAGCTATCAGAAGCAATGGAGAAGGATCAAGGAAAGGGTCATCAACCTGATTTCAGCTCTGCATGATTCCTGCATTGAGGCTCAAGAGCAAGCCAAGCAGAAGCTGGAAGATTGGTTGAATGGCATTGAAGAGAATGATGGAGATGTAGAAGTTCCTGGTACTTGGGTGAAGAATCCACTCAGTATCAGAGGCAGAGAACCTGATGAATTCCTGCCTAAGGAGCTGAATCTGATCATTCCTTTTGAGATTCTGGAAAAGATTGATGCACCTAACATGGCTCTAGCTCAGGAGAACAAGGTGCTCAAAGAAGAAAATGACAGGCTGGAAACAGAGCTACTAGAGCAGAAGCTGAAGATATCACAGTTGGAAGCTGACATGCAAGAAGCCAAGATCAGAGAAGACAACTACAGAAAAGTTATGGACAAGAAGTATGCTGATGTTCAAGAGCTTCTGAAGAAGATTTTAGAGAAATAAGCCAAACCCTTAGTTGCACACTTTTAGCTTATTTTTCTATCTTTTTTCAATTTTTTTTATAGCTCTGATATTATTGTGCGAAAAATGAATTTAATTAACCTGGATAGAACTTAGGGGGAGCTTACAAACCTCACCTTAAAGACTATCAGACTCAGGGGGAGTTAGAGCTTACAAACCTCAGACTCTGAGCTTACAAACCTCTGAACCCCAAGGTCAACTTGTTAATTAGATTAACAACAATTGATCAATTTTTAAATACTATTGTTTGTCATCATCAAAAAGGGGGAGATTGTTGGAACAAAATGTGTTTAACAATGAACCTTAAAGAGTTTTGATGATAACAAGGTATTAAAAATTGTAAATTGGACTAGCTAATATTTGTTCAAGTGTACAGGACCACAGTTAAAAAGTTACATCATTGATTGGTTCTGAATGAGCAAATAAAGAGCAAAAGAAAATCAGGTTATTGGGCTGGAAGTATAACTGATCGAAGATCAACATCAGGTTATTGTACTTTTGTAGGGGGAAACTTGGTTAGTTGGAGGAGTAAGAAACAAAGTGTTGTAGGAAGAAGTAGTGCTGAAGCTGAATTTAGAGCAGTGGCTCATGGAATTTGTGAGGGGTTGTGGGTGGAAAAGCTACTGCAAGAATTGAATATTTATAATTCTCCACCTATAAAATTGTATTGTGACAACAAGTCTGCAATATCTATTGCACACAACCCAGTCCTACATGACAGGACCAAACATGTTGAAGTTGACAAACATTTCATCAAGGAAAAAATAGAAAGGGGACAAATATGTATGACTTATATTCCCACTACAGAACAATTGGCAGATATCTTGACCAAAGGACTACCCAAGAAACCTTTTGACTACATAACTCGCAAGCTGTCCATGGAAGACATTTTCAAGCCAGCTTGAGGGGGAATGTCGCAGAATCAAAATATTAATTAGAATATTATACCATTTATATTGTTTATTTTTCAGTTATTGTATTATTAGGTAGTCAACTATTATCATTTACCTGTAATTATGTAGGATCTCTGCTATTAATTAGGATTCTAATTCTTTCTCTATTAAAGGGACAATTCCCCTGTACATTTGAATATATCAAGAAATTATTCTCCTCTCATTCTTTTCTACTGTTTCCCTCTTGAAAAACCAATCCCTTTGCCATTGTTTCAGTAAATGCTGTAAATCATTGAAGCAACTTTGCTTCTGTCAATACCAGATATAATAAAATCTTCAAGAGCAATTTCATGCTTGCTTAAAGACTTTCCATTACACTTTTCTTGTAGCTTCTGACAAAGATATTTGAGCTTCTCTTCATAAGTTTTACAAATGAAGTCAAAGCCTCTAAGCCCTTCTTCAGAAGCTTTCAGATCCAATAGAGTTGATTCTTGTTGTTTCATTAAATCAACATATTTTTGTTTTAAATCTTTCGACTCATTGGTTCTTAGTTCAAAATGTGTAAGGAGTTCTTTAAGTGACTCAACAAGTTCTTCTCTGGGAATTTTAGAATATACCTCATTTTCATCTTCAGAGTCTGAGTTAGGATCTGCTTCTGAAGTCTCAATAGCCACTAACCCCATAGCTACCTTAGCATCTTCTTCAGCTTCTTCCTTTTCAGACCCAGATTCACTATCAAAATCTTCCCAGGTTGCCATTAAACTCTTCTTAATCTGCTTCCTGAATTTCCTTGTGTTGAAACTTGATTTCTTTGATTTATCCTTTGATTTCTCCTTCTAAAGATCAGGGCAATCAGCAATGAAGTGTCCAGGCTTCTTACAGTTGAAGCATCCCGTCTGATCTTCTTTCTTGGAGCTTTTGTAGCCACCTCTCTTACTCAGAAACTTCATGTTCTTCCTTGCCAGATACTCAAGCTTGTTTGAAAGCATAGCCATCTTCTTTGTTGGATCTTCATCAGAGTCTCCATCAGGTGACTTATCTTCAGATTCAATAACTTTAAGAGCTTTTGATGACTTCCCTTTAGATGGTAGAGCAATAGATTTACTCTTCTTAACAGGCTTATGTTCATGAAGACTAATCTCATGAACTTTGAGAAAGCTGACAAGATCTTCAACACTTAAAGTGTTTAAATCTTTAGCTTCCTCAATAACAGTAACCTTAGGTCTCCATCTACCAGGCAAGCTTCTTAGTATCTTGCTAACATGATCAGAAGCAACATAACTCTTCTTCAGTATTTGTAGTCCAGAGATTAAGGTTTGAAACCTTGAGTACATTTCCTCAATAGTTTCATCATCCTTCATCTTGAACAACTCATACTGATGAACAAGCATAAGAGCTTTTGCTTCCTTGACCTTCTTGCTGCCTTCATAGTTAGAACAAAGAGAAGCAAACACAGCTTTGGCAGTGGATTTGTCAGTCATCTTCATATATTATGCTTTAGGTATAGCAGTGACAAGTGCTCGTCTAATAATATGATGCTTCTTGTAAAGTTTCTTCAAAGTAGGAGTATGTTTCTTTCTATCAACAGCAGCTGCTTCTTCATCAAGGACCAAGTCACCAACACCATCTTCAAGTATGTCCCATAGTTCTTCATCTAGGCCCTTGACATAACTGTAGAAGTTGGTTTTCCACCAAGAAAATTCTTCAGGATCTCCACTGAACTTAGGAATCTTTCCAAAGTTAGATTTCTTACTGTCACCATAGTCATACGAAATAGCATTGTTGTTCGAGGATCCAGAAATAGAGGAATCGCCAGACATGTTTTTCTTAGATCTTTTTATGTTACTCTGTTAAGTGTTAAGACAACAAACCAGACTCTGATACCAATTGAAGGTGAGAAAAACACAAGAACGGGGGTTGAATTGTGTTAGCTTTTTCTTCGTTTTCTCCTAAGCTGAAACACACTGGCCAGAAGCAAATAGAGACTGCTTCTGAAGTAATGTTCAGTACTAAATTGCAGCGGATAAAAACAGAGAGAGAGAGAGAGAGAGAGAGAGAGAGAGAGAGAGACATAAAGCAATTATACAGGTTCCTTCCACAAACCGGAAGTAGTCCTGTCCCCCTTGCACTTCCAAGGAGAGTTCACTATAATGTAATATCTGATTACAAATTCTCACTGCTACAACTAGCAAGAGACTTCAAACTGCTCAAGCACAACTGCAAGAGACTTCCTATGCTCCTGAACACAATCAAGAGACTTCTATTGCTTAAGCACAACTGCAAGAGACTTCTAATAAAAAAAATTACAAAGAAAAATGTTTAAGGTTGAACAGTTGATATACAATCAGTCATCCGCTAGTTTTACCAAATAGAGCCAATATCTTGTAAAATTAGTACAACTTACTTGAAGTCGGAAAAACTATAAAGCACATACACTCCTTAGAGTCGGTGTGTCCTGGTGTCGGACACGTGTCAATGTTCGACATCAACACGACACCTATGATTATATTAAATTATGTCATTTTCTTAAATTATTATCGGTGTCGACATGTCAGAATTCTTGTATGTATACGTACTTCATAGAAGAACAATTTCAAATCGTATTCACGTCTAATCTTTGATATTGCCAAAAGTTGAAAAAAAATGTGGTTGATGCAGTCATAAATAGTCAAAAACTTTGATGACACCACCATCTATGCATATATCGATCTGTCTGGTTTGATTTTTTGGAAATGATGTGCATCTAAGCTTTGGCCTAATTTAAGATAGCCATTGAATGTAGAGAAAAAAAATGGTTGCTGAAGCTTATGGAATGCTCATGAGTTATTTTTTACACCACACACCGGCAACATGAAGATCGTCAAGGCTTTGATTTATTCACATGATGACATTTTGCCTCTATATGACTGTGTTTCAAAGAAAAGGGTTTGTTTTTCTAAATCTAATAACATTTCTGAATACTAATACAAGAAGTTGATTATACTAACTAAAACTGTTATGATTAATGCAAACAAACAAGTGATCCTTGAGGCACTTAGAAGGAAGAATGTGTTACTTCTATTTTCAGGCCTAGAGCTCTCAACCGACGAGCTTCTAATACTCGAACAGATCTGTAACGAATCAAAGGCGTATGACAAGACAATAGATATGAACTAGTTTGGATCCATATTGTGGACCAAACATCTAAATGGACAAAAATTAAAAAATGAAATTTGAGAATCAAAGAGAACGTATTCCATGGTTTTTGGTGTATCATCTTTCATTGATAAGAAAGGTAGTGGTTTGGTTCATACAAAGTGAATGGAAATACAAGAACAATTTATGACAAAGTATAAAATGATAGTCATAAAAAAGTAACATAAATACTTTTTTTTAACTTAATTATGAAAGATATGCTCTGATGACCATGAATTAAAGGTCAAATTAGTCACTGTGAGCTTAACTCAGTTGGTAGGGACAATGCAGAACATATACATGGGTTGGAGTTCGAACTCCAAACACCCCACTTCTCCATATTTAAAATGTGTGAGCTCTAGCCACTAGGCTACTTGAACAAAAAAAAAAGGAATTAAAGGTAAAATTATGAAAGAAGAAGATGATGTAAACATTATTTTCAAATTCCTTGTTTTATTTCATTACGATCATCTTAGAGTACAAAACCACAACTATATGGTTCGTCAAAGTAGAAAATGTAAAAGATACAAATTATTGAATTTCAATACAATTACGAAATGAAAACTTATTGAATTTTCTAGTAAAATGTTACGAGCACAGCACTCAAACACATTCACAGTGACCTACCAGAGATCCATGATGTATAAGACTTAAGCCAATTAATTGACACCAAGTTTCATAAGGATGTGGGCAATATGTTGCACAATCATGATTAGAAGTACACCATCCCCTAGGAAGTTTTGGGAGGGTTTCGCTGACTGCCATTGATGAATAAACAATGTTAGTAAAATGAGATAAAACATTTTAGAGTATGTACCTAAGAAAACTTTTGAAGGATAAAAAGTGGCTTACTTTCGAGGAGACTTTCAACAACAAATGGAGAAATAAAGACAATCATAATATAAACAAACTTTACAATTTTAGTCATACTCTCTCCCCTTTGCATAATGAGATATAATATGGTTTTATCACTTTATGATTTATAAAGCCTACTCACACCTTAAATACATTAAATTGCATAAGAGCAGGATCTCATTCTCATTCCTCATCATTATTAAATGTGGAGTATGTTTTCTTTTAGCACAAAGAGTAACGTGGTAATATAAAACATTATAATTAAACCTCTATTGAGTACAAGAAAGTGTTATGTTTGTCTTTTTATCACCCTTAGTAACAAGGTCAAATAAAGAAACTTACCAATTATAAGAATTCATTCTTATTTTACAAAGTTTTTTTTATTCTATAACATTTCACGAAAAAGGAAAATTATTGTTGGATTTCATGTGAACTCTAGGCGGTGACAAAGCTATAACTACTGTATTTATTAGTGTTTTCCTTTATTTTTAAAATCTTAATAGGAATCTATTAGCAATATTAATAAATAAAATATTTAATGGTGGATCTTAAAGGTGTTAAAAAGTAAGTTTTAATGCATTTAATGCATATGCAAAGTTAGTCATGGATAAAGCATTGAGTTGTTCAATGGTGATAAAGCATTGAGTTGTTCAATGGTGATGTACATCATCTTTGCACAAAATGAATGACGGCATCATACTAACAAGTTGATTACCGTCATTTTTGGTAAAAAATAAAGGGCTTGTTTTGGTTATTACAAGCAATTTAAAACAGAAATCCTAGGACATTTTTTGCATTTGTTTTTCAAACGTTCATCAAGTTCATAGGCTGCTTTACGAACAGGACGAGACCATATGGCGTCATTCGACAGAAAAAGGGTTTTAAAAGCAAAGTAAAGGCATAAATTTAAAATTGCAGAAACTTAAAGGAAAGATAAAATACAATGCATTAAAAATAAAGGTGGTTCGACAAATCCTTTACATACATTCTATATGACTCTTTTCTCTCGCGCTGGTACTTCGAGTGTTTTAGAATTCTGTATAGGTGATTTGCGACCCGTTTTCCCTATGGAAAACTACTATTTATACATAATAAAATAACTGGAAAAAGTACAATACCACGATCAGCACTCCTTCCATGTAGACAACCACTTGTCTCCCACGTTCTCCATTGAGGAAACCGCTTCTCTTTGAAATTCGAATCTTCCCGTCTCAATGGAAGTTGCTTGACTTCGACGGTTTTGCATCTCTGACTCGTGTCTTGTCGAACCTTAAGGCTTCTAGACTCTTTCGTGCAAAGTCCAACATTTATTCGAAACTCCTCAATTTGAAGGAAAATACTTCGATTCCTGCAAAGATAAAAGTCAACTAATGTTGACCATATTAAATAAGCCTTGTGAAAATACAAGCTAACAAATTTCCCCCCTAGAAATGCCATTTTTGACTGAATAATTTTGAAGGAGAGAATTGGCTTTTTTAAAAAACTCTGTATTTCAAAGCATTATGTCATGGTAATCATGACTTTTTAAAGTAGTCTTTTCAGGTTTCTTTTACCACACGATCTCAGGATTTTGTGGGCCACTACTTCCGAACTTGAAAAGTTAATAGAACCTTTCCATTTACCTCGAAACGCCACGCATCCCTCGATGTATTTTCATCTTCAATTTCACATGTTCTCCCATTTTCTTCTTCATTACAGTGTCTCCTTCTTGTCGATCAGTTTTCTTGAAACTCTCAGCTTTTCCACTTAGTTAAGAAAATTAACTTCTCATTCAAAACATGTGGCGGTCTCTGATCAAGGAGATAAGGAGATTTGCCATTTCAATTATTTCCCTCATTTATAAAATCCCCTCGTTCTTGTTGTAAAACACCAGTTCACTCTTGTTCTTTAGGCTTTATTATGTGCATCTTTCCTTTTCCCACACTACAAAACAAAAAAATTTCAGCAAACAAGAATGGATAGGCTTCCAAACGAGCTTATCCAAGTTATCATAAAAAAGATAGTTGTTTTTGGGATTAGAGATCTCTTCAACTTCAAAGAAACGTCTCATCGTCATCGCCAACTCGTTGACAAGAAAACTACATTCAGATTGCTTCCAACAAATTATCTGAGGTTTTATGGCTGATGATTCGTCCAGTGGAGCAAAATACAGGTTCATGCAAAGGCTTGCCTACAGTGGTCATGCATCAATCTGCATTGTATTGGTAGCTTTCTTACTTCTCCAACCTCAACCTAATCTGGAAACTATCAGAAATATTTTAGCGAAGGCAGTGAGACGTAAGTCCGATAGGGCCAAGTACCTCAAAATTATGCTCGAAGTATTGGCCACTAGGGATTTTCTAAAGACAGAGTCTTTTCAGCCTTTTATGACATTTTCTCTCGCAAGCAACTTGCTAACTACAGGCACACCATTATGAATCTAGATGGCCTTTATTACGCCCGAGAGGATCTTGAGTTAAGGTTCATGCTCTTTGGTATAGTGTACAAATTCACTTGTTCTTCTGCCATCGCTTGCAAGGGAAGTCTAAGATTTAGGAAAACTAACTTGCCACTTCCTGGTGCGGATGAAGATTACCCCCAAACTGACTTCTGTCTATCTTGTCGTCTCGACATTGAGTTCGCTTGGTTCTTCAAATATTTCTGTTTCTTTAACCTTGACTTTATGCTCTAAAAAGGCTTTTAGAAGCCATTTCTGTAATGTGTCGAAATGAACACACTTTAGTTAATCATCAAGCCTTTGACCTTATGTATTTTTGCCCACTAGATGGCTTTTTGTTTTAATCAAAGTTCTTTTGGAAACTTTTATTTGGCATTCGTCTTTAATCTGATTTCGATTGCCAATTTTATACGTGATGATTTCATAAAAGTAAAATTTTGTTGCAAGACATTGACTAAAAAACAAAAAACCATTTTTGTCTCCAACGAAAGAAACAGACTCGTACAAAATAACCTAACCAAGTACGAGCAATTCAATTGTGACAACTATCACTGTTCCACTTTCTCCATTATCTCCCATCATTGGGCATGTGGCTCGATTTTACATAGCACAAACTTGCACACTTCTTTTAACTGCTTCCTATTTCAGGCCTTATAAAATGCAGATTCTTAAAAGATTACTTCTCTTCACATTATGACATCAATCCCAAATTTCTGCATTTTCATGAATAATGAAAAAAATTTGCAACTAAAGGCCAAAGATCCTCTCATGGCCCTCAGGCTCATTATAGAAAGTAACACCCCTTCTTCATTTCCTTCTTCTAGTTATCCCAAAGAATTCAACCCGCATTATTTTCCGAGTGCTCATGACGGTTTCCTTCAACAATTACAAGTAAAATTTTTGACCGTCGACCTGTTTCATGTGCTGGAAAAAGATTCCAACCATGGCTCAGAAGTGGTTGCCCTAGTCAAGGCTCTCAGCAATTCTCAAGAGTCTACTACCCATGCTTCTCTCCTTGTTTTATTAGTTGAGTTTGCCTCTCTCTTAGGACAAATAACGCAACTCCTTTACGACAAATAACGACTCACCCGAATGACGGCGGAACGCCATAGCCTTCGTCTGCATCACCTTGAGAGATACAATTATGTGGCACGAGAATCTTTGTCTCCCAATACTTCAGACAAAGAATCAAGTGCCGTGGTTTTGTCGAAAGCTCTAAAGGTTATTGAACACTGAAGTAACAATCAAGCTTGGACATGATGTCACGTGTTCAACCCATGATAAAGAGTTTATAGAAGTGAAGCTAGAGATTTGCTTATCCATTTATGATAGATTAAAGGCAAACCTTAAACTCTATGCTTATTCAAAGCGATTTAGCCTTTTCAGCCTTAACTTGCACTACAAGAAACTTGCCATTTAGCAACGGCAGAAACCGTTGGTAAAGGTCTCAAAAGCCGTTGCTATAGGTCATAAAACCTATACCAACGCCCACCTGCTACCGTCTAGGATACTATGCTTATACCAACGGCAAGAATGTCGTCCCAATAGCTTATACCAACGGAAAATTAGCTTGATGCTATAGATTTCAGAGCTATAGCAACGACATTTTACACCTATTAAATAGCTTTAGTCAACCTCCATATTCGTTGGTATAGGACCAAACTGTCCGTTGCTATAGGTTCTCTCTCCTTTTTTTTTTTAATAAAGTTCACCCTAATATAAATATTTTTTAATAATAATAAAATTTTCACAATAATTCCTGACCAAAAAAATAATATATTCGGCAATACTTTTTTATTGCACTACACAAAATTTAAGGTAACATAAAAAAAATTTAATTATATGATCAAAGTAGTAAGTCTTACAAACATATCAAAATAACAAAATAATGTCAATTTTATATAATAACCAACACAAAAATAGATACTACATCAAAAAAACACTAGATGAGCCTAAACATATCCAAGATAAAAACAATTTCTAATCTTCCTCTCTTCAGTCTTCATCACTGCATCGACTTGAAGAACTTATCTAGTTTGGAGTACTAGCACCATCTGTGGCCTATTAAAAATAAAAATAAAATATGTTACAAACTCTACTTAATTCATGTTATCATAATATTCGAAATCTGAACTTGAAAAGTAAAATATCAATTATATAATATACCTGTTTTGCAGCTTGTAAAATAACATTCAAATCTTCTTGAGATAATCGATTTTGTATCCCTGACATCATATTTGCCATAAACACATTTGTCCTCTCTTGACTTTCTCACATTTTCTTAAGTTCATCCCTCAATTCTTGATTTTCAGACAAAGAAGCTTTTGATTTCTTAGGTTTGGGAATATTGCCTATACAACGCACATGTCCCCTCTTTTCAGCTCATTTTACTCGGGAATAAATGTCATTCTTCCAAGGCATATGACTTTGTGTCCCAACCGATTGAGAAGTTTCTGCCTCATTATTATATTTGTTTAGTTCTTCCTGAAAAATTATAAGATATATAGATTATAAGAATACATTTTAAAATAGAATTCATTAATATGACAATCAAAACAATTGAAAAGGGTCACTTTTATGTCATAATCATAACAGAAATGTTCACTAAAATAGAACAATTGAACATAATTCAGAACAGAATTGAAAACAGAGTTCATTAATTTAAAACAAAATTCATAACATAATTAAATTAGAACAACTGAACCAGAACAATTAAAACAGAATAAGCAGGATCAAAGTAATGGTTGTGGATGGTCATTCGAATAGGGGACCACTCATTCGAATATATCAGTTATTTATAACAACTAGTTCAATTTTACCAACAATAAAAACACACAGCATCATGACAAGACAATCCAAAATGAGGCCAATATAAATAACAAAATTCCCCACCTGAATGACATCATAAAAATCATTCAAAGGGAACTAACTGAACTATACTTGCAAAACAAACTTCAGAACAGAATTCAATCAGAGCAATTGAACCAGAACAATTGTTACAGAACAATTAAAATTGAATAAGCAAGTCCAATTTTATGTCACAATCAGAACATAATTCAGAACAATTAAAACAGAACAATTGAACCAGTTTTAATTCTTTCGGTCATAATTCAATTTTATAAAACATTCAATTTTATACAACAGCCGGGGATCCAATTTCATTGATTTAACATATCGTTTCAGTATAAGTTATAGAATCAAAAAAGGTATGAACGAAAGAAAGTCTTACAATAAATCTTGCAGCATGTACATTAACAATTGAACCATCTTTACGAGTACGTGTATCAATGTAAATCTCCTTGCGTGTGGGCGACACTCCTTTGGCTTTTTCTTTCTAATACCAAACAAATGAAATTATAAGTAATTTGTTTCATAAATACAATTTATTCAATTATAAGTTCAAATATTAACTAACCTTCTCATTGATCAATTTTGGGAGACTTTTTGTACCCATGCAATGAATATCTTTGTATCTTTTACGATTCTGACTATTCATTTTACTTTCTTTCTACAATTGATACAACATAATGTTAGTCGAAAGAAGGAATCAAGTTTGAATATTTTTATAATATGACAATATCTTTTTTAAATTTGACTTACTTGTGCCTCTGCAGAAAACCAATGATGAACCAATTCACGACTACAGTAGGCACGTTCAAAGCGGTGAACTCTCTTATTGTTATGCAGGTACATAGCTGGCGGCTTTGAATACTTTGCCAGTTCAGATCCACGCTGCATGAGGAAACAATCATCAACGACATATATTTGTAAGGAAATAACTACTACCAACTCCATTCAGCATTGTTATAAGACATTTCCTACATCTATTCAAGCAAAATATACGAATCTACAATAACGACAGAGCTAGTGTTGATGTGTCACTAGAGTACAAAACAATGAATAATGCAATTATGATATTAAAAAGCTAGAAGAATAAATAAAAATGATAATATACAAGGAAGAGAGAAGGATGAAGAATTATTTACCGCTTTGAACCTGACTTTGACTTGTTGCTGTTGTGACTTGAGACAGATAGCTTTTCCTTAGTTTGTGGACCCTTGAAGAACTATCAGATAAATGGTGCAGAAAGGTTCAACAAGGTACCTAATGTCCAATTTTCGGGTTGCTTCGTATGCTCGACTTTGTAGCAATTTGCAGCTGATAAGTTGGCAATAAGTAACCTACATTTAGATGAAATAAAAAAGAAGGCTTCAATTGATTACTTGAATTGAGGTGCTGCATTCAATTATCAAAAATCTATCAATGAATCAAAGGGAAAAGCTATGTCAGAAATCGAAGCGAGAATCGTATAAAGCAATCAGTGAATAAAGAATGGGCGAGAATCGAAGTTTGAAAACAAAGAACACAAACACTAAGAAACTAACCCCTAAAAACGAAATTCAATATGTATTCGTGGTGAGTACTTCTTGAAAACAAAGAGAGATCCTGCAATATCATAGGTAGATGGATTGTGAACTGATATTAAAAGAGAAAAATATTCAAAAAGTGTGATTGAATTGAAACTCTCTGGGCACACAAACATAATTGAATATTAAATGTGTTTTGCACACTACCACAAAACGAAATTAATAAAACATTATTGGAGAGGGGAGAAATAGATTACAAGAAAGCATAATACCTCTCCATCAACAAGGATGTCCACCATCCTCGGAGGGATAATAATGTCTTCCACAAATTTAGCCAGCTTGGATTCCGCCACCTATTGGGAGAAAAAACAAGACCAATTATCCTACGTACTACATATAACACATACAGGCAAAAGTCAGAAAAACTTAATTCGCTGAGTAGCAGGGGAAAGAAGTACAAGAGTGGTGACAGTGAAACTAATATACCCCTCATCCAAAGGTGAATAGAAGTCCAACAATTGAAGAAATATTAATGAACTAACTGATAATCAATTAATATTACGCCAAAAGGTGCTACAATTATGATTGTCTTTGAACTCTTAGATTATTTATATAAAATGGCCATACCTTGCGGTTCTTAAGCCTCAAACCCATATCCATAGACTTCTCTTGCAGAATTTTAATGTCTGAACTTATGGAACCAATCTCAGCCTGATACATAAAATTAAGATTTCGTGATTTAGTATTCAAAATCAACATAGAAACTGAAATTCAAATAGCTTGAGTAGTCCTTCGAATGATCGAATAGACGAATATAATTGTAGCATTTGTTTGACATATACTATTAACAAGGGGAAAATAATATCACATTCAAGCATTAGAATAAACAAAAATTGTCGAGATTGTGGTGCCACTCCAAGTTATTAACCAAAAGAGAAAGTTAATTAAAAAGTAAACACCATTCAATACAAACACATTTTCACAAACACTTGGCATGCATACTTGAATAAACTATGGTGGAGTATTTAGTAGCAAATTGAAACACACCAATACAACAAGTCAATTTCAAAATCAAAATTAACACAACAATCATAAAAAACAATGAATCAATCGTAAAAACAACAAATTTCATATTATAGTACTATAACCTCGTGATGAAGGGTATGAGAGTGTAGCGATGAGAACTTTGTGACAGCATCCACGAAACGATTGCAGATGAAGGAAATTGGAGCTTCGACGAAATCGGAAAAACCAGATCGATGAAGGACTGGAGCTTCAATTGAGCTTCAATCGATGAATTTTGTGTGCTGGGAGAAGAAAGAAGAACGCGTTTCAGAACAGAGAAAGAGAGAGAGTGGAAAATTATATCACGTTTGGAATTTTAGATGACATTCAGAAATTTTGCTGGGAGAAGATTTTGTGCGTTGGGTTTTACAATTTGGGATTATTGATTTTGAGAGAGTTCTGAGTGAGAAGTTAGGATTTTATGTTACGTTCCTGTGTGATTTGGGTTTTTCTTTTTGTTTTTTTTTTTTTTGAATTTTTGTTTCTCTCTTAACCTATAGCAAACCCTGTTTGAAATTTCAGTTGATATATTTTATCTATAGCAACGCTTTTTACTGCGGTTACTAAAGGCTACCGTTGCTATATGGCAAATTTCTTGTAGTGTTGTAATTTTTGACGCGATTTATGATTTAGACATTTTCTTTTCTTAGCATTATTTTGGTTTTAACAATGCCAAGTTTCATTTCCCGACAAAATATTACTCTCTCATCGTTTTACCTGTTTTCAAAACAGGCTTATGTTTTCCCAAATACTCGCTGTTTGTGTTAAACGTTCTATTGTCAAAAATATTTCCCTTGACAAGTTTTGGTATTAACCATTTTGTTGAAAGGCATTTAGTGAGAACCCATTTACCTTCGATCTCAATTGATTCTTGCAATCTCCATCTAGAAATCATACATCCTGAAACGACTTCTTCATAAATATTAAAAACGTAATCAAGTTTTTGGCTACCCATTTTTTCTTTTGGTTCATCACCAATTGTTTTGATCACATCTTTTTCAACATCGTTCACAATGGCTTCTACTACGTTACAACTTGCAACTTCAGAGTACATTGCATCGACGTCTTTTAAGGGATCGACATCCACTTGCATCTGGGGCTTTGTTTTATCTCCAAACTTTAGCATGCCTTCATTCAGAGCTCTTTGCAGCCAGTCCCTGAAAAGTACACAATGTGAAGTCTTATGTCCCAAAAAATTATGATATTTACAAAACCCTCTCTTTTTATGTTGCTCTAGTGGTGGTATTTTTAAACCATTAGGGACCCCCCCTTGACCATCAGCAACTAAGAAATCAAAAATCTCATCGCATTTGGTTACATCGAACGTGTAAGTTTTGGGAGTGTACTTATCATTTTGTGTTTCGACAGGATTTCTCCCAACAGATGGCCTCAATACTTTACATGTATAAGGAGGACCAGGTTTTAATTCAGCAAAATTAACCTCGCCGTCTTTGACATCTTCATAAGATATGTCGAATTCTTGGTCGCTTTCATTTGTATCTATGTAAGCAACCTTTTACCTTCTAAACTTGTGAGTTCTGGCTTTCTCGGCCTTTATTATTTCGACCTGTCGAACTCTATCGGTCAATTGGGCCATGTTTCTCAACTATTGAGTATCTAATTTCTTCCTGATGAAATAATCTACGCCACCGGCGGCCATTTTGAGCAACTTATGCTCAGGCACTTGAGTAAAACATCTAGCCTTTAACAATCTGAATCTGTTCAAGTAATCATCAATTGATTCAGTTGTTCTTCCCCTAACACTCGCCAATTCTTTTAGACTTATCTTAGATTGGCCCATGTAAAATTGTTCATGGAAGAACCTCTCTAATTGAGTCCAATGTTGAATAGAATGCGGTGCGAGTGTGATGAACCACGTAAAGGCATTCTTTGATAGAGAATTTGGAAAGAGTTTGAATCTTAAATTCTCATTGTTTGCTATATCTCCATCCTCCGTTAAATAACATGCTATATGTTCGACAGTGGATTCGCTGGTGTTACCAACAAATGTTGTGAACTTAGGAATCCTGCAACCCCCAGGAAGTTCAGTTATTAAAACATATTCTGACAAAGGAGATACATAATATGGCCAATGTAAACCCACATTTAAGCCATTCTGAGCCACTATATTTCCGACCAAATTGGCTATATTATTATATGTTCCGATATTTTGTTGTCGGATGTTTTTAACAACTTCGTCTTTGTAACAACCCGTTTTTTGCTAGAATTATTTTAATTATTTATTATGTGTGTTTATATGTGATTGTATGTGATTCTTTGTCTTTGTGCGTATTTTATTCGGGATTAGTGGATTTTAGCTTAAGAAGGGTATTTTAGTCATTTTAGACTCA
This sequence comes from Medicago sativa, assembly GCF_051527215.1. Lineage (NCBI taxonomy): Eukaryota > Viridiplantae > Streptophyta > Magnoliopsida > Fabales > Fabaceae > Medicago > Medicago sativa. The sequence continues at coordinate 32,434,823 of NC_140755.1, read as the reverse complement.
AGGGTATTTTGGTCATTTGGTGAGCAAGGGTAAATTAGTCATTTTGTTTCGAGAGTTATTTTTAGTGTTTTAAGTGGGAATGATTATTTTACTAAGTTACTAGTGAGTTGGGGTAATTATTTAAGAGACGGTAATTATTTGTTATTTTGACGGTTTAAGTGTGTAGTAACTTTGGTGAATTAGTTGGTAAGAATATTGAGCCCATTAAGACAACTAGACACTAAGCCCATTTGTGTAGTGACTATATAAACACTAGGCTTATGAAAAATTAGTTCATTACCTTCATTCATTCTTTTTCCAAAACATTTCGAGATAGAGGTAGAGAGAGAGAGAGAAAGGGGATCTAGAGGAGAAAAGAGGAGCTAGAGAGAGAAAGCTTAGGATTGGAGTCTAGGAGCTAAATTGAAGCTAGGATTTAGATTCTTGAAGATTAGAGGTTAGGGGAATAGTCTCTTTTGACTAATTAAGCTATAATCTCTTAATTTCACTTATGGGTTTAAGCGCTTTTGTGATAATTGTGACTTTTTGTGGTTTTGAATGATAAAATTTGTGCTCCTATTTCATGTCAATTTATGAGTATGATAAACTTCATGAAATTGTTGTATTAATAGCTTAAACTTCATAGTTGTTGTTGTTGAGATGTTTTGATGATTTTTGACTATTTGAGTGAAAATCATGAATTGGTGTGTAATTGTTATTGAAACATGTTTGAATTCAATTCATTAATGTTTGTTGCTGTTTATATGTTGATAGCATTTTAATTGTTGTGGTTGTTTTGATGTTTGAATGAAAAATAAGAAAATGGTGGTTTTTGGTGAAAATGAGCTAGATGATGATTTTGAGATGAATTGGTGTTATAATCTGATGTTGTTGATTTAAATGTCTTTTTATAAGTTTTGGGGTTGAATTTGGGATCAAAGGGATCAAAATTGGGGATTTTGGGTGAAAAATGGTATGTTCCCTTAAGAGAACAACCAGAATAGGGGAACTATTTTGGAGAAAACTCACGTAAGCGAGTTGAACTGGCTTAAACTAGCTGCCCAGTGAGAGCACTCCATGTTTTGGGTGTTCTAGGCATTAGGGGATTGATCCGGACAATCCAAACTGATTCTTTTGATGTAAATAAAAGTATTCGAGCCTTCTAAACCTTTGGAAACATCAATTGAGTTAGATTGAACTTGGTTTTGTGAATCGTATCATAAACTTTTGAAAATGACTTAAGAACATGAGATTTTCCGAAAACTCATTTTCTCAAGGAAAAAGGGTAGGACTAGGGTTTTCTATTATTGTGATGATTTATAAAAATGTTTTGGATGGGAATCATGAACTTTAACTTAGTTTTGGTTTGAAAACTTGAATTCTCTGGAAAAAGGCAAAATAATATGAACTTTGTGAAACTTTAGGATTGATGTGAATTGGCCTATGAAACGTATATGTACACGCTACTACACTCATATGTGACTTGTGTGTATGCTTGGTTGAGGCAATTTAACTTGTTTACTTGAATTTTGATGAAATGATCGGAAAATGCTAGTCTTTGCAAATATAGGTGAACCTTGTCAAAATAAAACTTTGTTGGCGGATAACTTGCCACTTGCTTTATATTTGTAATGATATGCTAGAATAGGAATGAGTTGATGATGTTGGAGTGCTTATTAAGAGGAATGTTGTGATGTGGTCAATTGGCCGTATTTCATGAAGAATGTGATTTTGGAACTATATGTTCTATAAGTTGATTGTTATGATGATTATGAATTATGTTGATGAATTCTTACCTTCAATTGGCGACGATTTTGATGGGGTATGCATGTATTGAAAAATGTTGATGTTGATTGTTGACGACTTGTTGTTGAACATATGCATTGGTTGAGTCATATGTTCATGAATTCATGATGTTGGTGTCAGTTTGTATATCCATATTGGCGACGACCGTATTTTTATATCAATATTGGTGACGACTAATACTTTGTATTCATATTGGCGACGACTATGATACAGATCTATCTAAGGTGACGACCTTGAGGTGACCGGTACCACATGCATATAGAAGTCGTGTCTAGGCGCATTGCATCACTTGACAAGTGTCATAATTGTTTATGTGCTCGGTGAATATTTGCATGGTTGATTTGTATACTTGTTGAAATGTATACTTGGTGAAATTTGGTGAACCTATGAATATGCAAGAATGTGTAGTGGATATCTATATTCGTATACTTGTTGGATATTAATGATGTTGAGTTGCCTGATCAATTGAAATTAAGTGTATCATTTACTTTATTTGATTGTGTTTAATTTTGAATTATGAGCTAACCCCCAGTTGTCGTTTGGTTGGCCGCCTACTTTATTCGTATGGATGGGTAGACGGTGTGCAGGAGTAGTTGCTTTGCATTGGTGAGTTGCTTGAGGAAAGCTCGAAGCTTCCACGTTTACTGGTTTTTCTGAGTCTAGTGTGTCGGCTCTGATTAGGATGTCTTTATGTTTGGAGTCTTAGGACTATTTGTTGTTTATGACTCAGTTGTTGAGATGAGATTTGATATTTGGTTATGTAGTATGATTTTGAGACATGATTACTTAGAGATGTTTTACTAAACACAGTTTTGATGATGTTTTTATTCCGCTGCGAAGTTTTGAGAAAATTGTTCTTGAGCATAAGAAGTCTCTTGCAATTGTGCTTTAGTAGTTTGAAGTATCTTGCTATTGAGCTTGAGCAATTGTAATCAGAAATTGATTTTAGTGAACTCTCCTTGGAAGTGCAAGGAGGAGTGGACTACTTCCGGATTGTGGAAAGAACCACTATAAATTGCTTTATGTCTCTCTCTCTCTCTCTCTCTCTCTCTCTCTCTCTCTCCCCCCCCCCCCCTCTCTCTCTACTTATCCGCTGCATTTAGATTCTGAAAACTACTTCAGAAGAACTTTATCTGCTTCTGAATAGTGAACTCAATTTTAGGAGAAGTAAAAGAAACCACAATTCACCCCCCCCCCCCCCCCCCCCCCTTGTGTTTTTCTCACCTTCACGGATATCAAGCTACTAGTTAGCGTTGACTCACAATTTTATGGTTCACCGCCGAGCTTTTATTTTTTCCAAGGAAAAGGGGATAAGATCGAATAAACCCTATTTTTCAGAGATTGAAGGTTCAGGGGTTGGTTACGCAAAGGGAAGATATTAGCACCCTAAACGTCTATAGTACTCTATAAGAACCTCTTGCTTTTATTTATCTTGTGCTAAAATGATACGTGCTTGTAAAAAAGGCCTACGTGTGAAATGAGAGAAAGAAAATATTTTTGTTATTTTGTTGATTTGGAAAGACAAAGTATTTTTCCTACGTACCCGAGCGGGATCAAAATCACGTTGTTCGGGGTAAAAAGCCGAGTGATTTGTTATGATTGATTTTAAAGTTTAAAAATGTTTTTAACGGTAAAAAGGGCCAAAGTGGCAAAAGAATGAAGTTGATTGATTTTTTTAAAAAAATAAATAAAGTCTAATATGTTAAAATTGATTAAAAGTTAATTTAAAAAAAGATGAGGAAAACACTTGGTTTGAAATCCAGGGTTTGTTAATAAAATATATTTTGTCTCTTTTTCTTTTCTCTCTTGTGGGCCGTCACATAAACCCTAGTTTCTTCTCCTTCATCCACCAAAGAGGGGTGATTTAGGGTCAAATTTTGACCCAAAATCACCCCTCCAACTCGTTTTTCTATTTCCCTTTTATTGAAATAAGTGATTTTCACATCTATTTCGTTTTATTTTGTGATTTTGTCGTCTTCGTGCGACGTTGGTTGTTCGTCGTCTTTGTGCGATGTTGTTTGTTTTTCTTGTTTCTCTCAGCTATTTGATCGCTTCAGATTGTCAGATCAGCTTCGATCCAGTGCAGATCCAATCAATGACTTTGGCGTCATCCACGCTGCAGATCCGGAAACATGGTTATTCCAGAGATTTAAATATAGTCATATGTTGTAGGCATTTGTACTTTGCCGTTTTATGCTATTAATATGGATGTTGTGAGCTTGTTCACAGATTCATCCTTTTTGTTTTTAGCGAATTTGCATTATATTGATGTACTCTTTCAATTTGAATGAATGAATATCTTTTATTTTGTCAAAAAAAAAAGATATTTTTTGAGGTTTTTTAATATTTGAATGTTTTCCAAATTTTTGGTTATTCTAATTAAGCTCTAAAAAACTAAGCGTGACCGAATAAAATAAAGTGCAAGGTAATTTTCCATAATGACGTTGGATCAAGATGGTAGTCCCTTTTTCCTTGGATTCGATTATACAGCTATATTTTGCGTTTTTCGTTTTTGACATGAAGTGGAATAAATAAATATGCATGCAATGCAAGGTTTCTCATTTATATATTTACATTGTCCCTAAATACATTCTAGAGCATAATAAATAAATAAAATAAAATGACAAAGCAATAATAACAAATAATAAATAAATATGCTAAACAAAGCAAAATAAAGGAAATAAAAATGCATGAGATGATTAAGGCATTAAATAAATATGCTAAATAAGAAAAATAAAGAAATAAAAATGCATGAGATGTTTTAAACCTAAATAAACTAAAACAAGTAAAAAAAACACTAAATAAATTATAAATAAAACTAAATAAACTAAAAAAAACAATAAATAAAACTAGAAAATTAAAGTAAAAAAAGAAATAAAGTAAACTAAATTATAAGGAGGAAATAAAAACACCTAATAAGCTAAAAAATCAAAAGAGCAATAAAAATAAACTAAGGATAAAATAAAGCAAACAAAATAAACTAAAAATGATAAAAAGCAATAAAATAAACTAAAAATTAAAAAACCTAAATAATGTTGCACATATGTATATGTGCTTAAAAGAAAAAAAAACAATAAAATAATAAAAAAATTAAATAGAGCTAAAAAAAAGAACAAAGAAAAATAAATTAAAAAAGGGGGTGTGCGGAGAGAGGTGTGTGTGCGTGTCGTAGCAGAAAAAATAAAAACAGCAAAGAACAAAAACTTGGGCCGAAAATTATGGGAAGATGGGTCGGATCAAGGGTAGTGGGTCGGGTGAGAGGGAGTATAAAAGGGGATCCTTTGTGCTATTTTCATTTCTTAAGTTACTTTCTCTCTCTAACTCTCACCAAAACAGAGTCTCTCCCTTCTCTACTCTACTCGGCCGGAAGACCTTCTTCTCCGGTGGCTCCCTTTCGCTCCGGCACGGTGGCAGGCCACCCTTGTGTGGTGGCGCCGTCGGAGCAAAAAAGTTTGCTCCTTTATGAAAAAAAAATCGATAAAAACGAACCTGATCTTCTTCCCTTTTACTTTTTCAAAATATTTTTTCAAAAAAACTTTTAACCCCATTTAGATCTTCAAAGGCAAACTTCACGAAAACAAAATATCCTTTTTCCTTTGAACCAAAATTGGGGCCCTTTCTTGCTCCCTGGGGACTTCTGACTCGACAACAAGCTGTTGTACTCGGTTTGAAGGAACTCTATTGTTTGGCCTTTCTACAGCAACTTCGGCAGGCCTTGGGTTTTGGTTCTGAGGCACTGGCGTATTTCGCACAGGACGAGCGCCAAGTAAATCAGCGATTCGCTCCATTTGTTCAGATAATGCTTGTAACTATTATGAGTCTTCTGAATTAAAGGATTTAACACTGTACCAATTTGTTGAGTCAACAAATTAACCATTTCATGGTTACAATCTTCCATTTGTTGTCTCAAAGCAACTAAGGAAACATTAGTCTATGATTGTTGAGCATTTGAACCAGGAATGCCAATTTGTTTACCCTGATTTTTGGTAAACAATCGCTGGTTCAAAATTAATTGCTTGCAAGATCAACCAATAAATCTTTGGGACATATTGTGTTTGTTAATTTCCAGAAAATGATGAATGTTCTTGATATTGTTAAGTAAAAGATGAATATAACTGTCGAATTCAACAGATGTCAAATCCGTCGAAATAAATTGCCAAAAGAATAATTAAATTGCAAAGGAATTTAAATAAATAAACATAAATTGCATTGAATGAATATAAACTGGTATACAGATTCATACATTTTGACTTGTGACTCGTTTCTCTCAGACACGGATAGTTTGAGTGTAAGTTTTCTGTATGATTGAAGTGTGACCTGTTTTTCCTATGAAAAACTAATATTTATACTAAGAAGCTATCTACACAGAAACCTTCGAAAATAACTTATATTAATGGCTATAGATAACTCTTTAATTTGAAATTCAAATAGGATCCTTCGACAATAACTGTTGCATGGTTTTCTTCATCTGACACCAATCTTCTTTCGATACTTTCTTGCCTGTCGAACTATCACCTTTAAAACAGAAAATCATGCTAAGTCCATACTTTCGACTAAACAAGTGAGTCGAACACATCAACTTACCTTCAATTCAAAGTCAAACTCCATTGACTGCATTAAATGTAGTCTGTCGAAAATACAGGCTAACAGTCATCAGCTATAAGCTATTAGTTAGTTTATCAGTCATCCGCTAGTTTTACCGAATAGAGCCAATATCTCGTAAAATTAGTACAACTTACTTGAAGTCTAAAAAACTATAAAGCACAAACACTCCTTAGAGTCGGTGTGTCCTGGTGTCGAACACGCGTCAATGTTCGACATCAACACGACACCTATGATTATATTAAATTATGTCATTTTCTTAAATTATTATCGGTGTCGACATGTCAGAATTCTTGTATGTATGTATACGTACTTCATAGCAGAACAATTTCAAATCGTATTCACGTCTACTCTTTGATATTGCCAAAAGTCGAAAAAAAATGTGGTTGATGCAGTCACAAATAGTCAAAAACTTTGATGACACCACCATCTATGCATATAGTACTCCATCCGTCCCATAATAACTTAGTCATTTGCAACAAAAAAAGTGTCTCAAAATAAGTGAGTCATTTCACTTTTCAATACATTATTAATTACTTTTTTCATTTTATAAATCTAATTAATATTACTTTCTTCACTCTCAATTCAAGATATTCCACTTTGCATTTACGATAGTGGATACATCAATACTTAACAAGAGCACTTAAAATCATTTTTCTCTCTCCTTGGTTTATACATTTTTCTTAATATGTGTGAAATGAGAAAATGACTCGGTTAATTTGGGACAGAAGGAGTACATTGTATCATACTTAAAAGGGCTTTGCAACTATAAATAAATATTTCGATAAGAAATAATAATTAAGCAATCACATAGACTCTCCAACATAAGAGTCTATTTGATTGCTTCCAACAACAAAAGTAATTACATCTAGTGCAATAATCATTGAATGTAGGATGATTTCCATTTCTTTTCAAAATTCAAGATATAAAACCTGTGAATAAATTGAAAATTTCATGGATAATTATAGTGTATCGAAAACTATAGTGATAGATATGCCATTAAAATCTAAAATTATTATCCATGTTAACAATAAGGAAGGAAGAGTTCATCAAAACAGAAAAAAATGTTACTATAACTAGCATTTTCAGAATTTAACATAACGCGTATTATTTAGATTTGAATTTCGTGCTTTGAAATTGTTGAATGCACGAAATCCAAATCCAAAGTAGACGTGATTGAATTTTGAAAATGCTAGATTTTTTTTGTTTTGATGAACTCTTTCTTCATAACTGTAGTTTGCAGTTTTTTGCATTGTTACTAAAGTCATACAAGGATAGGAAGTATAGACTATACTCCCTCAATTTTCTTTCCAAAAATACCCTCAATTTTTAATACTACTTCAGTTACTAATTATAAGCAAATTTGACTTTTTACGTTCATTCAATTAAATGATGTATATGGTTCATATTATGAACTACATACATCATTAATTAAATGAATCTAAAGAGTAAAATTTGCTTATTATTAATAATGGAGGAAGTATTGGAATATCTATCAGTGTACTGTGATTACTCCCTCCGTTTTAAAATGAGTGTCGCCTTAGCCAAAAAAAATTGTTTCAAAATGAATGTCACTTTCAGTTTCCAATGCAATAATAACTTTTTCTTTTCAATTGTACCCTTCAATTAATACTCTGCACACTACTTCCAAAGTATTACCTTTAAAACTAACCAATAGTTAATAAAGGATAATTTGATAAAATAACCATTCTCTTTCTTTTAATCATTGCATTTCTTAATATGTGTGTAAACACCTAAAACGACACTCGTTTTGAAACGGAGGGAGTACTTTGAAAGTTTCAACATATTCAAAGGCTTTGACATCTTGAGTCCTAATGAAAAATGGAAATAAATTTACATTTTATTGATTATTGCATTGGCTATGTTTGCATTGAAATCTATCACATGGATTATTGTGTTGAAGAGAAACAATAAAAGCTTCAATAAAACGAATAACACACTTTTAATGCAATTGAAAATGAATAACACACTTTTAATGGCAATTGAAAACATAATTAATGCCAATTCGATTAACAACCCACTTTCTCTCTCACACGTAACAACACAAACCCTTCTTTTCTCCTTCTTCAAAAGCACACACCAACCCTTCATCTTCTACCTTCATTTTGATCATTTTTCGTCCTTCTCCCACTAAAGTAAAAGCATCAATGTCTTCATCTCTTCATCATCTACAAAACCCACTCGGTTTCCACCACCGTCGTTGCACGCCACGTCTGAATTCGCTCTTCATTGCGCCAGGGTCGCTCTCGGAAGCTTCTTTTACTTTGCAAGGTTAATTGTTAATTTCAGCTTTTGTATTCCTCATTTCTAATATTGAATAATTCATTGTTATTCATTTTGTTCTTTGTTTGGTTTTTTGCATTCAATGAATTTGTCGTAAACGTGATCAAGGGGTTATTGGCATGTATGATGCAGATGTGATATTCATCAACGACTCATTTTTAATTGCTTTCTTTTATGCGTTTTTCTATTTAGTTTGAGTATTTATCTTCTGTGTTGATGATTTTGTAATCCAAACAACATCTATGGATAAAATTTATAATTCTGCACTTCTGTTTCAAGTTCTATTTCATAATTTTTTTCGAGTAAGATGTGTGATCTGTTTTGAAGTCAACGATGGCTAATCACATGTGTATTTACAATTAGGCTAAAACTCTGAAAAACAATATTATTCCAAACTTATTTCAGTGGTTATTTCGACTCGACAACTAAGGTTTTGTATATACTTTCACTTCTTAGATGTGCCTGAAGTCTAACATTTTTAATTTAAATATACTGCAACATACTAGCATGTCAAAAAGTTTATGTTAACATAAAACAGTTTGAAATAGCATATAACAATTAAGTATGGTTAGGAAAGGATAATTAGTTTATTTCCATACATATGTTGTTCATCAAGTCTAACATTTTTCAAATATGATTTGCAAGTACTAAATCTTCTTCAATCACGTCATTCATATAGAACTTAATGGAACCTAATGATATTAGTTATAGCTTATAGGCAACACCAGTCGAATTTGAAAACACATTTAAAGACCTACAATTCGAATTTTAAATATTTATGGAACTTAAAGATATGCAATTGAGAATAAAAGATAAATTAATACTTATTATTGCAGAGGTCAAATTATTTCAATCAGTAGATAGTTCATTAATGCTATCCAATGGCCACACCAAATGTCAACTATTGGTATTTATGATTGACACTAACATCTTTTGGAATTGGAAACGTCATAATGCATTACAAAGCATTTGACAGTAGTTGCTTTTATGGCTGCAATGAATATGAATTATTACTGCAAGAAGTGAATGGTCATTCACATGTAATACTTTCTATATATTGGTGTCGTTTCCTTATAATTTAGTTGCAGATTTTCAAATATCATTTGCAAGTACTAAACCTTCAATCACGTCATTCATGTGGAACTTAATGGAACTTAATGATATTAGTTATAGCTTATAGGCGACACCAGTCGAATTTGAAAACACATTTAAAGACCTACAATTCGAATTTCAAATATTTATGGACTTTAATGATATGCTATTGTGAATAAAAGATAAATTAATACTTATTATTGCAGAGGTCAAATTATTGCAATCAATAGATAGTTCATTAATGTTATCCAATGGCCACGCCAAATGTCAACTATTGGTATTTATGATTGACACTAACAACTTTTGGAATTGGAAACGTCATAATGCATTACAAAGCATTTGACAGTAGTTGCTTTTATGGCTGCAATGAATAGGAATTATTACTGCAAGAATTGAATGGTCATTCACATGTAATACTTTCTATATATAATTGGTGTCTTCTCCTTATAATTTAGTTGCAGATTTTCAAATCAAAATACTAAACAGCCAGAAGATCCTGTAAATCAATCATGTTAGATCTTAAGTCAACTATTATAGTTTAGACTATTGTGACTAAACTTCTATCTTATTAATGCAAGCCATTATTCTTCCTTTTTTTTTAACACAAACAACATGCCTACATAATGTTTTTTTTAAGCTTCATAGAATGGTGTCCTTAATATAGTGACAATACATTCGTAATAAGAAAAGTCATAATATTGCTACCTTATTGATGCATCTTATTATTCTACCTTTTTTTTTACACAAAGTTTGTAATATCCCGCCTGTCAGTATCGGAATATTACCAGTCGATCGTACCAGAGGATTAATGTTATGGAAAGAAAGTTTGATGGAAACGTTTATTAATGGCATAAATCAGGTACGAGTTAAGAATCAGTGCCAGGTTAAACGTGGATTAAACGAAGGGCATTTAAGTATTCTCGCGCAAGGGAGTATATAAGTGGTTTTGGGCCAAAATCTTCATTATCTTCATGACTTTCTCTCTCTAGGTTTTTGAGAAGAGAATTCTCTCCTCCCTCTCTCTAAGATGTCGCCCCATCTCTCCCTCTCTAGACCATCAAATCTTTCCAAATTCATGCAAGAAGAGATCAAGCAAAGATCTTAGAAGCTTCATGGAAAAGAAACAACAAAGAAGATTGGTGTTAGTTTGGAATCTTGGCTTAGGGTTTGAACTTGGGAAAGCTTGGAACTTGAGGAATCACAAGGAATATGTTAGGTGAGTTCTTAGATAGAACCCACCATTGGGATTATGTGTTTAATTTGCAAGCAAAACATGAATTATGTTAAGATTAGGAAAAATGAGAATTTAACCCCTTGCCTTGATCTTGTCTTGTTCATGTTAATATTGCCATGAAAGATGTTTTATAATGTTATATAAGTTGCTGGATGTTCATAGTGCATTGCAGGATCAAACTGGATGAGTTTAGGGTCAAAATTGGAAATTTTGTACCACAGACCCGAAGAACTGCGCTATTAGCGAAATCCACGCTAATAGCGAAATTCTTCAGCAAGGGCTGCGCCCCATATATGGCAAGGTTGGCATAGAGAGTTTTAGCCGAATTACTCAGGTAGTAAAGAACTAGGCATGGGATGAAAGTAGAGCCTTGACATAGCTTGTTGAGAACTAGAATAGTATGTAAGAAATAAAATGCTAGATATGAGAATACGCTTGCTAAGACGTGAAGTGATATAGAGTATTCTCTTCGCATAGGAACTAGAATAGTCAAGTAAGCATGAATAGACGTGAATTGATCAGATATCTCTTCACATAGTAAGTTAAGCAAGCATATAGTTTACCTCTAGATGGATCGTATAGGAATCCGAGGTAAAGTGATAGCATGTATAGATTTAATACTCATGCATTTATAGACCAAGACATTAAGTTAAAGGTGCCATGTCTCTTGGGACCACACTAGGTTGGCTCAAGGGGTTCTCATGATGAGAACGGGGTTAGCCGTAAGGAACCCGCATGTCACTTAGTAAGCAAGATGTAGTGGTCGTGTCTCTTGTGTCCACACTATGTTGGTTCAAGGGGTTTCCACTAGGTGAAACGGGGTTAGCCGTAAGGATCCCGCACGTCATTGCAGGAGTGCCGTTGGTTGTACCTTAGATAGGTTTCCATCGGATAGATAGGGATTGCGCTCGGGGTTAATCCACTCGGGCTTTCCGTAAAATGAACTCAGATAATGTTTGATTGTTACACGCTAACTTAATGAATGAACCTGACTATGCATGTTATTAGACATATTTATGTTATGTCATAGAGCCTTGACGTAGATCGTCAAGAATTAATAGAGCCTTGACGTAGATCGTCAAGAATAGTATAACATAGACGTAGATTGTCAAAACTAGTATGATAGCAAGATAAGATACGTTGTTAGAAACATCGTATTATGTATTAGAGCAAATAGAGAAAAATATGCCGACGACGATTTTAGGTTTCCCCTATTCGTCCGGTTTAGAATCGTGTCAAGATTATATTAGACTTAGGCCTCGATACGTAGAGCGTATTCTTGGCATTGCGGTTTTAGATTTCCCCTTGACCGCCATGACACGTATAGGAAGTGAATCCTATAACAAGGTAAGAAGAGACTATGACGGCTCTAGTATGCACGACCGTCTAAGTATGCAAGTCCCCACACACGTATAATCAACCGTCAGGTTGTAATGTAGACACGTGGTGACCGTAGGTTTCCCCTTGAGGTTGCCTATATCCTAGGATTTAGGGGAACTCACTGAGACATTATGTCTCATCCCAATCCTTATTTGTTTCAGATATCAGGATGGATTTGCAAACTAGTAGCCGAATGGATGTTGCGATAAGTGTTCGTTCGTACCGCTGCAGGACGATGTGGATATTCAAGGATGCATCTAATATACTTTAGAAAAGTTGAGTTGTATTATTATGTACGAACGCATTTGGTAGTATATCTATATATTCATTCGAAGTTTTATTGTTGTAAATTTTTAATGTATCCGGTACTAAACTAACACACATGCTAGACTTTCTAGATATGTCTAGTATGGGTGTTACATTTGGTATCAGAGCAGGTCGATTCAGACCATGCCTTGGGTCATTAAGTTATAACTAAGGTAGTGGGACCATTGGGTTCCGGGTAAATGTTCTAGTTGTTGATGTTAGTTGAGCCTGATCAACTCAATTTAGCATTCAACGATTAGAATGGATGCCTGAGAGCTGAATAGGACCTAGGGTTTCAACGAATCGCACGTAGAGATATTGATAAGACACATAGAGTTAATGGTATTTCATAACTAATCGATTGAGCAGCAGCTCGTAGACCACCCAAAAAGGAATATTTATTATTTGACCCATATCCTGACATAAGAAGACCGTTACTGATGAGGACAACAAACAATAAACTATAACAAATTCAAGATTCTCTTTATATTCTATTCTCTATAGAGAATAGAATATAAAGAGAATTATAGAAAATATAGAATCAATAGAATATTAGAATAAAAAAAGAGAAATTTGATTCGTTCTCAATAGTCACGAGATGATCATCTTAGGGTGATCCTTTTGTTGACGGATGCTCCTATTATATTCGTAGTCTCTAAAGGATGAGAATGCACTGGAAAGTGTGAACTCAGAAGTAAGAACTCGGAATGAGTATTAGTAAGCAGTTGATCGTGTCAGTAGGTGGCCGATGAACTAAGCAAGTAGAAGTATGAATCCTCCGGGAATGTAAGGCAATGTTAAGAAGGGATGTTCAGACAGCGTTGGTAAGTGAGGATATGGAAATATCTTAGCAGGACCTGAAGCTTCAGTAAGGGTCGTAGTTAAAACGGAATTGTATTCCGGAAAGTAAGCGCAAGGCTACAAGATAGAGAGCAGTCGACGTATGTTGACGGAACTAGTAGACTCTCAGCAGTAGTGTTATATTATCGAAGCTGTGGGCTTATGTGTTCAGAGAGGACAAGGTTTTAGTGTTCGGGAAGTTACGTTGAGCGGCAACGTAATGAGGTAGTTACTCGTAGTGGAAGGAGTTAAGGATTCAGGTGAAAGTTTATGTCTTTAGGAATGAGGCATTATTTTCCGATGTGCCGAGAATTGTATCGAAATAGGTTGATGCGTGCCATGCATATGTTATAGAATATTTTACGATGCTAGGAAAGAATGATGTGCATTAGGTTATTTGAGAAGTAAGAATTTTCGTGCAAAGAATGTTATCCAGAAAAATTAAGCTGAAGTAACTCGCCGATAGCGAACCTGGGGCGAAGTTTTTGGTTTCCAAAAAAAAAAAAAAAATTTGTCAGTTTGTCTCTAGGATCTGCAATGACTTGGGGAGTTGTCTTCACAATCTTTTATGCGACGAAAACCTTTATAACATCAAGTGACGAATGCATATCACAACCTAAAGTTTTGAAAGGAAAAAGGCATGGGCAATCATCAACGAAAATCGATTCGGTTTAAGGTGACTTTGGAAGTTAATGTGTCAAGAGATAAGAATGAGTTTAGACCAAGAGTTTAGAGGCACCGGTATCTAAAATGGAAGTCACAGATGTGAAGGCATGAAGTAAGAAGTTAAAGTGGTGCAGAGTCATCTGAAATCACAAGGATTTTGGATTTCGCGAAGTTATGAGTACCCCTCGAATCTATGTTTTGCTTGATTGACTTGCTAAGGCTCATTATGATGTTGAATCACGAAGCTTACATGATTTTAGGAAGACATACGCATATGGGTGATTGAAGTTGTCATTTTTGGAAGCAAAAATGAAAATTTTGTAGGTACCGGTCTGTTAATACACGCATAGAGTTGGCTAAACTCACTAGAACAAAAATTGGATGGCACATATGTGTTATCGGTTCGTTCTATGATTTTAGAATAACAACTGGGACCTAGGTTCAGTGTGATTTTTGTATATATTTATATAAAGTGAAAAATCGTCAACGTCAATGACCCGTGTGCTAATTTACGAAATTTTCTTAGAAAGAAAAACTAACGGGTACGCATAGGAATGATTATGCAAAACATAGTATGCGAGATGCAAAGATACAAGATTAGATGCATAAGGAAGGTATGTCCGAGTGCAGGATGAGTTTACCATGGGAAGTCGGAAGGACAATTCATGGAAATAGTAAGTATATAGTAGTAAGGATGTGCGCTATGAGTCAAGATTGCTTGAGAACAAGTGTACTTATGGCATTTATATGTCAAGAGGTAAGTTTACCTTAAGATTTAACCTTACAGGCAAAGAGTAGCGCAAGGTTGCGGAGTAGGTTACAGCATAGAAGATCTTGAGAATAGTTCAAGAAGATAGTAATGTGGTATTAGAAGAAGGGTGAAGTTTCACTCGTCTCAACGTATTAGAGTATTGGTTAAAGCCAACCGGAGGGAATCAGAGTAGCGCAACAGAAGTTAGCCGGTAAAGTGGTTAAGAGTAACCATGATCATGGAACTTGGTAGTCAGAATCTTCATGAAGAATGTTCAGGAGAGTAATGCAGTTTTAGTGAGAAGTATTGAGAGACAAGCAAGGAGTTCTCGATATGATAAGTAAGTAATAATGCTCGTACAGTCAGTGATGATTAAGGTAAAAGTATAAACGATGTATCTTCACTTAAGTAAGACAAGGAAGACTAGAGTCACTACAAATGAAGTAATCGAATAGCCTAATTGGTGATGTTGAATGCATAGAAGAGCTATTGGTTAGTCAGAAAGAGTATGTGTTGTGATAAAGGAATACGATTCATGAGATATGCACGAAGAAGTACATACCCTCTTATACCATACTTACTAGGTGATAACGGTACTTGCTAGAATGGTGTCAAGCCATGATTTTATGACTTTTAAAGTTAAGATTGGTATTAAGGAACTTGGGAACGAAATACATGAAATTTCACATTGTTGAAACTAATAAGACGCGTCGTAAGCGAGCAAGCTCACTTAAGACGTACATACTTCAGGACCAACTTGTTAGAAACAAGTTTGGGGCGAGATGTAAAATCTTTTCAAGATATAGAGATTCGTCATGTGGTTCTGCGGTGCCATTCCAGATTTGGTTTCAAAATGATATTTTCTTTTAGTCAAGAAATTGTTCGTTCCAAGCACCTATGTACCAAAATTTAGAGATTTCTAAAAACAAAATACTAGAACGAGTATCGTTATTAACTAACAAGAAGCGGTATTTGAGAAGTATGCAAATACTATGGAAAATAAGGTTTATGTAAAAACGGCAGTGTCCGTGTGATATCAATAGCATACAGGATGCATGGAATTTTGTTAAGAATGTTCAAGTGCAAGAGCAAATGGACTTAGTAGAAAGTTTCAAGAGCATGTGAACCGCTAGACAGGATAATAGATTGTCAGTTGAATCAGTGTAGTTAATTTCACTTCTTCATGCCAAGCTAGACAAGTTACCCATGAATTGCAGTACAGGGAGATTATGAAGAGATAGAAAGGTTTCTTAAGACTATGGTTAGAGATGAGTAGAATCATCAAGATAAGCAACATCAGTAAGAAGCATAAATCGCAATGTGCGGTAAGAAAGATTATGTATGCATGATAAGATGTATACATGGAAGTTGTATAGATGCAAGTAAGCACTGCAGGGCAAACCTGGATATCAGTAGAACCCTAGTTTAAAGGCGAATCCTGAGTGTTTGAGATAATGAAAGGTAACCTAGATGCATGGTTGATACTAAGTGGATAAGTTGTAGATCCGAGACAATCAGTCCTCATGTAGCAGAGATAAGTTTAATCACTATGTTCTAAGAACGTTCTGTGATTTTGAGAAAGATACTAAGGTTGGAGAGACTATATTCGTTTAAGCGGATAAAGAAAGAGGATGAATTACATGCTTTGTTAAGAAAAATATTCTTCAACCTCCCTAGAGTGGTTTTGATCAGATATAGTATAGCGGGAATCAAAGGAGGCAGATGTTAGTTACGATGATTGGTAGATGATTTCTAAATTTTGAGGACGAAATTTCTTTAAGGGGGTAGAATGTAATATCCCGCCTGTCAGTATCGGAATATTACCATTCGATCGTACCAGAGGATTAATGTTATGGAAAGAAAGTTTGATGGAAACATTTATTAATGGCATAAATCAGGTACGAGTTAAGAATCAGTGCCAGGTTAAACGTGGATTAAACGAAGGGCATTTAAGTATTCTCGCGCAAGTGGTTTTGGGCCAAAATCTTCATTATCTTCATGACTTTCTCTCTCTAGGTTTTTGAGAAGAGAATTCTCTCCTCCCTCTCTCTAAGATGTCGCCCCATCTCTCCCTCTCTAGACCATCAAATCTTTCCAAATTCATGCAAGAAGAGATCAAGCAAAGATCTTAGAAGCTTCAAGGAAAAGAAACAACAAAGAAGATTGGTGTTAGTTTGGAATCTTGGCTTAGGGTTTGAACTTGGGAAAGCTTGGAACTTGAGGAATCACAAGGAATATGTTAGGTGGGTTCTTAGATAGAACCCACCATTGGGATTATGTGTTTAATTTGCAAGCAAAACATGAATTATGTTAAGATTAGGAAAAATGAGAATTTTATCCCCTTGCCTTGATCTTGTCTTGTTCATGTTAATATTGCCATGAAAGATGTTTTATAATGTTATATAAGTTTTTGGATGTTCATAGTGCATTGCAGGATCAAACTGGATGAGTTTTGGGCCAAAATTGGAAATTTTGTACCACAGACCCGAAGAACTGCGCTATTAGCAAAATCCACGCTGAAGGTGAGAAAAACACAAGAAGGGGGGTTGAATTGTGTTTTGGAAAATTCTTCGTTTCTCCTAAAACTGAATACACTTGATCAGAAGCTAAGTGAGACAGCTTCTGAACTGATTATCAGAATCTAAATGCAGCGGAATAAAACAGAGAGAGAAGAAGAACGACACAAAGCAATTATACTGGTTCCTTCCACATTCCGGAAGTAGTCCAGTCCCCCTTGCACTTCCAAGGAGATTTCACTAAGAGTAATATCTGATTACAATTGCTCAAGCACACAAGCAAGAGACTTCCTTTGCTCTAGCACACAAGCAAGAGACTTCCTTTGCTCAAGAACACAATCAAGAGACTTCCTGCTCAAGCACAACTGCAAGAGACTTCTAACTAAACAAAATTACACAGAAAATTATTTAAGGATGAACACTTGATATACAATCAGAGGTGCTCACAATACAAATCAGATACAGACTCAATGACTTAAGAATTTCTAAGATAAGACTTTGAGACACAGAAATTCTAAGTGAATGCAGAACAATTTCAGCAGAGGTTTGTCACTTGTATGAGAGTCTTTCGTTTAGCGTTCTTGCATTACCAATTCTCTAAGTCTTCACTCCTTTATATAGAGGTGTGAAAGAGACGTTGTGAAATTGTCAGCACATCAAAGAGTCGTTGTTGAAGCTTGATCTTTCACCAATGATCTTTTGCCTGATTTGGTTGTTGTCCTATGAAGAACCAATTTGAAATCCATTCCTTATCCAAAGGAACATCTATGCAGGCGAAGCCGTATTATGGAGCTGTTTTCTTGTCTTGTAGCGTGGACACAAAACAGAGTAGTGTAGAAGGTGGTTGTACAGTTCGTACAATAGTACAATGTCAACGCTTTCGTCCAAATTGCAAACACATGCCTTCAAACATCTTTGAAATGACCGTTGCAAAATTCCACTAATCTTTTGTTGTGTTTTCGAATCCAATAGACAGCTTTTGCAGTGATGATTCTTCAATCCTTGAATCTTTTGCAAATCCAGTTGATCTTCAGCTTCTGGTGAAATGACTTCTGATGAGGCAGCTTCTGATAACATAGCTTCTGATGATGCAGCTTCTGAATGATACAGCTTCTGATAACGCAGCTTCTGATGATGTGGCTTCTGGACCTCTTGTCTTCAGGAGCACTATTCTTCAGGAGCGCTTTACTAACTTCAGGAGCGGCTTTTCTTCAGGAACGCTTTTCTCTTCAGGAGCGGCTTTTCTTCAGGAGCGCTTTTCTCTTCAGGAGCGAGTTGCCTTCAGAAGCACTAAGCTTCAATTATTGTTGATTCCTTTAGCTCTTCATTTGCTCATTCAGAACCAATAAATGATGTAACTTCTTAATTAAGGTCCTGTACACTTGAACAAATATTAGCTAGTCCAATTTACAATTTTTAATACCTTGTTATCATCAAAACTCTTTAAGGTTTATTGTTAAACACATTTTGTTCCAACAATCTCCCCCTTTTTGATGATGACAAACAATAGTATTTAAAATTGATCAATTATTGTTAATCCAATTAACAAGTTGACTTTGGGGTTCTGAGGTTTGTAAGCTCAGAATCTGAGGTTTGTAAGCTCAAACTCCCCCTGAGTCTGATAGTCTTTAAGGTGAGGTTTGTAAGCTCCCCCTAAGTTCTATCCAAGTTAATTAAATTCATTTTTAGCGCAATAATAATCTTAGAGCTTTAAAATGAAATAAGTTATAGATGAGAAGAGTGGTTCAATTAATTTTATTTGAAATTTGATACTCCCCCTTTTTGATACACC
Organism: Medicago sativa; assembly: GCF_051527215.1. Taxonomy (NCBI): domain Eukaryota; kingdom Viridiplantae; phylum Streptophyta; class Magnoliopsida; order Fabales; family Fabaceae; genus Medicago; species Medicago sativa. The sequence continues at coordinate 32,415,555 of NC_140755.1, read as the reverse complement.
CTTCTTTAGGTAAGACAAAAAGTTATAAGTTTTTCAAAATTTTCAAATATCATTAATGGGGCTCAGAGCCTTTAAATACTATCACATATACTCCCCCTTTTGTCATTAACAAAAATAATAAAAAATAATTAAGACAAAAAGATTTGAGAAAAATTCAAACTATAAGAGAGTATAATAAAGTATCAGAACCTATAATCTATCTCAAAAAAAAAGTAGCCAAGCAATGAGTATATAGATGAACAAAACAAAATATTCAGGCATTCAAGAATCAGAACCATGAAGGATTCAGAAGCAGTAAGAAACTTAAGATAAGAAGTGATCAGAAGCAGGAAATAGACAGGATTAAACAAAAAACAAACAATATATAAACACTAAGGTGTGCAACTAAGGTTTGGTTTGAAGTAGTTTCCTCATCCTCTCCATTTCTTCAGCTTGTTGCTTCAACTGATCTTCAAGAAGTTGTTGCTTCTGGAGAAGCCCCAATTCCCTTTCCTTAGCTTCTTGTTGTTGCTTTGCCATCTTCTGCCTCAGAAGCTTGAACATCCTTGCGTCTCTGGTCAAATATTCCATTTCAGAGAAGAAAGGCTTGTTTGCCAGAAGCAGTCTAGGACTTCTGACTCTGAGTCTTTGCTTCAGGTTCTCCATTAACCTTCTTACAGAAGCTTCCTTGATTCTGATGCACTTGGCTTTTACAGCTTCCATTAGCTCTGCAGCTCTGTTCTGAAGAGATACCCATGCTTCTTCATATGCATTGGTGAGATCAATTGTCCTTCTTTGATCCACCAGATCATGCATTTCAGAGAGGATCTTGAGTAGCTCATTGTCAATACGTTCAGATTCCAGGATGTCCAGGGGTGGTTGTTCAAGGGTTTCAAGATCAGAATCATTAAGAATATTATCTTGAACAAGGATGGATTCTGGAATTGTGAGTTGTTCAGCTTGGGTTGAGGTTGATGGTTCGTCAGGATCAATGTCCATGGGAGTGTGTTGGTGAGAGGATTCTTCTGGTTGTTGGTTAAGTGGGGAGTTGGTTTCAGTAACAGTTGGTGGTTGTTGTGGTGAAGTTGATGTTTGGATGTTGAGTTGGGAGTCAATGTTAACAGTTGGTGATTGAGGTTGTGGAGGTGATGTGGGTTTGTGTGGTTCAGGTGGTTGTTGATGGGGGCTTTCTAAAACAACATTTTCAGAAGCAGTTGCTTCTGGAGTTGCTTCAGAGGCTTTCTCTGAGTTTGGTTGGACAGGTGGTAATTCACCTGAATAGTGAAGAGCAAGATTTTCTAAGACAGAAGTGTCTTCTTCTTGCTCAGTTGCTTGTGGTGAAAAGGGTGAGATGGGGGTAGAGGTGACTGGAATCTGACATACCTTGACATCTTCTGAAGTGGTAGCACCAGGTGCTTTTAGAACCGCTTCTGAAGCTTTAACAGCCACTTCCTTGACTTCTTCAGACTTCTTCTTGAAGAATTCATCACAATGTTCAAGGCCTGAGGCTTTAAGCCTTTCATCCCTATCCCTTCTTTTCTTAGCTTCCCTTTCCTGCTGTTTAGCTAGCATCTGAGCAGCTTCTTCATCAGCCTTCTTCTTCATGTCAGAGGTAACTTCCATCATTGGAGTGAAGATTTGCCCAGATGCTTTCTTCTTGTGCTCTTTTGCTTTTATCCCATCAAGAGCTTTGTTCAGATGCTCTTCTGTGATGATGGACTCTGATTTGCCCTTACTTCTTTTTATGGGAATAGAAGCAGCCCTAATTCTCTTCTTCACCATTATATCTGCTAACTTAAAATCAGCAATTTCCTTAGCCATTTTGGCCTTGGTAGGAGTCAGCTCAACCATAGAGGTTTTCATATCAACAGGTGCCTTTTTCTTCTTCAGCTTGGGCTCAGCTTCTTCCATTTCCAACTCATCCAAAGCTTCATTCAGTTTTTCCTTGTGATAAACTGTTTCAGCTTTCCCTCTCTTTCTCTTAGCAACCTTCTGTTGCTTGCCCTTATCAGTAGCTGCTTCTGATGCAGTAGCTCCCTTAACCTTCTTTCCTTTACCAGGAGCAGCTTCCTCCTGAGGGCTCGCATCTTCCTCCAGGACGTACTCAGCTACTGATTTAGCTAACATTTTAGGATTACTTTCCTTAAAGATTGAAGGAAAGTTCCTGATAATCCCAGTTTCTTCTGTGGTCATCTCCAACCACCTTTCATCTGCAGGGGTTTCTTTGATAAACTTCATAGAAGATAAGCTTCTGCTACTGATAGTCCTTTCAGCAGTAGAAACTTCGAAGCATCTATCAGAAGCACTCCTTGTCTTTTTCAAGAAATCCACCACCCTTCCTTGATAAAAGATCCCAGATAGCAATCTTCCATAGGGCACTTGTTTCCTTCCTCTAATAATGCCTTCATTTATAGCCCAGCAGAGATGATCCATGACATATCTTGGGAAATTTATTTTATCCAAAATAGCCATGAAGTAAATTGCTAGCTTCTGTTGGTTGTTGGGTTGATGAGACCCTCCTGCTCTTTGAAAGAAGCAATCATTACTGAATTTCACTAACATCCTGTTGTGAATTTTCATTTCAGAAGGCTTAGCATCTTTGTTCCCACCTAGAAGAGTGTTGTAGTAGTCTTTGAGCAGGACATCTTCCTTCTTGACTATTTCTTGAAATCTTCCCTCTGCATCCACTCTACAAGCTTTAGCTATAACATTCTCAGTGATGGTTATAGGAATGCCCATCACTTCAGACCTTATTTCTAAGCTTTCAAAAGAGGTAGGATTCATGTCCATGGTCATTTTCCCTTTCTTTGACCCAGCTTGTTTACCAACGACCTTTGCAGGCTTTCCATTGTACAATTCAGCCCTTAACCAGAAATCCTTGACCAAGTTCACATAGGTTGGCCCATTCAGCATCTTGAAATACTCAGATAGCTTCTGAGTTTCTATCAAACTTTCCATATCTACTTCGTACTTCTTAAGTGAGGCGAAGTCCACCGGTGATTCTATTTGAACTATTAAGGATTTCCATGGAATATCCATAGTCTTCTCTTTGTACACGGACCCAGATTCTGATACGCCTTGCATGTTTGAAGTAGATTCTGAAACTTTTGAGCTTGATGATGCCATTTGATGATGATTGAAGTAGATGATGATTTTAGGGTTCTAGGGTTGAGAGAATGCGCTTACTTCGCAAAAGGTTTGAAAGCAAATGTGTTTGTTGTGAGTGAGTAGTGTGTGAATTGACAAAGTGTTAAAAGTAAAACGATTGCAATTCAAAAGAGACAAACAAACATAACATTAATGACAAAATTGGGGGCGCGTGAAAAGTATTTTCAAAGCTATTAAATCATCATTGCCCTTTTTAGTTATACACCAATACATACAGGCCATGTCAGAAGTTCACACAGTAACTACCAAGTTAGTGGGCCAGAAGTTACCATAAAAAGTAACTCCCAACGTTTCCACTAACTCTACTATTCAGAAGCATAAAATCCAGCTTCTGGACTTCAGATGCTGACGTCATCATCAGAAGCGGGTTTTCCTCAGAACCTCAATAAAGAGCTTCTGATGGACTACTGCTTCTGAACTAACTTCAGAACCTAAAATCCTATTCAGGAGCAAGCAATCATTTAATCAGACACAAAGTGCATGTTCAAATTTTTCTTTATAAAATCAAATCTTTCAACAGTTAAAGGCTTAGTAAATATATCAGCCCATTGATTTTCAGTATCAATGAATTGTATATCTAAAATTCCTTTTTGAACATAATCTCTGATAAAATGGTGTTTGATTTCAATGTGCTTAGCTCTTGAATGCAAAATTGGATTTTTAGACAAACAAATAGCAGCAGTATTATCACAATAAATGGGAATACTGTTAGTAGTTATCTGATAGTCTTCCAACTGATGTTTCATCCAAAGTAGTTGTGTACAACAACTTGCAGCTGAAATGTATTCTGCTTCTGCTGTAGACATAACAATAGTTGTTTGTCTTTTGCTAGCCCAGGATATAAGATTATCACCCAGAAATTGACAATTGCCACTGGTTGACTTTCTTTCAATCCTATCACCAGCATAATCAGCATCACAGAATCCAATTAGCTTATAATCTAAGGATTTCCTATAAAGGAGTCCAAGATTAGTTGTTCCTTTCAAATACCTGAAGATTCTCTAGACATCAGTCATATGAGATTCTCTAGGATCTGATTGGAATCTTGCACACAAGCATACACTGAATAAAATATTTGGCCTAGATGCAGTAAGGTATAACAAGGAACCAATCATACCTCTATACAGCTTCTGATCAACTTTAGCTCCTTCATCTTCTTTGCTCAAGGTGCACGTAGGGTGCATTGGAGTGTTCATCACTTTACAATCTTCAAGCTTAAACTTCTTCAGAAGCTCCTTTGTATACTTAGATTGATGAACATAGACTCCATCTTTGCATTGATTAATTTGAATGCCCAGGAAGAACTTCAGCTCTCCCATCATGCTCATTTCAAATTCATCCTGCATTAACTTAGAAAATTCCTTGCAAAGAGATGCATTAGTAGAACCAAATATTATATCATCAACATATATTTGCACAACAAGAATATCTTTCCGAAGGTTCCTTCTGAAGAGTGTTGTATCAACCTGTCCTCTTTTAAAATCATTTTTGATTAAGAAATTACTTAGTCTATCATACCAAGCTCTGGGAGCTTGTTTCAAGCCATATAGTGATTTCTTCAGTTTAAAAACATGGTCAGGATATTTAATATCCTCAAATCCAGGAGGTTGCTTGACATACACTTCTTCTTCTATGACGCCATTAAGAAATGCACTCTTGACATCCATTTGATATAATATTATGCCATGATTAGCTGCATAGGAAAGAAGTAACCTGATTGCTTCCAATCTTGCAACTGGAGCAAATGTTTCAGTGTAATCAATGCCTTTTTGTTGACTATACCCTTGTGCAACAAGTCTGGCTTTGTTTCTTGTTACTTCTCCTTGCTCATTCAGCTTATTTCTGAATACCCATTTTGTTCCAATAATGTTCTTGTGATGAGGTTTGGGTACCAGATCCCACACATCATTTCTTTGAAATTGATTCAACTCTTCTTGCATAGCTAAGATCCATCCATCATCTGAAAGTGCTTCTTCAACTTTTGTAGGTTCAATCATTGAGATCAGTCCAATCATTGATTCTTCTTGTCTGAAGTATGATCTTGTTCTCCTTGGACTATCTTTGTTTCCAATGATTAGTTCCTCAGGATGTGAAGATTTGTGCTTGAAAGTGTTTCTGGGAGGATCTTCTTGATGTGAGCCATCTTGTGCTTCATCAGAAGCAGTTTCATCTTGCGCTTCTGATGTGGGTTCAGCTTCTAGACTTTCTTCAGATTCAGCTATCTGATCAGGTTCTGGAGTAGCTTCAGGAACCTGTATCTCTGCAACACTTTCACCCTGCTTTGAAGTTTTATCTTCAAGCTCTTTATCATCAAATTTAACGTGCATAGATTCTTCAACACAGAGTGTCTCTGAATTATACACTCTGTATGCCTTTGACCTTTCAGAGAAACCTAAGAAGATTCCTCTTTGGGCCTTGGCATCAAATTTCTTTAGGTAGAGCTTGTTGTTCAGAATGTAACATGTACATCCAAATTGATGAAAGTAAGACATATTGGGTTTTCTTCCTTTAAAGAGTTCATATGCTGTTTTCTCCAAAATAGGTCTAATATAGATCCTGTTTTGAACATAACATGCTGTATTCACTGCTTCTGCCCAAAAATGTTTAGCCAAATTGTTTTCATGGATCATGGTTCTGGCCATTTCTTGTAAAGTTCTATTCTTTCTCTCTACAACCCCATTTTGTTGTGGAGTTCTAGGAGAAGAGAATTCATGGATAATTCCATGTTTTTCACAAAAAGCTTCAAATGGCTCATTTTCAAATTCTCCACCATGATCACTTCTGATTTTCAAAATCTTTGACTCTTTTTCAGTTTGAATTTGTGTGCAGAAGTTACTGAATACCTCATATGCATGATCCTTACTTTTCAGGAATTTCACCCAAGTCCATCTGCTGTAATCATCAACAATGACTAATCCATATTTACTTCCATATAAGGATGCAGTACTCACTGGTCCAAATAAATCAATATGGAGTAATTCTAAGGGTCTGGAGGTTGAAACAATGTATTTGGTTTTAAAAGATGATTTCACAATTTTCCCTCTCTGACATGCACCACAGAGTGCATCTGAATGATAGTCAATGTCTGGTAGCCCTTTGACAAGTTGTAACTTACTAAGCTTAGAGATTAACCTCCAGTTAGCATGCCCCAACCTTCTGTGCCACATCCATTTCTTATCATTCACTGATAGAAGGCAAATCGCCTTCTGATCAGCCAGTTCAGAAAAATTGATTTTATAGACATTATCAACTCTCTTTCCTTTGAACACAATGGATTTGTCTTCCTTATTGATTACTGTACAGTTGGTTTTCTCAAAAAGCACATCATAACCATTATCACAAAATTGACTAATGCTCAAAAGGTTATGTTCAAGACCATCTACTAACCATACATTATTAATTGAGGTAGAGGAATTACCAATAGTTCCTGTACCTATGATCTTGCCTGACTGGTTGCCTCCAAATTTCACATTTCCTCCCTCTTTCATTGTTAGGCTGAGGAAACTGGACTTCTCTCCTGTCATGTGTCTTGAGCAACCGCTGTCTAGGTACCATGATCTTTGCTTTGGTGCTGCTCTTAGACATACCTGCATCATTGACGTTTTCAGATTTAGGTACCCATTGTCCTATGGGTCCTGGAAGGTTAGTGCTTAAGGCTTTACTCTTCGCACCTTGTACCTTGTGATGTGAGTTGGGTTTCTTCTGATTAACCATTACCTTTGGTTTTGGTACTTCAGAAGCAGTAACTGTCTTCTTCTGAAACTTAGACTTCAGAACCGCAGATTTTGGTTTCACCAGACTCTGAGGTACAGGTTCTGATCTTTTCAGGATCCTGATCTTTGAAGTCTTGGAATCAGATTTGATCATAGCCTTTGACTTAGAGTTCTTTGGCTTTGAAGTAATCTTAGCCTTAGAACTAGAAGCTTCAGGTTCTGATTGAACAACAGTTTCCAACTCAGCACCTTCGGGTACAAAGAAGGTTTTCAGACCTTCCTTGATGCATTCACAACAAGATTTTAGATTGGTTTTCTCAAGCTTCACTTCTAGAAAACCAATTCCTCTGCCATTGTTCTTATAAATGCTATAAATCATAGAAGCCACTCTGCTTCTGTCAATGCCAGATATAATAAAATCTTCAAGAGCAATTTCATGGTTACTTAAAGGTTTTTCATTACACTTTTCTTGTAGCTTCTGACATAAGAACCTGAGCTGATCTTCATACGTTTTACACATGAAGTCAAAGCCCCTAAGTCCTTGTTTAGAAGCTTTCAGATCCAATAGAGTTGATTTTTGCTGTTTCACCAAATCAACATATTTTTCTTTTAAATCCTTCAACTCATTGGTTCTTACTTCAAAATGTGTAAGAAGTTCTTTAAGTGACTCAACAAGTTCATCTCTGGGAATTTTGGAATATACCTCGTTTTCATCTTCTGAGTCTGAATCTGATCCAGCTTCTGAAGTTGCTGTTGCTACCAGCCCAACAGCTACCTTTGCATCTTCATCAGCTTCCTCTTTGTCAGATCCAGATTCACTTCCTAAATCATCCCAGGTTGCCATTAAACTCTGCTTGATCTGCTTCTTGAATTTGCTTGGTTTGAATGTAGACCTCTTTGACTTGTCCTTTGTCTTTTCTCTTTGAAGATCAGGGCATTCAACAATGAAATGTCCAGGCTTCTTACAGTTGAAGCATCCCTTCTGATCTTCTTTCCTTGAGCTTCTGGAGTTACTCCTCTTGGTTAAAAACTTTTTGTTCTTCTTGGCCAGATATTGAAGTCTGTTTGAGAGCATGGCCATTTCAGCAGCATCTGGTTCAGAATCTGAATTTGATTGATCTTCCTCTTCAGATTCAACCACTTTGAGAGCTTTTGATGACTTGCCTTTGGATGGAAGAGCTATTGATTTACTCTTCTTAGTAGACTCATGTTCATTAAGGCTTAACTCATGAACTTTGAGAGAACTAACAAGATCTTCGACACTTAAAGTGTTTAAATCTTTAGCTTCCTCAATGGCAGTCACCTTTGGTCTCCATCTTGCAGGTAAGCTTCTGAGTATCTTGCTCACATGGTCAGAAGCAACATAGCTCTTCTTTAGAATTTGTAGCCCAGAGACTAAGGTTTGAAACCTTGAGTACATCTCCTCAATAGTTTCATCATCCTTCATCTTGAATAACTCGTACTGATGTACAAGCATGAGAGCTTTAGCTTCTTTGACCTTCTTGCTGCCTTCGTAGTTTGAACAGAGTGAAGCAAACATAGCTTTAGCAGTGGATTTGTCACTCATCTTCATGTACTCTGCTTTGGGTATAGCAGTGACAAGAGCTCCTCTGATAATATGATGCTTCTTGTAGAGTTTCTTCAACTCAGGAGTATGTTTCTTTCTATCCACAGCAGCTCCTTCTTCATCAAGGACTAAATCACCAACACCATCTTCCAGAATATCCCATAATTCTTCATCTAGGCTCATGATATAACTGTAAAAGTTGGTCTTCCACCAAGAAAATTCTTCAGCATCTCCATTGAATTTTGGAATCTTTCCAACACTGGATTTCTTACTATCACTATAATCATGTGAGACATGTTTATAGCTAGTATCGTCAGAACCAGTGGGAGGAGGAGTAGACATGTTTTTCTCTGATCTTTGACTGTTGCACGGTTAAGTGTTACACAACAGACCAAGGCTCTAGATACCAATTGAAGGTGAGAAAAACACAAGAAGGGGGTTGAATTGTGTTTTGCAAAATTCTTCGTTTCTCCTAAAACTGAATACACTTGATCAGAAGCTAAGTGAGACAACTTCTGAAGTGATTATCAGAATCTAAATGCAGCGGAATAAAACAGAGAGAGAGAGAGAGAGAGAGAGAGAAGAAGAACGACACAAAGCAATTATACTGGTTCCTTCCACAATCCGGAAGTAGTCCAGTCCCCCTTGCACTTCCAAGGAGATTTCACTAAGAGTAATATCTGATTACAATTGCTCAAGCACACAAGCAAGAGACTTCCTTTGCTCAAGCACACAAGCAAGAGACTTCCTTTGCTCAAGAACACAATCAAGAGACTTCCTGCTCAAGCACAACTGCAAGAGACTTCTAACTAAACAAAATTACACAGAAAATTGTTTAAGGATGAACACTTGATATACAATCAGAGATGCTCACAATACAAATCAGATACAGACTCAATGACTTAAGAATTTCTAAGATAAGACTTTGAGACACAGAAATTCTAAGTGAATGCAGAACAATTTCAGCAGAGGTTTGGCACTTGTATGAGAGTCTTTCGTTTAGCATTCTTGCATTACCAATTCTCTAAGTCTTCACTCCTTTATATAGAGGTGTGAAAGAGACGTTGTGAAATTGCCAGCACATCAAAGAGTCGTTGTTGAAGCTTGATCTTTCACCAATGATCTTTTGCCAAATTTGGTTGTTGTCCTATGAAGAACCAATTTGAAATCCATTCCTTATCCAAAGGAACATCTATGCAGGCGAAGCCGTATTCTGGAGCTGTTTTCTTGTCTTGTAGCGTGGACACAAAACAGAGTAGTGTAGAAGGTGGTTGTACAGTTCGTACAATAGTACAATGTCAACGCTTTCGTCCAAATTGCAAACACATGCCTTCAAACATCTTTGAAATGACCGTTGCAAAATTCCACTAATCTTTTGTTGTGTTCTCGAATCAAATAGACAGCTTTTGCAGTGATGATTCTTCAATCCTTGAATCTTTTGCAAATCCAGTTGATCTTCAGCTTCTGGTGAAATGACTTCTGATGAGGCAGCTTCTGATAACATAGCTTCTGATGATGCAGCTTCTGAATGATACAGCTTCTGATAACGCAGCTTCTGATGATGTGGCTTCTGGACCTCTTGTCTTCAGGAGCACTATTCTTCAGGAGCGGTTTACTAACTTCAGGAGCGGCTTTTCTTCAGGAGCGCTTTTCTCTTCAGGAGCGAGTTGCCTTCAGAAGCACTAAGCTTCAATTATTGTTGATTCCTTTAGCTCTTCATTTCCTCATTCAGAACCAATAAATGCTGTAACTTCTTAATTAAGGTCATGTACACTTGAACAAATATTAGCTAGTCCAATTTACAATTTTTAATACCTTGTTATCATCAAAACTCTTTAAGGTTTATTGTTAAACACATTTTGTTCCAACACACGCTAATAGCAAAATTCTTCAGCAAGGGCTGCGCCCCAGCTGAGCTATTAGCGCAGGCCTCTGACCTTGCAAATATGCTTTTGGCCTGTTGGCCTATTTTAGGGTCGGCGGTGCATTCCGAAGCTTTTCTTTCGATGTTTTACAACTATTTAACCCTAAAACAACATCTAAGCAATGCACATAACATCAAATGATTCTTGAAATGAAAATCATGGTAATCTTAACATGTATGGCAAGGTTGGCATAGAGAGTTTTAGCCGAATTACTCGGGTAGTAAAGAACTAGGCATGGGATGAAAGTAGAGCCTTGACATAGCTTGTCAAGAACTAGAATAGTATGTAAGAAATAGAATGCTAGATATGAGAATACGCTTGCTAAGACGTGAAGTGATATAGAGTATTCTCTTCGCATAGGAACTAGAATAGTCAAGTAAGCATGAATAGACGTGAATTGATCAGATATCTCTTCACATAGTAAGTTAAGCAAGCATATAGTTTACCTCTAGATGGATCGTATAGGAATCCGAGGTAAAGTGATAACATGTATAGATATAATACTCATGCATTTATAGACAAGACATTAAGTTAAAGGTGCAATGTCTCTTGGGACCACATTAAGTTAATACTCATGCATTTAATACACGCTAACTTAATGAATGAACCTGGCTATGCATGTTATTAGACATATTTATGTTATGTCATAGAGCCTTGACGTAGATCGTCAAGAATAGTAGAACATAGACGTAGATCGTCAAAACTAGTATGATAGCAAGATAAGATACGTTGTTAGAAACATCGTATTATGTATTAGAGCAAATAGAGAAAAATATGCCGACGACGATTTTAGGTTTCCCCTATTCGTCCGGTTTAGAATCGTGTCAAGATTATGTTAGACTTAGGCCTCGATACGTAGAGCGTATTCTTGGCATTGCGGTTTCAGATTTCCCCTTGACCGTCATGACACGTATAGGAAGTGAAGCCTATAACAAGGTAAGAAGAGACTATGACGGCTCTAGTATGCATGACCGTCTAAGTATGCAAGTCCCCACACACGTATAATCAACCGTCAGGTTGTAATGTAGACACGTGGTGACCGTAGGTTTCCCCTTGAGGTTTCCTATAGCCTAGGATTTAGGGGAACTCACTGAGATATTATGTCTCATCTCAATCCTTATTTGTTTCAGATATCAGGATGGATTTGCAAACTAGTAGCCGAATGGATGTTGCGACAAGTGTTCGTTCGTACCGCTGTAGGACGATGTGGATATTCAAGGATGCATCTAATATACTTTAGAAAAGTTGAGTTGTATTATTATGTACGAACGCATTTGGTAGTATATCTATATATTCATTCGAAGTTTTATTGTTGTAAATTTTTAATGTATCCGGTACTAATCTAACACACATGCTAGACTTTCTAGATACGTCTAGTATGGGTGTTACAAAGTTTATGACTACAAGTTTTTTATTAAAAAATTCTAAGAAAGGTTTCCTTAATATAGTGAGAATGCAACCGCAATAACAAAAGTTGTAATATATTTCAAGGTGTTATCCTTCTTTTTTCTCGATATTCACCTGAATTTCAAAAAGTGGTGTTGCGTTGCCAATTATAATGTACGGGTCTATTTGAGCATGGATCTTTTAAATGTTTATAAAACTTCTATTAACTATATATGGTTACATTGTTGCGACTTATTCGATTAACTACTAAGCGGTAGAACCTGTGCGGTAGCACGGGTCAAGAGTCTAGTGATGTATTAACTCTCTCTCGGCAAGCTATTGTGGATCTTTTATGTTTTGATGTAGAAGAATTTCTTCTATACATACCTAAGTAAAACATCAAAACATACAGTAAACCAATAAGAAGTTCCTTATGGACATATTGTTGATAACCAACCTGAGACCACTTGTTTGTAGGTTAGTTTTATTTTTTATCCGTATTTTTAGGTTAGATATATTTTTGTTTCATATCTTATTTAAAAATAACAAAAATATTTTTCTGTTTTATTTTAGGCTAGAATCTAGGATAGATTTAAATATTATTTATACTAGCGGAAAGACGAGCACTATCGTGCCCGTCTTTCCGCTCTTTCTACTACGCTAACGCATGTGATTATTTTATTATGTTTGTTTGTATAATTTTGATTAAAATTTTTAATTTTAAAATATTAAAGGAAATTATTGATATATTGATTTATAAACAAAACATTATCAAGGCATATAAATAAAATTATTTATGAACTCGACATATTTTAGTTTGTCTGCATATAAAATAAAGATAAAATAATGATCATTTATTATTTATTCTAATAGTAATTAGTAAGATCATAACATAAATGTATAAATGACATGTTATGTAAAAGAAACATTGCTATGATATCGATAAAAGAATGTCTTTAAAAACTACATTTTTTCGTAAAGTCTCCATCTTCTCCTTTCTTTAATGAGAACTTTTGTTGAATTTTGAGAAACTCCTCTTGATTTATTATTAAGGTCTGGTAGTTAAAATAAATATATAAGAATATTTATGACACAAAAAATAAGTATCACAATATAATAATAAATAATAGTTATTGTTAAATAGGTGTAAAAGTATATAATTTTGTTTTAATCACTAACCAAGTGTTGGGTCATTAATATGCATGATACTTGATTCTGCTTCGTTGTCATAGGTTTCTTGAAAGTGTGTTTTTGAAAAATTCATAGCTGTGAAAATTTGATTGGGCACGTTTGGCTCAATGATATTATTAGTGCATGATATTTCAACTTCATTTCCTTTTTCTGTTTCTTTTTTGTCGTTTATAATTTTCTCGTCTTTGAAGTAGTCGTTGTTGTGGTTGCTCACTGTCCATTCTCTGTTTTCTTTTCCTTTCATATTCTGTCTTACTTTCTAGTGATCCTCCCTCGATAGTTGACTTTTGCTATTACCCATTTTTCTAATAAGAACCGTCAAAATTAAAGCATTAATAATTAATAATGAAAGAGATTTTCATTTTTTGTTTTAAAGGGGTAATAATGAAAGAGTTAGTAAAAGTATCATGCATATATTTAATTTTTTTAACAAAAGAAGGCATGAATTTTTAATATTTTTTTATCAATGTATGATTGTGATATTTGTCCAAATAGCGACATCCATCATTGCCCCATTTAGATGTGCTCTATTTACCCAATTTCAAGCCATAGATGTGTGACATGTTGCCAAAACAAATTTAAGTGTTAAGATTAAATAGAATGTGAAAGCTAAGGTAAATGTGAGATTGTTCCGGAGCTATGCTACAACAACAGAAGTAGTGAGGGCCCATTTTAAAATATTGGAGGTCCTTATCAATGGTGGGGCGTCACAACTTGCATGTGAAGAGGACAACCATTGCTTACTAAACTAACTACAAAAAAACTTGGGTGGGGAAACAAAGATCACATAGAAAGCATAAAGGAGTTGAGTGATAGAGGGTTCAATGTCATTATCGGCACCAACGTTACATACGTTGCTGAAGCTATATTGTCTTTATTAAACAAATAATGATTTATTTAATAATTAAAAAAAACCATGGTTCTCTTTATATATAAAAAAAAACCACGCTATCATAGTTTGTATAAGCAATTATAAACCAGTAAAGTCAAATAATCCATAAAATTTATCGACTTTTTTTTTGAAAGAATAAAATTAATCGACTTTGATTAGTTGTAACATGAAAGAAAAAGAAAAAATCTTACAGGTTAATTTTGAATTCTGATGCAGAGAGCTGAGAGAGATTGAGAAAAACTAAACAATGTGGGAACGAACTATGAATTGTGACCCTACTTATTAATATTTAATATTTAATATAGTGCTAACATTTAACATAGTGCTAACACTTTAAAAAAAAAAAATAGTGCTAACAAAAAAAATTGTTTATTTTATTTTTTCTACGTGACCAAAAAAAATAAATTTGTTTTTAAAATATTTTAAATCCTAAACTTTTTTTAGAGGATTTAAAGTCCAGTCTTTAACATTATTTTTTTCTTACGTTTGTTACTAATCTTTTTTCTAGAGGATTTAAAAGTCCAATCTTTAACAAACAATTTTGCTCACGTTTGTTACTAATCTTTTTTTCGAGGATTTAAATTTCAATCTTTAACATTATTTTTTGCTCACGTTTGTTACTAATCTTTTTTTAGAGGATTTAATGTCCAATGTTTAACATTATTTTTTGCTCAAGTTTGTTACTAATATTTTTTTAGAGGATTTAAAGTCAAATCTTTAACATTATTTTATGCTCACGTTATGTTTTAATATTTAAATTAAATTTATTCTTATCTATTTGTTACATGTGTTATTTGTAATTAAAATTAAGGCTATTTTTGGAAAGAAAAGTCCAACCCAAAAGTGCTGAAAGAGGTAGTTTTCTTTATATATAGTATAGATTAGTTATATTTTTGTTTCATATATCTATACTATATATAAAGAAAACTATCCCTTTCAGCACTTTTTGGCTGGATTTTTCTTTCTAAAATTACCTTCAATTTTCAATACAAATAAACAAATAGATAAGAATAAATTTAAATATTAAAACAAATGTAACAAACACGATATGAATATATATTTTTTGTTTTTTTTCCTTTATCATTTAAAAAGTGTAACAAACTAGATGAGTATATTTATACTTACTTTTTTTTTTCACTACCAAAAAAAAGATACTAACTTTTTTTTTAAAGAAGAAAAGTATATTTATACTTACTTTGTCCACGTGAGCTTAGCTCAGTTGGTATGGACAATGCATAATATATGCAAGGCCGGGGTTTAAACCCCGGCCACCACCCAAAAAATACTTACTTTTACATCATTCCAATTATACCCTTAAACAACTTTTTCTATAATAAAATTGTTGTTGGTGTCATTAAAAAAAAAGAATTTAGATTTTTTTTTCTTATATTATTGGTGTCATTAAAATAAGATAATCATGATTAGTTTGGTTTGTTATAACTTGAAAGCAATAAACATTTATATTTTTAGTCTTAATCAAAATTTCATAACAAAACACCGTTCATAATTTTTAAACTTTAACATAATAAAAAGAGCGGAGCACGTGAGTGCCCGTCTTTTCGCTAGTCCATATAAAAATCGAATATATATATATATATATATATATATATATATATATATATATATATATATATATATATATATATTATTTCTTTTTGTATCTTTTAGCCTAATTCTCTCCCGCAAGCTCTCGTTCAAAAAACCCTTGCGAGTTATTATATGTGTGGTGCAGGTTCAGGAAATTGGCTATTTGACTCTGACATAGACAAAGTTGAGAGAACACTGTAGAAACGTAACTGGGAAGCAAGAGAAGCAGCAACCATTCCACTACCAAGTTTAAGTGATTTCTCATCCGATGAAGAAGGTGTGCATTGAATAAGTAAAAATGGTGCATCAAATCAAACATACATTCTTGTTACTATTTTCTTTCTGTGACTTGGATAATTTGAGCGTAAGAAACTTGTTTTTGATTTGTGACCCCTATTTCCTATTAAAAACTCATATATATTCATGAAGAGAACTAACTGAAATTAACAGCCCTAAACAATAAGCCTTCGACAAACTCAACATGCTTCCACATGTCTTTGATCCTGGATTTTGCCTCTTCACCAAATGTTTGAATCCAACTGATGAGTCAATATTTAGTCTATTTTTTTGCATTATTTAGTTTAGTTTTATTTAGATTTGATTTTATTTTATTTAAATATTATTTTCTTTTTGAATCTTTTTACTTCAATTGCATATTTTATATTTCAGGAATGAATATTGGAGCAAAAGAAAGGAGTCTGGAGATGATTTGGAGCAAGAATACGAAGATTTGGGAACAAAAATATAGAGCCCCCAAGTCAGAAGCTTGGCACGGCCCGTGCCAACATGTGGCACAGCCCGTGCCAACATGTGGCACGGCCATGCCACCCTCCAAAGTTGCCTTTTGCTGCTCTTGCTTTGGCCCCAAGTTACTCTGTTTTAGTTTTACCGAAAAGCCCTTGTAATTGCTTAGATTTTAAGTCGAATGTAAGCTATAAATAGAGTAGCTCTTCATCACAAATATTCATCTTTATTTTGGGATTCAATAGTGACAATTGTTTTCTTAATAAAGTTCATCTTTTTATTTCTTTACTTTTTTGTTATTTATTTTATGCTTTCTCTCTTCTTCTCCATGTCTACGATGAGCATGAGCGAGTAGACTTCTTTGTCTTGGGATCGTTGGATAAGTCTAATGACGTAATCCAGATCAAACCAAGCCTTAAACCTTAATTAAATGTAACCCTAATTTCTAATTTAAATTCACCGTTTTAACATGAATTAACCATTATCAAACTGTGGAAGCGAACGCGGAGGGTTTGATAATTGTTAATTCATCATCTCAAATATCAATTCATAAAGCGAACGCGGAGCTTTGATATTCAAACAAGTGAATTTAGACAAGGATTGCGAAACATGAGAATAGTCTAGCAAACCTTGAGACATATAAAGTTTCGATCTTCAAGGGTTCCAAAGGCAATCACCCATGAGAATAGGTGTGGTTGTTGGAGGAATACACTCACTGACTTCGAGAGAAGCTTTGATACGCTTAAGAGAGACTTGTCTTTAGAAATTAGGACTTACGTAGAATTATAAGTTTAAGGGTTTGTTTGCGAAGGATTCATCATTACGATGAACCAATGATCCCAAGGCTCTCTTTTTATTATTGTTATTTACTTTTACTCAACTGAACCTCTCACTTTATAATCTTTCTTCTCCTCTAATCACTCTCTAAAAGTTAGTTAAATTGAACAACTCGCTAGCGGAACGATACTCTTTTTTACTACTACTTCGATAGACCGTGCACTTGCGGTTTGGCTCTATCACCAACTTGTCGAAACTGAATACTTTGAGAAATGTCAGGACTCATCACTATCTGTCGAAGGTAATTTACTTCTAGATTAACACCAAGTGTAAAACTTAACTTTGATTATTGGACAATTTCTCTGACAAGTGCAAGGGGACTAGAAGTAATCTCGGGTTATGGAGTGAACCAGGACAAACTCTTTATGTCGTTTATATCCCTTATCTCTTTAATTTCCGATGTTATCTGTGTTCAGTAAAGAATTTCAAAAAGTGACAAACACAATTCAAACCCCTTCCTTTTCTTTTGTTTTATCACCTTCAATTACTTTTGGGTGCACTTATGTGCAGTTAGCCGCAAAAAGCTTATCGTGCACCACTTCTGTACTTAAGTCAGAGTGACTTGGGCCTTAACTTGGTGGGCCACTCTTGTTGGGTTTTATGTTGGTTAGGAACAAAAAGTTAAAAAAATTGAAGAATTATGCTCTTTACCCAACAAAAATTGCTCGCTGCCAACTGAAAATACCATTTTGCCCCAGCGTGAGTTAAATCACGTTGAGTACTGTTTTCGAACAAAATCTAGCAGTCCATATTCACATCTCCATTTTTCTTTCCCTCCACCTCTAAAAAACCAAAAAGTGTGATTTTTTGGGTCAAAATCTTCATTCCAAATCATTGCAAATCGTCAGGAAGCAAGCTTCTACGCTCATCAAGCTTCAAATATCATGTAATGTATCATTAAAACTCATTCGTTTTTGCCTGTTTTTCTGCTTGGATTGTCATTTTTTTGGGGTACAATAGAGGGCTTAGTGTGAGTTAACTCACACAGTTGTCTGGGGCTACGTGACTTAACTCACGCAGAAAGTTAACACTAGCGTGACTTAAGTCACGCTGAAGTGATGCCCAATTTTTGAATTTTTGTGCCAATTTTTTCCTTTCTTTGCTTTCTCCACAAGTTATTCATTTATTTTTTCCTTGTTATTTTTTTATTCAATAGGCATAGAGTGATATGGGTGAAAATGTGGCAGATGATGGCGTTGAACCGAAATCGGCCAAAATTGAAGCTTCCGGCGTAGCCGCAGGTTCCGGCGATGTCAAACCAACCAAAGATGTGAAGTTTAAAGTGAAAATTCCCTTTCAAGCTCACATTGGTCACAACCAAGAAAAACTTAAATCGGTACCTATCGGTAACTTTGAAGAAAAACCTAAACTGGTAAGCGGCAAGGGCCGAATTTACTATTTCTATAGATAAATCTAGTGTAATAAGGCCATACTTGACGATGCAATGTGAAAGGAGTGGTGAATACAAGCCGCATAAGACGAGGAAGAAACCAAAGCTTTAAGGCACAAGCACAAGGAAATGTGAATGTTCAATTAGGTTGAAATGCTTCTTTGAAAAGAATACACAAGATTGGTGGATTTCAACGCTTTGTTGAATTCACTACCATGAGTTGGCGCCAAAGTTAATTGGCCACCTTCTTGCGGGTCGAGTAAAAATGGAGAAGAAGCAAAGAGTTATCGACAAGACAGAGAGTTTGGCGGCGCCTTGGAATATTCTCACGGATTTGAAGGAAAAAAAAAACAAAGAAAGTGTGACAACCATCAAGCAAGTGTACATTGCGCGAACTAGATGGCGCAAGGGGAAAAGATAGGACAAGACGGAGATGCAATACTTGATTTCAAAGTTGGAGAAGCATAAATACATCTATTTCACAAGAGAATATAGTGAGGAAACCACTCTTGAACACTTATTTTTTCCTCATCCGGAGTCAATTAATATGCTTAACACATTTCCCACCGTTTTGGTCATGGACTCCACTTACAAAATCAATACCTATTGAATGTCGTTATTTGATATTGTTGGTGTTACCTCTACCAAAATGATGTATTCGGTTGTGTTTGCCTTTCTTTCCTTTGAACAAGATAATAACTTTACTTGGGCACTTGAGATGTTGGTTGGTCGTTTGACCTCAAAACTCACCATGCCTAAGGAGGTTGTCATCGATAAGGACATCGCTTTGATGAATGTCGTTGCCAAAGTTCTCTCTGAAACAAACCATGTACTTTGCTATTTTAATATTGAGAAGAATGTCAAAGGTAGGTGCATCACGGATTGTAGAGTCAAAGTGAAGCCTACGGGTACAAAAGTTGTTGACAAAGATGTGAAGGAAGCGAATGATAAGAAGCATTGTGATCTTGTTAAGAAAATAGTAAGGGTTTGGAGAGAAGTGCTTAACTCTCCTACCGAGGATTCACATGCAAGTGCATGGTTGAAATCCAAAGAGGTATGCGAACCATTTCCAATGTTCGTTAAATATGTTGAAACCACAGTTTTTCCCGTTAAGAAGCATTTTGTGAGGGCATGGACGAATAAATTCTTGCATCTAGGGTGTAGAAGCACCAACATTGTTGAATCGTCTCATGGACACTTGAAAAGATATTTGAGGAGTAGTGTGGGAGATTTGGCATCATGTTGGGATTCAACGATGAATTTTAATGATTTTGTGTTGTGTGTAATTTAACGATGAATTTGTGTAATTTTGACCGTTTATGTGAGATTATGTGATTTTGGAAATTTAAATTTGGATCGTTTGCGTGTCATTAAGTGTGATTAAGTGATTACGCGTCGTTAACGACGAATTTGTGTAATTTGGATCGTTTATGCGTTATTATGTGATTGTGTGATAAACGATAATTTTGTGTAATTTGGATCGATTATGTCATATTATCTGATAATGTTGTTAAACTGACGTAATTCGGTTCAATTCTGGATGTGTCAAGGTTATGAGTCATTTATGACTTGGTTGCATTGCATTAAATGCAGTAGATGTTGTCTGCTATATCAGTACTTTGCGTGAGTTAACTCACGTTGAAATTTACACTAGCGTGAGTTAACCCACGCAGCATATGTTAACTCACGCAAAATTAACACTAACTTGAATTAACATGCGCATGGGTATTTTCGTCTTTTCAGTTGGGGGCGAGCAATTGTTGTTGGGTAAAGAGCAGAATTCAAAACTGAAAAGAGTAGAAAATTTGATTATTGTTTTTAGAGGAAAGCTTGTGAAAATGAAAGAGATGAAATAAATATGGGAAATGCTAACCGGTGCCCCCGGGCACTGATTTATGGTACTAAAAAAGGAAATTATATAGTAATTAATGAAGTGAAAATTGTATAATTAATCCATAAAAAGTTAAAAAAGTTTCCTTTTTTAGTATTGCTTTCCTTTTATGGTGTGCTTAACCACTGCCCCGGGGGCACCGGTTAGCATGACCAAATAATTATATATAACTTCTACATTTTAACCTGAAAAAGTCCTCATAAAGTTGGTGCAAATACTAGTTTTGATTATATTAATAAAAATTTTAAGTCAATAAAAAATTGCAGAGCATTAAATACTTGGTCGCAGGGAGGAGGATGTTACGTGGTCGCAGAAAATTTGATTATTGATGGAGAGGATCTTATCTCTGATTTGTTATAGTTTGTTATGTGTTGTTATGGCCTTAATTATTACTATTGTATGGATATAGCTTGTGTCAATTTTCAAGTCAATTTCATTTACTTTTTGGAAAATGTTATTTATCTAGAAAAATAGCATCAAGAAATTTTCAAGACACATGTGGCAAGTTTTAATTGCATGATTTATTTGTCCACTTTCTATTTTTCAGCCACACCTCCTTGAATTGTGGCAAATAGTGCATTGTGATTGGTTGCTTTTTATTCTTGAAGAATTCTAGATGTTTTATTTCTAGAGATATAGCATTGCTCTTATTATTGTACACCTTGGTGTTGCCTAGGTATCATATTGATTGGTTGATCATGTGGCTCTAACTAAATCCATAGGTGTTGTTGTAAGATGTGATAAGCCTCTTGCAAAGGATATTAGTCGTTACATATTATGGTGTAGCGCAATTTGTATGTTTTATCAGTGTGGTGTTTTAAAGGAGGTAGGTAGTTCTAGTGTAGGATTATTATGTAAGGCTTGTGTTGGTAAAATCCCTTGTGGGCATGATTCCATTGGTAAGTTTGGTTCGCTTAGTGTAATTTGGTGTATCTTTTGTTCGCTAATGATGTTGAGTTTGGATGCCTTTAATAAAAATTTAGGTGAACATAATAGTACCCATTTAGTTTGATTGTATAGGTATTTCTCGTCCATCAATCAAATGTCATGACATATTTTTATATTAATAATTTTAAAATAAAATTCTTTCTCAAAAAAAATTAAATAAAATTCAAATGTTAAAATTTTTTGTCCCGAGGATATTGGTACCTAACAAAACTCTAAGATAACTAAAAATTTATGGGTCATGATAATTTATGCTCTAAAGGCACATGTTTTCTGTCTTTGGTATACTAACAAGTTTGTTAAGGACACATGTTAGAGTTTCTATATATATAATTGGAAGAAAGTTTTCTGGGCTATGACAAACTTTTACTAAATATCATGGGTACCAAAATATGATCTATAAATATATGAGACGTTGTCACCATAATCTCATAATAATGTATAGAAATTATAAGCACATCTCTAACACCTATTTTTTAATAAGTTTATGTATTAAAGTGACTAACGAAAAATATAGTTGATGACTTTTTTTTGAACAAATCAAAATGGAATATGATATTAAACCAACAGTGGTCCCCCAGCATAAGGCGTGCTAGAAAAACCACTCCACAAATTACAAGGTCACAATTGGTTCCTCGTCAACAAGGACCAAAAAAGCGAAGAAATAATGAAATTACATAGAAACACCCATGCATAGAAGTGGGTGGCGACACCAGTCGTGATAACTAAAACCAATAAAAGGCTGATATGCTTTCAGCCACATAAAAGAATTCAGCTTGACCTTCTCGACAAGAGTACTCGAATCAGAAGTCACATTTTTGAAAATGCGATTGTTTCTTTCCTTCCAAATAACCCAGACACATGCAAGCCAAATTATCCTAAAAAATATATGAGAAGAACACATTTTTAAGGACTAAAATGATGAATTAATGTGTGATACATGTAGATTTGCATTTACAATTTCAACACATTTAAAAACTATAATGATCGGACCTCACACATTTAAAGATTAAAATGATGGTTTATCCAATATCTAAATCGTATTGTATATCCAAAATTTAAGTTGTAATATAAGCACAAATTTGATTATCAAATAATTGAACTAGATCGATGAAATTTTGTTAAAATAATATATATAATCAAGAGTAGTGTTTGCAACACTCTTCTGAATATTCTCTCTAACAATCACTTTTTTATTGAGTTAAATCAATGTGGGTCCTATACTATAAAAAAGAAACTCACATCAAATGACGGAACACATGTTGATTTCACTATTCATCTTAATCGTTGCGGCAGTGATATATGTAGCGAGGAAGTTTCTCGCGAATGACTCGCTAAGATAAAATTGTAGTGGTAGAAAAAAAAAATTAAAAAAAAAAACATAAAAAAGGACCCACTAGCCATGCATGTCATTGCTACATATTAAATTGTAGGTGCCCATTTAATTTCGTCATATAGTTCCAACTTCCAACATATTTGAATACACGCGAAACATATAATCACCAAAACAATGCTTTATAAATAGCTTCGTAGCTTTGTTACAACATCACACCATTGGCAATAAAAAAAATGCATGTGTTTGTCATTGGAGAATAAAAATCTCATTCATATAGAAAACATATATATATAAAAAAGTGTAACATTGATAATGTATGTGTTTGGCATTGGAAAAATATTTTGGGCAGTTCTTGTTTTCGTTGCAATCCATTATTGGAGGCTCAACAGAAACACACCAATCACAAAATGGCCTGTGCTTGGAATGCTACCTGGTCTCTTACACAACGTATCCAACATTCACGGTTATGTAGACATAACTTTAAAACAAAATGGAGGAACATTCCTTTTTGAAGGACCATGGTTAACAAATATGAACATGGTGTGCACCAGTGATCCCAAGAACGTGCAACACATCACAAGCACAAAGTTCGAAAACTACGGGAAAGGAAACGATTTCAGAGAGATTTTTGAAGTTCTTGGAGAAGGAATTTTTAGGTCTGATTCACATATTTGGAAGTACAACAGAAAGCTACTTCACTCAATTTTCAAGCAGGAAAATTTTCAGGTATTTATTCAAAAAACCGTTGAGAAAAAAATTTGTAACTATCTTCTTGTATTTCTTGACCATGCTTCTAAAAATGGGGTGCAAGTGGATTTGCAAGATATTTTTCAAAGGTTAACCTTTGACAACATATGTTCTGTGGTATTAGGATTTGATCCTAAATGTCTTTCTATTGATCTCCCTGAAATTCCATGTGAGAGAGCCTTTACACTAGCGGAGGACACATTGTTCATAAGGCATCTTAAGCCAAAACTCTTGTGGAAGCTGCAAAATTGGTTTCAAGTTGGTGAAGAGAAACAATTTATAAAGAATAATAAATTTATTGATGAAATGTTGTATTCAGAAATCAAAACCAAAAGAGAAATGCAAGGACAACAAAAATTTGACTTGCTAAATATCATTATGAATGAAGTAGGAGATGGAGAAAATCTAATAGATGACAAGTTTTTGAGAGATACATCAATTAATCTACTTGCAGCTGGAAGAGATACTATTAGCTCGGGCCTTACTTGGTTTTTCTGGTTGGTTGCGACGCATCCTTTGATTGAAGCTAAGATTCTTGAAGAGATCAAAGAAAATTTACCATCAAGTGAACATAATTGGAAAGATTTAGGAGCAAAAGGGTTTAGCAAGTTAGTTTACCTACATGGAGCTTTATGTGAAGCCTTGAGGCTTTATCCGCCGATACCTTTTGAGCATAAATCTGCACAGAAACCTGATGTGCTTCCTAGTGGACATAGGGTTGAGTCAAACACAATGATAGTGTATTCTCTATACTCCGTCGGAAGGGTGGAGGAAATATGGGGAGAAGATTGCTTGGAATTTAAACCAGAAAGGTGGATTTCTCAGAAAGGAGGGATAGTTCATGTTCCCTCTTACAAATTCATTGCTTTCAATGCTGGACCAAGGAGTTGTTTGGGTAAGGATATAAGCTTCATTGAGATGAAAATGGTTGCTGTAGCAATATTGTTGAATTATCACATTCAAGTGGTGGAAGATCATCCCATAATCCCAAGTCTTTCTGTTGTCTTACACATGAAACATGGCTTGAAGGTTAATCTCAAAAAAAGAAGCATTTAATGATAAGGGAGAGATCTTTTCAAAATAAGTGCTACATGTTATGTTTATTTAAATTAGAATTTTTACGTGGACACTCTTGTTTCTTAATGTTTGTTTATTTGTTTTCCTAATGCCAAAGTATAAATATTGGTGTTAAATATGGATTGTAATAAATATTTAATTAATAAATATTATTCATGTATTTTTTAGTTTATTTCTTAACTTCTTTTCTAAATTAGTTACTGGCTAACATACAACATGATATGTCCGATGGAGACGGATGGAGGCAACAGTAATGGACGGTGGCGACGAAGTCTTCATGGTGGAATGGAGGGTGCCTGCAGACACGTTAGCACTCCATCGCTCATGTTAGCGTAGGAAATGAAGTTGAATGTGTAAAATTATGTGGGAAATGAATCGTACCTTGAGGGTGACGCGGAATCACCCTTATATAGAGGAAGGAGACGGTAATTGTTCCCGTGAAATGCGGCACCTCATTAGGGGGTCGTTGGAGGTTGCGTGTATGGCGTAGGATGCACAGGGGTGTGCTTTAGTAGGGTGGTGTGCACCGGAGTTATTATGACTCTGATGGCGTGTCTTGATCCGGAGGACTCTTTGTCCACGTGTCAACGTTGGATTGGCTTTCTAGCAAGTCCAGAAGAGTTGCCCCCAAGCAATTGTTTTCTTTATGGCACAATGTCTTAATGTGTGAGTTGCTCGTTCATAGGTGTCCTCAAGTGTTTGGCGCCTCCGAATACTCTGGAAAAAGGTTTCTTTGTTGTTCCGTGTCGAATGCAGTGGCACCCTTGAAATATGAGGGGGAGTAGTTAGCATTTAATGGTTGATTTAAGACGTTTATGATAGGATTGTTGTTCGGTTTTACTTTCCATGTGTCAACAGCATGGGGTACACGCATTTTGGGATAAATGCTCCACAAATGGGTAATAACAAAACATGAATTTTTATGTTTTTGGTGCTTAAAATTTCATATTTAATTCATGTAATTTCTTAAAAAAATTATAATTTTTTTTTTGAGAGATTTTCATAATATTCTACACATTTATGAAAAATTTCGTTAAAAAAATATGTGAAGCCATGTAGCTTTAGGTCCTTGTTTTGATGATGTTTGGTTGGAGTCCATCTTTGTTTGGAGTCGTTGATAGGTGATAGTGTTTATTAGATGTCATTTGATGATGTTGTAATGTCTTCCCTTGTGTCAACTTGCTCCATGTGTCTGATTTAGTATACACACATTGAAATGATCTTTGATTTTGAAAAAGTCAGTTTCTATTATTTTGATTCGATTCAAATTGTTTTGAATCGTATCACTAGATCCTTCTGTCATGTGCCTTGCAATTTCAAATCGATTCATATATTGGTGAATCGTATCATGCATGATTAGATTCAAACTATTTTGATTTGTATCATTGTTTCTCTCTGGATTCGATTTTTGTCTTAGTGATTCGATTCACATGATTAGTGAATCCTATCAATTTTCATTCTGGGAAACTTGAATCGATTCAATACTGGACTGAATCGTATCAATCTTCATGCTTCTTCTTGTTTGTCGTTTTGTTGTCTGAATCGAATCATACATTAAGTGGATCGATTCAACACGTTGTTTCTGGCCAATATATTGCACTTGCCACCCTTTTCTATATATACTTTTATCCTCCTAACACCCTAACTACTGAACCATTTGCATTTATTCTCTCTAGAGTCTCCAAACCTCATTGTCCATTTGTTCTTGAGATTAAACACTTTTTCTAAGAATCGTTGTGGTCTTTTGAGTCATAGATTGCTAGACTTCTATAGAGATTGTAAGTTGATTGCTTTCAAGGATATTGATTGGGAATCAAGGATCTAAAGTGAATTGAGT
Organism: Medicago sativa; assembly: GCF_051527215.1. NCBI lineage: Eukaryota > Viridiplantae > Streptophyta > Magnoliopsida > Fabales > Fabaceae > Medicago > Medicago sativa. The sequence continues at coordinate 32,389,343 of NC_140755.1, read as the reverse complement.
AATTTCATTCCACACCTTCAAGGGTATTGGGGTTTCTTTCTAAAGTTCTTGTATTGAAAGGGATCCAACCACCGGACGGAGCAACGAAGGGTTCGAGTGAAGAGCTTCAAGGATTGCACGGGTGATTAAGGATTCGAGGACATCAAGAAGCACCAATTTCAAAGGGTATTTGAAGATTGAGGGAGTGGTTGCATATGAAATGAGGAGCTAGGGTAATTTGAAGGAATTCTTGTAATCACATTGTAATCAAACATTCATATTCTAGTGGAAGCCCTTGGTGGAGACATTTTCCATCAAGAAGAGTAGACGTAGTCCCAAGCGAGGAAGAAAGGGTGAACTACTATAAAATCTCTGTGTCGTTTCTCTTCCCTTTCCTCTTTAATTTTGCTAATTGTGTATATGCTTGCTTGATAAATTGTTAGAATAGAAATTGAACGTGATCTTGTTTCAACTTGTTATACTTGACTTAATTCATTGAATTAGGCTTTCTCTTAATCTACATTGATCACATTTGAATTCAATCTATTGTCAATTTATCAAACACATATACCTTGTGTTCATTAGTATAATTGTTTAATTGCTCTTAGGTTTGGTTTGAGATTTGTCTAGTTTTGTACTTTGTGTGAGATTCATCAATAATAGACTATATTAAGATTTGATTTTGAATCTCTCAAATCCTAGTGAATCATATTATTATTGCATAGTCTTATTACTTTTGTCATTGCCATTGAATCAAGTGTCATCTTTGTTTTTGAAAATCACTTTCGCTAAAAAATTCGATAAACTTTTAAAACCCTATTCACCTCCCATCTAGCGTGTATCACCTTGCCATATAGAGCAACAATATGAAGGTTAGACATAAGTTGATTAAAAACAATGGACCAAAAGTAATGATGAACAACTAACAAAAGTAGAGATTATAAGTATAACAAAAATTTTAGACTAACTAAAACGAAAAGTTAGTATATTTTAAGAACCAAAAACATATTTTTTTACAAGAAGAAACTTATTGCATTTCATTTAAAATAATAGTAGAGATACACGATGGAATCTTAAATATCAATATGGAAACTAGCATGATACGGAGCCGCCCTAGTGTAACTATGAGCGACTTCGTTTGTTTGCTTCCAAATAAACCTAACAGCAGATGTTACTAATTCAGAAGCTAACTTATGTCGACAATCATCAATCACTGCATTATAATTAGAAACGCCACTTTTACCACCATAGAGACTAGCCATCGCAGTTTTGGAATCAAGCATCTAATGAAGCGCTGATAATAAGCTTAAAGTCTCCCCTAAGTCCACATCAAGGAGTGGAGTCAACCATTCGATTTTAGCCAGCACAAAACGACATTCATCATCTCGAATACACATGTCAAGGCCGATTCAAAGTATAAAAAAAGGAAGCATCTACATTACATTTGTATCTGCGAGGACCAAAATCATATATAATCCAATAATTAATTAAGTTAGAAAATTATACTATTATAAATTGGGGTAATAGTCACTTTGGTCCTTAAATGTGTAATGATTAGTCACTTTGGTCCCTCAATGCATCAAAATTTCAAAATAGTCATTGACACTAAAATAATCTTTCAATGCTCACAATAATTCTTTCATATAGAGACTAAAATTACAATAAACATATACTTATAAGGACTGATATGATAATAATAAGGATATTGAAGGACTAATCTGACAATATTAATGAAACATTTTAACATCAGAAACTATTTTGACTAAAGAAGTGCACAATCAGGGACCATTTTGAAGTTTTGATACATTGAAGGACTATTTTGACCATTCATTACACATTCAGGGACCAAAATGACTATTACCCCATTATAAATTTATTCATGGTTTTTTTTTATATTTTATTTTTTGTGTACAATTTTTTTTTATTTTACTAAATTTATTTATGGTTTTACTATACCAAGAGATAGCGTGAATGTCCTCGTGAGCTTAGCTCAGTTGATATGGATAATGCATAAAATATGCAAGGTCCGGGGTTCGAACCCCGGCCACAAAAAAAAAAAAGAGATAGCGTGAATATTTTAAGTGGGTACACAAACCGTCAACGACGTCCAACTGTTTTCTTACCACACGTCTTATTTAGAAAACGCGTCAAACCTAATCCCACCTTCTATATATAAACATCCAAAATAGCACGTTCTGTATCCCTACGTTCATTCGATTTTAGGGTTCGCTATTCTTGTTTTTTCTTTTTTATCCACTGCTATGTGTTTATCAAGAATTTCACACTTCTTTTGAATCAATCTTCTTTTATGTATCATCGACAACGACAATTGCTTGTATAGTTTTTGGATATTGTTATTCATATCATGTTACAATGGATAGTTGTAAGATTTGATTTATTGATTCTGAGATTTGATTTATTGATCCGTTAGACAGATTGTTTGCTTATTTTCATGGTTTACTATAAACGAGATCTTTAGGTATATGCTTTTCTCAATTTTTAAATAAATAATGAAGTATGGACACAAACACTGACACTGACACGCTTACACCAATAATAATTGACATAATTTTGTAGAATTATACGTGTCATTGTTGCTATCGGTGTTGGCTACCGGGACACATCTAATTCGCATGCTTCATTCAATATCAAGAATTTGAATAAATTTTCGATATAATTCTTCATTTGATAATTGCGAGATGTTTTCAGTTTTTGCAGCGATTTGAGAAGTGTACAACAAACAAGAACGGAGAACAACGGCTCTAGATAGATAAATCGATTTTCTACATTGAATAGTTCTATCATTTTTTTTTCTATTTTAAGGTGTTTCCGATTGAGTTTTGGATAATGGTAATGTTTTTGAAACTTGATTCATGATTCTCACCCTTAGTTGAATTGTGAATTATGGATTTGCATTTTGATATGCTATTTTCGGATTGCACTATTAAGAGTTTCAAAGTTCTCTTGACTATTCTTGTATGGATTGGTTATCAAGAATCATTGGTATACTGTTTGGACTATTGGATATACTTCTTCATATTTGGATAATCGATATATGCATTTATCCATTTTGTAGTGAGCCGAACTCTCGATGCCTAGAACATTTTGCAATTCTTGTTTCTTGACATTACGGATAAGAACAAGTTTCATCTCATAACATTACGGATAAGAACAAGTTTCGTCTCATAGATAGATAAGAACGAGTTTCTTGACATTTTGCAATCTCGAGTTTCTTTTAAGGACCGGTTATCAGAATTTATTTGTTTATATTTTGGATATAATTCTTCATTTGATAATCGAGATATCGATTTATCCGTTTTGCAGCGAGTTGGGAAGTCTTGATATCTAAAGCGTTTTGATACAACAGACAAGGAGAACAACTCCAGTGAGTCTCTATTTATTATTTCTATTTCCGGGCTTTGATAGCAAAGGCATACAAATTGAATTTTGATCTTGTTTTTCTGGCTGCAGCAGTATGGTTTGTCAAACTAATAATTGTCTTCATGGTATGGAGCCTTTTATGTTTTGATTTGGTGATTTCTATTAAACTCTTTTCATTTTCAATATTTCTTTATTCATTATGAAAGCATTTTCCTCTTCTTGTTTTTAATCTTCATGTAACGCATTCTTATTCTTTTCTGGTTGATTATTTCGGTTTCTTGATTCTGAGTTTTGATCTTGGTGTTTGTTGTTCTTATTTTAATGATTTGTTACTATTTATGTATTAGTAGTCCTTGATACAAAAAAAGCATAGATATAAACTATGTTGATACTGTTACTTTTGATTTTGCGATTTGGTTGTTAGACATACTAATTGAATTTTCAACTTGCTTTTTGTGCGGCCTTCATAGCATATAGCCTAAAGTTTTGATTTGGTGATCTCTAGTAAATTCTTTTGGTTTCAACTTTAAAATGTCAATCATTGATTCTTATCAACTTGGTTTTCATACTCCCAGCTTCTTGATCAGCTCCCTAAACTCTTTCCAATGAACCGTGTTGCTGATCTTGACATTTTGAAAGAGAAGTTTGAAACTCCTAGTCCAGCGAGCCAAACAGCAAATTTGATCCTCCAGAAATTGATATGTTGGTGTCGACTGCAGATCCGGAGAAAGAAAGAGTCACATCTTGTCAGGGCCGTCTCAACTAATTTGTAGGCCCGGTTTTAATCTTTTGAGAGATGTACAAAAATTTAAATTTTGGGCCCAAAAAAATAAACAAGACACTATAAAGATATAAAGAAAAAGTGCACAAATAAAGATATAAAGAAAAAGTGCACAAAAAAAGTGAGCTTTGGTGAGACTTGAACCGAAGTCCCTTTAGTCACAGACACACATCCACGCCACTGAAGCACATTAAATAGCTTGAAATGTTTTCGCTTCCATTCTATATAACAATTATTTGAGTGTCCTTCAAAACAAAAAAAAAGTATTTTGGGCCCCCAAAAAGTCGAGGCCCAGTGCCATAGCCCAGCCTCGACGGGCTATGGGCCGGCCCTGCATCTTGTTACTGAGAATATTATTCTTTCTATACTCCCTGCTCATTATCATGTTGATAAACTTTCTTGTTATGTCTTTGACGACTGCGGGTTGCTTCTTACTTTTGAGGCCATGGCACATGCAAAAAAATTTAGCACAACTTTGACCTAAGGAACCCCAAATCATATTTTAGTTTGAAGAGATATCCCTACAAGAACAAAGTACGTTTATACTTTGTTAAGGACCGCAGGAAGATAAAACGCGAGTATGAGGGATTCAAGGCTTGGATTAATGCAGTCCTTAATAAAGTATGAATGTACTTTGTTCTTGTAGGGACCTCTTTTCAGACTAAAATATGATTCAGGGTTCCTTAGGTCAATGTTGTGCTTCTGGAGCAAAACTTGTTGCCTGTCCCATGGCCTTGAAAATAAGAATCGACTTGCCGTCGTCGGAGACATAACAAGAAAGTTTATCAACTGGATAATTAGCAGTGGGGATAGAAATAATAGTATTCGCAATAACTAGAGGTGACTCTTTCTCCGGATCTGCAGTCGACAAAAACATATCAATTCCCAGAAGATCAGATTTTCCGGTTGGTTTGGTTGGATCAAGAGTTTCAAACTTCTCTTTCAAAACGTCATGATTAGCAACACAGTTTACCGGAAAGAGTTTATGGAGCTGATCAAGAAGGCAGGAGTTTGCAAACCAGGTTTCAAAAACAACATACATTCCCCATAGCCACATTGCATGGTCATTCAAAGTTCACACCCTCCACTTTAGGAAGAAAACGAGAAGCACCATCCGAACTAATATTACGAGCCTAGATGTTGAAAAAATAAAAAAAAAATTGTCCAAATTCAGACAAGAAAACCAGCAACAACTAGGAAAATAGAACTAATTAAAATCAATAGAAGGAAATGGTAAAAAATGATGAATCAAAAGATAAGAAAAACAAAATGAAATGGAACATGTGACTTAACGTATAATTGATATGTTTTAAAATAAATTTCCTGAAGGAAAAAAAAAAAAAAAAGAATTGTCATTGTTCATAAAAAGTTTTTCTTTGAGAAACTTACTTACTAAAACCTGAAAGCATCAAATTCCAATTGAATATCAGATATTAGAGGCTCCAACTAGATTTAAGACTATCATCATATGGAAATATTTCATCGACAAAACAATGAGAAAATGGGATCCAAAAAATTCAACCATTGGGAGATAAAAAAATAAAAGGAAAATGCAATCATACTGATAATGGTTCAGAATTGCAGCAGGAATATTCACTTTCCAGGTCAACGGCCTCCACAGCTTTTCTTTGGAAAGATTAGGATCACCCTCCACCATCCAACCAGAACTAGAACTAGTACCATTCTCATAATCTTTAGGCCACATAGCATTTCATTGGTTTGGCTTCTCGCCATATTCCCTGATTTCATCTTCAACAACCTCCTCCGCATATTTGAGGTCTCTGCGGCACTAGGTGGCAAAGGTAGTGACTGTTGATTGAACAAAAACGCAGCCTCTTTCGTACCTTGATCCTTGCAACCCTCAATACATCCAAGGCAAATCCCTTCATTGTACCCTTGAATCTGGATTCTTTTAGATCCCTTTTATTATAATTTTTTTTTATAGTTTACTGTGTCTTGAAACAATGGCATTATGTTCGGTATCAAGTCTCACTTCTTATTTTTGTACACCTTACTTCGATTGTGAATTAGATCGGTTCATATCTTTTCTGCTGATTTTTACTGATGTTTACCATTGGTACTACTTTTTTCTTACATGCATTTGTCCTACATATATGTATCTGATAGTGCAAAAATTTACAAGATTTTGGAGAAGTTCGGACAGCTCTCTTTGGTATGCTGATCTGTATGGTTTAAAGAATCAGGCTATTATTCTCTCTGTTCTTAGTTCTTTTTCCTACAACCAATTTGTCACATCATAGATTTTATGTGCATTTTCATCTGGTGTTGACAGGGTATGTGTTACATGGGTTTGGTGTACCACAAATGTATCATTCTTTCTCAATCTAACTTCAAATTGATCGCATTGCATTGTTTTTATTTTGTGAAAATTTTAACAAGGACCCATGAACCATAATATTTTGTTGGTTGTGTTATATATTTTCTAGGCTTTAATTTGGTGATCTCAGGTTATGAATTCTTTACATTTCAATATAGTCGTTCCAGCATCCACGCTTCTCGATTCCTTTGTGGGAGCTTAGTTAAGGTGAGGTTATCTTATACTCCCCTTTCATTTTCGGAATATAATTTGGTGATCTTGATCAGGTGCTGATTGTTTTGGTTATGTGTCGTTGGGGACTAATGGATAGGGAGAGATGATATTCTTTTCCGAAAACAATATCTTCTTCAGTACAGTGATCAAAGACTCCTCTTAGGTGGAAGCTTAAATTGTCATTTCATATAGAGCACAAGATCTTGAAAATTATATAGTACTTTGTTTCAAAGAATCTTTTTGCAGACATTTTTTACAAATCTGTTTGTTTGGTATTGGGGAGTTTTTTTTTCCTTTGATCGTGTGTCATACTAGTGTTGGATTTATCTGTTTTTGTATCAGGAGCATGAGTACTGAAGCATATAAGATTCTAGAGTATATCATTTTGTCCGCGCCGAGGATTAGGAATTCTGGCTGGCGCTCTTTTGTTATGTTAATTTGCCACTTTTCTTGTTATTTGTGATTTAGAAGAATAAGAATCCTGTGTCAAATGATATCCAATGCAGTGGCAAATCATAGATTTCTTATATGTTGCACGTAGAGCACTGATTTGCAATCGGATGTGGCATATATTCTCACTGTTATGCTTTCATTTGGTGATTTAATTTCTACTCTAAATATGATTTAATCACGTTTGTCTTTTGAGGATCTAGTTTTTTTTTTTTAATTCTTTAAGCTCAATGTGGTTGTCATAAGGGAATCTGAACTCTAAAAGCTGTGATAAGATTATAAATTTCTTCTTGGTCGTTAGAATCAGCGATGCGGGTTGTGGCAAACATGGACATTTGAACCTTGAGATAAAACTGGTCATTTCCTTTGAGTATTAGGAGGGCCTTAGAATTTATGATTCTATAGTATATTGTCATTTTCAAGACGAAGAGTTGAATATATATGTTTTGTTATTCAACTTTGTGGAACTCCTATATTTTGTCATTTGTGAATGGCATCAACCATGGTTTTGCGATTTTATCTGATAGATTACGTATAATTCATTAATTAATCAAGAGTACATTTGTTGCGGTAATCTCTTCAGCATCTTACACAACTCATTATAAATTCATAAGCTAGTACAAAACTGGTCGTTTTTCTATTAATGTTTTTTTTTTTCCATCCTATGATGAGTTTTGCAGAAGCTAGGTTGAAGGATTTGTGTTTCAGTGAGTTCTTTGTTCAAATGAATACCGCGGGCTGGGAAAATTAACCCAGGAACCCCATCTAGAATTAAGAGAAAATAATCTTATTCTGAAATGCAACTGGATTAGGGAATGGTTGTGTCATATATTCTCTCACAATTTACTGGCTTAAGCTTGGTGATCTCCTTATGTGTCACTAGCGGATAGACGGGCATCGATGTTTTTAAGGGAATCGATCACGTTTTTTTTAAAGGAAAAATACACTTACCTCCCCCAGGTCTCTTTAAATGACACAAACACCCCCTCTATTTTGTACAATAGATCCTTATCAACTTAACCATTTACTAAACCATTAAACATCCTTCTAATTTTGCATTTGACACTAATCTCCTCAAAGGTCTCTTAAAATAGATAAAATCCTCTCTTACGAACTTAACATTGTTGTTGTACTTTAATTTGATAATGTGTCTTCTTAACAAGGGGTTATCAAATTTTGTTATTTTCTCATGTCCATAAATAGTATGAATTTAATCCATTTTTATTTCCTAGTCTCTTATAGCTTTTGTTTCTGGTATAATAGGGAATTGAGAGTCCTTCTCGGTAGCTCAATATCCATATTTTTTTGGTCCTATCACATACAATATATGAATGAAACCACCGAAAAACTTGTAAAAATCTCTCTTGCTAAATGCATATGTGAACATGTCACATAAAATAGAAACTTTATAGTATCTATTTCTCTCCTTTATGTTATGTTCATGTTGGTGAAGCTTTAGGTTTGTTTAATGCTATAAGATGATTAAGTGACATGCAGATGGACAATGCCGACTTTGTGCTGGATTCTAAAACAACAAATGACGCTTTTTACTCCAACAAATATGATGTTTCAGAATTTGGTCGTTTCATATCAGAGTGCTATAAACTCTTTCATTCACAATTCACAAACCCTCGGGTGAAGTTCAACAGGTGACAAGCAAATGCAGAAGCTCATGCTTTAGCTGAAGAAGTCGTGTTATTGTCATACCCCAATTTTTGACCTAAGATAGCACAGACACGTGTCCTTTAACCCCGACCGGTCCCAGCCTTTTCAATAAAAAAATTCGGAAGAGAGGCATAAGATGAAATCAAGAATGGTCTACCAGAACATTTTCCAGAACGTTCTGGTCGTACTACAAGTGAAACAAAGTGACCTCATTATGTCCCATCAAGTATGCCACTAGATTACAGCTGCACAACACCACACGTTTTGCTTCAAAAGTGCATGGAACTAAAAGAATGTTCTTGAGAACATTCTGGTCGAACTTCAAAGGGATAAGAATGACATCATCATGTCCCCTCATGTTGCCACAAGATCACAGCTGTTTTCATCACGTGTGTTTGTCTCAAAAAGGAAAGGAACAACAAGAACGTTCTTAAGAACATTCTCCATGTGGAAATTTTACAACTTGGACATTCTTGCTCTCCAAGCAACAAAAGACAGCACTTGTAGCTCTCAAAGAAGTCCCAAACAGCTGTAAACAAGTGGCCTCCAAACTTCCACAGCTTGCATTCACGTGTCAACCTTTTCTCTTTGCAAATTGGAAGTTCCAGAACGTTCTGGAGAACGTTCTGCGTGAACAAAATTCACATTTTTCTCATTCTTGTGCACCAAGCAACAAAAACATAAGCGCACATGGGCTGTTTTTAGCAAGGAAAACGCAGCTGTTTTTGTCTGTGAAGCTCCAAGTCTTTCACCTCTATAAATACAAGCATGCCTCAATGGTATAGGAGGGGCTTACACACACACAAGAATTCCACTCTTTCTCTCACGTGAATATTCAAAGAAGTATTCATAAAGCTCCTCAACAATCTCAACAAAGCCTTTTTCTTTCTCATCACCATCAACAAACAAACAAAAATCAAACAAAAAAACAACACACCATCATTACCAAAACAAACTAAAAAAATCCAACAAAACAACCCTTTTTTTTCCTTTTTTCTTCCTTCTACTCTCCCCAGAAAGGTATATCATCTCTTTTTTTTTCTTTCTTTCCTCCTTCTTTTCCTTTTCTCTTCTTCCTTTCGTGCTCTCTCTCTCTCTCTCTCTCTCTCTCTCTCTCTCTCTCTCTCTCTCTCTCTCTCTCTCTCTCTCTCTCTCTCTATCTTTTCATTTATTTTACACTAAAATACACACCTCGATCCAGAGTGCTCTGGTCCTAATTAACTGTTAATATTATATTTTGTTTAATTTAATTATTCTCCAGAACAATTTAGTCCTTGTTAATTAAATTAATCCAGAGTGCTCTGGTCCTAAATTAACTGTTAATATTATATTTTTTGTTTAATTTAATTATTCTCCAGAACAATCTGCTTCTTGTTAATTAAATTAATCCAGAGTGCTCTGGTCCTAAATTAACTGTTAATATTATATTTTTGTTTACTTTAATTATTCTCCAGAATGTTATGGTCCTATATATATAAAATACTATTTATTTTGTTGAACTAACATAAAGCAAATCTTCTTTTCACGCCCACGCGCGTTTAAAGTTTTTTCTCAAACGGATGCCATCGCCCAAGTGCGAATCCGCCCCCTCTTTTTTAAGCAAATCTTCTTTTCACGCCCACGCGCGTTTAAAATTTTTTCTCAAACTGATGATATCGCCCAAATGCATGATGATATCGCCCAAATGCAAATCCGTCCCTTTTTTTAACCAAACTTTTCGCCCAAGCACGACTAAATCATTCTCATAAATAAAACTCAATCAACACAAAAACATTTTCTGCCTAGAACTACGTAGCTTTGATTTCTCCATCGCACCTGGAGATACGTAGGAGCAAGATGAAACTCTTGTCAAGCACAATAATAAAAAACCCTCTTTCTTTTTTTTGCATTTTTCTTTTCTTATTATTTCTTTATCAGTTCAAATTCAGCATTTTTTTATTCATGCATATTTATTTCTTCGTCATTTATTTTTATTGCATTTGATATAGAATGTATTTAGGGCCAATGTACAATATAAATGAGAAAAAGTGTGTGTGTGTGTGTGTGTGTGTGTGTGTGTGTGTGTGTGTGTGTGTGTGTGTGTGTGTGTCTTTTATTTCATTACCGCTTTATATATATCAAAAAATACAAAAAAATTAGATTAGGGATTTTGTGGTGATCCAACGTCACTACAAAAATCCGCTTTTAATTTTATTGCTCCGTTAGTTTAATTTCCATTTATTATTCAAAAACAACTAAAACATGCAAATAACCAAAAAACACAAAAATATTTTCATGATAAACCTTGATTTTCAATCAAGTGATCGTTCTCTCTATTTTCTTTCTTAATCAAATTTCAAATCAATTCTAATTCTACTTTGAGTCTATTTTCTTTTAATATAAAAAATACAAACAAATCCAATTTGCCACTTGGCTCTTTATTTCAAACCCTTTTCAAAACTCATAAAAAAAAACATAAAAACCAATCAAACGTCAATTTCTTCCCCGAATTACGAGGTTTTGATCCCTCACGGGTACGTAGGCAAAGGACATGCGTCCTTTCAAATCAATAAAAATGTAGATAAATTAGGTCTCTATTTTCTTTCATCATTGCAAATTTCATTTTTTAAAGCAAGCAAGTTTATAGCACAAAAGTTAAATAAAATCAAGAGGTTCTCGTAGAGTACTACGAATATTTTGGGTGTTTAACACCTTCCCTAAATATAACGAACCCCCGAACCCTTAATCCCTAAAAAATGTGGTATTTGAACCTTTTTCCACTTTCTGTTGAAAAGAATTAAATGTTCAGTCGTGAAATCAAAAGTGAGTCAAACGTCAATCAAATGGCCTTTGACCGTCCGAAAAATGACGCGACAGTTATCAACTAGTTTCACTATTTATTTTCATATCAATAATTGTATTACTGATATAATTATTAATAAAATGTTATAAACATCTTTTCTTAATAAAAAAAATCATAATTACGGTTGAATATAAAAAATTCATACACATTCAAAAAAAATAATTCATACACATAATACATATTTATTATTTATAAATCAGCGCTGCTATTTAGTACGGAAGATTGAGTACGATATTTGACGAATAATAGTTTTCTTAACTAACTAGTCGAGAGACCTGTGCTATAGCACGGGTAGCGCGGCTTCGCCGCGGAATACATATAAAGGATCACTACTAGAAAAACGCAAATTAGAGAGGGATTTTAGAGAGGGACAAAATTCCGTAACTAATTGTGACGGATTTAGGGACGGATTTCGGTATTAAACACAAAAAGTTGAATTGCCAATTATTAGTGAGGGAATGGTTTAAACATCCCTTACAAAAAATACCTGACAAAATATCCGTCACTAAATCCCTCACAAATTTGATGAGTTAAACGTTAGTCACGGATTTCGAGATGGAAATAATCCTTCTCTGATGATTCCCTCACTAAAACCATCACTAATATCAATTATATGGTTGGTGAGGAAATTAATCCCTCACAAATAATTTATTGATATTAGCGCCAGAACTGAATCATCCCCCCTAATTATTTCACGTTTTGGCTTTCCCTCCTCTATACCAAAACATTCCCCTTTTTTTTTCACAAACCCTAAAACCAAATTTTCCCCCAAATTTTTCCTCTAAACTCATAACTCCTTCCTCAAAGAGCTTATGAACTCCAAAATGCACTCCAAACAGCTTCCAATCGATTCTCAAATCCTCAAATCCTCAATTCCTTCCTCTACACTGATTCTTCCTCAAATCCTCAAATCAAACCTAAATCTACACTGATACTTCACCAAATCGAACCTCAAATCGAATTTTGGTCCCAAAATCAAACCTCAAATCGATTCTCAGTCCCAAAATCGAACCTTACTCTGAAAATCAAATCTCCTACCTGCTTCCAAAATCGTTCCCTCAAATCTGACCTTCTCTCAAAACTCACGGTAATCTCTTTGTAAATATCAGAGTTTATTTATTTATTTATTTATTTTATATTTTATCGTAATCTGATTTGGGTTTTGTGGGGTTTTACAGTGAACTCACTCACATTTCTGAATCCAAAAGTGAAGTTGCTCTGAAACAGGTAAGGTAAATCGAAGCCCTTCCTTATTTTGTTTGTTATTAATTTTTAATTTTTAATTTTGTAGTTTGAATGATTGTTGTTGAAGACTGAGATTATTTATCTTTTGATTTTGTTCAATATTGGTTGTACAAGACACTACCAGGTTCATAAATTTTTATTTTTAATGCTTTACAAAAGATAAAGTTAAATTCAACTCTGTCTATAGCTTTAGAAGGTTGCTGTAGCAGTCCAGTTTCCCAACTTATTGACTGTGAGGGTACATTAACTTATTTTCCAATTTTATAAGAAAACTTGTGGAGTTAAATCCACATTATGGATCTGTTTTGATCTGTTTTGTCCACTATTGAATAAGAAACTTATTTTCCATTCCTTTTTTTGATATGTTTTGTCCACTATTGAATAAGAAACTTTTGTCTCATGAAAGGGGTTTGCAAAGTTTGAAACTTTATTCTTCTATTATTCTGCAGAGTTTTAGAAATAAGTGGATTTTGTCCTTGAGAATTATGGGACTTTGTTGCATATATAGTCATGATGCCTTATAAATGTGTCTCATTTTTCACTCATAATTAGATAGAATGTCTTTTACAAACGATGACACAATGGTTACTTTCATAGTTCATGTGATGATAGGCTGTTGTCACAAAGTATAAGAAAAAAGAGAGTATTTTTAGCATCATGGTTTTTAGCACTTACTAATTTTTCATATTGATTGATTAAAAGATAATGAACACATATTGACCATTTTGCATTGATTGAATTTGATGTAGAACACGTTGTATGTTTGTGAGTTTATATATGCTAAATGTGTAGCAACTGCAAAATGTGTTGTTGTTGTCGTTAGTTTTTGCTGCTATATATAGGGGCTGCTGTTTTTTCTGTTGGTGTAGGGGTCGGGGATTGTTCTCGGACATTTTGGGATTGTTCAGCTATAATTTGGTAAATCTAGCTATTGGTTTGAGAGAAGATCTTCAAACAGTCCTCAATCTCCTTCTCTATTTCATTTTTCTGATACTTATTTGTTTGTTTTGCATGCTTCCTAGCTCCAAAGAAATGGTTTTTTTGCCTTAATCTTCCAACATTTTGGTAGAGCATATGTTGCCTTTATAATTTCATGTGCTGCACAATTCTTAATTTGTCTCCTTCTATTTGCACAAGCTAGCTACATGCAGTGATAAAGTTATGCATGAGCTTTTTCTAATTATACCCTGGAGCATCTTGCTGTTGTGATTTTGTATCGTGGTGTGAATATAATGGGGGTGCTGCTGTATATCTGTGCAATCCAACATTGAAATGCAACATTGTTATTGTCATGTTTAATTTGTTTTTCCAGATTGGTATAACACATCTTGATGATTCACTAATCCGGATTTGTTGTGTTCGGCTTATTGTCATGGAAAATGTGTGATGGCTCCTCCTTGAAAGATTAAAGTTAATTGTTTTTTTATTGTGTCAAGTGTGTAGTGGTGTTGTATTATGAGTGAGAAATCTCAGGCTGGTGTGTTTTGGCCAATTGGTAAAGCTCCATTTGAGTTGTTATTCACTAAAGACATTTTATGTTTTTTCTTAGTCCAACTTTCAAGCAAATGTTAGTGTGCGATCTTTTCTTCCTTTTTATTATTATTAATTTTATTTTATTTTTACTAAAAGTGAATAAAAATTTACATTTAGACCATTGTTTAGAAAGTCTATCCTAGACAAACCTTTTAATTTAAACACACCTATTTGTTTGATTCATTTTGACATACAATTAATATTATCTTAACATGTTGAAATATATCTTCCAAAGTCTGTGTTTCTCTACGATCAATCATACGTTGCAATTTTAAGAGTTAATTCAAGAGTTAAACACACCGGTAAATGTTGATTTGTGCTTCTATTATTTTGATCTGCCATCCGCGTTATATGTTTTTTAGATGTGTCCAGATTTTTATGTGTTAATCAAATATATGTTTTTTATATGTATATATAGATGGCAGGAAATGATACTCTGGCGGGTGGAGGAAGAGGTACTGGTAGAGGTATCAGTAGAGGTAGAGGGGTTAGGGGTACCACACTTTCATCTGGGAGAGGTATGGCTGCCACTACTCCATCACACTCAATTGTTGGGCAAGCAACAAATCCTTCCACTTCTCATACAACAACAAATACACAAGTTCCCCACTCTACTCCTAGCCCTCCCATTTCTCAATCAACAAGCTTGCCACAAATTCCATCATCTAATGCATCTGCTGCTGATCCACATGTATCATCAAATGATATGGATTCATCTCCAAACATTGGGAGTGAGGACCCTCTTGATGAGCGTATTTGGATTCGTCCAGGACCTGAGAGCACGTATGCTTTTATTACTTTTTGTCCTTTAATTTTAAATATATCATACTCGTATCTTACAATTTCTTCAATATTGTTTTAATAGGTTTGACCCTCCTATTGCGCCTACACGTGCAATAACAAAAATTATGAAGCAAAAGTTTGATGGATGTTGGACAACATATGGAGAACTAAAGGCTGAAGAAAAAAAAAAAGGGAGACATAGTGTGATTGCAATGTGGTTTAGAGAGTTTAATGTATGAAAGTATTCATGAATATTTACGTATCTTACTAGTTATATTTATTTTTTTTCATGTAGATTATTCTCAATATATTGCTTTATTCTATTATTAACCTATATTTTTTATATTGTAGAGGAAGTTTAAGTGGCTACCTGAACTTGATGGAGAGATTAAGAATATGAATATAATTAATTAATGAAATCTGGTAGGAAATTGAACATTACATCAGTGATGTAAATTTCTGTTTCAATTAGTGAGGGAATTCAGGTTCATCACAATTAATGTTATATGCCTTCACAATTTGAGAGGGAAAACCAATCCGTCATTAATTACTTACGGAAATATTGGTAAAAATTGATGGAATAGTCCCTCACTATTAGAGAGGGAACAAGAATCCCTCACTAATTACTGACGGATTTGTCCTTGGTTTAACACATTTCTGGTTCATATTTAGTGACGGATTTATATGATTAGGGACGGATTGTATCCGTGTCAATTAGGGACGGAAACCAAAATCCCTCACAAAAATTTAGCAAGGCCAATATTCTTAAGGGATTACCGGTCGTCACTAAATCCCTCACTAAATTCGTTAGTGAGGGAATTATGGTAGTTTAGTGACGGATTGCTACCCTCTCTAAAATTGATTTTTCTAGTAGTGGATTAAGTCGTAAATAAAAACATAACATTAGAAAGTTATAATAAAATAATTGCGTAAATAATAATGGGCCGAAATTGAAAGGCCATATATTTGCAGGTGATATCCAATTTATAATGAAGATTAGGAAAATGAGTAGGTAGAAATAAAACATTCTGATGAACATTAATTAAAAGATTTCATACATTAGTAGAAAATATATAAATAACTAAAATAAAAATAGACTCTGAACAAAATTATAAAAAATTAGACAGTAGTTTAAATACTTAGATATGAACAAATCGAAATCCTAACTAAATTTTAAACACATGACACTTATGGAAAAGATCTTAAATATGAAATTTGAACCGGATATGATCTCCTTCATTGATTCCATTTTTGAAACAAAAGTAATTCCAGTTTGTGCCAATCATAACTTGAACACAATTGTTATTCATTGATTTGATCAATTCGAATAATTGTTGGTGGCCATCGTCTCCGCATAGAATGATGGAGTTAGAAGGAATATTTTGCCTCATATAACTATTCATTGAAGTTGGTAATATCTGCAAAAATAAAGAAATAAGTAATAGAATTAAAAATTATAAGTTAAATGTTTTTGTGAATCAATGAAAATGAAATTACTCACCAAATCATCATATTTGACTGTATCTGCATCAATTGTTATATCAAAAAATATAGTTGTTGATGGGTCTTCACTTCTGCTATGGAATGATGGAATTGTAGACGTTGATTCTATTGTTAAGAAATTTTTCACTTGGAATAAATCATTGCCAAAATAATAAATCACTAATCTCGAATTATTAGGAATTTTATAGAATTCTTTAAGGTCACTTAATCCTGTAGTTATGAGCGGGTATATTAAATCCTTATTATACTTTAAGATATGAATGTGACCTTCTTTGTTCAATACCTTCAAGTTTTCTCCTAATTCATGGTGGTAAGTAACGACAAAAATTTGTTCCATTTCTCCATATTTTTAAAAAAACAAAGAAAATTAATACAATACTTCAATTAGTATTTGAAAATAAAACTTAAGTTAGTATACAAATTGCCTGATTGGATAGTTGAATAATTTCTAGTTTGGCCAGTGGTTTAGATTGAATTTGCTTCTTCATTGCTTCCATATCCATATGATAAAATAATTTAAGTGTATGATAATTGTTATTGATATTTATAGACCGATTTGATAGAAATTATACTATTACTTAATTTATTTAACATTATTATATGATTTGACTAATCAATGTATACTTTATATGTACACTTTTTCAGAGTTTCCTTACACTTATTTATTTTTTATATAATAAATGATAATTGATTAATATAGATTTGTTGTTATATGCACGTGAATGACTTATAAGATGCATTTTTGAAACCAAGTTATATATTATTTTGAATTGAATACCAATGTATTTTATTGAACAACCAAGTATGATAAGTTGTACAGGTGGTACGTAACTTATATAGGAAGAGGAAACTGTAATTTGTCAAATTTTATATTGTTTATTAAAAAATTAAATTTGAAAAAAGAATAAGTAGTTGAATGATAATTTAATTAAGAGTAAATGAACACTTTCTTAGCAACAATGACTGAAATAAATGTGTAGTTCACTAATACATAGTTCATATAGTTGAAATATTTCAAATACACATAACTTGAATACAAATAACATGAAAAAAGAAATAGGTAGAGATAGCAAAACCGATTGATATTTAATAGAACACACAGTATATATAGGCAAACATCACAAATAGTGGCTGAACTGAGGTGAAGAGTTCATCAATGAAGTTTGTAAACATTGCATTTGTCTATAGGATTGTCAATGAAAAATTTAAATTGGATGTTATCGCCTGCTTTTATTTTGTTTTTAGAACAAAATATGTTCCATCCCATTCCAGACTTAGTAGTTAGTAGGACAATTCCATTTAAATTGACGACATCGAATTCCATAGTTTCTCCATTGTCACCACAAAGCCGAATGAACTCTAAGATGCAGTTATCTTTAACATAAATTCCTAGTTCTTCTGGTAAAGTCTGAGATAGGGAAAATGGTTAATATAATATTAGAACAAATATAAAATAAAATTAAGATATATATTGGAAAAATTTAGAACAAAAGTTATTGAAAATAAAATCACTTAACTATTTCCTCAGATTTAATAGTTTCTTCAGAGATTGTTATATCGAAGAAGAATGTAGATGTTGGATTAGTGGATCTGCTATGGAATGAATCAATTATGTTAATAGGGTCTATAAGTTTGAATGATTTCAGTTTCAAGAGACATGCACCTTGAAATGATAAGATGATTTCAACATTGTCAGGGAACTTATAGAAATCCTTGATTTGTTCCCATCCTTTTGTTATAAGTGGATTGACGTAATCTTTGTTGAATTTGATGAAATGATATTTTCCAGTTTCATTCCAGATAACCCATCTTTCATTCACATAATCATAGTAACTTGCTATAAAATCAGGATCAATTTCTGCATAATTCTATATAATTTAAGAAAGTGGGAGAAGTTAATGTGTAAACAAAATAGAATTTGATAACTTTTACATATGCAATTGGTTCTCGTTGAAGGATTGTTTTCTCTGTTGTCATGTTGTTGAACAATAACGTTTGCTAAGCTGTATAGTTGGTAGTACTTATTTATAGGAAGAGGAATTTTAATTATGAAGTGTTATATTTATTATAAATTTACACGGTGGAATATATTTCTGGCGGTATATGCACATAAAAAAAACTAACGAATATGCTACTTCTAATTTGTTTTGAATTCGATAATTTATTAATACAGAAGTAGAATATTTTTCAAATTTTGAATAAATAAATGATACTTAATTATATAATTTATAAATGACACAAATTATGTAAATAAAGATTAGATGGAAATAGGAGTTTTATTCAAGATCATATCTTCGAGAAAGTTTCATTACAAAAACGATGTTTTTTGCCATCACAACGTCACATTTGAATTCTAAATGAGTTCCAGGACGTATGCGATTATTTGAGCAGAATCTTTTCCATCTATTTCCAATAATACCAATTTTCGTATTGCTTTCTGGATCATCTTTGAATATCAATTTGCATATTGTTACAGTATTTGATGGTCCGGATAGTCTGAGATATTCATGGTTTTTAAGTTGGAGAAAGTTGCCAAGATCTGGTTGTAAAATCTGAAAATTGGTAAATATGATAGTAAATAAATGAATAGGTATTTATGATTGAAAATCCATAATTTAAGAAATGAATTAAAATAATAACATATAAAGAAGAAAACTCATACCAATTTGGAATTCATTGGATATATGTCTGGAATTGTGAGATGGAATTCAAGATCTCGATTAATGCATGTAGTCAACCTATGATAACGTGGATATTCGTTTTTTGGCGTAGAACCATTGAAAATTTTAATTTGGAAATGACTATTGTCTAAATATGTGAAAGACATAAGTGGATTCAACGTGACATGATAAAAATCTCTGAATTTGTGCCAACCATGAGTAAGCATTGGCATAGTGATATAGTTGTTAAACTCAACTCGATGACAATTTCCATAATCATCTTTTAACATCCAATGTTCTTCGAGTTCATGGTAATGTTCTGCAACAAATAATGGATCTAATTCGCAAATGATCTTCAATGTAAATAAAATTATGTTAATTATTAGTTAATAAAAGAATATTAATATATAAATCAAATAACATAAACTTCGAAGAAGTTAATAAATATATACTTCTGTGCAAACATCCATGAAATAAGGTCTATTGGACTCAAATGTGATCAATGGAGTTCTGCTACTCTGTCCCCTTCTTTGGTTTGAAGGTAATTCACTCCTGGATGAAGAACTTGACTCCATTCTTAGTGGATTCTAAAGTAAATTTTTCACAGATTAAATAGTATATAGTAAGTGGTTTTCAATGAAAAACTGGAATGACAATGGTATATTTGTTTAGTGTGGAAGTTGTATTTCATTTATAGGAAGGAATTATAGGGAAAAAGTATAAATTAATTGAGTGTAATATTGAATCTTTGTATTAAGATATGAATATTTTGTAGCTTATAGTTATATATTAGTTTTTTATAAAAGAGAAATTTTTTCAAAGTACAATGGAATAGAGATTCCTGACATGAGTTTACCATTCAACTGCTATTAGTGTTCTACATTGGCATAGAGTTTTATTTGATTGATTAGACTATTCAGTAGCTATATAATTTTGTATTTCAAGCATGTGAAATATATTTGTTATTTAAAGGCAGATCAATATATGTCAAGTTTATCTTCAAAAAGTAAGTGATATTAACAAAACAGGAACGTCTAAATGAACTTTGATATCAATCCAATATTGTGGACTTGTAAGTTTACAAAAAATTGGGCTAATGGAAATGGGGTTATGGTAAGTTTATTTTTAACGTGAATATGTATTAATTATATAAGTTTATTTAATTTAATTTATTAATACTAAGTTGATTTCATTCTTTGTAGCATCTTCCTAAACATGTATCTGAACAACTTGACATGAATGAGCAAAATAGTTTAACTCTTATAGATGAAGAAACAGATAAGACATACCAATGTGAGATTTTGAGAGATAGAAGAAATGGAAGTCTTATGTACCTTGCTGAAGGATGGTATGAATATCTTGCTTCAAAGGAAATAGCTGTTGGATTTCTTTTATTGTTTAACTTTGAAATTCCAACACGTAGGTTGTATGTATGCCCTCTTGAGTAATTATAAATATTATTATAAAGATTAATGCTGAATTTCGAACAGATATAGTGAAGGAATGTTGACTGAATTTATTTGTTAATTGTTACAGCTTGGCATTAGTTTTCTTTCTCAGACATGCATTTATAAGATATAGTGGAGTAGATAAGAATAAAGTTTGACATAACTTATCAAACAATAAAGTAAAATTTATCAGAATGCTAAATTGTTTTGGACAATGTAATGCATTGAAATTGAAAGATGTTAGGCACTGAATATGTTATATTATAGGATAGATAACTTTCCATATGTCATATATCATTGGAGGAGTAGAAAAGCAAATTCAATAGTTAAAGACAAATGCAAACATAAATGTATTACATCATTTATTAAGAAACCACACTTATGCTAAGCTAAGATTGAACACATGACACTTAAAAAAAAGATCTTGAACGACAAATTTAAACCGGATCTGACATCTGTCTTGCAGTCCATTCTTGAAACAGAAATGATCCCAATTTCCTCCAATTCTAGTCTCAACATAGTTGTTTTTCAGAATCCGGAAAAGTTGTTTTTGTCCATCGTCTCCGCATAAAGTAATGTAGTTATCAGTATTTTTTCGGTAATATAATTATTCAGAGCAGGTGGTAAAATCTGTAAAATAGATAAGAAATTGTTGTTAAAAAGTTGAAAATAGCAATGGAGTTTGTTTAGAATGGTAAATGAGATATAATATAATGTGCTTACGAAATAACCATCTATGTTTGTGTTGGTAGGTAGTGTGAAATCATAAATGAAAGATTTTGAATGATCTGTATTTCTGCTATGGAAAGAAGGAATAGCAGATGTTGAATCTATTAGTGTGAAACTTTTAATTCGAAATAGATCATTGCCAAAATATGACAGCACTATTTTGACATTGTCTTGAATGTTATAGAATGCCTTAAGCTCATTCAAACATATGGTTATAAGTGGATAGATCAAATCTTTGTTGTATTTTAGGATATGACATTTACCATCGTTGTTGCAAACATTCAAATGTTCTCTTAATTCATGATGGTAAGTAACTATAAAGATAGGTTCCATTTCTGCATAGTTCTTAAAAAAGGAAAAATAGTTATTGAATGATGAGTTATAATTTGAAAAAGCATAGGGAAATAATTTTATAAAATACCTGAAAAGATAGTTGGACAATTTCAAGGTGAGCTTATGGCTTAGTCTGAAGCACTTTCTTAATTTCCTCCATATTCATCTCTATGAGCATATAAGTGTTTGATAGTATTATTTGTATTTATAGACAGATGACGTGGGTATTTTTATGATTATTTTTAATATAGACAGGTACTATATGGTATATTGTTTTATATTTGAAGTGTGAAGCATAAAACTGAATAAAAAATATAATAAAGGTTGATTATAAGTTATTTAGTAAGAATAGAATATAATAATGAAAAGAGGATAGAATAGAATTAGTATTAACTATCAGTATGACAAAAATAATTATAACAACGAAATTAAAAAAATAGGGAAATTGACTGAAAGATAACATAGATATTGCATAGAGTTGCTAGTACATAATTAGATAAAGGTGACAGAATGGAAATAGTAGTTAATATTACAAATACAACACAATTGTAGCATGCAGAATTATGAATATTACATATTAAGGATAACAGAAACTCAAATTTAACACACTAAACCAAATGATTAGGAACTGATGTAGGTGTGATGGCTGGATACACATGACACTTGGTTAAATCAGAAGTGTCGAATTTGAAGTAGATTTTTTGGAAAGTCTTGAAATTGTTTGATTTGCAGAATTTGTCCCAGTTAATGCCAAGTTGAGTAGTTTGGTCGTGATCATTTAGCAAATAAACTTCAAAAGATTGTTCTTTTCCATTAACACCACAAAGTGTTAAATTCTGTATTCCAGACTGCTTTAGGAAATTGGCAAAATTTGGTTCCACCAGCTGCAAATTGAATAAGAGTAATTAATTCAATAGTTTATAATAGAATGTAGTAATAGAATGAAATAATGCAGAAAGTGATAAGTTAACCATGAAAGGATTAATGAAGTCAACTTCAGTAAGATGAGTGTCAAAGTGAAGTGTATGTAGTGGCATTTTGCTGCGACTGTGGAATGGAGGAATGCATGTTCTATCAGTGATCTCTCTGAACATTTCGACAAAGTATAAATTATGTCCATAATAACCAAACAGGACCTCAACATTATCAGGGAAATCATTATAAATCTGAAGATCAGACCATCCTTTAGTTAAGATAGGATGAACATAGCTTTTATTATACTTCAAGTAGTGGGTTTTGTCATTGTGATTAATAATATACCAGGAATCCTTCAGCTCATTGAAATATTTTTGAACAAACCTTGGTTCAACTTCAGCATAGTCCTAATTCAAATTCAAAGAAATACAGGTTAGCTTATGCTATTATTGAATAAAGACTGATACGTATGATGAAGTAATAATAACAATATAATTTGGATAGAAATTTTAAACATATAACTTGCAATAATAATTTAACAGCAGTAAAGTGCTCAATTGGGTCCTTCTCAAACAATTTTTGTTTAGCTACCATTGTGTTGTATTAGTGAGTAGTGATGTTGTTTGAAGGCAATAGTAGTAGTTATTTATAACATCCTTATATCTAAAATAGTAATACTAAAACGTGGTAAAGATTATGAAATGAATTGTAGTTTAATATTATTTTTTATAAGTTGCTTTGTATTGAATTATTAGAGTTTTGTTTGGTTTTGCAGGACAGCATGCATTTAAATTGATTTGCCAATTCAGCTAGTGATCAGTCAAAGCACTGTCGACTAATGTTGAGAATCTTGCATTCTTATAAAGTTGTTCACATAGTCCAAATGAAAGGCTGTATTAGTCATGAAGTAGATACCAAACTGATAAAGTAATTCATAGGGTGTATGATCACATCAGCTGCAGGTTATTTGTTCAAAGCTTCTTTAATTTTGTTCAGTAGATGTTAGTTCCAATGTAAAATTTATTTTGAATAATTAATACTAATGGATGTTTGTTATAATATTACAATTGAAGTTTGAGGGTAAGATAGTTTGATTAATTGTTTTACAGAGATGGCTATTCTAATCATGCTTTTGCTATTGCCAGTTACAGTATTTGTAGGATTAAATCATTCTGAAATCATGTTTTTGAAGGTTATATCAGAATGTGGAATCCATATCACTCATATAATATAGGTAATCGAACTTGCAGATGAAGAAAGATAAGAAAGGGAGTGTAAAGTAACTGAATTTGAATGTATAAAGTTACAATCAATACCGAATAATTAGTTCTTCAAAGATGATGACATTGATTTTTAATACATTTGAAAGTTAACATTTTTTGTTTATCAGTTTATATGTATATTAAAATTATTAGTGGTTGAGCCTCAGTTGTGGAAATCTATTTTGATCTCAGTATAATTAAATTAAGTGAGGTATATATTTGTACTCATTTTAAAGGTATTGATTATAGACACATCTGGAAGTTGTAGTATATTTGAATGGTTTTTTTAAAGTATAATTTCTCATATATGAGGAGTTCAAGAAATATAAAAATAATAGAAGTAGAGCTGAACATTAATGTATAAGCAGTACAAATGTCAAATATTGTAGTAACAATTTTGACTTATTAACCAAAGTTACATAGATTAACTGGAAATACATAACCTTGTAAACACTACGGACATACTTAATTTAGATAATAACAACACTATAGAACTCATAATTGTTGGCATTTGATGATTGAACTGAAGCAGAAGTTCAATGACTTAGATTTTGACAACCTTGATCAGATTTGAAGTAGATCGGTTAACAAAGTTGAACCTTAGATGATCGTTTTCTACAAATCCATTGATCTGACAAAAAAGTTTCCATTTAGTTCCAAATTTGGTTGTCCTATTTCCATCTACATTCTTCTTAAGCACAACACATGAAACCTCATTTCCTTCAGGTCCATACAGCAGCACAGAAGTATATTCAGACATACGAACATGGTCAGCAAAGTCATTGTTCAAAGTCTGGAAGATAAGAAATGTTTATATGAATAATATATATAAGGAAATGATTAACAAAACAGATGAAGTAGAATTTTAAAGGAAAAACAGATGAATTATATACCAATTGGGATCCAATAGCTTCATATTTGGTAAGAATAACATAAAAATACTGAGTAACGTCCATTGCTAAACGATAGGTATGTAAGTTTGGTAACCTAGTCAAGTTCATTCCTTCTTCACTATAGACATTGACGAAGAAAAGATGACCACCAAGGTACGTAAATAACATCAATTTATCACCATTTATTCCGAATCTTTCTCTCAGACCAGACCAGCCATGAGTAAGTAGAGGATGGACTAAGTTTTGGTTATATTTAACAGTGGTTCTGTTACTTCTTCCATCAAACAAAACAAAGCGGTTTCCTAGGTCATGCTGAAATTCCTCTGCAAAGCTTCTTGGCATTTCACCATAAGACTATATATTTGGATAATTATTATCAATAGTTAGTATTATATAAAATAAGTAACGTTATGAAAATATGGTCAACATAATAGTATATGCATATATACAAAATGTGATAAAGAATATGATAAATTTAATGTCATTTGAGATGTGAGCAGTAAAAAAAGCTCCTCTGCTTCTTTCCCTTAGTATTGTAGCAATTGGAATCATTCTTGGCTCAGCCATAGCAGTGTTTGTTTATGTGAAAGACCTGTTTAGGCTTGCAATAGATATATACATATATATATATATATATATATATATATATATAGAATCATTTAAGCTTTATGGACAACTTTTTTGTGTATAAAGTTACAGAATCTATACTCTTTAGGTAAATATTTTAATTGGAATAAGTTAAATTATTCAGAAAATTTAAAAGTTGAGCTGTTACATGTCTAGAGAATAGCATTCATGATTGACATATGTGGTCATTATATTACATTGAACAGTTAGAATACTAATGTATTGGATCATAATGCGTAGTAGATAATATAAAAAGATTCATATGTCTAAGACATAATAATGTAAGCATACATTTGATGACATATAAATAACATTTGTTACAATGCATAAATAAATAAAATACATAACAAAGCTGATGAAATTAACATTAATTTGATAGAAGTTTGAAGACGTGGCACTTGTCTAGTAAATCATCAATTTGAAATTTAAAGCGGATGAGATCTCTTTGTTTCCAATTGTTCCCGAAGCAGAAAAGTTTCCAACCAATTTTAGTTTTAGTTGTGATTCTATAATTTCCATTGCTATACTCAAAATTAAACTGAACATTGTCTCCATTGTCACCACAAACATATATCCAGGAATGAGTGATATAGGTTTTGATAAAATTTGCGAGTTCAAGTGGTAAAATCTGAAATAAAAGTAACGGATAAGAATATAATATTGTAAGTATAGAATATTATTTAGATAGTTTTGTAATATATAAGGAATGTACTTAACTAATGACTCTGCCTTCATTGGATCTTGTAGCAGTTGAATATCAAATTGTATAATCTTATTTGGATCGGTAGACCGGCTGTAGAATGGTGGAATTTGAGTTGATGTGTCTATTGGATTGAAAAAGTCCATAGCATATATATCTTTTCCGTAGTAAGATAATACTATTTTTGTATTTTCTGGAATGTTGTAGCAATCTCTTAGCTCATTCCATCCTTTTGTTAAAAGTGGATTGAAATAATCTTTGTTGAAGTTTAACAAATGGAAACGGCAATCCAACCTATTCCATACACTCCACTTCTTTCCTAGTTGATTATAAAAACTTGCAACAAACTTGGGGTTGATTTCGGCATGTCGCTGCTTAATTAATATCAGAAATATTAATGTTATATTAAAAAAATATATAGAAATAATGTGCTATAAGATCATTAATTAATTAACCTAGAATGAAAACTTGATGAGTTTAACATTTATAATTGGCTGAGTTTGAAGAAATGAGATGATTGCTGCCATAGAGCCTTGTTGAATTGTGATGGAGAGAAATGTGACATTGACCTAAAGAGAGTAGTTGTTTATATAATGAAGTTTTTTATTATTAAATGGTGAAAGCATTCAATGTCCGGTGGATACTGATAAAATATAGAAAAATGTTAAAGACGAATGAATGAATGTGGTTGAAGTAATGAATATGAGTTGATATGGTCCATTAATTTTGTCATTGATACTTTATGTTGATTTTATTATATAGTACGCTTTTGTTTTAACTTGACATGCCAATACAAGTTTATCTCACTCAAGCATCACCAAGTTCTGGTCCAACACATAACATGGGAATCTCACATGTCAGTGAATATAAGTAGAAGACAAAAATAATAGAGATATAGAGCAGATATGTGAACATAGCATGTATGCGCCAAGTTTGAATATCCAAAATGCAATGAAACTGATGATCAAATAAATTTGTAGTACTTTAAAGATAATGGCCATGTGAACTCAGAATGATATAGGTATTATAAAATAAAAATAATGATAATAACGTAGAACTTCAAAATAATGTCCATGACAACATTGTTTTGGTGAACACAACTTGGTATATGTTTTGACCAACATATGAGACTTGGTTGCATCAGAATTGTCTTTGGTATACATGCAAAATAGAAAGATTTATATTAAATTTTTGATAAGAGTATATAAAAACAACTGTAGTATTGTATAGGCTATAAAAAGAATAAGATAAATTCATTCAAAATAAGAGTATTTAATTTTAAAATACCTATAAGGAATGATGAAACACGTTGTTGTGGAGAACATGATATTGGATTGATCTTGATTGGAAGAAACAAATATAATAAGACAAAGGTGATTGACTTGTCAGTGAAAGCAAAGATCTGCATTCATTTTTTATAAGCCACAAAAAAGTACATGAATCAAATGTACATAAGTAGGTTTTAGTAATTATATAAGAAATAAGTAAGAGGAACACTTCCCAAATGACTTGCAAGCCCACATGTGATCAGTTGTATTGGAATTTGATTATTGTTCCTACTACTCTTTAGGATACAGAAGAATCAATACAATCTGAATAAAATTATTAAACACACATAATCAATAAGCATAAACATAGTTTGAATAAATGAAGATTTCAGTATTTTATAGTAAAATATGTATTAATAGTGAAGAACTGACTTACCTAATAAAGATTTTCAAAGACTTCCTTGTAGACAACATTCATTGTTGAAGTAAGTGGCTTGTTATCAGAATCATGGATTAATATCTTTAAACCTTTCTTGCTTTTTACTCTTGAAAATGCACCATACAATTGGCCATGGCTAAAGACTTGTCTTGGCAAGTAAAGTCCAACCTTGTCCAATGATTGCCCTTGTGATTTATTAATCGTCATGACATATGATACAATTATAGGAAACTGCCTTCTATTAAGTTTAAAAGGTCAGGGAGATTGTGAAGGAGATATGTTCATCCTTGGAATGTAAGTTAGATTTCCAATGTTTTTTCCAGAAATTATCTTGGCCTCAATAATATGATCTACCAATCTTGTAACAATTAATCTAGTACCATTGCATAATCCCTCAGCTTGATCTAAATTCCTCATAAGCATAATTGGAGTACCAATCTTGAGTTTTATTTTATGGTTAGGAAGTCCAGATGTTCTAAGGGTACTTAAAAAATCTGGAGTGAGTATTTCAAAAGATTGGCATTCATCATTTATTTCTGATTTATCAATGGAATCTGAACTCAGATATTCTTTTTCTTGTCCTATAACAATACAAATAATTATTTCAAGTTAAATTGATATGACCTACATCAATAAAATATATGATTCATAAATATGGTTATTGAGAAGTTGCTGAGAATATACCTGGGATCATAGTGAGAACATAATCATTGATTGAATCAACTACATCAATTGTTGAAGCCAAAATTTCCCTCTGCTTCAAATAATCAGGGTTGTTGTAATTGTCTAAGAAATCAGTATACGTGCTTTTCACAATTGCATCTATAGGATTTTCAAAATCCTTGATCAAAAATTCATTTGGTATGTCAATCTCAGCAAAACCATCATTTGGTTCAGCTATCTTTCCTTCACCAACATTGAGTATCCATTCAGAAAACTTTTTAAGTTCAATAGGATCCTCTGATTCGCAGCTTTGTTGCAAGCGTATGGTCTTGGTGAGAGTGAAAACTTGGAAGTGATCCCATATATAAGATGAACTTATAGATGCATGTACAATTTCTGATCTATTTCCCCTTGGTATTACCGACAAGATTTGGTGGAAGTCTCCTCCGAATACAACAACTTTTCCACCAAAGATTTTGTTTGAATTTGAAGTTGCAGACATAATATCCTTGAGTGTTCTATCTAGTGGTTCAAAACAATTCCTATGCGCCATAGGTGCCTCATCCCAGATGATCAAGTTAGCAACCTTGAGAAGTTGTGCTAGTTCACTGCCTTCGTCTATGTTACATGTTGAGTTATCAAGTGTAGGAACGGGAATTTTGAATTTTGAATGAGCTGTCCGACCTCCAGGTAATAACAGAGAAGCAATGCCACTGGATGCAACAGTTAAAACAATTTTATTCCTCACGCGCAAAGATGCAGCTAAGGTTGTCCACATAAATGTTTTACCAGTACCGCCATAACCATGTAAGAAAAATACACCACCTTTGTTACTATTTACTGCTGTAATGATTTTCTGATAAATCATTTTCTGTTAACCTGAAATTGCATAAAGTATTAAATTAATTCAAAAAATAATAATTGACTTACTTCACAATTATAGTTGCTAATGTGGGGTACCTGTAAGTAAGTTGAACAGTCTTTCGAATTCAGCCTCTAATGCATTAACATCGTAGTTGAGTTCATCATATATTATCCTATTGCCAAGTTCTTCCATGACATATCCAGTTGGATACGGAAAGCCTTTAAATTCCTTAAGTGATCTCCTATTTTTCTCCATGTGATTTTCAATCAAGGTTAGAGTGAGATTTTTGATCTGCTCTTCTGTAAGATTAAGACCTGAGTGCAATATATTTAAACTTTAGTTATAT
The DNA here is from genome assembly GCF_051527215.1 of Medicago sativa. Classification (NCBI taxonomy): domain Eukaryota; kingdom Viridiplantae; phylum Streptophyta; class Magnoliopsida; order Fabales; family Fabaceae; genus Medicago; species Medicago sativa. Next base: position 32,359,482 of record NC_140755.1, on the reverse strand, counting down.
TTGTTTATTGGGAAGTATTAATAACATAATTTTTTTTAATAAGTATACCTTCATTGTTAGCCACTTTTCTTTGTTCATATAGGACACCATCGCTTAACCATTGCCAAGTATTATTCCAGACATGTACTGGTCTATCCATTGAAGCTGAAAGCAAAAGGGTCACAAACATCACATTGCATATCATGCTTCCCTAAAAGTATCATATAAAATATTATTCACAGTTCTGATATCTTCGTAAGAAGTTGGTCCCTTAACACAAGTTAACATCCTCCTCAAATAGTAAACTTCTTCGGTACTTGGAGGAACCCACATCAACCTACCAATGGTGAATCCTTTCTTCCTTGGCTTCCATGTTCTTTGTGGCTTTTTATATACAAACTTTGAAACAAACTTAGAATAAGTGAGTGATTTTGCCTCTGGATATCGAGCATTGCATTCAAGCCAAGATGTAAACATTGATTCCGTGACTGAAGGCTTTATGAGGACTTCATCCATTTGTTCATAATCGTTAAAGTACACAGATTGTTCTCCATGCAAATGAAAAAACAATCGTTCAACAGAAGGTTTCCTACCATGAATTGGGAAAGCAAATATTCTCCAGCATGCTTCACTTGATGATTCGTAACGACAGTCTAGGTACTTTTTGATCTCATCGGCGTTAGTATCCTTGACATTACCTTGATTTGACTTATCGGAAACCACAACTGCAGTTATGCGGTCATAACCTTTGTTAATATACTTGAAAAGGTATTTAATTGAACTTGATTGGTTACACCATTCCATATTGATATGAGCTTGATACTTCATTAGGAGATAAGGATTGTACGGAACAACATGACGATTGTTTAAAGTTATTCCCTTTTTCAGAATATGCCTACCATTATCTCTTCTTCTGTAAACAGGATATCCTTCATGGTCAAAACCAGTTTCATTTTGGAATTTTTTTGGAAAGTATTTGGAACAGCGATCTTTCTTCATGCAAGGAGAACTGATATTTGCTAAACTACAAGGTCCATGCATCATGTGAGTGCCAACCAACTTGTATAGTGCTTTCTGGTGAACTATACTTGGTATATCAGTAGATATAATCTTGTTAATGTGCTCCGGAGTAGGATATTTGCTTGAAGGGTGTAAAAATAACAGTAAATGTGCATGTGGCAACCCTCGCTTTTGAAACTCAATAGTATACAAATCTGTTAAGATAATAGATAAGAATCAGTAATAAATTATGAAGCAAACTGTGGCAAAGGTTTTCCATATTGTATTATAAATACTTACATGCAACTACTCTGCCAAGGATATGATTTTTAGTTAAATCATTCAAAACTTTATCAAATTTGATTTTGAAAACTCTTGCTATTATATCTGAATGGTCATGTGCTTTTAGATGCAGAGGTCCAACAACTCTTTGAATTTCAGGCCAGTTGGGATTGCAAGTAAATGTTATAAATAAATCTGGAAATCCCACTGAACTTGAAATGGCCATACCATCGAAATATAGTTGATCCATATATCTACGGCCTCCAACATAGCTTGATGGTAAAACAACCCTCTTACCTTGTTTTCCAGACTGAACATCTCCATCTGATGGCCTTTGATTCAAGCTTTTGTATTTTCCAACCCTCAATTTGGACTGATTCCTCCTCAACCATTTCAACCTATCAGCTTCCATCATTGTAAAACCATCAACCAAAAACTGTTGAAATAGCCTTCTTGCACACAAAATTGTCATAGCTTCCATTCTCGTTGCTTGTAGTCTGAATGATAACCATTCTCTGATTGTTAGTTTTTCTCTTTTTCGGGTACAACCATCGACGACATTTCTGTGTAAAACATCATCCCTATAACCATCCTCACCATAAGGGAACAATAGAGGATATTGATATGCAAGATATGCTGGGTGAAATTCATCAATTCTTTCTAGTTGACCACTTTGCTTTTCCATTATGATATCCCTTTTTGATGCCGAGTCGACATCACCAACTATCAGTGCTGCCACTTCGGATACAGTAGGTTGATTATAAATCCTTCCATCAGTTGTCCTATCAGAAATGAGCTTTAGTTTAAAATCTTGGACATTGTTGTTCCTCAGTCGGTCACGTGCCTTTCTAAAAGACTTGGCATGGCAGTTCTTTTCATCCAACATTTGTTGTAGTCTGGCAGCTGTCTCAATTTTCACTGACTTCGGATTGCTGAATTAATAATACAAAATGTATATTTAGTTTTAAGCAGGAACAATTAAAAACCAATATTATAACAATGAAAGGAAACTGTCTTACCTGAGACCGTGGATTCTATTTTTCAATTCATTGTCTGTGTCATATATGTATAGTTGATGTATAGTTGCGCAAACTTTGGACGTTTTCTGGGTAAAGGAATCATACTTCCAATCCTGTGACATGCTTCACCTTGAATTCTTATAGTAGGGGGACCTCTTCCTGCTCTAATACCTTTATCAACTTTAAAGCCAGGCGAACTAAATGCAAACATGCTATTGTATAGTCGTATGTTAAATAATTTTGTTAAATCATAAAAGAAATAAAAATTAATAACAGAAAGTGAATATTGAAAGGGAAAAAAAATATCATTTGCCAACAAAAATATTATTAATCGGTGGCAAAATAGTGTAATAGTATGAGATCTTCATTTTCTAAAATGATTTTTGCAGGAACAAAAAATAAAAAGGTTTATAAAAATAAGTAAAAGGATTACCAAAAAACATCATCCTTATAAGATCTATAAAAGATAAAACATATTCGTCAACAAAAATCTTACATTTTTTGAAAATACAACAAAATCACATCTAATTTCATGTTTCGATTTTTGTTGTTGTTGCATGTACGATGCCAAGACAGAGGCTACTGTTGTTGTTGTTGTCTCCGGCGAAGTTACTCCAACTGTAATTTTTTGTGGATTTTGTAGTTGATGCTGAGAGTGAATAGCTGAGAAGTTTGATTTTTACACATGTGGCTCTCGGTGGCCGGAAAATATTAGAGAAGATGCATGCTGAAAATTTTATCTCCTCGAGAATTAAAATAAATATATGGGTTTTTTTGAAGAAAATGAGAGGAAAAGAATGGTGGTTTTATTTTTCGAAGGTGGTGGTTGAATTTTGTTGAAAATTAGAAGAAAGGTGGTGGTTGTTAATGAGAGGAGGAAAAAACCAGAGAAGGGGACAATATATGGGTTTATGTGTGGGTTTTTATGTGTGGGTTACTGGGTTGGGTTTTTTGTCGGTTACTGGGTTGGGCTTTGGAGCCCATTAACATTGTTTTTGAAGATAGTCAATTAACTTTTTTTAACTTACCAAAAAAAACCATATTTTTTTTTATGTTTTTATTTTTTTTCTATTAATCAATGAATAATAAAAAATTTCTTCAAAAAAATTTGAGAAAAATCTCTCTTCAATTTTATAAAATAGATTGTATTTTTTTATTGGTGCACTTAAATTTTATTAATAGTCTATAAAAACTAGGGACAATATATTTCACTAATAATTCTTTCAAAAAAAAAATATTTCACTAATAAAAAAATATAAAATTTTTCAAACTTCAATTTGTAATAAATTATTAAATATATGCAAGAGCCGGGGTTCGAACCCCGACCACCACCCAAAAAAATATATGTGAGGATATGAACTATATTAATGAAAATACACGTGAGTATATGTATTTCTACGGGACCCATTAGAATAATTGGTTTTTTTAGGGGAATTAGTTGAAATTATTGATTTTAAATATCGTCAACATAAAAATACATTGTTTTTAAAAATGAGAACTATATATTAATAAAATATTTGTGAGTGTATGAACTATACATTAATAAAAATGTATATGAGTAATTTTTTTTACGGGAATATGTGAGTTTATGTTTATTTAGGAAACTTAACGTGAACTAATAAAATATATGTAAGTATATGAACTATATTAATGAAAATAGATGTGAGAATACGTATTTTTAAGAGACCATGAGAATAATTGGTTAAAATTAATTTTTTTTAGGGGAATTGGCTAAAATTATTGTTTTTAAATATATCGTCAACAAAAAAATACATTGTTTTTAAAAAATAATAATTATATGTTAATAAAATATATGTGAATATATGAAATATATATGAGTATTTTTTTTATGGGAATATGTAAGTATATGTTTATTTATGAAACTTAACGTGAACTAATAAAATATATGAGTGTATGAACTATATTAATGAAAATACATATAAGAATATGTATTTCTACGGGACCCATGAGAATAATTGGTTAAAATTATTTTTTTAGGGGAATCAGTTATAATAATTGTTTTTACTATCGTACATCAAAAGTTACTTTAATGTCATTCAACCCACAACGCGGCGAAGCAGCGCTGCCCGTGCTATAGCACGGGTTGAAACACTAGTTTCTCTTTATAAATTTATGTAAAAACTAAAAATACTTTTTTTTTTTTGACAAAATAAAAAAAAAACTAAAAATACTTGTCCCTCAATATATCACGAGGCAACACCGAATATGCGCCGCCAGCAACCAGCATCTCTCTCCTTCTCTTTGTTTTAAAAAATTTCTCCCCTTCTCTTCTTCTTTCTACATCTCTCCGTTTTATGAGTGCACAACTTACAACAGTGTGTACATTAACGAGTAACGACCGTCCAATAAAAAAACCGTCCCCGATCTTGACCGGTTTGATATAAGACCAACGGTTTTTAAAGTGTTTCCGAACCGGACACAGCTTTAGTTTCTGGTCCAATCGGTTGAACCGGTCTATCCGGTTCAGTTTCGTTATCACAACTTTTAGGTTCAAGGAGGTAGAAGGAAGAAGAAGAAGAGTTTGCAATGACGAACAAAAAACGAAAGAGACAAGGCAAAAATGATTCATCCAACAAGATCCAAAAACCAGCTTCTAATGACAAATCTTCCAGCTTTCTCGAAAAGGTATACCCAAAATTCAATTTTATTTTTATTTTTTATATATTTATTTGAGTTTCAATCAATATTGATTTGTTGGGTAATTAATTTTGCAGATGCGAGCAAGGTTGTCTGGTGGACATTTCAGAATGATTAATGAGAAGCTCTACACTTGCACGTATGTTATTGTTCATTTTCTTGTCATTTTGGTTTTGGAACATCAAATTCAGATTAAGACTTATGTTCTGTTTGGTTAAACAAAAATACCGATTGTCCTCGTGAGCCTAACTCAGTTGGTATCGACAATGCATAAAAATATGCAAGTCCGGGTTCGAACCCCGAGTACCACCAAAAAAACAAAAGTACCGATTGATAGATAAGTTAGCTTATATTAGATGAACTTATAGAGATAACTAATAAGCCAATTGATGCTGATTCAATTTTAAATGTTGAGTAAAATTAGCTGTTGATGAATGAATATAATAAAATGAGGTAATTTTTTTAATTAATATTATTAAAAACAATGTTAATTTTCATTTATTATTTCTGTAATCAATGTTAATTACACATGAACGAAAGGCAAGCGGTCAACAAGCTGCACCGCTAACCCTTTCTTGATGGCAAAAATGACAATACACATTTCGACGATGTGAGGATAGAATCAACTGAGCTTTCTTGTGAGCCTTAGAATTTCGACAAGAGAAACGTTTTTTAATCATCATATGAAAGTCTGAAATTGCAAGATCACATGCAAATCGATGAAAAAAATGTTGGCGATTGTTCGTGAAAAATTGATGATTTGTGTGAAGAACATGTACAAACGACACCACCTAGCATTGTGATTTAGGATAATGTAGAAGTTAATGCTGATGTGAGGAAAACACAAGAGGTGTTTCCTGCTGGTAATGCATCGGAAAATAAAGGAGCGGGATTTTCGGTATTAAAGATTCGCAAAGAAATGGTTCTCTTCTTAAGAGAAAATCTGTAAGTGCCTTTATCGTTGTGTTTTATTTTCATCATTGCTTGCTTATGAGTTAGTTGGACATTTATATATAAAAAAATTTTGCTTAAGTTTTTTTTTTTTGTCCATGATTTCACTATTGGTACTGTTTTCAGCATTTGAAATTGAAACCCATAAATCATCATCATCCTCATTCATCTTCGACCTTCGTAAACCAAAAGTTATCTGCAAAACCACAAGGCACTTCACTACTACAGTGCAACCCTCAAACCATAAACATACAACCCCTCCCCCTCCCTCGCAAGCAACATATCATTCACCACTTCTTCCTTGGTAAACGTGGTTTGAGTACCTGCATCGAGATTCCAAATCACTAGTGGAACTAATAGTGAAACCATAGACAAAAAAAAAAAAAAACTCAAGCAAAAAAAAAAACATATTTTTACATGAATATCTAACTAACTCATAAGCAATGATGAAAATAAAACACGGAAGCATGAAAGGAACTTACACATTTTCTCTTGAGAAGAGAACTATTTCTTTGGGCATCTTTAATACGGAGAAACCTTCCCCTAACTTTTTGGATGCATCATTACTAGAAGAAGCGCCTCTTGCTTTTTTCTCACATGACCGTTAACTACTAAATTATCACAAATAACATCACTAGGTGGTGTCATTTGTACATGTTCTTCAAATAAATCAGCAACTTTCTCCGAACAATCACCACCTTTTTTCTTCCATCAATTTGCATGTAGTCTTGGACTTAAATGACGATTCAGCATTTCTCCGATTGAAATTATGAGGCTCACATAAAGCTCAGTTGATTCTATCCTCACATCGTCGACACGTGTATTGCCATTTTCGGCACTTGACATTGATCCAAACCCTAATTCATGAATCTCAGTCGGTTTGATGCTCATATCGTCTACACGTGCATTGTTGTTTTCAGCAACCGACAGAGTTTCAAACCCTATTTCAGCTATTTTCGATTGAGGTTTTTGGTATTGAAAGAGAGAAAGAATAGGATTTTGGAATGAGATGATGATAGGTTTTTAGATTGTTTTCAAATATTAGAAATTAAAGATGATTTTTTAGGTTTAGAGATGGAAATGAAGATTATGATTTTTTTTTCTGGAACAAAACTTTTTATTAAATAAAATATCATTTTTGTTTTCTTTATTTATTTTAAATCAATATTTCTCATACCGTTCACGTGTACTGATAGGAACCTGAAAGTTCAAAGTGGGGAATATGGATAGAGAGTAAAAGTTAGTTAATGTGGTGGCACTAATTGTTATGTGAATGGGGAGATGAGAGGGGAATTAAATCATCCATTCAGAATCATTAATAAAGTGACATTGATTATCATGTGAATGGGGTTATAAAAGAGAGGAAAGGGGAAGTGAATCAGGATTGAGAATTATTGTTAAGAGTTTGTTAGGAGAGTTTCTCTCTGGTCTAGGAGCTTAGCTCTGGTAGGAGTTCTCTGAACTCTGGTTTATCATTTCCTTTTCTGTTTTATCACCATTGTAGAGCTCTTAAGCTCATCCACTTACATTCAATAATATAATTTCTTTATATTGAATTTTGGGGTTGGGGTTCTATCATGTACAAGCGAAGTTACCTCTCAGTTATTAAATTTGGCCACATGGCAATGCCATGCCAGCTTACGTTAGAAGTTAAAGTACAGGGATGGAAAAGTTTAAGGGGATTATTATTCCATGACAAATTTTAGAGGGACTGCAAGTGAAAGTTGGAATATTTATAGGACTATAAAAATTAAGTAAGTTTTAAATAAAGTGAAAGTTGGGATATTTATAGGAGTATAAAAATTATGTAAATTTTAAATAAATTATTTTTACACACAACGGACTAATGTCACATACCATCAAAGTGTTTTTTTTTTGAAGGATCAAAGTGTTTTTGTTAAACTATTGGATGTTAACATTCACGCAAGTAAATTTCTTTTTAATTTTTTTGTATATTCACACAAGTATATTTCTTTGTAATTTTTTGTAGATTCGGGTAAATATGTGAGAAAAATGATATTCTGTTAGGTATATGCTCCAAAGATACTTGAAGTAATGTGTGGAAAAAATGCTATAAATTAATGAGAGAAGAGTCGTTATGAAATAAATCTGTTTTGAACATACTATCTTATATTTGATAAGTTATCCGCTATAAGCTAGTGGTATGGCCTTGCCAAACCCAGCCTTAGATGAAATTGAGAGGTTCAGTGTGACTTCTTCCTTTAAGTAGTTTGGGCAATGAATTGGGACATAATGCTTTTTTAAATTATTATTTTTTTATGCTCATTATTTCAATAACTAGCTGGCTAGTTATACAGTTTTTGGTTTAATTTTTTGTTAATTTGTTAATGACTTGTTCAAATGATCCTATAACTAGACTTCCTAAACTGTTTTCTGTATTTTGTTTCTTTCTTTCTTGTAATTCTTTTTTTGGGTTGACAAGATTAAAGGAATTGTCATTTTTTCAGTGGAAAGGAGGCGCTTGATTATTTCCGTGAAGATTCGTCTCTATTTAACTTGGTAAGGGTTGTTTAGATGAACTTTTTATTTGAATCTGTCATTAGACATGATTTATGATAGATATATATAATGGTGTCGCTTGATTAGTGTTTATTGACACCGAAGTAGGAACTCAAATCGAATTCTCCTTTCTTTAGTTTAAAATTTTTAAAAATGTTTATTCCGTTTTAACTACTAGCATTTAAGGACCCAACATTCATAGAGGATAAGATAAGATGCCTTTGATTCAATGGCAAAACATTGAACTGAGATGTTATAGCAATTTTTTACTTCTCAGGTCTAGTGACCTAATTTTTTTGTTTAAACAACAAAATCCACATTGTTAATGATAAAATCCGAGTTAAAAATGTAACCGAAGGAATCAGCGTAAAAATTCACCAAGCAACTCATAATTTTTGTCTGATGAGCGTGTCTTGCAACACTACTACACTAGTGACTTGGCTCCATATCCTCATCCATATTAGTCCATTGGCATGTATTGTAATGATTGGAATTGCTCATTTTTATTGGTCATCTCAATTTTTATTTGGATAGTATCATGCAGGATACAAAACACAAATGTCAAACTGGCCGGAACAGCCAGTTAATGTAATTATCAAGTGGCTGAAAAAACAGAGTCCTTCTTTTGTCGTTGCTGATTTTGGTTGTGGTGAGAAGATACTTGATCTTATTGTGAATTATAACTCTTACACAATACTCATTTTTTTGCTTGTTCACTGCTAATGTTTTCATGTTTCTGATGCATTCTAGGGGAAGCACTCATTGCCAAAAGCGTGAAGAATACCGTCTTCTCTCTTGACCTTGTCTCCAATGATCCCGATGTAATTGCTTGTGACATGGCAAATGTAAGTTTTGCTTGTCAAACTCATGTACTTTATACGCATTGGATTTGGAGACTAGTTTTATAGTAGTGGACACTAGTAGCCGTATTTGTTTCCCTTGCCTTCACGTGTCACAGTTATGTCAAAAACAAATTAGTTTTTTTTGCCTTATTTTGGTGTTTATTTCACTAGGGTGTATTTTTTAGAAGTACAAAGATTACTCTACGCTTCCGTTTCTGCTAGTATATTACAAAACTGATGCAACGGATCAGGCTTGAGGCCAGTTTTATCAATAGCAGATTGAGGCGGCCAACCAACAATCTGCCATATAAACACAACATTACAGAATGTGTCGTAAACATTGCAAATATAATAACTTATGTATAGAAAGCATGATGTAATTATTACTTTGACAAGTATTTGTATGGTATTTTCAAACAAAAGTTTATGCTATGAATTCTTTAGACAATGATTTTATGACACTTATTAGTATGATCAAATGAATACCGTAGAACGACACAAAAAAAAAAAAAATGAATACTGTAAAACCTCATCCTGATCTATGAGTTCTTCTTATTCGTCTAATATTTGTTTTAACTTACGAAAAATAACTGAACAGAGCATTGTGTTAGAGAATTTGGATGTACAATTCGGTAATGATAGGACGCGGGTACCAACCTATATGTTGTCATTGAACTCAACAATTAAGATCATGTACACAAATCCTGCAACTTTCTTTGGTGTTTATGTCACATCAACTCTTCTGTAGCTTCGCTATTACGATCTCACACTGGCTCCTGGTCCAGGTACCATCTACTTCTATCCCTTATGAGCATCAATCTCTTTGTTCTTTGATGCGGGAATGCATCAATAAATAATTTGTCAACTAAGAGATTGATAAATTAGTTGACAAATTATTTATTGATGCATTCCCATGGATTAAAGAACAAAGAGATTGATACTCATAAGGGATAGAAGTAGGTGGTACCGCCCGTATGAGATCGTAATAGCGAAGCTGCAGAAGAGTTGACGTGGCATGAACACCAAAGAAAGTTGCAGGATTTGTGTACATGATCTTAATTGTTGAGTTTAATGACAACATATAGGTTGGTACCCCTATCCTATCGTTACCAAATTGTACATCCAAATTCTCGAACACAATGCTCTGTTCAGTTATTTTTCGTAAGTTAAAAAAAATATTAGACGAATAAGAAGAACTCATAGATCAGGATGAGGTTTTACGGTATTCATTTTGTTTGGTGGTGTGGTTCTACGGTATTCATATGATCATACTAACAAGTGTCATTAAATCATTGTCTAAAGAATTCATAGCATAAACTTTTGTTTGAAAATACTTGTCAAAGTAATAATTACATCATGCTTTCTATACATAAGTTATTATGTTTACGACACAGTCTGTATGGCAGCACCGACACAAAATCCACATGCCATGGCCGCTATGGCGAATATTTCACAACACTACTTGTGGCTCGCATCTTCGTTGTTTTTCTATTGCCTTACTTGAAGTACAGCTTTGATGGATGGGACACATTAGTGAAATCATGAAAGGGTGAATGGATTCCTTTATATATTGAAGGAAATAATTATTTCTTGCTTTCTTCTATTCTAGTTATGTAATTTTGGATGGTTAGGTCCTTATCTTTAGAATTAAAAAAAAATGTAGAAGTTGTCTTCCGTAAAAATTTAAGTACATGAATTTCATAATAATATTTGCAGCACATAACGGAGAACAATCTCATTTTATTATTAATTTTTTTATTAGTTGGATTACTTACAAGAGGACATGCTCATTTTTGTGAATTACTTGCAGACTCCACTAGATTCTGCATCTGCTGATGTTGCTGTGTTCTGTCTATCATTGATGGGAACGAACTATCAAACTTATCTTGAAGAAGCATGCAGGGTGCTTAAGCCTGGGTATGTGTTTTTATTTCCATAACGAATTTTCCTATTAAACCGGGCATGCTTTCCTCGTCAGGATCTGACTTATTGTAGTATTGAACAGCGGCTGGCTTTTGATAGCAGAGGTGAAGAGCAGATTTGATCCAAATACTGGAGGAGCAGACCCAGAGAAGTTTTCAAATGTAATTTCTGAGCTAGGATTTAACTCCGTGAAAAGGGTATGAAGATGCTCCATTTCATTGCCTCTGTGAATACTAGCGTGCAAACGTGTCCCTTCTTGAGTTTCGTCTGTCTCATTTTTTTCTTCTCTTCTTTTCTCTTTTACTTCCTCTCTTGTCTTTTTCTTGCTGCAAAAAAATATGATAATAATGAAAGCTACAAAATTTTTATGTGCTTTAACAAATGAGTTATTAGATTGAGTGAAAGTAACTGAAGGGTAAAATAGAAGAAAAAAGGTTAAACCAAAATATAGTATCCCCTTTATATGTATGTATTGGATTGTGCTTACTGATGTTTAATCGTTGCAGGACGTCTCAAATAAAATGTTTATTTTGTTTTACTTCACCAAGAAGGTACGTAGCTAATTCATTCATGTGATTCCATTTTTCTTCTTCGATTCTCGTTATTGATTTTGCTTTTTTTTTTGTGTAGGAAAAGCAAAATTCTAAAAGGAAGGAAATTGAATGGCCATCACTTAAACCTTGTTTGTACAAGCGCCGTTGAGGTTATGGTTTTATTTATACACAATCGTTGTGTGGACGAAAGTTAAATCACATTTTTGTTAGCATAGGCTAGTCAATCACAAAAGCTCTTGTATTTATCTGGTTCTTTTATCTTCAAGGTTCATCCCCAATTTTCTTCTTAGTGTAATGTGCATATTTGCACCTTGTAGCCAAGTGTTGTGGGGAGAGTAGAAGATTGATGTATGAAATTCCAATTCTATTAACTATACAATAGCATCCAAGTTAATTCAAGGCAAAGGAGTGTTCCCACTGTTTGAAGGAAGAAAGGGGTTTGATTTGAGATATTTTTTGAAAAAATTGAAGTAGTTTAGAGGTGAGAACTGAGAATAATGAAAGATAATGAATGTAATTTTGGAAAAAATAGCAATGAGTGTACAGTGTAGTTAACAATTCATTCTTGAAAATTTGAAACACATATTCGTATTGTAGTTAATTTTTGAAAATATTTTTAATTTTATTTTTTAAAATTTGTGCTAGTTTTATTTGTTGAAAGAGAAAAATAAAATAAAATGAGATATTGTGTAGAGATGATAAAATGCATTTAAGAAAATAATGAAATTAAATATTTTGACATTTTCATTGTCTTGAAAATTCTGAATGTATTCTGCCCTACTTTAAGTTTAATGTTTGTATGTGTTGGATCAATCCTTTACGTTTTTATATCAAATTGATCCTTAACTTATACAACGTTGTCATTTTTAAGGATATTTACATGACCGGTAAATCAATACGTGACAAGTTCAAATCAGTGCTACAATTAATTAAGTTTGTTTTCCTTGAAAAAAAAATTAATTAGTTGTTTGGGATTTCAATTAAAATTCAATGAAGCAATACAACCTACAATGACACACTCTAGTCGGTGGATAACAATCTTGGGTATGTTTGGATGGAGGATCTAGGAGGGAAAGAGATGAGACTTGAGTTACTTGAGTTGATTTATTTTTCATTTTTAAATTATGGACATTAACATATTAACATGACAAACAACCATATAATACTTCCATCATACTTAATTTATTTTAGGAAAATATGTTATATAATCTGTAATTTAAAAAAGAAAAGTAAACTTTCATCTCCCTTTCTCTTCTAAACCTTCAATCCAAACACACCCTTAATAGAAGAAAAGCGAGTTAGATGAAGGACTTTTTTTTTTTTTGTTAAGTAGCCTAGTGGCTAGAGCTTAAACAATTAAATGTGGAGAGGAGAAGTGGGGTGTCCGGGGTTCGAACCCAGACCCCTGCATAAAATATGCATTGTCCATACCTACTGAGCTAAGATCACGGGGACGATGAAGGTCTTATTTAATCAGGTGCTTTTGTACATATGTACCGTATAAATCCTTATAGCATCTTTGTAGCAAAGCACATATTAGCTTATAAATTTTAAATTCATATGACTAAAAAAATATATGTTTGATATTTTTATTTTTTTTATGAGCTTATAACTTACTTTTAACACTTGTAAATAAAAACTTATTTTTAATAGCTTATAACATTTTTTTATAAGCTATTTCAAGTAATTTATAACTTATCATTTTTTTTTTCTCTCAACTTCACTCATGTTATTTTAATTGCTGGTCATGATCATAACTTACACTCTTATGCTACTGACATCCTTCATATTAGAGATGTTTTGCATGGAAATAGAAATAAATCATTGGTGCATGTTCTTAGGGAACAAAATATGTGTGCAGATTTTATGGCTAAAGAAGGATCACATGCAAAGTGTTCTGCTCACTGGAACTGCCCTCCGCCTGACATGAAATCTCTTATCCTGAGAGATAAGCTTGAAACTTAATTTCGAATCTTACTTTCTTTCTTTTTCTTTTTCTTTAGCCTCGTTACATTGTAACACTATCAAAAAAAATTGAACAAAAATAAATATTGATCAAATATATTATAATTTTTATTTCATATTTAAAAATTAGTTAAGTCGTTAGTAAGTTATTTTTTTTTATCAAACTCTACGAATTTAACCAAATAACTTATTCTTATCAATTTTCAATATGTTATATGTTTCTTTTTTGAGGTGAATTGTTTATAAGTTATTGGCTATGTTAAGTTATCAAAAGTATCTACTTCTTTTCATAGGAGGAAAAAAAAAACCATTTATTTTTGGCTAATGTTAACTTGTGCCCTCAAGGCACATGTTAAGATACTCATTATAGAAATACACATATCAAAAGGCGTGCATTCAACTTCTTAAAAGTTGTTATATTGTGTTTTCCAATGCAAAATTGCTCTATTTAGGTTGCTTAACATGTGCCCTAAGGGCACAAGTTAACATGACCCTTTATTTTTTTTATCAACTTGCTTCGTTAAAACCATGTTTCATAAAAAAAAAAAAAAAATGATTTTCTGAAGAAAAATAGGAAAAGAAAACGGTAAAAGAAAAGAAAAGAAAAGAAAGGAATACTTTCACTCTAGTTGCATCGATCGTTTGAAAGAGAGAAAGACGAAACAGGGCATACAGTGCGTTGTGCAATCCTTCAACAACAATCCTTTTAAACATGTGAGCATCTCAAATGTTTCGTTCGTTTAGAAATTTTGTTTTCACGTAATTGATTTTTGTTATTTGTTTAATCATTTTTAAGGAAGCCAAAATCATCAGTGAATCGACCCCCAACACCTGATGTTGTCGAAAGAGAACCCACTTTTCAGGAACTCATCAATATCAAGGTTTGTTTCGATTTACTTATTTGAGCTTATTTATTGCCATAGTGAGTTATGAAACTCAAACACGGACCCTAGAAATGACACTGGCACAAATGTGTCATGTCGTGTCATGTTAGATATATGAACACGTGTTGGACACTGAACACACATTTGATTAGAAGTGTTGGTGCTACAGAGTTTGTGAGACTTGGGAGTCTCATAAGCTGACTCCAGTTTATTTCTATAAGTTCTCTAAGGCTCTGTTTGGTAAACCCAAGAAAAGAGCTTTTAGCTCTTAGCTTATAAGCTCATTTGACAAAAGATAGCTTATGGAAACGGCTTATGGCTTATCCTGAAACAAATTGACTTTATTTTATCTTGTGTAATAGAAAGAACTAGCTTATTCATGACTATGGGTATGTTTGAATTGAATTATCTACTACTGGCACAAGCACTTCTGAGACTGTTTGGGAGCAATGAAGCTCGGACACAATACGAGTATCGGATACGACGCGTATCCGACACGGCGATATGTCATCCAAATTGGGAGATATCGCTTATATGAAAACAACTTATGACATGTTCACATGATGTTTTTAGCTTATTTTCATAAGTTCTTCAAGATATCTTATGAAAACAGCTTATATCTTATACCAAAACAGTTTGACTTTATTTTATCTTGTGCAATAGAAATAGGTTATTCATAAGTGCTTATGCTATAAGTTGCAAATTAAGCTGTTTATCGAAACAGGGCCTAAATCTGGTTTTTTGTTTTTTTGACTGTTTGATAGTTTATTGAGACTGGAGAGAAAGAGAGATTGATGGAACTTTTGAGGGAAAGACTTGTGGATTGTGGTTGGAAGGATGAAATGAAAGCTATCTGCAGGTTTTTATTTTATTTCATTGTTAATTCTATTCTGGATTTTTACTGTATCAAGGCATTTGGAAGAAAATAATCTGTGGTTTCAAGTTTATTTGTTATATTATAAATTCAAGAGTTTAATGGACATACACTATCAGTGTAAATCAGTCTTACACTTGCATTGAAAGGGTGGCCTCCACTTTTCCGTATCATACATCAATTTTAAAACAATACAATATGTCAATCGCTGATGGAGAAAAATAGTGGTTTGTTAAAATTCTGGTACGCTATAGTGCTATAGCACCGCTGTTGCCTCCAATTGCCGACATGTTGCACTAAATTGCTTATTATGGATTAACTCCCCCCTTTAGTTTATTTTTCATATTGTATTTTTAGACAAAGATATGAAAGGTTCACCAACCGTGGGCACTGTAAGCAAGGCATTAGGACGCTTTTTGCGTTAAGAAACTAAATAATGGTTTGCCATATCAAATAACTAAACTTATCTTTTTCCATTCACAAATGAAACTATAACTGTACCACTGCCATATCATGTTCAAGTCATTTTTGTGTTGTACTGTCTTAGCGAAGATGCATCTCAGTCCAACGTGTATAGCCATATCTCTGTAGTCAATAGCAGTAGTGGCAACCGCAATCACGGTAGTGTGCGACACAGTGGATGTCCAACGCTGCACAAAATGCTGTGGTGGAGAGGATGTGTTCAGCCATGGCACTGTGCTTGGCAGCAGAGTTGCGGAGGAATCACATAGAAGACGTGCCCAAAAGAGAAGATGATCGGAAAAGCCATATATGCCCTTGTTTTTTATCTTGAAAAGACAAAAATGCCTATGTTTTTTGGCTGTTTATAGTTATTGTTTTCAACCTTTTGAACCGTTAAGGGTTTTGACTTCTGTGATCTATCCTCTTCTATTCCACGACCTCTCCTCTCCAAAACTGCTACCTCTCCTATGCTCTATGCGACCTTTGCTGCCGTGCAATTCTGACGCGGCTGGTGCCGACTCTGGAGCGACCTTCTCTCTCCTGTTCTCTGCACGACCAGATTTGTTCTTCTCCCCTAGACTTTGGTGTAGCGGCCTTACCGCTTTGCTATCCGCCATATAATATAATGTCATGTTTTTCCTAATAAAGATGTGTTGTTTGACAGAAGGGATTTCTGATTAGTGAATTACTAATATAAGCTTGGTGTCTGCTTTTTGAGTTTAGTGTTAGGTTCAGTTGCATGAGCTTTAGTTGCCACTTAGATGTATCACAATAAGACCATGAATTTCTGGTGATATCGTATCCGAGAAATGTTATTAAGCAACATACTTTTTTCCTATCAGATATTCACAACTGCTGTACATTCATTTTTACTGTTTTATCTTCCCCTATTGTTGTGTTTCTCTGTTTGATTCCACCTTTTCCTCTTCAAACTCGGACACATCTCTTTTTGTGTAACTTCTCAAACTTGGAATTTATAATACTATTTTTCTTTCTACAGAGCCTTTGTAAAGAAGAAAGGGAGGAATAATGTTACCGTAGATGAACTTATACACGTAATTACTCCAAAGGGTCGAGGTATTATTAATTTCTTTTTTGAAATACTTCTGTTCTGTATATGGTAACTTGGTTGAAGTGGAATTCTGCATTTTATTTGTTCATGAATCTATTGAAAAATATTTTAAAAGCTGTTATATAGTTGAATATTATGTCTTTCAACATTAGAAACTGTACAACTGTATCGTGGCTTTAATTTTCTTTGCACCAAAACTTCCAACTAACTAGATAGAGAATTTCTCTGCAGCCTCGGTTCCTGATTCTGTAAAAGCTGAGCTGTTGCAAAGAATTCAGACATTTCTTGTTTCCGCTGCTCTCTAATGGCTTGATCGGCAATAATCTCACCGGCATTCTGTAAAGGTTAAGGGTTCGTGTTTGGATTGCAGTTGGAATTGCAGCAGCACTCTTTTCAACGACAAGTAACTGAGGGATGTTTTCTGGAAACTGAATTTGGTAGCATTGGAAAGTGTACTTTGCCAATTTTCCAAACATGCAAAGAACTGCACACACATTTGTACTAGATTTTGTGTTGCAGGGGTATGAATATGTGTTGTAAAACCATAACTCGTTGTCTCCTTATTAATTTGATAGGTCATCTTTTATCGAAATCAGTCAAACTATATATGTCTCTTTTCCCGGCTTTTATTTCAAGCTTCGTATAAAAATTGCTTCTGCATATCAAGTGTATCTTATTACACACAAGAAACCGATCTTGTTTCAACTCAATGTGATTTGTTTTTGGCCTTAACCCTCTAGTTTTTGGAGAAAAGGGACCATGGTCATCCGAAGTTTGGTTAAGAGGTAAGTAAAGTCGGACAAATGAACAAATGATTGTTTCAATTGTAATTCGAACTCGGATCCTCTTGTACCCAAGAAATGATTGCTTCTATTAAATCTCAATAACCATTTGAGACCAACCACTTACGGTCTATTTACTGTGAAAATAATTTTTGTTTTCATTTTGTAAATTTGTGTCTCTATCTCTCCAAATGAAAGAAATGGAGAAGAACATAAATGGAGAAGATCTTAACTCCTATTGAATCACTTTATAATTTTAATTATAATTTCTGCTCTCAAACATCAACCAAAATCCTCCTATTTTACTTCTTTGTTTTCTATTGGATAAAAACACAATGATGTTTGGATGGTTGATATTATAAACATGAACAGTTGCATTTTATGAACTACGTTCCTTCCACAGTTCCACTCCTTAATGTTTTTTTTTTTTTTTTTTTTTATAACGTGGAGCATTTGAAGCCTTTGAGGGTCACCAAAAGAATTTTAAAACTTGTTGATTATACTCTAATCTGAATGGCATTATGTGCAATATATCACACTTGTTAAAAAGAAAAACAAATTACCGTACTTTTATAAAGAAAAGGTGATTAAAAGTAATTATACGTGTTTATACAGAAACTAAACAAGACATGTAATAAGCTTAAGCGGAAAAAAAAAAATACTAGCTTAACTTCAGAAAAAAAAAACTGAAACTCAAGGAACTGAGAACAGAACAAAGCATAAGTAGACTAACTTAAAGTTTGAGGGCCTGTTTGGATTGGTTTATTTTTGAGCTTATGCAAAACATCTTATACAAATAAATTAATTTTTATATTTGTCAATGTAATTTATGGAAAAACATCTTATCAAGATACAATTTTCGTTAATGAGAACTTACGAATTTTCGTTAAAGAGAACATAGGAAATTTCCCTAAACAAATTTACCATGTTATATATAATGACTTTTTGTTAACTTAATGAAAGTTGTTTTTACTGTCAAAAGAAAGATAATAATGAAAGTTGTGTTTTCTAGACCATAAATTGTTGTGTAACTTCTTCAATGAGAATTACAGAAACTCATTCATTCACACAGTTCTTGGTGAATATTGATTTTATTCAATGAGACGGTTGCAATCTGAATTGAAACGATTGCAAGAGGTAACAACAATGGAAGCACTCAAATTTAAATCCCGATGCATCGTTGGATTTGAATTACATTCGCTACCCTACTCGCTACCCGGTGGGGAGAGAAGACGATTTTAATTTTGTTACACAGTGGAAATATGCTACAAAAAGCATGGATATCTAGAGAACAACTCTTATGTCAACATTGTAAATGCTGAAGATTTTGACAGTCTGAGAATCAAGTCGAACACTGAATAAACAGTATAGTTACATACAATAAACAGTCTGAGAATCAAGTCGTACAGTCTGAAGTATATGAATACTGAATAAACAGTATAGTTACATACAATAATAAAGAAAAAAGGAATCCACATTACTTTATGCAGGAATCATTTGCAGCAAGTTTGTTAACAGAAGAATAACCTAAACAATGAAGATCAGCAGGGCATGTAAAAGCCAAAAATCAATGACCTAGCAACAAATATGCTGGCCCTCCACTACGAAATCGAAACTGATTGTAGAAGCAGTTTTAGTCCAGACCAGTGATTTATTCCAAAGGATGGATGAACATCAACTATGGCAAGTTGGTCAATCACCAAAAGAAAGGGACTTAAAATTTATAAGGCTGACATACTGTACCGAATCCAGGTTCGGAAGGATCATAACATAATACTTTGTTGCATTGTAAGACAGGAACCAGAAACAAGGCAGGTACTAAGATTTTAGTTAACGAAAGGAACCAATGAGAAATCAGATCGTAAAAGAGTAGAGAACCAACCCTTCTAGCAGATATAAACAATCCGACATCAACGATCTGACTTCAGGCATCCTGAATTATGAATAGAGGTAACCAAGAGTTCTCATCTACATCAGATCTCAACGAAGATAATGAAAGTATTGCCTAAGTGAATCTCATATGGTAAAGAATCCCGGTTAAACATTGGTGTAGATGTACTTTTTTTTTGAAGAAGTTGGTGTAGATATACTTGTATACAGTTAATTGTATTAGAATGCGATTAGTAGTGCGCAATAAACGGACAAGGCAAGTATATGGAAAACTTGGTGAATATTAAAAACCAAAGGTCCAAAACACAAACCAACAAATAGGTATAATATAAAGTTAGCAAGAAATAAGTTTATACTTATAAAACAAAGTCGAAACCAACAAAAAAAAGTGAGGCTAGTTAGCATTGAACACAATTATAGCACACACACACACACTACATGATTATGCACTTTTCCTTTGATTTTCTGGGTATGCTGCTCACTTCTTGGTTTTCTTCGGCGCTCTACAAAAAAGAGATAAAGTTAGACGACAACACCATTATACAAATGCTGTTCATAAAAGAGATAAAGTTAGATGTTAACACCAGTAACACGGAAATTCTGCCGAACTCACTTCTGATCTAGACATGCACTTAGTGTCTACCTTATTCAACATGTTTTCTATTTATCTCTTAATAATACTAATTTAAAGGTCCTTCACTGACATTGCAAAAGTGACCAAGAAACCAAAAGCTTATCTGCCTATGCCTGCTACATTACCCTTTTCAAATTAACCGATTATTCATTCCTTATGCAGCAAAAAACTAATGTCAATAAACCAAATCTTCAAAAAGATCGTGCAAGTAAAAAGCTAAATCAATTAAGGATAATTTTTTTTAATTTGTGCACAAAGTTCATAAATCCAGCAAATCCAACAATCTCATGGTAGCAACTAATGAAACAAATGAGAGAATATAGAAACTACTACTACATACATAAATTGAAAGTTGACATGTTGCAGAAGCTCTTGAACACGAGGTTAATCGTCTTTCTATTTTGTACCGTTTCCCGAAGCACCAAATTGACATATTTTCTAAAACTGTTGAATTCTTTAGGATAAATTCTGCTAACATAATGTGATCATTCTGTAGGCCTGGAAATGCAAAGTCACGCATCGTACAAGTTTTAAGGTTTGATGAAAGGCAACCTGGAACAGATTTTGGATGGGACCAATTTGAAAGGAAACCTCCAATGTATGTGCCTTCTATGTGCTGTTAATAATACAAAAGAAATAAAATGATACATACTTGTATGTTAAGAAAAGAAACGGGAAAAAAAATTAAATCAAATATGATTGTTAAATTTAAGAAACAAACCTTAAAAAGGTCAAGATTTTGAAGCTTAGGACAAAGGTGCAGCACTCTTGTAACTATATCCCAATTATAGCAGAGCATCAAATGAGTCAAATTATGAAATGTAGGAAGGTCACAACCTCGATAATACAACTACATTATTTAAAAAAGAGAGTATTAAAAAATAAACAACACACTATTGATTTTCAATGGTATGCATGCATATAATAATCACACATACCCTGTGTAGTTTTATGCATAGAAACTCCGCATTTGAAACTGTTTCCATCGGAATATAGAAATCACAGTCGGTAATATCTGCTCTTTTCAACTTTGTTAAGGTTTCACCCCATTCTATGGAACAAGAAGTGGCATAGGTTATATCAAATAGTAGAAGATCTTCAAGATTTGGACAATTATCTGTAAGGAGTATAAGATCCAGGGATGTCAATGGGTACCCATGGGTACGGATAGCATGATACCCGTCCCCGCCCCGTTGGATAAATATAATACCCGTGTCCGCCCCATACCTTTGTGGGTACCCACTATACGGGTACCTGCGGGTATTGGAGTATCCATGGGTATTCATGGGTACCCATGAATTTTTGAATTTATTTATTTTTTGGTACAAATAATAACTTTTTTAATTACCAAAAAATTTCAACTTTTAAACATTCATACATCATCCATTCAAAATTTCATAAATCATACATAACCCATAAAAAATTCATGATTCTTACGTAATCCATAGGATATGTTTTATGATTTGAATGGAGTGGAAACATGAATTAAAAAAAATTCTAAATAAAAATAGGTTATCAATGAAGAATCTTAGGTGAGGGGTAAGATTTGCTTCAATAAGGTAACAACTTTAAGTAATAAGATAAGATGTGCAAGGATATTTTAGTAATTTATTTAATTTATTATCGGGTATGGGTACCCGTGGGTATGGGTACAATCAAATCCGTGTCTGTATCCATATAATAATGGATAGTCAAATACCCGTTTATTATACCCGTGGATACCCGTTTAGCTACCCGCCTGTGCCCGTGATGGATTTTACCCACGGGTACCCGTGGGCATGGGTATTTTTGCCACCCCTAATAAGATCAACTTCTTGTTGAAAGCGAATAACTTTCAAATGTAGGGTTTTGAGTGAGGGTAATGTTATGGGAGTATAATAAAACTCCTCACCCATATTGAGAAAACTGAGCTTAAGAACAACAAGGGTTTCACAGGTAAGGATAGAATAAGGCAGATGAGGGATCATTCTTTCCCAATCATGCATTCTTTCACAAGTAAGGATGAAACTGTGGATACATAATTGGGAAAAACGTGTATTTGCCTTCTGTTGTTTACCCGCAGCTTCCAGCGAGATCAAAACCGAGTAAACGAATTTGTCGAATAAGGAGTGTTTGTCTTCTTCCGCTTTGTCATTGACGAATTCCAATTCCACATCTGGAACGTAACACCATAGATGCTTCCATCTTTTGGAAAGAAGTGAAGTGAGAATGGCTTGTTTGGTTGGAAGAAAAGAGAGGATGTGAATCAGTATATCGTCTGGTAAATTGCTGATCCTATCTATCGCCACCGTTGCCGTTGAAGTTTCCGGCGAAGACATTCTGTTAAGATGGTGCGGTATTCTTGATCAAGGATTCTTTTCTTGCTTTTTTTTTTTCTTTTGTTTTTTTTTACCACAAAGCAAGAAAAGGTTTAGGGTTTTGCCGCTAGTATATAAGTATTTATATATAGGAGAAATTTGACCTTATTGCTTGCTTCTAAAGTCTTGCGTATTGGAAACTTGGCCTCCAAGCCAGAACTCGAGTAATATTGTAGTAAGTCTTTATCTTTTTTGTAATATTTATTTAAATAATTAATTAAAAATAATAATAAAATTCTAGGAACTATCTTACTACAATATTGAACATTATAAAAAGAATTTATTTTAACCTTAGTTACCAAAAATATTTGATCATGGTATATGACAAAATTGATATATGTTTTTATATACAGTTAAGAGCTATAGAAAATCGGATAAACAAGTGTTCGTCTTTCCGCTTGCAATAAATAAAGAGATTGTCTAGAATGTAGTTGGATTAGTTGTGGTTATATTTTAGCAATTCGATCGTGGATTGGCTGTCATGTCTATCAATCAGATTTCACTTTGATCCACCGACCAATATTACTTATCCCTCCCAAAGCTAAAAAACGATTATTGTAATTTTTGTTGTGAGGGAACTTACACCTTCAGATCGATCATTATCATTTATCCTTCACAATTGAGAACCATAATTTTGGATTGGTGCAATTACGTTCAATTCGGTGCAACATATGACAGAACTTGCAGAGGCTATACAATGATCAAGCATTATCACGATTACATGCAAAAATATAAATTTTGGTGTAAGTCCTTATACAAGTGTAGAGGAATCAACCGTGATGTTCACTATGGTTTTCTAGTTTGAACATTACAAAGGTTGGTGGAGTCTTTTTGTACGTTTCAAGGGTTCTCAATTAGATTGCTATTGTTTATGCATTTTGTTTCTTTCGTTTCTGTTGTCTTGCATGAATATGACGACAACCGATTTTTATCGACTAATGAATCGTCCACCATCGACCCTCATGTCCATTGTTCCTTCATTAATGCTTTAGAGAAATACATTTGTGCAAGCTCTTGAAAATGCATGTGTTATTCCTTTACATTGTTTTCTAAAACTGTGTTTAAAGGGAAATAGATTGTCCATCAAGGTCCCAAAATTAAGAATCATACAAAGATGGCTTGAATCATGTAAAAATAAATTTCATGGACTTTTGATCATGGCAAAGGGCAATACTCCTTTGAGTTTTCAAGATCTATGTAAAAAACTTATTAAAGTTTGGTCCCATGTATAAAAATGGGATAGGAAATCACTAGAAAAAGGTTACAATGAATTCTATTTTTAGAATAAAGTGGATCTAAATCGTGTATGGAGTGTTGGTACATGAAACTTGAAGCCAATTTTGCCGTGCTTATCGGCATGGACGAATGATTTCAAACAAGCCTAATTATCTGGAAAATATAAAAAATCCGGAGCCTAATTAAAATCTAAACAAGGGAGATTAGTCACTTTAGTCCCTGAATAGGAAAGAAGTCGTCATTTTAGTTCTGAATGCAGATAAATTGCAAAATAGTCCCTGAATGTAGACTCTGTTAGTCAATTTAGTCCCTGAATGCAGACTCTGTTAGTCAATTTAGTCCCTGAATGTAAACTCCGTTAGTCACTTTAGTCCTTGAAATTGACTAAGAGTCTACCTTCAAGGACTGTTTTGCAATTTCTCTCCATTCAAGGACTAAAGTGACTAATCTTTTCTCATTCAGGAACTGTTTTTAGACAAAGATATGAAAGGTTCACCAACCGTGGGCACTGTAAGCAAGGCATTAGGACGCTTTTTGCCTTAAGAAACTAAATAATGGTTTGCCATATCAAATAACTAAACTTATCTTTTTCTTATCTTTTTCCATTCACAAATGAAACTATAACTGTACCACTGCCATATCATGTTCAAGTCATTTTTGTGTTGTACTGTCTTATTGAAGATGCATCTCAGTCCAACATTTATAGCCATTTCTCTGCAGTCAATAGCAGTGGTGGCAACCGCAATCACGGCAGTGTGCGACACAGTGGAGGTCCAACGCTGCACAAAATGCTGTGGTGGAGAGGATATGTGTCCAGCCATAGCACTGTGCTTGGCGGCAGAGCTGCTGAGGAATCACATAGAAAACGTGCCCATATACCGCTATGCTATCCGCCATATAATATAATGTCATGTTTTTCCTAATAAGGATTTGTTGTCTGACAGAAGGGATTACTGATTAGTGAATTACTAATATAAGCTTGGTGTCTGCTTTTTGGATTTAGTGTTAGGTTCAGTTGCATGAGCTTTAGTTGCCACTTAGATGTATCACAATAAGACCATGAATACTCAAAATGAATTTCTGGTGATATTGTATCCGAGAAATGTTATTAAGCAACATAATTTTTTCCTATCAGATATTCACAACTGCTGTACATTCATTCTTACTGTTTTATCTGCCCCTATTGTTGTGTTTCTCTTTTTGATTCCACCTTTTCCTCTTCAAACTCAGACACATCTCTTTTTTTGTGTATCTTCTCCAAGTTGGAATTTATAATACTATTTTTCTTTCTACAGAGCCTTTGTAAAGAAGAAAGGGAGGAATAATGTACCGTAGATGAACTTATACACGTAATTACTCCAAAGGGTCGAGGTATTACTAATTTGTTTTTTGAAATACTTCTGTTCTGCATATTGATGCCATATGGTAACTTGGTTGAAGTGGAATTCTGCATTTTATTTGTTCATGAATCTATTGAAAAATATTTTAAAAGCTGTTATATAGTTGAATATTATGTCTTTCAACATTAGAAACTGTACAACTGTATCGTGGCTTTAATTTTCTTTGCACCAAAACTTCCAACTAACTAGCTAGAGAATTTCTCTGCAGCCTCAGTTCCTGATTCTGTAAAAGCTGAGCTGTTGCAAAGAATTCAGACATTTCTTGTCTCTGCTGCTCTCTAATGGCTTGATCGGCAGTAATCTCAGCAGCATTCTGTAAAGGATAAGGGTTCGTGTTTGGATTGCAGTTGGAATTGCGGCAGCACTCTTTACAACGACAAGTAACTGAGGGATGTTTTCTGAAAACTGAATTTGGAAGCATTGGAAATAGTACTTTGCCAATTTTCCAAACATGCAAAGATCTGCACACACATTTGTACTAGACAAGTAACTGAGTTATGCGTTGTAAAACCATAACTCTGACTCCTTCCTATATTAATTTGATAGTTCATCTTTTATCAAAATCAGTCAAACTATATATGCTCTTTTCCAATCTTTTATTTTAAGCTTTGGTACAAAATTTGCTTCTTCATATCAGGTTTATCTTATTACACAAGAAACCGATCTTGTTTCAACTCAATGTGATTTGTTTTTGGTCTTAACCATCTAGTTTTCGGAGGAAAGGGACCATGGTCATCCGAAGTTTGGTTAAGAGGTAAGTAAAGTCTGACAAATGAACAAATGGTTGTAAGTAATTCGAATTTGGATTCTCCCATACACACAATAAATGATTGCTTCTATTAAATCTCAATAACCATTTGAGACCAACCACTTAGGGTCTATTTATTGTGAAAATGTTTTTTGTTTTCATTTTTTAAAATTTGTGATTCGGATCTTTAATCTTTAAGAAGTTTAGTTTTTTCCTTTTTAGCATCACTTGTTTGATAGGCTCATGACTTCTATTGATCTTAAATTTGGAACAATGTTACTTCATTGTCTTAAATCAATCATATTATAGGCACTTGTTCTAGTAGAGAATCTTTAATTTAGTTGATGCTTGTTCAATTGAATCCAAACCAAGCACGTGATCAATGCTTAATTGTAAGGGAACCAAGTCCATGTTAATTTTCATGTATTGACTTCTTACTATTGAATCACTTTATGATTTTAATTATAATTTCTGCACTCAAACATCAACCAAAATCCTCCAATTTTACTGCTTTGTTTTCTATTGGATAAAAACACAATGATGTTTGGATGGTTGATATTATAAACATGAACAATTGCATTTTATGAACTATGTTGCTTCCACAGTTCCACTCCTTCATGTTCTTTTATAACGTAGTGGCATTGGTTTCCACAGTTTCACTCCATCATTTTGATGATCAAAGCTGACTTATAGTAGTGGCATTGGTTTCAAAGACAAACTTTGATGACAGAACAAAGCATAAGTAGACTAACTTAAAGTATAAGGGCAATTTTAGATTGGTTTATTTTTGAGCTTATGCAAATAAATAAACGTTTATATTATTCATAAGCTTGTCAATGTAATTTATGGAAAAAACATCTTATCAAGATACAATTTTTCGTTAATGAGAACTTATGAATTAACATAAAAGCTTATTTATTTGCATAAACTATTTTTTATAAGCTTAAAAATAAGTCAATCCAAACGAGACCTAAGTAGACTAACTTAAAGTAGTGGCATTGGTTTCAAATTTGATATGAAGCTTAAATTTTCCTGATGCTTAAATTTTCATTTTATTTAGTCTACTTATGCTTTGTAGACTAATTAAAGTAGTGTCCTTTGTAAGCAGTAAAAGGAATATTAAAGTAGTGTCTTTTGTTAATGAAAGTTGTTTTTACTGTCAAAAGAAAGATAATAATGAAAGTTGTTTCTTCTAGACTATCAATTGTTGAGTAACTCATTCATTCACACAGTTCTTGGTGAATATTGATTTTACTCAACGAGATGGTTGCAATCTGAAATGAAACGATGGCAAGAGGTAACAACAATGGAAGCAACTCAAATTTGAATACCAGCGTTGGATACGAATTACATTCACTCATATCCAAAAACCCTACTCGCTACCCGGTGGCGAGAGAAGACGATATTAATTTTGTTACACAGTGGAAATATGCTACAAAAAGCATGGATATCCAGAGAACAACTCTTATGTCAACAATGTAAATGCTGAAGATTTTGACAGTCTGAGAATCAAGTCGAAGAAGGAAATGTAACCTTGATTAAGGATTAAAACAACAGACTGTTGTCCTCGTGAGCTTGGCTCAGTTTGTAGGGACAATGCATAATATATGCAAGGTCCGGGATTATACCACCTAGAAGCAAATGAGGTATTCCCTTTTTCTGTTTCAAATTATGTAAGAACGCTGTCCTCAAATATGGAATTTGAGGTTAGGACATCTATCAAGTGATAGAATGAAGTACATGAATACTGAATAAACAGTATAGTTATACAATAATAAAGAAAAAAGGAATAAGTGTTTTTTCCTAATGTTCCTTTTACTACTCAAGCTTTGATCACCATATTTGTTCTATTATTAAAGTAGTGGCATTGGTTTCAAAGTCAAACTTTGATGATCAAAGCTGGAAAAACAAAAAATTAAGAGTGATCAGAACCTAGTAAGAACCCAAAAATAAAAATCTGAAACATGCAGAATCATTTGCAGCAAATTTGTTAACAGAAGCATAACCTAAACAATGAAGATCAGCAGGGCATGTAAAAGCCAAAAATCAATGACCTAGCAACAAATATGCTGGCCCTCCACTACGAAATCGAAACTGATTGTAGAAGCAGTTTTAGTCCAGACCAGTGATTTATTCCAAGGATGGATGAACATCAACTATGGCAAGTTGGTCAATCACCAAAAGAAAGGGACTTAAAATTTATAAGGCTGACATACTGTACCGAATCCAGGTTCGGAAGGATCATAACATAATACTTCGTTGCATTATACAACAGGAACCAGAAACAAGGCAGGTAGGTACTAAGATTTTAGTTAACGAAAGGAACCAATGAGAAATCAGATCGTAAAAGAGTACAGAACCAATCCTTCTAGCGTATATAGAAAGTCCGACATCAGCGATCTGACTTCAGGCATCCTGAATTATAGAGGTAACCAAAAGTTCTCATCTACATCAGATCTCAACTAGCTCAATGAAGATAATGAATTGCCTAAATGAATCTCATATGGTAGAGAATCTCGTGTAAACATTGGGGTATACTTGTATACAGTTAATTGTATTAGAATGCGAATAGTAATGCGGAATAAACGGACAAGACAAGTATATTGCAAACTTGATGAATATTAAAAACCAAAGGTCAAAACACAAACAAACAAATAGGCATAATATAAAGTTAGCAAGAAATAAGTTTATACTTATAAAACAAAGTCGAAACCAACAAAAAAAAAGAGGCTAGTTAGCATTGAACACAATTATAGCACACACTACATGATTATGCACTTTTCCTTTGATTTTCTGGGTATGCTGCTCACTTCTTGGTTTTCTTCGGCGCTCTACATAAAAGAGATAAAGTTAGACGACAACACCATTATTCAAATGCTATACATAAAAGTGATAAAGTTAGACGGCAACACCAGTAACTCGGAAATTCTGCCGAACTCACTTCTGATCTAGACATGCACTTAGTGTCTACCTTATTCAACATGTTTTCTATTTATCTCTTAATAATACTAATTTAAAGGTCCTTCACTGACATTGCAAAAGTGACCAAGAAACCAAAAGCTTATCTGCCTATGCCTGCTTCATTACCCTTTTAAAATTAACCGATTATTCATTCCTTATGCAGCAAAAAACTAATGTCAATAAACCAAATCTTCAAAAAGATCGTGCAAGTAAAAAGCTAAATCAATTAAGGATAATTTTTTTTAATTTGTGCACAAAGTTCATAAATCCAGCAAATCCAACAATCTCATGGTAGCAACTAATGAAACAAATGAGAGAATATAGAAACTACTATTACTTACATAAATTGAAAGTTGACATGTTGCAGAAGCTCTTGAACACGAGGTTAATCGTCTTTCTATTTTGTACCGTTTCCCGAAGCACCAAATTGACATATTTTCTAAAACTGTTGAATTCTTCAGGATAAATTCTGCTAACATAATGTGATCATTCTGTAGGCCTGGAAATGCAAAGTCACGCATCGTACAAGTTTTAAGGTTTGATGAAAGGCAACCTGGAACAGATTTTGGATGGGACCAATTTGAAAGGAAACCTCCAATGTATGTGCCTTCTATGTGCTGTTAATAATACAAAAGAAATAAAATGATACATACTTGTATGTTAAGAAAAGAAACGGGAAAAAAAATTAAATCAAATATGATTGTTAAATTTAAGAAACAAACCTTAAAAAGGTCAAGATTTTGAAGCTTAGGACAAAGGTGCAGCACTCTTGTAACTATATCCCAATTATAGCAGAGCATCAAATGAGTCAAATTATGAAATGTAGGAAGGTCACAACCTCGATAATACAACTACATTATTTAAAAAAGAGAGTATTAAAAAATAAACAACACACATTATTGATTTTCAATGGTATGCATGCATATAATAATCACACATACCCTGTGTAGTTTTATGCATAGAAACTCCGCATTTGAAACTGTTTCCATCGGAATATAGAAATCACAGTCGGTAATATCTGCTCTTTTCAACTTTGTTAAGGTTTCACCCCATTCTATGGAACAAGAAGTGGCATAGGTTATATCAAATAGTAGAAGATCTTCAAGATTTGGACAATTATCTGTAAGGAGTATAAGATCAACTTCTTGTTGAAAGCGAATAACTTTCAAATGTAGGGTTTTGAGTGAGGGTAATGTTATGGGAGTATAATAAAACTCCTCACCCATATTGAGAAAACTGAGCTTAAGAACAACAAGGGTTTCACAGGTAAGGATAGAATAAGGCAGATGAGGGATCATTCTTTCCCAGTCATGCATTCTTTCACAAGTAAGGATGAAACTGTGGATACATAATTGGGAAAAACGTGTATTTGCCTTCTGTTGTTTACCCGCAGCTTCTAGCGAGATCAAAACCGAGTAAACGAATTTGTCGAATAAGGAGTGTTTGTCTTCTTCCGCTTTGTCATCGACGAATTCCAATTCCACATCTGGAACGTAACACCATAGATGCTTCCATCTTTTGGAAAGAAGTGAAGTGAGAAAGGCTTGTTTGGTTGGAAGAAAAGAGAGGATGTGAATCAGTATATCGTCTGGTAAATTGCTGATCCTATCTATCGCCACCGTTGCCGTTGAAGTTTCCGGCGAAGACATTCTGTTAAGATGGTGCGGTATTCTTGATCAAGGATTCTTTTCTTGCTTTTTTTTTTCTTTTTTTTTTTTTTTTTACCACAAAGCAAGAAAAGGTTTAGGGTTTTGCTGCTAGTATATAAGTATTTATATATAGGAGAAATTTGACCTTATTGCTTGCTTCTAAAGTCTTGCGTATTGGAAACTTGGCCTCCAAGCCAGAACTCGAGTAATATTGTAGTAAGTCTTTATCTTTTTTGTAATATTTATTTAAATAATTAATTAAAAATAATAATAAAATTCTAGGAACTATCTTACTACAATATTGACCATTATAAAAAGAATTTATTTTAACCTTAGTTACCAAAAATATTTGATCATGGTATATGACAAAATTGATATATGTTTTTATATACAGTTAAGAGCTATAGAAAATCGGATAAACAAGTGTTCGTCTTTCTGCTTGCAATAAATAAAGAGATTGTCTAGAATGTAGTTGGATTAGTTGTGGTTATATTTTAGCAATTCGATCGTGGATTGGCTGTCATGTCTATCAATCAGATTTCACTTTGATCCACCGACCAATATTACTTATCCCTCCCAAAGCTAAAAAACGATTATTGTAATTTTTGTTGTGAGGGAACTTACACCTTCAGATCGATCATTATCATTTATCCTTCACAATTGAGAACCATAATTTTGGATTGGTGCAATTACGTTCAATTCGGTGCAACATATGATAGAACTTGCAGAGGCTATACAATGATCAAGCATTATCACGATTACATGCAAAAATATAAATTTTGGTGTAAGTCCTTATACAAGTGTAGAGGAATCAACCGTGATGTTCACTATGGTTTTCTAGTTTGAACATTACAAAGGTTGTACGTTTCAAGGGTTCTCAATTAGATTGCTATTGTTTATGCATTTTGTTTCTTTCGTTTCTGTTGTCTTGCATGAATATGACGACAACCGATTTTTATCGACTAATGAATCGTCCACCATCGACCCTCATGTCAATTGTTCCTTCATTAATGCTTTAGAGAAATACATTTGTGCAAGCTCTTGAAAATGCATGTGTTATTCCTTTACATTGTTTTCTAAAATTGTGTTTAAAGGGAAATAGATTGTCCATCAAGGTCCCAAAATTAAGAATCATACAAAGATGGCTTGAATCAATGTAAAAATAAATTTCATGGACTTTTGATCATGGCAAAGGGCAATACTCCTTTGAGTTTTCAAGATCTATGTAAAAAACTTATTAAAGCTTGGTCCCATGTATAAAAATGGGATAGGAAATCAGTAGAAAAAGGTTACAATGAACTCTATTTTTAGAATAAAGTGGATCTAAATCGTGTATGGAGTGTTGGTACATGAAACTTGAAGCCAATTTTGCCGTGCTTATCGGCATGGACGAATGATTTCAAACAAGCCTAATTATCTGGAAAATATAAAAAATCCGAAGCCTAATTAGAATCTAAACAAGGGAGATTAGTCACTTTAGTCCCTGAATAGGAAAGAAGTCGTTATTTTAGTTCTGAATGCAGATAAATTGCAAAATAGTCCCTGAATGTAGACTCTGTTAGTCAATTTAGTCCCTGAATGCAGACTCTGTTAGTCAATTTCGTCCCTGAATATAAACTCCGTTAGTCACTTTAGTCCTTGAAATTGACTAAGAGTCTACCTTCAAGGACTGTTTTGCAATTTCTCTCCATTCAAGGACTAAAGTGACTAATCTTTTCTCATTCAGGAACTGTTTTTAGACAAAGATATGAAAGGTTCACCAACCGTGGGCACTGTAAGCAAGGCATTAGGACGCTTTTTGCCTTAAGAAACTAAATAATGGTTTGCCATATCAAATAACTAAACTTATCTTTTTCTTATCTTTTTCCATTCACAAATGAAACTATAACTGTACCACTGCCATATCATGTTCAAGTCATTTTTGTGTTGTACTGTCTTATTGAAGATGCATCTCAGTCCAACGTTTATAGCCATTTCTCTGTAGTCAATAGCAGTGGTGGCAACCGCAATCACGGCAGTGTGCGACACAGTGGAGGTCCAACGCTGCACAAAATGCTGTGGTGGAGAGGATATGTGTCCAGCCATAGCACTGTGCTTGGCGGCAGAGCTGCTGAGGAATCACATAGAAGACGTGCCCAAAAGAGAAGATGACAAAAAAGCCATATAGCCATATACCGCTATGCTATCCGCCATATAATATAATGTCATGTTTTTCCTAATAAGGATTTGTTGTCTGACAGAAGGGATTACTGATTAGTGAATTACTAATATAAGCTTGGTGTCTGCTTTTTGGATTTAGTGTTAGGTTCAGTTGCATGAGCTTTAGTTGCCACTTAGATGTATCACAATAAGACCATGAATACTCAAAATGAATTTCTGGTGATATTGTATCCGAGAAATGTTATTAAGCAACATACTTTTTTCCTATCAGATATTCACAACTGCTGTACATTCATTCTTACTGTTTTATCTTCCCCTATTGTTGTGTTTCTTTGTTTGATTCCACCTTTTCCTCTTCAAACTCAGACACATCTCTTTTTTTGTGTAACTTCTCCAAGTTGGAATTTATAATACTATTTTTCTTTCTACAGAGCCTTTGTAAAGAAGAAAGGGAGGAATAATGTACCGTCGATGAACTTATACACGTAATTACTCCAAAGGGTCGAGGTATTACTAATTTGTTTTTTGAAATACTTCTGTTCTGCATATTGATGCCATATGGTAACTTGGTTGAAGTGGAATTCTGCATTTTATTTGTTCATGAATCTATTGAAAAATATTTTAAAAGCTGTTATATAGTTGAATATTATGTCTTTCAACATTAGAAACTGTACAACTGTATCGTGGCTTTAATTTTCTTTGCACCAAAACTTCCAACTAACTAGCTAGAGAATTTCTCTGCAGCCTCAGTTTCTGATTCTGTAAAAGCTGAGCTGTTGCAAAGAATTCAGACATTTCTTGTCTCTGCTGCTCTCTAATGGCTTGATCGGCAGTAATCTCTCAGCAGCATTCTGTAAAGGTTAAGGGTTCGTGTTTGGATTGCAGTTGGAATTGCGGCAGCACTCTTTACAACGACAAGTAACTGAGGGATGTTTTCTGAAAACTGAATTTGGAAGCATTGGAAATAGTACTTTGCCAATTTTCCAAACATGCAAAGATCTGCTCACACATTTGTACTAGACAAGTAACTGAGTTATGCGTTGTAAAACCATAACTCTGTCTCCTTCCTATATTAATTTGATAGTTCATCTTTTATCAAAATCAGTCAAACTATATATGCTCTTTTCCAATCTTTTATTTTAAGCTTTGGTACAAAATTTGCTTCTTCATATCAGGTTTATCTTATTACACAAGAAACCGATCTTGTTTCAACTCAATGTGATTTGTTTTTGGTCTTAACCATCTAGTTTTCGGAGGAAAGGGACCATGGTCATCCGAAGTTTGGTTAAGAGGTAAGTAAAGTCTGACAAATGAACAAATGGTTGTAAGTAATTCGAATTTGGATTCTCCCATACACACAATAAATGATTGCTTCTATTAAATCTCAATAACCATTTGAGACCAACCACTTAGCGTCTATTTATTGTGAAAATGTTTTTTGTTTTCATTTTTTAAAATTTGTGATTCGGATCTTTAATCTTTAAGAAGTTTAGTTTTTTCCTTTTTAGCATCACTTGTTTGATAGGCTCATGACTTCTATTGATCTTAAATTTGGAACAATGTTACTTCATTGTCTTAAATCAATCATATTATAGGCACTTGTTCTAGTAGAGAATCTTTAATTTAGTTGATGCTTGTTCAATTGAATCCAAACCAAGCACGTGATCAATGCTTAATTGTAAGGGAACCAAGTCCATGTTAATTTTCATGTATTGACTTCTTACTATTGAATCACTTTATGATTTTAATTATAATTTCTGCACTCAAACATCAACCAAAATCCTCCAATTTTACTGCTTTGTTTTCTATTGGATAAAAACACAATGATGTTTGGATGGTTGATATTATAAACATGAACAGTTGCATTTTATGAACTATGTTGCTTCCACAGTTCCACTCCTTCATGTTCTTTTATAACGTAGTGGCATTGGTTTCCACAGTTTCACTCCTTCATTTTGATGATCAAAGCTGACTTATAGTAGTGGCATTGGTTTCAAAGACAAACTTTGATGACAGAACAAAGCATAAGTAGACTAACTTAAAGTATAAGGGCAATTTTAGATTGGTTTATTTTTGAGCTTATGCAAATAAATAAACGTTTATATTATTCATAAGCTTGTCAATGTAATTTATGGAAAAAACATCTTATCAAGATACAATTTTTCGTTAATGAGAACTTATGAATTAACATAAAAGCTTATTTATTTGCATAAACTATTTTTTATAAGCTTAAAAATAAGTCAATCCAAACGAGACCTAAGTAGACTAACTTAAAGTAGTGGCATTGGTTTCAAATTTGATATGAAGCTTAAATTTTCCTGATGCTTAAATTTTCATTTTATTTAGTCTACTTATGCTTTGTAGACTAATTAAAGTAGTGTCCTTTGTAAGCAGTAAAAGGAATATTAAAGTAGTGTCTTTTGTTAATGAAAGTTGTTTTTACTGTCAAAAGAAAGATAATAATGAAAGTTGTTTCTTCTAGACTATCAATTGTTGAGTAACTCATTCATTCACACAGTTCTTGGTGAATATTGATTTTACTCAACGAGATGGTTGCAATCTGAAATGAAACGATGGCAAGAGGTAACAACAATGGAAGCAACTCAAATTTGAATACCAGCGTTGGATACGAATTACATTCACTCATATCCAAAAACCCTACTCGCTACCCGGTGGCGAGAGAAGACGATATTAATTTTGTTACACAGTGGAAATATGCTACAAAAAGCATGGATATCCAGAGAACAACTCTTATGTCAACAATGTAAATGCTGAAGATTTTGACAGTCTGAGAATCAAGTCGAAGAAGGAAATGTAACCTTGATTAAGGATTAAAACAACAGACTGTTGTCCTCGTGAGCTTGGCTCAGTTTGTAGGGACAATGCATAATATATGCAAGGTCCGGGATTATACCACCTAGAAGCAAATGAGGTATTCCCTTTTTCTGTTTCAAATTATGTAAGAACGCTGTCCTCAAATATGGAATTTGAGGTTAGGACATCTATCAAGTGATAGAATGAAGTACATGAATACTGAATAAACAGTATAGTTATACAATAATAAAGAAAAAAGGAATAAGTGTTTTTTCCTAATGTTCCTTTTACTACTCAAGCTTTGATCACCATATTTGTTCTATTATTAAAGTAGTGGCATTGGTTTCAAAGTCAAACTTTGATGATCAAAGCTGGAAAAACAAAAAATTAAGAGTGATCAGAACCTAGTAAGAACCCAAAAATAAAAATCTGAAACATGCAGAATCATTTGCAGCAAATTTGTTAACAGAAGCATAACCTAAACAATGAAGATCAGCAGGGCATGTAAAAGCCAAAAATCAATGACCTAGCAACAAATATGCTGGCCCTCCACTACGAAATCGAAACTGATTGTAGAAGCAGTTTTAGTCCAGACCAGTGATTTATTCCAAGGATGGATGAACATCAATTATGGCAAGTTGGTCAATCACCAAAAGAAAGGGACTTAAAATTTATAAGGCTGACATACTGTACCGAATCCAGGTTCGGAAGGATCATAACATAATACTTCGTTGCATTATAAGACAGGAACCAGAAACAAGGCAGGTACTAAGATTTTAGTTAACGAAAGGAACTGATGAGAAATCAGATCGTAAAAGAGTAGAGAACCAACCCTTCTAGCAGATATAGACAATCCGACATCAACGATCTGACTTCAGGCATCCTGAATTATGAATAGATCTTAACTGGCTTAATCAAGATAATGAATGTAATGCCTAAGTGAATCTCGTATGGTAAAGAATCCCGGTTAAACATTGGTGTAGATATACTTGTATACAGTTAATTATTTTAGAATGTGATTAGTAGTGCAGAATAAACGGACAAGACAAGTATATATTGCAAACTTGATGAATATTAAAAACCAAAGGTCAAAACACAAACTAACAAATAGGTATAATATAAAGCTAGCAAGAAATAAGTTTATACTTATAAAACAAAGTAGAAACCAACAAAAAAAATGAGGCTAGTTAGCATTGAACACTATTATAGCACACACTACATGATTATGCAGGTTTCCTTTGAATTTCTGGCTCTGGGTACGCTGCTCACTTCTTGGTTTTCTTCGGAGCTCTACATAAAAGAGATAAAGTTAGACGGCAACACCAGTGACACAGAAATTCTGCCGAACTCACTGCTGATCTAAACATGCACTTAGTGTCTACCTTCTTCAACATGTTTTCTATTTATCTCTTAATTAATAATAATAATAATAATTTAAGGGTCCTTCACTGACATTGCAAAAGTGACCAAGAAACCTAAAGCTTGTCTGCTTATGCCAGCTACACTACCCTTTTAAAATTAACCAAATTCAAAAAGATCATGCAAGTAAAAAGATAAACCAATTAAGGATAATTTTTTCTTAATTTGTGGTAGCAACTAATGAAACAAATGAGAGAATAGAGAAACTACTACTACTTACATAATAATATTCGTTATCATAAATTGAAAGTTGACATTTAGCAGAAGCCCTCGAACATGAGGTTAATTCTCTTTCTATTTTAGACCATTTCCTGGAGCACCAGATTGTCATATTTTCTAAAACTGTTGAATTCTTCAGGATAAATTCTGCCAACATAATGTGATCACTCTGTAGGCCTGGAAATGCAAAGTCACGCATCGTACAAGTTTTAAGGTTTGATAAAAGGCAACCTGGAACAGATTTTGGATGGGACCACTTTTCATGCTCATATACTCCAAAGTATCTATTCTTCCAAAAACTTCCATCTATGTGCTGTTAATAATACAAAA
The DNA here is from genome assembly GCF_051527215.1 of Medicago sativa. Classification (NCBI taxonomy): domain Eukaryota; kingdom Viridiplantae; phylum Streptophyta; class Magnoliopsida; order Fabales; family Fabaceae; genus Medicago; species Medicago sativa. Next base: position 32,321,899 of record NC_140755.1, on the reverse strand, counting down.
GAAATAAAATGATACATACTTGTATGTTAAAAAAGGAAAGGGAAAAAAAATAAAATCAAATATGATTGTTAAATTTAAGAAACAAACCTTGAAAAGGTCAAGATTTTGAAGCTTAGGACAAAGGTGCAGCATTCTTGTAACTATATCCCAATCATAGCAGAGCACGAGATGAGTCAAATTATGGAATGTAGGAAGGTCACAACCTTGATAATACCACTACATTATTTAAAAAAGAGAGTATTAAAAAATAAACAACACACATTATTGATTTTCAATGGCATGAATGCATATAATAATTAATCACACATACCCTGTGTAGTTTTATCCGTAGAAACTCCGCATTTGAAACTGTTTCCATCAGAATATAGAAATTACAGTGGGTAATATCTGCTCTTTTCAACTTTGTTAAGGTTTCAGCCCATGCTATGGCAGAAGAAGTGGCATAGGTTATATCAAATAGTAGAAGATCTTCAAGATTTGGACAATTATCTGTAAGGAGAATAAGATCATCGTCCCGTTGAAAGAGAATGACTTTCAAATGTAGGGTTTTGAGTGAGGGTAATGTTATGGCATTATAAGTCAAATCCTCACCCATATTGAGAAAACTGAGCTTAAGAACAACAAGGGTTTCACAAGTAAGGATAGAATAAGGCAGATGAGGGATCATTCTTTCCCAATCATGCGTCCTGTGTTCAACATGCAGGATGAAACTGTGGATACATAATTGGGAAAAACATGTATTTGCCTTCTGTTGTTTACCCGCAGATTCAAGCGAGACCAAAACTGAGTAAACGAATTTGTCGAATAAGGAGTGTTTGTCTTCTTCCGCTTTGTCACCGATGAATTCCAATTCCACATCTGGAACGTAACACCATAGATGCTTCCATCTCTTTGAAAGAATTGAAGTGACAAATGCTTGTTTGGTGGGAAGAGAAGAGAGAATGTGAATCAGGATATCGTCTGGTAAATTGCTGATCCTATCTACCACCACCGTAGCCGTTGACGTTTCCGGCGAAGACATTCTGTCAAGATTATTGCTTAGCAAGAAAAGGTTTAGGGTTTTGCCGCTAGTGGTGTGTGTATATATAAGTATTTGTTTCGGGATGAGAAGAAGTTTGTGTATTTTGGGTTAGCAACAGACCCTTTATATAGAAGTTTGCTTACTTGCTCAATGTCTCGCCTGTATTGAGAGTGATGGGTGTTTGGGATGGACGGCCCATCTCGTCCAATATTTTTTTTTTTAATATTTATCTATACTATATATTAAGAAACTACCCCTTTCAGCATTTTTTTGGTTGGATTTTTCTTTTCAAAAATACCCTTAATTTTCAAAAATACAATCTTACCCCTTTTTAATTTTTTGACACGTCATCAGAATTAAATCCTTTTGTGTCTTTTGCTTCAACCTCCCTCTATTTTTTCTCTTTTAAAAACAAATTCATTCGATATAATACATTAACTTAATCTTTTCTTTAAATAACAAACAAATTTAATCTTTTATTTTCTAATTATTTATTCTCTAATTATGAAGCTTAATGTGTACCAAAAATATAATCTTACCCCTTCTTAAGTTTTTGAGTCGTCATCAAAATTATATCCTTTTGTGTCTTTTGCTTCAATCTCCCCTTATATTTTCTCTCTTAAAAACAAACACACTTGATAAAACACTCTAACTTAATCTTTTTTATAAGAACAAACAAACTTAACCTGAATCCTAATCAAAATAAATTTTTCTATAATTCAACTTCTAAATATCTAAAGAGTTAAAAACAATTTACAATCTATTATATTTCTCTAATTATTAAAGTTAATCTTTCTCTAATTATTAAATTTAATCTTTCTCTAATTATAAAAATTGATGTAATTTTGTAACAAAAATCCATTTTTTATAGTTGTATCCAAACAAATTAAATTATTTAAAACATGTGATTTTAATTCGGGTTATCTCTTGTTTTTTTTTTTTTTTGGTTACAAAGGCAAAGGAGAAACAGAAAAAAACAGAAGAGAGCAGGAACAAATCAGCTAGCCACGGGGGAAGAGGGTTCCCCAAGCATCATCCTTTAAGAGAGGAAGCAATCCTTCAGGGGGGGTGGCATGAATAGACAAGTCTGAGTCCATGGAAGCTCCCAACTTTGCAAGGAAATCGGCGCAGCGGTTTCCCTCACGAAGAGTGTGCAAAATAGGAGTGTTTGAAGGCCGAATCAGATCCTTTATGTCTTGAATAAGAGTGGCATAAGCATGATAGACCACTGCAGGCCCGTTAATGAGATTGACGCAGTGGAGAGAGTCAGTATAGCAGACAACATCAACAATGTTCAAGTTTTTGGCTTGCTGCAACCCTATAAGGATAGCGTGTAGTTCAGCAAACAAAATGTCATTCGAATGATCGATGTGACCTGAAAAACCAGATGTGAAAAAACCAGCAGTGTTTCTAATAAGACCCCCAAAGCCGGTACGCTGAGGATTACCAAGGCAGCTCCCATCCACATTGATAATGAAGCAAGAATGGTTGAAACAATTCCACTTTACAACCCGGTCTTCAGCAGCAGCAGCAGGAAAGAGGTTGAAAGATGTCCGGACAACATTGACCGTGTCTTGAATATTGAAAGAAATACGGTGGAGCGACCAAACCTCAGAACTAAAACACATAGAGTTTCGATATCTCCAAATCCACCATAAGGTTGTAGCAAAGAGAAGAGAATGAGGGCCCTTGAGACCGTGATTTAGCCAAAGATAAGCATCATTTTCAATGAAGAAATCAGCGGTGTTGAAGCCAATATGACGCCAAATTTTGGAGGAGTGCAAACAGTCCCGGAGGCAATGAATAAGCGTTTCAGCATGCTGGCCACAGCGGCTGCACTGATCAGAATGAGCAATGTTTCTGTTTCTTAACAAGGATAAAGTTGGGACGGCATCATGGCAGGCTAGCCATATAAAGAACTTGAATTTCTCCGGTAGTCGTAATGACCAAATCCACGTCCAAGAGATAGAGGTAGAGGCTGAATTGTTATAGTTCGAACGTGAAAGAAGCCAATTATATCCACTCTTAGCTGTGTAAACACCGTTTATGTTGGGGGACCAAACAAAAGTGTCTTCCACGGAATCATTGAAACGGACATTCAAATTGTTGATGTGATTTGCAGCTTCAGGAGGAAGCGTGGTATAAAGGATGAGGGTGTGAGGTGCCGGACTGCTGATAACGTCTTTGATAGTGAGATGAAGGTCGTGAATGTCTATGAAGGGGACAAGAGGAGCAAAGGGACCTGAAGAGCTCCAACTAGTGAACCAAAAAGAAGAATTGCCGCTGCCATGTCTCCACTCATAACCCTCATGAAGCACGGATTTTGCGCGGATGATAGCAGCCCAAATAGATGAGCAGCTGGAAGGGGCAGAAGCGCGGAGCACATGAGTATTTGGAGAATATTTATTAGACAGGAGTTGAACCCAAAGCTTGTTGGAAGAATGCATTATATCCCACACTAATTTCCCAAGAAGACTAGTGTTAGTAATTCTGGCAGCACGGATACCCAAACCACCCGAGACTTTTGGTTTGGTGATTTTATCCCAACCCACAAGATGTATGCCTTTGTTGTTTGAGTCTCGCCAAATGAAGTTACGAGTAACTTGGTCAATGTTATTGCAAACACTTTGAGGGAGCCAGTTTATTTGCATGTAATAAGTTGGGATAGAAGAAAGAACGGATGATGCTAAAGCTAACCTTCCCGGTTTATTGAGGAGTTTATTTTTCCAAGACGCTAACCGTTTTTGCATTTTCTCGATGATGAAAAGGAAATCATTCCTCTTTGGTCTCCCTTTAATGATAGGAAACCCCAAATACTTGTCAAGGGAAGTAGTACAACGGATGTGAGAGTGTTGATTTTATCCTGAGTGACACCTGAAGAATAAAAAGCTCTAGACTTGTGAAGATTAATTTTCAAACCTGAAGACTTGCTAAAACGATCAAACAAATCTCTGATGAAGCGGAGCTGAGTGCTGTTGGCTTTGGTGAACAAGAGAACATCATCTGCAAACAGGAGGTGTGAGAGTTTGGGCCCCGAATTAGTTATGTGGATAGGCTCCCAGTTACCCTGATGAACGGCATTGTTGATGGCTGATGAGAGCTTCTCCATGCAAAGAATGAAAAGGTACGGAGAAAGCGGATCACCCTGCCTGAGGCCATGAGAAGGATGGAAAGGAGACAACTTATTTCCATTCCAAAGAATAGAGAAGCTGGATGATGTAACGCAATGCATGATGAGCTTGATGATGATGTCCGGGAAGCCATAATCACAAAGGCAAGATCGGAGAAAGTCCCAATTAACATTATCGAAGGCTTTCTCTAAATCAATTTTAAACGCCACGTACCCTTTCTTCTTCTTGGACCTGCGCATGTAATGAATAACTTCCTGCAAAACAATGGCATTGTCAGTGGTGCCCCTACCAGGCAAGAAACTGCTTTGGTAGGGACCAATAATATTATTAAGAATAGGTCTGAGGCGATGTACAAGGACTTTGGTGATAATTTTGTAGATGATGTTACACAGGCTAATGGGTCTAAAGTCTTTGTAGGTTAAGGGAGGGTCAACTTTGGGAATGAGGGCTATGAGGGTATCAGATATGGTTGGGTCGAAATGACCTGTAAGGAAGGCTGAGTTCACTAAGTTGAAAACATCATCTCCAACAATGTGCCAATATTGTTTAAAGAAAATACAATGAAAACCATCAGGGCCAGGGGCTTTGTAGGGTTTCATGGAGTGAAGAGCGGCTGCCACCTCTTTTTTAGTTAAGGGGCTAGTAAGGGAGTTCCTATCATCAGCATTAAGAGAGGGGTGGTGACCTTCATTGAAGTGATGATTATGGTGACTGTCTTGGTTGGAGCAAAAAAGATTTTTAAAGTACTTGAGGGCCTCATCTTGAAGTATGACATTATCAGAGGACCAAGAACCATTAGGAAGCTGAAGCTTGTGGATTTTATTCTTCTTTCTTCGAATGATGGTTTGAGTGTGGAAAAAGGAGCTATTTTTATCACCAAATTTCACCCATTGCTCCCTTGATTTTTGATACCAATGCATTTCCTCTTGAAAAAGAATGTGATTGTATTCTTGCTGGAGTTCTTTTTCTAAAAGGACATGTCTAGAGGAATCAACCCTCTCAAGATAGTGTTGGACCCCCCTTAGTCTTTTGACCACACGCTGCTTTCTTTTAAAGATATTTCCAAAAACTTCGTGATTAAAAATGATGGAGTTCTCTCTAACCTTGGAGAGGGCGGTGATGGTGTTGTGGTTAGAAGAATTCCAAGCTTTATTTTAATTACAATAACCAAACAAAATAAATCGTGATTTGTTTTTATAAATTCTCTTAATTAATATATATCAAAATCACTTTTATTTTAATTTGTAACAAAATGGGTCCTGAATTGTTTTTTTATAAAGAGGTGATTTTTATCATGATAAAAAAATCTATAAATTATTGAATGTCGTTTTTTTAATTCGTAACAAATTTGTCATATATCTAATTGACATTTACTAAAAATAAACTTTATGACGTGCATGTGATTTTATCTCATCGTGTGTTTATAATGAAAAACACTAACAAATACATTTTATACCGATACTTAAAAAAAACACGGGAAAAAAAGAGTAAATAAAAAAGAAAAAAGCATAGGACTTTTTTTTGACAAAAAAATCATAGGACTATTTCTCACGGATACATATTTTTACACCTAAATTTATTCAATTATATCCAATTGAATGATCACAAATAACATAATTTGGGAGAGTTACAAAATCTTTCTCATTTATAAATCATACACGGTTTTTTTTTTTTTTAGGGAAAATTATATATACACGGGGTTAGTATTTATTATGAGAAATACAACTACTTTACATAAAATTACACATCTTCAAGATTACTTCTTTTGTATAAATGATTTTCATACTTTTTTTGTTTATCTTAATATTATATTATAAAATTATTCTTTTTAATTGTTATTCATTATTAATCATTATATCCTTTTAAAGAATGACTATAAAAAAAACACACAAGACAAACATTACTCTTTAATTAATTAGACATTAACTAATATTGTTGTACAAATCATACATGGGACAACAATCACTCACATATTAATTAGTTAATTGATTTTTTTTTTATGTATTGTATATAGGCATGGCAACAAAACACATACCCGCGAGTATCCATCCAAACCAAACTCAATTTGACGGGTTTTTCCCCGCTTTGACTCGGTTTGGGTTTTCCCCGACTTCAAAATACGGGTACGGGATGAGTAAAGGGAATATAGGTATACCCACCCCAAACTCATACCCAAACTCGTCCCGAATGTAGAAAATCATTTTATTGCCCTTTTATATAAGGGGTTTGCTAGGATACACCCACTAGTTTTTATTAAGGTGTGTTTTAGCAAAGATATAACTAAAAAGTTGTTAAATACCCCTTAAGGTGAATGTTGCTAAAACACACCTTCTAAAAAATAAGTGGGTGTATGTTAGCAACTCCTATAGGCATTTGCTAGGATACACCCACTTATTTTTTAGAAGGTGTGTTTTAGCAAGTTATAACTAAAAAGTAGTTAAATACACCTTAAGGTGTAGCTTGCTAAAACACTCCAACATAAAAACTAGTGGGTGTGTTCTAGCAAATCCCTTTATATAAAAAGAAACTCAAACCATAAATCATTTTAGTCACACAATCAGAGTCTCAGTCTATCAGATGACACCCACTTCTCAGAGTTCTCTCTATTCTCCATCACCATAGCCATGATCTATCGTCGTCATTTCTTTGTAGGATAATGCATTGCAACATTGCGTCTAAGGCAAAAAAATACTTCTATTTTATTAAAAAAAAAATATCCACTGCAGGGATGGGGCGGGGATACCCGAACGCGTCAGAGACGGGGACGAGATTCGATTTCTTATCTCCGTTGGATATGGGTAGGGTAGCGGATAAGTATACGGGAGTAGGGTATGAAGACAGGGAATATAAAACCTGTCCCCATCCACCCCATTACCATGCCTAATTGTATCTTCTAAATAATAGTGGGAGTAATTATATTATACTAATTATAATTTGATATAAGAATCTTGCACGATACACATTTTTATTGTTTATAAATATTTTTCAATGATATATAAAAATCACGGGGCTTATTAACGTCTCTGTTATCATTATTGTGATTTTATTATTTATAATATTTTCACATATTTTTGGTCTATCACTTTATAATATTTAATAACAACTATTTCAATATTTTTATTATTATCTTCATCTTTATAATTATTTTTTTTCTTATTTCTCAATGTAAATAATATTGTAAATGCGTTTTGACACATAAATCGCAATTTAAGGATCAGCCCGTGCGGAGCACGGGCCTGTTGCAAGTTTTAGAAAAATATTTGATAACACTATATTAAATATTAATAAGTAGGGTTCTCACAGTTCATACCTGCATTGTTTAGTTTTTCTCAACCTCTTTTATCCATAGATAAAAGAGATTATATTTGACCGTACTCGTTGCGAATTTTATGTAACATCCCGCTCTTTATCTAATGGAAATTTTATCTGTTAAATGTATCAGAGGACTGATGTTCACGGAAAGCGAGAATGATGAAGAATGTTAAGTACGACGGAAGATATTAATAAGTAATATCAGTTAAGCATGAGTTAAGTATCAGTGTCAGGTTAAACACGACTAAGACGAAGGGCATTCTGGTATTTGCACGCAAAGAGGTATATAAGTGATATTGGGGCCAAAAACCTTCATTTTCACTTCTCTTTCTCTCTCTAGGTTTTTGAGAAGAGAATTTCTCTCCTCCTTCTTTCTAAGGCCGCCCCCATCCTTCCTTCTATAAGGCATCAAAGCTTCACAAAACATGAAGTTGGTGATCAAATATGGGTTTGAACTTGGGAAGCTTCTTGGACAAGAAAACATCAAGAGGAAGAGGTTTTAGCATGATTTGAGGAATTCGGAGATTAGGGTTTGAACTTGGGAAGCTTGGAATTTGAGGCAAACACTAGAAGCATGCTAGGTGAGTTCTTAGATAGAACTCACCATCGGGATTATGTGCTTAATTTGCAAGAAAAGCAGAATTATGTTAAGATTAGGAAAAATATTATTTTGTACCCTTGCCTTTGATTTTGCTTTGTTTATGTTAAAATTGCCATGAAAGATGTTTTATAATGATATGTAAGTTGCTGGATGTTCATAGTGCATTGCAGGATCGATTTGGACGAGTTTTGGGTCAAAATTGCAAATTTTACACCACAGACCCGAAGAAAGTCGCTATTAGCGAAATATTTCGCTAATAGCAAAATTCTTCAGACAGCTGCCCAGAAAATCACGCCATTAGCGAAAGTCTCTGGATGGGCCAATATGCTTTTGGCCTGTTGGCCCATTCTAGGATCGGTGGTGCATTCTGAAGCCTTTCATTCGACGTTTTACAACTTTATAACCCCAAAACAACATCTAGGCAATGCACATAACATCAAATGATTCTTGAAATCAAAATCATGGCAATCTTAGCATGTATGGAAAGGATGGCACAAGAGTGTTTAAGCCGAATTACTCGGGTAGATGATGAATTAGGAAAGGGAATGAATGTAAAACCTCGACTTAGCTTGTCGAGAACTAGAAAGTTAAGCATGAACCTTATGTAGGTTAAGACGCGAAGTATATTCTCTTCGCACATGATTAAGAATGAGTATGATAAGCCGTGAATTGATAGCAATCTCTTCACATATGATTAAGTATGAACATGAATGAATGAAGGTAGTTTACCACTAATTGGATCGATCTCGGATCCGAGGTAAACGAGTATGCATGTATAGGTTATAAACCTTTCATGAATGATTAAGACTATGACTTTAATGAATGTTGTAGGTGTCGTGAGAAACGGGATAAGCTTCGAAAGGGGGGCCCGCACGTCACTGAGGGGATAAGTAAGATGTAGGTGTTGTGTCTCTTGCGATCCACGTAAGTGGGATCCCGAGAGGTTCTCATGCCAAGGGAATGGGATAAGCTCCACGAGTTGGGCCCACACCTCGCCGAGGGAGTTCGATGTGCCTTAGCTAGGTTTTCATCGGTATGTATGGGATTGCGCTCGGGGTTACTCCACCCGGGGCTATCCGTTAAATGAATCAGGATAATGATTGTTTGTTCAACGCTAACATAACGATGAATAAATGACATGATTATGTATGATATGATTATGGTGATGTTATGATGTTAGCCAAGAGCAAAATATGAATAAAACAAGATATGAATGTTATGCCGATGACGATCTTAGGTTTCCCTTAATCGTCCGGTTTAGGACCGTGTCATGAAAATGTTATGTTAAGTTATGTCTTGATGTGTATATCGTATCTCGAACTAGCGGTTTTAGGATCCCTTTACCGCCATGACATGTATGATGTAGATAAGACCTATGATAAGTAAGATGAACCTATGACGGGTCTAGTATGCACTACCGTCTAGGAAAGCAAGTCCCCACACACGTATAATCAACCGCCAGGTTGTATTGTAGACACGTGGTGACCGTAGGTTTTCCCCGTGGTTGCCTATAGCCTAGGATTAGGTGGGACTCATTGAGACATTATGTCTCATCCCAATCCTTATTTGTTTCAGATAAGCAGGATGGTATGCAAGCTTGAAGCCAGATGGATATCGCAACAAGTGCGCGTTCGTATCGCTGCAGGATGTTATGGATATCAAGGATGTAATTTTATATGTATGGAAGAGATGTATTATGTTGTTTTATGTACGAACGCAAACTGTTGTGTAAATATTCATTCATATGTATTGTATGTTGTAAATTTTTAATGTATCCAGTACTAAAGATAACGCGCATGCTAAACTTCCTAGGTACGTTTAGTATAGGTGTTACATTTTACGTGTTTATATTTGTTGAAGCAAATTTTTATGTATCATCAGGAGAAAGTTGATATTAATTTTTTTTGAAAACTCATGATTATTATTTGAAAAATATCAACATTAATGTAGTGTTTCTACTAAATAATTTTTTATTTTATATGTAACACTATAAAATATTTACACCGCGTCTGTTGCGAATTTTATGCGTGTATATCTACAGAAGTAAATTTTTATGTTATCGATATGTTATAATTTTGAAAACGGTAGTGTTTCTATTTGAGAAACTTATAAGAGACTAAAAGAGATGAGAATAAATTGTTTTCATATATCTATAACATAAGAGAGGAGAAAATATAGTTTTCCTATAAGAGGTGAGAATAAACCGTTTTGTTATATTTATGCTATAATAAATTGTTTTTTTCTTATGATTAAATAACGAATTGGAGATGAAGTCCATTAAATTAAATTAGAGATATTAAGAGTTTAACTGAGATTACTTTAGACATTTTGGTGAACATAAGTTTTAATATATTAGTAGTATATATTAGACGTGTGTTTGGTGGATTTTTGAGAAACAGCGCTGGCTTCTTCTTATCTGCCTTTTCAGGTTTCATTCTGGGTTCAGATGATATTATTCTTGCTGAACTTTCTACTATTTACCATGGGTTGATTATAGCTAAAAATTTGGGTTTTGTTGAGTTAGTTTGCTACTCGGATGCTCTTGTTTGTATCAATCTCATCAACGGCCGCCAAGAGAAATATCATGTCTATGTTGTTCTTATACAAGACATAAAAGAGCTACTTCATCAAAGTAACGTTATTTGTCACACTCTCAGGGAAGGGAACCAGTGCACCGATTTTTTCGCTAAACTAGGAGCTTCTTCGGATGTTGATCTCCTCATTCATGCTTCTCCCGCAACTGAGATGCTCAGCCTTCTTAGAAGTGATGCTAATGGAACCTTCTTCCTTAGGGATTAGCTAGGTTCTATTACTTTTTTCTTTTTCTGTTCCTGCTTTTCTTTTCTTTTTTCTGTTGTCTCCTTTTCCTTTGTAACCAAAAAAAAATATTAGTAGTATATAGTAGTAGACGCCTATCGGAAAATGTTCTAAGTTAATGAATAAAGAGAACATACTCATATCATTTTTCTAAGATTGGTACTAGAAACTTCAACGCATATTATGAATCTCTAGTTCTTAATATTACATATCCGATAGTATTTCCTCGGAAAAATTTGTCACTTTTGGTGGGTAACCCTTTGATAGGAATATATACAGATATGGGAGTCAAATTAAATTTGTTTAGTATATCACTGACCAATGAGAGGGAAATGGTATGACCTGGATCTCCTGCAGTAATTGTTTCATGCAGCAGTAGATCTCGGCCGTAAAAAAGTGATTCAATGATTCATGAAAAGTAAATATGTAATTAAACTTTTTCTCAAATTCCATCATTAATTTTTTAAATGTAAATTCTTCTTCCGTCTCATTTTAATTGTCACTTTAGCATTTTTTGTCTCAAAATTATTGTCATTTTAGAATATCTTTCTTTATTGAATCTCTATCTCTATCTCTATTATAAACATTTCCCTTATTTTATTTTGATAGTACACGTGGCAAGGTAATATTGAATTGTGCATTTAATGTTTTATATCATATACACACCAAAATGTAATATGTTAAAATCATAAAGAGTATTTAATGTTTTTTGATTTAATACACCATATCATGATCAATATTCAATGCAGTTATGTGTCTTTCTAAAATATAGTTTTTTTGTTAGGTTTTACTTACCAACCAACCGAACTATGGATTACTAGGTCCTTTTATTATCCTACGATCCAGATCTGAGGTTTAATACAAAAAAAAAAAAATTTAAAAATGAAACAATCATTTTAATTTTTTTCTTGAAAAATTGGTCCATAAACTTTTGCTTGAACAAAACAAAATGATTCAAAATTTCATTTATTTCGGTCAACTAATTTGTAAATTCCTATAAATAGTTTTGTTTTGGCCAGAAATAGTTATATATTATTATAAGATTTAAATGATAATTAATATTGTTAATTAGCCTATAACCCATTAGTTTGCTCGGTCATTTTATATTAACATCATTGTTTGTTATTTCAACCAATCAAATCGAATCATTTATCATTTGTTTTAATTTTCTACCAATCAGAGATTATTATGTCATGATTATTTGATTTCTTTGGCTATAAATAATCATCTTGAGACTCATACTTGTCACATCACACCACTTTCAAAATACAACACAAATATTTGAGAGACAACACTAAACCAATATTATCTTGGTTTGTTAAATTGTTTTTTTGTTTTCTTACACTAAACCAATTTTGTTTTTCTTGCTCCCATTTCATAAAAAGGTTTAATTTCTAAAATTAATCATGTGAGGGAATCAAGGTGATTGATCGTTCCTATTGTTAGGTTTTGATTTATTTGTGATGTTCAAAGTGATAATCTCTCTCTCTTTTTTTTGTTGGTAAAACACAATCTGTCATTCTTACTTCATATTAATCATTTTTAAAAATTATTGATTTCGTTTTAATTCTAATGAATGAATTTGTAGACTTCTTATTAATCATTTTTTAATTGTTGTATTGGGGTTGTATAATTCTTGCTATTGTTTGCCTAACTTTGATTAACAATTTTGCCAAACTTTGATTTACAAGGTCGAATCCAGCATTAGCAGCGCTACCATGTTTGAGAACTGTCAAACAAATATGAGTTGATTTTGATGTTTAAGGCAACACAAACTGAATTTGATCTAAACATATTGTGTATTAAGAGTATAATATGATGCAAATCATATTTAGGGAAAAATGTATTCTGTGAGGAACGTTGGTGGTGATGTAAATCTCGAGTTGTATTTAACAATAGAGCACAAATACGAACTCAATCGTATAAGTATCACAAGTTTTTTTTTTTCATTTTCATATTAATTTCAACCTGGATGAGTTGTAATTATAAGGTGATTGACAAGTATTTTGCAATCATTTTAATAATATTAATTTTCATTTTTCATTGTTTTTTCTTTAGGTCATTTAATGATATGTATAACATATGACGAACTAATTCAAATGATAAGCATCTTATTTTAATATATAATCCATTCATATTCATATGCATTTAAACATATTAAACGAATTTTAGTTAAGATATCATATGATTCAATGGTTGGGTGATACCTCATCCCTCTTTAATTATAAGTCCTACTTGAATAATCTTTTTTGACCCTAAATCATCATTATTTATTAAATTTGTTAAGTCTGCAGCAACTTAACCTAATTTTTTCCCTCCACTAATCCCTTATTAGGTTTGCAACAACTCTATCCTAAAATTTTGACTCTAAATTTGCATCATATATGTTTTTCATTTCTCTCTCTAATAACCGTGAATATTTTTCAAAGCAAAAATTTAATAGATATCTTAATCCTTATCCTTATTATTTATTAATTTTATTAGGTCTGCAGCAACTTAACCTATTGTTTCTATAGATTATTTATATTTTTTTTTGACAAGTTATTGTACACTTATTTAATACGTTTACAAACAGAATACCCTAATTTCCATGCAAACTCGGCTACCCTAAATAATTTGTTAGGAACCATGAACTGCATTAATTTTTTATGTTTAACTATAAAAGTAATAAATAAAATTGACACGTGCAACAATATAATTTTGTATTCTTTTTTATCTTTTTTCTTTATAATTATTTTTATTATCATTTGGTTGTAATATTGTATCTGTAATAATCTAATTTGCGTTTATTGGTCGACCCATGATCTTACGGGTTAAAGATTATTTATTGGTCTCTATTATAGTCGAGAAGACTCGTGCGTCGCACGGGTCAAAAATCTAGTATAATTATAAGTTCATTTGCAATAAACTAGGTGCGTTTTTATTTTTATACATTCCGCATATTTTTTAATTTTTTTAAACAAAAGTAATGCAAGATTCATTACCTAATATATGCGAAAAAAATATTAGAGATGCTTCCAAAAAAGGATGAAGAAAGTATATTGGTATATACCGGTGACCTCGCTTGAACGACTTGTTAACTAGAACCCATTTTACTAAACACGCCGCATATTAAGAACACTCATAATTTATACAAACCAAAAATCTGTCAAATTAAAGTGAATAAATTGAATATATATATTTTATAATTATTCTATACATTATTATTCAGATTTGAATTTGAATTCATAATAACTGCAAAATGGTATGACTCGAGACAATCTCTATTATAAACATTTGCCTTATTTTTTTTTAAAAGTACATTGAAGGTGAGAAAAACACAAGAGGGGGGGGGGGGGGGGGGGGGGGGGTTGAATTGTGTTTTGGAAAATTCTTCGTTTCTCCTAAAAACTGAACACACTGGTCAGAAGCTAAGTGAAACAGCTTCTGAAGTGGCTATCAGAATCTAAATGCAGCGGAATAAAACAGAGAGAGAGAAGAAGAACGACACAAAGCAATTATACTGGTTCCTTCCACAAACCGGAAGTAGTCCAGTCCCCCTTGCACTTCCAAGGAGATTTCACTAAGAGTAATATTTGATTACAATTGCTCAAGCCCACAAGCAAGAGACTTCCTTTGCTCAAGCACACAATCAAGAGACTTCCTGCTCAAGCACAACTGCAAGAGACTTCTAGCTAAACAAAATTACACAGAAAATTGTTTAAGGTTGAACACTTGATATCCAATCAGAGGTGCTCACAATACAAATTAGATACAGACTCAATGACTTAAGAATTTCTAAGATATGACTTTGAGACACTGAAATTCTAAGTGAATGCGAAACAATTTCAGCAGAGGTTTGGCACTTGTAAAAATGTTGAGAGTCTTTCGTTCAGCATTAGCGTTCTTGCATTACCAAATCTCTAAGTCTTCACTCCTTTATATAAAGGTGTGAAAGAGACGTTGTGAAATTGCCAGCACATCAAAGAGTTGTTGTTGAAGCTTGATCTTTCACCAATGATGCCTGATTTGGTTGTTGTCCTATGAAGAACCAATTTGAAATCCATTCCTTATCCAAAGGAACATCTATGCAGGCGAAGCTGTATTCTGGAGCTGTTTTCTTGTCTTGTAGCGTGGACACAAAACAGAGTAGTGGAGAAGGTGGTTGTACAGTTCGTACAAAGTACAATGTCAACGCTTTCGTCCAAATTGCAAGCACATGCCTTCAAACACCTTTGAAATGACCGTTGCAAAATTCCACTAATCTTTTGTTGTGTTTTCGAATCCAATAGACAGCTTTTGCAGTTATGATTCTTCAATCCTTGAATCTTTTGCAAATCCAGTTGATCTTCAACTTCTGGTGAAATGACTTCTGATGAGGCAGCTTCTGATGATGCAGCTTCTGATGATGCAGCTTCTGATTGATACAGCTTCTGATAACGCAGCTTCTGATGATGTGGCTTCTGGACCTCTTGTCTTCAGGAGCACTATTCTTCAGGAGCACTATTCTTCAGAAGCACTTTACTAACTTCAGGAGCGGCTTTACTTCAGGAGCGCTTTTTCTCTTCAGGAGCGAGTTGCCTTCAGAATCACTAAGCTTCAATTTTGTTGCTTCCTTTTGCTTTTTATTTGCTCACTCAGAACCAATAAATGATGTAACTTTTTGATTAAGGTCTTGTACACTTGAACAAATATTAGCTAGTCCAATTTACAATTTTTAATACCTTGTTATCATCAAAACTCTATAAGGTTCATTGTTAAACACATTTTGTTCCAACAATCTCCCCCTTTTTGATGATGACAAACAATAGTATTTAAAATTCATCAATTGTTGTTAATCTAATTAACAAGTTGACTTTGGGGTTCTGAGGTTTGTAAGCTCCGAATCTGAGGTTTGTAAGCTCAAACTCCCCCTAAGTCTGATAGTCTTTAAGGTGAGGTTTGTAAGCTCCCCCTAAGTTCTATCCAAGTTAATTAAATTCATTTTTCGTGCAATAATAATCTCAGAGCTTAAAATGAAATGAGTTATAGATGAGAAGAGTGGTTCTATTAATTTTATTTGAAATTTTGATACTCCCCCTTTTTGATACACCTCTCTTTAGGTAAGACAAAAAGATATAAGTTTTTCAAAAAATTTCAAATATCATTAATGGGGCTCAGAGCCTTTAAATACTATCACATATACTCCCCCTTTTGTCATTATCAAAAAAAAATAATCAAGACAAAAAGATTTGAGAAAAACTCAAACAAAAGAGAGTATAACAAAGAATCAGAACCTATAATCTAGCTCATAAAAAATATAAGTAACTAAGCAACGAAAATATATAAACAATATAAGGTATTCAGGCATTTAAGAATCAGGACCATTAAGTATTCAGAAGCAGTAAGAAACGCAAAGATAAGAAGTATTCAGAAGCAGGAAATAGAAAATGATTAAAACAAACAACAAACAAAAATAAACACTAAGGTGTGCAACTAAGGTTTGGTTTGAAGTTGTTTCCTCATCTTCTCCATTTCTTCAGCTTGCTTCTTCAACTGATCTTCAAGAATTTGTTGCTTCTGGAGAAAAGCCAATTCCCTTGCCTGAGCATCGTGCTGTTGTTGTGCCATCTGCTGCCTCAGAAGCTTGATCACTCTAGCTTCTCTTGTCATATAGGCAGCTTCTAAGTAGAAAGGCTTGTTTGACAGAAGCAGTCTAGGACTTCTAACTCTAAGTCTTTGCTTCAGATTCTCCATTAATCTTCTAACAGAAGCTTCCTTGATTCTGATGCATTTGGCCTTCACAGCTTCTATTAACTCTGCAGCTCTGTTCTGAAGTGATGTCCATGCTTCTTCATATGCATTGGTGAGATCAATTATCCTTCTTTGATCCACCAGATCATGCATTTCAGAAAGGATCTTGAGTAGCTCAACGTCAATATGTTCAGATTCCAGGATGTTCAGGGGATGTTGTTCAAGGGTTTCAAGGTCAGAATCACTAAGAGTGAAGTCTTGAACATGGTTGGATTCTGGAATGGTGATTTGTTGAGATGGAGTTGAGAGTGATGGGTGGTCAGAAGCAGTTTGTGAGTTTGAGGTTGAGGCTTGGACATTGACTTGAGGATTGTCAATATCCATGGGAGTTGGGTTGGGAAATGTTTGTTCTAGTTGTTAGTTAAGTGGGGAGTCAGTTTCAGTAACAGTTGGTGGTTGTTGTGGTGAAGTTGGTGTTTGGATGTTGAGTTGGGGGTCAATGTTGCCAACTGGTGATTGTGGTTGTGGAGGTGATGTGGGTTTGTGTGGTTCAGGTGATTGTTGATGGGGGCTTTCTGAAACAACTTTTTCAGAAGCAGCTGCTTCTGGAGTTGTCTCAGAGGCTTTTTATGAGGTGGGCTTGACTTTGGGTAGCTCACCTGAGTAGTGGAGAGCAAGATTTTCTAAGACAGACGTGTCTTCTTCTTGCTCAGTTGCCGGTGGTGAAAAGGGTGAGATGGGGGTAGAGGTGACTGGAATCTGACATACCTTGACTGTAGTTCCAGCTTCTGAAGTGGTAGCACCAGGTGCTTTCAGAACCGCTTCTGAAGTTTTAACAACCACTTCCTTGACTTCTTCAGACTTCTTCTTGAAGAATTCATCACACTTTTCTTGTCCTGAAACCTTAAGCCTTTGATCCCTCTCCAGATTGTACTAAGCTTCTTTCCTTTATATCTCAGCTAGCATCTGAACAACTTGCTCATCAGCTTCTTTCTCCATATCAGGAGTCACTACAACCATTGGAGTGAAGGTTAGTTCAGATGCCTTCTTCTTGGGCTTGTGCTCTTTTGCCTTTAACCCATCAAGAGCTTTATCCAGATGCTCTTTGGTGATAATGGATTCTGAACTACCTCTACTTCTTTTCATGGGAATAGAAGCAGCCCCAATTCTCTTCTTCTCCTTTCTATCTGCTATCTCATTAGCAGCATATTCCTTAGCCATTTTGGCCTTGGCAGGAGTTACTTCAAACCATAGAGATTTTCATATCAACAGGTGCCTTTTTCTTCTTCACTTTGGGCTCAGCTTCCTCTTTTTCCAGCTCATCCATAGCTTCATCCAATTTTTCTTTGTGATAAACGGTTTCAGCTTTCCCTCGCTTTCTCTTGGCATCCTTCTTTTGCTTGCTCTTATCAGTAGCTGCTTCTGATGCAGTAGCTCCCTTAACTTTCTTTCCCTTAATAGGAGCAGCTTCTTCCTGAGTGCTTGCATCTTCCTCCAAGACATACTCAGCTACTGATTTAGCCAAGATTTCAGGATTACTTTCCTCAAAGATTGAAGGAAAGTCCCTGATAATCTCAGTTTCTGCAGTAGTCATCTCTATCCACTTCTCATCTTCAGGGGTTTTCTTGATAAAGTTCATAGAAAATAAGCTCCTGCTACTGATAGTCCTTTCAGCAGTAGAAACTTTAAAGCACTTGTCAGAAGCACCCCTTGTCTTTTTCAAGAAATCTAGCACCCTTCCTTGATAAAAGATTTCAGATAGCAATCTTCCATAGGGCACTTGTTTCCTTCCTTTAACAGTGCCTTCATTTATAGCCCAGCAGAGATGATCCATGACATATCTTGGGAAATTTATCTTATCAAAAATAGCCATGAAGTAAATTGCTAGCTTTTGTTGGTTGTTGGGTTGATCAGACCCTCCTGCTCTTTGAAAGAAGCAATCATTATTGTGAAGGAAAATCGAATACAACAGAAGGGAGTAGAAGCAGCGGAATAATTTCGTTTTTCTTTCCTTGGATCATTACGACATTCAAACATGAATCAATGATTCGATTGTTACCTCGAAGTTTGGAATCTGAACGTTGGAAACTGGAAACTGGAATCTCGATCACAGCCAAGCAAGCATTAAAGCCTCTAGCAAATCCACACGAACAGTGCTCCTCCAAAACTCGGTGCTAGCCAATGAATGGGAAGTGCAGAGAAGAAGGGTTGCTCCAAAAACGTGTAACCAAAAACTTCAGCACTAGAGTTCTATTTATAGAACTTCTAGTGTGCTCTGCAAGTTAGAAGTCACTATTGGGCTTCCGTAAGCCAACAACGAGTTTAGTAATTTTGCTAACTAATTAGCGTCATTTACTAAACGCACCCCTTTATATAAGTCATACTTATATATATTTCTCTTTTGACTGTTCTTTGTGTGTGACCCTATAGGTTCTAGTCACGTTGGCAATAATATTAAATCTAATATTTAATACTATAAACAATGAGCGGTATCTAGCAACACATCATTGCTACCCAAGTGACAAGAATGTCAAGTGATCTGACGAAACCTTTCCATGATAATACTCATGTGTATAATTACTCCTTTGTCTCGATATCTTCATTGATCCCAAGGCATAGATATTTTGTCACCCTTGTATAGATCAATATTTATATTTCTTGATTCCAAAATATACTGAATAACGAATAAGTCCAATATCTTATATTGACTTAGTTCGGCATGGCCATGCAGTTTTACAGTCATATTTCATCAAGAGGCCTAAAGATATATCTCCTGTTTATGAGGAGGGACAAATCCCATCTAGGACACTCATGTCCCTCAGCATGATTCATCAAGTACCCATCAACCAACGTTATGGTTATCCTGTTACAGACAACGTTAGAATGGCAACAAAGAACTTGAGTCCACATCTAGGAATCATAGTGGTTTCAGGTCTAAGAGTGATATACATTATTATCATTGTGAGAATATCTTATGACAATATCATAACATACTATGTAGTATTCTCACGGTGGGTCAATCCAGTATAAATATTACTCCTAATACTTATACCTCTGTATAGACTTAATATCTCATATCTATGACCCATGAGATGCGGTCATCAGTCTACATACATAATAGTCTCGATGCTTTATTATTATCCTTTATTCATATTAAAGCTTTTACTACGGATGCATTTAAGAATAGCGTTCTTTATGATAATGTAATCTCATGATTAAGTCACACTTAATTATATTATTACACGAACTATCTATTCTAAGGACTTTATTATTTTGAAACATAACAAAATCAATAAAGAAATGCCTTATTATTATATATATTCACAATATATATTTATATCAATATCATGATACAAAGCCAAACCCAATCAATATTGATTGGATATTAGGGCTTACTCCTACAATCTCCCACTTGCACTAAAAGCCAATCAAATATTAACTCAATATATATTGATCAAGTGTTAGCATCAAGCACACCTTGGGCATGATACTATTCTAGTAGATAAGGAACTTTTTCCTATGTTGGTAGGTTACACTTCTTTCAATTTCCACTTTCGATCTTCCATCGAAAAGAAATTGAAGTGTCAAAGTATACATTTGGATTATTGGTGAGATCAAGTATTCATTGCTCGCAAGATTAAACCAATTTCACCTCAGACGGGATCAATGGAATCCGCAACGCAAGAGACACATGGTTTCGTTCAGTTATGAGCTAAACAATCCAAATCATATATATTTGACATCTGTAATAGAAACAACAACTATTTGAAGCTTGTACTTTTACAAATTTCATAGTTGATATCCAAGCATAGCATTTATTCCAAATTGCGATTTGGATATACTGTACACCGATATTAAAGTCAGCATCATTGTAACTTCTTTACAATGTTCCTTTAATCCGTGTTTAAGAAACAATCCTTAGTCCTTTAAGACATCCATGGATATTCTTGAAAGTATTCTAGTGTCGAACACTACAATCAATTTTGGTACATATTGAAAATAATTTTCTAATTAGGTCTCACATGTGTAGATAAATTGTTTTGGTGACTAGTATGTCATCCACATACTCCACCAGACTAATATCAATGCTCCCACTATTCTCCTTGTGTGCACAAGATTTTTATTAATCAAAGTTTTTCATAAAACTTCACTAATAAAACAAATAATTCAACTTCAAGAAGCTTGCTCCAATTCATACATGAATTTTGTAATATATATACCTTTCTAGCATCCTTTGGATTAACGAAACCCTCCTTGTGTGCACAAGATTTTTATTAATCAAAGTTTTTCATAAAACTTCACTAATAAAACAAATAATTCAACTTCAAGAAGCTTGCTCCAATTCATACATGAATTTTGTAATATATATACCTTTCTAGCATCCTTTGGATTAACGAAACCCTACATATATGTCAAATACATATACAAGGTCAATCTAATTAAAGAATGCAACATCGTTGTCCATCTCCTAGAATTTGCATTATACAATAATGACAAGTGGGATCGTTAGATTTAAGCATTATGATGATGTAATAGTTTCGTCATGATTTGCATCACGAGTTGCATGAAACCTTCTACAATCAATCACATCTTAAATGTATTCATAATACCATCCATGTCAGCTTTCTACAAGAAAACTCACATTCATCTCATGAGTCATACTCATTTGGATGATTTAACCAATATCCATATATGGTTTGTGTACATGGATTCTTTATAAGATCCCATGGCATTTAGCCATTTCTCAAAGTTCAGGCCATTTACGACCTTCTAGTAAGTTTGGGGCTCATCTACCATGAAAATGATAACACCTTGTTGAGCCATGACAAAATCATGTTACTCATTGTAGTGATATGACATATCAAACTCATCTAGATCTTGTGCTACTCGAACTGGTGATTTAACAACAACCCTTTGTTGAATTAGTTCATGTTCCATTCTTAAAGATACATGTATTTTGTGGTACTTGACTTAATTCAAGTTCTACAACACTCCCACTGGCTCCTGCAGAGACATACTCCTTTAATAGGAATACTCCAGATCTAGAGACAAACGACTATTGTCATGAAAGGTGATGTATAATCAGTATCCCTTAGTTTCCTTAGGGTACCTCCACAAATGTACATTCATTTAATTTGTAGTTTAGTTTATCTAATAAACCATATAACCTCAAATTATCATAAAGTCAAAAACTAGGTACTCTTACCTCCATATCTAATATGGTGTCTTTATGATTACTCCATTGGAACTTGTAGTGGATGAAGAATAACTGTAATTTAATTTAACATCAAGAGTCAATGAGTTATAACCAAACTATTTTAGATCGATTCATGTCAAACATGAAGCGATATAAATAATAATTATACTCATTAATCAAGCATTTACCATCACGACTTACTCATATGGTCTTTATACTTTTCAAACCTATTTCTTTTACTTCATTGTTAAACTCTTTGAACAATTTCAAAGATTTCTTGAATTGTGTCAAATACACTTTTCTCATATACTATTAATTAGTAATGTTAGATGAAGTAAGAGAAATAAAATATTCAGCAAATATGTTTAGTGCTCCATATACATCTCATATGTATATCAACTCAAATAGATTATGTGTCCTTTTCACCTTTACCGGTATACTAATCTATTTTGAAAGGTGGAACTCACATCCTTCAAATGATATAAAACCAAATGAGTCCAATAGTCCATATCCATGGATTTTGGAAATGTGAATCACACTTGTTTGTACTAAACAGTGATGCCAATGATATACAAAAGGTTCAAATCTCATTTGATCCTTTTCTCATATGTTATAGACTAGCTTATCAAGATCATGGAACTCAAATCCATTACTTGATCAACACATTGTATAGAAAACATTATTAGGACAATAGGACAATATTTGTCCATCATTCAACTACATAATCCTTCTCTTGTCAATACAAGATTTATGATTTAATGTTTCTATTTTATATGGAATTTAATAACAATTATTTGGTTCCATATCAAGTTAAGTTTAAGTCCAAGCATAAGCTCTTATAGTCAATGAAACAATTTGTTCCATTCCAGATGTAGGTGAACTTCACTTATAGTTAATGTTCTGCTTCTTTAAAACTCTCTATATTTCAACAAATATGAGATTAATCATCAAGTATCATATACTTATGATGAAGAAGTAGAAATTTAACTTTCTATAACTATATGGGTAAATAAGAAGTATTACTTCTTTCTTATATTTTGACCCTTTCAAAACTACGAGCAATTTTTGTTTTTCAACTTTTGAAATAATTGCTTCCCCTTTTTGCAATCGTGTTTAACCTTTCAAAGATAGAAAAAACAGAATTTGAATTTTATTCTTATCCATGTACATCTACTTGATAGGCTTAAACTATTCATCTTATAACATTGAGGTTGAATGATCATATCATTCTCCATCGTCGTTACCACTATGAGATATCCTATATCTACTCATTTGACCCAATGCTTCTGATAAGCGTTGTTTTTCAAATATAGACATAGAAAGTTGCTAGGAAATAACTGCTCGAGAATATACAATTTTTCTCATTCTTAAACAATTCTTAAATTTTGTACCAATTCAGAAACTCTTTTCTGAAAATTTTGTTCTTCATAAGAACTTTTAACAGTATAATAAAATTTATATGCTAAAGAAATTCTAAATACAGAAAATAAATAAAATAAATGTATCATGATTTAAAACATATTTAAATAGGTCTTATATTAAATACGTTCCCACTATTTTACTCAAATCAAATGACCTTCAAACATTTGACTCAGAAAATCCCGATGGAAGATTTTCTAGTGGATTGAAATCTTTATTTCACCTTGCTTTAAGTCAACGGGGGTTGTACTTAAAACTCAGCTATTTAGGTAGGAACATTTCCAATTGTATCCTATACAACTTTCAAATCAATTAGGTGAATAACTCTTATTCAAATCTATCATATAGATGTTGCCCGATTATAGCTTCTAAATTTATTCTAATCAAATTAAAATTAATTTAGTTAAGTTAGACCCAAAAAAACAACACTTGGGTAAATTGGATTACCGCACCGCAACTTACTAGTATAAAATATGCGCTTCACGGAGGTAAAACCCACATATTAGATATTAATCTTGAAGGGTGTTAAACTTTTGGAAATCATGAAACTTAATATTTTGATTTGAAGCATTTTTATTAAGTTTGATCTCACCTCACCACGGCTTATATATCATATATATTCGCACTCCAATCATTCAAGCATGCATAACAATTATACAAAATAAAAGTGACATGATTATGGCCTCCTAACTTTATGACTCTCTCAAGCCGATGAGAGAATCTAAACTAATCCTACAAACGACCTTGCTTCTCCAAGCTGGACCTCCAGGACTATCCTAACGCCTTCAGCCCTATTACCTACTTGTATTCTATTTACATTACATAATAAGAAACTCGTTTTACATACGAGGGAGTGGATGAGAAGAGAATGTACAAATAGAATATGAGAGAGAGGCACGACACGCAGGCCGTATTTCAAAATCCAAACAAAATAAAATAAAAAGGACTAAGGCCATAATCATTCACACACATAATAATAACAAACACACTTTTATTATTATTAAGGTCTTATAATTAAAATAAATTAAATTAAAATTTGACATATGATCACACTACGCAGATTAGCTGGGGGTTTAATTGAGTACCAAAATATATTATATTGAGTACAAAAATATATTATATTAAGTACAAAAATATCTCATATTATGTACTAAAATATATTTTATTGAGTACCAAAATATATTATATTATGTACCAAAATATATTTCAGATCAAGTACTAAAATATATTAGATTGCATACCAAAATATCTCAGATTGTGTTCCAAAATATTCTAGATTGCGTATTTCGCATCAACACTTGACACGTTTATGAACACCCAAATCGTTTCGGCAAATATTATGATCAAATCCAAAAGATCATATATGATATTGAAACTCTTTCAAATCATGATTCTTTTAAATTATAAACAAATCAAGTTAAAGTCATGCAAATCGATTAAATAATTTCAAAAGATCATATATGACATTGAAACTATTTCACATCATAATCTTTTAAATTAACTATCAATTTAGGATCGTTTATTACCTTTCAAACAACTTTTGAAAAACAATCCAAAAGGTAGAATTTTTATTTACTTAATTATAGTAATATTGACACTCAATAATTATTATAATTAAATCTGCTTTATTTAGGCAATCAATTTGTTTCCAAAACAAATTACAGGGCTAAAATTAAGCAAATATTTTATTACCAAATTCAAAAATCATATCTGATATTGAAAACTCTTTCAAAATCATGATCTTTTAAATTTACTACCTTTCTCCAATTAAATAAATTAATTAAACATAAATATTTTCAAGGATTGTTTGTTTAGCATGAACAACCGGATCTATGATGCTTCACCAGATTCGGATATTGAAGCTCACTCTCACGAATTGTTCAAATTCACAACAATCTCTTTGAAAACAATTGATCGAATGATACAACCATAATAATACAACGCTTGTATAGTTAGGTATCCTAATACAACAATCAAACATCAATAGTTTTAACAATTGTTTGTTCAGTATGGACAACCGGATCTTTGATGCTTCACTAGAATCGGTATTCGAAGCTCAATCTCACGAGTTGACTACAAATTCACAATCAATTATATAAAACCTATTGAACGAATGATATCATCAATATATCATATATAATGATGTTGTATTAAAATCATATATCACATATATGATATTGATCAATCAATTTTAATTAATATTTAAATTTAAATAATAAAATATTAACACTTAATATTCTATTTTATTAACGGATTTGCATTCCAAATTAATTCCTTATAGAATATCAAAATATTAGCAAATCAAATATTTGCGAAAATATTATTATCTCTTAAAACAATTTTAAAAGATAATCTAATTTGATTTGTTTCCAATCATGTTCCCGTCGATATGTATAACTGATATGTCGATACTTCACCAGAAACGGTTTCTGAAACATCAAACAAATCGAAAAGCCATGCACAGAAAACATGATACGATGCCAATTTTAATTCTCTTTATTATTTAATTCCGTTCAATATGTTTAATCAAATTAAAACATAAAGCGGTAACAAAGCAATCCGATTCAAGGTTTCGTAATTGGCTCTGATACCACTGAAGGAAAATCGAATACAACAGAAGGGAGTAGAAGCAGCGGAATAATTTCGATTTTCTTTCCTTGGATCATTACGAAATTCAAACATGAATCAGTGATTTGATTGTTACCTCGAAGTTTGGAATCTGAACGTTGGAAACTGGAAACTGGAATCTCGATCACAGCCAAGCAAGCAGCAAAGCCTCTAGCAAGTCCACACGAACAGTGCTCCTCCAAAACTCGGTGCTAGCCAATGAATGGGAAGTGCAGAGAAGAAGCGTTGCTCCAAAAACGTGTAACCAAAATCTTCATCACTAGAGTTCTATTTATAGAACTTCTAGTGTGCTCTGCAAGTCAGAAGTCACTATTTGGCTTCCGTAAGCCCAACAACGAGTTTAGTAATTTTGCTAACTAATTAGCGTCATTTACTAAACGCACCCCTTTATATAAGTCATACTTATATATATTTCTCTTTTGACTGTTCTTTGTGTGTGACCCTATAGGTTCTAGTCACGTTGGCAATAATATTAAATCTAATATTTAATACTATAAACAATGAGCGGTATCTAGCAACACATCATTGCTACCCAAGTGACAAGAATGTCAAGTGATCTGACGAAACCTTTCCATGATAATACTCATGTGTATAATTACTCTTTTGTCTCGATATCTTCATTGATCCCAAGGCATAGATATTTTGTCACCCTTGTATAGATCAATATTTATATTTCTTGATTCCAAAATATACTGAATAACGAATAAGTCCAATATCTTATATTGACTTAGTTCGGCATGGCCATGCAGTTTTACAGTCATATTTCATCAAGAGGCCTAAAGATATATCTCCTGTTTATGAGGAGGGACAAATCCCATCTAGGACACTCATGTCCCTCAGCATGATTCATCAAGTACCCATCAACCAACGTTATGGTTATCCTGTTACAGACAACGTTAGAATGGCAACAAAGCACTTGAGTCCACATCTAGGAATCATAGTGGTTTCAGGTCTAAGAGCGATATACATTATTATCATTGTGAGAATATCTTATGACAATATCATAACATACTATGTAGTATTCTCACGGTGGGTCAATCCAGTATAAATATTACTGCTAATACTTATACCTATGTATAGACTTAATATCTCATATCTATGACCCATGAGATGCGGTCATCAGTCTACATACATAATAGTCTCGATGCTTTATCATTATCCTTTATTCATATTAAAGCTTTGACTACGGATGCATTTAAGAATAGCGTTCTTTATGATAATGTAATCTCATGATTAAGTCACACTTAATTATATTATTACACGAACTATCTATTCTAAGGACTTTATTATTTTGAAACATAACAAAATCAATAAAGAAATGCCTTATTATTATATATATTCACAATATATATTTATATCAATATCATGATACAAAGCCAAACCCAATCAATATTGATTGGATATTAGGGCTTACTCCTACATACTGAATTTCACCAACATCCTGTTGTGAATCTCCATTTCAGAAGGCTTAGCATCTTTGTTCCCACCTAGAAGCGTGTTATAGTAGCTCTTTAGCATGACATCTTCCTTCTTGACTATTTCTTGGAATCTTCCCTCTGCATCCACTCTACAAGCTTTATCTATAACATCCTCAGTGATGGTTATAGGAATGCCCATCACTTCAGACCTTATTTCTAAGCTATCAAAAGAGGTAGGATTCAAATCCACGGTCATTTTCCCTTTCTTTGACCCAGCTTGTTTACTGACGACCTTTGCAGACTTTCCATTGTACATCTCATCCCTTAATCAAAAGTCCCTGACCAAGTTCACATAAGTTGGCCCATTCAACATCTTGAAGTACTCAGATAGCTTCTGAGTATCTACCAAACCTTCCATGTCCACTTCGTACTTCTTAAGTGAAGCGAAATCCATCGGTGATTCTATTTGAACTATTAAGGATTTCCATGGAATATTCATAGTCTTCTCTTTGTACACGGACCTACATTCTGATGCGCCTTGCATGCTAGAAGTAGATTCTGAAACTTTTTGTTGTGAGCTTGATGACGCCATTTGATGATTGAAGAAGGTTTGAAGAAGATGATGATTTTAGGGTTCTAGGGTTGAGAGAATGCGCTTACTTCACAATAGGTTTGAGAGCAAATGTGTTTGTTGTGAGTGAGTAGTGTGTGAATTGACAAAGTGTTAAGAGTAAAAACGTTTACAATTCAAAAGAGACAAACAAACATAACATTAATGACAAAATAGGGGGCGCGTGAAAAGTACTTTCAAAGCTATTGAATCATCATTGCCCTTTTAAGTTATACATCAATACATATATGCCACGTCAGAAGTTCTCAGAGTAACTACCAAGTTAGTTGGCCAGAAGTTACCATAAAAAGTAACTCCCAATGTTTCCACTAACTCCACTATTCAGAAGCATAAAATCCAGCTTCTGGACTTCTAATGCTGACGTCATCATCAAAAGCGATTTTTCCTCAGAACCTTAATAAAGAGCTTCTGATGGATTACTACTTCTGAACTAACTTCAGAACCTAAAATCCTATTCAGGAGCAAGCAAACATTTAATCAGACACAAAGTGCATGTTCAAATTTTTCTTTATAAAATCAAATCTTTCAACAGTTAAAGGCTTAGTAAATATATCAGCCCATTGATTTTCAGTATCAATGAATTGTATATCTAAAATTCCTTTTTGAACATAGTCTCTGATAAAATGGTGTTTGATTTCAATGTGCTTAGCTCTCGAATGCAAAATTGGATTTTTAGACAAACAAATAGCAGCAGTATTATCACAATAAATGGGAATACTGTTAGCAGTTATCTGATAGTCTTCCAACTGATGTTTCATCCAAAGTAGTTGTGTACAACAACTTGCAGCTGAAATGTATTCTGCTTCTGCTGTAGACATAGCAATAGTTGTTTGTCTTTTGCTAGCCCAGGATATAAGATTATCACCCAGAAATTGACAATTGCCACTGGTTGACTTTCTTTCAATCCTATCACCAGCATAATCGGCATCACAGAATCCAATTAGCTTATAATCTAAGGATTTCCTATAAAGGAGTCCAAGATTAGTTGTTCCTTTCAAATACCTGATGATTCTCTTGACAGCTGTCATATGAGATTCTCTAGGATCTGATTGGAATCTTGCACACAAGCATACACTGAATAAAATATCTGGCCTAGATGCAGTGAGGTATAACAAAGAACCAATCATACCTCTATACAACTTCTGATCAACTTTAGCTCCTTCATCTTCTTTGCTTAAGGTGCACGTAGGGTGCATTAGAGTGTTCATCACTTTACAATCTTCAAGCTTGAACTTCTTCAGAAGCTCCTTTGTATACTTTGATTGATGAACATAGACTCCTTCTTTGTATTGATTAATTTGAATGCCCAGGAAGAACTTCAGCTCTCCCATCATGCTCATTTCAAATTCATCCTGCATTAACTTAGAAAATTCCTTGCAAAGAGATACATTAGTAGAACCAAATATTATATCATCAACATATATTTGCACAACAAGAATATCTTTCCCAAGGGTCCTTCTGAAGAGTGTTGTATAACCTGTCCTCTTTTAAAATCATTTTTGATTAAGAAATTACTTAGTCTATCATACCAAGCTCTGGGAGCTTGTTTCAAGCCATATAGTGATTTCTTCAGTTTAAAAACATGGTCAGGATATTTAATATCCTCAAATCCAGGAGGTTGCTTGACATACACTTCTTCTTCTATTACTCCATTAAGAAATGCACTCTTGACATCCATTTGATATAATATTATGCCATGATTAACTGCATAGGAAAGAAGTAACTTGATTGCTTCCAATCTTGCAACTGGAGCAAAAGTTTCAGTGTAATCAATGCCTTCTTGTTGACTATACCCTTGTGCAACAAGTCTGGCTTTGTTTCTTGTTACTTCTCCTTGCTCATTCAGCTTGTTTCTGAATACCCATTTTGTTCCAATAATGTTCTTGTGCTGAGGTTTGGGTACCAGATCCCACACATCATTTCTTTGAAATTGATTCAACTCTTCTTGCATAGCTAAGATCCATCCATCATCTGAAAGTGCTTCATCAACTGTTGTAGGTTCAATCATTGAGATCAGTCCAATCATTGACTCTTCTTGTCTGAAGTATGATCTTGTTCTTCTTGGACTATCTTTGTCTCCAATGATTAGCTCCTCAGGATGTGAAGACTTGTGCTTGAAAGTGTTTCTGGGAGGATCTTCTTGATGTGAGCCATCTTGTGCTTCATCAGAAGCAGTTTCATCTTGCGCTTCTGATGTGGGTTCAGCTTCTGGACTATCTTCAGATTCAGCTATCTGATCAGGTTCTGGAGTTTCTTCAGGATCCTGTATCTCTGCAAAACTTTCACCTTGCTTTGAAGTTTTATCTTCAAGATCTTTGTCATCAAATTTAACGTGCATAGATTCTTCAACACAGAGTGTCTCTGAATTATACACTATGTATGCCTTTGACCTTTCAGAGTAACCTAAAAAGATTCCTCTTTGGGCCTTGGCATCAAATTTCTTTAGGTAGAGCTTGTTGTTCAGAATGTAACATGTACATCCAAATTGATGAAAGTAAGAGATATTGGGTTTTCTTCCTTTAAAGAGTTCATATGCTGTTTTCTCCAAAATAGGTCTAATATAGATCCTGTTTTGAACATAACATGTTGTATTCACTGCTTCTGCCCAAAAATGTTTAGCCAAATTGTTTTCATGGATCATGGTTCTGGCCATTTCTTGTAAAGTTCTATTCTTTCTCTCTACAACCCCATTTTGTTGTGGAGTTCTAGGAGAAGAGAATTCATGGATAATTCCATGTTTTTCACAAAAAGCTTCAAATGGCTCATTTTCAAATTCTCCACCATGATCACTTCTGATTTTCAAAATCTTTGACTCTTTTTCAGTTTGAATCAGTGTGCAGAAGTTACTGAATACATCATATGCATGATCCTTACTTTTCAGGAATTTCACCCAAGTCCATCTGCTGTAATTATCAACAATGACTAATCCATATTTACTTCCATATAAGGATGCAGTACTCACTGGTCCAAATAAGTCAATATGAAGTAGTTCTAAGGGTCTGGAGGTTGAAACAATGTCTTTGGTTTTAAAAGATGATTTCACAATTTCCCCTCTCTGACATGCACCACAGAGTGCATCTGAATAATAGTCAATGTCTGGTAGGCCTTTGACAAGTTGTAACTTACTAAGCTTAGAGATTAATCTCCAGTTAGCATGTCCCAACCTTCTGTGCCACATCCACTTCTTATCATTCACTGATAGAAGGCAAATTACCTTCTGATCAGCCAGTTCAGAAAAATTGATTTTGTAGACATTGTCAACTCTCTTTCCCTTGAACACAATGGATTTGTCTTCCTTGTTGATTACTGTACAGTTGGTTTTCTCAAAAATCACATCATAACCATTATCAC
The DNA here is from genome assembly GCF_051527215.1 of Medicago sativa. NCBI lineage: Eukaryota > Viridiplantae > Streptophyta > Magnoliopsida > Fabales > Fabaceae > Medicago > Medicago sativa. Next base: position 32,290,661 of record NC_140755.1, on the reverse strand, counting down.
AAAATTGACTAATGCTCAAAAGGTTATGTTCAAGACCATCTACCAACCATACATTATTAATTGAGGTAGAGGAATTACCAATAGTTCCTGTACCTATGATCTTGCCTGACTGGTTGCCTCCAAATTTCACATTTCCTCCCTCTTTCATTGTTAGGCTGAGGAAACGGGACTTCTCTCCTGTCATGTGTCTTGAGCAACCGCTGTCTATGTACCATGATCTTTGCTTTGGCACTGCTCTTAGACATACCTGCATTATTGACATTTTTAGATTTAGGTACCCATTGTCCTATGGGTCCTGGAAGGTTAGTACTTAAGGCTTTACTCTTCACTTCTTGTACCTTGTGCTGTGAGTTGGGTTGCTTCTGATTAACCATCACCTTAGGTTTTGGTACTTCAGAAGCAGTAACTGTCTTCTTCTGAAACTTAGACTTCAGAACATCAGATTTTGGTTTCACCAGACTCTGAGGAATAGGTTCTGATCTTTTCAGGATCCTAACCTTTGAAGTCTTGGAATCAGATTTGATCATAGCCTTTGACTTAGAGTTCTTTGGCTTTGAAGTAATCTTAGCCTTAGAACTAGAAGTTTCAGGTTCTGATTGAACAACAGTTTCCAACTCAGCACCTTCTGGTACAAAGAAGGTTTTCAGACCTTCCTTGATGCATTCACAACAAGATTTTAGATTGGTTTTCTCAAGTTTCACTTCTGGAAAACCAATTCCTCTGCCATTGTTCTTGTAAATGCTATAAATCATAGAAGTCACTCTGCTTCTGTCAATGCCATATATAATAAAATCTTCAAGAGCAATTTCATGGTTACTTAAAGGTTTTTCATTACACTTTTCTTGTAGCTTCTGACATAAGAACCTGAGCTGATCTTCATACGTTTTACACATGAAGTCAAAGCCCCTAAGTCCTTGTTCGGAAGCTTTCAGATCCAATAGAGTTGATTTTTGCTGTTTTACCAAATCAGCATATTTTTCTTTTAAATCCTTCAACTCATTGGTTCTTACTTCAAAATGTGTAAGAAGTTCTTTAAGTGACTCAACAAGTTCATCTCTGGGAATTTTGGAATATACCTCGTTTTCATCTTCTGAGTATGAATCTGATCCAGCTTCTGAAGTTGTTGTTGCTACCAACCCAACAACTACCTTTGCATCTTCATCAGCTTCCTCTTTATCAGATCCAGATTCACTTCCCAAATCATCCTAGGTTGCCATTAAACTCTACTTGATCTGCTTCTCGAATTTGCTTGGTTTGAATGTAGACCTCTTTGACTTGTCCTTTGTCTTTTCTTTTTGAAGATCAGGGCATTCAGCAATGAAGTGTCCAGGCTTCTTATAGTTGAAGCATCCCTTTTGATCTTCTTTCCTTGAGCTTCTAGAGTTGCTCCTCTTGGTTAGAAACTTTCTGTTCTTCTTGGCCAGATACTGAAGTCTGTTTGAGAGCATGGCCGTTTCAGCAGCATCTGGTTCAGAATCTGAACTTGATTGTTCTTCCTCTTCAGATTCAACCACTTTGAGAGCTTTTGATGACTTGCCTTTGGATGGAAGAGCTATTGATTTACTCTTCTTAGTAGACTCATGTTCATTAAGACTTAACTCATGAACTTTGAGAGAACTAACAAGATCTTCGACACTTAAAGTGTTTAAATCTTTAGCTTCCTCAATGGCAGTCACCTTTGGTCTCCATCTTGCAGGCAAGCTTCTGAGTATCTTGCTCACATGGTCAGAAGCAACATAGCTATTCTTTAGAATTTGTAGCCCAGAGACTAAGGTTTGAAACCTTGAGTACATCTCCTCAATAGTTTCATCATCCTTCATCTTGAATAACTCGTACTGATGTACAAGCATGAGAGCTTTAGCTTCTTTGACCTTCTTGCTGCCTTTGTAGTTTGAACAGAGAGAAGCAAACATAGCTTTAGCAGTGGATTTGTCACTCATCTTCATGTACTCTGCTTTGGGTATGGCAGTGATAAGGGCTCCTCTGATAATATGATGCTTCTTGTAGAGTTTCTTCAGCTCTGGAGTATGTTTCTTTCTATCCACATCAGCTCCTTCTTCATCAAGGACAAGGTCACCAACACCATCTTCTAGAATATCCCATAGTTCTTCATCTAAGCTCATGATATAACTATAGAAGTTGGTTTTCCACCAAGAAAATTCTTCAGCATCTCCGTTGAACTTTGGAATCTTTCCAACACTGGATTTCTTACTATCACTATAATCATCTGAGACATTTTTATAGCTAGTATCACCAGAACTAGTAGGAGGAGGAGTAGACATGTTTTTCTCAGATCTTTGACTGTTGCACGGTTAAGTGTTACACAACAGACCAAGGCTCTAGATACCAATTGAAGGTGAGAAAAACACAAGAAGGGGGGGTTGAATTGTGTTTTGGAAAATTCTTCGTTTCTCCTAAAAACTGAACACACTAGTCAGAAGCTTAGTGAAACAGCTTCTGAAGTGGTTATCAGAATCTAAATGCAGCGGAATAAAACAGAAAGAGAAGAAGAACGACACAAAGCAATTATACTGGTTCCTTCCACAAACCGGAAGTAGTCCAGTCCCCCTTGCACTTCCAAGGAGATTTCACTAAGAGTAATATCTGATTACAATTGCTCAAGCCCACAAGCAAGAGACTTCCTTTGCTCAAGCACACAAGCAAGAGACTTCCTTTGCTCAAGAACACAATCAAGAGACTTCCTGCTCAAGCACAACTGCAAGAGACTTCTAGCTAAACAAAATTACACAAAAAATTGTTTAAGGTTGAACACTTGATATACAATCAGAGGTGCTCACAATACAAATCAGATACAGACTCAATGACTTAAGAATTTCTAAGATATGACTTTGAGACACAGAAATTCTAAGTGAATGCAAAACAATTTCAGCAGAGGTTTGGCACTTGTAAAAATGTTGAGAGTCTTTCGTTCAGCATTAGCGTTCTTGCATTACCAAATCTCTAAGTCTTCACTCCTTTATATAGAGGTGTGAAAGAGACGTTGTGAAATTGCCAGCACATCAAAGAGTCATTGTTGAAGCTTGATCTTTCACCAATGATCTTTTGCCTGATTTGGTTGTTGTCCTATGAAGAACCAATTTGAAATCCATTCCTTATCCAAAGGAACATCTATGCTGGCGAAGCCGTATTCTGGAGCTGTTTTCTTGTCTTGTAGCGTGGACACAAAACAGAGTTGTGGAGAAGGTGGTTGTACAGTTCGTACAAAGTACAATGTCAACGCTTTCGTTCAAATTGCAAGCACATGCCTTCAAACACCTTTGAAATGACCGTTGCAAAATTCCACTAGTTTTGTTGTGTTTTCGAATCCAATAGACAGCTTTTGCAGTGATGATTCTTCAATCCTTGAATCTTTTGCAAATCCAGTTGATCTTCAGCTTCTGGTGAAATGACTTCTGATGAGGCAGCTTCTGATGATGCAGCTTCTGATTGAAACAACTTCTGATAACGCAGCTTCTGATGATGTGGCTTCTGGACCTCTTGTCTTCAGGAGCACTATTCTTCAGAAGCACTTTACTAACTTCAGGAGCGGCTTTACTTCAGGAGCGCTTTTTCTCTTCAGGAGCGAGTTGCCTTCAGAATCACTAAGCTTCAATTTTGTTGCTTCCTTTTGCTCTTTATTTGCTCACTCAGAACCAATAAATGATGTAACTTTTTGATTAAGGTCCTGTACACTTGAATAAATATTAGCTAGTCCAATTTACAATTTTTAATACCTTGTTATCATCAAAACTCTTTAAGGTTCATTGTTAAACACATTTTGTTCCAACACACTTGTCACTTAATCTTGCTTAACCTCATTAATTTCTCTTACACAAATACACAACTGTTCTTACAATTGATCCTGATTGGTTTCTACCACATTTACATTAATCCACATCAGCACATTGTTAAAAGCAAATCATGCACATCTTTTCTCACATAAAGAACAATCAACTCATTCTTCTTATTTGAGCAACAATCGTGGTTACTGGTTAGGTTACTCCTCCTCTTTTGAATTCTTTCAATATTTTTCTTTCAAATTATTTCAGTTCTCCTTCAAAATCAAAATAAAAGAGAAGAGCTCTCTATTCATTCCAAGTATGTGTCTCCCTCAACTCTCTAATCCGCTCCCCATTTCCTCCTTTTTGACTCACTCTTTCTTTCTCATTTTTCTCCTCTTCAATCTCCCATTCTCTCACTTTTATTTCATTAACAAACCTCCCGTACTCAAACCATTTTTAGGGCCAATTTTTTTGATAAAATCTATGACCACACACGACATTTTTTACGAGGAAATGAATATTTTGTAGTTTTATTTTTGGATTAAATTTGTTTTATTCTATAAATCTTTTTATTTCTTTGTTTGTGTTTCCATTTTAACCTAATTTTTATCTTCTGATGATTCAAGATTATTGAGTTTGGTTTTATGTTTACCCTTTTTCTAGAGCATCGATCTTAATATGGAAGTTTTTTTTTTATTTTTTTGTTTAACACGATGCTTTTTAATTTTTTTTTGGAGGAATTTGGAAGTCCATCGTAAATATTGACGTTATAATGTGTATAATCATTTTGCTACTAAGTTCTTTGGGAAATTGTGTTGCTGATGTTAGTAAATATGTTGGAATGGTAAATGATAAATAAAAAGTAGTCCATGTTGAGTGTATGAATCATGATGAAAAATTTAATAATAAATCGTAAATATTTTGAATTATACATTTACATGAACAAAATGCAATTATATGAAAAAACATTTATTCTAAAAAATATACTTATAATTAATTTCAAGGTTTTTTTTGATATTTTTTTATGAAGAAAAAAATAATTCTACTATATCAATGTGAAAAATTGTGTTTTTATTGTGTAGAAAGAGTGATTTTATTGTGAATTATACCAATTTACGATAAGTTAATCAATAGTTAGCATTTCATTTAACCAATAATAATTTAAATGGCTATTTTTTTAGATTAAAGATCCCTACTCTATCATATTTTTCAAGAATATTTTAAAAAAATAAAAAAAGTGCTCAATATGAAAAAATAATAATGTTTTTACAGTGATATAATTTTTTTTTATATTTTATACACGTTTATATTTTAAAAAAATATGTTTTTTTCTTTAAATAAAAAGTTACATATTAAATAATGACAAATTAATTTGACAAATTAATGATGATTGATTAAGATGATGAAAAAAGAAATTCAAACATGAGAGAAATGACAAGGAAAAAGAGTGAGTTGTTGGTAATTTTATGGATTTGTTTAAGGAGTTGGATATTACTAAGTAATTATGTTACCAAAAACATTTGACTCATTCAAAAAGCCAACATCAATTTAAAATGATTAATAAACATGTATTTTTCAACTCAGCATAACATATCTACGTCTTTACTTTGTTAGATCCCACCAAAGACTAAAAGTGAAGGATGTTGAAATAATAGATGTTGAATAAATAAATTTATCGTCTTGACAAAAAAAATTGATGAAAGTAAACGACTTCTAAAATCTAAAATTTAAAATAAAAAAATTGACCAAATGACACCCAAAAACTAGCAAAACAAAACATCATAATGTTGGGAATTCAAAAATCCTACATTGGGTTGTATCATTGCATTGGTCTAAAAGACACAACAAATGATATTGACACCACATTTTCTTCCAAATTATTTAGACACATGTATATGATTCATCTCACTTATATCTTATTCAACATCTACTCTACCATCCATTGTAGAATTTTAACTTTAACATCTCTTCCACAAATGTGCGATTATCATGTCTGTAATTATGTGACATAGCCAAATAAGGTCACACTGAGGTACAACATGGTCAATAAGGTGGATTGGTGGTCACTTAATGAAGGGGTATTTTTGTTCCTTTATTTCATTAGATAAGATAAAGGAAATTAGAAAAAGAAAGAAGATGAAAAAGAAATTTGAGATTGAGAGAAATTATACTGGCAAAAAAAATAAGAATTGTGTGTTTTGTCAATGAGGTTATAAAGAATGGTGTAATCCCGGAAGTTAATCCCTTACTAACCCGATGAAAACCTAGCTAAGGCACATCGGACTCCCTCAATGACATGCGGGCCCCCTTACGAGCTTATCCCGTTCCCCTTGGAGAACCTCTCGAATCCAACCTAGCGTGGATCAAAGAGACACGACACATACTCTTGCTTACTCAATGAAATGCGGGCCCCCCTTGCGGAGCTTATCCCGTTCCCCTTGGAGAACCCCTTGAATCCAACCTAATGTGGATTACAAGAGACATGCCACCTACATCATTTATTAAAGTCTTGGTCTTACTTATTCATGAAAGGTTAAACCTATACATGTTTTCTTATTTACCTCGGATCCTTAATCGATCCGACTAATGGTAAACTACATACTTACTCGTTTACCACGGGTCCATGAACTACCCGTTTAGCGTTAAACTATCTACATATTCGTACTCGTACAAAGTGAAGGAATTAACTTAAGTATCCACGGCTTAACATGCTTGCATGGTCGTTCTTATTCATATGCGAAGAGAATACACTAAACACTTCGAGTCTTAACTTACATAAGGCTCATGCTTAGCATTCTAGTTCTCGACAAACTATGTCGAGGCTCTACATTCATTCCCTTACTTAAAGATTAGATTGTTACCCGACTTATATCATATCATTCTCTCATAAGCCATGCTTTACCAATATGTTAAAATGCTTGCTTCATCCTCAAGGAAACCTTTTAAAAGATTATCAAATGGGACCTTGGTTTGAGGGGTTTACTTTCATAAAATGACTGCACCGAGAAAAACCGGCACGAAAAACACCAAAACTGCCTGAAACGAGCAAACAGTACATTTTTGCACTGTTTACTCGCCTAGGCGAGTTGAAGGCGAGCAGAACATTGGTTATGTTCCTTTTTGCTCGCTGTGGCAAGTAATAGCTCGCCCCAACGAGTTATGATAGTTCAGAACATGTAAAAATGGCATTTTTGGCTCAAAAACCTCAAAACCAAGTGACCCAAACATATTTGAACTTATTTGATCATAGGATACTTAGAAAACATTCATAAGACAAGTATTCACATGTTTAGCAAGCATGGCATAAAAAGGGCAACTAATCTCATACATAATAATTCCTAAATTTCATAACTTTCCTTACAAGTTAAACACATAATCCCAAGGGTGGAAAACTATCTATAGATCTCACCTAACAAGTTTCTTGTGACTGCTCCAAGTTCCAAGCTCAAGCAAACCAAACCCCAGCTCTTGATTCATCGACATCCATAGCCTTAGCTCATCACTCCAACTTCAAATCACCTTTCTCTTTGATTCTTGACCATGAAGAAACCATAACTTGCTCAAGTTCAAGCTCCAACTTTACCAAAAACCAAAACCCTAACCTTGAATCTCTTCTTGAGAGGAGAAGAATTGGAAACAAGCTTAATCCAAATTGCCAATCTCTTGTAGGATCATAGAGGAACCAAATCTTGATCATAAATCATTGAGGAAGAAGGTTTAATGAGTTGATGAGGATGGGAGAGGGAGAGAGAGGCCGATGGTTAGAGAGAAGGGAGAGCAAATCTCTTTTCTCAAACCTAGAGAGAGAAAGAGCAAGAAATTATGAAGAATTTTGGCCCAATTCCACTTAAATACTCCTTTGGCAAGAAAGTACCAAAACGCCCTTCGTCTTAAACGTGTTTAATCCGTCTCTGATACTTAACTCGTATTAGCTGACATCACGTACTAAACATTCCCCGACATACTTACTTTGCATAACTTATAAAATTTTCAATTACTACTTTTGGTCCCTATTTTTAATTTAATTTTTGTATTTTTTAATGAAACTGTGCAGAAATGTGTAAAATATTCTAAAAAAAATTAGAATTTTTTAACAAAACACAAATTAAATATGAATTTTTAAGTGTAAAAAATATAAAAATTCATATTAAATTCATGTAGAACAATACATGATAAACTTATATGATATCGAACCCATTTGAAGAGTAAAATTGGAGATCAATATTGAACAACACAAAACATATAAGGTAGAACAATACATGATAAACTTATATGATATTGAACAATATTTGATTTTATACAATTTTTATGGACAAAAGACTATTTTTGTATTTCCGACACCTTGTAGTTGAGACAAAAAATTGTGTTGTGATTTAATGAGAGATAATAATTTTAGTTTTTGTCGTGTCTCTTACCTCTAACTTATTATGTTATTTTAAAACAATTGTACAAGTGAAGTTGTCTTATCCTTTATTTGTTACTAGATCAAACACAATGTTAGGGGCTGCATTTTAATATCTTTTTTATATGCACCTCGTGGTCATTTTCTAGACTCTAGTGCTATTCTACAAGAAGATTGTCATTTTTTTTGGGAAACGTTAACGAGTGCCTCCGGGGCACTCTTTAAGCACTTTAAATAGGAAGTTTTTAATGACAAGTTGTGTTTTAAATGCATTAGAAATTGTAATAGTTGACTTTTACAAGAATAATTACTAAATTTGGGTTGCTTAAAGAGTACTCCGGGGGCACTAAGACCTTTTTTTTTTTTTTATATGCACCACAGTCTACGGAGGTCGATTAAATTGATATTTATATTTTCCTCGTGGGTTTTTCTTCTTTCTGACATTCGAAAAAGAAAAAACCCTTTCCTCCTTATCTTTTCCTTTACTTTTGAATTTGTATCAAAATATAAACACCGACATTCAATCACATAGCTACATGATTCATGCAAGGTACTTTATATAAAGGAGTTTTTGATCCTATAAATACCCTTTATATATTTGGAAAATACTTGGGTGACATTGGGAAGCATTTGGGTGACATTATGTCACCGTGACATTAAATCTGGGCCACACAACACACATTGCCACACAACATCTGGGCCACACAACACATACAACACATCTGGGCCACACAACACAACACATTTGTGTGGCTCAGATTTAATGTCACGGTGACTTATTTGGAAAATACTTGGGTGACATTAAGTCACCGCCCACAAAAATGGTGACATATATTTCTGACTCCTACATCTACAGCAACCAAAGTTACTACACAAAAATGGAGATAAAGTCCATTTTCCTCCTCCTCCTCTTCCTCCCTTCCTTAGCCTTTTGTCTTTCTCCACCACCACGCCCACGCCTCTGCCACCCAGACGACGAAAAAGTCCTCCTCAAGATCAAAGATTACTTCCACAATACAAGCCTCTTCTCAACCTAGATCCCACACACAGACTGTTGCAAGTGGCGTATAGTCTCATGCAAGAAAATCCCAAAAACAAACATCCATCGTGTCAACTTCCTTGAGATCGATGGCGCTGACGATCTCGTCGGTACAATCCCGCCCCTCATCGCAGATCTACCTTACCTCGAGACCCTCATTTTCCGCCTCCTCCCTAACCTCACTGGTCCTATTCCTCAAGCCATTGCAAGACTGACTCACCTTAAATTCGTCCTCCTTAATTGGAACAGCCTAACTGGTCCTGTCCCCGATTACTTTAGCAAACTAACCAATTTAGCCACCTTAGGGCTTAATAACAACCATTTAACCGGTCCAATTTAGCCACCTTAGGGCTTAAGAAGTTTCAAGTTATGAGATTAGCACGGGTGTCCATACTAGTAAATACTATTTTTTTAAAAAAAGCTAATTACTCCCTCATCATTGATACATAAAAAAACACAAGATAAATATTTGTCATTGATAATATAAAAAATATGGAATAAATTTTTGTCACTGATAATTATAATTTATTATAAAAACACGAGACAAATGTTTGTCACTGATTAATAAGTTAGATTTATTATCTTAATTAAATAACGTAATCTTCGTCTTATTTTAATTGTCGCTTTAGAATTTTTTATGTTTTACAATAATTATCATTTTAGAATGTCGCTGCAATATTTATTATTTTTTCACAATATTAAACTCTTATTTATTGAAATCCACTTCAGTTAACTACTCCGTTAGTAAAAGTTTTGTTAAAAAAATATAATTAATGAAGATGTTTTAGTAAATTTTACTAATTTTATCAATAAAATAAAATTAACTAATCATTTTTTAAAAACCGCATGCAATTTAAAAACGACTCTGAAAATAAGATAGTGAGTAGTTTTTTAAGATGTGTAAAAGTGAAAAAGTGCTGTGGTTTTGTGTCTAAGTAGCTAGCGTGATTTTGAAAAACAGGAGGTGTATCAGTAATGCCGTTATATTGTATTATACTCCATCCGTCCCTATATCTAAGCACCCATTTGACTTTATTTTTGTCCCTAAATGTAAACCCCTTTTCAAATTACTAGATGCATTTATTATTTTTTTCCTAAACATACCCCTAATTAATACTACTAACTTATCTTGAAATATGAAAAGTCAAATTTTAGACACATACAAACAAAGGACAATTTGGTAATATTAACACACAAAACAGACACATTAATTACACTGACAACTTTTCTTAAGAAATGTGAAAAAGACAATGGATGCCTACGTTAAGGGACGGAGGGAGTATTTTATTTGGACAATGGAAGAAATTAAAACATGGTATAAAACCTGCTAAACTGTCACGTGCAGGTTAGAATCCAATTGCACCATCATGGAAAATTTTCCACTTTCCCATGTGAAATGGCACATTCATACATTGATTGAGATTAAAACTGTGTTGTTTAAGTTTTATAACACCAAATCCATTATCTCTCATATTGAGTCTAAGTCATTTTTTTCTCTATTATGTTTTTGGTATTTTTTTCTCTCTCGCTTTTAATACCAGAGTGAGAGTCAAAAAGAAATTGTTATGGAGTTGGAGTGCTCAAAAAGTAACTTTGGCAGTAGTGTTAGACTTTAGATTATAATTTGTTTTGTTTAAGGAAGATTTAGAGTTTGTTATGAGCGCACATTGACTTGATGGTGCACCGGTTGACCATATATTAACTGGTCTACGTCCATGACATTATGGAGCACTTTGATTGCAAGCATTCGGCCACTAAGACGATGTTAATTTTTGTGTGTATATGTAAAAAAAATTGATGAGTTTGGTTAGAGAAAAAGAAAACCCGTTTTTAAGAAATAAAAATAATACTCCCTCCGTCCTACAATAGATGACCTAGTTGACAATGTACAATATTGATTTAATATACTTTGACTGTATTTTTCTACTAATATACAAAGATAAACAGTATCATGTAAGATGTTGTTGGATTCGTCTCGATGAGTATTTTTAAAGTATTAAATTTTCATATTTTTTTTCTAATAGAGAAATGAAGATATTAAAGATAAAAAATATGCATTGATATTTGTGACAGAGTCAACTGTGTCAAGTAATATGGGACGGAGGGAGTAACAAGTCTTTAACAAAACTCTCTCTCTCTCTCCATCTCTTTTGTGAGCCGTCGGCTGAAACCCTAGTTAAAACTAAACCATGAACCATGGATGTAAATGATATGTCTCAAAGTGCATGTATGGCTTTGAGATAATAATTCTACTTCTGAATTCCTTAACATGTGCTTTAAGGTCACAAGTTAGCATGATAAAAAAGAGTATTCCTTTATGATGATGAATATGTTAATTATTAGGACCATATTAAATCTTTTTTTTTCAATTCTAAAAAATTGATAATTGATTTTTTTTTCTTCTGATTAATGTAATTCCATCGAATGTTGGGTCTTCATAAATTTTGGGTCTACACGAATTTATGCATTTGATTGTACTTTTGTTACAAACATTGTTTTTACTTTCAACATTTCTCACACCATTTTCGATATTCATCGGTGCAATTCAAAACTCTTCCTTAAATATTACTTTTTGTATCCATCAATCTTTAATTCTAGCAATATAAATAAGGGAAATGCTAACCGGTGCCCTCGGGGCACTGGTTAGGATACTAAAAAAAGAAATTTTATAGTAATTAATGTAGTGAAAATTATGTAATTAATCCATAAAATGTTTCCTTTTTTAGTAATGCTTACCTTTTATGGTGTGCTTAACCAGTGCTCCGGGGGCACCAGTTAGCATGACCCTTTCTTCAAGCAGCTTGATTATCTCATTTTTTTTTTTTTTTTACATTTTTAATGATTTGAATATTTCCTCTATCTTTGAAAAATTTGTAAAAAGAAATATTGGAAGAAAAATTTTGTTGTAACCAAAAAAAGAATGAACATTTTTGCAATCAATTTTGTGAATTAACATATCAATTATAATCAATAATCAGTTATAATAAAATTCGTATTACATCATTTTTTCAATGCCAAAATTATGTAAAACTGATTTCTCCTTAAAATGTCCATCTCTCTTATATAAAAAAAATAGGGTTAAATATGTTTTTGGTCCCTATAAATATGTCAACTTTTCGTTTTATTCCCTCTAAAATTTTCTTTCAACTTTTAGTCCCTATAAAATTTTCAATCACTACTTTTGGTCCCTATTTTTAATTTAATTTTTGTATTTTTTTAATGAAACTGTGCAGAAATGTGTAAAATATTCTAAAAAAAATTAGAATTTTTTAACAAAACACAAATTAAATATGAATTTTTAACTGTAAAAAATATAAAATTTCATATTAAATTCATGTAGAACAATACATGATAAACTTATATGATATTGAACCCATTTGAAGAGTAAAATTGGAGATCAATATTGAACAACACAAAACATATAAGGTAGAACAATACATGATAAATTTATATGATATTGATCAATATTTGATTCTATACAGTTTTTATGGACAAAAGTATTTCCGACACCTTGTACTTGAGACAAAAAATTGTGTTGTGATTTAATGAGAGATAATAATTTTAGTTTTTGTCGTGTCTCTTACCTCTAACTTATCATGTTATTTTAAAACAATTGTACAACTGAAATTGACTTATCATTTATTTGTTCTTAGATCAAACGCAATGTCAGGGGCTGTCATTTTAATATGCACCTCGTGGTCATTTCTAGACTCTAGTGCTATTATACAAGAAGATGGTCATTTTTTTTTAGCTGTGCTATATCTCGCGATAAGCATGCTCACGAACGTATCACGAATGCGCTTTTTCTTATATTTCTTTCCTATATAACAACTATTAACAAAACTAAAAGATCACATACCATGTGTTTTATCACATGTGTTTTATCAAAATGAAAAAAGGACCCACCCTTGAGAAAGAAAAAACAATCCACCGTCACACCGTTTTTCTAGATTAATTTTTAAGCCAACGTGTTGCTAAATCTATCTATTGCAAAAATAAGAAGCTATATATACAATCAGTTCAACCCAACTAAATGTAGTTTCATAACACTTATAGCAACTTTAAAATGCAATCATCAGCAATGAAGCGAGGTGAGATATATGGTCGTGGTCTTATTTTAGAGTTAAGAAGAAGTGAAAATAACGCAAACTGATGGGCTAATATCGCTCGGGACAAATTCGCGATTAATATTGTCGCTATTTCCAGCATTACTCTTTTTTTTTTTTTTTTTTATATGCACCACAGTCTACGGAGGTCGATTAGTTCCCACGTTTCTCATGCATTCAATTAAATTGATATTTATATTATATTTTCCTCGTGGGTTTTTCTTCTTTCTGACATTCGAAAAAGAAAAAACTTTTTCCTCCTTATCTTTTCCTTTACTTTTGAATTTGTATCAAGATATAAACATTTTCCCAAATGCTATTTATCAAGAAAAAAAATATCAAGAATTCTTCAAGAATAAAGAGTAGTCAATCACAATGCACTATTTGCCACAATTCAAGGAGGTGTGGCTAAAAAATAGGAAGTGGACAAATAAATCATGCAATTAAAACTTGCCACATGTGTCTTGAAAAATTTTTGATGCTATTTTTCTAGATAAATAACATTTTCCCATTTAACTACATGATTCATGCAAGGTACTTTATATAAAGGAGTTTTGGATTCTATAAATACCCTTTATATATTTCTAACTCCAACTTCAACAGCCACCGAAGTTACTACACAAAATGGAGATAAAGTCCATTTTCCTCCTCCTCCTCCTCTTCCTCCCTTCCTTAACTTTCTCTCTAATTTCTTCACCACCACGCCCAAACCTCTGCCACCCGGACGACGAAAAAGTCCTCCTCAAGATCAAAGACTACTTCCACAATACAAGCCTCTTCTCAACCTGGATCCCACACACAGACTGTTGCAAATGGCGTATAGTCTCTTGCAAGAAAATCCCAAAAACAACCATCCATCGTGTCAACTTCCTTGAGATAGATGGCGCTGATGATCTTGTCGGTACAATTCCGCCCCTCATCGCCGATCTACCTTACCTCGAGACCCTCATTTTCCGCCTCCTCCCTAACCTCACTGGTCCTATTCCTCAAGCCATTGCAAGACTGCCTCACCTTAAATTGGTCCTCCTTAATTGGAACAGCCTAACTGGTCCTATCCCTGATTACTTTAGCAAACTCACCAATTTAGCCACCTTAGGGCTTAATAACAACCATTTAACCGGTCCAATTCCCGCTTACCTCGGCCGCCTTCCTAAACTTCAAGGACTAGACTTGTACGACAACCATTTAACCGGTCCAATACCGGACACCTTCGGGTCATTCAAGCCTGGTTCTCAGGTCTCCTTGTCCAACAACTTGTTATCAGGGCCAATCCCAAGATCGTTGGGCACAGTTAATTTCAGTATTTTCGAGGCTGCTGGGAACCGGTTGACCGGTGATGCATCTTTCTTGTTCGGGAAAAGTAAGACTGAGTTAGCTCACCTGGACTTGTCGCGAAACAAGTTGTCGTTCGACCTCGGTAAGGTGGTGATGCCAGTGGGACAACTGGACTCGAATTTGCTTGTCTTGCGGTTGGAAAATAACATGATATATGGAAAGTTGCCAGCTTGGTTAGGCCAAGTGCCAGGGTTGTACAATTTCAACGTGAGCTACAACCAGCTTTGTGGTCCTATACCGACGATTGGAGGGAAGTTGCAAGGGTTTGATGCATCGTCGTTTTCGCATAATAAGTGCTTGTGTGGTTCTCCTTTGCCCCCTTGTAAGTGAGTAATTAGTACTCTCTCGGTTACACATTTATCGGCCTCATTTGACATGGGTCATCTGTAAGAAAATGTGTTAAAATTAAAATAATAGTAACAATGTTGGGTGTGGAACTCTTTTTTGAGTAAGGGTAATATGGGATCCTATCTAGCTTCATGGAAAGTTTGTTAGGATTCTCTTTCACTAATTTCAGGTATTGACTGCGGCAGAGAAGTTTTAGCTAATGTTCCTGCTAGTTCTTACACCAAAAACTTATATCCATCAACTCTTCACAATTTTTTGCCAACATAACATTCAGGAAGCCTGTTTTAAGGATTGAAATGATCAACATTTGAATGTCATATCCATCAGCAAAAGAAATAACAGTCCAGAAGGCAATGAAAATGAGTAAATGACATTTCTTGCTCAAATACCAAAATTGCAAGCAATTTATAACTATTACTAGATACAGAAAATTGGCATTTTACTAAACACCATGATTAGCCCAGCCACCTTATCTAATATAATATGCAAAAGTCAATGACAATTGTTCCTAATAATACAAAGGAAATGCTAATTTGAGTCCTTAGCGCTAAAACCACACTGAATCCATTACATATGCACAGTAAACCTTGATGAAGTAACATTTAAGACAAAAGGAATATGCAGAAAACTAACTATTAAAAAAATGAAGTTAAAGCGGGAAAGAAAAGGTAGGAACTAGGAACTACCTCATCACCAAGGAGGGGGAGGTTGCTGCTAGACATGAAAATGAAACTAGAAAATAAAAGTTGTTGCAGAGACCACTAACAAAGAAATAGAGAAAATTGATAATCCAATTACTTTTTTATATTTTTATTTTAAGATCAGCGAATTTCCACACTAACAAAGTTGTTGCAGTGGCATTGCCAAGACCCTAGGTTATATATATATATATATAATGGATACATTTACTCCAAGAGTAAGTCTAAAGAGTTACTCCAAATCTTAACCTTTAATTGTATTCTATTTGGTTATGAGTTCGGGAGACAATATGTCCCTCCAGCTGTCAAGTTTCACCTATTGATCACTCTAAGGTTATATGCAATTTTAAAGGGTGTAGGGTCGTCAAACCGACATATGTCAATAGGTGTATGCAAGGGATATTTGAGTGGGGAATAACTCTCTCAGTGGTAATTGAAACATAGTTGAATTGGTAATCCTAAATTGTCATCTAAAGGTTATAACTTCTTCTATGAATCTTAGAAGTTCATAACATATTCAATATTACTTTAGTAGTTCTACAAGTGGGGAGCCTTATCTCATCTACTTTACTAAGGAGGGGTGATAACACATTGCATCTCAGTTTTGTTAGTCGTTTTTTATGCATTTTCCAGTTGAGTTCGGTGTAATTATGGGGTATTAGAAGCCATAATTGACAAAAAAGCAAGAAAACACAAGAAGTGGCAAATCGGGCCACGATTTTATGCAATCAGACGCTGATTTTAAGACTCGAAACAACATTTTGATTCGACATAATTCGGGCCACAAATTGCCCCATTCGGGGCCCAATTTTGGAGGCGCGTGCAAGAGAAATTTGAATTTATGTTGATTTCGGGCCACAATTTCTTGTATCGGGGCCCGATTTTTTATGTGTCTATATAAGAAAAACGCATTTCTGAAGGCCAGGTTCGAAATTTTAGAGAGGAAAGACATATTTTGGAGTTGACCAACTGAAGATCCGGTGGGAGACCGCCAAAACTCATAGTCAGTCCTCCGATACATGTAATGAATCTTTATTCTGAATTACTTAGGTCGCTTACCTTGTGGTTGAGACTTAGATGAATCTGATGTAATTGTATGTCTTCATAATTTGTATGAACTCCATGGAATATCAATGAAAACCATGTTTTATTCAGATTTCCTTATGTTTAATGTTGTTTGTATGTTTATGATTGACTACTAGCACTAGCATATTGAATGTGTGAATTGATCTTAGAACTTGAATGACCGCTAGTTGTGGCTTTTGAATCTAATCTAGGAAATATGGTTAACCTAAGTAATTAAGCTAGAGATAGACAATTATTAGGTTATGATTTAGAGATTAATGGCCCACTTAAACCTCTAACGGTTTCGAATTCACTTAAGAAATTAAGGGATAGTCGATTTA
Source organism: Medicago sativa (assembly GCF_051527215.1). NCBI lineage: Eukaryota > Viridiplantae > Streptophyta > Magnoliopsida > Fabales > Fabaceae > Medicago > Medicago sativa. Next base: position 32,273,545 of record NC_140755.1, on the reverse strand, counting down.
GGAAAGGATTCTAGGTCAAGAGATTGAGTAAAAACATTTTGTTAATCTATCGTTAAATTATGTAGACATTGATTGGAAAGGGGTGCAAATTATCATATAGAAACATCAAAGAATTTGAAGGTCTTCACCATGCTTCTCATATATTTCTAAAACCAAGTTTAATAGTCTTTTCAACAGTGTGTGTTGTTAAACCAAACCAATTGCCTTGTGCATCCCTCATTTAATCATCTTAATTATTAATGTCTTTGTTAAGTAGAAGTTAATATAGTCCCTGAGGATACATACCATCCTCCCACACACCCTTCAAACACATACCTGAATCACTGATGTTAACAAATGGGACTAGTTGACAGAGGGGACCGAGTTGTGTCCAGTCAATATTCCAAATCGATGAGTCTTCGGAGCCTACACGAAAACTATATCCTGCAGCAAAATTTGTAATGGCATGTTGAATACCGCGCCAAGTGATTGATGGTTTATTATGTTTCTTATTCATCCATAAAGACATGTTGCCCATGTATTTATGGGACAGAACTTTCACCCACAATTTATCTTTATTATGAAGCATGCTCCACACTAACTTACCAAGCAGAGCTAAATTAGTAAGTCTAGCTTCACGAATACCTAGGCCGTCAAAGGTTTGGCGGTTGTAACCATATTCCGATTAACATGATTCCAAGTTCGGAAGTTCCCATCGCCACCCCAAAGGAAACTCCTTGCCATCTTATCTAACTTGTTGCATACATAAGTAGGAAGATAGTGAAGTTGCATGGTATAAACGGGAATTGCGGTTGTGACAAACTTCACTAGGCATGTCGTGCTTTATTCAAGATATTTCCTTTCCAAGTAGCTAGTCTTTTTGAAACTTTGTCAACAACATCATTATAAATATTTCGAGAAACTCGACCCTGGACAAGAGGAAAACCAAGGTAATGTCCCAAATCCGCCACAAATTTAATAGATTAAAAGCATTAACACAATAAAAAGAGGAGAAGACACATGTTGCTTATAAATGAAAATGTTACAAGTCCCCGTGAGCTTAACTCAATTGGTAAGGGCAACGCATAGTACTATGCAATGTCTAGGTTCAAACCCCGACCACAATAAAAAAAAATAAAAATGTTATAAACATTTAATTTAAAAAAATTATAGTATAATATTTTAAAAAGAGGGGAAATAGTATTTTATTGGTAAGAAGAATTTATGTCTTCATCATAGAAACTCAACCACCTCCATTTCCCAAGAACACACACCCCTTTACAACACTCACTCCATTCATCAGAACACTCACACTCCATTCATCAGAGAAACTCAACCATCACCTCCACCACCAAAACATGCCATCTCAGGTTAACTCCGATATCCCACCCTCCTCCGCTTCCGTCGTCATGCTCTCTGCTCCCGACACCCAGGACAACCCCCAAGCTGTCTTTCACACTCCGCCGGACCAAGCCTCACTTCACTCTTCCGACGTCAATGCTGTTCCTCCCTCTGCTGGGTCCGATGTGTTAAAGGATCCTTCTGATATTTCGGAGTTTTTGGATGAAATAAAGAAGTTTTCGGAAGAGTGTGGAAAATTTAAATTAGGGTTTGGAGAAGATTTTGTGTCTGTGAATGACGATGATTCTTGCAAAGATATTCCAATGGACAAAAACTCTGTCCCAGATGAAAATGCTGTGAATGACGATGATTTTTGCAGAGAAATTGAAAGCTTTTCAAGAGAAACTGAAAGATTTTCAAGTTATGAGATTGGAGAAGGTTCTGTAAATGTTAACTTGGTTGAAGGGAACAACCACAACAGGTCAAGTGGTCAGGGTGGAGAAGTTTCTGAAAGCTATACTGTGTTTGATGTATTGAAATATCTTGCTGATACTGCTAATAAAGTAGAAGATGATGGCCTTACTTTGTTGGAATCTCTTAAGCGTGCCGGTGTTAAATTTCCTCGTCCTAGTTGGTGGTCGGACGATATGAAATCTGAACTCTTCAACTTTGATGATGAAGAGCAGAGGAAGTGAAGCTCTTCAGTGATCCATTTTTTGAGGGTATTGATGGTTCTTTCATGGATGAATGATTCCCTTGCACTTTAAATTGTCTTTTGACGTTTAACTAACTATGATGTTGTATGGTAGTAGGCTTCTAATTTCTATCATGTTTTGTTTTGAATGTTGTCTAACATTTGTAACTGTGGTTCAGAACTTTAGTTAATATTAACCACCTTATGATTATATGATTATGATCTAAATTTATGTATGCTCTTGCAGAGGATTTCCAAGATTTTCTGCAGGTAAAATCTTTGTTCCATGTGCTGCCAAATACATAGAACCGGTAATGCTGTACTCGTTGAATTGGAAAGCATTACATGACACAACAATGTGATAGCAATGCATAGCATTATTATTTTTTGTTGTTATTATTTTATTAAGTTGCTTCTTAGATGCATCAATTGAAAATGAAGTTTGTGTCATATTTGTAAGTGAAAAAACTTCATTATCTGTAGGATCCAATCCAACAGATGGTGCCCAAGTGATTGAATTGGTGAGTATAAGGCATAATGCTCCAAACACACAAGTCTCAAGACGAACCTTGTCTTGTGTATTTGTTGTGTAAATGGTCACCCCTGCTCATATATAGCATTAAGTTCCTGTAATTTTTAATGGGTTTAGTAAAAGTATCTGGAAAAGCTTTACAAAGTGGGTAGGTTGGTAACTCAACAAAGAACGATGGATAGGAGATGAAGGGTGCTGATTTTGGACCTGCTAGGGGTCTGTTTTTTTCGGTCCTTGGTGCTGTTCGCTTTGTTATAGGGCATGTATCTTTGGGTAGTTTGTTTTTCTCCTTTCATTTTTCTGTTTCTGTTCTGTTTTGCCCAGGGGCTTGTGCTGACTCGGTTTTGTGTGCGTTTGGCTTTGGTTCCTGTTGTTTCTGTTAGCCTTTTCGCCTCTATCAATATATGCTGATTCAAAAAATAAAAAGGAATGGATCCTCAACATAAGGGATCTCATTCTAGTTTGAGATTTTTTAGGTAGTTTCTGACATTAAACCAAGAAAATTCCCTTTCTGTTAGGTCAGTCCCCGCAATAGCTATAGCTTTTACAATCCATGAACTCTGGGACATGATTCTCTCCCGTGAAAGATTGATTGTAGGAAATCCAGTGTGAATCTTAACCATTCATTGCTTTTTTTAAACACACTTCTGCCTGCAACAAAAAAACATGTAGGGCGTGGATTTAATTGGACAGATTTTTCACTTGAGAGGATCTGCACCCGTCAAGGCATATAACTCTGAAGCTCCTGAAGGCCAAAGATATGTATGTTGCAACCATTGATAGTTTGGATGCATCTAAACTGGTTCTGTTTTACTCTTGTGGTCACACACCCCTAACTAAAGATATAAACTAAAGATATAATAATGTCTAGACTCTAGATTCATTCTGTGCAGTTTATACCTTGCAAATCAAAATTTGACTGTGGGTACCTTTAGGACCGGTTTGGAGATTGGAGATGTAATAAAGCTATAAACGGGCATTTTGTTTAATAGCTTATGAACTTGAAGTATTCTTCGTCACGAGTCATAATATTTGAAGATATTTTAAGGTGGAATATGACAAAGTAGCATTTTTATAAAATTCAATTGGATGTTTGTGTAGTTCTTTTTTGACATTGTCATTGCGTTTACTCGGTAAAGTCATACATTATTAAAATTTTAAGCTCAACAGGCTTTGGTGAAATGTGTATTTGAGATCTAAATAACCATGCCTGTGTATATAAACACATATTTTGAGATAAACCTCTGCAATACCTCCACCAAATACATCCAATGTGGAATGGAAACAACTTTTAAGGGTTAGAATCAGTGACTTGAAGTTGTATCCGATGCCATGAAGTGTTTAATATCCCTCTCAAGTTCCAAATATCTTCAACCTTTTCAGGTTGAACATTTCCTGCTGAATCCACCTGCAAATCAGCCCAAAGTATTCATTAGATATTATAAGAGATCATTTCTTACTTTTATGATGTTTTTCGAACATTATACAAATCACTAAGGATTCTACATTCCTAACTGTAAACCCCTGTATTTTAAATTTCAATTTCTATGTCAGAAAATGATTTCTACATAAGTGAGAGAATGATAATATAATATAAACATACATACACAGCTTCTCATATGACTAAGACTGTAATTTCCTCACAACAAGGGATTCTAATTCCCACATCAAAAAACTAACACATGGTTAAGTAACATGTAGAAGACTCATTTGGTTATTTTTAGTGACAAACTTTCCAACCTCCCATATGAATAATGATATTTTCATCAAAATATCTAATTATGCTTCAGTTTTTGTGTTATCAGCAAAGAAGCATTGTATGCATGAATAATGGCTCTGTTTGTTTATGCAGTTGAGAATAATCAAATATTAAAATATGTTACACATCCTTTGAAAATTGGTAAGTACATTTATTTCCCTTTATGATACTCCTAATTCATGATCAAGAAAATACTTTAATGCATTCTACGATTTGAATAATCCCCCATTGAGAAATGATATGCTATATCAAGATAATTTAAGATTTAAACGATAGTCAATGTAAACCAGTTTTACACCGACATCAAATGAAAAATCTATTATTTTGCCAAATCATTCTACTTTTATACAAGTGTTTTGAAAATAATGATATGACATGAAAAAATGGTGATATTTCATTGAATGTCAGTGTAAAACCGATTAACAATGACAATGTTCTAATCATTAACCTCCTTAATTCTGCATGATAAACAGATCAAAGTTAATTGTTTACTGAAGACAAGAAGTTAGAAACATGAAACTTAGCAGAATAAATGTTGCATACCGCTTTGGCAATAATTTCAGTGCTTTGTTGAATTTCAGCAGAGACCTCAAAAAGCACCCATGCCCATTTGTCACTGTTGTCATCATCATCTGCTGTATAAGGAATGCCACTTTTTTGAAACCTTGAAGCTTCCATCCAACTCTTTCCTCCATCAACAGACACATCCACTCTCTCAATGCCTCTGCCACCACCTGATGCTGCATATCCACTAATTTTTACCTGCAGTGCAGGAATCATGTAAGAATTAGGATTTCATTTATGAGTCGGTTCTCTCGTTTGTGTATAGAACATATCAATATACCGGTTCTCTCGTTTGTGTATAGAACATATCAATATACCTCCAAACCTGTTATTGCACAAACTAACCTTTCCCGGCGGAATTGTGGTCATATCTTCTACAGAACATATAACACACTGCCAAAGTGAAATCAAAAGCATTAGTTACAAAAGTTTTAATTGAAAAACTTTAGGGTAACATGTGACAATGTAAATATATGTGACTTGCTTCAAGGATATTAAGTATTTTATTTTTCTTTCATCAAAATTTAGAGAATGGGAATACCTGAACAGGAAAATCCATTTGAGGTCTTCTAGATGACCAATTAATGTTATCCCAATTTACTGATGGAGGAAACATTTTGTAGTCTTTTTGCACGAAAAACCCCTGATACATGATTATGTTACAATTCTGGGTCATTGTGAAAACGAATGTTTTATAGCTATTTCAGAACAACTTTACATAACATATCAGACCTGGCATTCTTCTGCTATGATATTGATAGCTTCCAGCCATTTAACAGACCGAGCTCCAATAACGCCAGGAACAACCACACGTAATGGATAACCATGATCCCTATTAAGAGGCTAACAGAAATAAACAAGATATGAAACTGAGATTACAATATCAGATTAATATAACATCACACTATATATGCCACAATATCCAATGGAACAAACAAAATTAAATAAAAAACACAAAATGAAGAAAAAGAAAATAACCCTTCAAATTGCAAATTAAGGTTTGAAACATTTATTGTTGAAGAAAACAGTTATCTACTACATTTTCTTTGTATGCTTCTATCATAGTTCATTCATAAACTCTTTCGAACCCACTTTGTAATAGATAACTTTATAGGTAATGAGTGTTATACATAATTTGATTAGGGTTTAGGGTTTATGCACGACAATTGAGCACATGTTATGAATGATTAGGCTTCAATCAGGGGGAAAATGTACATTGAAAAATTTAACTTTACAATTTGCAAAAGAAACCAAAGAGAAAGGATAAGAATGCACTGCATTGGTCCTAAATATTTTTGCTGAGTTGAATGGTATCATCATGGAATGAATCATAGCATAATTTTTTTTTTTATTGTTTCATAAAGATAGTAATGAAAGCCATGATATAAAACATTGGAATGGACAAAATGCAAAACATGAAGGAGATAATCACTTACTTCTCCATTCATCTCATAAGCAAGTAGAACATCGGCTTCAGGATTTGTAGCTTGACTGAGGGTAATTGATGCCTTGTATGGACCTCCATTTTCCTCCTATACTTTTTTTGAGATTTACCAAAACAACAAAGGTATGTTCATGGATGAAATAAAAAAAAAATGAAAGAATCTGAAATCTCTGAATTACAGTTAGAACGTGTAGCCATTACCTTACACTGATCAATGCTTACAAATTCGACATGTTTTCCTCCAAATTCAGTGGTACTCGTCAACTTTGGTATTCCAACAAGCTCAAGAACATCGCTCAATTTAGCACCACCCCAAACAGCTGAGAGAATAATATATTCAATGTTATATTTTCAGCTCCAAAGTTTTTCACAGTCTTGAGCAGAAATATGCGAACAAATAAACAATATAATTGTAATATTGTATAAAACCAAACAAAAATACTTTTTCTGACAAAATTTGATAGAAAAGCTCACAGAATCATAGTTCTAAATTGTGGTCTGCAATCACAATTGCATCATAAATAACAATTTTATAGGTCTCCGCAATGACATCGCAATTGTGGCCACATTTTCTCTCATTTTACCGTAGTATAAAACTTCACCTACAATTGAAAACGCGGTCGAAAACCATGCCAGGAATAATGAAATTTTATGAAATTATTCACATTTTCACAGGCTGTTGTTAAAAGAATCAAAAGATGTTTGAGTCGTCAGTGTCCCAAAAAATGTAAATACTAACCATTTCCAATGGCAGACACACCCCAACCAACTCCCTTAACTGTTTTAATTTTGCTCATAGCAGTTCTTCTATTTCCAGCACACTGAAACCCCCCAGAGGGAAAATCAAGTTCATTTTCTGGATGCAACCAACAATACACACAAAACCAAAACAATGCGGTTCTTCTTCCATGCAACCCTATATCATTTGATAGAAATTAGTATGAACTTATATCCTACCAACCTGTAGCGTGGCGGTAACATTGTACTTGGGAAGCATCCTGTAATCAAATATCAGGGTGAGTTTTCTGTTTGATAGGAAATGAATTGGAAATACGGCATCCCAAGGGCCTAACGAAGTAAAATTAATTACTTCGTCGGTTTGTCTCAAATTATTTGTCACTTTATCGAAAAAGTATTAATTACTCCCTCTGGTCACATTTATAAGCAACTTTTACCTTTTTAGATTCATTAAATAAGTGATGTATCTAGACTATATTATATTCTAGATACATTAGTTATTTAATGAACCTAAAAAAGCAAAAGTTGCTTATAAATATGACCGGAGGGAGTATATTTTTGTAACAAGGCCTTTATTTGTAAATAAATCAATAACTTTATTATTGGTATCTCAACTTTCGGATCCTCTATAGTTTCTGCACCATAAAACTCACAGCAGACCCTGGATTTAAGTTTAAAAAAAATTCATTTTGATCCAATGGCTCTCCAACAGGCTGCATGGTGAAGCCGCCACATAGGATTGAAGTACATCCTAAATTCTTCTACTTAACTACTTTAATAACAGAATTTTATTTAAAAAAAATATTTTACCTTAGAATTGAGTTTAGTTAATGATTTTTTTAAGATGAATTCATTCTTTAGAGAACAAATAAAATGAGACGGAGGGAGTATATGATACCATTAGTTGTTGATATTCGAAAATTTAGCTAAGATTCCTAAACCAGTACCTACCTGATATCTTCCATAAAAAGTTGTTTGGGATTTTCTATCAGTCCAGATATTGACACACAGTATCTGCTCTGCCAAACATGTCATAAGAAAAGAAGTTAAAATTCGTCTACATTGTACACCAGTGACCAAAGAAGTATAATCTCACAAGATCAACATATTACTTTTCAATGTCATCAACTATTGGTATGGGGCCGTGATTTCTCTTGTAGAATAAGTCTGCAGGAGTCAAATATGATGAAATCAAGGCAGATTGCGGTGGCTCGGCATTGAAAGGTTCCTGGGGAGAAACAGTTAATTGCATTTGAGAAACAGATATCTGAAAACATTTGTGAGAAAATATGCAAAATGTATATGAAATATATATCACAGGGTCAATTCAAGAACCATTGGACTGGACCATATACAATTTGAATTTTAATATTGATACAGTGAACAAATATTTTACATAAATATCAAGTTATATCGAATTATTTAGTAAGTTTTACAAAATTTTCGAAGTCATGAACTATTACTAACTGTAAACATTGAAACATTAGTGTCATAAAGCTATACTCATGGCCGACGAAACTATACTAAGTCATCACTGTCTTACAAAAATGTGAAGTTGTCACAACTGTTATTTTTTGTACTTAGAAAAAATCCAGGTACTCATCCTAAGCTCGACACAACGTCGCATATAACAACGGAGAAGAACCCTCATGCTTATTATATTACAATTGTGTATACTCAGGTTAAGGCAAGTTCTGCGGTAGACGACTTTCATAGGTAACCCACCATTGACCGATACGTTAAAATCATTTGAAACTCGATATAAATAGCAATGTATATAGAATATGGTTATAAAAAAAAAAAAAAAAAAAAAAGGAAATAAATTTGTGAATAAATAATGAAAATGGAATTTGAGCTTGCCTTGGAGTTAATTTGAAGAGAGGGGTGACGAATAGGTTCTTTAGAATAATCTGAAGGACCTGTGATTCCCGGCATTGTTCGATTTGAAGATGGTGGCAAATAACAACCATAGCGTGTCATTGTACATGAAATTTATAACATGTGCTATACATGAGTGGAGGATGACAATGGTGGGTCCCATTCAAACATATATGATAGACACGTGGAGCATTTGCATTCTGCTGACATGTTAGCCACTTCAATTCCTTACCATTGGTTCTGTTTCTTCACTTGCCATGCTATCTTTGTCCTTTTCTGACTAGTCTTTAATTTGATACCAGTTTTAGTTAATTATAATTTGTATTACTCAGAAAAAGCAAGGAACCTTGTATTGTATCTCACCGGTTTTGTTGTGTTTGTTCACTTAAGTGATTGATTACATATCCACACAAGAACCTCGTACGTACCTGACTGCTTTTGTGCCTATGTTCATTCTTTCTTTTTTGAAAAAGCATGTTCATTTCTCCACTAGGTGTATCTTTCCTGATAGTTTCTTATTTAGTTGTTCTTGGCCTTTCTTTGCCTATAACAATTAAATTATCCTCAATGATGTACTTTCAATACTATGCAATTTATATAGTAAGTACAAGTCAATTGGTAGCTGCAAAAGATTTGATATGTTGAGACACATATTCAAACTCGGGATTCTCTATTTCTCTACACTTAAGATGTGTGATTCTCACATTTAGACTATTTAACAAAAAAAAAAATTACTCTAAAATCTACATGTCAAAACTATGGAATCTGATATTCAAACAGAATAGTTGATATCACACTCTATCTCTAATACTATCCTTCATAATCTTATCTGGTCTAGTCTAGTATCTTTATACATCCAGCATAGCATTCTCGCCTTTACACTACGATAATCTTACTTACATGATAATAGATTGTTGTTCAACACTATGTCTCATACAACATCAATGATCATACTGTTGTACGATCAAGCTTTTCCTATACTTTGAACAATACCTTTTTATCACATTGAGTCCACCTCCGCTTGCATATGATGGTTTACATCTCTTTCGATATTTCTCGGTCGTTTTATACCATGGACTTCAAATATTTAATTGTGTCAAAAACAAATTATGACATTATTTGTCTCTTAAATAAATTCTAAATTCTAACTAAAAGCCATAATTTTGAGCTTATTTAAAAAAAAAAATCTAATTCTACCATTAAATTTACTTCATTTAGGCACTTGATATTTAACTTACTTTTAACCAAAATCAATATTACAAAATTATTTATACAATGTATATACAGGGTACATCATTTAAATCTTTCGATCATGAAATTTACATAGATGAGTTTCTAACTTGTCGGTTAATATCTAGAATATACAAGTAATTTTTGGTTTCAAAGGGGCAGAATTTCTAGAAATAATCCCTCTTATCATCAAAATTCTACTTACAGCTTGATTAATATAATAACAATCAAAATGAATATACAGGTATAGATTTACTGATCCCCGGTGTGAGGTAATAGTTTTGCAGCAGCTGTAGATCCATAATTGAATAAAAACTTAATGCTTTTCTGGACCTTTCACCATTTCTACATTGCACTACATGTTTTGTAAAGAGAAAAATAAAAAATTAGTGAGAAATGAAGGTTATCAAGTATGTAATGGTAATGGATAGATATCAAACAAATTAATAGCATATTATATGCAAGGAAAAGGCAGAGTTTTTTAAGAACAACATCACAGGCATACTTCTTAAGTATATCCTTATCTATTGTATCTTGACACTCTAACTACTTCACTAACTACAAATAAGGATGTTTTAGTAAATGAAACTCGTTTTATGATTAAAATCAATACAACTGATCAGTTTCTTAATGATTGTGTGCAACCCAAATGAGACACTAGCAACGAGACGGCAGAAGTAATATAATTTCTGTTTCTCATAAGTTCGGGTTTCTATCAAGTTAATATTACTGGTACTGATGGGAAATATACTATATATTCTTTTTATACTTAGATGCAATCCATCGTATATTATATATGTGCACAATCTACAAGTTCAAACATGTATTATAATTTATCACTTGTACAAACTGATGAATGATTATTGTCTGATGTACTAGCAATACTGACTCAGATGAAGCATAGAAACATAAAACAGAAATTGCAGAGCTTTAAGAAACTAACCATGAAGAACATTGAACTGTTGTGCATTTAGAACAATGTGGGCACTGCTAGAATTTTCGCTGTTGGTGTGATCGAATAGGTATTCCACGTTTCAAAATAGATTTATAAGCTGAACTTCTTGACCATTCATCAATTTCACTAGCACGTAGAACAGGCAGAGGATGCGAAAGTTGGCTTGTTTGAGCATTCCTAATCAAAAGAAAAATTCAGCTTCTAAATGAAAAAGTTGCGATTCAACTTTAATATCGGTGGCAGACTACAGAGATTACTAGTTACTTCTACAAACCTTATGTACCATCCAACAGGGCTGGAAGCAGCTTTTTCATAAGAGCGAGCTTGCTCCAGGAATGCATCGACATTTAGTTGATCAGCCAAAGACGGGCATCCACCGGCTAATTTCATGAGGACAGAGATGACAACCTTTTGTAGGGTTGGAAAACAAATACTTAATAATCACACCAACAAATGATACAGAAATTCTGCTTAAACCAATCTACAGATAAATTATGAATTTTGACATCAGCATACCCTAGGGTCTTGAGCAACAAGAAGAGCTGCACGATCACAAGTTAATTCAGCTGCTCGAAGCCAGCGGAATATCTGCTCTTCCAGAGCCTGAGCTATCAAACCTCCAATACCTAAAACAAATGGAGGTGATTATTAAACGAATTGGAATAGCTGGCATCAGATATGAATCAATTATTAAAAGTAGCACACAGAATGGCACTAATGTGCTCGTCTGTTCACTTTTCTCGATAAAAATAATGTAAGTTATACGATTTTGTGATTGTCTGATAAAAACCAATTATTTGATTGGGTAAAGAAGGACAAAATTGCAAATAGAATAGTTTAAATGAAAGAAAAAATTGAAAGAAAGAATTGTTGTACCAAAACTTAGTATCCCATTTATATGTAGGTACTAGGTATAGATAAACAACATTTTCAAAGATGAAAACAAGGATTATGACATTATAGAGAGATCTTTATGGCCATTATGTGGTATGAGTAACATGTATTTCTTTCCCAGTTCAATCCATAGGTGTCAGACAAAACAGTGAACATCCAACATAATTAAAATCTTCAGAATAACTTATAAGTATAACCATGTGCCTTATATACATACACATTATTAAAACCTAAAAAATGCTCCATATCACGTACCAGGTACAGTATAGGCTCCAAGAGTTAGAATATTTGCATATGTAAGCCACACACCATGATCACATTTTAGGTGACCCAACTCATGAGCCAAAACAGCCTGTGAAAAGTAAATTGATGGCAAGTCAATAGTATTTTTAAACCAGAACAATGAATATAAAATCAAAACAGGGTTTGACTAAAAAATTGATAAGGAAAGTTTGAAATGATGGTTCCCATATCCAACATCATTCACGTCAAAGTCTAACTCTTGCAAACTTATTGCTTGTTTACCATGAAGAATGGGGAGAAAACTTCTTGGATGTTATACTAGTTAAGAAATTGGGTAGAAAATTTAAAAGAACTACAAATAAATTAGAACCTGCAATTCAGCTCTTGTCAGGAGCTCCACTAGGCTAGTATGAATAACGACAAATGGCTGTTTACCACTTATAGCTAATGTATATGCATTTGGCACAGGACTTTGACGAACATATAGATCAGGGGCATTGACATTTAATATTTCTGCAGCTTCCGCCATTAAGTTGTGAAGATCAGAAAGCTGATACCACAATAACACAACATTAGTTAGTTCAATGAGGTGGCATAAGGTGACATAAATACAGAGTAACTGGATGGTTTTGTCACATAATTTACAGGTGACATCATGCCATACAGCTGAACTGCGCGGAAATGACAGAAATGGTAAAATTTGAAGAGAAGATACTAATCAGCTTTCGTATATTTAATCAGAGCAACCATTACTAAGTTGGTAACAAGTAGAGGAGCAAGTTAATTCACTGGTGCACATTGTATATAGAAATACATTCGCAATGGGATCAACACTTATTCTTCATTTGAGGAAATAACATAAAAGAAAACGGAGTTCACACATACTCTTTTAGGCTATGTCAAAATGTCAATCTGTAGTTTTTACATCACATATTGTTATACATGGAAATATCTGCACTTGTTATAAAGATAAATGCATGCACATTTTATCATGAACATATCGTTATCCCTTTTCATATAGTAAGAGTGGATTTTAACCAAAAAAAAAACACAAAACTTCGACTAGGATGCGGGTTGAATACTATTCAACACAGTTATATTTTTATCTATTATATTACATGAATGCAATTTCTTTATTGATCACACATTGAAGAAATTTTATTTCACTGACTGTTAAAGATACCTGATTTTTGGAGACAAGGACGGATGTCCCTATGTTCTCAAGGAGCATGACCTGCTCTGTTACAGTTCCTGCAACTCATATAAAGGGGACCATGTCATAACCTGAGTAACTGGATCAAAAGCTATGCATTTGAAAGTGTGCATATACAACAACAGCAACAAATCAATTTTCCCACTAGGATCTGAAAGCAAGCATATAAGCAGCAAAAATTCACAAATAGTGCAGCATATAGAAGACGTGTCATCATCCTGATATCCAGCTGAACATTTCAGATGAACAAAGCTTTTATAAATGGAAAACAATAACCATGGTGCAATCATGTCACACAACATCATGAACAGACACCAAGTCCTTGCTATTAAATTAAAATAAATACAACAAAAACAAACATCTCGCCCCTCCACCTAAATATAGCACATACAACTTGCATGATCCGTAAATAAGTATGAAGTAGTATATACCATATAGGGCTGGCATTTGATTTATAGCATGAAAGTAATATTATCTGTATACAACGTGCAAGTTTTATTTTTTAAAATATTGAATAGAAGTGATATTTCCCGGATATAACTCACAATTTCAAAAATAACTTTTTCACTTCTATCCTTCTAAAAAATTTGGGACGGGAGTACCCCATCCCAGTAAAAAGGTTAGGTAATCTGGGCCGTACCACGTGTTAACTTCGCATTAAATTTATTTCCAGCAACATGTGCTGAGCACGGGTTCCCTCCTAATTCTTGTATAAGCCTGGTGTTTCCGACTTGGGTGTACCAAGTCAATAGAAGATTGACATGTCACCAATTCCTATTACATAAATAAGTATTATGTTCATTTGTGTTGCGCGCATTCCGCATCAATACTTTATCAGTTCTAGCTCACTTAAATTGCCAATTGGCTACCGTGGCGTACAATAATGCTTTTAAATTCTCTTTCTGCATGCAAGTCATATACCCCCCATGCACGACTCGTAATCTTTTATTTTTCAAATATCGAATACAAGTTGTCCTTCTAATCTCCAACTTACAATATTTTAGCGATACATTTCCGTGGCTGTGATTGTGGCCGTAGAATCAAGGTTTTTGATGTCTCCATACAACTACAATTGCAGCCACATCAGCCATATTTATCTGAAATTAACCCATTTTCTTAAACAGCCTCTTATTTCTATGAATTTATAATAATAATCAGCAAACCCGAAATGAAAAAGGGACAGTTCCACTATCAGCTATTAAATGATTAATGGCTTAAAATTAAAACTCATGTTATCATGAAAATCAACTCGATCAAGTGATCAGATATTCGTTACAGTTCAAAGGTAAACTGCAAATGTTCAATACCTAGAAGAGCTTTTCCCACTTCTTTCAATCCCGGAATCGCTCTCAGCATCAACGTATTCTGTAAATAAAAAACAAAATCAAGCAACAAAGTATTAGTACTCATGAAGAACAAAAATATACAAACCACTAACATAAACACAGCACTATCCTGACACATACATGTACCACGATGCATAATAATTTAAGAACATATCTCGAACACAGACACAACACTGAGACACCAAACACACCTTTAATCTGAAGTGTCAGCTACTTAGAAAAAGCTACATAAGCATGAGCATTAACTAAAAATTGAACGGTTCAAGCTAGAATCTCTCAATTCCTTTAAAAGTTGCATGAGAACTAAGGACATGTTTGGATTGATGATACAAAATGGAATCAGTTAAGAGGAAAAAAACCTCTTTATCAACAGGGTGACGAAAATCATCAGCATCAAGGTCACGAAAGGCTAAAGCAGCAGAAGGTCTAGAAACAGTTAATTCAGCTGGTTTGTGATTATTCTGAACCCGAATTGATCGGATCTTTGAGTTGCCACCACCGAACCGGGCTCTAGCCGAAGGCGAAGCAAGGAAAGCGAATGGCTGAGAAAAGAAAGAAACGGAGGAAGCCATGGAAATGGAATTGTAAGAAGCGATGAGAGAGAGATAGAGAGAAATGGAATGCGGATTGTGTAGCGTGATGATATTATTATTTGGGGCTTGAAGTTGAAAGTTTGTTACGGATTGACGTAAAGGAAGTGACAACCACAGCTGCGGGTAATTCTTTCGCGCCACTTCGTTGTCTTGACTCTAATGTATGTTGTTCACTCTACTTGCGATGATGATTCATACTGTACACCACTGCGTTCGCCCAAACTAACTTGTGGCATCAAATTCTACACCAATAGCTAACTCTGTCATTACGGCTAAATAAACCATACAAGCATACTCTTATGATATCAAAAATTATTTTTTGTGGATGATATCTTCCATTAATATTCTATCAATACAAGCCTCTTTTGTGTTTATTAATAATCTCGTGCTTACGTTGCTAAAATAATAATAATAACAGTATTACTTTTCCCACCCTATGGCTTTCCTCGCGCGCCCTATTTTTTTTCCAATTTTACCCCTTGTCCGGATTATGTTTTCTGGATTACATTGTTAGAAATTTGCAGATGTTTCCGGATTATATAATCCGGAATAGTGTTTTATTAGAACTTTTGCAATTGTAAGGTCTACAATTCGTAAAACAAAATGGAAATAAACTAAAAACATAAATAAAAAGACAAAAACATAAAAAAAAAATTCATTTTATTAATATATGAACAATACATTACAATAATTTTCAAGCTTTCAAGCTTTTTAAGCTTATTACATAATATCCTAAAACTATTTCTAATCCTATCCTATTACATAAGCTATACCAGTGGCTCCAGCTCCAGCTTCAGCTTCAGCCACTAGTGGAGAGGAAAGAGGGTGGGAGGAAAGAAGATGGCGGGGAAGAAGAAATGTTGTTGGTGGGGAGACAGAGGGGGCACAGGTGCCTCTAGGGAACAAGAGACCATGATGGTCAACATGACACCCAGACAAACCCACCTCAGATTCAGACTCACCCCTACCCTATTGACCGATCATATGACCCCTGATGGATTTCCAAAGAGGCCTCTTTATATGAAAGGCCAACGATGTAAACACATCGTTGTAGAAGAGGAGAAGAGAAGAAAGAAGTAGGTGTAAAAATTTTTGAGAAAATGAACCATATTTATAGGGGAGGGGGGGTTAAAAAACGTGTGGGAGGCCATCAATGCCGGTCAAAAAACGTGTTTTTACACTTGACCACCGCCCAAAACGTTTGAAAAACGTTTTCTTTGTGGTGCAGACCACCGGCCTAAAGCTTCTGCTGCAGTCCGGAAGATATAATCAGGATTAGACATGCATTCCGGATAACGTATTCCGGAAAAAGACGATAATGGGGTGTCCCAAAGTGAAACTTGGGACGTTGTGTATGGTGAGGGTTGGTTCGGATTGTATAATCTGGATTGCTTCAGCATTGGATTCTTCTGTGTGGCCTGCATTGCACCGACAATTTTTGTGGTCCATAGCGCCCAAATGCCTCTATAAATAGGGGTCCCTGATTTCATTACAAGTAAACTACACCAGGAAAAAAAATTCATGGAATTCCCTAGCTTTGATCCGAACACCAAGGTAGCGGCAGTCTACTACAACGGTGGAACACCACCCCATCTGTTTAGGATTCGCGACGATGTCACCCTCTCCGGGCTGAAGGATGAGCTGGATCAAATCAACCGTCAACTCAACCGCATAGACACAAGGAGGGTGGTCGGTGTCGAATATCGATGTCCATTGTCCGACTCAGCCGGATCTCTTCGCTTCAGCCGGATGAAACTCACAAACGACGACGACGTGAGAACCATGTTCTCTGTCTTTGGTCAACACAGCGCTAGAGGACCGATCGAGTTGGACGCTTCTTTGGTTAGATCTACTGAACAAATTCTGAAAAGTTTGCACCGGCCCAGGAACTACGAAGAGATCAGGGCTCTGCTGGAGGGACCAGAGGAGGAAGAAGTTAGTTTGAATGATCCATGATAATGTGTTATGTTTTAATTAATCGCGTGTTTTATGTTGTTTTAATTGAATGTTAGTAATGTGTTGTTGAATTAAGTTGTTGCATTATGTTTTAATTGCGTGTTAGTTATCTGTTGTTGAATTTAATTGCGTGCGGCGTTATTATGTTTTAATTTACGGCAAAGATGAGATAAAAATAACCAAATATATGCTTTTTGGATTACTAAATCCGGAAACCACAGGGCGCAAGTGTATTCCGGAATACGTAATCCGGAATTCCTCAGCATAGGATTCTTTTGTATGGACCACATTGCACTAAGAGTTTATGTGGTCCACAACATCCAAGGACCTCTATAAATACATCCTCTCCGATTTTCACCTTCAATACCATCAAAACACACAAACACAACAAAGCAAACCATGCAAATTTTTGTCATCAAGTTGAGGATCTTTCTAATGCGGCCGCGAATGGATGAGTTAGCTCTCTATTTGACTGCATTATGAAGATCCTCAGCATGCTGTCAAAAATATATAGATAGTCCTTGATGCCTCTTTGATAGATAGATAACTCAAAAATATCAAGAGGTTTCTATGAGTTAGATCTTGCTGCCTGCCATATGAATATGTCATTTGGCAAGGCAGCAGGATCCTCTTGAAAACACCTTGCCTTTCTTCATTGTGTTGCAGATCTAACTCCGAAGAAGAGGTTCTTATGAACTCGATCATGTCGGCCTGCCGATCGTAACATGTCAGTTGGCAGGCCGGCAAGATCGAGTTCAAAAGCTCATCTTCGAACCACCTTCCCAGAAGATTCATTATTTATGTTATTATGTTTTTTTTTAACTGTTTATTTGTCTTATGTTGCTTTTATTTATGTTATGTATCTTTGATCTATTTTTTTCCAAGGCATTCACAACGAAAACGATCCAAATAAAGGGTCAGGTGAAGTTCGGACTATATAATCCGGAATCACTGCATGCATTCCGGATCGTATTTTCCGGAAACCCTCAGTAACATTTTGGCCGGTGACGTTTCACCAAAGGTTAGGCCGGTTAGTGGAGTTTGAATGCATTTTTTTACGGTTTTGAATGTGGAACACGTTTTATTTGACCGTAATTAAGACCTATGACTTATATAAGACTATAAAAAGGCATGGATCTTCAACATTTTCCTTCATTCTTCTTCACCTCCTTTCTTACATTTTCTTCAATTTTTTTAAGTTTTTTAGGTAGCTTTTAGGAGTGTTTGTGGTGTCATGGTCATTGTTGACCGGTCATACGACCCCTGCAATTGCTTTGCAGCTTATGCGGGGGTCGTATAACGGTCAACAGAGACCCTTGACATCAAAGAAAGACACAAAATGTGCATATCGAATTGGTCCGAATTTTATAATCCGGAAACACTAACAATCTGGTTCGAAAAATGTAATCCGGACCAGGGGTATTTTTGGAATTTTTACAGGGCGCGCGAGGAGGCCATAGGGTGGGAAAAGTAATACTCTAATAATAATAATCTCGTGCTTACGGGTCAAAGTTCTATCTAATTATAATGGTAAAACTTTTTTTTTTTTTACAGAATAAAAGATATTCATTCATTCAAATTGAAAGAGTACATCGATATAATGCAAATTCGCTAAAAACGAAAAGGATGAATCTTTGAACAGACTCAGAACATTCATATTAATAACATAAAAAAAAAAAAAAAAATCGCGTGCTTACGGGTCAAAGATCTTATAATGGTAAAACTTAAAAGTTCAAAATCGGAAGGGATTATCAACCTTTATATTAAAATTTCAAAAAAAAAAAAATTAATAACTTAAATATGTTTTTAATAGTTATTTTGGTATTTTTTTTTATCCTTAAATATAATTTTTTTCAGTTATTTTTGTTCTGGACCACTCACACGGCTACACGTGTACAATATAATGTCGTCTCAAAGCTTTGCATTTAAAGGAGCATGCCAACTCGTCTGCGTCGTGCCACACTGGAGCACGCCTCCAAGTGAGGATCACGCTACACGTGTCCGCTCTAATTCCTAATCATAAGCCGCATAACTCGGAGACGATTATGCTAAGAGCACGTCTATATAAGGGTGAACTTGCTACACCCTCAAGGTACACAACTCTCCTAAGACTTTTCTCTCAGTTCCCATACTGAATTGATCGTCGGATTGCTAAGTGCCTACGGGCACCCTTCGTTCCACCGCAAAAGACACTTCGCGCCGCATCGGAAGCCGTGACCGATCATCGGAGCATTCTACACAACCGTTCTAACCGGATAGATCAATTTTAATATATACAATTAATAATATACGAGATACTTTGATATATATTCATAATTTTAGTGGAAAATAATAATAATTATTGTATTAATATTGTAAAAAATATAATTTAAAACAATACATATTTTAGCACGCAAGGAGTAGTTGAAAAAATAATAGATAATATATTGACATTCTAAAATGACAATTATTTTAAAATAAACTTTTTATAGAAACAATTAAAATTAAAATGAGACGGAAAGAAGCAAGTAACACTACAGTCGTGTAAATTTTCTCTACATTTACATTTACATAACGAGTAAATAGGCAATTACCTCCCCAAAATTGTATGTTTCGTCAATTACTCCCCTAACATTAACAAAACTTCAATTACCCCCTGAAATTGCACGTTAATCAATTTACCCCCTCCATCAAATTCTTCTGTTAGTCAACATGACGTTTTGCAAATACACCCCTAAAGTTTAGCAAATATGTGCAAAATGCCCACCGAACTTGAAAATTTATATTTTTTTTATCTTTGACTCAAAAGATATTAAAGACAAACAATTAACAGTTAACTTTAATACTTTACACTCTACAACATTACAATCCTATATTACAATCAACATTTGGATCCTTTATACAATCCAATATTTTAGATAACAAAAAGAAAAACGATATACTAATCCATTACCACTTTGTAATACTTTATTAGATATAAAAACTCAAACTCAATAATACTTCGTTTGTGAATACAATGAGCACGTGACAATCAACATAAGCATTACCCTATGGAGCCTAACACTATTTGACAATATTGATGTGTTTGACACCTATGTTGAGAGTCATAAGTTAGAATTCCAAAAAGAATTTCATTTGAGCATTGTTTATATAGAAAGAAAAAAAAAGCAGTTCAAAATACTCATTAGCTAGGATTGCATACATGGATACAAAACGGGATTAGCCAGCTATATTATGACTCTACTTTGTAGTGTTCTTATGATGTGTTAGACATCTGATTATCATGTTATTAAGATGCAGTTATTATGTTATTAAGCAGCAGTTACTATTTAGAAATTGTTGAATAAATTGGGAAATCAAATGAAAAATCAGTAGGCATTTTATTTGGGGACTGAATATTGGTTTGGGAGAGGCCAAACTCTCGAATTCTTGGAGGAAGAGACCCAAGACTCTCAATTTTCTAGGGAACCCATTGTATCCTATATTTATATACTGTTATATTTCTATGTTTGTGTTTACACTGATTTTTGGTAAACAACCGCTGGTTTAAAATTAATTACTTGCAAGATTAACCA
This sequence comes from Medicago sativa, assembly GCF_051527215.1. Classification (NCBI taxonomy): domain Eukaryota; kingdom Viridiplantae; phylum Streptophyta; class Magnoliopsida; order Fabales; family Fabaceae; genus Medicago; species Medicago sativa. Next base: position 32,252,632 of record NC_140755.1, on the reverse strand, counting down.
ATAAATCTTAAGGACATATTGTGTTTGTTATTTTCCAGAAATTTATGAATGTTCTTGAAGAACTTAGTAAAAATATGAAGATAACTATCGAATTTAACTTAGTTAAATCTGTCGAAGTCACTTCTAAATGAAAGTAAGATAAATTGCTTGAAAGAAATAAGTAAATTGTAAAGACATTTAAGAAAACAAACTTAAATTGCATTGATTGAATGTAAATTGGTACACATGTTCTCTCTTTCATGCGGACAATTTGAGTGTAAGTCTTTGTGTATGATTGGTTTGTGACCCGTTTTCCTTACGAAAACTACTATTTATACTAGAAGAATAATTACCTAGATTAAGATTTGAATCCATAACTGCTGAAAAACGGCAAAGATCCGTTCGATTTGAATTTCAAATAATTGGCTACTTCGACATAACCGTTGCTTGACCTTACGGAGAACCAAACTTCCTTCGATACCTATCTGCCTGTCGAACTGTATCCATGTTTTAAATATTTCTATTAAGTTCAATCCTTCAACCAAACATTTAAATATGAGAATAATGCTGATTCTTTCGATCATAAGGTCAACTCTAGTTTGACTGCATTTAAGATAGCTCTTAAAAAATGCAGGCTAACAAATTGCCCTCAAAAAATGTCATTTGCGATCATCCTCTTCGATTGGGAGAAAAAGACGTTTTTGATTATTGAAGACAAATCACTTTGATTGAAACTGATACCCATACATTAACAAAGGACAATTTGGTAATATTAACACACAAAATAGACACATTAATTACACTAACAACTTTTCGTATGAAATGTGAAAAAAATAAAGGGGGGTTACACATAGGAACGAAGGGAGTAATTAGGACCAAATATTTTTTTGAAAACTTTTCTTATATTAAGGACAAGTGGGAGTAATATTTTTGACTAATAAAGTGCACTCATACTGGTCCCCATGAACTTAGCTCAGTTGGTAAGAACATTGTATATTTTATGCAGGGGCCGGAGTTTGAACCCCAGACACCCCACTTCTCTACATTTAATTAATTGTGTGAGCTCTAACCACTAGGCTATTAGACAAAAAAAAGGGTGCACTGAAACTGTTACCCCATTTACATTTGAAAAATGTTAACTAGCGCCTCTGAGACACTAGTTAAGGAAACCAAATATAATATAATTATTTTAGAACTTGTGTAATGAAAGTTTAAAAAATGTAAAGAATGATATTTTCAATGCAAATATTTATTTTTTTTGTTTCCTTAACTAGTGCCCGTGGCACTAGTTAACGATACCATTTACATTTACATAACGTAACACTGCTCTGCCTGCCGCTAACAAATGTGTAGAGGAGGCAGGAGAACTCCTTCAAATGTTGCCGCCAAAACTGCCATCCTTCGTCAACCACCGCACACCAACCACCGTCTCCCTCTCAACATCATCATCGTGGCTTCAATCAACTCTTCCATCTCCACCTCAAAATCAAAACCCTCCTACCTTAGCAATCCTCGCAGACAAATCCACAACCATACAACACCTCAAACAAATCCACGCTCAAATGATCATCACATCCCGCATCAACGACCACTTCGCTGCAAGCCGTTTATTCTCCTCTTTCGCTCTTTCCCCTTTCGGTAACCTCGAACACGCTTCTAGAATCTTCTCCTCGTTACACAAACCCAATTCCTTCATGTGGAACACTCTCATTCGCGCTCATCATCAACAACAACAACCCCACATTTCTCTCTCCCTTTACATCCAAATGCGTAGACATGGTGTTATCCCTGGTAAACACACTTTCCCTTTTCTCCTCAAAGCTTGTTCTTCGCTATCAAATGGTTTGCCACATTGTAAACAGGTTCATGCACATGTGGTGAAATTCGGGTTGTGTTTTGATTGTCATGTGGGGAATGGTTTGGTTCGTTGTTATTCTGTTTCTGGTGATATGGTTGATGCACGTTACGTGTTTGATGAAATGATTGAGAAAAATTTGAGTCTTTGGACCACGATGATTTGTGGGTATGCTCAGAATTGTTGTTATAATGAGGCTTTGGATCTTTTTGAGAGGATGGTTGATGTTGGGTTTGAGCCTAATGGTGCTACTTTCGCCTCGGTGTTGTCGGTTTGTGCTCGATCGGGTTGTCTTGAACTTGGGGAAAGGATTCATGAGTTTATGAGAGTGAAAGGGGTTGAAGTGGGAGTTATTCTTGGGACCGCGTTGGTTTATATGTATGCGAAGAATGGGGATATTTTGACGGCGAGGAAGTTGTTTGATGAAATGCCTGAGCGGAATGTTGTTACTTGGAATGCTATGATTTGTGGTTTGGCTTCTCATGGACATGTTGAAGATGCTCTTGGTTTGTTTGAGTGTATGGAGAAGGAGGAGATTGTTGTTCCTAATGCTGTCACGTTTGTTGGGGTTTTATCTGCTTGTTGTCATGCAGGTTTGATTGATGTCGGACGTGAGGTTTTTTGTTCGATGAAGGTTGTGTATGGAATTGAGCCGACGATTGAGCATTATGGGTGCATGGTTGATCTTCTTGGGAGAGGGGGTAAGTTGCTAGAGGCAGAGGAAATGATAAAAGGGATGCCATGGAAACCTGACGTGGTTATTTTGGGAGCTTTGTTGGCAGCTAGCAAGAATAATGGATACACCGAGGTTGCTGAAAGAGTGGTGAAACAAATTCTTACTCTGGACCCTCATAATCATGGAGTTCATGTTTCTTTGTCGAATATGTACGCAGAGGCTGGACAATGGCAGGAGGTTTCGAGACTGAGGAAGATGATGAAAGAAGAGAAACTCAAGAAAGCTCCGGGGTGGAGCCTTGTTGCCACTTAATTGCATTTCTAACATGGCTTGTATGCGGAAGATACTTGTTATTTTTGACAAAGATTTGATTATTTCATTATTAGCTAAAAAGGCGGGGAAGTGAGTTATGATCTAAGCTTACTTGATTCAAGCATAAACGAATGTACACATATTGTTCAACCGTTCTTGTTCTGAAAATATTTATGGTGCTTACTGACAAAATGTTATGGTGCTTACTGACAAAATGGTTCCACACTGTTGCTTTGTCATGAAGTTGTATCCTAACCATTTGACAAGTGACAGAGAACAAGTGATTTCATCAACTTCTATTGATAAACGCACAAAGTCCAATGAACACTCCAAATCTTCCAGCTTTCATGATAAGGCACCCAACATTTAAGCTTCATTTATTTGTTATATAACATTTTATTTTATTTTTTGAGTTTCATTTGAGCTATTGGGTTGTCGTGTAATTTTGCAGATGTGAGCGAGGTTGTCTTGTCGACACTTGAGGATGATTAAGGAGAATCTCTACACTTGCACGTATGTTATTCTTGTGTTATCTTCTGCTCATTGCTACAATTCATGTTCTTACTTGTGATTTTATGTTATTTTTTTATTTTATTTTATATTCTGAAAATTGAAATTAAGACTTCTGTTTGGTGAAAGATAATGGTGTCGCTTGATTAGTGTTACTGACATCAATGTAGGAAAAGACTTGCGTTGTTGTATAGTTTTATTGTTTACTTTGTGATGGAACTCAAATTGAATACTCCTTTCTTTAGGTTAAAATTTTCAAATTGTTTATTTTGTTTTAACCACCGTAGCACCGACTCTTTTGATTGAAGGCGTGTACAGTGGCCGGCAGCTGTCAGTTACTGACACCGACACGAACCGACACATATTGAACATTGATAGGAACCCGAATTAAAGAGAAACAAAAGAAATAGTAGTATAGATTGAAACGAAAATATTACAGAAGATTATGCATTTATGCCTCTGTAATCTGAGAGCAAAAACTCCCCAGAGAAGAGACATTTCTCTCTCTCTCTCTCTCTCTCTCTCTCTCTCTCTCTCTCTCTCTCTCTCTCTCTCTCTTTCTGCCCAAAACCAGTAAGGTTCCTAACTGAATAATTCTGAATCCTTCAGTTGTGGCCAAATGGCCTTATATATAATACTAGGACATAAACTGCATATAACTGCTCCTAATCAATACAAATTACTGCATAAACTGTCTAACTGCTCCTAATCAATACAAATACTGCATATTATACAAACTGCTAACTGCTCCTAAATAACTGTATATTAAAATAACTGACTGCATCAGCAGTTACCCTATCAATACCACCTGATTCCTAACAGAAATGTTATAGCAATTTTAGACTTATAAGGTCTAGTGACCTGAATTTTCATTTTAAAAAACTAAACCCATGCTGTTAATGATAAAATCAGCATTAAAAATGTATAAAAGAAGGAGTTGGAATTCCCCTAGCAACTTATATAATTTTAGTCTGATTAGCGTGTCTTGCAAAACTAGTGACTGAGCTCCATATATTAGCAATTTAGCATGTATTGCAATGGTTTAAATTGCTCAGTATTTTTGGGCAGTGTCAATTTTTATCTGGGTAGTATCATGCTGGATATAAAACACAAATGTCAAATTGGCTAGAACAGCCAGTCAATGTAATTATTAAGTGGCTGAAAAAACAGAGTCCTTCTTGATCTGCATAAATTGGAGTTACACATATGATTGGTGATAGCAAAATTACCATTTGGTAAAAATACCCCTACAATTGGTAATGTATACCTACATTTGCAATTCAAATAACTAAAATTCCTCTAATTATTTTTGTACAAAACAATATCTACCATAGAATTCACCAGCAACAACTTTTTCAAGATTTTATAAACATCAGAATTGGCCAATTCAAAAGTGTAAAATGCATACTTAGATTTTTTTAAGAATTTTTTTATCTTTGGATTGGTCAATCTGAGCAAATTCGACCCGGATGGTTAATCTTGAGAGCATCAAAATAAGCAAATAAAATGAGAGCTTTTAAGAACAATCGTAAAGGAAAATGCAGCCATCACAACTTTTCCATTGAATGGTTAAGAATGCTCACACTACCTAATAATTGTTAAGCTGAAAAAAATGTTAGTTTTCGTTAGAGATTTGTCCTGTCACTATATTTTTATTGAACTAAATAAGAACTTTGTATATTTTTCGACTTAACAACTTTGTAACTAACCCTAATATTAGTTGAATGAGAAAAATATTAGGGTTAGTTAAGAATGGGCTTTGGTAATTGCCCACAAGAGATAGGCTTTATGATCGAGGAGTCAATAGCCCAAATAATTGTGCGTTGCGATACAGGTGTCGAAGATAGTATGCATTTATTTTTCTCATGTCAAAATAGTGGCAAAGGCTTGTTTTTGGAATTTTATACTTCAGGTCTTGAATCATAGTTCGTTCTTCTGTGGCTAATAATATCTTTGATATTATGCAGACTTTGAGTGCAAACCACAAAACTTTGTTTTTGCTTGCACTATATGGGCAATATGGAAGAAAGGAATGATGTTATCTGGAGAAATGAAACTGCCGCAAGAGCTGTGGTGCGATCGTAATCGTTATTAACCGGATGGAGAAATGAACAAAATGTGCGTAACAATAGCAATAACCAAGACATGAGTCAGCATAATGCAGCTTGGACAAGACCTCCTATACGACGATATAAAGGCAAAGTTGACGTCTCTTTTTCGAGATCGTGCTGTAAAGTGGGTATTGGTGTGTGTATACAGGATGATAGACCAATTTGTACTAGCAAAAATTGAGTAGATTTCTCCTATTCTTGATGTTGATATTGGAGAATCATTAGGACTCTTCCATGCTATGAAGTAGGGAAGAGATTTACAACTTAGTAATGTGGTATTCGAGTTAGATTCCAAACAAGTGATAGACAGTGTTAATAGCAACAATTTAGATGCGTCTAATTTTTATTTTTTTTTTTGAAGGAGATGCGTCTAATTTTGACGCTATTATTAGAGATTGTAGGCATAATTTATCTTCTCATTTTAGAAACTCCCATGTTGAGTTCATTAAAGATAAGATAATGAGGTTGTTCATAATCTTAGAAGAGTGACCACATTTTTATCTAATTTCTATCTTTTTATTGATATGCTTACATGTATCCATATTTTATTTTTTTGGTTACAAGGCTAATCAAAGAGCAAAAACAAACAAAAACAGCAAAAGAAACAAAAACTAGCGCCTAATAAAAAGCGATCCTAGTTCATCCGTCCGAAGCGGAGGGAGCAGCCCCTCTAGGGGGAAGAGTGGATAACCAAATCGACATCATTCGAGGCTCCAAGCTTGGCCATGTAATCTGGACACGGGTTGCCTTCTCTGAGCTAATGTTGAAGAGAGAAATTTCTTGAACTCATGAGGTCTTTGATGTTCTGGATGAGAACAACATAAACATGAAAATGATTTAAATCATCCTTTTATGAGGTTGACGGTGAGGAGAGAATCTGAATAGGAAGCCAATTCCTCAAAGTTTAGGCTGATTGCCAATTTAAGTACTTGATAGAGAGCTGAAAGTTATGTAAACAGGATGTCCTGAGAGTGGTTAATGAAGCCCGAAAATCCAGCTATGAAAACGCCTGAATGGTTGCGGAGAACTCCTCCAAATCCTGTGCGGATGGGGTCACCGTTGCAGCTGCCATCTACGTTCAAGATAGTGCACGGATGGTTGTTAAAATTTCATTGAGTAAGTCTTGAAGAGGAAGAGACGGTTGCCGAATTGAGAAAGGAGGAGCTTATTGTTTCAGACAAACTGTAAATATTGCAACTGAGACGGGTTAGTGACAAAGCTTCATTGCTGAGACACATAAGGTTACGGTGTCTCCAAATCCACCACATGCATCCATATTTGATTATTAATGAAATGCTATGTCTATTTTGTAAAATAAAAATTAACGCATAGATTTATTGTGTGTATTTGTTATGGACTTATGAATATATACTTTATTATTAGTAATTATTTTGATGAATTACCTGTAAAATTTAGCACTAATATTTATTATTTATACATTATCCTGTTCAACCGTGATTCAATCGTGTTCAACCGTGATTCAATCGGTTGGACAAGCTGAATCATAACCCAAACGGTTAGGCCGGTTTGAATTGAGGACCAATTTTTAGAAAATAAATTGTAACCAATATATGGGTCATGTTAACAAATGTCCTAAATCAATGTTTTAAAGACACTTGTTAATAAAATCAAAAATTTGGAAACAACAATATTTCAACTTTTTAAAAGTTGAATTTACCATTTTTCATCACTATATAAATTTTTGTTCTCATGTCTTAAGGACACTTTTTCGTATTCCTCTATAGTTTATTTATGAGACATTTTTTATTTTCTTTCTATTCATGATCTAACCTAGTCACCAACCCGATCATGATATTGAAGGACGAGACCTTTACCATATATTTTGAAAAACATAGATACATTAAACATAGTTTAAAAAGAAAATATTATTGATGTTGTTTGGTGTTTTCTTTTTTTAGGTAAAAGGGAAGGGGCCACAACCAAAACCTTAAATGGCAAATAAATATAAAATAAGAAAATCCTAGCTATGAATAAAGTCTTCTCTAATGAAATAAGGAATATCATCCCACCAATAATCAACTTAAATGTTGTTTGCTTTTTAGTGATAATGGGAGTGAAAGACTTTGAAATAAAAGACACTGGAATGGACATGTTTAAAAAATCTTAAGAGAAATTATAGATTTTTTTTTAAAAATATTTCTTACACAAGAAACAAAAGGAGATTGTTGTTTTCATCACATCAGATCAAACACAGATACCACACAAAGACGAAGAAAAACAAATTTAATTTGAGTTGTCAATTTGAGAAAATGTGAGTGTGGCTGAAAAGTCTAAAGGTGAAGGTAACAATTTTCATTATTTTGTAGTTGGACCATTATTGTCATCATTCACAAAAACATAAAAAGACCATTTTCTCACCCTACTGATTTTTCGCGTGTTTTATAGATTTCAGATTATAGAATCCTAAAAACGTAAAACACCCTCAAAAACCCTCCCGACACACCATATATTTTGAATTTTATAATCCAAATAGGATATGTGAGAAGGTTGGAGGTGGGATAAGAAACTCTTGAACACAAAGACCATAGGCCTAATTTCTTCATTTGGGCTTCTTCCTGCTATAAGAGATCATGCTCAAACCCATAAAAGAATAGGGAATTTCTTTTCCCACCCTCCACATCTAGTTAGGACTATGAAATTGGTAAAAGTGTAGGGTGTTGGAGGGTATTTTTAACGTATTTTTTTTTTTTTACACATTTCGTATTATATAATCTGAAATATTATAAGCCGTTCGAGAAGCTAATTGGATGCATTACGAAATTGTCAAAAAACAATATGCCGGAGGTTATTGCAATGTAATCAACTAAATAGTATTTCTACTTAAAAAAAGCTTAATATTATCTGTAATTTACAAAAATTAATTGACAAAAAATTATAACATAAAAATTCTTTTTTTTGGGTCAAATAACATAAAAATTATTATTTGAAAATAGATAAGTAATCATAAAAATTATTATTTGAAAATAGATAAGTAAGTAAATATTTCTAGTTGATGCTGCCAAGGTGATCATGTCTTAATGGAAGTAGGACTTATTTTCACATTAGGAACATGTGGTCCTACTTGTTTTCTTGTTTTTGGATAAATAAGGAGTATACAATATCTACTAAACTAAATATAAAAATAAATGTCCGTTTTTTTTACTATTTTGCCCCTTTGGGGGTATTTTCGTAAATTGGTAAATAACCATCTCCCCCATATATATGTTGTGGTATGTTTCAATTCATTCCTTCCCACTACCTCAAAAACGCGTTCTCTCTAAACAAACAAAACTGCTTTCTCTCTAATGATACTCTCTCAGCCGCGATCTTCTTCTCACCGCCGTACCTCGCCGTCTCCGCCATACCCAGCTCTGAAGAACATTATCAGGATCGGTGAGGCTTCGTCTGAGTGTGTAAAGAGTGTCTCCTTCAGAATTTGCATGTGTAAATTGAATTAGAGTTAGGGTTATTGCTTGCATGTTTTCAGAAAAGGGTTTTTTGATTTTAATTGAGGTTTTGATTCCTTGGTTTTGTGTTGTTGTTAACTGATTCTGTTTTGTAAAAAATTTATGAGAAATTTTCAGAAAATTATGTGTTTCGGTTGTAAGTTTGCTTGCATGTCTCCAGAAAATTGTTTTAGTGATTTTAGGGTTTCATTTCTTGGTTTTGGGTTTGATTTTAGGGTTTGTTTTAGTGAGTTTAGGGTTTGTTTCAGTGTCTGTGTCTTCATTAGTTTTGTGCCTGAATTTTGTGTTTCACTGTTATTTTGCATTGATTAGTTGATTTGGAATGACAGGGGTTTTATGATATACAAAGTTTTTTGATGATGCTAATGTTTGTGGTTCTAATTCTGCTTAAATATCTTCAGAAAATTGTATCTTTGATTTTAATTGAGGGTCTGGTCTTTTGATTTTGGGTTGTTGTTTAGTGATTGTAGTTTGTATATCATAAGTTAAAATTGCAACCACAAAAGAAGTGAAAAAATTTGAGAGAGAAGAAATAATGGGTTTAGTCTGAGATAAAAATAATGGGTTTAGAAGTATCTTTTGATTTTTTTGGTTTAGAATGATTACTGAAAAATATGTATTTTGTACATTGATTAATTTTGAAATCTAATGTTTTAAATCCATTACTTATTTGTTATTTACACACACCCTTTTATTGAAAATTTAGATGGACAATGGATTTGAGGATGGACAAGCAGCTTTTGATATGATGGCAAGCAGTCAACAGAGGAAAAAAAGGGTTAATTTCTAATTTTTCATGTGTTGTTTTAGTTTTGCTTCATTATAGTTTTTCTACATATAATTCACTGAGACCTCCATCACCACTCTCACTTTCACAGTGATTTAGTTAGGAACTGAAAACTAAATTTGGCATCATACATCAATGTTGATTTGTTTCAGAATTGCTAGATGCTTCTGATCCTTTGATTTGGGAGTCCTTGATGAGCCCTCTTTTATTTAGGGTTTTATGGAATTGAGTAATAAGAATAGTGAGAGTAGAATTGGTCAAAGTTCAAAACAAGCTATTGACTCAGTAGACACTGAAATAAATTGTATCACGGAGGAAACAATCAATATTAGGAGAATCTTAAATTTAATTAAGTTGTGATCAAGTTGAATATAAAAATGATCAAATTGTGATTCATCAGTATGCAATGTTTGCTTTTATACTTTAATTGCGATATAAAATATCGAATCTCATCATCTTTTCTCCATATATTTGCTGTATATATATCAGACATACCCTTAGGGATGGATGGATGGCTTATTTGCTGTATATATAATGCCGAAGATTCAAATGTACCGTCGAATTCAGGTATGTTTTTAGTCTATAGGATCGAAGAATGTCCATCGTTATATATAAAAGCTGATCATTAGTGAACACTATAATTGGTCTGCATTCATATATAAAGATTTTTAATTAGATATTATTTTTTTAGGCGTCGAAATTGAGGTGAATGATGTCAATGAGTTATTTGGGGCTGATGTTGATAATGAATTTGAGGACACTGCTGCTTCAGGTAAATCTAACAATGAATTGAAGTTTAAAATGCTTTTCGGTAATGATGCTAGCAACTCTATGGAGTCATTGGCATAGCCATAACCTGCAATTGTTGGAAGGTATGATGGTGCTATTTTTTTCAAATTGACAACAAATCATTCAAATTGTGATATTACTATTACCACTTTTATCAGAAGTAGTAATATCATTTTCAAATTGGTTGGATATATAGTTCTGTTATAGAATATGCTTCTATATGCTTCATACGATGCTTCTATATGATTCAATATTTTGATTTCATTGCATCTTTTTTTGCAGGTTGTGAGACTACCAATTCGCAAAATTAGACAACGAAGAATGAAAATTGCTGAACTAGAACAAGTTAGCTCAAGACCTGATGTTGTTGTGGTAGGAGTGTTTTATATTGCAGAATTAGTTTCAAATTGTTGGGTATCCGCTTCTTTTGAGGCCGTTATGCAAATGATGTTTCATAATTTCATTTTCAGGTTTGGGATGCTACTGCAGCAGATCCTAAGTTGCTGGTGTTTTTGAAATCTTATCGTAACACCGTACCTGCACCTAGGCATTGGTCACAAAAGAGAAATTTTTTGCAGGTTAGTCAGCATCCTAACTTGATAGTTATTATAGGTTAATGATGTAAACATGTCTGATGGTTGTGCCTTGCGTGCGTGATGTACTAATGGGGTGAAATTGATGAAGTCAATAAGGTTTATCTTATATATGTATGGATGTGGTTCTTGCAGGGGAGCGGCTTTGGCAATCACCAATCCTGGACTGGTAGGTGTTTGGAAATGGGCATCCTTGAGTTGTTTCTCTTTTATTATCTTTGTTATATTGAGTGGGAATATGGTGTTTTATGTTGTGTAGCTGTGTCTTGAATTTATGTTGTGGACCTTTTTTGATAACTGCTTTCCTTTTTGGAATGAGGTTTCTTGGTGCACAAGATTTGTTTGGTGTTTTTATTTTGGAGTGAGGTTTGTTAATGCACAAGATATTTTTGTGGCCTTGGCCAGATATAGCAATTTTTCTCTGAATTTGGTTCATTTAACTGAGGACAGTCGAAACACAATGTATTGAGGAGAATAAAAGTTGAGGTTATTTTGTTTTTATCAATCTGCTAAAAATTTAAGGTTAATTGAATACTTAGTCTATGATGGGAGTTTGTAACTATGTGAGTGATGTACTACATTCTTGCTTATGTACAAAAGAATCGTTTAGTCAAATTATGTATGGCATTGAAATCCAGGGAAATCTTGGTGGAGCTCGAATAGGAATAGTTGCGAAACCGTCTGCTGAATTTGTTGCTGGAATACTCGCGACTTGGTTTAGTGGAGGTGTTGCTGTTCCACTTGCACTCAGCTATGCAGAAGTAGAGCTTCTCTATGTGATGAAGAATTCGGTATGCTTTGCAAACACTCACTTTTCTTATACAACATCTCCTTTCTTTTGTCTGTTTAATGTTTAGCTTGTGAACATTAAGAATTCAGGACTATATTAATTTTCCATTGACATTATCTTGGTACCTTTTATATGAAATTTTCAAATAGCTGGTTTATTTGTAGATTTTTTTTCCTTCGTGAAAAGTATATATGATGTAAATATGCTTCAAAATGAAACTTACCTAAGGAAGAAAAAAGTTGGTGATGTGTCTTCTATATTGAGTACTGAAGATCATGGTGAATTAATGCAAAGCATTGCCAATAAAACCTCTTCTCAGTTTTTCCATATTCTGCCTGTTCCTAATAATTCCTCTTAGAAGAGTAGAATTGGACATTCACAAAATGGGGAAATTGATGCAGACAGAATTTTCCTGAAAAATGTCGAAAGATCAAGTAAGAATATCACATTTTCAGCTTTTAAAAATGGATGAAGTAGAATATCTCCGTATCAGTTTTCCAAGGCAATTCTTTCTCATCATTTGTTTTTCATATCCTTTGGATTAGGTGAAGATTCGGCACTGATTTTGTACACTAGCGGGACAACAGGTAAAAACAAACAGATATTAGATTGTATGCTGATTGTTACTTCAAATTTTGCAGACAAATTGTCTTCTTCACTGGTCCTACACGTATATAAAATTGTTCATAACACATTGATTAATGTTTAATTTTGAACTAAGCTAAATATAATTGATTATGTGAAGCTAAATGTTTAAATATAATTGATTATGTGAAGCTAAATGTTTATGTATTCTCTATTATTACAGTTGGAGGGCTTCTTAATGCAACATGTGGGAATATTGGTGACTGATAATAGCAATATTTGCTCTTAGCAGCAACCAAATTGTTGTTGTAAGTATTCTCTTTTAGGTTCCATCCTTTCAAACCTTCTTCTTGTGCTTGGAACTTCCCTACTTTGTGGTGGCATTGCAAACCTTGGAGTGGAGCAAAAATATGACAGAGTAAGTCCCTAAAATCCAATTAACACTTCCATTTTAAATCGAGGTATTTAACTAAGTGGTTGATCACCAATCCCCTTTTCCTATCTCCTCAGTCCTCCCATTCAAAAATAACATCTTAGCAAAAAGTCTTAACAACCAAGAAAGAGAATGTTAATTGAAAAGAGATTTTTTTTTTGTTAAGATGTTATGGCTTGAATGGAGGGGAGGGGGTAAGAGAAGGGTGACAGGTGATTTCTATTCATAACAGATTTGGTGAATGAACATAAACACCATTGCATCCGTTTTTAGCGGTTTAGAAGGAGAACAATTATAGTTGTACAGTTTAATAATAATGCTAATGAGTAACTGCCTCGCTAATCCCTCCAGCCTTTACTCTTATAAATCTCTTTTACTCTGAGGAAAAAGGGGCTTAAACCCCATACTTACAATCTAAACATAAACAAATTCAGGGTACTTAATCCTGAAATTCACAACATGGCCTTATTAGATCGGTGTAAAGCTTTTTTGCAGGGTTATTTTTTTATATTCTTTCATTATTTCGAGGGATTTGAAAGCTTTGTTACAATAATCTTCTGTATTTTCATCTGTCATCTAAATTTCATTCTTTAGTTTAGGAGGTCTCCTTTAGTTCTCATCTTTTGTAATTCTTCCTTTTCACCTTAACAAATATGAGTATGATTGATTAAATAATCCCAATAAATAGAGGCTATTTCATACAAGTTTATTGGGAGTGATAAAGCATTAAAGGAAAAGCAAGGTCGGCTTATTTACAACATTCATGATCTGAAAAGTTAAGTAAATAATCTATCCTATGGATAGTGGATACCACAAACTAGAGATCATTAAGAAATTATTAGGAATATAAAATAACATTGAAGTCTTCATCAAATCAACTAAGTTGAATGAAAGAGCTTTACTCATTGATGACCAAACTCAAAAGAGGTATAAGTGTCGCTTGATTACTGCGGAGATAGCAAGTCATGGCCAATAGTTCAGCTTTTGCCGAAAACATGTGTTAGAGATAGGTGGTAAACTAATCTTTGATCTTGAACAACCACCTAAAAACATACACATTCAAGTTGTTCCCAAATAGAACTTCGTTGTTCAACATCCGCCACTTTGACAAATCGCCTGAACTCTAATCCAAAACTATTTTGACTTGGGGATGTTGTTTCTTTGGTTCATTTTGTGTGATGTAAATATTGGTGTTAATCCCTTTTTGGTAACTTGGTGACAGCTACACTCGCTTTTATAATTTTGGCTGATATGTAATCGTAATTTGCACATTATTGGTTCTTTCATTGGTTCCAAATAGTTTCATCTTAATTGTTATTATGTTTTTCTGGTATTATGAACAAAATATATGTTGTTTTCATGAATCAAGACTTGGAAAGCCTTTCATAAATATTTAGATAAATATTTCTCATGTTTGTGCAATATACATTAATTTGCTTATTTTTCCCTTGGAACAATTTTTTTACAAGATACGTTGTTCAATGTAATTGTAATTTACACATCATTGGTTCCTTCATTGGTTCCAATTAGTTTAATCTTAATTATTATGTTGTTTTTTTTTGTTCTCATGAACAAAATATATGCCCTTTTCATGAATCAAGAGTTGGTAAGACTTTGATAAATATTTTATAATGTTTGTGCAATATTCCTTAATTTGCTATTTTTCTTTTGGAACAATTTTTTTTATAAGATACGCTATTCAACCCGTTTGAAGCACGGGTTTGGGTGTTTCATTATTGGTTCCAATTAGTAATTTCATCTTAATTATTACGTTGTTTTCCTGGTCTCATTAACAAAATATATGCTCTTTTCATGAACCAAAACTTGGTTAGGCTTTGATAAATATTTCTAATGTTTGTGCAATATTCTATAATTTGCTCATTTTTTCTTTGGAACAATTTTTTTACAAGATACGTTGTTCAACCCGTGCGAAGCACGAGTTTGGGTGTTTCATTATTGGTTCCAGTTTATTTCGAATATTTATGTATTTACACTTACAATAGATTTTGCAAATTTGTAATTTTTTAATAAGCGAGGGTAGATAAGGCATTGAATTTTGAGTCCTGAAATCATCTTCTTAAAAGAGAATGCGCCCTTTATACACGCAAACGAGGATCTAACATTTTCTTTGTTAGATGGTGTGAATAATTGAAACACTAATTTTATTTTATTTTATTGGCATTTCATCTTGTGTTAATCGAGTATGCATTTCGGTCAAGTGACGAACATGCGAATGAAGAATAAGTGTTTCTTGGTTAATTTTTTTTTTCTTTTTTCTTCCTCACTAGACTAGCATTAGACAATGAAGAACCAAAATTCTTATTATGCGATCTTCGTTCTCGAAATTACGAAGAATGACAATGTTTTGTAATTTAAACATCTCTCCTGTAGATATGCATGCAATATCTAAATTTAGAATCAGCTTACTTTTAAGTGTATTAACAAATATGTATTTGTCAATAAAATTATTCGAAAAAAGCAATCCACCCCGTGCGAAGCACGGGTTTGTAACTAGTTTCTTATACAAACCATGCCACAATTTATCCAAAAACAATAAAATAAGTAGAGGACTTTATCTGGTGTCTTTTATTAATTTCCTACTTTTGGTGTTACTCTCGGTGTTGTAACAGATTGTGGTCTAATTTTGTGTTTATTAAGATGTTGCAATTGAAACCAACTTAGGTTGGTTTGATGGTGTTGGCTTGAGATTTTAGAGTATGTTCATCCTCAAAGTTTTAGGTTCAATTCTCTCTAATATCAATTTGAGTGGATTAGTTTATCTTATTGAAAAAAGATGTTGCAATCGATTGAGTAGCTTCTTAAGCCCTTCACACATGGTGGGAGGATTATTCACTAATGACGCAGAACATGATATTTTTAAGGAATACAAATTTCTTCCCTTAAAAAATGAATAGAAGAGTAGTCATGGTCTACAAAAGAATCAAAACAAAAATCAAACCTATCAATGCTTTGAAGGCCATTTAATGACTAGTTAAGAGAGACAACGTACACTAAATTATTAGTTTATTCTATCCAATTTCTCTTTTTTTCTTAAATCTTTTCACATAAGGCAGTCTTATTTGAGGTACCGTCGAACACTAAACATAGACATCTCTTTTAGCTGAGATTCAAATCTTAGTTTACCATGTTGTGTTGTGGGAGTATAGACGTCTCTTCCTCTCTTTCTTCCTCCTATACTCTTATAAAATATAAAAAATTCAATCATATAATATTTTTTTAATCTAATATATAAATATTAGTTTACATTAATTCAGAAGTACTTTATTTTGGGATGACACAAAGTTCTAGTAGCTAATTTTTTTTTTATAAAAAAACTTAGTTTAAAAAGAAACATACATATTTGTCTCCATGTGTTTTAACTTGACCTTTGGTGGTTAGGGTAGCTATTACTTCAAAGGACTCCTTTTCTAAGACCACATACAATGGTGGTGTTGAAAGCCACATTCAACACTTGGAAGCCTTGCAATGGAAAGTTGAAAATTGATGTGGAGGAGAGAGGTGATAAAAGGAGTCAACATGTTGAATGGTGAAAAGGTGGGGAATCTGTAGGCCACGTGGCGTGTTTCGGTTAGTGGAGAGAGTGCGTGTAGCGCACGCGCCAACAGGCGCGAGTGAGAAGAACAACGACGCAGAGAGAGAAGAGATAAGTGGATAAGTTATAACACATGGCGCTTCATGGTTGGTTGTTTGGATTTATCTCATCTTAATTATTTAAACTCAATTATTTCATTGCAAATGATTCTTTTTTAAAATTTTTTTTACCAAAATTCATGATTTTTTCGTCTATAAATAGAGACTTGGTTCATTTGATTTGGACACAAAAAAAAAACAAAGTTTTTCACTATCTTAATATTATTATTATCTTTCTATTAGTTTTTCTTTTGAAGTTTTAATGTTATTTTTAGTGAAATGGATCCCAATAATAATCATTTCAACACCCAGAATTCTTCTAATTACCCATTTTAAGTTACTTGTGTGCTTAGTTTGTTGTCTTGCATTTTAAGTTATTTGTGTGTCGCGTGTTTTTTTTTTGGTGGTGTCCGGGGTTCGAACCCCGGACCTTGCATATATTATACATTGTCCTTACCAACTGAGCTAAGCTCACGGCGACGTGTGTCGCGTGCTTAGTTTATTGTATTGCATTTTAAGTTAAGAAAATAAAAATAAATTATTTAAATAAATTTTGTTTTTACAAAAAAAACTAAAAAATAAATTGTTAAGTGTTTATTATTTTAATTTAATTATAATCGATAATTGTAATTTTATGTAATCATAAAAACAAAAATATAAAATTAAATAAGAATATGAAATAAAAAGTGGTGGGGGTAGAGTATTGACTGAAAAACCATTGGAGAGGGTAAAAGTTGAATGAGTATTGAATTATTAGGTGGAATAAAGAGAAAATGATGTGGAGTGTTGGGAATTGAAAAAGTGAGTGTTGAACTTTTTTGCCATTGTAAATGGTCTTAGCTTCTTTTTGTTTCAGTCTCTTTTTGTGTTTCTAAGCGAGTCTAATGTTACTTTAGCGCTAGTTTTTTTGAAATATTGATGTAACACATACTTTTTTTTCCTTAGTTCTCTAAGTGTGTTTGTTTCAAGTTATATTTATAGATTCCTGAAAATAAAATCATAAAAATGCACATGTCTATGTTTCTCAATGGAGAAAAGAAAGGAAAATGTCGTCAACTTTTTCTTTCTTGTTTTTTTTTTTTGTTTTTGGTACAATCTTTCTTGTTTTTATTTCTTAATCTATATAATATAAATTTACCACCTATTCCAAGACCTCTTCTCTTCTTTTCTTGACAAGTGTCATCATTTTTAAAGGTTTTAAAGTTTCATTCAACTAGCGACATGTGGCGCTCTAATCTTCTTTTATTCTAATGTTTTATTTATGGAAATGTTATAATTCAATGTTTTTTTTGGAAGACCAATTATATTGTGTTATTATATGTTATTTTTTTTATGGAAATGTTACAATTCAATGTTTTTTTTGGAAGACCAATGATATTGTATTATTATATTATTTGTATAATCGTGTAATGTAGTGTTTAGTTATCATATATTTTATAGTTGGTATTAAGGAATGAAATTTTAACGAGATTGTTTTATATAATATGATATTTCAATTATAACATGAAAATACGTGCAGAATAAATAAAAAATATTGTTGAAAATAAAAGTTTAATCCACGCTGATATTTATCCATGTGCTAAAAATATGAATATTGTTTTATCCCTGTGCTAAGTATAGTGACCGTGATCCACCATATTTTTTTTTAATAAATTTCGTTGAATATTTATTTTAGGAAAGGAAAAAAAAAATCGGATACTTTATTTTAGGACATAAATTTTTTTTGGAATTTGAGGTATTTAATTGGCATTATGATATGAAAAAAGAGTTTAATGAGCATATATGATCGGTATAAATTAACTTTACATAAATTGACACCCCATCTATATCTATATTATATAAATTTAGGACCTATTTCATGTCCCAATATAGAAGTAATTTTCTCTTCTCTTGGATATAAATTTAGGACCTATTTCATGTCCTAATATAGAAGTAATTTTCTCTTCTCTTGGTGTTGACATGTGACACTCTTTCTCAAACATTTGGATTTCAATTAAGTGTTTTTTTCAATTGACATGTGGCACTCGGAAGCAAACCAAGCAATTTCATGTGTTTGGCAATTAATGGAGCTAATGAATTAATGAAATGAACTACTTTATATTTTTATTTTCATATAATAATAATATTATGAGACTTTATTATGTTAAAATCATACCAATTATTTTTTTATTTAAAGTGCCATTAAAACAATTAAATACAATATGATTTGATTTTCTTAAAAATAGGAAAAAAATTAAAAAAAAACGTTTCGTTAAGGCAAATTCATCAAACGGACAAAAAAAAAAAGCAAATTATTTTATTGTTCTTTTTGTGCACTTTAATAACGTATCAAAAACAGACAAACAAATAAATTATATTATTGTGTTCTTTAAAAAAGGCAAAAACATTTCATTTTGTTGGTCAACAATAGATGTGATAATTTTACCAAACTACCATGTGAAAAATACTATAAATTAGACATATGAATTAGCAAATTTTTCACATCACAACTCCGCCTCTCTTTCTATTTGATTATTTTTTTCTATTGTTTCTTCTTCCTACCTCTTTACAATCCAAATGACACCGAGAATTGATTTCGTTTTTGATATATGTTCCATTGTGGTTTGTGAGAGATATGAACAATGACAAATTGTCTTACTCAACAGAAATGGTTCTTGTGGATATTAAGGTTGTTTGACACTATTTGTTTTGTTAGATTTGTTAAATTTTTTTATATATAGCAAATAGTTTGTTTGTTTTTTGTTTGTCAGTTTTTTTATTATTTTTTTATTATTGTGTATCAACAGAAATGGTTCTTATGGATATTAAGGTTGTTTGACACTATTTGTTTTGTTAGATTTGTTAAATTTTTTTATATATAGCAAATAGTTTGTTTGTTTTTTGTTTGTCAGTTTTTTATTATTTTTTTATTATTGTGTATCAATTAATAGTGTAAAAAAATATGCCTAAGGCTCATGGATAAAGCCGCTCTAATTCTTCTATAAAAAAAAAAGCCGCTCTAATTCAGTTATTTAATACACGGTTTGTCTTTTTTTTTAATCAAGAAAAGTAGATCCACATAAATATTGATTGATAGCTAACCAACATAACAAGTACACATGAGTGCTGGTTTCAAAAAATAATGAAATTGAAAAAATGTCATATACTTAATTAATCAATAATGAAGGAAATTTGGAAAGGCAGAGAAAAATAGTGGAATTTGAGGCATATGATATAGTAGTAAATTAGTGTATAATCTATCTACACGTTTTCTATATCAGCCACTACAAACAAAAAAAACTAAACCTCATTCTTCATTTTTTTTTTTTGCTATGTCAGATGTAATGGACATTTAGTTTCTGTTAATTTCGTTAAATGGTGTATTCTTTAGTCTATTATATAAGTTAATGAGAGATATTTGGAATTAACAAAAAAGATCTTCTATATAATTTTTTATTCTATATAATTTTTTTCCTCTTTTAATTACACCAGAAATACATTATTCAAATATATCACATTTTACTTATATGCAAGTATGAGAAGGAACTAAGTGAAATCGGGTATAATTGGTCTAAACAGAAAAAATTATTTTATTTTAGCTAATTTTATTTAATAGTGTAGCAAGGTGAAGCTGTGAAAAGAGAGAAGAAGTGTTCGATTGTAAAAGAAAAAGGAGTTCTAAGTGAGCGTATAAAGAAATATTAATTTTTTTTATTGATACAATTGCAAATCATAGCACTCAAGACGGAAATTAAACGATCACTTGAGTCAACACTAATTTTGGAGAGATATTTTGCATTTAATGATAAGGGAAAAAAAGAAATGTGTGGTAAATTATTTTCAAAATTAACGTGAGACATGACAATTTTTTGAATCAAAGAAGTGTTGAGGCTTTTTCTTCAAATGTATATATGATAATGCAAACCCCGCCAGAACTTTTTTAGTCACACGACAGATAGACTAAACCAAGCATTCTAATTTGGCATTTGATGCTATTATTTTTGTTTATCTTTTTTTTTTTTGACAGAAATTATTTTTGTTTATCTATTCAGTACACATATTATACTGTTATTTAAATTGAGATGATTGGTAAATTATTTACTACACGTGTTTAACACTCATTTATATTATTAAACTCATTAAACAACCATTTAAATTGGTCAATCTTCAATTGCTATTTTTAGAGTTAAAATTTTTTTTAAGGGAGAGTTAAAAGTTTTTAATAGACCAACGTTTTCGGCAGGATACATAAATCAATTATCTTTCTTGGCGAGTAGTGGTAACTAATCATAATTATTATGGTTAATTTCTTCTCTCAAAAAAATTATGGTTAATTTCTTGCCATTTCAAATTATTTTAGTATCATCTAATAATGAATTTGATGTGATTTATGGTTGTTGATATACCTTTTTCTTATATCTCTATCTCTATCTCTATCTCTATTATAAACATTTACCTTACTTCAAATCAAGAGTACATGTGGCATCTTTCACATTCCTCTTATCATTTAATGCTTTTTTACTTTTTTTAACTTATTTCAAAGGGAATATTCTATAATTTTTTAATACACACATATTCAAATTTCAATCTTCATTCAAAATAAATGAAAATGTTATACACCTTTAATTATCTTTTATGGAAAAATCGATGGCAATAATGTCCAAATAATTTTATTTTAACCAAATTAAGCACCAAATAAATGAAATAATATCTAAAATCTCACTTTAATTTCACGTTATATATATGATTTTTTTTTTTACCAAATGTGTATATATGAAACTTTTATTAAAGATGAAAATAGCATTTATAATCAATTATTATTGCTTCTTTTTACGGTATTGTCGATTAAGTAGATGAAGCAAAATATATTGATCATTGATTATTTACTCAATCAATCAAATCAAATCATATATCCTTTGTTTTAATTTTAAACTAATCAGATTTAAACAAATAATCAAAGTCCTTTATAGGTAAAATCGTACATTACCCAAATGAGCCAATCAAATTATAGTATAATGTCACCTTTTAATATGTAAAGCAATTAGAGTGTAACATGTGTCACCTTTTAGGTTGTTAGCCAATCAAATGTTTTAGGAGTAGCCAGTTTTGCATCATACTTTTTATTTGTTCATGATGTCATTTGGTTTTATTATGTTGCTATATAAAGATATGTTTCTTTCATCATTTTCACTTGCACATTTCTTCCAAATAGTGTTGTCAAACTCCAAAAAATTGTCATGACACCAATATCTAATAACATCTCAGAGATCAACTCGGTCAAAGAATCATGGAGCGAGTTGTTCGAATCATGCCCATTCTTTCTAGATATGATTCTCATGGATGAATCTATGTTTGTATTTTTTTTTTTGACAAAAATAAATGATATTCATTCATTCAAATTGATAGAGTACATCGATACAATGAAAATTCGCTAAAAACAAAAAGGATGAATCTGTGAACAAACTCACAACATCCATGTTAATAGCATAAAACGGCAAAGTACTAAAGCCTACACATATGACTATATTTAAATCACCGGAATACTCATGTCTCCGGATCTGCAACATTGATGACTCCAAAGTCATTGATTTGATCTGCACTGGATCGAAGCTGATCTGACAATCTGAACCGAACAAATACCTGAATGAAACAAGAAAGACAAACGTCGTACAAAGACGACGAACAAAACAATGTCGCACAAAGACGACAAAATCACAAAAGAAAAAACGAAATAGATGTGAAAATCACTTATTTCAATAAAAGGGAAATAGAAAAAACGAGTTAGAGGGGTGATTTTGGGTCAAAAATTGACCCTAAATCACCCCTCTTTGGTGGATGAAGGTGAAGAAACTAGGGTTTTGGCGACGGCTCCAAGAGAGAGAAGGTGTAGATACTCCTATGTTTGTATTTTTATTTGTTTGTATTTTAATCTTTCAATGTAATATAATTCATGCCAATATGCAAAGAAGTTGATATCCAAATTTGAGCAACAATTAAAAAAGAGAAAGGTGTATTCTGTGAGTAACTTTGGTGGTTATGTAAATCTTAATTAGATTGTATCGAACAAAAAAAAAATGAATACTAACTCAATTGTATAAGTTTTCCAAGACTTTTTTATTTTCATTTCTATTTCAATCTGGATCAATTGTAATTATATTGTGATTGACAAATTTTGTATTTTGCAATCTTTTCTTTGGCGTTTGTTTATTTTAATAATTTTAATTAATGATATGTATAACATATGTCGAACAAATTTATATGATAAGTATCAATTTTTTTTTTATTTAGGAAAAGTAACTTATTTTAATTTATAATGTAATGTATATACCATTAATATGAATTTAAACATATTCAACGGATTTTACTAAGAGAACTATACGGTTCAATGTTTGGCTGATAATTTAACTCTCCTTAATTATATGTCCTATTTGAATAATTTGTGTGTCCCTAAATATAAGCTCATTTGCAATTTACTAGGTGCATTTTTTTATCAAATTTACTTTTATCTTTTTTTAGAGAACTATATTTTTATCTTGAAATGTGGAAAATTAAAGTTAAACATTAAAATACAATAGCTATTTTTCTAAAAAATAATATAAAGGGTATTTTAGAAAAGTTTATATAAAAAGGACACAATAAATTTACAACCCATTTTTTTTTATTTTAGAAAAGTTTATATAAAAAGGACACAATAAATTTACAACCCATTTTTTTATATATATGTGAACAAAAAATTGAGTTGCTTATAAAAATGGACTGAGGAAGTATATAAGTGTCTCTGTTAATGCTCTTCTATACTAGAGGTTTTTTTTTTATTATGGAAATGGTATACATCTTATTTTTTAATACACACATATTCAAATTTCAATCTCAATTCAAAAAAATCAAAATGGTATACAATTTTAATTATCTTTTATAGAAAAGTTGATAACATTAAGCCCAAATAATTTTATTTCGACAAAATCAAGCACCAAATAATTGAAATAATACCTAGAATCTCACTTTAATTTCACGTTATATATATATGGAACTTTTCTTTTTAGCAAATGTATATAAGGAACTTTTGTTAAAAATAAAAATGACATTTATAATCAATTATTGTTGTTTCTTTTTACGGTATTGTTGATTAAGTAGATGGAGCAAAATATCTTGATCCTTGATTATTTACTCAACCAATCAATTTAAATTGTATATCGATCCTTTGTTTTAATTTTTAATTGATTAGAGTTAAACAAATCATCATAGGTCTTTATTGGCAGGGGTGGCCCTGAGGGTGGCGGAAGGGGCATAAGTCCATGGCAACAATTTTGTAGGGGGCATCAAAATTATTAATTTTACGTAGTAGTTAGTACTATATAAATATATTTCTTTTTAAATCGCTGATTAATTCGATTGAAAATATATTTTTAAAGAACTTTGATTATTAATGAATCTTTTGCAATAAAAAATACAAGAAGAAAGACATTCAAATAATTAAAAAGGCACAATTTTATTAATTCGCCAAGGCAATAAAAATCTTAGGACCGACCGACCGACCCTGTTTATTGGTAGAATTATACATTACACAAGTGAACCAATCAAATTATAATATAATTGTCACCTTTTAATATGTAAATCAATTAGAGTGTAACATGTGTCACCGTTTAGGTTGTAAGTCAATCAAACGTTTAAGGATTAACCAATTTTGCATCATATTTTTTATTTGTTCATGATGTAATTTGCTTTTATTTATTTTTCTATATATAGTGTATGTTTCTTTCATCATTTTCAGCTGTACATTTCTTCCAAACAGTATTGTCAAACTCCAAAAAATTGTCATGACACCAAGATCTGATAAAATTGCTGAGATCAACTTGGTCAAAGAATCATGGAGCGAGTTGTTCGAATCATTCATGTTTGGTTCGTTTATAATGTCAACCGTGTCACACACCCACTCTATCTATATATGCTTCTCATGGATCCATCTATTTGTATATAATGAATATAACTTTTTTTCCTGACATTTTAAATTAATCTAATTTTGTATTATTTGTTTGTATTTTCAAGATAATATAATTCATGCAACTATACGAATAAGTTGATATAAATTTTTTGATCAATAAATAAAAAAGAGAAAGGTGTATTATACGAGTAACTTTGGTGGTGATGTAAATCTTAGATTGTATCGAACAAAAAAGAACATTACAAACTCAATTGTATAAGTTTTCCAAGACTTTTTTTATTTTCATTTTAATTTCAATCTGAATCAATTATAATTATATTGTGATTTACAAATTATGTATTTTGCAATCTCCTCTTTGTCGTTTGCTCATTTTAATAATTTTATTGACATGTATGACATATGTCGATATGATTTAAATGTTAAGCAACTTATTTTAATTTATAACATATTCGGTGGATTTTATTTAGGAGAATTATACGGTTCAATGTTTGGCCGATTTATCTCTCCTTAATTATAAGTCCTATTTGAATGATTTGTGTGTCCAAAAATATAAGATAAATTTGCAATTTACTAGGTGTATGATTTTATCAAGTATACTACTTACCAATACTACACTTTAATATTTTTTTAGAGAATATTATATTTTTATCTTGATATGTGAAAAATTAAAGTTAAACATTAAATGACAATAAGTATTTTCCATAAAAATTATACAAAGGGCACATATGTCTGAATACGAGTGTATGCACGTAAGAAAACAATAGTTTAAGTAAAACAGAGATAAATTCAAGGCTACCTAACAAAGTAGACACACCAGAGAGCTTTTCACTATTTTTTTTAGACGGACAATATTATTTTTTTTTGTCGAGAGGGCGTAGGAAACACCTAGCACTCGCGGAAATGAACAGCGGATGAATACAAGAACCAACAAAGGCAACACGTCTACACCCAAAAATCATGGGCCGAGGTGTACACTAGGTTACCTTAATCAAAGACCAAACCCAGCAAAGTACCACGACAAACCGTGGTGCTGCCTACACGCGAGTACCCCTGTCTCACAACCTAAAGCCCGTAAAGATCCTCTAAAAAACGCAGCTGCACAGCAGCAAAGCTGCACTACAACAGGCCGAAATACCTGCTACTACAAAACAGAAAAGCCAATCGGACGCAGCAACAATTATGCACACACAGAAGCCTCCCATCCAGCAGCTACATCACGTAATAGCAGCAGAAAACTAACACCGACACACCCACATATAATACAAACATCATACGTTTAATTGATTAATTTTTCACGTTATCTAGATTAGTGAGCATTCATGACATCATTTTGTAGCAGTTCCTATATCTATTTATTTTCGCGTTAAATAAATAATGGCTTGGGAAATCCATTACTAATAAGCTTATTTTTTTAGTTTGAGTTAAGCTGAAAGAAGCTTTTTTCGATTAAGAATTGAGTCATAACTTTAATGTCATTTTTTCCGTTGCATTGCATATATTCTCTTACTATCATTTTTCTTTAGGTGTTAATATTAATTTTGTAACTTTACATTTAATATGCAGATATGCGTATCGGTGATGATGACTTGAAGAACCTATGTTTGATTGAAATTGAAATGTTGCTTCAGGAAAACGGACGGTCGCTTACTGATTTCAAATCTATGCCCAGGCCAAACGCAGCAGACATGCCAACTTTCACAAACAAGCTTATCGTTGATGAGCTACATTACAACAAAGATGAACTGGAAAAGACACACACAAATATGTTACTGATGCTGACTGATGAACAAAGATGTGTGCATGACAAGATCATGGAGTCCGTTGGTTCTGACGACGGTGGTTTCTTTTTCTTATATGGTTACGGTGGTACTGGAAAACCTTTATATGGAAAACATTCTCAGCTGCTGTTAGATCGAAGGGGTTAATGGTATTGAATGCTGCATCCAGCGGTATAACGGCTCTTCTATCACCAGGTGGAAGAACCGCGCACTCGACGCTGAAAGTCCCTATTGAGATTAATGAGGCATCATCGCTTACGATGGAAAAGGACAATCCTAGGGCAGACCTGGTGCGTGCTACAAAGTTGATAATTTGGGATGAGGCTCCAATGATGCACCGATGGTGTTTTGAGGCAGTTGACCGATAATTGCGTGATATCATGTCCAAGAATGATCCCCTAAACGAGTTTAGACCTTTTGGTGGAATGACAGTAGTTTTAGGTGGTGATTTCAGGCAGATATTGCCTGTTGTCCGAAAAGGAACGAGGCATGATATTGTTGATGCCTCAGTCAATTAATCAAGGATATGAGCTTATTGTAATGTGTTGAAGCTTACTGTTAATATGAGATTGGGTGCATCTTCGGTACATGCAGAGCAGGAAGAAATTGCTAATTTTGGCAAGTGGATACTCTCAATTGGAGACGACAACTACACTTCAGATAAGAATGGTGAAATGAAGGTAAAAATTCCTGAAGATTTACTCATTTTAGACAAAACAAAGCCGTTGAAGTCACTTATAGACTTTGTGTATCCCGATTTGAATGATAACCTTAGTGACCCGCTATTTTTCCAATAAAGGGGAATACTCGCACCAACGCTTGATTCAGTTGAGCATGTTAACGGATATATGATGTCACTGATTCCAGGTGAAGTGAAAGAGTATTTAAGCTTTGATTATGTTTGTCGATCGGGTGAAAATTCTGATTTCCAGAGTGAGTGGTTCACAATGGAATTTATTAATGGTATTAAGAGCTCTGGAATTCCAAATCACCAGTTGAAACTAAGGGTGGGATGTCATGTTATGCTGATGAGAAACATCGATCAGGCCAATGGACTGTGTAATCGTACGAGGCTGACAGTTACACATCTAGGGAAGAGCACGATAGCCGTTACCGTAATTACAGGAAAAAGGGCAGGTACCAGTGTATTCATTCCCAGGATGGATCTTATTCCGAGTGATCGAGGACTACCCTTCAAATTCAGGCGCATGCAATTTCCATTGACGTTTTGTTTTTCAATGACAATAAATAAAAGTCAGGGTCAAACTTTGGCTCGAGTGAGAGTTTATCTTCCTAAGCCCGTGTTCACGCATGGACAACTCTATGTCGTTGTCTCTCGAGTTACTTCTAGAAAAGGTTTGAAGCTGCTCATCTTGGATGAAGTTATTAATGTTTGCAAGGAGACCACAAATGTTGTGTATCGTGAAGTTTTTCAAAAAGTATGATCATTGGTTATGTTTTAGAATTGTTGTTGCTATAATTTAGAAAACTAAAGTTGTGTATTGTTTGAAAGTCGTTTTTTTTTTTAATTTCTTTATAAGGCGTACTGGTCATTACATGACATGCAATTTCTATATAAGCAGATCCTCCTGCCATTGACTTTTAATTGATGCATTTTCGGGTATAACAATATGCGAAACTTTTTTTTTTACATCGTTGTTACCCTAAAATACAATATTTACATTAGACCATTGGTTTTGTAAAAAATAAAAACAAATAACAATCGGCGTTTCTGTAGCCCAAACTATATTTATACACACCCATAAAAAATTTAACATTTGCATTCACAGACTAGGTGTATACATCTGACACTGACTATTATATAAAAAAAAAATATTTTTTTTTAGTTTTTATGATTAATAAAATACATTATGTCAACAAATAATAATATATAGTACGTCGACGTATATTTGCAAAAATATTACATATGCTAAGTTTAACAATGAGTACATCTTATACTACAAATAATTAGTATAAGTATAAAACCAAAGACTTTAATCGTTATGTGCAATGTTTAGATATTTTAAAATACATACCAAATTAACATATATATTTTTTCCATATCTAATTTAAATTATAACCCCACTTATAACTTTAAGATAATATAATATAAAATCTATACATTTGATTAAAAAGACTTTTTATTTCCCGTGCTTGGCACGGGTCACTATACTAGTGGAATAAATGTTGCCTTCCTGTCATTTGTCAACTAGTTTATCGTCATAAGTCATGCTACTATGCGAACTCTTTTCAATTATGTGAAGAACCTATCAAAGCCATGGAAATCATTATTTTAATCCCCAAATTAAAAATCTTCTTTTCGGTGCCTTTCAATAAAATTTTAAATTCGAAAAGTGTATCATGTTTGTTTTTTTGGGAAATACTTCAGTGACTTAGAAATGGTGTCATTGGTGTCATAGCATAGATCCTGGCCGTTGATGTGTGTGGGTCCGCGTGGGGATGTGTGTGTGATGTGTGTGTGGTGGAGATAGAATTGGATGGTGTCATTGGTGCCATTAATGGCACCAAAGTGGAACCCGTTTTTTTGAGGGGTTTTGTGTGTATCATGGTTTCTATAAACAACTAAGCGAATATTATTTTTATATTCGGAATCTCATTTGAAGCCAAAACATAAGTACATAAGTAATAAGGGAACATTCTTTCAAACCAAAAAGGTAATAAAATAACATTTTTAATTGGATTATGCATATCCTGTCAATCAACCTTGTTTCACCCGTCTCCCATACCATTTAAAAGACGTTTATTTTACAAAAAAGCGTTTAGAAGTGACAACAAGTATCTTAATCCATGTACTGAGTTTAAATTTAATCTTAGACATACAACAACGTTAAAATCTTTTAGGAGAATTTGTCGTCTATTCAGACAACCTTAAAATTTTAGAGCTTACCAACCATTTGAGTCTCATAAAGTTCAAATGATTAATCTCGACACTTACGCGCGAAGACATATTGTATAAGCCCTAAAAAAAAATACTTTTTCTTTTTGATTTCTTTATACCATCAAATGGCAAACCTATTTATATAGTATATAATAGGATATGTGGGAATAAAAATAGAAGAAAGCCAAAAAGATTGGAACGATTCCAGGTGTAACAAACATACCACCAGCTACATAGGATCTTTTATTTTCTTGATTTCTTGTTTGACTTAAGTCCGGAACAATGTTCATCTAATTAATTCATTATATATAGCCTTTATTTTATTTTTTTAAAGAATGTTTTCTTTCGAGGAATTAGCCTTGCAATCTTAATTATAGCATATTATCACTTTTCATCTCAATTTTACCTTTGTAATTTTAATTGAAAAAAATAATATTAATTTCATATTTATAAATATTATTTTTTTTGTCATTTCATATTGATATATTATTTCAACCTTTAATTTATCAAACACTACAAATTCAACTATCAATTAGTTAATCTGTTATCAACTATAAACTAGTTTATAAATTATATGTCATAAGTTAGTTTATCAGTTATCCTTTTTTTTTTTTTTTACCAAATATAATTGTAATCATTTTTTTTATGGAATTTTTAAATGTCCTTTTAAAAATAAAAATCAATTTTCCTCCATTTAAAAAAAAACACCAAACTACTACTCCCCCACAGGTCGCAAACCGAAATATAGTGATTTGTACGGAAAAAAATTAGGATGATTTGATCTTGACGTTCGTGCTGATGAAGATATGATACGACAGTGGAAGAGCTTTGGTGCGTTGGAGACTGTCGTCGATGGTGGGGAAGAAACTTGCAAATCACACAACTGCTATGATGTTTAAGTCAATATGTGAACTCGAAATAGGAGCGTATAAAAATGTGACCGTACTTGGGGTGTGGCGCGGATCCACACTTTGTATAGACGAGCTCAACGTAAATGATTTCGTGAAATTCGATAACGGAGTCGGTTAGACGTTAGTTCAACGATCGGGATTATCCTATGTGGTAGGACATACATGTGACTTTCCACAATCGTTCCTAAGGCGGCGTATTGAGTTGATAAGCATGTTGAATTAGTCCGTTGTATGGACCAAAATCCGATCCGAAACATATAATACATCATATCAAAGCAATGATTTCTAAACTCGGTTTTTAAGCTTCGAAAATTTGACAAAACCAAATTTAAAACAAATATACCCTTCAAAAGTCTCATCTTGAAGTTGTTTTTTGTTTTTGTTTTTTTGGCATTTCTTCAAAGTTGTTTTACTGAAAGTGAAATTGACAAATAAGCCAATCCAAAAATGGTGGGTGTAAGATCGAGGAGTAGTCAAGAAAAAAAATTGAAGGTCCAGCTACAAAAACTTATAATATTTTTTGTGGTCTTCACAAATTACATATCTTTTGTTATCTTTTACACTATTTGATGAACAAACCTATCCAAATCGTTGACTCTTTAGTCTTTAGAATATTTTTTTTCAAGCTTATTGTAATTTTTTGGAAACATTCCCTAATTATTTGTCGTTGATAAAGAAGAATGTTTGGCGACGCATATAAGCATTCTTTGCAAAGTACACAAGAAAGCAAACATGCATATGATGTGCTGTCATCCGTAGTTATGAGTACTATGGTGCTGAGCTCATCATCACAATTCACAAGCTTTGTCTTCTTCATAATGGACATTAATGTAAAATATTTTATGTAATCCGTTGCATATATTTTGGAAAGTAAACTAGATTGTTAGAACCAAAGTTGAATGGATTTTCACAAATAAAATTACATGTTTGGTTAAGAGTCTCACATCAGATATGTGATGGTCTGACAATGTTTTTATAAGTGGAGGCAATCATCACCTCACAAACCGGTTTTGTGGGGTTGTGTTAAACCCAACTACGTTTTCTAAGATGGTATCAGAGTCTTTCCAAGATCCATTGAACCACGTGCTATCATGTTTTCGCTATCGGGCCACCCACCATTTATGCCCACGAACCAAGTCCAATAGTGCTGGTCGTGAGGGGGTGTCTTAAGTCGTGAGGGGGTTTCTTAAGAGTCCCACATCGGATAGGCGATGACGGTTTTGTGGAGTTGTGTTAGGCCCAACCACGTTTTCTAAGATGTTTAGTGTGAAGTATTGTTTTTTAATCAATCTAGATGTGTTGATGATGTAAAATATTTACATGTATATCATTGTACCTTTTTTAAAGGGTCTTGCTAACAAGTACCCTAAGGGAATTGTTTAAGGAACCCACAAAAAGAAACTATGTCTTGAAAATACAAGTCCAACTCATGTTAAAGTCATAACCGTATAATTTCCAATGCAAAAATTGCTACTTTTAGATGCTTAAACAATGCCCTTAGGGCACTTGTTAGCATTTTCCTTTTTTAAACTAGTTTTCTAAAATGATTGCACAAGTATACCACTGAAGCTTCGCCACAACTACTTTGGTCAAATCTTTTGTTCTTCGGCAAGAACAGTGACACAGTTTGTGGCAACGAATTTCTTATAACCTCGTTTCTTGAATCCTCTTTATCTTCTAACTATAGCAAACAATGGTTGAAATCATTACCAAAACTAAGGCAGCTACCCGATTTTAGACGTTGAAATGCATCGTCGTCAGAACCTCTCCACCGCGGCGCAACACACCAACTCCAATCCTTTCTCACCACCACCTATTGGTGCGATCAAATCACATGAACATCGATGTGTCAAAGAGGTTAACGATTCCACGCAAAATTGCACCATATGTTGTTTGTATCAACTAATTCAGCCATAATCACAAATTTTGAGCAAAAAAAAAATTAACTATTGCCTAGGGTGGAAAACCTATTGATCTGCCCGATTGTCATCACACCCCACGCGCCTTTACAAAACATACAACATGAGTGCGCTCTACTTGAAGTGACCGAGAAGTTTTTTCATGATAACACCTTGAAACACCGCAAACGTCATAGTTTCACTTGCCATGGAGATCACCGTCATAAACACAAAAATAAAGAGAAAAGTGAAGCTAGCATTACCTTATGTTTATGTTTTGATTATGTTCATTAGGACTCTTAGATGTTGTTTATATTTTGTCTAGGTAATATAGCATAGAATCATGTTAAAGCACCTAGAAATCCATGCCCCATTGTGTCGTATGTGTTCTTAGTGTCTTGCATACCTTTCTTGAAGATAAAAGCTTCATTCCAGGCTTTTGAATCGATTCAAATAATCATGAATCATATCACCAGAAGTCTCTGACTTGGGGTGAATCGTTTCATGAAGTTTTGAATTTTATCACCTCTGAATCGTATCATGGAAACTTTCTAACCTGTGTTGAATCGATTCAAAATAGTTTGAATCGTTTCAATCTTCATCCTGGGCTTCCTGAATCAATTCAGATATAGTCTGATGCGTATCAATCATCATACCATCTTCATAGTTCATCTGGCTTGTCTTTTAGCTGTCTAAATCGATTCATACATTTAGTGAATCGATTCACTATGTTGTTTTTTTGTCAAAATTTTGCACTTGCCACCCTTTTCTATATATAGTCACTTCCTCATAACACCCAATTCATTGAATTATTTGCATCTATTCTCTCTAGAGTGTCAAAACCTCGTTGTTTATACATTCTTCAAGATTAAACACTTTTTCTTAGAATCACTTTGATCTTTCAGTCATAGATTGCAAGAGTGCTATAGGGATTGTAAGTTGGTTCATTCCAGGAAATTGATTGGGTAATAAAGGTTCTAAAGTGAAGTAAAAATCTCATCCCACCTTGAAGGGTATTGGGGTTTCTAATTACCGGACGGAGCATCAAGGAGTTTGGGTGAAGAACTTCAAGGGTTGCACGGGTAATTGAAGATTTTAAGACATCAAGAAGTAGCAATTTCAAAGGTTATTTGAAGATTAGGGGAGTGATTCCATAGGAATTGAAGAACTAGGGTAGTTTCAAGGAATTCTAGTAATCACATTGTAATCAAACATTATCATTCTATTGGAAGTCCTCGGTGGAGATGTTTTCCATGAAAAAGAGTAGACTTGGCCCAAAGGGAGGACGAAAGGGCAAACTACTATAAATCTCGGTGTCTTTTCTCTTCTTTAATTTGATTAATTGTGTATTTGATCGCTTGATAAATTGCTAGTGTAGAGATTGAGTG
This sequence comes from Medicago sativa, assembly GCF_051527215.1. NCBI lineage: Eukaryota > Viridiplantae > Streptophyta > Magnoliopsida > Fabales > Fabaceae > Medicago > Medicago sativa. Next base: position 32,219,299 of record NC_140755.1, on the reverse strand, counting down.
TGATCTAGGTTTAAACCATTAAACTTGAATTTGTTCTTTGAATTGGCTTTATCTTACTTTACTTTGGATCACACTTAGTTTCAATCTATTGTCAATTTCTCAAACTTTTACACAATTGTGTTCATTAGTATAATTGATTAATTGTTCTTAGGTTTGGTTTGAGATTGTACTTGTTTTGTAAATTGTGTGAATTTTATTATAATAGATTGTGTTAAAATTACTTAGAATATATCATTTCCAAGTGAATCTTATCATTTGTGCATAGTCTTAATATGTTTGTCATAGCCATTGAACCTTGCATAAATCCAATAAGTCGCAAATCATTTTTCTTCAAATCGCTTTCGCTGCAAACTCGATAAATTTTTTAAATGTTATTCACCTCTTAGAGCATATTATAACACCCTAAACTCTAAAAGCGATAACACACACAAATGATACAATCATATAAAGAATTTAGATGCTACTTCTTCCATAATTCACAAACATGCATAATAAAAAAATGTCCAAATATCGCAGCGGAATAATCATCTCAACAATTTCATCAATAACAAAATAAATCTCCAAGTACCAATGTCAACATACTACACATATCATCATCAATACATAGTTTAAAAATCCTCAACAGTCATAATTAAGGTAAACATCAAAGACTCACACCTAATCAGAGTCCTAAAGACTAAGACACCAAAAGCAGTAGACGAGGTAGTTCCAAGCTATCCTCAAGCAACTCACCAAAGCAAAGCAAACTACTCCTACACACAGTCTACCCGTTCATAAGAATAAGGCAGACGATCAATCAAACGACCACTGGGGGTTAGTCCACAATTCATAATCAAGTATAATCAAATGAAAGTAAACGACCCAATTAAATTCAAATGATTAAGCAACTCAACAATATCAATATTCATCGATTATACGAGTATAAAAATCTACAAGCACACTTTCACATCACCATATATTCACCACCTTCACCAAGCATACAATTCACTAATGTTTCACCAATGCAAACATTCACCAAGCACATAATCAAGTATGAAAATTGTCAAGTTATGCAATGCACCTAGACACGACTCTATATGCATGCGGTACCAGTCGTCACCAAGGTCGTCACCTCAAGATACATTTGTATCATTAATCATCGCCAATATGAATGCAAAGCATTCGGTCGTCGCCAATATGAATACAAAGTATCCGTCGTCGCCAATATGGATATAAACATTCGGCTCAACATTTATGAATGCATTAACCTGTGACTCGACAATGCATACGTTAAACAACAAGTCGTCAACAATCAACATCAACATTTTTCAATACATGCATACACCTTTAAAGTCGTCGCCAATTTGCATGTAAGAATTCGTCACCATTAATGAATCATCATCATTAAAATCATCAACAACTCATCAACAATTATTATCAAAAAATATTTATCACCTCAAGGAATAACTTCGTCTCATAAAACATAATTCACATAAAAGGCGTCATATAACCACATCATAATAATCAACGTATCGAACACCCAATAACCATTGTTTCATTCTCTTTTCATCCTATTATCATGTTTCTATAACCAATTGCAAGTTATCTGATAAAAAAAACTCATTCCTATAAAGTTCGTCTATGTTTATGAAAATTAACATTTTCCGATTGATTCTCCAAAATCAAAGTAATCAAGTTCAATCGCCTTATCCAAGTATATACACAATTCACATATGAGTGCAATAGCATATACATATACGTATCATATGTCAATTTCGATTAATTCCAAAATTCACCTAAGTTCGTCTATTTTTATCACAAAACACCGATTTTGACTTTTCATCCAAATCATCGTCTCAAGCATATAAATCCTCAAATCAATCATAAATTATCATGTCTTCATGAATATAAGCCATTTGCAAACTAACTAGTCACATCTCAAAGTTTCACCAAAGTTCGTCTATGAAAATCCTAAGTTTTCGTCTATTTGTCATTTCACCAAAAATCAAGTTTCATGCTCTCATAGTCCTATATTAACCCTACATGCTTCATCTAAGTTCATCATTATAATAAATAAGTCAAAACATCATCATTGTTCTTAAGAAAATTCATTGTACGATTATCTCAAAATAAGTTCGTCTCTAAGTTCAAGTTTTTTCTCATTTTATAAAAACCAAAGTAAGTATAAGCATATTATGTTCCAGCAAGAATATTAATGAAAACAGCAAAAGAACACCCTTAAAAGATCACCTAGGGACCATATGTGTCTCCCCTCAAGCACTCAAACGTAAAACAACATTGGTTGTTGTTTCTGTCTGGGCACCTAGCGCTTGCTCTTTGTAACTGGGCGCCTAGCGCTCCAGTGCAAGCGCCAGCGCTGCGAAAAGGACCGTTTGGTGTGTTTTTACCTCGGATTTTCGTCAAAAATGCCCCAAAAGTGCTTATTTTGATTCTCCCATTTCCCAAACCATTAAAGTCATGTCCCAAGGCTCAAACGCATCAAAAAGCTCTTCTCACAACCCTCAAATTAGCTTATGAAACAATTCACTTAGTTTTCAAATAAAACACCAAGTTATAACAAAAACACCTTTATTTATCCAAACACAACAACAACAACAACAACAACAACAACTCAAAATTATCATCACCCAATTCATGAATTATCATCACCAACAACATTCAACAACATTCATAGCATGTGTTCATGAATTCATCAACAATCAACAAAACCAACTTCATTTTAACCAATTTAAGCAATAATCATCAAAACAACTTATCAACAACAACAACTATGAGTTTAAGCACATAACACATCTATTTCATGAAGTTTATCATACCCATAAATTCACATGAATTAAGAGCACGACATTCATCATCAAAATTCACAAAAGTCACAATTAACATAAAAGCACTTAAATCCATAATTGAAAATAAGAGATTATAGCTTAATTATGAAAAGGAAACCATCCCCCTTACCTCTAGTCTTCAAGAATCCTAACTTTGGCTTCACTTTAGCTCCTAGCTCTTCAACCCCAAGCTTTGTCTCTGTAGCTTCCTCTTCTCTTCTCTTGATCCACTTTCTCTCTTTATCTCTCCTAAAATATTTTGTGAAGTGAATGAAATGAGTAGAAAACCTAGTTTTCCTCTTAGTGTTATGTTTATATAGCCACCTCTAATTGGGCTTGGTTTCTAGTTGTCATAATGGGTTTAACATTCTTATCAATTAATCCTCAAAAGTTACTACTCACTTAAACAGTCAAAATACTGAATAACAACTGTCTCTAAATAATTACCTCAACTCACTAGTAACTTAGTAAAAATAATCATTCTCACCAAAATCCAAAAAATAACCTTCTTAATAAAAACAACTATTTTACCCTTGCTCACCAACTGACTAAAACACCCTTGAGTCTAAAAATGACTAAAGTACCCTTATAGGCCAAAAGTTCGCTAATCTAGAATAAAATACACACAGAGACAAATAATCACACACAAGCACATATAAACACATATAATAAATAATTAAAATAATTATAGCGAAAAACGGGTTGTTACACATATTATGTTGCCATATCGACCAACCAAAGGAACTCCATATGCACAGAAATCCATACCACACAAAAGTGTGGTCGTGCATCTTGTCATCACTCTGAGCGATGCAAAGTAGATAGAAATGATAATCCAGCGCCTCCTCGCGGTGGTGGTGGTGGTGTTAGGGGAGGAAAGATTTATTTCTCATCAACATCTCGAAGATATGCTTCCTCGACCACTAATCATATTTCATCCAAAGCAAGGTGAGACACTCTATCTCTATCTATCTTTATCCTCTAAGGCCGTTAGTGCCGTCCTAGTTAGGGAAACAGAAGAAGGGAATAGTCCTACGTATTTCACGCGTAAAGCCTTGAAAAGGTCGGAGATGAGGTACCAAAATATATAAATGGTCCCATTCCCACTCGTAATTGTGCGAACAGACCAACCCATTAGGAAAATTTTGTTTCGACCAGACATATTTAGAAGGACGATAAAGTGTTCACTCGAATTGTGAGGGTTCGACATCCATTTTGAATCTAGAAAAGGCTTGAAATTTTAAGTGGTTGAAAGTAAGAATATCTTATAAGTCTATTGATACATGGATTTAGGCAAGTGTACTAAATCGTTTACCAAGTAATAAAGTGACAAGTAATGTATCGTATCGACAGAGATTGTCAATTCAACCAAACAATTCACATTACTTATTTGGGAGCAATAAAATAAGAGATAAATGCTTAGAATATTGCAAAGTTAATCTGTTTGCAACAGAGTAAAGTAAAATAAGAGATAAATGTTTAGAATATTGCAAAGTTAATCTGTTTGCAACAGAGTAAAATTTACCTATTTTGATTGCAGAATGTTAGCGGCGGTTGGGATTATTCGAATCCCCTTTATTTAATTGTTGGACTTAAGCAACAGTCAACTGTTATTCATGTTATGAATCGTTATCTATCTAAGTGATAAGTTCGTGGGGTTTTACTACCTATTAGATGTCAAATTTCACCTTCTGATCATATGAGGTAGGTACGTGTGGGGCCTTACTCTCTCAGAGATATAGGCTCATTCCCCTCAAGTTGTTGAATTATACCTGCTGATCACACAGACGTGCATGTGGGGATCTTAATCTCTCAGAGGTAATTGAAACATAAACTTAAATTAGCTTTCCTAAATTCTGATTAGTGTAGTCCCAATGTTCTTAAGTCCACTCATCTATGAATATTAGAAGCACATATAACACTCTCCCTCTTGGTAGTTCTACAAAGAGGAAGTCATGCCAACGTCTACCTTTCAAGGTGAAAGAAGAGTGAAGTTACTAGCCTGATTTAAGTCATGAAGTCAATTGTTTCCTTAATTACTAACTAGTTACTTCCTGATTCTGGAAGATATATGTTACCGTAAATCCGCAAGTGCACGGGTTTACCGTAGTAGTAATAAAGAGAGAGTATCGATCCACAGGGAGTTATTTAAATTCCAATCAAAAGTAGTAAAGGTTAGGGAGAAACCGATAATTAGGGTTTCAAGGTAATCTAAACGACGGTTGAAAACAATAGCTAAAGGCAACCTAGGGATTATTGGTTCATCCTATGGTTGACCTAACATCCTAATCCTAATCCTTGTTTATGTAAATCCTAGTTTCTAAGGACGAATCTCTCTAAAGCCTATCCCCTTCTTCGTTCGATATCCGGGGAGTGTGTCTCTCAAGGTGTTAGACCAATTCTCATGGCTAACTCCTATATTAAGATCCTTGATTGTACGAGATTCTATAAGTCCCAAGGTTCACTAGGCTATTCTCATGCTTCGCAATCCTTGTCTAAATTCACTTGTTCGGTTATTAAGACTTCTTCGTTCGATTCATCACCTTAATAACTAGGGTAACGAATTAACAAGTACTAACCCTCCGCGTTCGCATCCAAAGTTTGGTACTTGTTAATATCGTTGTGAAGAACGGTGAATTTAGATAAGAAAAGTAGGGTTACATAAACTAGGGTTTCAGATTAGGATTGTTGGATCAAGCCATAGGACTCTCCCAACAATCCCAAGGTCTAAGGGAATTACTCACTCATGGTTGGTGTTGCCATGAATGAATAAGAAGAAAACAATAAGAACAATTGAATAAAAACGAGAACTTTTATTGAGAAATAGTATTCTGTCACAATACAATATTCAGAATTCAAGATGATAAAACAAGGAGAACAAGCTCTCTATTTATAGCCTACTAATGACTTAAGCCCTAAGAAATAACTGAAGGAATATTCTCTGAAGATCCATGGGCTTTATCGTCAAAGCAGGCTGCGTAGAAAACCGCTGTTCGGAGCAAAAAGCATCTAAAAGGGATGCTGGCAATCGCGCACGGCCGTGCGCCTTGCAGGCGTGGGCCGTGCGCCCTTCACTGACTTGGGGGAGCGAATTCTGATTTCTTCAAGTGCATATTTCGGTCCCAAATCTTGGAAATCTCCTATTTTTGTGCTCCAAATCCCTTTTCTTTAGCTCCAAGCCTTGCAAATCATATATTTGATCCTGAAATATAATATTGGATTCTTTGAAGTAAAAAGCTCTTAAATATAAATAAAAACACATAGAATCTAATTAAATCTAAATAGAATTAAACTAAATAACTTAATTAAAATACGTAATAAATCTACTTATCAAACGCCCCCACACTTGAATCTTTGCTTGTCCTCAAGCAAAAGGCATAGACATAGCAGCATAGAAAACATTTAAGTATATGACAAAATTAAAACACATGTTCCCTCCAAGGCCTTGTCCTAAGCATACACTAATCACAACCTCAAGAGCCCCTTATGATTCCTATTCAACCCAACAAGAGAAACTAAGTGAGTGTGTGTGTGTGTAGTGCATCCCCTTTGCTCCTGTATAAACAGGTATTATGAGGAAACAGGTTCTAACCCCAACAGTACATCAACCGAGAAAAACCTCATTTTCATTCCATATAAGCAAGGTGGGAATTAAGTTTAAGTTGGTTCAATTTTAAATTGTGGACCATATTTTTCTTTTCTTTTGGTCTCTTTTGGGGCTACAGATGCCTAGGGGATATCACCTTTTCATAGGAAGTCGGAGAGGGACTCACTCCTTCCTCCACTACTCTGGCAATCACCCTAAGTAGTGCTGTAGTTTGTAACTTCTTTCATAAATTATTTTTTTCTTTTTCTTTTCTTTCTATTTTTTTTTTCTTCAGAAGTTTGTAGAAGCTATACAATCACTAAGGAGGTACCATCCTTCGCGTAGGAGTTGTTCGAGTACACTATCCTTCCCTCCATGCTCCGGCGGTGTTCTCAACTTAGTGAAAAAGTGAAAATCATGCTTCCCCCCATATTATTTCAACGTTAAATAAATTTCCCCACACAAGCTTATACTACTTTTACTCCTAGAGACTTTAAAGGGTCCATGTACCATTAAACTTAGAACGTGGTCCTTAAAATACCTATTCATACACTTACTCAAAGGATGCACTGTGAATTTTCTCATTGGAGAAGTTTTGTTCACCTAGAATCAATGTGGGTCTATTGGAAAAACTTAAGGCAACAAGAAGCTATTTTCATGTACACAACAAGAACATTATCTAGCCTATATTGGAAGAGAACTTAACAAAAGATTATGTCATATTTAACAATTAAAACAAGTAAAACTATCTAGCCGCTTACATGCCTTTCACAATAAAACAAAACAAAAGATAAAAATTCAAGGGAGTTTGAAACACTACGACTCTTACTACCTAGACACGTTATTGGCTCCCCCCCACACTTGGGAGAAGCATTGTCCTCAATGCATAAAGAAAACAAGAAATTAAAAGGAAGAGAGGAAGAGAAGAGAAGAGAAAGGAAGAGGAAAGCTCACATTCTTAATTGTTGCCCGGAGGGGGACGGTTAAGGCCAAACCTTTGCATCATTTGAGTGACAAGGCGTTGGCTTTCTTCCGCCACTCTATTTCCATGTTGGATGTCAGCTCGCATTCCAATCATCTCATTGTGCATTTGATTTTGCTTTGTATGCACTTTTTGGAATTCGGCTTGCACCCAAGCCCACCGGTCATCTTCAAATTGGGGACCGGCATGCAGCACCAGTTCCTCTTGCTCATGTTGTGCTTCCTCCTCATCACCACCATCATTAACTTGCACCTCGGGTACCTATCTTTTTGGTCGGAGCCTTTGAGGTTAATGCCGTGGTATTTTGATGGCTTCTTTCTTCCTCCCGCGCCTCCGGTGGTGTCAATTTCCTTGCCCTTCCTTTTTCCGGTCATTTTGACTTAGTTTGAAAAAAATTGACTTTTGTGGATTTTAGGTTTGTGGGAAAAAGTGGGTTTTTGATGAAGGTTTTGTGTGGGAAGTGAAGGTTTGATGTTGGGTATGTGGTGGAAGTGAAGTTTTTGAGTAGTTTGTTGGGTTTGGGTGAAAAATTGGTGGTTTTTGTGTGGGATAATGAAGGAATACGAAGATTGGGTGTTTTGGATTGAGTGGATGAAATTTGGTTTTGTTTGGATGTTTATGTTGGAAATTGGATTTGGAATGGTTTGGGTAAAAGATTGGAGTGGATTGGTTGAGTTTTGATGGAGATATGTGAGGTTGAAGGTTGAAGAAAAATGGAGGTTTAGAGAGAGAAGTGGATGAGGGAGGTTTTTGTGTGGTTTGAAAGAGGAAGAAGAAGAAAAATCATGTGAATATACACATAAGTGTCGCGCACGGCCGTGCGCCTTGCAGGCGTGGGCCGTGCAGACCTTGCTATTCCCCGGGCAATTTTTTTCAAAAAAATGCGCACGCCCACGCGAAATGAGGCGTGGGCAGTGCGCCTGTTTCTGGTCCTCTGAGTCAAAATTTTTCAAATTTTCTTTCACATATCGGACATGTACCTACAAAACAATTAAAAACAAAACAAAACAAGCAGAAATAAAGCGATAAAAAAAATGCGTGGCTTGCCTCCCACGAAGCGCTCTTTTCACGTCATTAGCTTGACGATTAGTGGTGATCCCTAAAATGGGTCAAAGAGATGATGGTAGCCAGGTGGTGGTGAAGAGCATTGCTTTCCACCATGATCTTCGGCTTCGAACAAGGAGTAGTCGGTGATTCCTCTATTGATGTTATACATTTCGAAACCTATGAGCATGCCACTTATTTGGAACATAATGCATCCTTCTCTAACATTTAGGACTGCTCCCGCTGTGGCTAATAAAGGTCTTCCAAGTAGGATTGGGACTTGAGGGTCCTCAGGAATGTCAACAACCACAAAATCAGCGGGAACAAAACACCCATCTATTAAAACGGGCATATCTTCCGCAATACCAACGGGACTGATAATAGTGCGATCTGCAAGCTTAAGGGTTATGTTCGTTGGCTTTAGGCTTCCTATTCCTATCCTCATAAAGAGGGACAAGGGTAACATGCTCACACTAGCTCCTAGATCGCATAAGGCTCTTTCCACATTTGTGTCTCCTATCATGATAGGGATAGCAAAACTACCGGGGTCACCAAGCTTGGGTGGTCCTCCTAGAAGGGCATTACACTCTTAGGTCAAGGTTATTGTCTCATTGCCCACGGGGATTCTCTTTTTAGAGATGACGTCTTTAACAAACTTAGCATAGGTGGGCATTTGGGACAAGACTTTTGGGACTTTGGTGTGTAGACCTTGTGTTAGCTCAACAAACTTCCTAAATTTGTCCTCTAGATTAGGCTTAACAAGCCTTTGAGGGAATGGGACTTTAGGAACATAGGGCTTTGTATCTACCGGACTTTCACTCTCTTCTAGGGATTCTCTGCCTTGCACAATTTCAACCTTTGGTTTTTCTAGCTCTTGGCCATTTTCTAGGGTAACAACATTGATGTGTGCTTTAGGATTGGCTTCGGGTTGTCCTGGAAAAATTCCAGGTGTTTGAAAGGTAGAAGAAACATGTTGGGCTACTTGGGAGATTTGGGTCTCCAATGATTTGTTGCTTATGGCAAGAGAGTCTACCTTAGAAGTTAGAGTGTCAAACGACTCTTTTAGAAGTCTAGTTTGCGACTTAAGCTCTTGGTTTTGTTTTTCTTGGTTTAGCACAAAATTTTCCAACATAAGCTCAAGATTAGATTTCTGAGCCACCCTTTGGTTGTTGCCATAGCCTGGTGGTGCTACTTGCTGCCCGAATTGATTTTTATTGTAAAAATTCTGCCCTTGCCTCATACCTTGGTATTGGGCATAGTTTATTTGTTCGGGAAACAAGAGAGCACTCCCTAGCTGGCATTCATCACTAGAGTGGCCAGTAATACCGCATACTTCACAGGAAGATATAGGAGGAGAAGGAGTAGAGGCACTTACATTGAGTTTATTGAGTTTATGAGAGAGTGCTTCTACCTTAGCTGCCAAGTGATCATGAGGAGAGACCTCATACATACCGGCTTCCTTGTTTGACGGTGTTGTACCACCAATTGCCCTCTCGCTCGTCCACTGGTAGTGGTTTTGAGCCATGTCTTCTATCAGCGCATAAGCATCTGCATAATTCTTATTCATTAGTGCTCCTCCTGCTGCTGCATCAACAGTCAATTTAGTGTTATACAAAAGACCATTGTAAAAAGTATGAATTATGAGCCATTGCTCAAGACCGTGATGGGGGCAAACTCTTAGCATCTCCTTAAAACGCTCCCAAGCGTCATACAAAGACTCCCCAATTGCTTGATTGAACCTAGTAATCTGGTCCCTATACTTGGCAGTTTTGGAGGGTGGAAAGAATCTAGCAAGGAAGACTTGCCTGATTTGGTCCCATGACGTAATGGAACCTTTTTCTAAGGAGTGGAACCAAGCACTAGCTCTATCTCGAAGGGAGAAAGGGAAAAGATGTAGCCTAACGGCTTCTTGGTTGGCTTTAATGGTTCCACTAAGCCTAAGAAAGGTAGAGATGTGAAGATTGGGATCCTCAGCGGGGGATCCCAAGAATTGATTTTGCTGCACAAGATGGAGAAGTGCAGGCTTGATTTCGAAATTGTTTCCTTCTACATCCGGATACACAATAACCGCTGCCGGCTCCTCCGTTGACGGAGTCGCATACTCTTTGAGAGTACGTGCGTCTGCCATGGCTTGGTTTTTTCGTGCTTCTCTTTTTCGCCTATGGAGGTACTGTTCTATCTCGGGGATATAATCCGGAGGAATATGGCTCCCAAGACTTCTAGTTCTACGCATAAGCGGAAAAGAAATCCAAAAAGAAGAAGAAGAAGAAATCGATTGAGAAGGGGAAAGTGTAAAAACAGAAATAAAACCTAACCGTCACCAAAGTTGATCGGAATTTGGTCAACTCCCCGGCAACGGCGCCAAAAACTTGTTACCGTAAATCCGCAAGTGCACGGGTTTACCGTAGTAGTAATAAAGAGAGAGTATCGATCCACAGGGAGTTATTTAAATTCCAATCAAAAGTAGTAAAGGTTAGGGAGAAACCGATAATTAGGGTTTCAAGGTAATCTAAACGACGGTTGAAAACAATAGCTAAAGGCAACCTAGGGATTATTGGTTCATCCTATGGTTGACCTAACATCCTAATCCTAATCCTTGTTTATGTAAATCCTAGTTTCTAAGGACGAATCTCTCTAAAGCCTATCCCCTTCTTCGTTCGATATCCGGGGAGTGTGTCTCTCAAGGTGTTAGACCTATTCTCATGGCTAACTCCTATATTAAAATCCTTGATCGTACGAGATTCTATAAGTCCCAAGGTTCACTAGGTTATTCTCATGCTTCGCAATCCTTGTCTAAATTCACTTGTTCGGTTATTAAGACTTCTTCGTTCGATTCATCACCTTAATAACTAGGGTAACGAATTAACAAGTACTAACCCTCCGCGTTCGCATCCAAAGTTTGGTACTTGTTAATATCGTTGTGAAGAACGGTGAATTTAGATAAGAAAAGTAGGGTTACATAAACTAGGGTTTCGGATTAGGATTGTTGGATCAAGCCATATGACTCTCCCAACAATCCCAAGGTCTAAGGGAATTACTCACTCATGGTTGGTGTTGCCATGAATGAATAAGAAGAAAACAATAAGAACAATTGAATAAAAACGAGAACTTTTATTGAGAAATAGTATTCTGTCACAATACAATATTCAGAATTCAAGATGATAAAACAAGGAGAACAAGCTCTCTATTTATAGCCTACTAATGACTTAAGCCCTAAGAAATAACTGAAGGAATATTCTCTGAAGATCCATGGGCTTTATCGTCAAAGCAGGCTGCGTAGAAAACCGCTGTTCGGAGCAAAAAGCAGCTAAAAGGGATGCTGGCAATCGCGCACGGCCGTGCGCCTTGCAGGCGTGGGCCGTGCGCCCTTCACTGACTTGGGGGAGCGAATTCTGATTTCTTCAAGTGCATATTTCGGTCCCAAATCTTGGAAATCTCCTATTTTTGTGCTCCAAATCCCTTTTCTTTAGCTCCAAGCCTTGCAAATCATATATTTGATCCTGAAATATAATATTGGATTCTTTGAAGTAAAAAGCTCTTAAATATAAATAAAAACACATAGAATCTAATTAAATCTAAATAGAATTAAACTAAATAACTTAATTAAAATACGTAATAAATCTACTTATCAATATACGTCAATATTAGGTATGTCACCTCCCTAAGTACCTTTCTCTCAGGGTTTTGCTCTTTTCGGCATGTCTCCCTAGTTACAAATTTATTACTTCATGATTAGACAGATATACATTAATATTAGGTAATATCACCTCCCTTAGTGCCTAAGTCAGGGTTATGCTTCAGAGGAGAGAAATCTTACACACGATTGTAAAAGTAAATAGCATAAAGAGAAATAACTAAATAAAGACTTTAAATTAAATAAATTATACAACAACCGGAATAAAGGTTAATCTTAGAACCCTAGGCTAAGATGATTTAGTTACAAACGATAACTAAAGACAAATTATCAAAGAAATAAAACATACCCTAGAAATACTTGGATTGAGGAGATAAACTCCTCCCTTGAAGCTCCTAGTGCTTGCCTTCCTCTTGAACCGCTTCGTCATGAATGAAAATTAATGAATGAAGAATGCGATATTTATAGGAAAAGTTTCGACCTGAAAATAGGCTAAAATACCGGGCTTTTTCCACCAAAAAGTCACAAAACAGCGCCTTGGCCTGCAAGGAACAGGCGTTGGGCGCCTAGAACCATGTGCCAGGTGCATGTGTGCAGAGTTTCAGGTGGCAGACACCTAGAAGCATGCATCAGAAGCCTCATCATATGCCTAGGAGTACAAAAATGTGTGTCAGGCACATGTGAGTGTTGTCTGGGCTCTGAAACGCCAATTTCTTTGTCTTATTAGGTGTTTGCTTCCATATAAGATGTCTTGGAACTTGGGAACATAATTCCTCCCTTTGTAACATCTTCTGAGGCCCCTTGAATATTCATTCTTTCATCTTCCCAAGGTCTTCACGAATCTTCATATGTCTTGCTTTACCGATTTGCATGATTTCTTTGTGAATTACATCAAAACACCCTAACATTGCTATGCTTCAGAAAGAATATAATCACACACTCAAATATAGAAAACATTACAAATGTCCCAAAATCATAAGCAAATTCTCTAATACTCTTCTATTATGGATGTAAAACTTACTGAAAATGATTGACAAACTTGCTAAGAATAACGTAAGAAAGTGGTAAGCTCCTAAGAACTATGGGATGTGGTCATCAGTCTACATGACCCATGAGATGTGGTCATCAGTCTACATACATCATAGTCTTTACGCTTTATTATTATCCCGATTTATATTAAAGCTTAACTACAAATACTTTTAAGAATATCGTCCTTTCTGTAAAAGTAATCTCATGATTAAGTCACACTTAATATTCCATCACATGAACTATCTATTCTAGGGACTTTATTAATCTTACAACAATCAAAAATAAAGAATGTCATATTTTATTTAATAATAAAAGTTATGATACATAGCATAAGTTTAACATAAACTATTGGCCTCTAGGGCTTACACCGACACATGACAAAATACATCATAACAAAACCATAGAAAAACATACTCTAGAGAGAACAAGAGAAGGAATAAATTCTGCCAAAGCTCTGATGCATGACACTTGTCTTGAACCGTCAGTCTTCTGAATGAATAATATTGAGTGCAAGAGTCTCTATTTATATCAAATGATTACTTAGGGTTTAACAGAAGAAAATTGGGCTTTTTGCACCGAACCAGCTTGGAAACACAAACTGCAGGCAATTTCCTGCAACTATGCGCGAATAGCGCCTATAGGGGCGCAACTAGCGCCTGAGGCAGTAGCAACACTGCCTCGTGCACAAATGGTGCATGGCCAGGTGCAAATGGCGCCCGAGGAACATGAAATGAACATGAAATGAATTTTCTTCACTTTGTTTTTTCTTAAAAAACCTTCTAAGAACCATTGAATTCAATCTTCACATCCTTGATCCTTCACACGATGTCTTGATGGTTTCTCACTACAAAACACCTATGGAGTTGCATGATCTAGGATAAAAGTGAATTACAACAACTCGAGTGAAAACAATACAATATGTTCATCAGACCATTGACAACTCTTTTATCTCTCAACTTATTTGTCTACAAGTGCAAAGAAAAGTACTAAAAATATAGCCAAACATGTCATATGATGCTTTGTCATCAACCACCACACCTCCGGGGGTATCAAATAGTCACATCATTGTCGAGCAACCTTAACGAGCGTAAGGGTTATACCTATTCGAGCGTTTGTTAACAATTTTATAATTAGCAGGACCATTTTTTTAAAAGCGGAGATTTCTTGCGAGCATTCCAAATGACTCAGCTCCCCGCAAACCAAAACCTTTTTCACAATCGCTAGCTCCTCGCGAGCATATTGAGGCTATCGGTACCATACAAACATAGTCCCTGAGACTATCAACGTCTATATGATTTCAAGTGTCGTACAAGCAGTACGGTTGGTTCTTTTCCGCCCCTTTTCATTAGTATATGGTTCGACCTGACACAAACTATTTTGCTCGAAGTCATCACTCTTATTTGAGAGTAACAATTTGGGGGGCTATTGTTTTGGACCGAGCAAATGGCTAGGCCCATTTCCAATACAAGCCCAATAAAACATGCCTAACATATTATTGGGTCATCTGCTCATAGCACCTAGGAAGACCAATTCAAATCGAATGGCAACGTCTCCCCCTCACGTGCCGCGAATCTCGCTCGGTGGTTACAATTTTTTCAATTGCCATTGTGTGCCTACAACGGTGCTTGCAAGTCACACACACACACACACACACACACACACACACACACACACACACACACACACTATATAATGGGACTTTATGTAGTCCCCATCAGTACGATTCTATTCAACCCTAAATCCCCTATCTGCGCTCTTATTTACCGGAGCGCCAGACTGTCTGCATGCACACACCACCCACTGTTTCAGAGGTCCCAAACGCCCAAAACAACTACACCATACGTCATCCTTCTGATCAGATACTATATATATATATATTAGAATTAAATTATGTGTTTGACAAGATAATTATGCCAAAGTCGAAGGACTTAAATTTGAAGAACAAATTTGAGAAATCATCTTAATTTATTTGATGATTTTTTTTAATCTTTTATAAGTGTTATGGTCTATTGTATAGGCGAGTCATCTTGTTAATACAAAGTGAAAAACTTTATGCAGACTGAGACATACAACCGAGTCATCTTATTCAATACAAATTTTACATGCGGTTCGACAAGTGTTAAATCGATCAATGACTTATCGACCCACTACTTTAACCAGGTCGATGACTGATCTGATTTTTAAAATAACGATCTTTATATATAAATATTCAAAATATGTACTCCCTCTGGTCTTATAATTCTAGGGATGGTAAAATGGGTTTGACCCGCCGAGTTGATCCGCTTAACCCTGCCTTTTTTAGCGGGACGGGTTGTGATTTTGAACCCGCCATAAGTAAGGTGCCTCGCTCCGTCCCTTTTTAGAAGGATTATTGACGGTGCGGAGTGAGTTGACCCTTTTTGCCATCCTAATATAATACGAAGAAAAACAAAATCAAGACCATGTTGCATATGTTTGAATGTTTTCACAAATATACTTTCATAGAAATTTTTGAAGTAGTGAATATACTCACTAATATTAAAAAGACAAACATTAAATAAAAATTAAAAAATCTTTTACGCAATAAATAAACTTTAAAAGTTTTGTTTTTAATATATTAAATACACGAGAAAAACTTAACAAGAATCAACAACAAAAGAGCGATGAGAGATCAGGAGCGACTGAGAGACGGTTGCACTAGGGTTAGCTCCGGGCAACCACGTTGGAGCTTTTCTCCGGCAGAGAGACATCATGGGGGGTGTGGGGTCCAGCCAGGGTGGCAGATATTGGGGGGGATAGGGGAGATTGGCTTGCAGTGAGGTCTAGGAAGCGGAAAGCGACGGAACTGGAACACAGACGACGGGACAGGTCAAGAGGATCAGAGCGTCATCGAGGAACGATGGTGGGTTACAGGCAGGATCGGCTTCAGGCTTCTAGAAGAGGTTTCATGGGAAAGCGACGCGATAGGCATGTGGCAGATGGCTTTGGATTGGATTACGGCGACAGTTTCTCCAACAAAGTGGGAGGTCGTATAGCATCGTCAGAATGGCATGGTGCGGTGTTATCTGACTCTAATCAAGATTACAAAGTTTCTTTTTATGTTACTAATTTCCCGGATAATTTGCCTTTATTTCGTTTACGACAAGCTTTTGAGGTATGCGGTATGTTATCTGACCTGCTTGTTGCTCGACATAGGAATGCTAGAGGTCAGGAATTTGGGTTTGTACGTTATGTTAATGTTAGGAATAAGAACAAACTCTCTCAAGCTTTAAATAATGTATGGATTGGGGAGTGTCGAGTTTGGGCTCGCGAGGCTCGGTATGACAGGTTTGCTCATAATGATTCTGTCAGTGCTACACCGAAAGATGCAGGGAGGTTAGAGAGGGTGGATGTTAGGCCGGTATAGATGCTGAAGGGTGAGGGAGTAATCCAATAGAAGGTGGGGATGTATTCACATAACGGGACTGAGAAGAAGGTTGAGGGAGGAAATATGTTGCGTATTGGGCAAGTGCTGGTGTCAGTTGGTGGTACGGGGAAGAAAAGTAAGGTGAGGAAGGTGGTTGAGGGAGATGGAGGCGTGTTACAGGATCAGTGTGAGGATGGTAAAGGGTCTGATGGGAATAAGCAAGCGGTGATGGGAGTTGGCAGTAAAACGGTGGAGCAGCAGAAACATGTGCAGGAAACTGTGTGTGTGCCGACAACAAAAAGGGTTTCTATTCCTTCAAAAAAAATCTGCAAGTTTTTCTAATGGTAAGGCCCCTTTTAAATTCATTCCGGTGTACAAATCCTGTGTCAACGATAGAAATTGGGCGAGGTCTGGAATGATTGCAAGGGTGATTGCGGGGGATTCAGCTTTGGATTTACAACAACGTGTCGAGGATGCCGGCTTTCCTAATGTTGTAGTTACTCCTATGGGAGGTGATAGGGTGTTTCTTAATTGTTCTGGTGATGAAGATATTTGGCAAGTGTTTAATGGGGCCCTTCATTTTTTTGCTATGTTGTTCTCTAATATTCATAAGTGGTCGGAGGCGGAGGTTCGATATGAACGCGGTGCATGGTTGCGAGTCTATGGTATTCCCGTTCATGCTTGGAACGAGTCTTTCTTTCGATTGTGTGCTCCAGAGAATGGTAGATTCATTCGTGCAGACGAATGCACAATTGACAAGGCACGCTTAGATTTTGCACGTATTCTTGTTTCCACGTCACAATTAGAGATTTTGAATACGTCTTCTGAAGTTGTCATTGACGGGAGGAAATATATTATTAAATTGGTGGAGGAATGGGGATGTCATTTGGGCGAGGATGCATTTATGACGGAGGTTGATTCGGTTTCCACACCGGAAGCGGTATTTCAACCAAATGTCGAGGAAGGTTTGGAAGAGGTTCAAGGGGAGTGGGAGTTGGATGATTTAGTTAACGACTTGCAGAATGAATGGAGTCAACATGAATGTAAAAAGGCAACATCTTTCAATTCTCATCATTCTTTGTTGAAGGTTAATAAAGGGAAGGAACTTAATTCGGAGTTTTTTGAGGTGAACCTTTCACCGGTTCTTCAACCATTGTCGAAGATGAAAAATGATGTTGAAATGTGCAGCGGAAACATCAACTTGAATCCATCAGATGGGGAGAAGGTTGTAGTTCATTCGGGGCCTTGGAGCACAGATTGGATCTCGAAACAAAAGCCTATTTCCGAAGGTGGTGTTGTTTTTTCTTCCAATTGTGATGGTAACAATTCTGATGGTTTGAAGAAGGCTACTAGAAACTCCATGCAAGATACGCCATCAAAGAAAAAGAAGGTTGGAATGGTGAAAAAATCTGTAGGCTTTATGAAGAAGATTTCTCGGATGCCGGCAAAGGATCGTAAACAGATTTTGAAGATTTTGAAAAAACATAAGCGGGTGAAGAAAATTGGTGCGGTGAATACATCTTCAAGTGCAGCAATGAATTCCAATTTGGATGCTTCATTAAAATCAACTTCATCCGTTAAAAATGATTGGGAGAATTGGGTGTATTTAAAAGGGGAACCTAAGTTGGTGGCGGAGGATGTGAAGGAATTAGGGAAGGTAGTGGGTGTGAAGTATCATTATGACACTAAGAATAGTTTTAATTTGCTTTCGAAGGAGGGGAGGAGAGAGTGGAGGGCGGCTGGAGGTAGCGAGGTGGAGTGTGATGTCGTGGTGGGGAGGAAGGTTGTGTAGGGTGGGTGGTGAAGGAGGGGGGGCAGTGTGAAGGGGGTGGGAGGTTTTAATGAAGATTCTTTCGTATAATGCGAGGGGTTTAGGTGGTGGTGAGAAGAGGATGGAGGTTCGGAGGTTGGTTATTGAGAAGAATCCTTCGGTGTTGTGTATACAAGAAACTAAGTTGCACTTGATGAATGACTTGACCATCAAATCAATTTGGGGTAATAATCCGCATGGCTATTCCTATCAACCTTCGGTTGGGGCTTCTGGTGGTTTGGTTACGGTGTGGGACGCTTCCCGGTTGGATGTATGGTATTCTATGAGTTTTGGGCATGTGTTGATTATCAAAGGAAAGGTTGTCGATTCAGGTGACGAGTTTATTATTTTTAATGTGTATGCACCGTGTAACTTGGCAGATAAAAAGGTCTTATGGGAGCGGTTGAAACCTCTTGTTTTTAACAACAATGACATTTGTTTGTGTGTTTGCGGGGATTTTAATTCAGTTCGCAATGTTGATGAACGGAAAGGAAGAGGTGTGGTTTTCAGACAGGTGGATGCGGATTTATTTAATAATTTCATTGATGACTGTATGCTTATTGATTTACCCATTTGTGGTCGGTTATTTACGTGGTTTCGGGGTGATGGAGTTTCTATGAGTAGACTGGACAGGTTCTTGTTGTCTTATAAGTGGTGTGAGAAGTGGCCAAATTGTATTCAGGTGGCTTATCAACGTGGGCTATCTGATCATGTTCCGTTGTTATTACATGTCGATGAGGCTAATTGGGGGCCCCGCCCGCTTCGTATGCTTAAATGTTGTCAGACTTACCGGGTTATTCAGATTTTGTCCGAGCTAAATGGGGTACTTACAATTGTGAGGGATGGTCCGGTTTTGTTCTAAAGCAGAAGCTTAAGTGGATGAAATTCAGTTTAAAAGAGTGGCATCAACAACATTTTCAGAATATGGATGGTCGGATGTTGGATGTTAAAAATAAAATTTCAAATCTGGATGCTAAAGCAGAGATGTCAGTGTTGGTGGACGAGGAGATGGAGGAGCTTCATGAGTTATCTGTTAACTTGCATTCTTTGGCTCGGTTACAGAATAGTATGCATTGGCAACAATCAATAATGAAGTGGCTTCAGGAAGGGGATGCAAATACAAAGTTTTTTCATGGTTGTATGTCTATGCATCAGCGCCAAAATGCTATAAATATGGTGTCAGTTGATGGTGTCAGTGTGGAAGGAGTTCATAATGTTCGATCCGCTGTCTTCAGACATTTTTCTAATCATTTTAAGTCGCTTGGTGTTCAACGGCCGGGGATGAAGGGCCTCCATTTTCGAAAGATATCTTGGGTAGAGGTAGGGAATTTAACAAAGCCCTTTAGTCGTGAGGAAGTTAAACATGCAGTTTGGGATTGCGATAGCTATAAGAGCTGTTGAAGACAAATGTGTCTTCGTCAAGGTCCCACAGAGGAATTTCCTATTCAGAGGGGTCTTCGTCAAGGTGACCCTTTGTCTCCGTTCTTGTTCCTTTTGGCTGCTGAAGGGTTTAATGTCCTTATGAATGCTGTGGTGGAGGCAGATTTGTTTAGGGGGTACGGTGTTGGGCAGCTTGGTGAGGTGCGACTGACACATCTACAATTTGCGGATGATACTATCATTATTGGTGAAAAGAGTTGGCAGAATGTGTGTACCATGAGAGCAGTGTTGCTTCTCTTTGAAGAGATTTCGGGCCTGAAAGTTAACTTCAACAAAAGCATGCTGTCGGGTGTAAATATATCTGAATCTTGGCTGTCAGAGGCGGCTTTGGTGATGAATTGTCGGCGGGGTTCTATTCCTTTTGTTTATCTGGGCTTGCCTATCGGTGGTGATTCTAGGAAACTTTCTTTTTGGAAACCTGTTGTTGATCGCATAGTCTCACGTCTGTCGTCGTGGAACCACAAGTTCCTCTCCTTTGGTGGTCGTCTGGTTCTTCTGAAATCTGTCCTGTCGTCCCTTCCAGTTTACTTTCTTTCCTTTTTCAAAGCCCCTGCAGGTATAATTTCTTCTATTGAATCTATTTTTAAATTTTTTTTTTGGGGGGGTGGTGAGGATAATAGGAAAATAAATTGGATTAATTGGGAGTCTATTTGTACTCCAAAGGAGGATGGAGGATTGGGGGTAAGGAGGGTGGGAGCTTTTAATATATCTTTGTTGGGGAAATGGTGTTGGAGGATGTTGGTAGATAAGGAGGGGTTATGGTATCGGGTCTTGAAAGCCCGCTACGGAGAGGAGGGGGGCGGTTGAGGGAGGGAGGTAGTCATTGTTCTACTTGGTGGCGGTCGGTGTGTAGGATTCGTGAGGGAGTGGGAGAGGGTGTTGGGAGGTGGTTTGATAATAATATTCGTCGTGTTGTGGGAGATGGTAATGATACTTTATTTTGGCATGACATATGGGTGGGGGAAATGCCATTGAAAATTAAATTTCCCCGCTTATATGACCTATCGGTGAACAAGGAGAGTTCGGTGGCGGAAGCGATGAGGGAGTTTGGTGCGGATGGGGGAGGGGAGAGGGTTTGGCGCCGTCGGTTGTTTGCGTGGGAGGAGGAGAGTGTGAGGGAGTGTTCTGTTTTACTTTCCAACACTGTTTTGCAGGATAATATCCATGATGTTTGGCGATGGTTGTTAGATCCTATTCAGGGATATTCGGTGAAGGGAGCATATCGCTTTCTTACAACGTCCGGTGACACTTTGGATAGGACTTTGGTTGATGATGTGTGGCACAAACTCATTCCGTCAAAGGTGTCTCTATTTGTGTGGCGGCTTCTCCGCAATAGACTTCCTACAAAGGACAATTTGGTGCGCCGACATGTCATTCTTCCTTCAGATACGGCTTGCATCTCTGGCTGTGGAGGTCTGGAAACGGCAACACATTTGTTTCTATCTTGTGACATTTTTAGCTCTCTTTGGTCACATGTTTGGAGGTGGTTACATATTTCTTCGGTTTCTCCAGGTGATATTAGACAACATTTTCTTCAATTCACTTCTATGGCGGGGTTGCCTAGATTCACTTATATCTATATGAAAATTATTTGGTTTGCCTCAGTTTGGGTGCTTTGGAAGGAAAGGAACAACCGGGTTTTTCAAAACACGATTTCTAATCCTTATGCCCTTGTCGAACAGGTTAAACTTCATTCCTTCTTGTGGGTGAAATCAAAACAGGTTTCCTTTAGCTATAGTTATCATGATTGGTGGCAACACCCTTTACTGTGTATGGGTGTTCATTTGTAATTCGTTTTGTTTAGGTGGTGATCCCGTGATTTGGGCACCTTGATCTTGTATATACTCTTGGGTGGTTTGTCCCTTGCACACCTTGTGCAGGATGAATCATTGTTGTTAATATTATATCCCATTTTAGTTTGTTCAAAAAAAATATTAAATACACGAGGGAGTATATTCTATGATTTTTTTTTTGTTTTGTTTTGAAATGTGTATGATTATTCTATTATAATTAATAATTGCGATGAAGGGAGGGTTATATATATATATATATATATGGGCGTATCCATTCATTCGTATAGTCATATATATATGGGCGTATCCATTCATTCGTATAGTCACAAAAATGAAATATTTAGAGAAATAAAGGACCCTATCTTATGCTTAAAGTGCGAGAAACCCACACCAAACGGCTATAATTGGCGTTACAAATTACACTTACCCTTCCAAATTCATTATCATTTATAGCCTCAAACCAAAAATCTTTTCTTTCCTTATACTGGCTTTTTCTCTTTTCTTTTTTCTTTTTCTTTTTTGTTTTGCCACAGGGTTTTCATTTATTCATCCTAAAACACTACACATAACCCAAATTCTTAACTTTTCTCCTTTTACCATCATCTTTCTTTGATATATAACCCACACGCGCGCACACAAAAAAAAAGACACACTTTTTTTTTTCTTCTGTGGGTTCTTCTTCTTCTTCACCATGTCTGAGGAGTACTATAATTCGAAAAAAACTGATGATATCTGCGATGATGTTTGTGGCCAGGTTCTTTTTTTTTTTTTTCCTATTTCTTGGTTGTTTTTTGTTTTGGTTTTGTTTAATTTGTTTTTCTACTGTACTAAAAAATTGTTTTTTTTTTTGTTTTGTTGTATGGTTGGGTTATGTTGCCAATGCAAAACTGGAACTTGAGTTTTTTTAATTTTTTTTTCCTGGGTTTGTGAAAAGTTTAATTCTTTTTTCCAAATTTGTTGTTTTTTTTTGTTTTTATTTCAAATTTGAATTCAATTTTTTTTCTGGGTCTGTGAAAAGTTTATCCCTTTATCTCTCTGTATTGATGTTTGGTTATTTTTTCTATTTTTGTTTTGAATTTATGGATGATTGATGGGTTTATCTTTTGATTTCTAAGCCATTATGGTTTTTTTCAAGTTTTTAAACCTATTAGGATTGAATTGTGGTTTTTTTTTATGTGGTATTAGAATTAGGGTTTTCAATTTGAAATTTTTTGTTTTGCCTTTTAAACCCTTTTGTCTATGTAACATGTTTTGCAGAATGATTGTTTTATTTGAATTTTGATGTCTGTGTCTGCTATTATGATTCCCATTTGTATTTTCATTTGTAGATTATAAAATAAATGACAAAATGTGGTTTTTGGAACCAGTTTCTGTTCATGTGATTTCATTTCATTGTTTGATTTGAGGTTGGTTTGTATGTTTAATTTGATATCATGCAGATGAAGTTGGTTTGTTTGTTCGAGACAATTTGATGTCATTTTGCGAAATTAAGCATGTAGTAGGTTAAGAAAATTTTGATGATTAAGCGGTGACCGTGTCTTAAGAGGTTTTTGGTTTTCTATGCAGCAGGGAACACCTGCAGCGCTGAGCATGTCACGACTCAGGTGTATTTTGCGAGGATTGGACTTCAAGACTTACATATTTATGTTTGTGATCATCCCAATAGGCGTCTTATTCATCTATTTGCACGGGCAGAAAATCTCATACTTTCTGAGACCGTTGTGGGAGTCTCCGCCGAAGCCGTTTCATGAAATCCCTCACTATTATCACGAGAACGTGTCGATGGAATCTCTGTGCAAACTTCATGGGTGGGGGATTCGCGAATCGCCGAGACGAGTCTTTGATGCTGTTTTGTTTAGCAATGAAGTGGATATGCTTACTATTCGATGGAAAGAAATGTATCCTTATGTTTCACAGTACATCCTTCTGGAATCAAACTCAACATTTACAGGATTCGTCAAACCGTTGATTTTCGCAAGCAATAGGGACAAGTTCAAGTTTGTCGAGCCGCGACTAACATATGGAACAATCGGTGGAAGATTCAGGAGAAAGGAAAATCCGTTTAT
This sequence comes from Medicago sativa, assembly GCF_051527215.1. Classification (NCBI taxonomy): domain Eukaryota; kingdom Viridiplantae; phylum Streptophyta; class Magnoliopsida; order Fabales; family Fabaceae; genus Medicago; species Medicago sativa. The sequence continues at coordinate 32,195,705 of NC_140755.1, read as the reverse complement.
CGAGGAGGCACGTCAAAGAGTTGTGTTGGATCAGCTTCTGAGGATAGCAGGGATTGAAGATGACGATCTTTTGATAATGTCTGATGTGGATGAGATTCCCAGTGCACACACAATCAATCTCTTGAGGTGGTGTGATGATATCCCTCCGATTCTTCATCTACAACTGAGGAATTACTTGTACTCTTTCGAGTTTTTCCTTGACAACAAAAGCTGGAGAGGGTCAATCCATAGATACCAGACCGACAAGACAAGGTATGCACACTATAGACAGTCTGATCTACTGCTGTCGGATGCTGGCTGGCACTGCAGTTTCTGTTTCCGTCATATCAGTGAATTTGTATTTAAGATGAAAGCGTACAGCCACTATGATCGAGTGCGATTCCCTCATTACTTAAACCCTGACCGGATTCAGAACGTGATATGCAAAGGTGCTGACTTATTCGACATGCTTCCTGAAGAGTATACATTTAAGGAGATTATCGGAAAACTAGGACCGATTCCTCATTCTTATTCAGCAGTGCATCTTCCTGCATTTTTGTTAAATAATGCCGATAGATACAAGTACTTGTTGCCTGGTAACTGCAGAAGAGAAAGTGGCTGACTCTGAATGTAGGTGTTTCTTTTAAATTTTGGTACAAATTGGACACTTTTGAATGATTCATAGGGTCACTCTTTAGAGAGGGATACTCAGATAGATAAGCCTGATAAGATTTTGAAATTTGACAGTAACCTCTGTTTATCCAATTTTCGAAACCCTATTGGAGGGAAAAGTGGTTTTTTCATGCCTTTTGGGCAAGCTTTTGTACCTTATAATTGGGTTTGCATGAACCCTCAACTTGCCTAATAGTTGCATGGAATTTGGATTTCATTGGACAAGTTATACACATTCCAACCTCTTCGGTTGCTTACTGATTTAACTTTAATTCAATTGCTTCGCAGCCCCCATTTTGATTTCTTTAGATTTCTCTTTCCATTGTTATTGTTCGCTCTGTCTTGTGTATATTTTCGTTTTATTTTTCTGAATCTCATGAGATATCAAGTGATGCAGTTATTATTATCATAGAGTAAAATGATCTGTTGGAAACAGGTTGTTACTTTTGTCATCTGAGAATTGAACTTGATCTCGACTGTTGAGTGATTAAGATTGGACGGCTCGTATTTGTCTTGACAAAATCAAATTTACAATACAACTTGAAATACGAGATGTTCAATCTTCATTTGACGACTGAGATGCATATCTACACGAACTTGTGTCTGCAATACATCCACTTTTCTTAGAATTTGGACATATTGCTTTAAGGGTACCAAAATGCAATTTTCCTTTTAAAATTCTTTTCAAGGTTTGGAACCTAATATTTATGACAATTAGACTTTACATGTCCTATGCCTATGTCACATGATTTCCCGCTCCCTGCAAATTATTAAAATTTGCTACCATCATGCAATTATACTTTGCATGTCCTATGCCTATGTCACATGATTTCCCCCTAAGTTTGTAACTATTGTGCATCAATTTTGTTTAAAGAATACTCTTCGTCCCAAAATGTAAGAAAAAATTGGTCAACAAAAATTGATGTATTTTATTCAAAATTTGTACCAGATACATTATGTTGACTCATTTTTACTTGCATTTTAGGACGGAGGGAGTATTGATCAAGTTGTTTTCTTTCTTTTAAACTTAGTAAATTACTCAAATGAATTCTATGTTGATTTGGTTGAGTAACACAATTGACTTCACATTTACTTGGAAATTGTTATGTTCTTTTGGAAGACTTGGAGGAATAAACTACCTTTTCAGCAAACAATGAAAGTGCCTTGAGCAACTTTTTTTGTTTTGTTAAGAATTCATGTACTCCCTCCGTTCCTTAATATAAGAAGAAAAACCAAAAAACATCAAAACCAATGTCAGCATTAATTGTTGTAACTTTTTAAACATTTTTACAAATATACCCTTATAGAATATTGTGAAACATTAAATACATCAACTAATATTAAAAAGACAAACATTAAATGAGGGGTAAAAAAAGTCTTTTAAGCAATAATTATCCTTAAAAGTTGTGACATTTGCTTATAAAAAGGACCAAAACTTTTTTTGAAAATTTTCTTATATTAAGGACCGGAGGGAGTATATTGGAGTGTCCCTACCATAAAAAACGAGTAAAGAGCACGTCTAAAATTAGTGATCCTACTTATCTGTTTGATTTTTCAATGCTCATATCCATTCTCTTATTGACCCATTTATTGATTTTTGGTATTGTGAGTCTCATATTAATGAGCAAGTCAATTTCCTAAGACATGGTTTCCATGAGCATGCTTACACTTGTTTATTGACCTTTTCTGTTTGATGTGTCTTTTAAGATTCTTTGATTGTGAGTCTTTCTTGTGATTGGTTGTGAAAAGAAATTGAAAAAAGAGAAAATAGTGAGAAAAAATGTTGGATGTGGCATATTCCCTCTTAAATGATACTCCATCCTAAATGTAGTCTTATAAATGATTCTCTACAGCCATTGCATGTAAAAAGGTAGTTGGAAAGTTGACGTAAGTGTATTCAATTTTGAACCATATTCCCTCCGGTCACTATTATAAGCAAATTTCAACTTTTTAGATTCATTCAATAAATGATGTATGTGGTCTATATTGTAGACCACATACATCATTTATTGAATGAACCTAAAAAGTCAAAATTTGATTATAATAGTGACCGGAGGGAGTATATGTAAATTAACCTTTCAATTATCATTTTTACTTCCTTAGAAAAAAAAAATCCCTTTGTTTTTAATTATAAGACTACTTGCAAAAAAATGTTTGTCCTTTACTATAAATTTGTAAATACATTTATTATTCTTTTTCCAACTATACCATTTATTAATACTATCAATGTATCTTGGAATATGAAAAGTTAATATTAAATATATTTATATACAAAAGAAAATTTGGTGATAGACATATATTTGTGATAATTTTATTACTCCAACAACTTTTATTAATACTCGTGATTTTTTAAGAGAAATGATACTCCCTCCGGTCCTTAATATAAGAAGAAAAACCAAAAAACATCAAAACCAATACACTCATTAATTAGTGTAACTTTTTGAATATTTTTACAAATATACCCTCATAAAAAATTGTGAAGCATTAAATACACACACTAATATTAAAAAGACAAACATTGAATAAGGGGTAGAAAAGTCTTTTAAGCAATAGCTACACCTTAAAAGTTGTGATATTTTCTTATAATTAGGACCAACAATTTTTTTGAAAATTTTCCTATATATAGGACCGGAGGGAGTATTTGAATAACTATTTTTAAACAATTTTTGTGACAACTCTCTCTCATACGCTCATTGTACTTTTTATTCTCTCCTTTTTTTTTGTTTGAGTTGTGTTATTTGAACATCTATTTGTTTGACAACTTAATAGACAACCATGTTTTTACAAAGAAAAATATGTATTGTCACGAAAATAAAAACAATAGAGAGAAAATCAATATAACGTGAGTATGAGAAAGAAAGTTGTCACAAAAGTTGTTATAAAATGGTTGTACAAATATCATTTTTCTTTTTCTCTTTTGTTATTGTCCAATAAAAAGAGAGGAAAAATTTTTGTCACTAAAGTTGTTTAAAACAATAAACAATGTATAAAGTAAAGTGCAGGGAAGGAAGAACACAAGATATTTGGTAATCCAGTTCGGTGCAACGTCACCTACGTCTGGACGCATCCATGCCATGAAAGGAAATTCACTATTAATAGTATTAGTTGAGTTGTAATTCAAAAACAAATTACAACTCAACTAAAACAATCCATCTATGTGCTAAAGCACAAGGCTTAACAAAGACACGAAACCCTAAACAGTTCCAGCTGACAATAATTATATTTTCAGCTACAATCTTCTAAAAACAAAATATATTTTTCCTACATAAAAAAATTAGATTCTCCTTTAACAAAACATGAATTCGGTATGAATTTATAAACTTCAAAGACATAACAAATTTATATTTAACTCATGTTTTGATAAAAAAAAAAACCCTTAATAAAATAATACCAGTTAATATGCCAAGCTATCGACGATAAGATGCTAGTGATACCATTTATTTACATTTACATAGGAAAAATTAGCCTCTAATTTGAAATATCAACCAATATTCGAACACTAGCCGAAATATATGGTCGCTTTTGCAAGAGTGTGAACAACCTCGTTTCTTTTTCTATTAATAACTCTACAGTAGAGTTTACATACAAAGAAGAAGTTTTACAACTGTATATAATATCACCAAGCTCCGTCAATTAGAGAAGAAGCTATCCCCCACCAATTTTGAATCTAGCTCAAAATATATAGGTCCTAAATTAAGTTCATGAACCCAATTAAAAACAGATAGGAATCCGACAGCTTCACCAATATACACCTCACACTTTAATGCAAAACAATCAATTTTTGCAAGGATAAAAACACCATTTTCATCTCTATTTTTTTTTAAGGAACCATTTTCATGTCTTAAACAATAATGTCAATTCATACTTGATCGTTACTAGTTGAGATTGAGAAGCGGGAGATTCCTATCCCTAACTTTACAACCATTAGACCAAATAGTTGGTACACTTGGGGCATGGTGTTCGTTTTACAAAAGGAATACACAAGTTTATCAAAAGTATCATGACTTGGATAATAGGACATCCTCAACATGTGTATAAGAGCATGTGAAATATTGGCAATGTCATTCAAATGGGAAAGGTGAAAAAGTGCAATGTCAAAAGTTAAAAAAAAAATTAGGGGAATTAATTTGTTTGAAAACAAAAAAAGCTAATTGGGATTGACCAGTTGTAAATAGAGAATCCATAAATAAGAATCAAGGAGCACATCATGTTCACATGCATGCGACAAAAGCCTCCTTAACAAGGTTAAAAAGCTCTATTAGAGCTTGGATTTGAAGAAAAACAAGCCATAGATTTTAAATCTGAGATAATATATTTAAAACGGCTAGCGATGCGCCTGACAACGGGATCATTTGATCGAAAACTATACTATCATGTTCCAAATAGGGAATCATTTGATCATCGATGGTAGGGTCCATCATTAGAAACGAGCAGGGTGGTTTTTAATGAAAGACTGAAAGTTTAGGTGTTTTTGAGAAGGTTTTGTGTTGATGAGACCCAATTGGGTTTGTGTTTCATCATCTTTGACAAGGTTATGGGCACGATACAGGAATGAATAATACAAAATTATCTGGTGTGATGGCGTCCTGTCAATCACTTCATATTTCGCTCCTGACCTCTTTATTAAGAAAGTGAAACCTGAACTGTGAGAGAAAAAGTAGAAAGCACATTGGAAAGAAATTTCATTATTTCACAATTGAGTTTGTTACAATGATGAAGAACTTATTTATAACCTACAACAAGACTAACCTAATTAACATCGACACTACTGTACTGTGTACTCTATCATTGCTCTCTCTAACTGTCATAACATATTACATGCTTACGTGGCAAGTTAGTTAGAGCTATGTGAGGTTACTTATTCCTCAAGCAATCCTTCTTCTTCTTCCATTCCACCCTTCTCCAATTTTTTTTTTTTTTTATCTATCAGCACATATGATAGACAAGTAGCCACGAGAAAAACAACACGAGAGGATGAGTCATCATTATCAAAGATATAAAATGAGAGGAGTAAGGTAAACTAAATCCACACAATGATCATATCAATAACATAAAAACAAAACTGGCTAAAAAAACAAAAAAAAATAAAATAAAAAAAAATAACACGTAGCAAGTAGCGAGAGCATTATGGTGTGATGGTTTATAAGCATTATGGTATGTTTTTGACCCGGTTGCGAATTAAAATTGGATAAGCTTGGGGATCAAGTTTATCTATTGTGCCTTCAATGTCTAATAAACGAGTGTGGATCAAGATTTTTTATTTTTTATTTTTTGTTGACAAAGAGTGTGGATCAAGATTGATGCCTAGCTTGGGGTTATATTTTATTTTTGTTAAAAAAACGGATACTTTGAATACTTCTATGATGATATTACTACTCTATCATATAATACCATAAATATATAGAATGCTAGAATATGTCAAGATAATGAAATAAATAGAAGAGAAAGTAGGATGATGGGTTTATATTTGTCAAAGTGATGCATTTTACATGAACTAAAGTGTGGTATTTATACTACTAAAATTACCACTATTAAATTATTTACTTTACTATTCTAAGTTAACATTTTGATAATTAAACTTAATTCTCAGCTCAAGTTAAAAAGAGAGAGCTCTGAGCGATGAGAGGGGTTGTGCGAGAGAACCGCGCTGGTCATTGGCTCCGCCACGGACCACTGCGCCAGCATGCTTCGCCGGAAGTGAGGAACATCGGGGGGGGGGGGGGGGGGGGGGGGGGGGGGGGTTCCTGGCTGGGTGCCACAAAGGGGTAGGAATGAGGGAGATTGGATTGACGTGAGACCGCGATGGAGGAAAGCGCTGCGACAGGATTTTCAAGGTCAGGACAGGTTTCAGGTAGGTAACCGACATCGGAATTGGAACGAATACAAGCTTGGACAGGATAGGGTTAGGTATTCATCTCGAGGGGTCTACTATGACGGGGATTTTGATACGGATTCGGATTACTCGGACAGAAGGGAGATGTGTTGGGCTGATTGTGATATGGAGGAGGATTTGCGAGTGGATTCTGATCATCCACGTAGGCAACACCATAATTCTGTGCGACGCCGTTCAGGAAGGAATGCGAGGGGCAAGGCTGAGGTATTTACAGAACGCGAACAGCAAGACATTGATGGGGGAAAGGATCGCAATCAGCAACTCAGGCTTGGGGGAAAGGAGTCTGACAAAACAGATTCCGCAACCAATCTCAAAAGGTTCGTAACTTTTTATATAACTCAGTTTCCCCCTCAAGCCAGTACTTTTTTCTTGAGAAAAGGTTTTGAAGTCTGTGGAATTTTGGAAGATGTGTTTGTAGCTAATAATAGAAATAAGAACGGAGAGGTGTATGGTTTTGTCCGTTTTGCTAAGGTTCGGGATGTCGATAAGTTATTGAAAGCCTTAAACAATGTATGCTTTGGACAATACCGTGTTCGAGCCATGCTTGCTAGGTTTGATAGGAAGAGGGAGAGGCAGGCTGTTGTGGTGAGGGAGGGTGTAGGCGTAGGAGGGAAGGTAGGTGTTGAGAGTGGAGGGGAGGTGTTCAAGGTGAGGGAGAAGGAGGTCAAGGGAGAAAAAAGTAAGGACGGGTTAAACGGGAGGGACGAAGGGAAGAGGAAGAAGGAGGAGGTTGGTGAGGGTGGTGTGAGGGTGGGGTCGGTGTTGGTGAGGGTGGGAGGTATGAGGAGGAAGGGAGGAGATGTAGAAGGTGTGGGGACGTCGGATCGGCGTGTCGGTAAGGTGGTTAGACAAGCAAGCACCGGAAAGTTGGATGGTCACTCAATGTTATTACGCAAGTATACATCTAGTGAAGAGGATTTTAGGTGGGCAACACGTGGTTTGATTGGGACGGTGATGGATGGGGCGCCAATACCTTTAATTCAAAATAGAGTGGTTGATGCGGGTTTTACAGATATTGACATCATTCCACTAGGTGTTGATAAGGTTTTTGTTCACTCGACAAACGATAGTAATGTGTCGGATGTTGTGCAAGCTGCAAAACCATTTTTTAACATGATTTTTTCTTCATTGGTTGGCTGGACAAAAGAGGTGCTGCCCTTTCAGAGAGGCACTTGGGTTCGGTTGTATGGAATTCCATTACATGCTTGGAATGAGGATTTTTTTAAATTATGTGTGTTGGATAGTGGAAGGTTTTTGAAAACAGACAATTGTTCGTTGAATAGAGAACATTTTGATTATGCAAGAGTGTTGATAGCAACTTCTTCTTTAGCAGTGATAGATACGACAGAAAAAATAATTGTTGATGGGGTGCAGGTGGAAATCAAAATTCTTGAAGAGTATGGTTTTAATATTGGTGATGATGTATGTTTGTATGATGAGGAGGAAAGTTCTGATGTTTCTTCTCAAAGGAATGAAGTTGCGGAAGACGGTTTTGATATTGATAATAATGTCGACGTGTTGACTGAAAAAATTGTAAATGATTTGGTGCATGCTGATGATATCATGTGTAATGAGGTGGAAGGTCAGATCATGGAGAATTTGGAGACTACAACATATGTTGATAGACATACCAATGCAACCGACTTGGAGGGACAACATGGCAGCCCAATATCGGTTAATAACAATACAACAGCGGTTGAAAGACATATCAATGCTGATGATATTATGTGTAAGGAGGTGGCAGGTCAGTTTGTGGATAATTTGGAGACTACAACATCTGTTGACAGTCAGACCAATGCAACCGACTTGGAGGGACATTATAGCAGTCCAATATCGGTCAATAAGATGGCAGCCCTTTATGAAAAGAAGTTGGAGCATGCGATATCCGAAAACTCTATTAGGCCTGTGGTGATTGCAAACTCCAGGTCGGTTAAGGATGTTGCAGAAAGGGCCGAGAGGAATGCATGTTGCCGAGAGGAAGTTTATGTTGCCGAGAGGAATACATCACCAAAAGCAGATGCTCTTAACATGGCTGGCGGTGATGTGTTTCCCACGAAAAGACGCTCCATTGCTTCAAGGAGTAACGTGAAGGATCAGCGGTAGATTGGCTCCGGACCGTGGAGTGTGGATTGGTTAAGGCATATTCAAAAGAGTGGTGTTGGGCTCATATCATCCAAAACCAAGAAATTAAAGATGGTTGGGAAGGCATCAAGTCAGAAGTGTGTAAGTAATAACAAGAAAGTTACAAAGAAAAAGGTGAGCGGTGCTCTTAGGCATCCGGTGGTTACTTTGAAGAAGGTGGCGAGGTTACCAAGTAAAGATAGAGAGGAGGTTATGAAGGCGTTACATGATTCCAAGGTGATGAAAGATTTGAATAAAAAAATAACCTCTCAGAAACGTCAAAGGGAGAAGGTTCTTCGGTCGTTAGAAGCGAATACCCATAATTCAAATTCTCAATCAATGTCGGTGGCTTCAGTTAGTAATGACTGGACAAACTGGGTGGTTTTACGGGGTAATGAAGAGTTAAAGGCGAAGGATATTCAGGACATTGGTAAATCTATTGGCATTTTTTTTACTGGTAATAATCATAATAAATTTAGCATTTTGTCTAGGCCTAAAGGTGTGGGCCTAGGGCCAGTGTTGACTCCGGTGGATGGAGGTAGGGGAGAGGTGGAGGAGGATGTGTAGGGGAAGTGCTTCAGTGGTTGGGGTGTGCGGGGTGGGGGTTCATGATGAAATTGGTTTCTTGGAACGTCCGGGGTCTAGGGAGTTTTGAAAAAAGGAAGGAAGTGAAGCAATTGGTGGTGGATAGAAAGCCGTTCATTTTGTGCTTACAAGAAACAAAGTTAGCTATTTGTGATGATAACTTGTGTTTGTCGGTGTGGGGTGATACTAATCATGCTTATTCTTATCGGTCGTCGAGGGGGGCCTCGGGGGGTTTGTTAGTTTTGTGGGATACTATGGAAGTGGAGGTATGGTCGAAAGTTAGCCAGGATCATGTGCTCATCATTCATGGTAAATTTTTGCGGACAAATGAGGTGTTTTATTTATTTACTATTTATGCTCCATGTGACCCTGTGGCAAAACAACAGTTATGGGTATCCTTGTCAGACAAATTGCAGTTGTTGAGGGGTGAGAAGGTGTGTGTTTGTGGAGACTTTAATGCAACTCGTACTGTTGACGAAAGACGGTCTTCTAGGGTGGTGGGGATTACGCAGGAGCCTCCTCATTTTAATCATTTCATTGATAGTAATGGGTTGATTGATTTGCCTCTGTGCGGCCGACGGTTTACTTGGTATAAAGGTGATGGTACTTCGATGAGTCGAATAGATCGGTTCTTGCTCTCGGAGGACTGGTGCTTCCAATGGCCTAACTGCATTCAAGTGGCCCTTCTCCGGGGTCTTTCTGATCATTGTCCTCTTCAGTTGTCTGTTGATGAGGAAAATTGGGGTCCCCCGACCGAATAGAATGTTGAGATGTTGGCAAGAGTTACCGGGGTACAAGCAGTTTGTGTTGGAAAAATGGAATTCTGTTGAGATTTCAGGTTGGGGCGGATATGTGCTTAGGGAAAAATTAAAATTTATAAGGATAGCTCTGAAGGAATGGCATTCTTTACATGTGAGGAATATTCCAGGTAAGATTGTGGGTCTACAAAGTCGGTTGGCGGAATTAGATGAAGCTGGGGAGGATGGTGATTTGTCGTCTGGGGAAGTAGAAGAGATGAGGGGAATAACGCATGAAATTCACTCGTTGTCACGCGTCAGCGCTAGCATCAGTTGGCAACAGTCAAGATTACATTGGTTGAAGGAGGGTGATGCAAATTCTAAGTATTTTCATTCTGCTATGTCAGGCCGGCGGCGAAGGAATGCAATTGTTTCTCTTATGGTGAATGGGAATTTTGTGGAAGGGGTGCAACCTATTCGGGAAGCTGTTTTTAATCATTTCAGAAATCAGTTTGAGACTCCGAATGTAACAAGACCGGGGGCGCAAAATTTACCCTTCAAGACTTTATCTTATGCCGAAGGAGGTGGTCTAATAAAGCCGTTTTCCGAACAAGAGGTTAAAAAAGCAGTTTGGGATTGTGACAGCTACAAGAGTCCTGGACCTGATGGGGTCAATTTTGGCTTTATAAAGGATTTTTGGGATGTCATGAAATGTGATGTTATGCGCTTCTTAGCAGATTTTCATAGAAATGGCAAGCTGACTCGAGGTATTAACTCTACTTTTATCGCTCTTATCCCGAAAGTTGATAGCCCTCAAAGATTAAATGATTTCAGACCGATTTCTTTGGTGGGGTGCCTGTATAAAATTTTATCAAAGGTGTTAGTGAATTGGTTGTGTATGGTTATTGGAGGGTTGATATCAAAGACCCAGTCAGCGTTTGTCAAGGATCGACAGATTTTGGATGGTGTGCTAATTGCTAATGAAGTGGTTGATGAGGCTCGCAAGACAAAGAAGGAGTTGTTAATGTTTAAAGTGGACTTTGAAAAAGCATATGATTTGGTAGATTGGGGGTATTTGGATGTGGTAATGAATAAAATGGATTTTCCGGTACTATGGAGAAAATGGATAAGGGAATGTGTGACAACTGCAACTGCTTCAGTTTTGGTGAATGGAAGCCCTACCGATGAATTTCCGCTGAAACGGGGTCTTCGTCAAGGGGATCCTCTCTCCCCTTTTTTTGTTCCTTCTAGGAGCTGAAGGGTTAAATATTATGATGAATTCGGTTGTGGAAAACAATTTGTTTCAAGGGTATGCGGTTGGCGCTAATAATCTGGTGGTTGTCTCACATTTGCAGTTTGCCGATGATACGTTATTACTGGGTTCTAAGAGTTGGGCTAATGTTCGAGCGTTAAGGGCGGTGTTGACTTTGTTTGCTGATATGTCATGATTAAAAGTGAACTTTCATAAGAGTCTTTTGGTTGGCATTAATGTGGGGAGTTCGTGGTTGAATGAGGCGGCATCTATTTTAAATTGTAAGGTGGGTAAAATTCTGTTTTTGTATCTTGGTCTCTCAATTGGTGGGGATCCTCGAAGGTTGGCTTTTTGGGAACCTATGATGTCTACCATAAAATCTAGACTGTCTAAGTGGCAAAGTCGATTTCTTTCTTTTGGGGGCCGTTTGATTCTGCTCAAGTCTGTCCTGACCTCGCTTCCTGTCTATGCTCTTTCCTTTTTCAAAGCTCCGTCAGGTATAATCTCTTCCATTGAAACTTTATTTAAAAAATTTTTTTGGGGAGGGAGTGAGGATAACAGGAAAATCTCTTGGATTGCTTGGAGCTCTATTTGTTTAGGTAAGGAGTATGGAGGGTTGGCGGATGTTGGTGGATAGGGGAGGTTTTTGGTATAGGGTGTTGGTTGCTAGATATGGCGAGGTGGCAGGGAGGTTGGAGGTAGGGGGCCGGAGTGCTTCTATTTGGTGGAAGGAGGTAGTGAAGATTGGGGATGGGGTGGAGGGCGCTGCTGGAGGGTGGTTTGGGGATAGGGTGTCGAAGGTGGTTGGTGATGGTCATAATACGTATTTTTGGTTTGATAAATGGCTAGGAGATGTCCCTTTGTGTAGAAGGTTTAGTCGTTTGTTTGATTTAGCTACTAATAAATTTTGCACGGTAGCGGATATGTGTGTTCGTGGGTGGGATGACGGGGGAGAAGCGTGGAGTTGGAGAAGAAGGTTGTGGACGTGGGAAGAAGAAATGTTAGCGGAGTGTAGGCTATTACTTGATGGTGTTTTTGTGCAGGATAATATTACTGACAGGTGGCAATGGGATCCTGACATACATGATGGATATACAGTGCGAGGTGCCTATCATATTCTGTCAACTCCGGTGTCGTCAACTCTTGACCCATATAGCGACCATATCTGGCATAAGCAGGTTCCCCTAAAGGTTTCCATTGTTGCTTGGCGTTTATTGAAGGACCGGCTCCCAACCAGAACCAATCTTTTTAGGCGCGGTATAGTGCAAGCGGGAGGGACTATGTGTGTTGCCGGATGTGGGAATGAAGAGTCAGCAGCGCACCTGTTTCTCAATTGCGGTGTTTTTGGTTCGTTGTGGCATCATCTGAGGGCCTGGATTGGAGTGGAGGGAGTAGACCCGACCACTATTTCTGATCATTTTACTCAATTTATTCATTGTACATGTTCGTCAAAAGCTCGCCGTTCTTTTCTTCAACTACTGTGGTTCCTTGCTGTTTGGCTTTTATGGAGTGAGCGTAATAATAGAGTTTTTAATAATGCCGAAACTCCTATTATACAGCTTTTAGATAAAGTCAAGTTTCATTCTCTATGGTGGTTGAAGGCTAATAATGCCACGTTTGTGTACGGATTTCATAGATGGTGGTCGGACCTTATGTCTTGTTTGGGTATCGACTGACCTCTTATATTTGTATATACTGTGTATGACTCTTTGGGATGGTCTTTTTGGTACACCTTGTACTGAGAAGCACACATCGCCAGTGTTAATATATTCCATTTTTATGTCTTCAAAAAAAACATTTTGATAGATAATTTACATTACTATATAAGTATAAATAGTAAGAAATAATTCTATAAAAATTGAGGTTTTTCTAATTTCTTGAAACAATGAGATGTTTTTAGGTATTTGTCTAGGGAAAAATCCCAATAGCCCAAGGCAAACCAGTATGAAAAAATGCCTATTTAAAGGCCACTTCTCACCCAGAATAACTCATTTAGGGAAAAATAACTTTTGTTATAGAGTATTATTTTTTATTTTTTTTTTAAGAGAAGTTGGTAGAAAATAGGCTTAGATGGTTTGGACATGTTGAGAGAAGACCCGTAGATGCCGTTGTAAGACGAGTAGATCAAATAGAGGAGAGTCAGGTTAAAAGAGGTAGAGGAAGACCTAAGAAAACCATTAGAGAAATCATTCGAAAAGATTTCGAGGTCAATGAGTTGGATCCAAATATGGTTTTTGATAGAACACTATGGTGTCATTTGATCCATGTAGCCGACCCCACTTAGTGGGAAAGGCTTGGTTGTTGTTGTTGTTGTTGTTTTTAAAGAAGCTAAATTAGTCCACCTAAATTGGTGCTGGGGGAATCGAACCTGAGACCTCGAGGAGCACACTTCCCAAGCCAATGCCACCAGGCCAACCCAAGTGGGTTTTTCTTTTATTAATACATATGATGTCGCAATGAGTAACTACTTAAAGATTATGATTTTAAGATGAACCTTTTGTTTACTTGTTGAAATTTAGTAAAGAATAATTTCTTATTCTAAGTCTGATATGGAAGTTGCAAGTTATAAAACCATAGTTAACGATACAATATTCAATATTCACATACAAACACTCACACATATCTAGTACATAACAGTATAGAATCAAATACACCATTTGGATTTCAGTACCAAAGATCTATTCACCAATTCCACGGCTTTGACAAAATTCAAAACAAAAGTCTATATGGCCATAGAAGAACAAAATACACCAAAGCCAATTTAACCAAAAAAAACTGCATGTAACTAGACAGACAAAGCTTCATGCACTAATTGAAGCTTCCAAATAAAAGAAAAATAACTTTGCAATTGAAGAATGAAACAGAGAAAGAGAACTGAACAAAACGCTTCTGGTACAAAAAGGAACTTGCTTCACAAAGCCCCTCATAGCCCACCTATCAAACCAAGGATACTGTCGTCTTGAGAACCAAATGTCAAATTCTGCATGAAAAATGAGAATCACATACCATGTCAGTAACTTGGAAAAATATAAAAAATGAAGTATGGGCAACCAATAACCATAATTTGAGGCTTACCGAAAGATCATACTCTGGAGGAGTATCCAATTCCAGTGTATCCAGGACAGCAGTTGAAGTTTCACTAGATACATTATAATTTCCTGTCATTTTGTTTTCGTAGTGAGTGACGTCATTGATCGAGTCCAATTGAGAATCAGTAAATAGAGCAGATGAATCAAAAATCTCGTCACACAATAATAGGTCATCCAAGCCGGCATATTCCGAATTTTCCATAGCCTGTGATTCACCAGCCAACCATGCAGAGTTGTTTGTGTTATCCTGATTCTGAATATCAGTTTGCAGGGCAGCTTGCGATTCACCGGCCAACCATGCAGAGTTGTCGTGATCTTGAATATCAGATTGCAGGGCAGCCTGTGATTCACCAGCCAACCATGCAGAGTTGAATGTGTTGTCCTGATCCTGAATATCAAATTGCGGGGCAGCCTGTGATTCACCAGCCAACCATGCAAAGTTGTATGTGTTTTCCTGATCCTGAATATCAGATTGCATGGCATTTGATTCTACAGGGATAGACTTGACATCCTAGTTCATAAAATTTAAAGTTTAGTGATGAATAATAGAATGTAGTAGACATGATATAATAATAATAATAACTAAGAAGTACTAAGAGTAAAACAGTTACATCACTTCTGTACTAACTGCTCATTAGAACTTGCACAAATTTCAGAACATTTCAAGTAAAGTAAAACTACTTTTATCTTCTATGAGGTGGAATAATAAGGCCAGTTTGGTTTCTGTTCTATCTTTAGTTTCCAATTCCTGTCTTCAAATTTTAATTACAGAAGCATCACCTTCTTTTCACTTTTCTGTGTTTTCAAAATTTATTTTCATCGTTTCCAGTAAAAAAATTAATAAACAACAGTAAACAAAGTAAAAACAGTGTTATTTTTGGAAAAGAAACTGAAGGAGATGTTTTCTGCAATAAAACAGATCTTTAGATTTGACTTATATTTTCAACCATAAGCAGCATAGATTGTTACACACCTCTGCAAATGGCAACAGTGAAGTTTCATTGATGTTGCCATTGTCAACACATTTTCCTGTACGCGGTGGATTTGGAGGATTTGGGTTTGGAGTCCTTGGACTTGTTCGCAATGTTATACTGTCAGGTTCTTCAGCCATTGCTTTATCTTCATTTTTCTCATTCTGCTTATAAAATATTTTTGAAACGACGTATTCTCCATTCTTCTCGTCTTCATCAGTCCCTAGATGGTACTGATGCATTTTCCAGTCAGATTTGTAGGACTTGGACTCTTTCTCAGATCTTATATACAGAACCATGATCTTCTTAAATCCCTTATGTTCTCCATGTTCTATTATAGCTTTGGTCTTACCAGTCTTGTGCCAGCGTACATGGTCTTCAGTTGAACCACGATGATGAATCTTTCGGCGCTTTCGTTGACCAGAACTATATGCATTCATTGTTCTGTGAAAGAAATGAACACTGCTCCCATCTTTCTTAGCACCTATAAAACAAAACAGATAATATGATTCTTCAAAACAGAAAAAGATCAGGAAATGTTCATGAACACAATTAAACAGACATAACCATGATCTTCTTAAACCCCTTGTTTACTATATGCATTCACTGTTCTATGAAAGAAATGAACACTATCCCCATGTTTCGTACACCTAAAAGATCAGCAAATGTCATAACATGTAGAACGTTACTTATATTTATGATTATAAAGCCGCTATATTTATTTTCCTCCGTCCCATCAACAAAGAGTACCGAACATGACATGTGTTTGTTGAAGTGGGGAGCAACCCTAACACAATGAACTAGATTTTTGGGCTTGATTTAGGTGAAATGGCCACATTATAAGAGTAATAAACATAGGTTTCAATTCAAATGAACTGAATCTTGATTAGGTTCTAGTTTGAAGGGGGAACGGTTTTCTGCTAGAGTTATGGTATTGCAGGCCAAGAATGTCAGTTACATTATGACTGAGATTTGATGAACCTTAACTTATAAAATATGATGGAGTACATTGTGACCAACTTTCTGGCAGATATCAATTTATATACTAGAGACCATTGTGTGCTGTGTGCAGAAGACAGTTAACATTAGACTAATATGGAATGCGGTATTTCGTAACGCATTCCACAGACTAGAGACCATCCCTTATCACTTTCAAGATTTTTGTTGTTTATGACATAAATAACAGTGTTCTATCATTAGGCAGAGTTATTCATAACGACCAAACAATAGATAATGTCTTACTGTGAATTCGTATCTAATTCTAATGTTAAACTATTTAAATCCAAATTCTTCTTAATGATTAGACCTATAGTTTGCTTTAGTTTCCCTTCACATGTAATTTGTAACCATGGGACTGTCTTCACAAATGTTCATCATACCGTTTAAAACAATACTATTACCATATTTTCTACACTAATGCTAATACAAAAACATTCATCCATTTCAGAATGTGTATGTTCTCCACTCAATTCATTTTACCAGCTCATTGATCAAATACAATGGACAAAGTGGGGAATGTTTTTATGTAGTACAAATTGGACTGAGAATTCTCACCTGGAAGATTTTCAGGATGTGTATAGCAAATGCCTTGTTCTCCTTCCAATGTTGGTATGAACTCCTCGATAAACATGTGAGGCTTTGTGTTCCCAACACCGCATTTAGCCGCTAAATGCTCCAATATTTCCACATCAGAAGGATCAAATTTTATGCCGAGGGGAAAGCCAGGCCACTCACTAGAAACCTACACAGGCAAAAACAACATTTCAAATAAAATATCTACATTCTACAATCGCTAAAACCCATGCTAAACTTTTTCAAGAATTATAGTTTGAATACTTTTCCGCAAGCACATTAAAAACTTGAATTAACTATATGTTCCAACAAAAGAAAAATGCAGGGTATAGTAATTGGAGCATAAGCAAAGTCAATAGAAACATGAGGAGTTCTACTAGAGTCAACTGCTTCAAATTTTCTTGTTTCTGGTGCATATTTTGAATGAGCTAATATGAACTCAAAATGAATATGACGACAAAATTTAAATTTATAACATACATCACTGTTGTCTATACGACAATGACAGTTTGGACATTCACGGCATGCGCCACAATCCTTGATCTGATCAGCTGAAGAGAGTGAAGTGCTTCTCAATTTCTTTGCAAATCCTCTTATGTTAATTAGCCATTCCCTGCAGGATAAATCAACAAATATACTTCAAGTTCATTATTCAATGCAAAACAAATTGCTAGCTGAAGAACTTCGAATACATTATTACAAATAGCTTAAAAAGACGTCTGCTTAGGAACATTATTAAGTCATCATCAATTAGTATAAGTAACTTCAAGAACTGATGCACTGCTGCATGAATGAAACTTCAACTTCCAACATAAAATCTATACTAAGTCTAGAAAAACATAGAAAACCACCAAAATACAAGGGCCAAATTTTAGATTGCGACCGTGTAGCAATCTTTGGTATAGTGAAGAACCACAGTCCAATACAACTGATTCATCCTCAATCGTGGTTTAAAGTCAAAATGATCTCTAAAACCCTAATGCCGCGGCCTATATCGCGATCACAAAATATACCATTCATATGTGGTGGTGCTGAGTTAACTGTGAAAATTATACCATTTTCTGCAATTGATGATGATGTAACATTATCATCAGTAACATTTATACCATTTTCTGCAATGTCAATGTGTGACTTTTACTTAAAACCCCATAAACCCCCAAATTGTAAATTCCTTTATTTACCCACAAAATATCATTCCATATATAGGAAAAAGCCAAAATAATCCATTCACATCATTCATTGACCATCACAAACCCAAAAAGTCAAAAAAAAAAAAAAAAATCATAACATAGATAAACCATGTCACACCCTAGCCTACACAACACCACATTCTCCGAAACCCGAGAAACTGGATAGTTCAATTGGTTTGAGCTAACGGTTACACGAGTAACTGTTCAAACCCTAACAAAGGAGGAAAAAAAATACTGAAATTTGTCTATTAAAATAAAATAAAATCAAAAATCACCAAAACCACTCAAAAGATAAAAAAAAATGCATTTTTATACACAACAAAAAAATGGGTTTTCAGAGAGAGAAAAAAAACACAAGAAAGTAAAGTGATTTTAAGAAAACAGTGTTACTAAACTGACCTAGCCATTATTGAAATCAAAGAAACGAAACAAGAAGAAAACGCATTCGATGAAAGAAGAAGAGCGAGTTCAGTGTTGTTCGGTTTCAGAGTATTGACAACATTTTCTCTTTCTATCTCTCTGTCTTTTCAACTGAAAAAGCGAAAGCGACAGTGTGTGTATGAGCGGGAATATCGACCTATGTAATGTTTGCTATGGAAGAGCTTCGGTTTCCGAGCCTGTGGTTCGGAGGTAGTAAATGAAGGAACGTAAATGAAGGAACGAGCCTGTGGTTTGGTTGGGCCTACGTTGACCGAAGCAATACACGAGCATTTTGGTTCGGATTGGAATAGGTGGAGCTTCGGTTCATCTTGTTCCCCAAGTTTAAGGAAGTTAACGTTGTTAAGTTAACTCTTCCTGGCTGGCCCACGTATCCATTTTTACCACTCTTGCATATGGGTCCACAAATCTTTGAGTTTTGTTGTTGACACATGTGTTTTGGCTGAGAAACACGAGTAAAATACTTAAATGCCCTCTCTCGACAGTTAACTGTCGAGTAATTCAAAATTCGGCTACAGTTAACTGCCGAGGAAAATATCGGTAGTTAATTGCCAAGGCGTACTGAACATAAACAGAAGCAGAAACTCAGTTTTGCAGTTTCCTTCTTTTCTTCAAAAACATCCTAAATTCTCTCCAAATTACATTTTCACGAATTGCAAGCAAATCATCCCCACATTATCATAAGTAAGTACCATTAATCATTGCAATGTTAATGTTAGTTTGTTTAGGTTAAGTTTTTAAAAAAAAATTGAGTAGTTTGCATGTGGTTAAGGTTGATTTTAAAATTGACAATTTGATGATTGCATGTGTAGTTTATGAATTGATAAATGAATGTAGTTGTTGCCTATGTTGTTTAAATGATAATGTGGCTTTGAATGGTGGCAAATGAACACAATTTGAATATGTTTTATACTTTGCACACAAAGTGTTTGATCAAATGCCTCAATGAAAATTATATTGATTATTTAGTTAGTTTAGGTTATGGAAATGATAGAAATGATGTTAATTATAGTTTGATTAAGTGTATATTGATTTTTTAGTGTGTTTAGGTTATGAGAATTATGATGGACACAAATGATTAAGTGTATATAAATGATTAAGTTATGATGGAAATGATGATTATATTGAATGATTTTAGGTTATGGAAATGATGTTCATTGTTGTACTTTTAATGTGTTCGATTATGTTTATGTTTAGTTTAGGTTTAATGTTAATATTTATGTTTAGTCTAGGTTATGGAAATGATGTTAATTTTTAAAAAATTTTTTTGTAGATATGGCCGATCAGGACCCCATTGATCCATCTAAGATGATTGGTGGTAGGCGTGCGATGACACAAAGCTACCGGAAGGAGAAGGAGAGGAGAAACGCACATATCCCAAAGAGAGGAAGAGGTCGGAGGGTGGATGGTTCAGGGACTTCTCAGCCTTCTAAGGCTTCTCAGGCACAGCCTGAAGAGTCGCAGGTGGTTGACCTGACCCAGGAGGTGGAGTACCTGAATTATCAGGATCACCATGATGTCACTGATGGTGGGTACGACGAGCAGTATATGCCAGAGCAGCAGCATATGCCAGAGCATCACCATATTCCAGACGAGGATGACATTGCAGCAGCGGCTGCCCCGGAGGTGTTACCTAAGGACCCTCCCTTTCCTGGAGGACTGCAAAACCTATCTCAGAACCTCTCTCAAACGAAACCAACTTAGAATCGAAACCCTAACTCAGAATCGAATCGAAATCAAAACCCAGAAGATTATGGCGAACTCGAAGAACATGAAGAACGCGAAGAAGAAGAAGAAGGTAGCTACTGAAAAGAAGAATCGGAAGAACGGGAACGATGCGAAGAAGAAGAACACGAAGAAGAAGAAAAGCATTGAAGACGGAGGAAAGACGGTCGAAGCAGAGGTGAAAATGAACAAAGAAGGTGGAAACGATTCGGTAAGTTTGTTTCTTTCTTCTTTATCGTTCTTTGTTTGAAGCCTTTTGCATGCATTTAACAAAGAGGGTTGTTTTAGTTGTTGTGGTCCTGCAAATGGCTTAAAAAAACATACATTTGCATATATTTTTGTCTTTTAGGATGTTGTCGTTTAGGGTTTTTTTAGTCCTAACAAAGGAAATTGCTTCGCTTACTGTGCTGTGTGGGGTATGTGAGTGGGGTCCACATTTACACGTGTCTAACTTTGATTGGTCTGGAAAAAAATTGCAGGTAAAATTGTTGTTCAACTGTATCTTTCATCACGGTGGTGAATTTGTTAGGGATGATGTCTTTTTCTATAGAGGTGGAAAGCAAACAATAGTAAGTATTTTGTACTTCTATGTAATGACTTATTGACCTTATTATCTAATGACTAATGCACTTCATGTGCTCTTTTCTTAAGAATTTCATGCACTAATTTATAGTTAATCATGATGTTACTGATGCCAAAGTTAAACCAGAATGTAACAAAGGAAAAGTTCTTCATTCATTAATACCAACCATTACATCATACTAGTTATAGATGTTACAACATATCATCTTTCAAAACATTACATTTCAACAGATTACATAAACTTAAAAACAATCAAGATGAAAATCCATGACAACCCTAATATAACAAGTAGGCCAAAGCTTTTGCTTCTTTCATATTGCAGCTTCTTCTTTGTTTTTATGTGCTTGGTTGAGGCCATATCAGTACCATATACCTTGCCTAATTCCTTTCCAACTTCCTCTCCAATTTCCTTGCAAAACACCCTTAGATATTCAGATATACTTGCACAGTTCTTGCAACCATCTTCAATATTCTTACCAGTCAGATTTACCATGTTGCTGCTTCCAACATCGTAGCCATTTGAACCTTTCAAGTTTTGCAATGTACAACCAAGTTCACTGTCCCTGTAATTTTCAGCCAATCTTTTCAAGAGGGCTTTCACTCTTGGTGTTTCTAACTCGTCATCCCATATGAACAAATTACAATGATCTTCATTCTGGTTCCCAATTGAAGAATTACAATGATCAGTGACAGTCACCAAAGAATTACAACATATTTACAAGAAGAGCAGGGAAAACAAAAACAAAAAAAAAATCAAAAATTATTACCTCCCAAAAATTACAGCACCTCCAGAATTTCCTCTTTGGGTTTTCATCTGTGTTTGATACCCACAATCTCATAAACCTATTGCACCCACATTTGGGTGTTGTTCTTCCATTTGAGTTCCCAATTGATGATGCTTTGCTTCCAGCCATGACAAACCCTTAAAAACGAAAATCGCAAATTAGAGCATGAGAAGAACAAATTCGAAAAAACGAAATTGAAGAACAGATTCAAGAGGATTACGAGCTTCGGATCTGAAATCAAAGAAGGAAATGGAGAAGGAGAAGGAAATGAAGAAGATGATAAAGGGAGGGAGGTTTTTAAAATATTTTGTTATTTTTATGTTTTTTAATAAATGATTAAAATTATTATAATTATAAAAGGGTAATAATGATGTGTTATATAAATACACATGTGTCAGGCGAAAAAAATAAAATAAAAAAACATTTACACATGTGGCGCGCCACGTCACGCCACGTCAGCACCTGGAGTGTGCCAGATTCGACTAGGGGTGATTTCGACGGAATCTTCAAATTCCAGGGTCGGAATCTTAACAAAATTTTTTAAAGGGGGAAAACCGGAACTCGCCCAAATTACAGGGGGTAAAGACATATTAACCCTTGTTTTAATTATTTTCTTTATATGTGTGTTTGTTTAATTTTTATATCAACTTTTATATGTGTTTTTTTAATTATTTTCTTTATGTTTAATTATTTTCTTTATATTTTCTTTCTTGATTTAAATTGTTTTTGTTATGTGTTTTTTTAAGTTTTACATGTGTTATGTCTTACATTGTTTAAACTATGTTTATTTTTCTATTATTTCAGTGCCGCAAGAAGCGTTATGTAAAACCACTTAATCATGACACTAAGATTTTGAGTCTCGGATGTCCAAACGAGAACGCTGAGTGGTTTTGGGGTCCGCTTAGGGAGAGCAGTTTACATGATTTGGTTTTTTTTGGGCTACGCCACTGTACCTCACGCTTTGCTAATGACTCTATGCGAGAGGTGGCATCCCGAGACCAGCACTTTTCACATGCCCATGGGGGAGATGACCGTGACTTTGGAGGATGTCACATGTCTAATGCATGTTCCGATGGAAGGGCGGATGTTGGGCCACCGAAAGAAGATGCTGAGACCGGAGGGAGAGGCACTACTGATGAATCACTTGGGTGCGTCGAAGAGGGAGGCAGAGAAAATTTGCAATAAAGAGTATGGTGGGTACATTAGTTATCCAAAGCTGAGGGAATTGTATACGACGCACCTTGGTAGGGCTAACATATTGGCGGATACTGAGGATCCAGAGGAGATGGAGGGGGTTAGGACTTATTGTGTGAAGTGTTACCTTCTCTACTTGGTTGGATGCTTGTTGTTTGGGGATAGAAGCAACAAACACATCGAGTTGATCTATCTGACGACCATGGAGGACGGCTACGCGGGGATGCAAAATTATTCGTGGGGAGGGATGACACTTGCATACCTGTACAATGAGTTAGCTGATGCCTGTATTCCCGGAGACAGGCAACTTGGGGGAAGCGTGACACTGCTCACTGTAATAAAATTTATATTTTATTTTTTTTGTTAATTTTAATTTTTTTTGTTAACTATTATTTTTTTGTTATATTTTCCGTGCGCAATTATTTATAAATGTGATTTGTATGGTTTGTGCAGGCATGGTTTTTGGCGCACTTTCCTAAGTTTTATGTTGTTGATACAAACCCCGACTATGTTGAGAACTTACCGGTTGCGGTGAGGTGGAAGCTTCAGAAGGGTCATGGAGAGGGGGTCACGTATCGGTCATTGCTTGATCGTATTACGTTTGATGACGTATGCTGGAGGCTGTACGAAGAGCACAGGGACTTCCAGGCTTTCGAGGAGGTATTCTGGTATTCAGGCTGGATTATATGCGGTGATCGTAGGGTGTACCGTCAGTTGCCCAAGAGGGTTTTGAGGCAGTACGAATACGTCCAATCCATCCCTAGACATCCGTCTGAGATTGTAGAGTTGTCATTGACTGAGATTGTGCAGGCCTTCGTCGACTTCGGCACTTGCACGCTTAAGGCGGTCGATTGGGGTGAGCATGCAGGAGAGCATACATGGTGTATGGCATATGGCTATGTACGATGGTACACCGTTGTGTCTCACCCTCATATTTTGCCACTTCTTCCGGGAGATATTCCGAGGCCTCCAAATGAGGAGCAGATCATTGCAGAGAAGCAGGAGCGGTATGAGGCGAGAAGCTCGCCTGATACATACGACATGGTTAGCGGCGCTGTTGCCCATGCTGATGCGTTTTTGGGTAAGGAGGTGATGAGCATGACCCCTCAGCAGTTGTATGCGTCCTTGCATGATGTTAGGCAGCAGATCGCGCCGATCATTACCAGGATGCGAGGCCAGAGGCCGAGGAGAAGGCACCAGCATCAATAGGACCAGGACCAGCAGTAGGATTACTTGTAGTTGTTTAGGGATTGTTGGTTTTAGGCTTTGTTAGTTTCATTTTCAAACTTTGGTGACTTTTGTTCGTATTTGGTTGACATTATGTATTTTAAATGATGTTGGTACATTTTGATTTCATCTTGGTAATTTGCTATCTTGAGGCATTTTTACTTGAATCAAATGTTGATAATTTATTATTGTTGTTGATGTGAAAATATTGGAATAGGTTTGTGTTATGTGTTTTAAACACATTACAGGTCCAGAAGCAAGTGCTTCTGCCATTTCTGGACTTCAAGATGCCTCAATATTTCAGTGCCTTTAATTTCAAAGTCTTTTGTTGTTTTTGCAATTCAAACACCTTGTTGGTTTCTGTCGAATCATACAGTTATCATCCTTTTCATGTAAAACACCATAAATATGATGAACATTCATACATTTTCTGGAAAAACTTTGCACAACATGTCATATGATTTCTAGTTTGATCCTGCTAGTAACTTTTAAAACTAGTCTTCTTGTTTACTAAAAACACCAGTAAACACATATATGCCATCTTCATCTCGTAAACATATACTTATGCCGTTATGGTTCCATGAGGAGGAAAATGAAGCATCAATGTTACACTTTTTCCTACCCAGTTGCAGTTTCTTCCACCAATCTGAGCTTGTTGATGCGCGACCAACCTACTGCACTTTCGTGGAAACAACTTGCTGAGAAGCTTGTGTTGAATCTGACTGCGTGCATGAATTATTAGGAGGAGCATTCGCTGCCTGCCACACATTAATCATATGTCTTGCTCGATCCACGACATGAACACAAAGCTCATTTTCATTTTGCCAGAGTTTGAGGGTATGATGCTTCCAAAGGCTCCATAATACCTGTTAGACTATATTTTTGACACACATGATTCGACAAGGAAAAACTTGTCAAGTTGGAGTTAGTGCTTGGTCACAGTCCATAAAGTTATGAGTTCGACCGATTGTGTTACACTTGGCATATAGAGATTACAAAGCCATTCAGCCTCGACAGAAGAAATTCAAATTGCTTATGAAGAGGCAAGATCAAAGGGTCGAAGACAAGTGGGAGTTTGTCAAGAAATCTGAGGGCATATCAAGACATGTGTCGAAGGCTTTTTCGTTTTTGACTTTTATTTTCAGTTATTTTCTTACTTAGTATATATAGTGGTTCTATATAGGAAATAAGGTCACAAATCATTTACATAAATCTTTACACTCAAACTATCATAGTTACAACGATAAGCGAGTATTAAGAAAATGTATTTATAATTTGATGTACCTATTTTTTCTTCATTTATTCAATCAAGAGCTTTTCTTTAAAGTTGTTTATCATTACTTTTAAAGTTTGTTTCCTTTACTTATGAAACTATTTCGACACAGTCAAAATAAATAGTTATCTTCAACATTTTTATATTTAAACTTATGAACATGATGAACATTCAAACTTTACTGAGAAATAATTGCACAAACATGTCCTATGATTTTCTAGTTTGATCCTACAAGTAATTAATTTAAAACTAATGATTGTTTACCAAAAACACTGGTAAATAGTACTGTAACCAATCTCTACTGCATGTGGACCTGCAAATTGTGAATCAAGGCAAAAATGGCTTCCTCCGCAGAAACAGTGTTTTAGAGAGCAATAGAAATTTCATCCCATAACCCAGCTAAATGCCAAACCTGAATTGCAAAAGGACAATTGAAAGAAGAAAAATGAGCTAGGTCCTCCGCATCACCATCACAAGTAACACAAGATATTAGACATTGCACTCCTTTGTCTTGCAACCGAACTCTAGTGGGCAAACATCCACGACACATCCACCATAAGAAATTCTTAATTTCTGGTGGCGCCTTTAACTTTCATATACCCGACCAAAATCCTGGACGACGTAAATGTGATGTGTCTACTAGTTCTTCCATACACAACCTGTAAGAGCTCCAAACAAAATAAAGGCCATTCTTTTCGGCTTTTCAAACTAAACGATCATCCGGGACCTGGGATGTCATCGGTGTATTCACAATTTCATTTGTCATATCCACACTAAAAATCTGATGAACTAGGCTCACATTCGACCTTTGATGTGTAGTATCGATAAGGCTATTAACCGTATAGTTTTGAAGCAAAAGGGTGTCATATATATTACACCTTTGATGTGTAGTATCGATAAGGCTATTAACCGTATAGTTTTGAAGCAAAAGGGTGTCATATATATTACCATCAATACATCTACTATTTTGCAGCCATGGTTCATCGAGAATATGTGTAACACCTCGGATTTTGATCCAAGACATTACTTAAATAAATTTATTCTTTGGGATAAAAAGATTATTTAAAAAAAGTATATATTTACTATATTTCTTTTTATTAAAAAAAAAGTATTCATTTTTGCATTATCGTAAAACAACTTAAACAAAATTCTTGGAAATAAAATAAAATCGTAAGGTAGAGACAATAATTTTTACATATCAACTTCATAGTATTAAAAAAATAATTTGAATTACAAATACAATTATAAAACCCAATTTTGTCCCCACGCACGCTTTTATCATACATAAACTTCATATTTCATTCCTTGGTACCTACAATATTATATTAATGTAAGGGTCAATTTTTGGTTCCACATGAGATCACCTAAACTCAGAAAAATGCCATAAAATAATAATAAAAACATTCATCGACTAAAAAGAATTAAAAATGGGCAAGCAAATAAAGTACACAAAAACTATTTTGTAAAACTTTATGAAAATTGTTGTATTCACATCTAATAGGGCTGAAAAATACATGTAAAATACCAAAATGCCCTTCAGCAGTTAACTGCCGCGTCAATATTCCTCGATAGTTAACTGCCGATGCGTCCTGAAGTTGTAATTTGGCAGAACCTACTGATGCAGAATCTGTTGCATGTGTTTTTACACATTATAAACACATTGCTTCAATGCCAAATCATAAATTTAATAAACGAAAATCATCAACATAATTTAAATTGAAAATTTGATACGAAAAGCAACAATTGTCATAGAAATATGTCATCGAAATACAATAAACCAATGTCATGATAATTTACAAGAAACCAACAAATCCCACAATAACTAAAAACAAGTCATAAACATAAACATAATGTCCTACTAGTCCTGCTCCTGGTCTTGGTTATGTTGATGCTGTTGTTGCTGCCTCCTCGGCCTCTGGCCTCGCCTCCCGGTCAATATCGACGCAATCTGCTCCCTAACATGGCTCATGGCCTGACAACATCGCACATCACCCAACCTGAATACCAGAAAATCTTCTCAAAACCCTGGATTTTGCTGTGCTCTTCGTACAACCTCCAACATACGTCATCAAACTGCAAATGATCAAGCAATTAGTGATACGTCACCCCCTCTCCATGACCCTTCTGTAACGTCCACTTCGCTGCAACCGGATAGTTTTCAATATAGTTGGGATTTGGATCAACACTGAAAAAGTCAAGAAAATGCGCCAAAAACCATCCCTGCACAAACCAAACAAATCACATTTATAATTACGCCCGAAAAATATAACAAAAAAATTAAAGTTAAGGTTCAAATGTGACAATTTCTTACAATGAGCAGTGTCACGCTTCCCCCAAGAGCTCTGTCTCTAGGCAAAGAGGCCTCAGCTAAACAGTGATATAGATATGCCAATGTCATCCCTCCCAAGAATAATTATGCATCCCCGCGTAGCCGTCCTCCATGGTCGTCAGATTGACCAACTCGATGTGTTTGTTGCTTTTATCACCAAAAAACAAGCATCAAACAAGATATAGGAGATAACACTTCACACAAGCAGTCCTAACCCTCTGCAGCTCCTACTCCTCCCTTGGATCCTCTGCCTCCGCAAATTTGGTAGCAGTATCAAGGTAGCACTCATAATACTCATTGAGCGTCTTATAACCAATGTAACCACCATACTCTTCAACGCAATTTTTCATTGCCATTGCCTGCGTCACACCTAAGTGTCTCACCATCAGTTCCGTTCCATCAGTCTGAGACATCTTCGGATGGCTCAACATCCTCCCTTCAATAGGAAGATGCATAAGACATGCGACATCATCCAAAGTGACGGTCATCTCCCCCAAGACCATGTGAAAATTGCTGGTCTCGTTATGCCATCTCTCGCATAAAGTCATCTGCAAAGCATGAGGCACAGTGGCATAGCCCAAATAAACCAAATCATGTAACCCGCTCTCCTTAAGCAGACCCCAAAACCAATTTGCATTATCGTTTGGACGTCGTAGACTCAAAATCCTAGCCCAATGATTAATTGGTTTTACAATATGCACCTTACGGACCTGAAATAATAAAAAAATAAACATATTTTAAACAACTTAAACATTTAACTAAACAAACTAAAATATAACACATACAAAAATAAAAATCACAAATTTAAATTGCCGCAAATATTTTTAATTTAAGACAAAACACATTTAAAACTTAAAAAAACACATAACAAAATTAGTACACTTAAATTGGCACGCACATTTATTTCAATTTATATTACGCGCGGCATTTTAAATTTAAATTTCCCGCATCAATTTAAAACATAAAGAAAATAATTAAAAAAACACATATAAAAGTTGATATAATAATTAAACAAAAACACATATAAAAAAATTAAAACATTTAAATTGTGTTGCATATGATAATTTTAGACAATTAAAAATAACACTTACGTCATTTGAATTATACCAAAGCGGCAATGCCACATGGTTGGCATAAGAGTGCAACAGAGATGTATCTTCCGGTCCTCCAGGAAAGGGAGGCTGCAAAGGTAACGTCGCTAGAGCTGCCGCTGCTGCAATGTCATCCTGGTCTAGTATATGTTGCTCTGGTATATGTTGCTGGTCATACCCACCATTAGTGACATCGTGATGTATCTCATCCTAAAAATTTAGGTACTCCACCTGGGTCGGGTCAACCACATGTGACTGTTCAGGCTGTGTAGCCTGAGAAGTCCCTGAACCATCTGCCCTCCCTTTACCTCTTCCCCTCCTTGGGATGTGTCCGCTTTGCCTCTCCCGCCTCGCGCTTTGTGTCATCGCACGCCTACCACCAATCTTCTTAGATGGATCAATCGGTTGCCCTTGGTGCTGATCAGACATATCTACACAAAAATTTAAAAAATTAACATTATTTAACTTATACATTCAACCACTTTATTAAACACATTAAACCTAAACATTCACATTCAACCACTTTATCAAACATTCACATTCAACCTAAACATTATCAAACACATTATCATTCACATTCAAACGTAAACAATCAAACACATTATCAAACACATTCAACCTAAACATAACCTAACCTAAACATAAGCATTCACATTCAGTGAAAATCAAAACCACATTCAACCTAATTCAGTGTACACTTTATCAAACTGCAATGAACAACATTTCCATAACCTAAACTAACTAAATAATAAATATAATTCTCATTGGGGCATTTTATCAAACAATTTGTGCATATTATCAAACATATTCAAATTGTGTTCATTTGACACCATTCAAAACCACATTATCATTAAACATCATTTAAACAACATAGGCAACAACTACATTCATTTATCAATTCATAAACTACACATACAATCATCAAATTGTCAATTTCAAAATTAACCCTAATCACATGCAAACTACTCTAATTTTTTTAAAAAATAAACCTAAACAAACTAACATTATGCTTACAATGATTAATGCAACTTACTTGTTATAATGTGGGGTTGATTGGCTTGCAAATCGTGAAAGTTGATTTGGTGAGAATTGGAGAGAATTTGAGAGAAATTTGAAGAATGAAGTAACTGATATGAAACTGGTGTTTCTGTTTCTGTATAAACACGCATCGGCAGTTAACTTCCGATCGAAACAGCAGTAGTTAACTGCCAAAGTTTCCCTTGGTAGTTAACTGCCGTCGATTCTATTTTCCTCGGCAGTTAACTACCGAGAGGTATTTTTGTCTTTTACATGTGTTTTTCCAGCCCTATTATATGTGTATACAACAATTTTCAAACTTTATGCATGAAGTGCATGATATGCAAGACTCAAATGATCCGGATAACGTCGTGTTAACGCACACATCGATGACTAATGGAAGAATGAATCATTCAATGGTTCCTGCAAGGCCCGCCACCTAGTGACATTAGCCCAATAAAAACTGGACGACTAAATGGTCTCTGCAAGGCTGTAACCCAAAATAAAAACTAGACCACTCAATGGTCCCTATAAGGTCGTAGCCCAATAAAACTATACCACTAAATGGTCTCTGCAAGACCGTAACCCAAAATAAAAATTGGAGCACTCAATGGTCCCTGCAAGGCCTATCACTTAGCGATAATAGCTCAAATACTTCATCATATGTTATGCGACTCAATGTTATCAACAAAACCCAAAAATAAAACTATGAAATGCAACCCTCCGACCTCTAATATTTTGTGAACCACAAGCCATTTTTAGAATCATATATAGTTATCAACATGCAAAATCTAATAATCAAATTCTCATAACAATCAACACAATATTCAATCAAAACAAAAAATCATACATATAAATTACTTAAAGTTTTTGAATAGAATAAAATATACAAAAACTAACTCTTTTTAATGGACAAGAATTCTACTACTATTTCACAACACTTATCCGACCTAGAATGATGATGTGAGGAAAAAGCCCTTACCTTCAATGATTTCCTTCCTAACAACCTCCAAATCCCCACGAATTCGCCTCGACAAATAGAAAATTGGAAAACGTATTTGGCAACGAGAAGATGTTTGGAGTGGAAGAATGGACTAATAAAATTATTTAGGGTTATTAAGGGAAGTTGATGTATACGAAGGCGTGGCTAGCTTGATAATTCAAAATGAAATGTATGATGTATAGTACATGAGACCGAAGTGCAAGACGGGTAATTCATTATTTATTTTAGACCAAACAATTTTCATTCTCTGATACAAACATAAACAAAATGCATGACACATTAGATGAGGAG
Organism: Medicago sativa; assembly: GCF_051527215.1. NCBI lineage: Eukaryota > Viridiplantae > Streptophyta > Magnoliopsida > Fabales > Fabaceae > Medicago > Medicago sativa. Next base: position 32,164,689 of record NC_140755.1, on the reverse strand, counting down.
AGTAAATGAGTAAAAGTCATGATGGTCAATTGCCCAAAACATGTGGAGATATGATGCAATGAATTTGATTTGTCTATGAGGCACTTAATAAGGCATTCATTAACCTTTGATGCAATTAAAAAGGAATATAAGATGAAGAAAATTTGGGGTTTTGGATACTAATCATAGTAAGTCTTATCAATTGGTCAACAAATTAATTATACCATGAATAACTATCTTATTTTGTCATTCTACATTTATACAAAAAAAAAAGGATATGATAAAGTTCAAATTCATTAATTAAAATAGTGAAGGTCGCATTTTTATTAAATTCTTCACTTCAAAATAAATTGTATAATAAATAAATGAGTAATACATAATTTTTTTTATATAGAAAATAATATTTATAAAATTTTAGGTGTTACAATATGGATAGAAGTACATGCACCGATGCACCAACGTGCTCAATGAAATGTGCTACTAAAATACATCACCAAACATAACTCGTATTGTAGCCTAGTTGTTACAATGTACTTTCGACACACTCAATTGGAACGGAAAGAATATGCCTAGTTGGGATTGGTATTTGATTATGTTTCAGATGGTTGTTGGTTCAATGGATTTGGAAATACCTGGCTTATTTGAGATTGGCAAACCATTTAGTTTTGACTAAAGAAATTCAAATTAATGTATGAAGAGACAAGATCAAAAGGTCAAAGACACCTGAGAGCTTTTCAAGAATTTCAGAGACATAACAAGACACACATCGAAGGCTTTAGTTGTGACTGTTATTTTCAGTTATTTATTACTAAGTATATATAATAGTTCTGTATAGGAAATAAGGGTCATAAATCGTTCATAAAAACCTTTAAAACTCAAAAACGAGTCTTAGGCAAATGTATGTATGATTATGTGTACCAGTTTTATTTATTTATTTAATCAAATACTTTTCTTTTGAAGTTGTTTACATTTACTTTGAAGTTTTTTCTTTTAATCCTGAACGTATTTTGACATAATCAAAATAGTCAGTTAAATTCATCCTTTTAAATTCAAAACTTATGAACACGATGAACCAAATTGGCACGTCCAATGACACCTTTTTTGTGCAAAATTTTTTATAATTTCATTTCTTAGAAACTTTTTCAGTTTGTTGGTGCATTTGTTCTTGGCATAAGATTTCTTTAAATTTAATGTGTGTATGCGATTAAGAAGTGGTAAATCCCTTCCTAAAATAGCTTGTCCAAACACCAATAACACTTCCACATCTAACACGTTGAGTAACCTTCAAAGTACACAAGAACAATCAACCTAAATGCCATTTAGTGGCGCCAATGTATCAAATGTTGTGGGGGTAACTGCTCCTATGCAAGTTTCGACGATTATTGGGGTAACTACTCATGTATCCGTTTCGACAAAGGAAGCCTGAACACATTCTGACCTAGTGGCATCCATGCCACCACCAATGAGTTTTCCAATAACACTTATGGTTACAAATCCCATAAATGGAAATTCTATTGAATCTAGATTCTCTTTTTTGCCACAACTTTCGTTACCAATGTTTACTAAGGAGTACTCCTATGGTATGCCAACATCAATGATGACAGGCCTATAGACAAATGCTTCTACAAACGCATATAACACAACAATGGTGCTTTCACCTTATAATACTCATTTGGCTTCATGTTCTGCACTAAGCATTCCTAGTCTAAATTTTCAACCATCGTTGAACACAACATCTCTCATGTCATTGAGATAGCTAATGGATGAGAGTAACCATGACTTGGTTAATATTCTTACTTAACAAGTTGGTTTAGTGTTCAATCCTTTGATTTAGAACACAAACCATAGTTACCAATTGTTAGCCAATCAAATGGGTCAAATTGTAGACTTTTTTGGTACACCTCAAGTGCGTAATCATCATATTTCTCAAATTCAAAATGTTAGACCTGTTCAGAATGTGAAAAGGCCCAATAATAAAGGAAACCCTGTAAATTAAGGGCAACACATTGGGCCCCAATTAGTCAAACCTTTAATACAAAGAGAGGTTGTAAGAAACCCATAAATAGTCTCAGTTAACAAAAATCAAAATGATGTTGAAGTGGTTAGAAATGTCCAACAAAATAACCTTGGTGGACACAATAATTTGGCCCATATGATCAAAAATATTTTAGCCCAAAATGGCCTTAATGTAGGTTTACATACCAAACTTGTGTCAATCTAGTCTGAATTTGTATTACAAACTTAACTTCCTAGAGGATGCAAAATTCTCAAGTTCACAAAATTAGCAGGAGACACTAGTGAATCAATTGTAGAACATATTCCTGGTTACTTAACTGAGGTAGAGGACATAGCAAACAACGAGAATTCAAGGATGAAGTATTTTCCAAATTATCTCACCAAGAATGCCTTTACATGGTTTGCAACCCTTTCCCCTCATTCCATACATAATTGAAATCAGCTAGAAAGAGTTTTCCAGGAAAAATTCTACATGGGTTGGAATATTTTGCAGAGTTGGAATAGAAGACAAAAGTCCAACAGTCCAACAGAGTTGGAATATTTCTACACACACACACACACATAATCTTTTTATAAGGCAAAAGTCCAGACATAAAAAAGGAATAGAAGACAGTCCAACAGAGTTGGAATATTTTGCAGATTTCATTTTATATCAGGTGCTCATATATATTATTAAAAAAAGGAAAAAATAAATACAAAAAAGAACTGTATATCAGGTGCTCATATATATTATTAAAAAAAGGAAAAAATAAATACAAAAAAGAATTGGGGGGACGTAAACCTAACCCAGTCAATCCACACAAAGCGTATGCCAACCCAATCGGGTGATACAAAGAAATAAAAACAACGCGTGTGAATGTCTAACTTGCGGTGTATGGACCAACCGTCAACACAAAATGGATCCAAAGAACCAACTACTCCTTGCGACAACAAAAAACATAGCATCTCTTTTGAGCCAAACAATCCAACATCAAAGACTGATGAGGATTTTGAAACATCCCCCAAGTTACATAGTGTCAAACTTCATGAAGTTGAGAAATTCAACTGCCAGCACGGATACAGAACCCCACGCCTACAACTCGCTATGCAGCGACAGAAAACTCCACTACCATTTCTAGCTAAATCCAATAGAAATCCAAATCGAGGGATGGTCAATCAACGAGTCTTAGCACCACGAGGACCACCAACACGATAACACATGCACCCACAATTCGCAGCAACAATAGACAACATGTACATGACCATTTCTAGCCTAGAAGACCTGTTACGAAGCACATCTATGATAGCAATACAACATTGTGGGGTCAAGGCCATTTCTAACCACATAAGATTGTTGCAAAATACATCAACTTGTAACAATATTAGTAGGTATGAACCATGACACCACCATAGGGAAACAACCACTCTTGCAACAAATCTTAATAAACAAGAAAAACAAACTAAAACCCATCAACAGTTCAGATCCGCAAAGTGCAAATCCAGATTCACCCTTCCATCAACACAGATCCACAACATAGAAACTCCGGCGAAACAAACAAAGACGGCGCAGACCACCGCGGAGAACTGAAACAAACCAACCACCACACGCCGTCATCGTGTTTGTGCGAACAAAACAGAAACAGAGGAGAGGAAAAATGTTTTAAGCCACAACCACCAGAAAGAAGACGGAAACCATCATCACATCCGATATCGAACAAACCAACCAGCCGCTGCAAGAACCACCAATAGATCTGGTTGGGAGGTGGTGCAGGTGGCTAGCGCCGACCGTCACACCCCTCACTGCCACCGCTACATCATCCAAAAGGGGGTATATTTATCTTTATATATATAAATGCAATTGGAACATAATTTTTTGTCCCTTAAAAAAAATTATATTTGGCACGGGGTTTTAGGCTAATAAAAAAACATGGATGTGATATTTATGAATCCTGATATTATTTGAATTTTCCTTTTTAACTCTTACGATTCATGTGTATTAAAGAATGATTTTAATTGGTTGACAGTTCACATAAACTTTACACTGGCAGAATATTTTAATTAAACTCACAAAAATCATATAAAACAAAAGTTAAAACGAAATAATCAAAATCATATAAAACAAAAGTTAAAACGAAATAATCAAAAATTTATTTGTTAAAGATTTACTCTACAATACATTCAAATCCATTTAATGGAAAAAAAAATTCACAACAAAACAGTAATATAATGGGAGTATATTCACAACAGATTAATTGCCCATAATTAGGAATATGATTATAGTTGGAACAATCAAAATTAAAATATTACTATATTTTAATAAAGGGGAAATCTTTCAATGTATAATTATGGAAATACAATAACTTTTTATCGCCAACAAATATATTGCATTCAACATTTTAATACTAATATTTGCATCATAATTGGTGTAACGCTCATATTAAACGTGTCTAGAATATTCAACATGTACATTAAAACTGATACTGGATACATTAATTATACAATACGGAAAAACAACATAAGTTAAGATTCAGAGTACATAGCCGTCTCAAGTCATATGTCATAATAATTATATGTAAAGAGTCGAATGAAACAAGTACAATGATGTCCATTACAACTACTATATATATAAACAAAACAACAACGAAACGACATGAGTGCTCGATCCAACAAAGCACGATCAATTTGTAGCCTTCTCTTTACCTTTAACAAGAGCAACATGCGAACTTTAACAAATGAAGGAATGGGATGAGACATAACATCTCAGTGAGTTCTACCTAACTCCTAGGCTATAGGAAACCTCGGGGAAACATACGGTTACCAAGTGTCTACAACACAATCGATTGGTTGATTATACGTGTGTGAACTCATTCTTACCAAAAACGATAGTGCATACCTAGATTGTATCCGCTTGTAACTAAACTTGTATCATATCATATCATGTCATTTATTGTCATAAGCATAGGATATCATGGTGTAACATGTATTACATGGTAACATAATTCACATTGTTAGATTAATAAACTGAAATGCCATGAATGATATGTATATATTGTGCAAGTTCAAAAACCTTAGTTAATGATATTGTTGGAAATGATACTCCTGCAAAGTAGCCAAAAACAACTCCAACAATGGCTGCTATTATGAGCTTCATTGCTTCATTAGGTTTTTTAATATTTCCACTGCAGGACAAAAAAAATAAATTTGTTATATTACTTACATGCAAAATTCTTTGATACTTCTATTTTTTTTAAATGAGAAAGAAAGAGTAATATATATTCATGTCATACGTTCTTGTTGGAGTTTCCATTGCACGATCAATATCTTTTGAGATATGCACTCATTAACTATATGCAATATGTCTTTCCTCTTAGAATGAATCTTGTATATATGCTGCCAAATAATCACCCCTGCAAAACTTATATATATATATATATATATATATATATATATATATATAAAACATAGCAAACATTTTAATTTTATATATCACTTGTAAATTATAAATTCTCGAAGCATATACACAATATTAAACTCTTGAGTTAATTTGCATTGGCATGTAAAAACATTAATTTTGTAACACAATTAATCTATGATGAAACACAAATCTCGTAGCCACTTTTATGATTATTTGAATCTAATCACCAAATAATTTAACAATGATAATTATAAATGCAGTACTAACATACCCAGATGAATTTTTTGTTGTTGCACGTAATTGAAATTGGCAGAACTGTGTGTGAATTGAGAAAGAGACAACTTTGGAATGAGGTTAGGATTTGTTTGTTACACCTCTTGATTTGATGAAAATGATGTTGATGAAATTGTTGTTATGTCATCAATTTGTTGTTCCATTGATAGTGCGATGTGGCAACTGCTTCTGCCGAAATTATAGAAGACTTAGCCCTAAAACGTAAATCAGGATTATTTTATTTAGGAAAATAATATATCATGCGAAATGTTTTCCACAAATTTAGGCATTATATCAATCAAACTTGCTTGATTCCTTTTTATTAATTATTTAAGATGTTTTTAAAATTGCTCTTCAACCGAATAGAAAAAAAATAGAAAATTGCTCCATGTTGTACCCGAAAAAATAAAATTGCTCCCCGTTCCCAAAATGTCGTCATACCTATTGGTGCTTTATATTGGGCCCCAATAATTGTCAGATTAATTAGTAAATTCAATTTGATTAATTGTTATTTTAATTAGATTGAATAATCTTCCTATCAAAAGAAAGTATAGAGTAAATAATTTAATTTTGGGTCAGGTTAACCGGCTCCCTAGAACACTTGTTAAAAATACAAAAAAAAAAAAATATTACTAAAAAAACTTTTTTGACTCTTTAAAGATTAATTACACAAGTTTCAATGCAATAACTAACATATAATTTCTTTTTATTAGCATCCTTAACCAATGACACAGGTTAAAAATTAATTACACAATTTTCGATGCAATAACTAGCATGTAATTTCTTTTTATTAACATCCTTAATCAACGCCACAGGGGTACCGGTTAACATTTCTCTTTGACTTTGATTTTTATGATCGAATAAAACTTAATATCCATATCTATCTATTTCTACACACACACACACACACACACACAATCTTTTTATATGACAAAAGTCCAAACATAAAAAAGGAATAGAAGACAGTCCAACAGAGTTGGAATGTTTTGCGGATTTCATTTTATATCAGGTGCTCATATATATTATTAAAAAAAGGAAAAAATAAATACAAAAAAGAATTGGGGGGACGTAAACCTAACCCAGTCAATCCACACAAAGCGTATGCCAACCCAATCGGGTGATACAAAGAAATAAAAACAACACGTGTGAATGTCTAACTTGCGGTGTATGGACCAACCGTCAACACGAAATGGATCCAAGAACCAACAACTCCTTGCGACAACAACAAACATAGCGTCTCTTTCGAGCCAAACAGTTCAACATCAAAGACTGATGAGGATTTTGAAACCTCCCCCAAGTTATATAGTGCCAAACTTCGAGAAGTTGAGAAATTCGACTGCCAACACGGATACAGAACCCCATGCTTACAACTCGCTATGCTGCGACAGAAAACTCCACTACCATTTCTAGCCAAATCCAATAGAAATCCAAATCGAGGGATGGTCAATCAACGAGTCTTAGCACCACGAGGACCACCAACACGATAACACCTGCACCCACAATTCGCAGCAACAATAGACAACATGTACATGACCATTTCTAGCCTAGAAGACCGGTTACGAAGCATATCTATGATAACAATACAATATTGTGGGGTCAAGGCCATTTCTAGCCACATAAGATTGTTGCAAAATACATCAACTTGTAGCAATATTAGTAGGTATGAACCATGACAACACCATAGGGAAACAACCACTGTTGCAACAAATCTTAATAAAAAAGAAGAACAAACTAAAACCCATCAACAGTTCAGATCCGCAAAGTGCAAATCCAGATTCACCCTTCCATCAACACAAATCCACAACAGAGAAACTCCGGCAAAACAAACAAAGACGGCGCAGACCACCGCGGAGAATTGAAACAAACCAACCACCACACGCCGTCATCGTGTTTGTGCGAGCAAAACAGAAACAGAGGAGAGGAAAAATGTTTTAAGCCACAACCATCAGAGAGAAGACGGAAACCATCGTCACATCCGATATCGAACAAACCAACCAGCCGCTGCAAGAACCACTCATAGATCTGGTTGGGAGGTGGTGCAGGAAGCTAGCGCCGACCGTCACACCCCTCACTGCCACCGCTACATCATCCAAAAGGGGGTCTATTTATCTTTATATATATATATATATATATATATATATATATATATATATATATATATGCAATTGGAACATAATTTTTTGTCCCTTAAAAAAACATTATATTTGGCACGGGGTTTTAGGCTAATAAAAAAACATGGATGTGATATTTATGAATCCTGATATTATTTGAATTTTCCTTTTTAACTCGTACGATTCATGTGTATTAAAGAATGATTTTATTTGGTTGACATTTCACATAAACTTTACACTGGCAGAATATTTTAATTAAACTCTAAAAAATCATATAAAACAAAAGTTAAACCGAAATAATCAAAATCATATAACACAAAAGTTAAAACGAAATAATCAAAAATTTATTTGTGAAAGATTTACTCTACAATACATTCAAATCCATTTAATGGAAAAAAAATTCACAACAAAACAGTGATATAATTGGAGTATATTCACAACAGATTAATTGCCCATAATTAGGAATATGATTACAGTTGGAACAATCAAAATTAAAATATTACTATATTTTAATAAAGGGGAAATCTTTCAATGTATAATTATGGAAATACAATAACTCTTTAACGCCAACAAATATATTGCATTCAACATTTTAATACTAATATTTGCATCATAATTGGTGTAACGCTCATATTAAATGTGTCTAGAATATTCAACATGTGCATTAAAACTGATACTGGATACATTAATTATACAATACGAAAAAACAACATAAGTAAAGATTCAGAGTACACGGCCTTCTCAAGTCATATGTCATAATAATTATACGTAAAGAGTTGAATGAAACAAGTACAATGATGTCCATTACAACTACTATATATATAAACAAAACAACAACGAAACGACATGAGTGCTAGATCCAACAAAGCACGATCAATTTGTAGCCTTCTCCTTACCTTTGCCACGAGCAACATGCGAACCTGAACAAATGAAGGAATGGGATGAGACATAACGTCTCAATGAGTTCTATCTAATTCCTAGGCTATAGGTAACCTCGGGGGAACATACGGTTACCAGGTGTCTACAACACAATCGATTGGTTGATTATACATGTGTGAACTCATTCTTACCAAAAACGATCGTGCATACCTAGATTGTATCCGCTTGTAATTAAACTTGTATCATATCATATCATGTCATTTATTGTCATAAGCATAGGATATCATGCAGTAACATGTATTACATGGTAACATAATTCGCATTGTTAGATTAATAAACTGAAATGCCATGAATGATATGTATATATGGGGAAAGATTACAAACCTTAGTTAATGATATTGTTGGAAATGATACTCCTACAAAGAAGCCAAAAACAACTCCAACAATGGCTGCTATTATGAGCTTCATTGCTTCATTAGGTTTTTTAATATTTCCACTGCAGGACAAAAAATAAATTTGTTATATTACTTACATGCAAAATTCTTTGATACTTCTATTTTTAAGTGAGAAAGAAAGAGTAATATATATTCATGTCATACGTTCTTGTTGGAGTTCCCATTGCACGATCAATATCTTTTGAGATATATACTCATTAACTATATGCAATATGTCTTTCCTCTTAGAAGGAATCTTGTATATATGCTGCCAATTAATCACCCCTGCAAAACTTATATATATATATATATATATATATATATATATATAACATAGCAAACATTTTAATTTTATATATCACTTGTAAATTATAAATTCTCGAAGCATATACACAATATTAAACTCTTGAGTTAATTTGCATTGGCATGTAAAAACATTAATTTTGTAACACAATTAATCTATGATGAAACACAAATCTCGTAGCCACTTTTATGATTATTTGAATCTAATCACCAAATAATTTAACAATGATAATTATAAATGCAGTACTAACATACCCAGATGAATTTTTTGTTGTTGCACGTAATTGAAATTGGCAGAACTGTGTGTGAATTGAGAAAGAGACAACTTTGGAATGAGGTTAGGATTTGTTTGTTACACCTCTTGATTTGATGAAAATGATGTTGATGAAATTGTTGTTATGTCATCAATTTGTTGTTCCATTGATAGTGCGATGTGGCAACTGCTTCTGCCGAAATTATAGAAGACTTAGCCCTAAAACGTAAATCAGGATTATTTTATTTAGGAAAATAGTATATCATTGGAAATGTTTTCCACAAATTTAGGCATTATATCAATCAAACTTGCCTGATTCCTTTTTAATAATTATTAATTATTTAAGATGTTTTTAAAATTGCTATTTAACCGAATAGAAAAAAAAATAGAAAATTGCTCTACGTTGTACCCGAAAAAATAAAATTGCTCCACGTTCTCAAAATGTCGTCATACCTATTGGTGCTTTATTCTGGGCCCCCATAATTGTCAGATTAATTAGTAAATTAAATTTGATTAATTGTGATTTTAATTAGATTGAATAATCTTCCTATCAAAAGAAAGTATAGATTAAATAATTTAATTTTGGGTCAGGTTAACCGGCGCCCCAGAACACTTGTTAAGAATACCAAAAAAAAAATTACTAATTTTTTTTTTTGACTTTTTAAAGATTAATTACACAAGTTTCAATGCAATAACTAACATATAATTTCTTTTTATTAGCATCCTTAACCAATGACACGGGTTAAAAATTAATTACACAATTTTCAATGCAATAACTAGCATGTAATTTCTTTTTATTAACATCCTTAATCAACGCCACAGGGGTACCGGTTAACATTTCTCTTTGATTTTGATTTTTATAATCGAATAAAACTTAATATCCATATCTATCTATTTCTACACACACACACACACACACAATCTTTTTATATGACAAAAGTCCAAACATAAAAAAGGAATAGAAGACAGTCCAACAGAGTTGGAATGTTTTGCGGATTTCATTTTATATCAGGTGCTCATATATATTATTAAAAAAAGGAAAAAATAAATACAAAAAAGAATTGGGGGGACGTAAACCTAACCCAGTCAATCCACACAAAGCGTATGCCAACCCAATCGGGTGATACAAAGAAATAAAAACAACACGTGTGAATGTCTAACTTGCGGTGTATGGACCAATCGTCAACACGAAATGGATCCAAGAACCAACAACTCCTTGCGACAACAACAAACATAGCGTCTCTTTCGAGCCAAACAGTTCAACATCAAAGACTGATGAGGATTTTGAAACCTCCCCCAAGTTATATAGTGCCAAACTTCGAGAAGTTGAGAAATTCGACTGCCAACACGGATACAGAACCCCATGCTTACAACTCGCTATGCTGCGACAGAAAACTCCACTACCATTTCTAGCCAAATCCAATAGAAATCCAAATCGAGGGATGGTCAATCAACGAGTTTTAGCACCACGAGGACCACCAACACGATAACACCTGCACCCACAATTCGCAGCAACAATAGACAACATGTACATGACCATTTCTAGCCTAGAAGACCGGTTACGAAGCATATCTATGATAACAATACAACATTGTGGGGTCAAGGCCATTTCTAGCCACATAAGATTGTTGCAAAATACATCAACTTGTAGCAATATTAGTAGGTATGAACCATGACAACACCATAGGGAAACAACCACTGTTGCAACAAATCTTAATAAAAAAGAAGAACAAACTAAAACCCATCAACAGTTCAGATCCGCAAAGTGCAAATCCAGATTCACCCTTCCATCAACACAAATCCACAACAGAGAAACTCCGGCAAAACAAACAAAGACGGCGCAGACCACCGCGGAGAACTGAAACAAACCAACCACCACACGCCGTCATCGTGTTTGTGCGAACAAAACAGAAACAGAGGAGAGGAAAAATGTTTTAAGCCACAACCATCAGAGAGAAGACGGAAACCATCGTCACATCCGATATCGAACAAACCAACCAGCCGCTGCAAGAACCACTCATAGATCTGGTTGGGAGGTGGTGCAGGAAGCTAGCGCCGACCGTCACACCCCTCACTGCCACCGCTACATCATCCAAAAGGGGGTCTATTTATATATATATATATATATATATATATATATATATATATATATATATGCAATTGGAACATAATTTTTTGTCCCTTAAAAAAACATTATATTTGGCACGGGGTTTTAGGCTAATAAAAAAACATGGATGTGATATTTATGAATCCTGATATTATTTGAATTTTCCTTTTTAACTCGTACGATTCATGTGTATTAAAGAATGATTTTATTTGGTTGACATTTCACATAAACTTTACACTGGCAGAATATTTTAATTAAACTCTAAAAAATCATATAAAACAAAAGTTAAACCGAAATAATCAAAATCATATAACACAAAAGTTAAAACGAAATAATCAAAAATTTATTTGTGAAAGATTTACTCTACAATACATTCAAATCCATTTAATGGAAAAAAAATTCACAACAAAACAGTGATATAATTGGAGTATATTCACAACAGATTAATTGCCCATAATTAGGAATATGATTACAGTTGGAACAATCAAAATTAAAATATTACTATATTTTAATAAAGGGGAAATCTTTCAATGTATAATTATGGAAATACAATAACTCTTTAACGCCAACAAATATATTGCATTCAACATTTTAATACTAATATTTGCATCATAATTGGTGTAACACTCATATTAAACGTGTCTAGAATATTCAACATGTGCATTAAAACTGATACTGGATACATTAATTATACAATACGAAAAAACAACATAAGTAAAGATTCAGAGTACACGGCCTTCTCAAGTCATATGTCATAATAATTATACGTAAAGAGTCGAATGAAACAAGTACAATGATGTCCATTACAACTACTATATATATAAACAAAACAACAACGAAACGACATGAGTGCTAGATCCAACAAAGCACGATCAATTTGTAGCCTTCTCCTTACCTTTGCCACGAGCAACATGCGAACCTGAACAAATGAAGGAATGGGATGAGACATAACGTCTCAATGAGTTCTATCTAATTCCTAGGCTATAGGTAACCTCGGGGAAACATACGGTTACCAGGTGTCTACAACACAATCGATTGGTTGATTATACATGTGTGAACTCATTCTTACCAAAAACGATCGTGCATACCTAGATTGTATCCGTTTGTAATTAAACTTGTATCATATCATGTCATTTATTGTCATAAGCATAGGATATCATGCAGTAACATGTATTACATGGTAACATAATTCGCATTGTTAGATTAATAAACTGAAATGCCATGAATGATATGTATATATGGGGAAAGATTACAAACCTTAGTTAATGATATTGTTGGAAATGATACTCCTACAAAGAAGCCAAAAACAACTCCAACAATGGCTGCTATTATGAGCTTCATTGCTTCATTAGGTATTTTAATATTTCCACTGCAGGACAAAAAATAAATTTGTTATATTACTTACATGCAAAATTCTTTGATACTTCTATTTTTAAGTGAGAAAGAAAGAGTAATATATATATATTCATGTCATACGTTCTTGTTGGAGTTCCCATTGCACAATCAATATCTTTTGAGATATATACTCATTAACTATATGCAATATGTCTTTCCTCTTAGAAGGAATCTTGTATATATGCTGCCAAATAATCACCCCTGCAAAACTTATATATATATATATATATATATATATATATATATATATATATATATATATATATATATAACATAGCAAACATTTTAATTTTATATATCACTTGTAAATTATAAATTCTCGAAGCATATACACAATATTAAACTCTTGAGTTAATTTGCATTGGCATGTAAAAACATTAATTTTGTAACACAATTAATCTATGATGTAACACAAATCTCGTAGCCACTTTTATGATTATTTGAATCTAATCACCAAATAATTTAACAATGATAATTATAAATGCAGTACTAACATACCCAGAAGAATTTTTTGTTGTTGCACGTAATTGAAATTGGCAGAACTGTGTGTGAATTGAGAAAGAGACAACTTTGGAATGAGGTTAGGATTTGTTTGTTACACCTCTTGATTTGATGAAAATGATGTTGATGAAATTTTTGTTATGTCATCAATTTGTTGTTCCATTGATAGTGCGATGTGGCAACTGCTTCTGCCGAAATTATAGAAGACTTAGCCCTAAAACGTAAATCAGGATTATTTTATTTAGGAAAATAGTATATCATTGGAAATGTTTTCCACAAATTTAGGCATTATATCAATCAAACTTGCCTGATTCCTTTTTAATAATTATTAATTATTTAAGATGTTTTTAAAATTGCTCTTTAACCGAATAGAAAAAAAATAGAAAATTGCTCTACGTTGTACCCGAAAAAATAAAATTGCTCCACGTTCTCAAAATGTCGTCATACCTATTGGTGCTTTATTTTGGGCCCCCATAATTGTCAGATTAATTAGTAAATTAAATTTGATTAATTGTGATTTTAATTAGATTGAATAATCTTCCTATCAAAAGAAAGTATAGATTAAATAATTTAATTTTGGGTCAGGTTAACCGGCGCCCCAGAACACTTGTTAAGAATACAAAAAAAAAATATTACTAAAAAAACTTTTTTGACTTTTTAAAGATTAATTACACAAGTTTCAATGCAATAACTAACATATAATTTCTTTTTATTAGCATCCTTAACCAATGACACGGGTTAAAAATTAATTACACAATTTTCAATGCAATAACTAGCATGTAATTTCTTTTTATTAACATCCTTAATCAACGCCACAGGGGTACCGGTTAACATTTCTCTTTGATTTTGATTTTTATAATCGAATAAAACTTAATATTCATATCTATCTATTTCTACACACACACACACACACACACAATCTTTTTATATGACAAAAGTCCAAACATAAAAAAGGAATAGAAGACAGTCCAACAGAGTTGGAATGTTTTGCGGATTTCATTTTATATCAGGTGCTCATATATATTATTAAAAAAAGGAAAAAATAAATACAAAAAAGAATTGGGGGGACGTAAACCTAACCCAGTCAATCCACACAAAGCGTATGCCAACCCAATCGGGTGATACAAAGAAATAAAAACAACACGTGTGAATGTCTAACTTGCGGTGTATGGACCAATCGTCAACACGAAATGGATCCAAGAACCAACAACTCCTTGCGACAACAACAAACATAGCGTCTCTTTCGAGCCAAACAGTCCAACATCAAAGACTGATGAGGATTTTGAAACCTCCCCCAAGTTATATAGTGCCAAACTTCGAGAAGTTGAGAAATTCGACTGCCAACACGGATACAGAACCCCATGCTTACAACTCGCTATGCTGCGACAGAAAACTCCACTACCATTTCTAGCCAAATCCAATAGAAATCCAAATCGAGGGATGGTCAATCAATGAGTCTTAGCACCACGAGGACCACCAACACGATAACACCTGCACCCACAATTCGCAGCAAATATAGACAACATGTACTTGACCATTTCTAACCTAGAAGACCTGTTACAAAGCACATCTATGATAGCAATACAACATTGTGGGGTCAAGGCCATTTCTAGCCACATAAGATTGTTGCAAAATACATCAACTTGTAGCAATATTAGTAGGTATTAACCATGACAGCACCATAGGGAAACAACCACTGTTGCAACAAATCTTAATAAAAAAGAAGAACAAACTAAAACCCATCAACAATTCAGATCCGCAAAGTGCAAATCCAGATTCACCCTTCCATCAACACAGATCCACAACAGAGAAACTCCGGCGAAGACCACCGCGGAGAACTGAAACAAACCAACCACCACACGCATTCATCGTGTTTGTACGAACAAAACAGAAACAGAGTAGAGGAAAAATATTTTAAGCCACAACCACCAGAGAGAAGACGGAAACCATCATCACATCCGATATCGAACAAACCAACCAGCCGCTGTAAGAACCGCGATAGATCTGGTTGGGAGGTGGTGCAGGTGGCTAGCGCCGACCGTCACACCCCTCATTGCCACCGCTACATCATCCAAAAGGGGGTCTATTTATCTTTATATATATATATATATATATATATATATATATATATATATATATGTATATGCAATTGGAACATAA
Organism: Medicago sativa; assembly: GCF_051527215.1. NCBI lineage: Eukaryota > Viridiplantae > Streptophyta > Magnoliopsida > Fabales > Fabaceae > Medicago > Medicago sativa. Next base: position 32,148,884 of record NC_140755.1, on the reverse strand, counting down.
TTTTTTGTCCCTTAAAAAAACATTATATTTGGCACGGGGTTTTAGGCTAATAAAAAAACATGGATGTGATATTTATGAATCCTGATGTGGCAACTGCTTCTGCCGAAATTATAGAAGACTTAGCCCTACAACGTAAATCAAGATTATTTTATTTAGGAAAATAGTATATCATTGGAAATGTTTTCCACAAATTTAGGCATTATATCAATCAAACTTGCTTGATTCCTTTTTAATAATTATTAATTATTTAAGATGTTTTTAAAATTGCTCTTTAACCGAATAGAAAAAAAATAGAAAATTGCTCTACGTTGTACCCGAAAAAATAAAATTGCTCCACGTTCTCAAAATGTCGTCATACCTATTGGTGCTTTATTTTGGGCCCCCATAATTGTCAGATTAATTAGTAAATTAAATTTGATTAATTGTGATTTTAATTAGATTGAATAATCTTCCTATCAAAAGAAAGTATAGATTAAATAATTTAATTTTGGGTCAGGTTAACCGGCGCCCCAGAACACTTGTTAAGAATACAAAAAAAAAAATTACTAAAAAAACTTTTTTGACTTTTTAAAGATTAATTACACAAGTTTCAATGCAATAACTAACATATAATTTCTTTTTATTAGCATCCTTAACCAATGACACGGGTTAAAAATTAATTACACAATTTTCAATGCAATAACTAGCATGTAATTTCTTTTTATTAACATCCTTAATCAACGCCACAGGGGTACCGGTTAACATTTCTCTTTGATTTTGATTTTTATAATCGAATAAAACTTAATATCCATATCTATCTATTTCTACACACACACACACACACACAATCTTTTTATATGACAAAAGTCCAAACATAAAAAAGGAATAGAAGACAGTCCAACAGAGTTGGAATGTTTTGCAGATTTCATTTTATATCAGGTGCTCATATATATTATTAAAAAAAGGAAAAAATAAATACAAAAAAGAATTGGGGGGACGTAAACCTAACCCAGTCAATCCACACAAAGCGTATGCCAACCCAATCGGGTGATACAAAGAAATAAAAACAACACGTGTGAATGTCTAACTTGCGGTGTATGGACCAATCGTCAACACGAAATGGATCCAAGAACCAACAACTCCTTGCGACAACAACAAACATAGCGTCTCTTTCGAGCCAAACAGTCCAACATCAAAGACTGATGAGGATTTTGAAACCTCCCCCAAGTTATATAGTGCCAAACTTCGAGAAGTTGAGAAATTCGACTGCCAACACGGATACAGAACCCCATGCTTACAACTCGCTATGCTGCGACAGAAAACTCCACTACCATTTCTAGCCAAATCCAATAGAAATCCAAATCGAGGGATGGTCAATCAACGAGTCTTAGCACCACGAGGACCACCAACACGATAACACCTGCACCCACAATTCGCAGCAAATATAGACAACATGTACTTGACCATTTCTAACCTAGAAGACCTGTTACAAAGCACATCTATGATAGCAATACAACATTGTGGGGTCAAGGCCATTTCTAGCCACATAAGATTGTTGCAAAATACATCAACTTGTAGCAATATTAGTAGGTATGAACCATGACAGCACCATAGGGAAACAACCACTGTTGCAACAAATCTTAATAAAAAAGAAGAACAAACTAAAACCCATCAACAATTCAGATCCGCAAAGTGCAAATCCAGATTCACCCTTCCATCAACACAGATCCACAACAGAGAAACTCCGGCGAAACAAAGACGGCGCAGACCACCGCGGAGAACTGAAACAAACCAACCACCACACGCAGTCATCGTGTTTGTACGAACAAAACAGAAACAGAGTAGAGGAAAAATGTTTTAAGCCACAACCACCAGAGAGAAGACGGAAACCATCATCACATCCGATATCGAACAAACCAACCAGCCGCTGTAAGAACCGCGATAGATCTGGTTGGGAGGTGGTGCAGGTGGCTAGCGCCGACCGTCACACCCCTCACTGCCACCGCTACATCATCCAAAAGGGGGTTTATTTATCTTTATATATATATATATATATATATATATATATATATATATATATGCAATTGGAACATAATTTTTTGTCCCTTAAAAAAACATTATATTTGGCACGGGGTTTTAGGCTAATAAAAAAACATGGATGTGATATTTATGAATCCTGATGTGGCAACTGCTTCTGCCGAAATTATAGAAGACTTAGCCCTACAACGTAAATCAAGATTATTTTATTTAGGAAAATAGTATATCATGCGAAATGTTTTCCACAAATTTAGGCATTATATCAATCAAACTTGCTTGATTCCTTTTTATTAATTATTAATTATTCAAGATGTTTTCAAAATTGCTCTTCAACCGAATAGAAAAAAAAATAGAAAATTGCTCCACGTTGTACCCAAAAAAATAAAATTGCTCCACGTTCTCAAAATGTCGTCATACCTATTGATGCTTTATTTTGGGCTCCCATAATTGTCAGATTAATTAGTCAATTCAATTTGATTAATTGTGATTTTAATTAGATTGAATAATCTTCCTATCAAAAGAAAGTATAGATTAAATAATTTGATTTTGGGTCAGGTTAACCGGCGCCCCAGAACACTTGTTAAGAATACAAAAAAAATTATTACTAAAAAAAACTTTTTTGCCTTTTTAAAGATTAATTACACCATTTTCAATGTAATAACTAACATATAATTTCTTTTTATTAGCATCCTTAACCAATGACACAGGTTAAAAATTAATTACACAATTTTCAATGCAATAACTAGCATGTAATTTTTTTTATTAACATCCTTAATTAATGCCACAGGGGTACCGATTAACATTTCTCTTTGATTTTGATTTTTATAATCGAATAAAACTTAATATCCATATCTAACTATTTCTACACACACACACACAAACACATACAATCTTTTTATAAGGCAAGAGTCCTTAATCAATGCCACAGGGGTACCGGTTAACATTTCTCATTGATTTTGATTTTTATAAACCAATAAAACTTAATATCTATATCTATCTATTTCTACACACACACACACACACACACACACACACACAATCTTTTTATAAGGCAAGAGTCCAAAAATAAAAAAGGAATAGAAGACAGTCCAACAGAGTTGGAATGTTTTGTAGATTTCATTTTATATTAGGTGCTCATATATATTATTAAAAAAAGGAAAAAATAAATACAAAAAAGAACTGGGGGGACGTAAAACTAACCCAGTCAATCCACATAAAACGTATGCCAACCCAATCGGGTGATACAAAGAAATAAAAACAACACGTATGAATGTGTAACACCCATACTAGACGTATCTAGAAAGTCTGGCACGTGCGTTAATATTAGTACTGGATACATTAAAATATACAACAATTAAAAACTTCGAATGAATAATATTTACATCAAGTTACGTTCGTATAAATAATAATACAACACAACTCATCCATACATAAAAATACATCCTTGAAGTCCATAACATCCTGCAACTTTACGAACGAACCCTTGAAGTAATATCCATCCGGCTCCGAACATGCATAAACATCCTGCTTATCTGAAACAAATAAGGATTGGGATGAGACATAATGTCTCAGTGAGTTCCCCTAAATCCTAGGCTATAAGTAACCTCAGGGGAAACCTACGGTCACCACGTGTTTACATTACAACCTGGCGGTTGATTATACGTGTGCGGGGACTTGCATACTTAGACGGTAGTGCATACTAAAGCCATCATAGTCTTAACTTACTTGTTATAGGCTTCACTTCCTATACGTGTCATGGCGGTCGAGGGGAACCTAGAACCGCATTGCTAAGAATACACGATAAGTATCGAGGCCTAAGCATGACATAATCATGACACGATTCTAAACCGGACGATTAGGGGAATCCTAAGATCGTCATCGATATCATATTCTTTACTTGTTCTATACATAACTTGAACTTATCTTATAACATCTCATTCTCTTATACCTAAACATATCGTACATGAATACATTCTTAAACATAATCATAGCCATAGCTTGCATAAACGTATCTAAGTTCATTTATGTTAGCGTTGAACAAACATTATTGTCTTGGTTCATTTTACGGATAGTCCCGGGTGGAGTAACCCCGAGATCAATCCCATACATTACCGATGTACGTACATCGGACTCCCTCAGTGTCGTGCGGGTCCCTTGCGGCTTAAACCGTTCCCCTTAGGTCGAGAACCTCCCGTATCCCCCTGGCGTGGATAACAAGAGACACGAGCACCTACATCTTGTTTACTCAGTGACATGCGGGTCCCTTACGGCTTAAATCGTTCTCATTACGAGAACCCCTTGTATCCCCCTGATGTTGATAGCAAGAGACATGTCACCTACACTTATTAATCATAGTCTTGTCGTTCATATAGGTTAAACCTAATCATGCATACATATTTACCTCGGAACCTTAATCGATCCGATTAGCCGTAAATGTTCATACTTGTACATACTTATACATAGTGGAGAGATCAACTAATCAATCCATGACTTAACATACTTGCTAACTTATTCTTGCTCATGTGCGAAGAGATTATCATTCGCGTCTTGGCAATCTAGGATTCTTGCTAAACATACTAGTTCTCGACTACTATGTCGAGGCTCTAGTTATTCCCTTACTTAATTCATCACTACCCCATCATGCTTAAACTTTCTTGTGCCATCCATGTAATACATGCTAAGATTGCCACGATTAATGATGCAAGGATCGATTGACGATGTGTGCAAATTTCCAATAATTTCTAAAGACCGAAAATGCCAAAACCCAAGACTTAAGCCATTTAGAAAATTCTATGATTTCATAAAGCCAAGTTTGTTCCAGTTGAAAAATAAGTGAAAACAGTCAAAGAATACTTCGAAACGATCGCCTCGGACCCCCACACGACTGCCCCCAAGCACTAGAGCTCAAGACAACGCGGACGTTGTCCTGTCTGGGGCGCCTGGCGCCAGGAGTGGGGCGCCTAGCACTGGCTCCCTGTGTGTGGGCGCCTAGCGCCCTTGTACAGGCGCAGCGCTCTGAAGCTTGCGTTTTCGCGTGTTTCGGCTGCGGGTTTTCGCCATTTTCGACCCAAAACTCGTCCAATTCGACCCTGTAATGCACCAAATACATCCAACAACATATATAGGCTTATTTAAACATAACTCATGACAATTTTAACATATAATCACCTAGGATTGGCTTGGGATACTAAAGTTTCATAAAAACTAAACTAACATAAATCATTATCCTTCACAAGATTAAACAAACCCAAAGGTGGGTAATCTACCTATGGAACTCACCTATCAAAGCTCTAGCAACCACTCCAAGCCTCAAGCCCAAGCAAGCCATACCCTTAACTTTGATCAACTTGTTTCCTTTGAACACACCATCTCATTCTTGTTGTTTTCTTGCAATCTAAGACATCATGAACCTTGCTTGATCATCTATACTCCAACCCAAAGCTTCTTCATCAAAACCCTAACTCTTGGAACTTTTCTTGATGAGGAGGAGTAGAGGAATCAACCAAGACCAAACTTCCACATGCTTAAAGACCATGAGGGAACATAGTTTGAGATTTACCATGAGGGGTTAAAGTTTAGGAAGATTTGAGAAGAGGAGAAGAGAGGATTGAGGGCGTGAGAGAGAAGAGAGGAGGGAGAGAAGCTCTTGCCAACCTTAAGAGAGAGAAAGGAGAAGAGAAAATGAGATATTTTGGTGCTTGAACCAAATAAATATCCTTTCCCGTGCAATTACCAAATCACCCTTGCCTTAAACGTGTTTAGCTTGACTCTGATACATAAGTCCATACTTTACTAATATCACTTAATAATATCCTCCGTCACACATAACATTCTTCACCATACTTGTTTTCCATGACTCTTGGTCCTCTGATACGTTTGTCAGATAAAATTCCATTAGGTAAAGAGCGGGATGTTACATTCTACCCCCTTAAAAAAAATTTCGTCCTCGAAATATAGAGATCGACTACCAATCATTATGATAGAATTTACCATCTATGGTCTGAACCATGAATTTCGATTCATACATACTCAAAGGGTTCGTCATATCATGTCCTCATCTTATTTCTTACCCACTTATAACTGAACATAACCTCCTTGATCTTAATACCATTCATACTTAGAGTTATCTTAGTATATCATGATTTAGAACTTACCTTGCTACATATAGACGTATTGTCTCGGACTCGCATTTTACCCGCTTAACATAAACCATTCATAAAGGTATCTTATCATAAACATGAACACTCAGGATTTACCTTTCAACTGGAATCCTATTGGAAACCAAGTTTGCCCTGCAGTGCTTACTTGCAACATTAAAACATCTTTCATACATTCATAATCTTTCTTACCGCACTTTGCTACTTATGCCTCTTACGTACATTACTCAAAAGACGATTCCACGAATCACTTATCCCTTTCTGATTCTTAGGAAATCTTCGATCTCATTGCAATTTATTGCATCTTATCACCCGTACTAAGAGGTAACTCATATAGCTTAACATGAAAAAGTGAAATCAACTCACCACTTCATCTGATAATCTATTAATTAACATCATGGTTCACATACTCTTGAAACTTGCTAGAAATTCCACTTGTACTTACATCGTATACTCTTAATACACTTCCGTGCATCCTACATGATATTGGCTTCATACGAACATTGTCGTTTCCATAACGTGTGCATACTTTGAATTGTCACTACTTGTTAAATGATAACGATACGTGTTCTAGCATCTTGCTTTAAGAAATTTTCTTAAACTTTGGTATTCGGGTTCTTGGAACGAATTTATACATGACTAAAAAGATTTTATCATTTCCAAAACTGATTGTATAAAGGTGCCTCAGAACCACCGGACAAGTTTCGACATTTTTGGGAAAAGATTTTACCACTCGCCTAAAACTTGACCACGACAAGTTGGTCCTAAAGTTTTGTATGTCTTAAGTGAGTTCACTTACGACGTATTTCATCAGTTTCAAAAATGTATAATTCCATGAGTTTAAATAAAATATCGTTCCTAAGTTCCATCATACCGGTCTTAACTGTTAAAAGCTTTAAAATCATGACTTAAAATATTTTAACAAGTATCGTTTTCACTCAACAAGTATCTCATACGAAAGTATGATTCCCATTGCACAACTCGAGAGTTGCATCTCCTTTCATAATAACATACTTAACTCCGAAGGTGGATTCTTACCTTCTTAACTGCTATACGTAGTTCAGACACATATTACTGCATAACATAAACCATAGACGATCCTTGGCCCACTTGACGGTAACTTGTTCCTCTTCTTCAGGAACACATAACTTGATTCACCATATATCTCATTCGGTTATCGCTTGAGCATTAATACCTTTTTCCTGCAACCGGTCTTCATTCTTGATGCTATTATCATTATATGAATCACAAGAGGAAACCTTCTGAACCTTACATACTTTCCATTATCCTCTTACTTAGGTGATGACACATACTTAAAACTTTTACCTTAGCCAATGCTATCTATATAAACATCCAGACTTACTTATCACATCAAGAACTCCTCACTTGTCTTATGATGCTTCTGCTAAACTTGCCTTACCAACCGAACATTCTCCACGAAGATTCATACATACTAAAACTCCCATGTGTTCCATGGCGCTACTCTGATTCCCACCGATTGGCTTAAACTAATACTCTAACCCGTTCGAGCAATTGAGACTTCAATTCATGCTTATCACTTGAATACTTACTTCTTGAACTATTCTCAAAATATTCCATGTTGCAAACACTATCACAACCTTACTCTTGTCTTATAAATTCAAAACTCATGATATTTTATCTTATACTCATAATACTTGACTTGGGGGTAAACCTTACGTTCTTGCTGGTTGCATTTACCATACATATTACACTTGAACTTGTTTCCGAGGAAACTCGAATTCCTTTAACAACTCCTCTAACACTTGAACATATCTTTCTTAAACCTCTAGCCTGGTACCTTCGTATCTTCGCATACTACATTTTGCTTAATCATACCAATGCTTGCTCGTTGATTTTTTTCTTTTAAAGAAAACTACGTAAACTAGCGCACATGTCATTGACGTTGATAATTTTCTACTTTATAAATATATTAAGTTTTGGCCCCGGCCGTTGCACTAAATTCATAGAACGAGTTGATAACACATATACGTGTCACCAAATCTAGACTCTAATAAGTCTAGCCCGCTCTACGAATGTAGTAGCAAACCGGTTCCTAGAAAATCTCGTGAATTTTCCAAAAGTCAACTTCAATCACCCATACGCGTAAATCTTTTTAAAATCCTTTAAACTTTATAGTTCAACTTCATAATGAGCCTTAGCAAGTCAATTAAGCAAAACACAGGTTCGAGAGATACGTCATAATTCTACATATTCCTCGAACCTTGTGATTCCTCATAACCTTGCAGCGCTTTAACTTCCAAAGCTACCTTAAACCGTATCGATTTCATTGATGGTTGCCCATGTCCTTTCCTTAGAAATCTTAGGATACGATATGCATTCGTTACTTGAAGTCATAAAAGATTTTTCGTCTCATAAAAGATTATGGTGAAGACATCTCCCCAATAGTCATTGCAAACCATAGGAACGAAATGGAAGATTTCATAAAAACGGAAAGTTTCGTCCCAGGCTTGCTATTGGTGAGCTTCTCCGACTCTATTTTTCAGAAAACATTTATTGCATAAATTTTTTTTCTCAAGTATACAATGCACATCATTCATTCCTATTATCATGAAATATTCTATAACATATGCATGGCAACATCAACCTTTTTTGATACAATTCTTGGCACGTCGGAAATCAATGCCTCACTCCTGATAACATAAAACCTTCACTTGAGTCCTTAACTTCCTCTACTATGAATAACTTACCTCGTTACATTGCCACTTATGCAACTTTCCGAGCATTCATGTTCTTAACTTCATTCCCATATTGCTATTCCTGAGAACCTGCTGACTCTGTCATCATATGCCGACTTCTCACTATCTTGTAGCCTTGTTCTGACATTCCAGAATATCATAACCCGTTCCATCAACAACTCTTACCGAGTCTTTCGGTCATGATTAGATATATATATCCAACTTCTTCGCTTACGGGTACATTAAATATCACTATCATCTTACCCGACCTTATCGGAACGTTCCTTCTTAACATGCCTTACATTCCCAGAGGATTCACACTTCTACTTGATTAGTTCACCGGCCACCTTTTGGCATGATCAAACTACTTCATCACATACTTCGTTCCTCCTGGGTCCTATTCAGCTCTCAGGCATCCATCCTAATCGTCGAATGTTAAATTGAGTTGATCAGGCTCAACTAACAACAACAATTAGAACATCTACCCGGAACCCAATGGTCCCACTACCTTAGTTGTAATTTAATGACCCAAGGCACGGTCTGAATCGACCTGCTCTGATACCAATTGTAACATCCATACCAGACGTATCTAGAAAGTCTAGCATGTGCGTTAATATTAGTACTGGATACATTAAAATATACAACAATTAAAAACTTCGAATGAATAATATTTACATCAAGTTACGTTCGTATAAATAATAATACAACACAATTCATCCATACATAAAAATACATCCTTGAAGTCCATAACATCCTACAGCTTTACGAACGAACCCTTGAAGTAATATCCATCCGGCTCCGAACATGCATAAACATCCTGCTTATCTGAAACAAATAAGGATTGGGATGAGACATAATGTCTCAGTGAGTTCCCCTAAATCCTAGGCTATTGGTAACCTCAGGGGAAACCTACGGTCACCACGTGTCTACATTACAACCTGGCGGTTGATTATACGTGTGTGGGGACTTGCATACTTAGACGATAATGCATACTAAAGCCGTCATAGTCTTAACTTACTTGTTATAGGCTTCACTTCCTATACGTGTCATGGCGGTCGAGGGGAACCTAGAACCGCATTGCCAAGAATACACGCTAAGTATCGAGGCCTAAGCATAACATAATCATGACACGATTCTAAACCGAACGATTAGGGGAATCCTAAGATCGTCATCGGTATCATATTCTTTACTTGTTCTATACATAACTTGAACTTATCTTATAGCATCTCATGCTCTTATACCTAAACATATCGTACATGAATACATTCTTAAACATAATCATAGCCATAGCTTGCATAAACGTATCTAAGTTCATTTATGTTAGCGTTGAACAAACATTATTGTCTTGGTTCATTTTACGGATAGTCCCGGGTGGAGTAACCCTGAGATCAATCCCATACATGACCGATGTACGTACATCGGACTCCCTCAGTGTCGTGCGGGTCCCTTGCGGCTTAAACCGTTCCCCTTAGGTCGAGAACCTCCCGTATCCCCCTGGCGTGGATAACAAGAGACACGAGCACCTACATCTTGTTTACTCAGTGACATGCGGGTCCCTTACGGCTTAAATCGTTCTCATTACGAGAACCCCTTGTATCCCCCTGATGTGGATAGCAAGAGACATGTCACCAACACTTATTAATCATAGTCTTGTCGTTCATATAGGTTAAACCTAATCATGCATACATATTTACCTCGGAACCTTAATCGATCCGATTAGCCGTAAATGTTCATACTTGTACATACTTCTACATAGTGGAGAGATCAACTAATCAATCCATGACTTAACATACTTGCTAACTTATTCTTGCTCATGTGCAAAGAGATTATCATTCGCGTCTTGGCAATCTAGGATTCTTGCTAAACATACTAGTTCTCGACTACTATGTCGAGGCTCTAGTTATTCCCTTACTTAATTCATCACTACCCCATCATGCTTAAACTTTCTTGTGCCATCCATGTAATACATGCTAAGATTGCCACGATTAATGATGCAAGGATCGATTGACGATGTGTGCAAATTTCCAATAATTTCTAAAGACCGAAAATGCCAAAACCCAAGACTTAAGCCATTTAAAAAATTCTATGATTTCATAAAGTCAAGTTTGTTCCAGTTGAATAATAAGTGAAAACAGTCAAAGAATACTTCGAAACGATCGCCTCGGACCCCCACACGATTGGCCCCAAGCACCCGAGCGCAAGACAACGCGGACGTTATCCTGTCTGGGGTGCCTGGCGCCAGGAGTGGGGCGCCTAGCGCCCTTGTACAGGCGCAGCGCTCCGAAGCTTGCGTTTTCGCGTGTTTCGGCTGCGGGTTTTCGCCATTTTCGACCCAAAACTCGTCTAATTCGACCCCGTAATGCACCAAATACATCCAACAACATATATAGGCTTATTTAAACATAACTCATGGCAATTTTAACATATAACCACCTAGGATTGGCTTGGGGTACTAAAGTTTCATAAAAACTAAACTAACATAAATCATTATCCTTCACAAGATTAAACAAACCCAAAGGTGGGTAATCTATCTATGGAACTCACGTATCAAAGCTATAGCAACCACTCCAAGCCTCAAGCCCAAGCAAGCCATACCCTTAGCTTTGATCAACTTGTTTCCTTTGAACACACCATCTCATTCTTGTTATTTTCTTACAATCTAAGACATCATGAACCTTGCTTGATCATCTTTACTCCAACCCAAAGCTTCTTTATCAAAACCCTAACTCTTGGAACTTTTCTTGATGAGGAGGAGTAGAGGAATCAACCAAGACCAAACTTCCACATGCTTAAAGACCATGAGGGAACATAGTTTGAGATTTACCATGAGGGGTTGAAGTTTAGGAAGATTTGAGAAGAGGAGAAGAGAGGATTGAGGGCGTGAGAGAGAAGAGAGGAGGGAGAGAAGCTCTTGCCCACCTTAAGAGAGAGAAAGGAGAAGAGAAAATGAGATATTTTGGTGCTTGAACCAAATAAATATCCTTTCCCGTGCAATTACCAAATCGCCCTTGCCTTAAACGTGTTTAGCTTGACTCTGATACATAAGTCCATACTTTACTAATATTACTTAATAATATCCTCCGTCACACATAACATTCTTCACCATACTTGTTTTCCATGACTCTTGGTCCTCTGATACGTTTGTCAGATAAAATTCCATTAGGTAAAGAGCGGGATGTTACAGAATGTCTAACTTGCGGTGTATGGACCAACCGTCAACACAAAATGGATCCAAGAACCAACAACTCCTTGTGACAACAACAAACATAGCGTCTCTTTCGAGCCAAACAGTCCAACATCAAACACTGATGATGTAACAGCCCTGCAGGGTGGGTGCCGCATGCATTGAACTAGTACTTATCCCCAGGTACTAGGTTCGATTCCCACGGGAGGCAAAAACACTACTAGGGGGTAGTGATTAAGCTTGTGAGTAATAGTGTCGGGGGTCGTAAGGCGAGGCCGGTGCCACCAAGGTGTGCATGTGGGACCCACCCTGTAGGGCTGTTAGAAAAAAGGCGCCTTTTATTGTAACAGAGCTCAATTGGTAGTGGGAATGCATTGAACTAGTACTTATCCCCAGGTACTAGGTTCGATTCCCATGGGAGGCAAAAACACTACTAGGGGGTAGTGATTAAGCTTGCGAGTAATAGTGTCGGGGGTCGTAAGGCGAGGCCGGTGCCACCAACGTGTGCATGCGGGACCCACCTGCAGGGCTGTTACAAAAAGCTCAATTGGTAGTGGGAATGCATTGAACTAGTACTTATCCCCAGGTACTAGCTTTGATTCCCACGGGAGGCAAAAACACTACTAGGGGGTAGTGATTAAGCTTGTGAGTAATAGTGCCGGGGGTCGTAAGGCGAGGTCGGTGCCACCAAGGTGTGCATGCGGGACCCACCCTGTAGGGCTGTTACAATAGGTAACCTCGGGGAAACCTATGGTTACCATGTGTCTACAACACAATCGATTGGTTGATTATACGTGTGTGAACTCGTTCTTACCAAAAACGATCGTGCATACCTAGATTGTATCCACTTGTAACTAAACTTGTATCATAAGCATATCATATCATGGTGTAACATATATTACATGGTAACATAATTCACATTGTTAGATTAATAAACTGAAATGCCATGAATGATATGTATATATGGTGCAAGATTACAAACCTTAGTTAATGATATTGTTGGAAATGATACTCCCACAAAGAAGCCAAAAACAACTCCAACAATGGGGGACGTAAACCTAACCCAGTCAATCCACACAAAGTGTATGCCAACCCAATCGGGTGATACAAAGAAAGAAAAACAACACGTGTGAATGTCTAAATTGTGGTGTATGGACCAACCGTCAACACAAAATGGATCCAAGAACCAACAAATCCTTGCGACAACAACAAACATAGTTTCTTTTATGAGCCAAACAGTCCAACATCAAAGACTGATGAGGATTTTGAAACCTCCCCAAAGTTATATAGTGCCAAACTTCGTGAAAATGAGAAATTCAATTGCCAACACGGATACAGAACCCCACGTCTACAACTCGCTATGCAGCGACAGAAAGCTCCACTACCATTTCTAGCCAAATCTAGTTGAAAGCCAAATCGAGGGATGGTCAATCAACGAGTCTTAGCACCACGAGTACCGCCAACACGATAACACCCGCACCCACAATTCACAGCAACAATAGACAACATGTACATGACCATTTCTAGCCTAGAAGACCTGTTACGAAGCACATCTATGATAACAATACAACATTGTGGGGTCAAGGCCATTTCTAGCCACATAAGATTGTTTCAAAATACAGCAACTTGTAGCAATATTAGTAGGTATGAACCATGACAACACCATTGGGAAACAACCACAGTTGCAACAAATCTTAATAAAAAAGAAGACCAAACTGAAACCCATCAACAGTTCAGATCCGCAAAGTGCAAATCCAGATTCACCCTTCCATCAACACATATCCACAACAGAGAAACTCCAGCGAAACAAACAACGACGGCGCAGACCATCGCGGAGAACTGAAACAAACCAACCACCACATGCCGTCATCTTGTTTGTGCGAACAAAACAAAAATGGAGGAGAGGAAAAATGTTTTAAACCACAACCACCAGAGAGAAGACGGAAACCATCATCACATCTGATATCGAACAAACCAACCAGCCGCTACAAGAACCGCCGATAGATCTGGTTGGGAGGTGGTGCAGGTGGCTAACGCCGACCGTCACACCCCTCACTGCTACCGCTACATCATCCAAAGGGGGTCTATTTATCTTTATATATATACATATGCAATTGTAACATAATTTTTTGTCCCTTAAAAAAACATTATTTTTGGCACGGGGTTTTAGGCTAATAAGAAAACATGGATGTGATATTTATGAATCTTGATATTATTTGAATTTTTCCTTTTTAACTCTTACGATTCATGTGTATTAAAGAATGATTTTAATTGGTTGACAGTTCACATAAACTTTACACTGGCAGAATATTTTAATTAAACTCTAAAAAATCATATAAAACAAAAGTTAAAACGAAATAATCAAAATCATATAAAACAATAGTTAAAATGAAATAATCAAAAATTTAATTGTTAAAGATTTACTCTACAATACATTCAAATCCATTTAATGGAAAAATATTTTTCACAACAAAACAGTAATATAATGGGAATATATTCACAACAGATTAATTGCCCATAATTAGGAATATGATTACAGTTGGAACAATCAAAATTAAAATATTACTATATTTTAATAAAGGGGAAATCTTTCAATGTATAAATATGAAAATACAATAACTCTTTATCGCCAACAAATATATTGCATTCAACATTTTAATACTAATATTTGCATAATAATTGGTGTAACGCTCATATTAAACGTGTCTAGAATATTCAACATGTGCATTAAAACTGATACTGAATACATTAATTATACAATATGGAAAAACAACATAAGTTAAGATTCAGAGTACATAGTCGTCTCAAGTCATATGTCATAATAATTATACATAAAGAGTGGAATGAAACAAGTACAATGATGTCCATTACAACTACTATATATATAAATACAACAACAACGAAACAACATGAGTGCTAGATCCAACAAAGCACGATCAATCTGTAGCCTTCTCCTTACCTTTGCCACGAGCAACCTGCGAACCTGAACAAATGAAGGAATGGGATGAGACATAACGTCTCAGTGAGTTCTACCTAACTCCTAGGCTATAGGTAACCTCGAGGAAACCTATGGTTACTAGGTGTCTACAACACAATCGATTGGTTGATTATATGTATCATCCCGCTCTTCAGCAAAAAGAATTTTTACCCGTTGGAAGTATCAGAGGTTAAGTAATGAAGATGTTAAGTACGACGGGAGATATTATTATGAAATATCAGTCAAGTAAGGTTTTAAGTACCAGTGTCAGGTTAAACACGTAAAAGACGAAGGACATTCTGGTACTTTCAGGCAAAGGGGTTTATAAGTGATATTGGGGCCAAAAACCTTCATTTTCACTTCTCTTTATCTCTCTAGGTTTTTGAGAAGAGAATTTCTCTCCTCCTTCTCTCTAGGTCGCCCCCATCCTTCCTTCCTTAAGGCATCAAAGCTTCATAAAACATGAAATTGGTGATCAAATATGGATCATAGAAGCTACAAGGTCAAGAAACAACAAAGAGAATGGATTAAAGCTTGGATTCTTGAGCTAGAGGTTTTGGGAAGCTAGGGTTTGAACTTTGGGAAGCTTGAAACTAGAAGCTAATACAAGAAGCATGCTAGGTGAGTTCTTAGATAGAACCCACCTTTGGGATTATGTGTTAATTTTGCAAGAAAAACATGAATTATGTTAAGTTTGAGAAATATGATTTTTGTACCCTAGCCTTTGATCTTGCTTTGTTCATGTTAAAATTGCCATCAAAGATGTTTTATAATGATATGTAAGTTGTTGGATGTTCATAGTGCATTGCAGGATCGATTTGGACGAGTTTTGGGTCAAAATTGCAAATTTTACACCACAGACCCGAAGAAAGTCGCTATTAGCAAAATATTTTGCTAATAGCGAAATTCTTCCGACAGCTGCCCAGAAAATGTCGCTAATAGCGAAATCCTTTGGGAGGGCCAGCATGCTTTTGGCCTGTTGGTCCATTCAAGGGTCGGTGGTGCATTCTGAAGCCTTTCATTCGACGTTTTACAACTCTATAACCCCAAAATAACATCTAGGCAATGCACATAACATCAAATGATTCTTGAAATGAAAATCATGGCAATCTTAGCATGTATGGCAAGGATGGCACAAGAGTGTTTAAGCCGATTTACTGGGGTAGATGATGAATTAAGAAAGGGAATGTATGTAGAGCCTCGGCATAGTTGTGGAGAACTAGAAAGATAGCATGAATCCCTAAGTATGACAAGTATAGAAATATGAATGCCTATGAAAGTAAGACACGAAGTATATTCTCTTCGCACATGACTAAGAATGAGTATGCACGCATGATAATCCGTGAATTGATAGCAATCTCTTCACATATGATTAGGTATGAATATGAATGAATGAAGGTAGTTTACCATTAATCGAATCAACCCCGGATCCGAGGTAAACGAGTATGCATGTATAGGTTAGAAACCTTTCATGAATGATTAAGACTATGCCTTAATGAATGATGTAGGTGCCATGTCTCTTGTGATCCCGCTAGGTTGGATCCCAAGGGGTTCTCTTTATGGGAACGGGATAAGCTCCGCAAGGAGGCCCCGCATGTCACTGAGTTGTAGGTGTCGTGAGCACGGGATAAGCTCTGCAAGGGGGGCCGCACGTCACTGAGGGAGATATGAGATTGTACTTGGGGTTACTCCACCCCGGGGCTCTCCGTAAAATGAATCAAGATATGATTGTTTGTTCAATGCTAACATAATGAATGTATGAATGAAATGACTATGTATGAAATGATGTGATATGAATATGTTATGATGTTAGCTATGAGCAAGTCGTGCATTAGAGCAAGATATGAATGTATTCCGATGACGATCGTAGGTTTCCCTAATCGTCCGGTATAGGACAGTGTCATCATGAATATGTTATGTTTTAATCCTCGAACGCATATAACGATTCTTGGCATAGTCGTATTAGGTTCCCTTAAACCACCATGACAAGTATGATGTTAGTAAAGACCTATGACAAGTAAGATGAACCTACGATGGATCTAGTATGCACGACCGTCCAGGTAAGCATGACCACACACGTATAATCAACAATCATGTTGTATTGTAGACACGTGGTGACCGTAGGTTTCCCCCGAGGTTACCTATAGCCTAGGATTTAGGGGAACTCACTGAGACATTATGTGTCATCCCAATCCTTATTTGTTTCAGATAAGCAGGATGATATGCAAGCTAGTAGCCGGATGAATAATTTAGCAGATGCTCGTTCGTACCCGCTGCAGGATGATATGGACTTCCAAGGATGTAATTATTATGATTTAGATGAGTTATGTTGTATTGCTATAGTACGAACGCATATTGTTGTATATATTATTCATTCGAAGTTTTTATTGTTGTAAATTTTTAATGTATCCAGTACTAAAGATAACACTCATGCTAAACTTTCTAGATACGTCTAGTATGGGTGTTACATTTGGTATCAGAGCAGGTCGATTTAGATCGTGCCATGGGTCATTAAATTACAACTAAGATAGTGGGACCATTGGGTTCCAGGTAAATGTTTTAATTGTCATTGTTAATTGAGCCTGATCAACTCAATTTAGCATTTGATGGTTAGAACGGATGCCTAAGAGCTGAATATGACCCAGGAGGAACAAAGTATGTGATGGAGTTGAATCGGAGCAAGTGAAGGTAAGAGTTTTCCGCGCCAGAAGGTTTCCGGTGAAACTGGAAAGTCAAAGTTTGTTTTCTCCGGGAGTACAAGTATGTTAGAGTAAGAGGTAGTGCTCCGACATAGTTGAACGAAGCCAACGATTTGAATGTCCAGAGTGGACAAGGTTCTAATGTTTGGAATGTTGAGTGAGTCGGTAGAGAAACAAGTTAAACTACTCATGACGGAAGAAGTTAAGGAATTATATTAGGAGTTAGAACGATTAAGGCATTAATTTCTGATGTGCCGTGAATTGTATCGATTGATGTTAATGCTTTCCATGCAAAATTTATAGAATTGTTTTTAAGATGATCGGAATGAATGATGTGCATTGGATTACTTGAGGAAATAATAATTTTGATGCAAAATATGTTTTCTGGAAAACTGGGTTGAAGAAACTCGCCAATAGCGAAATTTTCGCTATTAGCGAAATTACTCCAGAAGGTTTCGCTGATAGCGAACCTGGGGCGAAATTTCAATTTTTTTGAAAACTGTCAGTTCGTTCCTAGGGTCCGCAATGACTATTGGGGGGTTGTCTTCACGATCTTTTACGCAATAAGCACTCTTTATAACCTCAAGTAACTGATGCACATTACGTCCTAGGATTTCTAAAGGAAAAAGGCATGGACAACCATAATAGAGTCGTTTCAGTTTAAGGTAACTTTGGAGGTTAATGTGTCAAGAGTTAAGAAGGAGTTTATACCAAGAGTTTAGAGGTTTTGGCATATGGAATGGACGTTATGGATGTAAGACATAAGACGGAAGGCGAAAGTGGTAAAGAGTTATGTTAAATCAGAAGGTTTTCAGATGTTGGTGGAGCAATGAGTATCCCTTGAATCTATGTTTGGCTTAATTGACTTGCTAAGGCTTGTTGTAATGATGAATTCTAAAGTTTGCCAAATTTTTGAAAATAAATACATGCATATGGGTGATTGGAGATGGCGTTCTTGAATTTAAATGAAATTTTGCAGGTACCAGTGTGTTACTACTCGCGTATAGTGGGCTAAACTCACTGGAACTAAGATTGGTGACACATTTGTGTTGTGAACTCATTCCGTGATTTTAGAGTAACGACTAGGACCCAGATTCACTATGTTTTTATATATATAATGAGGAATCGTAAACGCCAATGACCTGTGTGCTAATTTGTGAAGTTTTCTTTGAGAAAGAAATCAACGGACAAGCATTAGTATGATTAAGCAAAGCATAGCAAGCGAGAATACGAAGATGCAATGTTGATTGTTTAAGGAAGGTATGTACGAGTACATGATGAGTTTACATGGGAATTTGAGATTGCTCGAAAATAAGTTTAAGAATGATAATGATATGTCAGGGGGATTAACCCAACTAGTGAGTATGTAAGATCAATCAATTAAGAAAGTAATATGATAAGTCTATCGTGGCATTCAATCTTATGAGGCAATAAGGAAAGTGAAATTTCACTCGTCTTAATGGATTAGAGTATTGGTTAAAGCCAACCGGTGAGAATCAAAATGGCGCAACGGAAGTTAAACGGTAAAGTTGTTAACAGTAACCATGGAACATGGAATTTTATAGTGAGAATCTTCGTGAAAAGTATTATGAGACGAGTGAGGAGTTCTCGAAATGTTAAGTAAGTAATGAGACTTATACAGTCAGTGATGGATAATGTAAAAGTATACGGATGTGTCTTCACCAAGTAAGATATGAAAGGCTAGAGTCACTGCAAATGAAGTAATCGGGTTGCTAACTAGTGATGTCAAATGAGTGCAAGAACTGTTAGTCGGATAGAAAGAATATGTGTTATGATAAGAAAAATTACATGCAAGATTCGGAAGATTCCTTTTGAGACTCGAAGTAATGATTAAGTTAGCAACTGTGATAACAGGTATCCGAATATAATGATATGATGAAAATTTAAGAGTTTTATCACAGAAGGAAATATGCTTTCAGAGCTACGCAGGATGAGATATATACCCCATATGCCATGCTTGTTAGGTGATGACGATACTTGCTATGATATGTCAAGCTATGATTTTTTTTAAATAACTTGTAAATTTAAGAAAGGTAGTAGGGGACTTGGAAACGAAGTTTATTTTAAACATGATATTTTATATTGCTGAAACTGATGACCCACGTCGTCAGTTTCAACAATATAAAATATCATGTTTAAAATAAGAAAGGCATAAGAAAGGAATTAAGATAAATCAAAACAAGAAAAAGGCATTATTGGATACAAAGCCTCTTTCGACAAAAAAAGGAATTTCAGTCATTGCTGGAAAATAAACTTCCCAAGGAGGTTTATCTCAAATTTAAGTGGCAAAAAACAAGCATTTTTCGACTGAAAAATGAAGATAGTTTCAAGAGGGAGCAAGAGCATCAAAAGGAATCCGACGAAATAGAATTTCATTAGTATATTTAGTCAGTATAAAATTATTTGAAACACACTTTTAATCACATCCAATTATGTGTTGCAACGTCAATTAATAAATATGTAAAATAACTTTACCCTAACAAAACATACAAATTAAACTCTTCAAAATATTTAAATATTAACACGACAACATATCAATGAATGCATGTGTAAAATAACTGTGCACTAAGAAAACATATTGATTAAACTCTTCAAAATTAAATTACGTTTCAAACACATGATATTATAAGCTTTTTAATATTTAAAAGTGAATTGAACAATAAATTTGAATTTGAAAATCACGTTTAAATATCTTTTTGACAAATAAAATTTTTTTTGTTTAAAATTAAAAACTCAAATTATTCAAAATTTTGGAGACAATATCAATGATACTCTAGAACATTCTAGACTTAACATATTAAAATCAATTCTACATATAAAAAATTAATATTATTTTTTGTAAACAAACGAAGAGATAAGTGCAATAGAAAACTCAGACACATAAGTGGAAGAATCAAGGTTCGTACCTCAAGCATGGGATCCAACATAGCAATTTCAAAATTTGGTCAGGTGAGATAAAATTTCTAGACCAAACTTAATTTAACCCATCAAGGAATGAAACCAACATAGACGTAATGCATTTCAAAAATTAATTTGCATAATGAATATCTAAGTCTCTAATTAGGGGGATATACAAATCCCTTAATTTGCTGCTTGAAATAATCCTTCTCTGCATTAGCCAAACGCTCTTTGAACATTGACCATTCTTTATTACACCTCTCTCTCACCTGATGCAAAGCAGATTTTGGTATCAATCTTATTATACACATGGAAATCAAAATTCATCTTGAATGAAAAATGCATGTTTTGATTACAATTGAAGATTATTTGCGCAAAAAGGGGTTCATTTTGACATATCCGGTTAATAAAAAAGGATTTTATATAAGGTCATGTTAAGCAGTATTCGGAGACATTAGTTAAAGAATCAAATACAGTAGAAAATTAGTTTAAGGAACCATATGCCATCAATTATATTTAAGAACACCATTTAAGAACTAATGTAACAAAACGATATAATGATCAAATATGATTAGATGCATATATAATTTTTTTTGTTTGTAAATCTGTTTAGTGGATGGAAATTTACTTATGAGGTGAATAAATGGAGATCTCGGATTTTAAACTGCAGATTTTGCATACTGTAACATTTTTGTCAACTAAACTATGCTCGTGAGATTTTTTTTTTTTTTTTATATTGATAGTTTATACAAATTAAATCTAAAAATAAATATAAGCAATGACATCAAAATTCATACATACCCCTTCCCATGGTGCCTTTCCACCCTCCGCTTGCCCCTATTGAAACACAAGTCAGTCAATTCAATCACAAATTATATATAAAAATAGATTTCCATTGATATATTATTTTTAAATAATTATTTATGAGAATAGATTTATGAATAATTAACTTGACAAATGTATTCCCTCAAAGAAAAAAAAAAAACTTGACAAATGAATTCTTACAATTTTATTTACCTGGTTTCCAAGTGAGGGAACACTTTGGTGGACAACCCATTGAGCATCAACAACTCCTATTTTCTCATGAGCCGGCTATATCCAATGCAATCAAAATAAAATTCATTATCAAATCATGTCTAAATAGGTGCTTATAAATTAAATAAAGAAATAATTAAATTAAAACTATTAACCTCCACACATTTTCTGAGAGCAAAATCAATACCCCATCCATGAACTAGGTCATTCTACAAGCCAATAAATATAAAAATGAGATCCCCTCAAAAAAATAATATAAAAATGAGTAATTAAGTTATTAATTGACTATATGGTGATATGTAACAAAAAAATATTTTTAAAAAATATAGGATGATTAATATGATAGAGAAAAAAAATCATTTTTCTAAAAAAGAATAATTAATATGATAGTTTATGTTGAAAGAAATGATACATTTATTGCACTTTATCCTATACAATGTCTCATAGGTTAGAAAAATCCATATATATAACTCAAAAAGGTTTACAAACCTGTATCATATGCCACACACAACGCCATGAATCTCTGGAAAGTACAGGAGCCATGATCTCAACAAATCTGAGCATTTTATAAAATTTAGGATAAGTGATTTGTTGAACATAAAATAGTTTAGAAACCCACAAGATCCAATGGAAGAAGAAATGTGCTTGATATTTAGAACTAATAATACATACAACAACAACAACCAAGCCTTATCCCACTAAGTGGGGTCGGCTACATGGATCAAATGACGCCATAATGTTCAATCAAAAACCATATTTAGAGAACTAATAATACATCGTTAAATAAAATCTTAACAAAGTATTTTCTTACGCAGCACAAGGTGGCACAGGTGGATTAGAACACCAACCGTTTTTCTCCTCAGCATCCCTGCAAAAGATTGAAAGAAAAAAAAAAGTTTTATAAGTAATATAATTTAATACAAAATTAAAGTTAAGCAACAATATACTATATAATTACCATTGAAAAATTAAAACAAATATTGGAATTACTTGGTCTTCATTTTGATATCTTCAACACTTTTTTGACTCAATATTTTAGCAACGAATCAGAGGTAAAATTGTAAATTTTATTTGATAATTTAATTTTTTTTGAGTGTAATGCGCTTAACTCAATTGATATGTGCATTGCATAATATATGCAAGAACCAAAGTTCGAACCCCAAACACCCCCAAAATAATATTAAAATGCATTTAAGAGTTTGCTTAGATCAATTTATTTATTTTAGACAATGTGATTTTAAAGTGAATTTTATCAAGTATAATCTCAAGTCGTCAACTTTATTTAGGGAGATTCAAAGTATTGTCTAAAAACTAAGAATTTCAAAAAAAAAATTATATTATAAATGTAAATCTTAAATTGGTCCTAAAAGTCTTCAAATTACATTAATTGATTATTATATGACTAAAAGCTTTACACTTTTCCTATTCAGTTTTAAAATTTTGAAAATTAGTAACGAAGGAAAATTGGTCTTATTCATATCATACCAGGATCCGGCCTCACGCAACCAAGGCTTTGCTCTCTTCTTTTAATTCTTTTAATCTTTTTTTCTCATGTCATTAATGAAGAAAAATTATGTAAAACCACACATATATAATTTCTCTTTTCAATACAAAATCATTCATAATTTGCAAAATGACTTCAAATAAAATATGAAACATTAAATATATCAAGAAATTTCTAAAAGAAGGACGATGAAATAAATGTTTCAAAAGAGTTTTATAATTAGGAATGAGGGAGTAACAAAGTTATTCACTTACTTGTGTACTTCACTACCATCTTTTTTTCTTGTCATTTGCCATGTAAAACTACTACTACTTTGGTCTAGACCAGGCTGTGAGATCTCCAAACCATGTTTACTTACTATTTTCAAGTACCTACAATACAGAGATATATATTTTCAACCGTTGATTCATGTGTAAGTAATCTTTGATATATATATAAATATATATATATATATATATATATATATATATATATATATATATATATATATATATATATATATATATATATATATATATAGGGCAATGCTACAACACACCTTCCCTCTTTTATGAAGGTGTGTTTTAGCATTAAACACCTTGTATGTTTGGACAAAAAACCCCAACATTTCCTTTTTGAAAACAAGTAAGATGAAGGGCAATTATGTAATTCAAATTTTGAATGTCAATTTTCATTTATTTATTTTTGATTTCACCTCTTCTCCTCCATCTATTTCCGCCATTATCATGTATGCCCAACAATCTTCTATTTTTTTTTTGTAACTTATTTCTTTCAATTTTCATTTGAATGAAGATTAAAAACAGTTTGTTTTTTATTTATTAATCCCAAAAACACACACAGTTTTGATTTTGAACCATCTCATGGTTCGTTGACGTAAATTGAATCCGATAAGAAATTGCCTTTTCACGGAGGAAGCAGATGGAAGTGGAGGATGTTGATGTTAAAGAGTTGAGAAGGAGGATGAGATTGTGAAATAGAAATTAGTGCAGGAACAATTTTTTTGGAGTGTTGTTGCAAGAACAAATTTGGTTGTGAAGAAAATGAACCTGTAATGCTGTAACGTCAATTGGGTGGAGTAAAATAATTAACATTAAAATGTTGAATTACATAATTGCACTTGGGCTTCCTTGTTTTCAAAAAAGAAAATCTTGGTTTTTAAGTCAAAACATAAAAGGTGTTCAATGCTAACACACACCTTCATAAAAATGGATGGGTGTGTTATAGCATTTCCCATATATATATATATATATATATATATATATATATATATATATATATGGGGTTTGCTAGAACACACCCACTAATTTTTATGTGGGAGTGTTTTAGCAAAGCTACACCTTAGGGTGTAATTAACCACTTTTTAGTTATTTACTTGCTAAAACACTCCCACATAAAAACTAGTGGGTGTGTTCTAGCAAATGCCTATAGGATTTGCTAGAACACACCCACTTGTTATTGTTAGAAGGTGTGTTATAGCAACATACACCTTAGGGTGTATTTAACCACTTTTTAGTTATTTACTTGCTAAAACACTCCCACATAAAAACTAGTGGGTGTGTTCTAGCAAACCCCTATATATATATATATATATATATATATATATATATATATATATTAATGAAATTTTAATTCTTTTATACTTACTCCTCTGCATCAAAATGCTCCATGCCTAGATCCTCGTCCCAAATGAAGATGTAGTCATAGGGAGCCACAATATCAGGGTGTAGAAAGCGTTTAGCATACCACCTTGTTACATTAAAAAAAATCCATCATCAATTTAGTTCTTAAAATTTAATAGAAAATTAAAAAGTCCTACATCGACGACAAGAGAAACTAAAGGTGTCGTGAACATTTTAATCCAATATTTAAACATGATATTAGAATCCAATACTTAACAACCTCAATCATAATTCATAACTAAAATTAAAAATAAAAAGTTAATTGGGGTTGACTTAAAAAAAAAGGGAATACAAGCCCAAAAAATTCGAGTCCAAGAAAGAAAAAAAAATCAAGTAAAAAAAAAACAAACTTGAGGCAAAATTAGTGAATTTCTTCCCCACATTTCTTTGGTGTCTTCATTTTTTCAGATTTTAGAATTCGAATGTGTAACATGTTCGGATTCTAAAATAAAAAAAAAAAAGGCGCGCAAGAACTATTTGGGAGATGGATGGGAAAATAAATTAATCAATAGTTGGTCGAACTTTTGAACTGTAAACCTCTCTCACTTCAAACAATAACTAGTCCACTATGTTGTGCACTACAATGGACAAAGTATGTGAAATATATGATATCAATAGGAACTAAACCAAATGATAATTTTCAATTTAAGACCATTTTAAAATTTCGTTAATTTCAGAATCAAATTGACTTACCACTAGAAATTGAAAGAGTAAATGGGTGATTCACTAATTTATAAAATAAATTGAAAGAATTATGTACATAAAATATGTTACCAACCATTTACTTTGCTTTCTAGCACTGATATGAATTGCTTTCTTTGACCACTCAAACTTATCCCACTCACTAACCCGGCCATCATAGTGGAATAACACAATAGTGAAATTTTCTGAGAACTGTAATGTTAAGACCAAGAGTTATACAAAGAGAAAAACAAATTAAAAAGATTAGCACATGCTAATAATAACAAATTAGAAAGATTAACAAAATTAGAAAATGTAGGGTTGAAAGAGAAATGAAACCTTTCTTATTGCAGCATCAATGTTGTCTCTTTGGTCATAACCAACTGTAAAAGTAATAAGATACTTTGGTCTGATAGTTAGGTCCTATAAGTGCCACCTCCATCAAGAAAAGAGTCAAATTAGAGAATATGCAATTGTAACTCATAATTTGTCCATAATCTAAGAAAAAAGATTATTCGGTATGCAAAGAACTCATAATTTGTTCTAGCGTATGCAGCTTAATATCACGAGTCTATTGATTTTACAACTTGTTTAGTAACATTTTTTTTTTTTTTTGTCTATTTTGAGTTAGGAACCGCATACATGTGAACTTTAATTCATTATGATGCTAAAGAAACCACATGGTGATTCATTTGTTAACATTTGGTAGTTGTATCTATGAAAAGAAGCTAGTTCTCGCGAACCTTCATATGGATGTCTTTTTCATTGGTCAGTGAAAAAGACGTCCATACTCCACATTTAGTAGTGTCTAACATTTTTTTAAACAATGTTGATTCACCTTTTTTTTTTTTTTTTCCTTCAATGATTGTGCACTACAAAAGTATTTGTACTATGTAACCTTGACAATTCAGGATGAAAGTGTGTCAAGTGTTCAACATTAACATAAAACCTACACATTTAGTTACATTGAATCCACTTCATTTTCTCAAATTAATACTACCATTGTGAGTGTCCATGTCGTGTTCATCGTCCATCTTTCTCAAATTCCATTGTTATTTTTTATGCATACTTAGATGGTTGTGCATACTAGGGCCGTCAAAGATTCATCTTAACTTGTTATAGGTCTTACTATCATCATGCGTGTCATGGCGGTCAAGGGATCCTAGGACCGCTAACTCAAGATACGTTCAACGCATCAAGACTTAACATATCTTATTCATGACACGATCCTAAACCGGACGATTAGGGAAAACTAAGATCGTCATCAGCATAACATTCTTTACTTGGTAAAGCTAATTTAAGTCACTTTCTGAGTAATCATTAAAAATTTTGATACAATGTAGTAAGAAATTATGCATTTAACTATGTTTGTTTGTGACAAATAATAGTTTTATTTTTAATTAAATCAGATTTAACATTAAGGTGAAGTGAATTTGCATACCTGATGTGGTTGACCCCATAACCGACGAAGATAAAAATCTGATTGTGATTCAACAATTCTAGGAGGTAGTCTTTCAGCTCCTCGAGGGTTCGTAGGTACCCAAATCTACATCATAATCAAATGTACCTATTTATAAGTGCAACATTCTTATATTTGAAATGATATACAGTGCAGTAATACTATATTAGTTATGATTTTAAATTGAATTCCGCAACTGCAGTCTCAATATAACAGGTTTTGATGTTCCACAATGACATCAAAACACAATTGTGACTGCATTTTGCCACAATATAAAGATTTGCAATGTAACAAGAATCACAACTGAAAACTATGCTACTAGTAATACACTAATGTGACATCACTTTCTAATATTCTCTTTAATACCGATCCGTTTGAAAACACATGTATCCCACTAATTCATGTAGGTCTTATTTCTTATGTTTTTTTTTTTTAGAATTAGCAAAATTTATTTACAACGAGCGCGTGTAAGTAACACAACTAAAACTCGCGATCAGCAATAGCAATTACAAGAGGCACTGATAGACCAGAAACCCCAAAAATACAACAGCAGACCCAAAAAACCCCAGCAAAACAGAAAAAAACTGCTGTCAGCAAAAACCAGAAACCGCCCAGCAGCAAAACAGAAAATCAGGAGGCTAGCATATAGCAAACAGCAGTACAACAGTACACCAGTAGTACTGCATACAGCAAATACCACATACCCCAGCCTCAACCTCCGCAATACCGAAACAGCCCCATTAACACATGAAACACTCTCTTGGGCACCAACACCATTCATAAAACAAACTTGCCGGCACCTTCAAACGACTCAACATCCATGTCCACGACAAAACCTTAATCGCCTCCGCTATATCCGTCGCCCCAAAAATTAAATTGTTAAAAATGCGATCATTTCTCGCCCTCCAAATACTCCAAACCGTGGCATACCCAAATCAACATGTACGCTTTACGAACCTTCTTATTTGTCTAGGCCCCGTTCCAACCTTCTTATTTATTATGTTATGGGATACACATTTTCAAAAAAGCGGGATGCGCGCATGAATTTCGATCAATGATAAAAATTATCGACCAAGTGCGCTAGAAATTATTTTTCTACTAAGATATGATGAATATTTTCATCAAATAAAGTTATGATGGAAAAAAAAAAAAAAAAGAGTATAGAACCATACCTTTGTCTTCTCATCGACTTTGGGAAGCTCATTGTACAAGTTTCTATCGCCTCTAAAGGAAGCCAAAGCATCCCAAATAGAATTGGTTTGAATTTTGGAGTACTTATCCTCAACATATGTGAGATCAATGGACGGGAATAGGCTTGATGGGAGATTCATCTGACAAATAATATATATATTGCATGAAAACATAATTCACATTGTTAGAGTAATTAAATGAAATGCCATAATGATATGTATATATGGTGCAAGATTACAAACCTTAGTCAATGATATTGTTGGAAATGATACTCCTACAAAGAAGCCAAAAACAACTCCAACAATGGCTGCTATTATGAGCTTCATTGCTTCATTAGGTTTTTTAATATTTCCACTACAGGACAAAACATAAATTTGTTATATTACTTACATGCAAATTTTTGCTACTTCTATTTTTTTTTTCAAGTGAGAAAGAAAGAGTAATATATATTCATGTCATACCTTCTTGTTGGAGTTCCCATTGTACGATCAATATCTTTTGAGGTAGGCACTCATTGACTATATGCAATATGCCTTTTCGAAGGAATCTTATATATGCAGCCAAATAATCACCCCTAAAAATCTTATACATGTAAATAGGGCCGCCGTCTTAAACAATCCGGAGGCCTCGATGCGATCTTAAAAATTGGCCCCTCCAATAAAAAAACATACTAAAAACTCTCCAATTGTAAAACCATTTGAGATCACAAGAAATTGAAAACATGAACCATAACTGTCTCTATTTCAACAGCCATCGGAAGTAGAAAATTGAATAATAAAAAATCTACAATAACCATGATGTAAACCCTATTTTCAAATCAACCTTTCCAATTGTTTTAATTTTCTAAAAAATTATAATTGAATAATAAAAATTTGAATGTAAACATCATCGATGGAAAAAAGTAAAAATTACCTTCCGCAAATTTTTTATCAAGAATTTGATAAAACAACTTCTGTGAATTCTTTGGAATGTGAAGTTACACAGGCGGCAGGCATACGGTATGCAGTTATGCTTTATTTTGTTGTTAGATTGATAGTGCGATGAGGCAACTGCTTCTTGATGAGGCCGAAATTATAGAAGACTCAGCGACCCTAAATCAAGAGTATCTCTATCTACAATATAAACAAATCATGTTTCAAAAAAAAAAAAAAAAAACAATATAAACAAATCAAATCTTCCCTATTATAAAGTACATGTGGCTTTGCTATAGACTATGAATATGAGCTTTCAAATCTCCTCATATCTCTCCTTTTTCGTCGCTTGAAAATGGAAACGTCATGAATTTGTGGTAACTGTTATCAATCATTAAAAATCACACCATATCAATTAAATTAATTTTACATAATTCTATTTTTTTTTATTCAAACAAAATTGGCAGCATATAATGTCAATTCCTCGGACAATCCTTTCTAAGCTTCATTCCTCAGGCTGCAACTTATTTTAGTTTTGAGCTTCATTCTATAATCAATATATAATATAATGAATGAAAATTCTTATGGTAGAAGATGAGTTTGAGTACAAGAATGCTTTTATGAATTCAATTGTGATACCCATTAGAGAGATATATGTGAGCAAGCATGCTTATTTTTTGACAAAAATATTTTTTTGTAGTTTTCTAACATTATTTTTTTGTCCCTTTAAAAAAACATTTTTTTTTGACAAAAAAAAATATTTTTGGCACGGGGTTTTAGGCTAATAAGAAAACATGGATGCCCCTTCAAAAAAAAGAAAACATGGATGTGGTATTTATGAATCCTGATTTTATTTGATTTTTTGGTTCTTGCTTACAACGATGAATTTCAAGATGCTAATGAGAATAGTATGTCTGGTGCAGAAGAATCTGATATGGTGTTTATTGAAGAAACCCCTGGTCTTAAAAACTTGGGGCAAAAGGGTTCTAAATCTCAATAATCATTTTTTTATGTTTATACAACATAATAAAATTATGATGTGGAATTGTAGAGGAGCAGCAAGCAATGCTTTTTATAGATTTTGTAAGCAATATGTGGATGATAACAAACCTGACTTGTTAGTGATAATGGAGACTAGAGTGGATCCAGAAAAATTGCGAAAGTCGTTTAGCTTGTTAGGCTTTGATGGTTATGAGTACACAAAAGTGCGTGGATATGCAGGAGGGATAGCGGTTGCTTGGAAAGTTGCTAATGTTGATGTTAATGTAATTAAAAAACATTTTCAATTTATGCATATGAAGGTTTGTTTTCAAGGAGGTGTAAACTGATTTTTTACACCGGTTTATGCTAGTCCGAATGAAGATGGCAGAAGAATTTTGTGGGAGGAATTGTTGAGCATTGCTGTGGGGATGAGTGAGAGTTGGCTAGTAGGAGGGGATTTCAATGATATTGCAATGGCGGCAGAGAAGAAAGGTGGAGCTCCTGCTTCTATCCGTAAGTGTAATACTTTTAAAGATAGAATAAATGCGTGTAGTTTAATGGATCTTGGTGGAGTTGGTTCGAAATTTACATGGAGAGGACCTATTTTTCATGGAGGTGGTCGTATCTTTGAGAGGTTGGATCGAGCTTTGTGTAATGTTCCTTGGAGGGTGTCTTTCCTAAATACATATGTCAAGACTTTGGCTCGATTGGATTTTTCAGATCATCATCCAATTCTTCTTGTTCCTTATGGGGATTCGGATAATGTTGCTCAAAAACCTTTTCGATTTGAAAGTGCTTGGCTTTTGGAGGAGTCCAATGGGGAGATGCTTAAAAATGTGTGGAAAGGGGATGAAATCGTCGTGCAAAACCTTTCAAATTTTTGAAGGCAGGCTCCAATTTGGAAAATGCATACTATTGATAGCATTAAAAATAGTAAGAGGGAAGTAATGGCCCGTATTAATGGCATTCAAAGAAGTGATGGCCCGTATTAATGGCATTCAAAGTAATGGAGGTTTATGGAAATTGGAGAAAAAGCTTCAAGGTGAACTGGCTAAAATTCTTCAACAAGAAGAGCTCATGTGGTTTCAGCGGTCTAGAGCAAAGTGGTTAATCGACGGAGATAGAAATACCAAGTATTATCACCTAAAGGCAGTCCAACGGAGACGACGCAATAAAATTGTGATGCTTCAAGATTCAAATGGGCATTGGTTGGAGAATGTGAAGGACGTGAAGGACATAGTTAATGCTTTCTACTATGACTTGTTCACTACAGATGTGGATACTTCAGAGTGGTACCAAACAAGGTTAACATTTCCTAGACTTAGTTTGGATTATATGCAGCAACTACAGTTCCTGCTTAATGATGAAGAAATTAAGGTGGCAGTTTTTAGCATGGACCCGTGGAAGGCTCCCGGGCCGGATGGTTATCCGGCTGGTTTTTATCAAAAATCTTGGGATATTGTTGGTAGTAGTATTTGTAATTTCATTCGTGATCTTTGGCATAATCCGGATCAAGTTGCAGAAGTTAACCTTACGGATATATGTTTAATTCCAAAGGTTCATGATCCTCAATTTGTTAACCAATTCAGACCCATATCTTTGTGCAACACTTTATACAAGGTATTGAGCAAGGTTGTAGTGAATCATTTGAAAGATTGCATTGCTTTTATCGTGTCCCCATACCAAACTGGTTTTATACCTGGTAGGAGTATACATGAAAATATAGTTGTAGCTCAAGAGATGATTCACAGCATGAATAGACTTAATGGGAAAATGAGTCATTTTGCAATCAAGGTTGACTTAGCTAAAGCTTATGATAGACTGAGTTGGAGGTTTGTTCACATGACTCTTATTGAAACTGGAATGCCTGTGGAGTTGATCAATATTATTATGCACTCGGTTACAACTGTGAAGACAAATTTTCGTTGGAATGGTGACCGGGAAAATTATTTCTCTCCCAAGAAAGGATTGAGGCAAGGTGATCCCATCTCTCCTTATTTATTTGTTTTGTGTATGGATAAATTGTCGCATCTTATTTGTGAGGCTGTGCAAAATGGGGATTGGATTTCCTTGAAAGCAGGGAGGAATGCACCAAGTGTTTCTCATTTGATGTTTGCAGATGATTTATTGCTCTTTGGTCATGCAACGGAACAACAAATGAGGTGTGTGAAGACTGTTATGAATAATTTTTGTCAACTTTCAGGTCAAAAAATAAATAATGAGAAAACTAGCATTTTTTTCTCTAAAAATGTCAATTCGGACATTCGAAGAAGGCTAGTTAATTTTTCTGGCTTCAAAGAAACTAAGGATTTGGGAAAATATTTGGGAGTGCCACTTACAGGTAAAGCTCCGAAGAGAAAAGAATTCCAATATCTCATAGATCAAGTTAAAAATAAACTTGTGTTGTGGAAAGCCAATCAACTCTCTTTTGCTGGAAGAGTCACTCTTGCAAAGTCGGTGATTGAAGCGGTGCCTATTTACCCAATGATGAGTTGTTCTATTCCCAAAGCCTGTTTGCATGAGATTCAACAAATGCAAAGATCTTTCATTTGGGGAGATACTGAGAACCGTAGGCATATTCATGCAGTAAAATGGGAGGATATTGCAAAACCAAAGTATTGTGGAGGCCTTGGAATTAGAAACATGGAATATATGAATGAGGCATGTCTCTTGAAATTGTGCTGGAAGTTGAAATTTGGTGAGAATTCATTATGGTGTAATGTTATGAAAGGCAAATATGATAGAGAAAATTTACTCTTGGATGTGGTGGTAGCAAAAACGCATGATTCCAGCTTATGGAAAAAATTGGTAGAATTATGGCCTAATTTAATCAACATGTCTTTTTGGTCTATTGGCAATGGACAATCGGTTAAAGCATGGGACCAATGTTGGGTGGAGGTGGGTCTTAAGATGAGTGATTTAGATCTTAATATTCCACCTAATATGCACAATTGTACAGTAGCTGATCTTGTTGATCATAATGGTGAGTGGCGGGTTGATGATTTCAAATCTTGGATGCCAATGGAGATTTTAAACAAGCTGAGAGCAATTCCTCCTCCTTGCATAGATAACGGGCCTAATATTTGTACCGGAGCAGCAGGAAAATTAGGTGAATTTTCTGTTGCTTATGCTTATGAAAGTTTATGCGGTCTCAACCGAATTGGTGGTAATCATCACTGGTCTCGTGTTTGGAAGCTTCGGGTTGCAGAACGAATTCATTGTTTGGTGTGGTTGCTTCAACATGACCGTCTCATGACGAATAGTAGGTTGAACTATATGCGAATTGGACATCCTTATTGTTATCATTGTGGAGATGTTGTTGAAAATACGTTGCATGTCCTTCGAGAT
This sequence comes from Medicago sativa, assembly GCF_051527215.1. Taxonomy (NCBI): domain Eukaryota; kingdom Viridiplantae; phylum Streptophyta; class Magnoliopsida; order Fabales; family Fabaceae; genus Medicago; species Medicago sativa. Next base: position 32,115,426 of record NC_140755.1, on the reverse strand, counting down.
TGCCCGCTTGCGGTAGGTATTTGGTTGAATACAGTTAGGATTAATCAAAGAGAGAATTTTTTTAAGCCAATTTGCAGAATTGGATCGACTTAAACATGAACATGGAGTTGGGCATGAATGATACAGGTTGTTGGGCTGAATTTTGGGCGACGGCATGTCATGCTTTGTGGTCTTGGAGAAACAAGTTGAGTCATGATAGTGAAGCTACGGTGCCTCTTAACTCTTGGAAGGAGGTTACAAGGAGGGTTAATTGTTTCATGGACAATCAATATAATCATCCTATGATCACTACTAGTAGGAGAGTGGTGGAGAATATATCTTGGAAGCCACCGGAGATTGGTTGGATCCGTCTTAACACCAATGGTGCGTCTAAAGGGGGATATACAGCTGGTTGTGGAGGAGTGTTGCGGGGTGAAAATGGGGAGTGGATTTGTGGTTTCTCAAAAGGATTAGAGAGTTGTGATTCGTATGTAGCTGAGCTTTGGGATGCGTTTGAAGGATTGAAGTTGGCTAGAGCTCGTGGTTTTAATAGAGTGGAGCTTCATGTTGATTCTTTGGTAGTGGCCACTACTCTCTCTTCCTCGAAAATAGGAACGGCAACAAGTTGGAGTTTACTGCAACATATTCGACGGTTGTTGAGTATGAATTGGGAGGTTCAGATTTGTCATTCTTACAGAGAAGCTAATGCTTGTGCTGACGCACTTGCAAATATAGCTTGTGATGGAGGTTTCACTTTGATATTATATGAGCATTGTCCTGCTCAAATTAGTATGTTGTTTTTAGCTGATTTAACTGGTGTTTGTACTCCGCGTATTGTTAGGCGGTAGGTTCTTTCTTTGTTGGGCTTAGGCCCTCTTGTTATCCAAAAAAAAAAACATTTTAATTAAACTCTAAAAAATTATATAAAACAACAGTTAAAATGAAATAATCAAAAATTTATTTGTTAAAGATTTGTTTGAGTGTTCCGCATATTTACGGCACACTTTTCTTTGGATGTTGCTACTAAAGTCTCCTAGCCTAGCATTCCTTGTGCTAGCTAGGATTCTTTACGTTTTGAATAAAATTTCATTTTAGATTCTTAAAAAAAAAAACTCTACAATACATTAAAATCCATTTAATGGAAAAATAATTTTCACAACAAAACAGTAGTATAATGGGAATATATTCACAGCAGATTAATTGCCCATAAATAGGAATATGATTTTAGTTGGAACAATCAAATTAAAATATTACATTGTTATAAACTCATGGAAATACCGCTTGCCGATTGACCTTTTAATCTTTAGTTTATATATCAACCCTTTTAGCTAGCCGATTGACTCTTTCAAAAATAAAAAATGACATTGTTTTAAACTAAAACCCATTGACCCGTGCTAACATACAGGTCATACAAAAGAACAAATATAGCGCAAATATGAAAGTAAATACTTTACTTGAACCGAAAAATAGTATAATCCAATTCATAAAATAAACAGTAATGCTATATGTCACGAAGACATATGCTCACGAAAAATTCACGAAAAGTTATTTTCATCCTTCTTTCTTAAAAGTATTATAAAATAATAGAGCCACAAGTCCAGCATAGCTTCTAATATCAATTGATACTCTTCTGAACTAGACACAACTATTCTACCATGATTGGTTGGGACTGTGGCACTTGATTGTAAACTTTGTGATGAAAAGTTGGTGAAGAGGCAATTTTTGTCGCTACTGATGAATGTTATGGAAAGGGTGAAGGTTGTAGAAAAAAAAAGAGTGCTAAATAACAGAGTGATGAAAGTGGTAGAAAAAAGGGACATAAAAAAACGCAAGAGTGCCCATACCATATCAATCGGGATGCTCTCGGGAAGCATTTTTTCGGGACATGTAGCATTTTTCTAAAATAAATTGCCACAAACATTTTTAATGTACCATATTAAACAATTTCCATGACATCAAACCTGTTACGGTAACATACATATAAATTTAATGGCGTAGTTTATTGAAGAAAAGAAAATCCAACGTCTGTCGACATAAAAATAGTACCGATATGCAATAACAACAATACTACAAAACAAAGTGCTACACATTACGGAAAACTTCTCTATAGACCACATTTGATATCACATCAGTATCTTGGCCGTCCTCATCATTGATCAATATCTTTAAACCATCCCGTGAAGTAACCCTCAATATTGCGACGTACAATTGTCCATGTGAAAAAATAGGAGACGGTAGATAGACACCAATATTTTTCAAAGACTAACCCTGACTCTTGTTAATAGTCATTGCAAATGAGACATACAATGGAAACTGCCTTCGTTTAAACTAAAAAATGAAATTATATTTGGATAAGATTTAGATACCTAGACACAACGCTTTGCAAGTTGTGCACTTGCGACAACGAAGCGTTCCATTGTCAACAGTGACCAATGAAGCACAATGGGTACATGATCGAAAGTACCACTCAACCCCAGTTTTGATCTCACATATACTGGCAAGTACCGTACCTTGACACACCTGTAAAAAATTCACCGTCTTTTGCATATAAATTTTGAACATAAATATCAATGATGAATCCAAAACAATATTTAAAAATTTCTAAAATAGACAACTACATGAGTTGACTCAATCATATATACTTTCGATTGTCATTCTCTTGGTGTTGAGCAAGTCATCTGACAGAGATGCAGAGCTGTTTGTGGAAATCTGGCTAACACTTTGGGTCAATTGGAGCGATGCATTTTTCATGCTGATAAAAGTATACCAATGCCATTAAAAGAATGAAACTCAAGTAGCACAAAGCATAAAAATCACGACAATTAAAGAATGTCAAGCTCCATCTTATATATATATATATATATATATATATATATATATATATATATATATATATTAAACAAACCATATTGAAAGAATGAATGTCTCTCTAATTGATTTACTTAAAATAAATAAAAAATATCATTTAATGAGAGATATAGTAAAAAGTAGTGAGTGAATTCTACTACTAAGTAGATCTTACCACTATTTATTATTTACATCTGTTCTAAATTTACACCTGTTCTAAATTTACACACTACTTTCTATAAGAATTTACACAATAGAATTTACACCTGTTCTAAGTGTTTAAGGTCATAAATTTTTAGTTTCTACTTTATACAAAAAGTAAATGCTTACCCTGCCATGTAAGCAACAACATCACGTAAATCGCCATTAAGTATCAGCTTAGTCCCAAAAAATGCATTAGCAATTCCCATTGCACCTAGTTTTAACAAATTGAACAGCAAGTGAGCATTATTTGCTATTTCATGGGTGGATATTAATAGAAAGTATAAACTAAAAAATATGAAATACCCAAATATTTGTGTGTCTTGCAAAACTGCAATATCAATACAGCAGGCGAAGAGTTGTCGTGGTCAGCATAAAAGCTCACAATTTGTCAGCATGTTCACCCCAAATAGAGCAATGCATACAGTTGTTTCTGTAATCAAATATTAGGTAAATCAATGCATCCACACAATGTTTATCAAAATTATGTTACATGAATGAGACACAAATAAAAAGATAAAGCTTACTCCAGATCTTGCAAAGTGAGATCAATCACTTTGCTCTTCCTACCTTCCTTTTCAGTTTCCCTTACATCACCCCTTTCAATTACATGACCAATAACATATGATATTATGTATAGAAAAGTAAAAAAAATTGTAAGAATTTTCTCAAGTAGTGTAGAGAGTGATAACTAATGTACAACACACATTCATAATCGAAGTCTTACCAGCAGATGTGTCCTCGACATTTGAAGAGAGAATTTCACTGAATGACATGAACTCAAAAACATTGATAGGAAGATTAGGCAAGTCTTTTTTTGGTAAAACTTGAGTTGTGCATTGTTCCAAGCTTGTATTTGTGCGAAGTTATCTTATATGGACCTTCATTAAAACCGATGATTGCGTTGTGAAGTTGATATGTACCCCTTCCTCAACCATTGACCTGAACTTTGCCACCAAATCTTTTCTAATAGTGGCGTGGATACATCCACCATATAGATGACAACAACAGTAGGAAATATGTGGTTAAAATAATAATAAACTTAAAAGAGGCGCCTTTGACAATTCCATCTAAAAAAGAAAGAAGAAGCACCTAACTGCTCTTATTGCATATATTGTATATTGTATATATTTTTAAAACTTGCAGCATGTTAAATCGAACCTAATCTAACTAACTTATGTCATATTCAACTCAATTATGTTGGAACAAAATGTGTTTAAACAATTAACCTTTGAGAGTTTTGATGATAACAAGGTATTAAAAATTGTCAATTTGACTAGCTAATATTTGTTCAAGTGTACAAGACCATAGACAAAATTTGACATCACATATAGGTTCTGAAGAACAAAAAAGAGCCTAGAAATCAACAAGATTGAAGCTTAAAGCATCTGAAGAGAAAGCGCTCCTGAAGACAAAAGTGCTCCTGAAGACAAAGGTGCTCCTGATGACGTCATCAGAAGCTGAAGTTCATCAGAAGCAAGTTCATCATAAGCAACCTCATCAGAAGCTAAAAAACACCAGAAGCTGAAATTCATCAGATGGAAGAATTAAATATTCAAAAGTTGTTCAATGGATTCGAAAGCCATGCAGAAGACTGGGAATACAAAGCAACGATCATTTTGAAAGGATTTGAAGGAATTGGATGCTTATCTTCAAAAAGCGTTGACAAAGTACAATTGTACGAAGTGTACAACCACTACCTCCACTACTCTGCATTGTCTCTGCTACAAGACAAGAAAACAACTCTGCCTGCAACAATGTTCCTTCACAATGGGAATGAATTTGAAATTGATCATTCATAGGACAACAACCATATCAGGCAAAAGATCATTGGTGATTAATCAAAGCTTCAAACGACTTTTTTTGATGTGCTGGCAATTTCACAACGTCTCTTTCACACCTCTATCTAAAGGAGTGAAGACTTAGAGATTGGTATCAGACTCAACAACAATTTACAAGTGCCAAAACTCTGCTGAAATTGTTCTGCATTCAAAGTTCACTTAGAATTTCTGTTTTCAAGTTCATATCTTAGAAATTCTAGAGTCTTAAGACTCAGTATCTGATTTGTATTGTGAGCACCTCTGATTGTATATCAAGTGTTCATCCTCAAACATTTTTCTGTGTAATTTTGTTTGATTAGAAGTCTCTTACAGTTGTGCTTGAGCAATAGAAGTCTCTTGATTGTGTTCAGGAGCATAGGAAGTCTCTTGCTTGTGTGCTTGAGCAATTTGAAGTCTCTTGCTAGTTGTAGCAGTGAGCAGTTGTAATCAGATATTACATTTTAGTGAACTCTCCTTGGAAGTGCAAGGGGGACAGGACTACTTCCGGTTTATGGAAGGAACCTGTATAATTGCTTTGTGTCTTTCTTCTTCTCTCTCTGTTTTATCCGCTGCATCTTAGTTCTGATTTTCACTTCAGAAGTAGTTCTCACTTTGCTTTTGATCAGTGTTTTCAGCTTAGGAGGAACGAAGAAAAATCTAACACAATTCAACCCCCCTTCTTGTGTTTTTCTCACCTTCAATTGGTATCTAGAGCCTTGGTCTGTTGTCTTAACACTTAACAGTGTAGTAGAAAAAGATCTGAGAAAAACATGTCTGGTGAATCTTCCAGTTCTGGATCTAGCAACAACAACAATGTTGTTCCATATGATTATGAGAGCAAGAAATCCAACTTTGGAAAGATTCCTAAGTTCAATGGAAATATTGAAGAATTTTCTTGGTGAAAAACCAACTTCTACAACTATGTCATGGGTTTAGATGAAGAACTATGGGACATACTTGAAGATGGTGTTGGTGACCAGGTCCTTGATGAAGAAGGAGCTGCTGTTAATAGAAAGAAACATCCTCCTGCTTTGAAGAAACTTTACAAGAAGCATCATATTATCTGAGGAGCGCTTGTCAATGCTATACATAAAGCAGAGTATATGAAGATGAGTGACAAATCCACTGCTAAAGCAATGTTTGCTTCTCTCTGTTCTAACTATGAAGGCAGCAAGAAAGTCAAGGAAGCAAAAGCTCTTATGGTTGTACATCAGTATGAGTTGTTCAAGATGAAGGATGATGAAACTATTGAGGAGATGTACTCAAGGTTTCAAACCTTAGTCTCTGGACTACAAATACTGAAGAAGAGTTATGTTGCTTCTGATCATGTCAGCAAGATACTAAGAAGCTTGTCTGTTAGATATAGACCAAAGGTTACTGCTATTGAGGAAGCTAAAGATTTAAACACTCTAAGTGTTGAAGATCTTGTCAGCTCTCTTAAAGTTCATGAGATTATTCTTAATGAACATGAACCTGCAAAGAAGAGTAAATCTATTGCTCTACCATCTAAAGGGTAGTCATCAAAAGCTCTTAAAGTTATTGAATCTGAAGATGAGTCACCTGATGGAGACTCTGATGAAGATCCAACAGAGAAGATGGCTATGCTTTCCAACAAGCTTGAGTATCTAGCAAGAAAGAACAGGAAGTTTCTAAGCAAGAGAGGTGGTTACAAGAGCTCCAAGAAAGAAGATCAGAAGGGTTGCTTCAACTGTAAGAAGCCTGGACATTTCATTGTTGAATGCCCTGATCTTCAGAAGGAGAAATCAAAGGACAAGTCAAAGAAATCAAGTTTCAACACAAGGAAATTCAGGAAGCAGATTAAGAAGAGTTTAATGGCAACCTGGGAAGATTTGGATAGTGAATATGGGTCTGAAAAGGAAGAAGCTGAAGAAGATGCTAAGGTAGCTATGGGGTTAGTAGCTACTGAGACTTCAGAAGCAGATCCCAACTCAGACTCTGAAGATGAAAATGATGTATATTCTAAAATTTCCAGAGAAGAACTTGTTGAGTCACTTAAAGAACTCCTTACACACTTTGAACTGAGAACCAATGAGTTGAAAGATTTAAAAGAAAAATATGTTGATTTAATGAAACAACAAGAATAAACTCTATTGGATTTGAAAGCTTCTGAAGAAGGACTTAGAGGCTTTGACTTCATTTGTAAAACTAATGAAGAAAAGCTAAAGTATCTTTACCAGAAGCTACAAGAAAAGTGTAATGGAAAGTCTTTAAGCAGGCATGAGATAGATCTTGAAGATTTCATTATATCTGGTATTGACAGAAGCAAAGTTGCTTCAATGATCTATAGCATTTACAGAAACAATGGCAAAGGGATTGGATTTTCAGGAGGGAAACCTAATGAAATCAGTGTCAAAGCATGTTGTGAATCCATCAAGGAAGGACTGAAAACCTTTTTTGTACCTGAAGGTGCTAAGTTGGAAACTGGTGCTCAATCAGAACCTGAAGCTTCTAGCTCTAAGGCTAAGAATTTAAAGTATTGTCTAAAAACTAAGAATTTCAAATTTTTTTTTTTACAATATAATTGTAAATCTTAAATTGGTCCTAAAAGTGTTCAAATTACATGAATTGATTATTATATGATTAAAAGCCCAAAAAATTCGAGTCCAAGCAAGCAAAAAAAATAAGTAAAAGAAGAACAAACTTGAGGCAAAATTAGTGAATTTCTTCCGCGCATTTCTTTGGTGTCTTCATTTTTTCGGATTTTAGAATTCGAATGTGTAACATGTTCGAATTCTAAAATAAAAAAAAAAGGCGCGCAAGAACTGTTTGGAAGATGATGGTGTTGGAACAAAATGTGTTTAACAAGAAACCTTTAGAGTTTTAATGATAACAAGGTATTAAAAATTGTCAATTGGACTAGCTAATATTTGTTCAAGTGTACAGGACCATAGTTAAAAATTTACATCATATAAAGGTTCTGAAGAACAAAAGAGAGCTAAGGAATCAAGAAAAGGAAGCTTTAAAGCGTCTGAAGAGAATTGCTCCTGAAGACAAAAAGTGCTCCTGAAGACAAAGTGCTCCTGAAGATGATGACGTCATCAGAAGCGACTTTATCAGAAGCTGATAATCACCAGAAGCTGAAGATTCAAGAATTAACATTTCAAAAGTTGTCTATTGGAATCAAAAGGAATGCAGAAGACTGGGAATGCAACACAACGATCATTTTTGTGAAGATTTGATGACATTGGATGCTTATCTTCAAAGAGAGTTGACAAAGTACAAACTGTACGAAGTGTACAACCACTATCCCCACTACTCTGCAGTGTCCCCGCTACAAGACAAGAAAACAGCTCCAGAATATAGCTACACCTGCATAGATGTTCCTTCACAATAGGAATGGATTTCAAATTGGTTCTTCATAGGACAACAACCAAAGCAGGCAAAAGATCATAGGTGATTGATCAAAGCTTCAACAACGACTCTTTTGATGTGCTGGCAATTTCACAACGTTTCTTTCACACCTCTATATAAAGGAGTGAAGACTCGGAGATTGGTAATGCTGAACACAAGACTCAACAACATTTTACAAGTGCCAAAACTCTGCTGAATTTTTTTTGCATTCACTTAGAATTTTTGTTTCTCAAAGTTCATATCTTAGAAATTCTTAAGTCTTAGAGTCTTATCTGATTTGTATTGTGAGCACCTCTGATTGTATATCAAGTGTTCAAACTCAAACATCTTTCTATGTAATTTTGTTTGTTTAGAAGTCTCTTGCAGTTGTGCTTGAGCATAGAAGTCTCTTGCAGTTGTGCTTGAGCATAGAAGTCTCTTGATTATGTTCTTGAGCATAGAAAGACTCTGCAAAGTGTGCTTGAGCAAAGGAAGTCTCTTGATGTGTGCTTGAGCAATTGTAATTAGATATTACATTTTAGTGAACTCTCCTTGGAAGTGCAAGAGGGACTGGACTACTTCCGGATTGTGGAAGGAAACATTATAATTGCTTTGTGTCTTTCTTCTTCTCTCTCTGTTTTTATCTGCTGCATTTAGACTCTGAATATCACATCAGAAGCTGTCTCACTTAGCTTCTGACTAATGTGCTTCAGTTAGGAGAAACGAAGAAAAATCAAACACAATTCAACCCCCCTTCTTGTGTTTTTCTCACCTTTAATTGGTATCTAGAGCCTTGGCCTGTTGTCTTAACACTTAACAGTGTAACATAAAAAGATCTGAGAAAAACATGTCTAGTGGTACTTTTGTCTCTGGATCTGGACCTGATCATACTACTGTTGCATATGATTATGGTGACAACAAGAAATCCAGCGTAGGATAGATTCCTAAGTTCAATGGAGACGCTGAAGAATTTTCTTGGTGGAAAACCAACTTCTAAAGCTATGTCATGAGTTTAGATGAAGAACTATGGTACTACTTAAAGAAGGTGTTGGTGACTTGGTTCTTGATGAAGAAGGAGCTGCTGTTGATAGGAGGAAACATACTCCTACTCAGAAGAAGATTTACAAGAAGTATCATATTATCAGAGGAGCACTTGTCACCGCTATTCCTAAAGCAGAATATATGAAGATGAGTGACAAGTCAACTGCTAAAGCAATGTTTGCTTCTCTTTGTGCTAATTATGAAGGCAGCAAGAAAGTCAGAGAAGCAAAGGCTCTTATGCTGGTTCATCAGTATGAGTTTTTCAAGATGAAGGATGATGAAACTATTGAGGAGATGTACTCAAGGTATCAAAACCTGGTCTCTGGACTTCAAATACTGAAGAAGAGTTGTGTTGCTTTTGATCATGTGAGCAAGATACTCAGAAGTTTGCCTGCTAGATGGAGACCTAAGGTGACTGCCATTGAGGAAGCTAAAGATTTAAACACTTTAAGTGTTGAAGATCTTTCATGAGTTAAGTCTTAATGAACATGAGTCTACTAAGAAGAGTAAATCAATAGCTCTTCCATCCAAAGGCATGTCATCAAAAGCTCTCAAAGTAGTTGAATCTGAAGAAGAAGAGCCATCTGGTTCAGACTCTGAAGAAGATGCTGCTGAGATGGCTATGCTCTCCAACAGACTACAGTATCTGGCGAAGAAGAATAGAAAGTTTCTAACCAGAAGGAGTAACTCCAGAAGCTCAAAGAGAGAAGATTAAAAGGGTTGCTTAAACTGTAAGAAGCATGGACATTTCATTGCTGATTGCCCTGATCTTCAGAAAGAGAAGTCAAAGGACAAGTCAAAGAAGTCGACTTTCAAACCAAGCAGATTCAAAAAGCAGATTAAACAAAGTTTAATGGCCACCTGGGATGATTTGGAAAGTGAATCTGGATCTGATAAAGAGGAAGCTGATGAGGATGCAAAGATAGTTGTTGGGTTAGTAGCTACAGCAACTTCAGAAGCTGGATCAGATTCAGACTCAGAAGAAGAAAATGAGGTATATTCTAAAATTCCCAAAGAAGAATTGATTAAGTCTCTTAAAGAACTCCTTACACATTTTGAAGTAAGAACCAATGAGTTGAAGGATTTAAAAGAAAAATATGTTGATTTAATGAAACATCAAGAATCAACTCTATTGGATCTGAAGGCTTCTGAAGAAGGACTTAGAGGCTTTGACTTCATTTGTAAAACTTATGAAGATAAGCTCAGGTTATTATGTCAGAAGCTACAAGAAAAGTGTAATGGAAAACCTTTAAGCAACCACGAGATTGCTCTTGAAGATTTTATCATGTCTGACATTGACAGAAGCAGAGTTGCTTCTATGATTTATAGCATTTACAAGAACAATGGCAGAGAAATTAGTTTTTTAGAAGTGAAAACTAATGAAACCAATCTTAAATCCTGTTGTGAATGCATCAAGGAAGGATTGAAAACAGTTTTTGTACCTTAAGGTGTAAAAGGTGAAACTGTGGTTCTGTCAGAATCTAAAGCTTCTGGCTCTAAGGCTAAGATTGCATCAAAGCCAGAGAACCTTAAGTATAAGGTTGTGACTAACTCTGAATCCAAGACCTCAAAGATCAGGATTCTGAAGAGATCAGAATTTGTCCCTCAGAGTCTGTTGAAACCAGAATCTAAGATCCTAAAGTCTGGTATTCAGAAGAACAAAACAGTCTCTACTTCTGAAATACCAAAACCAAAAGGTGTTAAACCTAAGGTGATGGTTAATCAGAAGCAACCTAAATCACATCATAAGGAACAAAAACTGAAGAGTAGAACTTCAAGTACTAACCTTCCAGGACCCATAGCACAATGGGTACCTAAATCTAAATTTGTGAAAAATGCAGATATGTCTAAAAGCAATGCCAAAGCAAAAATCATGGTACCTAGACAGCGGTTGCTCAAGACACATGACAGGAGAGAAGTCCATGTTCCTCAACCTAACAATGAAAGAAGGAAGAAATGTGAAGTTTGGAGGAAACCAGTCTGGCAAGATCATTGGTACAGGAACTATTGGTAAATCCTCTACCTCAATTAATAATGTATGGTTGGTAGATTGTATTGAACATAACCTTTTGAGCATTTGCCAATTTTGTGACAATGGTTATGATGTGTTATTTTAAGAAGCCAACTGTACTGTAATCAACAAGGAAGACAAATCCATTGTGTTCAAGGGAAAGAGAGTGAAAAATGTCTATAAAATCAATTTTACTGAACTGGTTGACCAGAAGGTCATTTGCCTTTTGTCAATGAATGATAAGAAATGGATGTAGCACAGAAGGTTGGGACATGCTAACTAGAGATTAATCTCTAAGCTTAGTAAGTTACAACTTATCAAAGGCCTTCCTGATATATATTATCATTCAGATGCACTTTGTGGTGCATGCCGGAAATGAAAGATTGTGAAATCATCTTTTAAATCTAAAGACATTGTTTCAACCTTCAGACCCTTAGAACTACTCCATATTGATTTATTTGGACCAGTCAGTACTGCATCCTTATATGGAAGTAAATATGGATTAGTCATTGTTGATGATTATAGCAGATGGACTTGGGTGAAATTCCTGAGAAGTAAAGATCATGCATATGATGTATTCAATAACTTCTGCACATAAATTCAATCTGAAAAAGAATCAAAGATTTTGAAAATCAGAAGTGATCATGGTGGAGAATTTGAAAATAAGCCATTTGAAGCTTTTTGTGAAAAACATGGAATTTTCCATGAATTCTCTTCTCCTAGAACTCCACAACAAAATGGGGTTGTAGAAATAAAGAATTGAACTTTACAAGAAATGGCCATAACCATGATCCATGAAAACTATTTAGCAAAACATTTTTGGGCAGAAGCAGTGAATACAACATGTTATGTCCAGAATAGGATCTATATCAGACCTATCTTGGAGAAAATAGCATATGAACTCTTTAAAGGAAGAAAACCCAATATTTCTTACTTTCATCAATTTGGATGTACATGTTACATTCTGAATAACAAGCTCTACCTAAAGAAATTTGATGCCAAGGCCCAAAGAGGAATCTTCTTAGGTTACTCTAAAAGGTCAAAGGCATACAGAGTGTATAATTCAGAGACACTCTGTGTTGAAGAACCTATGCACGTTAAATTTGATGACAAAGAGCTTGAAGATAAAACTTCAAAGCAAGATGAAAGTTTTGCAGAGATACAGGTTCCTGAAGATACTCCAGAACCTGATCAGATTGCGGAATCTGAAGATAGTCCTGAAGCTGAACCCACATCAGAAGCTCAAGATGAAGCTGCTTTTGATGAAGCACAAGATGGCTCAACTCAAGCAGATCCTCCCAGAAACACATTCAAGCACAAGTCTTCACATCCTGAGGATCTAATCATTGGAAACAAAGATAGTCCTAGAAGAACAAGATCATACTTCAGACAAGAAGATTCAATGATTGGACTGATATCAATGATTGAACCTACAACAGTTGATGAAGCACTTTCAGATGATGGATGGATCTTAGCTATGCAAGAAGAGTTGAATCAATTTCAAAGAAATGATGTGTGGGATCTGGTACCCAAACCTCAGCATAAGAACATTATTTGAACAAAATGGGTATTCAGAAACAAGTTGAATGAGCAAGGAGAAGTAAGAAGAAATAAAGCAAGACTTGTTGCACAAGGGTATAGTCAACAAGAAGGCATTGATTATACTGAAACATTTGCTCCAGTTGCAAGATTGGAAGCAATCAGGTTACTTCTTTCCTATGCAGTTAATCATGGCATAATATTATATCAAATGGATGTCAAGAGTGCATTTCTTAATGGTGTCATAGAAGAAGAAGTTTATGCCAAACAACCTCCTGGTTTTGAGGATCTTAAGCATCCTGATCATGTTTATAAACTGAATAAATCACTTTATGGCTTGAAATAAGCTCCAAGAGCTTGATATGATAGACTAAGTAATTTCTTAATCAAAAATGATTTTAAAAGAGGTCAGGTTGACACAACACTATTTAGAAGGACCCTTGGGAAAGATATTCTTGTTGTGCAAATATATGTTGATGATATAATATTTGGTTCTACTAATGTATCTCTTTGCAAGAAATTTTCTAAGTTAATGCAGGATGAATTTGAAATGAGCATGATGGGAGAGCTGAAGTTCTTCCTTGGCATTCAAATTAATCAATGCAAAGATGGAGTGTATGTTCATCAAACAAAGTATACAAAGGTGCTTCTGAAGAAGTTCAAGCTTGAAGATTGTAAAGTGATGAACACTCCGATGCATCCTACATGCACCTTAAGCAAAGAAGAAGAAGGAGCAAAAGTAGATCAGAAGCTGTACAGAGGTATGATTGGTTCCCTGTTATACCTCACTGCATCTAGGCTAGATATTTTATTCAGTGTATGCTTGTGTGCAAGATTCCAATCAGATCCTAGAGAATCTCATTTGACTGCTGTCAAGAGAATCTTCAGGTATCTGAAAGGAACAACTAATCTTGGACTCCTTTATAGGAAATCCTTAGATTATAAGCTAATTGGATTCTGTGATGCTGACTATGCTGGTTATAGGATTGAAAGAAAGTCAACCAGTGGTAATTGTCAATTTCTGGGTGATAATCTTATATCCTGGGCTAGCAAAAGACAAACAACTATTGCTATGTCTACAACAGAAGCAGAATACATTTCAGCTGCAAGTTGTTGTACACAACTACTTTGGATGAAACATCAGTTGAAAGACTATCAGATTATTGCTAACAATATTCCCATTTATTGTGATAATACTGCTGTTATTTATTTGTCTAAAAATCCAATTTTGCATTCAAGAGCTAAGCATATTGAACTCAAACACCATTTTATGAGAGATTATGTTCAAAAAGGAATTTTAGATATACAATTCATTGATACTGAGAATCAATGGGCTGATATATTTACTAAGCCTTTAACTGTTGAAAGATTTGATTTTATAAACAAAAATTTGAACATGCACTTTGTGTCTGATTAAAAGCTTGCTTGCTCCTGAATAGGATTTTAGGTTCTTAAGTTTGTTCAGAAGTTGTGGTCCATCAGAAGCTCTTTATTGAGGTTCTGAAAAAATGTGCTTCTGATGATGACGTCAGCATCTGAAGTCCAGAAGCTGGATTTTGTGCTTCTGAATAGTAGAGTTAGTGGAAATGCTGGAAGTTACTTTTTGGTAGCACTGGCCCACTAACTTGGTAGTTACTCTAAGAACTTCTGACGTGACTTATCTGTATTGATGTATAACTTAAAAGGGCAATGATGCGTTTATGCTTTGAAAGTACAATCACGCGCCCCCCAAATGTCATTAATGTTATGTTTGTTTGTCCCCATTGAATTGCAAACGTTTTTACTCAAAACACTTCGTCAATTCACACACTACTCACTTCACAACAAACACTTTCTTCTTTCAACCTTCTCATTGCGAAGTAAGCGCAATTCCAGTTCTCAAACCTTAGAACGCTAAAACTTCATCTTCATCATCAATGGCATCATCCAGTTCTAAGCAAGTAATTTCAGCATCAACTTCCAGCATGCAACATCAAGGTGCTCCTGAATCTACTTCACAAGAGACCCCTGCCTACAAAATCAGAGGAAGAACCATGGAATTAGAAGAATGGCAGTTAAAGGTTCAAATAGAGAATCCTGTGGATTTTGAATCTTTAGCTTTCCATGGGTGCGACATCAAAGGCTACTATGAAGCACAAGGACTCATGCCATACTTCAAAATGTTGAATGGACCAACATACAAAGCATTGGTTAAGCATTTCTGGGTTAGAGCATCGGTGTATGATAAAGATGCTTCAAAAGCTGAAGAGAAGCAGAAGGTTTTGATTGATCCCTCTCTGGCTCGGAAGACGAGAGCAGAAATGGGTTTGGAACCATACATTGGAATAGAGATAAGATCAAGCGTCCTGGGAATTCCAGTTTTCATTGCTGAATGGCAAATAGCATCTATCCATATTCAACTCCGAAATTCCAAGAGTGTATGCTGATTTAGGCATTGAGAAGAAGGTGTTACTGAAGATACAAAATGAGAAACTGCTCCCAAAAGGTGGTGGTGGTGATCAATCTTCATTGGGACAGAAAGTCTTTTTACATCACTTTATTGAGCATCATAAAATGAATGTGGCTAAATACTTCTTCAAGTATATGGTTAAGGAGCTGAATGAGAGTCAACTAAAGAAGAGAGTCTGGGTTCCTTATGGGAGGCTCATATCAGAAATCCTTCATCAAGGAGGGATTCTGGACTTAATCAGTAGTGTTGAAGCTGTCTTAGATGAGTTTCTTGATACTAAGACTGGGAAGTTCATCAATGTTCATACCCTCAAGCATATGAAGCTGATCAGTACTGTCACCAAGCTCAAGACTGATTTGAGTGAATCCAGAGCTGCATCTGATCTCATGAAGGATTTTCCACCCATCTGCAAGAAGTATCCTATTGATGTTCAGATGAACTTCATCAAGGATTATTATGAGACATATAATAAGGTCATCAGGCTAGAGGATGTACCTGAAGAGATGTATGGTGGTGCCCTGCCAATTGCTAAGGGTAGGAAGTCTAAGAGAAAGGCAACCACCAAAGAAGAATATTTGGAAGCTGAGCAACCTTCCAATAAGGCTAAGAAAGGGAAGGTAGCCCCTGAGAAACTGAAGATTGGTGGTTCTGGTTTACCATTAATTGAGGAAGAAGTTCAGGACCTGGACACTGATGTGATCCTGAATAGGAAGACAAGGAGTGGCAAAGCTGCTGCTTCTTCAGATGTGATTGCTCCTAATCAACCTCAAATACCTAAGAAGAAAAGGAAACCTGCAATGAGAAAGATCAAGGAATCTCCCTATGTGATTGAGGAAGTAGAAGACGTTGAAGCCTTAATTGATCTAGTTATAAGGGAGATGAACAAGAAGAAGGCTGAAGATGCTGCTGCTGAAGCTCTTCAGAAGGCCTTAGAGCTGTCAAAGCAGATTGAGGTTCCTGCATCTAACTTTGTCAGAAAAGAAGCTGATGCTGTTGCTGCAGAAGCTATTCAAGTGACATCAGAAGTAGAGAACTTGTTGATAGTTGTAAGCAGTTCTGAAGATGTTAAGAAGGTTTTTGTTGCTGAGCCAGAAGCAGTATTCAATGTAGCATCAGATTCATCCTCCCTATCCTTATCCTTATCATCATCATCATCATCATCATCTACTGATTCTGATGATATACCTATAGGACAACATTACCCAAAACTTACAAAAATCCAATCAACAACAACCAAGATCTACAAAAAGCCCTCTCAGACAATTAATTTTGAACCTATGGCTCCTCTCATTTATGAGAAAATCAGTGAAATGTCTGAGAGAAGAAACCAAATCTGTGAAAGATTACCCCTCAATCACCCTCTCCAACCTCAAATTATCCAACCCCTCAACATGGTTGTACCTGGTGAGGTTAGTACAAACTCAGAAAGAACCTCTGAAATAGCTTATGAGGCAGTTGCTAATGAAGAAGTTATTTCAGAAAGCCCCCAACAACAACCACCTGAACCACAAATGGCCCCTTCAACTAGCTCTAGCCAAATCTTATCTGAACAAACCGTTCCTGTGCAAACAACCTTCATTCAACCTTCCCGACAATTGACCATTCCAGTTTCTGAACAAACTCAACCCCACCTCCAAATCAGATTCAAACTCTTAGTGTTTCTGATCAACCATCAACTTCATCTGACATTCAGATTCTTGAACAACAACCTTTAGACATCCTGGAATCTGACTACATTGAATCTGAGTTACTCAAGATCAGCTCAGAAATGCAATCTCTAGTGCAACTAAGAAGAGTTCCAACATTGACTGTTGTCTATGAGGACCGTTGGATATCCTTGAAGAGCAAAGCTTCTGAACTGATAGATGATGTGAGCAAGAAATGTCTGAGGATCCAAGCTGATGCAGTAAGAAGATATTTGCGGCATATGCATTTAGCTGAGCAAGCTAGAGGTCCAATTCTGTTGCTAGCAAATGAACCCGTCTATCCAGAATTAGAGTATGTATCAAGAGAAGCAAAGGTGTACAAGATGCTAAAGCAGAAAATAGTAAAACAACAGGCTAGAGAAGATTCTCTCCTTCAGAGGCAGTTAGCTCTTGAGGAAACGGTTAAGAAACAAGATGAGCTCATGAAGAAGCAATCTGAGGAGATGGCTCGCATGATGGCATTGATTCAACAACAACAAAAACCCAACCCTTAGATGCACACCATGTTGTTTAGTTTCTTTAGTGTTTTTGCTGCTATCTTTTATGCTTCTGAACTTTATCTTAGCTTTGAACTCTTTTTGCTTATGATTAATATTGATTGTCATCTCTTGTTTATATACTTTTCTTAAGATATGCTCTGATTTACTTTGATTTTATATTTTTAAGATGGTTAATATGTTATGATTATGTGGTTATAGTCCTCTGAACCTTTACTTTATGTTTTTCTCATCTCTTCTTTTTGTTTACTTTCTTTTTGCTAATGACAAAAGGGGGAGTATATGTGATAGTATTTAAAGGCTCTGAGCCCCATTAATGATATTTGAAAATTATTTTGAAAAACTTCTATCATTCTTACCTGAAAGGTATAAGCTCTGAACGTAAGAAGGAGTATCAAATTTCAAATAAAATTAATTGAACCATTCTTCTTATCTATAATCTACTTCTTTTCATTATTGAAATATTATTGTGCGATAAAAGAATTTAATTAACCTGGATAGGACTTAGGGGGAGCTTACAAACCTCCCCTTCAAGACTATCAGACTCAGGGGGAGTCAGAGCTTACAAACCTCAGATTCTGAGCTTACAAACCTCAGAACCCCAAAGTCAACTTGTTAATTAGATTAACAACAATTGATCAAATTTTAAATACTATTGTTTGTCATCATCAAAAAGGGGGAGATTGTTGGAACAAAATGTGTTTAATAAGAAACCTTTAGAGTTTTGATGATAACAAGGTATTAAAAATTGTCAATTGGACTAGCTAATATTTGTTCAAGTGTATAGGACCATAGTTAAAAATTTACATCATATAAAGGTTCTGAAGAACAAAAGAGAGCTAAGGAATCAAGAAAAGGAAGCTTTAAAGCGTCTGAAGATAAGTGCTCCTGAATACAAAAAGTGCTCCTGAAGACAAAGTGCTCCTGAATATGATGACATCATCAGAAGCTGAAGTTCATCAGAAGTAAGTTACTCAGAAGCGACTTTATCAGAAGCTGATAATCACCAGAAGCTGAAGATTCAAGAATTAACATTTCAAAAGTTGTCTATTGGAATCGAAAGGAATGCAGAAGACTGAGAATGCAACGCAACAGTCATTTTTGTGAAGATTTGATGGCATTGGATGCTTATCTTCAAAGAGAGTTGAAAAAGTACAAACTGTACGAAATGTACAACCACTATCCCCACTACTCTGCAGTGTCCACGCTACAAGACAAGAAAACAGCTCCAGAATACAGCTACGCCTGCAAAGATGTTCCTTCACAATAGGAATGGATTTCAAATTGGTTATTCATAGGACAACAACCAAATCAGGCAAAAGATCATTGGTGATTGATCAAAGCTTCAACAACGACTCTTTTGATGTGCTGACAATTTCACAACGTCTCTTTCACACCTCTATATAAAGGAGTGAAGACTCAGAGATTGGTAATGCTGAACACAAGACTCAACAACAATTTACAAGTGCCAAAACTCTGCTGAAATTGTTCTGCATTCACTTAGAATTTCTGTTTCTCAAAGTTCATATCTTAGAAATTCTTAAGTCTTAGAGTCTTATCTGATTTGTATTGTGAGCACCTCTGATTGTATATCAAGTGTTCAAACTCAAACAACTTTTTGTGTAATGTTGTTTGTTTAGAAGTCTCTTGCAGTTGTGCTTGAACATATAAGTCTCTTGCAGTTGTGCTTGAGCATAAAAGTCTCTTGATTGTGTTCTTGAGCATAGGAAGTCTCTTGATTGTGTTCTTGCAAAGTGTGCTTGAGCAAAGGAAGTCTCTTGCTGTCTGCTTGAGCAATTGTAATCAGATATTACATTTTAGTGAACTCTCCTTCGAAGTGCAAGGGGGACTGGACTACTTCCGGATTGTGGAAGGAACCAGTATAATTGTTTTGTGTATTTCTTCTTCTCTCTATCTGTTTTTATCTGCTGCATTTAGATTCTGAATATCACTTCAGAAGCTGTCTCACTTAGCTTCTGACCAGTGTGCTTCACTTTAGGAAAAATGAAGAAAAATCAAACACAATTCAACCCCCCTTCTTGTGTTTTTCTCACCTTCAGATGGATGGGAAAATAAATTATTCAATAATTGGTTGAAATGAATGGGTGATTCACTAATTTATAAAATAAATTGAAAGAATTATGTACATAAAATATGTTACCAACCATTTACTTTGCTTTCTAGCACTGATATGAATTGCTTTCTTTGACCACTCAAACTTATCCCACTCACTAACCCGGCCATCATAGTGGAATAACGCAATGGTGAAGTTTTCTGAGAACTATAATAATGTTACGACCAAGAGTTATACAATGAGAAAAATAAATTAAAAAGATTAGCACATGCTCATAATAACAAATTAGAAAGATCAACAAAATTAATTAATGCAGGGTTGAAAGAGAAATGAAACCTTTCTTACTGCAGCATCAATGTTGTCTCTCTGGTCATAACCAACGGTAAAAGTAACAAGATACATTGGTCTGATAGTTAGGTCCTATAAGTGCCACCTCAATCAAGAAAAGAGTCAAATTAGAGAATATGCAATTGTAACTCATAATTTGTCCATAATCTAAGAAAAAAGATTATTCGGTATGCAAAGAACTCATAATTTATTCTAGCTTATGCAGCTTAATATCATGAGTCTAACTTGTTTTGTAACAATTTTTTTGTCTATTTTGAGTTAGGAACTACATGCATGTGAACTTCAATTCATTATGGTTCTAGAGAAACTACCAAGTTTTAACAAATGAATCACCATGTAGTTTCTCTAGTACGATAATGAATTGAAGTTCACATATATGCAGTTTTGGCGAACCATAGTTTGAATCCCATGAAAATGACGTCCATACTCAACATTTAGTAGTGTCCAACGAGCTTTAAACAATGTTGAGTCACACTTTTTTTTTCCCTCAATGTTTGTGCACTACAAAATTATTTGTTATCTATGTGGCCTTGACACTCCGGGTTGAAATTGTGTCAAGTGTCCAACACTAACATAAAACTTACGTATATAGTTACATTCAATCCACTTCATTTTCTCAAATATTACCATTGTGAGTGTTCATGTTGTGGTTAGCGTCCGCCTTTCTTAAATTCCATTTTTATTCTTTGGAAAAAGATAGGTAGACACCTTTTTTTTATACACCTCTCATGTACATCTCATGTGATAGGGGTATTTTAGTAATTTCACATCACATCATCACCCTTTTCATCTCTTCTTTCAATGTTTTTGCCACATGTCACAAATGTGTGTGGGTGTAAAAGGGTGTATGCCACCTAAGGTGGTTCATGTATAAGAGCTCTTATTCTTTATAACTTATTATTCATTCTCCTACACAAAAGCTAATTTAATTCACTTTCTGAGTAATCGTTCAATATTTTGATACAACGTAGTAAGAAATTATACATTTAACTATGTTTGTTTGTGACAAATAATAGTTTTATTTTAAATTAAAATGCAGATTTTTCATTAAGGTAATGTGAATTTGCATACCTGATGTGGTTGACCCCATAACCGACGAAGATATAAATCTGATTGTGATTCAACAATTCTAGGAGGTAGCCTTTCAGCTCCTCGAGGGTTTGTAAGTACCCAAATCTACATCATAATAAAATGTACCTATTTATTTATAAATGCAACATTCTAATGTTTGAAATGATATACAATGCAGTAATACTATTAGTTGTGATTTTAAATTGAATTCCACAATTGCAGTCAATATAAAAGGTTTTGATGTTCCACAATGACATTAAAACACAATTTTGACTGCATTTTGCCACAATATAAAGATTTGCAGTGTAACAAGAATCACAACTGAAAACTATGCTACTAGTAATACACTAATGTGACATCGCTTTCTAATATTCTCTTTAATACCGATCCGTTTGAAAACACATGTATCCCATTAATTCATGTAGGTCTTATTTCTTATGTTTTTTTTTTTTTTTTTTTTTTAGAATTAGCAAAATTTATTCACAAGGAGCGCGTGTATGTAACACAACTAAAACTCGCGATCAGCAATAGCAATTACAAGAGGCACTGATAGACCATAAACCCCAAAACCACAACAGCAGACCGAAAAAACCCCAGCAAAACAGAAAAAAACTGCTGTCAACAAAAACCAGAAACCGTCCAGCAGCAAAACAGTACACCAGAACTGCATACAGCAAACACCACATACCCCAGCCTCAACCTCCGCAATACCGAAACAGCCCCATTAACTCATGAGACACTCTCTTGGGAACCAACACCATTCATAAAACAAACTTGCCGGCACCTTCAAACGACTCAACATCCACGTCCACGACAAAACCTTAATCGCCTCCGCTATATCCGTCGCCCCAAAAATTAAATTGTTAAAAATGCGATCATTTCTCGCCCTCCAAATACTCCAAACCGTGGCATACCCAAATCAACATGTACGCTTTACAAACCTTCTTATTTGTCTAGGCCCCGTTCCAACCTTCTTATTTATTATGTTTTGGGATACATTTTCAAAAAAGCGGGATGTGCGCATGAATTTCGATCAATGATAAAAATTATCGACCAAGTGCGCTAGAAATTATTTTTCTACCAAGATATGTTGAATATTTTCATCAAATAAAGTTAAAAAAAAGGGCAAACCGGTGCACTGAAGCTCCGCATACGCAGGGTCCGGGAAGGGGTCCCACAATTTGGTGTATTGTACGCAGCCTTACCCTGTTTTTACACAAGAGGCTGTTTCCAGGACTTGAACCCGTGACCTTACAGTCACATGACAACAACTTTACCAGTTGCGCCAAGGTTACCCCTCTCATCAAATAAAGTTATGATGAAAAGAAAAAAAAAAAAAAAGAGTATAGAACCATACCTTTGTCTTCTCATCGACTTTGGGAAGCTCATTGTACAAGTTTCTATCACCTCTAAAGGAAGCCAAAGCATCCCAAATAGAATTGGTTTGAATTTTGGAGTACTTATCCTCAACATATGTGAGATCAATGGACGGGAATAGGCTTGATGGGAGATTCATCTGACAAATAATATATATTGCATGAAAACATAATTCACACTGTTAGAGTAATTAAATGAAATGCCATAATGATATGTATATATGGTGCAAGATTACAAACCTTAGTCAATGATATTGTTGGAAATGATACTCCTACAAAGAAGCCAAAAACAACTCCAACAATGGCTGCTATTATGAACTTCATTGCTTCATTAGGTTTTTTAATATTTCCACTGCAGGACAAAACATAAATTTGTTATATTACTTACATGCAAATTTCTTTGCTACTTCTATTTTTTGTTTTTTTTTTTCAAGTGAGAAAGAAAGAGTAACATATATTCATGTCATACCTTCTTGTTGGAGTTCCCATTGTACGATCAATATCTTTTGAGGTAGGCACTCATTGACTATATGCAATATGCCTTTTCGAAGGAATCTTATATATGCATCCAAATAATCACCCCTGAAAATCTTATACATGTAAATAGGGCCGTCTTAAACAATCCGGAGGCCTTAATGCGATCTTAAAAATTGGCTCCTCCAATAAAAAAACATACTAAAAACTCTCCAATTGTAAAACCATTTGAGATCACAAGAAATTGAAAACATGAACCATAACTGTCTCTATTTCAACAGCCATCAGAAGTAGAAAATTGAATAATAAAAAATCTACAATAACCATGATGTAAACCCTATTTTCAAATCAACCTTTCCAATTGTTTTAATTTTCTAAAAAATTATAATTGAATAATGAAAATTTGAATGTAAACATCATCGATGGAAAAAAGTAAAAATTACCTTCCGTGAATTTTTTTATCAAGAATTTGATAAAACAACTTCTGTGAATTCTTTGGAATGTGAAGTTACACAGGCGGCAGGCATACGGTATGCAGTTATGCTTTATTTTGTTGTTAGATTGATAGTGCGATGAGGCAACTGCTTCTTGATGAGGCCGAAATTACAGAAGACTCAGCAACCCTAAATCAAGAGTATCTCTATCTACAATATAAACAAATCATGTTTCAAAAAAAAAAAAAAAAATATAAACAAATCAAATCTTCCCTATTATAAAGTACATGTGGCTTTGCTATAGACTATGAATATGAGCTTTCAAATCTCCTCATATCTCTCCTTTTTCGTCGCTTGAAAATGGAAACGTCATGAATTTGTGGTAACTGTTATCAATCATTAAAAATCACACCATATCAATTAAATTAATTTTACATAATTCTATTTTTTTTTATTCAAACAAAATTGGCAGCATATAATGTCAATTCCTCGGACAATCCTTTCTAAGCTTCATTCCTCAGGCTGCAACTTATTTTAGTTTTGAGCTTCATTCTATAATCAATATATAATATAATGAATGAAAATTCTTATGGTAGAAGATGAGTTTGAGTACAAGAATGCTTTTATGAATTCAATTGTGATATCCATTAGAGAGATATATGTGAGCAAGCATGCTTATTTTTTGACAAAATTATTTTTTTGTCCCTTAAAAAAAAACATTTTTTTTTTGACAAAAAAATTATTTTTGGCACGGGGTTTTAGGCTAATAAGAAAACATGGAGGCCCCTTCAAAAAAAAAGAAAACATGGATGTGGTATTTATGAATCCTGATTTTATTTAATTTTTTTCTTTTAACATTTACGATTCATGTGTATTAAAAAATGATTTTAATTGGTTGACAATTTAAAGAAACTTTACACCGACAAAACATTTTAATTAAACTCTAAAAAATTATATAAAACAACAGTTAAAATGAAATAATCAAAAATTTATTTGTTAAAGATTTGTTTGAGTGTTCCGCATATTTACGGCACACTTTTCTTTGGATGTTGCTACTAAAGTCTCCTAGCCTAGCATTCCTTGTGCTAGCTAGGATTCTTTACGTTTTGAATAAAATTTCATTTTAGATTCTTAAAAAAAAACTCTACAATACATTCAAATCCATTTAATGGAAAAATAATTTTCACAACAAAACAGTAGTATAATGGGAATATATTCACAGCAGATTAATTGCCCATAAATAGGAATATGATTATAGTTGGAACAATCAAATTAAAATATTACATTGTTATAAACTCATGGAAATACCGCTTGCCGATTGACCTTTTAATCTTTAGTTTATATATCAACTCTTTTAGCTAGCCGATTGACTCTTTCAAAAATAAAAAATGACATTGTTTTAAACTAAAACCCATTGACCCGTGTGTTACAAAAGAACAAATATAGCGCAAATATGAAAGTAAATACTTTACTTGAACCGAAAAATAATATAATTCAATTCATAAAATAAATTGCCACAAACGTTTTTAATGTACCATATTAAACAATTTCCATGACATCAAACCTGTTAGGGTAACATAACATATAAATTTAATGGCGTAGTTTATTGAAGAAAAGAAAATCCAACGTCTGTCGACATAAAAATAGTACCGATATGCAATAACAACAATACTACAAAACAAAGTGCTACACATTACGGAAAACTTCTCTATAGACCACATTTGATATCACATCAGTATCTTGACCGTCCTCATCATTGATCAATATCATAAAACCATCCCGTGAAGTAACCCTCAATATTGCGACGTACAATTGTCCATGTGAAAAAACAGGAGACGGTAGATAGATACCAACATTTTTCAAAGACTGACCCTGACTCTTGTTAATAGTCATTGCAAATGAGACATACAATGGAAACTGCCTTCGTTTAAACTAAAAAATGAAATTATATTTGGATAAGATTTAGATACCTAGACACAACGCTTTTGCAAGTTGTGCACTTACGACAACGAAGCGTTCCATTGTCAACAGTGACCAATGAAGCACAGTGGGTACATGATCGAAAGTACCACTCAACCCCAGTTTTGATCTCACATATAGTGGCAAGTACCGTACCTTGACACACCTGTAAAAAATTCACCGTCTTTTGCATATAAATTTTGAACATAAATATCAATGATGAATCCAAAACAATATTTAAAAATTTCTAAAATAGACAACTACCTGAGTTGACTCAATCATATATACTTTCGATTGTCATTCTCTTGGTGTTGAGCAAGTCATCTGACAGAGATGCAGAGCAGTTTGTGGAAATCTGGCTAACACTTTGGGTCAATTGGAGCGATGCATTTTTCATGCTGATAAAAGTATACCAATGCCATTAAAAGAATGAAACTCAAGTAGCACAAAGCATAAAAATCACGACAATTAAAGAATGTCAAGCTCCATCTTATATATATATATATATATATATAAACAAACCATATTGAAAGAATGAATGTCTCTCTAATTGATTTACTTAAAATAAATAAAAAATATCATTTAATGAGAGATATAGTAAAAAGTAGTGAGTGAATTCTACTACTAAGTAGATCTTACCACTATTTATTAGTTACATCTGTTCTAAATTTACACCTGTTCTAAATTTACACACTACTTTCTATAAGAATTTACACAATAGAATTTACACCTGTTCTAAGTGTTTAAGGTCATAAATTTTTAGTTTCTACTTTATACAAAAAGTAAATGCTTACCCTGCCATGTAAGCAACAACATCACGTAAATCGCCATTAAGTATCAGCTTAGTCCCAAAAAACGCATTAGCAATTCCCATTGCACCTAGTTTTAACAAATTGAACAGCAAGTGAGCATTATTTGCTATTTCATGGGTGGATATTAATAGAAAGTATAAACTAAAAAAATATGAAATACCCAAATATTTGTGTGTCTTGCAAAACTGCAATATCAATACAGCAGGCGAAGAGTTGTCGTGGTCAGCATAAAAGCTCACAATTTTGTCAGCATGTTCACCCCAAATAGAGCAATCCATACAATTGTTTCTGTAATCAAATATTAGGTAAATCAATGCATCCACACAATGTTTATCAAAATTATATTACATGAATGAGACACAAATAAAAAGATAAAGCTTACTCAGATCTTGCAAAGTGAGATCAATCATTTTGCTCTTCCTGCCCTCCTTTTCAGTTTCCCTTACATCACCCCTTTCAATTACACGACCAATAACATCTGATATTATGTATAGAAAAGTAAAAACAATTGTAAGAATTTTCTTAAGTAGTGCAGAGAGTGATAACTAATGTACAACACACATTCATAATCGAAGTCTTACCAGCAGATGTGTCCTCGACATTTGAAGAGAGAATTTCACTGAATGACATGAACTCAAAAACATTGATAGGAAGATTAGGCAAGTCTTTTTTTGGTAAAACTTGAGTTGTGCATTGTTCCAAGCTTGTATTTGTGCGAAGTTATCTTATATGGACCTTCATTAAAACCGATGATTGCGTTGTGAAGTTGATATGTACCCCTTCCTCAACCATTGACCTGAACTTTGCCACCAAATCTTTTCTAATTGTGGTGTGGATACATCCACCCTATATATGACAACAACAGTAGGAAATATGTGGTTAAAATAATAATAAACTTAAAAGAGGCGCCTTTGACAATTCCATCTAAAAAAGAAAGAAGAAGCACCTAACTGCTCTTATTGCATATATTGTATATTGTATATATTTTTAAAACTTGCAGCATGTTAAATCGAACCTAATCTAACTAACTTATGTCATATTCAACTCAATTATGTTGGAACAACATGTGTTTAAACAATTAACCTTTGAGAGTTTTGATGATAACAAGGTATTAAAAATTGTCAATTTGACTAGCTAATATTTGTTCAAGTGTACAAGACCATAGACAAAATTTGACATCACATATAGGTTCTGAAGAACAAAAAAGAGCCTAGAAATCAACAAAATTGAAGCTTAAAGCATCTGAAGAGAATGCGCTCCTGAAGACAAAAGTGCTCCTGAAGACAAAGGTGCTCCTGATGACGTCATCAGAAGCTGAAGTTCATCAGAAGCAAGTTCATCAGAAGCAACCTCATTAGAAGCTAAAAAACACCAGAAGCTGAAATTCATCATATGGAAGAATTAAATATTCAAAAGTTGTTCAATGGATTCGAAAGCCATCCAGAAGACTGGGAATACAAAGCAACAGTCATTTTGAAAGGATTTGAAGGCATTGGATGCTTATCTTCAAAAAGCGTTGACAAAGTACAATTGTACGAAGTGTACAACCACTACCTCCACTACTCTGCATTGTCTCTGATACAAGACAAGAAAACAGCTCTGTCTGCAATAATGTTCCTTCACAGTGGGAATGAATTTGAAATTGATCCTTCATAGGACAACAACCATATCAGGCAAAAGATCATTGATGATTGATCAAAGCTTCAAACGACTCTTTTTGATGTGCTGGCAATTTCACAACGTCTCTTTCACACCTCTATATAAAGGAGTGAAGACTTAGAGTTTGGTATCAGACTCAACAACAATTTACAAGTACCAAAACTCTGCTGAAATTGTTCTGCATTCAAAGTTCTCTTAGAATTTCTGTTTTCAAGTTTATATCTTAGAAATTCTAGAGTCTTAATACCCTGTATCTGATTTGTATTGTGAGCACCTCTGATTGTATATCAAGTGTTCAGCCTCAAACATTTTTCTGTGTAATTTTGTTTGATTAGAAGTCTCTTGCAGTTGTGCTTGAGCAATAGAAGTCTCTTGATTGTGTTCAGGAGCATAGGAAGTCTCTTGCTTGTGTGCTTGAGCAATTTGAAGTCTCTTGCTAGTTGTAGCAGTGAGCAGTTGTAATCAGATATTACATTTTAGTGAACTCTCCTTGGAAGTGCAAGGGGGACAGGACTACTTCTGGTTTATGGAAGGAACCTGTATAATTGCTTTATGTCTTTCTTCTTCTCTCTCTCTCTCTCTCTCTCTCTCTCTCTCTCTCTCTCTCTCTCTCTGTTTTATCCGCTGCATCTTAGTTCTGATTTTCACTTTAGAAGCAGTTCTCACTTTGCTTTTGATCAGTGTTTTCAGCTTATCATAGAAAAATCTAACACAATTCAACCCCCTTCTTGTGTTTTTCTCACCTTCAATTGGTATCTAGAGCCTTGGTCTGTTGTCTTAACACTTAACGGTGTAGCAGAAAAAGATCTGAGAAAAACATGTCTGGTGAATCTTCCAGTTCTGGATCTAGCAACAATAACAATGTTGTTCCATATGATTATGAGAGCAAGAAATCCAACTTTGGAAAGATTCCTAAGTTCAATGGAAATACTGAAGAATTTTCTTGGTGAAAAACCAACTTCTACAACTATGTCGTGGGTTTAGATGAAGAACTATGGGACATACTTGAAGATGGTGTTGGTGACCTGGTCCTTAATGAAGAAGGAGTTGTTGTTGATAGAAAGAAACATCCTCCTGCTTTAAAGAAACTTTACAAGAAGCATCATATTATCAGAGGAGCGCTTGTCAATGCTATACCTAAAGCAGAGTATATGAAGGTGAGTGATAAATCCACTGCTAAAGCAATGTTTGCTTCTCTCTGTTCTAACTATGAAGGCAGCAAGAAAGTCAAGGAAGCAAAAGCTCTTATGGTTGTACATCAGTATGAGTTGTTCAAGATGAAGGATGATGAAACTATTGAGGAGATGTACTCAAGGTTTCAAACCTTAGCCTCTGCACTACAAATACTGAAGAAGAGTTATGTTGCTTCTGATCATGTCAGCAAGATACTAAGAAGCTTGTCTGTTAGATGGAGACCAAAGGTTACTGCTACTGAGGAAGCTAAAGATTTAAACACTCTAAGTGTTGAAGATCTTCTCAGCTCTCTTAAAGTTCATGAGATTATTCTTAATGAACATGAACCTGCAAAGAAGAGTAAATCTATTTCTATACCATCTAAAGGGAAGTCATCAAAAGCTCTTAAAGTTATTGAATCTGAAGATGAGTAACCTGATGGAGACTCTGATGAAGATCCAACAGAGAAGATGGCTATGCTTTCCAACAAGCTTGAGTATCTAGCAAGAAAGAATAGCAAGTTTCTAAGCAAGAGAGGTGGTTACGAGAGCTCCAAGAAAGAAGATCAGAAGGGTTGCTTCAACTGTAAGAAGTCTGGACATTTCATTTCTAAATGCCCTGATCTTCAGAAGGAGAAATCAAAGGACAAGTCAAAGAAATCAAGTTTCAACATAAGGGAAATTCAGGAAGCAGATTAAGAAGAGTTTAATGGCAACCTGGGAAGATTTGGATAATTACTCTGGGTCTGAAAAGGAAGAAGCTGAAGAAGATGCTAAGGTAGCTATGGGGTTAGTAGCTACTGAGACTTCAGAAGCAGATCCTGACTCAGACTCTAAAGATGAAAATGAGGTATATTCTAAAATTCCCAGAGAAGAACTTGTTGAGTCACTTAAAGAACTCCTTACACACTTTGAACTGAGAACCAATGAGTTGAAAGATTTAAAATAAAAATATGTTAATTTAATGAAATAACAAGAATCAACTCTATTGGATTTGAAAGCTTCTGAAGAAGGACTTAGAGGCTTTGACTTCATTTGTAAAACTGATGAAGAAAAGCTAAAGTATCTTTGCCAGAAGCTACAAGAAAAGTGTAATGGAAAGCCTTTAAGCAAGCATGAGATAGCTCTTGAAGATTTCATTATATCTGGTATTGACAGAAGCAAAGTTGCTTCAATGATCTATAGCATTTACAAAAACAATGGCAAAGGGATTGGATTTTCAGGAGGGAAACCTAATGAAATCAGTCTCAAAGCATGTTGTGAATGCATCAAGGAGGGATTGAAAACCTTTTTTGTACCTGAAGGTGCTAAGTTGGAAACTGGTGCTCAATCAGAACCTAAAGCTTCTAGCTCTAAGGCTAAGAATTTAAAGTGTTGTCTAAAAACTAAGAATTTCAATTTTTTTTACAATATAAATGTAAATCTTAAATTGGTCCTAAAAGTGTTCAAATTACATGAAATGGTTATTATATGATTAAAAGCGCAAAAAATTCGAGTCCAAGCAAGCAAAAAAAATCTAGTAAAAGAAGAACAAACTTGAGGAAAAATTAGTGAATTTCTTCCGCGCATTTCTTTGGTGTCTTCATTTTTTCGGATTTTAGAATTTGAATGTGTAACATGTTTGAATGCTAAAATAAAAAAAAAAGGCGCGCAAGAACTGTTTGGAAGATGATGGTGTTGGAACAAAATGTGTTTAACAAGAAACCTTTAGAGTTTTGATGATAACAAGGTATTAAAAATTGTCAATTGGACTAGCTAATATTTGTTCAAGTGTACAAGACCATAGTTAAAAATTTACATCATATAAAGGTTCTGAAGAACAAAAGAGAGCTAAGGAATCAAGAAAAGGAAGCTTTAAAGCGTCTGAAGAGAAGTGCTCCTGAAGACAAAAAGTGCTCCTGAAGACAAAGTGCTCCTGAAGATGATGACGTCATCAGAAGCGACTTTATCAGAAGCTGATAATCACCAGAAGCTGAAGATTCAAGAATTAACATTTCAAAAGTTGTCTATTGGAATCAAAAGGAATGCCGAAGACTGGGAATGCAATACAACGGTCATTTTTGTGAAGATTTGATGACATTGGATGCTTATCTTCAAAGAGAGTTGACAAAGTACAAACTGTACGAAGTGTACAATCACTATCCCCACTACTCTGCAGTGTCCATGCTACAAGACAAGAAAACAGCTCCAGAATACAGCTACACCTGCAAAGATGCTCCTTCACAATAGGAATGGATTTCAAATTGGTTCTTCATAGGACAATAACCAAATCAGGCAAAAGATCATAGGTGATTGATCAAAGCT
This sequence comes from Medicago sativa, assembly GCF_051527215.1. Taxonomy (NCBI): domain Eukaryota; kingdom Viridiplantae; phylum Streptophyta; class Magnoliopsida; order Fabales; family Fabaceae; genus Medicago; species Medicago sativa. The sequence continues at coordinate 32,084,302 of NC_140755.1, read as the reverse complement.
TCAACAACGACTCTTTTGATGTGCTGTCAATTTCACAACGTCTCTTTCACACCTCTATATAAAGGAGTGAAGACTCAGAGATTGGTAATGCTGAACACAAGACTCAACAACATTTTACAAGTGCCAAAACTCTGCAAAAAATTTTCTACATTCACTTAGAATTTTTGTTTCTCAAAGTTCATATCTTAGAAATTCTTAAGTCTTAGTGTCTTTTTTGATTTGTATTGTGAGCACCTCTGATTGTATATCAAGTGTTCAAACTCAAACATCTTTATGTGTAATTTTGTTTGTTTAGAAGTCTCTTGCAGTTGTGCTTGAGCATAGAAGTCTCTTGCAGTTGTGCTTGAGCATAGAAGTCTCTTGATTATGTTCTTGAGCATATGAAGACTCTTGCAAAGTGTGCTTGAGCAAAGGAAGTCTCTTGATGTGTGCTTGAGCAATTGTAATTAGATATTACATTCTAGTGAACTCTCCTTGGAAGTGCAAGGGGGACTGGATTACTTCCGGATTGTGGAAGGAAACAATATAATTGCTTTGTGTCTTTCTTCTTCTCTCTCTCTCTCTCTCTCTCTCTCTCTCTCTCTCTCTATTTTTATCTGCTGCATTTAGACTCTGAATATCACATCAGAAGTTGTCTCACTTAGCTTCTGACCAGTGTGCTTCAGTTTAGGAGAAACGAAGAAAAATCAAACACAATTCAACCCCCCTTCTTGTGTTTTTCTCACCTTCAATTGGTATCTAGAGCCTTGGCCTGTTGTCTTAACACTTAACAGTGTAACAGAAAAAGATCTGAGAAAAACATGTCTAGTGGTACTTCTGTCTTTGGATCTGGACTTGATCATACTACTGTTGCATATGATTATGGTGACAACAAGAAATCCAGCGTAGGATATATTCCTAAGTTCAATGGAGACGCTGAAGAATTTTCTTGGTGGAAAACCGACTTCTAAAGCTATGTCATGAGTTTAGATAAAGAACTATGGTACTGTTAGCCAATATATTTTACTAGCTGTAATAAATGTGGTCAAAGTATAGTTGACCTAGATTTAAAGAAGATTCGAACAGAGTGTTGTATTGAAAGCAAATATGGGTTCGAAGATGGTAGAAGACTTCGATAAAGCAGTTTTCGAAGGTGGTTATCAACGGTTATTCTTTAAGTCAGTTTGTATTTTAAGTTTGTTTTCAAATAAGTAAAACTGTCGACTTGTGGCAGTTGTAGTTTGAATTTCAAAGAAGTGTAGTTATTTCTAGACTTAGTATAAATAGTAGTTTTTCATAGGAAAAACAGGTCACAATTCCATCATACAAACTTACACTCAAAGTATCCGTATGGAAGCGAGAAACGAGTCACAAGTTGTAATGTATGAATCTGTGTACCAACTCTTATTTAATCAATGCAATTTACCCTTTTTTCTTTAAGTGTTCTTGCACTTTACTTTGTTAAGTTCGATTGAGTTCAAGTGGATTGAATTCGATTGTTTTTATTGTATTTCTTATATTTTCGACACCAAAACACAGAATTTCTAACAACAAGAACAAACACAATATGTCCTAAGATTTACTGGTTGATCTTGCAAGTTACCATGTGTAAACCAGCGGTTGTTTACGAAAATCCAACGTAAACAAATTGGCACACCCGGTGGGACCGTTTGTGTTTTTTGTTTATAGTTTTTGTTAGAGTTTCTTTTAATTCTGGTTTGTTTTGTTGTGTATGCAATTAAGAAACAAGAAATTGCTTCTTAATATGACACGCGCTAACAACCAAAAGAAAACAAATCCAACATCTTCAAATGAAGATGTGGATCAAGTGACGGTTGAAGATGATGTTTCATCCCCAGGGAATGTTAGAACATCACAGGCTGTTCCGATTAGTAATACAGTCACTCAAACATCGTCTCAGGCCATGCCTTCGATGGCCACAGTAATTTCTCAAGCCATACCTTCGATGGTTACCCAAATTTCCCATGATTATCCAAATAATACTTCTATTCAAGGAGTTTGGGATCATAGATCAATGCCATATGGTATGCCATCATCATTGATGCAAGGCTTACAAACTAGTGGTAATATGTTTTCAGAGAATTTAAATGTATCATTACCACAACTTTTTGGTCCTGGGATATCTACAACATATAGAAGTTCCCAACAAAATTTAACCAACGCTTCTATGGCTGCCATTAGGCAAACTATGGAAGAAACTAATCATGATATGGTTAATATGATGACCCAACAAATTGGTACTGTCATAAATCCTTTAATTCGAGACACCAATACTAGTTATCAACGGTTGTCTGATCAAATGGAAAGAATTGCCAATTTCTTTGGCGCTCCACCAATCCAAAATACCCAATTGCCTCAAAATCAAAATTTGAGGGCAATTGAAATAATTGCTGATGAACCAGTGGTTCGAAATCATGAAAATATTGTCCAACCACAAGTAGTACAACCACAAGTTCAGGCAGAACCTGAAAGACAACCCATTTTGGTTAACAGAAACCAAGATGCCGATCAAGTGGTTTTACAAGCCCGTCGAAACAATTTCGATGGTCAGAATAATATAGCGGGTATTGTCGAGGCTTTGTTAGCCCAAAATGGTTTGAATATGGGTTTACATAGACCAAATTTTGTGTCTCCTTTGTCTGAGTATGTTTTAGACGCTGAATTGCCTAGAAATTGGAAAATTCCGAAGTTTACCAAATTTGCTGGAGAAACTAATGAATCTACTGTCGAACACATTGCTAGGTTTCTCATGGAAGCAGGAAATATTGCAGAAAATGAAAATTTGAGAATGAAATATTTCCCAAGTTCTTTGACAAAAAATGCTTTTACTTGGTTTACAACTTTACCTCCTCACTCAATTTATAGTTGGAACCAATTAGAAAAAGCCTTTCATGAACAATTTTACATGGGTCAATCTAAGATTAGTCTGAAAGAATTGGCCAGTGTTCGACGTAAAAGTCATGAGACAATCGATGATTATCTCAATAGGTTTCGTCACCTTAAGGCTAGATGTTTTACTTCTGTTCCAGAATATGAATTGGTCGAAATGGCTGCTGGTGGCCTCGATTATTCTGTTCGAAAGAAATTAGATACCCAGTACCTAAGAGACATGGCCCAATTGGCAGAAAGAGTTCGACAAGTTGAAAGACTTAAAGCTGAAAAAACTAGAACTCATAACAAATTTCCTAAAAAGGAAAAAATTGCCTATATAGAAACAGGAGATAGTGAATCCGAATTTGATTGGGGTTTAGATATCATTGAAGACAATGATATAAACCTAGCAGAATTAAAAGATGGACCTCCATATGCTTGTAAAATGTTGAGGCCATCCAATGGAAAAAATCCTGAAGATCCCAAGAGTGACAAATATCCTTCTAAAACTTATACTTTTGATATTACTAAAAGTGATGAAATCTTTGATCTTTTAGTTAATGATGGCATAATATTAGTGCCACCTAATATGAAGTTGCCTCCTTTGGAACAAAGGAAGAAAAGAGGATTTTGTAAATTCCATGGTTTTTTAGGTCATAACTTATCTCGATGTACTCGTTTCAGGGATTCTGTACAAAAAGCTCTTGACGAAGGGAGGCTGAAATTTGGAGAGAAATCAAAACAGCAAGTGGATGGAGATCCTATGAAAAAGGCAGAGTCCATGTTTGCTGATGTTTCTGCCAATGTGGCAGAATCCATGTTTGCTGGTATTTCTATCAATATGGTGGAAATTTCAGATAATATTGATACAGAAATGGTTACTGAGGACCATCAAATTGAAGAGCCAGTAGTTACTGAAGATCAATTGGCCAAGGAAATGGAGAAAGCATATCCAAAGGCTGAAGAAGATTTGGTTGATTTTTTAAACCGATGTAAAATATCTAACACCAATGCTATGCTTTGTCCTCGATGCAGTGCAGTGTTCGATAAAGAAGCTGCAAAAGCAGTTGAAGGATATCAACCTCAAACAAAACGTAAAGGAGGGTGGTTCGAGAACCGTTCTAAATTTGGCTTTAACAAAAGAGGTGTTCCTTACAAGATGAAAACTTCAGAGAAGTATCAAGTGAAGAATCATAAGAAGACGTTCGTTCCTTCATCGAAGTCTCCTATTGATACTTGGGTTTTCTCTGGGGGCAAGAAAACTGGTCATTCTGCGCCTCCAGCACCACCAACAAAATGGGTAAAAAGAGCTGTCAAAGTTCCGGACCAACCGGAGAGTTCTAATCCTAACAAGTATGCTTACAAAAATAACTATAAAGGTAAGAATCCAATGACTAGAACTCAATGGCGCCGTTTTCAACGCCAGAAAAAGGAAGGAGTTTTGAAAGATGTCACTAATGATGACAAAAGTAAGGGAAAACAACCAATAGTTTTCGAAATGGTTAAAAAACCAGCTACTGAAAGAATTTTCCCGCCATTATCTTCTGCTTTAAACATCCCCAAAGGGGATGATGATATTCTAACTTCTACTTTTTCAGATTCTGAACCAAGTCTTGACATTATATGTGTGGTTTCTGTACTACCAATTGAATATGCGTATGATGTATCTTCGAAAACCAATCATGATGATGAATGTGATTTCACTGAGGAAATGGCTCGTCATAGGCCTCTGTGTTATTATGTTATGAATAATGGCTGCATCGAAGATCAACATGCAGTGTTCGAGAAACCTGATGATAGCATGAAGCTTCATTTAAAGCCTTTGTTTATTCAAGCTAAGTTAAATGGTGTTGGAATTAACAAAGTGTTAGTAGATGGTGGTGCTACTGTTAATCTCCTACCACAATCTTTTCTAAGGAAACTTGGTATTTCTGAATGTGATTTGAAACCACATAATGTAGTGCTCACTAATTATGAGGGCTCTACTGGACAATCTCTTGGTGCTATCGAACTAGAATTGGTAGTAGGAAGCATAACCAGAGCAACTGTGTTTTTGGTAGTTCCTTCTAAAGCCAATTTCAATGCATTATTAGGAAGGGAATGGATCCATGCTGTAGGTGCAGTTCCTTCTACAATGCATCAAAGGATTGTGATTTGGAGGAAAGATGGTTTGGTAGAGAATATTGAGGCTGATCAGAGTTATTATTTCAAAGCTGAAGTTGATAATCAAGATATCAACAAAAAGAACTTTGACAAACAGCTTCAATATATTGCACCATTCATGGAAAATGATGCATCAAGTTCTATGACTAAAGAAGAAAAATTCTTTGTAAAACTTGCACCAGAATGGGGTTTTCGTTGGAAAACTGCATTCGATGATGACTTCGTAGTGGTGAACAATGAAGATTGCCATGAGAAGATACCTGTAAAGGAAAAAGATTTGCTGAAGACAAGAAGTACTTCGTACAAGAGGGTTACTGATGACCAAGAATATTCAGCAAATGGAATCTCACCAACTGGGTGGGATATCAATAATTGATCGATGGTTGAGCCCAGCATATGGGAAAAGATTACGGCTTATGTAGCCGAGAAAAACTTCGATTTGGCTGAAACAGCCAAAGAAGAAGAGGTCTTCGATGCTTCAGTAGAAAATAATTCTGATGACCTCATTGATGATAAAAAATTAGACTGTATTTATGATGATGAACCTTTGGGTTTTGAAGAAGATCCAATGGGATCTACAATAAAAATGAAGGCCCAAGATCCTCTTGAAGAAGTGGATATAGGAGATGGTTCTGTAAAAAGACCAACATACATAAGTTCAAAGATTCCTAAGAGCTTCAGAGATCGAATTGTGGCGCTGTTGAAAAATTACAAGGATTGCTTTGCTTGGGATTATCATGAAATGCCTGGTTTGAGTAGAAAGGTAGTAGAATTGCAATTGCCAATCAGGACAGACAAGAAACCAGTGAAGCAAATTCCAAGAAGGTTTGCACCAGAGATTCTACCAAAAATAAAAGAAGAGATCGAAAGACTCCTCAAATGTGGCTTCATCAGACCTGCAAGGTATGTTGATTGGTTAGCTAATGTAGTTCCTGTTAAAAAGAAAAATGGAAGTATAAGAGTTTGTATTGATTTTAGAGATTTAAATCTCGCCACTCCTAAAGATGAATATCCTATGCCAGTAGCAGAAATGTTGGTAGATTCTGCAGCAGGTTTCGAATATTTGAGTATGCTTGATGGTTATTCAGGTTATAATCAAATATTTATTGCTGAAGAAGATGTTTCTAAAACAGCATTTCGATGCCCAGGGGCATTAGGATGTTATGAGTGGATAGTAATGCCATTTGGTCTTAAAAATGCTGGTGCTATATATCAAAGAGCAATGAATTCAATGTTTCATGATTTTATTGAAGATTTTATGCAAATTTACATTGATGGTATTGTTGTGAAATCATCTTCTGAAAACAAACACTTAGAACATTTACGTTTATCATTCGAAAGGATGAGACAATATGGATTAAAAATGAATCCATTAAAATGTGCGTTTGGTGTTTGTGCAGGTGATTTTTTAGGATTTGTTGTCCCTAAAAAGGGCATCGAAATCAATCAAAATAAGACTAAAGCTATAATGGAGGCTAAAGCACCCTCTACCAAAAAAGAGTTGCAGTCTTTATTAGGCAAAATAAATTTCCTCAGAAGATTTATATCTAATCTAAGTGGCAGAGCGCAAGCATTCTCGTCATTACTTCGATTAAAGAAAGAGGAAATTTTTAGATGGGAGCCTGAACACCAAAAGGCATTTGAAGACATAAAGTCATATTTATCTAATCCTCCTATTCTTTCACCTTTGTTGAAAGACAAAAAGATGAAGTTATACATAGCATCATCTGAAAGAACTATAGGGAGTATGTTAGCACAAGAGGATGAAAATGGTGTAGAAAGAGCCATTTATTATCTTAGTAGAGTTTTAAGTGATGTTGAAACAAGATATCATCCTAGTGAGAAATTATGTCTTTGTTTATATTTTTCATGTATGAAACTTAAGCATTATATAAAGCCTTTTGATGTTTATGTTTATTCCCATTTCGATATTATTAAGCACATGTTATCTAAACCTATTCTGCATAGTAGAGTTGGTAAATGGGCTTTGGCACTCACAGAATATTCTTTAACTTATCAATCTTTGAAAACTGTGAAAGGCCAAATAGTGGCTGACTTTATTGCTGATCATTCCATTGAAGAACCTGTGACTGGGGGCATCGAAACATTTCCATGGACATTATATTTCGACGGGTCTAGTCATAAAAATGGTTCTGGAATAGGTATAGTTATTGTTTCACCAACAAATGAGGTAACCAAATATAAATTTTGAATTAGCCAATATTGTTCGAATAATGAGGCAGAATATGAAGCCTTAATAAATGGTTTAGAGATTTTGCTCGAACTGGGGGCGAAATGTTTAATTATTAGAGGTGATTCTGAATTAGTAATAAAGCAAATAACAAAAGAATATAAATGCCTCAAAGAAACTTTGATAATGTATTACACTATAGTTAATGCATTACTTAAACATTTTGCTCAAATTGAAGTTCAACATGTTCCTAGAGCAGAAAATCAAGAAGCTAATGATTTAGCTCAATTGGCTTCTGGGTACAAACTTTCGAAGGAACAAGAGCAAGAGGTTATTGAAATTAAAACAAAGCGTAATTCGATAGACATTGTGCCTAACAAATTGTTAAGACCAAAACTTGGGGGCATGGAAGCATCTCAAGGATACCTTCAGAGTGAAAAAATTTTCTGAAATTTTGGTCATTAACAATTTGGATGATAATGATTGGCGAAAACCCATAGTCAATTTTTTGGAAGATCCAGATGGCACAACTTGTAGGAAAGTCAAGTATAGAGCCTTGAGTTATGTGATAATAGGCAATGAATTATTTAAAAAGACTCCAGAAGGAGTTTTACTTAAATGCCTTAGTGAAGCAGAAGCATATTTGGCTGTATCGAATACTCATAGTGGTGCTTGTGGTACACATCAAGCAGGCCATAAAATAAAATGGCTTTTGTTTCGACAAGGTGTTTATTGGCCAACCATGTTAAAAGATTGCATAAATTTTGCTAAAGGTTGTAAAGAATGTCAAGAACATGCTGGAATTCAAAAAGTACCAGCTAGTGAATTACATTCAATAGTGAAACCTTGGCCATTCAGAGGATGGGCTTTAGATGTAATTGGGGAAATCAAACCTAAGTCATCCAAAGGCTACAAATATATTTTGGTTGGAATAGATTATTTCACTAAATGGATAGAAGCTGTTCCACTAAAAGATGTTACTCAAGATGAAGTTATAAACTTCATTCAAAAATTTATTATTTATAGATTTGGCATACCAGAAACTATTACTACGGATCAAGGATCTGTATTTACTGGTCGAAAGATGGTAAAGTTTGCTGAAGAAATAGGATATAAGTTGTTGACTTCAACACCATATTATGCTCAGGCAAATGGTCAGGTAGAAGCAGCAAATAAGAATTTGATTACTATAATCAAAAGAAAAGCTAGCCAAAAGAAAAAACCCAAAGAATGGCATGAGTTTCTTTATGAAGCTTTATGGGCAGTTCGAACTTCTCCTAAAGAATCTATAAATACTACTCCTTTTCGATTAACATTTGGCCATGATGCTGTATTGCCAACAGAAATCTTACTTCAATCTACTCGAATTCAAAGACAAATCGAAATTCCAACAAATCAATATTTGGTACTATAATCAAAAGAAAAGCTAGCCAAAAGAAAAAACCCAAAGAATGGCATGAGTTTCTTTATGAAGCTTTATGGGCAGTTCGAACTTCTCCTAAAGAATCTATAAATACTACTCCTTTTCGATTAACATTTGGCCATGATGCTGTATTGCCAACAGAAATCTTACTTCAATCTACTCGAATTCAAAGACAAATCGAAATTCCAACAAATCAATATTTGGATATGATGTTGGATGAATTAGTAGATATTGATGAAGAAAGATTAATGGCTTTAGAAGTGCTTACAAAGCAAAAAGAAAGAATAGCAAAAGCCTATAACAAAAGAGTTAAATCGAAATTATTCCTGCAAGGGGACTTAGTTTGGAAAGTTATCTTGCCGATGGATAAAAAGGATCGATGTTTAGGAAAATGGTCTCCTAGTTGGGAAGGACCATGGAAAATTCTAAGAGTTTTTTCGAATAATGCGTATGAGATCGAAGAATTACAAGAAGATCAGAGAATTATACGCATAAACGGTAAATATTTGAAAAAATATAAACCGATGTTACAAGAAATTAAAATTACACAAGAGTAATTTGATTCGAAATAAAAACTTGGCATTAATTTAAAAATGCCAACTGATGGGCTGGTTACATCGAAATGCTTAAAATGGAAAAACCATTACAAAAGAAAACACAAAGTACTTAAAGACTAAAAGCATTTAAAGATGGTTTTCACCATTCAGTTACAATCCCAAAACGATCGAGAAACCAGCGAATTTCTGTATCGAGACGACACTTGAAGCAAGCATTGACCAAGTAGTATTCATGATCTGGCCCAGGTAGAAGTGAATACCAACCTCCAATTCTCCCATCTCCTGCACAGTTGTGGTAGTTGTTGCAAAAACGACGCCTAGTAAGCCAAATAGGCATGGACCTATTCCACCAAGGACAGCGAAATCGATAAGTTGAAGTTCCTCCCAAAATGTCGCTTCGAAATTCTGCCAATCGATGTGTCCATGCAAGATCTTCGAAGTTTTCGAGGATGTTTTCTGGCATAGGCATGGAGAGCGCATTGATGAGAAGAAGGTAGTACCTTGCACTCAGAGAGCCAGTGGCGTTGATAGCAGTAGTAAGGAGGCGTTTTATTTCTTCAATGTTTGGATTAGCATCCAACATGTGTTGAGTGCTTCGAAGAATACAGAACATGGCGTTGCCATGATTCCAGAGTCTAAGTTTAAAAGCAAACTTAGAATGAGCCACCATAGCATTGTTGTACCATTCATTGGGGTCGTAGAGGAAGTAGAGGACATCATTTCCAAAAGCCCTAGAAACTTCAGAATCCTCACTGACGCGCCAATGCCTGCTATTGGTATGGCGAAAAGCGAAAAGATCTTTCCTGCTTTGAGCAGCAATCTTTGCAGCAATCTTGACTAAAAGATCATCACTCAGATTATCAATGGTGGTCATGATGATTTAAGAAAGAAAAAGCTTTGAGTAAGAAGGATTTTTCAGACGAAGACGAAACAAAGAAAAGAGTGATTTTTATAAAAAGGAAAATCATATTTATAGTGGAGGGAAGTTGAAAGAAGTGGCTCAATCAAACGGTTCTTCTTGCTTTGAAGATGATGACACGTGGGAACAGTTATTCCGATGGCCAATGGTTACTTAACTTCGTAACCTGAGGGAAGTTTTAAAGGTTTTTTTTTTTTTTAAAAAAAAAAAAAGGGATTAATTTGTGTTAAAAGGTCATTTATTTGTTTTATTTCTTTTCAACTTCCTAGGCAAGTTTAACTTGTTGGGTTAAACAAAAAAGTTACTTTTTTGTTTCCTCATCATTAAAATGTCTTGGAAATTGTTCCAATCTTATTTGGATTTAAATAAAATTTAAATTCGATATAAGAAAATAAGAAAGGAATTTCGATGATTGAAAAGAAATTGTCGTTCGAAATAGAAAATGCTTCACAGATTGTTATAAAGACATTACAGACCAAGATATTCGATAAGGCTGAAATAAAATAAAAGTCTTAGAGAATAAAATGGAAACAGAACTAAATCTCAAATGATGAGATGAGTTTCTCGTTTTGGCTCTTGTATTCAGCCAGTTGAGTATCGAGAGCATGGTTGTCACTTGCAAGTTGAGCAATGGTAGACTCTAGTTCCTTGGAGAGCTTGAATTTGTTAATAGCTTCATTGGCTTCTCGATTTCTGGCTTCATCCTTAGCCAAAATTTCAGCTTTTTGAGCTTCCAGTTCTTTAATTTTGGCATCGATGTCAACCACTTGCTGCTTCGCATTGTTTCTTTCTTGCTGAAGAGTTTTAAATTTCTCTTGGAAGGATGACAGTTCGATCACAATTTGATCATGATGCGCTTTCTTCTCTGCCATTTGAGCTTGATCAGTTTTCCTCTTTTGGAAGTTTTGATTAGCACTCTCCAACATTGGTTCAAGATAATTAAACAGGTTTCGAAATTTCCAACCAGTTGGGAGAGCACCAAGTTTTTCAAATAAACTCCTGATTTCAGCAAGAGCTCCAGCATCTTTTTCAATCAACTCTAGCAAGTTGGCTTCGATGATCTTCTTTTGAAATTCTGCTAGCAGGTTGTTCTTTGAAGTCTCAGAGGGATTTCCCTTGGATGAATCAGAAGTTTGGCCAGTGCTAGTTGAGAAAAGAGTATTACTCTTAGCTATCAAGGCAAAGGCATTGAAAGGATCATCTTTGGCCAATCGATCGATTTCTTCTAGATCGATCATAGGGGTATCTTGTTGAGCAATCATTTCTGCATCACCAGGAGCATTTTGTCGAGTAGTTATGTTTGTATCTTCAGTAGCAAAGTTTGATACATTATCTCCAAGGGTGGGTGCAGAATAAGATTGATCATTGTTGAGTGATTCATCATTTACCAAGTCATCAGTGGGTGTTTCTGTTTGTTGTTGTTGAGGAGGATCCACTTTAAGACCTTCTGGACTGCTAGCATCATCATGCTCATCTTCTTTGTCTTCAGCAATTGGTGAAGTGGTCTTCGAAGAAGGAAGAACTTGCCCATGTTGTGATGGATTAGTTTGTTCTTGTTCGATACCCTAAAAAGAATAAGATCAATGCTTAAAACAAGATACTTAAAAACATTGCGTATAAAATATGGTTTTGATAAAATACCTTCGAACCATTATCACCAACATGTGAATGAGCACTAGAATGAGAAGTCTTTCGAAGACGTTTGAATGGTTTAGATGGTGAGATGAGGGGAGAACCTTCAGAAGCTTCCACTTCGACTTCCTTTTCTTGGACAAGTGAAATTTGTTCTTGTTTTCTTTTCCTTCTTCCTTCAGTATGGACTTTGGGAAGTGTTACTTTGGAAGCTTCAATCTGTTCTTTAGTTATCTCCACCTCGCTATCATCATCAGAGAGATCGACAGTTGCTTGTTCTTTCTTGTTCTTTGATCTAGAAGATCTTTTTGATGAAGTTGTTTTCACTTTGGGTTCCTTTGATTTAGAAGGTTCCTTTGATGCAGTCTCAGATTTCTTCGATTCAACTTCTTTAGTTTGGGAAGCTTTCTTTTTCTTCTTGTCAGACTTGCTTTTCGAAGTGTTCTGGGTGCTGGCATCATCGAGCTTTGCTTCTCCTGGAGTTAAAGGCAAAGCTGAAATATGTGATTATACAGATAAGTACTATTTCTTCTAAAAATAGTATTAATATATTTTAGTAAAAGAAAAATCATACCCATGATACTGGGAGTTTCGATTCGAACTTGGGATAATTCATAGCCAAGTTCACCATTATATTGGTATAAATGGCATTTAGCATAGGTTACTAAATTATTTTGTGGGAATTTGAAATTATAAAGTAACCATTTTGGGTATGGTGGCCTAAAGGCCAAAGCAAGATTACAAGATGGAAGTTTTGCTAGTTTCATTTTCTTTTCTAAAACATAAAGATATTTATTGGGTGTTCCAGGGGGAAAAATTGTTTCTGGAATTTTTTCTCGAACTTTATCTCTCAGAGTTTGAGCAGCATAATATACTGTCCTCTTTGGATGTAAAGGGTCATATGTTGTTTGATAATATCTTTGAAATTGCTGAATTTCTTTAATGTGCGTACCTCTAGTCTTCTTGTCTTTGTTCTGCAAAGTGTGAAAAGTACTGGTCAGATGAGGCAGCAATTCATCAGGATTCCCTCGATTGGATTGGCGTGTGTAATAATTTCGCCACCATCGAAAGAATGCTTCAGAGCATGCAAATGATGTTGAGAAATATGTAGGCTCGAACACAGTTGTTTTCCTGGCTTGAATTATGGATTTCCACACAGGTTCGATCAGAGGAATTTTCCATTCACTTATACTTTTGAACAAAGAGCTGGGTTTCGATTGAACCATACCAAACTGTCTAGCTACATGGTTAGGTTGATAACCATATACTCCATAAGGACTACCAGGTGTAAGTCTGCTAGATAGATAGGTAGGGGTCAAATAAGCTTCCCATATAGCATTGATTTCTGTTTTGTTGGCTGCTTTCGAAGTAGTGGGAAAGTCCTCTTTGAACCAGTTAGGTCCATATTTCCTAGTGGTAAATGGTGCCATCATAGGGGTGAAAATGGGACAATCAAGCAGGGTTTCATAAGCATTCTCAAAAAGTTGTTGTGAAGACTTATTCCCATCGGGGTGAAACATAGCTAAGCCTATACCTTCAGTGGTCTTGTCTGAGTATGCTGATGTGTAAGAGGAAGGTAGGATCGAAGCAAGTTTTGATCCAAAAATGGCTAAAAGCCATAGTTGGAACAACCATATGGGTCCTGATACAACTAAATTCCCACCAGTTTGGGGATAATCTCTAAGATTATTAGTTGTATGGTTAAGGGTTTCATACAAAGAACCTAGAATCAGTTTGCTTAAACAGATATATGTTCCTTCATGTAATTGACTAGCTAGACACATGAATTTCTTAGGGACTTGTACTGACCTTGAGCAAAAAACATGCATAGATAACCAGTAGGTCAAGAAAGCTACATGTTCATCTGCAGATACTTCAGCACATTCGGTATCATGGTTGTTAGCTATAAACAAACCATAGGTAGGGCTATCGAAATTTACTGAGTATTGAGAGGTGGTAACATCTGGATTAAAGGTGTATCCAGTTGGTTTTAAGCTAGTAAGGCCAGCCACATCTAAAAGGGTAGGAGTGAGCATTCCACATTTCAAGTGAAGGCTGTTGTTCGATGGGTTCCAAAAATGTAAAGCAGCAAATATCAATTCATTATGGTATTTTGGACCATATCGAGATATTTGGATGAGATCAAAAATCCCTTTCTCCTTCCAGAATTGTCCCTTTTGTTTTTGAACTTTGTCTAACCAAGCAATGTATTCTGGATAAGTTTTTGGTTCAGTCCTAATTTTGGATTTTACAAAACTTAGGTCAAAAGGACCTTTTGTGAAAATTAAAGGAGGTTGAGTTTCGATGCATGGGAAAAGAGAGTTAATCTCTGGAGTTTCAGGTTCTAGAGAAATGGGGCCTAAGAATGCATGTGGAGTATCAGTACAAGGGATGATTACCTGGGTTTTCCAGATAGCTTTTTCAGCTTCATTGATCTCTGGTTCGTTCATAAAAGCAGGAGCAGCACTGGCGATTTCTTTAGTAAAATCAATGGGTTCTTCGCGATTCACATGAGAAGTTCCTGCTGCGTTCGTCATTGTTTAAGTGTTTTTGTGAGAATTTGATGAATAGTGAAGATTTCGTGGTTAAAGATAGAAGTTGCAGAAAATTCAAAGTGTTTTCTTCGAGAAAATTTTTGGCGGAGAAGAGGAACAGTGAAAGTGAAAATGAAATGGTGAAAAGTGAGAAGAGTAAAGGTGAGTTTGTTTTTATATGGACCTTTGATCATGACACATGTCAAGATCTTATTTTGACAGTTTTACCATTAAAGTGTTGTCTTTTCCAATGTTAGAGAACGTGGCCCACTAACTAAGATTGTGGGGTCAGTATTTAAAGGAAATTTGAATTAGTTTTGAATTAAATACTGACATCATTCATTTCGATGGAGAATGTTAGTTATTTTTTTTCAAAAACGTCTTTTTCTTCTTCGGTGAAATCGAAAATGGCGTTTCTGGGGGGCAATTTGTTAGCCAATATATTTTACTAGCTGTAATAAATGTGGTCAAAGTATAGTTGACCTAGATTTAAAGAAGATTCGAACAGAGTGTTGTATTGAAAGCAAATATGGGTTCGAAGATGGTAGAAGACTTCGATAAAGCAGTTTTCGAAGGTGGTTATCAACGGTTATTCTTTAAGTCAGTTTGTATTTTAAGTTTGTTTTCAAATAAGTAAAACTGTCGACTTGTGGCAGTTGTAGTTTGAATTTCAAAGAAGTGTAGTTATTTCTAGACTTAGTATAAATAGTAGTTTTTCATAGGAAAAACAGGTCACAATTCCATCATACAAACTTACACTCAAAGTATCCGTATGGAAGCGAGAAACGAGTCACAAGTTGCAATGTATGAATCTGTGTACCAACTCTTATTTAATCAATGCAATTTACCCTTTTTTCTTTAAGTGTTCTTGCACTTTACTTTGTTAAGTTCGATTGAGTTCAAGTGGATTGAATTCGATTGTTTTTATTGTATTTCTTATATTTTTGACACCAAAACACAGAATTTCTAACAACAAGAACAAACACAATATGTCCTAAGATTTACTGGTTGATCTTGCAAGTTACCATGTGTAAACCAGCGGTTGTTTACGAAAATCCAACGTAAACAGGTACATACTTGAAGAAGGTGTTGGTGACTTGGTTCTTGATGAAGAAGGAGCTGCTGTTGATAGGAAGAAACATACTCCTACTGAGACGAAGATTTACAAGAAGTATCATATTATCAGAGGAGCACTTGTCACTGCTATTCCTAAAGCAGAATATATGAAGATGAGTGACAACTCAACTGCTAAAGCAATGTTTGCTTCTCTTTGTGCTAATTATGAAGGCAGCAAGAAAGTCAGAGAAGCAAAGGTTCTTATGCTGGTTCATCAGTATGAGTTGTTCAAGATGAAGGATGATGAAACTATTGAAGAGATGTACTCAAGGTTTCAAAACCTGGTCTCTGGACTTCAAATACTGAAGAAGAGTTATGTTGCTTTTGATCATTTGAGCAAGATACTCAGAAGTTTGCCTGCTAGATGGAGACCTAAGGTTGGCTGCCATTGAGGAAGCTAAAGATTTAAACACTTTAAATGTTGAAGATCTTTCATGAGTTAAGTCTTAATGAACATGAGTCTACTAAGAAGAGTAAATCAATAGCTCTTCCATCCAAAGGCAAGTCATCAGAAGCTCTCAAAGTAGTTGAATCTGAAGAAGAAGAACCATCTAGTTCAGAGTCTGAAGAAGATGCTGCTGAGATGGCTATGCTCTCCAACAGACTACAGTATCTGGCCAAGAAGAATAGAAAGTTTCTAACCAGAAGGATTAACACCAGAAGCTTAAAGAGAGAAGATCAAAAGGGTTGCTTCAACTGTAAGAAGCATGGACATTTCATTGCTGATTGCCCTGATCTTCAGAAAGAGAAGTCAAAGGACAAGTCAAAGAAGTCAACTTTCAAACCAAGCAGATTCAAGAAGCAGATTAAACAGAGTTTAATGGCCACCTGGGATGATTTGGAAAGTGAATCTGGATCTGATAAAGAGGAAGCTGACGAGGATACAAAGATAGTTGTTGGGTTAGTAGCTACAGCAACTTCAGAAGCTGGATCAGATTCAGACTCAGAAGAAGAAAATGAGGTATATTCTAAAATTCCCAAAGAAGAATTGATTGAGTCTCTTAAAGAACTCCTTACACATTTTGAAATAAGAACCAATGAGTTGAAGGATTTAAAAGAAAATTATGTTGATTTAATGAAACAACAAGAATCAACTCTATTGGATCTGAAGGCTTCTGAAGAAGGACTTAGAGGCTTTGACTTCATTTGTAAAACTTATGAAGATAAGCTCAGGTTATTGTGTCAGAAGCTACAAGAAAAGTGTAATGGAAAACCTTTAAGCAACCATGATATTGCTCTTGAAGATTTTATCATGTCTGGCATTGACAGAAGCAGAGTTGCTTCTATGATTTATAGCATTTACAAGAACAATGGCAGAGGAATTGGTTTTTTAGAAGTGAAAACTAATGAAACCAATCTTAAATCCTATTGTGAATGCATCAAGGAAGGATTGAAAACAGTTTTTGTACCTGAAGGTGTAAAAGGTGAAACTGTGGTTCAGTCAGAATCTAAAGCTTCTGGCTCTAAGGCTAAGATTGCATCAAAGTTAAAGAACCTTAAGTATAAGGTTGTGACTAACTCTGAATCCAAGACCTCAAAGATCAGGATTCTGAAGAGATCAGAATCTGTCCCTCAGAGTCTGTTGAAACCAGAATCTAAGATCCTGAAGTCTGGTATTCAGAAGAACAAAACAGTCTCTACTTCTGAAATACCAAAACCAAAAGGTGTTAAACCTAAGGTGATGGTTAATCAGAAGCAACCTAAATCACATCCTAAGGAACAAAAACTGAAGAGTAGAACTTCAAGTACTAACCTTCCATGACCCATAGCACTATGGGTACCTAAATCTAAATTTGTGAAAAATGCAGATATGTATAAAAGCAATGCCAAAGCAAAAAATCATGGTACCTAGACAGCGGTTGCTCAAGATACATGACAGGAGAGAAGTCCATGTTCCTCAACCTAACAATGAAAGAAGGAGGAAATGTGAAGTTTAGAGGAAACCAGTCTGGCAAGATCATTGGTACAGGAACTATTGGTAATTCCTCTACCTCAATTAATAATGTATGGTTGGTAGATGGTCTTGAACATAACCTTTTGAGCATTTGCCAATTTTGTGACAATGGTTATGATGTGTTATTTGAAGAAGCCAACTGTACTGTAATCAACAAGGAAGATAAATCCATTGTGTTCAAGGGAAAGAGAGTGGAAAATGTCTATAAAATCAATTTTACTGAACTGGTTGACCAGAAGGTCATTTGCCTTTTGTCAATGAATGATAAGAAATGGATGTAGCACAGAAGGTTGGGACATGCTAACTGGAGATTAATCTCTAAGCTTAGCAAGTTACAACTTGTCAAAGGCCTTCCTGATATATATTATCATTCAGATGCACTCTGTGGTGCATGCCAGAAAGGAAAGATTGTGAAATCATCTTTTAAAACTAAAGACATTGTTTCAACCTCCAGACCCTTAGAACTACTCCATATTGATTTATTTGGATCAGTCAGTACTGCATCCTTATATGGAAGTAAATATGGATTAATCATTGTTGATGATTATAGCAGATGGACTTGGGTGAAATTCCTGAGAAGTAAAGATCATGCATATGATGTATTCAATAACTTCTGCACATAAATTCAATCTGAAAAAGAATCAAAGATTTTGAAAATCAGAAGTGATCATGGTAGAGAATTTGAAAATAAGACAATTGAAGCTTTTTGTGAAAAACATGAAATTTTCCATGAATTCTCTTCTCCTAGAACTCCACAACAAAATGGGGTTGTAGAAATAAAGAATAGAACTTTACAAGAAATGGCCAGAACCATGATCCATGAAAACTATTTAGCAAAACATTTTTGATTAGAAGCAATGAATACAACATGTTATGTCCAGAATAGCAAACATTTTTGATTAGAAGTAGTGAATACAATATCTCTTACTTTCATCAATTTGGATGTACATGTTACATTCTGAATAACAAGCTCTACCTAAAGAAATTTGATGCCAAGGCCCAAAGAGGAATCTTCTTAGGTTACTTTGAAAGGTCAAAGGCATACAGAGTGTATAATTCAGAGACACTTTGTGTTGAAGAATCTATGCACGTTAAATTTGATGACAAAGAGCTTGAAGATAAAACTTCAAAGCAAGATGAAAGTTTTCCAGAGATACAGGTTCCTGAAGATACTCCAGAACCTGATCAGATAGCTGAATCTGAAGATAGTCCTGAAGCTAAACCCACATCAGAAGCTCAAGATGAAGCTGCTTCTGATGAAGCACAAGATGGCTCAACTCAAGCAGATCCTCCCAGAAACACATTCAAGCACAAGTCTTCACATCCCGAGGATCTAATCATTGGAAACAAAGATAGTCCTAGGAGAACAAGATCATACTTCAAACAAGAAGATTCAATGATTGGACTGATATCAATGATTGAACCTACAACAGTTGATGAAGCACTTTCAGATGATGGATGGATCTTAGCTATGCAAGAAGAGTTGAATCAATTTCAAAGAAATGATGTGTGGGATCTGGTACCTAAACCTCAACATAAGAACATTATTGGAACAAAATGAGTATTCAGAAACAAGTTGAATGAGCAAGGAGAAGTAACAAGAAACAAAGCAAGACTTGTTGCACAAGGGTATAGTCAACAAGAAGGCATTGATTATACTGAAACATTTGCTCCAGTTGCAAGATTGGAAGCAATCAGGTTACTTCTTTCCTATGCAGATAATCATGGCATAATATTATATCAAATGGATGTCAAGAGCGCATTTCTTAATGGTGTCTTAGAAGAAGAAGTGTATGCCAAACAACCTCCTGGTTTTGAGGATCTTAAGCATCCTGATCATGTTTATAAACTGAAGAAATCACTTTATGGCTTGAAACAAGCTCCAAGAGCTTTATATGATGGACTAAGTAATTTCTTAATCAAAAATGATTTTAAAAGAGGTCATGTTGACACAACACTATTCAGAAGGACCCTTGAGAAAGATATTCTTGTTGTGCAAATATATGTTGATGATATAATATTTGGTTCTACTAATGTATCTCTTTGCAAGAAATTTTGTAAGTTAATGCAGGATGAATTTGAAATGAGCATGATGGGAGAGCTGAAGTTCTTCCTTGGCATTCAAATTAATCAATGCAAAGATGGAGTTTATGTTCATCAAACAAAGTATACAAAGGAGCTTCTGAAGAAGTTCAAGCTTGAAGATTGTAAAGTGATGAACACTCCAATGCATCCCACATGCACCTTAAGCAAAGAAGATGAAGGAGCAAAAGTAGATCAGAAGTTGTACAGAGGAATGATTGGTTCCCTGTTATACCTCACTGCCTCTAGGCTAGATATTTTATTCAGTGTATGCTTGTGTGCAAGATTCCAATCAGATCCTAGAGAATCTCATTTGACTGCTGTCAAGAGAATCTTCAGGTATCTGAAAGGAACAACTAATCTTGGACTCCTTTATAAGAAATCCTTAGATTATAAGCTAATTGGATTCTGTGATGCTGGCTATGCTGGTTATAGGATTGAAAGAAAGTCAACCAGTGGTAATTGTCAATTTCTGGGTGATAATCTTATATCATGGACTAGCAAAAGACAAACAACTATTGATATGTCTACAACAGAAGCAGAATACATTTCAGCTGCAAGTTGTTGTACACAACTACTTTGGATGAAACATCAGTTGGAAGACTATCAGATTATTGCTAACAATATTCTCATTTATTGTGATAATACTGCTGCTATTTGTTTGTCTAAAAATCCAATTTTGCATTCAAGAGCTAAGCATATTGAACTCAAACACCATTTTATCAGAGATTATGTTCAAAAAGGAATTTTAGATATACAATTCATTGATACTGAGAATCAATGGGTTGATATATTTACTAAGCCTTTAACTGTTGAAAGATTTGATTTTATAAAGAAAAATTTGAACATGCACTTTGTGTCTGATTAAAAGCTTGCTTGCTCCTGAATAGGATTTTAGGTTCTGAAGTCTGTTCAGAAGTTGTGGTCCATCAGAAGCTCTTTATTGTGGTTCTGAGAAAAATGTGCTTCTGATGATGACGTCAGCATCTGAAGTCCAGAAGCTGGATTTTGTGCTTCTGAATAGTAGAGTTAGTGAAAACGCTGGAAGTTACTTTTTGGTAGCTCTGGCCCACTAACTTGGTAGTTACTCTGAGAACTTCTGACGTGACTTATCTGTATTGATGTATAACTTAAAAGGGCAATGATGCGTTTATGCTTTGAAAGTACAATCACGCGCCCCCCAAATGTCATTAATGTTATGTTTGTTTGTCCCCATTGAATTGCAAACGTTTTTACTCAAAACACTTCGTCAATTCACACACTACTCACTTCACAACAAACACTTTCTTCTTTCAACCTTCTCATTGCAAAGTAAGCGCAATTCCAGTTCTCAAACCTTAGAACCCTAAAACTTCATCTTCATCATCAATGGCATCATCCAGTTCTAAGCAAGTAATTTCAGCATCAACTTCCAGCATGCAACATCAAGGTGCTCCTGAATCTACTTCACAAGAGACCCCTGCCTACGAAATCAAAGGAAGAACCATGGAATTAGAAGAATGGCAGTTAAAGGTTCAAATATAGAATCCTGTGGATTTTGAATCTTTAGCTTTCCACGGGTGCGACATCAAAGGCTACTATGAAGCACAAGGACTCATGCCATACTTCAAAATGTTGAATGGACCAACATACAAAGCATTGGTTAAGCATTTCTGGGTTAGAGCATCGGTGTATGATAAAGATGCTTCAAAAGCTGAAGAGAAGCAGAAGGTTTTGATTGATCCCTCTCTGGCTGGGAAGACGAGAGCAGAAATGGGTTTGGAACCATACATTGGCATAGAGACAAGATCAAGCGTCCTGGGAATTCCAGTTTTCATTGCTGAATGGCAAATAGCATCTGTCCATATTCAACTCCGAAATTCCAAGAGTGTATGCTGATTTAGGCATTGAGAAGAAGCTGTTACTGAAGATACAAAATGAGAACCTGCTCCCAAAAGGTGGTGGTGGTGATCAATCTTCATTGGGGCAGAAAGTCTTTTTACATCACTTTATTGAGCATCATAAAATGAATGTGGCTAAATACTTCTTCAAGTATATGGTTAAGGAGCTGAAGGAGAGTCAACTGAAGAAGATAGTCTGGGTTCCTTATGGGAGGCTCATATCAGAAATCCTTCATCAAGGAGGGATTCTGGACTTAATCAGTAGTGTTGAAGCTGTCTTAGATAAGTATCTTGATACTAAGACTGGGAAGTTCATCAATGTTCATACCCTCAAGCATATGAAGCTGATCAGTACTGTCACCAAACTCAAGACTAATTTGAGTGAATCCAGAGCTACATCTGATCTCATGAATGATTTTCCACCCATCTGCAAGAAGGATCCTATTGATGTTTGGATGAACTTCATCAAGGATTATTATGAGACATATAATAAGGTCATCAGGCTAGAGGATGTACCTAAAGAGATGTATTATGGTGCCCTGCCAATTGCTAAAGGTAGGAAGTCTAAGAGAAAGGCAACCACCAAAGAAGAATATTTGGAAGCTGAGCAACCTTCCAATAAGGCTAAGAAAGGGAAGGCAGCCCCTGAGAAACTCAAGATTGGTGGTTTTGGTTTACCATTAATTGAGGAAGAAGTTCAGAACCTGGACACTGATGTGATCCTAAATAGGAAGACAAGGAGTGGCAAAGCTGCTGCTTCTTCATATGTGGTTGCTCCTAATCAACCTCAAATACCTAAGAAGAAAAGGAAACCTGCAATGAGGAAGATCAAGGAATCTCCCTATGTGATTGAGGAAGAAGAAGGCGTTGAAGCCTTAACTGATCTGGTTATAAGGGAGATGAACAAGAAGAAGGCTGAAGATGCTGCTGCTGTAGCTCTTCAGAAGGACTTAGAGCTGTCAAAGCAGATTGAGGTTCCTGCATCTAGCTTTGTCAGAAAAAAAGTTGATGCTGTTGCTGCATAAGCTATTCAAGCTACTGAGGACCTTCAACAACAAGTGACATTAGAAGCAGAGAACTTGTTGATAGTTGTAAGCAGTTCTGAAGATGTTCAGAAGGTTTTTGTTGCTGAGCCAGAAGCAGTATTCAATGTAGCATCAGATTCATCCTCCCTATCCTTATCCTTATCATCATCATCATCTACTGATTCTGATGATATACTTATAGGACAACATTACCCAAAACTTACAAAAATCCAATCAACAACAACCAAGATCTACAAAAAGCCCTCTCAGACAATTAATTTTGAACCTATGGCTCCTCTCATTTATGAGAAAATAGGTGAAATGTCTGTGAGAAGAAACCAAATCTGTGAAAGATTACCCCTCAATCACCCTCTCCAACCTCAAATTATCCAACCCCTCAACATGGTTGTACCTGGTGAGGTTAGTACAAACTCAGAAAGAACCTCTGAAATAGCTTATGAGGCAGTTGCTAATGAAGAAGTCATTTCAGAAAGCCCCCAACAACAACCACTTGAACCACAAATGGCCCCTTCAACTAGCTCTAGCCAAATCTTATCTGAACAAACCGTTCCTGTGCAAACAACCTTCATTCAACCTTCCCGACAATTGACCATTCCAGTTTCTGAACAAACTCAACCCCACCTCCAAATCAGATTCAAACTCTTAGTGTTTCTGATCAACCATCAACTTCATCTGACATTCAGATTCTTGAACAACAACCTTTAGACATCCTGGAATCTGACTACATTGAATCTGAGTTACTCAAGATCAGCTCAGAAATGCAATCTCTAGTGCAACTAAGAAGAGTTCCAACATTGTCTGTTGTCTATGAGGACCGTTGGATATCCTTGAAGAGCAAAGCTTCTGAACTGATAGATGATGTGAGCAAGAAATGTCTGAGGATCCAAGCTGCTGCAGTAAGAAGATATTTGCGGCATATGCATTTAGCTGAGCAAGCTAGAGGTCCAATTCTGTTGCTAGCAAATGAACCCTTCTATCCAGAATTAGAGTATGTATCAAGAGAAGCAAAGGTGTACAAGATGCTAAAGCAGAAAATAGTAAAACAACAGCCTAGAGAAGATTCTCTCCTTCAGAGGCAGTTAGCTCTTGAGGAAACGGTTAAGAAACAAGATGAGCTCATGAAGAAGCAATCTGAGGAGATGGCTCGCATGATGGCATTGATTCAACAACAACAAAAACCCAACCCTTAGATGCACACCATGTTGTTTAGTTTCTTTAGTGTTTTTGCTGCTATCTTTTATGCTTCTGAACTTTATCTTAGCTTTGAACTCTTTTTGCTTCTGATTAATATTGATTATCATCTCTTGTTTATATACTTTTCTTAAGATATGCTCTGATTTACTTTGATTTTATATTTTTAAGATGGTTAATATGTTCTGATTATGTGCTTATAGTGCTATGAACCTTTACTCTATGTTTTTCTCATCTCTTCTTTTTATTTAATTTCTTTTTGCTAATGACAAAAGGGGGAGTATATGTAATAGTATTTAAAGGCTCCGAGCCCCATTAATGATATTTGAAAATTATTTTGAAAAACTTCTATCATTCTTACCTGAAAGGTATAAGCTCTGAACGTAAGAAGGAGTATCAAATTTCAAATAAAATTAATTGAACCATTCTTCTTATCTATAATCTACTTCTTTTCATTATTGAAATATTATTGTGCAATAAAATAATTTAATTAACCTGGATAGGACTTAAGGGGAGCTTACAAACCTCCCCTTAAAGACTATCAGACTCAGGGGGAGTCAGAGCTTACAAACCTCAGATTCTGAGCTTACAAACCTCAGAACCCCAAAGTCAACTTATGAATTAGATTAACAACAATTGATCAAATTTTAAATACTATTGTTTGTCATCATCAAAAAGGGGGAGATTGTTGGAACAAAATGTGTTTAATAAGAAACCTTTAGAGTTTTGATGATAACAAGGTATTAAAAATTGTCAATTGGACTAGCTAATATTTGTTCAAGTGTATAGGACCATAGTTAAAAATTTACATCATATAAAGGTTCTGAAGAACAAAAGAGAGCTAAGGAATCAAGAAAAGGAAGCTTTAAAGCGTCTGAAGATAAGTGCTCCTGAATACAAAAAGTGCTCCTGAAGACAAAGTGCTCCTGAAGATGATGACGTCATCAGAAGCTGAAGTTCATCACAAGTAAGTTACTTAGAAGCGACTTTATCAGAAGCTGATAATCACCAGAAGTTGAAGATTCAAGAATTAACATTTCAAAAGTTGTCTATTGGAATCGAAAGGAATGCAGAAGACTGGGAATGCAACGCAACAATCATTTTTGTGAAGATTTGATGGCATTGGATGCTTATCTTCAAAGAGAGTTGAAAAAGTACAAACTGTACGAAGTGTACAACCACTATCCCCACTACTCTGCAGTGTCCACGCTACAAGACAAGAAAACAGCTCCAGAATACAGCTACGCCTGCAAAGATGTTCCTTCACAATAGGAATAGATTTCAAATTGGTTCTTCATAGGACAACAACCAAATCAGGCAAAAGATCATTGATGATTGATCAAAGCTTCAACAACGACTCTTTTGATGTGCTGACAATTTCACAACGTCTCTTTCACACCTCTTTATAAAGGAGTGAAGACTCAGAGATTGGTAATGCTGAACACAAGACTCAACAACATTTTACAAGTGCCAAAACTCTGCTGAAATTGTTCTGCATTCACTTAGAATTTCTGTTTCTCAAAGTTCATATCTTAGAAATTCTTAAGTCTTAGAGTCTTATCTGATTTGTATTGTGAGCACCTCTGATTGTATATCAAGTGTTCAAACTCAAACATCTTTCTGTGTAATTTTGTTTGTTTAGAAGTCTCTTGCAGTTGTGCTTGAGCATAGAAGTCTCTTGCAGTTGTGCTTGAGCATAGAAGTCTCTTGATTGTGTTCTTGAGCATAGGAAGACTCTTGCAAAGTGTGCTTGAGCAAAGGAAGTCTCTTGCTGTGTGCTTGAGCAATTGTAATCAGATATTAAATTTTAGTGAAATCTCCTTGGAAGTGCAAGGGAGACTGGACTACTTCCGGATTGTGGAAGGAACCAGTATAATTGTTTTGTGTATTTCTTCTTCTCTCTATCTGTTTTTATCTGCTGCATTTAGATTCTGAATATCACTTCAGAAGCTGTCTCACTTAGCTTCTGACCAGTGTGCTTCACTTTAGGAAAAACGAAGAAAAATCAAACACAATTCAACCCCCCTTCTTGTGTTTTTCTCACCTTCAGATGGATGGGAAAATAAATTAATCAATAATTGGTTGAAATGAATGGGTGATTCACTAATTTATAAAATAAATTGAAAGAATTATGTACATAAAATATGTTACCAACCATTTACTTTGCTTTCTAGCACTGATATGAATTGCTTTCTTTGACCACTCAAACTTATCCCACTCACTAACCCGGCCATCATAGATGAATAACGCAATGGTGAAGTTTTCTGAGAACTGTAATAATGTTAAGACCAAGAGTTATACAATAAGAAAAATAAATTAAAAAGATTAGCACATGTTAATAATAACAAATTAGAAAAAAACAAATTAGAAAGATCAACAAAATTAATTAATGCAGGGTTGAAAGAGAAATGAAACCTTTCTTACTGCAGCATCAATATTGTCTCTCTGGTCATAACCAACGGTAAAAGTAACTAGATACATTGGTCTGATAGTTAGGTCCTATAAGTGCCACCTCAATCAAGAAAAGAGTCAAATTAGAGAATATGCAATTGTAACTCATAATTTGTCCATAATCTAAGAAAAAAGATTATTCGGTATGCAAAGAACTCATAATTTATTCTAGCTTATGCAGCTTAATATCATGAGTCTAACTTGTTTTGTAACAATTTTTTTGTCTATTTTGAGTTAGGAACTACATACATGTGAACTTCAATTCATTATGGTTCTAGAGAAACTGCCAAGTTTTAACAAATGAATCACCATGTAGTTTCTCTAGTACGATAGTGAATTGAAGTTTACATATATGCAGTTTTGGCGAACCATAGTTTGAATCCTATGAAAATGACGTCCATATTCAACATTTAGTAGTGTCCATTGTCCAACGAGCTTTAAACAATGTTGAGTCACACTTTTTTTTTCCCTCAATGTTAGTGCACTACAAAATTATTTGTTATCTATGTAGCCTTGACACTCCGGGTTGAAATTGTGTCAAGTGTCCAACACTAACATAAAACTTACGTATATAGTTACATTCAATCCACTTCATTTTCTCAAATATTACCATTGTGAGTGTTCATGTCGTGTTTAGCGTCCGCCTTTCTTAAATTCCATTTTGATTCTTTGGAAAAAGATAGGTAGACACCTTTTTTTATACACCTCTCGTGTACATCTCATGTGATAGGGGTATTTTAGTAATTTCACATCACATCATCACCCTTTTTCATCTCTTCTTTCAATGTTTTTGCCACATGTCACAAATGTGTGTGGGTGTAAAAGGGTGTATGCCACCTAAGGTGGTTCATGTATAAGAGCTCTTATTCTTTATAACTTATTATTCATTCTCCTACACAAAAGCTAATTTAATTCACTTTCTGAGTAATCGTTCAATATTTTGATACAACGTAGTAAGAAATTATACATTTAACTATGTTTGTTTGTGACAAATAATAGTTTTATTTTAAATTAAAATGCAGATTTTTCATTAAGGTAATGTGAATTTGCATACCTGATGTGGTTGACCCCATAACCGACGAAGATATAAATCTGATTGTGATTCAACAATTCTAGGAGGTAGCCTTTCAGCTCCTCGAGGGTTTGTAGGTACCCAAATCCACATCATAATAAAATGTACCTATTTATTTATAAATGCAACATTCTAATGTTTGAAATGATATACAATGCAGTAATACTATTAGTTGTGATTTTAAATTGAATTCCACAATTGCAGTCAATATAAAAGGTTTTGATGTTCCACAATGACATTAAAACACAATTTTGACTGCATTTTGCCACAATATAAAGATTTGCAGTGTAACAAGAATCACAACTGAAAACTATGCTACTAGTAATACACTAATGCGACATCGCTTTCTAATATTCTCTTTAATACTAATTCATGTAGGTCTTATTTCTTATGTTTTTTTTTTTTTTTTTTTTTTTTAGAATTAGCAAAATTTATTCACAACGAGCGCAAGTAAGTAACACAACTAAAACTCGCGATCAGCAATAGCAATTACAAGAGGCACAGATAGACAATAAACCCCAAAAACACAACAGCAGACCGAAAATCATGAGGCTAGCGCATATACCGAACAGCAGTACAACAGTACACCAGAACTGCATACAGCACCACATACCCCAGCCTCAACCTCCGCAATACCGAAACATCCCCATTAACACATGAGACACTCTCTTGGGCACCAACACCATTCATAAAACAAACTTGCCGGCACCTTCAAACGACTCAACATCCACGTCCACGACAAAACCTTAATCGCCTCCGCTATATCCGTCGCCCCAAAAATTAAATTGTTAAAAATGCGATCATTTCTCGCCCTCCAAATACTCCAAACCGTGGCATACCCAAATCAACATGTACGCTTTACAAACCTTCTTATTTGTCTAGGCCCCGTTCCAACCTTCTTATTTATTATGTTTTGGGATACATTTTCAAAAAAGCGGGATGTGCGCATGAATTTCGATCAATGATAAAAATTATCGACCAAGTGCGCTAGAAATTATTTTTCTACCAAGATATGTTGAATATTTTCATCAAATAAAGTTAAAAAAAAGGGCAAACCGGTGCACTGAAGCTCCGCATACGCAGGGTCCGGGAAGGGGTCCCACAATTTGGTGTATTGTACGCAGCCTTACCCTGTTTTTACACAAGAGGCTGTTTCCAGGACTTGAACCCGTGACCTTACAGTCACATGACAACAACTTTACCAGTTGCGCCAAGGTTACCCCTCTCATCAAATAAAGTTATGATGAAAAGGAAAAAAAAAAAAAAGAGTATAGAACCATACCTTTGTCTTCTCATCGACTTTGGGAAGCTCATTGTACAAGTTTCTATCACCTCTAAAGGAAGCCAAAGCATCCCAAATAGAATTGGTTTGAATTTTGGAGTACTTATCCTCAACATATGTGAGATCAATGGACGGGAATAGGCTTGATGGGAGATTCATCTGACAAATAATATATATTGCATGAAAACATAATTCACACTGTTAGAGTAATTAAATGAAATGCCATAATGATATGTATATATGGTGCAAGATTACAAACCTTAGTCAATGATATTGTTGGAAATGATACTCCTACAAAGAAGCCAAAAACAACTCCAACAATGGCTGCTATTATGAACTTCATTGCTTCATTAGGTTTTTTAATATTTCCACTGCAGGACAAAACATAAATTTGTTATATTACTTACATGCAAATTTCTTTGCTACTTCTATTTTTTGTTTTTTTTTTCAAGTGAGAAAGAAGGAGTAACATATATTCATGTCATACCTTCTTGTTGGAGTTCCCATTGTACGATCAATATCTTTTGAGGTAGGCACTCATTGACTATATGCAATATGCCTTTTCGAAGGAATCTTATATATGCATCCAAATAATCACCCCTGAAAATCTTATACATGTAAATAGGGCCGTCTTAAACAATCCGGAGGCCTTAATGCGATCTTAAAAATTGGCTCCTCCAATAAAAAAACATACTAAAAACTCTCCAATTGTAAAACCATTTGAGATCACAAGAAATTGAAAACATGAACCATAACTGTCTCTATTTCAACAGCCATCAGAAGTAGAAAATTGAATAATAAAAAATCTACAATAACCATGATGTAAACCCTATTTTCAAATCAACCTTTCCAATTGTTTTAATTTTCTAAAAAATTATAATTGAATAATGAAAATTTGAATGTAAACATCATCGATGGAAAAAAGTAAAAATTACCTTCCGTGAATTTTTTTATCAAGAATTTGATAAAACAACTTCTGTGAATTCTTTGGAATGTGAAGTTACACAGGCGGCAGGCATACGGTATGCAGTTATGCTTTATTTTGTTGTTAGATTGATAGTGCGATGAGGCAACTGCTTCTTGATGAGGCCGAAATTACAGAAGACTCAGCAACCCTAAATCAAGAGTATCTCTATCTACAATATAAACAAATCATGTTTCAAAAAAAAAAAAAAAAAAATATAAACAAATCAAATCTTCCCTATTATAAAGTACATGTGGCTTTGCTATAGACTATGAATATGAGCTTTCAAATCTCCTCATATCTCTCCTTTTTCGTCGCTTGAAAATGGAAACGTCATGAATTTGTGGTAACTGTTATCAATCATTAAAAATCACACCATATCAATTAAATTAATTTTACATAATTCTATTTTTTTTTATTCAAACAAAATTGGCAGCATATAATGTCAATTCCTCGGACAATCCTTTCTAAGCTTCATTCCTCAGGCTGCAACTTATTTTAGTTTTGAGCTTCATTCTATAATCAATATATAATATAATGAATGAAAATTCTTATGGTAGAAGATGAGTTTGAGTACAAGAATGCTTTTATGAATTCAATTGTGATATCCATTAGAGAGATATATGTGAGCAAGCATGCTTATTTTTTGACAAAATTATTTTTTTGTCCCTTAAAAAAAAACATTTTTTTTTTGACAAAAAAATTATTTTTGGCACGGGGTTTTAGGCTAATAAGAAAACATGGAGGCCCCTTCAAAAAAAAAGAAAACATGGATGTGGTATTTATGAATCCTGATTTTATTTAATTTTTTTCTTTTAACATTTACGATTCATGTGTATTAAAAAATGATTTTAATTGGTTGACAATTTAAAGAAACTTTACACCGACAAAACATTTTAATTAAACTCTAAAAAATTATATAAAACAACAGTTAAAATGAAATAATCAAAAATTTATTTGTTAAAGATTTGTTTGAGTGTTCCGCATATTTACGGCACACTTTTCTTTGGATGTTGCTACTAAAGTCTCCTAGCCTAGCATTCCTTGTGCTAGCTAGGATTCTTTACGTTTTGAATAAAATTTCATTTTAGATTCTTAAAAAAAAACTCTACAATACATTCAAATCCATTTAATGGAAAAATAATTTTCACAACAAAACAGTAGTATAATGGGAATATATTCACAGCAGATTAATTGCCCATAAATAGGAATATGATTATAGTTGGAACAATCAAATTAAAATATTACATTGTTATAAACTCATGGAAATACCGCTTGCCGATTGACCTTTTAATCTTTAGTTTATATATCAACTCTTTTAGCTAGCCGATTGACTCTTTCAAAAATAAAAAATGACATTGTTTTAAACTAAAACCCATTGACCCGTGTGTTACAAAAGAACAAATATAGCGCAAATATGAAAGTAAATACTTTACTTGAACCGAAAAATAATATAATTCAATTCATAAAATAAATTGCCACAAACGTTTTTAATGTACCATATTAAACAATTTCCATGACATCAAACCTGTTAGGGTAACATAACATATAAATTTAATGGCGTAGTTTATTGAAGAAAAGAAAATCCAACGTCTGTCGACATAAAAATAGTACCGATATGCAATAACAACAATACTACAAAACAAAGTGCTACACATTACGGAAAACTTCTCTATAGACCACATTTGATATCACATCAGTATCTTGACTGTCCTCATCATTGATCAATATCATAAAACCATCCCGTGAAGTAACCCTCAATATTGCGACGTACAATTGTCCATGTGAAAAAACAGGAGACGGTAGATAGATACCAACATTTTTCAAAGACTGACCCTGACTCTTGTTAATAGTCATTGCAAATGAGACATACAATGGAAACTGCCTTCGTTTAAACTAAAAAATGAAATTATATTTGGATAAGATTTAGATACCTAGACACAACGCTTTTGCAAGTTGTGCACTTACGACAACGAAGCGTTCCATTGTCAACAGTGACCAATGAAGCACAGTGGGTACATGATCGAAAGTACCACTCAACCCCAGTTTTGATCTCACATATAGTGGCAAGTACCGTACCTTGACACACCTGTAAAAAATTCACCGTCTTTTGCATATAAATTTTGAACATAAATATCAATGATGAATCCAAAACAATATTTAAAAATTTCTAAAATAGACAACTACCTGAGTTGACTCAATCATATATACTTTCGATTGTCATTCTCTTGGTGTTGAGCAAGTCATCTGACAGAGATGCAGAGCAGTTTGTGGAAATCTGGCTAACACTTTGGGTCAATTGGAGCGATGCATTTTTCATGCTGATAAAAGTATACCAATGCCATTAAAAGAATGAAACTCAAGTAGCACAAAGCATAAAAATCACGACAATTAAAGAATGTCAAGCTCCATCTTATATATATATATATATATATATCTATATATATATATATATATATATATATATATATATATATATATATATATATATATATATATATATATATAAACAAACCATATTGAAAGAATGAATGTCTCTCTAATTGATTTACTTAAAATAAATAAAAAATATCATTTAATGAGAGATATAGTAAAAAGTAGTGAGTGAATTCTACTACTAAGTAGATCTTACCACTATTTATTAGTTACATCTGTTCTAAATTTACACCTGTTCTAAATTTACACACTACTTTCTATAAGAATTTACACAATAGAATTTACACCTGTTCTAAGTGTTTAAGGTCATAAATTTTTAGTTTCTACTTTATACAAAAAGTAAATGCTTACCCTGCCATGTAAGCAACAACATCACGTAAATCGCCATTAAGTATCAGCTTAGTCCCAAAAAACGCATTAGCAATTCCCATTGCACCTAGTTTTAACAAATTGAACAGCAAGTGAGCATTATTTGCTATTTCATGGGTGGATATTAATAGAAAGTATAAACTAAAAAAATATGAAATACCCAAATATTTGTGTGTCTTGCAAAACTGCAATATCAATACAGCAGGCGAAGAGTTGTCGTGGTCAGCATAAAAGCTCACAATTTTGTCAGCATGTTCACCCCAAATAGAGCAATCCATACAATTGTTTCTGTAATCAAATATTAGGTAAATCAATGCATCCACACAATGTTTATCAAAATTATATTACATGAATGAGACACAAATAAAAAGATAAAGCTTACTCAGATCTTGCAAAGTGAGATCAATCATTTTGCTCTTCCTGCCCTCCTTTTCAGTTTCCCTTACATCACCCCTTTCAATTACACGACCAATAACATCTGATATTATGTATAGAAAAGTAAAAACAATTGTAAGAATTTTCTTAAGTAGTGCAGAGAGTGATAACTAATGTACAACACACATTCATAATCGAAGTCTTACCAGCAGATGTGTCCTCGACATTTGAAGAGAGAATTTCACTGAATGACATGAACTCAAAAACATTGATAGGAAGATTAGGCAAGTCTTTTTTTGGTAAAACTTGAGTTGTGCATTGTTCCAAGCTTGTATTTGTGCGAAGTTATCTTATATGGACCTTCATTAAAACCGATGATTGCGTTGTGAAGTTGATATGTACCCCTTCCTCAACCATTGACCTGAACTTTGCCACCAAATCTTTTCTAATTGTGGTGTGGATACATCCACCCTATATATGACAACAACAGTAGGAAATATGTGGTTAAAATAATAATAAACTTAAAAGAGGCGCCTTTGACAATTCCATCTAAAAAAGAAAGAAGAAGCACCTAACTGCTCTTATTGCATATATTGTATATTGTATATATTTTTAAAACTTGCAGCATGTTAAATCGAACCTAATCTAACTAACTTATGTCATATTCAACTCAATTATGTTGGAACAACATGTGTTTAAACAATTAACCTTTGAGAGTTTTGATGATAACAAGGTATTAAAAATTGTCAATTTGACTAGCTAATATTTGTTCAAGTGTACAAGACCATAGACAAAATTTGACATCACATATAGGTTCTGAAGAACAAAAAAGAGCCTAGAAATCAACAAAATTGAAGCTTAAAGCATCTGAAGAGAATGCGCTCCTGAAGACAAAAGTGCTCCTGAAGACAAAGGTGCTCCTGATGACGTCATCAGAAGCTGAAGTTCATCAGAAGCAACCTCATTAGAAGCTAAAAAACACCAGAAGCTGAAATTCATCATATGGAAGAATTAAATATTCAAAAGTTGTTCAATGGATTCGAAAGCCATCCAGAAGACTGGGAATACAAAGCAACAGTCATTTTGAAAGGATTTGAAGGCATTGGATGCTTATCTTCAAAAAGCGTTGACAAAGTACAATTGTACGAAGTGTACAACCACTACCTCCACTACTCTGCATTGTCTCTGATACAAGACAAGAAAACAGCTCTGTCTGCAATAATGTTCCTTCACAGTGGGAATGAATTTGAAATTGATCCTTCATAGGACAACAACCATATCAGGCAAAAGATCATTGATGATTGATCAAAGCTTCAAACGACTCTTTTTGATGTGCTGGCAATTTCACAACGTCTCTTTCACACCTCTATATAAAGGAGTGAAGACTTAGAGTTTGGTATCAGACTCAACAACAATTTACAAGTACCAAAACTCTGCTGAAATTGTTCTGCATTCAAAGTTCTCTTAGAATTTCTGTTTTCAAGTTTATATCTTAGAAATTCTAGAGTCTTAATACCCTGTATCTGATTTGTATTGTGAGCACCTCTGATTGTATATCAAGTGTTCAGCCTCAAACATTTTTCTGTGTAATTTTGTTTGATTAGAAGTCTCTTGCAGTTGTGCTTGAGCAATAGAAGTCTCTTGATTGTGTTCAGGAGCATAGGAAGTCTCTTGCTTGTGTGCTTGAGCAATTTGAAGTCTCTTGCTAGTTGTAGCAGTGAGCAGTTGTAATCAGATATTACATTTTAGTGAACTCTCCTTGGAAGTGCAAGGGGGACAGGACTACTTCTGGTTTATGGAAGGAACCTGTATAATTGCTTTATGTCTTTCTTCTTCTCTCTCTCTCTCTCTCTCTCTCTCTCTCTCTCTCTCTCTCTCTCTCTGTTTTATCCGCTGCATCTTAGTTCTGATTTTCACTTTAGAAGCAGTTCTCACTTTGCTTTTGATCAGTGTTTTCAGCTTATCATAGAAAAATCTAACACAATTCAACCCCCTTCTTGTGTTTTTCTCACCTTCAATTGGTATCTAGAGCCTTGGTCTGTTGTCTTAACACTTAACAGTGTAGCAGAAAAAGATCTGAGAAAAACATGTCTGGTGAATCTTCCAGTTCTGGATCTAGCAACAATAACAATGTTGTTCCATATGATTATGAGAGCAAGAAATCCAACTTTGGAAAGATTCCTAAGTTCAATGGAAATACTGAAGAATTTTCTTGGTGAAAAACCAACTTCTACAACTATGTCGTGGGTTTAGATGAAGAACTATGGGACATACTTGAAGATGGTGTTGGTGACCTGGTCCTTAATGAAGAAGGAGTTGTTGTTGATAGAAAGAAACATCCTCCTGCTTTAAAGAAACTTTACAAGAAGCATCATATTATCAGAGGAGCGCTTGTCAATGCTATACCTAAAGCAGAGTATATGAAGGTGAGTGATAAATCCACTGCTAAAGCAATGTTTGCTTCTCTCTGTTCTAACTATGAAGGCAGCAAGAAAGTCAAGGAAGCAAAAGCTCTTATGGTTGTACATCAGTATGAGTTGTTCAAGATGAAGGATGATGAAACTATTGAGGAGATGTACTCAAGGTTTCAAACCTTAGCCTCTGGACTACAAATACTGAAGAAGAGTTATGTTGCTTCTGATCATGTCAGCAAGATACTAAGAAGCTTGTCTGTTAGATGGAGACCAAAGGTTACTGCTACTGAGGAAGCTAAAGATTTAAACACTCTAAGTGTTGAAGATCTTCTCAGCTCTCTTAAAGTTCATGAGATTATTCTTAATGAACATGAACCTGCAAAGAAGAGTAAATCTATTTCTATACCATCTAAAGGGAAGTCATCAAAAGCTCTTAAAGTTATTGAATCTGAAGATGAGTAACCTGATGGAGACTCTGATGAAGATCCAACAGAGAAGATGGCTATGCTTTCCAACAAGCTTGAGTATCTAGCAAGAAAGAATAGCAAGTTTCTAAGCAAGAGAGGTGGTTACGAGAGCTCCAAGAAAGAAGATCAGAAGGGTTGCTTCAACTGTAAGAAGTCTGGACATTTCATTTCTAAATGCCCTGATCTTCAGAAGGAGAAATCAAAGGACAAGTCAAAGAAATCAAGTTTCAACATAAGGGAAATTCAGGAAGCAGATTAAGAAGAGTTTAATGGCAACCTGGGAAGATTTGGATAATTACTCTGGGTCTGAAAAGGAAGAAGCTGAAGAAGATGCTAAGGTAGCTATGGGGTTAGTAGCTACTGAGACTTCAGAAGCAGATCCTGACTCAGACTCTAAAGATGAAAATGAGGTATATTCTAAAATTCCCAGAGAAGAACTTGTTGAGTCACTTAAAGAACTCCTTACACACTTTGAACTGAGAACCAATGAGTTGAAAGATTTAAAATAAAAATATGTTAATTTAATGAAATAACAAGAATCAACTCTATTGGATTTGAAAGCTTCTGAAGAAGGACTTAGAGGCTTTGACTTCATTTGTAAAACTGATGAAGAAAAGCTAAAGTATCTTTGCCAGAAGCTACAAGAAAAGTGTAATGGAAAGTCTTTAAGCAAGCATGAGATAGCTCTTGAAGATTTCATTATATCTGGTATTGACAGAAGCAAAGTTGCTTCAATGATCTATAGCATTTACAAAAACAATGGCAAAGGGATTGGATTTTCAGGAGGGAAACCTAATGAAATCAGTCTCAAAGCATGTTGTGAATGCATCAAGGAGGGATTGAAAACCTTTTTTGTACCTGAAGGTGCTAAGTTGGAAACTGGTGCTCAATCAGAACCTAAAGCTTCTAGCTCTAAGGCTAAGAATTTAAAGTGTTGTCTAAAAACTAAGAATTTCAATTTTTTTTACAATATAAATGTAAATCTTAAATTGGTCCTAAAAGTGTTCAAATTACATGAAATGGTTATTATATGATTAAAAGCGCAAAAAATTCGAGTCCAAGCAAGCAAAAAAAATCTAGTAAAAGAAGAACAAACTTGAGGAAAAATTAGTGAATTTCTTCCGCGCATTTCTTTGGTGTCTTCATTTTTTCGGATTTTAGAATTTGAATGTGTAACATGTTTGAATGCTAAAATAAAAAAAAAAAGGCGCGCAAGAACTGTTTGGAAGATGATGGTGTTGGAACAAAATGTGTTTAACAAGAAACCTTTAGAGTTTTGATGATAACAAGGTATTAAAAATTGTCAATTGGACTAGCTAATATTTGTTCAAGTGTACAAGACCATAGTTAAAAATTTACATCATATAAAGGTTCTGAAGAACAAAAGAGAGCTAAGGAATCAAGAAAAGGAAGCTTTAAAGCGTCTGAAGAGAAGTGCTCCTGAAGACAAAAAGTGCTCCTGAAGACAAAGTGCTCCTGAAGATGATGACGTCATCAGAAGCGACTTTATCAGAAGCTGATAATCACCAGAAGCTGAAGATTCAAGAATTAACATTTCAAAAGTTGTCTATTGGAATCAAAAGGAATGCCGAAGACTGGGAATGCAATACAACGGTCATTTTTGTGAAGATTTGATGACATTGGATGCTTATCTTCAAAGAGAGTTGACAAAGTACAAACTGTACGAAGTGTACAATCACTATCCCCACTACTCTGCAGTGTCCATGCTACAAGACAAGAAAACAGCTCCAGAATACAGCTACACCTGCAAAGATGCTCCTTCACAATAGGAATGGATTTCAAATTGGTTCTTCATAGGACAATAACCAAATCAGGCAAAAGATCATAGGTGATTGATCAAAGCTTCAACAACGACTCTTTTGATGTGCTGTCAATTTCACAACGTCTCTTTCACACCTCTATATAAAGGAGTGAAGACTCAGAGATTGGTAATGCTGAACACAAGACTCAACAACATTTTACAAGTGCCAAAACTCTGCAAAAAATTTTCTACATTCACTTAGAATTTTTGTTTCTCAAAGTTCATATCTTAGAAATTCTTAAGTCTTAGTGTCTTTTTTGATTTGTATTGTGAGCACCTCTGATTGTATATCAAGTGTTCAAACTCAAACATCTTTATGTGTAATTTTGTTTGTTTAGAAGTCTCTTGCAGTTGTGCTTGAGCATAGAAGTCTCTTGCAGTTGTGCTTGAGCATAGAAGTCTCTTGATTATGTTCTTGAGCATATGAAGACTCTTGCAAAGTGTGCTTGAGCAAAGGAAGTCTCTTGATGTGTGCTTGAGCAATTGTAATTAGATATTACATTCTAGTGAACTCTCCTTGGAAGTGCAAGGGGGACTGGATTACTTCCGGATTGTGGAAGGAAACAATATAATTGCTTTGTGTCTTTCTTCTCTCTCTCTCTCTCTCTCTCTCTCTCTCTCTCTCTCTCTCTATTTTTATCTGCTGCATTTAGACTCTGAATATCACATCAGAAGTTGTCTCACTTAGCTTCTGACCAGTGTGCTTCAGTTTAGGAGAAACGAAGAAAAATCAAACACAATTCAACCCCCCTTCTTGTGTTTTTCTCACCTTCAATTGGTATCTAGAGCCTTGGCCTGTTGTCTTAACACTTAACAGTGTAACAGAAAAAGATCTGAGAAAAACATGTCTAGTGGTACTTCTGTCTTTGGATCTGGACTTGATCATACTACTGTTGCATATGATTATGGTGACAACAAGAAATCCAGCGTAGGATATATTCCTAAGTTCAATGGAGACGCTGAAGAATTTTCTTGGTGGAAAACCGACTTCTAAAGCTATGTCATGAGTTTAGATAAAGAACTATGGTACTGTTAGCCAATATATTTTACTAGCTGTAATAAATGTGGTCAAAGTATAGTTGACCTAGATTTAAAGAAGATTCGAACAGAGTGTTGTATTGAAAGCAAATATGGGTTCGAAGATGGTAGAAGACTTCGATAAAGCAGTTTTCGAAGGTGGTTATCAACGGTTATTCTTTAAGTCAGTTTGTATTTTAAGTTTGTTTTCAAATAAGTAAAACTGTCGACTTGTGGTAGTTGTAGTTTGAATTTCAAAGAAGTGTAGTTATTTCTAGACTTAGTATAAATAGTAGTTTTTCATAGGAAAAACAGGTCACAATTCCATCATACAAACTTACACTCAAAGTATCCGTATGGAAGCGAGAAACGAGTCACAAGTTGCAATGTATGAATCTGTGTACCAACTCTTATTTAATCAATGCAATTTACCCTTTTTTCTTTAAGTGTTCTTGCACTTTACTTTGTTAAGTTCGATTGAGTTCAAGTGGATTGAATTCGATTGTTTTTATTGTATTTCTTATATTTTCGACACCAAAACACAGAATTTCTAACAACAAGAACAAACACAATATGTCCTAAGATTTACTGGTTGATCTTGCAAGTTACCATGTGTAAACCAGCGGTTGTTTACGAAAATCCAACGTAAACAAATTGGCACACCCGGTGGGACCGTTTGTGTTTTTTGTTTATAGTTTTTGTTAGAGTTTCTTTTAATTCTGGTTTGTTTTGTTGTGTATGCAATTAAGAAACAAGAAATTGCTTCTTAATATGACACGCGCTAACAACCAAAAGAAAACAAATCCAACATCTTCAAATGAAGATGTGGATCAAGTGACGGTTGAAGATGATGTTTCATCCCCAGGGAATGTTAGAACATCACAGGCTGTTCCGATTAGTAATACAGTCACTCAAACATCGTCTCAGGCCATGCCTTCGATGGCCACAGTAATTTCTCAAGCCATACCTTCGATGGTTACCCAAATTTCCCATGATTATCCAAATAATACTTCTATTCAAGGAGTTTGGGATCATAGATCAATGCCATATGGTATGCCATCATCATTGATGCAAGGCTTACAAACTAGTGGTAATATGTTTTCAGAGAATTTAAATGTATCATTACCACAACTTTTTGGTCCTGGGATATCTACAACATATAGAAGTTCCCAACAAAATTTAACCAACGCTTCTATGGCTGCCATTAGGCAAACTATGGAAGAAACTAATCATGGTATGGTTAATATGATGACCCAACAAATTGGTACTGTCATAAATCCTTTAATTCGAGACACCAATACTAGTTATCAACGGTTGTCTGATCAAATGGAAAGAATTGCCAATTTCTTTGGCGCTCCACCAATCCAAAATACCCAATTGCCTCAAAATCAAAATTTGAGGGCAATTGAAATAATTGCTGATGAACCAGTGGTTCGAAATCATGAAAATATTGTCCAACCACAAGTAGTACAACCACAAGTTCAGGCAGAACCTGAAAGACAACCCATTTTGGTTAACAGAAACCAAGATGCCGATCAAGTGGTTTTACAAGCCCGTCGAAACAATTTCGATGGTCAGAATAATATAGCGGGTATTGTCGAGGCTTTGTTAGCCCAAAATGGTTTGAATATGGGTTTACATAGACCAAATTTTGTGTCTCCTTTGTCTGAGTATGTTTTAGACGCTGAATTGCCTAGAAATTGGAAAATTCCGAAGTTTACCAAATTTGCTGGAGAAACTAATGAATCTACTGTCGAACACATTGCTAGGTTTCTCATGGAAGCAGGAAATATTGCAGAAAATGAAAATTTGAGAATGAAATATTTCCCAAGTTCTTTGACAAAAAATGCTTTTACTTGGTTTACAACTTTACCTCCTCACTCAATTTATAGTTGGAACCAATTAGAAAAAGCCTTTCATGAACAATTTTACATGGGTCAATCTAAGATTAGTCTGAAAGAATTGGCCAGTGTTCGACGTAAAAGTCATGAGACAATCGATGATTATCTCAATAGGTTTCGTCACCTTAAGGCTAGATGTTTTACTTCTGTTCCAGAATATGAATTGGTCGAAATGGCTGCTGGTGGCCTCGATTATTCTGTTCGAAAGAAATTAGATACCCAGTACCTAAGAGACATGGCCCAATTGGCAGAAAGAGTTCGACAAGTTGAAAGACTTAAAGCTGAAAAAACTAGAACTCATAACAAATTTCCTAAAAAGGAAAAAATTGCCTATATAGAAACAGGAGATAGTGAATCCGAATTTGATTGGGGTTTAGATATCATTGAAGACAATGATATAAACCTAGCAGAATTAAAAGATGGACCTCCATATGCTTGTAAAATGTTGAGGCCATCCAATGGAAAAAATCCTGAAGATCCCAAGAGTGACAAATATCCTTCTAAAACTTATACTTTTGATATTACTAAAAGTGATGAAATCTTTGATCTTTTAGTTAATGATGGCATAATATTAGTGCCACCTAATATGAAGTTGCCTCCTTTGGAACAAAGGAAGAAAAGAGGATTTTGTAAATTCCATGGTTTTTTAGGTCATAACTTATCTCGATGTACTCGTTTCAGGGATTCTGTACAAA
Organism: Medicago sativa; assembly: GCF_051527215.1. Classification (NCBI taxonomy): domain Eukaryota; kingdom Viridiplantae; phylum Streptophyta; class Magnoliopsida; order Fabales; family Fabaceae; genus Medicago; species Medicago sativa. The sequence goes on along the minus strand of NC_140755.1, from coordinate 32,043,478 downwards.
AAGCTCTTGACGAAGGGAGGCTGAAATTTGGAGAGAAATCAAAACAGCAAGTGGATGGAGATCCTATGAAAAAGGCAGAGTCCATGTTTGCTGATGTTTCTGCCAATGTGGCAGAATCCATGTTTGCTGGTATTTCTATCAATATGGTGGAAATTTCAGATAATATTGATACAGAAATGGTTACTGAGGACCATCAAATTGAAGAGCCAGTAGTTACTGAAGATCAATTGGCCAAGGAAATGGAGAAAGCATATCCAAAGGCTGAAGAAGATTTGGTTGATTTTTTAAACCGATGTAAAATATCTAACACCAATGCTATGCTTTGTCCTCGATGCAGTGCAGTGTTCGATAAAGAAGCTGCAAAAGCAGTTGAAGGATATCAACCTCAAACAAAACGTAAAGGAGGGTGGTTCGAGAACCGTTCTAAATTTGGCTTTAACAAAAGAGGTGTTCCTTACAAGATGAAAACTTCAGAGAAGTATCAAGTGAAGAATCATAAGAAGACGTTCGTTCCTTCATCGAAGTCTCCTATTGATACTTGGGTTTTCTCTGGGGGCAAGAAAACTGGTCATTCTGCGCCTCCAGCACCACCAACAAAATGGGTAAAAAGAGCTGTCAAAGTTCCGGACCAACCGGAGAGTTCTAATCCTAACAAGTATGCTTACAAAAATAACTATAAAGGTAAGAATCCTATGACTAGAACTCAATGGCGCCGTTTTCAACGCCAGAAAAAGGAAGGAGTTTTGAAAGATGTCACTAATGATGACAAAAGTAAGGGAAAACAACCAATAGTTTTCGAAATGGTTAAAAAACCAGCTACTGAAAGAATTTTCCCGCCATTATCTTCTGCTTTAAACATCCCCAAAGGGGATGATGATATTCTAACTTCTACTTTTTCAGATTCTGAACCAAGTCTTGACATTATATGTGTGGTTTCTGTACTACCAATTGAATATGCGTATGATGTATCTTCGAAAACCAATCACGATGATGAATGTGATTTCACTGAGGAAATGGCTCGTCATAGGCCTCTGTGTTATTATGTTATGAATAATGGCTGCATCGAAGATCAACATGCAGTGTTCGAGAAACCTGATGATAGCATGAAGCTTCATTTAAAGCCTTTGTTTATTCAAGCTAAGTTAAATGGTGTTGGAATTAACAAAGTGTTAGTAGATGGTGGTGCTACTGTTAATCTCCTACCACAATCTTTTCTAAGGAAACTTGGTATTTCTGAATGTGATTTGAAACCACATAATGTAGTGCTCACTAATTATGAGGGCTCTACTGGACAATCTCTTGGTGCTATCGAACTAGAATTGGTAGTAGGAAGCATAACCAGAGCAACTGTGTTTTTGGTAGTTCCTTCTAAAGCCAATTTCAATGCATTATTAGGAAGGGAATGGATCCATGCTGTAGGTGCAGTTCCTTCTACAATGCATCAAAGGATTGTGATTTGGAGGAAAGATGGTTTGGTAGAGAATATTGAGGCTGATCAGAGTTATTATTTCAAAGCTGAAGTTGATAATCAAGATATCAACAAAAAGAACTTTGACAAACAGCTTCAATATATTGCACCATTCATGGAAAATGATGCATCAAGTTCTATGACTAAAGAAGAAAAATTCTTTGTAAAACTTGCACCAGAATGGGGTTTTCGTTGGAAAACTGCATTCGATGATGACTTCGTAGTGGTGAACAATGAAGATTGCCATGAGAAGATACCTGTAAAGGAAAAAGATTTGCTGAAGACAAGAAGTACTTCGTACAAGAGGGTTACTGATGACCAAGAATATTCAGCAAATGGAATCTCACCAACTGGGTGGGATATCAATAATTGATCGATGGTTGAGCCCAGCATATGGGAAAAGATTACGGCTTATGTAGCCGAGAAAAACTTCGATTTGGCTGAAACAGCCAAAGAAGAAGAGGTCTTCGATGCTTCAGTAGAAAATAATTCTGATGACCTCATTGATGATAAAAAATTAGACTGTATTTATGATGATGAACCTTTGGGTTTTGAAGAAGATCCAATGGGATCTACAATAAAAATGAAGGCCCAAGATCCTCTTGAAGAAGTGGATATAGGAGATGGTTCTGTAAAAAGACCAACATACATAAGTTCAAAGATTCCTAAGAGCTTCAGAGATCGAATTGTGGCGCTGTTGAAAAATTACAAGGATTGCTTTGCTTGGGATTATCATGAAATGCCTGGTTTGAGTAGAAAGGTAGTAGAATTGCAATTGCCAATCAGGACAGACAAGAAACCAGTGAAGCAAATTCCAAGAAGGTTTGCACCAGAGATTCTACCAAAAATAAAAGAAGAGATCGAAAGACTCCTCAAATGTGGCTTCATCAGACCTGCAAGGTATGTTGATTGGTTAGCTAATGTAGTTCCTGTTAAAAAGAAAAATGGAAGTATAAGAGTTTGTATTGATTTTAGAGATTTAAATCTCGCCACTCCTAAAGATGAATATCCTATGCCAGTAGCAGAAATGTTGGTAGATTCTGCAGCAGGTTTCGAATATTTGAGTATGCTTGATGGTTATTCAGGTTATAATCAAATATTTATTGCTGAAGAAGATGTTTCTAAAACAGCATTTCGATGCCCAGGGGCATTAGGATGTTATGAGTGGATAGTAATGCCATTTGGTCTTAAAAATGCTGGTGCTATATATCAAAGAGCAATGAATTCAATGTTTCATGATTTTATTGAAGATTTTATGCAAATTTACATTGATGGTATTGTTGTGAAATCATCTTCTGAAAACAAACACTTAGAACATTTACGTTTATCATTCGAAAGGATGAGACAATATGGATTAAAAATGAATCCATTAAAATGTGCGTTTGGTGTTTGTGCAGGTGATTTTTTAGGATTTGTTGTCCCTAAAAAGGGCATCGAAATCAATCAAAATAAGACTAAAGCTATAATGGAGGCTAAAGCACCCTCTACCAAAAAAGAGTTGCAGTCTTTATTAGGCAAAATAAATTTCCTCAGAAGATTTATATCTAATCTAAGTGGCAGAGCGCAAGCATTCTCGTCATTACTTCGATTAAAGAAAGAGGAAATTTTTAGATGGGAGCCTGAACACCAAAAGGCATTTGAAGACATAAAGTCATATTTATCTAATCCTCCTATTCTTTCACCTTTGTTGAAAGACAAAAAGATGAAGTTATACATAGCATCATCTGAAAGAACTATAGGGAGTATGTTAGCACAAGAGGATGAAAATGGTGTAGAAAGAGCCATTTATTATCTTAGTAGAGTTTTAAGTGATGTTGAAACAAGATATCATCCTAGTGAGAAATTATGTCTTTGTTTATATTTTTCATGTATGAAACTTAAGCATTATATAAAGCCTTTTGATGTTTATGTTTATTCCCATTTCGATATTATTAAGCACATGTTATCTAAACCTATTCTGCATAGTAGAGTTGGTAAATGGGCTTTGGCACTCACAGAATATTCTTTAACTTATCAATCTTTGAAAACTGTGAAAGGCCAAATAGTGGCTGACTTTATTGCTGATCATTCCATTGAAGAACCTGTGACTGGGGGCATCGAAACATTTCCATGGACATTATATTTCGACGGGTCTAGTCATAAAAATGGTTCTGGAATAGGTATAGTTATTGTTTCACCAACAAATGAGGTAACCAAATATAAATTTCGAATTAGCCAATATTGTTCGAATAATGAGGCAGAATATGAAGCCTTAATAAATGGTTTAGAGATTTTGCTCGAACTGGGGGCGAAATGTTTAATTATTAGAGGTGATTCTGAATTAGTAATAAAGCAAATAACAAAAGAATATAAATGCCTCAAAGAAACTTTGATAATGTATTACACTATAGTTAATGCATTACTTAAACATTTTGCTCAAATTGAAGTTCAACATGTTCCTAGAGCAGAAAATCAAGAAGCTAATGATTTAGCTCAATTGGCTTCTGGGTACAAACTTTCGAAGGAACAAGAGCAAGAGGTTATTGAAATTAAAACAAAGCGTAATTCGATAGACATTGTGCCTAACAAATTGTTAAGACCAAAACTTGGGGGCATGGAAGCATCTCAAGGATACCTTCAGAGTGAAAAAAATTTCTGAAATTTTGGTCATTAACAATTTGGATGATAATGATTGGCGAAAACCCATAGTCAATTTTTTGGAAGATCCAGATGGCACAACTTGTAGGAAAGTCAAGTATAGAGCCTTGAGTTATGTGATAATAGGCAATGAATTATTTAAAAAGACTCCAGAAGGAGTTTTACTTAAATGCCTTAGTGAAGCAGAAGCATATTTGGCTGTATCGAATACTCATAGTGGTGCTTGTGGTACACATCAAGCAGGCCATAAAATAAAATGGCTTTTGTTTCGACAAGGTGTTTATTGGCCAACCATGTTAAAAGATTGCATAAATTTTGCTAAAGGTTGTAAAGAATGTCAAGAACATGCTGGAATTCAAAAAGTACCAGCTAGTGAATTACATTCAATAGTGAAACCTTGGCCATTCAGAGGATGGGCTTTAGATGTAATTGGGGAAATCAAACCTAAGTCATCCAAAGGCTACAAATATATTTTGGTTGGAATAGATTATTTCACTAAATGGATAGAAGCTGTTCCACTAAAAGATGTTACTCAAGATGAAGTTATAAACTTCATTCAAAAATTTATTATTTATAGATTTGGCATACCAGAAACTATTACTACGGATCAAGGATCTGTATTTACTGGTCGAAAGATGGTAAAGTTTGCTGAAGAAATAGGATATAAGTTGTTGACTTCAACACCATATTATGCTCAGGCAAATGGTCAGGTAGAAGCAGCAAATAAGAATTTGATTACTATAATCAAAAGAAAAGCTAGCCAAAAGAAAAAACCCAAAGAATGGCATGAGTTTCTTTATGAAGCTTTATGGGCAGTTCGAACTTCTCCTAAAGAATCTATAAATACTACTCCTTTTCGATTAACATTTGGCCATGATGCTGTATTGCCAACAGAAATCTTACTTCAATCTACTCGAATTCAAAGACAAATCGAAATTCCAACAAATCAATATTTGGTACTATAATCAAAAGAAAAGCTAGCCAAAAGAAAAAACCCAAAGAATGGCATGAGTTTCTTTATGAAGCTTTATGGGCAGTTCGAACTTCTCCTAAAGAATCTATAAATACTACTCCTTTTCGATTAACATTTGGCCATGATGCTGTATTGCCAACAGAAATCTTACTTCAATCTACTCGAATTCAAAGACAAATCGAAATTCCAACAAATCAATATTTGGATATGATGTTGGATGAATTAGTAGATATTGATGAAGAAAGATTAATGGCTTTAGAAGTGCTTACAAAGCAAAAAGAAAGAATAGCAAAAGCCTATAACAAAAGAGTTAAATCGAAATTATTCCTGCAAGGGGACTTAGTTTGGAAAGTTATCTTGCCGATGGATAAAAAGGATCGATGTTTAGGAAAATGGTCTCCTAGTTGGGAAGGACCATGGAAAATTCTAAGAGTTTTTTCGAATAATGCGTATGAGATCGAAGAATTACAAGAAGATCAGAGAATTATACGCATAAACGGTAAATATTTGAAAAAATATAAACCGATGTTACAAGAAATTAAAATTACACAAGAGTAATTTGATTCGAAATAAAAACTTGGCATTAATTTAAAAATGCCAACTGATGGGCTGGTTACATCGAAATGCTTAAAATGGAAAAACCATTACAAAAGAAAACACAAAGTACTTAAAGACTAAAAGCATTTAAAGATGGTTTTCACCATTCAGTTACAATCCCAAAACGATCGAGAAACCAGCGAATTTCTGTATCGAGACGACACTTGAAGCAAGCATTGACCAAGTAGTATTCATGATCTGGCCCAGGTAGAAGTGAATACCAACCTCCAATTCTCCCATCTCCTGCACAGTTGTGGTAGTTGTTGCAAAAACGACGCCTAGTAAGCCAAATAGGCATGGACCTATTCCACCAAGGACAGCGAAATCGATAAGTTGAAGTTCCTCCCAAAATGTCGCTTCGAAATTCTGCCAATCGATGTGTCCATGCAAGATCTTCGAAGTTTTCGAGGATGTTTTCTGGCATAGGCATGGAGAGCGCATTGATGAGAAGAAGGTAGTACCTTGCACTCAGAGAGCCAGTGGCGTTGATAGCAGTAGTAAGGAGGCGTTTTATTTCTTCAATGTTTGGATTAGCATCCAACATGTGTTGAGTGCTTCGAAGAATACAGAACATGGCGTTGCCATGATTCCAGAGTCTAAGTTTAAAAGCAAACTTAGAATGAGCCACCATAGCATTGTTGTACCATTCATTGGGGTCGTAGAGGAAGTAGAGGACATCATTTCCAAAAGCCCTAGAAACTTCAGAATCCTCACTGACGCGCCAATGCCTGCTATTGGTATGGCGAAAAGCGAAATGATCTTTCCTGCTTTGAGCAGCAATCTTTGCAGCAATCTTGACTAAAAGATCATCACTCAGATTATCAATGGTGGTCATGATGATTTAAGAAAGAAAAAGCTTTGAGTAAGAAGGATTTTTCAGACGAAGACGAAACAAAGAAAAGAGTGATTTTTATAAAAAGGAAAATCATATTTATAGTGGAGGGAAGTTGAAAGAAGTGGCTCAATCAAACGGTTCTTCTTGCTTTGAAGATGATGACACGTGGGAACAGTTATTCCGATGGCCAATGGTTACTTAACTTCGTAACCTGAGGGAAGTTTTAAAGGTTTTTTTTTTTTTTTTTAAAAAAAAAAAGGGATTAATTTGTGTTAAAAGGTCATTTATTTGTTTTATTTCTTTTCAACTTCCTAGGCAAGTTTAACTTGTTGGGTTAAACAAAAAAGTTACTTTTTTGTTTCCTCATCATTAAAATGTCTTGGAAATTGTTCCAATCTTATTTGGATTTAAATAAAATTTAAATTCGATATAAGAAAATAAGAAAGGAATTTCGATGATTGAAAAGAAATTGTCGTTCGAAATAGAAAATGCTTCACAGATTGTTATAAAGACATTACAGACCAAGATATTCGATAAGGCTGAAATAAAATAAAAGTCTTAGAGAATAAAATGGAAACAGAACTAAATCTCAAATGATGAGATGAGTTTCTCGTTTTGGCTCTTGTATTCAGCCAGTTGAGTATCGAGAGCATGGTTGTCACTTGCAAGTTGAGCAATGGTAGACTCTAGTTCCTTGGAGAGCTTGAATTTGTTAATAGCTTCATTGGCTTCTCGATTTCTGGCTTCATCCTTAGCCAAAATTTCAGCTTTTTGAGCTTCCAGTTCTTTAATTTTGGCATCGATGTCAACCACTTGCTGCTTCGCATTGTTTCTTTCTTGCTGAAGAGTTTTAAATTTCTCTTGGAAGGATGACAGTTCGATCACAATTTGATCATGATGCGCTTTCTTCTCTGCCATTTGAGCTTGATCAGTTTTCCTCTTTTGGAAGTTTTGATTAGCACTCTCCAACATTGGTTCAAGATAATTAAACAGGTTTCGAAATTTCCAACCAGTTGGGAGAGCACCAAGTTTTTCAAATAAACTCCTGATTTCAGCAAGAGCTCCAGCATCTTTTTCAATCAACTCTAGCAAGTTGGCTTCGATGATCTTCTTTTGAAATTCTGCTAGCAGGTTGTTCTTTGAAGTCTCAGAGGGATTTCCCTTGGATGAATCAGAAGTTTGGCCAGTGCTAGTTGAGAAAAGAGTATTACTCTTAGCTATCAAGGCAAAGGCATTGAAAGGATCATCTTTGGCCAATCGATCGATTTCTTCTAGATCGATCATAGGGGTATCTTGTTGAGCAATCATTTCTGCATCACCAGGAGCATTTTGTCGAGTAGTTATGTTTGTATCTTCAGTAGCAAAGTTTGATACATTATCTCCAAGGGTGGGTGCAGAATAAGATTGATCATTGTTGAGTGATTCATCATTTACCAAGTCATCAGTGGGTGTTTCTGTTTGTTGTTGTTGAGGAGGATCCACTTTAAGACCTTCTGGACTGCTAGCATCATCATGCTCATCTTCTTTGTCTTCAGCAATTGGTGAAGTGGTCTTCGAAGAAGGAAGAACTTGCCCATGTTGTGATGGATTAGTTTGTTCTTGTTCGATACCCTAAAAAGAATAAGATCAATGCTTAAAACAAGATACTTAAAAACATTGCGTATAAAATATGGTTTTGATAAAATACCTTCGAACCATTATCACCAACATGTGAATGAGCACTAGAATGAGAAGTCTTTCGAAGACGTTTGAATGGTTTAGATGGTGAGATGGGGGGAGAACCTTCAGAAGCTTCCACTTCGACTTCCTTTTCTTGGACAAGTGAAATTTGTTCTTGTTTTCTTTTCCTTCTTCCTTCAGTATGGACTTTGGGAAGTGTTACTTTGGAAGCTTCAATCTGTTCTTTAGTTATCTCCACCTCGCTATCATCATCAGAGAGATCGACAGTTGCTTGTTCTTTCTTGTTCTTTGATCTAGAAGATCTTTTTGATGAAGTTGTTTTCACTTTGGGTTCCTTTGATTTAGAAGGTTCCTTTGATGCAGTCTCAGATTTCTTCGATTCAACTTCTTTAGTTTGGGAAGCTTTCTTTTTCTTCTTGTCAGACTTGCTTTTCGAAGTGTTCTGGGTGCTGGCATCATCGAGCTTTGCTTCTCCTGGAGTTAAAGGCAAAGCTGAAATATGTGATTATACAGATAAGTACTATTTCTTCTAAAAATAGTATTAATATATTTTAGTAAAAGAAAAATCATACCCATGATACTGGGAGTTTCGATTCGAACTTGGGATAATTCATAGCCAAGTTCACCATTATATTGGTATAAATGGCATTTAGCATAGGTTACTAAATTATTTTGTGGGAATTTGAAATTATAAAGTAACCATTTTGGGTATGGTGGCCTAAAGGCCAAAGCAAGATTACAAGATGGAAGTTTTGCTAGTTTCATTTTCTTTTCTAAAACATAAAGATATTTATTGGGTGTTCCAGGGGGAAAAATTGTTTCTGGAATTTTTTCTCGAACTTTATCTCTCAGAGTTTGAGCAGCATAATATACTGTCCTCTTTGGATGTAAAGGGTCATATGTTGTTTGATAATATCTTTGAAATTGCTGAATTTCTTTAATGTGCGTACCTCTAGTCTTCTTGTCTTTGTTCTGCAAAGTGTGAAAAGTACTGGTCAGATGAGGCAGCAATTCATCAGGATTCCCTCGATTGGATTGGCGTGTGTAATAATTTCGCCACCATCGAAAGAATGCTTCAGAGCATGCAAATGATGTTGAGAAATATGTAGGCTCGAACACAGTTGTTTTCCTGGCTTGAATTATGGATTTCCACACAGGTTCGATCAGAGGAATTTTCCATTCACTTATACTTTTGAACAAAGAGCTGGGTTTCGATTGAACCATACCAAACTGTCTAGCTACATGGTTAGGTTGATAACCATATACTCCATAAGGACTACCAGGTGTAAGTCTGCTAGATAGATAGGTAGGGGTCAAATAAGCTTCCCATATAGCATTGATTTCTGTTTTGTTGGCTGCTTTCGAAGTAGTGGGAAAGTCCTCTTTGAACCAGTTAGGTCCATATTTCCTAGTGGTAAATGGTGCCATCATAGGGGTGAAAATGGGACAATCAAGCAGGGTTTCATAAGCATTCTCAAAAAGTTGTTGTGAAGACTTATTCCCATCGGGGTGAAACATAGCTAAGCCTATACCTTCAGTGGTCTTGTCTGAGTATGCTGATGTGTAAGAGGAAGGTAGGATCGAAGCAAGTTTTGATCCAAAAATGGCTAAAAGCCATAGTTGGAACAACCATATGGGTCCTGATACAACTAATTCCCACCAGTTTGGGGATAATCTCTAAGATTATTAGTTGTATGGTTAATGGTTTCATACAAAGAACCTAGAATCAGTTTGCTTAAACAGATATCTGTTCCTTCATGTAATTGACTAGCTAGACACATGAATTTCTTAGGGACTTGTACTGACCTTGAGCAAAAAACATGCATAGATAACCAGTAGGTCAAGAAAGCTACATGTTCATCTGCAGATACTTCAGCACATTCGGTATCATGGTTGTTAGCTATAAACAAACCATAGGCAGGGCTATCGAAATTTACTGAGTATTGAGAGGTGGTAACATCTGGATTAAAGGTGTATCCAGTTGGTTTTAAGCTAGTAAGGCCAGCCACATCTAAAAGGGTAGGAGTGAGCATTCCACATTTCAAGTGAAGGCTGTTGTTCGATGGGTTCCAAAAATGTAAAGCAGCAAATATCAATTCATTATGGTATTTTGGACCATATCGAGATATTTGGATGAGATCAAAAATCCCTTTCTCCTTCCAGAATTGTCCCTTTTGTTTTTGAACTTTGTCTAACCAAGCAATGTATTCTGGATAAGTTTTTGGTTCAGTCCTAATTTTGGATTTTACAAAACTTAGGTCAAAAGGACCTTTTGTGAAAATTAAAGGAGGTTGAGTTTCGATGCATGGGAAAAGAGAGTTAATCTCTGGAGTTTCAGGTTCTAGAGAAATGGGGCCTAAGAATGCATGTGGAGTATCAGTACAAGGGATGATTACCTGGGTTTTCCAGATAGCTTTTTCAGCTTCATTGATCTCTGGTTCGTTCATAAAAGCAGGAGCAGCACTGGCGATTTCTTTAGTAAAATCAATGGGTTCTTCGCGATTCACATGAGAAGTTCCTGCTGCGTTCGTCATTGTTTAAGTGTTTTTGTGAGAATTTGATGAATAGTGAAGATTTCGTGGTTAAAGATAGAAGTTGCAGAAAATTCAAAGTGTTTTCTTCGAGAAAATTTTTGGCGGAGAAGAGGAACAGTGAAAGTGAAAATGAAATGGTGAAAAGTGAGAAGAGTAAAGGTGAGTTTGTTTTTATATGGACCTTTGATCATGACACATGTCAAGATCTTATTTTGACAGTTTTACCATTAAAGTGTTGTCTTTTCCAATGTTAGAGAACGTGGCCCACTAACTAAGATTGTGGGGTCAGTATTTAAAGGAAATTTGAATTAGTTTTGAATTAAATACTGACATCATTCATTTCGATGGAGAATGTTAGTTATTTTTTTTCAAAAACGTCTTTTTCTTCTTCGGTGAAATCGAAAATGGCGTTTCTGGGGGGCAATTTGTTAGCCAATATATTTTACTAGCTGTAATAAATGTGGTCAAAGTATAGTTGACCTAGATTTAAAGAAGATTCGAACAGAGTGTTGTATTGAAAGCAAATATGGGTTCGAAGATGGTAGAAGACTTCGATAAAGCAGTTTTCAAAGGTGGTTATCAACGGTTATTCTTTAAGTCAGTTTGTATTTTAAGTTTGTTTTCAAATAAGTAAAACTGTCGACTTGTGGCAGTTGTAGTTTGAATTTCAAAGAAGTGTAGTTATTTCTAGACTTAGTATAAATAGTAGTTTTTCATAGGAAAAACAGGTCACAATTCCATCATACAAACTTACACTCAAAGTATCCGTATGGAAGCGAGAAACGAGTCACAAGTTGCAATGTATGAATCTGTGTACCAACTCTTATTTAATCAATGCAATTTACCCTTTTTTCTTTAAGTGTTCTTGCACTTTACTTTGTTAAGTTCGATTGAGTTCAAGTGGATTGAATTCGATTGTTTTTATTGTATTTCTTATATTTTTGACACCAAAACACAGAATTTCTAACAACAAGAACAAACACAATATGTCCTAAGATTTACTGGTTGATCTTGCAAGTTACCATGTGTAAACCAGCGGTTGTTTACGAAAATCCAACGTAAACAGGTACATACTTGAAGAAGGTGTTGGTGACTTGGTTCTTGATGAAGAAGGAGCTGCTGTTGATAGGAAGAAACATACTCCTACTGAGACGAAGATTTACAAGAAGTATCATATTATCAGAGGAGCACTTGTCACTGCTATTCCTAAAGCAGAATATATGAAGATGAGTGACAACTCAACTGCTAAAGCAATGTTTGCTTCTCTTTGTGCTAATTATGAAGGCAGCAAGAAAGTCAGAGAAGCAAAGGTTCTTATGCTGGTTCATCAGTATGAGTTGTTCAAGATGAAGGATGATGAAACTATTGAAGAGATGTACTCAAGGTTTCAAAACCTGGTCTCTGGACTTCAAATACTGAAGAAGAGTTATGTTGCTTTTGATCATTTGAGCAAGATACTCAGAAGTTTGCCTGCTAGATGGAGACCTAAGGTTGGCTGCCATTGAGGAAGCTAAAGATTTAAACACTTTAAATGTTGAAGATCTTTCATGAGTTAAGTCTTAATGAACATGAGTCTACTAAGAAGAGTAAATCAATAGCTCTTCCATCCAAAGGCAAGTCATCAGAAGCTCTCAAAGTAGTTGAATCTGAAGAAGAAGAACCATCTAGTTCAGAGTCTGAAGAAGATGCTGCTGAGATGGCTATGCTCTCCAACAGACTACAGTATCTGGCCAAGAAGAATAGAAAGTTTCTAACCAGAAGGATTAACACCAGAAGCTTAAAGAGAGAAGATCAAAAGGGTTGCTTCAACTGTAAGAAGCATGGACATTTCATTGCTGATTGCCCTGATCTTCAGAAAGAGAAGTCAAAGGACAAGTCAAAGAAGTCAACTTTCAAACCAAGCAGATTCAAGAAGCAGATTAAACAGAGTTTAATGGCCACCTGGGATGATTTGGAAAGTGAATCTGGATCTGATAAAGAGGAAGCTGACGAGGATACAAAGATAGTTGTTGGGTTAGTAGCTACAGCAACTTCAGAAGCTGGATCAGATTCAGACTCAGAAGAAGAAAATGAGGTATATTCTAAAATTCCCAAAGAAGAATTGATTGAGTCTCTTAAAGAACTCCTTACACATTTTGAAATAAGAACCAATGAGTTGAAGGATTTAAAAGAAAATTATGTTGATTTAATGAAACAACAAGAATCAACTCTATTGGATCTGAAGGCTTCTGAAGAAGGACTTAGAGGCTTTGACTTCATTTGTAAAACTTATGAAGATAAGCTCAGGTTATTGTGTCAGAAGCTACAAGAAAAGTGTAATGGAAAACCTTTAAGCAACCATGATATTGCTCTTGAAGATTTTATCATGTCTGGCATTGACAGAAGCAGAGTTGCTTCTATGATTTATAGCATTTACAAGAACAATGGCAGAGGAATTGGTTTTTTAGAAGTGAAAACTAATGAAACCAATCTTAAATCCTATTGTGAATGCATCAAGGAAGGATTGAAAACAGTTTTTGTACCTGAAGGTGTAAAAGGTGAAACTGTGGTTCAGTCAGAATCTAAAGCTTCTGGCTCTAAGGCTAAGATTGCATCAAAGTTAAAGAACCTTAAGTATAAGGTTGTGACTAACTCTGAATCCAAGACCTCAAAGATCAGGATTCTGAAGAGATCAGAATCTGTCCCTCAGAGTCTGTTGAAACCAGAATCTAAGATCCTGAAGTCTGGTATTCAGAAGAACAAAACAGTCTCTACTTCTGAAATACCAAAACCAAAAGGTGTTAAACCTAAGGTGATGGTTAATCAGAAGCAACCTAAATCACATCCTAAGGAACAAAAACTGAAGAGTAGAACTTCAAGTACTAACCTTCCATGACCCATAGCACAATGGGTACCTAAATCTAAATTTGTGAAAAATGCAGATATGTATAAAAGCAATGCCAAAGCAAAAAATCATGGTACCTAGACAGCGGTTGCTCAAGATACATGACAGGAGAGAAGTCCATGTTCCTCAACCTAACAATGAAAGAAGGAGGAAATGTGAAGTTTAGAGGAAACCAGTCTGGCAAGATCATTGGTACAGGAACTATTGGTAATTCCTCTACCTCAATTAATAATGTATGGTTGGTAGATGGTCTTGAACATAACCTTTTGAGCATTTGCCAATTTTGTGACAATGGTTATGATGTGTTATTTGAAGAAGCCAACTGTACTGTAATCAACAAGGAAGATAAATCCATTGTGTTCAAGGGAAAGAGAGTGGAAAATGTCTATAAAATCAATTTTACTGAACTGGTTGACCAGAAGGTCATTTGCCTTTTGTCAATGAATGATAAGAAATGGATGTAGCACAGAAGGTTGGGACATGCTAACTGGAGATTAATCTCTAAGCTTAGCAAGTTACAACTTGTCAAAGGCCTTCCTGATATATATTATCATTCAGATGCACTCTGTGGTGCATGCCAGAAAGGAAAGATTGTGAAATCATCTTTTAAAACTAAAGACATTGTTTCAACCTCCAGACCCTTAGAACTACTCCATATTGATTTATTTGGATCAGTCAGTACTGCATCCTTATATGGAAGTAAATATGGATTAATCATTGTTGATGATTATAGCAGATGGACTTGGGTGAAATTCCTGAGAAGTAAAGATCATGCATATGATGTATTCAATAACTTCTGCACATAAATTCAATCTGAAAAAGAATCAAAGATTTTGAAAATCAGAAGTGATCATGGTAGAGAATTTGAAAATAAGACAATTGAAGCTTTTTGTGAAAAACATGAAATTTTCCATGAATTCTCTTCTCCTAGAACTCCACAACAAAATGGGGTTGTAGAAATAAAGAATAGAACTTTACAAGAAATGGCCAGAACCATGATCCATGAAAACTATTTAGCAAAACATTTTTGATTAGAAGCAATGAATACAACATGTTATGTCCAGAATAGCAAACATTTTTGATTAGAAGTAGTGAATACAATATCTCTTACTTTCATCAATTTGGATGTACATGTTACATTCTGAATAACAAGCTCTACCTAAAGAAATTTGATGCCAAGGCCCAAAGAGGAATCTTCTTAGGTTACTTTGAAAGGTCAAAGGCATACAGAGTGTATAATTCAGAGACACTTTGTGTTGAAGAATCTATGCACGTTAAATTTGATGACAAAGAGCTTGAAGATAAAACTTCAAAGCAAGATGAAAGTTTTCCAGAGATACAGGTTCCTGAAGATACTCCAGAACCTGATCAGATAGCTGAATCTGAAGATAGTCCTGAAGCTAAACCCACATCAGAAGCTCAAGATGAAGCTGCTTCTGATGAAGCACAAGATGGCTCAACTCAAGCAGATCCTCCCAGAAACACATTCAAGCACAAGTCTTCACATCCCGAGGATCTAATCATTGGAAACAAAGATAGTCCTAGGAGAACAAGATCATACTTCAAACAAGAAGATTCAATGATTGGACTGATATCAATGATTGAACCTACAACAGTTGATGAAGCACTTTCAGATGATGGATGGATCTTAGCTATGCAAGAAGAGTTGAATCAATTTCAAAGAAATGATGTGTGGGATCTGGTACCTAAACCTCAACATAAGAACATTATTGGAACAAAATGAGTATTCAGAAACAAGTTGAATGAGCAAGGAGAAGTAACAAGAAACAAAGCAAGACTTGTTGCACAAGGGTATAGTCAACAAGAAGGCATTGATTATACTGAAACATTTGCTCCAGTTGCAAGATTGGAAGCAATCAGGTTACTTCTTTCCTATGCAGATAATCATGGCATAATATTATATCAAATGGATGTCAAGAGCGCATTTCTTAATGGTGTCTTAGAAGAAGAAGTGTATGCCAAACAACCTCCTGGTTTTGAGGATCTTAAGCATCCTGATCATGTTTATAAACTGAAGAAATCACTTTATGGCTTGAAACAAGCTCCAAGAGCTTTATATGATGGACTAAGTAATTTCTTAATCAAAAATGATTTTAAAAGAGGTCATGTTGACACAACACTATTCAGAAGGACCCTTGAGAAAGATATTCTTGTTGTGCAAATATATGTTGATGATATAATATTTGGTTCTACTAATGTATCTCTTTGCAAGAAATTTTGTAAGTTAATGCAGGATGAATTTGAAATGAGCATGATGGGAGAGCTGAAGTTCTTCCTTGGCATTCAAATTAATCAATGCAAAGATGGAGTTTATGTTCATCAAACAAAGTATACAAAGGAGCTTCTGAAGAAGTTCAAGCTTGAAGATTGTAAAGTGATGAACACTCCAATGCATCCCACATGCACCTTAAGCAAAGAAGATGAAGGAGCAAAAGTAGATCAGAAGTTGTACAGAGGAATGATTGGTTCCCTGTTATACCTCACTGCCTCTAGGCTAGATATTTTATTCAGTGTATGCTTGTGTGCAAGATTCCAATCAGATCCTAGAGAATCTCATTTGACTGCTGTCAAGAGAATCTTCAGGTATCTGAAAGGAACAACTAATCTTGGACTCCTTTATAAGAAATCCTTAGATTATAAGCTAATTGGATTCTGTGATGCTGGCTATGCTGGTTATAGGATTGAAAGAAAGTCAACCAGTGGTAATTGTCAATTTCTGGGTGATAATCTTATATCATGGACTAGCAAAAGACAAACAACTATTGATATGTCTACAACAGAAGCAGAATACATTTCAGCTGCAAGTTGTTGTACACAACTACTTTGGATGAAACATCAGTTGGAAGACTATCAGATTATTGCTAACAATATTCTCATTTATTGTGATAATACTGCTGCTATTTGTTTGTCTAAAAATCCAATTTTGCATTCAAGAGCTAAGCATATTGAACTCAAACACCATTTTATCAGAGATTATGTTCAAAAAGGAATTTTAGATATACAATTCATTGATACTGAGAATCAATGGGTTGATATATTTACTAAGCCTTTAACTGTTGAAAGATTTGATTTTATAAAGAAAAATTTGAACATGCACTTTGTGTCTGATTAAAAGCTTGCTTGCTCCTGAATAGGATTTTAGGTTCTGAAGTCTGTTCAGAAGTTGTGGTCCATCAGAAGCTCTTTATTGTGGTTCTGAGAAAAATGTGCTTCTGATGATGACGTCAGCATCTGAAGTCCAGAAGCTGGATTTTGTGCTTCTGAATAGTAGAGTTAGTGAAAACGCTGGAAGTTACTTTTTGGTAGCTCTGGCCCACTAACTTGGTAGTTACTCTGAGAACTTCTGACGTGACTTATCTGTATTGATGTATAACTTAAAAGGGCAATGATGCGTTTATGCTTTGAAAGTACAATCACGCGCCCCCCAAATGTCATTAATGTTATGTTTGTTTGTCCCCATTGAATTGCAAACGTTTTTACTCAAAACACTTCGTCAATTCACACACTACTCACTTCACAACAAACACTTTCTTCTTTCAACCTTCTCATTGCAAAGTAAGCGCAATTCCAGTTCTCAAACCTTAGAACCCTAAAACTTCATCTTCATCATCAATGGCATCATCCAGTTCTAAGCAAGTAATTTCAGCATCAACTTCCAGCATGCAACATCAAGGTGCTCCTGAATCTACTTCACAAGAGACCCCTGCCTACGAAATCAAAGGAAGAACCATGGAATTAGAAGAATGGCAGTTAAAGGTTCAAATATAGAATCCTGTGGATTTTGAATCTTTAGCTTTCCACGGGTGCGACATCAAAGGCTACTATGAAGCACAAGGACTCATGCCATACTTCAAAATGTTGAATGGACCAACATACAAAGCATTGGTTAAGCATTTCTGGGTTAGAGCATCGGTGTATGATAAAGATGCTTCAAAAGCTGAAGAGAAGCAGAAGGTTTTGATTGATCCCTCTCTGGCTGGGAAGACGAGAGCAGAAATGGGTTTGGAACCATACATTGGCATAGAGACAAGATCAAGCGTCCTGGGAATTCCAGTTTTCATTGCTGAATGGCAAATAGCATCTGTCCATATTCAACTCCGAAATTCCAAGAGTGTATGCTGATTTAGGCATTGAGAAGAAGCTGTTACTGAAGATACAAAATGAGAACCTGCTCCCAAAAGGTGGTGGTGGTGATCAATCTTCATTGGGGCAGAAAGTCTTTTTACATCACTTTATTGAGCATCATAAAATGAATGTGGCTAAATACTTCTTCAAGTATATGGTTAAGGAGCTGAAGGAGAGTCAACTGAAGAAGATAGTCTGGGTTCCTTATGGGAGGCTCATATCAGAAATCCTTCATCAAGGAGGGATTCTGGACTTAATCAGTAGTGTTGAAGCTGTCTTAGATAAGTATCTTGATACTAAGACTGGGAAGTTCATCAATGTTCATACCCTCAAGCATATGAAGCTGATCAGTACTGTCACCAAACTCAAGACTAATTTGAGTGAATCCAGAGCTACATCTGATCTCATGAATGATTTTCCACCCATCTGCAAGAAGGATCCTATTGATGTTTGGATGAACTTCATCAAGGATTATTATGAGACATATAATAAGGTCATCAGGCTAGAGGATGTACCTAAAGAGGTGTATTATGGTGCCCTGCCAATTGCTAAAGGTAGGAAGTCTAAGAGAAAGGCAACCACCAAAGAAGAATATTTGGAAGCTGAGCAACCTTCCAATAAGGCTAAGAAAGGGAAGGCAGCCCCTGAGAAACTCAAGATTGGTGGTTTTGGTTTACCATTAATTGAGGAAGAAGTTCAGAACCTGGACACTGATGTGATCCTAAATAGGAAGACAAGGAGTGGCAAAGCTGCTGCTTCTTCATATGTGGTTGCTCCTAATCAACCTCAAATACCTAAGAAGAAAAGGAAACCTGCAATGAGGAAGATCAAGGAATCTCCCTATGTGATTGAGGAAGAAGAAGGCGTTGAAGCCTTAACTGATCTGGTTATAAGGGAGATGAACAAGAAGAAGGCTGAAGATGCTGCTGCTGTAGCTCTTCAGAAGGACTTAGAGCTGTCAAAGCAGATTGAGGTTCCTGCATCTAGCTTTGTCAGAAAAAAAGTTGATGCTGTTGCTGCATAAGCTATTCAAGCTACTGAGGACCTTCAACAACAAGTGACATTAGAAGCAGAGAACTTGTTGATAGTTGTAAGCAGTTCTGAAGATGTTCAGAAGGTTTTTGTTGCTGAGCCAGAAGCAGTATTCAATGTAGCATCAGATTCATCCTCCCTATCCTTATCCTTATCATCATCAT
Organism: Medicago sativa; assembly: GCF_051527215.1. Classification (NCBI taxonomy): domain Eukaryota; kingdom Viridiplantae; phylum Streptophyta; class Magnoliopsida; order Fabales; family Fabaceae; genus Medicago; species Medicago sativa. The sequence goes on along the minus strand of NC_140755.1, from coordinate 32,024,528 downwards.
CATCTACTGATTCTGATGATATACTTATAGGACAACATTACCCAAAACTTACAAAAATCCAATCAACAACAACCAAGATCTACAAAAAGCCCTCTCAGACAATTAATTTTGAACCTATGGCTCCTCTCATTTATGAGAAAATAGGTGAAATGTCTGTGAGAAGAAACCAAATCTGTGAAAGATTACCCCTCAATCACCCTCTCCAACCTCAAATTATCCAACCCCTCAACATGGTTGTACCTGGTGAGGTTAGTACAAACTCAGAAAGAACCTCTGAAATAGCTTATGAGGCAGTTGCTAATGAAGAAGTCATTTCAGAAAGCCCCCAACAACAACCACTTGAACCACAAATGGCCCCTTCAACTAGCTCTAGCCAAATCTTATCTGAACAAACCGTTCCTGTGCAAACAACCTTCATTCAACCTTCCCGACAATTGACCATTCCAGTTTCTGAACAAACTCAACCCCACCTCCAAATCAGATTCAAACTCTTAGTGTTTCTGATCAACCATCAACTTCATCTGACATTCAGATTCTTGAACAACAACCTTTAGACATCCTGGAATCTGACTACATTGAATCTGAGTTACTCAAGATCAGCTCAGAAATGCAATCTCTAGTGCAACTAAGAAGAGTTCCAACATTGTCTGTTGTCTATGAGGACCGTTGGATATCCTTGAAGAGCAAAGCTTCTGAACTGATAGATGATGTGAGCAAGAAATGTCTGAGGATCCAAGCTGCTGCAGTAAGAAGATATTTGCGGCATATGCATTTAGCTGAGCAAGCTAGAGGTCCAATTCTGTTGCTAGCAAATGAACCCTTCTATCCAGAATTAGAGTATGTATCAAGAGAAGCAAAGGTGTACAAGATGCTAAAGCAGAAAATAGTAAAACAACAGCCTAGAGAAGATTCTCTCCTTCAGAGGCAGTTAGCTCTTGAGGAAACGGTTAAGAAACAAGATGAGCTCATGAAGAAGCAATCTGAGGAGATGGCTCGCATGATGGCATTGATTCAACAACAACAAAAACCCAACCCTTAGATGCACACCATGTTGTTTAGTTTCTTTAGTGTTTTTGCTGCTATCTTTTATGCTTCTGAACTTTATCTTAGCTTTGAACTCTTTTTGCTTCTGATTAATATTGATTATCATCTCTTGTTTATATACTTTTCTTAAGATATGCTCTGATTTACTTTGATTTTATATTTTTAAGATGGTTAATATGTTCTGATTATGTGCTTATAGTGCTATGAACCTTTACTCTATGTTTTTCTCATCTCTTCTTTTTATTTAATTTCTTTTTGCTAATGACAAAAGGGGGAGTATATGTAATAGTATTTAAAGGCTCCGAGCCCCATTAATGATATTTGAAAATTATTTTGAAAAACTTCTATCATTCTTACCTGAAAGGTATAAGCTCTGAACGTAAGAAGGAGTATCAAATTTCAAATAAAATTAATTGAACCATTCTTCTTATCTATAATCTACTTCTTTTCATTATTGAAATATTATTGTGCAATAAAATAATTTAATTAACCTGGATAGGACTTAAGGGGAGCTTACAAACCTCCCCTTAAAGACTATCAGACTCAGGGGGAGTCAGAGCTTACAAACCTCAGATTCTGAGCTTACAAACCTCAGAACCCCAAAGTCAACTTGTGAATTAGATTCACAACAATTGATCAAATTTTAAATACTATTGTTTGTCATCATCAAAAAGGGGGAGATTGTTGGAACAAAATGTGTTTAATAAGAAACCTTTAGAGTTTTGATGATAACAAGGTATTAAAAATTGTCAATTGGACTAGCTAATATTTGTTCAAGTGTATAGGACCATAGTTAAAAATTTACATCATATAAAGGTTCTGAAGAACAAAAGAGAGCTAAGGAATCAAGAAAAGGAAGCTTTAAAGCGTCTGAAGATAAGTGCTCCTGAATACAAAAAGTGCTCCTGAAGACAAAGTGCTCCTGAAGATGATGACGTCATCAGAAGCTGAAGTTCATCACAAGTAAGTTACTTAGAAGCGACTTTATCAGAAGCTGATAATCACCAGAAGTTGAAGATTCAAGAATTAACATTTCAAAAGTTGTCTATTGGAATCGAAAGGAATGCAGAAGACTGGGAATGCAACGCAACAATCATTTTTGTGAAGATTTGATGGCATTGGATGCTTATCTTCAAAGAGAGTTGAAAAAGTACAAACTGTACGAAGTGTACAACCACTATCCCCACTACTCTGCAGTGTCCACGCTACAAGACAAGAAAACAGCTCCAGAATACAGCTACGCCTGCAAAGATGTTCCTTCACAATAGGAATAGATTTCAAATTGGTTCTTCATAGGACAACAACCAAATCAGGCAAAAGATCATTGATGATTGATCAAAGCTTCAACAACGACTCTTTTGATGTGCTGACAATTTCACAACGTCTCTTTCACACCTCTTTATAAAGGAGTGAAGACTCAGAGATTGGTAATGCTGAACACAAGACTCAACAACATTTTACAAGTGCCAAAACTCTGCTGAAATTGTTCTGCATTCACTTAGAATTTCTGTTTCTCAAAGTTCATATCTTAGAAATTCTTAAGTCTTAGAGTCTTATCTGATTTGTATTGTGAGCACCTCTGATTGTATATCAAGTGTTCAAACTCAAACATCTTTCTGTGTAATTTTGTTTGTTTAGAAGTCTCTTGCAGTTGTGCTTGAGCATAGAAGTCTCTTGCAGTTGTGCTTGAGCATAGAAGTCTCTTGATTGTGTTCTTGAGCATAGGAAGACTCTTGCAAAGTGTGCTTGAGCAAAGGAAGTCTCTTGCTGTGTGCTTGAGCAATTGTAATCAGATATTAAATTTTAGTGAAATCTCCTTGGAAGTGCAAGGGAGACTGGACTACTTCCGGATTGTGGAAGGAACCAGTATAATTGTTTTGTGTATTTCTTCTTCTCTCTATCTGTTTTTATCTGCTGCATTTAGATTCTGAATATCACTTCAGAAGCTGTCTCACTTAGCTTCTGACCAGTGTGCTTCACTTTAGGAAAAACGAAGAAAAATCAAACACAATTCAACCCCCCTTCTTGTGTTTTTCTCACCTTCAGATGGATGGGAAAATAAATTAATCAATAATTGGTTGAAATGAATGGGTGATTCACTAATTTATAAAATAAATTGAAAGAATTATGTACATAAAATATGTTACCAACCATTTACTTTGCTTTCTAGCACTGATATGAATTGCTTTCTTTGACCACTCAAACTTATCCCACTCACTAACCCGGCCATCATAGATGAATAACGCAATGGTGAAGTTTTCTGAGAACTGTAATAATGTTAAGACCAAGAGTTATACAATAAGAAAAATAAATTAAAAAGATTAGCACATGTTAATAATAACAAATTAGAAAAAAACAAATTAGAAAGATCAACAAAATTAATTAATGCAGGGTTGAAAGAGAAATGAAACCTTTCTTACTGCAGCATCAATATTGTCTCTCTGGTCATAACCAACGGTAAAAGTAACTAGATACATTGGTCTGATAGTTAGGTCCTATAAGTGCCACCTCAATCAAGAAAAGAGTCAAATTAGAGAATATGCAATTGTAACTCATAATTTGTCCATAATCTAAGAAAAAAGATTATTCGGTATGCAAAGAACTCATAATTTATTCTAGCTTATGCAGCTTAATATCATGAGTCTAACTTGTTTTGTAACAATTTTTTTGTCTATTTTGAGTTAGGAACTACATACATGTGAACTTCAATTCATTATGGTTCTAGAGAAACTGCCAAGTTTTAACAAATGAATCACCATGTAGTTTCTCTAGTACGATAGTGAATTGAAGTTTACATATATGCAGTTTTGGCGAACCATAGTTTGAATCCTATGAAAATGACGTCCATATTCAACATTTAGTAGTGTCCATTGTCCAACGAGCTTTAAACAATGTTGAGTCACACTTTTTTTTTCCCTCAATGTTAGTGCACTACAAAATTATTTGTTATCTATGTAGCCTTGACACTCCGGGTTGAAATTGTGTCAAGTGTCCAACACTAACATAAAACTTACGTATATAGTTACATTCAATCCACTTCATTTTCTCAAATATTACCATTGTGAGTGTTCATGTCGTGTTTAGCGTCCGCCTTTCTTAAATTCCATTTTGATTCTTTGGAAAAAGATAGGTAGACACCTTTTTTTATACACCTCTCGTGTACATCTCATGTGATAGGGGTATTTTAGTAATTTCACATCACATCATCACCCTTTTTCATCTCTTCTTTCAATGTTTTTGCCACATGTCACAAATGTGTGTGGGTGTAAAAGGGTGTATGCCACCTAAGGTGGTTCATGTATAAGAGCTCTTATTCTTTATAACTTATTATTCATTCTCCTACACAAAAGCTAATTTAATTCACTTTCTGAGTAATCGTTCAATATTTTGATACAACGTAGTAAGAAATTATACATTTAACTATGTTTGTTTGTGACAAATAATAGTTTTATTTTAAATTAAAATGCAGATTTTTCATTAAGGTAATGTGAATTTGCATACCTGATGTGGTTGACCCCATAACCGACGAAGATATAAATCTGATTGTGATTCAACAATTCTAGGAGGTAGCCTTTCAGCTCCTCGAGGGTTTGTAGGTACCCAAATCCACATCATAATAAAATGTACCTATTTATTTATAAATGCAACATTCTAATGTTTGAAATGATATACAATGCAGTAATACTATTAGTTGTGATTTTAAATTGAATTCCACAATTGCAGTCAATATAAAAGGTTTTGATGTTCCACAATGACATTAAAACACAATTTTGACTGCATTTTGCCACAATATAAAGATTTGCAGTGTAACAAGAATCACAACTGAAAACTATGCTACTAGTAATACACTAATGCGACATCGCTTTCTAATATTCTCTTTAATACTAATTCATGTAGGTCTTATTTCTTATGTTTTTTTTTTTTTTTTTTTTTTTTAGAATTAGCAAAATTTATTCACAACGAGCGCAAGTAAGTAACACAACTAAAACTCGCGATCAGCAATAGCAATTACAAGAGGCACAGATAGACAATAAACCCCAAAAACACAACAGCAGACCGAAAATCATGAGGCTAGCGCATATACCGAACAGCAGTACAACAGTACACCAGAACTGCATACAGCACCACATACCCCAGCCTCAACCTCCGCAATACCGAAACATCCCCATTAACACATGAGACACTCTCTTGGGCACCAACACCATTCATAAAACAAACTTGCCGGCACCTTCAAACGACTCAACATCCACGTCCACGACAAAACCTTAATCGCCTCCGCTATATCCGTCGCCCCAAAAATTAAATTGTTAAAAATGCGATCATTTCTCGCCCTCCAAATACTCCAAACCGTGGCATACCAAATCAACATGTACCCTTTACGAACCTTCTTATTGTCTAGGCCCCGTTCCAACCTTCTTATTTATTATGATATGGGATACATTTTCAAAAAAGCGGGATGCGCGCATGAATTTCGATCAATGATAAAAATTATCGACCAAGTGTGCTAGAAATTATTTTTCTACTAAGAGATGCTGAATATTTTCTTCGAATAAAGTTATGATGAAAAAAAGAGAGTATAGAACCATACCTTTGTCTTCTCATCGACTTTGTGAAGCTCATTGTACACGTTTCTATCACCTCTAAAGGAAGCCAAAGCATCTCAAATAGAATTTGTTTGAATTTTGGAGTACTTATCCGCAACATATGTAAGATCAATGGATGGGAAAAGGCTTGATGGGAGATTCATCTGACAAATAATATATATTACATGAAAACATAATTCACATTGTTAGATTAATCAACTGAAATGCGTCCTCGTGAGCTTAACTCAGTTGGTATGGACAATGCATATAATATGCAACGTCCGGGGTTCAAACCCCGGCCACCACAAAAAAAAAAAATCAACTGAAATGCCATGAATGATATGTATATATGGTGCAAGATTACAAACCTTAGTTAATGATATTGTTGGAAATGATACTCCTACAAAGAAGCCAAAAACAACTCCAACAATGGCTGCTATTATGAGCTTCATTGCTTCATTAGGTTTTTTAATATTTCCACAGCAGGACAAAACATAAATTTGTTATATTACTTACATGCAAATTTCTTTACTACTTTTTTTTTTTCAAGTGAGAAAGAGGAAGCACTAGAAAGAGTAGTAATACATGAAATGAAAATATATATTCATGTCACACCTTCTTGTTGGAGTTCCCATTGCACGATCAATATCTTTTGAGATATGCACTCATTGACTATATGCAATATGTCTTTCCTCTTAGAAGGAATCTTGTATATATGCTGCCAAATAATCACCCCCATCAAAACTTATACATAAAAATAAATAAAAAACATAGCAAACATTTTAATTTTATATTTTTTTTGAAGGAATTTTAATTTTATATATCACTTGTAAAATATACATTCTCGATGCATATACTAGCACAACCCTAAACTCTTGGGTTCATTTGTATTGGCACGTAAAAACATCAATTTTGTAACACAATTAATCTATGATGAAACACAAATCTCTTAGCCACTTCTATGATTATTTGAATCTAATCACAAAATAATTTAACAATGATAATTATAAATGCAGTACAACATACCCAGATGATTTTTTTGTTGTTGCACGTAACTAGAATTGGGAGAACTGTGTGTGAATTGAGAAAGAGACAACTTTGGAATGAGGTTAGGATTTGTTTGTTACATTTTTTGATTTGATGAAAATGATGTTGATGAAGTTGTTGTTATGTCATCAATTTGTTGTTCCATTGATAGTGCGATGAGGCAGCTGCTTCTGCCGAAATTATAGAAGACTTAGCCCTAAATCGTAAATCAAGATTATTTTATTTAGGAAAATAGTATATCATGCGAATGATCAACTCTGATTGGTTGATTAGCACTACTAGCGGATGTTTTCCACAAATTTGGCATTATATCAATATAAAACTTGCTTCATTCCTTTTTATTAATTATTATTAATTATTTAAGAAGTTAACAAAATTGCTCTTCAACTTCCTTAAAAAAAATTGCTCTTCAACCGAATCGAAAAAAAAATAGAAAATTGCTCCACGTTGTACCCAAAAAAAAAAAAAAAAATATTGCTCCACGTTCTCAAAATGTTTACATACCTATTGGTGCTTTATTTTGGGCCCCCGTAATTGTCAGATTAATTAGTCAATTAAATTTGAGTAATTGTTATTTTAATTAGATTGAATAATTTTCCAAAAAGAAAGTATAGATTGAATAATTGCCCAAGAAGACTAGTTAAGAATACAAAAAAAAAAAAAAGAAGTTATTACTAAAAAAGAAACTTTTTTGACTTTTTAAAGATTAATTACACAATTTTTAATGCAATAACTAACGTATAATTTCTTTTTCCTTAAAAAAAACATATAATTTCTTTTTATTAGCATCATTAACGAACGACACAGGTTAAAGATTAATTACACAATTTTCAATGCAATAACTAGCATATAATTACTTTTTATTATCATCCTTAACAATGTCACAGGGGCACCGGTTATCATTTCTTTTGATTTTGTTTTTTATAATCCAATTAAACTTAATATCTATATCTATCTATTTATATATTTATACACACACACACACACACACAAAAACAAACACACAAACAATTTTTTTTATAAGGCAAGAGTCCAAACATAAAAAAGGAATAGAAGACAGTCCAACAGAGTTAGAATGTCTTGCAGATTTCATTCTTTTTTTTGGTAACAAAAGGGAAGGAAAAAAAAAACAAAACTAAAAAGGACCCATACTAGGGTCGAACAAACTCAACACCCACGACATCTGCTAAGAGGACAGAGGTCATATCAGGAGGGGCTGCATTCAAAATAAGCAGATTTCATTCTATGTCAGGTGCTCATATATATTATTTAAAAAAAAGAAAAAATAATTTGTCAATAAATAAATAAATACAAAAAAGAACTGGGGGGGACATAAACCTAACCCAGTCAATCCACACAAAGTGTATGCCAACCCAATCGAGTGATACAAAGAAATAAAAACAACACGTGTGAAAGTCTAACTTGCGGTATATGGACCAACCGTCAACACGAAATGGATCCAATAACCAACAACTCCTTTCGACAACAACAAGCATAGCGTCTCTTTCGAGCCAAACAGTCCAACATCAAAGACTGATTTTGAAACCTCCCCCAAGTTATATTGTGCTGTCACACCTGCTCCTGTTTCACCTCCTTGTGGTCTGTGGTGTATTTGGCCATACTGGCGTTGATTGCCAACTAGGCAATGCTATTGAAGGTGTTGAGCAAATGAATTATGCTCAATACAACCAAGGAATGAGGAAAAGTCAAATTTTTACAAAACTCCTCAAAATTCCTATAGACAAATAGCACCACCTCTTTATGCAAACAACCAGAGAGTCCCTCAGAAAACTAGCTTGGAACTTTTAATGGAAAGTTATGTTATGAATCAATCCAAGCAACTCCAAGAGCTTAAGAATCAAACTGGATTTCTAAATGACTCTATCGTCAAACTCACATCCAAGGTAGACTCCATTGCTACTCATACTAAGATGCTTGAAACTCAAATCTCCCAAGTAGCCCAACAGGTGGCTGCTTCCTCTCAAACCCCGGGAGTCTTACCAGGTCAAACTGAAGCCAACCCCAAAGCCCATATAAATGCCATTACCCTTAGGGAGAAGAGAGTGATAAACCAAAGAGTGAGAAAGCCTTAGGAGAGAGTGAAAAATCTCTTGCTTCACCACCTTATAAGTCCAAAGTTCCCTTTCCCCAGAGGCTTGCTAAGCCTAGCTTGGAGGCACAATTTGAAAAGTTTATTGATATGCTAAAAAAGATTTACATCAATATTCCTTTTGCTGAAGCTTTTTCTCGCATGCCCCTCTATGAAAATTTTTAAAAAGAAATATTGTTAAAGAAAAGAACAATAGAGGGTAATGCGACGATAGCCTTAACAAAGGAATGTAGTAATGTCTTAAAGAAATCACCTCCAAAGCTTGGAGATCCAGGTAGTTTTTCCATCCCTTGTGTGATTGGAAGTAAGACCGTTGAGAAAGCTATGTGCGATCTATGGGCTAGTATTAGCTTGTTACCTTTGTCCCTCTTTAAGAGAATGGGTATAAGTGAGTTGAAACCTACTAAGATGACCTTGAAATTAGCTGATCGTACCACCATCCGCCCCGACGGATTTATTGAGGAGGGATATACATCCCGGATGATTTTGTGGTAGTAGACATTGAGGAGGACCCTGAAGTCCCTATCCTCCTAGGAAGACCTTTCCTCGCTACTACTGTAACGCCCACATTAAACGTATCTAGAAAGTTTAGTATGTGCATTATCTTTAGTACTGGATACATTAAAAAGATACAACTTGAATACATTCGAATGAATATATTATACAACAATACGCGTTCGTACATCAATAATACAACATTACTCGTATATACATGGTAAAAACATCCTTAAAAGTCTATGACATCCTGCAGCGGGTACGAACGAGCACTTGCTGATTATCCATTCGGCTGCAAGCCTGCTAAATCCTGCCATATCAATCTGCTGATCTGAAACAAATAAGGATTGGGATGAGACATAATGTCTCAGTGAGTTCTACCTAATCATAGGCTATAGGTAACCTTGGGGGAAACCTATGGTCACCACGTGTCTACAATACAACCTGACGGTTGGTTATACATGTGTGGATCATGCTTGTCTAGACGGTTGTGCATACTAGATCCGTGATAGGTTCTTCTTAACTTGTCATATAGGTCTTGCTTACATCATACGTGTCATGGCGGTAAAAGGGAACCTAAGTCCGCTATGCCAAGATACGCTAAATGCATTGAGGCCTAAACATAACATATTCATGACACGATCCTAAACCGAACGATTAGGGAAACCTAAGATCGTCATCGGTATAACTTCATAACTTGCTCTAATGCATAACTTGCACATGTCAAACATCATATCATAATCATGATCATATAGTATCATACTTGTTGGAACAAAATGTGTTTAACAATGAACCTTAAAGAGTTTTGATGATAACAAGGTATTAAAAATTGTAAATTGGACTAGCTAATATTTGTTCAAGTGTACAGGACCATAATTACAAAGTTACATCATCATTGGTTCTGAATGAGCAAATAAAGAGCAAAGGAAACAACAAAGATTTGAAGCTTGGACGCTCCTGAAGGCAACTTGTTACTGAAGAAGAAAAAGCGCTCCTGAAGTTAAATCGCTTCTGAAGTAAGAATAGTGCTCCTGACGTTAAGACGCTTCTGAAGTAAGAATAGTGCTCCTGAAGACAAGAAGTTCAGAAGCTGTATCATCAGAAGCTATATCATCAGAAGCTACATCATCAAAAGCTGCAGAAGTCATATCATCAGAAGCTGCATCATCAGAAGCTGCCTCATCAGAAGCTATTTCACCAGAAGCTGAATATCAACTGGATTTGCAAAGAATCAAGAATTGAAGAATTATCATTACAAAAGCTGTCTATTGGATTCGAAAACACAAACAAAGGATTAGTGGAGTTTGCAACGGTCATTTCAAAGGTGTTTGAAGGCGTGTGCTTGCAATTTGGACGAAAGCGTTGACATTGTACTTTGTACGAATTGTACAACCACGTTCTCCACTACTCTGTTTTGTGTCCATGCTACAGGACAAGAAAACAGCTCCAGAATACGGCTTCGCCTGCATAGATGTTCCTTTGGATAAGGAATGGATTTCAAATTGGTTCTTCATAGGACAACAACCAAATCAGGCAAAAGATCATTGGTGAAAGATCAAGCTTCAACAACGACTCTTTGGTGTGCTGGCAATTTCACAACGTCTCTTTCACACCTCTATATAAAGGAGTGAAGACCTAGAGAATTGGTAATGCAAGAACGCTGAACAAAAGACTCACAAGATTTTCACAAGTACCAAACCTCTGCTGAAATTGTTCTGCATTCACTTAGAATTTCTGTGTCTCAAAGTCATATCTTAGAAATTCTTAAGTCCATTGAGTCTGTATCTGATTTGTATTGTGAGCACCTCTGATTGTATATCAAGTGTTCAACCTTAAACAATTTTCTGTGTAATTTTGTTTAGTTAGGAAGTCTCTTGCAGTTGTGCTTGAGCAGGAAGTCTCTTGATTGTGTTCTTGAGCAAAGGAAGTCTCTTGCTTGTGTGCTTGAGCATTGGAAGTCTCTTGCTTGTGTGCTTGAGCATTTGTAATCAGATATTACTCATAGTGAAATCTCCTTGAAAGTGCAAGGGGGACTGGACTACTTCCGGATTGTGGAAGGAACCAGTATAATTGCTTTGTGTCGTTCTTCTTCTCTCTCTGTTTTATTCCGCTGCATTTAGATTCTGATTATCACTTCAAAAGCTGTCTCACCTAGCTTCTGATCAGTGTGTTCAGTTTTTAGGAGAAACGAAGAATTTTTCAAAACACAATTCAACCCCCCTTCTTGTGTTTTTTCTCACCTTCAATTGGTATCTTGAGCCTTGGTCTGTTGTGTATCAGTTAACCGTGCAACAGTCAAAGATCTGAGAAAAACATGTCTACTCATCCTCCTACTGGTCCTAGTGATACTAGCTATAAACATGTCTCACATGATTATAGTGATAGTAAGAAAACCAGTGTTGGAAAAGTTCCAAAGTTCAATGGAGATGCTGAAGAGTTCTCTTGGTGGAAGACCAACTTTTACAGTTACATCATGAGCCTAGATGAAGAATTATGGGATATTCTGGAAGATGGTGTTGGTGATTTAGTCCTTGATGAAGAAGGAGCTGCTGTGGATAGAAAGAAACATACTCCAGAACTGAGGAAACTTTACAAGAAGCATCATATTATCAGAGGAGCTCTTGTCACTGCCATACCCAAAGCAGAATACATGAAGATGAGTGACAAATCCACTGCTAAAGCTATGTTTGCTTCTCTCTGTTCAAATTATGAAGGGAGCAAGAAGGTCAAAGAAGCAAAGGCTCTCCTGCTTGTACATCAGTATGAGTTATTCAAGATGAAGGATGATGAAACTATTGAGGAGATGTACTCAAGGTTTCAAACCTTAGTTTCTGGGCTACAGATTCTAAAGAAGAGCTATGTTGCTTCTGATCATGTAAGCAAGATACTCAGAAGCTTACCTGCCAGATGGAGACCAAAAGTGACTGCCATTGAGGAAGCTAAAGATTTAAACACTTTAAGTGTCGAAGATCTTGTTAGTTCTCTCAAAGTTCATGAGTTAAGTCTTAATGAACATGAGTCTACTAAGAAGAGTAAATCAATAGCTCTTCCATCCAAAGGCAAGTCATCAAAAGCTCTCAAAGTGGTTGAATCTGAAGAGGAAGAACAGTCAAGTTCAGATTCTGAACCAGATGCTGCTGAAATGGCCATGCTCTCAAACAGACTTCAATATCTGGCCAAGAAGAACAGAAAGTTTCTCTCCAGAAGGGGTAACTCCAGAAGCTCAAAGAAAGAAGATCAGAAGGGATGCTTCAACTGTAAGAAGCCTGGTCACTTCATTGCTGAATGCCCTGATCTTCAAAGAGAAAAGTCAAAGGACAAATCAAAGAGGTCTACCTTCAAACCAAGCAAATTCAAGAAGCAGATTAAGCAGAGTTTAATGGCAACCTGGGATGATTTGGGTAGTGAATCTGGATCTGATAAAGAGGAAGCTGATGAAGATGCAAAGGTAGCTGTTGGGTTGGTAGCAACAGCAACTTCAGAAGCTGGATCAGATTCAGACTCAGAAGATGAAAACGAGGTATATTCCAAAATTCCCAGAGATGAACTTGTTGAGTCACTTAAAGAAATTCTTACACATTTTGAAGTAAGAACCAATGAGTTGAAGGATTTAAAAGAAAAATATGCTGATTTGGTACAACAGCAAAAATCAACTCTATTGGATCTGAAAGCTTCTGAACAAGGACTTAGGGGCTTTGACTTCATGTGTAAAACATATGAAGATCAGCTCAGGTTCTTATGTCAGAAGCTACAAGAAAAGTGTAATGAAAAACCTTTAAGTAACCATGAAATTGCTCTTGAAGATTTTATTATATCTGGCATTGACAGAAGCAGAGTGGCTTCTATGATTTATAGCATTTACAAGAACAACGGCAGAGGAATTGGTTTTCCAGAAGTGAAACTTGAGAAAACCAATCTAAAATCTTGTTGTGAATGCATCAAGGAAGGTCTGAAAACATTTTTTGTACCAGAAGGGGCTGAGTTGGAAACTGTTGTTCAATCAGAACCTGAAGCTTCTAGTTCTAAGGCTAAAATTACTTCAAAGCCAAAGAACTCTAAGTCAAAGGCTATGATCAACTCTGATTCCAAGACTTCAAAGGTCAGGATCCTGAAAAGATCAGAACCTATTCCTCAGAGTCTGGTGAAACCAAAATCTGGGGTTCTGAAGTCTAAGTTTCAGAAGAAGACAGTTGCTGCTTCTGAAGTACCAAAACCTAAGGTGATGGTTAATCAGAAGCAACCCAACTCACATCACAAGGTACAAGAAGTGAAGAGTAAAGCCTTAAGTACTAACCTTCCAGGACCCATAGAACAATGGGGACCTAAAACTAAAAATGTCAATGATGCAGGTATGTCTAAGAGCAGTGCCAAAGCAAAGATCATGGTACCTAGACAGCGGTTGCTCAAGACACATGACAGGAGACAAGTCCATGTTCCTCAGCCTAACAATGAAAGAGGGAGGAAATGTGAAATTTGGAGGCAACCAGTCAGGCAAGATCATAGGTACAGGAACTATTGGTAATTCCTCTACCTCAATTAATAATGTATGGTTGGTAGATGGTCTTGAACATAACCTTTTGAGCATTAGTCAATTTTGTGATAATGGTTATGATGTGCTTTTTGAAAAACCCAACTGTACAGTAATCAACAAGGAAGACAAATTCATTGTGTTCAAGGGAAAGAGAGTTGACAATGTCTATAAAATCAATTTTTCTGAACTGGCTGATCAGAAGGTGGTTTGCCTACTATCAGTGAATGATAAGAAATGGATGTGGCACAGAAGGTTGGGACATGCTAACTGGAGGTTAATCTCTAAGCTTAGTAAGTTACAACTTGTGAAAGGGCTACCAGACATTGACTATCATTCAGATGCACTCTGTGGTGCATGTCAGAGAGGGAAAATTGTGAAATCATCTTTTAAAACCAAAGACATTGTTTCAACCTCAAGACCTTTAGAATTACTCCATATTGATTTATTTGGACCAGTGAGTACTGCATCCCTATATGGAAGTAGATATGGATTAGTCATTGTTGATGATTACAGCAGATGGACTTGGGTGAAATTCATAAAGAGTAAAGATGTTGCGTGTGATGTATTCAGTAGCTTCTGCACTCAAATTCAATCTGAAAAAGAATCAAAAATTTTGAAAGTCAGAAGTGATCATGGTGGAGAATTTGAAAATGAGCCATTTGAAGCTTTTTGTGAAAAACATGGAATTTTCCATGAGTTCTCTTCTCCTAGAACACCACAACAAAATGGGGTTGTAGAGAGAAAGAATAGAACTTTACAAGAAATGGCCAGAACCATGATTCATGAAAACAATTTACCAAAACACTTTTGGGCAGAAGCAGTGAATACAGCATGCTATGTTCAAAACAGGATCTATATTAGACCTATTTTGGAGAAAACAGCATATGAACTCTTTAAAGGAAGAAAACCCAATATCTCTTACTTTCATCAATTTGGATGTACATGTTACATTCTGAACAACAAGCTCTACCTAAAGAAATTTGATGCCAAGGCCCAAAGAGGAATCTTTTTAGGTTACTCTGAAAGGTCAAAGGCATACAGAGTGTATAATTCAGAAACACTTTGTGTTGAAGAATCTATGCACGTTAAATTTGATGACAAGGAGCTTGAAGATAAAACTTCAAAGCAAGGTGAAAGTTCTGCAGAGATACAGGTTCCTGAAGCTACTCCAGAACCTGATCAGATAGCTGAATCTGAAGATAGTCCAGAAGCTGAACCCACATCAGAAGCGCAAGATGAAACTGCTTCTGATGAAGCACAAGATGGCTCACATCAAGAAGATCCTCCCAGAAACACATTCAAACACAAGTCTTCACATCCTGAGGAGCTAATCATTGGAAACAAAGATAGTCCAAGAAGAACAAGATCACATTTCAGACAAGAAGAGTCAATGATTGGACTAATCTCAATGATTGAACCTACAACAGTTGATGAAGCACTTTCAGATGATGGATGGATCCTAGCTATGCAAGAAGAGTTGAATCAATTTCAAAGAAATGATGTGTGGGATCTGGTACCCAAACCTCAGCACAAGAACATTATTGGAACAAAATGGGTATTCAGAAACAAGCTGAATGAGCAAGGTGAAGTAACAAGAAACAAAGCCAGGCTTGTTGCACAAGGGTATAGTCAACAAGAAGGCATTGATTACACTGAAACGTTTGCTCCAGTTGCAAGATTGGAAGCAATCAGGTTACTTCTTTCCTATGCAGTTAATCATGGCATAATATTATATCAGATGGATGTCAAGAGTGCATTTCTCAATGGTGTCATAGAAGAAGAAGTGTATGTCAAGCAACCTCCTGGATTTGAGGATATTAAATATCCTGACCATGTTTTTAAACTGAAGAAATCACTATATGGTTTGAAACAAGCTCCCAGAGCTTGGTATGATAGGCTAAGTAATTTCTTAATCAAAAATGATTTTAAAAGAGGACAGGTTGATACTACACTCTTCAGAAGGACCCTTGAGAAAGATATTCTTGTTGTGCAAATATATGTTGATGATATAATATTTGGTTCTACTAATGCATCTCTTTGCAAGGAATTTTCTGAGTTAATGCAAGATGAATTTGAAATGAGCATGATGGGAGAGCTGAAGTTCTTCCTGGGCATTCAAATCAATCAATGCAAAGATGGAGTCTATGTTCATCAATCAAAGTACACAAAGGAGCTTCTGAAGAAGTTCAAACTTGAAGATTGTAAAGTGATGAACACTCCAATGCACCCCACGTGCAACTTAAGCAAAGAAGATGAAGGAGCTAAAGTAGATCAGAAGCTGTATAGAGCTATGATTGGTTCTTTGTTATACCTCACTGCATCTAGGCCAGATATTTTATTCAGTGTATGCTTGTGTGCAAGATTCCAATCAGATCCTAGAGAATCTCATATGACTGCTGTCAAGAGAATCTTCAGGTATTTGAAAGGAACAACTAATCTTGGACTCATGTATAGGAAATCCTTAGATTATAAGCTAATTGGATTCTGTGATGCTGATTATGCTGGTGATAGGATTGAAAGAAAGTCAACCAGTGGCAATTGTCAATTTCTGGGTGATAATCTTATATCCTGGGCTAGCAAAAGACAAACAGCTATTGCTATGTCTACAGTAGAAGCAGAATACATTTCAGCTGCAAGTTGTTGTACACAACTACTCTGGATGAAACATCAGTTGGAAGATTATCAGATAACTGCTAACAGTATTCCCATTTATTGTGATAATACTGCTGCTATTTCTTTGTCTAAAAATCCAATTTTGCATTCAAGAGCGAAACACATTGAAATCAAACACCATTTTATCAGAGATTATGTTCAAAAAGGAATTTTAGATATACAATTCATTGATACTGAAAATCAATGGGCTGATATATTTACTAAGCCTTTAACTGTTGAAAGATTTGATTTTATAAAGAAAAATTTGAACATGCACTTTGTATCTGATTAAATGCTTGCTTGCTCCTGAATAGGATTTCAGGTTCTGAAGTTAGTTCAGAAGCGGTAGTCCATCAGAAGCTCTTTATTGAGGTTCTAAGGAAAACTCGCTTCTGATGATGACGTCAGCATCTGAAGTCCAGAAGCTGGATTTGTTGCTTCTGAATAGTTGAATTAGTGGAAACGTTGGAAGTTACCTTTTAAAAAGTAACTTCTGGCCCACTAACTTGGTAGTTACTCTGTGAACTTCTTACGTGGCCTGTATG
Organism: Medicago sativa; assembly: GCF_051527215.1. NCBI lineage: Eukaryota > Viridiplantae > Streptophyta > Magnoliopsida > Fabales > Fabaceae > Medicago > Medicago sativa. Next base: position 32,007,521 of record NC_140755.1, on the reverse strand, counting down.
TGTTGGTGTATAACAAAAAGGGCAATGATGATTTAATAGCTTTGAAAGTACTTTTCACGCGCCCCCAATTTTTGTCATTAATGTTATGTTTGTTTGTCTCTTTTGAATTGCAATCGTTTTACTTTTAACACTTTGTCAATTCACACACTACTCACTCACAACAAACACATTTGCTCTCAAACCTCTTGCGAAGTAAGCGCATTCTCTCAACCTTAGAACCCTAAAATCTTCATCTTCTTCAAATCTTCGTCAATCATCAAATGGCATCATCAAGCTCAAAAGTTTCAGAATCTACATCAAACATGCAAAGCGCACCAGAATCTGGGTCAATCTACAAAGAGAAGACTATGGATATTCCATGGGAATCCTTAATAGTTCAAGTAGAGTCACCGGTGGATTTTGCTTCACTCAAGAAGTATGAAGTAAACATGGAAGGTTTGATAGAAACTCAGAAGCTGTCTGAGTATTTCAAGATGCTAAATGGGCCAACTTATGTGAACCTGGTCAAGGACTTTTGGTTAAAAGCTGAAGTGTACAATGAAAAGCCTGCAAAAGTTGTAAGCAAACAAGCTGGGTCAAAGAAAGGGAAAATGGCCATGGATATGAATCCTACATCTTTTGATAGCTTAGAAATAAGGTCTGAAGTGATGGGCATTCCTATAACCATCACTGAGGACGTTATAGCTAAAGCTTGTAGGATGGATGCAGAGGGAAGATTCCAAGAAATAGTCAGGAAAGAAGATGTCCTGCTAAAAGGTTACTACAACACTCTTCTGGGTGGGAAGAAAGATGCAAAGCCTTCTGAAATGGAGATTCACAACAGGATGTTGGTGAAATTCAGTAATGATTGCTTCTTTCAAAGAGCAGGTGGGTCTGATCAACCCAACAACCAACAGAAGCTAGCAATTTATTTCATGACCAATCTGGAAAAGATAAACTTCCCAAGATATGTAATGGATCACCTCTGCTGGGCAATAAATGAAAGCACTATTAGAGGAAGAAAACAAGTACCCTATGGAAGATTGCTGTCTGAAATCTTTCATCAAGGAAGGGTGCTGGAGTTCTTAAAGAGGACAAGGAGTGCTTCTGATAGATGTTTCGAAGTCTCTACTGCTGAAAGGACTATCAGTAGCAGGAGCTTATGCTCTATGAAGTTTATCAAGAAGGCTCCTGAAGATGAAAAGTGGTTGGAGATGATCACAGAAGAAACTGAGATAATCAGGGACTTTCCTCCCATCTTTAAGGAAAGTGACTCTGATTTCCTAGTTCAATCAGTAGCTGAGTATGTCCTGGAAGAAGATGCAAGCACTCAGGAGGAAGTTGTTCCTGCTAAAATGAAGAAGGTAAAGAGTGCCACTGCATCAGAAGCAATTACTGATAAGGGCAAGCAAAAGAAAGGATGTCAAAAGAAAGAGGGGGAAAGCTGAAACAGTTTATCTCAAAGAAAAACTGGATGAAGTTTTGGATGAAATAGAGAAAGAAGAGGCTGATCCCAAGCTAAAGAAGAAGAAGGCTCCCCTTCAACTTGTGAGTCCTATGGTTGAAATGACTCCAAGAATGAAAAGGATGGCAGATGAACGTGCTTCTGATCTTATATCAGACAGAAAGGAACAAAAAGCACAATACATTCATCAAAGAGATGAAAAGCTCAAGGCTTTGGGATTGGAAGACTGTGATAGGTTCTACAAAGATAAATTGGCTGAAGTAAGAGCCATTGCTGGTAAGCCTACTGAAGACAATGAGGAAGACGATATGATGCTCATTTTTGAAAATGCTCCAGAAGAGGGAACTTCAGAAGTAGTTCCTCAAGCTGCTGGTCCACAGAAGATCACTTCTGAAGCTGGCCCTGCAGTTCAGGTAATCCAGATTCCAGTCACCTCTATCCCCATTTCACCCTCTTCACCATCAGCACCTGAACCAATAGAAGACACTTCTGTCTTAGACAATCTTGCTCTCCACTACTCAGGTGAGTTACCCATAGACAAATCTACTTCAGAAAAGGCCTCTGAAGCAACTCCAGAAGCAGCTACTTCTGAAAATGTTGTTTCAGAAAACCCCCATCAACAAACACCTGAACCACATAAACCCACAACACCCCCACAATCACCAACAACTACCATTGACCCCCAACTCAACACTCAAACATCAACTTCACCACAACAACCACCAACTGAAATTGAACACTCCCCAGAACCAACTCCCATGGATGCTGACAACTCTCTAGTCAATGTTCAAGCCTCAACCTCTACCACACACATTGCCTCTGACCAGCCTTCATCTTCAAACACTCAAACACACTTTACCATTCCAGTTCCTAACCCTGTTCAAGATTTGGAAATCAGTGATTCTGATCTTGAAATCCTTGAACAACCACCCTCAAACATCCTGGAATCTGGATATATTAATTCTGAGCTTCTCTCAATCCTGAGTCAGATGCATAATCTTGTGGATCAACGAAGGACAATTGATCTCACAAGTGCATATGAAGACTCCTGGGCATCTCTTCAGAACCGGGCAGCTGAGCTTATTGAAGAGATCAAGGTTAAATGCATTAGAGTCAAGCAAGCATCAGTCAGAAGGCTAATGGAAAATCTTAATCAGAGTCTTAGAGTAAGAAGTTCTACACTGCTCCTGGCAAACCAGCCTTTCTTCTTTGAAACGGATTACTTGACCAGAGAAGCCAGGTTGTGTAAGCTTCTGAAGAAACAGATGGCACAGCTGCAGCAAGAAGCTAGAGAAAGGGAACAGGCTCTTCTCCAGAGGCAACAACAGCTTGAAGAACTATTGCAGAAGAAGATTGAAGAAATGGAGGAGATGAAGAAACAACAACAAACCAACCCTTAGTTGCACACCCTTGTGTTTTTCTTTTTGTTTGTTGTTTGTTTTAAATTCCTAGTCCTTGCTTCTGAAACCATTCTGTTTTAATTCTCTTTGCTTCTGAATGCTTACTGATTCTGTCTGATTAGCTGCTTTTGATAATTGATATTCATGTTAATATACTCTGCTCTGATTTATTTAGTTAATTTCCTATTATACTCTCTCATGTTTGAGTTTTTCACATATCTTTTTGTCTTTTATGCTTAAATTTATTTCAATTTTTTTTGATAATGACAAAAGGGGGAGTATATGTGACAAGTATTTAAAGGCTCTGAGCCCCATTAATGGCATTTGAAATTTTTGAAAAACTTCTATCATTTTTTTTACCTTATTGGTATAAGCTATGAACGAACGAAGAAGTATCAAAATTCAAGTAAAATTAATTGAACCATTCTTCTTATCTATAAGTTAATTCTTTCAATGATTCAATTTTGTTTTTAAGCTCTGATAATTTTATTGCGCGAAAAATGAATTTAATTAACCTGGATAGAACTTAGGGGGAGCTTACAAACCTCACCTTAAAGACTATCAGACTCAGGGGGAGTTTGAGCTTACAAACCTCAGATTCTGAGCTTACAAACCTCAGAACCCCAAAGTCAACTTGTTAATTAGATTAACAACAATTGATCAATTTTAAATACTTTTGTTTGTCATCATCAAAAAGGGGGAGATTGTTGGAACAAAATGTGTTTAACAATGAACCTTAAAGAGTTTTGATGATAACAAGGTATTAAAAATTGTAAATTGGACTAGCTAATATTTGTTCAAGTGTACAGGACCATAATTACAAAGTTACATCATCATTGGTTCTGAATGAGCAAATAAAGAGCAAAGGAAACAACAAAGATTTGAAGCTTGGACGCTCCTGAAGGCAACTTGTTACTGAAGAAGAAAAAGCGCTCCTGAAGTTAAATCGCTTCTGAAGTAAGAATAGTGCTCCTGACGTTAAGACGCTTCTGAAGTAAGAATAGTGCTCCTGAAGACAAGAAGTTCAGAAGCTGTATCATCAGAAGTTGTATCATCAGAAGCTACATCATCAGAAGCTGCAGAAGTCATATCATCAGAAGCTGCATCATCAGAAGCTGCCTCATCAGAAGCTATTTCACCAGAAGCTGAATATCAACTGGATTTGCAAAGAATCAAGAATTGAAGAATTATCATTACAAAAGCTGTCTATTGGATTCGAAAACACAAACAAAGGATTAGTGGAGTTTGCAACGGTCATTTCAAAGGTGTTTGAAGGCGTGTGCTTGCAATTTGGACGAAAGCGTTGACATTGTACTTTGTACGAATTGTACAACCACGTTCTCCACTACTCTGTTTTGTGTCCACGCTACAGGACAAGAAAACAGCTCCAGAATACGGCTTCGCCTGCATAGATGTTCCTTTGGATAAGGAATGGATTTCAAATTGGTTCTTCATAGGACAACAACCAAATCAGGCAAAAGATCATTGGTGAAAGATCAAGCTTCAACAACGACTCTTTGGTGTGCTGGCAATTTCACAACGTCTCTTTCACACCTCTATATAAAGGAGTGAAGACCTAGACAATTGGTAATGCAAGAACGCTGAACAAAAGACTCACAAGATTTTCACAAGTACCAAACCTCTGCTGAAATTGTTCTGCATTCACTTAGAATTTCTGTGTCTCAAAGTCATATCTTAGAAATTCTTAAGTACATTGAGTCTGTATCTGATTTGTATTGTGAGCACCTCTGATTGTATATCAAGTGTTCAACCTTAAACAATTTTCTGTGTAATTTTGTTTAGTTAGGAAGTCTCTTGCAGTTGTGCTTGAGCAGGAAGTCTCTTGATTGTGTTCTTGAGCAAAGGAAGTCTCTTGCTTGTGTGCTTGAGCATTGGAAGTCTCTTGCTTGTGTGCTTGAGCATTTGTAATCAGATATTACTCATAGTGAAATCTCCTTGGAAGTGCAAGGGGGACTGGACTACTTCCGGATTGTGGAAGGAACCAGTATAATTGCTTTGTGTCGTTCTTCTTCTCTCTCTCTGTTTTATTCCGCTGCATTTAGATTCTGATTATCACTTCAGAAGCTGTCTCACCTAGCTTCTGATCAGTGTGTTCAGTTTTTAGGAGAAGCGAAGAATTTTTCAAAACACAATTCAACCCCCCTTCTTGTGTTTTTCTCACCTTCAATACATAGTCATATTCATTCATTTATTAGGTTAGATGTTAGCATTGAACAAACAATCATTATCTTGATTCATTTTACGGAGAGCCCCGGGTGGAGTAACCCCGAGTACAATCTCATACATGACCGATGAAAACCAAGCTAAGGTACATCAGACTCCCTTAGTGACGTGAGGACCCCCCTTGCGGAGCTTATCCCGTTCCCCTGGCGAGAACCCCTTGAGATCCCAACCTTGCGTGGATCACAAGAGACACGACACCTACATCTTGCTTACTCATTTACCACGGATCTATGATCGATCCGATTAGCAGTAAACTACATACTTGTTCATACTTATTCATATGTGAAGAGATTAACTTATCAATTCACGGATTAACATGCTTGCATAGCCATTCTTGTTCATGTGCGAAGAGAATACACCAATCACTTCGCATCTTAACATACATATGATTCATGCTTAACATTCTAGTTCTCGACAAGCTATGTCGAGGCTCTACATTCATTCCCTTTCTTAGTTTATCACTACCTGAGTAATTGTGCTTAAACTCACTTTTGTCGTTCTTTCCATATAAGCTAAGATTGCCATGATTTTCATTTCATGAATCTTTTGATGTTATGTGCATTACTTAGATGTTGTTTAGGAGCTATAAAGTTAGAAAACAGCGTAAGAAAGGCTTCAGATTGCACCACCGGCCCCAAGATGAGCCAACAAGGCAAAAGGAAGTTGGAAAGGTCAGAGGGTTTTGCTATTAGCAAAATGCATCTGGGTAATTTTGCTATTAGCGAAATTATTTCGCTAATAGCGATTTTCTTCGGGTCTGTGGTGTAGATTTTGCAATTTTGTCCCGAAACTCGTCCAATTCGATCCTGCAATGCACCATATACATCCAACAACATATAGAGACAGTAATAAACATATTTCATGGCAATTTTAGCATATAATCAACAAGAATTACTTTGGGGTGCTAAGATTAAATCATGTAAAACTTAACACAAAACATTCTCACACTAGCATACATAAACCCAAGGGTGTGGAATTCTATCTATAGAACTCATCTTTTCATAATCTTGCCCATAACAATCTTTCATCTTCAAGTTTCACTTTACACCAAACCCTAGCCCTTGATGTTCTTTCTTATGATGTTCCAATGAGTTACCATTCCAATTCTTGTTGCTTTCTTGAAATTTAAAACACTATGATCCATGCTTGATTACTAATCGCATAATCTTGGAAAGCTTTGGATGGATTGGAGGGGGAAAGGTGGCGCCAAGTAGAGAGAAGGAGGAGAGGATATAAAACTTCCAAACCTAGAGAGAAAGAACTTGTACAAATGAAATGTTTGTAGCTTCCAACACTTATATATTCCTCATGTGCTATTACCAAAATGTCCTTTGTAACACCCACAACGTGGCCCAGTAACAGTGCCGGGTAGCCCATAGTGGAAGTCGGCCAAGGCCGGGTAGCCCAGGGAAGTCGGGCTGTTACAGGATGACCCCACGTTGATATGAGGAACCGAATCACATTGGAATGAGAGGGATCCGGAGGCCGTGTAGGTATGGGACTACATGGTTGAAGGAAGGCTTGTAAGAATTGTTAGGTACTACCCATATCAACAAGATGCATCTTCTTTTCGGGAGCTCAATCCATAGGAACTCCACAGTTAAGCGTGCTTGGCTTGGAGTAGTACTAGGATGGGTGACCAACCGGGAAGTTTCCCGGTAAGCATGTGAGTGAGGACAAAGCATGCTGAAAAGACTCGTGTTGGTTTGTGGGGTTAGTCGGCAATCCTGTAAGCAGTCTGGGATGTTACACTTGGTATCAGAGCAGACCTCTCCCAGTACGGTGTGGTTCGGGGACGAACCAGGCAGAAGCTGGTGGGCATGTAACACCCACAACGTGGCCCAGTAACAGTGTCGGGTAGCCCATAATGGAAGTCGGCCAAGGCCGGGTAGCCCAGGGAAGTCGGGCTGTTACAGGATGACCCCACGTTGATATGAGGAACCGAATCACATCGGAATGAGAGGGATCCGGAGGCCGTGTAGGTATGGGACTACATGGTTGAAGGAAGGCTTATAAGAATTGTTAGGTACTACCCATATCAACAAGATGCATCTTCTTTTCGGGAGCTCAATCCATAGGAACTCCACAGTTAAGCGTGCTTGGCTTGGAGTAGTACTAGGATGGGTGACCTACCGGGAGGTTTCCCGGTAAGCATGTGAGTGAGGACAAAGCATGCTGAAAAGACTCGTGTTGGTTTGTGGGGTTAGTCGGCAATCCTGTAAGCAGTCTGGGATGTTACACTTGGTATCAGAGCAGACCTCTCCCAGTACGGTGTGGTTCGGGGACGAACCAGGCAGAAGCTGGTGGGCATGTAACACCCACAACGTGGCCCAGTAACAGTGCCGGGTAGCCCATAATGGAAGTCGGCCAAGGCCGGGTAGCCCAGGGAAGTCGGGCTGTTACAGGATGACCCCACGTTGATATGAGGAACCGAATCACATCGGAATGAGAGGGATCCGGAGGTCGTGTAGGTATGGGACTACATGGTTGAAGGAAGGCTTATAAGAATTGTTAGGTACTACCCATATCAACAAGATGCATCTTCTTTTCGGGAGCTCAATCCATAGGAACTCCACAGTTAAGCGTGCTTGGCTTGGAGTAGTACTAGGATGGGTGACCTACCGGGAAGTTTCCCGGTAAGCATGTGAGTGAGGACAAAGCATGCTGAAAAGACTCGTGTTGGTTTGTGGGGTTAGTCGGCAATCCTGTAAGCAGTCTGGGATGTTACATCCTTCGCCTTAATCATGTTTAGCCTGACACTGATACTTAAACTCATGCTTGACTGATATCGTTTCATAAACATTCTCCGTCATACTCGCTTTCCATGAACATTGGTCCTCTGACATGTTTGACTGGTAATATCCCAATACCGACGAGCGGGATATTACAACTGCCGGAGCTATCATAGATGTTAAGGGTGGTAGAATTGTTTTTCAAGTAAGTGATGAGAGAGTAGGATTTGAAATGGCCAGTCTTGTTGAAGACCCTTCTGTTTATTCTTGTTGCATGATTAATAATCATAGTGTGAAAGAACGTTTCCTAGCGTCATCTGCACAATATGATCTCTTTGATCCTCATTAAAGGTACTTCTAACCGTCAAGCTAATGAATTTAAACTAGTGCTTCGTGGGAGGCAACCCACGGGTTAGGTTTTTAGGGTACACGAAATTTTGGATTTGTGGGTTGTGCTGGATGATTGTTGTTTCTTCACCAAATCAACTCTAAACAACAATCATCCACCACAACCCACAAATCCAAAATTTCGTGTACCCTAAAAACCTAACCCAAAAACCCCAATTTCTCCATCAATCCTAACCACAACACTCAAGTTTCTTACTTAAAACCCAAAGCCATCACTAAAACCACCTTTCCACACAAAATCTTACCAAAACCTAACCTTCACCCAAACCATCCAAAATCAAACTAGGTCAATGGCTTCGAAGAGAAAAGTAAAGGAGGTTGAAACCTCAGGAAGTGGTGCAGGTAAAAGGCAAGCAACAGTCCAAAATCATGGGAATGAATTCAAGGATCCCGAGCAAAGGAATAGGTATAAAACTCTTATCTCTAGACCTATCTCTGCTTATAGGTACCCTGATATTGGTGCCATGAACACACTAGGTATTAGAGACTATGTGATTAGGCTATTGAATAACCTAGGTTTGTTCGAGATGCCGAGGCCTATGCGGGGGTTTGAAAACTTCACTTATGAGTTCTTGAGTTCTCTTTCCATTACTAAGGATAAGTCAAAGACGGATAACCCCAACCATAGTGTCAAATTCCAGCTTTTAAATGTTGATTATGAGATGTCTTTGGAAGCTTTTTGTTTAGACTTAGGCCTCGCGAATGGGGAGTATATTCATGACTCGTGGGATCACACATTAAAGCCGACCAACTACAACCATGTTGCCTTTTGGAAGAGTATCTCACCGGTTTAGAGCAATACAATTCACGTTCCAATAAGGCTAGTAACATACACAACCATGTGCTTAGGTACCTTCAAAGGGTTATGGCTTGCACCATTTAGGGTAGGAAAGAAGTGGGGACGACTAGGACCGATGAGTTGTTTATGGTGTGGGCAATGCTTTACAACCGCCCTGTGAACGCTTGATATTATTTGCTTGATTATCTTGTTTCTGTTGCTAAAAAGAAATCGGATGAGAAAAGTGAAATAGTGGTAGGTGGAATCATCACCTGTATTGCTAGGAAGATGGGAGTGGGTGAGGAGAGCGGGATCAATAAGATTGAGGGAAACAATAGGCTAAATTTAGATACCCTCACCTATATGATGATTGTGAAGTCTTATGGCCCGACCAATATGTACCAATATGAGCTGAGACTCCCTAAGTCTCAATGCCTCAATGTCTCAATGTCAGGGGTGGTGGAAAATTTGTTTTATGTTGGTACTAACCCACAGGTAAAAGATGATGGTGATGATGGAGATGATGAGGATGAGGAAGGTGCACAGTTGCATGATGATCCGGTGCACCTTGAACATGAAGCTGGTGGACAATATGACAATGATAGGTGGACATGGATGCAAAATTAAATGCAAAGGATAAGCACCGAGAACCAAAGACAAGGTGCTTGTAACGCCCTCATAAAAGTGTCTAGAATTTTAGAAAGCGTTAAAATTAAATACCGGGTACATTAAATTTCAATATAAAAATTTGACTGTGATGACTGATAATGTGCATATGTCTCTAGGACTCCTGTCTGATTATCTGATAACTTTACATATTATCTAGATGATATCTGTACTAACTGACGAGCACATATTATAATACATAATCTGATACATAATTCCCATAAACCAATATGGATTAAAATACATCACAACAAGTCCTGAGACATACTTCCGCATATACACATCATCAATGAAGCACCATAATCAACCTGTAGTCTTTCTTAATCTTTCTTCTGGGATGACTGTGTACCTGAAAAATAATAAATGGAATGGGATGAGACATAATGTCTCAGTGAGCTCCACCTATCCTAGGCTGCAGACAATCCTTGGGAATACCTATGATTGTCCTCTGTCTAAATTCGACCTCTCTGAGATTATACATCTTTAACCTGTAACTCTGATATCTTAACATAACTGAATATTTAATATCAATATCTAACAAATGTGTTAGTAAAGTTAGCGTTGAACAAACAATATTATCTGAGTTGATTTTACGAATAAACCCAGGTGGAGTAACCTCGGAATTTATTCCTCTGATAACCGGTATATATAAATATTTTCCAACTGGCGGGAAACCCAACTGACGGGGATACCGGACTCCTCTGATTATTGTGGGGTCATCCTCACAGATAGTGCCCGTTCCAACTGGCGGGAACCTTTCGTATCCAACTGGCGGGATAGCGAAAGCCACAATGTAATAAATCAATTAATGTCATATCTGTTAGTGAGAATTAAATTCTCGTCTCTAACTGAAAATGTCTCAATAACTACTCTCTTCTCAAAAATGGTATTTTACCCGAATTAGTGACTTACCCATAACTCTTATTCATGGCCAATTTACTCTAAACATTCTTTTACATAAATAATAATGCTATCTGGTAGTACGTAATTAGAGGTCATAATAATACATTTCGGCTACACGTTCGGTAATAATGAGAATTTATATTCTTAGCCAAACCAAACCATTATATTACCTTAAAAGTGTAAATTACATTAGCTAAGATTTGAAACAAAGTAATAAAACCAACAATTCTCACTTTCCAAAATTATAGCCGAAATGTGCATATTTATTCATACTTGTGCAAAACTTGTCATAACAATTTTTCCTCTAACTCATACACTACCATAAGCATAATTATCAATATAAAACCATTTTAGAGTACACTAGCAAGGATAAATATCTTAAGTCATAATGTCTCTATGTTATGTCCTAACATACTAGATCATAATCTATAATTTCTAAAGGCATAATTTATTCTAAACATTCTTTTATATTAATACACATAGCAATATGGTAGTATTTGGTTGGAGGTTCTTATAATACTTTTCGGCTACATATCCGGGAAAATGAAAGTTCAATCCGTAACCGCCATTAGTCGTGTATTCATTTAAAAGTTTTTCATTCCCATTAGCCAAAGATAGGAAAATACCAAATATTTAACAGATTTTTAATGTCCGGAATCTAGCCGAAATCATACACATATTTCAAAAATGTATTGAATCCTTGCCTAATAATTTTCCTCCAACTTCTATACTAACATAAGCATGACAATTAACATAAAAGCAAATTCTAGAATATATTAGCAAGGGGTATTTAGCCTAAACATAATAGCACTAACTATGTCCTAATGCTCAAAATCATAATTTATCAATCTAATAGCATAATTGAACTACCCAAAAGGGAAGGTTTACTAACTAAAGGAACTCACAATCTTGTGGAGGTTCCTCTTGAACACTTTGTGGCAAAACTTCCAACTCCAAGCCACTAGCTAAATTCCTCCTTCCTCCAATAGGTCCTATAATCATCAAACAAGTTAAAAACATCATCCCCATAACATTCTAAACACATTAAAAGCATGAAATTGGAACATTTTCACAAAGAGCAATTTTCCCCAAATTGAAGAGAAAGGGGCGGCCTACACTTCCAAGGAGGAGGAAGAGACTTCTTTGTAACTTACCAATGGCTTAATACTTCATGGGTACACCTAAAATCAAGCTTTCAAACAATTTCCAATGGATTGGAGTGAAAAAAATGAGGATTTGAGAAGAATAAAGATGAGGGGCGGTTTGCTTCCAATGAGAGAGAGGGATGAACTTTGCTTGTGATTCTTGCTATTAACACTACTAGGAACCTAATTGGAAGCTTATCATGATGATTTCATGAAGAAATGGAAAATTTGAAGAAGATTGTGGTATGGAGAGAGGGAGGCCAATGGCTTTAGAGAGGGAAGAGGAATGATGTTGTGATATTTTAGAGAGAGAAAGCAAATTGGAATTGTGTAGAATTTTGTGGAATAATTTTCTTAAAACAAATTTTGGTTGGCAAATACCCATTTTGCCCTTGGCTCAATAAAATCTCAGACAATTTGGAAAAATAGCTGACACAGATAAATGACATTTAACAGTGTTGTTAGGCGGGATATTACAGTGCTGAAATTTCAAGGCTACGCGGTGATGTCCAAAGAGGCAATCACATGAACGAGCAAAATACCCGCATGCTCTTGAGAATGATGCAGCACCTTAACCTCCAGGATCCTCCACAGGATCCCTAATAAATTGCGAGCTTTCCCATTTCCTTTCATTTCATGCAATTTTTCTTTCTTTTTAAATAATTGAGGACAATACTTTACCCAAGTATATGGGGGAGTCAATAAAATGTCAAGTGTTGTAGTGTTTCCAAACTCCCTTGAATTTTATTTTTTTGTTTTGTTTTGTTGCGAAAGGCATGTAAAGCAGCTTGTTTTTATTGTGAATTATAATATAATTTTCTTTGTTAAGTCTATTTTGAAATGGTTGTTTCTTGTACATGAAAGTGATCTCTTGTGTTTTGAGTGTTCTTTCTATGCCCACATCATGTTTTACTGTGAAAATTCTCTTTGAGAAAAGCACAAAGTTGCAGTCTTTGAGCAAGTGTGTAGGTAGGTATTTTAAGGAGCACGTTCTAACTTTAGTGGTAAATTGACCCTTAAAAGTTTTCAAAGTAAAATTAATATAAGTTAGTGTGGGGAATAAAAAGGTCAAAATAAGACATCTAATATAAACAAATAAAGTAAATGAATAGGGCAAAAAATTGCTCCAAACTTCAAAACTTGGATGGTCACCTTATAACCAACCCATGAACAGAGGCAATGGCGTATTGGGTCGATACTAGCGTCTGCCCCACTCCTCGAATAAATAAATGTCAAATGACCAAAGAATTCCCACCTTATTTATATGAAATGAAGAAAGAACCTTTCTCGGTTGGTTTAGTGTTAAGGTTAGAACCTGTTACCTCATAATATCTCTTACACAGGAGCAAGAAAACGCTGGACTACACACACACTCACTTGAGACTTGTTGTTGGGTTGAATAGGTTCATGAGAAATGCTTGAAGTTGTGATTAGTGTACGCTTGAAACAAAGCCTTGGAGGAGACATGAGTTTTAATAATGTTGTCATATGTTAAATCTTGTTTATGCTGCTAATGTTTATGTCTTTTGCTTGAGGACAAGCAAAGATTCAAGTATGGGGGAGTTTGATGAGTCATTAATTAATGTTTTTAATAGATTATTTGAGTATTTTTTATTTAGATTTTATGTGTTTTTATTTCCTTTTTAGAACTATTTTACTTCAATTGCAAGTTATTTAATTTCAGGAATAAATATTTCAAAGATTGAGTCTTGAAGCAAAAGAAAGGAGATTTGGAGCTGATTCGGGCCAAAAATACAAAGATTTGCTGCAAAAATATGAAGCTAACCACCAGAAGGCTTGGCACGGCCCGTGCCCCCAGTGGCACGGTCGTGCCACCACCACATCACTCCTTTTGCTGCTTTTGTTTCTCGACAAGCTGTCTGTTTAGTTTATTTCTAACCTAAAGCCCATAGTTTCTTGTGGAACATTCTATTGATGTATTTATTGGGGCTTAAGTAGTTGTAAACTATAAATAGAGTAGCTAGCAAACATATTGAATCATGTTCTTGAAAATTAATAAGTGATAATTGTTTCTTTGAATAAAAGTTCATCCTTTATTTTATTTTCTTCTTTTTCTTCTCTTCTATGTCTACAATGAACATGAGTGAGTAGACTTATTTTTCTTGGGATTGTTGGATGAGTCTAATGACCTAATCCCTATCAAACCAAACCTCAAACCCTAATTTTATGTAAATTTATTTTCTAATCTATTTCACCGTTTTTATAATGAATTAACAAGTATTAATTGATGGACTGAAAGGCGAAGTTTAATAGTTGTTAATTCATAATCACAAATATCAAGCAAAGGATCTAAAGATGATGTTTTGATATTGGAACAAGTGAAATTAGACAAGGATTGCGAAATATGAGAATACTCTAGCAAACCTTTAGACAATAAAGTTTCGTGCTTCAAGGATTTCAATAGTAATCAACCATGAGAATAGGCGTGGTTGCTAAAGAAACACATTCATTGAGACCGAAAGGAGATGTGATAGGCTAAAGAGAAACTTGTCTTTAGAAAATAGGTCCAACATAAGGTTCTAGGTTTAGGGTTTGGTTTGTGAAGGATTTGTCACCATGACGAACCAATAATCCCAAGGCGCTTTTATTATTATTGTTACTTTCTTAAAATAAAATCCCAACTATAACTTTGAATTCTCTTATAATCATTGTTAAGAGTTAATTGAATTCATAACTCCCTGTCGGAACGATATCTTTTTATTACTACATCGGTAAACCGTGCACTTGCGAATTTACTGCATCATATGTTATTTTCAAATTTACATAAATGGTCATCGCGGGACGTCAGATATGAACAGGGTGCATGGCTACGTTTATATGGCATGCAGATTCATGCTTGGAATAATAAATTCTTTGAGTTATGTGTATCGGAATGTTGCAGATTTATCAAGGCTGATGAATGTACAATAGACAAAGGTAGGCTTGACAATGCCCGTATTCTTGTTTCAACATCATCTTTGGAAATTCTGAATACAACTTCTGCAATTGTCCTCGATGGTCACAAATTCACAGATTAATTAGTGGAAGAGTGGGGATGTCATCGTGGAAAGGATGCTTTTTTAACGGAGAGAGATTTTGAAATTCAATCATAAATCAAGGATGACGTTTTTGAACATATGTCTGATCTTGGGGTGGAAGGGTTCAAGGCGATGTGGAGATTCTTCTCAAAGATATTCAAAATGATTGGGGAGTGACAGATACCTTTGCTAAGAATTTGGTAGGCAGCGAAGAGGGTATGGATGCTGCAGCACACACAAATTCAGTATGCAATCAACAAGCCATTTCATACTCGATCAACACCTTACAGCAGATCACACCGATCTGTCAAGGCACGTGTCTGATCCCATGCCGGTTGAACAGCAGCATGTTCCGTGCGAGAGTACACAGGCAGCAGCTTCAGCTGGCCCTGCAAAGAGAAGAAAATCCAACAATTTCGAACATTGGAGTCTCAAATGGTTACGACATAATTCAGTAGAAATAGTAGCAACTTTAAACAATAATAGCAAGCAACAACAGCCTATTGTTGTGAACAAGAAGAATGACGGTGGAATTATTAAGCTTTCCAAACGAAACTTGAAGAGGGTAGCACAGATGCCTGTCAAGGATAAAGGGGAAATTCTGAAAATTCTAAAATCTCAAGCCACGAAAAGAAAGGTTCGTCATCACTCTCAGTCATCTAAGTTGAAGGATGTGGTCCGGTCTATGGAGAGTGGAGGGTGGGCAGTTGGAGGTGGTGCCTAGGAGTGGAGGAGACATCTTTTTGCTTGGGAGGAGGAGTCTGTAACAGAGTGTTCTGCTTTGTTGCATAATATTGTTTTGCAGGAACATACCATTGATAGGTGGAGGTGGATCCTTGATCTTATTAACGGTTATCCTTGATCCTATTGATAGGTCTCTGTTGTAGAGTGTTCTGCTTTGTTCATAATATTCATCAATTATTGCTTCCTTTATGGTCTTAGGCTCAATTTGTGAAACGAAAGAGGTAAAACCATAAAAATTACTTACTTGAGACCTTCTACTTACTCCACTTTTGATGTCACAAAGAATGCTCTCCAAGGGATGGTCTCTCATGGTGATCCAACCATGAGGAGACAATGGTGAGGTTTCTTGTTTTTCTTCCTCTTAGACATCTCTCTCAAATTCCTTATCCTTGTTGTCCTCATTTTTCGAAGGAGCTTCTTGTTGGTCACCATCTTTGACAATCACCTTATTGTCTATCCCTGCAACATCAAAATCAAAAAAACCTTTCCTAACCACTTGGGGAGGCGTCTTATCAAAATCAACATGAATGCACTCCTCAACAACGAAAGTGCGTTTATTATAAACCCTATATGCCTTGCTATTAGATGAATAACCTAGGAAAATACCATCATCCGCCTTTGCATCAATTTTGCCTAACTTATCTTTACCATTGTTTAAGATAAAATATTTGCAACCAACATCTCTTAGATATGACAGGGTTAGCTTCCTTCCCTTAAGTAGTTCATAAGGTGTCTTATCTAGGATAGGTCTAATGACAATCCTATTTAAGACATGACATGCAGTATTAATCGCATCCGCCCAAAAGTACTTAGAAAGGTTCATTTCATTTATCGTAGTCCTAGCCAACTCCTCCAAAACTCAATTATTTCTTTCAACAAATCCATTTTGTTGGGGATTTCTATGACATGATAAATTATGTGAAATGTCAAACTCATCAAAAAAGTCTTCAAAGTGATGGTTAACAAACTCACAACCATGATCACTTTTATGAGATATAATTTTCAAGGAAAGTTTATTTTGGATAACTTTAGAAAATTTAGAAAAGTATGTATTACAAAAGTCTTCTTTATCATAAATGTAAAGTTGAATATATTAAATTGAGAGTGGTGAAAGTAGTATTAGTTAGAGTTATAATTGAAAAAAAGTCATATATGATGTATTGAAAAGTGAAAGAGTCAATAATATTCTTGGGACAATATTGAAGGAGTAAAAAGATGCGGTCGATTCTATGTTTTTTGGGTCAAACGTGATCAATTCTATTTATTGCAAGAACAAGAACAAGTGGAACGACAAATTGAATTGTCCCAGACGTGATCGATTCTATAAATGCAACAAAGAGTAATGCTAGCAACAGTACTCTTTCCAACACTCTCTCTAATACTCACTCTCTTATTGGTTTAAATCATTGCGGGTCTACACTTTGAAAATTGAACTCACACAAAGTGGTGGGACATACATTGATTTCATCTAATAACAAGTGAGTGCTAGAGAGAGTGTTGAAATGTGAGTGTTGCTAGCATTTCTCATGCAACAAATATACTCCTGGAATATTGGTAGAGTACGACAATTTATTCACTATTTTTGGCTACGTTTGTTCCCTAAAAACACTCCACTATTTTTGGAAAGGTATCTATCTATCTATCTATCTTTATAAAGGAAACTTGAGATACTCATATGTAAGCATTATGTCTATGTGACACTTCTAAAAGAGCTTATTCTCTTATTCTAAAATTCATCATTTATCTCTACTATATCAATTTAATTTGTAATATTAATGATACAAAATTAAAATGTT
Source organism: Medicago sativa (assembly GCF_051527215.1). Taxonomy (NCBI): domain Eukaryota; kingdom Viridiplantae; phylum Streptophyta; class Magnoliopsida; order Fabales; family Fabaceae; genus Medicago; species Medicago sativa. The sequence goes on along the minus strand of NC_140755.1, from coordinate 31,990,223 downwards.
CACTAATATTTAAGTAAAAAAACTTGAGGAAGAAAAAAAGTAAATTGGCCATTGGAAGACTCCAAATAACTAACCGTCATTTCTTCATATATCTATCTATTTATCTAATTATCACTCTACAAAAAGGTTTGATAGACCCATTGTCTTCTTTGAATTGAAAAAAAAAGACATTGCTTTTTATAATTTAATATTTAAAAGGTTTTATTTATCTCCACACATTTATGTTGCCATTGAAATCCTACGGTTCATATAATTTTTTTTAAGGAATATAAAACTTAATTATCATCTTATTTATCATTTATAATCTAACAAAAATGGTCATGAAATCATAACCGATGTAACTCTTGGAGGTATTTACAAGTGGATTTTAAGAGTTTCTTTTAAAGAAGGAATTTTAAGCCTTTCAGAATTTAACTGTTATTTAATTGCTAGGATAAAATATAATTATGTGTAATTTTAAACAAAATATCGCCAAAAGACTATATGAAAGTAAATATTTTATGTGATATGTAAGTATTTTAACCCATAAGCTTAAATATGTTTAAGACCTACAAATTATTTTAACCCATATCGTTACATAGTCATTCAAAAGACTCGATCATTGAAAATATGATAAAAATTCTTTTAATGAACCGATCATTCCCACATATAAAATATCACCCTCCATTGTCGATCCATGAAAAAAAAATCTTCTAATTTAACTTCTTGCCATTTTTCTCTAACATACAACTCTTGAGTGATATTCTTCAAACTCTTGGCGATACTCTATAATTTAGTTTTGTTGTTTATCTTTCTTACTTTTCACATATATATGGATTATTCATTGACTACTTTTCTACCTTTCTTTTTTATTTTCTTTTATTGCTTAATATATATGTGACTATTTTTTCATGTGAATGAGGAGTAAAGGATAACACTTCTATTTTTGCTTTTGTTGCATCCTTGCTGCTCATAAAGCCCTAGAAAAATGACATCTCATAGTATAAGTATATGTCTTTAACATTAATATTTGCCTATACTGAATTAAATTATGTAATTCGTATTGTAATTGTTTTATGTAGCAGATGTAATAGGTTTTTTTTAAAAGATTAAATTTAAACTAATGATTTTATTTTTGAAGTAATTAATAGTTATATTGAATTGGCAACAAGTTAATGTTGCAGACATCAAATTGAAGTAATAATTATTTTATTATTTTTGAAATAATAAAATACTATTTTGTGTAATTTTAAACAAAATATCGTTACATGCCAAAAGATTACGTGAAAGTAAATCTTTTATGTGATCTGTAAGTATTTTAACTCATAAGCTTAAATATGTTTAAGACCTACCAATTATTTTAACCCATATCGTTACATAGTCATTCAAAAGACCCAATCATTGAAAATATGATAAAAATTCCCTTAATGAACCAATCATTCCCACATATAAAATATCACCCTCCATTGTTGATTCATGAAGAAAAAGAATCTCCTAATTTAACTTCTTGCCATTTTTCTCTAACATACAACTCTTGCGTGATATTCTTCAAACTCTTGGTGATACTCTATAATTTAGTTTTGTAGTTTTTGTTTATCTTTCTTACTCTTCACATATATCTGGATTATTCATTGACTACTTTTCTACCTTTCTTTTTTATTTTCTTTTATTGCTTAATATATATGTGACTATGTTTTCATGTGAATGAGGAGTAAAGGATAACACTTCTATTTTTGCTTTTGTTGCATCCTTGCTGCTCATAAAGCCTTTGAAAAATGACATCTCATAGTGTAAGTATATGTCTTTAACATTAATTGCCTATACTGAATTAAATTATGTAATTCGTATTGCAATTGTTTTATGTAGTAGATGTTATAGATTTTTTTTAAAAGATTAAATTTAAACTAATTATTTTATTTTTGAAGTAATAATATAGTGAATTGACAACAAGTTGATGTTGCAGACATTCAATCAAAGAATAACAAACCCATAAATTTAGAAATATAAATTATCTGTCTTATTTCTAAATATATATGTTGTATTCAAAGTGTTTGTGATCTACTTGGATGTTTAAGTTGGAAGTAAAAGATTTTGACTTTGTCAACCATGTTGTGATATGGTTATTGTAACAAAAGAAGGATAATGATGGAACTCAACTATTTGGTAAATTTGTCTCTTTTTCTCTCATATATACTACGTGCTTGATATAAGGACTTCTTTTGGATTTTCTTATCCTTTCAAATATTAAATTAAAATTGTGATTATGTGAAACTCTCTGAAAAACTTTTCACTTACTCCTACCTAACAATCTCTAATGTTAAAGACATTAAGATTCACTTTCATAAAAATCTTACCCTTTTTTATTCTAGAAATAAAAATCTCACATTTTTTATTATATTATTATTTATATATGATTGAGTAGTACTAAAAGAAACCCCATCTCAAAATAATAGTGTTATATAGGAAAACACAATAATAAAAGAAAAAAGAAAAAGAAAAATATTGGAGACGTGGCATTTAGGGTGGGTAGGGGGAATACTTTCCCACCATGAGAAAATACCATTTTAAAGCATTGATATATTATTATTCTAATTGAATGGTTCAGATTCACTCACTTTGTTTCCCTGCAACCTCTTGGCAACTTTTTGTAACATCACTTGTGACAAAAATGATGACCAAACAAATAATATTTTATTGTTATTATAATTCAATCTGAGCTTTATGTGTTTGATTTTGGGCTTAAATTTTTTTGTTTTGCTAAGAATGGGAAACGAAAATAATAAATTAAATCAAATATTGCTTTTAAAAAAATTGCTGGCACCCAATGTTTTTAAAAATTACTCCCCATTTAATTTCCAACCACCCTTAATTAATTTACAAAATTTCTTTCAACCACTTGTCGCAGCAAGAAATTTTGTCTATATAAATGATACATATGGATGCAAGGATATAATGTTCTTAGGCTTAATCAATTTTTTTTCATTAATTCCAAGGCTCGTTTAAAAAATGATTAAGCTTCTTAAAAAAATAATATAAATGGTACATGGATGCAAGGAAATGTCATATATCCATATAATGTTCTCAGGGCTTAATGAAAAAAAATTCGTTAATTACAAGGCTCGTAAAAAAGTGGTTAAGCTCTTAAACAATTTTTTTTAGCTGTAATTTTGTTTTTAAGCAATGTTATTGGCTTCATCAAATAGTTGCGAGTAATAATTTTGTATTACCAATGTTATTTATTCAGATGTTTCTACTAAGCCTTCAATTGAAGAGTGATTAAAAATTTACTTGTTGTATCCTTAAAAAAAAAAAAAAAAAAAATCCTTGTTGTAGGTATCAAGTTGAAAAACCATCGCATACCCTTCATCATTAGAGAACTAAATTTACAATTTCAAATTGGTATTGAAAAATGCAACGTTAGTAGATGAGATTGAATTATTACAACAACAATCATAGTGAATAAACAATTTATTGTGGAAGAACAATGGTTGTTCTATGTTTTACAGAAATGAAAGTAAAATAAGGAGAAAAAAGGGGTATAATGGTAAAATGAATGTCCAAGTAACTGGGAGTGCAGAACAGAAGCATAAAGCAGCTGGGAGGTGTAGTAGCAAGGTATTAAAATAAGCTAATTAATTTTATTACATTTTTAAGTTTGACTTGTTGAAACCGCCACATGTCCACCAAAAGGAGACTTTCCCATGGTGGGAAAGAATTCCTCCTACCCACCCTAAATGCCACCTATTGGAGAACATAAACATGATCCATGAAAGGGAAAAGAAAAAAAAAAAAAAAAAAGGATCATGCAAAGTGATAAGAAGGTTAACTAAATCGTTGACTAAATGTTTTTTGACCAATTATAAGTCTGTAGAATTTCAAAAGTGGATGTTACATCTTAAAAAGAACCTAATTTATCGACCCAAGAATTGTGTTTTTAATAAATATGAGAGACCTTAACTAAGATATAGGAAAATAAAAGTAAGTCGTTGCGCCACTTTGCATAATTTTCAAGAACATGAACAAAAGATGAAAAAGACAAAACCACCAAAAATTAATTATATGCTAACCGAAGCTTATTTCAATTTTTCTTATGAGCAAACATTGATAACAAGCATGACTACACCATTGAAATCCCAAAAAAGAAATACTCATATATTTTTTTTTGACAATAAGAAATACTCATATATGATCACACTAATAGGATAAATTATGGCATATGTCTTTCAATTTATAAAATGTTATAAGATCCATAAAAAATTATATTCATTGTCCTTAAGATATTTACATAAACCTACGATATAAATCTAGAAATTCTCATATTTTTAAACAACACTAATATTTTAATATAGATTAATATTAAACATAATCATATCACTATATTTTAAAAAATGTTACAAAATAATTTGGTCGCAAAAAATATGTTATAAATCATTTGGTCACTATTTTAATCAAACCCGTGCAACGCACGGGTTATATACCTAGTAATTATTTAAGAGAAATTTTAACAAGTGTCACAAGGGCACTTGTTTAGAAGTCAAATGAATAAACTTTTTCTAAGAAATTGTGTATTCAACATATTAAAACTAAAAAAAGAACTATTTCAACATAAAATTTATAAATCATTTTATCTTTTGAATCCTTTTTTTTTTGAACAAGCCAAAATGAGATATATATTAACAAACAATAGTTTTGCTCCCTAGCACAAGAAGTGCAAAAAGAGACAAAACAAGATTACAACCGATGTCACACACCGTTCAAAAGGTTTTGAAAAGAATAAAACAAATCAGTAAATCCCCTAACAAGCAAGGGGTTGCTGCCACCATAAATGAAAACCAAAAGGAAAGCATACATTTTTAGCTTTCAACCAACGAAGAGAAAACATCTTAACTTTTTCCAATAGCTGTTCCATCGTGTTGGCTTTGTTGGAAAAGAGTCTTTGGTTTCTTTCATTCCAAATTACCCATATGCAACAAAGCCAAATCAAATGTAAGAATGACCGACGGGGGGCATAACCACCTGAAGAGTGAACAAATTGATTAAAGTGATCCATAACCTGTAAGGGGTCCACAGAATACACACCTATCCAAGACTTAATAAGCTTCCAAAGATCACCAAACACGTTACAATGAATTATTAAGTGGTCTAATGTTTCTTGTTGACCACATCCTGAAACACATAGTTGATTGTCAGAAGAGATAACACCTCGCCGCACCAAGTTATCCTATGTTGGCCATCTATTGTGAAAGAGACGCCAAGCACAAATAGACACTTTCAAAGGAACATTTTTATGCCAAGGTGCATCCGAAGCCAAATCGTGACCCTGTATCTCCTGCCTCGTAAGCATTTGATACACTCCGCGAACCGTATAACCTACTGTAGGATCCGGTCGCCAAAGCCAAACATCAGTCTCAGAGTCCTGCAAAGAAATGTTAGACAACAAATTCCTAATCTCCACTACTAAATCCTCCTCCCAGGCAAACAGACGACGTCTCCACCTCCAAGCCTCCCCATCCTCACCCCAACCTAAAGCCTGCATCGCACCTACCGTCAAAGTCTGATGAACCGATAAATCAAATAACCTTCTAAATCTCTCCATTAACGACACCGACCCCACCCAACAATCCGACCAAAAATAAGTGTTAAGGCCGTTACCAAGACGTACAGAAATATTCTCTTCAAACCAACCTCCACCTTAAACACCTATCCCCTCTCGAATTTTAACAATGTCCCTCCACCACGCCGACCCCAACCTACCTCCCTCTCTGGGCCGCCCTCTCTCCTCAACATAACGAGACAATAACACCTTAAACCACAGCTCTTCCCTATCCACTAAACACCTCCAACACCATTTAGCCAAAAGAGCAATATTGAACTCTTTCAGCCTCCTTACCCCCAAACCACCAACCTCCTTACTCAAACAAATAGAGTTCCAATCGACCCAAGCAATTTTCCTATTATCCTCACCCCCACCCCAAAAGAAATTAATAAGAATAGATTCGATGGAAGAGATTATACCTGCGGGAGCTCTGAAAAAAGAAAGGGCGTAGACAGGCAGTGAAGACAGGACAGATTTGAGGAGAATCAAGCGACCCCCATAAGACAGACTTCTGCTATTCCACTCAGACAGCCTAGATTTTATTCGATAAATAACCGGATCCCAAAAAGCCAGACGTCTAGGATCACCCCCAATGGGGAGGCCAAGATAAATGAAAGGAATGCGACCCACTTTGCAAGATAAAATAGAAGCAGCTTCACGTAACCACGAGTCTTCAATATTAATACCAAACAAACTACTCTTGTGATAGTTTACCTTCAACCCTGACATATTTTCAAAAAGAACCAGAACAGCCCTTAAAGCTCGAACATTCGCCCAACTCTTAACACCTATCAGAAGAGTATCATCAGCAAATTGCAAGTGAGAAAGCACGGTGGGATTTTGCGCCCCAATTGAGTACCCTGTAAAGAGTGTCACATTCACCGCCTCAGACATCAAAATATTTAAGCCTTCTGCTGCGAGAAGAAAAAGAAAAGGAGAAAGCGGGTCACCCTGACGTAAACCCCTTTTCAATTGGAATTCATCTGTTGGACTACCATTAACCAATATTGACGCAGTTGCTGTAGAAACACATTCCTTCATCCACTTTCGCCACAAGGTAGGAAAAGACATTCTTCCCATAACATCATCCAAGTAACCCCAATCAACTGAGTCATAAGCCTTTTCAAAATCAACCTTGAACAATAACATTTCTTTATTCATCTTACGAGCTTCATCAACGGCTTAGTTAGCAATAAGGATGCCATCAAGAATTTGTCTGTCCTTAACAAAAGCTGTTTGGGTTTCTGATACAACCTTACCCACCACATGCCTCAAACGATTGGCCAACAATTTCGCCAAAATTTTATATAAACAACCAATTAAAGCAATGGGGCGAAAATCATTAAGGCGTTGCGGATTATCAATCTTTGGAATAAGGGCAATGAAAGTACTGTTAATACCTTTCGAAAGGCGACCGTTACGGTGAAAATCTGATATGAACCTCATAATGTCATGCTTCAAATCCAACCAGAAATCTTTTATAAAACCAAGATGAACACCATCCGGACCAGGACTTTTGAAACTATCACAATCCCACACAGCCGCCTTTACCTCTTCTTCACGGAATGGACAAGTCAGAAAATTACCATCAGATGCATTCAACCTACGAAAATGTAAGTCTCCACCCTAGGCATGTTAATTTGGAGCGCTTGAAAATGAGACTGAAAGTGACCAAACACTGCTTGCCGGACATTATCAACTCCCTCTATAACATTATTGTTCATTGTAACCGAAGAAATGGCATTGCGTCGGCGTCTACCAGACATGATAGCATGAAAATACTTTGAATTTGCATCCCCTTCGCGAAGCCATAATAAACGAGATTGTTGCCAAGATATACTAGTGTTAGCCCTTGATAAAGAATGAAGTTCAGAAGATAAATCATGTAAAGCATTCACTTCTTCCTCAGATAAAATATCCACCTCTCCCTTAGACTCCAACACATCAATCTGATTCTTTAGGGAATTAATCTTGCCGGGTAAATTGTGAGAATGCGTTAGATGCCATTCTTTGAGATCACCTTTGATTCTTTTCAATTTTTCCTTCAAAATAAAACCCCCCAACCTTCTACCTGGTATGATTGTAATTTTGATCGAACATATTGATGGTACCCCGGAACATCAGACCAACATTTCAACATTCTCACCGGCTTCGGTCCCCAATTGTGATCATCCACTGATAAAACCAATGGACAATGGTCAGATAAACCACGCAAAGAAGCAACTTGCAAGCAGTTGGGCCATTTTACACACCACTCCTCAGAAAGCAAAAATCTATCTATGCGACTCATGGAATTGCCATCCCCTTTATACCACGTGAAGCCTCTGCCATGTAATCAAAGGACTGAATCGCAGTTCCCCTAGACCTTCTTTCTTCCATACTACGCACCGCGTTAAAATCCCCACACAAACAAAAAAAAATTCCCACCAATTGTTGAAGATAACCGGACAAAGAATTCCATAATAATTGTTTCGCACCATTATCACAAGGAGCATAAATGTTGAAGAGATGAAATTCATCATTTGAATCAAGAAACCGCCCATGAATAATTAGCACATGCTTAAAACTAACTGATGACCAAAACTCGACCACTGCAGTGTCCCACATAATTAACAAGCCCCCAGACGCCCCCACAGCTGGTCGGAAAGAATATGAATGAGTAGAAGAGCCCCATAAGGATAAAGACAAAGCAGCATCAATGACAGACAACTTCGTTTCTTGCAGACAAACAATGGAAGGAATTTTTTCAGCTATAAGTTTGCGGACTTCTGGCTTTTTAGCATACCCACATAAACCTCTAACATTCCAAGAGAGAATCTTCATTACAACCCCTTCTCCCATGACTAACAACCGACCCTACCTTACTCAGAATGCGCCCCTGTCTTTGGACCACCCTGCACTTCCTTGTTTTGTTTCCGACCTCTCGATAATAATCGAAATTGGTTACATTTATCATTGTAAAATTTAACACCCAATGTCTTACCAAAATCTTTAACATCGTTCAATAACTCCTCCTCCTTACCCTTTAACACAACCCAATTCTTCCAGTCATTATTAACAGACGCTGAAGAAGAAGAATCGGATGTTTGTGGTCCTATAGGAATAGAAAAAGGCAAAGCTTCTACTAAATTAGCCACTTTGCGTCTTCGTTTCTTCATTAAAATTTTAAGGACTAGCTTACGGTCATGATCTGGTAAACGAGCAATTTTCTTTACATTATGAAGTGGATGTTTCAAACTGCCCCTTGCTTTCATCTTAATATTAGCGCTGCTGTCCACCAAAGTTTTGGATGTACTTGGCTTTGAAACATATTTGGATGAGGATACCACCCCAGCTTCACCATGAACATGATCTTTGAGCCATTCAAGGCTCCACGGCCCTGATGTAACGGATCGAGTCGCCATCGGAGGGCAAGAATGTTGTCTGGTTGTACGTTTATCATTGTCTAAAACATCGCCGACAACCTATTTGACCACTTTCGGGGTCACTTTAACTGAAGATATCTTGCTGATTTCCTCAACATCTTTATCACAATTAAGCATCACATGATCAGCCTTTGACAATAACAACTTCGGAGGAACTTCAGACTCATGTGAATCGGACTCAATGTGAATTGCAAGATCCATGTCTGATGACAAAATCCCAACCTTTTGCGCAGATGGAATCTTGGTAGGATATGTAACAACGATCTCTTTTTCTTTCTCAATCCAATCCTCGGCTAGATTGTTTACAAGATCAACCACACTATCTCTGTGTTCATGTGGTTCCTCATCGTAGTTGTTATCTGGTATTGATGCCTTCGAATCTACATCTTCCTCCTCTAATAAACAAGCATCCTCTCCAAGAGCGAAACCCCACTCCTCAATTATTTTTAAATCTGCCATCACCCCATCTACCACCATTTTTTCTGAACAATTAATAACATCCAATGAAGATGTTGCTAATAAAACTCGTGCATAATCAAATCTGTCCTTGGCAACTGTAATATTATCCAGCCTTAAAAATCTACCACAGTCCATAATAGCCAACTTGAAAAAAGATGCATTCCAAGCATGAATGGGAATGCCGTAAACACGCACCCAAGCTCCCCTTTCAAACTTGACAATATCTTTGTTCCATCGGACAATGTGAGAAAAAAATAAATTGAAAAAATCACGTGCATTATCTATCACCTGCATGACATCCGCATCTGAAACACACCTGATAAAAAATTTGTCTGCACCCATCGGAATGATATCCAAGTCATCAAAACCAGCATCCATAATTCGAGTTTGAATTACCGGAATAGCTTCCCCATACAATACTGTTGCAACCACACCCTTTCGTGCCCAAGATAAATCCTCAGAATTAGATCTATAAGTGCGGAGTAATTTAGAAACAGACTGTGTCCCTGCATTACCAACAACTTGTGACTTTGACATGTGAACATCAGCCATCTTATCATGAACCGTAATGCATTTGAATGCATTGATTTCCTTCACTACCACATCCTTCCTAGCATCACCCTCCCCATCAACAACCTTCGCCCTTTCTTTACCCAGACTCACGTGCTCCCTCACCTCAATCCCTCGTCCTCCTACTTCTGAATTTTTTCTAACCGGCTCTCTTTTTTCTCCCTCACCGTCTACACCTTCCACCCTAACCATCTTCTTTCCCGTGACACCCTCTCCCCTAACATCCTCCAACTCCCTTGACACCATCTCTCCGACAGGCTTACGTTGAAAACGAGCAACCTTCGCCCATACACGAAAATGGCCTAAAGTTACATTGTTAAGAGCCTTGAGAAGTTTATCTGTGTCCCTAACATTAACATATCTAACAAAGCCATAAACATGTCCCTGCTTGTTTCTTTTCCTCGACAGAAATAAATTGTCCAATATACCACACACCTCAAATGCCTTTTTAACGTAAAAATAAGGCATCAAATCTGGCACATTAGTGAAATAAAATGTGACATACCGTTTTTGAATGATGGCGTTTGCATCAGTTTTGGTGTTCGCTGAAATTGCACCATGAACACCTGACTGATTCACTAAATGGTTCTGTGTTGCACCACCGGCTGTTGTACCTGATCGAATTGCACATGTGATTGGTTGCAAGACCGGTTCAGTAACCCTAGAAGACTGTCCAAGCCGATCCCAAACAGAAGAACGAGATCTGTAATGTTCTTTTGCAACCGCGCCCTGCCTAGGGTTTTGAACTGTATCGAATTCAGTCTCCAAAAGCCGACGAGAAGATGACCTGACCCTATGCTGCTGCGATGCCTCTGAACCTCCATGCCGCTCGATGTCCCGCTGTCCGTCCTGTCCTCGAACCACCTGTCCTTGCACTTTCCTCTTCCGCTCTCGCACCACAGTCCAATCATCCCCATCCCCCCAATATCTGGCACCCTGCTTGGCCCCCTTTCCCCCGCTTTTGTCCTCACCGCCGGTGAAGAATAATGCCGGCGTGATTGTTCATGGCAAAGCCGCGAAGAATCACCTCTCTTGGTCTCTCTCACGCTCTCTCTCATTGTTGGCCGCGAAGAATCACCTCTCTTTCTTTTGAATCCTTAACAAGTGTCCTTTTTTTAACTATGATTTAAATGTAGTCAATCCACTTTTTTAATAGATATTTTGTTTTATTCTTATATTCAAAACCGGAGGGAGTACAAACTACGTTTCTCATTTGCTATCATTCAAATAGTGGAATGTTGTATCATTTTTCATTTTGAGCCAAAGATTATATTTTTTTGGGTTAAATATGTGTTTGGTCCCTATAAATATACCAACTTTTCGTTTTAGACCCTCTAAAAAATTTCTTCAACTTTTAGTCCCTATAAAATTTTCAATCACTACTTTTGGTCCCTATTTTTAAGTTAAATTTTGTATTTTTTTTCATGAAATTATGCTGAAATGTGTAGAATATTGTAAAAAAAAAAACCCCCAAAAAATTAGAATTTTTTAACAAAACATAAATTAATTATGAATTTTTAACCGTCAAACATATAAAAATTCATATTAAATTCATGTTTTGTTAAAAAATTCTAATTTTTTTTGGGAGAGATTCTTATGATATTATGAATTTTTCTGCAAACTTTTATTCAAAAATATGTATTCTACATATGAGTTTACTTTAAAAAATGGACCAAAAGTGAAGATGGAAAATTTTATAGGAACTAAAAGTTGAAGGAAAATTTTAGAGGGACTAAAACGAAAAGTTAGTATATACATAGGGACCAAAAACATATTTAACCCTATTTTTTTATTCATTTTGAACTAACTGTTATACTTTTATATTATATATTTAATTTGTTTAGGGGATTATCATATATTTATTATTTTTTACAACTTTTTTAGGAGTTATTATTTTTTTACAATTTGTTAAAGTAAAATTTATTTTAATAAATTTTCTACAACTTTAATAATTAATATTTTTACTAATTTAAATTAAAATAGTCAAAATTAATATTAAATTTAAATCAAAACTAAATACAAATAAAAGAATACCAACATGTGGAGTTTAAGTTTGTGTAACACCCATACCAGACGTATCTAGAAAGTCTAGCACGTGCGTTAATATTAGTACTGGATACATTAAAATTTACAGCATAAACTACATACAAATGAATATTTATACAACAAATTACGTTCGAACATAAATAACATAACCATCTCAACCATACATATATAATTCATCCTTAAAATCCAAAGCATCCTGCAGCGACACGAACGCACACTTGTTGAAATATCCATCCGACTTCAAGCTTGCAAATCCAACATGTTTATCTGAAACAAATAAGGATTGGGATGAGACATAATGTCTCAGTGAGTTCCCCTAAATCCTAGGCTATAGGCAGCCTCAAGGGGAAACCTACGGTCACCACGTGTCTACATTACAACCTGACGGTTGACTATACGTGTGTGGGGACTTACATACTAGACGGTCGTGCATACTAGAGCCGTCATAGTCTTATCTTAACTTGTTATAGGCTTCACTTCCTATACGTGTCATGGCGGTTGAGGGGGAACCTAAAACCGCATTGCCAAGAATACACTCTATGTATTGAGGCCTAAACATAACATAATCATGGCACGATTCTAAACCGGACGATTAGGGGAAACCTAAGATCGTCTTCGGTATCATGTTCTTACTTGTTCTATTCCATGCCTTAAGCTTGTCATATAGCATCTAGTGCTCTTGTTCTTAAACATAAACGTGCATGGATTCTTACATGATCATAATCATAGTCGTGCATAGAATCATAATCATAACATACATAAACGTACATAAGTTCATTCATTAGGTTAGCGTTGAACAAACAATATTATCTTGATTCATTTTACGGATAGTCCCGGGTGGAGTAATCCCGAGATCAATCCCATACATGGCCGATGTACGTACATCGGACTCCCTCGGTGTCGTGCGGGTCCCTTGCGGCTTAAACCGTTCCCCTTAGGTCGAGAACCTCCCGTATCCCCTGGCGTGGATAACAAGAGACACGAGCACCTACGTCTTGTTACTCAGTGACATGCGGGTACCTTACGGCTTAAATCGTTCTCATAATGAGAACCCCTTGTATCCCCCCTGATGTGGATATCAAGAGACATGTCACCTACACTTATTAGTCATAGTCTTGTCATACATAAGTTAAACATATACATACTTGCTTATTTACCTCGGAACCTTAATTGATCCGATTGGCGGTAACTTATACTTATTCATACTTAACATGGTGGAGGGGTCTAACCTATCAATCCACAACTTACATATTTACTAAGTCATTCTAGCTCATGTGCGAAGAGATTACACTTCGCGTCTTATCATTCTAGGGATTCTTGTTATCTTTCTAGTTCTCGACTAGCTAAGCCGAGGCTCTACATTCATTCCCTTTCTTAGTTCATCACTACCCCATCATGCTTAAACTTTCTTGAGCCATCCTTGTGATACATGCTAAGATTGCCATGATTTCTGATGCAAAGGATCAATTGACGGTGTGTGCAAATTTCCAATAATTTCTAAAGACGGAAAATGTCATAAACCCAAGTTTCAAGCCGTTTATAAATTCTATGATTTGATAAAGACAAACTTGTTCCAGTAGAAAGATAAGTATAAAACAGTGAAAGAACACTTCGAAACGATCGCTACGGACCCCCACACGACTGCCCCCAAGCACCCGAACGCAGAACAACGCGAACGTTGTCCTGTCTGGGGCGCCTGGCGCCAGGAGTAGGGCGCCTAGCACTAGCTCCTTTTGTGTGGGCGCCTAGCGCCCTTGTACATGCGCAGCGCTGCGAATTTTGCATTTTCGGTGTTTTCGGCTACTGGTTTTCGCCATTTTCGACCCAAAACTCGTCCAATTTGACCCTGTAATGCACCAAATACATCCAACAACTTGTATAGACTTATTTAAACATATCTCATGGCAATTTTATCATATAAACCACATGAATTTCTTTGGGGTACTAAAGATTCATAAAAGCTAAACTAACATAAAACATAATTTCTTCACAAGATTAAACAACCCAAAGGTAGGTAATCTATCTATGGAACTCACCTAGTAAATTTCTTGTAGCATCCTCAAGTCCCAAGCTCAAACTACCAAAACCCTAGCTCATGATCAACTTTCTTTTCTTGATTAAACCATCCATACTTGCTATTCTTTGCCATAAAAGAACCATAACATGTTCAAGATCAAGCTTCAAACTTCATCTTCACCCAACACCAACAAACCCTTATTTCTTTGAATCCATTCTTGAGAGGAGAAGTAGAGAAATCAAACATAATACAAGCTTCTCTTAGTTCAAAAGATCATGAGAAACCATAACTTAGAAGCTTGCCAAGGAAGGAAGAAAATTTGGAAAGGTTTGGTGGAGGGATGAGAGATGGAGGCGTGAGAGGGAAGAGAGGAGGAGGAGAAGATATTTTCTCAAACTAAGAGAGAGAAGAGAATAAGAATTATGAGATAATTCTTGCCCCAAAATCAAATAAATATCTTCTGGCGTGCAATTACCTTTTTACCCTTGCCTCAACGTGCTAAAACAAACGACTCTAATACTTTTCCCGTGTTATGCTGACATGTTATGAAATATTTTCCATTAACTAACGTTTCATGAATTTGAGTCCTCTGATATATTTAACAGGTAAAATTTCCATTAGCAGACGAGCGGGATGTTACACTCTAGCCCCCTTAAAGAAATTTCGTCCTCGAAATTTAGAGATCGACTACCAATCATCTTGACAAAAACTTACTATCTTTGGTCCGAGCCATACATTTCGATTCATACACACTCAAAGGGTTCGTCATATCATGTCCTCATCTTGTTTCTTAACCCACTTGCAACTAAGCATAGCCTTCTTGGTCTTAATATCACTCAAACTTAGAGTTTTCTTAATATATCATGATTCAGAACTTACCTTGCTACACATAAACTTATTGTCTCGGTCTTGGATCTTATCCGCTTAACATAAACCGTTCATAGAGGTATCTTATCATAAACATGAACACTCAGGATTTGCCTTTTTAACTGGAATCCTATCGGATATCAGGTTTGCCCTGCAGTGCTTACTTGCAACATTAAGACATCTTTGCATGCATACATAATCTTATCGGGTAAGTATATATATTTCATACATAAATCTTCTATACCTTGAGACACATTTCCCTTACTTTCATTACTCACTTAGACGATTCCACGAATCTCTTATCTCTTTTCAGAGCCTTAGGAAATCTTCGATCTCATTGCAATCTCATTGCATCTTATCGCACCCGAACCAATGGGTAACTCATATAATTTGACATGAAAAGTGTAATCAACTCACAACTTCATCTGATAATCTATTAATCAACATTATGGTTCACATACTCTTGAAACTTACTAGCACATCCACTTGCACACACATCATAGACTCTTAATTCAATTCCGTGTATCCTACATGGTATTGGCTTCATACGAACATTGTCATCTCCATAACAGGTACATACTTTCATGTGCCGCCTCTTGTTAAATGATAACGATACGTGTTCTAAAATCGTCCTTAAAGAAATTTTTCTTAAACTTTGGTATTTGGGTTCTTGGAACGAATTTATACATGACTATAAGATTTTATCATTTCCAAAACTGATTGTATAAAGGAACCACCGGACGAGTTTCGATATTTTTGGAAAAAGATTTAACAACTCGCCCAAAACTTTTCCACGACAAGTTGGTCCTGAAATTTTGTACGTCTAAAGTGAGTTCACTTACGACGTACTCCATCAGTTTCGAAAATGTATAATTCCATGAGTTTAAATAAAATATCTTTCCCAAGTTCCATAATACCAATCTTAACTTTTAAAAGCTTTAAAATCATGACTTAACATATTTTAACAAGTATCGTTTTCACTCAACAAGTATCGCATGCGAAAGTATGATTCTCATTGCACAACTCGAGAGTTGCATCTCCTTTCATAATAACATACTTAACTCCGAAGGTAGATTCTTACATTCTTAACTGATATACATACTCACAATACCGCTTACATATTCGTAGGAAATTCTTGAACCTCTTGACATTAACTTGTCTTATGATGCTTCTGCTAAACTTGCCTTACCAACCGAACATTCTTCACGAAGCTTCATACATACTAAAACTCCCATGTGTTCCATGGCGCTACTCTGATTCCCACCGGTTGGCTTAAACTAATACGCTAACCCGTTCGAGCAATTGAGACTTCAATTCATGCTTACCACTTGAATACTTACTTCTTAAATTATTCTCAAGATCTTCCATGTTGCAAACAAAATCACAACCTTACACTTGTCTTGTAAATTCAAAGCTCATGATATTTTATCTTATGCTCATAATACTTGACTTGGGGGGTAAACCTTACGTTCTTGCTGGTTGCATTTACCATACACATCACACTTGAACTTGTTTCCGAGGAACTCGAATTCCTTTAGCAACTCCTCTAACACTTGAACATATCTTCCTTAAACCTCTAGCCTGGTACCTTCGTATCTTCGCATACTACATTTTGCTTAATCATACCAATGCTTGCTTGTTGATTTTTCTTTTAAAGTAACTATGTAAACTAGCGCACAGGTCATTGACGTTGATAATTTTCTACTTTATAAATATATTGAGTTTAGGCCCCGGCCGTTACTATAAAATCATAGAACGAGTTGATAACACATAAGTGTCATCAATTCTAGATTCTAATGAGTCCAGCTCGCTCTATGAGTGTCGTAGCAAACCGGTTCCTAAAAAAAAATCTCGTGAATTTTCAAAATGTCAACTTCAATCACCCATACGCGTAAATCTTTCTAAAATTATTTAAACTTTATGATCTAACATCATATCGAGCCCTAGCATGTCCGTTAAGAAAAACATAAGTTCGAGAGATACGCCATAATTCCACATAATCTGAGAACTTTGTGATTTCTTATAACTTTGCACCAATTAAATTTCTTGCTTCATACCTCGTGGATAAACATCCGTGACATTCCTTCTAAATGCCGAAACTTTGTACTATTGATCTTGGCTCTTGACACATTAACTTCCAAAGCTACCTTAAACCGGATTGATTTCGTTAATACTTGTCCATGCATTTTCTTCCTCAGAAATCATAGGATGTGATGTGCATTCGATACTTGATGTTATAGAGAGTGTTGGTTATATAAAAGATTGTGAAAACAACCCCCAATAGCTACTACTGACCCTAGAGACGAAACAACAGTTTTCGAAAAAAACTGAAAAATTTGCTCCAGGTTCGCTATTAGCGAAATCCTCTGGAGTAATTTCGCTATTAGCGAAATTTTCGCTATTGGCGTATTTTCTTCAACTTAGTTTTCCAAAAAGAAAAATCGTATTTTACATAAAAATATTATTTCCTCAAGTATCCCAATGCATATCATTCCTTCCAAACATCTTAAAACAATTCTATAACCTTTGCATGGCAAGCATTAACATCATTCGGTTCCATTCAAGGCACATTAGAAACTGATATCTTATCATCACGTCTCTTAACATAAAATTTCCACATAAACCTTAACTTCATCTGCTAAGAATGGCTTACTTCATTACGTTGCTACTTATGCAACTTCCAAACATACATATAGTTAACTTCATTCATATAATGCTATTCCTGAGAGCCTGCTGACTCCGTCAACAAATGTCGACTTCTTACTATTTTATAACCTTCTTCCGACATTCCAGAATATCATAAATCCGTTCCAATATCTCTTACTGAAACTTTTAGCCATGCCTGAATATATATCCAACTTCTTCACTTATGGGCACATGGAGTATCACTAGCATTCTACCTGACATTGCCGGAACGTTCATTCTTAACATACCTTACATTCGCGGAGGATTCTCACTTCTACTTGATTAGTTCACCGGCCACCTTTTGGCACGATCAAACTTCTTCATCACATACTTCGTTCCTCCTGGGTCCTATTCAGCTCTCAGGCATCCATTCCAATCGTCGAATGCTAAATTGAGTTGATCAGGCTCAACTAACAACAACAATTAGAACTTTTACCCGGAACCCAATGGTCCCACTACCTTAGTTGTAACTTAATAACCCAAGGCACGGTCTGAATCGACCTGCTCTGATACCAAATGTAACACCCATACCAGACGTATCTAGAAAGTCTAGCACGTGCGTTAATATTAGTACTGGATACATTATAATTTACAACATAAACTACATACAAATGAATATTTATACAACAAATTGCGTTCGAACATAAATAACATAACCATCTCAACCATACATATATAATTCATCCTTAAAATCCAAAGCATCCTGCAGCGACACGAACGCACACTTGTTGAAATATCCATCCGACTTCAAGCTTGCAAATCCAACCTGTTTATCTGAAACAAATAAGGATTGGGATGAGACATAATGTCTCAGTGAGTTCCCCTAAATCCTAGGCTATAGGCAACCTCAAGGGGAAACCTACGGTCACCACGTGTCTACATTACAACCTGACGGTTGATTATACGTGTGTGGGGACTTGCATACTAGACGGTCGTGCATACTAGAGCCGTCATAGTCTTATCTTAACTTTTTATAGGCTTCACTTCCTATACGTGTCATGGCGGTTGAGGGGGAACCTAAAACCGCATTGCCAAGAATACACTCTATGTATCAAGGCCTAAACATAACATAATCATGGCACGATTCTAAACCGGACGATTAGGGGAAAGCTAAGATCGTCTTCGGTATCATGTTCTTACTTTTTCTATTCCATGCCTTAAGCTTGTCATATAGCATCTAGTGCTCTTGTTCTTAAACATAAACGTGCATGGATTCTTACATGATCATAATCATAGTCGTGCATAGAATCATAATCATAACATACATAAACGTACATAAGTTCATTCATTAGGTTAGTGTTTAACAAATAATATTATCTTGATTCATTTTACGGATAGTCCCGGGTGGAGTAACCCCGAGATGAATCCCATACATGACCGATGTACGTACATCAGACTCCCTCGGTGTCGTGCGGGTCCCTTGCAGCTTAAACCGTTCCCCTTAGGTCGAGAACCTCCAGTATCCACCTGGCGTGGATAACAGGAGACACGAGCACCTACGTCTTGTTACTCAGTGACATGCGGGTCCCTTACGGCTTAAATCGTTCTCATAATGAGAACCCCTTGTATCCCCCTGATGTGGATATCAAGAGACATGTCACCTACACTTATTAGTCAAGCCATTTATAAATTCTATGATTTGATAAAGACAAACTTGTTCCAGTAGAAAGATAAGTGAAAACAGTGAAAGAACACTTCGAAACGATCACTACGGACCCCCACACGACTGCCCCCAAGCACCCGAACGCAGAACAACGTGAACGTTGTCCTGTCTGGGGCGCCTGGCGCCAGGAGTAGGGCGCCTAGCGCTAGCTCCCTGTGTGTGGGTGCCTAGCGCCCTTGTACAGGCCCAGCGCTGCGAATTTTGCGTTTTCGGTGTTTTCGGCTACGGGTTTTCGCCATTTTCGACCCAAAACTCGTCCAATTTGACCCTGTAATGCACCAAATACATCCAATAACTTGTATAGACTTATTTAAACATATCTCATGGTAATTTCATCATATAAACCACATGAATTTCTTTGGGGTACTAAAGATTCATAAAAGCTAAACTAACATAAAACATAATTTCTTCACAAGATTAAACAACCCAAAGGTAGGTAATCTATCTATGGAACTCACCTAGTAAATTTCTTGTAGCATCCTCAAGTCCCAAGCTCAAACTACCAAAACCCTAGCTCATGATCAACTTTCTTTTCTTGATTAAACCATCCAAGCTTGCTATTCTTTGCCATAAAAGAACCATAACATGTTCAAGATCAAGCTTCAAACTTCATCTTCACCCAACACCAACAAACCCTTATTTCTTTGAATCCATTCTTGAGAGGAGAAGTAGAGAAATCAAACATAATACAAGCTTCTCTTAGTTCAAAAGATCATGAGAAACCATAACTTAGAAGCTTGCCAAGGAAGGAAGAAAATTTGGAAAGGTTTGGTGGAGGGATGAGAGGTGGAGGCGTGAGAGGGAAGAGAGGAGGAGGAGAAGATATTTTCTCAAACTAAGAGAGAGAAGAGAATAAGAATTATGAGATAATTCTTGCCCCAAAATCAAATAAATATCTTCTGGCGTGCAATTACCTTTTTACCCTTGCCTCAACGTGCTAAAACAAACGACTCTGATACTTTTCCCGTGTTATGCTGACATGTTATAAAATATTTTCCATTAACTAACTTTTCCATGAATTTGAGTCCTCTGATATATTTAACAGGTAAAATTTCCATTAGCAGACGAGCGGGGTGTTACAGTTTGAGTTCTTTATAAACAACCACCATTTAAGTAAAAAAACTACTTGAATCAACTATAGATTGTTTAAATCCTACTTGACAATTTGACCCCACAAAAATAATTTATTTCACTCCATTAAAGATGCTAATAGTAAAAACACTATTAAGGGTGTGTTTGTTTCAAGTTTACCAAATTTATTTTTAGGAATAACATTCATTGAAACATAAAGATGAGAATTTTATTCAAAGTATTTAGAAAAAAGATGTTTGCTTGACATTATAATATTCCCGGGAACCATAAAAATATGAATTATAATAAGGAATTACACATGAATTTATTCCCATCTTAATGAGAACTTTATCCCCACCCTTTTCATTGGGAAAAAATTTCTATTGCTTATACCCGGGAATGCAATTTAGTAAACTTGTAACAAACATAGACATGTATATTTCTATCGTTTTATTCCTAGGAATATAACTTGAAACAAACGCATTTAATTTTTTATTTATAAAAAGAAAGACTATAAATTTTGTAAAGAAACTTAAAAATGAGGTAAATTCTTTTTTTGTTTAAGGGAAAAATGAGGTAAATTATAATCTAATAGGCAAAATTTATTTAAAATTTTGAATTTATTTTAAATTTTAAACTAAATTAATATAAAAATATGATACTCATTCCATTCCAAATTATAAGTTGTTTAGGTCATTTCACACATATTAAGAAATGTAACTAATTTTGAATGAGAAAATGATATAAGAAAGAAAAATTAAAGAATTTAAAAAATAAAAGTAATAAATAGTCAAAAATATAATAAAAAAATTACATTAATGTTTGATTGACATTGTAAAACGTTTTATAATTTAAGACATTTTTTTTTAAACGTGGCTTATAATTTAGTTATGAAAAAGTATAAAATAAAATGATTGAATGAAACCAGACACCAGGATACCGGACATGAAGGGCCAAGTACTGTGTTGTGGACAAATAATGTAAATGGGAAACTATGTTGTTAATTCCTCATGCCAGCCAATTATAACCATCTTTTTTGTTTTTTGTGTTTAAAAAAAGAATATAATCAATAATGTTTTTCTTTCCTAAAAAGATGTTTTTCAATTATCACGTTTCGCCTACAAAATATTAGACAGTAGTTTTCATTACAGCCAGCTTTACAAAAGATGGGGAAGAATACAATCCACCATAACAAACCAACGAATGTAAAGATAAACAACATACAGCTCCATATGTGAAGGGATAGAACTACAATGTAGCCACAGAAGACTGAAGTAGTTTCAATGCTCCACCTTATGCAAACTATAGAACAAAAACACCACCACCACCAAGAATAGTAGTTTTCAATTAATGTCAGCACGTACAACAAAGCCAAAACCGAGAATAAGAAAATACTTTGAAAGAAGATGATAACAATTAATTACTGTTTTCCTCAAAAAAAAAAAAAACAATTAATTACTGTTGGAGCGTTATTGTGAAATTGGAAAGAAATTGAAAGGTTAAAAGATTAAATACCGAGTAATTAAACTTTGATCTACTGTTGCGTGAATTGAAAAAATAGAGTGTGGGATCCTGTAACACACATACTAGACGTATCTAGAAAGTCTAGCATGTGTATTAGTTTAGTAATGGATACATTAAAATTTTACAACATTAAAACTTCGAATGAATAATCTTAAACAACAAATGCGTTTGTACGACATAATTACAACCTAACTTTTCATAAATATACTATAAGCAACCTTGATTATCCATACATCCTGCAGCGGTACAAACGAACACTTGTTGCAATATCCATTCGGCTACTAGCTTGCAAATCCAACCTGTTTATCTGAAACAAATAAGGATTGGGATGAGACATAATGTCTCAGTGAGTTCCCCTAAATCCTAGGCTATAGGTAACCTCAGGGGAAACCTACGGTCACCATGTGTCTACAATACAACCTGACGGTTGATTATACGTGTGTGGTCATGCTTCCTAGACGGTAGTGCATGCTAGACCCGTCATAGGTTCATCTTACTTGTTATAGGCTTCACTTCCTATACGTGTCAT
The DNA here is from genome assembly GCF_051527215.1 of Medicago sativa. NCBI lineage: Eukaryota > Viridiplantae > Streptophyta > Magnoliopsida > Fabales > Fabaceae > Medicago > Medicago sativa. The sequence continues at coordinate 31,967,792 of NC_140755.1, read as the reverse complement.
GGCGGCCAAGGGGAATCTAGGACCGCATTGCCAAGAATACGCTCTTCGTATCGAGGCCTAAACATAACATATCAAGACATGAGTCTAAACTGGACGATTAGGGGAAACCTAAGATCGTCACCAGTATCATGTTCTTTACTTGCTCTGTTCCATTTCTTATACTTATCTTGTAGCATCAAGTGCTCTTGTTCTTGAACTTATTCATGCATGGAATCATTCTATCGTATTATAACATAATCATAACATAAGCTACATGATCGTACGTAAGTTCATTCATTATTATGTTAGCGTTGAACAAACAATCATTATCTTGGTTGATTTTACGGATAGTCCCGGGTGGAGTAACCCCGAGAACAATCTCATACATGACCGATGTACGTAAATAGTCAATCCTTTAACGAAAGGAATTACTAGAAAGAAAGTCCTAAACACATCCAATAGGATGGGACTAATTCCCAAAGGTCACAAGTGATGGTAACCCGACCTACATGACTAGAGATCCCAAGAAATAGGTTCATTGGGTAATAACAAGTCACAAGTGATAGAACATGCTATGATAAAAGTAATAAAGCATGATTCCTGCAGCGACAGAAGGATGAGATAATAGAAACTCTTAATGAGATCTATACTCTATCTTGAGTGGAGTACATAGCTACAGGAGTACTCTTGATAGACTCACATATACGAATGTGGAACTAAGGGCCGGTTCCTATGGGATTCGGCGCAGAATACCTTATGAAATGGTTTGTGTGTGGGTTCTATGTCTGAGATAGAGTTCAATGTTGTAAGCAACTCTTGTAAATCAGAATATTATCCGCTATGCAAAGGTTCAAGTTGTCGGCGACACCTTTGTTTATTAGCAACCTTATGGAAACGTTTTGACGTTATTAATGAAACCATTTTTTAAATTCAAGTGAGGATTGTTGGAACATTGGTGTGAATATGGAAAGAAATTGGAAGGTTGGAAGATTAAACACCAAGTTATTAAACTTTGATCTAGTGTTGTGTGAATTAAAAAAATAGAATGTGGGGGTCCCACATAAAATAGAACACACACATTAGTAGTGTTTAAATAGTGGTATTTAATTTTAAATACCTGAAAAGAATGAAAATAATTATTATTATTATTTTTATTCATGGATATCACTTCCCATAATTTTAGCTTATGTTGGTTGTGACAAGATTGAGAATCCAACTGAATTTCCTATCTTTCCTTCGTTAGTGGATTTGTTCCTTTTGAACTTATCTGATTAGTTTGTTACTTGAGCTAATCTGTGAGTTGCTTAATTTTTAAGTTTACCTAATTCTTAAGTTTCTCCAAATTACTTATAAACTCTCCCTATAAAAGGAGAGTTCACCTACTTCAAAAAACACACCGAAATTCACAGTTGATGCTTCCTGTGTCTTTCCTCTCTTCTCCCTCCTTCGACTTGTGTTAACAAGTCCTTCTCCTTTTTCTACTCCTTTCTGTCCCTTCAGAATTAAGAGTGTTCTTAAGACCATAGTCCCTTTTCGGTTTAATGTCCCTTCGGAATTAAGAATGGTCTTAAGTTCATAGTCCCTTCGATATTTTTATGTCCTTCGGAATAAATAATAATTTAAGATCATAGTCCCTTTTTCGGTATAATGTCCCTTCAAAATTATGAATGATCTTAAATATATTCTTCTTCGATTCTTGAAGAAGTTAAACGTTAGAGTGGTGTAAAACCATATTTGAGTGATCATAGTATCATAGTTGGAGAAATTAAAGTTAGAATGGTGGTAACTGTAACAGCCCGATTTTCGCTAGATTTATTTTATTATTTATTTATGTGTGTTGTATGTGCTCTTATGTGATTATTTGCATCTGTGTGTATTTTTGGTTGGGAATTGTAGAATTCGGTGTAGAAGGGTATTTTATTCATTTTGGACTTAGGGGCATTTTGGTCATTTTGAGAGTAGGGTAATTTTGTAATTTTGGTTGAAGATTATTATTTTGAGTGTTAGTAAGAATGTTCTTTTACCAAGTTACTAGAGAGGGTATAGTAATTATTTTATTTACCGGTAACTGACCGTTAGTGTTGTAATTTACCGTTAAGTGAGTAGTGACACTTTGGAGGTTAGAATAGAAATGGGTTAGGCCCATTAAGGTTGTGAGATAAGCCCAATTGAATAGAGCACATATATAAACTCTAGTTGTTGGTGAAATTAGGTTTTACAAACATTTCATATTTGATTCATTGAGAAGAGAAGAGATAGAAGCTAGAGAGAAGAACAAGAACAAGGGCTAGAGCTAGAAGAGGGGAGTCACTATCTAGGAGCTAAATTGAAGCTTGAATTAGAGATTCTTGGTGTTAGAGGTAAGGGGGTTAGATTTTAATCATAATTTCATCATTTTTCATTTATACCCATTTTTATGAAATTGATAAATTGAATCTAATTGCTCTAAATTCGTGCATGATTGTTGTTGTTATGATTGAGAACATGATTTGTATGATAATTGCATGTTATTATGTGAATTAGCATGTTGAAATGTGCATTTGTGGGTATATTGTGTCCTTGAGCAATTTTGATGAAAAATGAGGTTGTGATGTTGAATTGTGCATGAATTTGTGTTCATTAGTTGTTGTTGATGATTGTTGAACTGTTGGAATCGAATTTGTGTAACTGGAATCGTTGTTTATGGATTCATGAGGAGAATTGTGGTTATGTTGGTGTTTTGAGAAAATTTCATGATTTTGATGAAATAAGCCAAATTGTTGTTTCTAATGCATGATTCATGTTTGCTTAAGTGTATTGAACCTATTTTGACCCATAAACATTTTCTGGAATGTGTTTTGGGAGTTGGGGACTTGAAAAATGGGATTTTGGGTGAAAAAGGTGTGAAAACCCGTAACTACTGCATAATTTCGCAAGAACTGCGCTAATAGCGAAACTGTCTGGACGAATTTCGCTAATAGCGAAAATGTCTCTAATAGAGAAGTTGTCTGGAGAATTTCGCTAATAGCAAAAATTTCGCTAATAGCGAAATTGCCCAGAAACAGTTTTTCTGTTTTGTTTGTTTTGAGCTTTTGGGGACCAATCCAATACTTCTAAAATGTTTCTTTGGACTTAAGTAACCTCTGTTTATACCTTTAATCCTACTGGAACATGATTTGATTTGGTTTGGACTTGAATTTTTGAAAATCGTCTAACTTTTATAAAAACGGTCCAAACGTCGATTTCTCCAAAAATTCGTTTCCTCTCGGAGTTTGAAGTAGGATTAGCGTTGTATAATGATTATATGATTTCTAAAAATGGTTGTGATTTTTCATCAAGTTTGAACTTGTTTTGCTTTGAAAATGAGAATTTTTGTGAAAAGTGAGAAAATGAGACGAACTACATGATTTTTGTGAATTCCTCGTATTTAGCCGATGAAATGCTTATGTAACCTCTACTGCACCTATAAGTAACTTGTGAGAATACATGTCATAGGCAATTGAGCTTGTAGAATTGGTTTTGGTTCATAACCTCTCGTATTTTTAAATGGTGACTTTTGAAGACGAACTTAGTAGAAATGACTCTAGTTGAACTAAAGTCTTGTGAATCTTTTGTGAATGGTCACATATGACTAAATGATTGTATTTGAATGATTGCGGAAGGATGAGAATGATGTTTATCATAAATTGTTGTGTTATTCCATTTTACTTGGTTTATGTGATGTAAATGGAAATGAATTGTAAATCGATGTTGATGTATGTTGATGAATCTTATGTGTGGGCATGATCACTTGATAATGCAATGTTGTTGAGTTGTTGAAATGTAAAAGGAGGTGTACTTTTACATTGTCTTTGGTAGTTGTTATGTTGGAGTTGTGCATTATCGAGTCATTGCTATATGTCCATGCATCATACCATGTTGAGTTGTTGAAATGTAAAAGGAGGTGTACTTTTACATAGTAAGAGGAGGTGTACTCTTACTTAGATGTGCGGTTGGCATCTATTGTTGTTGATTTGGTACCACATGCATATATGTGTCGAGTTTAGGCGCATTGCATAAATTGAATTGTCAGATGGTTGTGTTTTGTGATTGTTAATGATGGGTGGTAAGTGTGGACTTGTATTGCATGTATGATTGAATGTTGATGTTGGTCATGCATGCAAATACCTATGAATTCTTTTATAATTATATATCTGTTTATTATGATTTGATTATGATTAATGTAATACTTACCCTCAGTGGTTTCGACCGCCTACCTGTCTGTATGGATGGGTAGACGTTGTGCAAGATTAGACGCTTGGTGAGTTTGCTTGTTGGATATTTGGACGATGGGAGCTTTCTCCGTTGTCGTGTCAGTGTCATAGTATCTAGGCTTTGATTAGGCTTAGCGTCTATTTGTTGTTTTGGATTCTGTTGCTATGTTGTTGCTATTGTCCACTTGTCGGACTTGGAGTATTTTCACATGAGGATATATTTTGACAATGGCATGTATATGTTGAAGTTTATGAATTGTATTCCGCTGTGACTGTTGAAATATCATATATATGCATGATGTTAGTTGGTTTTGTTGAGACGTAGCGTCTATTTCTTGAATATTTGTTATATTCGCGTGTTTTATAGCTTTAATAGAAATAGGGCGTTACAGTAACACCATATTTGAGTGGTCTCAGTACCATAATAGAATGGTAACAATACCATATTAAAGTGGTTTCGGTATTAAAGAGTGGTCTTAGTACCATAATTGAGGGTGTAATTCTCGAACGGTTTTCTACTGTGCAGTAGTTAACCGCACAGTTGTAGCTGGACTTGTTTTATCCTAGAGACAGCGTGGTTGATAGTCTGCCTTGCACAATCTTGGGCAGTGCCACGAAACGTCTTAAAGAGAGCGACCTGGTCGTGACTTAACCTAGTAACAACTTCGGTAGATAATAGAATTTGGAAATTCAAATATAACAGTTTGAAATCCAAAAACAACAATTTTAAGACGTTTCGATCTACTATTTCTACCGAAGAAGTTACTTATTAAGGTTAAGTTGTCCCTAAATACATTAAGGATAAATCAAGCTATAGAAATACATCTTTTGACTGAAACGATGAAGTGATTGTTGTTTTAAATAACAACACTAAAAAATTCAAATACCTTGAATTTGTTTGAAATATGGTTTCGAAATCAGAGCCATATAGTGAAACAATATTTAATTAAAGACTATCATTGATAATGAAACAAACAAGTTTAGTTTGTCACAAAACATAAAAATTGTTTGGAGCGGAAAAAAAAATAATGCAAAGGGTGTTATTTTGTTATGGTGAATTCTAAAAGTGTTTTTTTTTTTTAAATCACGTACTGGTTTTCAAATCTGTAACAAGAGTTGATATACATATGCATCGATCGCTTTACATAATCCAAACTTGTAAATGTGAAATAAAGAAAATAAATGGAATTGTGAAATTCTACTTTATATCTAAGAAAGAATTTGTATTTCAGATTTCTATTGAATAAGACTGAGTTGACACAGACTTAAAGAGAGACTTGTGTACTATGCACTCTTGTGGAAAAAAGACTGCGTCTTTGATGATATGTTCTAAATTAAATTCTTCTATTTTATAAGTTGTGTGATTTTAATATTCGACATATCAAAATTTTAATTTTAAACTCAAGTAACTTGAACTTAATTCCAACGTTATATGATTAGACAATTTTATTTATTGCAGTCAACATTTATGAACCAAAAGTTCATATAAATCAGAATTTAGAGAATATGAATCTTTAAACATAATAAATTATGATGTGTGTGGATTTGATGGCACATAAATTAGAAATGATAAAATGATATTTTTATCATATTTATTGATGACTGTGAATTTGGGAAAATAAAATTGATATGCTTGATATGTTCAATTTTTATAGCGAAAATTGAAATTTATGTTTGATAGAGAACCCAAGTCTAAGAACAAAAATTCTAATTAAGAAATTTTTGAAGAAAAGACAATCCAACTTGTCTTATTTTTGAACTTGGGATTGTCTGACATAAGTTCGGATCTTGAGCCCAAGAGAGATAAACTCACTAGTAGAGCCTATGAATGTGTATTCATTAGGTATGTTATAAATAACGAAACATATAGGTTTTATGGCCTAAATGTTAAAGTGATCATAGAATTAAAAGATGTTGATTTCTATGAAGTAAGTACCCCTGTAAATTAAAGATTAGTGGGGGCACTAGTGGGGGTAAACTAAATTCCCCTTGTATATTAAGAACTAGTGGGGGCACTATATCTGATCATATGTCAGTAATCAGAAATAGTTATGAGAAATCGTACGGGATGTTATAGAACCTCAAAGAGGTAAGAAAGCAAGAATTTCTAAAGAGTATGGACCTTATGGTTTATACATTGGAAAAAGATCCATTAAGCCATAAAGAAGCTATATCCTCAATGGATGCTGAATTATGGCAAGAAGCAATAAACGATGAAATGGATTTTCTAGAGTCTAACAAAACATGACACTTGGTTGACCTGTCTCATAGTTGCAAAACCAATCAGTTGTATTTGGATTTTGGAAAAAGGAACTAAAACCTGATGATACGGTTGATGAATACAAGGCTCTCCCTGTAGTCAAAGGTTTTAGACAAAGAGAAAAATATAGACTTCTTCGACATTCATTCACCAGTCACGAAAATCATATCCATAAGAGTACTAGTCCCTTTAGCCGCCGTTCATAACTCGATAGTACTCCAAATGGATGTGAAAGTTGCATTTTTTAAGGTGAACTGAAAGAAGAAATCTATATGGAACAACTTGAAAGTTTTGCGAATCATGGACAAGAAAACAAAGTGTGTAAGTTAGATAATTCTTTGTGAGGTCTAAAATAAACTCTTAAGGAATGACATGAAAAATTTGACATTCTAATGCTATCGAATGAGTATAAAGTGAATGAAAGTGACAAATAATATTTGCACGATCATATGTCTCTATGAAGACGACTTGCTCATATTTGTTTTAAAGATTCATGTTATGAATTATGTGAAATCATTGTTTATCAAACTCCCATAAAGACAACAAAGACAAGGTACAGAAATTTCAGGGCTACGCAGTGATGTCCAAAGAGGCAATCACATGAACGAGCAAAATACCCGCATGCTCTTGAGAATGATGCAGCACCTTAACCTCCCGGATCCTCCACAGGATCCCCAATAAATTGCGAGCTTTCCCTTTTCCTTTTCCTTTTCCTTTTATTTCATGAAATTTTTCTTTCTTTTTAAATAATTGAGGACAATGATTTACCCAAGTATGGGGGAGTCAATAAAATGTCAAGTGTCGTAGTGTTTCCAAACTCCCTTGAATTTTAATTTTTTGTTTTGTTTTGTTGCGAAAGGCATGTAAAGCAGCTTGTTTTTATTGTGAATTATAATATAATTTTTTTTGTTAAGTCTATTCTGAAATGGTTGTTTCTTGTACATGAAAGTGATCTCTTGTGTTTTGAGTGTTCTTGCTATGCCCACATCATGTTTTATTGTGAAAATTCTCTTTGAGAAAAGCACAAAGTTGCAATCTTTGAGCAAGTGTGTAGGTAGGTATTTTAAGGAACACGTTCTAACTTTAGTGGTAAATTGACCCTTAAAATTTTTCAAAGTAAAATTAATATAAGTTAGTGTGGGGAATAAAAAGGTCAAAATAAGACATCTAATATAAACAAATAAAGTAAATGAATAAAGCAAGTAATTGCTCCAAACTTCAAAACTTGGATGGTCACCTTATAACCAACCCGTGAACAGAGGCAATGGCGTATTGGGTCGATACTAGCGTCTGCCCCACTCCTCGAATAAATAAATGTCAAATGACCAAAGAATTCCCACCTTCTTTATATGAAATGAAGAAAGAACCTTTCTCGGTTGGTTTAGTGTTAAGGTTAGAACCTGTTACCTCATAATATCTCTTACACAGGAGCAAGAAAAAGCTGGACTACACACACAAACTCACTTGAGACTTGTTGTTGGGTTGAATAGGTTCATGAGAAATGCTTGAAGTTGTGATTAGTGTACGCTTAAAACAAAGCCTTGGAGGAGACATGATTTTTAAAAATGTTGTCATATGTTAAATCTTGTTTATGCTGCTAATGTTTATGTCTTTTGCTTGAGGACAAGCAAAGATTCAAGTATGGGGGAGTTTGATGAGTCATTAATTAATGTTTTTAATAGATTATTTGAGTATTTTTTATTTAGATTTTGTGTTTTTATTTCCTTTTTAGAACTATTTTACTTCAATTGCAATTTATTTAATTTCAGGAACAAATATTTCAAAGATTGAGTCTTGGAGCAAAAGAAAGGAGATTTGGAGCTGATTCGGGCCAAAAATACAAAGATTTGCTGCAAAAATATGAAGCTAACCACCAGAAGGCTTGGCACGGCCCGTGCCTCCAGTGGCACGGCCGTGCCACCACCACATCACTCCTTTTGCTGCTTTTGTTTCTCGACAAGCTGTCTGTTTAGTTTATTTCTAACCTAAAGCCCATAGTTTCTTGTGGAACATTCTATTGATGTATTTCTTGGGGCTTAAGTAGTCATAAACTATAAATAGAGTAGCTAGCAAACATATTGAATCATGTTCTCGAAAATTAATAAGTGACAATTGTTTCTTTGAATAAAAGTTCATCCTTTATTTTATTTTCTTTTTTTTCTTCTCTTCTATGTCTACAATGAACATGAGTGAGTAGACTTCTTTGTCTTGGGATTGTTGGATGAGTCTAATGACCTAATCCCTATCAAACCAAGCCTCAAACCCTAATTTTATGTAAATTTATTTTCTAATCTATTTCACCGTTTTTATAATGAATTAACAAGTATTAATTGATGGACTGAAAGGCGAAGTTTAATAGTTGTTAATTCATAATCACAAATATCAAGCGAAGGATCTAAAGATGATGTTTTGATATTGGAACAAGTGAAATTAGACAAGGATTGCGAAACATGAGAATAGTCTAGCAAACCTTTAGACAATAAAGTTTCGTGCTTCAAGGATTTCAATAGTAATCAACCATGAGAATAGGCGTGGTTGCTAAAGAAACACATTCATTGAGACCGAAAGCAAATGTGATAGGCTAAAGAGAAACTTATCTTTAGAAAATAGGTCCAACATAAGGTTCTAGGTTTAGGGTTTGGTTTGTGAAGGATTTGTCACCATGACGAACCAATAATCCCAAGGCGCTTTTATTATTATTGTTACTTTCTTAAAATAAAATCCCAACTTTAACTTTGAATTCTCTTCTAATCATTGTTAAGAGTTAATTGAATTCATAACTCCCTGTCGGAATGATATCTTTTTATTATTACATCGATAAACCGTGCACTTGCAGATTTACTGCATCACATGTTATTTTCAAATTTACATAAATGGTCGTCGCGGGACATCAGATATGAATAGGGTGCATGGCTACATTTATATGGCATGCAGATTCATGCTTGGAATAATAAATTCTTTGAGTTATGTGTATCGTAATGTGGCAGATTTATCAAGGCTGATGAATGTACGATAGACAAAGGTAGGCTTGACAATGCCCGTATTCTTGTTTCAACATCATCTTCGGAATTTCTGAATACAACTTCTGCAATTGTCCTCGATGGTCACAAATTCACAGTTTAATTTGTGGAAGAGTGGGGATGTCATCCTGGAAAGGATGCTTTTTTAACGGAGAGAGATTTTGAAGTTCAATCATAAATCAAGGATGACGTTTCTGAACATATGTCTGATCTTGGGGTGGAAGGGTTCAAGGCGATGTGGAGATTCTTCTCAAAGATATTCAGAATGATTGGGGAGTGACAGATACCTTTGCTAAGAATTTGGTAGGCAGCGAAGAGGGTATGGATGCTGCAGCACACACAAATTCAGTATGCAATCAACAATCCATTTCATACTCGATCAGCACCTTACAGCAGATCACACCGATCTGTCAAGGCATATGTCTGATCCCACGCCGGTTGAACAGCAGCCTGTTCCGTGCGAGAGTACACAGGCAGCAGCTTCAGCTGGCCCTGCAAAGAGAAGAAAATCCAACAATTTCGGACCTTGGAGTCTCAAATGGTTACGACACAATTCAGTAGAAATAGTAGGGGTGTTCAAATCCAAACTGATCCAAAATAAAACCGCAAACCGATCCAAAAAAACCGAAAACCGCAAAAAACCGAATATTTTTGGATGTTTTTGGATGTTGTTTCGAAAAAACCGCTATGATCGGATCGAATTGCGGATTGCCTTTTCAAACCGAACCGAACCAAACCGAACCGCAAAAGTATATTTTTATACTTATTTATTATTTTATTAGTATTATATATTGCATTAATATATTTCTTATTGGTATTTAATCTTATATATTGTTTAAATTTAATCTATATTATTACTACTTCATCTATTTCAAATATAATAAGTCATTTTTATTGTGTAATGTTAACTTTTTTAATAAATTTGTGTCACATTTTGTATCCAACCTATTATTTTACGGTGTATGAGTAATATTAATATTAATAAAAAAAATTACATGTTGCACTTTGGATATCCAAAAACCGATCCAAATTAAACCGCATATATTTGGATTGAATCGGTTTGGATTTTTTTTACATAATCATCCAAACTGAACCGAACCGCATGTGATTTTTATTTTGGATCGGTTGATTTTTTTACCTCAAAACCGATCCAAACCGAACCGCGAACACCCCTAAGAAATAGCAGCAACTTTAAACAATAATAGCAAGCAACAACAGCCTATTTTTGTGAACAAGAAGAATGACGGTGGAATTATTAAGCTTTCCGCATGAAACTTGAAGAGGGTAGCACGGATGCCTGTCAAGGATAAAGGGGAAATTCTGAAAATTCTAAAATCTCAAGCCAAGAAAAGAAAGGTTCGTCATCACTCTCAGTCATCTAAGTTGAAGGATGTGGTCCGGTCTATGGAGAGTGGAGGGTGGGCGGTTGGAGGTGGTGCCTAGGAGTAGAGGAGACATCTTTTTGCTTAGGAGGAGGAGTCTGTTACGGAGTGTTCTGCTTTGTTGCATAATATTGTTTTTCAGGAACATACCATTGATAGGTGGAGGTGGATCCTTGATCTTATTAACGGTTATCCTTGATCCTATTGATAGGTCTCTGTTGCAGAGTGTTCTGCTTTGTTGCACAATATTCGTCAATTATTGCTTCCTTTATGGTCTTAGGCTCAATTTGTGAAACGAAAGAGGTAAAACCATAAAAATTACCATAAAAATTACTTACTTGAGACCTTCTACTTACTCCACTTTTGATGTCACCAAGAATGGTCTCCAAGGGATGGTCTCTCATGGTGATCCAACCATGAGGAGACAATGGTGAGGTTTCTTGTTTTTCTTCCTCTTGGACATCTCTCTCAAATTCCTTAACCTTGCTGTCCTCATTTTTCGAAGGAGCTTCTTATTGGTCACCATCTTTGACAATCACCTTACTGTCTATCCCTGCAACATCAAAATCAAAAGAACCTTTCCTAACCACTTAGGGAGGCGTCTTATCAAAATCAACATGAATGGACTCCTCAACAACGAGAGTCCGTTTATTATAAACTTTATATGCCTTGCTATTAGATGAATAACCTAGGAAAATACCATCATCCGCCTTTGTAGCGAGTTTGCCTAACTTATCTTTACCATTGTTTAAGATAAAATATTTGCAACCAACATCTCTTAGATATGACGGGGTTAGCTTCCTTCCCTTAAGTAGTTCATAAGGTGTCTTATCTAGGATAGGTCTAATGACAATTCTATTTAAGACATGACATGCAGTATTAATCGCATCCGCCCAAAAGTACTTAGGAAGGTTCATTTCATTTATCGTAGTCCTAGCCAACTCCTCCAAAACTCAATTATTTCTTTCAACAAATCCATTTTGTTGGGGAGTTCTATGACATGATAAATTATGTGAAATGTCAAACTCATCAAAAAAGTCTTCAAAGTGATGGTTAACAAACTCACAACCATGATCACTTTTAGGAGATATAATTTTCAAGGAAAGTTTATTTTGGATAACTTTTGAAAATTTAGAAAAGTATGTATTACAAAAGTCTTTTTTATCATAAATGTAAAGTTGAATATATTAAATTGAGAGTGGTGAAAGTAGTATTAGTTAGAGTAAAAAGATGCGGTCGATTCTATGTTTTTTGGGTCAAACTTGATCAATTCTATTTATTGCAAGAACAAGAACAAGTGGAACGACAAATTGAACTGTCCCAGAGGTGATCGATTCTATAAATGCAACAAAGAGTAATGCTAGCAACACTCTCTTTCCAACACTCTCTCTAATACTCACTCTCTTATTGGTTTAAATCATTGTGGGTCTACACTTTGAAAATTGAACTCACACAAAGTGGTGGGACATACATTGATTTCATCTAATAACAAGTGAGTGCTAGAGAGAGTGTTGAAATGTGAGTGTTGCTAGCATTTCTCATGCAACATATATACTCCTGGAATATTGGTAGAGTACGACAATTTATTCACTATTTTTGGCTACGTTTGTTCCCTAAAAACACTCCACTATTTTTGGAAAGGTATCTATCTATCTATCTATCTATCTTTATAAAGGAAACTTGAGATAATCATATGTAAGCATTATGTCTATGTGACACTTCTAAAAGAGCTTATTCTCTTATTCTAAAATTCATCATTTATCTCTACTATATCAATTTAATTTGTAATATTAATGATACAAAATTAAAACGTTCACTAATATTTAAGTAAAAAAACTTGAGGAAGAAAAAAAGTAAATTGCCCATTGGAAGACTCCAAATAAGTAACCGTCATTTCTTCATATATCTATTTATCTAATTATCACTCTACAAAAAGGTTTGATAGACCCATTGTCTTCTTTGAATTGAAAAAAAAGACATTGCTTTTTATATTTAATATTTAAAAGGTTTTATTTATCTCCACACATTTATGTTGCCATTGAAATCCTACGGTTCATATAATTTTTTTTTATGGAATATAAAACTTAATTATCATCTTATTTATCATTTATAATCTAACAAAAATAGTCATGAAATCATAACCGATGTAACTCTTGGAGGTATTTACAAGTGGATTTTAAGAGTTTCTTTTAAAAAAGGAATTTTAAGCCTTTCAGAATTTAACTGTTATTTAATTGCTAGGATAAAATATAATTATGTGTAATTTTAAACAAAATATCGCCAAAAGACTATATGAAAGTAAATATTTTATGTGATATGTAAGTATTTTAACCCATAAGCTTAAATATGTTTAAGACCTACAAATTATTTTAACCCATATCGTTACATAGTCATTCAAAAGACTCGATCATTGAAAATATGATAAAAATTCTTTTAATGAACCAATCATTCCCACATATAAAATATCACCCTCCATTGTTGATCCATGAAAAAAAATCATCTAATTTAACTTCTTGCCATTTTTATCGAACATACAACTCTTGAGTGATATTCTTCAAACTCTTGGCGATACTCTATAATTTAGTTTTGTTGTTTATCTTTCTTACTTTTCACATATATCTGGATTATTCATTGACTACTTTTCTACCTTTCTTTTTTATTTTCTTTTATTGCTTAATATATATGTGACTATTTTTTCATGTGAATGAGGAGTAAAGGATAACACTTCTATTTTTGCTTTTGTTGCATCCTTGCTGCTCATAAAGCCCTAGAAAAATGACATCTCATAGTATAAGTATATGTCTTTAACATTAATATTTGCCTATACTGAATTAAATTATGTAATTCGTATTGTAATTGTTTTATGTAGCAGATGTAATAGGTTTTTTTTAAAAGATTAAATTTAAACTAATGATTTTATTTTTGAAGTAATTAATAGTTATATTGAATTGACAACAAGTTAATGTTGCAGACATCAAATTGAAGTAATAATTATTTTATTATTTTTGAAATAATAAAATACTATTGTGTGTAATTTTAAACAAAATATCGTTACATGCCAAAAGATTACGTGAAAGTAAATCTTTTATGTGATCTGTAAGTATTTTAACCCATAAGCTTAAATATGTTTAAGACCTACCAATTATTTTAACCCATATCGTTACATAGTCATTCAAAAGACCCAATCATTGAAAATATGATAAAAATTCCCTTAATGAACCAATCATTCCCACATAAATATCACCCTCCATTGTTGATTCATGAAGAAAAAGAATCTCCTAATTTAACTTCTTGCCATTTTTCTCTAACATACAACTCTTGCGTGATATTCTTCAAACTCTTGGTGATACTCTATAATTTAGTTTTGTAGTTTTTGTTTATCTTTCTTACTCTTCACATATATCTGGATTATTCATTGACTACTTTTCTACCTTTCTTTTTTATTTTCTTTTATTGTTAATATATATGTGACTATTTTTTCATGTGAACGAGGAGTAAAGGATAACACTTCTATTTTTGTTTTTGTTGCATCCTTGTTGCTCATAAAGCCTTTGAAAAATGACATCACATAGTGTAAGTATATGTCTTTAACATTAATTGCCTATACTAAATTAAATTATGTAATTCGTATTGCAATTGTTTTATGTAGTAGATGTTATAGATTTTTTTAAAAGATTAAATTTAAACTAATTATTTTATTTTTGAAGTAATAATATAGTGAATTGACAACAAGTTGATGTTGCAGACATTCAATCAAAGAATAACAAACCCATAAATTTAGAAATATAAATTATCTGTCTTATTTCTAAATATATATGTTGTATTCAAAGTGTTTGTGATCTACTTGGATGTTTAAGTTGGAAGTAAAAGATTTTGACGTTGTCAACCATGTTGTGATATGGCTATTGTAACAAAAGAAGGATAATGATGGAACTCAACTATTTGGTAAATTTGTCTCTTTTTCTCTCATATATACTATGTGCTTGATATAAGGACTTCTTTTGGATTTTCTTATCCTTTCTAATATTAAATTAGAATTGTGATTATGTGAAACTCTCTGAAAAACTTTTCACTTACTCCTACCTAACAATCTCTAATGTTAAAGACATTAAGATTCACTTTCATAAAAATCTCACCCTTTTTTATTCTAGTAATAAAAATCTCACATTTTTTATTATATTATTATTTATATATGATTGAGTAGTACTAAAAGAAACCCCATCTCAAAATAATAGTGTTATATAGGAAAACGCAATAATAAAAGAAAAAAGAAAAAGAAAAATATTGGAGAACATAAACATGATCCATGAAAGGAAAAAAAAAGGATCATGCAAAGTGATAAGAAGTTTAACTAAATCGTTGACTAAATTTTTTTTGACCAATTATAAAAGTCTGTAGAATTTCAAAAGTGGATGTTACATCTTAAAAAGAACCGAATTTATCGACCCAAGTATTGTGTTTTTAATAAATATGAGAGACCTTAACTAAGATATAGGAAAATAAAAGTAAGTCGTTGCGCCACTTTGCATAATTTTCAAGAACATGAACAAAAGATGAAAAAGACAAAACCATCACAAATGAATTATATGCTAACCGAAGCTTATTTCAATTTTTCTTATGAGCAAACATTGATAACAAGCATGACTACACCATTGAAATCCCAAAAAAGAAATACTCATATTTTTTTTTTGACAATAAGAAATACTCATATATGATCACACTAATAGGATAAATTATGGCATATGTCTTTCAATTTATAAAATATTATAAGATCCATAAAAAATTATATTCATTGTCATAAAAGATATTTACATAAACCTACGATATAAATCTAGAAATTCTCATATTTTTAAACAACACTAATATTTTAATATAGATTAATATTAAACATAATCATATCACTATATTTTAAAAAATGTTACAAAATAATTTGGTCGCAAAAAATATATTATAAATCATTTGGTCACTATTTTAATCAAACCCGTGCAACGCACGGGTTATATACCTAGTAATTATTTAAGAGAAATTTTAACAAGTGTCACAAGGGCAATTGTTTAGAAATCAAATGAATAAACTTTTTCTAAGAAATTGTGTATTCAACATATTAAAACTAAAAAAAGAACTATTTCAACATAAAATTTACAAATCATTTTCTCTTTTGAATCCTTAACAAGTGTCCTTTTTTTAACTATGATTTAAATGTATTCAATCCACTTTTTTAATAGATGTTTTATTTTATTCTTATATTCAAAACCGGAGTGAGTACAAACTACGTTTCTCATTTGCTATCATTCAAATAGTGGAATGTTGTATCATTTTTCATTTTGAAGCAAAGATTATATTTTTTTGGGTTAAATATGTGTTTGGTCCCTATAAATATACCAATTTTTCGTTTTAGTCCCTCTAAAAATTTTCTTCAACTTTTAGTCCCTATAAAATTTTCAATCACTACTTTTGGTCCCTATTTTTAAGTTAAATTTTGTATTTTTTTTCATGAAATTATGCTGAAATGTGTAGAATATTGTAAAAAAAAATCCCCCAAAAAATTAGAATTTTTTAACAAAACATAAATTAATTATGAATTTTTAACCGTCAAACAAATAAAAATTCATATTAAATTCATGTTTTGTTAAAAAATTCTAATTTTTTTTTGGGAGAGATTCTTATAATAATATGAATTTTTCTGCAAACTTTTATTCAAAAATATGTACTCTACATATGAGTTTACTTTAAAAAAGGGACCAAAAGCGAAGATGAAAAATTTTATGGGGACTAAAAGTTGAAGGAAAATTTTAGAGGGACTAAAACGAAAAGTTGGTATATATATAGGGACCAAAAACATATTTAACCCTATTTTTTTATTCATTTTGAACTAACTGTTATACTTTTATATTATATAGTTAATTTGTTTAGGGGATTATCATATATTTATTATTTTTTACAACTTTTTTAGGAGTTATTTTTTTTTTACAATTTGTTAAAGTAAAATTTATTAAAATAAATTTTCTACAACTTTAATAATTAATATTTTTACGAATTTAAATTAAAATAGTCAAAATTAATATTAAATTTAAATCAAAACTAAATACAAATAAAAGAATACAAACATGTGGAGTTTAAGTTTGGGGGTGGCATTTCACATGGGAAAGGTGAAAATCTTCCCATGATGGACCACATGTGATTATGGGTTAGATTTTAAGGTTGTATTAAATTTTATCATACATCTCCCACACCACAACACTTTCTCTTTCTTCTCTTCTCTCCCTCGTTGCTCCTCCCACCCCCACAACATCATCAACCTCAAACATGATTTATGGGTTTATATTTCACTATTTTTTCCTTATTTTTTTTTTTATCGTCAAAACATTGCTTATGACATTCAAGTTCATCATATAAAAATAATAACCAGTGGACATTGTTAAGTTCATCAGAGGAACCTTGAATTGAATCCATGCATGTTTTTTTTCCAGACCTGATTATGATATCTAAGTCCATACTACTTGTTTTTAACGTTGTTAGGTTACTAAACGAAGAGATCAAAAGAAGAAATATAAGCATAATGTTATTGAACATATAACCTTGATGACAAAGAAAACACTCAAAACAACAATGTTCTTGCAAGAGTTAACATAAAAAAAACTCTACATGAGCAGATGTTGTACACTGCTTACATTTTTTTTCCCAAAAAATCCATTCCATTTTTTTAGTAAAAAATCAATTTCTAATGCATAATATGATGAGGCGACAAACAACTGGAAGCAGCAGAAGCTAACAAAAAAAGACGAATACAGATACATCAATTTCTAGTGCGTTTGAATCTGCTAAATGCTAATATTTTCCTATTGATCTTCAATGGCAATATAAACTACTTGGTATCCTCATCTCTCTCCAAAGTAGTTTAAGATGTCTAAATGTATTCCAGTAAGACAGTGAGAGGTAGAAGACAGTGAGCAGAAAAATATAGTATAGACAGCCTATAGTAATATCAGTGTTCCCTTTCAATCTAGTGGTTAAAAAAAACTTTCCCATGGTGGGAAAGGATTCCCCTTTCCCATGTGAAATGTCACCTAAGTTTGAGTTCTTTATAAACAACCACCATTTAAGTAAAAAACTACTTGAATCAACTATAGATTGTTTAAATCCTACATGACAATTTGACCCCACAAAAATAATTTAGTTCACTCCATTAAAGATGCTAATAGTAAAAACACTATTAAGGGTGTGTTTGTTTCAAGTTTACCAAATTTATTTTTAGGAATAACATTCATTGAAACATAAAGATGAGAATTTTATTCAAAGTATTTAGAAAAAAGATGTTTGCTTGACATTATAATATTCCCGGGAACCATAAAAATATGAATTATAATAGGGAATTACACATGAATTTATTCCCATCTTTATGGAACTTTATTCCCACCCTTTTCATTGGGAAAAAATTTCTATTGCTTATACCCGGGAATGCAATTTAGTAAACTTGTAATAAAAATATGATACTCATTCCATTCCAAATTATAAGTTGTTTAGGTCATTTCACACATATTAAGAAATGTAACTAATTTTGAATGAGAAAATGATATAAGAAAGAAAAATTAAAGAATTGAAAAAATAAAAGTAATAAATAGTCAAAAATATAATAAAAAAATTACATTAATGTTTGATTGACATTGTAAAACGTTTTATAATTTAAGACATTTTTTTTAAACGTGGCTTATAATTTAGTTATGAAAAAGTATAAAATAAAATGATTGAATGAAACCAGACACCAGGATACAGGACATGAAGGGCCAAGTACTGTATTGTGGACAAATAATGTTAATGGGAAACTGTGTTGTTAATTCCTCATGCCAGCCAATTATAGCCATCTTTTCTGTTTTTTGTGTTTAAAAAAAAGAATATAATCAATAATGTTTTTCTTTCCTAAAAAAGATGTTTTTCAATTATCACGTTTTGCCTACAAAATATTAGACAGCAGTTTTCATTACAGCCAGCTTTACAAAAGATGGGGAAGAATACAATCCACCATAACAAACCAACGAATGTAAAGATAAACAACATACAGCTCCATATGTGAAGGGATAGAACTACAATGTAGCCGAAGTAGTTTCAATGCTCCACCTTATGCAAACTATAGAACAAAAACACCACCACCTCCAAGAATAGTAGTTTTCAATTAATGTCAGCACGTACAACAAAGCCAAAACCGAGAATAAGAAAATACTTTGAAAGAAGATGATAACAATTAATTACTGTTGGAGCGTTATTGTGAAGTTGGAAGGAAATTGAAAGGTTAAAAGATTAAATATCGAGTAATTAAACTTTGATCTACTGTGAATTGAAAAAATAGAGTGTGGGATCCCACATAAAATAGAACACACAAGTTAGTAGTGTTTAAATAGTGTAGTGGTAATTAATTTTAAAATCTAATAATGATGAAAATAATAGTAATTATTATTTTTTATTGATGGATATCACTACCCATAATTTTTGCTTATACTTGATTGTGATAAGACTGAGAATACAATTGAATTTCCTATATTTTCTTCATTAGTTTGTGTCATCTAATTTTGTGGGTTTGTTTCTTTTTGAATTTATCCATTAATTTATAATCTCTAGTACCCTTTACAAGAATTGTTATTCCATAAAGGTGAATGAGGGATTGAATTCATGTTTTAACTTCCGTAGGAATGCCTAACTCAAATCTTGTGTAGTCTACTTATCCAAAAATTATCCCACCTTTACCTAAGTCCCGTTATAACCCTGAAAGACCTCAAAGTCTGAAATGACATTGATTTTGATTGACGTTTAGGAACTTTCCAAGCGTATGGTAATATGTAGACTTGCACGTTGATTGAGTGAACCCTTATCAAATTGTTGCTTGGAGTTGTGTATTGGTGGATGCAAACAAGTCAAACTAGCTCATCTTTAGCTAGTCGGGAAATGAACTTTTTGGGTACTATCACTTGATCATTTAATTGTTATTTTACTGTCGATTGTCAATGTTGCAAATGAATTCCTTGAGGACAAGGAATGGTTCAAGTTTGGGGTTGTGATGACATGTTGTCATTACGTAATTTTTAGGACTTATTTCGACTATTTGATAGAGTTCTGAAGCAACTTGAAAGCAACTAAGGGTGTTAAAAGCGAATAAATCTGGAATTGATGAATTGCCGTAATCGTGATGCGATTGGAAACAGCCGTGGCGCGACTTTAGTACCAGATTTCAAGTTTGGTTCTGCCTATTTTAACGTGACACGATTGATGGAGGCGTATCACGATTGTGAAGAAGGATCTGGAAACAGGCGTGGCGCGATTGTTCACTCAGAAAAATATTTTCTATTTAAACAGAAGTCAGTTCCAGAAACAAGATTTACGATTTTGGAGAGCAAAAGTGCGATTTTGAGACCTGAAGACTGCTAGAAGGGCGATTTCATCCTCCTTTACTCAGTTCATGTATGTTTTAATTATTTCATTGATTATGCTATTTGTAAACTCGATTATGAGTAGCTAAATCTCTCAGAGATTAGGTCCGAGATGAATCTATGTAACCCTAATTGATCCATGTTGCTGTGAAACTCTACTTATTATGAATGACAATCTAGTTTTTATTCAATTCAATTGTTATTAATGCTTTTTATATCTTTATCACATATAAACATAGTGAGAATGAATGACTACTGACCATAGTTTTCTACTTATACCTAATTGAATTGTTCTAATAAACAGGGTTAGTCTAGGAATGTATAATCGTTTGTTAGTGATATTAGGTTAACGTGCTTAAACCTTCGAAGATTATTAGACCACATAAGGAATTAGGGGTTGTAGTTTAAGAAGAGGGTCCTAACTCAAGGGATTGATTAGGACTATTTTGTTAACTATCGTGATACTAGAGAATCATTCATAAGAATAGGTGCAGTATACCAATTAGGGAAACATTAGAGGATTCGACAGACCTGATCTCATCTATCTGCATATTATCTTAATCAATCTTTACTTTTTGTTACTTGATTTCATAAATCAAACCAAATCAACCGCCTAATGGCAAAACAAAACAACCTTTATACATCCTATTTAATATCGCGATTGAATTATTGAGATTAACACAGTCCTTGTGGGAACGATATTTTTACTACTTCGATAATTTTTGCTACACTTGCCAATTGTCTATCAGCAAGCAGCCATAACAGATTAACGATTTTGCTGTTATTGCCAGCAAAAAGGGTGTAGGCAAGCAAAAGCAACAAAAACGCCTTAACGTTGGTGGTCCTAACAACACTCTGATCCTCCTCCTTCGCCTCTGATGCAGGCTCCACCAGCTGATTACACCTATTCCACAGTGTGTAGTAACGCGTCTTCAGTTTAGTGGAACTGACATGAGCACGACATTGTATTTCCACCTCAGCCATCACCTCCGCCTCTGTCAAACAAAGCTCATCCTGCATCAGTTGTATGCCCCGCTCATGAGATAACTCCCCTTCTCAATGAGCCTCCCAGTTATTAGGATGCCTAGAAGACAAACCACATCTTCTAGTGTGACGGTCATCTCCCCAACTGGAAGATGGAAGCTGCTGGTGTCCTCATGCCATCTCTCTGACAAGGCACAAACGAGCCCGTGAGAGATGTTGGCATACCAAGTCTTAAGAAGGTGTGAAAGACCGGAATCATTCACCGGTCCCCAGAACCAGTCATTTGCTTCTCCAAGCAACGACATTGTCAAGTTACTAAGCCTAAGCTTCTTCCCGTGCGAGACACCGATCATCTTATTCTAACATAAATTTTAATTCTTACGTAAAATAATAAAGCAATAATATAATCTATAAAATAAGTAAATTAAGTAAATTTTAATATTCTAACATAAACATGAAGTAACATATCATTAAAATAAAATAAAATAAATCAATTATACTTACTTTGGGATCGACCCATAGCCTGTATGTCACATGCTTACTGAAGTTTGGTAAAAGCGAAAACTCATAAGGCCCCCAGGAATGCCCTGCGGTCCGGCCTCAAACTCCATCCTTGGCTCCTCCTGAGCCTCACTCTCCTGTTGGTGAGGCTACTCATACTGAGGCTAATACGCCTCATGCCCATACTGAGGTTGATAAGTCTCATGCTGATGATGATGATGTTGATATTGTGTCTGGTCCACGATTTGGGATGCACCCTCCTGTGACGTCGACCCCTCCGCATATAATATGTAACAAGCCTCTTCCCCCGTCTACTAGGAGCATGAGGAGGGCGTTGTACGACCCTTTCGGCGACCTTTTTTGTAACACCCATACCAGACGTATCTAGAAAGTCTAGCACGTGTGTTAATATTAGTACTGGATACATTAAAAATTTACAACAAAAATGCGTTCGTACATAAATCACATAAACATCACAACTATACATATATAATTTCATCCTTCAATATCCAAAGCATCCTGCAGCGACACAAACGCACACTTGCTGAAACATTCATCCGACTTCAAGCTTGCATATCGTCCTGCTTATCTGAAACAAATAAGGATTGGGATGAGACATAATGTCTCAGTGAGTTCCACCTAATCCTAGGCTATAGGCAACCTCAAGGGAAACCTACGGTCACCACGTGTCTACTTTACAACCTGACGGTTGATTATACGTGTGTGGGGACTTGCATACTTAGACGGTAGTGCATACTAGAGCCGTCATAGTCTTATCTTAACTTGTTATAGGCTTCACTTCCTATACGTGTCATGGCGGTCGAGGGGGAATCTAGGACCGCATTGCCAAAGATACGCTCTACGTATCGAGGCCTAAACATAACATATCATGACACTAATTTAAACCGGACGATTAGGGGAAACCTAAGATCGTCATCGGTATCATGTTCTTTACTTGCTCTAATCCATGCCTTGTACTTATCCTGCAGCATCTAATGCTCTAATTCTTAAACATAAACTTGCATGGATTCACTCTTGCATAATCATGAACATAACATAATCATAATCATATCATACATAAACGTATCTAAGTTCATTCATTAGGTTAGCGTTGAACAAACAATCATTATCTTGATTCATTTTACGGATAGTCCCGGGTGGAGTAACCCCGAGATCAATCCCATACATGACCGATGTACGTACATCGGACTCCCTCGGTGTCGTGCGGGTCCCTTGCGGCTTAAACCGTTCCCCTTAGGTCGAGAACCTCCCGTATCCCCCTGGCGTGGATAACAAGAGACACGAGCACCTACGTCTTGTTAATTTCAGTGACATGCGGGTCCCTTACGGCTTGAATCGTTCCCCTTAGATCGAGAACCTCTTGTATCCCCCTGATGTGGATAGCAAGAGACATGCCACCTACTTATTAAGTCATAGTCTTGTCGTACGTATACATAAACATATTCATACTTGCTTGCTTATTATCTCGGACCCTTGAGTCGATCCGGTTAGCAACAAACTTATACATTCTTATTCTTAGTGGAGAGATTAACTAATCAATCCATGACTTAATGTGCTAACTAATCATACATGATCATATGCGAAGAGATTACACTTCGCGTCTTACTTACTTAGGTTCATTCCTATACTTAACATACTTAGGGATTTCATGCTAAACTTGCTAGTTCTCGACTACTATGTCGAGGCTCTAGTTCTTCCCTTTCTTAAGGCTTACTACCCGAATAAATCGGCTTAAACTCTCTTGTGCCTTTCTTGATGTACATGTTAAAATCACCACGATTCTTGATTCGATGATTGCTTGATGTTATGTGCATTGATTAGATGTTGTTTTGGGGTTACAAAGTTATAAAACGTTGAAAGAAAAGCTTCAGAATGCACCACGGACCCTGAACTGGGCCAACAGGCCAAAGCAAGTTGGCCAAGTCCAGAAGGCCACGCTATTAGCGCAGCTGGGGCGTAGCCCATGCTGAAGAATTTCGCTATTAGCGTATATTTCGCTAATAGCGTGGTTCTTCGGGTCTGTGGTACAAATTTTGCTATTTTTGACCCCAAAACTCATCCTAATGGTTCCTGCAATGCACCAAAACATCCAGCAACATATACATACATTATAAAACATCTTTCATAGCCATATTAACATGTACAAAGCAAGATCAAGGCAAGGGGATAAAATTCTCATATTTCCTAATCTTAACATAATTCATGTTTTCTTGCAAAATAAACACATAATCCCAAGGGAGGGTTCTATCTAAGAACTCACCTAACATAATCCTTGTGATTTCTCAAGCTCCAAGCTTTCCCAAGTTCAAACCCTAGCCCAAAATCCAAGTTCAATCCTTTCTCTTTGTTGTTTCTTGCTCATAAAGCTTCTAAGATCCTTGCTTGATCACCAATTGCATGATTTGGAAAGCTTTGGATGGATTGATGAGAGATGGGTGGCGCCATCCTAGAGAGAAGGAGGAGAGAAAATGTTTTCTCAAACCTAGAGAGAGAAAGAGCAATGGGAAATGAAGATTTTGGCCCCAAAATTACTTATATACCTCTTTGCGTGCAAGTACCAGAATGCCCTTCATCTTAACACGTGTTTGCCTGACACTAATACATACATTCGTACTTGACTGATATTACATAATATTAACTTCTCTCATACTTAATATTTTCGTCATACTCGCTTTCCATGAATCTTAGTCCTCTAATACATTTAACAGATAAAATTTCCATTAGCTGACGAACGGGATATTACATTCTACCCCCCTTAAAAAAATTTCGTCCTCGAAATTTAGAGATCGCCTACCAATCATCATGATAAAAACTTAGCATCTCTGGTCTGAGCCATACATATTCTATTCAAACATTTCCAAGAAGTTCATCATTGCTTGTGTTCCGTCTTGTTTCTTGATTCATATACGTAAGCATATAGCTTCCTTGATCTTAATATCACTTAGACTTTGTTGTTATCTTAGTACACCATGACTTGGGACATTCCATGCTAACATAAACTCATTGTTTCGGATTATATCTTACCCGCTTAACATAAACATTCTTGTAAAGATATCTTATCATAAACATGAACACTCAGGATTTGCCTTTTAACTGGGATCCTACGGAAACCAAGTTTGCCCTGCAGTGCTTATTTGTAACTTTAAAACATATTTCATACATACATCTTATCATGAATACATAATCTTACTGTACCTTGAGGCACATGCTTCTTACTTGTATTACTCATATAAACGATTCCATGAATCTCTTATCTCTTTTCAGAGCCTTAGGAAATCTTCTGATTTCATCGCAATTCCATTGCATCTTATCACACCCGAACTAATGGGTAACTCATATAGCTTGACATGAAAAAGTGAAATCAACTCACCACTTCATCTGACAATCCATTAACCAATATTATGGTTCACATACTCGTGAAACTTACTAGTAATTCCACTTGCACTTACATCGTATACTCTTAACACAATTCCGTGTATCCCACATAATATTGGCTTCATACGAACATTGTCATTTCCATAATATGTACATACTTTCAAGTGTCATCTCTTGCTAAATGATAACGATACGTGTCCTAGAATCTTTCTTGAAGAAATTTCCTTAAGCTCTGGTATTCGGGTTCTTGGAACGAATATATATACATGACTAAAATATTTTATCATTTCCAAAACTGAATTTGTAATAGCACCACAGAACCATCGGACGAGTTTCTATATTTGAAAAAAAAAGATTTAACAACTCGCCCTAAACTTGTCCACGACAAGTTGGTCCTGAAGTTGGTACGTCTTAAGTGAGTTCACTTACAACGTATCTCATCAGTTTCGAAAATGTATAATTCCATGAGTTTAAAATAAGCATCGTTCCCAAGTTCCTTAATACCAATCTCAACTTTGAAAAGTTTTTAAAATCATGACTTAACATGTCTTAACAAGTATCGTTTTCACTCAACAAGTATTGCATACGAGAGTATGATTCTCATTGCACAAACTCGAGAGTTGCATCTCCTTTCATGATAACATGCTTAAACTTTGAATGTGGATTCTTACTTTCTTAACTGATATACATACTCGCGATACCACTTACATATTCGTAGGAAATCCTTGAACCTCTTGACATTAGCTTGTTCCTTTTCTTCGGAACACTAAACTTGAATCTTCAAATAATCTTTTTAAATATTACTTGAACATTACTACCTTCTCAGAATACCGATCATCATTCTTGATGCTTCGATTCTTTACTTGAGTCACAAAAAAGGTAACCTTCTGACCCTTACATACTTTCCAATACCATCATTCATGCATTCGTGACCAATTCATATAGGGCAACTCTTGTCTTACGATGCTTCTTGTTAAACTTGTGTTATCCACCGACTATTCTTCATAAAGCTTTATACATACTAAAACTCCCATGTTCCGTGTTTAACGATTAACTTCCATGACGCTACTCTGATTCCCACCGGTTGGCTTAAACTATTACTCTAACCCATTAGAGCAATTGAGACTTCAATTCGTGCTTACCACTTGAATACTTACTTCTTGAACTATTCTCAGGATCATCCATGTTGTAAACAACGTCACACCTCACACTTGTCCTTACCACAGCCTGGTAAGAACAAAACTTATGATAACTTTTCTTATGCTCATAATACATGACTTGGGGGTAAACCTTACGCTCCCGCGCTGGTTGGATTTACCTGCTGGGTTAAACATAACATACTTGAACTTGTTTCCGAGTAAACTCAAATTCCTCTGACAACCTCATCTTGTACTTGAACATATCTTTCTTAACATTTAACCTTTGCACTCTCGCATACTATATTTTGCTTAATCATACCATTGCTTGCTCGTTCATTTTCTTTTAAAAGAAACTTCGTAAACTAGCGCACGGGTCATTGACGTTGGTGATTTTCTAC
Organism: Medicago sativa; assembly: GCF_051527215.1. Taxonomy (NCBI): domain Eukaryota; kingdom Viridiplantae; phylum Streptophyta; class Magnoliopsida; order Fabales; family Fabaceae; genus Medicago; species Medicago sativa. The sequence goes on along the minus strand of NC_140755.1, from coordinate 31,941,082 downwards.
CATATACAAAAACTGGGTCTAGGCCCCGGTTGTTACTCTAAAATCATAGAATGAGTTGATAACACATACGTGTCATCAAATCTAGATTCTAGTGAGTCTAGCTCACTCTACGAGTGTCGTAGAAACCGGTTCCTAAAAAAAAACTCGGGAATTTTCAAAATGTCAACTTCAATCACCCATACGCATAAATCTGTCTGAAATTATTTAAACTTTAGGATTCAACATCATATCGAGCCTTAGCAAGTCTATTGAGCAAAACATAGATTCGAGAGATACGTCATATTTCCACATAATTCGAGAATCTTGTGATTTCTTATAACTTTGCACCGCTTTAACTCCTGACCTCATACCTCATGCATAATCATCTGTGACTTTCCTTCTAAATGCCAGAACTCCTATACTCTTGTTCTTGGCTTGTTCTTGACTCTTGACACATTAACCTCCAAAGCTACCTTTAAACTGGATTGATTCCGTTAATACTTGTCCATGCATTTTCTTCCTTAGAAATCATTGGATGTGATGTGCATTCGATACTTGATGTTATAGAGAGTATTTGTTACATAAAAGATTGTGAAAACAACCCCCAGTAGCTACTACTAACCCGAGAGACGAAATGACAGTTTTCAGAAAAACTGAAAAATTTCGCTCCAGGTTCGCTATTAGCGAAATCCTCTGGAGTAATTTCGCTATTAGCGAAATTTTCGCTATTGGCGTGTTTTCTTCAGTTCAGTTTTTCAAAAATCATATGTTATATAAAAATCTCATTTCCTCAAGTATCCCAATGCATTTCATTCCTTTCAAACATCTTAAAATAATTCTATAACATTTGCATGGCAAGCATTAACATCATTCGGTTCCATTCAAGGCACATTAGAAACTAATGTCTTGTTCATCATGTCTCTTAACATAAAATTTCCACATAAACCTTAACTTCATCTGCTAAGAACGGCTTAATTTATTACGTTTGTACTTATGCAACTTCCAAACATACATATACTTAACTTCATCCATATAATGCTATTCCTGAGAGCCTGCTGACTCCGTCAACAAATGTCGACTTCTTACTATTTTGTAACCTTTTTCTGACATTCTAGAATATCATAAACCCGTTCCAACAACCACTCTTACCGAAACTTTCGGTCATGATTAGATACATATATCCAACTTCTTCACTTACGGGTACATGGAGTATCGCTATCATCTTATCCGACATTATCGGAACGTTCCTTCTTAACATACCTTATATTCCCGGAGGATTCACACTTCTACTTGATTAGTTCACCGGCCACCTTTTGGCACGATCAACTTCTTCATCACATACTTCGTTCCTCCTGGGTCCTATTCAGCTCTCAGGTATCCGTTCTAATCGTCAATTGTTAAATTGAGTTGATCAGGCTCAACTAACAATGACAAATAGAACATTTACCCGGAACCCAATGGTCCCACTACCTTAGTTGTAATTTAATGACCCAAGGCACGGTCTGAATCGACCTGCTCTGATACCAATTGTAACACCCATACCAGACGTATCTAGAAAGTCTAGCACGTGTGTTAATATTAGTACTGGATACATTAAAAATTTACAACAAAAATGCGTTCGTACATAAATCACATAAACATCACAACTATACATATATAATTTCATCCTTCAATATCCAAAGCATCCTGCAGCGACACAAACGCACACTTGCTGAAACATTCATCCGACTTCAAGCTTGCATATCGTCCTGCTTATCTGAAACAAATAAGGATTGGGATGAGACATAATGTCTCAGTGAGTTCCACCTAATCCTAGGCTATAGGCAACCTCAAGGGAAACCTACGGTCACCACGTGTCTACTTTACAACCTGACGGTTGATTATACGTGTGTGGGGACTTGCATACTTAGACGGTAGTGCATACTAGAGCCGTCATAGTCTTATCTTAACTTGTTATAGGCTTCACTTCCTATACGTGTCATGGCGGTCGAGGGGGAATCTAGGACCGCATTGCCAAAGATACGCTCTACGTATCGAGGCCTAAACATAACATATCATGACACTAATTTAAACCGGACGATTAGGGGAAACCTAAGATCGTCATCGGTATCATGTTCTTTACTTGCTCTAATCCATGCCTTGTACTTATCCTGCAACATCTAATGCTCTAATTCTTAAACATAAACTTGCATGGATTCACTCTTGCATAATCATGAACATAACATAATCATAATCATATCATACATAAACGTATCTAAGTTCATTCATTAGGTTAGCGTTGAACAAACAATCATTATCTTGATTCATTTTACGGATAGTCCCGGGTGGAGTAACCCCGAGATCAATCCCATACATGACCGATGTACGTACATCGGACTCCCTCGGTGTCGTGCGGGTCCCTTGCGGCTTAAACCGTTCCCCTTAGGTCGAGAACCTCCCGTATCCCCCTGGCGTGGATAACAAGAGACACGAGCACCTACGTCTTGTTAATTTCAGTGACATGCGGGTCCCTTACGGCTTGAATCGTTCCCCTTAGATCGAGAACCTCTTGTATCCCCCTGATGTGGATAGCAAGAGACATGCCACCTACTTATTAAGTCATAGTCTTGTCGTACGTATACATAAACATATTCATACTTGCTTGCTTATTATCTCGGACCCTTGAGTCGATCCGGTTAGCAACAAACTTATACATTCTTATTCTTAGTGGAGAGATTAACTAATCAATCCATGACTTAATGTGCTAACTAATCATACATGATCATATGCGAAGAGATTACACTTCGCGTCTTACTTACTTAGGTTCATTCCTATACTTAACATACTTAGGGATTTCATGCTAAACTTGCTAGTTCTCGACTACTATGTCGAGGCTCTAGTTCTTCCCTTTCTTAAGGCTTACTACCCGAATAAATCGGCTTAAACTCTCTTGTGCCTTTCTTGATGTACATGTTAAAATCACCACGATTCTTGATTCGATGATTGCTTGATGTTATGTGCATTGATTAGATGTTGTTTTGGGGTTACAAAGTTATAAAACGTTGAAAGAAAAGCTTCAGAATGCACCACGGACCCTGAACTGGGCCAACAGGCCAAAGCAAGTTGGCCAAGTCCAGAAGGCCACGCTATTAGCGCAGCTGGGGCGTAGCCCATGCTGAAGAATTTCGCTATTAGCGTATATTTCGCTAATAGCGTGGTTCTTCGGGTCTGTGGTACAAATTTTGCTATTTTTGACCACAAAACTCATCCTAATGGTTCCTGTAATGCACCAAAACATCCAGCAACATATACATACATTATAAAACATCTTTCATAGCCATATTAACATGTACAAAGCAAGATCAAGGCAAGGGGATAAAATTCTCATATTTCCTAATCTTAACATAATTCATGTTTTCTTGCAAAATAAACACATAATCCCAAGGGAGGGTTCTATCTAAGAACTCACCTAACATAATCCTTGTGATTTCTCAAGCTCCAAGCTTTCCCAAGTTCAAACCCTAGCCCAAAATCCAAGTTCAATCCTTTCTCTTTGTTGTTTCTTGCTCATAAAGCTTCTAAGATCCTTGCTTGATCACCAATTGCATGATTTGGAAAGCTTTGGATGGATTGATGAGAGATGGGTGGCGCCATCCTAGAGAGAAGGAGGAGAGAAAATGTTTTCTCAAACCTAGAGAGAGAAAGAGCAATGGGAAATGAAGATTTTGGCCCCAAAATTACTTATATACCTCTTTGCGTGCAAGTACCAGAATGCCCTTCATCTTAACACGTGTTTGCCTGACACTAATACATACATTCGTACTTGACTGATATTACATAATATTAACTTCTCTCATACTTAATATTTTCGTCATACTCGCTTTCCATGAATCTTAGTCCTCTAATACATTTAACAGATAAAATTTCCATTAGCTGACGAACGGGATATTACATTTTTGGCTCGTGCACTACTGGTAGCAGACTCCCTCCCTAACCTAAGTTTGTCAGCTCTCTGAGACATATCTCCACAACAAGTCAAAAAGAAAAAAAATCATGGATTCATTTCATACGGACATTGTGTGATTTCTAACAATTCAACAACACTTAAATTTTGGCAGCGTCATTTCAGTCCATAAACTACCACATTGCAGTCAAGCTAACTATAATCAAAATAAAAAATCAATTTCGAACTAATTTCATCATTAAAATCCAAAAAAACAAACAAAATATCATTGAGACATTTTATCAAACACGTAGAGTCAAACTTTCAATCAACTTAAAATCAAACAATTTCTTAACGCTAAACTACCACATTGCACTCTAAACAACATCTAAACTACAATTCCTAACTTAATTCATCACTAACAATCCTAAAAACTAACATGCAAGCCAAATTTCTAAAAACCTAAAAATGTCAAATTTCTCCAAAAAAATCTTAAATTTAAACCCAAAAAAAAAAAGTAATGAAGTGGGATAAGCATAGCTTACTTGTTGATTTGGTTGATTTGATGTTGGTTTGGTTGAAGTTGGTGAAATTCGTAAAATTTGGGAGAAAAATCGTATATGGGAAGTTGGAAATATGAATGGGTTATGTTTCTGTTGCTGTCATATAACACTTATGTCATGCAGCGTGACTTATGTCACGCAGAGTTATGTCCTGCATGAGTTAACTCACGCAGGGTCATTATTGTCACTTCAGTTGGGAACGAGTGAATTCTGATGGGAGAAGAGCAATATTCTTTAGGTTTTATATTCTCTAGTATCCTTTTGTAATGTTGAGCTATTATTATTCTATGAAACCCCAGCTTCCATCATTGTTCCTATTTTCTCTTTCTCTATTTTGTATTTGGCATGTTATAAGTTCATATAGACGCACGGGTTAATGTGTTTGTATGAATGTTACTCTCAAATCAATATCATATACTTTACATTTATGATAACTAGAATGAAACTCGTAAGTTGCCGAATGTAATATAGTTACTTTTTTTAAAAGGAGTAATATAGTTAAATCGTAAATGTTCAAATTAATAAGATGATAGGTGAAAATAGTTTATTAAGGGAATATTAATATTCTTCTTTATATTTAAAAGTTTGTATTCTAAATTAGTGTTGGACAAATTATTTTATTTCAAGCATTTACTTTTTTTGATAGTATATTCAAGAACTAACTTACAAACGTAGTTCTGCTGAAACAAACAACAAAGTAAGAATTAAATTCATGCGCTCCTTCTCATGTTACCGTACCAAAAATAGGAATACATAAGTTGTTGTTCCAACATACTACAAATTCATCTATCCGTTGGTGATCAGATAAACGATGTGATTGAATGAAACCAAACTCGAGGGTACAAGAACCCTCTGCTATGTCTTATGTGGACAAATAATGTAAATGGGAAACTGTGTTGTTAATTCTTCATGCCAGCCAATTGCCATCTTTTTTGTTTTTTCTGTTTAAAAAAATAATAGAATCAATAATGTCATTCTTTCCTAGAAAAGATGTTTTTCAATTAACACGTTTTGCCTGAAATATAGATATTAATTCTGGGTCTTGTCAACCAATGTCCATAGAGCACTCTTTAAAAATTTTAAAAGAAGAAATTAATTTATAAAAAAGTTAAATATTTTAATTTTTAATGCATTGATTACACATATTTTAATAAAAGTTACAATTTAAAAGTTACATGCATTGTACATGTTCGAGTCTGACTCATCTACTCTAGTGCAAGCTCTATCGTCTCCGGGCCATGGTGATTCAGAGTTATATTATATTGTTTTTAGTATTATTTATCAGTTATCTTTATATTTCAACTTCGAGATGAAGTTTGTTCGGAGACAAGCGAACATGGTTGCTCATAGTTTAGCTAGGGTGGCTTGTTCTTGGGCTAGTCACCGTATTTTTTATTCTTATCCTTCTTGTATTGAACAATTGTTGGTTAATGATAATAGTTAACTATGCATCGGTAAAAAAAAAAAAAAAAGAGTGCCTTCTAGAAACACTAGGTAACATTTCCCTTTAATTATCATTTTTTTTATTTGGAGAAGTAAAGATATTTTTATCAAAACAAAGCATAAGTCATAAGCATAGGACATACTTTGAGTGTAATCATTACAGCAAGCTTCACAAAAGGTTGGGAAGAATATAACCCACCAGAACAAACCAACAAAGCTAAAGATAAACAACATACTGCTCCATGTCTGAAGGGATAAGCCAAATGATAGAAAGACTACACTATAACTACAATGTAGCCACAGAAAAACTTAATAATTGAGATAACGGTTTGATACAAGATGATAACCATTTAGAACCACAGACCTACAAAGTATACACATTGCCTCATATAACACTGCCTCACTGAATAAGATAACCAGAAATGCATCCCACTCTAAGCATGAAGACTGAAGTAGTTTCAATGCTCAACCCTATGCCAACTTCAGAACTATAGCACAAAAACACCACCAGCTCCAAGGATATATATTATCAGCAAGTAACGTACAACAAAGCCAAAACCAAGAATAAGAAAATACTTTGAAAGATGATAACAATTACAAAGACATTCAAAGAAAAACTCACCAAAACATTTGTGCCTTCCACTTTCTATTCTCTGCTACCTTTAGCTCTAATTTGCCTATACTTTTACTTCTCCTCATTTACTCCATTTTACACTCCCATCACTCACCAATCTTCACTTTCTATTTCCCCTCCTTTAACAAAAGGTAAATTAACTAGCACTGTAACTTTGCTAGTGTATAGTGAATTCCATCTTCTATGTTTATATCATAGGTTTTAAATTGAAAATTTATTGTGATCTTTGAAATTATAGTGTATTATAATAATTGTTAGTGTTAGAATTTGATCGATATTTTTGATGGGGGAACTTCTATGTACAATTCAAAGTTGTTTTTTGTTTGTGTCTCACTTTATAGATACTTTAGAAGTAAATTTTAAGAGTGTCACAACCTGAAGGAATCTTCTCCCATAAAAGTTTTCTCCCGTGTAATCTCAACTATTGTCTTTTTTTTTGTACCACAAGCATTTTAATTATTAAAAAAAATTGAATGGTGGAGATGGGCATCGGACCTCCTTCGGTGGAAACTTCACGGAAGAGGATTTAAATACGTGTTACAACACTTTCTTCTCTTATCAAATCAATTTTAGTCATACTATGGTAATACATATGTCAAAAACTTTGATGTCACGTCTACAACCTAAACATTAGGGGACACAACATCAAATCAATTGCGGCCATGTTATGGTTACCTACGAAGTACAAAGTCCGACATGGACATCTGCCACGACATTGACACAGACATGCTGACACCGCTACTGTAAAAAACATAGGACACCGACACCTCTACCTATATATTAATTTATTTATCGAAATTGAGAAGCAAAATACATACATAAGCATCTAACTTGAGCAATTTATATCATTCAAAAAGTTTTATGACAAGATACAATAACATTTGAGCTTTATTTATTTATCTACTATCAAAAAAATTCAAAATGTTGTAATCATCTTTAATGTCTATAACCCTTCATTGATCAACATTTCTCACACATCTTTAACTCTTGAATCTACTGTGCGTGGAAGAAGAGAGAAAAATTAAGACATTTTTTTGAGTTGTCTGACACACCTCAGATAAGTGTTATATAGATGTCAAACACAGATCCTAAGAGTGTCAAAGTAAAGAAGAAAATAACTTATTTAGAACACTTGTCTGTCATGTGTCGTACGAGTGTCATATGAGTTTTGGACATCGCGACATGCGTAACCCTAAAAGTGTTCGTGCTTCATAGATGGTTACACAATTTTTTAAAATCATGATCGATATCTTTTAGGGGACCTCTTCTATGTACAATTCAAATTACATTTTTGTTTGTGTGTGCCACTTAATTCATAGATACTTTATAGGAAGAAAATTTGGGAGTGTCACAACGGTAAGAGATCCACTACGGTAAAAAAATTCTATTGTGTAGTCTAAACTATTGTCATTTTTATACCACATGCAGTTTCAATTATTAATGAAGAATTGAATGGTGGAGATGAGCATCATACCTCCTCCGGTGGAAACTTCACGGAAGAGGATCCAAGTATGTGTTACAACACTTTCTTCTCTTATTAAATTAATTTCAGACATATTATGGTAACACATATTTCAAGCACGGGTACCCGTTGTTGTGGATGATTTATTTCAGTTTTGTATATCTTTTATATATATATATATATATATATATATATATATATATATATATATATATATATATATATATTAATTCAATGAATATTAGTATCAGTGAAAACATGTCTCATGCATAATAGTTATTTTAAAATATGTATTAATGGTAACTTATCTCGAGTATGATAATTTTTTCCTTGTTTTTCCAATAAAAACTTGTCTCGTATATAACACTTGTTTTAAAATTTATATCAACGACATTTTGTCACATGTACAATATTTAAATTATAAGTTTATTATGATCTTTGAAATTATAGAGAATTATAAAAATTGTTAGTTTTAAAATTTGATCGATATTTTTAAGGGGACAAATATATAATATAAACTAATCTTCTATCTACAATTCAAATTCTTCTTCTATGTCAAAAATAAAAATCAAAGTATTTTTTTTTGTCACTTTATAGATACTTTGGAATAAACTTTTGGGAGTGTCACAACTAGAAGTGATTTTTTGGAGGCGTTCCTCATTGGTGTTATAGCCCAAAGTTTTTCCTAAAAGTTTCACCCCAAGAACATCTTTCAGGGGTACATAATTCCTGAAATACAATTGACTCCAAATGGACTTTAGGAGGAAGACGATTACCATCTTCAAGTTCAATGCAAACAAGTTTCTTCTCTAACAAATCTTATTTTTCCCTAGGAGGGATCTGTTGGGTAGATCCCGAAAGTTTTTCTCGAAAGGACGGTTTGGGGGTAGAGGCTTTGTGAAGATCACGGGGTTTTTTGGTCTGTTAGAGTGGGGGATTGCCATGAGCGGAGAAGCCAAAATCCATGATCTCTCTTCTCTCTAACTTTTCTCTCTAGAATAGTCCAATTTCTTTTTTCTTTTCACCAACGATCATAATTAATATCATTATTAAAACGGTTATAATTCTGGAATACTGTATCATTTTTCATTTTGAACCAAGGATTATATATTTATATTTTTTTTTTTTTAAGGGAATATCATATATTTATTATTTTTTACAACTTTTTTAGGAGTTATTATTTTTTTTACAAATTGTTAAAGTAAAATTTATTAAAATAATTTTTCTACAACTTTAATAATTAATATTTTTATGAACTTCAATTAAAATAGTGAAAATTAATATTAAATTTAAATCAAAATTAATTACAAATATTTCTTCAAAAAAATTAATTACAAATAAAAAATACAAACATGTGGAGTTATTATTTTTTTTTTTTTGGGTACAAAACATGTGGAGTTTAAGTTTGGGTTCTTTATAAACAACAACCACTAAAATAAAACTACTTGAATCAACTATATTAAATCCTACATGATAATTTAGTCCCACAATAAGTAATTTAGTTCACACTGTTAATGATGCTAATAGTAAAAAGTCTATTAATCATTTTTTTATAAAAAAAAAGACTATTAATTTTATAAAGAAGCTTAAAAATGAGGTAAATTCTTTTTTTGTTTAAGGGAAAAATGAGGTAAATTATAATCTAACTTGTATTTGTTTAGATATTGATATCTAATAGACAATTTTTTTAATTTTGAATTTATTTTAATTTTTAAACTAAATTAATACAGAAATATGATACTCATTATGTTCCAAATTATTAGTTATTTTGGCCATTTCACACGCATCAAAAAATCTAAGTGATTTTGTATGAGAAAAAGATATTATGAGTTGTTTTACAAAATTGTCTTTTATAAGCAATATGAGAGGAAGAAAAATTAAAGAATTGGAGAAAAAAAAGTAATAAATAGTTAGGTGTATAATAAAAAAAATTACCTTAACGTTTCATTGATATTGTAAAGCAACTTATAATTTAAGACAATTTTTTTTTCCTAAAGTGATTTACTCACTCCGTCCCTTTTTATTGAAGTAGTTAACAAAAATCACGGATATTAAAAAAAGTTGTTGGAGTAGTAAATTTGTCTCAAATTTATATGACTATTACTAGATTACCCTTAATTAAATATCTATTTAATGTTAACTTTTCATATGCCAAAACAAATTGATAGTATTAATAAGGAGTGTATATTTGGAAAAAGAGTAATCAATCCATCTAGGAATTTATATATGATTTTAAATTTAAGGACAAAACTTTTTTGTTAACTTCTATAAATAGGGACGGATGGAGTATAATTTAAAACCGAAAAAGTATAAAATAGAGGGAAAAGTTAACTTGTGCCCTTAAGGCATAAATTAATGAATCAAATATAGTATTTTTTTTGTTGGAATGTTTACGCTGAATTTAATTTTTTGAATTTGTAATAAATAGAATGCACAAAACTTGAGAGAATATTTCCACTTTTGGATTCCATAACATGTGCCCAAAAAGCACAAGTTTTTTTCGCTAAACCAGGAGAAAGGACAGGCATCAAGGGGAATCAACGACATCCCAACTAGGTTGGCACCCCGATGAACCCTCATCCTCTACCGCCAAACTCAAAATATTATTAAAAAAAAAAAAAGGAAAAAGATACAAGGGGGACTAGACCAAAACCCTTAGAAAAAAAACATAAGAAAATACGAAAACAGAAAGAAAACAACTGCCTAAGGAAACCTATAACGAGGCATACCACAACAGTCCAAATAAAACTCCTCCTGCAAGTCAGGAGGTAGAACCGACAACCACACCGCCCCATGAACCGAGTGGCCCAAATTAGCAAACTTATCCGCACAGCAATTACCTTGACAGAAAATATGAGAGGAAATAATCCGAATTCCAAGAGAACAAGCAATATCTCAATGGTTTCGAAGCAAAACTGGCACCAACGAGCCCCAAAGAGCTCAAAGGCTCGACAACAAATTTCCTCTATCATTAGAACAAAATTTCGTGACCCCAATACCATGTCAATACCAAGAAGGAACGTGCACAAAATTAATCATAGGTTCAGCCAAAAAAAAACATAGCACATGCTTATAAATTCTTTTTTTAAGGCAATTTTCATGTCCGAGTTTTTTTGGTGGTGGCCGGGGTTTGAACCCCGGACCTTGTATATATTATGCATTGTCCGAGTTACCGAAGCCGCAGACATTCCAATACAAAACAATCATTGATTAGTTGGAGAGGTATCACCCCTAGAGTGGGTGTTGTACGGTGGCTTACCAACATTAGTCTTCTTCAAGTGTTGCTTTTGTTTATTGGTTAAAACTGGGATGAATGGCATTTCAGCTGACTTTTTATCATAATCACGAATACGGCGCCATAACTCCATGTCTTGCTGAATTCTCGAATTACTGTGAATGTCTTCCTGTGCTGTCATCATCAAACTATCTGGGGCCGGAACTTGCACCAAATCCGTAGACATGTTAGCATGACCTTAAAATAAAATGATTGAATGAAACCAAACTCGAGGATACATGACATGAAGGGCCAAGAACCCTATGCTATGTCTTATGTGGGTGACTTATAATTTAAAAATGAGCAAGTATAAAATAAAATGATTGGGTGAAACCAAACACGAGGATGATACAGGATATGAATGGCCACGAATCCTCTGCTATGTCTTATGTGGACAAATAATATAAATGGTAACTGTCTTGTTAATTCCTCATTACAGCCAATTGCCATTTTTTTTTTGTTTTTTTCTGTTTAAAAAAAGAATAGAATCAATAATGTTATTTTTTCCTAAAAAAGATGATTTTCAATTAACACGTTTTGCCTGAAAAATAGATATTAGTTTAAAAAAAAATTATTTGGAGAAGTAAAGATATTTTTATCAACACAGAGCATAAGACATAGCATAAGACATACTGAGTGTAAAATCATTACAGCCAGCTTCACAAAAGGTTGGGAAGAATATAACCCACCAAAACAAACCAACAAAGCTAAAGATAAACAACATACAGCTCCATATCTGAAAGGATAAGCCAAAGTAGCCACAGAAAAACTGAAAAGATAACGGTTTGATAGAAGATGATAACCATTTAGAACCTCATATATAATACTGCCTCACTTTCTTAAAAACTAATAAAAAAATACAAACCAGAAATGCATCCTACTCTAAGCATGAAGACTGAAGTAGTTTCAATGCTCCACCTTATGCAAACTATAGAACTATAGAACAAAGCCAAAACCGACAATAAGAAAATGCTTTGAAAGATGATAACAAATACAAATACATTCAAAGAAAAACTCACCAAAACATTTGTGCCTTCCACTTTCTATTCTCTGCTACCTTTAACTCTAGTTTGCCTATACTTTTACGTCCACTCATTTTCTCCATTTTTCACTACCATTACTCACCAATCTTCACTTTCTACTTCCCCTCATTTAACAAAAGGTAAGTTAAAGCAATGTTACTTTGCTAGTGTCTTGGAAATTCCATCTTCTATGTTTATATCATGGGTTTTAAATTTTGCTGATTTATTGTGATTTTTGAAATTATAGAGAATTATAAAAGTTGTTAGTGTTTGAATTTGATCGATATTTTTGAGGAGGCCACTTCTATGTACAATTCAAAGTTGTTTTTTGTTTGTGTGTCTCACTTTATTAATACTTTAGAAGAATATTTTGAGTAAAAGTTTTCTCCCGTGTAATCTCAACTATTGTCATTTTTGCACCACATGCACTTTAAATTATTGAAAGAAAATTGAATGGTGGAGATGGGCATCGGACCTCCTCCGATGGAAACTTCACCAAAGAGGATCTATGTATATGTTACAACACTTTCTTCTCTTATCAAATCAATTTTAGTCATACTATGGTATCAATTTTAGTCATACTATGGTAACACATGTCAAAAACTTTGATGTCACGTGTATATAAGTAAACATTAGGAGACACAAAATCAAATAAATTGCGACCATGTTATGGTTACCAATGAAGTACAAACTCCATCATGGACACCTGACGCGACACTAACATACACACGTTGACACCATTAATGTAAAAGACATAAGACACCGACACTTCTACCTATTTATTAAGTCCGCGCTTCATAGATAATTACACAATATTTCAAAATCTTGATTGATATTTTTTTGGGGACATCTTCTATGTACAATTCAAATTTTAATTTTGTTTGTGTGTGTCACTTAATTTATAGATACTTTATAGGAAGCAAATTTCTGAGTGTCACAACGGTAAGAAATCCTCTCCGGTAAAAAAATTTCTATTGTGTAGTCTAAACTATTTTCTTTTTTGTACCACATGCAGTTTCAATTATTAATGAAAAATTGAATGGTGGAGATGGGCATCATACCTCCTCTGGTGGAAACTTCACAGAAGAGGATCCAAGTATGTGTTACAACACTTTCTTCACTTATCAAATTAATTGCAATGATATTATAATAATACATATTTTAAGCACGGGTACTCGTTGTTGTGGATGATTTATTTCAGTTTTGTATATCTTTTATATATAAATTGTAAAAAATAAATATTAATTCAGTTAATACTAGTATCAGTGAAAACATGTATCATGCATAATAGTTATTTTAAAATAGGGTAAAATATGCATTTCATCCCTGCAATTATAGGCCATTTGATTTTTCATCCCTGAGCTTACTAATCCTCCCATTTTGCCCCTGTAAAAGTTAATCGTTTGAAAATTCGTCCCTCATCAGAGTTAATAATTGTCACGTCACGCGAAATGACCAAAATGCCCTTATTTGCTCTAGTTAAACAGAAAAGGACCAAAATACCCTCCTTCATCAACTAAGGGCATTTTGGTCATTTTGTGTGCATATGAGTGATTATCTCTGCTGAGGGACGAATTTTCAAATGATTAACTTTTACAGGGGCAAAATGGGAGGATTAGTATGCTTAGGGATGAAAAATCAAATGGCCTTTAAAATATGTGTCAACGATAACTTATCCCGAGTATAATAATTTTTTCAATTTTCTTTTCTGTAACAACTTGTCTCGTATTAAACACTTGTTTTAAAGATTATATCAAGGACAATTTGTCACATGATCAATATTTAAATTACAAATTTATAATGATTTTTAAAATTATAGAGAATTATAAAAATTGTTAGTGTAAGAATTTGATCGATATTGTAGTGGGGACAAAAATATATAATATAAACTAATCTTCTACAATTCAAAGTTCTTTTTCTATTTTTTTTAAAAAAAGTTCAGAGTTGTTTTTGTTTGTTTTCTCATTTTATAGATACTTTAGAAGAAAATTTTGAGTGTCTCACAACTAGAAGAGATTTTCTCCCATAAAAGATTTTTTTCCCGTGTAATCTTAATATTTGTCTTTTTTTTACCACTTGTAGTTTCAATTATTAATGAAAAATTGAATGGTGGAGATGGACATCATACCTCCCCAGGTAGAAACTTCACGGAAGAGGATCCAAGTACGTGTTACAACACTTTCTTCTCTTATCAAATTAATTTTCATCATATTATGGTAACACATATTTCATGCACGGGTAGTACCCGTTGTTGTAGATGATTTATTTCAGTTTTCTATATCTTATCTTATATATATAAATTGTAAAAAATAAATATTAATTCAATGAATATCAGTATAGGTGAAAACATGTATCATGCATAATAGTTATTTTAAAATATGTATCAACAATAACTTATCCCGAGTATTATAATTTTTTCAATTTGTTTTTCTGTAACAACTTGTCTCGTATCTAACACTTGTTTTAAAATTTATATCATTGATAATTTGTCACATGTAAAATATTTAAATTACAGATTTATAATAATCTTTAAAATTATAGAGAATTATAAAAATTGTTAGTATTAGAATTTGATCAATATTTTTGAGGGGACAAAATTATATAATACAAACTAATCTTATATATGTACAATTCAAAGTTCTTTTTCCATTTAAAAACAAATTCAAAGTTGTTTTTTGTTTGTTTTATCACTTTATAGATATTTAGAAGAAAATTTTGGGAGTGTCACAACTAGAAGAGATTTTCTCCCATAAAAGTTGTCTCCGGTATAATTTCAATTATTGTCTGTTTTGTACCACATGTAGTTTCAATTATTAAAAAAAATTAATTGTGCGGATGGGTGCCAGACTTCCTCCGATGGAAACTTCACGAAAGAGAATCCAAGTACGAGTTACAACACTTTACACTGACACGTTGACATAGCTAATGTAAAAAACATAGGACACCGACACTGCTACCAATATATTAGTTTATTTTTCTAAATTGAGAAGCAAAATGCATACATATGCATCTAATTTGAGCAATTTATTTCATTAAAAAATTCTATAACAAGATACAACAATATTTAAACTTTATTTATTTATCTACTATCAAAAATATTAAAAATCGTGTAATCAACTTTAATGTCTCTAACCCCTCGTCGATAAACATTTTCTCACACATCTTTAACTCTTGAATCTACTGTGTGTGGAAGCAGAGAAACAAATTCAGACATTTGTTTGACTTGTCCGACAAACTTCATATATGTGTCAGACACCGAACCTAGGACTGTCGGAGTAAAGAAGAAAATAACTTATTTAGAATACTTGTTTGACACGTGTCGTAAAAAGTGTCATAGGAGTGTCGGATACCGAACCTAGAAGTGTATGTGCTTCATAAAAGGTTGCACAATTTTTTAAAATCTTGATCGTAATTTTTTAGGGGACATCTTCTATGTACAATTCAAATTCCTTTTTTGTTTGTGAGTGTCACCTAATTTATAGATACTTTATAGGAAGAAAATTTGGGAGTGTCACAATGGTAAGAGATCCTCTCTAGTAAAAAATTTCTATAGTGTAATCTAAACTAATATCTTTTTTGTATCACATGCAGTTTCAATTATTAATGAAATATTGAATGGTGGATATCAACATCATACCTCTACCGATGGAAACTTTACGGTAGAGAATCCAAGTACGTGTAACAACATTTTCTTCTCTTATCAAATTAATTTCAATCATATTATGGTATATTTCAAGCACGGATACTCATCGTTGTGGATGATTTATTTAAGTTTTGTATATCTTATTTATTTATATAAATTGTAAAAAAATAAATATTAATTCAATGAATATCAGTATCAGTGATAAGTTGTATCATGCATAATACTTATTTTAATATATGTATCAACGATAAATTATCCTGAGTATGATAATTTTTACAATTTTTTTCATTAACAACTTGTCTCGTATTTAATACTTAATTTAAAATTTATATCAATGATAATTTGTCACATGTACAATATTTAAATTCCAGATTGATAATGATCTTCAAAATTATGGAGAAATATAAATTGTTGATATAAGAATTTGATCGATAGTTTTGTGGGGGCAAAAATATAAAATATATACTAATCTTTTATGTACAATTCAAAGTTCTTTTTTCAATTCTAAAACAATAATTCAAAGTTGTTTTTTTGTTTGTTTTGTCACTTTATAGTTACTTTAGAAGAAAATTTTGGGAGTGTCACATTTTCTCCCATAAAAGTTTTTTTCCCTTACTGCCTTTTTTGTACAACATGTAGTTTCAATTATTAAAAAAAAAAATATTGAATGGTGCAGATGAGCGTCAGACCTCCTTTGGTGGAAACTTCACGAAAGAGGATCCAAGTATGTGTTACAACACTTTCTTCTCTTCAAATCAATTTTAGTCTCAATATGGTAACACATATATCAGAAACTTTGATGTCGCGTCTACATGTAAACATTAGGGGGTACAACATCAAATCAATTGTGGCCATGTTATGGTTATGATGTACAAACTCTGACATGGACACTTTACACAGACATGTTGACATCGCTAATGTATAAAACATAGGACACCAACACTGCTACCTATATAATAATTTATTTATCTAAATTGAGAAGCAAAATATATACATATGCCTCTAACTTGAGCTATTTATATAAAAAAGATATAATAATATTTGACCATTATTAATTTATCTATTGTCATAAAATTTAAAAACGTTGTAATCAACTTTAACTCCTATAACCCATCGTTGATCAACATTTCTCACAAGGCTTTAACTCTTGAATATACTTTGTGTGTAAGCAGAGAAAAAAATTCAGACATTTGTTTGAGTTGTCCGCCACACCTCATATAAGCGTCAGACACCGAACCTAGGAATACTGAAGTAAATAAGAAAATAACTTATTTGGATACTTGTCCGACAATTGTCGTACAAGTGTCTTAGGAGTATCAGATATCATACCTAGAAGTGTATGTGCTTCATAGAAGGTTACAAAAAAAAAAATTAAATCTTGTTCGATATTTTTTAGGGGACCTCTTCCTTGTACAATTCAAATTTCTTTTTGTTTGTGTGCGTCACCTAACTTATAGATACTTTATGGCAAGAAAATTTTGGAGTGTCACAACAGCAAGAAATCCTCTCTAGTAAAAAATTACTATAGTGTAATCTAAACTAATATGTTTTTTACACCACATGCAGTTTCAATTATTAATGAAATATTGAATGGTGGAGATCAACATCATACCTCTACCAGTGGAAACTTTACGGAAGAGAATACAAGTACGTGTTACAGCATTTTATTCTCTTATCAAATTAATTTTAATCATATTATGGTAACACATATTTCAAGCATGGGGTATCCGTTGTTGTGGATGATTTATTTCAGTTTTGTATATCTTATCTTATTTAAATAAATTGTACAAAATTAATATTATTCAATGATTATCAATATCAGTGAAATCATGTATCATGCATAATAGTTACTAACTTATCCCGAGTATGATAATTTTTACAATTTTTTTTTAGTAACAACTTGTCTCGTATTTAATACTTGTTTTAAAATTTATATCAAAGAAAATTTGTCACATGTACAATATTTAAATTTTAGATTGATAATGATCTTCAAAATTATAGAGAATTATAAATTTAAATGTTGGTATAAGAATTTGATCGATATTTTTGAGGGGACAAAAATATAAAATATAAACTAATCTTTTATGTACAATTGAAAGTTCTTTTTCTATCCAAAAATAATAATTCAATGTTTTTTTTTTGTTTGTTTTATCACTTTATAGTTACTTTAGTAGAAAATTTTGGGAGTGTCACAACTAGAAGAGATTTTCTCCCATAAAAGTTTTCTCCCTTGTAATCTCAATTATTATTCTTTTTGTACCACATGTAGATTCAATTATTAAAATAAAATAGTTAATGGTGCAGATGGGCATCAAACCTCCTTTGGAGGAAACTTCACGAAAGAGGATCCAAGTACGTGTTACAAAACTTTCTTTTCTTATCAAATCAATTTTAGTCACAATATGGTAACAAATATGTCAGAAACTTTGATGTCAAGTCTACATGTAAACATTAGGGGATACAACATCAAATCAATTGTGGCCATGTTATGGTTACCTATGATGTACGAACTCTGACATGTACACATTACACAGACATGTTGCACCGCTATTGTATAAAACATAGCACACTAACACTTCTACCTATATAATAATTTATTTATCTTAATTGAGAAGCAAAATACATACATATGCCTTTAACTTGAACAATTTATTTCATTCATAAATTTATATAACAAGATATAATAATATTTGACCATTATTAATTTATCTACTGTCATAAAATTTAAAAACGTTGTAATCAACTTTAATGTCTATAACCCCTCGTTGATAAACATTTCTCACAAGGCTTTAACTCTTGAATATACTTTGTGTGGAAGCAGAGAAAAAAAATCCAAACATTTGTTTGAGTTGTCCGACGCACCTCATATAAGTGTCAGACGCAGAACCTAGGAATATTGAAGTAAAGAAGAAAATAACTTATTTGGATACTTTTCCGACACATGTCGTACAAGTGTCATAGGAGTATCGGATACCGTACCTAGAAGTGTATGTGCTTCATACAAAGTTACACTTTTTTTTTTAAATCTTGATCGATATTTTTTAGGGGACCTCTTCTTTGTACAATTCAAATTTCTTTTTTGTTTGTGTGTGTCACTTATAGATATACTTTATAGGAAGAAAATTTTGGAGTCACAACAACAAGAGATCCTCTCTAGTAAAAAATTACTATAGTGAAATCTAAACTAATATCTTTTTTGTACCACATGCAGTTTCAATTATTAATGAAATATTGAATGGTGGAGATCAACATCATACCTCTACCGGTGGAAACTTTACGGAAGAGAATCCAAGTATGTGTTACAACATTTTATTCTTTTATCAAATTAATTTCAATCATATTATGGTAACACATATTTCAAGCACGGATACCCGTTGTTGTGGATGATATATTTCAGTTTTGCATATCTTATCTTATTTATATAAATTACAAAAATATTAATTCAATGAATATCAGTATCAGTGAAATCATGTATCATGTATAATAGTTATTTAAAATATGTATCAACGATAACTTATCCCTAGTATGATAATTTTTACAATTTTTTTCAGTAACAACTTGTCTCATATTTAATACTTGTTTTAAAATTTAAATCAATGAAAATTTATCACATGTACAATATTTAAATTCCAGATTGATAATGATCTTCAAAATATGGAGAATTATAAATTGTTGGTATAAGAATTTGACCGATATTTTAGAGGGGACAAAAATATAAAATATTAACTTATCTTTTATGTACAATTCAAAGTTCTTTTTCTATTCAAAAATAATAATTCAAAGTTGTTTTTGTTTGTCTTGTCACTTTATATATACTTTAGAAGAAAATTTTGGGAGTGTCACAATTATAAGAGATTTTCTCCCATAAAATAAAAATTACTAAATTCAATGGTGCAGATGGGCGTCAGACCTCCATTGGAGGAAACTTCACGAAAGAAGATCCAAGTACGTGTTACAATACTTTCTTCTTCTATTAAAAACGCGGTTTTAACTCTTGAATATACTTTGTGTGGAAGAAGAGAAAAAAATCCATACATCTGTTTGAGTTGTCCTACACACCTCATATAAGTGTCAGACACTGAACCAAGGAATATTGAAGCAAAGAAGAAAATAACTTATTTAAATACTTGTCTGACACGTGTCGTACAAGTGTCATAGGAGTATCAGATACCGTACCTAGAAGTGTATGTGCTTCATAGAAGGTTACACAATTTTTCTAAATCTTGATCGATATTTTTTAGGGGACCTCTTCTTTGTACAATTCAAATTTCTTTTTTGTTTGTGTGTGTCACTTAACTTATAGATACTTTATAGGAAGAAAATTTTGGAGTGTCACAACAGCAAGACATCCTCTCTAGTAAAAAATTACTATAGTGTAATGTAAACTAATATCTTTTTTGTACCACAAACAGTTTCAATTATTAATGAAATATTGATTGGTGGAGATCAACATCATACCTCTACCGGTGGAAACTTTACGGAAGAGAATCCAAGTACGTCTTATAACATTTTATTCTCTTATCAAATTAATTTCAATCATATTATGGTAACACGTATTTCATGCATGGGTACCCGTTGTTGTGGTTGATTTATTTCAGTTTTGTATATCTTATCTTATTTGTATAAAATGTAAAAAAAATAAATATTAATTCAATGAATATCACTATCAGTGAAATCATGTATCATGCATAATAGTTATTTTAAAATATGTATCAACGATAACTTATCCCGAGTATGATAATTTTTTTGAATTTTTTTTAGTAGCAACTTGTCTCATATTTAACACTTGTATTAAAATTTATATCAATGACAATTTGTCACATGTACATATTTAAATTTCAGATTTATAATGATCTTTAAAATTGTGGAGAATTATAAAAATTGTTGGTATAAGAATTTGATCGATATTTTTTAGGGGACAAAAATATAAAATATAAACTAATCTTTGGATACAATTCAAAATTCTTTTAATATTTCAAAAAAAAACAATCAAAGTTGTTTTTTGTTTGTTTTGTCACTTTACAGTTACTTTAGAAGAATATTTTGGGAGTGTCACAAGTAGAAGAGATTTTCTCCCATAAAAGTTTTCTCCCATGTAATCATCTCAATTATTGTCTTTTTTGTACCACATGTAGTTTCAATTATTAAAAAAAAAAAATATTGAATGGTGCAGATTGGCATCAGACCTCCTCTAGTGGAAACTTCACGAAAGAGGATCCAAGTACGTGT
This sequence comes from Medicago sativa, assembly GCF_051527215.1. Taxonomy (NCBI): domain Eukaryota; kingdom Viridiplantae; phylum Streptophyta; class Magnoliopsida; order Fabales; family Fabaceae; genus Medicago; species Medicago sativa. The sequence goes on along the minus strand of NC_140755.1, from coordinate 31,919,911 downwards.
TACAACAGTTTCTTCTCTTATCAAATCAATTATAGTTACAATATGCTAACACATGTGTCAGAAACTTTGATGTCACGTCTACATGTAAACATTAGGGGATACAACATCAAACCAATTGCGGCCATATTATGGTTACCTATGATGTACGAACTCTGACATGGACACTTTACACAGACATGTTGACGCCGCTAATGTAAAAACCATAGGACACCGACACTGCTACCTATATATTAATTTATTTATCTAAGTTTAGAATCAAAAATACATACATATGCCTCTAACTTGAGCAATTTATTTCATTAAAAAATTTATATAACAAGATATAATAGTATTTGACCTTTATTAATTTATCTACTGCCAAAAAAATTAAAAATGTTCTAATCGACTTTAATGTCTATAAACCCCTCGTTGATCAACGTTTCTCACAAGGCTTTAACTCTTGAATCTACTGTGTGTGGAAGCAGAGAAAAAAATTCAGACATTTGTTTGAGTTGTCCCAGGAGTGTCAGACACTGAACCTAGGAGTGTCAAAGTAAATTAGAAAATAACTTGTTTATGATACTTGTCCGACACGTGTCTTACGAGTGTTATAAGAGTGTCAAACACCGCGACACGCCAAACCTAGAAGTGTTTGTGCTTCATAGATGGTTACACAATTTTTTAAAATCTTGATCGATATTTTTTAGAGGACCTCTTCTATGTATAAATCAAATTTTATTTTCGATTGTGTGTGTCACTTAATTTATAGATACTTTATAGGAACAAAATTTGGGAGTGTCACAACGGTAAGAGATCCTCTTAATTAAAAAATTTCTCTTTTGTAATCTAAACAATTGTCTTTTTTGTACCACATGCAGTTTCAATTATTAATGAAAAATTGAATGGTGGAGATTGGCATCATACCTCCTCCGGTGGAAACTCCACGGAAGAGGAACCAAGTATGTGTTACAACACTTTCTTCTTTTAACAAATTAATTTCAATCATATGATGGTAATACATATGATTTGCTCAAGTACTCATTGTTGTGGATGATTTATTTCAGTTTTCTTTATCTTATTATATATATAAATTGTAAAAAATAAATATTATTTTAATGAATATTAGAATAAGTGAAAACATGTCTCATGCATGGTAGTTATTTCAAAATATGTATCAACGATAATTTATCCCGATTATGAATATATTTTCAATTTTTTTACTAACAACTTGTCTCATATATAATACTTATTTTAAAATTTATATCAATGACAATTTATCATATGTACAATATTTTAATTGCAGATTTATTATGATATTTGAAATTATAGAGAAATAAAAAGTTTGTTAATGTTAGAATTTGATTGATATTTTTGAGGGGACAAATACATAATATGAACTAATCTTCAATGTACAATTTAAAGTTCTTTTTTTCCTTGTCAATATATAGATACTTTAGAAGAATATTTTGGGAGTGTCACAAATAGACGAGATTTTCTTCGTGTAATTTCAATTTTTTTCTTTTTTGTACCCCATGCAGTTTCAATTACTAATAAAAAATTGAATGGTGGAGATGAGCATCAGACCACCTCCGGTGGAAACTTCACGAAAGAGGATCCAAGTACGTGTTACAACACTTTCTTCTCTTATCAAATTAATTTTAGTCACACTATGGTAACACATTTTAAAAACTTTGATGTTACGTCTACCAGTAAACATTAGGGGACGTAACATCCAATGAATTTCGGCCATGTTATGGTTACACAATTTTTTAAAATCTTGTTTCTATTCATCAATTTAGTAGACCTGATTATTCTTTTAATTTTTGGCAGAAAAGGAAAAACCTCTTGAGAAATCATGTGACTTTTTAATTGGCAATTGGGTTCATGACAAGAGAGGCCCTTTGTATAATGGGACAACATGTAATGAGATCAGGGAAAGTCAGAATTGCATTGTCAATGGAAGACCGGACTCAAGCTACCTATATTGGAGATGGAAACCAAATGAGTGTGATCTTCCAGTTTTTGAACCAAACACTTTTCTTAAACTCATGAGCAACATGAACATAGTTTTTGTTGGAGACTCTTTAGCTAGGAACCAACTAGAGTCCCTTATTTGCTTATTATCCACTGCTTCAAAACCTATATATATCAATCATATAGGCTCTGATGGGAGGTGGTATTTTCCTTCTTACAATGCAAACTTGACATCCTATTGGTCACCATTTCTTGTGAAGGGTGATCAAAGAAGAAAGGAAGGGCCACACCATAATACAATACATTTGGATCATGTAAATGAGAAGTGGGCAAGTCATATAGATCAAATGGACTTGATTATGTTGTCATTTGGTCATTGGTTTTTGGACATTCCTTCAATTTACTATGAGAATGATTCAGTTATAGGTTGTTCAGTATGTCATGATTTTAAATCGAAATATAATGATATTGGATTTTATGTTCCAATGAGAAAGGCTTTAAGGATTGCCCTTAATACCATAATTGAGAGGAAAATGGTTAAAGGGAATGAAATTGATGTGATTGTGAGAACATTTTCACCTACTCATTTTGAAGGTGCTTGGGATAAGGGCGGTACTTGTTCAAAGAAAAAGCCATATCGATATGAGGAGAAGAAACTTGAAGGAATGGAAGCTAAGATAAGAAGTATGGAAATAGAGGAAGCTGAAAATGCTAAGCAAAAATCTAAACAAATTGGATTAAATTTGAAGGTGCTTGATATAACAAAATTGGCATTGTTGAGACCAGATGGTCATGCAGGAGCTTATAGGTTTCCTTTTCCATTTGCTAAAAAAGTTCCAAAGTATGTACAAAACGATTGTACCCATTGGTGCTTGCCAGGACCTATTGATACTTGGAATGAGATTTTTTTGGAGATGATGAAGAAGGGGAAGAACTATTAGAATATCTTCTTGTTAATGTGTACTTCCTCCGTCCTAAAATGTAAGGGGAAAAAAAAACTCACCTTCATTATCCCAAAATGTAAGCAAAAAAAAAAAAAAAACTTTTATCCTATTTAATCTTGTTTTTTTCTAAAGCCATTTCTTTCAAGATTTTTTTTTTGTTTTGCTTATTCTCATGAAATTAAATGAAAATTACATTCAATTTTATCTCTCTTCCATTTTCTCCATAATCAATAACCAATGAAATTTGTTTTTACATCTTTCCGTGAACCTTATATTTCAAAGAAAACACAAAAAACTATACTTCAAATTCTTATGTTTTAATTTTCTTAATAAATGTGATTTGATTTTTTTTTTTTTTGCTTACAATTTGGAACAGAAGGAGTATATTACTAGGAATAATTGTGAATGATTAATCAATCATTGTAAATTTTTTGACAATCATTCGCAATTATATCTATTAATATAATATACACATTAATACAAAAGATATTCTTATATACACATATGTCGTGTGTTAAATTTGATCGAGGAATGATTTATTATATTTATTTTGATTATGATCACTTGTGTACTGATTTGTTGTATCACCTATTTGGGTTCGAGCTTGTGGTTTATTGGGTCAGGTTCTTGCCCCCAGTTTTGTACTTCCTTTCCATTTTATTTTAATTTATATTTTGCTTTAAAAAAAGGATATTTTTTTTGTTTATATATATATATATATATATATATATATATATATATATATATATATATATATATATATATATATATATATATAGCATAGTAGTGTGCTATAACTATCCAAAATATATTAACCAAAAAGAAGAAAGCAAAGCAAAGAAAAGAAAAAGGGGATCACTAGATCAATACCTTTTCAATTGTTTCTAATTGTTTTGGCATCGGTTAGAGTTTGAAGTTGTTCAGAGTCTGGTAGCAGCGGTGTAAAACAAACACAATGATGTGTGTGTGTGTGTATATATATATATATATATATATATATATATATATATATATATATATATAGAAGCCACCCATGAGGGTGTCTTTTAGCAAATGCTCATAGAATAACTTGCTAAAAGACACCTTCATAAAAGTTGTCTTCTAGCAAAACACATATACATACATACATATATATATATATATATATATATATATATATATATATATATATATATATATATATATATATATATATATATATAGGGATAGGATCAAATGACACCATGGTGTCAAAATTAGTTTGACACCAAATCTCATCCATTCATTACATTTAATCCAAAGGTTAAAAACTATCCATAATATAATTCTCCTACACCAATTTCTCTCTTTATCACCTAATTAAAAAAATCTTTATCATAAATTCATTATCAATCATTTCCATTTTCCCCCCATTTTTACCACTTATTATTCTTGCTTAGGGTTAAAAAAAAATCATACTTACGGTTTGATTGGGTCAGTCATCAGCCATCACCACCGATAATTAAATAAATTGTATTAAAAAGTCACACATTTAATCAAAACACTAAAATGATTATTTTTCTTTCACCGTTGTTGCTAACTACCTCTTAAAAAATTGCTGCTAATTAGATTGTTTTACCACTCGCCATGTTTAAGCTTAACTACCTCTCAACAACGGTATGCTTCAATGTCTTCTGTAAAAAAATTAAATTAAAACGTAAAAAGATGAAATGATGGTTGCTACGAACAGTAAAAAGACGAAATGCTGAGTTTATGTAGTCCGTTGATTTCCACACATAATGGACAAATTAGTTTTTTATTTTTTAAAAACTGCACATGTTATTTTTTTTTTTGGTACAAAAACTGCACATGTTATATTCTTCCTTTTCGTGTCACTCATAACAATGCTCAATAAAAAAATAAGTAATAAAAAATGACAGAAAAAAAAAAGAATGATTGATAATGAATTTATGACCATAAATGTTTTCCATTTTTTCTTAAATAGATGATAGAGGAAGAAATTGGTTTAGGAGAATTATATTAGGGATAGTTTTTAACCTTTGGATTAAATGTAATGAATGGATGAGATTTGGTGTCAAACTAATTTTGACACCATGGTGTCATTTGATCCTATCCCATATATATATATATATATATATATATATATATATATATATATATATATATATATATATATATATATATATATATGGGTTTTGCTAGAAGCCACCCTTTGGTGGTGTCTTTTAGCAAGTCACACCTCAAGGTGTGATTTTCACTTTTTAGTTATAACTTTGCTAAAAGACACCTTCATAAAAGTAAGTTGGTGTCTTTTCGCAAATGCTCATAGAGTAACTTGCTAAAAGACATATATATATATATATATATATATATATATATATATATATATATATATATATATATATATATATGTCTATAGTGAGAGAGTGAGACCAGACACAAAACAATTATATTGGTTACTCCTACAATTCAGGAGTACTCCAATCCCCTTGCACTTGCAAGGGATTTTCACTATATTCACAACTGATTACAAATGCTCAAGGATGCAACCAAGAGACTGCCTATGCTCAAACACACAAGCAAGATGGATTCGACACTTGAGCAATTCCACGTACATACATACATACATAGTCAAACTTGTTCATATACTATTGTAATTATATACATATTGTTAATAGTATATACTTTCTAAAGAAACAGTAAAAGTAAAATTATAAGAGATACACTTTAAATGTATTGTGCTTCGTATATGTTTACTGCTTTTAGAGTTTGTGTAAACACTGTCATCTTTTGTAAAACAACTTATTGTTGTAAATCTCTGGACTTAGATTAAAAAGTCCTCTAGGTTGAGGCTATAGAATCTAGGACTAAGCTGTCTTAGCACTATTGTAATCAGGATTTAATTATTGGAAGTTGAACTTAATCTCAGGTTGTGGGGTGAACTAGAATAAATACTTTATGCCATTTCTTATCTCTTTATTTTTCGACGTTATCTGTTCTCTATTATCACAAAAAAGAGATTCAAAAAGAGAGCAACACAATTCAAATCCCTCCTCCCCTCTCCCTTCTTGTGTTTTTCTCACCTTCATTTCAACTGAATAACTTATTTTTCTTTTCCATTTTTAAAAAATTGAGTTTTTGTTTGACAAAAAAATGAAGTTGTTTGTGAAATGTGTTGAGATGGAAAATATATTTTAGTTTGCATGAAGAATTTTTTAAAACCCATAGGTTTTTTTTCTTTCCATTTTGGACAATATTGATGTTGCTTTATTTTTAAATAGATGGTGAATTGTAGAGATGTGATATTGTAAAATGAAGATGAAGTTAAAATGTTGCAAACTAAAATAAGAATGAATGTTTGGTTGGGAGGGAATCCAAAAATGTGAAGGAAAGAAGTGTGAAAAACTGAGAACTGAATAGAGAAAATGTGGTGGGAAATTTGCCAAAGTAAAAAAAATAAAAAGAAATATGCAAAAAACTGACACATAAAAGATAAAAAACATAAGTGTTATAAAATATAGATGATGAAGAGAAAGAGAGAAAAGTGAGAGAAATAGTATTTCTTATATGGAAGATTCTATTACAAATGCACCCTATTTATAGGGAGATACAAGAGTATGGAAATGGGTTAATGGACCAAATGTTTGGCCCAATGACTAATGGACATCCACAATAATATTTGACTATTACTTCTCCCACCTTCTGTCATACTCACGCGCCTAGTAAAAATGACCAACATGCCATTCAGATTACATAATCTAGAAATATACGAAATACATTCCGGATTACGTAATCCGGACAATTTCGAACTATAAAAGGAAGTTCACCCCTCCCATTTTACAGTTTCACTTTTCACTCTCTCTCTCTCTCTCTCTCTCTCTCTCTCTCTCTCTCTCTCTCTCTCTCTCTATCCTTTATCCCAAAATTTGAATTGTACAAATCAGTCCAAATTTGGAGTTTTTTTGCTCAAAATCATTGCATTTCAAACCTTACCAAATATCAAATTGAAGGTTAGTTCCAATTCCTTATGCATGCAAGTTAATTTCGTTGTTTTTTTCTTGTTTACTAAAGCATTCCGGATTTCGTTTTCCAAACAAGATTGTTGCAATCCGGAAAATGAAATCTGGAATCAACCTGTGTGATTTTTTTTCCTTTGTTGTGCTGTGTTGTGCCCTAATATGCATATTACAGGTATGGATAAGGGGTGATAATGAGGCTATGCACGCATCCGTTAGGAGAGAGAAGCAAGAGCGTCGAGCGCGTCGAGAGGCGGCGGAGGCGAAGCGTGTAGTTCAGGCTCCCAGGCTAGGGCTAGTAGGCCACGTTGTGTTGTTGTTGAGGACGAGCCTTAGGCTGACCCAGATTACAAGCAGATGGACGTGGAGCATCAGGTGGAGGATGATGCTGAGGCAATGGAGGAGGATGTCGAGGATGATGCCCAGCAGCAGCGGCAGAGGAGGGGGAAGCGTGTGATGGAGCCAGACCCTGAGCCTCTTGATGACTATCCCAATGGCCCACATGACACTACTTTGCTGACGAGGTACCTGCACGTGGCCAGGAAGGTGTCTGAGGGAGTGGTACGTATTAATGTGATACCTTAACGAATGATTGTAAACTGTTATTAATATTTTTGAAACTGATGTTAACCTTTGTGAAACTAATGTTAATGTTTTGTTTTTAATTTTTGACAGTGGCAGACCAATTTAAAATTCATCAATAATGGGAAGAAGATTGATACGATGCATGATGACGAGTGGTTGATCATGGCTACACGGTGGTGGTGTGATGGGCTGAGTGCCACTAGTCTTTCTTGGCTACACGATACCAGCTACAGCCAGATTGACCATGACCTGCTATCTGCATTTGCGGAGAGGTGGCACGAGGAAACTTCGAGCTTCCATCTTCCGTTTGGGGAGATGACAATGACACTTGATGATGTGTCATGTTTGCTGCATCTCCCCATTGATGGCATGCTTCTGTCCCACGAGAGTATTTCAAGGGACGATGCGATGGAGATGATGATGTGGTATTTGGGGAGTTGCATGCCTATGTCACTTGTATAGGGAACTGAACCATGTTGTCAATTGGTCTTGCAGTCAGGATACTTGTCTTTACAGCATGTATAAATTAATAATTATGTTTGTTTTTTCATTTGTAAGTTTTGATTGTTTGTATATTTATATGTGATTGTCTTTGTTGCAGGCTTGGAATTATCAGCACTTCAGGGGTATAGGCATCAAGATGCGTAGGGTGGATATCGGGATGATATGCATCCATGCGCCATGCTCTTTGCTCCACAGATGCGCTGAATGCGCTGTGTCTACACTTGACGAGTACATAGGGCATCTGGATGCGCTGGATCTGACGGGCGTTATCATGGCCCCATATGATGAGCATCGCAAGGCATGTCCTTTTAAGAGGGTTAGTCTTTACTCTGGATGGCTCAGATATGGTAACCGCATGGTGAGATATCTGCCGGAGCAGGTGCTTCGTCAGTTTGGGTACGTTCAGACCGTCCCGAGACATCCACGTGAGAGTACACCTCCCCAGGAAACCTTAGGTCATATCACCCTCCGCTTTCAGTGTGCTCTTGATTATGCTCTAACACCTCAGCAGTTGGGTCACCGTGCACTGTATGGTGTGGAGACATCAAAGGGATACATCCACTGGTTTTATGACGTCTCTCATCCACGTATGATTCTTCCACACATGGAGGTTCCGGTGCCGAGTCCACCAGAGCCGGAGGCCATTGATGAGATTGCTATTCATGAGGATGGAGAGCATGGGTTCTTGGAGCTGGGCAGAAGGTTAGGCTGTATCAGAGACCATGGGTATTGTTGTTATGTCTAGTGGTGAGGTGCAACGCGGGTCTGAGGCATAGCAACATTTGGAGGAAGTATTGAGAGAGGTGCATGGTGGGAAGGTTTACCGCCGTAGGCAAAATGTTGAGGGTGGCAGGGGCGGTAGGGGTGGCAGGGGTGGTGGCAGAGGTGTAGTCATTAGATGATTGTAACATCTAGATAATTTTATTTTTATGTTATGTTTGAATATTTAGGATAATTTTTATGCATGTAACATTTGGATAATTTTAATTTTTATGTTTAATTAATGTTTGAAAATTATGTTGTGTTGTTAATTGTTATGTTATAAATTCAATCTTCTGTTTGAACATATGGTCAAAGGCCAAAACAGTTAGCTAAATGCGCCAAAACAGTGGCTCAGCCAAAACAGATGGCTTCTGCCTGTGTATTGATGCGGTTCGGATTATATAATCCAGACTGTTTTAACGCTTTCCGGATTATATAATCCGGAACCAACCTTTTTCACCCCAAATGTTGACTTTCCATGGGGCGATTGAAACTTTTCAGATTACATAATCCGGAAAATGCAAAACCAGTCTGGATTGTATAATCTGAATTTATCCATTGCACATTTGGTATCAACATCCATCAGGGTGCTTCAAGTTCAAAATCCACGAATTTGTCCGGATTTCGTAATCCGGAAGCAGTTCGGATTATGTAATCCGGACTAGGGGTTTTTGGAAGAAAAAAATAGGGTGCGGTAGAATACAGCAAGGTGGAAAAAGTAATAGTCATAATATTTTTTTTTATAACAAAAAACATATAACTTTGGTGTCATTATTTAAGAATGGGGCAAGAATGTCTTTTTGTTGGACATTAACTTTCATATAGAAGATATAGAAGATTTAACATTTCAAAAACCAACTTTTTAACACCCTTATTTTAAAAACAATTATTATCGAATAATAACTGATCGTACCTGACCAGAAGATGACTGCCGGTGCTCTGGGTGCGGTGGTTGCTACGGTGGTAGAATGTGTTGGAATGCTTGTTGGAGCGGATGGGGGATGTGTACCGGCAGGCACTCCGACGCTCAAGTCAGTAGAGATTCAGAGAGTGAGGGTTTGAGAGGAAGAAAGAGTTCTACCTTCGGGACTGCATTGAGTCCCCTATTTATAGAGGTGGAGGGCTACAGAGCCGTTGTGGTGGCACACCTGGTCTTGGCGGTTACGAAATCGTGGGAAGTGTAACCGCCAGGGAGTTTATTGCGGGAACGTGCAAAATGTGCAAAGAGACGTTGGAGTTCTTTTGAACCGGTCTCGTTTGCTTCGTGCACCCCCCTCGTGGTGAGGAGGTATGTTGCGAGCAATGTTGCCAATCGTAGAGTTTGGGCTTTTGGAGGTATTGGGCCTAAGTTAATGGGCCAAAGATCTTTTGGGCCGGTCCAAAACAGTATCCCCCCAAGTCGTTGCTCTTGGTTAAGAGTGATGACTTAAGTGCGGGCATTTGATCCTTGACGACCGATCGCTTGGAGGATATTTTCTTGTCGAGCATCTTTCCCGTTGGAGGGTAGAGATAGTTTTGCTCGCCAGACTTGGAGACTTTTTCGATTCAGAATGTAGCTCGTGCAGGCGGTCCAGAGCGTCAGTAGGATAAGACGGACAGACTCGACCCCCCTAGCCCTGTTTGTCTTGTGCTTAAATGAGTTTGCCGGTTTGGATGAGTCATGTTCGGCATGCTAATGTTCGGAACGGAAAGATTCCCTCGCTTGAGAGTTTGGTCGAATGTCATTCCGTAATTAATGCTCCCGTTTCGAGAAAATAAATGAAGGGAGATGACCTTTGGTTTCTGCATGACACGTGCAAAGGCTATTGTAGTACTTGAGTACCTATAGTCTGTAGAGCATTCTCGGTTTGTGTTTCCTAGGTGTCATCATAACCATTGATTCAATCTTGACATTCCATGAACCGTTGCCAACAACCAGAGCCTTTGGATGAATGGTTTGATCAGATCTGGACCGTAGGAATGCCACAGGGAAGTAGAGTTGTATGTGAAGGGCTATATTGGATAGAAAGTCGCGACTTTTGAGTGTTTTATGAAACGAGTATAAATAGTCCAAACGTTGTTTGGAAGGTTATTTCGTTTCATTTTCTCAGAGAGTTAGAAGTTTTCTCCAGAGTTTCTCAAAGGCAAATCTTTCCAGTCCTTCAACTATCTACTTCGAGTCCAAACCATCCATCGCAACAGGTAACATTCCCATGACTTCATCTTTCCGCTTTTGTGTTTGCAATTTCTTTAGTTCCTGTCTTTCTTAGAAACCGTAAAAGTGTGTGCCCTTAGGGTAGAAGTAGTTTCGACTCGGTGGTTTCCGCCGTTAGTTAAGGCGGTTTCCATCGTGCATCAAAAGTTTCTGTGAATATGCTGTCTATTTTATATTAGTATTTAGAAGAACATTGGCGACAGGCTTAGGCTTCATCCATAAGCTTTCAGGTCTGTTCGCTGGGGTTGGTCTCCCCGATGTGTGAGTCGAGCCTATAGTTCCTTTTATTTTTTAGAGGTAGCGTCTTGATCTCTTCCTTGTCGTGACCGACCTGATGGGTGAAGGAAGGGTGGATCTGAATGTTGGATTCACTTTTTCCCTTTCTTTTTCCAGGTCTATCATGGCAAACGAGGGAGCTGCTGCGTCCGTTGTTTTGAGGCCCGGAGAGGAGCCCTTGGAAATCGAATCTGTGTTTGCTACCGATGACGTGGGTGAAGCCCCCTTTGATACCGTTGGAGAAACGAGGGATTGGGAGCTGATTTTGTCGAGCACGTCAAACAGCGTGTGTTCGGAGTATGAAACCTATGTCTTTCCCATGTATGAAGTGGTTTTCAAAGACATGGGTTTTTGGCTCCCTTTCTCTAACTTTCAGCGGGAAGTGCTTCGTTGGACCAAGCTGTCACCCGCCCAGATTCATCCAAACTCTTATGCTTTCATGAGGGCCTTTGAGTTGTTATGTGATTATCTTCGCATCCCTGCCTCCAAAAGCGTCTTTTTCTCCTTCTTCACCGTGCAACGGGGCGCGGATTGAGTTTCCTTCCGTCAGACCCAGAAGATGTTTGAGATTTTTGCTGGGAAGGTCTGGAGCTTTAAAGAGCGCTTCTTTCTGGTTCGTCCAAAGAGTGTGGCTGCTCTAGACAACCTTTTGGAGGTTGCGAAGGATGACGTTCAGGAGTGTCGTCCTTTCTTCGACTTATGCTGGTCTCAGGACCACTTTGCCTATGAACCGAAGGACTTCGGTCGAACCATTGCTAATCTGACTGATGAGGAGAAAAGCTTGCGTCAACAACTTGGGGCTTTCATTGAGTCTCTTCCCCAGAGGGTTAAGACCGACAGACGGGAGAACCCGTTGATGAGTGCGAATGGGACCCCAGTAACAGAGCCCCGCCTCATCAATACCCATGATTTGTTGACCTCTGATGATTCTGAAGCCTGCCTTGGTAGTTTACTTTCTTTTTGTCTTTGCCTTCTTGTCGCCTTCTTATTTTATTTCCCCTATCTGACAACGTTTCTTTATCTTTGTGTTGTAGAAAAGATGAAAAAGGATTTGGGGGCCCTCGTGAATGCGGCGAGCAAGAAGCTATCGGCCAAGAAGAAGTGAAAAGATGTTCAATCCTTGGAGTATCTCATTGCTGGTTCTGCTCCTGGTTCGTCCTCTGGACCTGTGGTCTACTTGGAAGGAGAAGAGCATTCTGAGGAGCTGGTGCACGATTCTGCTAAGAGACATAGGGTGAGGATGTCTTCCGAGGATCCAATCACGCCGATCAAGGCCATCCCCGTCTGTTCTGAGAAAGGAGACTTCTTCCAGCTTCCGAGGGTGTGGTCCGAGCCAGAGCTGTGTGGCCCTCAGTCGACCCTTTTCTTGGATGATTCTGAGCTGAAGATCATCCAGGATCTGGGTCCAGCTGGCCGGAGTAAGGCGATAACTGATGGGGTTATTGCCACTATGAAGGCTTTGGAGGTCGCTGCTGCCCTGAACAACGCTTCGCTGGAGGGCGAAGTTCGGGTTGACGCTCTGGTGCGGGAGAGGGACGCTTTGACCGCCAAGGTGGCTGCTCTTGAGGAGGATCAAAGGAGCAAGAGATCAGTTGCGGAGGAGCGTGACCGTCAGCTTGCTTCTTTGAAGGAGCAGTTGTCTGGGGCTCAGACTGCTCTTGAACAAGCAACCGACTCTTCCCGGAAGCTGGCTGAAGAGAAGGTGTCTTTGGAGGAGGCTCTGAAGAAGGCAGACCTTCCTGGAGAGGATGAGGCGGAAGACCTTGTTTTATCTTGGTTTTCGGGTGTCAAACATTGATTACGTTTGAACCTTTTAAACCGGTGATATCTTATTTTTTCTTGGGAAGGGAAAAAAGTAAGCAAAACCCTTGAGAATCGAGGTCCGGGAGTTGTTTTCGCTACGGGAAGGTGTTAGGCACCCATAACGACTATAGTAACCTATAGGAACCGTCTTTAATTTCTACGCGCGCGCTCTATTTTTAAATGCTATTTTGAAAGATGTTGTTAGACCTAAAGGGATTCTAAGTGAAGAATTGGAGGGAGAAGAATGTGTTTGAATTTTTATTTTATTTGAATTGAAGGAATTTTGTTCCTTGCCTACGTACCCGTTTAAGGGATCAAATCCACCGTAGTTCTCTCTCAAAAAATGTTTTTGTTTTTGTTGGTTGATTTTAAGTTTGAAAATTGGATTTTGAAGAATAGAAAGAGGCCTCAAGGGCATGAGATTATGAAATTGTGAGGTTGAATTAGTCATTTGCAAAATATGGTCAAAGTATGATTATTTTTCATTGAAATTTGATTAAGAAAATAAAAGGGGAAATTCAATGGGGTTTTGACCCCAAGGTTTATTATGAAAAATGTTTGAGTGAAATTTATTCAAGTTTTTTGGAAAATGATTTTTCTAAGTATAAAGCCTAAACATACATCTAAACATACAATCCTAAACATACATCTAAACATGCATATTCTAGCTATATCTAAAGTGATGTGTGTGCATGTGTCGGTGCTTGTGTCGGTGTACATCATTAGAGTCCATTGTCCTTTACATCATACCCTAGATACATTCTATGGCCCCTTTGCCAAGAAATTAAAAGCATAGGAATATTACAAAATTCTTAAGTGTCACATTCTAACTTTGGGTACAAATTAAATTGCAAGAAAAAAATAGAAATGAATATGGGATGAAATGAAGATGCTTATGAAATGATGAAACGTGAAATGAAAGGAGTTAGTAGCACATGACAATATCAAAGGAAATGAAGTAAGAGAAATACTAGAATATAAAGGATAGAAAATAAGTGCAAACATGGCTAAAATTTGTTCTTAGAATGCAAGAACCATATGACCTATAATTCTCACATTCCAATACATTTTTTAAAGGTTTAGAATCAAGTCTTGGAATGGGAATTAAGGCAACATGATTTACTTGGCAATTTAAAACAAATTTTAAGCATATTTGCATTATTTAACTACACAATGACTTGTAAGCTAAGTAACTAATCAAGATTCACATACATGCAGTAAAATCAAACACAAACAGAAGTAATAAACTCACAAAATCATATAACATGTATCACAAACAATTATTAAGAAATTGAAATAGAATTAGACAAAATTTTCATGAATTTTCACAAAAAAATCAAGGAAATAAAGCAAGAAAATGCAATAATATTTTTCATCAAGATTTTCAGTAAACAAAATGCATAAAAACATCACAAAAATACTAAGAAAATTCTATGAATTTTGCTAGGACTTTCTAAAACATTTTAAGCATGTCAAGAGGTGCAAATATCAAAGACAGTGAAGGAAGTAGCCAAAATAAAGGGAAAAAACGAAATCTGCAGGGACATAAGGTCCAAGCCCAAGCTTATGGATGGATCTGGATCATCCAAGAGCCTCAGAGGCGTTGGATTGATCCAGTTCCTCCAAACCTAGATCTGACGGCTCCTAATCTACAACACGTGGCAAGTAAACACACACACACATCCTGATCAAATCCTGGCCACACATCACGTCATCCAGTGAATCTAACGGCCAGAAACACATAGGGAGCACGGGAAGCACAGTGGAACAGCACGCACAGGATCAGCATAGGTATAAAAGCAAAATCAAAGGGAAAACCCTCACAATCCTCACTCCTTTCTCTCTCTACAAAAATCTTAGAGAGAGAGAGTCTGCAGACTCTCTCTTCTCCGACCAAACGCCGGTCATCTTCCTCACTTCTCCGACGCGGTGGCCGGTGGTGGCGCCGCCGCGTCGGAACCCTAAACGGAAACCTAATCATGTTTTCTTGACATTCTTGACCTCCTCTCTTTGATTCTAAGGCTCGTTTTGGCAAAGGACTTACGAATCAACGTAGATCAGAGAAAGAGACTTAACGCCACGTTCTTGTTTTCAAATTCTTTTTAAACGGCGTTTTGGAGAAAGATCTCCTAAAATCCCCTGTCTACGTTGATTTGTTGAAGAAACGGCATAGATATGAGATAATCTAACATGATTTGTAGAGGAACAATGAAGAAAGAACGGGAAGAAGAAGTTTGGTACCTGGACGGAAGAGATAATGAATTTCTTCGAATGTTCTTCTTCTTTTGACTTCTGTGAACTGTTTGATTCTTGATCTGCTTCGTTGATGCTTCGATTTTGATTCGAAACCCTAGGGTTTCAAGTTTTGCTGTGATTCTTGCCCTGATTTCTTCGATCTTCTTCTCCTCTAATTCGATTTCGAATTCAATCCGTTTTCTTCTCTTCTCTCAAACTCTTTCTTGTGATCGCCTTCTGGTTCGAATTGCAGGAAGGAGGGAGATTCGATGATGAAGATTCCTTACGGAATCTGAGAATCTCTGGAATTTGAGTTAGTTTTTTGTGAATTTGTTGCTGGATTTGATCGAATTATGATGAAACTGCCATGAATTTGAAGGATTGATGTTGATTCTGAGTTCAAGCAATTCGGTTAGGGTTTGGAGGTGGATGAATGTTCATGGTGTTCATGTGATTTTCTGAGTTTCTTGGGATTTTGATCGAAAATTCTTGGGAGAGAGAAAGTGAAATGAGTTTGTTGAGTTGGCAGAAAATGAATGGTATCTTTGACCCTTTGACTGTGATGTGGCTTATATAGCTGATGACTGTACTGCCTGGACCAATGACAAACTGCCATGTGGCGTAACTAACTCTTGGACAAATAAAAGACTGACATGTGGCACTGGACTATGACTTGGACAAAAATGGACTAAAATGCAATTTTTAGGATTTTAGGACTAAAAATAAAATAAAATGAATTAAAATTGGTAATTGGAAAATAACGTAAAGTGAAACGATTAAAATTGACAAAACGGACTAAAACGAACCAATGGCCTAAATGAGGTACTTTAAAGTAACCTCTCTCTGCCGAAATTTCGTGTGAAATGACCAAAATGCCCCTGGAGCTGAAAACGACTAAAAATGACTCAGATGTAAATTAAAATGGATTTTTAACAAGGAATTGAAGCAAGAATTTATCTAAACCAACTTGAAAGACTCAGAGACAATTTTAAGAGTTTAAACAGAGCTTTGACACTTGAAAAGACTAAAATGCCCCTAGGGGCAAAACTGACCTAAAAATGACTTCAAATGCAATTTTTAAAATGGATTTTGACATAGAATGAAACAGAGACTTATTCGCACTACTTGAAAGGACTCAAACAAAATTTTGAAAGACTGAGAGAAATTTGACATAGGAAATGACTAAAATGCCCTTCCAAGTGAATTTTGCAACTAACATTGAAATAGAATGCAGAGAAAGATGCCATTGATCAGAGACAGTTCAAATGACTTATAATGCAAGAAAAGAGTAATTGAGCTAGTATTTTTAGGTCCAAAATTAGGGTATAACAGACCTTGCTGTCCTGCGGCACGCCGGCCTTGTGGGCAGGATTGATAAGCTGGAAGGAAGCTTGGTGGACGCCGTCAAGCTTGGGTTTGAGCGGGCGGTGGCTCAGCTGAAGGTGGTGAACCCGGGTCTCAAGCTGAACGTCAATGGAATTCATCCCCTTAGCGAGGTGAGCGATGGGGCGATCACTCCGCCTCCTGTTCCCGAGGAAGAAGATGGGCATTTGGTGAAGCCCAGGCCTGATGAGGCCTTGTAATTAATCTCTTCTTCAACAACCAAACTTGTATTGACATTGTGCGCCCATAGTGGTTTTAGCACCTTTTGTAATATGATTGTATTATTCTCAAATATACTTGTTCTGGAATGTATGATTTACTTTCAAGTATAATGTTTCAAATTTGAATGCTCGTCATGTGAGGCTTTTTTATACTGTGTGAAGTACTTGTTTTGAGCGAATTATCTATCTTGTGTGTTTGACAGAATGCAATAATTCGTATGCCCTTAACTGTTTGACTTGTGATGTTGTTCGCTTTTGAATTTTGCGAATCTTTTAAGCCGAAGCGTGTTTTGTTGTGGTGGGATGGACTACCCTCCGCAGTCATTATTTCGACGAAGTGACTTAATGACTGGAGAGTTTAGCATGCCCGCCTAACTTCTTGTTATTTTGACTTGATGAAATCAAAGCTTTGCTCTTGTCTTCCTAAGTAGTCAGTTACTTTGTTTGGAAAGTTTTACCTTTGCGCAATTTTGTAAGGAAGAGCTCGGCAGGAAGTTTCTAACTGTTTACGCGGAGTGTTAGTTAGAAGTATCGCACATTAAAGAGATTGTTTATCTGAATGCGTGTCCAAAGATATGGACGGTAACAGTGGATGAACGAGAGAATTTTTCTAAGTTCAACTCACTGAGGCGTGAATCACCCATCGCGAGTTGGGGTTCTACCTAACATGCCGAGCAGTGATGTCGCAGTGGTAAGCGTACATACTGAGGAGTGAAAGGATTTGTTGTGTAAATTTATCTCATCCTTTTTATTTTTGGATTTGGAGTGGCACGACTTTCCTCCTCCGTTTATTTGCTCGTTTTGAGAGCAAAGAGTTCGTTGCATCGAACTGAGTATGTACACTAGAGTGAATTGGCGTTGGTTGCCATCTAAGTGTAATACTTTTTGAGTTTTTCTGCATTCCAAGTCCTTGGAATAGCATTTTGATGGAGGTCTTCAAGTCCGTAAGCTCCCGTCCCGGTCTTCATGCGGATCCTGAAGGGGCCATCCCAGTTGACGGCGAGTTTCCCTTCTTCGGAATCCTTCTGGTTTCGCAGGAGAACGAGGGTGCCTACTTTGAATTCCCTTTTTATGACTTTCTTGCTGTGACGAGCGGCTATTTTTTGTTTTAGCGCTGCTTCTCGCAAGGTCGCTCCGATTCTGACTTCGTCAACGAATTCGAGCTCTTCACGTAGATTCGCCGTGATGGCTGGGAAGTCAGAGCTGGCGTCAGTTCGCCATGTGAGTTCAGTTAGCTCAATGGGTAAGACCGCTTCTGTTCTGTACGTGAGTCGAAAAGGTGACTCGCCAGTCGTGGAATGGGGAGTAGTTCTGTAGGCCCAGAGGACCGCGTGTAACTCTTCAGCCCACTGAGCTTTGGCCGTGTCTAGCCTTCTTCGTATCCCCCGTAGAATGACCCTGTTTGCAGCTTCGCCGAGACCATTGGCTTGAGGGTGTTCCACGGAGGTGAAGCTTTGTTTGATGCCGATATTCCTTAGGTAGTCCTGGAACCTTTGGTCCGTGAACTGTGTACCATTGTCGGATATCACTAATGCTGGTACTCCAAACCTTGCTAGGATGTTCCGTTTGAAGAAGTGGAGTACGTTTTTAGCTGTGATCTTGGCCAATGGTTCACTTCGATCCATTTAGTTGAATAATCGATTGCGACCACTAGGTACTTTAGTTGTCCAGCGGCTTTGGGGAATGGCCCCAAAAGGTCGATGGCCCACCATGCGAAAGGCCAAGGGGAAACCAAGGATGTTAGCTCAGCAGGGGGTGCTAGGTGCATGTCCTCGTGTCGCTGGCACTTATCGCAGAGGTTTACGTAATCTTGGGCGTCTTTCAACATGGTGGGCCAATAGTACCCTACTCGTAGAACCTTTTTTGCGAGAGCTTTGGCACCAAGGTGTTGTCCGCATATGCTGTCATGGACGTCGGCCAGGACTTCTTGGGTCTCGTTGGGTCCTAAACACTTGATTAGGGGAATGATGAAACCTCTTTTGTATAGGGTTCCTTCCACCAAAGTGAATGAGCAGGCCCTTCGCCTCAACCTTGTCCTTTCTTGAGGGTCAGAAGGGAGTTCCCCGTTTTCTATGTATCGAGAGATGGGTCCCCTCCAGTCTTCCATACCGATGATCTTATTGATCTCCTGAGGGGGGGATCCTCTATCTTGGATGCTTGGTTTGCTGAGAACCTCTTGTATGACTGTTTTGTTTCCATTCGTAGTTCGTGTACTTGCGAGTTTTGAAAGAATGTCCGCCCGCATGTTTTGTTCGCGGGGAACGTGGGTTACTTCGACGTTATCGAATTCTTTCATCTTCTCTAGTACTAACTGGACGTACATTTGGAGGTGGTCCTCTTTTACCTGGAACTCTCCCGTGACTTAGGAAGCCACGAGTTGCGAGTCGGTAAAGATTTTCACCTTTCAGGCTCCCATGTCTTTGGCAATTCGCAAGCCAACTAAGAAGGCCTCATATTCTGCAGTGTTATTGGTAACAGGAAAATACAAAGCGAGGGAGATTTTGACAATGATACCTTTGTTGTCTTCAATGATTATTTCGGCCCCGCTTCCCTTGGAGTTGGATGACCCATCTACGAACACGGTCCATTCTTCAAGACTTTCCTCAGCTAGGAAAGTCATTTCGGCGAGAAAGTCGGCGAACACTTGTACCTTCAATGCCTTTCTGGATTCATAATGAATGTCGAACTAGGATAGTTCGAGTGACCATTTCATCATCCGATCGGCTACATCTGGGCGACCCAAGATTTGTCTGATGGGTTGGTGCGTCTGGACTATCACTGTATGTGCTAGGAAGTACTGCCTTAATCTTCTGGCTGCGGTGAGGAGTGCGAGAGCCACCTTTTCAATTCTCTGGTACCTTGTTTCAGGTCCCAACAATGCTTTGCTGGTGAAGTATACCGGTTTCTGCCCTTCCATTGTTTCTCTGATGAGGACGGTGCTTACCGCGTCAGAAGAAATGGAGAGGTATATGTATAGTATTTCACCTTGATCGGGTCGCGACAGCACTGGTGGAGCAGAGAGTGTTTCTTTGAGATGCTTCAAGGCGGTTTCGCACTCGTCTGTCCATTCGAACTTCGTTTCTTTCCTCAAGAGCTTGAAGAAAGGGAGTGCGTGCTGAGCAGATTTAGCCACGAACCTAGAGAGAGCAGTCAGCATTTCGTTGAGCTTTTGGATGCACTTTTTGGAATGGGGTGTTGGAAGCTCAGTAAATGGGTGGCATTTATCTGGGTTCACTTCAATTCCTCTTTCGGTTAGATAGAAACCAAGGAATTTACCCGCTTGGACCCCAAAGGTGAATTTTTCTGGGTTGAGTCGCATATTGTACTTCCGAGTTTGTTCTAACACTCCTCTGAGATGGGCGGCATGATCCACCTCTTGTTGGGATTTTACGATCATGTCGTCCATGTAAACTTCGAGAATGTCGCCCAGAAGTGTCTTGTCATAGACTCTGTTCATCATACGTTGATAAGTAGCCCCCGCGTTTCGTAGACCGAAGGGCATTACATTGTAGTAATAGTTCCCTGATTCGGTCATGAAGGTTGCTTTCATTTTATCTTCCTCAGCCATGGGTATTTGATTGTACCCAGAATAGGCGTCCATGAAGGATAAAAGTTTATAGCCGGAGGAATTATCTACGAGTTTATCGATGTTAGGAAGAGGATATGCGTCTTTAGGGCAGGCCCTATCAAGATCGGTAAACTCAACACACATACGTCATTTTCCATTAGATTTCTTGACAAGTATAACGTTGGAGAGCCAGGTAGTATATTTGGCCTCGGAAATAAAATTTGCCTCAAGGAGGTCTTTTACAGCTTTTTCTGCAGCCTCTGACTTTTCAGGAGACTGCTTCCTACGTCGCTGGGCTACAGCGCAAACTCCGGGATCTACTGTCAGCTGGTGACAGGCGACGCTAGGGCCGATTCCGGGCATATCAGCCGCGCTCCATGCGAATAGGTCGGCGTTCTCCCTAAGGCAGCCGATCAGCTGGCTCTTGACAAGTTCAGGGAGATCCTTGCCAATTTTGAAGTTCTTCAAGGGGTCGCTTCCAAAGGGGACCAGCTCGAATTCACCATCGGGAACATGTCTAAGAAGTTTCGCATTGAGCGGATCCTTCTTTTCCCGCTTTTGTTCCTTCAGGTCCTCCTTAGTGAATGAGGGGTCAAGTTCGACCAAGTTGGCGTCCAGAGTACTCGCAGCAGCTTTCCCTTTGTCCTCAGCAGTTGGATTGAGAAACCGAGCTCTAAGATATGTTGGCTTGGAGGAAACATCTTCTTGCAGCTTCGATGTCTCTGTTGAGGGCGGCGATGATGCCATCTTTCGCATGGTATTTCAACTTTAGATGAGCGGTTGAACATGCGGCCCCCAGCTGGGCAAGCCTGGTTCTCCCTATGATGCAATTGTAGAGAGAAGGGCAGTCAATCACCAAGAATGGGATCTTTATTGTTTTCTTGGCTTCTCCCTCGCCGAAGGTGACTAGTAGCTCTACCTACCCCCATGGTTGAGTAGATGAGCCGTTGAAGCCGTAGAGTTCGTCCCCAACGTAGGGAGAAAGGTTTTTCTCCGTTAGTTGGAGAGTTTTGAACAGGCTGGTGTACATGATGTCGCATGAGGCCCCTGTGTCTATCAGGACTCGTCAGACATCTGCGTTGGCCATCGATGCTCGTACGAGCAAAGGGATGGCAGAATATGAAGCCCCACCAGGTAGTTCAGAGTCGTAGAACGCCAAAGGTTGCCTTCCTCCTTGAGTAGAGGGGGCCATTGCATTGCCGCTCATGAGCTCTTCAAATTTCCTCTTCATGCTGCCCATGGAGATGTTCAGTGTTCCTCCGGTGATGATGTTGGCAGTAGGGGACCGCTCCCAGGTGCATGAATAAGGGGTGATTTCCACGTCGTCAGGGAAATCACCGAGGTGTTCCACGGACATTGCGATGGTCCTTCCGTTCTCAGAGCCATCACCAATGAGCTCGACGGCTTTCTTTTCTGTTTCCAGATTTTTCACATACTGCTTGAGCCGACCCCTTTGGATGAGGAGTTCGATGGCATCCTTCAGATGAACGCAGTCATCGGTGGTGTGTCTGTGGCATTTGTGGAACTGACAATATTTTGTTTTGTCGATCCCCTTCCTCTCTTGAGATGGAGCCTTTGGCGGCTTGATGCCGACTTCTGCTAGATCGGCTATAGCGATCTCAGCGAGGATTTTCTCACTTGACATGGCCAATGGAGTGTACTCGGAGAAGTGGCCGCTGGGCCTCTTGTTTTCTCGAGCAGCTTTGCCTTCCTTCTTTTTCTCGTGGAAGGGCTTTTTGGAGGATTCAGCAGCAGGTTCCTCCTTCCTGACCTTGTTGAGGCTGTCTGCGTACAAGGCCTCCTCGTAGGCAATGTAGATCTTGGCGATCGCTAGGAACTCGTTGAGAGTCCTTGGGCGATCTTAGCGAACAGTTTTCCTCACGTCTGTCTCTTCCTGTAGGCCTTTGGCGATGAGGTACAACTTCATTGTCTCGTTGGCACCTCTGACCTAGACGGCTTCTTTGTTGAACCTCTCGATGTAGTCTCGGAGGGGTTCGTTCCTTCCTTGGACGATGGCTTCGAGGGAAGCCACCGTTTTTGGCTGCGTCTGCGACGCGGTGAAGTGGGTTGTGAACTCGTTACAGAGGTTGCTCCACGAGTCGATGGAGTTTCTCCTCAAGTTCTTGAACCATGTGACCGCTCCTCGTCTCTGCATGGTGACGAAGAGCTTGCATTTGACGGCGCCTCGCACCGACCTGTAAGTGAGAACTGCTTCGATGTTCTCGATGTTCTCATCTGGATTGGTAGTCCCGTCGTATGAGTCCATTTGTGGGGGTTTCTCCAGTCCGCGAGGAATAGGAGCTTCTCGGATGCGTCGCGTGAACGGACCATAAGCATTACGGTCGTTGCGGGTATCACGAGTGTCCTCAGAATTGGAAGGAGACCAAGAGCCTCTGCCTCGCCTAGGCGGGGATCTTCGCGGGGGAGATCTCCTCGGGGGAGATCGTCTTGGTGGTGATCGCTTTGGAGGAGATCGTCTTGGTGATCTACTTGATGACCTCCTGGTGTAGCTCGGAGATCTGATGCTTACGGTGCGTCGAGGGGATCTAGAGCGGGGCCTGTGAGGGCTCGTTCCCCTTCTGCTACGTGTTGGGGAAGGAGTTCGCCTAGTGGCCACGATGTGTCGCGCCTGCTCTAGATCCATCAGGCGTCAATTCTGTTCCTCGATTAACGACGTCTGTCGTTGAACCGTGCGGATCAAGTTGCCGACGAAGATGATGGTTGGCGTGGCGTCCTCAAGTGTCTCTGTAGGTCGCGGGTGACCTTGTAAAGGCCTTTGCTGGAGAGGAATAACTTGGGTTGGTTCCTCCCTGTTTGTTTCCATGGGTGAAGGTGAAGACGTCATGCCGTCCTGCTGAAGGACGTGCACTTCACTTCGAAACTGGGAATGAGCACCGTTGGTAGTCATGGTAGTTTTTTATGGAAAGCTTTGGTTTTTAGGGATATAAAAACGGGGAAGCTTATAGATTTCCCACAGACGGCGCCACTGATCGTACCTGACCAGAAGATGACTGCCGGTGCTCTGGGTGCGGTGGTTGCTACGGACGTAGAATGTGTTGGAATGCTTGTTGGAGCGGATGGGGGGTGTGTACCTGCAGGCACTCCGACGCTCAAGTCAGTAGAGATTCAAAGAGTGAGGGTTTAAGAGGAAGAAAGAGTTCTACCTTGGGGACTGCATTGAGTCCCCTATTTATAGAGGTGGAGGGCTGCAGAGCCGTTGTGGTGGCACACCTGGTCCTGGCGGTTACGAAATCGTGGGAAGTGTAACCGCCAGGGAGTTTATTGTGGGAACGTGCAGAATGTGCAAAGAGACTGAGTTCTTTTGAACCGGTCTCGTTTGCTTCGTGCACCCCCCCTCGTGGTGAGGAGGTATGTTACGAGCAATGTTGCCAATCGTAGAGTTTGGGCTTTTGGAGGTATTGGGCCTAAGTTAATGGGCCAAAGATCTTTTGGGCCGGTCCAAAACAATAACCTTTTTTTACATTAATAACTTGTTATCTACTACTCACTACCAAAAAAAAAAAACTTGTTATCTACTACTAATATATAAAAGTTGAAATCCATCAAAATTTCTTAATTAACATAATTTAAAATCATAATCTTATCATATAAATTTTATTATATCGGGATATAAACATTTATTTTGGTATATATAAGCATAAAACATCTACAATGAGCATAGTGGAAATAGTTTACTTTTTTTTTTGTTTTGCATATAAATACACAAATACTTAAGTTAGTATTAGTATCTGGAACATAGGAGGTTTGATTCGGTAATCACGATAGTGAATCCTAAGCACACGAAAGCGGTGAGTCATAGGCCAATTCTTTTAGATCTGTTGATTGTTGCATATGCTATTCCATACTATTTCTTTTCACTATTGATGCGTGATTAAATTATAATATTACTGTTGTTGTTTCGTTGTTGCTACTTATTTCATTACTGTTGGCGCATAACAACACCTTTTTTGTTCAATTCAATTCATTGTGGGTAAGTTGATGTTTTTTGGGATGATTGATGTGTAAGTTATTTCATAAACAACAAAAGAAATAACTACTTAAACAGAGGAAACTTAAATTAAAGGATCAAGGCATACCTCCAGCCATTGCTCCTGCTTGAAGAAGTTGAGACTCTTCTAAACCTTCCACAATCTCACTTTGATGGTGCAAATCTTCTGAATAGAGATGTTAGGCTTAGGGAACCAAAACAAATGAAGTGCACTCCTTTATATAACTTCTGCCATCAAGAAGTTACTGAACGTGCAAAATAAAACTGCTCCCCACTCACTCATAATGGGCAGTTACTGAATTTAAGGGAAAGAATAAAGACCATTTTCTGATTAATGGATAATTACCACTATGTGCACTTAGTGGGTAATTACCACTTATTTATTTAAATAAATAAATAACTTAATTAGGAAAAATCCAACATTCTCCCACTTGGTCGACATATTCTTTCACTTACAATAATAAGAAACAAAAACACACGGATCATAGCGACAGGTCCTCTTTAATTGGGTATTATCTTCTATGTATCACAATGTATTATGTCTCTAACTAAATCATATAACTTAATGAATAAACTCATATCATTTATGTTTATTCTGGTTCCAAACTTAATTGATATTTCTCAAAATCAAATGTATACACTTTAGAGATCAAATATGAGAAAATATCATACATAGAGTTTCATAAAACTAAAATCGTTCTTACAACGAAAATCAGATATGGGAACCAAGTCCCATACTTTCTACATGATCCTTAAATTTTGACGGTGGCATGCCTTTAGTCAACGGATCAGCAATCATCAATTCAGTGCTAATATGCTCAATAACAATTGTTTGATCTTTAACGCGTTCTCTTATGGCTAAGTACTTAATGTCGATATGCTTAATTCGACTTCCACTTTTATTATTCTTAGCCATAAAAACCGCAGCTGAATTGTCACAATACATCTTTAGTGGTCTAGAAATTGAATCCACAATTTTCAACCCAGAAATGAAACTCTTCATCCATACACCATGTGATGTAGCCTCAAAACAAGATACGAACTCAGCTTCCATTGTGGAAGTGGCGATCAAGGTTTGCTTTGCGCTTTTCCAAGAAACAGCCCCGCCGGCTACCATGAAAATGTAACCGGATGTTGATTTTTCTTGAATCAATGCAACCAGCAAAGTCTGAATCAGAGTAACCTTTGACCTCTAAATCTTCAGTTCGCCTATACATAAGCATGTAGTCTTTGGTTCCTTTAAGGTACCACATCACTTTCTTTGCAGCTTTCCAGTGTTCCATACCTGGATTGCTCTGATACCACATGTAAGTTATTTCATAAAGAACAAAAGAAATAACTATTTAAACAGCGAAAACTTAAATTAAAGGATCAAGGCATACCTCTAGCCATTGCTCCTGCTTGAAGAACTTGAGGCTCTTCTAAACCTTCCACAATCTCACTTTGATGGTGCAAGTCTTCTGAATAGAGATGTTAGGCTTAGGGAACCAAAACAAATGAAGTGCACTCCTTTATATAACTTCTGCCATCAAGAAGTTACTGAACGTGCAAAATAAAACTGCTCCCCACTCACTCATAATGGGCAGTTACTGAATTTAAAGTAAAGAATAAAGACCATTTTCTAATTAATGGATAATTACCACTATGTGCACTTAGTGGGTAATTACCACTTATTTATTTAAATAAATAAATAACTTAATTAGGAAAAATCCAACATGATGCTGAGAAGACATACACTATGCATTCCCAAATAGGGCCTTTTCATGCTGCTACCATAGAAATTCATTTGTCCACCTCTATTAATATTAAGTAAGGATGCTCTCAAACTGTTTTGATGAATTGCTCACTAAGATTTTTTTTTGTTTTCCATTTTAATAAGGAGTATTGTTTTCCCTTTCAATAAGGAGTTCCTGTGTTTATCGGAGACAATGAGTGGCATAGCTTGGAATTGTCGTGGGCTTGGTAATCTAGGAACGATTAGTGCGTTCAAAAAGCTCTTACGAGATAAAAATCTCACATGTGTATTTCTCTCAGAAATTAAGAAAAAAGATTTTGAGATGAACAAGTTTCGGAATGTTCAAGGTTTATCTGGTGTTGTTGTCGTTAGTTGTTCCTGAGAAGGTAATAGACGTGTCAGCGGTCTTGCAATGTTTTGGAAGGAAGGAGTTGAAGTGGAGGTATTATCTCTTTCCTCTAACCATATTGATGTCTTAGTTGCTATTGAGAATGGAGATGAGAAATGGAGGCTTACTGGGGAATATGGTTTTCCGGAGTCTCAAATTAAGCATAAAACTTGCGAGTTATTTGACCAGTTATCATTGGTGGAAAGTAATGATAAGTGGCTTCTCATGGGGGATTTCAATCTGATTCTTTCACATGATGAGAAGGAAGGTGGGAATTTCGGAAGCTCTCATATGATTTTGATGTTTCGGGACACTTTTCAAAATCACAATCTCTCTGACTTAGGTTTTGAGGGTGATAAATTTACTTGGCATAATAGACAATATGGTGAGTCTAATATCAAGGCACGCCTTGATACGATGGTAACGACACCAGCCTGGTCCTCATTATATCCTTCGGCTTTAGTCGTGCATTTAACGAGATATGCCTCAGATCATTTTCCTTTGTGGTTGCGACTTGCTTCTAGGAAGCCAAAGAAAAAACAAAATGTTCTAAAATTACAACGTTTTGAAAAATGTTGGTTGCGAACTAGTGGAATTTTGGAAGCGATGAAAGGTTCTTGGGAGGTGGCAGGGGATTCTATGTCTGACAAAATTAACCGATGTGTGAATGATCTTTCTAACTGGAGTAAGGATCATTTTGGTGATGTTCCCAATCAAATAAATGTTGTTTAAAAAAATTTGGATGATCTTAATAAGCAAACTCAACATGAAGGGGTGATGTCAAAAATTAGACGAGTTGAGGCTAGATTGAATGAATTGGTGGAGAGTGAAGAAATTTGGTGGGCTCAGAGGTCTCGTGCTTTGTGGTTAAATCATGGAGATAAAAATACAAAAAAAAATTCATCAAAAAGCTTCTCAGAGAAAATCTAGAAATTGGGTGGAATCTATATGTGACGATCATAGCGAAAAATTTGATGATGAGGAAGACATTGCCATAGTTTTTAATAATTTCTTTCAAGATCTTTTCTCTACAAGTCACCTAGAAAGAATTATTGAAGTTGTGCAAGTGGTCAAAGATAGATTGTCGGATGCTATGTGTAACATATTGGAAGCTAAGTTCACAGAAAATGAGGTTTTTCTTAGCCCCTAAAAATTTAAAGCCTCCTGCGGCCCCGAGACCGGACTGAATGCCTGCTTTATTTTATCAATAATTTCGGAGTGTAGTTGGCAAGTATGTGACTTCTTTTGCTTTGAAGATTCTAAATGGTGGTGGAAATCCGAGCAACATTAATTATACATATATTTGTCTCATTCCAAAAAAGAAGAAGCCGAAGTTGCCAGGTGATTTTCGACATATTTCTCTTTGCAATGTCATTTTTAAAATAATTACAATTGCAAGTAGGTTGAAATTGATTCTTCAGGATATCATTGGAAAATTCCAAAGTGCTTTTGTGTCGGGACGTTTAATTACTGATAATGCCTTAGTAGCTTTTGAATCTTTTCATTATATGAAGAAAAAAAAGGAAAGAAGGGGTGTGTGACGTTAAAGCTAGATATGTCAAAAGCATATGATCATATCGAGTGGAATTTTTTGATTGAGGTGCTTCAGTCTATGGGTTTTTCTCAGAAATTGCATAACTTGATTTTCAATTTTATTTCCACTGTTTCTTTCTCTGTGCTGTTGAATGGAAGTTCTCGTCAGAAGTTTTATCCTCAACGAGACCTCCGTCAAGGGAACCCTTTATCTCCTTACCTATTTATCTTATGTGCTGAGGTTTTTTCTGGGCTTCTAAATAAGGCACAAACAAAAAAGGGTCTTCATAGAATTCAAATTGCTAGAGGAGCTCCAAAATTAATCATTTATATTTTGCAGATGATAGCCTCATTTTCCATAGAGATTCTTTTCAAGATGCTCTGCCCATTCAAGAAATTCTTAATACTTACCAATCTGCTTCTGGTCAACTTATTAATTTGGACAAATCATAAATCTCTTTTAGCCGAAATGTACCTGATGATCGTAAAATCTTGTTGCAGGTTGGATGCAAATTAAGGTTGTTAAGTGTCATTCAAAGTATTTGGGGCTGCCTGCTTTTGTTGGTAGGTCTAAGAAACAGGTTTTCAATTTTGTTCAAGATAGGGTGTGGAAGAAGCTGAAAGGTTGGAAAGAAAAATTTCTATCAACTTTTGGGAGATAAGTTTTGATCAAATCAGTGGTTCAAGTTATCCCTACGTATCTGATGAGTTATTTTTTACTTCTGATGGATTTATGTGAGCATATTGAAAGTATGATTAGTAAGTTCTGGTGGGATAACAAACAAGGTGAATGTAAAATTCATTAGATTAAATGGGAGACATTATGTAAGGAAAAAAAAGAAAGGTGGAATAGGCTTTCAAACATTTCATGAGTTTAACCTTGCAATGTTGTCTAAACAAGGTTGGCGAATTATGCACAACGACGACTTATTGATCTCACAATGTTTGAAAGCAAGGTATTTTCCTACAAGAAATTTCTTGAAAGCTTCAACGGGTTACTTCCCAAGTTATACATGGAGAAGTATTTTGCAGGCACGAGTGGATGTTATTAAGAAAGTTGGTATTTGGAGAGTAGGAGACGGTCATCTAATTAATGTATGGGATGATAATTGACTTCCTTATCAAATGGGCACAAGATTTGGTCCCCTAAACCCCTTAATTATGATATTATGTTTGTCTCATATCTCATTCATCATGATATTCGATGTTGGAATGCTCTTATTGTAACACCCACACTAAACGTATCTAGAAAGTTTAGCATGCACGTTAAGTTTAGTACTGGATACATTAAAAATTTACAACAATAAAATTTCGAATGAATATCTTATACAACAATATGCGTTCGTACAATAATGATACAACTCAACTTTTCTAAAATATAGTAAATGCGTCCTTGCATATCCATATCATCCTGCAGCGAGTACGAACGAACACTTGCTGAAACATCCATTCGGCTACTATCTTGCCATCCAACCTGTTTATCTAAAACAAATAAGGATTGGGATGAGACATAATGTCTCAGTGAGTTCCACCTAATCCTAGGCTATAGGTAACCTCGGGGGAAAAACTACGGTCACCACGTGTCTACAATACAACCTGTCGGTTGATTATACGTGTGTGGGGACTAGCATACTTAGATGGTCATGCATACTAGGGCCGTCATAAGATCCTTCTTACCTTGTTATAGGCTTCACTACTTATACGTGTCGTGGCGGTCAAGGGGAATCTAAAACCGCATTGCCAAGAATACGCTCTACGTATCGAGGCCTAAGCATGACATCATCATGACACGATTCTCAACCGGACGATTAGGGGAAACCTAAGATCGTCATCGGCATAACTTTCTCTACTTGCTCTATGCATAAAATTGTGTCTAACAACATATTCTATCTTTCTTTCATACTAATTCTTGACGATCTACGCCAAGGCTCTATGACATAACATAAACATGTCTAATAAATATGCATAGTCAGATTCATTGATTAGGTTAGCATTTAACAAACAAATAATATCTGAGTTCATTTTACGGAGAGCCCCGGGGTGGAGTAAACCCGAGCACAATCCCTAACTAACTGATGGAAGCCTATCTAAGGTATAACCAACGGCACTCCTGTAGTGACGCGCGGCTCCCTTACGGCTAAACCATTCCCCTTGGAGAACACCTTGAATCCCACCTTGTGTGGATCACAAGAGACACGAACACTACATCTTGCTTACTAAGTGACATGCAGGTTCCTTACTGCTAACCCTGTTCCCATCATGAGAATCCCTTGTATCCAACCTTGGAAGGAATACAAGAGACATGGCACTTTTAACTTTAAAAGTCTTAGTCTTATGCATGCATGAAAGTTACATCTATCTATGCTATCTCTTTACCTCAGATCCTTAAGTGATCCCACTAGAGGTAAACTATATGCTTGATTAACTTACTATGTGAAGAGGTATCTAATCAATTCATGTTTTGTCATACTCGTATGGCACTCTAGCTTCTATACGAAGGGAATACTCTATATCACTACGCATCTGATCAAGCACATGTCTCATGTCTAGCATTCTATTTCTTTACAAGCTATTCTAGTTCTTGACAAGCTATGTCAAGGCTCTACTTTCATTCCCTTCCTGAATGATTATCTTGCTACCCGATTTTTATCGTAATATCTCTCGTTTGCCATGCTTTGTTAACTTATCAAATACTTACTTCTTGCTCCAGAAAACCTGGCAAAAGATTATCAACTAAGACCTTGGTTCGAGGGGTTTACTTTTATAAAAAGACTGTACAAGAAAAACCGGCTCGAAGGATTACAAAAGGGCCTGAGGCGAGCAAACAGTGCACTATTGCACTGTCTTACTCGCCTAGGCGAGTACTCTAGCTCACGAGGCGAGTTACTACTCGCTGTAGTGAGTTGGGGGCGAGCAGGACCCCCTGTTCTGTTGTCTAGCTCTCCCAGCGAGCTACCTGCTCGCTATGGCGAGTTGTGACAGTCCAACACTTGTAAAAATGGTGTTTTTGACCCAAAAACCTCAAAACCAAGTGTCTCTATGCATATTATGACTCTAGTGGTCATAGAAAACCTGTAAAACATTTGTATGGCAAGTATTTGCAAGCTTAGTAAGCATGACATGAAAAGGGGTAACCAAACTCTAAGCATAAACCCTAAAATTTCATAGTTAGCTTACAAGAGTAATCACATAATTCCCAAAGGTGGAAAACTATCTAAGGAACTCACCTAAACAAGTTCTTGTGAAAGCTCCAAGTTCCAAGCTCAACAATCTAACACCCTAGCTCTTGGTCAACTTACTTCCTTTGCTCAAACCATTCAATCTTGTTGTTCTTTGTTGCAATCTAAGCACCATGATCCTTGCTTACTCATCTCTATTCCAACCCAAAGTTTCCTTCACCAAAACCCTAATCTCATGATTCTTTCCTTGTGATGATAGAGTTGAAAGAATAAGCTCAATAGAAGCTTCTACTTGTTCATATATCTTGGAAGTACCATAACATAAGCTTAATCTTTGAGAGGAATAAGTTTTGGAAGATTGACGAAGAGGAGAAGAGAGATAGAGGCGTGGGAGTAGAGAGAGAAGGGAGAGGAAAATCTTTCCCAAAAACCTAGAGTGAGAAAGAATAGGAGAAAGTGAGATATTTTGGGTCAACCACAAATAAATATCCTTCTTTCATGCAAAATGCCCTTGTCTTAAGCGAGTTAAATCTGACACTGATAAATAACCCGTTTCAAGCTAATATAGCATAATAAATATTTCCGTAATACTAATCCTTTGGCACGATCAATTGGTAATATTCCGATACTGATAGGCGGGATATTACATTCTACCCCCTTAAAGAAATTTCGTCCTCGAAATTTAGAAATCATCTACCAATCATCGCCACTAAAACCTGCCTCCCTTGGTTCCAGTTATGCAATATCTGATCAAAACCCACTCCAAAGAGTTCGAAGTTTACTTCCCTCACAAAACACGTAACTCATCCTCATTCTTTATCCGCATAAACGAATATGGTCTCTTCAATCTTAACATCGCTCTTAAAATCATCGAACTATCTTAGGACATTGTGATTGAAACTTACCTTTGCTACATGGGGATGGCTTGTCTCGGATCTATAACTTATCCACTTAGTATCAACCATTCATATAAGTAACCTTACATTAGCTAAAACACTCAGGATTTGCCTTTAAACTGGGGTTCTACTGATATCCAGGTTTGCCCTGCAGTGCTTACTTGTATCTAAAACATCTTATCCACCCTGCAACTTATGCCTCTTACTTATGTTACTTATCTTGTTGATTCTACAAATCTCTTATCTCTTTTCAGATTCTTAAGAAACTTTTCTATCTCTTCACAATCTCCCTACACCCGAATCATGGGTAACTCAAATATCTTGACTTGGAGAAGCGAAATCAATTATCATGATTCGTTTGACAATCTATTATCCAGTCTTGTGGTTCACATGCTCTCAAAACCTTCTACTAAGTCCATTTGCACTTACACTTGAATACTCTTAACAGAATCCGCGCATTCCATATGTTGTTGGTATCACATAAACATTGTCGTTTCCTCTTAAAACCTTATTTTCAATAGTATTCGCACACTTTTCAAGTACCGCTTCTTGTTAGTTAGTAACGATACTCGTTCTAGCATTTGCTTCTAGAAATCTCTAAACATTGGTACATAGGTTCTTGGAACGAATAGATACATGACTAGAAAAATATCATTTTAAAACCAAGTCTGTAATGGTACTGCAGAACCACAGGACAAGTCTTCATATCTTGTAAAAGGTTTTACAACTCACCCCAAGCTAGACTATAACAAGTTGGTCCTGAAGTCTGGACGTCTTAAGTGAGCTTGCTCGCTTTCGACGCGCCTCATTAGTTTCAACAATGTAAAATTTCATGTTTTTTTTTTAAAACAACATCGTTCCCAAGTTCCTTAATACCAATCTTAACTTTAAAAGTTAAAAAAATAAAGATTTAACATTATTCTAACAAGTATCGTTATCACTTAACAAGTATGGTATAAGAGGGTATGTACTTCATCGCGCATATCTCATGAACCGTATTCCCTTATCATAGCACATACTCTTCCTGACCAACCAACATCTCATCTACGCATTCGACATCACCAATTAGGCAACCCGATAACTTCATTTGTGGTGACTCTAGTCTTCCTTGTCTTACTTAAGTGAAGATACATCCTTTATACTTTTACCTTAACATCACTGACTGTATAATCATCAATACTTACTTTTCATATCGAGAACTCCTCGCTCGCCTCATAATACTTCTCACTAAAACTGTATTACTATCTCGAACATTCTTCACGGAGATTTTTACTACCTAATTCCATACTCCATAGTTACTGTTAACAACTTTACCGATTAACTTTTGTAGCACTACTCTGATTCCCACCTGTTGGCTTCAACCAATATTCTAATCTGCTGAGACGAGTGAAACTTCACCCTCCTTCTATTATTACATTACTATCTTCTTGAACTCTTCTCAAGATTTTCTATGTTGCAATCAACTCTGCAACTCTGCGCTGCCCTTTGCTTGTGAGATTTAATCTCAAGGTAGGCTCACCTCTGGACATATCAATGCCATACTTTCACTTATTCTTGGGCAAACTTAACTCAAAGAGCACATCTTTGCTACTACATACCTATTATTCCATGAATCGTTCTTACAACTTCCCATGGTAGACTCATCTTGTACTCGGGCATACCTTCCTTATTCATCTAACATTGTATCTTCGTATTCTCGCATACTATATTTTGCTCAATC
The DNA here is from genome assembly GCF_051527215.1 of Medicago sativa. NCBI lineage: Eukaryota > Viridiplantae > Streptophyta > Magnoliopsida > Fabales > Fabaceae > Medicago > Medicago sativa. Next base: position 31,886,028 of record NC_140755.1, on the reverse strand, counting down.
GTACCAATGCTTGCTCATAGATTTTTCTTTTAAAGAAAACTTCATAAATTAGCACACGGGTCATTGACGTTGATAATTTCCAACCATTTATATTAAAAAAAATATATACTAAACCTAGGCCCCCGTCGTTACTCTAAAATCACAGAACAAGTTGATAACACATACGTGTCATCAAATCTTGGTTTTAGTGAGTTTAGCCCACTCTACGCGAGTCGTAACAGACCGATACCTACAAAATTTCAGTTTAATTTTCGAAAACATCAACTTCAATCACCTATATGCGTATATCTTTCTAAACTTAGGTAAACTTTATGATTCAACATCCTAACGAGCTTTAGCAAGTCAATCAAGCAAAACATAGGTTCGAGGAATACTCTTAGTTCCACAAAACCGAGAACCTTGTGATTTCTCACCACTTTAACTGCTTTCTTCATATCTTCACATCCGCGACGTCCATTCAAAAATACTGAAACCTCTAACTCTTGGTCTAAGCTCATCTTGACTCTTGACACATTAACTTCCAAAGTTACCTTAAGCCGAATCGATTTCGTTGACAGTTGCTCATGCCTTTCCTTGGAAACCTTAGGATGTGATATGAATTCATCACTTGATATCGTAAAAGGTTTTCGTTGCATAAAAGATTATTGTGAAGACAACTCCCCAATAGTCACTGCAGACCCTAGAGACGAACTGACAGTTTTCGAAAAAACAGAAAATTTCGCCCCAGATTCGCTATTGGCGAGTTTCTTCAACTCAATTTTCCGGAAAACATTCTTTGCATGAAAATTCTTATTTCTCAAGTAATCCAATGCACATCAGTCATTCCTAACATCTAAAATATTCTATAACTTATGCACGGCAAACATCAACCTAATTCGATACAATTCTCGGCACGTCGGAAATCAATGCCTTAGTCCTGATAACATAAAACTTTCACTTAAATCCTTAACTTCTTCCACTACGAGTAGCTTACCTCATTTCGTTGCCGCTTAACGCAACTTACCAAACACCAGAACCTTGTCCACTCTGAACATACAAGTCCTTAGCTTTAATCACATAACACTATTCCTTTCTATACATCAAACTCGTTTCAACAACGACTCTTACTGAAGCTTCAGGTCTTACTAAGATACTTCATATTCTTCACTTACGGGTATACGAGGTATCATTAACAACTTAGCCAACGCTGTCGGAACGTCCCTTCTTAACATTACCTTACATTCCCGGAGGATTCATACTTCTACTTGCTTAGTTCACCGGCCACCTACTGGCACGATCAACTTCTTACTAATACTCATTCCGAGTTCTTACTTCTGAGTTCACACTTTCCAGTGCATCTTCATCACATACTTCGTTCCTCCTGGGTCCTATTCAGCTCTCAGGCATCCATTCTAATCGTCGAATGCTAAATTGGGTTGATCAGGCTCAACTAACAACAACAACTAGAACATTTACCTGGAACCCAATGGTCCCACTACCTTTGTTGTAACTTAATGACCCAATGCACGATCTGAATCGACCTATCTAAGGTATAACCAAGGGCACTCCTGCAGTGACGCGCGGCTCCCTTACGGCTAAACCATTCCCCTTGGAGAACCCCTTGAATCCCACCTAGTGTGGATCACAAGAGACACGAACACTACATCTTGCTTACTAAGTGACATGCGGGTTCCTTACGGCTAACCCCGTTCCCATCATGAGAACCCCTTGTATCCAACCTTCGAAGGAACACAAGAGACATTGCACTTTTAACTTTAAAAGTCTTAGTCTTATGCATTCATGAAAGTTACATCTATCTATGCTATCTCTTTACCTCGGATCCTTAAGCGATCCCACTAGAGGTAAACTATATGCTTGATTAACTTACTATGTGAAGAGATATCTAATCAATTCATGTCTTGCCATACTCGTATGGCACTCTAGCTTCTATACGAAGGGAATACTCTATATCACTTCGCATCTGATCAAGCACATGTCTCATGTCTAGCATTCTATTTCTTTACAAGCTATTCTAGTTCTTGACAAGCTATGTCAAGGCTCTGTTATACCCTAATTTTGGACCTAAAAATACTAATCAATCTTTCCTTTCTTGCATTACAAGCTATTTGAACTGTCTCTGATCAATTGCATCTTTCTCTGCATTTTATTTCAATGTTATTTGCAAAATTCACATGCAAGGGTATTTTAGTCATTTCCTATGTCAATTTTCTCTCAGTCTTTCAAAATTTTGTTTGAGTCCTTTCAAATAGTCTGAATAAGCCCTTGCTTCAATTCTATGTCAAAATCCATTTTAAAAATTGCATTTGAAGTCATTTTGAGTCAGTTTGCCCCTAGGGGCATTTTAGTCCTTTCATGTGTTAAATCACTGTTTAAATCCTAAAAATTGTCTCCGAGTCTTTTAATTTTGCTTGTATGAGTCTTTGCCTCAATTTCTTGTAAAAATCCATTTTAAAATTTGTATCTGAGTCTTTTTTTTTCAGTCGTTTTAGCCCCAGGGGCATTTTGGTCATTTCACACGAAATTTCGGCAGAGAGAGGTTACTTTAAAGTACCTCATTTAGGCCATTGGTTCGTTTTAGTCCGTTTTGTGTTTTTTATTGGTTTCACTTTACGTTTAGTCAAATTACCATTTTTTATTCCAATTTTATTTTTAGTTTTTTTTCTAAGTCCTAAAGTTTCTAATTTTGCATTTTAGTCCTTGTGTCATTTTTTCCTTTTTTGTCATTTTTCGTCCTTATTTTTCATCATTTTGCAGATTAGTCCTTTTTGTCCCAGTCACAGTCCAGTCCACTATTGTTTGATAATTGCAGAATGGCCCTTGTCTTTTGGTTAATTGCAAAGGCGTCCAGAAAGTTAGTTACAGGTCTAAGTACACGTGGCAGATCATGACAGGCCAGAATATCACAAGTGGCAGCCTATAAAAGCCAATCATCACGGTCAAAGAGGTCAACACCATTCATTATCTTACACATCACCAAAAACACAATTCCAATCTTCTCTCTCTACCTTTTTCGATCAAAAGCCAAAGTTCTTGATGAACTTGATGAATATTCATCAAGAAAATTAAGAATATTCATCCCTAACCGAAACCCTAAATCACCAGAAACGTGAATTCATCATCCAAATCCACCATTTCTTCTTCAATAAACATGAATACATAGCAAAAAGGCAGCATAATCTATTCTTTGGGAAAAATCAAGCTCTCAGAGATCGAAGATCTTCATCATCGAGCACTTTTTTCTTTCGCAATTCAAGCACCAGCTCAATCGCGAAGTACGAGAGCCAGTGCGATCGCGAAATTAAATTCGAAGAAGAGAAGAAGAAGAATCAAACAGAAAGAAACCGAATCCAGAAAATCATCACGAAACATCTCTGAAGTCAAGGACTAGGTCACCAATCCAAAACCCTAGGGTTTCAGATCGAATATTGAACCAGAAAGCTCAAGAACGAAGAGGACTCTAAACCTGCAAAGCAGAGTACGACGGTTAGGGTTTCAGTTCAAAAATCTCCAAAGAAGCGAGAAACGAAGCATTTCGCGAGGATCTCCTTCTTCATCTTCCGTTCAAAGCTTCAACGAGGTAAGATCTCAAGTTCCTCAAAGTACTTCGCCTTACCGTTGCAAGTCAGTGTCATTTTATACCTTGCATGTGTGTTCTAAGTCCTCAAACGGTGTAGATCGGAGCAGATCGAACATGTTCTTTCAAAAAATCATGAAAACTTAAAACATTTTCCAAAACAGAATATTTCAAAATCCGATCTACGCCGTTCCAGGCCTTTCTTGTGAAATCCATTTTTAGATTCGTGCTTAGGATGAGATTACGAACATTTTGATGTGCTTGATTCAAATTTCTGGGTAAAATTAGGGTTCCGTCGCCGGCGGTGGTCAAGTCCGCCGGAGAAGACAACCGGTGAGGCTAGAGAGAGGAGAGAATGTTAGGAGAGAGAGAGAGAGGTGTGTTGGAAATGAGACTGGACCGGTCTCATGCCTTATATAAAGGCGTTGAACCGGTCCGGTTTGTTTCTGGTTCGTTTCCTTTTCATTTCAATCGTTAGATCTAGGTTTTGGAAACCCTGGATCAATCCAACGCCTCTAAGGCTCTTGGATGATCCAGACACATCCATGGGTTTGGGCTTGGGTTTAGTATCCTTGCAGATTTCGTTTTTTCTTTTATCTTTGCCATTTCCTAACACTGTTTTGCTCTTTACACCTCTGTTTATGATCAAAATTACTTGAAAAATTCTATAAATTTTTGTACATGTTCTTGTTAATTTTTGTGATGTTTTTATGCATTTTGTTTACTGAAAATCTTGATGAAAAATATTATTGCATTTTCTTGCTTTATTTCCTTTATTTTTTTGTGAAAATTCATGAAAATTTTGTCCAATTCTATTCCAAATCCTTGATAATTGTTTGTGATACATGTTATATGATTTTGAGGGAGTTTTAGCTACTGTTTGTGTTGATATTAATGCATGAGTATGAATCTTGATAGGTTACTTAGTTTACAAGTTATTTGTGTAAATAAATAAGGTAAATATGCTTGAAGTTTGTTTTAAAATGCCAAGTAAATCATGTTGCCTTAATTCCCATTCCAAGACTTGATTCTAAACCTTTAAAAATGTATTGGAATGGGAGAATTATGGGTCATATGGTCCTTGCATTCCATGAACAAATTTTAGCCATGTTTGCACTCATTTTCCATCCTCTATGTTCTATTGTTCCTCTTGCTTTATTTCCTTTAATATTGTCATGTGCTACTAACTCCTTTCATTTCATGTTTCATCATTTCATAAGCATCTCCATTTCATCCCATAATCATCTCTATTTCTTTCTTGCAACTTAATTTGTACCAAAGTTAGAATGTAATAATTAGGAGTTCTTGTAATATTTTACTTTTATGCCACTTTTAATTTTCTTGGCAAAGAGGCCATAGAATGTATCTAGGGTATGATGTAAAGGACAATGGACTCTAATGATGTACACCGACACAAGCACCGACACATGCACACACATCACTATATAGTTAGAATATGCATGTTTAGATGTATGTTTAGGATTGTATGTTTAGATGTATGTTTAGGCCTTATACTTGGAAAAATCATTTTCCCAAAAAACTTGAACAAACTTCACTCAAACATTTTTTCATAATAAACCTTGGGGTCAAAACCCCATTGAATCTTTCCTTTTATTTTCTTAATCAAATTTCAATGAAAATAATCAAACTTAGACCACATTTTGCAAATGACTAATTCAACCTCACAATTTCCCAATCTCATGCCCTTGAGGCCTCTTTCTATTCTTCAAAATCCAATTTTCAAACTTAAAATCAACCAACAAAAAACAAAAAAACATTTTTTGAGAGAGAACTACGGTGGATTTGATCCCTTAAACGGGTACGTAGGCAAGGAACAAAATTCCTTCAATTCAACTAAAATAAAAACTCAAACACATTCTTCTCCCTCCAATTCTTCACTTAGAAACTCTTAGGTTTAAATAAATACTTTCAAAATAGCATTTAAAAAATAAAGCGCGCGCGTAGAAATTAAAGACGGTTCCTATAGGATACTATAGTCGTTATGGGTGCCTAACACCTTCCCGTAGTGAAAACAACTCCCGGACCTCGATTCTCAAGGGTTTTGCTTACTTTTTCCCTTCCCAAGAAAAAATAAGATATCACCGGTTTAAAAGGTTCAAACGTAATCAATGTTTGACACCCGAAAAAACCAAGATAAAACAGGCTCTACTTTCATTCCCTTGCTGAATGATTATCTTGCTACCCGATTTTTATCGTAATATCTCTCGTTTGCCATGCTTTGTTAACTTATAAAATACTTACTTCTTTCTCAAGAAAACCTTGCAATAGATTATCAAATAGGACCTTGGTTTGAGGCGAGCAAACATTGCTCTGTTGCACTGTATTACTCGCCTAGGCGAGTACTCTAGCTCACGAGGCAAGTTACTACTCACTGTGGCGAGTTGGGCGCGAGCAGGACCCCCTGTTCTGTTGTCTAGCTCTCCCAGCGAGCTACCTGCTTGCTGTGGCCAGTTGTGACAGTCCAGAACTTGTAAAAATGGTGTTTTTGACCCAAAAACCTCAAAACCAAGTGTCTCTATGCATATTATGACTCTAGTGGTCATAGAAAACCTGTAAAACATTTGTATGGCAAGTATTTGCAAGCTTAGTAAGCATGACATGAAAAGGGGTAACCAAACGCTAAGCATAAACCCTAAAATTTCATAGTTAGCTTACAAGAGTAATCACATAATTCCCAAAGGTGGAAAACTATCTAAGAAACTCACCTAAACAAGTTCTTGTGAAAGCTCCAAGTTCCAAGCTCAACAAGCCAACACCCTAGCTCTTGGTTAACTTACTTCCTTTGCTCAAACCATTCAATCTTGTTGTTCTTTGTTGCAATCTAAGCACCATGATGCTTGCTTACTCATCTCTATTCCAACCCAAAGCTTCCTTCACCAAAACCCTAATCTCATGATTCTTACCTTGTGATGATAGAGTTGAAAGAATAAGCTCAATAGAAGCTTCTACTTGTTCATATATCTTGGAAGTACCATAACATAAGCTTAATCTTTGAGAGGAATAAGTTTTGGAAGATTGACGAAGAGGAGAAGAGAGATAGAGGCGTGGGAGTAGAGAGAGAACGGAGAGGAAAATCTTTCCCAAAAACCTAGAGTGAGAAAGAATAGGAGAAAGTGAGATATTTTGGGTCAACACCAAATAAATATCCTTCTTTCGTGCAATTACCAAAATGCCCTTGTCTTAAGCGAGTTAAATCCGACACTGATAAATAACCCGTTTCAAGCTAATATAGCATAATAAATATTTCCATCAAACTTTCTTTCCGTAATACTAATCCTTTGGCATGATTGATTGGTAATATTTCGATACTGATAGGAGAGATATTACATCTATAATTAATGAAATGTTTCCCCCTTTCGAGGCTCAACAAATTCTTCAATTGTCAGTTTCTTTCTCTCAATTGTAAGATGAATTTGTGTGGGGTGCTTCACGGTCAGCTACTTGTTCTGTGATGAGTTCATGTCATTTATTAAATGCAAGGCGTGAAGCAGATGACTCGCATAGCTCAATGTAGGACAATAATCACCAAATGTGGAAAAAAATTATGGAAAATAAAAAGTATTCAAAGACACATCCACTTTTCTTGGAGGATTCTACATAAAAAAACTACCAATAATAAATGATCTTTTAAAAAAAGGAATAAGTGGCGATCCATTGTGTGTTCTTTATGGGGAACATAATGCGACAATTTCACACCTCTTTATAGTATCAATGGGCAAAGCAAATATGGTTTGCTTCCTCTTTAAGTGTGATATTTAATTCACATGATTCCAGGTATGTTCCTTTTCATAAATGGTTGGAGGAAAATATTATTGATGTCGATGTGGATATTATAGTCCATGTTTTGTCCTTATGTTATGAGGTATGGTGTGCTAGAAATAAGAAATGTCTTGAGGGGACTGATGTTGATGTGGTTGTCACTGTTCAAAAGGCACAAAGATTATTGTGAATTTTAAGAGCGTTAGTACGGTGTTGGTGAAGACACTAAGTGGACGTCCAATTTTGCCAATATATGATGTTCATTGGAAACCCCCTTTTAGAGGTTTCTATAAGCTTAATGTTGATGCAGCATGTCCGATAGAGGATGATAAGTGGAGTATTGGTGTTATGGTGAGAGATAATGAAGGTGTTGTCGTTGGTGCTAGTTCCTGGCAAGTCTTTTCATTACCAGATTCAGAGGTTGCAGAAGTTTTAGCTATGCTGAAGGGTTTGGAATTTGCAAAAGACATGTCTTTTCTTAATCTTATAGCAGAATCAGACGCTTCTAATGTGGTTTTAGCATTGAATGCTCACCAACAATCTTTCACCTATGTTGGCTCTATTATTCGAGATTGTATTAGTTTTATGGGTAGTTTTCATAGTTTTAATTTTTTGCATGTTAGGCATGAAGCCAACCATGTTGTTCATTATTTAGCTAAATATGCTCTTAAGAATCTTGATTGCATATAGATCGAAGAAACTCTACCTTGTATTTCTGCAGTCTTACCATTTGATTTATTGTCAGACTTTCGTTAATAAAATTGTCGTTAACGTCAAAAAAAAATACACAAATACTTATGGAAACGAACACTAATGTTGGTATTTTCAAAATACTCATGAGTTTTCAAAATTTTATCCTATCAAATTTCTAATATTTGGACGTAAAATTTGTTTATTTTTTCCATATATAAACACATAAAATCTGAAAATGGCCGTTGTACAAATATTAAATGGTTTTTCGCATATAATACAAATTAAATAAATAAAAGAGTAACAAAAAAATATATAAAATAAATAAATATTTAAAAGAAATCTCACATTAAATTTTTAGAGTTTTATCATATTGATTTTCTCATATAGGAACATCAAAATTTCTTTCAAAAGATATCATCAACACATAAAATCCACAAGAGATGCTGTACAAATATTTAACGGATTATTGCATATAAAATAAACAATATATAATAAAAATATTACATTAATATTGATAATTTTTATTTGATATTTTTAAACATTTCACAATGTTAACAATATAATTGTTTTAATATAATCACCTTAATGTTAGGCCAACTCGTACGTGCATTTTACATTACAACAACCAAATTGATAGATTTCCACTTCAATTACAATAATTAGATCAATAAGAGAATTGGATAAACTTTCAAAATGTTTAGGCAATGGGGATGTGGAGAAAAGACCACAACAGTTGTTATACAGAACCAAACGTTAGATATCTATCATCCCCAGCATTTAATTAAACTACAATGTCATTCATACGTGCATAAAGTTGGCCTCACTGCAATTTCCTTGATAGCTTAATAAACACACATGGACCATATTACACAACCAAACAACAATACAAGCTAGTTTCTACTCTATTCACAGCTAAAAACTAGTTGTATAATTTATTGACGATGTCCTTCTGGCAGAGGAACCACTGTGTGGAAGGGCACTGTCCTTTGAGGTAGAGACCCGTCTTCTTCGTCATCATCAAATTCCAACACATAACTGTTCCAATCACCATAGAGTAAGCAATCATAAGATAGTTATCTCTTTTCTTATCATGTTTCTAAGAGTAATTTCATAATTTCATTCTTCAAAAATTAGCCGAGGGATACATCAGTTCCTGAAAATGTAAAAAATCTATCCTGATATGTAAAATTCTTAAGTTAGTCATATTGATCCCTAGACTTTGGGCACATTAGCATCTGAGAAGTTTTAATTAGTAAGATTCTACAATTTCTTTATAAAGTGATGGCACATAATTTTATCAGTCTAACTTGGAAACTTATATGACCCTAATGACATCCTACTTCAATTGTCTTTATGTTAATGTCGACAACATCATTCCAAGGTAAGAGCTAGCTCGTGTTTCCTTCTATAAATTTATAGAGATTCGGTAAATCATCTTAAAGCATCAACCAATTAATTCCTAATCACTAAAGAATAAAAGAAAATATGTGTGAATTCAACACTTTTCCATTTGATGTCATGTGAGGAATGATATTTAGAACTAAAAATGGGTTCGATCAAGCCTAAAGAAATTATACTTACTCATCTGTCTTCCTCTGCACAATAGTGATATGATAGAGATCAGCACAAAACATGCACAACACAAAAATTGGTTAGTATCATGTTGGAGTCATCGAACTTACATGTGGCATGGATTAATAATAATAGGCTACAAATTCATGGAAGCGAGGAAAAATTAATAAGTGATCGCACCCTATGAAGGGAAATAGAGAATTATTACCCTGCGATGGCCTTGAACAACTGTTGCTTTATAAAGTGCAGTAGTTCCTGGATAAACTGCCAAGACATGTTTTCCAGGTGGAAAATCTTGGGCACTTGATGGATCATTACTCTTAGGGAAAGGAATGATATGTCCCATTGGAAGCTTGTACTGTCTGAATGCAGCAGAAATAACCGAAAAAATAAGCACAAGCCATTCAAATGTAGTAACAATATTTCACAATTTCCCAACTGTTCAACACAATAAAATCCAAGTAGAATGGACGAAATAAAAGGATGTTTCGGATGCAATTTGTGATTAAAAAGTATAACTCAGTTTTAGGAAGGATAATTTCGCTCCACAACTATATGATCCGTAATGTTGTATGAAACTGGAAGATAAAATAGTATATTCTGATGATTTGATAATTTTGCCATTATGCAATTAATGTTGTGATTGTATATTGATTAATCATTATTTCAAAGTCCAAATTATAGAGTGTGCATGGTGTAGTTTTTAGCCACAGTTTCACCATCTCATGCCTCTATTTTTTCTCATTCAACAAAAAGTAATTTCTATATTGTTGAAATGAAAATATCTAAATTGGTGGACACACAAGACATGATATGGTTAAGTATGAAAGTATTAAAGAGAAAGTCAGGGCAACATCTACCATTGAAAATATGGTAGAGTCTTGCCTTCGGTGGCTTTCGCATGCAGAGAGAAGACATGTAGATGCACCAATAATAAGTCAAAATTGAGGATAGTACAATAAAACAATAGACCTAACGTCAAGTGTTTTGGTTGATTCATGTGACTAAACTCCAACTACTGCGAAATGCTTATAATTGTGGTGGAAAGAAATATTGATGCAAAACTTAAGCAGAAACTAAAGCAAGGCAAAGCAACAACACAACCGTTGTAAACTATTAAATAAAATAAATTTCTAAATAGGTTTACCTTTGGCCACTGCTATCTTCATCATCACCAGGTTCCTCATCAAGTACTTCAAATCTGTAAAATCATTTAATAGATGAATTAATAGAATAACGACAAAACATTCATGTCCAAACAGCTACTATTGTTCCATCAGTAATGACAAATCATACACGAGCAACGACAACTTACACAATGAACAAACCGGAGCAACTCAAACAATTGGTAAAGTAACAAATTCATTTAGTTAGTCACCCATGCATACTGGGTCCTGAGGAGAGTTTGTGATTGTCCTTGTTAGAATTGAGAATAGCCAAATTCAATCCCAAAAGCCAGCTCAAATAGTTTAAAAATATGGACCGCAGCCGTAATTGCGGTTGCCATACAACAATTTCAGAAATATTATTGGTAAGGATTGACCGAGTCTTTAGAAATATTACTTTCACCAATAAGGTATCAGAGTCAAAGTAGTCTTGCCATATATGGGATCAATCAGAGATTGCCGAAGTCTTTATTATGTGTCTTCACTTAATAGCTTAAGCTTTTGAGATAGTTGGTTCATGATATGGTATGAAGCCTCTACAACCAAGTTATCCGAGTTTCAATTCTTGATACCTCAATCTTTATATTAATAATTTGAATTTCGTCAAAATTAATCTATGCATTGTTCACCCTTAAAGCCTAAAGGGTTCATACATGGGAAGAATGTTAGAGAAGTAAAATAACATTTTTCACGTGTCTCAATCAGAGCTCCCAATTTGGGAGACTCTGCTTCCATGTTAAACCTCTACCCGCCTTCATTGCGCCCACCTTGGACTGCAGAAGGCAAACCTACAGCTAGTTACTAGTGTTGAATTAGGCCTAGCCAAATTCTAAGACTGGCATGTCATCCAAACCACGTATAGACTTGTTACAACATGATTCGCAATATAATACTCTGCATTATAATACCTAATCACTTCAAAGTATCAATTGGTATGAGCTGTACTGACTTTTCCTAATGTTAGCACTAGTTACACCCAAAACTGCTAGTTTGAGATCTTACACTCTTACCCTAAGTCCCCTAGTAGATAAATAGAGCAAGGAAGATAGGTGTCAATTCCCAAATTAATGTGAAAATGAATGTGGACAGATTTTATCTATAACTTGAATGAAATAATTGAATATATTTTTTTTTGGACAAACAAATAATTAATTGAATATTTATACACAGAATCTATACTTACTCCTTTAATTCCTTATCAAAATGAATCACTTTTACAACAAACCATTCGTCCTTATCAGCATTACGTGGCGTGACCCTAGCTGCTACCTGAAAAGTGTGAAGCCAAAACATATTAAATAATGTGATAGAACTCCAGACGCTTCATCTAAGAATATTAGAAACAAGTGTCCTGAGAAAGTGAAAGTTAATAACAGAAAGAAAATAAATATTATCAGAAGAGTGCCACCTCTGTTGATTTTATGATTTATCCAGAACATTTTAAATCTATAACAGAATCGCACTAACTAAATAACATCTTAGTTAACAAACTACAACAGATTATCTAATAGCCTTGTAAGCTTAAATTAACATAACAGAATCAGTTTAAGAGACACAGGTTTAAAAGCAATGTACTACGCACACATGCAATATACACTGATTTGTATTTTACTAAACTTAAAGGGAAATACATGCCTGTTCACCCTTAAGACTGGCACAAGCCTCAAGTTGATTTCGCATACTCGGAGTTAACCTTGAAATGTCTGACTCTGTTTTCACTCGTTTCCTTTTCTGCTCATTGCCTTCTGTAACAGAAGAACTGTTAGCTAGACAGTAGACAAAAACTAACATCTAATTGGAACCCGAGTCACATTAATGCAATTACATTCATAGATAAACGTTAACAAAAAATGATAGCTCAATAAACTTATTAGCCTCGACAAAAGTATCTCATAAACCACTCCCACATGTATTTTGATATTTATATGATATGCCTGATTGCTGCAAAACGTCATAACTACATTGTCGGAGAAGCATTGTATCACCATAAATTTAAAAAAAAAAAAAATGAGTGTTGGAGAAAGTGTTGAAAAGAGAGTGTTCCTAGCACACCACACCACTATTTCTAAAAAAAATTAAATTTTTCTCTGAATCTTAAAATTCAATACAGTTACCGATGACAAATCAAAATTCTCTTGGTCGTTCAATATCTGAAAACCAATTTAATAAATTTTTTAATTATATCGACAAATTCTATTTGTTTATAAGCTTAAGAAGATATAAGGCAATAATATTCAAGTGAAAGTCAGATTTAAGACAAACCTAATCTTCTTCGTGGTTGTCCTTGCGGTCCCGGCGGAAGCAAGACGTCAAGTTGGCTTATCAACATAGTGGAAAGACTGGTAACCAAAAACAAAATGAAGAATTATATATGTTGTATATAAGAGTTACTCTAATCTTAATGTTGAGATTTCACATCGAATAAAGATATGGCCTAAACAATTCTTATAAGGCTTGTGTAATTCATTCTTATCTAACAAAGGGGTTTTATGAATCTGAGTTAGACCCAGGCACAATTCGAAGAGTTGATAAGTTTATCTGGGTAATTTTTAAAATGTGTGAAAGAAAATTAAATGCTTAAGAGGTACAGAATAGATGTACTTTGCTTCATTGTCTGAAAGATCTTTTGCTTGAGTATACAACATTTTCAGCTTTGCTAGTGAGTTATCTCCAGGCTTCTCAACCACTTCAGGAGCTACATCGAAATAAGAACAAATAAACAACAATTACAAAGACATAAATACATTATAAGAGAAAAACCGAATATTGATCATCATTCTAGAATATTGAAACAAGCAGAGATACTCCTATCTAACAAGTTCCCAATGATATACTAGCTCAGATCTTTAACATTCAAAGTTCATATGCCAAATATCGAAAGCTTATAGCAAGTGATATTTAAAGTTTAACTAATAATACGTAATAATATTCAGTGCATGATTTTCTTTTCTTAAATTCACTAAAATCACATAAAGCATTGTCAATTTCATGTTTTCAATAAGTTTCCCAAAATTCCTTTATGGAAGCTGACGAAATAAACATTTGGTTTCCATCACAAATTGGGTATTTCATGAATTACCCCTTCGAGGAAGCATGCAAGCACTAAATACAACTAAAGAAAAGTACGTATTGCCGAAATGCAGATTATTGAAGACTCAAAAGAACAAAGTTATTATTTTATTCGTCCACAAGATAAAGGGTGGAAACATTTCCTTTCAACATCAATATGCTTTCCTTTTCAATATATTTCTTCATTTTTTTCCAACAGGTTGCTTATTTCAGTTATATTTGAGTTATATTTCTGTTAACTAGCCTTCCTCAACTGTAAATGAAAATAAAATGATAAAGCACATTTTCGTCCTGTTACTTAACTCGGATATAAAACTTCCACACATACCAACGAAACAAGGAAAATTCATAATTGCCCAACTCTAATCCTGACTAAATCTGTTCACAAGCACCATTTTACAAAACATCCCGTGACCGCAATTGTGGCTCTGACCTCAAGATTTTTGATGCGTCCACGACCAAGACGCGGTCACGATTAGCCATATGGGAACATATGATTCCCCGCAATATCAATGAGAATAAAATGATAAAGCATGTTTTCGTCTAGTTACTTAAATCAAATATAAAACTTCAACACATACAAATGAACACAGAATCGAATATAAAACTTCAACACATACCAACGAAAACAAGGAAAATTCATAATTGCTGAACTCTAATCCTGACTAAAGCTGACCACTTTTCACAAGCAGCAATTTAGAAAATAGTCTACAACTGCGACTGTGGCTGCAACATCAAAGATCTTTGATGCATCCACAACCGAAACACAATCGCATTCGCAATTAGTCGCATTTGACCATGATTCTCCACAATAACAATGAAAATAAATTGATAAAGCATGTTTTCGTCCTGTTACTTAACTCGAATATAAAACTTCCACACATAACAGAGAAAACGAGGAAAATTCATAATTTTCCACCTCTAATCCTGATTAAAGCTGTCCACTTTTTACACGCAGCATTTTAAAAAACATTCTGCAACCTCAATTTTGGCTCTGACATCAAGATTTTTGATGCGTCCATAACCGAAACGCGATCACAAACAGCAATATTTGATCAGGATTTTCTACAATATAAATGAAAATAAAATAATAAAGCACATTTTCGTCCTGCTACTTATTTTGAATATTAAATTTCAACACATACCAACGAAAACAAGGAAAATTCATAATTGCTGAACTATAACCATGAGTTGATATGCCCATTTTTCAGTTATCACAAGCATCATTCCAAAAAAAAAAAAAACAGCACGCCACCACAATTTTGGTTGTGACATCAAGATCTTTGATGCATCCACAACCGAAACGCGATCGCGATTAGCTATAGTTGACCACAATTTTCCACAATATATTATCAGTAATGGCAACACAGCCACAATTGAAAACCTTGTTCACAAACTCATGACTCGTGAGTATAACAAATTGCCAAAAAAATTGTCCGTAGACAAAATGGTAACCACCACCTGAAACTCATACACAGAATTGCGACATCCCAAATTCAATATCGGCAGTGTCAGTTGAGCTAAGTCCTATGAACACATACTGCCATTTTAAATTTAAACATCATGGATGTACGTAATAGTAATCAATGTGCAACCACAAAACTTAGTGTCTGTTTGGATAAACAACTTATTTACCAACCCACTTGGGTTGGTCTGGTGGTATTGGCCTGGGATCTAGGAGTGTGATCCTCCTCGAAGTCTCAGTTTGATTCTCTCCGATGCCAATCTGGGTGGACTAATTTAGCTTCTTAAAAAAAAAAAAAAAACAACTTATTTACCGCATATAGCACAAACGCTTACCATGATAAGCACTTGTGTATGAGCTACATAAGCTATCATGTCGAACTTATGAAAATATGTTGAAAAATATCACGAGTTGTTTTAAAAAAATCTCTTAAACAGTCTCACAAAACTTATATCAGTAGATAACCTCAGATAAGTCAATCCAAACATGCGAGTGTAAATTAATGAACCTCGCAACACTAAATCATGATTTTTTTTAATTATTTTATTTTAAATAAATTATACGAAATTTAAAAATCAATCAATGTTTAAGAAATTTAAAAACTGCAAGTGAACTTAATTAAAAATCACAACCCAAACATCATTTAAAACATACAAATTATTTCCCAAAATAAAATAAAATAAAAAATCACCAAACACAATCAATCAATAGAGATTATATATTATATTATATTCATTAAAAATAACTAATTATCCAAATTTCATTACAATTAGGATGAATCATTTAATAAAATAAGAGAGAGAAAGTGAGTAACTAACTGGTTTGAAGCTTTTTGTGAAGCTTATTGATTTCAGAGAGAACATCTTCCTGATCTTTCCTTAACCGATCCAATTCCTTTGAATTCTCCAAAATTGAAACAATGTCTGGTGAAGAAGACGACATCGTTTTGATTTGATTCAATTCAATTCAAATTTCTTCGATTTTTCAATTTCTTCTTTTCGATCCGAAATCGGAAACTAAATAGGAACTGTTGTTTCCTAATTTAATTTTTTCCTAATTTAATTCTTTTTTTTTTTTTTTGTTTAGGCGCACTTTACTATTTCGTTTTGTTCCGTGTTTTTTGTTTTTCTTTTAATTTTAAATTTCGAATTGGGATTTAAACTAAGCATCTGATAATAGGAGTAATTGTTGAGTTTTTGAGGAAATAGTACTATGCGACGTCGTTTCATGTTAGTTCGTTTTTCATCACTTTATCCAAACTAAAATTCCGGGTAAAACTATTCTAGTGAAAATTTTGACATTTTTCACAATCTATGGGTCTAATATCGTTGACTACAAAAAATCTAAGGCCCCTCAAAACAATAAACATAAAATCTAAGTATTCAATAGGATAAATCTTTAGGATTTGGTTTCTTTCTCTAGATCATCAATTGAAAGAATCTTTAGGATCATTTTTTAACAAGTTTATAATTTTAAATTTTTTTTATTTATAGTCAAATCAAGATTAGAACAAAAGTATAGGATAATCTTGTCATAAATTTTATTGCCTGCTTCTTAATCACGATCCAGACCCTAGAACAAATTATTTTTATAAAAAGATAATGTTTACACAAACTTTAAAAGAAGTAAACGGATATGACGCTCAGTGCATTTAGAGTGTAACATTGCAGATGTTTTTTCTTCTTTTGCTAGATCAGGTGTATATTATGAACAATTGAACCACTAGCTGGTGTATCTATGATCATACTTCCCGACATAAAAGACACTTCAAGGTCCAATCTTTTCATACAATCAAGGGATATAAAAGAATGTGTAGCTCCAATATCAATAATTGTAATCAAAGGGACATCATTAATGAAACAAGTACCTCAAATCAAGTTGTCGGAACTAGAGATATCTGCTCCACTCAAAGCAAACACATTCCTTTCAGATTGTGCCTTCTTTGGCTTTTGACATTGTGTACTAATATGACCCTTAAAATTGATATTCGAAAAGCTTTCGATACATTGGATTAGAAGAATTTCCTTTTGCGTGTGCTACATCAATTCATTTTCTCCCCTTTATGGTGCAATTGGATTTCCTCCATTCTTCAATCAGCTCGTTTATCAATTTTGATTAATGATAAGGCGGTAGGATTTTTCCCTTGTTCCAGAGGGGTTCGACAAGGTGACCCTTTGTCTCCTTTATTATTCTTTTTGGCGGAGGAGGTGTTGAGTAGTGCTATTTCCTTGGCGACTTTGGCCAGTAAATTAAAATCGATGTCGTACTGCATGGGGTGTCCCTCCCGACTCATCTTCTCTATGCGGATGACATCCTTCTTTTCTGTGCTAGTTCAGATGTGTTAATGCTCAAATGAAATTAGTGGTTATGTGATTAATTCATCATGTGTGTTATGATGCGTTCTGCTGACAAGTGGCTAATTAAATAAACAATAGTTTAAGATATTCAAAGGGCAAGGATAAAATTTCAATTTTAAAATGAATTGTTTCAACCAGAAATTTGAAAGCAGCAATTACAAGGTGAATTGCCAATGAATGTTTTGTATGTGAACATTCAAGGAATTCAAATCACCTGATTTTTATTTACTAGATCAAATAAATATCATATACGTCACCGAAATTTTTCTTAAGACTTCGCAAACATAAATGGTTCTAACTCTCTTTGAGTAGAAATCGAAACACAAACACACGCTGCGCACCAACCACTAGTGCTAGACCCAATGATAAAATGGTTCTAATCTAACTCATTCATTTAATGCCTGTAACATGCTTGTAAAATTGGTGTTGCTGGGTCAGTGAAAGTGCCATTGAGTATACGATCAGCAACCCAATGGTTAGCAGCTTCAGCATAGTGAACACCATCCCAACTCACATACATTGATGGTTTTTCACAAGATGTACCATACACATCTTTCCCATTTGCTGTTCCTAAATTCCCACACCATATATGTGTATCATTCACATGATAGCCACAACAGATCTTCATTGGATCCACAAATCCTGAAAATAAAAGTAAAATATCATTAGCATGTGAGATAAATCTACAAAAAATGTGTATATGGTCTGCAACATCTAAGTTTTCGAGTGGACCGCACCATCTTAGATTTTGGGTTGGGACTAACTCAATACAACAAAACCGGTTTATAGAGTGAGGGATGCTTCCTTCTTATAAATTCGCTTTCAGGCCTTATATTGGAGACTGCATCAGACACATTTGACTACATTCTCTTTTTGCAATATCAAGAATCGCGGCCCAACCACGATTTAAAACTTTGGTTTTATATGATATAAGAACCTAGTAGATGAAATGATTCATGTCAATAATGAACAAGTTACCTTCATTTTTTGTATTGCTGATTAGTCCATATTTTGCAGCATAAACATCTACATATGTAATTGCAGCCTCAGGAAGTTCTGTTCTCAGCTTGACAACTCTGTCCTTAAGCTTCTTGTTGAATTCAACAGCCATCGTATTTTGATCCTTTACGCATCCGTACGGGTCAAAATAGCCAGCTGGTACATCGTGCTTGTAAAATAGGTTCACCGGCAAACATCCAATGGGGCCGGTGTTGTGTATCCAAAATGACCTCCCTCCTTGTTCGTATATATTCTGCAATGAAGTTCATGTGTCAGATTTCAAAACCATTCCAGTGAGGGTTTTAAAGAATGGTCTGTGAGTGCGACATCACGATTTTCGTTGTCTCCTCTACTACACTTTGACCGCTACCGAGGCCACACAATGCATTTGACTGCGATTTCCTGATTACTCGTTTGATTATATTAGGTTTCAGTTTGATCACTTTAATTTCATTTTGTTTTTAAGTTTTTCATTTCATTTTGACCACTTTTATTACAAATGTTAGAGACTTAGTCCTTTCTATAAGTTTTCCGAAAAGGAGACCAGATTGGAACTAAAAAAACTTAAGAGCCAAAGTGAAACCCAAACATAACCTAAGTGATGAAAGTGTAATTTAACCTTTCTATCAGTATTCTATTGGAACATTGGTAGAGAGTAGAGACACACAAGTGCTACTTACTTTGACTGCAGAGGCTAACTGGTTAACTATATCCGGCATGGTTTCACGAATTTGGTCAAAATTCATCTTCCTAAACCCAACGGAGAGATCATTTTGACCAATATCGAACGTGTAGAGTGCCTTAGCGAACTCCTCGGGCACAGGAAGCTTGTTTCTTTCAAGTGAATTGTTGGCTAAAATTTTCAAACAAACAAAGACCAACCACATTAAATTAAAGGAATGATTATAAGATATAAAATAAAATAAACTTTGTGGAATCATAGCAGTGTCCAATTCACCTTCTTGGTAAAGTTGCTTGGTTCTTGCTTTGAACTGATTGAACTGCACAATTTGAATATCAAGAGAGAATGGACTTATTCCATATTGAAATATTGTCTCATTCTGCTTCCTAATGGTTGATCCACCAGTTGCAAAATTCGCCCCATGTCTATAATTGGTTCCAAGTGAATTCAAATAAGCACTTAAATATGGCAACTTTAGCTTCTCAGCTGCACAATTTGAATACAAAGCTTAATTAAGTCCACACAGCAAAAGCCAGTCTAAACATAACGCCCCGGCTCATTTTACTTAGTAGTTAGGTTCTGCGCTTAACGACATCCATAACCATATACTTCTAGTTTATCGATATTTCAACGATCAGTTTCAGGACTGGTTATTAAACTCTACAATCAGTCTAGTTTCCTTACAACTTCTTGGCCAACAAGGTATTAAACTTATACCTCAATTTATATCAGACCGGATTTCAGATATCGAGTTTAAGAAAATAACAGTTCACATAGCATAAGCATATGATTATATATCTTGTAAGTATTTACATATAGCTATCGCCATAAAATAGACAATGTCAAATCCAATTGTATTATATAAATTATAAGCTGTTTTCATAAACTAGAAAGATTATGAAAATATACTTGAAAATTTAGTTGCAGTTTTGGTCCCTTATTCTCACAATTTTGCAGAATTGATCCCTCTATTTTAAAATTTGACAGTTTAGATCTCTCCATCAAATATTTTGTCTAAATTATGACGATATAACATGTTTTAAATGAAATGTCATATCATTGATGTTGATCTTTCCCATCATCAAATAATCTACCATGTCACTTAAAACATATCGCATCACGATTTTTATTTAGTTAAAAAAATATGGAGGGCCCAAAATTGTCATATTTATAACAGGGAGACCAAATCTGATAATGGCGAAAATATGAAGACCAAAACTGCATTTAAGCCAAACTTAAAATAGCTTATGGTTATGTCATAACTCATAAATTATTTCTAACAAATTACTTATGTTCATAGATAAATTCAAATAGTTCAATCTAAATGCCTCATAAGTATTTAATTTTCAGCTTACATATTGTCAAAAAGTTGTAAAAAAAAAAAAAAAAAAAAAAAAAAAACAGTTTACCTATAAAATCAAGAATGACACGACCATCACTGTCTCTACCAAAAGGTTTGTGGAAAAAGCCTTGACCATATGGTGAAGGAATTGGAACAAATGCAGCTGATATGCCACCAGTGTCTGAGTTTGAGTCTCCAAAGTTGTATATTGCAGGAAAAGCACAAGAGGGTGAAGAGTCTTTGAGTTCAACACACTTCACAAAAGATAGGAAGAAGAAGAAGAACAACACAACAAACACTACACTTAATAACCCCATTTTCAAAGTAGGTAGTGTAGTGTTACTATCTTGAGAGAAAGGTTATATAGATATAGATAGAGATCCGAAACAGAAAGTTTATTATAAGATAGAGAAAATATATTATCCTGATTTTTGGGCAAATCTTTGTGTTATTATTATGTGGAAGATATTTTATGACTCATGTCACACTTTTAAAAAAAAAAATTCTTTTTCTTTTGACAAACTTTAAGACTGTTTTGGTTTACAGTTGTAAGAATGTACTTATCTGTTGCAAAATGATTACTCCCTCTTCAGTAGTTTTAGAGGGAAATGTTTCATATGACATATATAACCTTTTCACACTTATTATTTAATTGTTTTTTATTTGAGCAATGATATTTGTTTAACCATTTAATGACAATTTTATGGCAACATTTTTTTTTATTTTATTCGTCGAAAACAACGGAGAGAGAAAAAGAAAGAGATAATAAAAATATAATTTGAATATGAGAGAGAAGGTTGAGCAAAAGTTGTCACAATATAATTGTATAAATATTATTTCTCTTTTTTATTTTTGGTTGGATAAATCAACTAAAAAGGTTAAGTTGGTGGATGTCAAATGTGTGTGTGTAAATTACTCAAAAAAAAAAAAAAGAGTGTATGTAAATTATCCTTATTTATTAATTTTGTTACGTCTGTAGCAACTTAACCTAATTTTTTCCCGCTCAATTGCTTTATTAGGTTTGCAATTATTTAACCTAACAAATTCCATCTAAAATAATGCATTGCACACCAATTTCATTCCTATCCGGTTGCCTTTTTTTTTTGAAGAAAATATTTTCTACGATATCAATGATCACGTATGATCCTTCTATTTTATACTTTTTTTTTTGGTCAAGAATTTTACACTTTTTTTTTGGATTTTTTTTTAATTTCGTGCCTTTTTTTTAACATCCTTATTTATTAATTTTGTTACGTCTGCAGCAACTTAACCTAATTTTTTCCCGCTCATTTGCTTTATTAGGTTTGCAATTATTTAACCTAACAAATTCCATCTAAAAAAATGCATTGCACACCAATTTCATTCCTATCCGCTTGCCTTTTTTTTCGAAGAAAATATTTTCTACCATATTAATGATCTTACGGGTTAAAGATTATTTATTGGTCTCTATTATAGTCGAGAAAACTCGTGCGACGCACGGGTCAAAAGTCTAGTTATTTATTAATTTTATTAGGTCTGCAGCAACTTAACCTAATAATTTCCCTCTAAAATGCTGCATTAGGTTAGCAGCAATTTAACCTAACAAATTTCATCTAAAATGCAGCGCACCAATTTAACCTAACAAATTCCCTCTAAAATGCAGCAATCCCTAATATTTCTCCTCACTGAAGAACTTTTCATTTCTATCCTGTTGTGTGATCGTTTGTATATATCTATTGTTTTTGTAGACTTTTTTTTGACAAATTGTTGTACACTTATTTAATACGTTTACAAACAGAATACCCTAATTTCCATGCAAACTCGGCTACCCTAATTTCTATGCAAACTCAACTATATATAGCAAACCCTAAACAGTGTTTCTCTAAAAAAAAAAACTAAACCGTGGTAAATTACACATACAACATAATCCCTTACTTTTTAATCTTATTAGGTTTGCAGCAATTAAACCTAGAAAATTCCCTCCAAATGATCCGCTTTAATTGCTAAGTGCTTACCTTAATTATGTACTAGAACGCCGACCCGTGCGTCGCACGGGTCTTTTAAAATTACAAACTGTAGTATATTTTGAACAATCGGTATTTAGTTTTTTTTAATGAGAATAGATTTCTTTTAATGATGAAGGAATATAGTTTGTTATTAACATATGAAACTATATCATATTTTTTGTATTAACCATCTGGTTCGAAGAAAAAAGGAGATATGGTAATCTGGAGTTCGGTCGAAAAGTAAGAAAAGTTTGACCAAAAATTGTCCTCCTAAAATCAAATTCAAGTTATCTTGAACAATTCATTATTTATGGAATTCATTAACCATTCAAACCCAATTGTTTGATTTATGAAACATTATCATATGACATTTACGATTGCAATGAGAATAGAAAATATAGAGGTGGAAGACAATACATTAGAAGAATCGTCTTTAAAAAAAAAGATTGATGGAGAGCATCAAGATCCATTCACTATGCTCGTTTGGTGTGACCTATATTCCCTTTTCTCTTCTCTTTTCACTTGACTTGGTTGATGGAGTAATCACAGCTTTCAAACAATCCTATACAAAACGATAAAATTAAAATTAAAACAAACTTTGAATTTCCTTTGTGTGTGAGATGGAAACAAACTTACATCGTAGCCTAAAAGCAAAGTTGGATTATTGTAGAACCATTAAATATTCGGTAAAGCACCCAATATAACAACATAACATTGATTTCAAATAAGAAAAGAATACACCAAGTCGATCAATATCATAGTTGATTCTTAGAACCACCTAACAATATGAATATTAATTGATACCACAACATATAGGAAGAGATAAACAAAATATTAAGCACTAAACAGAACAAACAAAACTATCATGCAAATGTTTGGAAGGAGGACAATAAACATTGGCACATTGCTGCAACGTTTAAGAGTATGGCTTTGTACAAAAATGTATGACATAACACAACCAAGATCCTTAAAGCACAACTTACACCAGGTATTGAGGAGAGGATGAGGATATAGGACGCCGAAGTTTGGCTCACAAAAGACTCATGTCCACATTGTACACACCAGACAAAAAACATACTGAGCTATCAATTTCTTTCGAAAGGATAATCACAACTAACTATTATAACACCTTTAGATCCTATTAGAGAATCAATGTCAACTGATTAGCACAACTACTATTAGTTACTATGCACATCTTTTTACAAATTTTTCTTCGCATGCTTCTAGTTTTTGATAACCCAATTCTTTTGAATTTCTTTATAAGTTATGAAGATACTTTTTTATGGAAGAACACTATAGTTAAAACTATTAACTCCTCAATGATAGCTGTATAAACAAAAGTAGAACCAACAGAGTCCTCGAAATAGTTTCTAAAGAGCAATACATATTACAATATTTGACCAAAAAAATAAAATATTTGTGTGACAATATTATGGTCTTGGTCACACGGCTAAAGCATAGGATCATAATAAATTACTTTTAAGTTAAATAAATATGCATAGATATAACATGGCTTATAAAAACATACACGTACATAAGTTAAATGGTTAACATATGATAACTTTTGTAAATGTATTTTGCATCACATTGACTTCAAGCATATGACAGTCATAGCTATAAAGGCTAAAATTGTTTCCATAAAAATAAGGGAAAAAGACTAAATAAATTCAAAAGCAACAGAAATGTTTCTTAATTAAGCTAGAAATGAAGCAAAAACAAAAAGCAAAGATTATACATGAAAAAGGGTAAGAAAGGCATATCATTAAACTTACGATCAGAGGACCTAATGAAAATGACAGGCTGATACATAACTATTGCAAAGGAGTTAACATATACTTAAGTAGAGGAAGTAATATAGACATACCATAGTCCATAGAAGACTTGATGGAAATGAGTCATTACAACAGTCATGTTTACCAGGAACTTCATTGGAGTATCAAATATCCAATAAGTTATGTTCTTGCCAACCATGTACTTGATAATAATGCCAAATTGACTGATGCCAAAAAAAACATAGGGATCCCATTAAAATCATGTAGTGTTTGCCAACCATTAGTTAAAAAAATATGACAGCATGGTTAGCCAAGCATTTAGCCAACATGACAGCACCCTTAAAAAAAATCAAAAATATCAACAAATATGAAAAACATCGTATAGCATACTATTAAGAATTTAAATGATGTAAGTCACCAAAACAATTTACCAATGACATATAATAATAGCAAAAAGATTCAAGTCACCAAACATTTAATTAGCACACTTTATTTCATATGGTACAAAAATTTAAAAAAAGTAACCTAGAATTGCATACTTTGTTATATACTTGGTTCTATATATGTACAACCGCAGAAGCTAATAACAACAATGACATTCGAAACTTAATAGAATCAATGTTAAATAAAAAGGATTCAAGAACAAACACTTCAAGATGATCATCTCATCACTTAAACAATATAAATTCATGTTTATATATGATGCAAACAACCACACTCTGATAAAACTCATACACAACACAAAAATTACAACATTTGAAGAATTATTGTATAAGGCAACTGGACATGATGAGTTTATACTTACTTCTTCAATATTGTACTCATCGTAATACAATACTTGATCCACAACTTGTTAACCAACTTTTCTAACTCAATGACTGGAAGAATCATTATGTGATTACACGAAAGAACATCTACCACCATCAAAATCCTCCCTACCTGCTCCAGCAAATCTGCAATCCCTTGCGGTCGTATCAGATTCAATTATATAACTGATATAGCAAAACCGCACAAAAATCTGAAACCAATTTAATATTATTTAAGAAAATAATGTGAAAATAATGACTAAAACTGAAACCAATTTAAGATTATTTGTGAGGAATTGTCACCTTCCGCCACTGACTTCGCTCCATCTGATCACACATTCAAGAATTCTGGTAAACTATCACTCCTCATTCGATTCCGCTCCATCTGATTACATATTCCGGTAAACTATCACTCCCCATTCGCTTCCGCTCCATCTAATTACATATTCTGGTAAACTATCTTTATTTATTTTGTAAATATCACAGAAACAAATTTCTAAACTCACAGTTCTTAACCAATAATCAATTGCACCATTCTTGAGGCACCAAACATTCATCATCAATTCCCAAACCATTTCAAAAATCAAAACTCAAAAACACAACAATAAACAAATGTCATGAAATTTACTAAGAGAGGAGAAGAACTCCCCAAGATCGATACCAGAAACGCAACTGTTCGTTCATGACAAACATACTGATAGTGAAACAGAACCGAACAGAACACCAAAGGTGAGACAGAAGGCGAAATCGAAACTCTACTGAAGGTGTGGAAGGGAGCAACCGCAGCTGCCGGCGGCGGTCAAATCCTTGTGGGGTACTGTTCATCGAAATCACCTAATCAGAGATGTCATAATCAAAACGTGAGATTAATTCAAATGAAATGTAACCAAACCAATATTTATTTTAAAAAAATAAAAAGAAAACAATTACAATGATTACTAAAAAAAGACTTTGATAGATCGATAAACAGGAGAAAGGGAATTAGGTCATCAAATCCAACAGATGAGTATTCTGAAGAATAACAATCTAGATCATGATAATCACCGTCTGATGAATTTTCTGAAATCCCTCTGATTTCTCTTCTCGGTTGAACAATCACCTTACACAAATCTCTTCGCTTCATCAGATTCAACATTTAAAAAAATCTGACCAACCATCACTCGATCTCCTTCGCTTCAGCTTCGTCACGTTGCGTTGCCGTATCAAATTTGCGATGCATACCGATGAGAGGGAGAGAGAGAGAGAGGGAGGGGCGTTAACAATTGATAAGAGAAGTGATTGTGGGAGCTGTTAAGAATGAGAGAAAATATGGTCATGGGAAAGAGAGAAAATTTGAATATGCATGGAGAAGACAAACGCCACGTTGGGAATAATTAGGGGGGAAAATTAGGGTTGATGACAGCTTTAGGGGATAAGCTTTAGTAAGTAAGATAACCAAGTTTACATGGAAATTAGGGTAGAAAATATTTGCTTCATAAAAGAAAAGGCAAGAAGATAGGAATAAAATTGGTGCGATGCATTTTTTTAGATGGAATTTGTTATGTTAAATAATAGCAAACCTAAAAGTGTAGAAAATATTTGCTTAAAAAAAAGGAGGATAGGAATAAAAAAAAAAGGAGGATAGGAATTCAAAAAAATAATAATAAGGATTCGGCTGGCCAAAAGGAGGATAGGAATAAAAAAAAAAGGAGGATAGGAATTCAAAAAAAAAAATAAGGATTCGAAAAAAAAGGAGGATAGGAATAAAAAAAAAAGAGGATAGGAATTCAAAAAAATAATAATAATAAAGATTCAGCTGGCCAAAATTATAGCAAACTTGATAACAAAATTCGGCTGGCATTAATTAAGTAAGATAATCAATGACTAAAATTGAATGGCGCCTAAATGTGCAAGATCCAATGACTCAGAAAAGTGGAGGGAGAAATGGGGGGAAAATATTAGGGTTAGAAATAGCTTTAGGGGTTAAGCTTTATTATTTAGGGTAGAAAATATTTGCTTCATAAAAAAGAAGGCAGGAATAAAATTGGTGCGATGCATTTGTTTTAGATGGAATTTGTTATGTTAAATAATTGCAAACCTAAAAGTGTAGAAAATATTTGCTTAAAAAAAAGGAGGATAGGAATAATAAAAAAAAAAGAGGATAGGAATTTAAAAAAAAAATAATAAGGATTCGGCTGGCCAAAAGGAGGATAGGAATAAAAAAAAAGGAGGATAGTAATTCAAAAAAAAAAAATAAGGATTCGAAAAAAAAGGAGGATAGGAATAAAAAAAAAAGGAGGATAGGAATTCAAAAAAAATAATAATAAGGATTCAGCTGGCCAATATTATAGCAAACTTGATAACAAAATTCGGCTGTCATTAATTAAGTAAGATGATCAATGGCTAAAATTGAATGGCGCCGAAATGTGCAAGATCCAATGGCTCAGAAAAGTGGAGGGAGAAATGGGAGGAAAATATTAGGGTTAGAAATAGCTTTAGGGGTTAAACTTTATTATTTAGGGTAGAAAATATTTGCTTCATAAACAAAAAGGCAGGAATAAAATTGGTGAGATGCATTTTTTAGATGGAATTTGTTATGTTAAATAATTGCAAACGTAAAAGTGTAGAAAATATTTGCTTAAAAAAAAAGGAGAATAGGAATAAAAAAAAAAGGAGGATCGGAATTCAAAAAAAAAAATTAATAAGGATTCAGCTGGCCAAAAGGAGGATAGGAATAAAAAAAAAAAGGAGGATAGGAATTCAAAAAAAAAAAAATAAGGATTCGAAAAAAAAAAGGAGGATAGGAATTCAAAAAAAAATAATAAGGATTCGGCTGGCCAAAATTATAGCAAACTTGATAACAAAATTCAGCCGGCATTAATTAAGTAAGATGATCAATGGCTAAAATTGAATGGCGCCTAAATGTGCAAGATCCAATGGCTCAGAAAAGTGGAGGGAGAAATGGGGGGAAAATATTAGGGTTAGAAATAGCTTTAGGGGTTAAGCTTTATTATTTAGGGTAGAAAATATTTGCTTCATAAAAAAAAGGTAAGAGGATATGAATAAAATTGGTGCGATGCATTTTTTTAGATGGAATTTGTTATGTTAAATAATTGCAAACCTAAAAGTGTAGAAAATATTTGCTTAAAAAAAAAAGGAGGATAAGAATTCAAAAAAAAAATAATAAGGATTCGGCTGGCCAAAAGGAGGATAGGAATAAAAAAAAGGAGGATAGGAATAAAAAAAGGAGGATAGGAATTCAAAAAAATAATAATAAGGATTCGGCTGGCCAAAATTATAGCAAACTTGATAACAAAATTCGGCTGGCATTAATTAAGTAAGATGATCAATGACTAAAATTGAATGGCGCCTAAATGTGCAAGATCCAATGGCTCAGAAAAGTGGAGGGAGAAATAGGGGGAAAATATTAGGGTTAGAAATAGCTTTAGGGGTTAAGCTTTATTATATAAGATTTCCTTCCAACACTTATTCAATTTGAAATTCAAAATTTTTTGTTAGAAACCATGAATTGCATTAAATTACATCTACTGCTATAACCCGTGGAAAATACACAACTCTTCAATCAAGCACACATCTTCAAAATAATTAATACATTGTATAAGATCTCTTATGTTATTAAATTCTATGATATATGCAGATATGCTATGTATTTAGTTGGAAAAGTATATTATTACTTTTAATAAATATCAAAGTGTAATTATTCTATTTAGAGTTGTACGTGTAATTTAGAAATTCTATTAATTGAAGTGACTTTGTTTTTCATGTTAGTAGAAATTTAAAACAATTATTACAAGTCAATTTTTGATGTTTAACTATAAAAGTAATAAATAAAATTGACCCGTACAATAATATAATATTGTATTCTTTTTATCTTTTTTCTTTATAATTTTTTTAAAAAAATGAGAAGATAATGCCCCAATAATATATTGTTATAAAATAAAATAACAGTCTTTAATTGATTAGTTTTTCAAAACTAAAATGTAAAATTTAATAAGATTCAAGTGTCATTGAAGGACATAGTAAAACAAATTTGATTGTAATATTGTATCTCTAATAATCTAATTTGTGTTTATTGATCAACCCATGATCTTACAAGTTAAAGATTATTCATTGGTCTCTATTATAGTCGACAAGACCCGTGCGTCGCACGGGTCAAAAGTCTAGTAAGAGTAAATTACACTCCTCCTCCCCTAAAGCTTGAATTACACTCCTCTCTCATCTTATGTTAAAATATACATTCATCTCCCTTGGAAAGTAAAATTTATATTCCCCTCCTTTATAAGATGCTTGAATTACAACTTTCTCCCTTAATAATTAAATATGCACCACACTTTAATCTATTTTTAACATAAATAAACATTTTTATGATATATATTAATTTTGAACTACTATTTAAGAAAAATAAATTCATTTATTTTATTTTTTTTGCACAAGCTAAAATGAGATATATTAATATTGTGAATGAAACACCCTGCACAAGATGTGCAAAAAGTGAGACACCGCTAAATATTTACAGACAACCTGGTGCCAAAAAGATAGCACCCTCAAAAAATAAACAGTAAGAATTACTGGTGCACTACCATACAAAGGAGCGGACATGCCCACCAGTCATAATAATTGTAATTAAAAGAAATGATATTTGCTTTCATCCACAAAAAAGAATAACGTTTGATTTTCTCCAAAAGATTGATAGAATGTAATGCCTCGATTTGGAAGATACGTTTGTTTTTGTCTTTCCAAATTACCCAGACACAAGCATACCAAATAGCTGTATAATAAGAGTGTGTACATCGAGGGAAACCCGCCATAGAGCAAAACTGAATGTGGTGCTGACGTAGATCATTAGAATAAACCAAAGACAAGCCTAACCAAGCTGCTACCAAGGACCATAAAGTAAAGGAATTTCCGCACCATAAAAATAATTGACTTGCTGTTTCGGTAACATCACAACCAATCACGCACAAAGAATTATTTACTTGGAGTATATTTCTTCTTAACAAGTTACCTCGAGTCGGAAGTCGGTTGCGTAGGAGGTGCCATACAAACAGAGACACCTTTGCTGGTATGTACCTGTGCCACACCTTGTCAACGAGACTCCTGTCCAAATGATCCCCATGACTAGTAATGAAGCGATATGCCTCCCGCACCGAGTACCCATGTACAGTGTCAAGAGTCCATCTCCATTTATCAGTAGCATTAACCTGTAAAACAAAGTTATGTAATAAAAGTGAACACTCCCTCACACTCTCCTCCTCCCAAGCTAACAAACGCCTTCG
Organism: Medicago sativa; assembly: GCF_051527215.1. Lineage (NCBI taxonomy): Eukaryota > Viridiplantae > Streptophyta > Magnoliopsida > Fabales > Fabaceae > Medicago > Medicago sativa. The sequence continues at coordinate 31,855,490 of NC_140755.1, read as the reverse complement.
CCACACCCACGCCCCTCCTCCGTCTTCCCAACCCTTTCTCTCCACATCGGCCATCGTACAATCCTTATTAACCGCCAAATCAAATAGTCGAGGATATTTGTATCACAAAGGCGACTCCCCGACCCAATGATCATGCCAAAATAAAGTGCCTAGGCCGTTTCCCACTACTCTTCAAATATTTCCATCAAACCAATTCCCTACTCCTTCACCTACCCCCCCACGAACATTACATAACATCCTCCACCACACTGAACTATGTCTACCCCCCTCCCTCAACCGGCCATCCTCCTCTCCGTAACGTGCTTTTAAAACACGGTACCACAACCCCTCTTTGGCCACCAACATCCGCCAACACCATTTCCCTAACAAGGACAAATTAAACTCTTTCAACCTTCTAACCCCCAACCCTCCATCCTACTTTGGGACACAAATGTCATCCCATTTAATCCAATCAATTTTTTTATCGTCCTCACTCCCACCCCAAAAAAATCTATTAAAAATAGATTCAATAAGAGAAATTATACCTGCTGGAGCCTTGAAAAAGGAAAGAAAGTAAACCGGAAGCGATGACAGGACATATTTCAACAGTATCAGACGCCCTCCGAAAGACAAGAACTTATTATTCCAAGAAGATAAGCGAGCAACTATACGGTCAATCACAGGTTTCCAAAAGCTTAATTTTCTAGAATCCCCACCAATCGGAAGTCCCAAGTACACAAACAGAATGGTTCCCCTTCTACATTTCATAACCAACGACTCATTAACATTGACACCAGTAAGCATACTTTTGTGAAAATTGACCTTTAAACCAGACATTTCCTCGAACAAAAGCAACACCGCATGCATGGAACGCACATTTAACCAACTCTTTTCACCTAGAATGAGGGTATCGTCAGCGAACTGTAAGTGTGAGAGCCGTTCCTCCCCATTTCGGCCCACCCCATAACCTTTGTAAAGTTGTGCTTCCACCATTGCTTTCATCAAGACATTAAACCCTTCGGCGGCCAACAAAAATAGAAAAGGAGATATGCCATCTTAAACTCATCTGTAGGGCTGCCATTTACAAGAATCAACGCTGTTGCCGTGCCCACACATTCTGATATCCATTTCCTCCATAAAGTTGGAAAGTTCATATTGCTCATTACTGAATCGAGGTAATTTAAATCAACCGAGTCATATGCCTTCTCGAAATCAACTTTAAATAAAAGAAGCTCTTACTTAAGGCGCCTAGCTTCAACAACTGATTCATTTGCAATAAGAATTCCATCTAGTATTTGCTTCCCTTTAACAAAAGCGGATTGAGAGTCAGATATCACACTACCAAGCACGCATCGTAGTCTATTCGCCATAACTTTCGCTAGCACCTTATACATACACCCAACAAGAGATATTGGACGAAAGTTATTCAAATATTGAGGGCTGCTCACCTTTGGAATTAATGCAATAAAAGTAGAATTTACGCCTTTCGTCAGTTTACCGTTTCTATGAAATTCCACGATAAACCTCATGAAATCTTCTTTCAATAAATCCCAAAATTGTTTTATGAATCCGAAGTTAACAACATCCGGCCCCGGGCTTTTAAAGCTGTCACAATCCCAAACCGCCTTTTTACCTCTTCTACCGAAAAAGGTTTTGTTAAGTTTCTGGCTTCAGCAACAGACAACTTTCGGAAAGGAAGATTAGCCACACCTGGCCGCACCACATTAGTAAGTCTGAAATGATTTGAAAAATGATTGAAAACCTCCGCCCTGATGTTATGAACCCCTTCGATATTGACCCCATTTACATTTACCACATTAATATTATTTCGGCGACGGCGGTTTGACATAACTCCATGAAAGAATTTTGAATTCTCATCCCCTTCTTGTAACCAATTCAATCGAGATTTCTACCAACTGATACTACACTGAATTCGAGATAAAGAATGCAAATTTACAGATAGCTCCTGGAGTTCCTTCACTTCCTCTTCCAATAGCGTGTCTTCCTCTGCTTTGGAATCAAAAAATAAAAAGCGGTTTTTAACTGACGTAATCTTACCCTCCATATTCTGAGTATGTCGTTGGTGCCATTCCTTTAAACTTGTTTTCATCATTTTCAACTTCTTTTTCAAGATAAACCCACCCCAACCGTTCACATCGAAAGAATGCCATTGCTGATTCACAAAATCACTGTACCCAGAATAATCTGCCCAACATTTAAGCATCCGCAAAGGTCGGGGTCCCCAATTAGCTTCACCGACCACTAACACCAAAGGAACGTGGTCGGAGAGACCACGTTGATATGCTACCTGGATACAATTAGGCCATGCCTCACACCACTTTTCTGACAACAAAAAAAGATCAAGTCTGCTCATTGAAATATAGTCACCGCGATACCAGGTAAATAAACGACCACAGATAGGTAAATCTATCAAGTATGTGTCAGTAATAAATGTATTAAACATGTTCGCTTCCAACTGTCTGAACACCGAACCCCTCCCTTTGCGTTCCTCCATACCACAGACGGAATTAAAATCCCCACAGAGACATAAACACAACTCGGCTTTACTAACTACAAAGGAAGTGAGCTGCTCCCACAAGCTCCTTTTTGCCAACATATCGCAAGGCGCATACACATTAATAATAACAATATCTTCACCAGTATGAATAACCCTTCCGAAAATAACAAGAACATGAGCAAAACTAGTAGAGGACCACACTTCAATTAGAGAATTATTCCAAACTGTTATCATACCTCCTGAAGCGCCTACCGACGGCTGAAAAGAATAACCAAAAAGGGTGTCACCCCATATTGATTTTATCAAATTAACATCTACAAGTAAGCTTTGATTCCTGAATACACAACACAAATGGATTATTCTCTTGAACGAAACGACGAACCTCCACCCTCTTTTCCACTCCACCTAACCCCCTCACATTGTAAGATATCACTTTCATTGTTACCACTTTCCACCCCCACCCCTTCGCCATCTCTCCATTCAACACCCATCACCAGTAGGCCACCCCCATCCATCACTCTCTCCCTCCAACTCACACCACCTGCTGCCCTCCATCCCCTCCTTCCTTCCTTAGACAATAAGTTAAAACTATTATTAGGATCACCTGTATAGGTCAATCCAATAACCCGCCCTATCTCTTTGACATCCGCCTTCACCACTTCCTTTTTTCATGCATAACCACCCAATTTTCCCAATCCTTGTTAATAGAAGAATTGGAATTTTCAGAAGACTCTGACAAAGGAATAATAGCTGCCTTTGAATGTGAGGATTGTTTGCGTGCTTTCCGATACCTTTCTTGCTTCTTCAAATTTTTTAACACTTCTCTTCTGTCACCAGACGACAAGCGTGCAACTCTTTTTAAAAACCCAGCAGAGTGCTTGAGTTTTTTAGAATGTGCTTTCGATTGCTTTTTCATTTCAGGAGGAGCATCTTTCTCACAATTAATCTCATGCAATTGTTCTCCTTCATTTAATACCTTGGATGATGAAGCTACAACGGCTGCACCTTTGGACAAATTAGGTAGCCACTCTAAACTCCAAGGGACGCATGGATTGGTCTACACTTGACTGCCATTCTGCTGCTTACTATTAATAGGTGCTTTAGCATCAACATTATCTAGAGAAAGTACTGGTTCCAATATAAAAGGTGCTGCAATTTTCTGTTTCTGTTTCTTGCTAGTTTCCTTAACCACGCCCTTGGTAACATGTAACTCATCAGCATCTGCTAAATCAAAATGTTCCCCCTCCTTTTTCCTTTCATGAGTGCTCCATTCCTTGTGTAAATCGGTCACCAAATCATCTAGCTCCCATTCCCCTTGAACCTCGTCCAAACCGTTATCAATATTTGGTTGGTGTAACACTTCCGGTCTTGAATCGAATTCCTCTTCGGACAAAAAAGCATCTTCCCCTAAATTCCACCCATTCCTCCACCAACTTAATACTGTAATTACTGCCGTCGATGATAAAGTCAGAAGACGTATTCAATATTTCCAATTGAGTCATGGAAATAAGAATACGTGCAAAATCAATCCTAGATTTATCCACTGTACATGCATCCGCTCGGACAAACCTTCCAACATCCATCACACACAATTTGAAAAACACTTCGTTCCATGCATGAAAAGGTACTCCATACAATCTAACCCATGCCCCCATTCATATTTTACGTCCTCCGCCGACCACATGTGAATATTATTAAATAACATACCGAAAAAATGAATTGCGTCGTTGAACACATGCCAAATATCCTCCCCATTTGGACAATACAAAAATACTCTATCACTGCCCATTGGAATTACCGCCACATGATTGAAACCGGCATCTATTACCTTTTGTTGCAACGCCAATGTCGAATCCTCCCCTACCACGTTAGCTACCATGCCTGAGCTTGCCCACATGCGATCCGCCAACACAGATGAATACTTTGGAAAGAAACTCGCAGCATCATTTTGTTTCCGAATGGGAAACCTACCTCCTGTCTGTACCGCACCGGCCACTGGACCCTTCTCCTCCTTTTTGTTAGCGTCTGCAGCCTTCTTTCCCGCCTTCGCAACCACCACATCATTTATTTATAATTTAAATGTCAGTGATAATTAAATTTAAATATTTCGCTATTTATTTTATAATTTAAAGTATAAAATTAACTTTTAAATAACCATGCTTTATTGTCTTTAGTAATTTTTCACATATTTTAATTTTATTTTGAGTTTTTTCATATTTTATTATAGAGTTTAAAACTACACATTAATGAAATTGTGAATAAAAAATAGCGAAAAAATACGTATTTAAATTTTGATTATATTAAAATAGACTTGCAATACTATTTTTTTTCTAAAGTGTGTCAGCTTTTTATTTTTTGTTAGATTATTAGAAATAAAAAAAATATTGAGGGAGTAAAGTTTTCGTCACTCAAACTTTGACTATAGACAAAAATTAAAAACTTCTGCGATCTTTTATATTATATTTTTGTAACAATTTAGTGATTTATTCTCTTTTTTGTTTAGTTATTTTATCACTACACCAAAAATAAGTGGTACTGATGTAAAATATAGAATTTTAACTCTTCCTTTGTAGAAGGAAGAAAAAAAAACGTGCATCCAAAACAAAGTTTAGAATAATTTTCCAACCGCCAATTTGTCAATATTGGCCAATGTGTTCAAATGAAGGTACTTAACACGTGACATGTCGATAAGGTAGAAGGAAATGCACATCAGAAATTAATGAAGTGTTAGTCGGTTATGATTTGATATGATTCTCTGGATATTATTTTAAGGAACTTTTTTTAATCAAGATCTTGCAGTAACATAGTTTCACGCATGTGTCGGTGTGTGTGGGGGACAACAATTTATCATAAATCATTATTAGGGCGTTTGTAATAGTCAAAAGAAGGAGTATACATACTGAAATTGTTATCCATACATATCAAATCCTCATAATCCTCTATCCTTTCTTCCAATCGAGAGGCAACTTCCAGTGTATGAGGCTATATAAGAAGAGAAATAATAATTAGGATCTTATATGCATTATGTAGTCCAAGACTAAACATATAGAGAAGAACAATGAACTCCATGATTTGATATGAAAAACACCAAACCCATGAATATGATTATACCGTCTCAAATTCCCGCACCATCTGTGTTGTTAAGAAAGTGACCTCTTAAATGAATAAACGTATAAGCATAAAGAAACAACATTTAGACGGACCTCAAATAACCTTAACAAATCTTCCTCAACGACACAAAGATTTATGATAGAATTATCAGAAAAAATTTCGGAAAAATTAGACGTAGAATTATCATTAAGAAATAAATCAAAGACAAACATCAACACAAATAAATTGACTCATGATAAGATGTTGGATTGCTCCATAATCTCCATAACTAAATTATAAAAGCCATGGACATATCCTTTGACGTCTAACCCTCATACTCTAGGGTCCCTAATAAATTAAAGACTCTTGAGCATAAGTCATATGTAATGATTCAGTTAAAGCGCAAAAATTAGTTTATGAATCCTAACCTAGTTTAGTATAGAATTAATCAGCGAAGCATATATAAAGGAAATATAATTCAATTCATAATAAATAAAAACTTTATTAATTGAATCCAACAAAATAAAAGGTTCATCGTAGAACCATAATCAAAGAGGTTTAGTTGCACATGACAACAAATATCATTAAAAAAACAATAGAAAAACATACTAATAGAGAATGATGAAGAATAATATGGAAGTCTCTGGAATAATAAAGAATAATGTGGAAGTCTCTAGAACACCAAAGAATAATAAGGAAGCAACTAGACACTCTAAAATTAAGCACTAGGGAAATCTTAAGGTTTCTAGATCCTTCTAGTCCTATGAACTAGAGCATCCATATCTCTATACTTTTCTTCATAAAGTAGTATAAATAAGGCACACCATTAAGTGTTTAGGCTTACTCAAGCATTGAAGCATTCGAATAATATAGACTTTTCTTTGAGAATATTAGAGAGTTTCTCTATTTTCTCTATCCTTCCTTTTGACCCTGAGCCAGATTTGGCATCAGAGCTGGTTACGATACCTCGGAGTTGAGTTTGAGCGAAGAAATCAACGGAAAGTGAGTTTTCAAGCGATCAAGGAGTTGCTTTCTTAAAACTTTGCGGCCATTTGTTCACAAAACTACCTCGGAGTTGAGTTTGAGTGAAAAAATCAACGAAAAGTGAGTTTTCAAGTGAACAAGGAGTTGCCTTTGTAAAACTTCACTTTGCGGCCATTTTGTTCGCGAGACTAACACCATCATTTTGTTTGGGAAGTGAAGAAAACCCTTGGTTAACAAGTCTTCACCACCAACAAAACTACCACTCACCACTACAATATTCACCAAATAGTTTGTTGAACCACCATGGTCAAAAATGCCACCTTGAAGACAAAATGAAATAAGTTTGCAAGAGATGGAGATGGAAGAAATGAGGCGACAAATTCAACAACTACAAGAGACCGTCAATTCCCAACAAGTCATATTGTAAGCACAACGAAGAAGAGTTGTTGATGATGGCTCCGATAGTGACCCTTCATCATCTAGAAGAAGTCACTCACACCGATGTCAACTTCAGATGAATGATATCAAAGTAGACATTCCAGATTTTGAAGGGAATCTACAACCCGATGAGTTTGTGGATTGGCTACAAACTGTTGAACGTATATTTTTGTACAATGAGATACCAGAGAAGCAAAAAGTAAAGATTGTTGCTACCAAGCTGAAGAAACATGCTTCCATTTGGTGGAAAATCTTAAAAGGAAACGTAAGTGTGAAGGGAAAAGCAAGATCAAGAAGTGGAAGAAAATGCATCAAAAACTAACCCGTAAGTATTTACCTCCTCATTATTATCAACATAATTTTACACAACTAAAATTATCCAAAACATCTTCATACCAACATCTGTCCTCCACCAAAAATCACATTGATTCTCATAAACCACTAACCCATCAACCTATTTCCTCCTTTAAACCCTAACATAACACAATAAAAGAGAGAAATACCAAGATACCTAGACGTTTCATGTGTCAAGGGTATGGACACATAGCTTTAGATTGTCCAAATTGTAAATCCATCACCATCATTAATGGGGAGATACATGAAATTTTTGAAGAAGAAAAAGAAGACATCCACGAATTATTTGATGAAGAGACAATGGGAGAACCAATATATGATGAAGAATATGTTGGTGTTGATTTTCGCGAAGTGTTTAAAGAAGAGGGAAAAAGTGATCCAATATATGATGATGAATATGGTCCCGATGCATTGATGAAATGATTGAAAAAGAGGAGAATGACGAATAAATATATGACGAACAAAGACATGGTTTGTAATGTCATCATCGATAACAAAAGTGGTGAAAACATTGCATCAAACTATATAGAAGAAGAGTTAAAGTTCCCAAGGATTAATCACCCAGATCCATACAAGCTGCAATGGCTCAACAAAGATAATGAGGTAAAAGTATCTCAATACTCCATTATCTCATTTTTCGCTGACAAAAATTATAAAGAAAATTTATGGTGTGATGTTATTTTTACGGATACTTGAAGGCCTTGTCAATATGATCGTCGTGCATTATGTGATGGTTATGCCAACACCTACACTTTTGTGAAGGATGGGATTACAATCAAGTTGGCACGTCTACCACTCAATGAAGGAAAAGATGAATTCAAGCCACTTGGACTTTTAGTTGCAAAGGTACTATTCATGGATAAGACAAAGCTATACATGTCGCGTACCTAAATAAAATAATGTTTAAAAAAAAAAAGGTAATAGTTAAATCACACTTGCTTTGTAGATCGAATTAGAATGGGTAGGATGTAAATGCTAATGAGTTATTCGACATGAGTGTGCAATTGGAAGTGGTGGATCTGAAAAGGAACCATCAAGTATTTTATTTGCAATCCATTGATTTGCTGCTTCAGTGTAGTGCACTCCATCCCAGCTAATGTACTTTGAGGGATCTTCACAAGAACTTGTAACAATTTCTTTACCATTAATCTTTGCTTTATTTCCACAATAAACATGATAACCATCTTCATGATACCCACAACATATTCCAGAAGGGTCAACAAATCCTACAATTCAATTCAACAATTAAAAATTAAGGGGTCAATTACTTAATTAACTATTTTTTTAAGAAGGTAAAATAATCTACCCAAATTGTCAATCAAAAATAATTGAACATACGACCTTAAAAGAAGTATACTACAAAGTCTCAAAGTAATACCACCAGATCATGTCAAATGAGTTGATTTAATTAACTTCTTAAAGGTAACTATGATTCATTCAAATAGTTAACTTATTTTTTCAACAAATAATTTTCTATATAAAATTGTATTTGAGATAAAAGAGAATAATATAGTTAGTTCTCATTCTTAAGATACGTGTGAACATAGATATATTTATAAATTTTTAGCATAATTGGACTTTTTCAAGGACCCATAAAATATTTCTGACACATGATCGACTCTTTTAGGGATTAATTTATCTCACCGAATCAAATATCATTATTCAAGCAAAGTTATTAATATTTCTGACATTATTTCTTAAATGAACTAATTTAAATATTTCCTCAATTAATTCCTTTTGTGAAGACACGTGAACTAGCAATATTTTGCAACCATATACTCCCCCGGTCACATTTATAAGCAAAAAGTAACTTTTTAGATTCATTCAATAACTAATGTATTTGACCTATATATAGACCGGATACATTAGTTATTGAATGAACCTAAAAAGTTACTTTTTGCATATATATGTGACCGGAGGGAGTACTATAGTGAAGTAAACATGATAATTAATTAAACATGGTTCAGATTTATGAAGCATGAATATAGACACGGACACTGACACACTGATACTGTTAATAATCTAAAAAATTGTATAATTTAATGTAATTATATGTGTCGGTGTCGGAAACGATACGTGTCCCACACCAAAACATGCCTAATCCAAAGAGTGTCTGTGCTTCGTAAGTTCGGATTCAATGTTGATAAAGAGAATCATACCTGATTTATTAGCATTACTGATTAGCTCATACTTTGCAGAGAACATATCCACATATGTGAAAGAAGCATCATGGAACTGTTCCCTTAATTTGACAACTATATCTTTAAGCTTTTTATTGAACTCTTTGGCCAAGTCGTTCTGGGAATTGACGCAGCCATTTTGATCAAGATAACCAGCCACTTGAGTTTGGTTGTTTTGTGCATTGTGAATGGGCATTGCCACTGGAAGGCAACCAATCGGGCCTGTATTGTGTATCCAAAATTTCCTTGCTCCAAAACTATATAGTTTCTGCCAAGTAACATGGTAATTCTTATATAAATATTTGCTAGAAAATAGGCTATTGTATTAGATCTATAGTAAGTTAATTGCATCATATGTCAATGAATCTATATAAAAACTTTAAAAAATCTTAGTGTCAGAAATTTTTGCAATCATCTGACCACTTGTAATATTTAACTTACAACCTAAGATATGCTAACTGTGCTACTGGATGAGGTATGGATTTTAAGGTGAGAGATATCCACCACTTACAAATAAATACATGTTTATATCATATCTCATCAAATGTAAGACTGGCAACATGCCCCTCAACTCTAGGACTAGACAACAGGAGTGTTACCTGAGTAGTCTGATGGCGAGAGACTTGATAACAAGTGTCATAGTGGATCTTGAAATTGCGTTGATAATATCTTAAAATTTGGGTTGGGTCGGCTCGTTGATAACCATAGCTTTAAACAACGGGTTGGTGGAAAATTCTAATTTTTATGTTTGATGTAAGAGTTGGAGTACTACTATTACTAAAACGTTCATTGCTTATAAAATAAAATATATTGTAGCTTGCACACAAACCCTCTAGTTGTCTCATTCTAAAAATGAAAGAAAAAGCAAGAAACAGAACAAAACTTTTTAAGAACAAAGGTAAAAAAGTTAGCATATCTTATCACACTCATTACAAAAATTTATAACTAAAATTAAATGTATCAAAATTTAAAACAACTCTTAATAAAGTTTATCACTTACTTGAACTTGTTTTGCAAAATATTCCACAATGTTTACGATCAACGCTTGTGAATCTTCTTTTCCCACCTTACTAATGACATCACCAAGATCGTTTTGACCGATATCAATCATGTAGATAGCCTTTGCAAAGTCCTCTGGCTTTGGAAAGTATCTTCTGAAAGAACTTTCCTTTTCTGCAATGCCAATCAAAAGCTTACATTTTTTATGAAGTTTAATATCACTTTAATAAAACTGTATTCTGCATTTATAAGGAGATTAAACCTTCTGTAAAGAACTTCCCGGTGCGTGATTTGAACTGGTTAAACTGTTCTACTTGGATTTCAAGAGTGAAAGGAGTGCCACCATCGAAGTACGTCTTGTTTTGTCGCATAACGGTTGATGACCCTGCAGCAAAGTTTGCACCATGCCTATAACTTGTTCCAATTGAGTTTATATATGCGCTCAAAAATGGCATTCCAAGTTGCTTGGCTACATTGATGAAAAATTATTCACATTCACGAGTCTTAAAGCATGATTTCAAATATAATAACGGATCGATGAAAAAAATATAAATTCATCTATGTTCAGCAATTAATATATTTACTAACAGAACTATAGAATAAAACAAAGTTTCCTTTATTACCAATATTACATTGATCTAAGTAAGGTTTTGAATTTGAGCATTGTGAATGCAAAATAATTTGGTTGGAAATAACTCTTTACTGGATCCCTCCATTATAAAAAGAGTAAAAGGGCAACCCGGTGCACTAGAGCTCCTGCATATGCAGGATCCGGGAAGGGGTCCCACCATTTGGTGTATTGTACATAGTCTTACCCTGTTTTACACAAGAGGCTGTTTCTAGGACTTGAACTTGTGACCTTTCAGTCACATGACAACAACTTTACCAGTTGCGCCAAGGTTGCCCCTCCCATTATAAAAAGAGTAATCCATAAAAAAAGATGAAAGAATAGAATTGTATTATACCAATGAAATCTATAATAAGACGGCCATCAGAAGCTCTACCAACAGCTTCATGAAAGAAGGTTTCACCATAAGGCAAAATAGCAGGGTAAAATGCTGCTGACATACAGCCAGTATCTGAATTAGAATCACCAAAATTGAAAATAGCTTGAAATTCACATGGTTGTGAGGATTTGAATTCCTCTGCTTGGATACTTTGAAACAAACTGAGTAACAAAACAATAGAAGAAAACTGTGTGAGGGACCCCATTATTGTCACTGCACAAAGCCAAGTGAATTAATACAGAAGGAGAATACAATACTCTTATTGTATATGTATATATAGTTGTTATTTTTGAGCTTATACGTTTTAATATTTGAGTACACAACGGCTTGAAGTCACGGGCATTGCAAGCAATTGTTGTATAAAAAATTAAGGTAACGAAATCCAGTATGAGTAGCATTGACTCAATGCCACTTCTACAATATTTTTAGTCACATTATTAATTATAATGTTTCGTGTGATACTCGTGGTTGTCTTTTCTTAAGAAATTGATTTATTAGTGAATGAGGAAGTTCCCATATGATGTTAATTGGAACGACTTTTCTTTGAAAAGTAAGAAAAATTGGATCCTATCTTTTCTATTTTCGTAATGCTTTAAGCAAATGTTTTCTTTCGTCCCTAGGTATGATCTTTGATTTTCGGTTATAGAGAATATCTAAATCGAAATGTTTTCTTTCGTCCCTAGGTAGTTATAAGTTAACTACTGCTGACTTATAACTAGAAAGTTCGGCAACAGTTAACTGCCGCTGGGTTTTTTAGTCATTTATTTGCGTTTCTAAGACAAATGGGATGTCAGTCGAGATTAATTATTTATAAATAGAAGTGAGTACTTCGTATTTGAATGATCCAAAATACCCAAATCACTCACTTTACACAAACTTACTTCTCACTTTTCTCTCTGCACCTCTTACTAAAATTTTAAACTCTCTCTTCTCATCTCGTACTTCCCCCTTCTCCCTGTCTATGAATAATATATACGTGTTATGAGATCATCGTTAGGTTTTTTGATATGTCCAAAATTGAGAATTTTGTGTTTGTTACATGTAAAATTTAAATTATACTTCTAGCGAGATACTTATTCGCGAATCAAGTTGTTTCAGTTCGAGGTTAAGCCATTTCAAAAATCTCATAATAACGGTCAAAGTCACACAAAGCAAATTGAAAATAATACAACTTTTGAAAACCGTCTTCACAAACAGGGTTCCACTAGACGTGCCAATTTGTTTATCGGTGTTTTTGGTAAACAAAAGTGTTAATTTGAAAAGATTACTTGCAGGATCAAACTAGAAATCCTAGGACACGTTGTGCAATGTTTTTCCGAAAAGTGTTTGAATGTTCATCGTATTCTTAAGTTTGAATATAAACAAGATGAAGATTGATGTTTAATTCGACAAAATCAAACAATGTTTTAATCATTTGAAAGTAAAGTTGACTTTGAACATAAAAACAAATAAGTTTTAAAAGAAATTAAATTGCAATGCATTAATGAAGATGATTCATCAAATAAAACATATATTGTCTTGTTACTCTTTTCTCTTTGTAAGTTGGATTCTTCGAGCATGAATAACTACTATATATACATAAGAAAAACATATATTGTGTATATGATTTGTGACCCTTTTTTCATATGAAAAACTACTATATATACATAAGAAAATAACTAACAAACCAACGGTCCTAAACTATATGTCTTCAACAAACTTGGCTCTATTGCACATGTCTTGGATCTTTGATCTTTGCCTCTTCCGAGAGGATTTGAATTCCTCCTGTTTGAACTCAAAAACATGAAAATGTTAACCTTCGTCAAACTTTGTGGAATGCATTTGTATTCAGCCTACATCTGAAGAAAACTTCATTTTCGACAAACACTTTATCCTGTAAAAAACAAACACTTAGAAATACAGGCTAACACATTGTCAGAGAGAATTCGATCTTTTACTATCCAAATTGGGGATACTAGATGTCTACCAACCTCCAACTTGTGGGGGATATTGCACAATAAAGTACAAAAGGAACAAAAGCAGAGTAACACTGATAGCATGCAGTACAATCACCATTGTGTTAGCCTATTTAGTGTAGTACACCTAGCTATATTAGTGTAGTAGAATTCAGTTTTAGATAGTACAATCACAATGTATAAATACTTTTTTTTTTGAAGGAACAATGTATAAATACTTGATGTACTCTTTATTACATAGTAATGAGGGTGTGCACCTGCACACCCTGTGTTTTTTAAATTTACACATATAATCCTATGTTTTTTGCACTTTGCACACCCTGAAAAATCTGTTTGCACCTCTGATCCAATTTTCATCTTACAAAGAAATAAAAGAACTTAAAAAAAAGAAGTGAAGAAGAAGTGAGGCACGACTGACGAGACCGGTTCAAACGAACCCCAACATCTCTTTGCACATTCTGCACGTTCCCGCAATAAACTCTCTGGCGGTTACACTTCCCACGATTTCGTAACCGCCAGAGCCAGGTGTGCCTCCTCAACGGCTCTGCAGCTCTCCACCTCTATAAATAGGGGACTCAATGCAGTCCCCAAGGTAGAACTCTTTCTTCCTCTAAACCCTCACTCTCTGATCTCTACTGACTTGTGCGTCGGAGTGCCTGCAGGTACACACCCCCCATCCGCTCCAAGAAGCATTCTGACGTATTCCACCACCGTCACAACCACCACATTCAAAGCACCGGCAGTCACCTTCTGATCAGGTACGATCAGTGGCGCCGTTTGTGGGAATATATAAGCTCCCCCGTTTTTACCCCTAAAAACCAAAGCTTTCCATATAAAATACCATGGCTGCCAACAGTGCCAAATCCCAGTTACGGAGTGAAGTGCGCATTCCTCAACAGGATGGCATGACATCCTCACCGCCACCTGTGGATACACCCAGGGAGGAACCAACTCAAATAGTTCCTCTCCAGCAAAGGCCTCTGCAGGGTCCCAGCCACCCTACAGAGACACCAGAAGATGCAACAACCGTCGAACTCATCGGTAACCTGATCCGCACGGTTCAACGACAGACGTCGTTAATCGAGGAACAGAACCGCCGACTGATGGATCTGGAGCAAGCACGTCCAACCGTCCAAGCCAGGCGATCTCTCTCCCCAATACATAACAGACGAGGAGAGAACCCCAGCCGATCACGTTCCAGATCCCCCCGATATTCGGTGAGCATCGGATCTCCATCTTACACCAGGAGGTCAACAAGGAGATCCCCCCGACGGTCTCCACCTAGGAGATCTCCTCTAAGGCGGTCTCCACCCAGAAGATCTCCTCCAAGACGAACTTCATCAAGGAGATCCCCTCCACGTCGGACTCCTCCTAGGAGATCTTCACCCAGGCGCAACGGGCGTTCATGGTCACCTTCTAGTTCAGGGGACACTCACGATACCCGAACAGACTACAACGCTTACGGCCCGTTCACACGGCGTATCAGGGAAGCTCCCATACCTCGCGGACTAGAAAAGACACCGCAAATGGACTCATACGACGGGACTACCGATCCGGATGAGCACATCGAGAACATCGAAGCAGTTCTCACCTACAGATCGGTGCGGGGCGCCGTCAAATGTAAGCTCTTCGTCACCACTCTGAGACGAGGGGCGGTCACGTGGTTCAAGAACTTGAGGAGAAACTCCATCGACTCATGGAGCGACCTCTGCAACGAGTTCACAACCCACTTCACCGCGTCGAGGACGCAACCAAAAACGGTGGCTTCCCTCGAAGCCATCGTCTAAGGAAGAAGTGAACCCCTCCGAGACTACATCGAGAGGTTCAACAAAGAAGCCGTCCAGGTTGTTATACCCTAATTTTGGACCTAAAAATACCCGCTCAAAATATTTTTCCATCTTTGATATATGTCTATTACTCGTGAAAGAGTGCCAATTTGCTATCGTTTTACACTAATACTCTACCCTGCTTTATCTCCCAATTTAACTTTAAAAATCTTTTCAACTGTGTATTTGTCTATGTTTTCTTGCATTTAAAACCATCCAAATGTTTTTCTTGCATATCAAGTCATTTTGAAGTTGTCTCTGATCAATTGCATGTTTCTCTGCACTTTATTTCAATATTATTTGCAAAATTCATAACAAAGGGGTATTTTAGTCATTTCATGTGTCCAACTTCATTTTAATCCCTGAAAATTGTCTTTGAGTCATTTCAAGTTGTTTGTATAAGTCCTTGATTTAATTCATGTCAAAATCCCTTTTAAAAAATTACATTTGAGTCATTTTGAGTCATTTTAGTCCCTAGGGGCATTTTGGTCATTTCACATGAAATTTTGACAGAGAGAGGTTACTTTGAAGTGCCTCATTTATGTAGTTGGTTCATTTTAGTCCTTTTGGTGTTTTTTATTGGTTCCACTTTACGTTGTTTTCGAATTACATTTTTTACCCAATTTTATTTTTAATTGCATTTTAGTCCTTAAAGTCTTTACAATTTGCACTTTAGTCCTTTTTTCATTTCAGTCCTTTAAAGTTTGCATTTTTAGTCCTTTTTCTTTTCTTTCATTTCAGTCCATAAAACCTTTTTTTAATTTAAATTTTAGTCCTTTAGTCTTTAAAAAAAATTGCAGTCTAGTCCTTTTTTGAATTGCAGATTGGTCCCAAAGTCTCAGGAATTGCACAAAGGCCCTCAAGCCTAAAAATTCAGCAAGGGCGAATTACTCAAAGTCCAGGGACAGGTGTCACAAGCACACTGGTTAAGGCATCACACTTGTCAGCTATAAATACGACACAGTGTCAACAATTCCAATCATCAAGTGCCGAATCATCACAAACACCAAATTGATCCTCTCTCATCTCATCAAAGATCAAAATCATAACCGTTTTCAGGTTCATCAAGAACAATGAAGAATTCAACGAAACCCTAATTTTCCAGAACCAAAAATCAAGCTAAATTGAAGCAATTTCCTCGCAGTTCTCAGAGATTCACCACTGAATCATCATCATCGAACTTTAGAAACTGCAATTCAAGCACGAATTCAAAGAGTCCGTACGATCAGAGTGAGAGAAGTGAGAAGAAGAGAGAATCGAAGCAAGTTCTAAACCAGTGAAGAGGAAAGAGAGAAGAACACCGATTTATTTTCGGTTCAACTTACCAGAAGCTTTCACGGATCCTTTCGTTCGAACCTCAAAATCAAATTCAGGTAAACACAAGAAACTTCTTCGTTTTTCATCGCAAAAGCTCAACGAAGGTCCACAAACGTAAATAAACGGTGAATCAAAATAGATTAATAAGTCCTGAGACTTGTTCGTTTGAAAAAGATTCGAAAAGCTTGAAACCGAAACCCTAAAACATAAATCTACGAAGATTCACCGTTTATTTTGTAAATCCAAGCTCATATTCATAATCAGTGGAGAAAATAGTTCAGATTAGGGTTTCATTTCAAGAGGTTTCGAAAAGATTCGAAAACACAGAAACCATAGGATTCAAGTGTAGATCTGCTCATATCTAAGCCTCGTTTCGAAAAACTAATCAGCATGAAGAATAGAACAAATTAGGGTTTGGATCCATGAGGATCAAAGATGTTTGAGGTGTTGCCGGAATCTGGAATTCACGGCGGTGACAATGAAGATTCCGATGAATCTTCATCGTCTCCAGCCGTTTTATTCCAGAAACCGGCGGTGGAGAGATGAACACCGGTGAAGAGAGAAGTGAGAGCTTCTCTCACTAGAACGAGAGTTAGAGAGAGAAAGGAAAGGGGAAAATGAAGAGCACGTGAGAAGGAGGCTTATATAAGCCTCAAGTATGCATCCTCACCGTTAGATTTAGGGTTTGATGGAGCTGGATCAATCCAACGCTCCTGATGCGTTTGGATAGTCCAGATCTATCAAAGACCTTGGGCCTGGGTTTCTTTTTACTGGATTTTATTTTTCCTTTATTTTCTTGCTAGTTGCACCATGTTACTTGCTTTCGACACCCCTGTCATGCCCAAAATGTTTTTGAAAATTCTCTAAAAAATTTATAGGGACTTCTTGATATTTTGTGATGTTCTTGTGTTGGTTTTGCACTGAAAAGCTTTATAAAAATGTTGATACATTTTTCTTGCTTTAATTCTTTTTTGTTAAAAAGTGTGTGAAAAATGTGCATCATTTTAATTCCAATTCTTGATATGTGTTTGTGGCTTGTGATATATGGATTTATCTCTGTGGTGATGTATTTTTTTACTACTGGTGAATGTGTTATTATAAGTTGCTTGTTTTATAAGACATGTTAATATTTGTTTTTTGTGAGAAATAAATGTAAGGTATGCCTAAAATATATCATGATTCTTGACTTGAATGTGTTCTTATAATTCCCATATCATTGATTGTGATGAAACCTTTGAAAATTGTCATGATACGGGAACTATAGGTCATATACTTGTCTTGATATTATGATAAATCTTAGGAATATTTTGCTAAGAGTTTTGTCACCTCTTGTGTTAAGTTTTTGCTACTTTGTTTAAAATTTCTATTCTATTATGCCATATTATGTTACTAACCCTCTCTTCCATAGTTCATTCATAGCATTCTCATCCCATCCCTCTAGATCTAATTTTCTAGCAATTTGCATTTCTTGCAAAGAATTAGGATGTAAAGACCTAGGAATTTTGTAATTTTCTTTATATTTTTAATTTCTTGCCAGACCATAGCATGTAAACTAGGGCATATGTAAAGGACAATGGACTCTAATGATGTACACCGACACAAGCACCGACACATGCACACACATCACATGGTTACTTTAGGTGAATGTTTAGGGAATGTATGCCTTAGATGTATGCTTAGGAATCGCGATACTTAGAAAAATTCTCTTTTCCCAAAAATATGAATAACTTCACTCAAATAATTTTTTAAATAAACTTTGGGATCAAAATCCCATTGATTTTCCCTTTATTTTCTTAAACAAAAATCTTAATGAATTTTAATCATACTTTGACTTTTTCTTTGCAAAATAACTAATTTCACCTCACATTTTTCCAAACCTTATGCCCTTGAGGCCTCTCTCTCTTATTCTTCAAAATTCCATTTTCAAACTTAAAATCAATCAACAAAAACAAAAACATTTTTTTGGAAGAGAACTACGGTGGATTTGATCCCTTAAAAGGGTACGTAGGCAAGGAACCAATATTCCTTCAATTCAAATAAAACAAAATTCATACATCTTCTCTCCCCTCCAATTCTTGACTTAGTAAACTCTTAGGTGTAAATATCATTCTTCAAATAGCATTTAAAAATCAGGCGCGCGCGTAGAAAGTAAAGACGGTTCCTATAGGATACTATAGTCGTTATGGGTGCCTAACACCTTCCCGTAGCGAAAACAACTCCCGGACCTTGATTCTCAAGGGTTTTGCTTATTTTTTCCCTTCCCAAGAAAAAATGAGATATCAAAGGTTAAAAAGGTTCAAACTTAATCAATGTTTGACACCTGAAAAACCAAGATGAAACACAGGTCCGAGGCGCAAATGAGACAATGAAGCTATACCTCATTGCCAAAGGCCTGCGCGAAGAGACGGGCGTGAAGAAAGCTGTCCTTTTGGATCGCCCAAGGACTCTCAACGAGTTCCTAGCGATTGTGAAAATCTACATTGCCTATGAAGAGGCTTTGTATGCAGACAGCCTCAACAAGGTCAGGAAGGAGGAGCCTGCTGCTGAATCCTCCAAAAAGCCCTTCCATGAGAAAAAGAAGGAAGGCAAAGTTGCTTGGGAGAGCAAGAGGCCCAGTGGCCACTTCGTCGAGTACACTCCATTGGCCATGTCAAGGGAGAAGATCCTCGCTGAGATCGCTGTAGCCGATCTAGCAGAAGTTGGCATCAAGCCACCAAAGGCTCCATCTCTGGAGAGGAAGGGGATCGACAAAACAAAATATTGTTAGTTCCAAAAATGCCACAGACATACCACCGACGACTGCATCCATCTGAAGGACGCCATTGAACTCCTCATACAGAGGGGGTGGCTCAAACAGTACGTGAAAATTCCTGAAGCAGAAAGGAAAGTAGTCGAACTTGTTGGCGACGGTTCTGAGCCCGGACGGACCATTGCCATGTTCGTGGAGCACCTCGGCAAGTTCCCTGACAACATGGAAATCACCCCCTACTCATGCACCTGGGAGCAGTTCCCTACTGCCAACATCATCACAGGAGGAACGCTGAACATCTCCATGGGCTGCATGAAGAGGAAATTCGAGGAGCTCATGAGCGTCAATGCGATAGCCCCCTCCCTTCGTGAAGGAAGACCACCTTTGGCGTTCTACGACTCTGAACTACCTGGTGGGGCTTCAAATTCCGCCATTCCTTTGCTCGTGCAAGCATCGATGGCCAACACAGATGTCCGGGTCCTGATAGACATAGGGGCTTCATGTGACATCATGTACATCAGCCTGTTCAAAACTCTCCAACTAACGGAGAAAAACCTTCTCCCTACGTTGGGGATGAACTCTACGGCTTCAACGGCTCATCTACTCAACCATGCGGGTACGTGGAGCTACTGGTCTCTTTCGGCGAAAAGGAGGCCAAGAAAACAATAAAGGTCCCATTCTTGGTGATCGACTGTCCCTCTCTCTATAATTGCATTATAAGGAGAACTGGACTCGCCCAGCTAGGGGCCGCATGTTCAACCGCTCATCTGAAGTTGAAATACCATGCAAAGGATGGCATCATCGCCTCTCTCAGTGGAGACATCGAAGCTGTGAGAAGATGCTTCGTCCAAGCCAACAAAACCCAGAACTCGGTTTCCCAATCCAGCAAGCCTGCAGAGGACAAAGGGAAAACTGCTGCGAGCATTCTGGATGCCAACTTGGTCGAACTTGACCCCAGGTTCACCAAGGAAGACCTAAAGGAACAGAAACGGGAAAAGAAGGATCCGCTCAACACGAAACTTCTTAGACCTATTCTTGACGGTGAGTTCGAGCTGGTCCCTTTCGGAAGCGACCCCTCGAAAAACTTTAAGATCGGCAAGGATCTCCCCGAACTTGTCAAGAGCCAGGTGATCGCCTGCCTCAGAGAGAACGCTGACCTGTTCGCATGGAGTGCGACCGACATGCCCGGAATCGACCCTAGCGCCGCTTGTCACCAGCTGACAGTTGATCCCGGAGTTAGCGATGTTGCCCAGCGGCGAAGAAAGCAGTCTCCTGAAAAGTCGGAGGCTGCGGAAAAAGCTGTAAAAGACCTCCTAGAGGAAAATTTTATTTCTGAGGCCAAATACACTACCTGGCTTTCCAATGTTGTACTTGTCAAAAAATCTAATGGAAAATGGCGTATGTGTGTTGACTATACCGATCTTAATAGGGCCTGCCCTAAAGACGCATATCCTCTTCCTACCATCGATAAACTCGTTGATAATTCCTCTGGCTATAAACTTTTATCCTTCATGGAAGCCTATTCTAGGTACAATCAGATACCCATGGCTGAAGAAGATAAAACTAAAACAGCCTTCATGACCGAATCAGGGAACTATTACTACAACGTAATGCCCTTCGGTCTACGAAATGCGGGGGCCACTTATCAGCGTATGATGAACAAAGTCTATGACAAGACACTTCTTGGCAACATTCTCGAGGTCTACATGGACGACATGATCGAAGAAGAGGTGGATCATGCCGCCCACCTCAGAAGAGTGTTCGAACAAACTCGGAAGTACAACATGCGACTCAACCCAGAAAAATGCACCTTTGGAGTCCAAGCGGGTAGGTTCCTCGGTTTCTATCTGACAGAAAGAGGAATTGAAGCGAATCCAGATAAATGTTGCGCATTTACTGAGCTTCCAACACCCCATTCCAAGAAATGCATCCAAACGCTCAACGGAATGCTGACCGCCCTCTCAAGGTTCGTGGCTAAATCCGCTCAACACGCACTTCCTTTCTTCAAGCTCTTGAGGAAAGAAACGAAGTTCGAATGGACGGACGAGTGCAAGACCGCTTTGAAGCACCTCAAAGAAATGCTCTCTGCGCCACCAGTGCTATCGCGACCAGATCAAGGTGAAATACTATACCTATACCTCTCCGTTTCCTCTGAGGCGTTAAGCGCCGTCCCCATCAGAGAAACGGCTGGGGGACAAAAACTGGTATATTTCACCAGCAAAGCATTGTTGGGACTTGAAACAAGGTACCAGAGGATTGAAAAGGTAGCTCTCGCACAAGGTACCGCAGCCAGAAGGTTGAGGCAGTACTTCCTAGCACATACGGTGATAATCCGGACGGACCAACCCATCAGACAAATCCTGGGTCGCCCAGACGTAGCCGGTCGGATGATGAAATGGTCACTCGAACTATCCGAGTTCGACATTCATTACGAATCCAGAAAGGCACTGAAGGCACAAGTGTTCGCCGACTTTCTCGCCGAGATGACTTTTCCAGCTGAGGAAAGCCCTGAGGAATGAACCGTCTTCGTAGATGGGTCATCCAACTCCAAGGGAAGTGGAGCCGGAACAATCATCGAAGACAACAAAGGTATCGTTGTCGAAATTTCCCTCGCTTTTACTTTTCCCGTTACCAATAACACTGCAGAATATGAGGCCTTTTTAGCTGGCTTGCGAACTGCCAATGACATGGGAGATCGAAAGGTGAAAATCTCTACCGACTCACAACTCGTGGCTTCTCAAGTCACGGGAGAGTTCCAGGTAAAAGAGGACCACCTCCAAAAGTACGTCCAGTTAGTACTAGAGAAGATGAAAGAATTCGAAAACATCGAAGTAATCCATGTTCCCCGCGAACAAAATACTCGGGCGGACATTCTTTCAAAACTCGCAAGTACACAAACTGCGAACGGAAGCAAAACAGTCATACAAGAGGTTCTCAGCGAGCCAGGCATCCAGGATAGAGGAACTCTCCCTTTGGAGATCAATGCGATCATCGAAATGGAAGATTGGAGGGGACCCATATCTCGATACATAGAGAATGGCGAACTCCCAGCCAACCCACAAGAAAAAACAAGGCTGAAACGAAGGGCCTGCTCATTCACTTTGGTGAAAGGAACCTTGTACAAAAGAGGCTTCATCACTCCGCTAATCAAATGCCTAGGACCTAATGAGACCCAAGAAGTCCTCGCCGACATCCACGATGGCATTTGCGGACAACACCTTGGTGCAAAACCTCTCGCAAAGAAGATCCTGCGGGCAGGTTACTATTGGCCTACTATGTTGAAAGACGCCCAAGATTACGTGAACCTCTGCGATAAGTGCCAGCGACACGGGGACATGCACTTAGCACCCCCCGCTGAGCTAACGTCCTTGGTTTCCCCTTGGCCTTTTGCATGGTGGGGCATCGACCTTTTGGGACTATTCCCCAAAGCCACAGGGCAGCTCAGATATCTGGTAGTCGCAATTGACTACTCAACCAAATGGATCGAAGCCGAACCATTGGCCAAGATCACAGCTAAAAACATATTCCGCTTCTTCAAAAGAAATATCTTAGCAAGATTTGGAGTACCAGCATTAGTGATATCCGACAATGATACACAGTTCACGGACCAAAGGTTCCAGGACTACCTAAGGAATTTCGGCATCAAACAAAGTTTCACCTCCGTCGAACACCCTCAGGCCAACTGTCTCGCCGAGGCCGCGAACAGGGTCATTCTGCGAGGAATACGAAGAAGGCTAGACACGGCCAAAACTTAATGGGCTGAAGAGTTACACGTAGTCCTCTGGGCCTACAGAACTACCCCTCATTCCACAACTGGCGAGTCACCTTTTCGACTCACATATGGGACAGAGGCAGTCTTACCCATTGAGCTAACTGAACTCACATGGCGTACTGACGCCAGCACTAACTTCCCAGCCAACACGGCAAATCTACGTGAAGAGCTCGAATTCGTCGACGAAGTCAGGATTGGGGCGGCCTTGCGAGAAGCAGCGCTAAAACAAAAAATAGCCGCTTGTCAAAGCAAAAAGGTCAAAAGAAGGGAATTCGAAGTGGGCGATCTCGTCCTCCGGTGAAACCAGAAGGATTCCGAAGAAGGGAAACTCGCCGCCAACTGGTATGGCCCCTTCAAGATCCGGATGAAGACCGGGACAGGAGCTTACAGTCTCGAAGACCTCCATCAAAACGCAATTCCAAGAACTTGGAATGCAGAAAAACTCAAAAAGTCCTACACTTAGATGGCAGCCAACGCCAACTTGCTCTAGTGTACGTACTTAGTTCTACACAATGAACTCATCGCTCCCCGTCGAGCAAATAAACGGAAGAGGAAAGTCGTGCCACTCCGAATCCAAAAAGAAAAAGGATGAGAGGGATTTACACAACAAACTCTCTTACTCCTCAGTATGTACGCTTACCGCTGCGACATCATTGCTCAGTATGTTAGGTAGAACCCCAGCTCGCGATGGGTGTTTCACGCCTCAGTGCGGTGAACTTAGCACAGTTCTCTCGTTCATCCATTGTACAAGTCCATAGCTTTGGACACACATTCAGATAAACAATCTCTTGGATGTGCAATACTTTTGACTAATACTCCGCGTAAACAGTTAGAAAACTTCTGCCTAAGCCCTTCCTTGCAAAACTACGCAAAGGTAGAACTTTCCAAGCAAAGTAAACTTACTACCTAGGAGGCAAAAGGCAAAACTTTGATTTCATCAAGTCAAAATAGAAAAAATACTATGCGGGCATGCTAAACTCTCCAGTCATTAAATCACTTCGTCGAAATAATAACTGCGGGGGGTAGTCCATCCCGCCACATTGGACTTAAGAGCTTCACAATTCAAAAGCGGACATGTTTACAAGTTGAACAATTAAGAGCATATGAATTATTGCAGTCTGTCATACACGCAAGATAGATAATTCGCTCTCAACAAATACTTCTCACAGTATCAAAAAGTCTCACACAGCGAGCATTCGAAATCAAAACATTATGCCGGGTAAATCATGCATTTCAGAAGCAAATGTTTAAAAAAGCAAGAAACGTACGAGCCACCAAGGGCCTTATAATGTCAGAGGCACAAAGGTCGGACAAGCAAAACCAAAAAAGTAGATTACAGGGCAATACAAAGCCCGGGCTTTTCAGACATGCCCATCATCTTCTTGGTCAACAATTTCTCCATTCCTTACATACTTCAGGAAATCCAGCCCGTCCACACAGAATTGCACGCCAGGGTTCACTACCTTGAGTTGCTCAATAGCATTGTCAAAGCCATGACGAGCAGCACCTACCAGGTTTCTCTCCAGTTCTTCGAGCCTGTACACCAGAGCAGGACGGGCCAAGACCGCTGTATCCTCGGTCTCGTCTTCGCCAGGCTGGGTTGAATCACGAAGGGCATCTTCCAAAGCTCTTTTCTCTGCAGCGAACTTGGCGCGAACCTCGGTCAGCTCACGACGACAGCGAGACCCCATCTCAACTTTCTCTTCCAAGAAAGCAATTAGCTTATCCTTCTCAGAAGCGCTCGCTTTCACGGCGGTCACCTCCGCCTCGAGTTCGGCAATCCTCTTGTTCGTTGCCTCCCATTCACGAGCAATGGCATCAGCTCGCACGGCCTCCTCCTTGGACGAGTTGTTGAGAAAGACGACGACCTCCAATGCCCTCATTGCGCTCACAACACCCTCGGTTATAGCTCGAGCTCGACCAGCAGTCCCCAAATCACGAATGGCTTTCAACTCGGAATCACCAAGATACAACAAAGCCTGGGGCCCAAAGCGATCCGACTGAGACCATACCTTCGGAAGCCGAAACAAGCCCTCATCAGTGGAGGGGACGCCTCGGGGAGGGGCTACCGCCTGGATTTGGAATTTCTTGCCTTTATCCAAAGCAGTGACCCTTTTCCTCTTCAAAGGAGCCTCTTCTTCCTCCACCTGATCATCAATCACACGAACGGGGAGCAACGCACCCGCAGGCCTCTCTTGCTGCTCGTCTCTTCTCCTATTGCCACTACCTTGTCCAGCCACTTTCTGGTTAGCCTTATTCACTAGGGAACGGATATGAGACATCTTTCCTGCACGTGAAAAACAAAGGTGAATCATTGATCAGAAAATTCAAGCAAACAGAAGGATAAAGAAAGACGTAACAACACTAACATACCTAGAAGAGCTAAAGGATCCCTAGAAGACACCAAGGATTGGGTGTCGATCAAATGAGTTTTGGTAACCGGATTCCCCCGCGAGTCCAACACAGGGCTAACGTCCTCGGCGACCACCTCCGACCGAGAAAAGGACCTCACAAACTCAATGATCCTTGCAAGACTCATCTGGTCTCGATCAATTAACCTATCATAATCACGCCGGTACATAGCGGGCTCATGCCTAAGAAGGTCACGACTCCAGCAGAAAGGGAAACGCGGGACTCGTGTCGGCCCAACACCAATCCCCTCGCTAGAACGTTCGACCACTTTCAGAACGTTGCTGATCGCCGCCTCTGTTTTGGGTCTTATCAAAAAGAACCTCTCATGAAACTTGGCGACACCACTACCGAAAGCCTCAAAGAGGGCTATACGCTGGTGGAATGACACCCAGTTAAAGCCGCCATCTTTACCCAGGTTTCGCCGGACAGTGAAGACAGCGAAGAAAAGATCTTTGGAAACAAGAAGTCGGAGGAAACGACACACCGACTCAAAGGCCATCATGTAGGCAAAGCAATCAGGCCTCAACTGGGAAGGACACACTTCCAACCACTCTAAAACGCTAATCTGAAAAGAGGAAAAAGGAAGCCTGAAGCCCACTTCTTTAAAGGTTGCTTCATACATTGGAAAACGGTCCCTCGGGAAACGCGAGCATACTCGGTCCGCCACTTTAGGGAGAAGGAACTCCCAATCCTTCCTCCTCCCTATCGGCAAGCGCGGAACCACGCCAGCACCATCTACGGCAAATTGGGACGCCGTTCCTAAGGTTTCCTCGCCTATCCAAGAATCAGTGGACATTGCTCTTTTATTTCCTCCTAAGTGTCTCACCACGGTCAAACCTGGAAGGAGGAAAACATGGAGAAAGTCACTACTGTCTCCTCCAAAACTAAGAGTTTCAATCACGAAGAAAAATTCTAGAAAGTCTGGGAATACTCTAAGTAATGAGAAAGTCTACGTTACGGCTAACCCTAACCCTAGAACCTAAGCATGTCGCCAATGCCTTTCTAAACACTAATAGAAAACAGACAGCATATCCTTGACGCACGGTGGAAACCGCCTAAACCAACGGCGGAAACCACCGAAACTAAGAAGGCAAAAACAAAGAGATAAGTCATCAGAACATTACCTGTGAAAAGGAAGAGGTTGAAGTTGCAGGTAGAAAGCAAAAACTTGGAAGAACTTCGCTTTTGAAAACGGTGGGTAAAAATCTCTAAGTCTCTGAGAAGTCAAAACGCAGTGACGTTCTAAACAGCATTTGGGCTATTTATACTCATTTCGCAAACCACCCAAAAGTCACAAAGTCCATCCGGTGTAGCCCTTCACTTGCGACTCTTCCGTAGAATGCCGCTTCTGCGGTCCAGATTCTATCAAACCAATCCATCCGATGGTTCTGATCCTTCACTATGGTTCTCCAAACTTCAGGATTCAATCAACGGTGATGATGACACCTCGGGAGTTCAAACCGAGAACACGCTGGAACTTATAGGTACTCAAGTGTTACTAATAGCTTCCACACGTGTCACTCAGAAACCAAAGGTCATGTCTTCTCAACTTCTCCCTCGAGACATTGGCATTAATTACGGAATGACATCCGACCAAACTTCCTGGCGAGGGAATCTTCCTACCTGACCTTGTACAGCCGGGCACGCAAATGCCGGATTCAACTCCACATACAAGCGAACTCACCTCGTTAGGGGGAGAACAGTGCTTTGAGGTAGGCGAACCCATTCGACCTATTCTTCCAGCACTCTCAACCAACCTCGCAAACGACATCCCGAACCAGGGGTATGCTTAAAAGCCCGGCAAAATAAGGTCCTTTTCATCCTCGAACATGGGGACACATATCAACAAACTTTCCCTTGAGGTTGGCTTCGAACGAGCAGAACGCCTACACTTAAGTCATCACTCTTCATTAAGAGCAACGACTTGGGGGGCTACTCTTCTGGACCGGCCAAAAGGACTCTTGGCCCATTAATATAGACCCAATATCTTTCAAAGCCCAAACTCCACGTTTGGTATTATTGCTCGCAACATACCCTCTCTCCGCGAGGGGGTGCACGAAGCAAACGAGACCGGTTCAAACGAACCCCAATGTCTCTTTGCACATTCTGCACGTTCCCGCAATAAACTCTCTGGCGGTTACACTTACCACGATTTCGTAACCGCCAGAGCCAGGTGTGCCTCCTCAACGGCTCTGCAGCTCTCCACCTCTATAAATAGGGGACTCAATGCAGTCCCCAGGGTAGAACTCTTTCTTCCTCTAAACCCTCACTCTCTGATCTCTACTGATTGAGCGTTGGAGTGCCTGTAGGTACACACCCCCCATCCGCTCCAAGAAGCATTCTGACGTATTCCACCACCGTCACAACAATCGCATTCAAAGCACCGGCAGTCACCTTCTGATCAGGTACGATCAATATGTATGTAATAAATTTGATTATATTTATTAAAATTTATGATTTTATTACTTATGATAGTTAAATATATAAAATAAATATTAAGTGAAGTTAAATTGTTCGCACCCCCTGACCCAGGGTCCTGGATACGCCACTGTTAATAGGGATCAACGCTAAAAAAAGGGATTTTGAGCCAATGAAATTGTTTTAATCTTTATTGGCAATTTGACTTATTTATGTAAAACTCAATTGATACAAATGGAGAATTAATGAACTTAATAGAGCAAAGATGAGGGAGTTCGAGGTACTGATTGTTTTTAACATCTATTAATCACTTTGCAATTTTTTTTTTTCGCGTACAAATATAGACCATTATATCAATCACTTTTATTCCAAGTACAATAGTCTTTGCACTTGACACTAGTTGGAGGCATGTTTTAGGGCTGTTGTTTTGCACCCAACCACAAATACGTGGCCAAGTCTATAAAAAAGCAATTTCAACACAGTTTTGAATGTGAAAAAAGGGAAACCTAGAGAGACTAAAAGAGATAACTATTAGGGAATCAATAAGCTAAAGATTATACGCTTTTGGGGTAGAATCTAGGGTTTGGAAACACTATTTAAACACATTGGTTATAAAATCATTGAGTTTCTTGACCACCGAAAGAGATTCAAGAAAAAAAGTAGAAATTAGGAGTTACGGTTGAAAACTAATTTCTTATAACCTTATAAATTCTCTTTTGTAAATAACTCATTTCTTTTCCAGACGTAGTCCAAATTTGGACCGAACTAATTGAATAAATATAGCTGTGTTTTCTTCTTCTCCTTTATCTTGTTTTATTGTTCGTACTTGTTTGATCACTTTGCTTTGATTACTGCTAATTTTGCTTCATACATAAAGCACTAGGTGAGTTTTATCCGAATTCACAATATTTGTTTGGATTTTTAATTAAACACATCTTCTTATGACTATTATTACTTGGGAATCTATACATAAGAAAAAAACAATATCTATACCGAAAACGATGGATAAATTTGAGATAAAAGTGAAATCTATAATAAATAAAATAGAGGTACTCCCTCCGTTCATTTTTAAGTGTCGTTTTAGAATTTTAACACAGAAATAGTAAAGTGTATTTTTGCACACTTTTTTCCTATTATACCCTCGTTTTAATCTACTAATAATTTTCTATTTTTTTGCACATACTTTATCTTTCCAATAAATTTAATATGTAACAAACAATTGTTACTTACTACTCTCTTTCTCCAACAAATTCATATTTTTTTTGCGCGCTTTATCTTTCTCTCATAACAAACAATTTTCAATTTTCTAAATATTGTGCATATCTCTTGAAATTTTTAGCAAGTTCTACTCATGTTATGTATAGAATTTTAACTCTTCATGGAACTATTATCATAGGTAACATAATTTTGTTTAAATTTGAAGATAACAAGAAACAAATTTGTTTTAAAACAAAACAAACAAACTTTGTTTATAAAAACAAACTTTAGTTTTTCAAATATATAAGAATAATTGACAAAGGGTATAATTGACAAATCATACCCTTAAAATACCAAAACGACAGTTAAATAGGAACGAAAAATTCACCCTAAAAAGACACTTAGGTACCGTTTGGCCCGGCTTTTTTTTTAGCTTCTCTACATTTTTAAGGACAAGCTAGGCCAAACACAATATCAATAAAGTACCTTCTAAAAAAAGTACTTTTTTTAAATGCATACAATTGAATGGAATGAGCTTTGACCAAAAGTTGTTGAATGCTACTTCAAAAAAACTAACTACTTCTCGACAATTTATTTCACAAGCACCTCTCTTCAACTCACGCTGGCAACATTTTCGTTTATTTTTTTCAATATGTTTTTTTCTTCCATTTTATTTTATTTTATTTTTTTGAACCGGTCCATTTAATTTTTTTTAAGGAGGGTCCATTTAATTTTATCATCTATATTTGAAGGAATTTTATTATCTTTTTATCACTTATATATTAATTTCAATATCTTTTAATTATCACAACCTCGCAGATATTTTTATTCATGCTGTCATTGAATGACACCGAATATTTTTATTCCCTTTCTTCAACCTCGGAAATACACACACACACACACACACATTAGCGTTTAGAGTAATACTTTATGTCCGTCTGTCTGTTTTTTTGTTACGCTAATGCATATAACTTTTTTTAGTATTGCGTAACGCGTCTAATTATTTTTATAAAATTTTGATTTTAATTAAAAGTACAAGTGTAGCTGCCTAAAAAAATTATACTTATATATATTTTACACATTTGTATTGTAACAAATTATGCATATCTTTTTCTTATTAAAAAAACTAAACATATCTTTTTCAATGACACCAGCAATGTAACAAATATAATATTATATAATATAAATTCTTATCTTTTTGATTGACACTAAAAATATGGTATTCTTATAACAAAATTTGTTATAACAAAATTTGTTATAGAGTATAATTGGAAAAAAAAAGAAAAACAACTATTCTCATTACACACACACACATACATATTATTTATGTTATTATTTGAGCCTCCTTAAATTATTTATCCTATTCAAATATTTAACAAGTCCTTTATATGATGATACGAATTTGTATTCACGTTACAGAAAATAAACGTCATTAAGTAAATATAGTATTTGTAAAAATATATCTTTTATATTTTAAACATTTTTTCCCTTCAATAAATATTTTAAAGCTTATCTTAGTTGATAAAGATAACACATAAATATATGCAAGGTAATAAATTCAAAATTTATTTTAACTTAAAAAAGTAATAAATTTGTACAATATTGTAACTTAAAAGGTTCGAACCCCGGACACCATCAAAAAAGTAATAAATTTAAAATTTTGTACAATATTTTGTCAAACAACTTTTAACTTAAAAATAACTTTAAAACTAAAAAACAATAAAGAAACCAAACAGCTTTAGCTTCTTTAAAGAACTTTATTTTAACTTTGTTTTAAAGTAGCCTTTAGACCGAAAAAAAAGTCTGGCCAAACGGTACCTTAAAAAGGAACGGAGGGAGTAATATTTAATCACACTTGCATTGTAGATAGAATTAGAAAAGGTAGAATGTAAATGCTAATGTGTTATTTGACAAGATTGTGCAATGGGAAGTGGTGAATCTGAAAAGGAACCATCAAGTATTCTATTTGCAATCCATTGATTTGCTGCTTCAGTGTAGTGTACGCCATCCCAGCTAATGTACTTTGAAGGATCTTCACAAGAACTAGCAATAATCTCTTTACCATTAATCATTGCTTTATTCCCACAATACACATGGTAACCATCTTCATGATACCCACAACATATTCCAGAAGAGTTAACAAATCCTACAATTCAATTCAACAACAATTAAGGGGTTAATTATGCAATTAGTTTCTAGAAAGTACTTCTTAAAAATAATAAAAAATCTGAAAAGTAAATATCAGAATATGTCTATATTCATTGTATGTTTGACTTGTAAATATTCATTATCTATTTATTAGCCATAAATTATGTTCATTAGCAATTATTTAGTTTCCAAAATAAGATTGACAGTAGTTGTATATTATTTACAAATCATATCGATGGAAATCAGAGAATTACATTCTTACATGGTATCAACTTTCTCGATCCATAAACATTAAATTCATACCCCAAACGGCCGTCCTTTTTCATCATCTCCATGGTTGGAACCACTTCCCTCAAAAACAACGTTGATGACACTTTGTCAACGTCCAGCGAAGCCACTCCGGCGGCAAAACCCAATTTTCATTCAGCTTTCGTTGTAAAAAATGTAAAAACCATCATACAGGTGGCGTTAGATAACAACTCTAACCTCTATCTCTCACGGTTCTCCTTCTTTAGGGTGCACGCATCCATAACATGCTCGATCATATCATCCCACCTTCTGATGAGCAACAATCCAAGCGGCTACCACCATCAAAGCTAGCGATTCCTACCTTTGGAATCATTTAGATGATGTTGTTTTGCAATGGATGTATGCAACCGTCTCACAAGACATCCTTTCCATACTTGTAATCGACGACTCTCCCGAGAAGTGCTAGAACCACATTGCCGATTTGTTCTACGATAACAAAAATTCAAGGGTTGTTCAACTTGAAAATCAATTTAGCAACACAAACTTGGAAGGTTTTCCATCCATCAAAGACTATTGACACCATCTCAAGATCCTTGCTGATCAACTAGCAAATGCCGACTCTCCGGTCTCCAATACAAGTTTGGCATTGAAGATGATATCTAGCCTCACTGATGCCTATGTAGGGTTTGTCACATACATCCAAAAAATTGATCCTCTTCCAAAATCAAGATTGGAACTTCAAGAATCCACGATGCGTCAAAGGACAACTCATGAAACAGGCCCTTCCACGCTTGCGACGCTTGTGGCAAACACCACAACACCGGTTTCAGATTTCCCTCCCCAATCTTTTTCAGCAAACAGAAATCCAAACCAACCCCCCACAAACAAATGGTTACCACAGAAGAGGGAGGAAGAACAACCGCACAACGGCGGTCGAAACCCAATAAGAGGTGGCTGGACCGGTCCCAATCACTTCAGCGGTGTTGACCGTAACTAGCAGCAACCAGGGCAGCAGTGGGCTCCTTGGAATATTGCACCTTGTCTGTACCTATCCTACAATTGGGGTAGGTCCAACAATTCTCCCCAATCACAACAAGGAGGAATTCTTGGGTCAAGACCTTAGCAGGCTAATTTAAATGTCAACACACCAAACCTAATTGACATTGAAAATGATCTTCACACTCTCAACCTTCCTCAGCCGGACCCATCTTGGTATATGGACACTAGAGCCACCTCTTACATGACATCCTCGCAAGGTAATCTTTTGTCTTATTTTAATTTGAGCAAAACTAATAAAATTATTATAGGAAATGGTCATTTTGTTCCAATTCATGGTCTTGGTAGTGCACACATACCACCCTCTCACCCTCCTTTAGTTCTAAACAATGTCCTTCATTCCCCAAACTTAATTAAAAATTTAATATATGTTTGTTAATTTTTTACAGATAATAAAGTTTCAATTGAATTTGACCCGTTTGGTTTTAATGTGAAGGATTTTCAGACGTAGGCGCCTCTAATGAGATGTGAGAGCCAAGGTGATCTCTAACATATTAGCAACACAAAAAAAAAAACAAATAAAGTCGAGCCTACATATACCTTTGCAGCTTTGTCATCCTCCCGTTGGCATGATCCTTTAGGTCATCCCAGAGAACATGTTTTAAATTCTCTTAGGAAAAATAAATCGATTGAATGTAATAGCTCTAGAAAATTACATTCTCGCTTTTGTCATTCTTGTCCTCTTGGTAAACATGTTAAATTGTCTTTCATGGTGTCTCATAATAGTAGTTTGTCGCCTTTTGATATTTTACATGGTGATGTATGGACCTCTCCCGTTTTAAGCACATACGGTCACAATATTAAGTTCTTTTCCTGGATAACTATTCAAATTTTTTGTGGACATTTCCTCTTTCACATAAATCTCAAGTATATCCAACTTTTGAAAAGGGAGATTTTTTTTTGAGAGAACAATTTCAAAGGGAGATTAAAACCATTCAATGTGATAACGGTCGTGAATATATCAATAGTATTTTCCGGAAAATGTGTGAAATTAATGAAATCTCTTTTCATTTATCATGTCCTTATAATTCTCCTCAAAATGGTAAATCTGAAAGAAAAATATGTTACATTAATAATATTATTAGAACTTTTTTAATTCACGCGTCTTTGGAACCTTCTTTTTGGCACCATGCTATAGAAATAAAAACACATCTTTTAAACATTTTACCAAGAAAAACCATCAATTTTGAAACACCTCTTAAAATGTTGTACCTCAAAGAACCCGTATACTCCCACTTACGAGTGTTTGGTTGTCTATGTTTTCCACTCTATCCATCCACTACAATAATAAACAAACTCCAATCTCGCTCAACACCATGTGTCTTTCTTAGATCTCCATCAAACTATCGAGGCTATAAATGTCAAAATTTATCTTTAGATAAAATTATTATTTGTCGCCATGTCTTGTTTGACGAAACCACATTTCGTTATGCAAAACTTCACAATCCACAATCTCCTACATACACCTTCATAGACAACGACTTGTCTCCTTACATAATAAACCACATCATGACACAAGACCAAATCGACCTATCTGATTGTCCACCTGACCAACAACCAAACTACACATCCCCTCCTACTTCGAACTCGCAAAAAACCGAGCACAACTCACTTCTCTCACTCATTCAACCTGAATTTCCTAATTTCGATCAACCCAGATCACCTTAAAACTCTTAACGCTATCCACAACCCCCTCCACACAACCACAACCTCAAAATACTCTTCCCCCCGTTTTCCAACCCACTGTACACACAGAAACCAAACCGATAACTAAGACTCAACATGTCATTTTAAACCTAACCAAAAATATTATGGCATTCACACCCATGTTACAAAATCTCCTTTACCTAGGAATCATGTGTCTGCACTCAAAGACCCAAATTGGAAAATGGACATGGATGATGAATATAATGCTCTAATTAAAAACGAGACGTGAGATTCAGTACCACGACTACCTGAGGTTAATGTTATTCGATCTATATGGTTTTTTTAGACATAAGGAAAAATCTGACGGTTCTTTTGAGAGGAATAAAGCCCGACTTGTAGGTGATGGTGAAAGTCAACAGATTGGAATTGATTGTGGAGAAACCTTTAGCCCAATTTTCAAACCGACTACTATTTACACAATTCCCAATATTGCGCTCTTCAAATCTTGGCAAGTTCATCAATTGGATGTCAAGAATGTCTTTCTACAAGGAGAACTCAAAGAAATTGTCTATATGTATCAACCATTAGGCTTTAGGTATTCAACAAATCCTAATCATGTGTGTCGTCTACGTAAATCACTGTATGGGCTCAAACAAGATCCTTGAGCTTGGCACAAATGATTTGCGGACTATGTTTCATCTATTGGCTTTTCTCAAAGCAAGTGTGATCACTCTCTATTTATCTACAAGAAAGACACTCATATGGCATATATCCTCCTTTATGTCGATGATATAATCCTTACCACATCTTCTGATACTCTGCGACAATATCATTTCGTTTCTGAGTATTGTGTTTTCTATGAAAGATTTGGGGCACCTAAGCTACTTCTTGGGTATTGCAGTCACTCACCATCCAAAAAGCTTATTCCTCTCACAGAAAAAAGATACCTGAGAAATTCTTACACGAGCTGGAATGTCTTTGTGCAAATTATGTCCAACCTTAGTTGATACAAAACCAATTGAGTGCCACATATAGTACTCCATATGAAGATCCATCCCTCCATCGCAATCTTGTAGTTTTCCCTTTCATATCTCACTTTAAATCGACCAAATATTTCATATGTAGTTCAACAAATATGTCTCTTCATGCACAATCCAATGGAAAACCACATGCATGCTCTCTGAAGAATCTTGTAATACATTTAGGGGACATGACATTATGGTTTACATCTTTATCCATCATCTACTACCTCCCTAATCTCATACCGATGCTGATCGGGGAGGATGCCCTGATACTAGATGATCTACATTTGGTTATTGTGTGTTTCTAGGCGATAACTTGCTCTCCTGGTCGTCCAAACAACAACCCACTTTTTCTCGGTCTAGTGCTGAAGCCGAATATCGTGGTGTTGTCAATGTGGTGCTAAATCATGTTGGTTACGCAACCTTTTTCTTAAGTTACACTGTCCTATTCACAAGGCCACCATTGTCTACTGTGACAACGTCAGTGCCATCTATCTCTTAGGTAACCCCGTTCAACACCAATAGACCAAACATATTGAGATGGACATTCATTTTATTCATTAAAAGGTAGCTCGAGGTCATGTCCGCGTTCTTCACGTTCTGTCACGATATCAAATTGCGGATATTTTTACCAAAGGTCTCCCCTTAATACTGTTTCAAGATTTCTGAGACAACCTCAGTGTCCGTCAGCTTCCTGCTTCATCTGCGGGGGAGTATTAAAATATTTCTATATTTACTGTATGTTTAACTTGTAAATATTTATTAGCTATGAATTATATTCATTACCAATTATTTAGTTTCCAAAATAGGATTAATAATAAATAGTTGTATATTAATCATAAATCATTTAAATAGTTTTTTTTTTAACAGAAATCATTTAAATAGTTAACATGACGTTTGAACAAATAGTTTTCCGTATAAAATTTGTAATTTAGTTCTCATTCTCAACATACGTGTGAACATAAATTACAAATTTGGAAATTTCTAGCATAATTGGACTTTTTCAATGACCCATAAAATATTTCTGACACATGATCGATTCCTTTTAAGGATTAATTTATCTCACCGAATCAAATATCATTATTCAAGGCTTATTAATATTTCCTCAATTAATTCCTTTTCTGAAGTCACATGAACTAGCAAGATTTTGCAACCATATGCTATTCAAGTAAACATGTTAATTAATTAAATAAATTTGGTGAAGATAATACCTGATTTATTAGCATTACTGATTAGCTCATACTTTGCAGAGAACATATCCACATATGTGAAAGAAGCATCATGGAACTGTTCCCTTAATTTGACAACAATATCTTTAAGCTTTTTATTGAACTCTCTGGCCAAGTTGTTTGGGTGATTAACACAGCCGTTTTGATCAAGATAACCAGCCACTTGAGTTTGGCTGTTGATGGCATTGTGAATGGGCATGAACACTGGAAGGCAACCAATTGGGCCTGTATTGTGTATCCAAAATTTCCTTGCTCCAAAACTATATAGTTTCTGCCAAGTAATATGGTAATTCTTATATAAATACTTGCCAGAAAATAGGCTATTATATGCAAGGACTCTACGACGGTCAATGGAAATCTTTAACCTCAAATTGAACATAGAATACACAGTTCGTGTTTTTTGAATTATATAATCCAAATTCCCCTAACAATTTAGTTCGGATTTTAAAATCCGAACCAAGAGGGTTTCAAGAAAATTTATAGAGCATGTAAGAACGGGTAACACTTTGGTGCCATTAATGGCACCGTGCCATTAAATCTGGGTCATTAATGGCACCAAGATAGATGTGTTGTGTGGCCCAGATGCAATGACAATGTGTTTGTGTGGCCCAGATTTAATGACACGGTGCCATTAATGGCACCAAAGTGCTATCCTGTAAGAACTTAATAAGGTGGGAAAAGTAATAGTCTAACTATATATTCTGCCAAGTAATATGGTAATTATTTTATAAATACTTGCCAGAAAATAGGCTATTAGTACATGTTGTTAGATCTATAATAAATTAATTACTAACATCGTAAGTCAATGAATCTATATAAAAGCTTTAAAAATGTTGGTGTCAGAAATTCTTACAACTAAGATATGGTAGCTCTGTTTATT
Organism: Medicago sativa; assembly: GCF_051527215.1. NCBI lineage: Eukaryota > Viridiplantae > Streptophyta > Magnoliopsida > Fabales > Fabaceae > Medicago > Medicago sativa. The sequence goes on along the minus strand of NC_140755.1, from coordinate 31,818,064 downwards.
AATTAAAAAAATGGTAACTCTGGAGATTCTGGATGAGATATTATCGGTAAGGTGAGACTTTTAATGATAATTTTATTTTAGTCTCTTAAATTGAGGGAATAATTCGATTTGGTGTGAATGAAAGTAGATAATTAGGCTCTTTATTTTATTCTTATATTAAGACTTGACAGAAAATAGGATATTATTATGATTTTAGATCCAAAACAGTATAACTAATTTCTTTAGTCAATGAAACTAGATAAAATCAAATATAAATCTTGCTGTCAGAAATTTTTGCAATCATCTGACCACTTTTAATGATTTAACTTTCAACTAAAATATGGTAACCGACTCTAAGAGCTATTGAATGAGATATTGCTTTTAAAGTGTGGAATATTCACCGCTTATAAGCACATGTTCATATCATATCTCATCCCGACACTTACCACTTAAACTAGAGTGCTAGACAATTGGAGTGTTATCTGAGTGGCATGATAGCGAGAGCCGAGAGGCCTGATAAGAGGTGGCATCCGGTGTGAGACTGGTAACATACTCTCTCACTTCTAGAACTGGACAACTACAGTGAGTGGCCTAATAGCGAGAGACCCGATAAAATGAGGCATAATGGATCTTGGACATGTGTTGATACCGTCTTAAAATTTGGGTTAGATCTAACTCAATTCTAGGAAAACCAGTTCGTAATATAAGAATTATCTATCACTCGTAAGCACATATTCAATCCATATCTCATTCGATGTAGAACTCTTAACCAAAACTTTGAACAACATGTGGAGAAAATTCTAATTTGAGTCTGTTTGATTGGTCAATTAATTCAACTAGATGTATGCAGACCTGCTAATTTTTATGTTTGATGTACAGAGTTGGAGTACTCCTATTACTAAAACTTTCATTACTTATAAAAAAAGATAGGGTAGCTTGCACACAAACTCTCTAGCTTATTGAGTGTCAAAGTTGTTTTTATTTTTCGGTGTCAGAGTATCGAACATAGGTCACTAATGTTGAAGAGTAAATTTTTAACATAGTGATTCTAAGGTAACTTATAAAATTGCGTCATTTTGAAAATGAAAGAAAAAGCAAGAAATAGAACAAAACTTTTTAAGACCAAAAGTAAAAAAGTTAGCATATCTTGTGAGACTAATAAAAAAGGACAACTCGATGCACTAAAGCTGCCACATACGCATGGTCCGAAAAGGGGTTCCACCATTTGGTGTATTGTACGCAACGTTACCATGTTTTTTACACAAGCATTTGGTGTAGTATTTGTTCTTGTGAGACTAATACAAAATTTTAAACTAAAGCTATATGTATCAAAATATAAATCAACTCTTAATAAAGTTTATCACTTACTTGAACTTGTTTTGAAAAATATTCCACAATGTTTAAGATCAATGCTTGTGAATCTTCCTTTCCCACCTTACTAATAACATCACCAAGATCGTTTTGACCAATATCAATCATGTAGATAGCCTTTGCAAAGTCCTCTGGCTTCGGAAAGTGTCTTCTGAAATAACTATTATTTTCTGTTAAGTGTCTTCTGAAAGAACCTTTATTTTCTGCAATGCCAATCAAAACCATACATTTTAAATGAAATTTAATAAATATGAAGATATAATTAATCAACTTTGTGCTGCATTTCTAAGGAGATTAAACCTTGTGTGAAGAACTTGGCAGTGCGCGCTTTGAACTGAATAAACTGTGCTATTTGGATTTCAAGAGTGAAAGGAGAGCCACCGTCGAAGAAGGTCTTGTTTTGTCTCATAATTGTTGATGACCCTGCAGCAAAGTTTGCACCATGCCTATAGCTTGTTCCAATTGAGTTTATATATGCGCTCAAAAATGGCAATCTAAGGTGCTTGGCTGCATAAATAAAAAATGATTCAGAAGAAAGATATAGTTTTAAATAGTTTGCAATTGAGACAAGATGGACTAGTGAAAAAAGGAGAGCCTTGGCGCAACAGTGGTAAAGTTGTTGTCACGTGACTGAAAGTACAGTGACTGAAAGTACAGGAGTTTAAGTTTTTGAAACAGCCTCTTGTGCATATATATAAAATAAATTAAATAAATATAAAAGATAAAAGAATAGAATTGTATTATACCAATGAAATCTATGATCAGACGGCCATCAGAAGCTCTACCAAAACCCTCATGAAAGAAGGTTTCACCATATGGCAAAATAGCTTGGTAAAATGCTGCTGACATGCAACCAGTATCTGAATTAGAATCACCAAAATTGAAAATAGCTTGAAATTCACATGGTTGTGAGGATTTGAATTCCTCTGCTTGGATACTTTGAAACAAACTGAGTAACAAAACTATAGTATTGAACTGTATGAGGGATCCCATTAGTGACATTGCACAAAACAAAAAAGTTGGTGAACTACCATACAGAAGGAGGATATACTCTTATTTGTATATATAATATGATTTTGGATCTCTATATGTTTTAAGAGTAAAAGTCAATATTTGGGTACCCAATCACGTGGGTTACACAGCAATTGGTATATAAAAAATTAAGATAATGAAATTCCTTAACCACACTCAATCTCACATACAATATTTTTAGTCTCATGTTATAATTTAAGGTTTTGTGTGATACTCGCGGTTGTCTTTTTCTAAGAAATTGATTAATTAGTGAGCGGGAAAATTTTAACATGGCCCAGTGGCTTATATGGTCGACAAGTATTTGTGGTCGTTAGATTTTATAGTCATATCATGCACCCTCCAAACATGATATTTCCTCTAACTCAATTAATTCCTTTTAAAAACTTTGTTTCTCCTTTTTTTTGACAAGAACTTTGTTTCTCCTTGTGGTGAGAAGAAGACAGTCAATACTAGAAAATTTGGAAAACGACGTCTCTTTAGAAGAAAGAGAACGTTGGTCAGATTCCATCAAAGAGTTGACAATTGACGTGTTCGTCAGAATGTTGACCATCGACATCTTCACCTGAATGTGCTTTCATTAGAGACATTGTTCTAAAACCCACTTTGCCTCAACAATCTTTAATTGAATTTATACCACGTACCTCATCAGTTGTTCACCTATGGTTTATAGGTTCTACAGTTTAGCGAAATGTGTCGGTTGTTCACCTCGCCTGCGTCTTCTTGTGCTCTAGACCATATCGGTTGTTCACCTTAGTCTGAATTCTTCCTTACTGCTGGTGGGGGTTTGGTTTGTCTCCTTGTGCTCTGGATCTTCTCAATTGTTCACCTTGGTCCAAATTCTTCCTTACTATTTTAGTTCCTTTAGACTCGTACAGAGAGGATCCCTTTTGAACTTATAATTGAATGTACTTAGACTCATACCGGAACAGCGTGTACAATTATACAACAATCTTTGAATTTATTTGCTAATATTTGTAAAATACTAAAATGTAAGTGTGTGTGTCTGTGTGTAGAGGTGCTTTTTACCTTATTTATAATTTTACATATTATTTTCAAGTATGACTAATTTCAATATGTATTTTGTAAGAAAAAATAAATAAACAAAAAAATATGTAAACAAAACAATACATTTCTGTTGGCGGGATAAATTTATTTGTATTTTTATAAATAAATGCAAATACATGGAAGAAATCAAGTGCATGTAATGTACATGAGAAGATTAGAGAACTTAGAAATTAAACAAAACGTAACAAGTCTTATTCAACTGGGGATGATAATTGGACCAAAGCCCTATGGGTACTCGCAAAAAATACACACAATGTGGACCGTCATAATATTCCTAAAGGCTCAAAATCCCTCCATAAGGACCTGGACGCCCTCCATAAGGGCCTAGGCGCCCTCCTGAAGGGCCAAGTCGCCCGCTAGAAGGGCCAGAACAACTTCAAAAAGCATATCCAGGCCCAGGCGCGTCTTCCATAAGGGCGCCGCCTCACTTATTCTCCAGAATCCTCTAAAAACATCCAAAATACGTAAATACCCTTGTTGCTTGGTCCCCAAGCAACCAAGGCCCAAGCCCATAACTGGCTATAAAAACCCCTCTCGAGAGTAGTCTCGGAGGATCTAATCATTAGTCTAAACCCTAGAAAACGATTCTGAACCCTAGAATCCCTTACCGTACTTTTTGCAAGTACAGTTGGCGCCGTCTGTGGGAAAAGGTAAAACTAACCTTGACCACGTCTCTGGATCGCGAATCATGATTCGGAAACCCTGAAACAAGACCTCCAAATCGTCAAAACTCCTTTGCGATTTGGAAACCCTTCCCCTTTTCAACCAAACCTAAACCGCACCTCACGTACGGTTTAGAGAAAAGCCCCACCATGGCGACACAGCCGAAGAATTAGAAACCATGCGAACTCAACTCGCTCAGTTAAAAGAACACAACGAGGCCCTACAAGCTTCGATGGAGACCATGCAGCAAAAACAACAAGAAGAAAAAGATGAATCGAACCATGGCGAGATGGACGATCCAGAGCCCCAACCCTTGTCCGCCGAGATTTGGGGCGCACCAGTCCCAGAGAACTTTAAGCCTCCTCACCTCTCCGCTTTCGATGGGAAAAGCGATCCCATGGAACACGTCATGGCCTTCAACACTCGCATGGCCGTTGTCGGAGCTCCTGATTCCCTCAAATGCAAATTATTGGCTGGTACTTTCTCTGATGCCGCCTTACGCTGGTATATGAACCTCCCACGTTTCTCCATCCTCAGTTATCCAGATATGACAAGAAAACTTATCCAACAGTTCTCTGCAAGTCGCCACCGTAAGGTCCCCGCCACCAGCCTTTTCAACGTACGACAGGGGCACAATGAATCCCTCAGAGACTACCTGGCGAGGTTCAACGAAACAACTATAAAGGTAGTTAATCCCAATCAGGAAGTATTTGTGGGTGCCTTTCAGAATGGCCTTCGGGCGGGCCAGTTCAACGAGTCACTAGCTCAAAAACCTGCTGATTCCATGGAAGAAATAATCGCCAGAGCGGACTGCTATATCAAAGGAGAGGAAAGCAACGCAGAAAAAAAAAGCAAGGGACGCCAGGGAGCGGGCGTCAACCAATACTGAACGGCGACCTTACCAACCACCTTCGAACAGGGACCGTGCCCCCTATCAGAGAGCAGAAAAACGAAACTACGTGCCTTACGCTTACAAACCACGCACGGAGCACTTCACTCCTTTAAACACCAGACCAGAACGAATCATGAAGGAAGTCTACGAAACCAAGCTAATTCGGGAACCACCCCCGCCACGATTCAACACCATGGGAGCTGACAAAGACAAATGGTGCAAATATCACAGAATAAAGGGTCATGATACTGATTCGTGCATACATTTGTGCCGCGAAATTGAAAGGTTAATACAAAATGGCAAGCTGAGGGGATACACCCAAGATCGCCGGGATGAGGACAAGCACGAGGAGGAAAACAAGAAGGAGGGAACGCCAGAAGGAAAGAGGCACACACTAAACACAATTTCTGGCGGCTTCTGACGACGATCCCATGGTGGTCACACTACAAATCTTCAAATGGGATATAAAGAGAGTGCTAATAGACCCAGGGAGCTCCGCTGACATCCTCTACTACGACGCTTTCGATCGAATGGGTTTGGATCCCGAGCAACTGCAACCCTTCAGAGGCACGTTGGCGGGGTTCACCGGCGAGCAAGTCCACATCAGAGGCTACATTACTCTTAAGACAACGTTTGGCCACGGATCTCATGCCAAAACTGTTCGCGTACGGTACCTTGTAGTCCACTCCCCAATTTCCTACAACATTATCATTGGGCATCTCGCTTTCAACCTGTTAGGCAGTTTCCTATCAACGAAATTCTTGGTCATGAAGTACCCCCTTGATAACGGAAAAATAGGCACTATCAGAGGCGGCCAAAAGTTGGCCAGAGAATGCTACCACAATAGCCTGCGCCTGCAGAAGACTCGTAAGAAACACGCCAACGAAGAGGCACACGAAGTCAACATGATAGATCTCGACCCCAGGGAAGATTTCCAACAAGAACGAATAGAACCCACTGAGGACCTAAAAGAAATCTCCCTCGGTCCTGAAGCCCATCAAACGACGAAGATTGGCACGTCGCTTAGTGAAGAAGAAGAGGCCGCCCTCATCGGTCTCCTCCGAAGGAACCTAGATCTCTTCGCTTGGCATCCATCCGAAATGCCAGGGATGGATCCTGACATCGCTTGCCACCACCTATCTATCAAGCCAAGAATAAAACCAGTCGTACAACGAAAGCAAAAGATGGGCGAAGAAAGACGGAAAGCCGTGGACGAAGAGGTAAAGAAGTTAGTAGACGCCCGTTTCATTAGCGAAATCAAGTACCCCACATGGTTGGCTAATACTGTTCTCGTAAAAAAGGCGAATGGAAAGTGGAGAATGTGCGTGGACTATACCGACCTAAACATGGCGTGCCCCAAAGATCCTTACCCACTCCCGAACATCGACCATCTCATTGACAACGCCTCAGGTTACAAAACTCTGAGTTTCATGGACGCCTACTCTGGTTACAATCAAATTAGAATGGACCCCTTGGATGCTCCCAAGACTGCATTTATGACCAACACGAAGAACTACCACTACGAAGTCATGTCCTTCGGCCTCAAAAACGCCGGGGCCACTTTCCAAAGATCTATGGACATGGCTTTCGCCCAACAAATAGGAAGAAACCTGGAAGTATACATCGACGATTTGGTAGCAAAAACAAAGGAGGGGCGCAGCCATACCGAAGACTTGGAAGAGATTTTGGGCCAAGTAAGAAAGTATAGAATTCGGTTGAACCCAGCTAAGTGTTCTTTCGGGGTGCAGGCGGGAAAGTTTTTAGGATTCCTTTTGACAAGACGGGGCATAGAAGCAAATCCAGACAAGTGTCAGGCGGTTATCAACATGAGGAGCCCCTCCAGCGTCAAAGAGGTCCAGCAGCTAATAGGACGCTTAGCAGCGCTATCTCGTTTCCTATCTTGTGCCGGCGACAAAGCCTTCTCCTTTTTCGCATCCATCAGAAAGAAAGAGAAATTCGAGTGGACGCCAGAATGTGAAGACGCCTTCCAGCAGATCAAACAGTTCTTATCTAGTCCGCCTATCCTTCAACGACCGAGTCCAAACGCCATCCTATTTCTATACTTGGCTATTTCTGAGAACGCCATGAGCTCAGTCCTGGTAGAAGACTCGGACGCAGGAGAAAGGCCAATCTATTTTGTCAGCAGAGTTTTCAAGGGTGCTGAATTACGATATCAGAAGCTTAAGCGCCTGGCTCTTGCGGTGGTAACTACGGCGAGGAAGCTCCGACCATAATTCCAAAGTCACAAGGATGTGGTAAAATCGGATTATCCTATCAAACAAGTCCTCGGAAAGCCAGACCTAGCTGGACGGATGGTCGCTTGGTCTATAGAACTATCAGAGTACGATATTCAGTTCGTACCAAGAGGGAGTATTAAGTCCCAAGTTTTAGCGGATTTCGTCGCAGAGCTCACATCACCTGCACAAGCACGCCCCCCGTTCGTGTGGCTTTTATCCGTCGATGGCTCCTCTAATTTAAAAGGGAGCGGGGTCGGCGTTGTCTTGGAGGGACCAGATGATATCCTCATAGAACAATCCCTCAGATTCGAATTCAAAGCAAGCAACAATCAAGCGGAGTACGAAGCGCTAATTGCTGGCATGATTTTGGCGCAAGAAATGGGAGCGGAAAACCTGAGAGCAAAGAGTGATTCTCAACTAGTGATGAGTCAGATCACTGGCGAATATCAGACTAAGGACCCCCGACTCGTCAAATATTTAGCAAAAGTACAAGACCTCGCCAAAAGGTTTGTGTTCTTCGAAGCAGTTTACGTACCACGAGAGCAAAACGCCAGGGCTGACCTACTGGCCAAACTCGCCAGCACCAAACGACCAGGCAACAACAGGACCGTCATCCAGGAAGTTATTATGACACCCCGCACCAATAACGAAAGCGTGCATCACATCGTTGAGGGAAAGGAGGGATGGATGGAACCATTGCTAAGATACTTAATTGGGTCATTCACGCCTAAAAGCAGCGAAGAAGAACAGACAGTGCGGAAAAGATCATCCAAATTTGTCGTTGTGGCAGGAAAACTTTACAAGCGAGGGCGAACGAATCCATTACTGCGCTGCCTGGGAGAGGATGAGACCCAACTAGTGTTGCTTGAAGTACATGAAGGCGTTTGTGGCAGCCACATTGGAGGGCGGGCGTTGGCGGCAAAGCTCCTCCGAGCCGGATACTATTGGCCCACCATGCTTCAGGACAGCTCAGACTTCGTGAAAAAATGTGACAAGTGCCAGAGATTCTCTGACAAAAAGCACGCCCCAGCCCAGGAGTTAACCTCTGTCTATTCTCCATGGCCCTTCCATAAATGGGCGGTCGACATAGTCGGACCTTTTCCTCTCGCCCCAGGACAGCTGAAGTTTCTTATCGTGGGCGTGGACTACTTCACTAAATGGATCGAGGCGGAAGCAGTCGCCAAGATAACAGCCGAAAGGGTCAAGAAATTCTACTGGAAAAAGATCATTTGTCGCTTTGGGCTCCCCAGATGCATAGTGTCAGACAATGGAACTCAGTTCGCAAGCTCAATTGTAGTAGACTTCTGCAAGCCCTTGGGAATCCAAACGAACTTCGCTTCAGTAATCCATCCGCAGGCTAATGGACAGGCCGAGTCAGCAAACAAAGTCATTCTGAACGGAATCAAGAAAAAGCTAGAGGCGTCCAAGAGTCTTTTGGGCAGAACAGCTACATGAGGTAAGTATAATGGTCAAATTAATCTAAACTATTAAAATTAAACTCATTTGTTTTGAAATATGCCGCGAAAAGATTACAATAAATGCCACGTCCACATAAGTACAGGTACTATGGTCGTATCACACTACCCCGCACTCCACTACCAAGGAAACACCCTTAACAATGGTTTACGGCGCAGACGCCATGTTACCCGTGGAAATAGATACTCCCACGTGGCGGCGAGACGCGTTTTCAGAAGAAGGTATTGCATTGTTATTAGACCATGTGCAGGAAAACAAACTTTACTTCAGACGGATTTACAGAATTGTTTCTCCAATTTACGTTGTTTATTTCTTTGAAAAAGAAAATGAAGTAGGTATGGCAGTCAGCATGGATATCATTGACGAGGTCAGGGAGCAAGCCCACATTCGAGAGTTCGCCGCCAAACAAAGAGCAGCTCGCCGCTACAATTCTAAAGTGGCGCCCAGGGAAATGAAGGAGGGCGATCTGGTACTGAAGCAAGTCGTCGCCCCAACAAGGATTGGCAAGCTATTTCCCAATTGGGAGGGCCCCTACAGAATCCGAGAGAAGTGCTCGCATGGTGCATACAAGCTGGAAGAGTTGAGTGGAGTGGCTATTCCCCGCACCTGGAATATAGCTAATCTACGCCATTATTATAGTTAATGTCTTATTGATTTATGAATAAGGATGGCATACAGCCACCACTATGAATATTGTTATTTTTTCAAGTTATTAAAAGAACATGAGGTTAGGGTAGCACTCTTTTCCCCTGCAAGGGAAGGGGTTTTTAACGAGGCGCCCTCTCCTTTTCATATATGATTGCCTCTGCACAAGTTACTTGTTATTTTCATTTTTTAACATATCAAAAATCAAATAGAAAGGCGACGACGCAGCACCGATAAACAAAGATATTGCGACCACCCTGTAAAGGGTTCGACTAAATAAGTCGCTAGCAACAAAATAGGCGGCCACCCTAAAAAGGGTTCGACTAAATAAGTCGCCGAAAGAAATAAAGATATTACGACCACCCTGTAGAGGGTTCGACTAAATAAGTCGCTAGCAACAAAATAGGCGGCCACCCTAAAAAGGGTTCGACTAAATAAGTCGCCGAAAGAAATAAAGATATTGCGACCACCCTGTAGAGGGTTCGACTAAATAAGTCGCCAGCAACAAAATAGGCGGCCACCCTAAAAAGGGTTCGACTAAATAAGTCGCCGAAAGAAAGAAGAAACGTAATCGCCCTAAAACGAGGTCGATAAAGATAAATCGCCAGACAATCAAATACACTGAGCACGCCATTAAAATAAATTTACATCAACAAAATATTAAGGAGCCACAAACTCCAAGGTCGCCATGATCTTCCGCACAGAAATCATAGACAATCGAAAGAAAAACTGCAAGCATAAACAAACGATTTCTCGACCAACAAACAGTATAGAAGGCGTCAGTAAGACACAACAAAATAAGGGCACGATCAATCGTCCTTAAATCAAAATAAATATAACCTAGGACGCCAATACAAGCATTGTTTGAACAAGAGTAGGATAAAATTCGCAGAAGTATAAGACAAAGACGTCATAACGCATTGTTCAAAATAAAGGCGCTACGCAGAGCCGCCATAGTTAGTTACAACATGAAATTCACTCATCATCTACCAGTTGACCATCCACGATGACTTTGAAAGGATCAAGCTCCTCCATCTTGGCTTCTGGATTAAAAAGTAAAACTTGTTCGGTAGCCAACTTGAATCCGTTCTGAAAATACAGAGCTAGAGAGCGCTTCCCCTCATCCACCGCCAAATTAGACTTCTTCAGAGCCGTGTCCTTCTCGTCTCTATCATTCTCAGCAGCTTCCTTTGCTCGCTTCATCTCCTCCAAGGCCTTCTCTGCAGCTTTCTTTTCTTTCAACGCATCCGATAGTCGCCCCTCCAAACCAACAGCTTTGTGCTTCCATTTCTCCACGTCCTCTGCAGCATCCAGGTGTTTCTTCTCCAATGATCCGTACTTCAACTCCCAGGCATGAGTCAACAGCAGAGTAAGAAGGGCGGCTGTGCCAACGTCGGCGACCAAGTCACTGGACTTTGCCTTCACCGCCGCTTCAACATCAACCTGGGCAAATGGAACCTTCTCTGCCATGTACCTGCGAAACAAACAACCAAGCTCGTTAGATTATAATAACCAAAGTCAGGATCCAGAAAACAGTAAGGAAAGGAAGTTTACCTTCGAAAGTCAAACTCTGAGTGCCAGAACGACTCCATGGCTTGGTCGTTCAGAGAAGTACCCCCAACGTTAACATGCGCCGACGGGCGACTACCTCCAGATCTGGCGCCCTTGCCGGTTCTCGCCTTCTTAGAAGATGGCGGGTCAAGATGAACAACGGCGTTCCCATCAGCAGCTAACTCCGGCTCATCAGCTTCGGTACCCCCAGCATCACCCTTCGAAGAAGCCTCCTTCCTTTTTAACTTCCTCAAGGACATTCCCGCCGGATCACTCGTCACATACCCTTCAGGGTTCTTGCTCGCCTCCAGCTCTGCAAGGTACTTCCTCATCTCCGCTCCAGTTAAAGGTAGCATCTCTTCTGCAAAGGAAAAAGAAGCAAAAAGAGGAAGGTCAGTAAAAGCAAAATAGGAGCCAGCAGAATACGACAAACAAGGCCAAGTAGGACACTCACGCAAGTAAGCCGACAAGCGTTCCTCGTCACCTTCCCTATTCAACAGTTCATGGATCTTGGTCAGGGGAACCACTTCAAGGAATTGTACCAAGGTTCATTCATAGGGAGACATGGCGTCCAAGTCATATCCTCCCACCGCCAGAGGATTATTTGTCCACCTGAGAGGAAACTTGGGCTTGCCATCCAACAGCACTGACGAAGATGAACACCCAGGCAATCCCTAAACTCTAACGAAGGTATCACGCCACTCCTTCTTAAAGTTGCAGGTGTATTGAGGAAAAAGCCGTTTTCTTGAATGAGCAGAAATGGCGATCCACGTACCTTTATTGACGTCTTTCGTCCCATAGAAACAAAGGAACGCGCCAACTGAAGGCTCCAAACCTAAAGCCTTACACAGTATCTCAAAAGCCCTAATAAACGCCCAACTATTAGGCCGAATTTGGGTCGGAGCCACGTTTAAGAACTTCAGAACGTCCATTTCAAAGGGCGTGAACGGGATCTTCACGCCAAACTCTTCGAGAACGGTAGTATAAACAAAGTACGACTCGTCACCCTCACCAGCCATCTCCCGATCACAGACTCGTTCGTCAGGATCGCAAGATAACAACACCACATCCTCCTCACTCTCAGTTGCGGAAATATCAAACTTACTCCTAAACAGATCTACAGCCGAGACATCAACGTATAGCGACTCCTCCATACGCACTTCATCCGCAAAAGAAACCATTTCTGCTGAGCTAACGAAGGAACCCTCGTCTTCGGATCCTGGTAAGAGTTCTCGAGGTGGTAGGTTGTCCTGGAAATCGTCCTGTATACCCTGAGTTCCTGGAGTAGCAGACAGAATCACACAGTCACTATCCCTACCCGAATCAACGCTAGAGTCACTAGACAAGTCACTAAACAACTCCTCTCCGTGTAACCCGAAATAGTACTTATCCCAGTCAATAACCCCATCTGGCCCAGTGGCATGTCGCAAACATTCCTTCCTCAGCTGATCCCTTTCGTTTGGGTCAGTAGGGCAAATTAATTTACCATCCGCATCACAATCCCTAATTAAAACCATCCCCCTAGAAACTATGATCGCACCAAAAGTAAAAATGAAAATAAAACGAGAAGAAGTGACGAGAGGACGAAAAGTACCTGTATAAGAGTTTAGCACAAATCGTCGAGGCTTCAGGCAGCAAGAATAGCGAAATAAAGAGGAAGAGAAATGGAAAAATGATTGGAAAAGCCAAACACAACCTTCTTATAGGGAGGCGAGATGTTCGTTTTTGGGAAGCGTGTCGCAGACGATTGAGTAGGGTTAAGTCATAGGATCATGACACGTGGCGTTCATCAGTGAAGCAGAATACGAAATGGTCACCGTTAAGTTGAACGCGCCACGAATGTCTATCACGCCCCCGGGCGTCGTAAGGTCATACCATCGGCGTTTACGCGTTCATAACGCAACTCAAACACTTTGCCTCGTGTTCCCCAAGACTCGTGCTTGGGGGGCATGGATGTTACACGAATGAGTTAAGCATGATATACCCATCCTCAGGAAATATTGGAATGTCCCATCACAGTCATAAGGGCGTGCTCCACACACCAATCACACGAACGCCCTCGAGAAGTAAGACAAGTTAGTATTAGCTCCATAAGGCAACAACGCCTGATGACGTATTCCAAACACTTCGCCTTGTGTTCCCCAAGACTCGTGCTTGGGGGGCTGTGGACTGTCATAACCTTCTTAAGACTTGCTGAAACCTCTGGGAAGTCCAGTCCTACGTCACCATCACTTCGCCTTGTCCCAAGACTTGTGCTTGGGGGGCTGTGGACCGTCATAATATTCCTAAAGGCTCAAAATCCCTCCATAAGGACCTGGACGCCCTCCATAAGGGCCTAGGCGCCCTCCTGAAGGGCCAAGTCGCCCGCTAGAAAGGCCAGAACAACTTCAAAAAGCATATCCAGGCCCAGGCGAGTCTTCCATAAGGGCGCCGCCTCACTTATTCTCTAGAATCCTCTAAAAACATCCAAAATACGTAAATACCCTTGTTGCTTGGTCCCCAAGCAACCAAGGCCCAAGCCCATAACCGGCTATAAAAACCCCTCTCGAGAGTAGTCTCGGAGGATCTAATCATTAGTCTAAACCCTAGAAAACGATTCTGAACCCTAGAATCCCTTACCGTACTTTTTGCAAGTACACAATGGGTAGGGTAAAACTCCGCTTTCATGGGTCCAGATTTGGATCCGGATATCACCCATAAATTTAAATGGGTATGAGTACGAGTATGGGTACTATACTGCCAAGCCCCGCTACTCGCATATACATATTTATATAATATGATAAATAATTTATTTATTTTTTATGTATAATTAAATAATTTTTTTAACTATTTAAGCCTAAGTCTAAACCTAAAAACTACTTAATACAATAACTGATCCCTCTTGATGGCATACATTTTTTTAAGGATGTCTTGGATGTTCTTTATTTTGTTAAATACTAAGATTCGTACTATTTTATGAGTCAAATTGTATGCATTCCAAAAGAAGAAATTGTTCCATAGAAAAGTCAAATATTTCAATTTCCGATGCATTGATTACATAAATTTTCAAAAAAAATTACTATTTAAAGGTCTTAAAGAGTGCCCCGGGGGCACTGGTTAACATTTCCCTACTTAAAATGATTGTCAATTATCAACATTTGATTAATTATTTCATTTATTTTTTGAACAAATTTATTTCAAATTCGTTTATCCTACCTACATTTTATGTTTTCTGCACATTACTTTTCAAGTCATTTCAATTTTTGTATTTTACTTTCTAAAGTTATTTACTTTTCAAATACTTAATCTCATACACTCAGTTTGGATTTATTTGTACGTTTTTACTCTTTTCAAACGTTGATGAAGTTCAAGTTTATTGTAGTGAAAATATTTTACATCAATACCATATCATTTGAGGAACGAAATTTTTTTAAATCCAAAGAACGTCTTTAAGAAACGAAGTTATACACATGTTAAGATCAAGAAAAGTTTTGCAAGTGCTAATTCAAGTGCAACAAACATTAATTCTTTGATTCCATAAAATTTAACTATGGTTCATACGGTTACAAATGTAATTGTCGTAGCGGTTACATAAAGTAAAGCAATATTTTTACCGAAAGCTAGTCATGATTTTTTTTTTTTACAAAAACAATATTCATTCATTCATTCAAATTGATAGAAAACAAAGCGATTCATGAATTTGTTTAAGATTAAAAGTGTAATCTATAATGAATAAATAGAGGTAAGATTAAACCACTCATGCATAGTAAATGCTAATGAGTTATTTGACATGATTGTGCAATTGGAAGTGGTGGATCTGAAAAGGAACCATCAAGTATTCTATTTGCAATCCATTGATTTGCTGCTTCAGTGTAGTGCACTCCATCCCAGCTAATGTATTTTGAAGGATCATCACAAGAACTTGTAACAATTTCTTTACCATTAATCGTTGCTTTATTTCCACAATAAACATGGTATCCATCTTCATGATACCCACAACATATTCCAGATGGGTCCACAAATCCTACAATTCAATTCAATTCATAATTAAGAGGTCAATTATGTAATTAGCTTTTAATTGTCAATTTCTACACTTAAAATTGTTGCGGAATGTACTTTAGTATTTTCCACAGACAGCTTCGGTCACTAATCTTTAAAAATTGCGTAGACTAATTTCTCGAAGTAATTAAAATATCAGCAGTGCTATACATGTAGAACAATTATATCGCGAAGAGACCGCGAATTAACAACTAGCCAATCAAAGTTGTTCCTAGCCGGCAAACACGGCGGATCCGTTGTTAATATTTTTTTTATTTTTTTTAAGTGTGCCAAATTCATACAAAATCCAATGGACAATAAAATGCCACCGCACTCGTGAAGCATTCACGAACCCCATTCCGCTATACGTAGCATAATCGTTAAAATTTATGGAAAATGCTACTTCTCAAGAAAAATAGCTTCAAGAATTTTTCAAGACACAGTTGGCAAATTTTAATTGGATGATTTATTTGTCCACTTCCTATTTTTCAGCCACACCTCCTTGAATTGTGGCAAATAGTGCATTGTGATTGGCTATTCTTTATTCTTGAAGAATTCTTGATGTTATTTTTCTAGAGATATAGCATTGCTCTTAATTTATTTAGGATTTAGTTTGGTGAATGCTTTCTGAAGGTTTATTTTGAAGGGGAAATTCTTGCAGCAGTGGATAGAGATCCTAATGATGAGATACTTCAAATTGTGTTGGTTGTTGTGGAAGGTAAGATAGGTAACTTATGGTGCAAACACAATTTAACATAAAAACCCATTCAAAAAGGCAAAAAAATAATAATAAAAGATCACTCTGAGGGTTAAATTCAAACGACGGATATGTAATTTTGTCTTTAACTTATTCATGACTAAATAATATTCTTATGCGGACTTTATTTACATTCCGACCGAACTCCTCTTTACTAGGGTTCCCTTTCGGTTAAAAATTGGATGGTTAACGCCAAAGAAAAAAGTTTTGACACATGTGTATATACTATTAAGGCCAAAGAGGATGGTTAACGCCAAAGAGGATCATACCTTGTTTATTAGCATTACTGATTAGCTCATACTTTGCAGAGAACATATCCACATATGTGAAAGAAGCATCATGGAACTGTTCCCTTAATTTGACAACAATATCTTTAAGCTTTTTATTGAACTCTTTGGCCAAGTCGTTCTGGGAATTGACGCAGCCGTTTCGATCAAGATAACCAGCCACTTGAGTTTGGTTGTTGTGTGCATTGTGAATCGGCATTGCCACCGGAAGGCAACCAATGGGTCCTGTGTTGTGTATCCAGAATGTCCTTGCTCCATAAAAATGCAGACTCTGCCAATAATATTCATTTATTCTTTTATTAATATACTTGACAGAAAATAGGCTATTAGAATATGTTGTTAAATCAATAATAAATTATTATTATAACAGTATAACTAACTTTTATTGTTGATGAATCTATATATAAGCATTAAAATCGGACAATATTTATGGGTGGCCCGATAGCGGATGGCTCAATAGCGGAAACCTGATAGCAGGTGGTCAAATAAATATTGGAGGAGGATCTCATACCATCTTAGAAATCATGGTTAAACCTAAGAACAATGCCGCAAAACTGGCTTGTAAGGTGATGATTGCTTCCACTTATAAACAAATGTTCGTGCAATCTTTTTGTCCGATGTAGGACTCTTTAATAGTCATGACTGTTAAACACTTATAAATCCATATTCACGTTATATATCAATCAATATGATAATCTTAACATACACCCCTCACGCTTACGATTGGACATTTGAATTGTGACTCAAGTGACTCGATAGCGGAGAAACTGATGGCAGATAGAAGGTTAGAACTACAACTACTATCGGGAGCTAAACAAAATAATTTTGGATCGAAAGTGTAAAGTTAGCATATCGAGAGAAACTAATTCGGATCAGATAAAGACTGCTCTTAAAAACTTGTATCACTTTCATATATAAAAAAATTACATGTATTACTTACTTGAATTTGTTTAGAAAAATAATCCACAATGTTTGAGATCAATGCATGAGAATCTTCCTTTCCCACCTTACTAATAACATCAGCAATATCATTTTGACCAATATCAAGAGTGAAGATAGCTTTGGCAAAGTCCTCTGGTCTTGGAAACTGTCTTATGTATGAACTTTTCTTTGCTGCAATTTGAAATCAAAACCATACATTGTTCAGGAAACTATAATATTTAACATAACTAGTAAAATTGAAGCTAAAACTATTTTGCACTTCTCTAGATTTTTAACCTTGTGTGAAGAACTTCCCGGTGCGTGATTTGAATTGATTAAACTGTTCTACTTGGATTTCAAGGACGAAAGGAGTGCCACCATCGAAGTACGTCTTGTTTTGTCGCATGACCGTTGATGACCCTGCAGCAAAGTTTGCACCATGCCTATAGCTTGTTCCAATTGAGTTTATATATGCGCTCAAAAATGGCATTCCAAGGTGCTTGGCTACATGTAAAAAAAAAATACTTTACAATCATTCTCTTGAAATACAATGTTGAATAAATATTTCGACGTCTTGAATCCGAGTATTTATTGTTGTTAGCATGTATACTTTGAGTTTAATTAATATGTATGCTTGAACAAAGTTATGTTTTCATTGAATCCCGTTATTTTCATGGGCGGGTTAAATCAAAGACGCAACATAAGGGAACTTGGAAACTAGAGAAGATTAAGTGTGACACAAGATACATGAAACAAATAAAAATGCAGAAAGAATAGAATTATATACCGATGAAATCGATGATTAGACGGCCATCAGAAAATCTGTCAACAGCCTCATGGAAGAAGGTCTCACCATAAGGCAAAATAGCAGGATAAAATGCTGCAGACATGCAACCGGTATCTGAATTAGAATCACCAAAATTGAAAATAGCTTGAAATTCACATGATTGTGAGGATTTGAGTTTCTCTGCTTGGATACTCAGAAACCAAGAGAGTAACAAAACAAGAGTAATAAACTGTGCAAAGGACTTCATTATTGTCACAGCACAAAACAATCAAATCAGTGAATTCTATACACAAGGATGGTTCTCTTATTTTTATATTATATATAGATGTGTTTTTGAACTTAGGAGATTGATTATACGTTTTGATATTAATAATAAAGTGTCAATATTTTTGGGACTTTAGGTACCTAACGCATTAAAGTCACGTGTGTTTCAAGCAATTGGTATATATAAAAAATGAGGATAGTGAAATCCAGTATGAGTAACATTGACTCAATGCAAATTATACAATATTTTTAGTCACATTATTAATTATGGTTTCATGTGATACTCACGGTTGTCTTTTCTCAAGGAACTGGTTACTTTGTGAATGAGACTAATAAGGTTCAACTATGATGTTATTTGAGACACTTTATCTTTTCTACTTTGTAGTTTTTCTTTATTTAATTTATTTTTATTTTTTTATTACATTTATTTATATTTTTTTAATAAATTACATTTATTTATATTATACCGTTAATAATTTTTCTTGTTGTATTACCTACCTTTACCATTACTGATATGCACTTGATCCAACATTTTTTATTTTGTGCCAACATTTTTTTCAATACGAGGTATAAGGAGTGATCTGTCCGGTGAGAACAGTTGAGTCGCATTGGTTTTGTAGAATGCTCCGATGATCGGTAACTGCTTGCGGTGCGGCGGCGAAGCGTCTTCTGCGGTGGAACGAAAGGTGCCTGCAGACACATTAGCACTCCGACGATCAAGTCAGTATTGGAACTGAGAGAAAAATCTTAGGAGAGTTGTGAAAAGTGTTGTGTACTTGAGGGTGAAACAAGTTCACCCTTATATAGGCGCGATCTTGGCATAACCGTCTCCGGGTTATGCGGCGTATGATTAGGAGCAGTGATGGATCCAGAATTTTTTAATAGTGGGGGACACTATATATAAAAAATTTGTAGCATTAGTAATTGTCCTCTACGATTATTCATATTATGGAAACTTTGAATGATTTTCTCATTTTCATTATAAATAAAAAAAAAACATTTCTCTGTATTAATAACTAAACAATCATTTAACGAGTCATCCCCGATTTGATTTCATATTCAATTCTTAATAATAGTTTGAGATATGCAATGATAGGTGTGGGTCAAGAGAGAAATGATTTGTGATAAGTGTGGTCCATGTGATCAAAATGTCGACTATTGATACATTATACTACCAAAAAAATTGTTTCTAAAAACTCTGTGTGGGCACAATCCCACAAACTCTACAACATGCGTCCGTCCCTGATTAGAAGCGGGAGTGGACACGTGTAGCGTGATCCCGGCAGGGAGGCGTGCTCCGGTGTGGCACGGCGCAAGCAAGTTGACGTGTCCCTCTGAGTGCGAAGTCTTGAGACAGCGTAATAATCTACAAGTGTTGCCATGTGAGTGCTCCAGAACAAGGAGGTATAAGGTTTGTTTAATGGTTGCATTGGAAGTGTTAAGGAGTAGAGAATAAAGACGGTGATTGTTCGATACATACTGCTTGTATGATGTTAACAGTTTACTTACAATTTTAGCATGATTTGATGGTGTCAAACATTTTTTCAATGGATATTAATTAGTATTAAACTGGTGTAGATATTTCTTATTTTTTTAAAGAAACTGGTGTAGATATTTTTATAACTAATCTTCGCTTCAGAACTTGGTTGACCACCATTTTTGGGGCTTCTCAACTTTTTTTTTTTTTTCATCCATGAGGATCAAATTCAGGACTTTGTTTTAGGGATCTGAGTCAAGCGGAATAATTTAATGTTGTGTATTGAGAATGATTTAGAAATAACAAGGAAAATGTTAAAGAATGTCCTTACAACATTAAATAAGGAAGCAAAAATAGAAATATTGTATTGAAAAATGGTAAAAAGTGGTCAATTCAACTTGTAAAAAGTTTAAAACTTGTTTCTAATTAATAAGTTACTAATTTTGGTTACCTTAACAAGTATCCTCAAGACAAAGGTTATTTGAACACAATTTGACACATACACAAATTGCATATGACTATTGACCGTATTATATCGTTTATTTTTTGGTAAAAAAGAAAAAACATTTTCAAGTAAGTGGATTTCTTTAATGGTATCATCTTTAAAGAAACTCACTCGCATTATAAGACTATTGGTAGAGGTAGAGCATTATAGAGATAGTTAGTTTATGTTTTCAACATATTATTTATTGTTGATTGAAGAAAAAAATGTATAATAAATAGGGGTATGTATGTAAAAAAATAATTAATGTAACTGCAAATAGTAAAGGGATCTTATAAAAAGGGACAATTTTTTTTTTCTTTCAAAAGTGTCTTATAACCAGGGGAGATAGTGGATTTCATTGGCAATAATAGAATTATATTATTTCATTCTTTTATTTAAATAATTTATCAAAAAATATGTATGTTGCGTCACTATGAGTTTCATTATGAAAGGTTTTTGGTGGTGTCCGGTAGGGCTGGCAATGAACCGAGCCAACATGAATATAGTTCGGAACTTGACTCGACAATTAACTCGTTGAACTTGGTTCATGATCCAAATGAGCTGAACTTAAGCTAAAAAATAAGTTCGTTAACTAAATGAGCTGAATTTGAACTTTATATAGTTCGGCTCGTTTGGTTCATGAGTTTACTTGATTATATATATATATATATATATATATATATATATATATATATATATATATATATATAGTAATGTGTTATACAATGTTAACTCAATTAAACAAGTAGGAAGGGGAATAAGGTTTTAAGAGAAGTGCATCTCTATGTGTAATATATTGGTTGTTCTGTGCGCTACATTAAGTGTCATTAAATGTAAAGCACTACCACCATTTTCATCATTAGTGGTCTTTAACTCTAGCAGGACGGTTAGTCTTTTGGTGTTCCGTCCTTGAATTCTTTGATAAAAAATTGTTTTTCAAGCCCACAAGATGAACCTAATGAGCCGAACTGAGTTGTTCGTAAACTATAAACGAGTCGAACTCGAGTTTAAAAAAAGGTTCGTTTGAAACTCGAGCCGAGTTTCGAGCTGAACCAATTCTAATCGAGTCAAGTCGAGCTCAGATGAGTTCGACTCGACTCGGCTCATTTCCAGCCCTAGTGTCCGGGGTTCAAACCCCAGACTTTGCATATGTTATGCATTATCCTTACCAACTGAGCTAAGCTCACAGAGACATTATGAAAGGTTTAAATGAATGGATTCGTCTAGTCTTTTACTTTTTCTTTTTTTAATAATAGATTAGTCCGGTCTTTGTTTCGTTATGAACCCTACCATGAATAATGTAGAGAGTCAATAAAGATATGACTTCTTTTTATGTTACTAAATATATTGATGACTACTAGCATTATATTTATATTGATCTGGAAGAAATTGTTTGTTATTTTATATAGTCAAACTCTTCATATTACGTAAGTTTTTGATCTGGACCGGCTAGAAAGTCAATCCAACACTTACATGTGGACAAGAAGCCTGTCAGATCAATGCACGTCACTTGGATGAACACCCAGCCTCAGTGTAAGCCACCCCACCTAAGCACGCCCCCGTGCATTAGACATCGTACACGTGTCTTCCAGCGGCCTCCTGATGAAGCGCCGCACTTCACGAAGATTGTTATTCTCACACACGTTTATATAAGTGTGACTTAGCTTCACCCCAAGGTATGATTCACTTTTCCCACACTTTTCACACATTCCATCTCATTTCCTACACTGACTTGAGTATTGAAGTGCTAACATGCCTACATGCACCTTTCGTCCCACCGTGAAGACTTTGTCACCACCGTACCGTGAAGTTGCTTAGAGCTCTAGGTTTGTGTTTTGATGTTGTTCATTAGATAGTTTTATTTGATGATGTTTAAATATTGGTTGTTATAGCCTAGTATCATGTTAAAGCACACCTAGCAATATTTGCCTCATTGTGTCTTATGATCCCTTGTTATCTAGGATGTTGTTTATTTGTAGAAAACTTCATTTCGCATGGCCAAACAAATTTTCTAGTTGATTGATTCGATTCAAAAGGTTTAGAATCGTATCATGAAATGTTTCTGCCATTTCTCCATGTATCTAGTGCCTTTTGAATCGATTCATGAATTGATGAATCAAATCAAATTAGTTTGATTCATATCATTGGTTTCTTCCGGTCTTGCATTTTGCCTTGTTGAATCGATTTATAAGTTTTTTGAATCATATCAACCTTCATCTGGGGCAATATGATTAGATTCAAATATAGTCTAAATCGTATCAATCTTCTTGGCCCAGCTTCCTTGTTCTTAGCTGTCTGAATAGATTCTCACATTTAATGATTGGATTCATTGTGTTGTTTTTGGCCAAATTTTTGCACTTGCCACTCTTTTCTGTATATACTGATATCCTCATAACACTCAAACTACTGAATTATTTGCACCTATTCTCTCTAGAGTCTCCAAACCTCATTTTCTATTGCTCTTCATATTAAAAACTTTTTCTAAGAATCATTATGGTCTTTCAGTCATAGATGTTATAGGTAAGTTGATTGCTTTCAAGGATATTATTGATTGGGAATCAAGGATCTAAAGTGAAGTGAGTAATTTCATTCCACCTCCAAGGGTATTGGGGGTTCTTTCTAATCTTCTCAAGTTCAAGGGGATCCAACCACCGGACATAGAAAAGAAGAGTTCGAGGGAAGAGCTTCAAGGATTGCATGGGCGATTGAGGATTCGAAGACTTGGAGAAACACCAACTTGAAAAGGGTATTTGAAGATTGGGGGTTGTGGTTGTATGGGAATCGAAAATTAGGGTAATTGAAGGAGTCCATGTAATCACAACATTGTAATCAAATTTCTATTTTAATGGAAGTCCTTGATAAAGACTTTTTTTTGTTGGGTTTTGATTGTGAGTTGGCTGCATTTTGTTAAAACAAAAAGTTCTAGCAAGATGGTGTACCAGATGTCCTAGACAAGTAAGTACGACATCTTATCTTAAGGTGAAGTACTTTATTTCGCATTCGTGGAAGATTTTATTTCTGCGTGAAATCCTTGAAGATTTGAGTGAAGATTTATTCGCGTAGCTTGTGCTCTAAGAAGCGTGTGTTTCTAGAAGCCGCTTCTGTTGGTTTAAGCTTTGTCGTGTTTTTGAAGTTAATGTCCTAAACATTTTAGAAAACCGGTGGAAAAATTGGAAAAAATGGATAAAAAACTGTCCTTAAACGGAAAAATCGGAAGGTCCTGAAAACAGAGTTCCCCCCCCCCCCCCCCCCCCCCCCTTCTTTTTTTCTTGTTAGTTTTTTCCCTTTAATTTATATATATAAAAAAAACAAAGTTTCCATTCGAGGCTTTATGATAGAGGTTATATAGGACAGTGGAAGCAGATATAAGATATGAGAATGAGAACAAAATGAAACAGATTGGAGAAGAAGCAAAGGTTGTAACCGGATGAGTGAAAAGAGAAGTAGAAGCAACAACTTTTGAAGGGCTGAAGTTTGGAGAAGGAAGTGGCAGGCGGCTAGAAACAATGGAAGTTATACCCCACACCCCTGCATTTATGCCTTCACCCCAACTGCCAAATTTACCCTTTATAAAAAAAAACGTAACACAATCACCCTTTCACTTTTCACCCCACCTTTTTTCTGGAAAAAACGCTTCCCCTGGAAAAAAACGACAGAAGTTCACCCTATCTTTCTTGTGAAAATCCTTCGCGTGATTCCACTCCCAACAAACAGTATGCCTTCGTTCATGTGTTCTCTTAATCCTTGTTGTGTTCTCTCTTAATCTTTCCTTTTCGTGTGTTTGTTCTCTTAATCATTTACCAGATTCATTGATTGAGATTTGATGTTTTATGGGTTACCGGAATTGATCTCCGAATCATTGATTCTTGAAAAACCCATGCAAATTGTTCCGATTGAAATCCCAGAAAACACGTGCAAAGTGTTCTTGTTGATTCTTCCCGGAATCGTTTCGTGAAGATTTCCGGTTCAGGCATTTATTTATTTTTTACTCAAACATTTTGAAGAAAAAAAACTAAGATGGGAATTATTGCAATGTTAAAATTGATACCGGGATTAGGAATTATTGTTGATCTTTACTCAGATTCTTAAGACCTGATATATTTGTTAATTTGTTACCGTCTATAAGCTCTTGTTATGAGAGGAATGCTTTTAAATATTAGTTCTTGTATAATAAAATCTGATACTTCAAATGTTAGTTCTTTTCAATATTAGCTCTTGCGTAGCAATTTGCAAAGAATTAAACCTGAGTAATAGTATTTATGGTTTTATTAGACAACTAAACCTTAAAATAAAAAGCAACTATGTTACCTATTTCAAAAAAAAAAAAAAAGCTATGTGCATACAAGTATATTCTGTAATATCAACTCAACAAGAAAAGGCATCTTCCTGTATTAAGAATCACTAGGAAGTACTATAGTTATTAAGCTAGTTTTTTTTTTTTTTCCTTTTTCTTACAAGTTACTAAGCTAGTTGAATTGACAGTCTTTTTTATAAAAATAAGAAAACAAAAAAACTTTAAAAAAATGTGCACCGGAACACATGATATAAGGTTTCCGGTTGACAATTTCGGAAAGGATATACAAAGCATTCCTGTATACTTTTCGGAAAAGTAAATGATGGCTTTTTCGGAAAAATTCCGGAAATGTATCATAGTTGGTTCTGGAAAAATTTCAGAAAGGTATTATAAGTGGAATAAATAAAAAATACATACAGAATATTATGTGGGGTGAATGATGACAGTCCGTCATATCACATTTTTAGAGTCTTTTTAATTAAGTTTTTAGGCTATTTTATTAGTTTAGTATTTCATTTAAAGTCATTTTAAATAAATTGTGGTTTTATTTATTAATTGAGTCAATTAGTTTATTTTATTATTATTATTATTATTATAGTTAGTAGTCATAGGACCAAAGAAAGAAAACTTAATTGTGCTTCTATGGATTTTATTGATGTGCCACTTGCCTATAAATCATGGGTTGGTGTGAATAAGCAAATAGGGAGGTGTAGCCACAAAGAAGGGGCAATGATTAAGGGAGAATTGGACTTTGGCCAAAAATGACCCGAAAACACAAAATTAAAGGAAAGGAGCCACACACGTTTTGGAAGCAGCTTTCTTGTACAAGAGAATTCATATTTTGGAGGAAAAAAGGGGATCACGCCATGGTTACCATGTAGCACACTTTTGGGAGATATTTGGTTTGACATTTCTAGAGAGAAACACAAAGTAAGGTGTTAGGAGTAGATTCACCCAAGATTTGTTGAGACATCATGAGTCTAGGCATGGAATCTTCATCTTTCTTTCATCCTTTGCCAAGCTTGCATAGACATATGTAGCTACATCTACCCTTGTGGGTTTTGAGGTATTCAATCAAGCCATTATGTAAACTCTTGATCTTTTAATACATGGTTCTAGCTTATTTATTCAATATTGCTATTATTCTTGCATTTAAAGCTTTATTTGAGATTTGAAATGTTATTGACAAATACTTTTGGATCTAGGTTAGAATAATAATCTATCTAAGTTTTAATTCTAGACATAGGATTTAATCTTTGATAATCACTTTGTAATCAAGAACTTAATGCTTTTGGGTCGTTTAATAGATTGGGAAATTGTCGATTAAACGATCCGATCGACTTTGTGATTGTTTAATAGTTTGGGAAATCGACTTTTGAATAGTCCATTAGAAATCACGACATCATTTGGACACGAATGATGTTGTCGAGTGATTGTGATAATATCGTTTAAAAAGCTAGAATCCGTTATTTGATTGTGAGATTGCAGTTGTTACGCTTGGTTGAGTGTCTCTGACCCCAAGCGAAATAGCCCTATCTCTTCTCTATTTATTTTATGTCAAATAGGTTATATAGGTTTACATAAACAAACATTTTAAATCCATACACTCAGAACAATATTGACTGTTGAATGACTTGAATATCGCGCTAGTCCCTGTGGAGACGATATACAATACTTACTTTTGATGGATAGAAAAATATTACATCAGTGAACTTATCCTAAATGAAAATGTTAAGGGTGAAAAATTAATGTGGTTAGATAATAAAGGGTAAAATCGGAATTTTTGAAGATTTGTAGGGGTGGAAGTACATGCGTTGAGGTATAGAGTAATAAGGACATATATATATATATATATATATATATATATATATATATATATATATATATATATATATATATATATATATATATATATATATATATATATATATATATATATATATATATATAAATGTCAAGTGAATATAGTATTGAAGTCAAGCATTGGCTCAAAATATTGTATCATGCAATATGGACATAGAAGTCTCCATAAAAAAGACACTAAAAATATCGCCTAATGCACAAAATAAATTACATAGTTGCATTCACAAAAGATTTGACTGTCATTGAGTTTAGAACCTAGATTGCTCAACCTCTTTGTCAGCCTTTCACAATAGTCATCATCTGCCGGTAATCCTTGGCCTTTTGCAAGAGGTCATTATTGCATTCATTATGGTTCCCCATTAGAAGCCTCATAGTGACAAACATCCTTGAAGAATTCTTAATCATCTGTTTTAAATTAGTTGATGAAATCAAACATCATAAATAGAGGTGTAAAATGGGCCGGCTCGGCCCATCCCAATGGACCAATGCGTATAACTGGGTTGGGCCAGCCCGACCCCAGTTGATGTATGGGCTATAAAATTTGAGCCCGACCCGACCTTTACATGGGATAACGGCGGGATGGGCCGGCTTGACCCATATTTCAATTTTTTATTTTTATATTTTAAGTAATGAAATGTACAACAAAAAACTACTCTTTTTTCACATACATGCCAAAAGGATCAATACGACAATAACACAAACAAACAACTCATAAAGTAACTATCACATCATCAAATATTATCCACACAAAATAGCTAGGGCATTAACATTCAACCAACCTTACAAAGTGCAACCTTAAATAATAAAATATTATGAGTCTGATAATTCAACATAAATTAACAAAAGAAATTATAATACATGAGAAGTGAGAACTTGGTTCAAAATGACAATTCAAAATGAGTCTGACTATTTAAAATGTTATGAGTCCCTTTGAGCACTTCAAATGACTAAAAAGTATTTATCTTGCTCTAAGTCCTTTGAGCATTGGGTTCTTCATACAAGTGTATCTCTTCTACTTCCACCACATATGCGATTCATAATACAAGAAAAGCGAGAATTCAATGACTAATATGTAAATACAAATTGCAAATAAAAGTGGAAGAATTATTAATAAGTAATAACAACTTACCAGAAGGTCCGACCTCTTGGATTGCAACCAATTACATGTACAAATAAGAGCTTGAACAGTTTCAGGGAGTAAGCAATTCCTATACGTATTTAAGATAGGACCTCCAATGCTAAATATAGATTCAGAAGCCGCTATTGTGATTGAAATGCTTAAAATGTCGCAAGCCATTATTGCAAGTTGCGGAAATCGAGCACTATTTATCTTCCAATATTGAAGGACATCTACATCATCCACAAGACATTTTTTATCCAAATATATTTCAAGTTCAGATTTGCCATCATTTGAAACCATTTGCATTTTTTCTTGATGGTATTCCTAAAATTAAAGTAATGTAACAATATAAATTAAATTACTATTACTAAAGCAGTAGAGAAATCCCATCAAGCAACATTACATGACAATGAATTAGACATGGAAAAATATTTTAAATTAGGAATAAATAGAAAATTAAAGTAATGTAACAATATAAATTAAATTACTATTACTAAAGCAGTAGAGAAACCCCATCAAGCAACATCACATGACAATGAATTAGATCACATTGAAAAATATTTCAAATTAGGAATAAATAGTAAATTAAAGTAATGTAACAATATAAATTAAATTACTAAAGCTTTCTTTCATGAATGATGTCTTGTTCAATGGTTGGTTTGATGATAAGTGACAATGAATGTTTCTTGATGAACTAGCTAAAGATGTGTTTGTTGCAACCATGTTATTTCTGTATGCATTAAAGAGGTGATACAAATCCTCCTTCACTTGTTTTACCTTATCTTCATAATCACTTGGGTAAAGTTTCTTGAAGCAAAAGTTCACAAAGTCCATCTTTGATGTTGGGTCAAGAACATTTGCAAGTGAAAGAATGACATAATAATTATTTCAATACTTAGCAAACTTCTGTTTCATCGATATTGCCATCTCCTTGATCATCACATCTTGACTATTCAAATTTGCATTCAATTCCATCTCTATGAGTGCAGCTTGCATGAAGTATAAGTTTGAGGTTGTGTAAGATGAACCATAAATCAAATTTGTGACATTATAAAATGGGGCCAAGAAACTACACAACTTCTCCGCTCTTTCCCACTCTTCAATGCTTGGACAAATCCTGTAGTTATTGTCATTGTAGCTTAAGTTAATGAATGCACGCAGATACGTAATAGCACTTTCAAGCATCATATATGTCGCATTCCATCTAGTAGACAAAATCAGGATTCAATTCTTTGTTTGTTTCATTAACTCCATCATACTCAGATAAACTAAAAGGAAGATCAAGTTTAATAATGCTTCTCGAAAGTGAATATCTGTAAGCCATAGGATCGAATTTCCACAACTTCAAAAATTTAGCGTTATCATCCAACAACTCCCACAATGTTGTTTCTAAAAGAATTTGATTTTCCAATAGCAATAGCAACACCTCTCATACCTCGACTAGCTAGTGAACGTCTTTTGACAGTAGTAGTTTTTGGAGATGGACCGGTTTTGAGATATGTTATAACCTCCTATTGGATTTTGAACCTTCACCAGCTGAAGGAGTAAAAGATAACCTTCTTGACATGTTTGCCGAACTTGTTATCATTTCCTTCAATATAAAACCACAAATCAGGAAATGAACAAAAAAAAAAATTCATTTAACATTTAACCATGAATGAAATACATGAAATAGATATATTAAATAAATATTAACCTTTGAGTTAAATCCTCTTCTATAGTCATTTGAAAAATGTTTGTTAAAGGCATCAGACTCTTTACCATAAAATTGCTCTACATCAGGTACCACACATGGTAGCTTTCCTTTGTTGGTGTTTTGCCTCTTGTTATCTGGAGCATGGCGCAAGAAGGTTTTAGTTGTGATTGTTCTTTTCTTGAGTTTAGAACAATCATCTTCAGTGTCTGAAATGTTTATAGCATCAAATTTCTTCAGGTTTCCCATGTTGTTGAGTAATGCCCTATCCTGATTCGATGCTACTGTTGGTAGACCATTGTGTTTCTTAACTTGGTTTCTATCTTCTTCCATATCTAGAGAATAACCTAAGATGATGTAAACAACATCATCTAGAGCCTCTGGACTAGGCGTCACATCATCATCCTTCTGTAGCTCCTTTACGAGGCCTTTGAGACATTTCAGTGTTGCTCATCTCTAATATATTTAGGAAAAAGATTGGTGAACACCCCTTTCCATACCACTCTTCCATACACCCCTTATGTGGCATGGGTATTTTTGAAATTTCACACAACTTTCTCTTTCTCACACTCTTCTCTCTCTTAGATCTCCCTTTCTTCTCCCTCTCACTCTGCCTCTCACTCACTTCGGTCGTTCCCACTACCAACCAAACCCATTTCTCATGTTCCTTCCAAACCCACCATTTTTCTTCGTAATCACCACAACTTTCTTCGCCCTCTTCAACTTCAAGCTACTTCTCACTCTTCTTCTTCCTTTCAACTTGGCTTCCGTTTGAAATTAGGTGGGAAGATATACAAGCCCAGATGAGCATGCTTTCTTCCCTGCAAACTTGCCCGAGCCACTGCTTCCTCGCATGAAGTACCCACAGGTTTTGAGATTTTATCTTCTTTTGTGTTACGTACGTGAAAATTCATTTGATATTCGACAAACATTGAATTTCCTTTTTGTAGACTATATTACTTTCAGGTACAGTTAAGGCATGCTTTTGAAACGAAATCATTGATAGAAGTCCTTATTAGATATAAGAGCTATTTTAGAAAGTTTTAGTTGGTTGAGAATCTTAAAATCCTTTGTAGCAATTTGAGATTTAGATGCTAAATGCTTTTCATTGTCAGTCTTGCTTTCTTTGTTTAATTTTCATTTATATATAAATTTGGAACCTTATGCCAAAGTTAATTTGCATTTGGCATTTTGTAGTAAGTGGAAATCAACTAACTTTCAACTTTGAATGAGGTTGTTTCATTGAATGTATCTTGAGATTGGTCCGAATAGTATTAATAAGCATGGAAAATACATATTTGTTCTAAATAGTGCTATGATGCAAGAACAAAGCTGTTAAATAGTGTCATAGAGATTCTGAAGAGGCTGAGATTCTGTCAATTGATTTAGATTCAATTCGAAGAGATTCTGAATCAATTACCCAAGAATATAACGGTTTAGAAGACCGAGTTTATTAGGGACATGGGCATTGTTGTCTTAATCATTTGGGATTCTGTTTTCTTTTCTGGTATCCAAATTATTATTAACAATGCTGAAATTGCCCGTCCTTACGTAGATGCTTATAGCTAGCTTATATGTATTTGTTAATGAAGACACATAATTGAACTTTGTTGATGAAGACACATAATTGAACATTGTCTTAAAGCTCACTTTACATCTGCTTCTTTTGTTGCTGTTTGGACTCTCAGAGATATAAAGTACTCCCTCCGTCCCAATTTATTTGACCCCTTGGCTCATTTCACACAGATTAAGAAAAATGTATAAATAAAGGGGAAAGTGGAATATATTGTATTGGGAATGATAAAAGTAGTATTATTTAGTGTTATATTGTATTGGGAATGATGAAAGTTGTATTGAAAATTGAAATGGGTCAGTTATTTTGGGACACTTTTTTTTAGAAAATGGGTCAGTTATTCCGTGACGGAGGGAGTATTTGATATTTTTCCTCTCTATTGGATGCAGTGAAGATACTACCAAGAGAATGTCTCAAAAAAATAAGGATTTTAAAGATGTTGAGAAAGCATCACATATTCCATTCCAAGATAGGAGTATAAATTGCAAGCCAAATTGGAAAATTATTTTGGTTATTATTATCTTGGGAACTTTGCTTACAATTTTCCATCCTCCAGCTGTTTATAATACTGATCATATATCAAACTCAATATCACGGTATGCCTAAATTTCCTTGCTTCATATCATTGTATTAGTTTCATTTCTAAATTTGGTCTTGAAAGACGCAGTTTGCTCATGGATTCTTTTTCATAAATATCATCCATCCCTTAAGCATGGAGCATTAATTTACCCTTGTTAGAATGTATCTGTCTCCTTACTTACAAATACAATTCTTCAATGAATGCATCCTTTCCTTAGATTATGTCTTGTATCCTAACTTTGTAATACAATGACAGCAGTGTTGTCAAATAGTGGAGCTATAGCTTTGTAGCGTAACAAATTTGAACAAACCGCTGTTTTCCGTGATTCGCGATTGACAACACTGAATGACAATTGATTTGTCCAAACAGTAAAGAGTGATTTTCATTTACTTACTTCTCTTTGTATCTTATTATGGATATTTTATTCTTTGGGTTGCAGGCCTACATTTGTAAACAACTGGAAAGGGGAGCTCGATGGAACTGATCCGCGTTATGCATCATTTCTAAATATTGACTAGAACCAAATAACTAATGTTCTGGAAAATTTGAAGGATAAGGATACATATCAGGGTGTTGGCTTATTAAACTTCAATGACAGTGAGATTGACCACTGGAAGCAACTAGTACCAGAAGCGTGTAGTCCTTCGCCTGAACTATGCTTCTAGTAACATCACGTGGGAAGACTTGTATCCAGAATGGATCGATGAAGAAGAAGAGTATGAGTTTCCTACTTGTCCAACACTAACCGATTACCTTATAGCATATCAATAGATTTATTGCTTAATGTCAGAGAAAGCATGAACTTTAAAATTAATTGAATCTTATTTTCTGGCATATTTAAGCATAAAAACCATGTCTTAGGTTAGTACATTTTAATCTTAGTGCGTTCCATGAAGCCAATATGGCTCTTGAAAGCGTATTATTTCATTTCCTTTGAATTTCCAGTATACATGGAGTTAACTCGATATATTAATCAGAGACTAACTCTCTTACCTTTAACAGAAAATTTTCACTCGGAAAGGGCACACCGAGAAGCTTATGCAACAATCCTGCACTCTGCACATATATACGTTTGTGGAGCCATCACTGTAGCTCAAAGTATTCGAATGTCTGGTTCAACGCGTGAACTCGTGATTCTGGTTGATGAAACGATAAGTGATTATCACAGGAGTGGGTTGGCAGCAGCTGGATGGAAGATCCATACAATTCAAAGAATCAGGAATCCAAAGGCAGAACCAGAGGAATATAACGAGTGGAACTACAGCAAATTTCGTCTCTGGCAGTTAACAGATTACGACAAAATCATTTTCATCGACACCGACCTTCTTATACTCAGAAATATTGATTTCCTTTTTGAGATGTCTGAAATATCAGCCATAGGAAACAATGCTACACTGTTCAACTCAGGTGTAATGGTGGTTGAGCCATCGAATTGCACATTTCAACTACTTATGGATCACATTAATGAGATTGTATCCTACAATAAAAAATCCGAGTCAAGCTCAGAAGAATCAACTTCAAGCAACTACGTTCAATTTTTTGAATTTTATTTTATTATGTGATGTACTAAGTCGGCCATGTATATGATATGGCTAACTTATTTAGTTTTATTGTTTGAAGCACTTATTCCACCATGTAAATGATATGAGTAAATAGTTTAAACTCGAATACATATATCGCCTTAAAATGCCTTAAAATGATATTGTTTTCACTACATTTTATCACTTTTGATATTTCAGTGATAACTCGCCTTAAAATAATATTGTTTTCATAGGAAAATTATGTATAACCAAATATTTGAAGTGTGTAACAACAATTTTACAAAGGCGTAACCATGTTTTTTTCTTTCTTTCATGTGTTTAAAACTAGTCGTGAGACATTCTAATTTACGAAAAAATGGTTACGCCTTTGACATTCTAAAAGCATTTCCAACCATAAATAACCTGTTTTACAATCGGCAAGTTTATCACGCCTAAAGACGGACAAGTTCTAATTTATGAAAAAATAGTGGTCACGCATGTGTAAAAATGTGGTCATACAGACCATATATTTGGCTAGTTTATATTTCCCAGATGTAAATAATTTCGTTTTAGGCAAATCGAACGCATAATCTCATTTGATCACTGCACTAAAAGCATTTCCAATCATAAATAATCTGTTTTACAATCGGCAAGTTTATCACGCCTAAGGGCAGACAAGTTCTAATTTATGAAAAAAAATAGTGGTCATACAGACCATATATTTGGCTAGTTTATATTTCCCAGATGTAAATAATTTCGTTTTAGGCAAATCGAACGCATAATCTCATTTGATCACTGCACTAAAAGCATTTCCAACCATAAATAACATGTTTTACAATCTCATTTGACATTACAAACTTAGTGAGTACCATACTATAGTATTGTTCAAGAAAGTTAGTAACTAACAACATATTATGTTTCATTAATAATATAGGTTTAACATGGTCCTGGTAAATTTAAAAGAGCATAAAAAAATTTACATTAAATTTTGATTACGCCACTACACTATTTTTATTCTTCCTCGTATCACTCTTCACCCACGGTGTTCCAAGAACCCTGCTCTTGACACGATTTCTTGACTTGTCTTTTATTCGAGTGAACACGGTTGATGCTTGGTGATCTTCATCATCTGATACATTTGATGATCTTCATCATGTGGATACCCGAACCTTCACAAACTAAAAATAACTACGAATGCAATCCTTCACCAAATTTTTCAGACTTCAACAATATTGTCCAACAGTGGACTAAATCCTTTCTAGCTTGTATCAAAATTCATGCACCCACGATGAGCAACCAGTTAAGTCAACTGCATGCATATGATAGTGTAGTGTATCTGAATCTTACTTCCCATCCAAGTATAGGCAACTTGTGAATTAGAAGAGTAAGAACATCCTCCTTGCAGATTTCCTCCACAAGCTGTGAAACCTGATCTAAATTCGGTTCTGATTCTCCATCTCCAGAAAGCATAGTTCTCATTGTTACGAAATTCTTTTCAACTTCCTCTAATGCCTACAATAAAGTAAAACAAGCATCAATAACCAGTAACCAATGTAGAGCAACTGCAAGTAAAAGAAAGGCATAATATCACTGGAACATATCTATGGACAACAAAATGATAACAATCAGAAGCATATATTGCAAGACTTATATACCCACGACAAACTGATGACACATAACAAATGTTGAAATACAATACATGATAGAGAAAATAAAAGTGCCGTGTTTCATCTAAGGGTCGGCTAAAACATATCCGTCGCTAGTCGAGCTTGTTAGTCTTCATACCAACAAGCATTTTCCATATATTTATGAGTAATTTTAGTGCTTGTTTGGTCCACGCTGTATTAACTTGAAAGAGTGTTAAATCTACAAGTTCATATTCAACAACCATCAGATGTGCCATTACTGGAGATGGACATAACAAAATGCTGTAATTGAAGTTGCAACCTCAAGTATCTTCTTTTACTCTCTAACAGTTACCAACTGTTTTATTTTCACAAAATTGGACCATATCAGCAGAGGCCCTAATGCACTATAGGATTTTCAAATTAATATAGACCATAATTAGTACTAAATAATTAGATAAATGATAGGTAGTATCTAATTAACTAATTAATCAATTAAATTGCTTACATTTCAACATATAGTTTCTCCCGAAGAAAAGCCCAGCTAATAAAAGTTGTGAGGATAAGCTGCAAGGGGGTAAATACAGAGACATAAAGAGGCCCTCTTATCTCAATGGTCCATGAAATTATACAATATGATATGAAGCACGGACTCCAACACGGACACCTGACACGACACTGACACGAAAATGTCGACATCGCTAATGTAAAAAACACGGAAATGCCTTTGTTTATCGACCTACTATCGAAAAATTAAGTACATTTTACTAGCTTGAATAGCTAAATAATTCTTGCTCATATCTGCCTGAAATTAACAAATAAAACAAAATAACTTATTGTTCATTCATAATAAATATGGACACATATGTTAATATTAATGTAATACTATACGATATGAATTATATAATGCATATGCTTACTTGAATGATGAACCATAGTGACCAAATAAGAGCACTGTGAGTTAAGAGAACAGGGCATAGAAGCACGTTTGATTGGGCAGCAGAGGAGTTATCACCAGCTCTTTCAATTTTCTCTACATAACTCCAATGAATGTTTAATTCTGGTATACCAATTACTTGTCAACTAAGATGTTGAAATACATTAAACAATCACGTATATTATTTAGCCTATGCAATTTCAGACACTAAAGTAATTTACAAATCTTAGCAGATGCATTTCTCAACAAATCTTAACAGATGCATTTCCTCAAACATATGGCATGCAATATAACCCAACATTAACACACTTAGAAGGCTTTGTGTAGATTATCAAAACACAAACACAGTACCATAATCCAACAACACACAGAACTCAAGATCCCTTTTTTTAATATATATTTTTAACAATTATTTAAAATTGATAAATCACTAATAAAAATTGAATGAAATTGAATCTAGAATTTTAGATCTATCGATAAGTCATATCTTTACACACACATGTGACAAACTCAACCATAGAGAGGGTGAAGGAAAGAGATCGAAGCGAATAACACCAGCGGCGATAGAAACATAGGGCCACGATGAGAAGAGAGGGTGAAGGAAAAAGGAAAAGAGAGACAATTAGTGGAGTGTGGGGCCCACATTGCCACATGTCATTTTTTTATGTGGGTGTAGGAGTGGTATTGCCACCAATGGTGGTATACCTATCAGGACTCTATATTTATATGCACGCTTAGTCTCTGCACAAAAAGAAGTATGTGTCCTATCCATAATCTACTCCTATATTACATATACAAAGAGTAGTAGAACTGATACTATATTTGAACATCAATACATTTTTACATGCAATTGATCATATCATAGTAACATATTGCATAACCAAGTACATGTTGCATCACATCTTGAAATGACCAAGATCTGGATCAACGAACTCTACATCATCAATAAAACAAACTAAAAACGCAACACATATGCACAATAAATAATTGAATCAAAATATCCATTACCTTTAGGTCTTAAACAAAACCATATTATTTTCATATTCTCAAGTTAAAACCTTGAACAATCACATCCCAAAAAATAATAATGCAAAGGGCAACTCAACATAACTGGAAAAGAAATCTCAATTTTTTTTTAAAAAAAAACTAAAATAAAAAAATGGTGAATGAAAGTACAAATTAAACCTATTGCGATTAGTGTTTAAGGGCTTCTTTAAATCGAATTAAGGAGAGCGAAAATGGTTCTCTTTTTCTATGCACAGTGATATGCTGAAAGGGTTGAGACGATGGTGAGAGGCGATGGAGAGAAAAGGGTGTGGAGAAAAGAGCATGGTTGATCTGCACAGTGAAAGAGGAAAAGAAGTAATTCGTGGAAAGAGGAGAAGAATAACGTGATTAGGAAGAAGAGCGTGATGTTCTCAATATGTTTCCTGATTAAGTGATGGGAGAAAAAGGGAACAACATGAAGTACAATAAATATATGCATGGGAAATAGAATGAGCATTTAAATGGTCAATTGAATTGGAACAATACTTTTGCATTGGAACAAAACAATTAAATGGAGCACCATGATCTGATATGGCGTGGCAATATAGAAAATGGTGGGAGGGAAAACATAAAATTCAGATTGAAGTGTATTGGAAAACATTAGGAGCAGAAATGTCATTAACCATTAAGAGGATGATTAGGGAGGGAAAAATTAGGTTAAACAATAGCTCACCAATTAAGCTTTAGTAAATATAAGATACATGTCATATTATGAGTTGGACTAGCACGGATCGATCGGGTTAAAGAACAAACGTCTACGCCTTAACAGGCTTGACTCTTGGTGGACTGTGGACTGGTATGGTTAGACCATTCCCATTTGATTGTCAAGTCAAGCCAGTCATCTCAGTACGCCTTCAGTCAACACTGGTCTGATTGTTCAAGTCAAGCCAGCCAGCTCAGTACGCCTTCAGTCAACACTGGTCTGATTGTTCAAGTCAAGCCAGCCAGCTCATCTCCTCTTAACTTAATTCCACATGTCACGTATGGACGATCATCGCGTCTCAACTCCATGCGCCTAGTACGGATGAGTCGCTTCCTAGTCCACGCGCGGCCGTACTTAAAGCAGACAACCAATAGAAGGCTCTGGATCACAACTCAATGGGCCTTGAATGATCAGAGAAAGGCCCATTAAACCAACACTTTGAGGACTATAAAAGGGGAACACTTGAATGTTTGATGGAATAGATTCTAAGCAGTGAAAACAGTGTATTATTCCTTTACTTCTTAAGAGTGCTCTTGAGACTCCTCCTAGGATGTTTCACTGAGTAGCTCACCTATTGTAATTAATTTGTTTACATACGTGAACATTGGCGCCCACCGTGGGGCTACGGTAAAACTTTCCAACGACCTAGCTCCATTTTCAACAAACCTATCATCATGTTAAGACGCGGACAAACCCGGACCTCGTCCGGATCCGAGCTGGAAAACGACGCCAACCCCCAACTAGCTCAGCTGCTCGAGGCAGTGCGTGAGCTTCAAGAGCGGAATGTCGAGCAACAGAGACAAAATGACGAACATCAACGTCTGCAGGCGGAAGCCCTTGCTCGGGAGGCCGAGCTGAAGCAACAACTGGAAGATCGAAAGCGCGAGCTCAGACATCAGATGGAGGCTAAAGAGAGAGGGAGTTGAGGGAGCAGCTTGAGCTCTTGAGAAACAATGTGACTGGAGCTGAAACCACCAGATTGATGCCTAAGGTGTTCCAACCATTCTCAACGGAAATACAAACGGTGGAAATCCCTCGTTACTTTCCGGAACCCACCATTGACTCGTACGATGGGACGAGTGACCCACATAGTCACATCTCGACTTTCCAAACGCAGATGTTCATAAGCGGAGCTGATGATGCATTAAGCTGTAAAATCTTTGCTGGGACCTTGAAGGGTGTAGCACATAAGTGGATTGCAGGGCTGCCTGCCAGATCAATCACAAACTTTGAGGACCTGGCCACTCGTTTCATTGCCCAATTCGCAGCAAATACCGTGAAGCCTTTCCTATTGGCAGATTTGTTTGACATCCGCCAGCGCCCCACACAATCCTTGAAGGACTATCTGGCTCGGTTCAACAGCGCCACTCTCATGGTGATGGAGCCGAATGAGGATATTTTTGTTATGGCATTTGAGAAGGGTCTGAACTCTGGAGCTTTTAGTGAAGCTTTGACGTTGCGCAAGGCACATTCCATGAATGAGATTCGGATGAGGGCGGAGAAGCACATCGAAGCTGAGCAAATAACACGAGAGAAAGGATCCAGAGAGATATGAAGCAGAGACCGAGCTAACGAGGATCGTCGAGAAGGAGTGATGAAAAGGCTAGGGGGAGAAAGGTTCTCAAGAGGTGCCCAACTGGATCGAGGAGGCCGACCAGAACGTGAAGTCCCTACCAGAAGAAACCCATGGGAAGAAAATTTCACTCCTCTGAACAAAAGAAGAGCTCAAATACTCGAGGAGGTTATGAACACTCAGATTATCAAGCGACCGCCTCCAAACCCTCGTCCTATGGGGAGTGAAGCAGGATTGTGGTGTGAGTACCATCGCACCCAAGGACACGATACTAAAAACTATCGTACCCTTAGAATTCACATTGAAAAGTTGATACAAGAGGGTCACCTTAGGCGCTACGTTCAAGGAAGGAGTGGAGGCTACCATGACAAAAAGGCTGCTCCTAGTAGAGATTCAAGTCGATCCCCGAAGCGAGGTCGTGGAAAGGAGAAGATTCAGGACAAAGAAGTTGAAGGATGGCACGAAAGGAACAACAGAGGCACGGTCAACACCATAGCGGGGGGATTTTCTTGAGGGGGATCTACTAGCTCGGCCAGAAGAAGATATTCACGGTCCAACCAATCTTGCAATATGGTGGGAGTGTATGCTTTTAAAGAGCACCCTCAATTAGCTTTTACCTTCAAAGATTTTGAAGAACTGTATCCTCATGACGACGATCCTCTGGTCATCTCCGTATCCATGGCGGGTTTCCAAATTAAACGTACAATGGTGGACACCGGTAGCTCGGCGAATGTGTTGTTTTGGGAAGTATTCAAAAAGCTAGATCTTCCCAAAGAAGTTATGAGGGAGCACCGAGGATCTCTGCTGGGATTCGCGGGAGAATCCGTCGAAATCATTGGATACGTAGACTTACGTACCACATTTGGGGAGGGGGAGAATGCAAAAACTATAGTGGTAAAATACATTGTGGTTGATGCACGATCCTCATATAATATCATTTTAGGAAGACCAGCGTTGAATGGCTTGGAAGCAGTTACCTCGACCGCACACTTGTGTATGAAGTATCCGCTGGAAAACGGTTGTGTGGGAGTTGTCAGAGGAGATCAAATCGCTGCCAGAAAATGCTATGAGGATAGTTTGAGAAACAAAGGAGCTGAAAGGAGAAAGACACCTGAGGACCTGCGTTGTAACTTCCTGGACCTGGACCCAAGAAGTTTTAGCAAGGATGAGAAGGAATGGCACCCAAGGCCGGCAGAGGAGGTGAAGGAAGTACAGGTGGGGGAAGAGCCGTGCAAGAAGGTCAGGATTGGCACGACCTTGTCAAAAGAGATGGAAGAGGAGCTGAAATGTACACTAAGGAGAAACCTGGATGTGTTTGCATGGTCAGCCAAGGACATGCTGGGAATAGACCCAAATTTCATATGTCATCGGTTAGCCATTGATCCAATGGCGAGAGTTGTACAACAAAGAAAGCGTAAGATGAGTATGGAGAAACAAAATGCAGTACAAGAGGAGACTCACAAACTGGTAAAACCAAAATTTATTAGAGAGGTGAAGTACCCGACCTGGTTGGCCAACGTGGTGATGGTGAAGAAGCCTTCAGGAAAATGGAGAATGTGCACGGACTACACTGATCTAAACAAGGTGTGTCCCAAAGATGCTTATCCGTTGTCGAGTGTAGATCAACTGGTAGATAATGCCTCAGGGTATGACCTTCTCAGCT
The DNA here is from genome assembly GCF_051527215.1 of Medicago sativa. Lineage (NCBI taxonomy): Eukaryota > Viridiplantae > Streptophyta > Magnoliopsida > Fabales > Fabaceae > Medicago > Medicago sativa. Next base: position 31,777,968 of record NC_140755.1, on the reverse strand, counting down.
TCATGGACGCTTATTCGGGCTACAACCAAATTCGAATGCACCCAGAGGATGAAGAAAAGACAGCTTTTATGACAGACAAGGCTAACTACTGTTACAAAGTTATGCCGTTTGGGTTGAGGAATGCTGGGGCAACTTTTCAAAGATTGGTGGATAAAGTCTTCAAGAGTGAGATAGGCAAGACAATCGAGGTGTATGTAGATGACATGGTGGTGAAATCGACAAAAGAAGAGGATCATCAAGGAAGTCTCTACAAGGTATTCGACTTGCTTAGGAGGCACAATATCAAGCTGAATCCGGAGAAATGCTCATTTGGAGTACAAGCAGGAAATTTTTTAGGCTTCATGCTAACTAATAGGGGAATAGAGATCAATCCAGAAAAGTGCAAGGCCATCATGGATATGATGAGCCCAGCTGATGCGAAGGAGGTACAAAAACTAACTGGGAGGATTGCTTCGCTCACAAGGTTCCTGGCATGCTCAGCTTATAAAAACCTACCCTTTTTCCAATTGCTTCGAAAAAATGAAAAGTTTTGCTGGACAGAAGAGTGTGAAGGAGTGTAACATCCCAGACTGCTTACAGGATTGCCGACTAACCCCACAAACCAACACGAGTCTTTTCAGCATGCTTTGTCCTCACTCACATGCTTACCGGGAAACTTCCCATTAGGTCACCCATCCTAGTACTACTCCAAGCCAAGCACGCTTAACTGTGGAGTTCCTATGGATTGAGCTCCCGAAAAGAAGATGCATCTTGTTGATATGGGTAGTACCTAACAATTCTTATAAGCCTTCCTTCAACCATGTAGTCCCATACCTACACGGCCTCCGGATCCCTCTCATTCCGATGTGATTCGGTTCCTCCTATCAACGTGGGGTCATCCTGTAACAGCCCGGTGGTCCGACTCATCCCGCTTAAGTTCGGGGCCGGCCTGGCTCCGCCACTGTTACTGTGCCACGTTGTGGGTGTTACATGCCCACCAGCTTCCGCCTGGTTCGTCCCCGAACCACACCGTACTGGGAGAGGTCTGCTCTGATACCAAGTGTAACATCCCAGACTGATTACAGGATTGCCGACTAACCCCACAAACCAACACGAGTCTTTTCAGCATGCTTTGTCCTCACTCACATGCTTACCGGGAAACTTCCCATTAGGTCACCCATCCTAGTACTACTCCAAGCCAAGCATGCTTAACTGTGGAGTTCCTATGGATTGAGCTCCCGAAAAGAAGATGCATCTTGTTGATATGGGTAGTACCTAACAATTCTTATAAGCCTTCCTTCAACCATGTAGTCTCATACCTACACGGCCTCCGGATCCATCTCATTCCGATGTGATTCGGTTCCTCCTATCAACGTGGGGTCATCCTGTAACAGCCCGGTGGTCCGACTCATCCCGCTTAAGTCCGGGGCCGGCCTGGCTCCGCCACTGTTATTGTGCCACGTTGTGGGTGTTACAAGGAGCGTTTCAAAAGCTAAAAGAATTTTTGACAACCCCTCTCATCCTTGTGAAACCTAAGCTAGGCAATCCCCGGATACTCTACTTGGCAGTATCTGAGAATGCATACAGCTCAGTGTTAGTTCAAGAAGTAGGGAAGGAGCAAAAGCCAGTGTACTTTACTAGCAAAGTGCTCCATGGAGCGGAAGTACGATACCAGAAGATTGAAAAGGTGGCATTAGCTCTAATATCGTCAGCTAGGAAGTTGAGGCCTTACTTTCAAAGTCATACCATAATAGTTCGGACCGATCAACCCGTGCGGCAAGTACTGCAAAAGCCGGACCTGGAAGGAAGGATGGTAGCTTGGTCGGTAGAGTTGTCTGAGTTTGACATTGCTTTCGAACCAAGGGGTGCAATAAAAGCGCAAGTTCTGGCAGATTTCCTGGTAGAAATGACTACAGAAAAAGGAAACATGGAGGCAGCTAAGTGGGTGTAGTCGGTTGACGGTTCATCCAACCTTAAAGGAAGTGGGGCAGGAGTGGCATTGGAAGCACCAGACGGAGTATTGATAGAGCAATCTTTGAGGTTTGAGTTCAAAGCAAGTAACAACCAAGCTGAGTATGAAGCTTTGTTGGCCGGAATGCGTTTAGCTCTCGAAGTAGGAGTTAAGGAGCTTGAGGCAAAGAGTGACTCCCAACTAGTCTTCGGACAGGTCACAAGAAATTTCCAAACAAAGGATCCTCAACTCTTGATGTATCTTGAGAGAGTCAGAAACTTAACTCAAAAGTTTGTAAGTTTCAAATTATTACATGTACCTAGAGAGCAGAACAGTAGAGCAGATTTGTTGGCTAAGTTGGCTAGCACTAAGCGACCAGGAAATAATAGATCAGTGATCCAAGAAACTTTGAAACAACCGAGCATTGAACAAGAAGAATTGATTTTTCTTACAGAAGATTTCGAGTCATGGATGGGAGATATCATCCATTATCTAAGGGATGGTCAGCTTCCAAGTGAGGAGGAACAAGCACTTAAAGTAAAAAAGAGATCATCCAAGTTTGTGGTTATCGCTGATCAACTCTTGAAGAGGGGATTCTCTAGCCCGCTCCTGAAGAGCTTGGCTCCCCAGCAGGCCGAATATGTAACAGCTGAGGTCCATGAAGGGGTATGTGGAACTCACATAGTGGGTAGAGCCTTAGCAGCAAAAGTACTTAGAGCAGGATACTATTGGCCTACCATGAAAGAAGATTGCTCCAAGTACGTCAAGAAGTGTGACAAGTGTCAGCGGTTCTCTAACCTCCATCAAGCTCCTCCTGAATACCTAAGCTCAGTGATTTCGCCTTGGCCCTTTTTCAAGTGGGGAGTGGATATCCTAGGTCATTTCCCTTTAGCACAGGGTCAGGTGAAGTTTTTGATTGTGGCAGTGGACTACTTCAAGGTGACAACTGCACTCAATTCACTAGCTCATCTGTGCCAAATTTCTGTAAAGAGTGGGGAATACAACTTAATTTTACCTCGGTCGAGCATCCACAATCAAATGGTCAAGCTGAATCAGCGAACAAGGTGATTTTACAAGGTATAAAGAAGAGATTGGAGGCAGCTAAAGGATTATGGGTAGAGGAGTTACCAATGGTGATGTGGTCATATCACACTACCCCGCACTCATCCACACAGGAAACTCCCTTCAGGATGGTGTATGGATCAGATGTTATGATTCCAATTGAAGTCATGGATCCAAGCACAAGAGTCCTTTTCACACTGGAAGGAGTGAACGATAGTAACCTACTGAACAACTTGGACTTCCAGGAAGAGGTTCGAGCACAAGCTCAGGTGTAGGAGGAAGCTTGTAAGAGAAGAGAAGCACGGAGGTATGACTCAAAGGTGAGAAGGAGAAGTCTCAAGCAAGGGGACTTAGTGCTGAGGAAAAAGCCAGGAGGAGAGCAACCAGGGAAATTGCACGTACACTGGGAAGGACCTTTTAGAGTGAAAGACGAGGTGGGAAAAGGAGCTTACCGTTTGGAGCGTCTGGATGGCAAGAACGTGCCACGCACTTGGAACGCAGCGAACCTTCGTTACTACTTCAGCTAAGGGGAGCAAATCGAGGGAAATGGCCAAGTCTTATGTTTATTTTCATTATGGCTAGTCTAGTATGTTAAGAGCAGAGCTCTGATGAAGGCATTATGCCAATAGTCGTCTAGTATGTTAGAAGTAGAGCTTTAATGAAGGCATTATGTCAATAGTTGTTGGATCTTTGTATTGTACTTCTACCTATTTCTTGTAATATTGAATCGAGGCCATTTTCCTGCAGGATACACCAAATCTACGTTATAGGGAGAGATCCGTTAGAGACTCTCCTTGACGTCTCAATAAGGGTGGTCGAGTAGAGCTACGCCTTCAAGACCTAAGCGAGTATCGGTATAAACCCGACCCTTAGGCAAATCTACGTTATAGGGAGAGATCCGTCAGAGACTCTCCTTGACGTCTCAATAAGGGTGGTCGAGTAGAGCCACGCCTTCAAGACCTAAGCGAGTATCGGTATAGACCCGACCCTTAGGCAAATCTACGTTATAGGGAGAGATCCGTCAGAGACTCTCCTTGACGTCTCAATAAGGGTGGTCGAGTAGAGCCACGCCTTCAAGACCTAAGCGAGTATCAGTATAGACCCGACCCGTAGGCAAATCTACGTTATAGGGAGAGATCCGTTAGAGACTTTCCTGGACGTCTAAATAATGATGGTCGAGTAGAGCTACACCCTCAAGACCTGAGCGAGTATCAGTGTAGACTTTGACAAATTTACGTGGTAAGAGAAATGCATAGTAAAAGAGAGCATGCTGAAGTACACAACAATAACAAGAGATACCATAGTAATCCGAAAGTGAAATAATACAACATAGTTTGGCCCAAAAGTGACTTAATGCAAATGGCCGAAACGGCCTTACAGGAAAATAAAATAACATAAGTCCAAATACAACACAATAAATATCAGCTATCCATAGACTCCACGACGTCCCCACTAGTCTGGAAGGATCTCGCCAAGATCAAGGGTCGGAAACCTCTCACGAACCTGGTCAAGAGCCTCCTGAAAGCCATTATCATAATCAGCTAACCCATGGCTTGTAAGTTCAGTGATCCTCGTCTGCAGCGCGTCTTGCGTTTCCTGGGCGGAGACCAGAAGAGACTGAATTTCAGATTTCTCCTTCCTTAGAGCATGAAACTTCCTATTAGAGGTTTTCAAGTCCGTCTCTGCCCTCTCTAACTTCTTAGTAGCATGATTATATAAACCTTCCAACTCTTCGCACCGTTTCTCAAGTACATTGACCTTATCTTTCAATGGTTGTAAATTCTGGAGTAAATAATCATGCTGGCAACGACAAAGATTCTCGGTGGAGTTAGCTAGAGCACTCGTCCAGAAAGAGTAAGTTCTCATGGCTTGTAGAGACTTATAGATTCCAAGATGTTCCATCATCGCTGTGTCTTCTGAGGTAGTGGCCTGATTCAAAACCTTGTTAAAGGGAAAATCAACATCCCACAGTGAGGGGTTCGCACCTCCAGATTTGCCAACCGCTAGCTCGGCATGCCAAGTTCCCAATGGAGACACGTAAGGAGCAGGCTTCGAAACCTCAGGCTCAGAATGTTCCTCGACGACTTCGGGGGTCACTACCATAGAAGTATTTGGATGACTTCTTTTGGAGCTCGTCTTGGAAGGTGGATCTTTTGGGTGAGCGATGGAACATCCAATGTGCTCGTTTTGTCCAGGGTTGGAGTGAGCGATCCCCTGCACCACAGCTTGTTGAGCCCTAGCAGCATGACGCTCTTCCTTGGTGAGTGGTGCCATCCCGGCTGATCCTGCAAAAAAAAAGTGTTAAAGTGTTAGCATAATCACGATCACAATTGATGTGGAGACGCAAACAAGTCTTGTACATATATTAAAAGAGAAAAAGAGAATTAGAGGGGTAGGGGAAGAATAATTACTCAATAACGAGATTAGTTTCTCGCGGTGGTGCTCACTTCCAAGCACTTTCAATGTCGGGACAGGCGTAGCCTGGTGCAATAGCGAGATCAACTGGTCGTCTACATCAGATTTTGGTAGAGTACGAAGTCTAATTTTAGAACGAGGATTTTCCGTCCAATATAAAGGAAATAGAGGATCTCCAGACTCGTCATGAAACAATCGGGGATAGTTGGGCCCAGGACGGACGCGGAAGAATTTCTCTTTAAAAGTATGTATTCCTTTCCAGGAAGCATGATAGGGTATGACGAGGCGGCGACCAGAAAAGTTACTCATGCACACCCATAAGTTGTTGGTACTTTTTTTGGCTAGGAAAAAACTAAAGAATACGTAGGCAGACGGAGAAAAACCGACTCCATGGCAAATAACTTCAAAAGAGCGAATGAAAGACCACGCTCCTGGATGAAGTTGGGTAGGAGCTACATTAAGGATTCGAAGGATCTCATTAAAAATCAGTAAAGGGCAGACGAACCCCCAATTTTCAAAAGAAGCAATCATATACATAGGTATAGTATTCTGTCCTTGGGTTAGACGGAGAATGATAGACAAACTCTCCTTTCTCGCAAGGGAAGATGTCAAAGAAACCTTTCCGGGAGGGCTTCGTTAAACATTCATAAAGTTAAAAGATGATGTTATAGTCATCATAGATGGAGGATTGACGAACTTCCTCGGCCACCGAATCAGGCTCACTTTCTTCCGACATGGCTACGGAGGAAGGATAGTTAGAAGAGCTAGACGCGGATTGATCACTCATGAAAGATTGAATGCACTAGTTTCTGACACAAGCAAATACATAGTTATTATTGTATGTACAGGGCATATTGATGGATAGATATATTTGTATCATCAAGTGAAGAACTAGTAAAAAAAGAAAAAAGAAGAGCGGGTTGGGCAAGAGGAGTGAGACATACCAAGAAAGTTGTTGTTATGTATAATGATAAGTACATAAAAAGCGCAGCCGTGAGCTACCCGGCCTCTCTATCTCCTACTCGTCCTACCTTTCACTTTTCTCTCTATCTACCCTCCCTCTCCTACCCGTCCTTTCTCTTCTTCCTACCCATCTCACTCCTCACCAGTACAAGCATGTTTTATTTATCAAGTGAAGCTATCAAACAAGAGGTAAAAAACATATTTTATATCTTTTTAAAAAAAAAAACGAGAAGGTACAAACCATACATCTACCCTACCCGTCCCTTTTCTCAGGATGGCAGATGGAAAAGACACTGGGCTTGTACTTTGAAATATATAATTTGAAACATGAATTAGCTGTACAATACAAGTTCTCCACCCATCCACTTTCACTACTACTATTGTTGTTATTACTCCCTCTGTCCCTTAATGTAACCACTCATTTGATTTTATTTTTGTCCCTAAATGTAACCCCCTTTTCAAATTACTAGATGCATTTATTACTTTTTTTCCTAAACATACCCCTAATTAATACTACTAACTTGTCTTGAAATATGAATAGTCAAATTTAATACACATACAAACAAAGGACAATTTGGTAATATTAATACACAAAACAGACACATTAATTACACTGACAACTTTTCTTAAGAAATGTGAAAAATGCAAAGGGGGGTTACATTAAGGGACGGAGGGAGTATTAATTAATAATAATAGTACAAATGGTATAAGCAGCCCTTGGTAAGAATTCTTGCACTCTACCCGTCCCCACACCCATGCACTCTACCCGTCCCCCACTCTCTCTATCCCACCCTACCCTTCCTTGTAACTTTTATAGATACATGAGTTAAAACTTACTAAATATAATTATTATTATTATGAGTACAAGGCATGTTGCTAACTAGATGTACTATAAAGTCTTTGGCAGCCTTAGCTCTCTATTACACCCGTCCACTCTCTCCTCACTCTACCCGTCTCTTCTCTTTCTACTCTACACGCCACTTTTCTTTTTTACACACATGAGGCAAAGCTTATTACATTAAAACTTTAAAGTAAAAAAAAAAAATCACAACCACATGTCATGGAAAAGTAGAGAAGAATAGCAGCATATGAAATCCAGCTGAACGCTTTAGACCCACGTTTTGGCTTTCACTTTTGTTATGAATTTTGTTTAAAAAAAAAAAAATGATTATGAAATATTACTTCAAGTCTATCTTTGATACATGTAAACAAGAAGCTTAGTACTGTGTGGGTGTATACTTATTATTATTATTATTCTAGTTGCTATCTAGCAGGAACTACAAGAAGTGGAAAGAAAGAAAATAGTTGCAACCATTACTTGGTAGTCTACCCTACTCGTCCCCTTTTCTCTCTATCCTACCCATCCTTTTGACTTTTCAACACACAAGGGACAAAAACTTATTACCAAGGATGGCAGTTAGAAAAGCATAGGTCCTGGAAAATACTTGGGTGACATAATGTTACTGTGACATTAAATCTGGACCACACAAATGTGTTGTGCTGTGTGGCCCAGATGTGTTGTATGTGTTGTGTGGTTCAGATATTATGTGGCAATGTGTGTTGTGTGGCTCAAATTTAATGTCACGGTGACATTATGTCACCCAAGTGCTTCCCGTCCCTTAGAGTACCAATTTGTTTCATTTGTCTTATATGAAGGAAAGCAGGAAAGCATGAAACAACACTTTGTAATTTGTAATATATTATTAGGTGTTGTTGTTTTCTCTAGTCACTCTCTTCTCTACCCGTCCTGTTATCTCTCTTCTCTACTAGTCACTCTCTTCTCTACCCGTCCTTTTATCTTTTTCTCTACTAGTCCTTGTCTTCTCTACTCTAGGCCAAGCATGTCTCTACTAAAAAGGATAAAAAAAAAAATAGATTCTTACAACATGCACTCTCACATCCACACCACTTTTATTAGAATTTCTTGTCACTTTAATTAGAGTTTTCTCTACAAAACTCAAATGATAGCAGAAGTTATTGTATTTAATGAGAGAGATGGTACAACTATCATAATCATAAGCAGGGGCGGACCTGAACAGGTCCTGGTGTGGCAAGTGCCACACCAAACCAAGCTGATTTTTTTTTTTAATATATGAAGACAATGAATTAAAACAATAAACTGAAACTAAATCCCTCAATCACAAGCAAAGTACTAGTGGAAAAGAAGAAGAAATCACTTGCAGAAACCATGGAACCTTCAAGTAAGAAAGGAAAAGGATGAAGAAATGTGTTGAAGAAGAAGCAGAAAGCAGCACCGCCACTCTGTTTGAAGAAAGCAGAAAGAAGCAGAAAGCAGAAAGAAGCAGAAGCAGAAATGTGTTTGTTGTTATGGGCTTGGGTCTCATATTTGCACATGTTATTGAAAATTAATCTTCTCACTTTGAAAATTGCTCATTTACACCCAAAATTTACTCTAATAACTGTGATGCAAGTTATCTGCTGCTCGTTGCAAACGGTAGTTAACCCATGTTCGGTATTTAATTATTTGATAAAAAGTTGTGCCTCACCAATATTGGGAGTCCAGGTCCGCCCCTGATCATAAGATAGTACAAGTGATTCTTAATACTATGCCTCACTATTGTATTTAATGGAGATGAAGAAGAGTGAGGGCGAAAGACAGACTAAAGATAAAAAACGAGTTGGTGGATTAACTCGGTGAGTTGGGAAGAGTCGAGTTGACTCGGTGAGTTTGAGTTGAGTGGAGTTCAGTATGCTGTTGTGTTGTTAGCTTTAAGGCTGTTATGGCCGATTTGACTCGGTGAGTCGGGCCGAGTCGAGTTGGCAATGGGTTGGTTGCGCCTTTCCTCATCTTTTGACGGCAACAACCTTTGCAATTAAAAAGCTAGATGGAGGGATTTAGTTGAGGATGCCAACACGTGAGTAGGAAAGAGGAGCATGACATGTTTACTTTTTTTTCAAAATCAGCAAAGAAAGACTAGTAGCAAGACAAGGATGCAAAGGAAAATAAGTTAATACCTGTGAAGAAGTGAAGAAGGAGTTGAGTTGTGGGTAGCAAGACAAGGATGAAATTCCACAGCAAAGAGCCAAAACTGTAAAAATGAAAGAGTGAAATGTAGTAGTGTGAAAATGAGGAAATAAAAACTTAGTATATATAGGCAGGAAAATAACAAAGGATGTGGTGGGGGCCGCTGAACAATGATGATGATAAAGAAACATTAATGAGGGAGGTACAGTGATGGGACAATACATGATAAATGACATAAGTTTGAATCAAACTAGTGTTTATAACTTGGTCACGAATTAGTTACTTGGTGGACTATGAACTTACACGAATCTGGATCGATTGGGTTTAAGAACAAACGTCTACGCCTTAACAGGCTTGACGTTTGGTGGACTGTGGACTGACACAAATCGATCGGGTTAAAGAACAAACTTCTACGCCTTAACAGGCTTAACGCTTGGTGGACTGTGGACTGGCACGGATCGATCGGGTTAAAGAACAAACGTCTACGCCTTAACAGGCTTGACGCTTGGTGGACTGTGGACTGGTATGGTTAGACCATTCCCATTTGATTGCCAAGTCAAGCCAGCCAGCTCAGTACGCCGTCAGTCAACACTGGTCTGATTGTTTAAGTCAAGCCAGCCAGCTCAGTACGCCTTCAGTCAACACTGGTCTGATTGTTCAAGTCAAGCCAGTCAGCTCATCTCCTCTTAACTTAATTCCACATGTCACGTACGAACGATCATCGCGTCTCAACTCCACGCGCCTAGTACGGATGAGTCGCTTCCTAGTCCACGCGCGGCCGTACTTAAAGCAGACAACCAATAGAAGGCTCTGGATCACAACTCAATGAGCCTTGAATGATCAGAGAAAGGTCCATTAAACCAACACTTTGAGGACTATAAAAGGGGAACACTTGAATGTTTGATGGGATAGATTCTAAGCAGTGAAAACAGTGTATTATTCCTTTACTTTTTAAGAGTGCTCTTGAGACTCCTCCTAGAACGTTTCACTGAGCAGCTCACCTATTGTAATTAATTTGTTTACATACGTGAAAGTTAAGGATAGAAAATTTGTAGAGTTAAGTGTAGACATTGCATACAAATTATGTAGCATTCACGTCCTATTTTATAATAACATTTTAAGGATTTTTTTTTTTTATTCGGCTAATTTTTTAAAAAAGTATTTAAACTATAATAAAATAAACTTAGAAATACGTATGTATAATATTTACAATAATTGTGAATATGATACATGTATTATATGTGTCATTTAGTAATTGTCATCGACCGTTTCATAATAAATATTAAGATACTTAAACAAAATGCTACTAGCTACAAAATAAACTAGAATTGATACACCATGCAAATAGAGATTACAAATAACAGGGATGTTGCACTATTTTGGAATTGACCTAGACAAGCATTCCATTTTGTGGGTGTGAACCCACTACAATACACACATAGATGTGAAAAACATGCATGGTGCAAACTAGCAAATTAAAGCAATGAGGAACGTGAATACTAATTATATCAACCACAACAGTTATGAACAACATTTTCAGCTTCATTGTTGCTATCACCATCTTCAACTCAAAGATTTCACCCCTTAACTTCTCAATATTTTCTGAAAGGAGTACTAAGTTATAGTAATTGTAGTCATGAATTTTCCCACCGGTAGCCGTTAGCAGACGGCGGAGTAAACCCACGGTAGCATCATCTCTTGCGTCATATTCTGACTTAGCAAAACGATTGATGGACACTGTTGGTTTTCCAACCAAAGGACTTGCCAAACAAGCTGAATACCTGAAATATTATAAACCTTCCACATCCATGACATCATGCAAACTATAAACTAGTGCCTAGATCCTCATGCAATTGTATACCTTTTCTAGCTGTTTTTTAGTACTATCTTGTAGAACAAAATATGTTGTAGATGTATCTTCAACCATGTTTGATGTCAAGCAAACTTATAATCATAAAAAAATGAAAAGAATATAACATGAAAAATTAAACACCAGTAAACATGAGTATATAGAACAAAATATGAAACGTTAGTATACTTACAATATGGAACTTCATCATGATCACTAATGTTGTTGGTATATGAACACTGACCCGTCTCATATTGAGTATTGCGTTCAACGTTAACATATGCACATCCAACATCCTTATAATAAGATTGGTATGGAGCTTCTCCTTGTTCCATCGTGTTGTAACCCTTTTGTGAACCATTCGACCAACCATGAACTTAAGCAAACGTGTTAGGCCATGAAACATATATACCCCATGTTTCCTACCTTCGAAGACAACGTAAACCTTTCCCATTTTATATTTGGAGTATATACTTTTTTCTCACAAGGATTCCTCTAAATATTTTCTTTGCTTATAGAAGATAGAAAATGAGAGTACTCTTTGTAGATTTATATAGAATAGAGGCGTGGTATATGTTACAAAGTGTTAGGTGTGCTTGGTATTTAATGGTCAACCATTTTAATTCAATACAAATGAAATGAGGTAGTTGGCTATAATAACTGCATCAGTGACCCAATTTGAAATCATGCATGTTGTTACTCCCTCCATTTCTTTTCTTTTGATGTTTTTGTTGATTGCACAAATATTAAGGAATCATTAAAGGAATAGTTGTATGGTTTATACTAAATTGCCCTTATTTATGTTTTTTGGCTATTGCATATTTACTCATTGATTTTATTTCTCAAAATTCCAATCTCCTTAATTATTGACATTCACCATACAAATTGCATTTATTATTTAAACTTCCAATTTTCTCAAACTTATCACACAACTTTAAAGTTAACGTGGGAGTTGTACAATTTTTTTTTCCCACTATTTCCTTCCAATTTTTTTCCCCACCAATACATTTACTCGTATTTCCCACCTTATACTTTTGAGGCTTTTAAATTTTCCCACTCATTTTTACTACCTCCGTTCCTTTTTAAGTGTCACTTTTTAACATTTTACGCAAACCAAGACACTTAATAAATGGTACTTTTTCTTATACAATAATCTATACTTTTACTATAATAGTCTTAGTCATTTAATATTTTATTTCATATATTTCTCTCTCCACAATAAATAATTAAGGGTAATGTTGGTAAAACAACATTTATTGTTGCATTGAACTTTGAAAGTGACAGTTAAATAGGAACAAAAAATTTCTCCAAAAGTGATACTTAAAAAGGAACTGAGGGAGTATGAATCTAATATTTCAAATCCCTCAAATTTGCTTATAAAATTGAACTTCATAATGACATTTCAGTTATGGATACAAATATTGACATAAACGTTCCCTTTTTTGCAATAGATTTAAATTTTCCTTTTTTCAACTATGAGGCGAATTCTCCAAATTCACTAGACTTGAACAACGAACCACTTGTCACTTAAGATGATGTTCCTCTATTTCAATCAGTCGGATGAAGAGTTTGAAGACTTTCTCAATAACCAGTGGGATGTGAAACTAGAAAACTCAAATATGATGGTATTTAGAATTTCACTTTTTATTTTATTTTTGCACCAACCTCTATCTTATTACTACTACTACTACTACCATCTTCACATTATTTACTTGTATCACAAATTTTTATAATATTATTTCCTTATATCAAAATTGAAAACCTCTCGCATGTGTTGTTATATATCCAAATGCATTATTTTTCATTTAGGTGATGCTATTGATAATCACGAGGAAGCCAATGAGGACCTGCCACTACCACAAGTGTTTACTATCAATAAGAGAGGAAAAAACATGTCCAACGATAAAAGAAGAGACATATATGAGATGTTATTGAAGAAGAGTATTGATGGAAGTTGGGAAGAAATGCAACACGAGAGGTGTCATCACATTTTTTGGTTCCTATATTAGCCGTTCAACGCATTTGGAAACGAGCAAAAGATTGTGGTGCTCATGTTGATGTATCCCACAGAATGTCAAGAGGTGGTCGAAAGAGAGAAGAAATTGATTTGGAAAAAATTCATGATTTGCCTTTGCATAAAAGGAAAACAATTGAATCTTTAGCCCATGCCTTAGAGGTCAACAAGAGTACGTTATTTCGGCTTATACAGTCCAGGAAAATACGGTAGCATTCAAATGCTATAAAGCCTTTCTTGAAGGAAGAAAACAAAAGAGCAAGATTACAATTTTGCATTAAAATGCTTGATGCCAATAACTTTTGTGGAAATGTACATCATTATTCATGTTGATGAGAAATGGTTCTCTATGGCAAAAAAAAAAATGAGAAATAGTACTTGTTGCAAGATGAAGATGATCCAATACGTAATTGTGTAAGCAAACATTTTCTCCCAAAGGTCATGTTTTTGGCTGCCGTAGCTCGCCCAAGATTTGATTCACATAGAAATGTAACATTCGATGGAAAAATTGGCGTCTTTCCTTTTGTCATAAGAGAGCATGCTTAAAGGACTAGTGTGAATAGAGTGGCTGGTACAATGGAGACTAAACCAATCCTTTCAGTCACTAGAGCTATTATAAGATCATTTTATATAAACAAAGTATTACCCTCTGTCATGGACAAATGGCCGATTGAAGATATTGCAAATCCGATATTTATTCAACAAGCCAATTCTAGGACACATATTGATATCAATGATGAAGAATTTTGTGAAGCTGCTAAGAAAAATGGATTTGATATCCGTCTGATGTTCAAACCTCCGAATTCGCCTTAATTAAATGTTCTTGATCTAGGATTTTTTTTTCATGCTATTCAGTCCTTACAACAAAAAAATGTATCCCAAACTATTGATGAACTTGTTAATGTCGTGGAGATGTCATTTGATGAATTTTTGATGAGTAAAACCGCAAGTGTACGGTTTACCGATGTAGTAATAAAAGAGTATCGTTCCGACAGGGAGTTATGAATTCAATTAACTTTCAGCAATGATTAGAAAAGAGTTTGAGTTATAAAGTTTTGATTTTTAATTAAAAGAAAATAATAAAAATAAAAGAAGTCTTGGGATTATTGGTTCATCATAATGACAAGTCCTTCACAAACCAAAACCTTAACTTATAACTTTATGTTAGACCTAATTTCTAAAGACCGGTTTCCCTTTAGCCCCTCACTTTTCCTTCCAAGTCCAGTGAGAGTTTTCTTCTAGCAATCAAACCTATTTCGCTGATTTGATTACTAGAAGAAGCTTTTAAGGTTTGAAACATCCATTGTCTCAAGAATTGCAAAGACTATTTCGCTGCCTTTGCAATTCTTGTCTAAATTCACTTGTTCGAATATCAAGACTCCATTTTCGTTTTATGAATTGATATTTGAGATGATGAATTAACAATTATCAAACCCTCCACTTTCGTTTCCACAGTTTAATAATGGTTAATTCATGTTAAAATGGTGAATTTAGATTAGAAACTAGGGTTACATAAAATTAGGGTTAAAGCTTGGTTTGATTAGGATTATGTCATTAGACTTATCCAACAATCCCAAGACAAGAGAAGTCTACTCACTCATGTTCATCGTAGACATAGAGAAGAAGAAGAATAGCATAAATAAAATAACAAGAAAGTAAAGAAATAAAGAAAGAACTTTTATTAAGAAAGACAATTGTCATTTATTGAATTCCAAGAACAAAAGATGATTTGTTGTGATGGCTAGCTACTCTATTTATAGTTTACATTCGACTTAAAACCTAAGCAATACATCACTAGAATGTTCCACAAGAAACTGCGGGCCTTTTGGTCAAAACTAAATAGAGTAGCTTGAAATCTAAGCAAAAGGAGATCCTGGGAGGTGGCACGGCCGTGCTAGTGGGAGCACGAGCCATGCCAAGCTTCTGACTTGGGGGAGACATATTTTTGTCTCCAAATCCTCGTATATTTGTTCCAAATCAGCTCCAAACTCCTTTCTTTTGCTCCAAGACTCAATCCATCAAATATTTATTCCTGAAATATAATAATATGCAACTGAAGTAAAATAGCTCTAAAAGGAAATAATATTAAAATAAAATAAACTTAAATCTAATTAAAAAGGACTAAAATATTAAATTAAAAATACTAATTATTGACTCATCAATTTTCACCAATTAAGTCAAATCATATATTCTTGACTTTACAAATGTGCATGAAGGAGATAATGAAAGCAAAAGGATCAAACAAGTTTAGAAATTCACACAAGAAAAAGAAAGTGTTGGAAAGACAAGGACAACTACCAGCAAATGTCAGTTGTGATTCTAATTTGGTGCAAGAGGTTCTCAATTTCTTAAACTAGATTTTGTTCCAAAAAAGACAATTGTTGCTTCTTAATTCCAAAGCAAATCATTTCATTTTGTGTATTTATTTTCATTTTAATTCCATCAATTGTTGTGTCTTCAATTTATAAATTTATTTTGTGGGATACTGTAATATCCCACTCGACGATTATTGGAATATTATCAGTCAAACATGTCGGAGGACGAATATTCATTGAAAGCAAGTACGACGGAGAATGTTTATTATGTGATGTCAGTTAAACATGGGTTGAATTATCAGTGTCAGAGAAAGAACAATTAAGATGAAGGGCATTTTAGTAATTGCATCAAGGGGTATATAAGGATGTTTGGGGCCAAAACCTTCATAACTTCATGTTACTTCTCTCTCTCTAGGTTGAAAGTTTAAGATTTTTCTCCTCCCTCTCTCTAAGAAATGTCGCCCCCTTTCCCTCTCCAATCCATCAAACTCTTCCAAGATCAATGTGTGGTAATCAAGCAAAAATTATGGTAACTTCATGAACATGAAACAGTTAAAAGAATGGATTGAAGCTTGGCTTTGTTCGGTGAGCTAAAGATCAAGGATGCATCAAGGTTAAGAGCTAGGGTTCTTGATTAAAGTTTAAAGTTGGATTAAAGCTTGAAGAGTGCTGTTAATCATCATGTGAGTTCTATAGATAGATTACCCACCTATGGTTTGTGCAATCTTATGTGAAGAATCATGCATGTTAGTTTAGGATTGAATGAGTTTTAGTACCCTTATGATATCAATTGTTGCTTGAGACATGTTTGTAGAGCTATGCATTTCATTTTCCTTAAGTTTTATGTATACTGGTTGATTCTGGTGCCTTAGGTTGTTGGAAATTGAGGTGAAACATTAAAAATTGCATTTTCTGCACTTCTGGTATGAAGAAATTCGCCATTAGCGAAATTCCCCAGAACCATTTCGCTAATAGCCAAATTTTGGCTATTAGCCAAATTTCCAGACAGCTCACAGAGCCATTTCGCTATCAGCGAAATTCTGGGGAAAATGGCAGATCAAGTTCCACTTTTAGCTTGCTTTGGGGCCTTGCGTACCATCCGAAACCACTTGTTTAACACGGATTAACATAAAGAAAACCCTCAATCTCTAATAACATAAAGTGGCATCACGATCAAGCTTTTCATGTTAAATGCATGGGACATACAAACATCTTTCATCTACAAAGATATTCTTGAGAGATTATGTTTATTCGGGTAGCAATAAACTAAGAATGGGGAAAGCATAGAGCCTCGGCATAGACCGTCGAGAACCTAGAAAGTTAGCAAGAACCTTAAGCAAGTTAGGTAGTGAACTGGTTGTTATAGTCTATTTACTATAAGTAAGAACGAATAAGCAATCAAGTACTAAGACAAGTATCATATATGGTCAAGACCATAAAGTAAGATGTAGGTGTCATGTCTTTCCGTTATCCACGCCAAGGGGGATACGAGAGGTTCTCATAAGAGGAACGGGATATGCTCCGCAAGGTAGGCCCGCACGTCACTGAGGGAGTCTGATGTACCTTAGCTAGGTTTTCATCGGTCAAGTAAGGGATTAACTTCCGGGGTTACTCCACTCGGGATTAATCCTTAAAATGAACTCAAATAATATTGTTTGTTCAACGCTACCCCTAACTTAAAGAATGAACATGAAATGATATGCTACATTTACGATAAGATGCAAGTTATGTATAAGTTTAGTAATCAAGATAAGACCAAGAAGTTATACCGAAGACGATTTTAGTATTCCCCGGTCGTTCGGTCTAGGATAATGTCATGAATGACGTATGTTTAGGTCTGGATGCGTTTATCGTATCTTAACATAGCGGTTCTAGGTTCCCTTGACCGCCATGACATGTAGAACAAGACAAGACCTTTGAGCCGAGATACGAAGAACCTATGACGGACCTAGTATGCACAACCGTCTAGGCAAGCAAGCCCACACACGTATAATCAACCGGCAAGTTGTATTGTAGACACGTGGTGACCCTAGGTTTCCCCCGAGGTTACCTATAGCCTAGGATTAGGTAGAACTCACTGAGATATTATGTCTCATCCCAATCCTTATTTGTTTCAGATCAGCAGATTGGTTTAGCAAGAGTTAGCAAGCTTGTAGCCAGATGGATACTCAGCAAGAGTTCGTTCGTAGCCGCTGCAGGATGCTTGGATTTCAAGGATGTATTTTCTACATTTTGGACTAGTAGTAGTGTATTGTTGATTGTACGAACACACATTGTTGTATAAAATATTCATTCGAAGAATTTATGTTGTAAATTTTAATGTATCCAGTACTAAAGATAATGCACATGCTAAACTTTCTAGATACGTTTAGTATGGGTGTTACAGATACTATATGAATATCATGAACGTGTGAATCAGGTACTCACACATATGGAACATGAGCACTTATGCTTCTAACCCAAAGAAAAAAAATGGAACAAAAAATGCAACACATAATTCAATCCAACCATTTTCATTAGTAGAATTTTTCAATAATGTTTGTCTCCAACAATCCAAAATTAAAACTGAAAGCATAAATTGACTTCATTCCTACATGCATTTCATGCACTTTTGGGTAGTAAAGGGACATAAATTGCAATGGGATTTAGCAGAAACTAGGAAGATATATTTTCATACAATCTCTTGCTGCTTTTTCTTTGGGAGTTAGGTTTTCTTCATCTGTAAACTTGTTCAAATCAAATCCAATATCTGCAGGAAGATTTAGATCAATATCCAACACTATTTGCCTTTGACGTGGTTCTTCAACTGCCTCTTCCACTAAATCTTCAACTACCATTATCGCTGCTTGTGGGTGAAGTTTGGATCCCGTTGTGTCTGCTATAGCAAACTCATAATCAACTTTCCCTTCAAGTGAATCCTCAACTATCGTCTCCAACAATTTTTTCTCTCTGTTGCATGGGTGTTTTTGATTTGCTTCCATGGCTCATTTAAAATGGGAATGAATGGAGTAGTTTTACCCATGTTGTCTTTTTATAGTTGCATGCATGAATATGGAGAATGAATAGTTTTAAATACTGCATGGGTAGTTGAAGTAATTCTTATTACTACTCCTTGGTAGTTGTATATGTTGCATACCAGAGTAAAAAAATATTATTACGTAGTTAAAATAAGAGATGAGAAAATACGAACTAAACACACAATATTTACGTGGAAACCCTTCAACAAATAAGGGGAAAAAACCACGGGGCAAGAGTAGGGAACTTTCACTAAGTGGAAGAAAATTACCTGACCTCTCTCTAAATGCGAGGAGAGTACAATTACCACTCTCTCTTATAAATAGGAGAATACTAACAAACACAAACTAGAAGAAACCTCACAGAAGAAACTAATTTTTCTCTCTATTTTTCTTCTCACTACTCTAAACAAGTTATGCTTGTTGTTGTGTTGTTACTAATTTGGGATGCATGGAAATGATTCACGGGCAAGCTATTTATAGGATTGCAAAGCCATTGCCTCAACCACTCCAATTTATGGCACCGTAAAATAGTTGGACAAATTGTCAAAATGATTTACTGCCATGCATACAATTTCAACATGTATAACATATGAACATGTGTGAACAAGTGAATAACAAGCCAACATGTATTACTTGCACATACTTAGCATTCCACATTTCATACTTCATATTGCATGTTCCATATCAAAGTCAATCAAAGTGGCTCTAACCTTTTCCAATGTTCACAATCTCCCACTTAAAGTCACTTTTGTGAGCTCTCAAAATCTCTCTACCTTGCAAACTTTAGTTGTTATGTTTCCAATAGGCCATATAAGGATCGACACCAAATAAACTTGTCAGCGTTGATCGACTTTGTCATCACATCTGCTAGGTTATCATTGGTGTGAATCTTCAGCATGTCCACACTTCCCTCTTCCACTTCTACTTGAACAAAATGATATTGAACGCCTATGTGTTTCGTTCTTGAATGAAAAGCTGGATTTCTTGCGATGTGCAAGGCACTCTGACTTTCACAATACACAATAATTTGCTCCTGCTTGTGCCCGAGCTCCTCCATTAACGTTTGCATCCAAATAGCTTCCTTACATGCTTGGGTAGCTTCCACGTACTCAGCTTATGTCGTTGACAGAGCTACAACCGTTTGTAACTTGGACAACCAACTTACTGCTCCTCCAGCAAGTGTGAACACATAACCTGTAGTAGATTTTCTTTTATTACGATCACCTGCAAAATCTAAATCAACATAACCCCTAACAGTTAACTCTGATCCTTCGAAAAATATTGCAACACCTAAGGTTCCTTTAATGTACCTCATGATTCTCTTAACAACATTCCAATGCTCTTTACCAGGATCCGCCATAAACCAAAGAACCACTCTCACTGCTTGTGCAATGTCTGTTCTTGTACATATCATGGCATACATAAGGCTTCCCACCGTCAATACATACGGTACTCGAGACATTTCCATCCTCTCCGCTTCATTGCTAGGACTCATACTTGAGGAAAATTTAAAATTCATAGGAAGTGGGGTGGAGATTAGCTTACAGTCATGCATGTTGAAGAAGCGCAAGACTTTCCTTAGATAATTCTTTTGAGAAAGCTAAATCTTCCTGTATTTTCTGTCTCGGTGAATTTGCATCCCTAAAATCTTGTTTGCCGGTCTCAAGTCTTTCATATATAACTCCCGAGCCAATTGTGCCTTCAATTCCTGGACTCAATCTTTGTTGGGGCCTACCACCAACATGTCATCCACATACAACAGCAAAATGATATAATCATTATCTTCAAACCTTTTGTAGTACGTACAATGGTCTGAACTCAGCCTATTGTGATTGAGGCTAATTATGAAAGAATCAAATCCCTTGTACCAACATCTGGGCGCCTGCTTTAGACCGTACAGAGATTTGGTCAACCTACAAACCAAGTGTTCTTTTCCTTGTTCCTTAAATCCTTCCGGTTGGAGCATATAAATTTCTTCTTCAAGTTCTCCATGAAGAAAAGAAGTCCTTACATCCAGTTGTTCAAGATTTAAATCCAACGCAGCACACGTTGCCAACAATACTCTGATAGTAGTAAATCTGACAACCGGAGAGAATATCTCATTAAAGTCAATACCTTCTTTCTGAGCATATCCTTTTACCAACAGTCTTGCACGATACCGTTCCACTTGATCATTGCCATCACGTTTGATCTTGTATACCCATTTGTTTCCAATGGGTTTCCGACCCTTTGGAAGTACAACAAGTTCCCATGTCTTGTTCCTATGTAAGGCCTCCATTTATTCATGCATTGTTGTCATCCATTGAGAAGCATATGAACCATTCAATGCCTCTTGAAAAGTTGAAGGTTCACCTTCTTCAATTAGAAAACAAAATGCATCGTGGATCATCATAACATAGTCTGATTGCCAAGATGGTTTCTGCGTCTGACGCGTTGATCGACGAACACCATTATTGACCTCATCTGGTTCTTGTTCTTCGTGCACTGATTCTGCTTCAGAAGAATCACTTTCTTTGGATTTTTCTTCCATCTGCACAATAGAAGTCTCTTTAGAAGTGTTGTCATTTTTCCTGCTTACTCTGCAGTTCATTTTCTACAAAGACTACATCCCTGCTAACAACAACCTTGCGGGTAGTGGGATCCCATAGGCAATACCCCTTAACATTGTCAGCATAACCCAAGAAGATACATTTCCTAGACTTTGGGTCCAACTTCGTTCTTTCTTGGGTGTTATACATCACGTACACACGACAACCAAACACATGTAGAGAAGAATGATCTACTGGCTTTCCTTTCCATATCTCCATTGGTGTCTTCAAATCAATCATCGTTGATGGTGATCGATTTATTACATAACAGGCGGTTTTCACTGCTTCTGCCCAGAACGACTTGGCCATTCCCGCTATTTTCAACATAGCTCTTGTTCTTTCTAGTAAAGTTCTATTCATTCGCTCTATAAACACCATTCTGCTGAGGTGTATGTGCAACAGTGAACTGCCTTACAATACCCTCTTGTTTACAAAATGTCAGAAACTCGCCATCTACATATTCTCCTCCATTGTCCATCCTCAAGCACTTAATTTTCTTCCCAGTTTCAAGCTCTGTTTGTGCTTTGAATACCTTGAATACTGGAGACACATCTGACTTCTTCTTGATTTGGTACACCTATAATCTTCTCGAATAGTCATCAATGAATGACACAAAATATCTTGCTCCTCCCAGAGATATTTCTGGTGACTCCCACACATCATAATGTATCATGTAGTCACTCTAGCAAACTTCAATCTAAGTTGCTTGCTTATCACACAGTGCTCGCATAATGGTAAATTTATTGTCTTGAGCCCGTGAAGGAGATTGCATTCTGATGTAAGATTTTTCCTACATGTCATATAACTATGTACACGTGAGTATATATAGGATCGTTTCCACAGGGAGTTACGTTAATCATAAGCATTTACACAATCGTTCACATTAAAGGTTTGGATATAATTTGTTTGTTTGTAACACTATATCCATATTTGACACTAAAGTAAAAACGAGAGGGGATCGAACTATTTCGCTTGCGGTATAAGATAACGAGCAAGCATAACAGCAGCAATCTCTCGATCGATTAACAGACTCTAGCTTTATAACCAATATTATTACAATCATTTCTACAATATCCTTCGTGTCCAAAGCGACATCGTTATTTCCAAGTTAGCATTTAAACATTCGTGTCCAAATTCCTTAAACGATAACAAAGTCGATCGGATAACTTAATCGACCGTGTCCAGCCTGATTAAGTATCCGAAAGCATTAAAATCTTGATTAAAAGTAATTATCAAAGGTTTACAAACTTGTCAAGAGTGATATAACATAAGATAGATTGTTATTCTAGTTCTAGATTCAAGAGTTTGTGTCCAAATCATCTTGAATCTCTTTGAAAGCATTAAAAGCAAGAATAACAACAATATTGAATCATTAAGCTAGAACCTTATATATTAAAAGATCAAAAGATTACATAATAGCTTGATAGTTACCTCAATACTACAAAGAAGGTGATAGTTACACATAGACATGTAAACTAATGCAAGGAATGAAGGAAAGATGAAGATTCCATGCCAAGATCCTTGATGTCTCAATGAATCTAGGGTTGAATCTACTCCTTAATCACTTGCTTTGTGTTTCTCTCTATGAAATAGCTCTAACCTCTCTCTAGAAATGTATAAAATGTTTCAATGGAATAGTGAATAGTGCTAGAGAGAGGGAAAACTTGTATTTAAATGGGCTGAAAACGTGTAATCTCGCTTAAGCGAGATACATCTCGCTCAAGCGAGAAGCCTAAATATCTAACAATGGCCAATGAAGTCTTGCCACGTAGCCCTGCTCCTTGATGAAGTTGCATCTCGCGTAAGCGAGTTAGACCTCGCGCAAGCGAAGTTGCTTGAAACTTAAACCGCCTTAGAATCCTGCTTGAGCGACATGGAAGCGAGATGGAAAGCGAGATGCTCATCTGTTACCTGGAGAAATCTCGCGTAAGCGAGATGATCTCGCGTAAGCGAGATGATCTCGCGTAAGCGAGATTCTAAAATTCACAAGCGACCCTGGAAGCGAGATGCAAGCGAAGGTTGAGCTTCTCCTTGGAGGAATCTCGCTTAAGCGAGATGACCTCGCGTAAGCGAGATTTGCTTGGTTCACACAACTTGAGTTTTGGTCCTTGCTTGTCATTTCCTGCATAAATTGGGTAGAATTAGGCATATAAAGCATAAATGGTATAATTATAACAATTGGTTGCTTTTCCGTAGATAACTTGCATAACAAGTCACTAAAAATGCCTCTTTTAACACATGAAATATATTACTTTTGAGCACTTATCAAACTCTCCCCAACTTAGCTTTTTGTTTGTCCTCAAACAAAAGAATCAAAAGGAAACTCACAAGGCTTTGGACAAGCTTTCTAGCACAATACCAAACAATTCAAATTAAATAAAAATTTTCAAGTGGTGATTCAAATGTGAAAGCACCGGCAAGCATGAAGTTCTCCATTATTCCTAGCACAGCTATAAATGTGAAACAAGTCCTAAGCACAATATACACATCATAAACTTCAAAGTATAAACATATCTATCTATGAACCACACCTAACACACTTCTTTGAAAGTAAATGCAATATAATGATAACAATGAATGAGGTAATGAACACACATCCAACAATCATGCTAACATCCTATTTAAGTTAGGTGTCCATCCAAATATCGTCCCAAAAAGCATAAAAGCATGGATCAAAAGGTCTTGCAAGGGTTATAACTTGGTCGGGCTACAAAAGAAATGTCATATGTGGGGCAATTGATCAGAAAGCCTATCAAAGAGGAACATTTTTTTTTTGTATCACAACTTGAAATCCATATACTTCCCTACCAAGAATTAAAACCTTTGGTGATTAACAATCAAACTTATAACCTTGACAACTTATTCTATTTTTGATTTTTCTCTTTCTTTTTCTTTTCTTTTCTTTTCTTTTTCAAATGTACAATTTTTTTTCTTTGATTCAATGTTGTCAGGTTATTTTACAACTTCACCATATCTTAACATATAATGCCTCCTTTTCCTCCCCAACTTGAATACAACAAAACTCTAATTGAATGTTCCCCTATCCTAAGGCAAGGGACAAAGTACAAAAAGGTTAAGGGTTCAACAAAGTAAAATTATCAAAGTCCTATAAGATTCAACCATGAACTGGATTTTTGAAAAATTTCAGGCAAATTCAACAAGCATTGTGCTTATGAATATTGACAGTTCATGTTTGAGGACTTGATTCATTTGGCTCAGATTGGGGTATCAGATACTCGCTCTTCTCACAGGTAGGCTTTATGTGGTCAAGTAGGTTACTCTCAATTCAAAAAGTGCCTTGATCCTTTCCATGCTTTCAAACAATTCAAAATAATTATCAGATTTAACATAACTAAAACAAGTTAGACGATGATTATCGGTCTCCAGCATATATACAAAAGATTGAAGCTACCTCACATTTAGGTTAAGTACTAAGTGGTTCAAAGATATTCATGTTTATGAAAAGACTTAAGTGATATATATTTTGTGCACAGTACAAATTTCAAATTCATAGTAACACCTAGAATAACAGGAAACCAATACCTTGGCAATGCGCTTTCTCACAATTCATATCATTATCACTCACCTGCTTTTGCTCAATAATTGGCTCCATAGAGCACTTTAAACTTTGATGTTCATGAGCAATTTTTTCTTTTGACTAAACACAAGCAAGATTAATAAAAAATTTCATCCAAAGCAATAAGTTAAAAACCAAACAACAAGCTAAGCTATTTAACCCAAAATGAAATTAAAATTAAACCAAAGTATTGAACACCCAAAACCGTGCTCAAAAAGTATAAGTTCAAAAGCGATAAAATTGTTCCAGCATAAAAATAAAAACATAAACTAAAAAGTCAAAGCAGAAGTCAAAGTAAACTAAGCATCACTAAAAACATCAAAAGAATGCGGTCAGTGTGCCGCATCATCATCCATATCATCCTGCTGAGATAAATGGACACTGGCTGTCCTCTCTGGATCATCATCGACACCATGCACACTAGCTGTCCCATGCACACTAGTTGTCCTCACCGCATCACCACCAATGTCGACACTGGCTGTCCTAGTAAAGTCATCAGCTGCTCCACCAAATGCTGCACCACTGCCCCCTCCTGGGTAGGTTGGCCTGTCCCCAGGCCACATGCAAGAATCATAATACTGTGCAGGAGTGAACATAAAACACCGGGGATCCATGTGAGCATCGTAAAGATGCGAGTAGATGCCCTGGTTGCTGCGGAAGATAGCAGCCTGCTGATCCATTATGTGATTCTCTCTCAGCTCCTGTGCTTGAGCTAACTGAAAGGCTTGCTGCTGCTGTGCCTGAGCTCTCTCAACTGCTCGCTGCTCATACTGAGCCATGTATGCCTGAAAAGATGAAAAATCAAAAGTGCCTGACTGCTGAGGTGGTGGCATAGTCTGGTGAGGATCTTCATGCTCTGGAAAGTCCTCAGGTTGGGGTACATCCTCAGGTTGGGGTACATCCTCAGGTTGGGGTACTTGAGAAGAAGAAGCAGCACCTTTGGCTAATGCTCTAGAAATGTAACCCCGAATGTATTTGTCATCAATGGGAGAAACCAGCTCTTCAGAAAAAGGCTCGGTGACTGGCACCTCATGATGCCTAAGTAATCCCATAATAAAGCCGGGAAAAGCAAGCCTGGTCTCTGGTCCCGCTACACCACCGAGAGCTACATGCTTCAGCTCTCTTGAAATAATCGAAGCCAGATCCACCGGCCTTCCTTTGCAAATGTGCCAGATCAGAGGAGGCATTATTCTCTTGGGAGTTGTGGTGACATGACTCTTCGGCCAGACATTATGAACTAAGAACTTAAACAGAATCCCAGCTTTTGGCCTCATATCAGTGAAGGCCGCCAAATTGCGGTTACCCGCTTTGGATTCAGTATATGTCCTACCCGGTAGCAAAATCTCCCTCTCAATCTTTCCAAGATTCCAATCAGCAGCTCTCTCTCTCTCCCCATAAGGACACAAGGCAGGTGTGTCAGGGTCATCAGACTCAGGTAGGGTGTAAGGGTTGCCTAGATACTCATTAATCGCATCCCTATCGAAGCGGATGGTTTTTCCTCTCACCATGGTGGTGTAAGAAAATGCAGCATGCATTTCCTTAGCATCACAATCTGGTAAAGAATTGGCATAAAACTCTCTCAAGAGATCCAGGTTGATTTTGGGGTATGGGTTAAGGAGTTTCTCCCACTTTCTCTCAGTGAAAACGGCTGCTATGTCAGCATACTCTCCCTCAGGGTTAATCCGGAAAATTTTGTCATGCCAAGTTTTCTCTTTTTTCAGCTCGAGAAACCTGGCATAGGTTTTGTTGGAAGTGTAAATGGTACGGTCCGGGTTTCTAGGTAAGGGTGCAGGACGGTTTACAACACCGGATGAGGAAGCAGTAGTTTTACGTTTCTTGCTTGGTTGATTTTTGGGGGCCATCTGCAAAACAACCAGAAAAACCATATACAGTATAGCAACAATTGATCAGCACAGTATGGAATCAAATGGAAGTACACAGATTAGATTAACACAAAAGTCAGAAATAACAACAAGGCACTGGGCTATCTCGCTTGCAACTCGCTTAAGCGAGACCAGAAGCGAGATATTGAAGAAAAATCTGGGCAAAAATATGAAGACTCGCTTAAGCGAGAAAATTAGTTAAGAACTTCGCTTAAGCGAGGTTCTTCTGAACCTGCGAAAATCAACCCATTTCCAGAATTTTCAACCAAACCCACAATACTTTTGACCAAAATTCAACCTCAATCCTCTACTCACAAAACCAACTCATGAAAAGAAACCAAAATCAAGACTTGTGTTCAACATTAAATCAAAACCCTTATTTTCCAAAG
Organism: Medicago sativa; assembly: GCF_051527215.1. Classification (NCBI taxonomy): domain Eukaryota; kingdom Viridiplantae; phylum Streptophyta; class Magnoliopsida; order Fabales; family Fabaceae; genus Medicago; species Medicago sativa. The sequence continues at coordinate 31,750,980 of NC_140755.1, read as the reverse complement.
ATTCCAAAATGGGTCAAAATTTACACAATTGAATGTTGAAGAAAAACAGTGATGATTTTGATTCATTTTCATTGTTATGAACCTAAGGAAACAGTCTCTAGTCACAAACACTTACATCTAACCCTAGCCATTCTAAATTTGCATAAAGCATGAATTTTGAAATTGAAAAGCATGGCACAGAAATAGAAATCAAACCTGTTGAAATGATGATTAATGAAGCAAGCAAATGATGATGAATGAAGAAGTATGCAAGTGCTTGACTATGGTTGAATTGGTTTTGATTTTAGGGTTAAAGTTTGTGAGGAAAAGAAAAGTTTAGAGAAAATGGAGAAAAGGAAAGTTAGAAAACGTAAATGAGTGGAAATGAGTGGATGGGGGAGTGGTTAAGGGGAGTTAATCCCCTTGGAAACCGTTACCCTTTTTGAATTAAAAACTCATCTCGCTTGCGCGAGATTAACTCGCTTAAGCGAGATTTCTCCAGAACCAACAATTCGAAAATGCAACAATCTCGCTTAAGCGAGATTAACTTCGCTTGAGCGAGATTTCTCCAGATATGCTTCTTACTTTGCTTTGCTCATGAAATTATTCCTAAATGCATTAAAACATGAAAATACTTACAAAACTGGGTGTGACTCCCAGCAAGAGCTTGTTTTACGTCCTTAGCTTGACGCATTTTGAAGAAATCATGGCTCGATTAGTGAAATCGTCGTCAAACACCGATCAATTTCACCACCGAAGTAGGGCTTAAGCCTTTGCCCATTAACAGTCCAGTTGGCTTTGGTGACTGGGTCCTCAAGTTCAACAGCTCCGTACGGTTTGACCTCTTTAACCATGAAAGGTCCGGACCACTTAGACTTCAATTTGCCCGGAAACAACCTCAGTCTTGAATTAAAAAGTAATACCATTTGTCCCGGCATGAATTGTCTCAGAATGATCTTCTTGTCATGATACTTCTTGGTTCTTTCTTTGTAGAGCTTTGAAGATTCATAAGCTTGATTTCGCAATTCTTCAAGCTCATGCATTTGAACTTTTCTTCTTTCACCGGCCTTCTCTTGATCAAAGTTTAGGAACTTCAATGCCCAAAATGCTTTATGTTCGAGCTCGACCGGTAAGTGACAAGATTTGCCATAGACCATTTGGAAAGGAGTGAGGCCTATAGGAGACTTGTATGCAGTCCTATATGCCCACAAAGCTTCATCAAGTTTAGCCGACCAATCCTTCCGAGATGTAGAGACCGTCTTCTCAAGTATGCGTTTGACCTCCCGGTTAGAAACTTCGGCTTGTCCATTCGTTTGCGGATGATACGGTGATGCTACTTTGTGCTTGACTCCATAATGATCTAGGGCCTTGGCAAGTTGTGTGTTGCAAAAGTGTGACCCTCCATCACTAATGAGAACTCTTGGTGTACCAAACCGGGTGAAAATATTCTTTTTTAGGAACTTCACTACCGTCTTGCTATCGGCTTTAGGCGATGCTACGGCTTCCACCCACTTTGAAACATAATCAACAGCTACCAAGATGTACTCATTTGAATATGATGAAGGAAAAGGGCCAACAAAATCTATACCCCAACAATCAAACACTTCCACTTCAAGGATGAGTTGTAGAGGCATCTCATTTCTTTTTGACATTGATCCGGTTCTTTGGCATTCATCACAATACTTGCAATGTAAATTGGCATCTTTGAATAAAGTTGGCCAATAGAACCCGGATTGAAGTACCTTTGCGGCTGTTCTCTCCCCGTTGAAGTGACCTCCATAGGGCGAATTATGACATTGTCATAGGATCTTCTTTGCCTCTTCATCATCCACACACCTACGCAAGAGATTGTCCGCTCCAATTTTGAACAAATAAGGCTCATCCCACACAAAGTGGTTAGCATCATGAAGGAACTTCTTGCGTTGTTGCCATTCAAAATCTTCCGGAATGAACCCGGATGCTTTGTAGTTCACCATGTCGGCAAACCACGGTCTCACATTGATTGCTAGCAACCGTTCATCTTGAAATTCTTCACGAACCTCCGGTTCATTCTTGGTTACCTCATTGTTTGTCAACCTTGAAAGGTGATCAGCTACAAGATTCTCCGTGCCTTTCTTATCCTTGATCTCTAAGTCAAACTCTTGAAGCAACAACATCCAACGGATGAGCCTTGGCTTTGAGTCGGACTTAGTAAGGAGATACTTGATAGCTGCATGGTCAGTATAAACAACAATTTTGGAACCTACAAAGTAAGAACGAAATTTCTCCATTGCATAAACTATTGCAAGTAACTCTTTTTCAGTTGTGGCATAATTAATTTGTGTCTCATTTAAAACCTTACTAGCATAGTGAATAGCATGAAAAATTTTGTCCTTACGTTGACCCAAGACCGCACCAACAGCATAATCACTTGCATCACACATTAATTCAAAATTTAAATCCCAATTAGGAGCAATGATTATTGGTGCGGTGGTCAACTTTTCTTTTAAAGATTCAAATGCATCAAGACATTCATTATCAAAAACAAAAGACTTATCTTTGTTGAGCAAGTTGCTCATAGGCTTTGCAATCTTTGAGAAGTCTTTGATGAACCTCCGGTAGAACCCGGCATGACCAAGAAAACTCCGCACACCTTTGACATTTACCGGTGGAGGAAGCTTTCCTATGACATCGACCTTTGCTTGGTCTACCTCAATACCCTTAGCAGAAATCTTATGACCAAGGACAATACCCTCGGTAACCATGAAGTGACATTTCTCCCAATTGAGCACCAAGCTAGTTTCAATACACCGCTTCAGCACGGTATCCAAGCTATTCAAACACATATCAAATGACGAACCGAAAACCGAGAAATCATCCATGAACACCTCCATGCATTTTCCAATTAGTTTGGAGAAGATTGCTTGAACACACCGTTGAAAAGTTGCGGGTGCATTACACAAGCCAAATGGCATTCTTCGATAAGCAAAAATACCAAAGGGGCAAGTGAAAGCCGTCTTCTCGTGATCATCTGGGTTCATGGCGATTTGATTGTAACCGGAGTAACCATCTAGGAAGCAATAAAAGGATTGACCGGAGAGTCTTTCAAGCATTTGATCCATGAAGGGCAAGGGGAAGTGATCCTTCCTTGTTGCTTGATTGAGTCTTCTATAATCTATACACATCCTCCATCCGGTGACGGTTCTAGTTGGGATCAACTCATCTTTATCATTAGTGATCACCGTCATTCCTCCTTTCTTGGGAACTACTTGAACCGGGCTTACCCAAGCACTATCCGAGATAGGATAGATCATGCCGGCTTCAAGCAACTTCACTACTTCCTTTCGCACCACCTCTTTCATATTTGGATTTAAGCGGCGTTGTGGTTGTGCTACCGGCTTAAAGTTTTCTTCCATCATAATCTTGTGCATACAATAAGATGGACTTATCCCTTTCAAGTCGGATAACTTCCACCCTATTGCTTCCTTGTTGGCCTTGAGAACCTCTACCAACTTGGTTTCATCATTGATGGACAAGGAGCTACTGATGATCACCGGTTTTGTACCATCTTTATCAAGAAAAACATACTTCAAATTAGATGGTAAAATTTTTAATTCTACCTTGGTGTCATCAACTTTGGCTTCTTCCTTTGATTCTTCTTTCAAATCTTCAAGTATGGCTTGATTAGGAAGAACCTCCTTCAAGGAATCTAGCTCCTTCAAACACTCTTCAATGGCATTTGCTTCGTCTTCATCAATAGCATTGAGTGCGTCCACCAAAGCACTCTCAAGGGGTGTTCTATTGTGCATTTGCTTCCGAGTAGTCAAGATGACTTCTTCGGTTGCATCCATTTTGAAACATGCACCCTTGTCTTTCGAGTACTTCAAAGCTTCTCGGATGTTGAAGGTAACCTCTTCATCATTTACCTTGACCTTCATGATATTATCATCAAGATCAATCATCATCCGAGCCGTTTGCATGAAATTCCTTCCCATTAAGATAGGCACATCCTCATCTTCTTCGACATCCATAACCACAAAATCAGCCGGAAAAATAAATTTGTCCACTTTTACAAGAACATCTTCGGCCATACCTAGTGGTTTTGCAAAGGATTTGTCGGCCAATTGCAACATCATCCTAGTCCGCTTTATACAAAGGTCACCAACTCTTTTGGCAACGGACAAAGGCATGAGATTGATGCTTGATCCAAGATCAAGTAGTGCTTTACCTACATGTGTTGTGCCAATAGCTACCGGTAGAGTGACTCTTCCCGGATCTTGCTCTTTCTTAGGCAACGTTCTTTGAATAATAGCACTACAATTGGCATCGATTTGGATCGTCTCTTCATCGTTGATTCTTCTTTTCTTGGAAAGGATATCTTTCATGAACTTCGCATAGACCGGCATTTGCTCCAAGGCTTCTGAGAATGGTATATCAATTTGCAACTTCTTGAAGAGTTCAAGAAATCTTGCGTATTGCCGCTCTTTGTCTTTCTTCGATGGAGCATGTGGGTATGGTAAGCGTTGAGCCACCACTTGCTTCTCAACTACTTGTTTCTTCCCTTTATCTTTCCCCACATCTTTATTCTTCCTCTCCATCTCCTCTTGTACCACTAGATCTCTTTTTTGATTTTTTTCTTTTTCAACTAATGCTTCTTTATTTTTTATATACACTTCCTCCTCTATCTCTACACTATCCTCCTCTATCTCTACACTATCCTCCTCGAACTTCTCTTTGTCCTCCTCATTGACAACTTCATCATCCTTCTCTTCAACAACAATATCATCACCTACCCCTTTACCTACTACTCTCCCACTCCTTGTAGCTATAGCTTTTGACTGCTATGCCTTGTGGTGCTCCTTAGGATTTGGTTGAGTGTTAGCGGTGAAAGCTCCCAATTGCGGAGGACCTTGAGCCATTTTTTGTGCTAACTGACCAACTTGCGTTTCAAGGCCTTTGATGGACGCGTCGGTGTTTTTCTGGTTAGCCATGGACACTTGCATGAATTGTTTCAAGACCTCCTCGGTGCTTTGGGAATTATTCGGTTGTTGGGGGTTATTTGGTGGTGGATTTTGGTATTGATTATTGAATGGTTGTTGGAATTGAGGGTAAGGTTGTTGGTAGAAGTTTGATGGTGGATATTGATAGTTATTGTTGTACGGTGTTCTCCAAGGTCTTTGTTGGTTTTGGTTGGCCGGATACCTTCCTTGGAAGTTGGAAGTACCCAGATTTTGTTGTGAGGTTCCGGCTTGTTGTGGTTGGTTAGGCCTTTGTTGGTTTCCCACATAGTTGACCTCTTCCCCTTCAAAAGAACCGGGTTCGGGACAATAGCCGGTGGGATGATCCCCCGTACAAAGTCCACAAGTATTGACTTGAGCGGTTCCTCCTTCTTGCTTGAGAGATTCAAGAATTTGTTTTGGCATAGCTCTCATCTCCTTTTGCATAGCTTCTATTTGTTGAGTGAGGAGCTTATTTTGAGCTAAGACCGCATCATTTGCTTCTAGTTCCAGAATACCGACTTTCCTTTGATTAGGATTCCGGTTGTGAGAGGATTTTCTTGTGTTAAGAGCCATTTGGTTAATAATTTTGACAGCATCAGCTGGATTTTTCATAGCAATAGAACCTCCAGCACTTGCATCTAGCATCGTCTTGGACATATCTTGAAGCCCTTGACGAAAAAGATATAGTTGCATTTGGCTATCAAAACCATGCTCTGGACAATTCCTTAGCAATGATTTATAACGCTCCCAAGCTTCACAAAGAGTCTCACTTTGGCCTTGAGCAAAAGTTGTAATTGAAGTTTTAGCCTCAAGATGCCTATCCTCCGGAAAGAACCTTTCTTGAAATGCTTTCTCTAGCTCACCCCAATTTTCCATCAAAGAAGTTGGTTGATCAAGATACCACTCCTTAGCCTTCCCGATCAAAGAATGAGGAAACAATTGCACAAACACACCCTCTTCCTCATCTTCCTTCATACCAAGTGTATCGGCGGTAACATAGAAGTTGGTAAGATGTCTATATGGATCCTCATGATCCATACCGGTAAACTGGTTATGAGTTATCAAGTTTATCAACCCCGACTTCAGCTCAATTGATTTGGCATTACGATTGCCAAGATTAGCTAGCCTCCTCGGACTAACCCACATAGGTAGAGCATTCTCATCTTCATTAGCCATGTCTACTTCTGGTTCACTCCTCGGAGATGAATGTGCAGAAGAATGTGAAGAATCACCTAGTGATATAGTATGCACCGAACCTGACGGAGAAGGAATAAAAAGTAAAGATTCCGGCTAAGCCAGCCTGGCTAATCTCCTAGCTTCCTTTGCTTGCTTTCTAAGTAACCTAGCAGTTTTCTCAATCTCTGGATCAAATTGTAGGTCTTCGTGAGCAACGGTACCTCGCATAAACAAAGTTCACCAAGACTATACCAAGTGGTTAGCATAAAAAAATAATGAATGATATATGTGTATATGTATATGCATGAAAGAATTTTGTGCAAAATTGACTTAACATGACAAAATTGTTTCAATACTTATGACAAAAATTTCCGTTACTCCCCGGCAACGGCGCCATTTTGATGTAAGATTTTTCCTACATGTCATATAACTATGTACACGTGAGTATATATAGGATCGTTTCCACAGGGAGTTACGTTAATCATAAGCATTTACACAATCGTTCACATTAAGGGTTTGGATATAATTTGTTTGTTTGTAACACTATATCCATATTTGACACTAAAGTAAAAACGAGAGGGGATCGAACTATTTCGCTTGCGGTATAAGATAACGAGCAAGCATAACAGCAGCAATCTCTCGATCGATTAACAGACTCTAGCTTTATAATCAATATTATTACAATCATTTCTACAATATCCTTCGTGTCCAAAGCGACATCGTTATTTCCAAGTTAGCGTTTAAACATTCGTGTCCAAATTCCTTAAACGATAACAAAGTCGATCGGATAACTTAATCGACCGTGTCCAGCCTGATTAAGTATCCGAAAGCATTAAAATCTTGATTTAAAGTAATTATCAAAGGTTTACAAACTTGTCAAGAGTGATATAACATAAGATAGATTGTTATTCTAGTTCTAGATTCAAGAGTTTGTGTCCAAATCATCTTGAATCTCTTTGAAAGCATTAAAAGCAAGAATAACAACAATATTGAATCATTAAGCTAGAACCTTATATATTAAAAGATCAAAAGATTACATAATAGCTTGATAGTTACCTCAATACTACAAAGAAGGTGATAGTTACACATAGACATGTAAACTAATGCAAGGAATGAAGGAAAGATGAAGATTCCATGCCAAGATCCTTGATGTCTCAATGAATCTAGGGTTGAATCTACTCCTTAATCACTTGCTTTGTGTTTCTCTCTATGAAATAGCTCTAACCTCTCTCTAGAAATGTATAAAATGTTTCAATGGAATAGTGAATAGTGCTAGAGAGAGGGAAAACTTGTATTTAAATGGGCTGAAAACGTATAATCTCGCTTAAGCGAGATACATCTCGCTCAAGCGAGAAGCCTAAATATCTAACAATGGCCAATGAAGTCTTGCCACGTAGCCCTGCTCCTTGATGAAGTTGCATCTCGCGTAAGCGAGTTAGACCTCGCGCAAGCGAAGTTGCTTGAAACTTAAACCGCCTTAGAATCCTGCTTGAGCGACATGGAAGCGAGATGAAAAGCGAGATGCTCATCTGTTCCCTGGAGAAATCTCGCGTAAGCGAGATGATCTCGCGTAAGCGAGATTCTAAAATTCACAAGCGACCCTGGAAGCGAGATGCAAGCGAAGGTTGAGCTTCTCCCTGGAGGAACCTCGCTTAAGCGAGATGACCTCGCGTAAGCGAGATTTGCTTGGTTCACACAACTTGAGTTTTGGTCCTTGCTTGTCATTTCCTGCATAAATTGGGCAGAATTAGGCATATAAAGCATAAATGGTATAATTATAACAATTGGTTGCTTTTCCGTAGATAACTTGCATAACAAGTCACTAAAAATGCCTCTTTTAACACATGAAATATATTACTTTTGAGCACTTATCACATTCCGCAAGGACTTTCAAGCCACGTTTTGACATATGGCATAGTCTGCAATGCCACATCATCGTTGTTTCTTCTTAGCTTGCTGCTGCAACTGATGCATCTGCCTCTTGCAATGTATCTCCTAGAAGCATGCATAGATTACTTGTGATCTTTTCTGTTTTCATCACCACAAGATTGCCTTTGACTACTTTCAAGATTCCACTTTCAGTGTGGATCTTACACCCGAGATCATCCAATTGTCCAACAGACAATAAATTCTTCTTTAACCCCTTTACATGCGCACTCCTTGTATTTTTTGAACAGTACCATCATGCATCTTTAATCTGATAGTACCGACTCCAGCAATTTCTAAGGCGTGGTCATTTCCCATGTACACTGATCCTTATGAGATAGGCTCATAAAAGTAAAACCAATCTCGGTGTGGAGTCATGTGTCATGTTGCACCTGAGTTCATTATCCAGACATCGTTGAGTCGTCTTCCACCTTTAGAACTAGTTGCAGCTTCGCTATACAGGATTTCCCCGTCATCCGAGGTACTTGCAACACATCCTTGAGATGTTGAAGCTTCAGAAGTCTTCTCTCCATTCTTCTTATTATTCCAACACTCCTTCTTTAAGTGCCCTCTCATGCCACAACCGTAGCATTTGAGATTCTTCTTTCTTTGAGATTTTAACCTACCATGATTTTGACTCACACTAGGGCCATGTTCTGTTGATCTGCCACTCATCATCGTCAAAGCCTCTGCTTGCTTTGAACTCTCTGACCTTTCTTCTTTATTCTTGCGCCTGGATTCTTCTTCAAGAATTGCACCGACGACATCATCAAAGTGAAGAGTGTCATCTATGTTATTATTTGTAATGTTGATGATGAGTTGATCATACGAACCAGGTAAACTCTGAAGTAGAAGTTCAGCACGCTCATTTTCAGCTATTGTGAAATCAGAAGCCGTGAGTTGAGAAAATAGTGTATTAAGGGTGTTGATGTGATCCGTTACGGATGTGGATTCACCAATTCGAAGAGTGTAGAGCCTTCTCTTTAAGAATATTATGTTGTGGAGTGATTTGACCTCGTACAATTTTATTAGAGTATCCCAGATCTCCTTTGCTGTCTTCTTTTCTGCAATACTTGACAATACCGAGTCTGCCATTTCTTGGTGCAAATTGGCAAAGGCATTATCATCCATCTCTTTCCACTTTTCTTCAGTGATATCTGCAGGTCTGCCGTCTATTGCTTCTAGGCAATTATCTTTTCTTAAAATTGCCCTTATCTTCAATTTCCATAGGGAAAATTTTCTCCCGTTGAACTTCTCTATCTCAAATTTTGCTGCCATGGTTTTACACCAAATATTTTTTTCCTTCAAACTAGACCGGAATAATAAGAATTCTTTTATGATGTGGAAGATCAGTTTAAACCGCAACCACATAGCATACTAAGATTTTTGTTACCACAACACTAGTTTATTGCAGCGGAATAACAACTATGAACGAGCGGCTCTGATACCACTGTTGGGTACCAAAGTAACAAAATATTATCACGCAGCTAAAATAAGAGACGAGAAAAGAGAAACTGAACACACAATATTTACGTGAAATCCCCTCAACAAATAAGGGGAAAAAACCACGGGACAAGAGTAGAGAACTTTCACTAAGTGGAAGAAAATTACATGACCTCTCTCTAAAGGAATATGATTGGAACATGAAATCTTGTTAAAAAACGATTAGAACATGAATGAATTAGTACCAATCATTCATCAATACTAGCAAAGAAGGTGTGGAAGATAATTGAAGGTGTGGAAGGTAATGAATTAGTACCAATCATTCATAAAAACGATTCATAATTTTTGAAAGATGAAGGCAAAATCAGACGAAGGTGTGAAAGGTTATTAAAGTTCTATAATAAAATCAAAATCAAATTCGTAAGTTTTAGGTTCCACGATATAATGGAAGATTTTCTAGAAAGAAATGAAAACAAAATCAATTTTTCCTTCTAATTATTTATTGTGTATTCCTCTGCCACCAATGAGAAATTCGATGATGATGACAAAATCAAATTTTCCTTCTAGTTACATATCCCATTAGCAATTCGATGATGATAAATTTTATTGTGTATTCCCTGCCACTGCACTGTAAAGAAAGAAGAAGAAGAAAAGAAGGAAAATGGTGGTGAAAAAAATGAGCGTGAGTTAAGTCACGCTGCGTGACTTAACTCACGCGGCGTAAGTTAACCCACGTAAATTTAACACTAGCGTGAGTTAACTTACGTAGGGGCATTTTGGTCATTTACTTTGAGAATGAGCAAATCCATTTAGGTAAAGAGCAGAATTGAAAATGATTTACTGCCATACATACAATTTCAACATGTACAACATATGAACATGTGTGAACAAGTGAATAACAAGCCAACATGTATTACTTACACATATTGGCTCTGTCTACGGTACGCGAGGTGCATGGGTCATGTACCCGTGCATGACCTTTTTTTTTTTTTTTCTTTTCAAAATGGATTTGACCCATTAGATATACTTTTAAGTTAATGAATATGAATGGTTGTGATCTCTTTGAATGATGACCTGCTAGAATTTTATTATTTGGAAATATATATTGATTTTAAAAAGAAAAATGTTATTTGTATAATTATTTTGTGACAATTTTTGAATAATTTTCTTTCTCATGCTCACATTATAGTCTTACTCACTCTTCCTTCCTATCTCTATTGTTTTTTATCAATAAGAAGAAAAAAAAGTTGTCACAAAAGTTGTCACCAAATGGTTGTACAAATAACATTACTCTTTTAAAAAATACAATTGAATTTGGAATCAGATCTATAAAGGGTGTTTTCGGTATTGTTGGAAAAATTGAGAAAATCTGAGGATCGGTTCTAGCTGCGAAGCTAGCATAACTTTTATGAGAGGGCCAAATATAAATAACAAATAAAATATTTTTAAAAAACTAATATATTAAACTTAATCAATAAGTAAAATAAATTTACAAAAATTTATACTTATATTTAATGAAACGACAACGAAGAAAATAAAATCTATCAATAATTATTTATAAAAGTCGAGCTCTATAAAGCTTTAAGAAGTCAGATATATAATGAAACGACAACGAATAAAACAAAATCTATCAATAATTATTTATAAAATTTGAGCTCTATAAAGTTTCAAGAAGTCAAATTTATCTATAAGTGACACTAAACTAAATAGATTATCAATATTTTATTAATATCATTCTTTGTTGAACCAAAAAAATTGTTTGAGCCAAGTAATATAGTAATATATTAATGAGGTAGCTAACATACTCCCATAAGATTGAATATTTTTCTAGAATCTGATTTCTATCGTGTTTATCTGGAATCTATCCAAAAATACCCTCAATTTTCAATACAAATAACACATGTAACAAATAGATAAGAATAAATTTTAAAATCAAAACAAATGTAACAAACAGATATGAATATGGGTCTGTTTGGATTGGCTTATTTAAGCTTATGTGAGCTTATCTACTAACTAAAGTTTGTTTTTTTTAACAAAATTTGTTTTATTTTAAATAAAGTTTGTTTCTTGTTATTTTCAAATTTAAACAAAATTTTGTTACAAATAATGGTTTCAAGAAGGGTTAAAATTCTATATATAAGATGAGTATCAATTGTTAAAAATTTCAAGTGCAAAGTAAAAGAACAAATTTGAGAGAAGAAAAATAAAAGACTCCATGAATGTTCAAAACGAAGAAAAAGCGGAAGACTCATTTGAACCGCTGATGAGAGGTGAAGAGGGAGAAATAGTTGAATACTCATTTGACAAGATACAAAAACAAGAACAAGAAGACAATGAAGAAGAAGAAGTTTCATCAAGAGTACTAATGAATTTTGATTTAAATGAAGATGCAGATTATGAATTTAATTTGAGAGAGAGTGCAAAAAAAAAATAGAAATTTGTTGGAGAAAAAGATAATAACTGACAATTGTTTGTTACGAGAGAACGGTAACATATTAAATTTATTGGAAAGATAAAGTGTGTGCAAACAAATAGGAATTTATTGGTGGATTAAAATGAGGGTATAATAGGTAGAAAAAGTGTAAAAATACACAACGCTAATTTGGTGTTAATTTTCTAAAAAAACACTTAAAAAAGAACGGAGGGAGTAATTTATAAAGAATGACATAAACAGAATGTCATTTGGGATTTTTTTTGGTTACAATGTCATTTGGGATTAACAATAGTTTCTTTGTTTATAAAAAAAACCGAAGAACAAAGTATTGTTTTTTTTTTTTTTTTGGTACAAGAACAAAGTATTGTTTACATAATAGATAATATGTATTTAGATATGACCATTAAATACAATACAAGTATGACAATACATAATAATTTAAATTGGTGTCTTATACTCTTATTAGATAATTTATTCAAAAAATATATACTCCTTATGGATCCACTAAATAAATTATCATATTAAATTTGTATTGAAATTATCGACCCGGTATTAGATGTAACAATGATGATATTCTTCTTTTTTTTGAGCAAACAATGATGATATTCTATTTACTATAAAATTATTATTTACTATTTATTCAGGCACCATGTATTTTGAAGTTATTTTTTTACGTTGCATAAACACTTATACTCTTAAACATACATCATGGGTAAAATTGTAAATGTCACAAAATAGTCTAATCTCAATTTAACTCGCATTTTTTTTATATCAAATAAGCTCTTAAAATTATTGTATACGGAAAACTTTTAATCTATCATACATACTATCAAGAAACATTCTTATAATTTATTCCAAAATCAATTGTATTTATTAAATTAATATATATATAATAAAAAATTTGAAAATTAGTGAGTGAGTTAACCTACTAATCTCAACCATTGAAAATCTTAAGATTATATCTAATGGTTCACATCACTTTTGTAAAAAAAAAAGGGTCATACACCGGTGAGAGACCCATGAAGGTCATGCACCGTAGCCTTTGCCACACATATTTAGCATTCCACGTTTCATACTTCATATTGCATGTTCCATATCAAAGTCAATCAAAGTGGCTTTAACCTTTTCCAATGTTCATAGTATATTCCATCTAAATCTCTTAACCCAGCTTTTAATTTAACTAGACTTTTGACCCGTGCTATCGCACGGGTCCTATCGACTAAAACATGCTCGAATAAGTTTTACCATGATAAAAAAAATTGTAGTGAAATAAGTCATAAGATAAAAATGTATTACATTAGTCATATCATATTGACATTATTATAGTTTGAAAACCGTACATTTTACATTAGCTATCACACATGAAATACTTCTCTAGATGACATTTAAAGTCACGTTAATCTTCAATCATCTATTTTTTTCAAAGATGTAGCATTTGACTCGTGAGACACACATGTCTGTGTAAAAACACCACCAAAAAGCATAATAGAGATACACTACTTAGATCAATTTTTTTTAAATATTGACCTTAAGACATCTGGGTCTTACTAAAACTTTCATGTTAGATTCAACGGATTCAAAAATAAATTATATTCAATTTATTTACTTGTTTTGACAATAAATTATACCTTGTAATAATGTTCAAAACTATAGCTTATGCCTTATAGGAAAATTCATCTTTACAATAATATAAAATAATCCTTTAAAAAAATATAAAATAATACAATGGTAAATGAAACAACTTGATAAAATGGTAAACCTGAAACAAAATTGCATTCATCTTACAATAATTCTTGTTCAGTTTTGAAATTTTGTTTACAAATTGGTGCTCCATAAAAGTAATGAAATCAAAAATAATTGCTCAAGCAAAGTTTAAAGAAGATTATTATCAATTGATTCTGACCTTTATACGAACCTATAATCGTTACAAATGTACAAATGGTAAGGGACACTGAATTATAAACCTCAACAGGAAACTACTTCTAAGAAAGGTAAATCAATGCTCTAAGTAATTTATGAAGCAAATAACTAACAATAACTACCAATATATTAACCAAGTAACAACCTACCACGTCAAACAACAAAAACCAGCATCACTAAAATCAACGTATGATCAAAACACAAAGACTAAACACTTTCCTTATAAAAACCAGCAAAAAACTTAGCAGAAAAACCTACTAAATCTGTCCGCTAGAGCGCGTAACTTAAATGGCTGTCATACCACACCTGAAGCCCTTCAACAATCCTACAAATCTGCAAACAACAAAGTAGAAGGAAAAAAAAACACATAATCAAAACTCTTTAATGAAAAAAACTGTTGATATATGCACCAAATGATGCTTCAAATGACAGGTAAAACAACATATGTAGAGAATAACTACAATCTCCTAAAAACTTCCCCTACTGTCAAAAAGCTCAAAAAACACTTGCATAAAAACTGAACCAAATTAGAATTGATCTCACAGGGAGTAGGGTTAAACCGCTCCCAACATCATGAGACACGCCTACAATAACCATATTAGCAGATGAAATATTCCATATAACTATCAAGAATTGACTTTGGAGATATTACTATCACTAATACCAACTATGTTTGCCATACATCTAGTAGAGCATTATAATCAGATGGTAACGTGATATAGGACTTTCAACAATAGAGAAATAAGATAATCATACATATTATATGTTAAAAGGAAACCTCAAACAATATTCATTTAGCCAAAGTCAACAATGAAAAGGAATAAGCAAGTGTAAATAGAGAAGATGGTCACTTTTCCAAGTTGGAAAGCTCATTTAATTTTAAGTTGTTTGTTTGCCTCATTTAATTTTGACAACCAATCAACTAATTCCAGAGTTGACCTGCAAATGTCTCTTGATAGAGCAACATAAACATCTGATCGTATTGAACTGTGTATAGTTAATTTCTATAACTTCACTTTGTTCATGTTATATCTCATAGCAAAATAAAAATGACATTTCTGGATTTCTCGTTAAATTGAACAAAATGCAATAGATGATCATGTATGCTGAACTTAGTTCTGAAAATGAAGTATAAGACAATCGCAATAATTTGTTCCATTGAGGTCTCATTTGCAATTGAAGAAAATGGGACAGAATTCAGTCAAATCTTGTGAAATGTCATGAATGCACGAAATAGGGAATATGTGGAAGGGAAAACACTATACCTGAGAGTGAGATTTGGAATTTGATATAGATGCTTGATGTATTTGAGCTACTCCAATACAACTGCAGATGTAACTCAGTTACATATTGAATAGCGAGGAGAGAAAGTATTTACTATTTCAGAGAAATTAGTTCGACATAGATGAACAAAATGGGAAGAATCAAAGCTACATGAAGATCAAAACAGAATAAATATATCAATAAAAAACCATTAAAATTAAATAGTAGAAATGCAAAGAAACATATCAATATCAACAAATAGAGAACAAACATAAACCCAAGCAGTGCCAAGTGCTAATCCATCTGAAATTAATAGATTTTCAAATCAAAATTAAAGTAAAATTTCACTTACGCTTGGTCAAGTTCATGAGAATGGCATCGAGAAGGAATTTGATCCAAAACAGAAGGCCGCAGTTTTGATTCTTGGGGCTGGTTGAGTCTGTCAGCCAGCTGCTCAAATGTTATCATCATTTGGATCCAGCCAATGGTATAAAACATTGTTAGAAGATGATTTTGACGATCAGATTGATGTTGATGTCATTTTGGGATCCTACAATAATAGATCTTAGTCGCTTGATAATCTAAAATCAAAATAATGAGCAAAACTCATACTAAGTGTTTTTGGTGATTCAGTACAAAATTTGATCAAGAATCAAAATAAATAACAACACTATTGCTTCCACTGTGCCTACCTCAGCTATCATCATATCTAGAACAAACCTTAAACATACACCTCATAAAATCATAAAATCAAGTGCACAAAGAATTGCAGTACAAAATTAATCCATCTTTAAGTTAATACATAATGAATATTGGATCTGCATTCAGTACAATATTAGACACATAAAACTTACCTAAAATTAATATGTTCAATTTTGGATTAGGAACTGTGCTGAAGTAAAATATATACATATACTATCCAAGATATACTAAAGTGAAAAATACTTGATCCAAAATTGTGAAGATAAGTATCTTTTTTCCACTCTATCCAGCAGAAAAAAAAATTAAATGGTAATCCATTGATCATAGCCCTTTTTTTAGAACCCTAATTTCAATTATCCATTCACCAATCATAAAAAAAGGTAAAATCCATTAAAAAATTCGAAATAAAGTAAAACTAAAATAAGATTGATCATACTTACTTTACAACATCAATGAAATTGGGTATTTGTGATACTCATGCTCCATACATTGATTAACCCAAGCAAACCAAATTTTGTAAAACTGTCAAAGAATAAAACATTGAAAGAAAGAAAAAAACAGAATATGAAAAATGAAGGAAAAAAATAAATTCAAATGCTTTTGACCTGAATTAGGGTTGTGTTTGCTGAAGTTGAAAATGTAACTGGAGGAGACGAAAAAGAGGGTTTCTATGACGATTGATCAAGCAACTTTTTCATTATTGACAGTAAAAGAGATGTGAGAATGAATGACATAAGAGATTGAAGAATCAAAAAAGAAGGTTTTGAGATGGAGAATGATTTTTGATTTGGGAGTGAAGAAAATTGAGCGAGAAAGAGAAGAAGAAAGGGAGAAGAAGAAAGGAAAAGAGAGGGAGAAGAAGAAGTGGTTTGGAGCGTATGAGAGAGGAGAATTTACAGATTGTTTCTCTCCATTAAGCAGAAAACGTGTGAGATATGGAATATGTTTTCCAATGTATACGCGTTTTCCAATGCAGGAGGGATATGAGGGAATTTGAAATTCAAATTTCAAATAGTTGGAGCCAAAAAATTAGGTTTAGGGTTTGGCAATTAGGGTCAGCATGTTTGCAACCATTAGATATAAAGGATTGTGATAAGTCAAAGTCACAACTTATTTAATTATCTTAAGGTGTATTTTTCAACAAGGGTAAAATTGGATAAAAATTATTAAAAATTCTAAAACATCAAATGTTTTGAAATAAAGTTGAAGTCCTAAAACATCAAAATAAAATAATTGGATGGAGTATATTATTAAATAAATATTTTGAAATAAAGTTGAAGTCCTAAAACATCAAAAGAAAAGAATTGGAGGGAGTATATTATTAAATAAATAGTTATTAAGGGTAATAAAATTGTAAGCCATAATCCGAACTAGAAGTGTGTACCAATACCCAAGTCATTACAATAACAAACTATATAATATATTAATATGTACCAAAAAGGCACCTACGCCTCATGCAATCAGTAGCGTTTCTGTGTAACCCATGTGAAAGCGTGTAAAAATTGTGCTTAATGTGAGGAGTCTTCTACTATATCACATGACCAGGGCACAATAAAGCAATGTTATGAACAATTGTGTCCTGCACACAAACACCTCGTTTCATAATGACAGATGGCACAAATTGATTGGTACATTTGCAATGTATGTGCTACACATTGAAATGATAATGAATAAATATATTTTTGCTTCTTATTGCGTGGTTCATTAACAATCATTTAATGACAACTTTTGTCATAATTTTATCTATCATATCTACATTGTATTTATATAAGTTCTTTACTATTGTTTTGGTTTTCGTGTTCATATGTACTCTCTGTCTCATAATAGGTGTCCTATTTTAATTTTACACATTTAAAAAAAAAAGATTAATAGTCTATATTTTATTGATAAAATGTATATCATTTAGTAAAATACCCTTATTAAATTATAGTATGATCAAGTGATGTTCCAATCTTTTTTAGAAGATCATTATATCTTAGAAGATTGGAAGTTCATAAAAGAATGATCTTCTACGAAGGAATGATTGAAAGTTCATAGAAGATTGGAAGGTCATATAAGATTGGATTGTTAATAGATGATTGGAAGTTCATATAAGATTGGATTGTTCATAGAAGATTGAAAGATCATAGAAGATTGGATTGTTCATAGACTATTGGAAGTTCCTAGAAGATTAGAAGTTCATAGAAGAATGATCTTAGAAGAAAGAATGATTGAAATTTCATAGAAGATTGGAAGGTCATATAAGATTGGACTGTTCATAGAAGATTATAAATTCCTATAAGATTGGAAGTTCATAGAAGATTGGATTGTTCATAGAAGATTGAAAGTTCCTAGAAGATTGGAAGTTCATAAAATATTGGAAGGTCATATAAGATTGGATTGTTCATAGAATATTGGAAGTTCATAGAAGATTGGAGCTGGTTCTGGTCCGGACAGTCATACAAAACCGTTGTCAGTCGGAACCGGAAAAAACTGGAAAAACAGGCATAAACTAGTAAACCCACAGAACCGGTACCAGTTTTGTAAAATCGCCCAGTTTTGTTTGTTACTTTCCCAAAAACGCAGGAATAAGAGTAATAAGGGAAGATCAATAAAAGAAGATCCACTGTTTCAGTTTCATCACCAAAAATGTTGGAAAAGGAAGGATCTAGAAGGTCACATGTTATCCAAAAGCATAAGAGTAAGAGAGGGAGAGGGAGAGAGAGAGAGAGAGAGAGAGAGAGAGAGAGAGAGAGAGAGAGAGAGAGAGAGAGAGAGAGAGAGAGAGAGAGAGAGAGAGTGAGCGGGGGGAGGGAGGGAGGGAGAAATTAGGACATTATGAGAACCATATGAAACATCAAAGTTTAGGAAGAAAAATATAGGCATGGAAAGACTAGGAAAAACATTGTGTGGCGGTTGTGTTGTTGTGGCTATCCGATGAATTTTTAGGGTTAACACTTAAATGTTAAAACTTATATTTATTTATGGTAAGCTATTTATTGAGCTCTAAATCTATTTGTTGGTTCAACTCTAAAACATGAATTATGCTCTTCTCCCAACAAAAATCACTCGCTGCCCAGCTGAATTTCTGAACATACCCATGCGTAACTTAACTCGCGCGCGCACCTTATAGCTCTGCGTGACTTAAGTCACACACCACTGGCATGTGTGCGAGTTAACTCACGCAAGTTGACCGGTTGGTCAGAGCTCAAGAACACACGTTTTTTGGACTTTGGTCAAGTGATTTTAATTGGTTTTGCAAATTTTTTTTACTATGTTTTACACATTTTTTGACTATATTTATGGTGTATATAACCTATGTTACAATCTCCCCCTATAAATAACTTATTCAAATAAAAATTGCGTATTCGAATAAAGACTGATTAAATCTAACATGAATTCGAATAAAAATTACGTAATGAATAAATAAATTCGAAAAATGAATAAATAAATTATTGTTCCATTCAAAACAACATGTATTATCATTACATAAAGTTCCTAAATATGTTCTATCATTATATTCATTACATTATGATAGAGCCTTCCAACTACAACAATTGTCTTACCTATGAAATGTGGTAAATTCAAACTGGCCAAACAACAGCTCTCAAGCATTCACCCAGAAGTTTTATTGTTTCATTCAAAAGATTAAATTCTTGTTAGGCTTGGTTTAAATGATGGTATTCAAGTGTCAAAAGAATGAGGTGCATTCCCTGACACTTCAATACCTTCATTTAAACCAGCCTAACAAGAATTTAATCTTTTGAAAGGAACAATAGGACTTCCGGGTGAATGCTTGGGAACTGTCGTTTGGCAAGTTTGAATTACCCCATTTCAGAAGTAAGACAATTGTTGTAGTTGGAAGGTGCATTCCCTACCTAATCACGATCTTCTGGCGGAATACAACTGTTGATAATATCTTCAGTTGATCTCAGCAACGTTACATGCATATCAATCCACTGGAACATGTTGTGCTTCCAAAACATGCTCTTCACGTTATCGTCGTTCTTTAATTCCACCCAACTGAAAGATATTCTCCCTTCGTCGAGCATTGGACGTTTATACCGAACGTATTCCACCCTCCTTGTGTCTCCGGGGTTGACTCCTTGGTTGAATTCATTTAGTTGATCCTTGATACCTCTTAACGTGAAACCAATGTGCCAAACCTTATGCATGAATGTCGAACATATCGGTCATTGTTTCAAATCTACACAATAAGAAATTAAAAACATTCAATGAAAAACTCATTCAACCATTTCATCAAACACTTGGAGTGCAAAATATACATAAACCCTAAAACGCATAACTACAACATAAACATGCAAACATCTAAACAACTAAGCGATATAAGTCATTTACATGTAACATTGTATCATTTCTTGCAAAAAAATAATCAAAATTTAAACAAACCCTAAATCTAAAAAAATTCTCGAAAACTCAAAACTATAACATAAACATGCAAACATCTAAACATTTAAGCAACACAAGTCAATTTTCATGTAAACATTGTATGATTTCTTGCCAAAAAACCAAAATTTAAACAAACCCTAAATCTAAAAAAATTCTAATTTAAGAGAAAAAATCTAACATATAAACATAAAAGGTTAATGGTGTTTGATTATGAAAAGTTACTTGTTATTGGAGTGTTGTTTGATTTGAAGTTGAAGGAATTTTGGATTTAGGTAATTTGAGAGAGATTTGAGATGAGAAATGAGGAACATTAGTTAGCATGCGCATACGTTACACTTGCGTTAGTTAAGTAACGCAGGGGTATTTTCGGTAGTTCAGTTGGGCGCGAGCAAAACTTGCTGGAAGAAGAGTAGTATTCCTAAAACATTGGTAGAAAAACGTATTGGGCCTTTGGGGAAAAATTGGGCTTTAGTAAAAAGACTAATACATAGTGTAATCAATTTAAAAAGTATAATTATTTATTAATTAAATTATTTGGTTCAACTGGTTGAACCGGTTCAACCAGTTGAACCATGAACCGGAGGTCTCACCGGTTTGATCTCCGGTCCGGTTTTAAAAACATTGCATAGAATATTGGAAGTTCATAGAAGATTGGAAGTTAGGATAAGATTTGTTTGTCCATAGAATATTGGAAGTTTATAGAAGATTGAATTGTTTATAGAATATTGAAATTTCCTATAAGATTGTAAGTTCATAGAAGATTGAATGTTCATAGAAGAATGATCTTCTAAGAAGAAATGATATTCTAAGAAAGAATGATCACTCTATAAAGAATGGTCATTTTAAAAACATTGCATAGAATATTGAAAGTTCATAGAAGAGTGATCATTCATTCTTAGAAGATCATTCTTCTATGAACAATCCAATCTTGTATGAACTTCCAATCTTCTATGAACAATCCAATCTTCTGAGAACTTCCAATCTTCTATGAACAATCCAATCTTCTATTAACTTCTAATCTTCTATGAACAATCTAATCTTCTATGAACTTGCAATCTTCTAAGAACTTCCAATCTTCTAAGAATATTCCATTCTTATAGGATTTTAATGTCATCACCGTTAGGTTAGACGTCACGGGGACATGGCTGCTTTGAGTTTGATCGTACATTTGAAATATGAATGATATACTCCTAATGTACAGCCAGTCTATGAGTCTCCCACCGGAAATGAATTTATATTTCCAGTTTTAATCAAATTTTTCTTTCACCTAAACTTAATTATAAAACATTAAAACTTGACCCAATTTTTCAAGCATTCCCACCCTAAAATTCCATGAAGACAAACAATTAATTTTCTTTATCGATTTTTAGTTTTTGAATTTAAACACAAATAACCTGTTATTAAAAAATTCAAATAATTATTACCATAACATTTGGTTATAAATTAGTAAATAGTAATACAATTGAATATATTTAAAATAAAATATTTTTTTGACAAAATTTCAAATGAAATTTAATTTATAGAAATGTTTAATGAAATCTGGTAATATTAGAAATAGTAAACAAAAAAATATAAATCTTTCAAAATTACGGTTCATGGGACTATTAGAGACAATTCCCAAACTACCCTTTTCTAACTAAACTTCCAACTTATATTGCTTTTTAAGCTGTTTAAATATTCAATGATTAGTGGGTCACAGTCACCAAAGATCACAGCCATCCATTCATTACCATACATATCCAACGGTTGCTACACATTTTGGAACCAAAAAAGAAAACGAAAAATGACGGCCTCGCATGATAGGAGACCTGCGAAGGTCGCGTACTGGAGACAACGCTGTGGAGAGTGTTGAGATATTGTTTTATTCTTGCTGCATAATTTAAGGGATTTAATTCATGTAAAATAGGAAAGGTGTAAATATGAGATTTCCTATTCCTATTTCTTAGGAGTAACAGCACGGTCACAGCTGTATCTCTGTGATTATAGGCTATATAATCCTTGTACATGTTCAATGAAAAATATATCAATCAGAGAGAAAATATTCTTCTCAAATCAAATTGAGAGATTAAAAGTAAAGATTGAAAATTTTTATGGGACTAAAAGTCGAAGAATTTTTTTAGAGAAACTAAAACAAAAATTAGTATATTTATAGAAATAAAAACATATTGAACCCTTAGATTTATGCCATGGTCGAAAGTCTATTATATTTTTTTTTTAAAAGAAAAAAAGTCTATTATCTTGTACTCGCTCGTCTATTATCTTGTACTCGCTCCTACTCTTCTAGTAGATTTTTCTTTTTGAAGAAAACATTTTTGATTCAATTTTCAGCCTAGTAGTGCAGTACTGGTCCAGTTTTGGCACTTCCCCAACCACTTGTAGGTACGTATTGGTAATGTTTGTTTTTGGAGAGTTTCTTTGTCTACAAGTATCGCAACAACAGCCTTATCGAACAAGTATAAAGCAGGCCTTTCTTTCCTGTTAAGCAGATATGTTCCCATTTGGGACCTCTTTTAAACACGCAGGTCAAATTCACATGTTACAAAAGAAACCAATACATTTAATTTAAATATGTCTACCTTATCAAGTACTCCAGTTCACATGGGAGAGTAGAGTTTAAGTACTTCCTCGTTGCGTGTACGTGGGAATATTTTATTAGAAGTTACCTAGAAAACACATACTTTCATACGAATATTTTACACAACGTTAACAGAGAAACATCGTTATCATTAATTTGTACAACTATTTTAAGATAACATTTGAAACAACGTTTCAAGAGCATTCGTTAGCATTCTCCTTTAAAAAAAAAAATGAAGTTTTAGTTCCCTTATATAAAATTTGGCTTTTTGGTCCTTTAATTTCACATTTTTCTTGAATTTTAAACATCATCCAATTTTGGAGTCATTTTTGGTAGTGATGAATATTCATTAATGATAATGTCAAC
The DNA here is from genome assembly GCF_051527215.1 of Medicago sativa. Classification (NCBI taxonomy): domain Eukaryota; kingdom Viridiplantae; phylum Streptophyta; class Magnoliopsida; order Fabales; family Fabaceae; genus Medicago; species Medicago sativa. The sequence continues at coordinate 31,727,828 of NC_140755.1, read as the reverse complement.
TGCTAAAGACTTATGTTGCCTATTACGAACAACTAAAAATCAATCTCAAACAACATATTTTTTCAACATAATTGTGATAGATCACATCATTAAAACTTACACGAAAAAGGGATTTTTTTTTTCAAAGCAGGGAGAGAGGCCATGCATCAAAAGGGAACACCGACATCCCAACTAGATTGGCACCCCGGGAAACCTTCATCCTATGCCGCCAAACTCTAAAGATTTATTAAAAGGGTTAATAGTGTTTTACCCCCTGTAATATATGTCACTTTTGGTTTTGCCCCCTGTAAAATTTTTTTTTTTAGATTCTGTCCTTTTATAATAAAGATTCTTCAGGATTGTCCCCTGACCCCTATGACTCAACAAAATCTTTTACATGGCGCTGATGTGGCACCCCAACTAGATTGGCACCCAACTAGATTGACACCCCGAGAAACCTCCATCATGCCGCCAAACTCTAAAGATTTGTTAAAGGTTAACAGTGTTTTACCCCCTGTAATATAGGTCACTTTTGGTTTTGCCCCCTGTAAAATATTTTTTTTAGATTACGTCCTTGTAAAATAAAGATTCTTCAGGATTGCCCCCTGACCCCTATGACTCAGCAGAATCTCTTACATGGCGCTTATATGGATATTTTTTTATTTTTCATTATTTTTTGGGATGCCACGCGTAAAAAACATATTACACGTCATTTATAATTAAAAAATCGGAAAATTAATTTTTAAAAATTTTAAAAATTAGAAAAAATTCAGATTATATTTCTTAATATAATAAAAAACTCTGGAACTTAATTTTAAAAAAAAAAATGAAAAATATATTTCGAAAATTAGAAATTAAAATAAGTTCAATTTTTTTTTTTAAATTAAAAAAGTTTTGTTTACTTTTTCTAAAAAAAAGAAAAATACTGGAAAACAAGATAAGTTTCTATTTTCATAAAAAAAAAATCGTAAACTACGGTGTTGGTGGAGACACTAAGTGGAGGTCCAATTTTACCAATATCTGATGTTCATTGGACACCTCCTTTTAGTGGTTTCTATAAGTTTAATGTTGACGCAGCGGGTCCGATAGAGGGTGATAAGCGGGGTATTGGTGGTGTTGTGAGAGATTATGAAGGTGTTGTTGTTGGTGCTAGTTCTTGGCAAGTAGTTTCATTACCAGATTCAGAGGTTGCGGAAGCCTTAGCTATGCAGAAAGGTTTGGGATTTGCAAAAGACATGTCTTTTCTGAATCTTATAGCAGAATCAGATGCTTTAAATGTGGTTTCAGTGTTGAATGCTCACCAACAATCTTCCAACTATGTTGGCTCTATTATCCAAGATTGTATTAGTTTTAAGGGTAGTTTTCGTAGTTTAAATTTTTTGCATATTAGGCGTGAAGCCAACCAAGCTGCTCATTATTTAGCTAAATATGCTCTTAAGAATTTAGATTGCATATGGTTCGAAAAAACTCCGCTTTATATTTCTGCAGTCTTAGCATTTGATTTATTGCCAGACTTTCGTTATTGAAATTGTTTTTAACGTCAAAAAATCGTAAACAAATTAAATATTCTGGTAAAATAAATATTTTTTTGAAATAAAAATTTTTATTTTTTCTAAAAAAATAAAATTGTGGAAAATAAGATAAGTTTTTATATTTTAAAAATAATTTTTTTTTGTAAAAAAATTAAATATTCTGGAAAATAAAATATATTTTTTTGAAATCATTTTTTTAAAAAAAGAAAAATTCTGGAAAAATAAGGTTTTTATACTTTTTATTCCATAATTTTTATATTGAAAAGAAATCTGAACTTTTTTAATTTCAAATCTGTTTTTCTAATTTACGAAATATATTTTCTAATTTTTTATTTTGAAAATTAAATTCCAGATTTTTTATTTTTATTTTTTTGAGAAAAAAATCTGAACTTTTTATTTTGTAAATTAATTTTTTCGATTTTCGAAAATTAATTTTTAGATTTTTAATTTTTTTTTATTTTTTGTGTTTTTTTAATTAAATATGATGTGTTAAATGAATTATACATGTGGCAAATCAAAAATAAAAAGAAATATCCACATCAGCGCCACGTAAGAGATTCTGCTGAGTCATTGGGGTCAGGTGGAAATCCTGAAGAATCTTTAATTTACAAGGACGGAATCTAAAAAAAAAAAATTACAGGGGGCAAAACCAAAAGTGTCCTAAAACACTATTAACCCTTATTAAAAAAAAAGAGAAATGATATTTTGACATCCATTTGATGACAATTTTGTTGACAACCTTGTTTTTCTCACTTCTTATTGGTTAAAAACAATGGAGAGAGAAAAAGGGAGAGAGAGGATAACAACATCATGTGAGTATGAGAGAGAAAGTTGTCCAAAAGTTGTCAAAAAGTGGTTGTCAAAATATCATTTCTCTAAAAAAAGGGGGAAAATCTGTACAAGAAGAGGGGGGACTAGGCCAAGACCCTCAGAAAAAACAAACAAAGAAAAAATGCACACAACTACATGACCCTAAGGAAACCTGTAGTTAGGCAAGCCTACTCTATGATGAAAGAAATCAAGATGCAACTTTGTTGGTAACGAATCTAACCAAACAGAGCCTTGTAAAGAATGACCCCTATTTGCTAACCTGTCTGCACAACAGTTATTATCATCGGCTCCGCAATAAAAATAATAACAGATTTATGTGACATAAATGAATTATTCCAATAAAGGACATTCATGATGAAGAAGGTGGAGGCGTACTCGTTGCCTGGGTGTTGTACGAAGCCTTTCCTAACACTTGCTTTTTTACTTCTTTTTGCTGCTTTTTGGATAGTATTTGCGTGAATCCTTCCTCCGCCATCCGTTTATCATATTCACGAATCTGTGCCCAAAGGTCCAAGTCACTCTGGACATTCTTCGAAATCGAAATCTCTTGGTGCTGAACATGTGCTACACACACAGGGGTAGTGACATCAACATTCTGGTCTGAACTGTTTTCAATTTTTGCGGTATTTGTCTGAGTACGTACTTCTAACTCCATGACATCAGTAAAGAGAGGATGAGCTATTGCAGTAGTGTCCTTCCCGTGTCTCTGCAGATTCTGAAATTTTCTCCAAGACATGAACCGAGGTGCTGGGAAGCGTTTCTTGCCTTATGTCATCTTCAACAACCGGTACGACCTCAACATCATACTGAACCGAGGTTATAGGAAGCGTTTCCTACCTTATGTCCTCTTCATCAACCGGTATGGTCTCAATATCATGTTGTTCCGTGGCAACTTCCTGAGCGGAAACATCATCCGAGTGTTGTGCATTTTCTGACTCGGTGTGAACAGCTTGTAATTGTAATGTATTGGCATCCGCTTTTGGTATTGAAATGTCATCTGCATCGTTGTTACCCCCCGGAGCTTCGAAGGCTTTTGATGACCCTATGCCGTCGGGGTTGTCCTTAGGTTGCCACTTCGGAGGCTGCTATTTCTGTGAAACAATACTTTTTTTCTTTTTGTCAATAACAATAGTTTCTTTCACGGGGTGCAGCCATCGACAACTTGAAATATGATGTCCAATGTTCCCGCAGTGTGTGCAAAACGCAGGCAAACGTTCATAGGTAATCTCAATTGAAAAAGAAAAGCTTGTTCTCTCAATGATAACCTCATTGAAGATATTCTTTGACAGATCCATATCCACCAAAACGCGCGCATAGTGTCCAAATACTCGGTTTTGAGTGGCTGAATCAATAAGTGTCGGGGTTCCAATTGCGCTTGCAATCTCTCTCAACGTGCGGTCCATCTAATATTCTTGCGGCAACTCAAGTAATCGAATCCAAACCCGTGCGTGTGTTTGTCGCTGCATGCACGCACTAAAGTCCTTGGACCATTCGAAAAGCCGAAGCAAACATGGCTTAAGGTTTGGAGTTCCCTTGGACCATACTGATCGCATATCCTCATTGGAAGAAAAATAGAATTCAAAATACCTCTTTCCCAGTGGCGTCATCTTCCATGGCCCAACGTTCGTCCAAAGTTGCTGAAGCTTTGTCTGAACCTCCGTGATCCATAGGGTTTGTCGCCCTTACTTAAGATGAGTCTGCCCCGTAAGTTTCTTTTGCAAGCATCGATTCCTTGTGCATAGGTCTCATCAGATATAGGGATGCATAGTGTTTCACCACGAATAACCGGAGTTGGTAACGGTGTCGATGTGTCTGTCACAGTTGCAGCAACAAGAGCCTGTGCAAATGATTTTTTTGGTGGATTAATGTTTGTTGGGAGTGCAACCACGGTGGAGGGAGAAAGAGGTTTCCCCGTGGAAGCCAATTCTGATTGCCAATGAAAAGTCATGGCAAGGCTTGTGTAATTAGCCTAATAGATCACATAAGCACAAAGGTGAAGAAAATTGAATCACGCAATATATGTGAATTCAATTGAGGTAATCAAGTGATGAAAAGTGAATTACGTAATATAATTCAATATAAAAGCGTGATTAATGAAGGAAAGGCAATGAAAATTGAGGTAACCATGAACTAATGGGGGACGGCGCTAGTAAAGACCTAGCGGAGCTCCATCCCACGAAAAAGGGATGGGCTGGAGAGGAAATTCTATAAAAAAAAAAAAAATAAAAAAAAAATAATAATAATAATAATAATAATAATAATAATAAAGTGAATCAGAGGACTAAAAAGAGGGGATTTAAAAAGAATAATGATATTTGAACAATCATTTTATGACAACGAACGAGATATAAGGTAAGTATAATGTGAGTCTGGAAGAGAGTGAAGTGGATAAAATAGTCACAAGGAATGGGGGGTTTGAATTGTGACCCTTTAAAAAATTAACCTGCAACTTAAAAATAATTCTGAAGTAGTTTACTTGGAATAGTTAAGTTAACTTTCTGACTTCAGAACGTTCTGACGTTCTTGTGCAGATTATGCAGAAACAGTTTTAATCAAGTAACTGTGTTGTGTGTGTTTAGTGTATACTGAATTTAAAAGAGTAAAGGGAAGAGAAAGAACACACAGAAGTTTATAGTGGTTCCCCCAATGTGGGTTAGTCCACTCCTCACAATCTTGTGAGAGTTTCCACTATGATGCTTGAGATAACCTCTCAAATCCTGCACCTTACAATCTGTGTTCATCTGGACACTTACAACTCTGTATTCTCTAAGCCTCAGCAGGCTTGCACCTTGTTGCTAAGTTAACCACTTAGACTTTTACAACCTTTGCTCAAACCCACTTAGACTTTTACACCTTTTGCCCAAACTAACACTTTAGTACCCCTAAAGCTAGATGAGACTTTACAAGATATTTGGAGTTTGAATGTTTGAGAAACAAACAGAGGAGGGAGAAGAAGAAGTTATCTTTAAAAGAGATAACAAAGAGAATTGATTTACACTACAAAGAAGGTATAACGACCCTTCAGTGATGATCAATTCAGAGAAGAAAAGAGGGAGAACTTATCTGTAACAAGATAAGGAAGAATTGGTTTACACTACAAATAAGGTAGAAAGAGCCTTCAGTGATGACCAATTCGAATGCTAAAGCTTCAAACATATTTGAGATGTTTTCTTGTATGCTTTGCATTGGTGCAAGTTTTGCTGAGCCTTAGATCTGTATTTATAGAGTCTTTGGGCTCAAATAGCCATTGTAGAGTGTCCAATGGTGTTATGCCATGTGTCCTGAGCCCCACAAGCTTTTACTTGAAAATCTGGGTGAACATTCTGACCATCAGAATGTTGTTGCGTTCCCAGGATGAACATCAGAATGTTGCTGTGTTCTTCATCAGAATGTTGGATATTCATGATGTTCTTCATCTGGGTTCATCATGGATGAATGTTGGATGAATTTCTGGGCTTGCCCAGCACGTGATGTGAGATTTGTTTGAGTTTTATCCTCAAAAAAGTAGCTTCTCCATATGCTTCAAAAGTTGCTGGAAAAGTAGGACAAAGTGAACCAAATCTGCCTTGGATATTGTGCAGGAAAGAGAGGATAGTGGGTCTGCAACTTCAGGCTCATGCTTCTAGGAGATTTGGTTGATTTTGTTCAGAGTACAAGTTATCTCTGATGCAAGATCTCCTTTTGCTACCTTTTTCTTCTTTCCACCAACTACACTGTTCATGGCTGGAAGCATGTGCAGGAGTGAACATTCTGATCATGAGAATGTTTCATTTGTGCTCACTTAAGGATGATTTGTAAGACTACGTTTGATGTAATCAATCCTAATAGTAGAGACACGACTGAAGTGCAGTGAATGCAACATCTAGGATGATATTCTCATTGGAATAATCCTAGTACTTTAATGTTCAAAGTCTTGGATGAACATTAAAGATCCTTTTGACATAAATTATTGTTCATGCCTTTATTGTTGATAGATCCATGCAGATGTACCTTTCTGGACCTCTAATTCATGTCAAGTGTGCTTGCATGTTCTTCACGTTCTTGATGAATCTGGGTTTGCTTATGAACAACCTTCTGGACTATCATCAGAACGTTCTGATCAACTTTCTGATCAACATTCTGAACTAACTTTCTGAACTTCAGAGTTAGTTCATGAATTCAAATGTACTTTGATTTCTTGTATCTTGGTATGATTTAAACTTTGTTTGTGTCTTGGTTAATCACTCAAGAATGCACAAATACCAAGAACTATCAAAGTTCATTAATCTTTTAATTATCATAGATGCCTTTATTGCTTGATCCATGCAGAAGTACTTCTCTTGACATTTATTTATGTCACATGTGCCTTGCATGACCTTGATCTATGTTCTTGAGATTCTGGGCTTGTATAGAAGCAACCTTCTGATCTCTTGTGCGAACATTCTGATCTCTGAGCAACATTCTGATCTAACTTTCTGATCTCAGTGTTAGATCTTGAAATCAAATGTCCTTTGATTACATGATTCTTGGTATGATTTAAGCCTTGTTCCTGTCTTAGTAAAACACTCAAGAGCACAAGTTAAATACCAAGGAAATAATCAAAGTCCATTAATTCTTTAATCATATTGGTTTATTATCTTTAAAATTAATTAGGGATTTTGCCTCAACAATCTCCCCCTTTTTGAAGATGATAAACCTATGATTTAGGATTAAGGATTTTGATTATATATATGAAGAGTAACAGAGCTTGAAAATTGATTTTAATGCTCCCCCTCATTTTTATAATCCATTATGCAGAGTTTTTAAGAATTTTAAAAAGCTCCCCCTCAATTTCATAATATATTGCATAAAAATAAAAATATGCAAGATTGAACCAAAATCAATACTCATTCATTGATATAAACATGAAGTATATTACATGATATATATGGTTCAAAACAAAAAAGAGATTCATAGCATGTGATCAAGCAAAAAAAATGAAGTTTAAGAACTCCAATAACTATTGATCACTAGACCTACTTAGGGCCTAAAACTAAGAAAAACTTAAGACCTTAAATCCTAAAGCTTCTCCCCCTTTAGTCATCTGCAAAAAGGATAGGGAGGAATGACATAAAGAGATTCAGGGAGAAGAGTCCCGAGAATCAGAGGATGGTTCTTCATCAAAGATGGATTGGTCAGCAAAGGTTGGTCCAGAAATGGCCAAACCAGGAGCATGGACTTTGACAGTCCAATCAACTAGTGCACACACAATTTTGTGAGTCTTGGTAGAGACCCTGAGTGCCCTAGAGGCTAACTTCTCAGCCCTTGAAGGCTTAGAGGGAGGAGCAGGTGGAGCAGCATCAGAAGCTTCAGCCTTCTCTTTGTTGGCAGTCACAAAGGTATTGAGGGATTCAAAAAGAGCAGCTATGTTAGGAAGCTTGCTTGTAGTGGTGGTTTTCATTGGTGGTGGTGGTGGAGTGTATGAGGGGATGGTGTTTGAAGTGGGAAGATCAGAGACCAAAAAGTTGCTTGGACCAGCAACAGACCCCATAGTGGAAGAAGAGAGGTTAACATTCTGAGCTGTCTGAGCCATAAGTTGAACTTCTTCAGATGGTAAAGATCCAGAGGCCAGAGGCATTGGATCTGCTGACATAGCAGGCTCATTAGAAGCATTTTGATCAATGTGGTGATCAGCAAAGGGTTGATTCAGCTCAGCACCTTGAGCATTCTGATCAACTATTTGTGCTTCTTTAGTAGTTGGAGCAACTTCCACAAAGGTACAATTTTCTTCAGCTTGAATGGGTTCAACAACTTGTACATTCTGAACTCCTGGTTCAGCAGCAGAAGCTTCAACCTTCTGAGCTGCAGAGACTTCAACCTTCTGAACTTGAGGAATTGCAGCTTCCTGAGCCACAGTTGATTCCTGAACATGTTGAGTGGTTTCCTGACCATCTTGAAATACTTCATTGTTGAAGTCAGTATTGACATCTTCAATGTTAAGGTCAAACCCAGTTGAGAACTTCATTTGTTCAACTTGAACATCTCCCTCAATTGACATGTTTGAAGCTAAGATCTCAGCCACTTCCTGAGTATCATCATCTACATTCTGAGTTTCTTTCTCAGTATTTTCTTCAACTCTTTGATTTGGATCAACAGAGTTTTCATCAGCAAACTGAGTTATACCTACTTGAGCCTCAGTAGCTTGCTTAACATTCTCAACTTCCCTTTGAAGAGATGCATCATTATCCTTCTGAGCATCATCTTCAGTTAGTGACTCTTCAAGTAAAGCTTTGAACTGAGAGCTTCCTTCTTTAACAATCTCCCTTGCAAGCTTGGAGACTTCAGAGAACATTTCCAATTCTGGTGGAGAGGAAGGTCTGGTTTCTTCATTCTTAGGAGATTCATCTCTAATTTCCTATACCTTTCTCTTCTTTCTGGTTTTCTGAACATTCTTATTAGAAGTCCTCTTAGCAGACCCAGAGGTTCCAGAAGTTGTGAAGGATGGCATGTTTGAGGTGGTGATGCGAAGTTGACCTAAAGTCTTTGATGTGAACTTCATGAAGTCAAGCTTACGTTTTTCTCCTTCAAGAGGTACATTTGCTTTCTGAAAAATGGGGGTTAGGTGCATTCCATAGGGTAACCCAGCAACTGTTTGTTTGTAGGCCAAACAGGAATCAATCATATGTTGAATGATGATGAAGCAAAGGTTCAACTTGGTTTTGTTCATGAGGTGGTAGATGATGCATAGGTCCATATCAGAGACAACATCAAAAGATCCACATTTGGGTACTAGGGTATGTCTAACCATGTTGTGAAGGATTTTTGGGACATCCTCTAGATTTGTGGAGTTAAAGGTGTGATTTTCTTTGGTGTACTTGACTATGAATTGATTACGGTTAACTCTAACATTATTGTACCATGAACAAGAAAACAACTTATTACCTTCATTTGGGATTTTCAAGGCTTCAGAGAGAAAGTCTTGAGTTACAGTGATCTGAATACACTTGACAGATGAGATGAGAAAGTTCTCATTTTCATTCTTCTTCTGCTTCACAGTCAAGTTGGTGTAGAACTCTCTAACCAGATCTTCATATATGTGTTCTTGCAAAGATACAAAGTTTGTCCATCCTTGTGGATCAGTGAACTCCTTCAGATTCTACCCCTTTGTTTCCAAACTCCCAAACTCAAAGTATTTTGTTCTGCTCATTGGTCTGAGAGCAATCTTCTCTGCTCTTTGAGCCCTCATAACTGCAGCAACCTTGGCAAAATCCTTTCCTTTGCCATGCTTTTTAGAAGAAGCTTCATCTTCATCAGCCTCTACATCTTCTTCATCTACTTTTGCAGCATTTACACCATCATGCTGAGATGAAGGTTTTTTCTCTGAAGGAGAAGCAACTTTCTTTTCCTTCTTATAGGTTTTTCTTGCAGCCTTAACCATTTCAATGAGAGTTTGTTCAGAGTCCTCTTCTACTTTCTCTTCATTTTCCTCTTCAGGGACTTCCATTTCTTCTTCATGATCTTCTTCAATTTCCTCTTCAGAATCTTCTACCTTTTCATCATCACTTGAATCTGTCTTCTTCTCTTCATCAGAGACTAGATTCACATGTGAGTCCTTTGGTTCCTTTGAGAATTTCTTCATCCTAGTTGATCGTCTGGTAGGAATGGGTCTAGGTTTGGTGATGGGTTTCTTAGAGGATTTTGATTGGGAAGATTTTGGAGCGTCAAAAGCAGGGTAAATGACGTCAGGAAGGATTGTGTGAATAGGGTTTTCATTTAAAGGTTGTTGATCAGAGGATTGACCAGCAGCGGCGTTCGGTGGTGGTGATTGAGAACGTTCCACTTGACTTGTTTCATCATCAGAGAACTTTGAAGTGGTTTTGGTTCTGGCCATGTTTCTTCGAAAAAAATGAAGAACAGAGTGATTTGAAATTTTTTTGGAAATGAGAAGAAAGAAGTTTGGATTTGAAGTAGATGTGAAATAATCAGAGTTGTTACTGATTATATAGACCAAACGTGCAAAGTGAAAAGAAAGAAGGAAAGAAAATGTAGCAGTTACATTGGGAAGGAGGAAAAATTGGAACGAACAGGAGAGAGAAGAAAGTAGCCATTTTGAAAAGTGAAAGGGGATTGGTTGATTTGATAGTTAAGGTTTTACATGGTGGTTAAACCTTAAATGTAACTTCTTATAACCAAGCATTAAATGCTTAAGATTATAGAAATATTTATGGAGAAAATCAACACAAAACAAAATCTCACGCATGAGATTTCTGACCCAGATTTCAGGTTTTGAACATTCTGACCTTTATGAACATTCTGACCTGATGAACATTCTGAACTCAGGAACATTCTGAACTCTGGAACATTCTAAACTCTGGAACATTCTGATGAATGTCTAGATTGAGATAGATCTATCTGATTTGCATCAGATGACATCAAGGGGTTTAGTCTAAGGCCCTTAGTGATCTGTAATCAATCTTTATTGGGATTTTTCATGATTAACAATTTTTCTTTAAGAAAATTGAATCTATCCTCAACAAGGGATTTTGTGAAAAAGTCAGCTAGTTGATTTTCAGTATCAACAAAGCTTAATGCAATATTCTTTTCCTGATCATGGTCTCTAATGAAATGATGCTTTATTTCAATATGTTTAGACCTAGAATGCTAAATAGGATTCTTAAAAAGATTAATTGCACTTTTATTATCACAAAAAAAATAGGAGTACTTGTGTACCTTAGTGTGTAATTTTCCAACTGATTTCTTACCCACAAAATTTGAGAGCAGCAACTAGCTGCAGATACACACTCAGCTTCAGTTGTGGAGAATGCAATGGTATCAAGACCATTCAATTAATGCTTGTCCCAAGAATTGACAGAAGCCACTTGTACTCTTCTTCTCAACTTTGTCTTCAGCATAATTAGCATATTCTACAAGATCAAAACAAGAACCTTTTCTATACCAAAGGCCAAGATCAGTAGTACCTACTACATTTCAAAAAATCCTTTTAACTGGAGTTAAATGAGATTCTTTTGCACATGTTTGAAATCCAACACATATTGATGTTTGCACTTTTATCTTTGTCTTCAATTTTGGCAATTAAAGTAAGATAATTAAACAAACTTTTATGCTCAAAGCAAGGCCAATATAAGTTTAAGAACAAAATATGCAAACCTTAGAGCAATATTTGAAGATTATAACAAGATCATACACATCATCAACATGAAGATCAAGTATATAAAAAATCTTCTAATGAGAATTTCAAACATAAGATTCTTTTGGGATTATGTCTGAAGAATGTTATTTTCATAAACCATATCAAAAACAAGTGAGTATCTTCTTGTTTCAGATTATTCTGAAGTTTGACAAATTTAGACATTTTTTATGTTTCAAATCAATGAACAATCATGATTTAACATTAATGATCAAACATAAATCTCCCTATCAACAATGATGATTTAGTTTGCAACTCATGTTAATAATTCAGATAGAAATGTATCAAAATCATTTATTTCAAATGTGAAAAGATAAGTATTCACAAATTGATGTAACACATTTAAAGCATAAGACATCATGTAATAATTTTAAACATCAATTATGACTTGTGCAGTTGTAAATGAGTATCATACCATCATGAAAGGAGTGTGAACAAAGTATGAAACAATTATTGCATTTAAGTTTAAACATTTGATATAAGCATATATTAAACATGCATTCAATCATCATATTTATTATAGTGCAAATAAATGTGTACCTTATAGGATGATGTTCCTTACTTTGAGATTCAATGAAGAGAGCATGCTTCTCTTTCTTTGAAATACTTTCTCATTTGGATGGAGAACTCCAAGCATCAATAAGGATGTCCTTCTGAAGCAGTTTAATCATCAGTAGCCTTCTCTTCTTCTTAGTCTTTCTAACTTTCTGATCTGACTGTCTTTTAACATATCCAGATGTTTCAGACATATGATCAACAGATGAGATGCTTTGTTCATAAAGAATGTTTCCTTGAACATTCTGAACTTGAGTTGAAGGAATTGTTCCATCATTTTTTCATCTGAGAGTCCTCAAAGACACTTGCATTGAGGTCTGAGCTGAATTCCTCTATATTCAGATCAAAACCAGCTTGATTTCCAGCTAGCTCATCCTCATCAGATTCTAGAACAATTTATTGTTTATCAAACAGGAGTTCACTCATGATGTTTGTAACATCACTTCAGATTTTGAAATTGTTTCAGCAGTAGAAGATTTAAAGGATTCTTCTCCAATAAAAGCTTCTAGCTTTGTTAGCTTTCTGAGATATTTTTCAGAAGCTTTTTCAATCTCATTAACTTTCTGAAGTTGTTATGCAGGAACTTCATCAATTTTCTGAGTTCCATCTTGCATCAACTTTTCTGAATTTATGTTTCAGTAGTTGCATCAGCTTCCCAAACCTTATTGGTTACAATCACAATATTTGAGGTATTGCTTTAACTTGCTGACTTCCATTCTCAGCAACATCAACTTCCTTTTGACGTTGTTCAACATTCTGAGCTTCACCAACTTTCTGAACAGCTTCCTTAGCAATGTCTGCAGCTTCTTGGAAGGTTTCTTCAGGGATGTCTTGATCCATTGTTGGAAAATCCTCATTGTTGTCAAATTCTTTATGTTAAAGATTTGATAATCTTTCTCATACACTTCACTTTTTCAGAGACATCTTAAGATGCTTGAATGTGAGTGTGAAATCCAATTCATATAGAATATGAGAAGTCTTCTTGTTCTTGCTTGAAAACAGACGGATGAACTTTGAAGCTTTCAATTTTTTTTGAATTGAGTAGCTTCAGCATCAGAAGCATTTTCTTGAACATTCTGATCTGCAGACACCTGAACATTCTGATCTTCAGTTTCTGATGTTTCTTGAACAGTCTGAACTGTTTTTCCCAGCATCTTGAAACACATCAGTGTTGAAGTTTGAGTTTTAGATCATTTATGTTGTGATCAAAACTAGTTGCAAATGCCATTTGCTTATCTTCTAGTGTTTGAACATTTTCTCCACATATAATCTTGGAAGCAAATATTCCTGCATCACAGATTGACAAAGCTTTTGGTACCCATATTACTTTGGGTCCTTGAAGGTTAGTGTTTCTCTTTTTGAGAGATTCTTTCTTATGACCACATTCTGATTTAAGATAATCAGATTTGTTGTAATAAGAACATTATGTTTTACCAATCTCAACCTTTTGAGACCAATCTAATTTAGGATAAAATGTCTTTTTGAAATGAGGATTTTTCTCAAGTTTCTTTTTATAAAAATGTTGAGTTCTTTTTCAAAATGATCATTTTTATTTACCTTCTCACTTTTGTTTGTGATAGGTTATAAATCCTAAACCAGTCTTTTTGAAAGGTCTTAACAGACTTTATAAAGTTGGTTATGTCCTTTTTTTTTTTTTTAAATATTACTTCTCTTTTCAAAATAACATTTTGCTTCAAAAATGCAGATTTTTCTAAATCTTACAAATTTTGCTTATTGAGAATCTTATGTTTCTCAAATATGAGAGTGCTACAATTTTTGAATGGTTTTAGGATATATCATTCAAGATTAGTAGTTTCACATTTTCTTTCTTTTTACAAGAAAAGTTATTATTTTAAAAGTTCATACTTTTAAGATAAAATGCATGAGTCATATGAGATATTATTAAACACTTTATATAAAAGATAAGGATTAGAATTTCTTACCTCTTCACTTCTTATGTTTGTCTTTACTCATATGTTGACTTCTCCTTTTTCTTCAGAATCATCTCTGGTTGCCATCTTTGCATGACATCACTTCCTTCTGGATCTTTTTCTCATACACTGTTAAGTGCTCAAACCATAGAGGCAGACTCTGATGCCAATTGAAGTGGATAAAATAGTCGCAAGGAAGGGGGGGTTTGAATTGTGACCCTTTAAAAAATTAACCTACAACTTAAAAATAATTCTCAAGTAGTTTACTTGGAATAGTTAAGTTAACTTTCTGACTTCAGAACGTTCTGACGTTCTTGTGCAGATTATGCAGAAACAGTTTTAATCAAGTAACTGTGTTGTGTGTGTTTAGTGTATACTGAATTTAAAAGAGTAAAGGGAAGAGAAAGAACACACAGAAGTTTATAGTGGTTCCCCAAATGTGGGTTAGTCCACTCCTCACAATCTTGTGAGAGTTTCCACTATGATGCTTGAGATAACCTCTCAAATCCTGCACCTTACAATCTGTGTTCATCTGGACACTTACAACTCTGTATTCTCTAAGCCTCAGCAGGCTTGCACCTTGTTGCTAAGTTAACCACTTAGACTTTTACAACCTTTGCTCAAACTAACACTTTAGTACCCCTAAAGCTAGATGAGACTTTCTTTTCTTCTTGCTAAGTTACCCACTTAGACTTTTACACCTTTTGCCCAAACTAACACTTTAGTACCCCTAAAGCTAGATGAGACTTTACAAGATGTTTGGAGTTTGAATGTTTGAGAAACAAATAGAGGAGGGAGAAGAAGAAGTTATCTTTAAAAGAGATAACAAAGATAATTGATTTACACTACAAAGAAGGTATAACGACCCTTCAGTGATGATCAATTCAGAGAAGAAAAGAGGGAGAACTTATCTGTAACAAGATAAGGAAGAATTGGTTTACACTACAAAGAAGGTAAAAAGAGCCTTCAGTGATGACCAATTCGAATGCTAAAGCTTCAAACATATTTGAGATGTTTTCTTGTATGCTTTGCATTGGTGCAAGTTTTGCTGAGCCTTAGATCTGTATTTATAGAGTCTTTGGGCTTAAATAGCCGTTGTAGGGTGTCCAATGGTGTTATGCCATGTGTCCTGGGCCCCACAAGATTTTACTTGAAAATCTGGGTGAACATTCTGACCATCAGAATGTTGTTGCGTTCCCAGGATGAACATCAGAATGTTGCTGTGTTCTTCATCAGAATGTTGGATATTCATGATGTTCTTCATCTGGGTTCATCATGGATGAATGTTGGATGAATATCTGGGCTTGCCCAGCACGTGATGTGAGATTTGTTTGAGTTTTATCCTCCAAAAAGTAGCTTCTCCATATGCTTCAAAAGTTGCTGGAAAAGTAGGATAAAGTGAACCAAATCTGCCTTGGATATTGTGCAGGAAAGAGAGGATAGTGGGTCTGCAACTTCAGGCTCATGCTTCTAGGAGATTTGCTTGATTTTGTTCAGAGTGATAGATCTCTGGCAAGTGCACCAAATACTATCGAAGTAGTAAAAATATCGATCCCACGAGGACTGTTTTTAACTTCAATAATTCAATTGCGTTATATAATTAGGATGTGTAAAGTTTATTTTTAGTTTGCCACTAGGCAGTAGATTTGGTTTGATTTTAAGAAATCAAATAAAAGAAGTTAGATTTGATTAAGAAAATAGGAGAGAGAGATGAGATCAGATCCTTCGAATCCTCTAAGTTCCCCTAATTGGTCTACTGCACCTATTTGTTATGAATCCTCTTCTAATTTACGATGATTAACAAAATAGCCCTAATCAATCCCTTGAGTTAGGACCCTCTTCTTAAACTACAGCCCCTAATTCCTTAGGTGGTCTAATAATTCTTGAAGGTTTTACCGAACGTTAACCTATTATCACTAACAAACGATTATCTATTCCTAGACTAACCCTGTTTATTAGAACAATTCAATTAGGTCTAAGTCGAAAGCCATGGTCAGTGGTCATTCGTTCTCACGAAATCAAGTTATATGTGATCAAGATATAAAAAGCATTAAGAACAATTGAATTGAATAAACTAGAATTGAATTCATAAACAAAATAGAGTTTCACAGCAACATGTGTCAATTAGGGTTACAAAGATTCATCTTGGATCTAATATCTAAGAGATTTAGCTACTCATAATCGAGTTTACAAATAGCATAATCAATGAAATAATTAAAACATACATGAATTGGTAAAAGGTTGAAGAAATCGCCCTTCTAGCCGTCTCCGATGTCTCAAAATCGCACTTTGCTCTCCAAAATCGTAACCCTTGTTCTTCAGATTGAGTGCAGTATTTATAGAAGTCATGGGCCTGACCCATCAAAATCGCGCCGCGCCTTGTATAATGGCGTGCCGCGATTTCCTCTTTACAGGAAGTGTGTAATTTTGCTTCAAAAATCGCAGCACGGCTTGAAATTGGCGTGGCGCGATTTCCTTCGAACAGACTTCAAATTTTAAGCTTTTTGCACTCCAGAACAGTATAAATTGCATGAGAACTCTATCAAAATGTCACAATAAGTCCCTAATATTACGTAATGACAGGATGTCATCACAACCCCAAACTTAAACCATTCCTTGTCCTCAAGGAATTTGCTTGCAACAGTGACAATCGACAGTAAAATAACAGTTACCTGACAAAACGATAGTACCCAAAAGTTCATTCTCCTTCTAGCTAAAGATGAGCTAGTTTGACTTGTTCGCATCCACCAATTCACAACTCCTCGCATCAAATTGAAACAGGGTTCTACCAGTCGACATGCAGGTCTACATATTACCATACGCTTGAAAAGTTTCTAAATATCAATCAAAGTCAATATCATTACACACTTTTGAGGTCTTTAGGGTTATAACGGGGCTTAGGTGAAAGGTGGGATATATTTGGATAAGTAGGCTACACAAAATTTGAGTTAGGCATTCCTACGGAAGTTAAAGCACAAAGTTCATTCCTTCATTCATTCACCTTGTGGAAATACAATCAATGCAAATGTACTAGAGAACATTTTTAACATTTAGGGACACTCGAGTTTGAAGTTACTCGGATTTTCAATGTTTTGTCCCTTTTCATCATTCAATTTCTCTTTTTTTTTTTGATACACCATTTTTGTGTGTATTTTGCATGACAATTTCATATTTCTTTCATTTTTGTTCTCTAATTCTCTAGTACCCCCACCCCAAACTTAGTTGGTTGCAAATTCCAATGGCAACCCCAAACTTAATCTTTAGCAACATTCTACAATGCCTAACTTAGAAAAAACAATGAGGGACAAGTCCTAAAAGTCTCTAAGTTTGTAATGTTGTTTGTCACCGAACAAAAAGTTCTAATCCTACCGGCTCAAATTGGCTAAGAAATGGATAATATATAACAATTAAAATCAGGGTAGGCTTCAAAAGGCTCACAGGACCAAGCACTTTTGCCTCAGTGTGCTAATGACAAAGACCAATCAACAGTAGAGAAAAATCGCAAGTTCTAGAAATGTAGTTGCATGGAATAATCTAATATAAGTAAATTGAAAAATAAAATTTGGCAATGAACCTTATGGCTGAGATTTCTGGGAGTTGTGACTACCTATCTTGAACTGTCGTACACTTCGCCTTTGAATTTCAAGTCACTACCTCCTTATGAACTTTTGGAATACCACTTGAACAAATATTTGTTACTAAACTGGAAAAAGTCAAGTAAACAAGCAAATTCATCAATAATAAACAAGTAAACAATTAAAGTTACAATAAATAGAATCAAACTGAGAACTGACATCTGACAAAGACAAAAAAATAATAACTGATGTGGACTTTGATTTTTTTTTCCATCTTTTCACTTTTTTTTTGCCTTTTTTTTTTTTTTTGCTTTTTTTTTTCTTTTTTTTCAAATAAAAATACCTGCAAAATAAACAAAATTAGAAAAAGGATGGGTTGTCTCCCATCAAGCGCTTTCTTTTACGTCATTGAGCTTGACGCTTCAACCACTGTTAGGGTGGCAAAAATGATACAAAGAATATATCACCCTTCTTCTTTCTCTTGTTTGGTAGGAATTCCATGAACTTGGCATAAAGAATCAGATACTCCCATGCACTCACTGTTAATCTTTTGGAATTTAAGCTCTCCCACCTAAGAGAAGGACATGCATCCATTTGCACACGAGTTATTTCCTTAACCTCCGTTGGTTCAGATTTGGGAAAAATATCAACACTCCTCACTTTGGGATTTTCTTCCACCACAACCTTGTGACACTCTGTCTCCATCTTAACCAACTTCCATTGAGACTCATGTGCCTTCTCAACAAGATCACCACACTGAACATCATACTTCTCAAATGAAACTTGATTTGACATCAAGAAATCATCTAAAATATTTTGAAGTTGAGTATTGTAATCGATGTTGATCACCTCTTTCTTCCCTTCACAATTACTACCTGGTTGATTTGCCTCATAACGACCACATCTCTCATTTAATAGCGAGATTATACTGTCCAAATATTTTATCTTCAAAGATAGCATATATTTTTCATACTGCATCGTAACAATCTCTTCAGTGTCATAGAGGCGTAACCTGTCTGCTAACCTGTCTATCATAGCTGCACAACTTGGATAAACTTTTTAGTAGCACAGTACAATGAGAAGAAAACAAAGAGCATAAATCATAATTAATTAATTTTTTTTCAGTTTTTTTTTTATATACAAAAATATAAATGACAGAAATCCTAAATAATAAAGAAATTACCAAGTTGAAATGATTCAACAGTCCCCGGCAACGGCGCCAAAAACTTGATAGATCTCTGGCAAGTGCACCAAATACTATCGAAGTAGTAAAAATATCGATCCCACGAGGACTGTTTTTAACTTCAATAATTCAATTGCGTTATATAATTAGGATGTGTAAAGTTTATTTTTAGTTTGCCACTAGGCAGTAGATTTGGTTTGATTTTAAGAGATCAAATAAAAGAAGTTAGATTTGATTAAGAAAATAGGAGAGAGAGATGAGATCAGATCCTTCGAATCCTCTAAGTTCCCCTAATTGGTCTACTGCACCTATTTGTTATGAATCCTCTTCTAATTTACGATGATTAACAAAATAGCCCTAATCAATCCCTTGAGTTAGGACCCTCTTCTTAAACTACAGCCCCTAATTCCTTAGGTGGTCTAATAATTCTTGAAGGTTTTACCGAACGTTAACCTATTATCACTAACAAACGATTATCTATTCCTAGACTAACCCTGTTTATTAGAACAATTCAATTAGGTCTAAGTCGAAAGCCATGGTCAGTGGTCATTCGTTCTCATGAAATCAAGTTATATGTGATCAAGATATAAAAAGCATTAAGAACAATTGAATTGAATAAACTAGAATTGAATTCATAAACAAAATAGAGTTTCACAGCAACATGTGTCAATTAGGGTTACAAAGATTCATCTTGGATCTAATCTCTAAGAGATTTAGCTACTCATAATCGAGTTTACAAATAGCATAATCAATGAAATAATTAAAACATACATGAATTGGTAAAAGGTTGAAGAAATCGCCCTTCTAGCCGTCTCCGATGTCTCAAAATCGCACTTTGCTCTCCAAAATCGTAACCCTTGTTCTTCAGATTGAGTGCAGTATTTATAGAAGTCATGGGCCTGACCCATCAAAATCGCGCCGCGCCTTGTATAATGGCGTGCCGCGATTTCCTCTTTACAGGAAGTGTGTAATTTTGCTTCAAAAATCGCAGCACGGCTTGAAATTGGCGTGGCACGATTTCCTTCGAACAGACTTCAAATTTTAAGCTTTTTGCACTCCAGAACAGTATAAATTGCATGAGAACTCTATCAAAATGTCACAATAAGTCCCTAATATTACGTAATGACAGGATGTCATCACAGAGTACAAGTTATCTCTGATGCAAGATCTCCTTTTGCTACCTTTTTCTTCTTTCCACCAACTACACTGTTCATGGCTGGAAGCATGTGTAGGAATGAACATTCTGATCATCAGAATGTTTCATTTGTGCTCACTTAAGGATGATTTGTAAGACTACGTTTGATGTAATCAATCCTAATAGTAGAGACATGACTGAAGTGCAGTGAATGCAACATCTAGGATGATATTCTCATTGGAATAATCCTAGTACTTTAATGTTCATAGTCTTGGATGAACATTAAAGATCCTTTTGACATAAATCATTGTTCATGCCTTTATTGTTGATAGATCCATGCAGATGTACCTTTCTGGACCTCTAATTCATGTCAAGTGTGCTTGCATGTTCTTCACGTTCTTGATGAATCTGGGTTTGCTTATGAACAACCTTCTGGACTATCATCAGAACGTTCTGATCAACTTTCTGATCAACATTCTGAACTAACTTTCTGAACTTCAGAGTTAGTTCATGAATTCAAATGTACTTTGATTTCTTGTATCTTGGTATGATTTAAACTTTGTTTGTGTCTTGGTTAATCACTCAAGAATGCACAAATACCAAGAACTATCAAAGTCCATTAATCTTTTAATCATCATAGATGCCTTTATTGCTTGATCCATGCAGAAGTACTTCTCTTGACATTTATTTATGTCACATGTGCCTTGCATGACCTTGATCTATGTTCTTGAGATTCTGGGCTTGTATAGAAGCAACCTTCTGATCTCTTGTGCGAACATTCTGATCTCTGAGCAACATTCTGATCTCAGTGCTAGATCTTGAAATCAAATGTCCTTTGATTACTTGATTCTTGGTATGATTTAAGCCTTGTTCCTGTCTTAGTAAAACACTCAAGAGCACAAGTTAAATACCAAGGAAATAATCAAAGTCCATTAATTCTTTAATCATATTGGTTTATTATCTTTAAAATTAATTAGGGATTTTGCCTCAACAGAGAGTTGTTTAAAAGTTGTCAGTATAAATGTCATTTCTTGTTAAAATAGGTTGGAGCAGAGGCTGAGACTCCAAGACGGAAGTGGAAGGTACTTGCAAGTGCGTTAGCACTCCAACGATCAAGTCAAAATCTGGATGAGGTGGTTAAGCGCAAGGTAAGGTGAAAAGTGAATTGTACCTTGAGGGTGATGAAGAATCACCCTTATATAAGCGTGGAGGCGTGTAACTGCCTTCATGAAATGCGGAAAGGCTAGCAGAGTAAGTTAGAGATGATCTGGACGGACGAGATGGAGCCAGGATGTGCTTTTATGCGGTCTTCTGCATTGAGCTTAAAATTCTCCCTCACCGTGTTGTTTCTGATTCTTTCCAATATGGGCCCCTTGGGCCTTGTCTTAATGTGCTTCTAGTTGTTGGATTGTGTCCTGTGGTTTCTGATTTATCTGAAGCATTGATTTAAACGCTTTGAAGTCTATGAAAGGTGGGAAACTCTTCATTCCCGATATTTCTATCTTCTTAACTCACTTACACACTGAAATCGCAAATTTCTCCCTCATTAATCTCCATTTGTTTTTTCGGAATTCTTTAGCAGATTCCAGATTTTACGGTGATCTTCTTCGATTTGTTCAGCTAGAATCGCGGGTCTGGCAGTTTTCTTCGTCATTTCTACATTCCAGTCGAAGTTTCGCCTTTTAATTGCTTTATTCATTTTTCGATCGGGTATATGTGTTTCTTTCTCGCTTCTGAAACTTTGTTGTTCTTCTCTGCTTTTTTATTGCATTGAAATGGCGAGGGACATAATTTTTTTTTTTACTTTGAGAGTTCCCATGAGAATTCAACTGGTGAGGAAGTTAACGAAATGCTCATCGAGTGGGATTGTGTTTCGGATGAGAACGACGAACACAAACCACCTTCTAACATATGAGTGAGTGTTGGCTATACTTTTGGTCCGATCAATCTGGAAAATTGTTATTGATTTCGAGAATGATGAGGGGTATCAATCTATGAGAAGGTCTTTAACCTCATGTCTTAAGCGTTCTCCTTCTCACCGAGAAGTTGTACGGTGGTCAGAGGAGAGTTCCAAATGTTGTACTCATGGCCTACATTTTCTTTTTGTCGACAGATTCAGAGACTAGTCGGACACTTGACTAAAACTCCCTCTGTTGAGACATGAATATTTTTATTATTGAGATAAGTTGAATTATTTCCACTGTTGAGTATGAATTAATGTTGCCTTATTGAATGAAAGATGATGAGCTTTGTAAAATCCTTTTATTTAAATATATTCTTATTGTTTAAAAAAAACATCGTGATTTAGGGTGTTACAATAGACCCTTCATAATAACACGACTATGCAAGAGTAGTCTCATAGAAATTTGGGACAATATGAGATGATATGCCAAGGCGAATCGACATGAACTGAAGTATGTAGAAGATCACATCCAGAAGATGGGAGCCGAAGAAGATGAACAAGTTTTGAAGAGGTTAAAGGGCACAATGTAGACTCATCGGTCGGGCTTGAAAGAGATCATATTCATCTCACTACGTGATATTAACTTCTTAAACATTAGATATAAATCACAAATACACTCAATCTTCCAATATATCTTTGGCAGATCTTTTATAGAGTATTTGAAAAGTTTAGATTCACCTTACGATTATACGATTGAACGTAGAGAGAAAGATCATTGTGATATCAAATTGATCATTGTTATAATCACGATCACAAAACAATTGTGTAAACAGTTGTAAAGCTTCATTAATCCTCTTTAGGGTATAAAGGTGGATTGTATAGTAACTAAAGTATAAAAATGTCCAAATCTTGTAAGGTCGGCTAGACTAAAAAAGAAGAGAAAATGTTCAAAATCTGATAGGGTATCTAATACACCAATATACTATTTTCAACACAAGACATGCTTTTTACCAAAACCATGAGTAATTCACTATAAAATCTTCTAAAACATATGCTAAAGTAGCAAAAAGACTCGATAAAACACCTAAAATATGACATCATAGGGTGTCATTACTCCTTCATATGCATGTATGGGATAGAGAAATGATATTTTGACAACCACTTTTTAACAACTTTTGGACAACTTTCTCTCTCATACTCACATGATGTTGTTATCCTCTCTCTTCCTTTTTCTCTCTCCATTGTTTTTGACCAATAAGAAGTGAGAAAAACAAGGTTGTCAACAAAGTTGTCATCAAATGGATGTCAAAATATCATTACTCTATGGGATATATGCGAACAATCAACCCAAAAGGTGTCTTTTCCAATATGTGCACCTTTAATGCAATCTCTTGTCACTTAAACACTTTATCTTCAAGAATGTGTTTCATGGGCCTGTCCATCACCCCGACCTCAAATTCTTCCTCTCCTAAAAAACTCCTTACGTTATAAAGACAATAAGGCTTGGAAGGAAACTGTTCCAGATTGGGTTATGAAGTTCACTGCCGCTCATGGAAACTCATAAGACCTCTTGTGCGACTCGTCGCACAGAAGCGCTCATCATCAATTCTGGATCGTTGAGTCAATCTCCAACGGTCTCCAATGCAAGGTTTTACAACCCGAGGGTTTACCTCAATTCGTTTTGCCTGGGTAAACTCGACTCGAGAACTCGTACGAGTTTACCTAAAATTAAAATTAAATAAAATTTATTATTTACATGACATATGTAAACTAATATAATATTGTAAATAGTCCAATAGTGCAAAATATGACTAAATTATAAAGGTTTTCAACCACCATAATAAAACATTATGTTCAACTAAACATCAAAATAGAAAATAAGTTGGTACGTATCTTGATTGAATACCATGAGATTTGGTTGCCTTGAATTAAAAATCTTGATTGTCTTGATGGAATACCATAAGATTTATTTATATTCTATAAAATTCTTGATTGAATACCACAAGATCTTTTTAACATTAAAAAGTCTTTCAAAATCCCTTGAAATCTTAATTCAATACACCACCCTAAACTTGAAAAATCATAAGTCTCTCAAGTCTTAACCATCCAAAAATGCATGGTTTCTAAAGTTGTTAATAAAACTATCCAAAAAAAAAAAATAGACTTACATTCTGATTTTACTCGAGTTTACCAGAGTTTATCCGATTTTACCCGAGTTTGACCGAGTTAACTCGAGTCAAACTCATCAAACATTCCGATTTTACCAGAAATCGAGTTTACCTCCGAGTTGACACGATTTTTGTGCCTAAAAACGTAAACTCAGTAAATTCAGCGAGTTAACACTCGATTTGTGGAACATTGCTCCAGTGCCTTGCGCTGGGTGTATAGGAGACATTTGCAACGTCCCCAACTATATAAGTGTGACTTCGCGTCACACTCAAGGTATACCTTTTCAGTGACTTTTACACACTTTGTCTTCCTCAATCTCATACTAACTCGAACGTTAGAGTGTTAACCTCTTTTGTAGGTAACTTTCTTCCCTCCACGGCTCCACCATAGAATGTCTTCCGTCGCATCGTATAACAACTTCTTTTGCATGGGCATCCTTCTTCTACGAGAACTTCCACTAGTTATGTGAAATTCTGATGTACTCCAAGATAGTTGGTTATCTTTCTTTTATTTTATTTTTGGGAATTTCTAAGATAGTGTAGTTAAGATATAAATTTTATATTAAAAGACGTGTGTTTTCATTTCTTAAAGAGAGAGTTTTTTTTTTTTTTTGTTTTTTTAGGGAATTTCTTAAAGAGATAGTTAAAAATATTTCGAAGACATGATTACTATTTTCAAGAATTTTCATATTTTCAATACTTTTTTTTAAGTTTTTTTTATTTTTTATCAACGAGTACGCTCTCTTCTAGAACGAACATGTGGTACACCGACGCATTAATGTCGTGTTTTTCAATTTGAAACCATCTGTATTGTGCATTTGTCAAACTGGCCATAAACTTCTACCAACATGTTAAGGGCATAGTCAATAGCACCAACCAGATTTTTGTTTTGGCATGAATAAATGATGGATATACTCAATTGAAGGTTTTTCTACCGTGTGTGCAAACTTAGCCTCGAAATGAAATACTTTGTTGGTTTCAATTATAAATAACTTTCTATTTTTTTTGTTTATTGAATAAATAATATATATGGTTATAAAACTAACAAAATTAAAAGTTGCTTACGTTTGAGACCGGTGGAATATAAGCAAAGAGGGAGTTGAAAAAAATAATGTATGTTGACTAAATTTTTAATCACATACGTTGACTTTTCAACTATCACTTTTACTTATATTTCATTTCAGACGAAGTACAAGTAAATAAGTAAAAAGCAGTATGTTTATTTTGAAACTTATACATTTTAATTATATTTTAAAACATAATTTTGGAATAAATAATTTTGAAACTAGTACTTTTAACCTATGTAATATTGCACATGATAGGCATACCTTGAAAGGAGATACTCCATCCGTCCTAGAACGAGTGACACATTTGTAAAATAAGTTGTCTCAAAAGGAATGTCTCATTTCACTCTTTAAATTCAATGCCATATTAATTAGTACCTTTTTAAATTTTAACTTTTTAACTTATACATTTATTGATTAATTTCTCTTTTAACTTCATAACTTGTGCCCTAAGGCCACAAGTTAACATGAACCTTTTAGTTTTTGCCCAGTCTTTACTCCCTCGATTTGTCTAGTTTCAAAAACATATTTAAAAACAAACATAGTACAACTGAAGTTATCATATTCATCCTTTATTTTTTAGCAATCAAATGCACATAACAATAACTTTTTATTGTTGTTACTATATATCTTTGACATTTTGAAAGTGATCAATTTCGTTGATAAAAAAAACTTTTATACTCCACTTGTCCCACAATTAATAACATATATTTGATCATTTCACATATATTAATATATATATATATATATATATATATATATATATATATATATATATATATATATAGGGTTATGTTACAAGACACCTTCATAAAAAGTAGTGTGGTGTCTTTTATCAAGTCACACCTCAAGGTGTGATTTTCACTTTTTTAGTTATAACTTTGATAAAAGACACCTTCATAAAAAGTAGTTGGTGTCTTTTAACAAATGCTCATAGAGTAACTTGATAAAAGACACCTTCACAAAAGGTGTCTTCTATCATAACCCATATATATATATATATATAAATTAAAGTGAGAGAAAACAGTTTTAAATACTATTGTTAAGTATTGGTGCTTTCATGATTATCATAAATATTTTGTCAAAAAAAAAAATGATTATCATAAATATAAAGTAGAAGATGTTGAATTGAAAGATTCAAATAATATTAATTAGAATATACAATTAGAAAAGGGTCATGCTAACTTGCGCATTTAGGGAGCAAGTTAAAAAGGTAAAAGGGGAATTAATCAATAAATGTACAAGTTAAAAAGTTAAATTTAAAACTTTCAAAATGAAGAATACACAATTTTTGTTACGCTTATTATAAGTAGATGTTCACATAACAGTTGGGTTATTGAACCATACTATTAACTCATGCATATTATTGTGCCTGTTTCCGAATTCATGGGTGCTTGTTTCCTAAGTCGTTGTATTTCTCTGTAAATAAAGCTCACATGTAACCTAATTGACAACATAAGAGAATAATAGAACACTTCTCTCTTCTCTTTTCCTCTACTTATCTCTCTTCTTGTTCCTATTTCTTTAGTTTTATAGCAATTTTCAAGATTTTATTTTTACTTTTGGTTTCTTATCTTGTGTCCTTGAGGAACAAGTTAGCATATCCCAAACTAACATTCTCGTCCCTTATTAATTTTTTTGTGAACAACACAAGTTGTTTAGAGTACGGAAATAATATTTTGTCTACCAAACATTGTACAAGACAAAAAATTATTCAATACTTTAAAAATTTGTCTTGTATTATTCTATCTTATGTTGTTTTGTCATTGTTGGTCCGTTCATTATTTAATTTTTAGTGAATCAAACACACATTTAATAATAAAGTAGATTTAATTATTCACACAATTCTAGTCAGCCGAACAACAAAAATGGAAAATTTATACTATATATAAAGAAAACTACATCTTTCAGCTTTTTTGAACTATCCTTTTTCTCTTTTCAAAAATGCCTTTAATTTTCAATATAAATAATACATGTAACAAATAAATAAGAATAAATTTAAATATTAAAATAAAAGTGTAATAAACACAAATGTCTAGTTTTTTTCTTTATCATTTAAAAAGAATTTAGCATTGAAATTTTTTGTCACAATTTGACAATTTCAAAAAGTATGTCCAGTCTTTTAACCTTTGACAATTTGACAACGCTAAACTCTCACATAAACTCTTCCCAAAAGGTTGGATAACAGAACAGAAACAAAATAATGAGTTCCAAAATGAACAACCAACCACAGGTTATACTTTTCATCATGTCATGTTTATTTTCTCACACAATTTCAGACCCAAGAATCTCAGAAGCTGGACTCTACTGTGGTAAAGACAAAGCACCACAAAAATCAAACTTCATCCCAAGTTTCATCAAAGAAATGGAGAATCTCTCACAGCTTGTGACTGATCATAATTGGGGAACTCAATCAGTAAATATCTCAGGATCTGTTACAATCTATGGCTTTGCACAATGTTTTCAAGATCTCTCTCATACTGATTGTCTTCTTTGCTATGCTGCAAGTCGGACTAAGCTCCCTCGTTGCCTCCCTTCGCTTTCTGCTTGCATATATCTTGATGGTTGCTTCCTTCGTTACGATAATTATAGTTTTTACTCAGAGGAAACTGATCCTTTGAGGGATAAAGTAATTTGCACTTCTTCTGAGAGGTTGGAGGTGCAGATGGAAAGGAGTGTTGAAAGAGTGGTTGATGTTGTGGCCAAGGATGCTGGTGGTGGTGGTGGTGGATTTGCGGTTGGAGAAGTTGAGGGTGTTTATGCCTTAGCACAATGCTGGAAAACTCTTGGGATTGATGGGTGTAGAGATTGTTTAGGAAATGCTGTGAAGAAGGTTAGGGGGTGTTTGCCAAATAGTGAAGGTAGGGCGTTGAATGCTGGATGTTATTTGAGATACTCAACACACAAATTTTTCAATGAAGGAGGTGGAAAAGATGGTGGAAATGGTGAGATATTGTGTTCTTTCTTGATTTTGATACACTAAAGTTTTAGTGCCAACAAATCATAGTCAATTATCTAGACTATATTATAAACAAGATAAATTATTATTAAGTGAATGTTTGGTTCCACTTCTTCTAGAGGGGCCAAAATTGATTTTAGAAGTGTTGAATTGATTCTGATAGGTTTTGTTGTTTTTGAGTAAAATTGATTCTGCCTCAAAAATTGATTTTACTTAAAGCTATGATTTGTAATTTTTCATTTTAGAATTGATTTTTACGCACAAATTTAAAGTTCAACCAACTTTTACATTATTATATCCAAACATAAATCAATTTACTTTAGTCAGATTCAATTTTACAGAATCAATTCATCCAAAAATCAATTCTTGTTACTGCAGAACCAAACATACACAATGAACCTGAAACATGGATATTTGCTTATAATTGTGACCAGAGCGAGTATCTAGGATCACGGAGTAGCTGCTGCTGCAACTTGAACCTTTTACTTGATTTTGGGTAGTTTGTAGTGAGTTAAAATGACATTTGGAATTGAAATTTGAAACCTATCTTGGGATTTTCATGTATTTTGTTTTGATGTTATTGTTTCAAATTTGTTCCTCTTTTAGAAGCAAGATTCTTTCATACTTTTATATTTTCCTAAATAGATCCTGTGATCTCATCTAACACATGCCATTGAGTGAGAAAGTACAATACTTTGTCTTTTCCTTTTATTGATGTCATTGCTTGTGTTTCATTATTTCAGCATCTTTAAGAGGAGTTGTAATAGCAGCAGTGTTAGCAACAGCTGCAATTATTATGCTTGCTCTCTCTGCCTCTTTTGCAGTCTACAAAAAATTGTCGAATCTGAAAAAAGGTTAACATTTCATATTGAAAATGAAATTATTCACACACTATAAACTGTTTGTATGTTAACTTTCTTTCGTTGTTTATCTTTTTCTTTATGCAGAAAAAAATAACCGGGATCAAATTTCATCGTCCATAACAAAATCTAGTTTGAATTACAAATACGAAACGCTAGAGAAGGCAACAGATTATTTCAACTCCTCAAGAAAAATAGGCCAAGGAGGATCAGGTTCAGTTTTCAAAGGTATTCTCCCTAACGGAAACGTTGTTGCAGTAAAGAGATTGGTATTCAATAATAGGCAATGGGTGGATGAGTTCTTCAATGAAGTAGATTTGATCAGTGGAATTGAACACAAAAATCTTGTCAAACTATTAGGCTGTAGCATTGAAGGACCCGAGAGCCTACTTGTATACGAGTACTTACCCAACAAGAGTTTGGACCAATTTATCTTTGGTAAGTTTTCTTACATCTCTTTATCTTAACACATACATTACATAGGTTCTAAAACATGTGTCATCACAAGTGTTTATCTAAGTAGTAGTGATGACACTCGAGTACTAATAATACGTTTTAGGTGGGAAAAAAATTATATAGAGATGATACATGTTTGTCGGAACATTTTGTTATTAATGGTAACTAGATAGATACCGACAGGTCAATATGTTAGCAGATAGAGATGGTTAGATAGATCAAAGTTTGGGGATTGTGGAAAATAAATCTTTGTTTTCGTTTTCAGAAAAGAGCAGAACTCAAATTCTAAATTGGAAGCAGAGGTTTAACATCATTCGTGGAACAGCCGAAGGGCTTGCATATCTTCATCAAGGTTCTATTAAAAGAATCATCCATAGAGATATCAAAAGCAGCAATGTTCTTCTCGATGATAATCTCTCGCCTAAGATTGCAGATTTCGGCCTTGCGCGATGTTTTGCTACTGATAAAACACATTTGAGTACTGGAATTGCTGGAACACTGTAAGTCCTTGGCTTTAGGTAGATCATATGATATTTCTAGTAGAACACTTTGTGTGAAAAAGCATTCATTGCATTTTAAAAACCATATTAAACAAATGTCTTAGGTGTTACTTGATGCCAGTACAGTGTAATATATTATTCAAAGTCGTATTAACAGTCGCATTTCAATACTTGGAGCAGTGGTTACATGGCTCCGGAGTACCTAATTCGAGGACAGCTTACAGATAAAGCCGATGTCTATAGTTTTGGAGTACTTGTTCTTGAGATTGTATGTGGCAGAAGGAATAATGTCATCAGAGAGGACTCTGGATCACTTCTACAAACTGTAAGACTTTAAAACATGAAACTATACTGATTGGTTAATAATTATCCTTATAAAATTGAAAATATACTGATTTTTTCACTAAAACTTTCACTTTTTAGTCCAAATATATCTTATGGAATCAAAGCTTTATGCTTGTTATTCTCTTCGCTCCACAATATAAGTAACGTTAGAAAATAAAATTGTCGATTATATAAGTCGTCTTACACTCTCATCAGAGAAGTATTAAATTTGTATTCCAATTAAATACCTTGCTACTCATCACACTCATTATCCAATTCTTGAAATCTCTCTTTCCCATACCATTGTCTTTTTGGCACCAGGTTTGGAAACATTACCGATCAAACACATTAGTCAAGACTATCGATTCTAGCGTGGGAGATGATATTCCTGAAGTTGAGGCATCCAGGGTGTTACAAATTGGTTTGCTTTGCACACAAGCTTCTGCTTCGCTTAGACCATCCATGACTCAAGTTGTTAAAATGTTAAGTAATTCAGATTTAGATGTTCCTACACCAAATCAGCCACCATTTTTGAGCTCTGCAATTTTAGACTCAGAAAGTTCCATTAGATCTTATAGTACAAACAGCTTTGTATCCAATGCTTTAAAAACGATTGGAGTTTCATACAGCTATTCGGAGTCCTCTTGTTCTCGCAACTCAGACGAGCCATCAAGAAGTGAAGAACCAACTTTCCAAGTTTGATTATAAAATGTAATTATTGGTTTTGAAGGTCTAGTCAAGTGTTTATATTGTTTATAGTAAGAAAAACTGAAAGATTAATTAGATGTAAGACTTACCAAGTCAGAAAATTTAGCAAAATAGGTGTTACAAAGGACAATGTAACAATCTAAATAGTATCAATTTTGTTATGAAATTGAATTTTCTTTCACGATTCAGAAGCACGATGTATAAGAGCAAAAACAAATCAGAAAATGCATGGAGCTGAAATTATATTAAGGACTTGATTCAGATCAAATTGGATAAATACGCTTAATTAGGGGACGCGAGTTGAAACATTTGAATAGAATAGATTACAAATCTAGTGAACTGTAAGTTCTTGAATCAAGAGATATATGTAAAGAAAAAAGTATATAAACCTTAAAACGTATGAACAATTGAGTGAATGAAAATTTATGAATTCCTCTAATATAATTGCTCCACTAAATGCAGCTGATTTATGAATATGAACTATTTCCTTTCAATAGATTAATAGTCTTTCTTGAATTGGATTGAGAAATCCACAAGTAACTTGCATTTAGATATATTGGAATTATTTTGTATTTTTACTTGAGCTATTACATCAAACATTTAGTTTCAATAAAAGAAAATTTCAATTTACCTATAAATCATGCAGATTGTGGACAAGTTCATCTTGGTATGCTTCATTTGACATCAATAACTTGAGGTCTGCATTGGTTACTCTCTATAAGAACATAAAACATTGAAGTCAGGTAGCATCAAGAATAATTAAAGCAAATGCATTATAGTTTTATTAGATTCACACACACACACACACAAATAGAATTAGACTAAGCTTGTTACCAAAACAACCATTGAGACAAGAGGCTCAATTAAGCTTTTATTAGTAAATATTTTAGGGAATTTAATTAGGAGGATATTCATAAATTATTCTGAAGAACCTTTCAATGTTTTTTTTTTTTTTTGGTGGTGTGTTAGATATTTTTAGCTGGTGAGAATCTTTCAAAGTTTAAAATAGCTCATTAATATTTTAAAAGTTGTTTTTATAAGTGTTCTTTCTAAATGTACAAAACCATTAATTTTATATAGATTTATAGGGAAATGCTAACCAGTGCTTGGACACTGGTTAAGCAATCAAATAGTAGTCTTACATTGCAAGTTGTACGATCAAAGTTTCAAAAGTCTAAAAAGTATTATTTTCAACTTAAAACTTCTTCTTTTAACTTCTTTAAACAGTGCCTCTGGGACACTGATTAACTTCTTTAAATGGAAACGGGGGAAGGGAAACAACTAGCTCTTAACCTTTTTGGTCCCAGCCAAAGCTTTGAATTTCCAGAATAGAGTCTCAAGTTCATCATCCTTTAGTTTATAACCATGCTGAAATAACAAAAAATAACACATGAAACACAATTACCAAATAGTTAATATGCTTTTATTGCATATGAATGAAATGATGATTACCTCTTCAAGTCTTTTTCTTAATGCTTGGCGTCCACTGTATCAATTGGTGCAAAATAGTTATTGAAATGGATAAAACATGTCACAAAATAATTGAACAATTACTAATGAAATTAACAATTAGCACAAAACTATAAGCAAAATATAAAATGTAAATCCACTGAATAAACAAATATATAAACCCTTGTGTTTTTATTCATAAACAAAAGGCCCTTATGTTTTTATTTGTTAAAAGAAGCTTTGTATCAAATAGAAAAGTGTTAACTTAAAAGAAGCCTTATAAAGTAAATTATGATGCCGGAGTGTAAATATATAAATTTAAGACATGCCTAAAATTTGAATAATAAAGATAACTTTATGTTCCTGTCAACTTAACTCATATGGTAAAGACATTGTATTATATATGCAGGGGTCGGGGTTTGAATTTCAGATTCCTCTTTTATTCATCTTTTAAAGGTGGAATTATATAGTCACTAGACTACTTAATCAAAAATAAAACGGTAACTCTGCTATCAGAAGTAAATTTTGTACACTTAATTTTTTTATAGATTAAAAATAAATTGAAAAGTTGTTTAGAGATTAACATCAGTAAAACAAAAATATCTGACAATGAATTAATATTAAAACTTGAGAAAGGAAAACATTATAAACTTCTGTATTATGTTGGATTTTATTTATCCCATTCTCTTTTAAATCCTTATAAAGTTCTTAACCTTGCCTAATAATAGGTAATTTAAAAAAGGCCAAATGACATACCTAAGTTTCCCCAACACAATACTAGCCTCAATGGATCTTTCAAGACCAATATCCTCAGGAGATATTATTTCATATGTACCTTTATGTTTTAACATGCCATCCTATATATAAAGCATAAAATTAAGTTAGAGAATTAAAAAGTCACAAGACCAAAGGAAAACTCTAACAATGGTTTATAAATGTATAACTGGAAAATATTAAACGAATTAAACTCTCACAATAGCTATATTGTCTAATGTTTCTGAGTAAGGTTAAGCCACTAGTGTTAGGTAACAAAGGGGTAGGATAGAATTGCGAATATGTTAAGTTAGAGATGTTTGCGACAAATAAGTCACAGTGAGTTGGTGTGTCGATGATTATGTGTTCTACGAATGCAAGAAGATTTGGGGAAGGATGAAGAATAGGAAGATTTGATCTTTAGTTCATGAGAATCATCTTGACTTCATCGCGATTCAACAAAGTTTGAAAGGGTTACTAAAGACTACAATCCTAGAGTAACATGTTTGTTATTGTTGATTCTATGTTAAATAATATTCCTTTTTTTAACTCACATTCCTGAAAACACCTCCAATGGTATGAAATAATGTGATCCAATTATAGTGGGGGGTTTCTGCAGGGTTGGTCGATAAGAGGGAAAATAATATCATGCGTTTAGTTGTTGGATGTTTCATGTTTGTAAGCCAAGACTAGGGTTTGGCTTACAATGAGGAATCTCAAACTCTTCAACCTTATTCTTTTGAGTAAATAGAGGTGGAGGCTCTTTCGTCATAATCTGATCATCTAGAGTAATGATTGACAAAAGAGCCTCCATACTAAGAGTGGCAGCTCGCCACTCTTAGATCAGTAGAGATGGGCTTCGTCTGTATACATGCGGCAGAAGACATTCGTGTGATGCGTGTAAGTAAGGGTTTGACTCATACTAGTTTTATGACAGTGTTACAACTTACAAAGCGAATGGATATGGATCCTCTCCTTCACTTGGTTAGGGGGCCTTTACTTTCTTTTGGTCCGATGCTTGGTTGGGCCAATAACCTTTGTGTAATAAGTTCAAACTCATAACAAATATGTTTTAATTGTCCTCTAAGTACAACTTAGATTATAAAAGACTGTAGAAACAATTGATATGCTGAGGGACATAGTCGAACCCGCAATTCCCGACTTCTTTGCATTTAATGTGCTTGAATTCGATGTTAGGTTCTTTAGAGAGAGAAAAAAAAAGTTAAAATATTTAGGAATTAACTTAAAACACAATGAAAAAGTGTCTTTTATATGTACATTTTCATAAATATAGTAGCAAACATATTGATATCACAAACCTGATGAATGCCACTCTCATGAAGAAAAGCATTAGCACCAACAAGAGCCTTGTGCGGCTGTAAAAGCATGCCTGAGTATTCTTCAACCTATTGACAAAAATTAAAAACATTAGATGTGCGTGCAAAATTATTTTGGACCGTCAATCCACCATCGTTAAACTCAATTTGAATTGTAAAAAAGGAAATTCAATGAAAGGAAATTTAAAAATAACAAGAGTTTCAAATATGTAACCATTTTGCTTGTCCTTATTATGTGTCTTGTATTAATTCCTGTATGTAGACCACCTAAGACATCATTACCCCTGCATGTCAAGGCCATTACAACCTTGAATGTACAAAGATAATATGAGAGTGAGTTATAAAGAACTAGATGTAATAATTTAATTAAAAAATGAAGAACAAGAGTAACTTCTGCTTATAATTCAGCAAGTAGAGAGATGGAGATAAGTATGGACATTAATTAATATAAATAACTTGTCTATGAACTACAACGACAATGAATGAAATGAATGAAAGGGGAACACATTTTTAATAATTATATTCAGCAAAATTGTTGCAGCAAGTTAATTTATATCTGGTAAATGTTTAATTCTATTTTGGTCTTTTTACTCAAAAAAAAACCCCTACATTAATTACCACCAAAAGACCAAAACAGAATTAAACATTTACCGTGTGTACCGGATATAAATTAA
Organism: Medicago sativa; assembly: GCF_051527215.1. Taxonomy (NCBI): domain Eukaryota; kingdom Viridiplantae; phylum Streptophyta; class Magnoliopsida; order Fabales; family Fabaceae; genus Medicago; species Medicago sativa. The sequence goes on along the minus strand of NC_140755.1, from coordinate 31,692,786 downwards.
CATGATGCAACAATTTTGCTAAGTATAATATGAATAGGGGTTTGGTTTTAGGTTTCCACGGATGCATGATGTGGGTTCGATGTACGTGCAGTGGCAAGGGCAAAGTTGAATGTAAGGCATTAATTGGTTATCTGATAGATAAATGATATAAACACTCTCTTAATACTCTTTTAACACTCACTCTTCTATTAGTTCCCCTCACTTTATATGGGATCAATTTCCAAAGTGTGGTACACACATTGATTTCACTCAAGAAAATAGTAAATGTTATGGAAAGTGTTCATAACACTTCACTATCAGATAATATGTAGTGTCGTAGGATATATGATGGTAATTAGCTTACTAACAACATTAGTATGATCTGGTGCGCGTTAATGTGAGCCGTCACTTACAATATTAGTTTCTTATTCTTTCTTCACAAAAGAGGGGTGATAAATTGACTCAAAATCATCACTATAAATCGTGTTTCTCTTTCCCTTTTTTTAAAGAAGTAATTTTCACATATTCTTTTCTCATGATTTCGTTGTTTTAATATATACATATGTACACACACATGTATGTATGTATATTCCAAGACAAACTTTTATTTCTGGGCGATGCTATTTATCGAGAGAACAAAACTCACGAAGTTGTCCCCAAAGCATTATGGCCGTTAGATTTTGCACTAGATTGAATGCATGGGTGGGTCAAGGTTGAAAGGGGGTCCCACATCAAACACACTTCTGAGTGTCGTGATGCTCTCGTGATACATATTCTCGCGAGATGAAGCATTCTCCTTCAAAACTCTACAATTTAGACTTATTGTCCATCAAGGGGACTTATTGTTACGGTTGTGTCGGATATCCAAATCTTGAACCTTATCATTATGGATAATGAATGGTAGTTATAGAATAAATGGCTAGAATTGATAGACTGGCTAGATCATCTGTAAAGAATAACTTAGATAAATAAATAAATAAATAAAAATTCAAAATTTAATAACACATTCCTACTTCTCCATCGGGCTCTGATATCAAACGGGGTTCGGAAGCAGATAAAAATTAATATATAGTGACTAAAAGAGAAGTAATGCCTCATTATTATTTATTTAAAAATAAAAAGTAGAAGATAAACTTCAGTTTTAATCCCTCTTTTATATATTTACAAATAAAAAGTAGAAAATAAACTCACCTCTTCTAATGAGGCATTACCAGCCCTTTCACCAATACCATTAATTGTTACTTCTAATTGTCTTGCACCTGCACGTGCACCCTGAAAGTAGAGAATGAATGTGTAAAATCAGTATTATATTTTTCAAGACTGAATGCTTAAACTTTTTTTAGCCTCAAATATATTTTATTCAAAAAAATTATATATAGTAAAGTGATGGTTATATGGTACCTCAATGGTGTTAGCAGTAGCCAGTCCAAGATCATTATGACAATGGGTTGCAATGATAACATTTTCAATTCCTGGGGTATTCATTTTTATATCAGCAATAAGATTTCCATATTCAAATGGCATTGCTATTCCAACAGTGTCAGGTATGACCACAGTTGTTGCCCCAGCTTTGATAACTTCTCCTAAAACTTGGTAAAGGAATTCCTTCTCTGATCTGGTTCCACAATAAATAAGCATAATTATAATAATTAGAGAATTTATACAATACATGTACAACATCAATGTACTGGGTACTATTGTTACTTTCTTTTTTGGTAGTGGCCGGGATTTGAACCCTGGACCTTGCATATTTTATGCATTGTCCCTGCCAACTGAGCTAAGCTCACGAGGACGAGTACTATTGTTACTAGTTGTAGCTCAGCTAGCTTCAAACTAGCTTTTATTTGTAGGCAAGTTAATAGAGTCGCTCACAATCTTGTTAGAGCATCTATAATTCAGAATGATCCAAATATTTTCTACTCACATTCTAGTTGTATTGAGGCTATTATTTTGAATGAAATGCTATGAGTTTACTTTGCCTCAAAAAGTGTGCAACATCAATGTGATCGGTATAATCGGTCTTTAAATATTGAATGGAATCTTATTTAACTAAATTTATATAATATTAATTAAAAATTGCAATATCTTAATATTATTTACCTCCCTTAAAAAAGTAAATATTATTTACGAAAATATTCAATGAAATAACATTAAAAAAATTCAATTTTTTATAACTAATAATAGTGAATATTGAATTTAAAAAAACAAAATACATTAGAAAGTTAGTATAATGTCTATAGATAATACAATAATGGTCCTCTTGAGCTTAGCTCTGTTGATAGGACAATGCATATTATATGTAAGATTCGGAGTTCAAACCTCAACCACCACAAAAAAAAATACAATACAATGATGTTTTTTATTATATTTAAAGTAGAATAGTTTACAAATAGTTCCTTTCGTCCTCTATCATAAAAAATAGTTCCTTTCATTCATAAAAATGATCATAAGCAATTGCATTGAAATCTTCAATTTGTCAATGCAGGGTAGAGACTCTAGTTTTTTTTTTTTTTTTGAGGAGCAGGGTAGAGACTCTAGTATTGACCATTTTGCCTAGTATGATGTCGACATTCAATTCTATTATTATTTGGCTTTTTTGGATGTTGAAATTCAAAATATTTAATTTCCTCTAATTATTGGCCTTTAAGAATGGTTCTATTCCAAAAATTTATAATTCTTTTGTTTCTATCCTTTTGATATTTTTTTCACTAAAATAGTTATCTTTTAGAATGTGTATGAGCTGTTAAAAAAATATTACTAGCAACACAATCTTTAATATTGTCTCTACAATACACTTATTTATGAGTGTGTAAAATTTATGTGGCTTCAATAGGATCCCAGTAAACAGGTAATGGGATACATTAATTTAGTATGATAAATTTAGTAGAATTTATATAAATTTGATTTAATTTGATTAGTAAGAGTATAAAGAGAGAATATTTTAAAAGTGTTTAGTCCTTTTAATTATGTGTTAGGGTTTTTCCCTTTAAAAAAAATGTGTTAGGGTTTTTCAAAACATATTCACAATAGCAAAATTATGTTGTGTAACCTGGAAGCATCTTCGACACCAAACTGGATATCACAACAACCTAAACTCCGCGCAAACTTCACTGTTTCATGAGCAATCTCAAGAACTTGATCTTTCGTCTTTCTTAGCTTGTACTCCATGTGAATGGGACTAGTGGCTAGAAAAGTACAAATCCTTGGTCTTTTGGCATGTTTGACAGCCTCCCAAGTAATGGCAATGTCCTTCTCATTGCACCTACACATACCACCTATCACGGGAACATGTCCATCATTATCAACGTCGTTCCCAACTTCTTGCGCTATCATTTTGACAGCCATGAAGTCGTCATTGGAAGCAGAAGGGAAACCTGCCTCAATGACGTCAACACGTAGCTTTGCTAGTAGGTGCGCGATGTCAAGTTTCTCTTTGCAAGACATCGCGGCACCAGGGGATTGTTCACCATCGCGTAGGGTTGTGTCCAATATGCGAACATAGGTTGGTATAGGAATTTGGTTAGGAGTGTATAAAATGGTACCGTTTGTGCCATTAGGGGATTTAGAATTTGAAATAGGTTTACTTGCCATGAAATATTAATATAATCAATGAAATGGAGAAGTTTTGAACTTTTATATCTATGAAGCATGCCCTGAATGTTTTATCTCCACTCATACATATTAAATGAATTAAGCAATTTCTACTTGCAAATACCACTATTTTTCACAATAATATTATTATATTTAAATAAAAGATGTCGGGTTTGATTATAAATATTTAAACATTATACATAGGTTTCAGCTTTTCATGGTAATCTCTCAATTGCCCCTCTCTCTCTAGGTTCATTAAAGGTTAACACACGGTTGAAGTGTGAAAAACAACTATACTTTGCTTTGATTGATCAGACAATATTTTTTTGAGTTTGCCATAGGTTAATTTCATCAAATTAATATTATTTGAGATGTGTCTCTTAAAAATGAGTATATCTATTAGTTTGAGAATTTAACATTGATTCGCTACATATGCACTTGGGTTGGTCCGATAGTGTTGACAACAAATCTAGAAGAGTACATTCATCCCAAAGTCTCACGCTCGATTCTCATTAGTGTCAATTATAATTTTAGTGGGTTAGTTTGATTTCTTATGAAAATATGAAAACGTTGATTCCCTCCATTATAGGAGTCTGGTCTAGACTGAACCCTCATATATTAGGATATATTTTCTACTTCTCTTCATGCTTAAAATAAGTTATAGATCAAACAGTACATTTTAAAAGATCTTATAATATGAAAGAAAGAAAAAAAAAAAGTAATTTTCTATGTATAATTTAAAGAACTTTTCAAGAGTCGTTGAGATAAAATTTCAAAACCAAATACGAGACATTTCGTAAATCTGTCTATTTTATTCACAAGTTGCAAGTGAAATTCATTTTTTAGGTCCTACAATATTTGAGAATTTTTAAAAATGCAATAAGTTTAAAATGAACATCATAAGCTAGTAAAAAAATTAATAAGCTCATAGAAATTTAAAAATGCAATAGGTTTGTACTTGTATAGAGTTTTGGAGTATATTGCAAGATTGGTGTGACTCATTTTAAAGTTTTAGAAAAGTGGTATGAATATTTAAAAAATTTAGTTGAATGATATAAATAATTAAGAAATATAAAGTAATGTATTAAATGGGGTCTATTTATACCACTCGTATAGATGACATGGATTAACGAGTGAGATTGGCAACCCTTTGTGCAACTGCACTTGTACTATAAGGAAATTGCTGGAAATCTAGAAAGTGATCCGAAGTAAGCTACATTTTTGGCTCATAAGTAGCAAACAATGTTAAATGATTCACAAGTGTTTGAAGAAATACAAGGGACTTGCTAGAAGCTTGTTTTCCGTAGTGTATTTTGAAAATTAAAATTAGTTAGAACGTTAGTGTTCAATAACCACAATAAATAAGATTACCAATGCATAATTTCATAACTTATATCAAAATTTTACCACATCAGTATTCGGATACACTCCCCTCATGTGAGTTCATACTCTAGCTCTCACACCCTATGAGACTTAACAACATGGGGATAACATACATGAACCTGCATTGAGTTGTTCTTTCATTTGGCATTACATGTGGCACTCTTTTCGACGAATATAGGAACCAATCACAACAGAACAAAAGCTACTAACTCATCCAGAGTTAGAAGTTTATTCAGTCTCCACAAAATTTGCAACTCATATAACTGATGTAAAGGAATATTACAACCATTGTGGTGAAATCATGAAATAATTGTTTAATTGAAACAAAATCATGAAACAAAATTTACTACTGAAAAAGAAGGAAAAATACAGCTTCTTGATACAAGTTACAGTTCAGTTTGTACCCGAATCCGCATTGTTTCATAATGCATAGAGCCTGATCTGACATAACTTAATTCACCTATTTGCTGCAAAACTTGGCTTAATTCAACCAACATATATCAAGTCTCGTCGTTCTTCTTACTTTTCTTCTTTCTAGAAGCAAAGCTGCTGGGTCCAACTTCTATTGACAGTCTTTTTGTTCTGCTGGGTATAAGGAAAAAGAAACTCAACATATAGATTTGGTAATATGGAAAACTAGGTATTACTATTGGTAAGTCCTAATGTTTGGAAACTAGTAATTTCATGCTGAAGTAAAATACCTTGAGGATAACTCTTCTGACTCCTTGCAATCCACATCAGCATCACCGTCTAAAAAAAAAAAATGTCATCTGGTCTGTTAATTTTCTTGTACAAGTAAAATAGAAACCATGTAATATATCACTAATCTCACCCACAATTGTGATAAGGAATAAAGAAATAATATGAACATGTGAACAGTAAAACTTAACCAAAGTTAACATGGTTCGTTGTGCCAAGTCTAATCCTCATATCAGATGAGTAGATAAGAAATAACTATCACAGTTATATTTTATTATTAATTGGCAGTTATGGTGTACTTAAGCTTAGGAATAAAATAGGGAAAGATAAGGAGAGCCCAGGACTCTCGAATTTCTTGGAGGAAACTGCTCTACTATCTTTGATTTTCCTCTTAACTTATCTCTAGTAACTATATATAAACCGGATTTCCCATTTTGTGTAATTTTAAATAAAAGGAGTTTAGGACACAGGCAGCGATTGGGTTGGGAGAGATAGGCTCTCAAATTCCTAGTGGTTACTAGCAGTTACAATTATCCATCTCTTTATTGTATTTCCTTTTCTCCCTTTGTAACAAATCTCTGTTGGAAGATAATTCCCAGATTTTGAACAGTAAAATTTAGAAGTATTATTAGGTAAATCAAAGTAGTTTCATGCCGGTTCTACCAAAGTATCAGTACTTACTATTAGAACAGCAAAATCAATCACTCAAATTTTCACTAGTGTCCTTCTACCTTTGTTATAACAATTATAATCTGTCAACAAAAAACAAGCTAAGCGATAGCATCTAGCTGTTTATGTTTCGGTCAATATTTAGATGTTAAGTACTGATTCCTATTTTCATCCTGTGTCTTCTTTATAAACTTCGGTAAGTATTTATCAGTATAAGTAACGTCTTGTAATAGGCTCTAAGCTATTGAATTGACTTTACAACTTATCGTAACATTAAATCTTATTTGAGTTTAGATAAAATGTGTTACGGTAATATACATACCAATTACATCCCCTTCTTCAGCTTCCGGTTCTGACTCTGAATCGGACCCTGAATCTGAACACCATCGATCTCCTCCATCATCGTTGTCCCAGCGTTCTCCAGCAGGAGGCATCCAGAAGTCTTCCTCTTCTGTCTCACTTTCTTCATTAGAAGACTTCCTAACTTCAGAAATAAGTTCTTCAACTCTCTTATCTTTCTTCTTCTTTGTCTTCTTTTTCTTCTTGTTCTTTTGCTTATTCTTCATCTTCATTTCAGCTTTCGTTCCACAATCTACACTTTGCTGCTCTTGCAAGCTCTCGCCATTTTCCATTCCTTCTTCCTGTTGCTCTGTTTATGAAACCATTAATGCATAAGCTAATGAAGTCCACAAAATACACATTCATCCATTATATAATCAACAAATGAATTTTCATCATCTGCAATCATGCAGTTGTGGATCTCTAATGTCTAGATGAAGACCGAATACTCATATTTCAATATGTATATTTAAAACAATTAGATGAAATCAAAATAGTCTAACATCCAACAGTCGAGATCCCTTGGCTGTGTGAGCGGGTGTTTAGCCCAACCGAAGAGAACTAGGTCCATCAACTAATACTAGTAGGGAAACCGAGGCTTGTCATTTCATTTAAGCACCCACGTTATTTCAAACAAAAAATTGGGTGAATCATAATTTTGGTCCTCCAGATGGTAACGGATGGACAGTTTAGTCTCTTCCAAATTCACAAAATGACAAATTGTACATGCAATTGAAGGTTGTCAGCTATGAAGCACGTACACTCCTCGGATTAGCCGCGTGTCCGACACCAACACAACACAGACACGTATAATTACACTGAATTATGTGATTTTGTCAAATTATTAGCTATGTCGACGTGTCAGTATCCGTGTTGTGTCCGGTCTCTGTGTCAATTAAGTCTTTCTTATCTAACAAGATCATAAATGTTTAGTTGACAAGTTGTTTGAAAAATTCTCAATTAAAGCAAGCTTCTAGAAATTTGTTAAAAACTTCCATGGATATCTAAAGCATCCAAATGAAACTAGATTGAAAAACAATCTTCAAATATAGAAGACGTATTTGGATTTGGCTTATTTGAGTATATCTACTAACATTAATACTTGTGAAACTGTTTGTGAAAAATTATGTAAACAACTTATCACATGTCTGTAAGCTGTTTTCAGTTTATGCAAACAGTTTCTAAGAAAACAGCTTGACTTTACCTTATCTTCTTTCATAAAAATATAGGCCTGTTTGGATAAACTGCTTATTTGCAGCTTATCGCACAAACGCTTACTACAACAAGCACTTATACACAAGCTATATTTATAGGAAAAAGATAAAATAAAGTTAAATTGTTTTTGTATATGCAATAAGCTGTTTTTCCAAGCTAAATTGGAGAGCTTATGAAAATAAGACCAAAAAACTTATAAAAATTGTCACAAACTTTTCATAAGTTCTCCCAAACAGTCTCACAAAACTTATATCAGTAAATAAGCTCAAATAAATCAATCCAAACAGTAGTTAATACATAAGTTGTTTATCCACATTGCTCTAATCCCTACAATTTAAAGTACTAAAACAACATCATTCACCAAAAATTGAATCAATAAAAAAAAAAAAAAAAACTGACCTAGTTTATTGAGGAATCTTTTCCCAGTCATATGCTTCCAAATATGTTCCTCTGACTTATTAACCTTATGACCAGTCAACTTACATATCAACTTCGAACTGCAAACACAAACAAACCAATAACCAACTTGTTCGCGGTGCGGTTTGGATCGGTTTTGAGACGAAAACATAAAAGTGCAAAAGGAACGAAGAAATTACCGGCAAAGAGGATCTTGATTAAACATATTAAGAGGAGATTTATTATTAGCCAAAGCGAAATCGATGAGACCCAAACGACATTTTTTACTGTTGGAGTAAAAAGGTATGTCTTTGGAGAGTACTTCGTGACCTGTCTCTACGCATTTGAATCTACCGTTTCCGATTTCTTTGAATTTCGGTGAACCTAATAGGTTGCTTCCTTCTTTCTGCTTAACATTCTCCTCCGTCGTCGCCACCTCCACCGCCGCCGTCGTCTCCGCCATAACGGAGAAATCTAAGTTTTTATTTATTTTTAGTTTAAAAAATATCGACTCTGTTGTAGCCAAGACCTAACTGTCTCAGCTGAAGTCTATTGCAAATAAGGATTCAGTATACTCATTTAACGGTGTCGTTTCATAAAAAAGACAAAAACCCATTTTGGTCGTAAAAGAAAAAAAAAAATACTTCTTTTTTTTTTTTTTTTGTATTTTTGGTGTGCCAAAGTGGAACCTAGATTATTACTAATGGGCAAAATTTCACCCAAATAATTTTTTAGGTTTTTTTTTATCAGGAGGAAAACAATAAAAAAACAAAAGACTAAGCAACTCGCTGCCTAAAAATTTCAGAGGAGTAGGCGAATCTAGTTGCGAAGGAGGAGATGTTTATATCTTCAAAGTGTCAATGTTGTCAGTATCATATTTAGCCAGTCAATCGGCACATTCATTGTCTTCCCTCAAGGTGTGGGAAAAAGAAACCAACCAAGGAAGAGCTGAGAGCTTTCTAATAAGCGAAAGAATAGTCGCATGAGGATGAAATTATTCCTTCTATTTTAGGTTTAATTAGTCCTTCTATTTTCACTCACTTTTAAAATTGATCATCCATTTTAAAATTATTTAGTTTTGGTTTATTTTTTAGATTTTTGAACTTAAAAATCATGATAAATCATATTTGAATTGAAGTTTTTAGAGTTTTCAGTTAACTTTATGAGTATTGATTAATTTATATCATCAGGTTGTATGATACATCATTTAAAATATGTCACATCATCATTTTTAAGTTCAAAAATATAAGATATTGCCAAATCTTAGTAACTTTAAAATGGAGGGACCAACTTCATTATTATCAAAACTATAGGGACTAAAAATGTAATTAAGTTATAAGCTCATAAATAAGTTCATTCAAACGGGCTCGTAATCTCTACCTTATTTATTCTTTGTTAGATTGATGAAGGAAAGATAAAGAAAAAAGTTAAAATACAATATAATAATATGATTTTTTTTTTAAGAAGAAAATAATATGATTGTTTAGTTATATTTTATAGAAAGGAGAAAATGAGAGGAAAGAAATATGTTTATTAATAAAATTAAAATAAAAAACAAATCAAAAATTATAAATATTTGTATACATTTACACTATATACTATGATTAATAAATTGTAGAGAAACCTCGATAGATGAAAATAAGATAAAAAAATTACAAATCAAATATTATTAAATTATTACAAGGTTAAATATGTTTTTCATCTTTATAAAATTATAATTTTTTCTTTTAATCCTTCAAACAAATATCCGGCGTCAAATTTAGTCCATAAATCATGTTTTGTGTTGAGTAAATAAACATAATTGACAATCAACTTACCAAATTATCCGGCGTGGACTTGGAGGCATGAAAAGAAAGGTAAATATACTTGCTCGAGTGGATACCATTGGCTTCTTCAACAAAATAGAGATTGGAATGTGAGTTGTAACATGAATTGGCTTTGGCGCCTTAAAGTACCAGCAAAACTTCAACACTTTCTATGGCTTTGTTTTCATAATGCTCTCCCTATTAATGCCCGTCGGCATCATTGCAACATGGTAGCTTCCCCAAGTTGTACCCGTTGCTCTTCACCTATAGAGGATATTCTTCATTGTTTACATGATTGCCCGCACTCTAAAGAATTTTGGCTTCGCTTGAATATGGGGCGTTATAATAATTTTTTCTCTGAATTTGATGTCAATGTTTGGCTTCATGAGATGACAAAGGGTACTTCCTCTATCTTGTTTGTTACAGGAGTATGGTATGCTTGGTGTTGGAGAAACAATACTATTTTTAAGGATCAACATTGGCGTATCCAAGTTGTAGTGCGAAAGACTTTTTTGTTACATGATGAATGCATTTCTTACTATCCCAATCTTGGTTTAGACCCACACTCATCGCGCCTCGTAGCTCATTGGATCCCCCCTCCGGAAGGTACACTCAAACTCAATATTGATGGTAGCTTTCTAGAAGATTTTGGTTATTTAGGTGCGGGTGGTGTTGTTCGCAACCATAATGGAGATTGGATAGCTGGTTTTTCTCACTATGAAGCTGGAGGTGATGCGTTATTAGCTGAGTTACGTGCTATCCAGATAGGTCTTGTTTTTTGCAGTAAAAAAGGTTATGTCAACATTATTTCCGAGAGTGATTGTTTGGAAGCAGTTGACATGATTATTTCTGGTCGTGATCATTCCTTGCACACTTATGCTACTGACATCCTTCATATTAAAGATGCTCTACAATGAAATGGAAATACAACATTGGTGCATGTTCTTAGGGAACAAAATATGTGTGCAGATTTTATGGCTAAGGAAGGATCACATGCAAGGTGCTCTGCTCACTGGAACTGTCCTCCGCCTGGCATGGAATCTCTCATCCTGAGAGATAAGCTTGGAACTTAATTTCTTCTGTCCCTCTTTTTTTCTTTTCTTTTTGCCTCGTTACATTGTAACACTACCCAAAAAAAAAAAATATGTGGCATTTGAGTGACATGTGTCGCGTCTTATTATTAATTTTATATTATTAACTACACTTAACTTTATTCAGAGTTTAGGAGAAAGATATAACAGATCTCGAAATCGCTAATCGCAAATCGCTCCAAGAATTAGGGTTTTTTCTTGCATCTCAATTATGGTTTCTTCTTTTCACATCTCTTCTGTCCTTTTGATTTCTGATGAGTCATAAATTAGTATATTTTAATGCTTTATTTAGTTTAGTTTTAAATAAGATTTGATTTGATTTTATTGCATTTTATTTCCTTTTAGAATATTTTACTTTAAATTGCTTTTTATTATATTTTAGGAACGAATATATGATGGAAGGTGTCTTGGAGCAAAAGAAAGGAGTATGGAGCTGATTTGGAGCAAAAATACGAAAGATTCGGAACAAAAATATAAAGCCCCCAAGTCAGAAGCTTGGCACGGCCCGTGCCAATATGTGGCACGGCCGTGCCACCTCACAGAAGGCCTTTTGCTGCTTTTTCTTCGGGCCCAAGTTACCCTATTGCAGCTTTACTGTTTTACCCTTTTAGTTGCTTAGTTTTTAAGTCAAATGTAAAGCTATAAATAGAGTAGCACTCCATCATAAACATTCATCTTTTGTTCTTGGAATAAAAGTTCACTTTTATATTATTGTTCTTTTACTTTATTGCTTTCTCTCTTCTTCCCCTACGTCTACAATGAACGTTAGTGAGTAGACACTTCTTTGTCTTGGGATTGTTGGTAAGTCTAATGACATAATCCTAAACAAACCAAGCTTAAACCCTAATTTCTATGTAACCCTAATTTCTAATCTAGATTCACCTTCTTAACGTGGATTAACAATTATCAAACTGTGGAAGCGAAAGCGGAGGGTTTGATAATCGTTAATCCATCATCCCAAACATCAATTCATAAAGCGAGAGCGGAGCTTTGATGTTAGAACAAGTGAATCTAGACAATAATTGCAAAACAGTGAAATAGTCTTTGCAATTATCGAGACAAAGAGTAGTTTCAATCCTCTATGCATCTTCTAGTAATCAAGTCAGCGAAATAGGCTTGGTTACTAGAAGTAAACTCTCACCGGACTTTCATCGGAAAGGTGAGGGGCTAAGGGAAACCGGTCTTTAGAAATTAAGGTGTAAACCATGAAATTAGATGTTTAAGTCTTGTTTAGTGAAGGGTTTGTTATTATGATAAACCAATAATCCCAAGGCTCTTTTATTATTATTGTTATTTATCTTCAGCAATTAACCCCCTATTTCATAATCTTTCTTCTTTTCTAATCATTCTCTAAAAGTTAATTGAATTCACAACTCCCTAGCGGAACGATACTCTTCTTACTATTATTACTTCGATAGGCCGTGCATTTGCGGTTTGGCCCTATCAATTTCTTCCTCTCTCTATTCCCTTTCTCAGTAATTGTTACCTTTTTGATCCCAATCTGCTATCCTTTTCCCCGTCTTTTCTTCCCTCCTGCCTCTCTTTGTTTTCCTCCCTCACCTTTGGGTGTTTCTGGGTAATTCTATTATGTTTCCATCTTTGGATGAGTTTATGGGTTTGTTAGATATCTTCTAGGTTGTTATCTTGTTTCTTTGAGTTTATCATCGTTTCTCTTTTGGTTTTCATCTTTTAGTTGGGGTTGGGGACTATTCTCTAAACCGTAGTTTCTTCCCATCTTTTCTTCTCGTGTTTCTTGTTTTCCTCTTTTCTCCTTCTTTTTGATCTTCTTGTTCCTCTTTTTTCCTCCCTTACCATGAATACTTAACACGGTAAGGAAACTATTCAGGAACCTCCATCCTCTCTGAACCAAAGTCCAGGCAACTCGGTGCAAAGGCCCTTCAAAATACAGAAAGTCCAACTCCCCCATATGGAACCTATCCTCCATTATCTAGATTGTCACAACCCTGATGGCATTGGATCTTGCAATGGAGCAAGCTTTTCACCCTCAAGTCCTGTTACAAAACAATATCAGCAACATCAGCAAAACTCTACTGAGAATCTAAACCAGTCACTAAAATCCAGCAAGGAGGATCCTTTCTTTTACTATGAAGAGACTCATGTCCAAGAAAGTGTGATATACTGTCAAAAAAGTGTGATTGGAAAATTTTTGACATCCAAGATCATACCTTTCGAGCAGATCAACAATTCTTTGCTAGGTATTTGGGGTAACCCTGCAGGATTCAAGATCATTGAGTTAGAAGATAAACACTACCAAATTACTATGGAAAAAGAAGCAAATTTACAAAATATACTAAAGGGGAGCCCGTGGATCATTAGGAATGTGTGGCTTGTTGTTCACCTATGGGATAGAAAGCTTTGATTGAAAGATCTGGACTTTACTCATGTCCCTCTCTGGATTCAACTGTGGGGTTTCCCTCTTCACTGTGAGTCAGCTCGTGTGGGGTTTCCCTCTAGGGAGTTGTAGTAATTTATTTTATTTACCGGTAAGTATTAGTATTACATTTTACCGTTAGGTGATTAGCAACATTTTGGGTTAGAATAGAAATGGGTTAGGCCCATTAAGGATTGTGAGTTGAGCCCAATTAAGTAAAGCCTATTTAAACACTAGTGTTAATAGAGGAATAGGATTTTACCAACATTTTCACATTTGGGAAGAGATAGAGACAAGAGAAGAGAAAAGGTTTGAAGGAGGAGAGCTAGAGAGAGCTAGAGATCCAAGCTTTAGGAGCTAAAGTGAAACCTTAGCTTGATTTTGTGGAGAATTAAGGTAAGGGGGTTAGTCTTTACTCATAATCACTTAGTTGTAGCTTCTACCCTAATTTCCTACATAAGTGCTTATTTGAATAATTGATTATTTGTGAAATTAATTGTGAAATTCGTGCTTATGTTGTAATGCAATGTTTGGGTATGTAAATTGAATGTTAATTGAGTGGTTGTTGATGGAATTGCAAGCTTAAATCATGTACATATGTATGCTTTGTGTTTTACCCAAAAATTGATGATATGAGATGTTGTTGTTGATGAATTGTGATAAATTCATGATTGGGTGTTGTTGTTGATGTTGTGAGGTGCTGTTGTTGATGTTAGAAACCTTGGGTAATCATAATCTTTGATGTGGATATGAATTTGTGTTGTTCATGAAGTTTTCATAAAAATGGGTCAAATGATGATTTTTGTTGTAAGGATGTTTTGATGCAAGTTTTACATGATTTTGAGTGTCTTTTCATGTTTAGAAATGTTTGGACAAACCTTGGGATCAAATTTGGGCATTGGGAAGTCAAAATTGGGGTTTTGGGGTGAAAATGGAGGCTTTCCCGAGACTGAACTGTCATAACTCGCCACTGCGCTCGCGAGGTGAGATGGATGCGAGCAGTAGGGGCTCCCTGGAGCTTACTTGCCTCGCGAGTAAAGTTACTCGCAATGGCCAGTTGCACAGGGCAGTACCCCCTGTTTCGCGTTCTTGCATCTTTTTCCCTAATCTCTATTTTGATTTGGTTTTTGGTGTAAACATGAAAGTTCTAGATAATTTTGTTATCTTTCCAATGGCGTTGGTTTGACTTGAAAATGATTCTTGGATTTTAAGTTATGAGGAAGATGCTCTAAGGATGTCTTAGAGGAATTTTACGAAAACTCTGCATAACCACTTTTAAGTCAACCCAAACCTTATGGATTGTTTCCTACTTTCAAACTTGGGTTCTATAAGTTCAATTGTGGTTTTCAAACTGTGATGTGTTGGGTCTAACTTGTTTTGGTTAGAAAATGGGGAATTCTTGAAAAATGATAAGAGAAACGAACTTTGGGTTTTTCATGATTTCGTTGCATTTGGCCGGTGAAACGCCAAAGTATCCTCTACTACACCCACATGTGGCCTAGAGGTATACTTAGTTGAGGCATTGAATCTTGTTTACTTGGTTTTGGTTCAATACTTTAATTATTTTGAAAATGAGATATCAATAGACGAACTTGGTTGAAGATGGTTCTTTTAAACCAATTACCTTATAAATCTTTCATGAATGACGTTATATGATTAATTGAGGATATATGAATGGTTGTTGAAGGATGAATATGATGTTTATCATAAATGTTGTATTATCTCACTTTGTTTGGTTTATGAGAAGTATGTGGGATTGTTGCGAGATATTGTGTAGTTGATAATGATGTGTGTGATGATGACTCTTATGTGAATTATAATTGTTGAGTGTGTGGACATGTATACTTGATAATGCAATGTTGTTGAGATAGTCAATGTAATGGGAGGTGTACTTTTACATTGTCGTTGTGATGTTGAAGTTGTGCATTATTGGGTCGTTGTTGTATGTCCATGCATCATATCATATTGAGTCATATGTTGAAATGTAAAAGGAGGTGTACTTTTACATAGTTGTTGTAAGAGGAGGTGTACTCTTACATGTAAGAGGAGGTGTACTCTTACATAGATGTGCAGTTGGCACCTAATGACTGTTGTTTCGGTACCGCATGCATATATGTGTCGAGTGTAGGCGCTTTGCATATTGAAATGTTATCTTGTTGTTGCATGTGAATGGTGACTGTTGATGATAAGTATGGTTGATGAATACATACTTGTGACATTTGGAATTAATGGTTGATGAGTTGTGACATAATTAAATATGTGAATTGATGAATTTGTGTATTGGTGAAATTTGGCGAATGTTGTGATTGTGTGGATTAGTGTATGTGTACATTGGTGGATTTTGTTGATGGTTGTGAATAATTGAACTATGTTCTAATTTCATGTCTTACTTGCTTGTACTTATACACTTGGTGAGTCTATTTGATGATAATTAATTTGATAATAATGATGAGGTGAGAATTGTATATGTATATACATATGATGTGGTGATTTCTTTGATAATGATGATTGCTTGCTTATAACTTTGAAATGATGAATTGTACTTGTTGTGTTAAGCATGCTAGATGAGCAATGAGGTGAGTAATATTTTAATTGGTTGATGTTGATAACGATGAATTCTTGTCGATGACTTGACTAGAGATTGAATATGTTTGATATGCTATGTTAGTAATGTGATGGCTTGAGATGCTAGTAATGGGGGATAATAATCATGTGTTGCTACTATTCTAGGTGGGATGGTTAAGTATATGTGATATGTATGAATCCTTGAATGCTATGTTTTTATATGTTGATTATGATTAATGTAATGCTTACCCTTAGTGGTTTTTGCCGCCTACCTGTCTGTATGGATGGGTAGACGTTGTGCAGGATTAGTTGCTTGGTGAGTTTGCTTGGTGGATGTTTGGATGGCGGGAGCTTTCTCCGCTGTCGTGTCTTAGAGTCTAGGACAGGCTCTGATTAGGCTTTAGTGTCTTGTGTCTGTTGTTGTTTGACTTTTTTGTCTGTGTGTTTAGGACTTGGAGGATTTATATGTTGATGTATTTTGATCATGGCATATGTATTGTTGATGTGGAGATGTATGATTATATCCGTTGTGACTAATGAGATATTATATATATATATGCATGACTGTTGTTATTTGTTTAGACGTAGCGTCTAATTCTTGAATATTTGCTAGATTCACATGTTTTATTGCTTTAATAGAATTAGGGTGTTACAACAGCCAGTTGGGAGAGGTTCAGATGCTGCAGTCTATTAGTTACCAGATAAAGCTAGCTTTGTGAAGATCAAAATTTGGTTCAATGTGGATGACCCAATCAGGGCAGGCATGTATATTGGCAATGAAGTGGATGGGGTCAATTGGATTGATTTCAGATACGAAAACCTCCCAATGTTTTATTTTCACTGTGGTTTAGTGGGACACTCTGAAGAAAATTGCATAAAGAAACAGATGGAAAGTGTGGCTGCAGAGATGAATGGAATGAACCCTAGAGGAGCTTGGCTACGCTCCAATAGCTATGGCAGGAGGATAATGCAACACACAGAAAAAACCTTTAGGAGCAACCCTAGAAACTCCCTTAGTGGTGGGCAATTTAGTCCTATCCCAAAGGGGCTGATGGAGAAGATGGCTAGTCTCAAAGTGCATCATGATTCTCCAAGCCATACTCCTACTGGTCAGAAAGTTAAACCCCAGAGATCTCAGCAACAGAATGCTACAGACTCTGAGGTACGCATGCACAAAGCTCTCTTAAAAAGGAAATCTGAAGATGCTACTAGTTACATTGATAGTTCTCCTGACACTCAGATGGATACTCTAATGATGGCAGGCCTTGAGAACAAGGTCAGCCAAGGCAGATGAAAATTTTAAGCTGGAACTACAAGGGTTTGGGCATCCCTGGTGCAGTTAGAGCCTACAAGAGGCTCCTTAGGTCCAAGTGCCCAGAGGTTGTCTTTTTAATGGAAATCAAGCTGAGAGAGTCTGATCTTAATGTCCCTAGTAAGTTGTGTCTTGGCCACCTTCAGAATCACTTCATTGTGAATTGCAACTCTGAAGGTGGAGGTAGGTCTGGTGTTCTTGCTTTAATTTGACATAATGATGTAAATCTTCACCTTGTGAATCATAATAAAATGCTGATTGAATTTTATGTCTTGGACTCCCCTAATAATGATATTTGGTATGCTACTGGCATGTATGGCTATCCCATTCAAAGCAAAAAACATCTCACTTGTGATACTATTAATACCCACTATAATAGTTATCATAATAAAAAATGGTTACTTTTTGGTGATTTTAATTTGTACATCAATAGCTCTGAGAAAATGGGAGGTAGAAATGTGGATTATGTCCACTGTGACCTCTTTCAGAACACTTTTAATAATTGTGAGCTTTTTGACTTAGGTTATCATGGAAATAAATTCACTTGGGCTAACAATCCAGAGGATTCTCACCACATTAAGGAAAGGCTGGACAGATTATGTGCCAACCTCTCTTGGACTAATTTCTTCCCTAGATATACTAACTATCATTTATTAAGATTTACTTCTGACCACTCCCCCATTTTGTTAGAATTTTGGGATAAGTTTGCTTGCAGGACGACTCACCATAATAGGAAGCATCTCATTAGATTTGAGGAGGTTTGGAGTCATGATAAAGAAAGTTTTAAAATTGTACAAGATAATTGGGTGAAAACTCAAAGGGACAGTGTTTCTAAGTGTAAGGCAGTCCTCCACCAACTGCATCAATGGGGACTTAAGAAATTTGGAGACATTCCTTGTAGGATAGGCTTCAGAGGCTGAAGGACAAGATCCCTAATGCTGAGACTATAAGACTGATATAGAATAATGAAAAACTTCTCAGTGAAGCTCTACTCTAGGAGGAAGTTTGGTGGGCTCAAAGGGCCAAAACTCAATGGTTAAAGTATGGTGATATCAACACTAAATTCTTCCATTTCAAGGCCAGTCAGAGAAGAAAGAAGAGCTCCATTTACTCCATTACTGACAATCAGGGAGTACAGTGGCATGATAATCAACATATTCATGACACTTTTATTTCATATTTTACTAATATTTTATCTTCTTCTAAGCCTATTATTATGCAACACAATTTGGATGTTATTAATAACAGAGTTCCTAAAATGATGCAGGATGAACTCATTGCTGATTTCACTCCAGGGGAAATAGTGGAAGCAATGAAATCTATGAAGAGTACCTCTTCCCCTAGCCTAGATGGGTTGCCTGCTCTTTTTTATCAAACCTATTGGCAACTCATTGACACTAATGTCATCCAGCTAGCCTTACATATTCTGAATCATGGGGGGGGGGGGGGGGGGAATCCCTCTGCTATTAATAAAACATATATTACTCTTATTCCCAAAATTAATAACCCCACTACCCCTTCTGACTATAGACCTATTAGTCTTTGCAATGTCATTCTTAAGATCATTACTAAAACCATTGCAAATAGAATCAATAAAGTTCTTCCTATTATCATTAGTGATCATCAGAGTGCTTTTCTGTCTAATAGGTTGATTGTTGATAATATCTTAGTGGCTTTTGAGGCTTTTCATAAAATCAACAATACCCACAATTCTAGAAATGGACCGGTTGATATTAAATTAGACATGGCCAATGCCTATGATAGAATTGAGTGGACTTTTCTTAATAAAACTCTTCTTGCTATAGGTTTCCCTCTTAGTATTGTTTCAACTATCATGAAATGTGTCTCCAATGTTTCCTTCTCTCTTCTTATTAATGGACAACCTACTAATAGTTTTACTCATCAAAGAGGATTAAGGCAGGGTGATCCTCTCTCTCCCTATTTGTTTATCATCTGTGCAGAAGTCCTTTCTGGACTCCTAACAAAAGGTCAAGCTGAGGGGAGTTTCCAGGGGATCACAGCAGCCCATAATGCCCCTCCTATCTCTTACTTGTTTTTTTGCTGATGACAATTTATTATTTTGCAGATCTGACCTTAAGGAGGCTAGATTTCTCTTAAATACTTTACAACTGTACCAGAGCATATCAGGTCAGAAAGTCAATTTGGTCAAATCTGAAATGGTGTTCAGCCTAGGAATCAAGGAAGATATTAAAAAAGCTTTCCATGACCAGCTTCCTATTAATATTTCCAACAAAATCTCAAAATATTTTGGCTTACCTACTCAGTTTGGAAGATCTAAAACTCAAGACTTCAATTTCATCATGGACAAGGTGACTAAGAAACTAAAGGGTTGGAAGGAAAGAAACTTATCTTTTGCAGGCAGAAGTACTCTTATTCAAGCAGTTGCCCAGTCTATTCCTGTTTTTGTGATAAGCTGTTTTATGCTCCCTCAACAAATATGTGACAAAATTAAGAGTGCTTTGTGTAGGTTTTGGTGGGGCAGTAAAGGTGACTCCAACAAAATTCACTAGGTCAACAAGGACAGACTCCTTAAATCTAAAACAAAAGGTGGCTTGGGATTCAGGATCCTAAAGGACTTTAACATAGCCATGCTAGCCAAACAAATTTGGAGACTTCATACAAATCCTGATTCTCTTATTGCCAAAATCTTTAAAGCCAAGTATTATCCCAATGATGATGTTCCAAAAGCTTCTCTAGGCCCCCTCTCCCAGTTATGCTTGGAGAAGTCTCTATAATTCGATTTGGGTCGTTAACAAGGGATGTTGCTGGCAAGTTGGGAATGGTGCTAATATTCATATTTGGGAAGATAGGTGGCTTCCCTACCAAAATGAGTTTAAGATTCTGTCCCAAAACACTAACAACCTAAATCCTAGGTTGTTGAAGGATTTGATTCTGCAGGATCCCCCCAGATGGAAGGCTGAGATTATTGATAATACTTTTCTTCTTGTGGAAAGGATCTAGATTCAGCAACTTCGCATTCCCCATCAAGGAACTCAAGACATCATTTTGTGGATGTACACAGACAAGGGGTTTACTCTGTAAAATCTGGTTATCAAGCTATTCAATTATGGAAAGCTCATAGAGAACAAGAAGCTTCTAATTCAGAGTTAATGAATACTATTTGGAAGAAAGTCTGGGACCTTGATACCATCCCTAGACATAGAGTTCTTCTATGGAGGATTATTAATAAAGCACTTCCATTCAGAAGCAACCTCCACAAAAGAGGCATTAACTGTTCCATACTTTGTTCCAGGTGTGAATATGGGATTGAAACTTTAGATCACATGTTTATACATTGTGATCAGACTAAAAGGGAGATGTTTGGTTCCCAACTTGGGATAAACTTTCAGAACTTCCCTAGTACTAGCTTCATAGATTGGCTTATAGACTTTATCTTTAGAGTTGATAGAACAACTATTATCAATCTTGCAGCATTACTTTATAGCATATGGCATGCTAGAAACCAGAAATTTTTTGAGGATAAAACTGTACCAGGAGAGTTGGTTATTCAACGAGCTTGCAACAACGTTCTCAGCTTCAAAATGGCTAAAGCAGCAGGACCAGATCTCCAACCACAGCCGCCTCATTCATCCAGATCTCCACTCTCGAGTATTGCTCGCAGCAATAGGTCCCCTCCTCCGAGATCCACACATATTTCGAGATCCACTCATCTTCCTCGATCTCCTGAGGTGGTGAAATGGTTAAGACCGGAAGCTGGATTTATCAAATTAAACAGTGATGCATGTCTTACCTTGGTCGATTTTTGGGGGATTGGAGTCATAGCTCGTGATGATTGTGGAATGGTTGTAGATTCCGGTACATGGCTTTGCCCAGGCTTTGAGTGCGCCGCTGCTGCTGAAGCCTGGGGTTTGTATCAAGCTGCGCTTCATGCTGTGGAAAGAGGGTTCCAAAAAGTACACTTTGAAAGCGATAGTGAACGAGTTAATAAGCTGATTCTGAAGGAAGAAGAAGAGCAAAGGACATACTTAGGGTCTATTGTTCGTTGCATTAAGTCTTTAGTTTCTATGTTTTCTGAGTCTAAGTTTACTCATGTTAAGAGAAAGGGCAACTCAGTGGCCCATTGTCTAGCCCATCTGGCTACCACTAACCCTAATCGAGTTTGGGCAGGAGAAGTTCCTGACCCGGCCCAATCTTTGTACTTTCACGATTTAATTTCTTAAAATATGATCAGTTTACATTCAAAAAAAAAACTTTATTCAATTAAATAATTTTATTATTATGGGATGAAAGCTATTATTGTTCTTTTTATTATTTATCTTTTTAACCATTTAGGAGAATAATTTCTATAATGAATATTTGTTTTAGTCCCTGAAATATGTTTATTTTAATTTTTATAATTATCATAAGAAAAAAAATATTTTATATGTGTAAACATATCTCCAGCTATTATAATTATTTTAAGGGGCATACTAACTTGTGTCCTTAGGGCACATGTTAAACAACCAAAAGTAGAAATATTTTCTTAAATTTTGTACAACAATTAATTAAAAGTAAAAAAATTAAATTCAAATACATTAATTGTAACAAAATATTTTCTTAAATTCAAATACAAGATGGAATGTCATAGATTTGAATTGTTGGAACCAAGTTGCCCTTAGTAAACCGTTCTGGAATTCGACCAATAAAAAAGATGTCTTATGGGTGAAGTGGGTTCATAAATATTACATAAAAGGAAGAAATGTGCTTCTAGTGGAAGTACCCTCACAAGCTTCATGTATAATAAAAAAAGTTTTTGATGGAGCTAACACTTTTTCTATTGCCAATGGTAATGCTTTTCAACAAGCTAACTTCCCTATTAAGCGAATGTATAATGCTTTAAGAGGTGGTTTTGTCAAAGTTAGGTGGAGGAAAATGACATGTAATAATCCAGCTCCTCCTAAGTGTTTGTTTGTTACCATGCTAGCTATTCATGGTCGATTGCAACCTTGTGACAGATTGAGTAAAGTTGGAATTCATTGTGACCAAATGTACATATTGTGTAAAAAAGAGAATGAAACTCATTCTCACTTATTCTTTACTTGTGAGTATTTGGAGGTTGTATGGAAAGGTGCAATGCAATGGAGTAACATGAACATTAATACTAGCAACTGGCAAGTTGTGATGCAACATATTCAAAGTCAATGCAACAGGAACATTGATACTCATCAAATGAGCAAAATGGACTTGAGTATTACGGAGTATATGATTTGGAAGGAAAGGAATGCCAGAAGATTTCAGCACATTCATCAATCGGTCCAGGAACTCCTTAACCAAATCATAAGGGTTGTTTACATTAGTGGGTTGAGATCTAAAAATATGAAGAGCCTAATGTTAAGCTTGTGAGGCCTTTGGCTTTTCTTGTTTTTTGTGAGATTTACTCTTATTTTCTTTGGTTTGTGGCTTCTTGTTGCCATATAGTTTGTAATAACTGTTTTGGTTAAAGAAAGTTATCTCTATTTACCAAAAAAATTACAACAAAATATTTTTATTTTTGACTCATTAACTTGTATCTTAAGAGCACAAGTTAGCATTTCCCTTATTTTAAAGAGATTTTATTCAAGGAATGAATATAGGTGATTGTATCTTCCTTGATTTGAAGCAATCAATTTTTTCCCCATATATTTGAAAAGAGAACAGGCATTTGAGATTGTTACAAGATCAAAGTGTAATATATATATATATATATATATATATATATATATATATATGAGGATGTATACTATGAGAATAAGTATCTTATATTAGAACGGTAAGAATGATCATCAACCATTAGATCAAAAATAAATGGTTGAGATTAAAAAGTTACATTTTAAAACACGTGCACTAAATTCTCATATACTCAACCTGTTCATCTTCTTTAACCCACAATCTCTACAATCAGTTTTCACAAATTAATTGAATCTGATTTCGCAAAACAACCCATTTGAGTAAATTACACTCTCCTCCCTTGAAAGATGCTTGAATTACACTTTCCTCTCCTATTATGTTAAAGTATACACTTCCCTCCCCTCTTACTCAAAACATATTAGAAAATATTTCACTCTCCTCCCTTAAGAGAAGCTTGAATTACATTCCCCACCCCTCTTATGTTAAAATATACGCTTTACTCCCTCAATATTTTTTTTTTATTTCTAATAATCTAGCAAAAAAATCTAACACACTTCGAAGAAAAATAGTATTGCGGGTCCATTTTTGTATAATCAAATTTTGAATACATATTTTTCGCTATTTTTTATTCACAATTACGTTAACACGTAGTTTTAAACCTTATTATAAAATATGAAACAACCCAAAATAAAATTAAAATATGTGAAAAATTACTAAAGTGGATTAAGTAGGGTTATTTAAAAGTGAATATTTTACTCAAAATTATAAAATTAATAACAAAATATTTAAATTTAATTATCACTAATATTTAAATTATAAAGAAACAAATTTATTTTTTCTAAATGGTGATTCAAAATTAGTATATATTATAAAAGTCTTTATCTAAGTTAAAATAGATTAAAAGATAGTGCATATTTAATTATTAAGGGAGAAGATTGTAATTCAAGCATCTCATAGGGAAGGGGAGTATAAATTTTACTTTTCAGTGGAGGGGAGTGTATATTTTAACATAAGAGGGAAGATGAGTGTAATTCAACATTCTTTTAGGGGAGGGAGTGTAATTTACTCTATAATTTTCAAGTAGAATCTTATGGACACATCACTCAAGCACATGCACATATGTTGTGTTTATTACACCATGATATATCAGGAAACGGGCACATATCATCCGGACAATCATAATTTTGAGTACAATATGTAACCGCTGTAAGGAAAAATAAGAGATAATAAAAGGATGTTACTAAAATGGGATCATACATTATGCAGAAATTAACTCACGAAATTTGAGAATGAGAAAAAATGACTTACCATCAACATTCATTGCAATAAGATATATGAAAAGAATGATAATCAAACCATAAATAAACTTGACTATTTCAACCATATTTTTTCCGTATACATGTAAGAAATAGAATATGATTTTAGCATTTTATAATTTATAAAGTTTCATCCGCTCCTTAAGTACATTAAATAGTTTTTATCCCTTATAGATATGTAAACAACTTCCTAAAATAATAATAATTATAAAATGTTTCTTAAGAATAGAGTTTGTCTTTTTAGCACACTTAGTAAATAGGCAAAATAAAAACTCCAATCATAAGAATTTATTCTTATTTTACCAAGTTTTTATTATTTTATAACCTTTTGTGACTAAAATGGAAAAATTAGGATTGTTTTAAGGTTTTTTTCTGATAGGGTTTTGCACTTTATGCCTAGTGTAACACCCTTATAAACTCTTTGTATTTTTACATGACTTTGTTATGTAGAACTTGAATTAAGTCTGGTACCACAAAGTGGTTTTATAAATAGAACCCTTTTGCTGATGCAAAATACACTTCTTCACATAATTCACTTCAGAAACCCTAGCCTCTACATAGGTTCTAAAACGCCTTCTCTCTCTAGATAGGTAGGCGGTTAAAACCACTGGAGGTTAGTATTACATCAATCATAATCAAAAATAATAATTTGAAATGAATAAGACAATTCGGTTTTCCAATAGCTTGCATAAACAAATAACCTCCAAATATTCATTCATTCGACCAATCCAAATATTACAAGCAAGCATCCACATGTCACCAACAAACAACATTCACATATCACATCAAGATTTCATTTCAATATGCAATGCGCCTATACTCGACACATACATGCATGTGGTACCATACAACAACATTAGATGCCAACTGCACATCTAAGTAAGAGTACACCTCCTCTTACTATGTAAAAGTACACCTCCTTTTACATTTCGCAACTAACTTCATATGATATGATGCATGGACATACAACAAAGACCTGATAATGCACAACTTCAACATACAACTACCAACGACAATGTAAATGTACACCTCCAATTACATTGACTAGCTCAACAACATTGCATTATCAAATACTCATGTCCATACACATTCAACCAATCACAATTCACATATGAGTCATCATCAACTACACAATATCTCACAACAATCCCACATACTTCTCACAACCCAAGCAAAGTGGAATAACACTACATTTATGATAAGCATCATATTCAACCTTCAACAACCATTCATATATCCTCAATTAATCACATAAAGTCATTCACAAAAGATTTACAAGGTAATTGGTTCGAAGGAACCGTTTTCAACAAAGTCCATCTATCGGTATCTCATTTTCAAAATAAATGAAGTTATTGAACCAAACCACGTAAACAAGATTCAATGCCTCAACTAAGTATACCTCTAGGCCAAATGAGACGAAATCATGAAAAACTCAAAGTTCGTCTCTCTTTATTCTTTTTACAAGAGAATCCCATTTTCAAAAACAAAACATGTTAAGCTTGATGAAACCAATAATAACTACTTTTAAAAAAGTCATATGAACATGAGCCTAGGCCACTTACAAACAATCAAGCCTTAATTCAAAAATTAGCCTAAGTTCGTTTGAGAAAATCCCAAGTTCACATATTCCACGATTCCACCCGAAAATCAAGTTCAACATGATTAGGACATTGCACCAACTTTACAAGCCTTGCCTAAGTCTATATAAACTGTAGACTAAGCTTGAAATCCCTTATGTTCACAAAAGATCATTTTCCAACACGTTCCGAAAAACCGAATATCGTGTACACAAGCTTGAAGCCATTTGAAAAACCTAAAGATTTGATAAAGCCAAGTTGGTTCCAGTTGAAAAGTAAGTGAAAACAGTACAAGAACACCTTCAAACGGTCGCTACGGACCCCTACACGACTGCCCCCGACCCCCCGAACACGGAGCAACAAGGGTGTTGCCCTGTCCTGGGCGCCTGGCGCCAGGAGTGCAGCGCTGGGCGCTGGCTCTCTGAGTGTGGGCGCCTAGCGCCCTAGCTCAGGCGCAGCGCCCCGTAACGTGTTTTCGTGCGTTTCAGGAGCGGGTTTACGCCATTTTCACCCCAAAATCAGATGTTTAAAACCCTTCAATGTCAAAAGTGATCTGAGGCATAACCAGAGGCTCCAACACATCAAACTCACACGTTTCGTGGCATTTGAATAAGTTATACGAATCTTTTAAAAATTCATTTTCTCAACAATAACAAGTTTTCAACTATAATCAAAACCAATAATCACAACAACTATTTTCAACAACAACACAACAATTCTCATCACCAATTCATAATTAATGATACCCAATGTATCAATGCAACAACAACATGATTCAAATCATCAACAACAACAATTGAACATGAATCCATTCATAATTCAACAACCACAACTTCACAATTTATCAATTTCATACAAAAGCATACTATGTTCATATCTACCCATTTTGACATACAAATTCAACAACAACAACACAATTATCAATCAATTCATGTACATAATCATATCATTATAATTAAGCACGAATTTCTACAACAAAATCTCAATTAACAACTTAAGCAAAGAATTAGGGATGAACTACAACTATTGATTATGCTTGAATTCTAACCCCCTTACCTTAATTCTCCACAATCTCTAGCTAGTGCTTCACTTTAGCTCCAACCCTTGATTCTCTAGCCTCTTCTAGCTCTCTCTAGATCCTTCTCTTCAAAACCCTTTTTCTCCTCTTGTGCTTTCTCTCTCTATCTCTCTCTAATTGTGAAAATGAAATGAAATGTTGGTAAAACCCCAATTCCACTACCAACTAGAGTTTATATAGGCTCTACTCAATTGGGCTCAACTCACAATGTCTTAATGGGTCTAACCCATTTCTATTCTAACCCAAAATGTTACTACTCACTTAACGGTAAAATACAACACTAACAGTCACTTAACGGTAAACTAAATAATTACACTCCTCTCCAACACTTAGTAAAATAATAACTCTCACTAAGCACTAAAAATAACCTTCAGCAAAATTACAAATTTACCCCTGCTCTCAAAATGACCAAAATGCCCCTAAGTTCAAAATGACTAAAATACCCTTCTAACACCGAATTATGCGAATCCCGACCAAAATACACACAGAGGCAAATAATCACACAAGAGCACATATAACACAATTAAGAATAATAAAAATAAATCTAATCGAAAAATCGGGTTGTTACATTGTCGTTCTATAGGTGCTCGTACACGGTTAATTGTGAATGTGAGAAAAACACAAGAAGGGGGTTGAATTGTGTTGACTTTTTCTAAAAACTTTTTCTATGTTGCTAACAAAATAGAGCAAGCAAAGATAAACACACACGCGCGCGCGCACACACACAAACACAGAGAGAAGAGAAGCACAATAAATTAACATGGTTCACCTCACAGTCCGAGGTTAGTCCAATCCCTTGCACTTTCAAGGAATTTTTGACTATAATCACACAAGATTACAATAACTTAGACACACAAGTCTAATATTTCCTTGTCTCACACTTAAGGACTTGTACAATCAGAGTATACAAATAAAGTTGATTGTGCTTACACTTTGATACTCAGAGAGAGGTAATCTAACTTAAAGCTCAATATACTTCTAACACTTAAAAAATACTAGGATTAACAGTTTGTAAGAATTTTTCTAAGTGTTTGTGCACTATGAATTCTGACAGAGTTTTGGCACACTTAAATTTCGTGAAGTCTCTTATATTCTTCAAACGCTCAAGTTCCTTAAATAGGAGAAGAGAATAGAGACATTGTTTAAAGAAGTGCTAACACATTAAATCTTCCTTGAGAAGCTTTGCCAGCACATTAAATCTTCCTCGAAAAGCTCTGTCATACCAAGCTCTGGGAGCTTGTTTGAGACCATAAAGTGATTTTTTCAGTTTGTATACATTGATTAAGGTCTAAAACCTTTAGGGATTTAATAGGGACCTCAACATTTAGAGGAAAATTTTGGTTTCTTACTTCATCTGGGTTTTCCAAGTTCACCATTCGTATGATCAACAAAAAACAAATAGTAAACAGAGAGGAAGATGAAGTAGCTTTGTGTTATCTTAAATCGCGTGAAGGATGGCAAAGAAAACACAAAACAAGGTGAATACTCAACGAGAGATAATAGCAAGGGGTTTCAGAAAGTTTCTAAAATCTGAAAGTTCTCACTTTATAGTATCACTCAAAAGACAAATCAATAGTCAAGATCCATCGGAATACGAATAAAGCCTTCATACACTCCTAATTGTCGCTCGAAGCTACATCCACTCTCAAACAACCATGGTATATCACTACCAAATCCACACACATGTGAGACATGTGTAGACAGTTAGTGCGAAAAGTGTCGCTTTAATTATGTAGACATTTAATGTAACTACTCCCCATCCACATCGTCGATCCAATACATAACTGACCATTAACCCATTATCCTCACTATTCAGGGCAACATAGAAGACCTTCTGAGTGCCTCATTCAATCTGGACCGTTGAACTAATCTCTAGTGGCTTCCAACATATCCCGCCGAGTTTCATGGAGATATCTATTGCCGTGCTTCGCGTATAAGTGTGGAAAATTATATAATTTTTTTTGGTCAAGTAGTCTAGTGGTCAGAGCTCACATATTTTAAATGTGGAGAAGTGGGGTGTTCGGGGTTCGAACCCCGTGAAGTTGATAAAATAGTCACAAGGAAAGGGGGTTTGAATTGTCACCCTTTAAAAATTAACATGCAACTTAAAATTAATTCTCAAGTGGTTTACTTGGAAAAGTTAAGTTAGTGAGATTGCTTCAGAAAGTTCTGACGTTCTTGTGCAGATTATGCAGAAACTGTTTTAATCAAGTAACTGTGTTGTGTGTGTATAGTGTATATTGAATTTATAAGAGTAAAGGGAAGAGAAAGAACACACACAGAGTTATAGTGGTTCACCCAATGTGGGCTAGTCCACTCCTCACAATCTTGTGAGAGTTTCCACTATGATGCTTGAGATAACCTCTCAAATCATGCACCTTACAATCTTTTTTTTTTTTTTGAAGAAGAAAGCACCTTACAATCTTTGTTCACCTGAATAATTACAACACCTGTATTCTCTAAGCCTCAGCAGGCTTGCACCTTCTGACTAAGTTACCCACTTAGACTTTTACACCTTCTGCTCAAACTAACACTTTAGTACCCCTAAAGCTATATGAGACTTTGATTACAATTTGTATGGAGTTTGAATGTTTGAAAACAAATAAGTGGAGAATGGAAAAAGTTATCTTTAAAGAGATAACAGAAAGAATTGATTTACACTTAGAAAGACTTCTTGGAATCTTTGGGATGATCAATATTCGAATGCTAAAGCTTCAAACAATCTTTGTTGTTTTCTTGTATGCTTTGCAATGGTGAAAGTTATACTGAGGCCTTGATCTCTATTTATAGAGTTTTTGGGCTCATATAGCCATTGTAGGGTGACCAATGGTCTTTTTCCACGTGTCCTGTGCCCCACTAGCTTTTACTTGAAAAACTGGGTGAACATTTTGACCATCAGAATGTTGTTGTGTTCTTCAGGATGAACATCAGAATGTTGTTGTGTTCTTCATCAGAATGTTGATGTTCATTATGTTCTTCATCTGGGTTCATCATTGATGAATGTATGATGAGTTTCTGGGTTTTTTCAATGTGTGCCATATGATTTTTCTGGACTATATCCATAAAAAGTAACTTCTCCATATGCATCAAAAAGTTGCTGGATAAAGTTAATCAAATTTGCATTAAACATTGTGCAGGAGAGAGAGAGAGAGTAGTGAATCTGCAACTTCAGACCCATGCTTTGAGAGATATGCAAGATACTGTACAATATCATATCTCAGACATGTCCATCACTGATTGATTAAGACAAGATCTTCACTTTTGCTTTACTTTTTAACTTTTCACCTATTGTACTATTCACAATATAAAGCATGTGCAGAGCTGAACATTCTGACCATCAGAATGTTTCATCTGTTTCACTTAGGATGATTTGTAAGACTTGTATAAGGTGTAATCAATCCTAATAGTGAAAACAGAACTGAAGTGTAGTGATTGCAACATTTAGGATGATAGTCTCATTGGAATATTCCTAGTACTTCAAGTGTTCATAGTCTTGAATGAACATTGAATATCCTTTTTGACATTAATCTTGTAAATGCCTTTATTGTTTGATTGATCCATGCCAATGTACTTTACTGGACATTTATTCATGTCACGTGTACCTTGCATGTTCTTGAGATTCTGAGCTTGTATAAGAACAACCTTCTGAACTCTGCTTGAACATTCTGATCAACTTTCTGAGCAACATTCTGAACTCAGAGTTAGTTCATGAAATCAAATGTCCTTTGATTTCTTGTATCTTGGTATGATTTAAACTTTGTTTGTGTCTTGGTTTATTACTCAAGAATGCACAAATACCAAGAACTATCAAAATCCATTAATCCTTTAATCACCATAGATGCCTTTAATGATTTCTTGATCCAAAGTCAAAATCATTGTCTGCATAAGATATGTTCATGTCACATCTGTTCTTGCATGTTCTTGGTGTGGACATTGATTTATGGGTTTGCTCTAATGAACCTTCTGAACAACCTTTTGAACTCCTTCTGGGTTCATACATATGAACTTCAGAATGTTTCTTCTAGGTTCCTTCCTTTTTGACGGTTGTGCTTTGTGTTGAACATTATGATGTTCTTAAACATTCTATTGTTCTTCAACACTTTGAACCTTATGAAGGTTGTTTATTTATTCCCTTCAAAAACTACTTGAAGCATATAAAGGAGAGATCATTTGTTTTGACAAACAATATGATTCTTTCTTTGAAGTCCAAAAGAATATTTCTTTGCATCTAGTTCAATATTGCTTGTAACCGATGACTTTAAATATTCTTGTTTATCCATGAAATAATCCTTTATGATTTCTGGAAATATTCTGGTTTATGTTCATGATCATTATGAACTCCATTCATATGAACATTCTGAACTCTGTTCATAGGAACATTCTGAACTTTGAACTTCTTATCTTTAGAAGATTTGGAAGTGTGATACTTTGAGGAGGTTCTCAAAATCTTCCTAACTTGTATGCATATTTCCTTTTATCTTCTTTACCCATGGTGGATCTTCAAATCATATAACATAAAACTCAATGTGAGTTTTGTCACATAACTTCAAGCACATTCTTATGTAGCTTGTGATGTAAGTTCTTCCATCATGATTCAAGTTCTTCCATCATGATTCTTGAGTTATGAATCTTCATGGAGATATGATCATGTTGTTTCAACTGATGATATACTCATTCTTTCATTGTTGAGTAGATATAATGCACTTATCAATGTGTGTGGTAGATCACCATTCATAAAACTTATCATTTATTCCACGAGGTTTGTTATCATTAAAACATTCATAATTTTTTTTTTGTTTCAACACCCCGACCCTTGCATATATTATGCAATATCTCTACTAACTGAGTAAAGCTCACGAGGATGAAAATCATATAATTTTATAGAGTAATACTAGCAACACTCTCTTTTGAACACACTCTCTAATACTCACTTTCATATTAGTTTAAATCATTGTGGGTCTACACTTTGAAAATTGAACCTGCACAAAGTGGTGGGACATACATTGATTTCATCCAATAAAAGAGTGAGTAGTAGAGAGTGTTGAAAAGTGAGTGTTGCTAGCATTCCACAATTTTATAATATAGATATAATAAACTTAAAATAAACAACTTAGATATAAATTGATACTATACAAGTAGAAAATGATAGATAGACATGGCTTGTAAATATAAAGGCAGAAGAAACATTTGATATGTTTCGAATATGAATTTACACAAAACTTGAAATTTCCATGTCCTATCATCCCACCACAAAGTCTAAAAATAAGAAAGAAAACTAAAGAGCCTCTCCTTTTGCTTTGCTTTGCTTTGTCTCCCTAAGTGCTGCAACTTTTCAAATTTTCAAAAAGCTTATTATTCGAATCTTCAATTATTGATCATTAGCGTATACACCATTCAAGATTCTCTATCTTACACATAAATAAATAACTTCACGCACTAACCCAAAACGTTCAAACGACACCGTATAATGAATGTATTAGTCTTTATCTTCATCACTTTCACCATTTATTTCAGCTATCACTTCACTTCCTTTTTCCCTTTTCTTCACCTAAACGCAAGTCCTTTTCGTTGCATGAAACATTTTCCGAATCTCGTGCGTTACACGAAACACAAAGCTGTTATGTTTTCTTTGCTTTTGTTGGTTAATTTGTTGATTGATTCTGTTACATATGTTTGCTTTCATATCAATGATTGGTTCTACATTTTATATTTTATTTCTTTTCCTTTCTCTAACTTGAACTAAACTTTGTCTTGTGTTGTCTTTTCATGAAAAGAATCTTGTTGTTGCTAACACTTCATATTGAAGGTTTGTCTGGTGTTTGACATGTGTCGTTGTCCGCCACTGATGAGTGTGGTTATATTTAATGACGTCTATTTTTCTTAGAGGATGTCTAGTTAAGGAAGCAAATATAGTAATAATGTCTTGGAAAATATGTTAATATTGTGTCTCGTATCCGTGTTTGTATTAGTGCTTCATAAGTTGCTTGTAGTTGAAGCCATTAGTAGCTATAACTTGACAATGTTGTGTTACTTAAATTGATGGATTTTGTATTGACTATTGAGGAGTCGTGTTGGTGTGTTGAAAAGTTACTTTTAAATGATTGGAAAAGATTGAGAAGTTGTTTGGAAAGTGGAAGCTGGAACCTCGAAGATGATACCTTAACTCGTTTTTATTTATAGCTTTCGGAATTGGTGTCTATTTGCAACTTTTCATGTTATTTGATTTTTTTTATTTAGCACTTGAAAAAACATAAGATTGGTTTTGTTTGTTTTTTTTTTTTTATAAGAAAGAGTGAGTTGATATGGGGGGACGAAGTTCTAAGGAGGAAAGTTGGAGGCAGAGTTCAAATTCTTGGAGGGAATATATCGATCCACAATCAAGTTATGGTCAAGGGAGTTATGCTTACGAATATGATCCACATCCCTCTTATTCTTCTTCGCAGCTGTATTATAACCCGTCTCCTCCAAGTTATTATGGTGCTGGCGAACTTTATGAGAGTCGCAGAGTGGCCCTTGATGATGGTACGAAGTTACAAAGGAAATACTCAAGAATTGCTGATAACTACAATTCCATAGATGAGGTAAGAGATTCTAATTTGGTAGAGCTTTGTTGAGAAATGTATATTTAATCCTTACGATAACTTTGCGGATATTAGTTGCCTTATGTAAATGACCACATGTTCATCTTTCTTCAACATGCATTTAAAGTATGTTAATTTGAGTTCTCTGAAAAGAAAGATAAATACTCTGCATATTTAGTTAACTATTTTGCAATTTTAATTATAATGATAAATCTAGCATTATAGCTACTTCAGAGTGTATTTTTCGTGTGATTATTAGGGATAATTTGTGTTGCGTGTTGAACATTGACACTGTCTTGTAATTTTCAGATTCCTTTCTCACCGTATTTTGGTGCTCATCTTCGTTCGATACTTTGTTATTATTTTAGCTATAACATTTATATCATTGACTATATTGCAGGTTACCGAGGCTCTTGGACGTGCAGGCCTTGAATCTTCCAATCTTATTGTCGGTGTTGATTTCACAAAGAGCAATGAGTGGACAGGTTAGTATTTACTACATTATTTTTCTCGCTAAAGTTAGAATTTACGCAGTATGTTATAGTGAAACATGTTGAACTTGGTTTTGATTTTAGGGAAGAATTCATTTCGCAGACAAAGCTTGCATCATACTGGGAGTGATCTAAATCCCTATGAACAAGCAATATCAATTATTGGGAAAACCATGGCAGAATTCGACGACGATAACTTGATACCTTGTTTTGGATTTGGAGATGGTAGGTATCTCATAAACTATAATTTAACAATATGGAATTTATTCTTTCCAAAGTTTAGAGCTGTTGTAAGAATTATGTGATGTTGTGGCAGCATCAACGCATGATCAAGATGTATTCAGTTTCTATCCTGATGGAAGTTTTTGCAATGGATTTGAAGACGTGCTGAGTCGGTATAGGGAAATTGTTCCTCATCTTCGACTTGCAGGTTACCTTTCAAAAAAAAAATTCTTGTTCCTAGGTATATTCTACTTATCGATGTCATTGTTAAAAGAACATTTGTGCTTACTATTTTCAGGTCCTACCTCATTTGGGCCAATAGTTGAAATGGCCATGACAATTGTTGAGCAGAGTGGGGGTCAGTACCATGTTTTGGTGATAATAGCAGATGGCCAGGTATTCTTTCAAAAAACCGTGTCTCTTTCGTATGGAGTTGCTATTATGTTTTACAATGAAGTGTAAACATTATACTCACCCGACATCAACAATGGTCGATACAGGTAACAAGAAGTGTTGACACTGAATATGGAAAGCTAAGTCCACAGGAACAGAAGACTATGGATGCCATTGTCCGGGCTAGGTGACTCTGATGTAGTTTTTGCATCAGAATATATATTTTTTGAAATATCATATCTTATATACTTTCTTTATAACAGTAAGCTTCCTCTTTCAATCATATTGGTTGGTGTTGGAGATGGACCATGGGACATGATGAAAGAATTTGACGATAATATTCCAGCTCGAGCCTTCGATAATTTCCAGGTTTGTGATGAGAGGCACACAGAACTTCCTTTAAATCTTGTTCAAATGACATTACTTGTCGAAATTGATCCACTAAATCATTGCAAATTCCCCTTTGTTCTCATCAGTTTGTGAATTTCACGGAGATTATGTCAAAGAATATCCCTCCTTCACGAAAAGAAGCAGCATTTGCACTTGCAGCATTGATGGAAATTCCTTCTCAGTATAAGGCAGCAATAGAGCTTAGTCTATTAGGGTATGTATTTCGGTTCCTTACCGATCCCATTGGTTTTATTTTTTAATTCATATTTTCGAGGAAGTTTTTGTCATCTCATGCCATTTATGCATATTGTTATATCCTTTAGTCGCAAAATTGAGGTCAATGCTTCTCAAAGAGTTCCCTTGCCAACCCCATCTATGGGAACTTCAAAGCCTTCTCATGCAGCTAGGTTTGAGCCAATTATCCCTCCCCAGTATGGTAACAGCCTCCCAATGGGAACAGCTCCTTCTGCTCCAAGTTCGACTTATGACAATCAAGTACAAATTCTCTAATATAATTAGCTCTTCTTAATTTCATAATTTTGTTTTTTTTTTTATCACTATCTTTGAAGAACGTGGTTTTGAATACATGAAATTGTTTGAATGTGTATTTTTTGTCTTATTTGTCATGTTTATTCAATTTAGCTGCTATTCATTATATTACCTATCCACATTACTTACTCTAAGGCTCCTTATATTAATTTATAATACAAAAAACAGAGTTTGTGATCCGAGGTGATCAAGAAAACAGCGTCCGCTGAGCTTGTGTGGTGTTCTTTGTAGAGGTGGTACCTACAAAAGGCGTTTCGACGCTCAATCAGTATATTAGCAAGAGTGGAAGGTTTAGGTTAGATTGATCGTACGTACCTTTAAAGGGCAGCAAAGTGCCCCCCTTTTTATGTGGGATGGAGAGCCTTGTGAGTAAAGCGAGATAGCCGTTGAGCTAGAGTTACAGACAGCTGGGTCTCGTAACCACAGTAATCCTTATTCGTAGTAGAAAGGAGGGTGTAAATAGTGTTTTGGCCTCTTGCAGGATTAATCCTCTTATTGGGCTTCTGCTCGGTTGTAATGTGATGGACTAAAGATACATTATGGAAAATTGCTGTTCCCACTTGTGTTTAGGCTCAAAAACACTAGTAAAATACGCAAATACCCACTCAGTAGTTAACTGCCGTTGGTTCATACCATCGGTAGTTAACTACCGAAGTTTCATCGGCAGTTTGTTGCCGTCAGTTTCATCGACAGTTAATTGCCGATGCGTACTGATGCCTCTGCATTGGCAGAAGCTTCATTTTCTGGACCTATTATGTGTTTTAAACACATAACACAACCTATTCCAATATTTGCGCATCAACAACAATAATAAATTATCAACATTTGATTCAAAATAAACGCAAATTACAACGATGAAATAAAAATATACCAACATCAGTTAAAGTACAAAATGTCAACCTCATAGAAACAATAGTCATCAATGTTTGAAAATGAAACTAACTAAGGCCAAAACGAACAAGTCCTAAAACTAAGAACATAACACTACTCATGGTAGTCCTCATAATACACCTTCAGCGCTTTATAACTAACGTAAGCACTGAACTCGCCCTTGCAATTCTTCTCAGCCTCCGTCCGTGTCACACCTAAGTGTCTCACCATCAGTTCCACTCCATCAGCCTGGGACACCTTTGGATGGCTCAACATTCGCCCTTCAATCGGAAGATGCAACAGACAGGTGACATCATCCAAAGTAATGGTCAACTCCCCCATAGACAAGTGAAAACTGTTGGTCTCGGCATGCCACCTCTCGCATAAAGTAATCAGCAAAGCATGAGGCACAGTGGCGTAACCCGTGTAAACCAAATCATGTAGCCTGCTCGCCCTAAGCGGACCCCAAAACCACGCCTGATTATCGGGTGGACGTCGGAGATCCAAAATCTTAGCCCCATGATTAATGGCTTTTACTTTACGCTCTTTACGAATCTGAAATAATAAAAACAAAAACATATTTTAAACAACATAAACATTGTAAACATTTAAATAAAAAAATATAAATTAACACATTTAAAAATAAAAATCACGAATTTAAATTGGCGCACGTATTTCTAATTTAAGACATAACACATTTAAAACTTAAAAAAAAAATACATAACACATATAAAAAAAAAAATTAAAACATTTAAATTGGCACGCACGTGTGCGTGTGATTTCAATTTATATTACGCGCGACATTTTAAAATTAAATTTCGCGCGCCAATTTAAAACATAACATAAACATCATTCACAACATACATTCATCTATAACATTCAAAACCGCATTCAACCTAAACATAACCTAAACATCTCATTTGGGCATTTTATCAAACACTTTGTGTGCAAAGTATCAAACATATTCAAATTGTGTTCATTTGGCACCACCATTCAAAACCACATTATACTTAAACATCATTTAAACATCAATTACAACAACTACATTCATTTCTCAATTCATAAACTACACATGCCATCTTCAAAATGTCAATTCATTCATAAACCCTAACGACATGCAAACTACTCAAATTTTTTTAAAAAATGAACCTAAACAAACTAACATTAAGATTACAATGATTAATGCTACTTACTTGTGATAATGTGAGGATGATTGGCTTGCAAATCGTGAAAATTTATTTGGTGAGAATTGAAGAGAATTTGGGAAGTTTTGGAGGAAATGAGAAACTGTAAAACTGAGTATCTGTTTTTGCATATGTTCAAGATGCATCGGCAGCTAACTGCCGATGGAACCGGCGGTAGTTCACTGCCAAAGTTTTCCTCGGTAGTTAACTGTCGCTGGTCCTTTTCCTCGGTAGTTAACTGTAGCCGGGGTATTTACATCTTTTACTGGTGTTTTCCGGCCTTCTTTAGTGTGTCAACAACAAATTTCTACATTATGGGCATTTTGCAAGTATTGAGCCTCGAGAGTTGCTCTTCTCTGATTTAGAATTGTTCATTCCTCTAAAAAAGTCGAACGTGAATTAACTCGCGTAGGTGTATTTTCAACGTGAGTTAACTCACGTAGCACGTGAATGAGCAAAAACAAATGGGAGAAGAGCCTCTGCTTGTAGTCCAGACTATCGAACATAGCCTTTTGGGCAGCCTTCTATCTCATATTACTTTTTCGCTTCCTCTTAGTTTTCCTTTCTGTTCCTTTCTCATCACATTCTTGTACACTCTTCTTCTTAATTTCTCGATCTATCTCCCTCTTTCTTACACCACACGCACCTTCTATCAGGCGTGAGAGCAACATTTTGCTGTAAGAAAATTAACATGATCCAAGGTCATGTTGAGTTATTGTATTTGTAGGTCAGAATATTATATGTCAAGTATGGCAGCAGGCAGTAGTAGCTATGCCATCATTATGAAAACACAGTGTGCTTGTGAAAGATGAAAAACTCTGATCTCATTAATTGAATTTAAAGAGGTACAATGAGGTTTTATATAGGTAGATAGCTCTCTAACTACCAAACCTAACTAAAATCAGAAACAGTTACAAACAGATATGCCAATGTGAGCTAGTTAAGCCTAAGCTAATTAGTAACTTCATCCTCTATGATTGATACCTACCATTTTGAAATCCTTACAATAAAATAATTGATTTCGTGTACATTCTTGTAGAAGAAATCAATTAATGTATTAATCATTTTGTGTAAAATAGTTCATGATTTGTAAATCCTGCTCTAGTTAGTAGTTAGTGATAGGATTTGTGAATAATCTTATTTCATATGAGTTAATTTTTATTACAAATAGAGTTGCAAATAAGGGTGGTAATTTGATCCACCAAATCGTTATTCATCCAATCAATCTACTACAAAATTCATCCTATCGATCAATTTAAAAATATGGATGATTCCAATCCTTCCAACTTATTTTAAAGATTCAATTGATCGCTGTTCATTATTTATTTTTAATCCAATGGACCGGACTATTTTATTAAAAAAAAAAATAAAAAATTAACACAAACATACAATTGAAATGTTTCAGTAGTGGTAAAATAAAATGTTTTATTATTTTCAGTTGTTACTGTTGCCTCTTGGATAGATGTCCTCTATATTTACCTAAATAAAAGATAGGAAAATTCTTTTACTCTTGCCTAGGCATACTTTATTGAGATTTTGTGACATAATTGAGTCATTATACAACCAACATAATATTAAATGAGCTCTTTATTTCAGATGAGAAATGATAGGACCTCTATTTCTTAACTTTAATGTCTTTTAGTTTACTCCTCCATTTTATAGGTCTAATTAACATCCTAAAATAATTTCATTGTTTAGTTTCTCTTTTTATTGTTCAATTCAATAGCAATGAATTTATGTTTCCAAATGTGGTTGTAATGTCAAGTTGATTAATTCAGTTGATCTTATCCAGCTTTGTCCTATTTGTCTGACTAATACAAAAGACATGGCCTTTGGATGTGGACATCAGGTAAATGCAACTATTTTTTATTTTTTTTTTTCATTTTGCATTATTCAAAATACATCAAATGAGATATGTTATTTGATGTTTTTGTTTTATGTTTTTTTGAAGACTTGTTGTGAATGTGGAAAAGAGCTTAAGTCATGCCCCATCTGCAGAAGCTGCATTAAGACTAGAATTAAGCTTTACTAAGCTTATTGTTGTTTTTCACCATATTCATGTACGTATCAATCCAATTAATGAATTTTATATTAGTTTTTCTTTCTTTGCATAATTGTTTTGAATGTACTCTTGAATAATTGAATTGTAAAAACTAAATTCATATGTTATTGAGATTGGGGATATCAATCAATTTTTATTGAATGTTTTAAATGTTGATGTAACTCAATGACATTTTTTTTCTTTATTGAGATTTGAGTAGTAACTTAATGACATATGAATAGTTATAGACATATGAATAGTTATAGATTTATATATACTCTCTCTTGTTCAGTTTAACTGAGTTAGTTGACCATTTCACACAGATTAAGAAAAATGTATAAATGAAAGAGAGAGAAAAATGATTTTGAGTGTTTTTGTCAAGTATTGGTGCATTCTTCTTTATCATAAATGTAAAGTAGAATATATTTAATTGGAGTGGTGAAAGTAGTATTAATTAAAGTTATAATTGGAAAAAAGTAATTAGTGTTGTATTGAAAAGTGAAATGAGTCAACGTTCTTGGGACAATATTTTTTTAGAAATGGCTAAGTTATTATGGAACGGATATAGTATTTTTTAAGATGCTCTATACAATATAAAATTTTAATTCATTAGCAAATTTTGTAAAATATGTAAATGATAAACAAGTTATTGAGAACTTGTCTAACAAGTAGGCACTGTTTACTCACCTCCATATTTTGTACAATTTTTCGTTAAAATATCTCCTTAGCATTTTTGTAATTTTAGTGTTCCATTAGTCCCATAATATATCCTCCATATTTTAAATTTTTATTCGTTTTAAATTATGTCAAGATTTGATTAATTGTATACCACAATTTTTCCAGCATCGATATCTCAGGTTACTATACATTAATCAGACATTCCACCTAATATTTAATCAACAAATGTATTTTAGTACAAAAAAAGGTGTTTTAGTAAATTCAACTTTCTCATGTGTCTATTATCTTGAGTAATAGATAATGAAAGTGCCACAAATAAGATAGGTACCTCTTCATTGAAAATAATTGACAAAGAAATAATTGCAAAAGAAATAAAAAAATGACTTGCTCATTAAGATAGAGTGAAACTTCCTAACTAGATGGGTACATAACTGAATTGAGAAATGAAGTAAATTTATCACATGAAGTAAAATATAAATATGTACACTCATTACTCAACAACCTCTTCATATTGCATTTAATACATTCAACAACTTCTTCATACTCACCTCTCCATTTCTATCCATTGAACTTTCCCTTCTCTTCTTTTCATCTCACATTTCTCATTACAAAACCCTATTTATCCACACTCATCAAGAAGGACAAGTTAGTTTTTTTCATTGATATTTTCTCATTTTTGTAGTTTGTTTCATAAGTTTTTTTTTAAAAAACTTCAACCATGTCTTCCTCTTCCATTCAGATGGTATCTTTTAACAAATTTGGTTACCAAAAACTAAGACATGAAGTTGTGTTGGATGATGAAAGAGTGATTCAAAGACCAAAGAATTTTTTTAGGTTTAGAAGGATTCCTATGAGGAGAAGGCTTAGGTTGAAAATACCAAGCTTGAGAAGACTTTGGAGGAAGAAAACAAAGGTGGTATCTTCCATGAGAGTTTCTTGTGCTAAAGTGGTGAAGAGATTCAAAGATGGACAAGTTCATTTTGGTGATCTTTTTGCTGGAAACTACTTGTTCATGCAAGTCAATCCTTCATCACTCAACTACCTTGGAAAAGATATCTCTATTCCAAAAATTGCTTAATGCATGTCTTGTTTAATTACTTTTGGTATGCACTTTCTTAAGAAATAAATATTTTGGTTTTCTTGTCTCTTTATGTTTCATGTTATAAAGCCTAGCTAGTTTGCAACAAAGGTTCATAACTATGCAAAATTACTTTCATGTATATTTTCCTTCAAATTTACTCATATGATAGGGATCTAGTTTACTTGTATAGGGTCGGATCAGTTATGAAGATTGGAATACTTATATTTTAACAACAACCATAAATCAGAATAAAAAAAAGAGTCATTTGATCTTCATAATAGTTAAGATTCACGGATTGTGTGATTCATAAGTACTTTCTTGACCTCAAGGAATTCAGATCCTTATGCTTGTAAACCAAAAATGTTTGCCACTTGGTAATTGTAATTTACTGATCCACAACTAATAATAAATATAGTAGCAGTACTAGTAGTAAGTATAACATTAATTATTCACCCTGCCATTTCCAGAAGAGTTTATTTTGGTTACACAATATACTCCCTCATTCCCTTGGTATAAGAATATTTTATAAAAAATCACGGTATAAGAAAAAATTGTTAGAGTAGTAAATTTGTTTGAAAAGTGTGTGACCAGTGCTAAATCACCTTTTATTTATAAATGTATTTGATATTTATTTTTCATATTCCAAAATATTTGGTAGTATTAATAAGGGGTATATAGTTGAAAAAGAGTAAAGAATGCATCTAAAAATTTCTAAATGATCTTATATTTAAGGACAAACAAATTTTTGCGAATAATTTTATAATTAGGGACAAAGGGGTATATTGTTAGAGCTATTTTCAAGTGTTCTATAAGGAAAGGAAATTCAATATAACGAGTAAGGTTTCTTATTTTTTTTACTCCCTCCGTCTCACAATATTAGTCGTTTAAGGTTTGTGCACGATAATTAAGGAAATGATTAGTTGTGTTGATTTCAATGGTAAAATTAGTGGCATTTACTGAAATACCCTTATTAAATGTAGTTAGTGGAGTAGTTAAGTTGGATGAAATTCAATAAATAAGGGTATAATAGTGGAAAAACATAATAAATGATGCATTGGTATTGTAAAGTGACAATTATTTTGGGAAAAATAAAAAATACTAAAGAGACAATTATTGTGAGACGGAGGGAGTAACAATCAAATCGACAAATTATTAAAAAAAAACTTGAGTTCGATTTTTAGGTGGAACAATTTTTTATCTAACTTTATTTATCTTACGGTTGAAGGTCGAAGAAAACAGTTTCTTATTTTTCTTGAAATTGATAATTAATGGATAGAAAATCCCAATCGTCATACTATAAACTTGTTAATACGAGTATCATATATTATTTTATCTTGTGCAAATAAAAATAGCAATTTTTAATTAAAAAACAACAATTATTTATTTAAAAATTATATATTTAATATAAATTCCATAAATTTCAATAAAGCTCACTATATTAAACTTTTTGTACATATAGAAAAACCCTTTTATCATATATAAATACTAGACCATCGACCCGTGCTCCGCACGGGTCCTACCAGCTTACACATGCGCGTTTGAAGTTACGATTATTAGTCTCTTCCTATATTAATTGGTTATAACTGAATCAATATGTAAGTAATATTTTATAAAATTCCAATTACGATAAATATTAGTCGCATAATGGTGGCTTTAGTAATATAATTTGTTGCTACCATTGGAATGCAATAAATCAAAATATCGTACAAAAATCATTGATTTTTAGCACAACTTATCTTACATTACGAAATACTTTTGGATATACTACATTTGAAGTCACATTGGCATCTTGAACATTTTCATCCATTGTAAGCATCTTCAATCCATCTCTTGAGGTAACTCTTGATATTGCAACATATAACTGACCATGTGAGAACACATGACTTGGCAAATATATCTCAACTTTCATCAGAGATTGTTCTTGACTTTTGTTAATAGTCATTGCGAAAGAAACAACTATCGAAAACTGTCTCCGTTGAAATTTGAAAGGTATCATGACATCAGAAGGAGTAAGAGATAATCTTGGTATAAAAAAATTTCTTGCATATATTGCTTCGAAATATGACCTTTCCTTCAGGCACAAATTTACCCATTCTAGTTATGATTAGTCTTGTGCCATTGCATAATCCTGATCTTTGATCTGTATTCCTTAACAACATCACTGGAACACCAACCTTTAACTTGAGTTTGTGATTTGGAAGACCAGGTGTATTAATTGTGTTGAGAAATTCAGGAGTGAGGACAACATCAATTGCATCGCCATTCGGGTTTGTTGCTAACGGCGAATCTTAACTCAGATACATTTTTGCTTCGCCTGGAATCAAATCCAATATATAATCGTTTATTTGTTTCACAAAAATTTCACAGTGAAAATTAATTTTTATTGTGGTTTCCCGTAAATCTTTTTAGCTCTTCACGCATGACTGTTAACATTCTCAATGTTTAACAGTTACTAAGAGCATCCACAATGGTGAGGTCTTCACCATTTAAGACCTCGTACCTAATAGGTACTCCCATTGTGGAAAAAAAAATTGGGAGTCTTAAAAGATCCAAGGTCTAACTTAAGACCCCCATTCTTAAATGGGCCCACATCACTTTTTATTAAAATAATCATTTTCATGGCCATTAAATAATATTTGTGGGACCCTATTAGACCTTTTGTTATAGGATCTCCATTGGAGTGGTTGAGTACCTATTAAGTACTATTATTAAAAAATTATTAAAAAGTAATGTGTCCATGTGGGACCCATTTAAGACCTCAAAGTTGAGGGTCTCCATTGTGGATGCTCTAACACCATTTAACACAGTAATTATTGAGGCATGCTACACACCATCCAATCCACACATCTATCCATACTAAAAAACTGATATTCTCTATGTAGTTGAACCATGTAAAATCACTTGACATTTATTCCATATTTTGTT
Organism: Medicago sativa; assembly: GCF_051527215.1. Classification (NCBI taxonomy): domain Eukaryota; kingdom Viridiplantae; phylum Streptophyta; class Magnoliopsida; order Fabales; family Fabaceae; genus Medicago; species Medicago sativa. Next base: position 31,648,346 of record NC_140755.1, on the reverse strand, counting down.
AATTGAGACTATTCAGCTTCTCCACACTCAGCAAGATTTGTAACTAAAAAATACATATGTATCTTAATAAATAATTATCCATACATAATATAAGGTTGTAAATACGTATCAAGCATTTTTTATCATGTGCAGATAAATATTAAGAGCTTTGACTATTCATAAAGCATAAAAAAAATTAATCCAATCTCATTAAAATAATATAAATGTATCACCAAAATATTATTATCATTATAATTTGAAGTTGATGCAATTACTTAATTCTTGAAGTAGGTTCTTCATAATGTAGCAAAATTTGAACGGTACAATATCTTGGTAGTTTTTTTTTTTTTTTTGTTGATCAAAATATCTTGGTAGGTTATTTTGACGTTCCAATGTGGCCATTTTTTTATTAAATAAATAAATGACATTAAAAAGGAGCATACATCCTTTCATTAAAAAGGAGCATTAAAAAGGACATGAAAAAAAAATGTCTTTAATAATGACAATGAAAATGGAAGAATACCCAAATAAATGAATATACGTCCTTGCCATATTTTCGATGCATACATATATAAATTGAACAATACTACTTTAAAATGTCTTTGCCATATCTCTTATACTTCCAATTCATAATTTTCCCCGAATATTTATTAAATTTGAAAAATACTACTTCATATCCAAATATTGTTGAAGGGCACAATAAGAAATAAATGATGTAACCTTGAATTAGAGAACTGCATAATAATAATCCCTCAAAAAAAAGAACTGCATATTAATATGGATTCAGCAATAGACCAAACATAATAGATAGATTTTAAAATGCCACATTACATAATTGTTGGAATTGAAACGCACTAAATATAAAAGACAGCCAATTCTCTAATAGCTACTGCCTTACAACATAAAAACTGTCCCATAAACCATACAAAAATTAAGAAGCATAAAAAGCATAAAAAAAAATATTAAGAGCTTTGACTATTCATAAAGCATAAAAAAATTAATCCAAACTCATTAAAATAATATAAATGTATCACCAAAATATTATTATCATTATAATTTGAAGTTGATGCAATTACTTAATTCTTGAAGTAGATTCTTCATAATGTAGCAAAATTTGAACGGTACAATATCTTGGTAGTTTTTTTTTTTTTTTTGAGCAAAATATCTTGGTAGGTTATTTTGACGTTCCAATGTGGCCATTTTTTTATTAAATTAAATAAATGACATTAAAAAGATGGTTATCCACTTGTGAATATACGTCCTTGCCATATTTTCGATGCATACATATTTAAATTGAACAATACTACTTTAAAATGTCTTTGCCATATCTCTTATACTTCCAATTCATAATTTTCGCTGAATATTTATTAAATTTGAAAAATACTACTTCATATCCAAATATTGTTGAAGGCCACAATAAGAAATAAATGATGTAACCTTGAATTAGAGAACTGCATAATAATATGGATTCAGCAATAGACCAAATATAATAGATAGATTTTAAAATGCCACATTACATAATTGTTGGAATTGAAACGCACTAAATATAAAAGATAGCCAATTCTCTAATAGCTACTGCCTTGCAACATAAAAACTGTCCCATAAACCATACAAAAATTGGGACAACCCATTAGAATACCTAAAAACAAAGACAGTAGCACATCATAACAAAAGACAAAATCCCCATCCTACAAATCTCCATGACTCAATTCATAACTTGTGGGCGTTTCACAATCAAGTAGATCTTGTCGTTATTTCCTGCATATGGAGCCCCAATCTTGATGTTGGTACCAACTTTAATCCTGCGTGCATCCACCATACGTTTCCATCCTCCTCCGATCTTGAGATGGTTATATGGACATGTACCATATATGGTGATGCAGTTCCACTTGTTACCGCAGTCATCAATAAGCAACACAGAAGTAGACTTCTTACCCAAAGTCAATTAACAGAAACCTTGATAGAATAGCTTCTGGAAAAAAAAAAAAACACAAACATGCATATTAGATAGTGGCTTTGGCATTATAATAAACCTCTGCAAGATGAAAAAATATAAAGATAAAACTATACCAAAAAACCAGATTCAACATCTTTCTTAGTCAGTTCTTTCTCATAATAAAGCTGGAAATTCTTCTCATCATGACGAAATGATAAGATTTCAGTGGAGACTGGTACACCCTGGAATACAAAATGTGGATCCATTTTTTTCTCTATTTCAAACAACATTGGCGGTGAGAAATGGGGAGGATCAACGATACGGCCAATCCTACTGATAAGGTTAATCCCAAATTGCCCTAATCCCGTAAACACCATCATGACCCATCCCCCCCAAGTTAGGTCATAGAAATCACGGATGGCACTGAACCCTGTAGTAAGAAAAATGCAACCATTAATCTTCTCGGTTAGAACCTCGAACTGGTTGTTATTAGGATCAACAAAAGTAACATAGCTTCCAATCTGGTCACCGAAATCGTAAGAAAACAACTTTGGAAGCATAACAGCACCCTGTCAAAAATAAATCAAACAGTCATGTACAAATGAATACGTGCTATTTAACAACCAAACCGAACTACATGATGGACTCACTTCATGGGCATGGAACTCAACGCATATGGTCCTGTACTGCAGGCGCAAATCATTCACGAGTTTGTCCAGGTCAGTTGCTGGGTTTGGATCCAAAGGAGCTGTTCATGAAAATATACAGCATAAAAGTTAATTAATGCATACAACGAAAATAGAATACAACAACAAAAGGTGTTAACCAAGATTAAACAGTAAGGATACTATACCCTTCAAGCAATGCAATGCAAGCAAGCTTTGGAACTCAGGAAAGGCCATTGAAATGATGAGCAGATGTAATGTTTTTTTGATTTAGGGTTAAAAGTGAATGAAACAGTACCATGAGTGAGTATATATAGAGAACCAAGGTTGAGAGAAGACTCATTGATAGAAGATACGATTTAATTATAGGGAGAGGGAATTAAAATTTCAAAATGAGAATACAAACAGTTACCAAGGCAAGTGTGGGTCTGGCATTAAATAAACGCATAACAGCTTCCAAAGGAAGCTAGGGTTAGTTGTTTTTTTTCCTAAGAATATTGTTGGTGTTGTTACACGTGTAAAAGCTTAGTGTGGAAGCTAGGATTAGTTGATTAAGGAGGGAATTAAGGAGTGTGATTAGGGTTTAGTTATAGCTAAACCTTACAAGCTTTTAAAGTAAGAAGATGTGAATTTTGCTGTATTTATTATTTTCATAACTTTGAAAAACGGAGAAGTCAGAAGACAGTTTTAAAAGAAATTTCAAAATAATAAGAGGTATTACATTATAACTTTGATTGTTGACATTGATATTTTTTTGTTGTATTAATTATTTTCTGTTGTTGTTTTTGTGATAATTGCTTGTTTAGTAAGTAAAGTAGTTTCTAGGTAATGATGTCTAATGTCCTTAGATAATGATAACTAGTGTTTGAAGTAGATTTATTGCGAGTTTTATTTTCAGTTTTACAAGGAAGGTTATGGTTTGACTCTATATATTTGTAATGTATGCTTCAGTTTAATGTATCAAAGTATCTTAACTTTTTTACTTTGTTTTCTAAAACATTATTGTCTTTTCTATATTTCTAGTATTTCTTCTTCACTATTTTCACCATAAGGTCATTTTTTCTACCTAGTATCAAGAGCCTCATTGATCTTTACGGGTATGTGAGGTTAGAAAACCAGTGTGAAACTTTGAGGGTGAGAGAAAACCAGCAAAAAAACCTTCACAAAAAAGTTTTAAACACTAAAAATGGCTTCTAATAGTGGTTTTTTTTACCTCCATCTCATGTGTTTTCAGGACAAAACTATTATTTTTGGGCTGTAAAAATGAAGGCTTATTTAAGAGCTCAAAGTTTATGAGACATAATTGAAAAGGGTAGCAACCTACCACCTCTCCCAAACAACCTAACATTAGTTCAACTCATAAATTAGAGTGATGAAGTGGCAAAAGAAGGTAGAAACCTTACCATAATACATGAATCTCTACATGATGATATTTTTATCAAGATTTTGAATCTTGAAATTGCAAAATAAGTTTAGAACAAGCTGAAGGAGGAGTAGGAGTACCAAGGAAGTGAAAAAACAGAAAATTAAAGTGTTGAACTTGAGAATAGAGTTTAAAGCACTAATAATGAAAGAAACTAAACCTGATAGAGTAATTTCATAATTTGTTACACAAATCAGATTGTTGGGAGAAGATCTCAGTGATCAAAGAGTTGTAGAATTTTTTGGCGTGTCTTCTAGAAATGTTTGAAGCAAAAATTTCATCTCTTGAAAAAATAAGAATTTTTTTAAATCACGGTTGTAGAGTTTGATAATGCTTTCTAAGCTTCTGAGAAAATAACATCTTTAAGGATGGAAGAAAATGTTGAAGGTGCTTTTTTGGACAGCTACAAAGGCAAAAACCAAAGCTTTAAATTTTTTTGGAAAAAGAACTTTCCACCTTGTCTACACTGCAAAAATGATACTCATTTAGATTAGTCTTGTTGGTACAGGCCAGAAGTTAAATGTAGAGCTTGTAATCAACTTGGTCATGTGGAGAAGGTTTGCAAAAACAAAACAAACCAACAGGAACAACTAGCTTGAGTTGTTGAGCACCACCAAGAAAATGTGCAGCAATTATTTAAGGCTTCTTGCTATTTAGTTTGTAGTAGCAATGAAACATGACTAATAGATAGTGGATGCACCAATCATATAACTAACAATGTTAGTTTTTTTTTTAAAGAACTTGATAAATCTTTTTACTACAAAGTTGTTATAGGCAATAAACAAAATTTTAAGGTCAAATGCAAAGGAGTTGTGGCTATTGAAACTCTTTCAGGTATAAAATATATTTCTGATATTTTATTTTTGTCTTATATACATCAAAGTCTTTTGAGTGTTGGACAAATGATGGACAAAAACTATTCTTTGCAATTTAAGGATATAAAGTGTAACATCCCGCTCTTCAGCAATAAGAATTTTACCCATCGGATGTATCAGAGGTTAAGTGATGAAGAATTCTTAGTACTACGGAAGATTTTTTTATGTAATGTCCGTCAAATACGGGTTGAGCCGTCAGTGACGGAGAATATTTATCAAACGATATCAGTTATGTATGAGGATATGTATCAGTGCCAGGCCAGACGCGATTAAGCCGCAGGAGTATTTAAGGCCACAAGGGCCATTTTTCCTTCATTTCCATTTCTCTTTCTCTCTCTAGCTTTTGAGAGAAAGAATTCTCTCCCCCTTCTCCCTAGAATCGCCCCATCCTTCCCTCTTCAAGCAATCAAGCAAGCATCATGGTAGCTTCATGGCTAAGAATCAAATGGAAGAAGAGATTAAAGCTTGATTTCCAACTCTATAACACCAAAGACAGGATTGAGAAGCTTGGGTTTGAGGTGTGAAGTGGTGTGAATCTTGGAGATATTGCAAGATTATGTTAAGGTGAGTTCTATAGATAGTTTTTCCTCCTTTGGGTTGTGTAATTCTTGTGAGAAAACTATGAAATTATGCTTAGTTAGTAAGATGTGAATTTGGCACCCCAAAGCAATTCTTGTTGTTCATATGTTAAAATTGTCATGAAATATGTTTATTAAAGTCTATATATGATGCTGGATGTGTATGGTGCATTGCAGGATCGAATTGGAAGAGTTTTGGGTCAAAATTGCAAAATTTGCACTACAGACCCGAAGAAACTCGCTATTAGCGAAATAATTTAGCTAATAGCGAAATAATTTTGCTAATAGCGAAATTACCCAGATGAAAGTCGCTATTAGCTCAATTTTCGCTAATAGCTAAATTTCCAGAACCTGCCCAGAAAAAGTTAGCTAATAGCGAAATTCTCTGACTTGGCCAACTTCCTTTTGGCTTGTTGGCCCATTTTAGGGCCGGTGGTGCAATCCGAAGCCTTTCTTTCATCGATTTACAACTTGATAACCCCAAAACAACATCTAATCCATGCACATAACATCAAATGATTCTTGAAATGGAAATCATGGCAAAATTAACATATACATCAAAAATGGTATAAGAGAGTTTAAGCCGAGTTACTCGGGTATCAATGAATTAAGAAAGGGAATGAATGTAGAGCCTCGACATAGTTTGTCGAAAACTAGAATGATAGCATGAATCCCTATGTATGTTAAGGCGCGAAGTGTTTTCTCTTTGCACATGAACATGAATGATCAAGTATGTAATTTACCGCTAATCGGATCGACCCCAGATCAGAGGTAAATGAGAAAGCATGTATAGGTTAGAAACCTTTCATGAATGATTAAGATTATGATTATAATGAATGATGTAGGTGTCATGTCTCTTGTGATCCACACTAGGTTGGATTTCAAGGGGTTCTCATCATGGGAACGGGATAAGCTCCGCAAGGGAGGCCCACATGTCACTGAGTATGCAAGACGTAGGTGTTCTGTCTCTTGTCATCCACACTAGGTTGGATTTCAAGGGGTTTCCACTAGGAGAAACGGGATAAACTCCTCAAGGGGGCCCGCACGTCACTGAGGGAGTCCGATGTGCCTTAGCTGGGTTTTCATCGGTTATGTAAGGTTTTGTACTCGGGGTTACTCCACCCGGGACACTCCGTAAAATGAACCAAGATAATGATGTTTGTTCAACGCTAATATAATGAATGAATATGACTATGTATGATTATGATTATGATTATGATATGTTAGCCATGAACAAGTCGAGCAATAGAGCAAGATATTAATGATATACCGATGACGATCTTAGGTTTCCCTAATTGTCCGGTTTAGGACCATGTCATGAATATGTTTTGTTTAGGCCTCGATGCATTAGCGAATCTTGGCATATCGGTCTTAGGTTCCCTTAAACCGCCATGACACGTATGATGTTAGTAAAGACCTATGACAAGTAAAATGAACCTATGACGGATCTAGTATGCACGACCGTCTAGGAAAGCATGACCACACACGTATAATCAACCGCCAGGTTGTATTGTAGACACGTAGTGACCGTAGGTTTCCCCCGAGGTTACCCATAGCCTAGGACTAGGTAGAACTCACTGAGACATTATGTCTCATTCCAATCCTTATTTGTTTCAGATAAGCAAGATGGTTTTGCAAGCTTGTAGCCGGATGGATATTTCAGCAAGTGCTCGTTCGTATCACTGCAGGATGTCTTGGATTCAAGGATGTTTTTATTATGTATGATCGAGATGTATTGTTATTTGTAGTACGAACGTGATTTGTTGTATATAATATTCATTCAAACTTTTATTGTTGTAAATTTTAATGAATCCAATACTGAATATAACGCACATGCTAAACTTCCTAGGTACGTTTAGTATGGGTGTTACATAAAATGCACTATTTTTTATCTTTATGGATCTAAATTTATGATTGTTGAAATAGGAGGTAAAAGCTTTCGAGTAGAGTCGAAGTAAACATCTTTGCGTATTTTTCCAAGTAAAGTCAAAGCAAAATTTTCGGCTTGATAAAAGGGAACATTGGATGATATTTATGTTAGATGCAATATTGCTATGTTTGATACTGAAGGTATACTAAAGATGCTGATTTTGAGGGGTGTAAAGTTACCATGCCAGAGGAGAAAAATATAATAAAGAAGTTTGTTGGTTGTAATATTGGTAATCCCTCTATTTATGACTTGTGTATTTTTTTAAAATAAAAGTGAAGACTTTCCAGGTTATGAAGATAATGATTGTGTAGGAAGTATAAGTGATATCAAGACTACATTTGATTGTTTTTTTTTTATATGGCCATTTTTTGTCGGTATCAAATACAAAGAAGCAAGAAGGGATCACCAATCATCAACTGAAGCTGAGTGTATTTCCGCTGCAACAGATCAAAAATTTGGCCAATGAAGTTTTATCAGATGAAGGTTAAAAAGATGAGATCAATGCTTGGAGTTTTCCCAAGAAAAATATCAAGGCGGAGTGTTGGAGTTTGATATTTTTCTGTTTTATTAATTATTTTCTGCTACTGTTTTTTTATAATTAGATTATTGCTTGCTTAGTAAGTAAAGTAGTCCCTGGGTAATGATGTTTAATGTCATTAGCAGTGGCGGAGGGACCATGGGGGCCAAGGGTGGCCATGGTCCCCCCACGTTTTGCAATTTTTTTTTCATACTAGTAATATTCATGTAGGATGTGGTCAATATTGTATAATGTAGAACAGTGGTCCCCCCATAGTTGATGCTGATAAAAAAAATGATACTAGTAACATATGATGATTTTATATGTTGTTTAATGTGGTCCCCTATCAATATTATATTTCTATTGGGCCTTTGTCTTTTATTGAAAAAAAACCTTTTAACTTCTACAAAAAAAAGCTCTTTATTTTGTCTCTTCTCCCAATTAGTTAAACCTAGTTTTTCTCTCTTCTCCCAATTTTTCAATCGATGCTTTGGCTTGGCCGCTGAACCACTGTTTCGTCTTCTTCCTCTTCACATTCCGTCTTCTTCTGGTAAGTTTTTAACTTCCCTTTTTCACAATAATAATAGTTTAATGCTTTTATTTTGTTGGATTGTTGATAGAGTATTCTATAGTAGTTTGTTAGTACATGTTGTTTTGTCCTTTATTTAGTTGTAGCATAGCACACCATTATAATTTTTGACTTTTGTAGTCTTTTTAACCATTATCATTTATCAATTTATTGATTTTTTTAAAATGATTTTTCTTTTTGCATTAAAATATCGGTTTTTATGCACTATTTTTTAATTGGAAATTCGATGTGCATTATGTTACTTTCTTTAAATTTCATTGAATAATTTGTTTATGTTTTTTAGGTTGAAATATGGTTAAAGTAAAAACAATGCTCTCATTTTATAAGAGGCAAAAGAGAGATGATGAAGAAGTAGAACCATTATGTCCAAAATCAGCAACAAATTCACTGGCTAATGATGAAAGTGTTGATATTGATAATGTTGAACAACCAAAAGAGTCATCAAGTGAGCAACTTCCCCAACCGCCTCTTTTCAAAGTTCCAAAGATTGAACAAGAAAAAATCAGTATTGATGCTTTGATCCATGATCCTGGAAAACGTCCACAAATATGGGATTATTGTGTGAATCAACAAGATGAAATTCGTAGGGCGTATATGATGTTTGGACCATATCAATTTTTGATGGACGTATATCCACTTTCTGGTCAAGAAGCTCATCCTCGACGATTTCAAGCTCATTGGTATAAAGCTTTTCCTTGGTTAGAGTACTCACCTGAAGAAGATGCTGCCTTTTGCTTTCCTTGTTATTTGTTTTCTAAAAAGTTAAGTCCTTTTACTTCAAAGGGATTTAGAAATTGGAAAAAAGTAAACAGTGGAAAAGATTGTGCATTTTTATCTCATATTGGGAAAAGTCCTAATTCCGCACACAATGTTGCTCTTAGATGCTATGAAGATTTCAAGAACCACTCTCGTCACATTGAAAAAATTCTACACAAGCAAGCTAAACACCTAATATTGAGTAACCGGTTGCGACTTAAAACATCGGTTGATGTTGTTAGATGGTTAACATTTCAAGCTTGTCCTTTTAGAGGTCATGACGAGTCATTGGATTCTAGAAATCGAGGTAACTTCCTTCAAATGATAAAGATTTTGGCTGATTACAATAAGGAAGTATATGATGTTGTGTTGGAAAATGCTCCTCAGAATGCAAAATACACTTCACCAACTATCCAAAAAGAAATTTTGCATGTATTTGCTAGGAAGGTACAAAATGAAATTAGAGAAGAGATTGGCAATGCAAGGTTTTGTTTACTTGTTGATGAAGCTCGTGATGAATTGAAAAGAGAACAAATGGCCGTTGTTATAAGATTTGTTGATAAGAATGGTTGTGTCAAAGAGCGTTTCTTGGATATCACTCATGTGGGAGATACCACATCATCCACACTTAAGGAAGGGATTTGTTCAATATTGTCTCGTCATAATCTTGACATTCAAAATGTTCGAGGCCAAGGATATGATGGTGCTAGTAATATGCGCGGAGGTGTGAATGGTTTACAAGCTTTGATTCTCCAAGAATGTCCTTATGCATATTATGTACATTGTTTGGCTCATCAATTACAACTTGTTCTTGTTGCATCAGCTAAAGAAGTAGCTGAAGTTCATACTTTTTTTCAAACTCTGAGTATGATTGTCAATGTTGTGTGTTCTTCTTGTAAACACAATGATGAGTTGCAAGCTGCGTTTCAAAATGAAATTATCCATTTGGTTGAAAATGGTGATATTGAAACCGGAAGAGGGGCTAATTGTAACGCCCTATTTTATTACTTATTTATTTTATTGAGATTAGATGTCTTTTTATAATTTAGTTGATATATTTTTTGAGTGATATTTTGTTATGTTATATGTTGGTATTTATTAGTATAATATATTTGTTATTTTGTGTAGAAATATATATGTTAACTGGTGTAGAAATATATTTGTTATTTTGTGTAGAAATATATTTGTTATTTGATGTAGAGATATATTTGTTATTTGGTGTTAAAATATTATATACATATATATTTTGATGAAATATGCTATTATGTGTTATTTAGTGGGAGAATATATTTAGTGGAAGAATATATTTAGTGGAGAAATATATTTAGTGGAAAAATATAATTATTTAGAATAATGAGGCTTTGGGGCAGAATTGGAAATAAGGGAAAATAAGTAGGTTAAGGATTTATATATATAGAGGAGAGTTAGAGTTAGAAAATAAGGATTATGTGCAAACTGTTTTTGGGAGAAAGAGGAGAAACCTAAAGAAAGAGGAGAAACGAAGAGATGAGAAGAGTCAGAGAAGGAGAAGTTTGTAGAACCTTGCTGTCAATTAATCTAAGGTAAGGGTGGGACTAACCTTCTTTAATCATAATTATATGGTTCTGAAATAGGGTTTAACATGTTTGTTGTTGTTTTATTTTGATGATTAAAGAAGTTAGGGTTTTGAATTGCAATTTAATTGATGAAATTCGTGCTCTAGTTGTAGTGATATGTTTGGGTATGTTAATTTGTTGATAAATGAATTGTTGATGATGAAATTGCATGCTCTTGGTATATGTATTTGAATACTTGATGAATTATGCTCAATTGATGAATTATATTATGTTGTTGTTGATTGTGATGATTTTGAATGAATGTGAAGTTTGAATAATATAAGTTGCTTTTTCTGATTTTTTTTCATCTCTGCCCCGAATTTTAAAATGAAAACTGGTATTGATCCGTGCAGAATTGGTCTTAAGTGTAAACACAAAAGTTGTAGGTATGGATGTTAGCTTTTTAATGCCGTTGGTCTGATGTCAAAATGATTTATAGAACTTGAGTTATGATCAAATTACTGCACGTAGGTCACAGTGAATTTTTATGGACTTCTGCACAACTTTTTCGAATTTAAAATGAAAACTGGTATTGATCGGTACAGAATTGGCCTTTTGGTGTAAACATTAAAGTTTTAGATAATTTTGTTAGCTTTCCAGTGGCTTTGGTTTGATGTGAATATGATTTTTAGTTTTTTAGTTATGATGAAAATACTCCAAGGAGGTCTTAGCGAAATTGTACGGTGACAACATTCTCTGTTTCATGTTTTTGCGTTTGTTTCACATGTTTCTGTTCTAAATTAGTCTTTGGTATAAACATGAAAGTTGTTGATATTTGTGATATCTTTCTAGTAGCTTTGGTTTGACATGAAAATATATTGTGGATAATTTATTATGTTTTTACAAAGATACATAGTGAATTACTGTTGTTGTTTAAATACGATGTTATATGATGTTGTTTATGATTGATGAATATGATGTTTTATGATGTTGTTCATGATTTATGAAGTATTATATGAAGGTATATGTTATTTAATATGATGATATAAGATGTTGTCTATAATTGATGAATTATGATATTATCATGATAAGATGTTGTTGTTGTCGTTGTCACTGTTGTCGTCAATGTCATTAAGTTGTAAGTTGTTGTTGATGTCGTTGAAGTTGTTGATTTGTTGTTGAGTCCATGCATACATCATTCAAGTTGAGGGCTTGATGCCCTGGAGCTTTTGCTTAATTATGTTGGGGGCTTGATGCCTTGGAGCCTTTGCTCAATCACGTTGGGGGCTTGATGCCCTGGAGCTTTTGCTCAATTAAGTTGGGGGTTTGATGCCCTGGAGCCTTTTTACGCTCAAATATGTTGGGGGCTTGATGCCCTGAATTGGTACCACATGCATTTGCATTATCAAGATGGTTTTAAGAAGTTGAAGTTGCATAGTCGAGTCAAAGTCGTCAAGTTGATTAAGTTGATTAAGAAGTTGTTATTATTGATGACTAATTATGAAGTTGTTTATGATGATGCTATGATTTTATATGATTATTAATATGATATGATGATGATGTTTATGTTGTTAAATTCTGTTGAAGAATTATATGCTTATTATTAATGAATGTGAAATCTCACCCCTTCTGCTTGAAAATGTTGCTCTTCGTATGGGTAACTTGCAGGTAACCAAGATTAGTCTCGGTCGTGAGTGGACTCCTCACAAGTGTGTCCTAGGTGCTCTGATACGTAACGGGATGAGAATTTTGTTATTGCTTTTCTGTTCCTTACGTATTAATTTCAGAAGCTTTTCAAGAATTATTGTTGAACCAAGATTTTATGAGATTTTATGTTGAGGCCCTTGTGCCAAAGATTATTTAAGATGTTGAAATATTTCTGCTGCGAAGTTTTAAATATTACGTTGTTGGATTTTTGAAGGATAAATATTTATTTATTCCGTTTACGATTTTAAGAAAAGAAATGTAACATTCCGTTTACGTTGAGAAACTCTGATTTATTTTTGAAATTTTTATGTTGGGAAAACGGGGTGTTACACTAATCAAGTTGGAACATTACAAAGATCCAGAGATACTAGATGGAGTTCCCATTTCAATTCAATATGCAGCCATTTACGTATGTATAATGCCACTATTTCTGTTCTTGAAGATTATGCGGTTAAAGGATCGAATGTTGCTCAAAGAGGTGATGCTAAATATGCTTTTAATGTAATGATGTCATTTGATTTTGCTTTTATTCTACATGTGATGAAAGAAATAATGGGAATCACTGATAGACTTTGTCAAGCTTTGCAACAAAAATCCCAAGACATTTTGAATGCTATGTGTTTAGTCTCTAGCAAAAAAGCACTAATTCAAAATTTCAGGGACTCTGGCTGGGATTCTCTTCTAGAAAAAGTCAAAGTGTTTTGCGACATCCGTCTCATTCAAATTCCTGATATGAGTTCTTCTTTTTCTGATTTAATTCGATCTCGTCGTCAACAGGACTCTATGACAGTTGAACATCATTATCATGTAGACATATTTAATGCCATCATAGATTTTGAACTAAATGAGTTGAATTGTAGATTCAATGAGCAATCAACTCAGCTTCTCATGTTGAGCAGATCTTTAAATCCCAATGATGCATTCAAGTCATTTAATGCTGGTGACATTTGTAGTCTTGTTGAGAAATTTTACGATTCAGATTTTTCTATTCAAGAAATGACTCAGTTTGAGTATGAGGTGCAACGCTATGAGTTTGAGGTGCTAAAAGATGTTAACTTCCAGAATTTGTCAACTATTGGTGAATTATGTCAAAAATTAGTTGAAACAGGGAAACCAATTTCGTTTCCATTGATTGATAGAGTGCTCCGACTTGTTTTGACTCTTCCTGTGTCAACAGCAACAACAAAACGTGCATTTTCAGCTATGAAACTTATAAAAACAAGGTTGCGCAACAAGATGGAAGATGATTTTCTCAAAGATTACATGGTTGTTTATATTGAAGACGAGGTTGCTGCAAAATTCACATCAGATATGATAATTGATGATTTTGACTTCATGAAACCACGACGAGTGTAACGCCCACTTTGATATTTAATTATTTTTATTAAGTTAGAGTCTATTTATGTGATTTATTTTAAATATGTGAGGTGTTGGTATTTTATTAAGTGGCTTTATTCTATTATTTACTATAATATGAGAATTATTAGAGTAAGTAGATTTGGGGGGTTAGAATAGAAAGAAGAAAGAGTTATTGGGCCTAAACAGATTTAGGAAGAGTATTTAGTATTATAAATAAGGAAGCTTAGGTTAGAAAGAGTTTTTACGTAAAACTGCTTTTTGGAAAAGAGGAGAACAAGGAGAGAAGAGAAGAGGCTGCATCGATTGTTAAGGTAAGGGTGAGACTAGCATTCAATACTATTATGTGTATGAATATAATGATTAGATTTAACGAGTTGTAGGAAGAGTTTGTGAGGATTAAGGAATTAGGGTTTTAAGTGAAGAATTGAGGATTAACCGATAAAAAGTTGTTAGATTGATGTAGAAACTGTGTACAGACCTTAGATAATCCATAGGATGATTATTGGATGTAGTTTTGAGGTTAGAACCATGGAATTGGATGAGATGTTGGTGAGTTTAAGAATTAGGGTTTAAGAATTGTAATAGGTTGTTAATATATTTGAGAACCCTTTGAATTTGCATACAGTATGTTGATGAATAATTAGTGTTCTAATGATAGGGTAATTATGGGTAATGATTAGGGTCAAGTATGGAGAGTATTGGATCGAAAACGGAGTCGAAAAGATTTCCCCAAGGCGAAATCGCAGCTGAACTGCGATATTGCTGTCAATGTGCAAAACACGTTTTTATTGTCTCCGTTTGACAAGTTTAAGTTTTGAACTGGGTTTAGGTGTAAACACGGAAGTTGTAGTGAAATTCTAGTGTACTTGTTTTATTAGGTTCTGTCAGATGTTTAAACGTTTGCGATGTTCCGATTAATGTTTCAACATCATGCGATAAACAGAAAATAAAACAAGAAAATAAAGTGCAGAAAAATAAAGAACACAGGAAGTTTGTTGACCCAGTTCAGCACAACACGCTTACATCTGGGGGCTACCAAGCCAGGAAGGAAATCCACTAGTGTAGTCCTTATTCAATAGCTCTCAGCAAACTCCTCGTTTACACTATATGACCTAGGACCTACCCGTCTAGACTTCAACCTAGGAACTCCTAGATCTGAGATCCCATCTCACTATCCTAATGGTCAGTCACTGCCCCAGTGACCTATCAGACCTCAAACACAAAAGATAGAAGTTACCTTCCAACACAAACAACCAAACCTTGTTTCACAACTTCGGTTTGATGCACAAGAGTATCAATACTCACAAAACTAGTCCTAAAAAAGTATCTAAACACGACACTAGCAAGAACACAGTAAAGATCCTAAACCTGCATCACAATCGATACAAGAGTAGAATACATGAAGACTCAAACCCTAAAAATCTAAACTTTTTAGCGTGACGGCTTGATTGAATAATTAGGTCTTCAAGTCTTCCTTTTATACTGAAGCAGCTTGGGCTAAATAATCATTGGGCTTCAGTAAACTTGCAGATCGGTTCAGCAAACCTGCAAAACAGAATCAGAAACAATTCTGGAAAGTCCAAATATGTCGGAACCTATTAGGAAACATTCCAAATCGTAACAAATATTTTCCTAAAATAAATTATCTATTTTAGTAATATTCCATAGCTGATTCTAATAAGATATGCGCGTTACTTGGTCAGTAAGTAAAGGAAATATGGTTTCCTTAATGGATAAACTACGCGCGTACAAATAAGGCAGAACCCAGGCACATTGAACCATGCCAGGATGTTGGAACATTGTATCCAACATCTCACAGAGCTGCCTAACCACATGCTGGAACATTGGTTCCAACTTACAGAACAAGGATATTTGTTTTAGCAATAATGCAGCCAATACAAATACCCAACAATCTCCCCCTTTGGCAAATTTTTGGCTAAAACAAATTAAGCCCAATTCTTATGAAACTGAGGGATACATAAAAAATACCATTCCTCCAAAAGCATGAGCACACACCTATGAAGAAACAGCTAGAACACAAAATCCAAAGAGACACCATAGATACACTTCCTCAAGTCATCACGAACACATATTCAAGAAGAAGAAGTAGCAGATAGTATCACTCTTTGAAGAAAAACAAAGTGTGCATACATAGAATACCTCTCAGATCTTCAATCACAGCTTAAGCTGGCAGAGGTATTACACTAGATCAGAGACATGCAGCAGCGGATCAGATCAGTAGCATAATCTCAAGAGCTAAGGAAAAATAAATTCCTGAGCTACACCTAGGGAACCTAAGTTCTTGTACAGAGGATGAAGAGAGAACCAATTTCTCTCAAAAGCAGAGGAAAAATAAATTCCAAAGCTACAGTCAAGGAAGATAACCTCCAACACAGAAGTGGAGAGAAGCAAGATCTCTCAAGAGCAGAGGAAAAACAAGTTCCAATGCTACAGACATAGGATGTTCCAACATCCTTTAGCACATCAGACAGGAGTACCTGCCACACACAGAGGCAAGGGAAAAAATAAATTTCCCATACCTACAGAGTACTGTCACCCACCAACCATAGAAGCACAAAAACCTAAATTCCTATACTTACATGTGACAGACTAGGATGTCTTCAGATACCTATCACCAACAGCAACAGAAGTCAGGAAACACAAGTTCCCAAACTTACAAGTGATAGATGCAGATGTTTAAACCTTTGACTCAACATCCTTCAACCAGCTTGGACTTAGCACAAGCACACATAGAAGTAGCACTCCCCCTGAATATAAGATCTCATGAGTGACTACTTACAGGAATATTCCAATACTCCCCCTGAATACATGCATACTGAAAATCTGAACAGATAAACTCCTAATGCATAGACATAAAAGATTCAGGATCTGGACACAGATATTCAAGGAATATTCACAAACTAGCAACCATCAGCAGATACATGCTAGGAGACCTATCAAGGGTCACACACATCAACTTTGACTTTAAGAAGTCATTCAGACAGATTCCATAATATAAGCCAGAGGTAGGAAACCTGTACACTAAGAATCCTAAAATAGACTCTCAGGATTACACCAAGATGTTGCAGCTTGAGTGCCAACATTTCCACAGAGTCTCAAAGACATGTTCCAACCTAGGATAGAGCATTTGCAGGGAACATGTACAACATCTGAGAAAGCCAGAATTCTCAGAAGCAGAGAGATGTTTTAGCACAAGTGCTAACATCTACACTAGTCTTCATAGACATGTTCCAACATATCATAGAATGTCAGCAAGGAACATGTACAGACAAAATAGCTGAGAACAGATTCTCAGACTAACATGAAGACCTAACAAATCATCAAGATGTTGCAACATAAGAGCCAACATCTACACATAACCTGAAATAATTGCAACAGAAATGCAACAACATAGAGCAGCAACAGCAGAAGTCATAATCGAAAACAGGCATATATAGATACATGCAAAGCAGCACATATACAGAAAGGAAGTATAAGAAAAGAAACATCAATATCAATTTTTCTTCCCCTTTTTAGTCACAAAATATGCCAAACAGAGATAAATATCACTAGAGGGATAGACCAGAAGAATGATTTCAGAATTGCAGAGTACTAGTAGAATACCAAAAAATAGGCACACATAGGTGCACAAAAGTTCAGGGCATACCACACAAAATAAAAACATCATTCAGCAGTTCCAGAACTGCTATCAGAACCCCCCTTGTTGTCCTCATTATCATTTTCTGCTTTATCTACTCCTTCTCCATCCAAGGAGTGAATCATCAGTTCAAACTGAGCTTTTCTTTTATCCATCAAGACACAAGTGTCTTTAAGTGCCGCTATAATCTCTTGCTTTGTCATAGTAGGTGTACTTCCAGATGTTCCAACAAGGTCTGAAACATGATCAGTACCGACACATTTAGGGTACAAGGTAAGAGGTTGTTCCCTCTTTTCTGGAACATCAGCAACAGTTATAAGTCCTGGATGTTGTTTTAACATAACGCCACACAGCAAAGTAGGAAAAGCAATGGGACACCTTACAGCATCAGTTTTAGCATGCTTGACAGTTTGTTCAAAGATGTACTGTCCAAAGTTCATTTTAGTCTTAGTGCCTACACAGAAGATAAATTTTCCCAAACTTATAGCAATATCAGAGGTATGATTTGTTGGAACCCAGTTGGATGCAGCTATTTGATTGAGAATAACATATTTAACTGACAGCTTTCCAGAGGAAATTTTTCCCTTTTTAGGCCAAATTCTTATACGATCAGCAGTGATTTCTCTACACATCTGGTTATTAGTTACTTTCAGCTCAGCATCATTAATCTCTTCTATCCCCAGAAATCTGTTGATGATATCAGGAGAGAAGTTGACACATTCACCCTTAACATACACCTTCTGATAATCCTGACTCAGAAAATTATCACAGTCTCTAGGCATATTTACCAAGAATTCTCTTACTAGTTTTTCATAGCAATTACCAATATTGCACACAGTTTTCAGTAGCCCTGCTTCTTTGATCATACTAATTACTTGTTCCATTTCCACAGCTTCCTTGCCTAGTTCTCTCTCCATAGCCAACCTTCTGTGAAATATGTACTTCCATCTTAGTGCATTTTCAGGAAAGTGAAATGATACCTTATCAATAGGTACATTTGAAACAGTCTTCACAACTTTCCTCTCAGCAACCATATTTGAAGTAGATACGTTAATGTTTGACACATCTTCTTCAACATAGTAGTCAGACTCATCTTAAGAACCCACATTCTTCCTCCTTGTTCTTCTGTCAGTAGATTTCACTTTTACCTTGCTCCAACTTTTCTTGGGACCGATACCAACAGTCTTGTTCTTTGATTTTGGAGTTTCACCCTCATGGTAGACTACCTTCCTTTTGTTACTCCTAAGTCTTTTGCCTATACATTCAACTTCTCTCTCTGGAGTTGAAATGTCACCAGATACTTTGTCATGATTGCTCACCAGGTCCTTTTTGACCTTATTTGCACATATATCTTTTTCTGGACCAACTTCAATCCTGATATGTTCCTTTTTCTCAGGAGAAGTTTTGTTAACAGGAAGTTCAGAAGGAATTCTCTTGTCTGAGTTAGTCTCCTGATTTGACTCATTATTATTAAGGCCTCCATTAGTCTTACACCCAGATTCTACATTTCCTTTAGAGTGGACAATAACAACCACCCTATCAGAATTCTCTTTCTCTGCTGAAGTGGTCTCAGAACTAGAATTCTTATTTTCAACAGTGATAGCAGTAGACTCATGGTTATCAAGTTTACTCAAGGATGTTTCATCATTTCCCTCAACATTCATGTCTCCATGTTCTTGTGCAGGAACATTAAAGTTTGTCACCTTACCATCATTAGAAGGATCCATGTCTATTAACACAGTTCTATTTAAAGCTCACAAGTTCTCCAAAACTGACTTTTCACTAGATACAGATATATCAAAAATCAGAGAGGCATTAGAGTTACCTTCATCATTCTCAGAAGAGGAAGTAGTTTTGAGGAATCCTTTAGCATCAATATTGTTAGCATCCTTCACACAAGTCTCAACATTGGGTTTGACAGCAGTAGTAACACATGGAGTTGCTTGGTCAACCATACATAAGGTTGTCACAGGTATTCCCACATCAGATTTATCACGTTTCTTCTTCTTTGGACTGGAGTTAGTGGGTGATTTCCTTTTAACCTTTCTGGGAAGAACAGTAGTGATTGGTTCGACCATCAAAGGAACTGAAGTGTTGGTTTCTTGGTGTTCAGTTGCCATGGCTTGTTTGAGAACAGGGTCTGAGTTTTTGCTGGTCTGAAACTGTTGGTTCTGATTGGTGAGAATGTAAGGATGAGCTGTTTGAAAAGGGTAAGGTACAAAAGGTTGTATGTATTTGAACTTGGGAGGATTGAGAGAAAAGGTAGAAATAGGGAAGGAGTTTCTGTGTGTTGTTGGTGTGTTTATGTGGGTTTGAGGCTGAAGAACCGGATTAGTGTGTCCTAATGAATGTGGAACCATGTGCACAAAGTTGTTCAACTCCTTAAGTGGACAGATTTCAGGTTTATCATTCAAATCAACAGGTAGCCTGTCTTTCAAGTTTTTAGCTACAATACTACTTGATTGTTCCTTATGAGTGCAGAAGAACTGATTAACCTTCTTATCATACATTTCATCAGGATGTGACCTATTATATTTATTGAAGGTGATTAGATGTTCCAACATCATGTTTGACATACCAGTTAAGTTACCTGTCAGACCTATTTCTTGTGGTGCCCTCAAACAGTTATTTCCCTCATAGTTTACACCCCTTGGTGCTACACCTTTTTCAATATGAGGCAACACACATTCACCAACAGTTGGAGTTGTTTTACCAGTTTCCCTTTTTACCTGATTCATAGCTTGACTAAGATGTGAGTTCAACAGAGTTACCTTGTGATTTAATTCTGAAATTTTGGCTTGATGACTGATCCTATCATTCTCCAATTTACTGGTGATATTTTTCTGCTCTTCAAGTTGTCTGCATGCGTTGTAGTTTCTTTCCGCAAGACATTTGTAGGATGCAATGAGTTCAGCAACACCCAAGTCTTCTACACATGAGTCAACATCAGGAACAATCTTGCTAGTCAAGGCTGCTATGTGCTTAGCATATTCTCTTTCTCCATCTTCTTCAGATTCATCATCATCAGACCAGGAGGCAGTCAAGCTCTTCTTCTGCTTCTTCAGAAATGTGGCACATTCTGTTTTGATATGTCCATACCCTCCACATTCATAACATTGAACTCCTTTGTAGTGAGAGTCTACTCCTCCATCAGGTCTTGCCACCTTCTCTTTGCTAGACTGATCGTCAATGTTGGGACGGATGTTCTGATCATTTGGCCTGGACCTTCTATCAATTCTTCTTAAAATCTTCTTGAACTGTTTCCCAAGAAGTGCCAGTGAATCTGCCATGTCTTCATCATCTTCTTGCTTTGCTTGTGACTCATCAGATTCTACACAAGAAGCAAAAGCGATACCTTTGCCCTTTTTGTCAGTTTTGCTGTTGACAGTTATTTCAAAGTTTTGCAGAGACCCTATCAACTCATCAACCTTTAAACTAGATATGTCCTGAGCCTCCTCAATAGCAGTGACCTTCATGTCAAATCTCTTAGGTAGAGATCTGAGAATTTTCCTCACAAGCGTTTCTTCAGAGACTTTCTCTCCAAGGGACTCAAAAGAGTTTGCAATGTCTAGGATATTTAGATGATAATCCTGAATGCTCTCATCTTCTAACATTTTCAGATTCTCAAATTTAGTGGTAAGAAGTTGGATTTTAGCACTTTTTACCTTAGTTGTGCCTTCATGTGCAGTTTTGAGAATCTTCCAAGCATCCTTAGCCATAGTGCATTGCTTGATTAATCTGAACATATTTTTGTCCACACCATTAAACAGAGCATTCAAAGCCTTTGAGTTTCCAAGAGCCAATTCATCTTCATTAGCACTCCATTCTTCTTCTGGTGTCAACACATCAGTCATGTTGCCATCAGCATCAAGTTGTACAGGATGTTCCCAACCTCTCAGAACCGCCTTCCATGTTTTGCTGTCAATGGATTTGAGAAAAGCACACATACATGATTTCCAATAGTCATAGTTAGATCCATCCAACAGAGGGGGCCTGTTTACAAATCCACCTTCCTTGTCCATAGTGCTAGAATAAAACTCCCTGGAGCTCACCCTAAAACAGACAGGGTGCCTGCTCTGATGCCAATTGAAATTCTAGCGTACTTGTTTTATTAGGTTCTGTCAGATGTTTAAACGTTTGCGATGTTCTGATTAATGTTTCAACATCATGCGATAAACAGAAAATAAAACAAGAAAATAAAGTGCAGAAAAATAAAGAACACAGGAAGTTTGTTGACCCAGTTCAGCACAACACGCTTACATCTGGGGGCTACCAAGCCAGGAAGGAAATCCACTAGTGTAGTTCTTATTCAATAGCTCTCAGCAAACTCCTCGTTTACACTATATGACCTAGGACCTACCCGTCTAGACTTCAACCTAGGAACTCCTAGATCTGAGATCCCATCTCACTATCCTAATGGTCAGTCACTGCCCCAGTGACCTATCAGACCTCAAACACAAAAGATAGAAGTTACCTTCCAACACAAACAACCAAACCTTGTTTCACAACTTCGGTTTGATGCACAAGAGTATCAATACTCACAAAACTAGTCCTAAACAAGTATCTAAACACGCACTAGCAAGAACACAGTAAAGATCCTAAACCTGCATCACAATCGATACAAGAATAGAATACATGAAGACTCAAACCCTAAAAATCTAAACTTTTTAGCGTGACGGCTTGAATGAATAATTAGGTCTTCAAGTCTTCCTTTTATACTGAAGCAGCTTGGGCTAAATAATCATTGGGCTTCAGTAAACTTGCAGATCGGTTCAGCAAACCTGCAAAACAGAATCAGAAACAATTCTGGAAAGTCCTAATATGTCGGAACCTATTAGGAAACATTCCAAATCGTAACAAATATTTTCCTATTATCTATTTTAGTAATATTCCACAGCTAATTCTAATAAGATATACGCGTTACTTGGTCAGTAAGTAAAGGAAATATGGTTTCCTTAATGGATAAACTACGCGCGTACAAATAAGGCAAAACCCAGGCACACTGAACCATGCCAGGATGTTGGAACATTGTATCCAACATCTCACAGAGCTGCCTAACCACATGCTGGAACATTGGTTCCAACTTACAGAACAAGGATATTTGTTTTAGCAATAATGCAGCCAATACAAATACCCAACATGTAGGTATGGATGTTAGTTTTCTAATGTCGTTGGTCTGGTGTCAAAATGATTTATAGAACTTGAGTTATGGTTAAATTACTGCACATAGATCACAATGAATTTTTATGGACTTTCTGCTCAACTTTTCCTAATTTAAAACGAAAACTGGTATTGATCGGTACAGAATTGGCCTTTGGTGTAAACATGAAAGTTTTAGATAATTTTGTTAGCTTTCCAGTGGCTTTGGTTTGACGTGAAAATGACTTTTAGTTTCTGAGTTATGATGAAAATACTCCAAGGAGGTCTTAACAAAATTGTACGGTGACAACATTCTTGTTTCATGTTTTTGCGTCTGTTTCACATGGTTCTGTTCTGAATTAGTCTTTAGTATAAACATGAAAGTTGTTGAAAATTGTGATATCTTTCCAGTAGCTTTGGTTTGGCATGAAAATATGTTGTGGATAATTTATTATGTTTTTACAAAGATGCATGATGAATTGTTGATGTTTAAATACGATGTTATATGATGAATTGTTGATGTTTAAATACGATGTTATATGATGAATTGTTGATGTTTAAATACGATGTTATATGATGAATTGTTGATGTTTAAGCACGATGTTATATGACGTTGTTTATGATTGATGAATATGAAATTATGGTGTGAAGTCGTTGTCGTTGTTGTTACCACAGTTGTCGTCAATGTCTTCAAAATTGTAAGTTGTTTGTCGATGTTGTTGAAGTTGTTAAGTTATCAAGTCGTTATGAAGTCGTCAAGTTGTTAAGACGTTATGTTGTCAAGATGTTAAGATGTTAAGAAGCTATAAGATGTTCATGATGTTTCTAAGATGTAAGATATTGAGTCCATGCATACTCATTTAAAGCGACGAGGGCTCAAGCCCTGGAGCATTTGCTCAAAAGCGACGAGGGCTCAAGCCCTGGAGCCTTGTGCTCAAAAGTGACGAGGGCTCAAGTCCTGGGAGCCTATTTATGCTCAATAGCGACGAGGGCTTATGCCCTAGAATGGTACCACATGCATTTGCATTGTCAAGACGTTTTAAGACGAAAGAGTTGCATAGTCGAGTCGAGATGATTTAAGACGAAGAGTTGCATAGTCGAGTCAAGTCGTTAAGTTGTGATGTTTGAAGAAGTATCTAATGATGTATTATGATTAAGGTGATATATGATGTTATGACATACGATGATATAGGAAGATGATATATGATGTTTATGTTTATGATTAAGATGATATGTGATATTTATGATTATTATGATGATGATATTTGATGATGCTTATGACTAATGTTTGATGATATATGAAGATGTTCATGATTATTATGTCGATGATACGTGATGATGTTTGTGATATTATTGTTGACATGTGATGATGTTTATGACTAATGTAGGGAGATTAATGATACTAGTTAATGAAGTTTAAGATGTTAGATATAATTGTTGAATTATATGCTTAATATTATTGTTTTGTGAATCTCACCCCTTCTGCTTGAAAATGTTGCTCTTCGTATGAGTAACTTGCAGGAAATCAAGATTAGGTGTGGTCGTGAGTGGACTCCTCACAAGTGTGTCTTAGGTGCTCTGATACGTAACGGGATGGGGACTTTGCTAATGTTTTCTATTCCTTACGTATTGTTTTACGAGATTTATGATTAAGTTACTGGATTTGATTTGTTCAAAAAAAAGTTACTGGATTTGAACTAATGATATGTTTTAAACTATTATGAGACTTTTATGATGAGACCTTTTGTGCCAAAGACTATTTTTAGGTGTTGAATGATTCCGCTGCAAGATATTAAGTACTTTGTTGATTGAATTTTGAAGGATAAATTATTATTTTTTCATTTCTGATTTTTATGAAATGTGACATTCAGTTTACGATGAATTACATATATATATATATATATATATATATATATATATATATATATATTTGACAATATTAGCTTTTTTTTTTTTTTAGTAAATGACAATATTAACTTTGAATGTAGTTGTTTTTCTTCTTTAAATATGTAGTGCATTTGAGAATTTATTTTTACCTTTTAAACTTGGTCACCCCGATGTTTAAATCCTGGCTCCGCCCCTGGTCATTAGGTAAAGGTAACTAGTGTTTAAAATTGATCTACTGTAGAGTTTTATTTTAAGTTTTACAGGCAAGGTTATGACTTGGCCAGGGATGGTCTAAGGGCAAAGCAACACAAGTAAGGGCTTTAGGCCTCAAAATTTTGGGTGAAAAAAAAGGTCTCTAAAAATTTAATTTGGTTATAAGTATATTATATGACAGATAAATTACAGAAATTTGGATAGCTTAACTGATTACCAAAAAGCCCTCAATTACTCTTGATCATGAATTCAAATTTCAATCTCCACAAAATTGATTTTATATAAATATTCTGTTAAAAAAATATATTTGTAAAGGCCACATTAAAAATGTTGCTTTAGGCCTCTTAATCCGTTGAGCCGGTCCTGGACTCACCTCTATATATTTGTAGCTTATTTTTAGTATAATGTATTAAAGTATCTTAGTTTTTTTTACTTTGTTCTCCAAAACTTAATTGTCTTTTCTATTTTTCTGGTTTTTTTCTTTTTTCTTCTCTACCATTTTCACTTTAAGGTCATTTTCTACATATATATTGAGTTTTCTCAGAAACCATGTGAGAAGATACCGCAACAACCGAAAATCATAACTAGGCAAATTAACCGATCCTTAGCGTTTCATTTCATGTAAAGCAACCTTGTGATCTCCTACAAAGATTGCAAATGTGACTCTAGTTCTCGCTGAACCATAACTAGTACATGATCTGTCTATAGGATGGTAGTCATGGACAGTGACAAATTTTTTATTTTATTAATGAGTTTTTTTTAAGTTTTAAGTAATGAGTTAATTTCTTATAAAAAAAAATCGGAGAATGAAAAATTTGTCATAAGTAGCAATTTATAGTTAGAGTTAGAGGTGACAAATGGAAGGAATGGATGAATATGAATATAGATCATAATGAATGGATAAAAAAAAATCTATTAGTTTTTATTAGCCTTTAATTTTTCGTTTTAAATCCATCCAACTAATCTATTAAATATAAAATTCATCCAACCCATCTATTATTAGACTATTAATTGATGGATGAATATCCATTTGATCCATCAATTAAAGTTTTTTTTTGTTACAATGATAAATAGAAGAAACAACAAAACAAACGAAAAATTCTAACTACTCCCAGAGGAACAAAGTGTCATCGGTATCGCTTCTGAGAAGATTGATAAGACCAGCAAATGGTGACTCATGAAGAAAAAGATCAACATTAGAAGAAGCTTCAAGCTTTTCCATGAAGTTTGCACATTGAGTGTGAGAAACCATCAGATTGATTTGATGGAACCCAAATAAATTAGTAGATAAAGAATTCAGCCCAATTTTTTTTGAAAATTGTTGTTGACACATTTTAAAGGGCTGAAAAACACATGTAAATGACTCAAAAGCCCCGACGGCAGTTAACTGCCGATGAATTGCGAAATCCGCGTCAGTTAACTGCCGATGGAATCCATCGGCTGTTAACTGCCGATGCGATCTTGCTACAAATCTGGCAGAAGCTCTCTCATCCATTATTACTCTCAATCTCTAAAAAAATTATAATCTCTCTAAAAATCTCTCTACAAAACCCAACCAAATTTATTCAACAAAATCACAAGTAAGTAATCATAATGCTATTAACTTACATTTTAGTTGTTATAAATGTTTTTTTTTAGTTTTTGAGTAGATTTTGAGTAGATTTGTTTTATTTTAGTTTTTGAGTAGATTTACATGTTATAATTCATTTTTAGAGTAGAAGTAAGTGAAGCCTCTAGCTACAGTTTTGATGATGTTTGGTTTTGTATCTCTGATTGTTTTAGTTCATACCATGTTTGTCTAGCTTTTCTTTTTGATTAGACTATGTTAAAGCACCCTAGTGAGGCAACTTGTAACTGTCCATGTTTGTACCATTTCATTTGTGTCTTGTGTCTGCATGAATCGACTCATTCCTATTTGAATCGTCTCAAAAAAGTTTCCGACTTAGTATGAATCGATTCACACGTATATGAATCGATTCATGTTTAAATCGTATCACTCCTTTTTGAGTCGTATCATCAAACTCTCTGACTCTCTCTGAATCGATTCATTGTTATCCTGAATCGATTCAAACATCCAGCTGGGCAGCTTGAATGGTTTCATACATCTCTTGACTTGCATCAATCTTCATATATTTTCCTTCATCTGGATTTAATCTTCCTAATGTCTGAATCGATTCAATAGGTAATTGAATCGATTCAATCTGTTATTTTGGTGCGAAATTTGTGTCTTTTATCCCTCCTCTATATAAACACTTTTCCTTCTCAACTTCAAAGTATTGAATCATTTGCGACTATTCTCTCTAGGTCTAAAAAACTCATTGTTCATACATTCTTCAAGATTAAACACTTTTTCTTAGAATCACTTTGTTCTTTGTGTGCAGATTCTCTAGGGTGCTAGTAGGGATTGTAAGTTGGTTCTCTCAAGAAGATTGATTGGGCTTAATCAAAAAGGAAGTGAATAATCTCATTCCACCTCCAAAGGACTTGGGGGTCTTTCTAACCGTTCTTGAAGTCGAAGGGGGTTCGTTTGCCGGACGTAGCATTGAAGATTCGAGTGAAGAGTTCGAAGGAGTGCACGGGTAAATCAAGGATCCAAAGATTCAAGGAGCATCAAATTCAAGGGGTACTTGAAGTTTGGGGGAGTAGTTTACATAGGAGTTGAAGAATTAGGGATTTAATATGAAGGAACTCTTGTAAACATTGTAATCAACATTTGTTACATAGTGGATGACCTTGGTGAAGGAGTACTTCATCAAGTAGAGTAGACGTATCTCTAAGCGAGGATGAAATAGGGTGAACTACTATAAACACCGGTGTTCTCTCTCTTTCCCTATCCTTTTTACTTTTCAATATTGCTTGTGATTAATTGAATAATTGATAGGTTAATTGCTAGTATTGATCTAAGTAGTTTTTCATTGAAAATTGACCTAATTCATTGAGTTAGGTTTCATACAATTTGCTTAGATCAATTGATTGTTAAGTCTATTCAATTCATCAATTACACTTGCATTGTATTTTTTATTTGATAGCATATTATTCTTGTTCTTAGGTTTGGTTTAAAATTATGTATTGTTTTGTACCTTGTTCAATGATTGTTAATAATTGATTGTGTACAAAGATTTGTATCGTGAATCTCTCAATTCTAAGATAAAATCTTATTCCACATATATTTGCTATTTGTTGATTCATTAATTGTGATTGTTCAAGCTAATTTCAAATAGTCAATTTATTAAAATCATTTCTCACTAAATCTCCGAAAAGTTTTTCAAACGCGCTATTCACCCCTCCTCTAGCTTGGTAACCATCTAGCCATATAGACCAACAGTAAGTTGATTAATTTAGTTAAAATGTTTGCATGATGTTGATGTTATAGTTTAGAATTTTAGGGTTATTTTTAATTTTGGTGTTTTATATTCATTTTTTTATTTTAGTTTTAAAGTAGATTTACATGTAAGAGTATATGATTTATTTTAAGAGTAGATATAAGTTGATTAATTTTGTTATATTTTTTGCATTTTTATGTTTTTTTTAGAGTAAAACATTTTAGGGTTATAGTTATGATATTTAGGGTTTATGTATAATTTGCACTCCAAGTGTTTGATTAAATGTTTGAATGAGTTTTTCATTGATTGTTTTTAATTTCTTATTGTGTAGATCTGAAACAATGATCGATATGTTCGACGTTCATGCACAATTCAACGGTGGAGAACCTCAGAGGTTGAAGGTTCGACACCTTGGTGTCACGTTAAGAGGTATCAAGGATCAACTGAATGAATTCAACCAAGAAGTCAACCCCGGAGACACAAGGAGGGTGGAATACGTTCGCTATAACCTTCCAACGCTCGACAATTGGAGAATATCATTCATTCAGTGAGGAGCATGTTTTGGGAGCACAACATGTTCTAGTGGATCGATATGCGTGTAACGTTGCTAAGATCAACTGAAGATATTATCAACAGTTTGATTCCGCCAGAAGATCGTGATTAGGTAGGGAATGGACCTTCCAACTACAACAAATGTCTTACCTCTAAAATGTGGTAATTCAAACTTGTTAAACGACAGTTCTCAAGCATTCACCCGACGGTTCTATTGTTCCTTCCAAAAGATTAAATTCTTGTGCTTTGAGTATGAATTAATTTGGATAAAAAAAAAATTGACCCTTGCATTAATATAATGTTGTAGGTACCAAAGATGAAATATGAAGCTTGATGTGTGATGAAACGCTTACGGGACAAATTGGGTTTTTAAATGAAAAAGAAGATTAGTTTTCATTAATTTTTAATTGCAACTTTTAAATTTTTTTTTGAACTCAATTATTTCTTTCTTTAGGAAATGATTAATCTTAAAGAGTAATTTTCCATTAATTTATTTTAATAGTTTATCTTTCTATTAGTTTCGTTCAAGTAGTTTGTTAAAAAAAAATATTTTCATACTTTCTAAAGAAGTGAACATTTTCAAATAATGTTTAGGATGAAAATCCGAGGCGTTACAATGGGGATATGCACATCGCCCCACCTACCGAGCTAACCACACTCACCTCTCCATGTCCTTTTACATGGTGGGGAATCGAGAAACTATGACCTTTCCCTAAATTAGTGGGGAAGGTCAAATACCTAGTGGTCGTTGTCGACCACTCGATAGAATGGATTGAGGTGGAAACCCTCACAAAAATAACAACGTACCATGTTTCTTCAAAATAAACACATCACCAAATCCGGAGTACACACAATTGTAGTCACCGACAATGAGACTCAATTCACTAACGGAAAATTCCAAAAATATCTAAGGGATTTGAAAATCAAACACCAGTTCACTTATGTCGAACATCCCCAAACCAATAGGCAAACTAAATTCGTCAATCAAGTTATCCTACGAGGATTAAGTCGACGATCGGACATCACGAAGGGAACTAGGTTGAGGAGTTACATATTGTGTTGTGGGCTTATCTCAAGACTCTTCATTCAACCACTGACGAGTCCCCATTCTGTCTTACATACATAACATAAGCTATCTATGTTGTGACCATTTTTAAAATTAAATTTTGTACTTAAAAATATTTCTCAAGTTGAGACTTGGAAGATCAAAGTTAAAGCAGACTTCAAAACGTTCTGAACTGTTAGTATAAAACAAAATAACAAGGATAAATAATTATTTGTGTGATGTGCATGATGTAAGTAAAGAGTATAGGGATAGAAAAGAAGAACACACATAAATTATAGTGGTTCATCCAATGTGGGCTAGTCCACTCCTCACAACTTGTGAGATTTCCACTATGATGCTTGAGACAACCTTCTTAACTCCTGCACCTTACACCTTTGTTCCCTTGGAACAATTACAACCTGTATTCTGTAAGCCTCAGTAGGCTCACAACTTTCTTTGCTAAGTCACGCATGACTATACACTTTTTTTACTCAACTAACACTTTAATACCCTTAAAGCTAGATGAGATTTCTCTAACAAATGATTTGGAAGTTTGAATGAAATTGGATAAGAAGAAGAAGAGAAGAGAAGATTGTTACACACTCTTTAATATTTTAGGAATCTTTAGAGTTGATTTGTGCAATCAGTTTTGCTATGAAGCTTTAAACACTTTTAATAAGTTGTTTAAGCATGCTTGGAAGTTGTGTGCTTCAATGTTGAGTCTTCTGCCTTTTTTATAGAGTTTCTTGACCTCATGTAGTTGTTAGGACGTGTTCAATAGTCTTGTGCCACGTGTCCTAGTACTTTGCAACTTTTTCTTTAAAATCTGGAACAACATTCTGAACTTCAGTATGTTTCTGGATTCATCAGATGAACTTCAGAATGTTCTTGGGTTCATATGTATGAATGTCGGATTAGATTTTGGGTTCCTCATATCAATGTCAGATGAACTTCTGGGTTTATCCATGAACTTTGCAGATCTGTCTTGGAACTTGTGTAGGAGAGAGGAAAGTGGATCTGTCACTTCATACTCATGCTAGGGAATTTGCTGGTCTGTGTATAGTACCTGCTCCCATATGTGTCTAATTCTAATTGAATAAGACTTGAGCTTGCTTTTTACTTTTGCTTTTTACCTACTGTATTGTTAAGTCAGATAAAACATGTAGCTGGAAACGAACCTTATGAACTTAGAATGTTCATTTGTTTTACTTAGGATGATTTGTAAGACTTCCATTTCATGTAATCAAATCCTAATAGTAAAACATCAATGAAGTGTAGTATGCATAACATCTAGGATGATATTCTTAGAGGAATATTCCTAATGTTTTGTACTTCTTTTGTTCATTAGTCCTTAATGAATATGTCTTTTGACTTTTATCCAAATAGATGCCTCTATTGATCTAAGTCATAGTATTTTTCTGGACTTTTATTTATGTCACATATGTCTTGAATGCTCTTGATAATGTTCATAGATTTATGGGCTTGCTCTTGATAAACCATAAGAACAATCTTCTGAACTCTGACTGGGTTCAGAGGCTTTCATGTTCTTTGATTACTTAAATCTTTTTATGATTTATACTTTGTTCATGTCTTAGTTAAACACTCAAGAAGACATATTAAATACCAAGAAATTAATCAAAGTTTATTAATCATTTAATCATCAAGGTTTGTTATCTTTAAAATTAATTAGGGATTTTACATCAACAATCAAAAGTGAAGATGCATTAAAAGAAGCAGCCATTAAAAAAAAGATAATTGCTCGCCACAACAAAAAATTTGTAAAACAAGAATTCAAAGTATGTGATTTCGTCCTCCAACGAAAACAGAAGGACTCTAAGGAAGGCAAGTTTGCTACCAACTGGGGCGGGTCATACCGTATCTTTCTCAAAATGGGGATGGGAGCCTCTGGCCTCGAAGTAGGTCCTCGTCACTTTTCTATGAGAAACTTATGAGGTACTACAGTTGAATTAATTCACAAATTCCAAGTAGGTCCTCATCACTTTTCTACGAGCATTCGATAAATTACAAATTGCATTTTTAAAATTACCCATATTCCCTCAAAAAAAAAAAAAAACCCATATTATCATAAACATGTTACCGACCATCACAATCAAACAAAAATAAATGAAATGCACTACTCAAAGTACCAAACAGTCCAACATTAATACCATCCACAATGCAGCACCTCGTTTGGGTGCTAGAATAGGTTCCGATGGTACACGTCACTCGTTTAATAATTAATTTGGGTCTAATTAGTTTGCACCACCAAATAGATAGGAAAATTATTCTTCTCCCATATAGTTTTGCTCATTCCTAAACGTTGCATGTTGTTTTATATTTGAACAGAGAGAACACAACAATATTGTGTTTTCTTCCATTTCTAACCCAAACCTAATCGAATTTCTCCCATTTTTGCGATTCCCTTCAACTTTGATCAAAACAACATCAAGTTCTACTTCCATTACAAGTAAGTGTTCTCTAACCTTTTGCTTTGGATTTTTTTTTTTGTTTAAATGTTAAGAGTTTTTGTTGAAAATTGTGAAATTTATATTTTTAGGGTTGATTTGCATTTTGATTTTTGGATTGTTAATGATCAAATATTTAGGAATTGTAGTTTAGATGTTGTTTAGAGTAAGTTTGACTCCAATGTGGTAGTTTAGGGTTTAAAAATTGTTAGATTTTATATTCATTGAATATTGCACTCTAGGTATTAGAAAAAATGTTTCAATGTTTTTATTTTTGCATTGGTAATGATGAAAGTAGTTAGAAATTGAATTGTTAATGTTGATTATAGTGAGTTTGAGTGCAATGTGTCAGGTTAGAGATTGAAATGACATTGCCGAAATTGAACAGTTGTTGTTGATTAGTTAGAAATGACATAATGTCCTTATGAAAATCATTGATTTTTTTCTTTTAAAAATGTTACGTATATATGTCTGAGAGGCCGAACAGAGTGAGAGCAGGCCGGGAGAGCATGACACAAAGTGCACAGGCCGAAAAGGCGTCTGCATGCCCTCCTGCTCGAAGGAGACATGGCCTTTTGTTGGATTTTAGTTTAATTCTTATTAGTTTGCTGAAGATATTGACATTGAAGTGTCTTATACGTAGCGTAAATGTTTGCAAGTCTCTCTAAAAACTCAAAAGAATCAACTATATAGGTTTTCACATCAAATTTCTTCGTATATGATGAGTGCTACAAAAGGGAATGCATTTCTAAGATGTTTTGAGCTTGTTCATGCTTCTCTGCCAATTGAAACTTGTCAGTTGGCAGGGCAGTAGGATTGAGTTCAAAAGAATATTTTGGGATTCATTCCTCTTTTCTGAGTACTCATCATATATGAAGGGATTCGATGTGATAACCTATACAGTTGATTTGATACAGTGTGTTCTCTTCATTCTTTTGAGTTTTCAAAGGGACTAGCAAAATTTTACACTAAGTATAAGAAACTTCAATGCCAACATTTTCAATAAACTTTCAAGAATTTAATTTATACCCAATATCATGATGATACCACATATTTAGGGAGAATTTAATGTAATGTAACGTAGATGGAATTAAAACTAAATAAAATTGTGTATTTTTGGAATTGATTTCGTGTACTTGTGTATTTTTAGTTATGATTTATTTTGGATCATGAATGAATTGTTGTTACTGTTGTTTCTAAGACATGACTTGCTTTTAAAAAATGAACATAACATATTGTACGTTTGGGGTATTAAAAAAATAGCATCTTTATGGGAATTTGCAAAAATTGATGAAATTTTAACTTACCTAAAAGTAACATGACTTAAGTCACATTGACTTTGTACCTGCGTGACTTAACTCACGTTGACTCAACGTGACTTAAGTCACGTTCATGCTACTGAACATGACTTCGAATAACAAAGTCTCTAAAATAATTTTTTTAAGTCAACGATAAAATTTTGATACATATTTATATCCACCAAGATATTTTTACTGCACTTTTCTGTTTTTTTAACACTTTTGGCAATTCATAAAATTTCACTTCAAAAATTTCAGCAAAGCTTTCATCCGTTTGTACAACATTAACATTCAACAAATTCTAGTGCTCAATAGTCGCAACAAATTTTCATCAATCACATTTCGATTCCAATTCTGACATTTGTGTAAAAATCACAACTCAATGTATATATGCATCTGAATACCATGTATCATATGTCCATTTCAAGGATTTTGATGACACCAATCAAGATCATCTATTTGTCTTCCACTATATATGTTATTGACATAATAAATAGACGAATGAATGATTTTGATTGATGTCAAATCATATTCGTATCCCCTATCCAAAATTTGTTGATGGGTAATGTATTTATCGCTTTCTTTCGATTTTCCCTTTTTTTTTATTAAAAAAACTTCCCCTATTTGAGAAAGGATTCCATACACCAATCATTATTACATATATGAAGGTAAATACTGCCTCTAATCTTATATACTTAAACAACCAAGTGACATTTTAGTTTCTTTGTTACAAAATGTTTGGGTTATTCCAGTACATACGTCTAGTAAAGTCCAAATAGCATTCAAGAGTGTTTCCAAAAAGTAGTGCCTGTAGGTTCAAGATCCAACAGCAGCCCTCCTTTGAATTCCACGAAAGGGAAAGCAATTGGGTGATCGTTTGCCTTCATTTTCCACCTGTTTCAAGATAATCAAGTATTTTACTTTTAAGGGTCATGGGACACTTGTTAGGGATTCAAAAATGGAAACAGTTGAATGAAAAAGTTGTTTTTTTAATGTTTCAATGTGTTCAATACACAATTCCTAAGATATTTTCACTTTAAACATTCTATCAAGTGCTCTACAGACATTTGTTAGCATTTCCCTAATTTTAAGTTTAATAATATTAGCAATACTCTTTTCACAAAAAGGTTTCTCTTATAGGGTCTTTGATAGTAAATCTTTGCAGGTAAAATATTTGCAGTTTTCAAGAATATTGGTTTTACTATTTAGACTAGAAATGTTAGTGGCACAGTTTATTGTCTATTTATCTTTCATTCATGTGTAATTTTCTACTTTAAGTTAATAAATTCATATATGAAAATTTTTATAGGAATTTCAATATAATTTTTTTCTTAAATACATGATTTGTACTACTAATTTATCTTAATATGTATTGCCTAATTTATAGCTAGTATTGTAAGGTAAGTACCTATAATTAAGGACAAGATGATGAAGGAAGAATGCTATCTCCACTTTAGCTAGATCAGCACCAGGACATAGACGTGGACCACCACCAAATGGTGCAACTTTCTTGCTGCTCGAATTTTCCTCCTAAGAGAGACAAAATTAGATTAGATGTGCAATAGAGTAATAAACAAAAGCATATATGCTTGAGTTTGTCTAATGCATTAATTGCAACATACATTCCATCGATAGGGATTGAATTCTAATGGATTTTCCATAAGGTTAGGATCCAAATGTGGTGCTGACAAGACAGGAAGAACCTTCCACCCTGCTGGTATCACAAACTCTGCAAAAATTTCAAGTGTGAGAAAGTTCTTGTTATATATAAGATGGTAGAGCATTGATATCAAGATGTCAAAGCATCCACCCATTTGAAAAATATAAGAAAAGGAATGTAACTATATGCGTCAATGTGATATTGATATAACTTATAAGATACCGACACATGTATTACCAACGCAATGTTAATATGGAGTGTAAGTGTTGCGTATCAATGGACCGAGAAATGAATAAGGTCTTAAATAAATTTTAAATGGAGAAACTTGTTACACCTAAAAAATATATTTTTTGTTTTGTCCAAAAGTGTACTTTGAGACAAATTGTGTCGTTTGAAAGTATCCTTTTAAAATTTTGTGTGGTTCTTAAGAGAATGTGAGTGAGAAATCTTTTGAGGGCGTTTAAATAGACATTTTATAAGTGAAACTTCTCTCCTTTAAAAAAATATCATTTACAAGGTAAAATATTTTTTGAATCCCAAATATAAGTGGTTTGACCCTTAGACCCACCCTATCAAAAAGAGTATCATATATTTTCTTATTGTATCACAATTATAAAAGCTATAAACTTTACAAATACCTTTGAATTTGATATCTTGAACAGCTTTCCGGTGAAGATATTTGACAACATTCCCACATCTCATAGCTTCATTAATCACCTAGTGTCAACAATATTTTTAATACCACACGTGAGAAAGAACAAAATCATGAGGAGGAAAAATCATATACAAAGTCACTTAATATTTAATTGGTTGATAATTTCCTACATTTTGAGTGAACTGCATTTGCCTATAGTCCTCCCAGTTCAATAGCTCCCCTTCCACTTTACTTTTCCTTATCACTTGATGCTCTTCCTGCAAAGTTTTTCAATGGTTAATTTAATAAAATACATTTGATTAATATATATGGTTAATATAAAAAAAAAAAAAAAAAAGAATTCAATGATTCATTGTCACGTCATTTAATGAGTTTGAAAACATGATATGTCATATTAAAGAGTAATGCTCATTGTTACGGAAACGAAACACATGAAGTATTGTAGTCTCTTGAAAATTTGTTATAAAGTCTCACATCGGATAAGAGATGAACAAACAATGTGTTTATAAGTGAGGGCAATCGTCAGACTTACGTCCAACAACAATTTCTAAGATCCTACATCGGATAAGAGATCCTACCTCACACAAACCGGTTTTGTGAGGTAGTGTTAGGTCCAATCATGATTTCTAAGACAATTTGGCAAGGCAAAGTATCAATGAATGTTTCTGTAAATATTTTTTATTTTTTATATTGTCATTGTATATACATTAATCAAATTAGTGATAATTTTATAACATATATATATATATATATATAGCTAAGTACCTTTAAGCTTTCCAAAGCATTAGGGGCACCCTCAAGGAAATAGACAATCAAAGACAGAAGTTTTGAGGTTGTCTCATATCCCCCAAACAAAAGGTCCATAACAATGCTCACCATCTCTTCATCACATAAATTCTGCTTTGATAAAATCAAATCCAAGAGGTCCCCTCCTTCCACAGGTCCAGCAATATTAACTTTACGCCTCTCTATTATAATATCTTTGATAATATATGAGAGTCTTATTCTAGCCTAAAACAAGCCAAAAATAGGAAAGTCTCTTGTTAGAATCAAGACAAGACACTTTTTTTGGAACTTTGTTACTAACTAGTTAACTTATTTGTTAGTACCTTCACAGCTTTGGAGTATGTAGTCCCTGGAATATTTATTGGCAATGTAATGAA
Source organism: Medicago sativa (assembly GCF_051527215.1). NCBI lineage: Eukaryota > Viridiplantae > Streptophyta > Magnoliopsida > Fabales > Fabaceae > Medicago > Medicago sativa. The sequence continues at coordinate 31,611,439 of NC_140755.1, read as the reverse complement.
ACCCTTTATATAATTCTCAAAGTTCCCCAAAATCTTGATAGCTAGGGGATCATCAGGATTGATATTCAGAAGGTGCTTCAGCATAACATTGATGGAAAACTGTTACTTAGAAGAAAACAACATATTTCAGTCAGTAAAATATTATTATAATAGTCTTTTTCTTTTTTTTGAGTTAAATTATAATAGTCTGTTCTTCAACTTTTGTTGACCATATATATACATTATTTCCAAAAAAAAAAAACTTGTTGACCATACATTAATAAAAGTAACATAATATTTATTTTAGGAGATGTGATTATTATTGCATTACTATATTATATTATGATACTCAGTTCATGTACTAGTTGATTGACAATACAATTACAAAAATAACCTTATTTTTATTTATTTTTTGGTGAAAAAGTTAAGGCCTAGGCCAACTCTGTCATAGATAGGGTTGTTTTAAGATATGAGCCTTGTCCTTTTTAAATCCTGGCATGACTTGTTATTCAAATCTTTAAATAAGTAATTTTACATATTTTTAAATAGGTTATAACAAGATAATAAATCAATGAGATTAATATTACCTTTCGATATTTTATAACATATTTAACTCTACCCTACTTTAAAATACCCCGTAAAATATCGAAAAGGTAATATTAATCTCATTGATTTATTATCTTGTTATAACTTATTTAAAAATAGGTACAATTTACCTAAATGTTTAAAAAAGTTTTACTTTTCTATCTTTAAAAAAATAAATTGGTCTATCGTGTTTCTAACATAAGCTAGGATGTAGACTTGGTCAGTCTACCTGTTGTTGGTTTTTGGATGTAGGTGTTCCCAACTCTAGCTTAAAATTTGTCAAGTAATAAAAAAAATTAAAATTAAATTAAAAACAGAAACAGTCAGAATTTATATTTATATACAATATTTTTGCAAATGAAGCTTTATATTTTTTTTTTGAGGGAAAATGAAGCTTTATATATAAATTAGCAAAAAAAAAAAAAAAAAGCTTTATATTTAAGAAAGAAAAGAGGTAGTAGTTGATAGAAGCATGCATACCCTTTTAGCTTCTTTATAGAAAGCAACTTGTTTACAATTTGAACCCCATGAGTTAATCCTTGAGAGTGCAAGCATTTCAACAAAATGAAGGAAGTTGGATTCAGACTTTGATGCACTTACAAAACTGATGACGGTGCTTCTTAGTTTCTTGTGAAGTTCTCCTGTGACAAGAATTAGAGCATATTTCCCTAAGATTTTGTGCATTACCTTAGGGTAATCAACAGGGAATAGTTTCCCTTCATTTTGAAGAATAAACATGTTGAGCTCAAAGTCACATGAAACTATGGTGGGATAGCCAAATAGATGTGACTTGAAAACTTTGCCATACCTACATAACAACGATTGTTTAGTCATTTATACAACGATTCTTTGTTTTTGTGTGGCGGATATAGTTGATGTAGAATGAATTGAATCTTTAAAATTGATTTTAGTAAAATCGAGTTTTTTTTTTTTTTGAAAGGAAGTAAAATCGAGTTAAATAGTAAATCTTTGACTACATTTATATAAAAGTGAACTGAATAATAAAAATCTTTGACTACATTTATATAAAAGTGAACTACATAATAAATTTTGTGTCAAAAAAAAACTAAATAATAAATTTGAATAAAAACAATCTTAGAGTCAAAAGCTAAAATCATAGGTTCAAATAAAAATCAATTTTACTTGGAAATATGCAAATATGTCGAAATAAATTCTACATTTTGAAAATTAATTTTAAAACATCAAAATGTGAATCCAAACATACGCTAAACAACAAATCTCTTATACATGTTGTTTGGAGCTGGATTTAAAAAAACAGGCACACATGACATCAATTCTCCGCAAGATCAACAATACTTATTCAATTCGCGATTTAAAAAGACCTTGGTTATGAGGATTGTTACAACATTAGAGAAAAAAAAATGACTTCAAAGAATAGAAGGTGAAGGTAGAAAATGGAAATTTACCTAGAACAACGTTCTTGTAAGAAGCTTCCTAAGGAGTTTGATCTATGAGGCTTGAGGAATTCAAGAGTTTCTCCAATGAATGGCCACCCCATAGTTCCATGGGGCAATTTGTGTAAGGAACCTTGGTTGCTAAGATATTTAACAAGATAGGCAAAGGCTAAGATTGAGATGATAGCTAAAATGATGGTCATAAACTCAACCATGGTAGCTATTATAGATTCTCTTTATGTGAGTGAAGGATTTCAATTCTGCTTCAGATTGTTGGAACTTTGCAGCACCTTTTATGTGATTCTAATCTGTTCAGGGCAATATATAGATGTCCAAACCTATAGTTCTATTCATGTACTATGTAAATCTTTCAAACTTTAGAGCATGTTTGGTAAGTTTTTTTATTCTTTTGACTAAATGTACTAGGTAAATTTTTATACTTTGGATGAATCTTTTGACTAAATAATATTTTATGGGGACTAAAATCAAATGTTGGTATATTTAGGGGAACTATTTACTTATTTAGCCCATAATTTTATTTATTTATTTTTAAAGGTAAATTTATTAATTATGTTATTATAATTGGTAAACACTTTTTTTGGTGTGACCTATTTTTAATATACAATTATCCTCAAATTTAAATTCAAATCTATCCTACAATTATAGGGAATTTAAATACATAGTTAGTTTTTTTTATAAAAAAAAAAACTATGTATTTGATGTGATCACAAATTCATTAAGCATGTGAAAAGAAATATAAAAAAAGGCACTAAAAATGAATAGTAAATTTCTTAATTTAATTTCAAGCTACCATCTTACTCCCTCCGTTTCAATATGAGTGTCATTTTTGCCAAAATAATTTATTTCAACATAAATGTGACTTTTAGTTTTCAATGCAATAATAACTTTTTCTTTTCAATTATACTCTTCAATTAATATTATATACACTATTTCTAAGATATTATTTTTTAGGATAATTTGGTAAAATAATATCTCTCTTTCTTTTAATTAATGCATTTCTTAATATGTGTGTAAAAATATTAAAATATATTCATTTTAAAACGGATGAAGTATATTTTATTTGAATAAATTGGTTATTAGCGTTGGAATTTGGTTGGGCTGCTCACCCGAAGACACTACTGAAACGGCCAAATAGCCAATTAACTCAATTGATGCTAATTCATTATGAGCACATTTCTGCACAATATTCATTAAAAAAATGCAAAAATTAACTTTTGGCCCCCATAAAATATTTGTTTTAGTCTTTATAAAATTTTTAATTTTTGTAATTTTTAATGAAACTGTGCAGAAATGTGAAGTATATTGTAAAAAATTTCCCTAAAAAAATAGAATTTTTTAACAAAACATAAATTAAATATGAATTTTTAACAGTCAAACATATAAAAATTCATATTAAATTCATGTTTTATTTAAAAATTCTAAATATTTTTGGGAGAGATTCTTATAATATTATAAATTTTTCTTCAAAATTTTATTCAAAAATATGAATTCTACACATGAGTTTACTTTAAAAGAGGGACCAAAAATGCATATGGAAAATTTTCTAGGGACTAAAGTTGAAGAAAATTTTAGAGTGACTAAAATGAAAAGTTGACATATTTATAGGGACCAAAAACATATTTAACCCTAATACTTACAAGTGTTATATTTAATCGATCAATTTTGAATTTTCAATAAAAGACTATTTTTTACTACAACAAATAATTTATTCATCTAAAAGTTAAAAAAGAAATCAAACGTATATAATTTATTATCATTTTATTTTTTCTCAGATTTTATTTTTTATTTTAATTATTAGTTTATAATATAAAAAAATTGTTCACTTTTTCATAATTTTTAATGAAATTAATTCAATATTTCAAAGTTATATAATTATGAATGAACAGATAAATTATTATTAAAATTTAATGATATGTAGTTATTATTGGAATCCATTTAATAATTTATTTTGGGTGTTGGATTGGAGAGATTAGGTACTTATTATATACTCCCTCCGGTCCTATATATAAGAAAAAAATTTAAAAAAAAAATTGGTCATATTTATAAGAAAATATAACAACTTAAAGAGAAAAAAAAAAGTCTCACTCAAAATACACATAGTGCAATTTTCATCAAAATTCTACTAACCCTCCGGTCCTATTTATAGGAAAAAATTTAAAAAATTTTGGTCCTATTTATAAGAAAATATCACAACTTTTAAGGTGTGGTTATTGCTTAAAAGACATTTTTACCCCTTATTTAATGTTTGTATTTTTAATATTAGAGGGTTTATCTGTAAAAATATTCAAAAAGTTACACTAATTAATGAGTGTATTGGTTTTGATGTTTTTGGTTTTTCTTCTTATAATAAGGATTCAACATCACGAGAAACAAATTTATTCAAAAAAAAAAACATCACGAGAAACAAATATTTATTTGACAAGTATTCCCCTTATTATACGCATCACAACTCTGACCCGCGCAGAAGCACCCGTATTTTACTAGTTATTATTATCTTACTTACTAAAACTTAACCCCTAAAGCTAACCCTAACCCTAATATTTTCTCCCATGTTTCCCTCCACTTTTCTAAGCCATTGGATCTTGCACATTTAGGCGTCATTCAATTTTATCCATTGATCATATTTCATATTTATCTCTTCTATTTTCCGAAACAACTATTTCATATTTATCTCTACTTCCGAAACAAATTAGCCCTACAACTATTTCATATTTATCTATAGCCCTATTTTTCCGAAACAACTATTTCATATTTATCTCTTCTGTTTTTCGAAACAACTATTTCATATTTATCTATAACCCTATTTTTCCGAAACAACTAAAGCTAACCCTAACCCTAATATTTTCCCCCCATTTTTCCCTCCACTTTTCTAAGCCATTGGATCTTGCACATTTAGGCGCCATTCAATTTTAGCCATTGATCATATTTCATATTTATGTCTTCTATTTTCTGAAACAACTATTTCATATTTATCTCTTCTATTCTCCGAAATAATTATTTCATATTTATCTCTACTTCCGAAACAAATTGGCCCTACAACTATTTCATATTTATCTATAGCCCTATTTTTCCAAAACAACTATTTCATATTTATCTCTACAGTTTTCCAAAACAACTATTTCATATTTATCTATAGCCCTATTTTTTCCGAAACAACTAAAGCTAACCCTAACCTTAATATCTGCTTACTAAAGCGTATCCCCTAATTGATGGGATTATGAAAAGATCTTAACTTGATTAATCAAAGTCTCCTCCTTTTACACCCACCGCTGCACTGTCGACCAAATCCTCCATCGAACAATCGAATTATGTCGCGCACCCCCTGCTGTCACCATGCTAATCAATGGCACTCTGACTTTCCTTCGAACAACTTGGTGTGCTCTAACCCAAACCATCGCCAGCTGGTTGTTTTGTGAAAAAGTTACAAGAACTTGCCGGTTAGTTTTAATTGAAGTTTCTCAATTAGAATATTTTGGGTTGTAATTTGAGGCTAAGGCCACTTTTTAAATGATTTTATGAGAAAGTGGTTTAATGTTTAAACATATGTTGCAGTTCATAAAAAGGGTTACATGGACTTGCAAGAGGTAGCTAAGGAGGAAAGTGCATCATGCTCTTATGGAAACACTCTTCAAAAAGATCCAAATTTTACTTTACCTTGCACCTGGGCTCCTTCTGATCGATCTTTATTTTTGGTTCGAGGAGAAACTTATTTACAAGACCATCAAAAGGTATTTAATTTTACCAATTTTAAACTTATATGAGTGAAGCAAATAATCTCAACTATATATAAGAAAGTTAATAATTAATGTTACACATAACAAATTCTGTGTATGATAATATATATCATTGATTTTCTTATCAATGATCGATATTACATACTTTCCTTTCCACTCTAAAGTGGATTACTCGCTTCAGAGAAGCCAAATCCATCGTAGAATTAAACACACTCACACATGACAGTGCAAATTTTTCTTTTATAGGTCAAGGAAAACGACACCTTGATGCAATTTGTAGGTGCAGATTGGCTTCGATGTAAGACACGAGAAGATGATTTGAGTAGTCGTCCTGGTTCCATAGTTCAGGTATTTTCTTTTTCGTTTCATTTTCTACTTGAGTTAGAGAGTACTTATCATTGTCAAAATATTACTGCTAGAAATTTCTTATCATATGTGCTATGGATTTTTATTTATTCAGAAATATGCAGCAAAAGGTGGTGCAGAATTCTTTTTTGTTATCCACATACAAGTGAGTATGACCTTATATCTTGATTATATATTATTAATCACCTTTAAGTATTGGACTGTCAATTTACTTATACTGTCATGAATCAGATGCCAGGAAATCCCATGTATAGCATTGCCCTCTATTACATGATGAAAACTCCTTTCCATTATTGCACAACTTTGTTGAAGGAGATGATACTGATAGAAATTCAAGATTTAAGCTGATAACATATATTTCTAAGGTTAACAACATTCTAAGATTTCAGCTGCATTTCTTAAGTTCATTACAAGTATAAATTTGGAACAAAATTGTAGGATAGAGTTTAAATTGACACACTTTCAACAAATCAAAATCAATAATTTGTGACTATAGTAGTTATTATGCTTAAAGACAAACTTTTTTAATGATTTGACAATTACAATTAATTGGCAGTGTAAAAAAATCTTTACACATATAGTAATTACAATTACAATCAATCAATCATTCTAATTAGGTTTGTTTTTATTACTGTCACTACAAGAATTTTCCTTATTACTGGTGGAAATAATCCCCCAGTAATGCAAAAAATCCCTCAGTAATACGCATTACTGGCGGATTCGAGTCCCTCAGTAATATGAGCGTCAGAAATGTTACTGGCGGAATTTTCCCTCAGTAATGGGGAGTTAGTTTTGACAAAGCATTACTGGCGGATTATTCCGTCAGTAATTACTGGCGGATTATTTCCGCCAGTAATTACTGACGGAATAATCCGCCAGTAATGTAGATTCAGATTTGTCATAATATTACTGGCGGATTTATCCCCCCAGTAATGTTAATCGAATTTGCATTACTGACGGAAATGTCCGCCAGTAATGTACTTCACCTTTTTTTTTTATCCCTTCCCCCACTTTTTGATTTTAATTAAAGAAATAAAATTAAATAAACACAAATAAATTAAAGAAATAATTTTTTTTATTTAATACGACAAATTAATTAAACCACGTATCATTATAATATTTGTACAATACATAAATAATTTTCATACAAAATCATAAATATTTTAATAATATTCCTACAATCTAGAAAACTAAGAAAAAAAACTAATTATCATAATATTCGGACAAATTTGATCTTGATCTCCTTCTCGGTGATCTTCGCTCCTATTTCCTCCTCTTCCCGTGTTTTGGGGATTTTCTTGCGAAGCCTCATCCATATAATTATTAAAGTATCCATATAATTATCCTGCTACCTTTGAAAAGCTTCAACAAATGCATATAACATGATATGATAATCTCATAAGAATAAAGACTACATTAATAGATAAATTTAACGAGTAGAAAAATAAAATAACGAAAAATTCATTCATTATATAGTTTAAAGAAATATTGATCTGTAACGAGAGTTCATATTTGTTCATCTTTATACGCCTTTGTGGTCCATACCAGTACACAATCATGGTTCAGAAAGTAATTTCATAATATCATATGAGTTCATATTTGTTCATCTATACAATAGACAATGAGTAAGAGTATTCGGAAGGGGTTACAGTTAATTCTAACATGAACACATATTAATCAGAAGATATGAACTTAACAGGTTTCAAATCTATACTATTGAAATTAACTTTTGTGTTTAAAATTTTATAAGATATGAACTTAACAGGTTTCAAATCTTGTACAAGACATATTCAAACTATTTCAGTTTGCTTCTGACATATTCAAACTATTAATCAACCTATTTTGAGTATTATCTTGTGGCTGTTAATCAAACTATTTCAGCTTGCTTTTGACATATTCAACTCAACCTAGTAATTTATTGCTAATTTGCTATGCAGTGCTGGACAAAGTGGAGTCAACAATATTGCTTCAACTTTGTTTAAATGTGTAAGATTCATAATTATATTTGAGACATGAAACATTCATCAACATTTCAATGTACATAAATTTATTTCTAAATTAAGTTTTCTTGAGAGTGGAATCAAAATCAATTAAATGTGTAAAATTCATAATTATATTTGAGACATGAAACATTCATCAACATTTCAATGTACATAAATTTATTTCTAAATTAAGTTTTCCGATACTAAGCATATGATAATTGAAGAAAATGCACCAACCCATGGACCATGACTGAATAACCATGTTTCAATTCATCCATGGGAATTTACATTCATTATAAGCTCTTTAGTTTGTATGAATAGAGAATATTTGTACAAAGACCAATACATTCATCCGAGATCTATTTAAAAGTAGGTCCAATCAATAAACATTGCATATACCATATTCCATAAACTGAGAGTCAGAAACTAATAAAGTAAATAAAATGTAAGAAGGATTAATCTAGAAAGAGAAGATATCATTACCTCTTGGCTTATGTACCATTTGCTATCAGGATTTCGATGAGGCTGGGAATCTGAATTGATGAGTCCATATAGTAACCCATGAGACACATTGATCCTCTTCAAAGAGGCTAGCACTATATCTACACGAACAAATGCATCATCATCTGTCTTCATGACAAACTTCGCTGAAACAACCTGTGTCTGTTCAAAAGATATTGCCAATGAGAAGAGGAAAGATTTTCCTGCCAAGTCAATTCTACTAATATTAAGAATCGTGTGAGACAAACACAAGTAACACCTACCAAACCAACAAAGAAGCGCACAACCGTTGTACTTGATCTAACAGCATTGTACTGCATCCAGGTTCTTCTATAATTCCAGATCTGTGCAGATAGAGGACTTGCTTTCAATAATTCCAGATCAACAACATGCTCTGAATCCTCTGATGTAGGCAGACCACTTGCAAGAATAGATTCTAGTTTTAGGTCCCCAGAAATTTTGATCGCACTGACAAGCCATGGCTCCAAAGTCTGAATCTAGCGAAGTTAGTCAAAACATTAAAACAAAAATTATTCTCAATCCCCCCGAATTCTAAAACCATAAAAAAATTCTAAAAACCTAAAAAAATCCCAATTCAAAACCCTAAAATAAGAAATTGGAGAATGAATGAGAAATTAGAGAATCGGTTGGCTTACCATGGCTTAAGGAGATTGTGAACTGAGAGAAAGAATCAGAGGCGGCGAACTGAGGACAAGCTTCAGCGGCGGCGAACTGAGTGATTTGTTTGTGAGAGGGGAGAGAACAGAGAACTGAGCACACTCATGGGAACACGGTAAAATTGTCATATGATAAGTCATTCAAATTGTCTTTAAACCTTTTATCATATCAAAAGTATATTACTACCTCCGGATTTTCTTGCAACTTCAAGGTTTGTTGATCAACATACTTGCTCTTGTCGGGAACAATAAGCCACGGATCAATTGGACAAGGTTCTTCTCCAGGCTACAAAAAAAAAACCGTTTATCATGTAAGAGACATCCTCAAAAACGCAAAAAATAGAACAGGAAGTATCCACTGCAATATAAGCAAAAGACAGCACAAACTAAACCTGAGGAACATGATCACATGAACGTGGAACAACTGCTCCCCCAAGTCCTGGCCGACACGGAACTTGCTTCCCCTTCTTACAATTCTTGCATATCAAGGTCACATATGTTGCTTTTGCCTTAGTCCTCGACGCAGCAATTGTTATCCCAGCAATTTTAACAAGCTTCGAAATGTATTAAGCCTACGAAAATGATAAAAAGGTAATCAACTTGATGTAACCTCAAATATACCAAATGCTCAAAATTAAATAAGAATCAACTTGTCCCGTTGCAACTAGCAAAAATCTCAATTCCTAAGCAGTCGAGATTCAACATAATCAACTGGTTTCATGACAACAAGCAAATGTCTCAATTGAAACCCTAAGCACTTGAATTTCAATAAGAATCAACTAGCTTTGTAGAAACTATAAAATACTTTGAAGCACACACATGGACACAAGACACAAAACTGACACCAATAATAATTTGTGAAAATGACCTAATTGAACTTAATCACATGTGTCAATGTCACACACCAGACACACCTTCGATTAAAAGTGTTCGTGCTACAGATATCAAATATCTCAATTGGAACCCTAATTCCCTAAACATCTTCCAAAACACAATTTTAAACCAAAATGAACAATTAAACACAAAATTAGTTAAAATCAACTCACCCCAAGTGATCTCATGGAAACAAAATCCTCTTTAGAAGTAAGAAGAATCTGAACATCACCAGGAGCAGCATATTCCATATCACCAGTATCTCCAGCAACCTTCGTCTTCAAACTCACCAAAACCTGCGCCGCCGCATTTTCAAACTACACAAACAAACAAACAAACAAACAAACAAAAAACAAATCAACACAAAAAAATCAACATCAACGAAGTCATCAACCGAAGAAAATCAGAGTTTAAAATGAATTACCAGAGGAAGAATATCGGCAGGGGCAGATCGGAGTTTAGAAGGAAGATCAGGGTCAAAAGAGTCAATATCTTCCATATCGACGAGAAGATATTTGGGATTGCGGAGAAGGCTTTCTCTGTAAGGGAAGACATTGTTACCGGTCTCGAAGTTACGGATGAATTCTTTGAATTTTTGGAGGATGGTGTGGTTGGAGATGGTGGCATCGGTTTCACCGCCACGGCCGTCGTCCCATGAGCGTGCTTGGTCGCTGTAGTATACGCCTCCTTCGTCCCAACCTGACATTTTTTAGATCTCTGATTTGGGATTAGAGAACAGAGAAACACGATGCTTCAGAGGGGAGAGAGGGGAGAGAACAGAGAACTGAGCGATTTTTGGTTTTTTTAATAAGTGTTATGTCAATACTGGCGGATTTGGGGGACTACTGGCGGATTTGCATCCTATCATTACTGGCGGATAAGGGGGACTACTGGCGGATTCTATGCTTTAATTACTGGCGGATTTTATTCGTTACTGACGGAATATTAAATGACTTACATTACTAGCGGCTACTTTGCATTATTGGCGGACTATTTAATCCGTTATAAAATTACTGACGGATATATATCCCTCAGTAAAACAAAGTCATGTTGTTTACATTATTGGCGGAATATTTCCGCCAGTAATAATTCGATGGTTCTTTATTGACGGATTTATCCGTCAGTAATGTAAGTCATGGAATTATTGAGGGTTTTTTCCGTCAGTAACTTTACTGAGGGTTTTTTTGATGTTATTGGAGGTTTATTCCGCCAGTAATTACTGAGGGTCTGAATCCCCCAGTAATGCAATTTTGAATTGGCTAGTATATTAAGGAATTCTTGTAGTGTGTGTGCATGTTCGAAGTTGAATTAAAAGGATGTGTATTGACAGTCAAGTGCTTCATCTCAAGGTATATGTTCTTAACAAACTTCTAGGACATTTAGAATCCAAAAACTTCATCTCAACATATTTAGAGCAAAGTTAGTATCCAAAAACGATTTGAAACTCTCATTTGGTATTATTTATTTTAAGCAACTTTTAGAACCTATATTTGGTTAGTTATGTGCCTTCAATATTGCTATCATTTGGTTATCGATGATGATTGTCTTCTGCATTCGTGTATTTTTCTTAAGAGATCATTTAAATTTTAAGTTTGAAATGTAATGATTTGGTTGAGAATTGCTAATTTGTTTCTGTGTGTGTAATTTAAAGTACAATGTTTGTAAGTTGGATTGCTAACTATAATTTTATTCATCTTAGTAACTGGACTGGTATGGAGGACCATACCACATGGACTTTTATATACATTGACTGTTCAACATGTACAGCTCAGCTTGATCATTCAGGTCACGTGAGCTCCACCTGCTTAGCTCAGCTTGATCGTTCAGGTCACGTGAGCTCCACCTGCTTAGCTCAGTTTGATTGTCTAAGTCATGTGATCACCACCATCAACATCACTAGCTCTCTCTCACGTCGTTGTCTGAGTAACATTGTGGACCTCCTCTTAAGAGCATCTCATAATGTGCCACACGTCCTGCACGGACAAATGACGTGAGCTGTGTACCCTTGACTCCACGCGCTTTGTACGGACGAGCACTGCGAGGAATCTTAATCAGCTCCACGCGCCTAGTACAGATGAGCCATATGGACCTCAAGATTAATGGGCCTGGACATCCAAAGAAAGGCCCACTAGGTCAGTAAAGTGAGACCTATAAAAGGAGTCAACTAGAGAGCAGGGGGGAATCCATTATCTCAAACACTGTATTTTACATCTAAGTCTTGTATTTTACATCTAAGTATTATTCAGAGTGCTCTTGGAATTCCACCTAGGACATTTCACTGAGCAGCTCACCTGTTGTAATTTAACTTATGTTTACATACGTGAACAGTAACAATAGTAAAATGTAACTTGAGAAAGGTATGATGCTCCTCTAGACTCACACTGCTTGGTGTTTTAAGAGCTTAGATAGAAAAATGGTGTCGTTGAAGTGCTTAAAAATGAAAGCAACTGATATAAGTTTCAAACACATGGACATGTATTCTAATACTAACCTTTGTAATTGATTTTTCCCTATTTAAATTTGATTGAGATTTTATTTTTGAGTAGGAAGAGCTGAATAATGTCTGCACATTTCATGATTCCTAGCTAAAAGGTTCATTTGATGATCTCCTCACTAATCCTTTATTGTTTACTCTGTGTTTATTATGTTTTACTATGTCTTTGTTCTACTATCCTTTATTATGTTGTAAAACATATCAAATTGATGATGGTGTTGAGTTCGACGAATATACATGAATGAACCTTACGAAATTCCGAACTTGCCACATGGAGTTTGACATCTCTAATGTCAGTGAGATTGGCTTATCTTGATATTTGCATTCTGTTGTTGAATTTTGGTTGCACAAATAAGCACAGACTGTAAAGATATCCTCTTTTCTATGTGTGTTGATAATGCAATGTTATAGATGTTTTTATCTCTTTTAGTGACATCTCTTCAATACAAACACTACATTTTCATTCATCTCACATTCAATCACAATCTCTATTCAATCACAATCTCTTATTAAGAATCATTGACAGAAATTGATATTGATGGTGGAGATGCATCTGTCACTAAAGCGCCGAAAAGTGTGTGAAAATTGAAGAAACTAAATGAAGATCCCACCAGAAACTGACATTAGCAGTTGTGTTTGAGTTTTTTTTTTTTTTTTTGTCAAGTCTTCTTCTTTGTCTTTATCATTGTTATTTTGTTTACAAGTTGAGCGTGTCTTAATTTGAATTATCTTTTTCAAGCATGTAACTACCAAATATAGCATGCTGACGATTATTTTGCTCAATTGTCAGTTATGTGGACTATTGTTGGATGTGATTTAATGCGATATTTTTTGTTGTTGATCCTGATCTAGAGCAATATATTAATATGATTTTGAGAATTTGTTTTAGCAGCGTTGTGTTTTGATCAACTGTTTGTGAGTAAATATCTCACTCAAGATTTATTGTTATTTTTATGTGTACATTAAATGATAGTATATTTTTTGAGTGATTATTATCGGTTGTATATATGTATGTTGCTTTATGTCTATGGTTTCATCAAAATCAAGTCTCCTTCATCTCAAAATTTACATTGCTCATCAATGCTATCGTCTTATTCGGATGTACACAAATTTGTCACAGGCCTGAAATAATTGATTTCACTTGCTACTATATCAGAAAAACATCAAAAGAATCTAAGGTAATTGGTGTTTAGACAAGATTTTTCTCACTATCATGAAAATTTGGCAGATGAAACACGTAGTATTTGGAAGGGCTATTGTGTCAACCAAAAAGTAATGCAAGTTCATTTTTCTAATCCAAAGTTATAGTGTCCCTGTCAAAATAAAAATGTATTGGATTATTCTCATAATGAGACAAACTAATTAAATCAAGGATTTTTGTCTAAAAAAAAAAAACCAAACATTTTTTTTATATGGATTGAGAATTGCTCTTATGCACCATTTAGTAGTATTACTATCATGAGCCTTGATTACCACTTTATACCTGCAAAGAAAAAGAAACTGAAAAGGTACCCAACACAACCAAATCAACAACTTCCTCACCATTGTCTTATCATAAACATAACGTAAATATCATATAATATACTCATCCGGTTATATATATATATATATATATATATATATATATATATATATATATATATATATATATATATATATATAATTTTTTTAGGGGATTGAATAATTAATGTATCTAAAAAAAATTAAATTATTTTTCAATGAGATTGGAGGGAGTGTATTAATATGATAATAACATATTAAATATCAATTGTTGAAACATATGACAGTCTTCAACTATAACAGACCCGTGCGATAGCACGGGTCAAGAGAAGTTTTTCGTAATATATCCCAAATTGTGTCCTTTGTTTGAATTAACCATGTTATAGTCCATCCATCTCTTGGTATGACTTATGTAATACTGTATCTTTAATTCTAAACTTTTTCCTTAGTGTTGAGTGTTCGATTACAAGTTTACATAATTTTTACGATCGATATGACCCGTGCGATAGCACGGGTCAGAGTTCTAGTCACACTACTAAACATCCTCGTCAATTTGGGATACATAAAAAGGGAGTATTTGGTCTTAAAACTCTACCTCGCTAAAATAGAATTAGAAAAACGTACAGACCAATAATGTATGATAATTGCAAATGGGGAAATATTTTGTCAATTTATTTTCCATCGTTATTCCTTTTCTTCCTCTCTCTTCTCTCCTTCTCAAACCCTAGTCGTCACCCCCTTTCTTCTTCTTCTTCTTCTTCTTTTCAGATGGGTGTTTTAGGGTTAATTTTGACCCAAAAATCACCCCTTCCGAATTGTTTTTCCTTCTATCCTAATTGAATAAGTGATTTCACATATTTTCTGTTTTCTTTCGTTTGTTTTTGTGATTTCGTCGTCTTTGAACGACTCTGTTTGTTTTGATTTCCCGTCTTTGGGTGGTGTGTTTTTTATTTCTCGTCTTAGTGCGGTGTTTGTTTGATTCAGGTTGAAAGATTAGCTTTGAACAAGTGCATATCCGATCAATGACAGTGACTTTGGGGTCGTCAACGTTGCAGATCCGGAGACATGAGTATTTCGGAGACATTAATATAGTCATATTAGTCATATTTGTAGGCATAGGTATTTTGCTGTTTTATGCTATTAACATGGATATTGTGAGCTTGTTCACAGATTCATCATTTTTGTTTTTAGCAAATTTGGATTTGTATTGTATACTCTATCAATTTGAATGAAAGAATATTTTTTATTTTTGTAAAAAAAAACATTGTTAATTCTTACGTGTGAATCATAGCCAAATTTTTTATTCTCGCATTTTTTTGTTACAATCATATATTGGTATGTGGTACGAAGATTTTTTTTTAATAAGCTAAATTAGCTTATTCAAATTGACACTAGAGGGGATCGAGACTTTGAAGATGAACATACTCCCAAGTCTCAGGCTAATACCACTAGGTCAATTCAATTGGGTTTATTTAATACGACGTTTCCACCACCATTAACGGCGATTCATCTTCGTTGGTAACATGTGAGATACAAAAGTTGGGTTCTCGTATCCAAACAGGATTTTTTTTTTCCTTATATGTATGAGTCAATCAATTGTTTGTAATTTCCTCATTTCATTTACTATAGTAGTATTTGAATTCACAGGTTAATCAATTGAATATAATGTGGGACTTATAAAAAAAAATCAATAAGAATACAAATAACGTGGCTTTGAGGATTTTTTTAAAAAAAGTTAAATCAACCACCTAAATAAACATTTGGGAGAATGACCTTGGAGCACACTCCGATATCCCAAACCAATACCAACAAACAAGTGTGGGTTCAACGTTGCTTCGAGGAATGAAATGCTCCATTGGAGGAAACATATTTGTCATAATAATGGAATAATTCAAATGTGATAAAACATTATATGGATTAATAAATAAAAACAGAAACATGAGTGAGAAAGCATGGTCCAGAGAGGGAGAGAGAGGCGGTTACCCTAGGCTCCGTCGTGGGCAACCGCGCCGGTATTCTTCATCGGACGAGAGGTACTATGGGGAGGATTGGGATCCAAGCAGGGTGCCACCATATGGGGGGATAGGGGAGATTGGGCTGTTGTGAGATCGAGGAGAAGGAAAGCGTCTGAACAGGTCGATGGAAAGCGAGACAGGCTTCGAGAGGATCAGCGGCGCGGAAGAGCATGGGAGGAGGATCAGCGACAGTCTAGGTTTAGGGTTCGGTACAGTTCAGCGGTTCGGTATGGTTCAGATCAATGGTACAGTGATATGGAGGATTTAAAGGATTTTCATGAACCTAGGGTTTCCTATGATGGTCGCGTGGTTTTACAGTATGAACGCCATGGACAGAAACGTGATGATGTTGGGCGCCGACCATTAAGACAGTATCAACATTCAAACTCGCGGCCTCAGATTCCTGTGGCAGGAGCTGAAGTCGCGGGCAATAACAGCAACACAGTCAGACGTTCTCGGGTGCAACTTCAGCAAGAAAAATCTGGTACTATTTCCCATAATTTTGTGTCCTTTTATTTTACAAATGTACCAGACAGTATTACCTATCGCTCGTTACGTGAAGGCTTTGAGGTGTGTGGAATCATGGAAGATGTTTACTTAGCTATGAAACGTAATGTTAACGGTGGTGTGTTTGGTTTTGTGCGGTATGATAAGGTGAAGGACGATGATAAGCTTCTGAAAGCTTTGAATAATTTCAGGTTTGGTGATTGGAATGTGGTGGCGAAGGTGGCGAGTTTTGATAGGTTTGGGAACTCTCGGACTGTCGTACGGGATAATGGTGAGGGAGAAAAAATTATTAAAGGACAAACAAACAAAGAGGGAGAAAAATTAAAGAGGGAGAAAAAAGTGAGATGGAGACTGATTGTGTGAGTGAGGGTTGTAGGAGGTGAGGTTAAGGGTGGTTCGAAGTCTGGTAATATGGTAAGTGAGAAGAAGGCGGTGGATGAGTTGAGGGTGAAAGAGGATGTTACTGTGTCCGATGGTGAGAAGTTGCGTGGAATGGTTTTGAAAGGTAGTCTGATGTATGTTTCGAAGTATGTTTCGACTGTTGATGACTTGGATTTGGCCACAAAGTGTCTGGTTGTTTCGGTGGTAAATGGAGAAGCTATACCGGCTTTACAGCGTCGGATCTCTGATGCGGGTTTTGGTTCTTTGTTAATTATACTGTTAGGAGCTGATAAGGTTATCTTGAAAAGTCCTGATGGAGGGGATGTAAAAACTATTTTATCGGAGGCACCAAATTTTTTCAACATCTTTTTTGCTAATCCTACTCGATGGAATAAGGATTTTTTAGTGCAAGAAAGGGGTGCATGGGTCAGAATATACGGTGTGCCGCTTCATGCATGGAACAATGATTTTTTAAAATTGAGTGTCATGGACTGTGGTCGTTTATTAAGGGTGGATGATATAACTGTGGAAAAAGAGCGGCTTGACTATGCACGTGTTCTAGTGTCGACATGTTCTTTGGATATATTGAATTTGAGTACATCGTTGGTGATTGACGGAGTTCTTTTTAAGCTTAAAATTATTGAAGAACTGGGTTTTTCATTGGGTGAGGATGCTTGCTTACTTGATGAGGATGTTAATTATGTCGAAGAAAATTCAGGTATGGGTGTAAATCACGTTGATGTTGGGGGTTGTGGTGATGTTAATGATTTATTACTTCATTTATCTGAAGATTGGAATTATGAGGTGCAACAGAAACAACCTGTTAGCAGGCGTTCGGATGATCAAGGTGTTGTTAACGACAAGAAAGAGCAAGAGTTTATTGATTTGTTGATAGCAGAACCTGCGGCCTCCTTTTTGCAGCAGAAAGTGCAACCATCATTTTATGTTGCGGCTCCAAAGGTTCGGGTACAGACATCTTTGGTTAAGAATTGTAATGTAGCTTCTGACATCCCTCAACCCACTATTGCTCGTGAAAGTGTTAGAGGTCAAGTTCCTAACTCTAAAAAAAATTTAAACCAAGCTAAAAGGGTTGTCAAGAGCACCATATCTTGTCCACCATGCAAGGACCGTTCTTTGAAAGCAGGATCGTGGAGTTTGGATTGGGTTAATAGAAATAAAGTGATTGTTGTGGGTGAAGCGGCAAAAACAGCAAGTACTCCTATTGTTTCATCTTCTTACCGTGCCCATAGAGTGACTAAGAAGAAGGGTTGTGGATATCTCCGCAATTGTGCTCAGAATTTAAAATGTATAGCCAGACTATCTAATAAGGATCGGCAGGAGGTGCTTCGTGTTTTGAGAAAGAATGAAAGGAAACGTCAAAGGGTGTCTGCTTCATCCAAGGTTTTGGTGTCTTCGGTTGAAGGTTCCTCCCGTGGTGATTCTCAATCTTCAGTTAATAATGATTTAGAAAATTGGTTAGTCCTTCATGGTAATACAAATGTGGTTTCTGATGATGTTTGTGGGTTAGCCAAGAAGGTGAGCATTAAATTTAATGGTGACAAAAATAATATGTTTGATGTCTTGTCAGGGGTGGGAAGAAAAAATCCAGAGGTTGGAGGGAGTGGGGTTAGGTCGTGAGAGAGGTTGGTGGTGGGGGAGGGGTTGGAGTCATGTTTGTGTGTGTGTCATGAAGATAGTGTCTTCGAATGTAAGGGGTTTGAGTGGTTTTGAAAAACGGAGGGAGGTGACTCATATGGTGAGGGAGAAACAACCTTTTATTCTTTATATTCAAGAAACGAAATTAGTTGTGCTTGATGCTTATGTTTGTAAAGCTATGTGGGGGGATGTGAATGTGGATTTTTCTTTTTAACCGTCGATTGGCGCGTCGCGATTGATAGGCCAAACCGCAAGTGCACGGTCTATCGAAGTAATAGTAGTAAGAGAGAGTATCGTTCCGCTAGGGAGTTATGAATTTAATTAACTTTTAATAATGATTAGATGGAAGTTTGAAAGGTTAAAAAGTTTGGATTTTTAATTAAAAGAAATAACAATAATAAAATAAAAGAGTCTTTGAATTATTGGTTCATCCTAATGACAAGTCCTTCACTAGCCAAGACTTTAACTTCTAATTTCATGTTTTACACCTAATTTCTAAAGACCGGTTTCCCTTTAGCCCCTCACCTTTCCGATCAAGTCTGGTGAGAGTTTACCTCTAGCAACCAAGCCTATTTCGCTGACTTGATTACTAGAAGAGGCTTTTAGGATTGAAACTACACATGTCTCAAGAATTGCAAAGACTATTTCACTGCCTTTGCAATTCTTGTCTAGATTCACTTGTTCCAATATCAAAGCTCCGCTTTCGCATTATGAATTGATATTTGAGATGATGGATTAACAATTATCAAACCCTCCACTTTCGTTTCCACGGTTTGATAATGGTTAATTCATGTTAAAACGGTGAATCTAGATTAGAAATTACGGTTACATGAAATTAGGGTTAAAGCTTGGTTCGATTAGGATTATGTCATTAGACTTATCCAACAATCCCAAGACAAGAAGAGTCTACTCACTAACGTTCATTGTAGACATAGAGAAGAAGGAGAAGAAGAAGAATATAAAATAAAGTAAAAGTGAACTTTTATTCCAAGAACAAAAGATGAATATTTGTGATGGAGAGCTACTCTATTTATAGCTTTACAATCGACTTAAAATCTAAGCAATTACAAGGGCTTTTCAGTAAAACTAAAACAGAGTAACTTGGGCTTGAAGAAAAAGCAGCAAAAGGTATCTTGGAGGGTGGCACGGCCGTGCCACATGTTGGCACGGGTCGTGCCAAGCTTCTGACTTGTGGGAGACATATTTTTGTCTCCGTATCTTTGTATTCTTGCCCCAAATTTGCTCCAGACTCCTTTCTTTTGCTCCAAGGCTCCTTCCATCATATATTCGTTCCTGAAATATAAAATATGCAATTGTAGTAAAAAGATTCAAAACGGAAATAATATTGATATTATGAGGAACAGGCTCAAGTGAGTGTGTGTGTGCAGTCCAGCCCTTTTCTTGCTCCTGTATAAGACAGATATTATGAGGAACAGGCTCTATCCTTAATGCTAAAGTAACCGAGAAAAGTCCTTTCTTCATTTCGTATAAGAGAGATGGGAATTTAGTTATAATTAAATTAGATTAACAATTTTAAGCACAAGGGGCTGCAGATGCTTAGGGGCTATCTATCCTCATAGGAAGTCTTTATGGAGAGGGTGTCCTTTCCTCCTAGATTCAAAATCACCTTAAGCAGTGCTGCAAAATTTTAATCATCTCCGCGTAGGAAGTCTTTTTGGAGAGGGTGTCCTTTCCCCCTAGCTTTGATGAATTTATTTCCTCATTTGAGGGATTTAAGTTCAATTAGGGAGTCACCATCACATTTAGGAAGACAGAGAGGGAGTGTCCTTTCCTCCACATGTTGATGCCATTCTCCCGCCCCATTTTTAATTCAACAATTATAATAAAACAATAAAGCACATTAATTATTTCCCACACAAACTTATACTACTTTTACTCTAAAGACTTTTAAGGGTCTAAGTTACCATTAAAGTTAGAACGTGTTCCTTAAAATACATACTCATACACTTACTCAAAGATTGCAACTGAGTGCTTTTCTCATTGGAGAATTTTTCACAATAAAACAAGATGTGGGTATAGCAAGAATACTAAAAACACAAGAAATCACTTTCATGTACAAGAAACAACCTTTTAAGAGAAGACAACAAAAAAATTTATGTCATAATTTCCATTAAAAACAAGCTACTTAATCATGCCTTTTGCCATAAAAACAAAACAAAAGAATAAAGTTCAAGGGAGTTTGGAAACACTACGACTCAAGACACTTTATTAGGCTCCCCCCACACTTAGGAGAAGCATTGTCCTCAATGATTCAAAGAAAGGCTAAATTAAAAGAAAAAAGAAAAAGAAGAAGAAGAAGAAGAAGAAGAAGAAGAAGAAGAAGAAGAAGTAGAAGAAAGGGAAAGAAGGAGAGGAGAGATGAGGGAAGAGAGGAAGAGGAAAGCTCACAATTGTTCATTGAGGTCCATAAGGAGGACCTTGGAGATTGAATTGGTGCATCATCCTCCGGAGCATCTCATTATTGTCTTCCGACAAGCGGTTGCCCCTTTGGACATCACTTCTTAGCCCCAGTAGTTCAACACCTTGCATTTGTTGCTCGGTGCTTATCCTCTCAACCTCGGTTCGCATCCATGCCCATCTTTCATTGTCATTGAGCTCTCCGGTTTCTTGGTCATGGTGCTCTCCCTCATGGTGCAAGTTAGCACCTTCTCCTTCATCAAGATTTTGCTCTTCATGTACCTGGTCATCATCAACATACAACAAATTTGCTTCCACCTCGATGCTAGTTCGAGATAGGTTAGGAAGTAGTATCAAAATAGGCACATTAAGCTTGAGTTTGTATTGCATGGGCGGTTGATGTTTTATGAAATGCATAGCATGGAGGGTGTCTATGTTCAGCCTATTGTTTTCCTGAATTGGTTTTATCCCCTCATCTTCACCCACTCCAAATTGCCTAGTTATGTATGTGATGATTCCCCCCACCACTATCTCTCCCTTACCGGCAGGCCTATTACCTACATTGGCAAGATAATCAAGCAAATAGAAACAAGTGTTTACGGGGTGGTTATAGAGCATAGTCCAAAGCATGAAGAGTTCATCGGTTCTAGTGTTCCCTAACTCGGTTCTACTCTAAATGGAAAATTTCCCACTTCTTCTTGAAGCCATTGTCCTTGACCTTGGTTGGACTTTGTGTTTTGATGAAGGTTAGGGTCTAGAAAGATTTTTGGTGGAAAAGGTTGGTTTAGGTTTGGGGTTTATGTTTGAGTAAGGTTTATGAGTTTAGGTGTGGAGATTGGTTAAGAATTTGTGGTTTTTAGGGTTAGGTTTAAGGAGAAAAGGGGTTGGTGAATTATGGGTTTGGGTGGATGAAAGTTGTTTTTGATGGAAGGGTTTTGTTTAGAATTTGGGGAAAAAATTGGTTGAATTGGTGAAGATGTGATGGAGATATGAAGGTTTGAAGGTTGTTGGTTATGGAGGTTTTAGAGAGAAGTTTGAAGGTAGAGAGATGTTTGTGTGTGAGAATGAGGGAAGAAGAAGAAAAATTTTGAGGTAATACTTACCTAGAGATGTGGCACGGCCGTGCCACATATTGGCACGGGCCGTGCCAGGCTTCTGGAGTTTGGGTTTGGCTTAGTGATGTTTGGCACGGCCGTGCCATCTGGGAGCACGGGCCGTGCCAGCCTTCTGGTCAAGGGGGCTTCGAAATTTTTTCACTTTTCTTGAACCTACTCGGACAATTACCTACAAAAAAACTTAAAACAACAAAAAACAAACAAAATAAAAGCAAAATAAATGCGTGGGTTGCCTCCCACAAAGCGCTTGTTTAGAGTCATTAGCTTGACGGTAAGAAAGTGGTTTGTCTATCCTATATTCAATCTTTCAGAAAGGGACAACGGCATCAAACTGACATTCTCTCCCAAATCACACATGGCTTTTGCTATAGTTCCAGATCCTATGACACAAGGTATGGGAAAGCTCTCTGGATCATTAAGTTTAGGTGGCAATTTGTTTGGAAGTATTTCAATAAAATTTCTAAACTGGTCATCTAACTTGGATTTAGCAAACTCTTGTGTTAAAGGAATTTTAGGCTCGTGAGATGGTGAAACAAATGACTTATCATTCTCTCCTATGGCTCATCACTCCCTATCTCTCCTTCATTATTCTTAACTTACACAACGGGGTCCTCTAATTGTTTACCATCCCTAAGAGTAATAGCACTTATATGGTCTTTGGGGTTGGTTTTGGTTTGACCTAGAAGGACTTCGGAGGTTTGAGAGGAAGCAGCCGCTTGTTGGGCTACTTGAGAGATTTGAGTCTCTAGCAATTTTTGGTGAGTATAAATAGAGTCCACTTTAGATGTAAGCTTGACAACAGAGTCGTTCAAAAATCCAATTTGATTTTTAAGCTCTGCTTGGATTGATCCATAACCCATTTTTCTAGTAAAATTTCCAAGCTGGATTTCTGAGGGACTCCTTGGCTGTTTGCATAACCGGGCGGTGTTGTTTGTTGTCGAAAGGGATTTTGAGGTGTTTTGTTATAAAAAAATTTGTTTGTCCTCATCCCTTGATTATATTTATCAAAGTTTAATGGCTCGAGACTTTCAACAGTACTACCTAGTTAGCATTCAACGCTAGTATGACCGAGTATTCCACAAAATTTACATGGTGGTGAAACAGGAGTAGGTGTGACAACACTAGTATTTATTTTATCAAATTTTTGTGTGAGTGCGTCAACCTTAGCAGCTAGATGATCAAGGGAAGAAATTTCATACATACCTACCTCTTTTTTAGAGGGCGAAGGAGCAACATTAGTGATGTCCCTTCCGTAGGTCCACTGATAGTGGTTTTGTGTCATGTCCTCGATCAAAGCATATGCTCCTGTGTATGTTTTATTCATCAAAGCTCCACCTGCAGCTGCATCAACATAAATTTTTATGGGATACAAAAGACCATTATAAAAAGTGTGAATAATAAGCCACTTCTCTAAACCATGATGGGGACAAAGTCTAAGCATTTCTTTGAAACGCTCCCACGTATCTTTAAGAGATTATCCATCTTTTTGAGTGAATTGTGTGATTCAATTTCTTAATTTAACAGTTTTAGAATGAGGAAAGAATCGAGAAAGAAAAGTTTGTCTCATTTGGTGACATGAAGTGATAGAACCAAATTCCAATGAATGAAACCAAGAACTAGCTCTACCCCCTAAGGAAAAAGGAAAGTAGTGCAGCCTTACGACCTCTTGGTTTGCATTCACGGTTCCACTGAGTCTTAAAAAGGTTGAAATATGAAAATTCGGATCCTCAGTGGGTGATCCGAAAAATTGATTTTGCTGCACTAAGTGAACAAGTGCAGGTTCTATTTCAAAATTGTCCTCAACCGTTGGGTACACAATAGCATCGTATGACTCATTTGAAGATGGGATTGCATACTCTTTGAGAGAGCGTTCCTTAGCCATAACGTTATTATCTTCCCAAGAAGTTAAAGGCAAAAGAAGAAATAGAAAAAGAAAGAAATAAAATAAAATAAAATAAAATAAAATAAAGGAAAAGATTTTTTTTTCAATCTAATCCTAAAAAAATTAATCAAATTGCAATAACTTCCCGGCAACGGCGCCAAAAATTTGATAGGCCAAACCGCAAGTGCACGGTCTATCGAAGTAATAGTAGTAAGAGAGAGTATCGTTCCGCTAGGGAGTTATGAATTTAATTAACTTTTAATAATGATTAGATGGAAGTTTGAAAGGTTAAAAATTTTGGATTTTTAATTAAAAGAAATAACAATAATAAAATAAAAGAGTCTTGGAATTATTAGTTGATCCTAATGACAAGTCCTTCACTAGCCAAGACTTTAACTTCTAATTTCATGTTTTACACCTAATTTCTAAAGACCGGTTTCCCTTTAGCCCCTCACCTTTCCGATCAAGTCCGGTGAGAGTTTACCTCTAGCAACCAAGCCTATTTCGCTGACTTGATTACTAGAAGAGGCTTTTAGGATTGAAACTACACATGTCTCAAGAATTGCAAAGACTATTTCACTGCCTTTGCAATTCTTGTCTAGATTCACTTGTTCCAATATCAAAGCTCCGCTTTCGCATTATGAATTGATATTTGAGATGATGGATTAACAATTATCAAACCCTCCACTTTCGTTTCCACAGTTTGATAATGGTTAATTCATGTTAAAACGGTGAATCTAGATTAGAAATTACGGTTACATGAAATTAGGGTTAAAGCTTGGTTCGATTAGGATTATGTCATTAGACTTATCCAACAATCCCAAGACAAGAAGAGTCTACTCACTAATGTTCATTGTAGACATAGAGAAGAAGGAGAAGAAGAAGAAGAATATAAAATAAAGTAAAAGTGAAATTTTATTCCAAGAACAAAAGATGAATATTTGTGATGGAGAGCTACTCTATTTATAGCTTTACAGTCGACTTAAAATCTAAGCAATTACAAGGGCTTTTCGGTAAAACTAAAACAGAGTAACTTGGGCTTGAAGAAAAAGCAGCAAAAGGTATCCTGGAGGGTGGCACTGGCCGTGCCAAGCTTCTGACTTGTGGGAGACATATTTTTGTCTCCGTATCTTCGTATTTTTGCTCCGAATTTGCTTCAGACTCTTTTCTTTTGCTCCAAGGCTCCTTCCATCATATATTCGCTCCTGAAATATAAAATATGCAATTGTAGTAGAAAGATTCAAAAAGGAAATAATATTGCAATAAAATAAAATAAAATCTAAATAAAACTAAACTAAATAATATATAAAACTAAACTAAATAAAGACTCATCAGGGAGGTTTAGCCATCATTTGGGATACAAATGAGGTAGAAGTGTGGTCGTCAATGTCATTTGATAATGTTTTGGTGGTTGCCGGAAAATTTGTGAAGTCAGGAGAACATTTTGTTTTATTTAATGTTTATGCACCGTGCGATGTAAACTGTCAGGAGGCTTTTTGGATCAGTATTTCAAATAGATTGCATTCTTTAACGGTCAAAATGTCTGCATTTGTGGTGATTTTAATGTTGTAGTGATGAAAGGAGAAGTATGGGCAGTGTTTCTAGCCTAGCAGATGGCGTCGACCCATGGGTTGTCTGATCATTGTCCTTTAGTGCTTACTGTTGATGAGGATAATTGGGGTCCAAGACCGCTACGGTTGTTAAAATGTTGGGAAAATATTCGGGGTTGTAGTAATTTTGTTCGTGAAAGATGGAATTCCCTCCATGTTGAAGGATGGGGTGGTTATGTGTTGAAATAAAAATTAAAATTGATCAAATTGGCCTTGTGGGAGTGGCATCAGAGTCATTCTCAAAATTTACCAGCAAAAATTTTGTCTTTAAAAGATAGAATTTCTACTTTTGATTTAAAGGGGGAATCTACTGTTTTACTTGATGAGGAGGTTAAGGATCTTCATGGGTTCACAGAGGAGTTGTTTTCTTTATCCCGGATTAACTCTAGTATTTGTTGGCAACAGTCGAGGCTGAACTGGTTACAGGAAGGGGATGCAAATTCTAACTTCTTTCATGGTATTATATCTAGTCGAAAACGAAGAAATGTTATTCAATTTTTTCTAGTGGATGGTGTATTGGTTGAAGGTGTTGACAATGTCCGAAATGCTGTTTTTTCACACTCTCAATCTCATTTTCGGTCTTCATGTGTTGTGCGCCCCTCTATGGGCAATATGCAGTTTCGATCTCTGTCTCTTAGAGAAGGGGCTGGTTTGATTAAAATCTTTACTGTTGAAGAGGTGAAGGCGGCGGTGTGGGACTGTGACAGTTACAAATGTCCTGGACCGGATGGAATTTCTTTTGGTTTTATTAAAGACTTTTGGGACATTTTGAAGGATGATTTGATGCGCTTTTTGCTTGAATTCCATAGGAATGGGAGATTGTCTAAGGGGATAAATAGCACTTTTATTGCTCTTATTCCTAAGGTCAATAGCCCGCAACGTCTGAATGATTTCCGCCCCATCTCTTTGGTGGGAAGTATTTATAAAATTTTGGCTAAGGTTCTTGCGAATCGTCTTCGTGCGGTGATTGGCTCGGTCATATCGGACTCTCAGTCTGCTTTTATTAAGGGGCGACAGATTCTTGATGGTATCTTGGTGCCTAATGAAATAGTTGATGAAGCTCATATACATAAAAAGGAATTGTTACTTTTTAAGGTAGATTTTGAAAAGGCGTACGACTCAATTGATTAGGGGTATTTACAAGAGGTGATGCTGAATATGGGGTTTCCTACCCTCTAGAGGAAATGGATAAAGGAATGCACTGAGACAGCTACTGCTTCTGTTTTGGTAAATGGCTCTCCAACGGATGAATTCTCCCTTGGGAGGGGATTGAGGCAGGGTGATCCTCTTTCTCCTTTCTTGTTTTTCTTGACGGCGGAAGGCTTCCATGTTTTGATGAAATCAATGTCTGAAAATAATTTCTTCTGTGGTTATCAAGTGGGTAGTAGTGAACCTATGGTAGTGTCCCATCTTCAGTTTGCGGATGATACTTTGATCTTGGGAGAGAAGTCGTGGGCTAATATTAGAGCCATGAGAGCGATTCTGCTTCTTTTTGAAGCTTTGTCTGGTTTGAAGGCGAATTTTTCAAAGTGTCAGTTGGTTGGGTAAATATTCATGATTCTTGGTTGTCAGAGGCAGTTATGGTGTTAAATTGTAAGGTGGGTTCTATTCCTTTTATGTATATGGGGCTGCCCATTGGGGGAAATCCGAGAAGGTTGGCTTTTTGGGAACCGCTTCTGTACCGAATCAAGTCTAGACTATCAAGCTGGAATTCCAAACATTTATCCTTCGGTGGCCGCCTGGTTTTATTGAAGTCTGTCATGTCATCTCTTCTTGTTTATGCACTTTCCTTTTTCAAAGCTCCTTCAGGTATCATTTCCTCTATTGAATCTATTTTAAATTGTTTTTTATTTGGGGGGGAGTGAGGACCACAGGAAAATATCATGGGTTGATTGGAACACTATTTGTAGGAGTAAGGAGGTTGGTGGTTTGGGGGTAAGGAGAATTAGGGAGTTTAATGTGGCGTTATTAGGGAAGTGGTGTTGGCGGATGTTAGTGGAGCGGGGTAGTTTGTGGTTTAAGGTGTTGTCGGCTAGGTATGGCTTGATGGATGGGAGGTTGAGGGGTGGGGGGCGCCTAGCTTCCATGTGGTGGCGTGATTTAGAGGTGTTGTGTAGGGATGAGTGGTTTACGGACAGCGTAGACCGTGTTGTTGGGAATGGGGTTGATACGTTGTTTTTGTCGGATGTTTGGGTAGGTGATGTGTCATTTCGAGTCAGGTTTCCTAGATTATATGACCTGTCGATGTTTATGGAGGCGTCAGTGGCGGAAATGTGTCAGTTAGGTTGGGGGGATGACGGACAGGTGAGGTGTTGGAGGAGGGGGCTGTTTGTGTGGGAAGAGGAGTTGGTGGGGGAACTTAAATTATTACTTCACAGGGTGGCTTTGCAGGTTGACAAAGAAGACAGGTGGCTTTGGAATTTAGAAACATCTCATATTTCTTCAGTTCGTAGTGCATATAAATTGCTTACTTCTCAACCTCTGACTGCTGGTGTGGTGTCTGTTTCCTCGTTTTGGAATAAAGACATCCCTCTGAAGGTTGTTTTGTTTGCTTGGCGTCTATTTTGTGACAAGTTACCATCGAAGAACAATCTTCTTCGTCGTGGGGTGATTTCTAATGATGCCCTTTTGTGTGCTACTGGTTGTGGTATTGAGGAGACTTCTGAACATTTATTTTTACATTGTAATATCTTCGGTTCTATTTGGCATCATATCTTTAAATGGCTGAATGTATCGTCAGTTGTTCCTTTTGCGGTGGGGGACCATTTTATTCAGTTTACAGCTCTTGGTGGTCTTGCAAAGGCGCGTCAATCCATTTTATAGGTTCTTTGGTTTGCAACTACGTGGGAGATATGGAAAGAAAGAAACAATAGGCTCTTCAACGGTAAACAATGCTCAATTTTGCAGGTGGTTGATAAAATCAAGTCGCTTTCTTTTTTCTGGTTGAAGGCGAAGTTTCCATCACTTCACCTCAATTATCACGGATGGTGGCTTTCACCCTTCACTATTTTAGGCATTGGTTAATTTTTTTGTCTGTTTGTTTCTGTCGCCGTTTCAGTTTGGTGACCTTTGTAAATATTGTATAAACTCTGTTTCTCCTGGCATGTCTTATGCTAGGAAGGACTTTTTGTGGTGGTAATATATTTCATTTTAACCTCTTCAGAAAAAAAATTATATGGATTAATAATTTATTCAAAAAAAAAACATTATATGGATTAATAATTGAGGAGGGATCCATTGACTCCAAGAGTAACTTTAAAGAGTTACTCCACATCCTCACCCTCCATTTTATCAAAATTTAATGGTCTAGATTTAATTCCTATTACTTATCATGTGACCTCATTTACTTTAACAATTATCACAGTAATTAATGGTCACATGATTAGTAATAAGAATTAACTCTTTAGAGTTACTCTTGGAGTCAATATATCCCCCTCTAAATAATTTATTCAAATTGGTGCATAATTTAATCGAGTTTTCGTAATATGTTCACTGTGCGACCGTCCTAGCGGTTCCACAAATTTATATATTGCGTGGTTTTCAATTTTTCGGTAAAAATAATTGCCACTTTGTTGAAAGGAAAAAGGTTGTTCTAACACAATATTTTGTTGAAGTAACACATATTGTTTGTTTACAAGAGAGAATTATAAAAAGTGAAAGAAATAAAAATTGCAAATTTTAAACCATAGAAATAAAAAATGCAAATGAAAACTTTTCACTAGCTCCAATACAGAAACAAATATATTGTTTCCATTTTATTTATAACACTACCAAAAGTTGATTCAACATAAAACATAAAGAATCAAATAATAATATTCTTAATCAAAATATAAAGCAGTTAAATTAGAAATATTTGTAATGTGCTTATTGAACGTCCCTTCTTGCATTCACGGTGACATTGAACCTTCATCGTTGTGTATGTACTTCATCTTCTTCTTGGTAGGGTTCTTCCCAAGATCCTCATCACTCCTCAAATTTGCTAATGAATAAAAAGACCGTGACTTTCCATCATAGCATTTCGAAAGCCCCCTTCTATATAATATAATATATATACCAACATCAAAAAAGAGAAACTTTAATTAACAAATTGATCATATACATGCAAAAAAATAAAAAAAATAAAAAAAAAAAAGATAGAGAAAAAAAAAATATTACTTCCTTAGAAGTCCTTTGAACTCAGTTACGAGTTGATAATCTGTTGGTAATGTTGACTCATCATAAACTTTTGGTTTCTTATATTCTTCATTCATGGAATTGTTTCTTGGTTGCTCCATTTCTAATGTTTCTATTTTCGAATAGTTACATGACTGAGAATATATTTATAGAGTGTGACCTATGTTAAGACCAAAAAAAAAAAAAAAGAGTGTGACTTTTTTTTTTGACAAGAAAAGAGTGTGACTTATGTCCGTATTTATTATGATGGATAAATGTGGGCGAGATTATCCCATATCGACGTCAGAAAATATCAGCCATCTCTAAAAATGAAAATAAAAGATCAGCCATGATCATGTAATTAAATTATATTAACTTACGGTGATAATTAAGGATCTGTTTGATGATTAGGATAACATTAAACATTTATCTTATCGATGGTGACTCGTCACGACTTATGTAAATATTTAACTTATGTTTTTCAATCACACTAGTATGGACACCCGTGCCAAGCACGGGCTAGAATTTTGTCATACTTGAGAGAATATTGTAATGTATCAAGAGTCAACTAAATCCTAACATTGAATAAAAAAGTGGAGATTTAACAACAAATAAGTGAAAAAATTCACATAATTATGGCTTAAAATTTTGGATGAAGATGTGGTATCATTCTCACTTGTGTGGTAGCTCTTTCTCTAAGGTGTCGATCCACATTAGTGTTGGCTTCCACAAAGGTCCCAACGGTGGCATCATATTTTGGTTCAACGTCGTGTGGGGAGCGAGAGTGGCTTATGGTGGTGGATCACATGCATAGAGAGTCTCACAATTGAAAGAGAGATGTTAATGTGTCAAATGCGAGTTATAATTTCACATTACATGCAAGAATAAATGTTTAAAAACATATAAGTGGGTTAATGCCTTAAGACTTTTGGTGAAGAAGTTATGTCAACCTCATTTATGTTGTTGCTCTCAGCCTAATGTAGGCTCGCACTGAAGTCTCAATATTATGATGATTTGTCCCACTGAAGTCTCGATATTACGATGATTTGTTTTGTTAGTTTTGGAGTGTCGTTGGTTTAATTTTTTTTATCTTAAATTTTAGTTTTTAGATGTCATCTGCTTTTCACTTTTGATATTTGATGGGATTTGACAACGGAAAATTATAGATGTGCTATGCTGAATTGACAAAGTACATGCTAATTAAAAACATAAATTTACGTGGTGTTTTTAAATTAGTCTAATATTTTTGTAGCATTAATACCCAGTAATCTCCAACTCATTCAACAAATCCATTAAATTATCAGTCGACAAAACATACACTCCTTATTTTTTTTCCCTTATTATTTCTCTCATGTTCAAATTATTTTTACATCTTATTTTTTACAAATTTACTTTCTATCTTCTCATAAAATATAGTAATAAAAACAACCTTATATGAAATCGCCACAAACCCACATGTTTTACCATTTTCTGCCTCTGACTTTATCTGGTCGTCTCATCATATCACAAACACATAACATCCCACACTTAAGGGAGGGATGTTAATGTGCTATGTGTGAGTATATATTGAATTGAATAACATAGATTAAGGAATCTTCAAATGGAAAGTTTGCTTTGAAAATATAAGTTTTTACTTATGATGAAGGAATAATTACATTACTTTTTATAATTGCCTATTTTGTTTCCTTAACCTCCACGGGCATTGGTTAGCATTCTCCTAATGTCTTAATTTTTTGGGTGCAGATGTCATGTCAATATTATTTGTGGGGTTTCTCTTAGTCAAATGTGATGATCCAACCCAATCAAATTCATAAAATGCAACTTTTTCAACTAACCCATGAAATTATCATTGACTCACACTATTCTCAATACTTCTACGAACAAAACAACACACCATTTTTATTACTTATCATCTCTCTCATGTTCAATTTTTTTTTTCTTCATATTCTTTATTTTTCTAATTTTCTTTCTCTCTTTTACCGAAATATAGGAACGTAAATCTCTCTTCATGAAACCATCATCAACCCACTTTTTTTACAATGGTATGCCACCGCCTGACCATATTGGGCTATGTCACCATGTCATAGAGAGTCTTATACTTAAGGGAGATATATTGATGTGTCAATTGTGACTTAAAGTTCCACATTGGATGCAAGAGTGAATATTGAGAAACAAATAAGTGAAATTATCAATATATCTAATGTCTTAAGGTTTTGGATGATGATGTTGTGTCAATCTCACAAGTTTGGTTGCTATTAATTTAATGTGATTTTCCAACCCATTGGCTCTCACAAAACTTTGAACATTATGATGAGCTAATTTGTTAGTTTTAGGATATCGTTTATTTAATTTTCATACTAAATTGAAGTTTTTGGATGTCGTTCGCTTTCATGCAATATTTTTTACTTAATCTCTGTTATGTCAAATTCATTCCATTTTGGTCTTTGATGTGATTTAACCATAGAAAAAGCAAATGTGTTATGATGAGATGAAAAAATACTTGCTTATTTTAAATTTTTAAATGTTGCGGCGAAAAAAAAATCTCTGAATCCTTCAACAAACCAATAAAATTACAAACAACTCCCCCCTTTTCTTATAACCTTTTCTTGAATTTCTTTTTCGCCTATTTTTTTTCTTTCTAATTTCCTTTCTCCATTAAATTACCACCAAACCACCTTTTTTACCATGTTGTGCGTTCATTTGACCTTATTTAACTATATCACATAATTAGAGACACACACACTTGAGAGAGATGATAATGCGTTAAATATGAGTTAAAGTTCAACAATGGATGGAAGAGTAAATATTGATTAACATATAAATGAGATGACTCATATACATGTTCATAAGATTTTGGATGAAAATGTGGTGTCAATCTCATTTGTGTGGTTTATCTTAGTCTAATGCAATGATACAACTCAATGTAGGCTCTAGTGAAAGTTTCAACATTATGATAATTTGCTTTGTTAGTTTTTAGGTGTTATTTGTTGGATTTTTTTTAATCTTAAATTTTGGATGTCATCCACTTTCATACAATTTTTTTTTTTTGTCAAGGCAATATTTTTTTTATTCGACCTCTATTATTTCAATTTTTTTATTCTTGGCAGCATAATTACCCTGTCAATTTTTCCTAATCAAATATATAGGCATGCCAATATGAATGCTAAAATATTTTTGACTTGTTGGCGCATGTAGTTAAATCTGATGAAATTGATTTATGAAATTAATATGAATTATTTTTATATTAATGTATAATATGGAAGTACACTTCTTATGGTGATCTTTATTTCCAAGAGACATACTCGTTCAAGTTTCATCAATCTCAAAAGTTACACTTGGCAAAAGCTATTTAGAGCATAATAGATGTTACTCCTTCAAAATCTCTTCTTTATTGGAAGCTCTATGATAGGTAAATAGTTAGAAGAAAAGGTAACACTAATCGAGCTTCTACATCTGCCATTGTATCATATGGAAGTATTTTTAGTAATATTGAAGGTTCTTTTCTTGGTTTCTTTAATGAAAACCATGGTAAAGCTTCAACTTTTCATGCAGAGATCTCGGGAGCAATGAGCACAATTGAGCTTACATTTAACAATAATTTGAAGAATCTTGGGTTGGAGACATATTCCACTCTAGTAGATTTGGCCCTCAAATCTCCCAAAATAGTTCCTTGACATTTAAGCAACAAATGACGAAATTTTCCGATGCTTTTAAGAAGTATGAATTTCATAGTTATTCACATATTTAGCGAAGAAAATCATTGTGTTGATTGCCTAGCTAACATAAATCTTGCTCTTAACAATTTCTTCTATTGGAACGATATTCTCCCCTCTATTTTAGACAAATTTTTTTCTGATTTGATCATGGCTAAGAGGGTTTCAATTTCAATTCTCCATTGTGCCAATTTCGATGAGATAATTTGTCGTCTTTAAAAAAATCAAATAGTTACACAATTTATTGAAAACAAATAAAGACAGTGCTTTTAATTAAGAAACAAAAGCATTGTAATTATTATTTTTCGTTATTACATTGAGATGACTCTCTCAAAAACAATTGGGATTTTTTTTGTTGAGAGGTCCAATTGAGAGTGTTATTATATACGAAATACAAAGAAAATTTAAAAAATTTCGGCAACTATTTATTTTAGAGGGTCATCAACTATTTTATAAAGGAGATATTTCGGATACATGAGAAATATGATATTTATATTTTTTTTTGAAATAACATATGATATTTATATTAAATGCAATATTATTATTCGTAAATATCACCTATAAAATAAAAATTGACATAAAACAATGTCAAATTTGTTAGTTTCACACAAGTTTCATATGTCATTTACAACTGCAACCAAAAAGGCATACAAAATTATTACTTCATTCTTTTTTAAGCATCGTTTTAGAATACTACACTCCTTTATTTTTAAGCGTTGTTTTAGAATACTACACTCCTTTATTTTTAAAGGTCAATTTTAGAATATTACTCTTACTCATTTTAATCCACCAATAAATTCATATTTTTTAGACCACGCTTGCTTTTTGCAATAAATTCAATTAATAGTGTTAGAAAAAAAACAAACAAACTTGATTTTCTTAATATATAACATTTTTAGTTTTATTGAAAAAGAGTATTGAAGAATTGAGAAAGAGTATAATTGTCGATTCAAATGCTAAACCCAAATTCACCTAATGCCTATCAAGTTGTCAATTGAATTTTCCTTAAAAAAACTGTGAATTGAATTATGTCCTCAACCTAACAAATTAAATGATGAATTATTTTATATTCTGATAGAACATTGTAGACAATTAGATCTATGTAACCGATCTCACTCCGTGAAAAAGGACATAGTTAATATCCAAGAAAATAAGTATGCATCTGGATTAAAACTCGCTCGCTGATAGATAAACAATATAGAGTAGTTAGTGTCATTTGTGAAAAGCTTCAAATACTTCTCCTCAAAATACACAATGGTAAAAGATAATCAAACCAACCATTATCCATGAAAGAGATCTAAATGAAATTGGAATTGAAAATAATGTCAACAGTGTTAAACGTATTTTATACAAACGTTATTGAATTTAGAGATGTAACTTTTTTCATTTTCTGATTCTATAATTTTTTTCCTTAATCAACCAATTCAATTCCATGAAATTGTCTATGTTACATCCACCAGGACGTTAAACTTTGCCGTTTAGCTGATAATATTTAGACCAATTAGAAAACTTTTTCAATGATAAATCTATGAATCTTCCAGGAGATCAATATTTTCAAGTTAAACAGTTTCTTCCTTCAGAATATAAAAAATTAGATGAATTCAATGTTTTGAATATATATTCAAAAGCTCCATTATTAATATGCGTAAAAATATGAAAAAACAAAATATGTGGTTGACTATGGCGATTCTTGAGTATTAACCAATGAGCTTCCTTAAATTCCAAATACATAATGCTAAACTGTGTTATGCAATTAACATTGCAAACTTAGTAATCTACGAAGAGAACAAATGCAATACAATTAGTATGAAAAAAAAAAGAATGATGAAGCATAGAGAACATATGCATATGAATACGTAAACCAAACACATGTACACACAAATACACATAGAAGAAATAAGAAATTGAACGATCGATGGTTAATATGTCGTATGCAAAGATGACATTGTGTTTATTTTATAATTGAATAGTAGGGATCAATAACGCACGATTCATGCTAAAATTTTATTGGTATATAAATAAAATTAATTACATGATTTGATTTTAAGTTGACCATCATTTCCTTAAAAATCATGATTTGATGATATGTAATAATAAATGGAAAATCAAAATAAATCAGTGTAATGAATGGAGAGTTCAAATTTGCATCAAAATGTTGATGTTGATTCAATATATGCAAACGTTGATTAGTGATTAAACAATAAACACTAAACAAATTAATATACTTGATTAGGGAACAACATTTTCGGTTACTGAATTATGTGTTTAGGGAATAACTTTTTGAAAGATTATTCTTAATAAAGCAATAAAAAACATATTTTCAATAATAGTGTGGTTAAAATTTCTTGACCAAACAAAATTAAAGATTGATCACTTCATACCTTTCTAGTAAGAACAAAATTTGAAGTACTTAAAAAAAATAAAAAAATAAGACGTACGATGCAATATAGTTGGCTCAACAACACAATAATGACACATGTTATAATATAATCGAACGTAAAATTTTAATTGACGTGTTCAAAAATAATTTTAAAATTTGATTTTTCATTAATAAATAAAATCATTTAATAATGAAATAATAATTTTTAAAATAGATTCTAGGTAACTAACATTTTCATTTGCACAATAAAAATGCTATTTTCGGTTACCAAAAGCTAAGAATGAAATCAAACGAATATTGATTTTTTTAAGTATGACTTTTTGTTGTGGAAATCAAAAAAATAACTAATTTGATCTTCTTAATTACTACTATAACCAATGACTACAATTAAGGAAGCAAACTAATTCTTGATTACGTGTACATTTATTTGTCACAAGCATAACATTAAATGAGACTTAGAACATCAAAGTGACACGTGTACTCTTAAAAAAAAAATATTAAGGAAAATGTTTATAATAGATAGATAGATAGATATAGATATAGAGATAGAGATAGAGATTTAGATAAAGAAATAAAACATAAATGATTACTGGGTTTATTATTTTTTAAAATGCACTTAAAATTTTACGATAACACCTTGCTCCCTTTTAGTTAAAGAAAAATGAACTTTTTACTGAAAAAAATAAATTAAAGATGCCAAAAAAAAAATTGAAAAGAGAGAATATGAATAAGAAAACAACAACATAAGAAATCACAATATAAAGTAACATAAGAATAAGAAATGTTAAATAAATTAAACAATAAAACAATAAAAAAAAAAGAAATAAATCAATAGTATATATATAAAGTAAGGTTTTTTATGCCACGTGTCGCTTCCACGTTTATTCTCAATATTTTTATATTTTTTTCTATATTTTATTTGACATCTTATTTGACATAAAAATCTCAGCAAACTTTTGATCTTATCCACTAAATATTTTATTTAATTTTATATTTAATTCCTAATGTTTTGTGTAGCCAAAATATTTCAACAAACTGCATATAATACTTTCAATACTATCCATTAAATCTTCCTTTATTTTTTTCTTTCTTTTTTTTAGGAAAAGAAGTTTCTATTAGTTTTTTTCATTGAGGAAAAAAAGGCTTCGATTTATTTTTTTTAACTATAAATAAAGGAGAATTTTTTAATCACGTAAACACATATTTTGAGGAGAAACTGAAACTCAAACCTTCTTTTGGTATAAGCTTTTTCTTTCTTCAGGTTTGACAAACACCTATACTATTGTTTCTTTTACTTATGCTTAAATTTTTATTTTTATATATAATATGAGAGGGAACTAACACCTACGAGTGAGTTTACCGATTGTGTTTTTTTTTCTTTCAGGTCCTTGAACTATTGTTGCTTGCATCCATTACAAACACCTACGAGTTTCAGGTCCTTGAACTAACACCTATACTATTGTTTCTGTTTCAAGTCCTTGAACTAACACATATACTATTTTTTTTCCTTTTCGTTTTAACAGTAGCGTTTTAATATTATTAATCACCTATACTATTATCACCTATACTATTTTTTCAGGTCCTTTTCGTTTTAATATTATTAATCAGTAGCGTTTTGATTTTAATAATAATATTTCAGGACGTGAAATATTTTTATTTAATTTTATAATTAATTCCTAATATTTTATGTAGCCAAAATGTCTCAACAAACTATATATAATACTTTCAATACTATCCATTAAATATTTCTTTTTTTAGGAAAAGAAGTTTCAATTAGTTACTATCTCTTTTAGCACCATATTATTCAATTAGTTTTTTCATTGAGGAAAAAAAGGCTTCGGTTTGTTTTTTTTCACTATAAATAAAGGAGAATTTTTTAATCACGTAATCACATATTTTGAGCAGAAACTGAAACTCAAACCTTCTTTTGACCTAAGCTTTTTCTTTCTTTAGGTTTGACAAACACCTATACTATTGTTTCTTTTACTTTTACTTATGCTTAGATTTTTATTTTTATATATAATATAAGAGGGAACTAACACACCTACGAGTGAGTTTACTGATTGTTTTTTTTTTTTTGCAGGTCCTTGAACTATTATTGTTGGCATCCATTACAAACACCTACGAGTTTCAGGTGCTTGAACTAACACCTACACTATTGTTTCTGTTTCACGTCCTTGAACTAACACCTATACTATTTTTTTTTTCTCTTTTCGATTCAACAATAGCGTTTTAATATTATTAATCAGCTATACTATTATCACATATACTATTTTTTCAGGTCCTTTTCGTTTCAATATTATTAATCAGTAGCGTTTTGATTTTAATAATAATATTTCAGGTCCTAAAATATTATTATTTCACCAGTAGCGTTTTAATATTATTAATCACCTATACTATCAGTTTATGATAACACCTATACTATTATTTCAGATCCTTATTTCTAAATCAATCAATAGTATATATATAAAGGAAGGTATGTTATGCCATGTGTCACTTCCACATTCATTCTCAATATTTTTATTATTTTTTCTATTTTTAAAAACCAATAATTTATTTTTTGTCAAAAAAAAACAAATATTTTATTTAACATAAATATCTCAACAAACTTT
This sequence comes from Medicago sativa, assembly GCF_051527215.1. Classification (NCBI taxonomy): domain Eukaryota; kingdom Viridiplantae; phylum Streptophyta; class Magnoliopsida; order Fabales; family Fabaceae; genus Medicago; species Medicago sativa. Next base: position 31,572,871 of record NC_140755.1, on the reverse strand, counting down.
TGATCTTATGCACTCAGTATTTATTTTTATTTTTATTGAATTTCTAATATTTTATGTAGCAGAAATATCTCAACAAACTACACATCAATCAATCAATCAATCAATAGTATATTCATTCTCAATATTTTTATTATTTTTTCTATTATTAAAAACCAATATTTTATTTAACATAAATATCTCAACAAACTTTTGATCTTATGCACTCAGTATTTTCTTTAAATTTTTATTGAATTTCTAATATCTTATGTAGGAGAAATATCTCAACAAACTACACATCAATCAATCAATCAATAGTATATATATAAAGTAAGGTTTTTTATGTCACGTGCCACTTCCACATTCATTCTCAATATTTTCATTATTTTTTCTATTTTTAAAAAACCAATATTTTATTTAACGTAAATATCTCAACAACCACTACAAGAAAATGGTGTTTTAGATTCAGCAGGAAAATGGATGCTAAAAGGCAAATTGTGGATGCTAATAGCCTTTTAGAGTCAGCATAGAGTCCAAAAAATTGACGACAGTAAAAGCTTGGATGCTAAACACTAGCTTCCTGCTGACGCTAAAATAGCATCTTTAAAAGTGGACGCTAAAATTGAAGCTAAAAGCACAATCAGAATGAATATAAATGCAGACGCTACTTAGCATCTACAAAAGTGGACGCTAAAAGTGCTAAATTTAGCATCAGTAAATGTGAATGCTAAATCAAATGGGAAAACTAATTCCTGTCAAATTTAGCGCTCAAAATTGTGGACTCTAACTAGGCTAAAATTTACTTTTGAAATCTGTTAATATTTTAACCGACTTAGAACATCAATTAAAAAAAAAATTATCCTCCAAACAGAAATGCATAACCAAAATATAAACATTGGAACCAAATTTAATAACATACTCATAAGTAGAGACCATCCATCCTTTGATAACAAATCCTCAAAAAATAAAATATTTAATAACAGTTACAAAATTATTTAATAGTATGATATAGTCTCGCAGTGCATTAACCTCCTTTCAACATTGCTCAGCATAATTGTTCCCTAGAAAATATCATGAGATTAAAACACAAACTCATAAGCATACTCTCTATTTGGATTATAAAAATGATAAAACAAGTGTTGAGAAAGAAAATGTATGCATATTGTTGAATACTTGTCATCAGAGTCTTACATAAGCTAAAAGCTTGATATGACTATTTTTATAAAGTATAAGGTTATCTGGTTTTATACCACTACAAGCAGAATACCATCAACTCAGCATAATACTAAACATTCTCAATAAGTATGATCACCTGAAGACACAACATTATTGAAAAACAAATTAACTGTACTATAATTTAATATAACTCATGTAACGACAACATAAAAGTGGATAATGACGGCAGAGTGTCCCTACCTATAATCATTTAGAATCTAATGACAAGCTAAATATAATTTGCATTGGATCTATTCAACACCTGCATTTCTTGTTAATATGGTAAGTAGCTTACATGTAAAATAATGCTTATTTACTACTTTAGAGCAGGGTGTTTTCTATTTGTTAGACCAAGTCATAAGCTAGGATGTACCTTCCAATTGTTCTCTGCCCAAAACTCATATCATGTTATGCATAAACTGACTATTGCCAACTAATAGAACAAAAAACAAACAAATCGAAAATAGACATACCTATGTAGATAGTTGTGCTGATGTATTGAGTTGATGGCAAGAATAATTTGAGCAATGTAGAAGCGAGCAACGTTTTCAGAAAGAATATCCCCCCTCATTAACTACTACCAGGTAAATATTCCACGAGGTATAGAAAATTTGAATATTGGAATGAATAAAAGTTTTACTTTGCATCTGCTATCAACCTTTGCCAGCCAGCAAGTACCTCTTACATTGTACATATTCCACCTAAATTAGAAGAATGACATCACAACGTAAATAAAATCACACAAATTGATACCAAAGTCCAAAGGAGAGAATAACTTCATAGAATAAATTTTTTTTATTCTTTCACAACGTATATATGGAAGAAGGTAGAAGAAAATGAGTGAAGGCAAGGTGATTAATTAATAATGGTTGGAAGTGAATCGTACACAATAAATAAGAGTAAAACATGTACAAGCACTCCACCAATTAATAATCTTGTTTTCTACTATAACTACTACAAGAAAGAGACAACTATTGTCATGTCATGCATATCTAAGTAACTGACAACAATAAACAAACAAGCATTACAAATTTATCATGACTAACATTGTTCACATAGAGAATACTTTTGATAACCACATACAATGCAAACCATGAGAGTGTTGCTCTTTTAAAATTTCAGTACAAGAGATATTATCAATTATAAGTGAGTATAAGTGATATCTTGTCTCCATCCTCTGATCTTGGACCAAGTTAATAGCAAAGAAAAATGATAAAAATTATTAAAAATAGAAAAAAAGCTAGATATACATCAGTATAGCCAACAACCAATTAAGTTGACACCAATTAAATTGACATAAGCAAGGGATGAATTAAGGTACTTCATCTGGAAACCTAAAGAGTTTGAGTGCAAATATAGTTCATTCATACTCTGTACAAGCTTAACTAGAAAAACGCCAAACTGTTTCATTGTCATAAAACATATGAAGTACCTTCTTTAAGGTCCGACAAACTTTAGAAAAATCATCAATTGAAATTATTTCAGTTGGTGCACACTTTGTTAGTTCAGTGTTGGGATGACCATAGAAGAGCATGTAGGTCAGTGTAAAACAAGAACAAAGTGAATCAATGAGAGCAATTAATTGAAGAAGAGGAAGAACAAAATGTATTGACTATAAATTAACAAATCAGCGAATCAATTTGAAAAGAGTGAGAACTGATTTACATAACACAAAAAATAGATCTAAAATATACTACAAATTAATTGACGAGGAAGAACAAAATATATTGACAAACAAAATTCCCAAATAGAATAAATGGTTTCATTGAAACAACACACATACATATCCATTACTCATTGCACAATACTCAAACATATTCATTCAACAGAATACACAAACACACCTGCTACATATCCGTTCAACATACATATTCATTGAACACAGTGCACAAACATGCTAGATATATTCCACAAATCATTCAACATACATATCCTAGAAGTCAAAATCATCACACTTATAGACCGACATTAAAGCAAATTAAAACCCCCAAAATAAAACATCATCTAACAGTGACCCACAATATTCATCTAAACCAATCTAACTACAAGAACACCAAACAAAATAGCAGCATGTAAACAAAAAATCTGCAAAATGCAGCTTTGAAAGAGCGTACTTACATTCAATCGAAGAAAACCGAAAACAGAAAAGTGCATCCTTTAAGCTCACCATCAGCAGAATCCCTAGCATGCCAAACACAAGATTTCTCATTCCCAGCATGCTCTTGAATACTCATCATAGGTATAACTACAACACAATCACAATCAATAACCACAACAATCAAAATCACAAAACAAATACACAAAAGCAGTAAAATCAATCACAAAATTAAAATTAAAATCACAACACATACTAAGATGATTAGCGCAGATCTTGAGGGTTTTGGATTGCCTCATAAGAAGCCTAACTTTTAAAGTAACCTTATGCTTAAGAACTCCACCGTACCAGTCAAGAACTCATAAAGTTATGCACACAAAAGAAGTGAAAAAACAACCGAGCCGTACTAAATTGGATCCTCCGCAGCTAATATATTTGCTGCTCCCTCTGCTGTGCTATTATTAGCCCTTAGGATCCAATTCCAGGCATACTAATTAAGTAAAGATCTTAAATAAATCCAAAATCCCAAAGTTTAAAATAAATAAGTAAAAAGGATTTTGCAGACCCAGTAAAGGATACTATTTGGGAATGACTTTTGTGGGTTTTAAGGTGTTCTTTGGATAAACAAATAATGTTTTGAAAGGCACAAATCATTTGTTTCACACATTTCATGGGAATAAAAGAATAAACATACCATAGCATCTCAACACAACATCGTACAAGACCACAAACCACAAAATTCCCAAAAAAACCACAAACAACAAAACCCATTCCTAGAAACCCTAAGAGACCATCAAAAACAATAAACCACAAACAAAATGTCATAAAAAATCAAATATCTTTAGAAGCCACAAACCCTAAAAACTAAAGGAAAGAAACTGAAACCCAACAACATCCAACAAAACAATAAATAGTGATTTGGGTGAGGAAAATTGAACAGAGCAACCGTGAACATGAGAACAAAGGAGTTAAGAGATAAAATAAACATACCTTTTTGAAGAATCAAGAGCAAGAGCAACAATGAGCAGCAAACGATTACCCCTCCCGACGAGTACGACGCGAGAACGGAAACAAATTAAGGAATTGTGATTATAGGTTTGAGAAGTGAAATCCCGATTTAGGAGTGTGAAATCGTGATAATAGCTAACGATTTTGGTGGATTTGTGATTTGGGTTGTGAAATTGCGAGTAAAGATCACGAATTTTGTCAAATTGTGAGTTGGGTGAACTGGTGATTTTGGTGAAATCTGATTTAGGTTAACGATGTTTGGTTGTAAATTATTTTGGGAAAGTGTTATTTAGTGAAAGTGTAAAAAAAAAATTGGGGGAAAAAATGAAAAAAAGTGTGGGTAACTAAATATTGACAAAAAAAAGAAAATGATGATAAAAAAAATATGAGTAAAATCTAATTTAGCATCAGATTTTGTGGATGCTAATTAGATAATTAAATTAAAAAATATAGCTTCAACAAATAGCTTCCATATGAATGAAGCTAAATTTCATAAAATAAATGAATTGCAAAAAACACATTTGCATCAGAATTTGTGGATGCTAAGCAGACACTAACATACAAAATTAGCATCAGAAATGGTCTGAAGCTAAAATCATTGAAGCTAAATGACAACTTTCTTGTAGTGAACATTTTGATCTTATCCACTCAATATTTTCTTTAACTTTTTTTTGAATTTCTAATATTTTATGTAGCAGAAATATCTCAACAAACTACACATAATACTTTCAACAAAGTTTACATGTATGATCTTATTTTATGATTAAAAGACTTCAATTTGTTTATTTGTTTTTAGGAAAAGAAACTTCAATTAGTTATTACTAATCTTTTAGCACTGTATCGTTCAATTAGTTTTTATGTTTGAGGAAAAAAAGGGTTCGATTAGTTTTATTTTTGATAAAAAAAAGGTTCGATTAGTTATTATGTTATCTTTTAGCAGCATATTCTAATGCGAATGTTAATTATAAATAAATAAATTTTTGTTAATCACATATTTACATATTTTGAGCACAAGCAGAAACCCCAAACCTTCTTTTCATCTAACATTTTTCCTTTTTCAGGTTTGCCAAACACCAATTTTATTCCCTCTCAATCGATTTTTTTCTCTCATACGCATGGGCCACGAAACAAACCCATGACCACAAGTTTAAAGGGACCCAAAACTCTTACCACTTGGACTAATTCATTATTGATTTTGTTACACTTTTTATTCTTGCATTGGACATTCATCTCATCATTTATATATATATTTTTAAGATATTATTATAATTGTAAATTTAAATAAATTCAATCTAATATACTTACATGTGTATTTGTGCACACAAACTTATAAAACTTACTATTTAATATCTAACCCGGGCAACGCCGGGTCTCTAAACTAGTAAATAAATAAAATAAAAGAGAATGGGGTTGAAAACAATGATTTTTTTTATTTTATGGAAGAAAGAGGTAGATGAAAATAATGAAAATCAAATTGTTTATATATATAGGAAAGAATATGTCATAATCAACTTTGATTGGTTGATGAAAAATAGATGAGTCATATGATTCATTTTGATTGGCTAATAGAAAATGAATGAGTAAAGATCCATTTTGATTGGTTGATGAAAAAACATTAAATGAGATGGAGAATATGAAAACGCCACGTGTACTATTGCTTAGCTCGTGTTTGTTTCAAGTTTACCAAATTTATTCCTAGGAATAACATTCCTTGAAACATAAAGATCAAAATTTTATTCCAAGGTATATAGAAAAAAGATGCTTGTTTAACATTATAATATTCCCGGGAACCATAAAAATAGAGATTATAATAGGTAATTACATATGAAATTATTCCCATCTTCATGGGAACTTTATTCCCACCCTTTTCTTTAGGAAAAATTTTCTATTCCCAGGAACGTTTTATACCTGGGAATAAAATTTAGTAAACTTGTAACAAACATAGGCATGCATATTTCTATCATTTTATTCCCGGGAATCTACGAATATAACTTGAAACAAACGCACTGCTTTTGTATTATATAAAGATTACTGTTTCTTTGTTGCTCCATTTTTAATGTTTCTATTTCAAAATTGTTACATGACTTATGCATGTACGGCTCATGTAAATATTTATTATGAAAAATGTGATTTGCACAAGATTGTCTCAATATCAAACCTTTACTTACTTATTGCTCTGACGTCAAAAAGACCAGCCATTATTATATAATAAATTATTACCTTGTTTAGAAGAATAAGTTACTAACTTTTGGTGAAGAATAATTTCAAGGATTTGATTGAGACAATATAAGACTGATCATATTATATAGAGTAAATTACACTCCCCTCCCCTCAAAGTTGCTTGAATTACACTCTCCTCTCCTCTTATGTTAAAATATACACTTCCCTCCTTCGAAAAGTAAAATTTATATTTCCCTCCCTTATAAGATGCTTGAATTACAACCCCTCCCTTAATAATTAAATATGCACTGTGATCTATTTTGACAAACAAATATTTTTATGATATATATTATTTTAGAACCACCATTGAAGAAAAATTAATTCATTTTTTGATAATTTAAATGTCAATGATAATTAAATTTAAATATTTTTCTATTAATTTTATCATTTAGAGTATAAAATTAACTTTTAAATAACCATGCTTTATTGTCTTTAGTAATTTTTCACATATTTTAATTTTATTTTAGGTTGTTTCATATTTTATAATAGCGTTTAAAACCACATGTTAATGAAATTGTGAATAAAAAATAGCGAAAAAATATGTATTCAATTTTTTATTATATTAAAATAGATCCGCAATACTATTTTTTTCGAATTGTGTTAGATTATTATTTTTTTGCTAGATTATTAAAAATAAAAAATATATATTGAGGGAGTAAAGTGTAGATTTTAACATAAGAGGGGAGGGGAATGTAATTCAAGCTTCTCTTGGGGGAGGGGAGTGAAAAGTTTTCTAATATATTTTGAATAAGAGGGGAGGGGAGTGTATATTTTAACATAAGAGGGGAGGGGAGTGTAATTCAAGCATCTTTGAGAGGAGGGGAGTGTAATTTACTCTATTATATATGGGTAACACTAATGTTGCTTAAAAAAAAGTGTAACACTAATGTGTATACTTGTGCTATAGACGAGATAAAAAAATTGTAAAGTAGGTTAGTGGATAAAATTTCGCATTTTTGAAGGTGAATAAGTGGGATGTTCAAGATTCTAACCCCGACCCTTGTATATATTATGCATTAATGTCCCTGCTAACATAGATAATAACATTTGAAGAGGAAGAAGAGAAAAACCATGGAGGCAAGGGTTTGATAAACATAATGAGCAAAACATGAATGTGTAGTCTTACAAAAAGAATATATACCAAAGAATATAAATGTCTAAAATACCCTTACTAATAATTAATAACTATATTATTTAACATCTCCCCTCAAACTCGCGATGCATTAGCAGAGCATCGAGAGTTTGTCAACTAAAAAACTAAAACGTTTTGTGGAGTGCATCTTTGTAAACAAATCAGCAATCTGCAATGATGAGGAGTTAAACGGTAGAGTGATTGATCCATGCTAAAGATGACGACGAGTAAGATAACAGTTGATCTTAATGTGCTTAGTGCGTTCATGGAAGACCGTGTTAGGAGCAATTTGAATAGCACCCTTGTTATCACAAAACATCAGATTTAGTTTAGAAAGAGAGATACCCATATCAGACAGGAGCCAACGCAACCAAATAATTTCAGTAGTAGTGGATGTCATAGCACGATACTCAGCTTTTGTAGATGATTGAGAGACAATTTCATGTTTCTTAATTTTCCAGGTAATAAGAGAGTCTCCAAGAAAGATACAAAACCCTGTAGTGGACTTACGATCAGCAGGATCACCTGCCCAGTCTGCATCAGAATAAGCACACAACTCTAATGAAGATGATGAGGGAAAGAGAATACTCTGAAATTAAGATCCCCGAAGATAACGAATAATATGAAGAACTACTTTTCAATGAAATATAGTGGGAGAGACAACAAATTGACTGACCCCATTAACAACATAAGCAATATCAGGTCTAGTTGTCATAAGATACACTGATGGTTGGATTAGGCAAGTGTACCAAATCATTTACCAAGTAATAAAGTGATAAGTAGAGTATTGTATCCACATGGATTGTCGTTTCGTCTAAACAACTTGTGTTAATTAATTTAAGTTAACGATATAAAATAAAAAGAGTTAAGGGTTAGAAATTGCATTTTTTATCTGTTTGCAACATAGCAAGTTACCTTGTTTGGATGCAGAAAAGTACGCAGCGGTTATGACTCTTTGAATCCCCCTATTTATTTTGTTGGTTTTAAATATCAATCATGTTGCATTTAGTTATCTTAAGTAGACTATACAAATGACGAGGTTGTTGGACGTTCTAACCTATTCAGTTGTCAAGTTGCACCTGATGATCGCACGGTGATCCTTACGTGCGGAGTCTATACTATCTCGGTTGATCTAGGTCCATCCCTGTGATGAATAATTGTACCTACTGATCGCACGGTGATCCTTGCATGTGGGGTTTTGCTAATTCAAAAGTAATTGAAACATAAACCGACTAAAATTGACTGAAAAACATGCTAAGAATAACGTAAGATGACATGTCATCACAAGCCCAAACTTAAACTGTTGTTTGTCGTCAAGTTAGGAAAGAAAAAACATAAGTTATTATTTACATTTTTTTCCAGGAAAAATATACCTTTTCTAGGAGTTGTGCTCAAAATATCATTCATCACATCTACAACTTAGGCTAAACTTACCATGTTACATTCAAGCGGGTCCGGCCTAGATAAAGTAGCTCATATTCTCAGTCATACTCTTTTCCATGATACACATATGTATCACCTAAAGCCAGTAGAGATGGTCACAACATTTTCCCACTCTAGTCGTCACATGAATGTACCTTGCTGTAAATTTGAGACAATTCTAAACAGATAGTCAGTATTAAATTAGATGCACACTTTGAGGACTTGAATGGTTATAACTTGGCTTAGGTTAAAGATGGATATATTTGGGAAAGTAGGCTAACAAAAGAACTTGAAGTTAGTTTACTAACCTAGGGATTCCTACTAAACATTGATGATCTGCCAACCTTCCTTCCTTGAATCAGACAAAATGGGTAAAACAGTAGAACTATTTTTCTTTTTCTTTTTGATCGAAATAGACACATTTTTTTTTCAGAGACCAAAATTTTTGATGTTTTTGCCTCTTGATTTTTTTTTTCTATTATTTTCTGTAGACCCATGACAATCTACATTTTTTCTTTTTCTCATAAATAAGTTCTACTGTTACCACACCCCAAACTTAAAATGTTGCTAATTCCAAAGAGCAACCCCAAACTTAACTTTAAACCATATTCAATCATAATAATATCCTATCTAACTCCAAGAGAAATCAAAGCGGGTGCTTTTAAGGTTCAGGACTGTGACATGCTTCGTCATTAAGAAAGAAATTTCATCTGAAGGCTCAAAGTGGTTTCACAAATGATAATAAGAATATAAAGAGGGTGGCCTCAAAGGCTCAAGGTACTAAAAAAAATGCCTCGTGTGTATTAGAATCTAACTGATTGTCCGTAAAGAACGACCACAAATTCGAGCAAAAATAGCATTCATATGGAGCACTCATAATGGAAAGTATTTATGTATCTAACAACCTTGAATGGATATAGAAATATTTGAGTCTAAATCTCACCGGTTATGCTATTCAGAAAAGAGATGGTGATCCTATAAATACCTTTAGTAGCAGGCCCCAGAAAGTATTGTGCTCTTGAATGTAAGGGTAAACTAGCCTCCATTGTAAACGCATTGAAATGACTTCCTAAGACTAAAACAAAATTAAAGCATAAAAGGAAATGTTGTAAATGTAAATGCAATAGAATAAAATTTTAGAAGATAAAACTTGGAGATTAGCAACAGATTAAGAAATGAAATTAATTAGTCAGAAAGTCTCAGCTTAGTAGAAAATAAACATGCAGAAAAATAAATCAATGGGTCTCAGCTTAGACTTAATGTCGTTACTAAGAACATAATGAGATTCTTTTATCGACAACTTCCCAATAGAATTGGAACTTCTCGGGTCCATCTTCTTTAGAGGTAATTGTCTGCCAACGATGGCATTACATCTTTTGGTTCCAGCAAAAGACTCTTCCCTTGACAATTTCCCTTTTTTAGAGAGAAGTTCTTTCATGACCTTGCTATCAACAGGACTTCTCTCTAACATCTCCACAAAGGGAAGAATAATTTGAAGTTTTCCCATGAGATTCACGAATTCTTCGGGTTGTCGGTCCCTTTTTTCCCTCCGACTTGTTCCTACATCGGGTTCTTGCTCTCTAAGTGGTTCCTTCGACTGAACTATTATTTGCTCTTCATCTCTTGAGTCCTTCTCATTTTTAATCGAGGGAAGGTTTTCCTCTATTATCTTCTTCTTAACCTGTAAAGGAACCAACACATTTTTGCTTCTTGATTCTACTGCCATCCCAATTTGACAAGTTTCCTTTCTGAAATCCAGCATGCATCCTTATGATATGTTAAACATTGTGCCTAACCGTGTGATCGTTTGTTCGTTTGCTTGGTTTGTTTCTTTGTAAATTTTTGCAAGCCAACGGATGATTCACTGTGTGGTGCTCATAAATGATATGTAAGCATTTTCTAACGAAAAATGCTTCGCATCTCTTAGTCCATAAGAACTGGTTGGGTTTCCCCGTTCATACCACCTAGCATAGAGATTGGATCAGTGTGACTCCATAGGGTATGTATTGTTGTAATGATTGAATTGGGTTGTTTCAAAATTATTCATGAATCGTTTCCTGAAACAATCATAACCGAAAAAATACCCAAAGTAGCACTGTTATGGGAGTGACTGTAAATAATAGGGTAAATACCTCTTTTCGTCCTTGTAATATTAGCAAATTCCAATTTTAGTCACTGTAAAAAAAATTAGATTCTGTCCCTGTAATTTCAAATTCTTCCACTTTTGGTCCCTCATTTCACCATGTTAGCAGAATTTGCATACATGGCACGTGAAATGAGGGACCAAAAGTGGAGGAATCTGAAATTACAGGGACCAAAAGTGGGAGGAATCTGAAATTACAGGGACGTAATTTATGCAGATTCTGCTGACATGATGAAAGGAGTGACCAAAAGTGGAAGAATCTGAAATTACAGGGACAAAATCTAATTTTTTTTTTCAGGGACTAAAACCGGAATTCGCTAATATTGCAAGGACGAAAAGAGGTATTTACCCTCAATAATAATTATTATTACGATTACAATATCCCTCTTTTTTATTTTTTATTTTTATAAATAAATAACTAAAACAATAAACAAAAATAAAAACAATTTTGAATAATTAATTTAATTGCTTAGTCGAAATAATCTACAATCCTCGGCAACGGCGCCAAAAACTTGATGCTCTGATTAGGCAAGTGTACCAACTCGTTTACCAAGTAATTAAGTGATAAGTAGAGTATCGTATCCACAGGGATTGTCGTTTCATTTAAACAACTCACGTTACTTATTTTAAGTTGACGATATAAAATAAGAGAGTTAAGGTTTAGAAATTGAAATTTTTATCTGTTTGCAAAAGAGCAAGTTACATGGTTTCATTGCAGAAAATTAAGCAGCGGTTTTGACTCTTTGAATCCCCCCGTATTTATTTTGTTGGATTTAAATAATAGTTGTTATACCCTAATTTTAAACCTAAAAATACTTGCTCAAAATGTTTTTTCATCTCTGATATGGTCTTTAACTTTTAAAAGATTGCCAATTTGCTATTGTTTTACACTGATATTTTACCCTGCTTTATCTGCCAATTTTGCTATCTTTGTTTTGAAAATATTTTCAATTGTGATTTTGTCTATGTTTTCTTGTGTTTGAAACCACACAAAGGTTTTTCTTGCATATCAAGTCATTTGAAATTGTCTCTGATCAATTGCATATTTCTCTGCATTTTATTTCAGTCTTATTTGTAAAAATCATTGAAAAGGGCATTTTAATCATTTCCTGTATTAAAACTCTTTTTAATCCCTGAAAATTGTCTCTGAGTCTTTTCATTTAGTTTGTATAAATCCTTGCTTTAATTCTATGATAAAATTCATTTCAAAAATTGCATTTGAGTCATTTCGAGGCAATTTAGTCCCTAGGGGCATTTTGATCATTTCACATAAAATTTTGACAGAGAGAGGTTACTTTAAAGTACCTCATTTGGTAGTTGGTTCATTTTAGTCCTTTTGTTGATTTTATTTTTGTGTCACTTTACGTTATTTTCAATTTACCAATTTTAAACCAAATTTTATTATTATTTGCAATTTAGTCCTTCCTTTCATTTTTTCTTTTTAGTCTTTTTGCATTTTAGTCCTTTTAGTCCTTCAAATTGCAGTTCAGTCCTTTTCTTATTTTGCAGTTTTGTCCTTTTAATTGCAGATTAGTCCTCCTAGTTGTTAAAATTGCATTTTTTAGTCCTTTTTTCAAAATTGCAGTTTGGTCCTTTAAGTTTGTCAAATTGCAGAAAGGTCCCAAGTCCCAAAATTCAGCAAGGCCGAGTTTGTTAGAGCTCCAAGCACAGGTGGCATTATCTCATTGGCTTACAGGTCCAAGTGTCAGCCTATAAAATGCCATATCATCAACGCACAGTGCCAACACACCCACTCATTACGAGCCAAATCATCACAAACACATTCCCATTTCCATTTTCCAGAAAAACGGATCAAAACCTCAAGTTCACATGAACTTCATCAAGAACACGTGAACCAGAAACCCTAACCGTTTTCCAGATTCACCAAAACAAGCACAAATCAACAAATTCAACACGAATTCCATCGTTTCATCACAATCCAGAACATTCATCCCCAAATCCAAACCCTAAATTTCCAAAACACAAAATTGAAGCAAAATCAAATGAATTCATCACAGTTCTCAGAGATTCAAGCATGAATCATCATCATTGAACCAGTTTCTTCGCAATTCAAGTGTGAATTCATCACTGACAGTGACGAATTCGCCACGATCAGAAGAGAAGTTTGAGAGAGAAGAAGAAGGATCGAAGCAAGGTTTTGAACCGGCGAAGAAGAAGAAAAGGTTCACCGATTTATTTTCGGTCTCCAGAAGCTTCAAAACACTTACCAAAAGAATCTGAAGCAACTGTGAAGTTCTCCGAAGAGTTCTTTGTTTGAATCTCCAAGTAAACTCAGGTAACTTCATAAAACCTTCTCGTTTTTCATTTCAAAGACTCAACGAAGGCGCGTGAGCGTCTTTAATCGACGAATCTGTGTAGATCGAGGAAGATTAAAAGGTTTTCTTGCGAAAAACTTTGAAAACCTAAGAAGATTTTCAAAACCGAAAGTTAAAACTCCGATCTACGTAGATTCAAGCCTTGCATGTGTTTTTTGATGCGTGATTCGTATTTAGAATTAAAAAAGAAGTGGTTTAGGTTTTGATTCGAGTGTGAAACTCGCCGGAACCTGGAATTCACGGCGGAGCTGATGAAGATTCCGATGAATCTTCATCTTTTCCGGCCGTTTCATTCCAGAAACCGGCAGGGAAGATGAACGGAGAAGAAGAGGGAGGTGAGAGCTTCTCTCACTAGGAGAGAAGTTAGAGAGAGAAAGAAGAAAGGAAAATGAGGAAACCGGTGAAGTTAGGCTTATATAGACCTCTAGGACGCGCCTTCACCATTGGATCTAGGTTTAGATGGAGCTGGATCAATCCAACGCTCCTGATGCGTTTGGATAGTCCAGGTCCATCAAGGATTTCGGGCTTGGGCTTTTTTTTGTGCTGGATTTCGTCCTCTTGTTATGTTTTTGCTATTTTAACCCTGTTGCTTGATAATCAAACCCCTGTTTTGCCTAAATTCTCTTGAAAAATTTCTAAAAAATTCCTTATGTATTTTTGATGTGTTTCTTGATATTTTTTTGTGAATATTTTACATGTTAAAAAATTGATAAAAATGTATGTGATGTCTCTTGTGATTTGTTTGATTTCTTTGTTAAATTCTTATGAATTCTTTCTAGGTTTTGCTATGATATTTTGTCAACTTGATATTGGTACTTGATATGCAATTTTGTGATGTGTTTTATCCCTGATTGGATGCTATTTTTAGTGGTTGTGATTGCATTTTTGTTAGTGTCTTGTGTTACAAGTTATGTGAATATTGTTTGTGAAAATAAATGCAAGATATGCTTAAAAATGCACCATAATTTCTTGGCTTGATACTTTCTTCTAATTCTCATTATTAACACTGAAATGAAACCTTTGGAAAATTGTTGAAATGTGAGGATTAGAGGCCATGTATTTGCTTTGTATTTGTGGTTGATTTTTAGGAGTATTTTGCTACTTTCTTTGTCATGTTTGATATTTCTTTGTGATGTTAGTTTTACCATTTGTTATGCCACTCTTCTTTGCCTATATTTTCTACTATTTCTTATGCCTTATTCTACTAACAATCTCATCTATTTGTTTCATACATTTCATAAGCATCTCATCCTCCATCTTATATTCTTAGCATTTATTTCTTGCACTTTAAATTTTGCCAAGACTTAGCATGCAAAGACTTAGGGATTTTGTAATTTTCTTTATGCTTTTAATTTCTTGCAAGAAGTAGTGTGTAAACTAGGACCCAATGTAACGGACAATGGACTCTAAAGATGTACACCGACACTCACCGACACATGCACACACATCACATGTATGCTTTAGATGTATGCTTAGGGAATGTATGCTTTAGATGTATGCTTAGGAATCACGGTACTTAGAAAAATTCTCTTTTCCAAAAAATGTGAACAACTTCACTCAAATAATTTTCCAAAGAAACCTTGGGATAAAAATCCCCTTGAAATTTCCCTTTCATTTTCTTAATAAATGATAAAACAATTGCTAAATACTTTGATTAGAGTTTTGTAAATAAATTGACCAACCTCACTCTTTTCCAATCCTATGCCCTTGAGGCCTCCCTCTCTTATTCTTCAAAATTCCATTTTCAAAATTAAAATCAACCAACAAAAACAAAATCAATTTTTGGAAGAGAACTACATGGATTTTGATCCCTTAAAAGGGTATGTAGGCAAGAAGTCAAAACTTCTCCAATTCCAATAAAACAAAAATTCAGACACATTCTTCTTCCTCCAATTCTTAACCTAGCAAACCCTTAGGTGTAAATAACATTTTCAAATAGCATTTAAAAATAAAGCGCGTGTGTAGAAAGTAAAGACGGTTCCTATAGGATACTATAGTCGTTATGGGTGCCTAACACCTTCCCATAGCGAAAACAACTCCCGGACCTCGGTTCTCAAGGGTTTTTTCCACATTTTGCCCTTCCCAAGAAAAAATGGAGATATCAAAGGTTAAAAATGTTCAAACTTAATCAATGTTTGATACCCGAAAAACCAAGATAAAACAGCTGGCGACTCCGCTGGGGGATTTGAGGGTTACGCCTAGTCTTTATTTTCACGCTTGCGCTTTTGTTTTTACTTGCTTCTTTTATTTGCTTTCTTATGTGAATGAATGTTTAAATTCTTGCAAACGTGTGGGGGTGAGAATAATAAAGCCCTACGCCCGGGCTGAGTGAACTTAGGAATTAGGGGGGTGATAGGGCCAAACCGCAAGTGCACGGCCTATCGAAGTAATAGTAGTAAGTAGAGTTATCGTTCCGCTAGGGAGTTGTTCAACTTAATTAACTTTTAATGAATTATTAGAGGAGAGAAAGTTAATAAAAGAGAGTTTGATTGCTGAAGGTAAAAACAATAATAATAAAGGGGCCTTAGGATCATTGGTTCATCATAATGACTAATCCTTCACTAGACAAAACCTAAACATCTAATTTCATGGTTTACACACTAATTTCTAAAGACCGGTTTCCCTTAGCCCCTCACCTTTCCGATGAAAGTCCGGTGAGAGTTTACTTCTAGTAACCAAGCCTATTTCACTGACATGATTACTAGAAGATGCATGGAGGATTGAAACTACTCTTTGTCTCAATAATTGCAAAGACTATTTCACTGTTTTGCAATTATTGTCTAGATTCACTTGTTCCAACATCAAGACTCCGCTCTCGCTTTATGAATTGATGATGGATAACGATTATCAAACCCTCCGCTTTCGCTTCCACAGTTTGATAATTGTTAATCCACGTTAAGACGGTGAATCTAGATTAGAAATTAGGGTTACATAGAAATTAGGGTTTAGACATGTTTTGTTTAGGATTGGGTCATTAGACTCCCCAACAATCCCAAGACGAAGAAGTCTACTCACTCATGTTCATCGTAGACATGGGGGAAGAAGAGAGAAAATAACAGTAAAGTAAATTGCGAAGAAAGTAAAAGGGAAAATAAAGACTTTTATTAAAATAGCAATTGAAATAAACAAAGTAAAGGATAATTGTTTTATGGTGGAGAGCTACTCTATTTATAGCTTTACAATCGACTTAGAAACTAAGCAACTAAAGGGATAAAACGGTAAAGCTGCAACAGGGTAACTTGGGCTTGAAGAAAAGCAGCAAAAGTGGATTCTGGGACGGGCACGGCCGTGCCACATGTTGGCATGGGCCGTGCCAAGCTTCTGACTTTGGGGGAACATATTTTTGTCCCGTATCTTCGTATTCTTGCGCTGTATTTGTTTCAGTCCTCTTTCTTTTGCTCCAAGGCACCTTCCACCATATATTTATTCCTAAAATAAAATAAAACACAATTTGAAGTAAAATATTCTAAACTAAAATAAAATGCAATAAAATAAAATCAAATCTAAAATAAAACTAAACTAAATAAGGCAATAAATTAGACTATCTATGACTCATCAAACTCCCCCACACTTGAATCTTTGCTTGTCCTCAAGCAAAAGGCAACAAACATAGTAGCAACAAAAGATTGATTATGGCAATATTAAGAACAATATGTCTCAAAAGAAAGGTCTTGCTTCAAGTACACTAATTACAACTTCAAACACTTCTCATGAACCTATTCTACCCAACATCAAGTCTCAAGTGAGTGTGTGTGTGTGCAGTCCAACCCTTTTCTTGCTCCTGTATAAGACAGATATTATGAGGAATAGGTTCTATCCCTAGTGCTAAAGTAACCGAGAAAAGTCCTTTCTTCATTTCATATAAGAGTGATGGGAATTTAAGTTAAGATTGATTTAATTTAAAAATTAAGCACAAGGGGCTGCAGATGCTTAGGGGCTATCTATCCTCGTAGGAAGTCTTCTCGGATGTAATTGTCCTTTCCCCCTAGATTCAAAATCACCCTAAGCAGTGCTGCAAAATTATTATTTGTTTCATCTCCGTGTAGGAAGTCTTTTTGGATGTAATTGTCCTTTCCCCCTAGCATTGATGAATTTGTTTCACTTTAAGTTCAAATTAAGGAGTCACCACCACAATTAGGAAGTTAGGATGTAATTGTCCTTTCCCCCACATGTTGGTGCCATTCTCCCGCCCCATTTAACATTAACAAATTAAGAAGAATATAACGATTAAGAACAATTTGATTAATTTTCCCACACAAACTTATACTACTTTTACTCTTAAGACTTTAAAGGGTCTAAGTTAACACTAAAGATAGAACGTGTTCCTTAAAATACATATTCATACATTTGCTCAAGGATTGCAACCGGGTGCTTTTCTCATTGGAGAATTTTCACAATAAAACATGATATGGGTATAGCAAGAACATAAGAAACACAAGAAACTACTTTCATGTTCAAGAGGCAACCTTTAAGAAAGAGACAAAACAAAAAATTTTATGCCATATTTACATTAAAAACAAGCTACTTAGTTATGCCTCTTGCTATAAAAACAAAACAAAAGAATAAAGTTCAAGGGAGTTTGGACACTACGACTCTAGACACTTTATTAGGCCCCCCCACACTTAGGGGAAGCATTGTCCTCAATGATTCTAAAGAAAAAGAAATTAAAAGAAGAAGAAGAAGAAGAAGAAGAAGAAGTAGAAGGAGAAGAAAGAAGGAGATGAGTAGAAGAAGAATGAGAGAGATAGGAAGAAGAAGAAGAGAAGAGAGGAAGAGGAAAGCTCACATTTGTTTATTGAGGTCCGTAAGGAGGACCTTGAAGTTGGAGGTGTTGCATCATCCGACGAAGCATCTCATTATTTTCATCATTGACACGGTTGCCCCTTTGAACTTTATTGCGAAGGCCGGAGATTTCAACACCTTGCCTTTGTTGCTCGGTGCTCATCCTCTCGATCTCATTATGAATCCATGTCCATCTTTGATTTTCATTAAGCTCACCGGCTGCATGGCCATGGTGCCCCTCTTGGTGCAAGTGAGCACCTTCTCCCTCATCATGGTGCAAGTTAGCACCTTCTCCCTCTTCATCATCTTGCTCACCAAGAACCTGCACATCATTAACATACAACCAATTTTCTTCCACCTCGGTGGTAGTCCGAGATGGGTTAGGGAATAAAAACACGATTGGCATATTTAGCTTAAGTTGGTAATGGAGCGGTGGACGATGTTTGATGAAATTCATAGCAATAAGGTTTTCTATGTTAAGCCTATTGTTTCCCTCAATTGGTTTGATCCCCTCATCTTCACCCACTCCAAAATACCTAGCTATATATGTAATGATGCCACCCACCACTATGTCTCCTCTACCGGCCGGTCTAGTACCGACAAAGTCTAGGTAATCAATCAAGTAAAAACAAGTATTGACGGGGTGGTCGTGGAGCATTGCCCATAGCATGAACAATTCATCGGTTCTAGTGTTTCCTAGCTCGGTTCTACCCCAAATAGTGCAAGCCATTACCCTTTGGAGGTACCTAAGTACGGGGTTGTGGATGTTGCTAGCTTTGTTGGCTCTAGGAACATAGTTGGAAACGCCGGTGATACGTGTCCAAAAGGCAGCTGGGTCATAGTTATCCGGTTTTAGGCTAGGATCCCAATGATCATGAATATATCCTTCATTTGCAAAACCTAAGGCCTCACAAAAGTGCTGAAGTGACATGTCATAATCAATATTCATCAACCGAAAAACAACTCTATGGTTAGGGTTATCAAAATTCAACTTATCTTTAGTGAAAACAATTGAGCTTAAAAATTCATAAGTGAAGTTTTCATAACCCCGCATAGGTTTCAGCAAATCAGTCCAACCTAACTTTCCTATCAACCTAGAAACATCATCAAACAGCTCTAGCACATCTAAAGTATTGGGATCAGGATAACGAGAAGGATGCAAGTGTTTAGAGATTAGAATTTTATACCTGTCCCGTTGCTTGTTGTTTTTGAAGTTTATTCCATGATTCTTCACTTGTGCTTGCTTCTTTGGGGGAGGTCCTCCTTGAGAGCTTGCTGGTTCTTTACCACTTCTTCTTGAAGCCATTGACCCTTGTTGGAATTGGTTTTGAAGGTTTAGGGTTTGGGAGGATTTTTGGTGGAAAGGATTGGTTTAGGGTTGGGGTTGATGTTTAAGGAAGGTTTGTTGGTTTGGATGTGGAGATTGGTTAAGGTTTTATGGTGTTTAGGTTAGGTTTTGAAAGATTAGGGTTTTGGTGAATTATGGGTTTGAATGGATGAAAGATGTTTTTGATTGGTGGTCTTTGTTTTGGATGAAGTTTGTGGTTGATTGGTGAAAGAATTGAGTGATTTGGTTAAGAATTGAGGGAGATATGAGGGTTTGAAGGTTATGGAGGTTTAGAGAGAAGTTTGAAAGATGAAAGAGGGTTGTTGTTTGTGAATGAGGAAGAAGAAAGAAAAATTTGTATATATGGGGGTGTAGAGCTCGGGCACGGCCGTGCCACCTATTGGCACGGGCCGTGCCATCTTTCTGACTTCAGGGCTTGATTTTTGCCTTAAAAACTTGGCACGGCCGTGCCATACCTAGCACGGGCCGTGCCACCTTTCTGACTTCGTGGCTTCAAAATTTTTCCACTTTCTTCGAATCAACTTGGACAATTACCTACAAAAACGCTTAAAACAAAGAAAAACAAAACAAAAGCAATTTAAATGCGTGGGTTGCTCCCACGAAGCGCTCTTTTAATGTCATTAGCTTGACGGTTAGAAAGAGTCCTTAGAATGGATCAAAGATATCATATTGTGCAGATGACGCTATAAAACGTTCTTTCACAACATGATCGTTAAGCATGCAACAAGAGTAAAGAGCGGGACCCTTCATAACATTTTCCAACTCGTATCCTACCATTTGATCACTCACTTGAAAGACTATCCTACCAAGTTTAACATCAATGAGAGCTCCCGCAGTTGCGAGGAAAGGTCTACCTAGGATTATAGGGACGTCATCGTCCTCTTCAATGTCAACGACTACAAAATCAGTGGGGATGTATATCCCCTCTATCTTAACAGGTATGTCCTCGACAAATCCTACAAGTTTCATGGTAGAACGGTCAGCTAAATTTAATTCCATTTCGGTAGGTTTCAACTCTCCTATCCCTATCCTTTTAAGAAGAGACAAAGGTAGCAAACTAACACTAGCTCCTAAGTCACATAAGGCTTTGTTTATGGTTTCATTCCCAATTTCACACGGTATGGCAAAGCTACCGGGATCTCTAAGCTTAGGGGGTGCTTCTTGGATGATTGCACTAGTTTCCTTAGCCAAGGCTATTGTCTCATTATGCTCTATAGCCCTTTTCTTTGAAAAAATTTCCTTTAAAAACTTGGCATATAGAGGCATCCTAGACAAAGCTTCAGCAAAGGGAAGTTTAATGCAAATCTTCCTAAGTATGTTAACAAATTTTTCAAACTTACCCTCTAGTTTAAGCTTTTCAGGATTTAAGGGGGATGGAGTTTTGTTTTCTTCAAGTGGTTTTGCTTCTTCTATCACAATTTTATCACCTAAGGGCTTGACATTTTCCTTCCCAATGTTTTTAACCTTAGCAAAAGTTTCGCCTAACTTACTACCCCCAAAAGATATGACATTAACTTGGGCTTTGGGATTGGCTTCGGTTTGACCAGGAAAGACTCCCGGTGTTTGGGAAGATGTAGCCATTTGTTGGGCTATTTGGGCGATTTGTGTTTCAAGCATTTTAGAGTGAGTAGCAATAGAATCAACCTTGGTATTGAGCTTGGAAAGAGAATCATTCAGAAATCCAGTTTGGTTTTTAAGTTCTTGAAGTTGTTTGTTTTGGTTGGCAATAGAATTTTCCAACAAAATTTCCAAATTGGATTTCTGAGTGAATCTTTGGTTGTTTGCATAACCGGGTAGTGCTACTTGTCCATAGGGATTTTGGTTTTTATAAAAGTTTTTATTTTGTCTCATCCCTTGGTTGTATTGAGCATAATTCATTTTCTCAACACCATTAATAGCACTACCTAGTTGGCAATCAACACCTGCATGACCAGTTATACCACATATTTCACAAGAAGGAGTAGAAGCAGAATTGATAGCACTAACATTGAGTTTTTCAAGTTTTTCGGTTAGTGTATCAATTTTAGAAGCAAGGTGGTCATAGTTAGAGACTTCGTACATACCTGCCTCCTTTTTGGAGGTTGAAGAACTAGTGATGACTCTCTCGTCGGTCCATTTGTAATGATTTTGAGCCATGTCTTCAATCAAGGCATACGCCTCCGTGTAGTTCTTATTCATAAGTGCTCCACCTGCAGCTGCATCAACAGACATCTTAGTGGTATAAGACAAGCCATTATAAAAAGTGTGGACTATAAGCCACTTCTCTAGGCCATGGTGGGGACAAAGTCTTAGCATTTCTTTGAAACGCTCCCACGCCTCATAGAGAGATTCCCCATCTTTTTGGTTGAACCGCGTGATTTGGTCTCTAAGTTTAGCGGTTTTAGATGGTGGAAAGAAACGGGCAAGGAATGATTGCCTCATCTGATCCCATGAAGTAATGGAACCGACTTCGAGGGAATGGAACCAAGCGCTAGCTCTATCCCTTAAGGAAAAGGGAAAGAGATGAAGTCTTACGGCTTCTTGGTTCTCCTTCATGGTTCCACTAATTCGTAGGAAAACAGAGATGTGAAGATTGGGATCCTCAGTGGGGGATCCCGAGAATTGGTTTTGCTGCACCAAGTTAAGTAGGGCAGGCTTAATTTCAAAATTGTCATCCTCAACCGTTGGGTACACAATAACAGCTTGTGGCTCAGCCGTAGACGGCGTTGCATACTCTTTGAGAGTGTGATTGGCCATGGCGGTGTTATTTTGTGCTGCTCTCCTTCTTCTATGTAAGAACCTTTCGATCTCGGGTATGAATACCGCTTGATTTCTAGTTCTTCGCATAAAAGGTTGAGAACCCAAGAAGTTAACGATAACAGAAAAATAAAAAGTTAAAAATAAAAAGAAAAGAGAAAGAAGAGAGAATTCTAATCACTAAGAAAAAGCTAATTAAATTAGTTAACTCCCCGGCAACGGCGCCAAAAACTTGATAGGGCCAAACCGCAAGTGCACGGCCTATCGAAGTAATAGTAGTAAGTAGAGTTATCGTTCCGCTAGGGAGTTGTTCAACTTAATTAACTTTTAATGAATGATTAGAGGAGAGAAAGTTAATAAAAGAGAGTTTGATTGCTGAAGGTAAAAACAATAATAATAAAGGGGCCTTAGGATCATTGGTTCATCATAATGACTAATCCTTCACTAGACAAAACCTAAACATCTAATTTCATGGTTTACACACTAATTTCTAAAGACCGGTTTCCCTTAGCCCCTCACCTTTCCGATGAAAGTCCGGTGAGAGTTTACTTCTAGTAACCAAGCCTATTTCACTGACATGATTACTAGAAGATGCATGGAGGATTGAAACTACTCTTTGTCTCAATAATTGCAAAGACTATTTCACTGTTTTGCAATTATTGTCTAGATTCACTTGTTCCAACATCAAGACTCCGCTCTCGCTTTATGAATTGATGTTTGGGATGATGGATTAACGATTATCAAACCCTCCACTTTCGCTTCCACAGTTTGATAATTGTTAATCCACGTTAAGACGGTGAATTTAGATTAGAAATTAGGGTTACATAGAAATTAGGGTTTAGACATGTTTTGTTTAGGATTGGGTCATTAGACTCCCCAACAATCCCAAGACGAAGAAGTCTACTCACTCATGTTCATCGTAGACATGGGGGAAGAAGAGAGAAAATAACAGTAAAGTAAATTGCGAAGAAAGTAAAAGGGAAAATAAAGACTTTTATTAAAATAGCAATTGAAATAAACAAAGTAAAGGATAATTGTTTTATGGTGGAGAGCTACTCTATTTATAGCTTTACAATCGACTTAGAAACTAAGCAACTAAAGGGATAAAACGGTAAAGCTGCAACAGGGTAACTTGGGCTTGAAGAAAAGCAGCAAAAGTGGATTCTGGGACGGGCACGGCCGTGCCACATGTTGGCACGGGCCGTGCCAAGCTTCTGACTTTGGGGGAACATATTTTTGTCCCGTATCTTCGTATTCTTGCGCTGTATTTGTTCCAGTCCTCTTTATTTTGCTCCAAGGCACCTTCCACCATATATTTATTCCTAAAATAAAATAAAACACAATTTGAAGTAAAATATTCTAAACTAAAATAAAATGCAATAAAATAAAATCAAATCTAAAATAAAACTAAACTAAATAAGGCAATAAATTAGACTATCTATGACTCATTAGGGGGATATAGTCGACAATTCATTCCAAGGGTTGCCTCGTGAATTGGATTATGCGATCAATCCCACATAGCTGAGGCATTTTGGGGGTTGATGTTGTCGGCGCGTGTTTGTCGCGTTTAGGCACTTTGCTTCCAATTGTTCTATGACGCTATGGACCGTAGATAACCGAACCCATCCATGGCCATTTTCTAGGATGTAGTGTGGAGGCTAAACCGAGTGTTTGTCTCGAGTTTTAGTCGTCACGCGATGCTACACTCAAGTTAAACCTTCTTACGGATAATCATGGAGCGAGTGTTTGTCTCGTGGCACCATGATATACGTAGGAGAGGTTGCGACTTGGGAACCTTTTGTAGAACCCGGTTACTATTACCCAAAGCCCTAGTATCACCGGACACCGTGTCCACCCATGGCTCCTTGACTTTAAACTTTAACCCACCATGTTCTCTCCGTACTTGAATGTGATCATGCATACATGCATACATGCATACATGCATAAACCTTTTTCATGCATTTATCGAAGGGCTTAGACAAATTGAATTTGTAAACATTGTAGGAATGGGGAAGACTAAGTCCTACAAGTTCATGAAGGTTGATTTGGCTAGTTTGAGAGATTTGGCACTCAAGGTCAAGGATCCGACCGGTTTTCGACGTCGTTACGGGGACTTACTTACTCTTCTCCGGACTAATTCGGATGAGAAGCTTGTACACACTCTAGTTCAATTTTATGATCGGGATTATCAGTGCTTCACTTTTCCCGACTTTCAGTTGGTGCCCACACTCGAGGCTTATTCTTGCTTGATGGATTTATCTATTGCCGAGGGGACACCTTTCACGGGTCTTGAGCATCCCCCTACTCCCTTGGTCATTGCTAAGGAGCTCCATCTCAAGACCTCTGATGTCTCCAAGAATCTTGTCACTAAGGCTCACATCCGAGGGTTCACTTCGAAGTATCTACTTGAGAAAGCCAATCTCAAAACCACTTGTCAGGACACTCTTGAGGCTATTCTTGCACTACTCATCTATGGGCTTATCCTCTTTCCAAATCTTGATGACTTCGTGGATATGAATGCTATTATGATCTTCCGCTCCAAGAATCTGGTTCTTACTTTGCTGGCTGACACATACCATGCTATTCACGATCGATCCGGCAAGGGTCGTGGATACATTCTTTGTTGTGTACCTCTCCTATATAGGTGGTTTATTTCGCACCTTCCGAAGTCTTTCCATGATAATCCAGAGAATTGGACTATTTCACAGCAGATTATGGCTCTCACCCCTAACGAAGTGGTTTGGCTCACTCCCGCCGCTAGGGTCAAAGAAATTATCTTCGGTGGTGGGAAGTTTCTTAATGTACCTCTTCTTGGTACCCGAGGTGGAATCAACTATAACCCGGAGCTCGCTTTGCGACAATTTGGTTTTCCGATGAAAGAGAAGCCCATCTATCTTGCTACATCTCCTTATTTCTTCCATTACTCCAATGCTCCTACGGGAATAAGAGAAGATTTCATGGAAGCTTGGTCCAAGATTCGGAAGAAAGATGTGAAGCATATGGGTGTGAGATCCGGTATTGCTCATGAGGCCTATACTCAATGGGTAATAAACCAGGTCGAGAAGATTGGCATGCCTTACCCCGCCATGAGATATGTGTCCGCATCTATTCCAACCATGCATTTACCTCTACCTCTGCCTACTCAGGAGATGTATCAGGAGCATCTAGCTATGGAGAGCCGAGAGAAGCATCAGTAGAAGACCAGATACTATGAGGCTGAGAATCTGATCATGACTTTGGATGGAAAAGATGAGCAAAAGACTCAGGAGGTTTCGATGTTGAAGAGGGAGTTGGCTAAGGCTAGAAGAGAAATTGAAGAAAAAGATAAGTTGCTTATGAGGGATTCCAAGAGGGCTAGGGGGCCCGTGACTTCTATGTCCGATACTGCAGCTATGAGTCTGAGTCTGAGTCTGAAGATGATCCTTCTACTTCCTATGCTTGAGGATTTCTGTTTCCTGTTGTTGTTTCCAGTTGTTGCTTATGATTGTTTTACATTTCAAAGTCTAACCCTTGGCTTAGCATTTCAAAGGGAATTATCTTGTAAGACCTTGTGATGTTTGCATGTTTCGTCTGGTTATGATGTTTCAGTTGTTTAGTAATGTTTACAAATTTCTAATTTGTCTAAAACCCTTCGATCACACAAAAAAGAGTCTTTTTTGCATATGCATTTACACATTGCATGCATCATATGCATTCATTGGTCACAAAAAACTTCCCTTGTGCTCATTACCTCCTGGTTCTTCTGCCACAGTCTGAAAGGTGGCTCAAGCTCGTAAGGTTTACCAACCAACCAGAGTTCATCAAACAAGATTATATAGAAGGAGACACATGGCTAATTTCGAAGAAGAAAACGCTCAGCTCCGCGCTGAATTGGCTGTTATGAAAGAAGACTTGGCTAAGGCTCATGACACTATGTCTACCTTGCTGGCCGCACAAGAACAACCGGCCACGTCTATTCCGGCTACTGCTGAAATGATTCCATCCATCCCGTTGTCCACAGTGGCTTCTGACACTCGGTTTGTTATGCCCAATGGACGCCCTTATGGACTCTCAGCTTTCTATGCTCCTAATACTGCAGCCGGTATTTCTGGTATTGCCCATCAAGGACAGATTCCTGCAACAACCTTTGCTCCTACAAATACCTATATGCCTCAAGTGACTACTGTTGTTACCGATCCTGTTGTACACACTGTGCAACAGGTAATCGATGTTGACACTCCGCGCGGACAAGACCCTATAATGGAGGCTATGAGAGAACAGTTAAGAGAGCTAGCTGGAGAGCTCCGTGAGGTCAAAGCTAGCCGTGGGAACGGTGTTTCTGCTAAGGCTCGTGCTCTATGCTTGGTATCCCGATTTGAGGTTCCTAAGAAGTTCAAAGTGCCAGATTTTGACAAGTACAATGGATCTTCTTGTCCACATAGCCATGTCATTCGGTACGTCCGAAAGATGGCCAACTACGCAGATAATGATGCGCTGATGATCCACTGCTTCTAGGATAGCCTGACGGAAGATGCGGCAGACTGGTACACTGGCTTGAGTAAAGACAATATCCATACTTTTGAAAATCATTACGAGTTTAACACCCGCTTGAAGCCGAATAGGGATTCTCTTAAGTCTTTGTCTCAGAAGACAGACGAAACTTTCCGTGAATATGCTCAGAGATGGAGAGGGGCAGCCGCCCGTATTTCTCCTCGGCTTGATGAGGAAGAACTGACACAGACATTCCTGAGGACTTTGAAGAAGGAATATGTTGAAAGGATGATAGTCTCTGCACCAAATAATTTCTCCGACATGGTTACTATGAGAACTCGTCTAGAGGATGCTGTCAGAGAAGGTATCATTATTCTTGAAAAAGGTGAGTCCTCAGCTAGTGCGCCAAAGAAGTATGGTAACGGCCACCATTAGAAGAAGGAATCCGAAGTAGGGATGGTGTCCGGTAACCAGTCTACAACTGTTGTCGCTCCAATTAATGCTGCTCAGTTACCTCTACCCTACCAATATATGCAGTACTCTCAACATCCTTTCTTCCCACCGTTCTACCAGCAATATCCCCTGCCACCGGGTCCACCACCAGTGCCCGTGAATGCCATTGCCCAGCAGGTACAACAACAGCCTCCTGCTCAACAGCAACAGCCGCAACAATAGGGCCCTCGGCCCAGGCCTTATTTTCCACCAATACCAATGCGGTATGCTGATCTGCTCCCAACTCTACTTGCTAAAGGGCATTGCGTCACCAAACCAGGCAAGCCTCTGCCTACGCCATTACCTCCCAGGTTCCGACAGGATCTCAGATGTGAATTCCATCAGGGCGCTCAGGGCCACGATGTTGAAGGGTGCTATGCTTTGAAGTACGTTGTAAAGGATCTAATAGACAGAGGACGATTGACTTTTGAAAATAGTGTTCCGCACGTTCTTGACAATCCACTTCCAGACCATGCAGCTGTTAACATGATTGAGGCTTTTGATAAAATTGAAACATCTCGGATTCCTCGAGAGGCTCCCGCTTTAGATGTCCGTAATGTTGCTACTCCTTTGGTGCTGCTACATGTCAAGCTTTGCCAAGCTTCCTTGTTTAATCACGATCATGCTTCCTGTTCAGAGTGTCTTCGAAAACCTATGGGCTGTTGTATCGTGCAGGGTGATATACAGAGTCTAATGGACAACAAGCACTTGGTCGCTAGTGACGTTTGTATGATTGTGCCAGTGTTTCATGATTTCCCTACCAAAAGTGCACCTCAGACAAGGAAAGTCGAACCCTTGGTGATCAGGCTACCTGGCCCGGTATCTTATGCCTCTACTAAGGCGATCCCTTACAAGTATGATGCGACTATGATTGAGAATGGGGTAGAAGTGCCTCTGGTATCCCCAGCTGCGGTTGGTAACATTGCTGAAGAAACTACAACCCTGAGAAGTGGAAGGGTCCGTCCACCCTTGTTCCAGAAGAAGGTCGTTACACCTGTGCCATAGTAACTCCACCGGTTGCTGATAAGTGTTTAAAAGTGATATATTTCATATAGGAGTTTAGGCATTTTAGTGACTTGTTTTGCAAGATTCTCTATGGAAAACTCCAAATATTGTGCTAATATGTCATTTATGCTTTTGAGCCTTATTCTACCCTTTTTGTGCAGGAAAATACAAGTAAGGAGCAAGAAAAGTCAAAATTCAAGGAAGCCACGCCATTAGCGTAACCTACGCTATTAGCGTGAGGAAGAAAAGCCCAAGGTCAGAAGGGTACGCCAATGGCGCACCTGGAGTGTGAAATCTGGAGCACTTGTGAAGAACACGCCATTAGCGTAAGCTACGCTATTAGCGTAATCACTCCAGAAAGGTACGCTAATAGCGTACCTGGAGCGTAGCAAGCCATGAAGAACCACGCCCAGTTTTGTAAGTATTTTTTCTGTTTATTGCATATAGTAGTAGTAAATAAGCATTGAAAGCTGAATTGAAACAACAAAGAAAAAAAACTGATCCTGAAGCATCACGCTAATAGCGTAAATTTCGCTATTAGCGTCATGGCTACAGAAAGCTACGCTAATAGCGTAGGTTTGGCGTAGGAGAAAATTTTTTGTGGGCCCAGGGGAGTAACTCCCCTTAACTTCCCACAACCCCTCATTTACCCATTTTTCACGGTTTCATTCATTCACACACACAACCCTAACTCACAAACTTCTTCTCTCACACACATAACCCTAACTCACAAACCCATTTTCATTGTTTCAATTCAAGTCAAGTACCACACTTTGCATTGCATTTCTGCTTGAATTTGCATCATTCTGACAGGTTTGTTTTCCTTTTCTCCTTTGCTTTAATTGAATTGAAAATATCATGTTTCTAGCAATTTTAGAAATGGTTAGGTTAGGGTTAGAATTTTGCTTTGTGATTAGAGACTGTAATTCATTGATTATAGTTTGAAAAGGAACAAGAATCATAACCCACATGCAACAAACATTCATCTTTTGATTTTGACCCATTTTGTAAAAATTGAAAAATAAGGGTTTTGAATGATTTGTGTGCCAATGTTGTGATTCTGATTCCTTTTCAAGATTATATTGTGTTTTAGAGACATAGGATGAATCCTAGGGCTGAAAATTGCTGGTTTGTGCTGAGAAATTGCAAGAACAAGAATTTTGAAAATTTGAAAATTGCAGGTACGAAGAAATACGCTAATAGCGAAATCTACGCTAATAGCGAAATTTTTCCAGAAAATTTCGCTATTAGTGTGGCAGGCGCTAATAGCGTAGTTCTTCATACTTGCCCAGATTTTCAAAATTTTTGATGTTTTTAAATGACCAATTCTAGTTTGTGCTAATATTTTCTATGCAATATGTTGGTTTTTCCTGGTTTTGTTGCAGATGGCACCTAAAAATGTTGAGAAAACTACTGGGACCAAACGTCCTAGAGGCAAAGGTGCCTCAACCTCTGCTACACCTGTGGCCCCAAACCGTTTCCCCACCCCTGTCCACTCTGCCAAGTTTAAGAAGATGGCTCAATACAAAACCTGGCACGAGAAAACTTTTGACATTCACCCCGATGGTGAACATTGTGACCTCCTCTACATTTTCACCGATCGTAAGTGGCATAAACTCCTTTACCCTACAACTGAGATTAACACTGATTTAGTAAAGGAGTTCTATTGCAATGCTACACCTGATGCCTCACCCACTACCCTGGCTGATGCCTTTTCTTGGACTTCATATGTGAGAGGGAAGCAAATCCCTTTTGATAGGGATTCAATCAATGAATTCCTAGGCAATCCCTTAGTCCTTCCACCTTCAGAAGATCCAACTGACCCTCCTTTGTGTACTTATGCTAAGAGAAATGCTCAAGGAAATTGGACCTATGAGCAAATTGAGCGGGATATCATGAACAAGGGAAGGTACTTTGTGAAAAATGATAGGGGAGAGATCAGGCATGCTCTCATAAAAGAGATGAATGCCAAGGCCTGCTTAGTGTTCCAATTTCTTGTCCACAATGCTTTACCCCGAGCCCATACATCCGATGCCCCAAAAGCTGTCCTACCACTCATCTGGTGTATTATGAAGAAAGTCAAGGTTGATATTGCTCGCATAATAGCCAATGAGCTGAAGGCTGTGGCGTTAAAGGTTGCCACTGGTGCTAAGAAGGTTGCACTATTCTATCCCGGACTTATCATGGCCTTGCTTAAGGCCCATGGAGTACCCATTACTGGACCCTTTGATGAAGATATTGAAGGGACCATTAATGATACTTCTATCCGCACCTGGGAGAAGAGACAGCAGCGGTGTTCCCAAAGCCATTTTTCTGATGATGAGGGTGGCCCATCTGAGGGCCCTGGTTCCTTTGATTTTTCAGCTTTTCAGACTTTCATGCTGGAGCAACAAATGCATAACCAGTATGTGAGGGACCAGAACAGCTTCTTGATAGATCAGAACGAGGCAATCTATAGGAGCAACATGGGCATTCATCAGGACCTCTACAATGCTCACATGCATCCGGGGAATGCTGATTACCCGGTTATGACACCTGACCAGTACCAGAGCTATGTTCACTGGCCTGAGGGCATGTCAGGTCCTTTTGTGGGGGTGGCAGATGCTATGGATGAAGAGGCTACACCTGATGCTGATTCTGGAGGTGAAGATGATGATTTGGATGTGGACGTGGATCTGGATATGGATGATGATGGAGAGGATGATCAGTGATATCATGGATTTTTAGTGATGTTTTTTCTTTTCGCTTTCGAACTTTTGCTTTCCTTATTTCATGTTGAAACTTTTTTAATTTGGTTGTATTTTGCATTTTGGTTATATTTTGTACTCTTCGAGCACTGTCGTTTTTAGTGCTCGACCTGATACTTTAGTACTTTATTTTATTGTGGTTTAACTTAGCTTTTTGGTTTTTAACTTATGCTTTGGATGAATTTTTGTTGTTTACATCTTGCTTGTGTCTCTCAAAAGAAATTGCTCATGAACAATAAATTTTAAAGTGCTCCATGGAGCCATGTTTGAGCAAAAGCAGGTGAGTGATAATGATATTACTTGCGAGAAAGCGTAAGGCCAAGGTATTAGTTTCCTGTTATTCTAGGTTTTTAATAAGAATTTGAAACTTGTACTTTGCACAAAACATATATCATTTAATTCTTTTCATAAACATAATTATTTTTGAACCACTTAGTACTTAACATAAATGTGAGGTAGCTTCAATCTGTTGTATATATGCTGGAGACCGATAATCACCGTCTAACTTGTTTTAGTTATGTTAAATCTGATAATTATTTTGAACTGTTTGAAATCATGGAAAGGATCAAGGCACTTTTTGAATTGAGAGTAACCTACTTGACCACATAAAGCCTACCTGTGAGAAGAGCGAGTATCTGATACCCCAATCTGAGCCTAATGAATCAAGTCCTCAAACATGAACTGTCAATATTCATAAGCACAATGCTTAGTGAATTTGTCTGAAATTTTTCATAAATCCAGTTCATGCTTGTCTCTGAAAGGACTTTGATAATTTTTAATTTGTTGAACCCTTAACCTTTTTGTACTTTGTCCCTTGCCTTAGGATATGGGAACATTCAATTAGAGTTTTGATGTGTTCAAGTTGGGGAGAAAAGGAGGCATTATATGTCAAGTTTATGGTGAAATTGTTAAAATAACCTGACAACATTGAATCAAAGAAAAAAAAATTGTACATTTGAAAAAGAAAAGAAAAGAAAAGAAAAAGATAGAGAAAAATCAAAAATAGAATAAGTTGTCAAGGTTATAAGTTTGATTGTTAATCACCAAAGGTTGTAATTCTTGGTAGGGAAGTATATGGATTTCAAGTTGTGATACAAAAAAAAATGTTCCTCTTTGATAGGCTTTCTGATCAATTGCCCCACATATGACATTTCTTTTGTAGCCCGGCCAAGTTATAACCCTTGCAAGACCTTTTGATCCATGCTTTTATGCTTTTTGAGACGATATTTGGATGGACACCTAACTTAAATAGGATGTTAGCCTGATTGTTGGATGTGTGTTCATTACTTCACTTATTGTTATCATTTCATTGCATTTACTTTTAAAGAAGTGTGTTAGGTGTGGTTCATAGATAGATATGTTTATGTTTTGAAGTTTCTGATGTATAATTTGTGCTTAGGACATTTTTCGCATTCTTAATTTGAATCTAGACTAGCGGAGGACTTCATACTTGTCCACGCGATCTTATTTGAATCACCATTTGTTTATTTTTGTTTTGAATTGTTTGACACCATGTTGAAAACCTTGTCCAAAGCCTTGTTAGTTTCCTTGTCAATTGATTTGTTTGAGGACAAACAAAAAGCCAAGTTGGGGAGAGTTTGATAAGTGTTTAAAAGTGATACATTTCATATAGGAGTTTAGGCATTTTAGTGACTTGTTTTGCAAGATTCTCTATGGAAAACTCCAAATATTGTATTAATATGTCATTTATGCTTTTGAGCCTTATTCTACCCTTTTTGTGCAGGAAAATACAAGCAAGGAGCAAGAAAAGTCAAAATTCAAGGAAGCCACGCCATTAGCGTAACCTACGCTATTAGCGTGAGGAAGAAAAGCCCAAGGTCAGAAGGGTACGCCAATGGCGCACCTGGAGCGTGAAATCTGGAGCACTTGTGAAGAACACGCCATTAGCATAAGCTATGCTATTAGCGTAATCACTCCAGAAAGGTACGCTAATAGCGTACCTGGAGCGTAGCAGGCCATGAAGAACCACGCCATTAGCGTGAGAGACGCTATTAGCGTAATGAGTCCAGAAAGCTACGCCATTAGCGTGGCTGGAGCGTAGAAGCAGGGCAAGGCCAACGTGGCAGCAGCCCATTGGCCATATTATAGGCCGACTTACCACGCTATTAGCGTGACAGGCGCTATTAGCGTAGGTACAAAAATACAGGCCCATATAAATAGCATTCTTACCTCTCTTTTAGACTATTCACTATTCCATTGAAACATTTTATACATTTCTAGAGAGAGGTTAGAGCTATTTCATAGAGAGAAACACAAAGCAAGTGATTAAGGAGTATATTCAACCCTAGATTCATTGAGACATCAAGGATCTTGGCATGGAATCTTCATCTTTCCTTCATTCCTTGCATTAGTTTACATGTCTATGTGTAACTATCACCTTCTATGTAGTATTGAGGTAACAACCAAGCTATTATGTAATCTTTTGATCTTTTAATATATAAGGTTCTAGCTTAATGATTCAATATTGTTGTTATTCTTGCTTTTAATGCTTTCAAAGAGATTCAAGATGATTTGGACACAAACTCTTGAATCTAGAACTAGAATAACAATCTATCTTATGTTATATCACTCTTGACAAGCTTGTAAACCTTTGATAATTACTTTTAATCAAGATTTTAATGCTTTCGGATACTTAATCAGGCTGGACACGGTCGATTAAGTTATCCGATCGACTTTGTTATCGTTTAAGGAATTTGGACACGAATGTTTAAACGCTAACTTGGAAATAACGATGTCGCTTTGGACACGAAGGATGTTGTAGAAATGATTGTAATAATATTGGTTATAAAGCTAGAGTCTGTTAATCGATCGAGAGATTGCTGCTGTTATGCTTGCTCGTTATCTTATACCGCAAGTGAAATAGTTCGATCCCCTCTCGTTTTTACTTTTATGTCAATTGTGGATATAGTGTTACAAACAAACAAATTATATCCAAACCCTTAATGTGAACTATTGTGAAAACACTTATGATATAACGCAACTCCCTGTGGAAAACGATCCTATATATACTCACGTGTACATAGTTATATGACATGTAGAAAAACTACATCAGTTGCTCCTCCTGTTGACAAAGATACCTGCCCGTCGGGCCAGTCTATTGAAGAGTCTAATCTGGATGAGATTTTAAGGCTCATTAAAAAGAGCGATTATAAGATTGTAGACCAGCTGCTGCAAACTCCGTCAAAAATATCCATTTTGTCTTTGCTCCTGAGCTCGGAAGCTCACAGGAAAGTATTGATGAAAGTACTGGAACAGGCCTATGTTGATCATGAAGTCTTCGTGGATCAGTTCGATGGAATAGTGGGTAACATTACTGCTTGTAATAACTTATGGTTTGGTGACGATGAACTCCCCGAAGCGGGGAAATACCATAACTTAGCTTTGCATATCTCAGTGCACTGTAAGTCTGACATGATATCCAATGTGTTGGTGGACACTGGATCATCCTTAAATGTAATGCCTGAGTCTACACTAAGACAGTTGAGTCATCATGGAATTTCTCTAAGGGGAAGCAGTTATTTGGTTAAGGCTTTTGACGGATCTCGTAAGGATGTTCTTGGAGAGGTAGATCTGCCAATTACCATTGGTCCGGGGACGTTTCAGGTCACTTTCCAGATCATGGACATCAACGCCTCTTACAGTTGCCTCCTTGGAAGACCGTGGATTCACGATGCTGGGGCAGTTGAAGGAAAATCGAATACAACAGAAGGGAGTAGAAGCAGCAGAATAATTTCGATATTCTTTCCTTGGATCATTACGAAAT
This sequence comes from Medicago sativa, assembly GCF_051527215.1. NCBI lineage: Eukaryota > Viridiplantae > Streptophyta > Magnoliopsida > Fabales > Fabaceae > Medicago > Medicago sativa. Next base: position 31,537,960 of record NC_140755.1, on the reverse strand, counting down.
TCAAACATGAATCATTGATTCGATTGTTACCTCGAAGTGTGAAATCTGAAAGCTCAAAACTGGAAACTGGAATCTCGATCACAGCCAAGCAAGCAGCAAGCAGCAAAGCCTCTAGCAAGTCCACACGAACAGTGCTCCTCCAAAACTCGGTGCTAGCCAAGGAGTCAGAAGTGCAGAGAAGAGGATTGCTTCAAAACGTGTAACCTAAAACTTCAGCACTAGGGTTCTATTTATAGAACTTCTAGTGTGCTCTGCAAGTCAGAAGTCATTATTGGGCTTCATTAAGCCCAACAACGAGTTTAGTAGTTTTTGCTAACTAACTAGCGTCATTTACTAAACACACCCCTTTATATAATTCATACTAGAAAGTAACGAGGTTACTTTAAAGTACCTCATTTGGTAGTTGGTTCATTTTAGTCCTTTTGTTGATTTTATTTTTGTTTCACTTTACGTTATTTTCAATTTACCAATTTTAAACCAAATTTTATTATTATTTGCAATTTAGTCCTTCCTTTCATTTTTTCTTTTTAGTCTTTTTGCATTTTAGTCCTTTTAGTCCTTCAAATTGCAGTTCAGTCCTTTTCTTATTTTGCAGTTTTGTCCTTTTAATTGCAGATTAGTCCTCCTAGTTGTTAAAACTGCATTTTTTAGTCCTTTTTTCAAAATTGCAGTTTGGTCTTTTAAGTTTGTCAAATTGCAGAAAGGTCCCAAGTCCCAAAATTCAGCAAGGCCGAGTTCTATTATTGCACTTTTTAATCTTGTATTTGTTTTTTTCTCAATATCTTATAAATACAAGTATTACATTTTGCTGATGACAAAAAAAAAGAGTATAAGTATTATGTAATTATTTGCTAAAATTGTTTATCTCGCAGAATTTATGATTGCTTATGATTTCTGTCTTATGATTTCTTATTTGCTTATATGTTTTAATCAACCTAGGAAGCTTAAAGACCTCATCCTCTATTGAGTTAAATTAATTAACAAAGACAATTGTTCTTTTAAATCCATAAGTTTATCATCATAAAAAAGGGGGAGATTGTTAAACCAAAGTGAGTTTTAGGACAATATCTCTAAGGTTTTGATGACAATAATGTATAGAAGAACAATTGGGTAGTCTTAAAGTTTGTTCAATGTGCATGACCATATAATAAAATTCTGACTCTGAAGTCAACATTCTGGATCTGAAAGAACTCACTTTGAACATAGAAGAGAAACTCTGATACCCAAAACAAAGCTATGATGACAAGACTCTAATGGTCAACAAAAAGCCAAAGCTATGATCAATATGCATCAAGACATGAAGACAAGCTCTAATATGAAGGCAAACTCTGAAGGACGAAGTCAATGATCGACGTTCTAAATATTATCTGACCAGTTTTCTTTTCTTAGATGGAACATCGCTTTCCAAGTTATGTAATACATTTTGTCTCTGTTGAATTAAATGAAGACCAAGTTACCGAAACGAACGAAGCACTTACAAGACAAAGCAGAAGCAACCAATCATTCTAAAAGAAGCAAAGAAATTATGATGTACTATTCAACAAAATTATCTTTTAGAGGCAAAGATCAAATGTGAAGAAAGCTTTTAATGCGCTGACAAATCTCTTCAAACAACAACTCTTTCCAAATCTCCTATAAAAAAAACCCTGGGCATTTGAAGAATTAAGAGAATCACACGCTTTTAAACTGTGCCAAAACTCTAATAAAATCTCAAGCACAAAAACACTTCGAAAAATTATTACAAACTTTTTATCTTAGAATTTCTTAAGTGTTTAGAAATCATTTGAGCTTAATTTAGTTTAGCACTCGTTGGGTCTAAAGTTTAAACAACAATCCATCTTTTTTCGTAAACTCTGATTTTAGAAGTCCTGAAGTTAAGGAAGGAAATCTTAGACTTGTGTGTCTAAGTAAATTGTAACATTGTGTGAATATAATGGATAAAGCTCTCTAGTGAGAGGGGACTGGACATATGATTATCCAGAAATATGAATGTTATCTTTACTATTATCCTGAAATATGAAGGTTATCTTGACATGATTAGCGTGAATCCATATTTATGATACGACTTATATGGGTACTATATTTTATTTTGGTATAATATATTTTTCTTGACAAGTATTATAGACAGACGAGTTAGTGCCTCTTTAGTCAGTAGGGACCCTTACAGAGCAAAGGTCGACGGTCTAGTGTGTGTGTGTGTGTGTGTCTGATGTATCAAATGAGGGTAAGGGTTATAATGAAAGATGAGAGGAGTCATCTATGTCCATTGAATCCAATTTAATGGCTGAGATTAAAATGTTCTTTTTAGTGGGACACATGACTTCTTTTACCAATAAAAGATACAACCACACACCTTCAGGTTTTGTTAATTCCGTCGTCCTCTTCCTTTACACAGTGCTCACAAGTCTCTTTTGCGGCAATTTACATCCCACTTCGTTATTGTCTGATGAAACACAGTTTGAAAATTTGTTATGTTCTACCATATCCGGTAAAGCCACACAAAATTGCATTTTGGACTTTAGAAATGAATATTTTCAAATTGTGTTCTGCTAAAAATTCATATTTAATTTATGTTTTATTAAAAATTTCTATTTTTTTTCAATGAATTTTTACAAAATTCTACACAATTTCATTAAAAAAAATAAAAAATTATGATTAAAAAGTTTTATAGGAACTAAAAATTAATGGAAAATTTTAAAGAGTTTAAAATAAAAACATATTTTTATTTTACTCAACCACGTACGTATACAGTAGCATATATACTGAACTCTTGAACACGAAAGTCCAATCAGCTTCTCTCTCCCGACCTCGTTCCAACTCAGCTCAATCTCCATCTTCCTCCGGTGAGCTCTCTCTCTCTCTCTCTCTCTCTCTCTCTCTCTCTCTCTCTCTCTCTCTGATTTTTCAATCGCTAGATCTCAAACCCTAACCTCTTTTCCCGTTTCTTTTTCACGAATTAGTTGCTTCGTTTTTAAACCCTAACTTCTTGATTTATCTGAATCTTAACATCATTTTTGGTTTTCTTCAATTTCATCTCATTCGATTCTCGTATGCGTTTTTGTTCATTCACGATCTAATATTCAAAATTTTGATTTTGCACCATTGTTTATGTGAGTAATTCTTGGGGTCTGTTTGGATAAACAACTTATTTGCAGCTTATTGCACAAACACTTATTTATAAGCTTGCATAAGCTATTTTTTTTTATAGCAAAAGATAAAATAAGTTGTTTTAATATTTTATTTGGATATGCTATCAATTGTTTTTATAAGCTATAAGCTATATTGGAGAACTTATGAAATTAAGTTGAAAAAAGCTTATGAAAATTGTCGTAAGTTGTTTTCTTAAATTCTCCCAAACAGTTTCACAAAGCTTATGCCAGTAGATAAGCTCAAATAAGCCAATCCAAACAGACCCTTGATTGTGAATCTGCTATAGACCCTTCCACTGATGAGTTTTAGAGTAAAGATCCTAATTTGATCCCTAGCAATTTCTATGCGGCCAAATTTAGTCCCTTACAAAAAAATAATGCCCAAATTAGGACAAATTAGTCCCGACTCATTATAACAGAGGGACTAATTTCTGGGACGGACGGCCCAATGTACAATGGTATGTAGGCCACGCCTGAGCCCTCGCCACTTTTGAGAAAAAAATATTACCTATATATATACACCATGTAATAAATAGATGGAAGTGAAGTTAGACTAAATCACCATGTTAATAAAGATGAACTGAAAACTATTTTTTAGATGTATGCTCTTACAGTGATTTTTTAGAATTAGGGGGATTGGTGATCTTTTTATAAAGCTAGTGGAGATCAGAAAATATAGCGTAACCTTTGGTATATTTGCTTTTGAGTTGTCTTTGATCTTACTTGTGGCCGCTGCAAGAGTTGAAAGAGATTTCTCTGCTATGAGTATTATCATGAATCAGATACGAAATCACATGAGATGAATAATTAAATGATTGTTTAGTTACTATTATTGAAAGTGATATTTTTATTGATATTGAAAATTAGAAAATCATTCAATGTTTCTAGAATATAAAAAATCGTAGAGAACAGTTATCATGTATCTAAAATTTCTGGGTCTGTCCTGACTAATTTGCTCCTAATTTTGAAATGTAAGGGACTAGTTTGATATTATTTTTTGTCGGTAACTAAATCAGGCCGCGAAAACTTGTCAGGGACCAAATTGGGTCTTCACTCTCGGTTCTATTATGTCATGTTCATACAGTTATTATTATTAAGTGCATTTTTGGATTGCTGGTAAGATTGATGGAATCAAAGAGAGCCATTTTGGCAAAAGCTACACTTTGGAACTTCAACCATATCACAATGGCACTGATTTTGATATATTCACTGTCAATTAAAACTAGTTGGGCTGACCCTACTCATATGTAGGACCATATAATATTTCGGCCTATGTTTTCTTTATTGGAGGTCCTTGATTCGATTCGTCTATTCTGTTTTCTCTTTTTTGCGAGTCGATTAGAAAAACTTTTGGTTTGTGGGGATTGAATTCTTCCTGGTTTTGAACCTTTTTTGTTAAATGGATATATGTATTTTTTAAACACTAATGTCTTGAGCTGTGTATTGATTGTGTACTGATTCAAATGCCTTAATATTTGTTTGTGTTTCATTTGATAGTGTGGATAATTCTTGATATGTGAGATTGTAAAGAATCATATGCTTGCTTAATTTTTAATTTTGATGTATTTTTGTTATGTAAAGATGATTGGTTTTCTTCTACATTGTGGTTATATAAAGACATGCCTGGAGTTTGTTGTTGATAAATGATTTTGAAAACTTTGTAAAGTTGTATGTCCTGGAAACAACCTCTTGTGTAAAAAACAGGGTAAGGCTGCGGACAATACACCAAATAGTGGGACCCCTTCCTGGACCTGCGTATGCGGGAGCTTTAGTGCACCGGGTTGCCCTTATTTTATCATGCAGGAGTTTTGATTATCTCCTAAGTGGTTATAGTGACATACATCTTTTGGTTAAGTAGTTTTGTATTGAGATTTTTTTCTTATTTTCTATGAGTTTATGATTGCTTAATGTTCATCAATATGTGATTCTGTGTTTCTGTAGTTGTGTTGAATCAATTTTATGCTAATGTATGTGTTTCACAACGATTGTGAAGCATTTGAAAATGTAGTTTGATGTTTGCCATTTGAAAATGCCTTCAAGGCTTTTTGTAGTTTCGTGCTGCTAGTTTTTGAGTATTTGTTGAATTTATTAATAATCATTGCCATTTTTTTGCTCTCAGTTCGTTTTCAGGGTTGATTTGAATTTCTAGTATGACTAAGTCTGTCGATCTTCCTCCCAAGGGTGGGTTCAGTTTTGATCTCTGCAGAAGAAATGATATGCTCGAAAAGAAGGGTCTTAAAGCCCCTACTTATTTGAAGACAGGAACCACCATTGTTGGTTTAGTTTTCCAGGTCTGAATAATAATTGTTTTAATTACTGTTATATTATTTTTATGCCATTCTCTGAAGTATTTATTTTTGCTCATTTGCTTGCATCTTTATCATGAGTTCATGAAGTGGGGTCTTCCTTGGGATGATGTATCCAAACACTGATTGTAAAGTTTAGTCTTAGATTGTACTCTATAGTGACTTGAAACATGGTTTGTTATTTTTATTGTGTGGCATTCTAGGGATGTCACAAGGAAAGTCAAACAAATGTTGTAAGTTAAGTTAATTTGTGGTAAGGAGGATTTGATTATATTATGATGATAATGCAATGTTTAGCTCTAACATTATGAATTATGCATTATTATGTTATTATTATAATAAAGAAGGGGGTCGGGAAGTGAGAATATGTTATCCTTCATAAATTTGAGTTCGAGTTCCTCCTTTTACTGATTTCTTTTTTACGAAATGTGCTACATAAACAAAATTGTACCTTCTGGCGTCTGTTTTTCATGATTTTCCATGAAGCAGTCACCCATTCCACATGCTTTTTTGTAACTCTGTATTTATGTTTAATTTGTCAAGTTTTTTGGATGTTGACATTTCCCACAAATAAAATTTCTTCAGGATGGTATCATTCTTGGAGCAGATACCAGGGCAACCGAAGGACCCATTGTCGCTGATAAAAATTGTGAGAAAATTCATTATATGGCACCCAACATATATTGTTGTGGAGCAGGCACTGCTGCTGATACAGAGGCTGTAACAGGTATCTTTAATAATGCATATATCTTGTTGCACATTTATATTTCATTCTCTATGAAAGTTTGCATATGGCTCGTCTCTAGGTTTCATCTTGTTAATATAGTAAAACCATTGAAAATGAGATATTTGTTATTATTGCAGACATGGTCAGCTCACAGCTGCAACTACATCGCTACCATACTGGTAGAGAATCAAGAGTTGTTACAGCACTGACTCTTCTTAAGAGACACCTTTTCAAGTTGAGTTTCAGAACTAATGTTTTATGCAATTTTGATCCTTGTATGTACACTGATTCTGACTCTTTTAAACATCTGCAGTTACCAAGGTCATGTCTCAGCTGCATTAGTTCTTGGTGGGGTTGACATCACTGGACCTCATTTGCATACTGTTAGTTCATTGTCTAAACTTTCCTTTAATATTTAAAGTTTTATTATTTGGAATTCATACAGTTGGATTTCTCGTGACTATTTGAGTTTATGATTTGCAGATCTATCCACATGGGTCAACCGACACCCTTCCATTTGCTACAATGGGATCTGGTTCACTTGCTGCGATGTCTGTATTTGAGTCTAAATACAAGGAAAGCTTAAGTGTAAGTAAACATATTAAGGCTAAAAAATGATGCTTGCTTCAGTTTTACTCTTTATTAAAATAACTAGACTGCGCCCACATTGTGCTGTATAGAAAAGAAAACAAAAAGCTCCCATCCAATTCAAAATGTTCACTGTACTTCTGTTAGAAACCGGTACCAAGTTACTAAAGCAAACTGACTTTTATCGATAATATGGCAGAATTACAAATAATCAGAAAATTACAGAAATGCATACATCAGAATGTTTACAATAGTTCCCTACAAGGAATTAGAGAGCTTGACCTCTCCCTCCCTAGTTATTCTTAAACATAATCACACATAACTGAGACAATTGATTATAATAAAACTTAACTGCATAACTAACTGCTATAATTATAATAAAACTGACAATGTTTTTTTTTTTTTAAAAAAAAAAAAAAACCGACACAATAATATGAGGTCTGACAATATTCCCCCTCCCCCCAAATAATCACCCTGTTCTCTAGGCAAAGGGTTACACGAGTCTACCAAGGTCCCATATCCTGATAGAGTGATTAAACAATGTGTGAAAGTGAAACATGAGAATTTCCTGGATCTTATGCAGAGTGTAACAGCAGTAGGCCTTGTTTCCACCAAAAGACCTCAGCCACCCCCTCACAACGGTCATTGGTGCTCCAATGACAAAATCCTTTAATAGCGGCGAATAAAGGACTCGGCAGCACGATGATGATGGGGTGAACATTATGGTGCACGGGCAAAACTCATTTTTCTGCATTCTCGGCCTTGGTCTCTTCAGCCTTTCCATTGATATGTGGTCTAACAACTTCCAATTAGGGGTGTTTGTATCCAATCCAATTCAATATAAACCACAACCACCAAACACCAAACCTAGAAGCCATAAATCAAACAATGATGAAAAAGAAACAGATATATATGGGTGGGTATAATTAGTAGAGATTGGCACGTACGTAGTCTCCTTTGCACTTATTGTTGTTGTAAACTATGTGGAAGGACACCCTTGAGACTTCTTAAACTACTACATTTGATAATCCTCTGTCAAATGTATTGTGTTCACATTCATTTTTAGTTGTAAGAAAATTCTTGCTAGACCTACTAGACCTATCTAATGTCATTATTCCAAAATTACCCTTCACATGATTCAAGACAAGCGAAATGTGAGAATCCTCTACATTAAGTACCACTAAGGGTAGTTCAAGAAAATTATATGAACTTAACTATAATTGTAACTAACATCCTTAATAATTGTAAAAAAAAAAAGAACCAACATCCTTAATCTGTGTGTTGGTTGTTAGCTTTGCTTCTAATTTAGCCTGGAGGAAATACACTATAATTGTTGTTGTAATTGATGCCGATGGTGTTTGTAACTTCAATCATGTCTGGATTTTGCAATTCAATAGAGATTTTAATTTGCTATAAACATTTTGATCTGGTGCAGAGAGATGAAGGAGTCAAGTTAGTTGTTGAGTCGATATGTGCTGGTATATTTAATGACTTGGGAAGTGGAAGTAATGTTGATGTTTGTGTGATAACCAAGGTTAGTTCCTAGATGCGGAATCCTGTCAGTTGTTTGAGGGATGCATATACATCTAATTTGTGTACTAATTCTTCGTTAATACTGCACAGGGACATAAGGAATATCTAAGGAATCACCTCACGCCAAATCCCCGTACTTTCGTCAATCCAAGAGGCTTTACATTCTCCAAAAAGACTGGTTTGTTCTGAACTTTACTTATTTTCTTACCCTTGAGACTGCCATAAAATGTTACAGAGATGGTTGTCAATAACCGCCTAGTGTGTGGCACTATACACGTCCCTTATGGTACAAAATGTTGTTAAACAGCAGCGCTATAGCATAGCATATTTTGATGCGTTGTCTATGAAAACTGCAATATTATCCTAGTTTTTCCATTGGAGTTTCTGGTAGCTGATGTAGTGACAGTATAGGAGAAAAGAGAATTTTAGGATTTTTTTTTTTTTTTTTGCTAATAAAATTCAGGGTGAGGGAATGGTGTGCCAATCCAAGGCAGGGAAGATCTTAGGGCTCAAAGAGCACTTACTAAGGTATTTACGTTTACCTCCCTCAAGGACACTAGCGGGGCTTGAACCCGGGACCTGAGATCCAAGGATTTGCATGCATGCCAAACATGGCCGATTATTATAATAGAGAAACTATAGAGTCAGTTAGTATTACTCCTCTAACTTTTAAATATATATCAGATTAAATATGTTGTAACTTCTAGATCTTGACGATGTAGAATATTGAGAGTTTTAGACGTAATGCCAATTTCGTATCCTTGATAATAACCTCTTAACCCTTCTTAATATGACTTCCAAATCTCGCGGGCATGAAACATTATGGAGTCAGTGTTTGATTGATGCAGGCTTGGTCAATATTCTTTTCATTACATATAAACAGATATAGATAAGGACAATAGGATGAGTAGGGGGCAACTTAACCTATTGTTGGAAAGAAAAAGATTTGGAAATGAATTAATTCCTACATAAAGGTTACAGATATGGGTGATTGGTAAGAGCTCTTAAGTTTTAGATATAGATTAGGTATACCCCAGAACAAAAACAATTGTATATTTGATTCATTTTGACATGTTATGGTATTTCTTGAGTAAGTAATGGTTTACAAGATTATGTTCATATCTTAACATTTTGAGAAAAATTATATTTGTTAAAAGGAAAATGAGGATGAGACCTTATAGCTTGACGTGTTAAGTATGAATGTTGGATAATTAGAATTTGGTACACAGCTTTTGTTCTCGGTCTGGCAACCACATTTTGCTTTTTAGCCCACCAATAGACTATGTTTTGACTAGAATATATGCATGTTCCTGAAGTAGAGCGCCTGTCGAAGGTCAGACGGCCAATTAACTATAGGAAAGCTTGTTAATGACAGAGGAAATGAAGTAGATGCTTGTTGGAGATGTAGCTCTTTGTTTAGACAGTGCAGGCTCCAACCATTGTAGAGATGTTTTTATCCCCTGCCATGTTACATCTTTATATTAAGTAAACATAAGAGAGCCATCTTTGAAATGCTTGACTTCAATACCCTAGTAGTCTAGTTCTCCAAGTTGATTTAGACCAAGCTAATAGTGCAGCTGAGTATAAGATGCTGAATAAGCTGAACAGACTATCAACATAGACAATCATATAAACAGCAGAAGACTTGCTGGAGATAGAAGAGATGAAATGGATCACATTTACTAGATATGAGTGAACTTGAACGTATAGGGCATTTTTCAGCCTTTTAAAACAGGCATTGGAAACATGTTTTCATGCCACAAAATGGTTTGTGAAATCTGCAGACCGAACTTTTGTTGCTTCAAACCCTCGTGGCTGCTCCATGTACACCATTTAGGGAACTGTTATTCACATCCACTTGGCTTTAGAGGCCAGAGTGAAAGTGAGGATGATTCCAACAGTAGGTTTAATTATACGGGAAATTTTCTTTGTAATCAAACCTCGACTTCTGTGTTCTTATTTATCTCATAGATTTGGCCTATTTAAAAGAAGTCATGGCTCTTCGTGCTATAAATAATCTAATACTGACTGTACCATTTTCGTCTCCCTCATTCTCATTATATAAAAATGCTCAGTTTCTAAGTCTAGTATCGAGACAACTTTGCCTATTCAAGAAGTCCACCAGCACCATCAAATTGTGCACATCTCATTTAGTACATATCCTTTATCTGTCCTAGAGAAAAGTCAAGGCTGCACATAACCAAATTCCTTTATGAAGCTATTTTTTTCTCCAAATAATACACAAAGCTACATAACATGTTGGGTGTATGCTTAGTTTCGTGATGTCGTATAAACAATTCCATTAAATATTCAAACATAATTGTAATTACTTGTATGACTTATTCAACCTTATATTGTAGTGTTAATTTGAAGCCCGAGGAGGCTAATTTTCCTTGACCATATGTTGATGAGTCTTTTATAGTTTAGCCTAGATGATATACATCAGACTTTCAGAAGGTAGTTAGAAATGATATCCGACTCTTCATGTTTGTTTTTCTGCCACCCTTCCTGCTGATTAAACAATATGGAGTGCATTCCTTATGAAATTTTTGATGTATAATATCTAATATATGTTTATCTGTTACAGAGGTTCTCTCAACAAAGATTACTCCTTTGAAGGAGAAGGTTGAAGTAATTGAAGCAGATGCTATGGAAGAGTAGCAAAATTGGTCGAGTCTGAAACTTTGATTAGTGCAATGTTTGTGATATTGTAACTGTACTTTCAGAAGCTTGGTTTTCATTGGCCTAAATTGATTTTTATTTAGTTAGATTACTGCATGTTTTATTTAATTCAATCAGATTGTTGCAAGTTATCAACCAGAAATTGCATCATTTGGAATGATAGTTCTCTGTCCTGTCATTTCTAGTTTTGGCTACGAATGCTTACGACATGTGCTCTCTACAATCATTAATTTGACACATTCATGTAGTTGGCACATCCGTGATGATTGGATCGAGATCGGACTATCCAAATTTTATATTTGGTCTTATTTATAAGAAAATTAAAATCTTGACCAACCAATCTTGATCAAACAACCACATATATGTTGATTTCCAATGCTTAAAAGAATTTGGATTGGCCATTGGCGTTAGATTGGGGCCGGGTCGGTTATAATTTTCTTACATATTATTTGTTATTTCTTTTTAATATAATATATTTAACAATACTATTAAATAAGAAAGATCCCAGCATATTCATGACCTTTGAAAATTAAAAGCTAAACTTCAGTAATTTGTTTGTTTTAATTCATAAAATGATTGATTTAATAATTAAAATATATAATATAAATCCAAATACTTTTTTTTTTTTTTGACAATAAATCCAAATATTGTTGATTGTTTGTAAAAAGAAAGATAGAAAAAAAGATGCAATGTTAAATGTAAGATTCGATGACAAATAATGTTAGATTCAAACGGCTGATTATCATGTAATAACTAGTAGAGGTTAATTTACAATTTGATTGTATTGAGAATGAAAAACTACATAGGCTTTCAATTCTGTTATTGCATTGGTTTGGGAATGTCTTTTGCATTTGCCTTTTCAATTAGAACAATGCTAGCAGTACGCTTTCAACACTCTTGTTCCAATAAGACGCTTTCAACACTCTTGTATTTGTTAAAAGAGTAATATTAGTGTCTGATGTGGATCCAATAAGATGCTTTCAACACTCTTGTATTTGTTAAAAGAGTAATATTAGTGTCTGATGTGGATCCAATAAGGATTCACCGTACAAGGATCTTTGACCTAAGTGTAAATTTCTTGAATTGAGATAGAAAATAAAGGAAAATGATGGAAAATTTAAGAAAATTGACTAAATTAGGAATGAAAAGAAAACAACATGATCAAGAGAGTATAACTCTTGTTTAGAACCTGAAGGCTATAGGCACCAGAGTCCGAAACCTTGAAAACATTGTTTCAATGTTTTCATCATCCATCATCCTGAACAATTCATACTGTTGCACCAAGAGGTTATCCTTAGCGTTCTTAACTTACTGGTTTCCTTAATAAGTAGAACACATTGACTCAAATATGGCTTTAACAATGGATTTATCAACTATTTTGGTATACCCTGAGTGAGGCAAAGCTTCAACCAAAATACAACGCACGCTATAATGCTTTATGTAGATCTTTCTCTAAGCCTCAGTGAGACTCTTTCTTCCCACTACCATACCTTCAGAATCAACAGTAAATCCAACATCATCTTCAATGATGTCCCACAACTCATCATTAACTCATATGATGTGACTGTACATCTTACTCTTCCACCATGAGAATTGAGCAACATCTCCATTAAAGGATGGAGGCCTGGCATAATAAGTATTCTTCTAGGAGGTAGAAGTGTTGTTGTAATCATACTATATTTGAGCACCACAACCACGAGTACCAAAACCAGTAGCAGAATCAACTTACATGTTTTTTGCTTAGGAATTTTTCTGTGACACAATTAAGTAGATGAGCACATACCATACTCTGATACCAACTAAAAGTGAGAAAAACACGGGGGGGGGGGGGGGGGGGGGGGGGGGGGTTGGGTTCTGTTGGATTGTTTTTTCTTTTTCGAAGTGTTTCACTGATCATAGTATGAAAGTAATATTTAGAGTCTGATGCAGAGTTTTGAATCCAGCGGTTTACAAACAAAGAGTATTCTAACTTAATCACAACTTAAAGAGACATGTGACAATCTAACTTAATCAAATAAAAGATTGTTTGGTTTTACACTTAATTTTTTTTTTTGAACGATGGTTTTACACTTAATATACAATCAAAGGTGTAAATAAATATAAATTAGAGTAGACTTTAAGACTTAAGAATTTCTAAGATATAAAGTTTGTAAGAAATTTTAAGTTCAAATGCGCTTTAGTTTTGATCGAATAATGACACTTTCAAAATATGCAGAGTCTTATAGTTTTGATCGAAGGATATGAGAGACGTTGGAGAGGTGCCAACACATAATATAGTCCTTGATAAGCTTGATTTCCTTTGATTCAATTGGAATTATATGTTTCATTCCTTTTGTCCTTGAATTTGACTTAACACGTGATTTAGAAGAAGACAACTTGTACTGTGTCAGATGCTGAAAGTGACCCTTCTTAGAAGAAGACAAAGCTGACATGTCATCCGAGTCTTCAGAGCCTTGGACTTCTAGAGTTTGAAGTCTTCAGATGGTGATGCTCAGCAGCCTCTGAGGGAAACTCCTTATGGTCCAAAAGTTGACTTATGGTTGATCTTTCTTCAAATGCTCTTATATATGTTCAGAACTTGATAAATTTTAATCTATGCTCTTGCAAACTTGAACACATATTAGTATATCCAATTGTTCTTTAGTACCTAATTATCATCAAAACTTCAGAGGCAATGTACAAAACACATTTTTTTTCAACATGACCCATATAGGGTTGTCGACCTTATACCATATTGGGTATATAACGTTATTGTGACCAGCAAGTGCAACTTGACAACTGAAGAGACATAAGAATCTCAAGAATTCCTCACTTAAATATAACCTTTATCTCATAACTGAATGTTTACTTGTCTCTAATCCAACAAGGAAGTAGAGGGGATTCAAAGAATCCTAACTACCGCTAAAAATCTACAATCACACCATGTTACTGAACTACTTCTTTTCAGAGTCAAATCAAACTCGCAATCTCCCCCCATTTTATTTTCTTTATTTAATTCATTTGCTTTTTATTTACTGTTTTAATAAGTTTAGCTAGTTGCCTAGTTGAAACAATAATCTCTTTAGAGACAATCTTACTTATCAATTTCTTACTTGAAAATGGTTTGGGGCACTTGTCAAATTAGTCAACAATTACACAATATCATAAACTCTAGATTCGCAGGAAAACTCTTAGGTTCAATTGATAAAATTCTAGTTATAGCCAATGCCAAAATTAGGGATGTTACACACACCAACATAATATAATGTTAATTGTCCACTATCTATTATGAAAGGCTAGATAAGAAATAAAAAATAATGTTAAAGGTTGATAACGAAGAAGTTTTTTTGAATAAAGGTTGGTAACAAAGAATAAAATCTAATTATAAGTAATAAGTCTATACAAGGTCTATTCTATGAGCTAAAGGGGCACATATTATGCATCAATGTACATCAATACATTTAATCATTATTTTATTTTAAATCAAATAATTCTTGTAACAACATAATTATTTAAAATTGTTTGATTGAAGTATACATATCATGAGTTTTTTTTTTTAAATATAAAGTAACCAAACAGATTTGTATTTATTATATGAAAATGTGAAGGAAAAAAAAAATGGTTGAAATTCACAAGTTTGTTTATGCAATGATCCTTCTTGTTTTCATGTTTATTGTTGTAGTTGACAGTTGGAGTTGGGGTGAGTTCATTCTAATTTTTTTCTTTATCACATAAAATTACTCACTCCTTATTATTACTATTTATTTATTCTTATTTTACATTATAATGGATTATGTTTTCTTTTTAAGGGCTTTCAACAGAGTGTGTTACTGAACTCGATTGTTATCAAAAATATCGATTGCCTGCTGATAAAAAAATGAAGTGCATTAGAGGGTCTTGTTATAGAGTTCGCGAATAAGGTAAAATTTATTTATCTATTTTGTCTAAAACTTTCATTTTTTTTTGCTCTTAATAATGTTGTTACTCTTCAAATTTCTCTCAAACTTCCACATATTTTCCAGACCTTGCAATTGACTTCATAGCCAAGGGGTAAATATTAAACAATTTGTACAAGGAGTATTCCAACCAACATAAAGTGATCCAACACATATGAAAGAGTAGGATATTAAATATATTATGAAATTCTTGTTGTCCTTGGTTGCTGGTGAATGATATAGAGATGTTTAAAGATAAATATGACCAAGGTGTTTGATATATAATCTAAGAAAATTAGAATTGTCTTTTAGAGCTTATGAGAGGAGAGAGAATAATTGAGTTTTACACTTTTGGAGTAATATCTTCGTACAACTACCCTCTAATCACCTAATAGAACAATTTTAGTGAGAGTGTGATCCACTCCAATATTCCCAAGTAAAACATAAGTAATTAACCTAACTAGTAAGCATATATAATCATCTTATGTCGAAAGCAAGAAGAAATTTAAAAATAGAATACACAAGAAGTAAGTACATACAACTAAGGATAAAAAAACTCATGCTAAAAGACTTCAGAAGACACCATAGTCATGAGTAAGACAATTATTCTTGTTGCATGAAATATACATATATATGGTCAATTGCAAAAAATATTGGGAAGAAGTACTCCATCTACAGCCACATAAAGCAAGAGTTAAGAATATGTAAAACGACCATGTAATAGTGATACAATATCCATAACCTCAGTCAATTGTCATACATGTACTAAACTAACGTCAAGTATTATTATTTATGAAAGTTTGTATCCACATGGGTTGTGAAATTTTGACTTACCAACTAAGATTATTATTAGGATATGTAACTTTGGGGTTTCAATTGGAAATGGTTGATGCACTTAACAAAGTAAAACAGATAAAACAATGATTAGACCATGTTAGTATCCATTCTCTTTCACTAATTGGGTCTTGTTTCTACAATTGCTTACTTAGTTTCACGATGTTTTTAAAAATATCTATGCCCATTGTCTTGGTGCATAACCTGCTTCTTTAGTCACAACCCTCAAATGTCTTACTTAGTTAAAACTCTTGTCGTAAAGGTGATAATAAAATATGTCTAATGCTATTACATATGCAACAGTTAAAATTAGGTCAAGTCCCAGAGCTAGAATTTATAATTATTAAGACCTGTATCATTTGTTGGACATTCTTAAACACATAAAAATATTAGGAATACAATTAACCGAATTAAAACAAACATCAAAACTGTATTCAAAGGTAACTCAATAGATTACATTGTTCAAGTAGCTACATAGAAGGCCATCTACATGAACTAACCTAGGAAATTAGCTACTCGTGCTAACTAAACATAAACAAATGAATATGTAAAGAAATAAATGAATGAGGATCACTATGTGATAATTGCTTAACTCCGGGATGTTTTTGGTCGCTCCTAGCCTTCCTCAATCTCGATTTCACCTGTATCTAATTGTCATAATGTAATTTTAAAATAAGGCAAAGCCTCTTTATATATAGGGGATAATTTAAAATATTTTCGGTAATGTCCATGCGTGACGCGCTTAACATTGTGCACGTGGTGCATGAGGAAAAAGTTGTACACTTGATAATTCTTCTAGTCCGGTGTGACGCACAACACAGTGCACACATCGAACATCTACCAGTGGTTGGAAATTTTTGAATTTCCTTCAATGGCGCGACAAGTGGCTTGAATCACACATTGTGCATGTACCAGTAGTTGATCCTTCATCTTTTCTACATTCCTTGTCCTATTTCTCCTCATGGAAACGTCTGCAGTGACTATACCCAAAGAAATCACTTGATATATCTCGTAAGAAAGTATAACATGGCCACTGAGTTGTCTGATTTGGGTAATGTGACATGTTTCAAGGTCTTATACGCCTAATAGCTCCTCCATGGTCATCCATTGATTTATTTACAAAAACTCAACTAAAACAATTTATAATTTGCTAGAATGATTCCAAAATGAGTTCTAAATGACGCTAAAAACATTATATGAGTGACCGTTACCACACAAACCCGCACTTTGTTTGTCCTTAAGCAATACACTTGAAAAATAAAATTTGACACCAACAAATCTCCCTAAATGATAAAAATACCAAAAGTTTTTACCTAAATCGATTACGGAACCACCTGCTTTATTGCATCCTTTTGCTCAAAAGATTTTGGTTCTTCTGACTTCAATCACGGAGGTCCAAATAATTCACCACAGATATGCTAGCCACAACAAAACTTTTTCTTACCTAATTACTCTACTTAATCATTGACAAAGAGTGATCACTCAGTCGACATGCTCATGCCACTTGACCATAAAACTTGAAGATATTCTAAATGTGGCCATAAAGCTTGATCATAATATCCAATGTTGCTCTTTCTAGTAACAAAACAAAGAAAACTTCTCTGGTTTCTATGTATGAATTCACCATATTGAAAGCTTCCATGGTAGATGTTCATCCCCATAAATCTCTAGTTATCAACAAAGTTCTTTGAATCCCTCCAATTCAGAACCTGATGAAAGTTATCACAGATATATCAGTTGTGAAGAACCCTGATAGAACACTGCTGGGGACATTTTTAGAGATGGGAAATGGATTATGCACGGGTTGTTTTGCTAAATTTCTAGATCCTGGTTTCTTTGAGGGAAAATTTCTATATCCTGCAATGATTGCAATTGAAGTGGATGCATCATGCATCTAAAGGATACACAAGCCTCTAGCTGGAGTCAAACTTTCAATTAGTTCTTCTGGACTTCCAAACAACCTCTGTGGTTCCTTGGAACCTGAGAAATAAATGGGAAAACTATTTATTTTTAACTATAAATATGAGGTTTTTTGTGACTCATGTATATAGGGAATGTAATTCTAATGCAGATAGGTCAACTAACATTGACTTTACTCTCACGTTTTCTTCTTTAGCTTGGTGGATAGATATCTCTGACTTCATCAGGATGGAGTACATTAGGAATAGGTTGAGAATGTCCAACTTCAGATTTATTTTCTTTTATAAAGGTCCATGGCCTAGTCCCCTTTTCTTTTATGTACTTCTCTTTTTGTTTTTTTTTTGCACATATATTTTGAGTGATGCTCCTTGCATCACTCTTTTGTTTAAAAAAACAAAAAATTTAATGAAATTTATTTTGCATTGGGTTAATCTCCTTATTTGTTATGCCTTGGCGCTGTTAGTGTTAGAACTTAGAAGAGATTGAAAATAACTTGGAATTATGGAAATAAGCTACCCTACACAATTCTTTTCTTCTAGAGTTTGTGTTATGAAAATATGGATAGTGTATATATTCAATTGTGTCCCTAAGTTAAGAGTGTTTTCACCCTAAGACCTAAGTAGCTAATTACTAAACTCAATTAGTGGAGTACTTTATTTTATTCATTAATTGTCAATTGATTTTTGGTAATTAATAGATTGTTAGGAATGACGTATTATATAAAGGGTCCGGCTAACTGGTGCCCCGGGCACTGGTTAAGCATACCATAAAAGGGAATTATTACTATAAAAGAAAATTGTTTTTGACTTTATTATAAATTAATTACACAATTTCAATGCATTAACTACTATATAATTTCCTTTTTCATATCCTTAATCAGTGCCCCGGGGGCACCTGTTAGCATTTCCCTTATATAAATTGGACGGTGAGCAAATAACTCACGGTGTTTCTCTTGTATGGATTATATACAGGATATCCTTCCGACAAGATTGAGGAGTAGTATCAAGGTGTTTGCTATAAAATAAAGTGGATAATTATTCTCTCACATATATGCTATGTTTTTCTTAAAAGTTTGTCAGAATATTATTTACTTTAAATTGTGTTGTAAGGATCTCATATTTTGACACCAAGGTAAGGTTTGATTATTTGGTTGGACACACTTTGTTGGATCTATAGAAAAAAATGTGTATGTTATTCTACTATACGAGGATAATTGTAATGCTTTAAAAGCTAAAATATATTGTGAATTATGAATGAAAATTATTACATATGTGATAGGCCACAAGCACTTGATTTTATCAAGTAGTAAAATTATTGATTCCACAGAGACTGAGTACCAATTCTTTTTCCTATGATGTTTAGCCAAAAAAAAATGATAATTTGAAGAGATGATATTTGGTATAAAATATGAAATTCTATAGAAACGTCTTAGAATTATGGTTTCATCGCAATGATATAGAAACTACAATCCAAATTCTACATGTTTGTTATAGAAATCAATATTTAAAGGTTGGATAAACTACGGTAACCAATGTCTCCTTTTAGAGATAAAGTGTGTTTTAAATCAGCATGACATCCTTTTTTTTCATGGTAGAATTGTTAACAAAACCTGTGAATAACAATACTAGTTTCATTATTTAAATCTCTTGTCAAATCTTATATTTTTTACAGTAACCTTTAACTTTCGGTCCATCAATTGACGTCTAATAACATATAACTATAGCCATTTGATTATCAAATCCCATTTTCCAAGCTTCACATTTCATTCCATATCTCGACATTTAGGATTAGATAATTATACTTCTATAGTTATAAATATTTTTGATAAGCCAAGAGATAGGGAAGATATCAAGGACAATCAGAAACATCTCAACGAGGTTGACACTTAACTGAGACCCCATCCTCTTCCGTCTACTCAATATAATTATTAAAAAAGGAAAAATATATAAACAGGAGGAGGGCCAAACTAAAACCCTCAGAGAAAAATAAAAACGGAAACAAAAACAAAGTAAGGAAAACAACCTAAATAAAACGAGAATTAGGCAATCCAAAGCGATATCTCGAAAAGTCCGCCAACAAAAGCCATGGAAGAGCGTTGAACCAAACCGTACCAAAAAGAGTGTGACCTAAGGTTGTCAAAATCGAGATTTTGCTTCAGGTCGAAAGAGAAGAGCAAAATCAACAATCGTAAAATCGCAACCAAAATCGAAGGATTTTACTCAACTACATTTGTAGAATCGATATAAGAAATTGTAAAATCGCAATCAAAATCGATGGATTTTACAAAAAAATAAAATAAAATAATACTAAATATATTTTGTAGATGGTATATAGTCATAAATGACTTAGTTTATAAGAATAGTTGTTTATAAAAAAATCGTAAAATCGCAATCAAAATCGATGGATTTTGCCTATTTTGGAATTCTTCTATGGATTTGAGTCATTGAAGGTGAAGAAAGTCGCAAAATCCTGGTTTTAGTATTTAAGTCGGGATTTTGACAACAATGGTGCGACCAACGCTCCTACATCCCAAGTCATTACCATCGGGCTAACCCAAGTGGGTTTATTTAGGCTATGTTACCATGATATGTTAGATGTATAATTCAAGAGGTAATCTTGTGTTAAGTGATGTAATTGTAGGATTTTGCAGTAATTTTGTATTTTACCGCAATAGATTAGTTGGTAGCTTTTTAAACATGGCGTAATCACTAGCTTTTTAGCTATCATTGAATGAAATATTGACAATATATATCTAAAAAAAATTGATATTTGTACAAACTGTATGACAACTTTTGAATAATTTTCTCTTTAATATTTCCATTTTATTCTTACTCTCTCTATTTCTCTCTTAATTGTTTTTAACAAATAAAAAAGATTAAAAAAAGTTGTTTTAAAAAATGTCGCAAAATAATTGTATAAATATCATTATTCATTCAAAGGCATACATAATGGCCGAACCAAAAGATGCCTTTAATTTCATTTCAGCTACAAAAACTACTAAACCTCTCTATCCTCTCACAACCATTGATTGCTTATCCCCTAATAATGCATATAGTATACAAAATAAGATTTTAAATTTCATGAATTTTAATTCATTCATATGAATCATATCCACTTTTCACCCAAATAGCTACTCCAAACTCCAACAATGCAAACCAATCTACATGCCATCTACACACCTCATATCAAAACTCAAACCAAAATAGTTAGCACATTAAATGAAAATAGCCAAACCAATCAACAATCTTCTTCAGTTGGCAAAATTAAACGTTTTGTTCTTACACAAGAAGGTAGAACCAAATTGAACCTTATCCAAGATAAAGAGTTTTATGCATATCCACGCCTTGTGACTCATGTTGATGATGGATTCATTTCAACACTAACAAATCTTTACAGAGAAAGGTTGAGACCTAACATAGAGATTCTTGATCTCATGAGTTCTTGGGTTAGTCATCTACCAAATGATGTAAAATACAAAAGAGTGGTAGGGCATGGGATGAATGGACAAGAACTTGCAAAGAATCCAAGGTTGGATTACTTTGTCATAAAGGATCTTAACAAAGATCAACAGTTTGAATTTGAGAGTTGCACTTTTGATGCAGTTTTGTGTACTGTTAGTGTGCAGTATCTCCAACAACCAGAGAAGGTCAGATATATTCCATGACATCATATAATTTTCCAAACCTTATCTATTGTCAATCTCAACGTTACTTTTTCTTAGGTTTTGGTAGGTTACCAAAACTATAGAGAAATTTCGAACAGTTAATCGAAGGAGTAAATAGTCGGTCTTGGGATGTTTGAAGCATTTTCTATAATATAGACCTAGAATGTATCAAAATTATAAAAATATCCAAGAGTCTTTCTTTTTGCCGTTTGTTTTTCATTAGTCAGTTTGGTCCACAAACATGTCTTCTGTTAGTCAGTTTAATCCATGATATTACTAGCAAAAGACACTAATGGATGTTTTTGAAATTTCAATATATTTTGATTGTAATAACATCGCATTGCAGATAAATATGAACAAAAATTACAATTTAGTCTGATCAAATGTGTCTCATGTGGCCTCAACAACAGTTGTGTTGTCGCAAATACATGAAATAACTGTGATGCCGCGGTCTTGATTGCGGCTGGAAATAAGTTTTTAGAACTGTTATTAATTTATTATCGACTATTGAGTTCATTAATATTACTGAACATCACTAATAAAGATAATTCACAGGTATTTGCAGAGGTGTTTAGGTTGCTAAAACCAGGAGGGGTGTTCATAGTGAGTTTTAGCAACAGAATGTTTTATGAGAAAGCCATAAGTGCATGGAGAGAAGGGACTACTTATAGTAGGGTGCGACTTGTGGTTCAGTACTTCCAATCAGTAGAAGGTTTCACTGATGCAGAGGTGGTTAGAAAACTTCCAACTACCATTGATGACAAGTCACCACTACTGAGCACGGTCATGAAGCTCTTTGGATTGTTTTCAGCGTCAGATCCTTTTTATGCAGTTATTGCTTATAGGAATTTTAAACCAATACATGATTAAATTGGGTTAAAAATGTGCTTCGTTGTTATTAGTCACTACTCACTCTTGAGGATGAAATTATGTTCACAACACTTGTATTAACAATATGAAAAGTGGTAATAGAAATGGACATCATGTTAACAATCCTTCATTTTTCTCATTCTCTTCAAAGCTAATTGTGTGACTCAATTATAGTCTGGCTGTTTAATTCACCATAACTTAATTAGCTTGTTCTCTTTTTTTTGGGTGTTATCCCTCTGTTTCCCGGAGAAAAGGGCTCCGGTAATTCGAAGTTCGGCCATGAGGTAAGTATAGTTTTGTTCTTTGTTTGAACTAGATAAATTTACACAAGGACAAAACTTTAATGCCTAATTTTTTTTTATCCATAAATCTTAAACACAACATTGCTTTAGAAAAACAAATCTCACTGCCAAAAGAATCAACCACCGTTGGAGAGGTTTTGAAGTTTTTAGAAAAATATTTTAAAAAGAAAAACAGCATATAGAAAATGTACATCTAATTACTATGAACTTTGTAAAAAAATAACTGGAGTTTTGCTGTCAATACATCATACAATTATGCATGATTTAAAATCTTAATCCTACAATTTAAGGCAATACACTGACTAATTTCTCGAAATTTACAGTTCCGTAGCGGTTTTTCTGTGGGGGTGTAGTCCTCGTCGATCAAGTAGATACTTCATTGTATCAGTAGCCTCTGATATCACAATATGCATCGGTAGTTCTAGCTTTCACAACATGTAGAGGTCATCACTTTTAGAATCTGCAACACTTTCAGTTAGGAAGATGAGATAAATCTATTGATGGTTTCGGATTGGACGAACTAGAAATACTGTCGAAGCTTTTTCCAGGCATTTAATGACTGCCAATGAAACTAAGCCTTACTCCTACAAGCAAGACTTTTGGCTTTCTCAACAGCTTCGACATAGTAATAGAGTCTCCAGAGTGTAGCATTATCCTGCAGAAGATCAGCATCATATCTTTTATAATGTTAATCAAGTTTATAATGCTTAATTAAAAAATACAATCAATATCATAGATTTAAAAAAATAAAAATAAAAAAAATTGTATGCTTGCCTAAATTACTCTTTACTCTCATATTAACAAATTATAATATGGGATGGGGGGAGTATCAAATTAGACAACAAATTTAAAAATGCTAATCAAAGTTCAGACACCATATCCTTGATTAGAGTATTACCTCTTTTTCCAAATCAACAAATATTTTGTCACAATTTTGTTCTTCTATTGGCCTATTTCGACAGATTATCTCCACCACACGGTCAAGATTTCCAGCAGGTAGCTTCTGAATTAATCTCTGTAGCTCTTGTTTCTCAACAAGAGTCATTGACCTGTAAATAGGTGTCAGAAACTCGGAATGTTAAACTAATGCAAGAAACTCCTAGATTATAATATACTTGAAGACAAAATTAACATATGCTAGAAACTCTTTTTAGGCCGTGGAGGTTTAGTTCTCCAACATGACAACCACCAAAACCACCGGACTTGATTGTGTCATCTGAGCTAGGCGTTTTTGACCTTACGGTCAACTCGCTGCCACTGCCGAAACCACTGATTTGACAACTGTTGCAGTTGGGGATTATTTAGCAGATATCCTAACGTTATCACTTGATGTTGCCAAATTTCAAGATCTCATATTCAAGGGGGAGCAATGATCCTTGTAATTTACATTTCAAACTTTCAGCTTATCACTTTATTCTAACTTATCTTGTTAGTTATAGCTTATACTTAATGATCAAGTTATAACAGGATCTTGAGTTTGTGTAACTAACAGTATTCCATATGAATGACTTATATATAAATGTATGGCTTTAATGAAACAATTGATTACTTCCTCTATAGCCTATATCCACATAAGATTATCACAACATACCTGCACTTTGACATCACTGCATCAAGAAGCAACTCAAGTCGCTGTTCCATATACCCTAGCTAATAGACAACATAAAACACCAATTAGATACACATAATTTCATATATAAAAATTATAATCATAGCTTTGAATGTAGAAGATTAAGAAAATTACAGTTCCAGTGAGTTCTTCAGAATATTTCTTCACCATCTCCTCGACCTCCACACTATCATTCTGCAAAAGGAACTGAATATCATTCCTCACCTAAAAATTACAAAGGGATGAAGAATGAAAATCTTTTTGTTGCCATTTTAAGCACATTTACACGCATATTTTAACTTACAAACATTAGAAACACAACCATATTTCTAAATATCTCCTACCAGTATTTTATTTCTTATGAGATATTTTTTACGTGTTAAGAGTGTCGATATTAGTTAAGTTTACTTGTTCTACATTTTTGTTGTATTAGTTATCTTGCAGTAAATGCTTTCAGTTTTAGTTTGCCCAAGCTCACGTATCTTCTAGTAGCTTATACTAGAAGGTTCTATAAGCCATTAGTAGTTATTAAGTGACAGTTGAGTGGTGGTTAGAATATCCCCATCTCTAAATTTACGCGTCAGAGTGTCGATATTATTTAAGTTTACTTGTTCTACATTTTTGTTGTATTTGATATCTTGCATTCAACGCTTTCAGTTTTAGTTTGCCCAAGCTCACGTATCTTCTAGTAGCTTATACTAGAAGGTTCTATAAGCCGTTAGTAGTTATTATTAAGTGACAGTTGAGTGGTGGTTAGAATATCCTCATCTCTAAATTTCTTCCACTTCCTCTCATGGTAATGATGTAATCGATCCATTTTTCTTCTCCGCCAGAACTTCGTCTTCCAATCCAGTTCAATCGCAAAAAGTTG
Organism: Medicago sativa; assembly: GCF_051527215.1. Lineage (NCBI taxonomy): Eukaryota > Viridiplantae > Streptophyta > Magnoliopsida > Fabales > Fabaceae > Medicago > Medicago sativa. The sequence goes on along the minus strand of NC_140755.1, from coordinate 31,512,991 downwards.
CAAGACATCTACTTTACTTTGGAAACAACATTCTCCCATTGAATGACTCAAATTGGTTAAGATGAATTTCTTATCAAGGAAAAAGCAAATTGAGGATCTAATAAGAGGATTCAAGCTACACCATTGTGGTGTATCCCACCATGCCTCCAAGATTTCTGACAAAAAACAAATCAACACCTAGGTGATTTCTAATAGAATACCTGCAGTACATTCTGCTGTATACCACGCAGTAACTACACTGAAACTGACTGAATAACAGAATTTAAAAGATTAGGAGGTTAGAAGTATTGGGGTAGCTTTACAAATACCAATTTGCGAGTATCAAATCATTTCAAGAAAAGATTATCGATGCCATTTTAGAAGAGCATGTATATATGCAGCAACTCAACTGTCACTTAACAGCTCCGCGTTTTTCGGCTAATTTTTTGCTGCAGGTGCCATTCTATAGGCTAATTTATTTGTTAAGCTTATCCCTAATTCACTACTCCTCATCATTATCTTTTCTTGTATGTTCATTCATTCATTTTTTTGGATAGATGTAGGGTTTGATTAGAGGGAAAAAGAGGGCACATAAAGGATTATCTTAGATCTTGTGTTCAGTTCAATTTTCATTTTTATGGAGGGGAGAAAAACTTCTCCTTACTTGATTTTGGCTCCCTCAATCATTGACTACATATATATAAACAAAATACTAAATCAGTAAAGATTTAATTACAATTTTTGGGTAAGGGTGTAAAATCAGATCAAATCCATTGATGAAAAATATACCTCCATACTGCTTTGGGGATTGGCATCACTAGTTTCTGCAAGAAAGCCAGGCCTTGCTGAAGGAGATTGCGAAGACACCTTTTGCTTTTTACATGGAATTTGCAGTACATCATCAGATGTCATAGTTGTAAGATTCAACGAATGTGTTTTACTTCTTATCCCAGATTGCAAATCGTACATAGCGAAAACAGGGTCCACCACCTGATTTTGTGTTTACAGTCAACAACATGTCTAAATTCCATAAATTAACTCCTCAAGACAGCAAAGTATCTCGTGTGCCGATTGAAGCACCTAAGCACAGGCATAAATTTTAAATAAAGGCATTATGATTGATTTATATTAGAAATCAAATATTCACATCTAGTAGTTACATGATTCAAATCTCCATCAATGGCATGTAATTTTTTTGGTTTTCAAGGTGAAGGAACTAAAGTCGGGGAGGGGAATCGGTGGCCAAGTATTATAAGCTTGTTGATCAATATAATGCAATTTTTCTTATGACAATTCTATATCTTGTGAAAGTTCAAGCCTAATAAATGATTTGATGGGAAATAGACGACAGAAACAAATTAAATAGGAAGTACATCAGTAATAATTTTTCACACTGTTGAAGGGTACAAAGGCTATACCCCCATGATTCCTATTTCACAAATGACAAATGTAGTTACCACACTATGTTGACATATCCAACTTTTAGCAACAACCAAACAGGACCAAGATGCATGACATACCTCAGCAACTTCTGATGAAAGAGTAAATGCACTCTGTCTGAGCAGTGATTTCAGTCTGTCCTTTTCGAAGTCCGACAGCCCAGCTCCAACACCATCACTATACAATGGACCGGTAAAATTATAACTGTGATTAACAAGATTCTTTCCTCCCTCACCACATTTATTATGTGGTAGCTCAGATAATTGGGTAGAAACTGGCAAAACATCCTCATCTCGTGACAATAGATTTAATACTTCAGATGAATAATAGCCAAAGAAATCTGGCCCAACTCTTTCATATTTATCCAAAGGAACCAATCTCCCAGAGGCTTTTGACATGGCAAATTTTGAAGCACAACAAACAATATCTGCATTGAACACAAAAAATGAACTTGAAATCAATAGACATAAATAAATATTGGATGATGAAAACGCTTCAAACACACATGAGAGGAAAATAAACTAAATTTAGATAGAAGAAAGAAAAGCTTATAGATAGAGAAAAGAAAAGTTTACATAAATAATTGTTACAAGAAATGTTCACAAATTATCATCTCCTGTAAAACTATTTTCTATTCTGAACAACAGCCAGCCACCTCGGGTCTGGGCCAGCGCCGATTTCAGTCAGTTATCACTAATAATGATAATAATTTTTTTTTTCTAGGCAAGTAAAATTATAAATTGACAATAAAGAGTCTTGCTAACAAGTGCCCTTAGGGCACTTCTTAGGAAAGCAAAAAGTAGAAATTTATTAACATTTAAAACAACAACTTTTAAACATTCAAAAATTTGAATATTCACTTTCTCACCATTTCCCAAGAGAATGTTTCTATTTTAATTTCTTTAACAAGTGCCCTAAGGCACTCTTTAGCGTTTCCCAAAAATCAAAAGGCACCCTTGTGGTAAAAATTCACATGATAAGAAAGCTATGACACCTTAACTAAGTGTGGGATGCACACACACACTAAGACGTCAAGAGAGGAATAGATGTGATGCCAGCAGTTTTCCGTTTTAAACTTAGAAAATAATATTAACTATAGGATTAATTTTAACAAGTTAGGCCTCTCATCAAATGCCCAAGAATACACAATCCTAGGGTCTGAGTTGAAGTTTGTGCCTATTATATAGCCATAGTAAAGGGAAGGAGCAACCAAATGCCTTGAGAAAGTGATAGTCAAGGGATTGACAGAGAGGTTTGCATAAGTTACCTCAAAATTGAGAGAAGAGATGGGAAGCCTATCAATGCCATAAACATTGGTCCCAAAAGAAGCATCCCATAATTGGTATAAGAATGTGATGGAATAGAGGTGGCATTAGAAAGGGAGATTGGAGAAGGCAGCATTGCAGGTATGGACATGGAGGGATAAGGAATATGTTGTTAAGGTACAGAGAAGCTCCAGCTCCAGGCAAAGTAAGGCCAGGGGATTGTAACAAACCTGATGGGTGGAAATTAAGCTCTAAGAAGACCATGGAAGGGTTAAGTGAAGGTACATGGATGCATCATTGAGTGGTAATGGAGGAGTATAATCCTTCATGAAGCGATGATAGCAAATCAGGGCATCATGATCGTATTAGTGACACACTTGACACTAAACAGAGCTACCACGGCTGCCTTCAGTGTGGTAGGAAGTGTTTTCAAGAGTGTTTTCAAGAGTTACCGATGGTAGGAGGAGCTGTTTGAGAAACATTAACCTGAGAAAGAGATAAATCTGGAGGAGTGGATGCAGAAGTGGAATTTGGCGCCGTGGAGAATAAAATGAGATTCATCGTCGCATAAACAAGCGTTTGTTTGCAAAAACGATCAAGAGGAGCCTCTGGAGAGAGAAACAACGTTCTAACCTCCTCGATAGAACAGATACAACTTACCACTAAATAAGCTGATTGTTGACTCAAAATTGAGGAAGACCTTTTTACAATAACGTCAAGGTGTTCATGAGCTGAAATTGGCTCTCCAATCGCGTTGATAGATCTGATGAGATTTTTAATGCAAAGACGGAAATTGGAGACAGATTTCTTGCAATTTTCTAATCGCGTGTTGCAGATCCCTGATCAAACCTAACACAATTTTGCGTTTATGTGTTGTTGAAAATACGCATGGATCTTGACCCAAACAATCCACGGGCTTTTACAACCAATGATGTGAGTTAGCATTTCGTCGGAGGCCTCAGGAACAAACGCTGAATTAATAATGGACATCATGTTAGATTTCAAAGAATCTCATGGATTCTATGCAAAGAATGAGTATTTATTCGACGAGGAACTCGAGCTAATGAGAAGAGATGGTGAAGGAAGCATTGTTTCGCCGAAGGCTTCGAGAACGAGCTATGAATTCACCAATACCATTTTAGATTTTTAAGAATCACATGGATTCTATGGAAAAAGTTAAGATAGATTTCAATCTTCAATCGAATCACTTTCATTCTTCTGTATTTTTACAGCTAAATTGATTACAATGGTTAGGATCTATTTATAGATCCGTGTTACAATTTATGAGCCAACTAAGCTACCCCGACGACATCCCAGAATATAAACATGCCAACAAATAAAGATTCTGGATGGACTGGCATCAGTGGCGGAGCCAGACAAAAATTTTTGGGGTGGCCGCCAGCCCACCATCAAAATAAACTAAAATATAATATATAAATTATATTGCATACAACACATTTAAGTCGTAATAAACCAAAAACCGATCATTCGAAATTTAAACTACATAATATATCATATAAATTAAATCATCATTTTGGAATGATATATCATATAAATTAAAATTAATCATTTGTCAAGAATAGTAGTAGTAGTATTTTAACAAATTCAGCCATTGCAACATTGGTTAGTATATCAGAAACACAACTGGGTCTGAAGACAAGAACCAACAACAATTGCAAAATTGAATCACTATTTTAAGTTTTAACAGCAACACAGTATAACAGAAACCTTTGATTCAGAGACACAACTGCAGCTAGCGAAGACAAGAACCAACAACAATTGCAACATCTGATCACTATTTTAACAAGTAGTGGTATTTCTAGCATTGATATATACTCCACTATTTTAACAAGTAGTGGAGTACAAGAACCTTTGAACAGACTAAGGACTTTTCACATGGTTCAGAGAAAAAATTGAAATTTTTTTATGGAGAATTCTTACAAAAGAAACAATCATGTGATTATTTGCAAATCTAATTAACAAAGGAACTAATTAACCAAATCACAAATCAAATTCATTAACAAACAAACAAACAAACAAAAAAAATTGATTCAGAGATACACTTACAGTTTTAGGGTTTATAGAGAGATTGAGATGAAGAATTGACTCTGATTCTAGAGATTGATGCAGAGAGAGGAGATGTCGGTGCTGTGGCTGAGTTCGCCGGCAGTGAGTGAGGACCGACGGTGGTGAGTTTGCGCAGCGAGGGAGAAGAGAGAATACGTGTGCGATGCGTGCTTGGTTCTTCACGTTCCGAGGAAAATTGGTGGTAATGAGATTGGGATTGGGATAGTTAGTGAGTGGCATGATAATAATATTAAAATTACCTTAGGGGTATTATAGTCTTTTCACAAAATAAATGTGTAGGCCATGGCCTACCCCAGTCCTCATGTAGCTCCGCCACTGACTGGCATGCTTCTACTGTTCTGCACATATGTGTAACATTTATCCTAGATCCCATCCATCACGTAAATATATCAAAAATCAGCAACATAATTGAACACAAAACCACTATAAACAAGGGTTCACCCCAAAAGTATGAGCATTCCACTTATTTTACTTAAACTAGTTTACACCCTACCTTACTACATTGGACTGTCTTTGTAGGTACACCCTCCATTTACCAGCTTAGGTAATTGCTCGTGGCCTAAAGGGCCCAATAAAAACTTGCATATGACCTAAGATCCGATCAGTATGGCAGTAACCAGAAGACAAACTCACACTGAGCCATCTCAGAACGTACCAAGTCACCAAGAACACAATTCCAACATTCAGAATAGAGGATCGCACGTCCAATTTCATCACCCCGATGGCAAGCCAACAACGATAAGGGTTCTAGGCGTCGCCACCCACAATCACCAAGACGACGTGCTAACAGAGGTGTGGGGGACCCACACATTGAACGCCTCATCACCAAGATGGCGCAAGAACGAAATCAATTACCAAAAAATACCATGGACGAGATGGAGGCATGCACTGGCTAAAACGTAGAGGAGACAGTGTTCGAGTTGGGCTTGAAAAAGGAATAGACGAAGGCAAATATAGAAATGGTGAAAAAATAAAGATGTTAAGATTATAAATCAAAAGATTAAAAAATGATAAGATCAACAACTCCAAGGATGCGTATGATTTGCTAAAAAATGAAGGATAGTACAGGAAAACTCCAGCATTACGATGTTTGATGTTTGATTGTAAAACTATTACAAAGACAAGACAAATTGGGGTGCAAAACACGTGACAAAAACTGAAATTCGTGGCTCCGGCTAACACATAACACAAATCTTTTTCCAAAGTACAAGTTCTCAAAAATATCAAAATAGTCTTTGGTCTACCAAAAATCATATAGAACAAAACATTGTTCAATAGAGTGGGGCAAGATGGACCATATCAGTACAAAGACCTCACATTCGAAAAAAAAATTCATCTCAAATAAAATCTAATTTTCAAACTTCAAGACTTCTACACCAGTTGAAATAGGCCAAGGTCTCAAGAGCTCTTGCAAGGTATGGGGCCTAAGAACTCCAATGTTGGATCAAGCACCAAGATGACCTGCATTTAATGGAGCAAGCAGGCTCAATTGTAGGTACACCCTCCATTTAGAGGAGGAACGGGAAGGCGTAGAGATCGCAACACCAAGAGTGAAATTGACATCAGCAGTTTAGGTAATTGCAAGTGTATCATATAGGTACATTGGCTTCCACTAAAGCGCCGAATAAAACTTGCATTTGCCCTGAAATCCCATCGGTATTGTGGTCACTAGAACTCGAACTCACTCAGCCATCTCAAGACGAACCAAGTCACCATAAACACAATTTCAACGTCCAAAACAAAGGATCACACGTCCGAGTTCTTTACCCCAATGGGAAACCAACAATAAGGTTCTAGGTGTCACCACTCACAATCACCAAGACGGTGTGCTAACAAAGGTGTGGGGGACCCACACATTGAACGTCGAATCACCAGGATGGAGCAACAACAAATAGCACCGAATACTTGTCAAAAAAAAAAACAAATAGCACCGAATAAAACTTGCATATGCCCTGAGATCCCATCGGTATGGTGGTCCCTAGAACTCGAACTCACACTCAGCCATCTCAAGACGAACCAAGTCACCAAAAACACAATTTCAACGTCCAAAACAAAGGATCACACGTCCGAGTTCTTTACCCCAATGGCAAACCAACAATAAGGTTCTAGGTGTCACCACTCACGATCACCAAGATGGTGTGCTAACAAAGGTGTGGGGGACCCACACATTGAACGTCCAATCACCAGGATGGAGCAACAACGAATAGCACCGAATAAAGCATGCATATGCCCTGAGATCCCATCGGTATGGTGGTCACTAGAACTCGAACTCACACTCAGCCATCTCAAGACGAACCAAGTCACCAAATACACAATTTCAACGTCCAAAACAAAGGATCACACGTCCGATTTCTTTACCCCATTGGGAAACCAACAATAAGGTTCTAGGTGTCACCACTCACGATCGCCAAGACGGTGTGCTAACAAAGGTGTGGGGGACCCACACAATGAACGTCCAATCACCAGGATGGAGCAACAACGAATAGCACGGAATAAAAAGCATCATGGGCGAGATGGAGGGACATACCAAAAAACCTAGAGGAGTAAGTGCTTGAATTGGGCTTGAAAAAGGAGAAAATGACCAAAGTCTCTCCAATTTGATTTTTAAAACATTGAAATTGCGTGAAAAGAAGAAAAATGGATACAAATAAAAATGGATTTCATTTTTCACCTTTTTTCTATGTTATCCGAGATAAGCACAATATATATTATGTTTATCTCTCATAACATAAAGGAGAAAATGCAATGTTTGGATCTCTACCATCAATCTGAGGTTTGACCAAGAAAATGCAATATTTTGATATCAACCATCAATTTAAGAACTTACCATTTTTTTGCTGAATCACAAACAATGGAGAAGATCAGGAGGGGACAAGACATCCAACTAAGTTGGCACCCCAAAATCACCTCCATCCTTTCAACCATTAATTTGAGATCCGACCAAAATGCAATATTTTGATCTCAACCATCAATTTAAGATCTTACCATTTTTTCGATGAATCACAAACAATGGAGAACATCATGAGGGGGACAAGACATTCAACCAAGTTGGCACCCCAAAATCACCTCCATCCTCTCAGATCCGACCAAAATCAAACATCAATTTAAGAACTTACCATTTTTTCGCTTAATCACAAACAATGGAGAACATCAGGAGGGGACAAACATCCAACTAAGTTGGCACCCCAAAATCACCTCAATCCTCTTAACCATGAATTAGAGATTTGACCAAAATGCAATATTTTGATCTCAACCATAACTTACCATTTTTCACTGAATGACAAACAATGGAAGTCCAACTAAGTTGGCATCTCAAAATCACCTCCATCCTTTGACACCATACTCCAAAAATTTATTAAAAAAAGTAAAATTTTTAAAATGTAGAGGGTCAAAATTGTTTTTTTTGGTAAAATTGGGATCAAATTTGTTATTTTGTTCGGAGCCAAAATCGCAACTTTTTAGAAGTTAGCATCCAAAATACATCTAAATCTAACAAAATCAACCAAATCCAAGCACCAAAATCAAAAAGTGGAGGATTTTAATCCATTAAAAATAGAAAACAAAAGGAGATGAATAAAGAGAAAAAAGAAAAGCAAAAGAGATAATATATGTACGATCTATGCTGTAAATCTCACCACGATAGCTGTACGGAGTGTATATCTGAACTGATGGGACCCAATCGATCACTGTTGCGACAGTCTGAAATGGTGGAATCGCATCTCGTGGCGGAAGGAAAACCTGGAGTTTCTTTATCACGGTTTTCTGGCGGCGCTGCTTTTCCCTAATAGATGAACTGAGGCGGTTGCACTTGCTTCTAGGTTGGCGGCTCTGCAATGATTTGTTGGAAGTTGATAAGTTTTTATAGTATTAGGTTGGATATGGATTGAGAAAATCAAAAGTTTTTTTTTTTTAGAAAATTAAAAGTTGTTATTGTTATAAATATATTATAGTGGATGTTCCACATCAATTACTATGCTGTTCTGTTTTTCTCTGTAAATAGAGTGCTTTGTAAGACCATGTCCAACGGCAAAAAATATTCAATAACCTTCAACATCCACTTTTTCAATTCCCAACACTCCAAATCATTTTCTCTCTCTTAATTCAACACTCATTCAATTTTTACCATTCCAATAGTTTTCATTCAACACCCTACCCCACCACATTTTATTTCTTATTCTTATTTAATTTTTGTTTTTATAATTGCATAAAATTATAATTATCGATTATAATTAAATTAAAATAATACAAATATTTTTTTTAAAAAAACAATATTTTTTTAAATAATTTATTTTTATTTTCTTAACTTAAAATGCAATACAACAAACTAAGCATGCAATACAAAAAAGTATGCATAATTAAAGCAATACCATGGATGTAACACTGACAAAATAGTATGCATAATTAAAGTTTTGTATGCATAGTAAAGCAATACCATGAGCTGTGAAAAAACTAGTAAGGAATACCATGTGCTGTGAAATTAAAGTTTGTGAAAAAAGTCACGGGACAAATATTATGCATAATTATTAAAGCAACATTGAGGACTAGACAACACTGACAATTATTTAAAGCAACATTGAGGACTAGACAACACTGACAATTATTTAAAGTAAACATTGAAGACTAGACAACACTGACAATTATTAAAGTAAACACTGGGGACTAGACAACATTGACAATTTTGACCGAATACAAACAAATATTAGTGAAATTAATTTCCAAACAGCTCACGCTCCAAGTTTTCCACCATTTCTTTTTTTCTGTCACCGAGATGCTCTTGGGAAGTCAACTTTATGTACATGTCCATTTTCATCAATTTGTTTTTCTCTTGATGCACTGCGGTGTACTTTTCCATTTTTTCGGTGTACTCTTTAAAGTGTTCCATCTCTTGCACCTTCATTTCTTTGAATTGAACCCACTCATGTTCCACCTCCTCCAAGCCAGCGTCCTTGCTTTTCTTTTTTCCTTTTTTTTTAGCTGCCTCCCTACCCATTGGACGAGCACTAGATCCTACAGAGTCCTCGTGAGATCTCTTAGATCCACTACTTCCTGAGCCAACACTTCCTCCCACTTGACTGCCATAACAAGGTTGATCACGGAGAGCGCGCCATTCTTCCTTTAAAGTAAATTGAACATTCTTCCCACCTGCATATATTTCTTGGGCTTTTGCCAACACATCATCTTCCGACCAACCGCTTGCTTGCTGACGCTTAGCGGTATCATAAGCACCAACCCATTTATTTATTAATTTGCTCATATAATTAAAACGGTTTCGGCATGCAATGACATCGCGTGGAGAATCGAATGAGCAATGGTCATTACAATACTCAGCAATTTTACCCCAATATGATTCACTTGTCTGGTTTCTCCCGACAACACTGCATGTTCCATATTTTATCCACCCACTAATTAACACCAAATTTTGTTCAGTGTTCCATCCTGGTTGCTGGTTTTTCTTGCTCTTAGGAGTTGTATCCTCCGGAGTGACTTCATTAGCTATTGTCATTCCACCACGATTTATTTGTGATGAAAATTCAGGATATTCACCAACACTGAAAACTTTCATTCATCATTGGCATACAACCGTTAAATGGGGGTGTTTGAGATGAATATCCCATCATAGATCTAGAATATGGATGAAAGTTGTTTGGAACAGAGGATGGGTGATTGAAATTTGAGGCATAACCAAAATTAAGCATGTCTTGAGGATTTTGGTTGGGAAATTGATTTGGGTTTTGAGGATGTTGGTTGGGAAATTGATTTGGGTGTTGATAATTGTTGGGATTTTGGTAGCTAAATGGGTAATTAGAAGAATTTTGGGTGTTGAATTGATTGTTATTGGGATCCATTTTACTAATCAAAGACTAAAACTTCAAAAGAAATGCTAATAATAAGATTAAGAGAGTGAAAAACTTGATTTTTTTCTGTGTCCAAATCAAATGATCCAAGTCTCTATTTATAGAGAAAAAAAATCACGAATTTTGGTAAAAAAATAAAAAAATAAAAAAATAATTTGCAATGAAATAATTGAGTCTAAATTATTAAGAAGATAAAAATTCAGGCAGCCAACCAGATAACACCACGTGTCACAGCTTTATTCAAAAGCTTCTTCTCTCTCCGCGTTTGCAGCGTTCCACGCGCCCTGTCGGTGCGTGTGTTACACGTGCTCGCCTGGACCAACAGAAACGCGCCGCGTGGCATGGCCGGTGCAGGTCTCAACATATTGAATGCATTCATCACTTCCCTCCTTCATCTCATCTTCAATACCCTCTTCTCCAATCATTCAACAACTCTAAATACCCTTTCAATACCCCCATTGGACTTGGTCTAAGAGAAACGAATATAGAAGAAAATACTGCTTCTCTCACTTGTCCCTCTTTCTCTTCATTAATCTATATTTTTATAACTCGTTATAAGCACGATTGTTTCTACCGGAAGTTTACACTACTGCTAGGTATGCTACATATACTTATCACTTTAATATCATTATTTAATATTGCTATGTATATCATTTATCTTTATCATCTTAATATTATTATTATCTGTCCCGGTTATAGAAAACTGCAATCCGTCAAGTGATTTATAACTAGAGTGACTATTATTGTTATTATTACTTTACCTCTTATTATAGAAAACTGACAACTCGTCAAGTGATCTATAATAAGTATGTATATTATTATTTAAAGTGGTGATCTAAAATCTCATATATACTATATTATCACGAAAGATAATTTCGAGTAGTGATACTAATTTTTATATTTAATGGAGGTCTAAAACCCCATATATACTATATTATCACGAAAGATAATTTCGAGTAGTGATACTAACCAAAGCTATGCAATCTTTTCACACCAAATTCATCTAACCAAAGTGTGAAACCTGTATGTGAATGACATGCTTTCAAACTTAGCAACCTATGGTTCTGCACCGAGCTATACCATGGGCTATTTGAAAGAAAAATGCAACCTGCAATAAATGGATAAGACTTTGTGTGACAATTTGCTTCAGCAAATTGCTTTGGCTGGTTATCCCACATGCATGTGGGTAGGAGTAGTATTGTAAACAAACAAAAACCATGTGTTAACCACTTGTCCGCGTGTAGTTCTCTGTAGCATTTGACTGGACTAAAAATTGTATTGCAGACCATTTGAAAAACAAAATCATGTCCTAACTTAGATGATATTTAACACTTAAAATATTTTTCTCATTATTCAACGATCATGAACAGTGATTTCAACGGTCATGAACAGTGTTTTCAACGGCTATGAACAGTGAAATTAACGGACATTTTTACAAAATTCACTCTATAAATACCTCACCTTCATTCATAATTTTCACATCTCAAAATATTTACCCATACTTTCAAAATGGCTAAAATCTTTCTTCTATGCATCACTCTACTTGTTGTTATTTTGTTCTTATCATTTTCACTCATATTGAAGAATTAGGAAAAGATTTTGTAGGATTAGCAATAATTAGCGTTTTACCATTATTAGGCTTAGCTTGTGTGGTTACTTTTTGTTTTGGTAGAGACATAGATTAAAATATTATAATGTTTTGTAATCGTTGCTATTCAATAAAATGGTATTTTTATTTTCGTCATAGTATATATATTAAATGTTGATTATGCTTTTCTGTATTCTAGATAGAATCATGTCGAACCTTTCAAAACTTGATTTTGAGGTTCTTGATATTTCGGGAAAAAATTATCTGGTTGGGCCCTTGATGCCGAAATTGATTTAAATGTCGAAGGTCATGGAGATACTATTAAAGAAGGAAACAAAACAACTGATCAACAAAAGGCTAAGGCCATGATATTCCTTCGTCACCACCTTCATCAGGATCTGAAAAATGAATACCTTACCGTAAAAGATCCAAAAGTTCTTTGGAACAATTTAAAAGAAAGGTTTGACCATCAAAAAACTGTCATTCTTCCTAAAGCTCGTTACGAATGGATGCATTTGCGTTTATAGGACTTTAAGTCTGTAACCGAATATAACTCGGCTGTATTTAAAATTACTTCTCTATTGACATTGTGTGGAGAAAAAGTGACTGATACGGATATGTTAGAAAAAACATTCTCCACTTTTCATGCATCTAATGTGCTCCTGCAGCAGCAACACCGCGAAAAAGGTTTTAAAAAGTATCCTGACATGATATCTTTCCTGCTTATGGCAGAACAAAATAACGAGCTTTTGATGAAAAATCACGAGGCCCGTCCCACTGGTAGTGCTCCATTCCTAGAAGTGAATGTAGCAACACATGATCACTATGGACAAACTCGTGGTCGTGGTCGTCGCCATGGTCGTAGTCGTGGTCGTAGGCAAGGTCATGATCGTGGACGTGGTCGTGGTCTCAATCGTAATCACAATGGAGATTACAAAAACACATTTTCTCACCAGAAGATGAAAAATGTTGGAAAGAATGAGATTGGTCAAAGCAGCAAAAATAATGAGAATATTTGCTATCGTTGTGGAGGCAAAGGCCATTGGAGTCGTACATGTCGTACGCAAAAGCATCTAGTTGATCTTTACCAACAATCATTTAAAAATAAAGATAAAAAGGCTGAAACTCATTTTGCATGTGAAGATGATGACTATGATTATGGTAATATGGATGTTACCCACTTAGATGCTGCTGATTTCTTTGTTGATCCTGATGGAATGATTGATCATCTCATTGGAGATGGAAGTGTCCAGAAATAGAACTCCACCAATAAATAATCATATTTAAGAGTGCCTTTTTATTTTCCTATAAAAAAAAAAAAGGGAGGGGGGGGGGGGGGGGGGGGGGGGGGGTTATGTTATGTTTTTATCTTTCTTATGCTAATGATAATAAAAGTTTTATTTCTAAGTGTGTTTTCAACCTTCACTGCTAGTCATTACCCTTATCTAATTTTTACATTTATACTTATCTCTTATTTGTTCATTTTTAGATAGAATGAGTATTAACATTAACCTCAATAATGGAGATATGTGTCTCACCGATAGTGGAACAACTCATACAATTTTCAAGGATAAAAAATATTTCTCTTCTTTGATAAAGCGACAAACCGGTGTTAGTACTATATCTGGAAGTTCAAAAATAATTGAAGGCTCCGGAAGAGCTAATGTAATATTGTGTGGAGGAACAAATTTAAACATTGAGAATGCATTATATTCTCCCAAGTCTCATAGGAATTTACTAAGTTTCAAGGATATTCGTCTAAATGGATATCATATTGAAACAAGAAATGAAGGAAATATTGAATATCTTTATATAACGAGACATAATTTGGATAAAATAAGTGTAGTGGAAAAGTTACATGTCTTTTCCTCTGGTTTGTACTACACTTATATAAGTGCAATTGAAGCACATGTGATTGTTAACCAGAAGTTTACAAATCATAATAAATTTGTTGTTTGGCATGACTGGTTGGGCCATCCCGGGTCTATAATGATGCGAAAAATAATTAATAATTCTTGTGGTCATCAGTTGAAGAGCCAGGAGAATCTTCAATCTGATAAGTTCTCATGTACCTTTTGTTCACAAGGGAAGTTGATAATCAGGCCATCACCAACAAAAATTGGAAGTGAATCTCTAAATTTTTTAGAGCGAATACATGGTGATATTTGTGGGCCAATACACCCACCATGTGGACCATTTAGATACTTTATGGTTTTAATTGATGCATCAACTAGATGGTGTTGGAGTAAGCCCTAATAGCCAATCTATGTTGATTGGGTTTGGCTTTATATCATGATATTGATATAAGTATATATTGTGAATATATAATAATAAGGCATTTCTTTATTGATTTTGTTTTGTTTCAAAATAATAAAGTACCCATAATAGTTAGTCCGTTTAATGGAACATTAAGTATAACTTAATTGTGAGACCCCATTAAACATAAGGAAACTATTCTCAAAGTATCCGTAGTCAAGCTTTATTGAGAAGTGGGATATCATTAAAGCATAGAGACTAATATGTGGGTAGACTGATGATCACATCTCACATATCATGGATAAAGTGTTATCAAGTCTTCACATAGATATAAATATTAGGAGTAATATTTATATTGGATTGACCCATCATGAGAATACTACATAGTAAAAGTTATGAAAAGTGTCACAAGATATTCTTATAGTGATAGTGCTGTATTCCACCCTTTGACCTGAAACCACTATGTACCCTAGATGTTGGAGTCGAGTGCTTTGTCACCATTCAAACGTTGTCCGTAACAAGATGACTATAAAGTTGGTTGATGGGTACTCCATGAATCATGCTGAGGGACATGAGTGACCTAGATGGAATTTGCCCCTCCTACATAACAGAAGAAATGTCTACGGGCCAATATTGAACTAGACAAGGATGACACAGCCTATGCCTTGTGTTCAATATAGACATGAGGGCAAAAGGGTAATTATACACATGATCATTATCACATAAAGGTTTCGTCAGATCACATGACATTCTCGTCACTTGGGTAGCAGTGATGTGTTGCTAGATACCGCTCACTGTTTATAATATTAAATATGTGATTTAATATTATTGTCAACGTTATGAGAACCTATAGGGTCACACACAAAGGACAGACAAATGAGAGAAATAAATAAGTAAGACTTATTTATATAATAAATAAGTGAGACTAATTTATAAAATAATAAGTAAGACTTATTAGTAATTAAACAATTAAATATGACTTTATTATTTAATTTACGAAAAATAGAGAAACGCGGTCCACCGTACGGTACGGTGTGTTTAAGTGAGATATGGTGCACCGTAAGGTACGATGTATTTAAGTGATTGGCTTGATGACCACACAAGTGGTTCTATAAATAGAACCCTTGTGCTGAAGCATTACTAACTTTTTGGTTGAAACACTTAACCTAATTCTAAAAGCTAGAAACCCTAGCCGCCGCTCTCTAAACCTAGTCTCTCTGAATCTCTGTTGGAATTGGCTAGCACCGGTCATCGGAGAAGTTCTGTTCGTGTGGACTAAGTAGAGGCATCGCTGCTTTGCTTTGCTCGTGATCAGAAATATATCTTCTACAAAGGTTCTGTTCTTCAAGAGGTTACTGTTCTTCAAGAGGTGAACACATGAATCTTAAAGTGTTTAAGTTTCTGTTTGATTTGTGATTAATGATTTAATAAAGATCCGTTTCATTGAGATTTCTTCCGCAAAGAGGATTAAAATTTTGAAAAACCCCTCTTAAAATCCCTTTAGTGATATCAGAGCTCCTGGTTGTGATTAAATCATTAAATTCGAATGTTATTCATGCATTATTATGTTTATATGATGATGTATTCATAGTCTATGCATGGTGATTAAATTTGTTTAATCAAGTTTTGGATGCGATTCAAAATGCTTGACGTTTCTAATTATTTTAAGAGCGTTGCGAGCTGTTCGGTCATAAGAATTACGAGGTATATGTTTTTGTTTTGAATTCGATTCAAACAAGTTACGTTGCCTTTGTTTTCTTAATTGAGCTCTGTGCAAATCATAATTAATAAACAATTATCTAAACAAGTTGAGCTCTTTTGCGTTGCCTTTGTTTTCTATGCCATATTGTTTTCTTTCGATCTAAATAATATTTTTAAACCATGATTTGATCATGTAAAGAAAAACTAGTTGTTTAAATATATGGACCATATTATCGTGTATTTGATTCTCTAATTATTTGATTAATTTGGAATGCAAATCCGTTAATAATGATAATAATATTAAGTGTTAATATTATATTATTTAAATAATAAGAATTAATTAAAATTGATTGATCAATATCATATATGTGATATATGATTCTAATACAACATCATTATATGTGATATATTGATGATGTCATTTGTTCAATAGAATTTATGAAATTGATTGTGAAACTGTAGACAATTCGTGAGATTGAGTTTCGATATCCGATTCGATATCTGATTCTGGTGAAACATCAAAGATCCAGTTGTCCATACTGAGCAAATAATTGTTAAAACTATTGATGTTTGATTGTTGTATTGGGATACCTAACTATACAAGAGTTGTATTATTATGGTTGTCTCATTCGATCAATTGTTTTCAAAGAGATTGTTGTGAATTTGAACAATTCGTGAAATTGAGCTTCGATATCCGAATCTGGTGAAGAATCAAAGATCCGATTGTTTATGGTAAACAAACAATCCTTGAAACTATTTATGTTTAATTAATTTCTTCAAATAGAGAAAGGTGGTAAATTTAAAAGATTGTGATTTTGAAAGGGTTTTGTTCTAGACCGACCCAGAGGATCTTTGGCCCATTAACCTAGGCCCAATATCTTCTAAAGCCCAAACTCCACGTTTGGAAACATTGCTTGCAACATACCTCCTCCCTGCGAGGGGGGTGCACGAAGCAAACGAGACCGGTTCAAAAGAACTCCAACGTCTCTTTGCACATTCTGCACGTTCCCGCAATAAACTCTCTGCCGGTTACACTTCCCATGATTTCGTAACCGCCAGAGTCAGGTGTGCCACCATAACGGCTCTGCAGCCCTCCATCACTATAAATAGGGGACTCAATGCAGTCCCCAAGGTAGAACTCTTTCTTCCTCTAAAACCCTCACTCTCTGAATCTCTACTGACTTGAGCGTCGGAGTGCCTGCAGGTACACACCCCCCATCCGCTCCAGGAAGCATTCCAACACATTCTACCACCGTAGCAACCACCGTATTCAAAGCACCGGTAGTCACCTTATGGTCAGGTACGATCAGTGGCGCCGTATGTGGGAAAACATAAGCTCCCCCGTTTTTATACTCCTAAAAACCAAAGCTTTCTGTAAAAAACTACCATGACTACCAACAGTGCTCATTCCCAGTTACGAAGTGAGGTGCACGTCCTTTAACAGGATGGCATGACATCTACACCTTCACCTGTGGAAACAAACAGGGAGGAACCAACTCACATTATTCCTCTCCAACAAAGGCCTTTAAAAGGTCCCCCACGACCTACGGAGACACCCGAGGATGCCACACCAACCAGTGTCCTCGTCGGTAACCTGATTGGCACGGTTCAACGACAGACGTTGTTAATCGAGGAACAGAACTAGGGCTTGATGGATCTAGAGCAAGCGCGTCACATCGTCTCCACCAGGCGAACTCCTTCCCCAACACATAGCAGAAGGGGAACGAGCCTTCACAGGCCCCGTTCTAGATCCCCTCGACGTTCTGTCAGCATCAAATCTCTGAGCTACACCAAGAGGTCATCAAGGAGGTCACCAAGACGATCTCCTCCCAGGCGATCTTCACCCAGACGATCTCCCTTGAGGAGATCTCCTCTGAGAAGATCCCCGCTTAGACGAAACAGATGCTCTTGGCCTCCCTCTGGGTTTGAGGACACTCGCGATGCTCGTTACGACCGTAACGCTTATGGTCCGTTCACACGACGCATCCGAGAAGCTCCTATCCCTCGCGGACTGGAGAAACCTCCGCAAATGGACTCATACGATGGGATAACTGATCCAAACGAGCACATCGAGAGCATCGAGGCGGTTCTCACTTACAGTCGGTGCGAGGCGCCGTCAAATGTAAGCTCTTCGTCACCACTCTGAGACGAGGAACGGTCACATGGTTTAAGAAATTAAGGAGAAACTCCATTGAATCATGGAGCGACCTCTACAACGAGTTCACAACCCACTTCACAGCTTCAAGGACGCAACCGAAAATGATCGCGTCCCTTGAAGCCATTGTTCAAGGAAGGAGCGAACCCCTCCAAGACTACATCGAGAAGTTCAACAAAGAAGCTATCCAGGTATGAGGTGCCAATGAAACAATGAAACTGTACCTCATCGCCAAGGGTTTGCGCGAGGACACCGACATAAAGAAGGCTGTCCGCTTGGATTGCCCAATGACTCTCAACGAGTTCTTAGCGATCGCCAAGATCTACATCGCCTATGAGGAGGAGCTGTATATGGACCGCCTCAATAAATACTAGAAAGAGGAGCTTGCTGCTGAATCCTCCAAAAAGCCCTTCCACGAGAAAAAGAAGGAAGGCAAAGCTGCTCAGGAAAGCAAGAGGCCTAACGGTCACTTCACAGAGTACACTCCTTTGGCCATGTCAAGGGAGAAGACCTCGCCGAGATCGCCGTAGCCGATCTGACAGAAGTTGGCATCAAGCCACCCAAGGCTCCATCTCAGAAGAGGAAGGGGATCAACAAGACGAAATACTGCCGATTCCACAAATGCCATGGCTACACCACCGATGAATGCATCCATCTGAAGGATGCCATTGAGCTACTCATTCAGAGAGGCAGGCTCAAACAGTTCATCAAGAACTCGGAGGCGGAAAGAAAGACTGTCAAACTCATCGGTGACAGTTCTAAACCGGGCAAAACCATCGCCATGTCCGTGGAACATCTCGGAGATTTCCCTGACAACGTGGAAATCACCCCCTACTCATGCACATGGGAACAGTTTCCCACCGTCAACGTCATCACTGCAGGGGCGCTGAACATTTCCATGGGAAGCATGAAGAGGAAATTTGAGGAGCTCATGAGCGTCAATACTATGGTTCCCTCCTATCGCGGAGGAAGGCCACATTTGGCGTTCTATGATTCCGAACTACCTGGTGGGGCTTCAAATTCCGCCATTCCTTTGCTCGTGTGAGCATCGATGGCCAATGCAGACGTCCGACGAGTCCTGATTGACACAGGGGCCTCGTGCGACATCATGTACACCAGCCTGTTCAAAACTCTTCAACTAACGGAGAAAAACCTTTCTCCCTACGTTGGGGACGAACTCTACGGCTTCAACGGCTCATCTACTCAGCCATGGGGGTATGTGGAACTACTGGTCACCTTCGGCGAAAAGGAGGCCAAGAAAACAATAAAAGTCCCATTATTGGTGATCGACTGCCCTTCTCTCTACAATTGCATTATAGGGAGAACCGGGCTTGCCCAACTAGGGGCTGCATGTTCAACCGCTCACCTGAAGTTGAAGTACCATGCAAAGGAGGGCATCATCGCCTCTCTCAATGGGGACATCGAAGCAGCAAGAAGATGTTTCCTCCAAGCCAACAAATCCCAGAACTCGGATTCCCAATCCAGCAAACCCGCTGAAGACAAAGGGAAAGCTGCTGCGAGCACTCTGGAAGCCAACTTGGTCGAACTTGACCCCATGTTCGCCAAGGAAGACCTGAAGGAACAAAAACGGGAGAAGAAGGATCCGCTCAACGCGAAACTTCTTAGACCCATTCCTGATGGTGAGTTCGAGCTGGTCCCTTTCGGAAGCGACCCTTCGAAAAATTTCAAAATTGGCAAGGATCTCCCCGAACTTGTCAAGAACCAGCTGATCGCCTGCCTCAGGGAGAACGCCGACCTATTCGCATGAAGTGCGGACGACATGCCCGGAATCGACCCTAGCGTCGCTTGTCACCAGCTGATAGTAGATTTCGGAGTTAGCATTGTAGCCCAGTGACGTATAAAACAGTCTCAAGAAAAATTAAAGGCTGCTGAAAAAGCTGTAAAAGACCTCCTAGAGGCAAACTTTATTTCTGAGGCCAAATACACCACCTGGCTCTCCAGTGTTGTACTTGTCACGAAATCTAATGGAAAATGGCGTATGTGTGTTGACTATACCGATCTTCATAGGGCCTGCCCTAAAGACGCATATCCTCTTCCTAACATCGATAAACTCGTAGATAATTCCTCGGGCTACAAACTTTTATCCTTCATGGACGCCTATTCTGGGTACAACCAGATACTCATGGCTGAAGAAGATAAAATGAAAACAGCCTTCATGACTGAATCAGGGAACTATTACTATAACGTAATGCCCTTCGGTCTGCGAAATGCGGGGGCTACTTATCAACGTATGATGAACAAAGTCTATGACAAGACACTTCTGGGCGACATTCTCGAGGTTTACATGGACGACATGATCGTAAAATCCTAACAAGAGGTGGATCATACATGAGACTCAACCTAGAAAAATGCACCTTTGGAGTCCAAGCGGGTAAATTCCTTGGTTTCTATCTGACAGAAAGAGGAACCGAGGAGAATCTAGACAAATGCCGCGCATTTACTGAGCTTCCAACACCCCACTCCAACAAGTGCATCCAAACACTCAACGGAATGCTAACTGCCCTCTCCAGATTCGTAGCTAAGTCTGCTCAACACGCACTTCCCTTCTTCAAACTCTTGAGGAAAGAAACGAAGTTCGATTGGATAGAGGAATGCGAGAATGCTCTGAGGCACCTCAAAGAAACCCTATCAGCACCGCCCGTACTCTCGCGACCCGACCAAGGTGAAACGATATACTTGTACCTATCCGTCTCTTCTGACGCGGTAAGCGCCGTGCTCATTAGAGAAACGACGGAGGGACAAAAGCCAGTCTACTTCACCAGCAAGGCACTGCTGGGTCCAGAGACGTGGTACCAGAGAATCGAAAAGGTAGCTCTCGCACTCCTCACAGCGGCCCGAAGGCTGAGGCAGTACTTTCTAGCTCACACGGTGGTGGTCCGGACGGACCAACCCATCAGAAAAATCTTTGGCCGCCCAGATGTAGCCGGTCGGATGATGAAATGGTCACTCGAATTATCCGAGTTCGACATACATTACGAATCCAGAAAGGCACTGAAGGCACAAGTGTTCGCGGACTTTCTCGCCGAGATGACTTTCCCAGCTGAGGATAGCTCTAAGGAATGAACTGTCTTCGTAGATGGATCATCTAACTCCAAGGGAAGCGGAGCCGGAATAATCGTAGAAGATAACAAAGGTATCGTTGTTGAAATCTCCCTCACTTTGTCTTTTCCTGTTACCAATAATAATGCAGAGTATGAGGCCTTCTTGGCTGGCTTGTGAACCGCCAAAGACATGGGGGCCAGAAAGGTGAAAATCTTTACCGATTCACAACTCGTGGCTTCCCAAGTCACCGGAGAGTTCTAGGTAAAAGAGGACCACCTCCAAAAGTACGTCCAGTTGGTACTAGAGAAAATGAAAGAGTTTGAAACCGTTGAAGTAACTCACGTTCCTCGCGAACAGAATACTCGGGCGGACATTCTTTCAAAACTCGCAAGTACATGAACTGCGAACGGAAACAAAACAATAATACAGGAGGTTCTCAGCGAACCAAGCATCCAGGATAGGGGAACTCTACCTCAAGAGATCAATGCGATCATCGGAATGGAAGACTAGAGGGGACCCATCTCTCGATACATAGAGAACGGGGAACTCCCTTCTGACCCGCAAGAAAAGACAAGGTTGAAGCGAAGGGCCTGCTCGTTCACTTTGGTGGAAGGAACCTTATACAAAAGAGGCTTCATCATTCAACTAATCAAGTGTTTAGGACCTAACGAGACCCAAGAAGTCCTTGCCGACGTTCATGACGGCATATGCGGACAACACCTTGGCGCCAAAGCTCTCGCAAAAAAGGTCCTACGAGCAGGGTACTATTGGCCCACCATGTTAAAAGACGCCCAAGATTACGTAAGCCTCTGCGATAAATGCCAACGACACGGGGACTTGCATCTAGCACCTCCTGCTGAGCTAACATCTTTGGTTTCTCCTTGGCCTTTTGCATGGTGGGGCATCGACCTTTTGGGACCATTCCCTAAAGCCGCCGGACTGCTGAAATACCTCTTAGTCGCCATCGACTACTCAACGAAGTGGATCGAAGCCGAACCACTGACTAAAATCACAGCTAGAAACGTATTCCGTTTCTTTAAGAGAAACATCCTAGCAAGATTCGGAGTACCAGCTATGGTCATATCCAACAATGGTACACAGTTCACGGACCAAAGGTTCCAAGACTACCTAAGGAATATCGGCATCAAACAAAGCTTCACCTCCGTCTAACACCCTCAAGCCAACGGCCTCGTCGAGGCTGCAAACAAGGTCATTTTACGGGGGATACAAAGAAGGCAAGACACGGCCAAAACTCAGTGGGCTGAAGAGTTACACGCGGTCCTTTGGGCCTACAGAACTACTCCCCATTCCACGACTGGCGAGTCACCTTTTTGACTCACGTACGCGACAGAGGCAGTTTTACCCATTGAGCTAACCGAACTCACATGGCGTACCGACGCCAACACTGACTTCCCTGCCAACACGACAAATCTACATGAAGAGCTCGAATTTGTTGACGAAGTCAGGATCGGAGCAACCTTGCGTGAGGCAGCGCTGAAACAAAAGATAGCCGCTTGCCACAGCAAGAACGTCATAAAAAGAGAATTTGAAGTGGGTGACCTCGTCCTCTGGCGAAACCAGAAGGATTCTGAAGAAGGGAAACTCGCCGCCAACTGGGACGGCCCCTACAGGATCCGGATGAAGACCGGGACGGGGGCTTACGGACTCGAAGATCTCCACCAAAACATAATTCCAAGGACTTGGAATGCAGAAAAACTCAAAAAGTATTACACTTAGATGGCAGACAACGCCAATTTACTCTAGTGTACAAACTCAGTTCTATACAATGAACTCTTCGCTCTCAAACGAACAAATAAACGGAGGAGGAAAGTCCTGCCACTCCAAATCCAAAAAGAAAAAGGATGAGACAAATTTACACAACAAATTCGCTTACTCCTCAGTATGTGTGCTTACCGCTGCGACATCACTGCTCGGCATGTTAGGTAGAACCCCAGCTCGCGATGAGTGATTCACACCTCAGTGCGTTGAACTTAGAATGGTTTCTTCGTTCATCCGTTGTTACACGTCCATAACTTATGACACACATTCAGATAAACAATCTCTTGGATGTGCAATACTTCTAACTAATACTCTGCGTAAACAGTTAGAAACCTCCTGCCCCAAAATCTTCCTTGCAAAACAACGCAAAGGTAGAACTTTTCACACAAAGTAACTAGCTACCTAGGAAGAAAGGGGCAAAACTTTGATTTCATCGAGTCAAAGTAGCAAAAAGCCAGGCGGGCATGTTAAACTCTCCAGTCATTAAATCACTTCGTCAAAATAATGACTGCGGGGGGTAGTCCATCTCGCCACGACAAAACGAATCTCGGCTTAAAAGCTTCGCATTTCAAAAGCGAACAACAATACAAGTCGAACAGTTAAGAGCATACGGATTATTGCAGTCTGACACACAAGATAGATAATTTGCTCTCAATAAATGCTTCAAACAGTATTAAAAAGCCTCACACAACGAGCAATCAAATTCAAAACATTATACTTGAAAGTAAATCATACATTTCAGACAAGTGTAATTGAGAATGAAGCAGTTATATTATAAAAGTGCTAAAACCAACAAGGGCACATAATGTCATTACAAGCATAATTGTTGAAGAAATTAATTACAAGGCCTCATTAGGCCTGTAACAGCCCGATTTTCGCTAGTTTTATTTTATTATTTATTTGTGTGTGTTATATGTGCTCTTATGTGATTATTTGCCTCTGTGTGTATTTTTGGTTGGGAATCGTAGAATTCGGTGTTAGAAGGGTATTTTAGTCATTTTGGACTTAGGGGCATTTTGGTCATTTTGAGGGCAGTGGCAATTTTGTAATTTTGCAGAAAGTTATTTTTAGTGTTTAGTGAGAGTTATTATTTTACCAAGTTACTAGAGAGGGTGTAGTAATTATTTTAATTACCGTTAAGTGACCGTTAGTGTTATATTTTACTAGTAAGTGAGTAGTAACATTTTTTAGGTTGAATTAGAAATGGGTTAGGCCCATTAAGGTTTGTGAGATAAGCCCATTAAGTGAGCCTTTATAAACTAATGTTAGTGAGAAGAGATAGGGTTACAACATTTTCATTTCATTTTTCATTTGAGAAGAGAAGAGATAGAGGCTAGAGAGAAGAACAAGTGCAAGGGTTAGAGGCAAGAGGGATTCATCATCTAGGAGCTAAATTGAAGCTTGGGTTAGAGAATCTTGGTGCTAGAGGTAAGAGGGTTAGGTTTCAACCATAATTCATAACTTTTTCTTTCTACCCATTTTTATGAAATTGATGAATTGATTTTAATTGATGTAAATTCGTGCATGATTGTTGTTGTTATGTTTGAGAACATGATTTGTATGATAATTGTGTTGTTGTTGTTGAATTTGTATGCCAAAATGGGTATATATGAATATGATATGATTTTGTGTGAAATTGATGAAGAATGAAGTTGTGGTTGTTAAATTATGGATGATTTCATGATTAGATGTTGTTGTCGTTGTTAGATGTGTTGTTGATGAATTGATGCATTGGGTATCATGAATTGGAGAATTATGATGAGATTTATTGTTATTGTTCAAATTTGTGAAGTTGTGTTAAATTGTTCATGTGAAGGACCAAAATGAAATTTTGATATATGAAATTGTTGGCTGAGTTCTTGATGTTGATGGATGAATTGAACTTGGTAGAATTTCTGTTTTCATGTTGTGATTTTGTTAGTCGAGTCGTTTGGGAGAAAACGAGATTTTCGTGTGAAAATTCGAGTGTTAACCGTTTTGAAAAATGAGTGTGATGTGAGGTTTTGGAAAATGATTTTGGGATGGTTGAAACTTGAATTTTTCTGTACATTATGATAGAGCTAAGTGTTAGGAGAATGTAGGCGAAAACGGCATCGAAAACGGATTAACGGTTTGATTTTTATGCGCGAAAACGTGAAGGTTAAAAATCTGGCGCTGTCTGTCAAACTAAGAACGTGCCACGATGCGGGGCCAACGTGCCACGATGGAGACCAGAAATTTCAGTGTTTTTGACTCTGGAAAAATCGTGCCACGATGGGAGACCCACGTGCCATGATCCTGTCTGACAAGAAACCTTAAAAACGCATTTTTCTTCAATCCAATTGCTTCCAAACTTGTTCCAAAGTGTAGGGGCTTTATCCTAACCATCTCGGGGTGTTTTATGAAGGAAATAACTTTGTTTAAAGGGGTCTATTGAGTTCTTATGTTGCTTGGCATTGAAATGAATTAATTAAGAGATGAACTTAGTGAATCCGATAATTTCGTTGTGTTTGGCCGATGAAATGCTTATGTAATCTCTACTGCACATATGTGTGACTTGAGAGGATACATGGCATAGACAATTGAACTCGTTTACTTGGTTTTGGCTTAGGTGCTCAATTATTTTCAATATTGTGATTTTTGAGACGAACTTGATTGAAAATGATCATTGAGGGCCAATTGCTTATGAACCCTCTATGATTAGATTGATATGATTATGAGATGATGTATGAATGGTTGTTAGGTGATGAATATGATGTTTGTGATCATATGTTGTAATTGTTCTTTTATTTGGAATGTAAGGAACTATGTGGAGATATGAACTATATGATATAGTTGAATGATGATTATAGCCGTTGACTTATAGCCATTGATTATAGCCGTTGAATTGTTGTGAACATATGCATAGTGAATTGAGTCATATGTTCATGCATCATATGTCGTGTCTGATGTTATATCCATATTGCCGTTGACTATAGCCGTTGATAATGATGTTTTTGTTGCATCATGGGTGACGACCTTGAGGAGAATTGGTACCACATGCATCTAGATGAGTCTAGAGCCATTGCATACTTGTTGGTGAATTGAAATACATTTGAGTTGCGAATGATGATTGAATTTGTTAATTGTTGATTAAGATGGTTGATTTTGTGATGTGTGTATGATACACTTGTGGATATGAATTTGAGATGTTGATATTGAATGATGTGAATGTTAAGAATACTTGTGAATACGTGTGTAGTTTGTTATCCATCGTTCTTAAATGTATCTTTCATTCTCAAAGTTTCTTGTTAATTTTAAGTGGATTATGATGATGTAACGCTAACCCTTAGTGGTTTACCACCTACCTTTCCGTATGGACGGGTAGATGGAGTGCAGGATGCTTAGTTGTTGCTTGTTGATGCCGAGGAGTGGAGTTCCTCATTTTCATGCAAGTGTCTAGATTAGGGCTCTGATCTAGGATAGTCTTTGCATGTTGTTTATTTGACTTTGTATTTCGGAGTTGTAGAGATATTCTGTTATTTGAGATTTGGATGATACATTTGTATTTAGTTTGGAGATCCAGAGATTGTTTATGAATTATATGTTGTTCCGCTGCTATGTGGTATTACATGATCCTTATGCATGTATGAATTGTGGTTATTCGGAGACGTAGCATCTATTTCTAGAATATTTCTGATGTATTCGCACGTTTTACCGCTTAATAGAAATAGGGTGTTACAAGTTGGTATCAGAGCCGTGGTCAGTCTTGTCTAGACTAGTAGACTAGTGTTTATTGATTTACCCTGTTAGTATGCGAATGGTAATGAGTTACCTTCGGTACTTGTTCTTGTGTTGTTGTGCTGTTGTTCTTATCTGTTGGTTGGTTTTGTGTAGAAGTGAGATGGCTGGTGGTAAAGATGATGCGACGATTGCGCAGGCTTTGGCTTCGATGGCTCAGGTGTTGGCTCAGGCTAATGAGCAGGCGGCGGTTGGTCATCGTGATCCTGTTGAGGCGAAGGAGCGAAGGTTGGATCGTTTCTTGCGAAACAGTCCACCGACGTTCAAAGGTAGATATGATCCGGATGGAGCTCAGGCATGGGTGCAAGCCATGGAGAGGATCTTTCGTGCTATGGTAACTAGTAAGGATCAGAAGGTCAGACTGGCTACTCATATGCTTGCTGAAGAGGCTGAGTATTGGTGGACCAATGCTAAGGGAAGGCTTGAGGCTGGTGGTGCTGTGACTTGGGCTAGGTTCAAGACTGAGTTTTTGAGGAAGTACTTTTCTGAGGATTTGAGGACTAAGAAGGAAGTGGAATTCTTGAACTTGAAGCAAGAGAACCGTTCAGTGGCTGAGTATGCAGCAAAGTTTGAGGAGCTTTCGAGGTTTTGTCCGTACATCAATGCAGAGGATGTTATGGTCTCTAAGTGTGTGAAGTTCGAGAGCGGTTTGAGGCCCGATATCTATCAGTACATGTGTATTCAGGAGATCCGTGATTTTGATACTTTGGTGCATAAGTGTCGCATGTTTGATGAAGCTGGAAAGGTCAAGGTGAATCATTATAAGGCAATGAATGAGAAGAAAGGAAAGAGTCATGGATTTGGGAAGCCGTACAACAAGGACAAAGGAAAGAAGAGGGAATCTGGTGGAGGCTCTAAGCCGAATGTTGCTGATGTGAGATGCTACAAGTGTGGAATCTTGGGTCATTACTCCAGTGATTGCAGGAAAGGTGATAGTTGCTATAAGTGTGGACAGAAGGGTCACAAGGCGTTTGAGTGCAAGAAGGATATTACTTGTTTCAACTGTGGTGAAGAGGGTCATCTTAGTACTAAGTGTACCAAGCCGAAGAAGGCGGCAGGGAAGGTGTTTGCATTGAATGCGGAAGAGGTGGAGCATCCGGATAATCTCATCCGAGGTATGTGTTTTATCAATAGTAGTCCTTTGATTGCAATTATTGATACTGGTGCTACTCATTCTTTTATTGCGGCTAGTTGTGTTGAGCGTTTGGGATTGGTTGTGACTCCGTTGTCGCGAGGGATGGTTATCGACACCCCGGCTAGTGGTTCGGTGACTACTTCCTTAGTATGTGCTAAGTGTCCTGTTAGTTTGGTAACGTGGATTTTGAGTTGGATCTTGTATGTCTTCTGTTGAAGCATATGGACGTGATTTTCGGTATGGATTGGATGTTGACTTTTGGTGTTAACATTAATTGTTTGACCAAGAGTGTGACGTTTTCTAAGTCGGTAGCTGAGGAAGGTGGGAAGTTCTTGACCGCAGAGCAAGTGAGGAAGTCCTTGGATGGTGAAGCTAGTGTGTTCATGATGTTTGCTTCCTTGGATGGTGAAGCTAGTGTGTTCATGGTGTTGGTGATTTGCCGGTTGTGCAAGAGTTTCCAGAAGTTTTTCCAGACGACATTACCGAGATATCGCCGGAGAGGGAAGTTGAGTTTGCAATTGATTTGGTACCAGGAACGAGTCCTATCTCGATTGCGCCGTATCGGATGTCTGCATCAGAGTTGGGTGAATTGAAGAAGCAATTGGAAGAGTTGCTCGAGAAGCAGTTTATCAGGCCGAGTGTTTCTCCGTGGGGTGCTCCAGTGTTGCTAGTTAAGAAGAAGGATGGAAGCATGAGGTTGTGTGTGGATTATTGGCAGTTGAACAAGGTGACAATCAAGAATCGGTATCCGCTTCCGAGGATTGATGATTTGATGGATCAGTTGGTTGGTGCAGAAGTGTTTAGCAAGATTGACTTGAGATCAGGATGTCATCAGATTAGAGTAAAGGCGGAAGATATATCCAAAACTGCGTTCAGAATGAGGTATGGACACTATGAGTATTCTGTGATGCCATTTGGAGTGTCTAATGCGCCAGGTGTTTTCATGGAATATATGAATAGAATATTTCATCCTTTTCTGGATCGTTTTGTGGTGGTGTTTATCGATGATATTTTGGTGTATTCGAAGTCTGAAGAAGAGCATGCCGAGCATTTGAGGATTGTGTTGGGAGTTTTGAAGGAGAAGAAGTTGTTTGCTAAGTTGTTTAAGTGTGAGTTTTGGTTGCGGGAATGAGTTTCCTTGGTCATGTGATTTCTAAAGGTGGCATTGCGGTGGACCCGTCGAAGGTTGATGCCGTGTTGCAGTGGGAATCACCTAAGTCTGTTTTTGAAGTTAGAAGTTTTCTTGGATTGGCAGGTTATTATCAGAGGTTCATTGAGGGATTCTCTAAGTTGGCGTTGCCATTGACGCAGTTGACTCAGAAAGGACAAGCTTATGTTTGGGATGCTAAGTGTGAGAAGAGTTTCCAAGAGTTGAAGAAGAGGTTGGCTTTGGCTCCAGTGTTGATTTTGCCGAATCCGAAGGAATCGTTTGTTGTGTATTGTGATGCTTCTAAGATGGGTCTTGGTGGTGTGCTTATGCAGAATCGTCAGGTTGTGGCTTATGCTTCGAGGCAGTTGAAAGTGCATGAGAAGAATTATCCGACTCATGATTTGGAATTAGCGGCCGTTGTGTATGTGTTGAAGATTTGGAGGCATTATCTGTATGGTTCTAAGTTTGAAGTGTATAGTGATCATAAGAGTTTGAAGTATCTGTTTGACCAGAAGGAGTTGAATATGAGGCAGAGGAGATGGTTGGAGTATCTTAAGGATTTTGATTTCCAGTTGAGCTATCATCCTGGAAGGACCAATGTTGTTGCTGATGCTTTGAGTAGGAAGTCGTTGCATATGTCTGCTTTGATGGTAAAAGAGTTAGAGTTGATTGAACAGTTTCGAGATTTGAGTTTGGTTAGTGAGTTGACACCGGATGGTGTGAGGTTGGGAATGTTGAAGCTGACAAGTAATATTCTGGAGGAGATCAAGAATGGTCAGAAGGAAGATTTGAGACTCGTAGATCGAGTAGTGTTGGTTAACCAAGGTAAGGGTGGAGATTTCAGGTTGGATGAGAACGGTGTTTTGATGTTTCGTGATCGTGTTTGTGTACCAAGTGTTCTTGAGCTTAAGAGGCAGATTTTGGAAGAAGGTCACATGAGTAGTTTGAGTATTCATCCAGGAGCGACTAAGATGTATCAGGACTTGAAGAGGTTGTTTTGGTGGCCTGGAATGAAGAAAGAGATCGCAGAGTTTGTGTATGCTTGTTTGGTTTGTCAGAAGTCTAAGATTGAACATCAGAAGCCGTCAGGTTTGATGCAGCCGTTGTTTGTGCCAGAATGGAAGTGGGATAGTATATCAATGGACTTTGTTGGAGCGTTGCCAAAGACTGTTAAGGGTTTTGATTCTATTTGGGTGATTGTTGATCGGTTGACGAAGTCGGCACATTTTGTTCCTATCAAGACCGGTATATCTGTGGCAAAGTTGGCTGAGATCTACATTGAGCAGATTGTTAGATTGCATGGTGTTCCTTCTAGTATTGTGCCGGATCGGGATCTGAGGTTTACTTCTAAGTTCTGGGAGAGTTTGCAAGCTGCTTTGGGAACTAAGTTGAGGTTGAGTTCTGCTTATCATCCCCAGACTGATGGTCAGACGGAGAGGACTATTCAGAGTTTGGAAGATTTGTTGAGAGCTTGTGTGTTGGAGCAAGGTGTCAGTTGGATTGAATGTTTACCGTTGATTGAGTTTACTTACAACAACAGTTTTCATTCTAGTATCGGGATGGCACCGTTTGAGGCTTTGTATGGTCGGAGGTGTAGAACTCCTTTATGTTGGTATGAGTCAGGAGAGAGTGCTTTGTTAGGACCGGAAGTTGTGCAAGAGACGACCGAGAAGGTTAAGATGATTCAAGAGAAGATGAGAGCATCTCAGAGTAGGCAGAAGAGTTATCGTGATAAGAGAAGGAAAGACCTTAAGTTTCAAGTTGGTGATCATGTGTTCTTGAGAGTGAATCCTATAACCGGTGTTGGTCGTGCTTTGAAGTGTCGGAAGTTGACTCCTCGTTTTGTTGGACCGTTTGAGATTATTGAGAAGGTTGGGGTTGTAGTGTATCGGATTGCGTTACCGCCATCTTTGTCGAATCTTCATGATGTGTTTCATGTATCTCAGTTGAGGAAGTATGTGTATGATGCGTCTCATGTGATTCAAGTGGATGATTTGGAAGTAAGGGATAATTTGACCGTTGAGACTTGGCCAGTGAGGATTGAGGATCGTGAAGTGAAGCGTTTGCGTGGCAAGGAGGTCGTTTTGGTTAAAGTGATTTGGGTTGGACCGACCGGTGAGAGTGCCACTTGGGAATCGGAGAGTAGGATTAGGGTTGCGTATCCAGAGTTGTTTCCTTCAGGTAATTTTCGAGGGCGAAAATTCTTTTTAGTGGGGGAGAGTTGTAACAGCCCGATTTTCGCTAGTTTTATTTTATTATTTATTTGTGTGTGTTATATGTGCTCTTATGTGATTATTTGCCTCTTTGTGTATTTTTGGTTGGGAATCGTAGAATTCGGTGTTAGAAGGGTATTTTAGTCATTTTGGACTTAGGGGCATTTTGGTCATTTTGAGGGCAGTGGCAATTTTGTAATTTTGCAGAAAGTTATTTTTAGTGTTTAGTGAGAGTTATTATTTTACCAAGTTACTAGAGAGGGTGTAGTAATTATTTTAATTACCGTTAAGTGACCGTTAGTGTTATATTTTACCGGTAAGTGAGTAGTAACATTTTTGAGGTTGAATTAGAAATGGGTTAGGCCCATTAAGGTTTGTGAGATAAGCCCATTAAGTGAGCCTTTATAAACTAATGTTAGTGAGAAGAGATAGGGTTACAACATTTTCATTTCATTTTTCATTTGAGAGGAGAAGAGATAGAGGCTAGAGAGAAGAACAAGTGCAAGGGTTAGAGGCAAGAGGGATTCATCATCTAGGAGCTAAATTGAAGCTTGGGTTAGAGAATCTTGGTGCTAGAGGTAATAGGGTTATGTTTCAACCATAATTCATAACTTTTTCTTTCTACCCATTTTTATGAAATTGATGAATTGATTTTAATTGATGTAAATTCGTGCATGATTGTTGTTGTTATGTTTGAGAACATGATTTGTATGATAATTGTGTTGTTGTTGTTGTTGTTGAATTTGTATGCCAAAATGGGTATATATGAATATGATATGATTTTGTGTGAAATTGATGAAGAATGAAGTTGTGGTTGTTAAATTATGGATGATTTCATGATTAGATGTTGTTGTTGTTGTTGTTAGATGTGTTGTTGATGAATTGATGCATTGGGTATCATGAATTGGAGAATTATGATGAGATTTGTTGTTGTTGTTCAAATTTGTGAAGTTGTGTTAAGATGTTCATGTGAAGGACCAAAATGAAATTTTGATATATGAAATTGTTGGCTGAGTTCTTGATGTTGATGGATGAATTGAACTTGGTAGAATTTCTGTTTTCATGTTGTGATTTTGTTAGTCGAGTCGTTTGGGAGAAAACGGGATTTTCGTGTGAAAATTCGAGTGTTAACCGTTTTGAAAAATGAGTGTGATGTGAGGTTTTGGAAAATGATTTTGGGATGGTTGAAACTTGAATTTTTCTGTACATTATGATAGAGCTAAGTGTTAGGAGAATGTAGGCGAAAACGGCATCGAAAACGGATTAACGGTTTGATTTTTATGCGCGAAAACGTGAAGGTTAAAAATCTGGCGCTGTCTGTCAAACTAAGAACGTGCCACGATGCGGGGCCAACGTGCCACGATGGAGACCAGAAATTTCAGTGTTTTTGACTCTGGAAAAATCGTGCCACGATGGGAGACCCACGTGCCACGATCCAGTCTGACAAGAAACCTTAAAAACGCATTTTTCTTCAATCCAATTGCTTCCAAACTTGTTCCAAAGTATAGGGGCTTTATCCTAACCATCTATGGGTGTTTTATGCAGGAAATAACTTTGTTTAAAGGGGTCTATTGAGTTCTTATGTTGCTTGGCATTGAAATGAATTAATTAAGAGATGAACTTAGTGAATCCTATAATTTCGTTGTGTTTGGCCGATGAAATGCTTATGTAATCTCTACTGCACATATGTGTGACTTGAGAGGATACATGGCATAGGCAATTGAACTCGTTTACTTGGTTTTGGCTTAGGTGCCCAATTATTTTCAATATTGTGATTTTTGAGACGAACTTGATTGAAAATGATCATTGAGGGCCAATTACTTATGAACCCTCTATGATTAGATTGATATGATTATGAGATGATGTATGAATGGTTGTTAGGTGATGAATATGATGTTTGTGATCATATGTTGTAATTGTTCTTTTATTTGGAATGTAAGGAACTATGTGGAGATATGAACTATATGATATAGTTGAATGATGATTATAGCCGTTGACTTATAGCCGTTGATTATAGCCGTTGAATTGTTGTGAACATATGCATAGTGAATTGAGTCATATGTTCATGCATCATATGTCGTGTCGGATGTTATATCCATATTGCCGTTGACTATAGCCGTTGATAATGATGTTTTTGTTGCATCATGGATGACGACCTTGAGGAAAATTGGTACCACATGCATCTAGATGAGTCTAGAGCCATTGCATACTTGTTGGTGAATTGAAATACATTTGAGTTGCGAATGATGATTGAATTTGTTAATTATTGATTAAGATGGTTGATTTTGTGATGTGTGTATGATACACTTGTGGATATGAATTTGAGATGTTGATATTGAATGATGTGAATGTTAAGAATACTTGTGAATACGTGTGTAGTTTGTTATCCATCATTCTTAAGTGTATCTTTCATTCTCAAAGTTTCTTGTTAATTTTAAGTGGATTATGATGATGTAACGCTAACCCTCAGTGGTTTACCACCTACCTTTCCGTATGGACGGGTAGATGGAGTGCAGGATGCTTAGTTGTTGCTTGTTAATGCCGAGGAGTGGAGTTCCTCTTTTTCATGCAAGTGTCAAGATTAGAGCTCTGATCTAGGATAGTCTTTGCTTGTTGTTTATTTGACTTTGTATTTCGGAGTTGTTGAGATATTCTGTTATTTGAGATTTGGATGATACATTTGTATTTAGTTTGGAGATCCAGAGATTGTTTATGAATTATATGTTGTTCCGCTGCTATGTGGTATTACATGATCCTTATGCATGTATGAATTGTGGTTATTCGGAGACGTAACATCTATTTCTAGAATATTTCTGATGTATTCGCGCGTTTTACCGCTTAATAGAAATAGGGTGTTACAAGGCCTTGGCTTCAGTAACATGCCCATTATCTTCCTCAGGGTCAGGGGGAGGAGTGATCAGCCCATCTTGCACTTCACTGAGGGGATGAATTCCTTCGACGTTCAGCTCTATGCCCGGGTTCACCACCTTCAGCTGAGCCACCGCCCGATCGAAACCAAGCTTGACGGTGTCCACCAAGCTTCCTTCCAGCGCACCAATCCTGTCCACAAGACCAGCACGCCGCAGGATGTAACGCCCGTCGTAAATTATTTAGAAATATATATATATATTTATATGATTTATGAATTTAAGTGATTTATGAGGTTTACGTGATTTTATGAGAGATATATGATTTATCTGAAAATTATGTGATATATGCGATGTTATGACTTTTAGAGATGTTATGAGGCGTTGAGACTTATTTTATTATTTAATAAAATAAGATATGAAAATAAAATAAAAATATTAAGAAGTGGGGCTCTGTTGTGAGATGAGTAAGTTAGTGGTGAGAAGAGTAATACAAGTGTTATAAATAGAGGGTTAGGTTGAGAGAATAAGTTTTAGAACGTACGTGAAACGCTTTTGGAGAAAAAGGGAGAAAAGTCAAGAGAAGAGGAGAAACAAGAGAGGGCTGCGATTTCTGCATATTAAGGTAAGGGTGAGACTAACTTTCAATATTATTAAGGGTATAATTCTGTAGAATGAATTTAGCATGATTAGGTTGAGTTTTGGTGAGAATTGGGAATTAGGTTTAAGACCGATTTTGATGATTGAAGCATGAAAAGATGTTAGATTGATGCAAAATTAGTGTACAGACCTTAGATATTACCTAGGATGATAATTAGATGCTTTCAACCATGATAATTTGAAGATAGGTGAAAAGTTGTAATTTTTAGGTTTCTGGCCGTACTGACATTCATCGCTCGCAACTGCGAGCTAGGAACCAGAGCTCGCCACTGCGAGCAATACAACTCGCAACTGCGAGTGACCTGTAAGCTCGCCATTGCGAGCAGAATAGCTCGCCATTGCGAGCAAGGACTTTAGGAATCCCAGAATGCAAGCTTTGCTCGCCGTTGCGGCAAAGTTACTCGCCACTGCGAGTTAGGCTGTTAGTTGCCCCAAATTGTCCGATGCGATCCTTTTCGCACGTGTAGTCATGAGTTGATCTTAGAAGTAAGAAAGAGAGTTGTTTAGGATACTTTCAGAAGTTCCAGAAGTCTGTTTAGGTGACTGAGATTAGTAGTGATGATGTATAAGTGTTATTTATGATGCTTTATGATGATAGATTGATATGATTCATTCTCTTTTATGTTGATATGTTATTTAAACACTGTTATGTGCGGTAAATGTTGTTGGTTGCTGCGTTTAATTGTTAATGTCTTGAAGTCGCATGAGTCGGTCTAAGTTGCAAGAATTTAAGAAGTTGTCTATGATTATGGAGTTGTATAAGATGTTCACGTTGTTGCATTTAGCGTTCTGTCGTTGCATAGTCAGTGATGGGGGCTTAATGCCTGACAGGTCCTTTGTGACCTTGGCGATGGGGGCTTAATGCCCGACAGGTCCTTTGTGACCTTAGCGATGAGGGCTTAATACCCGACAGGTCCAAATATGACCTTAGCGAGGGGGGCTTAATGCCCTGATGGTACCACATGCATATTGAAGTTGTCCAAGATGTTGTTGTTTAAGATGAGGAGTTGTGTTGCATTGTAGAGTCGTCATAACATGAAATAAATGATGATTGCTTAAGATGTTGTTGTCGTTTTAGATGATGTTGAAGTTTATGATGTTCTGATGATGATATTTGATGATGATATTGGTATTATGCTAAGTGATAGATGTTATGATGTTTTATGTTGTTAAATGCATTTTAATGAATTATATGCTTAATTTATTGACTATGAAATCTCACCCCTTCTGTTGTAATGTTGCCCTTACGTTGGTAACGCGCAGGTAACCAGGACTAGCTGTGGTTCGTGTCTAGGTGCTCTGATACGTAATGGGATGGGGCTTGCTTTCTTATCTATTCCTTACGTGTCTTTTCTGAATAAATGTTGAACCAAAGTTTTATGAAGGCCTGCGTGCCAAGACTTTTAGTATGTTGAAATATTTTCCGCTGCATGATTATAGATTTTGACGTTGAATCTTGAAAGATAATTATTATTATCTATTTTGTGGTTTTAAAGAAGTATGTGACATTCCGTTTGTGATTTAAATACTCTGATTTATGATGAAATTTTCAAGTTGGTTAAACGGGGTGTTACACAGGACAGCAAGGTCTTCCGTCTCGTCCTCTCCAGGGAGGTCCGCCTTCTTCAGAGCTTCCTCTAAAGACGCCTTCTCCTCAGCCAGCTTCTGGGAGGAATTGGTTGCTTGCTCAAGAGCAACCGGAGCCCCTGACAACTGCTCCTTCAGGACAGCAAGTTGACGGTCACGCACCTCAGCGACAAACCTCTTCCTCCTTTGATCCTCCTCGAGGGCAGCAACCTTAGCGGCCAAAGCATCCCTCTCCTGCACCAAAGCATCGACCCGGACTTCACTCTCCAGCGAAGCGTTGTTCAGGGCAGCGGCGACCTCCAATGCCTTCATAGTAGCAATAACCCCGTCAGTTATCGCCTTACTCCGGCCAGCTGGACCTAGGTCTTGGATGATTTTCAGCTCAGGATCATCCAAGAAAAGGGTCGACTGGGGGCCGCACAGCTCCGCACTAGCTCAATTGGTAGTGAGAATGCATTGAAGTAGTACTTAACCCCAGGTACTAGGTTCGATTCCCACGGGAGGCAAAAACACTACTATAGGGGGAGGGGGTAGTGATTAAGCTTGTGAGTAACAGTGTCGGGGGGTACAGTGCCTAGCCGGGACCCGCCTGGGCTGTTACACGAGTTTCTTCGGGTCTGTGGTGCAAATTTTGCAATTTTGACCCAAAACTCGTCCAATTCGATCCTGCAATGCACTATGAACATCCAGCAACTTATATATCATTATAAAACGTCTTTCATGGCAATTTTAACATGAACAAAGCAAGATCAAAGGCAAGGGTACAAAATCTTATTTTTCTAAACTTAACTTATTTCATGTTTTCTTTGCAAAATTAAGCACATAATCCCAAAGGTAGGTTCTATCTAAGAACTCATATGATGATTGTAGCATCTTCAGGTCTCAACATCAACCTTTCTCCAATCCAAACCCTAGCTTGGTCCTCTTACATCATAGCTCAAACCATTCCAATCTTGAGGTTTTCTTGCAATTTAAGGCACCTTAATCCATGTTTGTTCATCAATTGCATAAAACTTGGAAGCTTGTTGGAAATAGATTGAGGAATGGGGGCGCCATCTAGAGAGAAGGAGGAGAGAAAATCTTTTCTCAAACCTAGAGAGAGATAGAGTAATGGAAAATGAAGATTTTGGCCCCAAAATCACTTATATACCTCTTTGCGTGCAAGTACCAGAATGCCCTTCGTCTTAACCGTTTTATCTTGACACTGATATGTAAGTCCTTACTTGACTAATATTACATAATAATATCTTCCGTCGTTCTTACTTTCCGTAACATTAATCCTCTGGCACGATCGACTGGTAATATTCCGGTACTGACAAGCGGAATATTACACTCTACCCCCCTTAAAGAAATTTTGTCCTCGAAATTTAGAGATCATCTACCAATCGCTGCGACTAAAACCTGCCTTCTTTGGTTTCAGTTATATAAAGTCTGATCAAACTCACTCCGAAGAGTTCGAAACATACTTTCCTCATCAATACATGTAATTCTTCCTCTTTCTTATTCTGCATATAATTGAATATGGTCTCTTGAATCTTACTATCTTTATAAAAAATCACAGAATTGTCTTAGAACATCGTGTTTGAAACACGCTCTTACTACAAGTGGACTGGTTGTCTTGAATCCATAACTTATCTACTGAGCATAACCATGCATCTAGGAAACCTTTCATTATCTAAAAACACTCAGGATTTTCCTTTAAACCGGGGTCCCACTGGAATCCAGGTTTGCCCTGCAGTGCTTACTTGCATCTAAAATATCTTATCATGCATACATCTTATCATGCATACATAATCTCTCTTACTGCACCTTGCGACCTCTGCTTCTTACTTATGTTTCTTATCTTGATGGTTCTATCAATCTCTTATCTCTTTTCAGAGTCTTAAGAAACCTTTCAATCTCTTCATAATCTTCTTGCACCCGAAATCATGGGTAACTCACATAACTTGACTTGGAGAAGCGAAATCAATTACGTCGATTCACCTGACGATCTGTTAATCAGTTTTATGGTTCACTTGCTCTTAACACTTTCTACTAAGTCCATTTGCACTTGCGTTGAACACTCTTAGCACAAATCCGTACATCCCGTATGATATTGGTGTCACACGGACATTGTCGTTCCTCAAAAAACCTCACCTTCTATAGTTTCTACATACTTTCTAGTACCGCTTCTTGTTAGTCAATAACGATACTCATTCTAGCATTTTGCTTCAAAAAAATTTCTAAACCTTGGTACATAGGTTCTTGGAACGAACAATTACTTGGCTAAAAAGAAAATCCTATTTTAAATCCGAGTTTATAACACTGCAGAACTACAGGACGAGTCTCTATATTTTGAAAAAGGTTTTCCAACTCGCCCAAAACTTGTCTATAACAAGTTGGTCTTGGAGTTTGTACGTCTTAAGTGAGCTTACTTGCTTACTACGTGCCTCATCAGTTTCAACAATGTAAAATATTATGCTTTTAAAATAAATATCGTTTCCAAGTTCCTTAATACCTATCTTAAATTTTAAAAGTTATAAGATCATGGTTTGACATATCATAGCAAGTATCGTTATCACTTAACAAGTATGGTATAAAAGGGTATGTACTTTATCGCGCATATCTCATGAACCGTGTTTCCTTAACATAACACATACTCTTCCCGACTAACCAACAACTCTTTTACGCATTCGACATCACCAGTTAGGCAACCCGATAACTTCATTTGTGGTAACTCTTGCTTTTCTCGTCTTACTTAAGTGAAGATACTCCCATTATACTTTTACCTTAGTCATCACTGACTGTATAAGCATCAATACTTACGTATCATATCGAGAACTCCTCGCTCGCCTCATAAAACTTATCACTAAAACTGTATTACTATCTCGAATTTTCTTCACGAAGATTCTTACTACCAATTTCCATGTTCCATGGTTACCGTCCACAATTTTACTGGTTAACTTCTGTTGCGCTACTCTGATTCCCACCGATTGGCAAATGTAATACCCACACTAAACGTATCTAGAAAGTTTAGCATGTGCATTAGTTTAGTACTGGATACATTAAAATTTACAACATTAAAACTTCGAATAAATGTTTTATACAACAATATGCGTTCGTACAATGATAATACTACTCAACTTCCTAAAAACATAGCAAACACGTCCTTGCATATCCATATCATCCTAACGAGCCTTAGCAAGTCAATTAAGCAAAACGTAGTTTCGAGAGATAATCTTAACTTCACGATATCTGGGGATCTTGTGATTTCCCAAATCTCTTTACCACTTTACTTTCCATCTCATGTCTTCACATCCACTACGTTCATTCCATAAACCGGAACCTTAAAACTCTTGATGCAAGCTTCTTCTTATCCCTTGGTACATTAACTTCTAATGTCACCTTGAATCGAATCGATTTCCGTTGATAGTTGTCCATGCCCTTTTTCCTTTAGAAACCTTAAAATGTGATATGCATCCGTTACTTGATATTATAAAGGGTTTTTATTGCATAAAAGATTGTGAAGACAACCCCCCAATAGCCACTACGGACCCTTGAGACGAATTGACAGTTTTCGAAAAAACTGAAATTTCGCCCCAGGTTCGCTATCAGCGAAATCCTCTGGAGTAATTTTGCTAATAGCGAAAATTTTTGCTATTGGCGAGTTTCTTCAGCTGAGTTTTCTAGAAAACATCTTTTGCATGAAAATATTACTTCTCAAGTAACCCAATGCACACCACTTATTCTAAACATAAAAGTTTTTACTTAAATCCTTAACTTCTTCCACTACGAGCAGCTTACCTCATTACGTTGCCGTTTAACACAACTTAGCGAACACTAGAACCTTGTCCACTCTGAACACACAAGTCCATAACACACAAGTCCATAACTTCAATCACATAACACTATACCTGAGAGCCTACTAATTCCGTCAACATCTGCTGACTTCTCCCTATCTTGTAGCCTTACATTCCCAGAGGATTCATACTTCTACTTGCTTAGTTCACCGGCCACCTACCGGCTCGATCAACTTCTTACTAATACTCATTCCGAGTTCTTACTTCTGACTTCACACTTTTAGTGCATCTTCATCACATACTTCGTTCCTCCTGGGTCCTATTCAGCTCTCAGGCATCTGTTCTAATCGTCGAATGCTAAATTGAGTTGATCAGGCTCAGCTAACAACAACAACTAGAACATTTACCCGGAACCCAATGGTCCCACTACCTTTGTTGTAACTTAATGAGCCAAGGCACGATCTGAATCGACCTGCTCTGATACCAAATGTAATACCCACACTAAACGTATCTAGAAAGTTTAGCGTGTGCATTAGTTTAGTACTGGATACATTAAAATTTACAACATTAAAACTTCGAATAAATGTTTTATACAACAATATGCGTTCGTACAATGATAATACTACTCAACTTCCTAAAAACATAGCAAACGCATCCTTGCATATCCATATCATCCTGCAGCGGGTGCAAACGAACACTTACTGAAACATCCATTCGGCTACTAGCTTGCCATCCAACCTGTTTATCTGAAACAAATAAGGATTGGGATGAGACATAATGTCTTAGTGAGTTCCACATAATCCTAGGCTATAGGTAACCTCAGGGGAAACCTACGGTCACCACGTGTCTACATTAGAACCTGCCGGTTGATTATACGTATGTGGGGACTTGCATACTTAGACGGTCGTGCATACTAGGGCCGTCATAAGAATCTTCTTACCTTGTTATAGGCTTCACTCCTTATACGTGTCATGGCGGTCAAGGGGAAACTAAAGCCGCAATTTCCAAGAATACGCTCTACGTATCGAGGCCTAGGCATAACATAATCATGACACGATTCTAAACCGGACGATTAGGGGAAAATAAGATCGTCATCGGCATAATTTTCTCTATTTGCTCTATGCATATTTACGTTGTGTCTAACAACATACCTTATCTTGTTATCATACTAGTTCTTGACGATCTACGCCAAGGCTTTACTAATTCTTGACAATCTACGTCAAGGCTCTATGACATAACATAAACATGTCTAATAATTATGCATAGTCAAATTCATTAGGTTAGCTTTTAACAAACAAATACTATATGAGTTAATTTTACGGAAAGCCCCGGGCGGAGTAAACCCGAAAGCAATCCCTA
Organism: Medicago sativa; assembly: GCF_051527215.1. Lineage (NCBI taxonomy): Eukaryota > Viridiplantae > Streptophyta > Magnoliopsida > Fabales > Fabaceae > Medicago > Medicago sativa. Next base: position 31,471,313 of record NC_140755.1, on the reverse strand, counting down.
TCTAATCGATGGAAACCTATCTAAGGTATAACCAACGGAACTCCCTCAGTGACGTGTGGGTTCCTTACGGCTAACCCCGTTTCACCTAGTGGAAACCCCTTGAGCCAACCTAGTGTCGATCACAAGGGACACGGCACCTACATCATTATTAAAGTCTTGGTCTATTCATGCATGAAGATTACATCTATACATGCTATCTCTTTTACCTCGGATCCTTAAACGATCCCACTAGAGGTAAACTATATGTTTGCTTCACTTTCTATGTGAATAGATATCTAATCGACTCACATCTAGTCATGCTTGCATGACCGTTCTAGTTCCTATGCGAAGAGAATACTCTATATCACTTCGCGTCTTATCAAGCATATTATCATATCTAGCATTCTATTTCTTACATACTATTCTAGTTCTTGACAAGCTATGTCAAGGCTCTACTTTAATCCCTTTCTTAGTTCATTTCTACCCGAGTATTCGGCTAAAACTCTCTCGTGCCGTTCTTGATGTACATGTTAAGATTACCATGATTCTTGATTCGAGGATCATTTGATGTTGTGTGCATTGCCTAGAAGTTATTTTGAGGTTACAAAGTTATAAAACGATGAAAGAAAGGCTCTGGAATGCACCACCGACCCTAGAATGGACCAACAGGCCAAAAGTAGACCAAAACAGAGAATTTCGCTATTAGCTAACTTTTTTCTGGGCAGGTTCTGAAAATTTACCTATTAGCGAAAATTGAGCTAATAACGACTTTCTTCTGGGTAATTTCGCTATTAGCGAAAATTGAGCTAATAGCGAGTTGTAACAGCCCAGGCGGGTCCCGGCTAGGCACTGTACCCTCCGGCACTGTTACTCGCAAGCTTAATCACTACCCCCCCTATAGTAGTGTTTTTGCCTCCCGTGGGAATCGAACCTAGTACCTGGGGTTAAGTACTACTTCAATGCATTCCCACTACCAATTGAGCTAGTAGCTCAATTGGTAGTGGGAATGCATTGAAGTAGTACTTAACCCCAGGTACTAGGTTTGATTCCCACGGGAGGCAAAAACACTACTATAGGGGGGGTAGTGATTAAGCTTGCGAGTAACAGTGCCGGGGGGTACAGTGCCTAGCCGGGACCCGCCTGGGCTGTTACACGAGTTTCTTCGGGTATGTGGTGCAAATTTTGCAATTTTGACCCAAAACTCATCCAATTCGATCCTGCAATGCACTATGAACTTCCAACAACTTATATATCATTATAAAACATCTTTCATGGCAATTTTAACATGAACAAAGCAAGATCAAAGGCAAGAGTACAAAATCTTATTTTTCTAAACTTAACTTATTTCATGTTTTCTTTGGAAAATTAAGCACATAATCTCAAAGGTAGGTTCTATCTAAGAACTCACATGATGATTGTAGCATCTTCAAGTCTCAACATCAACTTTTCTCCAATCCAAACCCTAGCTTGGTCCTCTTACATCATAGCTCAAACCATTCCAATCTTGAGGTTTTCTTGCAATTTAAGGCACCTTAATCCATGTTTGTTCATCAATTGCATAAAACTTGGAAGCTTGAGGGAAATAGATTAAGGAATGGGGGCGCCATCTAGAGAGAAGGAGGAGTGAAAATCTTTTCTCAAACCTAGAGAGAGAAAGAGAAATGGAAAATGAAGATTTTGGCCCCAAAATCACTTATATACCTCTTTGCGTGCAAGTACCTGAATGCCCTTCGTCTTAACCGTTTTATCTTGACACTGATACGTAAGTCCTTACTTGACTGATATTACATAATAATATCTTCCGTCGTTCTTACTTTCCGTAACATTAATCCTCTGGCACGATCGACTGGTAATATTCCGGTATTGACAAGCGGGATATTACATGTTTCATTTGTTTTCACTGAATAAAAAACATATAGTTCCTTCAGGAATCAAAATATACCAGAATCATTCACCTACCTAGCACCATTATTATCCACCATATCACTCACCCTCCATTAAAGCATAATATCTAAAAGTTTTTTAATCTTAGTACAATTCTTAACTTAAACACTCCTAAATCATGTATTGAAATATCATCATAGTTACTTGCTAAGTAGTTGTTGACTTGTTATGATGTCATAGTTAAACTCTTAGAGATGAGGCAAGGCATGAACACATCCCAACACTATAAAAAAATATTTCCACTAATAAAAATAGGGTTCTTCAAGCTAAATGATCATAAGTCATAACACATTCCCACTAACAGATAGATGAAAACAATGTAACAAGGCAGCAAACATCATACCAGCCAGTTATCATCCATTATACTTCAATCCAGATATTTGTAGTATGCTAGCTAAGCCCGGAAGAAATTGCTCAAAGAAATTCAATGTATGTTGATAGAATATTCTTGTCATTAATCAATAGTATTATTGTAATTATTTATAATTAATTCTATTTATGTATAGGTTTGACTAAACCTATTATTATTGTATATATATGTACCTTACAAAACATGAATGAGACGAGAAAGCAATTTTACAATATCACGTTACTATTCATCCTCTTTCACCATACGTTACTGTTCACAGTTAAATAATTACAATAATACTAGGAAAATGATTCGTAAACACCCCTTTTCATACCACTCCTCCATACATCTCCTAGCTGGCAGGTATTTTTGTAATTTCAAAAGAAAGAAAGTCTTTTAAACCAGTCCTCTCAAACCCCGGTTTAAAAAAGTCCAAAATAAAATAAAATAAATAATGAAACATTGGTATCTTCAAAATCCAAAAGGTAAGATTATTCTTCAACCTTTTATTTTTTGTCCAAACTATCAAGATATCACGATAGTAAAAGCACAAATTAAATGGTGCAAAGAAACAACTTGGTATTATCTAAAAGAAGATTTTGATTACTTTATTTTTAAAGAATACGTAGAAAGATCTTGAGTTTTAGAAAAAGAACTCAAAAGATTAGCTAGATAAATCATGGATTGGTTAATAAATCCATTTGGAAAAATAATACCACAACCATTCATATTAAATCCTAGTTATAATAAAATAACTAGAGTAAAAAACCAAATTGATTGATGCAGGGAAATATCATTTTGGTGCCTAATAATTGAAGATGATTATCTTACGTACTGGGAGTATGAAAACTTAGCAAACCTTTTAAGTCATAGAATACAAAAATTTGCACATGGCTAATAAAGGGGTAAGTGAAAAAATACAAGACATTTTTGAAAATCTGATAATACTCCAAGAACTATTGGATAAAATAGTAGAAGCACTACTAGAAAAAGAGTTCAAAGAAAAACTTGATGAAAAATTATCTAATCTAGAAGAAAACCAAAAGTTGTTAGATGAAAAACATTGCTTAAAAATAGACGATTTAATCGATCTGTTAAAACTCTTACCTATAAGAGATAAATGTCTAACCCTAGAAGAATTGCAAACTTTTGTCAAAAAAGAAGGGGGAGACATGATAGAAATTTCAGAAAAGCCTGAAAAATCAGAACAAGAATCTCACTTCACTTTTTCGCTCCAAAACCATAATGGACGAAACAGAAGAAGAGATAGCCAATTAGTTACAAGAATTACAAACCTTAATGGCTACCCTAGACATTAGTGAAAAAGGGAAAAATATCGAAGAACCAGAAGATGAAAGCAAATTCATTTATGACTTCGATTCAGAAAGTTCACTTGGTAACTTCGAGGAAGAAGAACCACAAGTAGGACTTGTTAAAATTGATAACCCAGAACCATCAGATCAAGGTCGTAAAAGAGGACGTCGTGACGGTAAAGAAGAATTTATCGACCAACAAATCATTCAAGACAAAATGGATGATAGAAAATTTAGACATATACCATCTAAGTATATACCTACCATAAATCGTCACAAGGAGGATGATGTTTTAGACATCGACTGTAGCGACGATACTGAAAAAGAGCTAAGAGATTGGTACCATAATAATATGGTGACTATCCAACTAGACTCTACATTAAAAAATTTAAGTCCAAAAAGTATTTTTAATTATCTAAAGACTAAAACTGTAGGAAATGCTTGGAAATTCATATCTGAAAACCCAGACCCAGCACTTCCATCAACAACTGAAGAAGTAATAAATTACGTTATATTCAGTTTTAAAAAAGGAATTTGTAGGTTTTGATGCACCTGAAGCACGATCAGACCTAGAAAATATTAATATTCATAGAATCTTTAACTTAAGAATTTGTGATATGTGCCAAATTGAACCATTTATATGTGAATTTAAAAAATACTACTATGCAGTATCATCACAGAAAAGGTTACAATATAATCTTTTAGGTCTATTTTATAATAAACTACCACCTACGGTAGGAACAAAAATGGATAAGGTGATCCAAGAACACCTAGAGGTAATTGTAGGGTTAGAAGATACTCTAGAAACTAGGATAACTGCATTGCGAAGATGGATGTCTGAACAATGCATGAACAAAATCGCTAAAAGAGAAGCGAAAATAAACATTTGTTGCGACAGACTTCAAGATAAAGTTGGTAACTATGGTTGTAATAAGAACAAAAGAAAAAGGAAGAGAAAGATCTTTAGGAAAATTGATCGATCAGAATACAAGAGGAAAAAGAAATTTCCTAAGAAATTTAACAAACAAAAATATTTTAGGAGAAAGAAAAAATATCCAAAAAAGAATTCATGCCCCAAAGGCAAGAAAACATGCACATGTTGGTTGTGTCATGAAGAAGGACATTATGCGAATGAGTGTCCCAAGAAGAAAGATTCTAAAAAAGAAACCTTAAAATTAATTTGGCAAGTAGGTTTCGAACCAATAGAATCAGATATAGATTCTGATAAAAGTAGTATTTTTGAATATACTACTAAAGAAGAGTTTGAAGAATGAGTAGGAAGATCCTAAAAAATGGAAATCCTAATTCAACATTTATTCAAGTTATCTTGAATAAAAAGAAAATCATGGGTTATATCGACTCTGGTGCAACTCTATGTTTTGGAAGAAAATCTATATCCAATGAATGGATTAGGCTAAAAAAACCAAAAGAAATAATAATTGCTGATAAAACAAAACATAAGATATGGTTTGTTTTAAAAAATACATTCATAAAAATCGAACATAGATATTTTTATGTAAGATCAATTTATGAACATGATTCTTGAATAGATCTAATAATAGGAAATAACTTTTTAAAGTTATATAATCCTTTTATTCAAAAGCTTGATACTATAACATTAAATATTGTTACTAAAAATGAAATTTTAAAAGCAATTTTAGAAAATCTTAACGTACTTAGATGTATGTGAGATAAAAGAAAGTTTTACTTGACGGTTGAACAAAATTTAGAACATCACTTAGATCAAGTTTGTTCTGAAAATCCATTAGATTCTGTAGTAAATAAGATACATGATTTAGTTGATATAAAACTTAAAGACCCTAAAAAGGGTGTTAAAGTTTTATATAAAATTCCTTATTCACCTGATGATAAGGAAGAATTCAAAAAAGAGATAGCAAAATTATTAGAAAAGGGTCTAATAAGAGCTTCTATCAGCCCACATTCAGCGCCAACTTTTTATGTCAGAAAACATAACGAGATAAAAAGAGATAAGACTCGAATGGTGATTAATTATAAGAAACTTAATGATGCAACTATAAGTGATTCTTATAAGTTACCAAGAAAAGATTACATTTTTGAAAAAATAAAAGGATTTAATTGGTTTTCATCTCTAGATGCAAAATCTGGATATTGGCAGTTAAGGTTATCTGAAGAAACAAAACCCTTAACAGCTTTTAGCTGTCCAGAAGGACATTTTGAATGGAATGTTTTGCCATTTGGTTTAAAACAAGCATCATCAATATATCAAAGATTTATGGACAACAATCTTAAAGGTCTTGACCATATTTGTTTTGTATATATCGATGACATTCTAATTTTTACTAAAAGAAGTAAAGAACAACATGCCAAAGATGTTATAACTTTTTTAAACAGGATAAAAGATAAAGGTATTGTTTTATCTAGGAAAAAGTCAACACTACTGAAACAAGAAATCGAATTTCTTGGTCTTATTTTAAGAGAAGGAGGAAACCTCGATTTATCACTACATGTTCAAGATTTTTTTTTTACTTTTCCTGATCAATTAGTGGATAGAAAACAAATCCAAAGATTTTTGGGATGTTTAAACTACGTTGCTAATGAAGGATTTCTCCAAGGATTAGCAAATGATAGAAATTTTTTACAAAAGAAGATATCTGAAAAAGTGTCATGGTCACGGACACAAAAAGATACTGAGGCTGTAAAATCTTTAAAAGAAAAACTAAAAGTTTTACCACAACTATACAACCCAATAGAAAATGATTTTTTGGTTGTAAATGTTGATGCAGATCAGTTTACTTGGGGAGGAGTCATGAGAGCTCTACCTAATGGTAAACAAAAACTGGGATTAAATCTCAGTGGATATGTTGAGGATGAAACCCCACAACAATCCTATACCATTGTGGGCGCAACCCCACAGTCAAAATCAGATATCCCTAATGGGCGATCAGATATAAAATCAGTTTCGACTGATACAAGACTTGATTATTCAAGCAATAATATCCGAATTAAGGATAATGAACTTGTCTTGTGCAAGTATATTTCAGGATTTTTTAAGGATGCTAAAACAAGATATCATATCAACAAGAAATAAACTCTTTCTTGTCTAAAAGTTTTAGAAAAATGGAGAATGGATTTAATTCCATCGAGAATTTTATTAAAAACTGATTCAACTTATGTTAGCGGATTTTGGCGCTACAATTTAAAAGTTGATCATAAACAGGGAAGACTTGTTCGGTGGCAAATGCACATCCAACAATTCTATCCTTATATTCAACTAATAAAATCAGAAAATAATTGTTTTGCAGATACACTTACAAGAGGATGGAGCAGTGCTTCAGAACAATCTAAAGCAAAAAGACGAGCAGATAGAAATCTATCATCAGAAACTTCAAATTCTCTCTTCCGAAAGGGGGGAAATGGTAAAAATGATTGACGAATTTCTGAAAATTATGAAAACAACAACAGGAGCTGAAATTCCTAAAAATGATGAAAAATGGGACTTGTTAGGACAAGATTCTGGAAAATACAACTACTATGTAAAGTACACAGCCCCAGAAGAATCAAAAATCCCCATTGAATCAATAGAACCTAATGGTTGGAGTCCAATGACTAAACCAGAATTAACAACCTCAGATAGCAAAAAATCTTGGAGTGATATAGCTGAAGAAGCAGAAGAGTCAAAAAACGACTTTGCAGAATCAAACGTTGTCGTCGATCCTATCGATGAGCAACTGGGAAAAAATGTCTATGTTATTTTTGATGGTCCTATGAAAGGGATTTACAGTAACTGGGCAATTGCAAAACTCCACATTGAGGGAAAAAATGTCCGTCATAAGGCATATCCAACTATGGAAAAGGCAAAAGCTGCTTACAACTCAGCATACAAGGAGATTACAACTTCAATTGACATGGGTCAACCATCAACAATGGAGGTCAAAAAGAAAGTCTCTGTAGACACAATACTCAACCTTGAAAGGTTGAAAAATAAAGAAAAAACATTTGACGATTTCATCGGAAAATGGAGGTGGTTAACTAGTTACAAATAAGAACTCGCTCTAGAGTGCTTCTATCCAGTAAACACCAACTTAAGTGCAAAAGCAAATACAGTACCAGGTATTTCAAAAGAACTCTTAAAAGATTTCTATGATATGGGTTTGCTAAAAACAGTTTACCTAGAGGAAGATGTAGGACGAAGGTTTCAAGAACTTAGCCTCCTTGCAAAAGAAATTGGAGATATAGCCAAGAGATTCAATGATCTCTTTGCAAAAGGGAAAGAAATATTCCTTCAATTTGAACAAACATACCCATGGTATGATCCAACAAACAATATCATGGCAGCCGGGCCAAGAAAAGTCATAAAAATAGGTATATCAAACAAAACCTATTTACCAGCAAATTTAGAGAGCATTGGATTGTCTGTCCATTCATATGTACAACAAATGAAACGTTTTTATGATAATCTTATTAGTTATGGTTCATCCATTACCAATTTTAAGGTCTTATATTCATCAGACTTATGTCTCATGGTCTGTGACTCCAAGAAAAAAGTGACAGATGAACATTTGAAGCAAGTTCTGCAGTTTGAAGATCTCTTCTCAGGATTTGAACAAGGTCTGTATAGGATTCCTGAGGAAGTACAGAAAGAATGCTGTTTGTATTTCCAAAAATACAAGGGGCATATGTGTAAATGGTGTGCCTCATCAAAAGTGTCCGCACTTGAAGACAAAGCTGAGGAAAAAGCTTGAAACGTGTCATGTAAATGATAAAAGTGTACATTGGTACCTTATCATCTGAGTCAGATGGGGACCACTTAGAGATAAGAATCCTATCACCTTAGGTGATAATGCGTTTGCTTTTTCTTTGCGTGTTTTAATTGTCTTTCTTTTTAGCTGGCTTGGAAAAGGACATGTGAACTACTTGTAAGTCCTTTCCACCTATAAATAAGAGCCTTCAGCTCATTGTAAAAGAAAAGTAAATGAACTAAGTTTTCCTTGTGTGAAATTGTTCTCTTAAACTCTTCCTAGTTTTTAACTAGTTGATCCTGGAGTTTCTACTCTGGAGGGATCACGTATTCCTTAGGAATACACCTCAGTTAATTAAAAATATAACCTCAGGTTATACCCAAAAAAGATCGAAAGATCAGAAATATTAAAAGCTTGAGCTAAAATCAGATACACCAACGAACCTTTCGGTTAATTAGAAGCATCAAAAAACTCTAGCCAAAGTCAGGTATGATTCTAAATATTTTATATTTTACAATTTTTTGTAATTTATAATGGAATTTGACATGATAAAAGAAGATTCATCTGGTTTTATAGCCGATGTGTTAATAGATCATATAGAAAAAGTAGATTTTACCTTAAAACCTGAAGAGAATTTCAGAGAAAAACAAAAGAATATTTTTTCTTTAATAAAAGAAAAATTATCCAGAGAAAACATTCTAAAATATGGAATGATGGTAGGAGAAGTACCCCCAATGGAATCAACAGATGGATCTGTTGTAATATCCATGATTGATAATCAACAAATAAGCGAAAGATTAAAACACTTATCGCTAGAAAAAAGGAAAAAGATAGGATATATTCATATATCAACTATCCAAATAACCATAAAAAGTACTTTTATGAAAGGAATAGATTCAGAACTAGAACTTCTTATAGAAGATGCTAGAATGAATAAAAAACATTCACTAATAGCCAAAGGTGAAGGAAATTTAAAATGGAAAAATAAAATTCTACATAAAATTACAAATAGGATTGAGCCTAAATGATATAGATCTGAATAGATCTTTAGTGATTCATTATAAACTCAAAGACCAAAATCTTATGAGACCAGGAAATCATCCTTTTAGTATAAGTTATAAAATGAATTTTGCACTAAGTAACTCTCATTATAGCATAGAGTTTAGTGGAAAAGAAAAGATACAAATAGATGAATTATTTGCATCATTAATAAAATTAGAATCACCAATTCTAAAACCATTAAAAAGATCAAAATCTATTATGACAATAGAAAGGACACCTCTTTTAGAGCAAGAGGAAAGCACTAGTGAACCAAGATTCTTACCACCAAGAACTTCACTAGATAGTAAAAAGTTTGACAAAACTTTATCAGAAATAAGAACTGAACTTTTAAATATTAATAGAAAACTATAATGCCGGGAATAACAATAAAAAACGAATTAAGCTTATTCAAAATAAAGCTAAAAAATTTAGCTGACAAAATAGAATTTTTTTTTTAAGAATAGAAATGTAAAATACTCTTTGGGGAGTCCGTGACTTAATAATTCCACATATTCCATATGTGGAAGAAATTATAAGAGAATTGGAAGGAACAGAAAATATTTCTACCCAACAAAGAGAAAGAGCTGAAACCTTGCTATGGCCTGCTCAAAGATTAATTCACTTAGAAAACCTTTTGAAAAAGGCTGAAGAAAATTCCACCAATAACTCCGTGTCTAATCAATAATGCCTGGATTAAATCTTAAAACAGAGTTAAGACTCTTTAAAAAGAGACTAGAAAACATAGTTTTTGAAATAGAATTTTATAATAAAAGAATTGTGCTAAGACAAATTCTTTTCCATGCTCAAGGTTTAGTATCCTATCATATAGAATATGTTGATAATTTACTAAAAGAAATAGAAGATTTAGAAAATCTTACCAGTATACAACAAGAAGATAAAACACTCTTAAAACCATTCCAAGGTCTATCTAAAATCGAACAAATGTTAGAACAAGTTTGAGAAAATTCCGCTGGCGATTCTGCGCCAAACCTGGTATCAGAGCCAGTAATACAATCCTAAGGGATAAAAAAAAACCTTTTAAAGTCGCTTTTTTAATCAACCGACTTAGAAAGCTAAGAGGTGTACAAGGTGGTATGCCACGTAAGGTGGTTCACCTATCACCACTCTAATACTATTGATTAATGACAAGAATATTCTATCAGAACCCTCTGGTCAGAGAAGAATAACTGATTAAGCATAGCAACCCTCTATTGGGGTTCGATAATGTCCTGGTTGCTGGGTTCCATAAATAAAATGAGAACCCTCTGGTTTCTCACGGATCGCATAAGGTGTAGTTTTGCGAAAGTTAAATCAGATATTAGAGTTTTCCACGATTTGATGACGCACTTGAGTTCCACGATAAGTTTTCCACGGATCGCATAAGAGATTTCACCGGAAGGAATGATATGACTTCCACGATAAGTTCATCAGGGAGGAATATGCCGTGCAACATTTGAGTGTCGTTAGAAGGCCGCAACTTGGGTTGAGGTGGATTCTTCGTGAGGGATTTACACGTTGTCTGCTGCCAATGATGAACCCTAATAAAGTAACACAGTCCAGTAGCAAAACACAATTATGAAACTTTCACGAAAGGTTTAAATATATATTTTTTTTAAATATTATCGAAACACATATTATGCAATTCAAAAGACATTTGCAATGATCCCTAAAAAAAACACATTTGCAATGTTATTCGCATTGGGCCATAAGAAAAAATATTTTCTACTTATTTTTTTTTTTGAGTAAATTCTTTTCTCTCTCTTTTTTTTGGGTAGATAGACGAAATGGCAAAGTCATTATAAACTCACACACAAGTGGAAGCGCCGGGGTTCGATCCCCGGTCAAGGTGTCCGACCTAACAATTTCGGTATTTTACCAGTTGAGCTAGGACTTCTGGACAAATTTTTTTCTCTTATAAAAATACAATATTTATATAAACAAATATTTTAGAATAATTACTATTATTTATTTCATTTTTTCCAATCACACCCAAAAATACCTTGTTACACCCAAATTTAATTAAAATTCATGACAAAAAAATAAGAATTCAATAATAATGCAATTCATATAAATTTATCAAACATCTCTCCCTCTCTCTCTCTCTCTCTCTCTCTCTCTCACACACACACACACACACACACACACACACACACACAATACTCTATTGCATAGATAAGCAAATTATCGTTTTTTTTCAACGATGATTGTTTACGTTTTGGTTTGTTTTCTTCGTCTGCAAATCGTAGGTGAACTCGGTTCACGCATGTGTTGTTTAAATTTGTCTGCAAATGATGTGCCTGAATTTGATTACATAATCAAATTAGATGAAATGTTATAGGTCTAAGAGAAACGTTTTGTGAAAAGAGAGGAGAGAAACTCTTGCAACAGAGGGGTTTTCGAAGATGAAAGAAAGGGTTTTAGTCATTTCAGTGGTGTAACCAAAATTTTAAGCGGGTGTTACTTGAAAATTTTACATCCTAACTAAGAAATGAGGTGAATAAAAAAGTCAATGTTAGTTATTCAATTTGAATTTAAATGTTTATTTTTTGTCTGTAAGGCCTAATACAATGCATATAATATTCAAACTTGCGACCTCTAAGTTGTTTGTGTGAGTTTCAAGTGGTGACTTCTGCTTTTTCTACAGACAAAACAAAAAGTTATTTATTATTACTTTTAATCAAATTTATGTTATTAGAAAATACATTTTGATTTAAAATAATTAAATATATACATTTTCAAGTCTGGAAGAGTCTAGCGGCGAACTCACGCCTTAAGTGAGATATCATGGATTCAAAGTTGCTCTCCAACATATCAAATGTTCATGCAACTTTTTATCATCTTAACTGCACTAACAAATAATTAAATATATTTTTATATTTAAATTATATTTAGAGAACATGAGGTGATTTCTAAGATTCTTGATCACACACTTTAAATTCAAATCCTGATCCTCGTAAATAATGTTCTTTCTAACTACAAACTAAACTATATTTATGAGACTATTCGAACCTATCATATTTGGCAACAATTTAAAAAGGGTCTTGTTAACCAGTGCCCCTGGGGCACTAGTTAAGGAATCCAAAAATAGAATTTTATGTCTTGAAACTATAAACTGTCACTTTTGATCAAGTAATAATTACATTACTTTTTAACAAAAACTTACTTCTTTTGGTGCTTAACCAATGCCCCGGGGGCACTGGTTAACATTCTCCTTTAGAAAATTAGACCATATTCTTTTTTTTTTTGCGCAAAAGAGGGCAAAAGTCCAGTTAAACCCTGTTTTACCTAGTATAAAAAGGTTTTCTTATTCTTTTTAGAAATACTTTGTATCAAGAGTTAAATATGTTGATGTTAATTTATAATTCACCCTCAAACAATATAATATTCTACGTTAACCACTCCAAAAAGTTAAAAACTATTTTAACATCTAACCGTATAACCCTACCCTTTTAATGTTGGTTTAATAGCAGTTTTGACCCTCTAAGTATCACGATTTTGCGATTTTGACCCCCTAACAAAATAAATTACAACTCAGCCCCCTAAGTTTAGCTCCTTTTGCAGTTTTGGCACCCAGGCCAATTTTGACTAAGTCAATGCACACGTGGAGGCCATGTGTATAATTTTCAATTTAAAAATAAATAAAAATGCCACATGTGTAATGCTTTAATTAAAAAAAACAAAAAAAAAAAAAAAAAACTCCTTATTTCTCTTATCTCTCATCTCCTCTCTCGATCTCTTATTCTCTCTTCTTCCATCTTCAATCTTCCAAACCCTCCATCAAACACCTCTCGTCACCTCTGAGAAACATGAATCCAAAAACGGAGAGTATTATTTCATTCTTAGTTCTTACCTAACCAAGTGCACATTAGCACACTCACTCACTCACTCAGACACCTCTCATTCATTTCCCAAAACTACTTTCTTCTTCCTCCAACCATGGCGGCGCTACGACGTCGTTTTCTCCATCTATCTCCTCGACCTCCCAAACCCTTCATCACCACCAACAACCTCACACTCCAATATTCTTCTTCTTCCAAACTACCCTTCAAAACCCTAACTCTTTAGCATCTCGCACCGGCATCGTCGTCTCATCCCTCACCGCACGTATGGTATCTCCGCCACCGGCGATTAAGCTCTGCCTCACTCGATTTTGACACGTCGCCTTTTAAGAAGGAAAAAGTCATCCTCGCGGAACATGAAGATTGTTTGCATTTTTTCAGATTGTGAATGTTGAATTTGTTTAGATTAATGTTTGGATGATAAAAAATTGCAGTTTATAGTAAGGGGTGGCTTGGGACTGGGACGGTTTATCGAGCGGCGAGAGGGGGTGAGATCGGCTGCTGTTGCTGGTGCTATTGGTGGTGTGGTTGTTGGAACTGTTGTGGCGGCGAAACGCTATGTGCCTATGTGGCGGCGAAACGCTATGTGCCTATTTGAAGTTGGTGGTGTTTTTGTATTTTAAAGTGTCCACGTGTGCGTTGACTTGGCTAAAATTGGCCTAAGAGGCCAAAACTGCAAAAGGGGCTAAACTTAAACTTAGGGGGCTGGGTTGTAATTTATTTAATTAGGGGGTCAAACAAAATCGCAAGATCATGATACTTCGAGGACCAAAACTGCTATTAAGCCTTTAATGTTTTAAGAATTAATATCACCATACTCATTTTTCTAGAGTTATTCAAATTTTACTTCCTTAGCAAGTAAACAAAAACATTTCCCAAACCCTTTCTTCTTCGATGGTTCCTTGCCAAACTTCTTCGTCCAGAGAATTCTCTGTCTCAACCAAACCAATTGCGTCTTCAAAGGGTTGTGAATTGGTGGAGACTTGGACCTTGGAGTTGTTCTTGGAAGGTATCTGGATGGGTCTTATTTTTCCTCAAATTCATGAAAGGTTGGTGGACGTGGTCTTATGTTGTCTAGTCTACAACTGGGTTTCCATTCTAGGTATTATGTTGTACAAATTAATATCAAATATGTAAATCAGGTTGATATTAAATTCCATCATTAAAATTATATGTTTTAAACAAGGCCAGTGCCTAAATAACAAGAGCTTAAAAGTATATAGCCTATTCAAGGTGCCTATCTTAAATCTTGAGCATCCCTTTTTTCTCTCTGCCCAAAAATATAATGGCTTACAACATCACTAGTGTATGATGGACAAGTTTACTACTCTCTATGTTAAAATCCACCATTATCCAAACTAAAATTGAATGCATTCCCACATTTGAATAAAATTTGTTCAAGAGTTAGGGATCCTCCTTTATTTCCAAAGAAATACACAGCTTCATAAAATAATGTCACACTTATCATTAAGCCACGAGACTCTCCCAACCAGGTAACAATCTAGTGTTTTGTGTTGGTTCCTTATCATATGCTAAAGTCCAAACTATTTTTGCATGCATGTGCCACGGAAAGGGAAATCTATAGGTTAAGCTAATGTGCTTCATTAAATATTATTAGAAGAATGATGCCACCAAAAAGGAAAGGGATATCATTAGTCAATACCGGTAAAGTGAAATTGGTTATGGACATTGGCTAATAAAGTCAAAATATTATTCTTCATATTTATTCACACATATGGTTGCTTGCGCTAGTGTCAAGGTAAACTAAATTTTTATCTTTCTTAATTGCTTCCATGTTCTAAAAGCATGATTTCCAATATCTCCTCCTTTTATACTACGTAGTTAGTCTCATTCTCGACTCCATTCATGAAAAATCTACATTATGAAGAATAGTGGCCAAATTTCATACAACTGTATTACATAAATAGAATGAACTAGAGTAGGCATTTGACAAGAATCCAAGCCAAAAAAGTTTGGTCAAAGTTTAGACAACAAAGGTTCCTCCTTTGGAGACGAACTTAGTTTAAACTTTATTTTAGGGAAGTAACTTGTTAATTATGTCCATTATTATCATACAATGAGATTTCTAATTTGAGTGTCCTCTTCGACGTTCACTAATTGAGATTTCTAATTTATTTTAATTGTTTCTAGTGAAATTTGAAGTTTGTCCACCTTTGCCACATGCATATTGTCCTTGGCCACGACCTCTACCTCGTCCTCTATCTTTGGTGAATTTTTTTATTCTCATTTTGTTTCATCATGAAAAGATTCTCTGTCATCTCTTTTTTCTTCTCGTTCTTCTCATCACAGGTTTCAATTATTCTTGAAGCTGTTATATTATCTTCTTCATAATTATACATCTTCTAACTTCTTTGAGTTTCTTTTTAATTGATTTGAAACGACGGTAAAAGATTATGACTCTCGAAAAATATTCATAAATAGATTGAGAATCTTAAATATGCAAGGATTCAAACTTACCTCATAGATTTTGGAAAAGTATGTTCTTTACTTTTTGTTCTATGTCGAATGAGGTCTAAAAATATTCCTTAGTGGATGTTGGATTTGAAATCTTCTCAAACTTTCTTGTCTCTCTTTCTTGAATCTTCAAAATTTCTCTTTGTGCTTGTGCTATAGAGAATCCTTTTCCTTTGATTCCATATAATATTTTTCAACGATATCCCAAACATATATAGTTTTCTCCAAGAAGAGCCTTTAATTTTTGGAACTAGGAAGGGTGCTTCTCCTTTTATTACCATGATTATGAAATGATTTCTTATTAGATCCTAAGTGCTTATGTCATTTTGTTGAAAAATGTGAAAGTTATAGAAAAATTTATAGGAATTGAGCAAGAAGAATACTTTGTTTTGTTGCTTACTTACTAGGTTTTTACTTGATTACTAACTTACTAGCTTGATTTAAAAATGACAACCCTACGAATTTTATACGCTCCAAGGTTGAATTCTACACACATTATGATAATATTTTTCACACTATAAAGGAAAGTTCTATGCCCTTCTCTCCACTACTTATATTTCATACCATGTCTCTACACACACATCATGATTATATTCATCTAATTATAGATTATCTAATCCAGCATAATAAATAAGAAGTAGTTAAAGATCACGAGTAATCTAGAAAAATAACATTGATAAATCTAAAATATTAATTATTGAAATCCAACAATATGAAAACATTAATTAAGTTTAATGACAAGAAAATTTCATCAAGTCTAGAAGAAACATTGTTTTTCAGCACCAAAACCCTCCATGATAAACAACAAGGTTGATAGAGAAATCATACAATCATCTCTAAATCCTCCAAGCAACAAAATCCAAGCTTAAGAAAATATCATGGAAAATACCGAGATGTCCCAGGTTCAAATGGTGGTGGCATCTTAGGAATATATTTTCTAGCCCAAACATGTTTCCCATTAATAGAGAACTTCATTATTGGCCTATATTCAAGAAAATGGTCAATTACATCTATAGCTTCTGGGCGAACCACAAGACGTGCATACATCGATTGCTCTGGTGAATTAGCTTTTTGCATGATAAGCCTATCGATGATGTATCCAAATTTTCTATTTGGACAACAAAAACAGCAAAAGAAAAATTAGGGTGAAAATATCAGGATAATGAATATGAGAAAAATGTGTACAATAAAATGAAAGAGTTATTTAATTATCGTAAGGTGTGATGTCAAATGTTAATTATACATATATAAATCAAATTCTATTACGGTTTTTTCTAATATTTTAAGAAAAAAAATTAGATTGCCGAGGCATCACATAAAACATAATGCATCTCAACTACGTTGATACCCACAAATAGCATTAATCACAATATTTTGCACTTTAATTTTATTTTTATATTAAATGTATTCTTATGTTAAATTTTTGTACTTCTCGATGATTAGTAGTTGTCAGGAGTATCAATATATTTGGGATGTCTAACAATACTATTACTATGATGCAAGTCCATTCTCTAAACGGTGTGGTGAACCTTTAATTGACCTTACATATAGGGGATAAACAATACATCTAATTTGTATTTATGTGTGTAAATGTTAATAATTAAGTAATGCAATTTTTTTAACAACAAATTGAAATATTTCATATTATATAACAGAATACAATTATAAAAATCTATACAATTAATTAATTACAAATATATATTTAACACTATTTTCAACCTAAATAACCAATAAAATAAACATTATTTTCTTTACTAGCACAAACTTTTAACAACAAGTCATAGTTAAAAAATAAAAAGTAACAATAGTAGTATGCAAATTCAAAACCAAGTGAGGAAAACAAATTTGATATAAGAAATAATGTACATGTAGATAGGGAGGGTTTTTGGTTTAAAGTTTTGGCTGCTAGGTATGGTGTGGAGGCAAGGAGGTTGGAGGTTGGGGGCCGGAGTGTTTCTTCGTGGTGGAGGGAGATAGCAAAAATTAGAGATGGTATTGGGGAGATTGGGGGTGGGTGGTTCGCAGAGGGGGTTTCGTGTCAAGTGGGGGATGGAGTAAATACTTTCTTTTGGTACAATCGGTGGTTAGGTAAGACTCCTTTATGTGTGCGGTTCAGTCGCTTATTTGATTTATCTTTAAATAAGTCGTGCTCGGTCGCTACTGTGTCTCACTTGGGTTGGGAGGCTGGTGGAGGTGCGTGGAGGTGGAGGAGGAGGTTGTGGGCGTGGGAGGAGGAGTTGGTAGCAGAGTGTAGGACTTTACTTCACAGTGTTGTTTTGCAGCCTAATATTTCAGATCAGTGGCACTGGCTTCCAGACATTGTTGGGGGATATACAGTGCGTTCCGGATACCAGCTTCTTACGGCTCAAGATACAACAACGGTGGGTACTACGGACAATCTTATTTGGCATAAAAAGGTGCCATTGAAGGTTTATATTCTAGCTTGGAGACTCCTTTGTGAAAGGTTGCCTACAAAATCTAATTTATTGAATCGCGGTGTTCTCTCCGCCGATGCAGCTATCTGTTCAGCCACTTGTAGCCAGGGTGAGACGGCATCTCATCTATTTTTACAGTGTGACTACTATGCATTGTTGTGGCAGCTGGTCCGATCTTGGTTAGGTGTCTCAGGCGTGGATCCTCCAAGTCTTCAAGACCATTTCTTTCAGTTTACTCATTACTTAGGGGGCACAAAGGCTTGTCGATCTTTCCTCCAGTTGTTATGGCTGTTGTGCATTTGGTTAATATGGGCCGATAGAAATAACAGGTTATTTAATAATTCTCAAAGCTCCATGTTTGAGCTTTTGGAAAAAGTTAAGTATCATTCTTATTGGTAGTTGAAGGCTCATAGCACCATTTTTGTATTTGGTAGTCAGAGTTGGTGGTCAGACCCCTTAAAATGTTTGGGTATCGGCTAGTCATTCTTTGATTTCTGGTTGTAACAGATTGACTCTTTGTTCTTTTTCGAGGGTCTCCTTAGCACACCTTGTGTTAGGGAACGACTCAGTGTTTGTTAATATAATCCATTTTTGTCTCTTGAAAAAAAGAAATAATGTACATGACTATGACGTAAATGAACAAATAAAATCATAAAATTGGTACCTGGTAATGAACTCTCTAAGTTCACTCTCATAGATAGGATAACCTTTAGAAAATGTCATGAAAATGGTCCTATCATCAATTGGCTGCTTGATCTCATTCCTCTTATCATCATTTGAAGCAGGCGCACCAATACTAGAATCACAAGCATAAATATCATCCAAATTTAAATTGGCCAATATTTCGCTAACATCTGGTTGAATTTGTTGTGGCACCATTCCAAAATTGTTGGGATAAGAATAAAACATTTGTTGTTGCATCTGAATAGGAATATTTGCAGCCCCGTAAAGACTAGGAATATTTGCACCCCCGTAAAAATTTGCAAGATACAACTCTTGCTCCTTCATAGCCATAGTATATTGAACTTGTTCAATAATATCCTCAAAAGCTATAACACACACATCATTGATTAACTTAGTGACATCATTGATTACTTCGAGGCGTTTTTTATGGAAAAACTCAAGTGACAAATTGTGGCTCATGATTTGTTGAATCAATGGCAAGTTTGATTGTCCTACAAAAATGTTAGGGTAATGAGAAATTTCAATGCAATTCAGGATGACAACAACCTCATCAGCAAGGTTGCTTAGCATAGCGTTTGGCCAACTTTGAAGAATCTCTTCTACTAAATTATAGTTTTTTGACTTCTTCTCAATCCACATTAAAAAAGCCATTACATTTATCGACTGAGCGGTATCACGACCAAGCTCTACAAACAATCGAGAGAAAAGTTTCCGATCAACACTGTGAAATAGGATGAACTCTTCTTTGGTGACAGTCACGATGAAACTTTGGTTTGGATTTGGAAGAATGGATGGTAGAATGGAAGACATTGTGCTGATTTTTTTTTTTTTTTTTTTTTTTTTTGTGAATAGGTATGATGATGATGATGATGAATATGATGATGAAGATTTTTAGATATTATTTATAAAGTTGTGGTATTATTAAAATAATATTATTCTCTTTTGACTATCTTTAAATGACATACTTTTTTTTTATATTTTGACCAATACTTTTAAAAATTAAACAATGACTATTTTATATTTTTTAAAATATTTAAAAATTAATATTTTAGGAACAATCAAATTTTTTTTCTTTTTTGTAATAATGGTAACAGTTTTGCAAGTATGGATTTATTGTAAAATATATTATGATAAAGTTGCCGTATTATTAAATGATATTATTTTCTTTTGACTGTCTTTAAAATAAAAAAAGTTATTTTGACTAATACTTTTTAAAATGACAATTTTTTATTTATAAAAATATTTAAAAATTAGTTTTTAGGAATAATTAACTTTGTGTAATAATTGTAACATTTTTCCAACTATGGAGTTATTGAAAAATATATTAAATTTTCTTTTTGTGATTGTATTTGCATTGTAAGATATGTATTAAAATTATTTCTTTTACCATTTGATGTAAAGTTTTTTTTTTTCATTTAATATTTTCCTATCTGTGTTATTAATTCAATTTTCATTCGATATGTTTTCTTTATTTAGAGGATAGTCTTGAATCTATTATTATTATTATTATTATTATTATTATTATTATTATTATTATTATTATTATTATTATTATTATTATTATTATTATTATTATTATTATTATTATTATTATTATTACTACTAGGTCTAAGCCTTGGCCTTTTATCTGTCAAAGGCTTTATTTTAAGTCTGACTTGGCCTTTTTAAAAGTCTGATATGACCTATTAGCATGTTTAAAAGTCTATTTTGTGTTATAAATTTCAAACAGAGTATGTTCATCAAATTTTTTTCCTTTCAATTTGTGCAACATACTTAATATAGAGATAAACTTTAATTAGATACAAATCAAACTAATAAAACACAATTGTAAAATTTATAGATGGATAGAAACTCAAGAATAATCATTTCTAATAACGGCAAGGATTTCAAACTTAATCAAATAACCATACTTGAGCTTAGGCGCTTAGGCATATCAGTAGCAAGCCTTAGAATTGTGTTGGGAAATACCAAGAGTTGTGTTGTGTCCCAAATATAAAATAAAAAAACTGAAATAATAATTGTGGTATGAGAATTTGAAGGATCAATAATTCTTTTTGATAATATAAATAATAAATGTGGTAAAATGTAATATACTTATATACGGGTCAATCTGATAGGCTTGATAAGTTTTTTTTTATAAGCCTAAGCCCGACCTATTTAAATTAATAGGTTTTTTAAAAAGCTCAAGTTTGGCCCATTTAATAAACGAGCTAGGCCAAGCCGAATAAATGTGGTAAAATGTAATATACTTATATACGGGCCAATCTAATAGGCTTGATAGGTTTTTATATAAGCCTAAGCCCGGCTTATTTAAATTAATAGGTTTTTTAAAAAGCTCAAGCTTGACCCATTTATTAAACGAGCTAGGCCGAGCCGAGCTTTTAGTAGGCCGAGCCATAGGCCCCTGACAGGCGGTCTGGCCTATTCCCACCCCTAGTTTTATCCCACTGAGTTTTCCTGGCAAAGTTTTTTAATGAGGCAGTTTATGACACAAAATGATGTTGTACTCTTTTTCCATCACTAGAATTTTTTTCCATCGGTTTTTTCTCTAGTAAGGTTTTAATGAGGCATATCTTCGATGGACATTCAAAAGGGAGTGTTATGAATATTAGTGGATGTCCGTGTCCTTAATCTTCCACCTTCTTATAACCCCCATTAGTAAATGTATGGTTAGTGGTCCTTAATTGGTTTGATCATTCACTTGCTCATTTGTTTCCTATAAATAGGACCTATATTGTAATGTAAAGAACACATTTGTGAAATAATACAATATACTCTCTTATGTTCTCTCTTTGTTTCTTTCTCTCTATTCTTATATATTTTATAATATCTTACAATGTTAAGGATCAATTTCATAACAGCAAAATGTTTGTAAGGAAGGAAAAAAACGGTGCAAAATGTTGTTCATGTAGCAAGGTGATTGTAGAAATGAACTTTTGAACATCATATAGTCTTTACAATGATTTTTTATTTTAGAGTGTCGAGACATAAGACATTTTGGTTGATGATATTACAATATAAGATAAATAAAAACAATAGTTGTTGATATATTACAAAGAGTTTAAGTAAAGAATAGCAAACTCAAACTTTTTTTTTTTTTTGTTTTTGACAAAAGTAAATTTATAAACTTTAAATTAATTGTTTTGTACGTCATATTGTATTACATGAATAAAAGCTAGCTAACGCATAAGAAGTGCCAAGCTGTATCAAAACAGATCATAGTCTCCAAGACCTTTAATGCAAAACATGGATAAGCAGCACTACGTACTCCACCCCATGACAATCACAATCAGATCAGAATACTTTGTACGCATGGAAACAAAAGAAACAAGTGAAAGTGATGAACCAAACTTAGCAAGCATAAAAGGATGGAATACAATCTCATACTTTGTCAATATTAATGATAAAGGATCATTATTTAAAATACCTAACTTGAAGGTGAACCGATCAATCCCATTGAAATTGTGGTAGAACCCAAAGATGTAATATCTGGTTGAAGGAAATTGGTAAAGATTGACTGCGAAAACTTCCATCCTTCGCATTATAGATCTGTAACTTTAAATCATCTTTGCCGCAATCATCTTTGCCGCCATCAGTAATAAAATAAATTGAATCCTTTTCTAACTTGGAGAAACAAGGGGCAGACACAGATATTGGATCGCCGATTCCGAGAAATAAAATGTTGTTTTCCAAACTCTCAAGTTTTTTGAATTGTTCAACCTTCCCACTCTGAGCGTCCAGTTCCAATTTGTAAATGTCGACTTTGCGTGAACGCGTAAGAGCGTCGATATAATATATTTTCACCATCCATATGTCTCCAGTCAATGATTTCACAAAATAAGGATACCCATAAGAATATGGTTCTCGAAAAAAATATGGAGTACAAGCCATCTTCTCATAGTAGGCAAAATTAGGATCGTTTGAGTCATCAGAAGGAGGATTGTTGAACTTGAAGGATACAATGGTGTCTCCGTAGCCTTCAGCAATTAGCATGCTTTTATAAAATACAACATTAGTGAAAGAAAGTTCATTTGCGTGTACATGAACCCAAAATAACTGGCTTGCTCTTTTGAAAGCGAGAGAACCACAATTGTATATCGCTGCAACCACATAATCACTTGGGCTTGTAACGGGGTCAGCAGACAAGGTAACCTTATCGACAAAGGTAACCTTATAGAAAGAATCGAGAGGTGGCAGAGTAATGGGAGCTACACTATATTTAAAGGATTCACTAAAGTTACGACATTGTTATTATCCCCTAGTGCAAGCCAACCATGGCTATAGCCCAAACACATTTTACTTTCGATGATGGAAGGATGGGATAACTGAATAAGGTACTCTTTCTCACTTAGAATACTATACATCGATTTCTTCTTCCTCTTTGATTTTGTGTGTATGCGATAATATCGGTCTGAGAGGATCATCAACATAGGTGGTACATTCATCCTAAATTGATGGTTTTGATGGTTCAACTTTGCAACCCATTGCCAATTCTTGCACACCACACCAAACCTAACATGATCTATGTGTTCTTCCAATTTGTCAAGAACCAAACTAAGAGGTAGACCTTCTAAAGTTGCCCAATCAACCTTCGTCATTGCTGATAAGTAATACTAACCGGTGAAATAATTGAAGGGAGTGTTTGGGAAGTTACTCAATGTAGAAAACTCCACCGTAAATACCTTAATTACCTGCATAATGTATGTATAGACAGAAACCTATGAAGCATGGACTCTAACACGGACACCTGACACGGACACGTAGACACCGCTAATTTAAAAAATATAGGACACCGACACCGTTACATATATGTTAATTTATTTAAAACGGTCTAAAATGAAAATTAAAATACATATATAAACATCTAACTTAGAGCAATTTATGTCGTTAGAAAAAGTTCTACAACAAAATATCATAGTATTTGACCTTTATTTATTCATCTACTATCAAAAAAGCTAAAAATGATACAATCAACTACTCCCTCCATTCCTTTTCTTTTGATGTTTTAGCTCTTGACACAAGTTTTAAGGAGTAATTAAAGTATATAAACATTTGTGTGTGTTTTACTTAAATGTCCTTATTTATCATTAAATTCACTTGTGATAAACCAAAGGTCACAACTACTTTAATAGTTTATTGTGTTTTCCAACAAGGGTAAACTTGAGAAAACAATAATAAATTCACTAAAACATCAAAAGTTTTGGAATATAGTTGAAGTTCTAAAACATCAAAAGAAAAGGAATGGAGGGAGTATAATGTATATAACCCCTAATTAATCAACATTTCTCAAAACATATGTAACTTTTGTATCTATGGTGTGCAAAAGCAAGAGAGAGAAAAAAATTGTTTTAGATATTTGTCTGACTTGTCCGACACGGCTCATATGAGTGTTATATAGGTGTCGGACGCCGATTACAGGAGTGTCGAAATAAAGAAAAAAACAATTATTTAGGACACCGGTTTGACACGTGTCATACGGGTGTCATATGAGTGTCGGACACCGACGCGTGTCGGACAATGCGACACGTCTAGTCCTAGAGGTGTCCGTGCTACATAGACAGAAAACTCCTTTTAAATATTTTTATTGGCCTAAGTGCTTATCATGATAGGCGTTTATCCAAACAAGCCCTATTGCCATATTAAAGTAGACATGTATTTGTATTAGAGTTCTTTTTATTGACTTATTTGAGTTTATCTCCTAAACTATCTTATGGCATGTCTATAAACTCTAAATAAAAAAAAAAAAAAAAATCTGCAAACAACTTATAACTTACATTGAAACAATAAGACTTTATTTTTTATCTTTCGTTATAAAAGTTGCTTATGCACAAACATTTATAATTATAACGGCTTATACTGTAGGTGCTTAAATAATCTGTTTATCCAAAGAGAGCCTTGATTTTACTGAAAACAGAAAAATAATATAAAGAACAAAAACAATATGCATAAGAAAGAGAAAAAAATATAAACTTAATGATAACTGATGAATATAAAATAAAACAGACAAATAAAAACAACCCATCTATGGAGAACGGAAGGAGGAAGAAACCTGAATTGGTGCCGTTTAGGAAAAAACCTTTCGATCAACTCATGGATGCATAAGGTTTTACGCTTCGCTGCTTCTGAGTTTTTATTTGTTATTTTAGGGTTTAGTCAATTGGGTTGGGCTTGCATACAATTCCATATTTTTAATTAATTTTCTTTTTAAATAATTTTTTTAATCTAGTAACGATATATAACTAGTTTAGAGCGCCCGATATCTTACTTACTAAAGCTTAACCCCTAAAGCTAACCCTAACCCTAATATTTTCCCCCCCATTTTTCCCTCCACTTTTCAGAGCCATTTGATCTTGTACATTTAGGCGTCATTCAATTTTAGTCATTGATCATATTTCATATTTATTTCAACTATTTTCCGAAACAACTATTTCATATTTATCTCTTCTGTTTCCCGAAACAACTATTTCATATTTATCTATAGCCCTATTTTTCCGAAACAACTATTTCATATTTATCTCTTTTGTTTTTCGAAACAACTATTTCATATTTATTTCTACTTCAACTTATCCCCCAAAGCTATCCCTAATCCTAATATTTTTCCCCCATTTTTCCCTCCACTTTTCTGAGCCATTGGATCTTACACATTTAGGCGCCATTCAATTTTAGCCATTGATCATCTTACTTAATGCCAGCCAAATTTTGTTATCAAGTTTGCTATAATTTTGGCCATCTGTTTATTTGGTGCAATTCTATTTCCACAATATCTTTATATTATTATATTATTATTATTATCTTACTTACTAAAGCTTAACACCTAAAGCTAACCCTAACCCTAATATTTTCCCCCCATTTTTCCCTCCACTTTCTGAGCCATTGGATCTTGCAGGCGTCATTCAATTTTAGCCATTGATCATATTTCATATTTATCTCTTCTATTTTGCGAAACAACTATTTCATATTTATCTCTTCTGTTTTCCGAAACAACTATTTCATATTTATCTATAGCCCTATTTTTCCGAAACAACTATTTCATATTTATCTCTTTTGTTTTTTGAAACAACTATTTCATATTTATCTCTACTTCAGCTTATCCCCCCAAGCTATCCCTAACCCTAATATTTTCCCCCCATTTTCCCTCCACTTTTCTGAGCCATTGGATCTTACATATTTAGGCGCCATTCAATTTTAGCCATTGATCATCTTACTTAATGCCAGCCGAATTTTGTTATCAAGTTTGCTATAATTTTGGCCAACCGAATTTTGTTATGAAGTTTCCTATAATTTTGGCCATATCCGAAATTTGTTATCAAGTTTGCTATAATTTTGGCCATCTGTTTATTTGGTGCAATTCTATTTCCACAATATCTTTATATTGTTGTTGTTGTTGTTGTTGTTGTTGTTGTTGTTGTTGTTGTTGTTGTTGTTATTATTATTATTATTATTATTATTATTATTATTATTATTATTATTATTATTATTATTATTATTATTATTTATTAATTAATCAATAGTATATATATAAAGTAAGGTTTTTTATGCCACATGTCACTTCCACATTCATTCTCAATATTTTTATTATTTTTTCTATTTTATTTAACATAAATATCTCAACAAACTTTTGATCTTATGCACTCAGTATTTTTTATCTCAACAAACTACACATCAATCAATCAATAGTATATATATAAAGTAAGGTTTTTTATGCCACATGTCACTTCCACATTCATTCTCAATATTTTTATTATTTTTTCTATTTTATTTAACATAAATATCTCAACAAACTTTTGATCTTATGCACTCAGTATTTTTTATCTCAACAAACTACACATCAATCAATCAATCAATAGTATATATATAAAGTAAGGTTTTTTATGCCACATGTCACTTCCACATTCATTCTCAATATTTTTATTATTTTTTCTATTTTATTTAACATAAATATCTCAATCAACTTTTGATCTTATGCACTCAGTATTTTTTATCTCAACAAACTACACATCAATCAATCAATCAATCAATCAATAGTATATATATAAAGTAAGGTTTTTTATGCCACGTGTCGCTTTCACATTTATTCTCAATATTTTTATATTTTTATCTATATTTTATTTGACATCTTATTTGACATAAAAATCTCAGCAAACTTTTGATCCGTTTTTTTTTTAGGGAAGCAAACTTTTGATCTTATCCACTAAATATTTTTTTTAATTTTATATTTAATTCCTAATATTTTGTGTAACCAAAATATCTCAACAAACTATATATAATACTTTCAATACTATCCATTAAATCTTCCTTTATTTTTTCTTTCTTTTTTTTAGGAAAAGAAGTTTCAATTAGTTTTTTTCATTGAGGAAAAAAAGGCTTCGATTTTTTTTTTAACTATAAATAGAAGAGAATTTTTTAATCACGTAAACACATATTTTGAGCAGAAACTGAAACTCAAACCTTCTTTTGATCTAAGCTTTTTCTTTCTTCAGGTTTGACAAATACTATTGTTTCTTTTGCTTATGCTTCGATTTATATTTTTATATATAATATGAGAGGGAACTAACTCCTACGAGTGAGTTTACCGATTGTTTTTTTCTTTCTTTCAGGTCGCTGAACTATTGTTGCTGGCATCCTTTACAAACACCTACGAGTTTCAGGTCCTTGAACTAACAACTATACTATTGTTTCTGTGTCAAGTCTTTGAACTAACACCTATACTATTTTTTTTCCTTTTCGTTTCAACAGTAGCGTTTTAATATTATTAATCACCTATACTATCATCACCTATACTATTTTTTCAGGTCCTTTGTGTTTTAATATTATTAATCAGTAGCGTTTTGATTTTAATAATAATATTTCAGGACCTGAAATATTTTTATTAAATTTTATATTTAATTCCTAATATTTTATGTAGCCAAAATGTCTCAACAAACTATATATAATACTTTCAATACTATCCATTAAATATTTCTTTTTTTTAGGAAAAGAAGTTTCAATTAGTTACTATCTCTTTTAGCGCCATATTATTCAATTAGTTTTTTTCATTGAGGAAAAAAAGGCTTCGGTTTATTTTTGTTTTAACTATAAATAAAGGAGAATTTTTTAATCACGTAATCACATATTTTGAGCAGAAACTGAAACTCAAACCTTCTTTTGATCTAAGCTTTTTCTTTCTTCAGGTTTGACAAACACCTATACTATTGTTTCTTTTACTTTTACATATGTTTAGATTTTTATTTTTATATATAATATAAGAGGGAACTAACACCTACGATTGAGTTTACTGATTTTTTTTTCCAGGTCCTTGAACTATTGTTGTTGGCATCCATTACAAATCAATCAATAGTATATATATAAAGTAAGGTTTTTTATGTCACGTGTCACTTCCACATTCATTCTCAATATTTTTATTATTTTTTCTGTTTTTAAAAAGCAATATTTTATTTAACAGAAATATCTCAACAAACTTTTGATCTTATGCACTCAGTATTTGTTTTTATTTTTATTGAATTTCTAATATTTTATGTAGCAGAAATATCTCAACAAACTACACATCAATCAATCAATAGTATCAATAGTGTGTATATATATATATATATAAAGTAAGGTTTTTTATGTCACGTGTCACTTCCACATTCATTCTCAATATTTTTATTATTTTTTTTATTTTTAAAAACCAATATTTTATTTAACATAAATATCTCAACAACATTTTGATCTTATCCACTCAATATTTTGTTTAAACTTTTATTGAATTTCAAATATTTTATGTAGCAGAAATATCTGAACAAATTACACATAATACTTTCAACAAAGTTTATATATATGATTTTATTTTATTTATTTTATGATTAAAAGATTCCAATTTTGTTTATTTGTTTTTAAGAAAGGAAGCTTCAATTAGTTATTACTAATCTTTTAGCACTCTAACATTCAATTAGTTTTTATGTTTGAGGAAAAAAAGGGTTCGATTAGAAACAAATTACACATAATACTTTCAACAAAGTTTATATATATGATTTTATTTTATTTATTTTATGATTAAAAGATTCCAATTTTGTTTATTTGTTTTTAAGAAAGGAAGCTTCAATTAGTTATTACTAATCTTTTAGCACTCTAACATTCAATTAGTTTTTATGTTTGAGGAAAAAAAGGGTTCGATTAGAAAAAAGGTTTGATTAGTTATTATGTTATCTTTTTTTTGGTGGTGGCCGAGATTCGAACCCCGGACCTTGCATATTTTATGCATTGTCCATACCACCTGAGCTAAGCTCACGAGGACAATTATTATGTTATCTTTTAGCAGCATATTCTAATGCAAATGTTAACTATAAATAAATAAATTTTCGTTAATCACATATTACATATTTTGAGCACATGCAGAAACACCAAACCTTCTTTTCATCTATCATTTCTATGATATTATTATAATTGTAAATTTAAATAAATTCAATGTAATATACTTACAGGTGTATTCGTGCACACAAATTTATAAGACTTATTTAATATCTAACCCGGGCAACGCCGGGTCTCTAAACTAGTTAAAGTTATAACGGAAGCATAATTTAGCCCTAACTAGACGTTTGACCTGCGCGTCGCGCGAGTCTATTTAAAAATCACAAACAAACTTAATAAGTATACAATATTATGATTAAAATTATCTTAATATGCACTCAACAACATTTAAAAACAAAAAGAAAAGATGATGTTGTTACATGATTACCATTTTTTTTGCTAATACATGATTAACATTTCTAAAGATACTTTTAAATTAAAATAATATTGGATAAGTTCAACCAATCAAACTTATATCAAAGTAATATAGAATTATTAGTTCACAAATTAGAATTTATTAATAACTTCCAAACTCAGCATCACATTGAGAAAGGCTAAAAAAAATTCTGTTTTTGCATGAGCTTTCTTATACTAAAATAAAAGCCTCAATACACCTACAAAATTACACTATCAATCTCCTTAGGCAATCTAGCATCCAAACAACGATGAAAGAAATAGTAGCATTCCAGAATCTGTCAAAAGCATCAAATTGATAGATCACAAAATCAGAACACAAAAATAAGACATTTTTGTCATTAAACTATTAAATTATAAGAAAGTAGACAAAACAGTAAAAATTTTGATAGGTTAGTAAGCAAACAACTATGGAAGCAAACTAACAGAGGCATTGCTCTCTGATGATTATGCCATGGCCCAAAGATCTACAAAGGCTCCTTTTATAATTATTTTTCTCTATAATTTACATTATAATGAATGCTAAAAATGTGAATGAAACTATTCTTTTTCTTTATCAAATGAACCGTAAAAATTTTACTGCTCAGAATGAAAAAAAAATTCTAGTTTGCAAGAAAGGTTTCAACAAAATTTGCTCTAGTGTGAAGAAAAGCAAGAAATCATGTTTCATCCATTACGTGTATTGCTAGGTAATGCAATTACAGAAAAGTACTTCAGTGTGTGAAATGAGGGGAAAAAGATACCAATAGAAGAAACAAAACATAATACTCAAACAACCACTACTATATTCATATGTACTCATTGTTCCAACTTTCAATGTCGTCTTAAATTCTCATATTGTCGCAACCTCGTGCATACTATGCGAAACCGTACACACTCACAACACACATACTTATTTTTTATACAACTTTGATTATATTAAATTTGCTGCAATTTTCCAACATCAACAAAACATACACAATAAATATCAGCAAGAATGGAGTTTGTTTGAAGGTGTTTATTTAACCATCTCGAAAACAAACCAAAACAAACTACACTAAAGACCCAAACTGTAGCCACCTATACTGAAAAACAGCAGGAGATGAATACAAACAGTTAGGTAAAACTGACAATAAAATCGGTAAATTGAACTGAAACACTTGCATACCAAAGGAAAGAGCGGAAAATAAAACTGATATAACACAACTGGAACACACGGAGACGTATCAGAACCCAGGTGCGGAAGAAATACCGGTACATACCAGCTGCAACATCAAAACAGCACAGCTGCATGACAGCAACCCACATGCCAAAAACCAGCTCTGAACTATGCAGAAAATTACCTCAAACTTGCTCCGAAAACCACCTTGAACCAATTCTGAATTATGCAGAAAAAACACACGCGCAAAACACCTGAATACCAATGAGGCAATTAATGAATAAATGCAAGAAGGAATTGCCCAATCACATGTTAAATCATAATAATTAATAACAAAGTAGTAAGCTAATAAATACATGATGCAAATGGATATTTATTTTGGATATTCACTGCTCAAGATTCAAGTGTTAAAATGTTTACTTGAAATATAACCAATAAACACTATCAGAAGTGTATTTCTTGTGAATAAGTTATGTCAAAATAAACTGCTTGGAAGCACAATTCCTATAAGTTCATGCCACTTATGATATTTACACTTGATAATTTATTGCTCAAAATCAAAACTTTATGTTACTAAACATATAACTCTTCACGACAGAAATTGGTGTTCTTTTTCAACATGTTTACAACTCCAAAAAAAATCATAATAGTTACCCTAATAGCATGAAATTGTCTCTTATCATCCAGTCTCATCTGATTTCATTTTTCATAAAAGTTCTCTATCTCTTATATAAACTTCCTTCCCAATCTCTTACATGATATTGTTACTTATCGATGAAAGTAATTACATACCAAATTGAAAGAAGGTACAAATAATAACAATCAAATTGAAAGACCAAATACAAAGACCAATTGAAAGAAAGGAGAATCAGTAATAACAAAAAAAATAAATCTAACATCAGAAATAAAGTTACCTCATGGTCTTTATTTCGAATACAAATCTTGATCTCTCATATAATGCTTCAAAATCTGCCAAAACAAAGAAAAAAGAAGAATTAGACCACAGAAGGAAAGATGGACGTTGGTTTATTACATACCCTAAAATTGAATTCCCTTTCTTCTTTGTTTCTCCTTATATCTACAACTAAAAAAGCACAAATCAAAACATACAAAAAAAATCCAAAACCTTTCACAACTCAAATTCAAACTAAAAAGGATGAGGGTCTGAAACCAAATCACCTTCTTCTAATATTCTCAAGTGAAAACCTTAAACATTCATAACCCAAAAGAAAAAATCAGATGGAATGCAACAAAACATGAAAAAAATATTTAAAATCGCAAAAACATAAATAAAAGATGGTGAATGGGAGCAGAAACCAAACCTGACACAGTTAGGGTTGAGGGTTTCTAAGAAAATCAAATAGGGAAAGTGAAAATGGATTCTTTCTCTTTGTCTGGCGAGTGGGCCGAGATTGCAAAGAAGGGCATGATTGATTTGAGGAGTGAAAAGGAAAAGGAAGTGATTCAGGAAGAGAGAAAGTGAGATCGCAGAAGAAGAGAAGAGAGTAAGGAGGAAACGGTTTTCCTCTTGAAAAAAAGAAGAAGGAGGAAACGCGGTTTTGAGAGATGAGGAGAGAAGAAATATTATTTTAAGGGAATTTGTTAGATTAAATTGCTGCTAACCTAATAAAATAAATATGAAATAGTTGTTTCGGAAAAATAGGGCTATAGATAAATATGAAATAGTTGTTTCAGAAAATAACAGAGATAAATATGAAATAGTTGTTTCAGAAAATAGAAGAGATAAATATGAAATAGTTGTTTCGGAAAATAGAAGAGATAAATATGAAATAGTTGTTTCGAAAAATAGAAGAGATAAATATGAAATATGATCAATGGCTAAAATTGAATGGCGCCTAAATGTGCAAGATCCAATGGCTCAGAAAAATGGAGGGAAAAATGGGGGGAAAATATTAGGGTTAAGGTTAGCTTCAGGGGTTAAGCTTTAGTAAATAAGATTATTATCATCATCATCATCATCATCATCATCATCATCATCATCATCATCATCATCATCATTATTATTATTAAAAGCCAGCGAAAAGATGGGCACTTATGTGCCCGTCTTTTCACTATTTTTATTGCGCTAACGTTTGAAAATTATGAACAGTGTTTTTTTATGAAATTTTGATTTTGAAAAATTTAGGAGAATTGGAAATGTCGCAAAAACGCTCTGCTAGGTTTTCCTAGAATGAGCACCGCTCTCCTTTTCTCAATCAATTTCACCCAATTGAAATAATTTGTTGCCAATCTCCATATCTTGCTCATTTGATTCTTATTCTAGGTTGTTGTGTTATTCCATAGATTGTTGTGTTATTCCATTCACATAAAGTATTAAATTGGATTTTTTGCTATTCCAATTGGCTGCACGTGATTCTTGCACCAATTTCATTCAATTTTCTTGTTCGATTGATCACTCACGGTTTGTTGTAGCTTTGCTTGTCTCACCATGTTTGATTGGCAATCAGAGTTTGCGATTCCAGTCACCTCTACAACATATGCGCCGCCACCGTTTCACTCATCTGTAATGACTGTTTCTTCCATGCCTTTCACAAATGCAACACATGCTATTGTTGCATCGGCTGCTACTTCAAAATTGTTGTTTGCACAGGCCCTTCGAGGCCCTCAGGTACAATTTTCTGACCCACTTCCAGCACCATCAATTCGTGGGGAAACATTGTCTATCAAGATTAATGATTCTTATTTTTGAGGGTTAGAAGCATGTAAGATTAACCTTCGGGTTAGGCTAGTTTTGAACAAGGGTGACAAACCTTATGCTTCCAAGGATATAGTTGCGAAGCTGCAAAAATTATAGAAAATTAGTGGGCAGTGTCGTATGCTTTCAATAGGGCGAGGGTTTTATGAATTTTCATTTGCTTCTCATGATGATTTGCGCACTGTCTAGGCAGAATGTACAATCAATTTGAAGCTAGAAGTGATTTGGTTATTTAAATAGACGAAGGACAGCACACACCTCCACAGATTCGGCTTCACACTCCTTCAGCTTTGATGTGCAACATGTGACCGAGGATATTCCTCATGGTGCTCTGTCGACTAGTCCGGTGTTGGAACAGGTTCCTTAGGTAGCGCATGTTGACTTGCATTCGGATGTAATAGAACAGTCAAGTCTGGAATCACGGGAGGTGGTGACTCAGGTTTCCGATGCGACTGTTTCGCTCTCATCCTCAGTTGCGCATGTAGGTGTGCATGATTTTTTTTACTGACTTAGTTTCCTCTGCTTCTGCTAGGGAGGAGTCACAAGTTCAGCAATTTGTAGCACAAGATGACGTGCAATCTAGCTCTCCAGTCTTTCCATTGTTAACTGATTTAGAGAGGTTGGAACATGATTACTCCCCGGCTATTATTATGACATAGGTCGTGGGTCCAGATGCAGATGGTAACATGGTTTTAGTTGTGCATGAGAACACACACAACAGTTTGAGAATACAGCACGACTTGGAATTATGGTGTCGTATTCGTGAATATGATGCAAAAGAAGCCGAGATTCCATTCACACCGGTTTTATCTAAGAAGCAGAAACAATGGGTTAAGAAATGATTTCAGGTTGGGAAGCCACCGTACCGAACCCGTTCTAGGGAGGATCCTTCTCCAACTGCTTAGGAGGTTTTTTTTACTGTTTTTCATTTTTTTTTCTTTCTGTTTTAAGGGTTTTGGCTTAGTACCCCTCTTGTTCATATTTTCCCCTTTTTTTAATAAAATTTTATTTGAGCTTGGCGGCAGAGGATGGGGGTTCTTCAAGATGCCAACCTAGTTGGGATGTCGTTGCTTTCCCTTGATGCATGTCCTTACTCCTGACTTAGGAAAAAAAAAACTAAAAATATAAATGTTTGTTATAGAAAAATTTGTTTAAGGTTATAATTGGGATAATGAAAATGTAAGTATAGATGAATATATCTATACTTACTTTCGTTATGAGTATATGTATGAGTATAGATGAATATATCTTTACTTACTTTTTCATTATGAGTATATATATGAGTATAGATATTTTCATTATGTCCGGATTTATATACTCATATTGTGTTTGTTAAACTTTTATTTTAATACTTAAATTTACTCTTATTTATCTATTTGTTTATTTATTATATGTGCTATTTGTATTGAAAGTTGAAGGTATTTTTGGAGAGATAAAATATCGGCCCAAAAGAGCCAAAACATGCTATTTTCATTATATATAGTATAAATATGCTAAAAACTTAAAATAGACAAATATAATATATTTATAATTATTTTTTATAAAAATAATAATTAGAAAATATAAATATTTTATGATTTGGTCAAAAAGTTATTTTTTATGATGTAAATAGATTGAAATATTCTTAAAAAAAATTATATAAATGGTAGTCTTTTAAAAGATAAATACAATGTATTCAACATGGAGGGGCAATCATTTTTCTTATTATTTTTTGGCTTAATTGCACTTTCCCCCTATCTTTTGCTAATTGTGCTATTTTGCACCCCCCTCTTTTTTTTGAGCGATTTTGCACCCCATCTTTTTGCCCCTTTTCTGGTTAGATGGACCTTTGTAACACCCATACTAGACGTATCTAGAAAGTCTAGAAAGTGTGATAATTTAGTATTGGATACATTAAAGTTTACAACTATAAAAACTTCGAATAAATATTATACATCAATACGCGCTCGTACAAAATGATACATCACCTTTTGTCTAAAATAATAACAAATACATCTTTGAAATTCCATATCCATTCCGCAGCGTGTACGAACGAGCATTTGCTGAAATATCCATCCGGCAACTAACTTGACGTCCAACCTGTTTATCTGAAACAAATAAGGATTGGAATGAGACATAATGTCTCAGTGAGTTCCACCTAATCCTAGGCTATAGGCAACCTCAGGGGAAACCTACGGTCGCCACGTGTCTACTTTACAACCTGCCGGTTGATTATACGTGTGTGGGGACTTGCATGCTTAGACGATTGTGCATACTAGGACCGTCATAAAATCATCTTACTTATTATAGGCTTACTACCATCATATGTGTCATGGCGGTCAAGGGATCCTAGGACCACTATCTCATGATACGTTAAACGCATCAAGACTATACTTAACATATTCATGACACCATTCCTAAACCGGACGATTAGGGAAACCTAGGTTCGTCATCGGCATTACAT
The DNA here is from genome assembly GCF_051527215.1 of Medicago sativa. Classification (NCBI taxonomy): domain Eukaryota; kingdom Viridiplantae; phylum Streptophyta; class Magnoliopsida; order Fabales; family Fabaceae; genus Medicago; species Medicago sativa. The sequence continues at coordinate 31,435,496 of NC_140755.1, read as the reverse complement.
TCCTTACTTAACTTGTACTTGTACTTAACATAATCATGCATGAGTTCATTTGTGATCATAATCATAGCCATATCATACATATACGCATCTAAGTTCATTACTCATTATGTTAGCGTTGAACAAACATTATTATCTTGGTTCATTTTACGGAGAGCCCCGGGTGGAGTAACCCCGAGAACAATCCCATCATGACCGATGTACGTACATCGGACTCCCTCGGTGTCGTGCGGTTCCCTTGTGGCTTGAACCGTTCCCCTTGAGTCGAGAACCTCTCGTATCCCCCTGACATGGATAACAAGAGACACGAGCACCGCCATGCGGTTATAATCTTAGTCTTATCCTCGTGAAAGATTAAACCTAATCATACATGCGAGTTACCTCGGAACCTTGGTCGATCCGATTAAAGGTAAACTCATACTTGTTCATGGGCGTAGAAATATTCTTCGCAATCTAACTTACATAGTCATTCATGATTAACATTCTAATTCTCGACAACTAGTCGAGGCTCTAGTTCATTCCCTTACTTAAGGAATATTTTGCTACCCGATTCTTATCGTATTAACTCTGATTTACCATGCTTTACTATACTTGCCAAATACTTGTTTAGTTTATAAGAAAATATCCTTTTCAACTTTAACAATGAGGATCTTGGTTTGAGGGGTTTTACATTTGTAAAAAGACACCTCGGAGAAAACCGCCTCGCGAATCCCCTCGCCTGCCAAAAGCAAGCAAAACAGTGAGATGCCTCACTGTCTTACTCTCCATGGCGAGTAGATTTGCTGGGGAGGCGAGCAGCAGCTCGCAGCTGCGAGTTGGGGGCGAGCAGGACCCCCAGTTCGGCCCTCTAGCTCGCCTAGCAAGCTATTTGCTCGCCGTGGCGAGCTGTGACAGTCCAGCAACCTCAAAATTGATATTTTTGACTTAAAATCCTCAAACCAAGAATCTCCAAGTGTTATATGACCCTTAGGATCATTACAAACCTATAAAACAGTCATGGAACAAGTACATACAAGTATAGCAAGCATGGCAAGAAAAAGGGGCAACTAACTTACACTTTAAACCCTAAAATTCATATAGTTTCCTTACATAAATAAAACACATAAACCAAGGGTGGTAAGCTATCTAAGGAACTCACCTTGCAAGTTCTTAAAGCAATTCCAAGCCTCAAGCTCAAGCAGGTATCATCTTCCCTTTACAACCAACCCTAGTTTGCTATCTTGTTTCCAAAGCTTCATGCTAACCAAGAAAGACAGCCCATACTCTAGCCCATGCTCCAACTCCCACTAGTTGCTTCCAAATTGCCATACATACCATAAACATCATCAACCCACTCCTTGATTCTCTTGGAACCCTAACTCTTGATCTTGACCCCAAGTTGACATCACACTTCAAAACAAACTCAAGGCCCTAGCTTCTTGTTCCATGAACTTATGAAGACTAAAACAACTCATATTTCAAGTTCTAACTTTGCCAAACCAAAACCCTAGTTTCATGGAGGAGAGGAGAAACAAAGAAATCAAACCAATTACACACTTCCTTAAGCTTAAGGGATCATAAAAGATCATATAATGAAATCTTACCATGAGAAGATGAAGTTTCATGAAAGGTTGTTGAAGAGGAGAAGAAGTAGTGAAATCTTCCAAAGTTTCTAGTTGTTCTTGAAAGAGGATGAGAAGGAAACCATGATGTATGATCCATCACCAACTTAAGAATCCATGGGGAAGAAGATTTGATGATTTGGTGAGGTAGGGAGAGAAGAGGTAGGCCGATGGTTAGAGAGAAGAGAGAGCAAAACTCTTTTCTCTAACCTAGAGAGAGAAAGAAGTTGAACAATGATATATTTTGGGCCTTTTTCCAAATAAATATCCTTTAACGCGCAATTACCATAATGCCCCTGCCTCAGGCGTGCGATATCTGACTCTGATATTTATTACGTAATGAGCTGACATCACATAATAAATATTTTCCACTACACTAATTGAGCATAAACTTTAATCCTCTGACACGATCGACTGGTAAAATTCCGATACTGACAGGCGGGATATTACATTCTACCCCCCTTAAAAAAAATTTCGTCCTCGAAATTTAGAGATCACTTAACATGTGACAAGTTCAAACATAACTTATTCTTACGGCATATTGGACCAGATATCTCGGATCCATAGCTCACCTGCTTGGGGTAAATCATTCATATAGGTAACTTATCATTATCTAGAACACTCAGGACTTGCCTTTCAACTGGAGTCTCACCAGAATCCAGGTTTGCCCTGCAGTGCTCAATTGCATCGTAAACTTTTCATTGTGTAGTCACTTAGCTCATACATAATCTATCTTATGCAACTTGAGACACCTGTCTCTTACTTACATTACTTACCAGACGATTCCACGAATCTCCTTTCAGAGTCTTAGGAAAATCTTCTGATCTCATTATGATCTCATTGCACCCGAATCCATTGGTAACTCATATAACTTAGTATAAATAAGCGACTTAAAATTTTGCCATTATACTTGACATTCGATAACCGGTCTCTTAGTTCACATGCTCTTAAACTTTCTGACTAAAACCATTTGCACTTGAATATCCTTAACATATACTTGTACGTCTCAGATGTCCTTTTTGAGAACATTGCTATCCATTTCGTCAAACTTTATTTTCCATTGTGCTTTACATACCTTCAAATGCCACACACTGTTAGATAATAACGATACTTGTTCTATCTTTTTACTTTAAGAAATTTTATAAACATTGGTATACGGATTCTTGGAATGAATATATGTATTTCCTTTTTAAAGAAAACATTTTGAATCCAAACCGATAATGGTACTGCAAAACCACCGGACGAGTTTCTATGTTTGGAAAAAGGTTGAATCTCGCCCGAGCTCGCCACTGACGAGTTGGTCTGGAAGTCCTCACGTCTTAAATGAACTTACTCACTTATGGCGTGTGTCATCGGTTTCAGAAAATAAAAATATCATGTTTTTAGAATAATTCGTTTCCAAGTCCCTTAATACCCATTTTCACTTTAAAAGTTGAAAAATCTTGGTTTGGCACCATCCAAGCAAGTATCGTCATCATTTAACAATCATGGCATCGGAGAGTATGAATCTCATCATACATAACTCATAAATCGTAATTCCTTCCGTGATAAAATTCTTAAACTTCGAAAGTGGATTCTTTTCTATTCCTTCTTAATTATATGTATGCTTCAGACACATATTTCTGTATAATTTATACCATGTAGGATCCTTGATCCACATATCAATATTTAGCTCCCTTATTTCCAGAATACTGAACTGGATTCTTCAGAACATCATATTCAAACATTGCTTGGGTATTGTTACCTTCACCCATATGGCACTTATTCTTCAGATACCGATCACATCACATGATGCCTTGATCATCACTTTGAATCACAAGAAAGAACTTTCTAAATCTTACATGTATTTTCTCTTGTCAGAACACGTACCCTTTCTATCCGATTAGCAATTCTTGTACGTGCTCGACATCACCATTAAGTAACCTGATTACTACATTATAGTGACTCCAACCTCTCCAATTTAGTTAGGTGAAAACACATCCATATATCTTTACCTTATCCATTTCTGACTGCATAAGTCTGGTTACTTAATTAATGTTTCAAGAACTATTCGCTCGTCTCATAATGCTTCTCATTAGGCTTCTTTATAATTAACAACTTAACCGGTTCACTTCCGTTGCACTTCTCTGATTCCCATCAGTTGGTTTTAACCAATACTCTATTATATTGAGACGAGTGAAACTTCTCATTCCTTTTCTTATACTTTACATACTTACTAGAAGACTTACCTTCTGTCGTATCATTACCATCCTTAAATTAATCCCTGAGCAAATCTCGAATTTCCATAGCATGCTCATATTGCACATCGTGCATACTTTTCTTGAACTTCCTACTTTGCATCTTCGTTTCTCGCATGCTATGCTTTGCTTAATCTTACCAATGCTAGCTCGTTAATTTTCTTCTTGAAGAAAACTTCATAAATTTGCACACGGATCATAGGTATTGATGTTTCTTTATTATATATTTAAAATATTGAATTTTGGGTCCCAGTCGTTACCATAAAATTCATGGAACGAGTTGATAACACAAAAATGCCATCAAATCTTGTTCCAAGTGTTTTAAATTATTTTACATAAATCGTAACCGACCAGTACCTACAGAATTCCATTTAAAATTTATGAACACCAACTCCGATCACCCATATGCATATATCTTTTCTAAAATCTTATAAACTTTGCAAATATTAAATTCGTCATGGGAACGAGCCTTAGTAAATTAATTAAGCAAATCATAGATTCGAGGGGTAATTAATACTACATAAAATCTGAGAATCTTGTGATCTAACATATCTCCTCACCACCTTAACTTCTTACTTCATGTCCGTTCCATATACAAGAATCTCTAAACACTTAGTCTAAACTCCTTTAAACTCTTGACACGTTAATCTCCAAAGTTACCTTAAACTGAATCGGTTCCGTTAATGGTTGTTCATGCTCTTTTTCCTTTGAAAACCTTAAGTTGTAATGTGTATTCATTACTCAATGTTATAAAAAGTGTTTATTGCAAAAAGGTTGTGAAGACAACTCTCCAATAGTCACTACGGACCCTTGAGACGAACTAACAGTTTTCAAAAAAAAAAACTAAAAATGTCGCCCCAGGATCGCTATCAGCGAAATCCTCTGGAGTAATTTCGCTCATGGCGATAATTTCGCTATTGGCGAGTTTCTTCAACTCAGTTTTCTGGAAAACGTGTTTTTCGTAAAAATCTTATTTCTCAAGCAATCCAATGCACATTATCCATCTTTAACATCATTAAGGTATTCTATAACATATGCATGACAAACTTTAACTTCATTCGGTACAATTGTCGGCTCATCAGAAATTAACGCCTTAATCCTGATATCATAAAATATCCACATAAAATCTTAACTTAACCTGCTGCGAACGGTTTGACTTGTTTCTCTGCCGACTCGCTCGGCACTCCAACATTAGAGCCTTATCCTATCTGGGCATTCAAATCTTTGGCTTCATTCACATACCTTTAACCCTGAGAACTTCTAAATTTCATCAACATATGTCGACTTCTTCTTATCTTGCAACCTCGTACTTACATTCCAGAATATTTATTTCCTTTCCATAACACAGTCTTGCTCCAACAACGACTCTTACCGAATCTCCCGGTCATTTTAGACATTTCCAAAATCTTCATTTACGGGTATACAAAAATATATTTAACAACTTCCCAAACGTTGTCGGATTAATCCATCTTAACATTACCTTGCATTCCCGGAGAAATCAAACTTAACCGGATTAGTTCACCGGCCACCATCTGGCACGGTTAGGTTCTTATCATTCTTACTACGAGTTCTACCTTCTCAAGTCATCCTCATCACATACTTCGTTCCTCCTGGGTCCTATTCAACTCTCAGGCATCTATCCTAATCGTCGAATGCTAAGTTGAGTTGATCAGGCTCAACTAACAACGACAATTAAAACATTTACCTGGAACCCAATGGTCCCACCTCCTTAGTTGTAACTTAATGACCCAAGGCACGGTCTGAATTGACCTGCTCTGATACCAAATGTAACACCCATACTAGACGTATCTAGAAAGTCTAGCAAGTGTGATAATTTAGTATTGGATACATTAAAATTTACAACTATAAAAACTTCGAATGAATATTATACATCAATACGCGCTCGTACAAAATGATACAACACCTTTTGTCTAAAATAATAACAAATACATCTTTGAAATTCCATATCCATTCCGCAGTGTGTACGAACGAGCATTTGCTGAAATATCCATCCGGCAACTAACTTGACGTCCAACCTGTTTATCTGAAACAAATAAGGATTGGAATGAGACATAATGTCTCAGTGAGTTCCACCTAATCCTAGGCTATAGGCAACCTCAGGGGAAACCTACGGTCGCCACGTGTCTACTTTACAACCTGCCGGTTGATTATACGTGTGTGGGGACTTGCATGCTTAGACGATTGTGCATACTAGGACCGTCATAAAATCATCTTACTTGTTATAGGCTTACTACCATCATATGTGTCATGGCGGTCAAGGGATCCTAGGACCACTATCTCATGATACGTTAAACGCATCAAGACTATACTTAACATATTCATGACATCATTCCTAAACCGGACGATTAGGGAAACCTAGGTTCGTCATCGGCATTACATTCCTTACTTAACTTGTACTTGTACTTAACATAATCATGCATGAGTTCATTTGTGATCATAATCATAGCCATATCATACATATACGCATCTAAGTTCATTACTCATTATGTTAGCGTTGAACAAACATTATTATCTTGGTTCATTTTACGGAGAGCCCCGGGTGGAGTAACCCCGAGAACAATCCCATTATGACTGATGTACGTACATCGGACTCCCTCGGTGTCGTGCGGGTCCCTTGTGGCTTGAACCGTTCCCCTTGAGTCGAGAACCTCTCGTATCCCCCTGACATGGATAACAAGAGACACGAGCACCGCCATGCGGTTATAATCTTAGTCTTATCCTCGTGAAAGATTAAACCTAATCATACATGCGAGTTACCTCGGAACCTTGATCGATCTGATTAAAGGTAAACTCATACTTGTTCATGGGCGTAGAAATATTCTTCGCAATCTAACTTACATAGTCATTCATGATTAACATTCTAATTCTCGACAACTAGTCGAGGCTCTAGTTCATTCCTTTACTTAAGGAATATTTTGCTACCCGATTCTTATCGTATTAACTCTCATTTACCATGCTTTACTATACTTACCAAATACTTGTTTAGTTTATAAGAAAATATCCTTTTCAACTTTAACAATGAGGATCTTGGTTTGAGGGGTTTACATTTGTAAAAAGACACCTCGGAGAAAACCGCCTCGCGAATCCCCACGCCTGCCAAAAGCAAGCAAAACAGTGAGATGCCTCACTGTCTTACTCGCCATGGCGAGTAGATTTGCTGGGAAGGCGAGCAGCAGCTCGCAGCTGGGATTTGGGGGCGAGCAGGACCCCCAGTTCGGCCCTCTAGCTCGCCTAGCGAGCTATTTGCTCGCCGTGGCGAGCTGTGACAGTCCAGCAACCTCAAAATTGATATTTTTGACTTAAAATCCTCAAACCAAGAATCTCCAAGTGTTATATGACCCTTAGGATCATTACAAACCTATAAAACAGTCATGGAACAAGTACATACAAGTATAACAAGCATGGCAAGAAAAAGAGGCAACTAATTTACACTTTAAACCCTAAAATTCATATAGTTTCCTTACATAAATAAAACACATAAACCAAGGGTGGTAAGCTATCTAAGGAACTCACCTTGCAAGTTCTTAAAGCAATTCCAAGCCTCAAGCTCAAGCAAGCATCATCTTCCCATTACAACCAACCCTAGTTTTCTATCTTGTTTCCAAATCTTCAAGCTAACCAAGAAACACAACCCATACTCTAGCCCATGCTCCAACTCCCACTAGTTGCTTCCAAATTGCCATACATACCTGTCGCGTCATTTTTCGGAGATCAAGGCTATTTGATTAGTGTTTGACTCACTACATTTATTTCACGACCGAACATTTAATTTTTTAAGAAAAGGGGAAAAAAGTTCAAACACCCCACATTTTGAAAAGATTTAGGGTTCGGGGGTTAGTTACATAAATGGAAGGTGTTAGCACCCTTTATGTCCGTAGTACTCTACGGGAACCTCTTGGTTTTATTTAATTAATGTGCTATAACTTACTTGCTTTTTGAAAAAAAAAAAATGGAATTTTGAAATGATTAAAAAAAAGACCTAATTATCTACATTTTATTGATTTGGAAGGACGAGTGTCCTCTGCCTACGTACCCGTGAGGGATCAAAACCTCGTAGTTCGGGGTTACAAAAACTGACGTTTGTTTGGTTGTGTGTTTTTTATTAGTTTGAAAAAGGTTTTTAAAATGGAAAAGCCAAATGGCAAAATGAATTTGTTTGTGGTTTTTATATTAGAGAAAAATGACTTGAAGTATGATTAAATTGATTGAAGTTTAATTAAGGAAAGAAAATAAAAAGGACGTCACTTGATTTAAGATCAAGGTTTATTTAAGAAAAATATTTTTGTGATTTTTGGTATATGCATTTTTTTGTTGTTTTTGAAATGATAACTATACTAAAATTTACGCTAACGGAGCATAAAAGAATAAATGCGTAGGTATTTCGTAGTGACGTTGGATCACCACGAAAACCTTTAACCTAATCTAGAAACAAAATAAAAGGCATACACACACACACGCACACATGCACCTAAACTATTACAAGAAACCTATTAATACATTCTAAGGTCTGCATAAAAATAAATAAATTACATGAAAGCCTATTTTTTTTTTTAACAATCTAAATGGTGTGCGAGAAAAAACGGAAATAAATAAGTTACATTAGAGCCTAAATACATTCTAAATCAATGCGAGTAAAAAAATAGGAGACATGGAAGTAAATATGTGAATGCTGAACAAAAGATAACATGAAGAAAATAAAATGCTAAAGAAAAAATAAAATGTAACGGAAGTTTAAGATGCATGAAAACGATAAGAAACGAGATGCTGGGGGTGCAAGCAGTAAATAGGGAGTGTGAAAATTAAAAAGGACAGACTGGGCTTCAGAGAGGAGACAGGCGTGTGGGCCTATGGGGTTAACCAGGACCATTTGATCCTGATCAAAGGGGTCCTGGGGGCGCAAGTACACGTTAAGAGTGTAGGCACGCAGGCATGGGAATATTGTGGTTTATAAATAGGCTGTACAGCCTTTTCCTTTCATTTTTCCACAAATTTCTCTCTCCTTCTCTCGTATCCTTCTCACGCCTCTCTCTGTTATGTTCTTCTTTCATTCTTTTTATTTTATTTTTTACGATTTTCTTTCTTCTCCTAAATCCTTTCTTCTTCTTAATTTCAAAACTTCCATACCCAATATACTAACCCTGGATTCGACAGTTTAAAGAAAAAAAGAAAATCAATATCAATACCTTTTGTGTTTGTTCTTTTGCCAATTCGAGTTTTGAAGTTGCGGCTATTGGTACTGGAACGGTTGACTGCTGTTCGTTGATGCTGGAACGGTTGATTGGTGTGGATGGCTTCGACGGTCGTGATTTGACGCGGACAATCGTTTGTTGATGTGGATCGGTTGGTACGAATGACTTTGGTTTGAGGTCGGTTGGCTTGAGAGTTGTCGAGGCCAATTGGGATTTGGGTATTTGGATTAGTTTTTGGTTTATAGTGATAGTGTTGGAGGCCGATTTGGTTTGGTAGTGGTCCGTGAACGTGATTGATTCTGTCGTATTGCTTTGATGAGGATTCGGCTGTGTTGGTTTGATTTGCGGTGGTGAAAGTGAGCCTGAGTTGTTGGTTCCGTCCTTGTGAATGGTTTTGAGAGAAAACGACTTGCTATGATATGGTGTTGTGTGTCTGTGCTTCGGTTTTCTTGCGACTGTTACTGGTTTCAAATTCGGCACTTGTGAGAATACTGAAAAAGTGTTGGTGATATTGAAGGGGAATTGTTGTGAAATTGAGGATTTGATTGCAGGTTCGGATACTGGAAAATTGTGCGTTCTCAGATGAATTTTTTGGCCGCCTTTCTTTGTGTGCGCAGGTTCTTTATTTATAATGAAGGGATTTGAGTTTGGCAGAAAATTTGGTAACTTGGGGAGGAGAAGAAGCAAAGTTCGTTACAGGATTGATGATGAGACTGTGAAACACGCTTGACAGGTTGTGTTCATCCTTATGCTGAGTTTGTGGAACAAATGGGACTACGTTTTGGATTTGGACGGACAAAGAAATAAAATGGAATAATAATGAAAAGAGAAGATAAAGACTAACAAAAATAATAATAAAAAAAAGGATAAAGTTAGAAATAGAAAATTAACTAAAACAATAAATACATTTTTTTAAAACAAAATTTAAAGTTAATTAAAATTATTTTGAAAATTAGCTAAAAGATGGAAATAAAAAAAAAAAAAAAAAATGAACACTAAAGTGAGACGAGGGCCCGACTCGGAACCAAATATGAAGTATTTTAAAATACCTCTCTGCTGGATTTTTAACTGAAACACTAGATCGATTAGGGTCACGTGACGCGTGTCAGTGGGACCTTAGGTCAAAAATTGGGGTATGACAGATGCCCCTATTTAAGTTTCTTCGTCCGGAGATTTGAAGATGGAATCTTTAATTCGATCGGAGCGAAGAGACTTAAATACAAAGTACACCAATTTTGGACCTAAGATGCTATGAATGCTCGTGAAATGCTTGTATGAATGCAGGACGACAAATATGACTTGACTGAGACGAGAAACAAAAACGGGATACCCAAATTCGTTGAAGAATGGGATCCGACTCCGCTAGCGGGAATGTAGTTTCACTGGGGAAAATAATTGTCTACTATCGTGTTGATGATATGAAGACAAATGAAAGGAAACAAAATCTTGAACAGACACTGGGAATTTTGAAATGTATTTGTAAACTGATGGTTTGTAGAAACTGACACTTGAAGTTAAATTTGATTGGTGACATCTCTGAACCAGACACACTAAGGATGATACTTTTGTCATTCCGTCATCCGACAAAACGGGGAACGACACTTGAGAGAACAGAAATTGAGTGGCGTCTCGTCATCCGACATACCAGGAGATGACACTGTTGTCATTCCGTCATCCGATAAAACGGGGAATGATGACTTTGACCTTCCGTAATCCGACAAACCGGGGAATGAAACACTTGATATTCCGTGATCCGAAAAAAACGGGGAATGATGATTGATATTCCGTAATCCGACAAAACGGGGAATGGTGATTTGATATTCCGTAATCCGTTAAACCGGGGAATGAAACACTTGATATTCCGTAATCCGACAAAACGGGGAATGATGATTTGATATTCCGTAATCCGTTAAACCGGGGAATGGTGATTTGATATTCCGTAATCCGTTAAACCGGGGAATGAAACACTTGATATTCCGTGATCCGAAAAAACGGGGAATGATGATTTGATATTCCGTAATCCGTTAAACCAGGGAATGAAACACTTGATATTCCGTAATCCGACAAAACGGGGAATGCTAATTGATATTCCGTAATCCGACAAAACGGGGAATGGTGATTTGATATTCCGTAATCCGTTAAACCGGGGAATGAAACACTTGATATTCCGTAATCCGAAAAAACGGGGAATGATGATTTGATATTCCGTAATCCGTTAAACCGGGGAATGAAACACTTGATATTCCGTAATCCGACAAAACGGGGAATGAGATACTTGAGAAGATAAAGATTGAGTGACATCTCGTTTTCTGACAAAGCAGGGGACGTCACTTTTGTGAAAATAAAATGTGACCTCGAACTGTTCATTAGTTGGAACTGATCGTTTGAAACATGATGAAAGGTAAACTCAAGCGGTCCGTTGTTTGGAACTGGCAGCTTGAAACAAGACAAAAAGTAAACTCAAGCGGTCCGTTGTTTAGGACTGGCAGCTTGAAACAATTGAAGACTGAAACGAAAAGATATGACCAAACACTAGGTGACTGATGCAACCATGTATGAATTGATATTGTGTATATGTTGTGTATGAATATGTGAAAGTATTAATGTATGAATGTATAAATGTCTGAACGTAATTTGTATGACTGTACGAACTGTATATGACCGGTGAACTCGATGAGACATGACACGACAGGTAAGACGGGAGGCGGATTGACATCGCAGTACAAACACTCGACAAACTTCCTTGGAGATGATATTATTGTGAACCAATCGAGCCGTTGACGGTGTGAAACCTGGCACAAGGTAGCAACTGGTGAATAGCAACCGATGAATCTTGGGGAGAAAGCCCATTGTTTAACCAAAAGTCTGGAAGAAGTCACCATTTGTAAATCAGCGCGGAGTGCCTTTCCTCTGGCATGCTTCAACAGTCATATTTTTTTTTTGTATATATTTTTTTTTTTTTGAAAATCCCTAACTTTTGCCTGGACCGCCCTTTTGGGTTTTCAGTCCACCGGGAATATATTCCTTTTTTTGTGCCCCTAATTTTTGCCTGGGCTGCCCTTTCGGGTTTTCAGTCCACCGGGACGCTCTCTATTGCCTAAGCCGCCTTTTCAGGTTTTCAACTTAGCGAGCATTTATTTTTGTATTTCTTTTTGTTTTTTTTTTTTGACTGTGAAAGCATCTTGCTTGAAGCAGAGGTCCCCTTCATTGTGTTTAGACATGTTTCTCTTCCGGAATGTAACCGTTCTCGAGGCGGATGCTGATGTACGCTTCGACTACTTACAAGTTCAAAGAGAGTGCGTTTGTTGTTCACACTTTTCAAAAGATGTAAAAAAAGGTTTTTGTATTTTGAAAAAAAATTTTGCTTCAAGTATTGCCATCAAAAATAGAAGAAATTTGCAAATAGAATAAATGAGAGTTCCAAATAAATGGGCACAGGCTCGAATTTGATGAATTGAGTGGTGGCCTACCAATGGCATGGCTCCACGGATCTTTGAAAAAAATTGGAAAATAGTAAATATATGGGAAAGGTACATTGAACACAATAACCGTTATACTCCCTGACAACTTTGAATGCCCCAGTTCCGAGTCTTTGATCTGCAGATGCTTCGAATCGGAGGTTCTTTTTGACGACTGGATGCCCCAAGTGGACTGTGCTGACTGATGCAGTTACCTGTCATGATCCTTAACTTTTGCATAGATTGCCCTTTTGGGTTTCAATCTATCAGGATAATCATTTTTGTTCATGTCTCTAATTTTTGCCTGGACCGCCCTTTCGGGTTTTCAGTCCACCGAGACGCTCATTTTTGCCTAAGCCGCTTTTTAAGATTTGCGACTTACCGAGCTTTTATTTTTGACAGAGTATTTCTTGACTGCACCGACATTCATATGACGTGTGTGTTTGTCACCATCCGTAGTTGTAAGAGTCATTGCACATGGGCCTTCATAATTAGGTGTCCACTTGCCCCTGGAGTCTGGTTGGAAAGTAGTACAAAGTTCCCTTCTTGAAATTCATGGGGACGAACCTTTTTGTTAGAAACTTGTTTCAAACCTCTTTTGATATATTTGTACAAGGTCGTCATGAGTTTAGATTCGATCAAGCTTGGACTTTAGTAGAACTCCTATTAACGGGACTTCAACCTCCACGGGAAGCACTATCTCCATGTTGTATATTGGGGAAGGAGGGGGGGTTGCCCCTGTTTGAAATGTGTACTGAAGTACGATATCCGTGCGAGGCAACAGTAACATCTCATGCCAGTCTTTGTGAGTGACTGCCATCTTCTGATCAATGTTCTTGATTTTTGTTTGCAGCTTTGACGGCTAAGATGCCCCAGTATGTGAGAGATCTCGTCGGGAGTCTCCTCATTTTCCTTCTTCAGCTTCGGACACAGGGAACTCAAAGTTGGAAGAGAGTACATGGTTAACGTGTTCAACGGGTTTATTAATGCATGATTTGATTATCGATTTTGACAAGTGTATAAGTTATGATTATGCAGATATTTGAGAATGATTTTTTTTTTTTGTATTACCATTTTTCCAGAACAAAGCACAAAATAAAAACAAAGTCGGGATCAAAACGACCTTTTTATTAATGATGAAAATACTTAAAGCAAAAGCCCTACACAAGTTCACAGTCGTCTCGGGCAGAACGAAAGGATATTTTTTGAAAAACGAAAATCAATAAACACCACATTATTTGAACAAAGGAAATAGCTGAAGGAACAAACACAACGACACTGAAAGCGGCAAATCACTCCATACGTCACTAAAACTATGCACCACCACTTCAGAATGAGGTCCCGTGGTTCGGTATCATATTAGCTTTGCACATTTTGATTCAAGTCTGTGAAGGATAGGACCTTGGCTTCGACTAAATCTTGAACTGCATTCCTCAAGGCATAACAACGCTCAACATCGTGACCCGGTGCCCCTTGATGGAAGTCACATGAGAGATCGGCTCTAAAACCTGCTGGCAATTTTCTAGGCATCGGAGGAGGCGGCCTGGTCTGGACATAATTCCCTTCGAGCAAGGATGGGAGCAACTCAGCATACTTCATGGGAATCGGATCAAATCGTGTCCTTGGAGCCTGTTGTCGAGGTTGTTGATGTTGATACGGTTGTTGATCGGCATTGGGAACGGGTGTAATAGCGGCCACATGTTGATAGGCCGAATATTTTTGCTGAGGCCGCCCTTTCACCATACTAACCTCATGCTCTTTCTTTTTCGAACTACTAGCGGGGACACTTTCATTGATCAATCGTCCTTCTCGGACTCCTTCTTCTAGTCGTACACCCGTAGCAACCATCTCAGCAAAGTCCCTGGGGGTACTTCCGACCATATTCACGTAATAGAACTGACTGAGAGTTTTAAAAAAGAGCTTGGTCATCTCCTTCTCTTCTATGCGCGGGCTGACTTGGGCAGCAGTATCCCTCCACCGCTGGGCATACTCTTTGAACGTTTCTTTGTCTCCCTGAGTCATAGCTTGTAGATCACTTCGATCTGGGGCCATATCCACATTGTAACTGTATTGCTCCACAAAAGCATCACACAGATCTTGAAAAGTTTGGATATTTGTTTTATCTAGATTCATGTACCATTTTGAGGCAGGACTAGCCAAACTTTCATGGAAGAAATAGATAAGGACTGAATCATCCTTGGAATAGGCAGACATTCTTCTCACATACATTGTTAGATGTTCCTCAGGACAGGATTTTCCCTTATACTTCTCGAAGTCCGGTACCTTGAACTTGTGGGGTATTTGAACATTTGGCACCAAACAAAGATCATAAGCAGTCTTCCCAAATACTTTCTTCCTGTGGAGGGCTCTCACATCTCGCTGAATTTCATCATATTTTTGCTGCAAGTCATTCACTCTATCATAGGCTTCCATATCCCCTGAATGGTAGATGGGCTCTTCTTCTTGTGGAATGGTATGCATCACAGGTGCTGAATAGGTCATAGTGACTGGAGGAGCTCTCATAGGAGGTGGAGGAACATGAGCTACATATTGATGGGTAGGCATCTGAGCTTCACAAGCAATGGGACGGAGTATTTCGCCAGCAGTAAGAGGCGGGAACCAGGGCACGGAACGTTGTGGAGCAGAGCACTCCGGAGTATCGGCACAAAACATCCATTCAGGGCCAATAGAAACAGTTTCGGCTTGAGTCCTGATAGGAGGAGCAGGAGGACGTGCTTGAGCAACCGTCAGTGTCTTCATCAATTCAGTCATTTCGTCCATCTTGGTCTGCATGGCTGCAATTTCCTCCCGAAGCAATTGATTTTCTTGCTCGAGAAAATCCATCTTTTCTTTATGATTGCTCGAGTGTTGTACATGCGAGTTGATTTCAGACGAGGACGCCATGACACTTTCGAGGTGGGTTGACCTTTTATGGAAGAGAAAAATTTGTGAGACTCAGAATTGAGACTATGAAATGCAGAATGATGCATGATGCTTTATGCAAAAATAGACACAATTTTTTTTTTTTTTTTGAAGGACTTGTCAAAGTAATTGTAAACATCATACGGAACATTGTTTCATTTGATAATTTGAAGATATCACGAACAGTTTCCTTTTTAAAAGTAAAAGCAAAGTTAAGGAAAAAGTCCCTCACAAAGCTAAAGTCTAGTTAAGACTTTTGAAAATGTATTTCTTGGTGTCCCTCTTTATAAGGTTCATACATATGATGTTTACAAGACGACTTATTTAAGTCCTTCGATGTTTTGATGAGAAAAAGTTTTTATGAATGAATGCATGTATGCATGGTGAGGTTAAGTCCACAATGTTGGAGTTAAGGGTAATAACGCCATTCGGTAAGGACTATGGTTTCATTTGCACTTGTAACAAGGGTTCTACCAAGTTCCCAAATTACAACTACCCTTATAAATATATCGGTGTATAGGAATGCTCCTAGTCCAATATCATCCACAAGGAAGTCTAGTTTGAGTGTAGTATCGCGTGTCAACTAAAGTCAAGAATGCTCTTGGTTTAGCCACCGCACTACGTCCTAAAAAGGCCAAGATGGGTTAAGGGTTACTAAGGTCCACGGCTTCGACGGACACTCACATTGAAAGTAATAACGTCGACATGAATGCTCATGACAACAAGAGTACTACCTTCCGCGAGGCCTCCACCGAGTAGGGTTATCACATGTGCACATGGTCCAAGAATGCTCTTGGTATGACACTATGATTATACCCCGTCCTATCTTATGTTTCTCTCAAGTCCGGGTTAGGACTTATCTCACCACTCACGTTAAAAGAAGGGAGAAAGAAGGAGAAGGGAGAACATATATATACAGGTATTTCCATTTTTGATTTTTTTTTTTTTTTTTTTAAGCAAGTTATAGCACAACATTTAAATAAGACCAAGTTAGGCTCAACCCTCTTAGGGGGCCCCCAGCGGAGTCGCCATTTCTGTCGCGTCATTTTTCGGAGATCAAGGCTATTTGATTAGCGTTTGACTCACTACATTTATTTCACGACCGAACATTTAATTTTTTAAGAAAAGGGGAAAAAAGTTCAAACACCCCACATTTTGAAAAGATTTAGGGTTCGGGGGTTAGTTACATAAAGGGAAGGTGTTAGCACCCTTTATGTCCGTAGTACTCTACGGGAACCTCTTGGTTTTATTTAATTAATGTGCTATAACTTACTTGCTTTTTGAAAAAAAAAATGGAATTTTGAAATGATTAAAAAAAAGACCTAATTATCTACATTTTATTGATTTGGAAGGACGAGTGTCCTTTGCCTACGTACCCGTGAGGGATCAAAACCTCGTAGTTCGGGGTTACAAAAACTGACGTTTGATTGGTTGTGTGTTTTTTATTAGTTTGAAAAAGGTTTTTAAAATGGAAAAGCCAAATGGCAAAATGAATTTGTTTGTGGTTTTTATATTAGAGAAAAATGACTTGAAGTATGATTAAATTGATTGAAGTTTAATTAAGGAAAGAAAATAAAAAGGACGTCACTTGATTTAAGATCAAGGTTTATTTAAGAAAAATATTTTTGTGATTTTTGGTATATGCATTTTTTTGTTGTTTTTGAAATGATAACTATACTAAAATTTACGCTAACGGAGCATAAAAGAATAAATGCGTAGGTATTTCGTAGTGACGTTGGATCACCACGAAAACCTTTAACCTAATCTAGAAACAAAATAAAAGGCATACACACACACACACGCACACATGCACCTAAACTATTACAAGAAACCTATTAATACATTCTAAGGTCTGCATAAAAATAAATAAATTACATGAAAGCCTATTTTTTTTTAACAATCTAAATGGTGTGCGAGAAAAAACGGAAATAAATAAGTTACATTAGAGCCTAAATACATTCTAAATCAATGCGAGTAAAAAAATAGGAGACATGGAAGTAAATATGTGAATGCTGAACAAAAGATAACATGAAGAAAATAAAATGCTAAAGAAAAAATAAAATGTAACGGAAGTTTAAGATGCATGAAAACGATAAGAAACGAGATGCTGGGGGTGCAAGCAGTAAATAGGGAGTGTGAAAATTAAAAAGGACAGACTGGGCTTCAGAGAGGAGACAGGCGTGTGGGCCTATGGGGTTAACCAGGACCATTTGATCCTGATCAAAGGGGTCCTGGGGGCGCAAGTACACGTTAAGAGTGTAGGCACGCAGGCATGGGAATATTGTGGTTTATAAATAGGCTGTACAGCCTTTTCCTTTCATTTTTCCACAAATTTCTCTCTCCTTCTCTCGTATCCTTCTCACGCCTCTCTCTGTTATGTTCTTCTTTCATTCTTTTTATTTTATTTTTTACGATTTTCTTTCTTCTCCTAAATCCTTTCTTCTTCTTAATTTCAAAACTTCCATACCCAATATACTAACCCTGGATTCGACAGTTTAAAGAAAAAAAGAAAATCAATATCAATACCTTTTGTGTTTGTTCTTTTGCCAATTCGAGTTTTGAAGTTGCGGCTATTGGTACTGGAACGGTTGACTGCTGTTCGTTGATGCTGGAACGGTTGATTGGTGTGGATGGCTTCGACGGTCGTGATTTGACGCGGACAATCGTTTGTTGATGTGGATCGGTTGGTACGAATGACTTTGGTTTGAGGTCGGTTGGCTTGAGAGTTGTCGAGGCCAATTGGGATTTGGGTATTTGGATTAGTTTTTGGTTTATAGTGATAGTGTTGGAGGCCGATTTGGTTTGGTAGTGGTCCGTGAACGTGATTGATTCTGTCGTATTGCTTTGATGAGGATTCGGCTGTGTTGGTTTGATTTGCGGTGGTGAAAGTGAGCCTGAGTTGTTGGTTCCGTCCTTGTGAATGGTTTTGAGAGAAAACGACTTGCTATGATATGGTGTTGTGTGTCTGTGCTTCGGTTTTCTTGCGACTGTTACTGGTTTCAAATTCGGCACTTGTGAGAATACTGAAAAAGTGTTGGTGATATTGAAGGGGAATTGTTGTGAAATTGAGGATTTGATTGCAGGTTCGGATACTGGAAAATTGTGCGTTCTCAGATGAATTTTTTGGCCGCCTTTCTTTGTGTGCGCAGGTTCTTTATTTATAATGAAGGGATTTGAGTTTGGCAGAAAATTTGGTAACTTGGGGAGGAGAAGAAGCAAAGTTCGTTACAGGATTGATGATGAGACTGTGAAACACGCTTGACAGGTTGTGTTCATCCTTATGCTGAGTTTGTGGAACAAATGGGACTACGTTTTGGATTTGGACGGACAAAGAAATAAAATGGAATAATAATGAAAAGAGAAGATAAAGACTAACAAAAATAATAATAAAAAAAAGGATAAAGTTAGAAATAGAAAATTAACTAAAACAATAAATACATTTTTTTAAAACAAAATTTAAAGTTAATTAAAATTATTTTGAAAATTAGCTAAAAGATGGAAATAAAATAAAAAAAAAAAATGAACACTAAAGTGAGACGAGGGCCCGACTCGGAACCAAACATGAAGTATTTTAAAATACCTCTCTGCTGGATTTTTAACTGAAACACTAGATCGATTAGGGTCACGTGACGCGTGTCAGTGGGACCTTAGGTCAAAAATTGGGGTATGACAATACCATAAACATCATCAACCCACTCCTTGATTCTCTTGGAACCCTAACTCTTGATCTTGACCCCAAGTTGACATCAAACTTCGAAACAAACTCAAGGCCCTAGCTTCTTTTTCCATGAACTTATGAAGACTAAAACAACTCATATTTCAAGTTCCAACTTTGCCAAACCAAAACCCTAGTTTCATGGAGGAGAGGAGAAACAAAGAAATCAAACCAATTACACACTTCCTTCAACTTAAGGGATCATAAAAGATCATAGAATGAAATCTAACCATGAGAAGATGAAGTTTCATGAAAGGTTGTTGAAGAGGAGAAGAAGTAGTGAAATCTCCCAAAGTTTCTAGTTGTTCTTGAAAGAGGATGAGAAGGAAACCATGATGTATGATCCATCACCAACTTAAGAATCCATGGGGAAGAAGATTTGATGATTTGGTGAGGTAGGGAGAGAAGAGGGAGGCCGATGGTTAGAGAGAAGAGAGAGCAAAACTCTTTTCTCTAACCTAGAGAGAGAAAGAAGTTGAACAATGAGATATTTTGGGCCTTTTTCCAAATAAATATCCTTTAACGCGCAATTACCATAATGCCCCTGCCTCAGGCGTGCGATATCTGACTCTGATATTTATTACGTAATGAGCTGACATCACATAATAAATATTTTCCACTACACTCATTGAGCATAAACTTTAATCCTCTGACACGATCGACTGGTGAAATTCCGATACTGACAGGCGGGATATTTCAACCTTCTTGTGTTTAATTGCACTTTTGCCCCCTATATTTTTGCCAATAGTGCGATTTTGTACCCCCTCTTTTTTTTTGAGCGATTTTGCACCCCATCCTTTGCCTCCTTTCCCCTCTTTTAATGATGATTTTGAACAAAACACAATTGGCAAAAAATGGGGTGCAAAATCGCTCAAAAAAAGAGGGGGTGCAAAATCGCACAATTAGCAAAAGATATGGGGAAAGTATTTTTTTATTATAAAAGTCAAAATAATTGTATTAAAAAAATCAGGAGGGGGCCTTTACTCAATTACATGCGAGGGGGTTTAAACAAAGGGATGCCTAAATTGTCCCTATAGAAAAAAGGCAAGATAAATGATATGTCAATTATTTAATTT
Source organism: Medicago sativa (assembly GCF_051527215.1). Lineage (NCBI taxonomy): Eukaryota > Viridiplantae > Streptophyta > Magnoliopsida > Fabales > Fabaceae > Medicago > Medicago sativa. The sequence continues at coordinate 31,415,280 of NC_140755.1, read as the reverse complement.
TTTTATCTTAAATTTTAGTTATTGGATGTGATTCACGTTCATTGGTTTTTTATTCAACCTCCATTATTTCAAATTCTTTGACTTTGGTCTTTTGTGAATTCTAACAATGGAAAAAGGGAGATGTATTATTTTGAGGTAACAAAAATATATACTTACTAGAAATTTTAAAATGATGTGATGTTTTATAATTCAGCTATTTTTTTTCATAAAATAATTAGGGCAAGGTTAGTGATTAGTGCTTCTTGAAAGTGTATTTTTCATCAAGAGAAAGATCACCGAAAGTTGTGATATGCCAAATCAACTGGTCTTCTATATTATTAACAAAGAATTACTTAAGAGTTACAAACACAGGTATAAACGGGGACCAGACCCAATCATCACAACCGATGTAATAAAGAAATCAATCAAAGAAGTAGACTTAAAATTACACAATGACCCAAAGCCAAGAAATACATTCAAAGGACTAAATTTTAAATTACATTAAATGAGTATGTTTCAAATTACAATTTGCAAACATTGATAATCAGGTAAATTCTCTTGGTACTTAGTCATCTTCTTAAGAAACTCAAACATGGTATCTTCACGGATCTCATCCAAAGGGAACCAAAACACCAACCACAATGAGCATCTATTTCATTGAAGTCAAAGACATCTAGGCAATGTTTCACAAATCGAGTGTTAACTCGCCGAGTTTGTCAAGTTTACGTTTTTAGGTACCAAAATCGTGTCAACTCGGAGGTAAACTCGATTTTTGGTAAAATCAGAATGTTTGACGAGTTTGACTCTAGTTAACTCGGTCAAACTCGGTAAACTCGAGTAAAATGAGGTAAACTCAGGTAAAATCGGAATGTAAGTTTAAATTTTTTTTCCTAAAAAAAAAAAAGAAGTTAAAATTTTTTGCATAGTTTTATTAACAACTTTGGGAACTTGTGAAACTTTCCTTTTTGGATGGTTAAGACTTAAAGAGACTTATGATTTTACAATTTGCAAGTTTATTTTGTATTTTGATGTTTAGTTGAACATAATACTTTATTATGGTGGTTGAAAACCTTTATAATTTACTCATATTTTGCACTATTGGATTATTTACAATATTATATTAGTTTACATATGTCATGTAAATAATAAATTTTATTTAATTTTAATTTTAGGTAAACTCGTACAAGTTTTCAAGTCGAGTTTACCTAGGCAAAATGAGTTGAGGTAAACTCTCGAGTTGTAAAACATTGCATCTAGGAACTGTAGGAATTTTTTATTATTTTAATTGTTCAATTTAAAGTATCATTATTATATTAATTATTATTAATTATTATTTACTTTGTTGACCGGGTAATCATACTTATTTCTAATAGGAATAACAATGTTAAGAAAATGTGCCAACCCTAATCCTGATGATTTTGGCTCCAAATTGTTATGGCCGTTAGATGAATCTATGTTGATCTCCACACAATCCATTTGTTCCCAATAAACACGTCTTTCAATTTCAACTCACAACTGCATTGGTAACATACACACGGTTCCAATTACCAATAAACATCTTCCTGACTGCATTGAGACTCTGATTTCCCATTCCTGCACCGCCGTTTTCCTCCTCACAGGTAATCTCAGCGCCACCTTCCCCCGATGGCATCACCTCCTTCTTCCGGCAACGTCATAGGCATCTATTCTAACGTCTTCTATCCTTCAATTTTACCTCCATTCGGTTTTCTCTCAAAATCCTAACTCGATTAGGTGAATCACCTACCTCGATTTGGTTTGCTCTGATCGATCACCGTTCATCGTGGTTTGTCTCATCGGTTTCGCATCTTCGTCCTCCGTTGCTGTCAAAGGTAAACTCTGTTAAAATGCCTTGCTTTCTTTTTTTCACCTTGGCTTTTCATGTTGAAAAAAATGGTTGAGTTGTAGTGATTTTTTGTATTGAATTATGTTGATTTCCAGCTTCTGAGATTTGTCTTCCTAATTTTTGTGTCTACTGTCACAACATGTCTTTCTTAGGCTGCTGAGAATGATGGCAACTTTTCAATTCAAAGCATAACAAGGTAGGCTCTCTAAAATTTATCCTCTTAGTTTTGTATCAAAGGAATCAATGATTTGATAAAATCAATTTTGACAGCTTCTCATACTGAATAGCTTAACAGATTATATAAGTAATATATGAATTGAGTTTCAATGCAACTTTATATCATAATTTTCACAAATATTGAATCTATTTTATTATCGCAAATTCAAATCGCACGCAATTTGAATAATCTGATGGGTACAACAATATTAGCCTAACACAACAATTGGTGTTGAGTTTGTGTTGGAACATTTGTGGAAATTGAGTAAAAAGACTAAACACATATTCCCATGTTGGGTAGAACTAGTGTTGTGTGAATTGAAAAAAGTGGAAGTCCCACATCGGATGGGACACACACATTAGTAGTGTTTATATAGTGGGGGTGTACCTCTAATAGGGGTACATAACTATGTGAACAAAGCAAGCACTAGAGGAAAAATATATATATTGATATATATATTTTATTATTTGGAAATGATAAATTAAATATTAATTTAATCATTATTAGAAAGTGTTTTCTTAGTCCAATATTTTGGAACGCAATCTAGAATATTTCGGAACACAATCTGAAATATTTGGGTAGGCAATCTAGTGTATTTTAGTACTTGATCTGAAATATATTTTGATACATAATATGATATATTTTTGTACTCAGTATAATATATTTTGGTACTCAATTGAGATATTTTTGTACTAGATCTAATATGTGAATTACTTAATCACAAAGTAATGTATTATTTGTTCCCAAAGTTTCTCTTATTAGTTGCGAATTTTCTCTATAAATAGAGAGATCACACAGTGCATTCTACACACCGAAATTCACAGTTGATGATTCCTGTGTTTTTCCTCTCTTCTCCCTCCTTCGACTTGTGTTGACAAGTCCTTCTCCTTTTTCTACTCCTTTCTGTCCCTTCGGAATTAAGAGTGTTTTTAAGACCATATAGTCCTTTTTCGGTATATTGTCCCTTTGGAATCAAGAATGGTCTTAAGAGCATAGTCTCTTCAATTATTAATGTCTTTTTAGAATAAATAATATTTTAACATCATAGTCCCTTTTCGGTATAATAAGAATGATCTTAAACATATATATTCTTCTTCAATTCATGGAGAAGTTAGATGTTAGAATGGTGGTAACACCATATTTGAGTGTTATATTTGAGTGGTCTCAGCACCATAATAGAGTGGTCACATCACCATATTGGTTTCAGTATTAAAAGAGTGGTCTTAGTACCATATTGAAGGTGTAATTCTCGAACGGTTTTCTACAGTGCAGTAGTTAACCGCGCACAGTTGTAGCTGAGCTTGTTTTATCCTGGAAGCGGCGTGGTTGATAGTCTGTCTTGCACAATTTTGGGCAATGCCACGAAACGTCTTAAAGAGAGCGACCTGGTCGTGACTCAACCTAGTAACAACTTCGGTAGAAAATAAAATTTGGAAAACCAAAATACAAAAGTTCAAAAACAACAGTTTGCTTCTCTGTGTCATGGGTTTTAGCAGGCTATTGAATGTTGTGTTACTTATTTTTACAAGTGACCATGTTTCAGGAATCACATTGTGGCATTGTGTATCAACTAGCAAGGTAATTCTTTTTACATAGCAAGATTTACAGCAGACATGGTCATGTAGATTAGATCATTTGCTCATTTTTCTAAAAAATTATATTTTTTCTATTCTCTAATCTTTATCTTATTCATTTATGCTTTCAATTTCTGTAATGTGATTGTGTGCTATTGATTTACGTCCATTGTTGAAATGGTTCTTTTATCATGATTTTGGTGTCATTTCTATTTAACGTTGTAGTCGTTTCAAATATATAAACTTTATTTTGTAATTTTTCATCCTTGCATATAGTGGTACTTGGGTGTGGTTTTTCAATACCTTCATTTTGCATGTAATAGAAAACTAAATGTGATAATACTTTGTTAGTTATTTAAAGTTTTTTTGTTCGTTTAAATTTATAGCAACGATGGGTATTTCAATTGTGAACTATTAACTTCCATATTAATTTGATTTGATGTAAGTTTTATTGAGTGAGGTTATCATGTAGTATTTCATTTTAAGCCGTTTTTTTCTTCTTCTAAATTTTCTTGAAAGGCATACTAGGATGATTTTCATTTCTATATTGTATTTTTATCAAGTTCTTTTGTGAAATACCAATCATACCAGTGTCTTCATCTTCCGAATTTTCACAAGTATCTATCGAAAAATGGTCTTTAAATTCAGTTGAGTAACGAAAATGGCGATCGCATCAATACTACATCAAATATAGTATACAAAAAGATTTTTCAATATGTGTACACATTCTTCGCTGAAGTAATAAAATAATCTTGCGATTTATAGTATTCTTTATTCAAAATAATTAGTGAAGGAATGTATTGCAGTACAATATTTTGCAAAGATGTATATGACCCATGCGGCAGCACGGGTGGAAGTTCTAGTATCACTATATGCACATTAGCTTTACAATACACGTTGTCATTAACTCACCTATCCAATCCTTATTATTTGGATTACGGTTATGCTTACCAAACTAATGGCCACGTCCTAATCGAGTTCTTAATCATTATAAGAGTAAGGGTTGAACGAGAGTTACAAGGGGACTATTCATGTTGTAAGCTATCCAAATATACCATACGTACACATAATATCATGAGTAAATTATAAGGAAATTAAGTTCCGTTGAGCATCGAAAAGTAGTTCCTGAGACCTTGCTAACTCACGTGCGGTGTTAGCAAGAAGTGATTGTTGTATCCTGAAGGGTATTAGCTATGAGACCTACCGCATCGGATGACTAATCCGGGGTGGCAAAATACTCTTAAGCCAAGTGCATCGCACACCTCAGTCAATAATTGATATGTTTCTATTCTCTATTTAACTTGATGAAGAGTCATGTTTATTTTGTGCTTATAGTTGTGTTTGATTTATTATTTATGATGATTTTATGTCTAATTTTTCCAACAATTACATCTCCTCCCACGACCTCTATTTCATTGTGTTGGTCACTCTTCGTATGAGCATGAAGGATAGGAATCGTTTGATCATTCCGTTTTCCTTTCCTCTCATCGGAGTCATATATTCCGGGGGCCTCGACCCCCCATCAGCACGCACAATGACCCCCGGGTCAGGTATGTTCATTATGATATGCCAAATTAACTGGTATTCTATATTATTAACAAAGAATTACTTAAGTAAATGGGGACCAGACCCAACCGAAGTAATAAAGAAATACAATCCAAGGAGTACATTTAAAATTACATAATGACCCAAGCCAAGAAATACATTCAAAGAACTAAATTTTAAATTACATTAAATGAGTACATGTTTCAAATTCTATTGGTACTTAGTCATCTTCTTAAAAAACTCAAACATGGTATCTTCACGGATCTCATCCAAAGGGAACCAAAACACTAACCAACAAGCCTTGAGACATACTTGAAGACAAAGACATCTAGGAACTACATCTCCTGCCACGACCTCTATTTCAGTGTTGGTCACTCTTCATATGAGCATGAAGGATAGGAATCGTTTGATCATTCCGTTTTCCTTTCGTCTCATCGGAGTCATATATTCCGGGGTCCCCGACCCCCCCCCCCCCCCCCCCCCCCCCCCCCCCCCATCAGCACGCACAATGAACCCCGGGTCAGGTATGTTCATTATGATCTACCACATACACATTGGTAGGCCATTTAAATATTGTATATAGAAGGAACCATACATACATCTGCACACACGCGTACATGAAAATATTTTTTGTAGGCATAAAAGGTGACAAGATATAAATAAGTGTTGTTATATATTGACAGCGGCGCTATTTAGTACAACTCTTAATAAAAAATAATGGCATGTCTGTTGATATGTTGCGTAGCAGAATATGAACAAACCACTATATTCTACGATTTGTGATTGACAACATTGATTTTATACATCGATGGTCAACATATATAATATTAGCTAATAGTTAATCTCGGTTATTGTCTATTCATCTATCAATGCATATATCAATCTATCAGGTTTGATTCTTTTAAATATGATGTGAGTCTAACCATTGGCCTAATTTAAAATTGTCATTGAATGCAGGGAAAAAATGGATTCTGAAGCTTATGGAATGCAACATGAATTATTTTTGACACCACACACTGACAACATGAAGATCACCAAGGCTTTGATTTATTCACATGATGATATTTTTCCTCTGGTGTTTCAAAGCAAGGCAGTGGTTTGGTTCATACAGGATGAATGGAAATACAAAGAATAAGCCAATTAATAGAGCATTTGATTTTGTTAAAAAAATGAAAGTAAAAGAGAAATGTAAATTTAAGTCTAATAAAAATCATAAGTGTAACAATTTATGACATAAGTATAAAATGATAGTCATAGAAGTAACATAAATACTTTTTTTTTCAAAATACTTTTTTTTTCAACTTAATTATTTTTTTGGTAGTGGTCGGGGTTTGAACCCCGGACCTTGCATATTTTTATGTTATGCATTGTCCAACCAACTGAGCTAAGCTCACGGGGACTTTCAACTTAATTATTAAATATATACTCCGATGGCCATGAATTAAAGGTCAAATTAAAATAGAAGAAGACAATCTAAGCATTAATTTCAAATTCCTTGTTTAATTTCATTCTAATTATCCTAGAGTACAAAACCAAAGCTATATGTTTCGTGAAAATAGAAAATGTAAAAAAAATACAAATTATTTAGTTCCAATACAATTAGGAAATGAATACTTATGGAATTTTCTAGTAGAATGTTACGAGCACAACACTCAAGAACATTCACAGATACCTAGCTTCGATCCACGATACATAATACGATTACCATAGAAGATACACCAAGGTTGTTGAGGATGTGTGCAAATATACCTTGGACAATCAAGATTAGAAGTACAACTGCCAAAAGGAAGTTTTGGGAGCAATCCGCTTACTGTCATTGTTGAATAAATGATGTTAGTAAAATGAGATAAAACATTTTGTAGAATGTACCTAAGAAAACTTTCGAAGGATAAAATGTGGCTTACTTTCATGGTTTGCAACAACAAATGGAGAAATAAAGATAATCATAAAATAAACAAACTTTACAATTTTAGTCATACTTTCTCCCCTTTGCATATATGAGATATGGTTTTATCACTTTATGATTTATAAAGCCTACTCTCACCTTAAATACATTAAATTTCATAAGAGCACGTTCTCATTCTCATTCATCATCACTATTAAATGTGGTATATATATGTTTTCTTTTAGCACAAATAATAAAGTGGTGATATAAAACATTATAATTAAACCTCTCTTGAGTATATGAAAGTGTTGTGTTTGTCTTTCTATCACCATCACTATTAAATGTGGTATATATATGTTTTCTTTTAGCACAAATAATAAAGTGGTGATATAAAACATTATAATTAAACCTCTCTTGAGTATATGAAAGTGTTGTGTTTGTCTTTCTATCACCCTTAGTAACGAGGTCAAATAAAGAAACCTGCCAATCATAAGAATTCATTCTTATTTTACAAAGTTTTTTTTATTCTATAACCTTTCATGATAGAAAAGGGAAATCACAAAAAAGGAAATTTTTTGTTGGATTTCATGTGAACTTTAGGCCATGACAAAGCTATAACTCCTGTATTTATTACTGTTTTCTTTTATTTTTATAATCTTAATAGGAATCTATTAGCAATTAACAATATCAATACATAGAATATTTAGTGGTGGTTCTTGAACAAGTTAAAAAGTAAGTTTCAATGCATTTAATGCATATGCGGACTTAGTCACGGATAGAGCATTGATTTGTTCAATGGTCATACACATTATATTTGCACAAAATGAATAATGATAAAATACTAACAAATGTACTAGTGTATCGACAAGTTGTAATATATACAAGATTTATCTCCACGGGGATTATATAGTTTCAACTCAGGGTGGCAAAAAAATCCGTGCCCGCGGGTATCCGTGGATAAAAATTGTCATGGGCACGGGTTGGATAGCTAACCGGTACCCGCTGGTATAATAAATGGGTATTTAACTACCCGTTATTTTATGGACACAGACATGAATTTGATGATACATGTGCCCGCGGGTATCCATATCCGTTAAAAAATTAAGTAAATTACTAAAATATTCGTGTGTGTGTGTGTCTCTGTGTGTGTGTGTGTGTGTGTGTGTGTGTGTGTGTGTGTGTGTGTGTGTGTAAGAGTTTGAGAACATTGAATTTAACTCAATCTTGGAAGATATGGATGGTGACATTGACATAAGCAGTGAATGACATTATTAGTGAATGTTATGAGATTTTATTTCAAATATCATTGTTATGTCGATTTATTTGGATTTTTATTTGGAGGTTTCTATGATTTTATTTCAGGAAGTGGGAAGTGAAAGTGAAGTTATTGAAGCTTGGAATGAATATGAAATTTTGGATGTTTATTTTGGATGTTTATTCGGATTTTAGTCTTTTCTAGCTTTTATTTGGAGGTTTTTTTGCTTTTTGGATGTTTATTTGGATTTTGGATATTTGGATTTTATTTCAACTGTTACTTTTTGAATTATGGTATGAATTATGAAATTTGAATGGAATTTGTTATGTATTGATGTTTAAAAATCGAAGTTTGTAGATAATTTAAAAAGTCTTTTCGTTGTGCAAAAAAAATCAAAAATCCACAGGTACCCGCGAATATCCGTGGGTGTCTAGATACCCGTGAATTACCTGTATAGGAAGAAAAATATGCAAGAATTCTTGTGGAAAAAGATTAGATAGTTAGTAAACTCTTACCTATTAATTACACATCAGATGATGAGAATCTGCATGATACAAATGGTAGGATCTAGAGAAAAATAAATTACAAAATATTAAGAGAAAATTTCTTTGACCTCTCCTAAGGTCTCTTTAAATAACACAAACACCCCCTCTAGTTTTAAAATGAACACCAACATCCCTTAAGTTTTGATCAAATAAATAGAAACCTCCCCTATATCTTAACGGTATTTGTTTTGCCGTTAATTACAAACAAGAACACAGATTGGTTGGTTGAAGTTTACATTAGCAATTAGTTATAGTTTCATTATTTGTCATGGTCATCCCAACCAATAGCAAGCTGTACATGACAGCATCTTCTTATTAATTCACAATGCCTACCTGTACAATGACATTGATTCCTTCCCTAGTGATTCACGTTATCTCCATTTCTGATCCCTCCGTTACAAACATATCCACCCAATAAAATTGGAATGAAAAACATGACTTAAGTAAACTTGCGATTGGACAAATCATAAAGGATTTGAACATAACGAAATACAGATGTGCAAAGAACGAAAAAGGGTAGGATTCCAATCCAACATGGGAGAATGATGTTGGAGATATAACTAATTGCTCCAAGATAGTGTAAAGTTCAACCAATTTGTGGTTTTTATTGGATTTAACGGTTAAACAAACAGTGTTAAGTGATAAATGATGTTTTTATTTATTTTATGAGAACTTGAGGGAGGTTAGTGTCTATTTTTAAACTTGAGGGGATATTTGTGTTATTTAAAGAGACCATATAGGGGAGGTCAATGTAATTTCCCCAAATATTAAAGGTCTAGTTAGTAGGAATTATGAAACCATATCAAAGGAACCCACATATGGGTTTTTATGGTGGTGTTAGCTTATGAATTTGGAGTGTGGTCATTATTTAGGTTTTCAGTTCGATTCTCTCTGGTTTCAATTTGGATTGGATAGTTTAACTGCTTCAACCAAAAAAAAAAAACAGATCAACGGTTATCCACAAAACATTCAAATGAAGTGTCAATATTGAAATATAAGGGGAATTTCCAACTCCCCTTCATGATTGGCGGTAAAAAAGACATTTGAAGAGGGTGAGGCCTACGTTGCCCTCTCTTGTTTAGGGGGTAATTGGCCTCTCATGATGTCAACCAATCAAAATGTAATATATATATAGACAATATTAAATGTCAAATAAATGAGTCAATTTTTTCTAAAAGTAAAAGAGTTAATCTTAATCATAAGGTAACTTTTAATACTTTTAATTTTTATTTAATTATATTAAGGTGTTCAATCTTAATTAATTTACACTACAAGACTTATAACAAATTAAATTTTTCATCAAATTTTTTTCATCTAGATGTCCTTAAATTCATCACTTACATTCATAAAATTTCTTCCATTCCAGAACCCCGAACGTGAGAACAAAAACATCTCCTTCATTCAAATTTCTTCTTCTTTATTCTTCCCCATTGATCAATTCTTGTTTCTTTTTCATTCTTCTTCCCATTTTGATTGTTCAATTTTGTCGTTCCAAACTACCACAGTTTCCAATTATAGTGAGAATTGTCGTTGTTTCTAGAACCGCGTCAGGTATCAAGATTTGATTTTTTATTTATTTAAGCAGCAAACCTAATAAAATCTTCTAACACGCATAGATCTGCCTCACTATTAACCAAAGCCTTTAAGTTCAAACAAAAGAACAAAAGCCTCATGACATAACCATTTCAGCAGCAACCGAAAAAAATGCTAGCAAACTCCCACAACATCACATCGGCAACACCTGCTAGCAGTCTTCAAAGTACAACGAATGACTTCCTCAATTGTTATAATTAACTACCTCACAACCAAGAAAAATCAAATCAAAAAGAAAAATAAAGTCACCATACCTGACGTGGTTCTGGAAATAACGACAATTCTCACGATATTTGGAATCAAATGAATGACGATGATTCTCACGAAAATTGAAAATTGCGGCAGTTTGGAACGACAAAATTGAACAATCAAAATGGGAAGAAGAATTTTTTTGAATGTAATTGATAAATTTAAGGAAATTGAGATGAAAGAAATTTGATGTGAAATTTTAATTGTTCTAAGTCAGTCCTGTAGTGTAAATTAATTAAGATTGAACACCTAAATATAATTAAGGCAAGATTACATTAGGGGTCCTTTATCTTATTTATTTGTAACACTTTGGTCCTTTATCTTTATTTTTTCCCATTTACGTCCTTTATCTCTCTTTTTTTTTTGTGAAGAAAAGGGCCTTTATCTCTCTTAAAAGCACATATACATCTTTTTTCTCATTTTTTATTAAAAAATACATAATTTTATTTTTTAAAATATATTTTTATTAAAAATGAAAAAAATCCAGAAATACGATGAAAATATTCATCATCTTCATCATCTTCGTTTGGATCTTCATCATCTTCTTTAAATCAACAAAAATTCTACTAAAATATATCTCCAAATATCGTGAGTTAATGTTATATTCACGTCAAATCTTCTTTTAAACACAAAAATCAAAACCTTAATTTCAAAAATGTTGCAAGGCGGATGGTGGAGGCTTAGTCACTGGCGGAAGGGTTAGGCTTTACGAAAGTTAAGATTGTTCTGGAAACAAATGCTCTCAATTTTGGGGTTATTTTTATGCCGGGTTTGAATATTGAGTTAGAAAATAATAATATTAATAATAATATACGGTGTGACAATTTATATAACTAAATATATTTTTTTGTGACGAAACTAAATCTATTTCTCTATAGGGTTTTGATTTTTGTGTTTAAAAGAAGATTTGAGGTGAACATAACATTAATTCATGATATTTGGAGATATATTTGTGTAGAATTTTTTTTGATTCAATGAAGATGATGAAGATTCAAAGCATCTTCATCATATTTCTGAATTTTTTTCATTTTTAATAAAAATATATTTAAAAAAATAAAATTATGTATTTTTTTTTAAAAAAAATGAGAAAAAGGATGTATATGTGCTTTTATGAGAGATAAAAGACCTAAACAGAAAAATAAAATAAAGATAAAGGGCCAAAATGTTACAAATAAATAAGATAAATGACCTCTAATGTAATCTTGTCTTAATTAAATAAAAATTAAAAGTATTAAAAGTTACCTTATGATTAAAATTGATTTTTTAAAAAAAAAAAAAAATTTGACTCATTTATTTGACATTTAATGTTGTCAATGTACATTACATTTTGATTGGATGTTGTCAATGTACATTACATTTTGATTGGTTGATATCATGAAGGGGTAAATACCCCCTAAACAAGAGAGGATGATCTAGAAAAAACCATTTGAAGAGTCACAAACTTCATGTTGGTATGAAAGTTGAATCTTGGATGAATTAATAGGCTTTCCTATCAGGGAAATGATAAGTTATTTTCGGTGAATAATTGAGATAATCTCCTCCCCAACATATGGTGCACTTACTTGCCTTTTTTATGAGCGACAAGTTTATTTCTGTTATGAAATAATGACTTAGTGGATGTCCATCCTTCTTCACCTTCCTATAACCCCCATGTCCATCCTTCTTCACCTTCCTATAACCCCCATTAGTAAGTGAATAGTTAGTGGACCTTAATTGCCTTGATCACTCACTTACTCACCTTGTGTCCTATAAATAGGGCTCATATTGTATTGTAAAGACACACTTGTAAAGAGAATAATACAAAGTGCTTTTATCTTCTTCCTCCTCTTCTTTGATCTTATGTTTTAGTTTATTTCTTAACACGTTATCAGCACGAAGCTCTATCAATAGAGGCAGGAGCATCTGGTGCTTTGCAGGTAATTTACTTCGCTTTATGCATAAGAACTTCTTATGTGATGTCCATATAAAATGTTTCTCCACTCATAATTTTTCTTCAATGTTAAGCCGTGTAGATCTCTATAACTTGTGAATGTTTCAGATCATTTCTATAGATGTTGATATTTAATAAGGTCAATGTTGCATGATGTTATGATATGATTATAACAAGCACTTAAGCACACCAATAGCTAGTTATTGTCCTTGGGTTTGGGTTCAATTTCTTTGGTACCTGCTTGATGCCGCAACTGAATTTCAACCGGTATTCTTTACCATAACATGAGCCGGCAATTTATTTGGTAATACTGAGTTTTCGAATTCGTAATCTCTACAAAATTTTGCCAAACTCGATATATTGATTAATACTTATTGTGTGCATCTCTACAAAATTTAAGCATTGGCCAAGTTTGTTTTATTTTGATTATTGTGTGCATCTCTATCACAATTATATATTTTATCACAATTTCTTATTTAGTCTTGAATCATATGTGAAATTATTTTTCAAGTTTAACTTGATTGTATTTGTTTAACCAGTTTTTTTGTATAGTTAACTTGATTGATCTATATGAAGATCATGTGAAATATAATTCCTGAAGAACTAAATATATATGAAGAACAAATGATTTGTTTCTGAAGGATTGCAAGCAAACAAATTTTTATCATTGTTTATAAAAGTTTGAGATATATATAGTTCTTGAAGAACTAAATATTTAATATCAAGCATCCTCAAAGGATAGCAAAAAAAAAAAAAAAATATCATCTTCCTAGGTGTAGATAGATTTATCGTTCAAAATAAGATCTATTTATCTGTGTATAGTTCTTGAAGAATTAAGTTTTTTTTAAGGATCCCTGAAGGATCGTTCAAATAAAGAATTTTCTTGATTATTGTTTATGAAGACTTGAGATATAGTTCTTGAAGAACTAAAATTTAATATTAAAGCATCCCTAAAGGATTGCTCAAAGAATGATTTTTTTTCCCCATTGTTTATGAAGATTTAAGATTAGTTCTAGAAGAACTAATAACTTAATATCAAGCATTCGTGAAGGATTGCATAATAAAAGTATTGTGATCTCCTTTGTCATTGTTGATAGAGGTTTGTGTTTGAGTTCCTGAAGAAAAACACATTTAAAACTTGATATTTATAAGATCTATTTGATCTATAAAAATAAAAGAGAGAAAATATGAGACAATATGTATATTTCTATGTCATTTGAAATGCTCTTGAAGTAGCAAAATAAGTGAGTATCTTCAAGAATATTTTTGAAAGATTAGTCGCATTTGTATTTGAACAAAGAGTGGCTCTTGATCAAAATGGTGAAAGGTCACATTGAACGTCATTCCCAGAAGTGAAAGGTTCATACTATGAGTTTCATATAACCAATGTTGTGGTTATGGAAATTAGTGTTTGATCAATGATTTTCTTGATATGATCATATTTCTATTATATGGATTGAAACGTGCAATATTGTTTCCTTATTCTACGATCAAAATTTGGTTATGATTTTCTTCTTTCTTATTGCATAAGACTTCTAGAAGGCCTGCATTACAAGGTAAGCAAACACAAACTTTTTTCTACATAACTCTTGAAAACATCTTCTATGAATTGAAGTTCTCTTATTTACTTCTAAATCCTTCAAGATTATTATATGTTAGATATGTATATTTTCTTACGAAATAAATTTATTCTATCTTGATCTTACATATAATATAAAATTTGGTGATGTCAAACTTGGAAATATGTCTTACTGACAATATGTGATGTCTAAATTACTCGCTTGATAAATGCGTATAATTTACAAAGTTTTATTTGTTGGAAAGATTGTGTTTAGGTTCTTTTTATATTTTATATATCTATGATAATGCAAAAGATGATTCAAGGCTTTAGAATATTTATTATATACTTCCATTTGAACATAATTATTTTGTTGTTCGTTATTGTTGAAGGTGAGAAAAACACAAGAAGGGGGGGTTGAATTGTGTTTTGAAAAATTCTTCGTTTCTCTAAACAACTGAACACACTGATCAGAAGCTAGGTGAGACAGCTTCTGAAGTGATAATCAGAATCTAAATGCAGCGGAATAAAACAGAGAGAGAGAAGAAGAACGACACAAAGCAATTATACTGGTTCCTTCCACAATCCGGAAGTAGTCCAGTCCCCCTTGCACTTCCAAGGAGATTTCACTATGAGTAATATCTGATTACAAATGCTCAAGCACACAAGCAAGAGACTTCCTTTGCTCAAGCACACAAGCAAGAGACTTCCTTTGCTCAAGAACACAATCAAGAGACTTCCTGCTCAAGCACAATTGCAAGAGACTTCCTAACTAAACAAAATTACACAGAAAATTGTTTAAGGTTGAACACTTGATATACAATCAGAGGTGCTCACAATACAAATCAGATACAGACTCAATGAACTTAAGAATTTCTAAGATATGACTTTGAGACACAGAAATTCTAAGTGAATGCAGAACAATTTCAGCAGAGGTTTGGTACTAGTGAAAATCTTGTGAGTCTTTCGTTCAGCGTTCTTGCATTACCAAAACTCTAGGTCTTCACTCCTTTATATAGAGGTGTGAAAGAGACGTTGTGAAATTGCCAGCACACCAAAGAGTCGTTAGTTGAAGCTTGATCTTTTGCCTGATTTGGTTGTTGTCCTATGAAGAACCAATTTGAAATCCATTCCTTATCCAAAGGAACATATATGCAGGCGAGACCGTATTCTGGAGCTGTTTTCTTGTCTTGAAGCGTGGACACAAAACAGAGTAGTGGAGAACATGGTTGTACAATTCGTACAAAGTACAATGTCAACGCTTTCGTCCAAATTGCAAGCACAAACCTTCAAACACCTTTGAAATGACCGTTGCAAAACTCCACTAATCCTTTGTTTGTGTTTTCGAATCCAATAGACCGCTTTTGCATTGATAATTCTTCAATTCTTGAATCTTTTGCAAATCCAGTTGAGATTCAGCTTCTGGTGAAATAGCTTCTGATGAGGCGGCTTCTGATGATGCAGCTTCTGATGATATGACTTCTGCAGCTTCTGATGACGCAGCTTCTGATGATGTGGCTTCTGGACCTCTTGTCTTCAGAAGCACTATTCTTCAGGAGCAGCTTACTTCAGGAGCGCTATTTCTTCACGAGCAGCTTGACTTCAGGAGCGCTTTGCCTTCAGAATCATCTAAGCTTCATTTTCTTTTGCTCTTTATTTGCTCATTCAGAACCAATGATGATGTAACTTTATAATTATGGTCCTGTACACTTGAACAAATATTAGCTAGTCCAATTTACAATTTTTAATACCTTGTTATCATCAAAACTCTTTAAGGTTCATTGTTAAACACATTTTGTTCCAACAATCTCCCCCTTTTTGATGATGACAAACAAAAGTATTTAAAATTGATCAATTGTTGTTAATCTAATTAACAAGTTGACTTTGGGGTTCTGAGGTTTGTAAGCTCAGAATCTGAGGTTTGTAAGCTCAAACTCCCCCTGAGTCTGATAGTCTTTAAGGTGAGGTTTGTAAGCTCCCCCTAAGTTCTATCCAGGTTAATTAAATTTATTTTTCGCGTAATAATATTATCAGAGCTTAAAAACAAAATTGAATCATTGAAAGAATTAACTTATAGATAAGAAGAATGGTTCAATTAATTTTACTTGAATTTTGATACTCCTTCGTTCGTTCATAGCTTATACCAATAAGGTAAAAATGATAGAAGTTTTTCAAAAATTTCAAATGCCATTAATGGGGCTCAGAACCTTTAAATACGTGTCACATATACTCCCCCTTTTGTCATTATCAAAAAAAACATTGAAATATATATAAGCATAAAAGACAAAAAGATATGAGAAAAACTCAAACATGAGAGAGTATACTAAGCAATGAACTAAATAAATCAGAGCAAAAAAAAAATATATGAACATGTATATTCAATTGTCAGAAGCAGCTAAACAGTCAGAATCAGTAAGCATTCAGAAGCAAGAGAAATAAGACAAGATGGTTTCAGAAGCAAGGACTAAGAAAATAAAACAAACAACAAACAAAAAGTAAAACACAAGGGTGTGCAACTAAGGGTTGGTTTGTTGTTGTTTCTTCATCTCCTCCATTTCTTCAATCTTCTTCTGCAACAGTTCTTCAAGTTGTTGTTGCCTCTGGAGAAGAGCTTGTTCCCTTTCCTTAGCTTCTTGCTGCTGCTCTGCCATCTGTTTCTTCAGAAGCTTACACAACCTGGCTTCTCTGGTCAAGTAATCCGTTTCAAAGAAGAAAGGCTGGTTTGCCAGGAACAGTGTAGAACTTCTTACTCTAAGACTCTGATTCACATGCTCCATTATCCTTCTGACTGATGCTTGCTTGACTCTGATGCATTTAGCCTTGATTTCTTCGATAAGCTCAGTTGCCCGGTTCTGGAGAGATGCCCAGGAGTCTTCATATGCACTTGTGAGATCAATTGTCCTTCGTTGATCCACAAGATTATGCATCTGACTCGGGATTGTCAGAAGCTCAGAATTAATATATCCAGATTCCAGGATGTTTGTGGGTGGTTGTTCAAGGGTTTCAAGATCAGAATCACTGATTTCCAAGTCTTGAAATGGGTTAGGAACTGGAATGGTAAGGTGTGTCTGTGTGTTTGAAGATGAAGGCTGGTCAGAAACAATGTGTGTGGTAGAGGTTGAGGCTTGAACATTGACTAGAGAGATGTCAACATCCATGGGAGTTGGTTCTGGGGATTGTTCAGATAAAGGTTGAACTTCAGTTTCAGTTGGTGGTTGTTGTGGTGAATTTGTTGTTTGATTGTTGAGTTGGGGGTCAATGGTAGCTAATGGTGATTGTGGGGGTGTTGTGGGTTTATGTGGTTCAGGTGTTTGTTGATGGGGGTTTTCTGAAGCAACATTTTCAGAAGCAGTTGCTTCTGGAGTTGTTTCAGAGGCCTTTTCTGAGGTAGATTTGTCTAAGGGTAACTCACCTGAGTAGTGAAGAGCAAGATTGTCTAAGACAGAAGTGTCTTCTATTGGTTCAGGTACTGAGGGTGAAGAGGGTGAAATGGGGATAGAGGTGACTGGAATCTGAATTACCTGATCTGCAGGGCCAGCTTCAGAAGTGATCTTCTGTGGACTAGCAGCTTGAGGAACTACTTCTGAAGTTCCCTCTTCTGGAGCATTTTCAAAAATGAGCATCATATCGTCTTCCTCATTGTCTTCAGTAGGCTTACCAGCAATGGCTCTTACTTCAGCCAATTTATCTTTGTAGAACCTATCACAGTCTTCCAATCCCAAAGCCTTGAGCTTTTCATCTCTTTGATGAATGTATTGTGCTTTTTGTTCCTTTCTGTCTGATATAAGATCAGAAGCACGTTCATCTGCCATCCTTTTCATTCTTGGAGTCATTTCAACCATAGGACTCACAAGTTGAAGGGGAGCCTTCTTCTTCTTCAGCTTGGGATCAGCCTCTTCTTTCTCCATTTCTTCAAGAGCTTCCTCCAGCTGCTCTTGAGTGATTACCAAGTCTGCCTTACCTTTTCTTTTCTTCTGTGGAATAGAAGCAGCACCAATCTTCTGCATCTTTCCTTTATCCTTGATAGAAATAAGTTTAGATTCAGACTTAGCAACTTTAGCAATGGCAGCTTCTGACTCAGTACTGGTTCTGGCCTTCTTTCCTTTAGTAGGAGCAGCATCAGATTCAGAACTAGTTCTGGTCCTCTTCCCTTTAGGTGCATCAGAAACAGCAGCTTCTGACACAACAACTGCCTTGGTCTTCTTGCCTTTCCCTTTAGCACAAGCAGCTTCCTCCAAGATGTACTCAGCTACTAATCTAGCTAAGTGTTCAGGATCACTTTCCTTAATAATGGAAGGAAAGTCCCTGATAATCTCAAATTCTTCTGTGGTCATCTCCAACCACTTTTCATCTTTAGGAACTTCCTTGATGAACTTCATAGAGCATAAGCTCCTGCTACTGATAGTCCTTTCAGCAGTAGAGACTTCGAAACATTTATCAGAAGCACTCCTTGTCCTTTTTAAGAACTCCAGCACCCTTCCTTGATGAAAGATTTCAGACAGCAATCTTCCATAGGGTACTTGTTTTCTTCCTCTTGTAGTGCTTTCGTTTATGGCCCAGCAGAGATGATCCATTACATATCTGGGGAAGTTTATCTTTTCCAGATTGGTCATGAAATAAATTGCTAGCTTCTGTTGGTTGTTGGGTTGGTCAGACCCTCCTGCTCTTTGAAAGAAGCAATCATTACTGAATTTCACCAACATTCTGTTGTGAATCTCCATTTCTGAAGGCTTGGCATCTTTCTTCCCACCCAGAAGAGAGTTGTAGTAACCTTTTAGCAGGACATCTTCCTTCCTGACTATTTCTTGGAATCTTCCCTCTGCATGCCTTTTACAAGCTTTAGCTATAACTTCCTCAGTGATGGTTATAGGAATGCCCATCACTTCAGACCTTATTTCTAAGCTGTCAAATGATGTAGGATTCATATCCATGGCCATTTTCCCTTTCTTTGACCCAGCTTGTTTGCTTACAACTTTTGCAGGCTTTTCATTGTACACTTCAGCTTTTAACCAAAAGTCCTTGACCAAGTTCACATATGTTGGCCCATTTAGCATCCTGAAATACTCAGACAGCTCCTGTGTCTCTATCAATCCTTCCATGTTTACTTCGTACTTCTTGAGTGAAGTAAAATCCACCGGTGACTCTATTTGAACTATTAAGGATTCCCATGGAATATCCATAGTCTTTTCTTTGTAGACGGACCCGGATTCTGGTACGCTTTGCATGTTTGATGTAGATTCTGAAACTTTTGAGCTTGATGATGCCATTTGATGATTGAGAAGATTTGAAGAAGATGAAGATTTTAGGGTTCTAAGGTTGAGAGAATGCGCTTACTTCGCAAGAGGTTTGAGAGCAAATGTGTTTGTTGTGAGTGAGTAGTGTGTGAATTGTCAAAGTGTTAAAAGTAAAACGATTGCAATTCAAAAGAGACAAACAAACATAACATTAATGACAAAATTGGGGGCGCGTGAAAAGTACTTTCAAAGCTTATTAAATCATCATTGCCCTTTTTGTTATACACCAACACATACAGGCCACGTAAGAAGTTCACAGAGTAACTACCAAGTTAGTGGGCCAGAAGTTACTTTTTAAAAGGTAACTTCCAACGTTTCCACTAATTCAACTATTCAGAAGCAACAAATCCAGCTTCTGGACTTCAGATGCTGACGTCATCATCAGAAGCGAGTTTTCCTCAGAACCTCAATAAAGAGCTTCTGATGGACTACCGCTTCTGAACTAACTTCAGAACCTAAAATCCTATTCAGGAGCAAGCAAGCATTTAATCAGATACAAAGTGCATGTTCAAATTTTTCTTTATAAAATCAAATCTTTCAACAGTTAAAGGCTTAGTAAATATATCAGCCCATTGATTTTCAGTATCAATGAATTGTATATCTAAAATTCCTTTTTGAACATAATCTCTGATAAAATGGTGTTTGATTTCAATGTGCTTAGCTCTTGAATGCAAAATTGGATTTTTAGACAAACAAATAGCAGCAGTATTATCACAATATATGGGAATACTGTTAGCAGTTATCTGATAATCTTCCAACTGATGTTTCATCCAAAGTAGTTGTGTACAACAACTTGCAGCTGAAATGTATTCTGCTTCTGCTGTAGACATAGCAATAGTTGTTTGTCTTTTGCTAGCCCAGGATATAAGATTATCACCCAGAAATTGACAATTGCCACTGGTTGACTTTCTTTCAATCCTATCACCAGCATAATCAGCATCACAGAATCCAATTAGCTTATAATCTAAGGATTTCCTATAAAGGAGTCCAAGATTAGTTGTTCCTTTCAAATACCTGAAGATTCTCTTGACAGCAGTCATATGAGATTCTCTAGGATCTGATTGGAATCTTGCACACAAGCATACACTGAATAAAATATCTGGCCTAGATGCAGTGAGGTATAACAAAGAACCAATCATACCTCTATACAGCTTCTGATCTACTTTAGCTCCTTCATCTTCTTTGCTCAGGTTGCACGTAGGATGCATTGGAGTGTTCATCACTTTACAATCTTCAAGTTTGAACTTCTTCAGAAGCTCCTTTGTGTACTTTGATTGATGAACATAGACTCCATCTTTGCATTGATTGATTTGAATGCCAAGGAAGAACTTCAGCTCTCCCATCATGCTCATTTCAAATTCATCCTGCATTAACTTAGAAAATTCCTTGCAAAGAGATGCATTAGTAGAACCAAATATTATATCATCAACATATATTTGCACAACAAGAATATCTTTCTCAAGGGTCCTTCTGAAGAGTGTAGTATCAACCTGTCCTCTTTTAAAATCATTTTTGATTAAGAAATTACTTAGTCTATCATACCAAGCTCTGGGAGCTTGTTTCAAGCCATATAGTGATTTCTTCAGTTTAAAAACATGGTCAGGATATTTAATATCCTCAAATCCAGGAGGTTGCTTAACATACACTTCTTCTTCTATGACACCATTGAGAAATGCACTCTTGACATCCATCTGATATAATATTATGCCATGATTAACTGCATAGGAAAGAAGTAACCTGATTGCTTCCAATCTTGCAACTGGAGCAAACGTTTCAGTGTAATCAATGCCTTCTTGTTGACTATACCCTTGTGCAACAAGCCTGGCTTTGTTTCTTGTTACTTCACCTTGCTCATTCAGCTTGTTTCTGAATACCCATTTTGTTCCAATAATGTTCTTGTGCAGAGGTTTGGGTACCAGATCCCACACATCATTTCTTTGAAATTGATTCAACTCTTCTTGCATAGCTAGGATCCATCCATCATCTGAAAGTGCTTCATCAACTGTTGTAGGTTCAATCATTGAGATTAGTCCAATCATTGACTCTTCTTGTCTGAAATGTGATCTTGTTCTTCTTGGACTATCTTTGTTTCCAATGATTAGCTCCTCAGGATGTGAAGACTTGTGTTTGAATGTGTTTCTGGGAGGATCTGCTTGATGTGAGCCATCTTGTGCTTCATCAGAAGCAGTTTCATCTTGCGCTTCTGATGTGGGTTCAGCTTCTGGACTATCTTCAGACTCAGCTATCTGATCAGGTTCTGGAGTAGCTTCAGGAACCTGTATCTCTGCAAAACTTTCCCCTTGCTTTGAAGTTTTATCTTCAAGCTCCTTGTCATCAAATTTAACGTGCATAGATTCTTCAACACAGAGTGTTTCTGAATTATACACTCTGTATGCCTTTGACCTTTCAGAGTAACCTAAAAAGATTCCTCTTTGGGCCTTGGCATCAAATTTCTTTAGGTAGAGCTTGTTGTTCAGAATGTAACAAGTACATCTAAATTGATGAAAGTAAGAGATATTGGGTTTTCTTCCTTTAAAGAGTTCATATGCTGTTTTCTCCAAAATAGGTCTAATATAGATCCTGTTTTGAACATAGCATGCTGTATTCACTGCTTCTGCCCAAAAATGTTTTGGTAAATTGTTTTCATGAATCATGGTTCTGGCCATTTCTTGTAAAGTTCTATTCTTTCTCTCTACAACCCCATTTTGTTGTGGTGTTCTAGGAGAAGAGAATTCATGGAAAATTCCATGTTTTTCACAAAAAACTTCAAATGGCTCATTTTCAAATTCTCCACCATGATCACTTCTGACTTTCAAAATTTTTGATTCTTTTTCAGATTGAATTTGAGTGCAGAAGCTACTGAATACATCACACGCAACATCTTTACTCTTTATGAATTTCACCCAAGTCCATCTACTGTAATCATCAACAATAACTAATCCATATCTACTTCCATATAAGGATGCAGTACTCACTGGTCCAAATAAATCAATATGGAGTAATTCTAAAGGTCTTGAGGTTGAAACAATGTCTTTGGTTTTAAAAGATGATTTCACAATTTTCCCTCTCTGACATGCACCACAGAGTGCATCTGAATGATAGTCAATGTCTGGTAGCCCTTTTACAAGTTGTAACTTACTAAGCTTAGAGATTAACCTCCAGTTAGCATGTCCCAACCTTCTGTGCCACATCCATTTCTTATCATTCACTGATAGTAGGCAAATCACCTTCTGATCAGCCAGTTCAGAAAAATTGATTTTATAGACATTGTCAACTCTCTTTCCCTTGAACACAATGGATTTGTCTTCCTTGTTGATTACTGTACAGTTGGGTTTTTCAAAAAGCACATCATAACCATTATCACAAAATTGACTAATGCTCAAAAGGTTATGTTCAAGACCATCTACCAACCATACATTATTAATTGAGGTAGAGGAATTACCAATAGTTCCTGTACCTATGATCTTGCCTGACTGGTTGCCTCCAAATTTCACATTTCCTCCCTCTTTCATTGTTAGGCTGAGGAACATGGACTTGTCTCCTGTCATGTGTCTTGAGCAACCGCTGTCTAGGTACCATGATCTTTGCTTTGGCACTGCTCTTAGACATACCTGCATCATTGACATTTTTAGATTTAGGTACCCATTGTTCTATGGGTCCTAGAAGGTTAGTACTTAAGGCTTTACTCTTCACTTCTTGTACCTTGTGCTGTGAGTTGGGTTGCTTCTGATTAACCATCACCTTAGGTTTTGGTACTTCAGAAGCAGTAACTGTCTTCTTCTGAAACTTAGACTTCAGAACCCCAGATTTTGGTTTCACCAGACTCTGAGGAATAGGTTCTGATCTTTTCAGGATCCTAACCTTTGAAGTCTTGGAATTAGATTTGATCATAGCCTTTGACTTAGAATTCTTTGGCTTTGAAGTAATCTTAGCTTTAGAACTAGAAGCTTCAGGTTCTGATTGAACAACAGTTTCCAACTCAGCCCCTTCTGGTACAAAGAATGTTTTCAGACCTTCCTTGATGCATTCACAACAAGACTTTAGATTGGTTTTATCAAGTTTCACTTCTGGAAAACCAATTCCTCTGCCATTGTTCTTGTAAATGCTATAAATCATAGAAGCTACTCTGCTTCTGTCAATGCCAGATATAATGAAATTTTCAAGAGCAATTTCATGATTACTTAAAGGTTTTTCATTACACTTTTCTTGTAGCTTCTGACATAAGAACCTGAGCTGATCTTCATATGTTTTACACATGAAGTCAAAGCCCCTAAGTCCTTGTTCAGAAGCTTTCAGATCCAATAGAGTTGATTTTTGCTGTTGTACCAAATCAGCATATTTTTCTTTTAAATCCTTCAACTCATTGGTTCTTACTTCAAAATGTGTAAGAAGTTCTTTAAGTGACTCAACAAGTTCATCTCTGGGAATTTTGGAATATACCTCGTTTTCATCTTCTGAGTCTGAATCTGATCCAGCTTCTGAAGTTGCTGTTGCTACCAACCCAACAGCTACCTTTGCATCTTCATCAGCTTCCTCTTTATCAGATCCAGATTCACTACCCAAGTCATCCCAGGTTGCCATTAAACTCTGCTTAATCTGCTTCTTGAATTTGCTTGGTTTGAATGTAGACCTCTTTGATTTGTCCTTTGACTTTTCTCTTTGAAGATCAGGGCATTCAGCAATGAAGTGTCCAGGCTTCTTACAGTTGAAGCATCCCTTCTGATCTTCTTTCCTTGAGCTTCTGGAGTTACCCCTTTTTGCGAGAAACTTTCTGTTCTTCTTGGCCAGATATTGAAGTCTGTTTGAGAGCATGGCCATTTCAGCAGCATCTGGTTCAGAATCTGAACTTGACTGTTCTTCCTCTTCAGATTCAACCACTTTGAGAGCTTTTGATGACTTGCCTTTGGATGGAAGAGCTATTGATTTACTCTTCTTAGTAGACTCATGTTCATTAAGACTTAACTCATGAACTTTGAGAGAACTAACAAGATCTTCGACACTTAAAGTGTTTAAATCTTTAGCTTCCTCAATGGCAGTCACCTTGGGTCTCCATCTGGCAGGTAAGCTTCTGAGAATCTTGCTTACATGATCAGAAGCAACATAGCTCTTCTTTAGAATCTGTAGCCCAGAAACTAAGGTTTGAAACCTTGAGTACATCTCCTCAATAGTTTCATCATCCTTCATCTTGAATAGCTCATACTGATGTACAAGCAGAAGAGCCTTTGCTTCTTTGACCTTCTTGCTCCCTTCATAATTTGAACAGAGAGAAGCAAACATAGCTTTAGCAGTGGATTTGTCACTCATCTTCATGTACTCTGCTTTGGGTATGGCAGTGACAAGAGCTCCTCTGATAATATGATGCTTCTTGTAGAGTTTCCTCAGTTCTGGAGTATGTTTCTTTCTATCCACAGCAGCTCCTTCTTCATCAAGGACAAGATCACCAACACTATCTTCCAGAATATCCCATAATTCTTCATCTAGGCTCATGATGTAACTGTAAAAATTGGTCTTCCACCAAGAGAACTCTTCAGCATCTCCATTGAACTTTGGAACTTTTCCAACACTGGTTTTCTTACTATCACTATAATCATGTGAGACATTTTTATAGCTAGTATCACTAGAACCAGAACCATTAGGAGGAGGAGTAGTCATGTTTTTCTCAGATCTTTGACTGTTGCACGGTTAAGTGTTACACAACAAACCAGGCTCTGATACCAATTGAAGGTGAGAAAAACACAAGAAGGGGGGGTTGAATTGTGTTTTGAAAAATTCTTCGTTTCTCTAAACAACTGAACACACTGATCAGAAGCTAGGTGAGACAGCTTCTGAAGTGATAATCAGAATCTAAATGCAGCGGAATAAAACAGAGAGAGAGAAGAAGAACGACACAAAGCAATTATACTGGTTCCTTCCACAATCCGGAAGTAGTCCAGTCCCCCTTGCACTTCCAAGGAGATTTCACTATGAGTAATATCTGATTACAAATGCTCAAGCACACAAGCAAGAGACTTCCTTTGCTCAAGCACACAAGCAAGAGACTTCCTTTGCTCAAGAACACAATCAAGAGACTTCCTGCTCAAGCACAATTGCAAGAGACTTCCTAACTAAACAAAATTACACAGAAAATTGTTTAAGGTTGAACACTTGATATACAATCAGAGGTGCTCACAATACAAATCAGATACAGACTCAATGAACTTAAGAATTTCTAAGATATGACTTTAAGACACAGAAATTCTAAGTGAATGCAGAACAATTTCAGCAGAGGTTTGGTACTAGTGAAAATCTTGTGAGTCTTTCGTTCAGCGTTCTTGCATTACCAAAACTCTAGGTCTTCACTCCTTTATATAGAGGTGTGAAAGAGACGTTGTGAAATTGCCAGCACACCAAAGAGTCGTTAGTTGAAGCTTGATCTTTCACCAATGATCTTTTGCCTGATTTGGTTGTTGTCCTATGAAGAACCAATTTGAAATCCATTCCTTATCCAAAGGAACATATATGCAGGCGAGACCGTATTCTGGAGCTGTTTTCTTGTCTTGAAGCGTGGACACAAAACAGAGTAGTGGAGAACGTGGTTGTACAATTCGTACAAAGTACAATGTCAACGCTTTCGTCCAAATTGCAAGCACAAGCCTTCAAACACCTTTGAAATGACCGTTGCAAAACTCCACTAATCCTTTGTTTGTGTTTTCGAATCCAATAGACCGCTTTTGCATTGATAATTCTTCAATTCTTGAATCTTTTGCAAATCCAGTTGAGATTCAGCTTCTGGTGAAATAGCTTCTGATGAGGCGGCTTCTGATGATGCAGCTTCTGATGATATGACTTCTGCAGCTTCTGATGACGCAGCTTCTGATGATGTGGCTTCTGGACCTCTTGTCTTCAGAAGCACTATTCTTCAGGAGCAGCTTACTTCAGGAGCGCTATTTCTTCAGGAGCAGCTTGACTTCAGGAGCGCTTTGCCTTCAGAATCATCTAAGCTTCATTTTCTTTTGCTCTTTATTTGCTCATTCAGAACCAATGATGATGTAACTTTATAATTATGGTCCTGTACACTTGAACAAATATTAGCTAGTCCAATTTACAATTTTTAATACCTTGTTATCATCAAAACTCTTTAAGGTTCATTGTTAAACACATTTTGTTCCAACAATTGTTTCAAATGGATTAAAATAAGTGAATCATGTTTCAAAATGTCCACTCTAAGTGTATTAAACAATCCCTGAAGGATTGCTTAACTAATGATTCATTTTGATCATTTGTGATATATTTCTCGAAGAACTACAAGATCAATGAAGGCTCCAGAAGAGCAAATATATTGTTATATGGAATAATAGAATTACGTACTGAGATGCATTATATGATATCCAGTAGAGCATTATATAAAACTAATTTCATATAAATTTATTACGTTTCAAGGATATCATATTGAAGAAAGAAAAAAAAAAGTTAAATATCTCTATATTACGAGATTACTCTGGAGAAAATAAGAGTAGTGAAAGAAAAAAAAAGGTTGATTTATACTGCACTTATATTAGTGCAATGGAAGCAAATATTATTGTAAACCAGAAATTTACATATTATATTTTTAGTGCAATGGAAGCACGTATTATTTTAAACCAGAAGTTTACAAATTGTATTAAATTTATCATTGGCAAGACCGGTTGGGTTATCCCGGATCTATTATGATGCATAAATTAGTTGAAAAAAAAATTGAATATATGTTGAAGAGCCAGAAGATTCTTCAATATAGTAACTATTGTGTTACTAGTTCCCATAGAAAGTTGACAATAAGAATGAGTCTCTCACTTATATAAGGTGATATTTAAATTAATACAATGATCATGTGAATCACTTAGATATTATAACTAAATGATCACATGTATATCCACAACCAGAAGTTTGTGAGATTCTTATGTCAACAAATTTGACTAAGAGTTTATTTTAAGAACTTTTTAGAAATCATTTGATAAGTATCATTTGTCAATTGATATTGAATAACCTGTAGCATATGCTCATAAAAATGGACTTGAAGATCCATTCTTTAGACGTCTAAAGTTAATTGTATAATTGATACATATCAGACCATGCCTTATAAACTCTATTTTGGTTATGAGACCATAAACTAAATATTGGGAATCAACAAGTTGTTGAGATATTGATTCGCATCAAGCCAACACAATACTATATATAAGTTCTCCCCTTAATTTATCATTGGTTTTAGGTTAACAACCTAATATTTCTCATCTAAGTGGATGTTTGGATGGGTTGTGTATATCACAATTGCTCCAATATAATACACTACGATAAATCTCGAAACAATATTGGGAAAAAAATATTTGACATGAATCTCCATCTATCATTAATTATGCTGAGCCTACTTATTTGCAGCCCAGTAGGCTGATTATCAATTGATGGATTAATTTTCCCAATATTAGGGGGAGATAATAAGCAGCTGAAAAATGTGAACCTGAATTTCAAATAAATTATTAGAAAGGAAATATTATTATCTCATCTTGATCCTCAAGATATAGCTCATTTGCAAAGTTAAACAAATCAAATATCAGCTGCTAATGCTCCAAATGAAATAGATTTCCTTGTCGGATAATCTAATATGCAAATGAGTCTCAATCGTGCCTGAAGCATGATAGATCAATCGGTTCCAAATATAAAAATCCTTGAATAAGAAAAGGAGCTTAAAGGAAAGATAACCCAAACAAGGATACAGAAACTCTAAAAGAGTTTTATGACATAATTGATTTTTTTCAGTTCCAGAAGAACTGATCAGGTACCTGAAACTTATGAAATATTAATAAATTATGTCATGAATGAAAGATCTCAATGGAATGAGATAGAACCGAAATGAAGTCAATGTCGACGTGTTTTTGAGTATAATATAGCGCTATATTTGATAAGTAATAATGAGGATCGTGAATTCAAGTCTATTAAAGATTATAGAAAAGGAAAATATCTGTAGATGTAAAAGAGACAATTCCAGTGAAATCAAACTCTTTGGACCTGTAGTCCGCACACTCGAAGATGTGAAGTTAAATGGATGTATATGATTTTTCCCGTGAAAAGGGAATTAGAATGGTAAAATACATATATATAGAGTTTGATATGTTCACCTAAAGTGAATAGGTAAATGTCTACTATTTATTTTTAAGAGACATATATTCTTTAAAGACATATTCACCTGAAGTGAATTCAAGAACTTTTTTGATTAAGTTCAGTAGCACATGAAATGCTCAAATTATATGAAACATGTGTTACCATTTATTTATATGACTCACTTGGTAGTGATATATGAAACTCCCTGAAGTATTTCATTTGTGTAATACATACTATCAAAATTATTGAAAAGATGATATCATTTTTCGATTTTAAGAATATGGAAATGAATTTCTTATAATTGATTTTATGACAATCATATAAAAATTATTAGAACTCCTGAAGAGATTCTAAATTTTGTTATATAAAGGTCAATATAAACAAATCTAGTTGATTATGTAATATAATGATTGTGATGTCACTTGATGTGAGTAAAGATCACGTCCTCAAGAAAATTATGAACAATTTGAATTGGTCAGAAACAACAATATCATCCGATCATTTGAAAATGTTAGCACTACATCAAGGAAGTAGAGAATGCTCTTTATTAAGGATTATGATTTCACATATACGAGAAACTTGTGGTTTTCTAGTTTTATAATTAGAATCTTTCTACAACTCAATATGAAGACAATATCTCAAGTACTGCTAATTTGGAGAAGAACATGGAGATATACCATATCTTTCTACATAGTCACCGTCAAGTAAAGATTTTGGATAACCAAGATAAAAGATTATTTGACTTTCATCATCTCATATATAATTATCTTTATGAGGGGGAGACACAAATGTGTTCTGCACTCTTTTTCCCTTAACCATTGTTTTATCGCATTGGGTTTTCCTGGTAAGGTTTTTAACGAGGCAGATTATGACACAAAAGAATGTTGTACTCTTTTTCCTTCACTAAATTTTTTTCCCTTTGGGTTTTTTTTTAGTAAGGTTTTAATGAGGCATATCCTGATGGACATCCAAGGGGGAGTGTTATGAAATAATGACTTAGTGGATGTCCATCCTTCTTCACCTTCCTATAACCCCCATGTCCATCCTTCTTCACCTTCCTATAACCCCCATTAGTAAGTGAATAGTTAGTGGACCTTAATTGCCTTGATCACTCACTTACTCACCTTGTGTCCTATAAATAGGGCTCATATTGTATTGTAAAGACACACTTGTAAAGAGAATAATACAAAGTGCTTTTATCTTCTTCCTCCTCTTCTTTGATCTTATGTTTTAGTTTATTTCTTAACAATTTCACATTTATAGATAATGGTTATTAGACCAAAATTGGTTAAATATCAATAATCATTAAGTTTTATTGATAAAAAGCATGTGAGAACAATTAGGATACACTACTGTGCGCTTAGGATACACTACTGTGCGCTTAATTGTGCAGGAAATTGTAAGTAAATGAGGATCTGTTTGGACATGATCAACACTCTAGACTAACTTCAACGCTCTGGACCTTAAAGAGAAGCTATATGTAATAGACAAAGACAAGCTATGTATCAATTTCAAGGCCAAGCTCTGTGGAATGCAAGTCAACGCTATGTGTCAAAGCCTCTACATCTTGAGATCTTTTGTACTAGTCGTTAGCTCTGAGATACGAGATACGTCACTGATGCAACAACACTTGTTGATGGAAATAAATGATTGATTCGTTGAGTGGATTTAGTTGAGAAGATTACATCAATCAACCAAGAATTCAATGACAAAGATTTCTTCAGCAACGGTCTACTCAACATAACTTCATATAAAAGACCCGCTTTGGCTGAAGAACGTTACACAACATGCATGTACAATACTGTATTTTGGTTATATTCATTTCATTCAAGTACAAAACATCTCATCCATAAGATCAAATCATTTATAACAAAGGTGATCGATCCTCTGATCAGATCATCATTCAAAAACAAATTTATGCTACTTGAGAAATTATAGTATTGCATTTTTATATATAAAAAATACATAACTTGTTGAGATATTTGTACTAAATGAAAATACAATACTTGCATAATAAACAAAATAAAAAGTTAAATAATTTTTTAAAAAGTATATTTGACTTATTGAAGAAAAAATGTTAAAATTAATGTATGCATTAATTAGTACTACGTGAAATAATTAGAATTTAATTAAATTAAACAAAATATTTTTCATCTAGTCATATGTTTTTAATTTTTTTATAAAACAATTTTTCAAGTCAAAATATCAATGGGACTAATATGTGCAAAAGTGGATAAAATTGTGGGCTAACAAGTTATAGTTACCTCAAAGATGAACTTGAGTTTACTAGCGCCCCTTTCTCTATAAATGTAAGGTTAACACACACAAAAAAATCAAACAATTGACACTTGAGAGGCAAAATTCAACAATTGAAATTTGGGGACCAAAATTGAGCAATTGAAATTAGGCGTCCAAAATCAAACACTAACTGTGATACTTGAAACATCATAATTTATCCTAGTATCGTATATTTTATTAACCCTTAAAAAATCATATATTTTGTTAAAGGTTCGTGTTAATCGGGGCACTGGTTAAGTATTAAAAAAAAAGGAAGTTATTACTAAAAAAGTAAAGTTTTTTGTTTTTATAGATTAATTACACAATTATCAATGCAATAACTAATACTCCATTCGTTTCACAATGAATGTCGTTTAAGGTTTTGTCACACAGATTAAGAAATGGAACGAAATAATCATTAGATGTAACACTTTTACTAAACTACCTTTACTTTATAAGAAAAAGACAAACTTAGAGTTGTATAGAAAATTGTGTGAGAAAAGTTGGAGTATTTATTGAGGGTAAAGTTGGAAGAAAAAAATTAAAGTTGTATTGAAAATGTAAAGTGACATTCATTTTAAAACAATTTTTTTTTGTTAAACTGATACTCATTTTAAAACGGAAGGAGTATATAATTTCCTTCATTAGTATCATTAACCAGGAGAATATATTTTTTTCACCTTTCTATCTTTCGATTATGGAACAAATATTCTCAACTGAAGTTGCAAGTAAAAAATAGAATCGAAGCCCAAAAAAAAAAAGCATATCACATACACTGTTTTCAACACGTCTGTTTATTACCGCGATTTGAATCCATTTGTCCCTCTTTAGTGAACATCGAAGATTTAATCAAAGGCAAAGTTGATTAACGAATAGTTTTATAAACTACTCCCTCCGGTCACATTTATAAGCAAAAAACACATTTTTAGGTTCATTGAATAATTAATGTATCTGGTCACATTTATATGTTAGATACATTAGTTATTCAATGTACCTAAAAAGTTGTTTTTTGCTTATAAATGTGACCGGAGGAAGTATATTTTATGGTAGCTTCCCAATTATTAAAGGTTGATGATAGCTTATAAACAAACACCCATAATGTACTAGTACTAGCCACTCTTTTAATTAGGGTACGCAGAGACTCAAAGCAGACAATACTTCATAAAAGCGTGCAATAAACTTGAGATTGAACATTGAGAATGTCTATGGGAATTGAGGGTGTACGACACGCATGAGGGTTGGCAAACATTTTAGCTCATTAACTAACCTAAACAAAGGGTTTCTATTTGATTTTTGCTCTCCACCCAGCATATTTTGCTCGCACCCTGCACTGCTTCCAAATATACCCTTGCGTTAGTTAAGTCACGCAGCGTGACTTAACTATCACACGTTGTAAGCCATGCGTGACTTAACTAACGCAAGTTGTAAGCCATGCGTGACTTAAGTCACGCACCACCGGCCTATGCGCGAGTTAACTCACGCACGTTGGCCGGTGGTCTGTGCTCAAGAACACACGTTTTTGTGGACGGTGGTCACATTTTCAACCTTCAATCTACACGTTTTTTACAACCTTTACACGTTTTTTTTTACCACATTTATGGTAGTTACAACCTAGGCTCCCATCTCTCCATACTTCCCTAATTCCTCACACCATCTCACTTTCTTCCCCTCCTCACTCTCTCCCTCTATTTCTCTTATTTCCTTTTTTTTCAATATTCTCTTTGGGGTAAAAAGTGATCAATTTTCGTGGGGTAAAATAGTGAGTAGCCGACTTGGGGAAGTGATCGACCCTTGGGATAATTTTAAACCTGTTTTTTTAACCGCAGAAACTTTTTACCGTGGGTAAAAAGAACTTCTTGTGGTAAAAAAAACAGATTTAAATTTAGCCTAATGGTTGATGATGTATTTTCCCCAAGAAGGCTGCTCACTATTTTACCCCACGAAGATTGTTCACTTTTTACCCCAAGGAGAAAATAAGTAGATTTAGTGAATAAGTTCAAACTTATTGTATGAATTATTGTAATGTAATGTATGAATTATTAATAAAATGGGATATTATTTATGCCTCAATTTTGTTCCTTTGTTTTATATTTGCTTTTAGTTTCTAATGTTGTATTTACCTTTATTTATATTTGTATTAATTTAAAGAATAATATCGAATCAATAATTTAGAATAAAATTAAGAAAATAATTTAGATTAATGTAAACAAAATAATTTCAAAATAAAGTTAATAAAATAAATTAGAATAAAGTTAATAAAGTTAAGAAAATAACATAATTTGAATAAAGTTAATATAAACAAAATAATTTTGAATAATGTAAATAACATAATTTGAAAATAGTAAATAAATTTAAAAAAAAGTAGCTTTGCGCCACTTAACTTGCGCAGCGTTACTTAACATGTGCATTAATTTACACTTGCGCAAGTTAACTAGTGCAGGGGCATTTTGAGCATGGATGCAGGGTGCGAGCAAAATGTGCTGGGTGGAGAGCAAAATTCTTTCTATTTCTGTATATCGAAAAATCTAATATTGTTTCGAAATCAAAGTTAAAGCATATGGTAGTTTATAAACACACACCCTCTTCATTGAGGTGCTTTTTAACCAAAGACAGCCATGAGGGCCCACTTAAAACCCCAGACAAACAATACCTCATAAAAGTAGTACAACATGCTTGAAGTCGGAACAATTTTAAATTGAACCTTAGTATTGCAGAGAGTTGAAAAAAATGTGGTTGATGCAATCACAAATAATCAAAAACTTTGATAACACCACCGTGGATAGGGGTGTGCAAAATTAAAACTAAATCAAAACCAAAACCAATATTTGGTTTTGGTTTGGTTCCTGAAACCACTTCTCTAAAAACCGGTTTTTAAATACAACCAGTTTGGATATGGTTTATAACCGGTTCGAAACCAGTTTGAACCCAGTTTGAAGTAAAAACAATTTTCTCTTTCGCTTCTTTTCTCGCACTTCCCGGAACCTTCTCTTCTATTCTATTCACTCCTCACATCACCATGAGATGAGGCCGATTCAGCTTTCCACCACCAACCGCCACCGGTTCAGCCACCGCTTCCGGTTCACCAAACAACAACAACAACAACAGCCACCCTCAACGCCACCGCTTCCGCTAAAAAGATTGAACCGGATCGGAAGTGGAAGTGGAGGAACGGTGATATACGGACATCACGAGGAACCAGTTCGTCGTCAGATCCATCGTGAAATCCAGATCTTGCGTGATGTTGATGATGTTAACGTGGTCAAGTGTCATGAGATGTACGATCACAACGCTGAGATTCAGGTTTTGCTTGAATACATGGACGGTGGATCTCTCGAACGGAAACATATTCCTCCGGCGGAGTCAATCTCTCGGAGTTTCTGGAGAAGGCCATCGGAACCACCTGGATGCGGTGGTCGGAGTTCAGATTTAAAAACAGCTTGGTTATCGGTTATGTAGGAATCGACGGAAAACACAGTGGTTGAAGAATCAATGGACAGATAAGAAAATATGGTTAAAATCCGGATCCGAATTTTAATTGGTTTGGATATCCAACCCGTTTAAAATGGGTTGGTTGGTAACCATTTAAAAAAAATCCAGATATTTTAAAATGGATCTGGATATAGTTATGGTTTGGGCCTCAAACTGGTTATTATGCACACCCCTAACCGTGGATGCGTTTGCGGAAAGTTTTATAAAAGAAAAAAGACAGGTGCATTTTATTAGATCTTTTTCATATTGTTTTTAGGGTTAAATAAGCAAAATGATCCCCAAAATATGATAATATTTTATTTTAGTCCTCCTAAAATATTTCTTAGGTCTTTGGTCCCTTCAAAAAATTTCATCCATGAAATTAGTCCCGACTTTTTATTCGACTCATGTCTAAGCTTCATTTTTTTTAATGAAATTTTCCAGAAATGGATAGAAAATTCTTACAATATTTTTCCAAGAAAAAATAATAGAATTTTTTAACAAAACATGAATTTAATATGAATTTTTTAGCACCAAAAACAGAAAAATTCATATTTAATCACTGTTTCGTTAAAAACTTCTATTTTTTTGGAGAGGCTGTCATTATATTCTACCTATTTCTGGAAAATTTCATTAAAAAAAAATTGAAGGTTAGACATGAATGGACTAAAAAGTAGGGACTAATTTTATGAATGGAAAATTTTGAAGAGACCAAAAGCCTAGCCTAAGGAATATTTTAGGGAGACTAAAATCAAATGTTGATATATTTAAGGAGACCGTTTACTTATTTAACCTTTGTTTTTAACTAAATTATCCATGATTTCTTGAAATTCATAATTTTCTCAAAGTTTGTTATAATAAAAAAAAAAATAGTATTTTTAGTTAAAAAGCATTCAAAGCATATGTATTTTTAGTTAAAGAACCATTCAAAAAGCACCCAAGGAAATCCTTAAGTTTTGTCTTTTTATAAAACCATCGAAGTAGATGCTAAAGGATTTGTTTGATAATCTATTAATCATCGAAGTAGCTTTATCTTGTTTTGTCACAACAAGAGTTTATCTGATTTGGCACATACTAAAGTGAAGAAGTAGGAAGTAGGGAAAGAGAGAATATAAGCTAAGAATAATCTTTCACTTAATATTCCAAAAACTTAATTATGGTGAAAGAAAGGAAGTTGATTCATCTGGACTTTATTCCTTTCTACTTATTATAATTAGGACTGTCACACTCCATTTGAAAATAGAACTTCACCAATCACCATCTCTTCTCTGATTCAATACTAGAGTTCTTCATTTACACTTTTGTTTCTTCTTTTGTTTTTTGTTGGTTACAATGACTAGCATTGGCAAGTTAGGTGCTATGCAACAACTGATGAAAGGTGGAAAAGTGATGCCTGCGAATGTAATATCTGATGATACCATTTTGGTGAAGAAAATAGTTGCAGATCATAATCCTGAGGGACTTGATTATGATGTCAAACCACTTCTACATATCGTTGAAGATATTCTTCGACGTTCTACCCTCAGCAGTTCTGAACATGATTCAACGGTATGATTCTAACGGCGAAAATATATTGTTACTTCAATTTCCAAGTAAATATTGTTCGTTATATATCGAGTAAATGAGCATTTCGATTCTCAAAATTGTAACGGT
Source organism: Medicago sativa (assembly GCF_051527215.1). Lineage (NCBI taxonomy): Eukaryota > Viridiplantae > Streptophyta > Magnoliopsida > Fabales > Fabaceae > Medicago > Medicago sativa. Next base: position 31,379,283 of record NC_140755.1, on the reverse strand, counting down.
AGAACCGTCTAGTCCTCGAATTTCTGATATACTCTTATTTAATACATATGCTGATTTGGCTGAGATTTTCATATATCATGTTATAATGTATTGTTTCTTTCAGGGTGAACTATCCAGTGTTGATCAACTTGAAGACAGAAATCACCTTCCTGCCTACACAAGCATGTTGGAGGCCTTGTCTGTTAAGATTGATCGGATTTCTTGTGAGGTGATAAAAAAATTACCTAAACAATATTCTCGGTTTGATGTTTTCTCATCAATATAACAAATAAACTGTAAATTTCAGATTTCCTACAAGATTCTTTCTGGTATAGATGCACACTCCACAACAGTCGCAATATTTGAGATGCTTACAATCTACAAGTGGGATGTTAAGTTGGTCCTAGCCTTAGCAGCATTTGCTTTAAACTATGGCGAATTCTGGCTTCTTGCTCATATTCACGATACAAACCAACTGGCAAAATCGATGGCGATTCTTAAGCAGTTACCTGGTATCATGGAGCATTCCAGCTCACTAAAGCCACGGTTTGATACGCTTAATGATCTAGTAAATGTCATATTGGAAGTGACCAAATGTGTCATTGAGTTCAACGATCTTCCAACTCAATACATTTCACGAGAGGTATCAGCCTACAACACTGTCTCAAATCATATCCCAGTTGCTGCATACTGGTCTATTAGAAGTATTGTGGCTTGTGCAGCTCAGATTACAAGCCTCACTACTCTTGGTTATGAGTACGTTTTTCCTGTCATTTATCGAGAAGTTTGTTAACTCATCTTTAGACTAAAGCACTGTTTGGCAAGGCTGAACTGCTAGCTCATAGCAGATATCTTATAGCGTATAAGCTCGTATAATCAAAGTAGAACTATTTGATAACAATTTTCTCTTAAGAGCTTATAGCGTTTTTACACAAACTTATACCGTTTTTGAGCTACTACTTCAAGTAGCATTGGAGATTATATGTTAAATAAAAATAATCTTTTGTCATTTAATATTTACGAGTTAGTTCAACACTGAATTTAGTAAACACTTCAAATTCAATATGTTTGCTTATCTGCTGTCAGTTATAAGTTCGTCGGCTATCTGCTACAGTCTACCAAACAGAGACTAAAAGAAGGGAATTTAAATATTCATTACACCTAGCTGCTAAATAGCATAGTTTAGTATGACAGACATATTATATATATTATCAAATTGTTTCAGAATCTTCACCTCTAATGATGCTTGGGAGCTTTCAACATTGGCTTTCAAGCTTAGAAGTATAGTGGATCATCTCAGAAAGCAACTGGATATCTGCAAAATACACATTGGTAGACCACTTAAATATTATATTTAGATGGAATCATACATACATCTTCACACAAAAATATTTTTTGTAGGCATAAGATGTGAAAAAATTATAAATAAGTGTTGTTATATTAACTATAGCAGCGCTGTTTAGTACAAAATACTCTCAAACAACGACAATGTCAGGTCTATCGATCTGATGCATAGCAGAATATGAACAAACCGCTATACATCGATGGTCAACATAATATTAGCTAATAGTCAATCTTGGTTATTGTCTATCCATATCCATCCATGCATATATCAATCTATCTGGTTTGATTCTTTTGGATATGATGTGCATCTAAGCATTGGCCTAATTTAAGATGGTCATTGAATGCAGAGAAAGAAATGGATACCGAAGCTTATGGATTGCTACGGGAATTATTTTTGACACCACACACTGACAACATGAAGATCATCAAGGCTTTGATTTATTCACATGAGGACATTTTACCTCTATACGATGGTGTTTCAAAGAAAAGGGTTTGATTTTCTAACTCCAATAACATTTCTAAATACTTAGACGAGAAGCCGATTATACTAATTATTATTGTTATGATTAATGCAAACAAACAGGTGAGCCTTGAGGCACTGAGAAGGAAGAATGTGTTACTTCTATTTTCAGGCCTAGAGTTCTCAACCGACGAGCTTCTAATACTCGAACAGATCTATAACGAATCAAAGGCACATGCACCGAGACAAGACAATAGATATGAACTAGTTTGGATCCCAATTGTAGACCAAACCTCTGAATGGACAGACCAAAAGCAAATGCAATTTGAGAATCTGAGAGAGAGTATGCCATGGTTTTCGGTGTATCATCCTTCATTGATAAGCAAGGCAGTTGTTTGGTTCATACAGAGTGAATGGAAATACAAGAATAAGCCGATTCTTGTTGTTTTGGATCCTCAAGGGAGGGTTGCTTGCCCTAATGCTATTCACATGATGTGGATTTGGGGAAGTGCTGCTTTTCCTTTTACAAGTTTTAAAGAAGAAACTCTTTGGAAGGATGAGACTTGGAGACTTGAATTGCTTGTCGATGGCATTGACTCGGAAATATTGAACTGGGTAAGTTTATATTCTAGCTATAGAAAAATCTCTTTTTATCCCTTTTTTGTACATTCATGCTACTAATAATATAACTTTAACCCAAAACCACATTGCTGCATTCATTGGAGGAATGAATGCTATGGAATAGTTCGCTAAATAGTACACAACGAGTCAATCTATATTCTGACTTTGCAAAACAGTACTAAACACAAATTCGGAACATGGATGATTAGATCTGCAACTGTGTGATTGTCAGTCAATCTATTTCCCTATTACGTATTTATTTTTCTGATTCGACAGATTAAGGAAGGAAAGTACATTTTCTTGTACGGAGGAGACGACCCTGAATGGATAAAGAGATTTGTGAAAGAAGCCCGAAAAGTAGCACAGGCGACACGTACACCGCTAGAGATGGTATACGTAGGAAAAAGCAACAAGCGAGATCAAGTGCAAAAAGTATGCGACACTATTCTCCGCGAAAATCTGTTTACTCACAGCTGGTCAGAACAAAGCATGATATGGTTCTTCTGGACACGTCTCCAAAGCATGCTCTTCTCCAAAATCCAACTGAAACAAGTCGATGACAACGACCTTGTGATGCAAGAAATCAAAAAACTTCTTAGCTACGACAAACAAGGCGGTTGGATTGTTCTAGCAAAAGGGTCACAAATTGTGGTCAATGGACATGCTTCAACTGGTTTACAATCATTGGTTGAGTATGATCTCATGTGGAAAGATCATGCTGAACGAGTTGGTTTCGAAACAGCTTTCAAGGAACATTATGGGAAGCTTCATGCAGTTGATAACCCTTGTTGTAGATTTGAGTTCTCACATTCAATGGGAAGGATACCTGATCGACTCACGTGCCCCGAGTGTCGTCGGAATATGCATGTTCTTACCACTTTTCAGTGCTGCCATGATGATAATGTTGAAGAGGATTTTTTCGTTAGTAGTGTTGCTCCTCCTAACACTAATTAATTGATCTTTTGTTGTTTTTTTTTTGAAGGAAGATCTTTTGTTGTTTGTTTTCATTATTTTGGTTTTGTTGATTATGGCTCCATGCAGTTTATTGCATAGCCCTAAATGTTTGTTTGTTTGTTTTTTTTAATCATGAATCAATGTAATAAACTGTCCAAGGGTCTTGTTGTATAAACTGGAGTACATTGGATGATCAATAAAATTATATATGTCTCTCTTTCTAAATGTGCACACTTCTTAAAAAATAAAAATAAGATTTGCTTAAAATGAACTTTTAGTTCCTCAATTTCTAAAATCGATTTTTTGGTCCCCATTAAGCAACTCATGGGATTTTTTAGGTCCTCCACCATTTTTGATAACGTGCCTCTTAGGTGGCATTAGTGACTTGGATAAAATGTCTTCCATTTCAGCAATTTATTTAATGCATTTATGCTTAAATAGTTAAATAATATTATTTATTATGTTTAATATTTAAGAAAAAACTAATAATCTTTTATAAAAGGTTAAAATGCACTTTTGTCCCACCAACGTTCACAATCAAACGATTTTTGTCACTTTATTTTAAAATCTCACTTTTGGTCCTCCAACTTTCAACCCATTTGTAAAATTATGGCACAATTATTTTGACTTTATCAAATCTGATGTAACTCGTTTTACTCAAAAAATAATTGCCATATGGGTCACTGACGTGGAATTTGTTTAATAAAAAAAGGGAATCATGTGATGGTTGTATAACGAGAGGATTCCAATAATGTTGAGAGATATTATGCATCTTCTTCCATCGTCAATCCAAATATCGTCTTTTTCTTCTTCAGTATTTATCATTTATCATACTTTCGTCATTATTTTCCTTCATTCCTCTTTCTTCTCCATTAGCTGCATCCACTATCTAAATACCAATTTCTACTCAATTCATCGTTGGAATCTTAGGTATCACAAAAAAGATGTTGCTCATAGTCATGTTGGTCCTTCTTACAGTCATGCTCTTCAATGAACTTTGCTTGATGCTTATTTTTGTTGCAGTAGCTCTTCTCCACATGTCCAAATTTCTTATAGTGTCAACATTGTGGTTTTTCATGCCATCTACAATCTTTCTCGGCGTGATTTGTCTTCTTGTATATGCCACATGGAGGATGCTCGTCTTGATTTTTCTATGAGAAATTTCTAGAAATTTATTTGCTTCAAGAATTTTCTCCGCTTTTTTTGTTTCCTCCAAATCCTTTATTTTGATGTCGTAATTTGAGCTTTGATTGGAAGGCATTTTCAACTATGTATTCATCATGCCTACTTAGTCGACAAATCTTTGGTTTGCACAATCGTAGTAACAGTTGCATCATGCTTACGAGGAATAGAAATTAGATTTTTCTTCTTTTGTCGAGAATATTATCCAACAGTAAGCTCTCATTTGACTTACTAATTCTTTTATCTTGGTATAATAGTCTTTTATGGTCCTAGACTCTTTCATTTTTATTAACTCGAACTCACGTCCTAGAAGTTGAAGATTAATGGCATGTACCTTAGCTTGTCACTTCCTTAAAACTCCTGCTTTAATGTACCTCACACATCTTTGGCGTTTAGCTCCATTATTCTCACAAAGATAATGTATGATACCACTTGTTGCAAAAAGAACAATGTCTTTGAATCTTTCTCTTTATTTTCATTCAACTGCTTTTTTTTTAGCTGCAATGAGAGTTGAAGTGTGCAAAAAAAAAAAATAGTAAATCCTTCATTTGCAATCTCCCATAAATCTTGATAGCAAAAAAAAAGTCTTTATTTTAATGCTCCAAAATGCATAGGTTTCACCATTGAAAATAGAAATAGTCATAGATGATGGTTGAATGATATTAGTCATGTCTTGGTAAAAATTTAGAAATTATATATGATATAAGGAGGATTTGGTTGGAAATAGATGGATAAATTTTCTACGCCCAATGTATGATCGAACTTAGCTCTGATACCCAAGGTTCTAAAAAACGGTCGCGGTCGCGATCGCGGTCGCGTTAAGGTTGTCGCGATTTCGGCTGTAACGGACGCTGCGATACAAATAACGGTCTTCGCGGTGTGAATTAGTCAAAATGTTTCACAAAACGTATTAAAACTATTTATGTTATTATATAATGTATAATAACTTAGATTAATACTTTTTTTCCATAATTATAACATGTTTAAAGTGAATATAATAATAAAAATAGACTACATTTAGTAAAGATAGAATGTTTGACAGATTGAAAAGAAATTAACTAATAAATTACTACTCATAGCATATCTTTAAACATAGTTCATGATCAATTAACTACATTTAGTTCACATCATAAATTTTTATGAATAAAAAAGAGGCATTAAAGTGCCAAAAATGATGTAAAAAATAATAAAAATGGTGAAGAAATAAATAAAAACAAAATTGGCTCAGCTGGAATAAATCTGGACCACTTGATGCATCAAGGGGTCCAAATTTAATTCCTACATATAGTTAAAAAACCAAGGGTGCAGATATGAAAAAGGGGGTGCATAAGCAACAGCATATAGGACAAAACTGCAGGTGGGGCCCGCGGTCAACAAGGAAGGAAGGAGGTCAACTCCTTCTTCTTCCTTTCTTCACGTGAAGAACAACAACAAGAACATCACCACTGTTGAATTTTCTAAAACCTCAAATGTTCACCAAATCTCACAAACTAAAATACCATTTTGATTGGATTTTCACGCTGATCATGAATCTAAGCTTATATTTCACAGTGAATGTTTGTATAGAGAGAAAAGTGAGAAAAAAGTTTTGACTGAATTTTCAAGTTGGAGTCCGTAACGGCGTTTCGCGGCCGTAACGGCGTTTCACGGTCGTAACGGCGTTCCGTAACGCTGTAACGGCGATATTGCTGTGAATTTCTTTCTCAGCGTTAAAAGGGGCAAAAACGGTAACGGCCGCTGCCGATACCGATTTGTAACGGCCGTTTTTGCGGTAACGTCCCGTTTTTTAAAACCTTGCTGATACCATTGTTAGAAAATATAGCATGTGAGAGCTAGTGGTGGAGTATTTAGTAATATAGGACAAGAGGCAACACATTGGTAATTGTCATATTTCCAGAAAATGATGAATGTTCTTGATATTGTTATACAGAATATGAATATAATCGTCGAATCCAACGAAGGTTGAACCCGTCGAAGTTATTTGCAGAGGAGTAAAGTAAATTTCTTGAAAGAACAAGTAAATTGCAATGAAATCTAAAGAAACAAACGTAAATTGCATTGATTAAATGTAAATTCGTAGACATATTCATACATTCTGACTTGTTACTCGTTTCTCTCTTAATGCGGATAATTTGAGTGTAAGTTTTCTGTATGATTGAATTGTGACCCGTTTTTCCTATGAAAAACTACTATTTATACTAGGTATACATACGCATAAATGCTCGAACATAACTACTAACAACAGTTACAGACACTTCTTTGATTTGAATTTCAAATAACATCCTTCGACAGTAACCGTTGCATGGCTCCTTTATCAGGCACCAACTTCTCTTCGATTCTTGCTTACTTGTCGAACCACTTCTCTTCGACTCCTGCTTGTTTGTCGAACCATCACCATAAAAACAACAAATCTCTTTAAGTTCCTAAATCCGGTCAAACTTGTGAATCGAACTCATTTAATTCTCTTCAAAACCTAAGCCAAACTTGATTGACTGCATTTATTATAGCCTGTCGAAAATACAGGCTAACACCAAGACATAGCCTAACCAATTGTATACGGCTAACCAAATTTGACAGAAAACGTTGCAATGAAGAAATAGATGAAAGGTGTTCTCTAAGTTACCACATCCCCCCACACATCGTTGGCACCCCTCTCATTACCAAATTCTAGAATCCCATCCTCATAAATTAATTTATAAGTTATAGACAAATTTTATCCCATAATGTTGCAGCTACTTTAGCTCTGGGTTAAGAAGGTTGAAAAGGAACATTTTTTTTTTTTGAAACAATGATGAAGAGAAACGTCAAATATATTTTTGGTCTATCTTATGTTTCAAAATGTTCCCAAATTTGTAAAATTTATACTAAAAGGAACATTTTGAAACAAATGATGAAAGTAGGACCATTAAAATAAAAACGAAACTGGAGAAATTAAAATAAGAGATCCAATTAATTTCTTTTTAGAATTAAAGAATTGAACTAAAACTAAAAACTAAGAAATGAAAAGAAAAGAACATTTTAGGAAGATAAAATTAACTTTTTTTTGACAAAGAGAAAACTGAAATTACTAGTATAGCTTCCCTTGGCAAAAACCAAAGTGATGCTAGCTAAAGAATATATGATATCTTACCATACGCTAATAGACTAAACATCGGAGAGGAGGACCATCAATATACTGATTTAATTAAAATCAAAGTGATACCAAAATGATGTTAGCTAAGGATATGATATCTTACTGAAATGTTACTGAAATTAATACATTGATTTGATTAAAATAATTTGAGGCCTAAAAAATGTGGATCAAAGGAGGATGCCTAACTTACCTCCCCCTTGAGCTGGTCCTAAGGGTCAGAGGGTGCGTGGTTGCGAAGGTCAAAGATGGGATCGAAAGTAATCAAAGTGGTGGTCGACTATGTTTGATAATGGTCCATGATTATCGTAGTGACTGTTAGCAACCATTGGTGGTGACATGTTAAAACTAAAACAAAAATTATAAAACACATTTTTATGGTTTTAAGATTAAAGAATACTGTTTTGAAATTAAGTAAAAGAATAAACTCAATGATATTTTATACTACCACATTTTATTTTCAAATTTAATTTTTAAAACAAAAATTTAGAAACTCATAACCCCTAAAATTTAATAAATGATGTAAAAATTATTATGATGGGATTGAGATTAGTTTTAATGTTAAATACAAAATTATAAATATTGAGAAATAGTATCATTTGCCCCTATAGCTCAGTGGTAGAGCGCCAGTCTTGTAAACTGGAGGTCTGTAGTTCCGATCCCTCTGCATGGGGGCAGATTTCTATATTATTTTTATTGTTCGATTCTGCATGGGGGCAGATTTCAATTGAATTATATTTTATTTCTTTTTCGATCCTGATCCGGCATGAGGGCAGATTTCTATTGAATTATTTTTATTTCTTTTTCGATCCTGCATGGGGGCAGATTGCTATTGAATTTTTTTTTTTTTTTTAAAGCTCTGGTGAATAGTTCGTGGTAAAGACAACTTTCGCACTTCAAATTAGATAGCGAAGGTCTGTAGTTCGATCCTGCATGGGGCGATCCTGCATGGGGTAAGATTTCTATTGAATTATTTTCTATTGAATTATTTTTATTTTTATGGGGTAGATTTCTATTGAATTATTTTTATTTTTATTTTTATTTCTTTTTAAAGCTCTGGTGAGTAATTCGTGGTGAAGACAACTTTCGCACTTCAAATTAGATAGCGAACATAAAAGCTAGTTCCTCTTCCAATATATCGTAACACATCCGGTTTAGAATTTTTTTTTTTTTAACAATGCTCTTTTGGCCCTTATTTGCTCGGATCAGGATTGTCTCTTGTGAGTATGTCCAGCACCAACTTCATCCGTTAGATTTAGATTGTGTTTCCCTCTCTTCTAGATTACATCTTTCTTTATGGTTTGTCAACCATTGGATTTGAGGCAGGACAAACAGCAGAAGGTGTGCGCCGGAGATGATCCATCTCCTATTTGCTCTTCATTCTTAAAACAATCTTTGAGGAGTTTCTCTCAAAGCATTCAAAACCCAAAAAATATCGTTTGGAAGATACTTCTGAATGGTTTGCATATTTGTGGGCGGCCAAACCATATCAATTTAGACATTTGTGGAGGGTCTAAAGAACAACCATCTTTTTTTTTTTTAGTAATTGGATCCAATTAGTCTATCACTGTTTTTTTTTTTTTTCGTTTTTGCAAAATTGTTTTTTTGTTGTATTAACATTGTTTATGTAAAATTGTTGTGGTGAATCCACGGTCATAGAGTAAGAGTTAGGGTCACTTGACAAATTCAATTACTTGAAATCAAGTTGTTTAGAAATGCAGGATGGCTCTAAGCTAGTACTTTAATTTGTTTTAGAACCAAAAAGAAGATTTTATTATATTAAATTAGTGTGTAGATCTGTGCATATCGCTCGGGGGATTTTGATAAATAATGGTATTAATTAAACATATACGACGTAAATCAAAAATTACTATCTTGAAATAATTGCTACTTTAATTTTCAATGCAATTTTACTTGCTTATTTTTCAATTGTATCCTTACGTGCATCATTTTTAAGTTATTATTCTCCACTTAATATTGATGATGATGAAAATATACCAACCGGTAATAGAAATTAATTATTGGATAAAATAATAATTTATTTATTTCATTTAGCTAGAGAAATATATAATTTCAACTTGCTTACTATTTACAAAACTTTAGCCACAAATTCAAACTCAATTTTGATACTTTGCAATTTCATAGTGAAAATATTTCAGTTTTCTTGACATTATAAGTCAATCAATTTGTCCATTCATATTATTGAGACAACTTGTATCTTGTAAATCGCTAGCATAATGTTAAACGCTAGCATAATGTTAAAGAGTCTCACATTTGATAAACTATGGTCTGATCGAACAAGTGTATATAAGATGATACCAGAGCTCCCTAGAGCTCCCTATAAGATATATAGGTCATATGCTATTAGTTCTGTATGAAAGTCAATTATGAAGTTTGTTTTATGATATGTACACTAATGCAGTTAAAGGAAGGTAGATGTAAAGAGGACAACATAAGAAACTAAAATTTATTTTTCTTCTTGGTGACTACTAGTACTAACTTTGCTGTTGAGTCTCAAACTGTTTTTTTGCATTTAATGTAAAGAGGAGTGTTATTTGAACAACCAATTTGGTGACAACTTATTTGACAACCATAACTTACAAAGAAAAAAGTAGTATTGACACGGAAACCTAGCAATAGAGAGATAAAGTTAAAAATAATGTGAGTATGAGAGAGAAAGTTGTCACAAAAGTTGTACCAAATGGATGTTCAAATATCATTTCTCTAATGTAAAATAAATTTTATCTTTCTTTCTCCAACAAAGGTAACATATTTGTCTTCTAGTTTAAGCCAAGGCAAAAGCATGTGACTTTGCTATAACTTGCCTTCAAGTTCTTGAACTTTCCTCAACAACACAAGTACGAGGTCTTTTATATCAGAACTGCCGACTCTATAATATGGAAGATTTAATTTAACAAGACTTTGAAATATGTATTATGTATGTAAATTCTATTGGTTATAAATAAATATAAATTATTAAAGTGTTAAATTAACTTGTGCTCAAACATAACAGAATAAAGTGCTAAAATTTTAAGACTATTTATTATGTATGTTTCTTTCTATATGTTTAATTCTAGGTAAAAATAAAAAAAGAACCATTAAGATGTTATTACCTATTACTGGACAAACAAACTTAATCATTTGTGTTAATTATTTAGTGCATTCTTACTTTCTCTCTCAATCGTTTTCAAGTGTCTCCATAAGATGCTTCTGGAGTATTATTTATTTCATTTTTATTAGATCCATAAGATCTATCTTATTTTTTACATGTCATTAATTAATTTCAAGAGGTGATAATCTGAATGATGTATTTAATAATTTGATCCAATTCATGATTTGTCTGATTATAACAGCTGGGGCATCCTAGTTCTTGATAAAGGGGACACCATCTCTTATGATTGACAAACAAGTCAATAGAATTTTCTTGGACCTTATCTTCATCATTCTAAAATTTTGGTTAAGGCATTGAAGTCTTTCCCTAATGTTATGGCAATTGAATATTTGTTTATCGAGATACCCTGTATTTGGGGATAGAATGATGTCATATAATATAATGAGGGGTCTTAGTTGTTAGATGGTGATTGGACGACTCATGATTAACTTCACGAAATTAACTTTAAAATATAATTTGAAATATGAGTTATTCAATCTTCGTCCAATGTTTGAGATCTGTGACCGCTCATATAATTTGTAACCACAAACTTAAACTTCATTGCTTAACTTATTACATTTGTTTACGGTTCCACCTACATTTTTCCATATTGATGTTCTCGTTGAAGGCATGTATGCATGTCCATCACTAACATGACACTGACACATCAACCACTTTTATTTTCTTAAGTTATTATCGATGTATACTTGTCACCGTCAATGTCGTGTCTGATGTTCATATACATGTGTGTAAGAAATTCATAGTTTTACTTGCTACTAACAAGGACTTTGATAAATGTTGTTACTGAAAGAAAACCTACTGCAGGTCTTATATAATATTCATATCCTTTCTTGTTATTAAATCTCAAAGTTTGGTTCATTTCTTTCTGTGGTGATTAATGCTTTAAAAGGCCTAACTTTGCCAAATTGATTTAATAGTGATAGAAAGTATTGTAGAACAGAAAGTGGTGAAGACATGAGACATGTCTCATAATTCCATCAAGCCAACTATAAGGTAAGGCTGGCTAAATTGAGTGCATCCCAACCCATCAATTCATTTGTGGGACCCACAACAAACCAAACATCCCTTAACCCTGTCCCAGACTTCAATCTTAGTTATTCTCTACTTAAAGTTGGTTGTTGTATGGTCCTTTTCTATTAGCAAGATTAGTGTTTGTCTTCTAAACTTGATTCCAAGCTTTGTTCATGCATTTAGGTCCACTATGTTATTGACATGATCATTTACCAAATTCATACAGTTTTGAGGTGGGGAGGGTCCATATTAAATGACATTTGATAACTGATATGAGTCATTTTGACTAAACTAAAAAAATCTGGAAAACTATTTTCTCAACCTCTAATATCATTCAATATATTCATTCAAAAAGACTAAAATGGTGCAGTTTAAATGCTTATCTTTTGTTAATTTGTGCAGTCTAAATGCACACTTCCATAAACATGGATGAATTTTAATAAAGATGGAAAATTGTGCAGCCAAAAATATCTTGTGATGGGTCTGATCCGAAGGGTAATGGATCCTCTACAATGGAGATCCTTCCAGTTTTCTACCACTTTTAATAACACTCTCTCTCCCTTTTTGATATTACAAACACATTATCTCACCTATTTAACGAGGGCCTGAATTATACATGAGAGAACAAATAAACTGGAGACAATCTCCTTCCAATCTGAAGCCCCTATTCAGGATTTGAATTGTGTGCGGTGTGACTATGTGTCCACAGTCCTTTTGAATCGTCAAACCATAATTGGACAATCAAAATTACAATGCAGATTTTGATATTTCTTTTAAATCTAAATTCCGAGTTTGGAATATGGATTGTCTGATCTTTAATGATCGATCTAGATGTGTCTGATTATGTGCAGTCGTTGAACTGTGATTACATGTCACTCAAGCCTTATTTTGTGGCTGTATGGGGATCCCAAATATGTATCATTGGGACTTTCCTTTTCTTTTTCTTGCTTTATTGGTTTGCAAATTTTGCTTTTTGAATTTTGATGTTCACATGTTCATGTTGCTTGCTAGTACGATTTAGACTAAAATATTTTTTTCCAGGGTTGATGAGAATGGCAACTCCACGTGAAATTAAGCTTAGGATGTGGATATTGCCGAGGATATTCACAAAACTGATTTGTTATATTTCTTTTCTAAATCATGATTATGATTCTTGTACTCCTTTAACCAAACAAGCCTTGGAATTGCATTTGCTTAGTTGATATTTTTTTATTTTTTTTACAAACATTATTTTAGAGAAAATATTAACTAAAAGTGATAAAAAATAATTTTGCTTTAGATTTTTTTTTTGACGTTAAAGACAATTTCATTAATGAAAGTCTGGAAATAAATCAAATGTCGAGACTGCAGAAATACAAGGCGGAGTTTCTTCGACCCAAATGCAATCTAAATTCTTAAGAGCATATTTAATTTTGCTTTAGATTAAGTAAGTGGATACATTGTCAGCTTAAAGTTATTTTACACAGACATATAATCATGTTTAATTCGTCACATTATGTTTGATATTTTTAGATAAAAGCAAATATATAATTTTTTTGTCAAACAAAAGAAGCAAGTATGTAATTTTTTATTTTTGCTAGCGAGTTGTGATTGGTGATCATTATAAAAAAAAAAAAGCAAATATGCAAACTTTGCCTTATGATGCTGGATTTTATTTATCAGGTTTTTCTGGATATATTCCTGACTCATCTGACATCTTATATGCTAAGCTTTATGCTATCTACCAAGGTCTAATTTTGGCAAGAAACCTTAATATTGAGGATCTCGTCTTCTACAACGATTCTTTGATTTGTATCAACCTCCTTAAGGGTCCTAATTTGAGTTTTCATGTCTATACGGTTTTAATTCAAGATGTGAAAGATTTGATGGAGCAAAATAATGTCATTGTTTACCACACTCTGAGCTAGGGAAGGTAACCAATGTGCAGATTTCATGGTCAAGCTTAGAGCTTCTTCGAATAATGAGCTGCTCTACTATTCCTCCCCTCAGGATGACCTCTTGAATCTCCTTAGGATGGATGCGGTTGAGACTTTCTTTTCTAGTGAATAGTCCTTTTTGGGTTTGCTTTCTGTTTTTCCTTTTTTTTTTCTTCCCTTTTGCATTGTAAATAAAAAAATAGTAATCCTATTCAATACGGGTTGAAAAGTCCATAATGCCAAATAAGATGAACTAATTTACCTTTTTCTGACGAAAAAAAATATACGGATTAAAAAGTGACGAAAATCTACTACACAAAGAAACTAGCAGTGGCAATTTTTCATTTTTAAAATTAATATATATATAATTTTGGCTTTTAATGGAAATCATGGATGGTGGTAGTGAATTTACATGTTTGAATCTCACTCTCAAACATGTTAATTTGTTTGTTAATTCAAGTTTGTTCGTGATATAATCATGTTTAGTTGGTTAATCACATTAGATTTTAGTTTATTATTGATTAGTTACAAGTTTACTAGAATTTAGCTTATGGTTGTTAGAGTTTGTTACTTTGATTGTACTTCAAGAAACTTAACAAAAACATGTATATGAGCATATTCACTTGTACATTCATATTAGAATCAATAACAATTTCCCTTTCTCAATTCTATTATATTTTCTCTCTTCTCATTCTCTCTAAATCACAAAATTACATAAAACTATAAAACCCTAGAAACCCTAAAACTGCTTCTGTTTTTGTTGCTTGTGTGACAAGCATTCATAGCTGCGCTAACAAATTGGCATCAAGAGCCTGTGGTTTCGTTCTAAGGGGTACTCAAGATCTTCAATCATGCAAATTCAAGAAGAAATGCTGAAGGAAGAACCATGAATGATAGCAACAGTTTCAACACTCATCTTCCCATTCTTGAAGCACACAATTGGGAAAGATGGAGTGCAGTGATGAAGAATTTGTTTGGAGCACAAGATTTGCTTGAAATTGTGCAGAATGGAGTTGGTGATTTAGCTGCAAATGCTACAGAAGTGAAAAGGAACACAAACAAGGATCTGAAGAAGAAAGATTGCAAAGTTTTGTTCTTGATTCAACAAAGTCTTGATGAAACAAATTTTGAAAGAATCTCAAAAACAGTTAGTTCAAAGGAAGCATGGGATATTCTTTCAAAGCACCATGAAGGTGATGATAAAGTGAAGTTGATTATGCTTCAATCACTGAGAAGGAATTTTGAGCTTATGCATATGGAGGATGATCAGAAGATTAGTGAATGCATCTCCAAACTCATCAATCTTGTGAATCAGATGAAAGCTTGTGGTGAAGCTATGACTGATCAACAAATTGTTGAGAAGATAATGAGGACATTATCATCAAGGTTTGATTTCATTGTGGTGGTAATTCAGAAATCAAAAGATTTAAAAACCTTAAAGATTGAGGAGCTGCAAAGTTCATTAGAAGCTCATGAATTGATGGTTTCAAAAAGAAGCAGTGAAAGATCAATTCAACAAGCCTTGCTAGTTCAAAATATCAAGAAGGATGATTATCATAGGAAGAACTTCAAGAAAGGGAAGAATAACACTAAGGGAGGAAACTGGTCTAAAGGCAAGAACAACGGATCTGATAAAGGTGAATCTTCAAAGGAAGAAAACTCTAATCAAAAGAAGAAAAATTTTGATAAGAAGAAGATTCGGTGTTTCAAATGTGAGAAATTTGGACACTTTGCCTCTGAATGTTGGTCTGGTACAAGGAAGCAAGCAAAGAATGATGAAGAGGAAGCCAAGATTGCACAAGATGGTTTAGACTCTGAGTCATTATTCATGATGGCTACAACAACTAGTAATGAGAACTGCAATTCAAAAAGTTGGTTCTTATATATTGGTTGTTCTAATCACATGACTGGAAATAAGGTTTGGTTAAGAGAAGTGGATCCTGGAAGAAATACAAAGGTGAAACATGCAGATCATAGAACTTTAACTGCAGAAGGAATGGGAACCCACTTGGGTTGGCCTGATGGTATTGGCTTGGGACCTGGGAGTTTGCTCCTCCTCGAGGTCTCAGGTTCGATTCTCTCCAGTGCCAATTTAGGTGGGCTAATTTAATTTAGATTTTTAAAAAAAAGGCTTAATAGCAGTTTTTGCCCCCTAACTTTCACGAAGTTGCGATTTTGGCCCCCTAATAAAAAAACTACAAAACCGTCCCCTAAGTTTTGCAACTGTAGCAGTTTTGGCCCCCCAAGACCAAAAAAAATAACACGTGGCACCTCACTTAGGGTGCTACGTCAGCGTAGACTGAGTCAAAATTGACCTTGGGGCCCAAAACTACCACAGGTGCAAAACTTAGGGGGCAGTTTTGTACTTTTTTTTAGGGGGCCAAAATCACAACTTTTGGAAAGTTAGGGGCAAAAACTTCTATTAAGTAAAAAAAACGGCAGAAGGAATGGGGAAGATTGCTATTGAAGGAAAGAATGGAAAAATGGCAATAATTGAAGAAGTTCTATATGTCCCTGGAATGCAGTGCAATTTACTTAGTGTTGTTCAATTCATTCAAAAAGGATATTCAGTGATTATGAAGGATAACACTTTAAAGTTGTTTGGTAAACATCAAAGGTTAGTATTGGAAACTCCTCTTGCAAAGAATAGAACTTTTTAGACCAATATGAAAGCTGCATAATTGAAATGTTTGTCTGCTATGGTAAAAGATGAAGATAGTTGGTTATGGCACTATAGATTTGGTAATCTCAGTTTTAATGGTCTTAATCAATTAGATGATAAAGAAATGATTCTGGGAGTAGCTAAAATTGAGATAACTAGCACAGTTTGTGACACTTGCTTGTTGGGCAAGCAACCTAGACATGCATTCAATTCAAGCACTGCTGGTAGATCAAAGGAGCTACTCAATGTTGTGTATTCAGATGTATGTGGCCCTTTAGAGGTTCCTTCATTAAGAGGCAACAAATACTTCATCAGTTTTGTTGATGAGCTTAGTAGAAAACTCTGGTTATATCCGATTAAGGCCAAAACTGAAGCATTTGATATGTTTCATAAGTTTAAAATCTTAGTAGAAAAGCAAAGTGGAAAATCTATTAAGGTTTTAAAGACTGATGGTGGTGGTGAGCACACCTCAAAGGTGTTTAAGAAGTTTTGTGAAGACAATGGCATTGTACATGAAGTCACTGCTCCTTATACTCCACAACATAATGGTTTGGCTGAAAGAAGAAACAGAAGCCTGCTTGACATGACCAGAAGTATGATCAAATTAAAGAAGATGCCTAATACATTTTAGGGAGAAGCAGTAAGAACTGCAGCTTACATCTTGAACAGATGCCCCACTAAGAAACTTGATCAAATCCCTGAAGAAATCTGGACAGGATGCAAGCAGTCAGCTAAACACTTAAGAGTTTTTGGTTCATTATGCTATATGCATATCCCTGATGCAAAGAGAAGAAAGCTAGGGGACAAGAGTGAACCTATGATACTGATTGGTTATCATGAAACTGGTGCATACAGATTATATCATCCTCTAACTCATTCAATGGTAGTTAGTAGAGATGTTAAAATCTGTGAGAATGAAGCATGGGATTGGAATAAGAAAGAGAAGAG
Organism: Medicago sativa; assembly: GCF_051527215.1. NCBI lineage: Eukaryota > Viridiplantae > Streptophyta > Magnoliopsida > Fabales > Fabaceae > Medicago > Medicago sativa. The sequence goes on along the minus strand of NC_140755.1, from coordinate 31,361,904 downwards.
TTCCAGTCACACAGTTTCCACAATAATTGAAGAAGATGATCAAGTTGAACAAGTTCAACTTGATACTGAAGTTCAAGCTGAAGTACCTGTTGATGAGATTCAAGCCACTAGAACTTCAGTCAGACAAAGATTTGTCTCCACAAGACTGGGTGGACATGAAATTACTCCTGATAATCAAGTTAATGAAGTAGGGGAATTTTTCCTGATGAGCTGCATCAAAGGAACACTGCAGTATGTCATCCTATTTCCTAAGTGTTTGAATGAAAGTTCTATGGAGCTAATAGCTTATTATGACGCTGATTGGTGTGGAGATAAGCAGGATAGAAAAAGCAATCCAGGGTACCTATTCAAGTTTCTGAATGCTCCAATTTTATGGTGTGGTAAGAAGCAACTGGTTGTGGCATTGTCAACCTATGAATCTGAGTATATTGCAGGATGTATGGCAGCATGTCAGGCAGTATGGCTTGAAAATATACACAAGGAGATGGAGATAGAAGTTAGCAGACTCATTGCATTGTTTATAGATAACAAATATGTTATAAGCTTAGCAAGAAATCCACTTCTTCATGGAAGAAGCAAGCATAGAGAAGCTAAGTTCCATTTTCTGAGGGAGCAAGTAAACAAGGGAGCACTGCAGATTGTCCATTGCTCCACTGAGCTGCAACTTGCAAACGTATTCACTAAGGCATTGAAGGTTGACAGGTTCATCAAACTAAGGAGTTTGATTGGCATGAAAGAAGTGGAAACTTGAATTAAGGGAGGATGTTAGTTTGTTTGTTAATTCAAGTTTGTTAGTGATATAATCATATTTAGTTGGTTAATCACATTAGATTTTAGTTTGTTATTGATTAGTTACAAGTTTACTAGAATTTAGTTTATGGTTGTTAGAGTTTGTTACTTAGCTTGTACGTCAAGCAACTTATCATAGACTTGTATATAAGCCTATTCACTTGTACATTGATATTAGAATCAATAACAATTTTACTTTCTCAATTCTATTATCTTTTCTCTCTTCTCATTCTCTCTAAATCACAAAATTACACAAAATTGTAAAACCCCAGAAACCCTAAAACTACTTCTGTTTCTGTTGCTTGTGTGACAAGCATTCATAGCTGCGCTAACAAAACAAACACATACACACATACATACACACTCATACATACACACACACACACACACACACACACACATATATAATCATGTACAATTGACATTGTGTCACACCAATACAACTTCAATAATTTACACGTAAAATTGTTTATGCGGGAAAATTTTCAGCAAATCTATTTTTCAAACTCAACCATAAACTAAGCAATATAATAATTTAGTTCAACAGGTTAATAGTTAATGAGCTCCACTAAGAACGAATTGGTTAAGAGAAAATAAGTCCGATTTCTGAGTTGAACAATTTTTTATCATATTTTACTTACCTCCTAGACGAATTCTAGATTACCAGACATTTGGATAACCTCTTTTTAATTGTGTGTAATAAAACGAGATATTTCCTAAATAATAATTTTCAAGGTTTAACTTGCAATTTTGAACTACCACCATTTGGGTATATAGCATATTCAGCTCATCTATGTTCTTTTTAAGAAAAGTTAGTGGACAATGGATAAACTAATTAATAAGTGTCTAACTTGGGTTCAGAGTTCAATTTCTAGTTTGTGGTCCTTAATTCGATTCTAATACTATGCTAAATGAACTTAGTTTTATTTTAAAAGTTAACTCATAAGACGAGGGTGCTCAAACACGTGTATACACTCAACAACCCTAGAGCCTCATCAATGTGAGACTATAATGAATATTGAAATTGTATTAAAATACCACATAAGTTCTCAAGTTGTTAGATGTTTAAATTTGCTTGGACATTCTAAATCATTTGAGCTAACTTTTGGGTGAAAATGTTTGAGTAGTGATATTTTAACAACCATTTTGGTACAACCTTTGAGACAACTTTGTTGTTCTCTCTTTTCATTGGTCAAAAACAATGGAGAGAGAAAAAGGAAGAGAGAGAATAAAAATATAATGTGAGTATGAAAGAGAAAGTTGTACAAAAGTTGTAGCAAAATGGTTGTACAAATATCATTTCTCAAAATGTTTAGTTGTCCTCGGTTCCATAATTCAAATGCTTTTATAGATTTGGATGAAAATGTTTAGTTGTAATGTTTGTAATGAAAATGAAAGTATCTTCAAAATTAGAACAATAGTAAAATACCCACCATTTCACACAGTTCAAAGTGCCCACTCCTTGCGGCATCAAAATTGCCTGATTTTGGAGGGTGATTGGAAAATATTTTGGAAGTCGTATGACCTACATCCCATTCAAACATTTATTTGGTTGGGTGAGCATGGAGGTATTTACTAATTTTTTCCGAAGGAGTAGATGGGGTGTTAAGATCTCTTATACAGTTATACTTGCACGTGATGTGAAAATGAAGATGAAACAATTATTCATGTGCTAACGTAGCCCATCTATGGCTTCAAATCGTTTCTTCTGATTTTATAACTAGATAGTTTCTTTTCTTTTCATTGCAGATAGCCTAAACAGAAAAGGGGTTGGGACACGTAGCTCCAAATGACATACATTCATTACGACATGGTGGTATTTGTAAAAGTAGATGACAAAACTATCTTTAATTAAGAGTTTCATTAGAGATATTGAAGATTGCAACTTCGAGCATCTTCATAGTGGTTCTAAGTTGAAGAACGCAATCTACATAGGATGGAAGCGGCTGCATGAAGGCCAGATCATGCTCAACGGTGATGATGAATGCAAAGATAAGGGAGAGATTGTTTGATGCGGTGGTCTTTTTCATGATTTAGATGGTAAACAGATTAAATACTACATTAAGAAGATTTGTGCATTCAATGCCTTACATGCTAAGATGTGGGGCTGTATTCGAGATTGAACATGGGTTGAAGAGAATAATAATAATAATAATAATAATAATAATAATAATAATAAAATTGTTTTTTTCTAGATTGCATTTGAAGAATTGCGACTCAATAAAATTACCAGGGGTTTAGTCTGCGCAACCTCGAGATCAATTTATATGCATACATCCAATAAAATTATTGTATTTCCTTTCAAAAAAAAAAAAATTATTGTATTTGTGGACATTGAATGTATAAATCTATATTATTTATGCATATAAAATTTTCAAAAATATAAGAGATTTTTTAGTAGTGAATGCACAAAAAAAATCCAATCAATATGGATTGATTTAAATTGATAAAGAGTTGATTCATACATAACATGATGTGAGTTCAACTCTTACTATCAATTCCTTCAAAAGAAAAACTCTCACTATCAATATCAACATGAATACTTTATATATATGTTGTCCTTTTGATGTGATAATTTTAAGTGAATCTGGTATCACCTACGTATAAATGCAAAGATTAATATCTCGAATCATCTAGATCAACTATAATGAGTGACAAAGTAATCTTTAAAAAATTTAACACTGCTAAATTTTCCGTGCTGAACTCCAATTCGTATCTAGAGCATTTAGTTTTTTTAACAAAGATTTAGAACATTTATTTAAATTGAATGAGATTTCTTCTCATCTCATACAATGCTTTTGAATTAATCATAATGATATTTACGTATCTATTTTTTATTTTTTAACAAAATTTTAATTATAATATTTAAGTGTGTGTGTGTGTGTGTATATATATATATATATATATATATATATTCGAAAAAATTTTAATTATGATATTTATGTATCATATGATAATAAATATATTAGGGGTGGACATGGTTTGGTTCGGGATGAAAACTGAACCGAACTGAACTGTTTGTTAAATTTCAAGTAACTGAACCGAACCGAACTGTTTGCATTTTGAACCAAACAAAACTGTTTCAATCTGAACCGGACTATTATTATTTGTATCGTTGAAAAAAATAAAAACCAATGAAATCTAATTTAGAAGTTTTTATAACTGACTCGAGCTGTTCCGAACCAAACCGAACTATTTTGAATCGAACCAAACTGTTTTGAATCGAACCGAACTGTTTTGAACCAAACTATTTTAAGTCGAACCGAACTGTTTTGAATTGTTAGTAATGGTTAAATTCAATTTAGTTCCAGAATTGTTAGTAATGGTTCAATTTTTTTGGTTTAGTTCGGTTCAATACAACAATTCGGTTTGGTTTTTTGATTTTTTTCCCTCCCTTAAATTAGAAAACTATAACTTGGAATTCTAGCTCTCTTAATCTAAAAAAGGGTTAACACCCATGAAAGAAAAAGGGAAAAAGTAGTGTAAATTATGAAAGACAATAGCATGCGAGATCCAAGGGTTGAAAGTGGTCTAATCAAACCAATAAAGCACTCCTTCACTCACTCCCTCACTCTCAAAGCAATAAACAACCATAACATAATCCATTCCATAGAAACAAAGAGCCTCTTCTTTCACTATCACCTTCTTTCCCTTTCCATTTCCATCATAAAAAGTAGTTTAGTTAGTTTCCTCATCTTCTTCTCTTCTTCAAAAAACACACCACAAGATCTAACTCAATTCACCATCTTCACACTTCACAAAACACACATAAACTTAAAACATAAAAACAACATAAAACATAAAAAGAAAGAAAGAAAGAAAGAAAGAAACATTGTTTATGTTTATGTGATGGGTGGGGTAACATCATCAATGGCATCAAAATTTGCATTCTTTCCACCAAACCCACCATCATACAAACTAATAAAAGATGATTTAACAGGTCTACTTCTACTAACACCATTTCCTCACCGTGAAAACGTTGAGATTATGAAACTTTCGACGCGTCGAGGAACGGAGATTGTGGCTGTTTATGTTCGTCATCCAATGGCTACTTCAACTCTTCTTTACTCTCATGGTAACGCTGCTGATCTGGGTCAGATGTATGAGCTTTTCATTGAGCTTAGTATTCACTTGCGTGTTAATCTCATGGGGTAGTTTTCTTTAACTTTATCTCTTTCAAGTAGTTTTTGGAGCTTTTTTTGTTGCTGTGCTTTTCGTTTTGGAATTTGAAATTTATAGGATTTGTTTGTGTTATGTAAAATTTTCTTTTTTTGGTTTTTGGTTTCTGGATAAACAACTTAATTAAGAGCTTATATATAATATTCTTTTTTTTGGTCCAAGAATATTCTTTTTATAACAAAAGATAAAACAGTCAAAAAGTTGTTTCTATATTAGCTATAGTTTTTTTTTTTTTTTTTCATAAGCTATCATGGTGAGTACAGAGTTTATGGACATGTAATAATTTGTTTGTAGAAATTATCCCAAGCAGTTTCACTCGTTTTGTTCGGTATATAAGCTCAAATAAGTCAATCCAAACGACTTATTTATTTTATGTTCTGTTATTGATTATTTATCTGTCTGATTTTTGAAAATTTTGCTTCATTTTGGTTTTTGGTTTTTGGTTTTTGGTTTCGGGTTTTTGTTTGCTTAGAGTGCGAAATGAGGATTTGTGGGTGATTTGGAATTTTGAGAAATGGTTAGTGTGTTTTGTAAGTGATTGGATGAACAACTTAATTAAGCGCCTATGTATAAGTTATTTTTATAATAAAAGATAAAATAAAGTCAAATTGTTTTCTTATAAGCTATAAATTGTTCTTGTAAGCTATCGTGGAGGCTGAAGAGCTTATCATAATAAGTTGAAATAAGCTTATGCTTGTAGATACACTTAAAGAAGACAACCTGAACAAAACTAGAAAATGGGGTTGATCTGTTCATTCTAATTGTTGATTGACAATTTCTATTTTTTGCGTCAGATGTATGAGCTTCTTGTATTCTTATAAACTATAAAATTGTTCTCATAAGCTATTGTGGAGACTGAAGAGCTTATGGAAATAAGCTGAAATCAGCTTATCAACTTGTAATAAATTGTTTCTAGAAGCTTTCCCAAACAGTCTTAGACCTGTTTATGTCAATATATAAGCTCAAATAAGTCAATGCAAACAAAACTAAAACATTTTTTTTTGGGTGTTCTGTTATTGATTATTTATCCACGTCCGATTTTTGTAATGAAGTATTGAATTTGAAGGTATGGAGTATGTTGCAGTTTTCATTGTTTGAATTGTGTTGTTGGATTTCATGGAATTGGTATTGATGCTATTTTCAAGGCTTGTAATACTAACAAAAACTTGTTCTTAATCTTTCAAGTGCATGATCATTTTATATTGTTCTGAATATTACGCGTCCACAATTTTGTCGTCTGTCCAAGTTTATGTTCACGACACATTAATAACCAGACAAGAGGAGTAACTTGCTTTCTGAAATCGATCTAATTTTTTGATACTTGATTACCCTTCGTGATGAAAATTTCTGGAAGCATGCATACTTTATCTGTAGTAATTTTGTTTAAAGTGCATATGCATTGAGCTCAACTTCAAAGGAGTGTGAAATGATAGTTTTTCTTATGCTAAGTTATAATTTGTTGCAGGTATGATTATTCTGGGTACGGACAGTCGTCAGGAAAGGTTAGTGTTTTAATAACAATAACATGAAATTCTTGTTCTTGTTGCGTCGCGCATACATAAATTTGATGGATGAATGTTGTTTTGTGTGAACTGTAGCCAAGTGAGCAGAATACATATTCAGATATCGAGGCTGTGTATAAGTGTCTCGAAGAAAGTTTTGGTGCTAAGCAAGAAGATATAATCCTTTACGGACAATCTGTTGGAAGTGGCCCAACTTTGGATCTTGCAGCTAGGTTACCTCAATTACGAGCTGTTGTTTTGCACAGTCCAATACTTTCTGGCTTAAGGGTGATGTATCCAGTAAAGCGTTCATACTGGTTTGACATATATAAGGTATTATATTGTTTATTACACAGAATATCTATAAAATTCCTAATTCCTTAACCTAATGAGATGCTCCTGTGTTCGTATATGCAGAATATCGACAAAATTCCACTAGTTAATTGTCCAGTTCTCATAGTTCATGTAAGTGTGCTTCAAACATGTTTATTATGCTATGGTATTTAATCTGCAACTGTAATTTTTTTGCATAGACATAACTTCTGGATTAGTTGCAGTCTTTTCTGACATATTTGTTTTGTCTAGAATACAAGATTGAGATTTTCTTCTGTTTTTTTTTCTTTTGACACCCTTGGTCCAGTTTCCTTTCTATTGATTTTCTTTGGCTTGAAACGTTCAATTTTTCATTTCATTTTGAATATTTGGGACAAGAAGTTCGACACAGAGATTTCTATGCCAAGATTCGTATTTTTTTGACTAAATTTAGAAATGAGAAAGAAAGATAGATTACGATAAGAGCATGATTTGACTATTTCAATATTACTACTGTGAATGAAATACCTACAATATTTTAGACTCTTCTTCACCTGTCCTTTGTTACACTTTTTGTTTGCTATGTTGTTTAACCAAAATCGATACAAGTGAAATGAACATAACCATTTGAAGTTCAAGCTATCACTGACATAATTAGTCAATATTTTTGTTGTAACGGCAGTTACCAACTATATCTTTTATGTCATTTGTAGGGTACTTCAGATGAAGTTGTAGATTGTTCCCACGGTAAGCAACTCTGGGAACTTTGTAAAGAGAAATACGAACCACTGTGGCTCAAAGGAGGTAACCACTGCGATTTAGAGCTCTTTCCCGAGTACATAAGGCATCTGAAGAAGTTCATAACAACAGTTGAGAAGTCTCCGTCGCAAAGATACAGTTTCCGAAGGAGTACAGACCAGTTTGAGCAGCCTCGAAAGAGTACGGATGTTTTTGAAGTGAGTAGAAAGAGCACTGATCGTAGAGAAAAGCCAAGGAAGAGCACAGACAAACCAGAGAAGGTAAAAAACTCGTCTTCTAGTAATGGTGGTGATATGTTGGAGAAATTGAGAATGACGTTTGATCATAAAGAGAGATCTCGGAGAAGTGTCGACTGTCATGAAAAGTCTCGAAAAAGCGTTGATCATCAATTAGAAAAAGGAAGGAAGAGCGTTGACCGACTCGACAGAATAAGGACTGGTTAATTCCTCTTGTATTGAAGTTATATTCGTGCACACGGGATTGGTCTTTTTGTTAATTTTTTATATTGGTCTAATTGTTGTGTAGTTTGATACACTATTGGCATTGAAGAAAAGGTTTGATGTTACAATGGGATTCACTTTTCATTCAGATGAGATGATATAGCTTCTGTGTTTTGCTGAAAACATAATGCTGGTAAAAATCATATTTTCACTTTAAATTTTCTTTCCTTTATTTTTCTCTTTTAAAAAAAGTTAAGAATGTTCAGAACTTCAATTGTTTAATCACTATGGGTAGTGACAGATAGTTATATTTAAAGGTACTAAATATGCAACTACCTATTGTTCAGTGCATTCTAATATAACCAACTACAAACCAGTTGACAGGTTGTGTCAGAACATCTGATTTAGTAACATAAATATAAACATAAACAAAATTTAGTTTTATGCACCACCCTTATTTAACAAAGGTTGTAGAATTAAATTAATGTGAACATTATCCCTTTTTTTTTATTGAAAGAATGTGAACATTATCCTTAGAAAGCGAGGGGAATTGCATTTTAATTTGCACAAAAACTGTCAACCCCAAATTTTTTAGAAAGGGTCTTGCCGGGACACTTGTTAGCATTTCTCTTTATAAATCATACATGACTTTGGTAATCCACATCTAGACGAAGAAAAAATTGTATTGTTGTCGAAAACATGTACAATCATGACCGGGGAAAAACTCTATTTTTTTGGATGTGTACTTTCAAGCTTTTGAGGGTGAATAAAGTTCCAGCCTTACTCTATCAACAACTTTAGTTGTATCGAGTTTCAGTCACTGCATTACTCTATCGAAAATGGTTATTAAAGTAATTTTTTTGTAACTTGTTTGTGTCAAAGATCATAGTATCCCTGCTAGGATTGTCGATTAACCTTTTTCTGTATTCTCTAATTCAGAAAAAAGATGGATAAATAAGGGAAAGAAGTATAATATTGAACAGTAATGTAAACTAATTTATGAAGGAAGTTTGGTACCATACACAAACTCAAAACAGCTGCTCAACATTTTGGGGATCAAAGCAAACAGCTGTGCTATTTCTAGCGAAGGTGAATTTTTCACGAAGCGTGTTTACAAAGCTGCTGAGCTGACGTCATTAAACCCCGTTTTTTGTGTGTGGAAACAGCCTGCTAGTGGTTCTTGATAGCCAATGACATTCATTCATAATGGCCGCGATGATTTAATTCGCTGTCTGTAGCATTCCAAAACAAATAATGTGTTTAACATATTCTCAAAATGACTGTTTCCTGCATGTTGCAGTGGAAAATGTGTGACTTGGCATGAACTTCAAACAAGAAGAGTTGATTTCCTCTGAGCTTCAATTATATAATGAAGCCGAGTCGCCACGATCTCTGAGGCTTCCACGGATGATCATTAATGTACATCTACGACTTACTTTTATTGTTGAATTCAACTATAGCTGATGGTGGAAGGAGACCTGAACTGATTTCGTACACTGTTGTGAAGAGTGGAAACCTCTCTACCCATCCGCGAGCGGTTAGAACCTCATAAACCTCTTTTGCAGTTAACACACCCTTCACGCAAGAAATTTAGATGAATGAGGACACATTAATCAGTCAAATAAGTGCTGTTTTGTTAATTTCTTTTGCATGAATCATTGTGGTATAATACTTCCTATGTTTTACTTTGAGCATATAATCTGGACTTTGATTAATGCAAATTGAACATATTAATTTGTGATTCCTTATTTGCCACTTTTTGTATTTATCATAATTATTTAGAAGTATACACATTTGAATTTATGTCAGGGCATATCTAATAACTCATTTAATGTTTCATACAGTAGGTTTAATGTATGTACCTGCAATTTCTGGCCTTCAAGCAACTCTGCTTCAAGTTCATCGAAAGACCTACAAAAAAAAGAAACACAGAAATCAAATGGAGTTACATAAATTGTGTCTCCTTTTATCATCCCAATCAATGTTTTAAAACTGTACTTGAAATTGAACCTGTGAAACCTCCGGATCATGGTTGAAGTAGTTAAATTGGTTCAACCACGGTTGAAACAAATGACATATAAATAAAAATGTAAAATAGTATTTAAAAAATACAACCACTAGAAACCGGTTGTACCAACTTCGGTTCAATCGATCCAATCACAGGTCATTTGGTTCAACCTCATCCAATCATGGTCCAATTGTGGTTCACCAGACTGGTTTCGGTCTGGTTTTAAAACGTTCCACCCAAGTAATGTGTACAAGATAGAGAAAAGCAAACCTCTTTCCGCCATTTCTTGCATAAGCTGCAGCAACTTTCGTATTTCTTCCACCCACTGCCACAAATAATATTGTTATAGTCAAACCAAGATAACCAATAAGAAAAAAATGAAGGATTAAAACAACAATTTTGGAAATCATTGTCCTTACTGCATGTTGTGATAAGGTCAGCTACACCACAGCTCTCGAAAAAGGTACTGTTCTTGACCGATGGAAACAACAGCTTTGAAAATGCCATCATCTCTTTCAGACCAATTCTCATTATTGCAGACTAAACATAATAAAGATCCAACAATAAGAAACAAAAATGAAGGGTGAGAAAATAAATGGTATATGGTTGGAAATGATTTTCTATAAACTTACTTTTGTGTTATTTCCCATCTCCAAGCCATCAATCAAACCTGTGTGCGAAAAATATGAGAATAATATAAAACAATATAACACTATGATCGACTCTCCTAAACCGGATCACTTCTAGACTCAAAACTCGTAGTTTGATTTGGACCGACCTGCTTTGATACCAATTGTAACATCTAAGTTAATGTCTTATCAAATTTATTTTCATCTCTAGTATCAGACATCTTCTTAGATGTTACAATTGATTCATAAAGACTACAAAAGAGAGGAGTGGAGAACAAAGTGAAGAAAATGTACTACAAACCTGCAGCTACAGCCACTATATTTTTCAGGGTTCCACACATTTCAACCCCTTCAACATCCTGAACCTATATCAAATAATAAATGCAAAAATCATAAGCATAAAGTGCATCTGAACGTTTTACCAATATATAAGTACACTCAAGGTTTGACACCAAAACCAAAATATCTAATTCATGGTTTTTGATATCGCTGATTACACTAAGCAAAAAACATTCAACTTAATTAATTATTTAAATTTTGTCACGGTTTTGTGATTGTGTCAAAAATCAAAATTATAAAAAACATTCCTAAATGAGTCTTTTGCTAGTAAGTTTGGTCCTCAAATGTGTTTTATGTTAGTTTAGTCATCAAATGTGTCTTCTGTTCGGGGGTATTTTTACTAATAGAAGACATGTTCGGGGGTATTTTTAAAGTTTCGATACATTTAAGGACTATACTGACACCACTTCACACATTCTCAAACCAAAATGATTGACTACTCACAGATGTCACATTGAAGTAAGGAGTGTTGAACAACTGAACCCATCTCTCTGCAGCTTCTTTGTTTTGTCTATATCCAATTGTTGCCTCACTAAATTTCTGCATGGCAATCTGTCAAAAAAAAAAGGTACAATAAATAATCAATGAAATACAAGGTCTAGAAAATTACATTAAAACAAGTGTGTATAGTTTCCTCTAGCTACCTCATTTGCTATATTGGCCCCCATTAAAACAGAACAATTGATTCTCAATTGATTGGAGATTAAAGTAGAGATCATGGATGCACCTTCCTTCTTGACCTCCATCCCTTTTACAAGAGAAATCCCTTCTGAATCTGTCCTTATTTTCCCATCAAGCCTTTTGCATATTCCTTCCATGAATTGATGTGGTGTTACAAATACCAGCATGTTTGCATCCTTAACTATATATTTCACCATTCAATGAAGAACACAAGTTGATAAGAAATGTGGATAACAACAAATTCTTGTTGTGTAGTTTTGTGTCTAGTTCTCTATTTAAAATTTTGATTGTTTGACTTAATGCTCTTAGACCATGATCGTGCACTTCGTTAGTCAAAATAGTTCCTGTCGTTAATATAGTGCCAAACGTCAGAGACTATTTTAGCTAACAGAGTACATAATCAGAGACTATTTAGGAATTTTGCTACATTGAGGGACTATTGTGGTTATTTATTACACATTCAGGGACGAAATTGACTATTTTGCCCAAAAAACGAAAGGTTAAAATTAAGAAAATGAAGCCTACTTGTTTGGCATAAGTTTGTAATTTTAGAATACAAGTAACAGTTTGAAAAACTTAATTGATATACATGTACCTGCATTTTCAAGGTCCGGATCTGCAACTACATTTTGACCTAGCTTGACTCCGGGGAGATACTTAACATTTTCCTGCCATGAAGAACAGTTATTATTAAATAATATTCATGGAAAAAAGAAGAAAGAATATATTGCATATGCAATTGGAATCAAATGTATGACTAGTCCTTACATTGGTTTGTTTGATGACATCTGTGAGCTTATCCCCATTTGGTAAAGTTTCCTCAAATACCCACATCCTCACTTCATCTGTTCATATATCCAAACATATCATTAAAATGGGAAATGAAAATTTAACATTCAAATTGAAATTTTATTTAGTTACTGTTTGAGGGTTAAAAACAAACATGCATATGATTCCATTGGGTAGTGAAATTCACTCCATGCAATTAATCATCTTTGTTTGCGAATGGTCTAGAGCCTCAACATTCAGATATCACATTGGATCTCAACTAATTAGATCTCTAACAGTTCAAGTGGAGTTGGTACCCAAAACAACTATTTTTTCTCATTTACAAGACTCAAAACTTAAACAAACAAAAAAAAGACTCAAAACTTAATCATTGCCCGAAGAAAATCAAACTCCTCGCCACTTGAACCTACATACATTGACTATCAATGTATGTAAGAAGAAATTTCGTAATTTGTGTTTTATAAACTTTAACATTGAATGATATCCATGTTTTTGAAATGTAAGAAGCAATTTGTAATTTGTGTTTTATAAACTTTATTTATGTATAAAATGCTATCTATATAGTTAATATCTCTATTGGTTAATTACCCTATAATCACTTGATTGAAAATCTGCTTTTCATTCTTGCTGACCTAGGTTCGATGCACACCGTGCACATCTCTTCACATATGTCACATATATCATATATTTTTCAAGAATATGAGCAATGCTAAATAGTACAAACATTTTCTAACAAGAATACAAAGTTGTATGAATGTCTATTTGCATTCCTTTTACGGTCTTGTCTAACATGTACAAGTAAAAGGTTCTTGCTTGACCATGCCGGTGTGACTTTTTCGACATTAGATCAAAAAGTCACATCACTTCTCATTTAATTTAATGGTGGAATTTATTGATCAAATGTTCAAAACTAGCTTGTACATGATGCAAGATACTTGTCTCACTTTTGCACCATAGAATTGACATTCTTTTAGAGTCGACACTGCCGCACGGGCATCACTTAAATTGGACGATAGTAGAATTGTAGAAACAAACTAACCATACACAATGAGAATAAAAGTAGTGAGTTAAGAACCAAATACATTTATTAACTACATAGCATTTTCCTAACAAACGCAAACTACTTTTTTTTTCTTCATAATAACACAAAGCTAACAATTAGTAAGCAATACTCATTCACAAAAAAGGTATCTCTATATGCCTTCAGGTTGCTCAACCCTTAAGAAAGACCAATCATAAGATAGCTTCCGATGGAAAAGAAGCCGATTAAAACGTATCTCCCGATAGATTGTTCCATCGAAATATACGTTTTGATAAATTGAAGGGTTTGAGAAAATTATGAGGGAGAAAAAGTACCGTGGAAATTGCTGAGCTTGATGGTGTTGGAGGCAATAAGCTTTGCCGCAACACTACCCCAATTGCCACTACCAACAATGGTGACCTTATTCATGACGATGTTAATCTTCTTGATTTCAAGCTCAAGCTATAAAGAGAAGAACAAGTGAAGCAGTGAGAGAGAAGGAACAATAATGCGGCACAAACGAGAAACAACAGACGGAAAAATATGCCATTTAGTAATTAATAATAATTAACGTAAGGGAATAAATTATATGTTTTTGACAAAGGAATAAATTATATGTTGTGAGTGATTTACCATACAAGTCTATCTACCAAATGCACTTCTGGTACAGCAGCTGCAAATGCACACAACACAGCTCAACCTCGGTGGCAGCCACCCTCTCGAGGTAGAGTAAAATGCAACATGGATGCAGCATTCTCCGAACAGCTCAACAGAACAGGAATTGGTGTTTGTATCCGAGACGAGTTTGGCACCTTTATCTTAGCAAAAATCATTCCAATTTCTCCGAAGCTCTCAGTTGATACGGGTGAAGCTTTGGCACTATATCACGCATTGGAATGGCTAAGCGACATGGCTTTTGATTCCGTTGATTTCTGCTCCGATTCCAAAAGCATCATTGATGCCTTTAATCAAAGCCGGATGGATGTGACTGAGACGGGCCATATTCTTTCGGCTTGTCGACATTTGTTTCAAGCTCATTTTACAAACTCCAAGGTTGAGTTCAACAGGCGACAAGCAAATGAGGTGGCTCACACGTTGGCGGGGGTTGCCACATTATCAGCTAGTCCCAAAGTTTATTATCATATACCTCGATGTATTGAACACATTATTATAAATGAAATGCTATAAGCACCTTTTCTTCAAAAAAAAAAAAAAAAAGTCTATCTACCAAAAAAAATAAGTAAAAAGAAAAAAAAAAAAAAACTTACACGTTTCGTGAGAAACAATCTCCATGGAGTTGAATGCGGTGGTTCCATCCATGTTTGCTGCTGTAGAGCGTGGACAGGATTTACGTGGCTTGTAATAAACCCACCTCGTTTATGGAGTATATTATATTATTTTTTTTCAAAAAAAAAATATATTTTTTTTCGGTTACGGCAGTGGTTAAGGAATATATTTGCACGGTAAGTTTTTTTTTTTTAAGTAGTCTAGTGGCTAGAGCTCACACAATTTAATTGGGGAATAGTAGAGTGTCTGGGGTTCGAATCCCGACCCCTATATATAATATGCAATATCCATATCAACTGAGCTAAATTCACGGGAATTTTTTTGTTTTAAGGAATATTTGCATGTGCAATTAACTCTTCAATAATCTAAAAAAGTATATTTTTAATTATATTTTTAATTTAATATTTTTTTTTTTGACTTTCTAACCGGTGTTTTAAGGATAATTTTTTTTGTCTGAAAAGGTTAAAGAAATTTATTAAATCAAATATAAGCCCCTCTGACACAAAGAAATTTATTAAATCAAATATAAGCCCCATCAGAAAGCTTGAATTATTTTAACACCACCCCCCAAAGATTTAGCCTCTTTGAATCATTAATTCTTTTGGTCAATTTTGACTTATTCAACGCCTATCTGGCAGGCCACGTGTGTAATTAATTAATTAAAAAATATAAAAACCAACAAATCAATTTTTAAATTAAGTAGATTAAAAAAAGAATTAAAAATTCAGAAGTAAAAAAATCCATTCATTTCACTTCCAATGGCTTCTTCCAATCTATGTGTTTGGTTGGTTCAATCTCCGTTCTTTCTTTCTACTAACCACAGCCACCAACACCACCTTCCATTCCAATGGCTTCTTCTTCTTCCTCTTGAACCCATCACCTTCCCAACAAAACCCCCAAGCTAACAACTACCACCATCGTAGACCAAGAAGAATCCAACCACATCGATTCCGAACCTCCACCGTCAAATGCTCTTCCGACACCGTTCCCAACAACGAACCCGAAAACGACACTGACGATGATGACTGTTACACCATATTTCTATTAAAGCGATAAAACACGCGAATATAACAATTATTCAAGAAATAGACGCTACGTCTCAACAAAATCCAACAGAGATGCATATAAAATTCTCAACAGTCGTTGCTGATACAATTCATACATCACCAGAATTTACATGTCATAAAAACAACATCAAATCATAAATGAAATCTCTGAAATCCGACAATGGATAAAACTCCTCGACATAATCAATACATAAATTCAAAGACAACTGACACCTAATCAGAGCCTAAAACTAAGACTCTACAACCGACAAAGTGTAACACCCCGTTTTCCCAACATAAAAATTTCAAAAATAAATCAGAGTTTCTCAACGTAAACGGAATATCACATTTCTTAAAAATCATAAATGGAATAAATTAATATTTATCCTTCAAAATTTAATCAACAATTAATTAATACTTTGCAGCGGAATTATTCATCATCTAAAATTGTCTTTGGCACGAAGGTCTCATCATAAAAGTCTCATAAATAGTCTAAAACATCTTATTAGTTCAAATCTAGTAACTTTAATCATAAATCTCGTAAAACAATATGTAAGGAATAGAAAACAATAGCAAAGTCCCCATCCCGTTACGTATCAGAGCACCTAAGACACACTTGTGAGGAGTCCACTCACGACCACGCTTAATCTTGGTTACCTGCAAGTTACCCATACGAAGAGCAACATTTTCAAGCAGAAGGGGTGAGATTTCTCAAACAATAATATTAAGTATATAAATCATAAATTACATTTAACAACATAAACATCTTATAATTTAACAACTATAATTAAATACATAAACATCATCATTTATCTTAGCAAAATATCATCATATAACAGTCACAGTCATCGTCACATATCATCATACTGAAAGACATCACAAGTAATTCGTTAAAACATCACAACTTAACAACTTGACTTGACAATGCATCTAAACTCGACTATGCAACTCTTAACGTCTTAAACCATCTTGACTCGACTATGCAACTCTTAACGTCTTAAACCATCTTTGATCATCATGAAAATGCAAATGCATGTGGTACCATTTTAGGGCATAAGCCCTCATCGTCGTGGTTGAGCATAAATATACTCATAGGGCATAAGCTCCATCGTCGTGGTTGAGCAAAAGCTCCATCGTCGTGGTTGAGCAAAAACTCCAGGGCATGAGCCCTTATCTATGAATGAGTATGCATGGACTCAACATCTCGCGTCTTAGAAACTTCATGAACATCCTATAACTTCTTGACTTAGACCGACATTTTCATCTTAAATAGGACTCAGCAGTATATGCAGCATATAAATAATTCATCTCATATCAGCATCATAATACAACAGCATCAAATGATAATCAACATCTTAAACATCGCATCAACATAAGCATCATAATTAACACATATAGTGCATAAATAACAAGATCACATCCTTATATAACCCATTTTTAAATCACACATCTTCAAATAACACATCTTTATATAACACATCTCTAAATCACACATCAATCTCACGTCATCAAATAATTCTTCAATGCACATCTAAAACTAGTATGAATAATTTTTGTTATAACAATTATTTCTATAAAAAAACTCACTTTAAAAAAAGGTAGAATATATTAATTTGAGCCAAACTAGTAACAATCCTTTTTCCAATAATGTCATTGATTCAGAGACCCACATAACGATTTAAGTCATTTTCTAATACAAACTAAATCACGGCCACTATGCTAGCATAAACGGATAACAAATCAATCAATTAGAATAAGCAATGATGCATAAAGTTTATTCATTTAGAATTATATATATTCGGTCTGATTCCAATTTAAAAATAGGAAAAATAAAAGCTATATTTGGGACCAGAATTGGTGTCAATGTGCGTGTGTGTATTTGTAACCTTCTATGTTGATTTCCTTAGTTTTAGAATCAATTGGAACAAACTCATACCCTTTACAATACAAAGCTATGATAGTTATAATTATCATTAGAATAATAGTATTAGCAATACACCATGAGTCATCAAGTTCAACAAAAACAGTTACGACACAAAAATCATAGCATACTATATTAAGAACTCTAATTTGTTTACCACCAGGTATATAGTTTCTATGAGAAAATATGAAAACACTGTCCTAAACAAGTCACGGTAGGATTGGATTCATCAATTTACAAGTAGGCATCGATTAAAAAAAATAGAAATATATGTAGGCATTCGATAAACATATATGTATATCAAGCAAAACTATAGATGAAAATATCAACCGAGCATAAATTATATTAATCGATTGATAGATAAAATAAAGCCACTGATATATAATATGAACTTAAATCTCAATAAATCAAACGTATAATCATTGGAGCAAATTAGAACACGGATTCAACATGGATTTATTCAAAGATAGTCGAAAATAACGAAAAACAAAATCTTTCACTACCCATATGATCATACAACCCTTATGGTGAATAGAGACTCCCCCCTTACATCAATTCAACGGTTTTTCATCACCTCATCATCAATTCTCACTCAAACCCTAATTCTCGTAATCTTACAAAACTCATCCTAAAACACGTTAGATGCAATCTAATGATCTACAGACTTAATATTAGTGAAAGATAGTCTCACCCTTACCTTAGATTGTTTTTCTGGAATCAAAAGCAGCGTTCTTCGTTCCTAGGGTTCTCTCTCTCTGAGTTCTCCTCTTTCTTCTCTTCTCTCTTGTTCTCCTTTTTTCCAAAAAACGGTTTAACGTAAAAACTCTTTCTAACCTAAACTTTCTTATTTATAATACTAAATACTCTTCCTAAATCTATTTAGGCCCAATAACTTATTCTTCTTTCTATTCTAACCACCAATTCTACTTACACTAATAATTCTCATATTCTAATAAATAATAGAATAAAGCCACCTAATATAATACCAACACATCGCATATTTAAAATAAATCACATAAATAAACCCTAACTTAATAAAAATAATTAAATAAAAAGGAGGGCGTTACACAAAGGAGATTAGCTTCTGCTATCCAAGCAACGCATCTAGCAACTCACCGAAAGCCAACTAATCATGCACAACGTCTACCCATCCATACAGACAGGTAGGCGGTCAAACCACTGGGGGTAAGCTTCACATTAATCATAATCAATAAATAATAAATTGACATAAATAAATCAATTTAATTCTCAAGTTGTTTGTATGAATAATTAACTTTCATATATACATTCATACCATCAATCCAAGTATCACAAGCAAGCACTCATCAAACACTTATCACCAACAAACATCATCCACATATTACAACAAGATTTCATTTCAATATGCAATGCGCCTATACTCGACACATATATGCATGTGGTACCATAACAACAACCATTAGATGCCAACCGCACATCTATGTAAGAGTACACCTCCTCTTACAACCAACTATCTAAAAGTACACCTCCTTTTACATTTCAACATATGACTCAATATGATTATGATGCATGGACATACAACAACGACCCGATAATGCACAACTTCAACATAATAACTACCAACGCCAATGTAAAAGTACATCTCCAATTACATTGACTATCTCAACAACAATTGCATTATCAAGTATTCATGTCCACACATTCAACAATTCACAATTCAAATAAGAGTCATCATCGTGGATCAACATACATCAACATCAACTACGCACTATATCTCAACAATTCCATATACTTCTCATAAACCAAGTAAGTGGAACAATACAACACTTTTATGATAAACAACATATTCAACCATCAACAATCATCCACATATCCTCAATTAATCATATAAAACCATTCACGAAGGATTTATAAAGTAATCGGCTCAAAGGAACCATTTTCAACTAAGTTCGTCCATCATTATCCCATTTCAAAATAATTGAAGCCATTGAACCAAAACCAAGTAAACAAGATCCAATGCCTCAACTAAGTATACCTCTAGGCTACATATAAGTGCAATAGAGTATACAATTATGTTTCATCGGCTAAACACGACGAATTCATGAGAATCACAAAGTTCGTCTCCCTTTTTCACTTTTCAAGAAAATCTCATTTTCAAAGCAAAACAAGTTAAGACTTGATGAATCCAATCACAACCATTTTTAGAAACCATATAAACATAATACAACCTTAACCCCACTCCATTTCACGGGGAAAACGAGTTTCGGAAAAATCGACATTCTTGGACCATTTTTCAAAAGTTAAGTTCAATTCACAATTTCAAGTCCAATTCGATTCACCTAATGTTCCAGTAGGTTTAAGTGTATAAACAGAGGTTAAACAAGTCAAAAGAATCATTTTAGAAAGCCTAGATTGGTCCCCAAGTGCCCGAAATGAAAAATCAAAAATGGCTGAACTAGGTGCTGCTAGCTTAGGCGAGGGCTTGCTCGCTTAAGCGACCAAGTTCCAGTAAGTTCTGGACTTGCTCGCTTGGAGCTCGCTTGCAGCAAGCTCAAGCGACCTTCGTCAAGAAAGTTCTGGGCACGCTTGCTTAGAGCTCGCTTGCAGCTCGCTCAAGCGAGCCTTCATAGTTCCTGTCAAAATGTTTCGGGTTCCAACCCCTTTTCACCCAAAAATCCCAATTTTGATCATTCCAAACCCCAAAACTTAACCCAAGAGATGTTTATAGGTCATATACAATTCAAAACA
Source organism: Medicago sativa (assembly GCF_051527215.1). Taxonomy (NCBI): domain Eukaryota; kingdom Viridiplantae; phylum Streptophyta; class Magnoliopsida; order Fabales; family Fabaceae; genus Medicago; species Medicago sativa. Next base: position 31,341,475 of record NC_140755.1, on the reverse strand, counting down.
CTCAAACATGCATAAGTTTTGAGATTACAACTTCAATTCATCAATAATTCACCAATTCACCAAACTCCCACAACTTTCAACAACAACAACAAACTCATCAACAATTCATCATTTCAATGATACCCATTGCATCAATTCAACAACAACATACGTCAAGATAACAACAACAACATTTGAACACAAATTCATCCACAATTCAACAACCCCAACTTCATTCATCATCAATTTCACACAAAAACATATCATGTTCATATATACCCATTTTGACATACAAATTCAACAACAACACAATTATCATTCAATTTATGTACATAATCATATCATCACAATTAAGCACGAATTTCTACAACCAAAATCAAATTAACCACAATAAGCAATTATGCAAAGAATTAGGGTAGAAATTAAACTACAAGATTATGATTAAAGTCTAACCCCCTTACCTTAATTTTACACAATCTCAAACTAGGGCCTCACTTTAGCTCCAATCCTTGAAGCTCTACCTTCCTCTAGCTCTCTCTAGCTTTCCTTCTTCAAACCCTTTTCTTCTCTCTTGCTCTTTCTCTCGCTACCTCTTCTCTCAAAATTGTGAAATGATTATGTAAACCGTATTTTCTCTAAACACTAGAGTTTATATAGGCTCTACATAATTGAGCTCAACTCACAATGCCTTAATGGGCCTAACCCATTCACTAGAATGCTGCTCTTTACCCAAACAGTTCCGCTCATTCCCAAAGTAAAAGTCCAAAATGCCCCTACGCAACTTAAGTTGCGCTACGCAACTTAAGTTGCACTAGTGTATTATGAGCTTATGTTAAGTTGTGGTCAGAATACACTAGCGCAACTTAACATGAGCTCAGAATACACTAGCGCAACTTAACTTGAGCTCAGAATACACTAGCGCAACTTAACATGCGCTAGTGTATTTCTGTTTTTTCCTCATAATACACTAGCGCAACTTAAGTTGCGTAGGGGCATTTTGGAATTTTACTTTGGGAATGAGCAGAACTGTTTGGGTAAAGAGCAGCATTCCATTCACTAAACCAATTCAAAATGTTTCTATCCACTTAACGGTAAAATGTAATAATAACGATCACTTACCGGTTTAAAATAAATTACTACACCTTCCAGTAACTTGGTAAAATAACAACTCTCACTAAGCACTAAAAATAATCCTCATCAAGATTACTAAATTACCCATACTCACAAAATGACCAAAATACCCCTGAGTCCAAATGACTAAAATACCATTCTAACACCGAATTCTACAATTCCCGACCAAAAATACACACAGAGGCAATTAATCACATATGAGCACGTATAAACATATAAATAAACAATTAAAAATAAATCTAGCGAAAAATCGGGCTGTTACAATGACGAAGACGACGAGGACGGGGAGAATTCAGATGAAGAGCCTATTGTGGACCGAAAGGGAAAAGGGATTATGCGCGATGACAAGGGAAAAGGGAAAATGATTGAAGAAGAAGATGAAGATGACGATGACAGTGACGATAGAGATGACAGTGATGATGATTCTGACGGCAATGTTTCTGGTAGTGACGTTGATATTATTGATGATCCGCTTGCGGAGGTTAATTTGGATAACATTCTTCTGTCTATGACTCAGCGACGAACTGCTCAGTCTGGAGTCCACATTTCTGGTGACCATAATTTTTTTTTGTTTGAATGAAAGAAGGAATAATTCCTACGTTGAGGAAGGTTTTGGGGAAATTGGTTGTGTTGGTGTTTTTGATGGCGGAGAGGTTGGTGGATAGTAATACTGAGACAATGAGAGTTTGCTTGTTAGGATATAATAGTGGTTCTACTATTTTGATTTGGGTTGTTAATTTTTTGGATTTTGAATTGAATGAGTTGGTAATTTTTGTTTGTTTGTGTTGGATTGGAAGAGATGAAGATAGACATGGACATGAAGAAGTGTTTTGGGTTTTATTTTTATTTATTTTTCTGATTTTTTAATTCTTTTTTTCATTTATTTAATTTAAAAATTGATTTTTTGGTTTTTAAATTTTTTTTAATTAATTAATTACACACGTGGCCTGTCCGTAAGCGTTGAATAAGTCAAAATTGATCAAAAGGACCAAAGATGCAAAGGGGCTAAATCTTAGGGGGCCAAAATTGTAGTTTTTGTACTTAGAGGGACAAAATTGCAAGTTTTTGAAAGTTAGGGGTGGAAAAGTGCACTTTAGCCTAATATTATTGAACATCTGCCTCTCCTCCACCATGTGTTCCGGGGATAATAATTAGCATTTTTCAATTTTTTAATGGAATTGTAATTTTTTTAGGGTGAAATTGTAATTTACTTATTATTAGTAATGGCAACTTTCTGATTCTTTTCCTATTCTTTTTTATAATTGATTATTTTTTCTAATTGTATCCGTGTATAAGACTGCTATAATATAAAAATATAAAATCGCTTAAATTTTAGTAAATGTGTTTTTTGAAGGGTTTATGGTGTGTTTTTTTTCAAAGTAGGAAATTAAATTCTTTGGAATGATATACTCATAAATAATATTTTAATGAGTAACATTTCTACTTATATGTTTGGTAAAAATTTAAATTTTCTAAAAATGTTTTAGATGTTATGTAATTAAAAAAATAAAAATGGAAGTAAATGTGATTGGTGGTGGGAAGTTATAGCAAGTTGAGTTCTATTCTAATGAGAATTGTTAGATTCCCATTACAATTGAAGAAATCATGTGTAAATAACATTCATGGAGACAAATTTCAAAACTTGAAACAAAGATGAGAATCTCACATTTCCAATCTCACATTTCCGTAGCAAGTTGGGACATTTCCAATCTCTTGTCTTGATTAGGTTGGGGCATTCATTCTTTAGATGACCGACTTTACCACATACATAGAAACTTGGACCTTTCTCCTTTTTACTGACCTATCCTTTTATTTGAGTCTTCCTAGAGTTCACCATATTGTTGTCACTACGTCTTAACTTATTCTTTTGAATGTAATGATTAAATCGTCTTAAAAAGAGCCCCATTTATTCTTCACTAGGGGATTCTTCTCCGGAATTACTATCCTCATTGTCTGAAAGATTTTCCTTGGACGAGGAGACTTTCATCGCAATGGATTTCTTTTCCCTCTTCTTGAGATCTTCCTCACTAGCTTTCAGCTGTAGGATCTCGTGTTTATGCTCATTGAGTTTGCCAAAGAGTGGTCATTCCAATAGTGTTAAGGTTTTGAGATTCCTTTATTGCGGTGACCTTGGGCTGCCAATCTCTAGTCATGCATCTCAACACCTTGTTAGTAAAATCTTGGATTGAGATGTCTTTTCCTAACTTTTGCAATTTATGACTTATCCGATTCTTTCACAACAATGAAAACAATTCTAAGACAATGAGTAATAATTAAGATTCAAAGTTGAATTGAGAGGTTCATATATCAAATCTTATTATGCATATCAAATATCAATAATCAAGCCTACAAATTTCAAAACTAGACAAACTCAAACTAAACCTAAGTGAAATAAACCACACTAACGTTAAGGAACACAAGGTATATGGTTTAATAAATAAACAACACTAGCATTAAGGAACACAAGGTATATGACTTAATAGTTGGAAACTTAATTGAAGCTAGATTGTGATAAAATTGAATTTGAAAAGAATGTTGATTCAAGTAATTAAGATTAGGTTAAGTGTAATAAAAGTAATCACAATCAAATCAACTGGTTTCAAACACAAAATTCATATACAATTAGCAATGCAAAAATCTAAAAAGATAGGGAAGAGAATAAAACCGGTATTTATAGTGATTCCCCCTTTTGTCATCGCTTCGGGGTACCTCCACTCTTCTTGATAGAAAACACATCTATCAAGGACTTCCACTATATTGAAAAATTGCATACAAATTATTATGATTACAGAAGACTCCCTCGATAACCCTAATCTTTAATCCTACGCAACCAAAACACCACCTATCTTCAAGTTGGAAATTCTCCAAGTCTTTGAAACTCAAGCTCCCATGCAATCGTTGGAACTTCTTCACCTTGAATTCTTATTTGCTATGTTTGAAGCTTGGATCCCCTTGAACTTGAGAAGTTAGAAAGACCCCGACAATTTCCCTTGGTGGTGGAAACAAATTCCTCTTTTTCTTTAGACCATTGATTCTCAATCAAGTTCCTTGAAAGAAACCAATGTACAATTCCAATAGCACTCTAGCAATCCATGACTCAAAATTCACAAAGAATCTTAGAAAAAGTGTTTAATCTAAAGAACAAGTGGAGATAGAGATTTTGGAGACTCTAGAATGTTATTTGCAATTGATTCAATGAGTTGAAAGGTGTATGAGTATAGATATATATATATAGGCAGGAGTGATAAGTGCAATATTTTTGTTAAAAACAACAACATGATTCGAATCAGAGTAAGTATGATTTGATTCAAACATGTGTAAATGGATAAATTTGGAGCTATGAAGGTTGATACCAATTAAAGAACAATGATACGATTCAACAAGGCAAAACACAAGACCAGAGAACAAAATTGATACGATTCAACAACTTGTGATTCGATTTAGGCATGATATGAATCAAAAAGTCATGAATCGATTCAAATTGACATGATTATTAGAAGCCAATACCAGAGAAGAAAAATGATACGATTCAAGGCAAGACGATTTGATTCAAAGGGATGGAAATTTTTTTTGCTATAAAATGAAACTTGACACACAAGACTCTTTGAAGAACCCTAGGAGCATGGATTGCTAGGTGCTATAACATATGCTAAACATTATAAAAGGAACAATAAACATCTTCAAATTATCTAGCATCCTAATCAAACATCATCAAAACAAAAACAGGGAACTTCATTTGTCATCCTTAAACCCTTACCTCTCAATTTTTTTATTTTTTTATAAAAAACATTGCCTTCAAATGAAATACTTCTAAAAAAAATATATCATAAGTTGAGATGGTTTGTGTGTTGAATCAAATTGCATGATTAATGGTAATTTTTTTTAAAAAAATTCTTTAAGTTGGAATCAAGAATGAATGCCTCGAATGATAGCACAAATTTGAATTTGGTGTTTTAGGAAATTCTTATGGGGTGTATTGGATTAGAATTTTAAAGGACAATTTTTAGGATTTTAAAAGACTTTGTAGGATTTTAATGACTTTCATAATTTTAAAAGTCTACCAGGATTTATAATTTGGATTTCAATGAATTTACATCAAAAGATTTTAAAGGATTTCAAATGATTTTATGGATTTATAAGATTTCAAAAGATTTTATGAATTTTAAGTACTCATTGAAAAGAAATGATTACAACACACTCTCTATCATAATATTCTCAATACAAACTCTTTTTTTTTATGAGAGAGGGGAAGACAGGGGAGAAAGAGAGAGAGAGGAAGAGATGAGAGAGAGAAGGGAGAAGGGAGAGGGGAGAGAGAGAGAGAGAGAGAGAGAGAGAGGGGAGAGAGTAATTTTTTTTTAAAAAACTATCCTAAGAAATCTCATGTTTTTATGAAAGACTTTTTCATGTTAAAATTTCTCTAGAACACAAAATCCATCAAAATCCAATTTATTAAACAATCCTTTAAAATTTGAATGATTTTGAATACCACGGGATTTTTTTTAAGTGATTGAAAGTCTTGATTGAATACCTCAAGACTTTTTTAAAATGACAAAGAGTCTTGATTGAATACCACAATACTTTTTTTAAGTTACAAAGAGTCTTGATTGAATACCACATAACTTTTTCATGATTAAAAAGTCCTTTAAAATCATAATCCAATACATCCCTTTTATTTTCACTTATTCACTAAAGCATGCTAATTAATTACGGAGTCACACTATGGCCTAGCTAGTAAGTTGTGTGCACCCTCACTTGTATCATATAATGAGTGTTGACAATTCTATTATACACTTTTGGTTTGCATGAATCCTACCGTTTTGAAAGTTGTATATAACCATGAAAATGATGAAAACCATTTTTCTCAATTGATTGGAACCTACATGAAATAACGTTGAGATCATAGTCCATTTAACACATATGATTATATTTAACATGTTTATTAGTTTTTTATATGAGAATTGGCCTTGCTTTATAATTATCCCATCTTTATATAATACAAAAGCATACATCTATAAGCAATAGTACACGTGGCGTCTTCATATTCTCCATCTCATTTAATGTTTTTTCATCAACCAATCAAAATGGAACTTTAGTCATTCATTTTCTATTAGCCAATCAAAATGAATCATATGACTCATTTATTTTTCATCAACCAATCAAAGTTGATTATGGCATATTCTTTGCTATATATAGACAATTATTTTTCATTATTTTCATCTACCTCTTTCTTCCATAAAAAAATCATTGCTTTCAACCCCATTCTCTTTTATTTTATTTATTTATTTATTTCTTATTTTTTTTATTGTTTTATTGTTTAATTTATTTAACATTTCTTATTCTTATGTTACTTTATATTGTGATTTATTATGTTGTTGTTTTCTTATTCATATTCTCTCTTTTCAATTTTTTTTTTTTTGTGTTTATAAGTTTTTTGTTTTTGACCGGATCTTTAGTTTGGACATGGAAGTCAATCAAGAGAAAAGAAGAAATGCATGACATATCAATCAAAAAATATATCGAGGATTTCTATAACCCTCTTGGTTTTATTTTAATCTCTCGATACTCGCAACCTTTACTATATATTTATTTTTCTTTGTTTAACTTTTCTTATATTTCTTATGTTTTTAATTTGCTCTTTTATATTTTACTTTGGTGATTATATTTGATTTTTCTCTATTTTTCCTACTTTATACTTGAGATGGAAACCAGATAGACAAGAAAAAATGCATCTCATTTTTACAAAACAGGTTGAATTGATAACTTTGGAGTGACATCTTCCAAATGATCTTTTTTTGAGAGGAAAATGATACTTTTCTATATATGTCAAAAAAGAAAATCGTTTTTATGGCATCTTTAGTTTATTTTTTTCGGTAAAAAGCTCATTTTTCTTTAACTAAAAAGGAGCAAGGTGCTATCCTAAAATTTTAAGTGCATTTTAAAAAATAATAAACTCAGTAATCATTTATGTTTTATTTCTTTATCCAAATCTCTATCTCTATTATAAACATTTACCTTATTTTTTTGTGATAGTCTCTATTATAAACATTTACCTTATTTTTTTGTGATAGTACACGTGTCATCTTAGAATTCTAAGGTGCATTTAATGTTGTTCTGATTTAGTGCATTTCATATTTTTTTATTCAATTTTATTCAAATTATTTTTGCTATTTAATGTCATACTAATTTCATTATTAAATTAAGGGCATAATTGATGCAATTTACTTGCTTCTTTTTTCTATAAATATTGTTGGTGAGTCTCAACATTTTCACGTCATTCGGAATTCAATTTTGAAATTCTTCTCGAAATCTCTCTTTCATTTTATTGAAATACTTTTCTTCAAAGCATATTTTTTTCCATCACTCTAACTTCAAAAATTGATTCAATTTATGATATCAATCCACTAAATGTTGTGGATATCCATGTATTTTGTCCAAATACACATATTCGCCCTATGATAATTTCAAGTTCTAACGGTTTATGGCATGGACATCATAGATCTACCCATGCAACTTTTTGAATGTTTATGTGCCAAGAGAAAATTAGATAATGTAATTTTTTTTTTATTGTAGAGAATGTCCATTTGTTGGGTTCTTTTTCATCTATAATATATCTTATGTTCGGTTTCATATTTTATTGAAATTTTGCCTTTAGATTGTTGGTTAGTCCTATTTGAATATTTTTGTAAGATTTACTTAGTGTTTGTGTCTGCCTCCCATTTGTACTTATTCCATGAAAGATTTTGATTTTTTTTTTGTGGATATCAATTATTTTTCTATCTATGACTATTGTTTAGTTTATTCATGTTTTGATGTGTATATACGTTTGTAATCTTTATTTTTTTGATGTGTATATACGTTTGTAATCTTTATGTAAATAGAAAAAAAATTTGACATAATACGAAAATGATTATTTCTTTTTCAATAAAATTTAATATCCTACGAAAATTAAAAAATATACTTTTTCAAATATTAGTTTTAATTTTCGGAAAAATATATCAGAGTAGGAAATTTTCTAATCAAACTTATTAGGCCATATTTTGATTTGTATCAAAGACAAATATTCCAATCAAACTTAGGCCATATTTTGATTTGTATCAAATTGATTTTAATTTTCATTAGACAGCCATTAAATGAATAATGAATTGCAACATTCATACATATTAGTCAAAGCAAGACGTTTATATATATAAGGATTTTTTTTTTTGGGTGTTGGTATTTGGAATAACTTATTGGTGCATAAAAGGTACTAATTAATTTCATATTATTTAATGCTTAAATTGGTCAAAAAAACATAGTTAATGCTTTAAAAAAGTTCGTATAATTCATCGGAAGAAAAAGCAAAACAATTATGATAAGAATGAATTTATTTACCAAGGAGGTGACGAGAATTAACTTTTTTTAAGGATATAAAAAACTTATTTAGTGCTTTAAAAAAGTTCGTATAATTCATCGGAAGAAAAGGCAAAACAATTGTGATAAGGATGAATTTATTTACCAAGGAGGTGACAAGAATTAACATTTTTTAAGGATATAAGAATGAACTTAATTACTCATCCATATTTATTTATATCTTTTTGATTGATCAATATACATAAATTTTCAAACATTGAGTTTGATTTTAGTAATTTAATATTATCAGTTTGATTTAATAATTTGTTACTTGATCGTGATGGTTAGTTAAAATTAAAAAAAGAACTTATATAAATGTCTTATAGCATGTATTTCAAAAAAATTTCTTTAATAATCATCCTCATCTCTCTGATAGTTCATTCTGCTAGAGATTACATAGTATTCTTTCTACTTATATTTCACATACCACATAATACAATCTTGATAGACCAGCTACACATCAACATACATCACACTTTGTGGTGGCAAAAGGGATGAGAAGAGTGCTCTATGAACCTCTTAACTGGTCACTTCTTAGAACTAGAGAAATATCATCAAGAATTTTTATAAGAAAGATCATCAAAAGTACATGCGGCATCTTCACATTTCTCATCTCATTTAATGTTTTTTATCAGCCAATAAAAGTTGATCATTATTTTCATTAGGGTCATGCCTTTTCATTATGTTTCATTGTTCCCCCATAAAAAAAAAAAATCAAAAGAGGAGACAGCATAATCTTTTACATTAATTTTAATGATTGTCTTTGTCTCAATTATCTTTATTGTCATCTTAAATTTCATTTGAAAATATTATAGCATTTAACCAAATTAACTTTACCCACAACAATATTAGGATAATGAACATGGAATAAAATTAATTTACGATGACAAATTTATATGTATGCAACACGGTTTCAAATCTAATTCAAATATATACATATATTGATTATTATTTATACGTTATTAACACAGTTCAAATATAATTTGATTTTTCAAATCTCCATTTATTATTATTGATTATTATTTATTTGCTTTCATAAGAATTTCAAATCTCCCTCATCCATTTTCTCCATTTTTTTTTCTTTTGGTAGACATAAGAATTTCAATTCACATGGTTTATCCATCATCAAAATGTTAAAAGAAAATAATTAATGAAAACAATATAATGTAATCAACATTTGCATGAATCATGTGATATTGATTTCTTATACTAAAAAATGTTTATTACTTCGGTCAATCTAATTGTAGCATACGTCGCCTTTTAATTTGTAAACTAATAAGATCATAACACATATCAATTGATATTTTTAAGTCATCTTGATTCTAACATTGTCATTTTATCTTTTTTATATTTTGTATTAGTATTAGGGTTTCAAACATAATTTGTTAGTTTTTCCCTCTTTACACTAGGACCCTATCCTCTAGAAACTAGAGGGTTGGCACAAAAAAAATTCACAAAAGGTTAAGAACAACCACACAAATGTATTTGATACAACATCTTCACTTAAAATGTCTAATAAGTAATAAGCATGAATTTTGTTAACTCGTCATAACACATCTATAGTTTGTCATTGTCAGATCCGACTAAAGAACAAATGTGAAATAATTTGAATGATAGAGGTTGAATAAAAAATAACATCTAAGACAAATGACATCCAAATGAAAAAAAATATTTACATAATGTTGGGACTTCCCGAGGGTTAAAATGGGTTGGATAATCACGTTATGTTAAAAGCAGCCACACAAATAAGTTTGACGTCACATTTTCATCCAGATCTTAAAGAAATTAGGTATATGATCTAATATGGAACTCTAACTCACACACGACATGTTAACATATTTCTCTTAAGTGTGAGACTCTCTACATATGTGATTTGATAATATAGCCAAATTACCAAATTAGAGCTGAGAAGGCATAACATGGTAAAAAGGTGGGATAATGGTGATTTAATAGAGGGAGGTTTTTGTTCATTTCTTTCAAGAGAAAGAACATAAATTCGATAAGGAAAGAAGGTAAAAATTGAATTTTAACATGAGAGGAATGATAAGGAAAAAAAACGGAGTGTGTGCAATTTGTCTATGAGATTATAAGGAATATAGTGAATTGTTAATAATCTTTCCAATTTGTTGAAGGAGTTGCGGATTTTTGTGTAAATATTTGTTTAATATGCATGTATTTTATCAACTCAACATAATACATATGTAGTTTTCCATTGTCTAATACCACCAAAGGTCAAAACTGTAGGAAATTTGAAACAATAGAGGTTGAATAAAAAACATAGCATCAATGTGAATGACATCCAATAGCTAAAATTTAAGATAAAAAAAATTAACAAACGACATCCAAAAACTAACAAAACAATACGAGAAATGTTAGGAACACACATTTTAACACATACTCTCTTTGATTGGTTAAAATTCACATCGGACCCACAAAATTTATATGGGACCCACATGATTTGGTGGGATTCATGTGAATTTTGTCAAATCAAAGAGAGTGTGTTGAAAAATGTATGTTAAAATGTGTTTCTAGCAATCCTCAAACAGTTTATCACAACGTTGTAATAATATTGTGACTTTCAGATGAGTCTACACTAAATTAGAGCATCATATTATGTCAATAGCAACTATACAGGTGAAAATGACATCATTTCTTCACACAAAATCTTAAGACATTAGGTATATGATCCATCTCACTTTTATGTTGTTTAAAATCTATTTTTCCATCCAATGTAGAATGTTAACTCACACTTGACACATTAACATCTCTTAATCAAGTGTGTGACTATTCACATCAGTAATCATGTGACATAGTCAAATAATGTCAGACATAGTAACGACATGTTCAAAAGGTGGGTTGAAAGTAGTTTCAAGAGGGAAATTTATGTACCTTTGTTTCATAAGAAGAGAGAAAGGAAATTAGAAAGAAAAAAGAAATATGAAAAATGAATTTGAATATGAAAGAAACGATAAGGAAAAAAAACATGCAGTGTATGTTTTTTTTTATGCGAGTATACATAATAGATTCAGTTGCCGCTAATTTCATGGGTTTGTTGAAGGATATGAAGATTTTTGGTATTTTTACAACAAAAATAGACTTAATCAAAAAAGCGTCAAATCATTTTAAAATATGTAACAAACATGTAATTTGTCAACTCGACGTGTATTTTTTCTATCACATTCTATCAAAGTCCAAATGTGAAAGAGTTTAAAATAAGAGAGGTTGAATAAAAAAACATGAAAGCGAATGATATCAAAAATTAAATTTTAAGATAAAAAAAATAAACAAATAACATCCTAACAATAACAAAGTAGTTTATCGTAATTTACTAAAAAAAAAAAGTTCATCATAATGTTGTGATTATGGGGGAACCTACACTTAGTTTGATCGTCATATTAGGCTAAGAGCAATCATAAAGGTGAGATTGACACAACATCTTCTCTTATACTCACATTGTGTTTTTACTCTTTTTTTTCTCTCTCTATTATTTTGGTTTTAATGTCAATGTCTATATTTCTTTGTATTTTTTGTTGTAACGTAAGTTGTCCCAAAAAATGGTTGTTCAAATATCTTTCCTCTATAAAAAGTTGAGCAAATGACATCCAAAAACTAACAAAATAATTTATCATAATGTTCGGAGTTCCGAGGAAGCTTACAATGACTTGGATCATCATATTTGACTAAAAAAAACTTCATAAATGAGATTTACACCACATTCTCATCAAATACTTTAAGACAATAGGTATATTAGTCATCTCACTTATATGTTGCTCAATATATACTCTTGCATCCAAAGTAGAAATTTAATTCATACATGACACATTAGCCTCTCTCCTCTAAGTGTGAGACTCTCTGTATCTATGATATAGTGAGATAGCCAAAAAAGATCAGAGATACTACATGGTAAAATATGCAGGTTGGTGGTTGTTTAACAGGGAGATGTCTTTGTTCCTTTCTTTCATTAGAATATAGAAAGTAAAATAGAAAAAGAAAAAAGCTGAAAAAATGAATTTGAACATGAGAGAATGATAAGAGGAAAAAATGTGTTTTATCCGTGAGAGTATATCAAATAGATTGAGTTGTTGGAAATTTTATGAATTTGTTGAAAGAGTTAGAAATTAACGGATAATTATGTTACCAAAAAAACAGGCTAAATCAAAAATATCACATCAATTTAAAATGTATAACATGTATATATTTTTTCAACTCAGCATAACATGTGTGTATTTTTCCATTGTCAAATCCCACCAAAGACTAAAAGCGAAAGAATTTGAAATAATAGAGGTTGAATAAAAAAAAAAGAAAGTGAATGACAATTAATAACTAAAATTTAAGATAAAAAATTAAATAAATGACACCCAAAAACTAACAAAACGAATCATTATAATGTTGCAACTTCCGTGAGAACCTACATTGGGTTGTATCATCATATTATGCTAAGAGCAACCACAAAAGTGAGATTGACATCACATCTTTACTCAAAGTCCTTAGGCATCAAGTATATGGATAATCTCCTTTATATGTTCCTCAACAACTACCCTTGCATCTAATGTCGAATTTTAACTCATACTTGACACATTAACATCTCTCTATTAAATATAAGATTCTCTGTGACCGTGATTCACCGCCAAGAACCACTCCCTCTCCCCCACAATTATGAATCGGGATACGATATCACTGTTGGGTCTTCCAGGGGAGTCAACACTAATGTGAATCAACACATTGCATAAAGAGCAACCACAAAAGTGGTAATGATACCACACCTTAATCCAAAATCTGAATTAGGTTTTTTCACTTATTTGTTGTTCAACCTCTACATTTTAATTCAACGTTGGCTTTAACCGACACTTAATATATCGCGTTATTTTATCCCTCAAATATGACGAAATTCTAGCCCGTGCTTGGCACGGGTGTCCATCTACAATATAAACAATTGAGACCCTTTTCATTCACAAGTACACGTGGCAATTTCTAGGATCATTTACATTAATGTTAGGCTAATTAATCAATTTACAATCAAATATATCTCATTTGACTTTGAAGAGCCTATAAATATGTCATGATTACAATCAAATATTTTTTTAAAAGACGTATTATTTCAAATCTCCGTTAAAATGATTGTAATTACCCATTATTATTTTGAATAAAACACATTTACTCCATAATATAGGTACTATACCACCTCTAACGCAAAAAAAAAAAAAAAAAAAGTATATATATCTGTAAAAGGGGCACTAGCCAACATACATTATACACCAACAATCGATCTGAGTAATATTTTTTTCTCCTCTGCGTAATACCTATGTTGTTCCATGATTGAGTTTATTGGTTCTTCCGTTTGTTGACTTATAGATTTGTATATTCTTCTTAATTCATTTTAATTTAAAATTCAACCTTTCACTTGATAGAACTTGAAAATTAAGAAGTGGCAGATCTATGATTTTTTAGAATATAGCTTTAGCATAAAACTGATGAATGAATACAGTCATTTTGTTTACAGGTTTAGGGTTCTATATGGGGTGAAGAAGTTTTGAGTGGTGGGTGCAAATGCTTGATTACGATTGAAGAAATCATAATTAGTGTAGCTCCATATTATTATTTTTATTATTCAATTTCTTTCTTTGATTGTATTTTTTATTTTTTTTGTTTCTGAGCAGTGACTTAGAAACCTGTTATCAATGAACTATTATTTGATTTTTTTTAATAAAAATCAGTAGCATCATGGTGAAAAGAGATGATTGATTTGTGTATATAATATGAATGGTAATCATATTTTTCCGTACGCACCAATCAAGAATCATACCCTACCAAATGGTTAATGAGTCAAATAACTACACTTGTGTCACACTATATATGTTGGTTGAATATCTCATTTTATAAGAAGTCAAAGATCAATTAAATAAATGAAAATATCTTAAATTGATCTCAGTATCTTTAAATGATTAATCTCATAAGTTCTATGTGAAAAATATCTTTGATTTACCCAATAAAAAAAGAGGTATTCAGGTTTAACAAAGGTTGCTAAGAGTATTAATCTTTTATTTAAATATTTATTTACATTCGATTTGAAAGATAAATACTCATGCTCTAGAATAAATAAAATATAAATACTCTTAGCACACTTTCTCTTAATTCTTTTATCTTTTAGCTCACTTTGTTAAAAATACTCTTCTTTAGAATAAATATAATCGAATGGAAGTAAACATTTTGAGAAATATATATTATTTTTATAAAGATAAACATCTTTTATAATAACCAATACTTTTCCCCTAAAAAACCAATACTTTTGAAAATAAATAAATATTTCAACAAGTTATTAAAAATATAATTGAATAAAAATTTATTAAACAACTATATATTTTAAGGGATTCTAGGGTGAGGGGTCAATGAAGTCTTCACTGATGAACCACAAAAATAACAACATTAGATTTTATCAATGGTTCGGATCTAACGTAAACTGAAATGAGAATCTGTACATTTTACCACACACAATCAGAAACTTTTCAATCATCTTCAACCTTTAATTTATGATCAAATATGTAGCAAGCATAAAAGGAGCAGATGGATAAAAAATCTTCAATCTCCAATTCTTTCTTAGTTCTTAAATTGAATAAAAATATTTTACATTTGCAAGTGTAATTTGTGTTATTTTCTATCAGGCATGATACGAGGACTTGATGTGAAGGTTGATCCCAGAACTTTGTTTTGATCCAGATTAGGAGCAGTGTCTAGCGCAGGAGAGGGGACAAGGATGGCACACAACACTAGAATCGAGAAAAGATTGGACAACACGTCGGTGACCAACCAGTGCATGGAACACTGCCACCAGTCGTACGAGCGCATGAGGGGCTCACTGAACCAGCACGGTGGCAGCGGATGTCGACCCACAACGACTATGGACAATGCCGAAATTGCGATATGCATATGACTTTGTGATGGAGTTATTTGAATGCTTGCTTAACCCAGACTGTGCAATTTCTACAACAGAGGAGACGAAGAAGAAGAAAGGATTATTTGATTTTTGTTTCAGATCCAAATTATGAGGAAACAAAAAAAAAATTCATTTACGAAAAAAAACCTCTAAGCTTTACGAAAATAAAAGTTTATGGATTCAACTACAATGTTACAAGGTTATATGTGAGCATATGTAAATTAGAGATTTTACAAATTAGGGTTCATGTTTTCAAACCTAATTCATTTTCTCATTATAATTTAATTCAATTTTTGTTTTTGAATTATTAATCAATTAGTTTTTACATTTTGTATGTAATTAATTATTTATGTTAATGACATGTAAACTCAATAAGCCAACACACAAGGCCACGTTACCACCACGTCATTAATGACAATGACAAATCACTAAAATTGACGGGGTTAAAAAAAACCAAAAAAAATGTAAAATAGGGGGACTAAAATAGAGTTTTTGAAAATAGGGGGATTAAAATTCCGATTAAGTTATAATAGGGGATCAAAACTGCATTTCAGCTAAAATATTATTTTTGTTCTTCATTTTTTATTATTTTAAAATTATTTTTATTTAAAATTTAAAATGGTAAAGGTCGACCATTAGACCATATTTGAGAGATCCATATTAGACACACTGTTATCATTAAACTACTTTTGTGGTACACTTTATTTTTTGATGAAGATTTGTGGTACATTGCATTAGACGGTGTATCAGTTTTAAATCAACACATCTATCAACTTGCTAGGGATGCCAAGAAATATTCACGGGCACATATGCTCATATTTTATCCGTGGATACAAATAGGGTTATCTTTGATATTTTGGGTGTCCTGTGCTAACAATTTCAATTTAGCAAAGTTTCTATAAGCAAATGCAACAATAGTAGTATAAATATTATATAAGTGAGATATGCATTAGGAAATACTTAAATATCAAATTACAAACGAGAAATGCTAGCAACACACATTCTAACACACACTTTTCAACACACTCTTTTTGATTGGTTAAAACTCATATGAGATCCACCAAATTTATATGGGACCCACATGATTTGGTGGGATCCATGTAAATTTTAACCAATCAAAGAGAGTGTGTTGAAGAATGTGTCTTAGAATGTGTGTTGCTAGCATTCCTCATTACAAAAACATAGATGGCTCAATGTTTTAACAAAATCATATCAGAGCATTAGAAGAAAGTGAACAAACTATAATTAAATATCAAATTAACTAAACATGAGAGGGTTCAATGTTTTAACAAAATCATATTAGAGTATTAGAGGAAAGTGAGACAAACTTATTGAAAAAGGAAAATCAAGTATGACTTTAAGCTCAAGGGTTAGATAAGATGGTTCCTTAAAACTTCTTATACATATAAAATAAATTAATGACAAAAAATAAATTGTTGTCTCTAACCAAATGGGGTCATGTGCAATCACAAACGCTAAACGTCATCAAAGCCTCCATTATGCACGACTATCCGTCAATCGAGTATTTGTTGGATTTTATGATATCAACGAATATTTACGAATATTCACAAGTACATTTTTTAACATAAAAAATGAGCTTTGTCGAAAAAATCTATAATTATATATAATTTATCCAACATCTTCTGACAACACAAAATAATATTAAAATCACTTATATTAATATTTTTAAATTTGATATATTATTATTTTATTATTTCTAATGGACACCGAACAAAGAAAGTTTGTGAATTTGAACCTAATGAACTCCACTAAAATATGGAAAATCAAAATGCCACACCAAAACGAAGAGCAACATAATACGGTCACACTTAGATGATGACATCACAAACAAAACAAAAGAAAAACCAAATCTATGTAAAAAAAATTCACTTATTTAAATATAATGAAAAAATAAAACGATTAAGAGGAATAATTTGAGACCAAAAATTGACCATAAATCAACCTTCTCCTAATTGATGAAGGGGAAAAGATACAACGATAAACAAACTTATTTTTCTTTTTTAGACAAAATTTATTTTAATAAAAAATTATTTACCCGTGCTTGGCACGGGCTCCATACTAGTACTAGTTAATATTAATAATCCATTTTATAAATGTATCTACCGATCAAAGCGGTCAACTAAATCCCTTATTGATTTGCAATTTTTGACAAAATTAAAAGCTACAATTAGAAAACACAAGTCAAAATGTCTACAAATAAACTCCTCTCGTTGGCTCCAATTCAAGCCCTATGCATCACCATTAATTTACCGCAAATTCCAAAACCTTAATTTATTTCTCTAATCTTGCACCACAATTTCCCTAACTTCTCTCACACTCGTAACCTTATAAAACGGTATTCCCCACTCAAACCAATTCACCACATTCATTCTTGTTAGTATTTTCTCTAATATTGTTTCATTAGAGAAATACTAACAACACAAACACACAACAACAACACAACACAATAACAACAATGGCTTCTAAGATATTCGTTCTCGCGCTCATCTTTGTTGCCATTGTTGGCGTGGCTATGGCCGCTGATGCCCCAGCTTCATCACCAAAGTCATCAGCAAAGGACTCACCAGCTCCATCTTCAGAAAAGAAATCACCAAAGTCATCAGGAAAGGAATCACCAGCTCCATCTTCAGAAAAGAAATCACCAAAGGCATCAGCACCAGTTGCAGAAGCAGAATCCCCAAAATCCCCAAGCCTCGCAGATTCTCCTCCCCTCTTTTTTGATCCACCTCCTGCCCAATCCCCAGTGGCTGAGGAGCCTGTTGTGGCTGTCCCTCCTGTTTCCGGCCCTGCTGCCGGCCCTACTCCCGCAGCTGATGAAGCTAGTGGTGCTTCTTCTCTAAAAGTATCCGCTGTTGTTGCTGTCGCCGTAGTTGGTTTCTTCGCCTTTTAAATTATTTGTAATGAGCTTTTGAGGAAATAAATTTGTTGTTGTAACATTGGTGCACCTTGTGCTATGTTGTGTTTGTGAAATGTGCATGATCGTATAATATGATTATAATATCAAGAGATTCAGATTATTTATTGTTCCATTCATTGAAAAGGTAAAAAAATTCAAAGAGAATAGAGGTGATGATTGTCCTTAAATCAAAACCAAATGCTCATTTTTTAATTAAAAATAATAATACACGCAATTGGTCTGAAATTGGATTAAAAAAAGCCGTATCTGTAGAAATTGATTGAAAAAAATTCAATAGAATATTCAAACCGACAAAATCTACATGGTTCAATTCGATTCAATTTTGATCAATTTTTTGAAGTAGAAACAAACCAAACTAAACTGATGATATAGGTTTTGGTTTGGTTCGGGTGATTGGATAATCTAAAAATATAAAAATTCAATCAGATTCAGAATTTTTATTTTTTTTAGAAGAAAATAAGATTCAGATTCTCTACTCTTTTTGTTTGTGTTTGTTGCAATTTCTTATGCAGTTTTCAATAATATTTGTTGCTGCAATTTTCAATCTTACCAGATTCAATCTAATGATTACAATCCACAATTTTCACAACAATCGTCATATTACCGCATATGTGTGTCTATATATAAATTGGGTAAATAGTGTAGTCCATAAATTTTTTTTCCTATTAAAGCGAGCAAGTGGGGGGATTCAAGATTTGAATTTCGGCCCTTGCATGTGGCAATGTCAGGTTATGTGAGAGTGAGAGTGAGAGTTGTTAGTGATATGGAACTTGACTCTCAGACTACAGAACAAACTAAGATCATACTAACTCCATTTCTCATTGAAAGCACGCTCACTGCTTCAGTCCATAATAAACATGTTACCAAGGTTTTCAACATCAAAGTTGAAAGGGCGTAGCAAGATCGCAATATTGAAGATCACAATCAAAATCAATGAATTCTACTAACATTATATTAAATATATACTATAAAGTGCATAAACTATTTAAAGTTTGAAATCTTTAATGCGAACATAAAAAAATCAAGTCTCGAATCTTAAGCATAATCGACTCAAAGTCTCAAATTTTAAATATAAAACAACCAAGTCCACAACATACTAAAAACCTAGATGCTACAAGCCAACAACACATCACGAACACGACAATTATAAGTCAGAGCAAAATTGAAGAATCACTTAAACCTAAACGAGTTCGAACGGATTTTGCATATTTTAAGATTCAACTCAGAATTCATATTGGTAAAGCATAGCAAAATCGTAGGATTTTAGGATTCTAACAACAATGCATGTTACCGTACAGTGTGTCAAGTGCAAAACTAAATACTGTAAAAAAAGATGTACTTAAATAACATTAGCATAAAGCCACAGAACTACATGTTTACTCTTTGATCATTGCTTTTCCGACTTGATTAAGTCTCTAATAACACATGGAAAGTACAAAATTGCCCCCAGCGGTAGTTAACTACCACTGGCCACAGCGGTAGTTAACTACTGCTGCGATCTGGGAATAAACAAGAACAGAAACTGCATTTTCTGTTTACAGAAACCTAAACCAAACACAGTCAACTTTAATCCAAAATCATCTAATCTTAAATTGCACGAAAATCATCCTAACTTCTTCAAGTAAATCACAAGTATGTTCTTTTCTTCCTATTTATATGCATTGTAGGTTGTTTATGACTTTATTTTACTTAATTTTGAGCAAAATGTTCATTTTAGGTTAGGTTAAAAAAATTGCAAATTAAGTATGATTTTGATGTTATAATGTATTGTTGTTGCTGGCATTGTTGTTTAGTGTAGGTTTAGGTACAATGTAGTTGTTTTGATGGTGAATTAACACTAATTGTGTTAGTAATTTGGAATGCACTTAAGATGTTTGATGAAATTCCTAAGAGAACAATTCTTGCTTTTTTTGTGTAATTTTTTTTTCAAATATGTTAAATTTTATAAAGTATATATGTTATAATGATTCTAAGCTTCAATTTTTACTTTTTTTGGCAAGTTTGATGAATTACATAATGGTATACGTTACATAAAGTATGATGAATGTATATATGTTATATTAAGTTTGATGAATGCATAAGTATGTTTTGGTGATATGTTACTTGCATTTTGGTATTGTATATAATGTGTGGGTTTATATCCATTGTTCCATGCCTTAGGTTGTGTTACCGTAAAAGTATATAGTTTTGAGGAAATGCCTAAATACATTTTGTCCATTTATTTATGTTTTTTTTTGGTACAGATATTGTTGGGTATTTGTGTTGGCTGCATTATTGCTAAAATAAATATCCTTGTTCTGTAAGTTGGAACCAATGTTCCAACATGTGGATAGGCAACTCTGTAAGATGTTGGATACAATGTTCCAACATCTTAACACGGTTCAGTGTGTCTGGGTTCATGCCTAAATGTACGCGCGCCCTTTATTGTTTAAGGAAACAATATTTCCTTTACTTATTGATCAAGCAACGCGCATATCATCTAAGAATCAGCTGTGGAATATTTCTAAATTAGATATAATATTTTAGGAAATATTTATTATTAATTTGGAATGCTCCTATAAATGTTCTGAAAATATTTTAGGACTTTCCAGATTTGTTTCTGATTCTTGTTATGCAGATTAGCTGAACTGATCTGCAAGTTACTGAAGCCCAATAATTTATTTAGCCCAAGCTGATTCAGTATAAAAGGAAGACTTCAAGACCTAATTGCTCATTCAAGCCGTCATTCTAAAAGTTAGATTTTTAAGGTTTGAGTCTTCATGTATTCTGCTCTTGTATCGTTTGTGATGCAAGTTTAGAATCTCTTATTGTGTGCCTTTCTTGTGTCGTCTGTGATACTTGTTTAGGACTGAGTGTGTGAGTTTGATACTCTTGTGCACTAGACCGAAGTTATTAAACAAGGTTCTAGTTGATTGTGTTGGAAGGTAACTTCTACTTTTGTTTTGGTTGAGGTTTGATAGGTCACTGGGGCGGTGACTGACCATTAGGATAGTGAGATGCGATCTCAGATCTAAGAGTTCCTAGGTTAAAGTCTAGACGGGTAGGTCTTAGGTCATATAGTGTAAACGAGGAGTTTGCTGAGAGCTATTGAATAAGGACTATACTAGTGGATTTCCTTCCTGGCTTGGTAGCCCCCAGACGTAGGCGTGTTGTGCCGAACTGGGTCAACAAACTCACTGTGTTCTTTACTTTCTTGTAATTTATTTTCTTGTTTTTATTTCTGTTTATCACGCGATGTTGGAACATTAAATGGAACACTGCAAACGTTAAAACATCTGACAGAACATTTAAAACAAGTACGCTAGAATTTCATTTGGTATCAGAGCAGGCACCCTGCCTGTTTTAGGGTGAGCTCCAGGGAGTTCTATTCTAGCATTATGGACAAGGAAGGTGGATTTGTAAACAGGCCCCCTCTGTTGGATGACTCGAACTATGACTACTGGAAATAATGCATGAGTGCTTTTCTCAAATCCATTGACAGCAAAACCTGGAAGGCAGTTCTGAAAGGTTGGGAACACCCTGTGACAATTGATGCTGATGGTAACAGGACTGATGTATTGAAACCAGAAGAAGAATGGAGTGCTGCTGAAGATGAATTGGCTCTTGGAAACTCAAAGGCATTGAATGCTCTGTTCAATGGTGTAGACAAAAACATGTTCAGACTGATCAAGCAATGTATTGTGGCTAAGGATGCTTGGGAGATTCTCAAAACTGCTCATGAAGGTACTACTAAGGTAAAGAGTGCTAAATTTCAACTCCTTACTACTAAGTTTGAGAATTTGAGAATGCTGGAGGATGAAAGTATTCAAGATTATCATCTGAATATCCTTGATATTGAAAACTCTTTTGAGTCCCTTGGAGAGAAATTTTTTGATGAGAAACTAGTCAGAAAAATTCTCAGATCCCTACCCAAGAGGTTTGACATGTTACAACTATTGAAGAGGCTCAGGACATTTCAAGCTTGAAGGTTGATGAGTTGATAGGGTCCTTGCAAAATTTTGAAATAACTGTCAACAACAAAACTGATAAGAAAGGCAAGGGGATATCTTTTGCTTCTTGTGTAGAACCTAATGAGTCACAAGCAAATCAAGCAGATGATGAAGACATGGCAGAGTCTCTGGCACTTCTTGGGAGACAATTTAAGAAGTTCTTCAAAAGGTTTGACAGAAGGTCCAGGCCAAATAGTCAGAACATCCGATCCAACATTAACAATCAACCTAGTAAAGAGAAGGTAACAAGACCTGATGAAATGGACTCTCGCTAAAGGAGTACAATGTCATGAATGTGAAGGGTATGGTCACATCAGAACAGAATGTGCCACTTTTCTAAAGAAACAGAAGAAAAGTTTGGTTGTGTCTTGGTCAGATGAAGATGACTCAGATGATGAGGTAAAAGCTGAATCTGCTAATCATGTCTCTGCCCTAGCTGGTAGAATTATGTCAGATACTGAGTCTTATGAGGAAGAAATGTCGTATGATGAGCTTGCTATATCCTACTATGACCTGATGGCTAAAAATACTGAATTAACTCAAAAGGTTGAGGAACAAGCAAGGGAGATTGAACATCTGCAAAATGAAAGGTTTGATAATCTGGCTCACATCTCAGAACTTAATGATGAACTGTCAAGGTTGAATCTTCAACTGGAACAGATGAAAGAACAGACTTGAATGAAATCAGCAGAGTCAATGTTCAAACATCTAGAGGAACATCAGACTAAGAAGAAATCAAAGACTTGGGTATGTGATCACTGTAAAGAGAAGGGACACATCACACCCTACTGCTTCAAGCTGCAAGGAGAGTTCTTGCACTTTCATCAGAAACTATCCAAGAAAGGATGGAACCACAGAAACACCAATACTGGGTTAATAGCTCACACATCCCCCAGAGCATCATCTAAAGAGGACTGGTATTTTGATAGTGGTTGTTCAAGACATATGACTGGTGTAGAAACCTATCTGGAAGATGTAAGACCTTATATTACCAGCTACGTTACTTTTGGTGATGGAGCTAAAGGGAAGATTGTAGGAATTGGAAACCTGATTAAACATGGGTTTCCAAGACTTGATGATGTGCTGCTAGTTAGAGGATTAACTGCAAATCTAATTAGCATTAGTCAACTGTGTGACTTAGGACTGAAATTAAACTTCACCAAACCAGAATGTCAGATCTCAGATGAGAAAGGAGAAGTTCTTATGAGAGGCACAAGGTCCAAAGACAATTGCTATATGTGGGTGTCTCAGGAGGAGGCATTCATCTCAACATGTCTTTTAAGCAAAGAGGAAGAGATCAAGCTGTGGCATCAAAGGTTGGGACATTTGCATCTGAAAGGGATGAAGAAGGCCTTGTCATCAGAAGCAATTAGAGGTCTACCAGATCTGAAGATTATTAAAGGAAACATATGTGGTGAATGTCAGATTGGCAAACAAACAAGGATGTCTCTTCCAAGGTTGGAACATCAAGCAACCTCTAAAGTTCTTGAACTTTTGCACATGGATCTGATGGGACCTATGCAAGTTTAAAGCATTGGTGGAAAAAGGTATGTTCTTTTGGTTGTTGATGATTTCTCTAGATTCACTTGGGTAAACTTTATTAGAGAAAAATCAGATACTTTTGATGTGTTTAAAGAATTGTGTACACAATTGCAAAGAGAAAATGGTAGTGGCATTGTTAGAATCAGAAATAATCATGGAACTGAATTTGAAAACTCTAAATTTGATGAATATTGTACAGAAGAGGGAATCAAACATGAATTATCATCACCCATAACTCCTCAGCAAAATGGTGTGGTTGAGAGAAAGAATAGGACTCTTCAAGAATCTGCAAGAGTTATGCTTCACGCTAAACATTTACCTTATCGTTTCTAAGCTGAAGCCATGAACACAGTTTGCCACATTCACAACAAGGTGACACTAAGAACTGGTACCACAGCAACTCTCTACGAACTTTGGAAGGGAAGGAAACCTACTGTTAAATATTTCCATGTGTTTGGTAGCAAGTGCTATATCTTGTCTGATAGAGATTACAGAAAAAGATGGATCCTAAGAGTGATGAGGGAATTTTTCTGGGGTACTCTACTAACAGTAGAGCCTACAGGGTTTTCAATTCCAAAACTGAAACTGTGATGGAATCGATTAATGTTGTGATAGATGATGTGCCTAAAGAAAGGGTTCCTGATGTTGATGCTGATGTTGAAACACCTACTCAAGAAACAAATGCACCTACCCAGGTGATTGAATCTGAACCAGAGAAAGATGAAAATGAAGATACTAGGCCGGAACAGATGTCCACTACTAAAGGTCCTTCTACAAGAATACAGAAGAATCATCCTCAAGACCTTATCATTGGGAATCCTGATGAAGGAGTCACAACCAGAAGGTCACTTAGAGTCATTGCCAACTCTTGCTTTGTGTCCAAGATTGAGCCTAAGAATGTCAAAGAAGCACTGATAGATGATTTATGGATTGAAGCAATGCAAGAAGAACTTAATCAATTCAAAAGGAGTGAAGTGTGGGATTTAGTTCAAAGACCTGAAGGTGTAAATGTTATAGGCACCAAGTGGATCTTGAAAAACAAGTCTGATGAACATGAGACTGTGACCAGAAACAAAGCAAGACTAGTAGCTCAAAGCTACATCCAGATAGAAGGTCTGGATTTTGATGAGACTTTTACTCCTGTTGCCAGGCTGAAATCTATAAGATTACTGCTAGGTGTATCATATATCTTCAAGTTTAAGCTATTTCAAATGGATGTAAAAAGTGCCTTTCTGAATGGGTACTTGAATGAGGAAGTCTATGTTGAGCAACCTAAAGGGTTTATTGATCCCAGCTTTCCCAATCATGTGTACAGATTGAAGAAAGCTATGTATGGCTTAAAGCATGCACCTAGGGCTTGGTATGAGAGACTCACTCAATTTCTTGTTGGTCAAGGGTATAGGAAAGAAGGTACATACAAGACTTTGTTTGTAAAAGATGACAATGGGAGATTGATGATTGCCCATATATATGTTGATGACATTGTTTTTGGTGGAATGTCAAGCAAGATGGTTCAACATTTCATTCATCAGATGCAGTCTGAGTTTGAAATGAGTCTAGTTGGTAAATTGACTTATTTTCTTGGACTTCAGGTTAAACAAATGGAGGATAAAATCTTCATTTCACAGAGTAAGTACGCCAAGAACATTGTGAAGAAATTTGGCATGGATAATGGTGGTTACAAGAGAACTCCAACTGCCACTCACTTGAAGCTTACAAAGGATGAAAGTGGTATATCTGTTGATCAAAGGGTGTACATAAGCATGATTGGGAGTTTACTTTATCTCACTGCAAGCAGGCTAGATATCACCTTTGTTGTAGGTGTGTGTGCAAGGTATCAAGCTGAACTAAAGATGAGTCATCCGACTCAAGTGAAGAGGATACTAAAGTATATCAATAGCACCAGTGACTATGGAATTTTATACTCATCCTGTGAAAACACTAAGATGATAAGCTACTGTGATGCAGACTGGGCAGGAAGTGCTGATGACAGAAAAAGTACCTCTGGAGGATGTTCCTTTCTAGGAAATAATCTGATCTCCTGGTTTAGTAAGAAACAGAATTGTGTGTCTCTATCTATTGCTGAAGCTGAGTGCATAGCAGTTGGGAGTAGCTGTTCTCAACCTGTTTGGATGAAGCAGATGCTGAAGGAGTATAATGTGGAACAAGATGTTCTGACCTTATACTGTGACAATCTAAGTGCTATCAACATTTCCAAAAATCCTATTCAACATAGCAGAACAAAGCACATTGACATTCGACATCATTTCATCAGAGATCTTGTTGAAGAAAAGGTTGTGACACTTGCGCATGTAGACACAGAGGAGCAACTGCAGATATTTTTACCAAGGCTTTACATGCAAAACAATTTGAAAATCTACGAGGCAAGTTGGGAATTTGCCTGCATGAGGAGGCCTGATTGTCTGTGGTGTGAGGCGTGCTGACAAATCTCTATTTTTTGCACGTCTTTGTATTGTGGAGTATACAAGCAATGATGTACTCCTGATGTTCTTAACAATTTCTATTTGGCACATTTTGTGGCTAAAAAGGGGGAGAAAAATTTGGTATATCTTTATCTATACTCCCTTTCTGTATATGTGTTCTTCTGCATGTATCTTGTCTGCATTAATCCACTAATGTGTATGCCTGACTATTATAACTATCATTCGTGTGGTTGCATTTATTTTGCAACTATTTCAGGTTATGTGTAGATGTGGGTACTCATGTTGCAACATCTTGATGATCTTAATGATAATCTGAGAATATGTTCTCAGTATTTTTGAATGTACATGTTCCTTGCTGATATTCTCTGGAATGTTGGGACATGTCTAAGAAGACTAGTGTAGATATTAGCACTTGTGCTAGAACATCTCTATGATACTTCTGAGAGTCTATTTTTCTCAGATGATGTATATGTTCCCTGCAACTGCTCAATAAAAAGTTGGAACATGTCTGTGAGACCTTGTGCAGATGTTGGCACTGAAGCTGCAACATCTTGCTGTAATTCTGAGAATTTATTTTTCTTGGAAATCTAAGTGTACATGTTCCTTGCTACTGCCTTATATTCTGGAACATGTCTGGAAGACTTCTTAAAGTCTCAGTGTGTGTGTGACCTTTGATAGGTCTGCTAGCATATATCTGCTGATAGGTTTGCTAGTTAGTGAATATTCCTCGAAAGATCTTATGCCCAAAACCTGAAGTTTCTTTGTCTATGCATTAGGAGTGTTTGTCTGTTCAAAATATCTGTATGCATGTATTCAGGGGGAGTAATGGAATATTCCTGTAAGTAGTCACTCATAAATTCATATATTCTGGGGGAGTGATACTTCTATGTTCCAAGCTGAGTGAAGGATGTTGAGTCAGAAGTTTAAACATCTGTGTCTGTCACTTGTAAGTATGTGAATTTATTTTTCCTTGCTTCTATATGCTGTTAGTGACAGTTATATGAAGGCATCCAAGTCTGTCACATGTAAGTGTAGGAATTAATTTTTCTGTGCTTCTATGGTTGGTTGGTGACATCACTCTGTAGGTATCGGAAATTATTTTTTCCCTTGCCTCTATGTGTGGCAGGTGCTCCTGTCTGACGTTCTGAAGGATGTTGGAACATCCTATGTCTGTAGCATTGGAACTTAGCTTTCCTCTGCTCTTGAGAGAACTCGCTTCTCTCTACATCTGTGTGGGAATTTGTTTTCCCTGAATGTAGCACATGAATTTATTTTTCCTCTGCTCTAGTGGTAAAGGATGTTGGCACATCCTCTGTACAAGAACTTATGTTCCCTAGTTGTAGCTTAGGAATTTATTTTTCCTTAGCTCTTGAGACTATGCTATTGATCTGATCCGCTGCTGCATGTCTCTGATCTAGTGTAATACCTCTGCCAGCTGAAGCTGTGATTGAAGACTCGTGAGGCATTCTATGTATGCACACTCTTGCTATCTCTAGAGTGATACTACCTACTACTCCTCCTTCTTGAATATGCGTTCGTGATGACTTGAGGAAGTGTATCGATGGCATCTCTTTGGATTTTCTGTACTAGTTGTTTCTTCATTGGTGTGTGCTCATGCTCTTGGAGAAATGGTCTTATGTATCCCTCTGTTTCATAAGTATTGGCCTTAATTTTATTTAGCCAAAAGTTTGACAAAGGGGGAGATGGTTGGGTATTTGTGTTGGCTTCATTATTGCTAAAACAAATATCCTTGTTCTGTAAGTTGGAACCAAAGTTTCAACATGTGGATAGGCAACTCTGTAAGATGTTGGATACAATGTTCCAACACCCTGACATGGTTCAGTGTGTTTGGGTTCATGCCTAAATGTACGCGTGCCCTTTATTGTTTAAGGAAACAATATTTCCTTTACTTATTGATCAAGCAACGCGCATATCATCTAAGAAACAACTGTGGAATATTTCAAAAGTAGATATAATATTTAGGAAATATTTATTATTAATTTGGAACGCTCCTATAAATGTTCCGACATTTTAGGACTTTCCAGATTTGTTTCTGATTCTTGTTTTGCAGATTAGCTGAACCGATCTGCAAGTTACTGAAGCCCAACGATTTATTTAGCCCAAGCTGCTTCAGTATAAAAGGAAGACTTCAAGACCTAATTGATCATTCAAGCCATCATTCGAAAAGTTAGATTTTTAGGGATTAAGTCTTCATGTATTCTGCTCTTGTATCGTTTGTGATGCAAGTTTAGAATCTCTTATTGTGTGCCTTTCTTGTGTCGTCTGTGATACTTGTTTAGGACTGAGTGTGTGAGTTTGATACTCTTGTGCACTAGACTGAAGTTGTGAAACAAGGTTCTTGTTGATTGTGTTGGATGTAACTTCTACTTTTGTTTTGGTTGAGGTCTGATAGGTCACTGGGGCAATGATTGTCCATTAGGATAGTGAGATGGGATCTCAGATCTAGGAGTTCCTAGGTTGAACTCTAGACGGGTAGGTCCTAGGTAATATAGTGTAAACGAGGAGTTTGCTGAGAGGTATTGAATGTGGACTACACTAGTGGATTTCCTTCCTGGCTTGGTAGCCCCCAGACGTAGGCGTGTTGTGCCGAACTGGGTCAACAAACTCACTGTGTTCTTTACTTTCTTGTCATTTATTTTCTTGTTTTTATTTCTATTTATCACGCGATGTTTGAACATTAAACAGAACACTGCAAACGTTAAAACTTCTGACAGAACATTTAAAACAAGTACGCTAGAATTTCAGATATGGATGGGTAGGAGGACGAGCGGTAGCGGTGTATTAGAGAGGGTAGGATGCGCAAAGGTAAAGTAGCTATGACAAATAGTCATCGAAAGGAGCTGCAGACTAAAAACCTGTATGTTCCAAAGATCCGGAAGCGTAGGTACGCGAGGCTAGGTGGAGAGGGCTCACAGTCACAGATGGATTACTCCCAGGTGGTTGATCCGACACAAGCGCATGAGTATGCCGGGTATGCAGAGGGTTTTGCTGGATATGATCAGATGGAGGAGGATGCTATGTTTTATCAGCCGAAGGAGGAGGCATCTCAATATTATGAGACAGCGGAGGTGGCACAAGGTGAGGATGATGAGGCCGAGGATGTTGAGGTAGAGGATAACGACGGTCATGTGCATGCGACTGCGCCTGAGCCCGAGCTTAGGCAATGTCGTCTTGCTGAGGTGGCACTTGTCGTGCCTATTAAAGGGCCTTCCTTTCCTGGAGGTCCTGAGACCACACTATTGTTGTCCGACTTCGCAGAGCACGTGGTGATACCTCTTTGGGTGAACGATAACAATGTAAGTGTTTAAATTCTTTAAATTTTTAACCGTTAAAATGTAAGTGTTTAAAATTTTTATATTTTTTTTATTAAATGTAAAAATGTTTTATTAAATGTTAAATGTTTTAGGTGATTTAGTTATTTAGTTATTAAGTATTAAATGTAAGTGATTTAGTTTTAGTTGATTTAAAGTGATTAATTAAAATTTATAGTGATAATGTCTTAATTGATTTGATTTTCAGATGTGGTATGATAAGGAGTATCACAATGTAAATTCAGGGAGAAAGGTGAGAGAGCTTTCTAAGTTGGAGGAGGGTTTGAGGTGGTTTTGGGATCCTGTGGAGGCGTCTCGCTTACATGATCTGATATACACCGGGTTTCGAGTGTGAGCCATGCCATGATACAAACTCTCTATGAGAGGTGGCACACAGAGACCAGAAGTTTTCATCTACTTGTGAGGGATATGACGACCACTTTGGACGATGTGTATAATCTCCTCCACCTTCATATCGAGAGTCGCATGGTGGACCTTGACGCGGTAGTGTATCGAGCACATGTGATTACACAGATGACTAAGTTGTTGGGCATGACAGATGATGCTGCTCGTGCTGAGTCAAAGAGTGAGTTTGGTGCTCATATTAGTTATCCCACACTGAAACGACTTTATGAGGAGCACCTGGCGGTAGATAGAAAGCTGCATGACCCACAGACGAGGGAGGAGCGGCTGGATAGCGATTTGAGGAGGAGTTGGTGTGTGAGGAGTTTTCTTCTTTATCTTGTCGAGAGTGTGTAACAATCCGATTTTTCGCTAGATTTATTTTATTATTTATTTATGTATGTTTATATGTACTCATATGTGATTAATTGCCTCTGTGTATTTTTGGCTGGGAATTGTAGAATTCGGTGTTAGAAGGGTATTTTAGTCATTTTGGACTTAGGGGTATTTTGGTCATTTTGTGAATAGCTGTAATTTATTAATTTTGAGGAAGATTATTTTACTAAGTGCTAGGGAGTTGTAGTGAATTGTTTTATTACCGGTAGGCGACCGTTATTATTACATTTTATCGTTAAGTGAGTAGTAACATTTTGAATTAGATTAGTAATGGGTTAGGCCCATGAAGGCATTGTGAGTTGAGCCCAATTAAGTAGAACCTATATAAACACTATTCTATGAGGAAAATAGGGTTTTACCAACATTTTTCACAATTGAGAAGAGGTAGAGAGAGAAAGAGCAAGAGGAGATAAGGGTTTGAAGAGAAAGATCTAGAGAGCGCTAGAGGAGGCTAGAGATTCAAGCTTTGGGAGCTAAAGTGAAGCCTTAGTTGGTGATTTTGAAGAATTAAGGTAAGGGGGTTAGAATTCAATCATAATTAATAGTAGTTGTTCTTCCCTAATTCTTTGTTTAAGTGGTTAAATTGATTTTAGATGTAGTAATTCGTGCTTAATTTTGATGACATGATTATGTACATGAATTGAATGATAATTGTGTTGTTGTTGTTGAATTTGTATGTCGAAATGGGTTTATATGCATATGACATGCTCTTGAGTGAAAATGATGAAGAAACATGTTGTTGTTGAATTTTTTGTTGTTGATGATTTCATGATTATATGTTGTTGTTGTGATTAGATGTGTTGTTGTTAAATTGATGCATTGGGTATCATGAATTGGTGGATTGGTGATGAGTTTGTTGTTGTTGTTGAAAGTTGTGGAAGTTTGGTGAATTGGTGAATTATTGATGAATTGATGTTGTAATCTCAAAACTTGTATATGTTTGAGTGTTCTATAGTGTATATGACCTATAAACACGTTTTGGGTTAAGTTTTGGGGTTTGGAATGATCAAAATGGGGATTTTGGGTGGAAATGGGTTGGAACCCGTAACTGATTTTGAACTGTTATGGTGTAGGACGCTTAAGCGTGCAGAGGACGCTTAAGCGACCTACCAGCGTACCAGAAGCGTGCTCCAAGCGAGCTGTTCCAGAAGCTACTGGAACTAGGACGCTTAACCGTGCAGAGGACGCTTAAGCGTGCTAAGCCCAGTTTAGCCAATTTTGAATTTTTGCTTCGTGCACTTGTGGGCCAATCTGAGCTTTCTAAAATGTTTTTTTGACTTGTTTAACCTCTATTTGTATACTTAATCCTACTGGAACATCATTTGAATCAAATTGGACTTGAATTTGTGAATTTAACTTAACTTTTGAAAAATGGTCCAAAACGTCAACTTACCGGAAACTCGTTTTTCTCCGGAAAATGAGGTAGGGTTAAGGTTGTACAATGTTTATATGATTTCTAAAAATGGTTGTGATTGGTTTCATCAAGTCTTAGCTTGTTTTGCTTTGAAAATGGGATTTTTCTTGAAAAGTGATAAAGTGAGACGAACTTTGTGAATTTCATGATTTTGTCGAGTTTAGCCGGTGAAACGCCAAGGTATACTCTACTTCACTTATATGTAGCCTAAATGTATACTTAGTTGAGGCATTAGAACTTGTTTACTGGGTTTTGGTTCAATTGCCCAATTATTCTAATGTTGTGATTTTGAAAGACGAACTTGATTGAAAATGACTTTAAGAGCTGATTGCCTTATGAATCCTTTGTGGATAGTTTGTTATAATTATGTGAAGTTGATTGATGTATATATGTGACGACTATATGTTGATTGAACTATGAATGTTGTTGGTGATTTTATATATGACGAGTGGTGGTGAATTGTTGCAATTGCATATATACTAATTGTTGGTGATGGTGTGGTTATTTGTTTGTGTGAACATATGCATTTGTAGTCGAGTCATATGTTCATGCATTCATGACTGATGGTGGCGGATTTTATATCCCATTGAGGTGATTATGATGTTTTTGTTGCATCATGGGTGACGACCTTGAGGAGACTTGGTACCACGTGCATATATGTGTTGAGTTAGGCGCATATCATTGTAGCATGAGTCTTAAATGGTGCATTGAATGATGGATGGGATGAAAGTGTGGTTGATGAATACATACTTGTGATAATTAGAATTGTTATGTGAATGAGTATATGGAGGTTAATTGTTCATGTTATGTGGTGAAGAATTGAATTGATCTATGTGTGTCAATTTGTTTATTATTGATTATGACTGATGTAAAGCTAACCTCCAGTGGTTTTGACCACCTACATGTCTGTATGGATGGGGAGACGCTGTGCAGGTGTAGTTCGCTTTTGGTGAGTGCTTGGATAGCGGGAGCTATCTCCGTTATCGGTTGGAGTCGTAGGTTTAGGCTCTGATTAGGTTGTCGATGTCTTGTTGTTTTGTTGGATTTATTTTATGTTATGTTGAGTTTGACCCACTTGTCGGGATTTGGAGAATTTATGTGATGATGTGTATTGACCATGGCATGTATATGTTGGAGATATTTGAATTGTATCAGCTGCAACTGTTGAGATGTTTTATATATATGCATGTTGACTATATTGTATTCGCGTGTTTTATCGTTTTAATATAAATAGGGCGTTACATAGTGCGATGTTCACTAACAAAACGAACAGACGCATCGACTCTATATATCTTGATTGTATGACGGACTTGAATGTTATTGGGAAGTGGTCACGGGGAGGGATGACCTTAGCTTACCTATATGATTATCTTGATGATTATGTTCATCTGTGTAATAAGACGATGGCTGATTGTGTGACCCTTCGTATGGTAATAATTTAATATTTATCTTCATTTATTTATGAATTTATTTTATAATTTTTATCATCATGTTAGATTATTTTTTTTCCTAAGCTCGTCTACATATATTTTGGATTTTATTTTAATATTTTTGTGAAGTTTTTATAATTTATTTATCATTTTGTTAGATTTAAGATTTAATTCGAATATTTATTTTTGTGTATTATTTCTTTTGCAGGGATGGATTTTGGAGCATTTGCTAGGTCCGTACCCAAGGAAATAAAACAAGAGCTGGAATCTAGAGAAACCATGTACGGGGAGATGGCTTACTACTAGAGGGCATATAGTTGTGCACCGTTATCGCTCACGGCTGGATCACTTAGAGGTGGATGATGTGAGGTGGTCCACATATGATGATTACAGATAGATGCGCCCTTTTCAGCTTATTGTCACTTACTTGGGATGGCTGATGTGCGGGAAGGAGATTGAAATTCCGGTAGGCTAGCTTCCTAATGGTTTATATGATGTTTCAACACAAGACATAAATAGTATGTTGAGATTAATGTTTAATCATCAAGCTAACGATAAACAAACAGATCAAGGAAAATATAAAAGACATAAACGTAAATGGCACAGGTTATTTGTTAACCCAGTTCGATGACAAACACACATACTCTGGGGGCAACCAAGCCAGGAAGGAAGTCCACTAGTGTAGTCCTGGTTCTAAGTTCTCAATAAACTCCAAGTTTACAACTTATCACCTAGACACTACTCGTATTGACTTCAACCTAGGAACTCCTAGATCTAAGATCCCATCTCACATCAACTCAATCACACAACCTGTGATTACATTGATTACAATCAAGAAGGAGACACACTCCAATAAATAAAACCTGCTCTTTGCTTAAAAGCTTCAGAGCGATTGACAAATACAACTCAACTAAACACAGTCCTAAATTTGCATCAAGGAGACACAAGAAAGTCTCACAATCAACAGAGACTCAAAACCCTAAAAATGATCTTTTATCAATCGATGGTTTTGATACAACTCAACTACAGGTCCATCTCAGTGCATCAAGATGATACAAAGAGAGGCTCACAAATAAAGCACAAAGCTTAACAACGAAACCCTAAACGACTCATTTCAATAATATTGAATTGGTGAATAAAACTAGGGTCTGAGTCTTCCTTATATAGTCATTCAACAACATTGGCTGTATCGTCACAGGCTAAAAAATCAGCAAACCAAATAACAAGTTTCCTAAAAAGTTGAAGCATCTTTAGGAAATAAACAAAGTCTCTAGAATGTTGACACATTTTTAGGAAATAAACACAAAGCTGATTCTGGTCAAACAAAATGCGTCTTAGCCCACAAGTAAAGGTGTGGATTCCTCAAATAATTAAAACACATTAATTATGGCACAAAATCCGGGCACACCGTTAATTATGGCACAAAATCAGGGCACACTGAAAACGTACCCACATGTTGAAACATTGGGTCCAACATCTTGCTTGTAAATTTGTTTTACCAATAATGAGGCCAACATACAAATATCCAAAAGAGAGGGTGTACCATCATTTACCTGAGCAGGTTAAGAGGCAGTTTGGCTTTATATAGGACATCCCCAGACATCCGTCAGTTTTCCCTGAGATGCCTAAGGAGATGCTGGCTATATGATTATCTTGATGATTCTGTTCGTCTGCGTAACATCACGACGGCTGGTTGTGTGACCCTTCTTATGGTAATAATTTAATATTTATCTTCATTTATTTATGAATTTATTTTATAATTTTTATCATCATGTTAGATTATTTGTTCCTAAGTTCGTCTACATTTATTTAGGATTTTATTTTAATATTTTTGTGAAGTTTATATAATTTATTTATTATTTTGTTAGATTTATTTAAGATTTAATTCGAATATTTATTTTTGTGCATTATTTTTTTTGAAGGGATGGATTTTGGAGCATTTGCCAAGTCCGTACCCAAGGAAGAAAAACAAGAGCTGGAAGCCGGAGAGACTATGTGTCGGGAGATGGCTTACTACCAGAGGGCATACAACTGTGCACACTGCTCACGGCTGGATCGCTTAGAGGTGGATGATGTGAGGTGGTCTACATATGATGATCACAGAGAGATGCGCCCTTTTCAGCTTATTGTCACTTACTCGGGATGGCTGATGTGCGGGAAGGAGAGGGTGGGCCGTCATTTACCTGAGCATGTTAAGAGGCAGTTTGACTTTATATAGGACATCCCCAGACATCCGTCAGATGTCCCTGAGATGCCTAAGAAGATGTTGGCTACTATGTTGATAGACTTGAGTCTGTGGTTATACACTGTTTGGGGACAGAGGTGTCAGAGAGCATGGGAGCATCAACCTGGCTACATGGCATGGTATGCCAAAGTCTCTCACCCTTGGATTATCGCACCTGGTGAAGGATCTCCTCCTAGGTCGGCGAACCATGAGTAGCTTATGGAGGAGGAGAATGCCAGAGAGATGTCGGACACATTGACGATCATCAGGGAGATTGTTCAGATGTCTAATGGAGCATTGGCCATTAGCGACCAGCTGAGTAGAGAGGAGTTACTGCAGGTTTTGACCCATATTAGCAGTACTGGTCGCCCTGCCCTTATGTATCAGATTTCCATGCAGCGTAGGGAGCATATACATCGTAGACAGCAGGGTTGATCATTAGGCTTTTTTATGTACATTTTGACTTTGATGATGGTGATGTATTATTATGACATTATTCGTACCTTGTGATATTTCTATGACATTTTCGTACGTACCTTTATATTATTTCTTGAGTTTTATTTTTATTATGTTAAAATTATTTTCTACCTTTTATATTGATGAATTTGAAATTGGATGAAAATGAGTGAAAAAATGTGTTCAAAATAATATGTATAAACATGTTCAAATGTGGGGAAAAAGGGAAGGAGAAAGTTGCTAGAATTTGAGCCAGGAATGCAACAGCAGTTAACTACTGCTACGGCTGGCCTCAGCGGTAGTTAACTACCTTCGAGGATAAATTGGTATTTTCCATGTGTTAATAGGAAGTTCTTAATGTCAGAAAAGAAATTTTCTTACTCTTTAGTCATGCACGCAGTGCGGGACCTATGTTGGAGCAGGGACAGATCTATGTAGTCCCCTTTGTAGGCATCTGCCTGCACTATGTTTTGAAGATTTTTGTTTTTAAGTGGTATACTATATTATATGTTAACATTCTGATTAATATGGCTACACTCATCACACAATATAATCTCTTCAAATTGCTTATCCAACATAAAATGTATGTTCAAAGAAAGAAAAAAAGTTTAAATAATTGGTTAATTGTTTAATAATATGTGATTGTATTATTATTATTATTATACATCACAAACATTTTTTTTTGCCATGTTGCAAGAGTCTAATTCCTTCCGCTATACTCCACTACTGTTGCTATAGAGAGTGGTATTGTAACACCCATACTAAACGTACCTAGGAAGTTTAGCATGCGCGTTATCTTTAGTACTGGATACATTAAAATTTACAACATAAATTTGCATACGAATTATTATTTATACAACAATTCGTGTTCGTACAATCAAATTACAAACATCTCATCCATACATAGAAAATGCATCCTTGAAAATCCATAACATCATGCGGAGGGACGAACACGCACTTAATGAAATATCCATCCGGCTTCAAGCTTGCATGACATCCTGCTTATCTGAAACAAATAAGGATTGGGATGAGACATAATGTCTCAGTGAGTTCCACCTAATCCTAGGCTATAGGTAACCTCAGGGGAAACCTATGGTCACCACGTGTCTACAATACAACCTGCCGCTTGATTATACGTGTGTGGGGACTTGCTTTCCTAGATGGTCGTCAATACTAGACCCGTCATAGGTACTTCTTAACTTGTTATAGGCTTCTCTTCTCATACGTGTCAAGGCGGTCAAGGGGAAACTAATACCGGAATGCCAAGATACGCTCTACGTATCGAGGCCTAAGCATAACATATTCATGACACGACTCTAAACCAGACGAAAAGGGGAAACCTAAGATCGTCACCGACATATCTTTCTTACTTGCTTCTATTTACCTGAATACGTTGTATTTAACAACATATCATAACTTATCACACAATGTGATTCTTGCTATCTTACTAATTCTTGACGATCTACGCCAAGGCTCTATGAAATAACATATACATGCTCAATAAATATGCATAGTCTGATTCATTGATATGTTAGCGTTTAACAAACATACATTATCTAAGTTCATTTTACGGATTAATCCCGAGATGAGTAACCCCAGAAGTTAATCCCTTACTACCGGCGAAAAACCTAGCTAAGGCACACCGGACTCCTTCAGTGACGTGCGGCTCCCTTACGGCTTAATCGTTCCCTTGAATCCATCCTTGGAAGGATTACAAGAGACACGACACTTACTCTTACTTGATGGTCTTGACCATATATGATTATTGTCTTAAAACTTACTTAAACTTTCTTGTGATTATGATATCTAATCGTATCACAACTTTAACAAAGTCTTGGTCTTATGCATACACGAAAATTAAACTTAAACATGCTATCTCTTTTACCTCGGATCTTTAAACGATCCCACAAGAGGTAAACTATATGCTTGCTTAACTTACTTTGTGAATAGATATCTAATCATTCACGTCTTAGCATAACTTGATTCTATGCTTAACTATCTAGTTCTCGACAAACTATGCCGAGGCTCTATAATCTTTCCCTTGCTTAATGAATAACTTGCTACCCCATTTCGTATCGTATCATGTCATTCTCTCGTGTACCAAGCATTACTAAACATGTTAAATACTTGCTTCATTCTTGAGAAAGCCTCTTTAAAATGATCATCATCATATGGGACCTTGGTTTGAGGGGTTTACTTTCATAAAAGACTGCACGAGAAAATCCGGCACCAAAACATCAAATCTGCCTGAAACGAGTAAACAGGGCAGATTGCACTGTTTACTCGCGAGGCGAGTAAAACATTGATTCTGTGCTGTTTACTTGCCATGGCGAGTACTAGCTCGCTGTGGCGAGTTGTGACAGTCCAGAACTTGTAAAAATGGTATTTTAAGCCCAAAAACCTCAAACCAAGTGTCTCTAAGTATATTGGAACATATTTGATCATAGGATACTTGTAAAACACTCATATAGCAAGTTTTAGCATGTTTAGAAAGCATGGCAAGAAAAGGGGCAACTAATCTTATGCATAAAACCCTAGAATTATCATATTATCCTCACAAGATATAAATATAATCCCAAAGGGTGGGTAACTATCTAGGAACTCACCTTAAATAATCATCAAGTTAACACTATTTCAAGCCTTGATTCCAAGCATGCCAAAACCCTAGCTTTTGATCACTTGCTTTCTTTGATCATAACATTCAATCTTGTTATTCTTTCTTGCAAACTAAGACACCTTGATCCTTGACCATGAAGAAACCATAACTTGGATCATCTTTCAACTTACCAAGAACCAAACCCTAACTCTTGCTTTCAAGTTGACCTCAAAGCTTCCACTCAATCCATAGTTGTTTCTTGCTTACTAAGTTGCTAGCATCCACGCTTGAATCATCTCATAAACAAACTTAGAAGAATTGATGTTATGGAGAGGAAGAGATGGAATGAGTTTCAAGAGAAGTGAAGGAGAGATTCAACAAAGCCAATCTTACACATACATAGGATAACATGAGAGGACATGGGATAAAATCTTATCATGGAAGAAGAAGGAATTTTAGAAGGATTGGTGGAGAGGAGAAGAGAGAATGGCATGGGAGAAGAGAAGAGCGATGGAGGAGAAATCTTGCCAACCTAGAGAGAGAAAGGATAAGGAAGAATGAGATATTTTGGGCCAAATCCAAATAAATATCTCTTTCACATGCAATTACCAAATTGCCCTTGTCTTAAGCGTGTTAAATCCGACACTGATACTTTATCCGTATTAAGCCGACATCTCATGATAAATATTTCCGTCAAACTTTCTTTCCAAAAATATTAATCCTCTAGCACGATCGACTGGTAATATTCTGATACTGACAGGCGGAATATTACAGGTATAAATGAGAAAACCATTTAATATTCCAAAATACGATTAATCATAGAAAACAATTATGATGTATTATGCTTTTAAAAATATAATGGTGTATATATAGTGCCCCCACTATTCAAAATTTCAGGATCCGTCCGTGTTGGAGAGATAAAAAACATGACTGGTAGGGCTTAGGCCCCGTTTAACCACACAAAAAAAGAGAGCATGATTGAAAAAGCTAAGTTATAGAATAATAATTTGAACAAATTAACTATATTCAACAATTTCCCTAACTTCTCTCACAATCGTAACCTTATAAAACGGCATTCCCCACTCAAACCAATTCACCACATTCATTGTTGTTAGTATTTTCTCTAATATTGTTTCATTAGAGAAATACTAACAACACAAACACACAACAACAACACAATAACAACAATAACAACAATGGCTTCTAAGGTATTCGCTCTCGCGCTCATCTTTGTTGCCGTTGTTGGCGTGGCTATGGCCGCTGAAGCCCCAGCTTCATCACCAAAGTCATCAGCAAATGAATCAACAAAGGCATCAGCACCAGTTGCAGAAGCAGAATCCCCAAAAACCTCAGAGGCTCCTCCCACCTTTTCTGATTCACCTCCTGCCCAATCCCCAGTGGCTGTTGAGGTTGTCCCTCCTGTTTCCGGCCCTGCTTCCGGCGGTATGTCCGTGCTTGATAAAACTAAACCTAGCGGTGCTTCTTCTTTGAAAGTCTCCGCTGTTGCTGTTGTCGCCGCAGCTGGCTTCTTTGCCTTTTAAATTGTTTGTAATGAGCTTTTGAGGAAATAAATGTGTTGTTGTAAAATTGGTGCACCTTGTGCTATGTTGTGTTTGTGAAATGTGCATGATCATAATCATATGATACACATCAAGAAATTTATAATATTCAATATGATTATAATATCAAAAGTTGTAGATTATTTACTGTTCCATTCATTGAAAAGTTAAAAATAATTCAAAGAGACTAAAGGTGATGATCGTCCTTAAATCAAAACCAAATGCTCTTTTTTTAATTAAAAAAATAATAATACACGTATAAAAGTGAATCAATTGGTCTGAAATGGATTAAAAAAAGCAATATGTATCCAGTTTTGAATAACTTCATTTGGTTGAGGTTGACATACATATTTGCTTGTAACAGATATTTCAAACTCTTTCATAGAACTTCACTTTCTGTTCCTTGCCGATATCTCTAGAAATTGATGAAAAAAAATTCAATAGAATATTCAAACCGACAAAATCTACATAGTTCTATTCGATTCAATTTTAATCAATTTTTTTAAAAAACAAACCAAACTAAATTGATGATATACGTTTTGGTTTGGTTTAGGTGATTGGATCATCTAAAAATATAATTAAAAAAATTAATCAGATTCAGAATTTCTTTTAGAGGAAAATCAGATTCGGATTCTCTAGTGTTTGTTTGTGTTTGTTGCAATTTCTTACATAGTTTTCAATTCTTTGTTGCTGCAATTGTCAATCTTACAAGATTCAATCTAATGGGAACACATTTGCATTGTACCAGTAAAAGCTCGTTACACACAGAAGTATTTTTAAAAAGTTAACAAAACAAGAAAGGTCTAATATCAAAATAATGAAACAAATGCAGAGTGAAAAACATTTCACAAAGGTTTGGAAGGAGATAGAGTCAAAATATCTAACATAAAGGACGTAATGATACATAGTTCATGTATTTCAAAACATCCAATGCTATTATGGTAGGAAGTAGAAACTAAAATAAATTAAACATGCCCTAACCTTAATCAATCAAATGAAATTTTACATGTAGTTGAGCCCCTTGGACACAAAGATAACTTGATTATCATTTGGTGCTTTATATTTATATCCACAGGAGAGGCATTGATCGTCATGATCTGCAATACTTTTGCATTCTTCAAAATATACTTTGCAAACTGAAAGTCACAGTTCCTGCCTTTATAACCTATAAGGGAGCATGTTTTAAGTTGAGATGAAAGACATTCTGGAACAATCGGTGTATCCATCCAATCGACATCTTCAGTTCCATTTCCATCGCTAGAACCCTGTCAACATCAAACAATTTTCTTAGAACAAGAAATCAAAATTATTAAGGTAGAATTAAATAAATTATCATCATTTAGCATCGACAAACAAGACCTCGTGAATGGTAAGATTCTGAAGCTTAGGACAATGTTGGAGCACTTTTGTTAACCACTTCCACTTCTCAGGCCAATTATGTATCAATTCAAATACAATCTTCATGTGGGTCAAATTAAGCAATGTGGGAATTCGGTACTTTTGTCGGAAGTACTGCATAAGTTACAAAAACAAACATTAGAAATCAGCAAAATTTGTTTTAAAACTTTGTTAGAAAGCCATTGATAGAAACTTCGCATTATGAACATTAGTTCATAATATTTGCACTGACCACTTTGAATAACATCGAATACATTCCCGTGTTAGAATAATCAAGCAATAAATCTTTTGTTTCCAAATCCTCTAAAATTGGACACCCTTTGAGAAGCCTAAGAAAACAATCACAATCTATACCAAAAGAGATTGTATCCAGATGAAGAGTTCTGAGTAAGGGAAAATTGAAATCGGATTCGGAAGTATAATTTATGTCTAACTCCTTCAACTTAAGAGAAGTGAGCTTACTGCAACTGAACACACAAAGCGGTAAATTAAAGCTATGTTCGAGAGGGGGCATTTCAAGGTCAAGATTCTGAATTCCACGTTGGGCAACAGCATGAATAAATCTCTTGACATCATGCGGGTTAAAGCCAGAAGAGTTACCACATTTGAGGCGGAACGACTGGATGGTCTGCAGCGTGATGTTTCTCAAGGCAATGACTGAGTAGACAAAATGTCTAAAAGTGGCGAATTCTGTAAAGTTTTGGTCATTGAAGTCAAGAGTGAGGACGGAGAGCCACAATGGGTTCCATCTCTTGGAAAGGATGCTAGTGGCAGCAGATTCTTTGGTAGGGAGAAAAGAGAGGATGTGGCAGATAACTGAGTCCGGGAAATTGCTGATTCTGTCGACAGTAGGAATCGACCGCTGCGAAGACATTTTAACTGAGAATCAGAATGACAGTCAAAGCTAGGGCACAATCAATATACCCCTACAACATGAAAGACTGGGCAGATTCTAGAGAGAGTTTGAGAGATGAATCAGATCGTTGGAAGAAAGAGGGTTTGAGCGTGAGGAAGATGAGAGGAAGGGTTTGTGGGGTGGAACATGTGAGCGTGACAGATATATGAGGGGATTAGGGTTTGTGTATTTGATAGGGAACCGGATCCCTTCCAACTCTTAATCCAACGAGTGAGAATTACAAAGAGAAAATTAATTAAAAAACGCACTATTGAAGAGAGAAAAAGCAAAACGTGGGTAACATCATCGATGCAAAATATTAGTAGGAATTTATTTGTTGTTACAACTTACGGTGACTGTTTCAACTTCCAACTAGCTTTTCAATTGCACAATCTCCATTATCCAGCATAGTTTTAAAAACCGACTCGGTCATCAACTCGGTAAGGGTACTGGGTTAGTGAGTCATTGGTCGAACCACTTAATCATTGAACCATATTACTGAATCGGATGACTCGATTATATAACTTGGTCTTTATAAAAAAAAAAAATTATGTTAAATAGGATTAAATCGGGTGGCTCAACATTTTTTTAAAAGATTACACTTATAAAATGTCAAAAATAATTGAACTCCAAGTTTCTAAATAAATAAAACATTTTTTAGTGAATATAAAACACCTATATTTGATGAAAATGACATTATTTACCAATAAATTTTGTTTAATATATATTAATAAAATATGTATATTACTAATTATATATCCTTTCAAAAAAATATATAATCCTTTCAAAATAAAAACAAAAATATACAATAACAATAATAATAATAATAATAATAATAATAATAATAATAATAATAATAATAATAATAATAATAATAATAATAATAATAATAATAATAATAATAATAACAACAACAACAATAATACTTATATGATGGGTGCGTTTAGCAAATAACGCTAATTAGTTAGCAAAAGACTAAACTAGTTATTGGGCTTACGGAAGCCCAATAATGCCTTCTGACTTGCAGAGCACACTAGGAGTTCTATAAATAGAACCCTCGTGCTGAAGTCTTGGTTACAGGTTTAGAAACACTAATTCTCCCAAACCTCTTCTGGCTAGTGAATCGATTCAGACAGTAAGAGGACAAGCCAGATGAACTATGATGATTGATATGATTCAGACACAATTTGAATCGATTCAAAATAAGTCCAGGATGAAGATTGAAACGATTCATATTTCATTGAATCGATTCAATATAAGTCAGAAAGTTTTCATGATACTATTCAGGAAAATATGACTCGATTCAAAAGTGAATCGATTCATAATATAATAAAACGATTATCCCCAAGTCAGAGACTTTGAGTGATACGATTCAAGTATAAAAGAATTGATTCAAACATCAGAAACTTCAATTTTGACACCAGAAATGAGATTTACTTGGGCCATAAGCTAACTAGAACACAAGGAATCAAACATTGCTAAGATACATAGATTACTTGGGTGCTTTAACAAAATCTAAGCTAAACTAATAAAGGAACAACATGCTAAATAACAAACCACTAATTATTAAAGACATCATCAAAATAACCTAAGACTGCATCATCAAAACAACCTATGTCGAGGCAGGCTTCATCCATTAGTTTGTCTTGGAATGACCACTTAGCGATTTTTCATTTTGTTTAGCCGGTTTGACTTTGTGGTACATATGTGCGACTTTTCTTGATTTCGACTCTATGCACATCTTGTGCTGGGATGGTAACTATTTACGTTAGTTCATTTCGCTTCAAGAGAATAAATATTTAGTATAATAGTGAATGTTAGGCTTTATTAAAAGAAACAATGAGTGAGAGGATCAGTGAGCGAGTGGTGAATTTGACTGTGTTTGAAAGAAAAGAAGGTTTATTTGTTTGTTAAAAAAGA
The DNA here is from genome assembly GCF_051527215.1 of Medicago sativa. Classification (NCBI taxonomy): domain Eukaryota; kingdom Viridiplantae; phylum Streptophyta; class Magnoliopsida; order Fabales; family Fabaceae; genus Medicago; species Medicago sativa. The sequence continues at coordinate 31,297,107 of NC_140755.1, read as the reverse complement.
AAAAGAAAGAAAGAGTTAATTTGATTGCGTTTTAGAATGAATGCGTGAGTGGTGAATGAGAGTAGTCACTTTATACTTTGATTATTATCTCATGTCACTCTTTAGTTTAGTTTTGGTTTTCTATCTTTTTCCTGTTCCTTCTTTTTCCTGGGCACATTGACTTCGGTTATTTTTCCTTTTTTATCTACTTGTAGCTTATTAAAAAAAAACATAAATAGGTTCCCGAATATAGTGTGATATTTGAAGCTGTCATGTGTTGATTTAGAAAAACTTTACCATACACTAGGTATTTAACCCGTGCGTTGCACGAGTTTCATTAAAATGTGCTTAAATGGGTTTTTTTTTCCATGCGTGTGAAAGCTTTTGGAAAAACTTGATCTGGGAGGTACAAAATACTCCTTCCGTTTCAAAATGAGTGTCGCTTTAGCCAACTGCACACAAATTAAGGAATGGAATAAAGTACTCAAATGTCATAGCAATTTTACCAAATTATCCTAATCAACTATTGGTTTGTTTTTCATTAAAGAAAAAAATAATCCTTTGGAAGTTTGTGTAACATAGTATTAATTGAAGGGTACAATTGAAAAAAAAAAAGTTATTATTGCATTGGAAACTGAAAGCGACATTCATTTTGAAACAATTTTTTTTGGCTGAAACGACACTCATTTTGAAACGGAGGGAGTATGTGTTAAACTTTCTTGTCTTGTAACCCCAAAAAAAACTGTTCTTTTTTATGGAAAGACACTTAAATGGATCAAAACACAATTTCCCGAATTCTCCATACAATCGAATGCTTAAAATAAAATTTTGTTGTCTCACAAATGAGCGTAAAATAAGCAAAACATAAATGCAAATATATGATATCAACATCTCCTGTTATATAACTGTTCACGTATGTAAACATAAGTTAAATTACAACAGGCGAGCTGCTTAGTGAAATGTCCTAGGTGGAATTCCAAGAGCACTCTGAATAAGACTTAGATGTAAAATACAGTGTTTGAGATCATCGATTCCTCTCCCTCCTGCTCTCTAGTTGACTCCTTTTATAGGTCTCACTTTACTGACCTAGTGGGCCTTTCTTTGGATGTCCAGGCCCATTAATCTTGAGGTCCATATGGCTCATCTGTACTAGGCACGTGGAGTTGATTAAGATTCCTCGCAGTGCTCGTCCGAACAAAGCACGTGGAGTCAAGGGTACACAACTCACGTCATTTGTCCGTGCAGGACGTGTGGCACGTTATGAGATGCTCTTAAGAGGAGGACCACAATGTTACTCAGACAACGACGTGAGAGAGAGCTAGTGATGTTGACGGTGGTGATCACATGACTTAGACAATCAAACTGAGCTAAGCATGTGGAGCTCATGTGACCTGAACGATCAAGCTGAGCTAAGCAGGTGGAGCTCACGTTACCTGAACGATCAAGCTGAGCTAAGAAGGTGGAGCTCACGTGACCTGAACGATCAAGCTGAGCAGTACATGTTGAACAATCAATGTATATAAGAGTCCACGTGGTATGGTCCTCCATACCAGTCCACAATCCACCAATCGTCAAGCATGTTAAGACGTAGACATTTGTTCCATAAGAATCCATGCGGTATGGTCCTCCATACCAGTCCACAGTCTTTCAAGCGTCAAGCCTGTTAAGGCGTAGACGTTTATTCTATAAGAATCCATGTGGTATGGTCCTCCATACCAGTCCAATAACAATGAAGGAAAGAAAAATGTCATGTGTAAGGAGTATTTGATGAAATTAATCAAAAGAATAAATAGTTCTTCAATCAAATAAAATTCATAAATAAGAATTATCCAATCATAAGTTAGGTACATGCTATATGCTAAAAGTATGAAAACAATTTACTTGAATAACCCTTTCTCAAAAATTAAAAAATTGAATAACCTCTAAGCCTAGTTTCATCAATATCCTTCTTATATTACCATTACAACAATCACATCTTTTTTTTTTGGTTACAATTACAACAATCACATCTCATGAGTAACAACTTCAATAATTTATTTCTCATTTTGTTTCTTGTTTCCTTTGATTAATTGCCTCGAACATAAATTATTTAGCAATTCACAATGAAACTTTAAGGTCCTACATGTCATTTAAAATAAGGAAAATGTTAGCCAGTGCCCCCGGAGCACTGGTTAAGGAAACAAATATAGTAGCTTTTGTATTGGAAATTGTGTAATCAATTTCTTAAAAGTAAAAAAAGTGTTACTTTTAAATCAAATTTTCCTTTTTTGGATTCCTTAACCAGTGCCCCGGAGGCACCGGTTAACAAGACCCTTAAAATAAATAAGAGCTGGTATGTGTATATGACAAATTAGAGATGAATATGTTGTTATTTTGACACACACATGAAAACATGGCTCCAAATGCTTGCATTTTTTTTACATTTAAGTGAATATTTCTTTATAATTATGGTAAATTTCTATACGTTTTTAAAGATCCAAATATTTCAAAAACTCGAATATATTAATCATAAAAAAACTTGAATATATTAGTACTATTACAAATTAGTCACAAATATGTAAAAACTTTCACAAATCATAGACAAAAGGTTCAAACAATCATATTCCAATTTTCTTTCGAAGAGGAGATATCAAGAATGGAATCGCATTTGGGTTTCATTTGATTGTAAAGAGCAATAATGAAAAATTATATAAAAATAAACAAACAACTATATCATATCAAGGCGAATGAAAATCAGTCCAATATTCTAACAACTCTCACTAATCATAGGCGAATGATTCAAGAATGATACTCCAATTTTCCTTCGAAGGTGAGATATCGGTAACGAAATCACATTTGGGTGTCATTTGACTGTATAGAGAAACAAATATCAAAAGATATAAAAATATAAATTAAAATTAATTAAACAACTACGTAGATGTTATACAGCTACAAAATACTCAAAACCTAGATGCTACAAACCTACAACACAGCACGAACGAGGCAATTATAAGGCGAGCAAAATTGCAGAATCACTTAAACATAAACGAGTTCGAATGGATTTTGCATATTTTAAGATTCTACTCAGAATTCAGATTGGTAAAGCAGAGCAAAATCATAGGATTTTAGGATTCTGACCAAGATTTTGACAACAATGAATGTTATGGTACAGTGTGTCAAGTGCAAAACTAAATTCTTACATGTTTACTCTATAGTCATGCATGCATTGCAGACCTATGTTGGAGAGATAAAAAAACATGATTGGCAGGGCATGATTGACAAAGCTCAATTATAGTATGAAATATAAGCCTGCTCCAATAATTTGAACAAATTAACTATAGGAAATTCTACGGTGCAGTCGCCTAAATGACTTTTTCAAAAAAGTCAAACCTTTTAAATCAGTTTGTATAAAAACCGGCTTAGAAAGTCTAAAAAAAAAAATATATGAATGGACTTGTAAATCCATTTGGAAAAATAATACCTCAACCATTTATATTACGGCCAAATCACCAAAATATTTATTTATCAAAAAATCATATAAAATGGTGTAGAGATACAACCTTTTATTTCTCAATAATTGACTATGATTATTTGTTAGTCATAAACTTTGAAAGTTTAGCAAATGAAATCGAAGAAAGAATAAAAAAACCTAGTCAATGGCTAATAAAGAACACAACATTCTTTCAACTAGAGTTGAAGCTCTGCTTGACGAAACCAAAAAATTAAATGAGAAATTTGAAAGATAAATTTCTTATCTTGAAACTTTACCTCAAATTTTTAAGCAAAATAATTTATTCATAAAAGATTATGAACAAGGATTAGAAAGACCCCATGAAACTTGGGTAAACATGGAAAAGGATTTTCCATGTTATAACAAAAATGAGAATAAAAAATATCCTCATATGTATCATTCCTTTAATCCTCAGTTAAACAATATAACTGATATGATTAATTACCTGATAAAAAATTGTTGTTGTAAACAACATCATTCTCATCAACTTAGAGAGGGGGAGAAGAATAAAGAAAAAATCGAATTTTCCCAAACATCCTTATTTACTCACTATAAAAAATGAGTATAGAAGAAAATATAGAATATCAACTCGAAAAATTAGACCAACTTATGGCTACTTTTGACATAAGTGAAAAAGATTCCATTAAGGAAGAACCTAAACTTAAAGAATTAGATAATTATGTCTATGATTTTAGTTATGATGATGAATTTAAAGATGATGGAAATTTAGTCAAAATAGAAGATTTAGAAATAGGCGAAAGCTCAGGAACAAAAAGAGGACCCTCTTATAATTGGAATACAGATTTTCATAGAGAATTTACTAAAGTTAAATATCAAAAGGTTCCAATGAGCTATGTTCCTAAGCATAGTATAAATGATGGAAGTGGATATCTAAATATTGATTGTGTTGATAATATGGTTCAAACCATAAGAAATTGGTATAATAGAAATACCATTTTAATACATACAATTAGACAATGATATAAGAAATCTGACTCCAAAGCAAATTTTTCATTATCTTTTGTGTAGAACAGAAGGTAATGCATATAAATTTCTGGCTGAAAAAACTGATGCAGAAATAAATGCAGAAAATAATATGGAAATGATTAACAAAGTTTTTGAATGGCTTTTAGAAGAATTTAAGGGATGGCAAGATACAGTTGATTCTAATACCGCCTTTAATTCTGAAAAAATATGGAGAATTATGAATTTATCCATATGTAATCCTTGTTACATAGAAAATTATATTTGTGAATTTTCACAATTATATTATGATATAAATAAAGATATTAGAGAAGGACAACAGGTTGTTGAACTATTTTACCAAAAATTACCTATGGTAATGTCTCAAACAATTCAGACAGAATTTAAAAATGCAGTTTCTTCAGGAAAAATTAAAGATACTTTAGGAGCTAGGATTTCTATTCTTAGAAATTGGATGCAAGAACAGTGCCTAAAGAAACAATCAAAACGAGAAGCACGAATAGGTTTGTGCTGTGATAGACTTCAAGAAAGAGCGTATGGATGTGAAAAAACTAGGAGAAAAAGAAAATATCCTAGAAGAAAGAAATTTAAAAAAAATTTCTATGATAAAAAGAAGCATAGGAAGAAAAAATTCTATAGAAGAAGAAGAGATTACCCTAGAAAGAATAAAACATGTCCTAAAGGGAAAAAATCTTGTACATGTTGGCTATGTCATGAAACAGGACATTATGCTAGTGAATGTCCAAAGAAGGTTCCTAAAGAAAAGAAACAAGTTCTAAACATGATCTACAAATAGGTTATGAACCAGTAGAATCAGATTCGGATTCTGATTGGGAACAACAAAGTTTCTATGAACTCTGCACAGACTCAGAAGATGAGAAAGACCAAGATCTTGAGTAAAGGTAACCCAAGTGCTACCTTTATCAAAGTAAAACTTCGTAAGAAAGAAATTTTAGCCTATTTAGATACAGGCGCAACATTATGTTTCGGAAAACGAAGCATAGCAAGAAATTGGGAAGAATTAGAAAAACCCAAAGAAATAATTGTTGCAGATAAATCAAAACACCAAATATGGTTTGTTTTGAAAAACATCTCAATTATTATAGAAGGTTATGAATTTTTCATACCTACAATTTATCTCCATGATTCAGGTTTAGATTTAATCATTGGAAATAATTTTTTAAAATTATATGCACCATTTGTGCAAAATGTTAAAACTATTTCTTTACTTTTGAAGGATTTATCAAACCCCAAAGGTAAGAAAAAAGTAGTAACAACAAAAATTATTACCAGAAATGAGATTATTCAATTAATTTCTGAAAATCTCATAGATTTAAAAAGTATTTGGGAAGAAGGAAAATTCTTTTTAAATCTTGAAGAGATAGAACAAAAACTTGATACTGTATGTTTAGAAGATCATTTGGATAAACTGAAAAATACAAATCATGAACTTGTTACAATCAAATTACGTGACCCCGACAAGGAAGTCAATGTAAAAAATCGAATGCCTTATTCTGTAAAAGATAAAACAGAATTTCAAAAAGATTTAAAAGATCTTTTAGAAAAGAAGTTAATTGCTCCTTCTGCAAGTCCACATTCAGCACCCGCTTTTTATGTGACAAATCACAATGAAATAAAAAGAGGAAAAGCTAGAATGGTGATAAATTATAAGAAACTTAACGATGCTACAATCGGAGATTCTTATAAATTACCTCAAAAAGATTATATTTTACAAAAAATAAAAGGAAGCGATTGGTTTTCATCCTTTGATGCAAAATCAGGATACTATCAAATTAGGCTTTCTGAAGAAACTAAGCCTTTAACAGCTTTTTCATGTCCACAAGGTCACTACCAATGGAAATGGAATGTCCTTCCATTTGGATTAAAACAAGCACCATCTATATACCAAAGATTTATGGATAATGCTCTCAGAGGATTAGAACATATATGTTTGGCATATATTGATGATATTTTAGTTTTTACAAAAGGAACTAAAGAACAACATCTTAAAGATGTAGAAACCGTTTTGAACATAATTTTAGAAAAAGGAATTGTTATTTCTAAAAAGAAATCACAACTTGCTAAAAAATAAATCGAGTATTTAGGCCTCATTTTAAGAGAAAATGGTACTCTCAATTTATCTCCGCATGTTCGAGAAAAATTTCAAGCATTTCCTGATAAATTGCAAGATCGAAAACAAATCCAAAGATTTTTAGGATGTTTGAATTATATTGCCAATGAAGGATTTTTCAAAAATTTGGCAAATGAAAGAAAGGTTTTACAGAAAAAGATATCTGAAAAGGTTCCATGGTCATGGGCTGAAAATGATACTTTAACTGTAAAAGATATCAAAAAGAAAATTGAAGTTTTACCCAGCTTATACAATCCAATAGAAAATGATTTTTTAATTGTTGAGATTGATGCTGATAAAACAACCTGGGGAGGTTGTATGAGAGCTCTACCTAATGGTAAAGCGATACTGAATTTAAATGATTCAGGAGACTATGTTGGTGATGAAACCCATCAACAAGGAATGAAAGATGCTGGAGCAACCCAGTACGCTAAGTCTGATAGCTCGAAAGAAAAATTGGACAAACTATCTAATCTATCAGAAAAATTGGCATCGAAAGATACCAAGATTGACTACTCTTGTCAAAAAATCAAAAATAAGATAAAAGACAAAGATCTTTTACTTTGTAAATATATTTCAGGATCATTTACAGATACTGAATTAAGATACCCAATTCATGAGTTAGAAACATTAACTTGTGTTAAAGTTTTAACAAAATGGCAACTGGAATTAATTCCAACTAGATTTTTATTAAGAACAGATTCCACATATGTAACAGGATTCTTGAGATATGATCTTCGTGCTAATTATAAATCAGGCAGACTTGTCAGATGGCAGACGAAAGTTCAACCATTTCACCCATATATTGAATATATAAAATCTGAAAAGAATTGTTTTGCAGATGCATTGACAAGAGAATGGAAGCAGCTATAAAGACATTGCAAAATTCTCTTACGCAAAAGCAGGAGAAAATCGCCTCTGCAAAAAATCATTTAGAAACTCTTCTTTCTGAAGAGGGGGAGATGATAGAAACAATACAAAACCTTGAAAAACTTTGTAAAAATGAAACATCAACAGTTTCAGAACATAAAAATACAGAAAACTGGGATCTACTAGGACAAGATTCTGGAAAATACAACTACTATGTAAAATACACAATCCCAAAAGAATCAAAAACCCCAATTGAGTCAATAGCACCAAGTGGATGGAATTCAACAAAAGAATCTTCAACAAACCCAACGACTGTCCTTGCTACATTACCAAAGACATCTTGGGCTGACAAAGTCGAAGAAGATGAAAGAAAAAATGGAAAAGAAAAAGAATCCATTGATCAACAGATAAGCCAAAAAATTGACAGTCAACTTGGAGGCAAAAAGAAAGCTTATGTGATTTTTGATGGACCCATGAAAGGTATCTACCATAATTGGGAAACCACAAAGTTACATGTAAATGGAAAAAATGTCAGATACAAAGGTTATATGACTCTTGAAGAAGCAAAAGCAGCCTACAACGCTGTTTACAAAGAAGTTGCAATAGCCAGCAACATAGTCCAACCATCAAAAATGGAGACTAAAAAGAAAATATATGTAGATAGAATTATCTATGGAGAAAGCAAATTGGTTAAAGAAGTCACCATTGGAGACTACTACAAAAACTAGAGATTGTTAACTAACTACTCAGAAGAATTAAAAACAGAATGTTTTTATCCTAGCAACAACGGGATAGAAGTAAAGGTTGTAACAATGTTTTTATCCCAGGCGTAAGCAAAGAATTAGTCAGATCATTCTATGATTGTGGAATGATTAAAACAATGTATCTTCAAGAAGATACAGGGAAAAAGATCTATGAATTAGAACTTCTTCCAAAAGATATAGGCGACATCGCTTATAAATTCAACAATAACTTTGCAAAAGGTAAAGAGTTCTTTTTATCTTTTACTTCAACTTATCCATGGTTTGAAGACGATGAAGTTATTAAAGCCAGACACTTAATCAAGATTGGCATTTCAAATCATTCATATCCAACCAATGACGGAAGAGATGTGGATCCTAAACCAGAATGTTTTCTGTATCAAATGGAAAAATTCTATGATACTCTCATTAGATTTGGAGTAAAATTACCAAACTTCAGGGTAATTATTGCAAAGGAAAGTTTTCTGGTCTATAGTGACTCAAGAAAACAAGCAAGAGAAGAGCATCTTCAGCAAATTCAAAAGTTTGAAGAAAACTTTAGTGGGCTTGAAGCAGATTTGGGCCGTTTACCCGACCCAATCCAACAGGAGTGCTGCCAACACTTTCAAAAATACAAAGGACACCAATGCAAGTGATGCGCAAAGGACATGAATAACGTGGCCGACAAAGAATCATTGTATGACAGTGACGCATCACCAAACAACGAAGAAAATGTAGAAAGTTAGTGGGCATGGGACCCATTTAGAGATAAGCCTTATCTCTAAGGCAATAATGTAACATATTTTTCTACTTTTCTTTTTCTTTCTATCTTGTCATTTCTTTTCATGTGTTGTATAGGAAAGAGACATTGTGCCAACTATGAGTGCCAACTTATGAGTCTCTATGCCTATAAATAAGAGCCTCGAAGCTCATTTGTAATCACCATGTTTTGAGAAATATGAGTAATATCAGTTCGATATAAGCATTGCCTCTTAGTTTTTCTTTAAAACTAGTGGTCCTATAGTGGTAAAACACTATAGCTGTGAATTCTTGAGGTAATACTCTGGAGGAATTCGCCCTGAGTTGGGAAAAACTCAAACACAAGCAGAAAAAACTGCTGAAGAAATTAAAATTGCTGAAGCATATTTCTGAGAAAATAATCAGGTATGAATTTATTGCATATTATTACAAAACATGACTGAAATTTCATATTTTGAAGGAACATCTAGCTATCATGCTGATAGTATAATAGATAATAAAATAGAAGAAGCAGATTTATCTCTAACTCCTGAAGAAAACTTTAAAAGAAAATTTAGTAAATTCAAAGAATTTCTCTCAAGAAAAAATATTTTGAAATTCGGAATAATGGTAGGAGAAGAAGCAATCCCTATTGAAACAACTAAAGGAAATATAGTTATATCAACTATAGATAAAAAACAAATTGATAAAAGGCTTGAAAAATTTTCTGAAAACGAAAGAAGAAAAATTGGTTATATTCATATATCAACCATTCAAATATTAATTAAAAGTACCTTCATGAAAGGTATTGATTCACCTTTAGAAATAGCCTTAGAAGACTCTAGAATTCTAGATAAAAAACAAGCAATAATTGCGAAAGGAAAATGTAATTTAAAATATGGAAAAATAAAATTTGGTATAAATTTACAAATAGGATTATCCCTAAAAGATGAAGATCTAAATAGATCTATAGTTTTTCATTATAAATTAAAAAACTCAGAATTCATGAAAAAAGCTAATCATCCTTTTACAATCTACTATAGAATTAATTATGCTTTGAGTAATTCACATCATAGCATAGAATTCTTAGGAAAAGAAACAATTCATATTGATGAATTGTTTACACCATTAATCACTTTAGAATCACCTATATTTAAAAATTTAGGTAGAAATAGCTTTTCTTTAATAGAAGCAGAAAAGAATCTGTTTAAAGAAACAGAAAAACCGTTAATTAGAAGCCAAAGTCTTAGAATGACAACACCCAACAGAGAACGAGAAGATTTTAGCAAATCATTAAGTCCTCTAACTATATTTGAAGATGATGCTTCATCCTCAAACAATATTTCATTCGAACCTCGTAGAAAGGATTTCGAAATTAAAAAAGAAAATGAGCTTAAAGAGCTACATGATTCTATAAAAACTTTATCTATAAAGATTAATCAAATAAACCAAAAATTATAAACATGCCTGGTTTAACCATTAAATCAGAACTAATACTTTTTAAAACTAGGTTACAACACTTAGTAAGTGATATAGAATGGTATTATGATCTAATAATATTCAAACAAATAATGTATAAAGCCCAAACTTTAATGAAATCTCATATAGATTTAATTGAAGACTTCGAAGAAGAAATGCAAGAAAATCTCACAGAGATTCAAAAGAAAAGAGCAAAAATTCTTTTACAACCTTTTCAAGGTTTAGAAAAAATTGAACAACTTCTAAAAGAAGCTCGATAAAATTCCGCTGGTGATTCTGCCCAAAATCTGGTATCAGAGCCAGGTACACAATCCTAGGAAATGAAAATAAGAAAAATTAATAAAATTAATAAAAATCTTATGACATCAGTTAAGCTATTAACCGACTTAAAAGGTTATACACGTGGCACTCTCTTATTGGGCCACATAGATGACTTTACCAAAAAAAGTCATAACACCAACTTCACCATAGCAGTCCCCATTAACTATTTGCAATAATAATAGTATAAAGGGAACACATTTGCATTGTACAAGCAAAAGCTCAGTTACACCCATAAATTTGAACTTTCTTTAATTATGCTCGATAATAATGTTAATAATTGAGTTAATTATTCTACATGATTTCCATTTTTTTTTTTGACAGCCAAAATTTATTACCGCTACATCTGCACAAGACGCACAGAGAAGGCACACAGAAACAAAACACAACACGGACGCCATGTATAGATTAGATAGAACATCCGAACCGAAAGCTGCCAAAAAAACGCAGCAAAAACAAGCCAAAACCCAGCCAAAGAATCACGCAGGACATACAAACAAAACACATGAGCAACAAATTGAAATGAAAAAACAGATTCCAGGCGGCCCCAGACAAGCACCAAAACAGTAAAAGCAAAAGAATTCCAACCCAATTGGCTACATTCTCCGGGATCCAAGCACTACTCGTAAAACAAACAAGACGGTACTATAAATCTACTTAAGCTCCATCGCTATCCAAGATTCAAAAATAGTCAAAACAAAACCAAGCAAGTAATATACACCCTCCGTGACTTCGCAAAGAGCCTTAGAACTAGTTATTTACTTATTTAATCTTAAAGTCATGCATTCGAAGCACAACCTATGCCCTTGTGTTGGATAGAGAAAAAACATATTTGACAAAAATCAGAATTTACAACCTTTTTGCATCACAGTTATGCATCATATCAATATTTAGTGAACAACTTCCAAACACTGATAAACATCAATATAATTCAAAACAGAAACAGTTGTCACTTGTTAGAAAGGAAAGAAATTTCACAAAGGTTTGAAAGGAGATAGAGTCATAGTGGATGTAATGATATGCTAATATGGTAGGAAGTAGAAACTAAAATAAACTTGCCCAAACCTTAATCAATCAGTCAAATGAAATTTTACATGTAGTTGAGCCCCTTGGACACAAAGATAATTTGATAAGCATTTGGTGCTTTAAATTTATATCCACAGGAGAGGCATTGATTGTCATGGTCTGCAATACTTTTGCATTCTTCAAAATATACTTTGCAAACTGAAAGTCGCAATTCCTGCCTTTGTAACCTATAAGGGAGCATGTTTTAAGTTGTGATGAAAGACATTCTGGAACAATCGGTGTATCCATCCAATCGACATCTTGAGTTCCATTTCCATCGCTAGAACCCTGTCAACATCAAACAATTTTCTTAGAAAAAGAAATCAAAATTATTAAGGAAGTTGACTTAAATAAATTATCATCATTTAGTATCGACAAACAAGACCTCGTGAATGATAAGATTCTGAAGCTTAGGACAATGTTGAAGCACTTCTGGTAACCACTTCCACTTCTTAGGCCAATTATGTGTCAATTCAAATACAATCTTCATGTGGGTCAAATTAAGAAAGGTGGGAAGTTCGTACTTATGTATGAAGTACTGCATAAGTTACAAAAACAAACATTAGAAATCAGCAAAATTTGTTTTAAAACTTTGTTAGAAAGCCATTGATAGAAACTTTGCATTATGAACATTAATTCAGAATATTTGCACTGACCACGCTGAATAAGACTGTAATTCCAATTGTAGGATAATCAAGCAATAAATCTTTGGCTTAATTAATGATTTGGTCCCTTAAGTTATTTGTTGGTTACATTTTGGTCCCATAAGTTATTAACGTTACAATTTGGTCCCATAAGTTATTAACGTTACAATTTGGTCCCTTAAGTTATTTGTTGGTTTCGTTTTGGTCCCATAAGTTATTAGAGTTAAGGGAGTAGTTTGGGACCAAAACGAAACCAACAAATAACTTAAGGGACCAAATTGTAACGTTAATAACTTATGGGACCAAATTGTAACGTTAATAACTTATGGGACCAAAATGTAACCAACAAATAACTTAAGGGACCAAATCATTAATTAAGCCTAAATCTTTTGTTTCCAAATCCTCTAAAATTGGACAACCTTTGAGAAGCCTAAGAAAGCATTTACGATGTCTACCAAAAGAGATTGTATCTAGATGAAGAGTTTTGAGTAAGGGAAAATTGATATCGGAAGAATAATTTATGTCTAACTCCTTCAACTTAAGAGAAGTGAGCTTACTGCAACTGAACACACAAAGAGGTAAATTAAAGATAGGATCGAGAGGGGACATTTCAAGGTCGAGATTCTGAATTCCACGTTGGGCAACAGCATGAATAAATCTCTTGACATCATGTGGGTTAAAGCCAGAAGAGTTACCACATTTGAGGCGGAACGCCTGGATGGTCTGCGTGATGTTTCTCAAGGCAAGGACTGAGTAGACAAAATGTCTAAAAGTGGCGAATTCTGTAAAGTTTTGGTCATCGAAGTAAAGAGTGAGGACAGAGAGCCACAATGGGTTCCATCTCTTGGAGAGGATGCTAGTGGCAGCAGATTGTTTGGTAGGGAGAAAAGAGAGGATGTGACAGATAACTGAGTCCGGCAAAACGCTGATTCTGTCGACAGTTTGAATTGAACGCTGCGAAGACATTTTCAGTGAGAATCAGAAGGACAATCAAAGCTAGGGTTCTAGAGAGAGTTTGAGAGATGAATCAGATCGTTGGAAAGAGGGTTTGAGCGTGAGGAAGATGAGAGGAAGGGTTTGTTGGGTGGAAGATGTGAGCGTGACAGATATGAGAGGATTAGGGTTTGTGTGTTTGATATTTGGATGGGAATATATAGTGCAAAGGTTTGAGCCGTGTGAATTGTGATACTTATATGCTAGTAACTAACCTTAGAAACTAGAAACTACTCCTAATCCTTATAAATTTCTACCAAAAACAAATCTAATCTAAAAATAAAAATAGAGCATAATCTAAAAAAAATTAAAAATAAAACAAATAAACTAAATATTTACTAAATAAATTTTATCGATTACCTTGTTGAAATAAATTTTCCCTCTTTTTTTTTTTTTTTCCGGTTAGTGTAGAGATACAGTAGAAACTCTTTAATTTAATACTCGGTAAATTAATAAACTCTCTAAAATAATAAATTTGTCCGGTCCCGACTTGGGCCAATGTAAAAAATTGAAAAACTCGATAAAATAATAAGATAATAATTTTTCGGGAGATCCCTTTATAATTTTCGGTCCCGAGAAAATCATAAATTAATAATTCATAGAAACTGAAAAAAATATATTAAGAATACATTGAACACATTTGTTCCTCTTGTTTACATTTACTGTACTTCAAAAGTCATTATTGATTTCCAATGCATATGAACACAGTAGTTACTAATTTACGTTGAGTGTCCCAAGGTTCGCTGCAACGTAATTCTAAGAGACATAGACTAATTTACCTTTTAGTTACTAATTTACGTTGAGTGTCCCAAGGTTCGCTGCAACGTAATTCTAAGAGACATAGACTAATTTACCTTTTTGTTTGGTATGTACAGTATAATTACTTAAAAACTCTTTAAATTAATAATTATTAATTTATCGATAAATTAATAACTCTTTAAATTAATAAATTTCTCCGGTCCTGACATTATTAATTTATAGAGTTTTAACTGTAAAAAGAAAACAATCCTACTTCATTGTCCTCATTTTGGTCTGGTGTGACATCGCATCTATCAGTGGTTAGGCATTTCGTTTATCACTCCGGCGTCCATAAGTGATCATCTATTTCAGTTTTGTCATTTGGCGGGGCTCTTGCGTGCTATTCACTCTTTTCTGACGGTAATCTGGATGACTATTGTTTGGGTTATTTGGAAGGAAAGAAACAACAGGATTTTTAATCAGAAGATTGACACCTTGGATCATTTAGTAGATAATGTTGAATTTATGTCTTTTTCTTGGCTAAATGCATATAAGCCTACTTACGCCTTCAGTTATCATGACTGGTGGCGGCACCCTTTACCGTGTAAGGGTGTTTTGCTGTAGCTTGGTTTTGGTTGTCTTTCTTCCGGAGTGCTCATTTTTGGCACCAAACTTTTAGCTGTATCTTTTGGTGGGTGGTTCTCTTTTGCACACCTTGTGCGAGATGAATCACCTTTGGTGATCTAATATATTCCATTTTGGGTTGTTCAAAAAAAAAAACAAATACTTGACCAAAAAATATAAAAAAATAAATAAAAATAAAACTAAACTAGATCTAATTACTCCTATAAAATAGAAACGAAATTTTGAAACTAAATCTTTTTATGATTTTTGGAAATAAAAAAAAAAACTAACTTTATCTAATTAAAAACAAAACAAATCTAACCCAAAATATTGGAAAAGGGAACTACCCTAATTAAAAGGAAAATAAAAACTAAACATAATCTAAAAGGGAAATGTTAACTTATGCGCACAAGTTAATAAATCAAAAATAGAAATAGTTTATTGGAATGTGTGTATTTTATTTAATCTTTAACTTTTTAATGAATTAAATGCACACAATTTTAGATGCCCTAAGGGCACAAGTTAACACTACTCAATCTAAAAATATTGGAAAAGGGAACTACCCTAGTGTCTGATGCTGATAGTTGTTGTCGCTGGTTCGTGTCGCTGGTTCAATAATGAATTAAATGCACACAATTTTAGATGCCCTAAGGGCACAAGTTAACACTACTCAATCTAAAAATATTGGAAAAGGGAACTACCCTAGTGTCTGATGCTGATAGTTGTTGTCGCTGGTTCGTGTCGCTGGTTCAATACCTGATCTATGCTTTTTCTAAAAAAATTTCTTTTTTTTTATTGCTGCATCTTCAACCTCCAGACGGGTCAAAACAACCCGGTCGAAAACCCTTGCGACCCGAACGAGAAAAATCATAACTTTATGCCATTTTAACATTGAAAACTCAAATCATAACCCTTGCGACCCTTGCCAAAAAAAATTTGAGTTGTTGTTGTTGTTGTTTAATGAATATTGATGATGGTGGTAGTAACTAGTAAGGATGGTGGTGCTGGTCATGGTAGTAATATAGATGAATATCAGAAAAATAGTTTCCACGTATTGGGGTTGATTGTCAAGTTTTGAAAAAAATTGGTTTCAATGAACACGAACAATGCATTTGCACCTGTTGAACTGTCTCTTCAACCTTAAAAAATTGGTTTCATTTGGCATAGAAAATGCATTAAATTTTCAAACTATGCTTCATTTTTCTTAAAACTTCAACAGCTAGTAATGTATAATCTACAAACTCCATTCACATATACAGTTTATAGAATATCCAAATATAACATCCAGAAAACTTTGATACGCATATTCTATAAAAGAGTATGTACGATGTATCCATACCTCATAGATTTGTCTATTTACATAATAAATAAAATCTGAATCTAACAAGACTTTGCCTTGCATGTCCCCAACAAGCATCCGAACGATCGTATTAGGAAATAACAGATGACAATGCAGCAATGATATACCAAATGACAGTACATAAATACCTAGCTCCTATGGATCAGCTTGTGACACTGAGGATAACTTGCGGGGTTGAATAATCAAATGTAGATTTTGCTAAATTACTAATGAAATTCTGCATCAGAGAAGTTCCCTTGGTAACTCACTGAATTCATATCTTCATCTCATTGCTTAATCTATGTAAGACGGATACGAGCTCTTTCATGGGAATTTCACCAACCGAAAATTCTTGAACCACTCCATTGATTTCAATCATGCTACAGCCTGGAACTTTTGTTTCAATTCCTCTTTCTTTCATTAAATTCCTAATACTTTTGGCAGCATTGTACTTACCAGCTTTGGCATACATATCACATAAATTCATATAGAAAGCATGATTATGAGGCTCCAAATCTATCAAATGACGAGCTACCTTTTCTCCTAATTCTATATTTCCATGCATCTGACAACCTCCAAGTAATGCACCCCATACATAAACGTCTGGCTTCATTGGCATGCTTCTTATGAGAAACAGTGCTTCATCAAAGAGCCTCGCTCGACTAAGAATATCAACCATGCAAGCATAGTGATAAATTTGTGGTTCAATCGAGTAAACACGTTTCATTACATCAAAGCACCAGCGACCTTGCTCTACCAAACCAGAATGAGAACAAGCCGACAGTAGTCCAACAAATGTCACATGATTAGGCTTTACTCCAGCTTTTTCCATCTCTAAAAAGCAATTAAAAGCCTTCTTACCAAATCCATGAAGAGCAAACACTGAAATCATTGCCGTCCACGCCGAAGCATCCTTCTCAGGCATATCGTTGAAGATCTCAATTGCTTGCTGCACATCTCCACATTTGCCATACATATTGACAAGTGCTGTTCCAATTACCACATCACAATCAATGTTGTTTTTTCTTAAATATACATGCACCCATTTCCCATGGTCTATAGAACCTAGCAGAGCACAAGCTGAAAGAACACTCGCTATCGTAATTTTATCTGGTTTAACCACATCATCGCCACTCAAAAACTGCATTTCATGGAAAATTTCCAGCGACTCCTTCGCATGGCCGGCTTGAACCAACCCTGTAATAATCGAATTCCAAGTTATAATATTTCTCCCATTCATCTTCCTAAACAAATTCAACGCCATCTCAACTTCACCATTTCTCAAATACCCAACAACCATCGAGTTCCAACTAACAACATCTCTAACAAACATTTCATCAAACACCTTCCTTGCATTCTTCGACAACCCAAAATTCATAAACAAACTAATCAAAGAATTCCCAACAAAAACATCATTCAAAAATCCAAACTTTAACACATGAGCATGAATAACTTCACCAATACTACCACCACATTGCAACCTACCACAACCCTTTACAAGAAAAGGAAAAGTAAGATTATTCGGTACAATGCCATTGTTAAGCATTTGCTTATACAACATCAAAGCCTTATAACAATTGCTATCATCACCTCCTTCTATACATCCATATGATCTAATCATGATATTGTAGACACGAAGTTCCGGGTATTTGATCATGTGAAAGACATTGTTGGCATAGTTGAAAGAAGCATAATTAGAGAAAGAGCAAAAGTAAAGTAAACGAGTAAAGAGGTAATATTGGTCTCTAGTGTGTAAAATTGGAGATTTTAGAATCTGGGTATGAATTATTTTGATTTCTTTAAGGTTTTTGCAATGTTCAATTAATGTAGAGAGTGTGTTTTTGAGAGTGAGGTTTTTAGGTTCTCCAAAAACTTTAATATCAAAGATGGTAACCATAATGACAAAAATGCACCAAACATGTAAAATTCTACCCAAAAATATTTGATCAAATAAAAGTAAGGTTAGTTTAGCGCTCACTTGCAATCTCAGGAAGAAAAAAAAAAAATAGAGCCAGGGATGGATGAAAGAGAACTGTGATGCTAACCTGAAGGAGCAGGGCGTATGGGGAATTGGGGCAATCTTGAGAGACTCGGAGGGTTCAAACTTCTTAAATTGAATAAATGGAATGTCCTATATTCAAACCTCGACTGCAAAATACTCTCTCTGTGGAATGTCCTATGTTCAAACCTCGACTGCAAAATACTCTCTCCGTGTAAATAAAAATGGGTCAACAACATAAGTTGATGTATTTGATTTAAAATTTGTATTAAATACATCAATCTATGTTGATTCATTTTTACTTATATTTTAGGACGGATGAAGTATGTTTTACAATATTTCTATCAAGTAAGCTACGCTCACAAGGATTGTATATGTTCACTTTATTTGCGTGTTTGTTTTTGCTCACGAGGATTGTATATGTTCACTTTATTTGAGTGTTTGTTTTTAGGCTTAATTACACTTTTGGTCCTTGTGTTTTGGCCTACTCACGAAACTCGTCATGCCCTTTTAAAACAGAACAAAATTGTCCTTCAATTATCATTTTTGTTGCATTTTTCGTCTTACCCCCCATTTTATTTTCCAAAAACGCAGAGAAATAACAATTTTAGACCTACCTCTTATGCTCAACCATGAAATAAACAAGGAATAAAGCATGTGGTACAAAGAATCCACTTTATTCAAAACACTAACCAAAAAAAAAAAATCCTAATTTCTAAGATATGTTTCAACTTAGGTTTTTTTTTTAGTGTGCTGAATAGAGTAGATTCCTTGAACCCACATGCTTTATTCCTTGTTGATTTCATGGTTGAGCATAGGGGTAGGTCTAAAACTGCCTAAAACTGTCTTTTCTCTGCGTTTCTGGAGTTTGAAAATAGGAGGTAGGACTAAAACTGCAAAAACATGATAGTTAAGGGACGATTTTGTTCGATTTAAAAGAGGCAAGACCATTTTCTTGAGTTGGTCAAAATGCGAGGATCAAAAGTGTAATTAAGCCTTATTTTTACTCACAAGGGATGTGTACGTTCACTTTATTTGTGATTCTAAAATAATGATTTTAACGAGTCAAAAGAAAGAGATTTAGACTACCAATAATTTGGTTCAAGCAGTAAGCTATTTGATGCCTTTAAGCAGTAGCCGTTAGAGGTTCGACTAATATCTGTTGCGTATGGGAAAAAATTCTGGTTGGAAGGAGAGAAACCACCTCATGTGCCCCATATATTTTCTAACAGATATTAATCATTTCTATGCAGTGGTGGAAACTTCGTTTTAATATATTGGTAATCCAAAAAACAAAATAGATTTCGATGGAATGTTTGTTGAGGAAAATCACAAAATCTTTTTTGATGTTTTAATAATAACAAACTTCATCGAACATAGTGATCAAATTGATTTTTACATGTGATGTTTCCTAACAAGTTTTTTTTAGTGTTATTTGTAACAGGATATTTAAAATGCATATATATCTAAAGAAACATGAATCATAACAAGACCAAATGTTAAGAAGGACTTCAAAATGATCAAAAGAACTTCAATAACGTCTCATCGGCACGACATATATAATTGAAAAACAATATTGATCAAGGAAATTTGAGATCATAATTCATCTCAATATCATGAACAAAGTTCTTCAATAATGAGGAACTTCAAATCAGACTTCAGAAACATTTATTTGCGAAGATGAGTACAACTATATATAACATTATTGATCAAAAATTAGATAAAAAATAAAAAGTATACACTTATAGTTCAAACCAAGAGATCTCTGGTGAACATGTGCAAATATTTAACGCATTTATATGCATATAAAAGAAAAAATATTTAATAAAATTATTACATTAATGTACCTATAAAAAATATTATATTAATGCTGATAATTTTTATTTAACATCTTTAGATGAAGGCGAAGGCAAAAGGGAAGAATGGAGATGTTGCACTTAAGTTGGACATTAGTAAAGCATATGATAGATTAGATTGGGATTACCTACGAGAGATCATGATACAAATGGGTTTCTCATCTCGATGGGTTAGTTGGATTATGCTCTGTGTTGAAACGGTTGATTACTCGGTCTTGGTTAATGGAGCTTCAGTGGGTCCTATTGTGCCAGGACGCGGTCTCCGTCAGGGGGATCCCCTCTCACCATATTTATTCATCATTTGTGCTGAAGGACTCTCTTCTCTCATCCGTGAAGCTGAACGTTGCAATAATATTAGAGGTACTTCGATATGCACAAATGCACCAGTTATTTCTCACCTTCTCTTTGCAGACGATTGTTTTCTTTTCTTTAGAGCTTGTGAAAGTGAGGCTGTTTGTATGAAAAATATTTTGACTACTTATGAAGAAGCCTCGGGGCAAGCCATTAATCTCCAGAAGTCAGAATTATTTTGTAGTCGCAATACTCCAGATGATTTAAAGAATCTCATTGCTGCTACTCTTAGTGTTCGTCAAGTGTTAGGTACAGGTAAATATCTTGGACTACCATCTATGATTGGTCGCAGCAAGCATGCAACTTTTAAATTTATTAAGGATCGTATCTGGAATAAAATAAATTCTTGGAGTAGCAGATGTCTCTCGCAGGCTGGTAGGGAGGTTCTTATTAAGTCTGTTTTGCAATCTATTCCTTCCTATGTGATGAGTATTTTCCTTCTTCCGGGATCCCTCATAAATGAGATAGAAAAAATGTTAAATTCCTTCTGGTGGGGTCATAATTCAGCAAATTCTCGAGGATTACACTGGCTATCTTGGGAGCGTCTTTCAGTTCCAAAGGTGTTTGGAGGAATGGGAGTTAAGAGCCTAAAGGCATTTAACATGGCTATGGTTGGTAAGCAGGCTTGGAAGTTGATTTCTTCTCCAGAGTCACTAATCACTCGTTTACTCAAAGCTAAATATTTTCCTCGAAGTGACTATTTTGGAGCTAGTATAGGCCATAATCCTAGTTATGTTTGGCGTAGTATTTGGAGTGCTAAAGATGTGATTCGACGTGGTTTTCAATGGAGTATAGGGACAGGCGAACACATACCAGTTTGGGATCACCCTTGGATTAGTAATGTTGCTCGAATTTTACCATCAACTCATCATCATTTGGCGTGGCCATCTATCACTGTTTCTGACTTGTTGATTATAACCCATAAACAGTGGAATATGGAGCTCATTAATACTTTTTTTGACAATGTTACTGCTAGAAATAGTTTTAACACTCCGTTGCTTCCTTCGGTAACTCATGATGTGCCTGTTTGGAAGTTCGAGAGGGATGGTACTTATTCAGTTAAAAGTGCTTATAAGGATATTCTGAATCATGATGTGGCAGTTGTTCAACACCGTGTGCCGGGTAACTGGAATTGTATCTGGAGCTTAAAATTGCCCCCGAAAATTAAGAATTTCCTTTGGCGAGCTTGCCGTAATTGCTTGCCCACGAGAATCCGTTTGCAATCTAAAGGAGTTCAATGTACTGATAGGTGTGCAGTGTGTGATGATTTCGGCGAGGATAGTACTCATTTGTTCTTTATGTGTAGTAAAAGTATGCTTTGCTGGCAACATATTGGTTTATGGAGCCCTTTGATGGATGTTTTTGATATTAATGACAATTTTCCAACCAATGTGTTTGCTATCCTACAACACCTGGATCAGCAGCAAAAGCAAATGTTCAGTGTGACTCTTTGGAGTATTTGGAAGCATCGAAACAACAAGGTATGGAACAACATTACTGAAACAACTCAAGATATTTGTGCTCGTGCAAGTTCTCTTCTTACTAGTTGGAGGAACGCTCAGATTATTCGACATCCTATCCCTCAGAATCCTGACACCCTGAATGATTTGAAGTGGATCAAACCAAGTCCCGGCAGGTTTACTTGTAATGTTGATGCGTCTTTCTCTCAAGCTCGGAATCGGGTCGGTATTGGTGTTTGCATTCGAGATGATGAAGGTCGCTTTGTGTTAGCCAAGACTGAATGGATGACTCCGCTCCTTGATGTGGACTTGGGTGAGGCTTTGGGCTTATTATCAGCAATGTACTGGGTTCGTGATCTACAACTAGGTATTGTGGACTTTGAGCTTGATTCCAAAACCGTGGTAGACAATCTTTATGGTAGTAAAAGTGGCGTCTCTAACTTTAGCGCAGTAATTAATGATTGTAGACGTCTGTTAGCTTCTGATTTAGTAACCTCTGATGTTAGGTTCATTCGGAGACAAGCCAACGAAGTTGCTCATAGCTTTGCTAGAGTTGCTTTGCGTCATGCTAGTTTCCATATTCATATTAGGATTCCATCTTGTATCTCTGCTATTATTATGAATGAAATGCAATAAGTTTCTTCTTGTCAAAAAAAAAACATCTTTAGATATTTCACAATATTACCAATATAATTGTTTTTTTATATAATTATACATGACTCGTGCGAATCCACCTTTTTTTTATTAGTATTAAATTAGTAAATATATATTTAAAATAAAAAAAGTTTGATTTGATCGAATAAAAAAAATCGGCATTATTAAAAAACCGCTTAAATAATTGTAGCAATTGGAAACTTGACTAGAAAGTCGCACAATTGTCCTCGTGAGCTTAGCTCAGTTGCTATGGACAAAAAGTTTGATTTGATCGAATAAAAAAATCGGCATTATTAAAAAATCGCTTAAATAATTATTTTATTTTGTAGCAATTGGAAACTTGACTAAAAAGTCGCACAATTGTCCTCGTGAGCTTAGATCAGTTGGTATGGACAATGCATAAAATATGCAAGGTACGGAGTTCGATCCCCGATCGCCACAAAAAAAAGAAAGTCGCACAATTCTCTTTGGATACAAAACAATTTTCAAACCGAATATTTTCTTTCAACAGAAAAACAGCAAGAATTTATTACAAAAGATTTTTTACACTAATTTATAGGTGCACGTGCGTCTAATATGTAATCATTAACACATTTTCTATGTATATATCTCAACCGCAATCATCACAATTACCCATCAATTAGGGTTTAGATCGACAAGAGAATGACTATGGGCTTCCATCGACGTCGAGAAGTAGGAAAAAGAAGAAAGATTCACGTTTGTGCGGGAATGGAAGGTACACAATTTTGGTATTAGCCGCTATTATACTTCTGGGTATTTGGTTCATTTTCATCGGAACCGTTGTTCTTCGTCGGTCCGATGATCTCAACTCTTTATCGAGTGACATCGATATTCATCTGATTCAAAACGATAATATCGATGGCCTCGATTTGGAGGAGAGGGAGATGTTGGTGAGGCACATGTGGGGTGTGTACAACAACAACCCTAGGATCAGATTGGCAAGGTTTTGGCACATGGCCTTTGGGGCGGCGTATGAGGAATTGACGAGCGATGTTAGAGATCATGCTATTACTGAGATTGCTAAGATGTCTTTGCACTCCGTTCCTTTTGATCCACCTCCTATTATCCAATATTCCATGAGAGCATTGGAGTTCATTCTTAAAAGGCCTAAGGAAGTTGAGAAAGAAAAGATTATCAAAAATAGAAAAGAAGTTGAGAAAGGAAAAGAAACAATAATCTCTCGGGATGTCAGCTTAAAGACTAAGGTTAGATATAATTGAAATTTTTTAAGAATTAGTCTACATTCATTAACGTAATTACTAGTTACTTACTTATAAGTAGTTGTTATTGGTTATTTATGAATCTACAAAGACTACTTTAGGGAGAAGCACCCCCTCTTGTTGTGGCGTTCTTTAGGAGAGTAGGGTACCAAGTGTACTTCTCTTATTGAATAATTTTTTATTTTTTTTTAACGAAGAAGGTACATTAATCCATCCAATTTTTATCTTATTTGTGCTTTTATTGAATAAAATCTTATTTGCTGTTAAAAACATCTGGGAGCAGTGAAGGGCATGGCTTATGCTTGAAGAAAGTGAAAGACTACTTTAAAAAACACAAACTTCCATTGACGGAATATTGCGTTTTAATTTGCTTAAAAACACGTTCTACTAATTTATTTTCTTTCCTTTTTTACCATTTTATTTTCCTTCCATTTTTACTTTTTAGTATATTCTTGCCTTACACAGCAATATTAAATCCAATCCAATATTGTGGTGCATGTAACTTTAGCCAAATGTTTGTACCCAAAAAAAAAAAAAAAAAGAAACAAATTAGCCAAATTTAGATTGACATTGGATCCAATACATTCATCAGTAGAATATACAATGAGTTCCATTATTCCTAATACACGCGTGGTAATAATTGTTCATTAAAAAAACCACGAAAATATATAATTTTATAAGAAAATATCATGATTCTTCAAAACAAATAAGAAAATATCAAGACACCCAACCCACTTTAACCAAATTTTGTTCACTAATTTTCATATGTATCTTGTGGCTCGTCGTTTTCAACCCTAATTTCTTCTTCTTCCTCTATTGAAGAATGATGGTTAATGTCATTTTTTAGCTAAAATCATTAGTCTAAATCATATTTCTCATTTAAATAAGTGATTCTTGTATAAAAAAAAATTAAATAAGTGATTTTTACATACACACATGCGCACATCATGGCGACATTATAAAGTTGACATTTAGATCGTATTTTATTCGATTAAATTACAGTTAAATCGTTGACTCATAAATAAATAAATACACAATAAAGGGAGAAAACAATTGAATCCCGTTCAATATAATTTAACCTAATTCGATCTAGTTTTACTTGATCATCGTGATTCAACGGAGGTTGAACTAACAAACGGATTTTAAGAATTTAGATGCATAAGAGAAAAACATAATAAAACAAAATGTTTATTGCAGTATGCGAAGTGCACACGGAAAAGTACGAGCAAAAGAAATAGTGAAACTAGAGGAAACAAAAAAACAAACACTAACAAAACAAAACAAAATTGCAACTATGAATAACAAAAAACTACAACTTGAGGAGCATAATCATATCATAATTTCATCATCCCTAGTGGAGCATAATATAATTCAGCCACATTCCTCCTTAACTCAGTAATAGAATTCATAAATTCTTAAAGTTGATCAATATTCATCTGGTCAATAGGGTCATTCCACCAATCCCTTGATTTGCAATCTTTACCCAAATTTTTAATATCTTCTAGTTTCTTCTTTTCCATCTCCAAAAATTTTGTTGCCTCCTCATATCGACGATTATGCTCTTCATAAGGATCAGATCTTCCTACTGGAATTTCAGCCTCAAACTCGGTTGTTCCTTTGATGTAGCTATTGAGAACAGTATCGGTGTTTGGTTGACCAAAGCAAAATAGTTTGTTACTAGGAGAAAACACAATGATGGATGCTTGAACATTGCATAAGACACAAAGTTCACTTGCTTTTTTGAACAAACCTACACGTCTTTTTGAAAACGTGACTTGCTTGCTCGTGTTCTTCTCTAGCTTCTTGATCTGAATCTTCTTGCGCACTGTGTATTTCTTCGTTTGGTTTGAATTATCCATGGTGAATAAGAGAACTAGGGCAATAAAATGTTATTGTATTTTGACATGTGATATAGGTTTACTAATTTATAGAGAAAAAAGAACCGTGTGACTCACCCTGCCATAAGATCCAACAATTTCGCACAATCTAAGATATTATGCATTAATCATACATATTTCCTGCCTTTTCACAATTAAATCCTCTCTCTCTTCACATCTACAAGATTCTACAAGGCTGGATTATTCTTCCCCTTCCTATCTTTTAGGTCCAAAAGAACCGTTTGTTTTTGAACCCCGGACCTTGCATATTTTATGCATTATCCATATCAACTGAGCTAAGCTCACGATGACATCTTTTACGTCCTTTTGATTTCCCATGAAGTAAGACCATTTAATATTTGTTTTATTTAAATTAGAAACTTTTTGAAGGAAGTTAGAAATTAGAAACTTGTTATGCAAGTTTAGAAATTAGAAACTTGATAGAAACTTATTATGCAAGTTTAGAAATAGGTATGCAAGTTTAGAAATTAGAAACTTAATAGAAACAATTTTATAATTTTTTTTTTGTCTATATTGTTGTAAATATTGCTTATATTTCAAAAGTTCAAATATAAATATTACTTAGAATAAGTGAAAAATAATTTTAGTTGAAAATCATAAATTAATTGTAAAATTTTATTATTAGAATTATACTGAAGTTATTGCTTTTGACCGGTTCTATTCTAACAAATCATTCCTCTATTCTTTCTATGACTCATCAAAGCATATAAACATGTTTTTCATATAGTTACCCATCTATGTAATATGTTGGCATAATTTTGACTGATTAACGTGCTCATTAAATTAGCTTAATAGCATCCCTATATTTATGCTATGACTGTTTCAAAGAAGCTATTTTTATGCTCCCACGTTTATTATTGTGCTACGGTCATTTTTTGTTTATAGCTTATATATATTGCTTTGAGCAATACGTAAGATATAAAAAAATGATCAATCTGCATATAGTACATGCATACTCCCTCACTTCATATACCTATACAAAAATTATTTTCCCACATCCAAAATATTGAGTTTCTGGGTTACATCTCCTGATATCTTTGAGATAAATTTGAGCTGTTCTGTCACCTCCAGTTATGATTCATAACGGGGAAGAACTGTTGTATCCTGGGAGGATATTCGCTTATGAGGCGGATAAAATCCTCAAGGACAGTGACTATGTCACGCCTCAGGTTACTTAACAGTGTGCTGTTTTGCAGGTTTCCTCTAATTTTGACTTGTGAAGATTTTGATGGAGCTGTGTCGACAACCAAATTCGATAAGTTCTTTGTCCTTTATTTTACTTTACTATTAGTTGTATTTATTTGTTATGATACTTCTCCTTAATTTCTTATATGTGATAATTTCCACCTCTAATTTTACAACAATCTTGAGGATTTTATTCCATGATTTTTTTTATGTGCCTAATTAGGAGACCTGTCATCGCAATTCTGTTTTGGGAAAGGTTAAGTGATTTAATGGTGTCGCGCTCTCCTTGGCGCTTCCTAAGAGGCTACGAGTACGAGGCAAAAGGGTACAAAGGCTGCATGTGCCTAGCAATAGCAAAGTAATGGTGTAAAAATTAATTGCTTAAACTCACTCCTGGTTCTAGTAAACAAGCCAAGTAAGTCATCAAAACTATGATTAGTATTGTTGAAAGTTTATGTCTGCATATTGGCGCGCCATGTATTTTATATTTCTCTATACATAATTCATGGTCTACCTACATATTTAAGTTGGGCACTAATGAAGCTAATGAGTTTGTAATCATGCTTAATGGTTTTACTTTATGTCACCATCTTTTATGAGCTATTTGAGTGTCATATATTCTGCATTGGTTATTGGCTTACATACATTCTGAGAGTGATAAGAAAATCAAGATGTGAAATTATGATACTTTCATAAACAAGTATATGGTCTTTTATATTGTGTAACTTAAAAGAAGTTTCATTTTTGTTGTTTATGAATTTATGGAAATAAGGTTTTGTTTCTGTTCAACTGGCACGTTTGTTTCTAGATTAGTAATTTGTTTTTAGTGGAAAGTCCAATTGTCTATATGGATTATGGTAAATGTGTCTTTGAGTTTGTTATTGTTGAAAATGAATCTTTTTTCTTCTTCTTAAAAGTAACAATGAAGCGCTCAAAATCATATGTTAACAAACGTCCATTTGGCATCTTGATCTATCAGATAAGCAGTATTCTTTTATTAATTGGGTTTGTATATATATGTATTTGTATTGCCTATGTTTTGTGAATTGCATAAATGCAAAAGTTTCTGAGAATATGTAATTGATAGTTCATGTGGCCTAATTTATTTCTAAGATCAATGTTTGATGTGATGAGCTAAATGATCAAGAGAATTGTATATATGACAAAGACATCAATGACTAAATTAGTGAAACTTTGTGAATATGTCATGTTTATATTTTACCTGTTTTTCACGTCAGTTTTGAATAGTTTCTTTTGAAAGAAAAATTGGGAATAATCTATGGATTTGTTAATAGTCCTGGTTCATCTTATTTCTTGGTAGTAGATGCTATGACTTTTATTCTTGTGTTTCTTTATCCCACTCTATTACGACTATATTTATTTCTTGATGTTAATTGTGACTCAGTCAAACAATTATAGGCTTTATGAGGCTTAATTTGCTAGTTTACGGGCTTGTGTGATTTTTAACTTTGAGCATGGCATGAATGATCTAATTATTTTTGTATTAATCAAATTGTTTATCTGAATTGAATAGTTCTTGTCTGCATCGTACTAGATGTAAGATTATAAGGAAGTGTGACAGTATAATGTTTTTGATAAGTATATGATATTGAGAAAATTATAAAAATATATTATGGGTTATCCATTGTATTAAAATAATACAATGATGTTTAATGAAATTTGTCTATGAGAAAATATATATTTATGAAATTTATTTTTCATTGTGGAACTGTTGTCACTTGAAAATTATTCAAGTAGACCTATAAATCCACACATAGAGTTATATTTTCTCAATGTGGGGGTTTGTCGCTTAGACTTTATCTAAGTAGACCTGATGAAATATATTAAGGAAGTCAGTTTGACACTTATGAAATATTGTTTCGAGTCGATGAACCATTGTATCAAAATAATACAATGATGTTAATTTAAATTGAATTCCAATGAGAATAAATCAAAATTTAAAATTATTTTATGAGATGTTGTCGCTTGAAGTCATTCAAGCTTGAAGTCATTCAAGCAGACCTGTATAATTATAATTATAGACATCAAGTTTATTGTTATAGACTTTGATAAATATATGTGTTTGATTGACTTAGAGACGTCTTAGTCAATCTTATATGATGAAAGAAAAGTGTCTTCATCATTTGTGTATAATGTAGCTACTAAACAAAGCCCCTTGGGATGAAATAAATTTGAAAGCATCGAGGGGATTGAGACTTAAGCCAATCGAAATTGACATGTGATAGGAACCCAACCTTTGTGATTGGAGATCCCATGAAGAAGGTTCAATGTGGTAAGAACAAGTTACATGTTAGTTCTGCTAGCGCTAAATTTAATCCTAGTCTCTTTCCTATGGTGTATTTGAGTAAGTGCTAGACATTGCAATATTGAGAGGATAAGCTATAATGCTTTCAACGATTATCATATCCCTTATGGGTGGTGTATGACTTGCAACATACACTTGATGAAATCGCCTATATGAGTGTCAAGTGGGGCCGCTTGCATGAGATCTTGGCAAAATCTCTAGAGCACTCATGAATACCAGGCACGCGCATGGCCTATTCGCGCACAACCGCGTAACAGCAAGAATTGTGGGGGTGTAGTGTGATTATAAGACCTCTAACATACAACAAGTGTCTTGGGTTCCATAGCTTGCTAAACCAATTCACTGTGTGTTAAGTCTTATTAGTCTAGGATGGGTTCCATAGCTTGCTATACCGTTCCGATGCATTACATCTACGATGTTTACCCAGAAAAATTCTTTTTAACTTTTTATTTTAACTTTTGAAATATGTGGGGGATTGTTGTAAATATTGCTTATATTTCAAAAGTTCAAATATAAATATTACTTAGAATAAGTGAAAAATAATTTTAGTTGAAAATCATAAATTAATTGTAAAATTTTATTATTAGAATTATACTGAAGTTATTGCTTTTGACCGGTTCTATTCTAACAAATCATTCCTCTATTCTTTCTATGACTCATCAAAGCATATAAACATGTTTTTCATATAGTTACCCATCTATGTAATATGTTGGCATAATTTTGACTGATTAACGTGCTCATTAAATTAGCTTAATAGCATCCCTATATTTATGCTATGACTGTTTCAAAGAAGCTATTTTTATGCTCCCACGTTTATTATTGTGCTACGGTCATTTTTTGTTTATAGCTTATATATATTGCTTTGAGCAATACGTAAGATATAAAAAAATGATCAATCTGCATATAGTACATGCATACTCCCTCACTTCATATACCTATACAAAAATTATTTTCCCACATCCAAAATATTGAGTTTCTGGGTTACATCTCCTGATATCTTTGAGATAAATTTGAGCTGTTCTGTCACCTCCAGTTATGATTCATAACGGGGAAGAACTGTTGTATCCTGGGAGGATATTCGCTTATGAGGCGGATAAAATCCTCAAGGACAGTGACTATGTCACGCCTCAGGTTACTTAACAGTGTGCTGTTTTGCAGGTTTCCTCTAATTTTGACTTGTGACGATTTTGATGGAGCTGTGTCGACAACCAAATTCGATAAGTTCTTTGTCCTTTATTTTACTTTACTATTAGTTGTATTTATTTGTTATGATACTTCTCCTTAATTTCTTATATGTGATAATTTCCACCTCTAATTTTACAACATTGCAATGGAGGTTGGTTTAGTATGCGTAAGGGTTTTGTTGTGAGCAACGTTCTCTAAGCTTTAAGGTTTACCCTGATGGTTTCACATCCAAATAATAAGAATAATAATATATTTGTATCTCAAACATCACGTACTTTGTAATTAAGTATCCATCAAGTTCTTATTATATATATATATATATATAACATCGATGTAGGACGCTTTGATCAACTTGTCATACCCCAATTTTTGACCTAAAGTCCTACATTCATGCGCCGTTTGACCCTGATTAGTCTCTGACTTTTCGGTAGAGAGGTACTTTAAAATACCTCATTTTTTGTTCCGATATCGGACCCTCTTCTATCCTTTATTTTATTTTTATTATTATTAGTTTTTATTTTATTTTATTTTTATCTTTAGTTTTTTTTATTATTTCCATCTTTTATTTTACCATTTTTTTTATTTTATTTTATGTCCACTTTTCTTTTTAGGTTATTTTCTTTTTTATTTTAATTAGTCAAGCGTCCAATAGGTCTAAAAATAATTTGTCCGGGGTCCAAAAGAATTTTCTTTCTAAGCCGCGCCACCATTCATGGCCAAGATTCCTCATGTCAACTTTCACATTCCAAAACCATCAATCTCATTCAATTCCCCATCAAAAGCCATTAAACCACTTTTCCATTCTCACCAACCTCCTCACCTATAAATAAAGCCTTCATTCCACACTTCAAAAGACACCAAAAGTTCTCTTGAGTTGTCAAAGAATTTTTCTCTCTTCTCCCTCATTTAGCTTGTGTTGACGAGCTATTCTTTTTTCTTCCTCTTTTTCTGTCCCTTCGGAAAAGTCCCTTCGGAATTTTGTCCCTTCGGTCGTCCCTTTCTTTTATTTTTTTTATATTTTTATTTCTTTTTAGCACTTTAGCATTCTATTTTATTTCTATTTAGCATTTTAATTATTGTCATTTATTTTCCAGCAATTAGAATGTATTTAGGTCCAATGTAAATATAAATGAGAAAAGTGTGTGTGTGCGTGTGTGTCTTTTATTTCTTTACAGCTTTTATAAATCGAAAAATACAAAAAAAAAAAAAAAAGATTAGGTTAGGAGATTTTGTGGTGATCCAACGTCACTACAAAATTCTCACGCTTTTATTTTTATTTCTACGTTAGTTTATTTTATGTTCTATTCAATATTCAAAAACAACAAAAACATTCAAATAACAAAAATCGCAAAAATATTTTCACAATAAACCTTGATTTTCAATCAAGTGATCGTTTTTTTTTTTATTTTCTTTCTTAATCAAACTTTAATCTATTTAATCATATTTTGAGTCTTTTTTCCTTTTAATATTAAAAAATACAAACAAATACTCATTTGCCACTCGACTTTTTATTTTAAAACTTTTTCAAAACTAATAAAAAACACAAAACCAATCAAACGTCAATTTCAACCCCGAACTACGTGATTTTGATCCTTCACGGGTACGTAGGCAAAGGACACTCGTCCTCACAAATCAATAAAATGTAGATAATTAGGTCTTTGTTTTTTTAATCATTTAAAATTCCATTTTTGAAGTAAGCAAGTTTAAGCACAAAAAGTTAAATAAAATCAAGAGGTTCTCGTAGAGTACTACGAATATTTAGGGTGCTAATACCTTCCCTAAATATAACCAACCCCCGGACCCTTAATCTTTAAAAATGTGGTATTTGAACCTTTTTCCACTTTCTTTTGAAAAAAATTAAAAGTTCAATCGTGAATAAAAATAGTGAGTCAAACGCTAATCACACTACAAGAAAAAATGCATTTTGCGACCCTTAAAATGACGGATTGCGACTGTTCTAAGGGTCGCAAATCCACAACTGCGACTGTTCTTGAACTGTTAGGGATGTTGGGGTCGCAACAGCATTTTGCGACAGTTCAAGAAACAGCCGCTACAACAGCCGCAATGGGTATTGCGACAGTTCAAAACAGTCGCAAAGTACATTTTTTTTGTTTGAAAGGGGTGTTGCGACAGTTTATAACAGTCACAATTGTTGAAAACTATTTAAAAAACAGACACATTGCGACCCTTTTGAACTGTCGCAATTTGTGGAATATATTTAAAAAAATAAAAAATAAATTATAAAATATGAATTCTTAATAAAAAAAATATGAACTAATCCATAAACTAAAATTTGAATTTTACATTCATATAAAATTATAGGTGGCATCAAACACTCAGGACATGACTTCCAGATCAATACAAATTTTATGATTGACAGTTTCAACTAAAATGATGTTTATAAACATCGTATAATATGTATAAAAAAGAACAAACTAAAATAATTCTAATTCTAAATGATTCTAAAGGTAATAAGATGGAGACCAATAAATTTCCCTTCCGTTTGTATCCTCCACATGTCCATGCCTGAAAGACAGAAACATAAAATAAGAACAAATATAGCTTAAACCTTCAACATTTCAATACTTGCATACATGGTATCCTATAGAATACTTGCATATATGGTATCCGATAGAATTCCTAAAGAAGTTTAAAATGAAAAGCCCACGCAATAAAAAACAAACAAGTTGATGACACCATGAAGGGTAAACATAACACTTTTAAATCCAAATAATCTTGGCATAACATAGCATTTTGCAGACACACAAACATAACATAGCAAATTTTGTGAGTTTTACCAAATTTGATTTACATAGTTTATAGCAGAAATGAAATGAACAGGCGATGGAGCTTAGTGCTTAACAGTTAAATGACAAGATATTTGATTTCAGAGAATTTTTTTTTTTAAACAGCAAATATTATTAAAGGCACCTAGACCCTCAAGGAGAGGATAATGTAGCCGAAAAAAGCAATACAATGTCCCAGTGTATACGCAATACAGGACAACCCAAGCAAAAACATTCCCAAAAACAACAGGCAAACATCACAGCACTAGAAAAAGAACTGCATCATCCACACCATGTTGCCAGCCCCCTAAACAACATGACAGCAAACTGCAGACACCACAGATATATGCAGCAGGTGCTGCTGCCCACCTGAAACAGCTATAGGCCGAAAAACAAAACCACCAACAGCCACACACCACAACAACACTCCCCTTCCCAAAAATCTCCCCTACAACAATATCCTTTCGGAGATTAAAAGGATGAGTAAGCTAAAATAAGGGAACTTACAGTTTTTTCCTTTGCCGTTTCATTGACAAATGACCGTTGGAGCTTTTATGAGAAACTGAATACATATCTCCCGTACTATATTTTCATCCATCTCTTATTTCCTACAAGCAAGAATATATAATAACTACTTGTGAAATTACATATATAATCAATAATAAATTGAGTGAACCCATTATAGAAGCATATATATGTTTTATGTGTAATTTCAAAGAAAAGCATGCTTTTATCTCATGTGTTCAGGCTATACGTTTACCACCTCATTTGTTTAATGAAGAGATAATGTCAAGGACCAAATATTGCTACAATGGAAATAAGAGACATAATGGCATTCGTATATGCTTTCACTTTTCCAGCTAACATATGTTTAAACCAAGTATAAATCACTATAATGGAAAAATATTCCTTCACCTAACATATGTTTAAACCAAGTATAAATCACTATAATGGAAAAATATGAATGTGAAAAAGAATGAGACATAATGGCATTTGTATATGCTTTCACTTTTCCAGCTACTAAATCAACCAATTCAGTACCATTAACAATTAGCATGTAAAACCTTTAATTACTAGACCAGGGTCGTGCTCCTTAGCTCAAGACTTTTCCAGATATTCATGAACAGCCTAATTAAGCCAATCTTACCTTCTGACAGATGCATTTAGCTCTTTCTTTGACAAGTTAATTGTTATCATTGAAGAGGTGGCCCTTTTCATATATATATATATATATATATATATATATATATATATATATATATATATATATATATTTCTAACTCCTAAATGTGTCTACCCTAGTGATCTTCAACTTCTTGACACTAGATCAGAACATCCTACACATTTTAAAGTGAAAAATACATTGACAGTGAATGAATTCTAAAATACATTGACAGTGAATGAATTCTAATATAGAAAAGTACCTCAAAGAAAAAAGGTAGAGGGCAATACATGGAGGAAAATGAAAAGACAGCTAGATTTCTTACCCGATTAATTGCTCTATAGCTTTCTTGTCAAATTTATCAATCACATAAGCAAGTCTTTTGTGAACATTGTATGCCTAAGAAATTTGAGAAACAAAAATGGTTATTTTATGGACAAGATAAGCAAAACAAGCGAGTTGAAAAGCTAACACAGTGCCTAAACAGCTTAAAACAAAGGTGCCACACATGCTAACTACATAATCTAGGCATAAAAAATTCAGATTTTAGCTGGTAACAAAGGCCAATGACTGCATATAATATAACTACATATTCAAGTATTTGATGTGCCCATCAGCCTACGTCAATCACAACACAAAGCACCAAAACTCCTTCCGCTTTGACAGGTAGAAAACCCCAAAATGACACCAATCAAACCCAAAAAAGGCAGCCTGTAGAAATCCGGCGAGTACACTTTGCACAGTCACATGTGTATGCATGTCCATGTACATACAGATGATTATTAGACCGATACAAGTAACATAAAACAATTTAGATTCGGGTAATTACTCTACAGCCAATCATTTTTAATCCTCTCTAGCATTGATCAACATGAAATCCCTCATTGATGCTCTTTAGCAACATTGATCAACTTCTCCTATAGTTTTTTCCTATTAATTTGAAATCAAAGACTGGTGACAACAATATCATTGGCTGCTACTGAAATAAGAAAAGCTAAAACATGGATTGAAAACAAAATTTAAATAAATCAAGAAATAAAAATCATGTTTTCATCAAGTTAATGTAAAGATTGAAAAGTAGGTAGGTGTATCAATCAATAAGCAGAGTTATAATAAGCATATTTATATTCTGTCATAAGAGTAACTCAATCACATAAGGACAAAGAGATAAATGGACCACATGTAAGCTGAAAATTCTAGAGAGAAGAGATTATCAATCTATAATGAATCTGTTGAAAATATATTCTGATATATGTACTTATTGTATAGGCATATCATATCAAGTGAATAGGGATAGAATCGCCTATATTTATATTTGTAATTTTTGCTTTGAGCCTATAAAAAAAAGACTTCGCAGTGTAGTTCAGACACAGGGTTTAACCATATGTCTGTCTCATTTTCACTCTATTTCAACAAAATCCAATACCAATGTGAGCTGCATCAATTAAATAACTCAAAGCATTTGTTCACAAGAAAAAATCTAAATTATGGTATGAGTCCTCTTGGACTATCCAATCCTCCGATCACAGAACCCACCTGGTTTAAGGTCAAAGTTCCAGTTTTATCACTGGAAATTGTCGTAGCAGAGCCCATGGTTTCGCAAGCTGATAGCCTTCGGACCTGTATCATTGTTAGGAAATGTTTTAACGCTAAATATCGCAGATTGTTACAAAAATTACAAGAGTATTGGAGAAAATAAGATACTTACCAAAGCTTTGTCTGCCATCATCTTCTGCATCGAGTATGCCAGGCTGTCATTAAAGTTGATGAGATTGTAAATTACAGAGATTAGAATAAACGTCAGCCAGGTTAGTTTTTGGCTACATCTTGCATTGTACAACGAAATAAACTAGCAACATGTACTCACGTTAAGGTAACTGCTAAAGGTAAACCTTCTGGCACTGCGACAACCACAATTGTTACCTGCACGACTCTATTTAGTTGGGAAAAACTATTACAAAAAATTAAAGAAGAAAAAAATAATGTATTTAACATTAGTTATAAATCACACTTACAACAATGATAAAAATTGCGATGAACCCTTCTACAACTTTGTCGATCTTAGTCACCTTATAAACAAATTGCACTTTCCCATCTGAACCCGTTGTATGGCCAGAAAAGTATCTAACATTCCAAAATCATTACACAGCTGATCAAAGGACTCATCGAGGAATACAAATCACTAAAAAGCCATACTCAAAAATGGCAATTCACAGAATATAATGTACAAACATTGTTTAAACAGCCTTATAACCAATCACATGAAACATGTACATGGAAACGAACACATAAAACTACTATCAACTTTGTAAACTTACATCAGGAACATCCTCCTTCACATCAATCTGTGCTTCATCTGCCATGGTTACTGAAACCTAAGCAAAACAAAACTAGAAAATCAGAGTACTGATATAATATTTGGCGAAGGTGTGGAATTTTGGATAAAAGGAGAGCGGAAAATAATAACAACTTTGAAGATTATTGATAATATGTCGTGACTTGATACAAAAGACTAAACAGTAGTCCTGAATGGAGAACCAAAAGCAAAAGCATAGAAAGAATGAAGAACATTGGCACAAATAGTAATAAACTAAGGGCCTGTTTGGATTGGCTTATTTGAACTTCTCTATTCGCATAAGCACTTGTCAGACTGTTTATGAGAACTTATGAATACCGCTTATGACCATGTTCATAAATTGTTTTCAGCTTATTTTCAAAAACTCTCCAATATAGCTTATGAAATGCGAAAAAACATAACTTATACGAAAAAATAATTTAACTTTATTTATCTTGTCATAGAAATAGCTTATATGTAACATAAGCACTTATCATTGTACGAGTTTATACTATAAGCTGCAAATTAAGCTTTTTATCCAAACAGAGCCTAAAACAATAATCAAAATCAACTAAATGCCGTAAATAATAAAAAAATAATTTAAAAAAATCCCTTATAGCCAAACATTGAGATTCTTAGAAAGAAAAATGCTCTTAATCGACAACCCAATAACAATTAAGGAAAAAAAAACTAGTTTTACAAATTTATAAACCCTAAAAAAACCCAATTGATTAATTAGCGAAAACAAATCAAGGTATAAACTTTATAAGCTTAAAAATCATGGGGTTGACGAAAACACATAATCAGAAATTAGAACAATAAAAATCGATAAAAATTACACGAAAAACAAATCAAATTGGGTAATAAAAAAGGGGAAAATTAAAGAGCAAATAAAAAATCGATTTTAGGGATTGAAAGGAAAATGAGACATACGAGTTAACCGATCGAAGGAGAGAGCGGAGCGAGAGAAATCTGGTGTTTGCTGCTGTTATCTATCACGTGTCTGATGATGATATTGGAACGGAATCAAAAACCCTTTTCCAAAATGGTGTGTTTCGCTTCTTATGAATCTGGTAACAAAGGGGAACAGACCTATGGGGATTAGGTTTTAGAGATAAAACTGATGGGGTTTTTTGTGGGGATGAAAGATTAAAAGAATTGATTGGGTTTTTTCGGGATGTAGGCGGCAAGTGAAAAGTGGGGGAATGAAATTTTCACCAAAAAAAAGTGTGGGAATGAAAAAGTAATAGGCGCCTTCGTTTTGTCTTGAATGTGTCAATTTTCTTTTCTTTTTCTTTTAATTTTATTTGTTACCTGCGGCTGTTTGGTAAGGGTCGCAATATTTCTCAAACCTGCGGCGGTTGGCCTTAAGGGTCGCAGAAACTGTCGCAAATGTATACTTTGAGGCAGTTTTAAGGTAAGGGTCGCAAATGAAGTGTCGCAAAATGCAGATTTTCTTGTAGTGTCAAATAGCCTTGATCTCCGAAAAATGACGCAACAGAAATGGCGACTTCACTGGGGAATTGCCTTAAGCGGGTTAAGCCTAACTTGGCTTTGTTTAAATTTTGTGCTTTAAACTTGCTTAAAAAATCAAAAAAATCAAAAAATAAAAGATGGAAATACGTGTATATATGTTTTCTCCTATTTCTTTCTTCTTTCTTTTAACGTGAGTGGTGAGATAAGTCCTAACCCGGACTTGAGGGAAATATAAGATAGGACGGGGTATAATCATAGTGCCATACCAAGAGCATTCTTGGACCATGTGTACATGTGATAACCCTACTCGGTGGAGGCCTCACGGAAGGTAGTACTCTTGTTGTCATGAGCATTCATGTCGACGTTATTATTTTCAATGTGAGTGTCCCGTGAAGCCGTGGACCTTAGTTACCCTTAACCCACCTTGGCCTTTTTAGGACGTAGTGTGGTGGCTAAACCAAGAGCATTCTTGACTTTAGTTGACACGCGATACTACACTCAAACTAGACTACCTTATGAATGTTATTGGACTAGGAGCATTCCTATACACCAATATATTCACAAGGGGGTTGCAATTTGGGAACTTGGTAGAACCTTTGTTACAAAGTGCAAATGAAACCACAGTCCATACCAAATGGCGTACGCACCCTTGGCTCCATCATCATGGACCTTAAACCTCACTATGTTTTCTCCGTTCTTTAGCATATTCATGCATACATGCATTCATTCATAAACAACTTTTTTCCATCAAACTTCGAAGGATTTAGACAAGTTTTTTTTGCAAACATCACAGATGAACGGACCTTGTAAGAAAGAACACCAAGAAATACAACTTCAAAAATCTTAATTAAGCTTTAGCTTTTGTTAAGAACTTTGTCCTTGGTTTCGTTCTTACTTTTGAAAAAGGAACGAATTACAATACCTTTACAATTTTCAAATAAGACCATGTTCTTCTACAATGTTTACAAATCACTTTGATAAGCCCTTCGTTAAAATAAAAACTGTCCATTTTTGCATAAGCATATCATGCATCATTTTGCATTTCATAGTCTCAAATCCAAAGTTTCACACAAGTTGTCTTTTCCAACAGAGGTCAACCCATTTCAAAAGTGGTTTGATGTCTTCATTCAAATTCAACTCGCAAATGCAAGCACTCGTGCAAACACAAAAAATGGATCAGCTTAAAAAAGAGGTCCACGAGCTTCGTGAAGAGGTGATGTTACCGTAAATCCG
Source organism: Medicago sativa (assembly GCF_051527215.1). Taxonomy (NCBI): domain Eukaryota; kingdom Viridiplantae; phylum Streptophyta; class Magnoliopsida; order Fabales; family Fabaceae; genus Medicago; species Medicago sativa. The sequence continues at coordinate 31,257,828 of NC_140755.1, read as the reverse complement.
CAAGTGCACGGGTTTACCGTAGTAGTAATAAAGAGAGAGTATCGATCCACAGGGAGTTATTTAAATTCCAATCAAAAGTAGTAAAGGTTAGGGAGAAATCGATAATTAGGGTTTCAAGGTAATCTAAACGACGGTTGAAAACAATAGCTAAAGGCAACCTAGGGATTATTGGTTCATCCTATGGTTGACCTAACATCCTAATCCTAATCCTTGTTTATGTAAATCCTAGTTTCTAAGGACGAATCTCTCTAAAGCCTATCCCCTTCTTCGTTCGATATCCAGGGAGTGTGTCTCTCAAGGTGTTAGACCTATTCTCATGGCTAACTCCTATATTAAGATCCTTGATTGTACGAGATTCTATAAGTCCCAAGGTTCACTAGGCTATTCTCATGCTTCGCAATCCTTGTCTAAATTCACTTGTTCGGTTATTAAGACTTCTTCGTTCGATTCATCACCTTAATAACTAGGGTAACGAATTAACAAGTACTAACCCTCCGCGTTCGCATCCAAAGTTTGGTACTTGTTAATATCGTTGTGAAGAACGGTGAATTTAGATAAGAAAAGTAGGGTTACATAAACTAGGGTTTCGGATTAGGATTGTTGGATCAGGCCATAGGACTCTCCCAACAATCCCAAGGTCTAAGGGAATTACTCACTCATGGTTGGTGTTGCCATGAATGAATAAGAAGAAAACAATAAGAACAATTGAATAAAAACGAGAACTTTTATTGAGAAATAGTATTCTGTCACAATACAATATTCAGAATTCAAGATGATCAAACAAGGAGAACCAGCTCTCTATTTATAGCCTACTAATGACTTAAGCCCTAAGAAATAACTGAAGGAATATTCTCTGAAGATCCATGGGCTTTATCGTCAAAGCAGGCTGCGTAGAAAACCGCTGTTCGGAGCAAAAAGCAGCTAAAAGGGATGCTGGCAATCGCGCACGGCCGTGCGCCTTGCAGGCGTGGGCCGTGCGCCCTTCACTGACTTGGGGGAGCGAATTCTGATTTCTTCAAGTGCATATTTCGGTCCCAAATCTTGGAAATCTCCTATTTTTGTGCTCCAAATCCCTTTTCTTTAGCTCCAAGCCTTGCAAATCATATATTTGATCCTGAAATATAATATTGGATTCTTTGAAGTAAAAAGCTCTTAAATATAAATAAAAACACATAGAATCTAATTAAATCTAAATAGAATTAAACTAAATAACTTAATTAAAATACGTAATAAATCTACTTATCAAACTCCCCCACACTTGAATCTTTGCTTGTCCTCAAGCAAAAGGCATAGACACAGCAGCATAGAAAACATTTAAGTATATGACAAAATTAAAACACATGTTCCCTCCAAGGCCTTGTCCTAAGCATACACTAATCACAACCTCAAGAGCCCCTTATGATTCCTATTCAACCCAACAAGAGAAACTAAGTGAGTGTGTGTGTAGTGCATCCCCTTTGCTCCTGTATAAACAGGTATTATGAGGAAACAGGTTCTAACCCCAACAGTACATCAACCGAGAAAAACCTCATTTTCATTCCATATAAGCAAGGTGGGAATTAAGTTTAAGTTGGTTCAATTTTAAATTGTGGACCATATTTTTCTTTTCTTTTGGTCTCTTTTGGGGCTACAGATGCCTAGGGGGTATCACCTTTTCATAGGAAGTCGGAGAGGGACTCACTCCTTCCTCCACTACTCCGGCAATCACCCTAAGTAGTGCTGTAGTTTGTAACTTCTTTCATAAAATTTTTTTCTTTTTCTTTTCTTTCTATTTTTTTTCAGAAGTTTGTAGAAGCTATACAATCACTAAGGAGGTACCATCCTTCGCGTAGGAGTTGTTCGAGTACACTATCCTTCCCTCCATGCTCCGGCGGTGTTCTCAACTTAGTGAAAAAGTGAAAATCATGCTTCCCCCCATATTATTTCAACATTAAATAAAGTTAATTAAATTTCCCCACACAAGCTTATACTACTTTTACTCCTAGAGACTTTAAAGGGTCCATGTACCATTAAACTTAGAACTTGGTCCTTAAAATACCTATTCATACACTTACTCAAAGGATGCACTGTGAATTTTCTCATTGGAGAAGTTTTGTTCACCTAGAATCAATGTGGGTCTATTGGAAAAACTTAAGGCAACAAGAAGCTATTTTCATGTACACAACAAGAACATTATTTAGCCTATATTGGAAGAGAACTTAACAAAAAGTATATGTCATATTTAACAATTAAAACAAGAAAACTATCTAGCCGCTTACATGCCTTTCGCAATAAAACAAAACAAAAGATAAAAATTCAAGGGAGTTTGAAACACTACGACTCTTACTACCTAGACACTTTATTGGCTCCCCCCCATACTTGGGAGAAGCATTGTCCTCAATGCATAAAGAAAACAAGAAATTAAAAGGAAGAAAGGAAAAGAAAAGAAGAGAAAGGAAGAGGAAAGCTCACATTTTTATTGGTTCCCCGGTGGAGGATATCGGGCGTTGAGATATTCTTGCATTGCTAGAAGAGCATTATGGGTCTCCTCACGCCTTTGGTTTGTTCTTTGCACCTCCTCTTGCATACCGGAGAACTCTTCACCAAATTGTTGTTGATTGGTGTTGATCTTTTGGAGCTCACTTTGCATCCAATTCCATTGCTCATCATCCATTTGTGTTCTGGCTTCATTAGGCAAGTCAGCACCTTCTTCACTTGCATCTTCATCATCTTCGGGTACCTGAGGATTAACAACATACAACAAATTTCCTGCCACCTTTATGTCGGTGCGGGCAGGGTTAGGCAATATAATCAATGTTTCTCCCCGGCTGCCTCGAAACTCAAAGGTTCCTATATCGGTTTCATTTCGGATAAAGTTCATTTGCACAAGATCGTGCTTGCTCAAAGTGTTGTCTCCATCTATCCTATTGAGTCCTGCATGTCTTACCCCAAACTTATTTGCTATGCATGTTATAATACCACCGGCAACAATCACACTATCACTCTTGGTGATAGAGGATAAGTGATCAAGTAAGTAGTAGCATGTGTTCACGGGGTGATTATTAAGTGCAGCCCAAAGAATGAAGAGCTCGGGTGCTCTAACTCTATGTAAGTCCGTCCTACCAAAGATAGTGCATCCCATAATTCTTTGAAAGTAACGGAGGACAGGGTTTTGGATAGCACTAGCTTTGTTGGACCTAGCAACGTAGTTATTCAAGCCTGTGATTGTGGTCCAAAAGGCTTCAGGGTCATAGTTCACGGGTTTTGAGTATTGACTATTTGAATCATGGATGAGCCCCGCATTGGCGAAACCCATGGTTTGGCAAAAGTAATCAAAAGTCATGTCATAGTCAGTACCTAAAAACCGAAACGAGACCTTATGTTGGGGGTAATCCGACTTTGTCTTATCTTTTATGAAGCAAAATGAACTTAAAAACTCATAGACAAGGTTTTCATACCCCGGGTAAGTTCTCATCAAGCCGGACCATCCTAGGTTTTCAATTAACGATTCTACTTGCTCTTTTATACCTAGGTCCAACATAGCAAAGAAACAAGGATAACGATTCGGAAATAAAGGTCGAGAGAGAAGTTTGTTATACCTTTTTCTTTGCTCGGAGTTCTTAGATTTGATGCCATGAAACCTTGGTGATGCTTCCTTCCCTTGCTTGCTTGAAGACATTTTTGACCGAGTTTTTGTGATGGGTATACGTTGGAAGTAAGGTTTTTGAGTGGTTGGTTGGATTTGGTTGGAAAATTTGTGGTTTTTGGTTTAGGTTAATGGGGTATACGAAAATTGGGGTTAATGGATTGGATGGATGGAAATTGATTTTGTTTGGGTGTTTGTTTTTGGAATTGATTTTGGATTGGTTTGGGTGAAAGTTTTGTGTGAATTGGTGGAGTTTTGATGGAGATATGTGAGGTTTAAGGTTGAGGAAAAATGGAGGTTTAGAGAGAGAAGTTGGATGAGAGAGGTTTTTGTGTGGTTTGAATGGGAAGAAGATGAAAAATTGGTGTTTATGGGAGGGGAAAGTCGCGCACGGCCGTGCGCCTTGGAGGCGTGGGCCGTGCGGACCTTGCTGTTCTGGCTGGGCAATTTTTTTCAAAAAAATCGCGCACGCCCACGCGCATTGAGGCGTGGGCAGTGCGCCTGTTTCTGGTCCTCTGGGTCAAAATTTTTTCAAGTTTTCTATATCATATCGGACATGTACCTACAAAACAAGTAAAAACAACACAAAACAAACGAAAACAAAGCGGTAAAAATAGGTGGGTTGCCTCCCACGAAGCGCTCTTTTCACGTCATTAGCTTGACGATAAGAGGGGACTGTGAAGAATATTTCCTTCTTAGACTTGGCTGGGTTTTGATGATAACAAACTCACATCATAAAAGAAGAAAAATTATGGAGGCACAAGATGAAGATCAAGAACAAAGATTAGTGACTAGGCTCCTTGGTTATACTCTTTATAAGTATGGTCCTTATCTTTTGATTTATCATTCTTAACTTATGGAACAACTTAGAATGCTCAGAAAATAATTACTATCATTTTTCTAAGTCATCATATGAAGCAATTCTTAAAGCTTTTATGAAAATAAATCACACCTCTCAATAATTTTCATTTAAATGTGATTTTGCTTTAAAATGTTTTTGCATGAAAAACCATAATTTATTATGGGAATTTTACAATATATTTTTGGCATAAAAATAATGTTAAGCATGCATTGAGAATTATAAAACGACACTTAATCTTTTTTTGTGACCGTTGGCTTTTATAAAGAAAATATTTGGCCTAATAAATCAAAGTGTGGAACTGGCTATTTCTCAAATAATGGCCAACGGCTAGTTTTTATATCATTGCAATTGAGTGACCTTGATTCATAAAAGGATTACAAATATATATGCCTAATTGATCATTGTGCCAACGGCTTTCTCTAATTAAATTGTCTTTCCATAATTTGGCCAAACGGCTAATATCTGGATTCAAGTGAACATAACGGCAAGCTTTTTCAAAACTGCATTTCATACTCATTTTTATGAATAGGTTCCATTTCAAATATGTTTCTATTCATTGGTAATTTTTTTTTGAAAAATAGTATTGCTTCATAAACATCTTTTTAGCCTCTATAAATTCAATTGAGAATCAAAGCAATATATACACAACAACTTTCATTATCTCAATTGACATTTTTCAATATCACTTGTCTTTAAAACTTTCATTCAAATTGTTTGGAAAACTTTGCATACACTTTAACATTTATTAAAAAGTTTTCTGAGCACTAAGTCCATTTGTTAGAGTGATATTGATAAAGATATACAGCCATACATTTGTTATTCTTCAATTACTTTGTTGTAAAGTTTCTTGCCATTGTTGGTGAGAATTATTGTTAAAAATAGTGGGGTGCTATCTTGTGATTATTGTAAAAGGTTCTTTGATTCGGGAAGATTCAAAGTCCACCAAAAGTGTTTGGTGTTTGTGTTGTAATCAAGAGAGAGGGTTTCTTTCTTGTGTTTATGTTAGAAAGATTGTTAGGGGGTCTTGGGGTGAGATTGCTTGTAACAAAGATTCTAACATAGTGAATTCCTTCGCGGGGTGTGAAGGGAGTGGACTGACCCTAAGGTTTAGAGGGGAACCACTATAAACTCTCTTGTGTCTTTTCTTCTTCCCTTGCTCTTTTATTTTTCCGCATTTATACCTTCATCATTATTTACCAGAAAAATAATCAACAACGCGAAACTCTTAAAAATTGACCAATATTCCTAGAAACCTAATTCACCCCCCTCTTAGGTTACAATCTGAACTTACAATTGGTATCAGAGCAAGAGTAAAGATAACTTGCTTCTTTGATCCAGAAAATGGCTTCCGCTAAACCATTTCTAGCAGAAGGTCCTAATTCAAATCGACCACCATGTTTCACCGGAGATCATTATGATTTCTGGAAAATTAGGATGACAACGTATCTAGAAGCCCAAGGTGAAGAAATTTGGGATGCTGTCCAAAATGGTCCTTATGTTCCCACTACAACTGTGAATGGTGTGACTAGTATCAAACCACAAACATCATGGGATGATGGTGACCGGAAAAAAATGTTATTTGACAAAAAGGCAAAAAACATTCTTCAATCCTCTCTTGGATGGATGAGTTTTTCAGAATTTCTAACTGCAAAACGGCCAAAGAAATCTGGGACACTTTGGAAACAACACATGAAGGAACGGAAGAAGTAAAATGTTCCAGATTGAATACCCTCTCACAAGAGTACGAGATGTTTAGAATGCAACCAGGAGAAAAGATTCTAGACATGCAGAAGAGATTTTCACATCTTATCAATCATCTTGCAGCCCTTGGAAAAACCTTGTCCAACAATGAAATAAACTTGAAGATTCTCAGGTCACTAACAAGGGAATGGCAACCAAAAGTAACAGCCATATCTGAAAAGAAAAGTCTTTCAAACATGTCGTTGGCAGCACTTTTCGGAAAATTACAAGAGCATGAAATTGAACTTGCAAGACTCGAACAACATGAAGAAGGAGTAAAGAAACATAAGAATATTTCATTGAAGGCAGAATCCAGCGTTCTCCAACAAGATGATAGCACCGATGATGATGAAAACATCATTGTTCTTGTGAAGAAATTAGGAAACTTCCTCCAAAAGGATAAAAACTTTAAATTTGGAAATAAAAGAAAATTTCACAAGAAGAACGATGTTTCTACATCAAGTCAAAGTTTCACATGCTTTGAATGTGATAAAGAGGGACATGTGAAGGCAGACTGTCCAACCCTTGCAAAGAAGAATAGCCTTAAGGGAAAGAAAGAATTCAAGCCAAGAAGGGCCTACATTGCATGGGATGACAATGATATAAGTTCATCTTCAGAATCAGAGGATGACGAATATGCAAATTTAACATTAATGGCGTCACACCACTCTGATGATGAACAAGAGGTAAGTGATTATGAATTAAATTTTAAACCTTCTTATGAAGAATTACAAAATTCATTTGATGAATTGTTTGAAGAATTCATTAATCTTTCTAAAACTTGTGCAAAGCAAAAGAAACAAAATGTATCTCTAGAAAGAAAAGCTTTTGATGCACAAGAAGAATTAGAAAAGGTTAAAAGTTCTTCATGTAATAAATGTAAAGAAAATGAAACAAAAATTGTTGAATTAAATCAAGTGATAAAGAAATTTGAAAAAGGTCACAATGGTTTGGAAGATGTGCTTAGTAAACAAAGATATTCCAACAACAAATCCGGGCTTGGTTTTTCTAAATTTGATAAACCAAACACCAATAAAACGGTTTTTGTTAAAGCAAGCACAAATCCCAACAACATAGAAACTAAGAAAATGCATGTTGTTAATTCTTTCAAGAATGTGAATCAAAGAATTAATTCTAAAAGAAGAAATTATTCTAACAATTCTTTTAAGAAAAATAATTCAAATGTTAAGAATAATTTCTCTAAAGGAAATAATTTTGGATCACATTATGTTCATAATTTCACATGTTTTTATTGTAACATAAAAGGTCATACTCCAAATACTTGCTACATAAGAAACTTTGGTGTTCCTTATGGTGAATTTATTTGGGTAAAGAAAGGTACTAACCCACAAGGACCCAAAGAAAAACGGGTACCTATAAAGTTCTATTAATTTTTTGGCAGGTACTTGAAGACCATATTCTAAAATTGTTATATTTAGATTGGTTTCTTCAAGATACAAGACCACATGATATAGTTCGATTTATGATTATTTATCTACGATCATGGTGAAAGATACACATTTTTATTGTATTATTCTATAATATGGTTATGAAATTTGTTGTATATTCATGAGTACCGATTATTTTAAAGTGTCTGGTTTCCATTGAATTGGTTGCATAGTCATTATCATACGCACTTACAAAATATGTTTGAATGCATGTATTGGTGAAAGTTTTATTCTGACTATCATGAATTTTGTTTGTTTGGTTTATGATTAATGAATTATTCCTTATAAGTGGTGCAAGATCTGCATTCGTTGATCCAGGACATAATTAATTTTAAAATGTGAGTTATATATAATTAGTAGCATTATCTTCATCGTAAAAGAGATGTCCTTATTGGTAGGAATTTATTTATTATACAATGCTATTATTTACTTTTACTAACTGATGTGCATGATGGAAATCATATACATATATATGAATAATTTTAACGTGAAACTCATTTGAATAAAAATATATGATTTGATTTAAAACTAGTCATTTTCTAGTTAAATTTTTGCATGTTATGGTAATATGCATGTTATTTTGTGAGAGAAATTTTTGTATTTAAAATTATGATCTCATATCATATGTGCAAAATAATGTGAATGATTGAATATTCATAGTGAAGAAGATCAATTATTTTTACATAAAATTTATTATTTCCCTATATTTCGACCCTTTAGATTTTATCTTTTTTCTTCTTTTTGATGATGTCAAAAGGGGGAGAAAGTGTATCTTTGTGTTTTTGTGCTTAAATTGTTTCAGGTATCCAATTGCAAAACAAAGGGGGAGACATACAAGATAGGGAGAGTTTTCGTTGAGCAAACATTGTCAAAAAGATATGGTTTGTCATCATCAAAAAGGGGGAGATTGTGAAGAATATTTCCATCTTAGACTTGGCTGGGTTTTGATGATAACAAACTCACATCATAAAAGAAGAAAAATTATGGAGGCACAAGATGAAGATCAAGAACAAAGATTAGTGACTAGGCTCCTTGGTTATACTCTTTGTAAGTATGGTCCTTATCTTTTGATTTATCATTCTTAACTTATGGAACAACTTAGAATGCTCAGAAAATAATTACTATCATTTTTCTAAGTCATCATATGAAGCAATTCTTAAAGCTTTTATGAAAATAAATCACACCTCTCAATAATTTTCATTTAAATGTGATTTTGCTTTAAAATGTTTTTGCATGAAAAACCATAATTTATTATGGGAATTTTACAATATATTTTTGGCATAAAAATAATGTTAAGCATGCATTGAGAATTATAAAACGACACTTAATCTTTTTTTGTGACCGTTGGCTTTTATAAAGAAAATATTTGGCCTAATAAATCAAAGTGTGGAACTGGCTATTTCTCAAATAATCGCCAACGGCTAGTTTTTATATCATTGCAATTGAGTGACCTTGATTCATAAAAGGATTACAAATATATATGCCTAATTGATCATTGTGCCAACGGCTTTCTCTAATTAAATTGTCTTTCCATAATTTGGCCAAACGGCTAATATCTGGATTCAAGTGAACATAACGGCAAGCTTTTTCAAAACTGCATTTCATACTCATTTTTATGAATAGGTTCCATTTCAAATATGTTTCTATTCATTGGTAATTTTTTTTTGAAAAATAGTATTGCTTCATAAACATCTTTTTAGCCTCTATAAATTCAATTGAGAATCAAAGCAATATATACACAACAACTTTCATTATCTCAATTGACATTTTTCAATATCACTTGTCTTTAAAACTTTCATTCAAATTGTTTGGAAAACTTTGCATACACTTTAACATTTATTAAAAAGTTTTCTGAGCACTAAGTCCATTTGTTAGAGTGATATTGATAAAGATATACAGCCATACATTTGTTATTCTTCAATTACTTTGTTGTAAAGTTTCTTGCCATTGTTGGTGAGAATTATTGTTAAAAATAGTGGGGTGCTATCTTGTGATTATTGTAAAAGGTTCTTTGATTCGGGAAGATTCAAAGTCCACCAAAAGTGTTTGGTGTTTGTGTTGTAATTGTTTTATCTTGGTTTTCGGGTGTCAAACATTGATTAAGTTTGAACCTTTTTAACCGGTGATATCTTATTTTTTCTTGGGAAGGGAAAAAGTAAGCAAAACCCTTGAGAATCGAGGTCCGGGAGTTGTTTTCGCTACGGGAAGGTGTTAGGCACCCATAACGACTATAGTAACCTATAGGAACCGTCTTTAATTTCTACGCGCGCGCTTTATTTTTAAATGCTATTTTGAAAGTGTTTATTTAAACCTAAGAGTTTGCTAAATGAAGAATTGGAGGGAGAAGAATGTTTTTGGAGTTTCATTTTAGTTGAATTGAAGGAATTTTGTTCCTTGCCTACGTACCCGATTAAGGGATCAAATCCACCGTAGTTCTCTCTCAAAAAATGTTTTTGTTTTTGTTGGTTGATTTTAAGTTTGAAAATGGATTTTGAAGAATAGAAAGAGGCCTCAAGGGCATGAGATTGGAAAATGGTGAGGTTGGATTAGTGAATTGCAAAATATGGTCAAAGTATGATTAATTTCATTGAATTTTGATTAAGAAAATGGGAAAGAAAATACAATGGGATATTGAATCCCAAGGTTTATTTGGAAAAGATTTGAGTGAAGTTGTTCATATTTGTTTGGAAAATTGGTTTTTTCTAAGTATAGGTCCTAGGCATTCATCTAAACATACAATCCTAAACATACATCTAAACATGCATATTCTAGCTACTTAGTGATGTGTGTGCATGTGTCGGTGCTTGTGTCGGTGTACATTACTAGAGTCCATTGTCCTTTACATCATACCCTAGATACATTCTATGGCCTCTTTGCCAAGAAATTAAAAGCATAAGAAGAATATTACAAAATTTCATAAGTGTTTACATTCTAACTTTGGTACAAATCATATTGCAAGAAGAATAGAGATGAAAATGGGATGGGATGATGATGCTTATGGTGAATATGAAATATGAAATGAAAAGGTTAGTAGCACAAGATATGAAACCAATCAAAGCTATCATAACAAAAGTAAGAAGATTAACATAAAAACAAGCAAAAATAATGCAAAGTAGGCCTAAAGATTTATTAATGATGCAAGGCTTGAACAAAACCTATAACTCCCATGGTTTAACACATTTTTAAGATGTGAAATCCAAGTTTAAAAATGAGAATTCAAGAGAATTAGCAAGCCTTACATTTTAATGTGAATTTTAGGCCTATTTTACACCACCTATTCACTAACATTACTTGCAAAGCAAGCAAGTGAGTAACCAAATGCACATGACCAGTAGGAAATATACTCAAACTATGGTAAATTCTTCACAAAAACACCCCTCATGAATCATGAATGTGCATCAAAAATAGAAACAAAAATTGAACCAATTTTACCCTAATTTTAACATGAAATTCAAGAAATGTAACAAGAAACTATCTCAACATTTTTTATCAAGTTCTCCAGTGCACAACCAACACAAAAGCATCACAAAAATACTAAGAGAATCCTATAAATTTCGCTAAGGCTTCTTAAAATGTTTCAAGCATGCCAGGGGTGTGATTATCAAACAATAACATGGAAATAGCAAAAACAAGCATTAGAACACAGGAAAAACGGGCTTAAGGCCCAAACCCACACACAAGTGGATCCTGGATCACCAGGCAGCCTGTGGACCGCAGGATTGATCCAGGAACCCTAAACCTAGATCTAACGGTGGGGATTCAGGTTTTAGGAGTGAACCAGACCGGTCTAACTGAACCAATCCGGTTCACTCCGGTATAAAAGCATGGAGACCGGTCCAAAATCATTCTAACCCTAGCTTTCTCTCTCTCTGCTTCAGATTCTCTCACACTCTCTCGTTCTTTCTTCATCGTTTCATTCATCTTCATGACTCTTGACTCATAAACATGACTTAAACCACAAACTAGCATGGATCTGACACAGAACGTTTCGCTTTGGTGATTTTCGAAGGATGAGGCTCAAACCGTTTCGAACTTGTGATTTTTTTGAAAGATGTTGTTTAAACCATTTCGAATTCGTAGTTTTTTGCAGGAAAGTATTCGGAACACTTCGATCTTGAAGTTTCTTGAAAGAAACTGTTCGAACTGCTTCGATTTTGACATTTTTGACATGAAATTGCTCGAAATAGTTTGAACTTGTTGTTTTTGGTGGAAAATTTGTTCGAAGCGATTCAAACTCTCACCGAATCGAAACGTTTTGGATATCTGGAGTTTTTTGGAATTGAAACCCTAATTCGATTCATCCTCTACGTTAATGATGAATTTACGCTCTGAATCAAAAGGTAAACGGTGAATTTTCGCTATTTTCGAAATTAGGGTTTCTATTCAAAAAAATTTTGAGCTTTTCGAACTTTCACTCCAATTCACCGTTTAATCCTTTTCGTATAACCTTCGATGATGATTATGGATGAAAACGAGAAGGTTTATGCGAGTTTACCTGGATTTGTTTGGAGGTTCGAACAACGAAAGATCCTGCACTTGTTCTTGATCGTTCTGATAAACTCTATGGAGGCACTGAAAATAAATCAGTTCTTCTTACTTTTTCTTTCGCTGATTCAGAACAAACTTCGATTATCTCTTCTTCTCTTTTCCCTTTGCCTCTGTGATCGTATGATTCACCACTCCAATGGTGAATTCATGCTTGAATTGCAGGGGAACGAGCTCAATGATGAAGATTACGCAAGTAATCTCTGAGAGTTCGTTGAATTCGAAAACGTTTCTTGATGAATTGCAAATTTTTGATTTCAATCCTTGGAATTTTGTGTTGATTTCTTGTACTTGATGATGAACTGATAGATTTGTGGTGGTTTTTGTTCGAATTTGTGAAGAATAGGCGTAATGTGTGTTTGTTACGGTGGCCGGAATTCTGTTATGGTGGTTTTTGCGGTGGCTGTGATGTTGGTTACGGTGGCGAAGGTTTCTCTGAAGAGAGAGAGAAAGTTTGTTAGAATTTTGATGAGGTGTCTTTTTTGGAATGGGTGAATCTGACTCTTTGACCTGAGTTGGCACCATTTTATAGGTGCCAAGTGTTCCTCCTGCCCAATGAAATGCTGACACGTGTTTTGGACTTAAAAAAAAGACTGTGGACCTATTTGCAATTTACTAAAATTGAAGGACTGGACTGTAATTGAGAAAAAGGACTTAAAACGAAAAAAAGGATTTAAGGGACCTAAAGGACTAAAAAGTAAAACCTAAAAAAGGACATAAGATGGCATAAAAGGACCAAAGTGCAATTTCTAAAAGTTTAAGGACTAAAATAAAAAATAATAAAAATTGGAATAAAATTGGTAAATTGGAGAGAACGTAAAGTGAAACCAATAAAATTGACAAAACGGACTAAAATGAACCAATGGCCTAAATGAGGTACTTTAAAGTAACCTCTCTCTGCCGAAATTTTGTGTGAAATGACCAAAATGCCTCTGGGGCTAAAAACGACTAAAAACGACTCAAATGCAATTTTAAAAAGATTTTTTAACAAGGGATTAAAGCAAGAGTTTATACGAGCGAATTGAAATACTCAGAGACAATTTTTAGAATTTAAACAGGGTTTTAACACATGAAAAGACTAAAATGCCCCTAGGGGCAAAATTGACTCGAAATGACTTTAAATGCAATTTTTGAAATGGATTCTGACATAGAATTGAAATGAAGACTTATTCACACTATTTGAAAAGACTCAAACAAATTTTAAAAGACTGAAAGAAATTTTGACATAGGAAATGACTAAAATACCCTTGCATGTGAATTCTGCAAATAACATTGAAATAAAATGCAGAAGAAGATGCAATTGATCAGAGACAATTCAAATGACTTATAATGCAAAAAAAGAAGAATTAAACAAGTATTTTTAGGTCCAAAATTAGGGTATAACAGCTGCCCCTATTTAAGTTTCTTTGTCCGGGGAGTCAAGAGACGAAGTCTTAGAATTGACGGGACGAAGATACTTAAATATTAACATTTGCACTGCTTTTGGACATAAAAATACGCTTTCAGATTTTCAAAAACATGAATGCCATGCAACATTTCATTTATGAATGCAAGACAATCGAACCGGAATCTACGGGCTGTGTCACACCACCAAGGGATTTATAGACATCAAGGTAGAAAGAACGGGCAACAAACAGACAGGTACAAGCTGTTCTTTGGATCGAACTTGCCACTTGACCGAGAGATACAAACAAGAAATGGGTACAAGCTGCTCTTGGGATCGAACTTGACACTTGACCGGAAACATAGACATATAGGCAGATACAAGCTGTTCTTTGGATCGAACTTGACACTTGATTATCACCACATCATGTGGGAGAGTGCAGACTGTTCTCTTAGATCGAACTTGTCGTTTGACCGATAACAAAGCATAAGCTGGGTACAAACTGTTCTTCAGATTGAACTTGCCGTCTGACTGGTAACAAAACATAGACTGGGTACAAACTGTTCTATCGAACTTGCCGTTTGACCGATAACCAAGCATAGGCTGGGTACAAACTGTTCTATCGAACTTGCCGTTTGACTGATAACAAAGCATAGGCTGGGTACAAACTGTTCTATCGAACTTGCCGTTTGACCGAAAGCATAGGCTGGGTACAAACTGTTCTATCGAACTTGCCGTTTGTCCGGAAGCATAGGTATACAAGCAGGTACAAGTGGTTCTTTTTTGGATCGAACCTGGCACTTGACCAGTGACAAGATACCAATTGAAAGTCTGGCTTAACAAGATACCAATTGAGGGTAAATTGTCATTGACTTGATTTGAAAATAGACATGACCATTTTTTGTTGGCCCAAGAGTAAACTGAGAGTTAATTGACATTGATTTGAATTGAAAATTGACATTGACATTGACATTGAAATTGGAATTGAATTTGACATTGGATATTGGAAAGTTGCAATTGACATTGAGATTGGATTGAAATTGGAATTTGACATTGGAATTGGATTGGAATTGGAATTTGACATTGGAATTGGATTGAAATTGGGATTTGACATTGGAATTGGATTGAAATTGGAATTGGAGATTGACATTGACATTGTCATTGGATGTCAACATTGGAATTGGAGATTGACATTGACATTGTCATTGGATGTCAATATTGGAATTGGAAATTGACATTGACATTGTCATTGGATGTCAATATTGGAATTGGAAATTGACATTGACATTGTCATTGGATGTCAACATTGGAATTGTTATTGAAGTTGAGATTGCTTTGAATTTTGACAATTGAAATTGAATTGGATTTGACAGTTGAATTTGAAATTGGAATCGACAGTTGGAATTGAGTTTGACAGTTGAAACTTTGATTGAATTTGGCAGTTGAAAGTTGGATATGCAACATGTATGTATGATATAGCAAGATTATTGGATGCATGAGCACGTAAAATGCATGATTATGCATGTATGAATGCTTGAAATGCATGATTGGCTTGGCAATTTGACAGAGAAGTTTCTCAAAGGCAGACAAGACATTGGAAGATTGGGCACGTAGTGGCTCGTGCTGCAACATATTCACAGGGGAAAAACCTCTTTGGAGAGACCGTCGTTTGAGAGACGTATCAAAACCATGGCTGAGGGCAATAAGACTTGTAAAGGAGGACCTTTGGAAGGTTCTTGGATACAGGTCGCCGTTGCTAGGCGTGTCAGTGCTGGATAAACATTGGATGTTCGTATCTGTGGTCAATGCTTTCATATTTTTTCATTCTTTTCATTTTTCAACCCCACTTTTGCCTGAACCGCCCTTTCGGGTTTTCGATTCACCGGGGAATAAGTATTCTTTTCACTGCCCCATTTTTGCCTGAATTTCCTTCATAGGTTGTCAATCAGCGGGGTGCTCATTTTTGCCTAAGCCGCCCTTTCGGGTTTTCAACTTAGCGAGCTTTTCATTTTCATTTTTTCATTTTTCATCTTCATTCTGTTTTTTCATTCTTGCCATTGAACACAGATCATCCTGGGGAGTAACCTGTTTGTAATATGTATTGAAATAGACATTGATATTCATTTATTCATGCATGTTTCATTGAAATGTACCCTATTGCTCAGGTTTGCTTTCAAAATAGACAGAAAAAGATTTTTCAATTTTCAAAAATGTTTGTTTCAGACATTGACATTATCAAAATAGAAAGAAAATGTTTTGTATATAGCATTGAAAGTAGGAAGAAAAATAGAGTTTCAAACAGTAGAAAGGCTCAAATTGATGTAGAAGAGTGAAAGTCAGCCAAGGGCATGACTTCACGGATTTACAAAGCTTGGAAAATGGTAATTTTATTGGTTGGTGATACATTGAACACGATGACCGCTACATTTCATAGAAATTTTGAATTCACAAGTACAGAAACCCCTGATGAAGACGCCTATTGACAGTTGCAGATGCCCCAAGGGGTGATGGTGACTTGCCAGATATAGTTACTTGTCTTTTATTGTCAACCTCATTCTTGCATGAACCGCCCTTTCGGGTTTTCGGCTCATCGAGGCGCTCATTCTTGCCTGAGTTGCGTACAATCTCAGCGAGCTCTTTCATATTTATTTTTTTTTGTTTTGTCCCTAACTTTTGCCTGGATCGCCCTTTCGGGTTTTCGATCCACCGGGAAGCGCATTTTTGCCTAGGCCGCCCTTTCGGGTTTTCGACCTACCACGCTGTTCTTTTCTTTCTAGACAAAGTATTTCTTGACTATATCGGCATTAACAGGATTTGGAAGCTCAACACCATCCATGTGTGTAAGAATCAAAGCACCACCAGAGAAAGCCTTCTTGACAACATAAGGACCTTCATAGTTGGGTGTCCACTTGCCCCTTGGGTCGGGTTGCTGGCTTATCCTTCTTTTCAATACAAGTTCGCCTTCCTTGAATTCTCGAGGTCGGACTTTCTTGTCAAAAGCATTCTTCATTCGCACTTGATACAACTGTCCATGAGTCATGGCATCCATACGTTTCTCTTCAATCAGATTCAATTGATCGTACCGACTTTGACACCATTCAGCCTCAGTTAATTTTGCTTCCATGATTACTCGAAGAGATGGAATCTCCACTTCCAGAGGGAGAACTGCTTCCATACCATACACAAGAGAGAAAGGAGTTGCCCCGGTTGAACTGCGCACCGTAGTACGGTAACCATGCAAGGCAAATGGCAGCATCTCATGCCAGTCCTTGTAGGTAGTAACCATCTTCTGAACAATCTTCTTGATGTTCTTGTTAGCGGCCTCAACTGCACCATTCATCTGAGGTCTATAAGGAGAAGAGTTGTGATGCTCAATCTTGAATTCTTCACATAGAGCTTGCACCATGCTATTGTTCAGATTGGAACCATTGTCAGTGATGATCTTGTTGGGAACACCATATCGACAGATGATGTTATTCTTGATAAACTTGACAACCACTTGCTTGGTCACATTTGCATAGGAAGCAGCTTCAACCCACTTGGTGAAATAATCAATTGCCACTAGGATGAAACGATGTCCATTGGAAGCTTTTGGTTCAATTCTCCCGATCATGTCAATGCCCCACATAGAGAAAGGCCATGGGGAAGATATAACATTGAGGGCATGTGGAGGCACGTGAATCTTGTCAGCATAAATTTGACATTTGTGGCATCTTTTGGCATGTTTGTGGCAGTCACGCTCCATAGTTATCCAGTAATAGCCGGCTCTTAACAGCTTTCTTGACATGGTGTGACCCGAAGCGTGGGTCCCGAAGGTACCATCATGTACATCATGCATCAACTTCTCAGCTTCTTGCTTATCAACACATCTCAACAAGACCATGTCATAGTTCCTCTTGTATAGGATTTCTCCGTCCAGAAGGAATCTGCTAGCCCATCTTCTCAAGGTCTTTTTATCCCTGTTGGAAGCACCAGGTGGGTATTCGCGATTCTGCAAGAATTGTTTGATGTTGTAATACCAAGGCTTTTTATCATTCACATCTTTGCCATCTTGATCTGGCATATTTTCAATGGTAAACACATGAGCGGGTCTATCAAGACGCTGCACTTTGATTACAGGCACATCATTCCAGTGATTGACATGAAACATGGAAGACAGAGTAGCAAGAGCGTCAGCCATCTGATTTTCATCCCGAGGGATATGGTGTAGCTCAACCTTGGTAAAGTATGTCAACAGACGTCTTGCATAGTCACGGTATGGGATTAGTTTCTCATGATGAGTCTCCCATTCACCCTTTATCTGATTAATAACAAGTGCAGAATCTCCATAGATGTCAAGGTGTTTGATTCTCAGGTCAAGGGCTTCTTCAATGCCCAAGATGCATGCTTCATATTCAGCTATGTTGTTTGCGCAGTCAAAGGTTATTCGAGCGGTGAAAGGAATGTGGTGCCCCTGCGGAGTTACAATGATGGCTCCAATTCCTTTACCATAAACATTAACAGCTCCATCAAACACCAATCCCCATTTGCTATTGGGATCTGGCCCTTCATTGATCAGTGGCTCTTCACAGTCTTTCGCTTTCAGATACATAATCTCTTCATCAGGGAAATCAAATTTAATTGGCTGGTAATCATCAAGAGGTTGACAAGCGAGATGCTCAGCAAGGACACTTCCTTTGATTGCTTTCTGAGCTTTGTACACAATATCATATTCGGACAATAACATTTGCCAACGTGCGATCTTTCCAGTAACAGCAGGCTTTTCAAAGATGTACTTGATTGGATCCATTCGGGATATCAACCAAGTTGTATGATTCACCATATAATGACGCAGGCGTTTGGCAGCCCAGGCTAAAGCACAACAAGTCTTTTCAAGCATTGTATACCGAGTCTCACAGTCGGTGAACTTCTTGCTCAGATAGTAGATAGCATGCTCTTTCTTGCCAGTCTCATCTTGTTGACCGAGAACACAACCAACTGAATCATCTAACACTGACAGATACATGATCAAAGGCCTTCCTTCCACTGGCGGGACAAGGATAGGTGGTTCCAACAGGTATTCTTTAATGCTATCGAAAGCTTCCTGACATTCATCATTCCATACAACAGGCTGATTCTTTCTGAGCAATTTGAAAATTGGTCCACAAGTAGTAGTCATGTGAGATATAAATCTTGAAATATAGTTCAGACGTCCGAGAAAACCTCGGACTTGCTTCTCAGTTTGAGGGGCCGGCATCTCTCTGATGGCTCGGACTTTGTCAGGGTCAACTTCAATGCCTCTTTGACTGACAATGAAGCCTAGCAACTTTCCAGATCTTACACCAAATGTGCACTTGTTAGGATTCAACCGTAGCTTGTACTTTCTCAACCTTTCAAACATCTTTCTCAAATACACAACATGCTGCTCTTCATCACTTGACTTCACAATCATATCATCAACATATACTTCAATCTCTTTGTGAATCATATCATGAAACAGAGTTGTCATACCTCTTTGATAGGTAGCACCAGCATTTATCAAGCCAAACGGCATCACTTTATAACAGAATGTTCCCCACGGAGTAATGAAGGACGTCTTTTCTCTATCTTCAGGAGACATCCGTATCTGGTTATAACCGGAGAAACCATCCATGAAAGAGAACACTTTGGATTGAGCGGTACTGTCAACGAGCACATCAATATGAGGCAATGGGAAGTTATCTTTCGGACTGGCTTTATTCAGATCTCTGTAATCAACACACATTCGAACTTTCCCATCTTTCTTTGGTACTGGTACGATGTTGGCAATCCATTCAGGATATTCAGCTGTCATGAGGAAACCCGCATCAATCTGCTTTTGTACTTCAGCCTTGATCTTAAGAGCCATGTCTGGACGAGACCTTCTCAACTTCTGCTTGACAGGAGGACATTCAGGCCTTGTCGGTATCCGATGTTCCACAATCTTGGGATCTAGACCCGGCATATCTTCATAGGACCATGCAAAGACATCTGGATAATCATGGAGAAGCTGAATGATCTTCTTTTTCACCTCTGGCTCAAGTGCAGCACCAATCTTGATCTCTCGCTTGTTCTCTTCAGTACCCAGGTTGATAAGCTCAATCTCTTCCTGGTGAGGCTGAATGGTTCTTCTTTCTTGCTCAAGCAGTCGAGTGATCCCATACGGTATCTCTTCATAATCATCATCCTCATCTTCAGCTTCATATACAGGGAATTCAAAATTTGGAGGAACCATAGGGTCACTGTGTTCAACGGGTTTATTATGGTTCAATCTGCATAATATGATTGGGATGATTTTTAGAAAAAGTTTTTCATGCAGATTTTTGAAATTAATAAGAAAACAACAAATGTTTGGGTTTTTTCTGGTATTACCATTATTTCCAAGAAAAAGGGATTAAAAAGTAAAAAACAAAGAGTCGTGAGAAAGACGACAACTTTTTATTGAAAACGGCAATGCCGAAACAAACACGCCCTTACAATGATATCACTTTCGCCTTGGGCAGAGCGAAAGGATTGTTATTTTGAAAACAAAAAACATGAGCAACAAAACACATTACATGGAAGCATGCATGACTAAAGGAACATCAATGGCTTCCCAATTTCTCACAGTGCCTCCTGGTACAACAAATGCAGGCACATGACTACTCTCAGCAGCATCTTCAGCAATAGCATTGATGAACCCAGCACTGTAAAAGGTTCCCTTTGAAACAGCAGATGTCGGGGAGAATCCAAGGCCTTCTTTACGTTTGTTTTCCAAGATCTGAATCACCTTGCCCCAGCCAGCAGCTTGCCCTGCTTGAACAGCCTTCTGGGCATCTTTCAGTGAGGCCATGCTAGCACCAGCCCTCCGGGGCTCTGCACCCTCGACAGTCAAGCCTTGAAACGACGTCCCTTCAGCGGACCCTGCTTCAACACAAGAGAACGATGATACCTGGCTAACTAGATATGCTTCCTCACCATGCACAGTGACAATCTTACCATTCCTCACGAACTTGAGCTTCTGATGCAAAGCGGAAGTTACCGCTCCAGCGTCGTGGATCCACGGTCTTCCGAGGAGACAGCTGTAAGAGGCATTGATATCCATGACTTGGAAAGTTATCTGAAATGTCTCGGGACCAACGGTAATTGGCAAGTCCACTTCCCCGAGAACATCCTTGCGGGATCCATCAAAAGCTTTAACCAGATAGCTGCTACCCCTCAGAGAAATTCCATGATGACTCAATTGCCTTAGTGTGGATTCAGGCATTACATTCAGAGACGACCCAGTGTCTACCAATACGTTGGATATCATATCAGACCCACAGTGCACCGAGATATGTAGAGCCAAGTTGTGGCGTTTCCCTGCTTCGGGGAGCTCATCGTCACCAAACCCCAAGTTGTTGCAGGCAGTAATATTACTCACTATCCCATCAAACTGATCCACAGAGACTTCGTGGTCAACATAAGCTTGCTCAAGTACTTTCATCAACACTTTCATGTGAGCTTCTGAGCTCATGAGCAGAGACAAGATGGATATCTTTGACGGAGTTTGCAGCAGCTGGTCAACAATTTTATAGTCACTCTTTTTGATAAGCCTCAGAACCTCATCCAGATTAGACTCTTTAATGGGCTGGCCCGAGGGGCTGGCATTCTCTTCCTCAAGGTTAACCATGTTTCTTCTCTTGTACAATCTTGTCTGATAAACTCTATCTGGTTGGTAGACTTTGCGAACACGAGCCACTTTTCAGACTGCGGCGGACAAAACCAGGTAGACAATGAGCACGGGAAGCCATTTGTGACCGATGAATGATGCATATGATGCATGATATGCAAATGCAAAAAAGACTCTCTCTTTTTTTTTTTGTCAGAAGACTTGTCAAAGTGGTTGTGAACATCACGGAGAAACACGGTTTTATTTGAAAATCTTGAGCAAAACTAAAAGTTTAGTTGAGATGGTATCACTTGGCGTTCACATCTGTGATGTTCAAAAGATGACTTGTCTAAGTCCTCTGATAAATGCATGGGAAAAAAGTTTATGCATGTATGCATGAATGCATGAATGCATGATTATGTTCAAGTTCGGAGAAAACATGGTGGGTTTGAAGTTCAAAGTCGAGGAGTCACGGGTGGACACGGTGTCCGGTGAAACTAGGGCTTTAGGATAATAGTAACCGGGTTCTAAAAAGGTTCCCAAGTTGCAACCTCTCTGACGTATCTCATGGTGTCACGAGGCAACACTCGCTCCATGATTATACGTGGAAGGTCTAACTTGAGTGTAGTATCGCGTGACGACTAAAACTCGAGACGACACTCGGTTTAGCCTCCGCACTACGTCCTAGAAAATGGCCATGGATGGGTTTGGTTATCTACGGTCCATAGCGTCATAGAACAATTAGAAGTAAAGTGCCTAAACGCGACAACCCGCGCCGACAACATCACCTCCAAAATGCCTCAGCTATGTGGGATTGATCGCATAATCCAAAACACGAGGCAACCCCCGGAATGAATTGTCGATTATATCCCTCCTAAATCCTAAGTTCACTCAGCCCGGGTGCAGGACTTTTGATATTCTCACCCCACACGTTTGCAAGAAATTAAACATTTATTCACATAGGAAAGCAGGTAAAAGAAGCAAGTGAAAATACAAGCGCAAGCGTGGAAATAAAGACTAGGCGTAACTCTCGAATTCCCCAGTGAAGTCGCCAGCTGTTTTATCTTGGTTTTCGGGTGTCAAACATTGATTAAGTTTGAACCTTTTTAACCGGTGATATCTTATTTTTTCTTGGGAAGGGAAAAAGTAAGCAAAACCCTTGAGAATCGAGGTCCGGGAGTTGTTTTCGCTACGGGAAGGTGTTAGGCACCCATAACGACTATAGTAACCTATAGGAACCGTCTTTAATTTCTACGCGCGCGCTTTATTTTTAAATGCTATTTTGAAAGTGTTTATTTAAACCTAAGAGTTTGCTAAATGAAGAATTGGAGGGAGAAGAATGTTTTTGGAGTTTCATTTTAGTTGAATTGAAGGAATTTTGTTCCTTGCCTACGTACCCGATTAAGGGATCAAATCCACCGTAGTTCTCTCTCAAAAAATGTTTTTGTTTTTGTTGGTTGATTTTAAGTTTGAAAATGGATTTTGAAGAATAGAAAGAGGCCTCAAGGGCATGAGATTGGAAAATGGTGAAGTTGGATTAGTGAATTGCAAAATATGGTCAAAGTATGATTAATTTCATTGAATTTTGATTAAGAAAATGGGAAAGAAAATACAATGGGATATTGAATCCCAAGGTTTATTTGGAAAAGATTTGAGTGAAGTTGTTCATATTTGTTTGGAAAATTGGTTTTTTCTAAGTATAGGTCCTAGGCATTCATCTAAACATACAATCCTAAACATACATCTAAACATGCATATTCTAGCTACTTAGTGATGTGTGTGCATGTGTCGGTGCTTGTGTCGGTGTACATTACTAGAGTCCATTGTCCTTTACATCATACCCTAGATACATTCTATGGCCTCTTTGCCAAGAAATTAAAAGCATAAGAAGAATATTACAAAATTTCATAAGTGTTTACATTCTAACTTTGGTACAAATCATATTGCAAGAAGAATAGAGATGAAAATGGGATGGGATGATGATGCTTATGGTGAATATGAAATATGAAATGAAAAGGTTAGTAGCACAAGATATGAAACCAATCAAAGCTATCATAACAAAAGTAAGAAGATTAACATAAAAACAAGCAAAAATAATGCAAAGTAGGCCTAAAGATTTATTAATGATGCAAGGCTTGAACAAAACCTATAACTCCCATGGTTTAACACATTTTTAAGATGTGAAATCCAAGTTTAAAAATGAGAATTCAAGAGAATTAGCAAGCCTTACATTTTAATGTGAATTTTAGGCCTATTTTACACCACCTATTCACTAACATTACTTGCAAAGCAAGCAAGTGAGTAACCAAATGCACATGACCAGTAGGAAATATACTCAAACTATGGTAAATTCTTCACAAAAACACCCCTCATGAATCATGAATGTGCATCAAAAATAGAAACAAAAATTGAACCAATTTTACCCTAATTTTAACATGAAATTCAAGAAATGTAACAAGAAACTATCTCAACATTTTTTATCAAGTTCTCCAGTGCACAACCAACACAAAAGCATCACAAAAATACTAAGAGAATCCTATAAATTTCGCTAAGGCTTCTTAAAATGTTTCAAGCATGCCAGGGGTGTGATTATCAAACAATAACATGGAAATAGCAAAAACAAGCATTAGAACACAGGAAAAACGGGCTTAAGGCCCAAACCCACACACAAGTGGATCCTGGATCACCAGGCAGCCTGTGGACCGCAGGATTGATCCAGGAACCCTAAACCTAGATCTAACGGTGGGGATTCAGGTTTTAGGAGTGAACCAGACCGGTCTAACTGAACCAATCCGGTTCACTCCGGTATAAAAGCATGGAGACCGGTCCAAAATCATTCTAACCCTAGCTTTCTCTCTCTCTGCTTCAGATTCTCTCACACTCTCTCGTTCTTTCTTCATCGTTTCATTCATCTTCATGACTCTTGACTCATAAACATGACTTAAACCACAAACTAGCATGGATCTGACACAGAACGTTTCGCTTTGGTGATTTTCGAAGGATGAGGCTCTAACCGTTTCGAACTTGTGATTTTTTTGAAAGATGTTGTTTAAACCATTTCGAATTCGTAGTTTTTTGCAGGAAAGTATTCGGAACACTTCGATCTTGAAGTTTCTTGAAAGAAACTGTTCGAACTGCTTCGATTTTGACATTTTTGACATGAAATTGCTCGAAATAGTTTGAACTTGTTGTTTTTGGTGGAAAATTTGTTCGAAGCGATTCAAACTCTCACCGAATCGAAACGTTTTGGATATCTGGAGTTTTTTGGAATTGAAACCCTAATTCGATTCATCCTCTACGTTAATGATGAATTTACGCTCTGAATCAAAAGGTAAACGGTGAATTTTCGCTATTTTCGAAATTAGGGTTTCTATTCAAAAAATTTTTGAGCTTTTCGAACTTTCACTCCAATTCACCGTTTAATCCTTTTCGTATAACCTTCGATGATGATTATGGATGAAAACGAGAAGGTTTATGCGAGTTTACCTGGATTTGTTTGGAGGTTCGAACAACGAAAGATCCTGCACTTGTTCTTGATCGTTCTGATAAACTCTATGGAGGCACTGAAAATAAATCAGTTCTTCTTACTTTTTCTTTCGCTGATTCAGAACAAACTTCGATTATCTCTTCTTCTCTTTTCCCTTTGCCTCTGTGATCGTATGATTCACCACTCCAATGGTGAATTCATGCTTGAATTGCAGGGGAACGAGCTCAATGATGAAGATTACGCAAGTAATCTCTGAGAGTTCGTTGAATTCGAAAACGTTTCTTGATGAATTGCAAATTTTTGATTTCAATCCTTGGAATTTTGTGTTGATTTCTTGTACTTGATGATGAACTGATAGATTTGTGGTGGTTTTTGTTCGAATTTGTGAAGAATAGGCGTAATGTGTGTTTGTTACGGTGGCCGGAATTCTGTTATGGTGGTTTTTGCGGTGGCTGTGATGTTGGTTACGGTGGCGAAGGTTTCTCTGAAGAGAGAGAGAAAGTTTGTTAGAATTTTGATGAGGTGTCTTTTTTGGAATGGGTGAATCTGACTCTTTGACCTGAGTTGGCACCATTTTATAGGTGCCAAGTGTTCCTCCTGCCCAATGAAATGCTGACACGTGTTTTGGACTTAAAAAAAAGACTGTGGACCTATTTGCAATTTACTAAAATTGAAGGACTTGACTGTAATTGAGAAAAAGGACTTAAAACGAAAAAAAGGATTTAAGGGACCTAAAGGACTAAAAAGTAAAACCTAAAAAAGGACATAAGATGGCATAAAAGGACCAAAGTGCAATTTCTAAAAGTTTAAGGACTAAAATAAAAAATAATAAAAATTGGAATAAAATTGGTAAATTGGAGAGAACGTAAAGTGAAACCAATAAAATTGACAAAACGGACTAAAATGAACCAATGGCCTAAATGAGGTACTTTAAAGTAACCTCTCTCTGCCGAAATTTCGTGTGAAATGACCAAAATGCCTCTGGGGCTAAAAACGACTAAAAACGACTCAAATGCAATTTTAAAAAGATTTTTTAACAAGGGATTAAAGCAAGAGTTTATACGAGCGAATTGAAATACTCAGAGACAATTTTTAGAATTTAAACAGGGTTTTAACACATGAAAAGACTAAAATGCCCCTAGGGGCAAAATTGACTCGAAATGACTTTAAATGCAATTTTTGAAATGGATTCTGACATAGAATTGAAATGAAGACTTATTCACACTATTTGAAAAGACTCAAACAAATTTTAAAAGACTGAAAGAAATTTTGACATAGGAAATGACTAAAATACCCTTGCATGTGAATTCTGCAAATAACATTGAAATAAAATGCAGAAGAAGATGCAATTGATCAGAGACAATTCAAATGACTTATAATGCAAAAAAAGAAGAATTAAACAAGTATTTTTAGGTCCAAAATTAGGGTATAACAGTAATCAAGAGAGAGGGTTTCTTTCTTGTGTTTATGTTAGAAAGATTGTTAGGGGGTCTTGGGGTGAGATTGCTTGTAACAAAGATTCTAACATAGTGAATTCCTTCGCGGGGTGTGAAGGGAGTGGACTGACCCTAAGGTTTAGAGGGGAACCACTATAAACTCTCTTGTGTCTTTTCTTCTTCCCTTGCTCTTTTATTTTTCCGCATTTATACCTTCATCATTATTTACCAGAAAAATAATCAACAACGCGAAACTCTTAAAAATTGACCAATATTCCTAGAAACCTAATTCACCCCCCTCTTAGGTTACAATCTGAACTTACAGGGACCCTCAGATAGGATCGAACACAACATTTTGTGTGGTTGATGCTAGGTAGCGTTCTCTCATCTCATACTCAGCCTTGATGGAGGAAGGAGAGATTTCCTTCAGGTGGTTTCCTAATTCAAACTCCATCCTCTCATTATTCATATGGAACACGATCCTACCATTCAACGCATCAATAAAAGCACCTGAGACCACAAGGAAAGGAAAACCAAAAAGGATTGGAAATTGGGGGTCTTCCTTCGCATTAACTACCATAAAATCAACCGGTATGATAGTGCCTCCAATTTTTACCGGAAGATTTGAAACATAGCCAGCTGGGTCAACGGTGGAATGGTCAAACAATACTAAGGTATGCTCCGCCGGTTCTAATTTTCCTACCCCAATCTTCTTAAAGAGAGATAGGGGCATTAGATTTACGCTAACCCCTAGATCACACCTAGCGTTTTTTATACTTTCCTTCCCTATGGTGCAAGGGATGGAAAAACTACCGGGATAACGGTATTCTGGGGTTGATCTCTCTAGAAAAATGTCGCCACTCTCCTTAGGTGATGCCAGCGTCTCCTTATCCTCTTTGCGTCCTTTAGACAAAATATTTTTCAAAAAATTTGCATAAAGAGGAATTCGGGACAAGGCCTCAACGAATGGGATTTTGGCACATATTTCTCTCATTATCTCAATGAACCTTTGGAGTTGTGCTTTCTTACTATGCTTGGCTAGTCCTTGTGGGGAAGGGTTCATCTTTCTACTAAACTTTAGGGTCATAGGGTTTTTGCTTTCTACCCTAGCATCGCTAACCGCTTCACTCTCAATGACATGGATATCTAAGATGGGTCCTCCTAAAGATTTTTCTTCCACAAGGCTAACAGCATTCACGTGGCTCTTTTGATTAGTCTCAGGTCGGCCTGGGAGGGCTCTAGCAACTTGAGAGGATGAAGAGACTTGTTGGTTCAATTGGGAGATCTGAGTCTCCAACATTTTGCTGTGTGTGGCAATAGAATCTACCCTATAGGAGAGTGTGGAGAGGGATTCCTTCAGAAGTTCGGTTTGTTGCTTGAACTCTTGGTTTAGTTTTTCTTGTCCTAGGACAAAATTTTCTATCATGAGTTCCAACTTAGATTTCTGGGGTGCCCTTTGGTTGGTACCGTAGCTAGGCGGTGTTGCTTGTTGCCCAAAAGAGTTTCTGTTGTAAAAGTTTTGCCCTTGCCTAATACCTTGGTATTGGGCGTAGTTCATTTGCTCTTGGGTGAAAGCAACACCTCCCAGCTGGCACTCATTGCCACTATGACCAACGATTCCACATAACTCACAAGAAGGAGAAGGAGAAACAGCATTAACATTCATTTTATCAAGTTGAAGGGTCAGTGACTCTACCTTAGCAGCCAAATCATCATAAGAAGAGACTTCATGCACACCTGTTTCCTTCTTTGATGATGCTCCAGCAGTGTTGACCCTTTCGTTTGTCCACTGGTAATGATTTTGGGCCATATCCTCTATCAACGCATAGGCGTCAGCATAATTTTTATTCATGATTGCTCCACCTGCAGCTGCATCAACGGTTAGTTTGGTATTATACAAAAGACCGTTGTAAAAGGTGTGGATTATGAGCCACTGTTCTAGACCATGGTGAGGACAAACTCTCAACATCTCCTTATAGCGTTCCCAAGCTTCATATAAAGACTCTCCATCCCTTTGGTTAAACCTAGTTATTTGGTCCCTCATTCTAGCGGTTTTGGAGGGTGGAAAGAATCTAGCAAGGAAGGCTTGTCGCATTTGGTCCCATGAGGATATGGAACCCCTTTCTAGGGAGTGGAACCAAGCACTCGCTCTATCTCGAAGGGAGAAAGGGAAAAGGTGTAGCCTGACGGCTTCTTGGTTGGCTTTAATGGTTCCACTAAGCCTAAGGAAAGTAGAGATGTGTAGATTGGGATCCTCAGCGGGGGATCCCGAGAATTGGTTTTGCTGCACAAGGTTTAAAAGTGCAGGCTTGATCTCAAAGTTGTTCCCTTCGACGGGTGGATAAACTATGATAGCATCGGCTCTTCCGTTGAAGGACTAGCGTACTCCTTGAGGGTACGATTGTCTGCCATGGCTGCAAGCTATCAGAAAGTCAAAAAGAACAAGAAGAAATCGATTAGAGGAAATAAAGACAAGAGGAAAGTAAATACAGAAAGAAAACCTAACCGTCACCAAAGTTGATCGGAATTTGGTCAACTCCCCGGCAACGACGCCAAAAACTTGTTACCGTAAATCCGCAAGTGCACGGGTTTACCGTAGTAGTAATAAAGAGAGAGTATCGATCCACAGGGAGTTATTTAAATTCCAATCAAAAGTAGTAAAGGTTAGGGAGAAATCGATAATTAGGGTTTCAAGGTAATCTAAACGACGGTTGAAAACAATAGCTAAAGGCAACCTAGGGATTATTGGTTCATCCTATGGTTGACCTAACATCCTAATCCTAATCCTTGTTTATGTAAATCCTAGTTTCTAAGGACGAATCTCTCAAAAGCCTATCCCCTTCTTCGTTCGATATCCAGGGAGTGTGTCTCTCAAGGTGTTAGACCTATTCTCATGGCTAACTCCTATATTAAGATCCTTGATTGTACGAGATTCTATAAGTCCCAAGGTTCACTAGGCTATTCTCATGCTTCACAATCCTTGTCTAAATTCACTTGTTCGGTTATTAAGACTTCTTCGTTCGATTCATCACCTTAATAACTAGGGTAACGAATTAACAAGTACTAACCCTCCGCGTTCGCATCCAAAGTTTGGTACTTGTTAATATCGTTGTGAAGAACGGTGAATTTAGATAAGAAAAGTAGGGTTACATAAACTAGGGTTTTGGATTAGGATTGTTGGATCAGGCCATAGGACTCTCCCAACAATCCCAAGGTCTAAGGGAATTACTCACTCATGGTTGGTGTTGCCATGAATGAATAAGAAGAAAACAATAAGAACAATTGAATAAAAACGAGAACTTTTATTGAGAAATAGTATTCTGTCACAATACAATATTCAGAATTCAAGATGATCAAACAAGGAGAACCAACTCTCTATTTATAGCCTACTAATGACTTAAGCCCTAAGAAATAACTGAAGGAATATTCTCTGAAGATCCATGGGCTTTATCGTCAAAGCAGGCTGCGTAGAAAACCGTTGTTCGGAGTAAAAAGCAGCTAAAAGGGATGCTGGCAATCGCGCACGGCCGTGCGCCTTGCAGGCGTGGGCCGTGCGCCCTTCACTGACTTGGGGGAGCGAATTCTGATTTCTTCAAGTGCATATTTCGGTCCCAAATCTTGGAAATCTCCTATTTTTGTGCTCCAAATCCCTTTTCTTTAGCTCCAAGCCTTGCAAATCATATATTTGATCCTGAAATATAATATTGGATTCTTTGAAGTAAAAAGCTCTTAAATATAAATAAAAACACATAGAATCTAATTAAATCTAAATAGAATTAAACTAAATAACTTAATTAAAATACGTAATAAATCTACTTATCAGGTGACAACACTTCGGGCCGAGGTAGAGAAGTTAAATAATCTGGTATCTTCGCTGATGGTTACAAAAGATTTTCCACAATTCCAACAGTATCCTCAACAACCATATCAGCAACAACAACCTCGACAACAGACTTCAAGGAAACAGATTGACCCTATTCCCATGAAGTATGCAGTTTTGTTTCCAAAATTACTCGAAAGGAATTTTGTCTACACCAAGGCACCTCCTCCAGTGCCTGCAAAATTGACATCCCGGTACAGGCCCGATCTCTTTTGTGCTTTCCATCAAGGGGCATCAGGTCATGATATCGAACACTATTTTGCGTTGCAGAAGAGAGTTCAGAAGTTGATCCGAGAAAACCTCATACCTTTCGAAGAGTTTTAATTTGAATGTGCAAGTTAATCCGCTATCGGATCTTGGTATCTAAGGTTGACACATGAAATGTTTTAGCTGCAATCGGGTCGACGTTGATGTTTATTTCTATTACTCATTTGTTCAAATGTTTGTTTGTTGTTTTATGTCTTTCAAAAAAAAAATCCTTTCGTCCCACCCGAGACGGAAGTGAACTTGTTTAGGGCTTTTTGCTTTATGTATTTTCCATCATTAATAAAAAGGTCATTTTGATCCCGACCTTGTTTTTTTTTTATTTTTGTGCTTATTCTGGAAAAACGGTAATACAAAAAACCAAAAAAATTCTTTAATCATTCTCAAATATCTGCATAATCATAACTACTTGTCAAAATCAATAATCAAATCATGCATTGATAAACCCGTTGAACACATTAACCATGTATCCTCTCTCGACTGCAACTCGCCTACATGAAGCCGAAATCGCTAGTAATCGCCGGTCAGCCATACGGCGGTGAATTCGTTCCCGACCCTTGTACACACCGCCCGTCACACTATGGGAGCTGGACTTTGATTTCCCTGTGTCCGAAAGTGAAGAAGGGGAATGAAGAGATTCCCGACAAGGTCTCTCGCATGTTGGGGCATCGAAGCTGCAAACAAAAAAAAAACAAGAAGATTGTCCAGATGATTGCAGTCATTTCCAAGGTCCAGTATGAGATGTTATCGTTGCCTTGCATGGATATCGTACTTCAGTACACATTTCAACAGGGGCAACCCCCCTCCTTCCCCAATATACAACATGGAAGTCAT
Source organism: Medicago sativa (assembly GCF_051527215.1). Classification (NCBI taxonomy): domain Eukaryota; kingdom Viridiplantae; phylum Streptophyta; class Magnoliopsida; order Fabales; family Fabaceae; genus Medicago; species Medicago sativa. Next base: position 31,226,696 of record NC_140755.1, on the reverse strand, counting down.
GCTTCTCGTGGAGGTATGGAGTCCCGTCAATAGGAGTTCTGCTGAAATCGCAGCTTGATTGAACTTATAATACAGGACGACCTTATACAACTATGTCAAAAGAGGTTGAAACAAACTTCCAACAAGAAGGTTCTTCCCCGTAAATTTCAAGAAGAAGACTTCGTGCCCAAAATGGTACTATCTTTCAAACCAGACTCCAGGGGCAAGTGGACGCCTAACTATGAAGACCCATGTGCAATGTCTCTTGAAACTACGGATGGCGACAAACTCGCATGTCCTATGAAAGCCGGTGCAGTCAAGAAATACTCTATCAAAAAATAAAAGTTCGATAGGTCGCAAACCTAACAAGGCGGCTTAGGCAAAAATGAGCGTCTCGGTGGACTGAAAACCCGAAAGGGCGATCCAGGCAAAAGTTAGAGACATGAACAAAAAATGATTATCCTGATAGATTGAAAACCCGAAAGGGCGATCTATGCAAAAGTTAAGGATCATGACAAAGTAACTGCATCAGTCAGGCACAATCCACTTGGGGCATACCTGCTATCGAAGAACCTCCGATTCGATGCATGGGGCATACCTGCTATCGTAGAACCTCCGATTCGATGCATGGGGCATACCTGCTATCAAAGAACCTCCGATTCGAAGCATCTGTAGATCAAAGACTCGGAACAAGGGCATTCAAAGTTGTCAGAGAGAATAACGGTTATTGTGTTCAATGTACCTTCCCATATATTTACCATTTTCCAAATTTTTCAAAGATCTGTGGGGCCCACCATTGGCAGGCCACCACTCAATTCATCAAATTTGAGCCTGTGCCCATTTATTTGGAACTCTCATTTATTCTATTTGCAAAATTTCTTTTGTTTTCGATGACAATACTTGAAGCAAAATTTTTTTCAAAATAGAAAACATTTTTTACATCTTTTGAAAAGTGTGAACAACAAACACACCCTCTTTGAACTTGTGAGTAGGTGAAGCGTACGTCCGCATCAGCCTCGAGAACGGTTACACTCCGGAAGAGAAACATAGCTAAACACTATGGAGAGGACTCCTGCTTTGAGCAAGATGTTGTGACAGTAAAAAAAAATAACACAAAAAAAATGAAAAGCTCGCTAAGTTGAAAACCTGAAAAGGCGGCTTAGGCAATAGAGAGCGTCCCGGTGGACTGAAAACCCGAAAAGACGGTCCAGGCAAAAATTAGGGGCACAAAAAAGGAATATATTCCCGATGGACCGAAAACCCGAAAGGGCGGTCCAGGCAAAAGTTAGGGATTTTCAAAAAATATACAAAAAAACATGACTGCTAAGGCATACCAGTGGAAGAACATTCTGCGCTGGTTTACAAATGGCGACTTCTTCTAGACTTTTGGCCAACAATGGGCTTTATCCCCAGGAGGCATCAGTTACCACCTTGTGCCGGGTTTTACCCCGTCAACGGCTCGATTTTGTTCACAATAATATCACCTCCAAGGAATTTTGTCGAGTGTTTGTACTGCGATGTCAGTCCGCCTCTCATCTTACCTGTCTTGTATCGTTTCATCGAGTCACCTGTCCTATACAGTTTTATACGGTCACACAAGTTACGTCCATACATTCATATATTCATATGTTCATACATTCATACATCAATACTTTCACATATTCATACACAACATATACACCACATCATTCATACATGGTTGCATCTGTCACTCAAAGTCTTATTTGGCTGTATCCTTTCAGGTCGGTCCTCACTCAATCTTTATCTTTTCAAGTGTTTCGATTCCCCGCTTTGTCGGATTACGGAATGTCAAGTGTTTCAATTCCCCGCTTTGTCGGATTACGGAATGTCAAGTGTCTTTCCCCGTTTTGTCGGATCACGGAAGGTCAAAAACATCATTCCCCGGTTTGTCGGATTACGGAATATCAAAGTCTCATTCCCCGATTTATCGGATTACGGAATATCAAAAGTGTCTTTCCCCGTTTTGTCGGATTACGGAAGGTCAAAAGCGTCATTCCCCAGTTTATCGGATTACGGAATATCAAATCTGTCATTCCCCGGTTTATCGGATTACGGAATATCAAACGTGTCTTTCCCCGGTTTATCGGATTGCGGAATCTCAAATGCGTTGTTCTCCGGTATATCGGATTACGGAATCTCAAATGCGTTGTTCCCCGGTATATCGGATTATGGAATATCAAATGTGTCATTCCCCAGTTTATCGGATTACGGAATATCAAAAGTGTCATCCCCAGCGTCAGCTGTTCCAGTGATGTCACTAATCAATTTCAATTTCAAAGGTGTCGTCCCCAGTTTATCTGTTCTAGAGACGTCGCCAATCAATTTCAATTTTAAAAGTGTCATCCCCAGCGTTAAATGTTCTAGTGATGTCGCTAAAAAGTTTTGTCTTCATTAAGCTATCGTCCCAAACAAATACGGTAGTAGAAAATCTTTTCCCAGTGAAACTACATTCCCCAGCGGTGTCGGATCCTTTTCTTCAACGAACTTGGGTATCCCGTTGTTTTTTTTCATCCCAGTCAAATAATCTTTGTCGTCCTGCGTTCATAATTGCATCATGAGCATTTCACAGCATCTTAGGTCCAAAATTGGTGTACATCTGTGTTTAAGTCTCTTCGGTCCGTCAAATCAAAGATTTCATCTTCAAGTCTCCGGACGAAGAAACTTAAATAGGGGCATCTGTCATACCCCAATTTTTGACCTAAGGTCCTACATTCATGCGTCGTTTGACCCTGATTAGTCTCTGACTTTTCAAGGAAATTTCGGTAGAGGGGTACTTTAAAATACATCATTTATTTTATTAGTTTTTATTTTTATTTTTAGAAGTTTCATTTTATTTTTATTATTATTTTATTAGTTCTCATAAATCTCGATATCAGACCCTCTTCTCTCCTTTATTTTATTTTTATTATTATTAGTTTTTATTTTATTTTATTTTTATCTTTAGTTTTTTTTTATTATTTCCATCTTTTATTTTACCATTTTTTTTATTTTATTTTATGTCCACTTTTCTTTTTAGGTTATTTTCTTTTTTATTTTAATTAGTCAAGCGTCCAATAGGTCTAAAAATAATTTGTTCGGGGTCCAAAAGAATTTTCTTTCTAAGCCGCGCCACCATTCATGGCCAAGATTCCTCATGTCAACTTTCACATTCCAAAACCATCAATCTGATTCAATTCCCCATCAAAAGCCATTAAACCACTTTTCCATTCTCATCAATCTCATCACCTATAAATAGAGCACTCATTCCACACTTCAAAAGACACCAAAAGTTCTCTTGAGTTGTCAAAGAATTTTTCTCTCTTCTCCCTCATTTAGCTTGTGTTGACGAGCTATTCTTTTTTCTTCCTCTTTTTCTGTCCCTTCGGAAAAGTCCCTTCGGAATTTTGTCCCTTCGGTAATTTTGTCCCTTCGGTCGTCCCTTTCTTTTATTTTTTTTTATATTTTTATTTCTTTTTAGCACTTTAGCATTCTATTTTATTTCTATTTAGCATTTTAATTATTGTCATTTATTTTCCAGCAATTAGAATGTATTTAGGTCCAATGTAAATATAAATGAGAAAAGTGTGTGTGTGCGTGTGTGTCTTTTATTTCTTTACCGCTTTTATAAATCGAAAAATACAAACAAAAAAAAATAGATTAGGTTAGGAGATTTTGTGGTGATCCAACGTCACTACAAAAGTCTCACGCTTTTATTTTTATTTCTACATTAGTTTATTTTATGTTCTATTCAATATTCAAAAACAACAAAAACATTCAAATAACAAAAATCACAAAAATATTTTCACAATAAACCTTGATTTTCAATCAAGTGATCGTTTTTTTTTTATTTTCTTTCTTAATCAAACTTTAATCTATTTAATCATATTTTGAGTCTTTTTTCCTTTTAATATTAAAAAATACAAACAAATACTCATTTGCCACTCGACTTTTTATTTTAAAACTTTTTCAAAACTAATAAAAAACACAAAACCAATCAAACGTCAATTTCAACCCCGAACTACGTGATTGTGATCCTTCACGGGTACGTAGGCAAAGGACACTCGTCCTCTCAAATCAATAAAATGTAGATAATTAGGTCTTTGTTTTTTTAATCATTTAAAATTCCATTTTTAAAGTAAGCAAGTTTAAGCACAAAAAGTTAAATAAAATCAAGAGGTTCTCGTAGAGTACTACGAATATTTAGGGTGCTAATACATTCCCTAAATATAACCAACCCCCGGACCCTTAATCTTTAAAAATGTGATATTTGAACCTTTTTCCACTTTTTTTTGAAAAAAATTAAAAGTTCAATCGTGAATAAAAATAGTGAGTCAAACGCTAATTAAATAGCCTTGATCTCCAAAAAATGACGCGACACAATTAATTGGAGGGGGATCAATCTCACTATACATCATAATTTATGGTGCACAGGTTCAAACCTAAAACTTCGATAGGAGCACACACACCCCAAGGTCTAAATCCTACACCATCAAACCAACCTTTGGAGGTTAGTATCCATGAGTTCTTTATGTGAGAATCGGATCGCATAAGTTGTTGTTCCATCCGTTATTAAGGAAATTAACCAAAAACAAAACACCGCCATACAAAGAGACCTTAAAGGTTCCTAAACGACTTCTTCATGAAATCAATTTCCTGCTGCATAAAAACCTCAGGAAAAAACTCCATTTCATAATCACACTCTGAACTTTCATCACTAATATTAACATTTGGTTGGTTTTCAACATTAGCCGTGTTCATTGAGTTGTTCTTGGCATTCCGAACACGCTCAATGGCATTCCAATGGTTCTTAACTGAACTCTCAGTACGGCCTGGAAATCTCTTAGCAATTTCAGTCCAATTATTCTCAACTACATTTTTCTGAAGTCCAAGTAGTATAGTTTCCTCTTTTTTACTCCATGGTTCGTCCTGCAAGCATACAAAACAATGTGTGTGTATTAGATATATAATTATGATTAAATTGAGAATGATTTTCATTTCACCAAATTGCATCCATTCATGTACAATATTTTTTAATTATCTATCTAACAAGACAACACATAGATCCCGCGGTGGCGCCAACGAACCAAAGCTTGGACTTCTTACTACATGAAATTGTAGTGAAGATCAACTTATTATATTAATAACTCTTGAGACGTTACATCCCTTAATAAATCTAAGTAAATTTAATATTTTTCTAACTTTTAAAGTAATATATGTAAAAAAATGGTTCAAATTAATTAAATATATCAAATTTGTAAATTTTAATAAAATTTTAAATATGTTCATTTTTCATCAATTTACTTGAATTCAATGTATAATATAAGACAAGTTTTCGACCATATTTTTTTTTTTAGTTACCATGTTATTGGTACAAATTTTGATAACTTACTTAAGAAGTAAAAGTCTCTTACCGCTTGATAAAATTCATTTTTGGTATAGACCATAAACACAGATAACTAAAAATAGATATTCAATTTCAACCTTTGAACTAACAAAATATAATGTTCAAAAACTGACAAGAATTACTCTTAAAATAAAATAATCTAAATATATTTCAGCGTTTAACATGGATCATTCACATGTAGAGTAATGCTAGCAGCACTTTATTTTCATGTATGTATGAACTTGATCGTGGTTTCCCCACTTGTGGAATTGGGGATTGAGGCATTTACTAAGGGATAAGTTGCCCTTAAAGCAGCTTCAAGAAAAGTTGTCAAACATGAGAAAACACGTTCAAACATCCAACATGCTTTTATATCTTTTGTGTTTGACACTCTTGACTTTTCCAAACACCAAATGGTATGGTTCATTTACAAAGAATTCAAAGGACTATGCATAGCAATGTTGTATCTCCTAGATCTATGAATGTAATTTTCAAGAGGAATGAATTGGTTTTGTTATCCAGACAGGGTTCGTGGTGCAACTCATTGTATATTTGCCTTTCATTTATGTATAATTCTCTATCTCTATCTCTCTCTCTCTCTCTCTCTCTCTCTATATATATATATATATATATATATATATATATATATATATATATATTATTTTCTTTGTAACACTCACTATCTAACAAAAGAATGTTGATAAGAGAATGTTGCTACCCTTAGTGGTAATAGAATAGTGTTGACAATTAATAATATCATTTTGCAAAAGTAATTAAAAGAAAATATAACAATATTGAACACAACCAAAAATCTTATTTTGACCTTATATATAAAAAGAGTGTTTTGGTGTAACATTTTGTCTTCCAATTTGACAATATTCTTAAAAAAAAAAAAAAATTGAATTATTGTTCCTTACCAATAAATGCAGAAAAACGGACACTAGTCTCCACGCTAATAAGAGATAAAACAACATATATATGAAAGGAGCGGTGTAGAAACAAGTCTCATAGCATCCGTGTGTGATTCAAGCGTTCAAAATTAACTAAAACATAAATTGGTAAGGATACATTTTTATAAAAATAAATAAATAAATAAAATTTATGTCAGTGCTATATACTAAACAATAAAATGATTCACTGAAATAACTATAGATTAAACTTAGGTACATATAGACAATGTTGCATCTTAGGTTCTTTACTAAAAAATAACATATCTATAGTAGGATTTAAGGTATTTTTAAAATTTCGTGAGAAAACTAGACTGTCGACCCACGCGACTCACGGGTCTTATGTGCTAATATATGTTATAATAAATAAATATTTCTTCGAAAATATATAAACATTAAAAAATATGCATTACCTACATTAGCTAAATTCAAAGAGACTTTTAAAAAAATGGAATAAGATTCAAACTCACATACTATAGACCAATGTCGATAGAAAATTGAATGAAGAATGGTCATGTCACCGCAGTTAAAAAGAAGATTAGAGCCACTATACATCGAAGGTATGCATTCAGACATCACAATCTTTATTTTTTTCAAGAAGGCATAACATCCCGGATGTTTATATATATATATTTTCCTTGAATAATGTTAATGTAGTAGCCCACATAAAATCCACATTAAAAATGATATATTCAAATATAAGCGTGACTTTCCCTGTTTGATTTGGAACTATCCAATTGAATTTGGGCTATTATATATAAGTAAAAACAATTAAAGTCGGGAGTGTATTGCCAACTAAAACTGCAAATTGAAGTAAAATGTTTTATTTTTAATACTAATATTTCATTCTTAAACAATTGAATATACCCATTTAATCAATTCGATGTCATTGTCTCCCATTATTGAAACGTTTATTTTCATTCTTGTGAGTGAGAGGACAAAATTGAAATTAGGTTATAAAAATAAGGGTAAAATATGTACATATAAAAGCATTATATGTGGAGTAGTAAAAAAGAATTGAAAAGATAGGCACCTTAATATCTGGTCGAAGATAGTTATACCATCTCTCCCTGCATTGTTTTTCAGTCTTGCCATCTAGAAAGGTAGCAATATGTGACCATTCTTTAAGCTCAAAGCAACCCACAGATTCCAGAAGAATGCTAAAAAATTATAAAAACAAAATAATTAAACATATCTTGAACTTGAACCAATAGTGTATATAATAAAACCATACTAAAATATGAAAACCTTGTGTAGTAGAGAGAGTTCGAATTTTAAATGATTTGATATACCTATCCTCTTCCGCGGTCCATTTGACATATTCGTTCTTTGATTCATTGTTGTCTGCAAGCTTGTAATAAGAGGTCGGGTACATGGAGAATAGGTTGTTGGAGGAAGAAATCGTTGTAGCGAAACTAGAGTGATGGTTAACCCCATTTAGATGATATTCGTTAAATTGAAATAAGGTGGTGTAATGTGATGGTGGAGTTGAAAGAGTAGAACTTTCATGCAAGGGAATCATTGTGGAATCTAAGCAAAGGATCTTTTTGAAAAAATCTCCAAAAAGATAAACAAAATTTTCTGCAAAATTAGAATATAGCTCCATTAACGAGATTTGATTAAAAAAACTGCATTAATTTTGATTAAAAAAACATTATTATTATTATTATTACTTCTAATATTAATTAAGTGATTACTTCCCCATTTAATTCAATTTGATTCATTCAAATCAGGGAATGAAGGAAATGCGGATCAATTTACCCATACAGCATTCAAATCTATACGTATTTTTATTTACTGCAACATAACATATCTTAAAACTTGCATGTTTGGTGAAAAGAGGAGCCTAAAACTTCACTTCAATATTCACCTTGAGTTAAGAGTTATATGAAATACTGACACCGACATGTTGATACCGACGACGTTGTAAGAAAATTAATGATGACATTGAGAGGGGAGTACTCCATATTTTGTGCCTCTAGGGGGGTTTCCGATCCAACTTTTTTTATATATAACTATTTTATCATTTTTATAATTGTTATTTAAATTGTCAATTAAAAACCTCATTAAACTAGGAAGTCTATAACAACATTTAAAGGAATTACACTTTTTTAAAAATCTTTCCAAAAAAAGTAAAGGAAAAACATTTTTTCTTCTATTTAAACTATTTTATCATTTCTGTAAATATTATTTAAATTATCAATCAAAAAGCTAATCAAAATAGGAATAACAAATGGGGGTATGATCTGGAACAATATTGAACACCGTAAAAAAGTATTATTTGTCCAGTGAGTTTACCTTAATCGGTAAGGATATTACATAATATATACAAGAGTCGGTAGAGATATTACATAATATATGCAGGTTTCGAACACAAGACATCCACTCAGTGGCGGATCTTGACCAAAATGTTAGGGGGAGCCGCAGATACTAACTAATTTTTTTTTTTTTAGGGAACACTAACTAAAATGTTATAAATTCATAAGAGGCTTATATAATTTTATTAAACATCCAAAATAACATTAACACAAAACTAAAATGAAATATCTATGAAAGGAGAGGGTTTTCCAGTAAAAAATAATAATTAGGCTTTTAGTACCATTTGTTGCACTGAGCTTTTAGAACCATTTCCAAATAATAATCGTAAGAGATTTACTTATAAAAAAAAAATCATAAGAGAAATAATTAATTTATGCACATCCACTTTTACTAATATTTACTAGTTTATAACTAGCTATATTTGAGAAGTGTGAAAAGAAGTTATGTCGTCGTCTTCACCTCCCTCTCTCCAAACCCTTAAACCATTCTCAATCAAATTTTTTTCTTTTCTCAATTGATTTGAATATACTACAATTTCTCAATCAATTTTCCCCATTTTCCATTATCATTATCTTCTGCCCCAATTTTTGTTTCTTCCATTCAGCCCTGTAATCTTCCACCCCCTTCCGATGGTTCTGTTGTCCAATCCCATCTCTAACTCAGATTTCAAATGGGGCTTTCCAGAAAACTAAAGGTATTACTGTATTCTTTCTCTTCAAAGGCAATGGAAATTCAAAAAAGAGAAAACACGAGTTACAGGAAGGAAAGGAATCGAGATTCGAATCGGCGGCGACATGGATATGGAAATTTGAGATCAAGGGCTGAAAGATTTTGTGTGGACGGTTAATGAAATGAACATGTGGGGGTGCCGTGAGGGAGAAGTGGTCAGCCACAGATGATGAGCGTTGCAGTGGCAGTATATAAAAAAAAAAAAGTGGGGGGAGCCATGGCTACCTCCCGCTCCCGAGAAGATCCGCCACTACACCCACTTATTCACCATAAAAAGGTGAATTTCAAGCTACTAAACTACATGACAAAAAAAATATTATTTTGACCATATATAAAAAAACATTGTGTGTTTCTATAACATTGTTTCTTATACTTTTAAAATTCTAATTACTTTTTACTCTTTTGTGGTTCCTTGCTAATAAAGACACAATAACGGATCTAATGTCTAATACCCAAACACATGAAACTTGGCGGAGTCATCGATTTTAAATATTCGAAGATTTAGCCAAATTTGATAATTTATTATGATGGCCAAATTAAAAGAGATTTTAACATAAACAACAATTTTAGGATTTGAGATTTGCAAATATTTACCTAGTAACCAAAGCCAAAAGCACGAAACTTGCTTCTAATGTTTTCTACGGAAAATTGAATTGGTTTTAACGTAAAATGATAATATTATAATATGAAAAGGACACTGTAAACTAAGGTAATAGATAGATCGAATAAAAAAAAAGTAGTGGCATATATAACCTAAAAAAACTGCTGGAAAAGAAACAACAAAAAAAGCACCAAGGAAAGAACGAAAGAATAAAAAAATACAATATATTAATAAAACCTCACCTCTATGCATGCAGTGAACAAAAAGGAGATTCAGTCTCTTTGTTCTCCTTCTTCAACTCCCACTGCTCTCAGTATATTCTTTTAGGGTTAAATTCTCACCAAAAAAACTTTCCAACAATTTCCTGTGTTCAGTGATATATATATATATATATAGGGTCCCCCTATTATGGACCCTCTAAAAAATGGTTCACCCATGAACCCTTGAATTTTACCTGTCATAATCGGTTGTTTCCATTTTCTTTAAAAAACTAAAAATAAGCAAAAAAGAAAGTTGTGTTCCACTTTCTTCACCTACCTCTACGCTATAGTTCAAGGGCTACCAAAAGGAGTGAGGCTTCGGAAGTTTCTATTAGATCCATACCAAATTCAGTGAGCTGTGCATTGTGCAACTTGAAAATAATTTCCTATTTTCCCAGTTTTGAGATCCTTGAATGTTGAATATGGACAAATACCAAATAGTTTTAACATAAAGTTTTGAGCAATAGTTTGTTTAGTTTTTTTTTTTTTTTGAAGAATTGTTTAGTTGATTATGGTTGAAAAATGCAATTTCCTAATTGTTCAGGAGGTCTATTATTGTTGGAATTGATTTTTTTTTTCCAGTCATGAGAAAATCAATTTGGATGCTGAAGCTAAGAAAACTGAAAATTACATGTCGAATAATGTAAGAAAATTGTGAGGCCCAAGGGAAGATTTATGAAGGTTGTTGTTAATGCACAAAGAAAACGGTGACGAGATCTTTGGTGGTCAATGGAAGATGGAGATATGACTTTGGTTGGATTTAACCAACATAGGCAAAAAAAAAAATATATTTAAAATGACATAGTTGATGTTGCAGACTTTGAGGGATGGTGTCATGGTGATATACTAATGCAAACAGAGATGGATGCAGAGTCGCACATGTCATTGATGGCCGGTGGTGCTTTGGAGCTCATGGTTGGGTATTCCAAAAACTGCGATTTTTATTTTATTTTTAATAACAGGTTATGACCGGTAAAAACCAAAGGTCCATGGATGGACCACTTTTAGGAGGGTCCATATTAGGGGCTACCATATATATATATATATATATATATATATATATATATATATATATATATATATATATATATATATATATATATATGGAATTAATTATAAAAATTAATTAATGGAATTAATTAATGTAGTGAAAATAAAAGCATAATATTTATTATTATGGAATTAATTAATGCATTGGCGGATTCTTCTCATATAATCAATTTATTCTCTTTTGGTTAATTTTGTAATTTATTTTAGCCAATCAATTAAATTTATGTTTCGCTAAAAAATAAAAATAAAGTGTATGTTTCTTTTATGTTTTTCCAATCAATTTCATAAGATTAGGCACAACTCCTGCCATAGCCGACCTATTTCCCTTCCTTTTTCATTTTATTTTTATGTTTGGCTTTTGTTTTAGCTTTTGTAACTTGAGTAGAGATCTCTTTATTTCTTTTTTTAACAATCTTTCTATTTCTTAAAATAAATCATAATTAATTACTATAGTATATATATTTTTTTTTTGCTTGAGTAAATCATAGACTCACTTGAAAATTATACATCAACATGTGTAAGATCATCAACGAACACTTGCTTATTTCACGTACCTAAAGCTACCAAGGCAACTTCATAATTTATATTATCTTGGTACTTCAATCCAAAACTAATATGCGTCTATTTGGTAGAGCGTTTTTCGCTCCCCAAACCACGTTTCCGCCTCAAAACGCGGTTTTCATCTTTTCTAACATGTTTGGGAAAGATTAAAACTGGATCTGAAACTACGTTTTCTTTTCCAAACGCAGGTTGAAGTGAAGCTGCAATTCCAAGCTTCTGCGTTTTTAGAATCAATTCTGCAGAAGCCCCAAATTCTTTTCCAGTTTTACCCCTGTTTTTTTGATGTGTTTTCCTTGCTTGGTTCTGCTACAGTGCCGTTTCTAGAGGTCAGGGAAGGAAGATCAATGGGCTTCTCATTACAAAGAATCCAAATAAGGCCCATTCTATTTTTTTATTTTTTTTATAAACCCATTTGAATATCTTACAAATGTTTGTTTTCTTTTGACACCCTTATATTATATTAAAATTAATACAATTTATAAAACAAATTAAAAAAAAAACTCTTATAAACTAATATCTATTTAAAATGAATTCATGAATCAATAAAAATGAATTTATGATCTTAGATAAGTTAAAATAATTATCTAAAATGAAAATGATATTTAGTTTTAAATACAATTAAAAGGATAATTCAGTCATTTTACATTCAAAATCAATTTTGATTCAAACTATTCAAACAACATCAACTCATAAGAATCACTTTTATACAAGTGTATCCAAACATGATCAATTCACCTCAAACTCAATTTTAACCAAAATCAATTCTCTCAAACTCAATTCTATCAAAATCAATTCTCGCCACCGCCATACCAAACACACACTATATCTAAAACGAAATGCTTTTAATGATTTACAAGTTTTAGGTTATGTTATGGCAAGAAGCAATAAACGATGAAATGGATTCTTTAGAGTCTAACGAAACATGACACTTAGTTGACTTGCCTCATGGTTGCAAACTAATCAGTTGTATTTGGATTTTGGAAAAAAGAACTAAAACCTGATGGTACGGTTGATGAATACAAGGTTCTCCTTGTAATCAAAGGTTTTAGACAGAGAAAAATATAAACTTCTTCGACATTTATTCACCTGTTACTAGAATCATATCCATAAGAGTACTAGTCCCTTTAGCCGCCGTTCATAACTCGATAGTACTCCAAATGGATGTGAAAGTTGCCTTTTTTTATGGTGAACTAGAAGAAGAAATCTATATGAAACAACCTGGAGGTTTTGTGATTCATGGACAAGAAAACGAAGTTTGTAAGTAAGATAATTCTTTTTGAGGTCTAAAATAAACTCCTAAGGAATGACATGATAAATTTGACATTCTAACGTTATCGAATGAGTATGATGTGAATGAAAGTGACAAATGTATTTACAACAAATATGTAAATAATATTTCCATGATCACATGTCTTTATGAAGACAACTTGCTCATATTTGGTTTAGAGATTCAAGTTATGAATTATGTGAAATCATTGTTTATCAACAACATTGATAAGAAAGACCTAAAAAAAGTTGAAGTAATTCTTGGTTTCAAGATTACTAGATCAGAAAAGAGAACTTTTTCGATGAATCTCACAAGGTTGAGAATATCTTAAGGAAATGTAATTATTTGAGTGTAAACTTGCTAGCACACGTTATGATCCAAGTGTAAAAGTTTTCAAGAACACTTGAGATGGTGTTAGACAAACAGAATATGTGAGCATCATTGGCAGTCTTTAGCTATGCCATTGAATGTATTAGACTCGACGTTGACCACGTCGTGAAACTTTTGTTCAAGTTTACTTGTAGACGGATGAGAAGCATTGCCATGCTATTGAAAGAGTCATAAGGTGCCTTAAGAAGATTATGATTCTAGAATTACATTACGAAAAGTATTCTATTGTACTTGAATGGTACAAGATACTTATGAGAAGTATCATATTGTACTTGACTAGTACAAGATACAAATGAGAAGTATCCTATCGTACTTGAATGGTATAAGATACAAAATAGAACATCCTTCAGATGAGTCGTAAGTGACAGTGGTTGCACATTGAGCATCATTGGAGGAGTTTTTTTGTTGAAACAAATGATATTGACTCAATTTACTATCGAATGAATCTGAGATGAAAACACTAGAGAAAACTAGTGAAGAAGCAAGTTGATAAAATGCTTGTTAGTTGAAAACCCTTAGTGGGTGAAACTGTTTCTAGAAGTGTTATTAATTGCTGCAGCTATTACAAAAGTTAAGAATCGTTACTACAATGGCAAGAGACGATTATTAAGGCACGAGCACATAAAGGATTAGAGAGCTAGCTACTCTCAAAAGGAACGGTTAAAGTATATCATGTATGTACTGATAAAGAATTAGTCAATCCTTTGACGAAAGGAATTACTAAAAAGAAAGTCCTAAACACATCCAATAGGATGAGACTAATGCTTATAGATCACTGAGTGATGGGAACCCGACCTACATGATTGGAGATCCCAAGACTTAGGTTCATTGGGTAATAACAAGTCATGAAGTGATAGAACATGCTATGATAAGGATTAAGAAAGCATGATTCTGCAGCGAAAGAAGGATGAGGTAATAGAAACTCTTAATGAAATCTATACTCTATGTTGAGTGGGGTACCTAGTTACAGGAGTACCCTTGATAGACTCACCTATACGAATGTGGAACTAAGGCCGGTCCTATGGAATTTCGAGGCAGAATTCCTAGAGCGTTCGTTAAAACTGGGATACACGTGCAGGGCTATAAACGCACGGGTTTATAGAATACACCTTAAGGAAAAGGTTTGTGTGTGGGTTCTATGTCTGAGATAGAGTTCAATGTTGTAGGCAACTCTTGACAAGTCAGAGTATTATCCGCTATGCAAAGGTTCAATTTGTTTACAATACCTTTGTTTATTAGCAACCTTATGGAAATGTCTTTGACGTTATTACTGAAATCATTTTTTAAATTCAAGTGGGGAATTGTTGGAACATATGTGGAAATTGAGTAATTGACTAAACACAAATTCCCACAAAGGGTAAAACTAGTGTAGTGTGAATTGAAAAAAGTAGAAGTCCCACATCGGATGGATCACACATTAGTAGTGTTTATATAGTGGGGGTGTACCTCTAATAGGGGTACATAATTAAGTGAACGAAGTAAGCACTAGAAAAAATATATATATTGATATATATTTTATTATTAGAAAGTGTTTTCTTAGTCTCCATTTTTGGTAAAAATATTTTGGAACACAATCTAGAATATTTCGGAACACAATGTGAAATATTTTGGTAGGCAATCTAATATATTTTAGTGCATGATCTGAAATATATTTTGATACTCAATAATATATTTATGTACCGAATAATATATTTTTGTACTCAATATCATATATTTTGATGCTCAATTTGGGATATTTTTGTACTAGATCTAATATGAGAATTACTTGCTCCCAAAGTTTCTCACTTATTAGTTGTGAACTTTCTCTATAAATAGAGAGCTCACACAGTGCATTACACACACCGAAATTCACAGTTGATGTTTCATGTGCTTTTCCTCTCTTCTCCCTCTTCCATCCATTTTCCCTGTTTTCCAATTTCCACTGTAAACATCCCCATTTACAGATCTAAAAACTCCATATCCATGTACAAGTCCATTTGACCAACAACCATCAAAAACATCACCATCAGGCCAACTCATAGTCCCTCTTCCATCTCTTTTACCTTTTTTCCAATTTCCAGTGTAGATACCTCCATCGTTCCAAGTTTGGGTGCCATTACCATGACGGCAATTCCCAGAGAACTCACCCTCATAATTTGGTCCTGATGGATGTATGAACAATCGTCCTTTCCCTGTCATCTCTCCATCAATCCAATCACCCTCGTATATTGATCCATTTGACCAAGTGTACTTTCCGTTGCCATGAGGAAGTTCATCCTTGAAGTTACCAACGTAGACATCCCCATTTGAATAGAATATCTCTTTAAACCTACAGTTTACAAGAAACAATGAAATCATAATCATAATACATGGCTGCAGAATAGAATGCTAAGAATGAATATAACAGAACCATACCATACATGCATACATGCATGTTGTGGTTTTTTTTTTTTTTTTGACAGGAACAAAATTAACTATTATCATTAATCAACCAATGTTCAATACAAGAAGGATAAAAATCAAAAATACGGTGACTAGCCCTAGAACAGTCCGCCGTAGCTAAACTATACATGTTGTGGTATTGAAAAAAAAAAAAATGGTACGTACTATGCTAGATACTGATTCTAAGTTCGAACAAACAAAGGAAGATAGAAGTATGGGAAACATATGCAGATAATTAATAAAAACCTAAATCCATATAAACCATCGTATGATGCCTCTGCCAACACAGAAGAGCATTAATTAATAAAGACCAAAATAATATACTAACGTTGCTACTTTCTACCAACACAGAAAAGAAACTACAGTACAGAGTAAAGTGATTTGCGTTTACCCCATTGCTGTTCGCCTTTTCTATTCTTTTAATCGTGTTATTTTTTTTAAGGAGTTTAATCGTGGTTATTATCTATACTTATACTATCTTTATTTATTATTAATTTTATTAGGTCTGCAGCATCTTAATCTAATATTTTTCCTCCAATTTGTTGTATTAAGAGAATATATTATTTTGTTACTTTTTAATTATACTCTTAAACAATCTTTTAAAAAAATAAAATTATACTCTAAACAAATTTTTCTATAAAAATTGTTATATTGTTAGTGTCAATGTGTCATTTAAAAAGATAAATATATTTTGTTACAACAATTTTCTTTTAAGGATATTTTGTATATTGTCATTTAATCAGATATGTATATTTTGTTACAACAATTTTCTTTTTGAGAATATTTTGTTACAACATCTATTATATTATATTTATTATATTGTTTTCAGACCAATCTGCAGCCAGTTATATTTTTATCCATTATTTTTTTGTGTTTTATTTCTTTGTTTAGGAGAATCAATTGCATCTTTATTAAATCAATTTGTTATTTTAGTAGTAAGTTGTGTTTTGTTTTTTCCTTTTTTAAGAGAACCAATTACATGTTTATTAAATCAACCTGTTATTTAAATAGTAAGTGAAGGGTAAAATTGACCAATAAAAGTCCAATTCAAAAAAGGGTCTATCTCCTTGATATATTGAACTAGTTGAAAACGGACACTTACGTACTCATCTCTTTGTTTTTTTTATTGTGCTAACGTTTGTAAATCACGAATTGTGTTATTTTTGAAATTTTGATTTTGATTAAAGGTATAATATTATGTTCGTGACTTTCAAATTATAACAAACTACCCAACAAACCATGTTTATTTATCTCAATAAATTTTTGACTTTCATAAAGTAGAGCATTTCACTTTTCATTACTTCTCAATGCAAAATTTATTAGTCTCTTTAAATAGTGACCCATGCAGTGGCGGAGTCAGAGAAAAAAAAATTGGGGTGGCCGTCATCAAAATAAACTAAAATATATAAATCATATCGCATACAACACATTTAAGTTGTAATAAACCAAAAATCGATCATTCAAAATTCAAACTAGATAATATATAAAGTTGATCATTAAATACTTAAAGTGACACTTTACGCTTTTCGAATTGTTTGAAATCATCAATAATTGACTCAGAACTGATACATGCACTAATTTCCCTTTCAATATAAACTGACATGTTGTCTGCTAGAAACCCAGGTTTCATCTTTTTATGTAATGAACAAGAATGATTGAAATTGACAAAAGAAACAATGTTAAGTGTACTAGCCAAGAAAAGTGGGTTTATTAAGGTATCGTTTAAAATTCTGCCAAATTCCAGTGTATAAAATAATTTTTTTTTTATTTTAAGATGGGGTGGCCATGTCTCCCCTTTGCCACCCTCGGGTTCCGCCACTAACCCTAGGGGAACTAGTTAGCATTTCCCTTAAATCAAACATCTTTCTTTTTTATTCAATTGCGCAAATTCTTGCTCCGTTTCTTGGAAACTTTCGTGATTCCAACTTCTCAATCCATCAGATTTTTCATATGTTTCTTTCAATCGGTTACGTTTTCGTTTTCCTTGTATGTAGTAGCAACTGGTCGGAGGGGGGGATAAAACTTTGCTTAAACAAGTCCTTAATAATAACAAGACATCTATATTTTATTGCGAAAAGAGTCCAACGAACTTCAATATTTAGCTTTTTTAAAATTAAAATATAATAAAAATCGATTAAAAAAGTTGGTAACGAAACTAGGGTATAACAAATTTCATATTAAGGACTTGTTTGATTTCCTTTTTAAAAACAGTTTTTTCCTTTTCTAAATCTAAAATTCAAAAACTCATAAAGTTGTTTGGTTAACCTTTTTAAAAATTGTTTCTTAAAACTGTTATAGAAATTGTTATTTTCAGCTCTTGGATATCTTTCGCTTTTGTTATATGATATCATGTCGTCTTTATCCCATATTTGATCCTAAAGGGAGAGCTTATCTAGGGAGGTCGCACCGTAGATGTCTTGTCATGTCAAATATGTAGTGGTCGAATTTGTTTATTGGGACATACCCAGAGGACTATATTTTTATGACGGTCCACCGCCCTACACACATGAGGCTTGTAAGGGCGAAGTGATTAAGTGACTTGCTTTTATTATCACGTCCACATGTGGACCGTCGCTTATGGGCAAGGTCCTTAAAGGATCTTTTGTTGTCGTGTCTTTTATTACACAAAATATTCTTAGAGATTCTCGGGAACCGTCTTAATATAATTTTGGAGCATGCGAGAACCCTCAAGTTTGGGCGAGCCACCAAGTAGCGGTGTTTGAACAAAATGGTGTGTTCTACATGGAACACATTGCCTTCCTCCGATGCAAGTTGCTCAAATTTACACATAGACTAAAGCAGTGGCGGAGGCATTAAAAAAGTCTTGGGTGGACCGCTTAAATAAACAATAAAGTGTAAACTTTAATATGTAAACACAATTTATGTCGTGATAAGTTTAAGCACAAAGTTGATTATAAAAAAGAAAAATTACACACCTTAAAAATTTTAAATAATTCTCTACATATTTCAAATCATCATTATGTCTTGAGAAATGAGAATTACGAAAAGGTAAGTAATCACAACATGTACTCTTTATAGCAAGTAATTAATTAGTGACCTGAATTATAGGTTTTTTGTGCATCTTTTTATAGTTTTATTTGAGTTGTCTTCAAGAAGAAATGTATAATATAGTTAATGTTGGAATATTTTATTATTTATTATATTCCAATATCATTATGTGGGCAAATATCGCAATAATAATTATATTAGTTATTTATCAATTGTGAGCCTTAGTTGATTAGTGATCAAATTAAGTAATAATGCTATTAGATTTCTAATTGGATAATTAATTAAATATTTAATTAGTTGATATGGACTCAATGAGTGGATGTCCGGATGGCCCATTAACGGAATAATGGGAAACCCTGATGGCCATCCAATATAAAAGAGGTTATGGTCCCCAATTCACCGTACACGGCAAACTCTTTCTTCTCCCCATCTGAAGAGAACTTCAGGCATAAAGGTACCGGTTGAGGAAGAACCAAATCAGCCGTCACTAATCCCTTCAGTTTGTTTCAGATTACCTCTCTCTGTTTATGGTTGTTATTGAGAGGGCTGCCATCAAAAACTTCATCCAGGTATTCCTGATACCTAATTCTTAATATCCTTGATAAATCAAACATGTCGTAGATCCGATCATAATCATGTTCAATGTTTTGTTTGCTTCGGCTATTGATTCATGATTATTGAACATGCTTTATGAAATCTGTTTTATTAAGACCTAAACTAGCAACTAACCCGTGCTAAGCACGGGCCCGTGCTCCACACGGGCTAATTCGAAGTAGGGTGTGCATCAAAGCACATTGCAATGTTATATGAATTGAGAAGATAAGAAAAAACTAATGATAAAGCCGACATTAATGATAAAAGGGAAAATTATTTTGACTTCCTTTGAGATTTTCTTTTCCTAAATAACACAGACACCGCTTCTAATTTTCCAAACACATCAATCTCTCTTCATATATCCATTTCAATAACTTTGTAAATATACAATTTAATCAGTCATTTTGGTTTGTTTGTATCAGCTTTCTCTTTTCACAAATAAGTTAAATGAAATTTTTTTCTCGCAATGGAAAAACAATAACAACATTTGTTTTTACCACCAAATAGAATCTAACATCGACAATTACAGAAGAGATCAAAAGAGAATATAGCACTACAACAAAAATGAGTTTAGGCAACGGGCAAAAATCGCGGCTAGAAGTACCAAAACCGTGGCATAAACCTTCAGGCCACGGATATTCAGGCGTGGTATATACGGCCGTTGCCTAAAGGGTTAGGCCACGGATTTTGTATTTTTAACCACGAACCCGAAAAACCGTGCCGGAAATGCATAAGAAGCCACGGTTTTTATGATAGACATTGCCCACGGTTGTTCTTTACGCGACGGTCTTTCTAATGGACTTTTGCTACGGTTTTTGGTAGACAACACCGTATAACCGTTGTTTATTGTATTAGCTATGCAATGTAAAATATTATAGACCACGGTATTGCTTAAAACTTTTAAGCTATGTTTTACATCCCCTTTTGTGTTTGAGACATTTCTTTTTTAAATATCAACAATCATCATATGTATCAAAAAATAATCATATATTAAAATTAGAAAAAAGTTACATCCTTAAAATTATTAGATACATCATATATTTCACTACATACAATAAGATAGATATCCAACTAATAAAGAATATTTACTTCATCTAAACAGAGAAAAAAGCCAGCAAACAATTTCAAATCAAAACAAATGTCCAATTCCATATTACATAGTAGCACTCGTAATTTGTCACCCAAATGGTAGTATCTCTGCAAAAAAAAACAGAAACCAATAAATAAGAACATTGCAACTCAGAAATAGATTGGATTAAAAACCATGTAAATAAACTTACAACAAGAAGAAAATACCGAGCAGTTTATTATAACTCCTTGAAAGCTCAAACCAAAACTCGAATGATTCTACAAAGTTTAACAAAACTAGAGGAATTATTCATCAAAAACATTAATCTTTATTTTATCTATCCATATAACTCCTTAGCATTTTAATTGTCAATCGATTTTTTCATACCACAAAACTTGTTGTAGATATAGGTATACACATAAGTCCTAACTACAAGATGATATAATAAGATGCCTCCAAAAAATAATTGGTTTTTTCATATAAAAAAAATCATACCCTTTCGACAATGCTTCGAGGATGAGTAACACATTCTTGTTTTGCTCTGATTTTACAAGGAACATAATTTGGAAACTGAAACAACGTCTCTATAGCAACCATCTCAGATGAAGTGTTAGGTAAACTCAACTGATGTGTTGACTCCATCCATTGGTACTCGTGTGATGGTAGTACATGAGAAGCCATCAAGCTACCATCAAATAATAAGATTACAAATTAGCGACCTGATGACTACTAGTTCTAACAATGGACACCCTCTTCAAAAGATTTGAAAAAAAAACACTAGTAATGAAAAGCAAAACATACTATTATTCCTCTCACCACTTAAATTGCATAACAAAGAGCCAAAGAATAGCCAGTCATTCACAGGAATTTAACAAAAATAAAAAAAAAACACTCACATAACTAAATTGTGAACATATAGTAGTGGAAAGATAATAAAAATTGAACACTTACATTAGGATAATAAAAATTCATGATGATAGGATATTATCCATGTAAGAACAATGTCATAAATCAATCATTTCAAATTTTGTTATAAACCTAATATAGGCAAGGTGTAGTGTAACTAGTACAAATCATCCCAATAACAGTCCTCAAATGACCCAAACTCTTAACAATGACAACTCATTTATCCATATACAAGATTACATAAATGAACTACAAAGAAAAAACACCATTTAAATAAATAAGCATAAACTTTCTATCAAATTTTTACACATATTGTGACTGATAGTAGCATCTATGGCCAAACCAAAACATATCCCAATCCTTATGGTTCTCTATATTGAAGAGAAGAACACACCATTACCAAATGACAGAATTGAAGATAAATTGTCCAAAAACATCTAAGTAGAAAATTTTGACTCACATTTCAATCAGTATCAACTTCGATATTGGCGGTGATGTTTTTCTTCTTCAACTTAGTACTGAGATCAATGATAAACACCTTACCCTTTCCTGACTCAAGTTTAAGTGATTTCTTGAACAGAGAAATCCATTGAAACTATCAAAAAACTAAGAGCTCAGCTCCTACAATAATCAACGATTAAAGCTAAAAACATCGAATAGTTAACAATTATCCTAACCCAAGTGGGTTTCATTAAAATTAAAATTATTTCAAAATAGTTGAATACACTATCCTGGTAAATTTTTTGTTTTGTTTCTAAAATGTAAAATATGCAATAAAACATAAGGATAGTTTGAGTGGTGCTGATTGTGAACTCGTGAAGATCTAAAATCGAAATTGTTTGTAGGAGTTAGATTATTATGAAGAATAATTCATAAAAAATGGAAATTAAATAAATAAAAATAATAATTAATGGGTCACTGAAATTGAAATTAAGAAATAGAAGGTACCTTGAAGAAACAACCAGAAATTGATTCGCTTGAAGGAAATTGAAGATTTGATTGAGGTGAAAATTCAATTAGGGTTCTAAAAGAAATAGCTTCAATTCGCTCAATTAGGGTTCGATTGAGGATTATGATTTAATTGAAGGGCTAGGGTTCGCAGTGAAAAAGAAGGGTTAGGGTTCGCTGGAGAAAGGATTGCGAAGAAGAAGGATTTGGTTCAAAATAGTGTTAGTTCTCTCAAAGGGAAGAAGGAATCGTTCGTGTACTGGGTGCGTGAGGGAAGAAGGATCTGTTATACGTGTTTTTCTAAAAAATAAATAATATATTTTTTTTAATTTAACTAACAAAAAAGACCAACACTTCCTTCAAAAAAAAAAAAGACCAACACCTTTAATCCTATATATAAGGGATAATCACTACCGAAAAAAATATATAAGGGATAACAATTTTGACTAACTATAATGAAATATTTTTTTGTTAAAATAATGAAATATTTTTTAAAATAAAACTAAAACATTTTTTTTGTTTTTTCTTCTATAAAAGATTTTTTTTTGTCAAGTTGTCTAGTTAGAATTTATTTTTCATAAAGAGAATAAAATGGCTATCGGGGGTTCAAACTCCGGCCCTAACATACATTTTGCAATATTCCTACCAATTTAAATAATACAATAATGGAAGAAAAAGTAATACAATAAAGATATAAAGTAGTTTAAATGAAGGCCAATGATGGAAGAAAAAGTAAAACCCGAAAAAGTTATAATTTGGATAATTAAAAAGTCAACTTTACCTAAAAAAGTCAACTTAAATTTTTATATTCTCTTTATATACTCCCTCCGGTCATATTTATAAGCAAAAAACAACTTTTTAGGTACATTGAATAACTAATGTATCTAGTTTATAAATGTGGTTAGATACATTAGTTATTCAATGTATCTAAAAAGTTGTTTTTTGCTTATAAATGTGACCGGAGGGAGTATACTCCCTCTGTTCCTTATTAATATGTTATCTTTATCTCGTAACAAACAATTGTTAGTTATTATCTTTTTAATTTATTTATTTTTCAGATATGTTCTTTTATTTTGAACTTAATTTTTTTAACAATTACGACTCATCTTATTTATAGAATTTAACTCTTAATGAAACCATTATAAGTAACAAAATTTTGTTTAAATTTAATGATAACAAGAAACAAACTTCGTTTAAAAAAAACAAACTGTAGTTTTTCAAATATATAGCATTAATTAGTTTTCTTATAAAAGATAAGAGTAATTGACAAAGGGTGTAATTGACAAATCGTACCCTTAAAAACAATAAAAATATAATTTATTTCAATGACACTAACGTTTGAAAATTATGAACGGTGTTTTTTTATGAAATTTTAATTTTGATTAAAACTGAAAAGATAAATGTTTGTTGTCTTCAAATTATAACAAATCAAATTAATTATGATGATATATTTCAATGATATCAATAATATAACAAAAAACATAATATAAATTCTTTTTTTTTAATAACACCAACAACAAGCTTTATTATAGAAAAAATTGTTTAAGGGTATTATTGAGATAATGAAAAGGTAAGTATATATAATAGATCGAGTTTCACACGCTCCCATGTCCCAAACCAATACCATTAGGTCAACCCAAGTGGGTTGTTTTTTATAATAATGTTATTTTTTAAGGATATAATAATGTTATTTTTTTAAGGATATAATAAAGTTATATTGTTGGTGTTATTAAAAAATACGAAATTTTATTATATTTATTATATTACCATTGTCATTGAAAACGATAAATATGGTTTGTTAAGTTTGTTACATTTAAAAGTCACAAATATCTATACTTATTATTTATATCTATATAAAAAAAATTAAATAAAATATCGTTTGTAATTTACACGTAAAATTTCTATAAAATATCATTGATAATCTACACGCATTAGCGCACAAAAAAAAGCGGAAAGATGGACACGTGACTGCCTTTCTTCCCGCTAGTATATATAGTATAGATTAGCGAATAGGCAGTCACTAACGTGACCATCTATCTGTTTTTTTTGTTACACTTATAGTAAGATAATAAAATATTTTTGACAAATAAAAATCAAGATAAAAATTTTTGTTATGGATTTTTTTTAGGAATTTTCTTTTTTTGTAGTGGCCGGAGTTTGAACTCCGAACCTTGCATATATTATGCATTGTCCCTACTAACTGAGTTAAGTGGTATTGACTTGGGATCTGAGAGTGTGCTCCTCCTCAAGGTCTCAGGTTCGATTCTCTCCGGTGCTAATTTTAATGGGTTAATTTAGTTTCTTCAAAAAAAACTTAGGAAAAAATTTCTACTATTATTGATTGATTGTTTATCCTATTATTTTGGATTATTTATATTTTAATAAGACTATTGAAAAAAATCATTTTTGAATTTTTATTTTAAATAATGTTATAAAATTAATAACATAATTTAAATGAAAGTTAAAAAGGAAAGAAAAAGTCAAGCCAAAATTTTTGATGTATTCCATTTATATATTAGTATAAAGGCTTTTGAAAAATTAACCCACGCTTTTGAAGTTTTAAAGGCTAATGTGGCCTAATATAAAGTAAAAGCGTGGTTAGAGGTAGGTCAGTCCACGGTTATTTACAAGTTGCATTCGAATAAGAAAATGCCACGCTTTTGAGTAGTGGTTTAAATATGCACGGCTAAATAACCGTAGCATATAAGGAATAGACAACGGTTGAGTAAATCCCACGCGAATCGATCCGTGGCATAAAAGGAATAGGCAACGGTTTTTTTCTGACTACTGAACAACCTGTAAAAACTTATCGACGCATCCAAAAGCGCTGCCTATTAACGCTTATGCCACGCTTTTTGAGCCGTAGTCTAATGTGTCGTTGCCTAAAGGCAAAAATGGTGTAGTGTAGAAATGAGAAATTTTTTGGTGGATGGACATTGTGGTTGATCAATGAAAAGGAAATAATCTTCGATATATCCGTTTTATTACATTAGAGTTTAAAAATTAAACCACCTTGACCCAGGAACAATAAGTTGGGGAAAATTACCTACGTGAAAAATGGAAAGAAAAATGGTCGAAAATTAAATGAGTTTCATACTTGTATGAAGAAGTTAATTGCTCAAAATAAATAAAATTACAAAGTTTAAACCATGTTATACTATAAAAGAAGTGCTTGTCAATATTAAACGAGTTTCATACTTGTATGAAGAAGTTAATTGCTCAAAATAAATGGAATTAACAAAGTTTAAACCATGTTATACTATAAAAGAAGTGCTTGTCAATATTAAATGAGTTTCATACTTGTATGAAGAAGTTAATTGCTCAAAATAAATGGAATTAACAAAGTTTAAACCATTTTATACTATAAAAGAAGTGCTTGTCAATTTGAGAAAAAAAAAGGAGGATTAATATTTAGTTAAAAAATAGAGCGGGTGTTTGTGTTATTTAAGAAGACCTTAAGGGAGGTTAGTGTAATTATATGTAAAAATATTTAAAATAGTAAAGATTTCATTATTGATAAAGATGTCGTTACGAGTCCCGTGTATAAATTGTACAACTGTATTATTTACTGTGATGACGATCGATCCATTAATTGTTTTTCGCAGAGGTTTACTTTTCATATTTTTTTGTAACCTAGTTTCGCGCCCGTATATGGGTTTTCTAGGTTGCGCCCGTAATTAGTGAATTTTTGTTATGATAGATTTGGGTCGATCCACTTGATCTGATTTATTATGTGCTATCCCCGTTTTTGGTTGTGCCTGAGTCAGGTTTAATGCCCTCAAACTCTTTATCTATTTCTTTTTATTTAATATAATTTTTCTTTTGAATAAGAAAAAATAATGAAAAAACAAAGGCAAATTATTTTTAGAAAAGAAACAATCTTGAAAATGTCTAATTTTTTGTGGATGATTACTTTTATTTTAATCATTTTTTCTTTTCTATGCCTATGCGTGTTCCAATAGGTTCTTGTGTGACCTTTACTTGAATTGAATCGGTTTAATCAATTGATTTCTGCTGGTTCCTCCTTGTTGCACGCTGGTGATTCATTAGGCATGAATTTTATGGAAACAAATAATTAGATTAAATCTTGTGTCCATGAATCTAGATAATTTGGTTTGGCTTCTTTTCAAGATATCAATATTGCATCCTTTGGATTGTATTTTATTTTTTTTCTTTTAGAAATATTCTTTTATGGTGAATATTTGGATTTTGGAAGAAATATTCTTTAGCATGAATATTTAAATTCAAGTGTCTGTAATTTTGTGAGATATATATATATATATATATATATATATATATATATATATATATATATATATTTGGATATGAATTTGGTTTGCTGCAGCTTTCGAAAGCAGGATACATTGATGAAATTGAATTCACATACTTGAAGTTTTAGAAGTAAGCCTTTTGCATATTTTGAATTTGTGAAATCAATTGTGTCTGCTCTTGGCTTTATTTGCATTTGATTGTCGGTTTCCAAAATGAAGATTTGAATATGGCACTGATAAATATTTGGATATTTTATCGTGAATTTGATGATTTGATTCTAAATTAAATCTTTTGGTCAAAATAATTTTCCATTTTTTATCATTTCTTGCAGTTTAATTTCTATTTGAAATTAGTGTTGATTCACAAAGATTTTGTACATGGAGATTATTTTGAGAAATATGAAAAATTAAGTTTTGTTATATATATTTGGTTGTTATATATACTTGGGGAATAGTTGTTGCCTTTACTGACTCAAAATATTATGAAGAAATTTTTAGTACAAAAAATAAGAATTTGATTCTTTAAAGTTTGGAAAATAATAATTCTAGTTTTGTTTGTTTCCTTTATTTAGGAAAATATTTATGCTAGAGTTATGATTTATTTTGTTTAAAGAATCATCCAGTTGTGTGTGAATCAATTATAGCATGAATATTTATTGACATATAAGATTCGATTTTCTTTTGGTTATGAAATTGAATATTTTTCTTATAGCATGATTACGATGTTAGAGTTTATTGTTATTAAGTTTCCTACAATAATATTTTGTCTTATCATGCATTTTGAAAATATTTCATGCTATGTTTGTTGTTGTTGTTATGCGATATATGTAAATGTATTGTTTTACACACATTGATGTGATTTGTGACTTGCATCTTCTTTCAAATTCTTGTGAATTTTTCTTCACACTTAAGGGTTGTTGAGTGGCCTTGTGGTTACTTAGCAACATAATGGATTAATTCAGCCTACATTATGTCAGTAGTGCTCTGTAAATTTAAGACCATTCCCATTTAATTTACCGTGAAATGTCTAGTAATTGCGGTTGTTTTGGTTGAAACAACATGTTGCCAAAGTAACCTCTGTTGTGTAGATTTGATTCAACTAAACTTACAAAAGATGTAGTATGGAATTATTCATGCAGGTTGTCGTCGGCCCTAAGGAAGGCACAACTTTGCCGGATAGTTGCATGCATGAGATAATAAATGTGTGTTGATTATAAAGTAATTTTCCATGTGAATAATAGGATACCGGAAGGTGACTATTGTTTGACAGGATCTATCACCTCATTTAATATATAGTAAGGTTATCTAGTAATTGCGGTTGAGACGGTTGAAACAATAATGTTGCCCAAAGGTGACTATTATTTGACAGGATTCATCACCAATGTTTGATTATTACATTGAGAGTACCGCTTGCAGTTAATTCCTAGCAATCCAAAGATTGTGTTTTAATGGTGCGCTTGATATCTTGTTAAAGTCTTTTATTTACAAATAAAGAAGCACGTTTCTTTAATATTTTACTGACATGTGTGATGATGTTGTGTTAGTGTAAACTTATTTAAATATTTAAGAGTTTACATTCACATATATTATGATAAACATATGACAATTATAAGAATTTATTCTTTGTCAAAGTAAATTGTCATTATTTGATCATTGCTGTAAAATACCACTAGCAATTGATATTGTTTAAAGACTTAATACTGATGGTGCAATAGGTATTTTGGTGAGTACTTTTGCTACTCTTGTTCTCTTTAAGCTAATATAGTTTAATGTATCTGCTAATTTAAGTTAAATTTTTTAACTATTAAAAGCTTTAACTTTTAGGAATTAAAGAATAATATTATTGTTCTTGGATCTAGACCTTAGATAAGGGTGTTGAAACTCACATTCTCTCACAAATTCAGAACCTAATGTGAGAATCAAGTTTGATAAGTGAGTATACACCAAATCTCATAGGTCACGTGAGATCATAATGCTGAAATATCATATGTACTAGAGGTGTTATTTAGGATGACAAAATTTTTGTCATATTTTCTTTGCTTAAACTAAGGTGCTTTTAAAGCAATATAGAGAAAGACAAGCTCTCATTGGAGAGTGGGTATTTCATGAAGATTATTAAGCAAAGAAAATGTAAGAAGCACATTATGTAAATATTTAATCTTGCTAAGACACTATAATTTCGACTATCTATGACTTGTTCGAAAATTCAGTAATTTCGACTATCATATGACTTGTTCGAGAATTCAGTATTTAGTATCCTCTTTGCACAATTAAGTTTATAACTATTTCAGTTAGAAATGATCATTTAAACGATCAATTCATAAAGTGTGCAAGTAAGGAAAAATTGAAGCAAGAGAAAATAAAATAGTGCTCATTCGGAAAATACCTCAAAAGATAAGGGCAAATAAAGAAAGATATTCTTGACTGACTTATGTCCAATGATGTTGAAAGATATATCAATTTGGAATGGACAAAGTCGATAAAGATTTCTTTATTCATTTTCTGTACTATTTTTTAGATTGTCATTAATGGATTGTTTTTGCATTTAAAAGACAATTTGGTGAATCATTGCTTTGATTAATTTTTTGTTTTAATTTCCATTTGAATGAACCAAGATATTTTACGTTTTTTATTTTATGATGATTCAATGTGTCTTTTAAGTTCAATTTATTAAAGTCAATTCAGTTATGACTTGTGACATTCTATAATATTTAAGGTTTTGAAAACTATAAATTTTTCGTCCCACAAATTAAGAAAATTTTGAGACATAAATTGTTAAGTTTTCTTGAGGATATTGAATTTGGGGGAGGGATATAGCAATAGAACAAAATTTAATGAGGAAGAATTAGTTCTAAACTAATTCATATAGTTACTATTATTATAGTA
Organism: Medicago sativa; assembly: GCF_051527215.1. Lineage (NCBI taxonomy): Eukaryota > Viridiplantae > Streptophyta > Magnoliopsida > Fabales > Fabaceae > Medicago > Medicago sativa. Next base: position 31,197,106 of record NC_140755.1, on the reverse strand, counting down.
TATTTGGATCTTCATGAGGACATTATTGTTTTTCCTCTCAATCAAGTTATTAAATTAATTCATATAGATCAAACTCAACACCCTCAAGAACTAGGGCTTCTAGTTTCATTAAGAATTGTGGGACAGTCATGATGCTAGTTTGCTTATTACTCCCTCCGTTTCAAAATACATGTCAAATTTTTGCAATGTGCACTATTCAATTGACTTACTTTGACCATACTTTTTTACTAATGTATAAATACAAATATTAGCATGTAAGATGTTGTTTGATTTGTCTCGACAAATATTTTCAAAATATTAATTTTTTATAATTTTTTAATTTTGATAATTAAAGATATTCACGGTCAAAATTGAGCATTGACATATGTGAAGTGGTTGACTTGGACATGTATTTTGAAACGGATGGAGTATAATTTTGGAGCTGCATAAGATGGATGTTAATACAGTATCTTTTAATAGATACAAAGTAGATGGTGCAAAATCATGAAATCCACTTATGAGTTAAGGAATTTGTCTCTTTAGTGTTACCACAAATTCTCATAAAGCAATTGTGTCATTTGGTTTTGAGATGATATTATGGAGAATTGTGGATTTAGTAAGCTCAGTGGGAGTAAATTTATATTTTGAGTTTCATGTGTCAATTATATTTTATTTAGTCAACGATAATAAATGTTTGTCATGTGAAACCAAGAAATCTCTAATAAATGTTAGTGATGAAAGATCTTTGGGACACCTCTTTTGTATTAGGCATTTCGATACTTAGAGATTCTTCTCAAAGTATTATTTAGATATCACAAAAGAGTTATATCAATATAGTTGAAAATAAATTGACATTAATGTTAATAAATTATAGGTGACATCAATCACCGAGAGAAACTTTTCAGTGTCAAATATTGCCCATTAGTAAATTTATGAACTTTGAAAATTAAGTAATTTCCTTCGCTTTGGCGATAGATTTTTTTTTTTTTAATTTTTGTGTATGATCATATTTATATGCATTTGGAAATAGCATATATAATAAGATTGTTTGACAGATACTTGAGCAATTCAAAGTTTGAATTGTTGAAAAGGCAACCATAAGGACTATTTAAAGAGAACAAGAGAGTTTATGCTCACATAAGAGATCTGACAATTTGGAGATCATTTATGTGTCAGACTTTGGTTTTTTGGATGTAAGTAGATAATACACATCCTAACTCAAGAAATGACTGTAAGTATTTATGTCACTTGGTTGCATATTGTTAAAAGTATTGAAAGACCACTCAAATTATATAGTGACATAATTCAGTCTTATAGTTATTCAACAACCTTTATAAAGTTTATTGCCTTATAGATTATTGTTGTTGAATGATAGAACATGTAGAGACAAACTTTATGCTAGCTATACCACTAATCAAAGACTTGACACCTAAGGTCTTTCATATGGTTGTCATTAAAGATGTCTTGGATTAGTGGGAGTCTATTTTATTTTATGTTTTATACTTTTGTTTTGTTATCGATACAGACTTTATGTTATGATTTTCTGCAGAAATAAAGTTCATGAGGTTATTTTTGTTGTAACCATTCTATATCATTTTGTGCAAATATTGAATTTGCAAACTTCAGTTTGATCTCACTAAAGTTTTTTTAGTTGGACCAGTTGGAAATAGGCATGATTTAGAGATCACATTGCATGAAATTTCCATGTCACTCATCCATATCGATCTATGTCATCAAGTGCATTGATATGGTGGTCGTCGGGGTTCCGTCACGTTATACGTCAGTGGCGACAGCCGCGGTGGTCCCATTATTAATGTATGAGGTGGACCAGATTGTAAAGTTGAAATCTAAAGATAAATAGCATTCAGTTGCGCGCCTAAAGAATTCTGATATAATTATTAAGATATGTAGCCCAAGTGATTATTATTTATTATATTCCAATATCATTATGTGGGCAAATATCGCAACAATAATTATATTAGTTATTTATCAATTGTGAGCCTTAGTTGATTAGTGATCAAATTAAGTAATAAGGCTATTAGATTTCTAATTGGATAATTAATTAAATATTTAATTAGTTGATATGGACTCAATGAGTGGATGTCCGGATGGCCCATTAACGGAATAATGGGAAACCCTAATGGTCATCCAATATAAAAGAGGCTATGGTCCCCAATACACCGTACACGGAAAACTCTTTCTTCTCCCCATCTGAAGTGAACTTGAGGCATAAAGGTACTGGTTGAGGAAGAACCAAATCAGCCGCCACTAATCCCTTCAGTTTGTTTCATATTACCTTTCTCTGTTTATCACTGTTATTGAGAGGGCTGCCATCAAAAGCTTCATCCAGGTATTCCTGATACCTAATTCTTAATATCCTTGATAAATCAAACATGTCGTAGATCCGATCATAATCATGTTCAATGTTTTGTTTACTTCCGCTATTGATTCATGATTATTGAACATGCTTTATGAAATCTGTTTTATTAAGACCTAAATTTCCAACAGTTAACTCATATAGTCGTAACAAATCGAAAACATACTTTATCTTGGCGCATATGTATGAAAGGTCATTTTTTAAACTTTATAATTACCAAATTATTTTGACACTTCCCTTTTACTTGTTAGGAGGCTGGATATGAAATTAAACTATGACCATTTGAGGATGCCATGTTTGGTGCTATATACAACACTTCTCAATCAGCTCGGTTAAGTGCCTTAGGCCTTTGGAGAGTTTATAATTTCTAGCATTTTTTGAACTACTATCTGTAATGATTGAATGTATTGTCTATCTACTAAACTAAATATGAAAATAATAGTCCATGTGTTTTACCATTTTGCCCTTCTGAGGGGCATTTTGGTAAATCGGTAAATTGTACCCCCCTGCCTATATATATGTGAGAAGCAACAAAAAAAAAGGGAGAGAGAAACGGAACGGGAGAAGAAACGGAACGGGAGAAGAGAAAGAAGGGGGAACGGGAACAGGAAAGGGAAAGGGAAAGGGAGGAGAATCGATTCTCCTCCGTCACAACTGCGGCGCCGGTGAGGAAGAGTAAGAGAGAGACGGTAACGGGAACGGGAGAAGAGAAAGAAGGGGGAACGGGAACGGAACGGGAAAGGGAGGAGAATCCATTCTCCTCCGTCACAGCTGCGGCGAAAAACGGCGGCGCCGGTGAGGAAGAGTAAGAGAGAGACGGTTGTATCCAATCTAAAGCCATGCATGTACAAGTCTTTCCCTCCGACCAGGTATCATTCTTCTTCTCTTTCAATCCCTAATTCCCCATATTATATCATTCTTCTTTCAATTTTAGTTTTCTATCCCGAATCTGTTATCTGTGTTTGTTGGACATATTTGATTCTTCTCCAATTTGTGGGATTAGGGTTTCGAACCTTTGAATTGGGGTTTTCTTTTTTGATTTAGTGAAATTGAATGTTTTGTGATGGAATTACATACATTGATTTTATTTCCTTTTTTTTTTCGATTGAAGGGTTTGATGGCATGGGAGAGAGGAACTGGAGAAGCAAAACTAGAAATTGATTGAAGGGGTTGTGCGTGGGATTTGAGAATGGGTTTTAAGGGACACTAAAAATTAATTTGGGTTTTTAATTTCATTAAAAAATAAATTTTTAAAATTTAGGATTTTTTTTGTTTTGTTGGTTGAATATGGATTTGTGATGCAGGGTTTGAATCACAGGCCAAAGACCAAGATTCATGTGGTTGGAACAGGTTCTATGAATTTAGCTGAGTATGCATCTGTTGTTGATCAGAAGGATTTTGATTTGAGCATCCCACTTACAATTCCTGGTGGTTTTGCTGTTGACCCTTTTCTTTCACTCATTGTATGTTCAACAATCTCCCACAGTCAAAGTTCTAAGGAATCCAAGCCAAGCCTTCTCGGTGAGTTATTGTAATTGAACAAAGATATAAGAGTTAATCGATCAATATATAGTTGTCACTGTAGAATTTGAAGCTTCATCCCCCACAGTTTTTATTACTTTTCTCTTTTATTGATCTTCCTTTGCAAGTTGCAACTATCATTTTTGTCATGATCTACACTCATAAAGTTTGTTGACTTAACTTTTTTCATCTTTCATTTATAATAGACACATGAGAGTTTATCCCTAACCTTATTTTTACCAGCTGAAATGTCAGTTAATCAGACTAAAATTGATAGTTGCATTTGGAGTTCCCTTTATACTATGGTAGCAATAGTATCTGCACTATATTGTTAAGCTGTTAAATCTTTATTGGTTGTATGTTCTGGTCTTCAAATACTTCCTAAGGGCTTATTTGCGCATTGATTTGCTTAGATCTGTAATTGACTTCAGAAGTTAGTGTTTTGCAGGATGGTAAGGATCGCATTTTCATTATGATTTGATTTTATAAATTGATTTTTTTTATATTTAGATGTTTTCAACCCGTGAGAAAGATGTTTCTGCCAAGGGTTTTGAGTTGTTTACAAGAGATGATAGTTATGTGAGCAAATCCAAGTCTACATTATTGTTGTTGAATGTTTTAACAAATGTTTGATCTTAAATAAATTTATGACCTCTAATGTGTCTGTTTGTGATCTATTGCATTGATTGTTGTTTCTGAAAGCTTTTTCTGGGTTTGTGTTTTTGGCTCAGATAATGCAAATGATGGGTGGTATCCTCCGGTGTCTCAAAGTTCATGTAATCCTGGCTTAGTAATGGCGAATCTAAGGAGGAGATCAGCTCCTGTTCGCACATTACTTGGAATCAACGAGAATTTGGCCTAATAACAGTGAGAATCTCACATTATTGTGTTATTTATAGAATGCTTAGTTGATTTGCATAGTACAATGGACTTTCCTGTATCAGTGTTAAGTTTTTTATATTTCCATGGCTTTTTCTTAATAGCAATTTAGAGGACTCCCATTTTTTTACATAAAAAGTGTTGATTATGTTTGTTTTTGTTTTTTTAAGCTGCTCGCGGAGGAGAAAAACTATTATTGAAGGGCCTTTATTCTGGATTGGCAGGGAACCTTGCTGGTGTCTTACCGTGAGATCCTTGTGGATAGCATGATATTTCAAACATTCTAGGTTTTGTATGTTAGTTAGAAATTTTGAAAACTCTAACTCGAAAAGAAGCCAAAAGTTATTGGCAAGCATAGGGCACGCACACACACACAGTATACAACTTTCAGTAGGATTTGAAATATGATTTATCTAATTCTTGGTTGTGATTTGTCTGTTAACTGCACTTATCATTCTTGATACTTCTTACAATCTATGGTATGGATCATTTAGCTATATATGGTTGTCTGGATCATGTTCTATTCTAATTTTATAAAAGGGGGGTTGAGCTTGACTCAACACCAACTATTAAATTCTCGGACCCTCTCCTTATATTAAATTTTGTTTGGAACAATAGTATCTTTTATAGAAACGATTATTTATTCTAAATTAAATGTTTTATGCATACTTAAATTGAAGGAGATATATATTTCACAGATTATTTAAGCGGTTTTCAAGAATTATTGTTCTATGCATATTAATATTGATTCATGAATCATACCTAGGTTTTTTCATTAACATCTTGTGTTGTTTTATTGTTTGTAGATTTTTCTTTAACGGTCCCTTCTGAGTTGGAATCAGTTTTGAGGTTGAAGACTGTTAACTACTTTGTTACAAGGAGGCCATGGCTTGGTATGTACAACGCTGCTAGCTACCATGGTTATTTACTATTGTGCTGTATTTTTTGCTTAGTCAGATTCACTTATAGTTTTTATGTGTTTTGGTTAAAGATCTTTATGGGGTTAATGTGATACCTGTTGTGCCATTTTGAAGTGCAAGTAGAAAGCCTCATGTTGATTCTTCCCTTTTTCGCTGTTGCTTATCAGATGAGCTGCTCTTTGAGGTATTGTATTTCACATGATATATGTAACTACACTATTTGGTCATGACTTTTTGATATGGTGTGAGACCAGTTACAATGTGCGGGAGTAGTTGGTTTGTTTGCGGTTGTATGCTCCTACTTCAGATAACTCATGTGCGATATTTGGTGTGGGTCTGTTTGGTCATTTTATGAAACAACGCTAGAAGACATTAACAAAGCTCTTCGTACACTTGAAACTTAAAAGAAGGCATCATTTTTACAATATTAAATTAAAAAATCATCTTTGTCTCTCACTTGCACAACTTATTGATGGTATTTAGTGCATTATCGTTGATTCTAACGGCTTTGAGAACAGAAACTGTTCTTAAAATAAGAAACAGAAAGGTTTATGGTTAAAAAATCATTATTAAATACAAGAACAATGTCTCAGAGAAATTTATTGAATACACCTTGCAGGTATTTGCTCGAATGACTTCATATGATATGGGAAAAGCCTCTTGTGTGTGTTGAAAATGGCGGTATACAATTCGTAACCCTGTATTTTGGCGCAATGCATGCTTGAAGGGTTGGCAGGTAATGTCATTGGAGGTTTTGAATATGGATCTTCTACTGCTTATAAGTCTAATTTTTGACTACAGTCTTTTTATGAAGCTCTCTGGAGCGGTTGAAAACTATAAGATACTTCAATCAAAATACGACGGCTCATGGCGGAAAATGTGGCTCTTACGGCCAAGGTTGCGATTTGACGGTAAGCAGAACTATCTCTTATTTCATAGCCTTATTTCCTGCTCTTCATATTGACTGGTTACCTTAGTACAGTGTGTCTAACTCTATGCATAAATACGAGGTCCCACATTAGCTGAATTGTTTATGGCTACAAAGAATATAATCATTCCCTATGTAAAAAATTTGTCCAATATATGCAGGATAATATTCTGCGCTACAATGAAGAATCAATCAAGAAAATGAATGGTTCTAATCACATATTTTCTTAGTCAGTGAAATCTCAACTGTTAGATAGTTCTCAACTGTTAGATGGCTTTGTTAATAAAATGCATAAATCTGGTGAGCCACATACTCTTAGTGTTACTGCCCAGGATATAGAGATGCCCCTTCCACCTTTAGCTCTCACTCCACTATGACATGGAATCAGGTAGGTTTGATTAGTTGATTAGTGAAAATATCTCTTTCGATAATGGCATGATCTAATACCACCTTCAATGTGTATATATGTTCCATTCTGTCAATTCTGAAGTCCTATAAATTCCAATTTTGCATCAAAAATATTTTAAAAAAATATTACCTTTAGGGTATTTTCCTTTTGAGGTTTAGTTTTAGACATGTTTTTCTCTTTTCTTTAAAGTATAAACATTCAGATGATTTATGCATTTCTTATAATTTATGCATTTCTTATGCTTTTTTATTGATGTCAGGAAGACTGTGCAATTTTTCCAAAGTATTGGCAGACTTGGTTGATACAATCAAACCTCTTGCTCAGAATCAAAAACGTGTAATAGAACATAGTCTGCTCTCATCACCTTTGCTAGCTGTTGTAGAAGAACCTGCTCTGCGCCAGGCTTTCAGCAACCTTATTGAAGGTGCTTTACTCCGAGTTAAAATGTTTTTAAATCTTCTCAACATAGATTGCATAGACTAAGTTACATAGCTTCCCACCTTGATACTTGGAACTGTTAATTAAGCCTGTGTTGTTATTGTAGAACTCTTATGTTAATCATGGCCACAGCTCCGACACTCTTTGGAATATTCCCATACGCGGGTTTGAAATTCTACTTCTATGAGGAAATGAAGCGTCATGTACCTGAGGATTACAAAAAAAGCATCGTGGCGAAACTCACATGTGGATCCGTGGCAGGTTTATTGGGCCAGACATTCACATCCTCTTGAAGCTGTCAGGAGGCAAATGCAGGTAACATGCTTTATTTGGTCTCCTGGAAATTATAGATGGATATTGAGTAACATGATACAAAGTTAACCTGACTAGGTTCAAAACCTTGCGGCATCTGAAGAAGCCGAATTGAAAGGGACTATGAGATCCATGGTTTTGATTGCTCAAAAGCAAGGCTGGAAGACCCTGTTTTTAGGGCTGAGTATCAGTTGGATAGAAGAATCATAGAACATTAAAGTAATTCACATGCTAGAACTGTTATGTATAACTAATTTTTTTTTTTGCAATTCAGGTTGTTCCATCTGCGGCCATCGGCTTCACCGTGTATGATACTATGAAATCATGCCTGAGAGTACCATCAAGAGATGAAGTGGACTAAGAAAAATCTGTCAACCATCCTCACATTAGGAATAAGCTCCTAACTTCTTGCAAGCTTCAACCTGGCTTCTTCTCATTCTATTCACATTGTTTTCACATATTATTTTAGCTACACATTGCATTCTTTCGGATTGTAAATAGAGATAGAGGTTATTATGCACTATACCAACAAACAATACCCTGATTCAGATCTCATTGATTTCATTAAAGTAGGAAATAGTTTCTATGTGGTTTAGACAGGACAAACTGTGTATGTACAATTAACAAATAAATTGCACTTTTTGAATGTGCAAGTAGAGGGAATGGTATAGAATTGTTGACATATAGTCACATCCTTTCACTGTGTTCAGTTTATCTATGCAGCCACTGAAGTTCTATTACATTCCAATTATTGTTGGTTATTTTGGTTCTAAATTCAACAAGCAATGCTCAATAATATATCCACATAACTGCTTTTTGTTTTTTGTAAATCTAACAAACATGTACGGTATGACAGAAAGAAAGAAAACTATATAGGTTAATTCTTTGTTATTTGTAGTCTAACAAACATGGACGATACCACAGAAAGAAATAAATAAAGAAAGAAAAAAAATGCTATATAGGTTAATTCATACATGAAACAAACTTTGCTTGATCTTCCCAAACAAGGATTTCAACTTCACACATTTGGGCAGCATACAAAACGATAGTGTCTACATTTGAGTACATTTTACCAACACTACAAATAATCTCCACAAGAACATTCTTCTTTTTGTTTTAGCTTCACATTGCATTAAATTTTATGTTGTTTAGACGGGACAAACTATGTATGTACAATTAAAGGATAAATTGCATTTTTTTAATGTACAAGTAGCGGGAATGTATTTGGTTTATTCTATACAACCACCATATTTCATGTATGCAAAAATCCTATTCAGGATTTAGTGTTTTGGTTAGTATATGACAATGCCAAACTCTTATAAGCCTAACGTAATAGTACTCTGCATTTTGGTGGTTCCTTCATTGGTCCTAATTAGTATCATGATAGTTATAACACTCTTTTCCTATGCTCTTTTCCTGCACCAAAGGTTTACAGTGCTCTACAATGCAACAATTCATTTATAATATATAGTTAGGAATTGTGCGGTATGAAAATTGCATTTATGAAGTTTGCATCTTCCCTAATTTTCATCATATATGTGCAATAATCCTATTATACACTTTTTCCTTAGAACAAAATTTCTATAAAATCGGCAAATTGGGATATGCCTTCAATATGCGTGATCCTTTAACAGGAGGAGGAATGACTGTGGCTTTGTCTGACATTGTTTTGCTAAGGAATCTACTTAAACCTCTGTGTAATCTGCATGATATGTGATTTTTAGAGAGAGAGCTAGAGATATGTGATTGAAGGGAGTAATTCAAATTTATTTTCAAAACCATAGTATTCTAAATGCCCATGGGTACCCGTGGGTAAAATCCGTCACGGGTATGGAGCGGGTACCCATACCCGATAATAAATTAAGTAAATTACTGAAATATCTTTATATATCATATCTTATTACTTAAAGTTGTTACCTTATTGAAGAAAATTTTACCGCCCACCTAAAAATCCTCAATAATAACCTATTTTTATTTTAAATTTTTTTAATTCATCTTATTAGGTTCACCGTTTCCACTTCATTCACATCATAAAACATATAGATTATCTAAGAATCATGAATTTCCTATGGATTATGTATGATTTATGAAATTTTGAAAGTTGATGTTTTTTGGTAATTAAAAAAGTTTTTATTTGTACCAAAAAATAAATAAATTCAAAACTCCATGGGTACCCATGGATACCTGAATACCCACGAGTACCCGTATAGTGGGTACCCACGAGGTTAGATTGACTCTGCATAGTGCATGGGTGGTGGATCAGATCAAGTACACAGTTCACAATTATTCTACTAAATTAACTTTAGAGTTATTGAGTTGTTGAAAGCCACTACTTTTCCAATGCACGTTTAGCCTTCTTAATTGTTGTCTTCGCTGCAACTTGCTTTGTATCTCTCTCTACAAAAAAAGTCCTTGAACATTTCATTTTCTAAGCCGTGATGCAGATAATTATGACTTATAATTATCTGTCATTTCGCAATCTATCCATCCGATATAATATTTTGTCAAAAAAGTAGCTAACCCCCGTGCGAAGCACGGGTTTGTAACTAGTTTTAGATTTTAAAAAAATGGTAGGGAAATATGGGAGTCGATAGGTAATGTTGTCCCTAACTTGAGCAAATTTTTTGTTGGATTTGAGTAGGATAATCTAATAATTGAGAAGACCTTATTTCTGATGAGTTTGTTAGTTACCCTTGTAGCAACCAATAACTTATAAAGAAATTAACTATTGGATATTTCGATGCATTAGAGTTTTACTGATTAAGAGTTAGATTTGAATTTGAGTTTAAGTTTTAGAGGTTATTACGTGGTAATGGAAAGTTGGTTAGATATTTATTTTTCCTTAATTGAATTGACATAAGTTGGATAGAAATTACTTCTCTTCGATTAGAGAGAACCCTTGAGCATATTCTAGTTTTGTTGATTTTAGTAATCCTTTTGTGTTGTGTGGTGATAAAGTTTGAGGTAAATAGTAGTGATACTTAGATAGTTAACTTGAATTTCACTATAATTTTAGTGCTCTTGGTGAATCTTGAATAATATGATGTGAGAAATTATAAATGTATAAACGTGAGACTTAAAAAAAAATACATGTAGTGTGCTGGCAAGATTTTAGAGCCTTGTTTCAACTTTTATATTGCGCTTTCAAACTAGTGCATGGAGTCTATGTGTTACGGTTTCCTTAAGTGTAGAAAGTGAGTTATTGGTACTCTGTTGGAATTCTTAATTTATAATGTGTTATAGCATATGTTTGCTATGAGTGAAACTATGATGGGTTGGTAGCTTTTATTTTCATCTACTTGTTTATTGTTGTCATAAATTTAGTTGTTTAAGCATGGTGTTGGGGAGTTATGGCTGATTTATTTGCCTTTATGATTCTTGAAGTTTTTCCTTTCGTTGATGAGAGTCTTTAGGGGAAAAACTTGTTTTTATTTTTTAATTTTATTTTATATTATTGTGAAGCTTATATGATTAGTGTCTGAAATACCTTATAGTTTAAGATATTTAAGCAATAATTAAATCCATTTTCTCTTGTGCTGTGAATTTCGAGGGCGAAATTCTTTTAGGGGGTAGAGTTGTAACACCCCAAATTTCTATTAATATATTTTTGGTAATGATTGTATTTTTTTTTAAATACTAATTTCTACATATTTTCCTTTAAGAGTTTGCCTGGGTGATTTATCTAGATTATTGGAAGTATTGAATATTATCATGAAATATACTATTTTCTTATATAGGAAAACTAAACTAAGAACGTTTGGTGTATATACTTAATTTTTTCCCAAAGCTTCAATCCAGGTATGGGGTGAGAGAGAAGAGTTCGAGATCATGAGTGTAAATTAACTGAGATGAACGGGAAAACCGTTTTTTCCAAAGTTTATTCGGGGCTCACCGTGACGGTTGTGGCCCTTTGAGAAAATAATTAAATTAACGTGCAAATTTGCAAGTGTGAAGTTAAAAGAGTAATTAGAAACTTTCTTGATTTAAATTATGTTGAATGTGTGGTAATAGATGACATTGTTGAATTAATATTTTGATTATGGTGACCATATGTGGCGAATTGAATGTTAATTTGATGTTGTTATTGATGAGTAAACATATACGAATTAGTGATGTTGATAATGACGATAACTATATTATTATAATGATAATTTGTTTTTGGTGAATAAGTGTAACTGTGTGAGACGATGAAGATAATTATCTGTTGATGTTCGTATGAAGATGGTTATTGGTGACTATGTGTTGTGACTATTTTGGAATTGAATTGTGACATTGTGTTTGTGAAGATTTTGGTTCTTATGCTGTAATGATAAAAAAAAATTACTAATGTGGATTGAGTCGATCTTGTATATTTTTCAAGGTTTTGAATATTATGTTTGTGATGTGATATGACTTTGACTTAACTGCTTACGTGTTCTTCTCATTTATTTTATACTATTACATGTTCTCGAAACTCACCCCTTCGTTGTTTGTGTTTGCTGGCTAGGCCCTGCGGTTGCGAAACCGTAGTTCTATAGGTTATGAGTCTTGGAGTCAAGCCTTCCATGAAGACTTGTCTTGTGTCGTCTGTTAATTTGGGGAAAAGCACCACTCTGATAGTGAACCATTGTTCCGACCCGCCTTTCGTGCGGGTCAGAACTTACCCAACAAGGAATTTCGCTACCTTATGACCGTTATAGTTACGGCCGCCGTTCACTGGGGCTTCGGTCGCCGGCTTCCCTGTCATCAGGTCACCAACTTCCTTAACCTTCCGGCACTGGGCAGGCGTCAGCCCCCATACATGGTCTTACGACTTTGCGGAGACCTGTGTTTTTGGTAAACAGTCGCCCGGGCCTGGTCACTGCGACCCCCTTTGTGAGGAGGCACCCCTTCTCCCGGAGTTACGGGGCTATTTTGCTGAGTTCCTTAGAGAGAGTTGTCTCGCGCCCCTAGGTATTCTCTACCTACCCACCTGTGTCGGTTTCGGGTATAAGTACCCTTTTGTTGAAGGTCGTTCGAGCTTTTCCTGGGAGTATGGCATCAATCCCCCCGAGCCAAGTTGGAGCATGCATGAAGGAGTCAAATCCGTCTTTTATTCTTTTCCTTGGCGCAGCTGGGCTATCCTGGACTTGAACCAGAGACCTCGCCCGTGAAGTAAATCATCGCACCTACGGTCCATCCAATTGGGAGAGAATCAATAGATTCCTTTTCGGGAGCGATTCATCCTTTCCGAACGCAGCATACAACTATCCATTGTATTGTGCTCTCCAAGTGTGCTTGTTTCCCTTTCTTCCTTACCATGACAATTATTTAGCGCATAGTAGGGCAGCGCCCAATACACCAGCAACTCCCATCATATGAAATGGGTTTAATGTCCAATTATGAAACCCGTGGAAAAATAGAATGAATCGAAATATAGCTGCTACACCAAAACTAGGCGCAAAGAACCAACCAGACTGACCTAGTGGATAAATCAGGAATAAAGAAACAAAAACAGCAATTGGACCGGAGAATGCGATTGCATTATAAGGGCACAATTGAACACCAACGGGTAAAATCTCCCTGTGCTTCAGGACCCCATAATAACAACAAAGAGTGTGCTAAACTTTTAGCAGGAGTAGAGACTGCCGCAGTTAAGAAGTTACAACCTTTCAAATAGGAACTTGTCAATCCATGAGTATACCATGAAGTTAAAAAGGTGGTACCTATGAACCAACCCCCCACGGCAAAATAGGCGCAAGGAAAGAGCAATAGACCGGACCAACCCACAAAAACAAAACGGTCCCTCCGTAACCAGTCATCCATAATATCAAATAAATCATTTTCATCTTTGGTAAATTTACCAAGAGCTATAGTCATTCATTGAATGATAAATCACTACAAGTGACGGAGATACACGATTTGAATAACGGAAAATCCAGTATTTTAAAATTGTATCTAAAATGACTGGAAAAGTGGAAACAAGACTAGATATAATTTGATCATTCTGAGTAAATCCAAAATATTTATAGACAGACCCAATCATTAGTTCCCAACCATGAGTTAAATGGAATCCTATACATAAATCAGTTAATAAAAGGATCGAAAAGGTTCATTGCTCCGGCCCAGAATACTATTAATCCGGCATGGGCTACATGGGCCCCCAGTAGTTTACCGGATAAATTGATAAGTCGGGCATTCCCGGCCCACCAAGCAAAACCGGTAGTTTCTTGGTCACGACCAGTTAAAGCTAAAGTTCCATTAAAGAGCATTTCCACGTGGTAGAACCTCCTCAAGGAATATAAGGTTTTCATAAACCGAATCCCATTGATGAACTCAAGACTTGTCTTGTGTCTTTTTCCCGTGTTTTGTGACACGGGTAAAAGGATATGCTTACTTATTTAGTTTTGTATAAGAAAACCATTGTTTATGATGTAAAAGAAAGTATTTTCAAAAGAAAAAGATTCCATGTTAATATTATTATAATTTTCAAGGAAGTGAAATGTGAATTATGTTTATATGAGTCAATGTGTATGTTAAATCTTGTGGAAAAATTTTTATTTGACACTCTCCACTACGAATCACTCTCTATTTTTTTAATAAATAATAGTAATAATTACTTTGGGATTTGGGGTGTCACAGTGGGTAGTTTTGCACTTTTCTTTAATAACAAGGGGTCTTTTAGTAATTTCCATACAGAAACAAAATATTGTTTTTAGGTGGGTGGATCGTGGCCCACCTCAGCCCATTCAATGCTCCGCCACTAGACTAAAGCATGAAGTTTTTAGAGTAGTCATAGGTGAAGGAAATTCAGCTATCCTAAACAGAATAAACGCAACAGATAAAATAATAAAATTCCCTTTAGTGGATCCTTATAAATGCTCATGATGAGGGATCAAATTATTAACTCTTGTGGTGAAAAACCTTTGAAGTCAAATTTTTGTATTCGATCACGAGCACCACTCAATATGCAACACCTTGATGGACGAAATTGGCAAGTGCATCAAATCGTAACAAGTAATAAAGTAGTAAATTTATCGTTCTCCACAAGGATTGTCGTTCAACTTAGCAATTATCAAAACTTATTTTAAAGAGGAAAATTAAAAGAGATTTGAATAGGTTTGCAGGGTTTAATTATCTTGCCCAATGCAAGATTAGGTTGATGATTCAGATGTTTAAGGGTGATTAAGGAATCCATGAATCCCCCCTTTTGTCTTTGTTCGAATTAACTTAGAAAACAACAGTTATGTGGTGTCTATTGATGATTTATGAAACTAGTATTTAAAACTCCATTATAGATCTTACAGCAACGTATGCTATGAGTTAACCTAGTTAAACGACGACGTTCCTTAAAGAAAATAGTATAAAACCCTAGATTTCAAACTTAAATTTCATTAACATAATCGAGTAATAAGTAATTGGTATTTGCAAGAACTAATAAAGAATTTCAGGTTGTCAACCCTACTTTTCAACTGCGAACCAATTTTACCGATACAGATTCTCAATTGAAAAAGCATTAAGAACATATAAATACAAATTTTAATCGGACAAAAGAAAATCATAGTTGAATGAAAACTAAATTACTTAAATCCAACAAATAAGAAGGGTTTCATCTTAGAACTCTAATTAAAGAGGTTTAGTTGCTCATGGCAACATACGTCATAACAAAACAATAGATATACACACCCTAGAGAGAACAAGACGAGAATGGAGATCCTCTACCTTGGAAATCTGATGCTTGACCCTTGCCTTGAACCACTAACTTTCTGAATGAATAAGAATGTGTGCAAGGGTCTCTCTTTATAGCATATGATTACTTAGGGTTTAAGAGAAGAAAACTGGCCTTTTTCAATTGTTTCAGCTTGAAAAACAAACAACGGTAAGTTTTTACCCGCAGCTGTGCACAAATGCATATGGGATGGCCGCAAGAGGCACATGTTATGTGCACATGAGGCATATGACGCAACCCATGTGTGCGAATTCATGTGTTTTCGTCCCCTTTTTTTTATCGTTTTTCCGCTTGGAAACTGCTACGAACTTGAAATTAGTTTTTTCACTTTATATTTCTTCAAATCCTTCTAAGAACCATTGGTCTTCAAAATTCATATCCTTGATCCTTCAGATGATGTCCTGATTTGTTGATTTACATGATTTCTCACTACAAAACACATACGGAGTTTCATGATTTAGGATAAAAGTAAATTACAATGACTCGAGTGAAAACAATATAGTATGTTATTCAAACCATAGACAACTCTAAATCTCATCTTATTTGTCTTCAAATGCAATGAAAATTACTAAAAACATAGCCAAGAATATCCTATGATGCTCTTTCATGCTCTTTCATCACGCCTCTACTCAGTCCAGAGGAACAATCACCTCCACTCACAATGCTAGCTGCTACAAGATGAAGGCTTAGAGAGAGAAAAGGGCACATTAGGGTTTCTGAAGTGGTATCAAGTTTTTAGCAACTATTGCTTCTACAGAAGTGTTCTATTTATAGAATCTCTTTTGTGCTCACTAAGTCAGGTATTATTAGGCTTATACAAGCCCAATAACCCATTTTCATGATCTATTAATGAATTACCTCCACTTACTAAACGAACCCCGAATTAGTCTCACTTATTTCTCTCGTTCAATTGTCCTTTTCATGTGTGACCTTGTAGGTTCTCTTAACATTGGTAATAATATTATATTACCTATTTAATATTATAAATAGTGGACGATATCTAGCAACACATCACTACTACCAAAGTTACGAGAATGTCACGTGATCTGACAAACCTTTATATGACAAAGATCTTTTGCATTGTTACCCTTTCTCCTTCATGTCTATATTGAACATAAAGCATAATATGTCACCCTTATCCAGTTCAATATTGGACCCTTAGACATTTCTCGTGTTATGTTAGAGGAGAAAATTACACCTACGTCACTCATGTACCTCACCATGATTCGTCGGGTACCCATCAATCAATGTTATAGTTATCCTATTATGGATGACGTTTGTACGATAACAAAGTACCCGACTCCTAGATCTAGGGTACACAATGGCTTCGGGTCGAACGGTGGAATACACCACTTATCATTATGGGAATGAGTTGTGACTTTTACATAACGTATTATGTAACATTCTCATGGCGGGCCAATTCAATATAAATATTGCTCTTAATATTTATATCTATGTGAAGACTTAATAACTCCTTATCAATGATCCGTGAGATGTGATCATCGGTCTACCAGCATAATAGTGTCTATGGCTTAATGTTATCCTTCTTCACACTAAAGCTTGACTACGGATGTAATAACTTCCTTATGTTTAATTGGGTCTCACGATTAAGTCACACTTAATGCTCCATTAAACGGACTAACTATTCTAGAGACTTTATTATTTTAACATATAAACATAATAAAGAAATGTATTTATTTAATAAATAAATATTTGATACAAGCACCATGTTCTTATAAATAATTATATTGATGATAACATGGTCGCTAATGCAACCACTTTGTAGTATTTACTATTGTTATGATGTGAATAGAGAAAGATTTGTTTTCTTTAAGTCACTCTTGTTCCTCAAATTTTGGTTTATACTCTGACCTTGTCCAATTTTTATCTCAGCTTTTTCTTAAATTTGTATAGGTGAAGCCCTGGCGTTTTTGTCCCTTGGGAAGATTCACTTACCCGAGCGAAGCCCCAATTTTTTTCTCATTGAGAAAAGCCTGAATTGTTACTCATTTAGAGGATTTGTTTATGTAGGAAAAACCGCGAGTTTTTGCTCGTTCGACGAATTCATTTATCTGGATGAAGATCGAATTTTTGCTCTTTTAAGGAGGGCTCATGTCCAACATTACTTGTGGCAAGTTATTCTTTGTGTCGCTCTTGATTCGTCTCTTTTTAGGTCAGAGCCCACAATGAGTTGCCTTGACAAGAAGAGGCTCGTTTTACTTAAAGGTCAAAGCTCACTGTTTGGTAGCCTTAGGTTAGATCCCATTATCGTGTTGACTTGTATCAGAGATCGATATGGGTTAACTTGAGTCAGAGCCCACTATGGGGTTGATTTGGGTTAGAACCCGCCATAAGATTGACCTGTTAGATGGCGAGTTTGGATGGCTTGGCGGCAATTTTGCAACAGAAGAGGTATGGTCAAGGAAAAGTTTGTTGGTCTATATGGCTAGATGGTTATCAAGATCGGGGGGGGGGGGGGGGGGGGGGGGGGGGTGAATAGCTTTTTAAAAGATTTTTGGAGATTTGATAAAAACGGATTTTGATGAAATTGACTAGTGGAATTTTTGCTCGAACAATCACAGTCAATGAATCAACAAGAAGAAAATATATGTGGTATAAGATTTTATCTTAGAATTGAGAGATTCACAATACAAATCTTTTTACACAATCAATTATTAATAATCCTTGAACAAGGTACAAAACAAAACACAATTTCAAACCAAACCTATGTGAACAAAATTACTATGCTATCAAATCAAAAACACAATGCAAGTGTAATTGAAGAATTGAATAGACTTTGCAATCAATTGATCTAAGCAAATTGTGTGAAACCTAACTCAATGAATTAGGTTAATTTTCAATGAAAAACAACTTAGATCAATTCTAGCAATTATCCTATCAATTATTCAATTAATCACAAGCAATATCAAAAAGTAAAAGGATAGGGAAAGAGAGAGAACATCGGTGTTTATAGTAGTTCACCCTTTTTCATCCTCACTTAGGGCTACGTCTACTCTACTTGATGAAGTACGTCTTCACCAAGGTCATCCACTATGTAACAAATGTTGATTATAATGTTTACAAGAGTTCCTTCAAATTAAAGCTCTAATTCTTCAACTCCTATGTAAACTACTCCCCCAAACTTCAAGTACCCCTTGAATTTGGTACTTCTTGAATCTTCGGATCCTTGAATTACCCGTGCACTCCTTCGAACTCTTCACTCGAGTCTTCAATGCTACGTCCGGCAAACGAACCCCCTTCGACTTCAAGAACGGTTAGAAAGACCCCCAAGTCCTTTGGAGGTGGAATGAGATTATTCATTTCCTTTGAAGCCTTATTAAGCTCAATCAATCTTCTTGAGAGAACCAACTTACAATCCCTACTAGCACCCTCGAGAATCTATACACTTAAAGAACAAAGTGATTACAAGAAAAAGTGTTTAATCTTGAAGAATATATGAACAATGAGTTTTTGAGACCTAGAGAGAATAATTGCAAATGATAGAATAATTTGAAGTTGAGAAGAAAAAGTGTTTATATAGTAAAGGGTGAGAAGACACAGTTTTCGCACCAAAACAACAGATGGAATCGATTCATTTACCTATTGAATCGATTCAGACATCAGGAAGGCTAAATCCAGATGAAGGAAAGTATATGAATATTGATGCAAGTCAAGAGATATATGAAACGATTCAAGCTGCCCAGATGGATGTTTGAATCGATTCAAGATAACAATGAATCGATTCAGAGGGAGTCAGAGAGTTTGATGATACGACTCAAGAAGGAATGATACGATTCAAACATGAATCGATTCATACACAATGTGAATCGATTCATACAAAGTCAAAAACTTTTTTGAGACGATTCAGACAGGAATGAGTCGATTCATGTGAAAACAAGACACAAATGAAAGGGTACCAACATGAACAGTTACAAGTTGCTTTACTAGGGTGCTTTAACATAGTCTTAACAAAATGAAAAGCTAGACTAACAAGATCTAAACTAAAACAATCAAAGATACAAAACCAAACATCATCAAAACTATAGCTAGAGGCTTCAAAGTTTTACCGTGACCAGGACATTATTAATTTCGTTATCACTAGAAACTATGAAGTATTAGCTATTGACTCTTCACACGGTAACTCGGTTATCTTTGATCATTCAAATTCGTCATAGTCCTTTGTAGTTCTTGTACTATGCTCCACTTTATGCTCTCATTAGTTCTAAAATAACTTGCATTCATCATATGTCGGATATCATTAATTTAAATCCAATGAAATGTATGTAATAGAATCAACCAATATCAAACATGGTCACCTAATATCATCTCCAACGTTCCATAAATAAATGATATATAAGCATATTTGTTATCAATATACAAACAAAATGTTAAGTGATCATTAAATGTACATAACATATTGAAGTTGCCTAGCTATAGTCACCAACTAGTCATTAAAGGCCTACAGGGATCGTTCAAAAGGCGATGAAAATGAATAACAAGTAAATATCAAAAAGGAACTAAGAGGCCGAGAATACAGAGGATTACAGCTTGATAGTCTTCCACTCTATTAATGCTATACTTTTAGAATAAACTTTGAATCACTTGAAAGAATGCAACAAAATATAACTATGTAAAGCAATCTAATTGAAACACATATGAAATTATTCAAAACTATAGCAATATATTAGGAGAGTGGAGATGAAGGAGAAACAAAGACAAGATAAGAAGAGAGAGTTTATATTGTGTTGGAAAATGACTCAAAAATGATGCATCCTGGAACTGTCAAAATCGGCGCCCGAACACTGTGCAATCGGGGCCCGATTTTGAACTAATTCTGAAGGCCTGTGATACTGTAAAAATCGGCGCCCGAATGGTATAAATCGGGGCCCGATTTGTTGCGCTGCAGAAGTTAAAAAAACGGTTTTTTCATGGGCCGGTTCTGTTCCGTTTGGTTTTTTGAGGGATGCTTTCCACTATAAATATAAACCTTGTATCAGATGATTATGTGGTGTAGAAAAACAAGGTTTAGAAGCCAACATACAAACTAGGGTTTATAGAGAAATTCTCTTGGCAACAACACTAGGGTTGGGATTGTTTTGATTCACCTTGAACAAAACACTATTAGGATTGAGTCTCTTGGTCACGGGAAGAGGCTGGGACTGAGGGTAGAGTTAGGTTTGAAGACTAATTCTTGTAACCTTCAATATCTCTTTGTAAAGAAACTCATATCATTATAGTGGAACGGAGAGCTGCTCTCTCCCCCAGAGTAGGTCATCATTAGACCGAACTGGGTAAACAGATTCTTGTGTTCTTCTTCTTCTTCCTTTATCTCTTGCTGTTTATTTTTGTTTGAATTATTTTTGCCATCCGCTTCAATTGATTGCTTGGTATTAATTTGCTCCACGCATCAGTTTTATTATTGGTATGGTTTTCACAACGAATTCACAACAATTGGCGCCCACCGTGGGGCAAAGGTCAAATCAATAACCAGGTATCATGGGTTCGAAGTGGGATATTGAAAAGTTTACAGGTAGTAACGACTTCGGGTTGTGGAAGGTAAAGATGAGGGCAATTCTAATTCAACAAAAGTGTGTTGAAGTATTGAAGGGAGAAGCACAGATGCCTGCACATCTGACACCTGTTGAGAAGACGGAGATGAATGATAAAGCGGTCAGTGCTATCATTCTGTGTCTTGGTGATAAGGTGTTGAGAGAAGTATCAAGGGAGACTACTGCTGTGTCTATGTGGAATAAACTTGATTCATTGTACATGACCAAGTCCTTGGCACATAGACAATGTTTGAAACAACAACTCTACTTTTACCGAATGGTGGAGTCAAAACCTATAATGGAGCAACTGACGGAGTTCAATAAGATTATTGATGATTTGGCGAACATAGATGTAAATCTGGATGACGAGGATAAAGCCTTGCACCTACTGTGTGCTTTACCTAAGTCCTTTGAGAATTTCAAGGATATTATGCTTTATGGCAAAGAGGGCACTATCACTTTGGAGGAAGTTCAAGCAGCTTTGAGAACCAAAGAGTTAACCAAGTTCAAAGAGTTGAAGGTTGATGATAGTGGAGAAGGCTTGAATGTCTCAAGGGGGAGAAGTGAAAACAGAGGAAAGGGGAAAGGCAAGAATTCCAGGTCAAAGTCTAGGCCAAAGGGTGGTGATAATAAAACAAAGTACAAATGTTTTCTTTGTCACAACTATGGTCACTTCAAGAAGGATTGTCCGGAGAGAAAGGGCAATGGAAGTGGTAATCCATCCGTTCAGATTGCAAGTGAAGAGGAAGGTTATGAGAGTGCTGGAGCACTAACTGGGACAAGTTGGGAACCTGAAAAGGGTTGGGTCTTGGACTCTGGGTGCTCTTATCACATCTGTCCGAGAAAGGAGTACTTTGAAACTTTGGAGCTGAAAGAAGGTGGAGTTGTTCGCCTTGGTAACAATAAGGCTTGCAAAATTCAAGGTATGGGTACTATCTGTCTCAAAATGTTTGATGACCGTGATTTCCTTTTGAAGGATGTGAGGTATATTCCTGAACTTAAGAGAAATTTAATATCTATAAGCATGTTTGATGGTCTAGGATATTGTACTAGAATTGAACGTGGTATGATGAGAATTTCTCATGGTGCATTAGTTATAGCTAAAGGGTCTAAAATACAAGGTTTATATATTTTAGATGGTTCCACTGTTATAGGTCATGCATCGGTTGCTAGTGTAGACACTCTGGACATAACTAAACTGTGGCATTTGAGGTTAGGTCATGTCAGTGAGAGGGGTTTGGTTGAGCTAGCTAAACAAGGTTTGCTAGGGAATGAAAAATTGAACAAACTAGATTTCTGTGATAATTGCACATTAGGCAAACAACACAAGGTGAAGTTTGGGGTGGGTGTGCATAAATCTAGTAGGCCTTTTGAGTATGTTCATTCGGATCTTTGGGGTCCAGCATCAGTTAAAACTCATGGGGGAGGTTCATATTTCATGTCTATTATCGATGACTATTCTAGAAGGGTATGGGTTTACATTCTGAAGAATAAAAGTGACGCTTTTGAAAAATTTAAAGAATGGCATACACTTGTAGAAAATCAGATTGGAACTAAACTGAAAGTGTTGAGAACTGACAATGGCCTGGAGTTTGTTTCAGAGCAGTTTAATGAGTTTTGCAGGAAACGAGGTATAAAGAGGCATATAACCGTGGCATACACACCTCAACAGAATGGTCTTGCTGAAAGAATGAACAGGACCTTGTTGGAGCGTGTGAGGTGTATGTTGTTGGGAGCTGGACTGTCCAAGAGTTTCTGGGGAGAAGCTGTTAGTACTGCAGCATATTTGATTAACAGATGTCCATCAACAGGGATAGATCTTAAGACACCTATGGAGGTTTGGAGTGGGAGACCGGCAGACTACTCTAATTTGAAAGTTTTTGGAGCTTTAGCATTTGCTCATGTGAGACAGGACAAACTTGATGCTAGAGCTGTGAAGTGTATTTTCATGGGTTATCCTGAAGGTGTGAAAGGTTACAGACTGTGGAAGATGGAACCTGGAGGATCAAAATTTATTATAAGCAGGGATGTTACTTTTGATGAGACCCGCATGGGGATGAAGTGCAAAGACCTGGATACAAGCTCAGAAACAGGGATAGAGAAAATTCAGTTTGAGGTGGAGCCTACCACTGATGAAAGGGAAGGGGAGGATCAGACTCCAGTACCTGATGAGAGTGAAGGCCAAGAAACTATTGATCCTGACTATCAGCTAGCAAGAGATAGGATAAGGAGACAAATTAATCCACCTGTTAGATACGGTTATGCTGACCACATTTGTTATGCTTTGAATGCAGCTGAAGAATTGCAAGACTCGAAACCAAAGAACTTCAGGGAAGCATTAGAAAGCAACGAAAGCAAGGATTGGTTGAAGGCAATGAATGAGGAAATGCTTTCATTGGAAAAGAACCAGACTTGGAAACTTGTTTCATTACCTAAGAATCAAAGGGTAGTGGGAAGCAAGTGGGTGTTTAAGAAGAAAGAAGGTATACCAGGGGTCGAAGCACCAAGGTATAAAGCAAGACTTGTAGCAAAGGGTTTTACTCAGGTGGAAGGGATTGATTACAATGAAATCTTTTCACCGGTGGTAAAACATTGTTCTATAAGGGTACTTATGGCGATTATTAACATGTATGATCTTGAGTTAGAACAAATGGATGTGAAGACCGCATTTCTACATGGAGAGTTGGAAGAAACTATCTATATGCAACAACCAGAAGGTTTCGTAGAAGATGATTCAAAAGTATGTCTGTTGAAGAAATCTTTGTATGGGTTGAAGCAAAGTCCAAGGCAGTGGTATCGTCGGTTTGATGAGTTCCTAGTAAAGGCTGGTTTTGTGAGAAGCAACTATGATAGTTGTGTTTACATGATGAGGAGGAATGAGAAAGTCATTCTCTACCTTCTCCTTTATGTAGATGATATTCTTATGGCAAGTTCTGACATGCAAGAGATTCAGAAGCTCAAGGAAAGATTGAATGATGAATTTGAGATGAAGGATCTTGGTAATGCAAAGAGGATACTTGGTATGGATATCATAAGGGACCGAAACAAAGGCGAGTTGTTCTTATCTCAGCAAGGTTACTTGAGGAAAGTGGTGGAGCGGTTCAGAATGAGAGATTCTAAGGTCGTTGGCACTCCTCTTGGTCATCACACAAAGTTGTCAATAAAGCAGTGTCCTCAATCCGATGAAGAGAAAAGCAAGATGGAGGGTACTCCCTATGCAAGTGGGGTTGGAAGCATCATGTATGGTATGGTTTGTAGTAGACCGGACTTATCCTATGCAATAAGTGTGATAAGTCGGTTTATGGCAAATCCGGGTCAAGTGCACTGGCAAGCTTTGAAGTGGGTTCTGAGATATTTGAATGGGACTTTGAAAGGTGGTCTGAAGTATACAAGGTCACAACCAGGAAGGGATGCTTTGGAGGGATATGTGGATGCGGACTATGCAGGTAATGTAGACACTAGAAAATCTTTATCAGGATTTGTGTTTACTTTGTTCGGTACAGCAGTAACTTGGAAGGAAAATCAACAATCAGTTGTAGCTCTTTCAACAACTCAAGCAGAGTACATAGCCCTTGTTGAAGGGGTCAAGGAAGCCATATGGTTGAAAGGTATGATTGGAGAAATGGGGATTAGTCAAGAGTGTGTGAAGATACATTGTGATAGCCAAAGTGCCATTCATTTGGCAAATCATCAGGTCTATCATGAAAGAACAAAGCACATTGACATTCGTTTGCACATTGTTAGAGACATGATTGAGACAAAGGAGATCATGGTGGAGAAAGTGGCATCGGAAGAAAATCCAGCAGACATGTTCACCAAATCATTACCGAGATCAAGGTTCAAGAATTGCTTGGACTTGATTAACTTCATTGAAGCTCTTTATCAGGATTTGTGTTTACTTTGTTCGGTACAGCAGTAACTTGGAAGGCAAATCAACAAGCAGTTGTAGCTCTTTCAACAACTCAAGCAGAGTACATAGCCCTTGTTGAAGGGGTCAAGGAAGCCATATGGTTGAAAGGTATGATTGGAGAAATGGGGATTAGTCAAGAATGTGTGAAGATACATTGTGATAGCCAAAGTGCCATTCATTTGGCAAATCATCAGGTCTATCATGAAAGAACAAAGCACATTGACATTCGTTTGCACATTGTTAGAGACATGATTGAGACAAAGGAGATCATGGTGGAGAAAGTGGCATCAAAATCCAGCAGACATGTTCACCAAATCATTACCGAGATCAAGGTTCAAGCATTGCTTGGACTTGATTAACTTCATTGAAGCATAGATGAAGGTTGGAGAGAGCAGCAAGGTGATTGATGGTTAAATTGGCATCATCACCATTTTGGAGTCAAGGTGGAGAATTGTTGGAAAATGACTCAAAAATGATGCATCCTGGAACTGTCAAAATCGGCGCCCGAACACTGTGCAATCGGGGCCCGATTTTGAGCTAATTCTGAAGGCCTGTGATACTGTAAAAATCGGCGCCCGAATGGTATAAATCGGGGCCCGATTTGTTGCGCTGCAGAAGTTAAAAAAAGGGTTTTTTCATGGGCCGGTTCGGTTCCGTTTGGTTTTTTGAGGGATGTTTTCCACTATAAATATAAACCTTGTATCAGATGATTATGTGGTGTAGAAAAACAAGGTTTAGAAGCCAACATACAAACTAGGGTTTATAGAGAAATTCTCTTGGCAACAACACTAGGGTTGGGATTGTTTTGATTCACCTTGAACAAAACACTATTAGGATTGAGTCTCTTGGTCACGGGAAGAGGCTGGGACTGAGGGTAGAGTTAGGTTTGAAGACTAATTCTTGTAACCTTCAATATCTCTTTGTAAAGAAACTCATATCATTATAGTGGAACGGAGAGCTGCTCTCTCCCCCAGAGTAGGTCATCATTAGACCGAACTGGGTAAACAGATTCTTGTGTTCTTCTTCTTCTTCCTTTATCTCTTGCTGTTTATTTTTGTTTGAATTATTTTTGCCATCCGCTTCAATTGATTGCTTGGTATTAATTTGCTCCACGCATCAGTTTTATTATTGGTGTGGTTTTCACAACGAATTCACAACATATTGTATTCTTCAAGGTGTATTAATAAGTAAATTTAGCAAGTATATTAAATTTGTAGCCAAGTAAAAATACATATAAGTTTGTCTCAGCAGGGATTGTGAAATTCCTACTTACTAGTGCGAGTTTCAATTAGAACTAAGTAACAAAAGGGAGGGGCACAATTATTGCCGTTGACGTTGTGGTGCGTTAATAGGCCATGCGCATCACACCCCACATTTCTTGCCGTTGATGTTGTCATGGTAGTAACAAAGAATTTCAATAACATCGTAAAAAGTCAGATAACAGACATAATCATAGGTCCTTAATCAAAATATAATGACCAAGTGACTATTATAAATATGATGACGATATTAAACTGATTTGTTGATAAAGTCAGATTATAGTTTGCTACTGTTGTGATATTGCAGTTTCTTATCATAATTTCCAAAAGAATGAAAAACAAGTGCAGAACTGCTAACCTGAATAATTCTCACTCTTATTTCAACAAGTATATAATCATGTTGAAACCCATTAATATCTCTCACATTTGTATATTTAAACGTTACATGATATATGAACCTCCAATCTAACTCAAATGAACTAGTAACGTAAAACCCGTAAATATGCTTTTGCCAACACAATCTTGTTAATTAAAAAAATGCAGTATGTTGTTACTATACACAGTTGTACATATCACCTAACAACCGCATTAAATTTTACCGTTCCATCATAGCAGCTCGAGATTGAGATAATAACTATACCTAATAATGTTTTTATTTAACTTAGGCAATTATAAGTAATAACCTGGAAAAGATTTAATTGAGCAGAAAGAGTAGCTGCTTCAGTTTGAAGAGTATGAATTTCCTTTCAAGCTCAACATCTTAACAAGCTTTCTTCTCTTTCGACTGCACCACAGATTAACGATTTGCTAGAATCTTGCATGATTTTATCTGTGTTCACCATGACCAATATTAACACCTAGAACCATCTCTACAGTGGCGACGATGGTGAGATCCTATTTTAAAAGCTTAAACTGGCCCCATTGCGGGAAAAAATGGTTTTAATTTTGAACTTTTTTCTTTCTATGCAATGGTAGAGATTTGAGCTACATTGGTAGAGTTTTAATTTTGCATTAAAGTATAATTGTCTAAGCAAAGTTTTAAATTGTCAAAAAATTAAGGTGCCTTATTTTTTTCTCTAATTCTTAAGAAAATAGTTCAATTGTAATGAACTTTTGAATAAGCTAGTCAAAGGTTGAATTACGAAATACTTCCAATGATTTGTAGTGTCCTTGATTTTTGTAACAAAAAATGTGTTTATCACAGGGACTTGAATCACGCAAACTTGATTCTTTGGTGAAATAAATCCTTTGTTTTCGTGGTCAAAACTTCATAAACACGCAAAACACCCGGGTGTTTAATTTGTTTGAACCTGCATTTCAACTTGCTTTCTCAATTCCTTCACAAAAAAAATTTTGCTTTCTCAATTTGTTAGTATCGGGTGTCCGGTTTATGTCATTATATCGTTTCATATACCAAGACTGCACTGATAGCCTCATTGGAAACAGATAGATATAGGAATATCATTTCGTCTTGTTCAAATGGGTAGGCATTGGGGGCTGAGAAAGTGCCCGCTTTATATTTGAGAAGACTTCTTGACACTCTAGAGACCATTCAAAGGTTGTTTCCTTTATGAGAACAATAATGTGTGGTGGGCCGAGCAGGCTTTGAAACATGATAGGGTTGTCAACATTGCATTGAGTCTCTGGATTCCTCTCTTCATCTTTGCAGAGACCATATCTACCACTGCTTTGCAATTGTCTAGGTTTACTTCAATGCCCCGTTCGGTGAGGTAAAAGCCTAAGAATTTCCTGGTCCTCATGCAAACATGCATTTTTGTGGATTAAGGCGCATTTTGCATTTACGAACTTATATTTGGTTTTTGAATATCTCACTCATCATCTTTGGTAAGTGGCTTCGGTTATTTTAAGGCCGAACAACATGTCCTATTAAGATTCGAGTAGTCAACACACATGCCTCCCTTATTATTAGATTTCTTGACTAATAAAACATTTGAGAACCAAGTAGTATATTATGCTCTCAATTACTCATCAACCTTTAAGAGGCCCGAGATAGCTTTCATTGTTACTTCAGCTTTCTATGGTGACTACTTCCTCCTTTTATGAACCTCACAGGCGGGTCAGCTTGCTAACAACAAAAATATGGCAGGCCAGTTCAAGATCTATTCTCGACATCTCATCAACAACCCATGCAAACAGATCAGCGTTGGCCAGGAGGCATTTGGTAAGGTCCTTCTTGACTTTTTTCAGATATGTCGGTCCCTATCTTCATGGTCTTTGTCTGGTCCTCTCTCAATTAGAATTCAACAAAACTTCGATATGGTTCTGGGATCTGTAGCTTCTTTTTGCATTCCAAGATGATGGCTTCATCATCTTCGTCATCATGATATATTAGTTATGTATCCAGACGAGCGTCAAACTCATCCAGATTTACATCACTTGCATGAGGTCCCTTCTTCTATGTGGCCTTATCTTTATCCTTACGGTCCTTGTTGTACTTCTCGAGTGATGCCATGCAGATATCATGTTTGGCCTCAAGGTCATCGAAGACAGTCACTGCAACATCTCATTGAGGCATCTTGTAATATTCCACTCGTCAGTATTGGAATTTTACTCATCGAATGTGTGTTAGAGAATAAATTCCCATGAAAGATTAATGAAACAAAGGATGTGATCGTGCAGTGACGATCAAGCACACGTTACCGGTATCAAGTTAAATGCGTTTAAGAAGGAAGGGCATTTTAGTACTTTCAAGTATGGAATATTTAAGCAAGTTAGGGCCAAGATTCTCATTGTTTTTCATGTTACTTCTCTCGCTAACTTACAAGATCAGAATTCTTCCTCCTACTTCTCTCTTAGTTTCGATCCCAACCTTCCATCCTTCACTCAATCTTTTCTGATTTTGTCACTCTAGCAAGATCAAGGGTTAGTGATGGGTTTTACACGGTGAATGCATCAAGAAGAGCATGATTCAACATTCTTTCAAAGTGGATTCTCAAACTAGAGGCTTTGCATGTCCTAGGGTTGGGTTAAGAGTAGAAACTTGGAGTGTGCTTTAAGAGTTGGTAAACTTACAATTGGAGCAATTGGAAGCAATTTTGAGAAAGAGAATCAAAGATAGGGTTTTGTTGATTGAGCTTGAAGATTGGGGAAAGTTGGAGCCTAAAATCATGTATGTTGCAGAGATCTTCTATGTGAGTTCTTTGATTAGATTACCTCCCTTTGGGTTTGTGTGATCACTTATGAAAGAAAATATGAGATTCTAGTTTATGATTTTCCCTCCTTTCTCATGCAATGTCCACTAATCTTGTCAATTCTTGCATCCTTAATGTTGTTTTAAGTGTTCATATGATTATTAGGGTTGATATATGCATTGAATCATTGAATTTGAAGGTTTTTGGAAAAAAAATGTAGTTTTCACATTTCTGCACTGTCATGGCTCGCCAGGCACGCCAAATCTCGCCATGGCGGGAATCTGGAAACAGAATACCCTTTTTTAACTGGATGTCGCCAGGGTGAGATGCGTGTCGCCAGAGGGAGATGTATGTCGCCAGGGCGGGAATGGCAGCACAGGAACGTGTAAATGACTCGTTCTGGGTAAGCAACGACAGTTTTCTGTCCAGTTTTTCAATGGTTTATTATAAATATAAATCCCTCCAATCCAATGGTTCCTTGTCATTGTTCAAGCCATTCTATAAAGATTAGGAAGCAAGTATTAAGTCAAATTGGTGGAGCATGACACGCGAGAATAAGACGACAAGTAATACGCTTGGGTAGCATATGATCTCTAGGCATTGGGGAATATGTAGAACCTCGACCTAGATAGTCGAGAACAACAAGATAGCATGTAACCTAAGTTCATTAGGTATAAGTCATGTATGATTAAGAACAAGCAAGTAATGATTCACCGCAAACGAGTAGATTACGGACTCGTGGTGGTCATTCAAGTAATGATAAGTCTGAGCAAGCAAGTATAAGTATAAGACCTTTATGCATAATTAAGACTTTAAGCAAGATGTAGGTGTCGTGTCTCTCCGTTATCCACGCCAAGGGGGATACGAGAGGTTCACGCCAAAGGGGACGGGATACGCTCCGTAAGGTAGGCCCACACGACACTGAGGGAGTCCGATGTACCTTAGCTAGGTTTTCATCGGTAAAGCAAGGGATTTTACTCGGGGTTACTCCACTCAATACACTCAGTAACATGAACCAAGATAATGTTGTTTGTTACACGCTAACTTCTAACATAAAGAATGATTATGAATACGACTATGTTATGCTATGTTATGAGACAAATACAAGCTTATACAATAGAACAAGTCATGAAGACATACTGTCGACGATCTTAGTGCCTCCCCGATCGTCCAGTTCAGGATCGTGTTATGAATAAGCTAAGGTTAGGTCTTGATGTGTTTGTCGTATCTTGACGTAGCGGTCTTAGGTTCCCTTGACCGCCATGACATGTAAATTATATGACAAGACTTGTAAGCTAAGATAAGAAGAACCTTATGACGGATCTAGTATGCACGACCATCTAGGTAAGCATGTTCCACACACGTATAATCAACCGACAGGTTGTATTGTAGACACGTGGTGACCCTAGGTTTCCCCCGAGGTTACCTATAGCCTAGGATTAAGTAGAACTCACTGAGACATTATGTCTCATCCCAATCCTTATATGTTTCAGATCAGCAGGTTGGTTAGGAGGGTGTAGCAAGCTTGTGGCCGAATGGATATTCAGCAAGGACTCGTTCGTACCCGCTGCAGGATGTTCTTACGGATTTGAGTGTTTTACTATGTTTTGGATAGAAAGGGTTGTATTACTCTATGTACGAACGTGAATTGTCGTGTATAATATTCATTTGAGGTCTTTTTGTTGTAAATTTTAATGTATCCAATACAAAAGATAATGCACATGCTAAACTTTCTAGATACATTTAGTGTGGGCGTTATACATCTCCTTTTCATTTGTAGTGCAGACGAGACAATCCAAGTTTAACAAGTGTGGTTCGACCAATGATGCAGATGTAGGTTGAAGGATAGTCCACAACTATAAATTGACTTTTCACGGTCTTTATGGTCTTGTTTTCTCTAAAGGTGACAAACAAATACACGAAACCCCACAGTTTTGTTGAGGAATCAATGAATCACGTGAGGTTACAACCATTGTACCGAGTTAAGTCTCTCTCTCTCTCTCCCTATATATATATATATATATATATATATATATATATATATAAGTTTGAGGGTTCAAAAGTGGATGACATACACAATGTCATAGGAACCTTGATCAATCAAAATTTGACGGATGTCGTAATTTGCCATCATAACAAAGGGATGTAATGATAGGGAATCCCATTTAGTATGTCCTCATCACACAAAGAAATGAGATGTCTCTTCTTTTTCCTGAGACTTGCTACGACGTTGCATTTCTCCTAAGAAAACATCTTTTTCAACTTTCTATTCAAGGAATTGGTTCTTTATCATTAATTTCTTTGAAATCCTCCTAAAATATAGTTTGCTTCAGTCGAACTTTCTAGTCTGAAGCCTGAAGCAGGGATTTAGACTCATGGTGTCGACATCAAAACCCTCAACAGTCCATAGGAAGTGTTTCCTTTCCTGGACCGTAGCTTCATCGTCGGCTACTATGACGGGAATGTTCTCCCATTATGTGACCATGTTCCTTATCCGCTCCAACACCAAGAAGATGTATTCCCACTCGTGGAACATTACGCATAACACTGAGAGTACTACCAGGAAAGTCTTTGCATCTTCAATTTTCTCCTTTTTAGGGCCCAAACATTATTTGTTGTTTCCTTTTTCTTCATAGAAGAATACTTAAGGCGTTGTTTGTGGTCTTGTAGTCAGTCCTCGTCATTGGTGAACCTATTAAGTTTCCATGTCTAGATCATATCTTCAAAATAATCTTTTAACTTTATGCAATCGTCTGTCGTATGGGAGGTAAATGATGGAACCTACACTTGTTGGACTTGTCGTTCCCCATACATTAGAGGCGTTGATGGGAGTGTATTTTTGGTGGTACCTTCTTTATGATTTAATAATGTTATCTTACTTCACAATAAACTTTGACTATGAAACCTTTAAAAATAATGTATGTATGTTTAATGCAATCTTATGAGTAAGTCATACTTATGTTTTATTAAATAATAAATGAATTTATTGTTTTTGTTGTTAATTGACGTTAGTTTTTGTATTAAATGGACTGAACTTTTAAAATATGTGCTGGAGGTTATTGATTTGGTTATGGTTAATCAAAAACTTTGCACTCCTTTAATTACAAAGATGAGTGATATTTGTATAACCATTTAGCACAACTTGTATGACAACTTTCTTTTTCTCTTTTCTTATTGGTTAAAAACAATAGAGAGAGAAAAAGAAATGGAGAGAATAAGATGATAATGTGAGTATGAGAGAGATAGTTGTCAAAAGATTGTCCCTAAATAGTTGTACAAATATCATTTCTCAATTACAAATTAGTTTGCAACACATTGCAACCATCAAGATTTCTCAAAACAACAAAATAATTGCAACTAGCAGGTTGTTGTTTGGACACTCGCCCGCTGTAATTGCAACTAGAAGGGAAAAGTGGGAATGGAGGGGCCCATCATGCACTTTTCTCGTGCAATTCTTATTCACTTATGGCTGTACATGCCTTTCTCGATTTCTCTCCTAATTGTATGCAATCAGGGAAAATACTTGCGTACCATAGTAGTTGGGTACCATTGTACCATTGGCCAGTCAAATTTTGACACATGTCAGAAATCTTTTAAAACCAGTTCTTATAAAAACCGGCTTTAAAAGTCTAAAACGAAATAAAATAATTTGGATAATATCTAAAATTAAATATTTTATGGAAGGTCTTATAAACCCATTTGGGAAAGTAATACCCCAACCATTTATATTAGAGCCTAATTATAATAATATAATTAGAATGAGAAATCAAATTAATTGGCTAAGAGAAACAGCATATTGGTTTCTAATATTTGAAGATAATTATTCCACATATTGGGAATATGAAAACTTTGCAAATCTTTTAAGCCTTAAAATACAAAAGTTTATACATGGCTAGTAAAGGTGTAAGTGAAAATATACAAGATATTTTTGAAAACCTAACAGTACTTCAGAAACAGTTAGATAAAATAGTAGAAGTTCTACTAGAAAAAGAGTTTGAAGAAAAACTCAATGAAAAATTATCTAACTTAGAAGAAAACCAAAAATTGTTAGATGAGAAACTTTGTGTTAAAATAGATGATTTGATCGATCTATTAAAACTCTTACCTATAAGAGATAAATGTCTAACCCTAGAAGAATTACAAACTTTTGTCAAGATATGGTAGAAATTTCAGAAAAAATTGAAAAATCAGAAAAAGAAATTAACTTCTTCGCGCCATTATCCTAAAAATGGACGAAACAGAAGAAGAAATAGCTAATCAGCTAAATGAATTACAAACATTAATGGCTTCCCTAGACATTAATAGGAAAAACCAAATAACCGAAGAATCTGATGACGAAAACAAGTTTGTTTACGATTTTGGTTCAGAGAGTTCTTTTAGCATGGAAGAAGAACCACAAGTAGGGCTTGTGAAAACCAATGAGCAACCAGAATCATCAGAAATGGGACGTAAAAGAGGACGTCAAGAGGATAGTGAAAAATTTATTGATCAACAAATCATTCAAAATAAAATGGATGAAAGAAAATTTAAACAAATACCACCTAAATATATACCTACAATAAATCGTCACAAAGAAGATAATGTTTTAAACATTGATTGTAGTGAAGATATTAAAAAGGAACTAAGAAGTTGGTATCATGATCACATGGTAACAATCCAATTAGATCCTACATTAGGAAAACTAAGTCCAAAAAGTATTTTTAACTACTTAAAAACAAAAACTATAGGAAATGCTTGGAGTTTTATGTCTGAACAATCAGACTCAGAACTTCCATCAACAACCGAAGAGGTTATAAATCATGTCTATTCAATTCTAAAAAAAGAATTCGTAGGTTTTGATGCGCCAGAAGCAGAAGCAGACCTAATGAATACAAACATCCATAGAATCTTTAATCTAAGAATCTGTGATATGTGTTATGTTGAACCATTTATATGTGAGTTTAGCAAATATTATTATGCAATATCTCCACAAAAGAGATTACAATATAATCTTTTAGGATTATTCTACAATAAACTTCCATCATCTGTAGGAACAATAATGGAAAAAATAATTCAAGAACATCTAGAAGTGATCGTAGGATTAGACGATACTCTAGGAACAAGGATAACTGCATTGAGGAAGTGGATATCCGAAAAATGCATGGAAAAAACTGCTAAAAGAGAAGCAAAAATAAATGTTTGCTGTGATAGAATTCAAGACAAAGTAGGAAACTACGGTTGTAGTAAACCTAGAAGAAAGAAAAAGAAAAAAGTTTTTAGGAAAATAGACCGCTCTGAATATAAAAGGAAAAGAAAATTTCCTAAGAAATTTAATAAACAAAAATACTTTAGGAGAAATAAAAAATATCCTAAAAAGAATTCATGTCCTAAAGGAAAGAAAACATGCACATGTTGGTTGTGTAATGAAGAAGGACATTATGCAAATGAATGTCCTAAAAAGAGAGATTCTAAAAAAGAAACCTTGAAATTAATTTGGGAAGTAGGTTTCGAACCAATAGAATCAGATATAGATTCTGACGAAAGTAGTATTTTTGAATATACTACTGAAGAAGAATTTGAAGAATGAGTAGAAAAATTTTAAAAAAATGGAAACCCTAATGCAACATTTATTCAAATAACATTGAATAAAAAGAAAATTATGGGTTATATTGATACTGGTGCTACTTTATGTTTTGGTAGGAGATCCATAATAAAAGAAGGTTGGATTAGACTACAAAAACCAAAAGAAATTATCTTTGCTGATAAGAAAAGACACCAAATATGGTTTGTTCTAAAACATGTTTTTATAAAAATTGAACATAGATACTTCTATGTAAAATCAATCTATGAACATGATTCTGGAATAGATTTGATAATAGGGAATAACTTTTTAAAGTTATATAACCCTTTTATTCAAAAAACTGACACTATAACATTAAAATGGTTTGATGTCAATAATCCAAAAGAAAGTGAATTTGTTACAACAAACATTATAACAAAAAATGAAATTTTAAAGGCAATTTCAGAAAATCTTAACATACTTAGATGTATGTGGGATAAAAGAAAGTTTTACTTAATAACTGAACAAAATCTAGAACATCGTCTAGATCAAGTTTGTTCTGAAAATCCATTGGATACTATAGTAAACAAAATACAAGATTTAATTGTTGTAAAACTTAAAGATCCTAAGAAGGAAGTCAAAGCCTTATACAAGATCCCTTACTCAGGAGAAGATAAGGAAGAATTTAAAAAAGAAATAGCAGAACTATTAGAGAAAGGATTAATAAGTCCTTCTATTAGTCCACATTCAGCGCCAGCTTTTTATGTCAGAAAACATAATGAGATAAAAAGAGGAAAAGCTCGAATGGTGATCAATTATAAAAAACTTAATGAGGCAACTATAAGTGACTCATATAAGTTACCAAGAAAAGATTACGTTTTTGAAAAAATAAGAGGATGTAATTGGTTTTCATCTTTAGATGCAAAATCTGGATACTGGCAGTTAAGGTTGTCAGAAGAAACTAAACCTTTAACAGCTTTTAGTTGTCCAGAAGGACATTTTGAATGGAATGTTTTACCATTTGGATTAAAACAAGCACCATCAATATATCAAAGATTTATGGACAATACTCTTAAAGGTCTTGATCATATTTGTTTTGTATATATCGATGACATATTAATTTTTACTAAAGGAAGTAAAGAACAACATGTTAAAGATGTTATGACTGTTTTAAACAGAATAAAAGATAGAGGAATTGTTCTATCTAGAAAAAAGTCAATACTTTTAAAACAAGAAATCGAATTCCTTGGTCTTATTATAAGAGAAGGAGGAAAACTCGATTTATCACCGCATGTTCAAGAAAAGATTTTACTTTTTCCTGATCAATTAGCGGATAGAAAACAAATCCAAAGATTTTTGGGATGCTTAAACTACATTGCCAATGAAGGATTCCTTCAGGATTTAGCAAATGATAGAAAAATTTTACAGAAGAAGATATCTGAAAAAGTGCCATGGTCATGGACACAAAAAGATACTGAGGCTGTAAAATCTTTAAAAGAAAAATTAAAAGTTTTACCACAACTATACAACCCAACAGAAAATGATTTTTTGGTTGTAAATGTTGATGCAAATCAGTTTACATGGGCTGGAGTTATGAGAGCTCTACCTAATGGTAAACAAAAATTGGGATTAAATCTCAATGGATATGTTGAGGATGAAACCCCACAACAATCCTATACCATTGTGGGCGCAACCCCACAGTTAAAATCAGATATCCCTAATGGGCGATCAGATAAAACATCAGTTTCAACTGATTCAAAAATTGATTATTCAAGTAATAACATCCGAATTAAGGATAAAGATCTTGTTTTATGCAAGTATGTTTCAGGTTCTTTTAAAGATGCTGAAACAAGATATCATATCAATGAGAAAGAAACTCTTTCTTGTTTAAATGTTTTAGAAAAATGGAGAATGGATTTAATTCCATCAAGATTTTTATTACGAACTGATTCAACTTATGCTAGCGGATTTTGGCGCTACAATTTAAAAGTTGATCATAAACAAGGAAGACTTGTTAGATGGCAAATGCGCATCCAACAATTCTATCCTTATATTCAACTAATAAAATCAGAAAACAATTGTTTTGCAGATACTCTGACAAGAGAATGGAGCAAGCTCTAAAAGTTCTCTACAATAGCTTGAAGCAAAAAGATGAACAAATTGAAATTCATAGCCAAAAGCTAAAACAACTCTCTTCAGAGAGGGGGGAGATGATTAAAATGATCGAAAGCCTAACCAAGATCATAAATGTTGAAACTTCAACAACAACAGAAGAACCAACAAAAAAGACTTTGAATGAACAACAAAGTTTTTCATCAACATCTTCAGCAGGCTCTATGCCAGAAGAAGATACAAAAAAGTCATGGGCTGACAAAGTCGAACAAGAAGATGAAGAGTCAAAAAATGGTTCAGACCAACCAAGCGATGTTGTCAATCCACAACCAGCAAAGAAGGTGTATGTCATCTTTGATGGTCCAATGAAAGGCATCTACAACAACTGGGCAATTGCAAGTCTCCATATTAATGGCAAAAATGTCAGACACAAAGCTTATCCAACAATGGAAGAAGCAAAAGAAGCTTACAAGGCCTCCTACAAGGAAATGGCCATAGCAAAAGATATTGGCCAACCATCAAAAATGGAATCTAAAAAGAAGGTTTCAGTAGGATCAATTATAAACCTCCAAAAAGAAAAAAACAAGATAAAAACCATTGATGATTTCATGGGAAAGTGGAGATGGCTAGCCAACTTCAAGGAAGAACTAGCAATTGAATGTTTTTATCCAGTTAATACCAAACATGGGGTAAAAGCTAATACAGTTCCAGGAATATCCAAGGAATTACTTAAAGAATTCTATGACTATGGAATGCTCAAGACCGTATATCTTGAGGAAAAAGAAGGTTATAGATTTCAAGAACTTGCTGATCTTCCAAAAGAAATCGGTGATACAGCAAAAAGATTTAATGACTTCCTTGCCAAAGGAAGAGAAATATTTCTCCAATTCGAACAAACATATCCATGGTTCGAAGAAGAAAATAATCAGATGGCTGTAAGACCAAGAACAGCTATAAAGATAGGTATCTCAAACAAAACCTATCTAGAACCAAATGCAACAAGTGTTGGATGGACATTAATCTCATTTGTTCAACAAATGAAACGTTTTTATGACTATTTAATCAAATATGGGTCATCCATTATCAATTATAAAGTCTTATATGTTTCAGACTATTGTTTCATGGTCTGTGATTCAAAGAAAAGGTCTCTACAGAGCACCTCAAACAAACACTTCAATTCGAAGAATTATTCTCAGGATTCGAAAATGGTCTCCATAGAATTCCAGATGAAGTACAACAGGAGTGTTGCCAATACTTCTCAACCTATAAAGGGCATATCTGTAAATGGTGTGCAAAAGACAAAGTGTCGGCAGAAGAAAACAAAATACCGACAATTCCAACAATTGGAGATAAGGCAAAAGAAAAAGCCTAGACACGCGTCATGTAGATATCATGATGTAATAGTGAAAACTTATCATCTGAGTCAGACGGGGTCCACTTAGAGATAAGAATCTTATCACTTTAAGTGATAATGCGTTTTCTTTTTCTTTGCGTGTTTTAATTGTCTTTCTTTTTTGCTGTCATGGATAAGGACATGTGAACTACTTGTAAGTCCTATCCTCCTATAAATAAGAGCCTCGATGCTCACTTGTAAATTACAACTTAAATCAATGAAGTAAGTACCTTAGTTTATGAAAAACATTGTGGGAAAGGGCTTCGCAGGATTTGAGGTTGTCATAACCAAATCAAAAGATTTTAATTCTCAATATCAATAATCGAAAGATTATTTCAAATCCAAAGGATCGAAAGATCAGAATTATCAAAAATCCAAGGCAAAGTCAGGTATGATTTTAAATATTTTAAATACTTTATAATTTTTACATTTCATAATGGAATATAGTATGATAAAAGAAAATTCATCTGGTTTTATGGCAGATGTATTGATAGATCATATAGAAAAGGTAGATTTTACCTTAAAACCAGAAGAAAACTTCAAACAAAAAAGTATTTTTTCTTTAATAAAAGAAAAACTATCTAGAGAAAACATTCTAAAATATGGAATGATGATAGGAGAAGTTCCTATACCAATGGAATCAACAGATGGATCTGTTGTAATATCTATGATTGATAAAGAACAAATAAACGAAAGGTTAAAACACTTATCGTTAGAAAAAAGACAGAAGATAGGATATATTCATATATCGACTATCCAGATAATCATAAAAAGTACTTTTATGAAAGGAATAAATTCAGAACTAGAACTTCTTATTGAAGATGCTAGGTTAGATAAAAAACATTCACTAATAACCCAAGGTGAAGGAAATTTAAAAGGTGGAAAAATAAAATTTGATATAAATTTACAAATAGGCTTAAGTCTAAATGATATAGATCTAAATAGATCTTTAGTAATTCATTATAAACTTAAAGACCAAAAACTTATGAGACCAGGAAATCATCCTTTTAGTATAAGTTATAAAATGAATTATGCACTAAGTAACTCTCATTATAGTGTAGAGTTTAGTGGAAGAGAAAAAATACAAATAGATGAACTATTTGCACCATTAGTAAAACTAGAATCGCCGATTCTAAAACCATTAAAAAGATCAAAGTCTATCATGACAATAGAAAGAACACCTCTCTTAGAGCAAGAGGAAAATACTAGTGAACCAAGGTTCCTACCACCAAGAACTTCACTAGACAGT
This sequence comes from Medicago sativa, assembly GCF_051527215.1. Lineage (NCBI taxonomy): Eukaryota > Viridiplantae > Streptophyta > Magnoliopsida > Fabales > Fabaceae > Medicago > Medicago sativa. The sequence goes on along the minus strand of NC_140755.1, from coordinate 31,157,493 downwards.
ATAAAGTTTGATAAAAATTTATCAGAAATAAAGACTGAACTTTTAAAGATTAATAAAAAATTATAATGCCAGGAATAACAATAAAAAATGAACTAAAATTATTCAAAATAAAACTAGATACTCTAGTTAACAAAATAGAAGAAAATTTCTTCAGGATAGAAATGAAAAACGCAATTTGGGGAATCCATGATTTAATGATTCTACAAATTTCATATGTAGATGAAGTAATAAAAGAATTAGAAGAAACAGAAAATGTTTCTATTATACAAAAAGAAAGAGCCACAACCCTGTTATGGCCATCTCAAAAACTAGTTGAATTTGAACAATCTTTAGAAAAAATTCTAGAAAATTCAAACATATAATGCCTGGGTTAACAATTAAAACAGAATTAGAAATTTTAAAAGAGAGACTAAAAACCATAGTCAGTGATATTGAATGGTATTATGATTTAATAGTATTCAAACAAATTTGTTATAAGGCTCAAATTATAACAATGGTTCACATAGATTTAATTGAAAATCTATTAGAAGAAATTCAAGAAAATAATCTCACCGAGATTCAAAAAACAAGAGCGAAAATTCTTTTAGAACCGTTTCAAGCTCTAACACAAATCGAATCACTTTTAAAAGAGGCCAAAAATTTGGAAAACTCCACGACTAATCAATAATGCCCGGATTAGATCTTAAGACAGAAGTAGAACTCTTTAAAAAGAGATTAGAAAAGATAATTTTTGATATAAACTTTTATAATGAAAGAATTGTGTTAAAACAAATTCTTTTTTGTGCTCAAGATTTAGTAAAATATCATATAGAGTATATTGACGATTTCTTAAAAGAAACAGAAGATTTAGAAAAACTTACAATTATACAAAGAGAAAGAGCTAAAACACTCTTAAAACCATTTCAAGGTTTGAATAAAATCGAACAAATGTTAAACCAAGTTCGAGAAAATTCCGCTGGCGACCCTGCCCCAACCTGGTATCAGAGCCAGTAATACAATCCTAAGGGATAAATGGTGAAAACAAAAATAAAAAAGAAAATAAAAATATCTTATTTCCTAAAACAAAAGCTTTTTAAAATCGCTTTTCCAAATAACCGATTTAAAAGATTAAGAGGACAAAATCCACGTGTCACACACTGATTGGATGATGTTATATAACATAGAAATCCACTATGTTACACAAGTGGAGTCCATGCAATCAGATTCATCCATCAATATTCAATCCTTGTGACACTCTTGTCTCCTTCCAATAATGTAAAAATAATTGTAGTCAAATACAAATATAATTCAAGCATGGATAATAGAAGTTTGAAGTAATTTATTGATTTTAGTTGATATTTTGATTTAAATTATCTAAATAACTTAAATTTGTAATTCATTTCAAATCTACCACAATTCTTTCGTGATAAAAATATCCAGTTAAGTGAAAGTTTGGATATTTTAAATTTTAAATTGACTCGCTTGAATAGAGAAGTATGAAACTTTAATTTCTATACACTATCAGTTTAAAATTATCAACACATAACTAAATGTAATATAAAATAACTTTGACATTACATATAAATTAAATTAATAATTTAATCAAATAAATATATAGTGTTTGTTCGGTTATGCGGTGGACAAAATTGATTATGACATATTTAAATTAAATAATACTAGAGTTAGTTGCTAAAAATGGTAAAATATAGCGTAAAAGAAGAGTAAAAAAAAAGTAAATCTGAACAGAAATTGATTATGACATATTTAAGTTAAATAATACTAGAGTTAGTAAATCATGACCACAAATATTTTCTGGGGCTATTTTAGTTCATCAAATTTTTTGATCAAATTTGGTTTATCAAACTAAACATCGAGCAAAAATTTGGAAGGAAAGTGGTTGAGTTTATGAAGGGTAAAGAAAAATAATGTGTTGTAATAACCAAAATACAAAATTTAATGCAAAGGCAGTTATAGTTAACTCAAAAGTTAGGAGTTCTACCTTCAACCAAAATTGTTTTTGAAGATAAAAATTGATTTTAAGAAGCTGAACCAAACATGTGGAAATTGCTAGTTTCCACTTTTGAGACTGACGAAGAAGCTAGCATACATATGCATAGTAAAAAAAACAAAAATCAAAAGATGTATATGATCCTTTTCAAAATAAAAATTAGTTTATAAACATAAATCACAAACATCACGTGAGTAAAATTTTGTCAAAAAAAAAAAAATCACGTGAGTAAAATAAAACTTTGGATTATAATGACTGATGTGTAATGATAATAAAATTTATTTTGTCGGTGTTTGATATCCGCTATCTTATAATCCTTCTTTTAAAAGGAAATGTTAACAAATGGTTTTGGAGTATTCTTTAAAATCTTTAAATGATGGTTTTGTTTTTTAAAAATTATGTAAGCAATCTATTGAAAATTAAAATATTTAACTTTTTTATGAAATAATTTCTTTTTTTTTAAAAGAGGCCAAAATCGAATATATTACTAAATCAAAATGTCATTCCTAGCACAAAGTGTGCAAAGGAAGAAAAGAAGAGTCTGAACAATATTTACAAGACGGAAATAATACTAAAAACTAACAAAAAGCAACGAAAGGAATAACAACTAGTCAATGCCCAACATTGCGAGCGAACTAAGCCACCAGCATGGTAATTGAAGGGAAAATGAACAAATTTTGCCTTCAACCACGAGAAGGAAAGTAACTTAATTTTATCCACTAATCACATTATTGAGCATTCTTTACCACTGAAAGTCATGTTATTTCTTTCTTTTCATATTTCTCATACACTAGCAAACCAAATCACATGCAAGATTGATTGCCTCACCTTAGAGCCATCGCCGCTAAAGCTGAACTGATTAAAGTGATATGTTGCACAATACGGGAGGACCGAAGAAATACCAATCCAACGAAGAATAAAGTGCGAAACAAACCCAAAAATGTTGCAGTGTAAAAATAAATGAGTGGAGGTTTCCGGAGAGCCGCACCCACTAGCACACAGACAAGAATCATTATTTATAACGTTGCGCCGAAGTAGGTTATCTTTTGTTGGCAACCTATTATGAAACAGAGGCCAAGCAAAAATCACAACCTTCAGAGGAATATTCTTATGCCAAAGCAACTTCCCATCTACCGGAGCGTCAACAATAGGTTGAGCAGTCAGAAAATTATAAGCAATACGAACTGAAAAAACATTAGATGTTTCTAAATTCCATAGCCATATGTCCTCCGTGTCAACCTGCAAAGTCACAGTTTGAAGTAATAATCTAAGTTCCCCCACCTGCTCCTCTTCACACACAAACAACCTCCGCCTCCACTTCCACGCCTCACCCTCCTCCCCCCACCCCAACTGAAACATATCAAACACCGACAGCCATTAGACACCGACAAATCAAACAATATGTTGAACCTGTCCGTAAAAGACACACCACCTACCCACGCATCCGACCAAAAAAATGTATGTTTCCCATCCCCCACAAAACGACGGACATGATCACTAAACCAATACTCCTTATGCAAGGGAGCAATGTCACGCCACCAAGCCGAAACATCCCTAGCTCCCACCTTCCAACAACCACCCTCCCTCCACACCATACCTCGCTGACACCACCCTATACCACAAACTCTACTTATCCACCAACACCACTTCCCCAATAAAACACTATTAAATTCCCTAATTCTACTTACCCCCAAACCACCAGCCTCTTTTCTCAAACAAACAGAGTTCCAATCAACCCAAGTTAAATTCTTGTGGTCGTCACTCCCCCCCCCCTGATGAAGTAGTTTTGCATCAAACAAGATAAGTATTTGTGTATCGTCTCCACTAAGAATAGTGCGCTATCAATGACAAGTCAACATCAATTATCATTCCAAGTATTAAGAGTGCTTGTTTGTTTGAATTGTAACTAGCTAAACTAAATTGCAAAAGTAAAAGTTGAGATAAATAAGGATTGAAACTTGTTAGGACTAGAGTTCCTTAACCAAGCGTCACACATAACCTAATGATCCATACAAATTCTAACTTTATAACCAATATTATCACAATCAATTCTACACCATCCTTCGTGTCCAAAGCGATATAAATAACTCTAAGGTATCGTTTAAACATTCGTGTCCAAATCCCTTAAACGATCACAAAGACGATCGGATCACTTAATCGACCGTGTCCAGCCTGACTAGGTGTCCGAAAGCATTAAACTCTTGATTATGGTGATTATCAAAGATTAACAAAGATGTCAAGTAAGTTAACCTAAGATATATTGCTACTCTAGGTCTAGATTCAAGAGTTCGTGTCCAAATCATCTTGAATCTCATTGAAAGCATTAACAACAAGAATAACAACAATATTGAATATAAATTGTTAGAACCATATATAAGCTTAAATCAAAGGATTACATGTTAGCAAGGATCAAGTAACTCTCATCCCAACAAAGGATATTTAGCTACACATCATCATGGAAGCCATGCAAGGATGGATTGAAAAGGAAGGATTCATTACACCTTGTGATGTCTCAACAAAGGAAGAAAGAATCCAACTTCCAAAATCACTCTCACTCTATATGATCTACCCTATTTCTCTCTATGATATTTAACAAGTAAAAGCTATGAAAAATTAAGAGTAAAGGATCCTCAAAAATATCTAAGATGATCCCAACATCATATCTTCAAGGAATAGCAAGTGGGCATTTAACAGCATTCTGTTCTGCTTGAGCTCGCAGCTGCGAGCAGCTTCACTCGCAAATGCGAGTGCTTCTTCTGGACCAATAAGCTGCTGCCACGTCATAAATGAGGAGTCAAACCGCCCTAACTCGCAGTTACGAGTAAATGAGCTCACAGTTGCGAGTTGCTCGCATTGGCACTCGCAGTTGCGAGTTGAGTGCGAGTTGTTACTGCCTCTTGGATAAGCTTCTGCCAAATTGCACTTTTTCATGATTTTTGGTCTTTGATCAGTGTCTTGGGGTAAATTCCTGCATAAAAGGATAGAGTAAGATATATAAAGCGTAATAAGGCATTTAACACTTATTTCTCGGCTTTTCCTTCAATAACTTGCAAAACAAGTAACAAAAAGTGCATAAAATACAACATGAAATTAATACTTCTTGGCATTTATCAAACTCTCCCCCAACTTAACTCTTTGTTTGTCCTCAAACAAAAGATTGAAAATCAAACAAGTAAATGACAAGACACAAGTACAAAAGGCTTTGAAAACTTTTTCAGACGAATGATTTAAAAGTGAATGTACGGGCAAGTCTAAGTTTCCAACTAATCTAAAATTCTACTACCAACATGGGATGAGTCCTAAGTACAAAGTTCATGTCAAATATTTCAAGACAATAATACATTTATTTACGAACCACACCTAACACACTTCTTTGAAAGTAGATAAACAATTGAAAATAAATGAATGAGGGTTATGAACACATCCGGCAATCAAGTTAACATTCCAATCAAGTTATGTGTCCATCCAAATATCATTTCAAAAGGCATAAAAACTTGGATCAAAAGGTCTTTGAGGGATATAACTTGGCTTGGCTACAAAAGAAATGTCATATGTGAGGCAATTGAAATCAAAAAGCCTATCAAAGAGGAACATTCCTTGTATCAACCATTAAATTCCACAATCTTTCCTACCAATGATTGCAAACCCTTGGTGTTTACACATGAAGCACTTTGATCTTGACAACTTATTCTATTTTTGGACTTTTCTTTCTTTTTCTTTTCTCTTTTTCTTTTCATGTACACATTGTTTTCTTTTCTTTTTCTTTTTGTATTTACAACACCATGTTGTCGTGATCAAAGTATGAATTACACCATTGTACTTGACAAAAGATTTACATCTACCTTCTCTCCCCAACTTGAATCAAAATACCCTATTTGAATGTTCCTCTACTCTAAGGCAAAAGAGACAAATAAACAATGAAATTTTAGGGTTCAACAATTAAAAACATATCAAAGTCCTAAAGTGCGTCAAAAATGAACTGAATTTTAAAAAATTTAAAGGCAACTTCATCAAGCATTGTGCTTATGAATTGACAGTTCATAATTGATGACTCCGATTTATTTGGCTCAAGTGGGTTAGCAAGTACTCGCTCTTCTGGCAAGGTAGGCTATTTGTGGTCAAGTATGTTTCTCCCATTAACAAAAATGTGCCTTGATCACTTCCATGCCTTCACACAATTTAAAACAATTATTGGATTTAAAATAACACAATCGAGTTAAACAATGAATACCGTTCTCCTTGCATATGTACAAACACTTGAGGTTTCCTCACTTTTAGGCTAGAACTAAGTGGTTCACAAACAAATATATTATTGGGAAGAACTAAATGAAATGAAATTTGCACAAAGTACTCGTTCCATATTCGAGTAAAAACCTAGAAAAACTGGAAACTTGTACCTTGGCTTTGCGCTTTAATCACACTATGAATCATTATCAATCATCTGAGAGTGGTACACAAGAAACTTCCACAAGGTTTCCAAATGAGGTACTTATTTAAACAAAAGCTAACACATTATTTTAACAACACAATACTTTAAACAATACTAATACTAATACGAACATCACAATACTAATTAAAATGAAACAAAAGTCACCATACACCAATATCCAAAATGATTAAACAAAGTTAGTGGTCTTGGGATTAGTAACTGCCCAAAACTGCACTAACTCGCAATGGTGAGCAGAATCACTCGCAGTTGCGAGTGAATTGGTATGGTCAACAGTCAAAGACCATTTGCTCGCAGTTGCGAGTTGTTTTACTCGCAGTTGTGAGTTATGACAGCTCAGAATTCCGCTCTCTGTTTGCTTCTGATTTTGGATGATTTGAGGCATGCACATGACTCCTAAACTTATTATGCATTAAAAACAGTAAATAGACTTACAAAGTTGGGTTGCCTCCCAACAAGCGCTTGTTTAACGTCGTTAGCTCGACGCCTTTTCCGTTAGGGTGGCCAAAATGAGACGGACAATACATCATCCTTTGAAACCCTACGCTTTGGGAGGAATTCCATGATCTTTAGGAACAGAGGACTTGGAGTCCATGTCCTCCTTGACTTTGGTTTATTGAACAAGGCGCATATTTGATCAATGACCCGATCAATTTCTACCTTGCTCACTTTCTTCCCCCTTGCTTCCATTAAGTCTTCCTTGCATAGTATCCGTTCCTTTTTATCAATTACCTCTATTACTTCTCCATTATCAACAATTTTGGCCTCCTCAGAATCTGACCGTTCTTGAGGAAGTTCTATTTCAAGTGGTAGCTCTATTTCTTTCATTATATCTTCCTCAAGTTCAGCAACACTTTCTCCAACAATCTCTCCATCATGAGTGGATTGAATGTTGGATTGGTTCTCCATGATTTGTGCTTGCATCATCTCCAACTGTAATGATAAATTCTTCAATCTCTGGTTGGTATTTTGCATGTTTATCATGGATTATTGCATGAAGATGTTCAAAGTATTTTCTATCACCGAATATCTCTCATCTTCATAAGAATGTTGCTGATAATGTTGATTGGATTCATACTCGGGTGGAGTATAGAAGTTGATGTAACCATGATCAGCCATGATTTTGTCTAGGTGATGATCCTAAAAAGGAAACAACTAACAAGAAACTTTTCTTTGTTTATCAAAGAGGGGTTAGTGCAAACAACTATAAAGTAAAGAAAACTATTTACGGATTATGTACGAATGCTTAAAATGATAAATCAATCGTACTATCTATGATATCTAACACCATTCCCCGGCAACGGCGCCATTTTGATGAAGTAGTTTTGCTTCAAACAAGATAAGTATTTGTGTTTCGTCTCCACAGGGAATAGTGCGCTATCAATGACAAGTCAACATCAATTATCATTCCAAGTATTAAGAGTGCTTGTTTGTTTGAATTGTAACTAGCTAAACTAAATTGCAAAAGTAAAAGTTGAGATAAATAAGGATTGAAACTTGTTAGGACTAGAGTTCCTTAACCAAGCGTCACACATAACCTAATGATCCATACAAATTCTAGCTTTATAACCAATATTATCACAATCAATTCTACACCATCCTTCGTGTCCAAAGCGATATAAATAACTCTAAGGTATCGTTTAACATTCGTGTCCAAATCCCTTAAACGATCACAAAGACGATCGGATCACTTAATCGACCGTGTCCAGCCTGACTAGGTGTCCGAAAGCATTAAACTCTTGATTATGGTGATTATCAAAGATTAACAAAGATGTCAAGTAAGTTAACCTAAGATATATTGCTACTCTAGGTCTAGATTCAAGAGTTCGTGTCCAAATCATCTTGAATCTCATTGAAAGCATTAACAACAAGAATAACAACAATATTGAATATAAATTGCTAGAACCATATATAAGCTTAAATCAAAGGATTACATGTTAGCAAGGATCAAGTACCTCTCATCCCAACAAAGGATATTTAGCTACACATCATCATGGAAGCCTTGCAAGGATGGATTGAAAAGGAAGGATTCATTACACCTTGTGATGTCTCAACAAAGGAAGAAAGAATCCAACTTCCAAAATCACTCTCACTCTATATGATCTACCCTATTTCTCTCTATGATATTTAACAAGTAAAAGCTATGAAAAAGTAAGAGTAAAGGATCCTCAAAAATATCTAAGATGATCCCAACATCATATCTTCAAGGAATAGCAAGTGGGCATTTAACAGCATTCTGTTCTGCTTGAGCTCGCAGCTGCGAGCAGCTTCAATCGCAAATGCGAGTGCTTCTTCTGGACCAATAAGCTGCTGCCACGTCATAAATGAGGAGTCAAACCACCCTAACTCGCAGTTGCGAGTAAATGAGCTCGCAGTTGCGAGTTGCTCACATTGGCACTCGCAGTTGCGAGTTGAGTGCGAGTTGCTACTTCCTCTTGGATCAGCTTCTGCCAAATTGCACTTTTTCATGATTTTTGGTCTTTGATCAGTGTCTTGGGGTAAATTCCTGCATAAAAGGATAGAGTAAGATATATAAAGCGTAATAAGGCATGTAACACTTATTTCTTGGCATTTATCACCCCCCCCCCCCCCCCCCCCAAATTTTTTTTTTTTAAAAAAATTAGATTCAATAGAGAAGACGATACCTGAAGGAGCCTTGAAGAAAGAAAGAGCATAAACATGCATAGATGACAGGACAGGCTTTAACAGAACCAGGTGGCCACCCAAAGATAAATGTTTAGATTTCCACCCCGACAGTCTAGATTTAATACAAAGAATCAACGGTTCCCAAAAATCCAAGCGTCTCACATCACCAGCTATAGGCGACCCCAAGTACACAAAAGGGAGACAGCCAACCCTGCATTTCAAAACTAACGCAGCCTCAGATAACCAAGAGTCTTGGACATTGACACCAACCAACTGGCTCTTAGAGAAATTCACCTTCAAACCAGATTGAGCTTCAAACAAAATAAGGACAGCACGCATCGCTCAAACATTGGCCTAATAATTCTCTACTAGAATTAACGTATCATCCGCAAATTGGAGATGAGAACCAACCACCGGAACATTTCTGCCCACCTTATAACCGTAGAATATATGATTTGCCGACATAAACTCCATCAATACATGGAATCCTTCTGCGGCCAAAAGAAAGAGGAAAGGGGAGAGCTAATCACCTTGCCTCTAACCCCTCTCCAAAGGAAACTCCTCCGTTGGTGACCCATTAACAAACACCGACGTTGTAGTCGTGCCTATGCATTCTTTCACCCACTTCCGCCAAAGAACCAGAAACCCCATCTTATGCATCACATCATCTAAATATCCCCAATCAATAGAATCATAAGCTTTCTCGAAATCCACTTTGAAAAGAAGAAATTCCTTTTTACGCTTATGAGCTTCATCCACAACCTCATTAGCCACCAGTATACCATCAAGAATCTGACAACCTTTAATGAAAGCAGACTGAGAATCAGAAATTACAGACCCAATAATTGAACGAAGTCTATTAGCAAGGACCTTCGCCAGAATCTTATACATACTTTCCACCGAAGAAATTGGACGAAAGTCATTCAACCGTTGCGGGCTATCTACCTTAGGAATAAGACTAATGAAAGTGATATTTATCCCTTTGGTCAACCTTCCATTCCTATGGAATTCCACAAGAAAACGCGTCACATCATCCCGCAAAATGTCCCAAAAATCTTTAATGAAGCCAAAAGTAATAACATCGGGGCCCGAACATTTATAATTATCACAGTCCCATACCGCAGTTGTGACCTCCTCCATAGAAAATGGTTTTACCAAATTAACACCCTCTCTATAAGACAACGAAGGAAACTGAAAGGATTCCATACTAGGGAGCTCCACATTTCGGGATTGGAAATGGGAAGAAAAAAATGAGAAAACACAACTCTACGAACATTATCAACCCCCTCAATCAAAACACCATCTACAAGAAAACATGATATTGTGTTACCTCTTCTTCCGCTAGACATAATCCCATGAAAAAATTTAGAATTTACACCCCCTTCCCGCAACCATTGAGCCCGTGATTGTTGCCATCAAATACTAGAATGAATTAGAGACAGAGAACAAATCAACAGTTAACCCATGATACTCCTCTACCTCCCCATTCAGAAGCACCACCGTCTCACCTTTCAAATCAAAAGCCACCATTTTATCCCTCGGAGACAAAATTTTTGCACGTAAATTCTGAGAGTGGCGATGATGCCAATCTTTTAAAGCCAATTTAATTAACTTGAATTTTTCTTTCAAGACATAGCAACCTCGTCCCTCCAAATGAAAGGAACGCCATTGGTCTCGAACAAAAATTTTATAACTTGGAAAATTTTCCCAACATTTAAACATACGTAACGGTCTAGGCCCCCAATTCTCCTCATCAATAGCGAGCACTAGCGGGCAATGATCCGACAAACCTCTCGACGAGGCCATCTGAAAGCAATTCGGTCAAGTCAAACTCCACCTATCAGATAATAAGAATCGATCAATGCGACCCATAGATTTTCCATCCCCCCGAAACCACGTATAGTTGTGGCCCCGAATAGGAAGGTCGATCAAAAAATTACCATCAATGAACTGGTTAAAGCCTGCAGTCACTGTGTGATGATGAATAGTTCCCACACTTCGCCTCTCTGACTCACATAGGACCGCATTGAAATCACCACACACAAAAATATTCTGATCAACAAAAGACACCAACCTGCTAGTAATATTATCCCATAGAGCCTGCTGGTGAGAAACATCACACGAAGCATAAACATTGAACAAAACGAACAGCTCGTGGGATTTAAGAAAACAACCTACAATCACCAACACATGATCGAAAGAAGTGGTCGACCACACTTCAACCTCAGAGCAGTCTGAAAGAGTCACCAAACCACCTGAGGCATCCAAGGAAGGCTGATAAGAATAACCAACATTTGCATTGCCCCAGATAGATTTACACACCATATCATCAAAGATAGCTAACTTCGTTTCTTGAATAGAAAGGATAAAAGGATTATTCTCACGCACCAGTTGTCTCACCTCCATTCTCTTCTCAAAACCCCATAAACTCCTCACATCCTAGGAAAAGAGCTTCATTATAAACACCAACACCCACACCACCACTGAACCCACCAACCCCAACACCCACACCCCACGACCTTACTCCATTTTCCCACCACCCTCTTTATTTTTTCGCCTCACAGTAGACAACACATCAAACATATTATTTTTATCCCCATTAAATTTGAGCCCAATCTACTTCCATATCACCCTAACATCCTCATTAGCCACTTGATCATTTCCATGAAGCACCACCCAATTCTTCCAATCGTTATTTAAAGAAGACTAAGAATCACTAGTAATCGTGGATCCTTCATTATAGATTACCTTAGATTTTAAAACAACAGACGCCCTCGTCCGCCTCTTCATATTCCTTTTCAGAGCACAGAGAACATCTTCACGATCTTTAGCCGGAAGTCTAGAAATACGCCTCAAACTTTGCGCAGTATGACAAAGATAACCATCACTCTTCTTCTTAGTAACTCGTGGCCCACCTGTGGAAGATGATATATTTATAACTTTTTTATTCATCGGTAAAATAACACCATCTTTAGCAAGATTTTGGCTATTGACCCGTTCCAAACTCCACAGACCAGATGTTACAGAACGACCCCGACCTGGAGGACAAGTAGTGTGCTTAACAACTCTGGGAGCATGCAACAACTTATCAAACCTACTACCCCCACCACCGTCAACCGTTGGCACATTTACAACGAGGTTAGTAGTGTTATTTATAGCTTCATTACAAACCTCAACCGAACTTCTGTCATCAAGAATAGGGTGAGACAACTCATCATAAGGAGTCAAGACTACCTGCGGTGATGGAGAACCATTAACAGAAACTGAAGAAACCAAAACAACATATGCTTTACTAGTGGAGACATTCTGAAACGGCCCCTTATCTACCTGAGTTGTGTCACAAGAGCCAAACACATAAGGCTTCTTTTGTTTCTCAAGAGAGTGAAACTCATATTCCTTCACACGCCCATCCTTGTTCCAATCTTCCGAAAGTTGATTCAGTAAGTCAATAACCTCTCCACTACCAGCTATATCATCATGTGTCTCAACCATATTAGAATGATCACCATCGGGCTCAACTTCCTCATCAAATAAGTGATGTCGTAAATCCGCAAGTGCACAGTTTACCGAAGTAGTAATAAAGAGTATCGTTCCGACAGGGAGTTGAGTTTTTGATTCACTTTTAAAATAATGATTAGATGAAAGTTTAAAGGTTCAAAAGTTAGGATTTTTGTTTAATTGAAAATAATAATAATAAAAACGCCCTGGGATTATTGGTTCATCTTGGTGACAAATCCTTCACAAACCAAACCCTAAACCTAAATCTTACGTTGGATCTATTTTCTAAAGACAAGTTTCTCTTTGGCTTTTCATATCTCCTTTCGGTCTCAATGAATGTATTTCAATAGCAACCACACCTATTCTCATGGTTGATTACTATTGAAACCCTTTAAGAACGAAACTTTAATGTCTCAAGGTTTGCTAGATTATTCTCATGTTTTGCAATCCTTGTCTAATTTAACTTGTTCCAATACCAAACTTCATCTTTCGATCCTTCGCTTGATATTTATGATGATGAAATAATAACTATTAAAACTTCACCTTTCGGTCCTTCGATTAATACTTGTTATTTCATTAGAAAAATGGTGAAATAGATTAGAAAATATATTTAGAGTTCTAGGCTTGGTTTAATAGGGATTAGGTCATTAGACTCATCCAACAATCACAAGACAAAGAAGTCTACTCACTCATGTTCATTGTAGACATAGAGAAGAAGAAGAAGAACATAAAGTAAATAACAAGAAAGTAAAGAAGAACTTTTATTCCAAGAAATAATTGTCGCTTAGAATTCCCAAGAACAAAAGATGAATAGATATGTCTGCTAGCTGCTCTATTTATAGCCTAAAACTAACTTAAGCCCCAAGAAATACATCACTAGAATGTTCCGCAAGGAAACCCATGGGCTTTTAGGTCAAAAATAAAATAAAAAAGGCAGCTAGAACCTTGACATGGTTGTGCCTATGCAGACACGGGCCGTGCCAGCTTGTTTGGCAAAACAACTAAAAGGGGGTGGCACCATCGAGCACGGCCGTGCCACTTGTGGCACGGGCCGTGCCAACCTCTCTGGAAAATAACCTCCTCTGTGAACTTTGGAGGCACGACCACGCCATTGTCAGGCACGGTCGTGCCTGATATTTTTGCACAAGATCTTCATATTTTTTGCCTCAATCAGCTCCAAATCCCCATTCTTTTGCTCTAAGACTCAATCTTTCATATATTTGTTCCTGAAATTCAATAACAAGCAATTGAAGTAAAATAGTTCTAAAAAGTAAATAAAAACACATAAAATCTAAATAAAATAAACTCAAATAACCACTTAGAAACACTAATTATTGACTCATCAAACTCCCCCATACTTGAATCTTTGCTTGTCCTTACACAAAAGGCATAAACATTAGCAGCATAAACAAAATTCAACATATGACAACACATTTTAAACTCTTGTCACCTCCAAGGCTTTGTTCTAAGCGTACACTAATCACAACTTCAAACATTTCTCATGAACTTATTCAACCCAACAAGTCTCAAGTGAGTGTGTGTGTGTGTGTTTAGTCCAGCTTTTTCTTGCTCCGGTGTAAGAGATATTATGAGGAACAAGTTTTAACCTTAACACTAAACCAACCGAGAAAAGTCCTTTCTTCATTTGACATTTAAACACTTTTGGGGAACTACAGAAATTTTATTGATGTTTAGAGACAACATCTTCACGTGGAAAGTCAGGTAGTGCAGCTCCTGCCCCCTAGAGTCAATGGTGCCCCCTATATCTTTATTTGTTCTGACCCCTTTTTATAAGTGAGAAGGAATTACAGAAGCTACTTTTAGTTTTCAGGAATACAACACCTTCACGTGGGAAGTTAGGTAGTGCAGCTCCTGCCCCCCAGAGTCAATGACATACCCTTATAATTATATTTGCTTCCGACCCTCTTTGATTTGATCTTTTTATCCCCACACAAACTTATACTACTTTTACTTTGAAGATTTTTAAGGGTCAATTTACCACTAAAGTTAGAACGTGCTCCTTAAAATACCTACCTACACACTTACTCAAAGACTGCAACTTTGTGCTTTTCTCAAAGAGAATTTTCACAATAAAACATGATGTGGGTATAGCAAGAACACTCAAAACACAATAAATCATTTTCATGTACAAAAAACAACCATTTGGGAAGAGACTTAACAAAAAAATTATGTCATATTTCACAATAAAAACAAAACAAGCTGCTTGCATACCTTTCGCAATAAAACAAAACAAAAAATTAAAATTCAAGGGAGTTTGAAACACTACGACACTTGACATTTTATTTACTCCCCCCATACTTGGGTAAAACATTGTCCTCAATTATTTTCAAAAAAAGAAAACTACAAAAATAAAAGAAAAAGGAAAAGGGAAAGCTCACAATTTATTGGGGACCTTGTGGAGGACTCTTCATGTGGCTTTTCATTTACTAATCTGCAAAACAAAAATAAAGAAAGAAAGACATTAAACCGTGGATTGCCTCCCACGCAGCGCTCTTTTAACGTCATTAGCTTGACGATCAAAAAGTTTCTGTTTCTCAATCTGGGCTGCGTAGACCATTGTGTGCAAGAACATTCTTTCACACAATGATCAATCACATCAATCATATAGCATGAATCAAAAATAGAGGGACCCTTCATCAATTTGGCAATTTAAAACTCTACCTTCTCATCACCTACATGAAAAACTATATTACCATACTTAACATTAATAACAACACCCGCAGTAGCGAGGAATGGCCTTCCTAGAAGGATTGGAATTTCGGAATCCGCTTTGATGTCTACTACCATAAAATCCGCCGACATATAAATTGTTCCCACCTCAATGGGGATATCCTCAAGAATTCCAGCCGGATAGATAATGGAACGATCGGCCAACTGAAAGGTCATCTTAGTGGGTTTCAAATCACCTATACCAATCCTCTTCAAGAGGGACAAGGGCAACAAGCTAACACTAGCCCCTAGATCACACATGGCTTTCTCATTGGTTTCTTTCCCAATCACACAAGGGATGGAAAAACTACCGGGATCTTTGAGTTTTGGAGGCAATTTCTTTTGTATGACAATACTACATTATCTTGTTAAAGCTATTGTCTCATTATCCTCTATTTTTCTTTTCTTTGATAAAACTTCTTTCAAAAATTTTTCATAAAAAGGCATCTTCATGCCAATCTTTGTAAGTAGATGTCATCTTCTGGACAATCTTCTTAATGTTTTTGTTTGTAGCTTCAATGTCAAAAATGCCCGATTAGGCGAGAGATCTCATCAGGAATCTCTTCATCCTCCCCTTCTTCAGCTTCGGACACAGGGAACTCACAGTTGGGAGAGAGTACAGGGTTAAGGTGTTCAACGGGTTTATCAATGTTTAATCTGCATATATGATTTATGTTTGATTTTAGCAAGTGAATGATTGTATGAAGACATTTGGAAAAGATTATTCTTTTTAGGTTTTTTGTATTACAGTTTTCCAGAAAAAACACAAAATAAAAACAAAGTCGGGATCAAAACGACTTTTTTATTAATGATGAAAATACAAGAAACAAGTTTCCTTAACTAGTGTCCCATTGACACCAGTTAGTATTTTTCAAAGAAAAGAAGGAAAGTTTTGGGCTTGAAAATTATTGAATTGGTTTTCATTATTGCTTTTGAAAGAAGGTAAATGTAAATAGGTGAGTATTTCGATGGACTAGTGTCACGTATGGTCCACGGTGGATCATGATTTTTTTAGTGTAAGATCAATTAAGACTTGTGGATCTTACCAGTTAGTATTTTTAGTGAATGATTTAAATAAAATATTAAAAAGTTTCCCTTTTAGCGATAAGCGTTTCTGCGATACAACCAAACAACTTTTGACTTGCGATTCTTTCTGCGATTCAATGAATAAAGAATCAAAGCACTAAACGTGTTTCATCGGTTCATCAACAATGTCTAGACGCAACTAGTTTGGCTGCTGCGATTCAGAGATCCAAATAAAGCGATTATGCAATTCTAAACACTCAACGCGATTCTGAGATTCAATGGAAGAAGGATCAAAACACTAAACTCGATTCTGTGATTCAACAAGAACATCCGTCCAAACGCGATTCTGCTTTTCAAAGACGTATTCCATCCTGGTTCCGAACTCCGTCTTGGTTTGCGATTCTGCGTTTCAAATCTAAATCCTGTTCAATACGTGATTCTGCTAGGCTGAACTATTAATCGATTCTAACCTATTATGCTTTTGTGCGATTCCAATTTTGGCGATCCAGTAAATGCGATTCAGGCATGTTAGAAAACACCATTCAGAAACTTCTATAAAAAGGATATAGTGAAACGCGAATTCTCACTTCCAAGGCTTCTGCTATTTCTAAACGCGATTCTCTAAAAGAAATTATAACAGGTTT
The DNA here is from genome assembly GCF_051527215.1 of Medicago sativa. Lineage (NCBI taxonomy): Eukaryota > Viridiplantae > Streptophyta > Magnoliopsida > Fabales > Fabaceae > Medicago > Medicago sativa. The sequence goes on along the minus strand of NC_140755.1, from coordinate 31,140,515 downwards.
CCGTTGCTAAAGGTTTTCTCGCCTTCGTTGTGAGAGTTTTGTGTTTCTCTTCTTGTAAGAGTCTTGGTGCTGGTATTCTTTCAAGTGTGGTTACCATGACGGTGGTGAATTTTGAAGACTTATCACTGAGTGATGATGAGGGACTTAGTTTCGACATGGAGGAGGAAAAGAATTCTAAACATGATCCTCGCTTATGTTTGGTTGGACGTTTTCTTGCCAATCATCCTATTCGGGTTAAGGAGATGATTGTGCCTTATCCGATATTAAATTGCATGGTCACCCGTTTACGTGGATCAAGAGTCCAGGTAACAATCAAGTGCTGGAAGAAATACTGGATATGGCTATGGGAAACTCCGAATGGCTGCAACGTTTTCCAGAAGTCAAACTTACAAACCTTTTTACCTCTCACTCTGATCACACACCAATACTGCTTGATATTATCCCTACTGTTTGTCAGAGGTATAATTATTCTTTTAAATTCGAAAACAGTTGGCTCTTAGAGGACGATATTGAGGAGGTGGTGGTGGATGGTTGGGCCGGTACAATGGGGTTGGAGCTCGATGATAGAGTTGTGAATTGTTTTACGAAGTTGCAAAGTTGGGGTAGAAGGAAGAGAGTCCGGTTTAAGGATGAAATTAACCAATGTGTTCGTATTTTAGAGGAACTACATAACCATCCGAACGGTATGATGCATACGCAATATATCGCAACCCATGATAAGCATGCTCGACTTCTTATACAAGAGGAGGCCTTTTGGAGGCAAAGAGCGAAAATGCATTGGTTGAAGGAAGAGGATATGAATACTAAGTTCTTTCATACATCTGCGATAGCCCGCGGCAAAGTGAAAGAGGTTAGTAAGCTCCGTACGGATGATGGAAGGACAACTACGTCGCAAGAGGATATGTGTAATGTGGCACAATGTTATTTTGAGAAATTATTTTTTGCGAATGCGGCAGTCTATGAACCGGTGCTAGATTTGATGAGCCAGTGTGTTTCGATGGATGATAATATAATGCTTACAACACCTATTAGAAAGGAAGAATTGGGTCAAGCCCTATTTCAGATGCAACCGAACAAGTCCCTAAGTCCAGATGGTTTTAACCCGGCATTCTATCAGAGATTCTGGCATGTGCGTGGTAATGATATTGTTCAGGTAGTGGTTTCTTGGTTGGATCGCGGCTACTTTCCTTCAAACATTACAGAAACAAATATTTGTTTGATCCCAAAGTGCGAAAACCCGGATAATATGAAGGATCTTAAGCTTATATCTCTTTTTAATGTTTTGTATAAGATGGTGTCGAAGTTGCTCGCTAATCGGCTGAAACGTTGTTTGGACAAATGTGTGTCAGAGGAGCAGTCAGCGTTTGTCGAAGGCTGCTCAATATTGGACAATGTGTTAATAGCTACCGAGATAATCCATTTAATGAAGAGGAAAACAAAGGGATGGAGAGGGGAATTGGCTTTCAAGATTGATATTAGCAAGGCTTATGAAAGAGTGGATTGGGGGTTTCTTCGTGGTGTGCTTAAGAGAATGGGGTTCAGTGAGAAATGGATTTAGTGGATGATGATGTGTGTTAGTTCTGCTACTTATTCGTTGCTTATGAACTTTGACATGGTGGGGCCTATTGTACCCGACCGAGGGTTGCGCCAGGGCGACCCATTATCGCCATATTTATTCATATTGGTGGTTGGGGGCCTTTCGACTCTAATACATAAGGCAGTTAATGGAGGTGATATTCATGGGCTACAAGTATGTCGTGGTGCTCCACTGGTATCCCATCTACTGTTTACAGATGATTGTTTCTTATTTTGCAGGGCCAGTGTGATGGATGCACAATGTTTACTCACTATTCTCAAAACTTATGAGGCAGCATCAGGACAAAAAAATCAATTTATCAAAGTCTGAGGTGTTTTTCAGTCGTAATATAAGTGGGGCGGCACATGAGGATGAAGGTGAGAAAAACACAAGAAGGGGGGTTGAATTGTGTTTTGAAAAATTCTTCGTTTCTCCTAAAAACTGAACACATTGATCAGAAGCTAAGTGAGACAGCTTCTGAAGTGATGATCAGAATCTAAATGCAGCGGAATAAAACAGAGAGAGAGAAGAAGAACGACACAAAGCAATTATACTGGTTCCTTCCACAATCCGGAAGTAGTCCAGTCCCCCTTGCACTTCCAAGGAGATTTCACTAAGAGTAATATCTGATTACAATTGCTCAAGCACACAAGCAAGAGACTACCTTTGCTCAAGCACACAAGCTAGAGACTTCCTTTGCTCAAGAACACAATCAAGAGACTTCCTGCTCAAGCACAACTGCAAGAGACTTCCTAACTAAACAAAATTGCACAGAAAATTGTTTAAGGTTGAACACTTGATATACAATCAGAGGTGCTCACAATATAAATCAGATACAGACTCAATGGACTTATGAATTTCTAAGATATGACTTTGAGACACAGAAATTCTAAGTGAATGCAGAACAATTTCAGCAGAGGTTTGGCACTTGTAAAAATGTTGTGAGTCTTTCGTTCAGCGTTCTTGCATTACCAAAACTCTAAGTCTTCACTCCTTTATATAGAGGTGTGAAAGAGACGTTGTGAAATTGCCAGCACACCAAAGAGTCGTTGTTGAAGCTTGATCTTTCACCAATGATATTTTGCCTGATTTGGTTGTTGTCCTATGAAGAACAAATTTGAAATCCATTCCTTATCCAAAGGAACATCTTTGCAGGCGAAGCCGTATTCTGAAGCTGTTTTCTTGTCTTGTAGCGTGGACACAAAACAGAGTAGTGGAGAAGGTGGTTGTACAGTTCGTACAATAGTACAATGTCAACGCTTTCGTCCAAATTGCAAGCACATGCCTTCAAACACCTTTGAAATGACCGTTGCAATGTTCCACTAATTTTCTGCTGTGTTTTCGAGTCCAATAGACAGCTTTTGCAATGTAGATTCTTCAATCTTTGAATCTTCTGCAAATCCAGTTGATCTTCAGCTTCTGGTGAAAAGACTTCTGATGAGGCAGCTTCTGGTGAAATGACTTCTGATGAGGCAGCTTCTGATGATGCAGCTTCTGATGATGCAGTTTCTGATAATGTGGCTTCTGGACCTCTTGTCTTCAGGAGTACTATTCTTCAGGAGCACTATTTCTTCAGGAGCGCTTTTACTATCTTCAGGAGCAGCTTGACTTCAGGAGCGCTTTCAACTTTTAGGAGCGTATTGCCTTCAGAATCGTCTAAGCTTCATTTTCTTTTGCTCTTTATTTGCTCATTCAGAACCAATTAATGATGTAACTTTTTAACTGTGGTCCTGTACACTTGAACAAATATTAGCTAGTCCAATTTACAATTTTTTAATACTTTGTTATCATCAAAACTCTTTGAGGTTCATTGTTAAACACATTTTGTTCCAACAATCTCCCCCTTTTTGATGATGACAAACAATAGTATTTAAAATTGGTCAATTGTTGTTAATCTAATTAACAAGTTGACTTTGGGATTTCTGAGGTTTGTAAGCTCAGAGTCTGAGGTTTGTAAGCTCTAACTCCCCCTGAGTCTGATAGTCTTTAAGGTGAGGTTTGTAAGCTCCCCCTATGTTCTATCCAGGTTAATTAAATTCATTTTTCGCACAATAATATCAGAGCTAAAAAAAATTGAAAGAATTGACTTATAGATAAGAAGAATGGTTCAATTAATTTTATTTGAAATTTGATACTTCACCCATTTTGATACACCCTTTTAAAGGTAAAACAAAAAGATAGAAATTTTTCAAAAGTTTCAAATATTATTAATGGGGCTCAGAGCCTTTAAATACTATCACATATACTCCCCCTTTTGTCATTAGCAAAAAGACATAAACAAAAAGAAGAGATGAGAAAAACATAAGATTAAAGGTTCAGAGCATAATTCAAATTATTTTAAAGCATATTAACCATCTTCAAAGATTAAATAACAAGCATAGCAAGCATTATTATCAAAGCAAATAATAACACACAAGGTATAAACAGTTAAAGATTTTCAGAAGCAAGAAGAATTCAGAAGCTTATAATATCAGAAGCAAAAAGAACTAAATCAGAAGCAGAGATGATCAAAGAATATTAAAAGCCTAAAGAGACAAAAAAATAAGCTAAAAGTGTGCAACCATGGGTTTGGCTTATTTCTCTAAAATCTTCTTCAGAAGCTCTTGAACATCAGCATACTTCTTGTCCATATCTTTTCTGTAGTTGTCTTCTCTGATCTTGGCTTCTTGCATATCAGCTTCCAATTTTGATATCTTCAGCTTCTGCTCTAGTAGCTCTGTTTCAAGCCTGTCATTTTCTTCTTTGAGCACCTTGTTCTCCTGAGCTAGAGCCAGGTTAGGTGCATCAATCTTCTCCAGGATCTCAGAAGGAATAATCAGATGCAGATCCTTAGGCAGGAATTCATTAGGTTCTTTGCCTCTGATACTGAGTGGATTCTTCACCCAAGTACCAAGAACTTCAACATCTCCAGTATTCTCTTCTATTCCATTCAACCAATCTTCCAGCTTCTGCTTGGCTTGCTCTTGAGCCTCAATGCAGGAATCATGCAAAGCTGAAATCAGTTTGACGACCCTTTCTTTTATCATTCTCCATTGCTTCTGATAGCTAACTTGATGACCCAAGTCATTTCTTCCTGCTATCAGTCTGAGAACTTCAGAAGCAATATCTTCCCACACATTTTTTAGTACTTGAGAATCCAGGTAAATGGTGGGAGGTGAAGGTTGTTTAGAGGGTTTTGGAGGAGCTAAGTGTATAATGGGTAGGTTTGATGATGATTGGTCATTTGTAGTTAAGGATTGGCTAGTTGATGGTTGGTCAGGAGTGGGGTCAACTACCATATCAGAGGCATGATCATTTTGATCATCCTCAGAGTCTGTGTCCATATCACATATACCAGTATGATGGGTGATCTTGATAACTTGTACTGGTGAAGGAGTTATGGAAGCAGGGGTTGGCTCAGGAACAATGTGTTCAGGAGCGGCAGTTTCAGGTTCAGGAATGGGTTTAGCAACTGGTTGTTCAGGAACAATATGTTCAGGAACGGTCTTTTGAGGAATGACTTGTTCAGGAACAGATGGTTCAGGAACAGTTGGGGTGATGAAGTTGTAGGGGGTGAAAAGGCTTTTTCTGATGAAGGTTTTTGTTGTGGGGGGTCTTCTGAAACAACTTTATCAGAAGCAGCTGCTTCTGGAGTTGTCTCAGGGGCTTTTTGTGAGGTTGTGTTAAAGCCAGATTGGGGTAGTTCACCTAGATAATGACTTTCTAGGTGATCTAAAAGAGAAGTGTCTTCAGAAGGAATAGAGGATGTGGTACAAGATGTGTGAGAAACTTGAGGTACCTTAGATAACATTGCAGAGTTATCTACTGCTTCTGAAGTTCCAAGATTCTGAACTTGCTCTACATTTTCAGCATCAGCTTCATCCACGATTAGCATCCTTTCTCCTTCCTCTTTTCTTTCAAGTTCTTTCAAGGCTTTCACTTCTCGCCTATTAGCTAAAAAGTCATCAGAATGTTCCTTGGCCATTCTCTTCATGACTAGAGTCACTTGAACCATAGAGCTTTTCATATCAAGTGGCGCCTTCTTTCTTTTCAGCTTAGGCTCTGTCTCTTCTTTCTCTATCTCCTCCCAAGCTTCTTCCAACCTTTCTTTATGACAAACGGTTTCAGTTTTCCCTCTCTTTCTCTTAGCAACCTTCTGTTGCTTGCCCTTATCAGTAGCTGCTTCTGATGCAGTAACACTCTTAACCTTCTTCACTTTAGCAGGAACAGCTTTCTCCTGAGTGCTTGCATCTTCTTCCAAGACATACTCAGCTACTGATTTTGCCAAGATTTTAGAATTACTTTCCTCAAAGATTGAAGGAAAGTTCCTGATAATCTCAGTTTCTTCTGTGGTCATCTCCAACCACTTTTCATTCTCGGGAGCTTTCTTGATAAACTTCATAGAGAATAAGCTCTTGCTACTAATAGTCCTTTCAGCAGTAGACACTTCAAAGCATTTATCAGAAGCACTCCTTGTATTTCTCAAGAAGTTCAGCACTCTTCCTTGATGAAAGATCTCAGACAATAATCTTCCATAAGGTACTTGTTTTCTTCCTTTAATAGTGCCTTCATTTATAGCCCAGCAGAGATGATCCATTACATATCTTGGGAAGTTTATCTTTTCCAGATTGGTCATGAAGTAAATCGCTAGCTTCTGTTGGTTGTTGGGTTGATCAGACCCACCTGCTCTTTGAAAGAAGCAATCGTTACTGAATTTCACCAACATTCTGTTGTGAATCTCCATTTCAGAAGGCTTAGCATCTTTGTTTCCACCCAGAAGAGTGTTGTAGTAGCTTTGCAGCAGGACATCTTCCTTCTTGACTATTTCTTGAAACCTTCCTTCTGCATTCATTCTACAAGCTTTAGCTATAACGCCCTCAGTGATGGTTATAAGAATGCCCATCACTTCAGACCTTATTTCTAAGCTATCAAATGATGTAGGATTCATATCCATGGTCATTTTCCCTTTCTTTGACCCAGCTTGTTTGCTTACAACTTTTGCAGGCTTTTCATTGTACACTTCAGCTTTTAACCAAAAGTCCTTGACCAAGTTCACATATGTTGGCCCATTTAGCATCTTGAAATACTCAGACAGCTTCTGAGTTTCTATCAATCCTTCCATGTTCACTTTGTACTTCTTAAGTGAAGCGAAGTCCACCGGTGATTCTACTTGAACTGTTAAGGATTTCCATGGAATATCCATAGTCTTCTCTTTGTAGACGGACCCAGATTCTGGTGCGCTTTGCATGTTTGAGGTAGATTCAGAAACTTTTGAGCTTGATGATGCCATTTTGATGATGATTAAAGAAGATTTAGAGAATATAGGGTTCTAAGGTTTTTTGCGCTTACTTCGCAAGAGGTTTGAGAGCAAAATGTGTTTGTTGTGAGTGAGTAGTGTGTGAATTGAAAAAGTGTTTAAGAGTAAAAACGTTTGCAATTTAAAAGAGACAAACAAACATAACATTAATGACAAATTGGGGGCGCGTGAAAAGTACTTTCAAAGCTATTAAATCATCACTGCCCTTTTAGTTATACATCAACACATACAGGCCACGTAAGAAGTTCACAGAGTAACTACCAAGTTAGTGGGCCAGAAGTTACTTTTAAAAGTAACTTCCAACGTTTCCACTAATTCAACTATTCGAAAGCACTAAATCCAGCTTCTGGACTTCAGATGCTGACATCATCATTATCAGAAGCGAGTTTTCCTCAGAACGTCAATAAAGAGCTTCTGATGGACTACTGCTTCTGAACTAACTTCAGAACCTAAAATCCTATTCAGGAGCAAGCAAGCATTTAATCAGATACAAAGTGCATGTTCAAATTTTTCTTTATAAAATCAAATCTTTCAACAGTTAAAGGCTTAGTAAATATATCAGCCCATTGATTTTCAGTATCAATGAATTGTATATCTAAAATTCCTTTTTGAACATAATCTCTGATAAAATGGTGTTTGATTTCAATGTGCTTAGCTCTTGAATGCAAAATTGGATTTTTAGACAAACAAATAGCAGCAATATTATCACAATAAATGGGAATACTGTTAGCAATTATCTGATAGTCTTCCAACTGATGTTTCATCCAAAGTAGTTGTGTACAACAACTTGCAGCTGAAATGTATTCTGCTTCTGCTGTAGACATAGCAATAGTTGTTTGTCTTTTGCTAGCCTAGGATATAAGATTATCACCCAGAAATTGACAATTGCCACTGGTTGACTTTCTTTCAATCCTATCACCAGCATAATCAGCATCACAGAATCCAATTAGCTTATAATCTAAGGATTTCCTATAAAGGAGTCCAAGATTAGTTGTTCCTTTCAAATACCTGAAGATTCTCTTGACAACAGTCATATGAGATTCTCTAGGATCTGATTGGAATCTTGCACACAAGCATACACTGAATAAAATATCTGGCCTAGATGCAGTAAGGTATAACAAAGAACCAATCATACCTCTATACAGCTTCTGATCTACTTTAGCTCCTTCATCTTCTTTGCTTAAGGTGCACAGGGTGCATTGGAGTGTTCATCACTTTACAATCTTCAAGTTTGAACTTGTTCAGAAGCTCCTTTGTGTACTTTGATTGATGAACATAGACTCCATCTTTGCATTGATTGATTTGAATGCCAAGGAAGAACTTCAGCTCTCCCATCATGCTCATTTCAAATTCATCCTGCATCAACTTAGAGAATTCCTTGCAAAGAGATGCATTAGTAGAACCAAATATTATATCATCAACATATATTTGCACAACAAGAATATTTTTCCCAAGGGTCCTTCTGAAAAGTGTTGTATCAACCTGTCCTCTTTTAAAATCATTCTTGATTAAGAAATTACTTAGTCTATCATACCAAGCTCTAGGAGCTTGTTTCAAGCCATATAGTGATTTCTTCAGTTTAAAAACATGGTCAGGATATTTAATATCCTCAAATCCAGAAGGTTGCTTGACATACACTTCTTCTTCTCTAACACCATTTAGAAATGCACTCTTGACATCCATCTGATATAATATTATGCCATGATTAACTGCATAGGAAAGAAGTAACCTGATTGCTTCCAATCTTGCAACTGGAGCAAATGTTTCAGTGTAATCAATGCCTTCTTGTTGACTATACCCTTGTGCAACAAGCCTGGCTTTGTTTCTTGTTACTTCACCTTGCTCATTCAGCTTGTTTCTGAATACCCATTTTGTTCCAATAATGTTCTTGTGCTGAGGTTTGGGTACCAGATCCCACACATCATTTCTTTGAAATTGATTCAACTCTTCCTGCATAGCTAGGATCCATCCATCATCTGAGAGTGCTTCATCAACTGTTGTAGGTTCAATCATTGAGATTAGTCCAATCATTGACTCTACTTGTCTGAAATGTGATCTTGTTCTTCTTGGACTATCTTTATTTCCAATGATTAGCTCCTCAGGATGTGAAGACTTATGTTTGAATATGTTTCTGGGAGGATCTGCTTGATGTGAGCCATCTTGTGCTTCATCAGAAGCAGTTTCATCTTGCGCTTCTGATGTGGGTTCAGCTTCTAGACTATCTTCAGATTCAGCTATCTGATCAGGTTCTGGAGTAACTTCAGGAACCTGTATCTCTGCAAAACTTTCATCTTGCTTTGAAGTTTTATTTTCAAGCTCTTTGTCATCAAAACTGACGTGCATAGATTCTTCAACACAGAGTGTCTCTGAATTATACACTATGTATGCCTTTGACCTTTCAGAGTAACCTAAAAAGATTCCTCTTTGGGCCTTGGCATCAAATTTCTTTAGGTAGAGCTTGTTGTTCAGAATGTAACATGTACATCCAAATTGATGAAAGTAAGAGATATTTGGTTTTCTTCCTTTAAAGAGTTCATATGCAGTTTTCTCCAAAATAGGTCTAATATAGATCCTGTTTTGAACATAACATGCTGTATTCACTGCTTCTGCCCAAAAATGTTTAGCCAAATTGTTTTCATGGATCATGGTTCTGGCCATTTCTTGTAACGTTCTATTCTTTCTCTCTACAACCCCATTTTGTTGTGGAGTTCTAGGAGAAGAGAATTCATGGATGATTCCATGTTTTTCACAAAAAGCTTCAATTGGCTCATTTTCAAATTCTCCACCATGATCACTTCTGATTTTCAAAATTTTTGACTCTTTTTCAGTTTGAATTTGTGTGCAGAAGTTACTGAATACCTCATATGCATAATCCTTACTTTTCAGGAATTTCACCCAAGTCCATCTGCTGTAATCATCAACAATGACTAATCCATATTTACTTCCATATAAGGATGCAGTACTCACTGGTCCAAATAAATCAATATGGAGTAATTCTAAAGGTCTTGAGGTTGAAACAATGTCTTTGGTTTTAAAAGATGATTTCACAATTTTCCCTCTCTGACATGCACCACAGAGTGCATCTGAATGATAGTCAATGTCTGGTAGCCCTTTCACAAGTTGTAACTTACTAAGCTTAGAGATTAACCTCCAGTTAGCATGTCCCAACCTTCTGTGCCACATCCATTTCTTATCATTCACTGATAGTAGGCAAATCACCTTCTGATCAGCCAGTTCAGAAAAATTGATTTTGTAGACATTGTCAACTCTCTTTCCCTTGAACACAATGGATTTGTCTTCCTTGTTGATTACTGTACAGTTGGGTTTTTCAAAAAGCACATCATAACCATTATCACAAAATTGACTAATGCTCAAAAGGTTATGTTCAAGACCATCTACCAACCATACATTATTAATTGAGGTAGAGGAATTACCAATAGTTCCTGTACCTATGATCTTGCCTGTCTGGTTTCCTCCAAACTTCACATTTCCTCCCTCTTTCATTGTTAGGCTGAGGAACATGGACTTGTCTCCTGTCATGTGTCTTGAGCAACCGCTGTCTAGGTACCATGATCTTTGCTTTGGCACTGCTCTTAGACATACCTGCATCATTGACATTTTTAGATTTAGGTACCCATTGTCCTATGGGTCCTGGAAGGTTAGTACTTAAGGTTTTACTCTTCACTTCTTGTACCTTGTGCTGTGAGTTGGGTTGCTTCTGATTAACCATCACCTTAGGTTTTGGTACTTCAGAAGCAGTAACTGTCTTCTTCTGAAACTTAGACTTCAGAACCCCAGATTTTGGTTTCACCAGACTCTGAGGAATAGGTTCTGATCTTTTCAGGATCCTAACCTTTGAAGTCTTGGAATCAGATTTGATCATAGCCTTTGACTTAGAGTTCTTTGGCTTTGAAGTAATCTTAGCCTTAGAACTAGAAGCTTCAGGTTCTGATTGAACAACAGTTTCCAACTCAGCCCCTTCTGGTACAAAGAAGGTTTTCAGACCTTCCTTGATGCATTCACAACAAGATTTTAGATTGGTTTTCTCAAGTTTCACTTCTGGAAAACCAATTCCTCTGCCATTGTTCTTGTAAATGCTATAAATCATAGAAGCTACTCTGCTTCTGTCAATGCCAGATATAATAAAATCTTCAAGAGCAATTTCATGGTTACTTAAAGGTTTTTCATTACACTTTTCTTGTAGCTTCTGACATAAGAACCTGAGCTGATCTTCATATGTTTTACACATGAAGTCAAAGCCCCTAAGTCCTTGTTCAGAAGCTTTCAGATCCAATAGAGTTGATTTTTGCTGTTGTACCAAATCAGCATATTTTTCTTTTAAATCCTTCAACTCATTGGTTCTTACTTCAAAATGTGTAAGAAGTTCTTTAAGTGACTCAACAAGTTCATCTCTGGGAATTTTGGAATATACCTCGTTTTCATCTTCTGAGTCTGAATCTGATCCAGCTTCTGAAGTTGCTGTTGCTACCAACCCAACAGCTACCTTTGCATCTTCATCAGCTTCCTCTTTATCAGATCCAGATTCACTACCCAAATCATCCCAGGTTGCCATTAAACTCTGCTTAATCTGCTTCTTGAATTTGCTTGGTTTGAATGTAGACCTCTTTGACTTGTCCTTTGACTTTTCTCTTTGAAGATCAGGGCATTCAGCAATGAAGTGTCCCGACTTCTTACAGTTGAAGCATCCCTTCTGATCTTCTTTCCTTGAGCTTCTGGAGTTACCCTTTCTGGCGAGAAACTTTCTGTTCTTCTTGGCCAGATATTGAAGTCTGTTTGAGAGCATGGCCATTTCAGCAGCATCTGGTTCAGAATCTGAACTTGACTGTTCTTCCTCTTTAGATTCAACCACTTTGAGAGCTTTTGATGACTTGCCTTTGGATGAAAGAGCTATTGATTTACTCTTCTTAGTAGACTCATGTTCATTAAGACTTAACTCATGAACTTTGAGAGAACTAACAAGATCTTCGACACTTAAAGTGTTTAAATCTTTAGCTTCCTCAATGGCAGTCACCTTTGGTCTCCATCTGGCAGGTAAGCTTCTAAGTATCTTGCTTACATGATCAGAAGCAACATAGCTCTTCTTTAGAATCTGTAGCCCAGAAACTAAGGTTTGAAACCTTGAGTACATCTCCTCAATAGTTTCATCATCCTTCATCTTGAATAACTCATACTGATGTACAAGCAGGAGAGCCTTTGCTTCTTTGACCTTCTTGCTCCCTTCATAATTTGAACAGAGAGAAGCAAACAAAGCTTTCGCAGTGGATTTGTCACTCATCTTCATGTATTCTGCTTTGGGTATGGCAGTGACAAGGGCTCCTCTGATAATATGATGCTTCTTGTAGAGTTTCCTCAGTTCTGGAGTATGTTTCTTTCTATCCACAGCAGCTCCTTCTTCATCAAGGACTAAATCACCAACACCATCTTCCAGAATATCCCATAATTCTTCATCTAGGCTCATGATGTAACTGTAAAAGTTGGTCTTCCACCAAGAGAATTCTTCAGCATCTCCATTGAATTTTGGAATCTTCCCAACACTGGATTTCTTACTATCACTATAATCATGTGAGACATTTTTATAGATAGTATCACTAGAACCAGTAGGAGGAGGAGTAGACATGTTTTTCTCAGATCTTTGACTGTTGCACGGTTAAGTGTTACACAACAGACCAAGGCTCTAGATACCAATTGAAGGTGAGAAAAACACAAGAAGGGGGGTTGAATTGTGTTTTGAAAAATTCTTCGTTTCTCCTAAAAACTGAACACACTGATCAGAAGCTAAGTGAGACAGCTTCTGAAGTGATGATCAGAATCTAAATGCAGCGGAATAAAACAGAGAGAGAAGAAGAACGACACAAAGCAATTATACTGGTTCCTTCCACAATCCGGAAGTAGTCCAGTCCCCCTTGCACTTCCAAGGAGATTTCACTAAGAGTAATATCTGATTACAATTGCTCAAGCACACAAGCAAGAGACTACCTTTGCTCAAGCACACAAGCTAGAGACTTCCTTTGCTCAAGAACACAATCAAGAGACTTCCTGCTCAAGCACAACTGCAAGAGACTTCCTAACTAAACAAAATTACACAGAAAATTGTTTAAGGTTGAACACTTGATATACAATCAGAGGTGCTCACAATATAAATCAGATACAGACTCAATGGACTTAAGAATTTCTAAGATATGACTTTGAGACACAGAAATTCTAAGTGAATGCAGAACAATTTCAGCAGAGGTTTGGCACTTGTAAAAATGTTGTGAGTCTTTCGTTCAACGTTCTTGCATTACCAAAACTCTAAGTCTTCACTCCTTTATATAGAGGTGTGAAAGAGACGTTGTGAAATTGCCAGCACACCAAAGAGTCGTTGTTGAAGCTTGATCTTTCACCAATGATATTTTGCCTGATTTGGTTGTTGTCCTATGAAGAACAAATTTGAAATCCATTCCTTATCCAAAGGAACATCTTTGCAGGCGAAGCCGTATTCTGAAGCTGTTTTCTTGTCTTGTAGCGTGGACACAAAACAGAGTAGTGGAGAAGGTGGTTGTACAGTTCGTACAATAGTACAATGTCAACGCTTTCGTCCAAATTGCAAGCACATGCCTTCAAACACCTTTGAAATTACCGTTGCAATGTTCCACTAATTTTCTGCTGTGTTTTCGAGTCCAATAGACAGCTTTTGCAATGTAGATTCTTCAATCTTTGAATCTTCTGCAAATCCAGTTGATCTTCAGCTTCTGGTGAAATGACTTCTGATGAGGCAGCTTCTGGTGAAATGACTTCTGATGAGGCAGCTTCTGATGATGCAGCTTCTGATGATGCTGCTTCTGATAATGTGGCTTCTGGACCTCTTGTCTTCAGGAGCACTATTCTTCAGGAGCACTATTTCTTCAGGAGCGCTTTTACTATCTTCAGGAGCAGCTTGACTTCAGGAGCGCTTTCAACTTTTAGGAGCGTATTGCCTTCAGAATCGTCTAAGCTTCATTTTCTTTTGCTCTTTATTTGATCATTCAGAACCAATTAATGATGTAACTTTTTAATTGTGGTCCTGTACACTTGAACAAATATTAGCTAGTCCAATTTACAATTTTTTAATACCTTGTTATCATCAAAACTCTTTGAGGTTCATTGTTAAACACATTTTGTTCCAACAGAGGATATGTCACGTATAATTGGCGTACGACATGTGATGGGTACCGGAAAGTATTTGGGGTTACCCTCGATGATTGGTAGAGATAAGATGTCTGTTTTTTCTTTTATCAAGGATCGCATCTGGAAACGAATAAATGCGTGGAGGGGTCGAGCATTATCGAAGGCGGGCAAGGAATTTATGATCAAATCTGTGTTACAATCTTTTCCTTCATACATAATGAGTATTTACCTTCTGCCAAATTCAGTTATATATATGATATTGAGAAGATGATAAACGCGTTTTAGTGGGGAGGAAGGAGTAACAACCGAGGGATTAAATGGATGGCTTGGGAACGCGTGGCATGCCCCAAAGAGTTTGGTGGAATGGGGTTTTAGAACTTCAAAGCTTTTAATCTCGCTATGGTAGATAAGCAAGGATGGAGCTTTCTGTCTAAACCTGAATCTCTGGTTGCTAGAATTTTTAAATCAAGGTACTTTCCCCGATCTTCATTTTTGGATGCTAAACTCGGTTATAACCTAAGCTTTGCTTGGCGAAGTATTTGGAGCCCGCGTCAGTTACTTTCATATGGGTGTAGATGGACAATTTGACATGGGCACCAGGTTAGCGTGATGAATGATCCATGGGTTCGAGGAGTTCATGGTAGTTCGATTCAATCCCCACAAAGCCAAGGAGTGCATAGTTTGTGTGTGTCTGATTTAATGGCGGACGAGGAACGAGTTTGGGATATTAATAAGATTGAATCTTTGTTTTCAGACAATATGGTGCAAGCTATTCTCGACACACCACTGTTTGCAGAAGTTCAGAATGATAGAATAGCGTGGATGATGGAAAGTAACAGGAGGTATACTGTTAAGACTGGTTATAAACTGGCTATGATGGAGTTGTTACACACTGATAGGTTCCATGTTGAAGGAGAGTAGCATAGAATCTAGACGGTGAATTCCCCACATAAAGAACGTAATTTGTTATGGAGGATTTGCATGGGGTGTGCTCCGACGTGTCTCCGACTACAATCACGACATATACAATGTAAGGTAATCTGTCCCTGGTGTGATACCGTTGTTGAGGATGATTGGCATGCTTTTATTTGTTGTACAATGGCGCGGGAGAGTTGGTATTGGCCAGGACTTTCGACTGTGTTGCAAACGCGGATTGGAACTGAGAGCAATGGCAAGAGGTTCAGAAACAGCCCTCACCACCGGTTAGGCAACACGAGCATAATATAGTGCAAGATAACAACTTAGTTTGGGTGAAACCGAGAGAGAGAGACGTGGTTGAAGTGCAATGTGGATGCCGCGTTCCATGACTGTAACCATCTTATATCTTTTGCGTGTTGTGTAAGAGACTTCCGTGGGAAATTTATTCGGGCTCAAACGAAATGGTAGCGGACAAATATGACAGTTTTGGAAGGGGAGGTAGTAGCCTTACTCGATACCATTCACTTTGCTAATGTGAACAGATGGGACCGAGTTGTCTTCGAGTCCGACTCAGCTACTTTAGTGCAAGCTCTATCATCTCCAGGTCACGGTGATTCAGAATTCTATGCTATTGTTTCTAGTATTATTTATCAGTTATCTATACATTCCAACTTCGAGGTGAAGTTTGTTAGGAGGCAAGTGAACATGGTTGCTCATACTTTAGCAAGGGCGGCCTGTTCTTGGGCTAGTCACCATATTTTTGATTCTTATCCTTCTTGTATTGAACATTGGTTGATTAATGATAATAGTTAACTTTGCTTTGGTCAAAAAAATAAAAAAACACCTAATCTCAACCACTATCACCGAGTTGAGTCAATGTTTTTTATAACCCGAGTTTACTTAATAAAGTTATCATCGACCTTATCTTTTCTTCCTCACACATATCTCTCTCTCTCCTGACTCAGGGACAAAATTAGGCTACAAATAGAGCTATAAAAAATGGACCAGGCCAAGCCTGCATTTTGGATCGGGCTTTAAAAAGCTAGACCAAACACAAACTCGGGCTTTTTTGGTCATAGCCCATTTAGCCCATATAAAAATAGGCCGGGCGGCCTAGCCCATCGGGATTCGGGCCGACCCACTATCAATATTTTCATTTGGTTTTTGTTAAAATACACTATTTTTTTTTTTGAAAAATTTATCAACTAATTTAAAACTTATTAATAAAAATATATTTAAATAAGTAAACTTAATAAAAATAGATGAATTTAGCTCACAGTTTTAAAGTTTTATAGTTTATAATTATTAATTTGATTCAATTGAAAGAATAAATCAAGAGTTTAATTAATATTCAATGTTAATGAAAAGATTATTTACACTTTTATGTTCATCCGATCATATTTTGGTAAAAACATAGTTGTGAGTAACTAATATATCAAAAATACATAAAAAAAAGTGAATAAATGAAAAAGAGAAAACCAGAACGAGCTAGGCCGTGCAGACCCATAGCCGACACAGATCGGACCGGGCTCTACAATACGTAGTCCAATAACAAATAGGTTAGGCCGGGCTGACCCATTTTTATAATCGGGTCTCTCGAGCCATACCAGGCTGTGTCGGGCCAACCCATTTCGCACTTTAGCTACTAATGAAGCATGACTTCAAATTTCGATAATTGGAATCTTCGAATATGTGTTAGAAAGATAAATAGGGAATTGAAATGGATGGAGTAAATGGGGGATTTTATTTCCCTAAAAAATAGAGAACAAAGGTATGTTGCATTGACATAAATTAGGGATTAGTGACATTTTCGGGAAGATTTAGTATGTATTTTTCTAGAATATATTGGGAAAAATCCAAGTCCCACATCGGATAGATAAGACTCTTGATAAGAGTTTATAAAGAGGAGACACTCCTCACCTTATGAACAGGTTTTGTAAGGATGAGTTAGGCCCAAAATTTCAACATGGTATCATAGCTTGTCGAATTCAAGGGCCAACTACCTATCCATGCACCAAACCCAAAAAGAGCGTTGGGCGTGAGGGGGGTGTATAAGGAAAGACTATCCATGCACCAAGCCCTCAAGGGCCAACTACCTATCCATGCACCAAACCCAAAAAGAGCGTTGGGCGTGAGGGGGGTGTATAAGGAAAGACTATCCATGCACCAAGCCCAAAAAGAGCGTTGGGCGTGAGGGGGGTGTATAAGGAAAGATCGGATAGATAAGACTCTTGATGCGTTGGGCGTGAGGGGGGTGTATAAGGAAAAACCTAAGTCTCACACAGATAGATAAGATTATTGATAAGAGTTTATAAAGAGGAGGCACTCCTCACCATATGAATCAGTTTTGTAAGGATGAGTTAGGACCCAAATTTCAAAAGAACACCATACCCATATTTTTTTAAGGAGGAACACCATACCCATATACCCTGTCTCGTTTCATCGTAAATAATTCTTCCATAATATTTATATTTAGATTTTATTCATTCAAAAAAATTATACTAACGTAATTTTTAAAATACTTTTTCTTTATCAAAATTAAATATCAAACTTGGTTTGTGTTTTTAGATTATGAATGTGTTTGTTTTAACTTTTAAAAAAATAAATTTTATGTGAAGAAATCTAGAGACTATTTTTTTAAAGATTTTAAAATTTTTTAAAGCTATTTCTGTTTGTTTACTATCTAAAAAATTATTTTAAGAAAAAAATATTTTTAACTAATTCATGTATTACCTCTTTATTTTTGCAAGAAAAAATGATTTTGAAAAAAACTGATCCTAATAGTTTTTTTTATTTTAAAGTAAAAAATGATAATTTTGAATGCACACATGGAAGATCTAGGTTCGAACTCTCATAATGTCATTGAATTCGGATTCGACCTCTAAAGTCTTACTCCCTCCGTCATTTTTCATAAGAATATGTAACAAAAATTACGAGTATTAAAAAAAGGTGTTGACGTAATAAATTTGCCTGAAATTTAGGTGATTATTACTGATTATCATTTTCATATAAATGTATTCATTGTTACTTTTCATATTCCAAGACAAATTGATACTTCTTCCATTTCAAAATGAGTGTCGCTTTAGCCAATTGCACACAGATTAAGGAATGAAATGAAATAATCATTAGACAAAACACTTTTATTAAACTGCCCTTACTTTATAAGAATAAAGACAAACTAAAAGTTGCATTGAAAATTGTGATAGAAAAATTTGAGTATTTATTGAGGGTAAAGTTGAAAAAAAAATTAAAGTTGTATTGAAAATGTAAAATGACACTCATTTTAAAACGGATGGAGTAATATTAATAAGAAGTATATTTTGAAAAAAAAATGAACTAAATATATACATATATATATATATATATATATATATATATATATATATATATATATATATATAGTCTTATATATTTTTTTTGTTGGTTTTAACTAGGGTTAATAGTGCTTTACCCCCTGCAATATATGTCATTTTCAGTTTTCCACCATGTAGTTATTTTTTTTAGTTTTCGTCCTTGTAATTTGAAGATTTTTGGTTATGGACCTTCATGAATTTCAATTGTACAAAATCAATGATATTGCCGGAGGTTAAATCGAAATTTGCTCAAATTATACGGGTCGAAATATGTCATGAAGGTCCAAAACCAAAAAATCTTCAAATTACAAGTACGAAAACTAAAAATAAAATTTACAAGGTAAAAAACCGAAAAACGACTTATATTATAGGGGCGTAAAACACCATTAACCCTTTTAACCATTGGTTAGTATAGGAAGAAAACCTTAATAATCCAAAGTATGATCAAAAGATATGTAAAACATATTAACCATCTTAGTCCAATCATTTGGTTAATAGTTTTATATCAATTTTATTTTTGGTCTTGCTAACAAGTGCTTTAAAGACATTGATTAAAGAACTCACAAAAAGAAATTATGTCTCAAAAATACAAGTCAAATATATGTTAAATTTATAACCGTACAATTTTCAATGCAAAAGTTGTTACTTTTATATGCTTAAACAATACCATCAGATCACTTGTTAGTATTTTCCAATTTTTTTAAATGATTTTGTATAAGTATTCTATGTGGAATAAATTTTTCTCAAAATAAATTAACGACCCATTAATAGTAAATATTAAATGATTTGACATAGGACGAGGAAGATGATCGAGTAATCTAGACTACCATTAATGGATTGCCAAAAAAAACTTTTAACCCAATCTATTATCACCTCATCTCTTCCCAAAAGCGAAATCCAGATAACATTGGAATCCACTAATTTAACCAATCACAACACCGCACGTGTCCAATGGGCCCCACATCACATCATCATCTCTAAGGTCAGTGTCCTCTCTCTCAACAAAAGTCACACCCTTTTTGCTCACTTTTCTCTCCCCACTCCATTTTCTCATCATAAAAGCTAGCTTAGTAACTGTGCTTGAATCTTGAAAGAAACTGGTTTTGTAGTTTTGTTAGTTAACAGTGTGTGTATGTGTAAGTGAGTGATGTGCAACAAGAATAGTAGTACTCTTTCACCACCAAAAACAAAAACAAAAACAAAATCTATTACTATGAAGAAGAGAAAGAGACAAACCAAAAAAAATATATGTTCATCAATTTCACCTTCTTCATCATCATCTTCCTCTTCACTAAAATCACGTAGAAACAAAACAAAAAGAAAAAAACCAAAGTATCTTAGTCTACGTTTACAGCTCTCAAAAACAGAAACAAACAAAGACCAACCCAAAAACAGCAACAACAACAACAAAAAAACACAAAAACAAGAACAACAACAACAACAACCGAATCTGTTTGCTCATCATCATCATCATCACGAAACAGAACACGACATGCACGAAGAAAACAATGTAGCGTTACTCTTCACATCCGACGGTGGAGCAACGCTAAACGGTCTTCTAGAAAATGAATCGACTACGTTAACAGCGGTGATGACGACGACGGAGGAAGAAGAGGAGTCATTGTCAGTGATGAGGTGTCCGGTGATGGATCAAGGGTTGGTGAGGAAAGCAATGAAGAGGAAGAGGAATGATCATGAAGAGAGTGAAGAGAGATGGGTGAGTTATTCAGAAGTTGTTGAAGAGACGAAGAAGGAAATGATGGAGGAAGTTAATAGTACTTGTGTTGGATTTGAAACGACGTCGTTTTTTGGGTCTTTGAGTTTGAAGCTTGATCATGATGGGATATTGAATGCTTGGTCTGATAAAGGTTCTCTTTATGTTGATGGTTGTGATGAGGCTCCTCAGACTGTTCCTGATTTGTTCGGTGGTTCAATCCCTCCCAATGTAATTTTACTAATTTTTCATTTCAATTTTGAGATTTGTTTCATACATATTTGATTCGAAGTGAGTTTGACAGAATCACAGTGTTATCGTGATCCGATTGGCTTTGAAGTTGGCAAAATTACTGTGTCGCGATGATTGCCTTTGAAGTTGCCAAAATCACTGAGTCACCATAATTTTGCCAACTTCAAGCTGAGGAGACGAATTTCATTTTTTCCAATTAATTGAGTGGCTCACACACTTTAAATGTGAAGAAATAGGAAATTTGGAGCTCGAATCTCGGTCTCTACATATTATTATCCTTGACACAAAACATCTATTTTGGTGCCATTAATGGCCCAGATTTAATGGCACGGTGCCATTAATGGCACCAAAGTGCTACCCATTATCCTTGTAGCTTACCATTTAGTTCATGATTTAAGCCAAATTATAATTTGCATCAAGTTCATGATTTAATATCTATGAAATTTCAACATTTTTTTTAATAATTATTGACTTTAATTCTTCGATTATTCTTTTAAAAAGTGAATCAACCAGTTTAAAAACAAATCATTGATTATGAAAATATTATATTAGTTAGAGTTTTTTTTAATCAGTTATGAGTGTGGTCTAAAATTAGATTGCGTCAGATATTTATTTTATTGTGATTGTGCATGTGACTGATTTTTGGTATTTATTATTAATTTCTTTTGTGCATGTTTTTGGATGGTGAATAGTGATGATTTCATTTTGGCACCGACAACTTTTTATTATTGGTTACTTTTTGGCAAGGGGCCTGCTTGATTAGGATCTTACATTTAAAACACGATGGTGAATTATAAAAGCATTTTGCTTTTCTTTTACCCTTATTTCAATGGCCCCGTTTGGTTGTGATATATAATAATTGTGACTCTTGTTGGAGGAATTGATCATTCTTCTGTTTTTTTGTTATTAATTTACTAGTTAAATAATAAATAATAAATAATTAATGTTGTGAATGTTGAGATATAGTTTCAAAATATGTTTATGTGTGACATCCATAATGGTTTAAATTGATTTTATAGGATTGAGTTATGGTGTGACAAGGATTATAGATATTTGAATCTCTCAATTATTTTGACGAGGTTTATCCAAGTTGATGCAATAAATTGAATTGTTAGATACAAGAGAAAATCTTTTAGGTGGTTATGCATCAATTTAGAAATATATTATGGACCCACTTGTTACTATCAAATGAAGTGTTTTGATGAAGCTATTTGGTATTTGTACAGGTATTATGGGATGGTTATGGGTGTGATGTTAATGGGAACACATGGAAAGTTCCTGAAGGTGTTGGAGCTAGCAATAACAATGTGAAGGTGAAGGAAGAAATGGGTTGGAAGCTTGGGCAGAGAGAGGCAAGTTTGTTGAGATACAAAGAGAAGAGGCAAAGCAGACTCTTTGCTAAGAGAATCCGTTATGAAGTTCGCAAGTTGAATGCTGAAAAACGGCCGAGGATGAAGGTACTATTTCTAACTTCATCACCATGCATTTAGACATATCTGGTTGTGATCTGAATTGAGAAAGTTTTGTTCTAGACAAAAGAACAATACATAGAAAAAATTACTTGAAAAGAAAGGAAACTTTTTTCTGAGTGTGTGTGTGTGTGTGTGTGTTATTTTGTTTGAATGGTAAAGATATACTCCCTTGAGTTTCAAATATAAGCAAAAAAAAAAGTCAACATGATATGCAACTAGAGCACTAGATGTACTCATCACCCTTGTACAATATAAACGAGAAATAATATTTTTACAACTGTTATGTGACAACTTTTGAACAATTTTCTTGGTCATATATACTCTCATTTTGTTCTTATTTTATCTCTTCATTTTTCTTTCTCTATTGTTTTTGACCAATAAGAAGAGAGAAGAAAGTTGTCTCAAAAGTTGTCACAATGGTTGTATAAATATCTTTACTCAATAAACAAATACACCCAAATAAAACGAAGGCAGGACCAAACAAGCAAACACCAAGAAGGCAAGTACACTCATTGCTTCAAGACATGCAAGCATGCCACAAATCCTCAGACCTGTAACTCCGAGAAACTCTACTATCTGAAAAGCGAGAGAAAATGCCACACCCTAACAAAGAAGGGTGGCAGAGGCCAGCAACCAGTCAACCATAGGTAGATCGGCCCGTAACTACCCCTTCACCCAACGCTATCTGCTCCAACACAAGACCGGAGCCACTTCCCACTCATAGTAGGTACAGACGTAACCAGGATAGAGGTTATATCTAGTACAATTTTGTTTGGAAACTCGGTATACAGACAAGGACTGACTAATCTGGGTTAAATCTAGTACATTTAATTTTAACAATTTGAGGTATTCTCTACTGGCCCATCTTTTACTCCAACACCATAACATGGCTTGTCGGGTTAATAGTAGGGGGTTTGAATAGTGATAGGATGATGGAGTGGGAGTATAGGAGGAAGTGGATCTAGATTCTAGAGGCAAGTTGTAGTTCTTTCTTTACATGTAACATTACAAGTTTTTCGTTCTCAAAGCGTAGCTCAAGTGGAAGTTTGAGAAAAAGTTCCAGAGTTTACTAGCATATAACTTGCTAACAACTAACATTTACCTACGAAAGAAGAACGTAATTAATCTTACAACAGTAGGACTAAAACATATTGAAGTCTCATTTAAATAATATGTTCAATATGTCATAAGGCTGATGAATGTACATGTTAAGAGCTCTAAATGCTGAAGCTAGTAGAGAGGATTAGAATTGAAATTCAATTTATGAGTCAATTATATACTAGCATAAAGTGTTTAATGACCTTGTCCCATTGATTACACAAAAAGGGCACTCTCCTGTATTTGGGGCTATGGTGGCCTACCTGTCTGTTGTGGACCTGTTGGTTTCTAGGTCCAATGTTGAATTGTAGGCATATGTAGTAAAAGTTAAATTTTTGACAGAATTTGATGTTTCATAAAGAAGTGTGGCATATGTAACATATGGTTGATGGTTGATCTGAGAAGTAAAATATGAACCACTTATATAAAGTGGTCTGTCCTTTGATTCATGTTGTTTTTATATTTTTTATAATCCTTTAATTCTTACTGATATATATGGAAAAAAAATCTGATTGTAAAAAGCAAAATTATCTTATTTCTCCACAGATTATCTTGTTGCAAATCTGATAGAAGCTAAAATGATAGTGGACCGTATGAATATTACGCGCATCTGCATGCTTGTCTATTCAGTCCTCAAAATATCATAAATTTGATGTTATTCCTATAAGCTGAAGAATTTGGTTTACTAATATTAACTGAAATTCTTCTTGTTGGTACATTTTGCAGGGACGATTTGTGAAGAGGGAATGAAAGTGTAGTTTGTAATAGACCTTTGTTCCTGAAAGGCGATCGAATTTTCGAATTTCTAATGAAGCTTATAATGTTGGAGATGTCTGGTTAGTTAGATCTCAGGCTATACCTTCAACACAATTAGGAAACTCATGGAGGAAATGAGTTGTGTGACAATGTTAGACACTTGAAAAGAAAAAAGTGTAATTAAAATAATTTAAATGAATGAACATTCTTTTATTCTCTTGTTCTATTGTAAATAGAACTAGTTTTAATCAATTTTATGACTTTGGCATTTTTATTGTGATAAAAATGAACATGAGGGTAGCAATGGACTATAATATATCAATTATTACATTACATCATTGAAGACACTTTTGAAAAATCCTAGTTTTTCTCCTGACAAGCTTGTAATGATGCTGCAACCATTTGCTTTTCTGTGACACTATTATTACACAAGTTAGCAAAGGCTCTTGAGTATTTCCTTCCATAGCTTGATAAGGTACCACAATGACTCTCATAAGTTTTTATCTGCATAAAACAATAAGAAACCATAACTATTTAACATGTAACATATACTACTATTTCATATAAAATCATATATGCTTGAGAGTGCATATTTACAAGAAATTGGTAAGAGATTTGTGCCTGAAAAATTGATATGGTGACAATGTTGAAGAATTTATCCATGAATTAACAAAGTATG
Source organism: Medicago sativa (assembly GCF_051527215.1). Lineage (NCBI taxonomy): Eukaryota > Viridiplantae > Streptophyta > Magnoliopsida > Fabales > Fabaceae > Medicago > Medicago sativa. Next base: position 31,116,234 of record NC_140755.1, on the reverse strand, counting down.
TTGAAGAATTTATCCATACTTACAAGTGTTTTTAAACAATCCCAATCATCGACAAGAGGTTGACCAGGTGCACGAACATGGACCATTAAAGTTGAGCCTTTCTCTTCTCCAAACAAAAGATTGCTTATTTGATGGACATTGTTGTCTACATGTTTCCTACGAGCAATTTCAACTTCCAACTCCTTTTGAGCTTTTAACTTATCTTCTGAACCATATGAAGCCCTTTCCAACTAAAACAATTAAAAAAAATATATTTTATAAATCTGCCTAAACGTGTTACAAACAAGTTTTAATGTCGCTGAAACTGCAACGCGACTACAATTGAGATTGCATCGACTACATTCAACTCTGATTTTCCTTGACATCAAATATCGTGATGCGACCACAATTGTTATAGCGGCCCCTATTTAAAACTTTAGTATGTATGTACAACAACATATTGAACCAAAAATTACCTTGGTCTTGAGATAAATTAAATGCGCATCTCTTTGACCAACATTTCTTGTAGGAATTGGAGACTTGAAGTCACCAAAGGAAACAACATTTGTAGTACTAGTGACATTGAAGTTATCATTAACACTGGCAGTGTATAGACCAAGGTATGTTTCATTGTCATCATTAACATTAGTAGGGTCTGCACCAATGTATGTAACTAAAGTATCATTGTTGCTATTTAAATCACCATATTGCAACACGTGAGAACCTCTATCTCCTTGAGAAAGTAATGTTCTCCTGCGAACCTGTGCATTACACCCCAAAATTTAATTGACAAATATAATAAAGTAATTAATTAAGAAAAGGAAAAATTATTTGAGACTTACAGTTTCATATTGTTGTTTCAAAAATTCTTTTGTCATGTCATTTCTCTCACTGCATTATTGAAAAACTTATCAGAAACATCTCCCACAAGAGAGGATGAAGAAAAAATTGAAAGAAAGATGAAATTATTATTGATAGGATAATAAAGTAATTACATGAAGCCATTTTAAAGACTATGTAGAGAATAAGAATATAACTATCAATTAACTATATACCACGAGTCTATTAACTTATTTCTAACTAAAAGAGACTTTATGAAATCCAGATGGGTATACAAAATTTAGTTGGTTGTTAACTGAATCGTAATAGTATATATAAAAATTGTTTGTAGCACTGAAACCATTATTCATCACAATGAATAATTTTTCCTTTCCGATTCCGACCATACTTCAGCACGCTAAGGGGTGACAAGATCGCAAAATCATACGATCCTACGAGTTGGATCACGATTTTGACTACCTTGACAGTGATACAAACAAAATTATAATTGCAATATAGTCGCAGAGGTAAGCACAATTGACCGAACTGCGTTAATAAAGATCGATGTGTCCATTGTTTTTACTTTCATTTTCATTTAATCTTCTGTTATTGGTCGTTAATTGGTCTCTTTGTACTCCTCGTTAATTGGTCCCTTTGAACTATGTTGTCCAAATATTGAGAGCATGGCTCTCATGACATCGTTCTAGAGTTTCATCTAGGTGAAGCGAACACCTCCATCTGAGTCGATTGATGAATAATGATACTCATCGTTGTCTACACTTCTTGTGTCTTTGTGGTTGAGATAACCGCTAATTTGATCTAACTAATCATTCAAACTAGACAATGTAACATCAACATGGACCTTAAATAGATTGAATTTTCTAGCAAATGGATCTAGCTTAGTGTCCATATCTATCAGATAAGTGTTCATGGTTGTGCAATATAGTTTGCAACCTTATTTGTTGCTGATTGCGAAAGGATTATCTACCTTATTTGTTGCTGTAAAAAAAAAAAGACCTTAAATGTTCAACGAATTTTTCAAAAAAGATTAGTCATTGCTGAAAAAAAAGTTGAATACTTCGTATATATAAATCTAGGTGTATCTATACTATGATACAATGGTAAATCAAGAGTTAACTACCAATTAACTAACTATATGGTCAGCCATTTTCTTGGACGAATTTATCCTTCGTAACACAAATTTAAATATACACCCCTAATAATTAGAGAATTTAAAAATGCATAGTGATTATAATTTTTTTTTAAAGAAATCAAAATGATATATTACCACAAAACAACGGACTATCTAGACGGCACAAGGTGTACTATCTAAAACATCCGAAAAGTATTACAAGAGTTCAGTAAAAAGAAAAATAAACTAGCCAATACTTGCACATTAAATAATGTGTTCCCTCTAAAAAACAATAAAAAAGTACCTGTCTTCCATCCATGAAATGCTGTAGAGATCTCCCAAACAAATATTATACTCAGGTGGTGGAGGTGGATATGTGTCTGGGCAGTAAAATGCGAAACTATTCTCTAATGCATTCGAAGCAGTAGTTACATAGATGTTAATATCATTTGGAAGAAGACCTTCAAACATGCTCCCAGCATCACATGCTTCCATGTATATCACCTTTTTTTTTTTTTTTCATTAAATAAAATAAGCAATGCAACTTTCATTGAAATAAATAAAAATAAGCAACGAAACAGTTAAGAAACTTTTTTATTTTTTTTATAGGGGTAAACAGTTAAGAAACTTGTAGTATATCTTAAATAAACTATGTCATATGCTATCTATCATTATGCCGTCCCTTAACTTTGTTTATATATTATTTTAAGAAAATCTGATTAAACAATGACAAATTTTTCAAGACAAAGAAGCAAAATCGTTAAAGGATTTTTTTTAATGATAAATGTTAGTATGTTAATTTATTTTTTGAAATAAAATGTTGGTATATTAATTATTGTTAGTTTTTTCTCCATGCCAGAACTTGAACCTAGAACTTCCATTCCTTAATTCTTAGCTCAAACGACCTCACCTCAAAATCGCTAGAGAATGATAGTTATTCCAATTGAGAAATGATATTTTGGACAACTTTCTCTCTCATACTCATATGATGTTGTTATCCTCTCTCTTCCTTTTTCTCTCTCCATTGTTTTTGACCAATAAGAAGTGAGAAAAACAAGGTTGTCAACAAAGTTGTCATCAAATGGATGTCAAAATATCATTACTCATTCCAATTAGGTTGACATTACTTATCCAATCTGACACCCACAAACAAATGCATATAAAATTTGATTCATACTTTATTTTTGTCATAACCATCTAGTCTAAAATGAACGTAATAATATAAAGTTTGAAGGAAAAGTATGTAAAGTAAACATGATTCAAACTCGATTGTTAGCTATTCGCCTTTAATTGAAGTTTACTGCTTAAACTCAATCACTTGGTTAACAATCTTTATTTTGAATGCATATTTCTAATGAGCAAAGTACATGTGTAGAATAACTAGAAAACTTTTCCTTCCAAATTTCCAATGGTAATTAAATAAGTTTACTAATTAAATTTGAGGTCGTTTTCATGTAACTAAATTTTGTTGAAAGTACTAAGTACGCATTGAGTAAGATTTATATGTATCTTAATTTTTAGGGTTAATTTAACAAAATGACCTTGTAATATATGTGATGTCTAAAAAACGACCTTGTAAAATAAAAAACACACATTATGACTCTGCAATTTGATATTCTTCTTATTTTTGACCATATAATATATGTGTAGTTCAAAAAAGTGACCTAGAAGTTGAATTCTTTCATGATTTTTATTAGGCATGTTTAGGACGATAAAATATGGATTTTCACAAAAAATTATATTTTTCTGACTATGGACGGATTAATTATGAATTTTTATTCCTCGTAATTATCAAATTCTTAAAAATTCATATTTAATTCGTCCCTTGTTGAAAAACTTCAAAATTTCGTGGTGAAGGTTCTTATGATGTTCTAACCAGCCTACAAAATGAGAGAACAAAATTAGACCCGTGACTATACACTTACTCGGAACAAAATATAAATTTTGCACGTTTTTGTCGAAAGATTGAAATAAATCAAAACATCTTAAAAATGCTATTAAATTCGGCATATCTTTTTCATGTATTTTTTATAGATATCTATGCAATCAATCAACTCAAAATTCAATTTATGGGTCAAGATGTTTGTTTTTTCGTTTTTGAGTTTTTGGCACTTTAAAAATTCACAATTAATATGTCCCTTCTCGAAAAATTCTACTTTTTCGTGTAAAGCTATATTTTAACAACCTCATGTCCGTAGAAACTCATAAAAAATTCAACATCTAGATCGTTTTTTTGGACTTCGTGTATATTAGGTCATAAATAATAAGAATCTCAACTTAGAGGGTTAGAATATATGTTTTTTTTATTTTACAAGGTCATTTTCTGACTCTGCCCATATTAAAGGGTTAATTTCAACAATTAACCATATTTTTTAAAGTTGGTCTACTAAATAGGGAGTGAGAGTCACATAATTAATTTATTACCGATTTACTTCACGTCCTTTTTCAAGACCGCCATATGTATAATTTAATGTCTAATTCTTCATTTGGACTTCCATTCACAAGAATTGACACACTACCCCCAAAAACACACGCCTTCATCTATGCAATCCACTTAGCCACAAACCCAACCCTCCGAAGCATATATTCCAAGAAAATCCACTCCACCAAATCATAGACTTTCTCGAAATCCACCTTAAGAATTAAACACTATTGTTTCCGTAATCTAGCCACCTCCACCACCTCATTAACAATCATCACCCCATCCACCAAATGTCTACCTTTCAACAATGTCGATTGTGATTTGGAAATAACCGAGTTCATCACCTTAGAAAGCCTTTCGGCCAACACCTTAGCAAGAATCTTATACAAACTACCTAACAAAGAAATTGGTCTATACTCTTTAAGAGATAGAGGGCATTTCACCTTTGGGATAAGAGTAACAAAGTGTGATAAAAGGCACCTCGGTAACACTTTGATGAGTCTATATTTAGTCTATTTTTATGCATTATTTAGTTTCGTTTTAATTAGATTTAGTTTTATTTTATTTAAATATTATTTCCTTTTTAAGCTAGTTTACTACAAATTGCATATTTTATATTTTAGGAACGAATATATGATGGAAGGTGTCTTGGAGCAAAAGAAAGGAGTCTGGAGCTGATTTGGAGCAAAAATACGAAAGATTCAGAACAAAAATATAAAGCCCCCAAGTCAGAAGCTTGGCACGGCCCGTGCCAATATGTGGCACGGCCGTGCCACCTCACAGAAGGCCTTTTTCTGCTTTTTCTTCGGGCCCAAGTTACTCTGTTGTAGTTTTACTGATTAGCCCTTATAGTTGCTTAGATTTTAAGTCAATTGTAAAGCTATAAATAGAGTAGCACTCCATCATAAACATTCATCTTTTGTTCTTGGAATAAAAGTTCACTTTTATATTATTCTTTTATTGTTTTCTCTCTTCTTCCCCCATGTCTACGATGAACGTTAGTGAGTAGACTTCTTCGTCTTGGGATTGTTGGGGAGTCTAATGACATAATCCTAAACAAACCAAGCTTAAACCCTAATTTCTATGTAACCCTAATTTCTAATCTAGATTCACCGTCTTAACGTGGATTAACAATTATCAATCTGTGGAAGCGAAAGCGGAGGGTTTGATAATCGTTAATCCATCATCTCAAACATCAATTCATAAAGCGAGAGCGGAGTCTTGATGTTGGAACATGTGAATCTAGACAATAATTGCAAAACAGTGAAATAGTCTTTGCAATTATTGAGACAAAGAGTAGTTTCAATCCTCTATGCATCTTCTAGTAATCAAGTCAGTGAAATAGGCTTGGTTACTAGAAGTAAACTCTCACCGGACTTTCATCGGAAAGGTGAGGGGCTAAGGGAAATCGGTCTTTAGAAATTAGTGTGTAAACCATGAAATTAGATGTTTAAGTCTTGTCTAGTGAAGGGTTTGTTATTATGACAAACCAATAATCCCAAGGCTCTTTTATTATTATTGTTATTTACCTTCAGCAATTAAACCCCTTTTTATAAGCTTTCTTCTCTTCTAATCATTCTCTAAAAGTTGATTGAATTCACAACTCCCTAGCGGAACAATACTCTTTCTTACTACTATTACTTCGATAGGCCGTGCACTTGCGGTTTGGCTCTATCACACTTCATTACCATGAAATTGGTTGAAAAAGATCCTTACCTCATTTTTGATAAGATACCAAAATTGCTTAAAAAAAGCAAAATTGAAACCATTCGGGCCCGGGCACTTATTCCCATCACTCTCCTTCACCACCAACTCAATCTCCTCCATAGAAAACGGAGACACAAGGAAAGCATTATCGGCCTTGGAGATGGAAGCAAAATTAACTCCATCCAACTTCGGTCTTTCCCAATCGGAACTCGCCACATGCCCCTTAAAATAATCAACCACCACCCTCCTAATCTCATTCACTCCAAACACCCATTCACTATCCACCTTAAGCGCTTTAATCCCATTCTGATGGGTTTTACTCTTAACACAACAATGAAAGAAGTTAGAATTCACATCCCCCTCTTTAAGCCTTTGGACCTTGATCTTTGAAAACGTAAAGTCTCTTTACTTTTCCATAACCTCCAAAGTTCCTCAAACTTTTGCTTTCTAACAACCGCTTCTTCATTGGACAATAAACCTCGATCACTTTTCCCATCTAACTCCTGTATCTCATCTATCAACGAAGCTAATCTCATCTCTACATTTCCATACTCCACCCTATTCCACTCTCTAATATCACCTTTCAACCCTTCAACTTCGATTTTAACACAAAACCCATCCACCCTCTTCCCCCATACTTCCTCCACGCCTCTTCCACCACACCCTTAAACTTACGGTTTTCAAACCAATGATTGTTAAACCGGAAAGGTTTCGGGCCCCAATCGGTAGTATCACCCTTTAACACCAACGAACAATGATCGAATACATCTCCTAAGCATTGCCCACAAAGAAACATTCCCCCAAAACTCCCCCCATTTCTCCGAAATAAACGCCCTATCAATCCTACTCATAGATTGACCATTGGAATTATACCACGTAAACTTTCTCCCCACAAGATTCACATCCTCCACCTCTAAGTAATTAGTCATTAAAAAGTTCTATTTCGCGTCTATAATCCAATAGTTCTTTTGAGTTGAATTTACGATGGAATTACCTCCCTGTTTATCTTGGTTATTCCATGACTTAATTTTATTTCTTTTGTTGTTTCGTTTGGTTGGGCATCTTTGTTTTTTGATGTTTTGTATTTGTCCATTTCGGGCAAATTTGTTTTGTTTTTTGGTGAAAGGTAGAGGGCAAAGCCCAATTTTGAGAACATCCTGTGCTTCAATAGTTTCTAGAATAATTCAGTAGTCTTCATTTTTTTTTGTTAAGACATATCAATTTCACCTAAAGATGATGTTTTTGGAGTTAACCTAAAAAGTGACACCTAATTGATATGATTCGATTGAATGTATAATATATTTAAATCATGATGCATAGAACTCACCATCTTTTTGTAGGATTTAGCAGCATGTTTCTTCTTCAACGCATCTACAAAATCATTGGCATAAAGAAGACCCCCATTTGGCATGCCTGCTCAGAAACAAACAGATTTAGAAAATAAGAAAATATACCTACCCAAATAAAAGTTTTTTTTTGTTACATGATATATAGCGGAAAAGATAAAAAAAAACAGAAAAAAAAGAGAATCAAAGAGGTGGAATGAAAAAAAAAATATTTGAAAAAAAAATGCCATTATATGAGATAAAAAATTATTCTTTACACTATAGTTTTATAAATTTATCGATTTGTATATATCAAAAAAAAAAAAAAATTATCGATTTGTATATATCAGGAAAAAAAAATGACAATATAAACATAATATTACTAACCAATTGAGCCAGGAGAGCCATGGTCTGCGTAGAAAATGAAAATGGTATCATCAGGCCCAGTATCCAGAACCTTACCACTACCTCCCTTGGTAGCACTTTTATTACCACTAAGCACTGCTAAGAAGTTGTCGAGATTTCCATAATCTCCAATATAATCCTACAGAAGTTTCACAATCCATGTGCGTATCACTCATAATTTAAGACCAATAAAGAGTGCTCCGAAAAGACTCGTTAGTATTTCTTAATTTAAAATTAATAAAAAATACCGAACCACAAAGAAAGCGATGGAGATATATATGTACCTTGGGAACTCCAAAATAAACATCTGAACCATTTGGATGATTGATTAAAACGCCAGGCCTAGGGTTTTTAGGATTATGGGCAATGTCATCATACATGAAAACAATGATATTTTCATCTTTAAGACCACCTTTTTTTAATATTTGGTAGGCATGACAAATATCAGCTTGGTGTCTATAATTCTCAAACCCATTAGATCCTGCAACTAGTAAGGCCCATCTCTTCCATGTTGTAGACTCACCTTGTGCAAAAACATTATCTAATGGCAGATGATTAGACAATGGACGCAAACCTTCTAACATTGTCACAGTTACACTCATCCACATTGAGACTATCAATGCAACCCAATATTTATTCTTGTGATTCATTTTTGTATACAATCTGTTTGTAAAAGAAAAACAATTTGTGAGAATAATTTAAGAGTGATACATGTCAGTGTAACCTATTCAACATGTATATATAACATCTGAATATGATAATATTATTTTTTTTTAAAGAAATCATAATATTATGTTTTAAAAGTCAATGAGCTTTCCCCCTTTAGTTATTGCAATGTAAATGGCTATAAGAAGTATAAGTTATATTTTTAAAAAAATAACTTTTGCTACTCTCTAAAATAGTAATTAAATAAATGGTATTTAATTAATTTCTTGACCAAAATATTAATAAAAATTAATATTTACTGTTTTTTTCTCTTTGAGTAGAATATTCAACAAAAAGCAAATATTTTAATATAGTAACAATTTTATATCTTAAAGAGTCAACAAACATTTAATGCATTCATTCAAACAATTTTTTTTATGAAATATTAATATATATTAGTCTATAGACGAAGTAACAAACATATCTTAAAACTCACAACTACGATGGGTAATTTTTATTTAACAAACCTCAAATTAGTCTTGTGATACAAATTACTTCATCTATTAACAGAAAAAACACAAATTCCTTCGTCCAATATTAACTTTACATCCTCCAAAAAAAAAGAATATAAAAATATTATGTTTTTAATGTAATTTTTTTTTCAACTGGATCATCTAATTAATACTATGTGTATATCTCTCACATTCTTTTTATATAAAGTGGCAATATCCACCTAAAACTCATACCACAACGTCAAACCAGAGTGAGAATCTTCGATAAGCCATATTAATCAGGGTATGGACGCAGCTCACCACCAACGGTCTTCGTGACATCTCATCATTTGGCAAGGAAGTCGACCATCTGTGGGTACCAAACATTATGTTTGACCAATGGAACTTCATTTGATGAAGAATGTCAGTTATATAAACAATGGTTTATTCATAGGAATAATATTCATACAGATGTTGGATTGCTCCATAACCTCTATAACTCTATTATGAAAGCAATTGACATATTCTTTGACGCAACATCTTGTATGCCTCCTAAATTGTCATCTAAAGGAATTACACTCCATAGATACTTCTAACCCTCATACCCTAAGTGCTCCTAATAAATTAATGACTCTTGAACAAAATTCATATGCAACGATTCGGTTAAAGCGCAAGAATTAGTTAATGGACCCTAAGCTAGTTTACAAAAGATTTAAACGGTGAAACATATGTAAAACAAATATAACTCGAATAATACTGAATAAAAACTTTATTAATTGAATCCAACAAATAAGAAGGAGTTCATCATGGAACCTTAATCAAAGAGGTTTAGTTGCTCATAGCAACTGACATGATTGCAAAACAATAGAAAAACAAACCCTAGAGAGAACAAGAGGATGATGGAGATCCTCTGCCTTGAAGTTCCTGATGCTTGACCCTTGCCTTGTACCTCTATATTAGTGAACGAATAAAATAGTGTGCAAGGGTCTGTATTTATAGTGTATGATTACTTCAGGGTCAAGAGAGTGAAAATAGGGTTTTTCCACCAAAAACGACTTGAAAATTATGCAATCAACACTCCCTGGTGATGGTCGGATTAGGAAAGTGTACCAAATCGTTTACCAAGTAATAAAGTGATAAGTAGAGTATCATATCCACATGATTGACGTTTCGTCTAAACAACTCGCGTTATTTATTTTAAGTTGACGATATAAAGTAAAAGAGTTAAAGGTTAGAGATTGCAATTTTTATCTATTTGTAACAGAGCAATTAACCTATTTTAGTTGCAGAAAAGTAAGCAACGGTTAGGTCTCTTTGAATTCCCCCTATTTATTTTGTTGGATATTAAATAACAGTCATATCATGTTTAGATATCTTAAGTAGAATATACAAGGAATGAGGCCGTTGTGACGTTCTAACCTAGTCAGTTGTCAAGCTGTGTAACAACTCGTTTTTAGGTAGAATTATTTTAATTATTTATTATATGTATTTATGATTGTTTATATATGCTTATTTGCTTATGTGTGTATTTGGATTAGGATTAATGGATTTTTAGCCTAGAAGGGTATTTTAGTCATTTTAGAGACTAAAGGGTATTTCAGTCATTTGACGAGTAAGGGTAAATTAGTAATTTTATTGGGAAGGTTATTTTTAGTACTTTGGTGAGAATAGTTATTTTATTAAGTTACTAGTGAATTGATGTAATTATTTGGAGATGGTAATTATTCGATGTTTTATCGAATTAATGAGTAGTAACTTTTTAGAATTTGTTAGTAAGAGTTTTAGGCCCATTGTGAATATTAGAAATCTAGCCCGTTGGTGGGTAGTATATATACTTAACTCATGAAGGGAAATTAGGGTTAGAACATTTAGTTCTCATAACAAAGGGAGGCTAGAGAAAGTGGGAAGCATAGAGAGAAGAAGAGAAAAGGAAGAAATTGGAGAAGAGCAAAGCTAGAGATTGGAAGCTAGAGGGGAGAGTGAAGCCATAACTAGAGACTTTTACGCTTTAAGGTAAGGGGGATAAAATTATTTCATCAAATAAGCTATAATCTCATCTTTTTACTTTTGGGTCATAAGTGCTTTTGTGGGAATTATGTTTTATTTTTATTTTTATGATTTTTGATGTTGAATTTCGTGCTCCTAATTTATGTGTAGTTGTGGGTATGTTGAATTTTAGAGAATTGATGAGATTATGTGTTCAAGTTCATAGTTGATGTTTGAAATACGTTGTTTTGGTGATTTTTACTCAATTAAGTGTAAACCATGAATTTGTGAGTGATTATTGTTCAAACATATCTATTTCACTCGATATATGATTATATATGTTTGTATGTCGTTGGAGTTTGAATTGTTGGTGTTGTTTGTGAAGTTTGGATGAAATTGTGAAACATGATTTTCTCCAAACAGTTTTTGATGAATGGTGAGTGGGGATTCCCTTTTCTTGGGAAGATCAGAAACAGTGATAAGACCAGGATGTTGGTCTAAAATAACACTACACAGCAGTGAGGGAAAAGCTATTGGGAATCTAACTGCATCAGTTTTAGCATGCCTTACAGTTTGTTCAAAGACATACTTACCAAAATCCATCTTCACTCTGGTTCCCACAGCATAGATGAACTTAGCCAAACTTGTGGCTATATCAGAAGTGTGAGTAGTAGGAACCCAGTTGGATGCAGCTATTTGATTGAGAATAGCATATTTAACTGACAGCTTTCCAGAGGAAATTTTTCCCTTTTTTGGCCAAATTCTTATACGATCAGCAGTGATTTCTCTACACATTTGGTTATTAGTTACTTTCAACTCAGCATCATTAACCTCTTCTATCCCCAGAAATCTGTTGATGATATCAGGAGAGAAGTTGACACATTCACCCCTAACATACACCTTCTGATACTCCTGACTCAGAAAATTATCACAGTCTCTAGGCATATTTACCAAGAATTCTCTTACTAGTTTTTCATAGCAATTACCAATATTGCACACAGTTTTCAGGATCCCTGCTTCTTTGATCATACTAACTACTTGTTCCATTTCCATAGCTTCCTTGCCTAGTTCTCTCTCCACAGCCAACCTTCTGTGAAATATGTACTTCCATCTTAGTGCATTTTCAGGAAAGTGAAATGATACCTTATCAATAGGTACATTTGAAACAGTCTTCACAACTTTCCTCTCAGCAACCATATTTGAAGTAGATACGTTAATGTTTGACACATCTTCTTCAACATAGTAGTCAGACTCATCTGAAGAACCCACACTACACCATTTATCCTTTATAACAACAGTTGAAAAATGTTGCCAGAACTATGAAAAACGTTGCCTAAAAGTATAGGGGACGTTTTCCAGGCGTCTCCTATGCGAGCGTCGCCTATAGTCTATGGGGACGTTTTTTCATGATCTTTGGGCACACCTTTTCAAAACGTTGCCTAAACCTTAAGAATAGGGGACGATTTTTTGGGGATTCTAAAGGGGCGTTTTTAAATGTTGCTATAGGTTGCTACAATTAAAAATTGTTGCCTTAAATGTGAATTTGTAAGAAAACATAAAAACGTCCCCATAGCTTACAGGCAACATTTTTAGAGTGTCCTCATAAAATATTACAATTTTCCAATTATTTTAGAAATGTAACCATAGCTTAAAGGCAATATTAAAATTGTCAACTATAACACAAACATGATCAAATTTAACAATACATCCCCAAAAGTTGTAATATAATAAAATAGTTCAAACATTAATTCAACACATAATAGTAAGCAAAATGTCGAATATTAAATAAGTTTAATGCTTCGAAGTGTAAGTTAGCAAAAAGACAAAACCATAGTTCGGTCAAGTTTAATGGTTTCGACTACGATCCAAAATAAAACACCATCCAACTCATTCAAGTTTGTCTTGGAATTCGTCATCCAAATCGTCCACTTCAAATTCATCACCGATGTCATCCTCTTGAATTTCATCATATTGGTCATCCTCTTGAAATTCATCATTTATATCATCCTTCTGAAATTCATCACCTATGTTGTCCTCAAGAAATTCATCATATGCGTCTTCCTCTTGAAATTCCTCATCTATGTCATCTTTCTCAACATCTTCATCGATACCTTGTTGCATATGAAAATAAAAATAAAAAAATACATCAACCGTAGATATTGTTGATTCAAAGGACAATCAAGACATCAACAAGAGTTATACCTCACACAAATAAAAACCAAAGCAACAAGTAAAACATGCTCAAAACAGCACCGCAAGTAGGAAATTTGTTTTGCACTTTTCCCTTCCTAATTTTATCATTACAAGCCCATTTTTAAGTTTCTTCAACTTGTGTCAAGTTATGCAACACAGAAACAAACAAAAAATGCAGAAAAATAAATCACAAGTTCACACAAACATCACAATTTTGCAACACAATCAAAATCCGACCTTCCACACGCTCCTTTCCCATAACAGCTTTAAAAGCTTCGATATCACTTTCCTCCTTTTCAGCTATTTCTTGAAGTTGGGACTAGCAAAAAAATACAAGAAAATATTAACTACTCATAAACAATGTTTGCCGTAACTTTAAATTTTTACATACAATTACTTTTCCATTTTCTACATCCAGTTGCTTTCCTCTACTTCCTTTTCGAGTTTCAAAAAACATTTATGATTGAGTGGGCTCTCTTTTTTCCTTTTCGGGTTGCACAAATCAAAGTAAAACATCTCATGAATTTCTTTTGAATCGATAAGACACACAAATAAGCAAGACATACAAACGACCCAAAAACACTAGGAAGCACAAGACAATGTTGTTGGCAGCCGCATAACAGAAGCCCACCACCAGCATGACAGCAGAAACTCTGCAGAAAACTGCAGCAAACAGAGACAGCAACCTCAACCAAACAACCAGCCACACCACTCATCTCAATAGGCACTCCAAGTGCACCAACTCCACTCATAGAACATACAAGACGGAGTATTAAATCTACTCAACACCACCTCCAAGAAAAAACCTTAATTTCATCCACTATAGAAAATATCTCAACATCCCATAAATTAAAATGCCTACTATAGAAAATAGACATGAATAAAAAAAACACTCAAAGAACCAATCATCCAAGGAATACTTTAATTGAGCGTGAAATTTATCAAATTTTCACGAGTCAGAGAGTAGTTTATGGAACCCATTCGATGGATCCACTTTAGTTGAAAACTTGAAAAATAATACCTGAACACACCAACGCATAGAAGCAAGAACACAGCAACGCAGAGAAGCAAGAACACAACAACACAGAGAAGCAAGAACGCAACAACCTCGAAAATGCTGCAAATGCAGAATGTGTCAAAAACAATGCTGCAACCATATGTTATGTCACGATTGTTAATAAACTTCAGCTATATTATTTGTGAAAAAGGTGTTGCTACATGTTTATACAAAGATAAACCACAAGCATTAGTCCAAAGGATCCTGAACAATTGAACTCTTTCACACAAACAGAAGGCTGCAAAAATTGATTTAGTTACAAATTTATATTGTGAAAAACTAATTTATCATAATTTACCAGATTGATTTTTGTCTACAAATTTTAGTGTAGTGTTTCATACATACCACAAGAGTATAGAAGCTAATTATTCTGCATAACTATGCTTCTTTTAGATAATAGTCCCACGTGTATTTGTATTAACTAGCTTTGAGTTCATGCTAGCTGCATGGTTTATTTAGCATAATTTGTACCTAAATTTCACAAAGATGTAATTCCAAGTTCTTTTTAATGAAGTGTCTTACTATATGTTTTATAGCTCCCATATAGACTAGAAAGAATAAAATCACAAGAATATAAAGAAAATGCCGCAAAGGCAAAACATGTCAAAAACAGTGCTGCAACCATATGTTATGTCATGATTATTAATAAATTTGAGCTATATCATTTGTGAAAAAGGTGTTGCTAGTCGATCGTATATGAATATAGATACGGACACGGAGATGCCGACACCGCTGATAATTTAAGAAACTCATAATTATGTGTAATTATATAGGTCGGTGTCGTATCGGTGTCGGACATGTAATCCAAACGTGCTGCATTGACTGAGTTTCGACACAACTTATCACCCAACTAAAATCCAAAGGCATGGTCATTCAAATCCAAAAAAAAAAAAACAAATTTCAAACAAGGTTCACACAACGAAGTATAATAGAGGGATAACTTGGATTGCTAGACTTGAATGAAAGATTCATTTTAGCCTAAAATAAACTTCTCACCAAAATTGTTGAAGAATCGTCTAAATGGAGAAAATTTTTTAACAAATAAAGAGCTCTATTTAGGTGATTATCAAACATGTTATTAGAGGAAGATAACCTCATCAAAAATAGGAATGGACAAAAACCAGTGAAGAATCAATATCGTAACAACTACCAGAGAGAGAATAATCAATACTTCTAAAGCAGTATCCTTATCATCAATCAACAGACAAAGAAGTTGTTATGTCCCAAAACTCCCAAAATCATATTAACATCTAAAACCAAAATCATTTCATACATAGTAATCAAATTTAACTATAATCAAAACAAAAGCTGAACAAAATCATATTAGGGATGAAGAAGAAAAATTAAACTATAATCAATCAAAAGCTAAACAAAAAATTAAACTATAATCAATCAAAAGCTGAACAAAAAATTAAACAATAATCAACCAAAAAGCTGAACGAAAAAGAAGTAAAATAGAGATAAAGAAGAGACGAAGAATTACATGGATCTTTGGTTATTTGAGATGAGCAACGAGCAGTTTAGAAAAGATTAGGGTTTGGAACGGATTCGGTTCGAGGGTAACATGATTCTTCGATTGGTGAAAGGAACAAGAGATTGGTGGAACTTGAGTGAATGAACTTGGAAGGGATAAGGGTTTGAGTCAATGAACAGGTTAACGTGAGTGAATGAAATTGGGAAAGTTTTTTTTTTTTTTTTTGAGAAGGAAATTGGAAAGTTGTGTTTCTATAATAATAACCATAAAATATAATCCTTCCTTAAAAAAAAACCGTAAAATATAATCCTATATTATATTATTCTTATTATTATTATTATTATTATTATTATTATTATTATTATTATTATTATTATTATTATTATTATTATTATTATTATGTGTTAGATACATAGTTTTGTCCTCATGAGCTTAGCTCAACTGGTAAGGACAATGCATTATATATGCAAGGTCCGGGGTTCAAATCCCGGCCACCACCAAAAAGATACATAGTTTTAAAAATCGGATCGGTTTTGTCACAAAAAAAAAAAATCGGACCGGTTTTCGACTCGGTAAGGTCACGGAGTCAATGGTTCAACCACTGGGTCATTGGTTGAACCGCATGACTGAACCGGATAAATTGGATTTAGAACTCGGTCTTTTTAAAAAAAAAGTATATTTATATTTAATTGGGTTGGATTAGATTAATCTGGATCACACAATCACAAAAAATAAATATAAAAACTAACTAATAAAACTTACCAATTGTCAACACTCATCAAAATTTACCATTATATGTGCATTTCATACCAACACAAATCATTCCATATTTAAATAAATATGTTTAGAGAGAAACAAAAATATTACACACACACACACACACACACACACACACACATCTTCATAAGAGGGCGAATATTTTGACTCCAAGAGTAAGTGTAATAACTTACTCCAAATCTTGACCTTTAATTCCAATTTTGATTAATGGCTTAGATTAATTGATATTGTAGGCTTTAATTCCATTTTTTATTGTAGTCAACACTTATCACCACAAAATAACAAAATAATAAATGTCTTTTAATTTCCTTAAATAAATGTCTTTTAATTGATTGTTTTTTTTTTGTTTTCACGTTAATTTTTTTAGGGTTAATGGTAAAATACGCATCAAAGTTTTTTATTTGACCACAATTATTTTTTTCTTCTACCTTTACTTTTTTTTTACGCTAAAAAAATTGCATATATACTTTTTTAAAGAAAACAATTGTAAAATTTAAACAATTGTATATTTATTCTTCTCCCTTTACTATTTTTTATACGACATATTTTATTTGGTTTTTCATTATAATCCTGTTATTTTCTTATATTTTGTAACATATTTTTGTACTAATATGTCACGAAAAAAATGATAGAGGAAGTAACCCTGGTCTTTTCTTATATAAATTAAAATAATCATCTCCGTTTTAATTAGTTTTTGTTGTCATAGGAATACATAGATGATGACGTTATTTAAGAAAAAGATCAAGAGTTCAACATAACAGTAAAGGAACATGTGAATACAACATAAATATAATAAATTAGAAACATTAACAATATGTTATAATTTAGGCTTAAATAGGTCTTTCGTCCCTAAAAATATATGTCATTTGAATTTTCGTCCCTAAAGTTATTAATCCTTCCAATCTGCCACTGCAAAATTTAATCATTTGACTTTTGGTCCTAATTAGGTTTTTTTGCTGAGGTGGGCTGTCATTAGCGACGTGGTGCCCATGTGGCAAGTGATGATTGGGCGAGGTGGTTGGCTTAAATAGGTCTTTTGTCCCTGCAAATTAAATATAGGTCATTTGAATTTTCGTCCTTGAAGTTACTAATCATATGTAATTAGGACCATTTTTCAAATGATTAATATTTGCAATGACAAAATGGAAGGATTAGTAACTTTAGGGACGAAAATTCAAGTGACCTATATTTGCAATGGTATAGTGGTTGTTGTGTTTTCATGGTGTAATAGTTAAATATAATAGAGAAAAAGTAAAGCTTAATGCTCAAAAGTATGTGGTGTGTTGGTTAAAGGATGCCTTGTCTGTCTTATAGGTTGTGTTCAACTCCTTGCTATGCCAATTTTCATGTTTTTTTTTTGTGTTCAACTCCCTGCTATGCCAATTTTCATGTTTTTTTTTTAAAAAAATTAGAAAAGCGGTTGTCTTATAGGTTGTGTTGTGTGTTAAACTCCCTCTATGCCAATTTTCATGTTTTTTTTTAAAAAAAATTAGAAAAGCGGTCAAAGGTTCGTTGACCAGGCCAGATTGGAGGGAAAATTCCCACCAAAAATTTGATGTTGGTGAAATTTTTATGCAACAATCCAAAATTGTCCCCAAAAGTATCTAAGGGGACAATTAATGGTTATCACCAAAGAAATAGTACTGCAACGCTCCAAAATCGTCCCCAAAAGTATCTAAGGGGACAGTTAATGGTTGTCACGAAAGAAATAACAGTGTAACGCTCCAAAATCGCCCCCAAAAGTGTTTTAGGGGACGTTTATCAGGCGTTGCAAAAATAGTTTTGGCAACACTCATAAATCGTTGCCTTAGAGACTTTTAAGGGGACAATTTTTACACGTCCCCTAAAAAATTGTTGCTAGCGACAACAAATGGTGTAGTGCCACCTTCTTCCTCCTTGTTCTTCTGTCAGTAGATTTTACTTTTACCTTGCTCCAACTTTTCTTGGGACCGATACCAACAGTCTTGTTCTTTGATTTTGGAGTTTCACCCTCATGGTAGACTACCTTCCTTTTGTTACTCCTAAGTCTTTTGCCTATACATTCAACTTCTCTCTCTGGAGTTGAAATGTCACCAGGTACTTTGTCATGAATGCTCACCAGGTCCTTTTTGACCTTATTTGCACATATATCTTTCTCTGGACCAACTTCAATCCTGATATGTTCCTTTTTCTCAGGAGAAGTTTTGTTAGCAGGAAGTTCAGAAGGAATTCTCTTGTCTGAGTTAGTCTCCTGATTTGACCCATTATTATCAAGGCCTCCATTAGTCTTACACCCAGATTCTACATTTCCTTTAGACTGGACAATAACAATCACCCTATCAGAATTCTCTTTCTCTGTTGAAGTGGTCTCAGAACCAGAATTCTTATTTTCAACAGTGACAGCAGTAGACTCATGGTTATCAAATTTACTCAAGGATGTTTCATCATTTCCCTCAACATTCATCTCTCCATGTTCTTGTGCAGGAACATTAAAGTTTGTCACCTTACCATCATTAGAAGGATCCATGTCTATGAACACAGTTCTATTTAAAGCACACAAGTTCTCCAAAACTGACTTTTCACTAGATACAGATATATTAGAAATCAGAGAGGCATTGGAGTTACCTTCATCATTCTCAGAAGAGGAAGTAGTTTTGAGGAATCCTTTAGCATCAATACTGTTAGCATCCTTCACACAAGTGTCAACATTGGGTTTGACAGCAGTAGTAACACATGGAGTTGCTTGGTCAACCATACATAAGGTGTTCACAGGTGTTCCCACATCAGACTTATCACGTTTCTTCTTGTTTGGACTGGAGTTAGTGGGTGATTTCCTTTTAACATTTCTGGGCAAAACAGTAGTGATTGGTTCGACCATCAAAGGAACTGAAGTGTTGGTTTCTTGGTGTTCAGTGCCCATGGCTTGTTTGAGAACAGGGTCTGAGTTTTTGCTGGTCCCAAACTGTTGGTTCTGAATGGTGAGAATGTAAGGATGAGCTGTTTGAAAAGGGTAAGGTACAAAAGGTTGTATGTATTTGAACTTGGGAGGATTGAGAGAAAAGGTAGAAATAGGGAAGGAGTTTCTGTGTGTTGTTGGCGTGTTTATGTGGGTTTGAGGCTGAAGAACCGGATTAGTGTGTCCTAATGAATGTGGAACCATGTGCACAAAGTTGTTCAACTCCTTAAGTGGACAGATTTCAGGTTTATCATTCAAATCAACAGGTAGCCTGTCTTTCAAGTTTTTAGCTACAATACTACTTGATTGTTCCTTATGAGTGCAGAAGAACTGATTAACCTTCTTATCATACATTTCATCAGGATATGACCTATTATATTTATTGAAGGTGATTAGATGTTCCAACATCATGTTTGACATACCAGTTAAGTTACCTGTCAGACCTATTTCTTGTGGTGCCCTCAAACAGTTATTTCCCTCAGAGTTTACACCCCTTGGTGCTACACCTTTTTCAATATGAGGCAACACACATTCACCAACAGTTGGAGTTGTTTTACCAGTTTCCCTTTTTACCTGATTCATAGCTTGAATAAGATGTGAGTTCAACAGAGTTACCTTGTGATTTAATTCTGAAATTTTGGCTTGATGACTGATCCTATCATTCTCCAATTTACTGGTGATATTTTTCTGCTCTTCAAGTTGTCTTCATGCGTTGTAGTTTCTTTCAGCAAGACATTTGTAGGATGCAATGAGTTCAGCAACACCCAAGTCTTTTACACATGAGTCAACATCAGGAACAACCTTGCTAGTCAAGGCTGCTATGTGCTTAGCAGATTCTCTTTCTCCATCTTCTTCAGATTCATCATCATCAGACCAGGAGGCAGTCAAGCTCTTCTTCTGCTTCTTCAGAAATGTGGCACATTCTGTTTTGATATGTCCATACCCTCCACATTCATAACATTGAACTCCTTTGTAGTGAGAGTCTACTCCTCCATCAGGTCTTGCCACCTTCTCTTTGCTAGACTGATCGTCAATGTTGGGGTGGATGTTCTGATCATTTGGCCTGGACCTTCTATCAATTCTTCTTAAAATCTTCTTGAACTGTTTCCCAAGAAGTGCCAGTGAGTCTGCCATGTCTTCATCATCTTCTTGCTTTGCTTGTGACTCATCAGATTCTACACAAGAAGCAAAAGCGATCCCTTTACCTTTCTTATCAGTTTTGCTGTTGACAGTCATTTCAAAATTCTGCAAGGACCCTATCAGTTCATCAACCTTCAAGCTTGAAATGTCCTGAGCTTCTTCAATAGATGTAACTTTCATGTCAAACCTCTTAGGTAGAGATCTGAGGATTTTTCTGACTAGTTTTTCATCAGAAATTTTCTCTCCAAGAGACTCAAAAGAATTAGCAATATCAAGGATATTCAGATGATAATCCTGAATACTTTCATCCTCCAGCATTCTTAAGTTCTCAAACTTTGTAGTAAGGAGTTGGAATTTTGCACTCTTTACCTTAGTAGTCCCTTCATGAGCAGTTTTGAGAATCTCCCAAGCATCTTTAGCCACAGTACATTGCTTGATCAATCTAAACATATTCTTGTCAACACCATTGAACAGAGCATTCAATGCCTTTGAGTTTCCAAGAGCCAATTCATCTTCAGCATCAGTCCATTCTTCTTCTGGTTTTAACATATTAGTCCTGTTACCATCAGCATCTAGTTGAACAGGATGTTCCCAACCTCTCAGAACTGCCTTCCATGTTTTGCTGTCAATGGATTTGAGAAAAGCACACATACGTGATTTCCAATAGTCATAGTTAGATCCATCCAACAGAGGGGGGCCTGTTTACAAATCCACCTTCCTTGTCCATAGTGCTAGAATAGTACTCCCTGGAGCTCACCCTAAAACAGGCAGGGTGCCTGCTCTGATGCCAATTGAAATTATAGCGTACTTGTTTTATTAGGTTCTGTCAGATGTTTAAACGTTTGCGATGTTCCGATTAATGTTTCAACATCATGCGATAAATAGAAAATAAAACAAGAAAATAAAGTGCAGAAAAATAAAGAACACATGAAGTTTGTTGACCCAGTTCAGCACAACACGCTTACATCTGGGGGCTACCAAGCCAGGAAGGAAATCCACTAGTGTAGTCCTTATTCAATAGCTCTCAGCAAACTCGTCGTTTACACTATATGACCTAGGACCTACCCGTCTAGACTTCAACCTAGGAACTCCTAGATCTGAGATCCCATCTCACTATCCTAATGGTCAGTCACTGCCCCAGTGACCTATCAGACCTCAAACACAATAAAAGTAGAAGTTACCTTCCAACACAAACAACCAAACCTTGTTTCACAACTTCGGTTTGATGCACAAGAGTATCAATACTCACAAAACTAGTCCTAAACAAGTATCTAAACACGACACTAGCAAGAACACAGTAAAGATCCTAAACCTGCATCACAAACGATACAAGAGTAGAATACATGAAGACTCAAACCCTAAAAATCTAAAATTTTTAGCGTGACGGCTTGAATGAATAATTAGGTCTTCAAGTCTTCCTTTTATACTGAAGCAGCTTGGGCTAAATAATCATTGGGCTTCAGTAAACTTGCAGATCGGTTCAGCAAACCTGCAAAACAGAATCAGATACAAATCTGGAAAGTCCTAATATGTCGGAACCTATATTAAAACATTCCAAATCGTAACAAATATTTCCTAAAATAAAATGTCTATTTTAGTAATATTCCATAACTGATTCTAATAAGATATGCGCGTTACTTGGTCAGTAAGTAAAGGAAATATGGTTTCCTTAATGGATAAACTACGCGCGTACAGATAAGGCAGAACCCAGGCACACTGAACCATGCCAGGATGTTGGAACATTGTATCCAACATCTCACAGAGCTGCCTAACCACATGCTGGAACATTGGTTCCAACTTACATAACAAGGATATTTGTTTTAGCAACAATGCAGCCAACACAAATACCCAACACTTTCTAAAGCACAAAAAACCTCTCTATATAGAGGGAAATGATTCACTATTTGAATTACAAACGACAAAATAAAATGATAAAAGAGTCAATTATTGATGCCGGGTACACTTTGTGAGCCCCATCGATCACATCAACAAAGACTAAAGTAAAACAAGACAAAAACCAAAAAAGAAAAAGTAATTGTGTTGGCCATTGATTACGGCCATTGAAATTATTTCCATTGTAATGGAATCTTTGCAATTATTTCATAGGTCCTTTGTCCTTTTGCCCTTTAGAACCAACGATGTAGATCATGGCATCGAAGATATCTTCTGTAGTAGGTTCATAGTCCGGCTGAGATTCTCCGGCTAAATTAGAATTGAATGATCCTTGTGAGGATGTGTTGACATTGTATCATCTTTTTGAGTTGTTGAAAAAGTGGAGCAGAATTGCTGTTTCATATACTCCATTGTTCTAAGCATTATTTGATTCTCGGTTTCATTGGGATATTTCCTTTGAAAGTAATTCTTCATTTGCATTAAAGGATTTGGTTGAGGACTTTGTTCTTTATCCTTATTAATTTTGTCTTCTTTAATAACGTTCTCAACATTATTAGTTAGAGATTTAACATCTTCAGGGTCCATATTAGACCACCATTTGAAAAAGAAAATTCTCTGAAGAATTGGAATATTAAATTTATCTCTAGCCACTATTAGTGACCACCTCCATATCCAAGGTATCAATGGTATCAGAGTCTTTACCCATTTTATTATCCAAAGAACAGTTTTAATGATTCTCGCAAAAAATTCGTCAATTTTTTCCCAGACGAGGGAGTGTTTATGATGAATATAGCTTGAGAATTTTTTGTTAAAACTGTTCTTACTTCTTTGGTTTAGGAGAAATCCTTACTATCCCAGCGGGTTGATTGCTGTCCCTGTAGGTTGATAGTTTAAACACTTTGTGTTTACAAAGAAGATAGTAAACTTTTATAGACAAGGCTTTATGATGTTGTTTCTGGAAATTTGCAGATTCCTTTGAACTTTAATCATGGTATTTAACAAACTATAACTTATCTTAATCATTTTTATGACTGAGTCCGAAGATCATAATTATGATCAAGATAATTTAATTAAAAATAGAGATTTGGTTGAATATCCAACCAAAATGGATCAATTAAATAAATGGACAATACCTTCTGTTTCACCTAAGCAAATTTATAGCTTTGGTAAATTTGATTTATTATCTAGATTTGCTGTTAAAACTATTGAGCAAACTATTCAAGTGTCTGATCAAAGTCAGATTATTAATTTAATTAGGAAAGAGGATTTAAAATCCTTTAAGAACTATAAATTTATACATATTGGATTAATACAAGTAGCCTTTAAACCTTTAACTTTGTTAGGTTTGAACGCTAGTATAATGGCTTATGTTAGAGATGGAAGAAGTAAAGACTTTAAATCCTCTCTAGCAGCTTTAATTGAAACTAGTCTTTGTCACGGACCAGTTTATTTTGATATTTTTCCAAATATAACTTTGTCTTTAACTGACAAAAATCTGTATGATGCTATGCAATTAAAAATTCACACTAGTGGATATAATTTTAAATCTGGCAGTGAAATTATGGCTATTTGTTATAGGATTTATTATAAAGTCCTTAACACTTTAAATCCTAGGGTCAAGACTGATAATATTAGTTTTCCGGGAAAAACAACTTTAGTCCAGACAAATCTGCTGACTTCAAATATTGCTACTAATAGATTAATTAGATGGGATGAAATAAACTTCCCTCAAACTTGGGATCTTCAACAAGAAGTTGAACCTGAACCTATCCTTAATAAGGATATTGATCAAATAATTCAGACCACTGAAGGGGATATAGAAGTAAAATTTAATCCTCGTCATAGCTTAACTATTCCTAGAAGTTTATCCTCTAGATACGATAATAATGATTTTCATACTGTTCCTAGTAATCTGTCTAGGGCATCTACTTCTCAAATAAGGGAGGAATTAGAATCTGTTGAAAATATAATTATTAGTGAAAATAAAATTCCTCAAGGTATTTATAATCAACATACCACAAGTAGGGCATCACCTACTCAATCTGAGATAAGTTTTCATCTCCCAAAACAATGAGTTTTTTATGGATTTTACACCAGGTAGTGATTTTAGAAAACTTATCAATGATGAGTTTGAAATGCCTAGATATGCTAAATTTAGAAAATGGTTTTTTAAAACTTTTAAACCTTGGGAATTAGCCCAGATAAAACAAGATTTTTATAATGATCTTAGCATAAAAAGGGATTATATTCCATTTGTAAAATGGTTTCTAAACTACTTTTTAGAAAAAATGAATAATGAAATTTTAGTTTTAAAATCAAAATCCTGGACTCTTTCTAATGGAGAAATTGTTGCATCACCTTTTCCACCTGAACAATGTATAAGTTTAGGAAAAGATGTTAAAGCTACTGCTTATATTTGTGAGAAAATTGGTAATAATCAAGTTACCCTTCAAGAATTAAATCCTATAATTAGATATCAAAACTATGCGAATGCTTTTCTTACTCGTTTAGGAGATCAACTTATTTCCATAGAAAAGGAATTAATTAATTTAAGAAATCTTTTTGAAAAACATATAACAGATAATAAATCAGTTGATGTTCCTAGTTCATCAATTGAAACTCCTATAATTCAACCACCTATTAATATAAAAGGTTTTAAGATGGAAAATGAAAGTGACGAATTTGTCAAAATTCTTGAACAAAAACTTAGTCAACTTAAAATAAATATGTTGTCTGAAAAGGAGATTTCTGATACTTCCAGTAATACTGAAAATAATAATAGCGATAGTGAAATTGGTAATATTGATCAAATTACTGCTATGTTTAAAGATCAAGACATTAATAATGCTGAAATAAATCCTATTTACAACTCTAAATCGGTAGAACAATATTATTATAAGAGGCCTACACCTCAAGATTTTCTTTTTGAAGAAAAAGACTTTTACCAAACTTCTTATTCTGGAAAATCCATTTATGAATGGAATATAGATGGTTTAAATGAAAAACAAATTCTTGATGTTATTCATCGTATGATTATGTACTCCACTGTTTGTAAACAACAAGGAAATTTTGATAGTTCTATAGGCCAGTTTATTGTAACTGGATTTGTAGGACAATTAAGAGGTTGGTGGGACCATTATCTTAGTGAAGAACAGAGACTTGAAGTTCTCAAACATAAAAAAATTATTGTTAAGGTAGAAGGACCTAGTAATACTACTATTAGTACCGAAGAAGAATATGCAGTTTATACACTGTGCCTTGCTATTCTTCATCATTTTGTAGGATCTAATGTTCCTATAGCTGAAAAATTAAGTACTTTTCTTCAAAATTTGAGATGTCCATCTTTTACCCATTTTAGATGGTATAAAGATACCTTTTTATCCAGAGTTTTTCAATTAAAAAACCCTAATGCTGATCATTGGAAGTCTAAATTTGTAGACGGTCTTCCTTATTTATTTGCAGAGAGAATTAGGCAATCTCTAAGAAATAAAAATGACGGGATAAATATTAATTACCCAGATTTAACTTATGGCCAAATTATTGGTACATGTATTAATGAAGGATTTACTCTATGTAATGATATAAAGTTAAAAAAATCAATTAAAGAAGCAAAAATTAACAGAAAAACACCAAATAGGAGAATTCTGTGAACAATTTGCTTTTGATTTAGGAAAACCTCCTACTGATAAAGGTAAGAGAAGAGAGAAAATTTTTAGTAAAAAATCTCATAGAGATAGTAAAGGAGTTTATAAATCTTCTCATAAGAAGAGACATAAAGGTAGAATTTTTTTTTCTAGAAATAAATTCAAAGACAAGAATCCTAATAAGGATACTAGAAAGAGAAAAGCCAAAAATTTGGACGTAACCTGCCATAAATGTGGCAAAGTGGGCCATTATGCCAACCAATGTTGGACCAAAAAGGCACTCAATGAAATTGAAGATGATAATCTTCGTCTCCAATTAGAAAAAGTTCTTCTTATCAATTCTGATAGTGAACATGATAGTAATAATGATCCCTCAGATAATGATATCGAAGTTATTAATGAATCATCTTCAGATTCTGATAATTCCAATAGCAATGATGATTGTCAATGTGATTATTGGAAAGCTATTGTTGAAATGAATGGATTAAATGATCTTACTAAAGAACAAGATGAAACTTTAAAGGTTTTATAATCAATTCCAGATGATAATCTGAGAAGAAAAATGATGGAATTCCTTATAAAGGAAAATTCTAAAAAGGAAACGTCTCTAATTATAGAAGCACCCTATCAATTAAGTGAAGTCTTATCAAAATTTCATCAATCCAATATTAAGGAAAGTCCTGTTTCTACAAATGATTTAAAGAGAGAAATAAATCTCTTAAAGTCTGAAATTATTCAGATTAAAAAAGATAATAATATATTATCTCAAAGAATTAGTGTTTTAGAAAAGGGTAAAAACACTAATATTTCTTTAGAAGAAATTGCTACAGATGATAATCCTAAAAAGGGTTATTTAAATCTTCTTGAAAGAGTAACTTCTCAAAAATGGTTCGTAAAAATTACTCTTGTTATTAATAAAGAATTCATCCTTGAAGATGAAATAGCTTTAATAGATAGTGGTACTGATCTTAACTGCATCCAAGAGGGAATTATCCCAACCAAATATTTTGAAAAAACAACCCAATCTATTTCTCATATGCTGGTGGAAATAAACTCCAGGTTAAGTATAAATTAACTAACACCTATGTTTGTAATAAAAATGTGTGTTTACCAACCCATTTTATTTTAATAAAAAATTTAACTCATAGAATAATATTAGGAACCCCTTTTTTAAATGCTATTATGCCTATTAATAATATTGATCAAAAGGGAATTACTACCTTTTTAAAAGGTAAGAAAATAATTTTTGAATTCATTTCGGATCCTCAAACTAAATTGTTAAACGAAGTAAAAGATATTTTACTTAACAAGGAAAAACAATTATGTTTTTTAAAAGAAGAAATTAATTTTCGAAACCTTAATGATCAACTTAATAAAGATGAGATTAAAAGACAAATTAAGTATATAGAAAACCAATTTCAAAAGGAAGTTTGTAGTGATCTTCCTAATGCTTTTTGGGAAAGAAAAAAGCATGTTATAACTTTACCTTATGTTGATGATTTTAATGAAAATCAAATCCCAACTAAAGCTAGACCTGCCCAAATGAATCAAGAATATCTTGATCTTTGACAAAAGGAAATCCAAACCCTTTTAGATAAAGGATTGATTAGAAAATCCAAATCTCCTTGGAGTTGTACAGCTTTTTATGTTAATAACGCAGCTGAAAAGGAACGTGGAGTTCCTAGATTGGTTATAAAATATAAACCTCTTAATAAAGTATTAAAATGGATTAGATATCCTATCCCTAATAAAAAGGATTTATTAGATAGATTAAATAATGCTTTAATCTTTTCAAAATTTGATATGAAATCAGGGTATTGGCAAATTCAAATTGCTAAAGAAGACAGATATAAAACTGCCTTTACTACTCCTTTTGGACAATATGAATGGATTGTTCTTCCTTTCGGGCTAAAAAACGCCCCTTCTGAATTTCAAAAAATAATGAATGACATTTTCATTGCATATTCTGAATTTATAATTGTTTATATTGATGATGTTTTGATAGTCTCTAAAAACATTGATCAACATATGAAGCATTTGAAAATATTCAAATATATCATAAGAAAAAATGGGTTAGTTATATCTGCCTCTAAGATTAAACTTTTTCGAACTAAAGTTAGATTTTTAGGACATGAAATTCATAATGGAACGATAGTTCCAATACAAAGAAGTATTGAATTTGCTTATAAATTTCCAGATACTATTACTGATAAGAAACAATTACAAAGATTACTTGGAAGTCTGAATTATATTTCAGACTATTACAAAGATTTTGCTAAAAACACATCTATTTTATATAATAGACTTAAAAACAATCCTAGACCTTGGACAGATAAGCATACTGAGGCTGTCCAAAGAATTAAATCCAAAGTAAAATGCCTTCCTTGTTTATCTTTGGCCAATCCAAATTATTTCAAAATAGTTGAAACTGATGCTTCAGACATTGGCTATGGCGGCATATTAAAACAAATTATTCCTGAAAATATTAAAGAAGTTTTAGTGAGATTTAATTCGGGTAAATGGAATCCGACACAAGCAAAATATTCAACAATTAAAAAAGAAATGCTGGCTATTATTAAATGCATTTCTAAATTTCAAAGTGATTTATTAAATCAAAAATTTTTATTAAGAATTGATTGTAGCTCCGCTAAAACAATAATATAAAAAGATGTAAAAAACCTTGTTTCAAAGCAAATATTTGCAGGATGGCAAGCCCAATTAGCTGTTTTTGAATTTGATATTCAATTTATTAAAGGAGAAAATAATTCCCTTGCTGATTATTTGACCCGTGAATTTTTACAGGGAAATGACAACCCCTAATAGGGGAAGTGGAAGAGGTCGTGGCCCAGGAAGCTATGGCAGAGGTAGAGGTAATAATATATTACCTTACCAAGAGTCAAACATTCCTCTAATAGGAGATTGGACCACAATTTCATATAACAAGGGTAAAGCATCTTTTACCCAGAAAAAAGAAGAAGGATCTTCTTCAAAGACTTCTAATAAGATAATATCTTATAAAGAAGCAGCCAATACAGAAGAACAGATTTCGGAATATTTCGAAAACCCTGTTACTGAAAAGGTTCTTCATATTGAAGAAGAAGATATTGAAATAGCCAATAATTATGGTTGGTTTATTAGAACTAGATACCTCGAATAAAGAGGATATTCTGGTCTGACTGGAAAATCTAGACCTCATTTAGAAATTCTTTTAATTTTCACAGAATCTGTGACCATCACTCATTATTATCATAATAGTGATCCAAAAAAATTTATAAATTTTAGCAAATTTCATATTACAAAAATTTTGTCTCCAAAACAATGGGGATTAGATCCCAATAAAGAAAAAGCTATTAAAATAGCTGAAGATAAAATTATCTCTTTTAATTACTAGGACTATGTCCAAGCTTTTACACAAGCTTTCTATTACCAAAACCCAAAGAATACGTATTCTTGGTTTTTCTCAATAAATCCCCAAATTATTACCAAACCTACACCAAATTGGTTTTGTGAATGGTGGACAAAATTTTTGGCCAATAACAAATGAAATTCTACCAGCAAAACACACCTTCTAAAAAATAAGTGGATGTATCCTAGCAAATGCCTACAGGAGTTGCTAACATACACCCACTTATTTTTAGAAGGTGTGTTTTAGCAACATTCACCTTAAGGTGTATTTAACAACTTTTTAGTTATATTTTTGCTAAAACGCACCTTAATAAAATCTAGTGGGTGTATGCTAGCAAACCCCTATATATATATATCCTTTTTTAATAAATATATATGGAGTAGACAGTAGAAGATAAAAGTTTTAGTTAGGTGCCAATCTAGGGAAAAAGTTATGGTGCATAAGTCCTTCCTTATGCACCATGCATAAACATATCACAACCGTCAGATCAGGGACACGTGTTATAATCTTGTGGCTTCAGCTCTTTGCCGTTATAATCTTGTGCGAGCCACCTAAAGCATCAGATTTGTTCATAACGCAGCAACCACAATCGCCGATCTCTTCTCTACTCCCGTCGCTGTCCTTGCCGCCGAAACCGCCAGATCTTCTCATAGCTCCGTCTCCAGCTCTACCTCCGGCGCTGTCAAAGCTACAACCACCAGATCCGCTCATAGCTCTGTTGCCACTATCAACCAAACTATTTTGGAGGCTACCGGCGACACCACCAGATCGTCCAATTTCTGTTCTACCTCCGGCGCCGTCTCCACCACCGAAACCGCCGGATCAAAGGTTCATCGCCAAGTCTTTTCCTCCTTCCAATTCAATTCGATTGCAGCGTTATACTCTGCAAAATTCATGGTTGTTCATTGAAGATCCGTCGAGGAAGAAAGAAACGACGTTTTCCCTTGCTTCATTCTCATGTGTGTTGTTTAACGAGGGAGAAGCATCGTTTTCTTCTGATCTGGGTTTGCAATGGCACCCAATGGCAGGATGCCATGTGTCTCACTTGACTATTAAGGGGAGTCCACAGGTATTCTATATTCCCCAACACATTGCTAGAAAATTTGTTCAATTGGTTCACTGTATGGCTAGTTTAATGTGTTTGAAGATTGATACAACAACTCCCCTTTTTCATCGCAATGTAACTCATAATACAATAATCAATATTCTTTTGATAATCACACATGTTGAATCTGTAACTCTTGATGCTTTCAAAATCTTGCCCACCTTATGGAAATGGTTCAAATATTTACAATCAGTGACCCAATTGATCCACAACAAAGAACTTGTAGTGTTGAAGTGGCATAAGGCATTGGGAATTAGCAATGTGTGGTTGACAATAACCTTCAGTGTTACTGAATTTTTAAGGCATTGGGAATTAGCAATCTGATTTCGTCTCCGATCTGTTCTTGAGGTGTACGCCGGTTTTGTTCAGTTACTGATGAAATTATTACTGAAACAATAAGTATGGTTTAATGGTTTTGATAGTCTTGTATGTGAAACCAATATAATTGTGTAATGGTTTTAAATGATGGAATTATTACTGAAACAATAAGTTTGGTTTAATGGTTTTTATAGTGTTGTATGTGAAACCAATATAATTGTTTAATGGTTTTGATAGTCTTGTATGTGAAACCAATATAATTGTGTAATGGTTTTAAATGATGAAATTATTACTGAAACAATAAGTTTGGTTTAATGGTTTTTATAGTGTTGTATGTGAAACCAATATAATTGTGTAATGGTTTTAAATGATGAAATTATTACTGAAACAATAAGTATGGTTTAATGGTTTTGATAGTCTTGTATGTGAAACCAATATAATTGTGTAATGGTTTTAAACGATGAAATTATTACTGAAACAATAAGTTTGGTTTAATGGTTTTTATAGTGTTGTATGTGAAACCAATATAATTGTGTAATGGTTTTAAATAAATCAGTTGATTTTGTCGAAATAAAATACATGAATATGAATGAAAGAAACAATGTTTTACGAAAAACATCTTTTTATTCTTCTCGAAATTATTATAGGTCTCAATTTATTCAACAAATGGATCGTTGCGGTTATCGTATTATTAGTCTTCCTCTGGATCTACACACGCATAATGTTATAGCTATAGGGTTTGTAGTGTATAATTATAGGCTAAAAATTCTCTTTTCTTAATTCAATAAATTTCTAATTAAAAAAAAAATACCTCGGTGTCTCTACTTTCGTAGTAAACTTCTTAAATTGCAAAACAAAATTTTTCAAAACAAATATTTGAATTCTCGTTACAATAAAAGTAAAAGGAGCGTGCAATTTACATGAGTTCGTCGATACGACGGTACTTTTGTTTTGCACTCAATTTAAACTATGAAGGTGAGAAAAACACAAGAAGGGGGGGTTGAATTGTGTTTTGGAAAATTCTTTGTTTCTCCTAAAAACTGAATACACTGGTCAGAAGCTAAGTGAGACAGCTTCTGAAGTGGTAATCAGAATCTAAATGCAGCGGAATAAAATAGAGAGAGAGAGAAGAAGAACGACACAAAGCAATTATACTGGTTCCTTCCACGATCCGGAAGTAGTCCAGTCCCCCTT
Organism: Medicago sativa; assembly: GCF_051527215.1. Taxonomy (NCBI): domain Eukaryota; kingdom Viridiplantae; phylum Streptophyta; class Magnoliopsida; order Fabales; family Fabaceae; genus Medicago; species Medicago sativa. The sequence continues at coordinate 31,084,187 of NC_140755.1, read as the reverse complement.
GCACTTCCAAGGAGATTTCACTAAGAGTAATATCTGATTACAATTGCTCAAGCACACAAGCAAGAGACTTCCTTTGCTCAAGCACACAAGCAAGAGACTTCCTTTGCTCAAGAACACAATCAAGAGACTTCCCTGCTCAAGCACAACTGCAAGAGACTTCTAACTAAACAAAATTACACAGAAAATTGTTTAAGGTTGAACACTTGATATACAATCAGAGGTGCTCACAATACAAATCAAATACAGACTCAATGATTTAAGAATTTCTAAAATGAAACTTTGAGACACAGAAATTCTAAGTGAATGCAGAACAATTTCAGCAGAGGTTTGGCACTTGTAAAAATGTTGTGAGTCTTTCGTTCAGCATTACTAAAACTCTAAGTCTTCACTCCTTTATATAGAGGTGTGAAAGAGACGTTGTGAAATTGCTAGCACATCAAAGAGTCGTTGTTGAAGCTTGATCTTTCACCAATGATCTTTTGCCTGATTTGGTTGTTGTCCTATGAAGAACCAATTTGAAATCCATTCCTTATCCAAAGGAACATCTATGCAGGCAAGCTGTTATTCTGGAGCTGTTTTCTTGTCTTGTAGAGTGGACACAAAACAGAGTAGTGGAGAAGGTGGTTGTACAGTTCGTACACAGTACAATGTCAACGCTTTGGTCCAAAATTGCAAGCACATGCCTTCAAACCCTTTGAAATGACCGTTGCAAAATTCCACTAATCTTTTGTTGTGTTTTCAAATCCAATAGACAGCTTTTGCAGTGATGATTCTTCAATCCTTGAATCTTTTGCAAATCCAGTTGATCTTCAGCTTCTGGTGAAATGACTTCTGATGAGGCAGCTTTTGATGATGCAACTTCTGATGATACAGCTTCTGATAATGCAGCTTCTGATAACGCAGCTTCTGATAATGTGGCTTCAGGACCTCTTGTCTTCAGGAGCACTATTCTTCAGAAGCACTTTACTGGCTTCAGGAGCGGCTTTACTTCAGGAGCGCTTTTTCTCTTCAGAAGCGAGTTGCCTTCAGGAGCACTAAGCTTCATTTTTGTTGATTCCTTTTGCTCTTTATTTGCTCATTCAGAACCAATAAATGATGTAACTTTTTAATTATGGTCCTGTACACTTGAACAAATATTAGCTAGTCCAATTTACAATTTTTAATACCATGTTATCATCAAAACTCTTTAAGGTTCATTGTTAAACACATTTTGTTCCAACAATCTCCCCCTTTTTGATGATGACAAACAATAGTATTTAAAATTGATCAATTGTTGTTAATCTAATTAACAAGTTGACTTTGGGGTTCTGAGGTTTGTAAGCTCAAACTCCCCCTGAGTATGATAGTCTTTAAGGTGAGGTTTGTAAGCTCCCCCTAAGTTCTATCCAGGTTAATTAAATTCATTTAGCGCGCAATAATAATCTCAGAGCTTAAAATGAAATGAGTTATAGATGAGAAGAGTGGTTCATTTAATTTTATTTGAAAATTTGATACTCCCCCTTTTTGATACACCTCTCTTTAGGTAAGACAAAGGATATAAGTTTTTCAAAAAATATCAAATACCATTAATGAGGCTCAGAGCCTTTAAATACTATCACATATACTCCCCCTTTTGTCATTATCAAAAAAAATAACAAATAAACATAAAGACAAAAAGATTTGAGAAAAACTCAACAAGAGGAGAGTATAATTAGAATTAGAACCGATAATCTCATAAAAAAATATAATCAGAGCATGAATAACTGAGTAAATCAAACAATCAAAACAATATATACATGCATTGTTGAATCAGAACCATTAAGAATTCAGAAGAAGTAAGAAACTTAAAGACAAGAAGTATTCAGAAGCAGGAAATAGAAAAGGATTAAAACAAACAACAAACAAAAAATAAACACTAAGGTGTGCAACTAAGGTTTGGTTTGTAGTTGTTTCCTCATCTTCTTCATTTCTTCTGCTAGCTTCTTCAACTGTTCTTCAAGAAGTTGTTGCCTCTGGAGAAGCTCCAATTCCCTTGCCTTAGCATCTTGCTGTTGCTGTGCCATCTGCTACCTCAGAAGCTTGAACATTCTAGCTTCTCTTGTCATATAATCCACTTCTGAGAAGAATGGCTTGTTTGTCAGAAGCAATCTGGGATTTCCAACTCTAAATATTTGCCTCAAATTCTCCATTAATCTCCTGACAGAAGCTCCCTTGATTCTGATGCATTTGGCCTTTACAGCTTCAATTAACTCAGCAGCCCTGTTCTGAAGTGATGTCCATGCTTCTTTATATGCATTGGTGAGATCAATTGTCCTTCTTTGATTCACCAGATCATGCATTTCAGAAAGGATCTTGAGTAGCTCAACGTCAATATGTTCAGATTCCAGGATGTCCATGGGTGGTTGTTCAAGAGTTTCCAGGTCAGAATTACTAAGCATAAAGTCTTGAACAGGGTTGGATTATGGAATGGTGAATTGATGAGATGGAGTTGAGAGTGATGGCTGGTCAGAAGCAATTTGTGATGTTGAGGTTGAGGCTTGGAGATTGACTTGAGGATTGTCAATATCCATGGGAGTTGGTTTGGGAAAAGTTTGTTCTGGTTGTTGGTTTAGTGGGGAGTCAGTTTCAGTAACAGTTGGTGGTTGTTGTGGTGAAGTTGGTGTTTGGATGTTGAGTTGGAGTCAATGTTAGCAACTGGTGATTGTGGCTGTGGGGGTGATGAGGGTTTGGGTGGTTGTTGATGGGGGCTTTCTGAAACAACATTTTCAGAAGCAACTGCTTCTGGAGTTGTTTCAGAGGCTTTCTCTGAGTTGGGCTTGTCTTTGGGTAACTCACCAGAGTAGTGGAGAGCAAGATTTTCTAAGACAGACGTGTCTTCCTCTTGCTCAGTTGCTGGTGGTGAAAAGGGTGAGATGGGGGTAGAGGTGACTGGAATCTGACATACCTTGACTGTAGTTCCAGCTTCTGAAGTGGTAGCACCTGGTCCTTTTAGAACCGCTTCTGAAGCTTTATCAGCCACTTCCTTGACTTCTACAGACTTCTTCTTGAAGAATTCATCACACTTTTCTTGTCCTGAAGCCTTAAGCCTTTGATCCCTCTCCAGATTGTACTGAGCTTCTTTCCTTTTTATCTCAGCTAGCATCTGAACAGCTTGCTCATCAGCTTCTTTTTCCATATCAGGAGTCACTACAACCATTGGAGTGAAGGTTAGTTCAGATGCCTTCTTCTTGGGCTTTTGCTCTTTTACCTTTATCCCATCAAGAGCTTTATCCAGATGCTCTTTTGTGATGATGGACTCTAATCTGCCTTTACTTCTTTTCATGGGAATAGAAGCAGCCCCAATTCTCTTCTTCTCCTTTCTATCTGCTATCTCATTAGCAGCATATTCCTTAGCCATTTTGGCCTTGGCAGGAGTCAGTTCAATCATGGAGATTTTCATATCTACAGGTGCCTTTTTCTTCTTCAGCTTGGGGCCAGCTTCTTCTTTTTCCAGCTCATCCAGAGCTTCATCCAATTTCTCTTTGTGATACACAGTTTCAGCTTTCCCTCGCTTTCTTTTGGCATCCTTCTTTTGCTTGCCCTTATCAGTAGCTGCTTCTGATGCAGTAGCACCCTTAACCTTCTTTACTTTAACAGGAGCAGCTTCCTCCTGAGTGCTTGCATCTTCTTCCAAGACATACTTAGCTACTGATTTTGCTAAGATTTCAGGATTACTTTCCTCAAAGATTGAAGGAAAGTCTCTGATAATTCCAGTTTCTTCTGTGGTCATCTCCAACCACTTTTCATCTTCAGGAGTTTTCTTGATAAACTTCATAGAAAATAAGCTCCTGCTACTGATAGTCCTTTCAGCAGTAGAAACTTCGAAGCATTTATCAGAAGCACTCCTTGTCTTTTTCAAGAAATCCAACACCCTTCCTTGATAAAAGATCTCATATAGCAATCTTCCATAGGGCACTTGTTTCCTTCCTTTGACAGTGCCTTCATTAATAGCCCAGCAGAGATAATCCATTACATATCTAGGGAAATTAATCTTCTCAAGCATGGCCATGAAGTAGATTGCCAGTTTTTGTTGATGATTTGGTTGGTCAGACGCTCCTGCTCTTAGAAAGAAGCAATCAGTACAGAATTTCACTAACATCCTGTGATGAATTTCCATTTCTGAAGGCTTCCCTTCTGAGTCTCCACCCAGAAGCAAGTTGTAGTAGCTTTTCAGCAGGACATCTTCCTTCTTGACTATTTCTTGGAATCTTCCTTCTGCATCCACTCTACAAGATTTAGCTATAACATCCTCAGTGATGGTTATAGGAATGCCCATCACTTCAGACCTTATTTCTAAGCTATCAAAAGAGGTAGGATTCATATTCACCGTCATCTTCCCTTTCTTTGACCCTATTTGTTTACCTACGACCTTCGCAGGCTTTCCATTGTACACCTCAGCTCTTAATCAAAAGTCCTTGACCAAGTTCACATAAGTTGGCCCATTCAGCATCTTGAAGTACTCAGATAGCTTCTGAGTATCTACCAGACTTTCCATGTCCACTTCGTACTTCTTAAGTGAAGCGAAGTCCACTGGTGATTCTATTTGAACGATTAAGGATTTCCATGGAATAGTCATAGTCTTCTCTTTGTAAACAGACCCAGATTCTGATGCGTCTAGCAAGCTTGAAGTAGATTCTGAAACCTTTGAGCTTGATGATGCCATTAGATGATGATTGAAGAAGATGATGATTTTTGGGTTCTAGGGTTGAGAGAATGCGCTTACTTCGCAAGTACAGGTTTGAGAGCAAATGTGTTTGTTGTGAGTGAGTAGTGTGTGAATTGAAAAAGTGTTAAGAGTAAAAACGTTTGCAATTCAAAAGAGACAAACAAACATAACATTAATGACAAAATTGGGGGCGCGTGAAAAGTACTTTCAAAGCTATTAAATCATCATTGCCCTTTTAAGTTATACACCAATACATATAGGCCACGTCAGAAGTTCTCAGAGTAACTACCAAGTTAGTGGGCCAGAAGTTACCATAAAAAGTAACTCCCAACGTTTCCACTAACTCCACTATTCAGACGCATAAAATCCAGCTTCTGGACTTCAGATGCTGACGTCATCATCAGAAGCGAGTTTTCCTCAGAACCTCAATAAAGAGCTTCTGATGGACTACTGCTTCTGAACTAACTTCAGAACCTAAAATCCTATTCAGGAGCAAGCAAACATTTAATCAGACACAAAGTGCATGTTCAAATTTTTCTTTATAAAATCAAATCTTTCAACAGTTAAAGGCTTAGTAAATATATCAGCCCATTGATTTTCAGTATCAATGAATTGTATATCTAAAATTCCTTTTTGAACATAGTCTCTGATAAAATGGTGTTTGATTTCAATGTGCTTAGCTCTTGAATGCAAAATTGGATTTTTAGACAAACAAATAGCAGCAGTATTATCACAATAAATGGGAATACTGTTAGCAGTTATCTGATAGTCTTCGAACTGATGTTTCATCCAAAGTAGTTGTGTACAACAACTTGCAGCTGAAATGTATTCTGCTTCTGCTGTAGACATACCACTAGTTGTTTGTCTTTTGCTAGCCCAAGATATAAGATTATCACCCAGAAATTGACAATTGCCACTGGTTGACTTTCTTTCAATCCTATCACCAGCATAATCAGTATCACAGAATCCAATTAGCTTATAATCTAAGGATTTCCTATAAAGGAGTCCAAGATTAGTTGTTCCTTTCAAATACCTGAAGATTCTCTTGACAGCAGTCATATGAGATTCTCTAGGATCTGATTGGAATCTTGCACACAAGCATACACTGAATAAAATATCTGGCCTAGATGCAGTGAGGTATAACAAAGAACCAATCATACCTCTATAGAGCTTCTGATCAACTTTAGCTCCTTCATCTTCTTTGCTTAAGGTGCAAGTAGGGTGCATTGGAGTGTTCATCACTTTACAATCTTCTTGAACTTCTTCAGAAGCTCCTTTGTATACTTTGATTGATGAACATAGACTCCATCTTTGCATTGATTAATTTGAATGCCCAGGAAGAACTTCAGCTCTCCCATCATGCTCGTTTCAAATTCATCCTGCATTAACTTAGAAAACTCCTTGCAAAGAGATGCATTCACAACAAGCTCTGGGAGCTTGTTTCAAGCCATATAGTGATTTCTTCAATTTAAAAACATGGTCATGATATTTAATATCCTCAAATCCAGGAGGTTGCTTGACATACACTTCTTCTTCTATGACATCATTAAGAAATGCACTCTTGACATCCATTTGATATAATATTATGCCATGATTAACTGCATAGGAAAGAAGTAACCTGATTGCTTCCAATCTTGCAGCTGGAGCAAATGTTTCAGTGTAATCAATGCCTTCTTGTTGACTATACCCTTGTGCAACGAGTCTGGCTTTGTTTCTTGTTACTTCTCCTTCCTCATTCAGCTTGTTTCTGAATACCCATTTTGTTCCAATAATGTTCTTGTGCTGAGGTTTGGGTACCAGATCCCTCACATCATTTCTTTGAAATTGATTCAGCTCTTCTTGCATAGCTAAGATCCATCCATCATCTGAAAGTGCTTCATCAACCGTTGTAGGTTTAATCATTGAGATCAGTCCAATCATTGATTCTTCTTGTCTGAAGTATGATCTTGTTCTTCTTAGACTATCTTTGTTTCCAATGATTAATTCCTCAAGATGTGAAGACTTGTGCTTGAATGTGTTTCTGGGAGGATCTACTTGATGTGAGCCATCTTGTGCTTCATCAGAAGCAATTTCATCTTGCGCTTCTGATGTGGGTTCAGCTTCTGGACTTTCTTCAGATTCAGCTATCTGATCAGGTTCTGGAGTAGCTTCAGGAGTAGCTTCAGGAACCTGTATCTCTGCAAAACTTTCACCTTGCTTTGAAGATTTATCTTCAAGCTCTTTGTCATCAAATTTCACATGCATAGATTCTTCAACACAAAGTGTTTCTGAATTATACACTCTGTATGCCTTTGACCTTTCAGAGTAACCTAAGAGGATTCCTCTTTGGGCCTTGGCATCAAATTTCTTTAGGTAGAGCTTGTTATTCAGAATGTAACATGTACATCCAAATTGATGAAAGTAAGAGATATTGGGTTTCCTTCCTTTAAAGAGTTCATATGCTGTTTTCTCCAAAATGGGTCTAATATAGATCCTGTTCTGGACATAACATGCTGTATTCACTGCTTCTGCCCAAAAATGTTTTGGTAAATTGTTTTCATGGATCATGGTTCTGGCCATTTCTTGTAAAGTTCTATTCTTTCTCTCTACAACCCCATTTTGTTGTGGAGTTCTAGGAGAAGAGAATTTATGGACAATTCCATGTTTTTCACAAAAAGCTTCAAATGGCTCATTTTCAAATTCTCCACCATGATCACTTCTGACTTTCAAAATCTTTGATTCTTTTTCAGATTGAATTTGAGCGTGCAGAAACTACTGAATACATCACAAGCAACATCTTTACTCTTTATGAATTTTACCCAAGTCCATCTGCTATAATCATCAACAATGACTAATCCATATCTACTTCCATATAAGGATGCAGTACTAACTGGTCCAAATAGATCAATATGATTGAACAACAGTTTCCAACTCAGAGCCAGAAGCTTCAGGTTCTGATTGAACAACAGTTTCCAACTCAGCACCTTCAGGTACAAAGAAGGTTTTCACACCTTCCTTGATGCATTCACAACAAGATTTAAGATTGGTTTTCTCAAGTTTCACTTCTGGAAAACCAATTCCTCTGCCATTGTTCTTGTAAATGCTATAAATCATAGAAGCCACTCTGCTTATGTCAATGCCAGATATGATAAAATCTTCAAGAGAAATTTCATGGTTGCTTAAAGGTCTTTCATTACACTTTTCTTGTAGCTTCTGACATAAGAACTTGAGCTGATCTTCATAAGTTTTACACATGAAGTCAAAGCCCCTAAGTCCTTGTTCAGAAGCTTTTAGATCCAATAGAGTTGATTTTTGCTGTTTTACAAAATCAACATATTTTTCTTTTAAATCCTTCAACTCATTGGTTCTTACTTCAAAATGTGTAAGAAGTTCTTTAAGTGACTCAACAAGTTCATCTCTGGGAATCTTAGAATATACCTCATTTTCATCTTCAGAATCTGATTCTGATCCAGCTTCTGAAGTTGCTGTAGCAACTAACCCAACTGCTACCTTTGCATCTTCATCAGCTTCCTCTTTATCAGATCCAGATTCACTTCCCAAATCATCCCAGGTTGCCATTAAGCTCTTCTTGATCTGCTTCTTGAATTTGCTTGGTTTGAACGTTGACTTCTTTGACTTATCCTTTGACTTCTCCTTCTGAAGATCAGGACATGCAGCAATAAAGTGTCCAGGCTTCTTACAGTTGAAGCATCCCTTCTGATCTTCTTTCCTTGAGCTTCTGGAGTTACTCCTCTTGGTTAGAAACTTTCTGTTCTTCTTGGCCAGATATTGAAGTCTGTTTGAGAGCATGGCCATTTCAGCAGCATCTGGTTCAGAATCTGAACTTGATTGTCCATCCTCTTCAAATTCAACCACTTTGAGAGCTCTTGATGACTTGCCTTTGGATGGAAGAGCTATCGATTTACTCTTCTTAGTAGACTCATGTTCATTAAGACTTAACTCATGAACTTTGAGAGAACTAACAAGATCTTCGACACTTAAAGTGTTTAAATCTTTAGCTTCCTCAATGGCAGTCACCTTTGGTCTCCATCTTGCAGGCAAGCTTCTGAGTATCTTGCTCACATGGTCAGAAGCAACATAGCTCTTCTTTAGAATTTTTAGCCCAGAGACTAATGTTTGAAACCTTGAGTACATCTCCTCAATAGTTTCATCATCCTTCATCTTGAATAACTCGTACTGATGTACAAGCATGAGAGCTTTAGCTTCTTTGACCTTCTTGCTGCCTTCGTAGTTTGAACAGAGAGAAGCAAACATAACTTTAGCAGTGGATTTGTCACTCATCTTCATGTACTCTGCTTTAGGTATGGCAGTGACAAGGGCTCCTCTGATAATATGATGCTTCTTGTAGAGTTTCTTCAGCTCAGGAGTATGTTTCTTTCTATCCACAGCAGCTCCTTCTTCATCAAGGACTAGGTCACCAACACCATCTTCTAGAATATCCCATAGTTCTTCATCTAAGCTCATGATATAACTATAGAAGTTGGTTTTCCACCAAGAAAATTCTTCAGCATCTCCATTGAATTTTGGAATCTTTCCAACACTGAATTTCTTACCATCACTATAATCATGTGAGACATTATTATAGCTAGTTCCATCAGGAGTAGGAGTTGGAATAGGACCAGACATGTTTTTCTCAGATCTTTGACTGTTACACGGTTAAGTGATACACAACAGACCAAGGCTCTAGATACCAATTGAAGGTGAGAAAAACACAAGAAGGGGGGTTGAATTGTGTTTTGGAAAATTCTTCGTTTCTCCTAAAAACTGAATACACTGGTCAGAAGCTAAGTGAGACAGCTTCTGAAGTGGTAATCAGAATCTAAATGCAGCGGAATAAAACAGAGAAAGAGAGAGAAGAAGAACGACACAAAGCAATTATACTGGTTCCTTCCACAATCCGGAAGTAGTCCAGTCCCCCTTGCACTTCCAAGGAGATTTCACTAAGAGTAATATCTGATTACAATTGCTCAAGCACACAAGCAAGAGACTTCCTTTGCTCAAGCACACAAGCAAGAGACTTCCTTTGCTCAAGAACACAATCAAGAGACTTCCCTGCTCAAGCACAACTGCAAGAGACTTCTAACTAAACAAAATTACACAGAAAATTGTTTAAGGTTAAACACTTGATATACAATCAGAGGTGCTCACAATACAAATCAGATACAGACTCAATGACTTAAGAATTTCTAAAATGAAACTTTGAGACACAGAAATTCTAAGTGAATGCAGAACAATTTCAGCAGAGGTTTGACACTTGTAAAAATGCTGTGAGTCTTTCGTTCAGCATTACCAAAACTCTAAGTCTTCACTCCTTTATATAGAGGTGTGAAAGAGACGTTGTGAAATTGCCAGCACATCAAAGAGTCGTTGTTGAAGCTTGATCTTTCACCAATGATCTTTTGCCTGATTTGGTTGTTGTCCTATGAAGAACCAATTTGAAATCCATTCCTTATCCAAAGGAACATCTATGCAGGCAAGCTGTTATTCTGGAGCTGTTTTCTTGTCTTGTAGCGTGGACACAAAACAGAGTAGTGGAGAAGGTGGTTGTACAGTTCGTACACAGTACAATGTCAACGCTTTCGTCCAAAATTGCAAGCACATGCCTTCAAACCCTTTGAAATGACCGTTGCAAAATTCCACTAATCTTTTGTTGTGTTTTCGAATCAAATAGACAGCTTTTGCAGCGATGATTCTTCAATCCTTGAATCTTTTTCAAATCCAGTTAATCTTCAGCTTCTGGTGAAATGACTTCTGATGAGGCAGCTTCTGATGATGCAGCTTCTGATGATACAGCTTCTGATAACGCAACTTCTGATAACGCAGCTTCTGATAATGTGGCTTCTGGACCTCTTGTCTTTAGGAGCACTATTCTTCAGAAGCACTTTACTGACTTCAGGAGCGGCTTTACTTCAGGAGCGCTTTTTCTCTTCAGAAGCGAGTTGCCTTCAGGAGCACTAAGCTTCATTTTTGTTGATTCCTTTTGCTCTTTATTTGCTCATTCAGAACCAATAAATGATGTAACTTTTTAATTATGGTCCTGTACACTTGAACAAATATTAGCTAGTCCAATTTACAATTTTTAATACCTTGTTATCATCAAAACTCTTTAAGGTTCATTGTTAAACACATTTTGTTCCAACAAACTACTCAGACATAATTAAATTAGACATTAAAATTACTTCAGTAAAATTCATAATTAAAAGCAAATAAAAGAAACCGAACCCTGTTATCAGATGACAACTTTAAATAAAAGGTAATTCTAAGAGCCTGGTGTGGCTCCATATTGAATCAATACCCAGGCAGCAGCTAATTGGAATTAAATCGGTACAACAAACAAAAGCACACACGATAATATGAATTGGAAGGAACAACACGTGAATGTACATTAAGATCAGGACTAGTAAGCAATCACCAATTTAAATATGCAGCTACAGGAAATTAAAATAGAACATGGCACCATAACCTGTTTTTCTTTGGGGTGTAAGAAGCAATTCTGTTGGGCTACAGGTTAATGGGCTGGACTTATGCATGGTGCATAAGGATTTTCCTTATGCACCATAACCACACCCCCAATCTAGTTGGGATGTTTCTGAATCTCCATAATTCTCAACCTCTCTTGGCTTATAAAAAAAATACGTTTGAGTCAACTGTCATATAAATCAACCTTAATTGACCAATAAGAAACTACATTTTTTTTTTTGTTGAATCTAGAGTGAAACGGCATCAAGTAAGTTCTAAAACATCCTAACAAGGATGACACCATTTAAATCTCCTCATTTAAATCCCCTAATAATATGAGGCAGTAGGCCAAAACCCTAGAAGAAAAAATAATAATATATCAACATAAAAGTTTTGTAGAGTGGTTGATCTAAAAAGGTTTATTGCTAATTCATTACCCTTTTTTTTAAGAATGCGAATTTATTACCTTATTTATTTATCATATATAAGGGTGTGAATGAATGAAAATATGACTAATATTAAAAACAAATATCTTTGTCATAAATGTGCAGAATAGCAATTAAGAAGTTTCTTCAAAAAGTAATTAGGGAGTTTAATGCTGGCCAAAAATTACTTTGTTATTGCGAATTAAATTTGGATCTCTTTTTTTATTTTTATTTTTATGCCAATTGAATTTAAATCTGAAAAATAAAAAGTATGCTTGAATTGGTGTGATCAACATTGCTATTGCTTGCAAGGGATTTTGTCCAGAATGGATCACGACACGTTTATAGCCAGATAATTTTGTTCCCATGACAAAACAAGGGAGTTCATCTTACTTACTAAAGCTTGTCAGGTCAAGCTAACCCTAACTCTAAAACAAACCTAGATTTTTCCCGCTCTTTCTCAAGCATTTATGTGTAGGTTTGACCTCCTCACCCTTAATACAGGCCGTATTAAGGCCATAATAACACATTTATGTGTAGGTTTGACATCCTCACCCTTAATACACGCCATTATAACACGATTGCATATTATTTTATTTCACTGCAGGAAATTTTAACTGTCATTTATAACACGATTGCATATTATATATTTTAATTTTAGTCTATAAAAATAACACACGATTGCATATTAATTGTCATCCCAAATTTGAAATGTGAATTAGGTACATTGAAAATAGTATAGCACACGATACCATTAAAACGAAAAAAAAACAAGCTTGAAAATTAGACCCGTGAATTACGTACAAAATTGTATAATGGAAATAAAATAACACACAATCAACTGTATATTTATTAGCTATAAAAACGCACGGTTGAAAACTTGCATTTATAAGACGATTGCATATTAATTTAATTTTTGAAATAGAATAACACACGATTGCATATTAATTGCCATCCCAAATTTGAAATGTGAATAAATAACACAGAAAATTGTATAATGGAAATAAAATAACACACAATCAATTGTATATTTATTAGCATTATAACACAATTTATTTAGTATTAGAACCAATCAATTGTACATTAAATAGTATTAAAACCACACGGTTGAAAATTTCTTTAGAAAAAAATGCCACAAGATTGCATAATAAAAAAAACAGCACCGTATTCAAATTAAATTTAAGAGCAAGTAATTTTTCATAATGGTTAACGTTAAAAATAAATATACCGCCGTAAGAATTATTGGCTTCGCACTGTAACACAATTTTTTTTCCGATGGGACCATGATTTAAATGGAATTACCGTTTAACTCAACGTATTTAATCCTAACATAATTCTTGAGGAAATTTCCAACGTACCCAATTTTTCATTAATTTATCGTTTGAAATAATTCTCCCACCATAAGAGATATTTTGTAAGTCACTAAAACACATTTTCATTGTGTGCATCGAAATTTGTTTCATGAAATAACGCACTCTACATTCCCTTTCCGATGCGCCACTGATGCTGCCACCTTCAATTTTCATTGATTATGCAAAGTCAACATTACAAATTCAGGAAACCTGTATTTATTGGCTGCTCCTCATTTTTACGTGATTGTTGTGGCTGATTTCCTATAAGTAATAACTCCTGTTTCTGAATTCTCAATTGCAACATTTCATAGATTAAGAAATAGTGTATTGCTTTTGTCTGCTGCAGCTATGGCCAACGCTTACACAAACCTTTTGGCTGTAACTGGTGGGAAAAGATATCTCAAGATGAAAGTGCATGTCGCTCATGTATGGTGTATACCATCTAAGAAGGATCCTAAACACATCACTTTCATGAACATCCTCTTGGTTGATGACAAGGTGGGTTTTGTGTCTCCTTACAAGTGTTATGAAACCGCTCCTGAATTGTTGCGATAAGCATTTTTGCTAACTGTGTTTTAATTTTTTTTTCCGTTTTTTCTAGGGTGGTCGGATGCAGGCAACTGTACGAAGAGATTTGGTGTCCAAATTCCAGAAAATGGTGACATAAGGATGTGCACACGTTCTTGACAGTGCTGTTGTTGGTTTCAATGATGGCCCTTTTAAGCTTATAAGTCACTTTAATCTTATTGTATCTTATTGTTAAAAAAAAAAGTAATTATAATATGAATCAATGTATGTCATACATGTGTCAATTTCTTTAGGTCTTATATTCTATTTAGTTCAGTAGTCTATATTGAATTGATACACATGAATTCTGGATTAGTATACAACTCATATATTCACTAGGCATGTCTCAAGTGATTAAACTAACACAATAGTTACATCTGATTCATGACACATCACTTAAGTTTAACACAATTAAAGCATCATGCTGAAGCAATTATTAAAGCTATTTGCAAAACATGTTGCTTATTAGGTACTGATATACACATTATTTACATGTTCATATTGCTGTGATTTCTTTCTTTCATTCTAGTGTTACTCCCGTTAACACTTTATTTTGTCAAGGGTTACTTCGAAGGTTTGAAGATATTAATATCTGATGACGATGGTGAAGACACTGATGTAACTTCTAATGTAGTTTATCACGAAGTTTTTCGCAATGTATCCTAAATTGTGTACTTCGAAGGATTGACCGAAATTAATATTCTTCGTTGTTGACTATTTATGCCTGACAATTTTCCCTAGGTTGTGTACTTTCTATTATTTAACATAATTAACGTTCTACTATTCTTATGATTCATGACTTGGAATGTATCATAAATTTTGTACTCTTTATGTTTTACGACTTATTGTTAAATTTATTATTACTTATTCTACATGAAAATAAGACCCGTGCGTCAGCACGGGTCATGGTTCTAGTTGTTATAATAATTAAGAAAATATATTTAGTGCAAAATAGCTTTTCGTAAAAAAAGGCATCCTTGAATAATTTGGAGGTACAGGTAGTAAAACTTTACTCCTTCCAATTGGAACTCCGATATGTAGTGCTTCAATATTTGACTATTGGTGGTGAAAACTCCAGATGAAAATACATTGAAAATTGCTTTTCTGATTTCCAAAAGTTCTAATAACACATGAAAATGTCTAAAATACCTCTAACGGTAGTTAACTATCGCTGAGTTTTTTGGTCATTTCCATGTGTTATCAGAAACTTTTGGAAGTCAGAAAAACAATCATTAAATACATTTCTTACTTAAAACGGACCGGTCGATCTTGATAAAAAAAAATTACACTGTCGAATCGGTTTTTTCCACGTTACCCTCTCTTGTTTAGAGGGTATTTACCCCTTCAAGATATCAACCAATCAAAATGTAATATACAAATGTAACATTAAATGTCAAATATTAAATGTCAAATAAATGAGTCAATTTTTCTATAAAAAAAATATCAATTTTAATAAGGTAACTTTTAATTTTTATTTAATTATATTTAGGTATACAATCTTAATTAATTTACACTATAGGGCTTGTAACAATTAAAATTTCACATCAAATTCAACCCATCATGGTTGTGTTTGGTAACACGAATAAGCTAGCTTATAGCTTGTTGGACTAGCTTATAAGTTTGCTTTGATATAATAAGATGTGTTGGATAAAAAGCTTTTTCCACTAGTTTATAGCGTTTTTTGAGAAGCTATTTCAAGTAGCTTTTGAGTTTAAAGCTGGTAGTTTTTTATATTTTCTTCCAATTTTAACCCTATTAATTTAATTTAATTATTTTTTAATAAAACAACATGTTCATGGCTTAAAAATTAACGGCCAAGTTCATAGCTTATTTTTTAATAAAACAACTGTCACATTTTCTCCTTTGAAAAAAAACTGCCATGTTTTATTTTATTTTTTAACTAGTAATAGACCCGTGCGGTTACGCACGGGTCACGTAACATTGTGGTAATCATATAAAAAATAATTACTTTGTTAGTACTATCAAATGTTTTTTTTCATATATTATATATAAAAAAATGTTAAATATTTGAATCGCGTATGTTGTGGATTTTATTTTCTTATGTACACGAAAACAAATTTTTATATACACATATAAGAAAGTCAATAAAATAAATTTTTTAAAATCATGATTATTTTCAAAATATCAACATCAATGTAGTGTTTCTATTAAATAACTTTTTATTTTATATGCAAAACACCGTTCAATGTTTTCACCGTACCCGTTGTAGATTTTATGTGATTTATCCGCAGAAATAATTTTTTATGTTAATATATGAGAAAATTGATATGATAAAATAGTAGAAACTCATTAATATTGTCAAAATATAAACATTAATATAGTGTTTCTATTGAGGGGGACTTTCTCTCTCAAGAAAAAAAATCTCTCTACCTTCTCTCTACACAAACAAAACCGCCTCTCACCCATCATTTCCCTTCCCTCAATCCAACCTCAAGCTTTTACGATGTAGTTTCTACAGTGAGGTGATGCGTCGATCTACGGTGGCCATCCGTATCACCTCGCCTGCGTTTCTTCCTGCAGCCACCGTGTCGGTGGTTTCTTACGGTGGTGGTTTTCCGATCCATGGGTTCTCTCATTTTTTCTTCCGGTGACCGTCGTCTTCTTTGTTTAATCCTCCTCCATCGTCGTCCTTTGGATTATCGATGTCTGCAAGGAACAAAGTGATTGTGTATCCAGATCCGAGTTGGTGTTTGGGTTTGGTTGCTGTTCGGATTTGCCGTGGGTTATGGTGTGGGGTCTCGGTGGGTCGTGGATGTCGCTGTCTTCTCAGATGTGTTGTGTTTTTTGTCATCTGTTCGTATCATTTTTGCTTGTATTGTACTGTTGTTTTGTTTGTTTTAATGTTTTTGTTTCAGATCATAGATTTCCGGTGGTACTAGACATGACCTTTTTGCGGTGGTTCGGCTTTGTAAACCCGAAAGGGTCTGGATCTTTATACCTGTAAGGGTTGTTCTTTGAAACCGACTGAGTTTGTGGTCCTAACTTGATTCTCTGATATTCCAGGTCTGTTGAGATCTGCAGGTTTCAAGACTTTAGGGTAGCCTCCTCTCCGGTATGGTACTGTTATCCATTTCAATCTTTATGATTGTTATCGGATTGTAAGCCCGAAAGAGCGTTTACACCTGCTGTTTGTTCAGGGGGTTTGGTACGTGGATCGTAATACTGTGTTGCCGGTCGATCTATTCACCTTTTATGAACCCTTTTTTATCTTATGGACATTCACTCATCATCTTTTTTGTAACTTGGTTTCGTGTCTGTACGCAGATGCGCTGGGTTACGCTGAGGAGTGTTTGTTTTGTTAGGATTGATTAGGGTTGTTCTAACGGGTCTGTATTTTCTTGTTTTATTCTCATTTGGGTTTTACCTGGGTCAGGTCCAATGTCCCTCCAGTCTTTGTATCTCGTTTTTTATTTTATATTTATTTTCCTTTCTGCTTAAAAAAAAATTAATATAGTGTTTCTATTGAATAACTTTTTATTTTATATGCAAAACACCGTTCAATATTTGCACCACTCCCGTTGCAGATTTTATGTGTTTATATATGCATAATAAATTTTTATGTACGTATATGAGAAAATTGATATGATAAAATTTTGAAAATTCGTGACTATTTTCAAAATATCAACACCAATGTAATGTTTCTATTAAATAAATTTTTATTTTATATTTAAAACACCGATAAATATTTGCACCACACTCGTTGAAGATTTTATATACTTATATATGCAGAAGAATTTTTTTTTTAACAATATGTAATAGTTAATATGATAAAATTTAGAAAACTCGTGACTATTTTTAAAATATCAACATCACTGTATTGTTTCTCCAAAATACGGTTAAATATTTACACCGCATTCATTGTAGACTTTATGTGCTTATATCTTCAAAATCAAATTTTATGTATACCGATATGAGAAAGTTGATATGCTTAAATTTTGAAAACTAATGATTATTTTAAAAAATTTAACATTATTGTATCGTTTCTATTAATTTTTTAAATATGCAAATTATTAAGATTAAGAGATTAAAATAGATGAGAACAAAATGACGATATAGAGAATTAGTTAGGCTTGGAAGTGATAAATCTGAAAAATGAAGATACATAGAGAATTAGTTAGGCTAGAAAGATAAACAAAAATATATATAATAATTTTTTCAAAATGAATAAATTTGTATTTTATTTTGTAAAATGACGATTAAACCCATAAAATTAAGAAGATTGTGAGGATAATTATGAAATTTTACTCGAGTAAGATTTTCTAATTTTCTTATTATAGTATTAGTAGTAATAGATTAGTAGTAAAAGTATATATTTAAATTTGTTGTGTGGAATTAAAAAAATAGTTGTCCGTAATTATCATGATAATACATTGGCTTTTAAGAAGGACAATTATGATATTTTGTTGGATTTTGATATATTTTTTTTAATAAATATATTGTTTTTTTAATAATTTTTTTATATATTGTTAGTAGATTAAAAAAACAAATAATATTTAAAATTTTAAAGTATTCCAAAGACTTATTAATTTTGCAACAAAAATACAAATATTGGTGAAAATTTGTTATATCAACTTATCCGTGGAAGTACAAATTAGGAACAATTTTTTTTTATAGAGAAAAAATTGGCTACACCTTTTTGTTTTTAATTAAAAAACAAATAATGTTTTAAAAGTATTCCAAAAACTTATTAATTTTGCATCCTAAAAAATAAATATTTATGGGTTGAATTTGATGTGAAATTTTAATTGTTACAAGCCCTATAGTGTAAATTAATTAAGATTGTATACCTAAATATAATTAAATAAAAATTAAAAGTTACCTTATTAAAATTGATATTTTTTTTATAGAAAAATTGACTCATTTATTTGACATTTAATGTTACATTTGTATTGGATGATGGCTGCTAGGGTTCCCTAGTGCTGCTGCCGCTCCAATCCAATCAACAATCCATTTGCTTTACGTGAACAATTTGGATTCTTCAATTGGATTAAGTTTTTCATGCTTTCATTCACGGTGGAGGTAATTCATTGATTTGTTTCACTTTGTTACTCTTTCCATCCAATCCGTTTGTTCAATTGGTGTTGCAAGGCGGATTTCTTTTGATTTGCAACACTGCTCGCTGAATTGTCCATCCTGGTACCTCCTTGATTTCTGCAATTACCTAAGCTTGATTCTTCCAATTGAGGACGCGCAACCGCGCTGATGCTTTTGGGATTACATAGGTTGAGTCACGCGTGTATCAATATTAGAATTGTTCTGGTGAATCGTTAACGGACCACAGATGACATACACGTGCCACTGGCCGTGTGTGTCCGATTCGGTACCATCTGTCTCAGCAATGGTTCAATCTGCCGCACCTACTGCACCGGTTCAGAATGTGCCACAAGCACCAAAGTCTTTTGCAGCAGCTCTAGCGGGTACGTCTTTCACAGAGGACATGCCATTTCCCTCACCGTGCATTAAAGGCGATGCATTGAGCATCAAAATTTGTCAGGAGGAATACCGTAAGGGTTTAGAAGACTGTAGGAATGCGTTGAGGGCTCGTCTCACCCTTAACAAAGGAGATAAACCGTACTCGGCACGTGACTTAAGTTCTAAAATTGGAAAATTATGGAAGACGACGGCTGGTTGGAAAATGGTGCCTCTTGGTAAGGGGTACTATGATTTTCTCTTTGATTCGGCGGATGATTATAGAAAAATATGGGCAGTAGGCACAATTAATTTAAAGCCGGGTTTGCTACGGTTTTCACAATGGACCAAAGACTTCAAATATCAAACAC
Source organism: Medicago sativa (assembly GCF_051527215.1). Taxonomy (NCBI): domain Eukaryota; kingdom Viridiplantae; phylum Streptophyta; class Magnoliopsida; order Fabales; family Fabaceae; genus Medicago; species Medicago sativa. Next base: position 31,064,899 of record NC_140755.1, on the reverse strand, counting down.
AAAAGCAGACACATGTGTCGATTTGGATACGATTAATGGAGTTGCCGCAAGAGTATTGGAGGGAGAGAACGTTGAAGGAAATTGCAAGTGCGGTTGGGACCCCAATTGATATTGATGGACCAACTAGAAACCGAACCTTTGGGCATTTTGCTAGAATTCTTGTCGACATAGACCTTTCCAAGCGAATTTATGAAGAAATTCTTGTCGAAAGAGAAGGCTTCGCCTTCAAAGTTGAGGTGCAATATGAGAGGCTTCCTTTATTTTGCCATCATTGTTATTCTATTGGACACAATGTCTCATCATGTCATTGGTTACACCTGCAACCTCCGAAGGACAAGAATGATCATGGGAAACAGATTGTTGTTGCAGAGGCAGCCCCTAAACAACCACCTCAGCAAAACAAAGTCAGCAATGATGTAGGTGCTTCAACATCGAACAATGGTAACAATGGGACATGGGTTCCTATCTCGGTTGCTTCGACTGTTACTACAACTCAAAGAGTTCCAGTTGCCGCTACTACTGCACCTATTTCTACATCTTCGGTCTCAATGTCACTGGCATTACCGGCTTCCTTTCCTACCCCTCAGATGGGTCCGATTGTTTCATCTACTGTGGCTGCTCCTGGATTTGATAGGTCTAATAATTTCAGTATACCACTACAAAATGTGTTTGATTTAATTACTCCGAGTGAGTTGCCACTCCAAAGGTCAGTGCTTGAGCTTGTTTCCCCTGTAGAGCACGATGACGTGCAACCTGAAGAAGTGAGGAAGTTGACTCAGGAACCGAGGGAGGTGGAGGTGAACCCCTTGGTACCTGAAAATACGGAATCATTTCTGGATAGTGAGACGTCGTTGGTGACCCTAGTGACTGATGATGTATCTGAAGCACTTCAGGATGATGTGGAACAAGATCATGTGAGCCCACGGGAGCTGGAGGAGAGTCCCAAGGGTGCTTGTGAGATTGTTACAAGGCCATCCACTGTTGTACATGATGATATGCAAGAGGATCATGTTAATACTTTGAAGGACATTGTCGTGATGGATGATGTGACTGAGGAACCTACTGTCACGAAAACAACATCTTTGGAGGTAAATAATTTACCTACAGTTACTGCACATGAGGTGGTTGGTATGCAACGGCAAGAGGTTTATCCTAGCAAAAATATCCAGCATGGTCTTGATTTGTGGGAGAGAGTCCGAGAGTATGATGCAAGGACAGCAGCGGAAGCAGCTCAGTCTGACACATCCCTACCTGTTCTTACAAGAAACCAAAAACAGAAAATTAAGGTACGACAAGTAATGTCAAAGCAGCCTTCTAAATCCCGTGCACGGGGAGACAACAAATCCATTGATCAATGAATAGGCTCATTTGGGTCACGCCATAACTGGTGAAGTTTGGATAGACACTCTTTCCACGGGTGTGGGTCTTGACTTCTTTAGGGATAGATGTGGACTTCCGAATTACAGATTCCCTTGTCTGGTTTTTCGGGGTCTATTGCTTCTGTTTATTTTTCTGTTTTGCTTCTGTTGTTTCCTTTTGAGGGTTTTGGTCTAGTCCCCCCTCTTATTGTAATTATTTTTCCCCCTTTTTTTAATAAATTTTTTTGAGTGTGGAGGTATAGGATGGAGGTGTCTCGGGGTGTCAACCTAGTTGGGATGTCGATGATACCACTTGATGCTAGTCCACTCTCCTGGCTTATCAAAAAAAAATGTTACATTTGTATATTTCATTTTGATTGGTTGATATCTTGAAGGGTAAATACCTTCTAAACAGGAGAGGGTAATCTAGGCCTCACTTGTCGAATCACATAAATTAATATATTTTTTATAGTACATGTATGACCATAAAAAATGAAATTAATTATGAAATCAAACAATTTTTTATAAGTCAATGAAATTAATCGGTTATTAAACTGTTTTGTATCAAAATTATTTTCTTTCCTTATAATTTCTTTTCTTCACTTTTAGTCATTCTTTGATTGTTTAGTTTAGACTAAATACCTCTTTTGATCATTTGAATTTGGCATGCGCACGGGCCAAATGTTGTTCCCCTAGAAATCGATCTCGGTATTTCCCGGATACATCCTTGGAAGAAGCTCCTTACCACTGGAGTCCAAACAACTTTTTTGCAAACCCGATATTTTTGACAAACTTAAATAACTAAAAAATGTATTTGACATTTATCTTCTACTAGGTTTCGTTTTTTTTTTTTTTTAATGTATATCAAGCAACCTTTGGTTATAAACAAACCAGCAGACACAAAAGAAACACGTGGGTAAAAAAAACACATGAATAGAGATTCGGTCCTGCTTCTTATTTTCTCACCACATATCTCCTTATTTTCCTTATTGATTGCTTGGCATTCATAGAACCTTATGGTTTACATTTGGAAACAATGTAATATAAAATTAATTATGAAATAAATCAAATATTAAACTTGTTTTAATTGAAATTATTGGTTTTCTTTAATTAAACTACTGCTAGGTTAATTTTTTTTATATTTTAAAGCGAGAAATTTTCTTCCAAACTTGTACCACTTACTCATTCACTTGCACCAAAAACTTCTCAGTTTTCAAAGCTTAAACCTTTCTAAAAAAATGGCGACTAGATCACACACTTTGTCCAACGGACTAGTTGTGTCTGGTCCACGACCCAAACAAAGATCTAAGGAGCACACAATGATGACAACAAGTTCGATTCCGTACACCGGTGGAGACCCCATGAAATCGGGTGAGCTCGGTAAAATGGTTGGTATCGTTCCAGGAGTAGATCCAAGAACTACTTATCCATCTTCCTCGTCTCTTCACAACGGTGGGCAGACAAGATTTAGGCGCAACTCAAATAGTGTGAGTCAACGACAGATGAGTAAAACGATTCACAGACAACCGATGACAAGATCGGGTAAAAAGGGCAAAGTAGGGTTTCGAGGCTGGTGCTGTGGGGTTTTTGGGTTGTGATGATGGAAGAAGATTTTATTTTGTAGCAGTTTGCTTAGTGTAGTTTCCTTTCAATGTTTTTCCCCTTTCTTTTTGTTCCAAGACGTAGAACATTTTCTTTTTTAGTTTCAAAACACAACGTTGATCATTGGTTAAGTTTATTTGTTCCAAGACGTAGAACATTTTCTTTTTTAGTTTCAAAACACAACGTTGATCATTGGTTAAGTTTATTGTTTGAATAGAAATTATTGCTTTATTATAATGCAGCCCCTTTTGATTCTTTTTTTTTTTTAAATTCAGTTATTGTTTTTTTTAATTTTAGTTTTTTTTTCTTCCCTTTTGTTACCAAAAAAAAGTGGAACACTTTAATGGAGAACATTTTTATTTATCAAAGTGGAATTGGAATACTAATATAAAATAAATTAAAAAATTATTCCAAAATTAATAAATTAAAAAAACAACCTTAATGCCATTTTGTATGAACAATTTTAATTTTTTGATTGACTTATAAAATCAAAAACTAAAAACGCAACAACTTAGAACGGGACTTATGTAAGCATTTTCCTCAGTATTTTAATTTCATCATGTACTTTTTTGGATGTTTCTGTTTTTTTTTTTAACAAGCCAAAATGAGATGTATTAATAACAAGGGCGATTCATCCCGCACAAGGTGTGCAAAGAAAGAAGCGCTCAAAAGAGATACAATGTCACAGGTGTCAACAAAGCGAAGACACATCTAAAAACAACAAAAATAATTACATGTGGAAACTCATACAAAGAAGCGGATGTTTCCACCAGTCATGATAACTGTAATTAAACGACGCCTGCCATGATTTCAACCACAAAAAAGAGTTTAGCTTAACTTTAATAATGAGAACAGATGGATCTGAAACGTATTTTTGAAGATACAGTTATTCATGTCCTTCCAAACAACCCAAACGCGAGCAAGCCAGACAACTTTCAGGAATGTGTGAGTGGATCGCGGCATGCCCGCCTAAACAAAATGATGTCGAAGCTCATTAGCAACAACCGAATATATACCTAGCCAAGTCCGCACATGGTTCCAAACACTATTAGTAATCCCGCAACCAATGAATAGATGATATGTCGTTTCAGGATTACCACAGCTGGTTGCAAACTCTACCGCTCTAGTTGGAAGAATGCTCCTTGTCACCAAATTGTCTTTAGTCGGTAATCTATTGCGGGGAAGGTGTAACACCCAAGACGACTTTAAGCATTGCCGATTGACCCTACAAACCAACACGAGTCTTTTCAGCGTGTTTTGTCCTCACTAGCACGCTTACCGGGAAACTTCCCGGTAGGTCACCCATCCAAAGACTACTCCAACTCAAGCACGCTTAACTGTGGAGTTCTTATGGAATGGGCTACCAAAAAGAAGATGCATTTTGTTTTCGGTAGCTCATTCCATAAGAACTCCACAGTTAAGAGTGCTTGACTTGAAGCAATTTTGGGATGGGTGACCAACCGGGAACTTTCCCGGTAAGCGTGCGAGTGAGGAGAAAACACGCTGAAAAGACTCGTGTTAGTTTGTGGGGTCAGTCGGCAATCCAGAAAGCAGTTTGGGATGTTACAAATGGTATCAGAGCAGACCTCTCCCAGTACGATGTGGTTCAGGGATGAACCAAACGGAATCTGGTGGGCATGTAACGCTCGAGGCTGATGAGGGCGGGGAGTGGTCCGGCTCCTGGCATGCTTCTAGGCAAAACTGAATCACATCGGAATGAGAGGGATCCTGAAGCCGTGTAGGTATGAGACTGCACGGTTGAAGGAAGGTTTATAAGAATTGTTTGGTACTACCTATATCAACAAGATGCATCTTCTTTTCGGTAGCTCATTCCATAAGAACTCCACAGTTAATCGTGCTTGACTTGGAGCAATTTTGGGATGGGTGACCTACCGGGAAGTTTTCCGGTAAGCGTGCGAGTGTGGACAAAACACGCTGAAAAGACTCGTGTTGGTTTGTGGGGTCAGTTGGCAATCCTGAAAGCAGTCTAGGATGTTACAGAAGGCGCCACATGAACAAAGATACCTTCGAAGGGATGTGCTTGTGCTAAACCTCGTCAGCAAGGTTTCTAACCACATGTTCATTAGACCTAGTAAAAAAGTGATCCGCACCGAGTAACCATGATTAGGATCAGGCAACCACTTCCACTTGTCAAGAACTTGTTCCTACAAAACAATGTTATGTAATAAAGCGGAACACCCCCTCAAACTATCCTCCTCCCAAGCTAACAGACGGCGTCTCCACACCCATGGCCCTCCCCCGTCCGCCCACCCTAGCCTCTCCATCAACTCCACCAAAGCCTCCCGGTGCGCGGCCAAATCATAAAGGCGGGAAAATTTAATCCTCAACGGAATTCCCCCCACCCAATTGTCATGCCAGAACATCGTGTGTTGTCATCAAACCAACTCCCGACTCCCTCACCAATCTCCCCACGGACATTACACACCGTCCTCCACCAAAAAGAACAATGTATGCCCCCCTCCTTTAACCGACCCCCCTCCTCACCATATCTAGCTTTTAAAACACGGTACCAAAGTCCCTTCTTATCAACCAACATCCTCTAACACCATTTTCCCAACAAAGATAAATTAAAAACACCCAACCGCCTAACCCCTCAACCCTCCTTGCTCCTTTGGTAAGTAAATAGTCTCCCATTTTGCCCAGACAATTGGATGTTTCTAATACGAATCCTTAAACAAGGTGGACTTTTCTCAATTTTGTGTTTGGCCCAGCTATTTTTGAGCTTATCTTCTTCTTAAGAGAAGAAGTAGGGCCAAACATATTTATATATAAGGCTTAAAATAAAAAGAAGCTTAATAATTACACTGAAAATTTCAATGAAAATAAATTTTTTTGACATGAACTTTATATCTACTTGGAACTTAAGCAAACATACCTCACTTCGGTTCCTTTTACACACATATAATATAAATTTTATTATGTTTTCAATGTTTTTTGAATGGTACGTTCTAAGTTTTTCTTTTTATTAATCTCTCAAAAATAGTTTTTTTTGTCAACAATTATTTTTTTATTAAGTACGTTACTTTTTTTTGGGTTAAATTATTAAGTATGTTCCGGCTTATATAAAAGAAAGTAGTGCAGTCCCCGTGAGCTTAGCTCAGTTGGTAAGGACAATGCATAATATATGCAAGGTCTGAGGTTCGAACCCCGGACACCACCGTAAAAAGAAAGTAGTGCACATATAAGATACGCCAATTTTCACGTAGTTTTTTCTTTCTTTTGTCACAAGTGTTTTATTCATTAATCTTTTCAGATAATTCTTAATCACATTAAATAATTTCTCTTTTGTAAATTATTTTAATTTTATGCAATTCAATTATATAATATTTACAACTGGTCTCCTCCGACGAGGCCGGGGAATGCAGACCTGACACCGCCTCCCTCTCCTCCTGCGGTGGCAGAATAACCAAGTTCATTGCCGCCGGTGTAATATCCCTTTTTTTTTTCTTGTAAATCCGGACAATGGCGATGATAAGAAGGGACTGAGAGGCCACTGTGTTGAAAATATATATGGTACCAATAAAACTCAACGCCAATTAAAATTTGAGCTTGGTTCAGTTTTTGCAACTTGTAATAGACTCATTTATTTAATTCTATACATGTGGATTTCTATTCCGGAAGTGTAAAAGCACGACACCGCCATAATCTGATAGCCAAAAACCACACCTCCCTTTCCCCTTTCCCTAAAATCCAACTACTATTCATCACGATGTAGATCCAAATGGTGGTGGTGCGACGAGGCACGACCTCCGCATCACCTCACCTCCGATGTCCTTCATCCTATCTGGTAGTTCGTCGTCTCAGATCAACCATCTTTCCGATGTCAGATCTGGTTTAGGAGGGTTGCACTGTTCTCAGATCTTGTTGCCCTCTGTTCTCTCATTGGTTGTTAGCACTGTTCTGGATCAGGCTTGCTGTGGTGGGTGGCGGCGTCGTCGCCGTTGACTTTGGGAGGTTTTAGCAACACAAATCGTGGTGGGTTTACATAGTTTGTTCCCAGTGGTTGGTTTTTTGGGGGTGATGGTTTGCTATTCATGGTGACTTTCGGGGAGGTATTTGTGGGTGGTGGTGGTGGTGGTTTTCGTGGAGGTGTTAGTGGTGGTTTGTGGTGGTGGATGTGAATTCGGATCTGAATCTGCGTTGTTTTTTGAATTGGCGACCAAGGGAGATGTTTTAGTTGGTGATGTTGAAGTGGTGGTGCTGTTAGTGTGCTGCTTTTTTTGGTGAAGTTTCGGATGGATGTGATGCAGGGAGTTGTGATGCTGTCCTGGGTGATGTCCAAGTGGTGGTGATGCAGTTTGCGTGTGGTGATCTCAGATTTAAGGTCATGGTTTATTGAGTTTATGGTGATTTTGGTGGTTGTTGGTGATGAGTATCACAAGGGGTGGTTGTTGGTGTTGCGTTGGGAGGCGAAGTGTTTACTGTCTCTTTCTTGTGTGGTGGTGACTTCGAGGGTGTGGCGATGATGATGATGAGGAGCTTGTGGGTTGTGTTGTGTTGAGGGGTTTTATGATTTTCTTCCTTGCGGGTGCTGAGTTTACGGCTATAAGATAAACAGAGGTTGTCTGGTGTTTTTTTGTGGTGGTTGTTTCCTTCCAATCCAGATTTATGTGGAGGAGGTGATGGTGGTGTGAGGTGGTGATGTAGGCCACATTTTTGGTGGTGTGAGGAGGTGGCGGTGGGTTTTCAACGGTTGGGTTCGATCAAAATCTTCTCATCTGGTTCGACTACTCTGTTATCTGGTGGTTTGTCGATGTTGGATCGATGATGTTGCTGCTTTGAAGGTGGATTTTGTTGTTGCGCTGTGGCGAGGTGGTTGTTGTTATTATGGCGAGGTGGTTGTTGTTGTTTCAATCGTTATAGTCACCAGTTGTTTGGTTGTTGTGTTGGTTCTTGACGTTGCTGTTTTGGGGGTTGTATGCGAGCAGCGGAATATAGGTGGTGGAAGTTGTTTTTGTGGCAGCTTGTGACGTTGATTGAGGGTTTTTTATGTATGTTTGGGTGAGAGTTTTGGTACAACTTTTGTTTTCCTTTGTATGTTGCTATCTTACGATAGTCTAGAATTTCTTGTGCTGGTTACAATTCATTGTGATTTTAATAAATTACTACATTTTAGCTTCTTCAAACAAAAAATATTTACAAATTTAAATTCGTTTAAAAAAATGTTAAGTATCTTAGTATACAGCTATTAATACAATTTATATTTGATTATTTAAATACTGTATTCATTTATGTATTTGAAAATTATATAAATGAATACTAGTAATAATTTTTTTTAGGGAGCATACTAGTAATAATAAAATTGGAGCTTTCATAAAATATTGGGTTAATAGTGTTTTTCACCCCTGTAATATAGGTCATTTCCGGTTTTCGTCATTGTAAAATTTTCGGTTTGATTTGCACCCTCGCAAAAAAAAAATTTCCGGAAAACACCCCTCCCCCCTCCAACTCAGCAGATTCGCTTACGTGGCGCCGACTTGGCTTTTTTTTCATTTTTTTAAATGGCCACGTGTCAAAAAAATTCCACATCAGATTTTTATTTTAAAAATATTTGAAAATAAATTTTAAAAAATAAAAAAAATCCAAAAAATATTCAGATTTTTTCCAAAAATTTAAAAAATCGAAAAGTAATTTTTAAAAAATTCAGATTCTGAAATATAAATAAATAGAAAAATAGTCATATTTGTTTCCAAAAAATTAAAAAATCCAAAAATAATTAGATTTTTTTTTCAAAAATTAGAAAAAATCAGAAAATATAATCAGATTTTTTTAAAATTAAAAAGATTTTATAAAATTCTGGAATTTAATTTTCAAAATTACAAAAGAGGTCAGATTTTTTGAAAAAAAAAATCTGAAATTTTTTTAAAAATCTGTATACAAATATAGAAAAAATTCAGATTTTTTATAAGATTTATGATTTCAACCTCCTCTAAGGAAGTGCTGTATTCTAGGAAAAATGGAATTTCCACGACTTTTATAAAACCCTCTAAATTTGTATCCAGATTCTCAAAAATTAAATTTTTTTTAAAAAAATCTGACTTTTTTTAATTTGAAAATTTACTTTTTTTGTATTTTGAAAATTAAATTCCAGAATTTTTTAAATCTTTTTAATTTTAGAAAAATCTGGTTATATTTTCTGATTTTTTTCTAATTTTTTATATTTCGAAAAAAAATCATAATAGTTTTTTTATAATTTTTTAAATTCAAATTTTTTTCGAAAATAAATTTCTGGAAAAAATTTAGGATAAATTCAAAAAAAAATTTCGTAAATTTTATTCCATAATTTTTATAAAATATTGGAAAAAGTTGGTTTTTTTTATACAAAGAAAAAAATTTGGTAATAAAAAACATTTCCAGATTTTTTTAAAAAAAAAATCCGTAAAAAAAAAATTCCTGAATTTTTTTCTAATTTTTACAATTTTTTATTTTCAAAAGTTAATTTTCAATTTTTTTAAATATTTTTTTATTTTTAAATTAATATAAATGAATTTAATTTTTTTTTGGATTTTCTTATTTTTAAAAATTAAATATAAAATATTTTAATAATAAAATCTGATGTGGCCAATTTAAAAAAAAAATAAAAAATGAAAAAAAAGCCAACTCAGCGCCACATAAGCGAATCTGCTGAGTTGGAGGGGGGAGGGGTGTTTTCCGGAATTTTTTTTTTTTACGAGGGTGCAAATCAAATCGAAAATTTTACAAGGGCGAAAACTGGAAATGACCTATTTTACAGGGGTGAAAAACACTATTAACCCTAAAATATTTTACCAAACATATACCACACTTCGATTCCTTTTATCTACATCTATAATATAAATTTTATTGTGTTTTCAATGCTTTTTTAATGTGCACATTCTAAGTTTTTTTTTAATCTTTCAAAAAAGTGTCCTCGTGAGCTTAACTCAGTTGATAAGGACATGCATAATATATGCAAGGTCCGGGGTTCAAACCTCGGCCACCATCCAAATAAGTGTGTTTTGGTCAACAAAAAAAAGTTTTTTTTATTAAGGATGTTAACTTTTCTTCTTACGTTTTTTTGAAAGTTTTTTTTGAATTATTAAGTTTTTTTTTTTAAACTCGTGAGTAGGGATGGGAATAGGGTAGGCCGAGCTAGGCTTTGCAAGGCCTAAACCTGGCCTGTCAAATTTTTGTAAGGTCTAAGTCTGGCCTGTGACCTGGCATAGGCTCACTTTTTAGTCCTGGGCGTAGCAATATGAAAGCCTGATTAGGCCTGCTAGATTGTTTAAAAGCTATTTCATATGAACATCTTTAAATAAGTAATGTGATCCAATGTTAAATAGACTAGCGAGCTAATATATCAATGATATTAAACTCTCTTTTGATATTTAACATGAAGTTTTAGAGAACTTAACTATATATTATATCATATTTCAGTTCTAATTTATGATAATACATTTAAATATGTGAAAAATAATGTAAACTAATAAACTTAAATTACTTTAAAGGTTGACAAATTTATAATTTAATTCAAAGTAGAGTATAGAATATAATAATCAATAATATTATTCATATTTAAATAAGTAGGACGGTCTAATAGGCCTAAAAGGCTTTTCTAATAGCTTGTGGCATGGCCTTTTCAGCTAAATAGGCTTCTAAAAAAGCCTAAGTCTTCCCTATTTAAGAAAAAAGTCTGGCCTAACCTGACCTGTCATAAGCTAGGCTGTAGGATCCTGTAGGCCGACCTGGCCTATTCCCATCCCTACTCGTGAGAGCATTGAGCTGGCTCACCCATAATATATTAAAAAAGATTGATAAAAAAAAGAGAAGGGGGACAAATCCAAGACCATTTCTGGCAAAAGAGAACCTAAAACTTGGCAAACCTAATGTGTTATGTACATAAGCAGATCTAGCTTCCAATGGAATTGTATCAAATAAAACATAAGTGTTTAAAGAGAGGCCTATGTTTTCTAAGATGTCAGCACACAAATTGCCTTCCCTATAAATGTCAATAACCAAAAAGTTAATAGAGATGTAGGACATACAGTTAAACCATCTATTTCCTATATGCCAAGGAAAAACTGAGGCTGATTTAAAAGCCATAACTGCTATCTTGGAATCAGTCTATAGCCAAAGGTAATTGTTTTTTTTTTGAATGGTAAAATATATTATATATAAGGGGATTAAATCCCAAGTATTACACCAGAAAGAGAAAATAAAAACACCAAAAATCCCCCAAAGAAAAACCACCAGCACCCACAAAATGTCGAATCCCCTAACAACAGCTCCTCAACAAACCACATCGCCAACAGTGATCAATTAGGCAACCGATAGTGATTTTACTTCAAACATTCAGCTTCGACCACCACTCAAGTTCCGGTCTATCGGAGGAGACATCACAACAACCTAGAAGGACCTGAGTCATAAACTTGCTCCCGATCTCGAATCAAAAGAGATCGGCCCACAAGACTCCGACACAAGTCAAAAAGGCACCCCTCAACTCACGAACCACCAGAGCAGACACCTTGACCTATCTAAAAACTCGACCCACCAATAACCTGATGCCAAAGTCCAAAGACAGAGAAAAGGCAGAATAGTAGCGCAAAGCGAACCAGCTCGAACACAAACAAATCAAAACAAGCCACCAAATCAACCTGCATCACCACCACCTGAATAGACCGGTGCACACCCCAACCCTCGGCTAGACAACCACAAACCACCACGATCCATACAACGACGAACGATCCGAGAGTTGCGAAGAAGGAGGATTAATCGTGAAGGTCATGTACCTGCCGACAACTGAGCAGTCAAGAAGGCTTAAGGTGCAACAAATGACTACTCCGTCAACACGAAGCATCTGCACACCTCTCTCCTTAAGCTTCTCATCACAAGGTACTTTGTCATGCATGATTCTCCAAACTAGAAGAGATTTAAATGGAGGAATATGCTTAGACCAAATGAGTTTGGCCCAGTTCAGATCAAGAGAAATGTTAGATTTGAACATAAAAGCTTCTTTCAAAGTGAGGGTGCTAGTATTAGAGTGTTTCAAATTAGCTCATCATGCTTGTTTGGAATGGGAATGGTTACTTGTTGCACAAGAAAAGCAACATGTGGAAAGGTAATGATAAAGTTTTGTTGCAGATTCCACTGAGAATTAAGAATAAAATCTGATGTTTTTGCTTCAAGATCAATCTCCAAATTAGGAACAAAGTTGATTAGAGGTTCCCCACACCAAGGATCAAACCATAAATTTATAGTGTTGCCATTTCCCAAAAGCCAAGTAGAATTTTCCTAAGATAGCAGTGTATTCACCCTTCATGCTTGGCCATAGATGAAAAAATGTGATGATTTATAGCTTTACCATTTCTGATAACTCTACTGTTGAGAAGAGAGGACCAACTTTCCTAAGAATGAAGCATGTCCCAAAATATATAACTTCAGATTAGCTGCAGCATTGATTTGAACAAGAGACCTAACTCCCAAACCTACTTGATCATAAGGTTTACACCATTTTCCTTTTGTTAATGTCTCCTGACCAAATAAAATTCTGAAACAACCTTCCAAGTCTTTTAAATTATTAAGTATGTTCCATCTTTTTTTTTATGGTGGTGTATGAGGTTCGAACCCAGACCTTGCATATCACTACAAGAAAAATGGGTTTTAGCATCAGCAGAAAAATAGGCATAAAGTGGACACTAATTGCTTTTAGCATCAGAATAGCATCCACAAAAGTGACGACAGTAAAAGCCTTCAAGCTAAACACTAGCATCCAACTGACGCTAAAATAGCATCTACAAATGTGGATGCTAAATTTGAGGCTAAATGGGTATGAAAATTGTATCTAAGTGCAAACGCTACTTTAGCATCTACAAACGTTGATGCTAAAATTAAATATGATAAACTAAATTTAGCATCAACACGGTGCCAAATAAATGCAGATGCTAATTTGATGATTTTCTAAATAATAGCATCCACAATAGCATCTTGTTCACTGATGTTAGTCCACCTGAGTGTATGTTCAGGCTTACATAATAATTTTTAAGATTTAATAATAATATGACTTTTATAGAAATTAAATTAACAATTAGAAGTTGAGGCACCAACGAAATAACAATCTAATTAAATATTGATACTCAAGTTTAATGATAAAGAACTACACATATATTGAAGTCTTAAACGTCAAATTAGTAGAAACTAAACGTAATCCTAAAGCGCCAAAACATAACCTGTGTCACTAGTTTTGGTTAACCAAAAAAATTTGGCATATGCTGAAGTCTTAACCATACAATTAGTAGAAATTAAACATAACCTACAGCCCAAAACATAACACGTCACCAATTGAAAGAGAACATGGTGAGGTCATCCATAAGAACTTCACAATTGTGTTATATCCAAAAAAAACTAAAACACCAACAAACATTAGGTGAGGTCATCCTCTGATTGATCATCAAGAGCAGGATCATAATGTGGATGTTGACTGTGACGAGATCGAATAGTACTACAAGAACCATCGCCCGATTGATTCTCTAAAGCTTCCATGCGCTTCCTGAATTCTTCCATAGCAGTAGAGAATTGATTCTCTAGCTGTTGAGAACGCTGATCAGCTTCAGCAGCTCTTTGGTTCGCTGCAGCAGCCTCAGCACGTGCTGCTGCAGCCTCCTGACGAAACATTTCAATCACCTCATTTTCAGGAGGACAACATTCTTGAGTCAGATGACTTACACCTGGTCTAATGTTGAAAGATAAAGCCCCAGTACCATAACAATTACCTCGAGACAAACCCCCAGCAACATCTACCCATAATTGAAGTCGTTTCTCTCCGCCCACCTCTTGCATATCACCATTAGAATTCTCATCAATCTTCGTTAGTTGAGTCAGGCGCTGCTGATAGTTATCCTGTAAAAAAACACAACTTATTGCTATATGTAGTTTGATAATTAGACATAAGTTATCGATATTTTAAAAAATTCAGCTACTTACTAAAATTCTGCAGAAGCACATAATGAATTATGGCTATTCAGTACAAGATTCCAAATTATATATGTTCACATATCTTATAACACATATCTCAAGATTGTGGACATATTCAGTATAAAATACATATCTCAAATTGCAAGTATTCCAGGTTTACATAACTTATCCATATATGTATTTTGATCATTAGACGTAAGTTATTGATTTTTTTAAAAATTCTGCTACTTACTGAAAATTCTGCACAAGCACATAATGAATTATGGTTGTTTAGTACAAGATTCCAGAATATATATGTTCACATATCTCAAAATTGCAGACATATTATGTATAAAGTACATATCTCAGATTGCTGACATAAGTTTTTTGAGCTTCTTGAGTGATTATCAATTCTATTATTATACGATAAAAACTTACATAAGTTTTTCCAGCACGACTGTCAACCTAATCGCCAGACTTCCTCTTACGAGTAGCCAAGAAGAGTTCATCAGGATGGATAGGTCGCCCAAGTATTTTACACTGTCAGTCAAGCCATAAAACAAATAGTAATGTCTGTCAAATTCTAGCAATGAACTAGATATTAAAGAAATTGGAATGGATGCATACCATGTCTAGTGCCACGTCGTGGTGAGCCTTACGACCTGTGGTATGGACAACTCCTCCTTTGCCCGAACCCCGATTAGTCTTGTTTTGTGAAGAAAGCTTGTTGAATTTGTCACTCTTCCAATATTCAAGAAGACCAGCATATGCATCCTCTCCCATCCATTTAGGTCTTTCCCCCTTATATCTTACTTTTGTAAGCATGTCAGTAAGGCGCTTTGGGCACTTTTTATCAAATATGCTCCTGATTTCCTTATCATATTGAGTCTCCCATGAAACATATTCCTGTCAGAAAATATAAAAATAGTAAAGTTTGTATCATATTTCTGCAGCAGCCAAAGGAACAAGGCACCACAGTTTTCAACCAATGAAGCAACATTATTCTTTCATATCCTTACCGAAAATGTTTCAAACCATAGATCTTGAGGAACCTTTTCCCAGCACGAAAAAACATCCCGAAATTGACGCCTAATAGCCATCCTCATTGCATTAGCACCATCTTTGCTAGGTGTAAATCTACAACAACAAAAAAAGTAATTGTAAAATAAATATATTTTTATAAAAATTAATACATGATAAGTTGTAAAAGAAACAAAAATAAAATACCCTTGACCAATTGGGCGTATGATGGTCTTTATAATAGCATCTTTTTTAGGGGCCTCTTGCTCGGTATGTGTGTTTTGTCCCTGCACACCTTGCAGATGATCATCCTCATCAAGGGAAGGTAGTGATGCCGGTGCAGTCACTTGAGAAGGTAGGACCACTGGTGCTGGTGGGTCAGGTTGGACATCTAGATCAGTAGGTTGGACGGCTGGTCGGGGAGGTTGGATGGCTGGTCGGGCAGGTTGGACATCTAGTTCTTTAGGTTGGACGGCTGGTCGGGGAAGTGGGATGGCTGGTCGGGCAGGTTGGACCACAGTTGATGTCATTTGGATTGTTGGTGAGGTGGGCTCAACTGGCCGTGGCAACCCTAGTTTTTTTCGGCGCGTCTCGTTGGCTACAACAAGTTTCCTGGTTGCTTTAGCAAGATATCCAGGTTGTAATACCTTTGAACGAGCATTGGTGGAAGACTCTTTTCGCTTAGTTCCATGACATTGTCTAGTCATTTTCTGCACAATAGAAAATTAAGATATAACATAAGAATACTTGAAGCAAAAGCAAACAACCGAAAGCATGAAGTAATGGTTGGAAACACGTTCAGAAATACATACATCCAGTGCACTGTTAATACAAATACATAGTGCTTCATTTTGATTATGCATACATGTCGTGCACTGGTACCATACTGAAAACACCGACTTTGATGAAGATTTATTGTTTAATTATAATTTCAAACACGGTTGATTTCAGCAAATTAAATGACTACAAAATACTCAAGACAAATTAAAATACTGAAAACCATTACAGTACCAAAATTCACACCCATAGCTTAGCCCCCACCTCCCACAACCAAACACAAACAAAAATATCAATAAAACATCAGCTGGTCCTGCCAAAACAGTCCCAGAAAACACTGCACAGCAGGCAGAAACAGCACTAACAGCAGCTGTTCTGTCCTGACAGCAGTCATAACCGAGCCAGCAGACCCCCCAAACCGACAGACTCGCGAAACACCAAAGGGCTGGCACTGCCTTACCTCAAGAGGCAATCTCTAGGTGCCCAACTCCACTCGTAAAATAAGCACGCCGGAGTACTCGAACTACCTAGCATCCATCTCCATATGCATCTAATGTTTGAAATACTCATTGTTTTCTTAGATTCTCAGAGCACCTCATTAATAAGCATGCTCATAAGCACTTCAACATCTAATTTTATTATATAATAATCACAAACCACCAAACCCATTCACAAACAAAATAGCCTAAAATATCAAACAAAATGCCTTAAAATAGATAATAAAAAAAAGTAACTATTTTATACATCAACAAAAAAAAAATAGCTCAAAATCTTGAATACCCTTTTAATTAAATGAACGAGAAACAATCAAAATCACAGTATTATATAAAAATATCAGTATAAGCTCATAACTTTTCAAACAAAATTAAATTATTTATTAAAAAAAATTCAACAGATCTATAATTTTAGAAAAACAATCGGTTCATTTAGCTAGAATTAATCAAATAATATTACAAAATAATTAAACATGCAAATTAACCAAACAATAAACAAAATATAATAGCAAACATCTTTAGAAATCACAAACCATTAAAACATCTTCACAAATCTAAACCATAAGAGAAAAAGGACACTTGAAAGAGAAATGAAATATACCAGTTTGAGAAGAAATTGAACGGAGCAAAGCTTCACAGCAGATTTGAGGAATCGAACTTGAAGGCAGCAATCAGCGAGAATGCGATTTGGAGAGATTAAGGGTTTAAGAACAATTTTGGGATTGATTTTGTTAGGTTTAGGAACAACACAAATTGGGAATTTTAGGTTTGAAAAACATTTTGAGAAGTGATTATGAGTGGTGGGTGAAGAAATCGTGATTTTGAGGGTGAGAATTGATTCAGAGTTTCATGGTTTGAGAGGAAAGGAGAAATCACGTTTGTGTGTTTTGGGAAAGTGTTTTGTTTTTTTTTTTTTTTTTTGAGAAGGTGTTATGAGATATTTAGGGAAAGTGTGGGAAGTGTGAAAAAATTTGTGGGAAAAATGAAAAAAAAAATGTGGGAAACCAAAATTGACCAATAAAATAAAAAAAAGAAAAGATAAAAAAAAAATGAGTAAAATTTTTAGCATCAGACATCGTAGATGCTATTTGTAAATTAAAAAATTTAGCATCAGATTTTGTGGATGCTATTAGTCAAATTTGGTTAAAAAATTTAGCATCAGACATCGTAGATGCTATTTGTGATGCTAAAAATCTTATAAAAAAGGAATTGAAAAAAATGCATTTGCATCAGAATTTGTGGATGCTAAATGGACACTAACAGACAATATTAGCATCAGAAATGCTCTGAAGCTAAACAAATGGAAGCTAAATAGCAACTTTCTTGTAGTGTATATTATGCATTGTCCTTACCAATTGAGTTAAACTCACGTGGACAATATGTTCCATCTTATATAAAAGAAAGTTGTGCACAAATAAATATACTCTAATTTTCACGTAGTTTTTTCTTTCTTTTGTCACAAATAATTTATTCATTAATTTTTTTTTTCAAATAATTCTTATTCTCATTAAATAATTTCTCTTTTGTAAAATAATTTTTATGCAATTCAATTATATAATATTTACAAATTTGTATTCGTTTTAAAAAATGTCAAGTATTTTAATGTTATAGATATTAAAAGAATTTATATTTTATTATTTAAATATTGTATTGATTTATATATTTGAAAATTATATAAATGAATACTAGTAAAAAAATTTTTTAGGGAACATATTAGTAATAATAAAATGGGAGCTTTCATAAAATATTTTACCAAATATTTGTATTGGTTTCTATTGATAATTTTGTCTATTTTATTTCTATTCTTTTAATTCTTTATTGTAGTAACAAATACAACAATTCTTGGAATATTCTATTCATATTCTTGGATTGCATAAAAATGAGAAATGCTTAATGGCACGACATAAATTGTCGTGTGATCCGCACGACCTTTGTATTCCACTAGACTTGAATTATCTTCATTTTATTTATTTTAATTAAAATTTAATTTAGAAAAAGAAAGTGAAGCCACGTGATCTTTCGTGTGTGCCTAATTGTCGTGCACTGTAGCAGTGCTCCAAAACAATTTAGGTGAGTTAGGTCTCGTAGCTCACCAAGTTAGACTCGAATATGTTTGTCTTTGGTTCTATTGTCTCTTTCCTTTCTCTTTTTGAGGGTTTTGGTTTAGTCCCCTCTTTTATAGTATATATTTTTTTCCTTTTTTTTAATAAATATATATTGAGTAGGCAATAGAGGATGAGAGTTTCAGTTATATGCAAACCTAGTTGGATGTTTCTGACTCTCCTTGATGCCCAACCTATCTTGACTTGTAAAAAAAATACATTTGAGTCAACTATCAAATAAATCAACCTTCATTGACCAATAAGAAACTACAATTTTTTTATTTTATTTTTGCTGAATCAAGAGTGAAATGACATGAAATAAGTTCTAAGCCATCCTAACTAGGTTTGACCATCTACCCCCTAATAATACGAGGGAGTAGGCCAAAATCCCATAAACATAAAAGTTTTGTAGAGTCGTTGGCCTATAAAGGTTTTTTGCTAATTCATTTACCTTATTTATTTATCCTATGCCTTGATTCATCTGGATACAATTGGTGTTGCTTATACTTGGACAAACAAGAGAGAGGGTGGAGCATTTATGGCACAAAGACTGGATAGAGCAATCTGCACTGAACAATGGACAGATTTCTGGCATATTTCTTGTTGTAACACCTTAGTTAAATGTTACTCTGATCACTTCCCCTTATTATTGACCATGCATAAGACCTCTCCTATTGACATTGTTCCAAGATTCAAGTTTTTCAAAGCCTGGACAGAGTTTGATAACTGTGAATCTCTTGTTGCTGAACACTGGCTCATCCCTACTCATGGAACCCCCATGCACTCTCTCCATTATAAACTTAAGAGCCTGAAACCCAAATTGCAAGCCTGGAACAAATCTGTTGTGGGGAACTTCTATCACAGAGTTTAATTAACCCAACAGCAGCTCTTTGAAGCCCAGTTGAACATTGATCAATTAGGATTCAGTTCTGAGAGATTTAATGAGGAGTTCACTTGTATGACAAACTACAGTCAAGCTTTGAACCTCTTAAACAAATTCTGGCAGGATAAAAACAAGCATGCTAGGTTCATTGAAGGTGATAGAAACACTGCTTTTTTCATAGGAGTGCTAAGATTAGAGAGGCTCAAAGCTACATCAGTATTCTCAGAGATGGGGATGATGTCTTCACTACATCTGCTGACATTGAGAATCATGTTCTTCAGTATTTCACCAACATTTTCTCTGCTCAACCACATTCTGAGGAAAATGACCTTCCCTCTAAACTCATTCCACATATTGTGTCTGATGCTGATAATAACTTGCTTGTTGCTTTGCCTTCACATGCTGAAATCAAAAGAGCAGTCTTTGATCTTAGTGGGGATGCTGCTCCTGGACCTGATGGTTTTCCTGGCCATTTCTACCAACATTTCTGGCATAAAATTGGAGAAGATGTCATACAATCTACACAACACTTCTTTCTTCACAATTACATCATGCCTAACTTGAATTCTAATCTTTTAATCCTCATTCCCAAAGTTCCTGGTGCACATAAATTAGATAATTTCAGACCCATTGCTCTTGCCAACTTCCAATTCAAAATAATCACCAAAATCATTGCTAATAGGCTGGGATACATTGCCTCCAAGATTATATCTATCCATCAGAGGGGGTTCATACCAGGCAGACACATTCTTGACTGCATCATGACTGCCTCTGAGGTAGCTAACATGCTTCATAAGAAAACCTATGGGGGTAATATTGCAATGAAAATTGATATCAAGAAGGCTTTTGATTCTATTAATTGGCAGTTTCTCCTTCATGTGTTACACTGTTTTGGCTTTCACCCAACTTTCTGTGACTGGATCTTCACCATTTTACAGTCTGCCAAACTCTCTATTAACATAAATGGTAAGGCTGTTGGTTTCTTCACGTGCACTAGAGGAGTGAGACAGGGAGACCCTCTCTCACCTCTTCTTTTCTGCATAGCTGAAGAAGTGTTAAGCAGGGGCCTGGAAGATTTAGTAACTTCTGGAAGATTGACTCAAATTAGGACCCCTAGAAGCTTATTAATCCCTAGTCACTGCCTATATGCAGATGACATCCTCATCTTCTGCAAAGGCACCCTTGCTAATGTTAGACATATCATGCAGTTGTTTGAAACTTATGGTAGATGCTCAGGTCAGATTGTGAACACTCAAAAGAGTAAATTTTACTCAGGCGCTTTATCTCTCTCCAGGATTCACACAATTATAGCCATCATTGAATTCTCACATCGCAGTCTCCCTTTCACTTACTTGGGCATCCCTCTGTTCAAGGGAAAACCTAAACGCATACACTTGAGATCTATGGTAGATAGAATAAAAATCAAACTCCAGGCTTGGAAAGGTAGGTTACTATCTATCATTGGCAAGGTTCAACTGGTGAATGCAGTAATAAGTAGTATGCTTACATACTCATTCCATGTTTATAAATGGCCCACCAGCCTGCTCTCTGAAGTTTCTAGGATGATGAGGAATTTCATTTGGAGTGGCATATGCACTCAACAAAAGCTGTGTACTGTTGCTTGGTCCAAACTGTGTCAGCCAAAGGAATATGGTGGGCTTGCAATTAGGGACCCAACTATGGTCAATAGAGTTTCTTTATTACATCTTACCTGGCAAATGCTTACCTCAGATGAGCAGTGGGCACACCTTTGCAGAGCTAGATTCCTTAACAAACACCAACCTAAAGTTCATTATATCACCTCATCAGTGTGGCCTGGGATGAAACCCCATATTCAATACATTTTCTCTCACAGCACCTGGTCTGTTGGCAATGGCCAAAGCATCAGTTTTTGGACTGATAGATGGGTGGAGAATCCTATCGCTGAACAATGGAACATTCCTCCCACTTTACTTCCTGCAATTGAACTCAAGGTCTCTGATTTTATTGTTAATGGAGGTTGGTGTCTCCCTCCTTACATCATGCAAAAGGACCCTACTCTAGCTTCTAAAATCCAGCACATCATTCTTCCTGAAGATGACATTCCTGATTTACTTCAGTGGCCCTTTTCTGCTGATGGCAACATGACTAATAAACTGGCTTTCTCCTGCTTGGCTGACCGTGGCCAACGTGTTACTTGGGCTAAATTCCTGTGGAATACCTTCACTCCTCCCACAAGGTCCTTCATCACTTGGAGACTCCTCTACAACAAGCTGCCAACTGATGATAACCTCAGAAGGAGAGGGTGTACTATTGTCTCCATTTGTTGCTTTTGCAGGAAGGAAGCAGAGTCCTCTAACCATTTGTTCTTTACTTGTGAAGTCACCAACATTTTGTGGTTTTGGCTCTGCAAAGGTACTGATATCTCTCTGAATTACTCTAACTGCATGGATCTCATTCTGGGTGCTATTGGCAGAGGAAGCAAGCTGGTGCAACATGTGATGTGAAATTCTGGCACGCTAGTTTAAGATGTTTCACGTAATGTTCCAACACTTAATTAACAGATTCAGATGTTGAACAGAATGTTTGAAACATTAAACTAACAGTTAACAGCAAAAGCATAAAACTAATAAAGCAGATAAAGAACACAATGATTTGTTAACCCAGTTCGGTGCAACGTCACCTACTCTGGGGGCTACCAAGCCAGGAAGGAAATCCACTAGTAGATCGTATTCAAAGAGCTCTCCACAAACCACGTTTGCACTCTCTTGACCTAGACTCTACAAGAACAGACTTCAGCCTAAGAGTTACCCTAGACCAGAGATCCCCCTCTCACTTCCTTACCACAGATCACAGTCCCAGTGATCTAACTAAACTCAACACAAAAACTTAGGAACCATATCCCATTACATACGATGAACACCACAACCCGGTGTCTATCTCACAACTACCTTCCTTATGCTTACAAGCTTATGGAAGTGAACAACATACAACTCGATGACAGTCCTAAACGTGCATCAAAAGAATACACGAAAGGCTCACACAAAGTGACTCAAAACCCTAGACAATTCTAGCTTTTCTTCGTTATGTTTTGAATACAGTCTTTAGGTCTTGTGTCCTCCTTAAATACTGAAGCAGAGATCAACATGATATCCCAGCTTCAGAACAATCCGCGTGACCATTAAGAAACAGATCTTCCCAAAAAGGAAACTTACCATAATAAGTTCCAGACATTAAATGGGGCATCATGATCACGATACAAACCTTCCTAAAATGCTTCCACAATCTTAGGAATTAAACCTTGTTCTGATCTTCATCCAGAACGCGTAGAGTAGACCAATCACTGATTGGTGTGGATTCCTTAAAACCAGGGAACGCGTGCTTAAATGTAGGCGAGGCATATAACAAAACTTCCAGGCCTTCATGTTGGAACATCATGTTCCACATCAGTGCTGAATATTTGTTTTAGGCAATAATGAAGCCAACATACAAATATCCCACAATCTCCCCCTTTGGCACATTTTTGGCTAAAACAAATTCAGCCCAATCTGATCAATTGCCAGAGAGATAAGCACACATACAATTTTCTTCATTCTTCAAAGGTAGATCAATCATGAAGAAAATACACAGCTCTTGTAATACCAAGGAGTACCATACATATAAAACTTCAGTCACAGCACAATCTTCGGACTTCAGAATTCTATCATGTTCTCAGAATCTACAATCATACTTTTTCACAAACAAACATCATCAGTACAGTAGATTAGAGATAAAAGGTACCACAGGAACACCAGAGTTTTTGCAGCAGCGGTCAAACAAGGAAACAAATTCCTAGCATACAGAAGTTAAATGTTCAGACCTTCCACAAAACATCCTTACCATTGAGAAAAATAAATTCCCAATAGTAACAGCAACAGAGCATAATCACTCCCCCTCAATCATAGAACCATTGAGTGATTAATCACAAGTACTCCCCCTGAACATGTGCATCCAGAGTTGTAGATTCTGCAGGCACATCAGAAGAACAGGCAAGTACAACAAACACACAGAATGACATAAAAAAAACAAAGAACATATCAGAGACATGTTCCAACATCACCTACCACCTTCCATCCATTCAACTGGAATAACACATAGGTATGGCAACCATAAGATTTCTCCCCCTTTTTAGCCACAAAATATGCCAAACCCAGAAGCCAGTAATGGACCACCTACAGTTCCTCATGCAAGCAGACTCCAAGCTTGCTTCTCAGAGCCTCAAACTGTTTAACATCAAGAGCTTTGGTGAAAATGTCAGCCAATTGCTCTTCAGTAGGCACATGCTCCAGAGTTACAACCTTGTCTTCAACCAAATCCCTGATGAAATGATGACGGATGTCAATATGCTTTGTCCTGCTGTGCTGGATGGGATTCTTAGAGATGTTGATTGCACTTGAGTATAATGTGAGAACATCTTGTTGAACATCATACTCTTCCAGCATTTGCTTCATCCATACTATCTGAGAGCAGCAACTTTCTGCAGCAATACATTCAGCTTCTGCAGTAGACAAGGACACAGAGTTTTGCTTCTTGCTGAACCAAGATACCAGGTTGTTGCCAAGGAAGAAACATCCTCCTGATGTGCTTTTTCTGTCATCTGCACTTCCTGCCCAGTCAGCATCACAATAACCAGTCAAGTTAGAATTCTTACTAAGGGAGCCCAGAAAGTCATAATCTGTGGTGCCACTCAAATCTTTCAGAATTCTTTTGATTTGAGCCAGATTATTCATCTTGAGCTTTGCTTGATTTCTTGCATAGCCTCCTGTTACACTATCTGGTCTGTTTGCTGTAAAGTAAAGTGAAATCCCTATCATGCTCCTATACAGACTTGAATCATCAGCTACACCCTCTTCATCTTTGATCAATTTGAAGTGTGTTGCAGCTAGAGTGTTCTTATGACTGGCTTCACCCTGTTTTCGTTCAACAACTTCAGGATTAGTATCTGATTCAACAGCAGTTTCTGGAGTAGTATTTTCTGAAGTAGATTTCTCTAGAAAGGCTTCAACATCAGGTACAACTTCAGGAATCACCACATTAATGAACTCCATGACCACTTGAGTTTTCTTATTCCTTGCTTTGTTTACTCCAAGCTTTGTCACAATGTTCCTGGAATGCTTGCTTTGACAGATAAAGATGGTGTTCTCCATTTGCACATCCAGAAAATAAATCACCTTTCCTACCAACCTCATCTCAGTTCCAGATTGTATCAGATAAACCACATGTTGAAACATATGATTAGACATTTCTCCAAGCACAATATTGTCAGGGTGTGTACAAACAACCAGAAATCTTTCAAGCTCTTTCTTCACAGACCAGGTCTTGTCTGCATCACCTTTCTTGTTTCTTTGAATGTTACAGGACTCTGCAAGTCTCTTGAGCCAAGGTCTGTGGGCTTGCTCAAGATATGGACAAGCTTTCTTACACACAAGGACAAGAAGATATGAGTTACTATAAATTCTGTGTTCTTCTATACAGACACTTGTATGAAGACACCCATCATTGTCCTTTAGAATACAAGCTTCACATACCAGAGGATATATGAATTTCAACTCAACTATAGAGTCAAGGATTTTAACAATTTTGAACTTTTCTTCTAGCTCAGAACCTTGTATCACTAGCTTAGCCCTGTTACCTGTCACATCATCTGAACTGATAGTGGAAATAGATTTGGTTTCAGTATCAGACTTAGGTACCAAATTTCCACCCATACTTCCTTCACCTTGAGTAGTGGTAGACACTTTATGATGTTCTATCATTACTCGCAACATCTCAATTTGTTCCTCATACTCTGAATCCCATTTGTAGAAGTTGTCTCTAGATCTGACCCCTTTCATTATCATTTCTCCTTCTTTGTTCACAACTCTGCATCCGGTCTTCCTGAAGGTAACTTCCAGATCCTGATCACACAACTGGCTTATGCTAATCAGGTTTGAGTGAAGTCCCTCAACCAAAAACACACCTGTTAACTTGGGTAGATTTTTCTTGAGGTTCCCTATTCCTACAACTCTGCCCTTAAAGTTATCAGCAAAGGTAACATGACCTATATCACACTGTTTCAAGTTCTCAAAGTAGTTATACTCTCCAGTCATATGTCTAGAGCAGCCACTATCAAAGAACCAACCCTTCTCATCAGATGTTGATGTTGATGTATGAATCATCAGACCCACACATTTAGGTTTCCTATCTTCATGTGTTTCACTTTCTACAGATCTGGATTGATACAATTTAGGTGTTTTACATAACTTGAAACTCAACTGATTTCTATGACCTTGTAAGTTGCTAAGAGGACACTTCCAGAAGAAAGGCTCTTTTACAGGCTTAGTTAAGAGAGGTTCTGAATGATGTTCTAGCATTTTGACAGGGTTATCCACTGTACTAGAGGAAGTTACAAAGTCTAATTTTTCAGCTGGGTTCACAATTTTATCTGTCTCATGCTGCTCTAGGGACTGGACACAGTTACTATCTTAAGTTCATTTATCAAGGGTTCAAGAATAGGTCCTATGTCATTAGGTTCATCTAATGTTTGATCATCTAACACCCTAGCATAAGTTTTAGTTCCAATACTCATCATCTTAACTTGTTGAGAAGCATTGTTAAGATGAGTTTTGACAGATATTACCTGATGATTAAGATCAGCAATTTTGCTCGAATGTTTAGACTTATTATTCTGGAGCTGGTTGAAAATCACATCATGCCCTGATAGAAGCTTCAACATGTTTGTATCATCATGGTCAGGTACCACGACTTCCTCATCCACAAGATCTTTATCAGCAGAAGATTTGAAAGATATTACCTTGTGAGTTAGATCAGCAATTTTGCTCGAATGATTAGATCTTTCATTCTGGAGCTGGTTGAAAATTTTATCATACCCTGCTAGAAGCTTAGACATGTCTGTATCATCATAGTCAGGTACCATGATTTCCTTACCAGGAAGATCTTTATCAGCAGAATTGCACATGGGTATCATTCTTCCAGTCATGGCAGTGACAATTTTGGCAGCATCTCCTGCACCATCTCCATCTTCATCATCAGACCAAGAAACCAACATCCCTTTCTTTTGTTTCTTAAGCAAGGTTGCACATTCAGTTCTAATGTGACCATAACCTCCACATTCAAAGCATCGCACACCTTTGTTTTGATCATTTTTGTCATCATTTCTGTCATACCTTGGGTTGTTTTGTTCCTTGTCAATGTTGAATCGGATGTTCTGCCCACTGCCTTTGATTCTGCTATTTACATGTTTCACAATTTTGTTGAACTGTCTACCCAGCATAGCCATATCATCTGCAATCTTGCTATCTTCTGCATCTTCATACCACTCATCATTATCAGCTGCATTTGCTGTAAAAGCAATGCCTTTTCCTTTCTTCTCAGCTTTGTTGTCAACAACAAGTTCATAGTTCTGTAAAGAACCTATGAGTTCTTCCACTTTCATATTGGAGACATCCTGAGATTCTTCAATAGCTATCACCTTCATATGAAATTTCTTCGGAAGGGATCTGAGAATCTTTCTTACCAATTTCTCATCTGACAGCTTTTCACCAAGAGAATCAAATGAATTTGCAATGTCTAGGACATTCATGTAGTAGTCTTGGATGGTCTCATCCTCCTGCATTTTCAGATTCTCGAATTTGGTAGTTAAGAGCTGAATTCTTGAGCTCTTTACTTTAGAGGTTCCTTCATGTGTTGTCTTGAGAATGTCCCAAGCATCTTTGGCAACATCACATTTTTTGATGAGTGTGAACATGTTTTTGTCAACCCCATTGAAGAGAGCATTCAGAGCCTTTGAATTTGCAAGTGACAGTTCATCTTCAGGAGTAGTCCACTCCTCTTCTGGTTTCAGGACAATAGTTTTGTTACCATCTTTGTCAAGGGCAACAGGATGTTCCCAACCTTTCAGCACTGCTTTCCAGGTTTTGCTGTCAATAAACTTAAGGTAAGCACACATACGTGACTTCCAATAGTCATAATTGGTTCCATCTAACAGAGGTGGTCTGTTAACGAATCCTCCTTCTTTTTCCATCTTGCCAGAATAGATCTCCTCTGGATCTCACCCAATAACAGGCAGGGTGCCTGCTCTGATGCCAATTGAAATTCTGGCACGCTAGTTTAAGATGTTTCACGTAATGTTCCAACACTTAATTAACAGATTCAGATGTTGAACAGAATGTTTGAAACATTAAACTAACAGTTAACAGCAAAAGCATAAAACTAATAAAGCAGATAAAGAACACAATGATTTGTTAACCCAGTTCGGTGCAACGTCACCTACTCTGGGGGCTACCAAGCCAGGAAGGAAATCCACTAGTAGATCGTATTCAAAGAGCTCTCCACAAACCACGTTTGCACTCTCTTGACCTAGACTCTACAAGAACAGACTTCAGCCTAAGAGTTACCCTAGACCAGAGATCCCCCTCTCACTTCCTTACCACAGATCACAGTCCCAGTGATCTAACTAAACTCAACACAAAAACTTAGGAACCATATCCCATTACATACGATGAACACCACAACCCGGTGTCTATCTCACAACTACCTTCCTTATGCTTACAAGCTTATGGAAGTGAACAACATACAACTCGATGACAGTCCTAAACGTGCATCAAAAGAATACACGAAAGGCTCACACAAAGTGACTCAAAACCCTAGACAATTCTAGCTTTTCTTCATTATGTTTTGAATACAGTATTTAGGTCTTGTGTCCTCCTTAAATACTGAAGCAAAGAGATCAGCATGATATCCCAGCTTTAGAACAATCCGCGTGACCATTAAGAAACAGATCTTCCCAAAAAGGAAACTTACCATAATAAGTTCCAGACATTAAATGGGGCATCATGATCACGATACAAACCTTCCTAAAATGCTTCCACAATCTTAGGAATTAAACCTTGTTCTGATCTTCATCCAGAACGCGTAGAGTAGACCAATCACTGATTGATGTGGATTCCTTAAAACCAGGGATCGCGTGCTTAAATGTAGGCGAGGCATAGAACAAAACTACCAGGCCTTCATGTTGGAACATCATGTTCCACATCAGTGCTGAATATTTGTTTTAGGCAATAATGAAGCCAACATACAAATATCCCACATGATGAACTCAGCTATTCTTCATACTATCTGGGTTATCTGGTTTGAGAGAAACCAGAGATGTTTCCATGACAAACAACAGTCCATGCCATCTTTATTCAATTGTATTTTGGCCGAGGTTAAGCTTAGCTACGACCTGGTTTTGTCTAAAGGAAACAATGATATGCAAGATTATAAAATTTCTAGGTTATTCAATATTCCTCTAAAGACTAAGAGTATCATTGCTAGCCAGGAAATTCATTGGTGCCCTCCCTCACAGGACGTCATTAAATTCAATTGTGATGGCTCATCCTTAGGTGCTCAACCTTGTGGTGCCATAGGCATCGTTATTAGAAACTCAAATCACTTATTTCTTGGGGCTATTTCTAGCAATATTGGATATGCCACAACCTTAGAAGCTGAATTCTCTGCGTGTCTGCTTGCTCTTGACAAAGCTAGGGAGCTGCATTTAACTCATATCTGTTTGGAAACAGATTCTCTTAGAGTGGTACAGGCTTTTCATATGAATGTGGGGGTTCCTTGGCAAATGCGAGCCAGATGGTACAACTACCGTAAATTCTGCTCTACTATTGTTTGCTCTTGCGTTCATGTGCTTAGAGAAGGAAACCAAGTCGCTGATGCATTAGCGAAGAATGGACAAGGACTGGCTATGCACTCCTCTCAATGGTGGCCTGCCCCTCCTCCTTTCATCTCTACTCTGCTTCTAAGGGATAGTCTTAGTTCAGTCTCTAGCACTGACATGTCTTAATTTTCCCCTCCTTTCTGTTGTTTTGGGAGGTTTTTCTGTTTGTTTGTTTCTGTTTTTGTTGAACTTTCTTGTATGAGGTTCAGGCTTCTCCTGGCAGTTTTATAATATTTCTAGCTTGATAAAAAAAAAAAAAAATCCTATATATGGGTCTGAATGAATGAAAATATGACTAATATCAAAATATCTTTGTCAATAAATGCGCACAATATGTAACCAAAAAAAAAAAATGCGCACAATAGCAATTAGGAAGTTTCTTCAAAAAGTAATTAGGGAGTTAATGCTTTTTTTTAGGGAGGAGTTAATGCTAAATACTACTAGTACCATAAATCTGGCCAAAAATTACTTTGTTATTGCGAATAAAATTTGAATTTTTTTTTTTCAATGTCAATTGAATTTAAATCTGAAAAATAAAAAGTATGCTTGAAATTTTTGTAAAAAAAAAAAAAAGTATGCTTGAATTTGTGTAATCAGCATTGCTATTGCTCGCGAGGGATTTTGTCCATAAGGGATCACGACACGTTTATATTTAATGCAAAATAGTCTTTTGTAAAGAATTTGCTACGTTTACTCTCGCAATAACTAGTATTATTCTTGTGTGATAATTAATTTTTTAATAGTCAACACACATACTTTTCTATGAACTTTTTAAAATGTGCAAATTTATACATGATAGAAAACTTATGTATGAAAACTACACATATTTTTTAAAATAATCAAAATATTTTGTTGATCTAAAAGGCAGTTAGTATGATTGTATCCAAGTATATGTCCATAGCTCTAGATAAAAATGCATTTCTTACTTCAAACGAACCGGTCGATCTTGATAAGAAAAAAAAATTACACCGTCGAAACATATAAACTAATATACTATTTATCGTATCGTACAAGTATGACCATAAAAATATGTTCTCCAAACTGAATTTTCAAGGGGATGGAAAATTCCTAAGTTCACCAAATTTGTTAGTGACACCAGCGAATCTACTGTCGAACATATTGCTTGTTGGCAGGAAATATTACTTATAATGAAAATTTAAGAATGAAATATTTCCCAAATTCTGTGACTAAAAAGGCTTTTACATGGTTCACCACACTTCCACCACATTCAATTCATAATTGGAATCAATTAGAAAGGGTGTCTCATGAACAATTCTACATGGGACAATCTAAGATTAGTTTGAAATAATTGGCTAGTGTTATGAGAAAGATGCCCGAGTCTATTGATGATTATCCGGACAGATTTATACTGCTGAAGGCTAGGTGTTTCACCCAAGTTTCTGAATATGAGTTGGTTGAAATGGCTGCTGGTGGCCTAGACTTTTCTATTAGGAAGAAATTAGATACCCAACACTTGAGGGACATGGCCAAACTGGTTGATAGAGTTCGACAGGTCGAAAGACTGAAAGTTGAAAAAGCTAGAACTAAAAATATCATAAAAAAGAAAAGGTTGCTTATGTCGAAATAAATGAAGGAAAAGCTTCAATCACGTTGGTGAGCAAAATTGTCTCGTCGACAAAATTGGGATAAAAGTACCGATTCCACCATTGAGTGGAACTTTCAGTACATAAATAAGAGGCTTCAAAGCCAACTGGGGGAACTCTTTTAGTCGAAGCTTGGAGGCGTTGGTGAAAAGAATGTTTTGTGTTAGAGTGATATTACCCTTACAGACATCTTTTTTCCAAAAAGAAGAAGGTTGAAATTGGCTCATAAAGATAAGTAGCACTAAGATACAAAACTTACTATATCAATGATTTAACAAATAAAAGAAAATCAACATTAGAACAACCCCAAAATATGACTCTTTAAAAAAAACCAAAAATATGATCTTGGTTTGTCCATTTGTCTTCAACTCATTCATGAATAATGTGTGCTTTGTTTATCTCAAATTCCATTCCTATTGTATAACCAAATTATAAATAAAAATGTTTGATATAATATAAGATATCATCATTTAACATTGCTCTGCTATTTTATAGTGTATATATAAATTGCTTGTATAAATTTTGACATGGGAAACAAAAGTAGATTTTTTACATACCAAAATTATATGATTGAAAAATCGCGGAAAAGCTTCAAAGATTTTCTATAACTATATGCATAACATAGGAAAACGGTAGCGATCATTTTTTTTATAAAAAAAAAATTGTATAAATATAGACTAAAACATAGTATGTTATTACAATATAGAATCACTTGCTAGTGTTTATGTAATTCTCTTGTTGGTTTTCAAAAGGAATCATATCCATAACAGTGGAAAACAAGAACCAATCGTGAACAGAAGATAGTAAACAAAGCAAACAAATAAATTTAAAAACAAGAACCAATTTCTCTAAGAACTAATTTCTCTAAGAATCAAAATCATGCATAATAAGGACTCGAGGCAAATAGGAGAATTTCTGAGAAAACCCAATATTAATTTCTTTGAAATATGAACCTGGCCAGGAGGAAAGATGGTAAATGCCGCTGCACTTTAAGATCCGCTGCAATAACTTCATCAAGATGTTCACAGCTTCACTTAGTTCTAATGTGAACCGATGAAGATTAGTAGAAAAATTTATCAATCAATAAGACTGCAAACTAATTTAGAAAACAATATTCTTACGTAAATATAAACTACATGTTTGCTCATTATGTATCTTGAAGAAGATAATGAGAAAGGCAGGCATAGAAACTTATCTTTTGCTAATGCTACTTCTGGCCACTACGTAGCTGATGATCGCCATGCTTCGTCTCCCATGGGTCAACATGCAGGGTCGTCCTCATTCCCGTATAGATCGGAGGGTCTTGCTTGTGTCATCGCTGCTTTTGCTGAGCGCCAACAATTGTCTGGAGAATCATATGTAAGCTCCAATAATGAAAATACATCATAATTCAACACGCCACTGAGTTCCAGAAGGTTTTATAACAGGATTGTAGAGATATGATTAGTTATTCACCTACATAAAACATGGACGAGGGGCAACTAGATGATACTATGGCAACGACTAGGAGTCATGGTCAATGGAGCATATCTCATGGATCACAGGTAGCTGAAACGACAACTAGCTATGCAAACTCTGTTGAAGTAGAAGATCGTGGTGAACTGTCATCTATGTCACAGTCTGATGGCATTGATGGAAGCTTTCAAAGTGCCACAGACCCTATTGTTCCCGAGAGTTATGAGGAGCATATGATGCTGGCTATGGTTGTCTCTATAGCCGAAGCTCGAGCCATTTCCAGTGGACAAAGCGCTTCATGGAAATAGTCTTTGTCAAGGTCCAGTATTTGAGTCTCAAAGAAAGTCACACGTTGTGTGCAATTTTGGAGTTTGACTATGTGGCCTGCCCAGTCCTGTATTTGGAGTTTGAGCAAAATTGGCTATGGTTACCATAATTGCACACAACGTGTAACTTTTTCTCAAACTCCAGACTCAGTACCCGGCAAGCCACATAGCTAAGGCAAGCATCCCCAATTTATGAAAGATTGAAGCAGTAACTTGACCAAAACTATTGCCATGAACACTCTGTCCACTCGACATGATTCAAGCTTCGGCCAAAGATACTGCCATAACCAACATCATCTGCACCTCAAAACTCTCGAGAACAATGGGGCCTTTGGCACTTTGAAACCTTTCATAATTGTCATTAGAATGTGACAAAGATGACAGTTCACCTCAATCTTCTGCGTCAATAGAGTTTGCATAGCTAGTTGTCGTTTCAGCTACCTGTGATCCATGAGATATGCTCCATTGACCATGACTCCTAGTTGTTGCCATAGCATCGTCTGGTGGACCCACATCCAGGTTTTCTCCGGGTGAATAACTACCCATATTTCTACCAATCCGGTTATAAAACTTTCTGGAACCTGGTGGCATGTTGAATGATGGTGTATTTTCATTATTGGATCTTACATATGATTCTACAAACATTTGTTGGAGCTCGTCAAGAGCTGCAATGGCAGAAGCAAGATCCCCGATGGAGATGGGGATGAGGATGACCCTGCCTATTGACCCATGGGAGACGAAGAATAGCGATCATCAGATACGTAGTGGCCAGAAGTAGCATCAGCAAAAGATAAATTTCTCTGCCTGCCATTTTCCTTTAATTTTAATACATATATATTTAGTCAATCACAATTATCAAATAAACA
Organism: Medicago sativa; assembly: GCF_051527215.1. Lineage (NCBI taxonomy): Eukaryota > Viridiplantae > Streptophyta > Magnoliopsida > Fabales > Fabaceae > Medicago > Medicago sativa. Next base: position 31,031,756 of record NC_140755.1, on the reverse strand, counting down.
AGATAATACATATATATATGGCAGCATATCCACTACTGAATTTCATAATATGAACATATTTATAGTTTTATCTTATGCTTTTGAATAGTGGACATTCTGCAATGTATAGAGTTCATATTGAACCAAGTATAAATTAACATTGCTTTAGAAAAAGGGAAAGATATCGAATGAAAGAAGTTGTGAAACGATATATTGCAAGGGAGTGGTGAACTTCAAATTAATGATAGCTTACAGTAAGCTTATTCAAACAAAATTCTACACCTGAATGGAAACCCAGATTGCTTCCATGACCATTATGTCTTCAAGATCGACATGAAACCAAACCGCATTTAGCGAAAAATATCACAAATGGAATATATAAAAGACCCATGCACTCATGGACACCTAAATGAACAAACAAAATTGAACCATCACAAGTTGGAGAGAAGAGTTTTCTCTTCGGTTTAGATTTGTGCATTTCAAATAATTAAATTTAGACAACTTATGAGTATAGTACTCCTTGTAATCTTATTGTTTGAAAGAATTTCCAAAGCATTAGCACAAAATCCTAGATAGTTAACTAATATATATTCACACTAGATCAAATATCCATAAGCTGGTACAAAAACAATGGACGCAGAAACGCCAAGAGATATAACAGGAAAATGTTATGAAAATAAGTGAAGGCTAACCATCGGTGTGGCACACGAGTTGTTGTTTTTGGATTTCCAAACTGTTGTATTTGGATTTCCAAATTCTATTATCTACCGAAGTTGTTACTAGGTTGAGTCACGACCAGGTTGCTCTCTTTAAGACGTTTCGTGGCACTACCCAAAATTGTGCAAGGTAGACTATCAACCACGCCGCCTCCAGGATAAAACAAGCCCAGCTACAACTGTGCGGTTAACTACTGCACTGTAGAAAACCGTTCGAGAATTACACCTTCAAATATGGTACTAAGACCACTCTTTAATATTGAAACCACTCAAATTAATATGGTATTATTACCATTTTATTATGGTGCTAAGACCACTCAATTATGGTGTTTCCACCATTCTAACCTTTAAGTTCTCCAAACTATCAATATGGTACTATGACCACTCAAATATGGTGTTACCACCATTTCTCCTCAAATAAAATTATTGAATAATTGTTATATACCGTTAAGATCATTCTTGATTCCGACGGGACATTGTTTATTCCAAATAGGGACTATGATCTTAAAAGTACTCTTTATTCCGAAGGGACATATATTATCGAAGGGACTATGAACTTAAGAAACTTAAGACCATTCTTAATTCCGAAGGGACATTAAACCGAAAAGGGACTATGGTCTTAAGAACACTCTTAATTCCGAAGGGACAGAAAGGAGTAGAAAAAGGAGAAGGACTTGTTAAACAAGTCGAAGGAGGGAGAAGAGATGAAAGACTCGTCAACACAAGTCAAAAAGGGAGAAGAGAGAAAGAGTTCCCGACAACTCAATGAAACTCTTTGGTGTATGGAATGCACTGTGTGAGCTCTCTATTTATAGAGAAAATTCACAACTAATAAGTGAGAAACTTTGGGAACAAGTAATATGAGAAACTTTGGGAACAAGTAACATATTACTTTGAGATTAAGTAATTCACATATTAGATCTAGTACAAAAATATCTTAATTGAGTACTAAAATATATTAAATTTAGTACAAAAATATATTATATTATGTACCAAAATATTTTAGCAAAACTTGGGGACTAAGAAAGCACTTTCTAATAATGATTAAATTAATTATTTAATTTATCATTTCCAAATAATAAAATATATATCAATATATATTTTTCTCTAGTGCTTATGTACCCCCATTAATTAGAGGTACACCCCTACTATATAAACACTACTAATGTGTGTGTTCCATCCGATGTGGGACTTCCACTTTTTTCAATTCACACAACACTAGTTCTACCCAACATGAGAATTTGTGTTTAGTCTTTTTTTACTCAATTTCCACACATGTTCCAACAATCCCCCACTTGAATTTAAAAAATGGTTTCAGAAATAACGTCAAAAACGTCTCCATAAGATTTGCTAGTAAACAAAGCTGTCGCCTACAACTTGAACCTTTGCATAGCGAGTAAAATTCTGATTAACAAGAGTTGCTTACAGCATTGAACTCTATCTCAGACATAGAACCCACACACAAACCTTTTCTTAAGGTGTATTCTAAAAGCCCGTGCGTTTATGGCCTTGCACGTGTATCCCGGTTTAACGAACGCTCTAGGTATTCTGCCCCGAATCCCATAGGAACCGGCCCTTAGTTCAACATTCATATAGGTGAGTCTATCAAGAGTACTCCTGTAGCTATGTACTCCACTCCAAATAGAGTATAGATCTCATTAAGAGTTTCTATTATCTCATCCTTCTATCGCTGCAGGAATCATGCTTTCTTACTTTTATCATAGCATGTTCTATCACTTGTGACTTGTTATTACCCATTGAACCTATTTCTTGGGATCTCCAGTCATGTAGGTCGGGTTACCATCACTTGTGACCTTTGGGCATTAGTCTCATCCTATTGGATGTGTTTAGGACTTTCTTTCTAGTAATTCCTTTCGTCAAAGGATTAACTAATTCTTTATCAGTACGTACATGATCTACTTTAACTGTTCCTTTTGAGAGTAGCTAGCTCTCTAATCCTTTATGTGTTCATGCCTTAATTATCGTCTCTAACGATTCTCAATTTTTGTAATAGCTGCAGACTATCACAATGATTTAACACTTCTGGAAACAGTTTTATCCACTAAGGGATCTCAATTAGCAAGCATCTTGTCAACTTGCTTCTCCACTAGTTTTCTCTAGTGTTCTCATCTCAGATTCATTTCATAGTGGACTGAGTCAATATCATTTGTTTTAACAAACAACTCCTTTAGTGATGCTCAATATGCAAACACTAGTCGCAAAATATTCATCTGAAAGATGTTCTATTTTATATCTTGTACCATTTAAATACAATAGGTTACTCCTAGTGAAGTAATCTTAAAGTCATAGTTTTCTTAAGGCATCTCATGACTCTTTCTATAGCATGGCAATGCTTCTCATCCGTCTACTAGTAAACTTGCACAAGAGTTTCACGACATCGGCAATGTCAGATCTAATACATTCAGTGGCATACCTAAGTGCTGCCAATGATGCTCGTATATTCTGTTTTTCCAACTCCATCTCAAGTGTTCTTACACTTGGATCATAATATATGATTGCAAGTTTACGGTGAAATAATAATATTTCCTTAAGAACTTCTCAACTTTATGAGATTTATCAAAAAAGTTCTTTTTTTTCGATCTAGTAATCTTGAAACCAAGAATTACTTCAACTTTGTCTATGTCTTTCTTATCAATGTTATTGATAAACAATGATTTCACATAATTCATAACATGAATCTTTAAATCAAATATGAGCAAGTCGTCTTCATAGAGACATATGATCGTGCAAATATTATTTGTCACTTTCATTCACTTTTTACTCATTCGATAGCATTAGAATGTCAAATTTTTCATGTCATTCCTTAAGAGTTTATTTTAGACCATACAAATAATTATCTAACTTACAGACCATGATTTCTTGTCCATGAATCGCAAAACTTTTAGGTTGTTTCATATAGATTTCTTCTTCTAGTTCACCATAAAAAGAGGCAACTTTCACATCCATTTGGAGTACTATCGAGTTATGAACGTCGGCTAAAGGGACTAGTACTCTTATGGATATGATTTTCGTGACTGGTGAATGAATGTCGAAGAAGTCTATATTTTTCTCTGTCTAAAACCTTTGACTACAAGGAGAGCCTTGTATTCATCAACCGTACCATCAGGTTTTAGTTCCTTTTTCCAAAATCCAAATACAACCGATTGATTTTGCAAATATGAGACAAGTCAACCAAGTGTCATGTTTTGTTAGACTCTAGAAAATTCATTTCATCGTTTATTGCTTTTAGCCAAAATTCAACATCCAATAAGGATATAGCTTCGTTTAAGGCTTAATGAATCTTCTTCCAATGTATAAACCATAAGGTCCATACTCTTTAGCAATTCTTGCTTTCTTACCTCCTTGAGGTTCTATAACATCTCGTATGATGTTTTCATAACTATTTCTAATTACATGAATGTGATTAGATATAGTGCCCCCACTAGTTCTTAATTTTTAGAAGGGAATTTAGTTTACCCCCACTAGTGCCCCCACTATTCTTTAATTTACAGGGGTACTTACTTCATAGAAATCAGCATCTTTTAATTCTATGATCACTTTAACATTTAGGTCCTAAAACCTATATGCTTCGTTATTTATAACATACCTAATGAATACACATTCATAGGCTCTACTAGTGAGTTTAACTCTCTTGGGGTCCTGAAGCCAAATATAGTCCGGACAATCCCAAGTTCAAAAATAAGACAAGTTGGATTGTCCTTTCTTCAAAAATTTCTTAATTAGAATTTTTGTTCTTAGACTTGGGTACTCTATAAATTTCAATTTTCGTTAAAGAAATTGAACATATCAAGCATATCAATTTTATTTTTCAAAATTTGCAGTCATCAATAAATATGATAAAATATCATTTTATCATTTCTAGTTTATGTGTCATCAAATTCACACATATCATAATTTATTATGTTTAGAGATTCATAATCTCTAAATTCTGATTTATATGAACTTTTGGTTCATATATCTTGACTGCAATAAATAAAATTGTCTAATTATAACGTTGGAATTAAATCCAAGTTACTCAAATTTAAAATTAAAAGCTTGTTCACATGTCAAATATTAAAATCACACAACTAATAAAATAGAAGGAGAATTTTAATTTTGAACATGCCATCAAAGTGAAGTCTTTTTCCAACAAAAGTGCATGACACACAAGTCTCTCTTTAAGTCTGAGTCAACCCAGTCTTATTCAATAGAAATCTGAAATTCAGATTCTTTCTTATTTTTTAGGGTAGCTAAATTCTCAATTTTAGCACTCCCTATCGAACTAAAATCATACTAGTTCCTTTAACCAACCAAGGACATAAATTTAAGAATATTAAATTTTCAGATGGTTATTCCAGAATAATATAGAACAATTTACTGATGTAACAACCGAGTCCATCTGAACTAATTGCATTCCAAGAAATTATTAGCGCATTCATCCATTCTTTAATAACAGGTTCGCATGTTGGCTTTACAATAGCACCAATGACGTCACATCAATTGCCAATATACATTCAATTGCCAATATGCATTCTTTAGCAACCACACAGAAGTCACATTCTTATAATATGAATGAAGAGGTAAACTAGCCATGCCACATGGAATGTTTCGACTGTGGCTTCTAAGACCAATATTGTTCTCTGATGGATTTTCGTGTTGTTGTTTAAAAACAACAACTACTTCGTCGTTTCAGTCAAAAGATGTAATTCTATAGCTTTATTTATCCTTAATATATTTAGGGACAATTGAACCTCAATAAGTAACTTCTTCGGTAGACATAGCAGATCGAAACGTCTTAAAATTGTTGTTTTTGGATTTCCAAACTGTTGTATTTGGATTTCCAAATTCTATTATCTACCGAAGTTGTTACTAGGTTGAGTCACGACCAGGTCGCTCTCTTTAAGACGTTTCGTGGCACTACCCAAAATTGTGCAAGGTAGACTATCAACCACGCCGCCTCCAGGATAAAACAAGTCCAGCTACAACTGTGCGGTTAACTACTGCACTGTAGAAAACCGTTCGAGAATTACACCTTCAAATATGGTACTAAGACCACTCTTTAATATTGAAACCACTCAAATTAATATGGTATTATTACCATTTTATTATGGTGCTAAGACCACTCAATTATGGTGTTTCCACCATTCTAACCTTTAAGTTCTCCAAACTATCAATATGGTACTATGACCACTCAAATATGGTGTTACCACCATTTCTCCTCAAATAAAATTATTGAATAATTGTTATATACCGTTAAGATCATTCTTGATTCCGACGGGACATTGTTTATTCCAAATAGGGACTATGATCTTAAAAGTACTCTTTATTCCGAAGGGACATATATTATCGAAGGGACTATGAACTTAAGAAACTTAAGACCATTCTTAATTCCGAAGGGACATTAAACCGAAAAGGGACTATGGTCTTAAGAACACTCTTAATTCCGAAGGGACAGAAAGGAGTAGAAAAAGGAGAAGGACTTGTTAAACAAGTCGAAGGAGGGAGAAGAGATGAAAGACTCGTCAACACAAGTCAAAAAGGGAGAAGAGAGAAAGAGTTCCCGACAACTCAATGAAACTCTTTGGTGTATGGAATGCACTCTGTGAGCTCTCTATTTATAGAGAAAATTCACAACTAATAAGTGAGAAACTTTGGGAACAAGTAATATGAGAAACTTTGGGAACAAGTAACATATTACTTTGCGATTAAGTAATTCACATATTAGATCTAGTACAAAAATATCTTAATTGAGTACTAAAATATATTAAATTTAGTACAAAAATATATTATATTATGTACCAAAATATTTTAGCAAAACTTGGGGACTAAGAAAGCACTTTCTAATAATGATTAAATTAATTATTTAATTTATCATTTTCAAATAATAAAATATATATCAATATATATTTTTCTCTAGTGCTTATGTACCCCCATTAATTAGAGGTACACCCCTACTATATAAACACTACTAATGTGTGTGTTCCATCCGATGTGGGACTTCCACTTTTTTCAATTCACACAACACTAGTTCTACCCAACATGGGAATTTGTGTTTAGTCTTTTTTTACTCAATTTCCACACATGTTCCAACACGAGTCTTTAGAAGAGACAATTTCATCATGTTCAATGATAGACGTTGAAGATTCAGCGACTACAAAAATTAAACAAAACAAAAAGTCACAACTATGTAAAGGAAAGATAAAGGAGATGAGCTCGTCAACACAAGTCGAAGAGGGAGAGAGAAGAAAAGGATTCAAAGTTTCAGAATACTTTTCGGTAAGTGAAATGAACTATGTCAGCTCTATATTTATAGATAAAATTCACAACTAAACTTTGGAAACAAGTAATTCACATACTATATCTAGTACAAAAATAACTCAAATTAAATATCAAAATATACCATATTGAGTACAAAAATATATTATTGAGTACCAAAATATCTCAAATTAGGTACCAAAATATATTAGATTGCATATCAAAATATTTCAGTTTGTGTACCAAAATGATTTATATTGCGTTTCAATATATTTTAGCAAAACTTTGGGACTAAGAAAACACTTTAATTTAATCATTTTAGAAAGTGTTTTCTTAGTACCCAAATTTTGCAAAAATATCTTGAAACGCAGTCTAAATTATTTTGGTGCATAATCTAAAATATTTTGGTATACAATATAATATATTTTGGTACTTGCTTTTGCTTCGAAATATATTGTTGTACTCAATATGATGTATTTTGGTACCTAAGTTTTGATATTTTGGTACTCACTAATATATTTTGATATTCAATTGCATTAGTGAATATTTGTCTCAGTAAAGTAACTCATCTTAGAGTTATTTGTGGATTCAATGTATCCTAAATTATTTTTATTTTGAAAAAGTGGTTTAAGAAATTGATATTCAAAGTTAGTACTATTTATTTTTTTAATGAAATCTTTATAATTAATTTTGAATGGTCTAAAAAAAATAAAAAATAAAATAAGCCAATCATCAATTAGCGTGAAATTAATTTTGTTGTTAAAAAAAAAAATTAGCGTGAAATCAATTTTGTTGTACAACAAATTAATTTTGTCGTATGAGAATTATCAAAATTTCTTTTTTGATGTTAACTTTCGGGTTCGATACGGATGTAAATAGAATTTGTGCACGAAATGTTACATCCAGTCAGTAGATAACTTTTCATTTTAGTCAAATAACCTGTTATAAATAACGGATGTTTTGTTATTTAGTAGTAAAGATTAGGGGTGTTCGCAGTCCGATTTGGATCGGTTTTGAGGTAAAACCTCATCCGATCCAAAGATAAAATTATATGTGATTCGGTTCGGTTTTGGATGATTAATTTTAAAAAACCGATCCGATCCAATCCAAATTAATGCGGTTTAATTTGGATCGGTTTTTGGATGTCCAAATTACTAATTGTAACTTTTTTTTATCAACAATAATCTTATAAAAATATGATAAATAATAGGTTCGATACAAAATATAACATATGATTTATGAAAAATTAATTGTGCTGAATAATAATGATTGATTATCTTTAAAAGATACAAAATAGAAACAAAATTCATTAAATTAAACTCATACGTAGTATTAAAAGAATTAAAAAGAAAAAATAATAGCTTAATTTAATATATTATACTTATAAAAATGGAAATATATATTAAAATATTTGTATGCGGTTCGGTTCGGTTTGGTTCACTTTTGAAAAATCAATCCAAAATCCGATCCAATCCAAGCGGTTTTCGCAAAATGTCATCCAAACATATCCAATAATATTCAGTTTTGTGCGGTTTTTGGTTTTTTTGAATCGGTTTGCGGTTTTAATTTGGATCGGTTTGGATTTGATCACCCCTAGTAAAGACAATTGACTTTATTTTTTTTTACCTGATTTAGAATCTAAATTAAATTTTAATTAGTAATTTAAGTCTTATCATCAAAAATAGTTTTAATGACTTACTTGTATTTTTTTTAAGGGAAAAATTGTTTGTATGTTAAGTACAAATGAAATGACATGTGTCATTTTTTTTATAAGAGATAGGAGATTACCATGTGGTATGAGTTGTTCTAAAGGATTCTATTTCATACACAATAACGGTTTTTTTCTCTATTTGAATTAAAGTTTTGTTAGTGTGAAAACTATCATGGAGCCTAACTAGAGGCGCAAAATTGTTTAACAAAGATCCCCATTGTCTAATATCTCAAATGGTATACATAATCCTACAATTTAATATATATGGTGAATTCGACTTTTTATTGTTGGTTCTATATGACTTATTATTTTTATTTGGAGATGCAGTGTCTTCATCTTCCGAGTTTTCACAAGATCTATCGAAAAATGGTCTTCAAATTTGACTGATGAAAATGGTGATTGGATCAATACCATCAAATATAATATACAAAGAGATTTTTCAATATGTGTAAACATCCTTCGTTGAAGTAATAAAATACTCTTGCGATTTATAGTATTCTCTATTCAAAATAAGTAGTGAAGGAATGTATTGCAGTACAATATTTTGCAAAGATGTATATGACCCGTGCGACAGCACGGGTGGAAGACCTAGTATACATATACATATACACACACCATCATGAATTATCATCATCAATAAATCATATTCACCAAAATCTTCAACACCATAATCATCATCAAACATTTATCACATCCAGAAACAACATTCATTCATTTAGCACAATTTGAATTTAAAGACGATTAAGCATTTTCACCTCGTTAATCAATTCATCATGTGCATATCAATAACTAATTCAATCATTATTCATCATATTATCATGAGCATAAAATCATTTGCAAGCTATCATGCCATAATTCATCATTTCACCAAAGTCCGTCTATTTTTCTAAAGTTCGTCTATTTTTACATATTTCATCAAAAGCCAAATTTCACAATCATATACATGCTTGTCATCCCTACATACGTTTTCTACATTCATTATCACGTAGTTCAAGCATAACATAATCATTTCATTTGAGAAACCATTACTTCGTTTGAACTCATGTTTATGTACAAGTTCTTAATCAAAGTTCGTCTCAAAACCCAAAAATCCATTCCATTTCAAACAAGCATGGTTACATAGCTTTAATTCATCAAAACAACATCAAAACATCACATAAGGAGTACTCATGGATGTTCGGAAACACCCCCAAAGGACTGAAACACACAAAATAGCAAGAGTTGTTCTGCACAGCTAGCAACGACGAGCCCTCCGTTTCTGGGAACCTAAAAAATGGGTTTTCCCTCTCGGGAACCCTCCCAAAAATCACCCGAAATCCCATTTTTGATCCCATTCCTCCCAAAATCATTGTATGAACTTTACCCATGGGTAATACAATTCAAGTGAGCCTTTATAACACATCAAAACACAGATTCCACTTTTAAATTCATAATTCTTCACCCAATTTTCCAAAACTCAAAAACATCACATAAGCACTTATAAACCATGAATTTATCACTTAATTTCCACACAAACAACACCCAGACATACCCACTCATTTATCAATAACATACATCATGAATTCAACAACATTCCACAACAACATCATGATTTTCATGCATTTAAGCTAAAATCTCAATAACATCTTTTTCTATATTATCAAACATGAGTTTAAGCACATAAACAACTTAATTTCACAAAGTTAATCATACTTATAATTAGCATAATCAATTAGCACGAAAATCAACTTAACACAACACCAATTTCATGAAAATCATCAAAATAAACATGATCCATAACCACTCATAATCTTTAAATGGTGATATAAACTTTCCTCTTACCTTAACCTTCCAAAACTAAGCTTTAATATTCAATCTACTCTCCCTCTTGAGTTCTCCAAGCTGGATCTTATTTTCTTTTGAAATTCTTCTTTCTTCCTTTTTCTCTCTATTTTCTCTATTCTCCCAACTTTGCCCCTTTTCTCTAAAATGTTATATTTAGCTCTTGACCTAATTTCACAAAGACTACTTCTCTTATATACTCTTGGGCTTAGTCACACTCAGTAATGAACTTGGTAACTTTCTACCACTCATACAATATTCACTACACAATTGCTCCTCTTAAACCCCTATTATTACTCATACATCGCTATTTTATTAAATACCCCAAGTTACTACCAATTTCCTTAATTACTCTCCATATCCAAAATTACTAATATACCCTTAATCCTAAAATTACCAAATTATCCTTAATTCCACTAAAAACCAATTAACCCACTAAATATAACCCACCAAAATAATTAAATAATTAATAAATCAATTAAATAAATAAAATCTTAAAATCGGGTCGTTACAACCTCCCCCCCCCCCCCCCCCCCCCCCCTCCAAAAGAATTTTCATCCTCGAAAGTTACCTAAAGGAAACAACTCCTGATATGATTCCTTCATCCGACTCTTTAACTCCCAAGTTAAGATCTCTCCTGTAGGTCCAATCCAATCCACCTTCACCAAGACAATCTCTTTTCCCCTCAACCGCTTAACCTCTCGATCGTCAATCATTAACGGCACAGTCTCATCTGTCAAATTATCCCTTGCTTCAAAATCATCCACTTGAATCAGATGTGACGGGTGATACACATACTTCCGCAAATGTGACACATGAAACACATTATGCCGATTCGACAACGACGGTGTTAACGCAATCTGATAAGCCACTGCTCCAATCCTTTCTATAATATAATAAGGACCAACAAATTGAGGTGTCAACTTCCTTGACTTCAAAGCACGCCCAACACCAGTCACGGGGTTATGACGCAGTCGGAAACGTAATCCAGCAAGAGTTAAACCTAGATTGAAAAGGAACAAGTTTGCAAGCGACAAACTTGTGAAAATAGGGTTCCAGAATCCACCGGAAATTGTGAAAAATCTCTAAAATGTTCTTGAATGAATAAAAGTTGCCTCTTAGGCTACAACTATTAAGCTTAAATACGGAAATAACAAAACCCTAATGGACCAAAAATAACAAACCGAAACAAAAACAGAAAATTACAAAAATTGAGTTGAACCAACTGACGCAGTCGAAAGCATCAGTTAGCAAGCGTTAAACCTAGATCAAAAAGAAACAAGTTTGCAAGCAACAAACTTGTGAAAATAGGGTTCCAGAATCCACCAGAAATTGAGAAAACTCTTTAAAATATTATTGATTGAATAAAAGTTGCCTCTTAAGCCACAACTGTTAAGCTTAAATAGGGAAATAACAAAACCCTAATGGACCAAAAATAAAAAACTGAAACAAAAACAGAAAATTACTAAAATTAGGCCAAAATAAAAATACTATGAAATTACTAAGGAAACCCTCCTACATCAGTCTCCTCCACCTCTGAAGAACTCGCCCCCGAGTTGTCGTTCTAATAAAGAGCTTCCCATGCATGTTGACTCCTCCAATGAATAATAGACCACCCTCCTGGATCCCATTACTTCAACCGGTAGGACCTAGTTGGTGTAAACATATTCGAATGACCCACAAAATTCCATTGAGTGAATTGCAAAGATGGTTTGATTTGAAAAATATCGTAGTTGCCTTTATGCCATTGAAGAAATGTAGTAGCATGTTGAATACTTTCTAGGTCCATCATTTTAGCCTCAACTTTATTCCGGATACAAGATGACCAATTCGTGAGTGGTGTGAATTTTTGTAAAATAATGTAATCGGAGGGTGGGTCAATACCTGTAGCAATGCATTGATTCAGTGGTTTCTTCGGCAGCGGCGGTGGCAATTGAAGATCTGGTGGTTTTAGTGGCGGAGATGGCACTGATAGGAAAACATAGATCGACATGCATGTATAGTCGTGTCTAGAACATTGCATACATATGAATTGATATGATAGTCATGTATTCAATTATGTGATTATATGTTATGATGTGTACATGAATATGTGAACATTTGGTGATATTTGTGCTCTTGTAATGGTGGTGTCAATTGTGAATAATGTTAATTGATTTGGTGATAAGGTGATGATGTAAAGACTTGATATATCTTGGATTTAAGAATTGATGTGCCCATTTACGTGAGAATATTACTTGAGATATTGAATTGTTGAATATATGATATTTGTTGCCTTGAATCTATTCTTATGTTCATAATTTTCTATGTTGAGTATTTCTCACCCTTTTGCAGGTTTCCTCCTATGCCATTCTATTAGGTGGTGTAGACGTGCAGGATTTAGGACGCGTGATCGTCGTGAGTACCAGGGGATAGCTTGAGGCCTCCTTGCTTTTATGTTTTGCTTTTGGAGTCTAGTTGTAGGTTCTGATTTAGGACTTTGTCGGGGTTTTGTTTATATTTATTTGTTGGATTATTTTTGAGAAAACCCTGATATGTATGATGATATACCTTGAGGTGTTGAGACAATGAGTTTATGTTGTTTTATGTTATGAATCCGCTACGACTGTTTTATGACATTCTATTATTATGAAAATGAATTATGCATGATTTTGGAATATTGAAGGTGTAGCACCTTGAACCTTGTATTTATCTGTTGAATTATTATTAAATATTGCATGTGGGGTTTAAGGGTGTTACACATAGCCCCCTCCAATGAATTTAGCTACTCTATGTCCTTGTTCTCTCTCTCTCTCTCTCTCTCTCTCTCTCTCTCTCTCTCTCTCTCTCTCTCTCTCTCTCTCTCTCTATAGTTTTATGGTTTTTCAATTGATTACATTTATAATGACCTACACCTATATCTATTAAACCGCATTTGCTCTCTAAGCAGAACTTTTGTTCTTAGCGAACAGCCTTTGGATTTTCCTTAAAGAATCCTTTACTTAGGCTCGCTTTTCACCTCGCCATGCATGCTTAGCATATCATGATTTTCTCCATAAGTCTTTATGAGGCTCTGACATAACTCTGGTGCGTATGATTGGCTTCCTTTACTCTGCATTGGTGCAATCATTGTCTTCAACCTATAGAATTGTATAAAAACAGGACGTAATAACTTTTTGGCATATTTTACTAATATAAATGATATTTTTATCAAATTGGGGGGTTTTATGATTGATTTCTTACAAAACAAATCGATAAGTGCTATGAAAAATAACAGTTATTTGGCACTTATCAACTCCCCACCTTGTAACTTTCTTTGTCCTTCAACAAAAGCCCTAAAAAATATACATGATTGAATGCAAGAAAAATGATTCACAATGATTTCTAATGAATCAATAAGTTTCTTTGAAATAAATTTGAGATGCGAGATTCAAAGGTTGAATTGTATAAGCAAGTCTTATGTTTACTGTAACACCCAAAACTCTAAAAGCGATAAATTACGCAAATGATACAATCATATAAAGAATTTAGATGCTACTTCTTCTATAAGTTCAAAACATGCATAAATATTTTTCTCAAAACATCACAACGGAAATAATGTCATAACATCTCAACAACAACTACATAAAATCTCCAAAGTAGCTATGTCAATAATCATAATACATCACCATAATAAATCTGACATCTCAACATAGTGAGTGATAAATATCTCAACAAAGTCATAAAATGTAAATAACAGACAGACACCCCTAATCAGAGCCGACACACTAAGACTCTGAAAGTAAAAGACGAGGTAGTTCTAAAGCTAGCCTCCATCAACTCACCAAGCAAAACACAAAACTACTCTTGCACGCTGTCTACCCATTCATACGAATAAGGTAGGCGGTCAACCAAACAACCACTGGGGGTTAGTTCACATTTCATAATCAAAGTATAATCAAACATAAGCATTCAAGGATTTCATGCATAGAACATATACATACTCAACATTCCTTGAATACTAAATCCACATGAATATTATCTTCAATTAGATACCAACTATGTTATCATACTTTCTATCATAGCACATAAAACATATTCATTTTTTAATCAAATCATCAACAAAGAACATCACTTAACAACATCAATCAATATAAGAATTTCTTACCTCATTCCCTATCTAGCTCAATCATCAAACTATACCCACTTATCATTTAGGAAGTATAAGCATACATGCAACTTTACTCATTTTACATAAGGCATATACTTTATCAAATGCATACAATTTGTCTAATTCACATCAATCATATAGTTCACCTAAACTCTTGCCTATTCAACTTAACAACTACATTCCTTCATATCAAAAGTTTAGGCAAAGAAGTCATCGACACCAAAGAAATCACCAAACCATATATATGTAATTCACACTTATTACTATCACCAAATAAACACCATCAATTAAAATCACCAAGTCCACAAGCATCACCAAGATATCAATTATCAACATGTAGACATCTTCACACAATTCACATAATCATAACGTTCACCGAATTTCACCAAGTCACATATTTAATTATGACACGACTCACCAAGTATTCAAATGCATGCAATATTCTAGACTCTTCTCCAGATGCATGTGGTACCATGTTTTGGACATCGGAGGTAATATTACCGAATAATTCACCCATCATCGTGATTCTCATCTTCATGACTAATGTGGATACAACCGGATATACTGATTCATTCCCCCATCTTCATGATTTTCCCATCTTCGTGATTACATACTCAATGAATGCATGAACTTCAAGTAATGACTCGACAATGCATGACTAAAAACTCATCATCATTATATAACTTACACCATTATATAATATAGATATCTCATCTCCATAATTAACACCTCATTTCCATCGTCAAGTAATTACAATACATACATAACAAATCATCATTAACATCATCATAATCAACATCAAAACATAATCATATTTATCATCAAACATTCATCAAGTAGTCATCACCAAAAGAAAAACCTTCACTTTATGATTCACAAGTCATAATTCAACAAAAGTCATCTTTCAATTCATCAAATTAAAATCACCAAAGAATAATCATCAACAATTATCATCTCAAGGAAACAACATCCTTTAATAATTACATTTTACATAAAAGACGGACAACTAACCACATCATGCCATTCATCATTTTTAATACCCAATCTTCATTGATTCATTCTTATTCTATCATATCATCGTGTATATAAAACCATTTGCAAGTTATCCGGTCAAGAAACCACATCTTAACAAAGTTCGTCTATTTTCACAACTTCATACATTTTCTAAGTAATTCGCCTAAACAAGGTAAACGTAATCAAAACCTCCACCAAGCATATACACTACTCACATATGATCACAGTAACATATGCATATATGCATCATAGGCCAATTCCGATAAATTCCGGAATTTCACAAAGTTCGTATTGTTTTGTCATTTTTCCAAAGAATTCAAATTTTCAAAGTAAAACCAAGTTAAAGCTTATGAGTACCATCCAAAATATTTTTATAAATCAAGGTTACAGAAAACAACCCTAACCCTACCCTTTTCCTTTGAGAAAAACGAGTTTCGAAAAAATTCATGTTCTTGAACATTTTTCAAAAAGTTTGATACGATTCACAAAACCAAGTTCAATCCAATTCATTTGATGTTTCCAAAGGTTTAAAAAGTTTAAATGCAGTTAAATACATCAAGAGAATCAATTTGGAACCACCCGGATTGACCCCAAGTGCCCGGAACGACCCGAAACTCTAAAGTCATGAGTTGCTGCACTGAGCAAATCGCCACAGCAAGTGGGTCACTCACTACAACAAGTTTGACAGTACAGGGACACCTAATTTTTCTCGTTTCACCATTTCGCGTGTAAAATTTAAACCGTTAATCCGATTTTGATTTCGTTTTCGCCTACGCGTTCCTTACACTTAGACCTATCACATTCTATCAGAAAAATAAAGTTTCTCCCATCCCAAAACAGCTTACTCAAAATCACTTATTTTTCCAAAATCACTTAAACTAACTTTTCATACAAAACCCAAGTTTCTTCCCAAAACATTTCACAACCAAAACTTATAAACCAAAATAGAAGTTCAATCAACCTATCTCAACACAACAACACCAACATTCACCTCAATTCATCAAGAATCACAATTCACCATTTATGACCCTTTTTCTTCAAAATTCATTAAAACAACAACAACTTAATCACAACACGCATATAACAACACCCAATGCATGAATTATCATCAACAACACAACATAACATTATTCAAAGCATAATCATATAATTTCATCACCAATCAACAACAACAACTCTATTTTTACCAATTTAAGTAAAAATCATCAAAACAACTTATCAACAACAACAACTATGAGTTTTAAGCAACTAACACATCAATTTCATGAAGTTTATTATACCCATAAATTCACATGAATTAAGAGCACGAAATTCATCATCAAAATTCACAAAAGTCACAATTAACATAAAAGCACTTAAACCCATAATTGAAAATAAGAGATTGTAGCTTAATTATGAAAAGGAAACCATCACCTTACCTCTAGCTCTTGATTCCTCTAGCTTAAACTTCAATTTAGCTCCTAGCTCTTCAAACCCCAAGCTCTCTCTCTAGCCTCCTCCTCTATCCTCTTGATTCACTTTCTCTCACTACCTTTCTCTCAAAATATTTTGTGAAATGAGTGAATGAATGTAAAGACCTAATTTTCTCACAAGTGTTGTGTTTATACAGTCACCACATAATTGGGCTAGGTCTCTAATTGTCTTAATGGACATATTATTCTTACCAACTAATTCACCAAGGTTACTACTCACTTAAACCGTCAAAATACCGAATAATTACCGTCTCTAAATAATTACCCAACTCACTAGTAACTTGGTAAAAATAATTATTCCCACTTAAAACACCAAAAATTACCCTCTTAATGAAATGTCTAATTTGCCCTTGCTCACCAAATGACCAAAATACCCATGAGTCTATAAATGACTAAAATACTCCTTCTAGGCCAAAAATTCACTAATCCAAAATAAAATACACACAGAGACAATTAATCACATACAAGCGCATATAAACACACACAATAAATAATTAAAATAATTATAGCGAAAAACGGGTAGTTACATTTACCACAAACTTGAAATAAAATGATTGAGTGTGAAAATTTTTCAAAACACAAAATTCATGTAATGCATTCCAAAATAATAACAAAATTAATAATGAATCACACTTAACACACTTCTCGTAAGTAGATAAGAGTTATAAACAATCATGTGGGGAAACAGACAAAATATATATGATGTTTAAATTTTGTCAGACTCCGTTTGTGGCCATAATTTAAACCAAGGTTTTATGTATCGAGTATAATAAGGATTTGATCTCATTATAATTTTTCAAGTTGTCGAACAAAAATTTTATCAAAGAATAATTTGTTGCGAAAAGGGGAAAAATTATTATCGGTATTATCGTAAAAACTACGGTTAACGTAAAAATTCATCCACGAACGAAATAAACCGAATATAGACACACTTGAGGCGCACATCTTAGCACATGGGTGAATGACTTGATTTGATCATGAATGATTAGTTGATTTTTTTTTTTATACTATGTTTCAGCAAACTTGGAGACCAAGCAAGTGACCAAAATACCTAGATATTTATTGAGTTGTAATATTTAGTCATGTTGCTCAAATGAAGAGGGAGAAAATTTGGACTCATCGCTTGAGATTTTTGTGGCTTGAAGTTGCCTTATTTTCCTTTAAATATGAGAGAATACATTTCCTTTTTTTTTCTTCCACACGGCAGAACATACTCCTTCTTCTCCTACATTTATTTTCCTAAGGGACTATGAGAACATTAACTCATTTGTCACCTAAGATTAAGAGAGAGAGAGAGAGAGAGAGAGAGAGAGATAGAGAGAGGGAGAGAGAGAGAGAGAGAGAGAGAGAGATGTAATGGATCTTATGAGGCAAGGTTAACTCTTTGGTTGTTATGATTAGAAGTTTGTTTTTGGGCAACAAAAATTCTTTCCCTTTCTTTATTTTTGTACCCGAAGCATAGGATGGTGCTTATCTAATGATGATTATTTAGTGGATGATTTATTTTGAAACAAGAGAAGATAAGCTCTTCTTCAATTTTTGGCCGAGTTGATTTTAAAAAATGGGTGTGTCGGATTTTAATTTTTGTGCTCATGTGTCATGTCCTTTGTTAATATTTTAGATCCATGCTTGTTAGTGTTTGATCTGAAATGAAATTTTGATGCGAAACATTTTAGATATTTGAGATTTTTGTCAAGTGTCAAACTGTAATTTTTATGTTATGGGTAGTCTTGCAAATTTGCAATAAGCAGATCTATTGTTTGTACTGACTAGATTTTGGATAAAATGAACTCATTTTTTGTGGGAATTTTATGTTGGCCGGAACTGTCATGCGCATTTTCGTCCATTTTTAAGAGTTATAATGTAGAACTGAATTGACCATTGAGGCTGTGTCTCAAAACTATCGAAATGGATATATGGTTTGCGATATGCAGACTTAGATTCAATGAGTTATGATTTTTGCAAAATAAACGTTTTTCGTCGAACTCATTTTATGATTGTTATGCATTTTTTATGTCATGTTTTAGGTGCTTTTCACTTTTCAAAAATATTTTTGGACATAAATTTTGAGTTTCAAAAAAGCCTCTGAAATTTATTTTATTGCATGAATGATCATAAATTGAACCGATAAATCATTCTACCTGAAAATATTTTTGAAAAAATAGTATAATGGTATTTTAAATGCAAGTCGAATCTTAAATGGGTATTAAGCTCATTTTTGTGCATTATCTTGTTGAACCGATATGGTCAATGGATTTTCCTCGTCGTTAGGTTTGAATTGCACCTATGGTTCGCGGCCGAGGGATCAATTTATTATTAATTTTTGAAAATTGTCTAAATCAAAGTTGTTTTTTTACTATTGATATTGCTAGTAAATTGCTTTTCGAACGTATGAGATATTGTTTGATAAAGTTATGATGTCTAAGGGTTTGAGTTTGTGTTTACTAATCCAGAGGCTCGGGACACAGAAGACCCTGTTGAAATTTCGTCAGAAATATTTTAACTTAGCATTTTAATATACTTTGAGAAAATGCCGTAACATGAAAAATATTTTAGAAAAATATTTGTGTGTAAAAAGAATTTGTGTGGTTATGATGTTTGTTCTGAATATTTATAATTTAGAAAACTCTTCTATTTTGAATTTTTCTTGAGAATAAAACGTTTGAGCAAGTAAATTTTGCAAAAGTAAAGTCTTTAAGAAAAAAGAATTTCTTTAGATTACTTTTGTCGACTTTGCAGTAATTAGAGGGCTTAGAGAAAGATTTTTAAGACGAAAGTCAATTTTGGAAAATATTTTACTTCAGTTTTGGAAATATTAATTTTGGTCATACTTCTGAGTGTTGAACTTCACCTTGAGGACATAGCTTTAGAACCGATCTTTACCTGAGTTGTTATATTTGTTAGGATAATTAGTTGAAAATACTAGAAAAGTTCCTATTGTAGATGTTTACGAGTGTAGAGCGATATGTTGTAAGGAATGTTTTATTCAAGTGAGGGAACTCTCTCGAAACATTATGGTTACGTAAATACCTGGTGATGAGTCATAGAGTAGTCTATTTTATTGCATTATTTAGTATCGTTTTATTTAGATTTGGTTTTATTTTATTTTAATATTATTTCCTTTTTGAATCTTTTACTTCAAATTGCATTTTATTATATTTTAGGAACGAATATATGGTGGAAGGTGTCTTGGAGCAAAAGAAAGAGGACTGGAGCAAATACAATACAAGAATACGAAGATACGAGACAAAAATATGTCTCTACCAAGTCAGAAGCTTGGCACGGCCCGTGCCAACATGTGGCACGGCCATGCCACCCTCCAGGACCACTTTTGCTGCTTTTCTTCAAGCCCAAGTTACTCCGTTGCAGCTTTACTGTTTTGCCCTTATAGTAGCTTAGTTTCTAAGTCAATTGTAAAGCTATAAATAGAGTAGCACTCCATCATAAACATTCATCTTTTGTTCTTGGAATAAAAGTTCACTTTTATATTACTGTTCTTTTACTGCTTTCTCTCTTCTTCCCCTATGTCTACAATGAACGTTAGTGAGTAGACACTTCTTTGTCTTGGGATTGTTGGTAAGTCTAATGACATAATCCTAAACAAACCAAGCTTAAACCCTAATTTCTATGTAACCCTAATTTCTAATCTAGATTCACCGTCTTAACGTGGATTAACAATTATCAAACTGTGGAAGCGAAAGCGGAGGGTTTGATAATCGTTAATCCATCATCCCAAACATCAATTCATAAAGCGAGAGCAGAGCTTTGATGTTGGAACAAGTGAATCTAGACAATAATTGCAAAACAGTGAAATAGTCTTTGCAATTATTGAGACAAAGAGTAGTTTCAATCCTCTATGCATCTTCTAGTAATCATGTCAGCGAAATAGGCTTGGTTGCTAGAAGTAAACTCTCACCGGACCTTCATCGGAAAGGTGAGGGGCTAAGGGAAACCGGTCTTTAGAAATTAGTGTGTAAACCATGAAATTAGATGTTTAGGTCTTGTCTAGTGAAGGATTTGTTATTATGGCAAACCAATAATCCCAAGGCATCTTTATTATTATTGTTATTTACTTTCAGCAATCAACCCCCTATTTTATAATCTTTCTTCTCTTCTAATCATTCTCTAAAGGTTAATTGAATTCACAACTCCCTAGCGGAACGATACTCTTCTTACTACTATTACTTCGATAGGCCGTGCACTTGCGGTTTGGCTCTATCAAGTTTTTGGCGCCGTTGCCGGGGAGTTGTTGTAATTTGATTAACTTTTTAATAGTGATTAGACTAAAAAAAAAATCTTTTTCGTTGTTTTATTTTATTGATTTTATATTTCTTTCAAAAAAAAAATCTTTACTTTATTCTGTTTTATTCTATTTTCGTTTTATATTTGTTTCATATATATATATATATATATATATATATATATATATATATATATATATATATATATTTATAAAAAAAAATGAAAAAAAAAATCTCTCTCTCTCTCTCTCTCTCTCTCTCTCTCTCTCTCTCTCTCTCTCTCTCTCTCTCTCTCTCTCTCTCTCTCTCTTTCTCTTTTTCTATTCTATCTCTAACTGTTTTGATTTCAGGCATGGCTCAAAACCTTTATCAATGGACCTTTTCTCCCCTTTCACCACCTTGTAAAGCTTATGAAATTTTTGGTCACACTGGTGTTGAATGTCAACTAGGTAGTGTTGTTAGAAGTCCCGAGCAGGTAAACTATGGGTTTAGGAATGATCAAATTTTTTCTCAAACCCCTCAAAATCTTTTTGGACACAAATATCACCACCCGGTTTTGCAAACAACCAAAGAGTCTCTCAAAAATCCGACTTGGAACTTTTGATAGAAAATTTTGAATTAGATAACATTAGGCATAACCAAGAGTTTAAAGTCAAAGCTGGAATTTTGAATGACTCTCTCAATAGGCTTTCCGCAAATGTGGATTCTCTTTCTACTCACAACAAAATGCTTGAGACTCAAATCCCTCAAGTAGCCCAACAAGTAACCTCTTACCCACAACCCTCCGGAGTCTTCCCGAGTCAAACTGAAACCAACCCCAAAAGCCCAATAAATGCTATTACACCTAGGGATGGTAAGCAATTAGAAGACCCCGTTGTGGAAACCAAGAAAATTGAGGTTGAGGTAGAGAGTGAAAAGCCACAAAGTGAGAAAGTTGTAGTAGAAAGTGGAAAGCCTCACATATCACCACCATATGAGCTAAAAATTCATTTCCCACAAGGGTTTGATGAGTCCAAGTTAGATGAACAGTTTAGGAAATCTATTGCAATCATTCAAAGCAAATTGTCATCTAAACTTAAGGATCCCGAGAGTTTTTCCATACCATGTGACATAGGATCCAAGACTATAGAAAGAACAACATGTGATTTGGGGGAGAATATTAGTTTGATGCCATTGTCCCTTAGTGAGAGATTAGGTATCGGATAGAGAAACCTTTTGATTGTCAAGCTAATGACTTTAAACGAGCGCTTCGTGGGAGGCAACCCACGCATTTAATTGCTTTTGTTTTGTTTGTTTTTTGTTTTAAGTTGTTTTGTAGGTAATTGTCCATGTATGATTCAAGAAAAACTGAAAATTTTGAAGCCCCCTGACCAGAAGGTTGGCACGGCCCGTGCTAAGGTTGGCACGGCCGTGCCAGTGTTTTTGAAGCAAAATTGGCCAAGACCCACAGAAATTTGGCACGGCCCGTGCCAAGGGTGGCACGGCCGTGCCCGACCTCTAGCCTTCTATAAACCCAATTTTTTTTCTTTCTTCTTCCTCATTCACAAACAACAACCCTCTTTCATCTTTCAAATCTCTCTCTAAACCTCCATAACCTTCAAACCTCAAACCTTCATATCTCCATAAATCTTCACCAATCCACTCAATTATTTCACCAAACAATTCTAAACTTCATCCTAAACCAAACCCTCCCATCAAAAATAACTTTCATCCACCCAAACCTATAATTCACCAAAACCTTATTCTCCATTAAACCTAACAACCACAAATTCTCAACAAATCTCCATAACCAAACCCATCAACCTTACTAAAACATAAACTCCAACCCTAAACCAATCCTTTCCACCAAATATCTTCCCAAACCCTAAACCTTCAAAACCAATCCACACCAAAGGTCATATGGCTTCAAGAAGAAGTGGTAAGAAACCAGCAAGCTCTTTCGGAGGTCCTCCCTTAAAGAAGCAAGCACAAGCAAAGAATCATGGAATCCAATTTCGAGACAACAAGCAACGGGACAGGTATAAAATTCTAATCTCTAAACCCTTGCATCCTTCTCGATATCCCGATTCTCATACTTTGAATATGCTAGAGCTTAGTGCTGATGTTTATAGGCTTATAGGAAGGCTAGGTTGGACTGATTTGTTGAAACCTATGAGGGTTTGTGAAAATTTCACTTATGAATTTCTCAACTCAATTATTTTTACTAAAAATAAGTTGGATTTTGATAACCCTAAGCATAGAGTTTCTTTCTGGTTAATGAATGTTAATTATGATATGTCTCTACAGCACTTTTGTGATACCTTAGGTTTTGCAAACGAGGGGTATATTCATGATTCTTGGGACCCTAGCCTAAAACCGGATAACTACCAACCAGCTGCCTTTTGGGAACACTAGAACCGATGAGCAGTTCATGTTATGGGCAATGCTCTACAACCACCCGGTCAACACTTGCTTTTCTCTGATTGATTACACTATACGTTGTCGGTACTAGACCGGCCGATAAAAGAGATATAGTGGTGGGTGGCATCATTACATACATAGGTAGGCATTTTGGCATTGGTGAGGATGAGGGGATCAAACAAATTGAGGGAAACAATAGACTTAACATGGACACCCTCATTACTATAAATTTCATCAAACCTCGTCCACCACTCCATCACCAACTCAAGTTTAATGTGCCTATCATGTTTTTACTTCCTAACCCATCTCGGACTACCACCGAGGTGGAAGCAAATTTGTTGTATGTTGATGATGTGCAGGTTCTTAGTGAGCAAGATGGTGATGAGGGAAACGATGCTAACTTGCACCATGATGTAGGAGAAGGTGCTAACTTGCACTAAGAGGAAGAGCACCATGACACCATATAAAGTAGGATAGAGGTAGGAATGATGAGGATTAATGAGCTGTTGTGGGCTATGCTTCATAACCATCATATAACATTTGCTATTATTTGCTTGATTAACTTGTTTCAATTGTTAAAAAGAAACTGGATGATAAGAGTGATATAATGGTAGGTGGAATCATCACTTTTCTTGCTAGGAAGTTTGGGGTGAGTGTGAATCAAGGGATCAAGAGGATAGAGGGAAACTTTTGTCTAGACTTATATACTATCACTACTTTGTCCTTAGAACCCATGAACCTACTCACAATTACCAATACGAATGGAGAATTATTAGAGCTTATTGTTTGATTATTCTACCTAATCCGGACATAACTAATCCGGAGGTGGTGGAAAATTTGCTTTATGTTGGTACTAACCCACAGGTACATAATGATCGTGATGATGGTGGTAATGAAGAGGAGGTAGGTGCAAACTTGCACCATGAACAAGAAGCCGGTGGAAGCTATAATGATGAACGGCGGGCATAGATGCAAACCAAAGTTCAAAGAATAAGCACCGAGAAACAAGGACAAGGTGTTGAAAGGAACAATGTCCAAAGGAGCAATTGAATAAATGAAGAAAATAATCACATGCTCCGAAACATGACGCAACACCTTCACCCTCCAAAGTCCACCTTATGGACCTCAATGTACAATTGTGAGCTTTCCTCTTCCTATCTTCCCTTATCTCTTCTCTCCTTCTCCTACTCTCTCTCTTCTACTCTTCTTTCCTCTTCTTCTACTTCTTCTCTTTTAATTTCTTTTTCTTTGAATCATTGAGGACAATGCTTCCCCTAAGTGTGGGGGGGCCTAATAAAGTGTCTAGAGTCGTAGTGTTCCCAAACTCCCTTGAACTTTATTCTTTTGTTTTGTTTTTATAGCAAGAGGCATGATTAGTAGCTTGTTTTTAATGTAAAATATGGCATAAAAATTTTTGTTTTGTCTCTTCTTTAAAGGTTGTTTCTTGTACATAAAAGTAGTTTCTTGTGTTTCTTATGTTCTTGCTATACCCATATCTTGTTTTAATGTGAAAATTCTCCAATGAGAAAAGCACCCGGTTGCAATCCTTGAGTAAATGTATGAATAGGTATTTTAAGGAACACGTTCTATCTTTAGTGTTAACTTAGACCCTTTAAAGTCTTAAGAGTAAAAGTAGTATAAGTTTGTGTGGGAAAATTGATCAAATTGTTCTTAATTGTTATATTCTTATTAATTTGTTAAATGTTAAATGGGGCGGGAGAATGGCACCAACATGTGGGGGAAAGGACAATTACATCCTAACTTCCTAATTGTGGTGGTGACTCCTTAATTTGAACTTAAATGAAACAAAATTCATCAATGCTAGGGGAAAGGACAATTACATCCAAAAAGACTTCCTACGCGGAGATGAAACAAATAAATAATTTTGCAGCACTGCTTAGGGTGATTTTGAATCTAGGGGGAAAGGACAATTACATCCGAGAAGACTTCCTACGAGGATAGATAGCCCCTAAGCTTCTGCAGCCCCTTGTGCTTAATTGTTAAATTAATTTAATCTTAACTTTAATTCCCATCACTCTTATATGAAATGAAGAAAGGACTTTTCTCGGTTACTTTAGCACTAAGGATAGAACCTATTCCTCATAATATCTGTCTTATACAGGAGCAAGAAAAGGGTTGGACTGCACACACACACACTCACTTGAAACTTGATGTTGGGTAGAATAGGTTCATGAGAAGTATTTGAAATTGTAATTAGTGTACTTGAAGCAAAGCCTTTCTTTTGAGACATTTGTTCTTAATATTGCCATAATCAAATCTTTTGTTGCTGCTATGTTTGCTGCCTTTTGCTTGAGGACAAGCAAAGATTCAAGTGTGGGGGAGTTTGATGAGTCATAGAGTAGTCTATTTTATTGCATTATTTAGTATCGTTTTATTTAGATTTGGTTTTATTTTATTTTAATATTATTTCCTTTTTGAATCTTTTACTTCAAATTGCATTTTATTATATTTTAGGAACGAATATATGGTGGAAGGTGTCTTGGAGCAAAAGAAAGAGGACTGGAGCAAATACAATACAAGAATACGAAGATACGAGACAAAAATATGTCTCTACCAAGTCAGAAGCTTGGCACGGCCCGTGCCAACTTGTGGCACGGCCGTGCCACCCTCCAGGACCACTTTTGCTGCTTTTCTTCAAGCCCAAGTTACTCCGTTGCAGCTTTACTGTTTTGCCCTTATAGTAGCTTAGTTTCTAAGTCAATTGTAAAGCTATAAATAGAGTAGCACTCCATCATAAACATTCATCTTTTGTTCTTGGAATAAAAGTTCACTTTTATATTACTGTTCTTTTACTGCTTTCTCTCTTCTTCCCCTATGTCTACAATGAACGTTAGTGAGTAGACACTTCTTTGTCTTGGGATTGTTGGTAAGTCTAATGACATAATCCTAAACAAACCAAGCTTAAACCCTAATTTCTATGTAACCCTAATTTCTAATCTAGATTCACCGTCTTAACGTGGATTAACAATTATCAAACTGTGGAGCGAAAGCGGAGGGTTTGATAATCGTTAATCCATCATCCCAAACATCAATTCATAAAGCGAGAGCAGAGCTTTGATGTTGGAACAAGTGAATCTAGACAATAATTGCAAAACAGTGAAATAGTCTTTGCAATTATTGAGACAAAGAGTAGTTTCAATCCTCTATGCATCTTCTAGTAATCATGTCAGCGAAATAGGCTTGGTTGCTAGAAGTAAACTCTCACCGGACCTTCATCGGAAAGGTGAGGGGCTAAGGGAAACAGGTCTTTAGAAATTAGTGTGTAAACCATGAAATTAGATGTTTAGGTCTTGTCTAGTGAAGGATTTGTTATTATGGCAAACCAATAATCCCAAGGCATCTTTATTATTATTGTTATTTACTTTCAGCAATCAACCCCCTATTTTATAATCTTTCTTCTCTTCTAATCATTCTCTAAAGGTTAATTGAATTCACAACTCCCTAGCGGAACGATACTCTTCTTACTACTATTACTTCGATAGGCCGTGCACTTGCGGTTTGACTCTATCACCTGGACCATATATGTGTTATTTTGTGTATGTGTAAATATGATATGTTGAGTGAATGTGTTTGTTTATTGGGGATTTATATGTTATCTGTTGATGTGCTTTGTTTTCATATGATTTATGAGTAAATATATGATATGTCTGCGGAATTGTGAAATGCTGCTCATATCGTTGTTAAAAATATATGTATGATGAAGCATGTTGTGTTGTTTGCATATGTTGGATTGATATGTAAGTTATTGGAAATTTATAAGAAATATGCATTATGCATTCACATATATTGAAGATTCAATAGTATGCCATTGCATATCATAGTTACGTGGTAGACTCGAATAGGAGGCACGAGGTACAGTAGCCTCAAATAGGGATCGACCTTATTCCTACGGAAATTTTGAGTCAGTGATATCCTCGAATAAGGATCACTAGTGATGGCCTCGTATAGGGATCATAGTGTTGCTTCCATGATGAACATTATTTTCGTACGCGTTGACCTACGACCCTCTGTGGAGTGGATTATATTCCTGAATCATTTGCATGTGTCAGCCTTGGAAAGGGGTCACAATGAGGCCTCATATAGTAGTCACACTCATGTAGAGTTTGCATTTCTAGGTTAATTGTTCATCATTTTATTTTGTATGCAGGATGTTTATCTTGATTCCACTTTCCATGCTAGTATGATATGTCTGCTGTATTTTTGTAATTATGTTATTTTTAGATCGTGACCCTCTACTTTAATTCGTGGATCAGACTTTGCCCCGCATCCAAATAGGAAGTTTGTTAAGCGGGTATGGCTAAAGAATTGGAGGAGTAACAGTGTCGCAGTCAGACTCAATGTCTTTGGTAGGTTGTGTACCTGCATCCCAATTTAAGTTCATGATCAGCTTAGAGTTTTGGATAGAGTTGTATATGTTTTATTTCTTTACTTTATAATTGTACCGTTGTAAATGTTATTGACACAAAAAATAAATACTCATACACTATTTTAATTTATCCTATGGTAACTAGAACAACACTACAAAAATATAATAATCTATTACAATAATTGTGTAAATCATTATTTTTGTTTGCCTCCTTACATTTAGAAGATGTATCAATGACTCTATGAACTAAACTTCGTTTTCCTTGTGGTATAGAGTCATGTATGTTTAATATATTTTTCAATTTCGAATAAAAAAAAAGTAGCTCTTCCAGTCAAAGAGACGACAAAAAGCCTTAACTTGTTATGATCTTCAATGATTCCATCGATACAGGAAAACTAATTAGGGTGAATTATTGTGAATTATTAAAGACTCTATGATCTATGAAAAATATTTACCCTAATTTTATATTAAAGACGATTGTGAATTATTTTAGTGTAAGACTTATTAGTTGTGTTTTTTTTTATTTTAAAAAGTGCACCTTCACTATTTACAAATTGGGCCATTAAAATAGTAGCTACTTAGCATAGTTTCCACATTGTTTGGCTCCATAAAACAAAATAATCTTTTTTACAAAGGATTTTGTGAGTCTACACATTGGTTGATTAATTTATCCTTGTTGTAATTGTATCGTTTCCAATGGTCATGCGTACTTGTCATAAAGTTTTTCAAAACCACGTTTTCTCACAAAGTTTCTTGAGAGAACCTATTCACCCCCTATTGATTTGCAACGTTATCGTCATATAGACCACCATAATAACCACGGGTATATAACTAATGGGTTCCAGCCAATGTAGTCCCTAGAGAATTTCGAGAGATTCGATATGATGGAGGTGTATGAGACTTGTTAGTTTTCCTGTATCGATGGAATCATTGAAGATCATAACAAGTTAAGGCTTTTTGTCGTCTCTTTGACCGGAAGAGCTACTTTTTTTTTCTTCGAAATTAAAAAATATATTAACACACATTAATCTATACCACAAGGAAAACGAATCTTAGTTCATAGAGTCGTAGATACATCTTCTAAATGTAAGGAGGCAAACAAAAATAATGACCTACACAATTATTGTAGTAGATTATTATATTTTTGTAGTGTTGTTCTAGTTATCATATATTTTTAAAGACAACAAAGCATTTTTGTTTGTTGAATAAATTAAAATGAAAGAGAAATATATATTGAAGTGTAATAAAAAAAACATATAAATTATATGATATCATATAAGTCTAACAATATTATGATTTAACTATTGAGGTGGTAATATATAAGTGTAATAAAGTTGTTGTTGAACAAAACATTTATAGTGAAGTGTAATGAAAAACATATAAGTGTGACAATATTATGACTTAAATATAAAATTATACACGTATAAGTAAAATAAAACTATTTTCTAACTTAACTATTCAAGATATTTTGAAGGCCACGAATTGAAGGACATAGCGATTTATCCAAAATTAAAAGAGAAAAATACAATCTAAACAATATTCTTTGCTTGCTTATTTTAATTCGTTACAATCATCTTGGAGTATATAGCCACAAGGATAAGGTCGTGAAAATGGAATAAAAATAATATCTTGTACCAAAAAAAATATCAAATTATTGGGTACCAACATAATTACTTAACAATTGCTCATAAAATTTTGCAGCACAATCTTATGGTCACATCTCTCAAATGCACTCACATACGCCTACCTTTCTTGCAATATTTAATATTTCAAATGTCGAACACCATGACTTCTTAGGTGGATAGCACATATCTTCTCGACAATCAGAGTCGTGAATACATGTAGTAACGGCTGCAATAATAAAGTAATAGAAGGATGTTACTAAAAGGAAATAAAATATTATATATAAATTAATTGAGAAAATTGAGAATGATAAAAAAAATGGAGTACTTTCATTGTGCATTGAAAAAACACATAGGGAAAGAAAGATAATCATAACACAAACAAACTTGACAATAGCAGTCATATTTTCTCTCTTTTGCATGTAAGAAATAGAATATGGTGTTATCGCTTTATAATTTATAGTGCTCTTCATCTTCTTAAATACATTAAAAACTTTTTAGCACTGACAGATATATAAAAAGAAACTTCATTAAATTATAATCATTATTCAATGTCTCTTAAGTACATCAAAGTGTTTTGTTTGTCTTTTTAGCCTATTTAGTAATGTTGTGTTTGTCTTTTTAACCTACTTAGTAAAGATCTTGCATAAAAAAAATTATTATTTAATGTGTTTTAAGTTCAACAAAGTATTGTGTTTGTCTTTTTAACACACTTAATAAATAGGTCACATAAATTACTTATTAATAATAATAATTCATTTTTTATTTATCATGTTTCCATTACTCTATAACCTTTTATGACATAACAGAAAAATGATAAAAGAGGAATAATTTTCAGATTTCATGTGAGCTATAGACTATAGCATAAAATAAACAAAATATGTTGATTATTTTTAAAGAATTTGTTTTAAATTTCTTTTATGAAATTAAAACTACGTAGAGAAATGGTTTTTCGCTAGAAGCAGATATGTTCGCAAG
This sequence comes from Medicago sativa, assembly GCF_051527215.1. Lineage (NCBI taxonomy): Eukaryota > Viridiplantae > Streptophyta > Magnoliopsida > Fabales > Fabaceae > Medicago > Medicago sativa. The sequence continues at coordinate 31,001,031 of NC_140755.1, read as the reverse complement.
AAGCAGATAGACAGTAAAAAGGGTTTTATAAGCAAGCTCTATGATCGTACCTAATCAGCTACTATAGCCTTTGATATGTTCGCAAGAAGCAGATATACAGTAAAAAGGTTTCGTGCTCGCAAGGAACGTTAGATGGTCGTAGAGGTACTAGCTCGTTTGTGGGTGTCTTTGTCTGTTTAGAAAGACACTGGAGATGAGCCTAATGATAAATGCTCATATTACTTTTACCTTTGCTCATTGATTTGGTTCGCTAGTAATGTGATTGTTTAATTCCCTCTCGTCACAGTTATTAGTGTCGGTCCTTTCAACATTTAAAGCGAGTGTCTCGAGGATGAGATCGAGGGAACATGACCCTTGGTTTCTGAATGCTGCATGTAAATGCTAGTAAAATGATTGAGTATTTAAACCCTTGAGGGTTTATTTCAGCGTTGCTTTTCGAGGTTCTATCGTAGCCATTAATCTGATCATAACATTTGAGTGTTTGTTGGATCATTTCCAAAACCGTTGGATGGTTCAAGAATTTAATTAGGACCATCGCTTTGCGTAGTTCGAATTAGGTTCCTTGTTGAACATTGTATGGGATGGAAATATATTAGGCTCTGAAACATTTTGAGGAGAGTATAAAAAGGTTGAGAGTGACTTTTTACTCCCCTTCAAACTTTTCCCTCTCTGCATTCAAGTATAAGAGTTCATATGTTTCTCAAGCTTCACCGGAGTTTACCAACTTTCTCCTTTCAAGCTTTTTGTAAAGTGCATTTTCTTCATTTTCTTGTTTTTACTTTTACAAAGTTGGTGTTTTTCCTCTTTCATTACTTCATTTTTTATGTTTCCAATATTTGTACTGAAATGCATGAAGTTTTAGGATAGAAGGCAGAAGTAGGGTAATATGTAGCTGATAGAGGTGGTGGTTTGTGGTGGTTTTTTAGCATTTCTTGCGTAGAACGACAGTATGGCCACCACGAAACTTCCTTTTGGTTTGTCAACTGATGTTTAATAGACTATATACCACTAGGGTTTTAACTAATAACCACCGTGAGTTGCGTGGCGCCTCCATGAGTGGTGGTACCTTTTTTAGAAATGCAAACTTTTGATTTTATTTTTATATTGATTTGTGAGGACAATCTGACTCTTACTCACTGAAATCGAACTAATTGGAGAAGGAAGGGTTGATTCAAATGTCGAATCCACTTTTTTGCCTCTCCCTTTCAGGTTTGATATGGCTAACAAACATAATTAGATACTCCCCATGGAATTGGATGGCTCCTAGATAGGGGATGAACCCTTAGATACTACGAGTGTATACACTTATCAGGAGAACGTCGAGCTGCGCTTCGCCGATGTCGAATCCAACAGTGGGGAGAATTGGAAGATGTACCTGCCCATGAGGAATATTAGGATCTGTTCTCACTACCTGGAGAACATGATCTCCATGTATGCGGTCGTCTTTAAGGAATGGGCCCTCGTCATCCCTTTTAGGATTTTCAGAGGTATTCAAATGGCTCAAATTATCCCCTTCCCAATTGCATCCTAACTCATTTTCCTTCATTCACGCCTTTAAGCTGATGTACAAGTATCTAGAGATAACTCCGATCGTCACTTTCTTTTTCTCCATCTTTGTGCTGCAACGAGTGATAGAGAAAGGTGGGGGAAAAAGTTAGGTATCCCTAAGGTAATGGAAAAATTTATTCAGCATTTTCGTGATTCCATTTGGAGCATCAAGGACAGATACCACCTTGTTAGGCCAAAGAACGAGGGCACCTCGAACAACATTTTGAAGGCGGAGAGTCACATTCAGGAGGATGGCACTCTAGTCCCTAAACAAGTTCTCTCTTGCCCTCTGTACTGGTGCAAAGACCACTTTAGACTACTGTTGACAAGAATGGGAATGTGATGCAGAAGGTAACTTCTGTACCCAAGAGCGTCACATTAATACCCATGTTCTTGTGAAGTTATCAGATTTAAAGGGTCAGTTAGGTTATTTTTTTTGTACTTTTATGTCTTCACTTGACTGTTAGTGGCTTACTAATTCCTTTCGAATTTTTTGCTCTCAGGTTCCATGGTAGATTTACAAGAAACTATCAGGAGGTTGAGCAAGAATGGATCCCAAGATCGTGCTAGGATCAAGAAGAGGGACCCTTAAAGTCTCAACACCCTGCTCTCAGGTGCTATGGGTTCGTCTTCCCCTATGGTATCCCTGACCAACACATCAATGTTATACCCTAATTTTGGACCTAAAAATACTTGTTCAAATTTTTCTTTCATCTTTGATACATGTCTATTATTCTTGAACATTTACCAATTTGCTATTGTTTACACTGACATTTTACTCTGCTTTATCTCTCAATTTGGCTTTAAAAAATCTTTTCAATTGTGTATTTGTCCATGTTTTCTTGCATTTCAAGTCATCCAAAAATACTTTTCTTGCATTTTTAAGTCATTTGAATTTGTCTCTGATCAATTGCATCTTTCTCTGCATGTTATTTCAATATTGTTTGCAAAATTCATGAAAAAGGGCATTTTAGTCATTTCCTATGTTAAAATTTCTTTCAATCTTTGAAAAATTGTTTGAGTCTTTTCAACTGGTTTGAATAAGTCCTTATTTCAATTCTATGTAAAAATCCATTTCAAAAATTGCATTTGAAGTCATTTTGAGTCAGTTTAGCTCTTAGGGGCATTTTAGTCTTTTCATGTGTTAAAATTCTGTTTAAATTCTAAAATTTGCTTTTAATTTGCTGATATAAAGCTCTTGCTTTAATTCCCTGTTGAGAATCCATTTTAAAATTGCATCTGAATCATTTTTGAGTCGTTTTAGTCCCTAGGGGCATTTTGGTCATTTCACACGAAATTTTGGCAGAGAGAGGTTACTTTAAAGTACCTCATTTAAGTAATTGGTTCGTTTTAGTCTGTTTTATCATTTTTTAACCGTTTCACTTTACGTCATTTTCCGTTTACCAATTTTAATTCATTTTATTTTAATTTTTATTTTAAGTCCTAAAAATTCCTAAAATTGCATTTTAGTCCTTTTAGTCTTGTCATTTGCATTTGGGTCCTTTTGTTTGTTCATTTTGCAGATTTTTTGTCCAAGAGTTAGTTATGCCACGTGGCAGTGTCTTATTGGTCCAGATTGCACAAGTGGCAGCCTATAAAAGGCCACTTCATCAGTCAAAGTCACTACCACTATTCACTTTCTTACAACTCAGCAGAAACAAGTCCCTTTTTCTCTCTCCACATTTTTTCAGATCAAAGAACCAAGAAGCTCAAGAACAAGATGAATATCGCATGAATCTGCATGAATATTCATCTTCAACCGCAATAAAATTCCAGAAATCACAATCACCAAAACCAATTCCAACCCTGTTCCTCATTGATTCATCATCACCAGTTCAGATTCACCGCTGAACCGATTCAAAATTCATCACAATTCCTTCGAAAACCTAATATTCCAGGTCCGAATCCAGCTCAACGAACAACAACACTCAATCACAAATTCGTAACCGAATTCGTGAACAAGAGAAAGAAGGCGTTGCAAACTCAACTAGATCGAGACCGATTCAAAAACGTGGAAAAGGAACAATCATCAAGTGTTCAAGGTCTGTAACAACAACAACAAAGCAAGCGCGTCTGAGTTTAGATCCGAAGCAACGGAAGAAGAAGGAAAATCAAAGAGGTAACACTTTATCTCCCCCTTCTTTTCCGATCTGTTCATATGTGTTCATGATAGAGTTAGTTTAGATGTAGATCTGGTGTGTTTGGAGTGTTTTCGACGAAAAATATTGGTGGATCCGAGAAGAGGAGAAGAAGAAGAGTGATTTACGTAAAAAAAAATTTAAAAAAATTAGGTTAAGCCTTCCGACGCGGTGGCGCCGCCGCCGGAAACCGGCCGGCCGCCGCGTCGGAAACTTCTGTCTTCTTCTTCTCCGTCCAAGTAGTCCTAGAGAGAGGGGAGAGAGTTTGCAGACTTTTAGAGAGAGAAAGAGAGGTTTGGAATGAGGGTTGAACCGGTTTTCTTGCTTATATACACTCTTGAACCGGTTCAACCCATGGATCAACCCATGCCTACCCCACCAACCCGATCCAGTGGCCACCTGAGGCCCAACTGCCTTGCCTGCATGGCTTTCTGCTGTGCACACCCCCTTTTCCTTGTGTATTCTTTATTTTTTTGCTGTTTACACCCCCTGTTTGGTCAATTTTTGTACAAAAATGTTCTAAAAATTTGCAAGGCTTTTCTTGTTAATTCTAATTGTTTTTTGTATTAGTGCATGATTAATTTGGATTCTAAAAATATGTGAAAAAATATTTGTTTGTTGTTAATTCATTTCTTTCCAATTCTTGATAAAATCTTGTTAAAAACTTGTGAAAATTTTAGTGAGTCCTTATTGTGATTGTATTGATGATTTAGTTTTGTCTAATGTGAATTTTGTATGCTAAAAAATGGATAGAGAAATGCATGAATAATTGTTTGTGATTTGTGTTGTTTTGGTGCAATTTTGAAGAACTTTTGGTGTATGGTTTGTTTCCAATTCTTTTACTTATGATAGTGGTTAGTTGTTGAGTATTTTGGAGACCTTGTTTAGTGTTTAAATTGAAGTATGTGGTGCTGTTTTTGGATGTGTGATAATTGGTTGCTTAGTTAGCAAGTTACTTGTTATGTTAATGTGTGATTTAGTGCAAAATTGGCTTAGTAGTATACTATGATTCCTTGACACATAATTTCCTTGTAACACTCACATTGGGGCTGAACCTAAAAATCCTTGAAAAGTGTCAAAATGTGAGAGTTATAGGACTTGCATTTGCCTTGGAATTTTGGTGTTTTATTAAGTGCATTTTTGCCACTTTTTGTTTTTTTACCATGTTGATATGCTTTATTTTCTTGCCACTTTTTTCTACTATTCAATGCCTATTATTACTAACCCTTTGTTCATTGTTTCGTAAGCATCTCACATCATATTTTCATCTTTTATTTCTTGCACTTCAATTTCTTGCATATTAATTTTTCCCAAGGCTTAGGATGTAAAGACTTAGGAATTTTGTACTATTTTTCTTATGCTTTTACTTTCTTGCAAGACCATAGAATGTATCTAGGCCAATGATGTAATATGGACTATGGACTCTAATGATGTACACCGACACAAGCACCGACACATGCACACACATCACATAGATAGCTTTAGATGTATGCTTAGGATATGCATGTTAGATGTATGTTTAGAATTGCATGTTTAGATGAATGCTTAGGATTTATACTTAGAAAAATTCTTTTTTTCAAAAAAACTTAAACAATATCACTCAAATCATTTTTCACAATAAACCTTGGGATCAAAATCCCATTGTATTTTTCCTTTCATTTTCTTAATCAAAATTTCAATGAATCTTAATCATACTTTGACTTTCTTTTGCAAAATAACTAATTCAACCTCACAATTTCACAATCTTATGCCCTTGAGGCCTCTCCCTCTCATTCTTAAAATTCCAATTTTCAAACTTAAAATCAACCAACAAAAACAAAAACATTTTTGGAAGAGAACTACGGTGGATTTGATCCCTTAAATGGGTACGTAGGCAAGGAACAAAATTCCTTCAATTCAAGTAAAATAAAAATTCAAACACATTCTTCTCCCTCCAATTCTTCACTTAGAAACTCTTAGGTTTAAATAAACACTTTCAAATAACATTTAAAAATAAAGCGCGCACGTAGAAATTAAAGACAGTTCCTATAGGATACTATAGTCGTTATGGGTGCCTAACACCTTCCCGTAGCGAAAACAACTCCTGGACCTCGATTCTCAAGGGTTTTGCTTATTTTTTCCCTTCCCAAGAAAAAATGAGATATCACCGGTTAAATAGGTTCAAACGTAATCAATGTTTGACACCTGAAAACCAAGATAAAACAGCTGGCGACTCCGCTGGGGGCATTCGAGAGTTACGCCTAGTCTTTATTTCCACGCTTGCGCTTCGTTTTTACTTGCTTCTTTTACTTGCTTCCTTATGTGAATAAATGTTTAATTTCTTGCAAACGTGTGGGGTGAGAATATCAAAAGTCCTTCACCCGGGCTGAGTAAACTTAGGATTTAGGGGGGATATAATCGACAATTCATTCCGAGGGTTGCCTCGTGTATTGGATTATGCGATCAATCCCACATAGCTGAGGCATTTTGGGGGTGATGTTGTCGACGCGTGTTGTCGCGTTTAGGCACTTTACTTCTAATTGTTCTATGACGCTATGAACCGTATATAACCAAACCCATCCATGGCCATTTTCTAGGACGTAGTGCGGAGGCTAAACCGAGTGTTGTCTCGAGTCTTAGTCGTCACGTGATACTACACTCAAGTTAGACCTTCTTACGCATAATCATGGAGCGAGTGTTGTCTCGTGACACCGTGATATACGTCGGAGAGGTTGCAACTTGGGAACCTTTTTAGAACCCGGTTACTATTATCCTAAAGCCTTAGTTTCACCGGACACCGTGTCCACCCACGACTTCTCAACTTTGAACTTCAACCCACCATGTTTTCTCCGAACTTGAACATAATCATGCATTCATGCATACATGCATACATGCATAAACTTTTTCCATGCATTGTTATCGAAGGGCTTAGACAAATTGAATTTGTAAACGTTGTAGGAATGGGGAAGACTAAATCCTACAAGTTCAAGGAAGTGGATTTGGCTAGTTTGAGAGATTTGGCACTCAAGATTGAGGATCCGACTGGTTTCCGACATCGTTACGGGGCTTTAATTACTATTCTCCAGAGTAATGTGGATGAGAAGCTTGTGCACACTCTAGTGCAATTCTATGATCGGGAGTATCGGTGCTTTACTTTTCCCGACTTTCAGTTGGTGCCTACTCTAGAGGCTTATTCTTGCTTGATGGGTCTATCTATTGCTAAGGGGGTACCTTTCTCAGGACCTAAAAATCCTCCTACTCCATTGGTTATTGCTAAGGATCTCTATCTCAAGACCACCGATGTCTCCAAGAATCTTGTCACTAAGGCTCGTATCCGAGGGTTCACTTCGAAGTATCTACTTGAGAAAGCTAACCTCAAGACCACTTGTCAGGACACTCTTGAAGCTATTCTTGCACTCCTCATCTATGGGCTTATTCTCTTTCCAAATCTTGATGACTTCGTGGATATGAATGCTATTATGATCTTCCACTCCAAGAATCCGGTTCCTACTTTGCTAGCTGACACATACCATGCTATTCACGATCGTTCCGGCAAGGGTCGAGGATACATTCTTTGTTGTGTGCCTCTCCTCTATAGGTGGTTTATTTCGCACCTTCCGAAGTCTTTCCACGACAATCCGGAGAATTGGTCTATTTCACAGAGGATTATGGCCCTCACTCCTAATGAAGTGGTTTGGCTCACTCCAGCTTCTAAAGTCAAGGAAATCATCTTCGGTGGTGGGAAGTTTCTTAATGTACCTCTTCTTGGTACCCGAGGTGGAATCAACTATAACCCAGAGCTCGCCTTGCGACAATTTGGTTTCCCGATGAAAGAAAAGCCCATCAATCTTGCCACATCTCCCTACTTCTTCCACTATTCCAATGCTCCCACAGGAATAAGAGAAGATTTCATGGAAGCTTGGTCCAAGCTTCGGAAGAAAGAGGTGAAGCATATGGGTGCAAGGTCCGGTGTTGCTCATGAGGCCTATACACAGTGGGTGATAAACCAAGCTGAGGAGATTGGTATGCCCTGCCCCTCTATGAGATATGTGTCTGCATCTGTTCCTACCATGCCTTTGCCTCTACTACCACCTACTCAGGAGATGTATCAGGAGCATCTAGCTATGGAGAGTCGAGAGAAGCATCAGTGGAGGACTAGATACTATGAGGCTGAGAATTTGATCATGACTTTGGATGGAAAGGATGAGCAAAAGACTCATGAGGTCTTGACATTGAAGAAAGAGTTGGCTAAAGCTAGGAAGGAGATTGAAGAAAAAGATAGATTGCTTATGAGGGATTCCAAGAGGGCTAGGGGTGCCCGTAACTTCTATGCCCGATACTGCATTTATGAGTCTGAGTCTGAGGATGATGCTTCCACTTCTTATGCTTGAGGATTCCTTTTTCCTGTTGATTGTTTCCATTTGTTTATGTTGTTTTACATTTCAAAGTCTATCCCTTGGCTTAGCATTTCAGAGGGAATCGTCTTGTAAAACTATATGTTGGTTTCCTGTTTATGTTAGTTGTTGTTTAGTAATGTTTACAAGAGCTCCAATTTGTCTAAAACCCTTCGATAACATAAAAAGAATCTTTTTGCATATGCATTTACACATTTCATGCATCATATGCATTCATTGGTCACAAAAGACTTCTCTCGTGCTCATTGCCTCCTGGTTTTGTCCGCCGCAGTCTGAAAAGTGGCTCGTGCTCGCAAAGTTTACCAACCAGATAGAATTCATCAAACAAGATTTTACAAGAGAAGAATCATGGCTAACTTTGAAGAAGAAAATGCTCAGCTTCGTGCCGAATTGGCTGCTATGAAAGAAGACTTGGCTAAGGCTCATGACGCTATGTCCACTATGATGGCTGCACAAGAACAACCAGCCACATCTGTTCCAGTTTCTACTGAAGTGATTCCATCTATCCCACTGTCTACTGTGATGTCTGATGCTCGGTTTGTTATGCCCAATGGACGTCCCTATGGGCTCTCAGCTTTCTATTCTCCTAATACTGCTGCTGGTGTCTCTGGTTTTGCTGGTCAAGGACAGATTCCTATGACAACTTTTGCTGGTGCAAGTACTTCTATGCCTCAAGTGACTACTGTTGTTACCGACCCTGTTGTACACACTGTGCAACAGGTAATTGATGTTGATACTCCGCGTGGACAAGACCCTGTAATGGAGGCTATGAGACAACAGTTAAGAGAGTTAGCTGGAGAACTCCGTGAGGTGAAAGCTAACCGCGGGAACGGTGTTTCTGCTATGGCTCGTGATCTATGCCTGGTATCCCGATTTGAGGTTCCTAAGAAATTCAAAGTGCCAGATTTTGACAAATACAATGGGACTTCTTGTCCACATAGCCACGTCATTCGGTACGTTCGAAAGATGGCGAACTATGCAGATAATGACGCACTGATGATCCACTGCTTCCATGATAGCTTGATGGAAGATGCGGCAGATTGGTACACTGGCTTGAGCAAAGACAACATCCATACTTTTGAAGAACTTGCAGCTGCTTTTGAGAGTCATTATGAGTTTAATACCCGCTTGAAGCCGAATAGGGATTCTCTTAAGTCTTTGTCTCAGAAGTCAGATGAAACATTCCGTGAATATGCCCAGAGATGGAGAGGGGCAGCTGCCCGCGTTTCTCCTCGGCTTGATGAGGAAGAATTAACACAGACGTTCCTGAAGACTTTGAAGAAGGAATATGTTGAAAGAATGATAGTCTCTGCTCCAAATAATTTCTCCGACATGGTTACTATGGGAACTCGTCTAGAGGAAGCTGTCAGAGAGGGTATTATTGTTCTTGAGAAGGGTGAATCCTCAACTAGCGCACCTAAGAAGTATGGTAATGGCCACCATAAGAAGAAAGAATCCGAAGTAGGGATGGTATCTGGTAATCAGTCTACACCTGCTAATGCTACTCAATTACCTTTACCCTACCAATACATGCAGTACTCTCAACATCCCTTCTTTGCGCCATTCTACCAACAATATCCTCTGCCATCGGGTCAACCACCAGTGCCCGTTAATGCCATTGCTCAACAAGTACAACAACAGCCTCCCGCTCAACAGCAGCAGCAGCAACAGGGTCCTCGGCCCAGGACTTATTTTCCACCTATACCAATGCGGTATGATGATCTGCTCCCAACTCTACTTGCTAAGGGACATTGTGTCACCAGACCAGGCAGGCCTCCGCCTAATCCTTTGCCTCCTAGGTTCCGACAGGATCTTACATGTGAATTCCATCAGGGCGCTCAAGGCCATGATGTTGAAGGTTGTTATGCTTTGAAATATGTTGTGAAGGATCTGATAGACAGAGGAAGGCTGACCTTTGAGAATAGTGTTCCTCATGTTCTTGACAATCCACTTCCAAACCATGCTGCGGTTAACATGATCGAGGCTTTCGAAAGAATTCATGTTCCTCAAGAGGATCCCATGTTGGATGTCCGCAATGTTGCTACCCCCTTGGTGCCGCTACATGTCAAACTTTGTCAGGCTTCTTTGTTCAATCACGATCATACTTCTTGTTCAGAATGTCTTCAAAATCCTATGGGTTGTGGTGTGGTGCAAGATGATATCCAGAGCCTGATGGATGACAAGCACTTGATTGCCAGTGATGTATGTGTAATTGTGCCGGTATTTCATGATTCTCCGGCTGAAAGAACACCTCCGACAAAGAATGTTGGACCTTTGGTGATCAGGTTACCTGGTCCAGTATCTTATGCCTCTACAAAAGCAATCCCTTACAAGTACAATGCAACCATGATTGAGAATGGGGTGGAAATGCCTCTGGTATCTCCAGCTACGGTTGATAACGTTGCTGGTGAAATTACAGCTCTGAGAAGCGGAAAAGTCCGTCCACCCTTGTTCCAAAAGAAGGTGGTTACACCTATCGCTACGATAACTCCACCAGTTGCTCCTTCTGTTGACAAGAACCCCGGCCCATCAGGCCAATCTATTGAAGAGTCTAATCTGGACGAAATTCTGAGGCTTATTAAAAAGAGTGACTATAAGATTGTTGACCAGCTGCTGCAAACTCCGTCAAAGATATCCATCTTGTCTCTACTCTTGAGCTCAGAAGCTCACAAGAAAGTGTTAATGAAGGTACTTGAACAGGCCTATGTTGATCATGAAGTCTCTGTGGATCAGTTTGATGGAATAGTGGGTAACATTACTGCTTGCAATAACTTGGGGTTTGGTGACGATGAACTCCCCGAAGCAGGGAAACATCACAACTTGGCTCTGCATATCTCAGTGCACTGCAAGTCTGACATGATATCCAATGTGTTGGTGGACACTGGATCATCCTTAAATGTAATGCCTGAATCTACACTGAGACAGTTAAGTCATCATGGAATTTCTCTGAGGGGAAGCAGCTATTTGGTTAAAGCTTTCGACGGATCTCGCAAGGATGTTCTTGGGGAAGTAGACTTGCCAATTACCATTGGTCCTGAGACATTTCAGATTACTTTCCAGGTCATGGACATCAATGCTTCTTACAGTTGTCTCCTCAGAAGACCGTGGATTCACGACGCTGGAGCAGTAACTTCTACTTTGCATCAGAAACTCAAGTTTATGAGGAATGGTAAGCTTGTCACTGTGCATGGTGAAGAAGCATATCTGGTTAGCCAAGTGTCATCTTTCTCTTGTGTTGAAGCAGGCTCCGCTGAAGGGACGTCATTTCAAGGCTTGACTGTTGAAGGTGCAGAACCCCGGAGAGCTGGTACTGCTATGGCCTCATTGAAAGACGCCCAGAAAGTTGTTCAAGAAGGGCAAGCTGCCGGCTGGGGCAAAGTGATTCAGATTTTGGAGAACAAGCGTAAAGAGGGCCTTGGATTCTCCCCGACCTCAAGCGTTTCAACAGGAACTTTCTACAGTGCTGGGTTTACCAATGCTATTGCTGAAGATGTTACAGAGAGTAGTTATGTGCCTACATTTGTTGTACCAGGAGGTACTGTGAGAAATTGGGAGGATATTGATGTTCCTTTAGTCATGCATGCTTCCATGTAATGTGTCTTGTTGCTCATGTTTTTGTTTTCAAAAATAACAATCCTTTCGCTCTGCCCAAGGCGAAAGTGATATCATTGTAAGGGCATGTTTGTTTCGGCATTGCCGTTATCAATAAAAGTTGTCGTCTTTCTCACGACTCTTTGTTTTTACTTTTTAGTGCCTTTTTCTTGGAAATAATGGTAATGCCAGAAAAAACCAAAACATCTGTATTTTCTTATTAATTTCAAAAATCTGCATGAAAAACTTTTTCTAAAATCATCCCAACCATATTATGCAGACTGAACCATAACAAACCCATTGAACACAGTGACCCTATGGTTCCTCCAAATTTTGAATTCCCTGTATATGAAGCTGAAGATGAGGAGGATGATGAAGAGATACCGTATGAGATCACTCGACTGCTTGAACAAGAAAGAAAAGCCATTCTGCCTCACCAGGAAGAGATTGAGCTTATCAACCTAGGTACTGAAGAGAACAAGCGAGAGATCAAGATTGGTGCTGCACTCGAGCCAGAAGTAAAAAAGAAGATTACTCAGCTTCTCCATGATTATCCAGATGTCTTTGCATGGTCCTATGAAGATATGTCGGGTCTAGACCCCAAGATTGTTGAACATCGGATACCGACAAGACCTGAATGTCCTCCTGTCAAACAGAAATTGAGAAGCTCTCGTCCAGACATGCTCTTAAGATCAAGGCTGAAGTACAAAAGCAAATTGATGCGGGTTTCCTCATGACAGCTGAATATCCTGAGTGGATTGCCAACATTGTACCAGTACCAAAGAAAGATGGGAAAGTTCGAATGTGTGTTGATTACAGAGATTTGAATAAAGCCAGTCCAAAAGATAACTTCCCATTGCCTCATATTGATGTGCTTGTTGACAGTACTGCTCAATCTAAAGTGTTCTCTTTTATGGATGGTTTCTCTGGCTATAACCAGATACGAATGTCACCTGAAGATAGAGAAAAGACGTCCTTCATCACTCCGTGGGGAACATTCTGTTATAAAGTGATGTCGTTCGGCTTGATAAACGCTGGTGCAACCTATCAAAGAGGAATGACCACTCTGTTTCATGATATGATTCACAAAGAAATTGAAGTATATGTTGATGATATGATTGTGAAATCAAGTGATGAGGAGCAGCATGTCGTGTATTTGAAAAAAATGTTTGAAAGATTAAGAAAGTACAAGCTGCGTTTGAATCCTAATAAGTGTACATTTGGTGTAAGATCTGGAAAGTTGCTAGGCTTCATTGTCAGCCAAAGAGGCATTGAAGTTGATCCTGACAAAGTCCGAGCCATCAGAGAGATGCCGGCCCCTCAAATTGAAAAGCAAGTCAGAGGTTTCCTCGGACGCCTGAATTATATTTCAAGATTCATATCTCACATGACTACTACTTGCGGGCCAATTTTCAAATTACTCAGAAAGAATCAGCCTGTTGTATGGAATGATGAATGTCAGGAAGCTTTTGATAGCATTAAAGAATACTTGTTGGAACCACCTATCCTTGTCCCGCCAGTGGAAGGAAGGTCCTTGATTATGTATCTGTCAGTGTTAGATGATTCAGTGGGTTGTGTTCTCGGTCAACAAGACGAGACTGGAAAGAAAGAACATGCTATCTACTATCTGAGCAAGAAGTTCACCGACTGTGAGACTCGGTATACGGTGCTTGAAAAGACTTGTTGTGCTTTAGCTTGGGCTGCCAAACGCCTGCATCATTATATGGTGAATCATACAACTTGGCTGATATCCCGAATGGATCCAATCAAGTACATCTTTGAGAAGCCTGCTGTTACTGGAAAGATCGCACGTTGGCAAATGTTGTTGTCTGAATATGATATTGTGTACAAAGCTCAGAAAGCAATCAAAGGAAGTATCCTTGCTGAGCATCTTGCTTGTCAGCCTCTTGATGATTACCAGCCGATTAAGTTTGATTTCCCTGATGAAGAGATTATGTATCTGAAAGCAAAAGACTGTGAAGAACCATTGATTAATGAAGGGCCAGATCCCAATAGCAAATGGGGATTGGTAACGCTTATGGTAAAGGAATTGGCGCCATTATTGTAACTCCACAAGGGCACCACATTCCTTTCACTGCTCGAATAACTTTTGAATGCACGAACAACATAGCTGAATATGAAGCATGCATCTTGGGCATTGAAGAAGCCATTGACCTGAGAATTAAGCACCTTGACATCTATGGAGATTCTGCGCTTGTTATTAATCAGATAAAGGGTGAATGGGAGACTCATCATGAGAAGCTGATCCCTTACCGTGACTATGCAAGACGTCTGTTGACATACTTTACCAAGGTTGAGTTGCACCATATCCCTCGGGATGAAAATCAGATGGCTGACGCTCTTGCTACTCTGTCTTCCATGTTTCGTGTAAATCACTGGAATGACGTGCCCGTAATCAAGGTGCAGCGTCTTGATAGACCCGCTCATGTGTTTACTATTGAAAATATGCCAGATCAAGCTGATAAAGATGTGAATGATGGAAAGCCTTGGTATCATAACATCAAGCAATTTTTGCAGAATCATGAATATCCACCTGGTGCTTCCAACAGGGATAAAAAGACCTTGAGAAGATGGGCTAGCAGATTCCTTCTGGACGGAGAAATCCTATACAAGAGGAACTATGACATGGTCCTATTGAGGTGTGTTGACAAACAGGAAGAAGAGAAATTGATGCATGATGTACATGACGGTACTTTGGGACCCATGCTTCGGGCCACACCATGTCAAGGAAACTATTGAGAGCTGGCTATTACTGGATAACCATGGAGCATGACTGTCACAAACATGCTAAGAGATGCCACAAGTGTCAAATTTATGCTGACAAGATTCATGTGCCTCCACATGCCCTCAATGTTATCTCTTCCCCATGGCCTTTCTCCATGTGGGGCATTGACATGATCGGAAGAATCGAACCAAAAGCTTCCAACGGACATCGTTTCATTCTAGTGGCTATTGACTATTTCACCAAGTGGGTTGAAGCTGTTTCCTATGCAAATGTGACCAAGCAAGTGGTTGTCAAGTTTATCAAGAATAACATCATCTGTCGATACGGTGTTCCCAACAAGATCATCACTGATAATGGTTCCAATCTGAACAATAGCATGATGCAAGCTTTATGTGAAGAATTCAAGATTGAACATCACAACTCTTCTCCTTATAGACCCCAGATGAACGGTGCAGTTGAGGCCGCTAACAAGAACATCAAGAAGATTGTTCAGAAGATGGTCACTACTTACAAAGACTAGCATGAGATGCTACCTTTTGCCCTGCATGGTTACCGTACTACGGTACGCAGTTCAACCGGGGCAACTCCTTTCTCTCTGGTATATGGTATGGAAGCAGTTCTCCCTCTGGAAGTGGAGATTCCATCTCTTCGAGTGATCATGGAAGCAAAATTAACTGAGGCTGAATGGTGTCAAAGTCGGTACGATCAATTGAATCTGATTGAAGAGAAACGTATGGATGCTATGGCTCATGGACAGTTGTATCAAGTGCGAATGAAGAATGCTTTTGACAAGAAAGTCCGACCTCGAGAATTCAAGGAGGGCGAACTTGTATTGAAAATAAGGATAAGCCAACAACCCGACCCAAGGGGCAAGTGGACACCTAACTACGAAGGTCCTTATGTTGTCAAGAAAGCTTTCTCTGGTGGTGCTTTGATCCTTACACACATGGATGGTGTTGAACTTCCGAATCCTGTTAATGCCGATATAGTCAAGAAATACTTTGTCTAGAAAGAAAAGAACAGCGTGGTAGGTCGAAAACCCCAAAGGGCGGCCTAGGCAAAAATGCGCTTCCCGGTGGATCGAAAACCCGAAAGGGTGATCCAGGCAAAAGTTAGGGACAAAAAAAATGAATATGAAAGAGCTGGCTGAGATTGTACGCAACTCAGGCAAGAATGAGCGCCTCGATGAGCCGAAAACCCGAAAGGGCGGATCATGCAAAAATGAGGTTGATAATAAAAAACAAGTAACTATATCTGGCAAACCACCATCACTCTTTGGGGCATTTGCAGCTGTCAATGATCGTCTTCATCAGAGGCTTCCGTACTTGTGAATTCAAAATTTCTATGAAATGTAGCGGTCATCGTGTTCAATGTACCACCAACCAATAAAATTACCATTTTCCAAGCTTTGTAAATCCGTGGGGTTATGCCTTTGGCTAATTTTCACTCTTCTACATCAATTTGAGCATGTGCTGTTGTTTGAAACTCGACTTTTTCTTTCTACTTTCAATGCTATATACAAAATATTTCCTTTCTATTTGATAATGCCAATGTCTGAAACAAATATCTTTTAAAATTGAAAAATCTTTTCCTGTCTATTTTGAAAGCAAACCTGAGCAACAGGGTACATTTCAATGAAACATGCATGAATAAATAAGTGTCAATGTCTATTTCAATACATGTTACGAGCAGGTTACTCCTCAGGATGATCTGTGGTCAATGGCAAGAATGAAAAATGAAAAAATGAAAATAAAAAGCTCGTTAAGTTGAAAACCCGAAAGGGCGGCTTAGGCAAAAAAAAAAAAGAGCACCCCGCTGATTGACAACCTGTGAAGGCAATTCAGGCAAAAATGGGGCAATAAAAAGAATTTATACCCGGTGAATCGAAAACCCGAAAGGGTGGTTCAGGCGAAAAATGGGATTGAAAAATGAAGAATAAAAGAACGAAAGAATGAAAAGCATTGACCACAGATGCGAACATCCAATGTTTACCCAGCACTGACACGCCTAACAACGGCGACCTGTATCAAAGAATCTTCCAAGGTTCCCTCCTCTACAAGTTTATTGCCCTCAACCATGGTTTCGATACGTCTCTCAATGACGGTCTCTCCAAAGAGGATTCCTATGTGAATATGTTATAGCACGAGCCACTACGTGCCCAACCTTCCAATGTTTTGTCTGTCTCTGTGAAACTTCTCTGTCAAACTACAAACCAATCATGCATTTCAAGTATTCATACATGCATAATCACGCATTTTATGTGCTCATACATTCAATAATCTTGTTATACCATACATACATGTTGCATTCCCGATTTCAATTTCCAACTCAACTCAATCTTCACTTTCAAACTCAACTCAGTCTCCAATTTCGATCCAATCTCAATTTCAATTCAATTCAATTTCAAATGTCAAATTCAAACTCAATCTCAACTTTCAATCCAATTTCAATGTCAATTTAACTCAATTTAATTCCAATTTCCAATTCAATTCAATTTCAACTCTCCAATTCAATGTCTATGTCTATGTCTCTGATTAATTTCAATTTTCAATCTCTCTTTCAATCTCAAACTTTCAATTCAATGTCTTTATCAATGTCAATTCACTCTCAATTTGCTTTTGGGCCAACAATAATGGTCATGTCTATTTTCAAATCAGGTCAATGTCAATTTACCCTCAATTTGTATCTTGTTAAATCAAACTTCCAATTTGTATCTTGTTATGGGTCAAGTGGCTAGTTCGATCCAAAGAACAGCTTGTACCTGCTTATATTCCTATGTTTCCGCTCAAACGGCAAGTTCGATCCAATGAACAGTTTGTACCCTTGCTTATGTTTTGTTATCGGTCAAACGGCAAGTTCGATCCAAAGAACAGTTTGCACCTACTTATATGTCGTGGTATTGATCAAGCGGCAAGTTCGATCCAAAGAATAGCTTGAATCTACCCTTTGTCTATATCTCCGATCAAGTGGCAAGTTCGATCCAAAGAACAGCTTGTATCTGCCTATATGGCTATGTTTTTAATCAAGTGGCAAGTTCGATCCAAAGAACAGCTTGTACCCATCTCTTGTTTGTATTTTTTGGTCAAGTGGCAAGTTCGATCCAAAGAACAGCTTGTACCCATCTCTTATTTGTATCTCTCGGTCAAGTGGCAGGTTCGATCCAAAGAACAGCTTGTACCTCTCTTTTGTCCCCTGGTTTGTCTACCCTGTCAATGTCTACCTAAATCCCCAGTGATATGACATACTCTGTAGACTCCAGTTTGTTCGTCTTGCATTCATAATCAAAATGTTGCATGGCATTCATATTTTTGAAAATCTGAAAGCGTATTTTTATGTCCAAAAACAGTGCAAATATTAATATTTAAGTATCTTCGTCCCGTCAAATCAAAGACTTCGTCTCTTGACCCTCCGGACAAAGAAACTTAAATAGGGGCAGCTGTTATACCCTAATTTTGGACCTAAAAATACTTGTTTAAATTTTTCTTTCATCTTTGATATATGTCTATTATTCTTGAACATTTACCAATTTGCTATTGTTTACACTGACATTTTACTCTGCTTTATCTCTCAATTTGGCTTTAAAAAATCTTTTCAATTGTGTATTTGTCCATGTTTTCTTGCATTTCAAGTCATCCAAAAATACTTTTTTTGTATTTTTAAGTCATTTGAATTTGTCTCTGATCAATTGCATCTTTCTCTGCATGTTATTTCAATATTGTTTGCAAAATTCATGAAAAAGGGCATTTTAGTCATTTCCTATGTTAAAATTTCTTTCAATCTTTGAAAAATTGTTTGAGTCTTTTCAACTGGTTTGAATAAGTCCTTATTTCAATTCTATGTCAAAATCCATTTCAAAAATTGCATTTGAAGTCATTTTGAGTCAGTTTAGCTCTTAGGGGCATTTTAGTCTTTTCATGTGTTAAAATTCTGTTTAAATTCTAAAATTTGTCTCTGAGTCTTTTAATTTGCTTATATAAAGCTCTTGCTTTAATTCCCTGTTGAGAATCCATTTTAAAATTGCATCTGAATCATTTTTGAATCGTTTTAGTCCCTAGGGGCATTTTGGTCATTTCACACGAAATTTTGGCAGAGAGAGGTTACTTTAAAGTACCTCATTTAAGTAATTGGTTCGTTTTAGTCCGTTTTGTCATTTTTTAACCGTTTCACTTTACGTCATTTTCCGTTTACCAATTTTAATTCATTTTATTTTAATTTTCATTTTAAGTCCTAAAAATTCCTAAAATTGCATTTTAGTCCTTTTAGTCTTGTCATTTGCATTTGGGTCCTTTTGTTTGTTCATTTTGCAGATTTTTTGTCCAAGAGTTAGTTATGCCACGTGGCAGTGTCTTATTGGTCCAGATTGCACAAGTGGCAGCCTATAAAAGGCCACTTCATCAGTCAAAGTCACTACCACTATTCACTTTCTTACAACTCAGCAGAAACAAGTCCCTTTTTCTCTCTCCACATTTTTTCAGATCAAAGAACCAAGAAGCTCAAGAACAAGATGAATATCGCATGAATCTGCATGAATATTCATCTTCAACCGCAATAAAATTCCAGAAATCACAATCACCATAACCAATTCCAACCCTGTTCCTCATAGATTCATCATCACCAGTTCAGATTCACCACTGAACCGATTCAAAATTCATCACAATTCCTTCGAAAACCTAATATTCCAGGTCCGAATCCAGCTCAACGAACAACAACACTCAATCATAAATTCGTAACCGAATTCGTGAACAAGAGAAAGAAGGCGTTGCAAACTCAACTAGATCGAGACCGATTCAAAAACGTGGAAAAGGAACAATCATCAAGTGTTCAAGGTCTGTAACAACAACAACAAAGCAAGCGCGTCTGAGTTTAGATCCGAAGCAACGGAAGAAGAAGGAAAATCAAAGAGGTAACACTTTATCTCCCCCTTGTTTTCCGATCTGTTCATATGTGTTCATGATAGAGTTAGTTTAGATGTAGATCTGGTGTGTTTGGAGTGTTTTCGACGAAAAATATTGGTGGATCCGAGAAGAGGAGAAGAAGAAGAGTGATTTACGTAAAAAAAAATTTTAAAAAAATTAGGTTAAGCCTTCCGACGCGGTGGTGCCGCTGCCGGAAACCGGCCGGCCGCCGCATCGGAAACTTCTGTCTTCTTCTTCTCCGTCCAAGTAGTCCTAGAGAGAGGGGAGAGAGTTTGCAGACTTTTAGAGAGAGAAAGAGAGGTTTGGAATGAGGGTTGAACCGGTTTTCTTGCTTATATACACTCTTGAACCGGTTCAACCCATGGATCAACCCATGCCTACCCCACCAACCCGATCCAGTGGCCACCTGAGGCCCAACTGCCTTGCCTGCATGGCTTTCTGCTGTGCACACCCCCTTTTCCTTGTGTATTCTTGATTTTTTTGCTGTTTACACCCCCTGTTTGGTCAATTTTTGTACAAAAATGTTCTAAAAATTTGCAAGGCTTTTCTTGTTAATTCTAATTGTTTTTTGTATTAGTGCATGATTAATTTGGATTCTAAAAATATGTGAAAAAATATTTGTTTGTTGTTAATTCATTTCTTTCCAATTCTTGATAAAATCTTGTTAAAAACTTGTGAAAATTTTATTGAGTCCTTATTGTGATTATATTGATGATTTAGTTTTGTCTTATGTGAATTTTGTATGCTAAAAATGGATAGAGAAATGCATGAATAATTGTTTGTGATTTGTGTTGTTTTGGTGCAATTTTGAAGAACTTTTGGTGTATGGTTTGTTTCCAATTCTTTTACTTATGATAATGGTTAGTTGTTGAGTATTTTGGAGACCTTGTTTAGTGTTTAAATTGAAGTATGTGGTGCTGTTTTTGGATGTGTGATAATTGGTTGCTTAGTTAGCAAGTTACTTGTTATGTTAATGTGTGATTTAGTGCAAAATTGGCTTAGTAGTATACTATGATTCCTTGACACATAATTTCCTTGTAACACTCACATTGGGGCTGAACCTAAAAATCCTTGAAAAGTGTCAAAATGTGAGAGTTATAGGACTTGCATTTGCCTTGGAATTTTGGTGTTTTATTAAGTGCATTTTTGCCACTTTTTGTTTTTTTACCATGTTGATATGCTTTATTTTCTTGCCACTTTTTTCTACTATTCAATGCCTATTATTACTAACCCTTTGTTCATTGTTTCGTAAGCATCTCACATCATATTTTCATCTTTTATTTCTTGCACTTCAATTTCTTGCATATTAATTTTTCCCAAGGCTTAGGATGTAAAGACTTAGGAATTTTGTACTATTTTTCTTATGCTTTTACTTTCTTGCAAGACCATAGAATGTATCTAGGCCAATGATGTAATATAGACTATGGACTCTAATGATGTACACCGACACAAGCACCGACACATGCACACACATCACATAGATAGCTTTAGATGTATGCTTAGGATATGCATGTTAGATGTATGTTTAGAATTGCATGTTTAGATGAATGCTTATGATTTATACTTAGAAAAATTCTTTTTTTCAAAAAAACTTAAACAATATCACTCAAATCATTTTTCACAATAAACCTTGGGATCAAAATCCCATTGTATTTTTCCTTTCATTTTCTTAATCAAAATTTCAATGAATCTTAATCATACTTTGACTTTCTTTTGCAAAATAACTAATTCAACCTCACAATTTCACAATCTTATGCCCTTGAGGCCTCTCCCTCTCATTCTTAAAATTCCAATTTTCAAACTTAAAATCAACCAACAAAAACAAAAACATTTTTGGAACAGAACTACGGTGGATTTGATCCCTTAAACGGGTACGTAGGCAAGGAACAAAATTCCTTCAATTCAAGTAAAATAAAAATTCAAACACATTCTTCTCCCTCCAATTCTTCACTTAGAAACTCTTAGGTTTAAATAAACACTTTCAAATAACATTTAAAAATAAAGCGCGCGCGTAGAAATTAAAGACGGTTCCTATAGGATACTATAGTCGTTATGGATGCCTAACACCTTCCCGTAGCGAAAACAACTCCCGGACCTCGATTCTCAAGGGTTTTGCTTATTTTTTCCCTTCCCAAGAAAAAATGAGATATCACCAGTTAAAAAGGTTCAAACGTAATCAATGTTTGACACCCGAAAACCAAGATAAAACAATCAACACAGGCTGAACAACTAGTTTACTTGCAGCAGACGATAATTGATATGAATGATCACCCTTCTAAGGGGATACAGGTGGAGAACACGTCAAAAGGAAAAAGGCGGAGGAATAAAGGTGTGATCGACACTTCTCATGGCCTAGTTCAGACCCTGCCCAACCTCTAGTCCAATCCGAATAAGTTTGGATTCCTAAACCACCATACGTTAGAATGATTCCGACCTGGGACAAGCTGGAAGGAGCCATGTATGATAGAGGGGATAATAGGGGCGGTGAAGGCATTGAGTGTGTCCATTGCCTTAAACAATGTCGAGAATTAGGACAAGGATCGTGCTTGTGGTCTGCTCAAGGAAAAGACTAGGTAGGTTGGCAAGGTGGCCAAGCTGGAAAATGACTTTACCAACTACAAGGACAAGTATCAGATTCAAGTAGGTTTGGTGATAGAAAATGATGAGAAGGACATGAAAATCGATTCCTTGAAGAATAAAGCTTAGGAAGACCTTCAAACAATCGATGACCTACGAAACAAGCAGAAGGCCCTTTATGGCGAGAAGAAAAGTTTGGAGGACGCTTTGAAGGTGGCTAATGCTCGGGGTGAGAATGAGCCGGAAAAGCTTGCTGACTTGGACTATGCAGGACTTATAACCAAGGTCAAGCAACTGGAAAAGTTTTTGTTGGAGGGTGCTCACCATGGTTTTAACAATGGTGTGGCCCAAGTAAAGGCGATTATCTACTGCAGGGGTCCACTTTTTGAAGGAAAGTATTGATGGAATGTTGTTATCAAATAGATCAAGGATGAAGGTGAGGGATAAGATGACCATGCCAGCCCTAGATGGCCATGTAATTTTTTTTTCTCTGGGATTTGTAATATTTGATGTAATCGACCGTAATGCTCATAACATTGTGTTGCCCTTCGTAGCTTACACCTATTTTTGTACAATCTAAATTTCTTGTTCTTTTACGTTCCATTTGCTTTGTATTTATAGTACTTTAAAGCGCTATAAAATCCGCCACTATTGCAAGTGTACCCATTTTAATAGTGTTTTCTTCAAAGGGCTATTGTAGTATACATTTTGGGGCTTTCAAAAAGGTATTTTAAACAGGATCTAGACCAGTGTTTAATATCGTTTCCTTTAAAAGTGCTATAATAAGATGTATTTTTTCATAGTGTTTTCTCTACAAAGTGATGGTTGGATTAGGAAAGTGTAGCAAATCATTTACCAAGTAATAAAGTGATAAGTAGAGTATCGTATCCACAGGGATTGTCATTTCGTCTAAAAATTCGTGTTACTTATTTTTGAACAATAAAATAATAAAAGATTGAGAGGAGGTAATTGGAAAAAAAAAGACTGAGAAGTGTTTAGAGGGTTGTATGATAGATAAAGTTTTCACCATCACTGTTGATAATGCTAGTTCAAATGATCTATGTAACACCCCGTTTTCCCAACATAAAAATTTCTTAATAAAATCAGAGTAATTCATCGTAAACGGAATATCACACTTCTTGAAAATCATAAATGAATAAATAATAATTTATCCTTCGAAAATTCAATCAACAAAGTACTTAATATCTTGTAGCGGAATTATTCAACATCCAAAAATAGTCTTTGGCACATAAGGCCTCATCATAAAAGTCTCATAAATAGTCTAAAACATCGTGATCAGTTCAATCCAACAACTTCATTAAAAATCTCATAAAACAATACGTAAGGAATAGAAAACAATGTCAAAACTCCCATCTCGTTACGTATCAGAGCACCTAAAGACACACTTGTGAGGAGTCCACTCACGACCACACCTAATCTTGATTACCTGCAAGTTACCCATACGAAGAGCAACATTTTCAAGCAGAAGGGGTGAGATTCACAAAACAATAATATTAAGCATATAATTCAACAATTATATCTAACATCTTAAACTTCATTAACTAGTATCATTACTCTCCCTACATTAGTCATAAACATCATCACATGTCAACAATAATATCACAAACATCATCACATATCATCGACATAATAATCATGAACATCTTCATATATCATCAAACATTAGTCATAAGTATCATCATATATCATCATCATAATAATCATAAACATCACATATCATCTTAATCATAAACATAAACATCATATATCATCATAATCATAACATCATATATCATCGTATATCATAACCTCATATATCATCGTATATCATAACATCGTATATCATCTTAATCATAATTCATCATTAGATACTTCATCAAACATCACAACTTAACGACTTGACTCGACTATGCAACTCTTTCGTCTTAAATCATCTTGACTCGACTATGCAACTCTTTCATCTTAAATCATCTTGACTCGACTATGCAACTCTTTCATCTTAAAACGTCTTGACAATGCAAATGCATGTGGTACCATTCTAGGGCATAAGCCCTCGTCGCTATTGAGCATAAATAGGCTCCCAGGGCTTGAGCCCTTGTCACTTTTCAGCACAAGGCTCCAGGGCTTAAGCCCTCGTCGCTTTTGAGCAAATGCTCTAGGGCTTGAGCCCTGGTCGCTTTAAATGAGTATGAATGGACTCAACATCTTACATCTTAGAAACATCATGAACATCTTATAACTTCTTAACATCTTAACATCTTGACAACATAACGTCTTAACAACTTGAAGACTTCATAACGACTTGACGACTTAACAACTTCAACGACATTGACAAACAACTTACAACTTTGAAGACATTGACGACAACTGTGGTAACGACAACGGCAACGACTTCACATCATAATTTCATATTCATCAATCAAAAACAACGTCATATAACATCGTGCTTAAACATCAACAATTCATCATATAACATCGTATTCAAACATCAACAATTCATCATATAACATCGTATTTAAACATCAACAATTCATCATATAACATCGTATTTAAACATCAACAATTCATCATGCATCTTTGTAAAAACATAATAAATTATCCACAATATATTTTCATGTCAAACCAAAGCTACTGGAAAGATATCACAATTATCAACAACTTTCATGTTTATACCAAAGACTAATTCAGAACAGAAACATGTGAAACAGACGCAAAAACATGAAACAGAGAATGATGTCACTGTACAATTTCGCTAAGATCTCCTTGGAGTATTTTCATCATAACTCAGAAATTAAAAGTCATTTTCACGTCAAACCAAAGCCACTGGAAAGCTAACAAAATTATCTAAAACTTTCATGTTTACACCAAATGCCAATTCTATACCGATCAATACCAGTTTTCGTTTTAAATTAGGAAAAGTTGTGCAGAAAGTCCATAAAAATTCACTGTGACATACCTACGTGCAGTAATTTGACCATAACTCAAGTTCTATAAATCATTTTGACACCATACCAACGACATTAGAAAACTAACATCCATACCTACAACTTTCGTGTTCACACCTAAACCCAGTTCGGAACTTAAACTTGTCAAACTGAGACAATAAAAATGCGCTTTGCACACTGACAGCAAAATCGCAGTTCAGCTGCGATTTCGCCTTGGGGAAATCTTTTCGACTCCGTTTTTGATCCAATACTCTCGAAACTTGACCCTAATCATTACCCTATGATTACCCTATCATTAGAACACTAATTATTCATCAACCTACTGTATGCAAATTCAAAGGGTTCTCAAATCTATTAACAACCTATTACAATTCTTAAACCTAATTCTTAAACTCACCGACATCTCATCCAATTCCATGGTTCTAACCTCAAAACTACATCCAATAATCATCCTATGGATTATCTAAGGTCTGTACACAGTTTCTACATCAATCTAACAACTTTTCATCGGTTAATCCTCAATTCTTCACTTAAAACCCTAATTCCTCAATCCTCACAAACTCTTCCTACAACTCGTTAAATCTAATCATTATAATCATACACATAATAGTATTGAATGCTAGTCTCACCCTTACCTTAACAATTGATGCAGCCTCTTCTCTCTTCTCTTTGTCTTCTCTTCTCTTCTCTCCTTGTTCTCCTCTTTTCCAAAAAGCGGTTTAACGTAAAAACTCTTTCTAACCTAAGCTTCCTTATTTATAACACTAAATACTCTTCCTAAATCTGTTTAGGCTCAATAACTCTTTCTTCTTTCTATTCTAACCCTCAAATCTACTTACTCTAATAATTCGCATATTCTAATAAATAATAGAATAAATCCACTTAATAAAATACCAACACCTCACATATTTAAAATAAATCACATAAATAGAGTCTAACTTAATAAAAATAATTAAATATCAAAGTGGGCGTTACAATCTAGCCATCTCTTACCTGAAAAATAGAATGGAGGATTGGAATTCACATCCAATAAAAGTGGAGCATTTACATGTTAGGTGTTGTGCCCACATTCTTAACCTTGTTGTAGGTGATGGGTTGAAGTTAAAGGACATGCATTCTTCAATTTCTAAAATTAGGAGTGTGAATCGATATGTTCGTGGGTCACCTAGTCGTTTGGATAGGTTTAAGATATCTATTAAAGAAGCAGGGATACAAGACAAGTTATAGTGCAATATGATTGTCCGATTAGGTGGAACTCCACCTACCTTATGCTTGAGAGTGCATTGAATTTCCAAAAGGCATTTAAGAGATTAGATGAGAAGTATGTTGAGTATGCGATGTTGGAAAATGGTGTTCCAAATAATGATGATTGGGATGATGCTAAATGTTTTGTGAAATTTCTGAAGTTATTTTTTGAAATCACTAAGAAGGTGTCATGTTCAACTTTTGTTACATATTGTACATATTTCATGGAACATTGTAAGATATTGGATGGATTCAATACTTGGATGGGATGTCACAAAGATGACCCAATACTTGCAAAGATGGCTATCAATATAAAAGCAAAATATAGTAAGTATTGAGGGGACGTCGCAAAGATGAATGAATATGTTGGTCGTCGTAAGTTCCAGTTTATTAATTGGGGATTGAATAATTATTATGATAAGACAGTTGTTGATTCTTTGTGTGATAAGGTAAGGGAAGCTTTAAACAATATGTTTGAAAGCTATAATCCTCGTCCTAATTTTGACATCTTGAACTGGTGGAAGGTGAATTCCACCAAATACCCTACTCTTGGTCTAATAGCTAGAGATATATTGGCTATGCCAACATCAACTGTTGCTTTGGAGTCTGCTTTTAGCACTGGGAGTAGAGTTCTTAGTTGTTATAGGATCTCTCTTACATCACACATTGTTGAAGCTTTAATTTGTGCACAAAATTGGTTAAGAATCACCTTTGTCAGTTGATATTGAGGAGCATTTGGAAGACTAAGAGAAGTTTGAAGAAGGTATATATGTATATTGTATACTTTGTTTTTAATAATGATTCTATTTTATTCAATTTCAAATATTTATTATGTCTATCTTTTATTATATTTGATATATTCTTAGAATTGGCTTTGATCCCACAATTGAATGAGGGACTTTTTGATGTTGAGTCTGATTAATAGACGTGCTTAAAAAAATAAATAAAGAAATGGTTATGTTCGATTTTTCATTCTTTCTAAATCTTTTTATTTGTTTTTAAATCAATTGATCTGACCAACAAATTGTTCAATTGTGATATGTAGATGGAGTCATAGACATGGAGACGACATGTTTAATTTTGGAGTCATGATGATCTGTTACTTTTGAACTTCAAGTTGTGTTCTTAAATGTTATTTTGGTATTATAATGTTATTTTGGATAAACCAATTTTGTTGTTACTGTCATTTTATTTTGGAACTTCAAGTTCTTTTTATGGATATTTAAAATTGTTTGGTACCGACAATATTTAAATTTGTTTGGTTATGGATTGTTATTTTTGGATGATGGAGTTAACCATATAACTTGTGTGGTAAGTACTGCTAGTTTAAGACAGGTGATACGTGACTATGTTAAAGGCAGATATATGCAAATCATGTATGGGTATATTGGATCAAAACGGCAAAATAATGTTTAGAGTCAAAAGCAATGTAATATTTTTTATCTCGCGGTAAACCGCATCAACCGAACCAATCCAAACTGCATTGGTTTGGTTTGAATGACTTTTTAAAAATCAATCGAACTATATTGGTTTGGTTTAGATGCCTTTTTAAAAATCAATCGACTAAACCAAATCGCATGTTTTTTTATCTCGCGGTTTGGATGATTTTTATGTTCAAAACCGAACTAAACCGCACCGCGAATATCCCTTCTAAATATGAATAATTTGTTTATATTTAATAGCTAGAAGCTTGTTGGATGTTAGTGGAAAACGATGTTGCGATCATATAATTAAACTATTTATTTTATATTGCTTTAGCTTTCGGTATAAGCATAAATAAAAGAATAAAAAAATCTCCAAACAAACAACATGTGAAAGAAATAGAAATGAATGAATTCGAAATATGAGACTCTGGCTATGGCTATGAATTAAATGATTCTGATTCTTTTTCTATATTAATAATAAAATAATAAAAAATTAAACCCCAACCATTCAGATTCTTCTTATTTTTCAGTCTCAATAATTTGTCTCAACTGTCTCAGAAAAATCCACAACAACCCATTATACCCTCTCCACTAAAAAAATCAATTTTTAAAATAAAATCAATTATTTTGCAGAAACAAAATAAATAAAATAAATTAAATTAAATTTTTCTGTTTTTATTTCTTGCAAGTTTATCTTAAAGTGGTTACAGAAAACTGTTTTTTCAGTTTCTGCTATTTTTTTTTTTTGGTTTCAAACCATTTTTTTTGTAATGTTTTCTATGAAAGCGTGTTGGTGAGTTTGAAGTGTTTTTTTTGTTGCTTAGATCTGAAAGAATGGAACCTCCTTCTGGAATTTTGGCTTCATTGTGGAGCTTTATTCTTTTTCTTCCTTTCTTCATTGGTCTTCTTCTTCTTGGAATCATCAAAGGTTAGAGTTAATTACTTGAATTTTCTTTGTTTGCTTTACTAGGAACTTGTACAAGTTGAAGTTGTTGCAATTCTAATGGAACTTTTTGACTTCATTGATTTTGCTTTGAATTTTGTTTGACTTGCTTAAATAGATTTTCAGTTATGATTTATTTTCGTGTTTTGTTTTGATTAATCTTTGAGTATGTATCACTGACACTTTACATTGAAGGCGTGTCTGGTATCTGACATGTGTCTGTGTGTATTGAAGGCGTGTCAGGTGTGTCTGGTATCTGACATGTGTCTGTGTGTCAGATACTAACACATGAGGTTACATACTTACATTCAAATATTTCATTTTCTCAAATTATTATTTGGTGTCGGCGTGTAAATATCAAGGTTGTGTCTGGTGTTTGTGTCGGTGCGTCGTAAATGTTAGAGATTGGTTGATGGATGCAATATTATAGAAACAAAGAATTATGGTATTGCAAAAACAAAAAAGGAACTTATATGTATCACAAAAATGTAGTGTTGACATGTTTGTTTTAAGGGAAAACCATGGAATTTGAACAACTTGTATATGCTTGTTTCGTTTTCCACAACAGATTATGCGATAGACAGATTCTCATGTGCCATGCTTACAAATTACAATACCTGAATAAAATTACATGTTGGATTTTGGTTGAGAGTTATGATTGTGACCAGTGAATCACTGACACGGATAATAATTTCAGAAAATGAAAGTAATTGAACGTAATCATATGTGTCGGTGTTAGACACCAGGCACATCTTTAATTTGAAGTGTAAGGGCTACATAGATTTTGACCCCTTACTAAGTACTTACCATTGCTTGAACTTTTGATCACTACAGGTGTCATAATCTGCCCATTGGCATGCTTAATAATATCAATTGGGAACTTTGGTATCATAATTGGACTTTGGCCAGTACATGCCATATGGAGTTATTACTGTGTTTTAAGGTGTTTTCCTTCACTGCCACTCTTTTAAGCTATTTTGTCGATCGATGCGGTTATCAAACATGTAATTACTAATAGTGATTCCTCTTACACACAGAGCTAAACAATTAGGACCTTCTCTGAAGAGTGTTATCTGCATATTTGTACTGCCAGTGCTGTTGACTATGTGGCCAATTCTCGGTATTTTTGGAAGTATTGTGGGTGGAGGGGTTTATGGATTGCTTCAACCAATATTTTCGACTATTCAAGCTGTGGATGAAGGAAAAGAGGACAAACTTCGTCACTGTTTTACTGTATGTTTTATTGTTATGTCATTAAAACGCTTGTTATTTCTGTTTATTTTTGTTGTCATTTGTTATTGAAATTGCATACTACTTCTCAGGATGGTACTAGGAGCACTCTAGAAAGGAGCTACATGATTGTTCAGGACTTAAAAGATGTTTGCTTCGTTTCTTACTTTTCGGTTATGGATGACCTGCGAAACAACGGACCTCCTGATAGTAAATACTACGAAATAAGGTGTTGTCATTTGGAAGCCTCTGTCATTATGTTATCATGTTTTTTAAACATTCTGTTAGAACTGGTATAACAGATTGAATTAAATCACCGAATAAGGAATTTTTTATTGATGGATTACACGGAACATTACGAGAAAGCAGAGTTGTGAATAAAACATTAAAACAGAGAGTCGTTTGTTTCAGGAAAGAAAGGAAAACTAGAATGGAAGTTACAACTGATTTTTACAACACAATGGAAATAACAAACAAAGAAAAGAGATAGTCTAATGTTACAAATCAATTCTTATCCAAGAGTTCGAGAGCTTGGTCTCTCCCTCCAACAACCACTCAATAACTATCCCATAACCATTTTCTCCTTTCCTTTCTATATTTCTAAAACAGAAACATGCATAACCTGCGTTATAGTCTGACACATTACTTGGAGTTTTTGTATTTGTTTCCGTCCAAAATTTTATCCTGCATGATTAATTGCTGGTAGTATTTTTCGCATACTTTGGTCTGTGTGATGAATATGGATCGGTTATCCTAGTTGTGTTTTGTGTTTGTAAAGATGTTGTGGATTGAATGGGTTACTTAACATATAAAATCATGTCAATCATTTCTAGCTGAGGATTATAGTTGAGTACTTTCTTTTGGTTCAAAGCTCTACTGTTTTTCCTTGCTTCATTCTTGAAGGGAGATTGTTTGTATGTCAGATTCTACACCTAGTTTTTCAAATTTTCACAGAAGATGATACCAACTTCACTAGTTTGCTAATTTGGGATATTGAAAATTGTGTCTTTTAAATTGAAACCAATAAAAAGAATAATTTCTGGCTCAAGTCTGAAAAGGATAAATGGTTTCACAAACTATAAATCAGTTTGATTTTTTTTTTTTTTTTTTTTTTTGCAAATAATCCTTTGAAAATCTAACCATTAAAATCCAAAAGAGGGCCCTACTGTTCTCTCTGTTTCATACTTTATCTGAGTTGGTCTGGGGATTTTAATCATGTATTATTTCCTGCCAAACTTAATAATAGCAATGCTGCTTGAGCAGATTTTAATGGAACATGTTGACACAAGGCATCGGTACCGGATAGAATCTTTAAGAATGACACATTTCTTTTGATGTAGAAATTTAAGTGTGAAGACTTTTATAACATATTGATTCTCTATCATGAAAACGATCTAGTCTCTGCCAAATTTACTTATTTTTAAACCAACATGGAGGAACCACGTGATAGTAATTTTTTAACTACTTTTCTTAGTTATGCTTTTTGTGTTCATTGCATCTTTGGTGTATGATAGATTTAACATGAGATTATCCAACTGTACATCTTCGAAAGAAAAATAAATAATTTGTGACGATGGTTATTAGTAACTTAAATGGCCATGCCAATATGTTGCTATGAAAAATAAATATTTTGTCGTCTAAACTTAGATGACTTATACTGTATGATCTTTTTTGTAATTGTAATGATTTTTCTTTATGCAGGCTGCTGTATCTTCCTGTTGCTTTGCTAGCAGCACTTATTGGAATAATAATTGATGTGCCAGTAATATCAACTGTTGCTTTATTTAAATGCCCTTACATGCTTTTCAAAGGGTGGCACCGATTGTTGCATGACCTCATTGGTCGTGAAGGACCTTTCTTGGAGACAATATGTGTACCTTTTGCAGGTCTTGCTATCCTTCTGTGGCCACTGGCTGTTGGTGGGGCATTTTTGGCGTCCATGTTATCAAGTTATCTTTTCGGTGCTTATGCAGGGGTTGTTGCTTATCAGGTAAGTTCTCATATATTTCCACCTTCTACTCGTACTACTGGTCATTATATCCAGTTATTGTGTTGTGGTTTTAAGTAGCAGTTATAGCGACACCAATAACGGTCATATATTAGGCGTAAGTGGCCGCTACAGTCTTGGTTATCAAAAGTTCCAGATTGCAGTGAGTTCTTTGCGGATCAATAGTATGACCGAAATTGAGGGGATCTGATACAAACTGACACCAATTAATATTGTTAAAGAGTCCCACATCAGATAAGAGATGGCCTGACAATGTGTTTATAAGTGGGGGCAATCCTCACATCATAAGCCGGTTTTGAGGTTGTGTTAGGCCCAACCACGATTTATAAGATGCTATTAGAGCCTCCTCCAAGATTGGCCCATCTGCTATTGTGCCACCCACCACTTATACCCACACTCCAAATGTTTAGTCCTCGGCACTAGGGGGGTGTTAAAGAGTCTCACATAGAAAGATTGACACACTGTTGTAGTTATAGAAAGGAATTTATAAGATGCTATTAGAGCCTCCTCCAAGATTGGCCCATCTGCTATTGTGCCACCCACCACTTATACCCACACTCCAAATGTTTAGTCCTCGGCACTAGGGGGGTGTTAAAGAGTCTCACATAGAAAGATTGACACACTGTTGTAGTTATAAGGGGGGTGTTAAAGAGTCTCACATAGAAAGATTGGCACACTGTTGTAGTTATAAAAAGGAATTTAAGGAAATATTACACAGAGACTGGGAATAGCGAGGTCACGGCTTCCTACCAAGCATTTGAGAACTTGGTCCTCACCCAAATAACAACTAATAACTCCTTGATAACCAACTATGCCTTGCCCCTTGCCTATTTATTCTTACTAACATCACACAATTGACAAACATAATTCAATAATAAAAAACATAACTGCAATATAAAAACATAACTGCCACAAAACTGTAAGTGGTCCTTAACAGATTGATTCATGTAGAGATGTTAAATGCTAGGGATGGCAATGGACCCCCAATTGGTAGGGTACTATAATGCCCGTCCCCATGCCCGCATTTGTAAAAATGTCTTTACCCGAGCCCATACCCTCATGGGGATCAACTTTATTGTCCGTCCCCATGCCCTATGGGCATCTAAGTGCCAATACCTGTGCCCATTACCCTCACTTTAACAATGAAAAGACAACAAAAAAACAACAAAATAAAACGTAATAATTAACAAATAATTTAGAAATGATTCAACAATTTGTATTTGAAACCATATGTATCCATAGTTGTCTAACGATAAAAACAAAACAACAAAAAATGGATGCACAAAAGAAGAGATGTCAATCAGTAGCATAAGAGAAAGAAGCAACAACAATGATCTTTTAGGTTTAGAATTTTTTTTTATTACAATTTAGTATTAGATTTAAATAATAATAAAAAATGTTTGCAATTAATCAACTTTAATGGTATATAAATTTAAATTATATATAATATTATATATGTGCGGGCTACGGGTGGGCTGGGCATTAGAGTGCCCATACCCGCACCCATACCCATTCAAATTTATGGGTAATTGCCCGAGCCCAGGCCCAGACCCATAAATGCGGCTATTTACCCTGCCCATTTTAGGTATTTTTGCGGGTGCCCAATGAGCTTGGGTCCAATTGCCATCCCTGCTAAAAACATAACTGCCACAAAACTTTAAATGGACTTTTACAGATTGATTCATGTAGGATGTTAAATGGACTGTGTTGTTGAATGCCACAACTGTGATGTCAATGTTTTGTGCAATATGAAGCCATTAAACATGCAAAGTGGATCTAGTGTGCTAGAACTGTGATGTTGATGTTTTGTTCATGTTGGATACACAGAATGATTTTTTTATTACATTTACCTGTTGCATTTTGGGTTGTTCAAAGAATATTGAACACTTTTCATTTTAGGCATCTGGTAGAAATAACTTCAATGTTGTACACTTGTTCAATTGTTGTCGCAGACTACCATGTGAACGATGCAAGTTTATGTACACTTGTTGCATTTTGGGTTGTCCAAGTTACATACGAGTTATCTGATTTTGGTTAAATGGAGTTAACTCAAGATTTTGACTACCATGTGTATGATGCAAGTTTATGTACAGATAGACCGACCTAAGATAACTACCTAGCTGACTAACAATAACAGAATCATAACTATAGTGACTAGGCATGGATATTCAGCATGGACTAGACTATGAACCCATCACAGTTAAATTTAAAAGGTTTCCTGTTGAATATTTACACTTTGTTATTTTGGTTTGCTTTAGAACCAAGTTTTAGTGTTGAATAATTTACTATGCACATAGCATTAAATTGTGTTTAGATGGTACAATGGATATTTCAAACATTATTTTTGTTTTAAATAAACAATTTTGACTCTGCGAGTCTAGTAGGTGGAGATTTCATGACTTCAATAAATAATAAAGCTCTCAAGTTGACAAACCTTGCAGGAGCTATTATCGTCGAAAATAATTAAAAAAAATTCACCTTAGGCAAGGGACTCTTTGTAGTATAGTACTGAACTGATTCTTTTTGAAATGTAGGAATCTTCTTTCTCTTTTGGCATAAATTATGCTATTGCAGCTTTGTCCATTTACGATGAATACGTTAATGATATTCTCGACATGCCAGAAGGAACCTGCTTCCCTAGGTTTGGTTCTACTTCCCTATATTTATCACTAAAACTTGCAGTGATTCTTTTGTTTAACGTTTTTACACATTTGATATTTGATAGGCCTCAATACCGAAGAAATGTAGATTCAGGACTCAGAACTTCTGAATCAGCTTCTGTTTCAAGGCCTAGCTCCTTCCGAAAGGCACCTTCTCGCTCATCTTCAATAAAAAATACTAATATTGTCGAGTTGAAATCACTTGAGGTATTCTTCGTAATATTGTGTCTAGTGATGCATGACTCAGATATCACCTTTGTTCCTTTGGATCCGTACTAATCAATATTGTTCATGATATTGTGTAGCTGTTGGATGGATTATTCAAGGAATGTTGTATTGTCGGGGAAAAAATGATTTCTGAAGGTCTGATTACAGGCAAAGACATAGAAGAAGCAAAATCCAGTAAAGGGAGTAATGTTATTACTATCGGTTTGCCTGCATATTGCCTACTCCAGGGACTGTTGCGCTCTGCAAAAGTAAATTCCGAGGGTATATTGATTAGTAAGTGAATCTTTTGACCCCTTGCGCAGTTCTTGTTTTCTTTCCTTTCCCCTCTCCCTCTCAAACATTTGAGGGTTAAATATATTTTGGTCCGTGTAAAATTGGCAAAGTTTGTTTTTCAATTCCCACACAAGTTTCATTCGTTTTTAGTCTCTAAATAACACAAACTTTATGCTTTTAGCCCCTGAGAAGAGACAAATGAAGGATTGCACACTATTTTCTGTTAAATGTAAGAACTGAAAACAGAAATTTTTTAGAGGGACTACAATCAATTGATTTTGTAAGGATAAAAAAATATTTGACCCTTTTATACTATTTTATATTCTTTCTTCTATCTCGTTCCCTTGTCCTTTTTTCTTTTCTTTTTCTCATTATTTTCTTTTAACCTTCTTGAACCCTTTTTATTACTTGTTCAATGTAGATGATGATACTGAACTAACTCCCTCGAACAGACCAAGGGAGAAATTTTTTGAATGGTTCCTCAATCCTCTTTTGATCATTAAAGATCAAATTAAAGCTGAAAATCTATCTGCCTCAGAAGAAGACTACCTCTGCAAATTAGTTCTCTTGAGGGGTGATGCAGAGAGAATAAAAAATTCATGTATTGGCCCGGGCCCAGAATCTGAGGTCAAGCGTGCCGAACTCGATGCTCTGGCTAGAAGGTACTTTTTAAATCAAATGCTTGTTAATTACTTTTATCCATTTTTATCTCCATCTTTTATTAAAAAGAAAAAAGGTGCTTTTAGTCCCTTCGCATTGACAGGCCTGTTTGGATCGACTTATCTACTGTCATAAGCACTTTTGAGAATGTTTAGGAAAAAAATATAGAAACAACTTATGACATGTCCATAAGTTGTCAGCTTATTTCCATAAACCATCCAAGATAGCTTATGAAAACAACAAATAGTTTATATGAAAACGGTTTGATTTTATTTTATCTTTTGTTGTAGAATCAACTTATACATAAGCACTTATATGCTAGAAGCATCTTGTTTTTGTAAAATGTGAGGACTAAAATGAATGGATAACATCTTAAAAAAAACTACTCTAAGAAAAATAGATATTTTAGGGACTAAAATCATGGTTTTAACGCTACTTTTAAGGTCCTCAGGAATTAGGGGCAATATACTAGTCTGATCTATATGCAAACATCCCACTCCAGTTCCTTAGAAGAACTACAAATAATTGTTGCATTGTTCGTGAAGACAAGTATGTCCAATGTTTAACCCCGCAGCCAATCTTTTTTCAAATCTAGATGAATCTCAGAGTTTGCTCGTACTTTTATAACTACAAGTTTTTGTGGTGATGAGTGATGAGCCATTTTAAGGTTTCTGTCCAATTTTGATTTCATTTCTGTTACATAGGCTGCAAGGAATCACCAGATCCATGTCAAGGTTCCCAACATTCAAGCGCCGTTTTGATGAACTTGTAAAGACGCTATATGATGATCATGTTGAGAAGCATGGATCATCATCACCAACAATGAATAGATCACAGAGTGCCTTTGGTCGGTTAATAAGTTTCAAATCTGTCGGGGGCAAGAACTAATGGATCTGGTCAAGGGTCAGAACATATTGTACGAGACGAAGAAAAATCTTGATACAGCAAGTCTATTTTTAAGCCGAAGATACTAAATTTCTCGAAATACCATTACCTATCTCTGTCCCTACTTAGTGGGATAAGACATGATTGTTGATGTTGTTGATGTAGTATACAAAATATCATGTCATAGGTGATTTGTTCATTCTATTTTGGTAAGTGTATTTGATGATAACTCTAATATCTTACCATGTTTTTTCCTACATGCCAATTAATGAGACTGCAATGTAAACATATTTGAGCAACATTCACATCTAGTTCATGTCTTCCTATGCACTTTTGAGATTAATGAGTATATATTGAGAAGAGAAGCCTACCAAAAATAAACTGTTACCTTTTGCAAACAGTTAAGTTGGCATTTTCCACTTTCTTTTTTGTACGTGTTCTGAATTGTTTTAGAAAAGAGCAATGCTATTTATCTAGATAAATTTTGTCCTGAACGGCTAGTGAAAATTAATTGTCCAGTAAAATTGTTTCCTGGCCACAAATCAAGGGGGTGGTGGGGCATAATTTATGGAAAATTCAGAGGGCTTGTTATCTTGTGAAACAATCGGGATAAAAAACCGTGTGATACATAGCAATTTCCTTTAGAAAAATGAGACCTGGATCAAGTATCTTTTAAGGAATTTTGATGTTGTTATTCGTATCAAATTGGTGAACTGTCATTAGCAACTAAATTTGGGTGAACCTTTTTCTATTTTTTTTATTAATTAAAGTAACACTAAAGATCATTCTAGAATTGTTTCTGGGATATATTTCTACAATTTTTTTTATTAATTAACCTTTTTCTAGACAACCTTACTTTAAACTTATTCCATTTTATAAACTTTTTTATTTTACTATATTTAAACATAATTATGCTAACAACACACATTCTTTAATTGATTGAAATTGGTCTTACTAAATTAATATGAGGTCAACATAATTTAGTTGACTCAATTGAATTTCAATAGTGAACTGAAAAAAAGTATAGTGTGTATTGAAATCAACCTCTATTCTTATATTCAAAATTTCAAATTCCTTCACAAAAAAAAAAAATCAAATATTTTTGTTTCTAGAGAGTCACATTTTGTCATTGCATAAACAACATAAATTTGATGGTTGACATCAAAATTTTCTGCATATATAGATGTGAAAAACAATTTTTACGACGAGTCTTATGTCAATTTGTATTCGTTTAGGCTTAAAATAGAGCATGGTGGTCCTATAATCTATCTTGATATTGATAATAAGAGATTTTGCCCTTAAAAAAAAAAAGATAGTAAGAGGTTTTGCAAATTTAATTGGGAAAAAAAGTCCCCGTGAAATGGACAATGCATAATATATGCAAGATCTGAGGTTCAAACCCGGCCACCACCAAAAAACAAAACATGCATGAAAGAAAACTATGTCATTGAAAAGGACACTGTTATTGCATCACCAAACAAGAACAAACTAGCTAGAGATTTTTAAAACAAAAACTCCATCACAATTGAAGCACATCTTTATATGAACATCTGCACTAGAATTATCCTTTTGATGGAGACCTTAATTTTGTTCCTCATCTCCTTCTCCATGCGTCGTAAATACATTTAGCCAAAAGGAAAAAGCTATATAGAATTACCACGACTCCACCAAATGTAATCTAAAATTGGCTTTGTGGTGGCTTGTTAAAAAAAAAAATTGGCTTTATCCAAAGGTGATGGACCATGATAGAAAGGAGTTCGGGTATGCTCCATTTACTCCATTTAGCTTATAGATGCATGTCATGTGGCAAAATAATAATTAAGGGCTGAGATTAAAAATTAACAAATAAAGAAATCAAATGAAGATTAAACACTCCAGAGAGACAAGACCCATCTTGATGAAATTCACGTGCATCCTGATGATTTGCCATTTGAATCATGCTCTTTACCCAAATGATTTCGCTAATTCCCAAAGTAAAAGACCAAATTATCCCTACGCAACTTAACATGCGCTACGTGACTTAACATGCGCAGCGTGACTTAAGTCACATAGCGTGAGTTAAGTCACGCAAAGTGACGTTTTTAGTTCAAAACTCAGCATGCAAGCCCAAAACACCATTTTTCTTTCCCTCCACCTCCAAAAACCCTAAAAGTGCGAATTTTTGGGTCATAATCTCAACTCCAAATCATTGCAAATCGTCAGAAAACAAGTTTCTACGCTCATCAAGCATCAAAGAATAGGTAATGTATCCCCAAAACTCATCCTATTTTCCTGGTTTTTGTGCCTGTCACGTCATGTTTTTCAGTAGGGGGTAGGGCTCAGCGTGAGTTAACTCACGCTAGTTGTAAGTGTTGTGCAAGTTAACTTGCGTAGGAAGATAACACTAGCGTGAGTTAACTCACGCTAGTGTGTTGCCCATATTTTGAAATTTTTCACCTCATAATTTTTCTTGCTTTGCTTGCCGCACAAGTCATTTATTTATTTTTTCTTTGTTTTTTTTTATTGAGTAGACATTGAGTGGCATAGTTGAAAATGTGGTGGAGGATGGCATCGAGCCAAAACCGGGCAAAAACAAAGCTTCCGGTGAAGGTTCCGGCGTAGGCAAACCAACCAATGAAGTGAAGTTTAAAGTGAAAATTCCTTTTCAAGTTGAAGCTCACATACTTCACAATCAAGCAACACCGGTTCCTACCGGTAACTTTGAAGAGAAGCCTAAACCGGTACCTACCGGTATTCGTGTTATTCAAGTAAACACCGGTTCATTTTTTACAACAAACGAGAGATGGAAAGATTGAGAAGAATTGCTTGGTTGGGTTCGTCGACAAGCGGCTAGGGCGGGATTTACTATTTCTATAGATAAATCTAGTACAATAGCGCCATACATGACGATGCAATGTGAGAGGAGTGGTGAATACAAGCCACCTAAGACGAGGAAGAAACCGAAGCTTGAAGGCACGGGATCAAGAAAGTGCAATTGTCCGTTTAGGTTGAAATGCTTCTTTGAAAAAAAAAACACAAGAATGGTGGATTGCAATGCTTTGTGGAGTTCACAACCATGAGTTGGTGCCAAAGTTATCCGGCCACCTTCTTGCGGGTCGACTAAAAGGGGAGGAGAAGCAAAGAGTTATCGACATGATAAAGAGCTTGGCAAAGCCTAGGAATATTCTCACGGATTTGAAGGAAAGAAACAAAGAAAGTTTGACAGTCATCAAGCAAGTAATTATGCACGAACTAGATGGCGCAAGGGGCAAAGAGAGGACAAGACCGAGTTGCAATACTTGATTACAAAGTTGGAGAAGCATCGGTATGTCTATTTCACAAGAGCAAATAGCGAGGAAACCACTCTTGAAGATTTATTCTTTGCTCATCCAGATTCAATTGATATGCTCAACACTTTTCCCACCGTTTTGGTCATGGACTCCACCTACAAAACCAATACATACCGAATGCCATTATTTGAGATTGTTGGTGTCACCTCTACCAAAATGACCTATTCGGTTGCGTTTGCCTTTCTTTCCTTTAAAAGAGAGAATAACTTCATACGGACACTTGAGATGTTGGTTGGTTTTTTGACCTCAAAACACAACATGCCTAAGGTGATTTTAACCGATAGGGACCCCGCTTTGATCAAAGCCGTTGCCGAAGTTCTCCCTAAAACAGACCATGTACTTTGCTATTTTCATATTGAGAAGAATGTAAGATCTAGGTGCATCACGGATAGTAAAGTC
The DNA here is from genome assembly GCF_051527215.1 of Medicago sativa. NCBI lineage: Eukaryota > Viridiplantae > Streptophyta > Magnoliopsida > Fabales > Fabaceae > Medicago > Medicago sativa. The sequence continues at coordinate 30,960,892 of NC_140755.1, read as the reverse complement.
AATGCCAACCCTTCGAAAGGAAAAGGAAAAGTTGTTGCCAAAGAAGCAAATCAAGCGGATGATGACAAGCAATGTGAGCTTGTTAAGAAAATAGTGAGTGCTTGGACAGATGTGGTTAACTCTCCTATGGAGGATTCATTTGCAATTGCATGGTTGACATTCAAAGATGAGGTATGCGGACCGTTTCCATTGTATGTTAAATATGTTGAGGAAACCGTTTTGCCCCTTAAGAAGCATTTTGTGAGGGCATGGACGCATACATACTTGCATCTAGGGTGTAGGAGCACCAACATTGTTGAATCGGCTCATGCACAATTGAAAAGATACTTGAGGAGTAGTGTGGGAGATTTGGCAACATGTTGGGATGAAATAGACAAAATGTTGAAAAACCAATTCGGTGAGATACATGGGAGTTTTGGGAGGAGCAAAACCGTCATTGTGCACAAATACAAAAAAAAAAAACAAGTTATTCTCCGAGTTGGAGGGGTATGTCTCTAAGGCCGCTTTGGGTTTCATCGATGAAGAATATGAACGCTCTAGGAGATTCGGCTTTGCTAAAAAAGATTGTGGTTGTGTGCAAATGGCAACGTTCGGGTTGCCTTGTGCTTGTATTCTTGCTGAGAAGAGAAAGCAAAAATTGCCTATTCTTTTGGAAGAAATACACCCTCATTGGCGAAGGTTAAGTGTAATTGGAGAAGAGGTTGATGCCAATTTTTACGTTACGGAGAAATGGGACGCCATTCAAGAACGTATCAAGAGGTCCCCTTACAAGATGAAACTCTTCATCAAATACAAGTTGCGTGAACTAGGATTTCCGGAGGAAACAATGTTGAAGCCACCTCCGAGAAAAGTGGCCACCAAGGGGGCACCTAAAAGGGTGAAGTCTACACTGAAAACGAGGTCCACCGGTCGAATCCCCTCTAGGTGGGAGACTTTTGATGCTCAAAATCCCGATAGTCAATGCACACATGGCAAGAGTAAGTCTCATAAAACTAAAGGTTCTCGTCTTGGCACTTGCTCCCACTCACAAACTTCAACTCCTACTTCAAAAAAACAACCTTATTTGCAAATACCATACATTTCACAAATTCCAAATCTCATGAGACCTTACGTTGAAGACATTGTGAATGTTAGAGGGGATGGTAATTATGGTTTCTGGGTCGTAGCTAGGCACATGGGATTTCATGAGGATGATCATGTTTTGGTTCGTCATGCACTTATTAATGAGTTGAAAACTCACAAGAGTGACTACTTGCCAATATATGCTACCGAGAGCCGTTACAAACTTATCTTGGATGGTTTACACCCTCCAACAAGTAAAAGTGGTATTGCACCTCCAGAGAAGTGGTTGACCACTCCGGATATGGGTCACATTATTGCTAGTTGCTACAATAGAGCGGTTGTTCTATTGACTTTGCCCGAATTGGGTGGTTCATGTGAGACATATTTTCCAATCCGGAGTGCTCCACCACTTAATGCACATTCCAACATAATGTGCCTTTGCTTGATTCCCGACCACTTTCTTCATGTGAAGTTGAAAGAAAATTTTCCGCTACCACCTCCTCCTAAGGAGTGGATGACTCACAAGATTGGTGATGCGGAGCAATGGCTTTTTCAGTTTTTGGATAGAAACGCCGCCTTCGATGAGCTCATGTCTAAGGAGCCAAAGCCGCCAAAGAAACCAACAAATGAGCACAATCCTATTACTTTGGACACCCCGGAAAAGCCAAAGCAAGAGAACGAAGTCATGGATGAAGATGGAGATTATGCACTATCACTAGTCTAGTTAGATAGGTTATGACACTTTTGGGTCGGTGGGTGTTCGTCCTATTTTTTGGTGGTATTACACCCCGACATATTTTTTGGTGGCCTATTGTGTAATTTTGATATTTATGGCCAATATGTAACTAATATTATATAAATATATGAAATGAATTATTTTGGATCGTTTACGTGTCATTAAGTGTGTTTAAATTATTACGGATCATTACCGGCGAATTTATGAAATTTGGACCGTTTGGATCGTTTATATGTGATTACGTGATTGTGATAAAAACGATGTTTTTAAGTAATTTTGATCAATTATGTAGTATTATCCAATAAACTTCTTAAACTGGCATAATTTGGTTAAGTTATGAATGTGGCGTGATTACGGGTCTTTCTAGACTTATCACAAGTCTGTTCTGTTACTGCATGCATTTAATGCAGTTTCTGTTTCTGCTATGAACGTGAGTTAACTCACGCCAGTGCAAATGGCAACGTGAGTTAACTCACGCACTGCATTACACTAACGCATGTTAACATGCGTGTTTTTTTTTACAAATAACTCAAACGCATGTTAACATGCGCAATGTCTTTCAACAAATAACACTAACGCATGTTAACATATGTAACGTAACTTAACATACGTTAATAATTGTACTAGCGTAACTTAACATGCGTAGAGGCAGTTTGGTATTTTACTTTGGGAGTGAGCAAACCTGTTTGGGTAAAGAGCAGGATTCTTGCCATTTACCCTCCTATTTCTTCTAATTCAAAGAGAGAAGATTTGTTGACATGCCCGAAGCTGAAAACTTAATTATTTTGTCTTCATTGTTTATTACTAGTAGAAAAATTACGTAAATAAACAGAAGGGTGGTGCAGGGCGGCGTTTGGTGGCAGTGGAAGGAAAAGAGATCGTGAATTGCAAAGGGGGTGCCGCTGGATTCTTTTATAATTAAAAAACCCTTAATTTTCAACTTTTAAACTCAACCCTTGATTATTATTTTTCCACATGTCATGCATCTGTATGCTAAATGGAGTAAATGGAGCATTGGCTAAATGGAGCATATCCTAACTCGATAGAAAACATAACCAATGAGAGACATTATTATGCGTAAAGCCATTATGTCACTAAAAACGATGAACCTGTGACGGTTTGTGTTTGTATTTGTGACTTAGGATAGAAGTCTTGCAGTTTATAGAGTTAAATTGAATTGGAAAACATATTTTTGAATTATATTTTTAAATAAAGAATAAATCTTAAAAATAATTTAAACATAATTTTAAATTGAAATTGGAAATCATATCCTAATGATATATTATCTTAAATAATGAATTTGGAAAATATATTTTGAGTCACATCTTTAAAATAAAGAATATATTTTAAAAATATTTTTAACGTAATTTTAAATTCAAATTGGAAATCATATTTTTTAATCTAAATCTTGAACTAATATATCTAAAAAATTGATGATTATTGAGCCCTAACAAATGTGTTATTTATAGATTTTGACTAAATAATGTTTATATTGTTAGCAGCAGGACAGATCATGAGTGTCACTAAAAAAATATATATTTTTTATTATATATATATATATATATATATATATATATATATATATATATATATTACACACATGTATTAAAAATACCTATGACATTAAATGGAAAAAAGTTATTAGAAAATTAAAATAAAATTTTAACAAACCAGATTAATTAAACATTATTAAATAAAAGTTCTATTACATCAATAAATTTATACTTTAACTTACGAATTTTCATACACTTCAAAAAATAATTAATATAAAAATCCTTTTATGTTCCCTAAAAAAGAAATCGTTTTATATTATTTTGTTTTCATCAACTAATTATACCAGTAATTTTACCAAACAATGCAACTAACCGAATACCAATCCGAAATAAAACATAAATAAAAAATAGTTGAAAAGTTGATGAATGCGGTATACATTTTGACCATATGCATCAATATTTCAATATAAGATAGCCTATCCACTGCACTGCACTAGTGCATCTGTCCATATTGAACACTTAACTGTATTCTCAATTAAACAGTAGCTATGGATATAGCGGCGCTATAGCGCTATAACATAACAATTTGAACAAACCGCTATTGTTCAACAATACGCGATTTAGTTCAAAGTATTGTCAAATAACAGCTATAAACTTCGTAGTATTTGACTATACAGTTGTGTAAGAAAACAGTCAAACCAACTAAAAAGTAAATATCTTTTGTTCTTTTCGTTCAGAGAATCTTTCATACACTCTTAGCATTTTCCACTAATTAACTGTTTTGATTTTCATAGCCAAATTAAGAGAAAATGCAAGGGGAATAACAACAACAAAAATCTTCAAAGGAATAAACATCCATGTCTATCCAAGTATGTGAGTCATAATTTCAGTAGTAACTCAACAGAAAGTGTTACATCTCTACTTTTCTTACGAAAAATGAAGTAAACATGAGTGTGATTCTTTTACCTTCTCGGCTAAGGATACAAAAAAGCTCAAGCTGCAACATATGATGTACAGAGGCTACAAAAAGTAAATATCTTTTGTTCTTTTCGTTCAGAGAATCTTTCATACACTCTTAGCATTTTCCACTAATTAACTGTTTTGATTTTCATAGCCAAATTAAGAGAAAATGCAAGGGGAATAACAACAACAAAAATCTTCAAAGGAATAAACATCCATGTCTATCCAAGTATGTGAGTCATAATTTCAGTAGTAACTCAACAGAAAGTGTTACATCTCTACTTTTCTTACGAAAAATGAAGTAAACATGAGTGTGATTCTTTTACCTTCTCGGCTAAGGATACAAAAAAGCTCAAGCTGCAACATATGATGTACAGAGGCTACAAAATATTTGACTATGCTAATTTTAGTGTACTAGATTACTTGTGAACTTTGTCGTAACTGTGTGATGCGGTTCAGATCCGGATTCCTTGCTGTAAAGGAAGCACACATAACCAATCTTGGCCGCCAATTTGATATCGAACGGGCCAGATTATACAACAATAAAAGCGGTTTTAAACAATCTTTGTCGTTGATTTAGATCAAACGATCGGTATTAAAAACTGCAGGCAATTGCTGCAGCAAATCCATCTCCAATAAAGTTCCTTTCTATCAATTGATTTACTTCTCCTGGGAGCATCAGCCAGATTGTAAATTCAGTCGATATTTTTTCTAACTTTCACTTTAGTCTTTTTATCTGCGGGAGGAGGTCCTAAAAAACCTATATCGATAGTGGCACCATGAACCTTAGAGGATTGCAAAACTGCATCATAAGCTTTTAAAGATAGACCGAGGCCTTCATTCTGAGCTCTCAAATATAACTCATACGCAAGCCTTGGCTTTCCATCGTTCGCAAGGGCCTCAATCAGCATTTCATAAGTTACCTCATTTGGAGTGATGTTCTGAACTTTCATTCTGTGAAACCATTCATACGCTGCACTACTCATACCGTTTCGTGCAGAACCACTGATTATTGCATTGTATGTCACTACTGTTACCTCAATTCCTAATGTTACCATCTCTTGAATTATGGCGTCGACTCTACTAAAATTTCCCTGTGCAGTGTAAATTGAAGCCATGATTGTGTAGATATACACATTTGGTTTAACACCAAGCTTGAGCATATGGTCCCACACGCGGAAAGCTTCATCGTAGAGCTTTCCCTTTTCAAGAGCACTCAGTAAAGCCCCATACGAAATTATAGTCGGTTTTTCGCCATTTTCCACCATTCTTCTAAATATTTGAACAGCTGCGGAAGTTTCTGAAGCCTTGGAACAGGCAATAAGAACTGCATTCCATTCATAACTTCCAGGTTTTAATCCTTTCTCCTCCATCTTGTTTACCAACTTGACACCCCATTTCCAAATACCCTTTTTCTTGGCTGCACTAAGAAGAAATCTGAAATGAGACATTATCAGTTCATGTGACAAGTTATTCGGCTTTGGCCCTTTGTCCAATAAATTTTCGTATACCTCCAAAGCTGCCCACCATTTCTTGGTTTTCCCCATCAACCAAATTGTATGGTTGCAGACCGACAAGCTGATCTTATCGTACCGTTCTCGTATCCGAATGTACAGCTCTTTCACAACAATGTAGTGATCTTCACGAGTACAAGCCCACACAAGTCGTTCAAGTTCAGCACGCGTCAGTGGAATCTCAGCTTTATCCATACAAATAAGAAACCTCAACACATCGCTGCTCTTGTTTTCAGAACTAACAAGCCAACATCGCAATATCTGATAGCAAACACGGACCGTAAACCTCTCGAGCTTTTTGAATTCTCTCTCCCAATCTTCACCATCGTCGTCTTTCCCTATTTCACCTTTGCGATATTTTTCTCTAAACTCGACAAAGAAACTCAGAGCTCCATTGCCATCTTCCATTATCCGATACGCCTGCAAGGCCTGAGAATAAGATACCGGAGACGGAGTAAGGCCATTTCTACGGATTTCCTCAAACATATCAAGAGCTTTTTCACCTTCTCCTTTCTCAATATAAATCGCCATCAAGGTATTATAAGTCACAACATTATAGCCGATACCATCTTTAGCCATTTCATTCAAAATCACTTCCATTTCTGCAAATTTCTCACTCTGCTTAACTACACCTAATAGACAATTATATATAAAAAGATTAGGACAAAAAGATCCATTACTCTCTATCTTCCTCTTCTTCATCCAATCAAAAAGAATCATCGCGGATTTCACTCTCTTCTCTTTACCAAACCAACGAATTATAGTCGAAAAAATTTGAAGTGGCATATCACCTTTGTCCTTAAGAACCTCCTCCACATCCTTCACATTCTTAGCACTCTGCAAACTACTAGCAAGCTCTCTAACATCAACCTTACCATCATACTCTTCCTTTTCACCTTCCTCGCCATCACCATCATCGTCGCCAAGCACTTTCTGTTCATCGTAACTCTCCTCGACTCGATCCAAATCCGAACTCAAAGTGTTTAAACCCTCAACAGAAGTACCATCACTCTCAACAGCTAACTCATCCAATTTCCACCCTAAAGGTGGAGCTAAATCACCAACATGACTCTTATTTGGTTTCAAAATTACATGATATTTGAAATTAGGGTAACCCAACAAAAACCCACTTCTAAAATCTAATTTTAAGTGTCTAGAAAACACTAAACTCCCATAATAAGAATTTCTTGTACATTGAAAAACAGAAAAACTTGTTCTATTAAAATCAGTAACACATGAAGAGGTTAAAGGAAGAGAAACTTTAGAGGATAAAGTGTGTGAAGAGTGAATCATTGAGGAAGAAGAACAGATAAAAGGGTTTTTAGTTGTTTCTTACCTTTCTATAATTGAGGAGGTTCGTCAATATCGGTGGAACTTTTGGCAAAAACGTTTGTTCATAGCCATTCGTTTTTTCAACTTAACCAAATAGATAAGGCAAATATAAAAATAAAAATATTAATACGTGTTTAGGTACCCACCGTCATCTTGACAAGAAAAGATATGCCAACCGAGATTAGAGTTCCGACTTTAGACTGTATTTTTGAGCAACTTTTATAAATTTTAATTTTTTTGGGTAAATTTGGAAATTGAATTTAGGGATTAATTTGTACATTTTGAAAATTTTAGGGGTAAATTTATAATTTCCAAAAAAGTTAGGGTTTATTTGCAATTTTGTGGAAATTTATTGGGGTCAATTTAAAAATTTTGAAAAATATAAGGATCAAAATGTTAAATTTGAAAAATTATAAAAATGAAAGTTTTTAAAATTCTTAGCTTTTAGGTTCATAAAACAAATAGAAACAATGACAGAAAAAAAAAGAGAGAGAGAATTCTAACTTCAGAGATCAATTTGAATTCGAACAAAACTACTTATGATGCTAAAATAGTAGAATTACAAAACAAATATTTTGCAAATCTTATAAAGAAGAAATGTTCGATCAATACGTAATTCCTATTTTTTTATCAATTTTTTCATAGAGGGGTATACATAGATGTCCTTTTATGTCTCAGTAGTATTACTAGGATCCATAGACAACGTTTTCTTTATTTTCTTGAATCAACAAACAAAATTGAAGAAAGAGTTAAAAATCAAAGTATAATTCCATTTATGTTGATTATAGACAAATCTTGGCATATTATGAATATGAATTCACATAATTCTTGGGATGTATCTTCTTTGCCACAAACGTTATGACAATATAATACACCTAAAAGTATTTAAATGTCTTCAAAACATTACATTACCTCAAAACATTTCTCAATCCAAACACACTCTATAGTGTAATTATTATGTATGTTTAATTGAAAAGAAATAATAAACAAGAAATAAAATTAATATAATATAAAATAGAAATAAACACAAAGTTACCGTGATGCTTTCAACATCTTTCTCGAAATTCGTCTTTATTTTTTATCTTTATCTTTATAATATACATTTGTCTTGCTTCAAATCAAAAGTATATGTGCCATCTTCATATTCTCCATCTTATTTCATGTTTTCTTATCATGACACATTTATGTTCTTTAAAAGAAAACCAATAAAAAAAGGATTGTGACTCATTTGTTTTTCATGGGCCAATCAAAATGAATCATGACTCATTTGTAAATTAATACGTGATATTTTTTCCCTACATATAGACAATCATTTTTCATCATTTTCATCTTTCTCCTATAAAAAATGTATTGTGTGTTTTTATTTATTGATGATGGATTACGGGGTTGATTTTCTTTTTTTATTTGTATCTAATTGTTAATGCAACTTTTTGAGGGTTTCATTGGAGAGCATATGGCTGCAGATTCAGAAAATTGATTCAATTTCTTATATCAATCCACTATATATTTTATATCTTCATGTATGTTGTTCAAATACGCAAGTTCACCCTATGATACTCAAGTTCTAACGACTTATCGCATAGATCTAATCAAGTATCCTGAAGAATGTTTATGGACCAAGAGAAAAATTGAGAATGTTTATTTGATAAATCTATTGTTGGTGTTTTTTTTATATCTAAAATGATTGTAATGACTAATTCTATATTCTATTGGAGTTTTTTTTTTTTTTTAGATTTTTGTTCATTTCTCTTTGCATTTATCTAAAAATCGTTGGTGTCGTGGCTGTGGCTGTTGAGGCAAAATCCCAAATTAATTTTAAAGATAATAAACTTTAAATGATTAAAGGATTAAATGGACTTTGATTAATTCCTTGGTATTTAACTTGTGCTCTTGAGTGTTTTTACTAAGACAGGAACAGGTTTAAAACATACCAAATCAAAGGACATTTGAAATCATGAACTAACTCTGAGTTCAGAAAGTTAGTTCAGAAGGTTATTCAGAATGTTGATCAGTGAGTTGATCAGAACGTTCTGATAAGAGTTCAGAAAGCTGAACGTTCTGATGGAAACCCAGAAAGTGTTCATAAGCAAACACAGGATCATCAAGAACATGAAGAACATGCTAGTACATTTGACATAAATGAAAGGTCCAGAAAAGTACATTTGCATGGGTCTATCAACAAATAAAGGCATGAACAAGGAATCATATGTAAAAGATCTTTAATGTTCATCCAAGACTATGAACATTAAAGTACTAGGAATATTCCAATGTGAATTTAATCCTAGATGTTGCATTCACTGCACTTCAGTAGTGTCCTTACTATTAGGATTGATTACATTAAAAGCTAGTCTTACAAATCATCCTAAAGTAAGCACAAATGGAACATTCTGATGGTCAGAATGTTCATGTCTGCGCATGCTTCAACCAATGAACAGTGTAGTTGGTGAAAAGTTGGCAAGCAAAGCAAAAGAGATCTTGCATCAGAGATAACCTGACCTCTGAGCTGTAAACAAGCAGATTTCTTTGAAGCATGGGCCTGAAGTTGCAGATCCACTGCTCTCTCTCTCCTGCACAAAGTCCAAGACAGATTTGGTGTACTTTATCCCACCTTTTCCAGCAAAACTGGATGCTTATGGAAAGGCTACTTTTTGGAGGATAAAACTCAAACAAATCTCACATCACGTGCTGAGCAAGCCCAGAAATTCATCCAACATTCATCCATGATGAACCCAGATGAAGAACATCATGAATTTCCAACATTCTGATGAAGAACACAGCAACATTCTGATGTTCATCCTGGGAACTCAACAACATTCTGATGGTCAGAATGTTCACCCAGATTTTCAAGTAAAAGCTTGTGGGGCCCAGGACACGTGGCATAACACCATTGGTCACCTTACAACGGCTATATGAGCCCAAAAACTCTATAAATAGAGATCAAAGGCTCAGCATTACTTGCACCATTGCAAAGCATACAAGAAAACAACTTAATTTGTTTGAAGCTCTTGCAATTCAATTGATCATCACTGAAGGCTTTCTTCTTACCTTCTTTATAGTGTAAATCAATTTTCTTTCTCCCTCTCTGTTATCTTATTCACAGATAACTTCTTCCTTCCTCTCTTCTTCTGTTTGTCTGATTCACAGTCAAACTTTCACACAAATTGTAACAAAGTCTCATCTAGCTTTAGGGGTTCTAAAGTGTTAGCTTGAGCAAGAATTGTAAAAGTCTAAGTAGGTAACATAGCAACAAGGTGCAAGCCTGCTGAGGCTTAGAGAATACAGGTTGTAAGTGTTCAGGTGAACACAGTTTGTAAGGTGCAGGAGTTGAGAAGTTATCTCAAGCATCATAGTGGAAAACTCTCACAAGATTGTGAGGAGAGGACTAGCCCACATTGGGTGAACCTCTATAAATCTCTGTGTGTTCTTTCTTTCTTCCTTATACTCTTTAATTTCAGTATACACAACACACACCAACACATTTACTTCATTAATCAGTTTCTGTGTATGAACTTCAGAACGTTCTGAGTTCAGAAAGTTAACTTAACCATTCCAAGAATTTTCTTGAGAATTATTTTTAAGTTACAGGTTATTTTTAAAGGGTCACAATTCAAACCCCCCTTTCTTGTGACTATTTTATCTACTTCAATTGGCACCAGAGCCTGGTTCTAAGGGTTTGAACACATAAACAAGTGTTAGAGAAAAGATTCAGGAAGTATGTCTAAAGTCAAGTACATAGCTGAAGGAGGATCATCAAACAGACCACCTCTTTTTGATGGCTCAAACTACTACTTCTGGAAAGGTAAAATGGAGCTCTTTCTCAGATCTCAAGACAATGATATGTGGCAAGTCATCACAGATGGAGACTTTGTTCCAACAACCAAAGAAGGAGCTGTCAAAGAAAAGAGTTCATGGTCAACAGATGAAAAGGCTCAGGTATTGTTAAACTCTAAAGCTAGACTCTTTTTATCATGTGCACTAACTATGGAAGAAAGTGAAAGAGTTGATGAATGTAAGAATGCTAAAGAGGTATGGGATACTCTGAGAATACATCATGAAGGTACATCTCATGTCAAAGAAACTAGAATTGACATTGGTGTCAGAAAGTTTGAAGTCTTTGAAATGAGTGAAAATGAAACCATTGATGAGATGTATGCTAGATTTACTACAATAGTAAATGAAATGAGATCTCTTGGAAAGGCATATTCCACTCATGATAGGATCAGAAAAATCCTAAGATGTCTTCCTAGTGTGTGGAGACCTATGGTCACTGCAATCACTCAGGCCAAGGATTTAAAAACCATGAACCTAGAAGATCTCATTGGTTCACTGAGGGCTCATGAAGTTGTACTTCAAGGAGACAAACCAGTAAAGAAGGTAAAGACACTTGCCTTGAAAGCATCTCAGCAAACTCCATCAGTAGCTGATGATGATGTACAAGAACCACAAGAATTAGAAGAAGTTCATGAAGAGGAAGCTGAAGATGAACTTGCTCTAATCTCCAAAAGAATTCAAAGGATGATGTTAAGAAGAAATCAAATCAAAAAGAAGTTTCCAAACACCAACAACAGCACAAGAACTGAAGCTGACAAAAGCCAAGTCACTTGTTATGGCTGCAACAAAACTGGACACTACAAGAGTGAATGTCCTGACATCAAGAAAGTGCAAAGGAAACCTCCCTTCAAGAAAAAGGCAATGATCACTTGGGATGACTTGGAAGAATCAGAACCTCAAGAAGATGAAGAAGCCAACATGGGATTGATGGCTCAGTCAGATGATGAAGAAGAGGTAATTATCTATAAAACTGATTCTTTTTACAAAGATCTTGAAAGTAAAATAGATAGTCTTTTATATGACTCAAACTTCTTAACTAATAGATGTCATTCTTTAATCAAAGAACTTTCTGAGATAAAGGCAGAAAAAGAAACACTTCAAAACAAGTATGATGAATCTAGAAAAACCATACAAGTTTTGCAAGATTCCCATTTTGAGATGTCAGAAAGACAAAAAGAATTAAACAAGAAACAAAAAGGCATTTTATCTATACCTTCTGAAATGCAAAAGGAAAATAAACTTTTGAAAAAGGAAGTTGAAAGATTAAAAAATGATCTTACATGTTTTATAAAATCTACAGAAACATTTCAAAACATTCTGGGATCTCAAAGTAACATTGCTGAAAAATCTGGTTTAGGTTTTAAAAATCCTAGCAAAATCATTGAAAGTTTTGTACCTAAGAAAACTGAGATTAAAATGAAATGTTCTTACTGTAATAAGCCAGGACATAATGAATCAGTATGTCATGCTAAGAGGAAATTTATCAGAAAAAATATGATTAATCTTAGTTCAGAACGTTCTCATCTCAATAGATCAGAAGGTTCACAAAAGGCTGAGAAGGCTAAGAAGATATGTTCCTACTGTAACAAATCTGACCCTACAAGACAGAATGTTACAATAAGGAAAGATCTCTTAGAAGAACTAACCCTCAAGGACCCAACATTACATGGGTACCTAAAGTTTTTATCTTGTCAAATGTAGGTCCTGCCTCAGGGTGCTAGAACAAAGCCATGGTACCTGGATAGTGGTTGTTCTAGGCACATGACAGGTGACAGGAACTGTTTTCTGACCTTTGAAAAGAAGGATGGAGGACTGGTAACATTTGGAAATAATGACAAAGGTAAGATCAGAGGTAAAGGTACTATAGGTAAGCCTAACTCTGCTAAAATAGAAAATGTTCAGTATGTAGAAGGTTTAAAACACAATCTACTTAGCATAAGTCAATTATGTGATAGTGGATTTGAAGTGATCTTTAAACCTAACATATGTGAAATAAGACAGATCTCCTCTAACAAGTTGTTTTTCACTGGATCAAGAAGAAAAAATTTGTATGTTTTAGAACTAAATGATATGCCTGCAGAATCCTGTTTTATGTCTCTTGAAAAGGACAAATGGATTTGGCACAAAAGGGCTGGTCATATAAGCATGAAAACCATTGCTAAACTTTCTCAACTTGATCTAGTTAGAGGTTTGCCTAAGATCAGTTTTGACAAGGACAAGATCTGTGAAGCTTGTGTTAAAGGTAAACAAGTAAAAAGTAGTTTTAAAACCATTGAGTTTATTTCAACTCAGAAATCTTTAGAACTACTTCACATAGATCTTTTTGGTCCAGTTCAAACTGCAAGTCTAACTGGCAAAAGATATGGTTTTGTTATTGTTGATGATTTTTCCAGATTTACATGGGTTCTATTTTTAAAACACAAGGATGAATCTTTTGAAGCATTTCAAAACTTTTGTAAAAGAGTTCAAAATGAAAAAGGTTCTAATATCATTACAGTAAGGAGTGATCATGGAGGAGAATTTGAAAATGCATCCTTCAAAACATTCTTTGATGAAAATGGTATTAAACATAATTTTTCCTGTGCAAGAACTCCACAACAAAATGGAGTTGTTGAAAGAAAAAATAGAACTTTGCAAGAAATGACTAGAACAATGTTAAATGAATCAAATGTTGAAGATTATTTTTGGGCAGAAGCCATTAACACATCTTGCTACATTTTGAATAGAGTTTCAATAAGAAAGGTTCTTAATAAAACCCCATATGAACTCTGGAAAAACATTAAACCTAGCATATCTTATTTTCACATATTTGGCTGCTATTGCTACATTCTGAACAACAAAGAAAAATTGGGTAAGTTTGATCCTAAATCAGATAAAGCTATCTTTTTAGGATACTCTACAACTTCTAAAGGTTATAGAGTGTACAATCTAAAAACCCAGACAGTTGAAATTAGTATGCATGTCATATTTGATGAATATGATGAACATTCTCAACCAAAAGAAAGTGAAGACACAGAAGTGCCAGCACTTCAGAATGTTCCCAGTCAGAACACTGAAACTTCAGCAGAGAAAGAAGATGATCAGAATGTTCAAGACCAAACCTTCCAAAGTCCACCCAGAAGTTGGAGAATGGTAGGAGATCATCCTGTAGATCAAATCATTGGAAGCACAACTGATGGTGTAAGAACCAGATTGTCCTTTCAAGATGCCAACATGGCAATGATCTCTCAAATGGAACCCAAGTCAATCAATGAAGCTATTATTGATGACTCTTGGATTGAGGCCATGAAGGAAGAACTTTCTCAGTTTGAAAGAAACAAAGTTTGGAACCTAGTTCCAAATGATCAAGAGAAAACCATCATTGGAACAAGATGGGTTTTCAGAAACAAGCTTGATGAAAATGGTAAGGTTGTCAGAAACAAAGCAAGGTTAGTTGCTCAAGGTTACAACCAACAAGAAGGTATTGACTATGATGAGACCTTTGCATCAGTGGCAAGGTTAGAAGCCATCAGAATTCTTCTTGCATATGCTGCACATAAAAGCATTAAACTTTTTCAAATGGATGTTAAAAGTGCATTTTTAAATGGATTTTTAAATGAGGAAGTTTATGTAAGCCAACCTCCTGGCTTCATAAATGAAGAAAAACCAAATCATGTTTTCAAACTCACTAAAGCACTCTATGGTCTTAAACAAGCTCCTAGAGCTTGGTATGACAGACTTAGCACATTTTCGATTGAAAATGGTTTTTCAAGAGGAAAAATTGATACCACACTTTTTAGAAAAACACATAAATCTGATTTACTAATTGTTCAAGTTTATGTGGATGATATTATTTTTGGTGCTACCAAAGAAAAAATGTGTGAAGAGTTTTCCAACCTTATGCAAAGTGAATTTGAGATGAGCATGATGGGTGAACTTGGTTTCTTCCTTGGTTTACAAATCAAACAACATCCAAATGGAATTTTCATTAGTCAAGAAAAGTATGTCAAAGACATTCTTAAAAAATATAAAATGAATGAGGCAAAAATCATGGTCACCCCTATGCATCCATCTTCAAGTTTAGATAAGGATGAGAGTGGAAAATCTATTTCTGAAAAAGAATATAGAGGCATGATAGGTTCATTATTATATTTGACTGCTAGCAGACCTGACATAGTGTTTGCAGTAGGATTGTGTGCTAGATTTCAAACATGTGCAAAAGAATCTCATTTAACTGATTAAGAGGATTTTTAGATATCTAGTAGGTACTACTGATCTTGGCCTTTGGTATAGAAAAGGTTCTAGTTTTGATCTTGTAGCATATTGTGATGCTGACTATGCTGGAGACAAAGTTGAGAGGAAGAGTACAAGTGGCTCCTGTCAATTCTTGGGAGAAGCTTTGATTGGATGGTCTTGCAGAAAGCAAAACACCATTGCACTCTCCACAACTGAAGCTGAGTATGTATCTGCAGCTAGTTGTTGCTCTCAAATGTTATGGGTAAGAAATCAGTTGGAAGATTACTCATTAAGGTACACAAATGTTCCTATTTTTTGTGATAATACAAATGCAATTAATCTGTCTAAAAATCCTATTCAGCATTCTAGGTCTAAGCATATTGAAATTAAGCATCATTTCATTAGAGACCATGTTCAGAAAAAGAATATTGCATTAAGCTTTGTTGATACAGAAAATCAACTAGCTGACATTTTCACAAAACCCCTTGTTGAGGATAGATTTAATTTTCTTAAAGAGAAATTACAAATCATTAAAAATCCCAATAAAGATTGATCATTAAATCACTAAGGGCCTAAAACTTACCCCCTTGATGTTATCTGATCTTAAATCAGTAAGATCAATCTTAATCTGAACATTCATCAGAATGTTCAAGAGTTCAGAATGTTCATCAGAATGTTCATACAATCAGAATGTTCATCAGAATGTTCATCTGATAGTTCAGGTCAGAATGTTCATAAGGCTCAGAATAGTCAGTCTTAGATTCTGGGTAAAAATCCTGTACGCAGGAAATCATGGGATTTAATCCAGTAATCTTCTCAAAATCTCTAGCATTTAATGCTTGATTAAGGGTTGTTGTGCTAAAGCTATGTCCATTAGACAAAAGCTTAAAAATTATTTCAACCACTCTCCTTCCATCTTGTCAAACGGCTAGTTCTTTCTCTCTCCCATAACTTTTCAGTTTTCATCTTTCCCAATAAAACTGCCAACACTCCTTCATTTCCTCTTTCCACTCTTACACGTTGGTCTATAAATCATTAAACCAACTCCAAACCTTTCATCACATCTTCAAACATTCTTTTTTCTCTCAAAAATTCTCAACACTCTGTTTTTCAAACAAAAATGGCGAGAACCAAAACCACCTCACGCTCTCACTCCCAATCACCACCACACGCTGCTGATCAACGCTCTGATCATTCTCCACTCAACGAAACTGCGGTTCATACCATTCTTCCTGATGAGATCATTCCTCTATTTGACTCTCCTAAACCTAAATCTTCTAAAAAATCTGCCAAACCAAAACCTAAGGCTACTAGAAGATCAACAAGAATGAAAAGAGGATCTCCATCAACACCAACCACTTCTCACATGGACCTAGTCTCTGATGATGAGAAGAAAGAAAAGGAAACAGCTTCTGAGGAAGGAACACACTCTGAAAAGGACGAATCTGACAAAACAGAGAAAGTTGAGGCAGAACTTTCTGATAAGGGAAAAGAAATTGCTCAAGAGGAAGCAAACTCTGAAGAAACTGGTGAAACTCTTCTTCAAATGGCTAAAACTGCTAAGAAGGTTTACCAAAGGAGGAAGAAAATTGCTGCTGATGCTCTGCCTCTAAAGAAAACTGCTTCTCCATCTCTGGAAAATGAAGAAGTTGGAAAAGAAGAGAATGTTGAGGAAGAAGCCCCTTCCTTGAGAAGAGGAAAAGGCAAGGACATTGCCATTCTTGCCTCTGCTTTGAAGGTTCAGAACTTGGAGAAAATGGCAGCTAGGCCTTTAAGCAGAGCAAAGTTCTTTGATTTTGAAAGTCTCAAAACAAAGGGCTGGAACTTGGAAGTTTTCACAGATCCTCAAGGATGGTCAGGATTTGTCTCTACACAAGAACCAACCTTTGAGGACTTGGTGAAAGAGTTTTATGCATCTATGAGAGTCAAGGAAGAAAAAGGAGAAAAATTCCTAGAGTCCACAGTCAAAGGAGTAAAGTTCCAAGTCACTCAAGACTCTCTCTCAAACATTCTAAACATTCCCAATCAAGGTAAACAACTCTTTAACACTTGGTTTTCTTGCTCAGATGTGACACGTGAGCAACTCATCCTAGAGTATACCAAACCAAACCTTGATTTCACCTCCACAAACCTCAAAGATGCTCCCAAAATCCTTCATAATATGATTAGGCACACCATCTTACCTAGATGTGGAACCTTTGATGCAATCACAGACCTAGACCTTTGCATCCTTTATCATCTTATGAACAAGACTCCCCTAAATCTCTGCTATATCATGATTCAATACATGATTGACCAATGCTTCTCCTTCAAGCAAAAAGTTGCTGGTTTGCCATATGGGATGCATCTGACACCCATCTTCAAAGCTGTTGGTGTGTCTCTGGATGGAGAAGAAAGTCTGGATACTTTCATGAAGTTCACAGCTAAAACCATAAGTCAACTACGTCTCACTTCCTCCAACATGGCCATTCCTCAAAAGAATGAATCAGTAAAAAGAATTGCTGATCAGAATCTTCAAGAAGTCAGGAAGAAACAAAGGTCTGACAAGCATACCAAGAAGGTCATTGGATCAAGTTCTCACAATAATGAGAAAGGAAAACCAACTCCAGCTCAAGAAGTATTTGCTCATATTGCTGAACATGCAAGAGAGCTGGTTGAAGCAAGCACTCAACAGTTTGAAGCCATGCTTGCTAGGAAAGCTGTTGAGAATGTTGGAGAATCTGCTGAAGGTCAGCAGAAAGTTGAAGCACCTTCTGGAGATTTAAGAGTTGAAGAAAATACTGAGCAAGATGCTCAGAATGTTGATAATGATACACAAGAAGTTGCTACAATCCTGGCATCAAACACTCTTGGAAGTGAGAATCAACAAATGGAAGTTGATGATGAAGTTCAAGTGAATGTTGGAACACATTCTGACTTTGATCTCAACATTGAAGATACTACAAATGATCTCTATAATGAGATCTTTCAAGATGCTCAAGAAGAAGACATTCAGCCAAATGATCAGAATGTTCAAAACAATACTGATCAGAATGTTCAGGAAGCTGGAGATCAGAATGTTCCCACTGAGCAGCTGTCAGCAGATCCAAATCCACTGGATTCAGGATCTTTGCCCTCTATGGAAGTTAAACATCTTGTTCAAACTAATCAGAATGTTCAGGTTAATCCGAATGTTCCCTCTGATCAGAACATGGAACATGCTCAGTTTGTGAACTTGTCAACATCAACTATGGGGTCTACTGCTGGGATTAGCCAATATTTGGTGTCCTCTCTACCAACACCAAACACCATTCCATCATCCACACCACCACCTCCTCAATCCAGAACCACTCAAAAGCTTCCAAACATGTCTGCCCTGTTTGACTCTTTGAACACTTTTGTCACAGCCAATAGAGAGAAATCTGAACCTTCTCATGCAGCTGAACCTGCTAAGCCTTCAAAGGCTGAGAAGTTAGTTGTTAGGGCTCTCAGGGTTTCAACAAAAACCCACAAGATTGTCTGTGCACTTGCTGATTGGACTAAGAATGTTCATGCTCCTGGTCTGGCCATTGATCCACCAATCTTTGATGATCCATCTGTCCTTGAGTCTGAACCATCCTCAGATTCTGGGGATTCAACTCCCTGAATCACTTCTGGTCCTACTCCCTATCCTTTTTGCAGATGACTAAAGGGGGAGAAGCTTTAGGATATTATGTCTTAAGTTTTCTAAGTATTAGGCCCTAAGTAGGCTAAGTGATCAATAGTTATTGAAGTCTTATAAAACTTCATTTTTGCATGATCATATGAACTTTGAATTTCTTTTTTGTTTTTGAACCATGTTCATCATATAATTGTACTTCATGAATGATAAGTAATGAATGAATATTGATGTTGGTTCAAATCTGTATATTTTATTTATGCTATGGATTATAAAAATGAGGGGGAGCTTTTATAACTTCTAAAAACTCATAATGGATTATAAAAATGAGGGGGAGCATTAAGATAAATTTTCTTTCAAGCTCTGAAATTCTTCATATATAATCAAAATCCATAATCCTAAATCATAAGTTTATCATCTTCAAAAAGGGGGAGATTGTTGAGGCAAAATCCCAAATTAATTTTAAAGATAATAAACTTTAAATGATTAAAGGATTAAATGGACTTTGATTAATTCCTTGGTATTTAACTTGTGCTCTTGAGTGTTTTTACTAAGACAGGAACAGGTTTAAAACATACCAAATCAAAGGACATTTGAAATCATGAACTAACTCTGAGTTCAGAAAGTTAGTTCAGAAGGTTATTCAGAATGTTGATCAGTGAGTTGATCAGAACGTTCTGATAAGAGTCCAGAAAGTTGAACGTTCTGATGGAAACCCAGAAAGTGTTCATAAGCAAACACAGGATCATCAAGAACATGAAGAACATGCTAGTACATTTGACATAAATGAAAGGTCCAGAAAAGTACATTTGCATGGGTCTATCAACAAATAAAGGCATGAACAAGGAATCATATGTAAAGGATCTTTAATGTTCATCCAAGACTATGAACATTAAAGTACTAGGAATATTCCAATGTGAATTTAATCCTAGATGTTGCATTCACTGCACTTCAGTAGTGTCCTTACTATTAGGATTGATTACATTAAAAGCTAGTCTTACAAATCATCCTAAAGTAAGCACAAATGGAACATTCTGATGGTCAGAATGTTCATGTCTGCGCATGCTTCAACCAATGAACAGTGTAGTTGGTGAAAAGTTGGCAAGCAAAGCAAAAGAGATCTTGCATCAGAGATAACCTGACCTCTGAGCTGTAAACAAGCAGATTTCTTTGAAGCATGGGCCTGAAGTTGCAGATCCACTGCTCTCTCTCTCCTGCACAAAGTCCAAGACAGATTTGGTGTACTTTATCCCACCTTTTCCAGCAAAACTGGATGCTTATGGAAAGGCTACTTTTTGGAGGATAAAACTCAAACAAATCTCACATCACGTGCTGGGCAAGCCCAGAAATTCATCCAACATTCATCCATGATGAACCCAGATGAAGAACATCATGAATTTCCAACATTCTGATGAAGAACACAGCAACATTCTGATGTTCATCCTGGGAACTCAACAACATTCTGATGGTCAGAATGTTCACCCAGATTTTCAAGTAAAAGCTTGTGGGGCCCAGGACACGTGGCATAACACCATTGGTCACCTTACAACGGCTATATGAGCCCAAAAACTCTATAAATAGAGATCAAAGGCTCAGCATTACTTGCACCATTGCAAAGCATACAAGAAAACAACTTAATTTGTTTGAAGCTCTTGCAATTCAATTGATCATCACTGAAGGCTTTCTTCTTACCTTCTTTATAGTGTAAATCAATTTTCTTTCTCCCTCTCTGTTATCTTATTCACAGATAACTTCTTCCTTCCTCTCTTCTTCTGTTTGTCTGATTCACAGTCAAACTTTCACACAAATTGTAACAAAGTCTCATCTAGCTTTAGGGGTTCTAAAGTGTTAGCTTGAGCAAGAATTGTAAAAGTCTAAGTAGGTAACATAGCAACAAGGTGCAAGCCTGCTGAGGCTTAGAGAATACAGGTTGTAAGTGTTCAGGTGAACACAGTTTGTAAGGTGCAGGAGTTGAGAAGTTATCTCAAGCATCATAGTGGAAAACTCTCACAAGATTGTGAGGAGAGGACTAGCCCACATTGGGTGAACCTCTATAAATCTCTGTGTGTTCTTTCTTTCTTCCTTATACTCTTTAATTTCAGTATACACAACACACACCAACACATTTACTTCATTAATCAGTTTCTGTGTATGAACTTCAGAACGTTCTGAGTTCAGAAAGTTAACTTAACCATTCCAAGAATTTTCTTGAGAATTATTTTTAAGTTACAGGTTATTTTTAAAGGGTCACAATTCAAACCCCCCTTTCTTGTGACTATTTTATCTACTTCAGTGGCACCTATGAAATCTATAGTACATGGACTTGTCCGTGCTAGAGGATTCTTTCAAAGGCGCTAGGGTCCTTACGCCAACTTCCATGAACTCCGTATTCAAGATTTTTGGAGGATTCGCTATCTAAAAGTGTTCATTGATGCGAAGTCAGATAATCGGAAGTGGTAGCCCTTGCCTTTTTTGTCATAGTTTTCACAACGTTTTCTACCAATGTTTTCTCTTCACAGCCTCCTATGCTAGTTTCTTCTCTTTGTAATTAATGTAAGGATGTGTGTGGACCAAGATATCACTCATGTCCCTTACCACTCTGAGGCCTGATTCATCTTTGAACACACAATCGTCGTAGAGGTTATTCTCGAAGATGAAACATTTCAAAGTTTCTTACGTGCCATAAACTTCCACTCCCTCGTAGGTGAACCTTTCCACATACTCCCTAAGGGTTTCTTTCTTTCATTGAATGATAACGTCTTCGGATGCTTCCGCCTAGCCGTGAAATGAAAGGTGAATTCCTCGCATAGGTACGTCCAGAATCGATGGAAGTGTCTTCGAGGCCCTTGAACCACGTCATCGTTGCGCCTTTTAGAGAGATAAAAATGAAGAGCTTTCCCTCTACGAGCCCTTTGGCCTAGTGATAGTTGACGAGGATATTGATGTGCTCAACTGTTCATCAGGATCATTTGTTCCATCACATAACTCCAACTTTGGCGGCTTTTTGAAGGTGTGAGGGGTTGAGAAATCCAAGATTCTTCCCAGCCGTGACACTGAGAAGGGCGACTGCTACTTCATTAATTAGAATCTCCAGGAGGTTCGCCTCTTCCTCGACGTGTCTTTCCTCAAACGAAAACAACATCTACTATCACCACTGAAGTACCATTTTGCTGATTTCGTTGTGTGACTTTGAGTTGCGTAGGAATTTCTGCTTGAATCTTCTCTAGATTTTCCTTCACTCTTCTTAGCCTCTATTTTGTTGTTGGATGAGGTTTTCAAGGTTAAACAATAGTTCGTTCGCGTCTTGAAGCGGTGGTGGATTATTCTTTCTAGGAATCTGAGTGCGATTTTCGCCCGAGAGGAACAACGGTGGAGCTGATGGCGGAAGCATCACCGTTGTAGGAATCACGTTGTTCACGATCATTGGTGGATCAAGAAGAAAGCTTCGATCATTGGTGAAGCTTCGATACTGCTTTCTTCTTGATCCACCAATTTGAGAACGGGAATGGAACAACCTTGAAGAGTTCTATTGGGGTGGATGTTTTGCTTTGGGTGGTGCGTCTACAAGTTCTAGCTATGATTCTCACATTGAGAGATGAAGCGGCTGAACCGTTACGATGGAGCAACTCGTAACATAGAACGGTTACGGCGGTGAAATCACGAAACTCGAAATAGTTATGGCAGAAAATCATTTGATCGATAGGGAAATAGTGAATGATTCCCTGCTTCTAGCGCCAACTAATATGTCCAATGAAGATCACAATTGAAGAATAGTTTTTTTGCGGTGCTCCAGTGCGGAGGAGGTTGAGACTTCACGATGGAGGAAGAAAGGTGCATGCAAGCAAGTTACATACTAACGTTCATGTCAGTATCTGAAAGAGGTGGTTAAATAGACGTGGAGAATGTAACACCTTAAACCCTTAAAGCGGTAAATTACACGAATAATATAAATTATACAAAGGATTTAGATGCTACTTCTTCCATAAGTCCAAAACATGTATAAATAATTTTTCAAAACATCGCAGCGGAATATAATTACACAATATCTCAACAACAAATAATAAAATCCTCCAAAGTAGCCATGTCACATAATCATACTACATTACCAAATATAAGATCTCATCTCAACATACTGAGGGATAAAAAATATCAACAAAGTCATAAAATGAAAATAGCAGACAAACACCCATAATCAGAGCCGACACACTAAGACCCTGAAAGCATAAGACGAGGTAGCTCCAAAGCTAACTTTCAGCAACTCACCAAGCAAAGCAAAACTACTCTTGCATGTAATTAATTCATCAACATAATCCATCATCATCAACAATCATCATTAACAATAATCAACTCAAGAATCAACAAAGTTTCCAAAATAACACACGTTTGGCAAAAAAGACGGACAACTATCCACATCAAGATTTTCACCATAATAGACACCCAATCTTCATTGATTCATTCTTATTCTATCATATTAACATGAATTCAAAGTCTCTTACAAGTTCTCCGACCATAAAGTATTAATTTGACAAAGTTCGTCTATGTTTACAAAAATTAGCATTTTTCGATTATTCCACCAAATCAAGGTAACCAAGTTCAAACGCCTCAACCAAATGTATACACAATTCACAAATGAGTGTAGTAGCATATACATATACGTATCATAGGCCAATTTCAATTAATTCCAAAATTCACCTAAGTTCGTATCATTTTATCATTTTCAAAAGAATTCCAATTCTCAAGGTAAAACCAAGTTAAAGTCCAAGGAAACCATCCACAACCATTTTTAAAGATCAACTTTACAGTAAACAACCTTAACCCTACCCTTTCCCCTTGAGAAAACGAGTTTTCGAAAAATCATGTGTTTTTGGACATTTTTCAAGAGTTTTGATTCGATTCACAAAATCAAGTTCAATCCAATTCATTTGATGTTTTCAAAGGTTTAGAAAGCTTGACAATAGTTAAAGACATCAAAAGAATCAGTTTGGAACAGTCCGGATCGATCCCCGAGTGCCCGGAACACCCAAAACATGGGGTTATATACTGCGCAACTCGCCACAACGAGCTACAACTCGCCTAGCGAGTTACACCAGAACAGACTGTAACAGCCCGATTTTTCGACTAGATTTATTTTTTTTATTATTTTTAATTGTGTTATATGTGCTCTTATGTGATTATTGCCTCTGTGTGTATTTTTGGTTGGGAATCGTAGAATTCAGTATTAGAGGGGTATTTTAGTCATTTTGGACTTAGGGGCATTTTGGTCATTTTGAGAGCAGGGGTAATTTTGTAATTTTTTTTGCTGGAAGTTATTTTTAGTGCTTAGTGAGAGTTATTATTTTACCAAGTTACTAGAGGGTGTAGTAATTATTTATTTACCATTAAGTGACCGTTAGTGTTATATTTTACCGTTAAGTGAGTAGTAACATTTTTGAGGTTAAAATAGAAATGAGTTAGGCCCATTAAGGTTTGTGAGATAAGCCCAATTAAGTGAGCCTGTATATAAACTAGTGTTGGCAGAGAAATAGGGTTTTCTTCACAACATTTTTCATTTGAGAAGAGAAGAGATAGAAACTAGAGGGAAGAACAAGAACAAGGGTTAGAGGCAAGAGGGATTCATCATCTAGGAGCTAAATTGAAGCTTGGGTTAGAGATTCTTGGTGCTAGAGGTAAGAGGGTTAGAAGTCAACCATAATTCATAACTTTTCATTTTTACCCATTTGTGAAATTGATGAATTGAACCTAATTGATTGTAAATTCGTGTTCATGTTTTGATGCAATGTTTGGGTATGTAAATTGAATGTTAATTGAGTGGTTGATGATGAAATTACATGCTTAAATTGTGGCTATATGTATGCTTTTCATTTTTGTCCAAAAATGGTGATATAAGATGTTGTTGTGATGAATTGATGATGAATTCATGATAGTTAGTTGCTGATGTTGTTGAGAGATGTTGTTGTTGATGTTAGAAACCTTGGGTAATCATAATCTTTGATGTTGTTATGAATTTGTGTTGTTCTTGAGGTTTTCATAAAAAAATGGGTTGATAATGAAGAAGTTTGATTTTGATGATGTTGAATGAGTTAAGAAGATTGTTAGAATCGTTAGGATGGTATGATTTTCTGTTTTAATCACTTGGTTTTGGAGAGAAATCATTTTGGGAAGAAAATGGGTTTTTGAGTAAAAATCATTTTATGAGCTTTTGCAAAATAAGTCATTTTGGGATGAGTTTGATTAAGTTGTTTTAATGTTGAAATGTCAAGTTTTCAAGTGTGGTTTGTATGGTCTAAGTGTTAGGAATGCATTGGCGAAAACGGAACTGAAATCGGATTCGAAAACAAGATTTTATGCACGAAAACGTAAAAATACATTTTGCTGTACTGGTGAGGTGACACGACCGTGTGTCTAGATGACACAACCGTGTCAAAGTCTCCTGTAAGGGGGTGACATGACCGTGTGTCTAGATGACACGACCGTGTCAGATTCTCCTGTAAGTGATGACACGACCGTGTGTCCTGAAGACGCGACCGTGTCAGTTCTGCAGAATCCCAAAACCTCATATTTTTTTTTTGTGTTTTTGTGTACTTTTAAGCATGCCAATGGATTCCAAAAACCTAACCTTATTCAATCAATTTATAATTAAACTTCTAAGAGTATCATAGCTTGGGTCTAACTTGGTTTTGTTTTGGAAATGAATTGGTTTTGCAAAATGATACCAAGAGACGAACTTTGTGATTTTTATGATTTCATCGTGTTTGGCCGGTGAAACACCAAGGTATCCTCTACTGCACTCATATGTGGCCTAGAGGTATGCTTAGTTGAGGCATTGGAGCTTGTTTACTTGGTTTTGGCTTAAAAGCTCAATTATTTCTAATGTTGTGATTTTGAGAGACGAACTTTGTTGAAAATGTTTTAAGAGCCGATTGCTTTATGAATCGTTTATGGATAGTTGATATGACTTATGTGGAGATGATTGATGATGTATATATGTGACAACTATATGTTGATGGTATTGGTGATTGTATATATAATGGTGAATTGTTGTTGATTGCATATATATAAGTGTTGGTGATTGTATATATATGTTAAGTGGTGGTGATTTGTTGTCGATTGCATATATATTAATGTTGGTGATGGTGAGGTGATTATTGTTTGTGTGAACATATGCATTGTAGTTGAGTCATATGTTCATGCATTCATGACTGATGGTGGTGGGTTTTATATCCAATTGAGGTGATACGATGTTTTTGTTGCATCGGAGGTGACGACCTTGAGGTGACTTGGTACCACATGCATCTAGATGAGTCTAGAGCCATTGCATACTTTGTTGGTGAATTGAAATGCATTTGAGTTGTGAATGATGATTGAATTTGTTAACTATTGATTAACATGGTTGATGTTGTGATGTGTGTATGACACACTTGTGGATATGAACTTGAGATGATGATATTGAATGATGTGAATGTTAAGAATACTTGTGAGTATATGTATAGTTTGTTATTCATCGTTCTTAAATGTATCTTTCATTCTCAAAGTTTCTTGTTAATTTTAATTGGATTATGATGATGTAATGCTAACCCTCAGTGGTTTACCACCTACCTTTCCGTATGGACGGGTAGATGGAGTGCAGGATGCTTAGCCTGTTTGCTCGATGTTGCCGAGGAGTGGAGTTCCTATTTTATATGCAAGTGTCTAGATTAGGGCTCTGATCTAGGATTTGCATGTTGGATTTAGTTGATTATGTATTTTTGAGTTGAGATGTTATTTGTATTTGAGATTGGAGGATATGTTCTTATTATATTGAGACGTTGAGGTGGTTTATGGATTTTATATATGTTCCGCTGCTAAGTGATGTAACATGATCTTTTTGCATGTATGTTTTAATTTGGAAGACGTAGCATCTATTTCTAGAATATATTTGTATATTCGTGAGTTTTACCGCTTAATAGAAGTAGGGTGTTACACAGACCCCTTGTTCTTGGTTGTTCCCTCTCGGGAACTCTCCAATTTTCACCCAAAAATCTCGTTTTTGATCCCCTTTGACCCAAATTCGTCCCCAAAACTTGTTCCTTAGTTTATATACATCAAAAGATAATAAAAACAACAACAAACATTGAATCATAGCATCAATCATCATCAAAATCATCATCTTGATCATTTTTCACCAAAACCCCACAATATTTCAATTTTCATTCAAACTCCATAAACAAGGACACCAATTCAAACCCCATCAACATACAATCATGCAATAACATTTATGAAGTGAATTCAAACATATTTCAACAACAATCATTCACCAATTCATGATTTACACTCATTTAAGCAAAAATCATCAAAACCACTTATCAACAACAACAACAACAACTATGATGTTTAAGCACATAACACAATAATTTCATTTAGTTTATCATACCCACAAATTCACATGAATTAGGAGCACGAAATTCATCATTCAAAATCACAAAAAGTCACAATTAACACAAAAGCACTTAAACTTATAATTGAAAATAGAAGATTATGACTTAATTGATGAAAAGGAAACCATCCCCCTTATCTCTACAAATCCTAGCTTTGGCTTCACTTTAGCTCCTAGCTCTTCAAACCCCAAGCTCTCTCTCTAGCTCTTTCTTCTTTCCTCTTGATCCACTTTCTCTCTCTACCTCTTACGTTTTTGTGAAATAAGATAATGAAAGTTTAACCTAATTTTTCACAAGAGTTATGTTTATATATCACCTCCTAATTGGGCTTGGTTTCTAATTGTCATAATGGACTCATTATTCTTACCAACTAATTCACCAAAGTTACTACTCACTTAAACCGTCAAAATACCGAATAATTACCGTCACTAAATAATTACCTCAACTCACTAGTAACTTAGTAAAAATAATCATTCTCACCAAAATACCAAAATAACCTTCCTAATAAAAATGACTAATTTACCATTGCTCACAAAATGACCAAAATACCATTGAGTCTATAAATGACTAGAATACCCTTCTAGGCCAAAAAACCCACTAATCCCGAATAAAATACACAGAAAGGCAATTAATCACACACGAGCAAGTATAAATACACATAATAAATAACTAAAATAATTCTAGCGAAAAGGAGTTGTTACAGAGAACACTAATTGCCTCCTTGAAACACGACGTGATCTTAGGGAGCCGTTGGTGATGACATGGACGGTAGGGATGAGATCATGGCGTGCTCTTGTCTGGTAATCCGCACAGAGCTTCAGGTGTTCCTCCACCGTTTCTGGCCTTGTCTTCCCTGGTCTCTAGCTTACCGAGCCTATGTTTTTGGACTTCTATCCGATCCGGAACAAAAACATCGCAAAGTGCAAACAAAAAAAAAATAGTTATAATGTTTTATCTTTATAAAAACTGCATTTTTAACCATTTATTTATTTTTTTTATATAGCAATTTTTACCCTTTTCTTTAAACACATGGCGTCTAGTGGGCAGTTTTACAAGTATTCAGAATAAACCTATCTTATAGAATGAAAAGAATCTTATAGATATTTTTTTTTAACGAATCTTAAATATATATTTCATTACTTTTTACGAATCTTAGAGATATATTTTATTATTTTATAAGCAGCAAGTTTAACTGACAGCACTTGCATATAAATATATCGGATTGGATCTATTTTAATACAAGCTCGCGAGGGTTAGGGTTCTTCCAATACCGTACAAGCTGCGTGTGTTAGGGTTCTTCCTACAATAGCAGTACATCAAAGCTCTCGTCTCAACCCAATTCACCCTACCTCGACGGAATGTCGCGGAACATATTCCTCCATGATGAACTTATCGCAGAAGTGTTATCCTTCCTTCCCGTAAAATCACTTATGCAACTAAGGTGTGTGTGCAAGTCATGGAAAACCCTCATCTCTGATTCAACTTTCGTCAAACTACACCTTCAAAGATCCGCAAGAAACAAGCACTTAGCACTATTCTCATACAAATACCAAACTCCCAGGCATTTCAGTGTCACAACTTCATCCTTGCGTCGTTTACTGGAGAACACATCTGTCACCCTCGCTAACAACTCTGGCTTCCATCTGAACAAGGATGGATTCCTCTATGTTGTTGGTTCCTGCAACGGATTGCTATGCTTAGTCGGTTGTTTATACAACGATAATTACGAAGAGTTAGGGACCCTACTTTATTTATGGAACCCAGCAACAAGGAAATTATCTAAGGAAATAAAGTTTCCTTCCGGGGATTTTCAACATAGCTGGAAGTTTGCGTTTGGTTATGATAATTGGAACAACACTTATAAGATTGTGGCTTTTTGTCTACTGAGTATGAACAATGAAGTAAGAGTTTTCACTTTTGGTGATAATGTTTGGAGGAATATTCGAAGCTTTCCCGATGTTCTATCTTATCATCATTGGGATATCAATCATGGTGTGCATGCGAGTGGCAGTCTTAACTGGTTGGCCATCCTAATGAAGTCGAAATTTGTGATCATCTCGCTTGATTTGAGTACAGAGTCATACCGTCAGTTGCTTCTCCCTCAAGGTTTTGATAAACCGACACTTCCTAAGTCAACTCTTGCCGTGTTGATGGACTCGCTTTGTTTTTGTCATGATTTTCATGGAACTGATTTTATCATATGGCAGATGAAGGAATTTGGAGCTCGAGAGTCTTGGACTCAGTTCCTTAAAATTAGTTATCAAAGCCTTCTAATTGATTATAACGTCATTAGTAACTCGCTGGAAATGTTCCTATTCCCATTGTGTCTTTCTGAGAATGGCGGTACACTGATATTGGCATGTGATGAATACGAACAAGCCATTCTCTATCGTTTGAGTGACAATGTAGTAGAAAAAACTAGAATTACCAATAAAATAGAGTGGTCTCTTTCTAAGGATTATGTGGAAAGTTTGGTTTCAACTAGTTGAAAGTAAGTTTCTTTTCAAATATTTACTTGTTTCAATTTATTTATTTCATTATGTTGTTTAAAAATTGTTGTTGTTTCGAAATAAAATATATTGGCTGCTGTCTTATTTACACTTGGTCGAAACTGGTACCAAGATATGCAACCATAAAAGAATGCACATCTGCTGTCATATTGTAATGCTTCAATATACAATTTCTTGAATAAGTTTTTTTATTTTCCATTGATACATAAATTGAATTTTAAAATTATTCTTTCAGGCTTAGTTAGCATACAGTACAAGCATCTTGATAGAAGTATAAAGAGTCATAAATTGTTACATTGTTTTTGTTATTTGCTTTGGTGTGTTTCACATTTCAATACCCTTGTTTAGATTGTGATCATATGATCATTTGGCTCAGAGAACCTTCTTCCTTTTTCTATTATCAGACACAACAGTCGGAAGTTAATTACTAAGAAGAAAGGTTGTAAATCTGACAAATTTTTTTAAACAAGAAAAGAAGTAATTGAATCTTTTTTCTCTTGAAAGTAGAATACTGTTGATATGAGTATATATGCATAGTAGGATTTTTTTTAAAACTTGCACAAATTAAATTTCTTTGGTTCATTTTGAAATTCTTTATACTTTTTTCCTTGTCACAAGTGCATAGTACATAGTACATAAGGACCTAGACCTTCATGTTGGTGCGACTATAATTGACAATTTGTGTTAATTACTTTGACAGAACATGCCTCAAGAAGTCATTAGTAGCCTTGAGCTGCAGAGAATTACATATGAGAATTATATATAAAGGGATGACAAAAGGCTACACGTGTGGAAGCAATTATAACTGTTTGCATCTATGTATTTGTTTAATATGGATCCGGTCCTACTAGAGCTGTCAAAACGGGCGGCCCGGCCCGTTTAGGCCCGGCCCGGTCGGGTAGCGGGCTTTTTAGGGCCGGGCTAAAAAGCCCGGTTTAAATATGGGCTTGAATAATTGAGCCCGAGCCCGGCCCTATACGGGCTCCCGGGCTAACGGGCCAGCCCGGCCCGCACGTATGTATATTTTTTTTTCATTCTTTAAGGACATTGCAGTAGTTTGTTAAGTGACGGCCCGGCCCGCACGTATGTATATTTTTTTTTCATTCTTTAAGGACATTGCAGTAGTTTGTTAAGTGACGGCGAGCAAGGGCATATGGTCTCTGACGCCAAGCATCAAGGATGACGAACAACAACAACAGAAATATTGCAGCAGGAGTACTTCATTATTCATCTTCACAAGAATCAACACAAATAGATGGAGATAGTTCAGATGATAACACAGATTAGCTTTTATTCAAAAAATAGATGGACTAGTAGCATTATTCATCTTCACAAGAATCAACACAAATAGATGGAGATAGTTCATTATTCATATTCAAAAAATGCATTGGTAAATGCACTAGTAGCATGGACTCAAGCATCTTTGAGGCAGAATTAGCTTTTATTTTAGCTGAAAAGGAGAGGTTTAAGTCCAGGAGTATAAATGACAGTTCTTCTATTACTGCATGCTTAACTCCACATCTTTGCTGCATGCTTTACTCCACATTTTTTAGCATAAGTAATATGGGGAGAGTAAACTAATCCAGAAAGTGTATATGTGAACAAACAAGTTCAATTCATCTATTAAGTAACACACAGACAAAAAAAAATGTATTTTTTGGCGGGCTGGCGGGCCGCCCGGAGCCCGAACGGGCCAGCCCTAACGGGCTACGGGCTTTTTCGGGCCGGGCTAAAAAGCCCGGAAAAAATTCGGGCTGCAATTTTTCGGCCCAGGCCCTGCATTTTATTCGGGCTTTCGGGCCGGCCCGTACGGCCCGGCCCATTTTGACAGCTCTAGGTCCTACGATGAACTCTATTATTTATTTTTTAGGAAACTTTAATAAAATATTCGTTTTGTTTTGTTATTTTATTTACATTTATTGAAGTATCTAATTACGGTGACGTTTAGCATGGGAATGAACTCTTTTTTCCCATGATGGGAAAGTGTTCTTTACAGCCATAGATTTAATATTATTTTAATTGGATGGCTGTGATGGAAGAAGTGGTAATTGTTGCAACTTGTTGTTGGACATTGTGTAACAAAAATTCTGGCCCCACCAATTAATTAAATTATAATTCAGCATTTGTTTGTTTTAAATTATATTTTTTATGAATTCATGGGCCTTAGCAATTTGGTTTGAGCTTATTGCATTTCAATCAAAATTTTCGGACTAAATTGACCCCCCAGGGTTTAGAATGCTGTCATATTAAATTGAATTAGAGATGGAAGTAATAAATTTTCTAAATTTGATTAAAAATATAAATAATGTGTTGCAGTAAATTAATTAAATCATGTGTACTATTGTATGTGACATAAAATAAATTTTTTTCTTTAAAAAAATTTTGTTGACATTAATTATTGATGACCTAAATTAGATTGTTTATGTAAAATTATATGCACACTATTAAAGCAATTGGTATTAAATAACCGATAAAATAAATATTTATATTTATCATTCAATGATATAAGTTTAATTTAATATTTGTTGATTTGTTTTTTCATGCCAATTTTGGTTGATTTATTAAAGAATGGCTATTTTTTGTGCATATTTTTTTTTTAAACATGAATTGACGCCAAGCAAATAAATAAGAAAGAAGCTTATATCTCCCAGAAGGCCAGAAGTGTTCATCGTGTTCATCGCCATTCAAGCTTCTTCATTTTTGCTTTTTTTTTGAACAATTCTTTATTTTTCCTTTAAAATAAAAAAACTTCTTCATTCTCAGATTCCTTTCGATTCCTTCTTCTTCATTCCACCTTTCGATTCCTTCTTCTTCATTCTACCTTTCTATTCCTTCTTCTTCATTCCACAAACTTCATATGCAAAAGAGGTGACAGATCCGTGTATAATTACCCCCAATTTTTTCAAATTTCAATCAGAATCGACAGATTTCATGTTTTAAATGCTAAATCGTTTAAGAATCACTTAAAATCCATACCTTCAGTTGAAGAAACTAGATCGATGGATGAAGGTGTTTTGCTTGGTTTGAACAAACAACCTCTGTCAATGGAGATTAGGAGTGATTGGGGAAAGGTTTTTGATGAAAAAGTTTCAGCAATGAAGAAGAAGAGAAGATAGATCAACAATGAAGAAGAGAAGTTGGTATACTTGAGATTTTCAGAAGCATAGTATTTTCAGAAGTATCCATCTTATTTTTGGATGTAGAAAAATAAAACGATGTTAAACAAAGAATATGATTTTCTGGTTGACAATAGTAATTGGGGGGTGTGGTCCAAAAAGAAGAAACAATATTAAAAAATTGATTTTAAATTTTTTGTTTTTTATTTTGGTTCAGGTTACCAACCTACAGGTGGCAGGGAAAATGACACTTTCCCATGATGGGAAAAAAGAGTCCATTCCCACCCTAAACGCCACCTCTAATTACACCACTAAGTATAGTTTTAAAAACTAGACGGATGGGCAGATCGAACCTGAAGGTTAGCCGATTTGCTCATGTCATTAAACTGCGGTAAACCTGTTCAATTAAACAAGAACCGGAATAAACTGGAGACTCGGAGGTCACCTCAAATAGGCAGGCACTACAAAAAAACGCGTGTTTTCTGGCGGCTAAAAAATGAATGTTCTGGCGGTTTTAGCCGCCACTATGTACTTTTCTGGCGTTTTAAAAACTGCCGAAATTTTGCCTGCCACAATGTTTAAAGCGGCAGTTTTCGCGTAGCCGCCATGTTGTCCGCCGTTTTATACTTGGTTTAAAGTGGCGGTTATTTAATTGTATATAGCGGCAGTTTCAAACGCCATTATGCACATAATTTTGACAAAGCCAATAGGTGTTTCTGGCATTTTTGACCGTCGTAACATGCAGAAAGTACCGGCAGTTTTAACCGCCAGAAAGTACTCCTGAGACCTATGTAAGTAGTGGCATGTCCAACTGCCAGAATTTACTTCTGATATTTAACCATTGAGCTGCCACCATATAAAATGCCACAATGCTCAAAAAATTGAAATTATTTTATTTATAATATTATTATTTCATAGGAATATATAATTGTACATTTCTATTTTTTGAACAAAATTAAAGGACAAACAAATTTTGAACATTGTCATTGATATATTTATAATTCAACTCAAGTGGAGTTTGACACAAATATCCATTCTCAAAATAAACAAGTCTCCAAACATGAAGTTACACAAATCGGCCATTGCCACCATCTTTAGCTATTCTCATAATAACAAGTTTCAAAACATAAAAATGACTACACAACTGATGTCACTAAAATTAGGACTCATGCTCCACGTGCATTGCTTTCATATGATGATCTAGTTATGTCATTAGGTGTTGGAGATTCACTTCCTACGTTTAATGCCTGCAAAAAATATTATAATTGTTAACTCATATTAAGTAAGATATTACTGCCAATTCAACAACCTAAGCAAAGTAAAAGTTATTATCAAAGTAAAAGCTTGAAAGACAGTATTATCCAAAATCAATTGACTGTGATCAGGGGCTTTTTGTTCAATTAGGACAAAAAGTATTAAAGTATTAAATTGGTCCTAATTGATTTATTTGACTGTGATCTCAGTTTTAATAAATCAACCTAGTCTCAGTTTTTGTTAACTCAGATTTATTATCCATCTCTGATTTATTTGACTGTGATCAGGGGCTTTTTGTTCTTAGTGTTTCTGATTAGTTTTGCATCTCCTAAGACTACTTTGCTTAACTATCAGTCTTTTCTCCAGTTTTAATAAATCTGTCATGCTTTGATTTTATATATATGCGTTTCTAATTTAAAACTGAGACTAGGTTGATTTATTAAAACTGAGATCACTAGAGAGAAACACAAAGACTAGGTTGATTTATTAAAACTGAGATCACTAGAGAGAAATCATAAATGCATTGAGTAGTTGTTATACCTGTTGAGTATCATTGGGAAATAAGGCAGCAGCTAACTCTGAGTCTCATTAATTCATTCCTCATCATCTGCGTCATCCCTTATCAAAGATAGATCATTAATATTAAATGCAGAACATCTTCTAGCTTGTGTTGATGGGCCTTTTGCAAGATACTTGAGATCATCTGGTACCGTACTTGATATGTCGGGGTTCATAATCTAAAATGACAATGAAAGAATGTCTTAGAACTTTCATAAATTTATAAACATCCATGAAATGATCAGCAACAACTTTGTCATATATTTAACCTTACCCTTCGAGGAAACCAGTCCATGAAATCTTTATTTACTATTTTCTCTATCTCTGTTGTTGTCGGTCTACGTCCCTTAGATTTCCTCCGCATGTAGTCCTTAAATTCACTACATAAACAATCAATATCAATTTAGGATTCTTAATATCATATATGTCTTTCCAAATCTGATATCATTTACAAATCGTGAGGTACTCACTCTATATAAGGCTTGACTTGTGGACAATTAAACAACACATAACGATGTGCTTGAATTTTCACCATATCTGATAGCTCAAAAGTTTGGAATGCTCAGCAGGTTGATGTTCAAATGCAAAATTCAAAAAGTGAATTATCCCATTTTCATATTCAGGTGTGCCTAGTGGTTTGCAAATCCATGATCTATCAATTGACATGACTACAAAATAAAAAAAATTAAAGCATTGCATCTTAAGATTTATAACTACCAAATTTTAATAATCATTGATGATGAATTAAGATATAGCATGACAGTGTAAAGGTACAAGGAACGCATCTCATACCTCCTGCACAGTTTTGTGATTTCAGACGGCAATTTTGGTGCAGCAGCGATTAATGTGCTGACAGTTATAGCAGTTCTATGAGACAAAAAGAAAATAAAGTGTTAAAAGTATAGTACATAGCTAATTGAAGTATATTTGAATCAAACAAAAAACCTTTAAAAAACCACCCCTTAAAAAATGAACAAACCAAAAGAGAAATTACACCCTGTTAAGCACATGGCAGAACACTACCCCAAGGCAGCCACAACAATACGTGCCAAGCCACCACCCCTCAGCCAGCTAAAAAAACTCTCCCCCAGCTGTTAAAACATCCGACATCACTGCTGCTACAAAACCCAAAAGGCACTAGAATAAACTGTTGCTACTCCTAACAAAGCTAGAAACCACCAGCACACCAGATCAAGGAAGCAACCTGATTTGAATTATCAAAGAGCAGTTTCAGCAGAGGGTAACACCGCAAACAATCACCTTGGGTTGGTGTGGTGGTGTTGATTTAGAATCTTGCCTCTAAAGATACCCTCACTTCATGGCATCAATTTAGGTTAGTTAGTTTAACTTCTAAACAAAATTAATTTAGAGTTAATTATATGCAAACTGCGAATCCAATTTTAGTAACTTACAACTACAAAATCCAATTTTAGTTAAATGATGCTTATGATACGAACATTCTACTACCTGAATAGCATATTAATTTGAATAATATATTACTAGCTTAGTGTTAAACCTATTCAACTACTCCTAACAAAGCTAGAAACCACCAGCACACCACAGCAAGGAAGCAACCTAATTTGAATTATCAAAGAGCAGTTTCAGCAGAGGGTAACACCGCAAACAATCCCCTACCTCAATAGCAAGGCACAAAGGACCTGCAAATAAACATTACTCCCACGAAAACAGCATCCACGCGCACATCAGCAAACAACAGAAGCAGAAATGTAAACCTTGTATTTTATATTGAACGATGGTGATAAAAAAAATGAGGTAGAAAACATCAGTAAATGCCAACCTTGTAACCAAAAATACATAACCAGAACAGGGATATCATATCCATTAAGACCAACAATTGTGAAACCAATACAATACATAAAAGAAAGGCAAAACAATTCACAAAGTGTGTGTTGCTTGCTAGGTAATATCTATACAATGATATCCAGATCCATAAAATTTAATTCCATGAAACACAACTACAGGTTCTAGAATCATGTCATCTTTGTTTAATAATACTGAGAGCTTTGAAACTTCACATAATTAATTTATTAAACTAATTGCTATCTAGGTTTTGTGTACTAGCAATTTAGCAGCAAACCTTCTCACATAACAGTAGTTCAACGTAAATTCATTATTCCTGATTTGGTTTTTAAGAAACAAAACTCAAACAAAACAAGAAATTCAAATAACTCGTATCCTCACCAAATAACTGTGATGGGTCGCAGCTCTAGATCCTCCTGATTTGGCAGCAAACCTCCTCAAATAACAGTAGATCTGCTTGCTTCTTTTCACAAACCTCAGTTTTTCTACCAGCAAAACAAAAACAAAAAAAAATCAAAAACGAAAACAAATTCACAACAGTAGTAAATTTTCAATCATATTAACCAACTAAAATCAAGAATCATACAAAGATGAGGGTTTGGGTATTTCAGATTAAGCAAACTTCATACTCACCTTGTTGAGAGAAGAGTTCGATAGGGACCACAGATGAAATAATACAAAGATGGAATGTGATGGGTTTGGGTTTAGGTGTTTGAGGGTTTGAGGGAATCGATTTTGAGGGAATCGATTTGGGTACTTGCTGAAATCGATTCTGAAATCGGTTGAAGATTCTCAAATCGGTTTGGGTGTTTGAGGGAATCGAAGATTGAAGTAAGGAATCGAAGTTGAAAAGGATGGTTTGCAGATTCAGGAAGTGAAGATTGAAGGAAGGAATCGAAGTTGAGCTTTCTGTGGATTTACGAGTTGATTGTAGTTTTATTCATGGTTTGGGTGTTTGATTAGGAATGGTGAAAAGATTAGGTTTTGGTAGTGATGGCTTGGAGAAGGTTTGGAAAAAGATGAAAGTTTTGTTATAAAATATTTTAATTTTATGTTAAGGAAAAAAAAAAGATGGAGGGATTTTCTAAAAAATTGGGAAATAAAAAAGAGGGAAGTTAGTGCGCCAAATGATGCGGTAGCAAAAATTTAAAAAGTTAATAGCGGCAGTCTAAAATGCCACAATATACTAGGTAAATAGTGCCATTATATTTTGTAAATACCGGCAGTTGAAACCGCCGTAATATACTGTAAACAGCGGCGGTCAGAAAAACTGCCGCAATACACTGAATATAGTGGCGGTTAAGAGGGACCGCCGGTAAAAAACCGCCAGAATTAACGCGTTTTTTTGTAGTGAGGATCAACATTTGACCGTTTTGTTTTTACAAGAAGCAAGGGGAAATTTTACCATGCACCCATACCATTATACCTTCACCCCTACATTTTTTATAAACTTTCCATTTTACCCTCATATTAGAAAACATTTGCGGGACTCCACAATCACGGGCTTCACCCTCACATCCGCGCTCCTTCTTCTTCTTCTCTCACACCCCTTAGAAATTAGAATGAATTGTTTGATAAAAAGCCTGGAAAGAAATAATTAAAAAATATGAGAGAAATCAATTACGCGAAGACAACTTATCTTAATTTTTTTTTTATTTGAAATGGTGAGTGCTCTCACATGTTTGATGAATAAAAAGGATTGTTGTTTTTTGAAAGAAAAAATTATTGTTGTTGAATCCATAACTTTTGATGAGTCGATAATTAGTGTTTTTAATATAATATTTGAGTCTATTTTATTTATAATTAAGTTTGTTTTATTTAATATTATTTCCCTTTTATAGCTCACTTCAATTGTAAGTTATTATATTTCAGGAACAAATATTCAAAAGATTTAGTCTTGGAGCAAAAGAAAAGAGAATTTGAGCTGATTTGTGCCAAAAATATGAAGATCTCACACAAAAATATCTTGTGCAAAGAATTAGAAGATCTTGTACCAAAATATAGCATAGGCGTGCCCCATATTACCCTTTTGCTACTTTTGCTTCTTCGACAAGCTGCCTATTTTAGTATTTCTGACCTAAAGCCCATGGTTTCCTGTGCAACACTTTAGTGATTTAATTCTTGGGGTTCAAGTCAATGTTAGACTATAAATAGAGTAGCCATCTAGTTTGTAAAACTATCTTTTTGGATAAGTCTAATGACGTAATCCTAATCAAACCAAATCATAAACACTAATTTTATATAAACCTACTTTCTAATCTAATTTCACCGTTTTTATAATGAATTAACAAATACCAAACTCATAAAGCGAACGCGGAGGGTTAATATTTGTTAATTCATCATCACAAATATCAATTCATAAAGCGAACGCGGAGCTTTGATATTGGAACAAGTGAAATTAGACAAGGATTGTGAAACATGAGAATAGTCTAGCAAACCTTGAGACACACAAAGTTTCATTCTTCAAGGATTCTAATAGCAATCAACCATGAGAATAGGCGTGGTTGCTAAAGGAACACACTCAATGATTTCGAGAGAAACTTTGATACATTTAAGAGAAAGTTGTCTTTAGAAAGTAGGTCCAATATAAAGTTTAGGTTTAGGGTTTGTTTGTGAAGGGTTTGTCATTAAGATCAAGGCTCTTTTATTATTATTATTATTATTATTATTATTATTATTATTATTATTATTATTATTATTATTATTATTATTATTATTATTATTATTATTATTATTCAACCGTTTAAAAATCCTAACTTTGAAATTTAAACTCTTTCTAATCATCAATTAAAGCTAATCAAATTGAACAACTCCCTGTTGGAACGATACTCTCTTTTTACTACTTCGGAGGAACCGTGCACTTGCGGTTTTACTCATCAAGTTTTTCTCGCCTTCACATTGATATATAACATCATATTATAAGAGATTATGTTGAGAAAAGAGTTATAGATATTCAATTCATCGATACTGATCATCAATAGGCCGATATATTAACAAAACCCTTAACTGTTGAATGATTTGAATTTACCAAAAAGAATCTAAACATGCATTTTATCTCAGAATGATGCTTGAATCAGAAGAGTAACTCAGAGTTAGTCAAAGTCTCTGAGTGATGCCTCTAATGCGTAGTTGAGTATGAGTACCCACAACCTCTGAAGTGATTGAGAATATGGAAAACCTAGACTCTAATAGAACATATAAGTGGAAATGTTTTAAAGTAATTTATTGACACATGTCCAATTATATGGCACGTTTCTGATTAGGTATGTGACGTGGGTTTATTTAATTATAAAATAAATAATTAAATAAGATGATAGTTAGAAATAATTAAAATAAAATATGCACATAGTTCTTATTAATTTACACATTGTCACAATAATATGCAACTTACATGTACAAACAAAATCACTTAAAATAGTAACCAGAGATTTATACCATAAAAATATGTTATGGAATATTTGGGGTGTTACATTCTTCATTATAGGTTTTGACCTAATCATTAGCTTTCCTACCCACACATCTATCATGGCCCTAGAAGTAGTTAGAAATAATCGGCTCAAAATAAGAGGAAATTCATTTCCTTCTTTGACATCCAAAACTAGAAGCTGTTGTTTATCAACTCAGATTAGGACATTCTCATTTTTCCTATAAGGTAAATTTTGTGATCCATCTGCAAAGGTAATCGTTGTTGTGGGTAGATCGAGTTCTACCCCTAATAATTTTTCTACCATCGACAATGGTATCAAATTAATTCTAGATTCTAAATCAGATAAAGCTCTACCAAAGCGATTTTACCAGTTGAATAGGGTATAGAAATCCACCTAGGACCTATCTTTTTCTCTTGAGTCAACCTTGAACAATGGTACTGCAATTTCTGGTTAACGTCATCACCCTTTCCTCCAAATCTTCTCTTTTGTGAAAAAACTTCTTTCATTAAATGGATAAAACACAATTTAAGTGATATGAGAAAAGGTTAGATTGATATGAAATTTTGATAGCATCTTTATTTTT
Organism: Medicago sativa; assembly: GCF_051527215.1. NCBI lineage: Eukaryota > Viridiplantae > Streptophyta > Magnoliopsida > Fabales > Fabaceae > Medicago > Medicago sativa. The sequence continues at coordinate 30,920,428 of NC_140755.1, read as the reverse complement.
CCTACTTTTCTACTTCACCCTCATCTTGCTCTTCCTCACCATTTCATTCCACTCAGATCACAATGTTACAAGACTTAAGATTGGAGTGATCGTACAATGCATTATAGTAGGTTTTAGACAAAGGATTCCTCTTCTTATAGTTTTCCATGTAGTTCACCTATTTAATCTTTCCTTCTTATACACATTCACCGTTAACATGTCTAAAGATAAACTTATTTCAGTGCTCCTTCTGATCGGCGTATCTGTTTATGAATTTCTGACTGCAAATGTGTTGACACAATAACAATGAGTAAGACTTGTTTTCTCTTATTTATTTTATTAGTCTACATGTCTTACCTTACACCTCAAGCATAAACCTTAGAGATATTTGTACTTTTTTTTTTTAAAAGAAGAATAGGGTGCAAAAGAACCATGTGATATATATTGACACTTGAACTATGTTAGAAACTTAACCATATCACCTATGATTTGAAGCTCCCTAAAAGTTGTTTCAAAAGGTATAAAAGAACAAATAAAATTAATTTTTTCCCGTTAGCACGCTCACAATATTTTTGCAAATTATTATATTTTTTATGACGTTCTTGTTTTTCATTTATTTTAAAGGAAAATAAAGTGTTTGATGTTGTTAAAAAATTATAATAAAAGATAAATGTAAAGTGAAATCTAATAAAAATCATAAATGTAACAATTTATGACATAGGTATAAAATGAGAGTCGTAGAAGTAAACACTTTTTTCAACTTAATTATTAAAGATACTATGATGGATATGAATTAAAATTCAAATTAAGAAAGAAGAAGACAATCTAAGCATTATTTCAAATTCCTTATTAAATTTCATTACGATCATCTTAGAGTACAAAACCACAACTACATGGTCCATGAAAATAGAAAATGAAAAAAAATAAAATTTATTGGGTTCCAACACAATTACGAAATGACAACTTATAGAATTTTTTAGTAGAATGTTACGAGCACATCACTCAAAAACAACCACTGAAACCTATCCGAGATCCTTGATGCAGAACAGCAGGATAAAAAAAGTTACACAAAGCTTGTTGAGGGCAACCATACGCTGGACACTCATTATTAGAAGAACATAAGCCCCCAGGAAGTTTTTGGTGCCAGATTCTTACTGTCATTGTTGAATAAATGATGTTAGTAAAATGAGATAAAACATTATGTAGAATGTACCTATGAAAAGTTTTGAAGGATCAAAAGTGGCTTACTGTCTTCTTTTGTTTCAACAACAAATGTGGAAATAAAGATAATCATGAAATAAACAAACTTTACAATTTTAGCCATACTTTATCCACTTTGCATATATGAGATAAAATATGGTTTTATCACTTTATGATTTATAAATCTCATTCTCACCTTAAATACATTAAATAGTTTAAGAGCTCATCCTCATTCTCATTTTTCATCATTATTAAATGTGTTGTATGTTTTCTTTTAGCACACATAGTAAATTGGTGATGCAAAACATAATAATTAAACCTCTCTTGAGTACATCAAAGTGTTGTGTTTGTCTTTCTATCACCCTTAGTAATGAGGTCAAATAAAGAAACGTACCAATCATAAGAATTCATTCTTATTTTACAAAGTTTTTATTTTATTCTATAATCATTCATGATAGATAGGTGAAATCACAAAAGAGTAAAAATTTTGTTGGATTTCATGTGAAATATAGGCCATGACAAAGTTATAGCTACTGTATATATTATCCTTTATTTTTATAATCTTAATAGGAATCTATTAACAATACCAATAAATAGAATATTTGGTGTTGGATCTTGAACAAGTTATAAAGTAAGTTTCAATGTATTTAATGCATATGCAGACTTAGTCAATGATGGAGCATGGGTTTGTTCAATGGTGATGCGAATTATCTTTTCACAAAATGAATAATAAAAAAATACTGAGAAGTGTACTACTTTATAGACAAGTAGTTATATATAAAAGATTCGTCTCCACAAGGATTTTCTAGTTTCAACTTCAATATTGTATGCAGACTTAGTCAAGGATGGAGCATGGATTTTTTCAATGGTGATACACATTATATTTTAACATAATGAATGATGACAAAATACTAACAGGTGGTAATATATAAAATATTTGTCTCCATAGGGATTGCTTAGTTTCAACATCACTACTGCGATTATGATTTTGATTTTCATAATTAAAAAAGGGGTGTTGAGAATTCGATGAAAAACTCACACCAATAACAACTTGATGTGTGGAGCAAGGGATAATTAAGCAACCAAAATCAAAGTGTATGAAACAATTATAATCACAAGCCAAAAGTAGAAAACAACAGCGAGAGAAAAGGAAGAGAGAACATAAAGAATTTGTTGACCCAGTTCGGTCCAAATTGACCTAGTCTGGGGGAGAGAGCAGCCCTCCGTTCCACTATATGATGAGTAACGTTACAAAGAGATTTCAATGGGTTACAAGAATAAGTCTCCCGCCTAATTCTACCCAAATCCCAGCCTCTTCCCGTAACCAAGAGACTCAATCCTAATAGTGTTTCCCAAGGTGAATCAACCCTCAAAACCTAGTGTTTGTTCCAAAGAGACAAACTCTATACAAACCCTAGTTTTGTTGTTGCCTTTCTAAACCCTTGTTTCAGCCCCTTCTATCTCAAGGTTTACACTAATACAATGTCTATATTTATAGTAAAAGTAACTCCCATAAAATTGTACCAAATCTGGCCCAAAAATACGTTTTTGAAAAATAACAGCACGCAAAATCGGTCCCCGATTTTTACCATTCGGGCGCCGATTTTTCTTGCACCAAACTGCTCCCAAAGACAGCCAAAATCGGGCCCCAATTTTTCCATTTGGGCCCCGATTTGTACTTTCAGTAAACATCAATTTTGGCCTCCAAACTCCAATTTTGAGTCACTTTCACAACAGTCTCCACCTTGACTCCAAATTAGTGATGATGCCCATTTAACATCAACACCTTGCTGCTCTTTCCCTTGCTTCTCACTACACCAAGTAGCTCCACAAGTTTACACCCTAATACCTTCAGCCATCGGAATGTCTTCCTCCTTCTCGAAGGTACTTGCAGTCCAACTACGCTAGGAATTTTAGGTAGTTCCACAAGCCTTTACCTCAACCTCTTCAGCCATCGGAACGTCTTCCGTCTTCTCGAAGAGTCCTTGCAGTCCAACTACACTAGGAGTTTTAGGTAGTTCCACAAGCATTCACCATGACATCTTCAACACAGGACATCTCCCGCTTCCTTGAAGGTCTCCTTGCATCCAATCACCCTTGGCCTTTTTTTAGGGTAATCCCGCAAGCCGTGCTATACATTCTTCAACCTTATGAAGAAATCCCTTGCTCACCATAGAGCATAGCACCCAAGGTCCTCCATAGTCGTACCATTACCGGTGTGTTCAACTCCACCTCACGCTGAGCGTACTCTACCTCAACTAGCAAATGCGTACATCCCACTATGTCTTCAACCTTGAAACTCCACCTCAACAGGTAGATCATGAGTATTGTTGCCTCTGCCTCTCCAGACTGATCATGAGTATTCTTACCACCACCTCTACAGGCTGATGTTGAGTGTTTAATGTCTCTCCAGACGAACACCGCTCCCATAGGCATCAATCCCAAGGTGACCAACATCACCTTCATCCTCCAAACAACACCACACCATCAGAGCACCTGCATCCTCATAACCCTCAGTGACAATTTGTGCGGAGTTACCATTAATCTCCGGACAATCCTTCATGAAGTGACCCATCTTGTGACAGTTAAAGCATTCAGACTTTGAATTCTTACCACTCTTTCTCCGGTTACCTCTACCTCCACCATTCCCTCTTGAGACACTTAGGCCTTCACCATTTTCATGAACTCTCAAGTCCTTGGACTTGGTCAACTCCTTGGTTCTCAAAGCCGCTTGAACTTCTTCCAAGGTAACAGTGCCTTCTTTGCCATAGAGCATGGTATCTTTGAACGATTCATAAGATTTTGGTAGAGCAAACAACAAGAGTATAACTTTATCTTCATCCTCAAGTTGCACCTCAATATTCTCCAAGTCATCAAGGATTTTGTTGAACTCCGTAAGTTTCTCCATGATGACCTTTGACTCCACCATCTTGAATGAGTAGAGTTGTTGCTTTAGGAATTGCCGATGATCCAAAGACTTTGTCATATACAAAGATTCCAACTTTGCCCACATTGATGCCGCGGTTGGTTCCTTTGCTACTTCTCTCAAAACTTTATCCCCGATGCACAAGACAATGGCACTCCTGGCCTTGTCCACCATCTCGGTCTTCTCCGCTCGTGACATGGTAACCGGTAACGAACCTTCACCCTTCAAAGCTTTCTCACACTTCTGCTGTATTAACACCGCTTCCATCTTTACCTTCCATAACCCAAAACCGTTATCTCCGGTAAACTTCTCAATATCCCACTTTGAACCCATGGTACTAGATTATCCTTTGACTCTTGCCCCACGGTGGGCGCCAATTGTTGAGAATTCGATGAAAAACTCACACCAATAACAACTTGATGTGTGGAGCAAGGGATAATTAAGCAACCAAAATCAAAGTGTATGAAACAATTATAATCACAAGCCAAAAGTAGAAAACAACAACGAGAGAAAAGGAACAGAGAACACAAAGAATTTGTTGACCCAGTTCGGTCCAAATTGACCTAGTTCTGGGGAGAGAGCAGCCCTCCGTTCCACTATATGATGAGTAACGTTACAAAGAGATTTCAATGGGTTACAAGAATAAGTCTCCCGCCTAATTCTACCCAAATCCCAGCCTCTTCGCGTAACCAAGAGACTCTATCCTAATAGTGTTTCCCAAGGTGAATCAACCCTCAAAACCTAGTGTTTGTTCCAAAGAGACAAACTCTATACAAACCCTAGTTTTGTTGTTGCCTTTCTAAACCCTTGTTTCAGCCCCCTCTATCTCAAGGTTTACACTGATACAATGTCTATATTTATAGTAAAAGTAACTCCCATAAAATTGTACCAAATCTGGCCCAAAAATACGTTTCTGAAAAATAACAGCACGCAAAATCGGGCCCCGATTTTTACCATTCGGGCGCCGATTTTTCCAGCACCAAATTGCTCCCAAAGACAGCCAAAATCGGGCCCCGATTTTGCCATTCGGGCCCCGATTTGTACTTTCTGCAAACATGAATTTTGGCCTCCAAACTCCAATTTTGAGTCACTTTCACAACAAGGGGTTTTTGCACTTTGAAAATTGGTTGGTTTTAATTCATTGAGAGAGAGAGAGAGAGAGAGAGAGAGAGAGAGAGAGAGAGAGAGAGAGAGAGAGAGAGAGAGAGAGAGTAAGTCATGTTATTGATTACTTGATTTCAATTTGATCAAAATAGTTATGCCAAAGTCATGGTTAGTAAATTTCTTCAACGGTTACTAACCATGAATGTCTCGTTGAAGCCACAACCCTCAAAGGTTTAAGAACGGAAAATTAAGTGATAATCATTGTTAGTTTATGTCTATAATCTAATTAATAATAGAACGATTAAAACAAGTCTTGCCAAGAAAGTTATGATTAGTACTCATGGTCACCTATTTCAATCGACAAATATCCGTATACGAATAAAAGGCATTAAGAACAATAATCGAATAAAAATAGCAAATTAATCAACTGAAATTCATAGAATAATTTCAAGTTACATTATTGAATAATTACAGGGAAGTTACTTTTTTATGACCTAACCTAGATATGATAAGCTACTCATAGTTCCTAAACATATAAAAATATATATGAATAATAAAACACAAGAAAAGGATAATTGGTTGATGATTTCATGGCTCCTAAATAGGTTAAGTCGCTCCATTCCTAGTGAAATTGGTTTTCTTTTGCCTTTGTGTGCTCATCAGAAAGTGTTATTCCACTAACCTAGGTGATCTTTTCCCTAAATTTTAGGGAAACCTGGCTGGCAATGCGAGCCCAAATCTAACTATGCCAAATAGACAATGAACTCCTTTATGTCTTTTCGTTCCATTATCGCGGTGCAGGGCGTATAGTTAGTGATGTGAGATGGACAATAGCTGACTCCTTGCTCCATGTATTCTCACTAAAACATCCAGAACACCCCAAGCCTCATCAGCCATAAACTTGTAAAAAAATAGCATGGTTGCAAAGTTGTGTGGCTCGGGTGGACTTCCATGGTTTCAACGCTTTTTCCTTTGTTTTTCTCTTTTATGATTTTGTAAGATTTTATTACAAAAATCGACAAACTACATACAAACTAATTAATTTATCTCTGAAATGACTCTTCAAATGGACTAAAAACTCTAAGGGTTTTTGTCATCACGAACACCAAATATATTTAATGCAAAAAGAAAAAGGATATTTAGAGAGAGTTCTCTGAGCTTATGGAGAAGTAAATAACCCTCCTTAAATAAAAATCTTTATTAAATGTCTCTTAAGTAATTGATTATGTTGTTTTAGTCTTTTTGAAACACTTATAAGTAAATCTCTCTTTACTACTTTATAGCGTTGTGTGTCATTTTATAAACATTAGTAAAAAGGTAACATAAAATAACTTACCAATCATAAGAACTAGTTCTTATTTTACAAATTTTATATTATTCTCCAACCTTTCATGACAAAAACGTATAGTTGTGATGAACGTTCCGTTGCGGTGGACGCTGATCCTTCACGGTGGTATATTCACGGCGGAGGGAAAAAGTGTCTGCAGGCATTTGAGCACGTCAGTATGAGAATGACGTGGATGTGTGCGAAAAGTTCTAAAAGTGAATCGGGTGATGCTATAATACCCTTCACAACGGATTGCTATGCTTAGGCGGTTATTTATACAATGATAATTACGAAGAGTTAGGGACCCTACTTTATTTATGGAACCCAGCAACAAGGAAATTATCTAAGGAAATAAAGTTTCCTTTTGGAGAGTTTCAACATAACTGAAAGTTTACGTTTGGTTATGATAATTCCAACAACACTTATAAGATTGTGGCTTTTCGTCTACTGAGTATAAACAATGAAGTAAGAGTTTTCACTTTTGGTGATATTGTTTGGAGGAATATTTAAAGTTTTCCTGATGTTATATCTTATCATCATTGGGACATCAATGATGGTGTGCATGTGAGTGGCAGTTTTAACTGGTTAGCCATCCGAGTTGAAATTTGTAACGCCCCATTTTTTAGCACTAAAAATAGTGTCTATTTTTTTTAACGAACAAAAGAATAATGTTAAACATTTTTAAACACAAGTGGTAGACTTTTATTCACAATATACATATTACATTTTCCTTTTTAAAATGAACATCAGAGTTATATAGAGCTTTGTTTGACAACTGAATAATTTACAAGATACAAGTATAAAGAGTCATAAATTGTTACATTGTTTTTGTTATTTGCTTTGGTGTGTTTCACATTTCAATACCCTTGTTTAGATTGTGATCATATGATCATTTGGCTCAGAGAACCTTCTTCCTTTTTCTATTATCAGACACAACAGTCGGAAGTTAATTACTAAGAAGAAAGGTTGTAAATCTGACAAATTTTTTTAAACAAGAAAAGAAGTAATTGAATATTTTTTCTCTTGAAAGTAGAATACTGTTGATATGAGTATATATGCATAGTAGGATTTTTTTTAAAACTTGCACAAATTTCTTTGGTTCATTTTGAAATTCTTTATACTTTTTTCCTTGTCACAAGTGCATAGTACATAGTACATAAGGACCTAGACCTTCATGTTGGTGCGACTATAATTGACAATTTGTGTTAATTACTTTGACAGAACATGCCTCAAGAAGTCATTAGTAGCCTTGAGCTGCAGAGAATTACATATGAGAATTATATATAAAGGGATGACAAAAGGCTACACGTGTGGAAGCAATTATAACTGTTTGCATCTATGTATTTGTTTAATATGGATCCGGTCCTACGATGAACTCTATATTATTTATTTTTTAGGAAACTTTAATAAAATATTCGTTTTGTTTAGTTATTTTATTTACATTTATTGAAGTATCTAATTACACCACTAAGTATAGTTTTTAAAACTAGACGGATGGGCAGATCGAACCGGAAGGTTAGCCGATTTGCTCCCTTAATTGGATCGGTTATGTCATTAAACTGCGGTAAACCTGTTCAATTAAACAGGAACCGGAATAAACTGGAGACTCGGAGGTCACCTCAAATAGGCCGGATCAACATTTGACCGTTTTGTTTTTACAAGAAGCAAGGGGAAATTTTACCATGCACCCATACCATTATACCTTCACCCCTACATTTTTTATAAACTTTCCATTTTACCCTCATATTAGAAAACATTTGCGGGACTCCACAATCACTTCTCTTTTTGGGCTTCACCCTCACATCCGTGCTCCTTCTTCTTCTTCTCTCACACCCCTTAGAAATTAGAATGAATCGTTTGATAAAAAGCCTGGAAAGAAATAATTAAAAAAAAATGAGAGAAATCAATTACGCGAAGACAACTTATCTTAATTTTTATTTATTTGAAATGGTGAGTGCTCTCACATGTTTGATGAATAAAAAGGACTGTTGTTTTTTGAAAGAAGAAATTATTGTTGTTGAATCCATAACTTTTGATGAGTCGATAATTAGTGTTTTTAATATAATATTTGAGTCTATTTTATTTATATTTAAGTTTGTTTTATTTAATATTATTTCCCTTTTAGAGCTATTTTACTTCAATTGTAAGTTATTATATTTCAGGAACAAATATTCAAAAGATTTAGTCTTGGAGCAAAAGAAAAGAGAATTTGAGCTGATTTGTGCCAAAAATATGAAGATCTCACACAAAAATATCTTGTGCAAAGAATTAGAAGATCTTGTACCAAAATATAGCATAGGCATGCCCCATATTACCCTTTTGCTACTTTTGCTTCTTCGACAAGCTGCCTATTTTAGTATTTCTGACCTAAAGCCCATGGTTTCTTGTGCAACACTTTAGTGATTTAATTCTTGGGGTTCAAGTCAATGTTAGACTATAAATAGAGTAGCAATCTAGTTTGTAAGACTATCTTTTTGGATAAGTCTAATGACGTAATCCTAATCAAATCAAATCATAAACACTAATTTTATATAAACCTACTTTCTAATCTAATTTCACCGTTTTTATAATGAATTAACAAATACCAAACTCATAAAGCGAACGCGGAGGGTTAATATTTGTTAATTCATCATCACAAATATCAATTCATAAATCGAACGCGGAGCTTTGATATTGGAACAAGTGAAATTAGACAAGGATTGTGAAACATGAGAATAGTCTAGCAAACCTTGAGACACACAAAGTTTCATTCTTCAAGGATTCTAATAGCAATCAACCATGAAAATAGGCGTGGTTGCTAGAGGAACACACTCAATGATTTCGAGAGAAACTTTGATACATTTAAGAGAAAGTTGTCTTTAGAAAGTAGGTCCAATATAAAGTTTAGGTTTAGGGTTTGTTTGTGAAGGGCTTGTCATTAAGATCAAGGCTCTTTTATTATTATTATTATTATTATTATTATTATTATTATTATTATTATTATTATTATTATTATTATTATTATTATTATTATTATTATTATTATTATTATTATTATTATTATTATTATTATTCATCCGTTTAAAAATCCCAACTTTGAAATTTAAACTCTTTCTAATCATCAATTAAAGCTAATAAAATTGAACAACTCCCTGTTGGAACGATACTCTCTTTTTACTACTTCGGTAGAACCGTGCACTTGCGGTTTTACTCATCAAGTTTTTCTCACCTTCACATTGATATATAACATCATATTATAAGAGATTATGTTGAGAAAAGAGTTATAGATATTCAATTCATCGATACTGATCATCAATAGGCCGATATATTAACAAAACCCTTAACTGTTGAATGATTTGAATTTACCAAAAAGAATCTAAACATGCATTTTATCTCAGAATGATGCTTGAATCAGAAGAGTAACTCAGAGTTAGTCAAAGTCTCTGAGTGATGCCTCTAATGCGTAGTTGAGTATGAGTACCCACAACCTCTGAAGTGATTGAGAATATGGAAAACCTAGACTCTAATAGAACATATAAGTGGAAATGTTTTAAAGTAATTTATTGACACATGTCCAATTATATGGCACGTTTCTGATTAGGTATGTGACGTGGGTTTATTTAATTATAAAATAAATAATTAAATAAGATGATAGTTAGAAATAATTAAAATAAAATATGCACACAGTTCTTATTAATTTACACATTGTCACAATAATATGCAACATACATGTACAAACAAAATCACTTAAAATAGTAACCAGAGATTTATACCATAAAAATATGTTATGGAATATTTGGGGTGTTACATTCTTCATTATAGGTTTTGACCTAATCATTAGCTTTCCTACCCACACATCTATCATGGCCCTAGAAGTAGTTAGAAATAGTCGGCTCAAAATAAGAGGAAATTCATTTCCTTCTTTGACATCCAAAACTAGAAGCTGTTGTTTATCAACTCAGATTAGGACATTCTCATTTTTCCTATAAGGTAAATTTTGTGATCCATCTGCAAAGGTAATCGTTGTTGTGGGCAGATCGAGTTCTACCCCTAATAATTTTTCTACCATCGACAATGGTATCTGATTAATTCTAGATTCTAAATCAGATAAAGCTCTACCAAAGCGATTTTACCAGTTGAATAGGGTATAGAAATCCACCTAGGACCTATCTTTTTCTCTTGAGTCAACCTTGAACAATGGTACTGCAATTTCTGGTTAACGTCATCACCCTTTCCCCCAAATCTTCTCTTTTGTGAAAAAACTTCTTTCATTAAATGGATAAAACACAATTTAAGTGAACATATGAGAAAAGGTCAGATTGATATGAAATTTTGATAGCATCTTTATTTTTCCTACTTTTCTACTTCACCCTCATCTTGCTCTTCCTCACCATTTCATTCCACTCAGATCACAATGTTACAAGACTTAAGATTGGAGTGATCGTACAATGCGTTATAGTAGGTTTTAGACAAAGGATTCCTCTTCTTATAGTTTTCCATGTAGTTCACCTATTTAATTTTTCCTTCTTATACACATTCACCATTAACATGTCTAAAGATAAACTTATTTCAGTGCTCCTTCTGATGGGCGTATCTGTTTCCGAATTTCTGACTGCAAATGTGTTGACACAATAACAATGAGTAAGACTTGTTTTCTCTTATTTATTTTATTAGTCTACATGTCTTACCTTACACCTCAAGCATAAACCTTAGAGATATTTGTACTTTTATTTTTTTTTTAAAAGAAGAATAGGGTGCAAAAGAACCATGTGATATATATTGACACTTGAACTATGTTAGAAACTTAACCATATCACCTATGATTTGAAGCTCCCTAAAAGTTGTTTCAAAAGGTATAAAAGAACAAATAAAATTAATTTTTTCCCGTTAGCACGCTCACAATATTTTTGCAAATTATTATATTTTTTATGACGTTCTTGTTTTTCATTTATTTTAAAGGAAAATAAAGTGTTTGATGTTGTTAAAAAATTATAATAAAAGATAAATGTAAAGTGAAGTCTAATAAAAATCATAAGTGTAACAATTTATGACATAGGTATAAAATGAGAGTCGTAGAAGTAAACACTTTTTTCAACTTAATTATTAAAGATACTATGATGGATATGAATTAAAATTCAAATTAAGAAAGAAGAAGACAATCTAAACATTATTTCAAATTCCTTATTAAATTTCATTACGATCATCTTAGAGTACAAAACCACAACTATATGGTCCATGAAAATAGAAAATGAAAAAAAATAAAATTTATTGGGTTCCAACACAATTACGAAATGACAACTTATAGAATTTTTTAGTAGAATGTTACGAGCACATCACTCAAAAACAACCACAGAAACCTATCCGAGATCCTTGATGCAGAACATCAGGATAAAAAAAGTTACACAAAGCTTGTTGAGGGCAACCATACGCTGGACACTCATTATTAGAAGAACATAAGCCCCCAGGAAGTTTTTGGTGCCAGATTCTTACTGTCATTGTTGAATAAATGATGTTAGTAAAATGAGATAAAACATTATGTAGAATGTACCTATGAAAAGTTTAGAAGGATCAAAAGTGGCTTACTGTCTTCTTTTGTTTCAACAACAAATGGGGAAATAAAGATAATCATGAAATAAACAAACTTTACAATTTTAGCCATACTTTATCCACTTTGCATATATGAGATACAATATGGTTTTATCACTTTATGATTTATAAATCTCATTCTCACCTTAAATACATTAAATAGTTTAAGAGCTCATCCTCATTCTCATTTTTCATCATTATTAAATGTGTTGTATGTTTTCTTTTAGCACACATAGTAAATTGGTGATACAAAACATAATAATTAAACCTCTCTTGAGTACATCAAAGTGTTGTGTTTGTCTTTCTATCACCCTTAGTAATGAGGTCAAATAAAGAAACGTACCAATCATAAGAATTCATTCTTATTTTACAAAGTTTTTATTTTATTCTATAATCATTCATGATAGATAGGTGAAATCACAAAAGAGTAAAAATTTTGTTGGATTTCATGTGAAATATAGGCCATGACAAAGTTATAGCTACTGTATATATTATCCTTTATTTTTATAATCTTAATAGGAATCTATTAACAATACCAATAAATAGAATATTTGGTGTTGGATCTTGAACAAGTTATAAAGTAAGTTTCAATGTATTTAATGCATATGCAGACTTAGTCAATGATGGAGCATGGGTTTGTTCAATGGTGATGCGAATTATCTTTTCACAAAATGAACAATAAAAAAATACTGAGAAGTGTACTACTTTATAGACAAGTAGTTATATATAAAAGATTCGTCTCCACAAGGATTTTCTAGTTTCAACTTCAATATTGTATGGAGACTTAGTAAAGGATGGAGCATGGATTTTTTCAATGGTGATACACATTATATTTTAACAAAATGAATGATGACAAAATACTAACAGGTGGTAATATATAAAATATTTGTCTCCATAGGGATTGCTTAGTTTCAACATCACTACTGCGATTATGATTTTGATTTTCATAATTAAAAAAGGGGTGTTGAGAATTCGATGAAAAACTCACACCAATAACAACTTGATGTGTGGAGCAAGGGATAATTAAGCAACCAAAATCAAAGTGTATGAAACAATTATAATCACAAGCCAAAAGTAGAAAACAACAGCGAGAGAAAAGGAAGAGAGAACACAAAGAATTTGTTGACCCAGTTCGGTCCAAATTGACCTAGTCTGGGGGAGAGAGCAGCCCTCCGTTCCACTATATGATGAGTAACGTTACAAAGAGATTTCAATGGGTTACAAGAATAAGTCTCCCGCCTAGTTCTACCCAAATCCCAGCCTCTTCCGTTAACCAAGAGACTCAATTCTAATAGTGTTTCCCAAGGTGAATCAACCCTCAAAACCTAGTGTTTGTTCCAAAAAGACAAACTCTATACAAACCCTAGTTTTGTTGTTGCCTTTCTAAACCCTTGTTTCAGCCCCCTCTATCTCAAGGTTTACACTGATACAATGTTTATATTTATAGTAAAAGCAACTCCCATAAAATTGTACCAAATCTGGCCCAAAAATACGTTTTTGAAAAATAACAGCACGCAAAATCGGTCCCCGATTTTTACCATTTGGGCACCGATTTTTCCAGCACCAAACTGCTCCCAAAGACAGCCAAAATCGGGCCCCGATTTTACCATTTGGGCCCCAATTTGTACTTTCAGTAAACATCAATTTTGGCCTCCAAACTCTAATTTCGCGTCACTTTCACAACAATCTCCACCTTGACTCCAAATTATTGATGATGTCCATTTAACATCAACACCTTGCTGCTCTTTCCCTTGCTTCTCACTACACCAAGTAGCTCCACATGTTTATACCCTAATACCTTCAGCCATCAGAATGTCATCCGCCTTCTCGAAGGTACTTACAGTCCAACTACGCTAGGAATTTTAGGTAATTCCACAAGCCTTTACCTCAACCTCTTCAGCCATCGGAACGTCTTCCGTCTTCTCGAAGAGTCCTTGCAGTCCAACTACACTAGGAGTTTTAGGTAGTTCCACAAGCATTCACCATGACATCTTCAGCACAGGACATCTCCCGCTTCCTTGAAGGTCTCCTTGCATCCAATCACCCTTGGCCTTTTTTTAGGGTAATCCCGCAAGCCGTGCTATACATTCTTCAACCTTATGAAGAAATCCCTTGCTCACCATAGAGCATAGCACCCAAGGTCCTCCATAGTCGTACCATTACCGGTGTGTTCAACTCCACCTCACGCTGAGCATACTCTACCTCAACTAGCAAATGTGTACATCCCATTATGTCTTCAACCTTGAAACTCCACCTCAACAGGTAGATCATGAGTATTGTTGCCTCTGCCTCTCCAGACTGATCATGAGTATTCTTACCACCGCCTCTCCAGGCGGATGTTGAGTGTTTAACGTCTCTCCAGACGAACACCGCTCCACTAGGCAACAATCCCAAGGTGACCAACATCACCTTCATCCTCCAAACAACACCACACCATCAGAGCACCTGCATCCTCATATCCCTCAGTGACAATTTGTGCAGAGTTACCATTAATCTTCAGACAATCCTTCATGAAGTGACCCATCTTGTGACAGTTAAAGCATTTAGACTTTGACTTCTTACCACTCTTTCTCCGGTTACCTCTACCTCCACCATTCCCTCTTGAGACACTTAGGCCTTCACCGTTTTCATGAACTCTCAAGTCCTTGGACTTGGTCAACTCCTTGGTTCTCAAAGCCGCTTGAACTTCTTCCAAGGGAACAGTGCCTTCTTTGCCATAGAGCATGGTATCTTTGAACGATTCATAAGATTTCGGTAGAGCACACAACAAGAGTATAGCTTTATCTTCATCCTCAAGTTGCACCTCAATATTCTCCACGTCATCAAGGATTTTGTTGAACTCCGTAAGTTGCTCCATGATGGCCTTTGACTCCACCATCTTGAATGAGTAGAGTTGTTGCTTTAGGAATTGCCGATGAGTCAAAGACTTTGTCATATACAAAGATTCCAACTTTGCCCACATTGATGCCGCAGTTGGTTCCTTTGCTACTTCTCTCAAAACTTTATCCCCGAGGCACAAGACAATGGCACTCCTGGCCTTGTCCACCATCTCGGTCTTCTCCGCTCGTGACATGGTGACCGGTAACGAACCTTCACCCTTCAAAGCTTTCTCACACTTCTGTTGTATTAACACCGCTTCCATCTTTACCTTCCATAACCCAAAATCGTTATCTCCGGTAAACTTCTCAATATCCCACTTAGAACCCATGGTACTAGATTATCCTTTGACTCTTGCCCCATGGTGGGCGCCAATTGTTGAGAATTCGATGAAAAACTCACACCAATAACAACTTGATGTGTGGAGCAAGGGATAATTAAGCAACCAAAATCCAAGTGTATGAAACAATTATAATCACAAGCCAAAAGTAGAAAACAATAGCGAGAGAAAAAGAAGAGAGAACACAAAGAATTTGTTGACCCAGTTCGGTCCAAATTGACCTAGTCTGGGGGAGAGAGCAGCCCTCCGTTCCACTATATGATGAGTAACGTTACAAAGAGATCTCAATGGGTTACAAGAATAAGTCTCCCGCCTAATTCTACCCAAATCCCAGCCTCTTCCCGTAACCAAGAGACTCAATCCTAATAGTGTTTCCCAAGGTGAATCAACCCTCAAAACCTAGTGTTTGTTCCAAAGAGACAAACTCTATACAAACCCTAGTTTTGTTGTTGCCTTTCTAAACCCTTGTTTCAGCCCCTTCTATCTCAAGGTTTACACTAATACAATGTCTATATTTATAGTAAAAGTAACTCCCATAAAATTGTACCAAATCTGGCCCAAAAATACGTTTTTGAAAAATAACAGCACGCAAAATCGGTCCCCGATTTTTACCATTCGGGCGCCGATTTTTCTTGCACCAAACTGCTCCCAAAGACAGCCAAAATCGGGCCCCAATTTTTCCATTTGGGCCCCGATTTGTACTTTCAGTAAACATCAATTTTGGCCTCCAAACTCCAATTTTGAGTCACTTTCACAACAGTCTCCACCTTGACTCCAAATTAGTGATGATGCCCATTTAACATCAACACCTTGCTGCTCTTTCCCTTGCTTCTCACTACACCAAGTAGCTCCACAAGTTTATACCCTAATACCTTCAGCCATCGGAATGCCTTCCGCCTTCTCGAAGGTACTTGCAGTCCAACTACGCTCGGAATTTTAGGTAGTTCCATAAGCCTTTACCTCAACCTCTTCAGCCATCAGAACGTCTTCCGTCTTCTCGAAGAGTCCTTGCAGCCCAACTACACTAGGAGTTTTAGGTAGTTCCACAAGCATTCACCATGACATCTTCAACACAGGACATCTCCCGCTTCCTTGAAGGTCTCCTTGCATCCAATCACCCTTGGCCTTTTTTTAGCGTAATCCCGCAAGCCGTGCTATACATTCTTCAACCTTATGAAGAAATCCCTTGCTCACCATAGAGCATAGCACCCAAGGTCCTCCATAGTCGTACCATTACCGGTGTGTTCAACTCCACCTCACGCTGAGCGTACTCTACCTCAACTAGCAAATGCGTACATCCCACTATGTCTTCAACCTTGAAACTCCACCTCAACAGGTAGATCATGAGTATTGTTGCCTCTGCCTCTCCAGACTGATCATGAGTATTCTTACCACCGCCTCTCCAGGCTGATGTTGAGTGTTTAACGTCTCTCCAGACGAACACCGCTCCACTAGGCATCAATCCCAAGGTGACCAACATCACCTTCATCCTCCAAACAACACCACACCATCAGAGCACCTGCATCCTCATAACCCTCAGTGACAATTTGTGCAGAGTTACCATTAATCTCCGGACAATCCTTCATGAAGTGACCCATCTTGTGACAGTTAAAGCATTCAGACTTTGACTTCTTACCACTCTTTCTCCGGTTACCTCTACCTCCACCATTCCCTCTTGAGACACTTAGGCCTTCACCGTTTTCATGAACTCTCAAGTCCTTGGACTTGGTCAACTCCTTGGTTCTCAAAGCCGCTTGAACTTCTTCCAAGGGAACAGTGCCTTCTTTTCCATAGAGCATGGTATCTTTGAACGATTCATAAGATTTCGGTAGAGCACACAACAAGAGTATAGTGATAGGGCCAAACCGCAAGTGCATGGCCTATCGAAGTAATAGTAGTAAGTAGAGTTATCGTTCCGCTAGGGAGTTGGTCAATCTAATTAACTTTTAGAAAATGATTAGAGGAGAAAGAAATAAGAAGTTGGAGAGTGCAGTTTTTGGAAGTAAATAACAATAATATTAAAAAGCCTCGGGATCATTGGTTCATCATAATAACGAATCTTTTCACAAGCAAGCCTTAAACTTATAATTATGCGTTAATCTTAATTACTAAGGACAAGTTTCTCTTTAGCATATCACAGCTCCTCTCGAAGTCAGTGAGTGTATCCCTCCAACAACCACACCTATTCTCATGGGTGATTGCCTTTGGGACCCTTGAAGATCGAAACTTTATGTGTCCCAAGGTTTGCTAGACTATTCTCATGTTTCGCAAACCTTGTCTAAATTCACTTGATCGGATATCAAAGCTCCGCGTTCGCTTTATGAACTGATATCTGTGATGATGAATTAACCATTATCAAACCCTCTGCTTTCGCTTCCACAGTTTGATAATAATTAATTCATGTTAAAACGGTGAATTTAGATTAGGAATTAAGGTAACAAATAATTAGGGTTTAAGGCTTGGCTTGATCCGGATTACGTCATTAGACTTATCCAACGATCCCAAGACAAAGAAGTCTACTCACTCATGTTCATCGTAGACATGGGGGAAGAAGAGAGAATGCGATAAAAGTAAATTGCAAAGGAAGTAAAAGGAAATAAAGACTTTTTATTGAAATAATGCTTGAATTAAACAAAGTAAAAGGTGAATGTTTATGGTGGAGAGCTACTCTATTTATAGCTTTACAATTGACTTAGAAACTAAGGAACTAAAAGGGTAAAATAGTAAAGCTGCAACAGGGTAACTTGGGCCCGAAGAAAAAGCAGCAAAAGAGGCTTCTGGAGGTGGCACGGCCGTGCCACATGTTGGCACTGGCCGTGCCAAGCTTCTGACTTGGTGGGAACATATTTTTGTTCCGTATCTTCGTATTTTCGCACTGTATTTGTTCCATTCCTCTTTCTTTTGCTCCAAGACACCTTCCACCATATATTCGTTCCTAAAATAAAATAAAAAGCAATTTAAAGTAAAATATTCTAAAAGGAAATAAAATGCAATAAAATCAAATCAAATCTTATTTAAAACTAAACTAAATAAAGCATTAAAATATACTAATCTATGACTCATCAAACTCCCCCACACTTGAATCTTTGCTTGTCCTCAAGCAAAAGGCAATAGACATAGCAGCAACAAAATATTTATTCATGGCAATATTAAGAACACATGTCTCAAAAGAAAGGCTTTGCTTCAAGTACACTAGTTACAATTTCAAATGCTTCTCATGAACCTATTCTACCCAACATCAAGTCTCAAGTGAGTGTGTGTGTGCAGTCCAACCCTTTTCTTGCTCCTGTATAAGACAAATATTATGAGGAATAGGTTCTATCCTTAGTGTTAAAGTAACCGAGAAAAGTCCTTTCTTCATTTCATATAAGAGTGATGAGAATTCAAGTTAAAATTAGATTAGATTAACAATTAAGCACAAGGGGCTGCAGATGCTTATGGGCTATCTATCCTCGTAGGAAGTCTTCTCGGATGTAATTGTCCTTTCCCCCTAGATTCAAAATCACCCTGGGCAGTGCTGCAAAATTTTATTTGTTTCATCTCCACGTAGGAAGTCTTTTTGGATGTAATTGTCCTTTCCCCCTAGCATTGATGAATTTGTTTCACTTTAAGTTCAAATTAGGGAGTTACCACCACAATTAGGAAGTTAGGGATTGTCCTTTCCCCCACATGTTGGTGCCATTCTCCCGCCCCATTTAACTTTAACAATTTAAGAATATAACAATTAAGAACATTGATTAATTTCCCACACAAACTTATACTACTTTTACTCTTAAGACTTTAAAGGGTCTAAGTTAACACTAAAGATAGAACGTGCTCCTTAAAATACCTATTCATACATTTGCTCAAGGATTGCAACCGGGTGCTTTTCTCATTGGAGAATTTCACAATAAAACAAGACATGGGTATAGCAAGAACATAAGAAACACAAGAAACTACTTTCATGTACAAGGAGCAACCTAAAGGAGAGACGAAACAAAAATTTTCATGCCATTTTCTACATTAAAAACAAGCTACTAGTCATGCCTCTTGCTATAAAAACAAAACAAAAAAGAATAAAGTTCAAGGGAGTTTGGAAACACTACGACTCTAGACACTTTATTAGCCCCCCCCCCCCCCCCCCCCCCACACACACACACACTTAGGGGAAGCATTGTCCTCAATGATTCAAAAAGAAAAGAAATTAAAAAGAAGAAGAAGAAGAAAGAAGGAGTAGACGAAGAGTAGGAGAGAGAGAGAGGAGAGAAGGGAAGAGAGGAAGAGGAAAGCTCACAATTTATTGAGGTCCATATGGAGGACCTTGAAGTTGGAGGTGTTGCATCATCCGACGGAGCATCTCATTATTTTCATCATTGACACGGTTGCCCCTTTGAAGTTCATTGCGAAGGCGGAGATCTCAACACCTTGCCTTTGTTGCTCGGTGCTCATCCTCTCGATTTCATTGTGAATCCATGTCCATCTTTGATTTTCATTAAGCTCACCGACTTCATGGCTATGGTGCCCCTCTTGGTGCAAGTTAGCACCGTCTCCTTCATCATGGTGCAAGTTAGCACCTTCTCCCTCATCATCATCTTGCTCACCAAGAACCTGCACATCATTAACATACAACCAATTTTCTTCCACCTCGGTGGTAGTCCGAGATGGGTTAGGCAATAAAAACATGATTGGCACATTTAGCTTAAGTTGGTAATGAAGGGGTGGACGATGTTTGATGAAATTCATAGCAATAAGGGTTTCTATGTTAAGCCTATTGTTTCCCTCAATTGGTTTGATCCCCTCATCTTCACCCACTCCAAAACACCTGGTTATATATGTAATGATGCCACCCACCACTATGTCTCCTCTACCGGTCGGTCTAGTACCGACAAAGTCTAGGTGATCAATCAAATAAAAACAAGTATTGACGGGGTGGTTGTAGAGCATTGCCCATAACATGAACAACTCATCAGTTCTAGTGTTTCCTAGCTCGGTTCTACCCCAAATAGTGCAAGCCATTACCCTCTGAAGGTACCTGAGTACGGGGTTGTGAATGTTACTAGCTTTGTTTGCCCTAGGGACGTATTTGTTAAGACCGGTGATTTGTTTCCAAAAGGCAGATGGGTCATAGTTAACCGGTTTTAGACTAGGATCCCAATGATCATGAATATATCGTTCTTTTGCAAAACTTAAGGCCTCACAAAAGTGCTGAAGTGACATGTCATAATCAACATTCATCAACCGGAAAACAACTCTATGGTTAGGTTATCATAATCCAACTTATCTTTGGTAAATTCTATTGAGCTCAAGAATTCAAAAGTGAAGTTTTCATAACCCCGCATAGGTTTCAACAAATCAGTCCAACCTAACTTTCCTATTAGCCTAGAAACATCATCAAAAAGCTCTAGCACATCCAAAGTATTGGGATCAGGATAACGAGAAGGATGCAAGTGTTTAGAGATGAGATTTTTATACCTGTCCCTTTGCTTGTTGTTTTTGAACTGGATTCCATGATTCTTCACTTGTGCTTGCTTCTATGGGGGAGGTCCTCCTTGAGAGCTTACTGGTTCCTTACCACTTCTTCTTGAAGCCATTGACCCTTGTTGCAATTGGTTTGAAGTTTTAGGGTTTGGGAAGATTTTTGGTGGAAAGGATTGGTTTAGGGTTGGGGTTGATGTTTTAGGGAGGGTTTGTTGGTTTGGATGTGGAGATTGGTTAAGGTTTTGTGGTGTTTGGGTTAGGTTTTGAAAGATTAGGGTTTTGGTGAATTATGGGTTTGGATGGATGAAAGATGTTTTTGATTGGTGGTTTTTGTTTTGGAGGAAGTTTGTGGTTGATTGGTGAAAGAATTGAGTGATTTGGTTAAGTTTTGAGGGAGATATGAGGGTTTGAAGGTTTGAAGGTTATGGAGGTTTAAAGAGAAGTTTGAAAGATGAAAGAGGGTTGTGGTTTGTGAATGAGGAAGAAGAAGAGAAAAAATATGAGTATATAGGGGCTAGAGATCGGGCACGGCCGTGCCATCTTCCTGACTTCCACCTTCATTTTTTTCTTCAAAAACTTGGCACGGCCGTGCCAATCCTAGCACGGGCCGTGCCACCTTTCTGGTCCTGGGGGCTTCAGAATTTTTCAATTTCTCGATTTTTTTCGAATCACACTTGGACAATTACCTACAAAACAACTTAAAACAAAGAAAAACAAAACAAAAGTGATTAAATGCGTGGGTTGCCTCCCACGAAGCGCTCTTTTAATGTCATTAGCTTGACGGTTAGAAAGAGTCCTTAGAATGGATCAAAGATATCATATTGTGTAGATGACGTTATAAAACGTTCTTTCACAACATGATCGTTAAGCATGCAACAAGAGTAAAGAGCGGGACCTTTCATAACGTTTTCCAACTCAAATCCTACCATCTTATCACTCACTTGAAATACTATCCTACCGTTCTTAACATCTATGAGAGCTCCTGCAGTGGCTAGGAAAGGTCTACCTAGGATTATGGAGACGTCTTCGTCCTCCGCAATGTCAACGACTACAAAATCAGTTGGGATATATATCCCTTCTATCTTAACGGGTATGTCCTCGACAAATCCTACAAGTTTCATGGTAGAACGATCAGCAAGTTTCAATTCCATCTCGGTAGGTTTCAATTCTCCTATCCCTATCCTTTTGAGAAGAGACAAAGGCAGCAAACTAACACTAGCTCCTAAGTCACATAAGGTTTTGCTTATGGTTTCATTCCCAATTTCACATGGTATGGCAAAGCTACCTGGATCTCTAAGCTTAAGGGGTGCTTCTTGAATGATTGCACTAGTTTCCTTGGCCAAGGCTATTGTCTCATTATGCTCTATAGCCCTTTTCTTTGAAAAAATTTCCTTTAATAACTTGGCATATAGAGGCATCCTAGACAAAGCTTCAGCAAAGGGAAGTTTAATGCAAATCTTCCTAAGTATGTTAAAAAAAATTTCAAACTTACCCTCTAGTTTAAGCTTATCAAGATTTAAGGGGGATGGAGTTTTGTTTTCTTCAAGCGGTTTTGCTTCTTCTATCACAATTTTATCACCTAAAGGCTTGACACTTTCTTTCCCAATGTTTTTAACCTTAGCAGAAGTCTCGTTTAACTTACTACCCCCAAAAGATATGACATTAATTTGGGCTTTGGGATTGGCTTCGGTTTGACCAGGAAAGACTCCCGGTGTTTGGGAAGAGGTAGCCACTTGTTGGGCTATTTGAGCGATTTGAGTTTCAAGCATTTTAGAGTGAGTAGCAATAGAATCAACCTTGGTATTGAGCTTGGAAAGAGAATCATTCAGAAATCTGGTTTGGTTTTTAAGTTCTTGAAGTTGTTTGGTTTGGTTGGCAATAGAGTTTTCCAACAAAATTTCCAAATTGGATTTCTGAGTGAATCTTTGGTTGTTTGCATAACCGGGTGGTGCTACTTGTCCATAGGGATTTTGGTTTTTATAAAAATTTTGATTTTGTCGCATCCCTTGGTTGTATTAAGCATAGTTCATTTGCTCAACACCGTTAATAGCACTACCTAGTTGACAATCAACACCAGCATGACCAGTTATACCACATATTTCACAAGAAGGAGTAGAAGTAGAATTGATAGCACTAACATTGAGTTTTTCAAGTTTTTCAGTTAGTGTATCAATTTTAGAAGCAAGGTGGTCATAGTTAGAGACTTCGTACATACCTGCCTCCTTTTTGGAGGATGAAGAACTAGTGATGGCTCTCTCGTCGGTCCATTTGTAATGATTTTGAGCCATGTCTTCAATCAAGGAATATGCCTCCGTGTAGTTCTTGTTCATAAGTGCTCCACCTGCAGCTGCATCAACAGACATCTTAGTGGTATAAGACAAGCCATTATAAAAAGTGTGGACTATAAGCCACTTCTCTAGGCCATGGTGGGGACAAAGTCTTAGCATTTCTTTGAAACGCTCCCACGCATCATAGAGAGATTCCCCATCTTTTTGGTTGAACCGAGTGATTTGGTGGGAATATATTTTTGTTCCGTACCTTCGTATTTTCGCACTGTATTTGTTCCAGACCTCTTTCTTTTGCTCCAAGACACCTTCCACCATATATTCATTCCTAAAATAAAATAAAAAGAAATTTAAAGTAAAATATTCTAAAAGGAAATAAAATGCAATAAAATCAAATCAAATCTTATTTAAAACTAAACTAAATAAAGCATTAAAATATACTAATCTATGACTCATCATATAGCTTTATCTTCATCCTCAACTTGCACCTCAATATTCTCCAAGTCATCAAGGATTTTGTTGAACTCCGTAAGTTGCTCCATGATGGCCTTTGACTCCACCATCTTGAATGAGTAGAGTTGTTGCTTTAGGAATTGCCGATGAGCCAAAGACTTTGTCATATACAGAGATTCCAACTTTGCCCACATTGATGCCGCGGTTGGTTCCTTTGCTACTTCTCTCAAAACTTTATCCCCGAGGCATAAGACAATGGCACTCCTGGCCTTGTCCACCATCTCGGTCTTCTCCGCTCGTGACATGGTGACCGGTAACGAACCTTCACCCTTCAAAGCTTTCTCACACTTCTGCTGTATTAACACCGCTTCCATCTTTACCTTCCATAACCCAAAATCGTTATCTCAGGTAAACTTCTCAATATCCCACTTCGAACCCATGGTACTAGATTATCCTTTGACTCTTGCCCCATGGTGGGCGCCAATTGTTGAGAATTCGATGAAAAACTCACACCAATAACAACTTGATGTGTGGAGCAAGGGATAATTAAGCAACCAAAATCAAAGTGTATGAAACAATTATAATCACAAGCCAAAAGTAGAAAACAACAGCGAGAGAAAAGGAAGAGAGAACACAAAGAATTTGTTGACCCAGTTCGGTCCAAATTGACCTAGTCTGGGGGAGAGAACAGCCCTCCGTTCCACTATATGATGAGTAACGTTACAAAGAGATTTCAATGGGCTACAAGAATAAGTCTCCCGCCTAATTCTACCCAAATCCCAGCCTCTTCCCGTAACCAAGAGACTCAATCCTAATAGTGTTTCCCAAGGTGAATCAACCCTCAAAACCTAGTGTTTGTTCCAAAGAGACAAACTCTATACAAACCCTAGTTTTGTTGTTGCCTTTCTAAACCCTTGTTTCAGCCCCCTCTATCTCAAGGTTTACACTGATACAATGTCTATATTTATAGTAAAAGAAACTCCCATAAAATTGTACCAAATCTGGCCCAAAAATACGTTTCTGAAAAATAACAGCACGCAAAATCGGGCCCCGATTTTTACCATTCGGGCGCCGATTTTTCCAGCACCAAACTGCTCCCAAAGATAGCCAAAATGGGCCCCGATTTTGCCATTCGGGCCCCGATTTGTACTTTCAGCAAACATCAATTTTGGCCTACAAACTCCAATTTTGAGTCACTTTCACAACAAGGGGTTTTTGCACTTTGAAAATTGGTTGGTTTTAATTCGTTGAGAGAGAGAGAGAGAGAGAGAGAGAGAGAGAGAGAGAGAGAGAGAGAGAGAGAGAGAGAGTAAGTCATGTTATTGATTACTTGATTTCAATTTGATCAAAATAGTTATGCCAAAGTCATGGTTAGTAAATTTCTTCAACGGTTACTAACCATGAATGTCTCGGTGAAGCCACAACCCTCAAAGGTTTAAGAACGGAAAATTAAGTGATAATCATTGTTAGTTTATGTCTATAATCTAATTAATAATAGAACGATTAAAACAAGTCTTGCCAAGAAAGTTATGATTAGTACTCATGGTCACCTATTTCAATCGACAAACATCCATATACGAATAAAAGGCATTAAGAACAATAATCGAATAAAAATAGCAAATTAATCAACTGAAATTCATAGAATAATTTCAAGTTACATTATTGAATAATTACAGGGAAGTTACTTTTTTATGACCTAACCTAGATATGATAAGCTACTCATAGTTCCTAAACATATAAAAATATATATGAATAATAAAACACAAGAAAAGGATCATTGGTTGATGATTTCATGGCTCCTAAATAGGTTAAGTCGCTCCATTCCTAGTGAAATTGGTTTTCTTTTGCCTTTGTGTGCTCATCAGAAAGTGTTATTCCACTAACCTAGGTGATCTTTTCCCTAAATTTTAGGGAAACCTGGCTGGCAATGCGAGCCCAAATCTAACTATGCCAAATAGACAATGAACTCCTTTATGTCTTTTCGTTCCATTATCGCGGTGCAGGGCGTATAGTTAGTGATGTGAGATGGACAATAGCTGACTCCTTACTCCATGTATTCTCACTAAAACATCCAGAACACCCCAAGCCTCATCAGCCATAAACTTGTAAAAAAAATAGCATGGTTGCAAAGTTGTGTGGTTCGGGTGGACTTCCATGGTTTCAACGCTTTTTCCTTTGTTTTTCTCTTTTATGATTTTGTAAGATTTTATTACAAAAATCGACAAACTACATACAAACTAATTAATTTATCTCTGAAATGACTCTTCAAATGGACTAAAAACTCTAAGGGTTTTTGTCATCACGAACACCAAATATATTTAATGCAAAAAGAAAAAGGATATTTAGAGAGAGTTCTTAGAGCTTATGGAGAAGTAAATAACCATCCTTAAATAAAAATCTTTATTAAATGTCTCTTAAGTAATTGATTATGTTGTTTTAGTCTTTTTGAAACACTTATAAGTAAATCTCTCTTTACTACTTTATAGCGTTGTGTGTCATTTTATAAACCATTAGTAAAAAGGTAACATAAAATAACTTACCAATCATAAGAACTAGTTCTTATTTTACAAATTTTATATTATTCTCCAACCTTTCATGACAAAAACGTGAAATCACAATTGAGTAAATGTTTTGTTGGAATTTGATCTGTCCAATGAAGATGCACAAAAAAGTATGGTTGTGATGAACGTTCCGTTGCGGTGGACGTTGATCCTTCACGGTGGTATTCACGGCGGAGGGAAAAAGTGTCTGCAGGCATTTGAGCACGTCAGTATGAGAATGACATGGATGTGTGCAAAAAGTTCTAAAAGTGAATCGGGTGATGCTATAATACCCTTCACAACGGATTGCTATGCTTAGGCGGTTATTTATACAATGATAATTACGAAGAGTTAGGGACCCTACTTTATTTATGGAACCCAGCAACAAGGAAATTATCTAAGGAAATAAAGTTTCCTTTCGGAGAGTTTCAACATAACTGAAAGTTTACGTTTGGTTATGATAATTCCAACAACACTTATAAGATTGTGGCTTTTCGTCTACTGAGTATAAACAATGAAGTAAGAGTTTTCACTTTTAGTGATAATGTTTGGAGGAATATTTAAAGTTTTCCTGATGTTATATCTTATCATCATTGGGACATCAATGATGGTGTGCATGTGAGTGGCAGTTTTAACTGGTTAGCCATCCTAATGGAGTTGAAATTTGTAACGCCCCATTTTTTAGCACTAAAAATAGTGTCTATTTTTTTTAACGAACAAAAGAATAATGTTAAACATTTTTAAACACAAGTGGTAGAATTTTATTCACAATATACATATTAAATTTTCCTTTTTAAAATGAACATCAGAGTTATATAGAGCTTTGTTTGACAACTGAATAATTTACAAGATACAAGTACATCCCTACGCAGAGGGAACTACTAAATTTATCTTAATCTAAGATAATGAAAGTTGTGTACTGGACCAGCAACTGACATATCCTAAGGTTGTCTTCCTATCGACTATGTCAGTGGTCCTTGAATGTGATCTATCTTGCGACTAGGTCAAATCCCCAAGACGAAATAGTCCACTCATCCAGGGAGGTGGAATCGTCATCTTCTGTCGTAGTAGTTCGGCTCCCTTTGGAATTGTCATAATCTAATGGCGTATAGCCCACACATCCACTGAAAGGGTCACCGTTTTCGAAAATAACCAATATAAAGATAACATGAACAGAGCAAACATTATACAAGGGTTAAAGATCGCGTTTTAACCCTTGTATAGAAAAAAGTAGAAAAATAAGATTAATACAAGATTTATTATGACTCGACTCCTAATGCAATGCCTATATGTCGATGCATATGTTCCAGAATTAATACCGCTCTGTAGTGGGTCGTGGCAGCACCACTAAGGAGATAAGTATCTTACTCATCTATCAGACTCGATGATCCACTAAGGGATAATGTGGCTTTAAAGCACACCACGTGCCACCTCTCCGGTGTGCACCTCGTGACTCCTCTCTGGTGGTCACATAAACTATGAATTCATGTATGTAAAAAATTTCACTAGGTATATGGACTCCTAGTCACATGTTACAACTTAACTATACCATGAACAATTTTTCTCATGCATAAATGATCACATATATGCATTCATTCAGCTTGGAATTTACACAAAAACACATATGAAAAAGGAACAAATATACACGATCAATTTCGCATGTATAAGTATATCTAAAAAGTGGATAGGTGCTCTTACCTCGACTAGTTTTTCAACCTCCCAAATTTATCCTTTGACCCTTAAATTCTTTTAGTCAACAAAGTCCCTCCAAGTAAAGACCTTTATTTCTTCTTACTCATTTCCCCAACTCTCGCTCCAACACTCACAATCTCATTTTACTCTCAAATTTTACAACACCAATGCTCAAGAGAAACGGAAAAGAAAACTAAAGGAGTACAGTGAGAAATGATCGAACTCGAGGAGACTACGATGTTGAAGATCAAGAATAAGACCAAGATTTATTGTCAAATTATTATTTATTTTATTCGTTTAGATAAAAGCTAACACTATTAGAAGTATTCCTTTTCTAAAATTAACTAACACTTCAAAATTACTTTCGATTAAGATAAATTTCTAACTTTGGTAAAGGTTGTCTTATTTTAAATATGTCTTCAATTATGATAATCTTAATGTTTGTCTCTAAATTTCTACGAAAAATTCTACAAAGTCTCTTTTATTCTCATGTCCTTTCTTAAACTTCGTTAAGTCCGTTAAAACTTTAAACGCGCAATCTAAATTCATCAACAACGTCCTGAGTATTATTTTCCATTGTTATTCAATCAAATAAGTTCATCCTTAAATCATTTATTTATTTATTTATTAGTATTTCTAAAGGAATAAAGACACATAATGAAACAATTATTTTTCTAAAATGTTGCCTTGAGAAAAATAAATCTAGTCGGTATAAAGTTTTATTCTAAAATTCTCTTTCTAAAAATATTAGTATCTTTAGTGTCTAATAATTATTCTTTTTGTTACTAACTAAGTCATTGGTTTTAGACTAAAAGTAGTTACAAAGGCACAGTTTATAGATTCTCTAAAAACTGAAAAAAATAGTAAACATTTAGTCATACTGATTATAATCTATTTTCACACAAAGAATAAGTTTCTTTTCCAAAGTCCATGACTATAATCTATGAGTCTAATAAATCAATTTATTATTTTTGTTTTATATAACCTACCCACATATACTTTCTTTTTTTTACGGAAACATGCTCATTGCATTTCATTAAAAATAATTGTTTCAATACAAGTTGGGATATGATAATAAATAATGGGACTAGCTAGAAATGTCGCCTCTCATGCAAGAGCATGAGTAGCTGCATTTGCTTGTCACCGGATGAACTCTACCCGAGAGTTTCTGAAGAAAGCGGAAAACAGAGCTTTGCAAGATGTGATGACACTACTACAAAAATGGGCTTATATAGCGCTTTTTTTTTTGCTTTAGATAGCGCTTTTGAAGCGCTATTGTAAATGGCGCTGGTAAAGGTAATATAGCGCTTTTTTTCCTGTATAAAGCGCTTGCTAAAGTAGGGTTTATATAACGCTTTATGTCAAAAAGCGCTAGCAAAGGTTCTCCTTAGATAGCACTTTCAAAAATAAATGCCATCTAAGACAGGTTAAAAACAGCGTTTTTGTTTTAAAAGCGCTATGTAACAATATGTTTAGATAACGCTTTATAAAGGAAAAAAGCGCTAGGAGAAGCATTTATTTTATTATTTTTTTGTCAATTTTTTTTCCCTTTACAGATAGCGTTTTTTATTAATTTAAAGGAAAATATATATAAAATCAGAAATTTAAAGGGAAATATATATATAATTTTGGCACATTATAATTGAGACTATTATTTATCAAATAAAACTTACCAAATCATAAAAAATGTATGTATATATAGAATAAAAGTCAGAAATGTATAGTCTCTAATATGGTAACATGAATATCTCTAAGAGTTACAACTAATTATTTAACATAAAAATCAAAATCTTCTTTGGTATCATGCAGTCTTCATCTATCTTCTTGGTCTTCTCAATCTTCCTCGGTCGTCTCAGTCTTTTTCCCCATAACAGACATAAGATCATGATGCACTTTCATATTTTGGTAACCGCCTTCACCTGAATATAGAAAAAAGACATTGGTAACTTTGGGCTGAATTCAAGAGTGTACTGTGTTTTGATATTATATAGGCTATGATTATGTGGCTTCTTAGAAACTCTTTACAAACATATATATTGACCAAATATTTATTCATAATGAGTAAAAGATAATTAAAAAAAATAAGTTGATTAAATATATTGATTAAGTTAGTTACCTTCCCGTCATATTCTCTTCTTGACAAGACCTCTAGTGTAATATGAGCAAGGGTTCATACAATAGATTTTGCTTGAGAATGTAGACCAGATGGCTGAAAAAATTCAGAACAATGTCAAAATAATGTATAATTAACAACACTCTGAAACCTATGTTAAAAGATACAATTAAATATCTACCAAAAAAAAAAAAGATACAATTAAATCTTGATGGGAGCAATTCAGTTCAATGAAATGCATGTAACTCAATTCATATCCATTCCCCTCGGAAATGCCAGAAAGCTTAATCACCGAATTAACAAGAACATTCAAACAAACAAAGAGGCTTTGTCATTACACATAATAAAAGTTATTACCAAGAGGCTTTAATTTTTTTTACAAGCATAGCCAATAAAAATCTAACTTAGGGCCGCATAAGGTATTTGGCCAATATTATAATAAAACTACTTTTCACTCAGAGTTCAAAGTTCAGGCATGTAACATTTCAAAGCAACTTAAGAAACAAATATATCATAGCAGTTTTACATGTGAGTGCTTACCTACATCAACTACATTCCAAAATATTCTTTATGCCGAAACTGAACTGCAAATTGCAAATCAAAATTCTCATTTGAAGGCTTTACCTGTGTCAACAATACATGCCAAGATAGATTTTAAACAAAATTTTCCACATAGGAAAATACATGCTTTTATTCACTTTAGATATGATAGTAATAACAAATGTATATAGGACAATCATATATTAGTCCACATGAACAGAAGCATAGAAATTTGCCAAACTTAAACATTGATATAGCATGTAACCTTAGAAATTTAACTCTTAGTCCACAAACCTACAGAAGCCACTTAATTTAACTCTTAGTCACTACATCGATATAGCATACATGCATAATTTAACTTCATGACTTTGGTGGTTGTCTTTACCGTAAGATGTTAGCAATTTGGTATAATATATAACCAATGAATCTCTCAAATAAAAATATGCTAAAATAGTGATAAATTGTGTAGAATAGAATGGTGAAAGAAAATTTCAAATCTGGAATTTTTTTTTTGTAGCTGCCCTTCCATTTTTTTTATGTACCTCAGATTTTTATCACTTTTTTTTTCAATTTTTTTATATATATTGGGCTTCCTCTTATTTTTTAAGCCAATTGGGCAGTGAAAATGGATTAACACAAACAAGATATAACAACAAAAACCAATATCAAGCGACCTAAACAACGAGGACATACCACACTTTAACCAAATCGCAATGGATGAAAAACACCTAGGATCACACTTTAGGCGTCAAATCACAATGAATGAAAAAACACCTTGGATCACACTTTAAGCGTCAAATCACAATGAATGAAAGATTAATTGACGACTTCTCCCTTCCAACACCGAAAGCACAATTCGTCGAAGCCCCATGGGGAATGACACGACAAACCACTAAATTTCTCATAGTTGGGATACTGTCAAGCAACAGTTTCTAAGAGAAGCCGATACTGTGGAGGGTGCCGTGCTTTTCCATAATTTCTCTAACACTCTCCTCCACCTCGCCCATGCTACCTACTCTCACCAACAGCCCCTCAAACAACATATACACGAAATTCACCGATAACTCACTGCCCTAATGCCAAACCCACTTACCCTCACTCTCCCCAAGCTTAAATTCCAAACATGATATTCCCTCACCCAAAAATCCTAACCATATTCTCTATGGCATAATAATCACACTGACATTCCAACTTTTAAAGTTTTTTTTTGTTTTTTGATGTTCACGATAATTGTCAATTGTGTTAAAATTCTGTGTATTTACTAGATGATAAACTTATAGTGTAAATATCAATCATAAATGGCCAGTTGAGATGACAATTATAAATTGATAGTCATCATTTTGCTGAGTATTGTAAAACAACCTGATATAATATCTAATGACTAGAAGAAAAATCTTAGTTAATGGTAAAAGTATACATATTAGATTAAGCTTTATTTACGTATGAATTGATTACCATATATACTAGCAACCTCTCATCATCAATTAACCATATAAAGAGTACTAATAAAACCATTGGATTATTGCTATTATTGAATCAATCAGAGTGAACAACTAAAATAATTGGAGAGAATATATAATTAACATTGGAAAGAAATGAAATTAAATCATCCCAATCTAAAATAAAAGGCAACACCACTCAATATATCTTCCTAATAGGAAGAGAGAGCTAGTTGAAATTGCAGACTTACAACTACACGGTCTAAAAGAACAATTTTTCTTTGTATAAAAAAAACAATTAACAATTTTCTTGACCACAACAGCCCTTTTATTGTAGACCTTATATGCTACCCAACAACTTAATGAACATCGATTTATTTCAAAAAAAAAAAAACTTAATGAACAACGAAGAAACATAAAATTCTATTGATTACAACAAACAAAGAGAGTTAAAAGATATCAAGATCGACACCTGGAGAAAGAATCGTCGAAGACATGGAGATCACCTTTCGAGGGAGAGAGAGATAGATTGGGGAAAACAACCACACCGTTCAACTGTGGTGATTTAGAGAGAGTGGCGAGGGCGAGTGGTGGTGATGGACATCGGATTGCGGTATCGAGTATGACTGGGTTTTGTGTGACAGTTTGCGATGAATCGTATGACTTTGATGAATAGTATGAGGAAGATTGTGTTTTCTGTGATTGGGTTTAGGGTTTGTGGGAAGAAAAGGTTTGGGGGTTTAGGGTTTGTGGGAAGAAAAGGTTTGGGTTAAGAGGGAGATCGATGTTTTCCAAAAGTTTTGAGGAAAGTAAAGTTCTGGGTTTCGTTTATAATAAAAAAAACAAAGCATATTTTTTTTTTTAATTTTTGGGATAGCGTATTGTATTTTAATTGATGAGGAATGAAACAAAACTAAAACAGAGGGGATCGAACAGGTGACACTCACCTACGAGTTAGACAATTTAACCACTAGGCTGGAACGAAATTAATTGTTAAATAGCGCTTTTCGTTAGTAAATAAACGCTATATTTTCATTACCTTTAAAGCGCTATTTAAGCTTGACCCATACATAACACTTCTAAATAAAACGCCGCCTATGTACAATCGGGCAAGTTTTACTATATTTAATATTTTTTTATGAACCTACGATAGCACTTTTAGAATAAAGCGCTATATAAATAAAGTACCAGAAATAGCGTTTTTTTGTAAAAGCTCTATTTCAAGCCTCCATGTATTGATTTATAGCGCTTTAGTGTTAAAAGTGCGGGTAATGAGGCGCTATATTTTTCCAATTTTGTAGTAGTGTGATATTACCAAATTCGGACACGTCTTCTCGACGGGAATGAAAAGCATCACAAGTAATTTTTGAATCAAGCTCGAACTCGATGTTATCAAAAGACATATCACTAAGCCATTGAAGTGCTTTAAATAACCACATAGTTATACTTGTTTGTGATGGTTTGAAGTAAAATCAAAGTTCCATAGATCCATTTACGGATAAAGGTGCAGCAAATTGAAGTTTTAACAAATAAATGAAAGATGTCTTAGCCGATAAACCAGGGAGATAATTGAAACAAAAGGCAAAAGCAATACCAAAATGAATGAAGGTGGAAACAGGAGGACAAGGCAACACTTAAAGTGATAGATAGTGATAAGAACCCAATGGTATTGCTTTTGGAGAACATCTCGAGAATCGAGTTAGAACGGAAGGAATCGATCAATAGTGGACCCTCTTGAGAAGTAGAATCGAAGGCGACGAAGGGGTATCAGTATTGTTTTGCAGGTGAATTTCTAAATTTCGAGGACGTTGAATAAGTTCTCACTTCTATTGGAATATGCTGAACATCAGATGCCATCCTATGTAGAAGTGATCTTATGCGTAGTATGATAAGAGCATAAGTATAAGATCCTGTCAGACGGGGCAAGATTCAAGAATAAAATTTATTGGAACCCATGTGGTGTGAGGAACCACTTGAAGATTCGATCCGTTCAAGAAGGGATAAAGTCGAAAAAGTCGACAGAAGTATTACTCGGATAAGTATAAGTGACTTTTTCATAGCTCAATAAAGGTGATCAAGTATTTGTAACTGTAAGTCGGACTCTTAGGGAGTGTGTAGAAAAAGAAATTAGCCCGAAGGATGTCGGATATGTTGGTTCAACCATCCTTGACCTGTCAGTTTGGAGTAAATTTTCATGGATGATCGATATGTAATACTCGGGGGTACCAGTAGATCTCGAGAATCGAGTTAGAATGGAAGGAATCGATCAGTAGTGGACCCTCTCGAGAAATGGAATCGAAGGCGATGAAGGGGTATCAATATTGTTTTGCAGGTGAATTTCTAAATTTCAAGGATGAAATTTTCTTAAGGGGGTAGAGTGTAATATCTAGCTTAAAACTTTGTCAATTATTGGTATCGTTTTAGCGTGACCAAGCAAATTTCTAATGATGGGCAGTTTGGTAAATTTCAGTTGAGCATATATATATGAGTAAGCCTTCATTTTTCCCCTTTGTTCTCTCACCAACAGAGAACTTTCTCTGTTCTCTCTTCACTCTCATGCCCTCCCTCCTTCTTCCACCATAATTCATCAACATAACCCAAATTTTAGAGAAATCAAAATGCAAGCTAAGATTCTTGATCCCCACCACCAATATCATATGATGTAAGCTTGATTTTCTTCTTTTCCCTTCCTCCCTCTCAACAGAACCCTCCTTCTCCTTCTTTGCTTTGTGTTGTTTGAGTACATTCAAGTCTTTGGGTACATGGTTATGGATGATTCAGAAGGATCTATTGCAAGGATTGGAACTTATGGTATCAATTGAAAGAATGTTTAGAGGTGAGCTTTCTAATGAGCTTTGATTTTTATAATAAGTTATGTTGTTGGTTCATGAAATGAGATATATAAAAGAATTGTTGTTGTTGTTCGTTGTTGATGGTCTGTTATTGATGTAAGTAAGATGAGTTGGTGATCAAATGGAGTATCATTGTTAAAAGTGATTATACTTGAACTTCATGATTTTTTGAGTGGAAATTCGTATGACATACCTGTGGTAAATTTAACATAACTCTCAGAATATAGGTCATATGATAATGATTTTTAATCCAGGGCAAAGAAGACAAAATTTCTTACAGTTTAGACCCAAGAATTGTTAAATTATATTAAGTATGGTAGGAGAAAAGCTACCTAGAAGTTTGAGAAAAGTTTCAGTCATGTTTCTGTACCAATACCCACTCTTTTGTTAAACTGTACCAATTGGATGGTTAACCCGCAAAAAAAAAAATTATATTTGTAATTGTGACACCCTAATCTTTCCAACGAGTGCTTGCTTTCTCAAAACGGATATCTTTTGGTATTTTAATTATATTGTGAAAGTTAAGGTACTGATGCTGGAATTTGCAGGGAGGACCCTGCGGGTTTGACGTATTTTGGTCATACGAACGGTAAGTGAGATGTTCATAACATGACGATCATCTCTTCATGTCGTTGTGATTATCTGGAGGCTTAGGAGTGTTTAGAGAAACTGATTTTAAAGATTTGGTTTGAAGTCGGAAGCTTGGAAAGATATTGAAGAATAAGCATAAGCTGAAGCAAGAATGTAGGAGCTTGAGACTTAAAGTTTGGAGATAAGTTAGTGCAGGAAAGGTCTCTGTGATGTTTATGCATATTGGGTTGTCGACAACGAGTAGGAATTGGATTTAGGGGACTGGAGAAGATAGAAGCAAGAGCATTGGCAAAAGATTAAGCAGAAGTTGGAGCTTAAGCTATTGAAAGTGGTAGATAAGTCGTGGTGAGTTCCTTTAGCTTAGAACTTTC
Source organism: Medicago sativa (assembly GCF_051527215.1). Taxonomy (NCBI): domain Eukaryota; kingdom Viridiplantae; phylum Streptophyta; class Magnoliopsida; order Fabales; family Fabaceae; genus Medicago; species Medicago sativa. Next base: position 30,884,777 of record NC_140755.1, on the reverse strand, counting down.
CCTTGGGTAGGTTGTATGTTTATGAACTGTGAGACAATTGACGTAGGTCGAACTATGTATGTTAGATGTCCCAATTGTGTAATTGTTGCTGAATTGTATGCAAGCTCTTTCTACTTGAAATCCCGTGTACTCAATGATGGCTGAGAAATAAGGTGAAGGTTGCTCTACTACTTGCAACCGGTTTCACTCTTTGGCAATGGTGTAACCGATTGTCATGTGAAAATTTTATTAAAACCCTGCCGATCATTGAGTATACAATTGCTTGGGTCATACGATGATAATACAAACATAATGAAAATGCAATGACACAAGAGAGCGCATAATATCAGATTATGTACGAATGTTAGTGGGGAAATGCTACTAACTCTTTATGGGAAAATACCTTGTGATATGTATATGACTAAGTATGATCAGAAACATATTAAATATATGTTGCAGAATAATTATGCTAACACGCTGCCTATGCGTATTAGATTATGAATGATTAAGACTATAAGTAACATGTAGGTGTCGTGTCTCTTGCGATACACACCAAGGGGGATTTCAAGAGGTTCACGCCAAGGGGACGGGACACGCTCCGCAAGGTAGGCCCGCACGACACTGAGAGGAGTCCGATGTACCCTAGCTAGGAATTCATCGGTAAAGTAAGGGATTGTACTCGGGGTTACTCCACCCGATACACTCCGTAAAATGAACTCAGATAATAATTGTGTGTTACACGCTAACATCTAACATAATGAGAATTGAGAAATATGATTATGAACATGGTTATGATTATGACAGAGAATTATGACAATATACAGTTAGCGATCTTAGGTTCCCCTAATCGCTAAGATATGTAGAATAATAAATCTTGAAATACGGTTAAGTAGAGACTGATAGTGATCGTAGGATCCCCGAGATTGCCTATAGTCTAGGATAGGTGGAACTCACCGAGACATTATGTCTCACCCCAATCCCTTTATTTATTTTCAGATAAGCAGATTGTTCGCAAGCTGAAGGGTTCGTGTCAGAGATCAGCAGTTGGAAGCCGGATGATTACTTTTGTATACACGATTCGTATCGGTCTTAGATATTTTCCATATGTAGTCAGTATTGTATCGGAAGTATATTTGTTACATGTTATATTTTTGGATCTACGGAACTTGTATCAGAGATGTATTCATTCGAAAAGAAATTATGCTGTATATTTTAATGTATCCAGTACTTTATGTTTAATACCCTTCTAAATATTCTAGACACTTTAGTATGGGTGTTATACAATGAGTCAAATTTCATTGAATATCAAAAAGACTAAATTACACTCACAAATATTTCCGAGTTTTTTATATTTAAAATGGGATGTTTAATTTTTATTCAAAGCATTATTTATTAGACATGCGGTTCCCGAGAATATAAGTTTAGTTTAGTCCATTCATATTTCATTTAATATCAAAAATATTAAATACGCTCACATATATTTGATAGTTTTTTTTTTTATATAAAATGGGACGTTTTAATTCTATATAAAAAAAAAAGCATTATTATATGTTATACATAAAGTGTGATTTCCGAGAATATAAGTTTTTAGTCTCTTGTTCTTTTTTTTTTTTTATATATTGTTGGTTATTTTATTCGTTACAAACTCATTGTTGTAATATATTTAATTCTATATAAAAAAAAAAAGCATTATTATATGTTATACATAAAGTGTGATTTCCGAGAATATAAGTTTTTAGTCTCTTGTTCTTTTTTTTTTTTATATATTGTTGGTTATTTTATTCGTTACAAACTCATTGTTGTAATATATTATTAGTCGGGCCATTTGAACCTCGGCTAATTAGAGAGTGTGTTAACAAAGCTGTGTTAGAAAGTGCGTTGCTTGCATAATATATTATTATTAGCATTTCTTTTAAGGAAACGTAATATTTTATATGTGTGGTGACTAAATATGGAAAGTGGACCAAACCGTTTTTAAGTAATAAAGTGGAAAGTAAAATCATGTCCACAAGGATAGTCATTTTAACTAAGCAACTAGTTGTACTTGTTTAAACAAAAAATAAAAAGCAAATAAATTAAATAATGCAAATCGTGTCCACAAGGAATATCAAAACTCGTGTCTGGGTGCATCTTAGTTCGGTTTCCCCATGTCTGATTCGGGACCATTATTTTCTGTTTATTCACATGGCGGCGTTCCCGCGTGCATCTCATTCATTCTTCAAGATTATTTGATTGCTTGTGTCTGAGTTATTTGGAAGGAGAGGAACAACAGGGTTTTCAACAATAAGGACTCTGACCCTTCTATCATCGTCGACAAAGTTAAGATAACGTCTTTTTTGTGGTTGAAGGCAAATTTGATCACTTTTACTTTTGACTACCATGATTGGTGGCGACAACCTCTTTCGTGTATGGGAGTGGTTGTGTAATTTCCTCATTGTTATTACTTTTGTTTGGTGGTGCTCCATTGATATTGTACCAATGACATTGTAATTTTGGTTGGGTGTTTCATCATTTTAACGTCTTGTGCGCGGTGATTCACTCTTATTTTTAATATCATATTCCATTTTAGCTTGTTTAAAAAAAAAACAAATATTTTGCAAATCTTACAAAGAAGAAATGTTCGATCAATACGTAAATCCTATTATTTTTTCAAATTTTTCACAGAAGGGGTATACATGGATATCCTTTTATGTATCAGTAGTATTGCTAGGATCCATAGACAATGTTTTCTTGATTTTCTTGAATCAACAAACAAAATACTAAATGTAAATAAATCCATTTACACAAAAAAAAATGAAGAAAGAATTGAAAATCAAAGTATAATTCCATTTATGTCGATTATATACAAATCTTGGAATATTATGAATATGAATTCACGTAATTCTTTGGATGTATCTTCTTTGTCACAAAACGTTATGACAATATAATTCACCTAAAAGTATTTAAACGTCTTCAAAATATTACATTACCTCAAAACAGTTTTCCATCCAAACACACTCTTAGTATAATTTTTATGTATGTTTAATGGAAAAGAAATAATAAACAAAAAATAGAATTAATATAATATAAAATAGAAATAAACACAAATTATGGTGATGCTTTCAACATGTTTTTGGATCTCGAAAGTCATCTTTAATTTTATCTTTATATTTATAATATACATTTGTCTTGCTTCAAATCAAAAGTATACGTGACATCTTCACACTTCCCATCTTATTTATTGTTTTCTTATCATCCAAACAAAATATATCATGACACCTTTATGTTATTTCAACCAATAAAAAAAAAGGATTGTGACTTATTTATTTTTCATGGGCCAATCAAAATTGATCAAGACTCATTTGTAAATTAATACATGATTTTTTCCCTTACATATAGACAATTCATTTTTCATCATTATCATCTTTCTCCTATAAAAAAAAATGTATTGTGTGTTTTTATTCGTTGATGGTGGATTACGGGGTTGATTTTCTTTTTTTCATTTGTATCTAATTGTTGATGCTACTTTTTGAGGGTTTCATTGGAGAGCATGTGGCTCCAAATTCCAAAAAATGATTCAATTTTTCATATCAATCCCCTATATATTTATATTTCCATGTATGTTTCAATTGATTCAATTTTTAATATCAAGTTCTAACGATTGATAAGTCTATTGTTGGTGTTTTTTTTTATCCAAAATGATTGTAATGACTAATTCTATATTCTTTTGGAATTATTTCTTTAGATTTTTGTTCATTTCTCTTTGCATTTATCTAAATATTGTTGGTGTCGTGGTCGTGGCACGTGTGGAATCTGCAGTACTTGGACTTGTTCGTGCTAGAGGATTATGTCAATGGCGCGATGGGGTCGTCACATCGGCTTCCTTGAACTTCGTATTCAAAGATTTTTGGAGGATTCTCTCTCAGGAAGTGTTTATCTATGCGTAGTCAGAGAATCGAAAGTGGTATCCCTTGCCTTTTTTGTCGCAGTAGCCACAACGTTTTCCATCAGTGTTTTCTCTTCACAGCCTCCTTTGCAAGTTTCTTCTCTTTATAATTGATGTAAGGATGTGCGTGGACCAAGAGATCACTCATGTCCCTTGCCACTCTGAGGCCTACTTCCTATTTGAACTTACAACCATCGTAGAGGTTATTCTCGAAGATGAAACATTTCAAATTATCGTACATGCTATAAACTTCTGTCCCCTCGCAGGTGAACCTTTCCACATACTCCCTGGGGGTTTCTTTCATTCCTTGAATGATAATGTTCAAGGACACCATTGTATTCAGATGTTTCTGCCTAGCTGTGAAACGAAGGGTGAATTCCTCGCATAGCTACGTCGATAATCGATGGAATTGTCTTCGAGGCCTTTGAACCACGTCATTATTATGCCTTTCACAGAAAAAAAATGAAGAGCTTGCACTTTACGACCCTTTTGGCCTTGTAATTGTTGAGGATGATATTAATGTGCTCAACGTGTTCATCAGGATAATTGTTCCATCGTAGAACACCAACTTTGGCAGCTTTTTGAAGGTGCGAGGGATTGCGAAATCCAAGATGCTTCTGCGACCGTGACATTGAGAATGGCGAGTGCTACTTCCTTAATTAGAATCTCCATGAGTTTTTCCTCCTTCTCAATGCGTCTTTTCTCGAGTGGAAATAACATCTGCTATCACCACCTAAGTAGCATTTTGTTGATTTTGTTGTGTGACTTTGAGTTGCGTAGGAATTTCTGCCGAATCTTCTCTAGATTTTCCTCCAATCTTCTCAAACTCTCTTTTATTGTTGGATGAGGTTTGCGAGGTTAAACAAGCGTTCGTTCACGTTTGGAGGCGGTAGTGGAGGATTCTTTCTTGGCATCTGAGTGCGATTTTTGATCTAGAGGAACGACGGTGGGGCAGGTGGCGGAAGCATAACCATAGTATGAATCACCTTGTTCGCGATCGTTGGAGAAGCTTCAATGCTGTTTTCATATTGATCCACCTGTTCGAGGACGGGATTGAGGAGTTTGGATCCCTGATCGAACTTCCGTTGGGGTGAAGGTTTTGCTTTGGATAGTGCGTCTATGAGTTCTAGTCATGACTATCACATTGAGAGATGAATCGGCTGAACCGTTACGATGGAGGAACTCGTAATATAAAACGGTTACAACGGTGGAATTGAATAACTTGAAACAGTTACAACAGAAATCGTTTGATCGATAGGGAATCAGTGAATGATGCCCTCATTCTAGCGCCAACTAATATGTCCAATGAAGATCACAAATGAAGAACAAATGTTCGAGGTGTTCCAGTGTGACAGAGGTTGAGTCTTCACCATGGAGAAGAAAGGTGCATGCAGAAAAGTTAACACTCCAACACAAAATTTCAGTATTTGAAAGAGGTGGTTATGTGCAAAAAGGTGGTAAAAGTGAAGTGTAACTTAAGGGTGATGCTGAGTCACCCTTATATAGACGCGGAGAACACTAATTGTCTCCCTGAAACGCGATGTGATCTTAGGGAGCCGTTGGTGATGACATGAACGGTGGGAATGAGATCACGGCGTGCTCTAGTCTGGTAATCCACACAGAGCTTTGCGTGTTCCTCCACCATTTCTGCCCTTGTTTGCCTTGGTCTCTGGCTTACTGGGCCGTATCTTATTGGACTTCTAGCCGATCTGGAAAAAAAATTGCAAAGTGGGAAAAAATAGTAATTACAGTGTTCTATCTTTACAAAAACTACCTTTTTTTACCTTTTACTCCCTCCGTCCCTTGATGTAAACCCCCTTTGCTTTTTTCACATTTCTTAAGAAAAGTTGTCAGTGAAATTAATATGTCTATGTTGTGTGTTAATATTACCAAATTATCCTTTGTTTATATGTGTATTAAATTTGACTTTTCAAATTTCAAAACAAGTTAGTAGTATTAATTAGGGGTATATTTAGGGAAAAAAATAATAAAAGCATCTTGTAATTTGAAAAGGGGTTTAGATTTAGAGACAAAAATAAAGTCAAATGGGTGTTTAGATATAGGGACGGAGGGAGTATCTTTTTTAAAAGTGGAAAGAATCTTATAGATTGTTTTTAGGCTTAATAGCAGTTTTGGCCCCCTATGTTTCAAGAAGTTGCGATTTTGGCCCCCTAACTAAAATAATTCGATTTTGGCTCCCTATGTTTTGCCCCATTTGAACTTTTGGCCCCCTAGGCCAATTTTGACCAAGTCAATGCTGACGTGGCGGCACGTGTGTAATTTTTTTATTTTTTATAATTATTAAAAAAATACTTTTTTTAATATTTTTAATTAAAAAAATACTTTTTTTAATTTTTTAATTAAAAAATAAAAAAAATACTTTTTTTAAAAAAATAATTAAAAAAATATAAATAAAAATTACACATGTGGCGCCACGTCAGCATTGACTTGCTCAAAATTGGCCTAAGGGGCCAAAAGTGCAAAGGGGGCAAAACATAGGGGGCCAAAATCGAATTATTTTAGTTAGGGGGGCAAAATCGCAACTTCTGTAAACTTAGGGGACCAAAACTGCTATTAAGCCAATTATTAATTAACGCTACTTTTGGAAAAGAAAAACCAGCCTTTTCATCATTTACATTCTTGTTACATCTCCCTCTATTCTCAACCAAAACGAATGGAATGCTAGAAGCCTACAAAGATAAGGAAGAAACTATTAAAGTCAAATCAATTATAAAATAACATAAATGAATAATGAAAGGTATTTACACATTCTTGGTGGAAAATATAATTAAGTAGAAATTAAAATATCATACATGGAAAATAAACTTATGCCAACATAGTATATATTACATAATAAACTCAAGATTTTTAATATCCCCAAAACATGCATGTTTCATAACAAAAGGAAAGCCAATAGATTAAAATTGGGTAACTTTAGGTTGGTACTGATCAGCACTGGTGCAACATCAGAAGTAACACTGTTGAAGTAGTGTTTTCAATAAAGGAGAATTGGTTTTCTGTGGTATGGTGTGTGGTCAGTGGGACTTGAGACTTGGAGATCATATCATGTGTGTGTTTGAATATTGTTGGCTTATTAATTAAAATTTTGGTTGCATGGAGATGGAGCATGAATGGTACTACATAAATCTTCCAGCAATTGGTTGATCAAAACTCAAAAAAGAGGCATAATGGATCAATGTTGGTTGTTTCAGGATTTTTTTTTATAATGCATTGTATATTATAATATATTGATGAGTCTTTATTTAGTCTATTTTTATGCATTATTTAGTATCGTTTTATTTAGATTTAGTTTTATTTTATTTTAATTTTATTTCCTTTTTGAATCTTTTACTTCAAATTGCATTTTATTTTATTTCAGGAACGAATATATGATGGAAGGTGTCTTGGAGCAAAAGAAAGAGGACTGGAGCAAATACAGTGCAAAAATACGAAGATACGGAGACAAAAATATGTCTCCCACAAGTCAGAAGCTTGGCACGGCCCGTGCCAACATGTGGCACGGCCGTGCCACCCTCCAGAGCCTCTTTTACTGCTTTTTCTTCGGGCCCAAGTTACTCTGTTGTAGTTTTACTGATTAGCCCTTATAGTTGCTTAGATTTTAAGTCAATTGTAAAGCTATAAATAGAGTAGCTCTCCATCATAAACAATCATCTTTTCTTGGAATCCAATAAGTGACAATTGTCTTTCTAATAAAAGTTCATCTTTTTATTTACCTTCTTGTTATTTATTTTATGCTTTCTCTCTTCTCCCCCATGTCTACGATGAACATGAGTGAGTAGACTTCTTCTTGTCTTGGGATTATTGGATAAGTCTAATGACATAATCCTAATCGAACCAAGTTTTAACCCTAATTTCATGTAACCGTAATTTCTAATTTAGATTCACCATTTTAACATGAATTAACCATTATCAAACTGTAGAAGCGAAAGTGGAGGGTTTGATAATTGTTAATCCATCATCCCAAATATCAATTCAAAAAGCGAAAGCGGAGCTTTGATATTGGAACAAGTGAATCTAGACAATAATTGCAAAGGCAGCGAAATAGTCTTTGCAATTATTGAGACATGTGTAGTTTCAATCCTTATAAGCTTCTTCTAGTAATCAAGTCAGCGAAATAGGCTTGGTTACTAGGGGTAAACTCTCACCGGACTTTCATCGGAAAAGGTGAGGGGCTAAAGGGAAACCGGTCTTTAGAGATTAAGGTGTAAACCATGAAATTAGAAGTTAAAGTCTTGTCTAGTGAAGAGTTTGTTATTATGACGAACCAATGATCCCAAGGCTCCTTTTTATTATTGTTATTTAATTTCAACCAACTGAACCTCCTCTTTTTAATCTCTTTTCTCCTCTAATCATTCTTTTAAAGTTAATTAGATTGAACAACTCTCTAGCGGAACGATACTCTTTTACTACTATTACTTCGATAGACCGTGCACTTGCGGTTTGGCCTATCATATATCATGATGGAAATAAATTGGAGTTGTAAATGATCTTAGGTACATTGTGATGGTGTTATAGGACAATTAAAAATGATGTAGCGAAAATTTGTTTCTAACCTCTTGCACCATTTTAGTGGGTTAATAAAATTTGTCTGGGGTCCCCGTGAGCTTAGCTCAATTGGCAAGGACATTGCATATTATATGCAGGGGAGGGGTTCAAACTCTGGACACCCCGCTTATTCACTTTTAAGAGATCAATTACTAGCCATTAGGATACGAGACCCAAAAAAATTATTTGGCATTATTCAAAAAATAAAAGGCAGACTACTTATGATCTAAAACTCATATTTGAGCAAGAAACAAAATAGTTATGTTGTTGAAAGTTGAAAATACGCAAGACATACCAAAGTGTAATCTTTCTTCAACCGAGCACCCTCGTGAACAACTTTTAGAAGTTCCTCAGATCTTCTATTAAGGAATTCATCATAAGGTATTCCATCTGTGTTGTGAAAGTGACTCAAAATTGGAGTTTGGAGGCCAAAATTGATGTTTGCTAAAAGTACAAATCGGGGTCTGAATGGCAAAATCGGGGCCCAATTTTGGCTGTCTTTGGGAGCAGTTTCGTGCTGGAAAAATCGGCGCCCGAATGGTAAAAATCGGGGCCCGATTTTGCGTGCAGATTTTTTTTCGGAAACGTATTTTTGGGACAGATTTGTTACAATTTTATGGGAGTTACTTTTACTATAAATATAGGCATTGTATCAGAGTTAACCTTGAGATAGAAGGGGCTGAAACAAGGGTTTAGAAAGGCAACAACAAAACTAGGGTTTGTATAGAGTTTGTCTCTTTGGAACAAACACTAGGTTTTGAGGGTTGATTCACCTTGGGAAACACTATTAGGATTGAGTCTCTTGGTTACGGAAAGAGGCTGGGATTTGGGTAGAATTAGGCGGGAGACTTATTCTTGTAACCCATTGAAATCTCTTTGTAACGTTACTTATCATATAGTGTAACGGAGGGCTGCTCTCTCCCCCAGACTAGGTCAATTTGGAACGAACTGGGTCAACAAATTCTTTTGTGTTCTCTCTTTCCTTTTCTCTCGCTGTTGTTTTCTACTTTTGGCTTGTGATTATAATTGTTCCATACACTTTGATTTTGGTTGCTTAATTATCCCTTGCTCCACACATCAAGTTGTTATTGGTGTGAGTTTTTTATCGAATTCGCAACAATTGGCGCCCACCGTGGGGCAAGGGTCAAAGGATAATCAAGTACCATGGGTTCAAAGTAGGATATTGAGAAGTTTACCTGAGATAATGATTTTGGGTTATGGAAGGTAAAGATGGAAGCGGTGTTAATACAACAAAAGTGTGAGAAAGCTTTGAAGGGTGAAGGTTCGTTACCGGTCACCATGTCACGAGAGGAGAAGACCGAGATGGTGGACAAGGCCAGGAGTGCCATTTTCTTGTGCCTCAGAGATAAAGTTTTGAGAGAAGTAGCGAAGGAACCAACCGCGGCATCGATGTGGGCAAAGTTGGAATCTTTGTATATGACAAAGTCTTTGGCTCATCAGCAATTCCTAAAGCAACAACTTTACTCATTCAAGATGGTGGAGTCAAAGGCCATCATGGAGCAACTTACGGCGTTCAATAAAATCCTTGATGACTTGGAGAATATTGAGGTGTAACTTGAGGATGAAGATAAAGCTATACTCTTGTGTGCTCTACCGAAATCTTATGAATCATTCAAAGATACCATGCTCTATGGCAAAGAAGGCACTGTTACCTTGGAAGAAGTTCAAGCGGCTTTGAGAACCAAGGAGTTGACCAAGTCCAAGGACTTGAGAATTAATGAAAATGGTGAAGGCTTAAGTGTCTCAAGAGGGAATGGTGGAGGTAGAGGTAACCGAAGAAAGAGTGGTAAAAAGTCAAAGTCTGAATGCTTTAACTGTCACAAGATGGGTCACTTCATGAAGGATTGTCCGGAGATTAATGGTAACTCCGCACAAATTGTCTCTGAGGGTTATGAGGATGCAGGTGCTCTGATGGTGTGGTGTTGTTTGGAGGTTGAAGGTGATGTTGGTCAACTTTGGGAGTGATGCCTAGTGGAGCGGTGATTGTCTGGAGAGACGTTAAACACTCAACATCAGCATGGAGAGACGGTGGTAAGAATACTCATGATCAGTTTGGAGAGGCGGAGGCAACAATACTCATGATCTACCTGTTGAGGTGAAGTTTCAAGGTGGAAGACATAGTGGGATGTACGCATTTTCTAGTTGAGGTAGAGTACGCTCAGCTTGAGGTGGAGTTGAACACGCCGGTAATGGTACAACTATGGAGGACCTTGGGTGCTATGCTCTATGTTGAGCAAGGGATTTCTTCATGAAGACGGAAGGCATTCCGGAGGTTGAAGAATGTATATCACGGCTTGCGGGATTACCCTAAAAAAGGCCAAGGGTGATTGGATGCAAGGAGACCTTCAAGGAAACAGGAGATGTCCTGTGTTGAAGATGTCATGGTGAATGCTTGTGGAACTACCTAAAACTCCTAGTGTAGTTGGACTGCAAGGACTCTTCGAGAAGACGGAAGACGTTCCGATGGATGGAGTGGTTGAGGTAATGGCTTGTGGAACTACCTAAAATTCCTATCGTAGTTTGACTGCAAGTACCTTCGAGAAGGCGGAAGACATTCCGATGGCTGAAGGGATTAGGGTGTAAACTTGTGGAGCTACTTGGTGTAGTGGGAAGCAAGGGAAAGAGCAGCAAGGTGTTGATGTTAAATGGGCATCATCACTAATTTAGAGTCAAGGTGGAGATTGTTGTGAAAGTGACTCAAAATTGGAGTTTGGAGGCCAAAATTGATGTTTGCTGAAAGTACAAATCGGGGCCCGAATGGCAAAATCGGGGCCCGATTTTGGCTGTCTTTGGGAGCAGTTTGGTGCTGGAAAAATCGGCGCCCGAATGGTAAAAATCGGGGCCCGATTTTGCGTGCAGATTTTTTTCGGAAACGTATTTTTGGGCCAGATTTGTTACAATTTTATGGGAGTTACTTTTAATAAAAATATAGGCATTGTATCGGAGTTAACCTTGAGATAGAGGGGGCTGAAACAAGGGTTTAGAAAGGCAACAACAAAACTAGGGTTTGTATAGAGTTTGTCTCTTTGGAACAAACACTAGGTTTTGAGGGTTGATTCACCTTGGGAAACACTAGTAGGATTGAGTCTCTTGGTTACGGGAAGAGGCTGGGATTTGGGTAGAATTAGGTGGGAGACTAATTCTTGTAGCCCATTGAAATCTCTTTGTAACGTTACTCATCATATAGTGGAACGGAGGGCTGCTCTCTCCCCCAGACTAGGTCAATTTGGACCGAACTGGGTCAACAAATTCTTTTGTGTTCTCTCTTTCCTTTTCTCTCGCTGTTGTTTTCTACTTTTGACTTGTGATTATAATTGTTCCATACACTTTGATTTTGGTTTCTTAATTATCCCTTGCTCCACACATCAAGTTGTTATTGGTGTGAGTTTTTCATCGAATTCGCAACAATTGGCGCCCACCGTGGGGCAAGGGTCAAAGGATAATCAAGTACCATGGGTTCGAAGTGGGATATTGAGAAGTTTACCGGAGATAGCGATTTTGGGTTATGGAAGGTAAAGATGGAAGCGGTGTTAATACAACAAAAGTGTGAGAAAGATTTGAAGGGTGAAAGTTCGTTACCGGTCACCATGTCACGAGCGGAGAAGACCGAGATGGTGGACAAGGCCAGGAGTGCCATTGTCTTGTGCCTCAGAGATGAAGTTTTGAGAGAAGTAGCGAAGGAACCAACCGCGGCATCGATGTGGGCAAAGTTGGAATCTTTGTATATGACAAAGTCTTTGGCTCATCGGCAATTCCTAAAGCAACAACTCTACTCATTCAAGATGGTGGAGTCAAAGGCTATCATGGAGCAACTTACGGAGTTCAACAAAATCCTTGATGACTTAGAGAATATTGAGGTGCAACTTGAGGATGAAGATAAAGCTATACTCTTGTTGTGTGGTCTACCGAAATCTTATGAATCGTTCAAAGATACCATGCTCTATGACAAAGAAGGCATTGTTACCTTGGAAGAAGTTCAAGCGGCTTTGAGAACCAAGGAGTTGACCAAGTCCAAGGACTTGAGAATTAATGAAAATGGTGAAGGCCTAAGTGTCTCAAGAGGGAATGGTGGAGGTAGAGGTAACCGAAGAAAGAGTGGTAAAAAGTCAAAGTCTGAATGCTTTAACTGTCACAAGATGGGTCACTTCATGAAGGATTGTCCGGAGATTAATGGTAACTCCGCACGAATTGTCTCTGAGGGTTATGAGGATGCAGGTGCTCTGATGGTGTGGTGTTGTTTGGAGGTTGAAGGTGATGTTGGTCACCTTTGGGAGTGATGCCTAGTGGAGCGGTGATTGTCTGGAGAGACGTTAAACACTCAACATCAGCCTGGAGAGGCGGTGGTAAGAATACTCATGATCAGTCTGGAGAGGCGGAGGCAACAATACTCATGATCTACCTGTTGAGGTGGAGTTTCAAGGTGGAAGACATAGTGGGATATACGCATTTTCTAGTTGAGGTAGAGTACGCTCAGATTGAGGTGGAGTTGAACACACCGGTAATGGTACAACTATGGAGGACCTTGGGTGCTATGCTCTATGGTGAGCAAGGGATTTCTTCATGAAGACGGAAGGCATTCCGGAGGTTGAAGAATGTATAGCACGATGTGCAGGATTACCCTAAAAAAGGCCAAGGGTGATTGGATGCAAGGAGACCTTCAAGGAAACAGGAGATGCCCTGTGTTGAAGATGTCATGGTGAATGCTTGTGGAACTACCTAAAACTCCTAGTGTTGTTGGACTGCAAGGACTCTTCGAGAAGACGGAAGACGTTCCCATGGATGGAGAAGTTGAGGTAAAGGCTTGTGGAACTACCTAAAATTCCTAGCGTAGTTGGACTGCAAGTATCTTCGAGAAGGTGGAAGACATTCCGATGGCTGAAGGGATTAGGGTGTAAACTTGTGGAGCAACTTGGTGTAGTGGGAAGCAAGGGAAAGGGCAGCAAGGTGTTGACGTTAAATGGGCATCATCACTAATTTAGAGTCAAGGTGGAGATTGTTGTGAAAGTGACTCAAAATTGGAGTTTGGAGGCCAAAATTGATGTTTGCTGAAAGTACAAATTGGCGCCCGAATGGTAAAAATTGGGGCCCGATTTTGCGTGCAGATTTTTTTTTGGAAACGTATTTTTGGCCCAGATTTGTTACAATTTTATGGGAGTTACTTTTACTATAAATATAGGCATTGTATCAGAGTTAACCTTGAGATAGAGGGGGCTGAAATAAGGGTTTAGAAAGGCAACAACAAAACTAGGGTTTGTATAAGTTTGTCTCTTTGGAACAAACACTAGGTTTTGAGGGTTGATTCACCTTGGGAAACACTATTAGGATTGAGTCTCTTGGTTACGGGAAGAGGCTGGGATTTGGGTAGAATTAGGCGGGAGACTTATTCTTGTAACCCATTGAAATCTCTTTGTAACGTTACTCATCATATAGTGGAACGGAGGGCTGCGGCTGCTCTCTCCCCCAGACTAGGTCAAATTGGACCGAACTGGGTCAACAAATTCTTTTGTGTTCTCTCTTTCATTTTCTCTCGCTGTTGTTTTCTACTTCTGGCTTGTGATTATAATTGTTCCATACACTTTGATTTTGGTTGCTTAATTATCCCTTGCTCCACACATCAAGTTGTTATTGGTGTGAGTTTTTCATCGAATTCGCAACCATTGGCGCCCACCGTGGGGCAAGGGTCAAAGGATAATCAAGTACCATGGGTTCGAAGTGGGATATTGAGAAGTTTACCGGAGATAAAGATTTTGGGTTATGGAAGGTAAAGATGGAAGCGGTGTTAATACAACAAAAGTGTGAGAAAGATTTGAAGGGTGAAGGTTCGTTACCGGTCACCATGTCATGAGCGGAGAAGACCGAGATGGTGGACAAGGCCAGGAGTGCCATTGTCTTGTGCCTCAGAGATGAAGTTTTGAGAGAAGTAGCGAAGGAACCAACCGCGGCATCGATGTGGGCAAAGTTGGAATCTTTGTATATGACAAAGTCTTTGGCTCATCGGCAATTCCTAAAGCAACAACTCTACTCATTCAAGATGGTGGAGTCAAAGGCCATCATGGAGCAACTTACGGAGTTCAACAAAATCCTTGATGACTTGGAGAATATTGAGGTGCAACTTGAGGATGAAGATAAAGCTATACTCTTGTTGTGTGCTCTACCGAAATCTTATGAATCGTTCAAAAATACCATGCTCTATGGCAAAGAAGGCACTGTTACCTCGGAAGAAGTTCAAGCGGCTTTGAGAACCAAGGAGTTGACCAAGTCCAAGGACTTGAGAATTAATGAAAATGGTGAAGGCCTAAGTGTCTCAAGAGGGAATGGTGGAGGTAGAGGTAACCGAAGAAAGAGTGGTAAAAAGTCAAAGTCTGAATGCTTTAACTGTCACAAGATGGGTCACTTCATGAAGGATTGTCCGGAGATTAATGGTAACTCTGCACAAATTGTCTCTGAGGGTTATGAGGATGCACGTGCTCTGATGGTGTGGTGTTGTTTGGAGGTTGAAGGTGATGTTGGTCACCTTTGGGAGTGATGCCTAGTGGAGCGGTGATTGTCTGGAGAGACGTTAAACACTCAACATCAGCCTGGAGAGGCGGTGGTAAGAATACTCATGATCAGTCTGGAGAGGCGGAGGCAACAATACTCATGATCTACCTGTTGAGGTGGAGTTTCAAGGTGGAAGACATAGTGGGATATACACATTTTCTTGTTAAGGTAGAGTACGCTCAGCTTGAGGTGGGGTTGAACACACTGGTAATGGTACAACTATGGAGGACCTTGGGTGCTATGCTCTATGGTGAGCAAGGGATTTCTTCATGAAGACGGAAGGCATTCCGGAGGTTGAAGAATGTATAGCACGGCTTGCAGGATTACCCTAAAAAAGGCCAAGGGTGATTGGATGCAAGGAGACCTTCAAGGAAACAGGAGATGTCCTGTGTTGAAGATGTCATGGTGAATGCTTGTGGAACTACCTAAAACTCCTAGTGTAGTTGGACTGCAAGGACTCTTCGAGAAGACGGAAGACGTTCCGATGGATGGAGTGGTTGAGGTAAAGGCTTGTGGAACTGCCTAAAATTCCTAGTGTAGTTGGACTGCAAGTACCTTCGAGAAGGCGGAAGACATTCCGATGGCTGAAGGGATTAGGGTGTAAACTTGTGGAGCTACTTGGTGTAGTGCGAAGCAAGGGAAAGAGCAGCAAGGTGTTGATGTTAAATGGGTATCATCACTAATTTAGAGTCAAGGTGGAGATTGTTGTGAAAGTGACTCAAAATTGGAGTTTGGAGGCCAAAATTGATGTTTGCTGAAAGTACAAATCGGGGCCCGATTTTGGTTGTCTTTGTAAGCAGTTTGGTGCTGGAAAAATCGGCGCCCGAATGGTAAAAATCGGGGCCCGATTTTGCGTGAAGATTTTTTTTCGGAAACGTATTTTTGGGCCAGATTTGTTACAATTTTATGGGAGTTACTTTTACTATAAATATAGGCATTGTATCAGAGTTAACCTTGAGATAGAGGGGGCTGAAACTAGGGTTTAGAAAGGCAACAACAAAACTAGGGTTTGTATACAGTTTGTCTCTTTGGAACAAACACTAGGTTTTGAGGGTTGATTCACCTTGGGAAACACTATTAGGGTTGAGTCTCTTGGTTACGGGAAGAGGCTGGGATTTGGGTAGAATTAGGCGGGAGACTTATTCTTGTAACCCATTGAAATCTCTTTGTAACGTTACTCATCATATAGTGGAACGGAGGGCTGCTCTCTCCCCCAGACTAGGTCAATTTGGAACGAACTGGGTCAACAAATTCTTTTGTGTTCTCTCTTTCCTTTTCTCTCGCTGTTGTTTTCTACTTTTGGCTTGTGATTATAATTGTTCCATACACTTTGATTTTGGTTGCTTAATTATCCCTTGCTCCACACATCAAGTTGTTATTGGTGTGAGTTTTTCATCGAATTCGCAACAATTGGCGCCCACCGTGGGGCAAGGGTCAAAGGATAATCAAGTACCATGGGTTCGAAGTGGGATATTGAGAAGTTTGCCGGAGATAACGATTTTGGGTTATGGAAGGTAAAGATGGAAGCGGTGTTAATACAACAAAAGTGTGAGAAAGCTTTGAAGGGTGAAGGTTCGTTACCGGTCACCATGTCACGAGCGTAGAAGACCGAGATTGTGGACAAGGCCAGGAGTGCCATTGTCTTGTGCCTCAGAGATAAAGTTTTGAGAGAAGCAGCGAAGGAACCAACCGCGGCATCGATGTAGGCAAAGTTGGAATCTTTGTATATGACAAAGTCTTTGGCTCATCGGCAATTCCTAAAGCAACAACTCTACTCATTCAAGATGGTGGAGTCAAAGGCCATCATGGAGCAACTTACGGAGTTCAACAAAATCCTTGATGACTTGGAGAATATTGAGGGGCAACTAGAGGATGAAGATAAAGCTATACTCTTGTTGTGTGCTCTACTGAAATCTTATGAATCGTTCAAAGATACCATGCTCTATGGCAAAGAAGGCACTGTTACCTTGGAAGAAGTTCAAGCGGCTTTGAGAACCAAGGAGTTGACCAAGTCCAAGGACTTGAGAATTAATGAAAATGGTGAAGGCCTAAATGTCTCAAGAGGGAATGGTGGAGGTAGAGGTAACCGGAGAAAGAGTGGTAAAAAGTCAAAGTCTGAATGCTTTAACTGTCACAAGATGGGTCACTTCATGAAGGATTGTCCGGAGATTAATGGTAACTCCGCACAAATTGTCTCTGAGGGTTATGAGGATGCATGTGCTTTGATGGTGTGGTGTTGTTTGGAGGTTGAAGGTGATGTTGGTCACCTTTGGGAGTGATGCCTAGTGGAGCGGTGATTGTCTGGAGAGACGTTAAACACTCAACATCAGCCTGGAGAGGCAGTGGTAAGAATACTCATGATCAGTCTGGAGAGGCGGAGGCAACAATACTCATGATCTACCTGTTGAGGTGGAGTTTCAAGGTGGAAGACATAGTGGGATGTACGCATTTGCTAGTTGAGGTAGAGTACGCTCAGCTTTGAGGTGGAGTTGAACACACCGGTAACGGTACAACTGTGGAGGACCTTGGGTGTTATGCTCTATGGTGAGCAAGGGATTTCTTCATGAAGACGGAAGGCATTCTGGAGGTTGAAGAATGTATAGCACGGCTTGCGGGATTACCCTAAAAAAGGCCAAGGGTGATTGGATGGAAGGAGACCTTCAAGGAAACAGGAGATGTCCTGTGTTGAAGATGTCAAGGTGAATGCTTGTGGAACTACCTAAAACTCCTAGTGTAGTTGGACTGCAAGGACTCTTTGAGAAGACGGAAGACGTTCCGATGGCTGGAGAGGTTGAGGTAAAGGCTTGTGGAACTACCTAAAATTCCTAGCGTAGTTGGACTACAAGTACCTTCGAGAAGGCGGAAGACATTCCGATGGCTGAAGGGATTAGGGTGTAAAGTTGTGGAGCTACTTGGTGTAGTGGGAAGCAAAGGAAAGAGCAGCAAGGTGTTGATGTTAAATGGGCATCATCACTAATTTAGAGTCAAGGTGGAGATTGTTGTGAAAGTGACTCAAAATTGGAGTTTGGAGGCCAAAATTGATGTTTGCTGAAAGTACAAATCGGGGCCCGAATGGAAAAATCAGGGCCCGATTTTGGCTGCCTTTGGGAGCAGTTTGGTGCTGGAAAAATCAGTGCCCGAATGGTAAAAATCGGGGTCCGATTTTGCGTGCAGATTTTTTTCGGAAACATATTTTTGGGCCAGATTTGTTACAATTTTATGGGAGTTACTTTTACTATAAATATAGGCATTGTATCAGAGTTAACCTTGAGATAGAGGGGGCTGAAACAAGGGTTTAGAAAGGCAACAACAAAACTAGGGTTTGTATAGAGTTTGTCTCTTTGGAACAAACACTAGGTTTTGAGGGTTGATTCACCTTGGGAAACACTATTAGGATTGAGTCTCTTGGTTACGGCAAGAGGCTGGGATTTGGGTAGAATTAGGCAGGAGACTTATTCTTGTAACCCATTGAAATCTCTTTGTAATGTTACTCATCATATGGTGGAACGGAGGGTGCTCTTTCCCCCAGACTAGGTCAATTTGGACTGAACTAGGTCAACAAATTCTTTTGTGTTCTCTCTTTCCTTTTCTCTCGCTGTTGTTTTCTACTTTTGGCTTGTGATTATAATTGTTCCATACACTTTGATTTTGGTTGCTTAATTATCCCTTGCTCCACACATCAAATTGTTATTGGTGTGAGTTTTTCATCGAATTCGCAACAATCTGAAGGTGAAAATTGACCATGTGTAAGAACTATCAAAGCCTTTTTCCATATTTCTTTGCTAAAACTGTCTGTTATAGCTCTGATGACCATCTTATCAAGGTTATCCACTCTATAAGTATCCAAATGGTCCACATAAAGAAGAATGTCTATGGTCTTGTTCAGAAGGAAACTACTCCAACAACCACCAACACCCAAAACACAAACCAGTAAAAAAGAAATGGTAAGGAAAATGATAACATAATATATTGCGAATGTTTAGATAATTATATAGTTCTTTAAAAGATAGCATACTTTTTAATAATATCCATTGCTTGATTATTGATATATCCCCCTTCTATTAGTCCATGAGTGTCAATGATGTCAAATGTGAATCCCATTCTTGATCGTGATACTATTACAGGTCTAAATCCTTCCGACTTCCAAAACAAAAATCATACCCACTTAATTTCAAGTGCAAGATATTAATCATTTTAAATTCAATTGTTGTCTCATTCACTGAAAGGAGAAAAATTTACCTGAAAAGGATTGATATAAACAGCTCTTTCTCCTAGAATTGAATTAACAGTTGAAGATTTTCCAACACCACCTTTCCCCATCACGAGTATTGTTAACTTGTTCACATTCTATGTCATACAATAAGATGGAGGAAACTATGATAAGAAACTTCCATAATTCGGATGAAAATAAAACTAAGCAAAAAAAAAACATTCTAATCTATTGAAAATATCAATAAGTTTAGATTTCCCATCAAAATAATTGTTAACTTGTTCACATTTTATGTCATACAATGAAACGGGGAAAACTATGATAAGAAAATCAAAAAATTCGAAAGAAAAATAAAACTAAGCAAACAAACAACATTCAAATTTTGATTAAAAATATCTTTAAGTTTAGATTGCAATCGAAAGAAAAAAATTTAAAATAAAATGAAACCTCCTCCTTCATTCTTGCAAAAAATTCAAGCAATTTGGTCTAGGTTACTGGTGCAAATGTGTTGAATCCTAACCATTCACGCGTCATTTCCAACGACATCATCACCAACTTGTCCTAACTCAAAACAAAAAAACCAATACATAAAACGTAAACAAAACTAAGTGACACTAACCCATTCACAAAATATATCCAATAACAAGAACAAAAATAATTGATGATAACCATTAAATTCAGATCTTTTTTATTTGTCAAAAAAATTCCATAAACAATGAACTCACCTGAGTTCGTGGTGCAACTCCGACTGTGTATTTCTGATACAACTACAAAGGCAAATAGAGCGCTAAATTTGTATTTGATGGCATATGATATGATTATGGGCCTGCCTCTTCAAAATAAGTGGAATGGGCTTTAGTGTATAACTCATATGTTTGTTGGTTTTTTTTTTTTTTATGAATTCTGCGCTTTACCCAAATGGTTTTGCTCACTTTCAAAATAAAAGTCCAAAATGCCCCTATGCAACTTAACATGCGCTAGTGTATTCTGTACCTATGTTAAGTCACGCTACGTGAATTAACATGCGTTAGTGTATTATGAACATGACTTAAGTCACGCACCATTTAGCACTAGCGCGAGTTAACTCACGCTAGTTGGCCGGTGAAGAACAAACGTTTTTCCAACTTTGGTCAGGTTTTCAACATTCAATCTACATGTTTTTTACCATTTCACACGTTTTTTTTTTACCACATTTAGGTTAGATACAACCTAGGTTCCCATTTCTACCTATAAATACCCCTCCCCTAATTCCTCACACCATATCACTTTCTCCCCCTCCTCACTCTCTCCCTCTATTTCTCTTCTTTCTTTCTTTTTTTCAATATTTTCTTGGGGTAAAAAGTGAACAAACTTCGTTGGGGTAAAATAGTGAGTAGCCGACTTGGGGAAGTGATCGACCCTTGGGATAAGTTTAAATCTTCTTTTTTTAATCCCAGAAACTTTTTACCGTGCGTAAAAAGAACTTCTTGGGGTAAAAAAAAACCAGATTTAAATTTAGTCCAAGGGTGGATGATGTATTTTCCCCAAGAAGGCTGCTCACTTTTACCCCACGAAGATTGTTCACTTTTTACCCCAAGAAAATAAGTAGATTTAGTGAATTGGAATAAAGTATTGTTTGAATTATTGTAATGGATGAATTATTAATAAAATGAGATATTGTTATATGCCTCAATTTTGTTCATATATTTTATATTTGCTTTTATTTTCTAATGTTGTATTTAATGAATAAATATTAATTTAGTTCATTTACTTTTATTTATATTTGTATTTATTTAAAGAATAATATCGAATCAATAATTTAGATTAATGTAAACAAAATAATTTAGAATAAAGTTAATAAATTAATTTAGAATAAAGTTAAGAAAATAATTTAGATTAATGTAAACAAAATAATTTAGAATAAAGTTAAGAAAATAATTTAGATTAATGTAAACAAAATAATTTCAGAATAATGTTAATAAAATAATTTAGAATAAAGTTAAGAAAATAATTTAGATTAATGTAAACAAAATAATTTCATAATAATGTTAATAATATAATTTAGAATAAAGTTAAGAAAATAATTTAGATTGATGTAAACAAAATAATTTAGAATAAAGTTAATAAATTAATTTAGAATAAATTTAATAAAATAATTTAGATTAATGTAAACAAAATAATTTCAGAATAAAGTTAATAAATTAATTTAGAATAAAGTTAATAAATTAATTTAGAATAAAGTCCTTAAATGTAACAAAAAAAAATAAAGGCCTAATTGAAAATTATTTAGTGCATAGGTTTTATTTGCACTAAATGCAGTCAAAAAACAGTAAAAAAAAAGTGTAAAACTAAAACCATGGTTGAATAACCGACCAAAGTCTAACAAACGTGTTTTTGAGTTGTTACCACCGGCTTAACTAGCGTGAGTTAACTCACGTTAGTGTTAACCTGGGCGTGAGTTAACTCATGCTAGTGTTAATCCTGGGCGTGAGTTAACTCACGCTAGTGTTAATCCTGGGCTCAAGAACACGTTTTTTTGACTTTGTTCAATGCATTTTAATTGATTTTACACGTTTTTACACGTTTCTTGACCCTATTTATGGTAGATATAACCTATGTTACAATCTCCCCCTATAAATACACCTCTAAACTTCCCCATTTTTTCACACCATCTCCCATTCTCACTCTCTCCCCCTATGAATCTTCTTCCTTTCCTTCTTTTTTTCCTTCTTTATTTTCGTCTAAAAAGAGAAAGAATGATAAGTAGTGGGAATGCTGGGAAAAAGATAAGTAGTGAGCAGCTTTCTTGGGAAAAGAATCACATTGGATAAAACTAAATGTGCAGATTTAGTTTTACCCCATGAAGGTCGGTTTTCTGGTGGTTTACTTTTAGTTTTACCCTAGGAAGTAGGTTTTCTGGTGGTTTTCTTTTATTTTTACGCAAGATAGGTCGGTTTTCTGGTGGTTTTTATTTTTTCGCAGTTTTAGTTTTACCCCATTGTAAATGTAATAAGAATTATATTAATAAAATGATATTTTATATTTATTATTTTTGTTTCTTTATTTTTGTTCATTGTTGCATTTATTTTACGATTGCTTATTGAATTAATAAAATTAATAAATGAGTTTGAATAAAGTAAATAAATATTGCGATAGCGTGAATTTGAATAAAAATTGCGATAGCGTAAATTTGAATAAAAAGTGCGATAACGTGAATTCGAACATAAATTGTGATAGCGTGAATTCGAATAAAAATTGGGATAGCGTGAATTCGAATAAAAATTGCGATAGCGTGAATTCGAATAAAAATTGTGATAGCGTGAATTCGAATAAATATTGCGATAGCGTGAATTTGAATAAAAATTGTGATAGCGTGAATTTGAATAAAAATTGCGATAGTGTGAATTTCAATAAAAAGTGCGATAGCGTGAATTCGAATAAAAATTGCGATAGCGTGAATTCGAATTAAGGTATCGTTACGTTACATAAATAACATGTATGTCAACAATTACATTACATTACATGCACCTTCCAACTGCAACAATTTTCTTACCACTGAATGGGGCAAATTCAAACTTGCTAAGCAGCAGGACTCCAACATACGATCAGCATCTTGAATGATTGTATTCAAGTGCCAACGAAATGAGGTCCAATCCTTGACACTTGAATACCAGCATTCAAGATGCTTATCGAATGTTGGAGTCATGCCGATTAACAAGCTTGAATTGCCCCATCCAGAGTAAGACAATTGTTGTAGTTGGAATGTGCATTCCAACTACAACAACTGTCTTACCTCTGAAATGGGGTAAATTCAAACTTGCCAAACAACAGGACTCAAGCATTTCACCCGGCATTCATGTTTTCCTTTGAAAAGAATAAATTTTTGTTAGGCTTGCTTTAGATGATGGTATTCAAGTGCCAACGAAATGAGGTCCATTCCTTGACACCTAATACCTTCATCTAAACCAGCCTAACAAGAATTTAATATTTTCAAAGGAAAAACATGAATGCCGAGCGAAATGCTTGAGTCCTGGCCGTTTGGCAAGTTTGAATTACCCCATTTCAGAAGTAAGACAATTGTTGTAGTTGGAATGCACCTTACCCTAACTAATGACGATCTTCTGGCGGAATCATGCACTGGAACATGCTGTGCTCCCAAAACATGCTCATCACGTTTTCGTCGTTCTTTAACTCCACCCAAGTGAATGATACCCTCCCCTCGTCGAGCGTTGGACGTTTATACCGGACGTATTCCACCCTCCTTGTGTCTCTGGGGTTGACTCCTTGGTTGAATTCATTCAGTTGATCCTTGAGACCTCTTAACGTTACATCAAGGCACCGAACTTTCAACCTCTTAGGCTCTCCGCCGTTGAATTCTGCATGAACGTCGATCCACCCAACCATTGCTTCAAATCTACACAATTAGAAACTTAACACAATCAATGAAAAACTCATTCAAAGATTTCATCAAAGACTTGGAGTGCAAATTATACATAAACCCTAAAAATGATAACTGCAACATAAACATGCAAACATCTAAATAATTAAGCAATATTACTCATTTGCATGTAACATTGTATCATATCTTGCAAAAAACAAAATAACCAAAATTTAAACAAACCCTAAATCTAAAAAAAATCTAATCTAAGTGTAAAAAATCTAACATAATCATGCAAACATCTAAACATCATAACAATTAAGCACTATAAGTCATTTGCATTTAACATTCTATCATTTCTTGCAAAAAAAATTTAGAATTTTAACAAAACAATAAACCTAACAAATTCTAGATTAAGTGAAAAAATCTATCATACCAACATAATTTAAGTGAAAGCTTACTTGTTCTTGTTGTTGTAGTGTTGTTTGATTTGAAGTTGAAGGAATTTTGGAGTTGGGTAATTTGAGAGAAAATTGAGATTTGTGTGTGTTGTGTTTGAAAATGAGGCAGAATGTGGTTCTGTCTGGCTAATAACAGCACGCAACGTAGCGTGACTTAAGTTACGTTTCTCCTATAACTAGCACATGTTAACTCACGCTACGCATGTTAAGTTGCGTAGAAGCATTTTGGACTTTTACTTTGGGAATGAGCAAAACCATTTGAGTAAAGAGCAGAATTCTCTTTTTAGTTCAAATAAAAGTAGGTTTTATAATTGGTTTTATCTCTTCGTTAGGAAAAAAAATAATAATGTTTATATTCCATCTAAAGAAAAATGTTTATATCTTTTATAAAATTAGATGAAAGAAAATTAAAATACTCTTTGTATGGTGTACTTTAATATACTTTCAATGTTTTTCTTTTTTAGCAATTGAATTATTATGGTTATTGTTATTATACCCTTTTTAGTGATTTGTTTTGTATGATTGAATTGTCTCGACACACATAATTTTTTTTTAATGTCATTTCCTTTTTCATTTTTTCTTTGTATGCTTATCGTGCTTGCTTAAAAAAAATCATGCATACCGCATTTGGTTCAAAAAAAAATTACGACTACCATCTCAGGTTAACATTATACCGATGATAAAGGAAATTAGTTACATCTTATCCCCCCCCCCCCCCCCCCCCCCCCTTAGGTTAACATTAGATCGATGACAATGGAATTTAGTTACATCTTATTCTACCTCGGGTTATCGTTATAATGATGAAAAGTAAATCAGTTATTGATCCAGTGGAAGAGGACAATTTGTGCAAATAAAAACATGTGTTAATGCAGTTGAAATCCCTAGTCCAAACAAACAGTTTGAGCAAATCTAGATTCAAGGACCAGGAACCTATTGATTGAACACTTTTATTATCTTCAACTAGATCGCAGACCCGTGCGGTGCACTGGTCCAATCGAGTGTAATAAAAGGCGATAAATGATCTTACTTGTATCATGTACTGATTTGATGTAGTACTAGTATGGACACCCGTGCCAAGCACGGGCTAGAATTTCGTCGTAATTAAAACATTGGATGAAGATGTATTATTCTCATTTATGTGGTTGCTCTATGTCTAATGAGTAGATTAACACCAGTGTTGGCTCTTTCCATAAGGTTCAATGATGATATTATAACTCGGTTCGACTTTGCGAATGAAGCATGGGTGAATCCCAGTGACAAATGTCAGCTGCGGAGAGTCTTATACTTAAGTGAGATATGTTAATGTGCTGACTGTGAGCTAAAGTTTCACATTGGATGTGAGAGTAGATGTTGAGCAACATATAAGTGATATGATCCATATACATAATTTCTTAAGGTTTAGGTTAAGATGTGGTGTCAAACTCACGTGTTTGGATTATCTTTGTATGTTGAGATGATCAAACTCAATGTAGGATTATGCGAAAATCACAATATTGTTATTAACCGGTTTTTTAGTTTTTGGATGTCATTTGTTTATTTTCATCTTAAAGTTTAGTTTTTATATGGCATTCTCTTCCATATGTTTTTTTTTTCATTCAACGTCTATTATTTTAATTTATTCACTTTTGGACTTTTGTAGCAGGTGAAAATGGTAAATTGTCGTCGTGTTATGCTGAGTTGACAAAAATATATATTTATTAGACAATTTAAAATCATGTAACGTTTTCCTTAAAAAAAAAAATCATGTGACGTTTGTTTAATTGAATCTAATTTTTTGGTAAAATAATTACCCAAAAATCTCGGACTCCTTCGACCAACCCATAAAATAACCAGCAACTCACAATATTCTCTATACTCACAAAAAAAAAATGCACAATACTTATTTTCTTTCGCCTATCTTCCCTTGTGTTTTAATTCCTTTTTTGATTTTTTTTTTGCTTTTAATTTTCTTTATTTCTTCTCATGGAAGAAAGAAACATAAACCCCTCTCCATGAAACCACTGCCAACTAATTTTTTTGAACATTTTGTGATTTCAATTGACCATATTTAAATACGTCATGTAATTACGGAGGTGGATAGTTGAATGATAATTTATCAAATGTGTATTAAAGTTCTGTATTGGATGGAATAATAGATTTTGAACATCATATAAGTGAGATGACTCCTGATGCCTAAAAGTTTTGGACGAAGATATGATATCAATCTCACTTGTGAGGTTTCTCTTAATCTAAGATGGTGATCAAACTCTATGCATAATCCCCTAGAAGTCCCAAAATTATGATGAACTGTTTTGTTAGTTTTTATATGTCATTTGTTTAACTTTTTTATCTTAAATTTTAGTTATTGAATTTCATTCACGCTCATTGTTTTTTTATTCAGCATTCCTTATTTCAAACTCTTTGACTTTGGTCTTTTGTGAATTCTGATAATGAAAAAAGATAAATGTATTATTTTGAGTTTACGAAAATATATACCTATTAGAAATTTTAAAATGATGTGACGTTTTTTAATTGAGTCTATTTTTTTCGTAAAGTAATTACCCCAAAATCTCCTAATCCTTCAACATACCTACAAAATTGCAAGCAACTCAATCCATTTGCTATACTTTAAAGGTTAAAGCACACACCCCTTACATGTTTTCCTTGCCATCTATCTCATGTAAAAAATTCCTTTTTCATGTTAGGTCTCAGTTTGTCCTTATAATTTGGATATGTCACCATATTACACATGCAAAAAGTCTCACATTTAAGAGAGATGTTAATGTGTCATATGTGAGTTAAAGTTTCACATTGAATTCAATGGTAGATGGTGAGGAAAATATAAGTGAGATAACTTATGTACATAATGTCTTAAGATTTTAGATGAAGATGTGGTGTGAATCTTACTTTTGTGGTTGATCTTAGCCTAAACTGATTATATATATATAAAAAAAAAAAAATAGGCTCCCTCAGAAGACACATATTATGATGAACTATTTAGTTAGTTTTGGATATCATTTATTAAATTTTTTCATCTTAAAATTTATAGTTTAGGGATGTCATTTGCTTTGATGATGTTTTTTTTAATCAATATCTATTATTTCAAACCATTTTACTTTTAGTCTTTGGTGGGATCTAAGAATTGAAAAATGTAGAAGTGTTATGCTGAGTTGAAAAAAAAATACATACTCATAAGCTCATTAGATATTTTAAGTCGATATGTGGTGTCAATCTCCATTGTGTGATTGTCCCAACATTAAGATGAACTATTTTGTTGGTGTTTAGATGTCATTTGTTTATTTATTTTTTAACTTAAATATAGTTTTTGGATGTCATTCGCTCTCATGCCATTTTATATTCAACCTTTATCATTTAAAATTACTTTACATTTGGTCTTTAGTGGGATGTTACAATGGAAAAATGCAGATGTGTTATGTTAGTTGACAAAGCACATGCTTATTAGACATTTGAAAATGATGTGACGCTTTGTTAATTAAGTCTAATTTTTTGGTAAAATAATTACTCAAAAATCTTCAACCCCTTCAACAAACCCATATAATTACCGGCAACTCAGTTTATTCCCAATAATTTTTCGGATAAAGCATGCCACATATATTTTTTTCCCTAATTATTTTTATCATGTTCAAATTCTTTTTTCGTATTCTATTTTTTCTTTTTAATTTTCTTTCTCTATTATCATGAAATAAATAAACATAAATTTGCCTCCATGAAATCACTATCAAACTACCTTTTTGAACATGATGTGCCTACGATTGACCTTATTTGACTATGTCACATATTTACAGATGTGGATAGTCATACACTTGATTAACATATGTTAATGTATCAAGTGTGAGTTGACGTTCTACATTGGATAAAATAGTAGATTTCGAACAACATATAAGTGAGATGACACATATACTTAATGACTTAAGATTTTTTGTGAAGATGTGGTGTGGCAATCTCACTTATATGGTTTCTTTTGACCTAATATGGTGATCTAACTCAATGTAGGCTCATCTGAAATTCTGAACATTATCCCAAAATTATGATAAACTACTTTGTTAGGTATTGGATGACATTTGTTAATTTTTTATCTTAAATTTTAGCTATTGGTTGTTATTCACTTGCATGCTATATCTTTTATTTAACGTCTATTATTTCAAATTCATTCACTTTTGATCTTTGGTTGGATTTGACAATGAAAAATTGCATGTGTTCTGCTAATTTGACAAAATAAAGGGTTGTTGTATTTATTATTAAAACAATGTGACTTTTTTTATTTAGTTTAATTTTTTGGTAAAACATATACTAAAAAATTTCGAACTCCTTCAACAAACTCGTAAATCACCAGGAATTCACTCTATTCTATATACTCTCATAGACAAAGCACAAACATTTCTTTTTTTCTTATCATCTCTCTCATGTTTGAATTGCTTTTTTGTCTTCTATCTTTTTCTAATTTACTTTCTCTCTTCTCATGAATGAAAAGAATAAAAACATTCATCCATTAAATCACCACCAACCCACTTTTATAGCATGTTATGTTTTCTCCAATCTTATTTGGTTATGTTACCAGATTACAAATGTACAAAGTCTCACACGTAAAGGAGATATGTTAATAACTTAATATGTCATATATGAGTTAAAACTTCATATTGGATGCAAGAGTATGTGGTGAGAAACATATAAATGAGATGACTTATATACCTAGTGCGTTAAAGATTAGGACGGAGATGTGGTGCCAATTTCATCTTTGTGGTTACTCTTAGCCTAATGTGATTATCCATGAGAAGACTTTTGGTATTTGGCTATTTGCTGGAAAGTAACCATGGAAAAATATTGATGTGTTACTTGAGCTGATAAATTACATATTTATTTAACATTTTAAATGATGTGATATTTTTTTAATTAAGTAAAAAAGAAATGGTAAAAAGAAACGTCATATTAAACATTCCCTTAATTAAGGGGTGTGATCGTAAAAAGAAGTGGTATACTTATTCAGTCATTTAAATTGAAAATAAATCATATTTACATCAAACTGAAGAAAATATCTATATTTACGATGATGTGTATTATTTATTTTTTTATGAACGATGATGTATATATAATTGTTAGTAAGCATTCCATTAAAATTCACCAAAAGAAAAATATGCTTGTTGGTGGACATATTCAAAACTACCAAATACATTTGAAAAAAAAATAAAAGAATATATTTTGCATTGCGGATGTTTTTCTCACAAAGAAAACTTGTTATTTTTAATTTATTTATTTTTTATAAGTGAAAGTTTAGTGACTCAGACTCCAAGGGCTCATCTGAATTAGGATAGATTTTGAGATTTATCGAGCTCTAATCGAGATACTTACGTACCACCCATCAAGAAGTTTTCACGTTAGCAGTGAAAACTAAACTCACGACAATTGAACCAAGTCTTCATTGAGTAAGTATATATGTTTTTGATACTAAATGGGAGAAATCCATAAATTGAAAGTTGAATTAGGAAAACATGTTAGTACCACTTGAAAGACATTTATTTAACAAATTAGTAAACACCCACAATTAACATATACATTAAAATATATTAATTTTCAACTTTTATTCTGATGATATAATTCAATACAAGGTTTTTCCTAAATAATTCCTTTCCATTTGGAAAATACGTACACTTGATTTTATCAATGTCTATGATTGGCAAAAAAACTGTGAAGACCAAATGTTGATTGCAATTAAATTGAAGAAATCAAATAAGAAAAAGGGGACAATAACCTTTACCGGTTTTCATGGAAAATAATTTCATTTCTTTTGCATAATGAGGAATGCTAGTAACACACATTTTAATATACATTTTTTTAACACACTCTTTTGATTGGTTAAAACTCACTTGAGTTCCCCCAAATTTATATGGGTCTCACATGATTTGGTGGAACATGTGCGAATTGCAAACAATAAAAAAGGTATGTTGAAAAGTGTGTGTTGCTATGATTTTTATTTTTATAATACTACCTTTATAGAGGTTTTGAAAGCTCATTTCATTCATTTTTATAGATAGTATACGATTTTTTTCTTAAATGTCTAGGCCATTCATATTCTATACTACTTTTTTGGGTTCAAACATGCATATTCATTCGTTAGCAGTAACAAAAAACAAAATAAAAATTTCATTAGCAAAAAAAAAAAACATGCATATTCATTCAATAATAATAAATGGTTTTAGCAAAGAGCATATACATTGATATACACGGTTTTGATTATATATATAATTTTTTTTTGCATTTACTATTATTTTGTTGCATACATTGATATACCATAAAAAAAAACTTGTAATATTCGGAAAAAAAAGAAAAGAATATTGTAGATAAATGCTAATTTTTTTTTTACATCTTGTTCCTTTTTAAAGTGTTTGAATCTGTTTGGCTTGGAAATTATCAATGACATATGTTAACATTTGAATGACTTATAATATAAGTGATGACACATATAAAGTACACCCTCCGGTCACTAATATAAGCAAAGGTTTAATTTTTAGATTAATTCATTAAATGACGTATGTAGTCTATAATAAAGACTACATACATCATTTAATGAATGAATTTAAAAATCAAACTTTTGCTTATATTAGTGACCGGAGGGTGTACAAATGTCTTTTTCAATTATTCATAACACATTCATAATAATATCCTTCATTTATTTGGTCAAACAAATAGCTTCCATATTTATCTTGCATGATTGATGCATTTATGTGTATCATTAATCATTTAGTAACAAAAGACATTTATCTTGCATGATTGATACATTTATGTGTATCATTTATCTTGTTATTCATAGACTTGTTTAAAAATATAGTGGAAAAAATCTAATATGTTTTTTTGTTGTTGGGGTTAACCCTCCGGTCCCAGAGGAAAAGGACCCGGGTAATTCGAGCAAAGAGGAAATTAAAGACTTAACAAAAATTATTTTTCTTAAATAATTCATCCTTTAGTAGAACTCATTAACCACTTTGAGTCCAATTAATTGTTTCAAATTTATAATTGTTTAAAACAATATTGGAGTTTTCTAAAAATGGTTGCTTTTTTGTACTTGTGTAAATAACAAATGATCAAGTTTATCAAAGCCTCGTTCTTTAAAAAAAAAAAGTTTATCAAAGCCTCCAAATAGATTGTACTACCTCTTTAAGATCGAAAATAATGTTGTGATGAAAAAACTAATCCGAACAAAATAAAAGTATTATACATATAAATGACATAATAAGAAACACCAAATCAATATCTGAACTGAAATATCCGAAGGTACACTATTCACTCCGCATAATTTCATTTTTGTGTTAAACTAAAAATTTTGTTTGTAGTCATGTTTCGTTGTTTGATAAGATCCAAGATTTGTAGCGCAATATCAAAGTAGACCTTTCCTTCCTTCAAATCCTTCTCAAATTTATAGATCATATTTCTTCATACAATAGCATGAATTTTGTTACCCTGAAAATGCAAATAGTTAATTAGAAGAAGAGAAAAAAAAAGGAACTGGATAAAAAAATGAAGGAAAACTAAATACAAAATTTTCACACCAACATGTTATAACAAAAAGCACATAAATACAACCAGAATGAAAAACAATCATAAAAAGTATACTCGAAACCTAAATTATGGACACAAAATGTCTTTTATTTTATGAGAGGAAGATGGTAGATGAAGATAATGAAAAAAAATTGTCTATATATAGGAAAAAAATCATGTCAAGATCAATTTTGATTGGCTCATAAAATATAAATGAGTCATGATCTATTTTGATTGGTTAAGAAAAAAATTATGAGTCATGATCCATTCTAATTGGTTGATAAAAATATTAAATGCAATGGATACATAATACACAATTAAGTCAACTTTCTTGATCAAAGGTCTAATGCATTGCAAAAAATTTGTTTGAGGAGCATTAAATGGTAGAAGCAAAATGAGGCGCCACGTGTACTTATGCTCATAGAAGTATCCTTTTGTATTATATAAAGATTTTCGGTTAGATGCAAAATTGTAAAATATCTCATATGAATATTTGAGAAGCATTACTTTTTTGGAAATGCAATTATTATTAACAATGGATTAAAGATCAATTATGCATGCTTCCAAAATCCCTTATGATCCATATGATAACAAATTCCAAAAACAAATCATACTTTCCATCTAAGGAGACATTTTATGGCTAAAAATAAGATGCACCAAATCACAAAGCAAGAACCTTTATAAAATCAGAATAACAAAAAATCTTAAAGATATATAAAATTCCAATGAGCATAGCCAGTGAATTGATATTACACAGGTGTACACTACCTGCAAACACACAGAGGTCCAAAATAATTACAAAAATGAAACCAAAACTCACACCTATCATTATGACTATCAAACTTCTATTACTCATAACTTTGTTAACCTTTTTTTTAAGAGAAAATAACTTTGTTTACTTCAAAACACACCAATTGCAAAATTCCAAATTATTAGAGTAACCATTAGTAAATGTGATAAATTGAAACCAACATTCCTGCTGAGTCAACATTCCTGCCTACAGAATTTTTAATCAAATCAATGTGCCTGTAGAAACTAAGGCTACAAAACAAATACCTACACCTGTGTATTAAAAGAAGAAACCAAAATCTCCGACAACAACCAGAGGCATTGAATGGATATTGTTGGGTATTTGTATGTTGGCTTCACTTTTGCTAAAACAAATATTCATACATGATGTTGGATGCGATGTTCCAACATACTGGCACGGTTCAGTGTGCCTTGTTTGTGTGGCTTGGTTTTCGCGAGCTTTATCTTTTAAGGAAACTACACCTTCTTTCTTGTTCACCAAGCAACATATTTTTGTCCAGAATCAGCTGGAAGATTTTTTTATAAAATATAAACAATATTTTAGGAATCTTTGGTGGTTTGTTTGGTGGTTCCTAAAGATGTTCCTACTTTTTAGGAGTTTCCTTATTTGTGAAATATGTTTTCAAAAGAGATTTCGGGAGATATATTTCTGAAGAATATTTGTTTCCATATATTTTTGAAAAGAATATTTGACACAAATATATGTTTGGCCTGAAGGAAGATTTAATTGTGCAAATATATTTCTAGAAGGAATCTTGGAAATATATTTCTGAAGAATTGTTTGTTTCAACATATTTCTGAGAAGAATATTTGATTCAAATATATGTTACTACTGAAGGCTATATATATATATAGAAAGACTTCAAGACCTAGTTAGGGATTCAAGCCGTCATTCTAAAAGAATAGTTTTTAGGGTTTTGAGTCGTGTTCTTTATGTGTTCTTCTCTTGTATTGTTTGTGGTGAAAGTCAAGGACTGTTTGTTATTTGTGAGCCTTTCTTGTATCACCTTGATACATGTTAAGCATTGTTTATTGAGTTGTAGCTCATGTGCTACACCAAATCTTTGAAGCAAGGAGGTAGTTTATTGTTTGAAGGTAACTTCACCATATTGAGTTGTAATCTTATAATCACAGGGCTTGTGATTGATTGAGGGAAGAGAGATGGGATCTCAGATCTAGGAGTTCCTAGGTTGAAGTCAAGACGGGTAGGTCCTAGGTCTAGAGTTGTAAACGAGGAGTTTGCTGAGAACTTAGAATAATGACTACACTAGTGGATTTCCTTCCAGGCTTGGTAGCCCCCAGAGTAGGTGTGTTTATCACCGAACTTGGTTAACAATTGTCTTGTGCCTTTTAATTTTTTGTTCTTTATTTCCCTTGTTATTTTTATTTACTGCTAGCACGATGTTCTAAACATTACACTCAACATATGTAATCTGTGTCTGGTGTTGGAACATCTCATAGAACATTTGGTTGCAAGTGCGCCAGAATTTCAATTGGCATCAGAGCAGGCACCCTATGTTTTAGGGTGAGCTCCAGGGAAGATACCTTCTGGCATTATGGACAAGGAAGAAGGATTTGTGAACATACCTCCTTTGTTGGATGGCTCCAACTGTGATGATTGGAAATCACGCATGAGTGCTTTCCTCAAATCCAAAGATAGCAAGACATGGAAAGCAAATCTGAAGGGTTGGGAACATCCTGTTGTGCTTGGCAATGATGGAAACAAGACAGCTAGTCTGAAACCAGAAGAAGAGTGGTCCAAGGAAGAAGATGAATTAGCTCTTGAAAACTCGAAGGCTTTGAACGCTTTATTCCATGGAGTGGACAAGAACATGTTCAGATTGATCAAGCAATGCACTGTGGCTAAGGATGCTTGGAAAATTCTCAAAACTGAACACGAAGGTACATCTAAACTGAAAAGGCCCCCTTACATAATACATCATAAAATTTGTTAGCTCATTGTTGTGATTTTATTAACTCTTCAATTCTTTTTTTTCCGCTTTCCACTACCAAATAAATGATTTTTTAGGCAACATCTGAAAATAAATCAAATACACCATAGACATCAAAACAAAATAAAATATATTAGCACATGCGAAGTAGACTGAAATTTAGCACCTAAGAATAATAACACAAAAAAAGTAAAGGTATATCAACACGTAATTAACTAAATTTTAAACTTTTGGATGCAAAATACATGAACAATATTAGAGTTAAACTTTTTAGAGGAATCATATATACAAGAACTCCTTTGTATACTAGAAGTACATCATTCCTATTTTTATATGATCTTGCATTATCTTGCATGATTTTGCATTATCAAATTTAACTAAGGATCGCATAATTAAATTTTCAATCAATTCAAGAAAGTTGACATTTTTTTTTGGTACAAAGAAAGTTGACATTATTATATTGATGTAATTTATTTTTTTTTTGGAACCTTTGAAAGAAAAGATTAAAATTAATTTCTCTAGTAGGTCCATTTTCAACTAAAATATAATTTATTTTGTTATGAAAATTATCCCAATTTATTAGATAATAAATATCACCAATATTTTTAATATTAGTGAAACACATTATTAGGAACAAAGGACCCAAAAAAATATCATCAATTTCTTCGATATTTTTTTGACACATTATTAAGAACAACCAATTTTTTTTTATATGGAGGGTGTATATAGAAATCTTTGTGCTATAAGGGACACATATAGTAAATCACGTCAAAAGGGCCAAAAACATTAATAGACTTCAGTACAGTCATTCATCATGTCAATGTTTGATGCCTTTATGTGAAATTTACTATATATAATCCCCATAAACAAAATATTTCTATATACACCTCGTCCATAAAAAAAAATAAAAAAAAAATTGGGCACCCTACCAGCAAGGGCCCTAGGCCTATGGCCTAAGGCCGACCATGTTCATCTGATGGTGAAATAAACAACATCATATTAGTGTGAGGGCAAAATAATACCATAAGCTCTATTCTACAATACACATATGTCTCACCTGTTGTATGTTATTTTTAGCTTTAATAACAACTACGAATACATCTTAGCCTTATTTTTCCTATTACAATATTACTCCCAATCCCTCTCAAATCTAAGTCGTAACATCTAGACATAAACTTTATCTTATCGGTTAAATTTAGTGACCCCCCTAAGCAGTAGTAATAAGAAAGCCCTATGATTACCATTGTCTTCACAATTTACCTTAGTATCATCTCTTCTCTATAAAAATACCTTTCACTAAAAGAGGAACTAGATTACCATGTGGATAACACCAACCATCCCTACAAAATAATTTAAAATATATATTGTCCATCCTCTGTCATCATTGAATATATTTCATTTTGAAATTGTAATTTTCCTTTTCATACTACATCCGCCAAAGCCTAAATTTTTATCCATTCAATCATATTTTAAATATGGAGATAAGAGAAGTGGAAGAAAACAGAGAAGAAAAAAACTAAGTCAAATTTAATGAAATTGATTCATGAAACCAACCCAACTTGATATATTGAAAAAGAAAGGACAAAACTTAGATGAATTTGCTTAAATGATTTTCATACGATTCTTAACTAAAATACATCTTTTTTGCTTATAACAAACCTTTGAAAAAATTATAGATTTGAGGAAATCATAGATAATTTAGTTAAGAACCATATGAAGAGTACCGAAGGAACTACACCTAAGTTATTTTCGAAAAGAAAAATAAAAAAAATCAAGTTCTTCAAGGTAAGTGAAGATTACTACTTTGAGCATTCCATAAGTCTCAACACATATTAAAATACACTAACATATGACAAATGAAAGTTTTATCACAAGAATCAATCATACATTATTGGAATTTAGAAGAGTTTGGTACTTTCTAGCATCATGTTGCAACCATAGTCTCGTTGAATCTATAATGTATGAGTTTAAACCTCAGACACTTTAGTTGGATAGAAACAAATTGCACTCAAATTAAGACTACATTCTGAGACAGAATTTTCATATGCTATAGAATTGCATTATATGGTGTAGCTTGATTCAGTTGAAAAAAAGAGTGAGATACGATATAAATTCTAGAAAACCCATGAGCAACTTGGCACCCATCTCAGAGAAAGTATCATGACATCAAGGGAGAACAGCCAATCAAAACTTGATTTTTCCATCATGTGCCGCCAATGATGGTTTCCTCGCTCGTGCTATATCTCTCTTGATTGATCGTTGTATTGGCTTTATAACGAAGAAATACTGTTGAAAAAAAAAACAAATATGGAGAGATTTAGAACTAATGTGTTATAAGTATTCTTGCACAATCAATCAAGAAAGGAAAAATGTTTCTCCTTTTAAACATGCATTGAAAAGGATCTGGGAAGGTGCTGAAAATTGAAAAATGTCCATAACAACTAAAGTATAATACATTATATATTCTTAACTCAAAGAAAATAAGGACGACCAAAAAATCTAATAAAATCTTACTTGGAGAGCAAATATAAGAGGAATATAGCTTTTTCCTCTCTGATTAGGATTTTGGCCTTCAATCAACTTCTTATCAACATAAATAGATTTGCATCCATTCATGGCCACTTCTGTGATTGTTTTGACCAAATTATGAATCCAAGCAATCCCATTTGGAAGAACCTGTCACAAAACAAGCACACAAACAAAGGCAAACTAAGTAAAAGGTCAATTATTAATTAACTCCATTTAAGGACAAGAAATACCAACCTTTTCATCATTTACATTCTTATTACATCTCCCACTATTCTCAACCAAAACTATTGGAATGCTAGAAGCCTACAAGAAAAGGAAGAAACTATTAAAGTCAAATCAATTATAAAATAACATAAATGAATAATGAAAGGTATTTACACATTATTGCATGCAAAATATAATTAAGCAGAAATTAGGATATCATATATGGAAAATAGACTTATGCCAACATAGTACATATTACAGAATAAACTCAAGATTTTTAATATCCCCAAAGCATTCATGTTTAATAACAAATGGAAAGCCAATAGATTAAAATTGGGTAACTTTAGGTTGGTAACTTCCGGTGCAACATCAGAAGTAACATTGTTGAAGAAGTGTTTCAGTAAAGGAGAATTTGGTTTTTATTATGAGAGAAAGAATGAACAAGGAAAATTCTCATTATTATTGAATGAATACAAGATACACCTATATATAGTTGCTAGGAGGTGCACAATATTACAATAGGCTGTATCATAGAGTAACAATTCTCTTCTAACTAACTGAAACTAAGTGAAAACTAGCTAGGGCATAGTAACTTGCTGCGTAAGTTATCTATCCAAACACTCCTTATTGTCATGTTTGTCTTCATTATGTGTTAGCCCCCCACAAGTTGAAGGATGGTAAATGTCAACCATGTTCAACTTGGATAATAAGATGCTGAAAGGCTGAGGAAGAAGAGCTTTGGTGAAGAAGTCAGCTATCTGTGCTTTGGAAGAAATGGGAAGCAGCTTCATTACACCAGCCTGGAGTTTGTCACGCACAAGATGGCAATCAATCTCCAAATGTTTAGTGCGTTCATGGAAGACAGGGTTAGCTGCAATATGTAGAGCGATTTGATTGTCACAATACAAGACAGGCAGCTTAACAGTTTGAAGCTTTAAATCCTGAAGCAGATAAAGAAGCCACTGAAGCTCACAAGTAGCAGCTGCAAGTGCCCTATATTCAGCTTCTGAGGAGGACCTGGAAACAGTTATTTGTTTCTTGGTGCGCCAAGAGATCAAGGATTTGCCCAAAAAAAACATTGCCCAGAGATAGATCTTCTGGAGTCCAAACAACCAGCCCAGTCAGCATCAGAAAATCCAAATAATTGGAGAGTGGAAGTTCTAGGGAAAAATAAGCCTTTGCTTGGAGAAGATTTGAGATACTTGAATACTCTCATGGCAGCAGTATGATGAATCTGAGTAGGCTTTGTAAGGAACTGACTTAATTGTTGTGTAACAAATGTAATATCAGGCCTGGTTGTGTTAAGATATAACAATCTTCCAATCAATCTTCTATAAGCAGAAACGTCAGTGTAAGCTGGGCTAGAGTCATTGTATAGCTTGATGGAAGGATCAGAGGGAGTTGAAACAGGTTTTGAATGAGTGAGACCTGAATCAGAGAGGAGATCCAAGCAATACTTCCTTTGACATAAAGAGATACCCTCTTTAGAATGAGCAACCTCCAAGCCCAAGAAATACTTAAGTTGACCCAAGTCCTTGATCTTGAAAGAGGCATGAAGGATGGATTTAATGATACTGAACTCAGATAAAGAGTTGCCTGCTAAAATTATATCATCTACATAAACCAAAAGTATAGTGAATGTAGTAGCAGTTGATTTGGTGAAGAGAGAATGATCTGAGTTGGCATGTTTGTATCCTTGATCCAACAATAAAGATGTCAGCTTCTCATACCATTTCCTTGAAGCCTGTTTCAATCCATAGAGAGATTTAACCAATTTGCAAACCTGATTAGGTTTAGAGACTGTGATACTTGGTGGTAATTGCATGTACACAACTTCTTGCAATTCACCATGAAGAAAGGCATTATTCACATCTAACTGATGAATGAACCAGTTATGTATGGAGGCCAAAGCAATGACAAGCCTGACTGTTGTCATCTTGGCAACAGGTGAATATGTATCAAAATAGTCCAAACCCTCTATTTAGTTAAATCCCTTAGCAACCAAATGTGCTTTGAATCTTTCTATGGAGCCATCTTCATGATGTTTGATCTTATAGACCCATCTGCAGCCAATAGGTTTGATATTGGGAGGCAGATCAACAATCTGCCAAGTTCCAGTTTGAGCAAGAGCAGTAAGTTCAGTCTTCATGGCCTTTTTCCAACAGTCAAATTTACTTGCTTCAGCATATGATTTAGGCTCAGTGTGTGTTTGAAGTGACAAAACAAAATTGAAATGTTGGTTAGACAATTTATTAT
Source organism: Medicago sativa (assembly GCF_051527215.1). Classification (NCBI taxonomy): domain Eukaryota; kingdom Viridiplantae; phylum Streptophyta; class Magnoliopsida; order Fabales; family Fabaceae; genus Medicago; species Medicago sativa. The sequence goes on along the minus strand of NC_140755.1, from coordinate 30,845,437 downwards.
AAGAAAGAAAATCAGTAATAGGGTAAGCAGAAATATTATTGCAGGAAGGAGAAGATTATTGATTGGAGAGATGGCATACAAAATCCTTGAGGTGTGATGGTGGATTTCTAGTTCTAGAGGATCTGATAAGGGGAGGTATTTCAGGAGGTGGAGAAGGAGGAGATAGAGACTGAGAGGGAAGGTTATCAAAAGTGGAAGGATGAACAGCAGGTGAACTGTCAGGTGCAGTATCTGAAACAAGAGATGGTTTTGAGGGAAAATACTCCCAATGAGTAACATTAGGATTGATGTAAGGTAAAATGTGATCATGGAATGTGACATGTCTAGAAATGAAGATTTCTCTGGAGTTCAAGTCATAAAGAACAAAGCCCTTAAAACCTGACTTGTAACCCAAGAAAACACATTTTCTGGCTCTTGAATCAAGTTTAGTTCTATGAACTTGAAGGGTGGATGCATAACATAGAGAGCCAAAGACTTTAAAAGAGTTAAGATCAGGTAATGAATCATACAAGACCTGATAAGGGGAAAGATTTTGAAGCAAAGGAGTGGATATTCTATTGATCAAAAAGGTAGCATGCAGAACTGCATATGACCAAAAATGTTTAGGGAGTTTGGATTGGAATAATAAGGCTCTAGCAACATTCAAAATGTGTTGATGTTTTCTCTCAACCCTACCATTTTGTTGGGGGGTTTCAACACAAGATCTTTGATGTTCAATCCCTTTAAAAGCATAAAATTCAGGAATGAGAAATTCAGGGCCATTGTCTGATCTAATGGTCTTAGGAGTGATATGATGTTGTGTTTCAATATGGTGGATAAAATTTTTGACATGTTGGGAAACCTCAGATTTTGATTTGAGTAAAATAACCCAAACAAATCTGCTAAAATCATCTACAATAGTCAAGAAATATCTGTGGTTATGAACTGAAGAAATGGCAAGAGGACCCCAAATATCTAAATGAAGCAATTCAAACTTTGAAGAAGCATGAGATTTACTAAGAACAAAAGACAGCTTTTTGTGCCTAGCAAAGTGACAAATATCACATGTAGCTTTATTATCACAAGTAATAGATGGATACAAATGATTCATATGAGACATTCTCTGATGAGAGATATGTCCAAGTCTAAAATGCCAAATGGTTGAAGAAGGTATTACATTGAAAGAGGATTTATTGGAATCAGAAACATTACAAAGGGTGGGGGAAATTTTATTAGAAAGAGAAGGTTGGCTAGAAGTAGAAGCATGCACCACCAGTTTGTATAAGCCATTTGTCTTCTCACCCAAACCAATCATCTTCTTGGAATTCAGTCCCTGAATAATGCAACTATTAGATGAAAAGTTTACAATACAGGAAAGAGATTCACACAATTTGGAAACTGAAATGAGATTAAGTTTGAAAGAAGGACAATATAAAACATGGGTTAAGTATAGGTGAGAAGTAAAAGAGATAGTGCCAGCATGATCAACTATAACAGAACTACCATTAGGTAAATTAACATATGTAGGTTTGATGTTATAAAATGAAGAAAAGGAAGATAAAGATGAACATATATGATCATTAGCACCAGAATCCAAAAGCCAAAAATCACAATTTGTTTGAATAGAACAAGAAATGACACTAAAACTACCTGTCTGAGAAGCATAACCAGATGAATGATCTGGGAATGAAGAGGTGTTGATGTGATTTGAGACAGGTCCTGAAGAGGGAGAAGCTGAAGAAAGTAAATTTGCTTGTTGCAATAAGGCCACGAGGTGATCATACTTCTCTTGTGTCAAACTGAAACTAGAACCAGATGTTACCATATCAGAAGTTGAGGAAGATTTACTTGCATCAGAAGCTTCAATAGTAGTGGCATTAGTTGAATTATGGGACTTAGTAGAGTTGGGATGCCCATGTTTCAAGTAACAAAATTCAACAGTGTGATTGTATCTATTGCAAAAGGTGCAATATCTACCACTTGATTTGTTGTTAGAAGCATTAACAGGTCCTTTACCCTTGTTACCAGCAAACTTCTTTGAATCATAAGCATTAACAGACACACTAGATTCATCAAGAGAAATAGGTGTGGGAAGTAAAGAGTTTTGACTTTCTTCCTGAACCACAAGCGAATACACTTTGTTTATTGGAGGTAAAGGATCCATAAGAAGAATTTGAGTCTTAACCACAGAGAATGACTCATTCAATCCAGTCAAAAATTGCATGATCTGGTCCTCAACTCTATAATTCTTTGCCATACGAATTGCATCATTTCTACATGTATGAACACAGTTGCATGTAGTAATAGGACGATGGGAGTTCAATTCATCCCAAAGAGTACGAAGCTCAAGAAAATACTCTAACACAGACTTGGTACCTTGCTTCAGATTGTTGATTTGAGAGCGCAAGTTAGAGATACGAACACGATCAACTTTGGCAAAACGCTCTTTCAAATCTTCCCAAGCTGAGATAGCAGTATCATGAAACACAATGGTTTGAGCAATGGATTCAGAAACATAATTCAAAATCAAAGAATGAAGAAGATAATTGCAACGTTCCGAAGCACTGGGATTAAGATCGTCAAGATCAGGAATTGGTATGGATCCATCAATAAACACAAGCTTGTTCTTTGTGCCAAGGGCGCGTTTCATAGAACGGCTCCAAGCAAGGTAGTTGGATCCATCCAATTTGGGAGAAACAGTGAGAGATGTAGGACTCTCGCTAGGATGAACGTAAAATGGAGAATCAGTATCTGGAGAATTATTGCGTGGTGCCATGGAAAAACAGAGAAGAAAAACGAGAGAAGAAGAAAGAAGAAACTGCGAGGAAAAAAAACGCAGAAAACAGAGTAACAAGAAGCTTCAGAATGAAGCAAGAAAAAGAACGAGAAGCTTCAATATGAAGCAAGAAAGAAAGAAGGAAGAAGGAGAAGCTTCAAGATGAAGCTTTAATGGCGGAAGCGATGTAACTGAATCGTAACTAACTTTTCCAACCAATTGGGAAAAGTCACTGATACCATATTATGAGAGAAAGAATGAACAAGGAAAATTCTCATTATTATTGAATGAATACAAGATACACCTATATATAGTTGCTAGGAGGTGCACAATATTACAATAGGTTGTATCATAGAGTAACAATTCTCTTCTAACTAACTGAAACTAAGTGAAAACTAGCTAGGGCATAGTAACTTGCTGCGCAAGTTATCTATCCAAACACTTCTTATTGTCATGTTTGTCTTCATTATGTGTTAGTTTTCTGTGATAAGGTGTGTGGTAACTGGACTTGAGACTTGGAGATCATATCATATGTGTGTTTGAATATTGTTGGCTTATTAATTAAAATTTTGGTGGCATGGAGCATGAATGGTATAATGGATCAATGTTGGTTGTTTCATGATTTTTTTTTTATAATGCATTGTATATTATAATATATCATGATGGAAATAAATTGGAGTTTCAAATGATCTTAGGTACATTGTGATTGTGTTATAGAACAATTAAAAATTATGCAGCGAAAATTTGTTTCTAACTACTTGTACCATTTTAGTGGGTTAATAAAATTTGTTTCGGTTTCCCGTGAGCTTATCTCAATTGGCAGTGACATTGCATACTATATGCAAGGGCGGAGTTTAAACTCTAGACGCCCCGCTTATTCACCTTTAAAAGATGAATTACTAGCCATTAAAGGCAGACTACTTATGATCTAAAACTCATTTGAGCAAGAAACAAAATAGTTATGTTGTTAAAAGTTGAAAATAGGCAAGACATACCAAACTGTAATCTTTCTTCAACCGAGCACCCTCGTGGACAACTTTTAGAAGTTCCTCAGATCTTCTATTAAAGAATTCATCATAAGGTATTCCATCTGGCGGTGAAAATTGACCATGTGTAAGAACTATCAAAGCTTTTTTCCATATTTCTTTGCTAAAATTATCTGTTATAGCTCTGATGACCGTCTTATCAAGGTTATCCACTCTATAAGTATCCAAACGGTCCACATAAAGAAGAAGGTCTATGGTCTTGTTCAGAAGGAAACTACTCCAACAACCACCAACACCCAAAACACAAACCAGTAAAAAAGAAATGGTAAGGAAAATGATAACATAATATATTGCGAATGTTTAGATAATTATATAGTTCTTTAAAAGATAGCATACTTTTTAATAATATCCATTGCTTGATTATTGATATATCCCCCTTCTATTAGTCCAGGAGTGTCAATGATGTCAAATGTGAATCCCATTCTTGATCTTGATACCATTACAGGTCTAAATCCTTCCGACTTCCAAAACAAAAATCATACCCACTTAATTTCAAGTGCAAGATATTAATCATTTTAAATTCAACTGTTGTCTCATTCACTGAAAGGAGAAAAATTTACCTGAAAAGGATTGATATAAACAGCTCTTTCTCCTAGAATTGAATTAACAGTTGAAGATTTTCCAACACCACCTTTCCCCAACACGAGTATTGTTAACTTGTTCACATTCTATGTCATACAATAAGATGGAGGAAACTATGATAAGAAAATTCCAAAATTCAGACGAAAATAAAACTAAGCAAAAAAAAAAAAACATTCTAATCTATTAAAAATATCTATAAGTTTAGATTGCAATTAAATGAAAAAAATTAAAATAAAATGAAACCTCCTCCTTCATTTTTGCCAAAAATTCAAGCAATTTGGTCTGGGTTGCTGGTGCAAATGTGTTGAATCCTAACCATTCATGCGTTGTTGCGAACGACATCATCAACAACTTGTCCTAACTCAAAACAAAAAACCAATACATAAAACGTAAACAAAGCTAAGTGACACAAACCCATACACAAAATATATCCAATAAAAATAAAAATAATTGATGATAACCCCCAAGTTCAGGTCTTTTTTATTTGTCAAACAAATTCCATAAACAATGAACTCACCTGAGTTTGCGCCGGTGCAACTCCGACTGTGTATTTTTGATACAACTACAAAGGCAAATAGAGCGTTAGATTTGTATTTGATGACATATGATATGATTATGGGTCTGCCTCTTCAAAATAAATGGAATGGGCTTCAATGTATAACTCATATGTTTGCTGGTTTTTTTTTTTTTTAAAGAAAAATGTTTATATCTTTTATAAAAATAGATGAAATAAAATTGAAATACTCCTTATATGGTGTACTTTAATATACTTTCAATTTTTTTCTTTTTTGAGCAATCGAATTATTATGGTTATTGTTTTTTTTTTTTTGGTGGATAAAGAGGGGCCAAGGCCCTATTATGGTTATTGTTATTATACCCTTTTTAGTGATTTTGTTTTGTATGGTTGAATTGTCTCCACACACAATTTTTTTAATGTACTTTCCTTTTCTATTTTTTCTTTGTATGCTTATTGTGCTTGGTTAAAAAAAATCATGCATACCGCGTTTGGTTCAAAAAACAATTACGGCTACCATCTCAAGTTAACGTTATACCGATGATAAAGGAAAATAGTTACATCTTATCTCTCCTTAGGTTAACATTAGATCGATGACAACAGAAATTAGTTACATCTTAATCTACCTCGGATTATCGTTATAATTATGAAAAGTAAATCAGCTATTGATCTAGTGGAAGAGGTCAATTTGTGCATATAAAAACATGTGTTAATGCAGTTGAAATCCCTAGTCCAAACAAACAGTTTGAGCAAACCTAGATTCAAGGACCATGAACCTATTGATTGAACACTTTTATTGTCTTCAACTAGATTCAAGGCGATAAATGATCTTACTCGTGTGATGTATTGATTTGATGTAGAATTTACGGTTAGATGCAAAATTGTAAAAGATCTCGTATGAATATTTGAGAAGCATTACTTTTTTGGAAATGCAATTATTATTAACAATGGATTAAAGAACAATTATGCATGCTTTCAAAATCCCTCATGATCCATATGATAACAAATTCCAAAAACAAATCATATTTTCCATCTAAGGAGACATTTTATGGCTCAAAATAAGATGCACCAAATCACAAAGCAAGACCTTTATAAAATTCAAAATAACAAAAAAATAAAAGATATATAAAATGCAAATGAGCATAGCCAGTGAATTGATATTACATAGGTGTACACTACCTGCAAACACACAGAGGTCCAAAAGAATTACAAAAATGAAACCAAAACTCACACCTATCATTATGACTATCAAACTACTATTACTCATAACTTTGTTTACCTTTTTTTTTTAAGAGGAAATAACTTTGTTTACCTCAAAACACACCAGTTTCAAAATTCCAAAGCATTAGAGTAACCATTAGTAAATGTGATAAATTGAAACCAACATTCCTGCCTACAGAATTTTTAATCAAATCAATGTGCATGTAGAAACTAAGGCTACAAAACAAATACCTACACCTGTGTATTAAAAGAAGCAACCAAAATCTCTGACAACAACCGCATGCATTGAATGGATATCATATAACATAAGAAACAAAATGAAAGAAGATCGAGAGGACATAAACTACCCCTAAAAAAATAAATCAAACCCAACGACACTTAAGAGATAAACTGTGGCCACCTATAGTGATAAACCATTAGGAGACGATTACAAACAGCCAACAAAAACCGGCAACAAAAATATGTAAACAAAAGAAAAACACTTGTAGACCAAAACTAAGAGAAGAAAATAAAATAGATATGTTGCAGCTGGAACACAATGACACAGATCAGAATGCAAGGGTGGAAGAGACACTGCTATATAGCAGCTACAATCAGAAACACCTCTACTGCGCAACAACAGTCCACACGCCAAAATCCAACTCCGAATTATGGAGAAAATTACCTCGAACTCTCTCAGAATTATATAGAGAATTACCTTCAACCAACTCTGAATAGTTACACACAAACATCTGAATATGAAAATCCAAAACATAGATTGCATTAACATATATTTTGGAGTTATGCTAACACATTATTGGACAAAGCTATAGCAAAAAACATTGAAAAAACATATTAATTGGAACCTTCAATTTTGAAACATGTTAGCTACCTGTGTTCATTCAATTTGCACTTCCTAAAAAAAAAATTCCTTTATGATGCTTACTAAAAAATTTTGGAACATGTTTGACTATTTTATTGATACCTCACAATAATGTCAAGTTGTGATCAAGTAAAAAATAGGTGAATGACCCTATGCAAGCCATCCAAAGAGGTCAACCGATAAGTAAAAATGCAAAAAAAAAAAAAAATTAATTAATTACACTTTTTCGGATGCCATACTTGACCTTTGACATTAAAAAACTATACTAACAAAAGAACATTACTAAATATCACTTATTTCTTACATGTAGATCAGGTATTTTAATCTATATGTGTTCAAGTATCTTCAGAATAAGTTTAGAGAATAATTAAAAATTAAAAGTAGAATATTTGGTTGATAAAGTCACAAAGTAACATATTTTTATCCTCCATTTTCTTTTCCATCTTTGTAAACTTCTCTCCTTCTATCAATTAGCCTGTCAACATTATCTAAAATTAAAACTAAAATGACTTATAAATTAAATGTAAAGCATGGCAGGTTGGACCTAAATGGGTTGACAAATTACCTAACTACTGCTCAAATTATCATGTCCAGAAAGTAGCATATATATATATATATATATATATATATATATATATATATATATATATATATATATATATATATATATATATATATATAAGTCAGTCCTTGTGATGATCTAAGTGCGTTTCAACAAAGAAACCATTAACAAACAGAACACAATTTCTAATCCTACTGCAACAACCCAATCTTATGTATCTAATATGTATAGGAATATTTGCATTAAATAGGAATATGATCTAATGTGTAGAAGAATATTAGCTTTTAGTTATTTACTTATCATGGCCTTAAAGCTAATGTATGTTACCCTTATTTTGACGCTTTGTTGTTTCTGTTCTCCTAAATTCAAACCATTACATACTAATCATTACAAAAATATTGTAGTTTATAAGTTATATGAGTAAGCTTTAAGAGTAATGAACCAAAGATTGTAGCAGAGGTATTTTTTTTCTCTTTCTAACTTGATTTTCAAAGATATTAAATAACATATAGATTAAACAAAACATTCATGCAAGTGGTTCATTTGTTTCACTATTAAAAATCTCATCCAACCATAGATGTAGTAAAAATGCTAAAAAATAATCCCAAATACATAATGATGTTGTAAACTAACTTCTGAAGCTTTCATATGCTTGTGGGTTCTTTATTCTCAGCCCTAACTCCAGGGACGGACCCACATAGAGAGCTATGTGGGCCAAGGCCCTCACACCAATTTTAATTTTTTTCATTCATATATATATATGTCACTTGCTTGGTTTATGTAATACCCCGTCCATTTATGTTGCGAGTAATATCAGTTAACGAAAGAAAGTGCGCGTCTGAGCTTAGGGGCGTAATTGGAATTTGAGCTTTAGGGGTATTTAAGGACAAAAGGTCCCAAAATATTCATTTTCATTTGAACTTTCTCTCTCTAGGTTTCCAACCATAATTCCCTCTCCCTTCTCTCTAAATTTCGGTCCCAATCTTCCCTCAAAATTCATCCACTCCTTGTGTTAATTCCTTGAGGCAAGCATCATGAAAAGGGATAAGAAGTTCTTGATGGAAAACACCTAAAGATTGTAGAAGCAAGCTCCCTCTTTTGATTCTTGTCTACCTAGGGTTTGGTCTAAGCTTTGAAACACTTGAATCTTATTTCTTTTGGGCAAGGTGAGTTCTTAGTTAGAAAACCTTCCTTTGGTTTGAGCTTCCTTAGTGTGTAAGCTATGATTTGTGCTAGATGTGTTTATGAACTTTAAAGCTAATTCATGATGATTATTTGTTAAGTTTGCCATGAAATATGTTATTTATTGCTTTAGTATGTTGTTGGATGTTTTGGTGCATTGTAGGAGGCATTAGGATGCGTTTTGGGTCAAAAATTGCAATTTTGGTACCACAGACCCGAAGAGCTACGCTATTAGCGAAATTCTACGCTAATAGCGTAATTCCCAAGAAAAGCCACGCTCCAGGGGCGCTAATAGCGCAGCCTTCTGGAATGGCCAACTTACTTTTGGCCTGTTGGCCCTTCCTCGGGTCGGTGGTGCGTTCCGAAGCATTTCTTTCATCGTTTTACAACCTTATAACCTCAAAACGACATCTAGGCAATGCATCTAACACGTAACGATTCTCGAATTAAAAATCATGGCAATCATAACATAATCATTAAGAATTACTTGTGAACGAATCGCTTGAATGTGAAAGGGAAAGTAATAGTTTATCAAGGGAAGAAACATAGAGACTCGACATAGTTTGTCGAGAATAGAATAGCATCATTTAGACGATGAATGATAGATTGTGATACGATTAGATATCTTTTCACTAAGAATGATTTAACAACATATATGTGTCGTGTCTCTTGTGATCACACTAGGTTGGTTTCAAGAGGTTTCCATTAGGTGAAACGGGATTAGCAGTAAAGGACCCACACGTCATTTAGGGAGTTCCGTTGGCTTACCTTAGATAGGTTTCCATCGGGTAGATAGGGTTTGCGCTCGGGATTACTCCACCCCGGGGCTTTCCATAAAATGAATCCAGATATTGTTATTGTTCAACGCTAACTCTTAATTCAATTATTGTTGACTATGAGATGACGTTAGATACGTTTAAGCTTCAGACTAGAATAGTTAAAGATAGTTTTGTCGATGACGATTTTAGGTTATCCCCTAATCGTACGACTTAGTAATGTAACATGTGCAAAGACCTCGATGCTTAGAGAGTATCTTGGAATAGCGGTCTTAGATTTACCCCTTAACCGCGATGTCATACTTAGAGATATTGAGCCTATAACAAGTAAGTTGAACCTACGACGGGTCTAGCATGCACTACCGTCTAGGAAAGCAACCCACACATGTATAATCAACTGTCAGATTGTAAAGTAGGCACGTGGTAACCATAGGCTTTCCCCGAGGTTATCACTAGCTAGGGTTAGATAGAACTCACTGAGGCATTATGTCTCATTCCTCTCCTTATTTGTTCAGATTCTCAGGTTTCTCGCAGTAAAGGTAAAGGAAAGGTGCAGGATTAACGGGCTTGCAAGGATTTCATCTTGGTGTCAAAGTCGTTGATGCATATGTATAATTATTAGCACATGTAGTATTGTGGTTGTATAATTAGACTTGTACGACAAACTTCTATGAAGAATAATGTATCATAAGACTTTGGTTGTTGAACTTGTGTCTTGGTGTTAAGTTGTATTGTAAAATTAATGTATCCAATATCAGTTTTAACGCACTTTTGATTATTCTAGACACTATCAAAGTGGGCGTTACAATTTGGTATCAGAGCAGGTCGTTCCAGATCGTGCCTTGGGTCATTAATATTACAATCCAAGAAGTCGTTCTTTTGAGTTTAGGATATTGTCCTCATTGTTATATTGGTTGAAATTGATCACTTTGACTTAAATATGGCAGTTAGTGCGAAAATGTCCGGAGCGCGAAGAGGACGAGGCCGGCCAAGGGTTAATCAGAATGTTGAGGAGAATGAGAATCCTAGTGCTCAGATGTGGGCACAGTTGATGCAGCAGAATCAGCAAATGATGCAACAACAGATCCAGCAGAACACTCAATCCCATCAGCAGTGGGCTGCAGCTATGCAACAATGTCCAAGAGTGCATCAACAGTATCCTCCACCTCCAGTTGTGGGGAACCCAGCTTTCCGAGAGTACAATCGGAACCATCCTCCAGAGTTCGATGGTAGCGGTGAACCACCAGAGGCTAAGAGGTGGATTAAGCATATGGAAAAGATTTTCCTTATGGCTAACTGTACCGAGGAAGATAAGGTGATCTTTGCAACTAATCAATTCCGAGGTGCAGCCCAGGATTGGTGGGAAACTGCTCGGCGTAGGATGGAGGCTAATGGGCTAGAGTTGAATTGGGAGAATTTTAAGCAAGTGATGAAAGAGAAGTACCTTCCTTTGACATTCCAGGTCAGAAAAGAACAAGAATTTCTTCACTTGAGACAGGGTAACATGTCCGTGGCGGATTTTACCAAGAAGTTCGAGGAGTTGTCTCATTACTCAACTCACAATGAGTATGCGGGTAATGAAATGTGGAAGGTTAATCATTATAAGCATGCTTTGAGGGGCGAGTTGTATGCGGTGGTCAGTCAACAGAGATTGACAAACTTTGATGAAATGGTACATAATAGTTTGGAAGCGGAAAGAGGTTTTGACAAAGCTGTTAAAGAAGGTACCACTGCTTTTGATAGAAGAAGAGGTAGCTTTGTTGATAGACATCATGAGAAATTGAAGCCAAAGGGGTCTCCTCAGAGGGGTAAACAGTCGGGTTCTTTCAGATCCTATCCAACTTGTAAGAAATGTGGAAAAGCTCATACGGGGGAATGTAAGCTGGGTGACAACTCTTGTTATGCTTGTGGCCAGATGGGACATTACATGGCAAATTGTCCAAATAGAGGAGACAAAGGCAAAGGAGCAAGCACTACAATGACTAGAGGCAGGGTGTACTCACTAGATGGGAAGAAGGCTCAGGAAAATGAAGACTTGATCGGCGGTATGTGTTTTCTTGGTCAGAATCCCATTAGAGTTTTGTTTGATTGTGGTGCCTCACGTTCCTTTATTTATTTTCAATGTGTGGAAACTCTTCAATTGTCCGTTGCATTACTAAATCCCCCTATGATGGTGACTACGGCCACCGATGGAGGAGTTGTAGCTAATTATGTTTGTGAGAATTGTCCTATCACCGTGTCTAGCAAGACTTATTATATAGATTTAGTATGTCTTCCGATGAAACAACTTGATGTGATTTTGGGAATGGATTGGCTGTCAGCGAATCATGTGTATATAGGCTGCGCAGAAAAGAGTATCTATATGCCAACTAGTGATACGGTGGAAGGAGTAGCCTTGTCAGAATTGATTAAGCACACATATCAGATGGCTCAGTTTATCTGTGCTCAAGATAAGAGATTTTATGTTATGCTCACTGTGACTCCAGAAACAGATTTAAGCCCTAGCGACATTCCAATTGTCAGTGAGTATTTGGATGTTTTTCCGGCAGATATCACAAGTTTACCTCCTGAAAGAGAAATTGAGTTTTCAATTGATTTGATTCCAGGAGCAGAGCCAGTATCAGTAGCGCCTTATAGAATGTCCCCCCTAGAACTCAAAGAATTGAAAACCCAGTTAGAGGAGCTTATTCAAAAGCATTTCATCAGGCCTAGTGTGTCTCCTTCGGGTGCACCTGTATTGTTAGTCAAGAAGAAGGATGGCAGCATGAGGTTGTGTATTGATTATCGCCAGCTGAATAAGGTGACCATAAAGAACAAGAATCCCTTACCAAGGATTGATGACTTGTTAGATCAACTCAAGGGGGCGTCAGTGTTCTCGAAAATTGATCTCAGATCGGGTTACCATCAGATTCGTATCAAGTCTTCAGATGTATCAAAGACGGCTTTCAGAACACGATATGGCCACTATGAATTTTTAGTCATGCCATTCGGTGTAACTAATGCTCCAGCAGTTTTCATGGACTATATGAATCGGATTTTTCAGCCCTATCTAGATCAGTTTGTCATTATTTTCATTGATGACATTTTGGTTTATTCCAAGACCCCGCAGGAACATGCTCAACATTTGAGAATAGTGATGGACATTCTTCGGGAGAAGCAATTGTATGCGAAGTTCAGTAAATGTGAGTTTTGGCTAACGGAAGTCAGATTTCTGGGTCATGTTATTTCTCAGGGAGGTGTAGCAGTGGATCAGTCGAAAGTAGAGGCCATTCAGAATTGGACTAGACCAAAGAATGTGTCAGAAGTTCGAAGCTTTCTGGGACTAGCTGGTTATTATCGCCGTTTCATTATGAAATTTTCCCAGATTGCTTTACCCTTAACCCGACTCACCAGGAAGGATGTACCTTTTGTGTGGGATGAAGAATGTGAGAAGAGTTTCAAGACTCTGAAGAAGAAGTTAACACAAGCACCAGTCTTGACCATTCTAGACCCGGAGAAGAGATATGTTGTGTTTTGTGATGCATCGTCTAAAGGACTTGGAGGAGTACTCATGCAAGAAAACAAAGTGATAGCTTATGCATCTAGGCAGCTCAAGACTCATGAAGAAAACTATCCCACCCATGATCTAGAATTGGCAGCCATAGTGTTTGTTTTGAAGATTTGGAGACATTATTTGTATGGAGCACAGTTTGAGTTGTTTAGTGATCACAAAATCTTGAAGTACTTGTTCGATCAGAGAGATCTGAATATGAGGCAGAGGCGTTGGATGGAGTACCTAAAGACTTCGATTTTGATTTGAAATATCATCCAGGAAAAGCCAATGTTGTAGCGGATGCATTGAGTCGTAAGGCCTTGGTTCAAGCCGAAGTTAAAATGCATGTTTGTAAATTGCACGAGAAGGTTAGAGACCTTAATCTTGAGGCCACAGAGGATGTTGATGGTATTTGGTTACACAAGTTAGAAATCACCTGTGACTTGCGGTCGAGAATTATACAAGTCCAGGAGACAGATGGTGAGTTACGAAGGAGAATTGGTCATCCAGAATTTTCTATAGCTTCGGATGGAGCGATTTTATTCGAAGGAAGAATTTGTGTACCGAATGACGCAGAACTCAAAAGGATGATTTTAGAAGAAGCACACAAGAGTAGTTTCTCGATTCATCCTGGTGCTACCAAGATGTATCACGATTTAAGGAAAGATTATTGGTGGCCTGGTATGAAATTAGATATTGCTGACTTTGTAGCAAGATGTCTAGTGTGTCAACAGGTTAAGATTGAACATCAGAGACCAGCGGGTTTGCTACAACCGTTAGAAATTCCTCAATGGAAGTGGGAGCAGATATCTATGGATTTTGTGGGAGGTTTACCTCGTACTCAGAAGAGACATGACTCCATTTGGGTAATTGTGGATAGATTAACCAAGTCGGCTCATTTCTTACCGGTTAAGTCTACCTACAAAACCTCTCAATATGCAGAATTGTTCATTTCAGAAATAGTTAAGTTACACGGTGTTCCAGTGAGTATCATGTCGGATAGAGATCCCATCTTCACCTCACACTTCTGGAAGGCTTTCCAAAGGGCTTTAGGGACTCGCTTGAAGCTGAGTACGTCTCATCATCCGCAGACTGATGGTCAAACAGAGAGAACTATCCAGACCTTAGAAGACATGTTACGCGCTTGCATATTGGAAGATGGTGGAAGTTGGAGTCATCACTTACCTTTGATAGAGTTTTCCTATAACAATAGCTACCACTCTAGTATTGGGATGGCACCTTATGAAGCTTTGTATGGTAGGAAGTGTAGAACTCCTTTATGTTGGGCTGAGGTAGGAGATAAGAGTATTCTTGGACCAGAAATCATTCAAGAGACAACCTTGAAGATTAAATCGATTCAGGAAAAGATGAGGATAGCTCAAAGTCATCAAAAGAGTTATGCGGACAATCGACGAAGGCCTTTAGAGTTCAATGAAGGTGATCATGTACTCTTAAAAGTTACTCCCAAATTGGGCTTGAGGGGTACTTCCAAGATTAAGAAATTGTGTCCTAGGTATGTAGGACCGTTTTTGATACTCAAGCGTATCGGACCAGTGGCTTATCAATTAGCTCTACCTCCAGCTATGTCAGGTATACATGATGTGTTTCACGTGTCCCAACTGAAGAAGTACGTACCGGATCCTTTCCAACCAGTTGAATTGGATTCTATAGAGTTGAAATCGGATTTGACATTTCAGCCGGAACCAGACATGATAGTAGATCGTGATGTCAAATCCCTCAGAAACAAAGAGATTCCTATAGTGAAGGTAGTATGGAAAGGTTCACCGGATGGTGAAGCTACGTGGGAACTAGAATCAGAAATGTTGAAGCAGTATCCGCATTTGTTTTCAGGTAAATTCTAAATTTCGAGGACGAAATTTTTTAAGGGGGTAGAGTGTAATACCCCATCCATTTATGTTGCGAGTAATATCAGTTAACGAAAGAAAGTGCGCGTCTGAGCTTAGGGGCGTAATTGGAATTTGAGCTTTAGGGGTATTTAAGGATAAAAGGTCCCAAAATATTCATTTTCATTTGAACTTTCTCTCTCCAGGTTTCCAACCATAATTCCCATTCCCTTCTCTCTAAATTTCGGTCCCAATCTTCCCTCAAAATTCATCCACTCCTTGTGTTAATTCCTTGAGGCAAGCATCATGAAAATGGATAAGAAGTTCTTGATGGAAAACACCTAAAGATTGTAGAAGCAAGCTCCCTCTTTTGATTCTTGTCTACCTAGGGTTTGGTCTAAGCTTTGAAACACTTGAATCTTATTTCTTTTGGGCAAGGTGAGTTCTTAGTTAGAAAACCTTCCTTTGGTTTGAGCTTCCTTAGTGTGTAAGCTATGATTTGCGCTAGATGTGTTTATGAACTTTAAAGCTAATTCATGATGATTATTTGTTAAGTTTGCCATGAAATATGTTATTTATTGCTTTAGTATGTTGCTGGATGTTTTGGTGCATTGCAGGAGGCATTAGGATGCGTTTTGGGTCAAAAATTGCAATTTTGGTACCACAGACCCGAAAAGCTATGCTATTAGCGAAATTCTACGCTAATAGCGTAATTCCCCAGAAAAGCCACGCTCCAGGGGCGCTAATAGCGCAGCCTTCTGGAATGGCCAACTTACTTTTGGCCTGTTGGCCCTTCCTCGGGTCGGTGGTGCGTTCCGAAGCATTTCTTTCATCGTTTTACAACCTTATAACCCCAAAACGACATCTAGGCAATGCATCTAACACGTAACGATTCTCGAATTAAAAATCATGGCAATCATAACATAATCATTAAGAATTACTTGTGAACGAATCGCTTGAATGTGAAAGCGAAAGTAATAGTTTATCAAGGGAAGAAACATAGAGACTCGACATAGTTTGTCGAGAATAGAATAGCATCATTTAGACGATGAATGATAGATTGTGATACGATTAGATATCTTTTCACTAAGAATGATTTAACAACATATATGTGTCGTGTCTCTTGTGATCACACTAGGTTGGTTTCAAGAGGTTTCCATTAGGTGAAACGGGATTAGCCGTAAAGGACCCACACGTCATTTAGGGAGTTTCGTTGGCATACCTTAGATAGGTTTCCATCGGGTAGATAGGGTTTGCGCTCGGGATTACTCCACCCCGGGGCTTTCCATAAAATGAATCCAGATATTGTTATTGTTCAACGCTAACTCTTAATTCAATTATTGTTGACTATGAGATAACGTTAGATACGTTTAAGCTTCAGACTAGAATAGTTAAAGATAGTTTTGTCGATGACGATTTTAGGTTATCCCCTAATCGTACGACTTAGTAATGTGACATATGCGATTTTAGGTTATCCCCTAATCGTACGACTTAGTAATGTGACATATGCAAAGACCTCGATGCTTAGAGAGTATCTTGGAATAGCGGTCTTAGATTTACCCCTTAATCGCGATGTCATACTTAGAGATATTGAGCCTATAACAAGTAAGTTGAACCTACGACGGGTCTAGCAAGCACTACCGTCTAGGAAAGCAACCCACACACGTATAATCAACCGTCAGGTTGTAAAGTAGGCACGTGGTAACCATAGGCTTTCCCCGAGGTTATCACTAGTTAGGGTTAGATAGAACTCACTGAGGCATTATGTCTCATTCCTCTCCTTATTTGTTCAGGATCTCAGGTTTCTCGCAGTAAAGGTAAAGGAAAGGTGCAGGATTAACGGGCTTGCAAGGATTTCATCTTGGTGTTAAAGTAGTTGATGCATATGTATAATTATTAGCACATGTAGTATTGTGGTTGTATAATTAGACTTGTACGACAAACTTCTATGAAGAATAATGTATCATAAGACTTTGGTTGTTGAACTTGTGTCTTGGTGTTAAGTTGTATTGTAAAATTAATGTATCCAATATCAGTTTTAACGCACTTTTGATTATTCTAGACACTATCAAAGTGGGCGTTACAGTTTACCTTGTAGTTTGACTTTTAATGTCATATATTTATAAGTATAATAAAATATAATAATAGGGTAATGATCTTTTTGGTCTCTAGATGTGTAACAAATAGTCACAATAGTCCCTAAATATATCAAAATTTTAAAATAGTCATTGATTATACACTTTGTTAGTCAAAAATAGTTTTCTTTGTAGCAGCACATCATTGGATGTATGTGTAGAATAATTATACACCGATAGAGTACGCTAATTAAATTCTTTCCAATTTTATTCTTCTTTTACTTTGTTTGATTTTTTAAAACATACTTTGTTTAATATTTTAAACCTAAATTGAATTTACTTATTCATTATTTTAAATACTGCCCTCACTACTCAAATTTCCTGGGTCCGTCACTCCAAAGCACGACCTTCTCATCAAAGCCTCACTCAACACCATAAATTAAGAACTCAAATCTAGCCAAACCACCGTCCCTAAAATAAGAAGGAAAAAAAATCACAACGCGAAGTTCATTAATAAAAAAAGAAACCTGTCAAATTTAACAAAAGTAAAAAATTAAAAGAAAGCCTGAGTTATCCTTTGTTTCCTTAATCTTTACCAATTGAAAACTACAAATAAAATTGGATACAAAACATCACAATTTGATTGCTTTTTATTCTTTGATCTTTTCCAATTTAAGTAACATGACAACATTACCAGTTTGCAGTTTTGATACAAATAGGGACTATAATGACAGCGCCTAAAACATTCAAGGAGAAAGATGGCGGTTTAAGGACAAAACCAAAACAGCCACCATGAGTAACAAAAACAAAGTAAAATACAAAGCAAAACAACATTAGTAAACACACAAATAAGGCGTCATCTCGTAATAGAAATTATATAATTCTATAAAACAGAAATTCACAACCCCATTTAGTTCTTCAAATATTTTAAATAAAGCTTGAGACTTTTCAAAACAAAACTTAATAAAACAACCAATCGAGCAAATGGTTTTGTTCAAAATTTCACAAAAAAAGTAAAACCAACGATTTTGAGTTGAAAAGTTCATAGTTTTCTTCTATAAACATAAAATTAACAATTTTCTTGCATATGAGTAGGTTAAAGAAATAACAACTGAAATTAAAAAAAAACTCCAATACTTGTAACCCCAATTGTTCTATTTTGATTTTTTGTCAAATAGTTGCATTTTCGCCAAAGGAACACTCAGATGTAGAATCCAATCTGATTGAACCACCGAGTAAGATAAATCGGACCCAGTAGAAAGAGAAAATGCTTTGCAAAGATAAAATGGTGGTAGAGATTTATAAACCCTAACAAATTGTTAGAAATTAGAGGAAGATAGTGAGAGGGAGTGTACCTAAAACTGATGCAAGACATTCCATGCCAACCATTGTACTCCAATCCTCACACTCCGTTACTTACAATTTCACCGAATTCTGATTGAAATTTCACAGATTTTCTCGAGAAAGTTATAGCTGCACGGCACACATCAAAATGAGTCCTCGAGATTTACAATCTGGCTAGCATAACCTAATCAACAACGTGTAAGACTTAACTCAGGCGGTGGCTTCAGCGTATTTAAGATCAAAATTGTTGTCTCCACTTTTCAAAAGGAACGCCCAAACACATATACGTGGCTTGGCTAGGCGAGAAACTGTGAGAGATCATTGTATCGCTCTCATGAAGAAGGAGGAGAAGTTCATTGTTGAAAACATAAGAATTTGAAAAATTGAGAAGAAGGATTTTGGAAACACATACCACCGCATATTGACCATCCAAGGAGTAGAAGTCCAAAGTCACTGTTGTAACACCCTAACCCGAACAAGTATTTTATAAATTAAAATACAAATAACAATTCAACACACAAGGGTGTCGCACATTCTCATCATTCAAAAACCACTTCAAATTAATTAAAAATATCGCAACGGAAAATAAGTTCAAACATTGTCACGTTGTCTTAAAAATTAACTAAGTTCAAATAATGAATTCCAAAAAAATATAATAATTAAGAATAAACCTCAATCCCTAGTGTTACAGAATCAGAGCTTGACCCAAAATAAAATAAAAGACTCCAAGCAGCGAGAAAAAACGACGAGAAAGGCTCCTAAGTTTCTTCTTCCTGTACCAAGCGAGGGTACAGTCCAAATAGAGGTTGAGAATATATCCAACACAAGAGGTGCATAAGCACATGTATAGATTCAGATAAGAGAACACATCAATTGCATTTAGGCATGTATACATCACAGTCAAGAAATATTCACATTTAAACACATGCATTCATTTAATAAAATTAATAGGCATAAGTCAACATCTTATAATGACATGTAAGCATCAACAACATTTAAGAATATTGAATAGTCATTTAGCAAAATACAAATCTTACTTACATAATCTTATAGAAGTACATCATTGAATAACACATCTTTAAATAGTTACACATCTTTAAATAACACATTTTTAATCACACGTCTTCAAATAGACTTGCAATTATGTATGCAATGTCCCTAACTCGACTCTATATGCATGTCGGTACCGGCTTCTAATCAACATTTGTATGCCAGAGTTGTGTTACTGAACATACATACAACATTCGTCATTCAACATGGTCCTAAAGATGATATGATGCATGAGAGAAGACTCTCTAAATACCACATATTTACACATCATCAATAACTCACAAATACAATAGAATTCATCTATCAGACTCGTCATTTGCATCGTCATTAATCAACATTATACAACATCATCATTTGGTCATTAATCAACATCATATGTCAAATAATCCATCAATTACATTATTAAATAACACATCAATAAACATCATCGATTACTTCTTTATTACACCTAAAATGAAATCATAAATAATAATGACTCTTTATTATATTATTATCTTGAATTGAATAAAATTTAAGCCATTCAAATCTATGTGTATAATTACCCGTGATGTCATCTCTTGGAATATCATATATACATAAACATGTATAAAATGAAATATCATATACACAAAATACAAACAAATGGACAGTATACAAATATGCCGAGAAACGACATAACACTAATTTGCATATAGCCTATTAACCTAGTCAATTTGTTAATTTACCCCTTAAGAAATTGTCAAACATGTAGTGAAGTGATCTAGGAATCCGAACAATAGCAGGGCGTAAGTTATGGTGCATAAGCCATTTCCTTATGCACCATGCATAAGAACTTCATAACCATCAGATTTGTTTAATGGATCATGATTTGCTAGTGTATCTTAAAAAGGAAGAGAGGAGCACACATGATTAAAATGTTAACTTATGCCCATCCTTTTTAAGTTTCTCTTTCTTTAGAGAACTCTCTTTTTCCTTTCCATTTCATTTCTTCACTAAACAATATTCTCTTCTCTCACTAAACAATATTCATCTTCTTCACTTCAATGTTCATACGTTTCCAGATTCCGACGCGGTGGCCGGTGGTGGCGCCGCTGCGCCGGAATTTCAAAACTCTCCCAAACTTGAAAACAAACACATATTCGGATATCCTTTTTTATCCTTGTTACAAATCCAGATTTAGATTTTGAAAATAATGAACACAGAAGCCTAGATCTACAACTCAAGAACACGAAAATCCTTTTTCATACGTTTCAGTTCTGTTTATGGTGGAATTCGATTCAGTTTCAGTTTCGTTTGGTTTCGGATTTGCAAACCCTTGAGAGTGTTGGATTCGAAAAAAATCGAAACAGTGATGAGTTTTGTGAGTTTTTGTGTAGTTTGATGAGTTTTGTGATGAACACTATGGATGTGTTCTTGAGGTTCTGGAAAAATGCATATGAATGTTCATGAGGTTATGGAATTTTGCTGGAAAAATGTTTGATGAATTTGTAGTGAAAGCTCAAAAAATGAATTGCTGGAAAATATTGTTCATGTTGTTCTTGCTGGAAACCATTCCCACGGCAAAATGGTTTTGGAGTACAACTCACAGAAACCATTTTCCACAGCAAAATGGTTTTGGAGTACAACTCACAAAAACCATTTCTACAGCAAAATGGTTTTGGATTACAACTCACAGAAACCATTTTCACAGCAAAATGGTTTTGAAGTACAACTCATAGAAACCATACCCATAGCAAAACCATTAGACAATTATTTTGGTTTTGAAGGTATTTTGTTTTACATCATCAGCAACTAAATCAATGAAAAATGTTTTTTTTTTAATTATAATGAATTATTAATGTTCTTCATGTTTTATGCTTTCACTTGGAAAAAAAAATAAAAAAAATTAAAAAAATAAAAATAAAAAAATAAAAAAAAACTTTCACTTGGGGTGTAGAAAGCAATTATGCACGGTGCATAAGGATCTCCTTATGCACCATAACCACACCCCAATAGCAGTATCATGAAACTACCTTTACTTCCTCTTATTAAACTCAATTTTTATCATATATAAAAAAATTCTAATTCATTAGTTACTAGAAGCAGTAAACCGACATGTGTTATAAACATTGATATAAGATAGAGCATAATAGATAATCACAAATATCATCAAGAACTAGGTTTTAACCATATTATGGAGACCGAAAAACAAACAACCCAAGAATCTTGTGAAAGTAAAAAGACACCCTAATTTGGTTGCACATCCAAAACAAAGAGTCCATCAAAATAATGAAAAGAATCGACACAAGCAATTATATATTAACCATGATGTCATACGGTGCACAAGTTGATTCACATTAAAAAACAATTTTAGTAAATAATGGATATAGACGTTGGATTCATGCATATTCAAATATACTAGTATAGTGACCCGTGCCAAGCACGGGAAATAAAAAACTTTTTTGATCAAATGTATAGATTTTATATTATGTTATATTAAAGTTATAAGTGTGGTTATAATTTAAATTTGATATGGAAAAAAAATATCATCTTAATTTTGTATATATTTTGAAATATCTAAACATTGCACATAACGATTAAAGTATTTGGATTTATACTTATACTAATTATTTGTAGTATAAGAGGTACTAATTGTTAAACTTAGCATATGTAATATTTTTGCAAAAATACGTCAATGTACTGTATATTATTATTTGTTGACATAATGTATTTTATTAATCATAAAAATTAAAAAATTTGTATTTTTTTTTATATAATAGTCAGTGTCGGATGTACACACCTAGTCTGTGAATGCAAACGTTAAATTTTTTACGGGTGTGTATAAGTATAGTTTGGGCTACAGAAACGCCGATTGTTATTTGTTTTTATTTTTTACAAAATCAATGGTCTAATGTAAATATTGTATTTTAGGGTAACAACGATGTAAAAAAAAAAAACGTTCCGCGTATTGTTATATCTGAAAAGTGCATCAATTAAAAGTCAATGACAGGACGATCTGCTTATATAGAAATTGCATGTCCTGTAATGACCAGTATGCCTTACAAAGAAATTAAACAACAAAAAAACTTCCAAACAATACGCAACTTTTATTTTCTAAATTATAACAACAACAATTCTAAAACATAATCAATGATCATACTTTTTGAAAAACTTCACGATACACAACATTTGTGGTCTCCTTGCAGACATTATTATCTTCATCCAAGATGAGCAGCTTCAAACCTTTTCTAGAAGTAACTCGAGAGACAGCGACATAGAGTTGTCCATGCGTGAACACGGACTTAGGAAGATAAACTCCCACTCGAGATAAAGATTGACCCTGACTTTTATTTATTGTCATTGCAAAACAAAGCGTCAATGGAAATTGTCTGCGCCTGAATTTGAAGGGTAGTCCTGGATCACTCGGAATAAGATTCATCCAGGGAATGTGTAACACTCATACTAGACGTATCTAGAAAGTCTAGCACGTGCGTTATCTTTAGTACTGGATACATTAAAATTTACAACAATAAAACTTCGAATGAATGTTTATACAACAACATGCGTTCGTACAAGAGATTACATCTTAACTTTCCTAATACATAATGTATACATCCTTGAAAATCCACATCATCCGGCATCGGGTACGAACCAACACTTGTCGCAGCATCCATTCGGCTACTAGCTTGCAAACCATCCTGATATCTGAAACAAATAAGGATTGGGATGAGACATAATGTCTCAGTGAGTTCCACCTAACCCTAGGCTATAGGCAACCTCGGGGGAAAACCTATAGTCGCCACGTGTCTACAATACAACCTGGCGGTTGATTATACGTGTGTGGAGTCTTGCTTTCCTAGACGGTAGTGCATGCTAAACCCGTCATAGGCTTATCTTACTTGTTATAGGCTTCTCATCTTACACGTGTCATGGCGGTTAAGGGGAAAACTAAAACCGCAATGCCAAGATACGATCTACGCATCAAGGCCCTCACTTGCTAAAGTCATGACACAACTCTAAACCGGACGATTAGGGGAAACCTATGATCATCGTCGGTATAACCTTCTTAACTTGCTTACTTGAATATGTTGCATCTAACAAAATATCATCCCTTGCCGCAAAAGTGACTCTTTCTAGCTTGCTAGTTCTTAACTATTTACTTCTATTTTCTTTCTAGTTCTTGACAGTCTATGCCAAGGCTCTATGACATAACACATAAACGTATGATGAATATGCATAGTCAGCTTCATTGATTATGTTAGCGTGTAACAAACAATTATCTTGGTTCATTTTATGGATTAGTCCCGAGTGGAGTAACCCCGGAAGATAATCCCTTACTACAGGTGAAATGCTTAGCAAGAGCGCACCGGACTCCCTTAGTGAGCGTGCGGGTCCCTTACGGCTTACCCCGTTCCCCTTGGAGAACCTTTTGTACCCAACCTTGGATGGAATACAAAAGACACGACACCTTAGCTTAGTGAAATGCGGCTCCCTTGCGGCTTAACCATTCCCCTTGGGGAACCCCTTGAATCCAACCTTGGAAGGAATTCAAGAGACATAACACTCTTTCTTTCTTATAAGTCTTAGTCTTATGCATGAAAAATAAACTTAAACATGCCTTCTCTTTTACCTCGGACCCTTAAACGATCCCACTAGAGGTAAGCTTAATGCTTGCTTAACTTACTTCGTGAATGGATATGGAATCGATTCACGTCTTGCCATACTCGTATGGCACTTAACTCTTATGCGAAGAGATTACACTTCGCGTCTTAATATTCTAGAGATTCTTGCTTAACTTACTAGTTCTCAACAACTATGTTGAGGCTCTACGTTCATGCCCTTTCTTATTTCATCACTACCCGGACTTATTGCATAACATATCACTCTTGCGTATCATTTATCAACAAGTATTGATAACAATTTGCCATGCCTTTTCCTTGATTAAAACCTTGTTTGGAATTGTACTTTAGGCACTTAGAATTGAGGGGTTCATAGTTTAAAAAGATACTGCAAGATCGAGCCTCGGATAGCCCTCGCTGGCCACGAAACGAATTGACAACTCATGCTGTGCAGTCAATTTCGCCTGGCCAAATTCTCTCCGCCATGGCGAAATTTTTCGCCGTGGCGAGCTACTCCAGAGAGCCCTGATCCCCAGCTCGCCATGGCGAGCTAAATTCCGCCTGGCGAACTGTAGCAGTCCAGAATTCTGCAGAAAACGTGATTTTGCATAAAAACCTCAATTCAAGTGTTCTAATTCATTCTAATCATCCAAAACATCATAAAAACAGCTTATATCATGTGCATGGCATCAATTAACAATATTTGATCATAAATGGTACAAAAGGGGTACTAAACATAATACTTGAAACCTAGAATTTTCATGTTAATCTTACATGACATAAACATAATCCCAAGGGTAGGATATCTATCTATGGAACTCACCTTAACATAATCTTGCTAATTCTTCAAGCTCCAAGCTCAAGCCATCAAACCCTAGTTCTTGCTTCCTTTGTTCAACCCATCTCAAACTTGTTGTTTTCATGCAATCCAAAGCACCATAATCTTGCTAGCTCATCTCTAATCCAACCCAAGCTTCCTTCAACAAAACCCTAATCTCATGATTTCTTCCCTTGTGAGAATAGAGTGGAAGAACAAGCTCAAATAAAGCTTCTACTTCTTCCTTGATCTTGGAAGTACCATACATAAGCTTAATCTTTGAGAGGAATGAGTTTTGGAAGGTTGGTGATGAGGAGAAGAAGGAGAGTGGCGATGGAGAGTAGAGAGAAGGAGGAGAAGCCTTGCCAAAACTTAGAGAGAGAAAGAAGATTGAAAATGGGATATTTTGGTGCCTTAACCAAATAAATATCCCTTCCCGTGCAATTACCAAATTGCCCTTGTCTTAAACGTGTTCAATACGACTCTGATACTTTAATCGTATTATGCTGACATGTCATAAAATATTTTCCATTACTTACCTTTCCATGAATTATTTCCTCTGGCACGATTAACGGGTAATATTTCCATTAGCTGACGAGCGGTATGTTACACTCTACCCCCCTTAAAGAAATTTCGTCCTCGAAATTTAGAGATCATCTACCAATCATCATAACGAATCCTTACTGTCTTTGCTCTAAGTCATACATTCTCAAGAAGTTCATCGTATAATTTTCCCTTCAAAACATGCATTTCATCTTGTTTCTTAATTCATACACATAAGTATAAAGTTTTCTCATTCTTGATATCCTTCACAAAATCTAGAGTTATCTCGAAACTTGTGATTTGAAGCTTATCTTGCTACACATAGACTTATTGTTTCAGATTTGTATCTTACCCGCTTAGCATGAACCATTCATAAAGATATCTTATCATAAACATGAACACTCAGGATTTGCCTTTTTAACTGGAATCCTACCGAAAACCACGTTTGCCCTGCAGAGCCTACTTGTAACTTTAAAACATCTTTTCATGCATACATAATCTTTCTTACCGCATTTTGCGACTTATGCCTCTTACATTCCTTACTCGTAGAGACGATTCCACAAATCTCTTATCTTTTTTTTTTCCAGAGCCTTGAGAAATCTTCCAATTTCATTGCAATCTCATTGCATCTTATCGCACCCGAACTCATGGGTATCTCATATAGCTTAACATAAAGGAGTGAAATCAAATCGTTACTTTATCTGACAATCTAACAACCAACATTGTGGTTAACATGCTCTTGAAACTTTCTAGCAAAACCACTTGCACATATATCAAGCATTCTTAAAACCTTACCGTGTATCCTGTATGTTATTGGTTTCATATAAACGTTGTTGTTTCCATAACGTGTGCATATTTTGAATTGCCACTACTTGTTAAATGATAACGATACGTGTTCTAGCATCTTGCTTAAAGAAATTTTCTTAAACTTTGGTATTCGGGTTCTTGGAACGTACAGATACATAACTAAAAAGATTTCCTCATTTCCAAAACTGATTGTGTAATGATACCACAGCACCACCGGACGAGTTTCTATATTTTGGAAAAGATCTAACAACTCGCCCCAAACTTGTCCACAACAAGTTGGTCATGAAGCTTGTACGTCTTAAATGAGTTTACTTACTACGTATCTTAGCAGTTTTGAAAATGTATAATTCCATGAGTAAGAAAAATTAAGCATCGTTCCCAAGTTCCATAATACCAATCTTAGCTTTAAAAGTTATAAAACCATGGCTTGACATGTCTTAACAAGTATTGTTTTCACTCAACAAGTATTGCATACGAAAGTATGATTCTCATTGCACAAAACCCGAGAGTCGCATCTCCCTACATGATAACATGCTTAAACTTCGAAGGTGGATTCTTACTTTCTTATCTGGTATACTTATTTGTATTACCACTTATCATAACCATATAAAATCCTTGAACCTCTTGACGTTAACTTGTTCTTCTTCTTCGGAACACTAAACTTGAATCTTCAAATAATCCTTTCAATTATTACTTGAACATTAATACCTTCTCCGAATACCGGTCATCATTCTTGATGCTTTGATTGTTTACCTGATTCATGAAAGGTAACCTTCTGAACCTTACATGTTTTCTATTATCATCATTCATGCATCCTGACCAATTAATATATAGCAATTCTTGCCCTTTTTATCTTACTTATGTGACAACACATACTTAAAACTTTTACCTTAGCCAACACTGACTGAATATGCATCCCTCCTTACATATCGCATCGAGAACTCCTCGCTTGTCTTATGATGCTTTCTTGTTTAACTTGCATTACCAACCGAAAATTTTTTTCACACCAAAATTCCATGTTTCAAGATTAACGATTAGCTTCCATGGCGCTACTCGGATTCCCACCGGTTGGTTTAAATCATTACTCTAATCCGTTAGAGCAATTGAGACTTCAATTCATGCTTATCACTTGAATACTTACTTCTTGAGATCTTCCATGTTGCAACCAACATCACAACCTTACACTTGTTTTGTAAATTCAAAACTCGTGATAACTTATCTTATACTCATAATACTTGACTTGGGGGTAAACCTTACATCCTTGCTGGTTGCATTTACCTGCTGAGGTATACATATCATACTTGAACTTGTTTCCGAATAAACTCAAATTCCTTTGACAACTCGTCTTGTACTTGAACAAATCTATCTTAAACATTTAACCTTTGCCTTCTCGCATACTATATTTTGCTTAATCATATCAATGCTTGCTCGTTAATTTTTCCTTTAAAGAAAAACTTCGTAAACTAACGCATGGGTCATTGACGTTGAAAATTTTCTACTATATAAATTGAGTTTAGGCCCCGACCATTGCTCTAAAATCATAGAACGAGTTGATAACACATACGTGCCATCAAACTTAGACTCTTATAAGTCTAGCCCGCTCTACGAGTGTCGAATCAAACCGGTTCTTAGAAAATCTCGTAAATTTTCAAAATATCAACCTCAATCACCTATACGTGTAAAAAATTTTTAAAATCCTTTAAACTTTATAGTTCAACTTCATAATGAGCCTTAGCAAGTCAATTAAGCAAAACATAGGTTCGAGAGATACGTCATAATTCCACATAATCCGTGAACCTTGTGATTCCTCATAACTTTGCACCGCTTTAACTTCTTACTTCATACCTCTTGCATAAACATCTGTGACTTTCCTTCTAGATACCAGAACTTCTATACTCTTGATCTTGGCTCGTTCTTGATTCTTAACACATTAACTTCCAAAGCTACCTTAAACCGTATCGATTTTGTTGATGGTTGCCCATGTCTTTTTCCTTGGAAATCTTAGGATATGATATGCATTCGTTACTTGATGTCATAAAAAAATTTCGTCACATAAGATATTATTGTGAAGACATCTTCCCAATAGTCATTGCAAACCATAGAAACAAACTAGTAGATTTCACAAAACGGGAAGTTTCGTCCCATGCTTGCTATTGGTGAGCTTCTCCAACTTTATTTTTTGGAAAACATTTATTGCATAAAATTCTTATTCTCAAGTATACAATGCACATCATTCATTCCTATCATCGTAAAATATTCTATAACATATGCATGGCAACATCAACCTTTTTCGATACAATTCTTGGCACGCCAGAAACCAATGCCTTACTCTTGATAACATAAAACTTTCTCTTGAATCCTTAACTTCCTCCACTACGAATAACTTACTTCGTTACATTGCCACTTACGCAACTTTCCGAGCATACATGTCCTTAATTTCATTCACATATTGCTATCCCTGAGAGCCTGCTGACTCCATCAACATATGTCGACTTCTCACTATCTTGTAGCCTTGTTCTGACATTCCAGAATATCATAAACCCGTTCCAACAACAACTCTTACCGAATCTTTTGGTCATGATTAGATATATATATATATATATATATATATATATATATATCCAACTTCTTTGCTTACGGGTACATTAAGTATCACTATCATCTTACCCGACATTGTCGGAACGTTCCTTCTTAACATGCCTGACATTCCCGGAGGATTCAAACTTCTACTTAATTAGTTCACCGGCCACCTTTTGGCACGATCAAACTACTTCATCACATACTTCGTTCCTCCTGGGTCCTATTCAGCTCTCAGGCATCCATCCTAATCGTCGAATGTATAATTGAGTTGATCAGGCTCAACTAACAACAACAACTAGAACATTTACCTGGAACCCAATGTTCCCGCTACCTTAGTTGTAATTTAATGACCCATGGCACGATCTGAATCGACCTGCTCTGATACCAATTGTAACACCCATACTAGACGTATCTAGAAAGTCTAGCACGTGCGTTATCTTTAGTACTGGATACATTAAAATTTACAACAATAAAACTTCGAATGAATGTTTATACAACAACATGCGTTCGTACAAGAGATTACATCTTAACTTTCCTAATACATAATGTATACATCCTTGAAAATCCACATCATCCGGCATCGGGTACGAACCAACACTTGTCGCAGCATCCATTCGGCTACTAGCTTGCAAACCATCCTGATATCTGAAACAAATAAGGATTGGGATGAGACATAATGTCTCAGTGAGTTCCACCTAACCCTAGGCTATATGCAACCTCGGGGGAAAACCTATAGTCGCCATGTGTCTACAATACAACCTGGCGGTTGATTATACGTGTGTGGAGTCTTGCTTTCCTAGACGGTAGTGCATGCTAAACCCGTCATAGGCTTATCTTACTTGTTATAGGCTTCTCATCTTACACGTGTCATGACGGTTAAGGGGAAAACTAAAACCGCAATGCCAAGATACGATCTACGCATCAAGGCCTTCACTTGCTAAAGTCATGACACAACTCTAAACCGGACGATTAGGGGAAACCTATGATCATCGTCGGTATAACCCTCTTAACTTTCTTACTTGAATATGTTGCATCTAACAACATATCATCTCTTGCCGCAAAAGTGACTCTTTCTAGCTTGCTAGTTCTTGCCTATTTACTTCTATTTTCTTTCTAGTTCTTGACAGTCTATGCCAAGGCTCTATGACATAACACATAAACGTATGATGAATATGCATAGTCAGCTTCATTGATTATGTTAGCGTGTAACAAACAATTATCTTGGTTCATTTTATGGATTAGTCCCAAGTGGAGTAACCCCGGAAGATAATCCCTTACTACCGGTGAAATGCTTAGCAAGAGCGCACCGGACTCCCTTAGTGAGCGTGCGGGTCCCTTACGGCTTACCCCGTTCCCCTTGGAGAACCTTTTGTACCCAACCTTGGATGGAATACAAAAGACACGGCACCTTAGCTTAGTGAAATGCGGCTCCCTTGCGGCTTAACCATTCCCCTTGGGGAACCCCTTGAATCCAACCTTGGAAGGAATTCAAGAGACATAACACTCTTTCTTTCTTATAAGTCTTAGTCTTATGCATGAAAAATAAACTTAAACATGCCTTCTCTTTTACCTCGAACCCTTAAATGATCCCACTAGAGGTAAGCTTAATGCTTGCTTAACTTACTTCGTGAATGGATATGGAATCGATTCACGTCTTGCCATACTCGTATGGCACTTAACTCTTATGCGAAGAGATTACACTTTGCGTCTTAACATTCTAGAGATTCTTGCTTAACTTACTAGTTCTCAACAACTATGTTGAGGCTCTACGTTCATGCCCTTTCTTATTTCATCACTACCCGGACATATTGCATAACATATCACTCTTGCGTATCATTTATCAACAAGTATTGATAACAATTTGCCATGCCTTTTCCTTGATCAAAACCTTGTTTGGAATTGTACTTTAGGCACTTAGAATTGAGGGGTTCATAGTTTAAAAAGATACTGCAAGATCGAGCCTCGGATAGCCCTCGCTGGCCACGAAACGAATTGACAACACATGCTGTGCAGTCAATTTCGCCTGGCCAATTTCTCTCCGCCATGGCGAAATTTTTCGCCGTGGCGAGCTAAATGGCGAGCTACTCCAGAGAGCCCTGATCCCCAGCTCGCCATGGCGAGCAAAATTCCGCCTGGCAAACTGTAGCAGTCCAGAATTCTGCAGAAAACGTGATTTTGCATAAAAACCTCAATTCAAGTGTTCTAATTCATTCTAATCATCCAAAACATCATAAAAACAGCTTATATCATGTGCATGGCATCAATTAACAATATTTGATCATAAATGGTACAAAAGGGGTACTAAACATAATACTTGAAACCTAGAATTTTCATGTTAATCTTACATGACATAAACATAATCCCAAGGGTAGGATATCTATCTATGGAACTCACCTTAACATAATCTTGCTAATTCTTCAAGCTCCAAGCTCAAGCCATCAAACCCTAGTTCTTGCTTCCTTTGTTCAACCCATCTCAAACTTGTTGTTTTCATGCAATCCAAAGCACCATAATCTTGCTAGCTCATCTCTAATCCAACCCAAGCTTCCTTCAACAAAACCCTAATCTCATGATTTCTTCCCTTGTGAGAATAGAGTGGAAGAACAGGCTCAAATAAAGCTTCTACTTCTTCCTTGATCTTGGAAGTACCATACATAAGCTTAATCTTTGAGAGGAATGAGTTTTGGAAGGTTGGTGATGAGGAGAAGAGGGAGAGTGGCGATGGAGAGTAGAGAGAAGGAGGAGAATCCTTGCCAAAACTTAGAGAGAGAAAGAAGATTGAAAATGGGATATTTTGGTGCCTTAACCAAATAAATATCCCTTCCCGTGCAATTACCAAATTGCCCTTGTCTTAAACGTGTTCAATACGACTCTAATACTTTAATCGTATTATGCTGACATGTCATAAAATATTTTCCATTACTTACCTTTCCATGAATTATTTCCTCTGGCACGATTAACGGGTAATATTTCCATTAGCTGACGAGCGGGATGTTACAGAATGAATACCCTGGTACCTGCCCTTTTTCATGTAATTACAGTAGCAACTATCGTGCTCTTCCCTAGATGTGTAACTGTCAGCCTCGTACCATTACACAGTCCATTGGCCTGATCGATGTTTCTCATCAGCATAACTGAACATCTCATCCTTAGTTTCAACCGGTGATTTGGAATTCTAGAGCTCTTAGTATCATTAAGAAATTCCGTTGTGAACCACTCGCTTTGGACATCAGAATTTTCACCCGATCGACAAACAGAATCAGAGCTTAAATAATTTTTCTCTTCATCTGGAATCAGTGACATCATATATTCGTTAGCATGCTCAACTGAATCAAGCGTTGGTGCGAGTATTCCCCTTTCTTGGAAAAATAGCGGGTCACCAAGGTTATCATTCAAATTGGGATACACAAAGTCTATAAGTGACATCAACGGATTTGTTGTGTCCGATATGAGAAAATCTTCAGGAATTTCTACCTTCATTTCACCATTCTCATCCGAAGCGTCGTTGCCGTCTCCAATTGCCAAAATTAACAATTTCATCCTGCTCTGCAGGTACCGAAGATGCACCCAATCTCATATTAACAATAAGCCTCAACACATTACAATAAGCCCATATCTTTGATGAATTGATTGAGGCATCAGCAATATCCTGCCTCGTTCCTTTTCAGACAACAGGCAATATATGCCTGAAATCACCACCTAAAACTACTGTCATTCCACCAAAATGTCTAAACTCATTTAGGGGATCATTCTTGGACATGATATCATGCATTGATCGGTCAACTGCCTCAAAACACCATCGGTGCATCATTGGAGCCTCATCCCAAATTATCAATTTTGCAACACGCACCAGGTCTGCCCTAGGACTATCCTTTTCCATCGTAAGGGATGATGCCTCATTAATCTTAATAGGGACTGTCAGCGTCGAGTGCGCGGTTCTTCCACCTGTTAATAGAAGAGTCGATATACCGTTGAATGCAGCAATCAATACAATTAACCTCTTCGATCTAACAGTAGTCGACAATGTTTTTCATATAAAGGTTTTTCTAGTACCATCGTAACCATATAAGAAAAAGAAACCACCGTCGTCAAAATCAACGGACTCCATGATTTTGTCATGCACACATCTTTGTTCATCAGTCAGCATCAGTAACATATCAGCGTGTGTCTTTTCCAGTTCATCTTTGTTGTAATTTAGCTCATCAACGATAAGCTTGTTTGTTAAAGTTGGCATGTCTGCTGCGTTTGGCCTGGGCATAGATTTGGAATCAGTAAGCGACTGTCTGTTTTCCTGAAGCAGCATTTCAATTTCATTCAAACAGAGGTTCTTCAAGGCATCGTCAACGATATACAGATCTTCATATTAAATGTAAAGTCACGAAATTAATATTAACACCCTTGCATGCATATGTGTGCACGTTGAAGCGAAAGAAAAAATATTAGCTTTATATGAGAATCCTTTATATTTAAACATATCAGCCTAAAAAATATGGAAAATGTTGAATGGTATCGTAGAGTTAGTAACTCTTAGTTTGTTCTTTACTATATCCTAAAAAAGTACCTCTTAACTACTTAAACTACTCTAATCAACCTTTACTATATCCTTAAAGACACGCCCCTCGAAAACAACATTGTCATCAAGGTTGGAATGTGCTAAATTTCTTAATGTCTGATAGTCTTCAAATGTATCACCCTTATCCCTATTTTTTTATTAGTGAAGTGCTGTTTTTCTTCACATCTTCAACAATAACATGAGTAGTTTCTCTCCACTTCCTTTGCATAAGCTTTTCATTTTGAGAAAAAGAGAGATAAGTGATCTCAGAACCATTTGAAATAAATTATTTGTCTAAGAAACTTTTATAAAACTAATTGTCTCGTCCATGTCATTTGCACCCTGGTGCTAAACTCGTCATCACAGAATTCCAAGCAATTTTGACTTGTGTTGCTTCAAAAACTACAACAAAGGAATACGCAAAGAGAAGTGCAGTGTGACAACACTAACAAAGCGTGTCTCAGCGGAGACATTTTTTTACTTTGAAGTTTAATGTTACCTCTTAATGCATTTTAAGTGCAGTTTTTCCTTTTAAAGTTGCACAATGACACACCATTTGTTCTAATTCTCTTAAATGACAATTACAACATGTTCTAGCGTTAAAAAAAAACATATCATTATGTCTTGAAACATGTCTATTTTCATTTCTGTCTTTGTCATAAAAACTAAAAATGATAGTAGGAGAATATATGCAATGCAAAAATTAACGTACTTATCTTATTTACTTTTACTCAAACAATTTATGTATTTATTTAAGTTTAACTATATATATATAATTTAAATTGAATATTAATCTACACAAAGTTAGTGAATATTTAAGTTATTTGATAAATAAATCAGTATAAATTTAAAGTAACTTTTGTATAAATTGTAAAGTCTTTTTTACAAAAAATATAACTCGTAATTTTGTGTAATTTTTGTAAAAAATATTATATAGTTTTATTAAGATATTTGCTTTTACAAATATAAAGTATATGTAGTTTACAACTATATTTTATTTTAAATTAGTATCTTTATCCTAATTAATAAATTGTTTCAAGGGGTTGAATAGTTCAAATGGTTTGAGTTAAGGAATAAGAAGTTTGAGATACTGTGGTCAAACTGAAACGAAAGAGTAAAGATTAATCTAACAACTAATTACTAACATTTGTCGATCATTAAAATAAAGGACAATTGTTTCAATCTCTCCAACATAATGATATTTGCACGAAAAATATTTTACATTGACATTTCAAACAAAAAAAAAAACTTATATTTACTGTTGTCAAATTCACCTTTTTAAAATGGTTTTTTGATAAGATCCATGGTAGCTCATGTTCCTATTATGATTGGCTTGTGAAACTTAGGCATGGCAATAAAACCTGTTCACGCGAATACCTGACTGAACTCATCTCGATTTGACGGGTTTTCTCCTTTGACTGGCTTTGGATTTTCCCCAATTTTAAAATACGGATATGGTGCGGATAATAGAGATATAGATACTCACTTGGAACCCGTATCAAATGTAGAAATATATTGATATGTAACATGCAAGTCTCTAAATATTCTTCCTACTTTTGAGATATTTTTGAACTTTTAATCACTGTAATCATTACCCTAGTTTAAAATTGACTGATTACCTTATGGAGAGGTCTGTTTGATATCAAATGTGGTATTGGGTGTTTTCCCATTTCAACACTTCTTTTACCTTGTGTTCTTGAATCTGATGATAATAGTTATAGTTTCTATCCTCCTTTCTCATGTCTATCATGTTCGAGTATGGTAATATATATCTCATAACCTTCATTAAATAAGTTTTGAAAATACTACTTCCATTTACTCTTTATATCTCTTTGCTGAACAATAAATTTACTCTCTTCCATTTTAATAAACTTCACTTGATCCATATATATTTTCCTACTTTTTTGTCCCTTAGCAAGAATATAAAAACTTTTCTCCCTCATTGGCGTGTAAGAATTGGTATAACTCATCAAAAGCTTGTGATCTTGCTGCGTTCAATGCCTTATCGGTGCCTTTCTTAGCTCTCTTATAATTTTCCTAAATATGTACCTTTGCACCTATGTCACGCTTTAAAACATTCTCTTTTGATTCTCACTTTAATTTGAACATTTTGGTTCCACCAAGATTCTTTACTCCTAGCTATGTTCAAAATATATTAATTCTCCTAGTGTCTCTTTTGCTTCTTTGCTAATCTCATATGTCATCTTGTTCCACATATTATTTTCGCTTCTATGTAGTTTTGCACAACCTTCCTTTAAAATATTTTGTAGGAAAACACTATGTTTTTCATCCTATAAATGCCACCACTTCATCCTTGTATTCCAATCATGACATCTCATCTTTGCTCTTCTCTTAACCCTTACATCCATAGCCAATATTATATGTTGGATAATCAAACTCTCTCCAGGTAAAACTTTAAGTTCAAACAAATATTTAGGTCAGAATTCCCAATAAGAAATAAATCTATCTGAGAACATGATATCTCACTCTTGTATGTAATGATATTCCCCTTTCTTTTCCTAAAGTAAGATTGAAAGACAACACAAAATCTCGGAAAGATTTACCGAATTCATTTTTCTCCCCAAGGCTATACCCTCATTCACGCCTTCAAAATTATCAAACAGTTCTTACATGCTTATTTAGATCCCCTCCTAGAAAAATATTCTTATTGTGGTATATCTTGAATTAAGCCTTTCAAATCCTTCCAAAATTTTACTTTAGGATATTCTTCCAAACCTACCTAAGGTGAGTAAACACTAATAACATTAAAGATGTCTTATTTCCTTTCAAAAAAATAAATTACAGATGTCTTGTTAAACTACAAATTTGTGGGCTACAATCCAATCTCCTATCCTCTTTACATTCACAATATCTTTTTTTTTTTCATTCTTATCCTCAATAATGCCTACACCATTTCTCGATCTAACTATTCCAGTTTAACAATGCTTAAATACTAAACTATCTAATTCTTTCACCTTTTCACCCACCCACTTAGTTTCTTGTTGGAACATAAAATTAATCTTCCTCCTAGTCGTAACGTCAATGATTTCCATATATGTTCAAGTAAGGGTGCCTTTATTCCATGTTCAAAAACAGATCATACTCTCATGAACTAACTTCTTTACCCACACTTGTTCACAAAGGTGTGGGACCCTTCCTTATTTTTTACTTCATTCAGGCATCGATGTATCCACCTTTGACTCATTTAACATTGTACTTGAGCTATACAACACGTTTCTTCTAGGCACTGACCTAATGTTCACACTATTATATACTTGGTCCATGCCATAGAGATTCAGAGTGTTTCAATTAAATTCAAGTGTTCAAATTTTAAACAGTAGAATCTAGTCCAAGTCTTGAAATTTTTATAACATTTAATTAAAGAGTTTTCCTATCATGTGCAAATTTGCACATGTTAAGAAGTTTAAAGTAGTATGGTTGATTTGGAACTTGTGTATTTTCTATTAATATGTAATTTTTTAATAAATAATTGTTGTTTTTCAATAAATAGTTGCTGCTTTTAGATACTTTAACATGTGCAATATTGCACCCTTTAACTATATATATATATATATATATATATATATATATATATATATAAGATATTTGTTAAAAAGATATGTGCAATTATTTGTTAATCCACCCTAATGAAACTTGATTGCATAAAGTAATAGATTATAATGAAAACCGACCCATCATGTGAACGCATGTAGGCGTTGATACAAAAACATGTTTGCTTATTTTGAAATAGGTCTCCTCATCGATAATTAATTTTTTTCATACCCATAACGATCATAAAATTATATTTGCTTAAACTTAATTTTTTTTTTGAATGATTTTTTTTAATTAGACGATGAATGAATTGAATGATTCTATTTCCTATGTAAGTGGTCATTTACATTGATATATCTTATTTCCCTCATCAATGGAACTCTATTCAGTTCATTAAAAAACAATGACATATTGAAATTCCCCATCCCACTTTTACTAAAAAAAAAAAATCAGGAGAAAAAAAGGTATATTTTTATTTTATTTTTTAGGAAAAAGAATTGTTTGCTTGGTATAATATGAGTTAGAGTACCCGTTGTATTCTCTTTTATTATGTATTATTTTTCATATTAAAACTCAAAACCTTTTTGTACCAAAAAAAAACTCAAAACCTTTAAATATCCAATTTTATTCATTTTTCTTCTAATAAAATATATTTTTTAATTTTGATTTAATTCACATTAGGATTATGGAAATAATTTTT
This sequence comes from Medicago sativa, assembly GCF_051527215.1. Taxonomy (NCBI): domain Eukaryota; kingdom Viridiplantae; phylum Streptophyta; class Magnoliopsida; order Fabales; family Fabaceae; genus Medicago; species Medicago sativa. The sequence continues at coordinate 30,807,964 of NC_140755.1, read as the reverse complement.
TTAATGATTTCTATAATAAAAAAATTCATAATAAAAACACTAAAAATGGAAATTCTTGTAAATAAAAAGCTATAATAATCATTTATAAGTATAATAGAATTTTCTACAACTAATTAATTAGCTTATCTTTAACTTTCATTTAAAATTTAAGGGTGACCATTGTTTTTCTGTTAAATTTTAAATTAGCAACCACATAATATCAAATAAGTTATTTTTTCCAATTTTTTTATCAGTATGAAGTTCATACTTTGATTGATTCTCTTGATTACCAAGAACTTGCTTGGTTTGATTTATTTTTTATTTGAAAGATGGTTTAATGATCTATTACCAAGAATAGAAACATGTATTGAAGATTCGGATGAGGGTCAAGAGTAAACACAACTAAGAGAATGAGACATACCTATTTATTATTGCTTGATTTAAAATATTCCTTGAATTTGTTTTTTGTGATTGACTTGATTGAAGCATTTCAAATTTCTACAATTTGTTTACTACCTTTAGTGCAATTAATTCATGGGTTTTATTTTTTAAAAAAAGATTTTTTTTATGATGGTTTAAAAGTCATTTAAAGGTGATTGACTATGGAAAACGGAAAACTTGTTTTATATTCTCAAATGATTTAAAGAATTCAGTGAATTTCTTTTTTAAGATAGCCCTGATTGTAGCATGTCAAAGTTTCAACAAATCATTTATAATTAATACAATTAAAGTATGTGTTTAATTTTTGAAAGAACAAAATAAGATTTTTTTTATGCTTATTTAAAGGTTATTTAGAGGTACTCCCTAACAATTTTTTATATCGTATTCACGCGGAAGTCACGATCCCTTGCTATAAGCATACACAACAACTAATAACAATCACTTGAACTATTTTATTTCTCCTAAGTCTTTGGAATCAAATGTCGTGAAACAAAGAAAAAAAAGATAGACTATTTAGAAAGTTTGTACCAAATTAATTTCATTCAAAATATTACAATGCTTATTTCAAATATTACAATGCGATCACTTATTTAGAAAGTTTATACCAAATTAATTACATTCAAAATATTGTTGATCCTTAAAGATATTTGTCTTAATTAAAAAATAATAATGTCTCAAATTTTCATAATTTATAAACATAAAATATAAACTCCTTAATTATTTGGTCAAAGGTTTATTTCATGGCACTACAAAAAAAAAGGTTTATTTCATGTCATTATTAAATTTTACTCGAAAAAAAGAGTTTTCTCTCTACTCTTTTGTGAAAATGACTAAATGAGTTGTAACTATATGAATCAATTAATATTTTTTTTATTATTTTTATTAATTACCATTTACATTACAACATATATCGTGTTGTGATGGATAAATTAAATATGTCAATTAAGATTATTACTTCCCTCAACAACAAAAAAATTATTACTATTGATTATCGTCCAATAAACAACTGGTCATAGATTTCTTTGTCAACTACATAATGAAAAATAATTTTTTAAAGAAATTATTGAAATAAAATAATAACAAATTAAATACTAAAATTTGTAAGCAATAAACGAATATACAATTTACCGAAGAAAAGAGGACATGAGATTGCTGGTTTGGAATTGAAACTTGGGTGTTGTCATTTGATAGTGTGTGTGTGCATGATGTTTATTTTTTATTTTGACTAAACCGACTTTAAAAAATGGAGAAAATGATAAACTCCATTATAAACTAATTGTAGTAAAAAGCATTAAAATGATAATTAATTTATTAATTAATTTCATCAATATAATACTCATTTGTTCCATTTTTCAGTCCGATTACATATAAATTATAACAAAAAATTATACAATTCTTCTTTGTATAAGAGACATAAAAAGTGACTCATCATAGTAGAAAATTTATCTAGATTCTTTTCTAAGAACGACTTTTTTTTTTTTTGGAATCTCAAAGTTTGTCATAAGGTCATCTAATTTTTTTCCTCTAGGCCCTCGTGTGAAGAATATGTTGTCTTGAACTCAACCACCATATAATCGGTTTCATCTATAAAATAATATCTTTATTCTTATTTTTTGTACTTGTTCATGATTTCTTGATTCAAATCACCTGTATGCATCAGAACCACAAAAGTAAAAAAAAATATATAGTATTCATTTATGAACCATCCATAAATGTAAACAGAATAATAAAGAAAACAAAAAAGCATAAACAATGTCATAAAAACATAAGGAAGAATAAAATAAGTCACAGGAAAAAAATTAAAGGAGAGATGAAGATTTTTTTTTTATAGGAGAGACGAAGAAACTATTTTTATGTAGTTAACGTTTGATTCATCAAAATCGCAGCATGAAGGAAATATTACTCTTGAAACATTGACATCAATGAAAAAAATATGAAGAAAAAAGAATAAAAAAAACTAAACAATCTTTGTGTGAACATTTGAATCATCAAAATCACAACATAAAAGAAATATAATTCTTGTAGCATTGATATCCAAGTAAAAAAAAATGAAGAACAAAGAATAAAAAACTAAACAAAATAGAAAGAAAAAGAAAGAGTGACATAGAAAAAAAAAACGGGGGATAAGAGTTGTGAATTGTGATGTGAAATTATGCCAATCCAAATTTCTAATTTATAGACTTGTTTCACAACGTAATTTGGTATAATAAACATAATTTTTTTAACATTCTTAAAAAACAATTGTTCTATATAGGGTATTCATTTACAAAATTATTTGGTCATGAATCAATTTTAATGTCCATAAATTATTTTAATAGCCATTAATAGCGTATCATAAAAAGGTGTCCTATTCTAAGTTTTTTTTGTTTGTTTTATTTTTTATGAAATCTCCTATGCTTAGTTTGAGGTAATTTTGACATATATATTTAACATAATCAATTAAAAATATCGTAAAAATAGAGGTCATTTTTTTTCTTCCGTTTATGTGTTTTTTTATTATTATAATATATGTAATGATCCAAGCATAAACAATTAAAATTTTGATCAGTGATAATAGTGAATATTTTCTCATTAAATGTTTCATTAAAAAAATAATTCTTATTTTTTTTGACCAAAAAATAATAATTCTTATTAATAGTTTGTTTTCATTATTGTTTTCACATTATAGTGACATTTAAGTTTGACCCGTTTTTATAATAATATTACAAATATAAACTTCTTTATTTTCTTAACGAAAATACGACATATGCTATTTTTTAAGAACAAAAATACAAAATATAATGAAGTGTATCATTTGGTTTTGTTACTTTTAATTTCAAACACAAAATAATTTAGATATAAATAGATTCGTGTGTATATGTGTGTGGAAAGAAAAAATTCAATTAAAATAATAGTTCAGGTATATTATATATTTAATATTCCATGAATAGCAACACATGAAATTAGAATAATTTTATAAAACTCAAATAAAAATAAAATTAACAGTATTAAATGTCAAATTCATTGTGAGCAAAAGAAAACATATATATATATTTTTTAATAATATGGCTCGTTGATATAAGTTATAAAACATTTAAAAAAATATAAAAAAATAATGCATGTTTTTTTTGTTTTTTGTTAATAACATGGCTACTTAATATAAGTTATAAAATATACAACGACAGTCTTAAATTTAATCGGTTTCTCTCCAAAAAAAAATATTAGTTTAAATAGGGTATCAATCGGTCAATGTTACAACAATATTTTTCATTAAAAAATTATTATTAATTTCTTTTTTAGAGAATTTATATATTGCATTACATTATAATACAAATAATATAACACAATAATATAATATAATTGATACACATGATACCAAAAATGAATTACAAAAATTAATTGTGAAAGTTATAATAATGCAAAGTTATAATAATTTCAAAAATAAAGCATAAGAATAAAACAACATTAGAGTGCCACGTGTCGTGAGTTTAGGAAATTCTAAAAGATTGAATTGGAGTAACACATGTCAAGAAGAGAAGAGAAGAAAAATTATTTCCATAAAGGGACATGAAATAGGTCCTAAATTTATATTATATAGATATACTAGCGAATTCAAAATATCATATACTTCTATAATTATCAAATCTAAAAGTATATGCATACTGACTTGACTGATTTCAGAAATTTCATTCAAAAACATCCACCGTATTTGATATTTCTACCTTTATAAAATTATAAATTCAAATCAAAAGAGAACATAAACTCTTCACTACCCATATGATCATACAACCCTTATGGTGAATAGAGACTCCCCCTTACCTCTAGTTTGCCGAATTTTGAATCACTCCCTAAACTCTTCTCTCTTTGCCTCCTTTGCCTTTTTCTTCTCAACCCTAGTTTCTTTTGCTTTGCTATCTTTTTCTCTGTTTTGTTTTGTTGTAACCCTAGTTCTCTAACACTCTCTGCACACCTCTAGATTTGTTAGTAATTCTATTGTAACTATTCAGCTCTACTATTTTCACCTCCTTCTATTTAATTAATTGAGACACTACTTAACTTACTTAATTAAATCTCCATTTTACTAATACACCTTTATTCTCTCCTATTTGCTAAAAATGTCACTTTCTCCTTAATTTCTCATAATCTCCTATTTTTCCATCTATTTGCTCAATGCCCACAATCCAATTTTTTTTTTATTAAAAACACCAACAGACAGTCTCTCTATTGATACTAAATTTACTAATATTATATAAGAATAATACTAATAAATTAATATTATAAATTTGGGTGTTACAACTGCAAATGTGCATTGAGCCTTGTGACATTTTCTAGGGAAAAATGGATGGAATTAAGAGCCCATTTGTTATAGTTTTTTTAAGAAAAAAATCACTTTTTTTAAAAAAAAATCACTTTTAAGAGTTTTGCATCCGTTTGTTACAGTTTTTTTTTAAAAAAAATCATAATCTAAAAAAAATCTAAAAACAACTTCAAATGAGAAGTTGTTAAGAGCAGTTTCTCAAAAATTGATTTTTTTTAGAGGAGAGAGAAAATATGATTTAAAAGATTGAACTAATTTGGCAACAAAAAATCCCTTTTATATAGTTGTATCCAAACAAACTAAGATTATTTGTTTTAAAAAAGTGATTTTATTACAGTAAACAAACACAAAATAGATTCTGATTTTTCATAAAATCTATAAAATATAATCTCTAAATTATTTTATGTAAAAACCACTTTTGTTTTAATCCATAACAAACGGACCCTAAATGTTGGGAAAGTGGGTTGGCTGCACATTAAATTGGAATAGCAAGTGAGTCTTTGGAAATAACAAATCACAATTATGAGTTGAGTTGTAGGTCCCGAAAATAATTAATTGAGGATTTGGGAGGGAAAATTGAATTTGAATTTGAATAAGCATTAATTGAGGCGGTCCAAGCTTGCACCATACACCTTACTTCTTAGCTTAGGAGGGAAAAGCAAACCCTAATAGGGCTAAATTAGGGCAACATTATAGCTTGACCTAACAAGCTTATAAAGTAAGAAAGATATATGAGAAAGTAAATTCATAGAACCCCTCTTTCCTAGTGACATGACTCCTCATCGTCCCAGGGTTTTGATAAGTGCCAGGAAGTGGTATTTTAAATGTTTATTTACGGCATGTTTGTTACTTGTTTCACAAGTTATCTAGGGAAAAGCCGAGAGAAAAGCTGAGAGAAAAGTGAATTTTGACCTATTACGCTTTAGTCATCTTACTCTACCCATTTGTGCAGGAATTGAGTGTCAAGACATCAAACAAGGGCCAAAAACAACAAAAATGAACAAAGGCCAGCTTGCCATGGCGAGCCAAATGCAAAGCCAATGGCGAGCAACTCCAGTGAATTCCAGGCCCCTTCGCCACAAAGATGGCCATGGCGAACTATCTCGCCATGGCGAAGCAAAGGCGAACCAAATGGCGAGCAGTTCCAGAGAGTTGGATAAACAGGACAAGAGCAATCCGCCATGGTGAGAAAAAGTCCTGTCAGGCGAAAAAAGGTGGTTTCATCTTATCAAAGTGACGTGGCAGAAACCAACTGGCAAAGAAAGCTGAAGTCGCCATGGCGAACCAAACTTCACCAGGCGAAATGTCACTTTTTCAGCATATGTATAAAAGCTCTTTTCCCTCATTTCAGACATTATCTTAGGACATATTAGAGAGATAATAGGGCGAAAATATACTGTTTTCAGAGGGCAATAGCGATTGAGTGTGGATTCATCAAGATTCTTGGAGAAATTAAGTTCATTGCATGGATTCTCAACTTTTCTTCCACTTTTGTAATGTTCACATGAAAATGATGAACTAAATCTCCTTAGTTGGGATTAGAGGTACTTGATTGAGATTAGAATGTAATCTTTTGATCTTGTAACATATGATTCTAGACATAGGATTGATGTTTTGATAATCACACAAACTATCGGAACTTAAAGCTTTCAGATCGTTGAATAGATTGAGAAATCGTCGATTAAGCGATACGATCGACTATTGGATTGTTTAATAGTTTGGGAAATCAACTATTGAACAATACAATTAATCTCACAAGATTCTTTGGACACGAATAATCTTGTTTAGCGATACGTGATAATACCAGTAAGACGTAGAATCCAAATATGCGATTATTAGGTTATGTTTGACGCTTAATCAAGGAACTCTAATTCCAACGTTTTTACGCCTTATTACTCTCAACTTTTACTCTTGCAACTTAGTTCACCTAGTTTAAACAAACAAACAATCTATCTTTTAACCTTAGAATGGTATTTGGTGTCGAACGGTCTTTGTCATCGCACTAGTCCCGGAGAAGACGATACATATATAATACTTACTTTTGATCGTACAAAAATATTACATCAAAATGGCGCCGTTGCCGGGGACTGGCGTTTAGATATCATAGATAGTGCGACTGATTTATCGTTTTAAGCAAATTTTGCACATATTAATTTTGTATATATATCATTTATTCATTATCCTTTGTGTTGCTAATCTTTTGGTTAGATCTTTAGTTTTTTCATGCGAGGTAGAATTCCACTAGAGGAATTGGAATACGATCCTGAGATTGAAAAGACGGCAAGCAAGAACAATAGTAAGAAAAAGAAAGAGCAAGAACAAGCTAAACAAAAGCAACAAGAGGGATCCTCAACCTTTATTCCTTCATTAACTACATTACCTGAAGAAGAAATAATGTTTTGATAAGTGCCAGGAAGTGGTATTTTAAATGTTTATTTACGGCATGTTTGTTACTTGTTTCACAAGTTATCTAGGGAAAAGCTAAGAGAAAAGCCGAGAGAAAAGTGAATTTTGACCTATTACGCTTTAGTCATCTTACTCTACCCATTTGTGCAGGAATTGAGTGTCAAGACATCAAACAAGGGCCAAAATCAACAAAAATGAACAAAGGCCAGCTCGCCATGGCGAGCCAAATGCGAAGCCAATGGCGAGCAACTCCAGAGATTTCCAGGCCCCTTCACCACAAAGATGGCCATGGCGAACTATCTCGCCATGGCGAAGCAAAGGCGAACCAAATGGCGAGCAGTTCGAAAGAGTTGGATAAACAGGACAAGAGCAATCCGCCATGGTGAGAAAAAGTCCTGCCAGGCGAAAAAAGGTGGTTTCATCTTATCATAGTGACGTGGCAGAAACCCACTGGCAAAGAAAGCTGAAGTCGCCATGGCGAACCAAACTTAGCCACGCGAAATGTCACTTTTTCAGCATATGTATAAAAGCTCTTTTCCCTCATTTCAGACATTATCTTAGGACATATTAGAGAGAAAATAGGGCAAAAATATACTGTTTTCATAGGGCAATAGTGATTGAGTGTGGATTCATCAAGATTCTTGGAGAAATCAAGTTCATTGCATGGATTCTCATCTTTTCTTCCACTTTTGTAATGTTCACATGGCAATGATGAACTAAATCTCCTTAGTTGGGATTAGAGGTACTTGATTGAGCTTAGAATGTAATCTTTTGATCTTGTAACATATGATTCTAGTAATTTACATGATATTGAAGTCATTCTTGCAATTCATTTCCTATATTTGATTTAATTGTTATTGAAAAGTACATTTGGATCCAGGTTTATAATATTCATCTATCAAAACAATGATTCTAGACATAGGATTGATGTTTTGATAATCACACAAAGTATCGAAACTTAAAGCTTTCGGATCGTTGAATAGATTGAGAAATCGTCGATTAAGCGATACGATCGAATATTGGATTGTTTAATAGTTTGGGAAATCAACTATTGAACAATACAATTAATCTCACAAGATTCTTTGGACACGAATAATCTTGTTTAGAGATACGTGATAATACCAATAAAACACTAAAATCCATATATGTGATTATTAGGTTATGTTTGACGCTTAATCAAGGAACTCTAATTCCAACGTTTTTACGCCTTATTACTCTCAACTTTTACTCTTGCAACTTAGTCCACATAGTTTAAACAAACAAACAATCTATCTTTTAAACTTAGAATGGTATTTGGTGTCGAACGGTCCGTGACATCGCACTAGTCCCTGAGAAGACGATCATATATAATACTTACTTTTGATCGTACAAAAATATTACATCAAAATGGCGCCGTTGTCGGGGACTGGCGTTTAAATATCATAGATAGTGCGACTAATTTATCGTTTTAAGCAAATTTTTCACATATTCATTTTGTTTATTTATCATTTATTCATTATCCTTTGTGTTGCTAATCTTTTGGTTAGATCTTTAATTTTTTTATGCGAGGTAGAATTCCACCAGAGGAATTGGAATACGATCCTGAGATTGAAAAGACGGCTCGCAAGAACAATAGTAAGAAAAAGAAAGAGCAAGAACTAGCTAAACAAAAGCAACAAGAAGGATCCTCGACCTTTATTCCTTCATTACCTACAATACCCGAAGAAGAAACAATGGCTGCAAACGGAAACAATCAAAATTTTCCGGAAGGCAATCAAAGTGTAATGTCTTGCTGGACAAGTCCAAGACGGCTAGCTCATCTTGGAAAGGACAAGGAGAAACAAGCAGAGCTAAAGTCTGGAACTATTCAGCTTGTTTCAAATCATCTTTTTGCCGGGCTAGATCATGAAGATCCTTATCAACATCTATCAGTGTTTTATGCCTTAGCTAATAGTTTTGGTGCATCCGAAGACGAAGAAGAAGCTGGGTTCTTAAGGTTGTTCCAACACTCACTCATTGGTAAAGCTCAGGAGTGGTATCTTGATCAACCACCGGCAATTATGAATGATTGGAATGCATTAGAGAAAGCATTTCAAGAGAGATTCTTCCTGGATCATAAGCATATGGACACCAAAATGGCAATTACCATGTTCGCTCAAGGTGCCGATGAATCATTATGTGAAGCATGGGAGCGATACAAATCATTATTGAGAAAGTTTCCAAAGCACGGGTTTGACGATACAACTCAAATCTGTTGGAACAAAATGGGTTTAACAGTACCCTTTAAGAGTTTTGATGATAACAAGGTATTAATAATTTTCAATTGGATATGCTAATATTTGTTCAAGTGTACTGGACCATAGACAAAAATTTGACATCTTTATTAGGTTCTGAAAGAACAAAAGAGAGCTATGGAATCAACAAAAAGGAAGCTTGAAGCATCTGAAGAGAAGTGCTCCTGAAGTTAAAGTGCTCTTGAAGTGATGACGTCATCAGAACCAAGTTCATCAGAAGCATCTCGTCAGAAGCAAGATCACCAGAAGCTGAAGTTCATTAGGAAATGCAAGACTTAAAGCTTCAAAGGTTGTTCAATGGATTTAATATCGTCTAAGCATTGCAGAAGACCAGAAGAGTGAAGCAACAACTATTTTGAATGCATTTGAAGGCATTGGATGCTTGTTCTTTGAAGAGCGTTGACAAAGTACAATTGTACGAAGTGTACAACCACTATCTCCACTACTCAGTTTGTGTCTCTGTTACAGGACAAGAATAACAGCTATGCCTGCAACAATGTTCCTTTATACTTGGAATGGATTTGAAATTGATCCTTCATAGGACAATAACCATATCAGACAAAAGATCATTGGTGATTGATCAAAGCTTCAAACGACTCTATTTTGATGTGCTGGCAATTTCACAACGTCTCTTTCAAACCTCTATATAAAGGAGTGAAGACTTAGAGAATGACAAGGACTCAACAACAATTTACAAGTGCCAAAAATCTATCCAAATTGTTCTGCATCAAAAGTTCACTTAGAATTTCTTAACAACTTTCATATCTTAGAAATTCCAAAGTCTTAAGAGTCTGTATCTGATTTGTATTGTGAACACCACTCATTGTATATCAAGTGTTCAACCTCAAACATTTTTCTTTATAATTCTGTTTGAATAGAAGTCTCTTGCAGTTGTGCTTGAGCATAAGAAGTCTCTTGATTGTGTTCAGGAGCATATGAAATCTCTTACAGTTGTGCTTGAGTAGTTTGTAGTCGCTTGCTAGGATTAGCAGTGAGCATTTGTAATCAGATATTACATTTTAGTGAACTATCCTTGGAAATGCAAGGGGGACAGGACTACTTTCGGGTTGTGGAAGAAACCTGTATAATTGCTTTGTGTCTTTCTTATCTCTCTTTCTCTCTCTCTCTCTCTCTCTCTCTCTCTCTCTCTCTCTCTCTCTCTCTCTCTCTCTATTTTATCCGTTTCAATTAGTCCTGAACATCACTTCAGAAGTAGAACTCTATCTGCTACTGATCAGTGTTTTCAGCTTAGGAGAAAACGAAGAAAAAACTAACACAATTCAACCCCCCTTCTTGTGTTTTTCTCACCTTCAAAATCCACATGTTCCGTGGAAGACTAAAACCGGAGCCAAAGCTTATTCTAGATGCAGCTGCACATGGTTCATTGATGTCATTGAGTCCTAAAGAAGCGGTAGACATCATCAACAAAATGGCACTCAATGACCGAGCAGCAAAGCACAATAGACATGGTGCACTAAGAAAGTCTGGAATTCTTGAGCTAGGAACAAGTGATGCAAATCTTGTTCAAACCAAGCTCTTGACTCAACAAATGGAAGAGATAAAGAATCAAATGAAGGAGATGCCTAAACTCGTCAAAGAACAAATACAAAGAAAACAAAGGCATCAACAAGTCCATTTTTGTGAAATGTGCTCCGGTGATCATCCAACGGGTTATTGTCCACCACAACTTGAAGAAGAAGTAAACTATGTGGGCAATCAACAAAGGTCGGGACAATTTCAAGGTCAATATCTGGGCAACTCAAATCAACAACGGTATCCGAACTACAACAACTTTCAAAGAGGAAACAACTTCAGACAACCGTGGAGGTCTACTGCCGGACCTTCAAATCAACAGCCATACAACAATAATTTTCAACAATATCCACCACAACAAGACCAAACACAAAAGCTAGAGGACACCCTCAACCAATTCATGCAACTTACAAAGGCCAATCAACAAAACAACACCGCGTCCATAAAGAATCTTGAGACGCAAATGGGACAACAAGCTCAACACTTGAGCCAAATCACTCAAATATTGGCCAATCAACAAGGAGGAACCTTTACAGCCAATACACAAAACAATCCAAAGAATGAACAATGCAAAGCTATAACAACGCAGTGCGGTAAAGTGATCGGACAAGGTATTGGTGACAACTTGGAGGTGGAAAATGAAGTAGTTGAAATCATTAAGGAAGTGAGAAGGAAGAGGAGGATGTACATAGTGATGAGGAAGATGTAAATAATAGAGGTGTAGTCGAAATCGTTGCCTTAGGTGACTTTGAAAAATGTCCCTTATATCAATACTTTAGGCGACGAGGGTTGCCAAAAGAGCGAGAAAACCGTCCCCTTAGACTATAGTTTGAAGGTGAGAAAAACACAATAAGGGGGGTTGAATTGTGTTAACTTTTTCTTCTTTTTAAATTGAGTCCAATGGTTAGAGTCTGATAGAGTTCAGAATCAAGAACAAAGTTCAGAGTCTAATGTAGCGGATAAAGTAAAGATAGAGAGATAAGAGAAAGACACAACAATTATACAGGTTCCTTCCACAGTCCGAAAGTAGTCTTGTCCCCCTTGCACTTTCAAGGAGAGTTCACTAAAATCAATATCTGATTACAAATGCTCAAGCATACAACAAGAGACTTCCAATACTCAAACACACTTGCAAGAGATTTCCTATGCTCAAGCACAAAAGCATGAGACTTCTAAACAAACACAAGTACACAGAAAAATATTTGGGGTTGAACACTTGATATACAATCAGTAATGTTCTCAATACAAATCAGATACAGACTCTTAAGACTCTATAATTTCTAAGATATGAAAGTTAAGAAATTCTAAGTGAACTTTGATGTGCAACAATTTCAGCAGAGTTTTGACACTAGTAAAATTGTTGTTGAGTCTCTTACAATCTTCGGGTCTTCACTCCTTTATATAGAGGTGTGAGAGATACGTTGATGATAGTCGTTATTGAAGCTTGATCATCACCAATGATCTATTGCTTGATTTGTTTAATGTCTTATGAGAGAACAATTTGAAATCCATTCCCTGTATAGAGAATTAACCAACATAGATACAATTGTAGCTTGTACTATTGCAGACATGAAGAGTGGAGTAGTGGAGTAGTTTGCACTATGTCCTTTTTCTGCGCTCTTCAGTGGATAGGCATCCAATGCCTTTTAATTCCTCTAAAATAGTCGTTGCTCCAGGCTTCTATTTCTTCTGCAATCATGTGTCTTCAGAATAACAAACTTTAACTAACTGCAGCTACTTTAACTTCAGAATCTGATGATCTTCAGACTCTGATGGTCTTCATACGCTTGATGATGTCAGACTCTGGTAGTCAGTTTCTTATGTAGTCTTCAGACTCTGTCTTGCAACATAAGCTTCCTTTGCTAATTCCTTTGCTCTCTTTTGTTCTTTCAGAACCAATACTTGAATTCTAAGACTTATAAATTTTTGTTTATGGTCCTGCACACTTGAACAAATATAAGCATATCCAATTGACATTTTAATACCTTGTTATCATCAAAACTAAAGGTGATAATGTTAAACACATTTTGTTCCAACATAGTTGATGCTCGCATAGGAGACGCCTGAAAAACGTCCCCTATTATCTTTGACAACGTTTTTCATAGTTCTGGCAACATTTCTCAACTGTTATTAGAGACGATAAATGTTGTAGTTTGAAACCGTTTAATTATTGTTTGATAATGCTTCAATGGCACATATTTGTAACACGTCTTTATTTTCGTCTATGCAAAAAGATAAAACAGTTTGGCAATTTGAGAAAGACATAAATTACTCAGTTCGCAGCTGTTATACCCTAATTTTGGACCTAAAAATACTAACTCATTTCTTCTTATCTTGCATTTCAAGTCATTTGATATGTCTCTGATCAATTGCATCTTTCTCTGCATTTTATTTCAATGTTAATTGCAAAATTTACATGCAAGGGTATTTTAGTCATTTCCTATGTCAAATTTCTCTCAGTCTTTTAAAATTTTGTTTGAGTCCTTTCAAGTAGTTTGAATAAGTCCTTATTTCAATTCTATGTCAAAGTCCATTTTAAATTTGCATCTGAGTCATTTTCAGTCGTTTTAGCCCTAGGGGCATTTTGGTCATTTCACACGAAATTTTGGCAGAGAGAGGTTACTTTAAAGTACCTCATTTAGGCCATTGGTTCGTTTTAGTCCGTTTTGTCAAATTTTAGTCGTTTCACTTTACGTTTAGTCAAATTACCATTTTTTATTCCAATTTTATTTTTTAGTTTTATTTTTTAGTCCAAAACTTCCAAAAAATTGCATCCAAGTCCCTTTTTTAAATTTCAAGTTTTATTTTTAAGTCTTTGGTCTATTTCAAAATTTTATTGTTTTAAGTTTTTATTTGCAGATTAGTCCTTCACATTTTTGCAGGTCAGTCCTTGAAGTTCTCAAAATTGCACAAAGGTCCTTTTGTCAAAAATCCAGCAAGTCCGAATCAGTTTCCAGGTGTCAAGTTTCTATTGGTCCAATAGTACACTTGGCAGCCTATAAAAGGCCCCCAATCATTGCAGAACCACACACTTCACGCCAACTCATCAAAAAAATCACCACAAACGCATTTCAGTTTCTCCAACTCCACCAAAACAGATCGAAATCCAGAGAAATCAAGAACAGTTTGAAGATTCAACGAATCTTCAAACCCTAACCGATTCAATTCCATTTCCAAATCACAAATTCATCACAAAATCTTTCAATTTTCACCAGATTCAACGTCACAAAGCCATCACGATCATCAGAATCATTTCAATTTCACAGGAAGCAAGAAATTAGCTAAATCACGTGCAAACCCTAAAAGTTCCCAGAGTCACTAATTGAACAAAATCGAAGTGGATTTCGTGCTTAGTTCTCAGAGATTCTTCGAAGAATCATCATCATCGAACTATGATGACTACAATTCAAGTGCAAATCCAGTAGATTCACACGATCACAGTCAGAGAAAGAGTGAGAAGAAGAAGAATCGAAAGCTTTTCCCAGGATCATCGTTCGAATCTCCAGAAAAATCCAGGTAAACCTCAAAAACCTTCTCGTTCTGTTTCAAATCTTCATCGAAGGTCCGTGAACAAAATAAACGGTGAATCAAGCGAGATAACAAGTCCTGAGACTTGTTCGTTTGAAGAAGAGTGAAAAAGATTCGAAAAAACTTGAAATCACAACCCTAACACATAAATCCGCGAAGGTTCACCGTTTATTTTGCAAAAACGAGTCCAAATCTGTTATCAGCATGGAAAATAGGCCAGTTTAGGGTTAGATTTCAAAGAAGATTGAAAAACTTGAAAACCCTAGGAACCGTAACATTTGGACGTAGATCTACGCAGATCTAGGAAGGTTTAGGAAAAATAGAGTGGATTTTTGAACTCAGGGAAGAAGGACGAACACGTTAGTGTAAAAAGTTTTCAAAATATGCAAGTATGAAGTTCCGGCACGGTGGTTCCGTCACCGGAAGTCTAACTGTCACCGGAAACTTCATCAGTGTTCGTCATTTTTCCAGAAAAACCAGAGGTAGAAGATGAAGATCATGAAGAGAGAAGTGAGAGCTTCTCTCACTAGGCAACGGCTTAGAGAGAGAAGTGGAGAGGGGAAATGAACCAGAACCGGTTCAAGGCCTTATATAGGCCAACGAACCGGTTCAACCCATGGTTCAACCCGCTCCATGCCCCAAACCGACCCATTCCTTGCAATTCTTAGGCCCAATCACCTACCTGCGTGAATCTTGCTATACACACCCCCTATTTCTTGCACGTTCTACTGGTTTCTTGCTTTTTACACCTCCCTCATGTCAAATTTTTGTGCAAAAAATTCTAAACAAATTCCTAGGTGTTCTGGATTATTTTCTTGATATATTTGTAATGTTATTATGTGCTAAATCTTGATCAAAAAATAAGTAGTATTTTCTTGTAAAATGTTTACCATTTCTTGTCAAAAATTGTGAAGTTCTTGAGCCTTAAACCTTTAAAAAATTCCTAAAAAATTCATATAGGCTTCTTGATAGTTTTGTAGCATTTTGTGATAATTTTCACATGTTAAAATTGGTTAAAAGGTGAGGTGTTAATTTTCTTGCTATTTTGTGATATTTTATGCTAAAATTGATGGAAATTTGCTTGATTCCAATCCCACTTTCTTGATGAACACTTGTGACCTATGCCATTTGATTCTATGGGGTTTTAACCACTGTTTGTGTTTAATATTGCTGCATGATTGTGAATTTTGGTAGGTTACTTAGTTTACAAGTTACTTGTGTAAATAAATAATGTAAATGTGCCTAATTTTGCTTCTAAAGTGTCAAGTTAGTCATGTTGCCTTAATTCCCATTCCAAAATCTGATTCTAAACCTTTAAAAATGTGTTGGAATGTGAGGATTATAAGTCACATGAGTCTTGCACTTTATGAGCAAATTTTAGCCATATTTGCACTCATTCTTGCCTTTATTTTGGGTTATTTTCTATGCTTTATGCTATAGTATTTCTCTTGCTTCGTTTCTTTTGATATTATCATGTGTTACTAACCATTTCATCTCATGTCTCATATTCTTCATAAGCATTCCCATTTCATTCCTTGCTTCACTTCATTTCTTGCACTATAAGTTTTGTCAAGACTTAGTATGTAAAAACTTAGGAATTTTTGTACTTTACTTTTATGCAATTTTAATTTCTTGGCAAAGAGGCCATAGAATGCATCTAGGGTATGATGTAAAGGACAATGGACTCTAATAATGTACACCGACACAAGCACCGACACATACACACACATCACTATAGTATATAGCTAGAATATGCATGTTTAGATGTATGTTTAGGATTGTATGTCTAGATGTATGTTTAGGCTTTAAACCTAGAAAAATCAATTTTCCAAACAAATGTGAACAACATCACCCAAACCATTTTCAAAATAAACCTTGGGATCAAAATCCCATTGTATTTTCCCTTTTGTTTTCTTAATCAAAAAATTCAATGAAAGTAATCATACTTAGACCATATTTTGCAAATGACTAATTCAACCCCCACTTTTTACAATCTCATGCCCTTGAGGCCTCTTTCTATTCTTCAAATTCCCATTTTCAAACCTAAAATCAACCAACAAAAAACAAAAACATTTTTGGAAGAGAACTACGGTGGATTTGATCCCTTAAACGGGTACGTAGGCAAGGAACAAAATTCCTTCAATTCAACTAAAATAAAAATCCAAAAAACATTCTTCTCCCTCCAATTCTTCACTTAGAATCCCTTTAGGTTCAATAAAACACTTTCAAAATAGCATTTAAAAATAGAGCGCGTGCGTAGAAATTAAAGACGGTTCCTATAGGATACTATAGTCGTTATGGGTGCCTAACACCTTCCCGTAGCGAAAACAACTCCCGGACCTCGATTCTCAAGGGTTTTGCTTACTTTTTCCCTTCCCAAGAAAAAATAAGATATCACCGGTTTAAAAGGTTCAAACGTAATCAATGTTTGACACCCGAAAACCAAGATAAAACAGCAGCGCCTACAAGCAACTACTTAACAACGATGGTATCGGTCAACACCAAGTAGAAGGACACTAGAAAACTATTTGGCAGGCAAAAAAGTACTTCCTAAAATAAAGAATATTTTATGAAGAGTTGGGAGAAACCGTTTATCAACGAGAGTTAGACTCCAATCACGAGGGGTGACTGCGACACTAATTGTGTTTTCTGTTACAAACCAGAAGACAATATCCACAATTTATTAATGTGAAACAAAAGCAAGAACCGTTGGCTGAAGGTAAGACTCTGCTAGAAAATCGAATATGTGTTTGTGGTTGATTCTCAACTCGCTTAGGTGTCATTCCCTATTATGCATAAATAAGAGGCATCCAAGCTCCCTTTGTTTAGCGTAAACCTTTGGAGAATTTGAAAGAATCGAAATAATAGAATTTGGAATGATTCCAACGAGAATTGTCAAACAATATTTGTGTGAGAAACCAATCTGTTTGAGAGTTGGAAAACAACGCAGGATCTAACACAGACTAGAAGAGGTACCTTTGCCCAGGAAAATAACATTTGATGGCAAAAACCCATCACCAAGAAGGTTTTATTGCAATGTGGATGCATCGTTCTCTAGCCAGTTGAACTCTATCGGTAGCAGTATTTGTATCTTGGACTATCAAGGAGCTTTTGTATAAGTCAGAACATAGTGACTCAATCCATTATTAGAAATGGATACATGGGAAGATTTGCGGCTTTTATTGACTATGGAATGGGCAAGTGACCTTCATCTGCCGAATATGAACATTATGATGGACTCAAAGCAGTGGTAGACAATATTTATGGAAAGAGCAATAACAGATCAGACCTCAATGCAATCATAAAGGATTGTCGTCATCTCTTAGCTACGGATCTTGTAACCTCCCATATTAGGTTCATAAAGAAACAAGCCAATGCACTCACATCTTAGCTAAGGCAACTTCATATACGCCTAATTTTCATATTCACCGACATTCCAACATATATCAAAACTCTTATCTTAAATGAAATGCAAGGTTTTAAAAAATCGGTCATGTAGAGGGATTCAGCCATTACAAAACGGTCATGGCAGCCATCGATAACGTTTTTGTTCGTTTTCATGGAGTGAACAAAAATCACAGGTGAAACGCTACGATCGAGACATAAGACTGTTACGGCAGGGAAAATGTCGTTACCTAAAGGATATCCGAAGAATAGTTTATATTTTATTTAAATTGCTTGATTAAAAGTTAATATAAATAATTTAAGGCTAAACTGTACCTTTTGCCCTTTAAGTTTCAAAATGTTGCAATTTTGGCCCCCTATTTAAAAAAATGGCAAAAGTGACCCCCCATGTTTAGGGAAATATGCTCTTTTGACCCTCTAACATAAGGGAAATGTGCTTTTTGACCCCTTTTCTTTAGAAAAAGTTGCAATTATGACCCCTTTTTTGGGACACGTGGCCTCTTCTCAGCAATTTTTGGACGAAGGGGGCCAAAAATGTTACTTTTTTTAATAGGGGGCCAAAATTGCAACATTTTGAAACTTGGGACAAAAAGTGCGTTTTAGCCATAATTTAAATAACATTTTGTGACTAATTCTTACGGCGACAATCATAGTTTGTATTGCAACATCCTTGACAACCGAAATCGCAAAAGCTTTAACGTTATCCTTATTTAGAACCTCATTTGGTTATTTTTCGTTGCCATTTTCTAATTTTCATTTATTTTTTTTTTGAGTGATTTTTCTAATTTTCATGAAAAAATGAAAATGGTTTAGTTTTCAAATTACAGCAAAGCTTCCAACATTACTACTACTTTTGTTAATAACAATCTTTAGTACACTTTGAACACTTCCAATTTCCAACTAAACCAGTTAATTCACCACTATGTTATAGTTCCATCCAAATCACAGATCCAACTAACTAACCAACTAAATGGACATCCTCTTCGCTCAGATCCAAGCAGACCTCCGTTCAAACGACGCCCTCCGTCAATCCGGCGCCCTTCTCCAAGCCCTCCAACAATCCGCCGCGGGTCGCGACATCGCCGTCATCGCTAAATCCGCCGTTGAAGAGATCGTCGCCGCCCCGGCCTCCGCCGTCTGCAAAAAACTCGCTTTCGACGTCATCCGCTCCACTCGCTTAACCCCAGATTTATGGGACACTGTCTGTACTGGCATCCGCAACGACTTCCATTTCCCTGATCCCGATGTAACCGCCGCCGCTGTTTCCATTCTCGCCGCTATCCCTTCTTATCGCTTAGCGAAACTCATTTCAGATTGTAATAAAGAAATCTCCGATTGTTTTGATTCTCCTAGCGATAATCTGAGATTTTCAATCACTGAAACGCTTGGGTGTGTTCTCGCACGTGATGATCTCGTGACGCTTTGTGAGAACAATGTTAATCTTCTTGATCGTGTTTCCGTTTGGTGGGGTCGGATCGGTGCGAATATGCTGGACCGATCCGACGCCGTTTCGAAAGTTGCTTTTGATTCTGTTGGGAGACTTTTTCAGGAGTTTAGTACTAAAAGGATGAGTAAGCTTGCTGGTGATAAGCTTGTTGATAGTGAAAATTCGTTAGCCATTCGGTCGAATTGGGTTTCTTCTATGGTTGATTTTGTTTGGAAGAAACGTAGGGCGTTAATGGCGAGATCGTTGATTTTGCCGGTTGAGAATTTTCGGGCTACTGTGTTTCCGGTGGTTTATTCGGTTAAAGCTGTTGCTTCCGGTGGGGTTGAGGTTATTAGGAAGCTTTCGAAGTCTTCTAGTGTAGGTGGTGGTGGTGGTGAGGTTGATGCTAATGCTGAGAAATTGGTTGGTGTTTCGGATGTGGTTACACATTTGGCTCCGTTTTTGGTTTCATCGTTGGAACCGGCGTTGATTTATGAGGTTGGAATTAATATGTTGTATTTGGCTGATGTGCCTGGAGGGAAAACGGAATGGGCATCGCAATCGACTATTGCTATTCTTACACTGTGGGATAGGCAGGAATTTGCTTCTGCTAGAGAGAGTATTGTTAGAGCTGTTGTTACCAATCTTCATCTGCTTGATCTTAATATGCAGGTGATCATGACTTTAGTCTCATTCAAATCGATTAATTGTATATTAGTTTCAATGTTACGATTGGTGATCTGTTGCTACATTATGATTTTTTTGTGTAATGTGGCTGCATCGCAAGTCGCAACCACATCTGCGATCACATCAACCATATTTGTTGTCGGAATTTTTTTTTTTTTTTTAATAATATCAAGGATAGCGATGAATTTACTATTGCCGTCAGTCCACTGTAATTACCATTTGAAACTTTGATTTGTTTATTTCTTTACCTCACCAGGCTATCATTTCCTAAATTGTGAAGGCTTATTTTGGCCTATGAATTATGAACTGTGTCAAAATTTCACTAGTTATATGAAAATATCCTTTGTGCTAGTAAGTTAAGCTTTGAACTATGTATATTTTTGGTTTCGCATCTTGATATTAGTTATTATGACATTTATGTTTTGTCATTAGTGGCTTAGTACTGTCTTGTGCTGAAACACGTTTTATTCTGTATTCTGTATCTTGTGATACTTTCGGTTTGTCTAAAAGTAGTACTGGATGTTTGATTAGACAAAAGTGATACAATAGTGCTTATTATTGTCTATAAATGACTTGTTGTAGGTTTCACTCTTCAAGAGGCTACTTTTGATGGTAAGAAACCTGAGAGCAGAATCTGATCGCATGCATGCTTTAGCTTGTATTTGTAGAACAGCTCTTTGTGTGGATCTATTTGCTAAGGAAAGTGTCCGAAGAGGTCAGAAACCTCTCGCTGGAACTGATATTGCTTCCCTTTTTGAAGATGCCAGAGTGAGTGATGATCTTAACAGCATTACAAGTAAAAGCATTTTTAGGGAGGAGTTAGTTGCTTCACTGGTGGAAAGTTGCTTTCAGCTGTCTTTGCCTTTGCCTGAACAGAAAAACTCGGGCATGGAGAGCAGGGTCATTGGAGCTTTGGCATATGGAACTGGTTATGGTGCATTAAATTGGACTGAACCTTCTTTAGAAGTGGTGGAAGTTTGTCGGCCTTGTGTTAAATGGGATTGTGATGGCCGCACCTATGCAATTGACTGCTACTTGAAGTTGCTTGTTAGGTTATGCTGCATATTTGATACTAGGGGCGGTGTAAAGAGAGTCAAAGATGGAGCTTCTCAGGACCAAATTTTGAATGAGACTAGATTGCAAAACTTGCAACGTGAACTTGTGAAGAACTTACGGGAGGTACACAAACTCTAACACCTCATATTCAGCACTGCTTCCATATAAAGATTTCTTTTTCACGATTGCATGTATGCGACCAATAGCATTCAAACGGTGCTAGTTATAATTATTGATTTTTTTTTTAATTGGTAAATATAGAGTTAAAGACCTTCAACTTTACCCTACTTAAGGTTTTTCCATTGTGGCAATTGCTATTAAGACATTTGTGTAATGCCAAGAAAACTGACAATGAAACTATGCTGGTATTATATGAATTCATTGGTGAACACTCAATTACTCACCTTCATGGTGTGCTGAATGATTTTTTACCTTTTTTGAACTTGCAAGATATTTTACGAGTCCTCTAGGACATTTTTTTATATAACCCTCAATTAAGACATCAATTATAATGCCAAAAAATTGATCATGAAATTTTGTTGTCAGTGTGCTTTATTTGTCAATCATTACTTTAGTTCAGTTACTCACCTCCATAGTATGCTAAATTAGTTTTACATTGTTTGATCAAAAATATTTTATGAGTCCTCTAGGACATCTGTGTTTTTGAATTTTGTATAGAACCTCAAGGGCAATGTTTGAATTAGCAGGTTGCTTTTCTGAGCAATTTTGTTTATTCTACAACTACATATGATATACCAAAGAAAATTTCTGTTCGTTTTTGATTGAAGAGGATAAGTTTCTTCACATAGATGGTGTAATTTAAAATAAATGTCTGTTGAAATTATGAAATTTTTTATTTCTAGCCCCTTATACATTTGTTCATTGCTTCCTTTATTTTATCACTTATACAAATCAATTTTACATGATTGGAGTTTCCTCAAACACTTAAACTTTTATACACGTGTCTTGCATACTCAGATATAGGTGTTTCCTGGACTTCAATTCTTGTATATTAATGGCTGTGAATGTAACAGGTTAATACACCAAGAATATTGGCCCGACTTATATGGGCTATTGCGGAGCACATAGATATAGAAGGATTGGATCCACTCCTAGCAGACGACCCAGATGATCCTCTTAATGTCATTATTTCAAATATTCGCAAGGTTCTTTTCAATGTTGACTCAACCGCAGATACAACAAATAGAGTTCAAGATGTACAGGCAGTTCTTATATCTGCTCAAAGATTGGGATCACGCCACCCTAGAGCTGGACAGTTACTTACTAAAGAGCTTGAAGAGTTTAGGACCAATGCTTTGGCTGATTCTGTAAGCAAGCACCAGTGCCGTTTGATATTGCAAAGAATCAAATATGCTTCAGGTCATCCTGATAGTAGGTACGAATGTTATGCAATTAATGTTTATTACTGCTGTCTATTCATATTGTCACCGGTCTTTATTTCATTCATGTGTTTCATCAGTTCACTCTTTCTTTTTTCCTTTTATGTGATAATTTTATTGAAATTCTTGTTTATTACCATTGCGAAATTTTAGCTGTAATGGTGCTGGTTGTAGAAAAGCTCCCTGTCATTTTATTCCTGCTCTAGTTCGTGCTTAATGGTCATTTCTAATGTAACAATGTTGTGTGACCTTTATTATCCAAATCATAGATTTAATTCATTATATTATAACTTATTGCAATTCTGTCTCTTATCATTATTATTACCTTTTCCCCAGGTGGGCTGGTGTTACAGCAGCCAGAGGTGATTACCCATTTAGCCATCACAAATTAACTGTTCAATTTTATGAAGCATCTGCTGCTCAGGATAGAAAGTTGGAAGGTTTGGTTCACAAAGCTATTTTAGAGCTATGGAGACCTGACCCCAGTGAACTAACCCTTTTGCTGACTAAAGGAGTTGATGCTACTTCACTTAAGGTTCCTCCTACTGCAAATACTTTAACTGGAAGCAGTGATCCTTGCTATGTTGAAGGTTATCATTTAGCAGATTCAAGTGATGGGAGGATAACTCTGCATTTAAAGGTCAAAGCCTCCTCAATTATATACTTCGTTCTCAATTTTTAGGGTTCCATATGGCATTTTAAAACATTTAGGCATTATATTTAAATATATATATATATATTTTTTTTTGTAATGGTCATTATTTTAGTGTGAATAATATTCCGGTAAAACCAAGTTTACAAACTCCAAAAAAAATTTGGTGGTAATTATTCTATTCAGGCATGCAATAGATTCCCAAATTCATATTTTCTTACATGAAATGCTGATGTTTATTACTTGTGCCTTGATTATTTTTCTATTGTCCTTTGATTGAAAAAAAAAAAAGGAAGGCATTATAGAATTGCTCAATAGTTTCAATTTTAATGGTAAGATTATGTAGATTGACAATGGACAAAGGATATTATTTATTTTATGGATAAATTATGTAGATCGACAATGTTTCTCATTTATTACAATTGAAAATGCTTCAGGTCTTAAATTTAACCGAGCTCGAACTAAATCGGGTGGATGTACGTGTTGGATTATCTGGTGCATTATATTATATGGATGGTTCTTCTCAAGCAGTGCGGCAGTTGCGTAATCTTGTTTCACAGGTTTGTTCTCCTCTTAACTGCGTATTCCATTCCCCGTTTGAGATAGCTATTTTGCATTTGCATCTACTTGGCTATTCTCTCCTTTTGTTTTACATGTCCAGAAATTTTTTACGGGTGTGTCTCTATTTCTGAGTAGTATGATGCCCATATGCTGTAGCCCTAATATTTTTGGACGTATGACAACATGGCCTAGCCCAAAGTTTTTTCCAGGCTAATCAAGCACGATGGACTACTGCGACCTCTAGACCATTTATTTAGTTGGTTTTGCTTGGAATTTACAATTGACTAAATTTTAGTTATATGTAATCACCCGCAGCTCACTGTTGTAATTAACATTAACTTGTATATGAAGGAGTGTGTTTGGGTTAGGACTTATTTGGTGAAAATAATTTAAGGATGTAGAAAAACTAATATGGTAACATGAAGAAAACAAATAACAAGAAAAAACCCAAACTGATTAGGGTAAAGGGGAAATGTTATTATTCTCTTAAATTACGGAAGTGATTGCAGGAGCGGTCTGTTTTGTGCAATGGACTTTGGACACCTATAGACTATATTTATTATTAAGTTGGATTTACTGGAAGTCTACAGCTAACGAATTCTATATTTGAAGAAGTCTAACAAAAGGGAAGGGAAGTATGTGTCATCACTGCCACTGGATTGGACAACTTGTTCATTTTTGTAGGATTTAAATTGTCCTGTATATAGATTTTTCATCTTAATTATTATGTAAATAATAGCTCCTTATATTTTGTTGGAGTTTGGAATGTGGACTTTCTTTTAAGTTCATGCATATCTTAAAAGGAAATATGCCAAATTTTTAGGCAAAAGATGTATTCAAACCTATGATAGTCTATTGCAAACCTTCAGACTAGTTTTTAGGACAGTGGGTTTGGAGTCCAAAGCAATTCCATTTCAATACCTGACAATTATTTTCTCAGCTAGGGGGTTGTAAAATGTTCTTGCACAAACTACTTAGTTTTTTGCTTTCCATTTATACTCTTTTACCTCTGCTTTTACGAACAAATTAAAACTATAAAAAGCTAGTCCAGCATAGGTTTAATGAGAGGTACTGTAGAGTGATGCATAGTAGATTGAACTGGACTAGGACATTCGGCTGGTTAGAGAAAAGAATGTGACAAGGATGTAGACAAACTGATGTGATGAATTCGAACAAATTAACATAACAAAAAAAAAACACAAACGGATATGGAAAATGATGTAAAACTCTGGCTCTTGAATTATGGAAGTTTTTGCAAAAGGTTTTCAGTAGTCATTTTTGTGACCATCAGAATGTATTTACTACCCCATCAACTGTGCTGAATGGGTTGGTCAGAGAGGAATGTGGGCAATTAGTTAGTTATGTTTTGAGAGGGTCTGTCAACGTGGAAGGAAAAGAATATAGAGAAGTGGTATCATGAGGAATGGGGAGTATAGCGGAAAACTTATGTAATCTTTTTCATTTATTAAATAATACACTTACCTTTTACTGTTATATTCTTTGGTTTCTTTCTAGGGAAACACTTGTAATCATTCTGACTTAGTAAATATAAATAATACCCTCACTTTATACAATTTTGTTCTCGGGTTCCTATTAGATTCATCAGAAGTTTACAGCCAGCTATTTAAGTTTGAAGAGGTCTTACAAATGATGGAATTAGGGATAGATCACCATTTTAAATAACATGATGCACAATAACATAAAATAAGAACCAACTCTAAAGATAATGTTACCCATCCTTGTAGTAGTAGCTCTTAACCTTTTCTTATTAAAAAAAAAAAAAAAAAACTCTTAACTTTCTATTTTTGACGATTTATATCTTCTTCTGTGTAGTCGTTTTTTCCTTACTTTTTGTAGTTCTTATACTCTAGTTGATTCTGTCCCCCACCAAACTTGGTTCTGCATGCCAATAATGAAGACAAGTTAGAAGGTTGCAAATTTGTGATATATGGATTATGTTCCTGCTTTTGTTATATCTTGTTAGAAATGTAAGAGTACCCAAGTTAATAGTGTACACTAGGAAGCCTAGACATGTATAAATAGAAGTAAGAGGAGGAAACTACGGGGTATTCAATTTACAAATTCTGTTAACTGTTTCGGTTGTAACTGCCTTGTGAAGGGGAATTCCCCTTGATCAATAATACTCACTCCACTATCTTTTCTTTTGTCTAATCTCTATCTATCTACTATAAATCTCAATCTTTATACCGCAATCTGTTCCGGACTATATAACATATCTTAGCAGCCTTTTAGGCATTACTACCTGATAAGTTGGAGTGTAGACCCTGGCAAGTTTGCTTCATTACTTCAAATTTTGTGCTAATTATTGATTTTAAATAGTTGTACTATTCAAGGTTTGCATTGTCTCGTTGTACACATTCTTTACTATTCTTCTATTTGCAATAGCTACTTGACCCATGTTCCTGGTGATGATGTTATCTTTTCAGGATCCAGTGCTGTGCAGTGTAACAGTTGGTGTTTCCCACTTTGAAAGATGTGCCCTTTGGGTTCAAGTGTTGTATTACCCATTTTATGGCAGTGGTGTTGTTGGAGACTATGAAGGTGACTATGCTGAGGAGGATCCTCAAGTCATGAGACAGAAGAGAAGCTTAAGGCCCGAATTAGGTGAACCCGTGATTTTGAGATGTCAACCTTATAAAATTCCATTGACTGAGCTACTTCTACCACACCAAATATCACCTGTCGAGTTTTTCCGACTGTGGCCCAGTTTGCCAGCTATTGTAGAATACACCGGTACATATACATATGAAGGGAGTGGCTTTCAGGCTACTGCAGCACAGCAGTATGGTGCGTCACCTTTCTTGAGTGGACTGAAATCCTTGTCTTCCAAGCCATTCCACAAAGTTTGTTCACATATTATCCGCACAGTGGCAGGGTTTCAGGTGAGAATTCACTGTCTTATCTTCTTTTCCTTTTTAATGTCTTTCTGTTTGAAATAGTTAAATAATGTTCCTGTTGTACCATTCCTGGAATTACCTAGTGTTTATCGATAAAGTGCTTATCATAAAGCACTTAAATATAAACTATTTGTATAATAAAGAGATAATGTGGCTGAACTGTATTTAGTTACAAGTTTTCATAAGCTATTAACTATAGCATGCAGAACTTATTGAAATAAGTTGAAAACAACATAGGAACATGTGATAACTCATAAGATGTATTCATAACCTCTCCCAAACTTTTACACAAGTTCTTATACCATAGAGAAGCTTTAATAAGTTCTTTAAATTTAAAATATGTAGCTGTCTTAAAATTTAGCGGTGTTACTATTCAATGTCTGTTCTCTGTTTGTTTTTACTTGTATACGTTTATATTTTTTTCCTGAAACAGTTAATATGGTACCTTAAGTTTGAGAAAATGACTCAGAAACATAGGATAATAAGCAATGGACAAAGTAGGGATTATATGCATTGCCTCATATGAATTTGCTGACCCTTTTGCTCCGTCCTATTCTGGAACAGTTGTGTTATGCTGCTAAAACTTGGCATGGTGGCTTCTTGGGGTTGATGATTTTTGGTGCAAGTGAAGTAAGTAGAAATGTGGATTTGGGTGACGAGACGACAACCATGATGTGCAAGTTTGTGGTACGAGCGTCTGATGCATCTATTACTAAGGAGATTGGGTCAGATCTTCAGGGTTGGTGTGATGACCTTACTGATGGTGGGGTGGAGTATATGCCTGAAGATGAAGTGAAATCGGCTGCTGCCGAGAGACTTCGAATATCAATGGAAAGGATAGCCTTGTTAAAGGCAGCCCAACCACGACCCAAGACTCCAAAATCCGACGACGAGGAAGATGAGGAAGAGGATAAAGAGAAAAGGAAGGACGGGGATGAAGATGAGAAAAAGAAGGGACCTTCAACACTATCCAAATTAACTGCCGAGGAAGCCGAGCATCAAGCACTTCAAGCAGCAGTACTACAAGAGTGGCATATGCTCTGCAAGGATAGGACCACTGAAGTTAACTAACTATTTTCCTTTTTTCTGTATTAATTTGTTATGTTGTGTTTTTTTTTTTTCTTCTTCTTTTGGGGCTTTGAGTGACGGACGAGTATATTCTTTGTAATCCCTCTTTTCTTATACAAATTAGATAGAAAGCAGACTTCGCCCAAGAAACTCCGGTATCTGAGTGTATTCTTTTGTATTATTCCCTTTCCAAATTTTTCAGGAAAGCGCTTTGTATATGTACTGTTGAGTGTTTGAGTGTATTCTTTGTATTATGTTTGAGCATTTGTTTGAAATGTCAATTTTTTGGTTAAAATGTACTTGTTATTAGCTTATAAAATCTCTCGTTATTGAATGCATTTTTTTATTTTATAATTTAACCTGTACGATGGTTTTATTAACATAAAAATTGATATGTATGAGGTGAGGTGTGATATATCAACTGCTTGAAAACACACATGCATGCCTGTGTGCTTATTCAGATTCCCCCACCCCCAGCCCAGATAAACTGTGGAAGCAACAATTGTACTTGTAAACTTGTCTCACATGATATCAGATACAAAGCTTTCATTGGTGGAGTGCTATTCCTAATTTAATTTGTTTAGGTTATTATAGATCGAAGTAATACTTTTTCTTGGCTTTCAATTTAAGTCACGCCTTGCTCACTTTCTTGTATTTCTTATTAATAAATCAGTCAGTTTAGTGCAACACTTTCTTGTATTTCTTACTAATAAATCAGTCAGTTTGCAATGAAGAACCTTGTCCCACATTACATCGAAGGACACCAATTTCATCATCATAACGGGACCCTGGTAGTTTGACCGAAGTTTCCTAACCCTTGTATTTCTGGTGATGAGAAACATGTTGATCATAACATGTGTAGATTCTCTTTCTAGGTTTAGATAAGATCACCGGTTAAAGATGGAAATTGCTCATCTCACTTTTGAAATTGCTCAAAAACATACCCCATCGGCAGTTAACTGTCGTTCGGCTTTCAAGCGTAGTTAACTACCATTGGGTATTTTTTAGATCGGTTCAATCAGTTAAAAATTGTGAAGCAATAGAGGAGAAGGCCGAGTCTCTCCTTGCCCAAGTTTACCTCCGACTATAGGGAACACAAGAAGGTAAATAGTTCAAGCAATTGCAGCAAATCACGATTACTTGCTCCAGCAGCAACAAGGTTAAGGCACTGAAGCAATCAAAGGAAGAAAAGGAGAGGTGGAAGGAATTTTTTGTTTTTTTTGGTGCTAACCTAATTTTGAAGTTCGGCTGGAAGGTAAGTAAAACCTGATAAACAATAGTTTTATTTAGGAATCAAACTCAAGTTCTCTTGAACAATTTGTCTTAGAGAAACTCATAAACACTTGAGTCTAATTGCTTAGTTATAAGGAGTTATCTTATATACTAAAATGAGCACAAAGACTGAAGTGAATGTCAAAGCCGTGATATTATTTTTTAAATTTTAACACATTCAAGAGATAACTCCTGAAGGGTAGTTTTCAGCACAAAAAAAATATTGAGAGGGCCTAAAAAGAAATTTCCCGAGATATTGACAGGGTCGTGAAGTCCTTAAGGACAATTATACTCTAAAAACAGTTTCATATAGATCTGAATCTCCTTGAAAAAAAAACTATCTCAAGGGCAAGAAGTGGACTAGGAATTGGGGTATTTTGGAAAGTTTGGTTGGGAGTGAGCATTTTTTGTTGGGAGAAGAGGATTTTTCCTAACATAAATTGGCCCCGTTTGGATTAGCTTATTTTAGAGCTTATATAAAACAGCTTATGTAAATAAATAAGTTTTTATGTATTATTTATAAGTTTTTAAGGTAGTTTATGAAAAAACAATTTATGAATATACAATTTTCGTTAGTGAAAGCTTATAAATTAAAATAAAACCTTATTTATTTACGTAAGCTATTTTTCATAAGCTCAAATCAAACGGGGCGATATTATAACAAAATAATAACAATTCATTCTAAGAAATCTATCTAAATCGTTCTAGAAATAACGTGACTCATGCATCAATGGAGATCATAATCCTTACATCATGCAGGCATATTCTATTCATTTTTGGGCCTATCTTGAGTCATACATGTGTACGAAAAATAACTAAAAACCAAATGTTTAATAGTATAGTATAAGAAAATATCATTTTCAAAGTAACCAATATAAATCAGAAATCACGTTAAATTAAAAGAGCAAAAGGGAAAGACAAATCACATAAGACACTTTTCGTCTGAAATTGCAACAAATATACGTTTTAGTCATCTGCCTCCTCTTTCTTCAGCTCAATGCCCCTGATTACATCATACAAACAAGAAACATTAAAACAATTTTGTATATTTTCCATTTATGTCCAAAATTATTATCATCAGATCCCCACATGCACATAGACCTCATTAATTATATGGAATAGTTTTTTCAATGTGTCATCTTCTAAACCTTTCACATCATCACCTTAATTCTTCAAATTCAAATTTCAACCCAAAAATAATAATGGACCCACAAATAATTAATTTCACTCTTTTGGATACAAACCGAAAAAAGTAGCAAAAAGTATTAATTACAAATTGAAATACTTTTTGGATATAACAATTGATGCTACTTTTTTTATCTACAAATTGAAATACACTATGAGATCTACTTAAGGGTGAAGATTTGCATTTCCATCATTACTATAGTGGAAGTTTAAGAAATATATGGATACCTTTTTTTTCCTACTCACATTGAGAAGATTTTTCACTTTAAATTTGTTTCATCTGTTCATTCATGTTTTTGCTTAGTTCCTATTTTAAATTCACAAAGGAGGAAAATATGTAGGCATTTTCCAACATACATAACATAACTAAATTATTAATTTTACCTTTGAGCTCTAATCCACCTTGAGAGTTGATAGAGTTGTACTGTCTCATTAGACATATGACATACAAGAAGATGTATGTTACGCGGTTTCACCACCCAAGCAAACCGCATGAATATTCCTGAATAAAGACACATACCTGCACAATTTTATTATTGTTAGAACATTTACAATATAAGTAGAAAATTAAAATCATGAGTTTAACTCAGTTGGTAGAGACAATGCATAATATATGTAAGGTTCTGGGTTCGAACCCAAATAAAATTAAAACCATAAAATTGGAGGAGAATCATAAAAGACGTGAATCCAATGCAATTTTTAGTTTCTGAATGCTGCCATGCAAAACTTCATTCATTTTTAGAGACAATTTTAAAGAATACTATAATATATATGATCATATAACAATTCTATCATATTTCATTCATTTTTAGAAATATTTTATAGCTTGTTTAATTTACCAAAAATAAAATAAATTAAATTTCTTCCCTCGAAATTCCCCCTCTCATTCTAATCTTTAGAGTCGTCAATAGATCCAATCCAATCACTATATACAAAGTCTTCACACTTTCATATATTATGCATTGTTCCTACCAACTGAGTTAAGCTCACGATAACAGTTGTAGTTGATGTCTAATTCAATAGGAAATGTGTTGAGAATTATGGAATAATAGGGATGAAGATCATAGATGTAAACAAGATAGAGAAGATATGTATATTCATGAGAAGAATATACTCATAGAAATTCATATTAAATGAATATAGATTGAATAAAAGACAAGAAATGAGTACGTGTATGGTCTTATTTATAGACTTGGGTTAACTAACCTTAAACACATAACTAATTATAACCACCTAACTAACAATTCTCTAATTTTAACTACCTTAATAACTAACTCTATCTTCCATCCAAAGTCTTCACGCTTTCAATCACATGACATTGGTTATAGTGGATGCCTAAATCAATATGACTTGTTAGATAGTATATTTGAGCACTATTTGGCCTACACAAAAGTTTGTTTAACTTGGTCAATACAAAAACCTTGTAAGACTAGCAGGATTCATTAAATTTATTATGGTTCCGGTCACGTGAAGAACAACCAACTAAACTTATGTATTTAGATGCATATAATTTTACATAATCAATTTTGGAGAAAATTTATTTATAGTTAGACAAGTTAAAACCATATTACAAGCCCATAATTTGTATAGAAGTACCACATTGCTCATATTCTCACGTTGTTATGTGTATAAATGTGAAAATAACACATAGAGGCTTAAAAC
Source organism: Medicago sativa (assembly GCF_051527215.1). NCBI lineage: Eukaryota > Viridiplantae > Streptophyta > Magnoliopsida > Fabales > Fabaceae > Medicago > Medicago sativa. Next base: position 30,776,215 of record NC_140755.1, on the reverse strand, counting down.
AAACTAGGGGAAGAACAAAGGGCCAAGTTTCACAATCGCGTATATAACAGTGGAACTTTTATTTACTCGATTGAAATCTTAGTCCATTTGATCATTCTCTATTTCGGATTTTTTTATTTATTTACTCGATTGAAATCTTAGTCCATTTGATCATTCTCTATTTCGGATTTTTTTATAAAAATTATTTACTCGATTGAAATCTTAGTTCATTTGATCATTTTCTATTTCGGATTTTTTTATAAAAAATGTGAAAACTAATTAAATATTTTTTGTTGCATATTTCCTTCATATTCTAATATTATTTTCTTTTGAATGAATTTTTTATTTTTTTCAAGTGAAATGAGTTTCCTCTTAAAGTGAACTACTGTATCGGTACGACATTCATAAAATGAAATAATTAACGTGTGTCTGCATTTTGCTTTTGTATTTTGTTTAATATATATTTTTATTATAAAATATTTATTTTGGTTTAGTTCAATTTATGTGATTTTTAATTTATATCGGAAGTATTATGTGAGGCTTTCCCTTATATCGGCATTATTTTGCAATGGTGTCGCTGGTTTTGAGGCTCCCCTTTTTATGTTATTGAAGTATGGGAAAGATAAATTTACACAAGTGCGTGGAGGTTTAGACAGAAATTTAGCTACAACTGTTTTTTTTTTTAGGGATGCTACAACTGTTCTTATTGAAAGTAAAGATGCAATCTTTTTCTTGGCTGAAAGCTCGAATGTGTAATTTTTCTTTTAGCTTTCATGACGAGTGACGGCATCCTTTACTTTGCATGGGTGTTGCCACTTAATTTCTTCTTTTGTTGTCAGACTTTTGGTTGGTGCTTGAGTTTTTAGGCACCAGTAACTTTGTACAAAATTTTTAGGTGTTTCATTCCTATCATGCCTTGTGCGGGGTGAATCGCTTTTTTTTTTTTTTTGGTTACAATGGTAAAGGAAAAAGAAAAAACAGAAGGGAGAAAGGGAGCCTAAGTTCTCAGGAACAAAGTTCCAGAGGCGTCAATCTTCAATAAAGGGCGAAGCTCATCAGGAGGCGACGTGTGGATAGACAGGCCGGCAGCAGAATTAGCTCCTAGCTTAGCAAAATAATCTGCGCATTGGTTTGCTTCTCGAAGAGTATGGTGCAGCGAGCAGTTCATCTGAGAGAGCTTGTCTTTAATATCTTGTATTAGCACAGCATGGACATGATACTTGGAAGAGTTTTCGGTTATCAGATTGAGAGACAAAAGAGAGTCTGAATAACAAGCCATCTCTGTAATTCCCATTTGAGCAGCAACAGTAAGACCGTGAAGAATGACAGACAGCTCCGCTTCTAAAATATCTGTGGAAAGAGGAAGGGAACCCGAAAATCCTAACAGGTGGAAGCCTGCGCTGTTGCGAATTAATCCCCCAAACCCTGTCCGAGTCGGAGTACCAATACAACTGCCGTCGACGTTGAGAATAGCACAATCAAAGTTACTGTTGTTCCATCTGATGTGTCTTTCGATAAAGGCAATATAATTCTGCTTGTAGAAGCAGTTTCTGATGTCATCAGCAGAATTTTGAATTTGCGAATTCAACCTGTTGAGAGACATGGCTTCATCATTCAAACACATCGCATTGCGTTGTCTCCAGACCCACCATAAGCCTGAAGCGAACAAGATTGCATTGGAGCTGTTCAGACTGTCCTTAATCCAGTCCCTGACACACATTTCCTCAAAGAAAGGGGAATCCGAGAACCCAAGAAGATGCCAAATGTTTCTAGAAAAGTGGCAGTCACGGATGCAGTGTAAAGGAGTTTCTTCGTAGTCACCGCAGCGAGTACAAGTTGGGGAGGGAGCGATATTCTTGTGGTGAAGCAGCGACAGAGTGGGAATAGACTCCTGACAAGCCAACCAAATGAAGAATTTGTATTTTTCTGGGAGTTTCTGATTCCAAATCCATGACCATGAAGTGTCAGCGTGATTTCCTTGGAGAGAGAGCAGCCACTTAAATCGACTTTTGGTAGTATAAATCCCATTTTTGTTATGTTTCCAGATGTGCACGTCTTCAATTGCGGCATTGAACTTGAAGTTGCTGTTGTTGATGAAGTCAGACACGGCAAGAGGGAGGGTGGCATATAGCGATTGGGACCTTTCCCCATCTACTGTAAAAACATCTTTGCCGGTGAGGTGAAGGTCGTGGATGTCAATGACGGGGACAAGAGACCCAAGAGGACCAAAATTACTCCAAGAGCTGAACCAAAAAGAAGAGGATCCGGATCCCGCACGCCAAGAGTAACCGCTGCTTAGCACATTCTTTGCTCGGATGATGGATGACCAAGTAGGGGAGCTGCTGCTAGTAGTGGATGCATATAATAATTTCTGACCAGCTGAATATTTATCCGAGAAAAGGTTTACCCAAAGCTTGTTGTTTTTCTGAATCAAATCCCAAACCAACTTCCCAAGAAGACAAGTGTTTGCCTCCCTTGCTGCTCTAATACCCAAGCCTCCAAGATGTTTAGGTTTAGCTATTTTTTTCCAACCAACTAAGTGACCCCTTTGTCATTGGCACCTTTCCAAATAAAATTACGGGTTGTTTGATCAATATTGTCACAAATACTTTGGGGGAGCCAATTAATTTGCATGTAATAAGTTGGGATGGAAGAAAGGACAGAAGTAGCTAACGCCAATCTACCGGGTCTATTAAGAAGTTTATTTTTCCACGAAGCAAGCCTAGTCTGCATTTTCTCAATAATAAAATGAAAATCACTTCTCTTCGGACGCCCTTTTAGGATAGGGAATCCCAAATATTTATCCAGAGATGTAGTGCTTCGGATACCAGATATGTTAGTAAGATTAGTGATTTTCTGATGAGGAATACCTGACGAATAGAAAGCTCTAGATTTGGAGAGATTGATCTTGAGGCCAGAAGCTTGACTGAATCTCTCAAAGAGGTCCTTTATGAATCTGATTTGAGAATTTTTTGCTTTGGTGAATAGGAGGACGTCGTCCGCAAAAAGGAGATGAGAGATCTGAGGGCTGGTTGCAGACATCCGGATAGGCTCCCAATCGTTTTGAGAGACGGCATTGTTGGTAGCAAGAGATAATTTTTCCATGCAAAGAATGAAGAGGTACTGAGACAAAGGGTCACCTTGTCGAAGGCAATGAGTTGGTTTGAAAGGAGGCAATTTGTTTCCATTCCAAAGTACGGAGAATGTTGAAGAGGTGACGCAATGCATGATGAGCTTAATGGTGGCGCTAGGAAATCCAAAATCTTGAAGGCAAGAGTTAAGGAACTCCCAGTTGACATTATCAAAAGCTTTCTCAAGATCAAGTTTGAAAGCAACATAGCCTTTTTTCCGCTTAGATCTCCGCATGAAGTGCACAATTTCCTGCAAAACAATAGAGTTGTCAGAAGTGCCCCTACCTGGCAGAAAACTGCTTTGGTAGGGACCAATAATATTATTCAGGATAGGTCTGAGCCGGTGGACAAGAACTTTGGTGATGATTTTGTAAGTTATATTGCAGAGGCTGATTGGTCTAACATCTTTGTAGGTTTTAGGTGTGTCAAGCTTAGGGATAAGGGCAATGAGGGTATCGGCTATGGAAGGGTCAAAAGAACCAGTATGAAAGGCTTTAGAGATTAACTGGAAAATATCTTCTCCCACAATGTGCCAGTATTGTTTGAAGAAGATGCAGTGAAAACCATCCGGGCCAGGAGATTTGTAGGGTTTCATGGAGTTAAGAGCTGCTGATACTTCTTCTTTGGTAACAGGTTTAGTGAGAGCATTCTTGCTATCATCGTCGATGGTGGGGTGGGGGCCAACATTGAGGTTGCGGTTTAGATGGTGATTGTCGCTGCAAAAAAGGTTCTTAAAGAATCTTTAGGCTTCTTCTTGGAGGATGGTAGTGTCGGAGGACCATATACCATTCGGGAGCTGAAGTCTGTGGATTCTGTTTCTTTTCCTTCTAATAATGGTCTGAGCATGGAAGAAGGAGCTATTTTTATCACCGAATTTGACCCAATTCTCCCTTGATTTCTGGTACCATAACATTTCTTCTTGAAAGACGATGTGGTTGTACTCTTGTTGGAGCTCTTTTTCAAGAAGAGAATGTCTGAGAGAGTCAACTCTTTCTAGATAGCTTTGGATGCCTTTAAGACGGCTTTCAATATGCTTTTTTCTTTTGAAGATGTTACCAAAGACCTCTTGATTGAAAGAGATGGAATTTTCTCTAACATTATTGAGAGCAAGAGTAGTGTTATGATTAGAAGAATTCCAAGCTCTACTTACCACATCTGCATATTCTTCATGATCAATCCATGCTGCTTCGAATCGGAAGGGTCTAGGGCCCCTAGCAAGGGGGAGGCCACCAAAACGAAGGAGGAGAGGATTATGGTCGGAGTGTAATCTGCAGAGCACTTCCACAAAAGCTTCCGGGAAAGAAAGCCTCCAGTTAATGTTAGCCATGCCTCTGTCGAGCTTCTTCGAAAGGATGCGGAGACCGTTATGGTTGAAGTGCCAAGTGAAGCGGGCTCCCGTAGTAGTAAGGTCTAATAAATTACAGTCATTCATAAGGTTGGATAGAAGGGCTGCTCTTGTGTGGTTGAAAATTCCCCCTCTTTGATCACTAGGGAGGATTGTTTCATTGAAATCACCTATCAACACCCATGGGCTAGTTATAGAATGGTTGAGGTTAGAAAGATAGTTCCAAAAGGGGGTTCTCATAGTGGGATTGGGGCTAGCATAAACGCAAGTGCAGGTTGTAGTGGCCGCGCCAATGCTTATAGTGAAGGTTATGGAGTAAGGATTGTGGTCAATTATGGTGGAAGTTGTATTGTCTGCTGAATGCTTGAGGAGCCAGATACCTCCAGAGTGACCATTAGCTTCGACGATGTGCTCCGGAGTATAACCATTATTAGTCCAGAAGGTGGATAATTTGGCAAAAGGAACATGAGTCTCAAGTATGGCAAAAAAGGAGGGTCTGTACTTGCGCATCAACTCTTTCAAATGTCTTTTAGCTTTACTGTTTAGAGCCCCTCTTATGTTCCAAGAGAGGATATATATATCTAAGAGAGCTTCCATTGAAAGATGGACAAAAAGAAGCTGGAGAGGGAGACTAAGAAACCATGTCTTCCTCCCTAGAGTTGGAAGTTTCCTGGCCATCATCACTGACTGCAATATCAGTGTCATCAAGCATTTCAGACTGGGAAATAGGAGCTATAACAGTGTTATCTTTGGTCAGAGTGTTTGAATTGGGTGGCGAAAATGTGGAAAGATCAGAAGTGGAATTGAGGTTTGTGTCGAGGGTATTTTGGTCAGGATTTAATTGTTTCATATGGTACACGTGATCAGGCTTGTAAGTTTCAGATGAGGGGGATTTGGGAAGAGACATGTCCTGATTTTTTTGGGTGGGGACAGGTTCAGGAGTAATGATGGCTTTATGATTGCTTGTGGGTTTGCGCAAAAGGGTGATAGGGATTGGTACATGTATTTCTTCTTGTCTGCGTCTTTTGGGCACATAACTGCTACTCCCACGTGTGCTATCAGTAGTTTTGGGCCATTGAGGAATTCTTTGTGTAGGTGGGTCCAGTTTTGTGAGGTTGACCGTAGAAGACAAAGCTTGGAATCTGTTTGGTTTGTGTGTAACGGTATTGGACAGGGCATTGATTGTGTTATGATTGTTTGATTTCTTTTTCCTAGAGACCACCAACCAGTCACCGTGCAGCAATTGAATATCATCATTGTTGTTGATAATATTCCCTTTTTCAGATGATGTCTCTTTAATTCCAGCATTTAATGCATTTCCGTTTTGGTCTGCAGCCAATGATTGCAATTTAATTGTTTCCGGTTCAGGGTGGGTCGGGGTGGCAATTTGTTGGGTCGGGTTGGACTTGTTTGTAGCTTGGTCATCGGCAGTTTGGTGGTTTTGGGTCGCCGGTTTAGTAGCAGGTAATTTCGAGCAGCAATTTCTCCCTAGATGACCGTAGCATCCGCAGTTGGTGCAAATTAGGTGTAGTCCTTCGTATTGGACCTTGTACCAGTGCCCGTTGACCCATATCTTCCCCACCACAGGAACAGTAAGATCAATTTCCACGCATGCACTGGCAAATTTACCTCTTTCAACTTTTAAAGTGTTTGTGTCCACCTTTATGGGCCGGCCTATTGCTGTTGCCATGGCAAGAAGAAAGCTTTCATCATAATACACAAGGTTTAATCCAGGGAAATGTACCCATACCACAGTGCGATCGACCTTGGCATTTGGTGAAGCAAATTCAGGAGACCAATGGGTGACGGCCAGACAGTGATCAAAGATTAGCCAAGGTCCTCCAGTGATGACTTTCTCTTTGTCCGCAGCTTGATCGAATTTCACCATAAAAAAACCATTGTCATTATCCATGATGTCAAAGCCTCCTTGTAGCTTCCATGTTTTTTGGAGACGTTCTTTCATGGTATTGTAACCAAGGCTTTTTCCCAACAGCTTCACAACCAATGCGTCTTTCCATGGTGTGCACAATTCTTGAAAAACTTGTGGCTCGATAAATATTTTCGGTAGGAGACGGTTTCCATCTTGTAACTCAATTCGAACGAGTTTCTTCTCGATCATGTCTTCTTTCTCACGAATTGGAATTTCTTGGGTAGTTTCTAGTAGTTTGTCTCGAAAGGATGGCTTGTGGGGTGAAGGCTTAGGTAGATCGGGTGGCTTTTTGGTTTGTTGCATGTTGGTTACACTATGTGCAGAGAACACGAAGTCAGAGCTCATGTTGGTTCTTTTTCTAGTCTTATATATATATCTGTAAAATATGCGGGGTGAATCGCTTTTGTGTTAGTAATATATTCCATTTTGGCTTGTTAAAAAAAAAATAAAACAGAAAAATATTTAGCAATACAAAACTGGAAGGATTTAATTATTGATGTTTCAATATCATATGACACAGGAAATTAAAAAGGAACAAGTCAGTGAAAGGTTTGGTAGAGGGGATTGAGAAGGTGACTGACGGTTGATGAAGGGGTAGGAATAACCTACGAACCACAAACACTTTTTGGATTAGACGTGTTTCAGTGTTGGTCACGACACGTGTTCGACAACGACATGACACCGACACTTGTAATTACACTGAATTATGTGATTTTTTCAAATTATTAGCTGTGCTAGTGTATCAGTAACCGTGTCGTGTCCAGTGTATACAGAAAGCGTAGTAAAAAAATTGAATGACTTAACGTGAATGATATTACGTGACAAAAAATGATGAGATGTCAACGCTATTATTTGAAAATCTAATCTAGTCAATTATAATAGATAAATGGGGAACTTGTTTTTTACTCAAAATTTACTTACTTCACATAGTATTTTTCCCTTTTGTTGGCCAACTTTTTTACAGTATATTTTGGATTAGATAAGTTTTTTTTATTTCTATAAAAATATTATATTCTTTTACTCCAATTAAAAATTTTCTTCAAACAATAGTTCTTCAAATGTATTCAATCAATATTGTTTGTCTCCTTTAAACAAATTCATTAGTCTCCTTTTAACCAATGGTCTGGAATTCAAAAATGTCATCCAGCTTCTGGATTTTAAAAATCGAATGGAGTGTTTTGGCCATTTTAACTAGGATTTTTACTAATAATTCTAAAATCCGAACAGAACAAATACTTTGAACTTTAGGATCTGAACACCTCTTTTACATGTTTCGAACTCCTCTTGTGCCAAAAAATTATGAGAAAAATTTGAAATTTTGTTTTGTCACAAGAGGGATTTGAATCTTGTAAAAGAGGTGTTCAAATCCTAAAATTTGAATATTTAAAAACACATGTTTCTGTTTGGATTATAGAATCCAATTAGGTAAAAATCTAGAGAAAAAAAAAGTTAGTCCCGGTTCAACCGTGGCTAATGCGACCATAGCTTAAAAAAATTCTCTATAAAGATAGTGGAAAAACCCATTCGAGAGTCTATAATTCAAAATTTTGGGGGGATTTTTAGAATTTCAAAGGATGCACAAGATACATGGAGGGGGAAAAGAAATTCACAAATTGTTCTTGTTGTAAAACAGCCTATTAAACCAAAGGGCCCAAACAGTGTAAACAAATGCTAGGAAATCTGCTCTTTACCCAAATGGATTTGTTCATTCCCAAAGTAAATGATCAAAATGCCCCTGCGTGAGTTAAGTTACGCAAAGATTTACACAGGATTTACACTAGCGTGAGTTAACTCACGCTGAGATTTGCATTAGCGTGAGTTAACTCACGCAGGGGCATTTTGGTCATTTTCTTGGGAATGAGCAAATCTATTTGGGTAAAGAGCATAATTCAAATGCTAGCTCAAAAATGTGTAATGATTTGTGATATTAAACATCCTTTTTTTTTTCTACGCCATTTGGTCAATAATATTTAAAAATATGGTATAATATTTTTAACAATGAAAATGGTTTAATTCAATTATATTTTTTACAATGAAAATGGTATAATTCAATTAAATAGACAGTTAATTTAATTCATGGTCAATTATAGTTAATTCAATTATATGATTAACCATAATTTTCAGCGTGATCTAAATTAACAATATATTCAACTGAATTAACTATATAAATATACACATGAAATAAATTAATTTTATATCGTAGGTGTCTAAAAAATCAAGTCTATCACATTTTTTGCATTTCTATATAGTTGTAAATAATTAATTTTATCACAGATGAATATACACATAAATACATTTTCATATCTTTCATAGTCTCGTTCTCATGTTGGTTGGCTAAGATTTGAAGCCTAAATCTCCTTTTCAAATTCCTTCCAATATCTCAACTTAAGCCATGTCTTAAAAGGATTATTGAATTAACGATGATGAAATAAGTTAATAAAAATTTATAACCTGTAGTCATATTGACAGATATTGTTTCCGGTGGTTTCTGAATGTCCACTACTGCCTGACAACAATAGAAGAGTGATTGAGATGAAGTAAATTTTGCAACTTAATTGAAAATAAGTGTAGCTAGGTATATACAAAAAGTATTCAAACTCATAAAAAGATTTGAAGGTTAGTAAAAATGGAAAGTCAAAGAGATAAAGAGGCAAAAGTTGGTGATGTGAGCCAAGACTAGTGATGCAAAGTTACATTTGTCCATTGAATTGACAATCGGGTACTTGAGATGTTTGTGATTTGTGTATGTTTTTTATGTCATCTATTCATGAAAGTTGATGTTTCCACCTGTGAGATTGCTAAAAAAACTTATCTGGCGATGGTTAGCTGCCGATATGCCTTATTCCATGACAGTTAATTGCCGAAGTGATATTTTTTAAGCTTAGATCCGACGGCAGTTAACTGTCGATAGAGTAAATATGTAATTTCTTGGTGTTTCATAGCAAATGCTGGAGTGGGAACATCAACTTTCTCGATTTATTGACCATGAGGTATCTATAAACAAAATTTACAATTTTAAAAAAAAAAAATAGTTGAAAATTGTACCGCAATAGGAAGGCTCCAGTTGAATGTAGGACCCCAAAAATGAGTTGTTTTGGGACCAATTGGACTGTTCCAAAACGACCTGAGGATGTTCATTTTTGTAGCCTGCAGAGTGGTACAACAATCAAATATCAAATTTACTTCTACTTTAACATGCTAGTACTTGCTGGAATTTTCAAAAATGTTCTTGTTATGTTCTTACTATATATATTCTAATAGTTAATTACTTCATTGATTCTCCATTTTTGTGTTCCTCTTTGGATAAAATGAAGCAGCCTTGTATAAAATGAAAAGTACAAGCCTACCAAAAAATAAAAGAAGATTCATACCTGCAAAATATGATATGATTTAGCACCTTAATTCAGGCTATCTTCTTGATTGATATTTTGCTTTAAATTCAAAATGAATTGCAACAGCATCTGCTCTATCTAAATCACATAAGTACAGCCAGGAAGAAAATCGTATCGTATCAATCAAGATATGCAAGTTTATTTATTTAACTTATCAGTTTCATAATAATTGAATTTGGGATAAAATTACCAAACTATCCTATATTATTATATGTTACTCCATTTGTCTTGTATAAAGCCTCATTTTTACGTATTCAAGTATATTATTAAAAAAGTTGTCAAAAAAAAAGTATATTATTAAAAAATTTGTCAAAAAAAAAAGTATATTATTAAAAAGAAGTTGAAATCCAATTTAATTTCTCTGAAAAATGGTATGCAAATAATTTTGAATTTTTTTCAATTAAAAAAAAATATTGAATTTCTGCCAAAGATAATTGGAGTTATAAAATAGGGTTAATATGTGTTTACCCCCCTGTAATTTGGGCGAGTTCCGGTTTTTCCCCCTGTAAAAAATTTTGTTAAAATTCAGACCCTGTAATTTGAAGATTCCGTCGAAAACCCCCTGGTCGAATCTGGCACACGCCAGGTGCTGATGTGGCGTGTCACGTCACCTTTTTATGATGACGTGGCACGCTGACTATATAATTATTTTATTTTTTATTTTTTTATATTGTACATGTGGCATTTTTTATTTTTTTTATTAAAAAAATATTTTTTACAGGGGGGAAAACCGGAACTCGCCCAAATTACAGAGGGGTAAACACATATTAACCCTATAAAATAAGACACATTAGTTCCGTGGTTAGAGACGAGTTCGTCCAAACGTTTGTTGAGGCAAAATTGATTTTGAACAAAAGGCCTTTATAAAAGTTTATTTTATTTAAGTGTAAAAATTGAAAGTTGAAATTATTTATTTTGCATATATATACTACACTGTAATTAACAATTTTATTCAGTGGTTAAATTCATCAAATAATGTATTTTTTTAAACAAACCAAAATGATATATAATAACACATCGGAATACACTAGTGTAATTAACAATTTTATTTAGTGGTTAAATTCATCAAATAATGTATTTATTATAGTAAATATATAGAGTTATTTTTAACAGAAGGATATTTTTTAATCAAATAACTAAGTAACTAAAAATTTATTTATAAAATGATAAGTAAAGTGTCTACGATTCAAATCTCAAAACCTTATATAACTAAAAATTTATTTATAAAATAAATAAGTAAAGTGTCTAGGATTCAAATCAGAACCATATATATTTTGCTACGTCTAATACTGATGTGATGCAGAAGGATGATGCATGGCTAAATGATTGAACAGTGTTTTTATTTATTTATTTTTTTACATCCTTATCCGGCATATATTATATGCAAAATGTCCTATCATTGCACGTGAAATATGTGTCAGAGCAAATGGATATCCAACCACTTTGAACAAATAATTTTTTTTTTGAACAGGGACCTTCAATTTAATTTGACCGCTTTGTGTATAATATTAGAAAATTGATGTTCACACATTAGAGAAGGCTGGGACACACATGTAAAATACGATTTTGCCCCCTCGGCAGTTAACTGCCGAGGAATTCAAAATGCGGCTGCAGTTAACTGCCGAAGAATTCCTCGGTAGTTAACTGTCGAAGAAATCATTTATGCAGACAGCAGGTCCTGCATTAATGCTAACCCTTACCAAGCCGTTTTTAGGCCAGTTTTGACCTGTAATTTCACCAGAGCATTTCCATAGGCAATTCAAATTATACAACAATGAAACTCGGTCATAAACAAGAAAAATACAATATCTTTTACATATGTCCATAATTAAATCAAACCGACATTTGGTTCAAACCACACAAAAGTTTGAAATTCATCAAAACGGAACATAGTGTCCATAATCAAACAACACATTACAAGTCATTACACATCATTACACATCATTAAATTAAATCCCTAATTACATTCATTACAATTGCATATGGAACAAACATATATATATAATACATTATTTTCCACCATATTCCTAAACATAAATCCGACGTCACTATCGTCTTTAATAAGCCAAGGCATATAGCTTACCGTTTTCCATGTGAATTCATCTCTATCTTCTCCTAGGTCTATCATTGGCATTAGAGCAGACAAGTGACGTGTATATTGATTTTCACCAAGATGCTCAAAATAAGTGTTAAGTTGTGTCTTCAAATCATCAATAGAGTCCGTCGGTGTTATCATAACCTTAACCGTCTTTTTAAACGAGCAATACCTAACACGACCTTCAATTCTTGCAACCTTTGACATGTTTCACTTGACAAAAGCTTTAACAAAATAATCATAGATTAGAACAAAATTAAATGGAATGTAATAACGAATAAATCAAATGCGTAAACATTAATAAGCTATAAATAAGTATTACACTAGTTTCAAGTAAATAAAAGTCATATTATCATATATATCAATATCAATTACATAATGTTACTTATATATTGGCCACAAAAAATTGGCATTACAATTTTGACCCCAAAATATACGTCGGTGTAATTTCTACCAAAAAAAAAGGACTAACACCGACAAAAAAATCCCTTGTTAAATGCCAAGTGATTGGAGAAGATCAAGTGACATAAAATCTTCCTCATCTTCCGCAATAACTTCAAATTGTTGCTTTGGTTTTTCGGGAGTGTCCAACAAAATAGGCGCCGCTTTGTTTGATTCCTATTGTGGTTTTGGCGGTTTGTTTCCACTTTCAATAGCCATGAGCTTTCGGAACAACTCATGTTGATCCAAATACTCATCTTCCCAAGTCACCGCATCTTGTTTCTTGTGATTGTGCCACTCCGTAGATGATGGAGGTAGTGGACAACCATTCCTCAAGTAAATAAGCACAAAGTGATTAGGAATTACCCCAAGGCACATGATGGGAGTTTTTTGCTTACCCGGCGGTGGTGGCCCTCTTAGTGGAAAAAAAGATTCCGAGTTACCAAGTTCAAGATTTGTCAACACAACCACACACCTTTTGTAATAATTGGCAACAATGTGCCCCATGTCCGGAAAAGTCAACCACTTATCAACAAGATGTGCACAACTTTTTGTATTTGCGGGAGGATGTAAGCCATTTAAAATGTAGTTATAACGATCCTCACCCGCAAATACTTCAACATAATCATCTCTATGATCTTTTAATTCTTGAATAAGATGTGTACGAATCATGAGATGATTTTGTTCGGTTAAGCCTATGAACTCGGCTATAGCCCGGAATCCACAATGTCCATCGCCAATAACATCCACCACTTTTTCAATAAATGGAAGCATGAAGCGTGGCATATAATCAATAGGCCTCATAACCGGGATAGCCTTAGGCTTTGGATACCGAGAAGGTGGTGGAAGTGGGGAAATTGGTGCTTTACCAAGACGAGCACCTTTTTTCCTTTTATATGATGATGTTGTTGGTGATGGTGACGGTTGACTATCCGGATTTTGGGAATCAACAACCTCCCAAGAAGAAGGGATCCGGCTAGTGGATGTAATTCTTCCTTTAGACCTCGCAATGTCCACTTTTTTCTTGGCTCCCTTGGTTGTTGCTTTTTGTGGTGGTGGAGACATCATGGTGGTTTCAGGAAATGCCAATTGCCGCAAAGCCTCCTTGACTTCAAGCTTCATTTGGAAAGGGAGTTTCTTGAGACGTTCTACAATACCCTTCAACTCATCATCCACCGAAAAACCAAGTTCATTACTTTCTTCTCCCATGCGTAACCTTTGCCAATGGTGGTGTATCTCATCCAATAAAATTGGCTTTTCTTCAAGGAGTTTAGTTGCAATTTCGCATGCACATGGTAAGCCGTAAGATGTCCTTTGAACACAACCACAAATTTACTTGTTCATGCACAACGTTTCCCTACAACGTGACTCTTCCATAGCAATGTTGTCCAAAGCATATCTAGACACATGACCACCTAAGCTGGAGTACAAAGTGACATCTTTGAATCTATGTTCCAACACGGTAACGCTCTGACCAAAGGCTATTTGTATCGCAGTGTGTTGAAGCAACAACATGTTATGTATTTTCTCCCAACAAGTACCCAAATCACCCACACTATTGTCCAAATATTTCTTCACCAAAGCATGAGCCGATTCTACCCTATTGGTGGATCTACAACCAAGATGCAACACACGGTCTGTTCATACCCTCACTATTTTCTCCTTCACTTCATTCAAGATGGTCATGGCATAGGCTAGGAAAGGTGGGAAATCACTACAAGCATCTTGGAACTCCACTAATGCATTTGCATATAACTCTTGAGTGGACGATTCAACCATATCTTTCCATGCCCTCATGATCTTCTTGACAACATCGCGATTACTCACCTCTTTCCCATCCTTTTTTCCCATAGGATATTTACAATCTAAGACGCACCTTTGTTTAACATTTGCTTGCACATGAAAGTAACAATTCATACCATAACTTTTCGGGAAAACAATTCCAACCGCTTTCATCAAAGACCCATCTCTGTCGGTAACAATCACCTTAGGCATATTCATCTTTGAAGTAAGAAGTTTACGCAACATTTTTAAAACCCAAACAAAGTTTTCCTCTTTCTCATGCATCAAGAATCCAAACCCAACCGAATATGTCAAATCGGTTGAAGTTACCCCAACTACCTCAAACATTGGCATCTTATACAAGTTGGTTTTGTAGGTGGAGTCCATAACCAAAACCGTTGGAAAATTGTTAAACAACTTAACGGATGTTGGATGAGCCCAAAAGATATCTTCGATTGTATTACTTTCACCATGTGTTCTTGAGTAATAAGTATAGTTGTGCTCCTCCAACTTCGAGATTAGATATTGCAACGGCTTCTTGTCACCTCTATTTGCCTTCCATATTTTTTGACGTTCATTGTACACTTGCTTCACATTTGTCATGCAATGTGGTCTTTTGTTCTTCAAGTGTATCAAAATATTTCTTGGAAGCATCTTGCTCTTGGTCAAGTCATGTACAATCTTCTTGTCATCCTCCTTTAATCTACCGGCAAGAATGTGTCCTTCTAAAGCCGGCTCCATCGCATGGTTGTGAACTCCATTAAGAATGTTCAATCCCCATTCCTTTGTTTGCGTACTTTGATATCCACTAATCATGAACAAGCACCCGCATTTTCTTGAGCCCGTTGTCGCATGCTTTGGTTTTTTTTAGGCACTTTGTGAGCTCCACTCCTTTCACACACTAGGCGCAATATTGGATGGATCAAGCTTGATCTTTGTGTAACAATTGTAAATCCCGCCTTATTTGCTTGACAACGTACCCACCCAAGCAATTCTTCTCTATCTTGAAACTTAATGTCGTCAGAAAAAAACCTAGCCGTGTCCACTTCGTGGGCTTGAAGTGGGACGACACCGGGGCTAACATATTTAGAAGCTTCAACATGGATGGAAGCTCCATCAATGTTTGGTTTGACTTCAACCTTAGGCGGCTTGACATCTCCGAAAATTTGGACAAAATTACGTTTTGTCTCTCCCGAAACATCTTCCGCGTTCTCGGTCATTACTATAATTAAACAACACATAAATATGAATTAACAACTAACTAATGCATAAACATCAATGCCATAATGAACTAAAACAAAAAAAACAAAAAAAACAAAGAAATTTTTTTTTTGAAAAAATGGCAGTAGCTGCCATTTTTTCGTCCTTCAAAATTTTCCTAAGTGTTCCTCGGTACTTAACTACCGAGGTTTCCCTCGGCAGTAAGCTACCGAGGTTTTCCTCGGCAGTAAGCTACCGAGATTCCCCATGACAGTCTTACGTGACTGACGTTGTAAACCAACATGACAGTGTAATATATACAAAAAATAAACCGAATAAAATGCACAATACCTATTTTTTTACGTCAAAAGTGTGTTGAATCATCCTAGGCTTGATGTTTGAATCATTTGGGGGAAGATTTGTTAGAAAAAAATTATTGGATTTGGGGGGAATGGATGAGTTTGATATGGAAGTTGATGAAAATAATGTGTAGGGGAGCAGGTTTCCTGTTTCATCTGACGAAAATAATACTCGGCAGTTAACTACCGAGGAAATCCTCGGCAGTTAACTGCAGCCGGATTTCAAATTCCTCGACAGTTAACTGCCGAGGGGGTAAAAGGGTATTTTACATGTGTGTCCCAGCCATATGGAATGTGTGAACAGCAATTTTCATAATATTAAGGATTAAGGATCATTTTGATTTCTGAAAGTATAACGTATAGTAAGAATAGTCTTTAAATGTATCGAAATTTTAATATTATCTATGATTGTGAAATTCTATAATCAAAATAGTTTTTCATCTTAATTTTTTTTATTAATATTATCATATTAGTACCTCAGTATACTTACTTACTTATTATCATAGCATCTTTAATCAAAGTTTGATTGTGCATTAACTCAATATTCTTTAATCAAAACAGTCTGAGTTTAATCTTTGATTGTGCAATGTTTTAGGAAAATTGTTGTTCACACATTAGAGAAGGTTGGGACACACATGTAAAATACGCTTTTGCCCCCTCGGTAGTTAACTGCCGAGGAATTTGAATTCCGGCTGCAGTTAACTGCCGAGGAATTCCTCGGTAGTTAACTGCCGAGGAAAGCATTTATGCAGACAGCAGGTCCTGCATTAATGCTAACCCTTACCAAGCCGTTTTTAGGCCAGTTTTGACCTGTAATTTCACCAGAGCATTTCCATAGGCAATTCAAATTATACAACAATGAAACTCGGTCATAAACAAGAAAAATACAATATCTTTTACATATGTCCATAATTAAATCAAACCGACATTTGGTTCAAACCACACAAAAGTTTGAAATTCATCAAAACGGAACATAGTGTCCATAATCAAACAACACATTACAAGTCATTACACATCATTACACATCATTAAATTAAATCCCTACTTACATTCATTACAATTGCATATGGAACGAACATATATATATAATACATTATTTTCCACCATATTCCTAAACATAAATCCGACGTCGCTATCGTCTTTAATAAGCCAAGGCATATAGCTTGCCGTTTTCCATGCGAATTCATCTCTATCTTCTCCTAGGTCTATCATTGGCATTAGAGCAGACAAGTGACGTGTATATTGATTTTCACCAAGATGCTCAAAATAAGTGTTAAGTTGTGTCTTCAAATCATCAATAGAGTCCGTCGGTGTTATCATAACCTTAACCGTCTTTTTAAACGAGCAATACCTAACACGACCTTCAATTCTTGCAACCTCTGACATGTTTCACTTGACAAAAGCTTTAACAAAATAATCATAGATTAGAACAAAATTAAATGGAATGTAATAACGAATAAATCAAATGCGTAAACATTAATAAGCTATAAATAAGTATTACACTAGTTTCAAGTAAATAAAAGTCATATTATCATATATATCAATATCAATTACATAATGTTACTTATATATTGGCCACAAAAAATTGGCATTACAATTTTGACCCCAAAATATACGTCGGTGTAATTTCTACCAAAAAAAAAGGACTAACACCGACAAAAAAATCCCTTGTTAAATGCCAAGTGATTGGAGAAGATCAAGTGACATAAAATCTTCCTCGTCTTCCGCAATAACTTCAAATTGTTGCTTTGGTTTTTCGGGAGTGTCCAACAAAATAGGCGCCGCTTTGTTTGATTCCTATTGTGGTTTTGGCGGTTTGTTTCCACTTTCAATAGCCATGAGCTTTCGGAACAACTCATGTTGATCCAAATACTCATCTTCCCAAGTCACCGCATCTTGTTTCTTGTGATTGTGCCACTCCGTAGATGATGGAGGTAGTGGACAACCATTCCTCAAGTAAATAAGCACAAAGTGATTAGGAATTACCCCAAGGCACATGATGGGAGTTTTTTGCTTACCCGGCGGTGGTGGCCCTCTTAGTGGAAAAAAAGATTCCGAGTTACCAAGTTCAAGATTTGTCAACACAACCACACACCTTTTGTAATAATTGGCAACAATGTGCCCCATGTCCGGAAAAGTCAACCACTTATCAACAAGATGTGCACAACTTTTTGTATTTGCGGGAGGATGTAAGCCATTTAAAATGTAGTTATAACGATCCTCACCCGCAAATACTTCAACATAATCATCTCTATGATCTTTTAATTCTTGAATAAGATGTGTACGAATCATGAGATGATTTTGTTCGGTTAAGCCTATGAACTCGGCTATAGCCCGGAATCCACAATGTCCATCGCCAATAACATCCACCACTTTTTCAATAAATGGAAGCATGAAGCGTGGCATATAATCAATAGGCCTCATAACCGGGATAGCCTTAGGCTTTGGATACCGAGAAGGTGGTGGAAGTGGGGAAATTGGTGCTTTACCAAGACGAGCACCTTTTTTCCTTTTATATGATGATGTTGTTGGTGATGGTGACGGTTGACTATCCGGATTTTGGGAATCAACAACCTCCCAAGAAGAAGGGATCCGGCTAGTGGATGTAATTCTTCCTTTAGACCTCGCAATGTCCACTTTTTTCTTGGCTCCCTTGGTTGTTGCTTTTTGTGGTGGTGGAGACATCATGGTGGTTTCAGGAAATGCCAATTGCCGCAAAGCCTCCTTGACTTCAAGCTTCATTTGGAAAGGGAGTTTCTTGAGACGTTCTACAATACCCTTCAACTCATCATCCACCGAAAAACCAAGTTCATTACTTTCTTCTCCCATGCGTAACCTTTGCCAATGGTGGTGTATCTCATCCAATAAAATTGGCTTTTCTTCAAGGAGTTTAGTTGCAATTTCGCATGCACATGGTAAGCCGTAAGATGTCCTTTGAACACAACCACAAATTTACTTGTTCATGCACAACGTTTCCCTACAACGTGACTCTTCCATAGCAATGTTGTCCAAAGCATATCTAGACACATGACCACCTAAGCTGGAGTACAAAGTGACATCTTTGAATCTATGTTCCAACACGGTAACGCTCTGACCAAAGGCTATTTGTATCGCAGTGTGTTGAAGCAACAACATGTTATGTATTTTCTCCCAACAAGTACCCAAATCACCCACACTATTGTCCAAATATTTCTTCACCAAAGCATGAGCCGATTCTACCCTATTGGTGGATCTACAACCAAGATGCAACACACGGTCTGTTCATACCCTCACTATTTTCTCCTTCACTTCATTCAAGATGGTCATGGCATAGGCTAGGAAAGGTGGGAAATCACTACAAGCATCTTGGAACTCCACTAATGCATTTGCATATAACTCTTGAGTGGACGATTCAACCATATCTTTCCATGCCCTCATGATCTTCTTGACAACATCGCGATTACTCACCTCTTTCCCATCCTTTTTTCCCATAGGATATTTACAATCTAAGACGCACCTTTGTTTAACATTTGCTTGCACATGAAAGTAACAATTCATACCATAACTTTTCGGGAAAACAATTCCAACCGCTTTCATCAAAGACCCATCTCTGTCGGTAACAATCACCTTAGGCATATTCATCTTTGAAGTAAGAAGTTTACGCAACATTTTTAAAACCCAAACAAAGTTTTCCTCTTTCTCATGCATCAAGAATCCAAACCCAACCGAATATGTCAAATCGGTTGAAGTTACCCCAACTACCTCAAACATTGGCATCTTATACAAGTTGGTTTTGTAGGTGGAGTCCATAACCAAAACCGTTGGAAAATTGTTAAACAACTTAACGGATGTTGGATGAGCCCAAAAGATATCTTCGATTGTATTACTTTCACCATGTGTTCTTGAGTAATAAGTATAGTTGTGCTCCTCCAACTTCGAGATTAGATATTGCAACGGCTTCTTGTCACCTCTATTTGCCTTCCATATTTTTTGACGTTCATTGTACACTTGCTTCACATTTGTCATGCAATGTGGTCTTTTGTTCTTCAAGTGTATCAAAATATTTCTTGGAAGCATCTTGCTCTTGGTCAAGTCATGTACAATCTTCTTGTCATCCTCCTTTAATCTACCGGCAAGAATGTGTCCTTCTAAAGCCGGCTCCATCGCATGGTTGTGAACTCCATTAAGAATGTTCAATCCCCATTCCTTTGTTTGCGTACTTTGATATCCACTAATCATGAACAAGCACCCGCATTTTCTTGAGCCCGTTGTCGCATGCTTTGGTTTTTTTTAGGCACTTTGTGAGCTCCACTCCTTTCACACACTAGGCGCAATATTGGATGGATCAAGCTTGATCTTTGTGTAACAATTGTAAATCCCGCCTTATTTGCTTGACAACGTACCCACCCAAGCAATTCTTCTCTATCTTGAAACTTAATGTCGTCAGAAAAAAACCTAGCCGTGTCCACTTCGTGGGCTTGAAGTGGGACGACACCGGGGCTAACATATTTAGAAGCTTCAACATGGATGGAAGCTCCATCAATGTTTGGTTTGACTTCAACCTTAGGCGGCTTGACATCTCCGAAAATTTGGACAAAATTACGTTTTGTCTCTCCCGAAACATCTTCCGCGTTCTCGGTCATTACTATAATTAAACAACACATAAATATGAATTAACAACTAACTAATGCATAAACATCAATGCCATAATGAACTAAAACAAAAAAAACAAAAAAAACAAAGAAATTTTTTTTTTGAAAAAATGGCAGTAGCTGCCATTTTTTCGTCCTTCAAAATTTTCCTAAGTGTTCCTCGGTACTTAACTACCGAGGTTTCCCTCGGCAGTAAGCTACCGAGGTTTTCCTCGGCAGTAAGCTACCGAGATTCCCCATGACAGTCTTACGTGACTGACGTTGTAAACCAACATGACAGTGTAATATATACAAAAAATAAACCGAATAAAATGCACAATACCTATTTTTTTACGTCAAAAGTGTGTTGAATCATCCTAGGCTTGATGTTTGAATCATTTGGGGGAAGATTTGTTAGAAAAAAATTATTGGATTTGGGGGGAATGGATGAGTTTGATATGGAAGTTGATGAAAATAATGTGTAGGGGAGCAGGTTTCCTGTTTCATCTGACGAAAATAATACTCGGCAGTTAACTACCGAGGAAATCCTCGGCAGTTAACTGCAGCCGGATTTCAAATTCCTCGACAGTTAACTGCCGAGGGGGTAAAAGGGTATTTTACATGTGTGTCCCAGCCATATGGAATGTGTGAACAGCAATTTTCATAATATTAAGGATTAAGGATCATTTTGATTTCTGAAAGTATAACGTATAGTAAGAATAGTCTTTAAATGTATCGAAATTTTAATATTATCTATGATTGTGAAATTCTATAATCAAAATAGTTTTTCATCTTAATTTTTTTTATTAATATTATCATATTAGTACCTCAGTATACTTACTTACTTATTATCATAGCATCTTTAATCAAAGTTTGATTGTGCATTAACTCAATATTCTTTAATCAAAACAGTCTGAGTTTAATCTTTGATTGTGCAATGTTTTAGGAAAATTGTTGTTCACACATTAGAGAAGGTTGGGACACACATGTAAAATACGCTTTTGCCCCCTCGGTAGTTAACTGCCGAGGAATTTGAATTCCGGCTGCAGTTAACTGCCGAGGAATTCCTCGGTAGTTAACTGCCGAGGAAAGCATTTATGCAGACAGCAGGTCCTGCATTAATGCTAACCCTTACCAAGCCGTTTTTAGGCCAGTTTTGACCTGTAATTTCACCAGAGCATTTCCATAGGCAATTCAAATTATACAACAATGAAACTCGGTCATAAACAAGAAAAATACAATATCTTTTACATATGTCCATAATTAAATCAAACCGACATTTGGTTCAAACCACACAAAAGTTTGAAATTCATCAAAACGGAACATAGTGTCCATAATCAAACAACACATTACAAGTCATTACACATCATTACACATCATTAAATTAAATCCCTACTTACATTCATTACAATTGCATATGGAACGAACATATATATATAATACATTATTTTCCACCATATTCCTAAACATAAATCCGACGTCGCTATCGTCTTTAATAAGCCAAGGCATATAGCTTGCCGTTTTCCATGCGAATTCATCTCTATCTTCTCCTAGGTCTATCATTGGCATTAGAGCAGACAAGTGACGTGTATATTGATTTTCACCAAGATGCTCAAAATAAGTGTTAAGTTGTGTCTTCAAATCATCAATAGAGTCCGTCGGTGTTATCATAACCTTAACCGTCTTTTTAAACGAGCAATACCTAACACGACCTTCAATTCTTGCAACCTCTGACATGTTTCACTTGACAAAAGCTTTAACAAAATAATCATAGATTAGAACAAAATTAAATGGAATGTAATAACGAATAAATCAAATGCGTAAACATTAATAAGCTATAAATAAGTATTACACTAGTTTCAAGTAAATAAAAGTCATATTATCATATATATCAATATCAATTACATAATGTTACTTATATATTGGCCACAAAAAATTGGCATTACAATTTTGACCCCAAAATATACGTCGGTGTAATTTCTACCAAAAAAAAAGGACTAACACCGACAAAAAAATCCCTTGTTAAATGCCAAGTGATTGGAGAAGATCAAGTGACATAAAATCTTCCTCGTCTTCCGCAATAACTTCAAATTGTTGCTTTGGTTTTTCGGGAGTGTCCAACAAAATAGGCGCCGCTTTGTTTGATTCCTATTGTGGTTTTGGCGGTTTGTTTCCACTTTCAATAGCCATGAGCTTTCGGAACAACTCATGTTGATCCAAATACTCATCTTCCCAAGTCACCGCATCTTGTTTCTTGTGATTGTGCCACTCCGTAGATGATGGAGGTAGTGGACAACCATTCCTCAAGTAAATAAGCACAAAGTGATTAGGAATTACCCCAAGGCACATGATGGGAGTTTTTTGCTTACCCGGCGGTGGTGGCCCTCTTAGTGGAAAAAAAGATTCCGAGTTACCAAGTTCAAGATTTGTCAACACAACCACACACCTTTTGTAATAATTGGCAACAATGTGCCCCATGTCCGGAAAAGTCAACCACTTATCAACAAGATGTGCACAACTTTTTGTATTTGCGGGAGGATGTAAGCCATTTAAAATGTAGTTATAACGATCCTCACCCGCAAATACTTCAACATAATCATCTCTATGATCTTTTAATTCTTGAATAAGATGTGTACGAATCATGAGATGATTTTGTTCGGTTAAGCCCATGAACTCGGCTATAGCCCGGAATCCACAATGTCCATCGCCAATAACATCCACCACTTTTTCAATAAATGGAAGCATGAAGCGTGGCATATAATCAATAGGCCTCATAACCGGGATAGCCTTAGGCTTTGGATACCGAGAAGGTGGTGGAAGTGGGGAAATTGGTGCTTTACCAAGACGAGCACCTTTTTTCCTTTTATATGATGATGTTGTTGGTGATGGTGACGGTTGACTATCCGGATTTTGGGAATCAACAACCTCCCAAGAAGAAGGGATCCGGCTAGTGGATGTAATTCTTCCTTTAGACCTCGCAATGTCCACTTTTTTCTTGGCTCCCTTGGTTGTTGCTTTTTGTGGTGGTGGAGACATCATGGTGGTTTCAGGAAATGCCAATTGCCGCAAAGCCTCCTTGACTTCAAGCTTCATTTGGAAAGGGAGTTTCTTGAGACGTTCTACAATACCCTTCAACTCATCATCCACCGAAAAACCAAGTTCATTACTTTCTTCTCCCATGCGTAACCTTTGCCAATGGTGGTGTATCTCATCCAATAAAATTGGCTTTTCTTCAAGGAGTTTAGTTGCAATTTCGCATGCACATGGTAAGCCGTAAGATGTCCTTTGAACACAACCACAAATTTCCTTGTTCATGCACAACGTTTCCCTACAACGTGACTCTTCCATAGCAATGTTGTCCAAAGCATATCTAGACACATGACCACCTAAGCTGGAGTACAAAGTGACATCTTTGAATCTATGTTCCAACACGGTAACGCTCTGACCAAAGGCTGTTTGTATCGCAGTGTGTTGAAGCAACAACATGTTATGTATTTTCTCCCAACAAGTACCCAAATCACCCACACTATTGTCCAAATATTTCTTCAGCAAAGCATGAGCCGATTCTACCCTATTGGTGGATCTACAACCAAGATGCAACACACGGTCTGTCCATACCCTCACTATTTTCTCCTTCACTTCATTCAAGGTGGTCATGGCATAGGCTAGGAAAGGTGGGAAATCACTACAAGCATCTTGGAACTCCACTAATGCATTTGCATATAACTCTTGAGTGGACGATTCAACCATATCTTTCCATGCCCTCATGATCTTCTTGACAACATCGCGATTACTCACCTCTTTCCCATCCTTTTTTCCCATAGGATATTTACAATCTAAGACGCACCTTTGTTTAACATTTGCTTGCACATGAAAGTAACAATTCATACCATAACTTTTCGGGAAAACAATTCCAACCGCTTTCATCAAAGACCCATCTCTGTCGGTAACAATCACCTTAGGCATATTCATCTTTGAAGTAAGAAGTTTACGCAACATTTTTAAAACCCAAACAAAGTTTTCCTCTTTCTCATGCATCAAGAATCCAAACCCAACCGAATATGTCAAATCGGTTGAAGTTACCCCAACTACCTCAAACATTGGCATCTTATACAAGTTGGTTTTGTAGGTGGAGTCCATAACCAAAACCGTTGGAAAATTGTTAAACAACTTAACGGATATTGGATGAGCCCAAAAGATATCTTCGATTGTATTACTTTCACCATGTGTTCTTGAGTAATAAGTATAGTTGTGCTCCTCCAACTTCGAGATTTGATATTGCAACGGCTTCTTGTCACCTCTATTTGCCTTGCATATTTTTTGACGTTCATTGTACACTTGCTTCACATTTGTCATGCAATGTGGTCTTTTGTTCTTCAAGTGTATCAAAATATTTCTTGGAAGCATCTTGCTCTTGGTCAAGTCATGTACAATCTTCTTGTCATCCTCCTTTAATCTACCGGCAAGAATGTGTCCTTCTAAAGCCGGCTCCATCGCATGGTTGTGAACTCCATTAAGAATGTTCAATCCCCATTCCTTTGTTTGCGTACTTTGATATCCACTAATCATGAACAAGCACCCGCATTTTCTTGAGCCCGTTGTCGCATGCTTTGGTTTTTTTTAGGCACTTTGTGAGCTCCACTCCTTTCACACACTAGGCGCAATATTGGATGGATCAAGCTTGATCTTTGTGTAACAATTGTAAATCCCGCCTTATTTGCTTGACAACGTACCCACCCAAGCAATTCTTCTCTATCTTGAAACTTAATGTCGTCAGAAAAAAACCTAGCCGTGTCCACTTCGTGGGCTTGAAGTGGGACGACACCGGGGCTAACATATTTAGAAGCTTGTTCAATGTTTGGTTTGACTTCAACCTTAGGCGGCTTGACATCTCCGAAAATTTGGACAAAATTACGTTTTGTCTCTTCCGAAACATCTTCCGCGTTCTCGGTCATTACTATAATTAAACAACACATAAATATGAATTAACAACTAACTAATGCATAAACATCAATGCCATAATGAACTAAAACAAAAAAAAAACAAAAAAAAACAAAGAAATTTTTTTTTTGAAAAAATGGCAGTAGCTGCCATTTTTTCGCACCAAATTTTTTTCCTAAGTGTTCCTCGGTAGTTAACTACCGAGGTATTCATCGGTAGTAAGGTACCGAGGTTTTCCTCGGCAGTAAACTACCGAGATTCCCCATGCCAGAGTTCTACGTAACTGACGTAGATACCCATACAATAACCAAAAAATAAATCGATTAAAATACTCAATACCTGTTTTTTTACGTCTAGAGTGTGTTGATAGCTCCTATTCTTGATGCTTGAATCATTTGGGGGAAAGATTTGATGGAAAAAAATTATTGAATTTGGGGAGGAATGGATGAAATGGTATGGAAGTTGATGAAAATAGTGTGTAGGGGGAGCAGGTTTCCTGTTTCACCTGACGAAACATAATCATCGGCAGTTAACTACCGATGAATTCCTCGGCAGTTAACTGCAGCCGGAATTCAAATTCCTCGGCAGTTAACTGCCGAGGGGGCAAAAACGTATTTTACATGTGTGTCCCAGCCTTCTCTAATGTGTGAACAGCAATTTTCATGTTTTAGTCAAAGTAGTCCTTGAAATTAAAATAATCCCTCAATATTAGCATTAACTCTTTTTCAATAAGAACTCATATGATAACAAGTACTCCCTTCAGTTCTATTTATAAAAAAAAAAATTAGATCAACAAAAGTTGATGTATTTAGTTCAAAATTCAGTTTCAGATAGATCTACTTTTGTTGACTAAACTTTCACTTATAAATAAGATCAGAAGAAGTATTAGAAATTTAATGCATTAAGGCTATGTTTGGTTCCAAGGAAAGAAAGAGCAGTGGAATGGAAAGAGAGTGGAATGATGATCTTTCCACTGTTTGACACGCCTTCATAAAGCTAAGGAAAGAAAGTTTTTTGTGGGTCCCACTTCAGAATTGTTTCTGGAATGGAAAGAGAGTGGAATGATGATCTTTCCACTGTTTGACACGCCTTCATAAAGCTAAGGAAAGGAAGTTTTTTGTGGGTCCTACGTCAGATTGTTTCTGCACTAAACATCAAAAAGTGGAAAGAAAGTCACTATTCCTGTTGCATTTACCAAAATACCCTCTGGCTTGTGTATTTTTACAACACATATTTCAATTTTTTTCTTCTTTTGAACCATACTCTCTTATAATATTTTATTATTTTCAATATTTATACACATTTCTTAGCATGCTCAAATTAGAACTCATGATAGTCATTTTTTTTGTGACCAATTTTAATAGTGTTTATATCAAAATTATTTAAATGTATTTTTATTGAAAATCATTTAAATAACACAATAACATAAGGTTATTTATGTCATTTAATAAATCATTTCTTTCTTTCCTCCCTTACTTTCACTATAACCAAACAACCAACAAATCATCTCACTTTCTACTCATTTTCTTCTTACTTTCTTTCCTTTAACCTTCTTTCCTTCTACTATCCAAACATACCCTAAAGGACTATTGTCGCTACTCCTTACATATTCAGGGATCAAAATGATTAATATCTTAATACTCCCCCCGTCCCGGAATATCTGACCCATTTACTAAAAAAAAGTGTCCCAAAATAACTGACCCATTTCAATTTTCAATACAACTTTCATCATTCCCAATACAATATAACTCTAATTAATACTACTTTCATCATTCCCAATACAATATATTCCACTTTACCCTTTATTTATACATTTTTCTTAATCTGTGTGAAAAACTAAAT
Organism: Medicago sativa; assembly: GCF_051527215.1. Taxonomy (NCBI): domain Eukaryota; kingdom Viridiplantae; phylum Streptophyta; class Magnoliopsida; order Fabales; family Fabaceae; genus Medicago; species Medicago sativa. The sequence goes on along the minus strand of NC_140755.1, from coordinate 30,749,168 downwards.
TGGACCAGATATTCTGAAACGGAGGGAGTAATAATTATGTTTTTTTCACTGCAAAATCTTTTAGATTGGCCGGCTCAAAGTACAAGAGTTATGCCAGCTAGACCTAACAGTTACAACTTACGAAACACCGCAGTAAGTAGGAAAAGTAAGACAAGACCGAAACATTCTACAAAAATCACAGATAATGCTATCACAGATTCACCATTGTTGCCTCTCCTATACATAAGATATCGTATGCATATTGAAGATGAGAAATAACCTTCTCCTCCCGTCCCACAGAGAAACCTTTAAACCTATTCAAATTCACTACTCTGGTCATTGTAGCTCCTCAACAAACTTGAATAAAATAAAAATACCCATTTCACATTCTGTCTTTTTGGATAGTGTATATAAGGTTTGATTGTGGCAGAATACATCAACAAATCACCCATTAAAGAATACATCAAAAAATATGATCATACAAAAATTACTAATCATGATTTACTAAAAAGTAAAAAATATATCAGGTAATGTGACAAAGGTATTTAAAATCATGCACAAGACTTTAAAAACAATTGTATCTTTTTCAAGAGCATTATCATTTGATGAAATGTAATAAATATGAAGAGAAAAATGCAGAAGATTTTCCTGCAAATTGGAGTTTCTAACTCTGCCAACACTGTACAAAGGAAAATTGTGGCAGAGTATTTCTAAATATAATTTAAACTAATACCATATATTAAAAAATTTATTTTCTAATCTATCTATTTCCTTTCAACTTTTTTTTCCTAAATGAACTCTGACATCTACCTATGTCAGTTAAACAGACCATCAAACTCCGAAAGTTTTATCGAGTTTGGGGAGTTTCTTAACAGCAATATCACCATAAGCTTTGTTTTGTTGCACATCCACATAATTGGTAGTTTTCAAAACCTGAAAAATATTAAACAGAAAATAAAGATTAAAATCTCAGCTCTGAAACGAACATTCTCAAAATCGGTAATTTTTTTAAGAATAACGACTAATTGGTGGTGGTTGTTCTCTTCTCACGTGTTTTTCCTTTCCGAATTTTGAAACATAATTTTCTGAATATGATTAAAATGTAGTGGCAATATCTTCTTATATTACAAGGACCTTTTTATAACATATACTTTTTTTTGTTGAGGAAATTCTTAACATATAATTATTCTAAAACACAAATTAAACATACCAGGATTTCATAAAATAGCCTTGCTGATTCTTTCCGGGTTCTTCCTTGTGAAACTTGGGACAAGTTCACAGATGCCGCCTCTTTTTGTTTTCCAGGATCTTGAAAAGTTTTGCTCAAGTATGAGGCTACCTTCCTGTACATCATCATAGCAAACAAATATAAGCCAATATTGCAAACAATGATAGAAATGTTGATATTAAAAAATTCAACAATCATCTCACCTGGTTCGCTCAGACCACCCAGCTGCCGTAAGGAAAAGAATCAAGAAACGACACAATGTTAGAAAGACCATAGCTTATTATAATTGAACGAAAATTATTACGATTTAGAAATGAAGATTTTCTGGAATTCTTACACATTTTTGAATTCTCAGTTTCAGGTGAATTCGTCTCCTGCAAAAAACATAGTATAAGCCAGGATAAATCATTTAGTTCGTAATCCAGGAGTAAACAGAAGACAAGAAAACAGAAAAAGTGATTTCTTAACTCAAAAATAGATAAGCTTGGGATAGAGCTAAGCTTTGGTACTTGAAAACACAAAACATGATTCTATCATGAATCAACTATCCCAAAAGCTTGCACTGCTGTGTGATGGAATATCAATGGTTTCATGCTACATCTAGAAAACAGCCCCTCGTACTCTTTGGGCTAGGCATAGAAGCATGGAAATTCCGATGCCGACATACCTCTAGCTTAAGCTCAATTTTTAAAAGAAAAATGGGGCAACAAGACTAAAACTATAAGCCTCTATGAAGCACGGATACGGACACGGGACACGACACGGACACTGACACGCCGACACATCTAATAATTTGAAAAAATCACATAATCCAGTGTAGTTACAAATGTCGGTGTCGTTCTCAGTGTCGGACACGACACGTGTCCGACACCGGGACACGCCTAATCTGAGGAGTGTCCGTGCTTCGTAGGATGATGCACTAAGAATATAACATATTGTAAGAGAATCAGGAAAAATATGATTTGATTCTCCGTGATTTAATTTTATTCTCCTTGATCTTATTTTTATTTTATTTGATTCTGTCATCATTGGTCCTAATTAATGGGATAGCTGCTACTAGAGTAATTTATTTTCATAGATAATAAATAGTTCAAGACTGAGTAATAAAATATGAAAGTTTTATTCCATTACTTTCTATATGATGTCCAGATATGACCAACACCGTACCGGTCCTGGTGATTGATTGACCAGGTGTGGTCGACAACAAATAGCTGCCCCGGAAGTGGACAGGGTGTGATGGATGGTGGCCCGAACATCATCGGAGCAGGCATCGCCGCTGCTGCGTGGACAGCCCGGACCAGGGCGCTGGCAGTGGCCACTGTTCTCTCTAGTTCCACACAAGCTACTCAAGAATAAATGTGGTAGAAAAGCAAAACTTAATACACGATAGTGTTACCTCATTCATGAGATTGAGATCTTCATCCATTGTAAAGCTTTGCTCATCATCCATTGTTTCATATGTATTCGAGGTTTCTGCATTGAACTGCAATTTGGTTTTTCTAGGTTAGTTGTGTGGAGAATTATGGATTTACGGAAAAGTTCTCATGGTGTACCAAATATCAACAGAACTTTCATAGTTTAGTTCTTCATTACCTCTTCCACCATATCAGCATTCCTTTCCAAAGATTGCTCGCTCTCATGGGGACTTGAAGGCCCAAACTCATCTGAGTTTTGAGTTTGAGTTCTCTCGTGTTGCTTAGCTGTCCTAACTTTCACATTTGGGCACAAAGGAGGTGTTTCTGGAGCAGCTGCTATGTGATCTGAACTACCACAAGTTTGAGACTGAGACACATCTAACTCCCGTATAGTTTCTGAGAACCTTGGAGGAATTTCGACATGGTCTGGAATGCGAACAGCTCGAGATTCCGACACACCTGACTCTGGTAGAGTTTCCTTGATCTTAAGAGAGTTTGGAATCTTCCTTTTCTTACTTGAAAACAACGACTTGAGCTTTGCGGAGTGGCCTGTAGAAAAACAAGGTTAGTAAGATGTTACAACAAAAAGAAAAAAATGATAAATTCAAACTTACAAGTAAACAGAGATTCATTGAATCTATTCAGAAGACTGGAAAGCTGATATTTTCTCTGTTTATCAAGCACAGAGAGATGTAATGGTCTTCGGACAGAGACCAAGTCACTTGCATCAAGTATGCTCCTTTTGAGTACCCTGAAATGGATCAAAATGCAGTGTGTTCAGTCAGAGTTCAAAGTATCATTATCCTGAAGGAAAAATGAAGACTTGAAAGTCCTAAAAAGAACTGAATTAATATTCAATCATGATTGGAACAGATGCTATTTCATTTACTTAGAAATGTTATACAAGATACATATATCATTAGTAAAAACTAAAGACAAAATTCTTAGGAGGCATATGGTCTAAAAAATTGGCCTCCTTTTATTGGTAAAAATAGAACTCAATTCTTAATCTTATTTAAAGAATCATATCACAATATTCACACTAATATTAATATAATTTAATCAACATTTAATTCCAACATTCTCTAAAACTAAGCAAAATTAAATAAAAAACAAAACGTCAAATAGTTCTGACATATTTATCAACTATGATGGAAACAATAAGATTACACTTCCAATTTGTAAGAATTACAATTTATAAATAAGAAAAATGTAAGAACTTCAGATATATAAAACTATCCTTTTGAACTAGTCCTGTGTTCTAGGAAGCAAAAAATAAAAACATTTAAATCTCAATGGCATCAAACAACTTCAGACATAAGAATGGATAGCAAAAGTGCATGGTTGAAAAGAATAATAGGTACGAATATTTTCTGTATTTATTATCTACAACATACTCAGTAGGCAAGACCATCGTTTTATCAATAACAAATTTTCTTTTCTTTGAAAAGCGAGCAGATTCGGTTGCAGTTGGTGTAGGAATAAGCTTAAACTCCGACGTAGTAGAAGTAGAACCTGCCAAAATAGAATGTTGAGTATGAAAAAGATATAAGTAGAATAATGAAGTACATACGAAAAATGAAGAAAAACATTCAGCAGTTGCATTTCAAATATTCTATAAAATAATGGTTTTATAAACCTTGTTTTGGCCTTCCAATTGAACTGCCTTGAAACTTAGATTGAGGAGTTGGATCAACAATTGTGGACTCTGCAGGATTAACACTAGATTGTCCGTGTTCAAATGAAACCCTTTTTTGAACTTCTAAATTTCCTTGAAACTTAGACTGAGGAGTTGGATCAACAATTGTGGACTCTGCAGGATTAACACTAGATTGTCCGTGTTCAAATGAAACCCTTTTTTGAACTTCTAAATTTCCTTGAAACTTAGACTGAGCAGTTGGATCAACAATAGACTCTTCAATGAGTTCTCCGACGCTCTCTTTGACAACAGAAGACTGGTTGCGATGAAAAATTTCATTTTCTTGGAAAGCTAATGTTTCATCAACGCCAACATTTTCCTGATCCATTTGGCAAAATGATCTTAATGATTCCAATGTCATATTATGCTCGATACCAATTTGCCGAGACTCATTAAAAGATGCAGAAGGTAACATGGCTTCCTTCTGTGTTCCCAAAAACATACTGATATCTATTGATTCCTCTCGAGAGATTCTACTCTCTTCATGGAATTCGTCCACATTTTGACTGGATATGCGGAAAGCTAGTGTTTCATCAACGCTGACATTTTCCTGATCCATTTGGCATAATGATCTTAATGATTCCATTGCCATATTATGCTCGATACCAATTTGCCGAGACTCATTAAAAGATGCAGAAGGTAAAACCGCTTCCTTCTGTGTTCCCAAAAACATACTGATATCTATTGATTCCTCTTGAGAGATTCTACTCTCTTCATAGAACCCGTCCACATTTTGACCGGATATGTGGCTTTGCAATATATCCTTGCTTGCCAGTAAATTTGTTGAACTACTCGAAGGAAAAGCTTCGAAGTCAAAGTTCAGCAATTGAGTTTCATGAACACTGTAATGCATATCACAAAATCAATAAGTTTGATGGAGAAGTTATTCATTGATTCCAAAAGATATTCAGCAGCATGAATTCAAAATTTTCAAAAGTCGAGAAATGTACTTTTCAGCCATAAGGTGGTCAAGAGAGCAGCTAGTTTCACCCAAACCAAAATCGTCAAACTGCAAATCACAAAAACTAAGATTTTTAGGATCGCCAATCAAAGAATCAAAACAGAACTGTTTCCATATTTTCTAAAGTCATCAAATCTATCGTTTTTCGTAAAGTTAATACTGTCAACAATATGAAATCAATGAGCTCAAAACATATTATGACTTCAATTAAGACAGAATTCAATTTAACTAAGTGATTCAGTCATTCAAACATATACTAGTTCACATCTAATAAATATTTCCAACTCTATTTAGTACAAATTTATACCCAATTTATCATATAGATTTTGTAAGAAAAATGTTCAAAAATATTTTCAGCCTTTGTTTTTGCTTCATTATTATCACAAAATTCACAAAAATAAACAATTGCACAACATTGAATGTAGTGAAAAACTATGAGGTGGTTATCGAATATGAATGTCAAGTACCAATTCACTTAAAAGTTCACGCTTTAAGCTGGAGATTCAAGAAATATAGCATCTTGTATGCTGATAGAAACCAACTGGTATTACTAGAGAAAATACAAAAAATCTAAGAATAACAAATTAACTAACTCCTTAACTAACTAACTAACTAACTTTCTTAACAAAGGTTCTCAAATTCTTAAGTTTACGATTCTAGGTCACAATATTTGCTTGAAGCAGGAAGTAAACAATAAGAGCTACACATATATAAACAGGGAAAAGAACGAGCATTCATTAGACAGACACGATTCAATTGGACATATATTTGCAAAGAGCCAAAGATAAACAAAACAGTTACATTGATCAAATTAAATGGAAGAAACATCATTCAGATAATGCTCAAAGGATTGATAAACTATAATGTAAAACCATGTAAGAACTATGGAACACGTACCCTCTCCTGAGAAAACTGCATGAATCCCGCAGTATTAGACAAAACATCTGTTTCATTTCACAGTATATTACGTAAATATTAGTACAAGATTAAACATGCTATGAAAGGGAAAAATGAAACAATTTAATACCTTTTAGAGTGATTTGTTCTGGGGGAGCAGTATGGAATCTGAAATCGACAGAAGACAAGTTATGCAATGCTTAAAACAAAGAAAAGTCCCTAACAAATTAAACTTCTGAAATTAACGAAACCATACCTGGAAGTATCTTCAAGTGTACCCAGATCGATAGCATCCAATTCAAATGTATCTGGCATGATAAAAGACATGCGCAATTTTTCAACAGGCATGTCGTTCTTTGTTTTGATCACAAATTTGTTGATTCCAAAAAGCACCTTGTTGCAATCATCGAGTAGATACTCAACCTGCTTTGAATATATTTTAACAACTCCAGAAAGGAGATATCCAAGCACTCTGTAGGAAACAGCATCCATTTCATGATGCAAAATCTGGTCTGTAGAAGGTTAAATTTGCAAAACATGTTAGCTAGATTCCACAAGGAGGACTATAATCAGAAATAAATCATACTTCGATACAAAAGGAAAGCAAATAACACACCAAATCCTATCTAAATAACAAAAAACCATATTTAAAATATCAAATCAAATCAGATATTAACTAATTATAAACTGCATTTGATTATATTTCGATCTGGCCCTACAGAGAATCTATCAAATTATATTTCAAATTTGACCCCGTTAAATATAAATTAAAATGCGAATATTACTCATAGAATGTATGTTTAAAGCCTAACTGAACTTCAAAAGATAAATCCAGAAATGAGCATAGAGTGTATACAATTACAATACAAGTTAACATAACAGTAGCTTAATCGAACGACCTGACCTAAACTCCTAGCCTCTGTGTCATGTTCAATTAAGCTACTGTTATGTTAACTTGTATTGTATACATCTCTATGCTCATACACGTTCAATAGAATGAAAATCGTTTTCTTTAAACGATTTTCTTTTTTAACAAACAATGTGGCCGCATCCATCATTTCAGCTGTTCTCAAACATGAAAGTTCAGTTCAGATTTGAGTCTTAATATCATAGACATAAATAATCTGAAAAGTAAAATACTACTGATATTTTGTTATTAGTTTACAAACAAAGAAGAACAAAAATAAACACAGGAACATGAAAAGTTGCAAAAAAACTCTCCCTTATCACCAATTTTTTACACAAACAATGACAAACTAAACAGTAGTAAATACATAAACAGGAATAAAAAAAATTAAACTAAAAAAATACTAAATTTCTCAAACAATCTACAAACACAGAAGAAAATCATAAATAAACACAATTTTTCTTAAAAAAAAATAAAAAAAAGCATTTTCTTGTGTCTCAATGAAGCCAATAAAAATCCAGCATACGATAAAAAACTGAATCTTCTGACTGAAAAGTAAAATGTTGTTTTTCATCATGGTAAATCTCTTGTTTTCCTAGACCTATAATTTTTCTGGGAATTAGGTTTTATCAAATATCACAATGTCATTTACAAAAATGCCTTCCACCATTGATTTTCACTGATCACCAATCTTTTAAACAAACAATGACACACCAACCAATTAACAAAAAAATACATTCTTTTTACAACAAAATTTCCCATATCACTTAACACAGAAGAAATCATAAGTAAACACAAAAATGAAAGAAAAAAAATTAAACACAAAATTAAATTAAGAAAAAAAAAACTAAAATTCTCTAATCACCAATGTTCTAAACAAACAATGATACACCAAACAGTCAACAAAAATGCATCCTTTTTACCAGAAATTTCCCAAATTAGTTAAACAGAAAAAAGAAATCATAAGTAAACACAAATTGAAAAAAAAAAAATAACTAAATTTCTCAAACCATTTACACAGAAGAACATCATAAGTAAACTCACAAAAAAAAAAAACTGCAAAACAACAAAAACAGTTAAATTTGCAACTGAAAAAATAAAAATGATGTTTTTCCATCATATATTCCAAAACAAACTCAAAAAAATGGAAAAGGGGTAAAGAGAAAGAGAGAAAGAAGACTAACCCACAGAAGAAGAAATGTCACTATCCAAAATTTGAGCTTTCTTAAGTTGTTTGAAGAAAAAAGCTGCAACCCACAAAGGATTTTTACTTGAACATAACCCTTTCTTAGATTTCAACATTTTCTTCTTCTTCTTCTTCTTCACAAAGTACTATGTTGTTTTCTGTCTTTGAATGAAAGAAAAAGTGTACTATGATGTCACTTCACTCACTCTTGTTTTTGTGTTTTTCTGCTATGTTTCAGAAAACATTGTATGAAAATAAGAAACGGTCGAGTAAAGTTTGCCACACCAAAAACAACTACTTATATATCAACTAACCTCTCTCCAAGTTCATGAATCAAACAAAATTTACAATAAAATAATATTATTTTTTATTTTTGTTATAATTACATTTAAGGTATCTACTATCTACTTTGACTATAAAGTGTATTAAATTTATTTTGTTTTCTTAAAAATAAATTTTCTAATTTTATATTATTATTTTAAAGCATCTATTTTGACTATAAAGTGTATTAAATTTATTTTATTTTCTTAAAAATACATTTTCTAATTTTATATTATTGCTTTATTTATTTCATTTTATTATTGTTATGTTAATAAATGATTTTGAAACTTATCCTCTTTTTATTTTTATTTTTTTGACAAACTTATCCTCTTTTTCATTGTTATCTAAATAATACTAAAATCCATTTTATAACACATATTTTTTTTGACACATTCTTTTTTATCGTTGAAAATTCATTATGGATTTCATAAAAGTTATATGAAACCCACCTAGTTTGGTGGGTCATATAATCTTTAACGACTAAAAAATATGAGTTAAAGGAGTGTAGGTCTTGATACAAAAACCAAAACAACAAAGAGAAAAAATGAAAATATAATGTGAGTATGAGAGAGAAAGTTGTCATAAAATAGTTGTTTAAATATCATTTCTCTTAAAAGAATATGTTTATATATTTGCTTTTTTTTTTTGAGGGAATATATTTACTTTTTATAATGTCATTGTAAACATACATCAGTCTTTGTAGACATTGAATTGACAAATTAAACTGTGGAATATGTTTCCATTATTATGTAAATAAAAAATTATAGAAATAATATTTAGATGACATAAGGTCAATACTTACTTGATAAGAATTCAATTGTAAAATAAAATAAAAAGAGTGCTTACCTCTAAACATGAGAGGAGAGAGAGAGAGAGAGAGAGAGAGAGCGGCGCACGACCAGGCTTTAGACGGCGGTCACTGTCGCCGGCGGAGAGGTCTGTTAGGGGGGGAAGGGGGCCAAGCAGGGTGCCAGAAAAGGGGGGGAAGGGGACGGGTGGCTTGATGTGAGACCACGACGGAGGAAAGCGCCGAGATGGGACGATCGAGGTCGAGACAGATTGAGATCGGTTAAGCGGTTCAGTGACAGGGAAGGGCATGGTGTACGACGACGGGAGTCTTGCTTCAGGTATGGTTATCGCGGCGGTGCTGGGAGCTACGGTGTGGGTTACGATCGGAAGGTGAGTGACTGGTATGAAGGGGAATCAGCCGATGAGGAGTGGAGCAGCTTCGATGGAAGTTCCGACAGAGAGTGGTGGCGGCGGAATGGTGAGAGGCGCAGAAACGTGTTTGACAGATTGGGGAAGAAAGGTATGCGGAATGCGGAAAGGGAACAGATTACGGAACCTGCTGTTCGCGAGGACAATGAATCCAGACCGTTGTTTCGCAGGTTTGTGACCTTTTATTTTACTAATTTCCCACCGCTGTTGTCTAATTTCTATTTACGAAAGGGGTTTGAGGTATGTGGTATGTTGGAGGAGGTGGTTGTTCCGCGTAAATGTAATGCGTCGGGGGAGGTTTATGGTTTTGTTAGATATGCTAATGTACGAGATGTTGTAAAATTGTTAAGGGCGGTTAACTCTGTTTGGTTTGGGAATTTGAGGGTGAAAGCTAAGGTAGCTAGGTTTGATAAGGGTGCGGCGGAGGAGGTGGTGAAGTTCTGTGGACAAGATGATGGGGACGTGCGGAAGGCTGTGAAGGTAGGCGTTGAGGGTGACCGTTTTAGTAAGGGTGAGAAGAAGGTGTTGCAGTTGGAGGACGACAAGCAGGAAGATGATAGGTTGGCGGGGGTGAAGGAAGGGGTGAAAATAGGTGGTGATGCCATAGATTTAGAGAAGGGTGTGAGCAAGGCGGGGGTGAGGAATATGGGGGATGGAGGACCAACGACGGTGCATGTGGGTGATGTGGAGGTTCAGTGGTCGGTGCTAAAGGGAAACACCCAAGCGGTTGGTGGAGTCAAAACTCTGGTGGTCCTGCTTAGAGGTGTCAATAGAGCCCCAAATTTCAAAGCCCACTTAAAAAAGCCCCCACCAAACCCACTAAATTAAAGCCCCCTAATTGAAAAGAATTATTTGGGGCCAAGCCCACTATAAAATCTATTTATTTGTGGGTCTAATAAAGCCCCATATTATAATTTTTTTCTTAACAGCTTACTACGATCTTATTTTAAAAAACAGCTTATTCAAAACAGCTTATTTATGCAAAACAGCTTATTACGATTTCATTTTAAAAAACAACTTATTCAAAACAACTTATTTATGCAAAACAACATATTTATGCAAAACAACTTATTCAAAACAGCTTATTTATGGAAAACAGCTTATTCGAAACAACTTATTTATACAAAATAGCTTATTTGTGCAAAACAGCTTATTCAAAACAACTTATTTATACAAAACAGCTTATTTGTGCAAAACAGCTTATTCAAAACAGCTTATTTATACAAAACTGCTTATTACGAATTCATTTTAAAAAACAACTTATTCAAAACAACTTATTTATGCAAAACAACATATTTATGCAAAACAACTTATTCAAAACAGCTTATTTATGCAAAACAGCTTATTTGAAACAACTTATTTATACAAAATAGCTTATTTGTGCAAAACAGCTTATTCAAAACAACTTATTTATACAAAATAGCTTATTTGTGCAAAACAGCTTATTCAAAACAACTTATTTATACAAAACAGCTTATTTGTGCAAAACAGCTTATTCAAAACAGCTTATTTATACAAAACAGCATATTCCGATTTAATTTTAAAAAATAACTTATTCAAAACAGCTTATTTATGTAAAACAACTTATTCAAAACAGCTTATTTATGCAAAACAACTTATTTATGCAAAAACAGCTTATTCGAAACAACTTATTTATACAAAATAGCTTATTTGTGCAAAACAGCTTATTCAAAACAACTTATTTATGCAAAACAGCTTATTTGTGCAAAACAGCTTATTCAAAACAGCTTATTTATGCAAAACAGCTTATTCGAAACAACTTATTTATACAAAATAGCTTATTTGTGCAAAACAGCTTATTCAAAACAACTTATTTATGCAAAACAGCTTATTTGTGCAAAACAGCTTATTTATGCAAAACAGCTTATTCGAAAAATCTTATTTATACAAAATAGCTTATTTGTGCAAAACAGCTTATTCAAAACAACTTATTTATGCAAAACAGCTTATTTGTGCAAAACAGCTTATTTATGCAAATTAGCTGTTTTGCACAAATTAGCTGTTTTGCATAAATAAGTTGTTTTGAATAAGCTGTTTTGCACAAATAAGCTGTTTTGTATAAATAAGATGTTTCGAATAAGCTGTTTTTGCATAAATAAGTTGTTTTGCATAAATAAGTTGTTTTGCATAAATAAGCTGTTTTGAATAAGCTGTTTTGAATAAGCTGTTTTGCACAAATAAGCTATTTTGCATAAATAAGTTGTTTTGAATAAGCTGTTTTGCACAAATAAGCTGTTTTGTATAAATAAGTTGTTTTAAATAAGCTGTTTTGCACTAATAAGCTATTTTGTATAAATAAGTTGTTTCGAATAAGCTGTTTTGCATAAATAAGCTGTTTTGAATAAGCTGTTTTGCACAAATAAGCTATTTTGCATAAATAAGTTGTTTTGAATAAGATGTTTTGCACAAATAAGCTGTTTTGTATAAATAAGTTGTTTTGAATAAGCTGTTTTGCACTAATAAGCTATTTTGTATAAATAAGTTGTTTCGAATAAGCTGTTTTGCATAAATAAGCTGTTTTGAATAAGCTGTTTTGCACAAATAAGCTATTTTGCATAAATAAGTTGTTTTGAATAAGCTGTTTTGCACAAATAAGCTGTTTTGTATAAATAAGTTGTTTTAAATAAGCTGTTTTGCACTAATAAGCTATTTTGTATAAATAAGTTGTTTCGAATAAGCTGTTTTGCATAAATAAGCTGTTTTGAATAAGCTGTTTTGCACAAATTAGCTGTTTTGCATAAATAAGTTGTTTTGAATAAGCTGTTTTGCACAAATAAGCTGTTTTGTATAAATAAGATGTTTCGAATAAGCTGTTTTTGCATAAATAAGTTGTTTTGCATAAATAAGCTGTTTTGAATAAGTTGTTTTGCATAAATAAGCTGTTTTGAATAAGTTATTTTTTAAAATTAAATCGGAATATGCTGTTTTGTATAAATAAGCTGTTTTGAATATGCTGTTTTGCACAAATAAGCTGTTTTGTATAAATAAGTTGTTTTGAATAAGCTGTTTTGCACAAATAAGCTATTTTGTATAAATAAGTTGTTTCGAATAAGCTGATTTGCATAAATAAGTTGTTTTGAATAAGTTGTTTTTTAAAATGAAATCGTAATAAGCTATTTTGTATAAATAAGTTGTTTTGAATAAAAAAAAACTTTAAAAATAGTTTTTTTTTTAAAAAAAAAAACTTTAAAAGAAAATGTTTATAGAAATTTTGGGGCTTTGGGGCCTTGAGGGCTTTTGATTTGTGGGCTTGCATGAATGTGGACCTTTTAATCTTGTGGATTTTTAAGCCCCATTACTATGTGGGCTGGGGCCAAAACTTCAAGGCCCCATGATATTGACACCTATAGTCCTGCTGGGGTACAAAGGAAGGGGACGGTAGGGCAGCAACCTTCAATCCAAAAGTTGACGCGCAAATATCGACCGCTGGAGGAAGACATTCATTGGGCATCGAAGGGTGTTACGGCGACGGTGATCAATGGTCAATCTGTTCCGGATATCCAATCTAGAGTCGAGGATGCTGGCTTCTCCGACATTGATATTATTCCTTTAGGCGCTGATAGAGTTTTCATTCGAAATATGTCTGAGGTCAATGTGTCTGTGGTTTTTGCGGAGGCAAGGGAGTTTTTCGAACTCTTGTTCACGGATGTGGCGCCGTGGAAAAAGAAGGTGATGCCTTTCCAGAGGGGAGCTTGGTTGAGGCTGTATGGAGTCCCGGTGCATGCTTGGAACGAGTGTTTCTTTAAGCTGTGTGTGCTTGATTGTGGGAGATATATGCGGGCGGATAGTTGTTCATTGGATCGAGAGCGTTTTGATTATGCGCGTGTTTTGGTAGCAACTTCTTCGGTGGAAATTGTGCAATGCCTTGAGTCTATTTTGGTAGATGACGAGATGGTGGAGGTGAAAGTTGTGGAGGAGTGGGGTTTTAATATTGGCGAAGATGCTTGCCTTTTTGAAGAAAGGGAGGAGGAGCGATCAGTTCAATCGAACCAGGAGGAGCAGATGGAGGACGGTGACCATCATGCTGATGCGAATTTCTATGTCGATCAATTAGTGGAGGAATTGCATGTAGAGAAGACTATCATCGAGCCGTCAACCAAAGAGGCTGATGTGGGGGAGGCGATAAGTGCTACAGGAGACGTCGTGAGTTCCCACCATGTCGAGAATCTTATAGATGCTGACATTTTAGTTAAGGGACAAATGGTGGAGTCGTCCTTGGTGGGGGGTAATGGGAGGCCGATGGAAGGTGAGTGTGTGGATAAGTCGATGGGAGTTAGTGAGGTCCGAGAAGTTAATCAGCAGCTCAAGGTTAGTGGTTTTCGTTCTGCTAAGACGGGTTCAGCTTTAGGGGGTCGTGCTAAATCTTGCCCTCCACACACGACTAGGTCTGTGATGTCTGGGCCCTGGAGTTTGGAGTGGCTGGGGGATCAACATCATAGTGAGGCTGGTGTGGTGTCTTTTGGTAAAGGTGTTAAGAAGGTGGGGCGTGTTTCGAAGGAGGTAAGTCAGAAGGTCTCTGGGGATCTGAATCGCAAGAAAGTTAACGGTGTTCTTCGTCATTCCGTTCATGGGATGAAGAAAGTGGCGAGGCTTGCTAATAGCGACAGGGCGGCAGTCTTGCAAATTTTGAAGAAAAAATCCCGCAAGTTAAAAGGGCCGGAACGGGTGAAAAAGGCAGTCCAAATGATTTCTAAGGATTTATCTGATAAGGTAACTTCCTCTGGCTCAGTGAACAAGGAGTTGAATCATTGGGTCGCTCTTCATGGAAATGATCAAGTGGTAGATGAGGATGTCAGAGAAATAGGGGCATCAATTGGGGTTCAGTTATCCGATAGAAACATGTTTGGGGTGCTTGCAAGGAAAGGAAATGGGAAGAAGAAGAAGGACGGTGAGGGTGTGAAAGGTGGAGGTGGTGTGACGAAAGGAGACTGTTAAGGGGCGGTTGAGGAGGGAGACGGGGGAGAGTGTGGTAGATGAAGATAATTTCGTGGAATGTTAGGGGACTGGGTGGCCTTGAAAAAAGAAGAGAGGTGCGGTATCTGGTGAAGGATAAGTGTCCGTTTATTGTTTGCATTCAGGAGACTAAGTTGCAAGTGTGTGATGATAGGGTCTGTGCGTCGTTGTGGGATGTGCAATCGATGGATTTTTCCTTTCGGCCGTCTGTTGGGGCGTCTGGGGGCTTATTGACGGCATGGGATAGAGCGGAGGTGGAGGTTTGGGATACAAATTCGTTTGAGCACGTTTTGGTTATTCATGGGAGGTTTTTGAAATCGAATGAAGAATTCTATGTTTTTAATGTTTATGCTCCTTGTGACAATCGGGGTAAGGAGGTGCTTTGGGAATCTTTATCTGTGCGCCTTCTTCCCTTGAGAGGGGCTAAGGTTTGTGTTTGCGGGGATTTTAATGCTGTTCGTAGCAGGGATGAAAGACGTTCTCTGGCAGAGACCCGTGGGTGGTCGGATATTGCTCCGTTTAATGGTTTCATTGAGAACAATGTTTTGTGGGACCTGCCGTTGAGTGGTAGAAATTACACGTGGTTCAAAGGGGACGGTAGGTCGATGAGTAGGATTGATCGATTCCTTCTTTCAGAGGATTGGTGTTTGAAATGGCCAGACTGTATCCAGGTTGCTCAGGTGCGAGGGCTTTCTGATCACTGTGCGTTAATTTTATCAGTTGATGAAGAAAATTGGGGACCCAGACCTTCTAGATTTTTGAAATGTTGGTCTGAGGCTAGTGGTTATGCGGATTTTGTCAGTACTAAGTGGAGGTCTTTTCAAATTGATAGGTGGGGGGTGGTTACGTGTTAAAAGAAAAATTTAAATTAATGAAGATTGCTCTGAAGGAGTGGTACGGGGTGCACACTCAAAATATCCCGGGGAAAATTGCTTCTCTTAAAGACCGGGTGGCTGAGTTAGACAGGAAAGGGGAAGTGGAATCGTTGACGGACAATGAATGTGATGAATTACACAGTGTTACTGCAGATATTCATTCTCTTGCGAGGATGAGTAATAGTATTGCTTGGCAACAGGCTAGGAATCAGTGGCTAGCTGAAGGCGATGCGAATTCCAAGTTCTTCCATTCTGTTATGTCTAGTAGGCGTAGGCGTAACGCTTTGAATTCAGTTTTGGTGGATGGTGTGGAGATCGAAGGAGTCCAACCTGTTCGGCTTGCCGTCTACAACCACTTTGCGACTCACTTTCAGAGACAGAATGTTGTTAGACCGAGTGTTGCTAATCTTAGGTTCCGATCCTTACCGGCATCAGAAGGAGGGGGTCTCATTGTTCCGTTTTCGGTTGAGGAAGTGAAGGCGGCTGTGTGGGATTGCGATAGTTACAAAAGTCCTGGCCCGGACGGCGTTAATTTTGGGTTTATCAAGGAATTTTGGCCGATTTTAAAAGATGATTTGATGCGGTTTGTTACTGAGTTTCACAGGAATGGCAAGCTGACTAAGGGTATAAATTCTACGTTTATTGCTCTTATTCCAAAAGTTGACAATCCGCGGCGCCTTAATGATTTTCGGCCAATTTCTTTGGTTGGGAGTTTGTATAAAGTCGTGGCCAAATTGTTGGCGAATCGCCTGAAGTTGGTGATTGGTAGTGTTGTTTTTGAGTCTCAAACTGCTTTTGTGCAAGATAGACAGATTCTTGATGGTATTTCAATAGCAAATGAAATGGTTGATGAGGCTCGTAGGTCTAGGAAGGATCTTATGATGTTTAAAGTTGATTTTGAAAAGGCTTATGATTCTGTTGATTGGGGTTATTTGGATGCCGTTATGGAACGGATGTCTTTTCCTTATTTATGGAGAAAATGGATCCGAGAGTGTGTAACCACAGCCACTGCGTCCGTGTTAGTTAACGGTAGTCCAACATAAGAGTTTCGCTTATATAGAGGTCTTCGGCAAGGGGATCCGTTATCTCCTTTTCTGTTTCTCTTAGCAGCGGAGGGTCTTAATATTTTGATGAAAGCTATGGTTGAGGCTCAGTTGTTTGAAGGTTATAGAGTGGGGGCGGCCAATCCGGTGGTTGTGTCTCACCTTCAGTTTGCGGACGATACTTTGTTACTCGGGACTAAGAGTTGGGCGAATGTGCGCTCTCTTCGTGCCACTCTTCTTATTTTTGAAGCGATGTCTGGGCTGAAAGTTAATTTTAACAAAAGTTTGTTGGTGGGGATTAACATTGCTGAATCGTGGATTAGTGAGGCTGCTGCGGTTCTGAGGTGTAAACTGGGTAAGGTTTCGTTTTTATACTTGGGCTTGCCTATTGGGGGTAACCCGCGCCGTCTTAGTTTTTGGGACCCGATCGTGAATCGTATCAAAAAAAGACTCTCGAGTTGGAATAGCAGGTTTCTCTCTTTTGGTGGACGCTTGGTTCTTTTAAAATCTGTCTTGACTTCTCTACCTGTCTATGCCCTTTCTTTCTTCAAAGCTCCATCAGGTATCATCTCTTCCCTTGAATCTTTATTTAATTCTTTTTTTTGGGGGGGAAGTGAGGATCATAGAAAAATTACTTGGATAGATTGGAAAACTGTTTGTTCTAAAAAGGAGAGTGGAGGCTTGGGGGTGCGAAGGTTGAAGGTGGTGCTGGAGGATGTTGGTTGACAGAGGGGGATTGTGGTATAGGGTCTTAGTTGCCAGGTATGGCGAATTAGGTGGCAGGTTGGAGGATGGGGGTCGGAGTGGTTCGTGTTGGTGGAGGGAGGTGAGTAGGATTCGGGAGAGGGGTGTTGGTGGTGAGAGTGGTTGGTTCGATGATCAGGTTGTGAGGAGGGTTGGAGATGGGTCGGAGACGTTGTTTTGGTTTGATAGGTGGTTAGGGGATGTGCCTTTTTGTGTGCGTTTTCAGAGGTTGTTTGGGTTAACAGAGAATAAGTCCTTGTCGGTGGCACACTTGTTCTCTGTTCAGCTGGAGCTTTGGGGGGACGTTTGGCAGTGGAGGAGGTCTTTGTGGCAGTGGGAGGAGGAGATGTTAGAGGAGTGTAAGACTTTACTTCTTGATGTTTCTTTGTCTCATAATGTTTCCGATAGATGGATTTGGCTTCCTGATCCGACGACCGGGTATACTATTCGTGGTGCTTATAATGTGATAACATCTGATGATACTTCTAGTGGGGCACCTGACATGGAGCTGGTGTGGCACAAACATGTTCCTTTGAAAGTGTCAGTTTTTGCTTGGAGACTTCTCATGGATCGGTTGCCTACGAAGACTAATCTTATGGCTCGCCGAGTGCTGACGGCTCAGTTGTCTATGTGTGTAGCTGGCTGTGACAAACCAGAAACGGCTCAGCATCTTTTTATTCAGTGTGACACGTTTGGTTCACTTTGGCATATGGTGAGGGACTGGATTGGTTGCTGCGGGGTGGATTCTAATAATATACATGATCATTTTCTACAGTTTACTTTTTTGACAGGCGGTACTAATGCTAGACGGACGTTCATGCAACTTGTTTGGCTTCTTTGTGCTTGGGTTGTTTGGAACGAACGTAACAATCAGCTGTTTTCTAATGTAATTACTCCCATTCCCCGTTTGTTAGACAAGGTTAAGTTGTTGTCATTAGGATGGTTAAAATCTCGTAAAGCTTCTTTTATTTTTGGAACTCAGCAGTGGTGGTCATACCCTCTTGTTTGTTTGGGTATAGGCTAATGTCTTTTGCTGGGTGTGGTTTGTTTTTGTATACTCTTGGCTCCTTTAGTAGTCACTAAGGCACACCTTGTGCTTTAGTGGCTGCAGTGTTATATAATTCCATTTTGGCTTGTTCAAAAAAAAATACTTACTTGATAAATTTCAAATATTTTTAAAAGGAAAGCATATGCATTTATTACAAGGTGCGATGAATTTATTTTATTTTCTTAAAAGAATTTTAAATGATTGATAGAGAATAATAATATTAAAAATTTAATATATTTTTTGTAGATTAAGAGCACAATAATATTAAAGAGAATAAAATGTGTTACAACTAGACTCTAATAATTTGTGCTCATGTATTATTTTTTTTTTTTTTGATAAGCAAGGAGATGAGGCAAGCATCAAGAGGCATCATCGACATCCCAACTAGATTGGCACCCCGAGAGACCTCCCTCCTATGCCGCCCATCTCAACAAATTTGTGCTCATGTATATTAACAAACTAGGGGACATAAATCTAACTCAATAAATCCACACAAAAGTTCATCGAAAAAATTTGTGCTCGTATATAAGAGAAAATTAATCTTTTAAATTTATGATGTATTCCTATTATTATAAAATAGATGCAAAATAAAATATACCAAAAGTTATAAAAAAAAATTTAAATATCAGTAGCTATAGGATCTTATAGTCAATATTTTACTTTTATTTTATAAAGTAATTATAAGTTGAATGAACTTACGTGATATAGTTTCAAAAAAATTTAAGAGGAAGGAAATTGCATTAATTACAAGATGCAATGAATCTATTTTATTTTCTTAAAACTTATTTTTTCCTTTTTAATTATTTTTTTACAAAGCTTTTTTGATTAGGCTTTGGTGATAAAAACTAATTTTAGTTGAGGTCGGCTGAGTTTCTTCAACAGTAATTCTATTTGCTGCAAGTTATTGTTGCTCAGGGATGAACTTTGTCTTTTCGGTTGTGGATTCCCTAATTTCTTATGTAGAGTGTTACATATGGTTGTTTTAGGGTGTTTTTTAGCAACAGTTACATATGGTTGTTTTAGGGTTTTTTTTAGCAACATTAAGAAATGCATTAAATTAAAGATTAAGGTAGAATGGCAAAGGGATAAAAATGTAGAGGAAAAATAAACTTGTTTGGTTGATTGGATGTGTTATTTACAATATATTATACTAATATGTTGTGACCTACAATGATGAGCCTTTGCTCGACTAATTTCGTAGGTTGTGTGTGAAAACTCCCTTGCTAGTGGGATTGTGAGCCCCCACATTAGACTTCAGTTTCCCCTTCTCAACATGATCTGTTGACAAGGCCCTTTAGGGCACAGCTCCATGTAAATCGTGTCCCCCCACTCATTCCTAAAAGCAGTTTATGGCGTTATAAACATGGAACACAAGTTTCCCGCATCTTTGTGTAGTCCCACTTTGTTCTTTACTTAGTTTTGAGGTTTCAACGTCTCACATACTGAGTTAGTGGCCTTGAGAAATAGTCATCTCCCTCGCTCGGCTGCTTTATCATCAACTAACCTTTAATCGCTCAGAAGGCTCCCTAGCCAAATAGTTCAATCGCCTATTTGTCGAGCTCGGTTAACAAGATATTTTTTTTAAGTGTAAACAAAAGCCCCACTTGAATTGTATCATTGGTTAACCCTTGATAAATGAGTTTTTGTTACACAATTAATAGAGCTACGCGTCAACAATGTCATAATTTCACCTAAAGTAGGGAACTAGTCGTTAGAACCCATTACTCGGCCTACGATATATCAAAACATTAACTCTTGTTGATTGACTTAACCTATAACAGTAACCTTGATTGTCCAACTAATTAACTGATTCACATTTCTAATCATTAGGTTGCCGCTTAATATAAGTTTCAAAGGCTGAGATTTTTTTTTTTCTCATTTTATTTCCTCTTTCTCCGAAGCAATCTTTCAAATTCCCATCTCATGCTCCCTCGTCTCTAATACTAAAAATGGTTGCCCGAAGATCAATCAAATTACCTTCCTATCCTGATTTCAATCCAAGGTAATTTTTCCATATAGTTTCTCTAATAATAATATGATGCTCTAGCGATTTTGTGATGAACAGTAATTTACCATCTTTTAGCCTCGTATCAACCACCACCGCCATGACCAAAACCACCTCAATGCCTAAAACAAACATCTTAATACCTTGGACATGGTTCACAGATAACACCCAACTTAAAGATCGCTACCAAACCACCACCCCAACCCAAACAGACATCTCAAAAAACCTTTGAACAAGCCTTAAACCATTGTGTTCGACATACATCTCAGCCTTCTTCCAAAACAATGTTTGAAAGCCAATAAAATAGCTACGCATATCCTTAAGGATGAATATGTCAAAGGATTGGAAACATGCAAGAACAATCTACATGCATGCTTGATCTTGCCAAAGGGTGCAATCTCTTTATCAATTGTTGCTTTGCATGAAAAGCTACAACCTTTGTGGAAGAATCTAGGATGATGGGGAATGACTTCTCTGGATAAGGGCTATTATGAGCTCTCATTCTATTATATAAAAGGATGCAAGAAGCATAAGAATGGTTGGCTCTTGGAACTTGAACCCTGGTTTATTAAAGCTTTTTGCTTGTGCAGAAGAGTACATCAACTCAGGTTTGGTTAATTTTTTTTGGTCTTGGCCAAGAATAGTGGAGACCAAAGATTCTTTGGGCTTATTTGGTATATTGGTCCCCTAATTAATTTCTTGTTTTCATTTTGATCCCATAAATAATAAAACCCACATTTTGGTCCATCAAGTTTGTCTCCGTTTGTCAAAAAAAATCCACGTATGTTAAGTTTAACTCCAAATCTGTAAGGTGCACCAACATTGTAGGTGGTCCACCATAGACCTTATTAATTTTTCCAATTTTTACCCTTTGATCGTTTTTTAAGAAAGAAGATTGTTGGATCGTGAAGGTCCATTGTATCTT
This sequence comes from Medicago sativa, assembly GCF_051527215.1. NCBI lineage: Eukaryota > Viridiplantae > Streptophyta > Magnoliopsida > Fabales > Fabaceae > Medicago > Medicago sativa. The sequence goes on along the minus strand of NC_140755.1, from coordinate 30,727,743 downwards.
ACAGTGAACCCACAACAACTAATTTTTCTTCCCTTTCTTCCTCTACTTCTTCATCATCATCCTCATAATCTTCATACAAATGCCCAACAAAATTCCAGATATTCATCAAACTTTAAAGTAATCATCATCTTCATCTCATCACTACACCTTTACTAGGTTTTTCGAAAGCTTAAAAAAAATCACTTTTAAATTTGTACGCCGTATTGATCACAGAAACAAAAAAAAATAACGATCAATCATCAAGAATGTAACATACAAGTTTTCTATACAAATTTCTTCATCTTCATCATCCGTATCTTTCTTCAGATCCCATACTCTTTCTTCATCGATATTCTCTCTCTCTCTCTCTCTCTCTCTCTCTCTCTCTCTCTCTCTTGCTTCCTGATGTACGGATTAGGCGAGTGTACCAAATTGTTTACCAAGTAATAAAGTGATAAGTAGAGTATCGTATCCACAGGGATTGTCGTTTTGTCCAAACAATTCGCGTTACTTATTTTAAGTTTGACGATATAATAAAAGAGTTAAGGGTTAGAGATTTGTAATTTTTATCTATTTGCATCATAGCAAGTTACCTGTTTTTGGTTGCAGAAAAGTAAGCAGCGGTTAGGATTCTTCGAATCCCCATATTTATATTGTTGGATATTAAATAACAGTAATGTCGTGTTAATTTATCTTAGGTAGACTATACAAGTGATGATGCCTTTGAGACATTATTGACCTAATTGATCGTCGAGCTACACCTACTGGTCACACGGTGATCCTTACGTGCGGGGTCTATACTTCTCAGTTAACTAGGTTTATCCCTCCAATGTTTAGTTGCACCTGTTGGTCACACGGTGATCCTTACGTGTAGGGTCTTACCACCTCAAACGTGATTAAAAGCATAGACTTTATATTGGCTTTCCAAGATTTCCCAAGGCAATGAAGGCCAAGGTTCCTGTAGGTCTACCCATCTATGAATCTTAGGAACCTCATAACACACTCTCTCTCGCACTTAGTAGTTCTACAAATGGGCAGCCCTATCAGCGTCTACCTTACCAAGGGTTTAAGATAATGGTTCTGCTAGGCTACGTCTTATTTCCTTCAAGCAGACACTTTTTTCCTTAATTATTAACTAGTTGCCTCATTGATTCAGCAGATTTTACTCAATATTAGTAATGTCACCTCCTAAGTACTTACTACTAGTTGGCTCAATTGCAGGATTTGCAATTTTTTTTCATTGACAAGTGAAGCATGCTCATCTCTTAAACTTTCAAAAGCTTCCTTAAGTTTAGAAATTTCATATTCTAGTTTCAAAATGGTTTTCTTTTGAGCAATTAATTTCTCAAAAGCATTTAAGGATTCTGCATGTATTTCTTCTATGGAATATTGCAAATCCTTAAAAGTGGGTTTATGTCGGAGTAGGAATAGGAGTCGGAGTCGGAGAAGGTTACCTCATTTTTAGCTTTCTTCATATGACCCATGAAGCATAAGTCATCTTATTCATTATTTTTGGTGTCATTGGTATTATAGGTTACTTCATCTTCTTCCCAAGCAATATAGGCCTTCCTTCCTCTTGATTTTCGGTTGGATCCAGATCTCCCTTTGTCCTTAGCTAGTTCCGGACATTCATTCTTATACTGGCCTACTTTTATGCAACCATAACAACTAACAATTTTCTCATCCTTTTCTGATTCTCTTCCCTTTCGTGAATCCTTTCTAAAGTTGACAAGGTTATTGTCATTGTGCTTCTGCCCAGTTCTTTTAATGTATCGGTTGTATTGTCTCACAAACAAACTCATCTTTTCTTCATTGATTGAATATTCGTCGGATTCATCTTCATTTTGAACTGAAGATACCGACACGGACAAAGTGGTGTTTAAAGCAATGGACTTCCTTTCCTTCTTCTTTGAGTCTTCCTCACTAGATTTCAAACGGATAATCTCATGTTCATGTTCCCTTAGCTTTCCAAAGAGTGTGATCATACTAAGAACATTGAGATTTTGCGCTTCCTTGATAACGGTAACTTTGGGTTGTCATTCCCTTGTCATACATCTCAAAATTTTGTCAGTGCAATCTTGATTTGAAATGTACTTTCCAAGGTTTTGCAACTTGTTAACAATATGAGTGAATCTCATTTTCATATAGGAGATGGATTCACCTTCCTCCATGCGAAAAAGTTTATATTGTTGCACAAGCGTATTAAGTTTTTATTGTTTGACGCCGTTGGTTCCTTCGTGAAGGGTTTCCAACGCATCCCACATAGCCTAAGCGGTCTTACAATGAGAGACAGAATGATACTCATTCGCTCTGAGAGGAAATGATAATGTTTCACGCCTTCAAATCATATTGTACCTTCTTTTTTTCATCGTCACTCCAATCGGCTTTTGGCTTTTCTAGTGCAACACCATTGGAAACAACTTGAGGTTGGAACCGCCCATTGACCACGACATCCCACACTTCCATGTCAACCGATTGAATATGAACGCTCATGCATTCTTTCCAATAGTCATAATTTTCTTTGTCAAAATTAAGTGCTCTATTGTAGCCCCCTTGGGCTCTTTATTTGCCATATCAATAAACTCTTCCGGTAGTTAACCGTTAGTGAAGAGGCCAAGCTCTAGACAACACTTGTTGGTATATGTGACCAATATGGATGCACAATAGAGGGGGTGAATAACGATTTAAAAAAGTTACGGAGTTTTGGCGAAGGCGTTTTGTAAGATATTGACTTATTGCAAATATGCTTTGAACAATCACAAACAATGACAAATTGTTAATACTATGCACTAATAAGATTTACAAGAGAATTGAGAGATTCACAAGCTAAATCTTATTTCATTCAATTATTAATAATACTTGAACAATTTGCGAAACAAGACAATTTCAAAACCAAACCTACAAGAAAATACAACAAACTAAAAACCAAAAACACAATATATATGCAATTGATGAATTGGCTAGGAATTGAAACTAATTGATCCAAGTGAAATAGTGAAAACCTAATTCAAGGAATCAGGCCAATTTTAACCAAAAAGAACTTAGACCAAAATCAATTTCTATTCTATCAATTAATCAATTTAAGCATATACAATTATCAAAATTAAATAGGATAAGGAAGAGAGAACAACACCAAAATTCTTATAGTAGTTCGCTCTTTCGTCCTCGCTTCAGGCTATGTCTACTCTTCTTGGTGAAAAATGCCTCCACCAAGGACTTCCACTAATAGTAACAATGTTGAATTACAAATGTAATTACAAGAGTTCCTTGAAACTATCCTAGTTCTTCAACCCTTATGTAACCACTCCCCCAAACTTCAAATACCCTTTGAATTTGGTGCTTCTTGATGTTTTTGAAACCTCAATCACCCGTGCAACCCTTCAAGCTCTTCACTTAAGCTCTTCGATACTACGTCCGACAATTGGAACCCCTTGAACACAAGAACAATTAGAAATAACCCCCAAGACCTTTGGAGGTGGAATGAGATTATTCACTTCACTTTAGAACCTTGATTAAGCCCAATCAATTTCCTTGAAAGAACCAACTTACAATCCCTATAACACCCTAGAAAATCTTATGACACAAAGAACAAAGTGATTCTATGAAAAAAAAGTATTTAATCTTAAAGAATGTAGGAACAATGAGTTTTTGAGACCTAGATAGAATAGATGCAAATGATTTAATAATTTGGGTGTTATGAGGAAGTGAGTATATATAGAAATGGAGGGTAAGTGGAAATTTTCGTCCAAAAACAACTATGTGAATCGATTCACTAAATGTGTGAATATATTCGAACAGCTAAATGACAGAACCGGAGATAATGAAGATACTATGAAGATTAATACGTATCATACAAGATTTGAATCGATTCAAAGCAAGTCAGAAAGATTTTATGATATGATTCATGCATTTATGAGTCGATTCATAAGTGATACGATTCAAAATAGCTTGAACTGATTCACCCCAAGTTAGAGACTTTGGGTGATATGATTCAGACAATAGTGACTCAATTCAAAAGATCAGAAAAACAGTTTTGAGACAGAAATGAGGTTACAAGGGACACTAGCAAGGCAAGCAAGGAGAAAAACACTGGGATGTTGATGAACCATAGTTTTGCTAGGTGCGTTAACAAAATCTAATCTAATTTAACCAGAGTAAAATAACAACTTAAAGCATACATAAAGCCTAACAACATTATGACATCATCAAAACAAAACTTGGGACACAAGAAAGCTTCACTAAAAGCTTCTACGGAGGTGTTTCTCTCTCCTCACTCCAAGTCTCTAGGTTATGTTTTATTTCTTTTGTAATTTGTCTTTAGTTACCATGAGTAACTCTGTAGTTACCACGAGTAACTAAATATTTTTAGGCTAGGGTTCTAAGATGAACTTCTATTTTGTTTGTTGGATATTTATCTAATTTAAAGTCTTTATTCAGTTATTTCTCGAATGTTATTTAATTTTACTGTAGTGTGTAAGATTTGTCTCCTCTAGAGCATAACCCTGATTAGTAGGCACTTAGGGAGGTGACATACCTAATATTGGTTTATACATGTATAATCAAGAAGTAATTAGTTAGTAACTAAGGAAACAATCCATAGAGCAGAACCCTGTGAGAAAGGTACCGAGGGAGGTGACATACCTAATATTAGTCCATACCTGCGAGAATTAGGAAGTAACTAGTTAGTAATTAAGGAAACAGGTGACTTCATGACTTATATCATCCCAATAACATCATTTTCCTCACACCTTGGTAAGGTAGACGATTATAGGGCTACCCATTTATAGAACTTCAGAAAGGGAGGGTGTGCTATGTACTTCTAAGATTCAATATGCGAGGGAACCTTTAGGATACTTTCAATTTAGAAACCCTATTATCCGTCATTGTTTCAAATACCCTTGAGAAAGTAAGAACCTACACGTAAACCTCCAAGTGTAACTGAACCTTTCTCTCTTAGCACTGAAACTCGTAGGCACTCTGGTGTAATGGTTTCAATTTACAGCTGGAGGGAAAGAACTCATATCTCTCAGAGAGTAAGACCCCACAAGTACCGTTCTGTGTAATTAGCAGGTGCAACTTGACAACTGATAGGTTACAAACCCCAACAAACTCATCACTTGAATAGTCCCTCGTTAAATACTGAAATTGACTTGACTGATACTTAATTCCAACAAATAAATAGAGAAGATTTAAAGAATCCTAACCGCCCCTAACATTCTGCAATCAAAATAGATAAACTTTGCTCTGTTGGCAACAAATTAAATTGCAAAACTCTAAACCCTTATCTTTATTTATTTGGTGTTGGATCATTAATCCAACATTGGCCTTATATGTGAATAATTTGAAGGTGAGAAAAACACAAGAAGGGGGGTTGAATTGTGTTTTAGAAAAATTCTTCGTTTCTCCTAAAAACTGAACACACTGATCAGAAGCTAAGTGAGACAGCTTCTGAAGTGATAATCAGAATCTAAATGCAGCGGAATAAAACAGAGAGAGAGAGAAGAAGAACGACACAAAGCAATTATACTGGTTCCTTCCACAATCCGGAAGTAGTCCAGTCCCCCTTGCACTTCCAAGGAGATTTCACTATGAGTAATATCTGATTACAAATGCTCAAGCACACAAGCAAGAGACTTCCAATGCTCAAGCACACAAGCAAGAGACTTCCTTTGCTCAAGAACACAATCAAGAGACTTCCTGCTCAAGCACAACTGCAAGAGACTTCTTAACTAAACAAAATTACACAGAAAATTGTTTAAGGTTGAACACTTGATATACAATCAGAGGTGCTCACAATACAAATCAGATACAGACTCAATGGACTTAAGAATTTCTAAGATATGACTTGAGACACAGAAATTCTAAGTGAATGCAGAACAATTTCAGCAGAGGTTTGGTACTTGTGAAAATCTTGTGAGTCTTTCGTTCAGCGTTCTTGCATTACCAAATCTCTAGGTCTTCACTCCTTTATATAGAGGTGTGAAAGAGACGTTGTGAAATTGCCAGCGCACCAAAGAGTCGTTGTTGAAGCTTGATCTTTCACCAATGATATATTGCCTGATTTGGTTGTTGTCCTATGAAGAACAAATTTGAAATCCATTCCTTATCCAAAGGAACATCTATGCAGGCGAAACCGTATTCTGGAGCTGTTTTCTTGTCCTGTAGCGTGGACACAAAACAGAGTAGTGGAGAACGTGGTTGTACAATTCGTACAAAGTACAATGTCAACGCTTTCGTCCAAATTGCAAACACACGCCTTCAAACACCTTTGAAATGACCGTTGCAAACTCCACTAATCCTTTGTTTGTGTTTTCGAATCCAATAGACAGCTTTTGCATTGATAATTCTTCAATTCTTGATTCTTTGCAAATCCAGTTGATATTCAGCTTCTGGTGAAATGGCTTCTGATGAGGCAGCTTCTGATGATGCAGCTTCTGATGATATGACTTCTGCAGCTTCTGATGACGCAGCTTCTGATGATGTGGCTTCTGGACCTCTTGTCTTCAGAAGCACTATTCTTCAGGAGCAGCTTACTTCAGGAGCGCTATTTCTTCAGGAGCAGCTTGACTTCAGGAGCGCTTTTTCTCTTCAGTAGCAAGTTGCCTTCAGGAGCGTCCAAGCTTCAAATTTTTGTTGTTTCCATAGCTCTTTATTTGCTCATTCAGAACCAATGATGATGTAACTTTATAATTATGGTCCTGTACACTTGAACAAATATTAGCTAGTCCAATTTACAATTTTTAATACCTTGTTATCATCAAAACCCTTTAAGGTTCATTGTTAAACACATTTTGTTCCAACAATCTCCCCCTTTTTGATGATGACAAACAAAAGTATTTAAAATTGATCAATTGTTGTTAATCTAATTAACAAGTTGACTTTGGGGTTCTGAGGTTTGTAAGCTCAGAATCTGAGGTTTGTAAGCTCAAACTCCCCCTGAGTCTGATAGTCTTTAAGGTGAGGTTTGTAAGCTCCCCCTAAGTTCTATCCAGGTTAATTAAATTCATTTTTCGCGCAATAAAATTATCAGAGCTTAAAAACAAAATTGAATCATTGAAAGAATTAACTTATAGATAAGAAGAATGGTTCAATTAATTTTACTTGAATTTTGATACTCCTTCGTTCGTTCATAGCTTATACCAATAAGGTAAGAAAAAATGATAGAAGTTTTTCAAAAATTTCAAATGCCATTAATGGGGCTCAGAGCCTTTAAATACTTGTCACATATACTCCCCCTTTTGTCATTATCAAAAAAAATTAAAATAAGCATAAAAGACAAAAAGATTTGAGAAAAACTCAAACAAAAGAGAGTATAAAAGAAAGTGAACTAAATAAGTCAGAGCAAAATATATGAACATGTATATCAATTGTCAGAAGCAGCTAAACAGTCAGAATCAGTAAGCATTCAGAAGCAAAGAGAATTAAAACAGAATGGTTTCAGAAGCAAGGACTAGGAATTTAAAACAAACAACAAACAAAAAGAAAAAAACACAAGGGTGTGCAACTAAGGGTTGGTTTGATGTTGTTTCTTCATCTCCTCCATTTCTTCAATCTTCTTCTGCAACAGTTCTTCAAGCTGTTGTTGCCTCTGGAGAAGAGCCTGTTCCCTTTCCTTAGCTTCTTGCTGCTGCTGTGCCATCTGTTTCTTCAGAAGCTTACACAACCTGGCTTCTCTGGTCAAGTAGTCCGTTTCTGAGAAGAAAGGCTGGTTTGCCAGGAGCAGTGTAGAACTTCTTACTCTGAGACTCTGATTCAGATGCTCCATTAACTTCCTGACAGAAGCTTCCTTGCTTCTGATGCACTTAGCCCTTATGCTTTCAATTAGCTCAGTTGCCCGGTTCTGAAGAGATGCCCAGGAGTCATCATATGCACTTGTGAGATCAATTGTCCTTCGTTGATCCACAAGATTATGCAACTGACTCAGGATTGAGAGAAGCTCAGAATTAATATATCCAGATTCCAGGATGTTTGAGGGTGGTTGTTCAAGGATTTCAAGATCAGAATCACTGATTTCCAAATCTTGAACAGGGTTAGGAACTGGAATGGTAAAGTGTGTTTGTGTGTTTGAAGATGAAGGCTGGTCAGAGGCAATGTGAGTGGTAGAGGTTGAGGCTTGAACATTGACTAGAGAGATGTCAACATCCATGGGAGTTGGTTCTGGGGAGTGTTCAGGTAAAGGTTGAAATTCAGTTTCAGTTGGTGGTTGTTGTGGTGAAGATGATGTTTGAGTGTTGAGTTGGGGGTCAATGGTAGCTGTTGGTGATTGTGGGGGTGTTGTGGGTTTATGTGGTTCAGGTGTTTGTTGATGGGGGTTTTCTGAAACAACATTTTCAGAAGCAGCTGCTTCTGGAGTTGCTTCAGAGGCCTTTTCTGAGGTAGACTCAACATTTTCTGGAGGAATCATGTTGAGAGGTTGAATGTTAAGAGGTTGAGGGTGAAGGCGAAAAATAGTATCAATGACTCTTTCTCTCTGCTCAGCCAGTTTAGCCAACTTCTCATTAATTATGTGACCAACTGGTTCATAAGTAGTTGACTGAGAGGGCTTATCGTTGGTTTTGGTTGATGTTGATTGGCTTTTTACTGGTTTTCGAAATAGTTGAGCTAAGGGTATATCATCATCAGAATCATCAGAGTCTGATAATGATTTGGATGCGGAATCTGATGATATATTAATTACCTTCTCTGGTTCAGGATCAGAATCCTCTTGAGCAACCTCACTGGTCATCTGCAACATTTTCTTGGCTTCTGAGACTACAGACTCTTGTAGCTCAGCAGCAATTTCCAAGACTTTTTCAGCTGCTGCCTTCTTCTCTTGTAACTCCTTTAACTCCAAATCAGAAGCATCTTGAGCTGCAGAGGTGATATGAGGAAAATCCTTGGTCCTCCTCAAGGCTGGCTTCCTCTTCCTCTTTGGTATAGCAGGTTGATCAAGAGAAATGCCAACATCCATGATCAACCTGGAATCCATGTCTTCAATGGCTTCTTCAATAGAAGGTACTGATGAACTACCAATTTTGAGCTTGTCAGTAGCAACTTTTGCTTTTTTAGCAGGTTGTTCAACCTCTAGATATTGCTCTGCAGTTATCTTCCTTTTTGACTTTCTGCCTCTGGCTCGTGGCAGAGCACCACCATACATTTCCTCTGGAATATCTTCCAATCTGATTCTCTCATTGGTTGCCTCAAAATGTTCCTTGATATAGTACATCTGCACTTCAATGGGATCCTTCTTGCAGATGGGTGGAAAGTCCTTCATAAGATCAGACTTAACAAATGATTCACTTAAATCAGTTTGAAGTTTGGTGACTTCACTGATTAGCTTCATATTCAAGAGAGTATGAGCATTAATGAATTTTCCAGTTTTTGTGTCAAATAGCTGATCTGTGAAGCCTTGAGATTGACTGAGACTGTCCAAGATACCTCCTTGATAGAATATCTCTGAGAGGAGTCTTCCATAAGGAACCAAGGGTTTATCCAGTAGCTGACTCTGTTTCAAACACTCTACCAAGTACTTGAACATGTATTTGGGCACATTCACCTTTTCCTTCTTGATGAAGTGCTGGAGAAGGACCTTCTGAGCTAGATTTGGTTTCACACAGTCACCACTTGGAAACAGGTTCTCATTCTGAATCTTCAGAAGCATCTTAGTTTCCATGCTCAATTCAGCATATTTCTTCTCCTTCTCAGAATTGTATATCACCAAGTTGGCTTGCTTTTTCCAAATGCGTTTTTCAGCAGCATCTGAAAGATCAATTCCAGAGTAGTATCCAGAGGCTGCAGCCTTGAGAACATACTCTATGTGCCATTGTGCAAGTCTTACTGGAATACCACAGATGCTGGACCTGATTTCATCTTCAACAAATGGCGCAAGACCCATTTCTTCTCTTGTTTTCCCTTCTAATTCAGGATACATTAGCACCATCTGACTTTCCTCAGCTAAGGATGCCGCTTTGTTGTAGAATTTTGCTCTTACCCAGAAGTGTCTAACCAGAGCTTCATATGTTGGTCCATTCAACATTTTGAAATAATCCATGAGTCCTTGCTCTTCATAGTAGCTTCTGATTGAACACCTATGAAAATTCAGAGAATCAAAGTCCACTGGATTCTCTATCTGAACCTGCAAATCCCATTCTTCCAATTTCATGCTTCTTCCTCTGTAGTCATATTCAGGGACCATTCGTGAAGTAGATACTGAATCTTCTCGTTGCGAGCTTGATGATGCCATTTGATGATTTACGAAGATTTGAAGAAGATGAAGATTTTAGGGTTCTAAGGTTGAGAGAATGCGCTTACTTCGCAAGAGGTTTGAGAGCAAATGTGTTTGTTGTGAGTGAGTAGTGTGTGAATTGACAAAGTGTTAAAAGTAAAACGATTGCAATTCAAAAGAGACAAACAAACATAACATTAATGATAAAATTGGGGGCGCGTGAAAAGTACTTTCAAAGCTATTAAATCATCATTGCCCTTTTAGTTATACACCAACACATACAGGCCACGTAAGAAGTTCACAGAGTAACTACCAAGTTAGTGGGCCAGAAGTTACTTTTTAAAAGGTAACTTCCAACGTTTCCACTAATTCAACTATTCAGAAGCAACAAATCCAGCTTCTGGACTTCAGATGCTGACGTCATCATCAGAAGCGAGTTTTCCTCAGAACCTCAATAAAGAGCTTCTGATGGACTACCGCTTCTGAACTAACTTCAGAACCTAAAATCCTATTCAGGAGCAAGCAAGCATTTAATCAGATACAAAGTGCATGTTCAAATTTTTCTTTATAAAATCAAATCTTTCAACAGTTAAAGGCTTAGTAAATATATCAGCCCATTGATTTTCAGTATCAATGAATTGTATATCTAAAATTCCTTTTTGAACATAATCTCTGATAAAATGGTGTTTGATTTCAATGTGCTTCGCTCTTGAATGCAAAATTGGATTTTTAGACAAACAAATAGCAGCAGTATTATCACAATAAATGGGAATACTGTTAGCAGTTATCTGATAATCTTCCAACTGATGTTTCATCCAAAGTAGTTGTGTACAACAACTTGCAGCTGAAATGTATTCTGCTTCTGCTGTAGACATAGCAATAGTTGTTTGTCTTTTGCTAGCCCAGGATATAAGATTATCACCCAGAAATTGACAATTGCCACTGGTTGACTTTCTTTCAATCCTATCACCAGCATAATCAGCATCACAGAATCCAATTAGCTTATAATCTAAGGATTTCCTATAAAGGAGTCCAAGATTGGTCGTTCCTTTCAAATACCTGAAGATTCTCTTGACAGCAGTCATATGAGATTCTCTAGGATCTGATTGGAATCTTGCACACAAGCATACACTGAATAAAATATCTGGCCTAGATGCAGTGAGGTATAACAAAGAACCAATCATACCTCTATACAGCTTCTGATCTACTTTAGCTCCTTCATCTTCTTTGCTTAAGGTGCATGTAGGGTGCATTGGAGTGTTCATCACTTTACAATCTTCAAGTTTGAACTTCTTCAGAAGCTCCTTTGTGTACTTTGATTGATGAACATAGACTCCATCTTTGCATTGATTGATTTGAATGCCCAGGAAGAACTTCAGCTCTCCCATCATGCTCATTTCAAATTCATCCTGCATTAACTCAGAAAATTCCTTGCAAAGAGATGCATTAGTAGAACCAAATATTATATCATCAACATATATTTGCACAACAAGAATATCTTTCTCAAGGGTCCTTCTGAAGAGTGTAGTATCAACCTGTCCTCTTTTAAAATCATTTTTGATTAAGAAATTACTTAGTCTATCATACCAAGCTCTGGGAGCTTGTTTCAAGCCATATAGTGATTTCTTCAGTTTAAAAACATGGTCAGGATATTTAATATCCTCAAATCCAGGAGGTTGCTTGACATACACTTCTTCTTCTATGACACCATTTAGAAATGCACTCTTGACATCCATTTGATATAATATTATGCCATGATTAACTGCATAGGAAAGAAGTAACCTGATTGCTTCCAATCTTGCAACTGGAGCAAACGTTTCAGTGTAATCAATGCCTTCTTGTTGACTATACCCTTGTGCAACAAGTCTGGCTTTGTTTCTTGTTACTTCACCTTGCTCATTCAGCTTGTTTCTGAATACCCATTTTGTTCCAATAATGTTCTTGTGCTGAGGTTTGGGTACCAGATCCCACACATCATTTCTTTGAAATTGATTCAACTCTTCTTGCATAGCTAGGATCCATCCATCATCTGAAAGTGCTTCATCAACTGTTGTAGGTTCAATCATTGAGATTAGTCCAATCATTGACTCTTCTTGTCTGAAATGTGATCTTGTTCTTCTTGGACTATCTTTGTTTCCAATGATTAGCTCTTCAGGATGTGAAGACTTGTGTTTGAATGTGTTTCTGGGAGGATCTGCTTGATGTGAGCCATCTTGTGCTTCATCAGAAGCAGCTTCATCTTGTGCTTCTGATGTGGGTTCAGCTTCTGAACTATCTTCAGATTCAGCTATCTGATCAGGTTCTGGAGTAGCTTCAGGAACCTGTATCTCTGCAGAACTTTCACCTTGCTTTGAAGTTTTATCTTCAAGCTCCTTGTCATCAAATTTAACGTGCATAGATTCTTCAACACAAAGTGTTTCTGAATTATACACTCTGTATGCCTTTGACCTTTCAGAGTAACCTAAAAAGATTCCTCTTTGGGCCTTGGCATCAAATTTCTTTAGGTAGAACTTGTTGTTTAGAATGTAACATGTACATCCAAATTGATGAAAGTAAGAGATATTGGGTTTTCTTCCTTTAAAGAGTTCATATGCTGTTTTCTTCAAAATAGGTCTAATATAGATCCTGTTTTGAACATAGCATGCTGTATTCACTGCTTCTGCCCAAAAATGTTTTGGTAAATTGTTTTCATGAATTATGGTTCTGGCCATTTCTTGTAAAGTTCTATTCTTTCTCTCTACAACCCCATTTTGTTGTGGTGTTCTAGGAGAAGAGAATTCATGGAAAATTCCATGTTTTTCACAAAAAGCTTCAAATGGCTCATTTTCAAATTCTCCACCATGATCACTTCTGACTTTCAAAATTTTTGATTCTTTTTCAGATTGAATTTGAGTGCAGAAGCTACTGAATACATCACACGCAACATCTTTACTCTTTATGAATTTCACCCAAGTCCATCTGCTGTAATCATCAACAATGACTAATCCATATCTACTTCCATATAGGGATGCAGTACTCACTGGTCCAAATAAATCAATATGGAGTAATTCTAAAGGTCTTGAGGTTGAAACAATGTCTTTGGTTTTAAAAGATGATTTCACAATTTTCCCTCTCTGACATGCACCACAGAGTGCATCTGAATGATAGTCAATGTCTGGTAGCCCTTTCACAAGTTGTAACTTACTAAGCTTAGAGATTAACCTCCAGTTAGCATGTCCCAACCTTCTGTGCCACATCCATTTCTTATCATTCACTGATAGTAGGCACATCACCTTCTGATCAGCCAGTTCAGAAAAATTGATTTTATAGACATTGTCAACTCTCTTTCCTTTGAACACAATGGATTTGTCTTCCTTGTTGATTACTGTACAGTTGGGTTTTTCAAAAAGCACATCATAACCATTATCACAAAATTGACTAATGCTCAAAAGGTTATGTTCAAGACCATCTACCAACCATACATTATTAATTGAGGTAGAGGAGTTACCAATAGTTCCTGTACCTATGATCTTGCCTGACTGGTTGCCTCCAAATTTCACATTTCCTCCCTCTTTCATTGTTAGGCTGAGGAACATGGACTTGTCTCCTGTCATGTGTCTTGAGCAACCACTGTCTAGGTACCATGATCTTTGCTTTGGCACTGCTCTTAGACATACCTCGTTTTCATCTTCTGAGTCTGAATCTGATCCAGCTTCTGAAGTTGCTGTTGCTACCAACCCAACAGCTACCTTTGCATCTTCATCAGCTTCCTCTTTATCAGATCCAGATTCACTACCCAAATCATCCCAGGTTGCCATTAAACTCTGCTTAATCTGCTTCTTGAATTTGCTTGGTTTGAATGTAGACCTCTTTGACTTGTCCTTTGACTTTTCTCTTTGAAGATCAGGGCATTCAGCAATGAAGTGACCTGGCTTCTTACAGTTGAAGCATCCCTTCTGATCTTCTTTCCTTGAGCTTCTGGAGTTACCCCTTCTGGAGAGAAACTTTCTGTTCTTCTTGGCCAGATATTGAAGTCTGTTTGAGAGCATGGCCATTTCTGCAGCATCTGGTTCAGAATCTGAACTTGACTGTTCTTCCTCTTCAGATTCAACCACTTTGAGAGCTTTTGATGACTTGCCTTTGGATGGAAGAGCTATTGATTTACTCTTCTTAGTAGACTCATGTTCATTAAGACTTAACTCATGAACTTTGAGAGAACTAACAAGATCTTCGACACTTAAAGTGTTTAAATCTTTAGCTTCCTCAATGGCAGTCACCTTCGGTCTCCATCTGGCAGGTAAGCTTCTGAGAATCTTGCTTACATGATCAGAAGCAACATAGCTCTTCTTTAGAATCTGTAGACCAGAAACTAAGGTTTGAAACCTTGAGTACATCTCCTCAATAGTTTCATCATCCTTCATTTTGAATAACTCATACTGATGTACAAGCAGGAGAGCCTTTGCTTCTTTGACCTTCTTGCTCCCTTCATAATTTGAACAGAGAGAAGCAAACATAGCTTTAGCAGTGGATTTGTCACTCATCTTCATGTATTCTGCTTTGGGTATGGCAGTGACAAGAGCTCCTCTGATAATATGATGCTTCTTGTAAAGTTTCCTCAGTTCTGGAGTATGTTTCTTTCTATCCACAGCAGCTCCTTCTTCATCAAGGACTAAATCACCAACACCATCTTCCAGAATATCCCATAATTCTTCATCTAGGCTCATGATGTAACTGTAAAAGTTGGTCTTCCACCAAGAGAACTCTTCAGCATCTCCATTGAACTTTGGAACTTTTCCAATACTGGTTTTCTTACTATCACTATAATCATGTGAAACATTTTTATAGCTAGTATCACTAGAACCAGAACCATTAGGAGGAGGAGTAGTCATGTTTTTCTCAGATCTTTGACTGTTGCACGGTTAAGTGTTACACAACAGAACCAGGCTCTGATACCAATTGAAGGTGAGAAAAACACAAGAAGGGGGGTTGAATTGTGTTTTAGAAAAATTCTTCGTTTCTCCTAAAAACTGAACACACTGATCAGAAGCTAAGTGAGACAGCTTCTGAAGTGATAATCAGAATCTAAATGCAGCGGAATAAAACAGAGAGAGAGAGAAGAAGAACGACACAAAGCAATTATACTGGTTCCTTCCACAATCCGGAAGTAGTCCAGTCCCCCTTGCACTTCCAAGGAGATTTCACTATGAGTAATATCTGATTACAAATGCTCAAGCACACAAGCAAGAGACTTCCAATGCTCAAGCACACAAGCAAGAGACTTCCTTTGCTCAAGAACACAATCAAGAGACTTCCTGCTCAAGCACAACTGCAAGAGACTTCTTAACTAAACAAAATTACACAGAAAATTGTTTAAGGTTGAACACTTGATATACAATCAGAGGTGCTCACAATACAAATCAGATACAGACTCAATGGACTTAAGAATTTCTAAGATATGACTTGAGACACAGAAATTCTAAGTGAATGCAGAACAATTTCAGCAGAGGTTTGGTACTTGTGAAAATCTTGTGAGTCTTTCGTTCAGCGTTCTTGCATTACCAAATCTCTAGGTCTTCACTCCTTTATATAGAGGTGTGAAAGAGACGTTGTGAAATTGCCAGCGCACCAAAGAGTCGTTGTTGAAGCTTGATCTTTCACCAATGATATATTGCCTGATTTGGTTGTTGTCCTATGAAGAACAAATTTGAAATCCATTCCTTATCCAAAGGAACATCTATGCAGGCGAAACCGTATTCTGGAGCTGTTTTCTTGTCCTGTAGCGTGGACACAAAACAGAGTAGTGGAGAACGTGGTTGTACAATTCGTACAAAGTACAATGTCAACGCTTTCGTCCAAATTGCAAACACACGCCTTCAAACACCTTTGAAATGACCGTTGCAAACTCCACTAATCCTTTGTTTGTGTTTTCGAATCCAATAGACAGCTTTTGCATTGATAATTCTTCAATTCTTGATTCTTTGCAAATCCAGTTGATATTCAGCTTCTGGTGAAATGGCTTCTGATGAGGCAGCTTCTGATGATGCAGCTTCTGATGATATGACTTCTGCAGCTTCTGATGACGCAGCTTCTGATGATGTGGCTTCTGGACCTCTTGTCTTCAGAAGCACTATTCTTCAGGAGCAGCTTACTTCAGGAGCGCTATTTCTTCAGGAGCAGCTTGACTTCAGGAGCGCTTTTTCTCTTCAGTAGCAAGTTGCCTTCAGGAGCGTCCAAGCTTCAAATTTTTGTTGTTTCCATAGCTCTTTATTTGCTCATTCAGAACCAATGATGATGTAACTTTATAATTATGGTCCTGTACACTTGAACAAATATTAGCTAGTCCAATTTACAATTTTTAATACCTTGTTATCATCAAAACCCTTTAAGGTTCATTGTTAAACACATTTTGTTCCAACATAATTATGTATTGTGGACTGTCATTTAAGTTAGGCCCAATTAAAGTGATCTAATAAGGTTTGGTTAAAGTGGGCTTATGAGTATCTAATAGGGTGTGAGCCTTTAATGTGTAGAGACTAATGGGTAATTCTATTTTTATGATGGGCTAAAATAGAAATACCAATAGTTAACCCTAATTTGGGTGCTATAAAAAAAAGGTCATGGTCCCCAGGTCACACACACCAAGCCGCCGTTCTTTGCTGACATCCCATCATCACAAGGAGATCAAGAGAATAACAAAGGGTTCTCTCAGTGAGAGTGTGTGTTGATCTGGAAAATCTCCGAATATGAATTAAGGTACGCTTCCGCATATTGATTTGTTATTTCTGATGATTAACATGATTGACTCTAGGGTTTAAAATTAAGTTTGGTTTTAACAAGTGGTATCAGAGCCAAATCATGTTTGATCATTGGGAAATAAATTTTTATGTCGTAATATAGTTTTTTCGGCATGAATTCAGTTTCGACTATTCCTATATTTTTCTTTTGTTTCTCTTGTTATGTTTATCGTTTGTGCTATATGCACATGATTCAGCTGCCTTCGGTTGTTCTATTTCATGATAAAACATTGATGTGCTTCTCAATTTTGGGTTAGAATGAGGTTTTCAATTTTTTATGAATGCATCGATTGTCTTTCGGTGTCCATATATATAGTTTTTCTGTTCCTTATGTGCGTAATGGATAATTTTCTTTGGTGCCCATCGTATATTGCTAACAATTTTTATCATAAATTTTTAGTAAATTTTTCGGTCAATGATAAGAATTGCTGCGCACAATTTTATGTCAATTTGTGCACTATGATGCGATTATAATTTATGGTTTTGAATTTCATACATCGGCTTACTATTTTCTCTTAATTCTTCATGAGATAAACTTAAATATTGTTTATATTTATCTATTTCTTCCAACACAGGTTTTAAGTTTAATATTATTTAAAGAAACAAATTGATTGGAACAAAGATTAATCATTTGATTTATGATTTTAGTATGTATTTTTTGATGAATTAATTGAAATAATATGTCACCAAAGTGACCTCTTTCATGAAGATTAGTTTATTTTAAAATATATCAGGTTAATTTTAAGTTTTGGTTAAGTAATTATAAATTCAAATAAGGAACAGTTTATGTATATATGTTGAGATAGGTTGGTTGAAGCACTATGTCGCCAAAGTGACCTCTTTTGTGGAAATTAATTTATTTTGAAATATAAAAGGTTGTGTGTTTGTATCTCATGTGAATAACTAATCGGCCCAAAGGAAGGTTGTTATTTGACAGAATTACAAGCGAACATGTGGTAATAAACATGTGATAATTATTCGGTTTTACATGGGATAATAAATTGGCCCAAAGGAAAATTTATTGTTTGACATGTTCTTATTATCAATGTTTGATTACTGCGCCAAGGTATCATTGAAAAGTTAATATTTTATCCAAAGATAAAATGTTAATGGATTCCCGATATCTTGTAATGGGATTTACCTTTATTTGAATTTAGCATTACTTTTATTCTATGGTTTATCTGAGCATGTTTTGCTTGCTTGTTGTTCTCTGTACGGTTATAAATGATCCTATGAATACTATTGCCAACATCGGTTACTTTATTAAATGGCTCAAACTTCAAGTTCTAGAAAGTAAAGTAAATTTTTGATAGTTCTTTGAAGTTACGGTTATCAACATTGCATTAAGGTCTGACTCTCTCTTACCTCTTATGGATGAGAGTATCTCTAAAATAAAGAAGTGAGAGAAGTCAAAATTGCATGTGTTTGATGATAATGATGAAGGCCATCCGGAAACATTTAAGGGCAAACTATCTGAAAAAGATAATTACAGTTAAGAATTTTATTTAATTTAAGATATTGAAAAGAGGTTTGTGAAGCACGAAAAGTCCAAGATAGATGTGTTTTTGACGAACTTTAATTCGATAAAATGTAAGGATAAGGAAGCTGCGAATACAGTTCCTCAAAAGAGATAACAAAAGTTATTTATTTTGTGGAGCTGAAAAGGTATTACATGTTTCTTAATTTGGTTTGTTTTGAGATCAATTTAACTTTCATACCTAGTGCGTCTATGCCGTGTTGTCTAAATTGTTGAAAACTAAGTGATGCTGAAAGATACATCTATATTGGTGACAACAATACAGTTCAAGTTGAGGCAATTGGAAAGCTTAGATTATTGTTAAAGACTGGATTTTATTTGGATCTTGTTGAAACTTTTTCTTCGTAGCGTCTTTTAGACAAAATTTTCTATTTCTGCTCTGGGCAAGTTTAGTTTCTCTTGTTCATTTGGAAATAAAAAAAAAAAATTTAGTTTGTTTCAAGATTCAAAATTGGTTGGTTCCGGTTCTTTATCAGGTTATCTTTATTTGATTGACACAATTGCTTCATTTGATGAAACACTGCAGTTAAGCACATTAAGTGTAAAAGTAAAATTAGCCAATGAGAATTATGTTACATTATGACACAAGAGATTGGGTCACATCTCCAAATGGAGAATATATAGACTTGTGTCAAATGAAATTCTAGAACAATTGGATTTTCCAGATATTGATATTTATATCAACTTTATAAAGGAGAAACAAACCAATACAAGGAGATTTAAGGCCAACAAGACTTCAGTCGTCTTAGAAGTTAAACATACCAATATTTGTGGGTCATTCCCTACGGTTTCTTGGAATGGTCAACAATATTTTATAACGTTCATAGACGATTTTTTGGTATATATGGCTACATTTATCTCATTTATGAAAGGGAAAAGTCTTTCGACATGTTCAAAATATTTTAAGTTTGAAGTTGAGAATCCACTCAACTAAAGAAAAAAAAGGCGTCAAATCAAACCTTGGTGGTGAATATCATGGTATATGTGACGGTTCAGGTGAACATTGTCCAAGACCAATTGCTAAATTCCTAGAGGAATGTGATATCGTCTCATAACACACTATGTCAAGTTTTCTTACTATGAATAGTGTTTCTGAAAGGCGAAACAGAACACTTAAAGTTATGGTAAGAAGTATGATTGCTCATTCTAACTTACCAGAATCACTCTGAGGATAAGCAATTAAAATTGCAGCATATATCCTTAATAGGGTTCCAACAAAATAAACTACACAAACTCCTTATGAACTTTGGATAGGCAAAAGGTCTATTTTAAAGCATTTGCATGTTTGGGGATGTCCAACTGAAGCAAGGCCTGATAAGCCAAGTGAAAAGAAGCTGGACTCAAGGACCGTGAGTTGTTGTTTTGTTGGATATTCTAAAAAAGATCTAGGGGTATAAATTTTATGATCCCATAAAAAAGTCGATTTTCAAATTAGGAGATGCCCGATTTTTTGAGGATGTCGAGTTTGCAAGGGGAGATATGGTTAAGGACTTTGATATTGAAGAGGAATATCTTGATATTTCCACAGGTGTCATTGACATTGCTCAAGATCATTTTCTTGACTTTGTCTAAGACACAATAAATCAAAACAATGTTGAAATCCCCATGCAAGAAATTGTTCCAAAAGAACAAACTCTTACATCTCAAAAAAAAAAATGTCATTAAGGAGATCCACAATTGAAAAGGGAAGTAAAATACAATATGAATATATTGTGTTTATCCAGGAACATGAGGTTGCCATTGGAATGGTGGATGATGATTCGATCAACTTCCGTCAAGCGATGGAAAGTTAGAATTCTTGAAGGTGGATTGATTCCATGAATTATAATTACTAGATTAAATCCATAAAGGACAACGACATTTATGATATTGTCCCATTGCAACAAGGTCCGAAAATTATTGGTTTCAAATAGATATTTAAGACAAATAATGATTCCAATGGCGATGTGGAGAGATACAAAGCTTGTCTTGTCATATAAATGGTTTATACAAAAGAAAGGCATTGATTTTAAAGAGACTTTCTCTCTAGTTTATTTGAAAGACTCTTTTAGGACTAAAATGACATTGGCGGCATATTTTAATCTTGAGTTATGTCAAATGGATGTAAAGACTTTGTTTCTAAATGGCAACATTGACGAGACACTTTATGGTGCAACTAGAAAACTTTGTTTCAAAAGATTCAAAGGATATGGTTAGCAAACTTAAGAAATTCATGTATGGGCTCAAGCAAGAATCTCGACAATGGTATTTCAAATTTCATCAAGTGATCATCTCGTTTGGTTTGAGGTGAATTTGGTTGATGATTGGATATATCATAAGTTATGTGGGAGTAAGTATATATTTTTTATATGTTAATGATAATTTGCTTGCTAATAACAATATAGACTTGTTGCATAAAACCATGAGATTTCTAGCAAGAATTTTGAGATGAAAGATCTTGGTCATGTATATTTGGTATTGGGCATTCAGATATACCGAGATCGTTCTCGGGGTATTCTTGGATTATCCCAAAAGAGCTATATTGAAAAAAGTTCTAAAAAAAAGATATGGCATGCAAGATAGTAAACCAATAGATACCCCTGTGGTTAAGGGAGACAATTTTAGTCTCAATAAGTGCCCTAAAATGATTTTGAAGAAAAGAAAATGCAGAGGATTCTCTATGCATCAGTTGTATGGAGTCTAATGTATGTTCATGTTTGTAAGAGTCTAGATATTGCGTACATTACAAGGATGTTGGACAAGTATTTAAGTAATTCAGGTTAGAGCATTAGAAAGCAGCCAAACGGGTCATGCGCTACTTAAAGAGAACAAAAGACTACATGCTCACATGTTGGAGGTCAGATCAGTTTTGAGATCATTATGTATACTGACTCCAACTGTGTTGGATGCATAAATTTTATTTTATGAGGCATCTAACCATAGTGCATAACTGAGATAATTTGTCACGGGGTTGCACATAGTGAATATGGAATTGAAAGACCACTAAAGTTATTTTGTGACAATTTATCAATAGTTCTATTTTGTAATAATAACAGGAACTTGACGAAGTACAGACACAAAGAAATCAAGTTCTTGGTTGTTCAGGAAAGATTTCAGAGTGAATAGTTGTCTATTGAGCATATCAGGACAAACCCCATGGTTGCGGATCCGCTTACGATAGAGTTGTCACCCAAAAGGTTTCATGAGCATATTGCTCGTATGGGTGTTTTGGCATTAAATGATATTCGGTTTTAGTGGGAGTTTGTTATTTTAAATGCTTTTATGATATAGACATATTTCAGGTTTGGTAAGGCTTAAGGATATTTTCTGCCGAAATAAAGTTTTGGTAGTTTACACTCTGATTTTGGTTAAGGTTTGATCTCACTAAGGATTAAGGAGGACCAATTGGAATTAGGCATGTTTAGATCACATGACATGAAAATTCCATGCTACACATCCACATCATGATCCATGTCATTCTTTTGTGTTAGCATATGTGACCATTGATGAGTTTAGTTACGATAGATGTAACGAAAACTGCTTTGATCCTATGTTGACATTATTGATGGACCGGATTGGTTATAGATACATTCAGTAACGACAGTCATTTGAGCTCATACGGATAATTTTTGCAATGTATGATTATAAGGTTGCACATATAGTCCAAGTGGGAGATTGTTGGATCATTAATCCAACATTGGCCTTATATGTGAATAATTATGTATTGTGGACTGTCATTTAAGTTAGGCCCAATTAAAGTGATCTAATAAGGTTTGGTTAAAGTGGGCTTATGAGTATCTAATAGGGTGTGAGCCTTTAATGTGTAGAGACTAATGGGTAATTCTATTTTTATGATGGGCTAAAATAGAAATACCAATAGTTAACCCTAATTTGGGTGCTATAAATAAAGAGGTCATGGTCCCAGGTCACACACATCAAGCCGCCGTTCTTTGCTGACATCCCAACATCACAAGGAGATCAAGAGAATAACAAAGGGTTCTCTCAGTGAGAGTGTGTGTTGATCTGGAAGGCCATTACCAAATCAACAATCTCCGAATATGAATTAAGGTACGCTTCCGCATATTGATTTGTTATTTCTGATGATTAACATGATTGACTCTAGGGTTTAAAATTAAGTTTGGTTTTAACATTTGGCTTTAATATGTCATTGGTCCCTGCATTTTCACCATTTTTTGGCTTTGGTCCCTACACTTTTTTTTGTTTGGCTTAAGTCCCTGCACTTTGAAAAAGATTTGGCATTGATCCTTCTGTTAAATTCAAGTTAAAAAAAATGTTAAAACTAACGGTGTGCCACGTGGACCATTTACTTCACGCCATGTGGCACAATAAAAGACAAAATTTTCATAATTAAAATAAATAGAATAAAATAATTGATTTTTAATAGTTTTTATATTACTATTATTATTAAATTAGAAATAAAAAATTAAAAGAAAAGATATCAGAAAGAAAGAAATGAATACGTTAATCTTCAATTGCATAAATCTTCAATCAAATATTGTTTTGTTGGATTCATGGCATTTACTACTACATTGTTGCCACGGTGCCTTTCCAAGAATGGAGATACATTGGTATTTACAAACAGAGAAGGGAAACGAGTAATTATTTTAATCGGAGAAATAGGAGAGTATAGAGACTTAAAGGGGGAAGAAATACAGAAAGCAAGAAAGAAATGAAAATGCATAAATTCAATGAAAACGCGAGCGGCAACTAAAATTCAATGAAAACGCGAACAGCAACTAAAATGAGAATATGAAATCCAACTGTTAAATGATTATGGACGTCGAAATTAAATTGATGTATGGAGGTCGAAATTGAAATCCAAACTTAAGGCAAGGAAACGAATCAAATTTGTTCAAGTTGAAACCCTACAAACCATTTTCCCCCTTTTCTCAAAGCTTCTGCTTTGCGTTTCTGCATTTCATTTCTTCTTTCTTTCTGATATCTTTTCTTTTTAATTTGTTATTTCTAATTAAATAATTATAGTAATATAAAATCTATTTAAAAATCAATAATTTTATTTTATTTATTTTAATTATGAAAATTTTGTCTTTTATTGTGCCACATGGCGTGAAATAATTGGTCCACGTGGCACACCGTTAGTTTTAACATTTTTTTTTAATTTGAATTTATCAGAAGGATCAATGCCAAATCTTTTTCAAAGTGCAGGGACTTAAGCCAAACAAAAAAAAGTGTAAGGACCAAAGCCAAAAAATGGTGAAAGTGCAAGGACCGATGACATATTTAAGCCTATTTATTTTTGTTGTTTCCAAATAAGTAATGTGAATTGTTTGATTGAAACGACAATCTTTGTGGATACGATACTCTACTTATCACTTTATTACTTTGGTAAACGATTTGGTACACTTGCTTAAATCAGACCATCAATAATCCTATTTATGTTTGAAGAAGTATTTTGCACGCCCATTTCATTGTTAGGGGTGGTGCATGGTGGCGTATTGTCTATGGGTCCTCCATCCCTATTCTTGATGAACCATGGCTCCTAAATGGTAGATGTGTCGACGATAACATACCACAAACACATTTTGTTTGAAAATTTACGGCACATGCATTAATTGATGCATCGAATAAGAGTTGCAAACAGCGTTTGTATGATTGAGTTTTAGTGAAGATATAATCTTTGATATTCTAAATACCCCTCTAATTTCTCAGGTTGCGATTGATAGTATGGTATGGAAAGCAGAGAAAAATGGTGTGCATACGGCTAAGAGCGTGTATAGGCTTTGTGCAGATGAATTGGTTGATGTTTCCCATCTTTGATGTCTAGGTTTCTAGGAGGATATTTGGCATCTGAAAGTGCCAAAAGTCAAGAATCTTCTTTGGAAGATGGATCGTGGTTGGTTGCCCACCATAATTCTGATGAGTCACTTGTCATGCGAATGCATCAAAATTTAAAATATACTTGTGGCAAGGTGATTGCGAATTCTTATTTTTCTAAACAAAAAATAAACGCCAAGGTCTAACTTTGATGAAAGGAATTTTTGGGACAATGTTTGAAGAAAATACTTATATGTACTAAAACAAAGTTGACAATTTTTTTTAAGGGAAGTCGATAACTATATAGTGAGAAAAAAATATTTAATCTTCAATTACTTATATAATATGTAATTGATTGATATTTCTTTCGTTTTCTTATTATTAAAAAATTATTGTTATAAAATGTATTTTCTACTTTTATTTTCTTTATTTTCTTTTTGTAATTTTCATTGATTGTAATGAAAGGCTTATTTTATTTTATTTTTATCATATCTAGTTTTTGTGTAAGGATATTTATGTTATTTTTTTTACATAAATTTATTTTAATTTATATATACATAAATTTAATTTTTTTTTACAAACATGCATAAATTTCTTTCTATCATAATTTCATTTCATTTTATCTCATAACAAATTACTAAATAATCCATTATTTTCACTTTCTTTTCTATTACATCTATCAAACACATTATAAAGAGGGTAGGGACTAACTTTTCTTGATTTATTTTTCTCGAGGAATATATTGGGTCTTGCAAAAAAAAAAATTTGGGACTAAAGTGGGAATTCAATAGATATTGGTAGCTAAAGGATCATGTAGTTTTTTTGACAATTTTTTTTTTTTGACAAATAAAGGATCTTGTAGTTTTTTTTAGCTGAATCGGGAGATTGGACAAGCATCAAGAGGAAACGTCGACATCCCAATTAGGTTGGCATCCCGGGAAACCTCCATCATCTGCCACCAACCTCAAAACTATATTAAACAAAGGAAAAAATATACTCCCTCCGTCTCACAATAATTGTCTCTTTATCATTTTTTCTTTTTCTCAAAATAATTGTCACTTTAGAATACCAATGCAGCATTTATTATTTTTTTCCATTATTATACCCTTATTTATTGAATTTCATCCAACTTAACTACTCCACTAACTACAATTAATAAGGATGTTTTAGTAAATGATACTCTTTCCATCAAAATCAACACAATTAATCATTTCCTTAATACCCGTGCATAAACCTTAAACGATTATTATTTAGAGACGGAGGGAGTATACAAAGAGGGGGGACTAGGCCAAAACCCTTAAAAACAAAAAAGAAACAGCAAAAACAAAACAGAAAAGAACAAGGTTACGGAAACCTGTAACTAGGAAGCCCACATCTCTCTCTAAAGAAATCAGAGCCTAAAAGAGGAGGTAAAGAGGAAAGCCAAACCGCTCCCTGGACAAATAAAGGATCTTGTAGTTAAATAAAGGATCTTGTAGACAAATAAAGGATCCTATAGCTAATATTTGACTTGTATTTGTGCTGAATAGAATTTACTTGATAGGTTTCAATTATTTTTAAAATTTTATTAATAGTCAATATTTCATATAATCAATAAATACTATTATTTTAACGGTTGGATTGATATAATTTCATTTGTATGAAGAGTTGTTAAGCAGTCTTAAATATAATAAAAAAGTTAAATGTACTTGTTCCAAATTTAAAATAAATACATTTGACCTTTAACTTTTATTGTTGTTAATAAAAGCTAGGTATGAAAAGTTATTAAGCAGCCTTAAATCTAAGAAAAAAAGTTAAATGTATTTGGCCCAAATTTGAACTAAATACATTTGACCTTTAACTTTTTGTTATTGTTGATAAAAGCTAGGTGTGAAAAGTTATTAAACCGTCTTAAATATAAGAAAAAAGTTAAATGTATATGGTTCAAATTTGAACTAAATACATTTGACCTTTAACTTTTTGTTGTTGTTGATAAAAGCTAGGTTTGAAGAGTTATTAAACCGTCTTAAATATAAGAAAAAAGTTAAATGTGTATGGTCCAAATTTAAACTAAATACATTTGACCTTTAACTTGTTTTTTGTTGTTGATAAAAGCTAAGAAGTCCTACAACTTATATTTAAAAAGTCAAATGTATTTTGTTCAAATGTGAATTAAATGCATTTGATTTTTTATTATATTTTAGACCAATAAATTATATTAAATTATGCTATCACTATCCATAAATATAGAAATTAAGAGGGTAGTAATAATGGTAAAAGCATTTAAAATAAATTATAAGAATTTAAAAAATTGAAATAAGTATTAGGGTCCTGCTAACCGGTGCCCCGGGGGCATTAGTTAAGTATACCATAAAAGGGAATTATTACCATAAAAGGAAACTGTTTTTGACTTTATTATCAATTAATTACACAATTTCAATGCATTAACTACTATATAATTTCCTTTTTCATATCCTTAACCAGTGTCCCGGGGGCACCGGTTAGCATTTCCCTAAGTATTATATATATATATAGGTTTTTTTTTTCTTCTCTAGATTACCCCCTCTTGATTAGAGGTAATATACCCCTAATGATATCAATCAATCAAAATGTAATATACATAGGCAACATTAAATGTCAAATAAATGAATCAATTTTTTCTTAAAAAAAAAAAGAGTCAATTTTAATCTTAAGGTAAATTTTAGTACTTTTTTTTAAGGAGTAAATTTTAGGGGGGTGTATTGGATTAGGATTTTAAAAGACTATTTTAATAAAAAAAGTCTTTAAGATTTTAAAAGACTGTGTGAGATTGTATTGATTCTGTGAGATTTTAAAAGACTTTTTATGTAAAAGACTTTATACACTCAAGATTTTAATGGATTTATCACACTGACTTTTAAGGATTTCAAAGGATTTTATGGGATTTTAAAATTTTAAAGGATTCAATGAATTTTAGGGGAAAAAAGAACAAACTTACAAGTGTGAATGATAAAAATAATGAACAAATAAATTCTAGCGTTTGAATAAAGAAAAATAAAACCAATAAAAAATTCTTTTACTATTGATTTTAAAATTTTAAGGATTTTATGGATTTTATAAGATTTTAAGGGACTAAAAAACACTCTTAACACATTATTCTCCATACACATTTTTTATTTGTTAAAAATGTTATTCCCACAAAATTCAATTGTACATATTTAATATTATGACAGCCCTTACAAATCTTTCAAAAAAAAATATTGTGTCAGCCCTCATTTTGTGTTTGAAATTAGAGAAGTCGTTTGAGTTTTTCTAAGAGAGGTGAGAGAGAGAGAGAAGAGAGGAGAGAGGGAGGGAGGGAGGGAGGGAGGGAGAGAGAGAGAGAGAGAGAGAGAGAGAGAGAGAGAGAGAGAGAGAATGGAGAGATAGAGAGACGAAGAGAGAAAGGAGAGAGGGGGGGGGGGGGGGGGGGAGGGGGGAGAGAGAGATAGAGAAGGGAGAAGAAAGAGATAATAACTTTTAAATGAAAAACAATCCCAAGAAATCTCATCTTTTCATGAAAGACTTTTTCTTGTTAAAATTACACTACAAAATCCCACAAAATCCATCAAAATCCAATTTATTAAACAATCCTTCGAAATTTGAATGATTTTGAATACCATGAGACTTTTTTTAAGTGATGAAAAGTCTTGATTGAATACC
The DNA here is from genome assembly GCF_051527215.1 of Medicago sativa. Classification (NCBI taxonomy): domain Eukaryota; kingdom Viridiplantae; phylum Streptophyta; class Magnoliopsida; order Fabales; family Fabaceae; genus Medicago; species Medicago sativa. The sequence goes on along the minus strand of NC_140755.1, from coordinate 30,699,815 downwards.
TCAAGACTTTTTTAAAATGACAAAGAGTCTTGATTGAATACCACAAGACTTTTTTTAAGTTGCAAAAAGTCTTGATTGAATACTACAAGACTTTTTCATAATTAAAAAGTCTTTTAAAATCCCATAGAATCCTAATCCAATACATCCCCCTTAGTACTTGTAATTTTTAATTAATTATATTTAGATGTTCAATTTTAATTAATTTACACTGTAGGGCTTATGTCAATTAAAATTTCAATCCAAAGTTTCTTCATCTTTTATTCAGATCAATTATCACTTTATTCTTCTTTCTTGTTGCAATTGCCATCGATGCCAATCCAAAAGTATCTCCTTCATTCCAATTGCATCTCTTTTGTTTCTGCAATTTAGGTTTTCATACTAGATCACCTTGATTCAACAATCATATCCAATCACCAACATTGCTTACGGAATCATATCTGATCGTGTTTCCTGGTAGTTGTTTAACCATGGTTTGAACACCTAAATATAATTAAATAAAAATTAAAGTATTAAAAGTTACCTTAAGATGAAAATTGACTCTTTTTTTTATAGAAAAAATTAACTCTTTTATTTAACATTTAATGTTGCATATATATATATATATATATATATATATATATATATATATATATATATATATATATATATATATATATTACATTTTGATTGGTTGATATCATTAAGGGGTAAATTAATCTCAAATTATGATGGGGTAACAAAGGCATCACCTATTATAGACATACACGTAAAAGTAAAAAGTAAAATTTATTTTATCTAAATATGAATTAAATGCATTGAACTTTTGTTTATACTCCCTCCGTCTCACAATAATTGTCTCTTTAGCATTTTTTATTTTTCTCAAAATAATTGTCACTTTACAATACCAATGCAGCATTTATTATGTTTTTCCACTATTATACCCTTATTTATTGAATTTCATCCAACTTAACTACTCCACTAACTACATTTAATAAGGGTATTTCAGTAAATGCCACTAATTTTACCATTGAAATCAACACAACTAATCATTTCCTTAATTATCGTGCACAAACCTTAAACGACTAATATTGTGAGACGGAGGGAGTATTTAAGACCAAATGATGTATATTATATTATGCTACAGATCTCTATAAATATATAAATTCATTAAGAGATTGATATTAATAGTACATAATATAGAAACTCATTAACTAAAGTCAAATGTATTTTGTTCAAATGTGAATTAAATGCATTGAACTTTTTGTTATATTTAATACCAAATGATGTACTCCCTCCGGTCCTAAATATAAGCAAATTTGACTTTTTACATTCATTCAATTAATGATGTATGTGGTCCATAATATGAACCACATACATCATTAATTGAATGAACCTAAAAAGTGAAATTTGCTTATATTTAGGACCGGAGGGAGTATATTTTATTATGCTACTAATCTCTGTAAATATATAAATTCATTAAGAGATTGATATTAATAGTACATAATATAGAAACTCATTAACTAAAGTCAAATGTATTTTGTTCAAATGTGAATTAAATGCATTTAACTTTTGCTAATATTTAAGATTAAATAAACTATATTATATTAGGCTATCAATGTCCATTCGAGGAATGCTATCAACACTCACGTTTCAACACTCTCTCTATCATTCACTCTTTCATTGGATGAAATCAATGTATGTCCCACCACTTTGTATGATTTCTATTTCGAAAATCAAGACCCACAATGATTTAAACCAATAAGAGAGTGAGTATTATAGAGAGTGTTCAAAAGAGAGTGTTGCTAGCGCTTCTCATGTCCATAAATATAAAAATTCATCAAGAGAATTGTATTATCCCATATGACTTTATGTACTATCGACTGACTCCACAAACTACATGGATTTTTACAGCGTGTTTGGTTCTCACTCGCATGTTTCCTGAAAAACTTTCCATAAGGCCACTTATCCCGAGATTCTCTCTCTCAAGTTCTAAGATAAGATAAAGAGAATAAACTCACTATTTTTGAAAGCACCATAGATGCTTAAATTTTATTATCTCACTCATTTAAGATACCCATTATAAGCATTTCAATTTCCTCTCCCATCTTCCCCAATTTCTGGCCACAAGAAAAACTTGGGGTTTTCCTTTTTATCAATTTTTCTTAACATCATCATTCTCCTCAAATCCTCCATTTTTACATTGAATCAAGCTTGTATGTGATTGATTTTATCAAGTTTCTTTGGTTGGGTAAATAGGAACAAAGGTAAGACAAGATATATTTCCCTCATCGTTTTCACCTTATAAACCGATTCCCCAACATTTTTCCCCAATTCGTATTTTAACATTGTTGTGGAATTGAATTGTTCTAGGTAGAAACTTGGTATTAAAAGGTACTGTTATAAATTGTTATGGACTCAAATTTCCCAACAAATCAAAGGATAAAGAAGGATTGAGAATTGCGGAAGCTCACTCTTTTTTCACCAATCCTTGTGAATTCATCAGAATTAAGGTGAGATTCTCAATTTAAGCCTTAGTTTAAGCAACAAAGGGGCCGAAGATAAATCTTGGTGTTAGAATAATTGTTATAAAATCAAATTTTAGATAGAACCCTAACGGTTTTCCCTTTTGTTATTATTGTTGTACATTTGTGGATCTTAATAGCAATCATCTTATGGATGTACACGGAGTCTTGAATTCAAGTGAAAAATAAGTTTTGGAAAAGGAAAATAAAGCGTGGAGGGGAACCAAGAACTTGGAGGAGGTGGAAGGAATAACACTGTCGAAGCTTTTGGGAATCAATTAAGATTGTTTTCCTTTTATACGCTTTAATTATAACTAGAAGCTATAATTAAAACTAGAAGCTATATTAAAGATTGATAGTGGATTACATGAATTGAACTAAATTTCAATATGTTGAGTTATTTTCTCAATAGTTGAATTTATGCACAGATATATATTAGTAGATGTTAATGCATTAGAACTTTAGTTAACATCCTTTTGAAGCTATTGAAATATAACTAGTGAAGTTGGTAACAGTAATAATGATTTTACAAAAGAGTTTTGATTATTGATAAATGACTTAATGGAACCTTGAGAGATGAAAATTAGAATATGTATGTTTAGTCTTATGCACAAATATAGAATTGTCTAATGTGTAAATTGGAGTGACGGATCCAATCAACATTAGGTAAAAGAAGATTCAGTAAAATATATATTGTTGAATTTACTAGAAATAGTTGTAGCATAATGAATAATACAATTTTATAATGTCAAGGTAGATCTAATACAACCTAAGAGATGATCATAGAAGATTAACATGCCAATGTAGCCTATAGGACCATGATTTAAAATGGATTGAAAGAAATAGCCGCATTTTCCAACATAAGGAGGAACACTTGTGCTCTTTAAGTGAAAAAGTTAAGTTTCAGTCATTTTGGTGGTTGAAATAAAAATTTGTTATTTCAATTTTCTTGTAATGTAACCTTGTACTTTTATTAAACCGTATCTGGTACATTTTGTGTTGAAAAGACCTACTTCGGTTGGTAATATATATGTATATATATTTCATTTTGACCTCATAAAAAAAAGAGGTAACAAATGTACAATGAGAGATTAAACAAAAAAAGAAAATTCCTATAATTTAAGTAATGAATTTTCTAGATGTACCATAAACACTGTTCTCTTAATGAATTTCTATATTTATGGACATTGGTAGCATAATATAATACACTTTATTTGATCTGAAATATATCAAAAGTTAAATGCATTTAGTTTACATTTGACCAAAATACATTTGACTTTATATATATTTAATATTATATGAACTTTTTGAATTCCTATAATTTAGTTAATGAATTTCTGTATGACTATTAATATAAATTTCTTAATGAATTTATATATTTATAGGCGGTCGTATCATAATATAAGATACATCATTTGATTTTAAATATAAACAAAAGTTCAATGCATTTAATTCACATTTGAACAAGATACATTTGACTTTTTACACACATACATAAAAGTAAAAAGTCAAATGTATGTTGTTCAAATGTGAATTAAATACATTGAACTTTTGTTTATATTTAAAACCAAATGATGTACTCCTTTCGGTCATATTTATAAGCAAAAAATAAAAATAACTTTTTAAGTTCTTTTTTTAATTTTCCGCCGTCTCTCTACCCTTTCCTTTCTCTGCCTTCTCTCTAAACAAACCACTCCACCGCCTTACCTTTTTCCCCTCCGATCCAAATCAAAACCAGCAAGATGTAGACCTTGCACGCGGTGGTGCGATGAGAGTCTTTCTTCTCCGCACCACCCTTTTCCTCCGCGCCTGATCTTTCAGCGGATTTTCAGGCCTTCTCGCCATGTTCAGCTCTGTTCGGTGGTTGAGACGGTGGTTCGCCGGTGCTATGCGAATGTTCGTTTTGTGCCTCAGGTTGTTTCATCATCCTCACCGCCATTACGGATCTGTCCTCCGAGCTTTTTTGTGGTTGCCGCTGTTCTGTGTTTTCTGTTTTTCGTTTTTTTGTTTTGTTCTCAGGAAGAGGAAGCTGTGAAGCTGGTGTGGTTTGTTCTGGATCTCTGATTGCTGTTAATCTTAAATCTGGCTTTCCAGAGTTAAGATCAGGTTTCATTAGTTCTGTTCATCGGTGAGATCTGTTGGATGCTTTCTGGATTCAACCTTCATCTGATGTGGCTCGAAAGGGCCAGGTGCGTAGACACATCGTGTTGACGGTAGTTGTCATTGGTCGTACCTCAAGAACTTCATTCTCCGTTGTCGTTGTTTCGTGCACCGCCGATGGACTTTGTTCCAACGTTTGTTCTTTTTGGACTGCGATTGGATTGGTTTGGCCCGAAAGGGCGTTAACGCTTGCTAATGTTTTAGGGAGCTGCTGGACCTTGGATCGTTTCTGTGTTGGCAGACGATCCATACGCCTACTTTAATACTTTGAACATCCACTCTGCGTTTTTTTGCAATTCAGTTTCGCATCCATGCGTGGTTGTGCTGGATTGTCCGTGGTAGTTTTGTTTAGAGTTGTTTTTTATACGACTTGTGTTTTGATTTGCTGTATCACCCGTTTGGGTTTGTACTTGTGGTTTCTGGGTCAGGTTCATGTCCCCCCAGCTTGTACTTCCTTTTCTCTTTATTTAATTTTCTTTCGGCTTAAAAAAAAAAAATGTATTTGATTTTTACATAGACCAGATACATTAGTTATTCAATAAATTTAAAAAGTTGGTCTTTACTTATAAATGTGACCGGATGGAGTATATTATATTATGCTAAAGTTGTCTATAAATATATAAATTCATTAATAGATTGATATTAATATTACATAAAAATTCATTAACTAAATTATAGGACTTCAGAACGTTCATATAAGTATTAAATATATATAAAGTCAAATGTATTTTGTTCAAGTGTAAACTAAATGCATTGGATTTTTTATTATATTTACGATCAAATAAATTGTATTATAGTATGCTACCATTGTCCATAAATATAGAAATTCATTAAGAGAGTGATATTTATGGTACATTTAGAAAATTCATTATCTAAATTATAGGAATGTGCTTTTTTTTTTCAATCTCTCGTTGTCCATTTGTTACCTCTATTTTTTTATTAGGTCAAATGAAATATATAAATTACCAACCGAAGTAAGTCCTTCCAAAATCAGAAACGACTTAATAAAATTACAATGTTACATTAAAAGAAAATCGAAACAACAAAAAGAAAATAAGCTAAGTTACAAAAATTAAGCAAGGAATATGATTAAGTCTCAAAAAATGGGATGCAAAATCGAACGTAACATATTTTGATTTCAAGCACCAAAATTACTAAAGCTTAACTTTTCCACTTAAAGATCGCAAGTGTTCCTCCTTATGCTGGAAAATGCGCCTATTTCTCTCTTTCCAAATAACCCATACCTTTGAAAGCCAAATGATATCAAGAGCCATCCATATACTTTTCGAATAACTCCCTAATCCATCAAACTACACAAGATGATCCAATAAATTACCTTGAGAATCAGTCGAAAAACCTAACCAACTTGCAATCATAGACCAAATTATTCCATAAAAGTTACATTTAAGAGATAAATGGCATCCGTTTTCAATCAAACCACAACCTTCCATAGAACTTCATTATTAAGTTCCAAAATTCGCCGCTTAACCAAATTATCCTTGGTCAAGACATTGTTGAGGAGCAATAGGAAGAAAAAAAATGTTTTTTTTCTTGGAACTTCTTTTATCCACAAAACCTGATTATTAGTTTAACATATATTGTCTTCCACCTCAGTTAAATTAATATAAGCACTGCTAACCATGTAGCATTGAGAAGAATGTAACTTCCAAACCCAATGACCCCCACCTCAACCTGCAAAACAACTAAAGTTAAATACCCAATACACCCCTCACCAACTCCTCCTCCCAGCCAAAAAACTTCCTACGCCACCTCCATGCCTCACCGTTCACTTCACAGCTTAAAGAATACATTCCAGCGACAGTTGCCATTTTGTTTTCTGCTGACTCATAAAGCCTTCTTAACCTTACTTTAGAAGTAGTTCCATCAAGCGAAGGATCCCTCTAAAACAAGGTAGATGACAAACATCACAACCTTTATTATCAAGCAAACTACCCCATATACCAAACCAACAACCTTTCTAATCTTATTCAAATTCTTCCACCAAATAGATCCTCTTCCTATCCCTAAACATAAGAGCCCCCTTTCTCACCATACTAAATGCATAACACCCTATACCACAAACTCTCTTTTTCCTCCAACAGTCTCCAACACCATTTACCAAGTAAAGCTAAGTTTAACTCCTTCAACCTCCAAACTCCAACCCACCGTTATCTTTTTTTTTTTTTTTGGTAAATATTATCGCATTTAATCCAATATGTTTTCCTTTAATCCTCACTTCCCTCCAAAGAAAAGAATTAAAAATATATTTAAGAGAAGAAATGATACATGCTGGACCTTGAAGAAGGAAAGAAAATAGACTGGTATGGAGGACATAACATAATTCATAAGAATTATACGACCCCCCATTGATATTACTCTCTTTGACCCTCTCAATCGCACGCTTTCGAGAAAACATCCCAATAGGTCATCCATCCTGACATTGCCTTTTTCCCTTATTCTCTCTCTCTCTCTCTCTCTCTCTCTCTCTCTCTATATATATATATATATATATATATCTCAATCTCACTCTCTCTCTCGTCTATGCTATAAGATGAAGGAGAAGAAACCCAATCTTTTTGGAAGCATCATAGATGCCTAAATTTTAACATCTCATTCATTCAAGATACCCATTAAAAACATTTCATCTTCCTTTCCCATCTTCTCCAATTTCTGGCCACAAGGAAATATTGAGATTTTCCTATTTATAAGTTTTTCTCAACATCTTTATTCACATCAAATCCTCCATTTTTACATTGAATGAAGCTTGTATGTGTTGGATTTTACCAAGTTTCTTTGGTTGGGTAAGTAAGAAACAAATATAAGACACGACATATTTTCCTCATTGTTTTCCCCTTATGATTCCAAAACATTTTCCCCAATTTGTATTTTAACATTGTTGTGGATTTGAGTTGTTGAATGTAGAAATTTGGTATTAAATTGTACTATTTTAAACTGACATGTACTAAAATTTCCCAAAAAAGCTATGGATGAAGAAGGATTGGGAATTTCGGAAGCTCACACATTTTCCACCAATCCGTATGAATTCATCACAATTAAGGGGAGGTTCTTAATTTAATGTTTAATTTCAACAAGGTGGCCAAAGATAGAGCTTGGTGTTAGAAGAATTGTTATAAAATTGAATTTTAGATAGAATCCTAATGGTTTTCTCTTTTGTTATTATTGTTGTACATTTGTGGATTTTAGTAGCAATCATCCTATGAATGTACATGAAGTCTTGAATTCAAGTGAAAAATAAGTTTTGGCAAATGAACATAAAGCTTGGAGGGGAACAAAGAACTTGGAGAAAGTTGAAGGAATGCAATTGTTGAAGCTTTTGGGAATCAATTGAGGTGTGTTACCTTTTATATGCTTTAATTATAACTAGAAGCTATATTGAAGATTGATAATCAATTACGAGAATCGAACTATATTTCGATATGTTGAGTTTTTTGCTCATTAGTTGAATTTCCTTTGGAAGCTATTGAATTATAACTAGTAAAGTTGGTAACAATAACAACGAGTTTATAACAGAATTTTGATTGTGGATAAGAGATTTAGTAGAACCTTGAGAGATGAAAATTAGTATAAGTATGTATGTTTCATTTCTATGCACAAGTATAGAATTGCCTAATGTGTAAATTGGACTAGTGGGTCAAATCGACATTGTTGGTCTATATGGCTCATTAGTTGGTAAGCTAGATGGTAGGGGAATAGCTTTTTAAAAGTTTCTCTGGAGTTTAATAAGAAGTGATTTTAATGAAATTGACTATTGAAAACGTGCGCGAACAATCACAACAATATACAAAATGATAAATCTATGTGCAATAAGATTTAATCTAGAATTGAGAGATTCATGATACAAATCTTATATCCAATCAAACTTTAATAAACCTTGAACAATTTATAAAACTTTTAGACAATTTCAAACCAAACCTATATGAACAAAATTACTATGCTATCAAATGAAAACACAATACATGTGAAATTGAAGAATTGAATAGATTTTGCAATCAATTGATCTAAGAAATTTATTTGAAACCTAATTCAATGAATTAGATTATCTTTCAATCAAAAACAACTTAGATCAACACTAGAAATTATCCTAACAATTATTAAATTAATCACATGCAATAGTAAAAAGTAAAGAGGATAGGGAAGAGAGATAACACCGATATTTTTATAGTAGTTCTCTCTTTCTCGTCCTCGCTAGAGCTACGTCTACTCTTCTTGATGAAGTACATCTTTACCAAGGTGATCCACTAGGTAACAAATGTTGATTACAATGTGTTTACAAGAGTTCCTTGAAATTAAACTTAATTCTTAAACCCCTATGCAAACACTCTCCCAAACTTCAAATAACCTTTGAATTTGGTGCTCCTTAAATCTTCGAATCCTTGATTACCCATGCACCCCTTCGAACTCTTCACTCAAGCCTTTGATGCTACATCCGGTAAATGAATCCCCTTCAACTTCAAGAACGGTTAGAAAGACCCCCAAGAACTTTGGAGGTGGAATGAGATTATTCACTTCACTTTGAAGCCTTGAATAAGCCCAATCAATCTTCTTGAAAGAACCAACTTACAATCCCTACTAGCATCCTAGCAAACCAATGTGACTCAATGTACAAAGTGATTCTAAGAAAAAGTGTTTAATCTTGAAGAATTTATGTGCAATGAGTTTTTGAGACCTAGAGAGAATAGTTGCAAATGATTCAATAATTTGGGAGTTATGAGTGAGGGGTGATAAGAGTGAATTTTCGCACAAAAACAACGTGGTGACTCGATTCACTCATTTAGTGAATCGATTCAGACAGTACAAAAACAAGTTAAAGGCGCATGAAGGATGATACGATTCAGTGTATATGTGAATCGATTCAAGTAAGCCCATGATGAAGAATGATACGGTTCAGCCTTAGAATGAATCGATTCAGTGCAAGTCAGAGAATTTTTATGATACAATTCAAATGGTGATGAATCGATTCAAATGTGATGCGATTCAAGAAGTGGTGAATCGTTTCATCAGAAGTCAAAGACTTTGATGATACGATTCAATTTATGGTGAATCGATTCAACAAGTGAAAAGATGAACAATGACATATTTTTCAAGTAAGTGAGTAATGGACATGGCACAAGTGAATCCTATGACCAAGAGACAGAGTGTTGGGGTGCTTTAACATGCTAAGTACTAGGCAATCATCAAAAAGATAAACAAAGTTTAAAGAACATCATCAAAAACATATAAAGTAAAACTAAGTAGGCTTCAGACATTAGGTAAAAGGGGATTAGGTAAAATATATAGTGTTAAATATACTAGAAATAATTGTAGCATAATGAATAACACAAATTCGTATGTTAAGGTAGATCTAATGTGAACTAAGAGTTGAACATAGAAGATTAACATGCCAATGTGGCTTATAGGACCATGATTTAAAATCGACTAAGAAAATGTGTCAGGTAATTCTTGATAGTCAGATGAAAATATAATTTCATAGAATATGATGATGTTGCATAGTTTTTAAAATGAATTGTTCCTTTCAGGTACATGATATTTTAATTAAAGTTTATACTGCTAAGTTGCTAGGTGTTATGCCCTGGTTTATGAAACAAGATGTTTACGTGACTAGCTAATTAAGGTGCACACAAACTCTCAATTATCGTTGCAGTAAACCAATAAATTGTAAGGTTTAGTTTCGATAAAGTATCATTTTATTATATCGAACGCTTTATCGGCGGGTGAATATTATTGAGTTTTCCTCATGCTCAATGGTATTCGCATTAGCTAAAATGACCAAAATTAAATTATGTGATCAATATTTATTGTCATTCAAAAATTTATTTGTAACGGATTGTATTTATGTGTAATGCCCACACTAAACATATCTAGAAAGTTTAGCATGTGCATTAACTTAGTACTGGATACATTAAAATTTATGACATAAATACTTCGAATGGATAATATATATAACAATTCACATTCGTACATATAATGATACAATATCCTCTATCCGATACATAGTCATATACACTTGAATCTATATAAATATCCTGCAACCGGTACGAACGAGCACTTGTTGATTATCCATTCGGCCACGTGACTGCTACATCCTGCTAACCAACCTGCTGATCTGAAACAAAATAGGATTGGGATGAGACATAATGTCTCAGTTAGTTCTACCTAATCCTAGGCTATAGGCAACCTTGGGGAAACCTACAGTCACCACGTGTCTACAACACAACCAATCAGTTGATTATATGTGTGTGAAACATGCTTGCCTAGACGATCGTGCATATCTAGGATCGCCATAAGGTTCTACGTATCATAGCCCGTAAGTCTTGGTAAATGCTCTGCATACCATGGCGGTCAAGGGAACTAAGACCACTATGTCGGAAACTGACACTATCATGGTTTAACATATCATGTACATAGCATATTCTGACTGGACGATCGGGGAAAACTAATATCGTCGACAGTAAGTTATCATAACTTGTTGCAGAAGCATTTACCTATACATATCATAGCATAATCATAATTGTATCGTATTAAAGTTCATAATTATTCATTATGTTACAGAGTTAGCGTGTAACAAACAACATTATCTTGGTTCGTTTTACGGATTAATCCCGAGTGGAGTAACCCCAGAATATAATCCCATGACATATCCGATGAAATTCCTATATGAGGCTAACACCAGAACTCCTCTTAATGCCGGGCGGGCCTACCTTGCGGAGCGTGTCCCGTCCCCCTATCGTGAACCTCTTGTATCCCCCTGGCGTGGATAACAAGAGACACGACACTTTCATATTTCTTAGCTTATTAGTCTTGTACATACATAAGGATTTATCCTATAACTTGCTTGCTTGTTTACCACGGGTTCGTAACCTACCCGATTATTTGTAATTGCCTACATACTTGCTCTTATCCATACATGGCCTATCATGTCTAGGTTTACATACTAACATAGTTATTCTCGACTATCTAGGCCGAGTCTCTACAAGTTCCCATTACTTATGGATTTGGTTACTACCCGACATAAAACATATCATATACTCTCATATGCCATTTTTCGTTGAATGTATTAATTCTTTCTCATGCCTTACCTTAAAAGAAACTTAAGAATGTAATGCACATTAGATACTTAAAGCTTGAGGGATTTTAAAGTTATAAAAGACTGCAGGGAAAGACCTCGTCGAAACTACTGAACCACAGGAAGTTTCAAAAAAAAGTGTTGTGCTGTGAATCTTGCTTTAGCGAGCTCCAAGCGAGATGCCAAGCAAGATTTGCAGTCGTCTCGACGTTCATTTCTCTTAAGCGAGAACTTCTCGCTTAAGCGAAGTTCATCAGTACCAGACCTGCAGAATTTCTGGTTTTGGTCCAAAATCCTCAATTTCAAGCATCCTAAGGTACATTATACACCCAGAACTCCTAAAAATAGCAGTAATTGAAATGCATGGCATACATCAACAATTTTTAACAACTTATGGCATAAGAGTTACCAATTTTCTAAATCATGAAAACCTAACAATTATCAATCCTAACATAAGATCTACACAAACCTTAAGGGTAGGGAATCTATCTAAGAACTCACATGATGATTACAACATACTTCAAGCCTCAACTCCAACTTTGCCCAAAATCAAACCCTAGCTCTTGATCTCTTCACATGAGGAAAGGATCATAGGCTATCTTAAATCTTTGTATCAAATCCCACCAAGAGTACACTTAAAGCTACATGCACCATGATTCTTGAAGAAGAGGTTTGGAATGGATTGAGTGAGGAAGGGAGGGAAAGGGGGCGATGCAATGGTTAGATAGAAGGAGGAGAAATTCTGATTTCTCTCTAACCTAGAGTGAGAAAGTCCAAGTGATAATGAGATGTTTAGTCCAAGCATCACTTATATATCCTCGCGTGAAATTACCAAAATGTCATTCGTCTCAAGCGTACTGAATATGACACTGATAACTGAACCCGCTTGTCTGACATAGCATGATAATATCCTTCATTAAATGTAACATTCAAGGACATTTATTCTCCAACATATTCGCTCTGATAAAATTCCAACACTGACGAGTGGGATGTTACACTCTACCCCCTTAAAGAAATTTTGTCCTCGAAATTTAGAATATCCTAAAAAGACCAATGCGATAAAAGCTTAATATCTCGGCTTGTGGACCTGTTAGCCAATATATTTTACTAGCTGTAATAAATATGGTCAAAGTATAGTTGACCTAGATTTAAAGAAGATTCGAACAGAGTGTTGTATTGAAAGCAAATATGGGTTCGAAGATGGTAGAAGACTTCGATAGAGCAGTTTTCGAAGGTGGTTATCAACAGTTATTCTTTAAGTCAGTTTGTATTTTAAGTTTGTTTTCAAATAAGTAAAACTGTCGACTTGTGGCAGTTGTAGTTTGAATTTCAAAGAAGTGTAGTTATTTCTAGACTTAGTATAAATAGTAGTTTTTCATAGGAAAAACGGGTCACAATTCCATCATACAAACTTACACTCAAAGTATCCGTATGGAAGCGAGAAACGAGTCACAAGTTGCAATGTATGAATCTGTGTACCAACTTTTATTTAATCAATACAATTTACCCTTCTTTCTTTAAGTGTTCTTGCACTTTACTTTGTTAAGTTCGATTGAGTTCAAGTGGATTGAATTCGATTGTTTTTATTGTATTTCTTACATTTTCGACACCAAAAACACAGAATTTCTAACAACAAGAACAAACACAATATGTCCTAAGATTTACTGGTTGATCTTGCAAGTTACCATTTGTAAACCAGCGGTTGTTTACGAAAATCCAACGTAAACAAATTGGCACGCCCAGCGTTTGTGCTTTTTGTTTATAGTTTTTGTTAGAATTTCTTTTAATTCTGGTTTGTTTTGTTGTGTATGCAATTAAGAAATAAGAAATTGCTTCTTAATATGACACGCGCTAACAACCAAAAGAAAACAAATCCAACATCTTCAAATGAAGATGTGGATCAAGTGACGGTTGAAGATGATGTTCCATCCCCAGGGAATGTTAGAACATCACAGGCTGTTCCAACTAGTAATACAGTCACTCAAACATCGTCTCAGGCCATGCCTTCGATGGCCACAGTAATTTCTCAAGCCATGCCTTCGATGGCTACCCAAACTTCCCATGATTATCCAAATAATACTTCTATTCAAGGAGTTTGGGATCATAGATCAATGCCATATGGTATGCCATCATCATTGATGCAAGGCTTACAAACTAGTGGTAATATGTTTTCAGAGAATTTAAATGTTTCATTACCACAACTTTTTGGTCCTGGGGTATCTACAACATATAGAAGTCCCCAACAAAATTTAACCAACGCTTCTATGGCTGCCATTAGGCAAACTATGGAAGAAACTAATCATGATATGGTTAATATGATGACCCAACAAATTGGTACTGTCATAAATCCTTTAATTCGAGACACCAACACTAGTTATCAACGGTTGTCTGATCAAATGGAAAGAATTGCCAATTTCTTTGGCGCTCCACCAATCCAAAATAACCCATTGCCTCAAAATCGAAATTTGAGGGCAATAGAAATAATTGCTGATGAACCAGTGGTTCGAAATCATGAAAATATTGTCCAACCACAAGTAGTACAACCACAAGTTCAGGCAGAACCTGAAAGGCAACCCATTTTGGTTAACAGAAACCAAGATGCCGATCAAGTGGTTTTACAAGCCCGTCGGAACAATTTCGATGGTCAGAATAATATAGCGGGTATTGTCGAGGCTTTGTTAGCCCAAAATGGTTTTAATATGGGTTTACATAGACCAAATTTTGCGTCTCCTTTGTCTGAGTATGTTTTAGACGCTGAATTGCCTAGAAATTGGAAAATTCCAAAGTTTACCAAATTTGCTGGAGAAACTAATGAATCTACTGTCGAACACATTGCTAGGTTTCTCATGGAAGCAGGAAATATTGCAGAAAATGAAAATTTGAGAATGAAATATTTCCCAAGTTCTTTGACAAAAAATGCTTTTACTTGGTTTACAACTTTACCTCCTCATTCAATTTATAGTTGGAACCAATTAGAAAAAGCCTTTCATGAACAATTTTACATGGGTCAATCTAAGATTAGTTTGAAAGAATTGGCCAGTGTTCGACGTAAAAGTCATGAGTCAATCGATGATTATCTCAATAGGTTTCGTCTCCTTAAGGCTAGATGTTTTACTTCTGTTCCAGAATATGAATTGGTCGAAATGGCTGCTGGTGGCCTCGATTATTCTGTTCGAAAGAAATTAGATACCCAATACTTAAGAGACATGGCCCAATTGGCAGACAGAGTTCGACAAGTTGAAAGACTTAAAGCTGAAAAAGCTAGAACTCATAACAAATTTCCTAAAAAGGAAAAAATTGCCTATATAGAAACAGGAGATAGTGAACCTGAATTCGATTGGGGTTTAGATATCGTTGAAGACAATGATATAAACCTAGCAGAATTAAAAGATGGACCTCCATATGCTTGTAAAATGTTGAGGCCGTCCAATGGAAAAAATCCTGAAGATCCCAAGAGTGACAAATATCCTTCTAAAACTTATACTTTTGATATTACTAAAAGTGAAGAAATTTTTGATCTTTTAGTTAATGATGGCATAATATTAGTGCCACCTAATATGAAGTTACCTCCTTTGGAACAAAGGAAGAAAAGAGGATTTTGTAAATTCCATGGTTTTTTAGGTCATAACTTATCTCGATGTACTCGTTTCAGGGATTCTGTACAAAAAGCTCTTGATGAAGGGAGGCTGAAATTTGGAGAGAAACCAAAACAGCAAGTGGATGGAGATCCTATGAAAAAGGCAGAGTCCATGTTTGCTGATGTGTCTGCCAATGTGGCAGAATCCATGTTTGCTGGTATTTCTATCAATATGGTGGAAATTTCAGATAATATTGATGCAGAAATGGTTACTGAGGACCATCAAATTGAAGAGCCAGTGGTTACTGAAGATCAATTGGCCAAGGAAATGGAGAAAGCATATCCAAAGGCTGAAGAAGATTTGGTTGATTTCTTAAACCGATGTAAAATATCTAACACCAATGCTATGCTTTGTCCTCGATGGAGTGCAGTGTTCGATAAAGAAGCTGCGAAATCTGTTGAAGGATATCAACCTCAAACAAAACGTAAAGGAGGGTGGTTCGAGAACCGTTCTAAATTTGGCTTTAACAAAAGAGGTGTTCCTTACAAGATGAAAACTTCAGAGAAGTATCAAGTGAAGAATCATAAGAAGACTTTCATTCCTTCATCGAAATCTCCTATTGATACTTGGGTTTTCTCTAGGGCAAGAAAACTGGTCATTCTGCGCCTCCAGCACCACCAACAAAATGGGTAAAAAGAGCTGTCAAAGTTCCAGACCAACCAGAGAGTTCTAATCCTAACAAGTATGCTTACAAAAATAACTATAAAGGTAAGAATCCTATGACTAGAACTCAATGGCGCCGTTTTCAACGCCAGAAAAAGGAAGGAGTTTTGAAAGATGTCACTAATGATGACAAAAGTAAGGGAAAACAACCAATAGTTTTCGAAATGGTTAAAAAACCAGCTACTGAAAGAATTTTCCCTCCATTATCTTCTGCTTTAAACATCTCCAAAGGGGATGATGATATTCTAACTTCTACTTTTTCAGATTCTGAACCAAGTCTTGACATTATATGTGTGGTTTCTGTACTACCAATTGAATATGCATATGATGTATCTTCGAAGGCCAATCATGATGATGAATGTGATTTCACTGAGGAAATGGCTCGTCATAGGCCTCTGTGTTATTATGTTATGAACAATGGCTGCATCGAAGATCAACATGCAGTGTTCGAGAAACCTGATGATAACATGAAGCTTCATTTAAAGCCTTTGTTTATTCAAGCTAAATTAAATGGTGTTGGAATTAACAAAGTATTAGTAGATGGTGGTGCTACTGTTAATCTCCTACCACAATCTTTTCTAAGAAAACTTGGTATTTCTGAATGTGATTTGAAACCACATAATGTAGTGCTCACTAATTATGAGGGATCTACTGGACAATCTCTTGGTGCTATCGAACTAGAATTGGTAGTAGGAAGCATAACTAGAGCAACTGTGTTTTTGGTAGTTCCTTCTAAAGCCAATTTCAATGCATTATTAGGAAGGGAATGGATCCATGCTGTAGGTGCAGTTCCTTCTACAATGCATCAAAGGATTGTGATTTGGAGGAAAGATGGTTTGGTAGAGAATATTGAGGCTGATCAGAGTTATTATTTCAAAGCTGAAGTTGATAATCAAGATATCAACAAAAAGAACTTTGACAAACAGCTTCAATTTATTGCACCATTCATGGAAAATGATGCATCAAGTTCTATGACTAAAGAAGAGAAATTCTTTGTAAAACTTGCACCAGAATGGGGTTTTCGTTGGAAAACTGCATTTGACGATGACTTCGTAGTGGTGAACAATGAAGATTGCCATGAGAAGATGCCTGTAAAGGAAACAGATTTGCTGAAGACAAGAAGTACTTCGTACAAGAGGGTTACTGATGACCAAGGATATTCAGCAAATAGAATCTCACCAACTGGGTGGGATATCAATAATTGATCAATGGTTGAGCCCAGCATATGGGAAAAGATTACGGCTTATGTAGCCGAGAAAAACTTCGATTTGGCTGAAACAGCCAAAGAAGAGGAGGTCTTCGATACTTCAGTAGAAAATAATTCTGATGACCTCATTGATGATAAAAAATTAGACTGTATTTACGATGATGAACCTTTGGGTTTTGAAGAAGATACAATGGGATCTACAATAAAAATGAAGGCCCAAGATCCTCTTGAAGAAGTGGATATAGGAGATGGTTCTGTAAAAAGACCAACATACATAAGTTCAAAGATTCCTAAGAGCTTCAAAGATCGAATTGTGGCGCTTTTGAAAAATTACAAGGATTGCTTTGCTTGGGATTATCATGAAATGCCTGGTTTGAGTAGAAAGGTAGTAGAGTTGCAATTGCCAATTAGGACAGACAAGAAACCAGTGAAGCAAATTCCAAGAAGGTTTGCACCAGAGATTCTACCAAAAATAAAAGAAGAGATAGAAAGACTCCTCAAATGTGGCTTCATCAGACCTGCAAGGTATGTTGATTGGTTAGCTAATGTAGTTCCTGTTAAAAAGAAAAATGGAAGTATAAGAGTTTGTATTGATTTTAGAGATTTAAATCTCGCCACTCCTAAAGATGAATATCCTACGCCAGTAGCAGAAATGTTGGTAGATTCTGCAGCAGGTTTCGAATATTTGAGTATGCTTGATGGTTATTCAGGTTATAATCAAATATTTATTGCTGAAGAAGATGTTTCTAAAACAGCATTTCGATGCCCAGGGGCATTAGGATGTTATGAGTGGATAGTAATGCCATTTGGTCTTAAAAATGCTGGTGCTATATATCAAAGAGCAATGAATTCAATGTTTCATGATTTTATTGAAGATTTTATGCAAATTTACATTGATGATATTGTTGTGAAATCATCTTCTGAAAACAAACACTTAGAACATTTACGTTTATCATTCGAAAGGATGAGACAATATGGATTAAAAATGAATCCATTAAAATGTGCGTTTGGTGTTTGTGCAGGTGATTTTTTAGGGTTTGTTGTCCATAAAAAGGGCATCGAAATCAATCAAAATAAGACTAAAGCTATAATGGAGGCTAAAGCACCCTCTACCAAAAAAGAGTTGCAGTCTTTATTAGGCAAAATAAATTTCCTCAGAAGATTTATCTCTAATCTAAGTGGCAGAGCACAAGCATTCTCGTCATTACTTCGATTAAAGAAAGAGGAAATTTTTAGATGGGAGCCTGAACACCAAAAGGCATTTGAAGACATAAAGTCATATTTATCTAATCCTCCCATTCTTTCACCTTTGTTGAAAGACAAAAAGATGAAGTTATATATAGCATCATCTGAAAGAACTATAGGGAGTATGTTAGCACAAGAGGATGAAAATGCTGTAGAAAGAGCCATTTATTATCTTAGTAGAGTTTTAAGTGATGTTGAAACAAGATATCATCCTAGTGAAAAATTATGTCTTTGTTTATATTTCTCATGTATGAAACTTAAGCATTATATAAAGCCTTTTGATGTTTATGTTTATTCCCATTTCGACATTATTAAGCACATGTTATCTAAACCTATTCTGCATAGTAGAGTTGGTAAATGGGCTTTGGCACTCACAGAATATTCTTTAACTTATCAATCTTTGAAAACTGTGAAAGGCCAAATAGTGGCTGATTTTATTGCTGATCATTCCATTGAAGAACCTGTGACTGGGGGCATCGAAACATTTCCATGGACATTATATTTCGACGGGTCTAGTCATAAAAATGGTTCTGGAATAGGTATAGTTATTGTTTCACCAACAAATGAGGTAACCAAATATAAATTTCGAATTAGCCAATATTGTTCGAATAATGAGGCAGAATATGAAGCCTTAATAAATGGTTTAGAGATTTTGCTCGAACTGGGGGCAAAATGTTTAATTATTAGAGGTGATTCTGAATTAGTAATAAAGCAAATAACAAAAGAATATAAATGCCTCAAAGAAACTTTGATAATGTATTACACTATAGTTAATGCATTACTTAAACATTTTGTTCAAATTGAAGTTCAACATGTTCCTAGAGCAGAAAATCAAGAAGCTAATGATTTAGCTCAATTAGCTTCTGGGTACAAACTTTCGAAGGAACAAGAGCAAGAGGTTATTGAAATTAAAACAAAGCGTAATTTGATAGACATTGTGTCTAACAAATTGTTAAGACCAAAACTTGGGGGCATGGAAGCATCTCAAGGATACCTTCAGAGTGCAAAATTTTCTGAAATTTTGGTCATTAACAATTTGGATGATGATGATTGGCGAAAACCCATAGTCAATTTTTTGGAAGATCCAGATGGCACAACTTGTAGAAAAGTCAAATATAGAGCCTTGAGTTATGTGATAATAGGCAATGAATTATTTAAAAAGACTCCAGAAGGAGTTTTACTTAAATGCCTTAGTGAAGCAGAAGCATATTTGGCTGTATCGAATACTCATAGTGGTGCTTGTGGTACACATCAAGCAGGCCATAAAATAAAATGGCTTTTGTTTCGACAAGGTGTTTATTGGCCAACCATGTTAAAAGATTGCATAAATTTTGCTAAAGGTTGTAAAGAATGTCAAGAACATGCTGGAATTCAAAAAGTACCAGCTAGTGAATTACATTCAATAGTGAAGCCTTGGCCATTCAGAGGATGGGCTTTAGATGTAATTGGGGAAATCAAACCTAAGTCATCCAAAGGCTACAAATATATTCTGGTTGGAATAGATTATTTCACTAAATGGATAGAAGCTGTTCCACTAAAAGATGTTACTCAAGATGAAGTTATAAACTTCATTCAAAAATTTATTATTTATAGATTTGGCATACCAGAAACTATTACTACAGATCAAGGATCTGTATTTACTGGTCGAAAGATGGTAAAATTTGCTGAAGAAATGGGTTATAAATTGTTGACGTCAACACCATATTATGCTCAGGCAAATGGTCAGGTAGAAGCAGCAAATAAGAATTTGATTACTATAATCAAAAGAAAAGCTAGCCAAAAGAAAAAACCCAAAGAATGGCATGAGTTTCTTTATGAAGCTTTATGGGCAGTTCGAACTTCTCCTAAAGAATCTATAAATACTACTCCTTTTCGATTAACATTTGGCCATGATGCTGTATTGCCAACAGAAATCTTACTTCAATCTACTCGAATTCAAAGACAAATCGAAATTCCAACAAATCAATATTTGGATATGATGTTGGATGAATTAGTAGATATTGATGAAGAAAGATTAATGGCTTTAGAAGTGCTTACAAAGCAAAAAGAAAGAATAGCAAAAGCCTATAACAAAAGAGTTAAATCGAAATTATTCCTGCAAGGGGACTTAGTTTGGAAAGTTATCTTGCCGATGGATAAAAAGGATCGATGTTTAGGAAAATGGTCTCCTAGTTGGGAAGGACCATGGAAAATTCTAAGAGTTTTTTCGAATAATGCGTATGAGATCGAAGAACTACAAGAAGATCAGAGAATTATACGCATAAACGGTAAATATTTGAAAAAATATAAACCGATGTTACAAGAAATTAAAATTACACAAGAGTAATTTGATTCGAAATAAAAACTTGGCATTAATTTAAAAATGCCAACTGATGGGCAGGTTACATCGAAATGCTTAAAATGGAAAAACCATTACAAAAGAAAACACAAAGTACTTAAAGATTAAAAAGCATTTAAAGATGGTTTTCACCATTCAGTTACAATCCCAAAACGATCGAGAAACCAGCGAATTTCTGTATCGAGACGACACCTGAAGCAAGCATTGACCAAGTAGTATTCATGATCTGGCCCAGGTAGAAGTGCATACCAGCCTCCAATTCTCCCATCTCCTGCACAGTTGTGGTAGTTGTTGCAAAAACGACGCCTAGTAAGCCAAATAGGCATGGGCCTATTCCACCAAGGACAGCGAAATCGATAAGTTGAAGTTCCTCCCAAAATGTCGCTTCGAAATTCTGCCAATCGATGTGTCCATGCAAGATCTTCGAAGTCTTCGAGGATGTTTTCTGGCATAGGCATGGAGAGCGCATTGATGAGAAGACGGTAGTACTTTGCACTCAGAGAGCCAGTGGCGTTGATAGCAGTAGTAAGGAGACGTTTCATTTCTTCAATGTTTGGATTAGCATCCAACATGTGTTGAGTGCTTCGAAGAATACAGAACATGGCGTTGCCATGATTCCATAGTCTAAGTTTAAAAGCAAACTTAGAATGAGCCACCATAGCATTGTTGTACCATTCATTGGGGTCGTAGAGAAAGTAGAGGACATCATTTCCAAAAGCCTTAGAAACTTCAGAATCCTCACTGACACACCAATGCCTGCTATTGGTATGGCGAAAGGCGAAAAGATCTTTCCTGCTTTGAGCAGCAATCTTGACTAAAAGATCATCACTCAGATTATCAATGGTGGTCATGATGATTTAAGAAAGAAAAAGCTTTGAGTAAGAAGGATTTTTCAGACGAAGACGAAACAAAGAAAAGAGTGATTTTTATAAAAAAGGAAAATCATATTTATAGTGGAGGGAAGTTGAAAGAAGTGGCTCAATCAGACGGTTCTTCTTACTTTGAAGATGATGACACGTGGGAACAGTTATTCCAATGGCCAATGGTTACTTAACTTTGTAACCTGAGGGAAGTTTTAAAGGTTTTCTTTTAAAAAGGATTTATCTGTGTTAAAAGGTCATTTATTGGTTTTATTTCTTTTCAACTTCCTAGACAAGTTTAACTTGTTGGGTTAAACAAAAAAGTTACTTTTTTGTTTCCTCATCATTAAAATGTCTTGGAAATTGTGCCAATCTTGTTTGGATTTAAATAAAATTTGAATTCGATATAAGAGAATAAGAAAGGAATTTCGATGATTGAAAAGAAATTGTCGTTCAAAATAGAAAATGGTCCACAGATTGTTATAAAGACATTACAGACCAAGATATTCGATAAGGCTGAAATAAAATAAAAGTCTTAGAGAATAAAATAGAAACAGAACTAAATCTCAAATGATGAGATGAGTTTCTCGATTTGGCTTTTGTATTCAGCCAGTTGAGTATCGAGAGCATGGTTGTCACTTGCAAGTTGAGCAATGGTAGACTCTAGTTCCTTGGAGAGCTTGAATTTGTTAACAGCTTCATTGGCTTCTTGATTTCTGGCTTCATCCTTAGCCAAAATTTCAGCTTTCTGAGCTTCCAACTCTTTAATCTTGGCATCGATGTCAACCACTTGCTGCTTTGCATTGTTTCTCTCTTGCTGAAGAGTTTTAAATTTCTCTTGGAAAGATGACAGTTCGATCACAATTGATCATGATGCGCTTTCTTCTCTTCCATTTGAGCTTGATCAATTTTTCTCTTCTGGAAGTTTTGATTAGCACTCTCCAACATTGGTTCAAGATAATTAAACAGGTTTCGAAATTTCCAACCAGTTGGGAGAGCACCAAGCTTTTCGAATAAACTCCTGATTTCAGCAAGAGCTCCAGCATCCTTTTCAATCAACTCTAGCAAGTCGGCTTCGATGATCCTCTTTTGAAATTCTGCTAGCAGGTTGTTCTTTGAAGTCTCAGAGGGATTTCCCTTGGATGAATCAGAAGTTTGGCCAGTACTAGTTGAGAAAAGAGTATTACTCTTAGCTATCAAAGCAAAAGCATTGAAAGGATCATCTTTGGCCAATCGATCGATTTCTTCCAGATCGATCATAGGAGTATCTTGTTGAGCAATCATCTCTGCATCACCAGGAGCATTTTGTCGAGTAGTTATTTTTGTATCTTCAGTAGCAAAGTTTGATACATTATCTCCAAGGGTGGGTGCAGAATGAGATTGGTCATTGTTGAGTGATTCATCATTTACCAAGTCATCAGTGGGTGTTTCTGTTTGTTGTTGTTGAGGAAGATCCACTTTAAGACCTTCTGGACTGCTAGCATCATCATGCTCATCTTCTTTGTCTTCAGCAATTGGTGAAGTGGTCTTCGAAGAAGGAAGAACTTGCCCATGTTGTGATGGATTAGTTTGTTCTTGTTCGATACCCTAAAAAGAATAAGATAAATGCTTAAAACAAGACATTTAGAAATATTTCGTATAAAATATGGTTTCGATAAAATACCTTCGAACCATTATCACCAACATGTGAATGAGCACTAGAATGAGAAGTCTTTCGAAGACGTTTGAATGGTTTAGATGGTGAGATGGGGGGAGAACCTTCAGAAGCTTCCACTTCGACTTCCTTTTCTTGGACAAGTGATATTTGTTCCTGTTTTCTTTTCCTTCTTCCTTCAGTATTGACTTTGGGAAGTGTTACTTTGGAAGCTTCGATCTGTTCTTTAGTTATCTCCACCTCGCTATCATCATCAGAGAGATCAACAGTTGCTTGTTCTTTCTTGTTCTTCGATCTAGAAGGTCCTTTTGATGAAGTTGTTTTCACTTTGGGTTCCTTTGATTTAGGAGGTTCCTTCGATGCAGCCTCAAATTTCTTCGATTCAACTTCTTTAGTTTGGGAAGCTTTCTTTTTCTTCTTGTCAGACTTGCTTTTCGAAGTGTTCTGGGTGCTGGCATCATCGAGCTTTGCTTCTCCTGGAGTTAAAGGCAAAGCTGAAATATGTGATTATACAGATAAGTACTATTTCTTCTAAAAATAGTATTAATATATTTTAGTAAAAGAAAAAATCATACCCATGATACTGGGAGTTTCGATTCAAACTTGGGATAATTCATAGCCAAGTTCACCATTATATTGGTATAAATTGCATTTAGCATAGGTTACTAAATTATTCTGTGGGAATTTGAAATTATAAAGTAACCATTTTGGGTATGGTGGCCTAAAGGCCAAAGCAAGATTACAAGATGGAAGTCTTGCTAGTCTCATTTTCTTTTCTAAAACATAAAGATATTTATTGGGTGTTCCAGGGGGAAAAATTGTTTCTGGAATTTTTTCTCGAACTTTATCTCTCAAAGTTTGAGCAGCATAATATACTGTCCTCTTTGGATGTAAAGGGTCATATGCTGTTTGATAATATCTTTGAAATTGCTGAATTTCTTTAATGTGCGTACCTCTAGTCTTCTTGTCTTTGTTCTGCAAAGTGTGAAAAGTACTGGTCAGTTGAGGCAGCAATTCATCAGGATTCCCTCGATTGGATTGGCGTGTGTAATAATTTCGCCACCATCGAAAGAATGCTTCAGAGCATGCAAATGATGTTGAGAAATATGTAGGCTCGAACACAGTTGTTCTCCTGGCTTGAATTATGGATTTCCACACAGGTTCTATCAGAGGAATTTTCCATTCACTTATACTTTTGAACAAAGAGCTGGGTTTCGATTGAACCATACCAAACTGTCTAGCTACATGGTTAGGTTGATAACCATATACTCCATAAGGGCTACCAGGTGTAAGTCTGCTAGATAGATAGGAAGGGGTCAAATAAGCTTCCCATATAGCATTGATTTCTGTTTTGTTGGCTGTTTTCGAAGTAGTGGGAAAGTCCTCTTTGAACCAGTTAGGTCCATATTTCCTAGTGGTAAATGGTGCCATCATAGGGGTGAAAATGGGACAATCAAGCAGGGTTTCATAAGCATTCTCAAAAAGTTGTTGTGATGACTTGTTCCCATCGGGGTGAAACATAGCTAAGCCTATACCTTCAGTGGTCTTTTCTGAGTATGCTGATGTGTAAGAGGAAGGTAGGATCGAAGCAAGTTTTGATCCAAAAATGGCTAAAAGCCATAGTTGGAACAACCATATGGGTCCTGATACAACTAAATTCCCACCAGTTTGGGGATAATCTCTAAGATTATTAGTTGTATGGTTAAGGGTTTCATATAAAGAACCTAGAATCAGTTTGCTTAAACAGATATCTGTTCCTTCATATAACTGACTAGCTAGACACATGAATTTCTTAGGGACTTGTACTGACCTTGAGCAAAAAACATGCATAGATAACCAGTAGGTCAAGAAAGCTACATGTTCATCTGCAGATACTTCAGCACATTTGGTATCATGGTTGTTAGCTATAAACAAACCATAGGCAGGGCTATCGAAATTTACTGAGTATTGAGAGGTGGTAACATCTGGATTAAAGGTGTATCCAGTTGGTTTTAAGCTAGTAAGGCCAGCCACATCTAAAAGGGTAGGAGTGAGCATTCCACATTTCAAGTGAAGGCTGTTGTTCGATGGGTTCCAAAAATGTAAAGCAGCAAATATCAATTCATTGTGGTATTTTGGACCATATCGAGATATTTGGATGAGATCAAAAATCCCTTTCTCCTTCCAGAATTGTCCCTTTTGTTTTTGAACTTTGTCTAACCAAGCAATGTATTCTGGATAAGTTTTTGGTTCAGTCCTAATTTTGGATTTTACAAAACTTAGGTCAAAAGGACCTTTTGTGAAAATTAAAGGAGGTTGAGTTTCAATACATGGGAAAAGAGAGTTAATCTCTGGAGTTTCAGGTTCTAGAGAAATGGGGCCTAAGAATGCATGTGGAGTATCAGTACAAGGGATGATTACCTGGGTTTTCCAGATAGCTTTTTCAGCTTCATTGATCTCTGGTTCGTTCATAAAAGCAGGAGCAGCACTGGCGATTTCTTTAGTAAAATCAATGGGTTCTTCGCGATTCACATGAGAAGTTCCTGCTGCGTTCGTCATTGTTTAAGTGTTTTTGTGAGAGGTTGATGAATAGTGAAGATTTCGTGTTTAAAGATAGGAGTTGCAGAAAATTCAAAGTTTTTTCTTCGAGAGAATTTTTGGCGGAGAAGAGGAACAGTGAAAGTGAAAATGAAATGGTGAAAAGTGAGAAGAGTAAAGGTGAGTTTGTTTCTATATAGACCTTTGATCATGACACATGTCAAGATCTTATTTTGACAGTTTTACCATTAAAGTGTTGTCTTTTCCAATGTTAGAGAACGTGGCCCACTAACTAAGATTGTGGGGTCAGTATTTAAAGGAAATTTGAATTAATTTTTGAATTAAATACTGACATCATTCATTTCGATGGAGAATGTTAGTTATTTTTTCAAAAACGTCTTTTTCTTCTTTGGTGAAATCGAAAATGGCGTTTCTGGGGGGCAATTTGTTAGCCAATATATTTTACTAGCTGTAATAAATATGGTCAAAGTATAGTTGACCTAGATTTAAAGAAGATTCGAACAGAGTGTTGTATTGAAAGCAAATATGGGTTCGAAGATGGTAGAAGACTTCGATAGAGCAGTTTTCGAAGGTGGTTATCAACAGTTATTCTTTAAGTCAGTTTGTATTTTAAGTTTGTTTTCAAATAAGTAAAACTGTCGACTTGTGGCAGTTGTAGTTTGAATTTCAAAGAAGTGTAGTTATTTCTAGACTTAGTATAAATAGTAGTTTTTCATAGGAAAAACGGGTCACAATTCCATCATACAAACTTACACTCAAAGTATCCGTATGGAAGCGAGAAACGAGTCACAAGTTGCAATGTATGAATCTGTGTACCAACTTTTATTTCATCAATACAATTTACCCTTTTTTCTTTAAGTGTTCTTGCACTTTACTTTGTTAAGTTCGATTGAGTTCAAGTGGATTGAATTCGATTGTTTTTATTGTATTTCTTACATTTTCGACACCAAAAACACAGAATTTCTAACAACAAGAACAAACACAATATGTCCTAAGATTTACTGGTTGATCTTGCAAGTTACCATTTGTAAACCAGCGGTTGTTTACGAAAATCCAACGTAAACAGGACCCCATATAACATCATCACCGGATGGATTCTTACGATTAACCTTTGCAACAGGAAAAATTTCTTACTTCCGAAGTAATTGACATTGTGATTTACTAATCAATCGGGCTCTGGCTGAACTTTAAGCTCGACTTTGGTCCTGAGGTATTCAAGTTTACTGATTGATAAGGATGCGGTATATACCTACTCAACTGAAACTTGGCCTTCATTGTCTTGGGAAAATCTGGAATGCCAATTTAAGTTTATGCTTTCAATTACCTTAGAGATGGTAAGACCCTGCACGTAAGGATCACCGTGCGACCAGCAGGTGCAACCAGACTTATGAGGGATAAACCTAGTTAACCGAGATTCATAGACCCACACGTAAGGATCACCGTGTGATTAGCAGGTGCAGCTTCCAACCTTCTAGGTTAGTCACATCCCAACGGCCTCGTCACTTGTATAGTCTACTTAAGATAAATAAACGTGATGTTCTGTTATTTAATATCCAACAATATAAATAGGGGGATTCGAAGAATCCTAACCGCTGCCTACTTTTCTGAAACCAAAAAGAGGTAAATTGCTCTGTTGCAAACAAATAAAAATTGCAACCTATCTAACCCTTTATCTTTTATATCGTCAACTTACAAAAATAAGTAACGAGAGCTGTTTGGGCGAAACGACAATCCATGTGGATACAATACTCTACTTATCACTTTATTACTTGGTAAACGATTTGGTACACTTGCCTAATCCGCACATCAAGTTGTTGGCGTTGTTGCCGGGGATTGTTGGTATTTTTTACTAAGCAATTTAAATTACTTATTTTTATCTATCTTTATTTTTTTCAGTCATTTTTTTTCCGCATTTTTTTTTCTGTTTTCAAAAATACCAAAAAAATTCAAAAATTTAAAAATACCAAAAATAATTAGTCCTAGTTGGGTCATTTTATTTTAGAGTCTAGTTTATCATTTAGTTTATTTATTTTAGTCGTTACTAACATAGTTTATTTTTCTGTTTTGCATTTAGTTTATTGTTTCCATTTAGTACTAACCATTTTTCTTTTGTTTTCCCGTTTAGCAACTAACCCCATTCGTTTAATTTTATTTTTTATATTAGAGTCTTAGTTTAGGTTATAATTTTGCCAAGCATTATAGGGAGCTGTACTAAAAATAACAGTTGTTATAATATCTATATTAGATCTAGTCTAGTTTAATTAGGTTAAATAATTTATAGAGTCAGTCATTTAATTTTGCATTTAGAATTATGATTAACATTTAGTAATAGTTATAGAGTCTTAGATTTATTTAGTAGCATTATTAGGTATTAACTATAAAAGTTAATTTAGATCGAGTCTGCATTTAGGAAATAATAGAGTCAAGTAAGCACTTAAGAACTAACCCTAAACCATGCTTAAATTTAAAATCAATCGCAACCTTATTCTTGTTAGGAAATTTTCTCGAACTTGCAATTTTTTTGTGAAATAGGTAACCATCGAATCAACCAAAATCATACATTCAATGGTACCTAAAGAGGAGACGGACGAACATAGTTTTGAGCAATTGATAACATTACTAAAGAATGTTAAGGTAACAAGTTCTTTTGTGGAAAAGTTGAAAAAAGAGCTGGGATACCTTTAACTTTAGAAGGAAGTAGATCTAAAGCAACAAGAGTTGCTGAAGTCAAAACAAGCTGGGAAGGAAGAACAAATACATTCAGTGGAAGTGAAAAGAGAGACACCTCAGAAAGAAGACAAGCAAAGAGGCGAGAACGTGCCGCCGGAGTTCAATGCTTTGCATCAAATTCTCAAGCAGTACAAGGTGATCGTGCCTATTAAGGAAATGGCCGAACAAAGTCCATGTTGCATCAAGTTTCTTTAAGAACTCTTGAAAAAACATGTCGACCTATCTGAGGAAGAAATCATATCACTAACTAGCGAGTGTCATCATACTAACGAGGTACCGGCTGAAGTCAGGTTTGATGGTGAAGGATGTTTTACTCTACCCATCGAAATAAAGGGGGATTATATGGACAAGGATTGTTTGATTCAGGAGCAAATGCCAACATAATGAGCTTGATCAAGGCAAGGGAATTAGGAATTGAAAAGATATCTCCATATCCTTATATGATAGGGGTATGATAATGGCCACGAGGAAGAGGCACTCAGTGTACTAAAAAAAATTCCACTTAACATCGGGGGGCTTTGATTACTGGTTAGACATAGTGATTGAAGACACCAGAGGCATATATGAATTTACACTAATCATCGGCAGGACATTCTTTGATTAAGGAGGTTTGCTACTATATGGCGAACAGGGGGAAACTACCATTAGAACTTCAAAGCTATATGATGTGTTTGCCGTGACTTACTAAGTAAGTCAAACATTCAAATGAAGACTTGTAAAAGGAGTAATGAATATGCCCAAAGAAAAATCGAAGAAGAGGAAGCAAGAGGATACCCATCCGATGAATACTATGACTTCGAGGAGGGGGATGAAATCAA
Organism: Medicago sativa; assembly: GCF_051527215.1. Classification (NCBI taxonomy): domain Eukaryota; kingdom Viridiplantae; phylum Streptophyta; class Magnoliopsida; order Fabales; family Fabaceae; genus Medicago; species Medicago sativa. The sequence continues at coordinate 30,670,379 of NC_140755.1, read as the reverse complement.
GGAGCCTGAAGGATAGGGGCTCCCAAGCACAAGTCAGACATATTCGTCAGGCTCGGAAAGCTAAAGATGCGTTGCGTAGGAGGCAACCTAGTTTGTCAAACTAGTGACTTAAAAGAAGCGCTGAATAGGAGGCAACCTATTGACCATCAGGACTCAGACGTTAAACAAGCGCTGAATGGGAGGCAACCCATTATTGTTATTTTCCGCATTTTTCTTTTTTGCTAAGCTGAGATGATCTGACTAATCAATTTCTTTTCTTTTTCTTTTGCTTTTCTTTCAAGTATTATCTAATAAAATTTTATTTCTTTTGCGTTACATTTACAACCTTTCCTTTTATGCTGAAAGTTGTTTTAGTATTAGGTATTCATTTCAAAGAATTTAAGGTAGAGGCTAGTTTATTCGTACATTCAAGAGCACGATACTTTCTGGGGCTTGCTAGTGAAGGTACTTATAGGATCGCCATCTCTTTTTCTGAATAGCATAACCGGTGAGATTCAGAGTCAAATATTCCCATATCCATTCTAGGTTGTGAGATACTTAAATATTTCCAATATATATTATGAGTGTTCCATATGAGTGCTATTTTTGCTTGAATTTGCGGTCGTTCTTTACGGACGATCGGTTAAGTTATATACATACGAGGCAAATTTATTTGGTACCTTGAGCCTTTAAAGCCACCCTTTTATATATTCTTTTTATCCTTTTTGAAACCACATTGAGCCTCCAGATGAAATTTTCTTTCTTTATTAGTGACAAATCATGTCACAGTCCTAAACTTTAAATGCACCCTATTTAATTTCACTTGGAGTTAGATAGGTATTATTATGACTGCACATGTTTTGAAACTAAGTTTGGGATTGCTCTTTGGAATTAACAACATTTTAATTTTGGGGTGGGGTAATAGTAGAACACATTTGTCATAAAAAGAAAAAAAATGAAAAAATGGTAGATGACTATAGATCTACACCAAAAAAATATAAAAAAGAAAAAAAAATTGTTATTCTGGCACGTTAGACTTACGATGTTCCAACACAGGACACAGTAAACAGATGTTGTATATGATGTTTAGAACATTAAGCTAACAGACATAAATATAATAAAGCAAATAATAGACAGGAAAGAAAAGAGGCACAGAGAATTGTTAACCCAGTTCGGTGCAACATCACCTACATCTGGGGGCTACCAAGCCAGGAAGGAAATCCACTAGTGCAGTCCGTATTCAAAAGCTCTCAGCAAACCACGTTTGCACTTATGACCTAGGACCTACCCCAACTAGACTTCAACCTAGGAACTCCTAGATTTGAGATCCCACCTCACTCCCTTACAACAGATCACAATCCCCTGTGATTCCCAAATTACAGACTCAATTCAAATGAGGTTACCCTCGAAAAAACAACAACCTGCAACCTTGCTTAAAAGCTTAGATGCAGTGCATAATCTACCTAGCTCCTTGCTTAAAAGCTTCGGAGTAGTGTACAGTATTACAACTCAAAGCACAGTCCTAAACATGTATCAAGATGATACACGAAAGGCTCACAATATGTATGACTCAAAACCTAAACAAAACTCTATTTGTAAACCAATGTCTTGAGTGAATATCTTCAGGTCTTGCAGCCTTTTATATACTGAAGCAAGGCGTGTCATTCCTTCAATCATGCTTCAGATCGGATCAGTGACTTCTTCATTAAGCAATGGACGGATATAGAAACTCCTATAAAATAGGCTTATTAAAAGTCACATAAAAATACTTTCCTAAGTCATTTCATCAATTCCTTAAGAAATCACATATGTTCTGATCTCTTCATAATTGCACACGGTTCATACCAACACATGCTGGTGTGGATTCCTTCAATCAAGCATGCGCGTGTGTAAACATAGGTCAGGCCCAGAACGTACAGAACAACTCTTGATGTTGGAACATTGTGTTCCACATCTGAAGTGAATATTTGTTTTAGGCAAAAGTGAAGCCAACATACAAATATCCAACAATCTCCCCCTTTGGTAAATTTTTGGCTAAAACAAATTCAGCCCACACCTGTTAAAAACAGAGAGATAGCACACGCAACGTTTCCTTCAATCTTCACAAATAAAATCTTCCTTGAAGTAAGGTTCACATTCTCATACTTCCAAAGGATACCAAAAATATAGTTCTTCAGTCATCACACATAATCTTCAGGACTAAAGAAGTATATTATAAGTCTCAGATTCTGCTTCCAATATTTTCACACAACAATTAACCCATGGAAATAAGCAGACAAGAGAACTATAAGGTATCAGAGAGAAAATCAGAGTCTTGCAGCAGAGGACGTATAAGGAAAAATAAATTCCTGTACATCCTGAACAGACAGTCAACTGTCACAACACGCTACTTAGAGAAATAGGAGTATAGTACTCAATAGCTCAAACCATCAGGATGTTCCAACATCCACAGGAACATTCAGGGACACAGAAGCTTACTCCCCCTCAAGGAGTATAAACAGATATTCTTTACTCCCCCTGAATATATGCATAATTTTTTTTTTAAACCAACACGAATACAAGAAAAATAAAAAAACCAGAAGGCCAGAATTCGGATGTCTCAACATCCTCAAGCACATAGTCAGGTAACATACAGCAAGGATATACCTACTCCCCCTTTTTAGCCATAAAATATGCCAAGATGTGATAAAAGCATAAATTACAGCTAAAAGTACCTGACATTTTGAACAGTGGTTGCTATTCCTCATGGATGCAAACACCCAGCTTGCTTCGTAGTTTCTCAAATTGCTTGATATCTAAGGCTTTTGTGAAGATGTCAGCCAGTTGTTCTTCAGTTGTTACATGCTCCAGAGTTACAATTTTGTCTTCAACAAGATCCCTAATGAAGTGATGCCGGATGTCAATGTGCTTTGTTCTGCCATGTTGTATAGGATTTTTGGAAATGATGATAGCACTTAGATTGTCACAGTACAATGTTAGAACATTTTGTTGAACATCATACTCTTCCAGCATTTGCTTCATCCAGACTAACTGAGAGCAACTACTACCTGCAACAATATATTCTGCCTCTGTGGTTGATAGAGACACTGAATTTTGTTTCTTGCTGAACCAAGACACCAAATTTTTTCCAAGAAAGAAACAGCCTCCTGAAGTACTTTTTCTGTCATCTGCACTACCTGCCCAATCTGCATCACAATAGCCAATCAACCTGCAACTTCCACCGTGAGAATAGAGAATCCCATAGTCTGTGGTGCCATTTATGTACTTCAGAATCCCTTTAACTTAAACAAGATGACTCATTTTAGGATCTGCTTGATATCTAGCACAAACCCCTACAGCAAAAGTTATGTCAGATCTGCTCGCTGTAAGATATAGGAGACTTCCAATCATGCTTCTGTACAGGCTTTGATCAACAGCTACACCATTTTCATCTTTGGATAGCTTTACATGAGTGGCTGCTGGTGTTCTTTTATGACTGGAATTATCTAGCCCGAACTTCTTCACAATATTCTTGGCATACTTGCTTTGAGAGATGAAGGTTGTGTCTTCCATCTGTCTGACTTGCAAACCAAGAAAATAAGTCAATTCTCCCACAAGACTCATTTTAAATTCAGACTGCATCTAATGAACGAAATGTTGAACCATTTGATTCGACATTCCTCCAAACACAATGTCATCAACATAGATCTGTGCAATCATGAGTCGCCCTTTGTCTTTCTTAACAAACAAGGTCTTGTCTGTTCCTCCCTTCTTGTATCCTTGATGTATCAGAAATTCTGTGAGTCTTTCATACCAAGCCCTAGGTGCTTGTTTTAGTCCATACAGTGCCTTCTTCAACTTGTACACATGATCAGGAAAACTTGGATCAACAAATCCTTTTGGCTGTTCAACATAGACTTCTTCATGGAGATATCCATTTAAAAATGCACTCTTCACATCCATCTGAAACAATTTGAACTTCAAGATACAAGCCACTCCCAAAAGTAGTCTAATAGATTACAATCTGGCCGCAGGTGCAAACGTTTCATCAAAGTCTAACCCTTCTACTTGTGTGTAACCTTGTGCTACCAGTCTTGCCTTGTTTCTGGTAACAGTCCCATTTTCATCTGACTTGTTTTTGTAGATCCATTTTGTCCCAATGACATTTATGTCATTTGGTCTAGGCACCAGATCCCATACTTCACTTCTTTTGAATTGGTTGAGTTCCTCTTGCATGGCTTCAATCCAGCAGTCATCAGTGAGAGCTTCCTTAACATTTTTCGGTTCAAATTTTGACACAAAACAAGAATTGGAGACAACCTCATTAGATCTCCTGGTTCTGATTCCCTGATCTGGATCTCCAATAATGAGCTCTTGAGGATGATTCCTCTGAACTCTGATTGAAGGTCCTTTACTTGATTCTGCATTCTCTAGATCTATATCTTCAGAGTTAGTCTGAGGTTCTTCATCAGCTTCAGGCCTTACTTTCTCTTGAACAGATGTTTCAGGATATGCTTCAACACTAGGTACAACTTCAAGCATTGGTTCTTTAACCACATCATCTACCACTACATTGATGGATTTCATAACAATTTGAGTTCTGTTATTAAACACTCTATAGGCTCTGCTGTTAGTAGAGTAACCAAGAAAAACTCCTACATCACTCTTTGGATCCATTTTCCTTCTGTAGTCTCTGTCTGCTAGAATGTAACATTTGCTACCAAAGACATGAAAGTAATTTACAGTAGGCTTTCTCTCCTTCCATAACTCATACAAGGTAGTTGTAGTACCTGTTATTAGTGTGACTCTGTTATGAACATGACAAGCTGTATTCATAGCTTCAGCCCAGAAATAAAGAGGTAGGTGTTTAGCATGTAACATGACTCTGGCTGATTCTTGTAGAGTCCTATTCTTCCTTTCCACCACTCCATTCTGTTGAGGTGTTATGGGAGATGAGAATTCATGTCTGATTCCTTCTTCTGCACAAAATTCATGAAACCTGGAGTTTTCCAATTCTGTTCCATGATCACTTTTTATCCTGACAATACCTCTATTTTTCTCTCTTTGTAGTTGGATACAGAGTTCCTTGAGTGAGTCAAAGGTATCAGATTTTTCTCTGATGAAGTTCACCCAGGTAAATCTTGAAAAGTCATCAACAACCACCAGAACATACTTTTTTCCACCAATGCTAGCTACTTGCATGGGTCCCACTAAATCAATATGAAGAAGCTCAAGCGTTTTTGTGGTTCCATGATGTTCCAACCTAGGATGGGACATTCGAGTCTGTTTACCAACTTGACATTCACCACAAATATTTCCATCAGTGATTTCCAGTTTGGGTATACCTCTGATTGCTTCTAGAGAGATAGCTTTCTTTATTCCTTGCATATTCAAGTGACCTTGTTTCTGATGCCACAGTGTTACCTCTTCAGCTTTGCTCAGCATGCATGAAGATATGAGAGCATGTTCTTGAGAAGTCCATAAATAGCAGTTGTCCTTAGACATAGTACCCTTCATACTCACCTTACCTTTTTCATCTATGATCTGACACTCAATTTTACTAAAATTTACACTTAGCCCCTGATCACATAGTTGACTAATACTAATCAGATTTGCAGCCAGCCCTTTGACCAACAAGACATTATTCAGTCTTGTTGATCCTTCACTAACTAAATCTTCAATCCCCACAATTTTTCCTTTAGCACCATCTCCAAATGTGACATAACTTTTGGAATAAGGTCTGACATTTCCTAGAAAATTGTCCATTCCTATCATATGACGAGAACACCCACTATCAAAGTACCAATCTTCACTGGAGGATGCTCTCAAGGAGGTATGGGCTATTAGACCTAAGCATTTAGGTTTCCACTCCTTCTTGACCCCTTTCCAGGTTGAACTAGGTTGAAAGTGTCTAGGTACACCATACAGATCAAAACAAACAGATGTTTTATGGCCCTGTCTATGACAAAAATGACACTTCCAAGGGAGATTCTCTTTTACTGAGTCAGTTTTAGGATGTTGTACCACATGTTCAAACATTGGACCTCTATCAGTGATGGTATCTACTTTAACTGAGGCTACAAACTTAATTTTCTTAACAGGCTTTCCCTTCTTGGCCTTATGATAGTGTTCTAAGGCCTGAATATAGCTACTATTTTGTTGTTCCTGTTTCAGGTGTTCATGTGTAAAGCCTATGCCATTTGGTTTACCTATCACTTGACCTTCTAACATCCTATCTAGAACATCAGTTCCAGTGGTCATCATTCTAACTTGTTTGAGGACATTATCAAGTTGAGTATTTAGTAACATTACCTCTTTGTTTAGGTCAGAGATTTTAGTCAGATGACCAATCCTTTCTTCCTGGAGATGATCAATGATTTCTTCCTGCTCCATCATACGCCTGGAAGTGCTATCCTCATGAATGTCTTGACCACAAGACACAGTTACTTTCTCAGAATCAGAATCTTCATTTTCAGATTCAGGTTCCACTCTCCCAGTCATAGCACTGACACGTTTAGCAGCATCACTATCAACATCTCCATCTGTTCCTTCATCATCAGACCAGGACACAATCATTCCTTTCTTTTGCTTCTTGAGGAAAGTTGCACATTCAGTTCTGATGTGACCATAACCTTCGCACTCATGGCATTGCACGCCTTTGTATCGACTATTTTTCTCATCATTTTTCTCATACCTTTGATTAGCTTGTTGTCTGTCAGTGTTCCATCTGATGTTCCACCCATTCCCTCTGGATCTGCTACTTACTTGTTTGAGAATTTTATTAAACTGTCTTCCTAGCATCACAAAGTCCTCTGGCAGATTCTCATCCTCCATGCCTTCTTCTAGTCCTTCATCATCAGCAGTGTTTGCTGTGAAGGCTATGCCTTTTCCCTTCTTCTCAGATCTGTTATCAACCACAAGCTCAAAGTTTTGAAGAGAACCTATGAGCTCTTCCACCTGCATGTTGGATACATCTTGGGCTTCCTCAATGGCCGTGACCTTCATGTCAAATCTCTTTGGTAGAGATCTGAGAATTTTACTTACCAACTTTTCATCTGACAGTTTTTCTCCAAGAGAATCAAATGAATTGGCAATGTCAAGGACATTCATGTAGTAATCCTGTATAGTCTCATCCTCTTGCATTCTTAGGCTTTCAAATTTGGTTGTCATGAGTTGAATCCTTGAGCTCTTCACCTTGGAGGTACCTTCATGAGCGGTCTTTAGGATGTCCCAAGCATCTTTGGCAACATCACATTTTTTAATTAGTCTGAACATATTTTTGTCCACTCCATTGAAAAGGGCATTTAGGGCCTTGGAGTTTGCAAGAGCCAGTTCATCTTCAGGCAGTGTCCAGTCATCTTCTGGTTTCAAAACCGTGGTTTTATTGCCATCTTTGTCAAGAACAACTGGATGTTCCCAACCTTTCATCACAGCCTTCCAAGTCTTGCTGTCAATAGACTTGAGATAGGCACTCATGCGTGACTTCCAGTAGTCATAGTTTGTTCCATCTAGTAACAGTGGCCGGTTAACGAAACCTCCTTCTTTTTCCATATTGCCAGAATAGATCTCCTCTGGATCTCACCCAATAACAGGCAGGGTGCCTGCTCTGATGCCAATTGTTATTCTGGCACGTTAGACTTACGATGTTCCAAACGATGTTCCAACACAGGACACAGTAAACAGATGTTGTATATGATGTTTAAAACATTAAGTTAACAGACATAAATATAATAAAGCAAATAATAGACAGGAAAGAAAAGAGGCACAGAGAATTGTTAACCCAGTTCGGTGCAACGTCACCTACATCTGGGGGCTACCAAGCCAGGAAGGAAATCCACTAGTGCAGTCCGTATTCAAAAGCTCTCAGCAAACCACGTTTGCACTTATGACCTAGGACCTACCCCAACTAGACTTCAACCTAGGAACTCCTAGATTTGAGATCCCACCTCACTCCCTTACAACAGATCACAATCCCCTGTGATTCCCAAATTACAGACTCAATTCAAATGAGGTTACCCTCGAAAAAACAACAACCTGCAACCTTGCTTAAAAGCTTAGATGCAGTGCATAATCTACCTAGCTCCTTGCTTAAAAGCTTCGGAGTAGTGTACAATATTACAACTCAAAGCACAGTCCTAAACATGTATCAAGATGATACACGAAAGGCTCACAATATGTATGACTCAAAACCTAAACAAAACTCTATTTGTAAACCAATGTCTTGAGTGAATATCTTCTGGTCTTGCAGCCTTTTATATACTGAAGCAAGGCGTGTCATTCCTTCAATCATGCTTCAGATCGGATCAGTGACTTCATTAAGCAATGGACGGATATAGAAACTCCTATAAAATAGGCTTATTAAAAGTCACATAAAAATACTTTCCTAAGTCATTTCATCAATTCCTTAAGAAATCACATATGTTCTGATCTCTTCATAATTGCACATGGTTCATACCAACACATGCTGGTGTGGATTCCTTCAATCAAGCATGCGCGTGCGTAAACATAGGTCAGGCCCAGAACGTACAGAACAACTCTTGATGTTGGAACATTGTGTTCCACATCTGAAGTGAATATTTGTTTTAGGCAAAAGTGATGCCAACATACAAATATCCAACAAAAATTAAGAGCCCAAAAATGGTCTCTTTAAAAAAAAAATGTATCATCCTGTCAAAAAAATATAAAACAAATAGTTCTACTGTTTTACCCATCTTGTTTGAATTAAGGAAGGAAGGATGGCAATGCAATAATGTTTAGAAGGAATCCCTAGGCTAGTGAATTAACTCTAAGTTCTTTTATTAGCCTACTTTCCCAAAATATATCCACCCTTAACCTAAGCCAAGTTATAACCCTCAAACTCCTCTAAGTGTGTGAATAACTTTAACTTGACTGTCTGTTTAGAATTGTTTCAAATTTATAGCAAGACACATTCATGTGACGATTGGAGTGGGGAAATGCCATAACCAGACCTACTGGCTTTAGGAGATACATATGTGTATCATAGAAAAGAGTATGGCTGAGAATATAGGTTCCTTTCACCAAGTTGGACCCGCTTGAATGTACTGTGGTAAGTTAGTTGTTGCTCTGCTATAAATGTCATGAATGATTCCTACTGAAAAAATGCAAAGAATAAATTATGTTTTCTTTCGTTACTTGAGAACAAGAAATAGTTTAAGTTTGGGGTTGTGATGACATGTCATCTTATAATATTCTTAGCATGTTTTTCAGTTATTTTCAGTAGATTTTAGCAGAAAAAGGAGGAGTATTAGAACAATTGCCTATGATTTCTGAACTTTTGTAATGATTTCTATATTTGAGTCTGTAATTCTAGTTTTCCCGAAACATAGCAATTTTAGGGGGGGTTTTTAAGTAATTAACGAAGAAATCATGCAAATCGAAAAATCAAGAACATCTGAAGAATTGTGAAGATTTAGGAAGAAAGAGAATGAAGATTCAAGAGGCCTCATGAGACTTACAATAGGGAGGAATTATGTTCCCAAGTTCCGGGGAAAGTTATTTGAAGACGAAGACCTAAAACGACGGAAAATTGGAGAATTTAGGCCTAGGAGAAGACCCCGTGTGCCTAGCACATGAGAATGTGCCTAACACATGGGAAAGGCATGCCATGTGCCTAGGGCATTATTCATGCGCCTTGGGCATGGCTTTTGCCATACACTCATGCGTTAGGCATGCTGGCCATACACCCCGTGCATCTGAAAATGCAGGGCGCAATCGTCTTTTCCTGCTTTTATTTTGGATAAGCCCACACTTTTAGCCCAAACCCAGATAGGAATTCTCACTTTACCAACATTCCTCATTCAGAATTTCTCGTTCAGAACTATGGCAGTCAAAAGGAAGGTAACTTTGGAGCTTCAGGAGAGTTTCTATCTTCTCCTTGATTTTCTAGGGTATGTTTTTATCTTTAGTAATTTGTTTTTAGTTACCATGTGTAACTAAATATTTTTAGGTTATAGTTCCGACATGAACCACTATTTATTTTTGTTGGATATTTGTTTAATATAATGTCGTTTTCATTTTATTTACCTTTTGTTCGCTATTAAGTTTTATTAGGAAATTCCTTAGTTTATTTTTGTAGCAGTTGCAACCCTAGATTATATAGTTAGGTTGTAACATGGCCTAATATTGTTATTACTATCTTGCTACTTATATCTTGATATTTATAGCATTATACTAATAACTATCTGTTTAGGAAGTAGTTAGTAAAAGATACCGAAAGAGAATTGACCTAGTAGTAAGTACTTCGGAGGTGACATTATTAATACTGGGTAGTAACTCTGCTGAACCTAGGATGTAACTGATAAGTAATTAAGGAAATAAATATCTGCTTGAAGGAAATAAGTTGTAGCCTAATAGAACCATTCTCTTAAACTCTTTGTAAGGTAGACGTAGATTAGGGCTGCCCATTTGTAGAACTACTAAGTAAGTGAGAGAGGGTGTGCTATGAGTATCCTAAGATTCATAGATGGGCAGAACTAATGAAACCTTGGCCTTCATTGCCTTGGGAAAAACTGGAATGCCAATTTAAGTTTATGCTTTCAATTACCTTAGAGACGGTAAGACCCCGCACGTAAGGATCACCGTGCGATCAGCAGGTGCAACCAGACTTAGGACACTACAAGAAAATCTGCATTTTGCGACACTTCAATTGCGACCTTTACCTCATAACTGCCTCAATGTGCATATTTGCAACAGTTGTTGCGACAGTTATGGTCAACATTCGCAAGTTTTTTTTGCTAAATTAGAAGGCTTGTTAATTGTGCCCATTCCCGCTTTGGCCAAAATATTTCATTCACTCCAATACTCATCTCACTTTCCCAAAATTTTGTCTAAACCCTAAGACCCAAAAATTTCATCTCACTCTCAAATCTCAAAAATTTTATCAATTTCATCCCCACAATCTTTGTTCCTTGAATCTTCTCACTCTCAATCGTTCACCCCCAAAACCTAGCCTCTCAATTGATGCTCAACTCACTCACTCAATCGGTGTTATGTCTGGATCGGTGCTGAATCATGGTGTTATGTCTGGATCGGTGCTGAATCATGGTCAGCTCACTCAATCGGTGCTCAACTCACTCACTCAATTGGTGTTACAGAACAACGATGGAAGCTACCTTACCACCGACGATGGAGCCAAAATCGAAACCGGACACGCCGTGGGAATCGATACGCAATGAAGAACTTATGGGAAGTGACTTTTCTATCTACGACGATCTCGATTATCCTTATATGTTTATGTGTTCGCACTTTGTGTATAGGAATAAGGTTCAGATAAAAAAAGATGAAGAAATTCGAGTCGCCATGGCTGAGCATAGAAAGCGCTCCCGTAACCTAATTGTAAGCATCTATTTATCTATCTCATTTTGCTTTCCAATTTTGCGTTTCACTTAATTTGTTATTAAAATAATCATAATCTCTTGATTTTGATCCTGGACAGGTATTTGATGCTATTTCCCCTCCAGCAATTGCGCGTTTATGCGGCGGTATCAGACCTGATCGCATGGACGATGATCTCCGCCTTGAACTCACTCCCCTCTGCAAGCTTGCTTTGGAGAAATACAATGCCGAGAATCAGGTAGGTTCAATACTTTTTAGAGTAAACTTATGAATATAGTTTATGTATTCATTCATTGATCAACTAATATAGTATTCTTGTTAATTATTAGGGTGCAAATTTTGTGTTTGATGACATTCTTAAGTCAACCCATGGAGGTAATATTGTGTATTACATGACCTTTCAAGCAAATGATGCTGCCCATCCTTCCAACTGCCCTGCTATAACTTTTCAGGCTGAAGTCTTTTGCAGTAGGTCCGAACCGCCTGTAGTTGAGTCTTGTGCCATGAAGCCTACCTAGCTCATGCATTAATAGTATGCAGGCTTACATGTTTAATCTAGGTTTATCAATATTCTAAATTTATAGACTTAAACGTGGTAGCAGGTAATAGTTTCTTTTTTAATCCGTATTCAATATTGGTATTTAGATTTGTTGAATAAGCTTGGATGAATTTTTTTTTTCATGAAAATCACAATGACGAAAAACTGAAGTTGATAACAAAGAGCAGAAACCTGCATTAGGTTAGGCAAGTCATAATATCAAAAGAGATTGGAGTATGTCCTTTTCTTCAACATCACTTATTGTCTTGCTTCATTTGGAAGGTTAATTTGTGTGTTTTGATGCTGACTTGGTCACAGTTGGCCATTTTTTGCTTGATCCAAAAGTGTCGTAGGTGTCTTTGAAATAAAGGCACGTCTCTGTAATCCATGATTCAAATGATACTATCAGTTATAATACTGTTGTTGCTCTATTCATGTTTGGTAATCCTTGATTCTGCAAAACTGAAAGAAAGCATTAGATATTATGCTCACTTAAACATTTAAGAAAATTTGGTCTTGCCTTTGTGACTTGATACTGGCAATGTTTGAAAAATCTCGAGTCTACGCAGAATCAGGAGGGGGTAGAAAGATTGAGTGCTCAACTCACTCAATTGCTATTGCTGCTATATATTACGATTTAGATCCCTGAACCAAAACCCTAGCTGCCAAATTGTTATCACAGAGTGCCGCATCCAAGTTTCGGAGATTCGCTCCCGTCGCCGGCAGTAAACAGCATCCAAACGTGGCTACCGAACAACTCTCATCATCTCGTCAGTTGTCTCAGAAGGAAGCTGACATCCAGATGATGTTGGCTGCTGATGTCCACCTCGGCACTAAGAACTGTGACTTCCAAATGGAACGTTATTGCTTCAAACGCCGCAACGATGGTAACGTTCAAATCTCTCTCAACTATTTTTGATGATATATGATGAATATTAGTAGCCTTTAGTATTGTGTTTCTTAATCCTATATATATTGAATTTGACATTTTTTTTTTTTGAAAATAGAAGATATGTATTACTGAATTAAATCTGAGAAATACACATTGTGGATTGCTTTTGGCACCTCTTCTATCCAGACCAAATTTGGCTCTGAATGGGCTAAATATTGAATTTGACATTTGATTGTTAAGAATTGAGATTAAGTGGATCTGATGTCATTTACTTTCGTAAACAATCTAGTTTATAGGATAATTAATTACAATTTTGGTTTGGATTAATGTTGCTTTCATTTTGTTAACTAAGTAGACCTCTAGGCTACATATAAGTGCAGTAGAGCATACCATTACATTTCACCGGCTAGAGGCGACGAAATCATGAAGATCACGAAGTTCGTCTCTCTTTATCATTTTTCAAGAAAAATCCCATTTTCAAAGCAAAACAAGTTAAGACTTGATGAAGCCAATCACAACCATTTTTAGAAATCATATAATCAGTACACAACCTTAACCCTACTTCAATTCCACAAGAAAAAAAACGAGTTTCCGGAAAATCGACGTTTTGGACCACTTTTCAAAAGTTAAGTGAAATCCACAAAATCAAGTCCAATTCGATTCAAACGATGTTCCAGTAGGTTTAAGTGTGTAAACAGAGGTTAAACAAGTCAAAAGAAACATTTTAGAAAACCCGGATTGCTCCCCAAGTGCACAAAACGAAAAATCAAAAGTGGTTGTACGAAGGGTAGCATGCTTAAGCGTGGCCTGCTCGCTTAAGCGTGCAAGTTCCAGAAACTTCTGGGCTTGCTCACTTGGAGCTCGCTGGCAGCACGCTTGCTGCTCGCTTAAGCGTGGTCTGCACGCTTAAGCGTCCTGCACCAGAACAGTTCAAAAATCTTTCGGGTTCCAACCCCTTTTCACCCCAAAATCCCAATTTTGATCATTCCAAACCCCAAAACTTAATCCCAAAGATGTTTATAGGTCATATACACTTCAAAACACTTAAACATGCATAAGTTTTGAGATTAAAATATCAACATAACAAAATTCATCAATTCACCAAACTTCCACAACTTTCAACAACAACAACAATTCTCATCACGAATTCACCAATTCATGATACCCAATGCATCAATTCATCAACAACACATTTAACAACAACAACAACTTCTAATCATGAATTCATCCTCAATCCAACAACCACAATATCATTCATCGTCAATTTCACACAAAAACACATCATATTCATATATACCCATTTTGACATACAAATTCAACAACAACAACACAATTATCATTCAATTCATGTACATAATCATGTCATCAAAATTAAGCACGAATTTCTACAACAAAATTCAAATTAACCACTTAAGCAAAGAATTAGGGAAGAGCTACAACTATTAATTATGATTGAATTCTAACCCCCTTACCTTAATTCTTCACAATCACCAACTAAGGCTTCACTTTAGCTCCAAAGACTTGAATCTCTAGCTTCCTCTAGCTCTCTCTAGATCTTCCTCTTCAATCCCTTATCTTCTCTTGCTCTTTCTCTCTCTACCTCTTCTCTCAAAATGTGAAAAATGATGGTGTAAACCCTACTTCTCCAAGGAATAGAGTTTATATAGGCTCTACCTAATTGGGATCAACTCACAATGCCTTAATGGGCCTAACCCATTACTAATCTAATTTAAAATGTTTCTACCCACTTAACGGTAAAATGTAATAATAACGGTCACCTACCGCTAATAAAACAATTCACTACAACTCCCTAGCACTTAGTAAAATAATACTAGCTCTCACTAAGCACTAAAAATAATCCTCATCAAAATTACTAAATTACCCCTACTCACAAAATGACCAAAATACCACTGAGTCCAAAATGACTAAAATACCCTTCAAACACCGAATTCTACAAATCCCAACCAAAAATACACACAGAGGCAATTAATCACATAAGAGCACATATAACACACATAAATAAATAATAAAACAAATCTAGCGAAAAATCGAGCTGTTACAACTCTCCCCCACTAAAAAGAATTTTTGCCCTCGAAAATTACCTGAAGGAAACAACTCCGGATACGAAACCTTCATCCTACTCTTCGATTCCCAAGTGGCACTCTCACCAGTTGGTCCAACCCAAATCACTTTAACCAAAACGATCTCCTTGCCACGCAAACGCTTCACTTCACAATCCTCAATCCTAACTGGCCAAGTCTCAACGGTCAAATTATCTCTTACTTCCAAATCATCCACTTGAATCACATGGGACGCATCATACACATACTTCCGCAACTGAGACACATGAAACACATCATGAAGATTCGACAGAGACGGTGGTAATGCAATCTGATACGTTACAACCCCAACCTTCTAAACAACCTTAAACGGTCCAACAAAACAAGGAGTCAACTTCCGACACTTCAAAGCACGACCAACACCGGTTACAGGATTCACTCTCAAAAACACATGATCACCAAACTGAAACTCAATGTCCTTCCTCCTCTTATCATGATAACTCTTATGCCTACTTTGAGACACTCTCATCTTCTCTTGAATCATTTTAACCTTTTCAGTAGTCTCTTGCACAACTTTCGGTCCTAACAAAGCACTTTCACCTGACTCATACCAACATAACGGAGTTCTACACCTCCGACCATACAAAGCCTCAAATGGTGTCATTCCGATACTAGAATGAAAACTGTTGTTGTAAGTAAACTCAATCAACGGTAAACATTCGACCCAACTGACACCTTGCTCCAAAACACAAGCCCTCAACAAATCTTCCAAACTCTGAATAGTTCTCTCCGTCTGACCATCAGTCTGGGGATGATAAGCAGAACTCAACCTCAACTTAGTTCCCAAAGCTGCTTGCAAGCTCTCCCAAAACTTAGAAGTAAACCTCGGATCCCGATCCGACACAATACTAGAAGGAATACCATGCAATCTAACAATCTGCTCAATGTAGATCTCAGCCAACTTCGCCACAGACATACCGGTCTTGATAGGAACAAAATGTGCCGACTTCGTCAACCGATCAACAGTTGTATCAAACCCGACGGTTTCTGATGTTCAATCTTAGACTTCTGACAAACTAAACAAGCATACACAAACTCCGCAATCTCCTTCTTCATACCAGGCCACCAAAACAACCTCTTCAAATCCTGATACATCTTAGTCGCTCCTGGATGAATACTCAAACTACTTCTGTGACCTTCTTCCAAAATTTGTCTCTTAAGCTCAAGAACATCTGGTACACAAACACGATCACGAAACATCAAAACACCGTTCTCACCCAACTTGAAGTCTCCACCCTTACCTTGATTAACCAACACTACTCGATCTACAAGTTCCAAATCTTCCTTCTGACCATTCTTAATCTCTTCCAAAATATTGCTCGTCAGTTTCAACATTTGCCTTTCCAGGATGATAACTCAACTGAAAATCGAAATCCTTAAGATACTCCAATTATCTTCTCTGCCTCATATTCAACTCCTTCTGATCAAACAAGTACTTCAAACTCTTGTGGTCACTGAACACTTCAAACGTAGAACCATACAGATAATGCCTCCAAATCTTCAACACATACACAACGGCCGCTAATTCCAAATCATGAGTCGGATAATTCTTCTCATGCACTTTCAACTGCCTCGAAGCATAAGCCACAACCTGACGATTCTGCATAAGCACACCACCAAGACTCATCTTAGAAGCATCACAATACACAACAAACGATTCCTTCGGATTCGGCAAAATCACACTGGGGCTGAAGTCAACCTCTTCTTCAACTCTTGGAAACTCTTCTCACACTTAGCATCCCAAACATAAGCTTGTCCTTTCCGAGTCAATTGCGTCAATGGCAACGCCAACTTAGAGAATCCCTCAATGAACCTCCGATAATAACCTGCCAATCCAAGAAATCTTCAAACTTCAAAAACAGACTTAGGTGATTCCCACTGCAACACTGCATCAACTTTCGACGGATCCACGGCAAAGCACAAGCCCTCAAAACTCACACTTCGACAGCTTAGCAAACAACTTCTTCTCCTTCAAGACACCCAACACAATCCTCAAATGCTCGACATGCTCTTCTTCAGACTTCGAATACACCAAAATATCATCTATAAACACCACCACAAAACGGTCCAGAAAAAGATGAAATATTCTATTCATATATTCCATGAAGACACCTGGCGCATTAGATACTTCAAATGGCATCACAGAATACTCATAGTGTCCATACCTTGTTCGGAACGCAGTTTTGGATATATCTTCCACCTTCACTCTAATCTGATGATATCCTGATCTCAAATCAATCTTGCTGAACACTTCCGCACCAACCAACTGATCCATCAAATCATCAATCCTTAGAAGCGGATACCGACTCTCAATCGTCACATTGTTCAACTGCCGATAATCCACACACAACCTCATGCTTCCATCCTTATTCTTAACCAACAACACTGGAGCACCCCACGGAGAAACACTCGGCCTGATAAACTGCTTCTCGAGCAACTCTTCCAACTGCTGCTTCAATTCACCCAACTCTGATGCAAACATCCGATAAGGCGCAATCAAAATAGGACTCATTCCTGGTACTAAATCAATTGCAAACTCAACTTCTCTCTACGGCGGTAACTCGGTAATGTCGTCCGGAAAAACTTCTGGAACTCCTGCATTACCGGTAAATCACCAACTCCTTTCTCATTACTCTCCTTCTAGGAAGCAAACATCAAAAACACACTTGCTTCACCGTCCAAAGACTTCTTCACTTGTTCCGCGGTCAAGAACTTCCCACCTTCCTCAGCTACCGGCTTAAAAAACATTATACTCTTGGTCAAACTATTAATGTTAACACCAAAAGATAACATCCAATCCATACCAAAAATCACGTCCATATGCTTCAACGGGAAACACACAAGATCCAACTCAAAATCAATGTTACCAAAGCTAATAGGACACTTAGCACACACTAAGGAAATAGTTACCGAACCACTAGCCGGGGTGTCGATAATCGTCCCTCGCGACAACGGAGTCACAACCAAACCCAAACGCTCAATACAACTAGCCGCGATAAAAGAATGAGTAGCACCAGTATCAATAATTGCTATCAACGGAGTACTATTGATAAAACATATACCTCAGATGAGATTATCCGTATGCTCCACCTCTTCTGCATTCAGTGCAAACACCTTTCCCGTTGCCTTCTTCGGCTTGGTACACTTAGTACTAAGATGACCCTCTTCACCACAATTGAAATAAGTAATATCCCTCCTGCACTCAAACGCCTTGTGACCTGCTTTCCCACACATGTAGCAGCTCTCTCCCTTCTTGCAATCACTAGAGTAATGACCCAAGATTCGACACTTGTAGCATCTCACTTCAGCAACATTCAGCTTAGAGCCTCCACGAGATTCTTTCTTCTTTCCTTTGTCCTTGTTGTACGGCTTCCCAAATCCATGACCTTTCCCCTTCTTCTCATTCATCGCCTTATAATGGTTCACCTTGGCCCTTCCAGCATCATCAAACATACGACACTTGTGCACCAAAGTGTCAAAGTCTCGGATCTCCTGAATACACATATACTGGTAGATATCGGGCCTCAAACCGCTCTCAAACTTCACACATTTGGAAACCATCGCATCCTCAACATTGATGTACGGACAAAACCTCGAAAGCTCTTCAAACTTTGCAGTATACTCAGCCACTGAACAGTTCTCTTGCTTCAAGTTCAAGAATTCCACTTCCTTCTTGGTCCTCAAATCCTCAGGAAAGTACTTCCTCAAAAACTCAGTCTTGAACCTAGCCCAAGTCACAGCTTCTCCACTAGCCTTAAGCCTTCCATTAGCAAAAGTCCACCAATACTCATCCTCCTCAGCAAGCATATGAGTAGCCAACCTGACCTTCTGATCCTCACTAGTCACCATAGCACGAAAGATCCTCTCCATGGCTTGCATCCATGTCTGAGCTCCATCCGGGTCATGCCTACCCTTGAACGTCGGCGGACTAATTCGCAAGAAACGATCAAGCCTCCGCTCCTCAGCTTCTCCAGGATCACGATGACCAACCGTCTCCTGGTCATTAGCCTGAGACAACACTTGTGCCATTGCAGTCAAAGCCTCTGTAATCACTCCATCATCTCTACCACCAGCCATCTCACTTCTACACAAAACCAACCAACAGATAAGAACAACAGCACAACAAGACAAGTGTCGAAGGTAACTCATTACCATTCGCATACTAACAGGAAAACGGATGCTAGTCCGGACAAGACTAACCACGACTCTGATACCAACTTATAGCACCCTATTTCTATTAAAGCGATAAAACACGCGAATAATATATATATTCAAGAAATAGATGCTACGTCTCAACAAAATCCACAAAATCATGCATGCATAATAATATCTCAACAAACGCAGAGGATACAATCATATATCTCCAAGTATACATGCCATGGTCAACAATACATCAACATATAAATCCTCCAAATCCCGACAAATGGGCAAATCTTAACAAAATAAAAACAGACTCCAACAATAACATAAAGACACCGACAACCTAATCAGAGCCTAAACCTATGACTCCAAACGATAACGGAGATAGCTCCCGCTATCCAAGCACTCACCAAAAGCGAACTACTCCTGCACAGCGTCTACCCATCCATACAGACAGGTAGTCGGTCAAAACCACTGGAGGTTAGCTTTACATCAATCATAATCAATATAAGCAACTTGACATAAATAAATCAATTCAATCTTCATTAAATAACATGGACAATTAACTTCCAATACAAGCCCACACAACAATTCCAATCATCACAAGTAGGCATTCATCAAAGACAATTATCACCAACAATCATCATTCACTACAACAATCAAGACTCATGCTAATATGATATGCGCCTCTACTTGACACATATATGCATGTGGTACCAAGTCTCCTCAAGGTCGTCATCCCATGATGCAACAAAAACATCATTATCAACGGCTATAGTCAACGGCAATATGGATATAACATCCGACACGACATATCATGCATGAACATATGACTCAATCCACCATGCATATGTTCACAACAATTCAACGGCTATAATCCACATTCAACTATATCATATAGTTCAATAACTTCATACACAACATCACATGATGACAAACATCATACTCATCACCTAACAACCATTCATACATCTTCTTACAATCATATCAAACTATCCATAAAGGATTTATAAGACAATCGGTTCTTAAAACCATTTTCATCAAAATTCGACTCTCATTCCACAATTTCAAACTATTGAAGCAATTGAACCAAAACCAAGTAAACAAGATTTGATGCCTCAACTAAGTAGGCCTCTAGGCTACATATAAGTGCAGTAGAGCATGCCATTACGTTTCACCAGCTAGAGGTGACGAAATCATGAAGATCACGAAGTTCGTCTCTCTTTATCATTTTTCAAGAAAAATCCCATTTTCAAAGCAAAACAAGTTAAGACATGATGAAGCCAATGACAACCATTTTTAGAAATCATATAATTAGTACACAACCTTAACCCTACTTCAATTCCACGAGAAAAAAAACGAGTTTCCAAAAAATTGACGTTTTGGACCATTTTTCGAAAGTTAAGTGAAATTCACAAAATCAAGTCCAATTTGATTCAAACGATGTTCCAGTAGATTTAAGTGTGTAAACAGAGGTTAAACAAGTCAAAAGAAACATTTTAGAAAACCCGGATTGGTCCCCAAGTGCACGAAACGAAAAATCAAAAGTGGTTGTACAGAGGGTAGTACGCTTAAGCGTGGCCTGCTCGCTTAAGCGTGCAAGTTCCAGAAACTTCTGGGCTTGCTCACTTGGAGCTCGCTGGCAGCACGCTTGCTGCTCGCTTAAGCGTGGTCTGCACGCTTAAGCATCCTGCACCAGAACAGTTCAAAAGTATTTTGGGTTCCAACCCCTTTTCACCCCAAAATCCAAATTTTGATCATTCCAAACCCCAAAACTTAATCTCAAAGATGTTTATAGGTCATACACACTTTAAAACACTTAAACATGCATAAGTTTTGAGATTAAAACATCAACACAACAAAATTCATCAATTCACCAAACTTCCACAACTTTCAACAACAGCAACAATTCTCATCACCAATTCACCAATTCATGATACACAATGCATCAATTCATCAACAACACATTTAACAACAACAACAACAACATCTAATCATGAATTCATCCTCAATCCAACAACCACAATATCATTCATCAATAATTTCACACAAAAACACATCATATTCATATATACCCATTTTGACATACAAATTCAACAACAACAACACAATTATCATTCAATTCATGTACATAATCATGTCATCAAAATTAAGCGTGAATTTCTACAACAAAATTCAAATTAACCACTTAAGCAAAGAATTAGGGAAGAGCTACAACTATTAATTATGATTGAATTCTAACCCCCTTACCTTAATTCTTCACAATCACCAACTAAGGCTTCACTTTAGCCCAAAGACTTGAATCTCTAGCTTCCTCTAGCTCTCTCTAGATCTTCCTTGTAACATCCCAGACTGCTTTCAGGATTGCCGACTAACCCCACAAACCAACACGAGTCTTTTCAGCATGCTTTGTCCTCACTCACATGCTTACCGGGAAACTTCCCGGTAGGTCACCCATCCTAGTACTACTCCAAGCCAAGCACGCTTAACTGTGGAGTTCCTATGGATTGAGCTACCGAAAAGAAGATGCATCTTGTTGATATGGGTAGTACCTAACAATTCTTATAAGCCTTCCTTCAACCATGTAGTCTCATACCTACACGGCCTCCGGATCCCTCTCATTTCGATGTGATTCGGTTCCTCTTATTAACGTGGGGTCATCCTTACGGATAGTGCCCGTTCCAACTGGCGGGAACCTTTCGTATCCAACTGGCGGGATATCGAAAGCCACGTCGTGGGTGTTACATTCCTCTTCAAACCCTTATCTTCTCTTGCTCTTTCTCTCTCTACCTCTTCTCTCAAAATGTGAAAAATGATGGTGTAAACCCTACTTCTCCAAAGAATAGAGTTTATATAGGCTCTACCTAATTGGGCTCAACTCACAATGTCTTAATGGGCCTAACCCATTACTAATCTAATTTAAAATGTTTCTACCCACTTAACAGTAAAATGTAATAAAACAATTCACTACAACTCCCTAGCACTTAGCAAAATTATACTAGCTCTCATTAAGCACTAAAAATAATCCTCATTAAAATTACTAAATTACCCCTACTCACAAAATGACCAAAATACCCCTGAGTCCAAAATGACTAAAATACCCTTCTAACACCGAATTCTACAAATCCCAACCAAAAATACACACAGAGGCAATTAATCACATAAAAGCACATATAACACACATAAATAAATAATAAAACAAATCTAGCGAAAAATCGGGTTGTTACAAATAGCACTAGTGTTGTCGCATTTGATTGGAACGCAGCTTAGTTTTGAATAATAGTCAAGGAGTTGTTGTTTGATCCATAAAATTTGAGAGAAACAACTCCCGGTTGTAACATATTCAGCCTCAGCGGTAGAAAGAGCAACGCTATGTTGCTTTTTTCTATGCCATGAGAGTAAACAATTTCCAAACAAATGACATGTACCACTCGTGCTTTTTCGATCTGATTTGCAACCGGTAAAGTCAGAATCCGAAAACCCAACTAAACAACAAGAACTTCCCCATGGATACCACAGTCCAAAATTAGTGGTTCCACTTATATATCGAAAAATTCTTTTTACTAATTTTAAGTGTGATTCCTTAGGGAAGGCTTGATATCTAGCACACATACAAACACTAAACATGATATCGGGTCTACTTGCGGTTAAATAAAGCAAAGAGCCGATCATACCTCGGTATCTCTTACCATCTACCTCAATGCTGAATTCATCTTTGTCAATGGATAGTGTGGATGCCATAGGAGTTGAGATTGACTTGCAATCTTGCATATCAAACTTTTTGAGTAGTTCTAGTGCATACTTTGTTTGACTTAAGAAGATGCCGTCACAGGTTTGCTTTATTTGAAGACCAAGAAATAAGGTGAGCTCTCCCATGAGAGATATCTCAAACTCCCCCTGCATCAACTTAGAAAATTCTTGACACATAATATCATTAGTAGAACCGAAAATAATATCATCAACATATACTTGAACAAGGAGAATATCTTTACCTTTACGTTTACTAAATAAGGTGTTGTCTACGTTTCCACGAGAGAACCCTTTTTCTAACAAAAACTTGCTCAAACGTTCAAATCAAGCTCTAGGTGCTTGTTTGAGTCCATATAAAGCTCTTTTCAATTTGTAAACATGATCCGAATATTCATTATCCTCAAATCTGGACTGTTGGGAAACATAGACCTCTTCATTTAGTAAACCATTTAAAAATGCGGACTTAACATCCATTTGAAACAATTTGAAATCAAGGCAAGACGCAAAAGCTAAAAGTAGTCCTATAGCTTCGAGTCGGGCTACGGGAGCATAGGTTTCCTCATAGTCAATCCCTTCCTCTTGGTTATACCCTTTAGCAACTAGCCTTGCTTTATTTCTTGTGATAATCCCATTTTCGTCCAACTTGTTCCTAAAAACCCATTTGGTCCCAATAATTGACTTTCCTTTTGGGCAAGGGACAGGGTCCCAAACCTCATTTCTTTTAAATTGATTTATCTCATCTTGCATAGCAAGAGTCCAAAATTCTTCAACTATTGCTTCCTTAATGGTTTTAGGCTCAATTTGAGAAACAAAAGCGGTAAAACCACAAAAGTTACTTACTTGAGACCTTGTACTTACACCCTTTGTAATATCACGAGGAACGTTTTCCAAGGGATGATCTCTCGTGGTGATCAAATCACGAGGAGATGATGGTGAGATTTCTTGTTTTTCATCCTCTTGTAAATCTCCCTCAAATTCCTTGTCCTTGTTGTCCTCATTTTTCGGAGGAGCTTCTTGTTAGACACCATCCTTGATAGTCTCCTTCGTATCTATTCCTGCAATATCAAAACCAAAAGTATGTTTCCCAACTTCTTGGGGAGGTGTCTCATCAAAAGCAACATGAATGGACTCTTTAACAGTAAGAGTCTGTTTATTAAAAACTCTATATGCCTTGCTATTAGATGACTATCCTAAGAAAATACCGTCATCGGCCTTTGCATCAAACTTTCCAAGTTTATCTTTTTCATTGCTTAAAATAAAACATTTACACCCAAAGACTCTTAAAAGTTTGGTTTCATAGGGTGTCTTATCTAGGATTGGTCTAATGATAATCCTATTTAAGACATGGCATGCGGTGTTAATAGCATCCGTCCAAAAATACTTAGGGAGGTTCATTTCATTTATCATAGTTCTAGCCAATTCCTCCAAAACTCTATTTTTCCTTTCAACCACACCATTTTGTTGAGGATTTCTAGGACATGAAAAATTATGTGAAATGCCAAACTCGTCACAATAGTTTTCAAAGCGATGATTAACAAATTCACCACAATGATCACTTCTAAGAGAGATAATTTTTGAAGAAAGTTTATTTTGAATTACATTAGCAAAATTAATAAAGGCTTCAAAGGTATCATGCTTGCTAGACAAAAATAATGTCCAAGTAAATCTAGAGAAGTCATCAACGATAACAAACCCATAATAGTTTCCACCTAGACTTTTCGTCCTTGAAGGGCCAAAAATATCAAGGTGAAGAAGCTCTAGAGGTTTTGAAGTAGAAACAATATTCTTGGGTTTAAAAGACACTCTAGTTTGCTTCCCCTTTTGACAAGCATCACATAATTTGTCCTTTTCAAATTTTATTTTAGGTAAACCGATGACTAGATCTTTAGACACAACTTTGTCTAGCAAATCAAAGTGGACATGACTAAGACGTCTATGCCATAACCAAGAATCTTCATTCTTGACTATGAGACACTTAGCACCACTAGATGATACATCATCTAAATCAAGAACATATACATTATCAACACGCAATCCCTTAAGCATAACATTATTGTCATCATTATGTTGAATTATGCAACATTGGGTGTTGAAAATGATTGTAAACCCATTGTCCCAAAATTGACTGATGCTAAGGAGGTTATGTTTAAGCCCATCAACTAACATAATGTATTTAATGGTGGTAGTGGAGGGATTTCCCACAACACCCTTACCTAAGATCTAACCTTGGTTATTATCGCCGTAGGAGACAAAGCCTCGTTCCTTTCTTGTAAAGTCAATGAACATTGAGGTGTCCCCCGTCATATGCCTTGAGAAACCTCTATCTAAATACCACTTTCTTTGCGAAGTTGCAAGGCATTCCTACAAATGATTTAGGTGAGATTTAGGTCCCCCAACACAAGTTGGGTCGTTGGGATTAGTGACAAAGGTAGACAATTTGGGTACCCACATCATAATACCTTTTGGAACTAGAATTTTCATAGCATGGAAATGAGGTTTGGTATGCCCAATTTCTCTACAATATTTGCACCTTACTTTGTGCTCATGAATTTTGCATTTCCGATTTTCGTTTTTAAACTTTCTTCTAGAAGATTTTTTAAATCTTGAAGTCTTTGTAAATCAATTTGCAAAATTTATGGAGGCACTTGAAACTTGTTCTATCTTAATTCTTAGAGACACAATCTCTAATTGTAATGTAGGACAAGATCCACAAGTATTGATGTCTTCGGCTTTTGAGGGCTTTGGCACATCAATAGTAGGTGACTCTTTCAGAGGAGTTGAAAATAGTTCTTTCTTTAGAGATGCATGTTCGTTTCTTAAATTTTCAAAGTCTTTTCTCATTTTTTTCAATTTTGGCTCCCAATTTGAGAATAGTTCTCTTTTGGGTTCCGATGGTTTTGAAAGCATCCATGGTATCTCCATGCATTTCTACTAGAACATTTTGAAACTCATCATATGAAGGATTAAATTTAGAATTCCGGTAACTACCCTCAATTGATTTTTTTTCTTTGTCCCATGAAGCATAGTTGAGCAATTTCATCATTTTTGAAGTCGCTTTTTGTGGATGATACCTCATCAACTTCCCATGCTATGTAAGCTCTCCTTCCTTTTGACCTATCGGATGAACTAGCTTTTCCTTTAGACTTGATCAAATCGGGACATTCACTTCTTAGATGACCAACCTTGCCACATCTAAAGCAACTTAGGCCATTTTCCTCTTTACTATTCTCTTCTTTTGTTTGTGATCTTCTAGAGTTTTTATCGCTACGTCTTAATCCATGCTTTTTAATGTAACGATTAAAACATTTCACAAAGTGTACCATATATTCTTCATTTGCTGATTCTCCTCCGGAGTCACCCTCACTAATGATAGATGAACTTGCCTTGGATGAAGAGGCTTTAAACACAACCAGTTTCTTGTCTTTCAACTTGCCCTCTTCCTCACTAGATTTGAACTGAGTGATCTCATGCTCATGTTCCTTTAGCTTTCCAAAGAGTGTGATCATGCTAAGAACATTGAGATTTTGCGATTCCTTGATAGCGGTAACCTTGGGCTGCCATTCCTTTGTCATACATCTCAAAATTTTATTAGTGCAATCTTGGTTTGAAATTGTTTTACCAAGGTTTTGCAAATTGTTTACAATATGAGTAAATCTCATTTGCATGGAGGAGATGGTTTCACCATCTTCCATACTAAAGAGATCATATTGTTGCACAAGGGTATTAATTTTTGATTGTTTAACATCATCGGTTCCTTCGAAGGGTTTCCGATGCATCCCACATATCTTTAGCGATCTTACAATGAGAGACGGAATGATACTCATTAACCCCAAGAGAGGATATGAGAATATTTTGTGCCTTCAAATCGTATTGGACCTTCTTTTTATCATCATCGCTCCAATCGAATTTTGGCTTATCTTGTGCTACACTGTTGGCAACAACTTGCGGTTGAAACCGCCTGTTGACCACGGTGTCCCACACGTCCATGTCCACCGATTGGATATGAACGCTCATGCATTCTTTCCAATAGTCGTAATTTTCTCCGTCGAAAATAGGTGCTCTATTATACGCCTCCTTGGGATCCTTATTAGCCATATGGATCAACTCTTCTGGTAGTTAGCCGTAAGAAGAGACCAAGCTCTATGATACCACTTGTTGGTCTGTATGGCTAATTAGTTTGAAATAGAGGGGGTTGAATAGTTTTTTGAAAAGTTTTTCCGGAGTTTAATAAAAAGTGAGTTTACAAAATCGACTATTGGAATCGTGCACGAACAATCACAACATTGTACAAAAAGACAAATCTATGTGCAATAATATTAAATCTAAGAATTGACAGATTCACGATACAAATCTTATTATACAATCAAACTTTAATAAACCTTGATCAATATACAAAAACTTTAAAAACAATTCCAAACCAAACCTATATGAACAATAATATCAAACTATCAAATGAAACCACAACGCATATGAAATTGAAGAATTAAATAGACTTTGCAATCAATTGATCTAGCTAATTATTTGAAACCTAATTCAATGAATTAGATTATATTTAGATGAAAAACAACTTAGATCAACACTAGCAATTATTCTAACAATTATTCAATTAATCATATGCTAGAATAAAAAGTAAAGAGGATAGAGAAGAGAGATAACACCGATATTTTTAAAGCCCTACTCCTGTGAACTATGGCTCCTAGTTCACAGGATGCCCTCCATAATGTCGGCAAAGAGAGGATTTTGAAAACACATCAGGAACCGCCATAGCATTATACATTATGCGTCTGAGGTTCCC
This sequence comes from Medicago sativa, assembly GCF_051527215.1. Lineage (NCBI taxonomy): Eukaryota > Viridiplantae > Streptophyta > Magnoliopsida > Fabales > Fabaceae > Medicago > Medicago sativa. The sequence goes on along the minus strand of NC_140755.1, from coordinate 30,642,831 downwards.
GATGATAAGGAGTGGGTCAGGAACCTATCTGGCCCATAGCTACTCAACAACAACCTCCTCGTAAGGAGGAACAAGAGTTGTGTACTCATCAACGGGAGTAGGGTCGCTCATAATAGGATGGAATACATGGTAGAACCATTTGATGTACCTCCTCGCATACTTCCATAGTTTGTCCTCTAGGACCACCTGATCCCCACTCCGCCTGGCTAAGGACATGGGCAACAAAATCTTAAAAGGGGATAGCCAAATCCTCTAGCTCAAGATCCTCAATAGTCGTAGGAGATCTAGGAATGGTTTGGATGTAGTCGTACTGCCTCAAAACCCACTCCTGCAAATGATGGCACATCCTTTCTTTGCAGGCCATGATCCATCTGGAGTACCAGCATATGTCCTAAAAAGTGTGATGTCTCGTCGATCCTCGTATAACCTTAAGATGACATAAGCATTCTCCATCAAATCAATGAGTCCTCTGTAGTGTCCAACATCAGAATAGCCCCTGGGGGTTTCCATCTAGCCACGAGCGGGTGAACACGCTAGTACTCCAGACAAAGCCTCCTCGAAAGAGCTTCTGGAAGGGCACCAAAACTCATCCCTGGAAACACAAAAAGACAAATTTATATCAGCACAAATATCATACAAACAAATATACATTTGTGATCCACGAAAAAAATAAGAAATTTTTAATTACCTCAAGTAAGGTTATGTAACCACCAATGACTTTAATCTTTGCGCTCAAGGTAAGAGAAAGTTGATAGTACAGGAAAGCAGGTGCTATCCCACCCCATGACCTTTCGCCCAACCTGTCCAAGTCCTGAAATGCAAGCAACCATATCAGACTAACGTTTTTTATGTTCTTGTTGGCAAAAATGGTGTAGCCGACCAAGAGAAACAATAACGCCTTAATACAGACGTTCCTAACAAGACCCTGCTCCTCCTCCTCCTCGTATAATGTAGGCTCCTCCAACTAATTACACCTATTCAACAGTCTTCATAACACTCCTTCAGGTGAGTGTAACTTATATACACATCCCACTGATCTTTCACCTCTTTCATCGCATCCTCCTCTGTAAAACCCAGCTCCTCCTTCAGCAGCTAACTGCCCTGCTCATACGATATCTCCTCCTCCTCAATGAGCCTCCTAGTGATAGGGATGTCTAGAAGACACGCCACATCATCTGGTGTGACGGTCATCTCCCCAACGGGCAGATGAAAGTTGTTGGTCTCCTTATGCCATCTCTCTGACAAGACACAAAAGAGCTCATGACCAGATGCATTCACTGCCGTCCAAAACCATTCCTTTCCATCTCCCGAGATTGTCAAGGTATCAGAACTAATCTTCTACCCGTGCGAGAAAGAGTTCAACTTATGCTGCTTCTGAAACTAAAATACAAAAAAAAAAAACGTAAAAAAAAACAATAATTAAAATAACCATTAAATATTCTAAGATAATTTTAAATTCATAGAATTAAATTAAATTTAAATAAACATTTAAATTACGCGTGAAATTTAAATTCTCGCGCGTAATTTAAATTCTCGAGCATATTTTAAGCTGACGCGCATAATTTAAATTCTCACTCATAATATAAACTGACGCACATAATTAAAATTCGCGCGCTTAATTTAAACTGACGCGCATAATTTAAATTCTCGTGCGTAAATTAAATTCTCACGCATAATTTAAAGTGACGCAGGTAATTTAAATTCTCGTGCATAATTTAAATTTAAACTCCCGCGCGTAATTTAATTTCTCACGCGTAATTTAAACTGACGCGCGTCATTTAAATTGACGTGTAATTTAAGTCAATTTAAATTGTTTTAAGATAAAAATTTAAATCATAAAAATTAACATCTCGTTAAAATAAAATTAAACAATTATACTTACTTGAACATCGGCCCATAGCCTGCATGCCACATGTTTACCCAAATTCGGCTGAAGCTGCAACTCAGCATTCCCTCCCTTCCCCCCCGGAAAAGCCCAGTGGTCCGGCCTGCTCCTCCTGAGCCTCACCCTGGGCCTCACCCTCCTGCAAATGAGCATGCTCATACTGAGGCTGATATGCCTCATACTGATGTTGACGTTGATATTGTGTCGGGTCCACTATCTAGGACGCACCCGTCGGCGGCCTGTGACGCGTCCCCTCCGCATCATCACCGCTACCAATCCGCGTGCACCCTGTCTCTGTCTACTAAGCTGAGCCTAAGGAGGGCGCAGTGCGATTTGTTCTGCCCGTGCACTACCAGTAGCAGACTCCCTCCCTAACCTAATTTTGTCAGGTTTCTAAGACATATCTACACAATGGTTCAAAAAGCAAAAAATCAATTAATTTTTTCATAGGGACATTGTGTCATTTCTTACTATTCAACAACAACAACAATTAAATTTCGGCAATGTCGTTTCAATCTGTAAACTACCACATTGGAGTCAAACTCACTATAATCAACATTAACAAACCAATTTTTAACTAATTTCTTCATTAACAATCCAAAAACAAACAAATTTTCATTGAAACATTTTATCGAACACCTAGAGTTCAACACAATTTCTAACAATTCCTAACTCTACCCTAACACATTTCAATCAAACCTACTCTAATCAACTTCTAAACAACAATTTATAACTTAATTCATCATTAACAATAAAAAAAAAATCAAACATGCAAATCAACTATAAAACCTAAAATTTCACAATTTCATCCAAAAAAAATCTAACATTTAAACCAAAAAAACCCAATGCAAAAGGTTAGAGAACACTTGCTTGTGATTGAAGTAGAATTTGATGTTGATTTGGTTGAGTTTGGTGAAAGTCACACAAAATGGGAGAAAATTTGCAAAAAATGAGTTTGAAACACAATGGTTATGTTTTTGTCTATTAATGTACTATAACAGCACACAGTGTGAGTTAAGTCACACAGGGTACTTTCATCCATTCAGTTAAGAGTGAGTGTTTTTTGATGGAAGAAGCAAAATTATGTTTCAACAAGAAATGATATGAGGAAACTAACTCAAAGTTACTTTGTGAGGAATATAAAAAATATGTAAATATACAAAAATATTAAATGGACCAAATTTCTCTCAAAGATAATAAAAGGACCAAATTACTGGGAGTGGTTATGGTGCATAAGTAAAACTTATGCACCATGCATAAGCCCAGACCGGATCCGGCCCAGTAAACCAAGCCCAAACGAAAATTACTTTCTCCACCCGCGAAATTGCTTTCTCCACCATAATCATCACCTGTAACAACCTCCCGTCGCCTGTAACAAACTTCACCGGCACCGGCGAACATCATCACCGTCGTCGTTTTCCACCATCATCATCATCGTCGTCATTCACAATCTTCATCACCGTCGTCCTTTTCTGCGACTTCATCATCAACGTTCGATTCTTCCATCTTTTTTCACCATAACCGTCAGTCACCATAATCATCACCACCGCACTTCATCATCATCAAAATCACCTTCACGCAACCATTCTCAACTCCACGCAACCATCTTCTTCATCATTACGGTTGTAGAAACTGAACTTCAAAACTCAACAAAAATCAAGAACACTCTTCAAAAATGAAATATAAACAGGTATGAACTTATCTTGAGAAGTTGAAATAATTAGAAAGTGTTTTGAAAGTGATTTTGTTAGTTAGAAACCATTTCTGTTTTGTTATTATTAGTTAGAAAACCTAGATTGACATTCTAATTTCGAATTGGGGAAAATGAAGTCAAATTAATGGTTTCAGAGTGATTAAATGTGGTGATTATAGTATGTTTTGTTTAAAAATTATGCCAAAACCATTTGCCTGTGTAAATGGTTTCTGAGATTTTCACTATGAAACCATTTTCCTGTGGAAATGGTTTCAAAGTGTTAAGTTGGTTCAATTATAGTGTTGTTGTTGTTTGTTTGTTCATGATGTAAATTGATCATGTAGATCTTGTTACTATTGGAAAATTGATCATGTAGATCTTGTTCATGATGTAAGTAGGTTCAATTATAGTGTTGTTGTTGTACTATGTAAACACTTGTGCTGAGGAAATATGGTAAAACCATTGTGCTGAGCAAATGGTTTTGGTCAGTTGTACTCCAAAACGATTGCGCTGAGCAAATGGTTTTGGTCAGTTGTACTCCAAAACAATTGTCTGTAAATTGATCATGTAGATCTTGTTACTATTGGAAAATTGTTCATGTAGATCTTGTTCATGATGTAAGTTGATTCAATTATAGTGTTGTTGTTGTACTTTGTAAGCACTTGTGCTGACCAAATGGTTTTGGTAAACTCTGGAAAATATGCTAAAACCATTGTGCTGAGCAAATGGTTTAGATCAGTTGTACTCCAAAACCATTGGCCTGTGAAAATGGTTTTGGTGAGTAATAAGCTAAATTCATACTCCATCAGTTTTCAATCAAGTAAAATTCAGTTTACTTCAGTTTTATAGCATAAGTTTTATAGAATCAGTTTTCAATTCAATGATCCTTTACTTCAGTTTTATAGCATCAGTTTTGTGTTTTATAGCATCAGTTTACTTCTGAAGTTTTAACAGTAATTTTCAATGATTCAACCATAAGCTTTGTATGTAAAACCATTGGCCTGTGGATATGGTTTTGGTAAGTTATACTCCAAAACCATTGGCCTGTGGATATGATTTTGGTGAGTAATCATCAGTTTTATAGCATTGAGCTAATAAATCACAGATTGAATATTCACATTGAGATAAAAACGTCACATATTGAATATTCACATTGAAATAACAACATCACAGGTTGAATGATTCAAATCTGTGATTTTATCTCAGATTGAATGAGTTAAAAATCACAGATTATAGCATCAATTTTCAATTCAATGATCTTTTACTTCAATTTTATAGAATCAGTTTTCGATTCAATGATTCAACAGTAATTTTGTATATTCAACAGTAATTTTCACAGATTGCATCGAATTAATAGAATAACTCGCTGGATAATTACGTCAGAGTGAATAACGTCGGAGAAGGTGAGTAATATGTCGCAGAGAAAGATGAGAATCACGTCGGAGTGAATAATCACGGCTAAGAATCAAGTTGCAGATTCAAGAAACAGTGAGAATAGCGGTGCCGGCGATGGATTTCTGAATCGGAAGAATCAAGATGGAGAAAGCGAGTAAGGGTGAATAACATCGAATAGAAGGATGAGTAAGGGAAGAATCACGTCGAAGAAGCAAGCGACGCTGAGAATCACGTCGGAATGGCAAGAAACCGGTGAGAAACCGGTGAGAATCTTGATTGCGCCGGCGACGGAATATGGAAACGGTGAAACTCGATCTGGAAAGGGAAGAAACGCTGTAGCAAGCAGAAAGCATAAGATTAAAACACGTGTACAAAATCCAACGGTTATGATATATTTGGGCTGAAGCATCAGATTATAACACCTGTCCTTGATCTAATGGTTCAGATTGGCTTATGCATGGTGCATAAAAATATCCTTATGCATAATAACTTGTGCCCAAATTACTATAGAGATCAAAATCCTTACAAAAAAAAACAGCTAAAATACTTCGAGATGAAGTACTACCCCAAATAGGAAACACCTATATACATCCTACTACTATCCGACACTGATGATGTTACTACTTATACACCTCTCGTTACAAGTTTAATACCCCTCACCCAAAGCTTAGCAGCTTCTGACCCCCCCTCACATACGAAATGCACCTCCCTATTCTTATTAGTAAGCACCCTGAACAATCCAGGTTCTTCTGCATCACCTGTGTTGTGCCTATTTCTACGCAATGTTGAGCTTGGCCCTAACACTGCCTCGCGGCACATCACGTTTCTCCTGCTAGACTGACCCCAACAAAGCACACCTGAAGAACGCAACATGCGTAATTGTTTCACATGTGGGTTTCCCTTCCCACATTTTGTGTGCTTCTGAACATAGGCACCGCCTAGTACCAGTTTACGGGCAAGTTCATCTAGTATAACGCCCTCTGCATCGTTTTTCCCTCCTGCGAATTTCCTTGCAAGTAGAAGTGCAGTTTCGCCTCTTGCATTTTTAGCATTACAATGAGCACCGTATGAAATTAAAAGCTTACAAAGGGATGCATGGCCTTCCCTTGCTGCTAACATGAGTGGAGTGTAGTCCTCCCCGTCTGGAATATTCACATCAAAACCTTTGCTGGTCAGCAATGTAACAGCATCCAAATCACCGCGACGAGCTGCACAGTGTAAAGCATAGAAGCCACCAGTATTTTGATTACCCTTTTCAAGTGTAAATTCAAGCATGACCTTTTCAAATAAATTACAGTTCTGATTCAATTCAGATAGTGTTATTGCTGTTTCACCAGATTTATTGCATAACTTTACATCGGCTCCAGCATATACAAGCAATCGAAATGACTCAACATGACCTTTTATAGCTGTATGCATAGCCGCTGAGAAACCACTATCATCTTGATAGTCAAGATCAAACTCTCCAGATTCAATGACAGTTTTCAATGCTTCAGCATCTCCTGCCTTAGATACAAAAATCAAAGGGGAAAAAGTAGAAGTATTGCTGGATTTGGGTATCTTGCCATTTCTAATTACATCCACCACTGCTTGTTGAAAACCATGGGACCACTTGTACGACTCGGCAATTGAACTTGCAGATTGACCTGCACTGTTCACCAAACCAAAATCAGCACCAGCCCTTGTTAGTACTTTGAGACACTCCTCTTGTTTATATTTTGCACAAATCATCAAAGCTGTGTCACCAGAGTCTGTTCGAGAGTTCAAATCACAACCAAAATCAATTAGGCATTGAGTTATTGCAGGTAAGCCTAGACGAGAGGCCATGTGTACAGGAAGGAACTCGGTCTTGCTCGTTGTTTTGACTAGGGATTCCACATTAGCACCACATTCTAAGAGTATCCTAACAGCCTCAACATTGCCACAAAGGATAGCATGGTGTAAAATAGTTCTTCCACAGTGACAACTATTTGAGACATGTTGCAGGAGCAAGCGTAATATAGCACCACTTTTTTCAAAATACTCAACTGCACACCAGGTGATGCCATATGGTTCTCCCAGTCCAGCACCCACACGAAGTTCTTCACCAGTTGAATTATCCCATGACCATGCTCCAAGCCTTACTTCAAAATCTGTCGTAGCACCATTCTGTGGTTCATTTGTAAAAAAGAAAAACCTAGTGAGGATCAATTAAAATTAACTAAAAATGATGGTGAGAGGATAGATCCAATTATGAGACCGTCAACAGAGCTAACTAATCAAATGTTAAACACTAACAATGAAGTAAGAAATCGGCCTAACATGATTAAAAGAGGGGGCTGCCTTGGCAGACTGATAACAAAATCTATAAATAGTGAGGATCAATTAAAATTAACAACTAAAAATGATGGTGAGAGGATAGATCCAATTATGAGACCGTCAACAGAGCTAACTAATCAAATGTTAAACACTAACAATGAAGTAAGAAATTGGCCTAACATGATTAAAAGAGGGGGCTGCCTTGGCAGACTGATAACAAAATCTTCAGCTTTCATAAGTTGAGGTCACTGACTTCTTAGTTCTTACGTGATTCATTATTGCTTGATGGGAATTGTTTTAGCAAAACGAGTAATTTCTTTGTAAAATGCAACAGTACTTCACAAATGAAAAAGTGCAAAAGCAAGGATATATTGATTGTAACAACTAGGAGTCTGCAGATATGTGAAATATTCTCATTAACCTAACTGAACTGGTAATCAAAGGATTGAAGCGGTTAAGAGAAAAGTTTACCTGAAGCAGCAAACTGACAACATGGACCTGCCTATGCACTACAGCTGCAACTAGTGCATTACAATCCACATTTGTGTGGAGAGAAGGCTTAAGTGACTGTAAAAGCACCCGGTCTGTCGCACTTGCATCCACACCACACTGCCATTGAAAAATATCTCAAATTTAGCATATTGTACCAAGTATTTACCAATAACCGTAAGCTAAAACTACAAATAATAAGCTGAGTACTGGCAGGCACATGTTTATTTAGAATCCTATGGAGGATGAAAGCTAAATAATACTCAAGGTGACACTAGTTTCATAGTATTATTAGGGGATGTTGGGAGAATCTGCCAGTTGTACCCAAGCCTCTAGGAAGAAGACAATATCATGGACCCAGCATTTTAATGCGCCAAATAATAGGGACAAAACAATTGCAGATGCTTCTGGATCATATATCAGTTCAGAGTATCCATTACAAAATCTCTACAATCATGCTGCTGCAAAACACGTACCTTTATGAGTGTCTCAACCACATCGACAAACCCCCTGCAGCATGCAGCCACAAGAGCGTGTACAGCAATATGCGGACGAATCATATCAGAGCCCATGAGCGATTCCCCACACCCTGCTTGCCCATGGTAACTTGCCTCCAGAAGAGCTTCTTCACAAGCTGGCTGGGATGCCCCTGCATTAATTAAGGTCTCAAGAATATCAAGATGGCCCTCCCTCACTGCTGCAGTAGTTGCAAAGCCTCTGAAGAGCTTTTGGTTTACATCAGCTCCAACACTCTGTAGTTTCAAGAAAAATCAACCTGTTAATAGCCTGTAGTAATTTATATCTCTAACAAGATTTTTTATTTATTATTTTCTTCCAATTTGTTTGAAGTATTGAAAAGTAGGAATATAACATACTACAACATAATCAGATATCAGACTAAGTGCATATTTGGTATCACGGTAAGTTTCCAAAATTAACGGGTAGCCATTGTAATTTTTGTAAAAGCTACACGCTGGCTCACCGTGATTTCAGCAAACCCACCGTGATACAAAAATAAAGCTGGAATAAAATAAGAAGTGCAACTATATGTAAATAAGAAGATTAACGTGAATCAAAAACAATAATAGATTTCTTTTATCATTTTTTTTTTATTTTATGTAAGTGGGGCCTGAAGAGGGATGCATCATGCATGAATCATGCTATGTCAATTGCATTATGTATTTATGTTCAATGGTCGGGACAACATGGTATGGGGCACACAAGACATGTTTGTTTGCTACTAAAAACAAAAAGGAAACCAAAAAAATTGTTATTTTGGACATAATTAAGTCTTAACTCATCCTCTCAACAATCATGGCCTAATGCAAACAAAATAATAAACTCAACAATCAGAAGTCTTTTCATATTTCGTTTAATCTAGTGTGTAACTTTTAAATCATATAAAAACTTAACATTTTCTTTGCAATTCGTTTTCATTTGAATATTTCTTAACCATATGCTTTAGATTTAGAAGTAGGTGAAATTTAGAAAAATGTAATGTGAAAAGGGGACATATAATAATGTGAAGGCCAAATTATGAATTTTTAGCCATAAAAAAGAAGAAAAAGTGAAGTGGGGACCAAATCAACATAAAGTAAAAGTGTAACATAAGAAAATCCATCAATAAACGCGAAGGTTTCACAAAATTCAAATTACTAGACGTTAACTTTTTCTTCCAGTCCGTTACTTTGAAGATGAAATTCACTTTAATAGAATGGTAGAACCATTTCGAAATTTTCCTAAAAAAAACACATTTTGAAATTTTCCTAAAAAAAAACACATTTTGAATTACCGATTCGTTTGGATCTCTAACACCAGCTTCAACTTGAAAAACTATTCACTCTTAATAATCTCACAGTATAACAAGTTAAGATATTTGAAACACCGACGCAAACATAGACACATTGATAATCTCAATAAATAACCTAATTAAATGTAATCACATACTCCCTCCTGTCACTATTATAAGCAAATTTCTACTTTTAGATTCATTCAATAAATGATGACCACATACATCATTTATTGAATGAACCTAAAAATCAAAATTTGCTTATAACAGTGACGACCGGAGGGAGTATGTCACCACAGTGAACGGACACCGAAACATCTTCGATTAGATGGGTCGATGCTACAGAGGTTAAGATTAACAATCAAATAATCAATTTCAGAAAATATTCATTCAAATTGAGCAAACAAAACAGTTCAAAATCATTGTTCAGTTCACTTAAATCTAAATAATATTCAAACTAAAAAGAAAAAAACCAAAAGCATTAGAAGAATTGCAAAAACAGATAATACACTCACGTTTAACAAATAAAAAAAGTTAAAAATCGAATTCTCCATCATTTTTCAAAACAAATAGAGAAATGCTTTTGAACAGAAAAACCACAACAACAACAACAACAACAAAAAGCCAATAAAACAGTTGAAATTGAAGCACGGATCGACCGCGATCCGAGCAATGACAAAATGATTACCAGTAACTTCCTAACAAGCTCAGCATTTCCAGCATGAACAGCAAGAAAAAGAGGCGTAACATCAGTAACAAATTCCTGAAACTCAACACAAACTTGACTCGAAGATTCACAATTCACAACTAGCTCAGTGTTTCTACTCTTCAAACTAACAGCTCCGACGAAGTTGACATCAACAGAAGGATCGGAGATACAGTGAAAGGCTAAGGACAGATCGCCGGAGTGAGAGGCTTCTAGAAGGCGTTGTGAGACTTCGGTTTCGTAGTTTACTGGGAAAATCTGTTTGGTGGAGAATACTGTCATTGTTGGTGAGTGCGGCGGCGGTGGTGAAGGGAGTGGTGGTTAGGGACTTAGGGTGAGCATGCGCCACGGAGGAACGCGAGAGTCGAGAGAAGGAATTGAAAGTTGAAAGAAACGAGCGCCAGGAGGAAGAGAGAGAGAGACTGTGTGTTCATTTATAGCGACAGAGATGGAAGGCTGTTGACTATTTATTTAAAATGAGAAAGTATACTTCTTTTTTTTTTGGAGATAGAGAAAGTATACTTATAACTATTTTTTTTTTAAATTTTCTCTATCATGCTTAGGAAAGAAATGGAGGTAGAAAAAATTAGAATTTTAGCACAAATCACTCGCACTCTGCAGCGTTGCCATTTTTACCCCTGTGCAAATTAAGTCACGCTGAGCAACTTAACTTGCGCAAGTTATATATCTTGCGTGACTTAACATGCGCTGCGTGAGTTAACATGCGCAGCGTTAGTTAAGTCATATATCAGCAAAACAGAAACATATTTCCCTCATTTCTCCACCTTCCCAACTTCGAAATTTTTCCCCCAATATCCGATTTTCATCATTCTTGCGCCATTCAAAGCCAATTTCTCCCACATTATCAAGTAAGTGATGATTATCATACTTAATTGCATTTAAATTGTAGAAATTTTAGTTTTTTTGAAGAAATATGACATTTTTAGGTTTTTATATATTTGGTTTGCATGTTAGTTTTGATGATTGTTAGTGACGAATTAACTTAGGAATTGTTGTTTAGAAGTTGTTTAGAGTAGAATGTGGTAGTTTAGGGTCTACAAATTGTTAGATTAAGGTAGTTGTTTGAAAATTGCACACCATGTGTTTGGTAAACTGTCTCAATGGTCATTTTTTTGTTTTTTTGGATTGTGACTTATCAAATTAGTTAGCATATGGTTTGTTAATTTTGATTATAACATGTTTGACTGCAATGTGGTAGTTTACAGATTGAAATGACATTGTTTGAATTTTAGTGTTGTTGTTGAATTGTTGGAAATGTATATTGAATTTGTGTTTTGTTAAATGTTGTGCAGATATGCCTCGGAGGAATACGTCTCAGAGACCGCCTGAGCCGCCTCAGGATAGGAGTGACAGACTTAGGGCAGGGAGGATGACCCTTACTGGTAGTGCACGGAGGGAGAAAGAAGCATTACGCCCTCCTATGGTTGGTCTAGGGAGAGGTGGGGGAACGGGACTTGCTAGAGTTGATGATGCAGGGGGTCAACGTCGCAGACGGGTCCATCCCAGACTATGGACCCGACGCAGTATCAGCAGCATTATGAGGTCTATCAGCAGCCGCATGATCACGCGTATTAGTTTCAGGAGCCTCAGCTTCACCAGTACCAGTTTGTTATTGAGGAGCCTGCTGTTGAGGAGCCGTCTGTTATTGAGGAGCCTCAGCAGAATGATGAGCCTGAGCCTCGTTTTCAGGGGGTGCCGAGGGTGGTGTACGAGGCCGGCCCGGACGGCTATGCAGGGAGGCCTTCTGATCTCACGCTTTTACCTAACTTTGGTGGACATGTGGCATGCAGGATATGGGTTGATGCCGATGTAAGTATAATTTAATGTTTATTTTACTTCTTTTTTGTTTTGAAATTCAATTAAAATAATTAATGTTGTTGTTAAATGCCTATGTTATTCTTACTCAGTGTTTATTTTACTTCTTTTACTATTTGTACAACTTATTCTAATTATTATTTTACTTATTTAATGTTAGAATTAACATTTATGTTAGCATATATTTAATGTTTGTTTTACTTATTATTTATTTAACGGTGTTGTTTGTTGTGTTTTGTTTTTGTATTTCAGTTTCGAAGAAAACATAGGGTGAAAGGTATCTCGCACGGGAAGAAGCTGAGCATTAAAAATTTGACATTGCCTATGCCGGGGGAACAAAATGAGTGGTTTTGGGATGAAGTGAATATGTCTGGTCTGACTCCCATCCTGACTAGTGGGTACGAGAACATATATCACGGGTTCGTTTGTGCGATTACAGAGAGATGGCATGAGGAGACCAACAGCTTCCATCTACCGGTTGGAGAGATGACCATCACACTAGATGATGTGGCGTGTCTCCTAGGCATCCCCATCACTGGGAGACTCCTTCCTAATAGAGAGTTAACCCGTGAGGAGGGGCTCGAGATGATGCAGGCGGACCTACTGTTTACAGAGGAGGATGCCGCTAAGGAACTGACAAGACAGGGTGGTTCTCACATCAGTTTTGGTGTACTGAAGAGGCGATACAAGGAGCTCTTGAATAGGTGTAATCAGCTTCTTGAGATTGACACAGTTGAGGAGCAGAACGAGCGAGTTGTAGTTAGGTTGGCCTGCGTTAAGGCGTTTCTGTTGCTCTTGCTTGGCTGGACCATTTTTCCCGCCAAGAACAGCAAAAACATTAATCTTTTTTGGCTGCTTGCGCTGCAAGATATGGACGAATTGGACGGCTGGTCATGGGGTGGGATGGGACTTGCTTTCCTATATGAGCAGCTATCTCTTACCTCCGACTCATCTGTGGCCTCCATTGGTGGTTACATGACATTGCTTGTGGTGATATTTGTTTTTCTTCTTTTTTACTTATTGGATCATAAATGTTTAGTTGTTTGTATAATTCTTGCGGTGATATAAATATTTGTTTCTTTGTGTTTGCAGGGATGGACTTTGGCGCACTTCTCGAACATCATTTCGAGGATTGATGATGATGCCTACGACCCTACTGTTTCCCCGCTTGTGAGTCAATTGAAACCTCCCAGGGGCTTTACTGATCCTCTTCACTACAGAGCTGCCAACGATTCGATGGACCTTCTCATGTCTCCTGGATGCCGTACGAGAGACAACGACACATCACGCCCTTTCAGGATATATACTGGTACTCAGGATGGATCATGGCCGGCAGAGACAGGATGGTCCGTCACTTGCCAGAGCGGGTTCTTAGGCAGTATGGGTATGTCCAGAGAATTCCCAGGCCTCCTATAGACATTGAGCTTCTTGCGGCGGATGATGTGGCGCATGCCTTCACTGAGTTTGCTCTACATGTCCTCAGCCATCAACAGAAGGGTCATACGGTTCCGGATAACCAGCCGTGGGCTCATACTAAGGGGTACATGAAATGGTTCATTAGAGTATCACATCCTATTGTGCACCCCCCCTACGGCCATTCCTGACTACGCAGTTGATGCCCCTCCTCGTCCTGTCCCTGCTTACGAGGAGGTTCTTGTTGAGCAGCAGTGGGCCAGACATCCTCCCGACCCATACCAGATCATCAGCAACATCAGAGCTAGAGTGGACAGTGCAATTGGGCATCCAGATGTGTTTGGTAATCCAGAGGTTCTTCGCATCATGCAGGGCATACAGTCTGAGTGGAGCATGCTGGAGCAGGTGCCGGCTTCGCGGAGGAGGAGTAGGAGTCCACGGGATGGACCAGCATGACTTGTGCTTCTTTTTATGACTTGTGTAGTTTTTTTTGTTTGACATTTTGAAGGATTTGGTTCTAATCCTATTACATTTGCCCTTTTTGGCGCTTTTATGACATTATGTGTTATTTTATTTCGTTGTTTTATTATGTTATTTTTCGTAATATAATTATGATTTAATGCTTGATTGAATGAATGCTTGAATGAATGATGAAAAATGTATGTTTGAATGAATGTATGAAAGAAGGATTGAAAAAATAGGGAAAATAGAGGTTTCTGCCTCTTCTGGTTGTATGCACAGAATGTGCGTGAGTTAACTCACGCATGTTCTAATGGCTGCGTATGTTAACTCACGCATGAACTAATGTATGGCTATTGGGTGCGCATGTTAACTCACGCAGTGTTTTACTCTTGTGTTACTTAACTTGCGTAACGTATGTTAACTCACGCAGTGTTTTACACTTGCGTTAGTTAACTTGCGCAAGGGTAAAAAAGGAAACGCTGTAGGGTGCGAGTGATTTGTGCTGGGTGGAGAGCAAAATTCAAAAAATTAATGAAAGTGACGAAATTGGACAGACTATAATTAAAATCTACAGTTAACTTTTGATTTTTCAACCTCTCAAAAAACATTAGTTTTTCAAATATATAATATAAATATAAACACATTTAAATTTATTTTTAGGTCCCTATAAAATAGTTTAGTACCTCTAAAAAATATATCTTTTTTATTAAGTTAGTTGCTACACCTTTTTTATTTATATTTAGTTCTCTGTTTTGTAATTTTAGATAATAATTTTTTTTTCTTTTTGATTTACCATGTTATTGGTACTAAGTTTCTATTGTTGTTTAAGAATGATTAATCTTTGCCGATCAATTTATAGGGCATAAAAAATCGGTTGTTCCCTTCCAACCGTATTTTCTCATACTAAAAAAATGAGAGATTAATTCCCATCGATTAACAATAGTCAATCTTTGTCGATCAACCGTTTATTTAAGAGACTTAAATCTCTTACCACTTGAATCAATTCATTATTTATGAAAATAAAAATAATAGAAATTTATGGGAAAGAGTACCGAGACAATTATTGGATAATATTGCCTTTGACTTAGCCTCACGTGAATCAAGCTGTTTTTATTCCCTTCTCATAGTTGAGTATAGTCATTTACATTAATGTATTTAATCATGTGTGTTAATGCATTTGAATCTCATTCATTCTGTACAGCAAATACATATCTTGCCTATTAATGTAATCGATCATGTCTCTCACTATATAAAGAGATGATGATCAACTTTATCAATATAGTTTCAATATATAATATCATAACCTTTATATGGTATCATCAGCCTTTTAGCTTAACAGCCATACGATCCTTAAACCTGTGTTTTTTTTCTTTCCTCCATGTCTTCCACAAATACTAACAGTAGCTCTTCCACAAACAACAACAACAACGGTTGCAGTTTCATGATTGGAACCTACACTGTAACTGTCCTCAATACCCAACATTCACTCAAACTCAAGAGTACAAATTACCCAGCTTGGCATGTCCAAATGAATGCTCTCTTCATTGGATATGATCTTAAAGGGTTCATCGATGGCACAAAACCGTGTCCTTCCCAAACTGATCCAGATTTCTATTACTGGACAAGGCAAGATCAATTGATCTTGCACGCTATCATCACATCTGTCGATCAGAGCATCATCACTGCTCTTGGCAATGTGAAAACATCTCAACAAGCTTGGGATACCCTTAAGAAAATGTTTGCTAGCAAGACTAGATCAAGGATTATGCATCTCAAGGAGCGCCTGACTCGTACAACCAAGGGCTCCAAATCAGTTTCTGAATACCTTCAAGGTATTAAATCCATCTCTGATGAACTTGCTGTCATTAACAAACCTGTTGATGATGATGATTTGGTTATTCATGCTCTCAATGGGCTTGGCTCTGAGTACAAAGAAGTATCTGCTGCCCTCCGCACGCGTGAGAACTCCAACGCCTTTGTTGAGCTTCATGATTGACTCGTGGACTATGACAATGTTCTGCAACGTGATGATGAATCTGCTCCAGTTGCCACTGCACATGTTGCATACAGAGGTAAACATCCTCCTTCCAAACGTGGTTATGCACCTAACCATGGCACTTACTCTTCACCCAACAGATCTGTTTCACCAGGCTAGGCTAAGAGAGTCACTTGTCAATTCTGTGACAAACCCAATTACACTGCCAAAGTGTGCTACAAACTCCATGGATATTTGTCCAAACCTCAACCACGCACATCTGCTCACTCTGCTGTCCACACCCCTCATCCAGGCGAGTCTGATTGGATACTTGACTCAGGAGCTACACATCACATCACCAATGCCTTTGATGATCTTCATCTTAGCAACCCTTATCATGGCTCAGACAAAATCACCATAGGTGACGGTTCTACACTTCCGATTGCTCACACTGGTAAGATAACACTTCCTATACATAAAAGAACATTTCACTTACGCAAAGTCCTTCATGTTCCAAATATCACATGCAAGCTATTATCTGTATCAACTTTGTGTAAAACTAATCCCATTTTTGTTGAATTTTTTTTCTGATCATTTCTTGGTAAAGGACCTGCAGACAAGGGAGCCTCTTCTAAAAGGATTGCATAAAGATGGTCTCTACCACCTAACATCACCATCCACCAACTTCACAACCTTCCTCACTACTGCATTAAATCATCCACCTTGGCATCACATCCTAGGACATCCATCTAATCACATCATGAGACATCTATTTTCTTTTTATCAAATAAAACACAGCATCCAAAAACCATGTATCTCTTGTAGTATCTCAAAAAGGCATAAGTTGCCATTTACTATATCAAGTATTAAGAGCACTAGGCCACTTGAGATTATTTACTTGGATGTATAGGGACCAGCTCCTATTAGGTCATTAGATGGTTACTTATACTATCTAATTTTTGTTGATCATTTTTTGAAATATATTTGGTTATATCCATTGAAAAATAAATCAGATGTCTCTATTATTTTTCCTCAATTCAAAAATGTTGTTGAAAAATATTTTAATGTGCCCATCATTTCTCTGTATTCTGACAATGGGGGGGGGGGGGGGGGGGGGGAATACATCAAACTAAAATCCTTTCTCTCTTCTAATGGTATATCCCATTACACAACACCACCTCACACCCCTGAATTAAATGCTTATACTAAAAGAAGGGATCGTCACATAGTTGAAACAGCCAAAGCCCTACTAAATCATGCCAACCTTCCACCTCAACTATGGTCATTTGCATACATCACAGCAACCTACTTGATCAACAGACTACCAACACCCACCCTTAGCATGCAATCACCTTATCAAACCCTTCATCACCAAACACACAACATTCACCATCTTCACTCTTTTGGATGTCTATGTTTCCCCTGGTTGAAACCATATAATACTAATAAACTCCAACCTAAATCCATTCCATGTGTCTTTGTAGGCTACTCACCCTCTCAATATGCTTATCGTTGCTTAGATCCTACAACCAATAAAATCTACACATCTCGCCATGTTGTTTTCCATGATAACCATTTTCCATATACATCCTTAATACAACCCAAGCCTGTCACTTACCCACATACGCAATCCATCCCAGAAACAGCACATATTATCCTACCTCTTAACCCACCCCAACCAAATGCACCACCACCCATTCTCACTACTCCAACCACATCTTGTGCAATCCCTCAAAAGGCACCCTTGCATTCAGGTAATGCATCAGGTAATGATCCAATAGCTGCACCATCTCTTTCATCCCATCATATTGTCACTCCTAACACTTCAGCAGGAAACAATGATCCTTATCATGTTGTTACTAGATCTCAAAACAACATTTTTAAACCAAACAAAAAATTCTACCACACATCTCTTCATCCACTTCCTGAAAATTTAGAGCCCTCTAATATTAGACAAGCCATGCAACATTCTCATTGGAGACAAGCAGTTTCCGAAGAGTTCAATGCCTTAATTCAAAATGGTACATGGTCACTTGTGCCACCACCAGAAAATCATAATATTGTTGATTGCAAATGGTTGTTTCGTATCAAACGAAATCATGATGGTACTATATCTAGATACAAAGCACGTTTAGTGGCAAAAGGATTTACTCAATGCCCCGGGGTAGATTTCAAAGAAACCTTTGCACCAGTTGTTTGGCCTCAAACCATCAAACTAATTCTCACTATTGCCTTGGGAAAAGGATGGCATATGCACCAGTTAGATGTCAACAATGCTTTTCTTCAAGGATCACTCAAGGAAGAAGTCTACATGAATCAACCTCCGGGACTCAAATATAAACAGTATCCGAATCATGTGTGCAAACTTCACAGGTCTTCGACAAGCACCTCGTGCTTGGCATGATGCTCTTAAATCTTTCATCACATCCCATGGTTTCATAACCAGCAAGAGTGACCCCTCCCTATTTATATATGCCTCGGGTCAAACTATTGCCTATTTCTTGGTCTATGTTGACAATCTTTTGCTAATAGGTAATGATGCTTAGTTCTTACACAACTTTATTCACTCCATTTCCAATATATTTTCCCTTAAGAACATGGGAACACCACACTACTTCCTTGGCATTGAACTCATCCCAACAAACAAGGGTTTGTTTTTATCTTAACATGGATTCATCCGAGAAATCCTTGAGAAGTTTGACATGGTTGGCGCCAAACCAGCACCCACACCTCTGTCTCCTACAGCCACACTCACTCTGAATGATGGAACTCCTACCACAGATTCTACTCATTATAGGAAAATAATAGGAGCGCTACAATATGTTAATCTCACGAGGCCGGGTCTTTCATTTGCCATCAACAAGCTTTCTCAATTCATGCACAAACCTACATCACTTCATCTACAACATCTAAAGAGACTACTTCGTTATCTAAAGGCTACCATTAATTTTGGTATTTTTTTGAAGAAACCATCATCCTTCCATCTTTATGCTTTCACAGGTGCAGACTGGGGTGGTAATGCGGATGATCGCACATCCACATCTGCATATCTCATTTTTTTTTGTGGTAACCCGATCTCTTGGTTATCACGCAAACAACGCATTGTAGCACGTTCTTCAACTGAGGCTGAATACCGTGCAGTGGCTACTACAACTGCTGAACTAATGTGGCTCACAAATCTCTTACATGAACTTCGCCTACCAGTGTCCAAACCACCATTGCTACTATGTGACAATGTCGGTGCTACATATCTCTGCTCAAATCCAGTCCTTCACTCCAAAATGAAGCATATATTTATGGAATATCATTTTGTTCGTGAACAAGTTCGGGATGGCAAGCTTCAAGTCTCACATGTGTCAAGTTACCTCCTTACTAAGCCTTTGGCTCACACACGATTTAGTGATCTTCGGTCCAAGATTCAAGTTACTGATGGCAACTTCATCTTGAGGGGGCGTATTGGATAATATTGCCTTTGACTTAGCCTCACGTGAATCAAGTTGTTTCTATTCCCTTCTCATAGTTGACTATAATCATTTACATTAATGTATTTAATCATGTGTGTTAATGCATTTGAATCTCATTCATTCTGTACAGCAAATACATATCTTGCCTATTAATGTAATCGATCATGTCTCTCACTATATAAAGAGATGATGATCAACTTTATCAATATAGTTTCAATATATAATATCATAACCTTTATAACAATATCATCTAAAGTAAAAAATTGGTCCTATTTATAAGAAAATGTCACAACTTTTAAGGTGTAGTTATTGTTTAAAAGACCTTTATACCCTTATTTAATATTTGTCTTTTTAATATTAGTGAGTGTATTTAATGCTTCACAATTTATTATGAAAATATATTTGTAAAAATATTCAAAAAGTTACACTAATTAATAATTGCATTAGTTTTGAAGTTTTTTTGTTTTTCTTCTTGTAATAAGAACCATAGGGAGTATAAATAAATTGGTTTTGCAAATTTGACTCATGGAAAAAGAAAAAAAAGACGTACCACTTTCGTCAATAAAACTTTGCCTAGTGTATTGCAAATTACTGTGGTATTATTCAATTCTGATTGGTTGTCATAAAGCTTTTCAATTTTTGCCAAATATTAAGGACTAATACCTCAAATTCGTCTATGAATATTAAAAAATCGGCCAAATTCGTCCCTGAATTTTGCGAAATATCTATTTAGTTCCTGAATTTACAAAATGTCAATCAAATCAGACCCTCCGTTAAGTTGGTCTGTTAACGGAGGTGACGTGTAACGTTAACCTCTTCAAGGCTTAACAAGTCAGATGTCACGTAAGCAGGGACCAAATTGATTGATTTACAGAATATTTCCAAGGACCAAATTGATGGATTTTCAGAAAATTGCCAACGGCTCTTTCTCATTAACGGCTTTTTCTCCTCTTCCTCACTAACGACTCTTTCTTCCCTAAATATATAAATTTGGAACCCTGATGTTATAATTTGTCATCTAGAGTTCAAAATCCCCCAAAATTCTTCCATGAATTGATGTCAATGTTCTTTGTAACAACCCGATTTTTAGCTAGATTTATTTTATTATTTATTTATGTGTGTTATATGTGCTCTTATGTGATTATTTACCTCTGTGTGTATTTTTTGTTGGGATTTGTAGAATTTGGTGTTAGAAGGGTATTTTAGTCATTTTAGACTTAGGAGTATTTTGGTCATTTTGAGAGTAGGGGTAATTTTGTAATTTTGTTGAGGATTATTTTTAGTACTTAGTGAGAGCTAGTATTATTTTACTAAGTGCTAGGGGGTTGTGGTGAATTATTTTGTTACCGGTATGTGACCGTTAGTGTTACATTTTACCGTTAAGTGAGTAGTAACATTTTGGGTTAAGAATAGAAATGGGTTAGGCCCATTAAAGCATTGTGAGTTGAGCCCAATTAGTTGAACCTATATAAACTCTTGTTAGCAGAGAAATAGGGTTTTTACCAACATTTTCAATTGGGAAGAGATAGAGGTAGAGAGAGAAAGAACAAGAGGAGAAAAAGGGTTTGAA
The DNA here is from genome assembly GCF_051527215.1 of Medicago sativa. Lineage (NCBI taxonomy): Eukaryota > Viridiplantae > Streptophyta > Magnoliopsida > Fabales > Fabaceae > Medicago > Medicago sativa. The sequence continues at coordinate 30,621,856 of NC_140755.1, read as the reverse complement.
GAGAGGAGATCTAGAGGAGGCTAGAGGGAGCTAGAGATTCAAGCTTTGGGAGCTAAAGTGAAGCCCTAGTTGATAATTGTGAAGAATTAAGGTAAGGGGGTTAGGATTTACTCATAATCCTTTAGTTTAATTTCTACCCTAATTCTTTACATAATTGTTGTTAAGTGCTTAATTTGATTTTGGTTGTAGAATTTTGTGTTTAATGTTGTCGGCATGATTATGTACATGAATGGAATGATAATTGTGATGTTGTTGTTGAATTTGTATGTCAAAATGGGTAGATATGAATATGATATGTTTTTGCATGAAATTGATGATGAATGAAGTTGTGGTTATGGAATTGTGAATGAATTCATATTCAAATGTTGTTGTTGTTATCTTGACATATGTTGTTGTTGAATTGATGCAATGGGTATCATTGAAATGATGAATTATGATGAGATATGTTGTTGTTGTTAATTTGTACCATGGGTATTCCATTTTGTGAAGTTGTTGTTTAAATTGGTGAAGTTGTGTTGTGTTGTTCATGTGGAGGACTAAAATGAACTTTTGATATGTGCGGTTGTTGACGGAAATTTTGATGTTGTTGGATGAGTTAGATATAGTAGAATTTCTGTTTTCATGTTGTGATTGTGTTAGACGAATCGTTTGGGAGAAAACGGGTTTTTCGTGTGAAATGTCGATGTTTAAGCGTTTTGCAAATAAGCGATTATGTGAGGTTTTGGAAAATGATTTTGGGATGGTTGAAACTTGAATTTGGTATAGATTATGATAGAGTTAAGCGTCAAGAGCGCGTAGGCGAAAACGGCATTGAAAACGGGTTAACAGTTTGAATTTTACGCGCGAAATGATGAAAAACGCACTTTTTGAAAAGCTGATTTCAGGACTTGATGTTGTCAAAACGCATCACGATTTTTCCAGGCGTGACACGATTTTGTTGGCAGAATGTTCAGTGGTTCTGGACATAAAAACGCACCGCGATTTCTAAAATCGTGACACGATTTTTATGAACCAGATCCTTCATATTTCACTATTTTTCACCCCTTTCCACTCTGAACTGGATTTTGGTATAAACATGAAAGTTTTAGATAATTTTGTTAGCTTTCCAGTGGCTTTGGTTTGACTTGAAAATGATTTTTGGTTTTTGAGTTATGATGAAAATACTCCAAGGAGGTCTTAGTGAAATTTTACGAAAAATCCGCAACGCATAACTATTTCTAAGTGAGCCCAAACCTTATGGATTATTTCCAAACTTCAAACTTATGTTCTATGAGTTCAATTAAGGTGTTTAATGCTATTTAAACTATGATGTGATGGATCTAACTTGTTTTGATTTGAAAATGGGATTCTTTTGTAAAAACGATAAAGTAAGACGAACTTTGTGAATTTCATGATTTTGTCGTGTTTAGCCTGTGAAACGCCAAGGTATTCTCTACTACACTTATATGTAGTCTAGAGGAATACTTAGTTGAGGCATTGGTTCTTGTTTACTTGGTTTTAGTTCAATTGCCCAATTATTTCTAAAGTTGTGATTTTGGGAGACGAACTTGATTGAAAATGATTTTGAGAGTTGATTGCCTTATGAGTCCTTTATGGATAGTTGATATAATTATGTGGAAATTATTGATGATGTATATATGTGACAACTATATGTTGATTGAATGGTGAATGTTGTTGATGATTGTATATATGTTAAGGGGTGGTGAATTGTTGTCGATTACATATATACTAAATGTTGGTAATGATCATTTGATGAATGAATGGTGGTGAACATGTTTATGTTATGTTGTTTGTTGAACATGTTAAATGTTGGTTGTTGGTGGTGAATTCATACATGCTAATTTTGATGGTGATATTGTCGGTGAATGCATGTATGCAAAATGATGGTGATGATGTGGTGAATTGTTTGTGTGAATATATGCATTGTGTCGAGTCATATGTTCATGCATTCATGACTGATGGTGGAGGATTTTATATCCAATTGAGGTGAATTGTAAGAGGAGGTGTACTCTTACATACGATGTTTTGTTGCATCGAAGGTGACGACCTTGAGGTGATTTGGTACCACATGCATGTATGTGTCGAGTTTAGGCATATCACATTGCATGAGTCTTGATTGTTGTATTGGATGATGATTGTTGATGATAAGTGTGTTTGATGAATACATACTTGTGACATTTGGAGTTGATTAGTTGATGAATTGTGCCATATTTGAATATGTGACTTGGTGAATTGTGCATTGGTGGATTTTGTTGATGGTTGTGAATAAATGATTTATGCTCTATTGCGTGTCCTGCCTATTTGTACTTATATAGTTGGTGAATCGATTGATGATGATTATTTTAATAATAATGATGAGGTGAGAATTGTATATGTATATACCTATGATGTGGTGATTTCTTTGATGATGATGATTACTTGCTTATAACTTTGAATGATTAATTGTACTTGTTGAGTCAAGTATGCTAAGTGAAGAATGAGGTGAGTAATCCTTTTATTGACTGATGTTGATAAATGATGAACTCTTGTTGTTGACTTGATTAAAGATTAGATATATCTGTTATGCTATGATGATAATGTGATAGCTTGAGGTGCAAGTAATGGGGGATAATAATCATATGATGCTAGTATTCTAGGAGGGATGATTATGTGTGTGTATATATATATATATATATATATATATGTATGAATCCTTGAATGCTATGTTTTTATATGTTGATTATGATTAATGTAATGCTAACCTCCAGTGGTTTTTGCTGCCTACCTGTCTGTATGGATGGGTAGACGCTGTGCAGGAGTAGTTGCTTTGGTGAGTGCTTGGATATCGGAAGCTTGCTCCGTTATCATCTTTGGCGTCGTAGTCTAGGGCTCTGATTAGGTCGAGTCGGTGTCCTAGTTTTGGATTGATTTATTTTATTTTTAGATGTACTCGTTGTTGAGACTTGAAGGATTTTTATGATGTTATTATCTGACTATGGCATGTATCTATATCTGGAGATTATGCTGTATCCGCTGCGACTGTTGAGAATTTTATATGCATGCTAGGTGTTGTTTTGTTGAAATGTAGCGTCTATTTCTTGAATATTTGTTATATTCGCGTGTTTTATCGCTTTAATAGAAATAGGGCGTTACATTCTTCCCCAATTCAAAAAACTTAATGCCCTAATTTTTTTGATTCAATTCGAAATTCAAAAATCAATGGTCATTGTTGAAGATTCGGTGTTCATAAATGATGGGTGGTGGGCGTATGGGCAAAAACAACTACAACAGTCGGTCTTCATCTTCAAGCTCTATGTACAACGATGATGTGAGAGAGCTTTAATGTTGGTGTCCTAGAATTTGTGTTGTAAGAAAAACAAACACTGTCAGTAACCCAGGAAGGCCTTTCTATGCATGCCCTATGCCTAATGGTTTGTTTAACAATGGTTATGTGATGTGTGAAAAGAGGTTGTCAATGAATGAATCAAACCCTTCTGTCAAAAAATTTCAATTAAATTGGTCCTTGAATTATATGCATATCCATCATATCGATCCTCAAATTAGTGAAAATACCATCAAATAGGTCCTTGAATTTTCACAACAGATATCACTGTGATCCTTGGTGCATACATTTGCTTAACAAAGTAAAAAGTAAAAGACAGACACTTTGATTATAAAAAGACAGACATTTGCATACCATCATAAGTCATATATTTGATGTTCATAAGTCATTACATAGCCAAAAAAGTAACATTACATAGCCATCAAGTCACCAAATCATTTGATGTTCTTAAGTGATTACATATCCAAAAAAAAGCATAAACTAAACAAGTCCAAAAAGCAATAATTAAACTAGTCCAAAAGCATAATTTAAACAAGCATCAATGCTTTGGAAATCCTGGAGTTGGGATAAACTCCATGTATTGGGGTTGAGTAGAAGCGGATGACCCGTAATTTGGATTTGGAACTCTAATAACTCCAGAAGCAGTTGGATTTTGTGGAGCAGGACCCCTTAGAGGTGTTTGTTTATGCATGTCATTTGAAATGACTGGTCTTCTCATGCTATACTCATTCTCTGCAAATAAAATCGATCATATCAGCCCTTAAATTATAACAAAATCCATCAAATTAGTCCTCAAATTATGCCAGTAAGTCTCAAATCGATCCATATTTTGGATAAAGTCATACCTGTCTAGAAACTGCATCAGTTACAGGTCCATTATCAGTAGCAACATTCTCTTGTTGCACCTCACTAGCAACATTCTGTTGCCCATATGCCCACCACCCATCATTTTTGAACACCGAATCTTCAACAATGACCAATGATTTTTGAATTTCGAATTGAATCAAAAAAATTAGGGTTTTAAGTTTTTTGAATTGGGGAAGAACATTGACATCAATTCATGGAAGAATTTTGGGGGATTTTGAACTCTAGGTGAGAAATTATAACATTAGGGTTCCAAATTCATATATTTGGGGAAGAAAGAGCCGTTAATGAGGAAGAGGAGAAAAAGCCGTTAATGAGAAAGAGGAGAAAGAGCCGTTGGCAATTTTCTGAAAATCCATCAATTTGGTCCTTGACAATTTTCTGTAAATCAATCAATTTGGTCCCTGCTTGCGTGGCATCTGACGTGTTAAGCCTTGTAAGAGGTTAACATTACACGTCACCTCCGTTAACAGAACAACTTAACGGAGGGACTGATTTGATTGACATTTTGTAAATTCAGGGACTAAATAGATATTTCACAAAATTCAGGGACGAATTTGGCCGATTTTTTAAAATTCAAGGACGAATTTGAGGTATTAGTCAAATATTAAGGGGGCGAAATAGGATCTAAGAGATAGATGGCTCATACCCACATTATAACTTGGGGTGGTGACTGCCCCTATTTTAATGTTTTTTTTTTTTAAGAATCTATTTTAATGTTCTTAGTTTCGTCTGGTTTATACTCACGTTATGTTTTTATTTTTTCTATCTATTGTTTTGGTTTTTATGTCAATATCTCTTTGTTTTTTTGTAAAATTTTGATTGTCTTAAAAGTTATCATATAAATAGTTGTTCAAGTAACAAAACTCATTTAATATACTCCATCACGTTCTTTTAATAAAAACAAATATATTATTTCATCCGTATCAAAATAGATCTCCCAATCAATTACTTCACACATACTCCCCCCGTCTCATAATTAGTGATCCTTTTGTAAAAAAGTATTGTCTTAAAATAATTGACTCATTTAACTTTACAGTGCAATATTAACTATTTTTTTTCCAAATATAACTATAATTAATATTACTTTCATCACTCCCAATTCAATATCTTCCACTTTACATTTATGATAATGGTCAATACACCAATTTTTTTCTCTCATTCACTTCTACTTTTTTCTTAATATATATGAAATGAGCAAATTACTCACTTAATATAGGACGGAGTGAGTCTTAATGTTCAATTTTGATTGTTAGTATACTTAATTATCTAAAGTGAAAAAATTTAAAAATTTGAAAAATATTTATTGAGACAAATCAAACAATATATTATGTGTGACCTTTCTGAGCTCTCTTTCCATCTTTCTTGTGCCACCACTAATCAACATAATATTAAAATTTCTCACAATTATAGCATTGCACCTTTATCTTATCAAAGCATTTGAGGAATGCTAGCAACACTCTCGCAAACACCCACTCTCTTATTTGGTAAAATCAATATATGCCCCACCATTTTATGGGGGTTCCATTTTCAAAATGTATGACCCACTTTGATTTAAGCTAATTAGAGAGTGAGTATTAGAGAGAGTGTTTAAAAGAGAGTGTTGTTAACACTACTCCAAAGCATTTTCTTTTAATGTGATTGTTTCCAAAACCTCCCTCTCTCTTAAAGGATCCAACTTTCTCATCAATCTTATACTTTCCATTATTAGAACAATTCACTTTCTTGAATTTTCCTTTTACTTTCTTCTTTAAATTCCTATCATAACCAACCTTTCTTGGTAACTTGTGCTTGCAATACTTGTTGCATATACCTCTTTATTCCTCTTTCAATCACAAGCAATTTATGTGCTTCCATGGATGATTGAAGTTCTTCAATTTTCATTGCTCTAACATCTTTTGATTCTTGAATAGATACTACTATGAAATCAAATTTAAAGGTCATAGATCTCATTACCTTCTCAACAACTTATTGAACAGATACATTCTCACCACAAGCTTTCATTTGATTCAACACGACAAGTAGATTTGAGAAGTAATCATCAAGTCTTTGATCTCCTTCCAGGAACATTAACTTAAACTTCCTTCCTAGAGATTGAAGCTTCACTTTTTCACTGCCATCCTGATATTTCTCCAGGATATCACGGGCCTCCTTTGATATTGTTACCTTTGAAATATTGTCAAAGTGATTTATATCCACATTATGTTGAATATAGAAGAGAGCCTTGAATTCTTTCTTCTTTTTATATATGAACGTTGTTCTTTGCATCTCTGTAGGATTTGCAGTCAAATCTTCATATCCATTCTAGACAATCTCAAGCACTTATTATATCTAAACAATGATATTGTTGGGTTTTTATATTGTGTTTGCTGCATTTTGCTAAAATAATAAGTTCTAGCAAGATGTTGTACCAGATGTCCTGAACATGTAAGTACGACATCTTAGCTTAAGGTGATGTGTTTTGTTTCGCATCTTGGAAGATTGTGTTTTAGCGTGAGATCAAAGAAGATTTTATTGAAGTTTTGATCTACGTAGCTTGTGCTCCAATAGGCGTGTGTTTCTGGAAGTCTGTTCATGTCGGTTTGCCTATGTTGTATTTTCTAAGTACATTTAAGGAAATAATATATTTGCTCCTAGAAAATTGTGAAGACCATATATACGTTTTGGTCTGCTGATTTGCAGCACGATTGAAGATCAAACTCATACATTCTCTGGCTATATAAAGGAAGACTCAGACCTATTGAATGTGATCGAAGCCGTCATTTTGAAAGAGTGTCGTTTAGGGTTTCGAGTCTGTCCTTGTTATTTGTGAGCCACTCTTTATATCCCCTTGATGCATTGAGTTGGACTGTTTAGTTGAGTTGCACTTTGTTATTTGTAAACTACTCTAGTGCTTCTAGCAAGAGTAGGTTTTGTTTATTGGAGTGTCTCTCCTACTTTATTGCAATCATTGTTTAAATCAGGGATTGTGTGATTGAGAGAAAGAGAAGAGATCTCATATTTAGGGGGAGTCTTAGATAGAAATTCACGGGTAGTGTTTAGGTGTCAAGGCAGTGAACAAGGTTTGTTTACATAAGACTACAAACCAAAACTATTATAGTGGATTTCCTTTCTTGACATGGATGCCCCCAGACGTAGGTGACGTTGCACTGAATTGGGTTACCAAATCTCTTGTGTTGTTCCTTCCCTGCACTTTAATTTATTGTTGTTTATTGTTTATTGTACTATGTTATTATAACTAGTGTCTAGGACATCTCGTAAGACATCTATGGTGTCCCGGACATCACATAGGACATATGTCCAGGTAGTGCCGGAACTTCAGATATCATTAATGCGCTCCAATGTTCCCGATTTACTCACGTCAAGAATCAACATAGTTAATGGAAAACCACCATTAGTATTCATGATTGTTTTGTAAGAAATTCTGAAATCACACACACTTCGCTCGTGTTTCCTAGAGATTGTTCCCCTAACTAGTTTATCGTGTTTCCCAAAATCAAAACCCAGAGCTCTTGATGCCAATTGTTAGAACAACACACATTTCTTTTATATCAAGCAATCAAAGAGAAAGAAAGAATCTATAAAAAAATGATGATGAATTTGAGAGATGATGAATTTGAGAGAGAAATAAGAGTTGTAACTATACATTAGTGAATGATGAATTGTACAACTTATTTATATTTATAACTTATTGGGTTAAGAAACTAGTTTAACCAACTAACTAACTTTCTAAAACAAAACTTATCCAATTCTAACTAACTTTTTATTCACTTTATGGATTAACAACTCATCATGATTGACATTCAGCAAAGGAAACACAATGGAATGACTCCACAATCCAAGGATTTATAAGACAAAACGAACGACACAAAGGTCAACACCCTTGATAAGTTCAATGTGAATTCTTTCAAGAACTCTAGAGAGCAAAGCCTCACAAACAAAATGTTCAAAGTCTCATTTCCCAGAAGCTAGGGTTTGCCTTTTATTATAGTGGACATCACCTTACAAGTTCTATTAAACTTAGCCCAACTCAAGTTTCCTACAATTACGACAATATAAAATTTACTAATTCATCCCACAACTAAATTTTTTAAAACTAATTTTTTTTTTCTTTTGCGTAAATCATGTATCCTCCATGCGCAACTATCGAGATTAACCCCTCGAGCATTGTGAGACCCAAATAGGTGACAAACTCTCCCTAAGTGTTTTAACGCTGCTGGATGCCCAATGCTGGATTTGAACGTATGACTTTGGTTAAGCTAGAAGAGACACACATTATCTCATCTAAGCGTTGTTGGGTAAAATTTTTCAAGAAAAATGTTAACCAATGTCCCACAGACACTCTTTAAGAACTTCAAATAATAGTTTATTTTAGAAAATTTATGTATTCAGTGCATTGAAACTACTATGAATACACAAAGATGCATCCTTCTTTCATTAATGCCCACAATGGTGGGTGCTTAACCTATTTAGCACCACATTAAATAGGCACCCCCATTGTGGAGTAAAATATATGGGTGTCTATGGAAGCACCCTCTCTCTTCATTTTTTGTTGGTCTTATTTAATAAATCTTAATAATTTAAATAAATTTTGTTGAAGTATAATAATATAGAATTATTTGTGGGGCCTATTTAATAATTTTTTTGAGATGCTGCGTTGGAGAAAATTGGTGCTTATTAAGTATTACCGTAAAATTAATGATGTAGACACAATGGACTCATTTAAGCATCTAATTTGGGGTGCTCTGTTGTGGATGGTCTTAAACATCTTGCAATTTTTGGCTTTCAATGCTTCAAGACTCGGACCCGCTTCAAATAAAATGGCTATCAATTAAATACGTTGCTCTTTTTTTTGAAGGAATTAAATACGTTGCTCTTGTCATTAGAGTTTTAAGACCTTAAATATATTTCCCTCTTTAGTCATGCTTCCCATGTCCTCATCAATCTTGATCCTACAATTTTTTCAAATATGCTTTATAATTAGGGACAAAGAGAGGTAGAAGAGAGACACAAGATGGATGATTTTTTCGTGAACTCTACAAAGCCTAAATAATTACCCGACCAATACATGGGCATATAAAGGATAAAAATAGAATCATCGTCTCCTCTTTCATTTATTCAGCATGGATTATAGTCCATTCACGTGTGTTTTATTTTTTTTAATCAAACCATTCACTTGTGTTTAATTAAATCACTGGATGTACTCCAAAAAATATTTTTGGCTGTAGCAAGCATTGAAGAATGACGACAATTAATGCTACGTCGTGGATCCTAGATTCCAGTGTCAGTTACTCGGCCGACAGTGAAGATGGAATAAGAATGGATCCAATGCGGGACAGGTACGTACCTTGACATGCTTCTCGAATCTAACTACTAGTAATTTTCATGAGTAGTGTTATTTGAACAACCATATGAGACAACTTATGTGACAACTTCTTTTCTCTCTCTTTTCATTGGTTAAAATCAATGGAGAGAGAAAAAGGAAGAGAGAGAATAAGAGTATAATGTGAGTTTAAAAGAGAAAGTTGTCAAAAAGTTGTCGGAAAGTGACTGTACAAATATCATTTCTCAATTTTTATATAATGAAATATAAATAGGCCATACTAACAAATAAACGAACATTACACAAGAGAGATTGTATTAGATGATAAAGGATCTTTTCTAGTTTAACTAGAGATCTTGGTTCAACTCAGCTATGGGATGCAGTAACATTAAATATCTAAGGTCTTTGTTCGAATTCAACTATGAGAATGTTTCAGCATTAATTTTTTGAGATAGAGCTTTGTCACTCATTGTCCCGTGCAGGAGCAACGCTAGGTGGGCTACAACCCATCCCACAAAAAATGAAAACATTATAAAAGAAATTGTTAAAATACTCTTGGCTTTTATAAAAATTACCTTGTCTCACCCTATTTTCCCTCACAGTACAAGTTAAAGTCACACTTTCAAGACACTGGGAAGATGTAGAAAATTATTTTCAATTTTCAAAGTATGTAATTTAATTTTTTGATGAACAACTTTTACAACATAAATTTGGTTGTTGTATATTATAGTTTATTTTGGTGGTCTACTCGAACTTTTTTTTCTAACTTCGCTATTGTCTATTATGGTTCCAGCTTGAGTGATCAATTTCTGTGGTTGCACGCAGAAGATATACAATTCATACAACAACAAAAAATAATACGCACGACATTTGTAATTTTTTTATGAATATCAATAATTTTTTTTGAGTTGATTAATAAAAAAAATTTATTTAATGATAGTATCTATAAAACATCTGTTGTTTTTATTAAAGAAATAAATAAAATATCGCTCGTTCGATTTAACTTTTTGTGTTTCTTATGAGTATTGTACTATCCTTAGATATCGCCTTATGATTCCACTATTTTACATTGATGAGGTGTGCTCTGTTTGTCGGAAGGCTTGCCTGGATACTTTTGGGGAACATATTGTTCATTGTAAGGAGCTTTCCGGATTTAAGTACAGACATGAGTTTGTTAGGGATGTACTTTTTGATATATTCAGGCGGGCGGGAGTATCAGTGAAGAAGGAGACGCATGTGAACTTTCTTAGTGATCCACTAGATATAAGATAAACACTTAGGCCTGCAGATGTTATGGTGTACGGATGGGTAGGAGGAAAACATGCATGTGGAGACTTGACTGGGATTTCACCACTTGTTGGATTAAGAGTCGGGATTTTTACGGTTGGACAGACAACCCTAAAAGCTGCGTCAAGCAAAGTGGTCAAACATGAGAAAGCGTGTTCTGACACTTAACATGTTTTTATACTATTTGTTTTTGACACTTTTGGCTTTCTAGCATTAGAGTCTGTTGATCTTCTACATAGAGTTGAAAGGGTCATGCATAACAATGTTACGTCTGCTAGGCTCATGAATGTTGTGTTTACGAAGATTGATTTTTCCATCAAAAAAAGTCTAGCGGCGCAGCTTGTTGTCTGTTTGCCTTCTATTCATGTGTAAGTATTCTTGATATATATTAAAATTCATATAGGATTTGGGAAAAAATAAATAAAAAATGAACGAACTTATTAGTCAAGAGTAATTTAGTGTTCAACTTCAATTCAACTATGTGTTTCTAATGAACGAACTTATAGTCAAGAGTAATTTAATTTACTCAATATTAACTGCATTTTTTTTTAAAGATCTTAACTGCATATTCATTAGACATCATCTGTGATTTCCAAATGAACCATAGTCGTGATTTAAAAAAATATGTATGGACGGCATTTTCTTTTTAATGTGTACATAGATGCACATATAGATGATAGAGTATTTAATTAATAAACTAACATCTCAAAAAAAAAAATGTGAAAGTTGCTTTGTACTAACTTGGGGGAACAGGAAGCAGCTTCATCAGTAATCCATGTGATCCTCTTAATAGCAGCCTTTGTTTTAGAGTTGTCGAATGTCGACCATTGACTCTATTTTAGTTAGATACACTCTGCTGCTACTGCATGGTGATTTTGTCTTTTTTCTCTTTTATTGTTATTATTATTATCATTATTATTATTTCTGTCTTAATTGTGTACATGTTTCTGAGAAGGTACAGAACAAATATATGTATTTCAGCACCGAGTATATTTGTGACATGGAGTGCCACAAGAGATGCTCCTAAATTTCTAGCATAGTCCCATACTTGTGGTTCTTATTAACTGTTGTCTTGGATCCATGATCCTTCATCATTCATGTTGAATCGAATTTCTATGCTAGTGATAGTACGTATGGTGAAAATGACACTGCTTTTATAAACTTGTTTCCAAATCATTTCATTTAGTTGCTCTTGGAACACTTTAACCATTTTAAGATAATAAAGAAATTAAATTAGGTCTCAGGTTTGATTTCTATATGTCGATTTCGGTGTGTTAAGTTCATACAATGATACAAAGCTATGCTCTAATTTTGAATGTCCCTCCCCCCCACCCCCCTCCGCAAGTGGACGGTAGGATTAACCCCTTGGATTAGTCAGTCATTAAGCAAGATACTGACCTTTAAAAGAATGAAATTGAAGTAGGTCAAAATAATAAGAGCTTTGCCCTGACCTAAAACTCATTCCGTCAATATTACCTCGAGGTCGATTTTCACAAGGGGTCCAATCAACAAGATCATTCTCCCTCAAAAAAAAAAGATCATTCTCCTAGCTTCGGATCCTCTCCAGTTCATAACTCATCAGTGACTCGAAATGCCTCCGAACGATTACTACATCCATGCATTGAAGGGAGATGTTTGTATCTGCCCCTCCATTACTCTCCAACATCTCCTCTTCAGTTCCTATAAATGCATCCCTTCACATAAAATGTAAGGTGTACACTTCTTTCCACCTAAGAATTCTCACTATTTACTCTCTTACTCACTTATGCCTTAAAGTGTTTGCAGGTACCACCCCCAACATCCAACTCAACTAAACGCAACTCCAGTTCGACCAAACTTCTCGATAACCACAAATTAGTGGTGTCAATTGTGGGAACTCAAATACCTCGTGGTAGTTGTGGACTACTTCATAAAGTGGATTGAGGCGAAAGTGTTGACTAAGAAAACCGCCAACAGGTCCTAAACCTCTTTTTTTTTAAATTGATTTAGTTCTTCTTTCATGACTAAAAGTCAATGTTCATCAAAAATAATTTTTTTGTTTGATTTAGGTTCAATTTGAGATACGAAAGCAAAATAATTACAAAAATTACTTATATAATCTGATCTTGTGTTGAATCTTATATTGTTGTCCCCCAAGATATTTGCAAAGTAATAACGAACAATTTAGCTGGTACCACTTGCACATGTGACATTTGCACTGATGTTTAGTTTTGGTCTGTGCAAGCTCAAATTGAGTTTGCCTTACATGTTGATGTTGACAATGAAACCGTTACTGATAAAATTGGTACTTATGACATAGTCATTGACGACACTTGCACTGGTTTTTCCCACTAACATAAATGATGTTGCACATAAAACCCATTTTTCTGTACCAAAAAAAAAAAAAAAAAGAAAAACCCATTTTTCTCCTTTTTTCTCATTATTTATGATGGTTTGGAATATTTGAATATTCCCTTAATGCGTGTAATCATAATTAAAATTCAGATTTTTTTGTTGTTGTGGTGTTTGTGGTTCGAACTTCAGACCTTGCATATATTATGCATTCCTATCAATTGAGTTAAACTCACAAGGACAAATTCAGAATTTTTTTAAAAATTAAAATTCTAACATTTTAAAAGATCAAATAAGTCTTATAGTTTGAATCCTAGATTTTAAATATTGTAATTTTTGAATGGACAAGATAAACATGCCCATCTCATTATTTATGTTATTTTAACTAAAAAAAAAATTAAAATTCTTTTTTTGATGAAGAAATTATTTTTAAAAAATTCAAATATTCGATTGTCTTCCACTACCAACACATAGTTTGTTCCAAAAAGGTTTTTAGAAAATCGTTTGTAAAACGGTTATGACTAATGAATTTGCAATTGTTAAAAGATGGAATCCAAAATCTAACAATTTTGTTATGGGTCCGCTAGAACGCTCAATCCTATAAAGCTACGTGGATTAACTCCTCAGAATGAAGCACAATGTTCTGAGAGAGCATGTTAGTTTCGGTGTGAATCACCGTCCTAGAACACGCCCTCACCTTTCCTACACTGTACACGTGGCCTCCAACGATTCCCTGATGAAGCGCCGCATATTACGGAAGTCGTTAGCGCCTCTCTCGCCTATATAAGGGTGACTCAGTGTCACCCTCAAGACACGATTCATTTACATACACACTTAGACACATTCAACCTCATTTCGCTCATTGACTTGGGCGTTAGAGTGCTAACATGCTCACATGCACCTTTCGCTCCGCTGTGAAGACTACTCTACCACTGTATCGAAACACCGCATGAGATCGTTGCCTCTATCTGATCGCTACCGGACATATCAAATTTAATAAGAAAATTGATCCAATTTTGAGCAAGATGTTCGCAATTAAATCTCTTGTAACAACCAACATTAACACAATAATTGCAAAAACTTAAACAAACTTAAATCAAACCTAACTTTAAACTATAATTCGCGACTTATGAAAGTCGACAATTTATTGAATCAAGATATTGATATTGATATTAAAAGTTATTGCAAACTTTATCAATTGATTGATAAACAAAGTTTACCTAAACTATTTCTTCAAATCAAGATTAATTAAATTAATGATCAATCAATTTAACAAAGAATATAAACTTAATTCAACATTTCCAATATGATTCAATTTGAAAGGAATTAAAGATATAAGAAAGGAGAGATATGACACCACGATTTATAGAGGTTCATCCAATCGTCCTCGCTATGAGGTCAATCCTCCCTCATTGAATAAATCCACCAAAGTTTGTTGTAATCTTCCACTATGATGATGTAAATTTACAAAGTTCATTACAATGATTTCTTGAGCTACTAATTCCTCTATATCTAAAGCTTTCAACAAAAAGTAAAACTTTAATTTGGCCAATCATCAAGCTCTCTTGAAATTGGAACTCCAAGGTCTTAAAATCTCCGAGTCTTCAAACATCCCATAAGCATTCTCCATCAAAATTCTTTCAATGTCTATAATCTTCCTTCAATTTGCCTCAACCTTGATCCTATGAGAAAATCCCCCACAAGGTTACTCTCTTTTGAAACTTGTGGAATGAAGGTTCAAAAGTTTTTACTCAAAATAAATTAATTCAAAAATCATGATAGACATGATTAAAGGAGAAAGGTACATACACAAAAACTACTAGAGACATAACTCAAACAACTTAATCTAACTACTTAAAGAAGGGACACTTAAAACTTAGTCACACACACAATTATTTTTCGAGGTTTCCAATTTTTTTTATAAGAATTGAATGATTATCTTTTGCAAACAATTGTAAAAATTAATCTCTCAAGTCGAATATGACCATAATTTTTAGCAAAACTCAATCAATAAGACATTTGAATCATGATTCAATTAATTCAATGGGACAGAAACAAATGACTAATAAATAAATAAAACTCCTTTTAACAATTTTCCAAAATTTTTTAAAAAAACTCCTTTTAACAAATTAATAAAATAATCCTCTCAAAAAAAAAAAAAATTAATAAAATAAAAAAAAATGTTTTGATTTCAAAGAGTACGCACTAGACTATGAATCTCTGAGCATTGGTGAAACGTCAAAACCCCCGCGCGTAAGCTAAACCATACTGGACGACGGAAGCTGAGTCAGAAATGGCCTCCTCTGCAAAAGATGATAATCCAAGTAACTTCTTTCCTCTCTCTCACAGTTCATTCACATTTCTTCAATTTATTCTCATTATAACAATTATCAATCTCTTCATAACTAAAATGAAGAAAAATTGTGTCTAGGTTCATATTTAGTTGACTTAGATAATGTATGATAATTCTTTAATGGCTCTGCAGGATCTGTTAAAAGAGTTGCTGTTGTTGGTGCTGGTGTAAGGTACGGTTGTTGTTTAACTTTTCATCTCTTTAATTTACCTCTTTTTTATTTTACTTTTAATAATTTTTAGTGTTATAAATAAAAAATTTGGCTGAATTATGGCTAGCCGCAGTAATTTAAGAAAATGACGTAATTGAATGTAATTGCATGTGTTGGTGTCGGACACCGGACACACCTTCAATTAGAAGTGTTGGTGCTACAGAGCTCGTAACTGTAACAAGTAAACAGAGTTTATGGAAAGCTTAAATGAAAATCAAAAGCAGAAAACTAATAAGCTACAAGGTGAAGACAATCGTCAAACTCATAGTGATTCCAAACACGCCCTTAACATGAGGTCTTATCCTTCAAGTTCTGTGAGGGTTTTGAATATCATATATTATAACGAATTAAAGTATGTGCGAGGGAACTGATTGCATTGTGTGGCAGATTGTGGATGAAAAATTTACTTACAAGGAATGATGAAATGTGATTTCACGTTGTTTCATAATTGCTATTTGGCTGAAAAAGATGATTGTTTGCAATTGGAATGTGATATGGACTGTTAAATTCAACTAGTGATAAATGGTATACCTCGTAACAATGACATGCCAACACCAGCAGTAATTTGAGAAAAAGACATAATTGAATGTAATCGCATGTGTTGGTGTCAAACACCAGACACATCTTCAATTAGAAGTGTTGGTGCAGTAGAGTTCGTAACTGAGTGTATTAACGTTTCCTTCCCTATTCTTAGTATCTTCAACCCAACCCCCTCTTGGCAGCCCCCTTCCTCTATAACAGAATTCCTATTCTTAGTACCAATCCCTTTTCTTCCTTCTGTTTTATACTTTTATTGGACAAACAATAGACACCTCGCCAGCTCATCAGTTTGTATGCTCTATTGTATTTCATGAATGCTATTTGGCTGAATTAATATGATTGTATGTATGCTCTAATCTACGTTATTACCATTGATGTATTTGATAATATTCATGACATTGGCACTGTCTAACTTTGTTTTCTGGTGTCAAGTGGGCTTGCTGCGGCTTACAAATTGAAATTACATGGTCTAGATGTAACTGTATTTGAAGCTGAAGGAAGAGCTGGAGGGAGGCTAAGAACTGTTTCTCGAGATGGGCTAGTTTGGGACGAGGGAGCTAATACAATGGTAAGTTTACTAGTACAAGTGTACACAGCTCTTTAGATTTACAGTATATGTAAGTAAATGTTGAATAATTCAGTTCAGAGTGTAGATTTGTCACAAATCCATGGATTTTTCAATCAGTAATGTTAATATTCATGTGGACTCTATTTTCATGAGCATCTTTTATGTTAGAGTAGGAGGATTTCTAACAAGTTGAATTTAGTTTTGGTAAATTTATATGTAACCCATCCAATCTTCCAGCCATTTTTGAATTTAATGCATAACACAACCCTCCTGAATTTTGGGTTAATATAAATCAAATTTGTAGGTTTTGACATCCCATTGGTAGGCTAATAGTGAGTCATGTTATCCTGCAAGCTACTCATCGTTTTACTTTTGACGGCACATGCTTCATACATGACCTATGAGATGTGAAACTAACACTATTTAATTTTTTTTTAATCCAACCCAAACGAGGGGGCAATGTATTGCAAAATAAACTTCATTTATAAAAATTGAAAATGAATTTGGGGTTTATTTGTAAATTTACCCTTTATTTGATACTTGATTCTAATACAGTAAAATAATAAGTTCTTAATTTTCATGTTTTGTCCTCTTTATGCAGACTGAAAATGAAATAGAGGTTAAAGGTTTGATTGATGCTCTTGGACTACATGAAAAACAACAATATGTAAGCATGTTTTCCCAATAATATAAAGCAATTTTCTTTAATTTATTTTCCCCTGATGACTGCTTTAAAATGTTTTTAGCTGCTAGAACTTTAGCTCTTTTAATTGAATTAGAATATGGATTTTATTATTGAAATTGGAATTTTAGGAATATTGGTGATTGGTCTACTGGGGATTACATATTTGTTCTGTTTATAAGATTGATATTTTGTTTTTTGTTACAGCCATTGTCACAGCATAAACGCTATGTTGTGAAAAATGGGACACCAGTTCTGGTATGTCTTTTTAGTAACCTCTGTCTTTCTAAAATGCGTTTTTATTTTTAAATTGGACTTCGGAAATTGGTTTTCCGATTTTACAGAATTTGTGTCAAAAAATTAAATGTGGTAACTTATTTAATCAGGTACCCACAAATCCTGCTGCGCTACTGAAGAGCAAGCTTCTTTCTGCACAATCAAAGGTTTCTTTCTCACATCTCTGAGGTTTCTTTCTGTTTGATTATCGTGACTTAAACATGTTTTCATTCACACACTCCTCAAACACTCCTTTGCAATCCATTGTATAACATTTCCTGTTTCCCGTTATAACTTTTTCCAAAGGTAGATCTGCCAATGTCTTTTTTTTCTTCAATTTCTGTGGTAACTGTCAGACTGAACCCGGTAGATCATTGGAGTGAACTACAGAACAATTCCTCTTTTTACAATATAGATAAATTAACAGAACTTTGAGGGTTTCACTTAGGCTGTGTTCTCTCACTCTATAAATCTTACAATCAGATATAAGAACTGTGTAGAACTTGTGGAGCTCAGACAACCCTCCCCTCGAGCTAGCTCTTGAGGTTTTGACTTGACTTAGGCTTACCCCAAGTTCTAAGACACAGGAGTCTGTAATGCGATTCACTCAAGGAAGATGGTGAAAAACTTCAAATTCCATTTTTTTTTTTTTATAATAATAATTGCTATTATGCTATTTTTCTTATGTTTTCTTATTCTTTTTAATTCTGTTTATGGTGTTGCTTACCTCTTCTAAATATAGCTACTTAATATTGTTCATTTATCTAGGTCATGAAAGATAGCTTGCATACTTACCTTTCTAAATTTGCAGATTCAGGTCATTTTTGAACCATTTATGTGGAAAAGAAGTGACTCATCTGCCGTGTCTGATGAAAATTCTGAAGAAAGGTATGCTAAACCTCAATAAAGGATCCTAGTTTTATAAAACCTTGCTCTCTGCATATTTATATTTTAGAGCAATGCTAGCAACACTCACTTTTGAACACTCTCTCTACCACCCACTCTTTTATTGGATGGAACCCATGTATGTCCCACCACTTTGTGTGGGTTCTATTTCCAAAGTGTAGACTCACAATGATTTAAACCAATAAGAGAGTGAGTATTAAAGAGTGTTCAAAAGAGAGTGTTGTTAGCACTACTCTATATTTTAATATAGCGCAAAAGTGACATCTTTAGCATTCTGTTTTGTTTCTCACAGTGTTAGTAGATTCTTCGAACGCCATTTTGGGAAAGAGGTATATGTCACATTACCTTGAGGTCACCCATTTTCCTTTCTGCTTATGGCTAATATGTTCTATACCTACAGTGCACTATGTACATTCTCTAGCCTTTTATTTATTGAATGATAGAAAATAGAGACATAGTATTGTGAAACCATGTATTTCAACAACATAGAGGAGTCCATTTTATACAGCTCAAGACACTAAAACAAATTAGTTATAGGAGATATTATTCCTATTTGCATGATATTTTACAATATGATATGTCTATGCCAAAAATACAAAGATCATAATATATTTCCTCAAGTTGGAGCATATAATCATATGCACCAAGCTTGTTACATAGATAATTGAATGGAGGACCTCTTAGTGATATGGTGAAGGCAATTGCTAGTTGGTCTTTAAAGCTGACAAAGCTCGTGATGTCTTCTGATGTTATCATCTCCCTGATAAAATGATAGTCTATCTCAATATGTTTGATCGTGTCGTGGAAAATAAGACGAGATCCAATATGCAATGCTGCTTCATTATCATGAGTGTTATTTCCATAGTCTCACCATAATGAAGCTCCGAGTAACAATTTCAACCAAATAAACAATACGATATATACAAATTGGCCGAATGGAGATGAAAAACAGAGTGACTGGTCTCACTGCAAAACGATCAATCCTACCACTGATGATGACAAAGAATGATATTATTCAATTAGTACATGATATAATATGATATTCTATGCCTACACAATAAATACAAAAATCATAATATATTTTCGATAGCATTTATTATTTTCATCTACTATTTGTTACTTATTTTCTAACAATTATTTGAAGGTCGTGGACTACCTCATTGATCCTTTTGTTGGAGGTACAAGTGCTGCAGGCCCTGAATCTCTTACTGTGAGTTGCTTCTCTAAGTTTTAAATACTTTTACATATTTCATATTAAATTAGTTGCAACAACTTGTAAATATGAATATTTGTCATATAAAATGTGAATTACCTTTCATAAATTTCAAACAGATGCGCCATTCTTTCCCAGAGCTATGGAATTTGGAGAAAAGGTATTGCTTGCAACTTTCTCATAGTACTATAAATTAATTTAGCTACTGGCATTCAAATTTTCTAGTCTTAGTTTTCTTCAGTTCATATTTTCATTTGATATCTATATAAATAAATTGTAGTTACGGAGCGCCTTGTGCTTTTTACTTTTAGTCGATGTATTTGTGTGTTACATCTCAATGAATAGAACAAGAGTTTGATTTTGATACCCTGTCAATAAATCACAACCAATCGTATGTGTGACTTTAAAAGTTGTTGTGATTGAAATCAAATATTTTTAATGAACTCACGATTATGATTGGTTAATATTATAAAAAATCTTTACATTGACTGGCGTATACGAATTAAATCTATAAAACTAAAACAATCAGTTATCAAAAACTATTAGACATGTCAAAGTTGTGTACTTAGCCGCAGGATCTGGTGAGCACGAATCATTGTATCTGACCTCTTTTGATTGAAATATTTATGTCGAAGTTGTGTATTTATGCCACATTACTTTCTGTTATCCCCCCTGTTTCTTCTCTATCGAATTTATCCCCCTACCTCTCTCTTCCCAACCAAATAAATCCTTCTTCACCATTGGGCTTATAGAACATTCTTCTCTTGTACTCACATGAATTATGAGTCAATCAGAGTCTCCCTAGAAATGTAAGATATCATTTCTTTCTTTACTTTCTTGGTTAATATGTGGTGGATCCTCTATGTTTCAGGTTTGGCTCCATTATAGCAGGGGCTTTGCAATCCAGCGTATTTGGAAAAAAGGACAAAGCTGGAGAAACTAAAGATGTACCAAGAAAAAACAAGCACCAGCGTGGTTCATTTTCTTTTCAGGGTGGGATGCAGGTATTGAATCATTGTGCAAATATTTCTCCTTTGAGGAAACCTTGTCCTGTGCTTGATTATAGCCATTGACCATTTGAATATTCTTTTCAT
Organism: Medicago sativa; assembly: GCF_051527215.1. Taxonomy (NCBI): domain Eukaryota; kingdom Viridiplantae; phylum Streptophyta; class Magnoliopsida; order Fabales; family Fabaceae; genus Medicago; species Medicago sativa. The sequence continues at coordinate 30,600,886 of NC_140755.1, read as the reverse complement.
CTTATTAATACATATATTTCATCTCATTTGTTTAACTGTGTATCCAGCACAGACACTGACTGATACATTGTGCAAAGAGCTCGGCAAAGATGACATTAAATTAAATGCAAAGGTTCTGACACTAGCTTACAGTCATGATGGAAGTTCCCCATCGCAAAACTGGTCTATTACCTGTGCTTCTAACCGAAAAACACAAGATGTTGATGCTGTAATTATGACGGTTAGTATGGTTTCCCTTCTTTTTCCATTTTATTCTTTCCCGAATACTTCAAATTATGTATGAATATGTTAATATGACAAACAAGTGAGAACAGATTCAGGGAAATACCTGATTTGTAATAGCATACTCTCTTAATGGCTTGTTAGACAGAAACAAAAAAGTCAGATCAAAATTCAAATCGTCGAATGTATTTTTTTCCCATAGGATGGGTTTCTCCAAGACAAGTGAATTTTTTTTTTATTTTGTTGTGTGAGAAGTTTTGAACTGGGAATTTTTAATATAATTGTATATTATTACCTGATAGTGCTATATATGTGAATGCATCTTTGACAGTTGCTTGCTAGTCTTACAGACCGATGCTAATGTTACTTTGCACTTCTCAAAAATTAATTAAAAAAGAAATTTGCAGGAATCTTGTCTAGAAATATGTTAAATCTATAATAGAACCTAATGTTGTCAAACTCGAGAGTCCAGGTCAACTCTCAACAGTCTCTGTAAACTTGTAAGAGTTTACCTAATATTAAATCATCTATATTTATGTCACATGCCTAATATAATACCATTAAAAGAACAATACTTCAAAAGTTCCATTCCATAATAAAGCATAAATATTTTTAAATAGATAAATATTTATTAGAAGTTTTGAAGACAAAAATCATGGCTTGTTTAAAATTAAATAAAAAAGCACACTTAGATTAGTAACTTTTAAATAGGTAAACTTTATAAGACCGAACAGAAATTGTGAAAAAGTATAAGAAATTATAGAGAAACAACCAAGCCATCTCAAGGCATAATAGTTGCCCCAGAACAACACGGCATAATTTGACCTAATCGTGATACAATTTTTTGTCGAACACATGCTTTATGTATTAGCTAAATTAATCAAAACATAAGTAATACTGAAAGTGTAAGTTTATGTTTTAAGGTTGCAGCACATATAATTAAAACCAGATGCCATACAACGTTGACAAAAAAAATGTACACTTTAAGGCCAAACTAATGTAGAATTGCTCAACTCCCAGTAAAATTCAGTTTTCAAATTTTATCAGAGATTACACGACAATGTATGAGTTTACCGAAAGAGAGTTTACATGGGAGCTAACTGGTTTTTGTGACCTAGGATTGTAAACTCACAAGTGATTAAGAGTTAACTCGAGAGTTTAACCATGAATGTCTGTGGATGGGAGACATGGGTCGAAGTTTTATTGCTGCATTTTGTAATATGCATAGGTTTCTAAAAGCTTCACTGATTCTTATCGAGCATTATTCAAGCATGAAAAATAAAAACAAATATCGCATTGTTCTGCTACATTTTTTTCACGAAGCACGTTATGAGGCTTTATTTGACTTGGTTTCTGAAGTTCTTATTTTCAAACAGAGACACATTCTTACTGTTTATAACTTCAGACTTGGGACCTTTTATGACACAGGCTCCTCTTGGTAACGTCAGAGACATCAAGATCTCGAAAAAAGGAACCCCCTTCCCACTTAATTTTCTTCCCGAGGTATACAATATTTCAATTTGACCTAGATTTCAATTGATTTACTTCTAAATTTATTTGATTACATTTTCAAAATGGCATCTCATGCTTTTCTTGCACCATCACTGTTCGCTTGGTAAGGATCATAATAAAATCTATAACTTAGTAAAATATTTATATGAACTTAAAAGCTCGAGTCAGAACAACATCTATCAGTAAGGGCTAAGGATCATGATAACAAGCTATAACCTATTTCTTGGTTTAACAACAGCATTAACACCTATTGCAGGTGACCTATTTACCACTCTCAGTCTTAATAACCACCTTTAAAAAGGAGAATGTAAAGAGACCACTGGAGGGTTTTGGAGTTCTTGTTCCTTCAAAAGAGCAACAAAATGGTTTTAAAACCCTTGGTAATGCTTCCATAAGCCTCTGTGGCTCAAGAAAACTAAAATAGGTCAAACTATTCCTGAAATAACTTCTGACTTATTTTGCACAACAGGTACACTTTTTTCTTCTATGATGTTTCCAGATCGAGCACCCAGTGATATGCATCTCTATACCACCTTCATAGGGGGAACACGAAACAGGGAACTTGCTCAAGCTTCAACGTTACGTACCTATACTGTTATTATATTCTGATTGTAATCATATACTTTGCACAACCATATATGCATCCATTGCAATCCCATGCCTGTCAATTGTCACTCTCATCCAACTAATTTTTATCTAAGAAATCAAACTAATAGTTTAAATAAATTATACAGAAGTTGATTAAATAGGAATGGCAATGGACACAATGGAGTGACAATAGACACTCTTGTTGGCTTGTCATTTTGTTTTCTTTTCTTGATTACATTTTCGTTACTAATTTTCTCATTTACTTACTCCAGTGACGAGCTTAAGAAAATTGTAACTTCTGACCTGAGAAAGCTATTGGGAGCAGAGGGGGAGCCCACATTCGTCAAGTATGTCATCAATTTATTTTCAATATTTTCTCTACTATTTTTCTAATTATACACTACAATTGCAGCCATTTTTTCTGGAGTAAAGGTTTTCCTTTATATGGTCATAACTATGGGTCAGTTCTTGAAGCAATTGACAAGATGGAAAAAGATCTCCCTGGATTTTTCTATGCTGGTAAAGTTCTTATGGCAATGCTTCAAATACGAATAGGGCAGATAAAGAAGAGTGTTAACAACTCACTCACTTTTCAGTGTTCTCTATTATTAGTTCAAATTCTCATGGGTCCCGCTATTTTGAATATGGGTCCTACCACTTATGAATAGGATATACATAAATTAGTGGGACTCACATGAATTTCAACCGATAATAGAGTGCTAGAGAGTGTCAAATGATGTGTTTCTAGCGTTTCTAGGTAGATAAATGATTAATCATGTTACGATAATAAGCTAACTAGTAACAATTAAGCAGCCTACTCTTTAAATCAAACTTTGCTTGGATTCGCAAGTGTACCGGCGGCCCCGTCTAAGTTAACATGAGTGGGTGGAGCCACTTGAAGTCAGATGAGGGCATGAGGCCCCTTGTGTAATGTTGTGAATGCTAAAGTTTCAACGAAGACCTCTTTTTTATACAAGAGAATTGATATTTTGACACAAAAATTTGATATCAAATTTTGACATAAATTTGAACGGTTCACAGTTCAAATATGTGATTAGTTACGTTCACTGAATAGTTAATAAATATAATAGTGTCCAACTTATCAATCATCTATTACTATAACTTTGAATATCATTAACCACAAATTTTAAGTGCTGAAATATACATATATCTCCATTAACCATCCAAATTGTGTTAAAATGTACATGATTTTTTGGTGTTTAAATATCTATGTATTCTTTAACCACAGTTTGTTCAAATATACACTTAAAAACTTGTGAGCATTGACGTTCAAAATTATGGTTAACTATGTTCGGTGGATGATTAATGAGTTGTGACACCTTGTTATATTCATTAACCACACATATCTTAACACACAACAGTCTTCATATTAGCATAAGATTTCACGAAATGTGATGTGAGCATATATACGAAACATTAAATTTTAAATATTTCTGCCACTAATGAATAATGAAATTTTGTAGGTAACCACAGAGGTGGACTCTCAGTTGGTAGAGCGATTGCCTCGGGTTGCAAAGCAGCTGATCTTGTAATTTCATACCTCAACAATGCTTCAGACAACAGTGTCTGATAAATAACCATCTAGATGTACAAAGGTTTCCTTATTTCAACAATGTAATAATTATTACCTTTGAATAATGCAAAGCCCTCAACTACATTTTGAATTTGAAAACATCTATTGTAGAATAAATTTTAATTCTGAAATGCAAACATCAAAAGGGGTGTGCATTAACACTAGGTTACCATTTCTAAAATCCAGTTACTATTTCTGACTCAGTCCACTTGAAAGTCAACACTTTGAACACTGAAAATTGTAAATTTTCTTCATTGTTTGGCGCCAATTCTTCTTTAACCAACGCGGAATCGGTTCTATTCCTTTGGTAACTTTTCTTTTTTGTTCAAATTTTTGATATCGTTTGTTTCTTCATCCCGTTTAGATCTCGCATTGATTGCAGCGAGTTTGAATTTCAAGCTTGAGACTAATCAAGGATGAACCTTGTGAAAGTGATTTTTTGATTTAGTAGTATAAAATTCACAAAAGCAGTTGGAAATTTAACTTGCATTTCTATTGTACACGCCTAAATTCCCAAGCCAATAAGTATATCATGCTTCCAACTTTATACGTTGCGAAACATATTACTCTTTCTTTCTGGTCAATGATCCAATGCCATTGTTTAATTAACTTATGGCTTTATATATTGTGATTTAATTAACTTATGGCTTTATATATTGTGAAACATGTTTGTTTAATAAGAAAATTGAATAGTCACAGCTGAGAATTGTTAATTCTGTGCTTTTAATATATTTTTGCTGGTTTTATCCTTGATGTCTGGATTGATTGTGTTGAGCAGTTTATCCCTGCGTTCTAGTTTGATGGTGTTGAGCAGGATCAACAAGAACAAGGATTGAGGGCAACTATTGTTCAAAAGTTGTTATAATCAAACCATATTCTTAGTTTGTTTAAGGCCATATACCTTTTTTTTTTTTATCGAGTAGCTCAATGATCAGAATTTCACCTTAAAAGGTGAATAAATGGAGAATCACGCATGGGTTCAAACCCCTGAGCTATGCATATCGCAATAACCCTATCAACTGAGGCATGCTCACGAAAAAGAAACTATATGCATTTAATACATCTATTAGAGTTTAATGTTTAGCTTCAAATCTACTAATTTATTGAGGACATGGTAATAATGAGATTGCACATCTCATTCTAGTTATCTCATGGTAACGTGGTTTCTTTAGATGGACACAAACAATAAAGAAAATGTTACGGTGAAAGAATTCATATTCTCCAATATATTTAGATTTATAATCCTGGTTTTACTCTAAAAAACATGTTTCAAAATAAGTTATTGAAAAGGCTAATTTTAAAACCATTTTTAACACAATTCACTAATTATCGATTTTGAAAAATTTGGTTTAAATAAACACTGGTTTTAGAACCGGTTCAAGCAAAACCCAATTTTAGAACTGATTCAATAAATAAATAAGTTTATATTGTAAACTGATTCTAAACTGGATTGAAATGATTTGACAAAATAAATGATTTTTACTGAAACATCTTAACTGAACCATAAAGTTGGTTCAGTTTGGTATAGTGATCCATGCACACCCATCAAAGACTATCATGGACTTATTCCTTGTTAATATTTTAAGGGTCTTCTTAACGAGTATTCTCAGACATTTTTTAGAGATTCTAAAAGAAGAAATTATTATATAAAAAAGTTAAATATTTCAATTTCCGATGCATTGGCTGCATAAATTTTCAAAATTTCCCATATTTTAATACTCACTTTAGTGATAACAAATACTATCCGATGCATTGGCTACATAAATTTTCAAAATTTCCCATATTTTAATACTCATTTAGTGATAACAAATACTACTCCCTCCGTTTCAAAATGAGTGTCGCTTTAGCCAAAAAAATTTGTTTCAAAATGAGTGTCGCTTTCAGTTTCCAATGCAATAATAATTTTTTCTTTTCAATTGTACCCTCCAATTAATACTCTGCACACTACTTCCAAAGTATTACTTTTAAAACTAACCAATAGTTAATAAGGATAATTTGGTAAAATAACCATTCTCTTTCTCTTAATCATTGCATTTCTTAATATGTGTGTAAACACCTAAAACGACACTCATTTTGAAACGGAGGGAGTATATAAGTTCTTTGATAGCAGATAAAATAGTACGTGAAACTTAAAATGTTTAATAAGATGACATGAAAATAAATTTAGTTAATTTAAAACTTTTCAACAAAAAATAAATAAATAAACTTTTCGAATTTAAAATAACGAGGATAAAAATGAAAAAGAACATATATGGTATAATGATGTAAGCTCAAACAACACTATTAATAGTATATAAAAAAATATGTATAGTTATAGAAGAAAAGGCTATTATAAATTTGTCAAATTCTATGAGTTTATAGATTACAAGTTATATATCCGCTAGAAATTAACGGTTTAAGCATTGCAAACAAAACTATTGTTATGAAGTTATTAACCGCATTTTGTCCCTTATATTTATTTTAGGTTTTAAGTTGGTCCCTTATATTTTAAAAATTTTAAGTTGGTCTTTTATGTTTTAAAAGTTTCAAGTTGGTTCAAAATGTTACTTATATTAAAATTAAGTTAGTCTCTTCCGTCACTTAACGTTTAAAAATCCGGGTTGACAATATGAGTGATGAAATTTAACTTATTTAGAAAATCAGTTTTAAAACATTTTTTAATTTTGTTTTGTTTTATTAAACTCAATATCATGTCGCCGACGAGACTAACTTATTTCAACGTGAATAACGTTTTGAATCAACTTAAAACTTTTAAAACGTAAGGGACTAATTTAAAACATAAGAGACCAACATAAAAACTAAAATAAACATAATGAATTAACATGCAATTAAGCATTTAATTTAATATTACACTTTTGCATAGAAAACATAGATGATCTTCACAGTCAGGAGCAACAAATTCAAACTTTAACTTCGATCGAATATAAAGTGCCACACCACATTATGTGCATTGAAAATGGTACCAAGCCATCTTCAGTCACAAACGCTAATTTTTTTAGAAAATTGTTCTTTAAGCACCTTCAATTGCTCGCTCATATGTACCTCAATGCCCCAAATGCCTCCATCAGGAGTTGCGAACCGTTCACTGTGATAAAAAGTTATGAACTGATCTCAAGATCGTGAGTTAAGAACCGATCCTAGGATCAGGAATTAGGATGAAGTAGCAGATTGATAAATCATAATTTGTCGTGTTTTTAGCATTCAAATTCAATCAAGTATTGTTAGATTTAATCTTAGTTTAGAGCTATTTTACTACAAATACTTGAATTTTATTTTCAGGACAAGTAACAAAGAAATGAGAGCATTTGGCTTAGGTAGGAGCAAAGAAGTTGAAGAAAAGCAAGAAAAATGAATAACTGAAAACACACGGTCCGTGCTGTCTGTGTTGACCCATGTGTAGTATTTTGATCATAGCTTAAGTTGTAGATGTCAGAATGGAGTCTGTTGGAACAAAATGTGTTTAACAATGAACCTTAGAAAGTTTTGATGATAACAAGGTATTAAAAATTGTAAATTGGACTAGCTAATATTTGTTCAAGTGTACAGGACCACAGTTAAAAAAAAATTACATCATTGATTGGTTCTGAATGAGCAAATAAAGAGCAAAAGAAAATGAAGCTTAGATGATTCTGAAGGCAAAGCGCTCCTGAAGTCAAGCTGCTCCTGAAGAAATAACGCTCCTGAAGTAAAGCCGCTCCTGAAGAATAGTGCTTCTGAAGACAAGAGGTCCAGAAGCCACATCATCAGAAGCTGAAGAAGCTGCACCATCAGAAGCTGCAGAAGTTGCTTCATCAGAAGCTGCATCATCAGAAGCTGCCTCATCAGAAGCTATTTCACCAGAAGCTGAATATCAACTGGATTTGCAAAGATTCAAGAATTGAAGAATTATCACTGCAAAAGCTGTCTATTGGATTCGAAAATGCTACAAAGGATTAGTGGAATTTTGCAACGGTCATTTCAAAGGTGTTTGAAGGCATGTGCTTGCAATTTGGACGAAAGCGTTGACATTTGTACGAATTGTACAACCACGTTCTCCACTACTCTGTTTTGTGTCCACGCTACAAGACAAGAAAACAGCTCCAGAATACGGCTTCGCCTGCATAGATGTTCCTTTGGATAAGGAATGGATTTCAAATTAGTTCTTCATAGGACAACAACCAAATCAGGCAAAAGATCAAAGGTGAAAGATCAAGCTTCAACAACGACTCTTTGGGTGCTGGCAATTTCACAACGTCTCTTTCACACCTCTATATAAAGGAGTGAAGACCTAGAGATTTGGTAATGCAAGAACGCTGAACGAAAGACTCATAACATTTTTACAAGTGCCAAACCTCTGCTGAAATTGTTCTGCATTCACTTAGAATTTCTGTGTCTCAAAGTCATATCTTAGAAATTCTTAAGTCCATTGAGTCTGTATCTGATTTGTATTGTGAGCACCTCTGATTGTATATCAAGTGTTCAACCTTAAACAATTTTCTGTGTAATTTTGTTTAGTTAGGAAGTCTCTTGCAGTTGTGCTTGAGCAGGAAGTCTCTTGATTGTGTTCTTGAGCAAAGGAAGTCTCTAGCTTGTGTGCTTGAGCAAAGGAAGTCTCTTGCTTGTGTGCTTGAGCAATTGTAATCAGATATTACTCTTAGTGAAATCTCCTTGGAAGTGCAAGGGGGACTGGACTACTTCCGGTTTGTGGAAGGAACCAGTATAATTGCTTTGTGTCGTTCTTCTTCTCTCTCTCTGTTTTATTCCGCTGCATTTAGATTCTGATTATCACTTCAGAAGCTGTCTCACTTAGCTTCTGATCAGTGTGTTCAGTTTTTAGGAGAAACGAAGAATTTTTCAAAACACAATTCAACCCCCCCTTCTTGTGTTTTTCTCACCTTCAATTGGTATCTAGAGCCTTGGTCTGTTGTGTAACACTTAACCGTGCAACAGTCAAAGATCTGAGAAAAACATGTCTACTCCTCCTCCTACTGGTTCTGGTGATACTAGCTATAAACATGTCTCACATGATTATAGTGATAGTAAGAAATCCATTGTTGGAAAGATTCCAAAATTCAATGGAGATGCAGAAGAGTTCTCTTGGTGGAAGACCAACTTTTACAGTTACATCATGAGCCTAGATGAAGAATTATGGGATATTCTGGAAGATGGTGTTGGTGATTTAGTCCTTGATGAAGAAGGAGCTGCTGTGGATAGAAAGAAACATACTCCAGAACTGAGGAAACTCTACAAGAAGCATCATATTATCAGAGGAGCCCTTGTCACTGCCATACCCAAAGCAGAATACATGAAGATGAGTGACAAATCCACTGCTAAAGCTATGTTTGCTTCTCTCTGTTCAAACTATGAAGGGAGCAAGAAGGTCAAAGAAGCACAGGCTCTCCTGCTTGTACATCAGTACGAGTTATTCAAGATGAAGGATGATGAAACTATTGAGGAGATGTACTCAAGGTTTCAAACCTTAGTTTCTGGGCTACAGATTCTTAAGAAGAGCTATGTTGCTTCTGATCATGTAAGCAAGATACTCAGAAGCTTACCTGCCAGATGGAGACCGAAGGTGACTGCCATTGAGGAAGCTAAAGATTTAAACACTTTAAGTGTCGAAGATCTTGTTAGTTCTCTCAAAGTTCATGAGTTAAGTCTTAATGAACATGAGTCTACTAAGAAGAGTAAATCAATAGCTCTTCCATCCAAAGGCAAGTCATCAAAAGCTCTCAAAGTGGTTGAATCTGAAGAGGAAGAACAGTCAAGTTCAGATTCTGAACCAGATGCTGCTGAAATGGCCATGCTCTCAAACAGACTTCAATATCTGGCCAAGAAGAATAGAAAGTTTCTCTCCAGAAGGGGTAACTCCAGAAGCTCAAAGAAAGAAGATCAGAAGGGATGCTTCAACTGTAAGAAGCCGGGACACTTCATTGCTGAATGCCCTGATCTTCAAAGAGAAAAGTCAAAGGACAAGTCAAAGAGGTCTACATTCAAACCAAGCAAATTCAAGAAGCAGATTAAGCAGAGTTTAATGGCAACCTGGGATGATTTGGGTAGTGAATCTGGATCTGATAAAGAGGAAGCTGATGAAGATGCAAAGGTAGCTGTTGGGTTGGTAGCAACAGTAACTTCAGAAGCTGGATCAGATTCAGACTCAGAAGATGAAAACGAGGTATATTCCAAAATTCCCAGAGATGAACTTGTTGAGTCACTTAAAGAACTTCTTACACATTTTGAAGTAAGAACCAATGAGTTGAAGGATTTAAAAGAAAAATATGCTGAGTTGGTACAACAGCAAAAATCAACTCTATTGGATCTGAAAGCTTCTGAACAAGGACTTAGGGGCTTTGACTTCATGTGTAAAACATATGAAGATCAGCACAGGTTCTTATGTCAGAAGCTACAAGAAAAGTGTAATGAAAAATCTTTAAGTAACCATGAAATTGCTCTTGAAGATTTTATTATATCTGGCATTGACAGAAGCAGAGTAGCTTCTATGATTTATAGCATTTACAAGAACAATGGCAGAGGAATTGGTTTTCCAGAAGTGAAACTTGAGAAAACCAATCTAAAATCTTGTTGTGAATGCATCAAGGAAGGACTGAAAACCTTCTTTGTACCAGAAGGGGCTGAGTTGGAAACTGTTGTTCAATCAGAACCTGAAGCTTCTAGTTCTAAGGCTAAGATTACTTCAAAGCCAAAGAACTCTAAGTCAAAGGCTATGATCAAATCTGATTCCAAGACTTCAAAGGTTAGGATCCTGAAAAGATCAGAACCTATTCCTCAGAGTCTGGTGAAACCAAAATCTGGGGTTCTGAAGTCTAAGTTTCAGAAGAAGACAGTTACTGCTTCTGAAGTACCAAAACCTAAGGTGATGGTTAATCAGAAGCAACCCAACTCACAGCACAAGGTACAAGAAGTGAAGAGTAAAGCCTTAAGTACTAACCTTCCAGGACCCATAGAACAATGGGTACCTAAATCTAAAAATGTCAATGATGCAGGTATGTCTAAGAGCAGTGCCAAAGCAAAGATCATGGTACCTAGACAGCGGTTGCTCAAGACACATGACAGGAGACAAGTCCATGTTCCTCAGCCTAACAATGAAAGAGGGAGGAAATGTGAAATTTGGAGGCAACCAGTCAGGCAAGATCATAGGTACAGGAACTATTGGTAATTCCTCTACCTCAATTAATAATGTATGGTTGGTAGATGGTCTTGAACATAACCTTTTGAGCATTAGTCAATTCTGTGATAATGGTTATGATGTGCTTCTTGAAAAACCCAACTGTACAGTAATCAACAAGGAAGACAAATCCATTGTGTTCAAAGGAAAGAGAGTTGACAATGTCTATAAAATCAATTTTTCTGAACTGGCTGATCAGAAGGTGTTTTGCCTACTATCAGTGAATGATAAGAAATGGATGTGGCACAGAAGGTTGGGACATGCTAACTGGAGGTTAATCTCTAAGCTTAGTAAGTTACAACTTGTGAAAGGGCTACCAGACATTGACTATCATTCAGATGCACTCTGTGGTGCATGTCAGAGAGGGAAAATTGTGAAATCATCTTTTAAAACCAAAGACATTGTTTCAACCTCAAGACCTTTAGAATTACTCCATATTGATTTATTTGGACCAGTGAGTACTGCATCCTTATATGGAAGTAAATATGGATTTGTCATTGTTGATGATTACAACAGATGGACTTGGGTGAAATTCATAAAGAGTAAAGATGTTGCGTGTGATGTATTCAGTAGCTTCTGCACTCAAATTCAATCTGAAAAAGAATCAAAAATTTTGAAAGTCAGAAGTGATCATGGTGGAGAATTTGAAAATGAGCCATTTGAAGCTTTTTGTGAAAAACATGGAATTTTCCATGAATTCTCTTCTCCTAGAACACCACAACAAAATGGGGTTGTAGAGAGAAAGAATAGAACTTTACAAGAAATGGCCAGAACCATGATTCATGAAAACAATTTACCAAAACATTTTTGGGCAGAAGCAGTGAATACAGCATGCTATGTTCAAAACAGAATCTATATCAGACCTATTTTGGAGAAAACAGCATATGAACTCTTTAAAGGAAGAAAACCCAATATCTCTTACTTTCATCAATTTGGATGTACATGTTACATTCTGAACAACAAGCTCTACCTAAAGAAATTTGATGCCAAGGCCCAAAGAGGAATCTTTTTAGGTTACTCTGAAAGGTCAAAGGCATACAGAGTGTATAATTCAGAAACACTCTGTGTTGAAGAATCTATGCACGTTAAATTTGATGACAAGGAGCTTGAAGATAAAACTTCAAAGCAAGATGAAAGTTTTGCAGAGATACAGGTTCCTGAAGTTACTCCAGAACCTGATCAGATAGCTGAATCTGAAGATAGTCCAGAAGCTGAACCCACATCAGAAGCGCAGGATGAAGCTGCTTCTGATGAAGCACAAGATGGCTCACATCAAGAAGATCCTCCCAGAAACACATTCAAACACAAGTCTTCACATCCTGAGGAGCTAATCATTGGAAACAAAGATAGTCCAAGAAGAACTAGATCACATTTCAGACAAGTAGAGTCAATGATTGGACTAATCTCAATGATTGAACCTACAACAGTTGATGAAGCACTTTCAGATGATGGATGGATCCTAGCTATGCAAGAAGAGTTGAATCAATTTCAAAGAAATGATGTGTGGGATCTGGTACCCAAACCTCAGCACAAGAACATTATTGGAACAAAATGGGTATTCAGAAACAAGCTGAATGAGCAAGGTGAAGTAACAAGAAACAAAGCCAGGCTTGTTGCACAAGGGTATAGTCAACAAGAAGGCATTGATTACACTGAAACGTTTGCTCCAGTTGCTAGATTGGAAGCAATCAGGTTACTTATTTCCTATGCAGTTAATCATGGCATAATATTATATCAAATGGATGTCAAGAGTGCATTTCTAAATGGTGTCATAGAAGAAGAAGTGTATGTCAAGCAACCTCCTGGATTTGAGGATATTAAATATCCTGACCATGTTTTTAAACTGAAGAAATCACTATATGGCTTGAAACAAGCTCCCAGAGCTTGGTATGATAGACTAAGTAATTTCTTAATCAAGAATGATTTTAAAAGAGGACAGGTTGATACTACACTCTTCAGAAGGACCCTTGGGAAAGATATTCTTGTTGTGCAAATATATGTTGATGATATAATATTTGGTTCTACTAATGCATCTCTTCGCAAGGAATTCTCTGAGTTAATGCAGGATGAATTTGAAATGAGCATGATGGGAGAGCTGAAGTTCTTCCTTGGCATTCAAATCAATCAATGCAAAGATGGAGTCTATGTTCATCAATCAAAGTACACAAAGGAGCTTCTGAAGAAGTTCAAACTTGAAGATTGTAAAGTGATGAACACTCCAATGCACCCTACGTGCACCTTGAGCAAAGAAGATGAAGGAGCTAAAGTAGATCAGAAGCTGTATAGAGGTATGATTGGTTCTTTGTTATACCTTACTGCATCTAGGCCAGATATTTTATTCAGTGTATGCTTGTGTGCAAGATTCCAATCAGATCCTAGAGAATCTCATATGACTGCTGTCAAGAGAATCTTCAGGTATTTGAAAGGAACAACTAATCTTGGACTCCTTTATATGAAATCCTTAGATTATAAGCTAATTGGATTCTGTGATGCTGATTATGCTGGTGATAGGATTGAAAGAAAGTCAACCAGTGGCAATTGTCAATTTCTGGGTGATAATCTTATATCCTGGGCTAGCAAAAGACAAACAACTATTGCTATGTCTACAGCAGAAGCAGAATACATTTCGGCTGCAAGTTGTTGTACACAACTACTTTGGATGAAACATCAGTTGGAAGATTATCAGATAACTGCTAACAGTATTCCCATTTATTGTGATAATACTGTTGCTATTTGTTTGTCTAAAAATCCAATTTTGCATTCAAGAGCTAAGCACATTGAAATCAAACACCATTTTATCAGAGATTATGTTCAAAAAGGAATTTTAGATATACAATTCATTGATACTGAAAATCAATGGGCTGATATATTTACTAAGCCTTTAACTGTTGAAAGATTTGATTTTATAAAGAAAAATTTGAACATGCACTACGTGTCTGATTAGATGTTTGCTTGCTCCTGAATAGGTTTTTAGGTTCTGAAGTTAGTTCAGAAGCAGTAGTCCATCAGAAGCTCTTTATTGAGGTTCTGAGGAAAACTTGCTTCTGATGATGACGTCAGCATCTGAAGTCCAGAAGCTGGATTTGTTGCTTCTGAATAGTTGAATTAGTGGAAACGTTGGGAGTTACCTTTTAAAAAGCAACTTCTGGCCCACTAACTTGGTAGTTACTCTGTGAACTTCTTACGTGGCCTGTATGTATTGGTGTATAACTAAAAAGGGCAATGATGATTTTAGCTTTGAAAGTACTTTTCACGCGCCCCCAATTTTGTCATTAATGATATGTTTGTTTGTCTCTTTTGAATTGCAATCGTTTTACTTTTAACACTTTGTCAATTCACACACTACTCACTCACAACAAACACATTTGCTCTCAAACTTCTTGCGAAGTAAGCGCATTCTCTCAACCTTAGAACCCTAAAATCTTCATCTTCTTCAAATCTTCGTCAATCATCAAATGGCATCATCAAGTTCGCAACGAGAAGATTCAGTATCTACTTTACGAATGGTCCCTGAATATGACTACAGAGGAAGAAGCATGAAATTGGAAGAATGGGATTTACAAGTTCAGATAGAGAATCCAGTGGATTTTGATTCTCTGGGTTTTCATAAGTGTTGGATCAGAAGCTATTTTGAAGAGCAAGGACTCATGCATTACTTCAAAATGTTGAATGGACCAACATACGAAGCTCTGGTAAGACACTTCTGGGTAAGAGCAAAATTTTACAACAGAGCGGCATCCCTTGCTGAGGAAAGTCAGATGGTGTTAATGTATCCTGAATTAGAAGGGAAAACAAGAAAAGAAATGGGTCTTGCGCCGTTTGTTGAGGATGAAATCAGATCAAGTATCTGCGGTATTCCAGTAAGAATTACTCAATGGCAGATAGAAGCTGTTCTTAAGGTTGAAGCGTCTGGATATTACTCTGGAATTGATCTTTCAAGTGCTGCTGAACAACGCATTTGGAAGGAAAGAGCTAACTTGGTTATATACAATTCTGAAAAGGAGAAGAAATATGCTGAATTAAACATGGAAACCAAGATGCTTCTGAAGATTCAGAATGAGGATTTGTTTCCGTGTGGTGATAATGAGAAACCAAATTTGGCTCAGAAGGTCTTTCTCCAGCACCTCATCAAGAAGGAAAAGGTGAATGTGCCCAAATACATGTTCAAGTACTTGGTAGAGTGTCTGAAACAGAGTCAGCTGCAAGATAAACCAAGGCCCTGGGTTCCTTATGGAAGACTCTTATCAGAGATATTCTATCAAGGAGGTGTCTTGGACAGTTTAAGCAGAGCTCAAGGCTACACCGATCAGATGCTGGATACAAAAACTGGAGCATTCATAAATGCTCAAACTCTCAAGAACATGAAGCTGATCAGCAAGGTCACCAAACTTAGAACTGATCTAAGTGAATCTCATGTTGTGTCTGATCTTATGAGGGATTTTCCACCCATCTGCAAGCAGGATCCTATTGAAGTACAAATGAGGTACATCAAGGAACACTATGTGGCAACCAAAGAGGTCATCAGGTTGGATGAGGTACCTGAGGAAATGTATGGTGGTACTGTGCCTCTGGCAAAAAGCAGAAGTGTTAAGAGGAAAGTGACCAAAGAAGAGTATCTGAAGGTTGAAGAATCTGCTAAGAAGGCAAGACCTGCGTCTGTCAAGCTTAAGATTGGTGGTTCTGCAATGCCATCAATTGAAGAGGTAGCTGAAGACAACAACTCTTGTGTAGTCCTAAGTTCTGGTATTGCTCCTGTACAACCAGCTATACCAAAGAGGAAGAGGAAGCCAGCCTTGAGGAGGACCAAGGATTTTCCTCATATCACCATGACGGCTCAAGCTGCTTCTGATTTGGAGTTAAAGGACTTACAAGGGAAGAAGGCAGCAGCTGAAAAAGTCTTGGAAATTGCTGCTGAGCTACAAGAGTCTGTAGTTTCAGAAGCCAAGCAACTGATGCTGATGACCAGTGAGTCTGCTAAAGAGGATTCTGATCCTGAACCAGAGAAGGTAATTAATATATCATCAGATTCCGCATCCTCATCATTATCAGATTCTGATGATTCTGATGATGATATACCCTTAGCTCAACTTTTTCAAAAACCAGTAAAAAGCCAGTCAACATCAACCAAAACCAACAAAAAGCCCTCTCAGTCAACTACTTATGAACCAGTTGGTCACATAATTAATGAGAAGTTGGCTGAAATGGCTGAGCAGAGAGAAAGAGTCATTGATACTATCTTTCGCCTTAACCCTCAACCCCTTAACATTCAACCTCTCAACATGATTCCTCCAGAAAATGTTGAGTCCACCTCAGATAAAGCCTCTGAAAGAACTCCAGAAGCAGCTGCTTCTGAAAATGTTGTTTCAGAAAACCCCCATCAACACACACCTGAACCACATAAACCCTCAACACCCCCACAATCACCAACAGCTACCATTGACCCCCAACTCAACACTCAAACATCAACTTCACCACAACAACCACCAACTGAAACTGAAACCCAACCAGAGCACATTGAACCCCAACCAACTCCCATGGATATTGACAACTCTCAAGTCAATGTCCAAGACCTAACCTCTACCGCACACATTGCTTCTGACCAGCCATCAACCTCAACCCCAACTCAACACATCACCATTCCAATTTCTAGCCCTGTTCAAGACCTTGAACTTAGTGATTCTGATCCTGAAATTCTTGAACAACCACCCACAAACATCCTGGAATCTGGATATTTTGATGCTTAGCTACTCTCTATTCTCTCTCAAATGCATAATCTGGTGGATCAAAGGAGGACAATTGATCTCACCAACGCATATGAAGACTCCTGGACATCACTTCAGAACCGGGCAACTGAGCTCATTGAAAACATAAAGGTTAAGTGCATCAGAGTCAAGCAAGCTTCAGTCAGAAGGCTTATGGAAAATCTGAATCAGAGTCTCAGAGTTAGAAATCCTACACTGCTCCTGGCAAACCAGCCTTTCTTCTTAGAAATGGACTACTTGACCAGAGAAGCAAGGTTGTGTAAGCTTCTGAAGAAACAGATGGCACAGCAGCAGCAAGAGGCTAGAGAAAGGGAACAAGCTCTTCTCCAAAGGCAACAATTTCTTGAAGAACAGTTGCAGAAGAAAATTGAAGAAATGGAGAAGATGAAGAAACAACAACAAACCAACCCTTAGATGCACACCTTAGTGTTATCTTTTGTTTGTTGTTTGTTTTAAATTCTTAGTCCTTGCTTCTGAAACCATCTTTTTTTTTTTCTTTCTGAATGCTTAATGGTTCTGACTGCTTAGCTACTTCTGATTTATGTATAATGCCTGAATATTCTTGTTCATTTACATTGTTCTGATTGACTTAGTTATTTTCCTATTTATACTCTCTTCATGTTTGAAGTTTTTTTTTTCTCAAATCTTTTTGTCTGTTATGCTTATTTTTTTTCTTTTTGATAATGACAAAAGGGGGAGTATATGTGTGACAAGTATTTAAAGGCTCTGAGCCCCATTAAGGGAATTTGAATTTTTTGAAAAACTTCTATCATTTTTTTTTACCTTATTGGTATAAGCTATGAACGAAAGAAGGAGTATCAAAATTCAAGTAAAATTAATTGAACCATTCTTCTTATCTCCTAATTAATTCTTTCAATGATTCATTCTTTAAAGCTCTGATAATTTTATTGTGCGAAAAATGAATTTAATTAACCTGGATAGAACTTAGGGGGAGCTTACAAACCTCACCTTAAAGACTATCAGACTCAGGGGGAGTTTGAGCTTACAAACCTCAGAACCCCAAAGTCAACTTGTTAATTAGATTAACAACAATTGATCAATTTTTAAATACTTTTGTTTGTCATCATCAAAAAGGGGGAGATTGTTGGAACAAAATGTGTTTAACAATGAACCTTAGAAAGTTTTGATGATAACAAGGTATTAAAAATTGTAAATTGGACTAGCTAATATTTGTTCAAGTGTACAGGACCACAGTTAAAAAAAAATTACATCATTGATTGGTTCTGAATGAGCAAATAAAGAGCAAAAGAAAATGAAGCTTAGATGATTCTGAAGGCAAAGCGCTCCTGAAGTCAAGCTGCTCCTGAAGAAATAACGCTCCTGAAGTAAAGCCGCTCCTGAAGAATAGTGCTTCTGAAGACAAGAGGTCCAGAAGCCACATCATCAGAAGCTGAAGAAGCTGCACCATCAGAAGCTGCAGAAGTTGCTTCATCAGAAGCTGCATCATCAGAAGCTGCCTCATCAGAAGCTATTTCACCAGAAGCTGAATATCAACTGGATTTGCAAAGATTCAAGAATTGAAGAATTATCACTGCAAAAGCTGTCTATTGGATTCGAAAATGCTACAAAGGATTAGTGGAATTTTGCAACGGTCATTTCAAAGGTGTTTGAAGGCATGTGCTTGCAATTTGGACGAAAGCGTTGACATTTGTACGAATTGTACAACCACGTTCTTCACTACTCTGTTTTGTGTCCACGCTACAAGACAAGAAAACAACTCCAGAATACGGCTTCGCCTGCATAGATGTTCCTTTGGATAAGGAATGGATTTCAAATTAGTTCTTCATAGGACAACAACCAAATCAGGCAAAAGATCAAAGGTGAAAGATCAAGCTTCAACAACGACTCTTTGGGTGCTGGCAATTTCACAACGTCTCTTTCACACCTCTATATAAAGGAGTGAAGACCTAGAGATTTGGTAATGCAAGAACGCTGAACGAAAGACTCATAACATTTTTACAAGTGCCAAACCTCTGCTGAAATTGTTCTGCATTCACTTAGAATTTCTGTGTCTCAAAGTCATATCTTAGAAATTCTTAAGTCCATTGAGTCTGTATCTGATTTGTATTGTGAGCACCTCTGATTGTATATCAAGTGTTCAACCTTAAACAATTTTCTGTGTAATTTTGTTTAGTTAGGAAGTCTCTTGCAGTTATGCTTGAGCAGGAAGTCTCTTGATTGTGTTCTTGAGCAAAGGAAGTCTCTAGCTTGTGTGCTTGAGCAAAGGAAGTCTCTTGCTTGTGTGCTTGAGCAATTGTAATCAGATATTACTCTTAGTGAAATCTCCTTGGAAGTGCAAGGGGGACTGGACTACTTCCGGTTTGTGGAAGGAACCAGTATAATTGCTTTGTGTCGTTCTTCTTCTCTCTCTCTGTTTTATTCCGCTGCATTTAGATTCTGATTATCACTTCAGAAGCTGTCTCACTTAGCTTCTGATCAGTGTGTTCAGTTTTTAGGAGAAACGAAGAATTTTTCAAAACACAATTCAACCCCCCCTTCTTGTGTTTTTCTCACCTTCAGAGTCAACCCAAAGGCCAATGAAAGCTAACATCCATACCTAAGCTCAATTCAGAACAGAAATGGGTGGAAAAGATGAAAACAAAGCGCACGAACTGGCTTTGAAAGTGCATGGACTGTGTGTTTCTCCCTGGAACCAGAAAGTGCAGACCGTGTGTAACACCCATGACGTGGCTTTCGATATCCCGCCAGTTGGATACGAAAGGTTCCCGCCAGTTGGAATGGGCACTATCCGTAAGGATGACCCCACGTTAATAAGAGGAACCGAATCACATCGGAATGAGAGTGATCCAGAGGCCGTGTAGGTATGGGACTACATGGTTGAAGGAAGGCTTATAAGAATTGTTAGGTACTACCCATATCAACAAGATGCATCTTCTTTTCGGTAGCTCATTCCATAAGAACGCCACAGTTAAGCGTGCTTGACTTGGAGCAATTTTGGGATGGGTGACCTACCGGGAAGTTTCCCGGTAAGCGTGCGAGTGAGGACAAAATACGCTGAAAAGACTCGTGTTGGTTTGTGGGGTTAGTCGGCAATCCTAAAAGCAGTCTGGGATGTTACAATTTGGTATCAGAGCATACCTCTCCTAGTGCCCATTCCAACTGGCGGGAACCTTTCGTATCCAACTGGCGGGATATCGAAAGCCACGTCATGGGTGTTACATGCCCACCAGCTTCCGCCTAGTTCGTCCCCGAACCACACCGTACTAGGAGAGGTATGCTCTGATACCAAATTGTAACATCCCAGACTGCTTTTAGGATTGCCGACTAACCCCACAAACCAACACGAGTCTTTTCAGCGTATTTTGTCCTCACTCGCACGCTTAACTGTGGAGTTCTTATGGAATGAGCTACCGAAAAGAAGATGCATCTTGTTGATATGGGTAGTACATAACAATTCTTATAAGCCTTCCTTCAACCATGTAGTCCCATACCTACACGGCCTCTGGATCCCTCTCATTCCGATGTGATTCGGTTCCTCTTATTAACGTGGGGTCATCCTTACGGATAGTGCCCATTCCAACTGGCGGGAACCTTTCGTATCCAACTGGCGGGATATCGAAAGCCACGTCATGGGTGTTACATGCCCACCAGCTTCCGCCTGGTTCGTCCCCGAACCACACCGTATCCGTAAGGATGACCCCACGTTAATAAGAGGAACAGAATCACATCGGAATGAGAGGGATCCAGAGGCCATGTAGGTATGGGACTACATGGTTGAAGGAAGGCTTATAAGAATTGTTAGGTACTACCCATATCAACAAGATGCATCTTCTTTTCGGTAGCTCATTCCATAAGAACTCCACAGTGTGCTTGACTTGGAGCAATTTTGGGATGGGTGACCTACCGGGAAGTTTCCCGGTAAGCGTGCGAGTGAGGACAAAATACGCTGAAAAGACTCGTGTTGGTTTGTGGGGTTAGTCGGCAATCCTAAAAGCAGTCTGGCGTTTCTAAACTTGGAACTTGAAAAGTGCACGATCTCAAGCCCATACCATGAGTTTTTGCTGTCAGTTGGAGCTGTTACAAAACCCTTTGATTTTCTGTCATAAAGCTTGTAAAAACGAGTTTGATGTCTTGTCTTGAGGTTCTAGACTATAAATAGGCCCTCCATCATACCTTGTAATCATCTTGGAATGCTTGTAAACTTCATATAGTGAGATCAAAGTTCTACATTTTGTTCTAAGTTCATTTTCTTTACTTTTTATTCACTTTTACATTCTTGTTGTTTACTTTTCCTGTTCTTTACAATTACAACAATTTACATTCAGTCATTTACAAGTTATTTTCTACTTAAATCTTATGTCTACTATGATATGAGTGAGTAGACCTTTTAGTCTTCGGATTGTTGGAATAGTCAAATGACTTAATCCTATTCAAACCAAGTCTAAATATTTTTCTTGTTTAAATTCTATTTACTAATCTAATCTCATAGCTTTCAAACTCAGTAACAAGCGTTAAACGAAGGACCGAAAGGTGAAGTTTAATGGTTGTTATTTCATCATTTTAAATATCAAACGAAGGACCGAAATGTGAAGTTTGATATTGGAACAAATGAGATTGGACAAGACTACATAAAACTTGATGGGAACACCCCATATGAATAGTTTTATGAAGTATTGAGGCAATAAGAGTCGCACTTAAAGGATCTCAATAATAATCAACCATGACAATAAGTTTGGTTGTTATTGAGATACATTTATGTATTCCGAAAGGAAACATGAAATACCTAAGAGATTCTTGCTTTTAGAAAAGAATTTAACTTAAAGATGGAGAAATAGATTTGGAATGTTTATGATTATGCATTAACATGAAACCAATGATGCATGATGCCTTTTAATCTAAATCTTAAGAAAGCAATTATAAAACCAACCAACTTCATCTTTTCAGCTAATCAAAACTAAAAACAAAATCGGTAATTACATTAACTCTCTGTGGATCGATAATCTTTTACAACACGATAGAACCGTGCACTTGCGAATTCGTATCAAGTTTCTGATCGAAGTGCACGACATCGGCACTAAAAACTTGATACGAATCCGCAAGTATACGGCTCTATCGAGTAGTAAAAGATTATCAATCCACAGAGAGCTATATGTAATTACCAATCTTGTTTTTTGTTTTGATTAGCTGAAAAGATCAAGTTGGTTGACTTCATAATTGCTTTGTCAAAATTCAGATTAAAAAGCGTCATGAGATCGTTGGTTTCATCAAAATGTCAAATCATAAACATTTCAAATCCATTTCTCTATCTTATGTTAAATTCTTTTCTAAAAGCAAAATTCTCTTAGCTAATTTATGTTTCTCTCTCGAAATACATAAATGTATCTCAATAACAACTAAATCTGGTCGCACAAATCTTATTGCCTCAAGACATCACAAGAACTTTGGTAAAAAAAAAAAAAAAAGACTTCATAAAACCAAGCATTTGGGTTAAACCTTCACCTTTCTGTCCTTCATTTAATACTTGTTACCGAGTTTAAAAACAATGAGATTAGATTAGGAAATAGAATTTAAACAAAATAGATATATAGTCTTGGTTTGAATAGGATTAAATCATTAGACTATTCCAACAATCCCAAGACTAGAAGGTCTACTCACTCTTGATCATAGTAAACAAAAGATTAAAGTAGAAAGGCATAGAAATAAATTGCATAATTGTAAATGACTGGATGTAAATTGCTGAAATTGTAAAGAAGATAAAAGTAAATAGCAAGAATGTAAAAGTGTAGAAAAAGTAAAGAAAATGAACTTAGAACAAAATGTAGAACTTTGATTTCACTATATGAAGTTTACAAGCATTCCAAGATGATTATAAGTCCGATGGAGGACCTATTTATAGCCTAGAACCTCAAGACAAGACATTAAACTCGATTTTATAGGCTTTAAAACAAAGAAAATCAAAGGGTTTTGTAAGAGCTCTAGCTGATAGAAAAAACACATGGTATGGGCTATAAATGCCAAAAATTGTGCGTAATTCTTTCGAAAGTGAAAATATTCAAGCGGACATAATTGTTGAGGTATTAAAATACCAACAAAATCCATGAGAAAAAAAATGAAAATGCATATAAATTCATCGAACTCTCTCCTCCTACGTGAGACTTGATATTGAGTGACCGACTCTGTTTCATCAACATTATATCCTTTGTAAATTTGGTCTAACACAATACGAATACAGAGCAAACGGCAGAGAAATATAAGAGTCTAACTAAGCTAGGAAGAGGAGGGATGAAGAGGATGTGGTAGTGTCAATTTTGAACAGGTCAAAATTGACACTTGCAAAATGGAGTAAAGTTAGAGATGTGGAAGTGTCGCAACTAGTCAAATGTTAGGGATCAAAAGTGCGTTTAAACCTTTTTTTTTTTTTTTACGAGAAAAGGGATCATATTTCCAAAATCACAAAACATACGCTTTAAGACCTAAAGCATAAATACATGTGTAGCAACTAACAAGTACTAATATATTTAGAAACAACACATGCAAAAGTAATTTTAGAAGCAGTAGTAGCAGCATCAAATAATATCAACTTCCTTGATCATAATGGTTAAGCACTTCAGTATAAATGGTAAGACAATTTTACTTTCCGCTCTTCTATTTTCAACTGTCGTTTATTGTTGTTCTCAACTTCATCCTTCTAATTTCTTCCAATGTTTTTCATTTGTTTCGATTTTCTTCTAAGCAATTTCAATCACATTGATTTGGCTATATGTATAGAGTTTTCAATTTAATTTCTTTCCTGAAAATTTTGATAGCAATTTCTCCTACAAATCTAAATATTTACTCGCCAAATATTCGTTCGTTAGAAAGAAAAAAAGGAAAAATTAGGATTCAACAACACTACTGTTAGATTCAGAGAGATGAAAAAATAGAGAACTTAAAGACTAAGAAGGAAATCGCTGAAGTCAACTGTTCGTGACTTATAGCATGTCTGTTTGTTAAGTAGTATATCATTAACGTGTAGATGCAAAATGAAAAGATACACAATTATAAACACTTTTTCTTCTCTTGATAATGGCGCGTCATCGAGGTCAAAGTTGAAACCTCAGAGCGCTTTTTAAAAACAGAAGGGGAAAGGAGAAGAGGTGTTTATAAGTGCAGATCTATTCCTTTTGCAGTCCAAGTGAAGTATACGACTCAACAAACAAACATGGGACAAGTCATGAACGACTGACTTTAGCGATTTCCTTCTTTGTCTTTTTAGTATAAGCACTCTTTTTTTCATCCCTGAATTTAACACTAATATTATTCATCCTAATTTTTCATTTTCTTTCTATTGAATGAATGAATAAATGGGGGGTGAATGTGGTATCAAAATTTTTCGGGAATGAATTGAATTAAGTTGAGTATTCTATATAAACGAAATAAGTGAGATATTATTGCATACATATAAACGAAACAATCTGAAGAAACATTGGAAGATAATAAAGTTGAGAACAACAATAATGATTGAATTTCGAAAAGAGAAGAAGAGTAGAGAGTAAAATAGACTTACATGAGAAAAAATAAAATTTAAAAGAACATATAAAAGAGGTTGTTTGTTTCTCCAAGAGAGGAATGAGAATGTCTATATGGCAGTGGTGAAGTTTTCATCCCTTTTTAGATTACTACCTTATTTCAAAATGCCATAGAGCTTAAACCCATAAATCAAACAAGATTTATATATGAAAGAGAAAGGGAAGAGGCTTAAGAATTAATAAAACAGCCGAAAACAATTGGGAATTATGTCAATTCGACAACATATCTTGAGTAACAGAGAAACTGTTTTCATTTGCAATATAATTGAAATGCAAGGATTGTAACCTGTTCAGTGTGACAGATGAAGATAGGGAGTTTGCACATCACCTAAACAAATACTTTCAATTTAATTTCATTCCTGAAATTTTTTATCGGAATATCTCTCTACGAATCTGAATATACACACGCCATTTATTCATTCATTAGAAAGAAAAAAAGAAAAATTAGGATTCAACAACACTGCTGTTAGATTCAGTGAGATGAAAAAATAGAGAACTTAAAGACTAAGAAGGAAATCGCTGAAGTCAACTGTTCGTGACTTATAGCATGTCTGTTTGTTAAGTAGTATACCATTCACTTGGAGATGCAAAATGAAGAGATACAAAACTCTAAACACTTCTTCTTCCCTTTGTAATGGCGCGTCACGGTGGCCTTTTTCAAAACAGAAGAAGGGGTCCAAACTTTTAAGGGCAACGGCATCATTTATACTTAAAGGGAAAGGAGAAGAGATGTTTATAAGTGCATATCTATTCCTTTTTCCAATCCAAGTGAATGGTATAGTACTCAACAAGCAAACATGGACAAGTCATGAATAGCCAACTTTAGGGATTTCTTCTTAGTCTTTGTAGTATTCTATTTTTTTCATCCCTGAATTTAACACCAATGTTATTGATCCTAATTTTTCATTTTCTTTCTATTGACTATTGAATGAATGAATAAATGGCGCGTGAATGAGAAATTGGTATCAAAATGTTCGGGAATGAATGGAATTAAGTTGAGTATTGTACATATAAAGGAAACAATGAGATTGAAATTGCAGAAAAGAAAATGGAAAGAAACAAAAACATTGGAAGAGAATGAAGTTGAGAACAACAATAATGATTGAATGGAAAAGAGAATAAGAGCCTATGAAGCACGGATACGGACACGGACACGGGACACGACACGGACACTGACACTGACACGCCGACACAGCTAATAATTTGAAAAAATCACATAATTCAGTGTAATTACAAGTGTCGGTGTCGGACACGACACGTGTCCGACACTGGGACACGCCTAATCCGAGGAGTGTCCGTGCTTCATAGATAAGAGCAGAGAGTTAAATGGACTTACCTGAGAAAAAATAAAATTTAAAATACTTCTATTCTATTCAACCTAAAAGATGTTTGTTTGGTTCTCCAAGAGAGTAATAAGTGAGTGTCTTGAACTTTTGTTACTTCTATTCTATTCATCATGTGAACTTTTCATACTTCTACTCTCTGACCATCCCTTTATAGATTTTTCATAAATTCTAAATTGGTAATATCAGACGGTTAATTTTAATTAAAGCTAGACTAAGAAGGGAGACAAGGAATTAGCAACTACAAAAAAAAAGCAGTAACTGCTTCATTATTTCATGATTTATTTCACTTCTTTGAAATCATGATTTATTTACAACAAGAAATATTTCATGTTCCCTCGTCAACACATAAGATTGACATATTTCATGTTCCCTCGTCAACACAACAAGAAATATTTCTTTGAAATCATGATTGACATAAGATTACTGCCTTATTTCAGAAAAAGGTCGTTTACGACATAAGATTGACATCAACACCTTCCAAAAATTATATGATACGTAAAAGCCATAAATACAATAAAACAGCAACAAACAATAAAAATGCATGTGAGGTGTGTTACCTGTTAAGAGCGTTGCGGCAGTGGCAAGGGCATCGGTAGGTTCGGCTGTTAGGTTAAGATAGCTATCACAAGGTGATCATTGAATCAGATTCAGAAACGATCATCAAAGCGATATGGAGAATAACTATCAAAAGGTTATTGAATCGGATTAGGGTTCATGATCGTTTCTTATTGGAACCCTGTCGGCTGGTTCTTTTTGCGTTTGTTAAAAGAACATAAATAACCTAACAATTTGAATTTCTTATTTTACTCCGTTTGACTTATATAATCCCAACAATTTTATAGTGCAATTCTGTACAAAAATTTAGAACAATTATAAGTTTTCCTAGTCACTCCAATTTTTGTTTTTGGATTTCCAAACAGTTGTATTTTGGTTTTCCAAATTCTATTTTGATACTAGGCCGAGTTACGACTAGGTCGCTATTTTTAAGACGTGCTACAACAACCGTACGTCAACTGCAACCGTTCGAGTATTTCTAAGACCACTCTTTTTATACATAAACCAATATGGTACTGTCATCATTCTATTATGGTGCTGAGACTGCTCAAACAAGGTGTTACCTGTAATACCCATACTAGACGTATCTAGAAAGTCTAACATGTGCATTAGTTTAGTACTGGATACATTAAAAATTTACAACAATAAAACTTTGAGTGAATATAATACACAACAATGGGCGTTCGTACAATGATAATACAACTCAACTTTTCTAAAGTATAATAAATGCATCCTTAAAAATCCACATCATCCAGCAGCGGGTACGAACGAACACTTGTCGCATCATCCATTCGGCTACTAGCTTGCTAATCCATCTTGATATCTGAAACAAATAAGGATTGGGATGAGACATAATGTCTCAGTGAGTTCCACCTAACCCTAGGCTATAGGTAACCTCGGGGAAAACCTACGGTCACCACGTGTCTACAATACAACCTGCCGGTTGATTATACGTGTGTGGGCACTTGGTTTCCTAGACGGTCGTGCATACTAGGCCGTCACAGGCTCTTCTTAACTTGTTATAGGCTTCACTTCTATATGTGTCATGGCGGTCAAGGGGAATCTAAAACCGCAATGCCAAGATACTCTCTACGTATCGAGGCCTACGCATAACATAATCATGACACGACTCTAAACTGGACGATTAGGGGAAACCTAAGATTGTCACCGGCATAACTTTCTCTGTTTGTTTCTACTTACTTGAATACGTTGTATCTAACAACATATCATATCTTATCACAAAGGTGATTCTTACTATCTTACTAGTTCTTGACGATCTACGTCAAGGCTCTATGAAATAACGTACACATGCTCAATAATATGCATAGCTAAATTCATTGATTATGTTAGCATTTAACAAACAAACATTATCTGAGTTCATTTTACGGATTAGTCCCGGGTGGAGTAACCCCAGGAGTTAATCCCTTACTACCGGTGAAATGCCTAGCTATGGCATACCGGACTCCCTCAGTGGCGTGCGGGTCCCTTACGGCTTGCCCGTTCCCCTCGGAGAACCCCTTGAATGCATCCTACGAAGGATTACAAGAGACACGACACCTACTCTTACTTAATGGTCTTGACCATATATGATTCTTGTCTTATAACTTGCTTAAACTTTCTTGTGAATATGATATTAATCGCATCACATCTTTAACAAAATCTTGGTCTTATGCATGTATGAAGGTTAAACCTAATCATACTATCTCTTTTACCTCGGATCCTTAAACGATCCCACTAGATATAACTATATGCTTACTTAACTTACTTCGTGAATAGATATCTAATCGATTCACGTCTTGCCATACACGTATGACACTTAACTCCTATACGAAGATAATATTCTAAATCACTTCGCGTCTTATCAAGCATATCACTAATACACATCATTATATTTCTTGACAAACTATGTTAAGGCTTTACTTTCATTCCCTTACTTAATGATTAACTTGCTACCCGATTCTTGTCGTACTATTCTCTCACTTCCCATGCTATATTAACTTGTCAAATAATTGATTCTTTCTCAAGAAAACTTTGCCAAATATTATCAAATAGGACCTTGGTTTGAGGGGTTTACTTCTATTAAAAGATTACTCAAAGAAAACCGTTCGGAAAAATGCCAAAGCTGTCGGAAGCGAGCGAAACGTGTGTGACCACACAGTCTGCTCGCCATGGCGAGCAACTTTACTGGGAAGCTGAGTACCTACTTGCCATGGCGATTAGGAGGCGAGCAGATCATGTGTTCTGTTGCTTCTGCTGCAGTGGCGAGTAATAGCTCGCCACGGCGAGTTATGACAGTCCAGAACACCTAAAAATGATGTTTTTGACCCCAAAACCTCAAAACCAAGTGTCTCTATGCATTTTATGACTCTAGTGGTCATAGAAAACCTATAAAACATCTTTATAGCAAGTATTCACATGGTTAGCAAGCATGGCATGAAAAGGGGTAACTAAACTCTTATGTAAAAACCCTAGAAATCATAGTTATCTTACGCAAGTAAAACACATAATCCCAAAGGTGGAGAACTAACTAAGGAACTCACCTAATCAAGATTTCGTAGCAGCTCCAAGTCCCAAGCTTAAGCAACCAAAACCCTAGTTCATGATCAAATCAACTTCAAATCATCTTTCTCTTCAACTCTTGGCCATAAAGAAACCATAACAAGCACAAGCTCAAACTTCAAACATCACCTTCACTCAAACCCTAACTTCTTGAATCCATTCTTGAGAGGAGAAAGAAAGAGAAGTCAAACTTAAAACAAGCTTCCATATGCTTACGATGTCTTGAACAACATAGGTTAAAGCCTTACCATTAGAGGAAGAAGATTTGATGAACCTTTGGGGTGGGGAGAGAAGAGAGAAGGGAGAGAAAAATTCTTTCTCTAACCCTAGAGAGAGAAAGCAAACCAAAAATGAATAATTTTGGGAACAAAACCAAATAAATATCCTTTGGCGTGCAATTACCAATATGCCCCTGCCTCAAGCGTGTTTAAAACGACACTGATACTTAACCCGTATTAAGCTGTCATTATGTAATAATATTTCCATCTTACTTACATTCTACCCCCTTAAAAAATTTTCGTCCTCGAAATTTAGAAACCATCTACCAATCTCTGAGACTAAACTTGTCTTCTTCAATTTCAGTTAAATAATATCTGATCATTTTCCACTTCAAAGAGTTCGAAGGATACTTCCTTATCAAAGATATAACTCATTCTATTTCTTTATCCACATACAACGAATCTAGCCTCTTCAATCTTTATGCCTTACTCAAAATCACAGACTATCTTAGAACATTGGGATCAAAACTTACCTTTGTCACAAGTGGATTGGCTGTCTCGGATCCATTCCTTCTCTACTTAGCATGAACCAATCATATAAGTAACCATACACTAACTGAAACACTCAGGATTCGCCTTTAAACTGGGGTCCTAATGGAATCCAGGTTTGCCCTGCAGTGCTTACTTGCATCTAAAACATCTTATCATGCATACATAATCTTTCTTACCGCACCTTGCAACTTATGCTCCTTACTTATGTTACTTATCTTGATGATTCTACAAATCTCTTGTCTCTTTTCATAGTCTTGAGAAACCTTTCTATCTTTTCACAAACTCTTTGCACCCGAATCCATGGGTAACTCGTCTAACTTGGCTTGGGGAGGCGAATCAATTACCCCGATTCATCTGAAAATCTATTAACCAATCTTGCGGATCACATGCTCTTAAAACTTTCTTCTAAGTCCTTTTGCACTTGCATTGAACACTCTTAGCACAAATCTTTGCATCCCGATGACTCTAGTCTTCCTTGTCTTACTAAAGTGGAGATACGTCCTCTTTATTTTTACCTTAATCAATATTGACTGTATAAGCATCAATACTTACTTATCATAACAAGTACTCCTTGCTTGTCTCATAATACTTCTCATGAAAACTGCATTACTATCTCGAACATTCCTCATGGAGATTCTTACTACCAAACTCCATGTTCCATGGTTACTACTCACGACTTTACTGATTAACTTCCGTTGCGCTACTCTGATTCCCACCGGTTAGCTTTAACCAATATTCTAATCTGTTAGGACAAGTGAACTTCACACTCCTTCTATCAATACTTAATATCTTCTTAAACTCTCCTCAAGACTTTCCTTGTTGTAAACACGTCGCGACTTTTCACTTACCACTGCCAGTAAGGTTAAAACTCACGATAAACTAATCGCATACTCATAATACTTTACTTGGGGATAGACCTTACGTTCTTGCTAGTTGAGTTCACTTTCTGATATATACATATCATACTTGAACTTGTTTCCGAGCAAATCTCAAATTCCCATAGTAGTCTCATCTTGCACTTGGACACACATTCCTCAAACATCTAACCTTGTATCTTAGCATTCCCGCATACTATATTTTGCTTAATTATACCAATGCTTGCTCGTTGATTTTTCTTTCAAAGAAAACTTCAGAATTTAGCACACAGGTCATTGACGTTGATGATTTTCCACTTTATATATATATATATATATATATATATATATATAAATATACAGAACCTAGGCCCCAGTCGTTACTCTAAAATCACAGAACGAGTCGATAACACATATGTGTCATCAAATCTTAGTTCTAGTGAATTTAGCTCACTCTATGCGAGTCGTAACGGACCGGTACCTACAAAATTTCATTTTGATTTCAAAAATGTCAACTTCAACCACCCATACGCGTATATCTTTCTAAAAACATGTAAACTTCATGATTCAACATCATAACAAGCCTTAGCAAATCACTCAGGCAAAACATAGGTTCGAGGGGTACTCAAAACTCCGCAAAATCCAAGAACCTTGTGATTTCACATAAGTCTTCACCACTTTATCTTCTTACTTCATGTCTTCACATCCACGACGTCCATTCCAATTACCGGAACATCTAAACTCTTGACACATTAACTTCCAAAGTTACCTTAAACCGAATCGATTTCGTTAATGATTGTCCATGCCTTTTCCTTTGAAAACTTTAGGATGTGATATGCATTTGTCACTTGATGTTATATAGGTTTTTGTCTCATAAAAGATTGTTAAGAGAACTCCCCAATAGTCACTGCAGACCCTAGAAAGGAACTGACAGTTTTTTGGAAAAACAGAAAATTCCGCCCCAGGTTCGCTATTGGCGAGTTCCTTCAGCTCAATTTTCCTAAAAAAAAAAGCATTCTTTGCATGAGAATTCTTATTTCTCAAGTAATCCAATGCATATCATTTATTCCCAACATCATAAAATATTCTATAAAATATACATGACAACATCAACTTAATTCGATACAATTCTTGATACGTCGATAATTAATGCCTTAGTCCTGATAACATAAAACTTTCACTTAAATCCTTCACTTCCTCCACTACGAGTAACTTACCTCATAACATTACCGCGTAATGCAACTTTCCGAACACTAGAATCCTGTCCACTCTGAACATACAAGTCCATAACTTCAATCGCAGATGCTATTCCTGAGAGTCTACTAATTCCGTCAACATATGTCGACTTCTTCCTATCTTGTAGCCTTGCAGTTACGTTCCAGAATACAGTTCATTTCTATACATCAAACCCGTTCCAACACGACTCTTACCGAAGCTTCAAGTCATACTTAGATATTTCTTAATTCTTCACTTACTCGTATACGAAGTATTACTAACATGTTACCCAACGCTGTCGGAACGTCCCTTCTTAACATTGCCTTACATTCCCGGAGGATCCATACTTCTACTTGCTTAGTTCACCGGCCACCTACTGGCACGATCAAATTCTTACTAATACTCATTTCGAGTTCTTTCTTCTGAATTCACACTTTCTAGTGCATCTTCATCCCATACTTCGTTCCTCCAGGGTCCTATTCAGCTCTCAGGCATCCGTTCTAATCGTCGAATGCTAAATTGAGTTGATCAGGCTCAACAAACAACAACAACTAGAACATTTACCCGGAACCCAATGGTCCTGCAACCTTTGTTGTAACTTAATGACCTAAGGCACAGTCTGAATCGACCTGCTCTGATACCAAATGTAATACCCATACTAGACGTATCTTGAAAGTCTAGCATGTGCATTAGTTTAGTACTGGATACATTAAAAATTTACAACAATAAAACTTCGAGTGAATATAATACACAACAATGGGCGTTCATACAATAATAATACAACTCAACTTTTCTAAAGTATAATAAATGCATCCTTAAAAATCCACATCATCCAGCAGCGGGTACGAACGAACACTTGTCGCATCATCCATTCGGCTACTAGCTTGCTAATCCATCCTGATATCTGAAACAAATAAGGATTGGGATGAGACATAATGTCTCAGTGAGTTCCACCTAACACTAGGCTATAGGTAACCTTGGGTAAAACCTACGGTCACCACGTGTCTACAATACAACCTGCCGGTTGATTATACGTGTGTGGGGACTTGCTTTCCTAGACGGTCGTGCATACTAGGCCGTCACAGGCTCTTCTTAACTTGTTATAGGCTTCACTTCTATACGTGTCATGGCGGTCAAAGGGAATCTAAAACCGCAATGCCAAGATACTCTCTACGTATCGAGGCCTACGCATAACAAAATCATGACACGACTCTAAACTGGACGATTAGGGGAAACCTAAGATCGTCACCGGCATAACTTTCTCTATTTGCTTCTACTTACTTGAATACGTTGTATCTAACAACATATCATATCTTATCACAAAGGTGATTCTTGCTATCTTACTAGTTCTTGACGATCTACGTCAAGGCTCTATGAAATAACGTACACATGCTCAATAATATGCATAGCTAAATTCATTGATTATGTTAGCGTTTAAGAAACAAACATTATCTGAGTTCATTTTACGGATTAGTCCCGGGTGGAGTAAACCCAGGAGTTAATCCCTTATTACCGGTGAAATGCCTAGCTATCGCGTACCGGACTCCCTCAGTGGCGTGCGGGTCCCTTACGGCTTGCCCGTTCCCCTCGGAGAACCCCTTGAATCCATCCTAGGAAGGATTACAAGAGACACGACACCTACTCTTACTTAATGGTCTTGACCATATATGATTCTTGTCTTAAAACTTGCTTAAAATTTCTTGTGAATATGATATTAATCGCATCACATCTTTAACAAAATCTTGGTCTTATGCATGTATGAAGGTTAAACCTAATCATACTATCTCTTTTACCTCGGATCCTTAAACGATCCCACTAGAGGTAACTATATGCTTACTTAACTTACTTCGTGAATAGATATCTAATCGATTCACGTCTTGCCATACACGTATGACACTTAACTCCTATACGAAGATAATATTCTAAATCACTTCGCGTCTTATCAAGCATATCACTAATACATAGCATTCTATTTCTTGACAAACTATGTCAAGGCCCTACTTTCATTCCCTTAATTAATGATTAACTTGTTACCCGATTCTTGTCGTACTATTCTCTCATTTGCCATGCTATATTAACTTGTCAAATACTTACTTCTTTCTCAAGAAAACTTTGCCAAATATTATCAAATAGGACCTTGGTTGGAGGGGTTTACTTCTATTAAAAGATTGCTCAAAGAAAATCGTTCGAAAAAATGCCAAAGTTGCCAGAAGCGAGCGAACCGTGTGTGACCACACAGTCTGCTCGCCATGGCGAGCAACTTTACCGGGGAGGCGAGTACCTACTCGCCATGGCGAGTAGGAGGCAAGCAGATAATGTGTTCTGTTGCTTCTGCTCGCTGTGGCGTGTAATAGCTCACCACGGCGAGTTATGACAGTCCAGAACACCTAAAAATGATGTTTTTGACCCCAAAACCTCAAAACCAAGTGTCTCTATGCATTTTATGACTCTAGTGTTCATAGAAAACCTGTAAAACATCTTTATAACAAGTATTCACATGGTTAGCAAGCATGGCATGAAAAGGGGTAACTAAACTCTTATGTAAAAACCATAGAAATCATAGTTATCTTACACAAGTAAAACACATAATCCCAAAGGTGGAGAACCAACTAAGGAACTCACCTAATCAAGATTTCATAGCAGCTCCAAGTCCCAAGCTTAAGCAACCAAAACCATAGCTCTTGATCAAATCAACTTCAAATCCTCTTTCTCTTCAACTCTTGGCCATGAAGAAACCATAACAAGCACAAGCTCAAACTTCAAACATCACCTTCACTCAAACCCTAACTTCTTGAATCCATTCTTGAGAGGAGAAAGAAAGAGAAATCAAACTTAAAACAAGCTTCCATATGCTTATGATGTCTTGAACAACATAGGTTAAAGCCTTACCATTAGAGGAAGAAGATTTGATGAACCTTTGGGGTGGGGAGAGAAGAGAGAAGGGAGAGAAAAATTCTTTCTCTAACCCTAGAGAGAGAAAGCAAACCAAAAATGAATAATTTTGGGACCAAAACCAAATAAATATCCTTTGGCGTGCAATTACCAATATGCCCCTGCCTCAAGCGTGTTTAAAACGACACTGATACTTAACCCGTATTAAGCTGTCATTATGTAATAATATTTCCATCTTACTTACATTCTACCCCCTTAAAAAAATTTCGTCCTCGAAATTTCGAAACCATCTACCAATCTCTGAGACTAAACTTGTCTTCTTCAATTTCAGTTAAATAATATCTGATCATTTTCCACTTCAAAGAGTTCGAAGGATACTTCCTTATCAAAGATATAACTCATTCTCTTTCTTTATCCACATACAACGAATCTAGCCTCTTCAATGTTTATGCCTTACTCAAAATCACAGACTATCTTAGAACATTGGGATCAAAACTTACCTTTGTCACAAGTGGATTGGCTGTCTCGGATCCATTCCTTCTCTACTTAGCATGAACCAATCATATAAGTAACCTTACACTAACTGAAACACTCAGGATTCGCCTTTAAACTGGGGTCCTAATGGAATCCAGGTTTGCCCTGCAGTGCTTACTTGCATCTAAAACATCTTATCATGCATACATAATCTTTCTTACCGCACCTTGCAACTTATGCTCCTTACTTATGTTACTTATCTTGATGATTCTACAAATCTCTTGTCTCTTTTAATAGTCTTGAGAAACCTTTCTATCTCTTCACAAACTCTTTGCACCCGAATCCATGGGTAACTCGTCTAACTTGGCTTGGGGAGGCGAATCAATTACCCCGATTCATCTGAAAATCTATTAACCAATCTTGCGGATCACATGCTCTTAAAACTTTCTTCTAAGTCCTTTTGCACTTGCATTGAACACTCTTAGCACAAATCTGTGCATCCCGATGACTCTAGTCTTCCTTGTCTTACTAAAGTGGAGATACGCCCTCTTTATTTTTACCTTAATCAATATTGACTGTATAAGCATCAATACTTACTTATCATAACAAGTACTCCTTGCTTGTCTCATAATACTTCTCATGAAAACTGCATTACTATCTCGAACATTCCTCATGGAGATTCTTACTACCAAACTCCATGTTCCATGGTTACTACTCACAACTTTACTGATTAACTTCCGTTGCGCTACTCTGATTCCCACCGGTTAGCTTTAACCAATATTCTAATCTGTTAGGACAAGTGAACTTCACACTCCTTCTATCAATACTTAATATCTTCTTAAACTCTCCTCAAGACTTTCCTTGTTGTAAACACGTCGTGACTTTTCACTTACCACTGCCAGTATGGTTAAAACTCACGATAAACTTATCGCATACTCATAATACTCTACTTGGGGATAGACCTTACGTTCTAGCTAGTTGAGTTCACTTTCTGATATATACATATCATACTTGAACTTGTTTCTGAGCAAATCTCAAATTCCCATAGTAGTCTCATCTTGCACTTGGACACACATTCCTCAAACATCTAACCTTGCACCATAGCATTCCCGCATACTATATTTTGCTTAATTATACCAATGCTTGCTCGTTGATTTTTCTTTCAAAGAAAACTTCATAATTTAGCACACGGGTCATTGACGTTGATGATTTTCCACTTTATATATATATATATATATATATATATATATATATATATATAAATATACAGAACCTAGGCCCCAGTCGTTACTCTAAAATCACAGAACAAGTCGATAACACATATGTGTCATCAAATCTTAGTTCTAGTGAATTTAGCTCACTCTATGCGAGTCGTAACGGACCGGTAGCTACAAAATTTCATTTTGATTTCAAAAATGTCAACTTCAACCACCCATATGCGTATATCTTTCTAAAATCATGTAAACTT
The DNA here is from genome assembly GCF_051527215.1 of Medicago sativa. NCBI lineage: Eukaryota > Viridiplantae > Streptophyta > Magnoliopsida > Fabales > Fabaceae > Medicago > Medicago sativa. Next base: position 30,564,360 of record NC_140755.1, on the reverse strand, counting down.
CATGATTCAACATCATAACGAGCCTTAGCAAATCACTCAAGCAAAACATAGGTTCGAGGGGTACTCAAAACTCCGCAAAATCCAAGAACCTTGTGATTTCACATAAGTCTTCACAACTTTATCTTCTTACTTCATGTCTTCACATCCACGACGTCCATTCCAATTACCAGAACATCTAAACTCTTGACACATTAACTTCCAAATTTACCTTAAACCGAATCGATTTCGTTACTGATTGTCCATGCCATTTCCATTGAAAACTTTAGGATGTGAAATGCATTTGTCACTTGATGTTATATTGGTTTTTGTCTCATAAAAGATTGTGAAGACAACTCCCCAATAGTCACTGCAGACCCTAGAAACGAACTGACAGTTTTTTGGAAAAACAGAAAATTCCGCCCCAGGTTCGCTATTGGCGAGTTCCTTCAGCTCAATTTTCCTAAAAAAATGCATTCTTTGCATGAGAATTCTTATTTTTCAAGTAATCCAATGCATATCATTTATTCCCAACATCATAAAATATTCTATAAAATATACATGACAACATCAACTTAATTCGATACAATTCTTGATACGTCGGAAATTAATGCCTTAGTCCTGATAACATAAAACTTTCACTTAACTCCTTCACTTCCTCCACTACGAGTAACTTACCTCATAACATTACCGCGTAACGCAACTTTCCGAACACTAGAATCCTGTCCACTCTGAACATACAAGTCCATAACTTCAATCGCAGATGCTATTCCTGAGAGTCTACTAATTCCGTCAACATATGTCGACTTCTTCCTATCTTGTAGCCTTGCAGTTACGTTCCAGAATACAGTTCATTTCTATACATCAAACCCGTTCCAACACGACTCTTACCGAAGCTTCAGGTTATACTTAAATATTTCTTAATTCTTCACTTACGCGTATACGAAGTATTACTAACATCTTACCCAACGCTGTCGGAACGTCCCTTCTTAACATTGCCTTACATTCCCGGAGGATCCATACTTCTACTTGCTTAGTTAACCGGCCACCTACTGGCACGATCAACTTCTTACTAATACTTATTCCGAGTTCTTTCTTCTGTGTTCATACTTTCTAGTGCATCTTCATCCCATACTTCGTTCCTCCAGGGTCCTATTCAGCTCTCAGGCATCCGTTCTAATCGTCGACTGCTAAATTGAGTTGATCAGGCTCAACTAACAACAACAACTAGAACATTTACCCGGAACCCAATGGTCCCGCAACCTTTGTTGTAACTTAATGACCCAAGGCACAGTCTGAATCGACCTGCTCTGATACCAAATGTAATACCCATACTAGACGTATCTAGAAAGTCTAGCATGTGCATTAGTTTAGTACTTGATACATTAAAAATTTACAACAATAAAACTTCGAGTGAATATAATACACAACAATGGGCGTTTGTACAATGATAATACAACTCAACTTTTCTAAAGTATAATAAATGCATCCTTAAAAATCCACATCATCCAGCAGTGGGTACGAACGAACACTTGTCGCATCATCCATTCGGCTACTAGCTTGCTAATCCATCCTGATATCTGAAACAAATAAGGATTGGGATGAGACATAATGTCTTAGTGAGTTCCACCTAACCCTAGGCTATAGGTAACCTCGGGGAAAACCTACGGTCACCACGTGTTTACAATTCAACCTGCCGGTTGATTAGACGTGTGTGCGGACTTGCTTTCCTAGACTGTCGTGCATACTAGGCCGTCACAGGCTCTTCTTAACTTGTTATAGGCTTCACTTCTATACGTGTCATGGCGGTCAAGGGGAATCTAAAACCGCAATGCCAAGATACTCTCTACGTATCGAGGCCTACGCATAACATAATCATGACACGACTCTAAACCGGACGATTAGGGGAAACCTAAGATCGTCACCGGCATAACTTTCTCTATTTGCTTCTACTTACTTGAATACGTTGTATCTAACAACATATCATATCTTATCACAAAGGTGATTCTTGCTATCTTACTAGTTCTTGACGATCTACGTCAAGGCTCTATGAAATAACATACACATGCTCAATAATATGCATAGCTAAATTCATTGATTATGTTAGCGTTTAACAAACAAACATTATCTGAGTTCATTTTACGGATTAGTCCCGGGTGGAGTAACCCCGGGAGTTAATCCCTTACTACCGGTGAAATGCCTAGCTATGGCGTACCGGACTCCCTCAGTGGCGTGCGGGTCCCTTACGGCTTGCCCGTTCCCCTCGGAGAACCCCTTGAATCCATCCTAGAAAGGATTACAAGAGACACGACACCTACTCTTACTTAATGGTCTTGACTATATATGATTCTTGTCTTAAAACTTGCTTAAACTTTCTTGTGAATATGATATTAATCGCATCACATCTTTAACAAAATCTTGGTCTTATACATGTATGAAGGTTAAACCTAATCATACTATCTCTTTTACCTCAGATCCTTAAACGATCCCACTAGAGGTAACTATATGCTTACTTAACTTACTTCGTGAATAGATATCTAATCGATTCACGTCTTGCCATACACGTATGACACTTAACTCCTATACGAAGATAATATTCTAAATCACTTCGCATCTTATCAAGCATATCACTAATACAGAGCATTCTATTTCTTGACAAACTATGTCAAGGCTCTACTTTCATTCCCTTACTTAATGATTAACTTGCTACCCGATTCTTGTCGTACTATTCTCTCATTTGCCATGCTATATTAACTTATCAAATACTTGCTTCTTTCTCAAAAAAACTTTGCCAAATATTATCAAATAGGACCTTGGTTTGAGGGGTTTACTTCTATTAAAAGATTGCTCAAAGAATACTGTTCGGAAAAATGCAAAAGCTGCCGGAAGCGAGCGAACCGTGTATGACCACACAGTCTGCTCGCCATGGCGAGCAACTTTACTGGGGAGGCGAGTACCTACTCGCCATGGCGAGTAGGAGGCGAGCAGATCATGTGTTATGTTGCTTCTGCTTACTGTGGCGAGTAATAGCTCGCCCTGGCGAGTTATGACAGTCCAGAACACCTAAAAATGATGTTTTTGACCCCAAAACCTCAAAACCAAGTGTCTCGATGCATTTTATGACTCTAGTGGTCATAGAAAACCTGTAAAACATCTTTATAGCAAGTATTCACATGGTTAGCAAGCATGGCATGAAAAGGGGTAACTAAACTCTTATGTAAAAACCCTAGAAATCATAGTTATCTTACGCAAGTAAAACATATAATCCCAAAGGTGGAGAACTAACTATGGAACTCACCTAATCAAGATTTCATAGCAGCTCCAAGTCCCAAGCTTAAGCAACCAAAACCCTAGCTCTTGATCAAATCAACTTCTAATCATCTTTCTCGTCAACTCTTGGCCATGAAGAAACCATATCAAGCACAAGCTCAAACTTCAAACATCACCTTCACTCAAACCCTAACTTTTTGAATCCATTCTTGAGAGGAGAAAGAAAGAGAAGTCAAACTTAAAACAAGCTTCCATATGCTTATGATGTCTTGAACAACATAGGTTAAAGCCTTACCATTAGAGGAAGAAGATTTGATGAACCTTTGGGGTGGGGAGAGAAGAGAGAGAGACCGATGGAGAAGAGAGAAGGGAGAGAAAAATTCTTTCTCTAACCCTAGAGAGAGAAAGCAAACCAAAAATGAATAATTTTGGGACCAAAACCAAATAAATATCCTTTGGCGTGCAATTACCAATATGCCCCTGCTTCAAGCGTGTTTAAAACGACACTGATACTTAACTCGTATTAAGCTGTCATTATGTAATATTATTTCCATCTTACTTACTTTCCTTAAATACTTGTCATCTGACCCGATTGACTGGTAATATTCTGATACCGACAGGCGGGATATTACATTACCACGATTTTAAGATAATTCTTATTATACCGAAAAGGGACTATGATCTTAAAATATTATTTATTCCAAAGGGATATAAATTATCGAAGGGACTATATGCTCTCAAGACAATTCTTAATTCCGAAGGGACATTACCAAATATGGACTAAGGTCTTAAGAACACTCTTAATTCTGAAGGGACAGAAAAAGGATATGAGGAGAAGAATAGCTTGTTAACACAAGCTGAAGGGAGAAAAGAGAAAGAGTTCTCGACAACTCAATAAAACTCTTTGGTGTGTGGAATGCACTATGTGAGGTCTGTATTTATAGAGAAAATTCACAACTAATAAGTAATTCACATATTAGATATAGTACAAAAACATCTCAATTGAATACCAAAATATATTATATTGAGTACAAAAATATATTATATTATGTACCAAAATATATTTCAGATGAAGCACTAAAATATATTAGATTGCATACCTAGATATTTCAGATTGTGTTCCAAATTATACTAGATTGCGTTCAAAAATATTTTAGCAAAACATAGGGACTAAGAAAAAAATTTCTGAAATTTTTTTCTAATAATGATTAAATTAATTATTTAATTTTAATTTATCATTTTCAAATAATAATAAAATAAATATATGAATATATATTTTTCTTTAGTTTTTACTTCATTCACATAATTATGCACCCCCTTAGAGGTACACCCCCACTATATATAAACACTACTAATGTGTGTGTTCCATCCGATGTGGGACTTCCACTTTTTTCAATTCACACAACACTAGGTCTACCCAACATGTGAATTTGTGTTTAGTCTTTTAACTCAATTTCCACACATGTTACAACATACTCTAATCAAATTACAAGTAGAAATATAATGGAAGTATATGAAACAATACAAATGCGGTCTTACCTTATGTTTAGTGTTTAAAAAGGCTTGAAATGGGATCATTTAGACCATATAAACTTCAAGAATCACACAATATATGGTGGTTAGGAGTTTGGGTGGTGCTGCGATTGTAGTTTAGGGAAAATTCACAAATTGTTGGAATGGGGAAGAGTTTCTGGTTTTGCTTATATATAGGTAGATGTGGTTTGGATTATATAATCTGGTTTTGCTTATATATAGGTAGATGTGGTTTGGATTATATAATTTAGACCGTGTTTTCTTGGTTCAGATTATATAATCTGAATAGGGTAAAATGGGAAATACAGACGACGCATGAGAAGTCCAGAGGATGAAAAAATAAAATCTCATTTTTATTTGTTAAATATTCCAACAACGAAAATCTAACTCATATAAAAGGCTATCGCAAATCCATTTTAGTAGAACAAAAAATTTAAGGTTTAAAAGGATATGTATCGTCAGTGTAAAATAGTTATACACTGTCATTCAATTAAAATATATTGTTTGATCATATCACTGGGTAGTAAGAAGTTATTACTTTTTTTTTTGGTACAAAAGAGGGCCAAAGACCAAAGAGAAAGAAAACTTAAGAAATTAAACGGACGTTCCTAGGCATGCAAGCCCCGGAATTATCATCAAACAAAAGACTCTGAAGCTCACTAGGGGGATTTTCCAGGATATGAAAATCTAGAGAATCCATCGAAATGCTGAAATTAGCAGGCCAATCCGCACTTCTGTTGCCTTCACACCAAGTATAGGTAATTTTGACAGTCCAACTCAAACTCAAAAGTTATCGAATACGCTTGATAAAGGTAGGAGTCGTTCCACCAAAATTACAATTTTCAGTAATCATATCGACCAAAATCTTTGAGTCACTCTCCACTATAAGATGAGTGATATTCTCCCTCCACGCCAAGTCCAAACCTAGGTACATGCCCCACATTTCAGCATGAAAAGCATCACACATTCCAATCTTCTTGAAGTAGCCTTTGATCCATCTGCCATCAGAGTCTCGAAGAAGCCCTCCACACCCTGGAAGAGTACTAGATCCCTTCCAAGCACCATCACAATTAAGCTTAACCCAACCAATCTGAGGTCGCACCCAACCGATATATATAGTTTCCTTTTGATGCGGACTTTTATGCACCAGCTTCGTACTGCCTTCTATTTCTCTAGTAAACTTTTGAATTACCAGTGTTGGATTGCTTGGTCTTTGAAATCCTATTTCAAAAATAGATTCGTTTCGCCAATTCCATAAATACCAACATGCTGTCATGAAAGTAGTCTGCCAAGTAGTAGGATTATCTCCAATCCCTTTTTTGTTAAGGTTGTTAAAGATCCACTCCCTGCAATCAAAAGAGAAGAAATTAGTTATGTAATTAGACGGAACAAGTCTGAGCCATACCTGAGTGGCGTGTACACAATCACGAAGGACATGAATGACTGTTTCATCCTCTCTCGCACAACAAGGACAAGTAGGGGAGATACCAACCCCCCACTTGCTACGACGATAATTGGTAAGGATTCTTCCATGAGCGGCAAACCAAATAAAAGTTTGGATACGATGGGGACCCTTCCAGTTCCATAAGGTCTTCCAATCACCTCCCCACACAAAACCTCTTTGAATTTTTTCAATCTCATCACATATGGATTTAGGGATCTTAGCATACTGCATGTGATAGTAAGGAATGGAGCTGATGATAGATTTTGAAAGAGTGATTCTACCTGCCAAGCTTAAACATTGTTGCTTGCAACCACTTAACTTGTTTTAAATTTTGTTGATAATATGATTGAAATGACCTCTTGAAGTTCTACCTGGTTCTATGTTCGCCCAAAGATATTTACCCAAACTGTTAACCTGGTTAAACCCTGTATGTTGAATAATATCTTCCCGAAGTTGGTTGTCAACATTCTTGGAAAAATACACCTGAGTTTTTTGTCTATTAATTTTTTGCCCCGAAGATTGACAAAACATATCAATGCAATGTAAAACATAATGAGCCTGCTCAATGGATGCTTCTGCAAAAAGAAGAAGATCATCAGCAAAAAGTAAATGAGAAATCGGGGGACCATACCTGCCAGCAGGCATAGGTTTCCAGTAATCAGCTTCCACCTGATCAACTATAATATGGAAGAGCCTTTCCATGCAAATGACAAATAAATAAGGGGAAAGAGGATCCCCTTGTCTAATACCTCTAGATGGGTAAAAAGATTCAGTTTTGTCACCATTCCACATTATTTTATAAGATGGAGTAGATATACAGTGATGTATGATCTTGATAAGCTTAGGGGGAAACTTATAGAAGAGATGAGAGAAGGATTTATCCAAACCTGACTAACAAAATTGTATAATGAGCCTGCAATGGTATCCCAACATTTTTGAAAAAACAAAGCAGGGTATCCATCTTCTCCAGGTGCTTTGAGCGGACCCATATCAAATAAAGCTCTTTTGCACTCCATAAAATTAATATTAGCACTCAGATGGTCATGATGGGTCTCAACGGTGTTAGGATACGTATTCCAAGACACTATTGAATCACGAATAATGATATCTTCTTTGAATAAATTCTCATAAAAATTTCTCACTAATGCTTTCAGATTCGCAAGATCATCAATCCAAATTCCATCGTTATCGCGAAGAGTTAATATTTTATTCCTCCTCCTTCTAACAATGGTTTTTGAATGATAGTATTTAGTGTTACGGTCCCCATCTGATATCCATTGGCTGCGAGACTTCTGGAACCAAAGACACTCCTCTTGATACAATGTCATGGCAAGTTGTTCTTGGAGTTGTTTCTCTAAATTCTCTAGGAAATTACTATAACCATAGTTAGGGTTGTACTGGATCCCATTAAGCCTGGCAAGTAGCTCCCTTTTTCTCTTGAAAATATTCCCAAAAGTCTCATGATTCCATTCCTTTAAAGAAGGTGTGAGCTCATTGAGAGTGTGAATCAAGTCAGAGCCTCTACCCCACTTGTCTTTTAGTAATCTATGAAAATCATCATGAGTAATCCAAGTAGCTTCAAACCTGAAAGGACGATTACCTCCATAATAAGGCTCACCATTAAGCATAACCATAATAGGATGATGATCCGACTGCACCCTAGGGAGGACTTTGGCAAACCCCTCATGGTATCGTAGCCTCCAATCCACATTTCAAAGAACACGATCTAGCTTTTTAAAGACTCTCTCATAACCATTCCACTTAGGACCCCTCCAAGTAAACTTAGTTCCAACTGTGTTAACATCCATAAGATTACACTCATTAATCCAATTTGCAATTTCATTAAAATCTCCCATCATTAACCAAGGTTCGTGAATACTCCTAGCTAAGTCCCGTAAATTATTCCAAGTATCACCCCGTTCATGATCCCTCGGGCTTGCATAAACTACAGTAAGCAACCAAGGATCATTATCTTTATCTTTAACTTGAACATGGAGAAAATGAGAATCATTACGAATGAGCTGAATTTGTAGATCTGTCCTATTCCATAATAACCAAATTCCTCCAGAAAAACCACGAGCTTCAGATAAAAGAAATTTCTTAAAACCTAAGCTTTTGATAGTCCTTAAGGCCACATTACCACTACATCGAGGTTCTTGCAAAGCCACAATATCTACTTTATGTTTCCTGCAAAAAAGTTTAAGTGCTCTACGAAAATTCTTTCCTTGAGCACCTCTACAATTCCAAGTAATCACAATCATTAAAATAATAAGAAATAAAAAAGGATACACAGTGGTTAAAGATGGCCACCACATTAACTCATATGCATATCTGTGTCATGGGTAGCCCCCATGTTCACTTCATCCACTTGAGTCTTGTTGCTATAATTCAAGTCCTCACCATCCCCGTAGTTATTATTGTTCTCTTGAGACCCATTCAAATTCAAACTAGTAGGGTCGGGAGGCTTTGGATTCTTCACCTCTAATTTTCCTGTCATGATGTCTTTGATAATATGTCCCTGATTATTTTTTGTTTGTAGTCCATCATGCAGACTGCTTAAAGGTTGCGTCGGTGAATGCATGTGACTCGAACTAACATCTTTCCCTGCTACTTTGAGTTGATGTGGCGGACCGGACCCGTTAACTTGGGTAACAGTATACCCGCCCTTATAAACTCCTACTGCAATAGGATAATCTTTCTTTGGTTCCATAGAAAGCCTTGATTTGCTTGGTACACTTAATTCATTGCGTTGCTTTTTAGTGCTATTTCTAGTCCAACTTTTGGTTTGCTTGTTGGAAGAATGATGGGCCCCACTTTTGTTATTTTGCATGTTAGCATGCACGTTGTCATCACCTGCATAATTAGTGGAAACACACTTAAATTTATGAGAATTAAATGACATACCTTTAACGGTTCCACCGAATCCTTGCGTATTCATTTTATTATTAATTTTTTTCTTTCTTTCAACTTTGATCCAATCCCCGTGGAGAGATTCAGGTGCGCCATTAATGCTTGATTGATCACTCTCCATAATTTCCTCAACGGTCTTTTGCACAGTTTCTTCCGGTTGCGTAACCGTTCTGATCTGTTCGCCGCTGTCTGCCACCGTGGTGCCCATCGCTTCAGTTGCTGGTTTGTTCTGTTTAGAGATATAGTCTTTGAGTACATGGCCGTAACACCCACACTGAGTGCATATTATGTGGAGTCCCTCGTATTGTACCTGATACCATTCGTCGTTGATTCCAACTCTCCCTACCACCGGTTGTGTGAGATCTATTTCTACGCACATTCTAGCAAATTTACCACGAGCCACCCTCAACGTATGCATATCTACCTTCACCAGTGTACCCACCATTGACGCAAGAGTCCAAAGCAAACTCTCGTCATAGTATACAAGATTTAGACTCGGTATACGGATCCAAACCATAGTTTTATCAATGATGGCGGTAGCGGCATTAAAAGTCGGTGACCATTGACGAACGGCCAAGTAATGGTCGTAAATCATCCAAGGACCTCCATTAATGACTTTGGCTTTGTCTTCTTCGCCGTCAAATTTAACCATGTAAAAAGAATTTCCCACATCCATTAAATCTATTCCTCCTGTGAATGCCCATATTGTTTCTAGTTTTGTTTTCATGATATTGAAACCCAAGCTCTTACCAAGAAGTTTGACAACTAATGCATCCTTCCATGGTATGCTCAATTCTTCCATTACTGAACTTTTCACGTGCAGCATAGGCAGCAGCCTATTCCCTTTGATGAGTTCTATTTGCGCCAGATTGTTTGCGACAAGATCAATTCGTTCTCTCACCTTGACAGATTGAGTACCCAATACCTTATCTATGAATGAAATTGAATTTGTCTTCGACATCGTTTCACTGTTTTGGACGTTTTGTGTATTATTGAGAGAGCCACCAACGCCGCCTAAATCAGGTGGTTCTGGTGGTATGATCATTTGTGCCGGCGGAGGCTGTATAGCCTTGAACGTGAACGACATAGCATAAACCCTAGTAAGAAGTTATTACTAACATTGTTAGACTGTAATTTCAACAGGCTTAATTAATGCGGTCAACATTTGTTGACTTTTGTCTTTTCAGGAATCAAAGTCTTTTCCTTCAACATGAGGATTTCGACGGAATCTAGACTTAGCGTGTGAAAGAGTCTAAAAGTTATGGAGTTCAACAATACAGAAGTCAAGAATGTAAATTCGTCGAAGTCAAGCAGTTACTGTCAAGGCGGGAAGAATTTGAATCCAAAGAGCAGCGGTTTCCTTAGGGGAAACGTCGGGGACCATCGGTTCCTTGATGGAAGAAGTGTTGATCATGGCAGTTAGCCTTTTTCAGTTATTTTACTTTTTATGAATAGTAGTTTTCCATATGGAAAATAAGTTGCAAATCATTTATAGAAATTCTAAGCACTCGAAGTACTGGCGTCTAGAGAAAAGAGTCATACAAAATATATGTAATCTGATTTGTCGAACCACCTTTATTTTAATGCAATGCAATTAACCTTTTCCTCAAGTTTCTGCATTTTAAACTTTTAGCATTTATTTTCATTTACTGCGTTTTCGTTTCTTTTATCCTTTTTTGTGTCCAAAGGCACCATATGGATTCGTCTTGTTTGTAACAACCGGTTTTTCGCTAGAATTATTTTAATTATTTATTGTGGATATTTATATGTGCTCGTATGTGATTAATTTCCTCTGTGTGTATTTTGTTTGGGATTAGTGAATTTTGGCTTAAGAAGGGTATTTTAGTCATTTTTGAACTCAGGAGTATCTTGGTCATTTGTTGGGCAAGAGTAAATTAGTCATTTTATTCAGAGGGTTATTTTTTGTGTTTTAAGTGGGAGTGATTATTTTTACCTAGTTACTGGTGAGTTGGGGTAATTAATTAGAGACGATAATTATTCATTATTTGAGGGTTTAAGTGAGTAGTAACTTTGAGGAAATAGTTGGTAAGAATATTGAGCCAATTAAGACAATTAAAGACTAAGCCCAATTATGTGGTGACTATATAAACACAACACGTGTGAGGAAATTAGGTCGTTACATTCATTCACTCATTTCACAAAAACATTTTAAGAGAGATGTAGAGAGAGAAAGTGGATCAAGAGGAGAAAAGAGGAGCAAGAGAGCTTATGGCTTGGAGAGCTAGGAGAAAAAGTGAAGCTCAAGCTAGAGGAATCAAGGGCTATAGGTAAGGGGGATGGTTTCTCTTCATCAATTAAGTCATAATCTTCAATTTTCAATTATGGGTTTAAGTGCTTTTATATTAATTGTGATTTTTTGTGATTTTGACGATGAATTTCGTGTTCGTAATTCAAGTGAATTTGTGGGTATGATAAACTTCATGAAATTGTTGTGTTATGTGCTTAAACTTCATAGTTGTTGTTGTTAAGTCGTTTTGAAGATTTTTGATTAATTAGGTGTAAATCATGAATTGGTGAGTGATTGTTGTTGGATTGTGTTTAAAATCACTTCATGAATGTTTGTTTAAGTTTGTGTGTTGATGAGGTTTGAATTGATGTGGTTGTTTATGAAGTTTGAATGAAAGTTGAGAACATTGTGGGTTTCGGTGGAAAATGAACTTGATGATGAATTTGAGGTGAATTGGTGTTATGATTCGATGTTTGTTGTTGTTTTGAATGCCTTTTGATGTTTACAAACCTATGTACAAGTTTTGGGGTCGAATTTGGGGTCAAGGGGATCAAAATTGGGGATTTTGGGTGAAATTGGAGTGAGTTCATGAGAGGAACCCAAAATATGGGTTCCCCTGTCTTGGGAAACTCGCTATAGTGAGTTGCTCAGTGCAACAACTCATCGTTTTGGAGTTCCAAGTACTCCAGGGTCGATCTGGACCGTCCTAACTGATTCTTTTGATGTGTTTAAATTCCTTCATGCTTTCTAAACCTTTGAAAACATCAATTGATTTGGTTTGAACTTGGTTTTTGGAATCGAATTGAATTTATTTGAAAATGGTTCAAGAACGTGATTTTTTGAAAACTCGTTTTCTCAAAGAAAAAGGGTAGGATTAGGATTGTCAGCCGTAGTTATGATTTATAAAAATGTTTTAGATAGTAATCATGAGCTTTAACATGGTTTTACTTTGAAAAATGAAATTCTTTTGAAAAGTGATAACATGAGACGAACTTAGGCGAATTTTGGAAATAATCTGAATTGGCCTATGAAAGGTATATGTATATGCTACTGCACTCATATGTGAATTGTGTGTATACTTGGTTGAGGCATTTGTACTTACTTACTTTGATTTTGGTGGAACAATCGAAAAATGTCAGTTTTTATAAACATAGATGAACATAGTGAAATTTTGGAATCAATTGGAGTTGGCCTATGATGCCTACATGCATGAGCTATTGTGATCACATGTGAATAGTGTGTATGTTTGATGGAGGTGTTAGATCATGTTTTCCTTGTTTGGTGGAATAATCGGAATTTTTGTTGTGTGAAAGAAAGAAAATGGTGGAAAATAAGTAAATTAAAAGATGTTGAAAAATTGAGTGCGCCATGTGAATATTTTGTGGAGCTTTTTCTCTCTTAACCTATAGTAATAGTAGTTTGGAATATCAGATGCTATATTTTATCTATAGCAACACTTTTTTCTGTGGTTACTAAAAGTGTTTGTTGATATATGGTAAACTTTTTGTAGTGAACGTCACACTCATGTTGAAATCACGAAGAAAAAAAGTCTAGATCTTTGTGAAAATAACTTATTTAGGTTGAAATAGAGAGAAGAAGAAGATGAATTTCGGGTCAAAAATTGACCCAAAACCACCCCGTCAATGAAAAAAATGAGAGGGAAAAACTAAAGAGATAACTAGGCCCGACTTGTTAGAGAAGAAGGATCTAGAGATGTTATTTTGCAAAGGATTTTCTCTTCCATTTTATTACTCTAATTCCGAAGGCGGACACAACATGACATATTGGATATTTTTGGCTTATTTCTTTCTTGGGTCTTTGTATAAACTCGTGGCTAAAGTTCTGGTCGAGAGATTAGTGACTGTTATAGACAAGATTGTTTCTCCAAATTAGTTGGCTTTCACTAAGGGTACACGGTTCTTGGATAATGTGGTGGTTGTGAATGATATTATTGATCTTACAAAATGTCTAGGAAGAATTGTCTTATTTTCTTAGTGGATTTCAAAAAGGCTTACGAATCTGTAAGTTGGAATTTCCTTGATTACATGACGAGGAGGTTCAATTTTCGTAGCTAGTGGCATAGTTGGATTAAGGCTTATGTCTTCACAGTTAGTCTCTTCATGTTGGTTAATGGATGTCCAACATGAGAGATTATCAAAGAGGGCTCAATCAAGGTGATCCTCTAACATCTTTTTGGTTTCTCCTGATGGTTGAGGTGTTTGAGTGGGGTGTATAGGAGTGCGGAGGAGCGCAATTTGTACTCCAACTTTATGGTTGGAAATTTTGGGATGTCGGTCTCCCATCTTCAGTATGTTGATTATACACTGTTCGACAGAACTGTCAAACAGTGTTCTACTTGTTTATTTTTTTTACGTTTTTATTTACTTTTTTTTATTTACTCTTTAAATACTTTTGTTTACTTATTTGTCATGTAATTCAGTCATGGTTAAATTGATTGATCAAATTAGATTGTAAACCAAATATCTCATTGGTTCGATCTCTGACTAAGTTTTTATAGTATCGAGAAAAATTGGGTTAATTATGTTTCTAGTCCCTATAAAATAGCGACCTTGTGAGTTTAGTCCTTACTTAATTTTAATAGCATTTTTAGTCCCTAATTTTGTTTTTCTGCACTGAGTATTAGTCCATACTCAATTCAAATTTGTTTAATTTATGCTTAAACTCTTAAATTTTTGAACAATTTTTTGCAGACATGTTTAGAACATTACTAAAAGTTCCTCCGCAAAAAATTATAATTTGATTTCTACATCCAGATTTTATTACTTTTTATCTTTAACTTTTGTCGTTTTAAAAAATTCATATTTAATTCATTTCATGTCAGAAAATTCTAAATTTTAGTAAACGAACCTTTCATAGTGTTCTAATCTTGTCTTAAAAAAATCGTTCAAAAATTTAAGAGTTTAATGATAATTAATCAAACTTTGTTTTAGCAGGGACTAAAATTATAAGTAAATTTTTTTTTATAGGGACTAAAAATGCTATTAAAATTAAGTAAGGACTAAATTTACAAGGTCGCTATTTTATAGGGACTAGAAACATAATTAACCCAAATATATATGATCTTATCAATACATTAGTAAAAATGTGATAAAATATAGCGACTCTAGTAAAAATGATGTAAAAATCTCATCAACACATTGTTGAAATTCAAATGCCTCGTGATCTTAAGGATAAATTATCAGAATCAGATAACAGCCAAACATGTGGGAGCTCTATAAATAGCCAAACTACAAAGTCTGCTTCTCTAAAATGGCTACATATATAGATAAAGTAAATTAAATTATCAAAAAATTTGGTCAACCTTTTTTTGGTATTTTCTTGATCTTTGTGGTTAATCTGATTATCTAAAGCCATGTCTTCCAGAGGGAGTGAGAGAGAGATTCTTTGTTAGTTTGATCAGTGTCTCATGATTGGTGGTACTACTTGATTGCATATCTGTTTTCGTCTCTCTTGCCTTCACAGTGTTCTGCAGAAAATCAATATAAGAACACATAAAAGAAGAACAAAGTTACAGCATGCAAGAAATCAAAATAGAACTTACATGGTAACTATCACGGTAACTATCATTATTGTACACTTCATGCGTCGGGCCTGTATGCTGCTCGGTAATCCTCTGGGAACGAAATAACTTCTCTCGATTCTCATAGAAATCAAAATCATCCAATAGAGATGTCTTGGCCTGATAACTTTTGAATATTTTCAGCATTTCCAGACCCTCTTTTAGTCCAATCTGCAAACAAGAGTGTCGAACATAAATTTAGTTACGCGACAACTATATCCCTCGGACTCTATAAAAGATGAAATATGTTAACAGCATATCAAAAGTAAGAATTACCTCTTGTGTGTCCCTACTGAAAGTTACACACCTGTTGTCATTGTTTTTAAGGATGATATGTCGAAACAGGCAGTTGGGAACATCTTTTATTATATGCCACTTAATTGGGAAGAATCCGTTGTATTTGTCAAGTTTCCAAAACTTCATGTCTTTTTTGAAGTCCACCGGCCCTAGCATCTCTGCTACTCCAACAAATTGCCCACTTGCATTTACCTGATTAATGACAACAAATATTTTTGACGACATGAACCACTAGTTCTTAAATGTAGGAAGGAACTTGATTTTCGCCAATCATCGACACTATATTATAAAGAATGTTCATCTTCTTCAAATTAGATTTTGAAGAAGAAAAAAAAACGGAAGATACCTCCAACAATATATCAATATTTTAAGTTTCTATAATGCCATCTTGTTTTAAAGATATGGCAAGCGAAAACTTGGAGAAACGATTTGAACTCACCGAGAAGAAGAGGAAGATTGGGCACTGTGTGCCTATCTCACTTGATTTAGCTTCTGCGTTTTGGAATGCAGCGTTCAACTTCTTATTTCCATGTGGAGTGCTTGTCCAAACATCATATTTTATTCCCTTTTGAATGTCATCTTCATTGAAAGATTTAATCATATAAAATTTAGCAGTTTCATATTTAGTTTGGAAATCTGGAAGGTTATATCGATCTCTGCATACTGTGAATGCAAACTCATCCTTAACAACTGATGATTCCGGGTTGGAATTGTTTTGATGAAACCGAGGACCCCGAGTCATTTCTTTTGACACTTCAGATTCTCCACTTCTAAATTTTTCACTAAACAAAACTTTATCATTAGATACTATACCATTTGGTCTGTAGTTAGTAGAGGCACTTGGCCTGTAATTAGTATTGTGAAAGACACGGCTTCTTGGGTTGGCAAATGCTGAAGCATTTCGTGTTTGGTTGTAGGTTCTTCGAGGGTCGGCTGCTGTAAAATTAGAATGGAAACGAGGAGCCTGCAAAATAACACATTCACTTGAGCAAAACATTATAGTTCTATAGAAAAGCCATCACACCTAAACAATGCAGTTTGAAAAATGATATGTATCAATAAACAACTATAAGGTCTAAAAATGACTTGTATGAGTTCACCATGATGTAACAAAATCAGTTTCATCTTGATAACTACAAACAGAAGATCCACCAAACCTAAACAATGCATTTTGTAATCTGGAACAACAATGATATTTCAATCGGAAATATTCGAAATACTTATATCCTTAAGAGATGAAGGGATCTAAGATAAAATTTTGAGAGAGAAATAGAAAGAGACATCCAAATTCATAGAGAAAGAGTCAAGAAAGTTTCCAGTAGGCAGTCATCGCATACCACATCTGCCTTGTTCTGCTGCTGACTATGATTTGTAGTTGCTGTTTGAATAGATTGAGCTATATCACATGGTTAAGACAATAATTAGACCATAAGAAAAACATAAAAATAAGTCCAATAAAAGAGAAACTAATTAAAACCACATTGAAGGGTCTACTCTATATGATTGCATTCATTCAACCATTTCAGACAAATGAAAGATTTACCCTTCTTCTTCCACTCCTAAATGAGCGTTCAAATAAAAAAAATGTTGTGTAATTAATAGAAGTTATTTATGTTATTTGTGTATAACAATGTTGTACAAATCAAGAGTCTAAATAAGACTGGAAGGGCATGAAAGATAGTAACTTGAGGATGGTAGCAAGGATTGCAAGGATTGCAAGAGAATTCCATCCTTTCAGGCTTCATGCTTGAAAGTCATATGGGGTCTATGGAGTCGGCCCATATCCTCCTCATAATCGCCTAAGCCTAATGGCCGAACTTAAGAACACATCATCCGAGACCTATACACTCCTAAATTGGGGAACAAGGTAAAGTCGCCTAAAATCCTCCTATATATAGGGATTACTAGCCAACCCTATTCTCATACACAACACACAATGACTAGTGAACGACTCATCGTTGGCTAGGTCTCATATTTTTACCAAGAACAATATGCATACAAATAATCTCTCCGTTTCAAAATCAATGTCGTTTAAGATTTTTCTACTATCATAAATACTAAGTAATGTTTTTGGCGTAGTCAATATAATATTTAAGACATGGTAACATGAAAAAAAATAACAAAACTGAACATAACATAAACATACATCTAAAACAAGACTTGATAAAGTGACACTAACTGTGTAGCAGAGGGAGAATCATATATGATGAAAATGACATTTACATGAGAACTTTAAACTAAGCTGATAACATAAATTCATAAATTACTCAAAATTTGAAAGAAACAAAAAAAAAAAAAACAACTAAGAATCAAATTTATAACAACAATTCTAGGAACTTTGATACATTTACAGAACCTTGGGAAGACCTAGACGGAACTTGTTTAGGACGAGATGCACTGCTTGAAGCCATCTAGACAAGAATAGAACAAAGGGTTTTGTTAACTGAACAAATGTGGCACGCGAGGAAGAAAGAAAGAAACAAGGTTCCGTTTTCTATTATCTTTTACGTTTAGAACATGGGTATTTTCCAAACCAGGCCCGAACAGGTTTAATTGAAATAATTGAAAAAAAGTAGGGTTTCTAAAAAAGAAAAAA
Organism: Medicago sativa; assembly: GCF_051527215.1. Classification (NCBI taxonomy): domain Eukaryota; kingdom Viridiplantae; phylum Streptophyta; class Magnoliopsida; order Fabales; family Fabaceae; genus Medicago; species Medicago sativa. Next base: position 30,546,506 of record NC_140755.1, on the reverse strand, counting down.
AAACCCGATTAAACGGGGATCACAATCCCCGTTATTTTATACGATCTCGTGGTGATCCTACATGGACCGAGATTGCCGACTTTCATACAGTTTTGCCATTGTTTTGCATCTTTTCTCTTAATTATTGTTCGAACGGTTTAGATTAACTAGGTTACAAAATCATTCTAAACAATCTCAACTTTACATTTCTGATCAGACTGTCCTGATCTGACACCATATACTATAGTTCTTTTTGAGCAAGCCTCCATATACTATAACGCTGCATGAATGTAGGTTCTTAGATTGTAGGACCGTGCGATCCCATAATTATACTTGTGATAGTCAAAATGAGTCCCGCTAGGGTGCTTAGATATATGGACGGATGAAGTACTTAGTGTAAAAATTTGCAAGTCTTTTTCAAAACTCAAAAGAATGAAGAGAACACAACACTTGTATTATACCGAATCAACTATATAAGTTCTCACATCGACTCCCTTCATAAGATGAGTCATCACAAAAAGTAATACATCCCAATATATTCTTTTAAACTTAATCCTAATACCTTGCCAAATGACAAGTTTCGATTGATAAAGGAGCATGATCAAGCTCAAAACAACATCTTAGACATCCATTCCCTTTTGTAACACTCATACTATATGAAGGAATTCGATGTGAAAACCTATATAGTTGATTCGGCATAATACAAATTGTGTTCTCTTCATTCTTGTAAGTTTTAATAGAGACTTGCAAACCTTTACGCTAACTATAACACACTTGAATGCCAACATCTTCAGAAAATTAACAAGAATTAAACTAAAATCCAACAAAATAATGACACAACATAATAATACTACCTAAACATCTTCGTCTGTCCGAATAAAACTCTTGAGAATATCTTCAGGCGATCTCAGCAACGAAGCATCCATCTCGTTCGTCGGGAATATGTTGCGCTGACCAAATATCGAGAACATGCTCTTCACGTCTTCGTCGTCGTTCGTTAACTCCAGTCGACTGAACGTTATTCTCCCCTCTTTGAACGATGGACATCGGATAATCTTCTAACTGATGTTTCATCCAGAGTAGTTGTGTGCAACAACTTACAACTGAGATGTATTCTGCTTTTGCTATTGACAAAGCAATAGTTGCTTGTCTTTTGCTAGCCCGGGATATCAGATTCTCACTAAGAAACTGATAGTTTCCACTGGTTGATTTTCTTTCAATCCTATCACCAGCATAATCAGCATCACAGAATCCAACTAACTTATAATTTAAGGATTTCTTATAAAGGAGTCCAAGATTAGTTGTTCCTTTCAAATATCTAAAGATTCTCTTAACAACAGTTAAATGAGATTCTCTAGGATCTGATTGAAACCTTGCACACAAGCATACACTCAATACAATATCATGTCTTGATGTAGTCAGGTATACTAAAGAACCTATCATACCTCTGAATAGCTTCTGATCTACCTTAGTTCCAGTATCTTCTTTGCTTAAGGTTCGTGTTGGATGCATTAAAGTGTTCATCTCTTTACATAAACATAAACTCCATCTTTGCATTGGTTTATTTGAATTCCAAGAAAGAACGTCAATTCTCCCATCATGCTCATTTCAAACTCATCATGCATTAACTTAGAAAATTATTTGCAAAGAGATGCATTAGTAGAACCAAATATTATATCATCAAAATAGATTTGCACAACTAAGATGTCTTTCTCAAGTGTCCTTCTGAAAAGTGTTGTATTAACCTGACCTCTTTTGAATTCATTTTCAAGTTAGAAATTACTTAGTTTATCATACCAAGCTCTGGGAGCTTGTTTCAGACCACATAGTGATTTCTTAAGTTTATAAACATAATTAGGATGTTTTAAATCCTCAAAACCTGGAGGTTGTTTGACATACACTTCCTCAGAGATCACACCATTGAGAAATGCACTCTTAACATCCATCTGATATAATATAATGCCATGATTAACTGCACATGATAGAAGTAACCTGATTGCTTCCAATCTTGCAACTGGAGCAAATGTTTCAGTATAATATATGCCCTCTTGTTGACTACATCCTTGTTCAACAAGTCTAGCTTTGTTTCTGACAACTTCACCTTGTTCATTAAGCTTGTGTCTGAACACCCATTTTGTTCCAATAATGTTCTTATGATCAGGTTTAGCTACCAGATCCCACATATCATTCCTTTGAAATTGATTGAGTTGTTCTTGCATAGCTACTATCCATCCATCATCTGAAAGTGCTTCATCAACAATAGCAGGTTCTATCATTGATAATAATCCCAACATAGAATGTTCTTGTCTGAAGAATGATCTTGTCCTCGTAGGGCTATCTTTGTTTCCAATGATTAGATCCTCTAGATGTGAAGACTTGTACTTGTAAGTATTTATGGATTGAGTAGCTTGTTGTGAACCATCTTGAGCTTCATTAGAAGCTTCTTCAACTTGAGCGTCTGGAATGGGTTCGGCTTCTGGACTTTCATCAGATTATGGAGTCTGATCAGGTTCTGAAGGTTCTTCAGACACCTGTATATCTGCAAAACTTTCAACTAGCTCTGGAATTTCACTTTCAGACTCCTTGTCATCAAATTTGATGTGCATTGATTCTTCAACACATTGTGTTTCTGAATTATACACTCTGAATGACTTGGATCTTTCAAAGTAACCAAAAAAGATTCCTCTTTGAGCCTTGACATCAAATTTCTTTAGATAGATGATGACATGCTGTCATTACGTAATTTTTAGGACTTATTTTGGTAAATTTGATAGAGTTTTGATGCAACTAGAAGGATCCAGAAGTGTTAAAGAGCAAGAAAATCCAAAGAGCTTAAAACCACAAAATGCGGCACGATTGGCTACATCGTGACGCGATTATATGAGCAGGGAGGAATTGTTTTCAGTTGCTTAAAATCGTGGCGCGATTGCTGGAAGCGTGTCACGATTGTGAAGAAGGATCTAGAAGGACTTGAGGTTTTACTAGAATCGTGACGCGATTTGATACAGGCGTGGCGCGATTGCTCACTCAGGAAAATATTTCCTATTTAAACAGAAGTCAGTTTAAGAAACAAGGGTTACGTTTTTGGAGAGCTAAAGTGCGATTTTGACACCCAGAAGACTGCAGAGTAGGCGATTTCATCATCTCTAATCCAGTTTATGTATGTTTTAATTCTTCCATTGATTATGCTATTTGTAAACTCAATTATGAGTAGCTAAATCTCTCAGAGATTAGGTCCGAGATGAATCTATGTAACCCTAATTGATCCATGTTGTTGTGAAACTCTATTTATTATGAATGACAATCTAGTTTTTATTTAATTCAATTGTTATTAATGCTTTTTATATCTTGATCACATATAAACCTAGTGAGATTGAATGACTACTGACCATAGCTTTCAACTTAGACCTAATTGAATTGTTCTAATAAACAGGGTTAGTCTAGGAATGGATAATCGTTTGTTAGTGATATTAGGTTAACGTGCTTAAACCTTCGAAGATTATTAGACCACCTAAGAAATTAGGGGCTTTAGTTTAAGAAGAGGGTCCTAACTCAAGGGATTGATTAGGACTAATTTGTTAATTATTGATAGAGGTTTGGCAAGTGCACCAAATACTATCGAAGTAGTAAAAATATCGATCCCACGAGGACTGTTTTTAACTTCAACAATTCAACTTTGTTATATAATTAGGATGTATAAAATTTATTTTGTTTTGCCACTAGGCAGTAGATTTGGTTTGATTTTAATTAAATCAAGAAACAGAAATAAAGTTGATTAAGAAAATATGGAGAGAGAGATGAGATCAGGTCTGTCGAATCCTCTATGTTTCCCCTAATTGGTTACTGCACCTATTATTACTAATGATTCTCTAGTTTCATGATAGTTAACAAATTAGCCCTAATCAATCCCTTGAGTTAGGACCCTCTTTTTAAACTACAGCCCCTAATTCCTTAGGTGGTCTAATAATCATCAAAGGTTTAAGCACGTTAACCTAATATCACTAACAAACGATTATCCATTCCTAGACTAACCATGTTTATTAGAACAATTCAATTAGGTCTAAGTCGAAAGCTATGGTCAGTAGTCATTCGTTCTCACAAAATCATGTTTATATTTGATCAGGATATAAAAAGCATTAAGAACAATTGAATTGAATGAAAACTAGAATATCATTAATAAGTAATAGAGTTTCACAGCAACATGTATCAATTAGGGTTACATAGATTCATCTCTGACCTAATCTCTGAGAGATTTAGCTACTCATAATCGAGTTTACAAATAGCATAATCAATGAAATAATTAAAACATACATGAATTGGTAAAAGGATGAAGAAATCGCCCTTCTAGCCGTCTCTGATGTCTCAAAATCGCACTTTGCTCTCCAAAATCGTAACCCTTGTTCTTCAGATTGAGTGCAATATTTATAGAAGTCATGGGCCTGACCCATCAAAATCGCGCCGCGCCATGTATATAGGCGTGCCGCGATTTCCTCTTTACAGGAAGTGTGTAATTTTGCTTCAAAAATCGCAGCACGGCTTGAAATTGGTGTGGCGCGATTTCCTTCGAACAGACTTCAAATTTTAAGCTTTTTGCACTCCAGAACAGTATAAATTGCATGAGAACTCTATCAAAATGTCACAATAAGTCCCTAATATTACGTAATGACAGGATGTCATCACAACCCCAAACTTAAACCATTCCTTGTCCTCAAGGAATTTGCTTGCAACAGTGACAAACGACAGTAAAATAACAGTTACCTGACAAAACGATAGTACCCAAAAGTTCATTCTCCTTCTAGCTAAAGATGAGCTAGTTTGACTTGTTTGCATCCACCAATTCACAACTCCTCGCATCAAATTGAAACAGGGTTCTACCAGTCGACATGCAGGTCTACATATTACCATACGCTTGAAAAGTTTCTAAACATCAATCAAAGTCAATATCATTACACACTTTTGAGGTCTTTAGGGTTATAACGGGGCTTAGGTGAAAGGTGGGATATATTTGGATAAGTAGGCTACACAAAATTTGAGTTAGGCATTCCTACGGAAGTTAAAGCACAAAATTCAATCCTTCATTCATTCACCTTGTGGAAATACAATCAATGCAAAGGTACTAGAGAATATTTTTAACATTTAGGGACTCTCGAGTTTGAAGTTACTCGGATTTTCAATGTTTTGTCCCTTTTTCATCATTCAATTTCTCTTTTTTTTTTTTGATACACCATTTTTGTGTATATTTTGCATGACAATTTCATAATTCTTTTCATTTTTGTTCTCTTATTCTCTAGTACCCCCACCCCAAACTTATTTGGTTGCAAATTCCAATAGCAACCCCAAACTTAATCTTTAGCAACATTCTACAATGCCTTAACTCAGAAAATACATTAAGGGACAAGTCCTAAAAGTCTCTAGGCTTGTAATGTAGTTTGTCACCGAACAAAAAGTTCTAATCCTACCGGCTCACAATTGGTTAAGAAAGGATAAATTTAACAAATTAAAACAGGGTAGGCTTCAAAAAGGCTCACAGGACCAAGCACTTTTGCCTCAGTGTGTAATTGACAAAGACCAATCAATAATAGAGAAACAATGCAAGTTCTAGAAATGTAGTTGCATGGAAAACTAATCTAAATATAAGTAAATTTTAAAACAAATTTGGCAATGAACCTTATGGCTGAGATTTCTGGGAGTATGTGACTACCTAGCAACGCCGTACACTTCGCCTTTGAATCAAGTCACCCCTCCTTTAGAACTTTTGGAATACCGTTTCATCGAACAACTGTTACTAAACTGGAATAGGTCACATGAAACAAAACAAATTCATTAATAATAAACAAGTGCAGGAGCAATTACAATAGGGAAATAAGTTCAATGGACTTCGACATAAAAAAGAAAATAAAGAAAATACATCAAAAGAAAAATGACTGAAAATAAAATACAAAGCAGAAAATGCTAATCCATCAGTAGATCAGCCCATGTTCACATCATCATGGTAACATCTCAGCATAGGTAAGCATCCGGGACTTTTTCCAAGTCGACCCAGGCCTACACATCGTGGTAATGATGTCATCAAATGTATCCTCTGTCATACCAAATCTCTCCCTCCTCAGTTTCTCAACCCAACACTCCTCCGGCGGTTGAACATTCAGCCATTCATTAAGCGCTTCAGGGCTGAAATCAATGGTCTTGCCCCAAACAAAAGATTGAAAGGGTGTATCAGAAACCCGTGCATTTGCAAAGAATTCAACGATCACGGTTTTGTTGTTCGCTTCTTCGATCACCTCATTCAACTTCGTCCACCCTCTCCTTCGTAATTCAGCCTCAAAGAACGGATACTTAACAAGCCTTGTGAAGTCAAACTTTCTCTCCCCCACAACTTCAAAACTTTTCATGGATTGGTGGAACTCTTGGGCTAGGTCATTGATGAAATGGATGGCGTTTTCGGGTGGTTCGGATGCGGCACGAGGGCGTTTGGATTTGCTTGTGGATGGTTTTGGGTTGGTGGTTTTCTTTGAGCGGGTGTTTCTTTGGTTTGAGGCCATTTGTGGTTTAGGAAGATGGTGAAAGGGAAGTTTTGTGAAGTTTGGGAAAGTTGGGAATGATAGTGGTTTGATGGTGGTTTGGATTGATGAATTGATGATAGGATTATGGGTAGATGATGTTTAGGAAGTGAAAAAGATGATGATAATGAAGGAATTTCGTGGTTAGGTTTCTAGGGAAATTTTGACAGAGTAACGGTAGGAAAATGGGAATGGGAAGAATGGTGGAAAAGGCTGGTTTTATAGGTCTGTTTGGTGAAAATCGCGGCACGCCAAAATGCAAGGCGCGGCGCGATTTTGTTAAAACAGGGAAAATGCTTTTCTGTTCCTCAAAATCGCGGCACGCCAAAATACACAGAGCGGCGCGATTTTGATGAAACAGGGAGTGTGTTTTGCTTCCTCAGGCCAAAATTTTTTGTTTTCTTGAAAAATGCCTGAGTTCATTGAATTTTTGAAAAACTTTTGAGGAGAGAATTATGCAAGACATCAGTGCCTTGCATGATTTTCTTGGCAAGAGGTATATTTTGAACAAATTTTTAAACTTTCCTACCTTGTATTAAAAGAAAAGAAAAATATTTTTGTGTTTTTGTTTTTGTTTTTGTTTTTTTTTTTTTTTTTTTTGAAAGCAATAAAATCATACCTGAAAATTAAACAGTGGGTTGCCTCCCACCCAGCGCTTTCTTTTACGTCATTGAGCTTGACATTTCAACCACTGTTAGGGTGGCAAATATGTCAAAAAGAACACATCATCCTTCTTCTTCCTCTTGTTTGGTAGGAATTCCATGAATTTGTAACAAAGAAGTAGATGCTCCCATGCACTCACAGTTAAACCTTTGGAATTTAAGCTCTCCCACCTTAGAGAAGGACATGCATCCATTTGCACACGAGTGATTTCCTTAACCCCTGTTTGTTCAGACTTCGGAAAAATGTCAGCACTCCTCACTTTTGGATTTTCTTCCACCACAACCTTGTGACACTCAATCTCCATCTGAACCAGCTTCCTCTAAGACTCATGTGCTTTCTCAACAAGATCACCACACTGAACATCAAACTTTTCAAATAAAACTTGATTTGACACCAAGAAATCATCTAAAATATTCTGAAGTTGAGTATTGTAATCGATGTTGATCACCTCTTTCTTCCCTTCACCATCACTACCTGGTTGATTCGCCTCATAATGACCACAACTCGAGATTTTGTTGTCCAAAATTTTGATCTTAAAAATAGCATATATTTTTCATACTGCAACTTAGCAATCTCTTCGGTGTCATAGAGGAGTAACCTGTCTATCATAGCTGCAAAACTTGGATAAACTTTTCAGTAGCACAGACAATGAGAAGAAAACAAAGAACATAATATTTTTTTTTAATAATATATATATATACAAAAATATAAATGACTGAAATCCTAAATAAAAACAAAATTACCAAATTGAAATGACTTAACAGTCCCCGGCAACGGCGCCAAAAACTTGATAGAGGTTTGGCAAGTGCACCAAATACTATCGAAGTAGTAAAAATATCGATCCCACGAGGACTGTTTTTAACTTCAACAATTCAACTTTGTTATATAATTAGGATGTATAAAATTTATTTTGTTTTGCCACTAGGCAGTAGATTTGGTTTGATTTTAATTAAATCAAGAAACAGAAATAAAGTTGATTAAGAAAATATGGAGAGAGAGATGAGATCAGGTCTGTCGAATCCTCTATGTTTCCCCTAATTGGTTACTGCACCTATTATTACTAATGATTCTCTAGTTTCACGATAGTTAACAAATTAGCCCTAATCAATCCCTTGAGTTAGGACCCTATTTTTAAACTACAGCCCCTAATTCCTTAGGTGGTCTAATAATCATCAAAGGTTTAAGCACGTTAACCTAATATCACTAACAAACGATTATCCATTCCTAGACTAACCATGTTTATTAGAACAATTCAATTAGGTCTAAGTCGAAAGCTATGGTCAGTAGTCATTCGTTCTCACAAAATCATGTTTATATTTGATCAGGATATAAAAAGCATTAAGAACAATTGAATTGAATGAAAACTAGAATATCATTAATAAGTAATAGAGTTTCACAGCAACATGTATCAATTAGGGTTACATAGATTCATCTCTGACCTAATCTCTGAGAGATTTAGCTACTCATAATCGAGTTTACAAATAGCATAATCAATGAAATAATTAAACATACATGAATTGGTAAAAGGATGAAGAAATCGCCCTTCTAGCCGTCTCTGATGTCTCAAAATCGCACTTTGCTCTCCAAAATCGTAACCCTTGTTCTTCAGATTGAGTGCAGTATTTATAGAAGTCATGGGCCTGACCCATCAAAATCGCGCCGCGCCATGTATATAGGCGTGCCGCGATTTCCTCTTTACAGGAAGTGTGTAATTTTGCTTCAAAAATCGCAGCACGGCTTGAAATTGGCGTGGCGCGATTTCCTTCGAACAGACTTCAAATTTTAAGCTTTTTGCACTCCAGAACAGTATAAATTGCATGAGAACTCTATCAAAATGTCACAATAAGTCCCTAATATTACGTAATGAATTATCGTGAAACTAGAGTATCATTCATAAGAATAGGTGCAGTATACCAGTTAGGGAAACATTAGAGGATTCGACATACCTGATCTCATCTCTCTCCATATTTTCTTAATCAATCTTTATTTTCTGTTACTTGTTTTCATAAAATCAAACCAAATCTACTGCCTAGTGGCAAAACAAAATAACTTTATACATCCTAAGTTCCGACGTGATTGAATTATTGAGATTATAAACAGTCCTCGTGGGATCGATATTTTTACTACTTCGATAGTATTTGGTGCACTTGCCAAAGATCTATCAATAGACCTTATTATTTAGAATGTAACAAGTACATCCAAATTGATGAAAGTAAGAGATATTAGGTTTTCTTCCTTTAAAGAGTTCATATGTTGTTTTGTCCAATATAAGTCTGATATAGATTCTATTTTGAACATAACATGTTGTTTTTACTACTTCTGCCTAGAAATGTTTAGCCAAATTGTTTTTATGAATCATGGTTCTAGCCATTTCTTGTAAGGATCTATTCTTTCTTTCTACTACCCCATTTTGTTGTGGAATACTAGGAGAAGAGAATTCATGCACAATTCCATGTTTTTCACAAAAGATTCAAATGGCTCATTTTCAAATGTACTTTTAAAATTTTCAATTCCTTTTCAGACTCTATTTAAGTGCAGAAGTTACTAAGCACATTATATGCATCATCTTTAGTTCTAAGAAACTTAACCCGAGTCCATCTACTGTAATCATCAACAATGACTAATACATATTTACTTCCATAAATGGATGCAGTGCTAACTGATACAAATAAATAAATATGAAGAAGTTCTAAGGGTCTAGAAGTAGAAACAATGTCTTTAGATTTAAAAGATGATTTAACAAATTTTCCCTTCTGACATGCACGACAAAGTGCATCTGAATGTTAGTCAATGTCTGGTAAGCCTTTAACTAGTTGTAACTTACTAAGCTTAGAGATTAATCTCCAGTTAACATGTCCCAACCTTCTGTTCCACAACCATTTCTTATCATTCACTGATAGAAGACTAACTACCTTCTGATCAGCCAGTTTTGAAAAATTAATTTTATAGACATTATTTTTACTTTTTCCCTTGAACACTATGGATTTATCATTTTGATTGATTACTGTGCAGTTGCTCTTATCAAACATCACATCATAATCACTATCACAAAACTGACTAATGCTAAGTAGGTTATGTCTAAGTCCATCAACAAACAACACATTATTAATAGAGGTAGAAGAGTTACCAATAGTTCCTATACCAAAGATTTTGCCATTCTGGTTTCCTCCAAATCCCACAGTTCCTCCCTCTTTCATTGTTAGGGTTAGGAACATAGACCTTTCTCCTGTCATGTGTCGTGAGCAGCCATTGTCCATGTACTATGACCTCTAATTTTCCTTTCCTCTTAAGCATATCTGCAACATCACAAAATCAAGACTTAGGTACACATATCTTTATGGGTCCTTTAGGGTTAGTCCTGAAAGATTTACTCTTCTTTTGTGCCTTGTGCTTGAAGTTAAGTATCTTATGTTCATTCAAGACTTTAGGTTTAGCACCATCTGGTCTTGAATCCCATGAAGCTACAATTTTTTTACTCCTCTGAAGCTTAGGCTTTAAGACTCCAGACTCTAAGTTCTTCAGAACATGAATTTTAGCTTCTGGTCTCTTCAGAATCTGAAACTTTGGAGTCTTAGATCAGAGTTAGTCACAACCTTAGACTCAAGATTCTTTGACATTGAAATGTTCACTGTCTTAAAATCAGAAGCTTCAGGTTGTACCTGGATCACAACTTCAGATTCAATAGCTTCAGGCACAAAATAAGTTTCCAAAAATTCCTAAATGCTTTCAAAACATGAATTAAGACCGATTCCATTAGGTATCCCTTATGAAAAACCAAGTCCCCTACCATTGTTCTGATATATGATATAAATCATAGAAGCTACTTTTCTTCTATCTATTCCTGACATGATAAAATCCTCAAGAACAATTTCTTGTTTACTTAAACGTCTCTCATTACACTTATCATTGAGTTTGATAATAAGAGATTTGAGTTTAGCTTCATAGTTTCTGACAATGAAGTTAGAAGTCTCATTCTCTTTTTCTGACTCTTCTAGATCCAAAAGAGTTTGTACATGTTGTTTCTCTAAATCAACATATTTTTCTTTTAAATCTTTCAACTCATTGGATCTGTTTTCAAAGTGTGTGAGAAGCTCTTTAAGAGACTCAATAAGTTCAGCTCTGGGAATCTTATAGTATACCTCATTTTCATCTTCAGAGTCTATTTTAAGTTTTGCATCTAAAGCCTCTGTAGCTACTAACCCCACATCCACATTTCCTTCATCTTCAGCTTCATCCTTATCAGACCCTGAATCATTGTCTAAATCTTCCCAAGTACCCATCAGACTCTGCTTGATATGTCTTCTAAACTTGTTGGATTTGAAGGTTGGTTTCTTTAATTTTTCCTTTGATTTCTCTTTCTGCAAATCAGGACAATCAGCAATGAAGTGTCCAGGTTTCTTGCAGTTGACTTGTTTTTCTCAGATCTTTTTCTGTTACACTGTTATGTGGTAAGACAATAGAACCAGAGCTCTGGTACCAACTGAAGGTGAGAAAACACAAGAAGGGGGGTTGAATTGTGTTAGCTTTTTCTTCTTTTTAAATTAAGTCCAAAGTCCAGAGTCTGATAGAGTTCAGATTCTAGAGCAATGTTCAGAGTCTAATGCATCGGATATATATATATATATATATATATATATATATATATATATATATATATATATATATATATATAGAGAGAGAGAGAGAGAGAGAGAGAGAGAGAGTGAGAGAGAAGAGAAAAACACAAGCAATTATAAAGGTTCCTTCCACAATCCGGAAGTAGTCCTGTCCCCCTTGCACTTCCAATAGGAGTTCACTAAAATCAATATCTGATTACAAATGCTCAAGCACACAAGCAAGAGACTTTAAATACTCAAGCACACATGCAAGAGATTTCCTATGCTCAAGCACAAAAGCAATAGACTTCTAAACAAACACAATTACACAGAAAAATGTTTGGGTTGAACAATTGATATACAACTAGTGGTGTTCAAAATACAAATCAGATAAGACTCTTATGTCATACCCCAATTTTTGACCTAAGGATCCCACATTCAAAATACAAATTAAGTCTTTGACTTCTCGGTGAAAAATTCGGCAGAGAGGTATTTTAAAATACCTCATTTTTCGTTCGAGTCGGACCCTCTTCCCTTTTTAATTTTATTTTTTTAATTTTTAATTTTTAATTTTTAATTTCAATTTTCATCTTTATTTTTTTTTAATCAATTAATTTTAATTAGTCAATTTTTGTTCAATTAATTTTAATTAGTCTACTTTTATTTTAATTAGTCATTCATTTCTTTTTTAAATTAATTACTACTTCTTTTTTCAAGATAAGTCAAAAATCCAAAAAATATGCATAGTTATCTCTTCTTTATTGTTGTTATTTAATTTTTATTATGTGATAAGTCCCAAAGGAGAATTCCAAAGCCTATCTGAAAGCAACAACTCACGCCAATTTGCAAGTCTTTCTTCAGGAGCAAGAACACGCTCCCATCATCCCAATCCGAGCCAATTTTTCTGCATTCCTTAACAAACCCTAACCCTGATCCTTGTCACTATAAAACCAAAGCTGCAAATGAACAGAAGGAGGCCAATTTCAACGCACAAATTTGGGAGCCGAAATTCACAATCAAAAAACCTACAACTCATAAACCTGCACACACACACGGATACAACCCAAAATTCACAAAAAGCCAAAAATGCACAAGCAAAGTTCATCATAATCACCATCGATCTTCAACAGCAATTTTTCATCAATTAAAAAACCTGCACAATTCCAATCCACAACAGTCATAACACACACCAGTAATCACCATCGAAACCTAACACCAGACCAATCTCCAAAACCACTGTCGAATCTATCACAACCGTTCCACAACAATATAAAATCACCAACACAACCGTTTGTTTCCTCAATAACACCACATACACCAGAGGCAACTTTCGATCCCAACCATAAGCAATTTTCGATCCAAACATTCACAAATCCGTCGAGTTCGAGTCACGCAGCCGACAAGGGGTCCTGCACAACGAACCAGAACCTACAAGGACGAACCTGTCGTGAATCAACGAAGCAGTAAAGCTGAAGCCGCTTTTGAACCGCAAACCAAAGCCGTTCCAGAACCCGACGTCAACATCCCAATCGGACTCAAATCAAAGATCCAGCGAAAAGGTAGTATTGCTTTTCTATTTTGTTTGGATCGTAGATATTGTTTGTGAATCTTGAATCAAAAAATAAGAAACTGAAGAAACTGAAGGGAGTAGGAGAATAAGTATAACTGGATAGTGTATAAAGGTAGGCATAGAAATTGAAAATTAAAAAAAAAAAAGGGAAGAACACGTTGGTGTTCTTATGGCCATAGGAAGAGAATTAGAGAGGGAAGAGAGAACCGTAAAAGAAAAAGAGAAGAAGAGAGAGGGTTACGTGAAGATGAAGTGAAATGGGTGTTAAACCCTCTTTTATACCCATGACCCGACCCAACGTCCAAACCGGTTCAAACCGACCCATAAACCAACCCAAACTCATTCCCTAAAGCCCAACGCCCTTTGCAGCATTCTGGGCCCAGTTTCCTTTTTTTATTTTTCACACCCCTAACCTTATGTTTGGACCCCCTGCTGTATTTTTATATTTCTTGCACACATCTTTATTTTTTTTTCCTTAAGCACTTTATTTTTTCTTTCTCATACATATTTTAGAATTAGGTTCATTATTCTGCATTTCGTTTCCATATTTGCTTTTACATCATTTATTTTTAGTGCACATGACTTAGAATGTACATATAGGTTTAATGTAAATAATTCATGCATTTTAGTTTAGTTTAGCATTGCACATTTTAATTTAGTTTTTTGTATATAACTTAGAATGTGATTAGGCTTTAATGTAATTTAATTTATTTTGTGCGTGGAACTTAGAATGTAAATATAGGCTTAATGTAATTTATTTATTTTCTTGCAGACCATAGAATGTATTAATAGGTTTTTTGTAATAGCTTAGGTGCATGTGTGCGTGAGTGGGTGTATGTTTACTTTTATGCTTGGTAGTTTAGGTAAAGAGTCCTTGTGGTGGTCCAACGCCACCATGGGTCCCTACGCTTTTATTTCTTTATGCTCCGTTAGTTTAATTTCATTCCATTTATTCAAAAAAACAACAAAAACATGCAAATAACAAAATCACAAAAATATTTTCTTAAATAAACCTTGATCCTAAATCAAGTGACGTCTTTTTTTATTTTCTTTTCTTAATCAAATATCAATCAATTTAAATTTTATTTTAAGTCCTTTTTTTTAATATTAAAAAATACAAACCAATTTCATTTTGCCACTTGGCTTTTATTTTAAAACCTTTTTCAAAAAAAACATCAAAAAAACTCAACCAATCAAACGTCAAATTTCTACCCCGAACTACGTGATTTTGATCCTTCACGGGTACGTAGGCAAAGGACTCGTCCTCTCAAATCAAATTAAAATCAACTCTTTTTTTCTTTTCTTCATTTTATTCACCATTTATGTACATCTCATTATTTTCTTTCAAAGCAAGTTTATAGCACATTAATTAAATGAAACCAAGAGGTTCCCGTAGAGTACTACGGACATAAAGGGTGCTAACACCTTCCCTTTATGTAAATAACCCCCGAACCCTAAATCTTTTCAAAATGGGGTGTTTGAACTTTTTTCCCCTTTTTCTTAAAAATTAAATGTTCAGTCGTGAAATAATTTAGTGAGTCAAAAGCTAATCAAATAGCCTTGATCTCCGAAAAATGACGCGATAGAAATGGCGACTTCACTGGGGACCCCCCCTAAGAAGGTTGAGCCTAACTTGGCTTTATTTTACTTTTGTGCTATAACTTGCTTAAAAAAAATCAAAAATAAAAGATGGAAATACGTGTATATATGCTCCCTCTTCTTTCTTCTTTCTAACGAGAGTGGTGAGATAAGTCCATTACCCAGACTTGAGAGAAACATTAAGATAGGATGGTGGTATAATCATAGTGCCTTGCCAAGAGTGAATTTTGGTTCGTGACACATGTGATAACCCCACTCAACTGAGGGATCTTGGAAGTATACTATGTTGGCATGAGTATTCGTGTTTGGCATGTTATTTTCAAGTGACTGTTGAAAGTTGAGGACCTTTAGTTACCCTTAACCCCTCTTGGCCTTTTAGGACGTGGTGCGGTGGCTAATCATGAGTAATCTTGGTTTAGTTGACACGCGATACCACACTCAGACGAGACTTTCTTACGAACATTGTTGGATCGGAAGTATTTTCATAACCCGATAGTGTTCGGGAGTGGTTGATAACTCTGGGAACTTGGTAGAACCCGTGATACAGGTACATTTGAAAACCATAGTCCTTACCAAATGGCGTTGTTACCCTTAACTCCAACATTGTGGACCTAACCTCACTATGTTTTCTCCGTATTTTAGCATAATCATGCATTCATTCATAAAACTTTTCTTTTTCATCATCAAAATGTCGAAGGACTTATATGAAATTTTTTCTTTTGTAAACATCGTAGATGGAAATTCCTACAAGAAACACTAGGAAGTATACTTTCCAGAAGCCAGATGTGGCTAAATTAAGGGAGCTAGGGAGGAAGGTAGCTAGTCAAGATGATTTTCGCGAACTTTATGGGAAACTGCTGGATATCCTCAAGGTAGATGTTGCAAAAGGCGTCTTGGAGACTTTGGTTCAATTTTATGACCGTCATTGTCACTGTTTTACTTTCCCAGACTATCTGCTTGTCCCTACACTAGAAGAGTACTCTCATTTGATCGGTATAACCGTGCTTAACAAAGTACCTTTCAGCGGCCTTGAACCCAATCCTAAAGCCTCAACCATTGCTAAATCCCACCATCTTGAAGCCTCCATTGTAAGAGATAATCTTATTGTCCAAACCAAAGGGGGTCCCTCAGGTTTCTCCACCGATTTCCTTTACGATCAAGCCTCCATTTTTGAGAAGTCTGGCGCCAACCATGCCTTTTACTCGGTCTTAGCCCTACTTATCTATGGTCTTGTGCTTTTCCCGAACATTCCTAATTTTGTCGACATCCGTGCCATCCATGTTTTTCTTACCAAAAACCCCGTCCCTACTCTTCTAGCAAACACCTACCATTCCATCCATGATCGAACTCTTGCAACTCGTGGAGCTATCCTTTGTTGTGCACCTTTACTCTACAAATGGTTCGTCTCTCATCTACCGGGATGACGGGACAGTCATTATCAGGTGTGGTGACTATCCCAATGTACCTCTCATTGGTATGGAAGGAGGAATTAGCTACAATCCCGTCCTTGCCCGACATCAATTGGGATACCCAATGAAAACACAACCAAGTAACCTTGCTTTAACCAATGAGTTCTACTACAATGACAGTAATCACCTAGGTAAAAGGGAGGAATTTGTGCAAGCTTGGCGGAGTATTCACAGACTTAACAGGAACCAACTGGGAAAAAGGGACAATTTTCTACATGGATCTTACATTCAGTGGGTCATCAGTAAAGCTATCCATAATCAGATGCCTTACACGGTACCGAGGCTCGTATCCGCAACAATTCCATCTTCATCTTTACCTTTACCCTCTAAGACTCTGGGAGAGCACCAGGAACAATTGGATGATAGAGTCTGAGAAATTGCCACTTGGAAAAGAAGATATGATGAGGCTATGCTCATGGTAGAAGAAAGAGATGAAGAAATTAGAAGACAGAGAAGTAAGCTCCTCAAGAAAGAACGTCAATTGATTGAGAAAGACGCTCAGATCCAAGCTCAAAGTACGAAGCTTGCACAATTTATTAGTAAGAAGGAGTGTATGGATTTTTTCGCAGGAGCGCACCCAGACTTCGAGGAGTAGTCTACAACAGGAGCTCAAGAGTTCCCCAGTTGTTTCACCACTTTATGTTATTTCCTAGCTTTTTGTGATGTACTTTGGAGTCTATCCCGTGGCTCAGTTTTGTTAAAAGGGAATTATCTCGTACTTTAATTATTCAATGAAATTTTTCATTATAATGTTTACAAATTTTCTTTTTATAAGTCCTCCGATAAATGAAAATGTGTCTATTTTTGCATAACATCATGCATCATTTTGCATTTCATAGTCTTAAATCTAGAGTCTCACACCAAATTTCTTTTCCATAAAAGGTCAATCTGTTTCAAAAGTGGTTCGACTGTCCTCGTCTAAAGTCGACTCGCACCAACAACACTCGTGCAAACAAAAGAGAGGTGTGGACAAGAGATCACAACGCTCTAGGCCGAGTCAAAGCACCCGCAGTTCCAGCAGGGGCCCGAACGCCAACATCAACAACAGCCTCGATAACAGGCTTCAAAGATGCAGTTTGACCCAATCCCAATGACGTATGTGGAGCTGCTTCCCATCTTGCTCATGAAGAACCTTGTCAAAACTAGAAAGCCTCCTCGAGTGCCTAACGAGTTGCCGGTTGGGTATCAACCTGACCTCTCATGTGCCTTTCATCAAGGGGCACCCGGCCATGACATCGAGCACTGTTTATCTTTGAAGATTGAAGTCCAGAAGCTGATTGAAGCCAATATGTTGCTCTTTGAAGGTTGAATTCGGATGTGCAAATTAATCCACTGCCAAATTATATTGCCTAATATTGTGACACATGGAGTGGACAGCTGCAATTGGGTCATTTTGATGTTCCTCCTACTGCTTATTTGTTCAAATAATGTTTGCTTGTTTCTTTTCGCTTTTCAAAAATCCTTTCGTCCCGCCCGAGACGAAAGTGAACTTGTGTAGGGCTTTTTGCTTCATGTATTTTCCATCATTAATAAAAAGGTCGTTTTGATCCCGACCTTGTTTTAGTTTGTGCTTTTTTCTGTAAAAATGGTAATACAAAAAAACCAAAAAATAAAATAAATTTCATTCTCTAAATATCAGCATAATCATAACTTTTACTTACTTGTCAAAATCAATAATCAAATCATGCATTAATAAACCCGTTGAACACATTAACCATGTACTCTCTTCCGACTTTGAGTTCCCTGTGTCCGAAGCTGAAGAAGAGAATGAGGAGACTCTCGCATATTGGGGCATCTTAGCCGTCGAAGCTTCAATCAAAAATCAAGAGATTGTCCAGAAGATGGCAGTCATTTACAAAGACAGGCATGAGATGTTACCGTTACCTTACGTGGGTATCATGCTTCAACAGGGGCAACCCCCCCCCCTTCCCCAATATGCAACATGGAGGTCGTGCTTTCCGTGGAGGTCGAAGTCCCTTCGATAGGAGTTCTGCTAAAGTCCAAGCTTGATCGAATATAAATGCATGACGATCTTGTACAAATATATCAAAAGAGGTTTGAAACATGCTTCTAACAAAAAGGTTCGTCCCCGCGAATTTCAAGAAGGAGACTTCATGCCTAAAAAGGCACTATTTTTCAACCAGACTCCAGGGGCAAGTGGATGCTTAACTATGAAGGCCCATGCACAATGACTTTCGCAACTACGGATGGTGACAAACTCACGCGATCTATAAACGCTGATGCAGTCAAGAAATACTCTGTAAAAAAAAAGCTCAATAAGTCGCAAACCTAAAAAGGCGACTTAGGCAAAAATGAGCGTCTCGGTGGACTGAAAACCCGAAAGGGCGGTCCAGGCAAAAGTTAGAGACATGAACAAAAATGATTATCCTGATAGATTGAAACCCAAAAGGGCGATCTATGCAAAAATTAAGGATCATGACAAGTAACTGCATCAGCCAGCACAGTCCTCTTGGGGCATTCAGTCGTCAAAAGAACCTCCAATTCGAAGCATCTGCAGATCAAAGACTCAGAACTGGGGCATTCAAAGTTGTCAGGGAGTATAACGGTTAGTGTGTTCAATGTACCCTTCCCATTATATTTACCATTTTCCAAAATTTTCAAAGATCCGTGGAACCATGCCATTGGCAAGTCACCACTGAATTCATCAAATTTGAGCCTGTGCCCATTTATTTGGAACTCTCGCTTATTCTACTTGCAAAATGTCTTCTATTTTTGATGGCAATACTTGAAGGAAAAAAATTTCAAAATACAAAACATTTTTTTTTACATCTTTTGAAAAGTGTGAACAACAAACACACTCTCTTTGAACTCGTGAGTAGTTGAAGCGAACATCAACATTCGCCTCGAGAACGGTTACACTCCAAAAGAGAAACATGACTAAGCACCATGAAGAGGACCTCTGCTTCGAGCAAGATGCCTTCACAATCAAAAATATATATACAAAAAAAGAAATACAAAAATAAATGCTCGCTAAGTTGAAAACCTGAAAAGGCGGCTTAGGCAATAGAGAGCGTCCAGGTGGACTGAAAACCCGAAAGCGCGGTCCGGGCAAAAATTAGGGGCACAAAAAAAAAAGAAATGTATTCCCGGTGGACTGAAAACCCGAAAGGGCGGTCCAGGGCAAAAGTTAGGGATTTTCAAAACAAAAAAAACATAAAAAAAAAAACATGACTGTTGAAGCATGCCAGGGGAAAAGCACACTGCGTCGGTTCACAAATGGCGACTTCTTCTAGACTTTTGGTTAAACAATGGGCTCTCTCCCCAAGAGGCATCAGTTGCTACCTTGTGCCAGGTTTTACACCACCAACGGCTCAATTTGTTCACAATAATATCATCTCCAATAAAGTTTGCCGAGTGTTTGTACTGCGATGTCAGCCCGCCTCCCATCTTACCCGTCATGTCTCGTTTCATCGAGTTACCCGTCGTATGCCGTTTATACAGTCGTACAAGTTACATCCATACATTCATACATCCATTTACACAATCGTACATTCATACATTAATACTTTCACATATGCATACACAACATATACACAATACCAATTCGTATATGGTTGCATCAGTCACCCAGAGTCATGCTCGATCGTGTCATTTCAGTTTGGTTTCTACTTATCATTGTGTCAAGCCGCAAATTTCTACAAATGAACATCTTGCATTTACCTTCTTATCATCAAAAGTGTCATCCCAAGTGTATCTGGTCCAGAGATGTCACTCATTATAAGCCCGGTGGATTCCGGCGAACTCTTACCAAGCCCGGTGGATTTCGGCAAACTTTTTATGAAGCCGAGTGGATTCTCGCAAACCTTATCAAAAGCCGAGTGGATTCTCTCAAAAGCCGAGTGGATTCTCGCAAATGGTCATCCTGTTTCAAGCTGCCAGTCCTAAACAACGGACCGCTTGAGTCTAGTTTTTATCTTGTTTCAAGCTGCCAGTCCCAAACAACAGACCGCTTGAGTTTATCTTGTTTCAAGCTTCCAGTCCCAAACAACGGACCACTTAAGTTTATCTTGTTTCAAGCTGCCAGTCCTAAACAACGGACCGCTTGAGTCTACTTTTTATCTTGTTTCAAGCTGCCAGTCCAAAACAACGGACCGCTCGAGTCTACTTCTTGTTTCAAGCTGCCAGTTCTAAACAACGGACCGCTTGAGTTTACCTTTCAATTGTTTCAAGCTACCAGCTACTAGTCCCAAACAACGGACCGCTAGGGTTTTCCTTTTTATCTTGTTTAAAGCTGTCAGTACACAACGGACCGCTTGGGTTTACCTTTTCATCTTATTTCAAGCTGCCAGTCCTAAACAACGGACCGCTTGAGTTTATCTTATTTCAAGCTGCTAGTCCTAGACAACGGACCGCTTGAGTTTACCTTTTGTCTTGTTTCAAGATGCTAGTCCTAAACAACAGACCGCTTGAGTTTATCTTGTTTCAAGCTGCCAGTCCCAAACAACGGACCGCTTGACTTTACCTTTTATGTTGTTTCAAGCTGCCAGTCCTAAACAACGAACCGCTTGAGTTTACCTTTCATCATGTTTCAAACGATCAATTCCAACCAATGATCAGTTTGAGGTCACATTTTCACAAAAGTGTCATCCCCTGCTTTGTCAGAAAACGAGATGTCACTCAATGTTTATCTTCTCAAATATCTCATTCCCCGCCTGGTCGGATTACGGAATATCAAATGTTTCAATTCCCCGGTTTACCGGATTACGGAATCTCAATGGTGTCTTCCCCAGTTTATCTGTTCAAGTGATGTCACTAATCAAATCAATCAATGTGTCATCCCTAGCGTAGTTGTTCTAGTGATGTCACTAATCAGTTCCAATTTCAATTTCAATGGTGTCGTCCCCAGTTTATCTGTTCTAGAGATGTCGCTAAAATGTCTTGTCTTCTTTAAAGCTATCATGTCAAATCACTATGGTAGTGTACAATCTTTTCCCCAGTGAAACTGCATTCCCCTCGCGGAGTCGGATCCATTTCTTCAAGGAATTTGGGTATCCCGTTGTTGTTTCCCATCTCAGTCAATGTCATCCTACATTCATGCAAGCATTTCACGAGCATTCATAGCATCTTAGGTCCAAAAATTGGTGTACTTTGTATTTAAGTCTCTTCGATCCAATCGAATCAAAGATTTCATCTTCAAATCTCCGGACGAAGAAACTTAAATAGGGGCATCTGTCATACCCCAATTTTTGACCTAAGGATCCCACATTCATACACCGACACGCGCCCTTTGACCCTGATTAAGTCTTTGACTTCTCGGTGAAAAATTCGGCAGAGAGGTATTTTAAAATACCTCATTTTTGGTTCGAGTCGGACCCTCTTCCCTTTTTAATTTTCTTTTTTTAATTTTTAATTTTTAATTTCAATTTCCATCTTTATTTTTTTTAATCAATTAATTTTAATTAGTCCATTTTTGTTCAATTAATTTTAATTAGTCTACTTTTATTTTAATTAGTCATTCATTTCTTTTTTTAATTAATTACTACTTCTTTTTTCAAGATAAGTAAAAAATCCAAAAAATATGCATAGTTATCTCTTCTTTATTGTTGTTATTTAATTTTTATTATGTGATAAGTCCCAAAGGAGAATTCCAACGCCTATCTGAAAGCAACAGCTCATGCCAATCTGCAAGTCTTTCTTCAGGAGCAAGAACACGCTCCCATCATCCCAATCCGAGCCAATTTTTCTGCATTCCTTAACAAACCCTAACCCTGATCCTTGTCACTATAAAACCAAAGCTGCAAATGAACAAAAGGAGGACAATTTCAATGCACAAATTCGGGAGCCGTAATTCACAATCAAAAAACCTACAACTCATAAACCTGCACACACACACACGGATACAACCCAGAATTCACAAAAAGCCAAAAATGCACAAGCAAAGTTCATCATAATCACCATCGATCTTCAACAGCAATTTTTCATCAATTAAAAAACCTGCATAATTCCAATCCACAACAGTCATAACACACACCAGTAATCACCATCGAAACCTAACACCAGACCAATCTCCAAAACCACTGTCGAATCTATCACAACCGTTCCACAACAATATAAAATCACCAACACAGTCGTTTGTTTCCTCTGAAGGTGATAAAAACACAAGAAGGGGGGGTTAAATTGTGTTTTGAAAAATTCTTCGTTTCTCCTAAACAACTGAATACACTGATCAGAAGCTAAGTGAGACAGCTTCTGAAGTGATGATCAGAATCTAAATGCAGCGGAAAAAACAGAGAGAGAGAAGAAGAACGACACAAAGCAATTATACTGGTTCCTTCCACAATCCGGAAGTAGTCCAGTCCCCCTTGCACTTCCAAGGAGATTTCACTAAGAGTAATATCTGATTACAATTGCTCAAGCACACAAGCAAGAGACTTCCTAACTAAACAAAATTACACAGAAAATTGTTTAAGGTTGAACACTTGATATACAATCAGAGGTGCTCACAATACAAATCAGATACATACTCAATGGACTTAAGAATTTCTAAGATATGACTATAAGACAAAGAAATTCTAAGTGAATGCAGAACAATTTCAGCAGAGGTTTGGTACTTGTAAAAATGTTATGAGTCTTTCGTTCAGCGTTCATGCATTACCAAATCTCTAGGTCTTCACTCCTTTATATAGAGGTGTGAAAGAGACGTTGTGAAATTGCCAGCACACCAAAGAGTCGTTGTTGAAGCTTGATCTTTCACCAATGATCTTTTGCCTGATTTGGTTGTTGTCCTATGAAGAACAAATTTGAAATCCATTCCTTATCCAAAGGAACATCTATGCAGGCGTAACCGTATTCTGGTGCTGTTTTCTTGTCTTGTAGCGTGGACACAAAACAGAGTAGTGGAGAACGTGGTTGTACAATTCGTACAAAGTACAATGTCAACGCTTTCGTCCAAATTGCAAGCACAAGCCTTCAAACACCTTTGAAATGACCGTTGCAAAATTCCACTAATCCTTTGTTTGTGTTTTCGAATCCAATAGACAGCTTTTGCATTGATAATTCTTCAATTCTTGAATCTTTTGCAAATCCAGTTGAGATTCAGCTTCTGGTGAAATAGCTTCTGATGAGGCAGCTTCTGATGATGCAGCTTCTGATGATATGACTTCTGCAGCTTCTGATGATGCAGCTTCTGATGATATGACTTCTGGACTTCTTGTCTTCAGGAGCACTATCCTTACTTCAGAAGCGACTTAACTTCAGGAGCGCTTTTTCTCTTCAGTAACAAGTTGCCTTCAGGAGCGTCCAAGCTTCAAATTTTTGTTGTTTCCTTTGCTCTTTATTTGCTCATTCAGAACCAATGATGATGTAACTTTATAATTATGGTCCTGTACACTTGAACAAATATTAGCTAGTCCAATTTACAATTTTTAATACCTTGTTATCATCAAAACTCTTTAAGGTTCATTGTTAAACACATTTTGTTCCAACAATCTCCCCCTTTTTGATGATGACAAACAAAAGTATTTAAAATTGATCAATTGTTGTTAATCTAATTAACAAGTTGACTTTGGGGTTCTGAGGTTTGTAAGCTCAAACTCCCCCTGAGTCTGATAGTCTTTAAGGTGAGGTTTGTAAGCTCCCCCTAAGTTCTATCCAGGTTAATTAAATTCATTTTTCGCACAAAAAAAAATTATCAGAGCTTTTAAAAAAAATGAATCATTGAAAGAATTAACTTATAGATAAGAAGAATGGTTCAATTAATTTTACTTGAATTTTGATACTTCTTCGTTCGTTCATAGCTTATACCAATAAGGTAAAAAAAAAATGATAGAAGTTTTTCAAAAATTTCAAATGCCATTAATGGGGCTCAGAGCCTTTAAATACTTGTCACATATACTCCCCCTTTTGTCATTATCAAAAAAAGATAAAAAAACATAAAAGACAAAAAGATTTGAGAAAAAAACTCAAACAAAAGAGAGTATACAAGAAATTAATTAAATAAAACAGACCAAAATATATGAACATGAATATCCAATTATCAGAAGCAGCTAAGCAGTCAGAAGCAGTAAGCATTCAGAAGCATAAAAATAAAACAAGATGGTTTCAGAAGCAAGGACTAAGAATTTGAAAACAAACAACAAACAAAAATAACACAAAGGTGTGCAACTAAGGGTTGGTTTGTTGTTGTTTCTTCATCTCCTCCATTTCTTCAATTTTCTTTTGCAACAGTTCTTCAAGCTGTTGTTGCCTCTGGAGAAGAGCTTGTTCCCTTTCTCTAGCTTCTTGCTGCTGCTGTGCCATCTGTTTCTTCAGAAGCTTACACAACCTTGCTTCTCTGGTTAAGTAATCCGTTTCTAAGAAGAAAGGCTGGTTTGCCAGGAGCAGTGTAGAACTTCTTACTCTGAGACTCTGATTCAAATGCTCCATTAGCCTTCTGACTGAAGCCTGCTTGACTCTGATGCATTTAGCCTTGATATCTTCAATAAGCTCAGCTGCCCGGTTCTGAAGAGATGCCCAGGAGTCTTCATATGCACTTGTGAGATCAATTGTCCTTCTTTGATCCACCAGATTATGCAATTGACTAAGGATTGTCAGAAGCTCAGAATTAATATATCCAGATTCCAGGATGTTTGTGGGTGGTTGTTCAAGGGTTTCAAGATCAGAATCACTGATTTCCAAATCTTGAACAGGGTTAGGAACTGGAATGGTAAAGTGTGTTTGTATGTTTGAAGATGAAGGCTGGTCAGAAGCAATGTGTGTGGTAGAGGTTGAGGCTTGAACATTGACTTGAGAGATGTCAACATCCATAGGAGTTGGTTCTGGGGAGTGTTCAATTTCAGTTGGTGGTTGTTGTGGTGAAGTTGATGTTTGAGTGTTGAGTTGGGGGTCAATGGTAGCTATTGGTGATTGTGGGGGTGTTGTGGGTTTATGTGGTTCAGGTGTGTGTTGATGGGGGTTTTCTGAAACAACATTTTCAGAAGCAGCTGCTTCTGGAGTTGTTTCAGAGGCTTTTTCTGAGGTAGATTTGTCTATAGGTAACTCACCTGAGTAGTGGAGAGCAAGATTGTCTAAGACAGAAGTGTCTTCTTCTTGCTCAGTTGCTTGTGGTGAAAGGGGTGAAATGGGGGTAGAGGTGACTGGAATCTGGATTACCTCAACTGCAGGGCCAGCTTCAGAAGTGATCTTCTGTGGACCAGCAGCTTGAGGAACTACTTCTGAAGTTCCATCTTCTGGAGCATCCTCCATCATAATCATCATTTCTTCTTCCTCGTTGTCTTCAGTAGACTTACCAGCAATGGCTCTTACTTCAGCCAATTTCTCTTTGAAGTACCTATCGCAATCTTCCATACCCAGAGCCTTGAGCTTTTCATCTCTTTGATGAATGTATTGTGCTTTTAGTTCCTTTTTATATGATATAAGATCAGAAGCACGTTCATCTGCCATCCTTTTCCTTGTTGGAGTCATCTCAACCATAGGACTCACAAGTTGAAGGGGAGCCTTCTTCTTCTTTAGCTTGGGATCAGCCTCTTCTTTCTCTATTTCTTCAAGAGCTTCCTGCAGCTGCTCTTCAGTGATTACTAAATCTGCCTTACCTTTTCTTCTTTTCTGAGGAATAGAAGCAGCACCAACCTTCTGCATCTTTCCTTTATCCTTGATAGAAACAGGTTTAGCTTCAGACTTAGCAACTTTTTGCTTTTCAGATTTAGCAATAGCAGCTTCTGACTCAGTACTAGTTCTGGCCCTCTTTCCTTTAGTAGGAGCAGCATCAGATTCTGAACTAGTTCTGGCCCTCTTCCCTTTAGGTGCATCAGAAACAGCAGCTTCTGACACAGCAACTGCCTTGGCCTTCTTGCCTTTCCCTTTAGCAAGAGCAGCTTCCTCCTGAGAACTTGCATCATCCTCCAAGACGTACTCAGCTACTAATCTAGCTAAGTGTTCAGGATTACTTTCCTTAACTAAGGAGGGAAAGTCCCTGATAATCTCAGATTCTTCTGTGGTCATCTCCAACCACTTCTTATCTTTAGGAGCTGTCTTGAAAAAGTGCATTGAATGCAAAGTCTTGCTACTGATAGTCTTTTCTGCAGTAGAAACTTCGAAGCATTTATCAGAAGCATCCCTTGTTCTTCTCAATAAATCCAGCACTCTCCCTTGGTAAAAGATCTCAGAGAGCAATCTTCCATAGGGCACTTGTTTCCTTCCTTTGACTGTGCCTTCATTAATAGCCCAGCATAGATGATCCAATACATATCTTGGGAAGTTTATCTTTTCCAGATTGGTCATGAAATAGATTGCTAGCTTCTGGTGGTTGTTGGGTTGATCAGATCCACCTGCTCTTTGAAAGAAGCAATCGTTACTGAATTTCACCAACATTCTGTTGTGAATCTCCATTTCAGAAGGCTTAGCATCTTTGTTACCACCCAGAAGAGTGTTGTAGTAATTTTGCAGCAGGACATCATCCTTTTTAACTATTTCTTGAAATCTTCCTTCTGCATCCATTCTACAAGCTTTAGCAATTATCTCCTCTGTGATGATTACGGGAATACCCATCACTTCAGACCTTATCTCAAGGCTACTGAAGGAAGTGGGATTCAACTCAATCTCCTTCTTTCCTTTCTTCGACCCAGCTAGTTTATCTGCTGCCTTCACAGGCTTTCTATTGACGATTTCAGCCCTTAACCAGAAATATTTGACCAAGTTCACATACGTTGGCCCATTTAGCATATTGAAGTATCCAGACAGTTTCTGAGTTTCTACATAGCCTTCCATGTCCACTTCGTACTTCTTGAGTGAAGTGAAGTCCACTGGCGATTCTACTTGGACGATTAAGGATTTCCATGGAATATCCATAGTCTTTTCTTTGTAGATGGACCCAGATTCTGATACGCTTTGCTTGTTTGATGTAGATTCTGAAACTTTTGAGCTTGATGATGCCATTTGATGATTGACGAAGATTTGAAGAAGATGAAGATTTTAGGGTTCTAAGGTTGTGAGAATGCGCTCACTTCGCAAGAGGTTTGAGAGCAAATGTGTTTGTTGTGAGTGAGTAGTGTGTGAATTGTCAAAGTGTTAAAAGTAAAACGATTGCAATTCAAAAGAGACAAACAAACATAACATTAATGACAAAATTGGGGGCGCGTGAAAAGTACTTTCAAAGCTATTAAATCATCATTGCCCTTTTAGTTATACACCAACACATACAGGCCACGTAAGAAGTTCACAGAGTAACTACCAAGTTAGTGGGCCAAAAGTTACTTTTTAAAAGGTAACTTCCAACGTTTCCACTAATTCAACTATTCAGAAGCAACAAATCCAGCTTCTGGACTTCAGATGCTGACGTCATCATCAGAAGCGAGTTTTCCTCAGAACCTCAATAAAGAGCTTCTGATGGACTACCGCTTCTGAACTAACTTCAGAACCTAAAACCCTATTCAGGAGCAAGCAAGCATTTAATCAGATACAAAGTGCATGTTCAAATTTTTCTTTATAAAATCAAATCTTTCAACAGTTAAAGGCTTAGTAAATATATCAGCCCATTGATTTTCAGTATCAATGAATTGTATATCTAAAATTCCTTTTTGAACATAATCTCTGATAAAATGGTGTTTGATTTCAATGTGCTTAGCTCTTGAATGCAAAATTGGATTTTTAGACAAACAAATAGCAGCAGTATTATCACAATAAATGGGAATACTGTTAGCAGTTATCTGATAATCTTCCAACTGATGTTTCATCCAAAGTAGTTGTGTACAACAACTTGCAGCTGAAATGTATTCTGCTTCTGCTGTAGACATAGCAATAGTTGTTTGTCTTTTGCTAGCCCAGGATATAAGATTATCACCCAGAAATTGACAGTTGCCACTGGTTGACTTTCTTTCAATCCTATCACCAGCATAATCAGCATCACAGAATCCAATTAGCTTATAATCTAAGGATTTCCTATAAAGGAGTCCAAGATTAGTTGTTCCCTTCAAATACCTGAAGATTCTCTTGACAGCAGTCATATGAGATTCTCTAGGATCTGATTGGAATCTTGCACACAAGCATACACTGAATAAAATATCTGGCCTAGATGCAGTGAGGTATAACAAAGAACCAATCATACCTCTATACAGCTTCTGATCTACTTTAGCTCCTTCATCTTCTTTGCTTAAGTTGCACGTAGGGTGCATTGGAGTGTTCATCACTTTACAATCTTCAAGTTTGAACTTCTTCAGAAGCTCCTTTGTGTACTTTGATTGATGAACATAGACTCCATCTTTGCATTGATTGATTTGAATGCCCAGGAAGAACTTCAGCTCTCCCATCATGCTCATTTCAAATTCATCCTGCATTAACTCAGAAAATTCCTTGCAAAGAGATGCATTAGTAGAACCAAATATTATATCATCAACATATATTTGCACAACAAGAATATCTTTCTCAAGGGTCCTTCTGAAGAGTGTAGTATCAACCTGTCCTCTTTTAAAATCATTTTTGATTAAGAAATTACTTAGTCTATCATACCAAGCTCTGGGAGCTTGTTTCAAGCCATATAGTGATTTCTTCAGTTTAAAAACATGGTCAGGATATTTAATATCCTCAAATCCAGGAGGTTGTTTGACATACACTTCTTCTTCTATGACACCATTTAGAAATGCACTCTTGACATCCATTTGATATAATATTATGCCATGATTAACTGCATAGGAAAGAAGTAACCTGATTGCTTCCAATCTTGCAACTGGAGAAAACGTTTCAGTGTAATCAATGCCTTCTTGTTGACTATACCCTTGTGCAACAAGCCTGGCTTTGTTTCTTGTTACTTCACCTTGCTCATTCAGCTTGTTTCTGAATACCCATTTTGTTCCAATAATGTTCTTGTGCTGAGGTTTGGGTACCAGATCCCACACATCATTTCTTTGAAATTGATTCAACTCTTCTTGCATAGCTAGGATCCATCCATCATCTGAAAGTGCTTCATCAACTGTTGTAGGTTCAATCATTGAGATTAGTCCAATCATTGACTCTTCTTGTCTGAAATGTGATCTTGTTCTTCTTGGACTATCTTTGTTTCCAATGATTAGCTCCTCAGGATGTGAAGACTTGTGTTTGAAAGTGTTTCTGGGAGGATCTTCTTGATGTGAGCCATCTTGTGCTTCATCAGAAGCTGTTTCATCTTGCGCTTCTGATGTGGGTTCAGCTTCTGGACTATCTTCAGATTCAGCTATCTGATCAGGTTCTGGAGTAGCTTCAGGAACCTGTATCTCTGCAGAACTTTCACCTTGCTTTGAAGTTTTAACTTCAAGCTCCTTGTCATCAAATTTAACGTGCATAGATTCTTCAACACAAAGTGTTTCTGAATTATACACTCTGTATGCCTTTGACCTTTCAGAGTAACCTAAAAAGATTCCTCTTTGGGCCTTGGCATCAAATTTCTTTAGGTAGAGCTTGTTGTTCAGAATGTAACATGTACATCCAAATTGATGAAAGTAAGAGATATTGGGTTTTCTTCCTTTAAAGAGTTCATATGCTGTTTTCTCCAAAATAGGTCTAATATAGATCCTGTTTTGAACATAGCATGTTGTATTCACTGCTTCTGCCCAAAAATGTTTTGGTAAATTGTTTTCATGAATCATGGTTCTGGCCATTTCTTGTAAAGTTCTATTCTTTCTCTCTACAACCCCATTTTGTTGTGGTGTTCTAGGAGAAGAGAATTCATGGAAAATTCCATGTTTTTCACAAAAAGCTTCAAATGGCTCATTTTCAAATTCTCCACCATGATCACTTCTGATTTTCAAAATTTTTGACTCTTTTTCAGATTGAATTTGAGTGCAGAAGCTACTGAATACATCACACACAACATCTTTACTCTTTATGAATTTCACCCAAGTCCATCTGCTGTAATCATCAACAATGACTAATCCATATCTACTTCCATATAAGGATGCAGTACTCACTGGTCCAAATAAATCAATATGGAGTAATTCTAAAGGTCTTGAGGTTGAAACAATGTCTTTGGTTTTAAAAGATGATTTCACAATTTTCCCTCTCTGACATGCACCACAGAGTGCATCTGAATGATAGTCAATGTCTGGTAGCCCTTTCACAAGTTGTAACTTACTAAGCTTAGAGATTAACCTCCAGTTAGCATGTCCCAACCTTCTGTGCCACATCCATTTCTTATCATTCACTGATAGTAGGCAAATCACCTTCTGATCAGCCAGTTCAGAAAAATTGATTTTATAGACATTGTCAACTCTCTTTCCCTTGAACACAATGGATTTGTCTTCCTTGTTGATTACTGTACAGTTGGGTTTTTCAAAAAGCACATCATAACCATTATCACAAAATTGACTAATGCTCAAAAGGTTATGTTCAAGACCATCTACCAACCATACATTATTAATTGAGGTAGAGGAATTACCAATAGTTCCTGTACCTATGATCTTGCCTGACTGGTTGCCTCCAAATTTCACATTTCCTCCCTCTTTCATTGTTAGGCTGAGGAACATGGACTTGTCTCCTGTCATGTGTCTTGAGCAACCGCTGTCTAGGTACCATGATCTTTGCTTTGGCACTGCTCTTAGACATACCTGCATCATTGACATTTTTAGTTTTAGGTACCCATTGTTCTATGGGTCCTGGAAGGTTAGTACTTAAGGCTTTACTCTTCACTTCTTGTACCTTGTGCTGTGAGTTGGGTTGCTTCTGATTAACCATCACCTTAGGTTTTGGTACTTCAGAAGCAGTAACTGTCTTCTTCTGAAACTTAGACTTCAGAACCCCAGATTTTGGTTTCACCAGACTCTGAGGAATAGGTTCTGATCTTTTGAGGATCCTAACCTTTGAAGTCTTGGAATCAGATTTGACCATAGCCTTTGACTTAGAGTTCTTTGGCTTTGAAATAACCTTAGCCTTAGAACTAGAAGCTTCAGGTTCTGATTGAACAACAGTTTCCAACTCAGCCCCTTCTGGTACAAAGAATGTTTTCAGACCTTCCTTGATGCATTCACAACAAGACTTTAGATTGGTTTTCTCAAGTTTCACCTCTGGAAAACCAATTCCTCTGCCATTGTTCTTGTAAATGCTATAAATCATAGAAGCTACTCTGCTTCTGTCAATGCCAGATATAATGAAATCTTCAAGAGCAATTTCATGATTACTTAAAGGTTTTTCATTACACTTTTCTTGTAGCTTCTGACATAAGAACCTGAGCTGATCTTCATATGTTTTACACATGAAGTCAAAACCCCTAAGTCCTTGTTCAGAAGCTTTCAGATCCAATAGAGTTGATTTTTGCTGTTGTACCAAATCAGCATATTTTTCTTTTAAATCCTTCAACTCATTGGTTCTTACTTCAAAATGTGTAAGAAGTTCTTTAAGTGACTCAACAAGTTCATCTCTGGGAATTTTGGAATATACCTCGTTTTCATCTTCTGAGTCTGAATCTGATCCAGCTTCTGAAGTTGCTGTTGCTACCAACCCAACAGCTACCTTTGCATCTTCATCAGCTTCCTCTTTATCAGATCCAGATTCACTACCCAAATCATCCCAGGTTGCCATTAAACTCTGCTTAATCTGCTTCTTGAATTTGCTTGGTTTGAATGTAGACCTCTTTGATTTGTCCTTTGACTTTTCTCTTTGAAGATCAGGGCATTCAGCTATGAAGTGTCCAGGCTTCTTACAGTTGAAGCATCCCTTCTGATCTTCTTTCCTTGAGCTTCTGGAGTTACCCCTTTTGGCGAGAAACTTTCTGTTCTTCTTGGCCAGATATTGAAGTCTGTTTGAGAGCATGGCCATTTCAGCAGCATCTGGTTCAGAATCTGAACTTGACTGTTCTTCCTCTTCAGATTCAACCACTCTGAGAGCTTTTGATGACTTGCCTTTGGATGGAAGAGCTATTGATTTACTCTTCTTAGTAGACTCATGTTCATTAAGACTTAACTCATGAACTTTGAGAGAACTAACAAGATCTTCGACACTTAAAGTGTTTAAATCTTTAGCTTCCTCAATGGCAGTCACCTTCGGTCTCCATCTGGCAGGTAAGCTTCTGAGAATCTTGCTTACATGATCAGAAGCAACATAGCTCTTCTTTAGAATCTGTAGCCCAGAAACTAAGGTTTGAAACCTTGAGTACATCTCCTCAATAGTTTCATCATCCTTCATCTTGAATAACTCATACTGATGTACAAGCAGAAGAGCCTTTGCTTCTTTGACCTTCTTGCTCCCTTCAT
This sequence comes from Medicago sativa, assembly GCF_051527215.1. Classification (NCBI taxonomy): domain Eukaryota; kingdom Viridiplantae; phylum Streptophyta; class Magnoliopsida; order Fabales; family Fabaceae; genus Medicago; species Medicago sativa. The sequence continues at coordinate 30,513,899 of NC_140755.1, read as the reverse complement.
AATTTGAACAGAGAGAAGCAAACATAGCTTTAGCAGTGGATTTGTCACTCATTTTCATGTACTCCGCTTTGGGTATGGCAGTGACAAGAGCTCCTCTGATAATATGATGCTTCTTGTAGAGTTTCCTCAGTTCTGGAGTATGTTTCTTTCTATCCACAGCAGCTCCTTCTTCATCAAGGACTAAATCACCAACACCATCTTCCAGAATATCCCATAATTCTTCATCTAGGCTCATGATGTAACTGTAAAAATTGGTCTTCCACCAAGAGAACTCTTCAGCATCTCCATTGAACTTTGGAACTTTTCCAACACTGGTTTTCTTACTATCACTATAATCATGTGAGACATTTTTATAGCTAGTATCACTAGAACCAGAACCATTAGGAGGAGGAGTAGTCATGTTTTTCTCAGATCTTTGACTGTTGCACGGTTAAGTGTTACACAACAGACCAAGGCTCTAGATACCAATTGAAGGTGAGAAAAACACAAGAAGGGGGGGTTGAATTGTGTTTTGAAAAATTCTTCGTTTCTCCTAAACAACTGAATACACTGATCAGAAGCTAAGTGAGACAGCTTCTGAAGTGATGATCAGAATCTAAATGCAGCGGAAAAAACAGAGAGAGAGAAGAAGAACGACACAAAGCAATTATACTGGTTCCTTCCACAATCCGGAAGTAGTCCAGTCCCCCTTGCACTTCCAAGGAGATTTCACTAAGAGTAATATCTGATTACAATTGCTCAAGCACACAAGCAAGAGACTTCCTTTGCTCAAGCACACAAGCAAGAGACTTCCTTTGCTCAAGCACACAAGCAAGAGACTTCCTAACTAAACAAAATTACACAGAAAATTGTTTAAGGTTGAACACTTAATATACAATCAGAGGTGCTCACAATACAAATCAGATACAGACTCAATGGACTTAAGAATTTCTAAGATATGACTATAAGACAAAGAAATTCTAAGTGAATGCAGAACAATTTCAGCAGAGGTTTGGTACTTGTAAAAATGTTATGAGTCTTTCGTTCAGCGTTCATGCATTACCAAATCTCTAGGTCTTCACTCCTTTATATAGAGGTGTGAAAGAGACGTTGTGAAATTGCCAGCACACCAAAGAGTCGTTGTTGAAGCTTGATCTTTCACCAATGATCTTTTGCCTGATTTGGTTGTTGTCCTATGAAGAACAAATTTGAAATCCATTCCTTATCCAAAGGAACATCTATGCAGGTGTAACCGTATTCTGGAGCTGTTTTCTTGTCTTGTAGCGTGGACACAAAACAGAGTAGTGGAGAACGTGGTTGTACAATTCGTACAAAGTACAATGTCAACGCTTTCGTCCAAATTGCAAGCACAAGCCTTCAAACACCTTTGAAATGACCGTTGCAAAATTCCACTAATCCTTTGTTTGTGTTTTCGAATCCAATAGACAGCTTTTGCATTGATAATTCTTCAATTCTTGAATCTTTTGCAAATCCAGTTGAGATTCAGCTTCTGGTGAAATAGCTTCTAATGAGGCAGCTTCTGATAATGCAGCTTCTGATGATATGACTTCTGCAGCTTCTGATGATGCAGCTTCTGATGATATGACTTTTGGACTTCTTGTCTTCAGGAGCACTATCCTTACTTCAGAAGCGACTTAACTTCAGGAGCGCTTTTTCTCTTCAGTAACAAGTTGCCTTCAGGAGCGTCCAAGCTTCAAATTTTTGTTGTTTCCTTTGCTCTTTATTTGCTCATTCAGAACCAATGATGATGTAACTTTATAATTATGGTCCTGTACACTTGAACAAATATTAGCTAGTCCAATTTACAATTTTTAATACCTTGTTATCATCAAAACTCTTTAAGGTTCATTGTTAAACACATTTTGTTCCAACATCCTCAACGACACCACATACATCAGAGGCAACTTTCGATCCCAACCAGAAGCATTTTTCGATCCAAACATTCACAAATCCGTCGAGTTCGAGTCACACAGCCGACAAGGGGTCTTGCACAACGAACCAGAACCTACAAGGATGAACCTGTCGTGAATCAACGAAGCAGTAAAGCTGAAGCCGCTTTCGAACCGCAAACCAAAGCCGTCCCAGAACCCGACGTCGACATCCCAATCGGACTCAAATCAAAGATCCAGCGAAAAGGTAGTATTGCTTTTCTATTTTGTTTGGATCGTAGATATTGTTTGTGAATCTTGAATCAAAAAATAAGAAACTGAAGGGAGTAGGAGAAGAAGTATAACTAGATAGTGTATAAAGGTAGGCATAGAAATTGAAAATTAAAAAAAAAAGGGAAGAACACGTTGGTGTTCTTATGGCCATAGGAAGAGAATTAGAGAGGGAAGAGAGAACCGTAAAAGAAAAAGAGAAGAAGAGAGAGAGGGTTAGGTGAAGATGAAGTGAAATGGGTCTTAAACCCTCTTTTATACCAATGACTCGACCCAACGTCCAAACCGGTTCAAACCGACCCATAAACCAACCCAAACTCATTCCCTAAAGCCCAACGCCCTTTGCAGCATTCTGGGCCCAGTTTCCTTTTTTTATTTTTCACACCCCCAACCTTATGTTTGGACCCCTGCTGTATTTTTATATTTCTTGCACACATCTTTATTTTTTTTTCCTTAAGCACTTTATTTTTTCTTTCTCATACATATTTTAGAATTAGGTTCATTATTCTGCATTTCGTTTCCATATTTGCTTTTACATCATTTATTTTTAGTGCACATGACTTAGAATGTACATATAGGTTTAATGTAAATAATTCATGCATTTTAGTTTAGTTTAGCATTGCACATTTTAATTTAGTTTTTTGTATATAACTTAGAATGTGATTAGGCTTTAATGTAATTTAATTTATTTTGTGCGTGGAACTTAGAATGTAAATATAGGCTTAATGTAATTTATTTATTTTCTTGCAGACCATAGAATGTATTAATAGGTTTTTTGTAATAGCTTAGGTGCATGTGTGCGTGAGTGGGTGTATGTTTACTTTTATGCTTGGTAGTTTAGGTAAAGAGTCCTTGTGGTGGTCCAACGCCACCATGGGTCCCTACGCTTTTATTTCTTTATGCTCCGTTAGTTTAATTTCATTCCAATTATTCAAAAAAACAACAAAAACATGCAAATAACAAAATCACAAAAATATTTTCTTAAATAAACCTTGATCCTAAATCAAGTGACGTCTTTTTTTATTTTCTTTTCTTAATCAAATATCAATCAATTTAAATTTTATTTTAAGTCCTTTTTTTAATATTAAAAAATACAAACCAATTTCATTTTGCCACTTAGCTTTTATTTTAAAACCTTTTTCAAAAAAACATCAAAAAGCACTCAACCAATAAAACGTCAAATTTCTACCCCGAACTACGTGATTTTGATCCTTCTCGGGTACGTAGGCAAAGGACTCGTCCTCTCAAATCAAATTAAAATCAACTCTTTTTTTCTTTTCTTCATTTTATTCACCATTTATGTACATCTCATTATTTTCTTTCAAAGCAAGTTTATATCACATTAATTAAATGAAACCAAGAGGTTCCTGTAGAGTACTACGGACATAAAGGGTGCTAACACCTTCCCTTTATGTAAATAACCCCCGAACCCTAAATCTTTTCAAAATGGGGTGTTTGAACTTTTTTCCCCTTTTTCTTAAAAATTAAATGTTCAGTCGTGAAATAATTTAGTGAGTCAAAAGCTAATCAAATAGCTTTGATCTCCGAAAAATGACGCGACATCTTAAGACTATATGATTTCTAAGATATGAAAGTTTATAAGAAATTCTAAGTAAGTGATGCACAACAATTTCAGCAGAGTTTTGCCACTTTCAAAATGTTGTAGAGTCTCTTATAATCTTCAAGTTTTCACTCCTTTATATAGAGGTGTGAAAGAGACGTTGAGAGATTGCCAGCACATCAAAGAGTCGTTACTGAAGCTTGATCAAATCTCCAATGATCTGTTGCTTGATTTGGTTAATGTCCTAGGAGGGAGTAATTTGAAATCCATTCCTTGTTTGGAGAATTAACCAGCGTAGACATAACTGTAGTAGTACTATGTGCAGACATGAGTAGAGTAGTGGAGTAATGGTTGTACAATTGTACTATTGTCATTTTCCTGCGCTCTTCAGTGGATAAGCATTCAATGCCTTCTAATTTCTCTGAAATAGATGTTGCTCCAGGCTTCTATTCCTTCTACAATCTTGTGTCTTTAAATAACCAACTTTCACTAACTTCCAGGTTCTTGACTTCAGACTCTGGATGACGTCAGACTCTGCAGTCAGCTTTTGATGAATCTTCAGACTCTGTTGGTCTTCAGACTCAGACTTGCAACATAAGCTTCCTTTGTAAATTCCATTGCTCTCATTTGTTCTTCTAGAACCAATACTTTGTTTTTAGACATATAAAATGTTAGTCTATGGTCCTACACACTTGAACAAATATTAGCATATTCAATTGAACTTTTAATACTTTGTTATCATCAAAACTTAAAGGTGGTAATGTTAAACACATTTAGTTCAACAATTTGAAGTCACCAATGCTTCTCTTTTGTATTAGATGCTTTCCATTGTGTTCAGAGTCTTGATATTTCAGAACCAAAACTTGACTTTGAGAGTTAGAATTTAATTCTATGACGAGGGAGAGTTGGTCCTTAACGCAAGGTCGATATACATAACTTCAAAAGAACTATCGAAATATTTACTTTCTGGAGCTTGAAGTTTAAGCCATTTAACAAAGCAATTGATGTTCGCTGTATAACTTAACAAAGAACAACAAATTAAACAAACAATACATGCTCAAACTAACCTTAAAATAAAAGTAATACTAAATTCAAATAAAGGTAAGTTTCATTACAAGACATCGAGAATCCATTAACATTTCATCTTTGGTTAAAATATTAACTTTTCAGTAATACTTTGGCGCTGTAATCAAACACTGATAATAAGAACATGTGAAATAATAAATTTTCCTTTGGCTCAATCCATTATTCACATGTACAATCGAATAATTATCACATGTTTATTACCACATGTGCACTTGCAATTCTGTCAACTAACAACCTTCCTTGGGATCAATTAGTTATTCACATGAGTTACAAACACACAACCTTTCATATTTCAAGATAAAATAAGCTCCACAAAAGAGGTCACTTTAGCAACATATTGGTTCAATCAACTCATTTCAAAATATACATATAAATTGTAGCATATTTTAATTTAAAATCACTCAACCAAAATTGCAAACACATAAACATTGTCCTTAAAATATTCATGCCTACTATATGAATCAAAAAAAAAAAAATTCTCATATTTGTAAACAACACTCATATTTTAATATAAATTAATATTAAAGTCAATCATATCACTACCTTTTAAAATATTATATGATCATTGTAATGCACGGGTTATATACCTAGTTGCTTTATTATGTAAACCTCAGAGATAATAAAGTGCATCAACCTATCAATAAAGAAAAGGTGGAACGAAGAATAGGTTTGCCTGAACTGGTTTCTTAAAAAAAATGGTTTGCCTGAACTGATAAAAAAATGATTCGCAAGTGTATAATTTAGGCCCCATTTGTTTGGGATTTTTTTAAAAAAATCAATTTTTTCGTTTTAATTGTTTGTTTAGGACTTTTAGAAAAAAATCATTTTATCAAAAAAATCTATTTTGACCATAAAATGAAAAGCTGTTAGAATTAACTTTTTTCAAAATCTATTTTTTTTCAACAACAAGGAGGTAACACATGTACATCTTAAAACTATTCTTTTTTTTTTTAAAAATGAATTTTTATGGGTAGGAGGCAAACAAAAAAAAATTCATATTTTTATTTAAAATATCTAAAAATTAATCTCTAGATTCTTTTAACAAGTTAAAACAAGCGCACCCTTAATATCAACTTGAGACATATGTTGCAAAACAACCTATGGACAAAAACATACACAATGCATATTACTTAATCTGAATTCAAAAGGAGAACCCAAAGGCAGTATAAGGTGCATCACATGAACAAGCAATTCGGTAAAAAAAATAATATAATAATGAATAAATAATTCCTGTATAGTGCAGCCAAAACCCCAAATATGAAACCGTGAAACTGAAGTTATCAAAATGTATAATAAGAATTCAAATCGACGCAAATAGGTCAGACAAGCCATATACATATAAACTATTTTTTTCTCCATGATCAAATATGATTGGCTCTATACCACTTGTAAGAACAAAACTTGATTTTAAAACCTAGAATTAATCATGCTAACCATCAGGTATAACATATTAATATGTGGAAGCGTACCTCAATTCATACTCGATTATTGTTAATATGGTATGACCTTTCAGATCAACAAACACTCTCACTTAAAAACTGCTGTTATTTTCCTTGTCTTCATGTTATGGTGGGATGTCAACAAGAATGGCGGCATGATGTGTGACCTGGGAACCATGACCTCTTTATTTATATAACCCAGACCAACGTCAACTATGGTATTTCTATTTTAACCCATCATAAAAATAAAATTATCCATTAGTCTCTACATATTAAAGACCCACACCCTATTAGATACTCACTAGCTCACTTTAACAAAATCTTATTAATTAAATCACTTTAACTCATCTAACTTAAGTAACAGTCCCCAATACATAATTATTCACAGATAAGATCAATGCTAGATTAATAATCTAACACTTAAAAATACTTCGGAATTCAAGTAAACTTGATTAAAAGATTAGTTCAAGTACACCAAAGAAGATATATAATTCAGCTTGTTGTAATACATTAGTAGAAATTGGAAGTTGGAAGAATAAACACAAAGTCCTACATTCGATAGAACTAGTGTTGTGTGAATTGAAAAAAAAAATGAAAGTTTCATATTGGATAGAACACGCATATTAATTGTGTTTATATATGAGGGGATTCATTCCCAATGGGTGCCCTTGGGGTACCCACCTTTGTGACACACACACACACATCCCACACGCAACGACATCAAACGGCTTGAAATAAATGATATGTTTCTTATATTAAGAAATTTTTTTAAATTAATTAATTAATTTAACATTATATGTGGTGATAAGTGTGGAAATTGGGACTTAAAAGACCAAATACAAAGTCTCACATTGGATGAATCACACATATTACTGGTGTTTATACGGTGGAGGGTTGTACCTATAAGGGGTACATATTTTGTGAATGGATTAAGCACTTTAACGATATATATATTAAAAAAAAAAAAGTTATCGATTGAATTTGTATTATTTCAACTCATGAACCATAAGAAAATTACAACTTTGATGTACTATTTGCATCCATTAGTTCAACACTTTTCCAAGGATAGTACTTCCCCCATTTAGATCCACCAGTTTTATTAATTTTCCACTGGAGGTCATCGCAGCCGTCTCGTTTTTGACTGTAAATATCAATATAATGACGATATGGACTTCCTTGCCATGTAAAGCTGCAGAAAAATAACGTGTTTATCCAAAATACATATGATGGCCGGAATGAAAATTCATACTGTTGTGAATATGCGATTGAGTGAAATCCAAGATCATCATCTTTTGATTTGCAATGTAATGTGAATTCTGTGGGAGTTGGATATGTATGTTGCTCTGGGTATATATCATTGATAATTGTCACATGTAAGGGATAATTGTCACAATTGATAAATGGTTTTGGCTCTATATTGTTAGCTGCAAATGCAAGTATTAAAACTACAAGAATAAAAAGTTTAAAGGTAATTGGATAAGAATGTGCCATAACTAGGTGTCAAATACATAGAAGGCTTAAATCAAACTTAATTTATAGAACTCTAAATAACATAGCCTATCTTTTTTGAAATTTTAAAATGCAAATATTTATTTTTATTTATGATGTTTTGATCTACAATAAATTGACCTTGAATTTGTGAAGATATTCGTTTGTCAACTCTGTTGAATAACTATATAGATCTATTTGGTAGGTTATTTATGTTTTTCTTAAGATACAGAAATAAATACAGGTTGACTAACTATCAAATGGTTATATCAATTTGAATCCTAATTAACAGTTTTTTATTATCACTAAGTAATTATAATGTAGATAACTATAGTGTGAAGATGAAATTTTATATATCAAAGGTCATAGAAAATTTTATAATAGCATCTAAAATATCAGTCAAAATAAGGATATTTCACCACAGTAAATAATTATATTTTTTTGAAATAATATGATAAAAATTAAAGAAACCAATTTTTAGTCAACATAATTATATTCAATAATAATGTGTTAAATATTAGTGAAAATAAAAAAAATATTAGAACTAATTTATATACAATTGTTACGTGTTTTGGTTGTGACAATAACACAAAATACAAAAGAAAATATTGTCCTTTGACATTTACTTGAATGTGTAGAGAATATTATGATATCAAGCAAATTGAATGACAAACAAATGACGTAATACTACTGATATTAAGTAAAGTATATTGTGTATTTGTCACTAAGAACAATCATATGGTGGTTACTAGTGGAAAATAGGGTTTAAAAGATGCATTATTTAAAATAGTTATTGTATAAGTGCATTAAAACATAACTATAGTGGCATTTTTGCAACATAAATGTGAAACATTTTATGTCGTTTTTTATAATCGACTAAAATAATGTGCGGAAAAATAGACTCTGACATTTTCACAAATAACTACGAAGCATAGACATTTTTGGATTTGGCATGTCTCGGTGTTAGACATGTTTCGTGTCAGACACAAACACGACACCGACTCATATAATTACACTAAATTATATGATTTTTTCAAATTATTAACAGTGTCGGCGTGTAAATGTCTGTTTCGTGTCCGGTATCCGTGTCCGTGTCCGTATCCGTGTTTCATAGGTTGAAAAACCATATTAAATCTCACTTAAACACACTTCCATTCATCCGTTACCCTACTCTCTCTCCCCAAATAAACGAAGGCTCAGTTTCTAGGCTTGTAGTTTAATGAGAGGGAAATGGTAGGAATAGAAAAGACTTCAAAACAAGGAGAAAAGAAAGAAAGAAATCAAGGATCATTTAGGGTTTCTAAGCGATGGTATTTCCATCAAATATTGATTTGATGCATAATGAGAGAATTGAACAGAAATGAAGACATTCCCTTATTCTTTACGCTCACCAAAATCAGATCCCTTTTCCTCTTTCTGATCTCCTCTCAACTAGTTATGCAATCTGGGTGGTAAATGTGTGATAAAGACAATTTCATCCTCTTTGTTGCCTTGTTTTAAGAAAAAATGTTGGTAACCAATTACCAATGAAGTTATTTGTATATCTCCCTATTATTACGTCATTTACTGAACTTTATTTCACAATATTCAATTGCCTCAAGCAAACAAACCAATATCATATTGTTCGTCCTCACTATGTTGGTCTGGTGCCTTACTGCATTTAATTGAATTTAGATTGCCATTGATGCACATGGGACAATCCAATGATTATCCTTGACCATTATAAACTATTCCTAACCCGAAGAAAAAATGACTAGAATATCGTTTGGAACTTTTAAAGCTGATATTGAATAATTATTATTATTACATGTCGAAAGAATTTCATTATTTATAAATAAATTAAAACAATCTTCATAATTCAAATAAACTTGACTAAGAGATTAGTTCAAGTACATGGAGATACGTAACATAGTCTGCTGGAATACTATAGTCTAAATTGGATGTTGAAAGAATAAACATCAAGTTTCACATTAGATAGAATTAGTGTTGTGTGTATTGAAAAAAGTAGAATCCCCTCATTTTATGTATAGAAGACATCAAGGAGTCCAGAAACATTCCAACTAGGTTGGCACCAGGGGCGTAGCCCTTCATATGGGAGGGGTAGCCTTGGCTACCCCAACAAATATATCATCCTTCAATTTGTCGGTAAATATTTATATCCGGCTACCTCAAATAATAAACATTGAGCTACCCAAAACAAGTTCAGTTGCAAAAATTAGCATAAATAATAAAGTAAAAAAATTACTATAAGATTGATAGATTTATTTGTATTGGTTTAATACTTCCGGTCTCAATAACAACAATAGAGAAACTTTTTTCAACAATAAAAATTATCAAGACAATAGTCATAAACAAATTAAAAGGACAATCAGTTTCTTACAAATAACCTGTTTATTTACATTTGAGAAGACATTATTGATCTAATATTAAACAAGCAAGTATTGATGAAATTAGGTTTTTGAAATGCATTTTGCCCAACATTTTTAAATAGCGATTTAATGTTAAGTTCCCAAGATTTGTTAATTTTAGTCCTTACTTTTTTGTTAGAGATTATAAATTTATGAGACTAAAAATTTATTTTATCTTTAAATTTAATATGTTTGTTTTAAAAAAAAAAAACTTCTTTAAAGTTGGCCTCTGCATAAATTTTATGTGAGCTTCGCCGCTGGTTGGCACCTAACTGGAACTCCCATCCTCTGCCGTCAACTCCATATATATTATTAAACAAGGGGAAAATATGTACAAGAGGGGGTACTACGCCAAAACCCTTAGAGAAAAAAAGGGCAGAAAATAAAGTAGAAATCCTAGAGAAATCGATAGTTAGGCAAGTCGATTCTATCCTTAAAGAAGTCTAAAGACAAATCAGATGGCAGGGAGTCAAACCACACCGAGCTCACCAAACCATGACCGTGAGAGGTTAGCAAATGAGCACAACAACTGCCTTCGCGATAAATATGAGAACAAACAGCAGTAATTCCCGGTTGAAAGCAATTGTGCCATCGGTTCCGAAGACGATAACGAATCATGTCTGCATTCTTGAAGGCTAGCCCCGCACTAGTGGAATCACTTTCTAACCAAACCCTACACCAATTGAACCGAGCAGCATATTCCATGTCAAAAATCAGACATGTAACCTCCGCCTGAAAGACTGATATGTCACCCAAATTACAAGCAAAACATCCAAAAAAGTCCCACGATGATCTCGAAAGATGCCCCTGCAAGCCGCAAAGGCATTCCGAACTGAACCATCTGAGTTAACCTTAACCCATTGAGCCATAGGAGGCTTCCAAGCAACTGGGACAATTTCTCGGAATAGCCGATAAGAGGGGGGGACACAAAAATTGTCAAGCAGAGAGGTGCCTGAAGAAATACAATTACCTGTAGAGAGAGCTACTCATGGAAACCGCGGCAATAATAATATTTATCGCCGTATGGAAAGTATACTTGTTGGTGCCTTATCTAATAACATTTCTTGCCATCCAAATGGTATGCACATTGTGAACAATAGCAGCCACAAACACATCACAGACCTGAGAGCTACAATGAGTAGGAATGCAATTCAAAACCGCGACAACAGAGTGTAACTAAAAGGAACAGTTCAACAAGGACCTAAGCCAACTCCAAAGACCAACCACAAAAGGTACAAGAAAGAAACCAGTGGGAATAAGTCTCATTAGTGTTTGTACAAAGCACGCAGACAGAGACCAGAGTGCACCCATGTGCTTTCAGATGTTCGTTTGTGGGTAATCTATCATGCATCAAACACCAAAAAACAAAGGAGTGCGAGGGAGGAATGCAATGCCTCTAAAAAGAGGCCCAATCAAGCAGGAGAGAAGGAAAAAGCAAAAATCGAAAAGCTTTCTTGGCCGAGAAAGCACCATCTGGAATGTGACAGCAAACTAGCTTGTCAAGCAAAGGCGTAACTGGGAGGGTGATATTCAAAATGTTGGCTATAACCACCGAGTTAGCTAACAGAAGGGGAGGTAACTGCCACTTCACCATCAACAATAAAAGAGGAGAGTCTTGTCGATAAAGTGTTAAAGGAGGCTGGATTGAAGTTGAAAAGAGAAGCAAGAGGGGATCCCAACCAATAGTCCATCCACAAATTAATATGTTCCTCATTTCCTATCAACCAACTTGAATTCTCCAAAATCGTATTCATATGCAACTTGACCCCAGACCGGTGTAGGATTAAAGATCAGGTCAGGGATTCGAGTCAAATCGACCTTCCCTCTCATCTCAGGGTGTTGTGTGCTAAATCACACCTTCATGTGTGTTTTATAGCAATACTCTATATATATATATATATATATATATATATATATATATATATATATATATATATATATATATGGGTGGGGATATTTTGACTCCAAGAGTAAGTGTAATATCTTACTCCAAATCTTGACCTTTAATTCCAATTTTGGTTAATGGCTTAGATTAATTGATATGGTAGACTTTAATTCCATTTTCTATTGTAGTCAACATTTATCACCACAAAATAACAAAACAATAAATGTCTTTTAATTGATTGATTTTTTTTCTTCTTCCATTGCTTTTTTTTATTTCACGCTAAAAGAATTTTTGGATTCACATGTTTTTTTTTTATGTTATGTTTAATTTTTGAGCTCTTTCTCAAATAACATCGTCATCTATGTATGTCCATGACAACAAAAACTAATTACGTTGGAGATGGTTATTTTAATTTGTCGTTATTTATATAAGAAAATACACAAATTTATTTATATTTTATGCAATTATTGTAAATGAATTAGATATAAGAAAAGACTAGGGTTATTTCCTCTATCGTCTTTTTTATCCGTGACAGATTAATACAAAATTGTGTGTTTACAAAAAATATAAGAAAAGATCAGGATTATAATGAAGAAACCAAAAAAAATATGTCGTATAAAAATAGTAACTGGAGAAGAATAAATATGCAATTCTTTGAATTTTACAATTGTTTTCTTTAAAAAAAATATATGCAATTTTTTTAGCGTAAAAAAAGTAAAGGGAGAAGAAAAAAAATCAATGGGAGAAGGAAAAAAATTCTTTTAGCATAAAAAAATATATGCAAATTTTTTCTTATGCAATTTTTTTTAAGGAATAGAATGAGTGAATCTTGAAATTTTTATTTCAAGGAAAGAATTTTAAGTTAATCCTCAAAAATTCTTTTAGCGTGAAACAAAAAAAAAAGCAATGGAAGAACAAAAATCAATCAATTAAAAGACATTTATTGTTTTGTTATTTTGTGGTGATAAGTGCTACTACAATAGGATATGGAATTAAAGCCTACCACATCAATTAATCTAAGTCATTAACCAATATTGGAATTAAAGGTCAAGATTTGGAGTAAGATATTACACTTACTCTTGGAGTCAAAATAACCCCACCCTATATATATATATATATATATATATATATATATATATATATATATATATATATATATATATATGGGGTTTGCTAGAACACATCCACTAGTTTTTATGTGGGAGTGTTTTAGCAAGTTATAACTAAAAAGTTGATAAAAACAACTTAAGGTGTATGTTGTTATAACAACACCTACATGATATATAAATATCACGCGCAACGGCGTCAAATGGCCGGACTTAAGTTTGAGCTAAATGATCGATATGTTTCTTATATTAACCAAAAATTTTAAATTAATTAATTAATTTTAACATTATATGTTGTGACAAGTGTGCAAATTGGGACTTAAAAGACCAAACACAAAGTCTAACATTAGATGAATCACACACATTACTAGTGTTTATATAGTGGAGGGTTGTCCCTATAAGGGTACATATTTTGTGAATAGATTAAGCACTATAACAATATATATATATATATATATATATATATATATATATATATATATATATTAAAAAAAGCTATCGATTGAATTTGTATTATTCGTATTATTTCAACTCATGAACCATGAGAAAGTTACAACTTCGATGTACTATTTGCATCCATTAGTTCAACACTTTTCCAAGGATAGAACTGCCCCCATTTAGATCCACCAGTTCTATTCATTTTCCACTGGAGGCTATTGCAGCCATCACGTTTTTGACTGTAAATATCAATATAATGACGATATGGACTTCCTTGCCATGTAAAGCTGCAGAAAAATAATGTGTTTTGAAAAAAAAAATATGATGGCTGGAATGAAAATTCATACTGTTGTGAATATGAGATTGAGTGAAATCCAAGATCATCATCTTTTGATTTGCAATGTAATGTGAATTCTGTGGGAGTTGACTCTGGGTATATATCATTGATAATTGTCACAGTTAATGGATAATTAGGACAATTGATAATTGGTTTTGGCTCTATATAGCTAGCTCCAAATGCAAGTATTAAAACTAGAAGAATACATTTTTTGAAGGTAATTGGATATGAATGTGCCATAGCTAGATGTTAAATACGTAGAAGGCTTAAATCAAACTTAATTTATAGAACTCTAAATAACATAGCCTATCTCTTTTGGTTTTTTAAAATGCAAATATTAATTTTTATTTATGATGTTTTGACCTAGTATATTGACCTTTAAACTCTGAAGATATTCGTTTGTCAACCGTGTTGAATAAGTATAGAGATCTATTTGGTAGGTTATTTATGTTTTTCTTAAGATGAGGAAATAAATACAGGTTGACTAATCTTAAATGGTTATTCCAATTTGAATCCTATTTAACAATTTTTTTTATTATCATTAAGTAATTATAATTTAGATAACTATCTTTTTTTAGATAACTATCTTGTGAAGATGAAATTATACATATCAAATGTCATAGAAAAGTCGGGGTACTTGCGTGTCTGTTTTTCCGCTCTTTTTTTTGCGTTAGCGTTTGAAAATTATATACGGTGTTATTTTTATGATATTTTGATTTTGTTTAAAACTAAAAATATAAATGTTTGTTGCGTTGTAACAAACCAAACTAAGCATGATTATCTATTTCAATAACACTAACAATATAACAAAAAAAAATATAATCTAAATTCTTTTTTTAACGACACCAACAATTATCTATTTCAAACTATCCCTTTCAGCACACTTTTGGGTTGGACTTTTATTTCCAAAAATACCCTTAATTTTTAATTTTAATTGAATTTTAAATACAAATAACACATGTAACAAATATATAAGAATAAATTTAATTTAAGGAGAAAACTCACACACAATTTCTTATGAACTGCTTACGGTTAGTCAATTATAAAATAAGGCGTGGATTACTAATCCATGGCACTATTCGTCCCCGTTAACCCTATTTTACCTCTATTAACCACATATTAAACTCACAAAAAACTAGCACAAGACAAAAACTCGTGTTACTTTTTTATCAACCGATTTTATGTTGTACATCTGTAATATTCCGCTTATTAGAGACTGACGTGTTAGTTGGAACGATGATGTAAACGAATAAGGCAAAGGGCGTTTTAGACTTTTCGCATGGAGAAGATATTTTATGTGGGTTAGGACCACAAATCTTCATAACTTCCTTTCCTCTCTCTCTCTAGGGTTTGTAACTCTTGCTCTCCCTTCTCTCTAAGAACTTTTTTTCCTCTACTCTTCTCTACACATAATCTTCATGTAACTTTCTCTCAATCTTCCATAAGTTAGAACTAAGCAAGGTTTTGCTAAGGGTTTTGGTAGGAGTTGGAAGCAAGCTTCTCTAAACATTTCTCTTCCACCTGGAGTTTTACTCTTAGGGTTTTGTCTTCGAGTGCATGAGGTTATGAGCTATCTTCAGATCTTTTTAAGGTGAGTTCTTAGTTAGTTCATGTCCATGGGATGTGTGTTAAGCTTGCAAGAAAACTATAAATTTTTCTAGGGTTTATACTTAGTGTTTTTGTATCCCTTTTCATACCATGCTTACTTAACTTGCTAATACTTGCTAGATGAAGGTTTTACAGGTATTTTATGGTCCTTAGAGACTTGATACACTTTGAGATACTTGGATTTGAGGTTTTTGGGTCAAAAATACCATTTTTGAGGGTGCTGGACTGTTCTAACTCGCCACAACGAGTAACTACTCGCCACAGCAAGTTAAACCACCAGAACTGAGGGTTTACTCGCCCCCAACTCGCAGTTGCGAGCTGCTGCTCGCCTCCCCAGAAGATCCACTCGCCATGGCGAGTAAGGCAGTGAGAAATCTCACTGTTTTGCTTGCTTTTGGCAGGCGTGGGATTTCGCAAGGCGGTTTTCTCCGTGGTGTCTTTTTACAAATGTGAACCCCTCAAACCAAGATTCCATTGAGTATATTTTGAAATGAATTTCTTGATTAAGAAGCAGGTATTAACTGATCGAGTAATACATGGTATGTGAGAGAAGATAGAGGTACAAGATCGGGTAGCGAACTATGCAACTAGTAAGGGAATGAACATAAAGACTCGACATAGTTTGTCGAGAAGCTAGATATTTTTGCATAGAATTGATTATGCTAAGATTTGACGATTTTATATCCCTATCACAAGAGGCTTAATAAGTAAGTGAAGATAAGAACTAAGTGGTGAAGACCATTAAGAAGTAAAGGTGTCGTGTCTTTTGTATTCCTTCCAAGGTTGGATGTAAAAGGTTCTCATAAGGGAATGCGATAAGCCGTAAGGGACCCGCACACCACTAAGGGAGTCCAGTACGCCCTTGCTAGGCATTTTTACCAGTAGTGAGGGATTAATTTCTGGGGTTACTACACCCGGGACTAATCCGTAAATTGTTTTCAGATATTCTTGATTGTTCAACGCTAACCTCTAACTTAATGATTGAACATATATATTATGCATATGTACGTAAAGTGATGTTTGTTATGTACAAGTTTAGAAGCAAGTTTAAGAAGTTATGCCGACAACGATATTAGGTTTCCCTAATCGTTCGATTTAGTATTACATTGTGTTCATGTTTTGTTAGGCCTTGATGCATAGAGTGAATCTTGGCATAGCGGTTTAGTTACCCCTAGCCGCCATGACACGTGTAGGAAGTTAAACCTATAACAAGTTAAGAAGAAACTATGACGGCTCTAGTATGAACAACTGTCTAGTTAAGCAAAACCACACACGTATAATCAACCGGTAGGTTGTATTTTAGACACGTGATAACCATAGGCTTTCCCCGAGGTTATCACTAGCCTAGGGCTAGATAGAACTCACTGAGGCATTATGTATCACCCAACTCCTTATTTGTTCAGGTTCACAGGTTACTAAAAGAAAAGGTAAAGAAAAAGCTTTGGATTAAACCGGGTTTGCAGAAAACCAACGTGGAGTTGGACTACGGATGCATATGTTATATTATTTAAGTTATGTTGTTAGACTTCGTATCTAGACTTGTGAAGCAAACACTTTGGTGTGTAATAATGTAACATATGATTCGGAAGCTTTGTATCTTAACTCTCGACTTGAAGTTGATTCTGTATTGTATAATTAATGTATCCAATATCACTTTTTAACGCACTTTTGATTATTCTAGATAATTTCAAACTGGGCGTTACAACATCTGTGTTGTTCCCCTCAATACAACCGACAAAGATTGCCAAGTATTTTCATATCCCTTCCACAAAAAACAGTATTTTCATATTATTTTATTACTTCCACAAAAAACAGTATTTCCATATTATTTTATTATTTTATTAATATAAGTTACTATTCCTTAGCCTTTGATCAATTGTAACAAACCTGAGCAAAAATAATGGTAAAGATTGGACTTCAAATCCTTTAAAAAAAATTAGTAACAAACGTGAGCAAAAAATATTGTTAAAGATTGGACTTTAAATTCTCTAAAAAAAGATTAGTAACAAACATGAGAAAAAATAATGTTAAAAATTGAACTTTAAATCCTCTAAAAATAGATTAGTAACAAATGTGAGCATAGAATAATAATAATCTTAAAGATTGAACTTTAAATACTCTAAAAAAAATTTAGTAACAAACGTGAGCAAAAAATAATGTTAAAAATTGGACTTTAAATCTTCTGAAAAAAGATTAGTAACAAACGTGAACAAAATATAATGTTAAAGATTAGACTTTAAATCCTCTAAATCCTCTAAAAATAGATTAGTAACAAACGTGAGCAAAGAATAATAATGTTAAAGATTGAACTTTAAATACTCTAAAAAAAAAATTTAGTAACAAACGTGAGCAAAAAATAATGTTAAAGATTGAACTTTAAATCTTCTGAAAAAAAGATCAGTAACAAACTTGAACAAAATATAATGTTAAAAATTGGACTTTAAATCCTCTAAAAAAAGATTGGTAACATATGTAAGCAAAAAATATTGTTAAAGATTGGACTTTAAATCATCTAAAAAAAGATTAGGACTCAAAATATTTTAGAAAAAGATTTGTTAGCACTATATTAAATAATAATAAGTAGGGTTCACATAGTTCATAGTTCATTCGCGTATTGTTTAGTTTTTCTCAACCTCTCTCGGACCTCTGCATCAGAATTCAGAATTAACCTGTAAGTTTTTTTTTCTTTCATGTTACAACTAATCAAAATCGATTAATTTTATGGATTATATTTGACTTTGCTGGTTTATAAGTGATTATGATTCAAATTGTTTACGAATAATTTTCAGGATTATTTGACTTTTTTGGTTTATAATTGCTTATACAAACTATGATAGCATGTTTTTTTTATATAAAGAGAACCGTGGTTTTTTTTTATATAAAGAGAACCGTGGTTTTTTTTTAATTATTGATTAAAGGGAAAATTATAATGACTTCCCTTGAGGTATATGTAAATGTAACAAACACCCCCTCTAATTTTACAATAAACAATAACATCCCCTACCCTTAAGCTCCTTTCACTGCCGTTTAAAGGAATAAAAGCATCGCTTTTTTCTTTGTGATTCCAAACGTTCTGCATGTATACAATTATTGATAAACTGCTCCCATGACCCCCATCCAATATCCAACAAAATACAGTGAAATCAAAGTGTTAAATCATTATTTTGTTTATAAAGGCAATATAGCTTCAGCAACGTATGTAACGTCGGTACTGATGATGACATTGAAAACTCTATCACTCAACTCCTTTATGCTTTCTATGTGATCTTTGTTTCCTACCTCAAGTTTTTTTTGTAGTTAGTTTAGTCAATAATGGTTGTCCTCTTCACATATAAATTGTGACGCCCCACCATTGATCAAGACCTCCAATATTTTCAAATTGCCTTCCCTCGCTGCTGCTGTTGTAACATAGCCCCGGAACAATCTCACATTTACATTAACTCTCACATTTTATTTAAGCTTAACACTTAAATTTTTTATGGCGACATGTCACATATCTATGGTTTGAAATTGGGTAAATAGAGCACACCTAAATGGAGCAATGATAAATGTCACTATTTGGACAAATATCACAGTCATACATTGACAAAAAAAATTAAAAATTCATGTCTTCTTTTGTTAAAACAAATTAAATATATGATGGTACTTTTACTAACTCTTTCATTATTACTTTTTTAAAACAAAAAATACAAATCTCTTTCATTATTAATTATTAATCTTTTAATTTTGGCGGTTCTTATTAGAAAAATGGAAAATAGGAAAAATCAAATATCGAGGGAGGATCACCAGAAAGTAAGGACAAAATATGAAACGAAAAGAAAACAAAGAATGGACCATGAGCAAACACAACAACGACCACTTCAAAGACGAGAAAATTATAAACGACAGAATGAAAAAGAAAAAGGAAATGAAGTTGAAATATCATGCACTAATGATATCGTTGAGCAAAACGTGCCCAATCAAATTTTCACAAAAATAATGTTGAGTTCAAAAATAATTTTGTTATATGTCTTGACAATATTTTGTTTATAAATCAATATATCAATAATTTCCATTAATATTTAAAAATTTAAAAATTTTAATCAAAATTATACAAACAAACATAATAAAATAATCACATACGTTAGCGCAGTAGAAAGAGCGGACAGACGGGCACAATAATGCCTGTGTTTCTGCTAGTTGAGATAATGAAAAAGTAAGTATAAATATACTCATCTAGTTTATTCCACTTTTTAAATGATAAAGAAAAAAAATCAGACATACATACATATATATATATATATATATATATATATATATATATATATTCTTATCGTGTTTGTTATATTTTTTTAATTTTAAATTTATTCTTATCTATTTGTTACATGTGTTATTTGTATTGAAAATTTAGAGCATTTTTGAAAAATAAAAAGCCAGCCTAAAAGAGCCGAGAGGGGGTGTTTTCTTTATATATAGTATAAATTAAGTAATTATAATTTAGATAACTATCTTGTGAAGATGAAATTATACATATCAAAGGTCATAGAAAATTTTATAATAGCATCTAAAATTAAAAAAACCAATTTTTAGTCAACATAATTATATTCAATAATAATATGTAAAATATTAGTGAAAATAAAAACTTTCAATTTTTTTTTTTGTTAGAACTAAGTTATATACAATTGTTATGTATTTTGGTTGTGATAATAACACAGAATACAAGAGAAAATATTGTCCTTTGATATTTGCTTGAATTTGTAGAGAATAATATCATATAAAGTAAATTGAAAGACAAACAAATGCTATCTAGTTCTTAAAAAAAAAATATGCCATCTAGTATCTACTACTACCTCCGTCCATAATTATAAGACCCTTTTGAGAATTCTTTTTGACCCTTTTTATAAGGCCCTTTGTTATTTCCAATCACATTAATTATTTCTTTACCTACATACTCCTATTTATTATACATCATTTTCTTCAATCAGCAATAAATAGCATTTTAAAAACATAAACTATATCTCTCTCTCTTGAAGGATAAAATTGTTAAAACAATAGTGATTACAAACAACTTCAATACAAATATCATTATTCTTAATTCCCGTGATTTTGACAAAAGGATCTCATATATAGGGACGAATGTAGGATTAAATTACATAATACTAAAATGGATGTTCATTTGAAACAAAAGATTTGATTCTTACCATTCACTGATATCACGTAAAGTATATTGTGTATTTATCACTAAGAACAATCATATGGTGGTTACTAGTGGAAAATAGGGTTTAAAAGATGCCTTATTTAAATTAGTTACTGTAATAAGTGCATCAATGCATAATTATATAGTGGCATTTTCGCAAGATAAATGTGAAACATTTTATGTCATTTTTTTACAATCGACTAAAATAATGTGGGGAAAAATAAACTCGATATTTTCACAAATAAGTTGAAAACTACGGAGCACAGATTAGGAATATGTATGTCTCGGTGTCGAACACATGTCATGTCAAACATCAACACAACACCGACACACATAATTACAATAAATTATGTGATTTTCTTAAATTATTAGTGGTGTCGGAGTGTAAGTGTCTGTGTCGTACTTCATGTCATGCCCCAGTTTCTAGGCTTGTGGTTTAATGAGAGGAAAAAGGTAGGAATAGAAAAGACATAAAAACAAGGAGAAAAGAAAGAAAGAAATCAAGGATCATTCAGGGTTATCTAAGTGATGGTATTTCCATCAAATGTTGATTTGATTCATAATGAGAGAATTGAACAGAATTGAAGACATTCAGGGTTATCTAACCAAAATCTGATCTCTTTTCCTCTTTTTGATCTCCTCTCAACTAGTTATGCAATTTGAATGGTAAATGTGTGATAAAGACAATTTCATCCTTTTTTTTACCTTGCTTTAAGAAAAATCCATTGTTGGTAACCAATTAGCAATGAAGATATTTGTATATCTCCCTATTATTACATCATTTACTGAAATTTATTTCATAATGTTCAATTGCCTTAAGTAAACAAATCAATATATATCATAATGTTCGTCCTCACTATGTTGGTATGGTGCATTACTGCACTTAATTGAATTTAAATTGCCACTAATGCACATGGGACCATTCAATGATTATCCTTGACCAACAAAATAAACTATTCCTAACCCCAAGAGAAGATGTCTAGAATATAGTTTGAAACTTTAAAAACTGATATTGGATAATTATTATTACATGTCCAAACTAATTGGGAGTTTAATTCAATTAGTTAGAATGTTAGTTTGAGTTAGTTAATTAGTTAACTTGTGAATTAAGTAACAATTAACTAGTTAGCTTGTTGGTTAATTAACCATAGTTTGTTATAGAGTTTGTTACATTACTTGATGTATATACTCTAGAATCACTTGTAAATACTATGAGATTCATCACTATCAATAAAAAGTTTGTTTTCAATTTTCTATTTTTTCAGTTTCTTCTCAAACCCTAAAAACCATTTACAAGTTTTTACACCTTTCCTCTAAATTGTTCTATCAAATTGGTACCAAGAGCTTGGTTCGATCACCATTGTTCGAGAATCTGTGAAGGATGGAAACTCACAACAATGGAAATTTCCATGCGCACCTACCAGTCTTTGATGGAAAGAATTATGATCAATGGGTTGTGAAGATGAAGGTGATCTTCAGGTATCAAGATGTTCTTGATGTTGTTAATGATGTCATAACAACATTAGCAAGAAAACAACAGATATTCAGAAAGTTGTGAACAAGGATGCAATGAAGAAAGATGGGAAAGCTATGTTCCTTATTCATTAGTGTGTGAGTAGTGATATCTTTGAGAAGATTATGTGTTATGAGAATGCTATGGAAACATGGGATACACTTGAAATATTGTATTCAAGAGATGGAAAATTGAAGAAGGTGAGGCTTCAAGCAATGAGAAAACAATATGAGATGTTGAGTATGGAAGAAGGAGAATCCATAAGTCAATACTTTGATAAACTGGTGAATCATGCAAATCAGATGACAAAGAATGGAGATAACATCACTGATTTGATGAAAATAGAGTAGGTTCTACGAACCTTGACACCAAGGTTTGATCATATTGTTGGGGCATTGGAAGAATCCAAAGACTTGGATAAAATGAAGATTGAAGAACTGCAAGCAAGTCTTGAAGCACCATAATTAAAAATACTGATAGAATCAAAGAAAAGGTCAAAGATTCTGCATTTGATCAGGCTTTGCAAGCCCAGTATGTAAAAAAGGGAAAATACAAGAAAGTGAAGAAGCCTTGGATTCATCAATCTTACAAGAATGGTGAAGGTTCAGGTAAGAATCAGGAATGGTAACTTGAAAGAAGAAACAAAGCTTGCATCAAGTCAGAAGAAGAAGACAAATAAGAAAGAAATTATGTGTTACAATTGTCACAAGTGGGGTCATTATGCCTCTGAACTCAGATCCAAAAGATTCCAAGGAACAAAGGTGACGAAGCTCAGTTTGCTCAAGATGAAGACTCAGATTCAGATGAAGTAATTTTGATGGCCACAAACAAAGGTGATGAAGAAAAGAATGATGAATGATACTTGGATATTGGATGCTCAAATGACATTACATGCAAAAAATATTGGTTCTCTGAGTTAGAAGATTCAGTGAATGTGAAGATAAAATTTGTAGACAACAACATAGTTTGTGCTGAAGGAATTGGCAAGGTCATGATCCATAGAAAAGATGGGAAGAGAGCTTGTATCACTAATGTGTTAGATGTGCCAAACATGAAGAGCAATCTCATTAGTATAGGTCAATTACTACAAAACGGCTATACTATGAAGATGAAAGAACAAACTATGAGAGTTTTTTACTGCAAGAATATGTTGATCCTGAAAGTTCCATTGTCAAAGCAAAGAACTTTCAAGATCAATATAAATGTGATTGAAGATCAATGTTTACTATTTGAGACTAAGAATGATAACTAGATATGCCATCAAAGATATCGGCATATCAACTTCAGAGATTTGAATATGCTTAGTAAGAAGAATGAAATTCCGGCAGACTAGCTTTCATGTGTTTTATACGATGTTATGATCAGAATGTCGAGTAAAATGTTTTAACATCGAGCTAGCAGAAAACAGACAGATCAAGGCAAATATAACAGATATAGAATTTTAGCGCGTTAACTATCAGCTGTTTTTATGTGATGTTTCAGATCCAGATCCGCAGAAAGCAGATGTTCCGTTTAATGTTTCAACATCATTCTGGCAGTAAGCATAAACAAACAGCAAAATAAACGGCAGGAAAGTAAAAGGCACATAGAGTTTGTTGACCCAGTTCAGCACAACACGCTTACATCTGGGGGCTACCAAGCCAGGAAGGAAATCCACTAGTGTAGTCCATATTCAATAGCTCTCAGCAAACTCCTCGTTTACACTATATGACCTAGGACCTACCCGTCTAGACTTCAACCTAGGAACTCCTAGATCTGAGATCTCATCTCACTATCCTAATGGTCAGTCACTGACCCAGTGACCTATCAGACCTCAAACACAATGAAATAGAAGTTACCTTCCAACACAAACAGCCAAACATTGTTTCACAACTTCGGTTTGATGCACAAGAGTATCAATACTCACAAACTCAGTCCTAAACAAGTATATAAACCGACACAAGAAAGGTACACAGTAAAGATTCTAAACCTGCATCAACATGATACGAGAGTATAATACATGGAAGACGACTCAAAACCCTAAAAATCTATTCTTTTACAAATCGATGGTTTTGATAAATTACAACTCAACTAAAGGTCCATCTCGATGCATCAAGGTGATACAAGGAGAGGCTCACAAATACGGCACGAGATTAAACCCTAATGACTCAATCCAATATTCTTGAATTGGTAAATAAAACTAGGGTACAAGTCTTCCTTATATAGCCTTTCAAAGCATGGGCATTTTCGTAATAGGCTAAACATATATTTGTATCAAATATTCTCATCAGAAATATGTTGAAACAAATATTCTCCAGAAAATATATTTTCTAAAATCTGTTTTGAAAATATATTTTACAATTATGGTAACTCCTAAAAAGTAGGAACATTTTTAGGAACTTCCATAAACACCACCAAGGAATCCTAAAATATTGTTTATATTTTAGAAACAAATCTTCCAGTTTATTCTGGACAATAACGCGCTGCTTGGTGAACAAGAAATAGGGCGATGTTTCCTTACTGAGATAAAGATTGCGTAAACCAAGCCACATGAACCGGGCACACTGAACCGTGCCAAGATGTTGGAACATCGTATCCAACATACAGAAGTATTTGTTTTAGCAACAATGAAACCTGAGACCATTCAGAACAAGGTAGAGAGATACCACACATACATTTCTTCATCCGCAACCATGAAGAAAAGTAACTGCAAAATGGACATGTTAAATCAACATCCAGCACATTTATCCAGCATCTTGCAGAGATGCCTAACCACATGTTAGAACATTGGTTCTAACTTACAGAATATGGATATTTGTTTTAGCAATAATGCAGCCAACACAAATACTCAACAATCTCCCCTTTGGCAAATTTTTGGCTAAAACAAATTAAGGCCAATACTTATGAAACTGAGGGATACATGAACGCCATTCCTCCAATAGCATGAGCACACACCAATGAAGAAACAGCTAGCACACAGAATCCAAAGAGACACCATAGATACACTTCCTCAAGTCATCACGAACACATATTCAAGAAGAAGAAGTAGCAGATAGTATCATTCTAGAAAAAGCAAAAGTGTGCATACATAGAATACCTCACAGATCTTCAATCACAGCTTGAGCTGGCAGAGGTATTACACTAGATCAGAGACATGCAGCAGCAGATCAAAACATTAGCACATTCTTCAGAGCTAAGGAAAAATAAATTCCTGAGCTACAACTAGGGAACCTAAGTTCTTGTACAAATGATGAAGAGAGACCAGAATTCTCTCAAGAGCAGTGGAAAACAAAGTCCAATGCTACAGTCAAGGAAGATAACTTCCAACATAGAAGTGGAGAGATGTAAACTCTCTCTCTAGAGCAATGGATAATCAAGTTCCAATGCTACAGAAATAGGATGTTCAAACATCAGACAGGAGTACCTGCCACATATAGAGGCAAGGGAAAAAATAAATTTCCCATACCTACAGAGTACTGTCACCAACCAACCATAGAAGCACAGAAACCTAGATTCCTATACTTACATGTGACAGCCTTGGATGTCTTCAGAGAACTATCACCAACAGCAAAAAGAAGTCAGGAAACACAAATTTCCAAACTTACAAGTGATAGATATAGATGTTTAAACTTCTGACTCAACATCCTTCACATAGCTTGGTCTAAGCACAAGCTCACATAGAAGTATCACTCCCCCTGAATATATGATCTTATAAGTGACTACTTACAGGAATACACCATTACTCCCCCTGAATACATGCATATCAAAAATCTGGACGTTTAAAAGCTCCTAATGCATAGACATAAAAGATTCAGGATCTGGGCATAGACATTCTAGGAATATTCACAAGCTAGCAAGCTTATCAACAGATACATGCTAGCATACCTATCAAAGGTCACACACAAAGACTGAGACTTCAGAATTCATCTAGACAAGTTCCATAATATAAGCCAGAGGTAGGAAACCTGTACACTTAGAATTCTAAGAAAAATAAATTCTCAGAAATACAGCAAGATGTTGCAGCTGAAGTGCACGCATCTGCACAGAGTCTCACAGACATGTTCCAACGTTGGGTAGAGCATTTGCAGGGAACATGTACATCATCTGAGAAAACCAGAATCTCAGAAGCATCACAGAGATGTTAAGTGCTAACATCTACATTAGTCTGCATAGACATGTCCCAACATATCAGAGGATGTCAGCAAGGAACATGTACAAACAAGATTGCTGAGAATAGATTCTCATATTATCATGAAGACCTATCAAATAATCAAGATGTTACAACATAGAAGCCAACATTTACACATAGTCTTCTTAGACATGTTCCAGTATTCTAGAGAACATCAGCAGGGAATATGTACAACAGAAATTCTGAGAAAAGAGAATTCTCAGAGCAGAACTTCAAGATGTTTCAGCTACAGTGACAACATCTTCACAAACTCTCACAGACATGTTCCAACTTTCTAGTGAACATGTACAATAAAAAAGTACTGAGAACGGATTCTCAGAATCATTAAGATTATCAAGATGTTGCAACATGAGTGCCAACATCTACACACCATCTGCCTGAAATAGTTTGCAAAATAAATGCAACACCAGAGAATGCAGGCATAACTGAACAACCAGAGGACATAGATACATGCAAAATAGCATATATACAGGTTACATGCATACAACCATACCATTTTTCTCCCCCTTTTTAGACACAAAATATGACAACAAGAAAATAAAGTCTTGAATAAACCCCCAGGAGTACTTTCTCTGTCATCTGCACTGCCTGCCTAGTCAGCATCACAATATCCAATTAATTTGGAATTTTCACTGTCAGAGTATAGAATGTCATAGTCACTAGTCCCATTGATGTGCTTCAGAATCCTTTTCACTTAAGTCAGATGACTCATCTTTCAGCTCAGCTAGCTATCTGGCACAAATCCCTACAGCAAAGGTTATATCAGGTTTGCTTGCAGTAAGATAAAAACAGACGTTCAATCATGCTTCAGTACATTATTTGCTGCTTGAAGTGAGATATAACAGACTTCCAATCATGCTTCAGTACATGATTTAATGCTTGAAGTGAGATATAACAGATTTCCAATCATGCTTCAGTACATGATTTGATCAACATCAACCCCTTTTACATCTTTTGACAACTTCAAGTGAGTGGCGGCTGTTGTTCTCTTGTGCCATTTATCATCCATGCCAAATATCTTTGCTTACTCACTTTGGAAAATAAATATGGTGTCTTCCATCTGTTTGACTTGTATACCAAGAAGGTAAGTCAGTTCTCCCATAAGTCACGTTCCAAATTCAGATTGTATTTGATGAACAAAATGTTGGACCATCTGGTTTGACATTCCTCCAAACACAATATCATCTACATATATCTGGGTTGTCATAAGTCTCCCCTTTTCTTCTTTGACAAACAAAGTCTTGTCTGTCCCCTCTTTTCTGTATTCTTGATCAAGAATTTTGTAAATCTCTCTTAAGTTCTTCATGCAGGTATACTTCAGGAGGTACCAGAAGATCACAAATTAGCATAATACCATGTCGTCCAAAAATGCATAGAACCAGAAGGCCAATCAAAGTACAGAATACCCTAAGGATTACAGACCAAGTACATGCTACAGGATGAACTTCAAGAGCCAAAATGAGATTTAGACAGATGAGATGTTCCAACTTTATTGGGCACATCAGCATGGCATCAGCAAAAACATGAATGTTTCAGAGTGCACAGAAATAGAATACTACCATGCAACATAAATACAGAAATGACAAAACAGAATACTTTCAACAATCTACCTCCAAAAGATATCCGACCTGCAGCAAGAGCACTTCCAGATGTTCCAACAATGTCTGGAACATAATCCGCACAACATAACTTATAGTGCAACATGAGAGGATATTCCCTCTTCTTATCAACAACATTGGCAGTCTTAATACAAGGGTGCTGGTCTAAAATAATACTACTCAACAAGGCAGTAAAGCTATGGGGGACATAACAACATCAGGTTCATCATGCTAAATAGTTTGTTTAAAGATATAAGCACAAAAATTCATTGTAGCCTTTAGAACCTATAGCATAAACAAACTTACCCAACCATGTGGCAATATCAGTGGAATGAGTGGTAAGGAACCAGTTTGCTGCAGCAATCCTGATTATTAGTCACCTATAGCTCAGGTATATTGATCTCTTCAACCAAAAAAAAACTTTGCTGATGGTGTTGTGAAAGAAGTTGACACATTCTCTTCTAACATAGGCTTTTTGGAACTTCTTGCTAAGAGGATAGTCAGAAACAAAAAAAAAAAACATACACCAGAAACTCCTTCAATAGCTTTCTTTCCAGGGCTGGTGTCCCACTATTCAGAATAATGTTCTTGAGAATATCAATTGTACTCAAATAGACCCAACGTAATGTTGGAACACCTTGTTCAACATTATATTTTCGTTCATCCACACAAGGTTAGAAAAACTGCCACCAGCTGTTGAGTACTCCAATCCATCAGTAGATTGGGATTATTTCTTGAATAGAACAATATTAGATCATATGGACAAACTAGTGGGATGCAATCAAACCTTCTATCATTTAAACACAAGACTTCATCTTGAAAGAGAGTGACAAACTTCAGCATTACTTCAAAAGAATTTTTTTTTTTAAAATAATAGTAATGCATAGTTGGACATGTTGGAGCGTATACAGCAGAGAACATCAGAGTATATACAGAAGAATAGAGATAGAACTCAGCCTCACAGAGAAACCCAGGAAGAAATAAACCCCAACAAGCAACCATCATCAAAGAAAAATAAATTCTCACAGTAGGGTGTTAGAACATATGGTTCGACATCAGTTCACCATAATACACATACCCACATCCAGCTATACTTTAATAAATTAGTATCATGACATCATTAGGCCAGTAAAAAGTAATGCTCCCCTTCAACAGCAGATTATCAACACAAAAACATACTAATCCCCTTAAATAGGCATATAGATGAATGAAAGAACAACTCAAATACCTCTTTTCTTGAATCTGTCCAAGAGTCCAGAATTTATCTTCCCTGGAGCTCACCCAGTAGCAGGTCGGGTGCCTGCTCTCATACCAATTGAAATTTCGGCAGACTAGCTTTCATGTGTTTTATACGATGTTATGATCAGAATGTCGAGTAAAATGTTTTAACATCGAGCTAGCAGAAAACAGACAGATCAAGGCAAATATAACAGATATAGAATTTTAGCTATCAGTTGTTTTTATGTGATGTTTCAGATCCAGATCCGCAGAAAGCAGATGTTCCGTTTAATGTTTCAACATTATTCTGGCAGTAAGCATAAACAAACAGCAAAATAAACGGCAGGAAAGTAAAAGGCACATAGAGTTTGTTGACCCAGTTCAGTACAACACGCTTACATTTGGGGGCTACCAAGCCAGGAAGGAAATCCACTAGTGTAGTCCATATTTAATAGCTCTCAGCAAACTCCTCGTTTACACTATATGACCTAGGACCTACCCGTCTAGACTTCAACCTAGGAACTCCTAGATCTGAGATCCCATCTCAGTATCCTAATGGTCAGTCACTGCCCCAGTGACCTATCAGACCTCAAACACAACGAAATAGAAGTTACCTTCCAACACAAACAACCAAACCTTGTTTCACAACTTCGGTTTGATGCACAAGAGTATCAATACGAACAAACTCAGTCTTAAACAAGTATCTAAACCGACACAAGAAAGGTACACAGTAAAGATTCTAAACCTGCATCAACATGATACAAGAGTAGAATACATGGAAGACGACTCAAAACCCTAAAAATCTATTCTTTTACAAATCGATGGTTTTGATAAATTACAACTCAACTAAAGGTCCATCTCGATGCATCACGGTGATACAAGGAGAGTCTCACAAATACGGCACGAGTTGAAACCCTAATGACTCAATCCAATATTCTTGAATTGGTAAATAAAACTAGGGTACAAGTCTTCCTTATATAGCCTTTCAAAGCATGGGCATTTTCGTAATAGGCTAAACATATATTTGTATCAAATATTCTCATCAGAAATATGTTGAAACAAATATTCTCCAGAAAATATATTTTCTAAAATCTGTTTTGAAAATATATTTTACAATTATGGTAACTCCTAAAAAGTAGGAACATTTTTAGGAACTTCCATAAACACCACCAAGGAATCCTAAAATATTGTTTATATTTTAGAAACAAATCTTCCAGTTTATTCTGGACAATAACGTGCTTCTTGGTGAACAAGAAATAGGGCGAGGTTTCCTTACTGAGATAAAGGTTGCGTAAACCAAGCCACATGAACCGAGCACACTGAACCGTGCCAAGATGTTGGAACATCGTATCCAACATACAGAAGTATTTGTTTTAGCAACAATTAAGCCAATACCCAAATACTCAACAATCTCCCCCTTTGGATTTATTTGTTGTTAAAACAACCTGAGACCATTCAGAACAAGGTAGAGAGATACCACACATACATTTCTTCATCCGCAACCATGAAGAAAAGTAACTGCAAAATGGACATGTTAAATCATCATCCAGCACATTTATCCAGCATCTTGCAGAGATGCCTGACCACATGTTAGAACATTGGTTCTAACTTACAGAATATGGATATTTGTTTTAGCAATAATGCAGCCAACACAAATACCCAACAAAGAAGATGGTGCAAGGATTACCACAAATCATGCTACCTATTAAAGTGTTTGATATGTGTGGCAATGGAAAACAATCAAGGAATTCATATAAAGTTGGAATTCATATAAAGTTGAAGTACTAGTTAAAGCAACAAGGAAGCTTGAAGCAATTCACTTTGATGTGTGTGGAACTTTTGAGGTAAAATCATTGGGAGGTAACAACTTTTGAAACGTGTTAAATTCTTAATCATCTCGTGTTTCGTCAAAATCATCATTTTTTATTGACACATCAAAATGATCTTTATAAAATAAATTTATCAAAATATTACTTGACGCCAATTAATCTTTTTTTAAAAAATTAACATCAATAAAAATGTTATTAACAACCATTTTACAACTGTCTCGTGTGGGATTTGAGCAGTGGAGTCCGACTTTACCAATAAAATGACTTTATGTTTTTGAAATTTCATGGCGTACAAGTGCATATGCCCTAACAAGTATTTTTTTTATAAAAAAAACGTTAACTAAAAATATTAATTTTGGATTGAAATATATGATTAAGCGCCTTTGAAATCGTGTATGTTTTGAAATAAGAGGGGAAAAGAGTATAATTTACTCAAAAATCAATTATGATGTA
Source organism: Medicago sativa (assembly GCF_051527215.1). Classification (NCBI taxonomy): domain Eukaryota; kingdom Viridiplantae; phylum Streptophyta; class Magnoliopsida; order Fabales; family Fabaceae; genus Medicago; species Medicago sativa. Next base: position 30,482,429 of record NC_140755.1, on the reverse strand, counting down.
TTTTAGTAAATAAATTATGAAAATTGCTTTTTTGACAAAAAATACTTCCAATTGACACATAGAAATGACCATATTGCCCCTGGCGGTAGTTAACTACCACTGGGAAACACGCCGGTAGTTAACTGCCGCTGGTACCCATCGGTTGTTAACTGTCGATGAAGCCTTTCCCCCCAAAACCAGCAAACCCCTACCTCACCTATTCATTCATCACCTTTCTCATTCCAAAACCATACCTAAAAAAATCCTCATTTCAAATTTTGTGTCAAAATCATGCCTCCAAATCATTGTTGATCGATTGCTAAGACGTTTCTACACACAAAATGCATCAAAGAACAGGTATTACAACGTTAAAATCCATTGCATTTGATTGATTTTTCTGGTTTTTTTTTGTACTGTCACGCGTTGTAGCAGGCCACCTTCTTGCTGGAAGATTAACGGAGGACGACAAGAAGATTGTACATGACTTGACCGATTCTTCGGTGAAACCAAAAAATATTTTGACAAATTTGAGTAATAAAAGGAAAGAGTCCATGACAAATATCAAGCAAGTCTACAATGAACGTCACAAATTCAAAAAGGCAAAAAGGGGTGACTTGACGGAGATGCAATATCTAATCTCAAAGTTGGAAGAGAATGGATATGTTTATTACGTAAGAGAAACAAAGGAAAGTCAAACCGTTCAAGACATATTTGGACTCATCCAAAATCGGTAGAGTTGTTTAACAATTTTTCGACTGTTTTGATAATGGATTCCACGTACAAAACCAACTTGTATAGGATGCCATTGTTTGAAATAGTTGGAGTCACCTCAACCTATTTGACATATTCGGTTGGTTTTGCATTTATGACTAAGGAGAAGGAGGATAACTTTACTTGGGCTTTGCAAATGTTGCTTAAACTTCTTGGACCAAATAGTGATATGCCTAAGGTGGTAGTGACCGACAGGGACACGGGTATGATGAATGCTGTAAAAAATGTTCTCCCCAGTAGTAGTGCAATACTTTGCTATTTCCATGTTGGCAAAAATGTTAGATCAAGAATCATCACCGATTGCAAAGTTAAACAAAATGTTGTTGTGGTGGATGGCCAAAAGAAGATTGTCGACGAGGAGAAGCATAGTAAGTTGGTTGATACCATATTTGATGCATGGGAAAAAATGGTTGAATCTCCTACTCAAGAGTTATATGCGACTAATCTAGTGGAATTCCAGGATACTTGTAAGGATCATCCAAAGTTTCTTAACTATGTTCAAGAAACCATATTGAACCCTTTTAAGGATAAAATAGTGAGGGCATGGACCGACCTTGTGTTACATCTTGGGTGTAGGACCACGAATAGAGTTGAAGGAGCTCATGGTGTGTGAAGGAATATTTGTCCACCTCCAAGGGTGATTTGGGTACTTGTTGGCATAAAATAGATGAGATGTTGGCAAACCAATTTGGGGAGATACAATCATCATTTGGTAGGAGTGTTACAGTCTTGGAACATCGATACAAAGATGTCACTTTGTACTCCGGGTTGGGTGGTCACGTGTCTAGAAAAGCCATGAATTTTATTCTTGTGGAAGAAGAGCGTGCTAGGAGAACCTTGTGCATTGAGAAGAAAACTTGTGGTTGTGTTCAAAGGACGTCGTATGGCCTACCTTGTGCATGCTTCATTGCTACGAAAATCCATCACAACATGCCCATTCGATTGGATGAGATACACCCGCATTAGCATAAGTTGTACATGGGTGAAGAACAAAGTAATGAAGATTTGTTTTCGGTCGCGGAGGAGTGGCGTGGTATCCAAGAACATCTCCAAAGAGTTCTGTTCCAAATGAAACTAGAAATCAAGGAGGTTTTGCGGTTGTTAGCGTTTTCGGAGACCACATTGTTGTCACCACCTCCAAGAAAGGTGGCAACCAAAGGAGCTCCCAAAAAAATCAAAACCACACGTGGTAGGATCCCATCTACGTGGGAAACTATTGATTCTCAACATCCGGAAAGTCAATCTTCACCACGGAAAAAATCTTCACAAACTAAAAGGAAAGGTGCTCGCATTGACATTTCTCCAGTTCCGGTTACTAAGCCTATCTTGGTTTCAACAAGTTATGATCCTTCCAATCCTATGTATTACATGCCAAAATTCATGAGACCATACATTGAGAGAGTTGTGGATGTTATTGGTGATGGGCATTGTGGGTTTAGGGCTATAGCGGAAGCCTTGGGTTTGACGCAAGAAAGTCATGTTATGGTACGGAGAGCACTTATTCAAGAGTTGAAAGAGCATAGGAGCAAATACATTGACGTATATGCGAGCGAGGACCGTTACAACTACATCTTGGATGGATTGTATCCTCCCAAAAATCCTAGTAGCTTTGCACCTCCCCACAAATGGTTGACATTGCTGGATATGGGAAACATCGTTGCATCATGTTACAATAGGCCGGTGTTAGAGATGACTACATGGAAAGACTACATCTCCGAGACTTTTTTCCCACTTAGAGGACGGCCTCCGGTTAACTCGAAAAGCAACATGATTTGCCTTGGTCTAATCCCAAATCATTTTGTCCTTCTTTCATTAAAAGATGGGTGCCCACTACCTCCAACATCCCCGGAGTGGAGAAATCACAGGAGCGAAGAGGCGGCAACATGGGAGGATGAATTTTTGGATCAACACGGTCGTTTCCAAACACTCATGGACATTGAGCTCAAAGAGAGACCGGTTCCACCAAAAAAGCCAACAAATGAAGACAATCCAATTATGTTTGATGACACTCCGGTTAAAGAAAACACCAAATTTGAAGATTTGTTTTTAGATGATTTGCTTTTATTAGATGAAATGTGACACTTTTTGGTTGGTGTTAATCCGTTTTTTGGTTGATACGCGCCGACGTATTTTTTGGATATATAATGTAATGACCAATTTTTTGGGTGATATAATGTAACTAACTTTCAACTATTTATATGTATATCAATATATTTGAGTTTCGCATTTATTAGTAATTAATGTACATTACGTGTAATGTTTTGCATATGTTATACCCTAATTTTGGACCTAAAAATACTAGTCAATTTTTCTTTTCTTGCATTATAAGTCATTTGAACTGTCTCTGATCAATTGCATCTTTCTCTGCATTTCATTTCAATATTGTTTGCAAAAATTCACATGCAAGGGTATTTTAGTCATTTCCTGTGTCAAATTTCTTTCAGTCTTTCAAAATTTTGTTTGAGTCCTTTCAAGTAGTGTGAATAAGCCTCTGTTTCATTCTATGTCTAAATCCGTTTTAAAAATTGCATTTGAAGTCATTTTTGAGTCAGTTTTGCCCCTAGGGGCATTTTAGTCTTTTCACAACGAAATTTCGGCAGAGAGGTACTTTAAAGTACCTCATTTAGGCCATTGGTTCATTTTAGTCCGTTTTGTCAAATTTTAGTCGTTTCGCTTTACGTTTATTTCAAATTACGTTTTTTAAGTCAATTTTATTACTTTTTTATTTTAAGTCCTAATATTTCTAAAATTTGCATATAGGCCCTTTTTCTAGTTTAAACGTTTATTTTTAAGTTTTTCATTATTTTCGATTTTTTTTGAGTTTTTTTTTAAGTCCTTTTTTGTCCAAAGTTTTGTAAAATGGTCCTCCAACTTTCAAAAATTGCAGAAAGGGTCCAAATGTCCAAAATTATGCCAAGGCCGAATCAGTTAGGGTTTTGTCCACATGTCAATTTTCTATTGGGGCATATGTCCACATGTCAGCTATATAAGAGGTTCCAATCATTGCTACTCCATTCAGAATCGTACAACTCATCAAAAATCAACAAACACGTTTCCAATTCTCTCTCTGATCAAAACAGATCAAACACCAAAATTTCCAGAAAAAATTTCAAGAACATTCATAACAGAAACCCTAACCGTTTCCAGAACTACACAATTCATCAGAATCATATCAATTTTCATCAACACGAAGCTTAATTCAGCAAATTATTGTGCAAATCAATTGGAATTGACACGAACTCTCAGAGATTCATCAAGAACCTTCATCATCGAGTTCGTACCTTCGCAATTCAAGCACGAAGTGCGATCACGAAGGATTTTGAAGAGAGAAGAAGAGTGACAGAAGCAATTGTGAATCAGTGAAGAGGAAGAAGAAGATTACCGATTTATTTTCGGTTCCAGAACTTACCAGAAGCTTCAACAAGGATCTTTTGTTCGAACCTCCAAGAAAACCAGGTAATCCTCGAAAAAACCTCTTCGTTTTCATCGCAAAAGCTCAACGAAGCTCAACAAACAGAAATAAACGGTGAGTTGAAGAAGAACTTCGAAAAAGATTCGAAGAACTTCGAAACGAAACCCTAAAGATGTGAATCTTCAAAGATTCACCGTTTATTTCTTGAAACGAGGCTTATAATCATCACAAGTAAGAAAGATACTTCAGTTTAGGGTTTCATTTCGGTATATTCAAGAAAAGAGTTTCAAAAGCTTCGAAACGAAACCCTAAAAGTGCAATTCATGAAGATTCACCGTTTATTTGCGAAAATTGAGTTCAAATCCATGATCAGTGAAGAAGATAAGGTAGTTTAGGGTTTCGTTTCAAGAGATTCGAAAATTTTGAAAACCTAAGAACCGAACAGTTCAAGTGTAGATCTGCTCCGATCTATTCATTATCTTTGAAAATTGATTATGGATTTGAAAAGAGGAGAGAAATAGCTGTTTAAAGATGTAAAGAAAGTCTAGATCGGAGCATTTCAAAACTCGCCGGAATCTGCACTTCTCGCCGGAGAAGATGAAGCTTCCGGCGAAGCTCTGCAACTAGAGAGAGAAGGAGAACGTTTTAAGAGAGAGAGAGAGAGAGATGTGGAAAATGAGCCAAGAACCGGTTCATGGCCTTATATAGGCCACTGAACCGGTTCAATCCATGGTTCGACCCGCTCCAGGCCCTAACCCACCTTTGAGGCTCAATTTCCATGCTGTTGCTATATCCGCCCCCCTTTCCTGCATATTCTTGCTTTTTTTTGATATTCACACCCCTGTCTGTCCAAACTTGTTTACAATAAAATCCTCAAAAAATTTCTATGTGTTCTTGATATTTTTCTTAACATTTTGGTGACATTTCTTTGTGCTAAAACTTGAGAAAAGTATTTGAAGCTTTTTTTTCTTATTTTTGTGAGAATTAGTAATTTTCTTGCACTTCTTTAGTCCAAAAATCCTTTAAAAAAATTCCTAAAAAAATTCATGAGTGTTTCTTGATAATTTTGTGACCTTTTAGTGTTAATTTTCCATGATAAAAGTTGGTGAACATAATGTGGCTAAATTTCCTACTATTTTGTGATATCTTGTGCTAAAAATGAATGAAAATTTGATTGATTTCAATTCCAATTGCTTGATGAACATATGCCACCTATGCCACTTGCTTTCATGGAGTTTTAGCCACTGTTTGTGTTTGATATTGCTGCATAATTGTGGATCTTGATAGGTTACTTAGTTTACAAGTTACTTGTGTAAATAAATAATGTAAATATGCTTAAAATTTGTGTTAAAATGTCAAGTAAATCATGTTGCCTTAATTCCCATTCCAAGACTTGATTCTAAACCTTTAAACATGTATTGGAATGTGAGAATTATAGGTCACTTGGTTCTTGCATTTTATGAGCAAATTTTAGCCATATTTGCACTCATTTTGCCTTTATTTTCTATCTTTTATGTTCTAGTATTTCGCTTGCTTTATTCCCTTTGATATTGTCATGTCCTACTAACCCCTTTCACTTCATGTTCCATCATTCCATAAGCATCTTCATTCCATCCCATATTCATCTCTATTTCTTCTTGCAATTTAATTTGTACCAAAGTTAGAATGTAAACACTTAGGAAATTTTGTAATATTCTCCTTATGCTTTTAATTTCTTGGCAAAGAGGCCATAGAATGTATCTAGGGTATGATGTAAAGGACAATGGACTCTAATAATGTACACCGACACAAGCACCGACACACGCACACACATCACTATATAGCTAGAATATGCATGTTTAGATGTATGTTTAGGATTGTATGTTTAGATGAATGCCTAGGACTTCCACTTAGAAAAAACCAATTTTCCAAACAAATGTGAACAACTTCACTCAAAGCTTTTCCAAATAAACCTTGGGATCCAACATCCCATTGTATTTTCTTTTCCATTTTCTTAAATCAAATTTCAATGAACTCTAATCCTACTTTGACCATATTTTGCAATTCACTAATTCAACCTCACTATTTTCCAATCTCATGCCCTTGAGGCCTCTTTCTATTCTTCAAAATCCCATTTTCAAACTTAAAATCAACCAACAAAAACAAAAGCATTTTTTGAGAGAGAACTACGGTGGATTTGATCCCTTAAACGGGTACGTAGGCAAGGAACAAAATTCCTTCAATTCAACTAAAATAAAAATCCAAAAACATTCTTCTCCCTCCAATTCTTCATTTAGTAAGTCTTAGGCTTAATATTCTCTTTTAAAATAGCATTTAAAAATAAAGCGCGCGCGTAGAAATTAAAGACGGTTCCTATAGGATACTATAGTCGTTATGGGTGCCTAACACCTTCCCGTAGCGAAAACAACTCCCGGACCTCGATTCTCAAGGGTTTTGCTTACTTTTTCCCTTCCCAAGAAAAAATAAGATATCACCGGTTTAAAAGGTTCAAACGTAATCAATGTTTGACACCCGAAAACCAAGATAAAACAGCATAATGTGGAAAATCTGATGAATTTCAAACAATTGTTAAACGTTAACGCATTATCGGTTTTGTGTAATGTTACCGAATAATTGATAAACTATGAAATGTTGATGTTTGTGATTGCTGGGTGTTGTTGTTTCGGTTTGATTTCCTCCGGAATTGCCGTTTGAAATTACAGGTAAAACAGGACACATTTCCTGGAAAAATCAGTTACAGACTGCACTGGTTCTGTAACTGGTGTGAGCGGTTGTTAACAACCACTGGGTACCACAGCTGGTAACTGCCGGCGTGTTTCCCAGCGGTAGTTAACTACCACCAGGGGCAATATGGTCATTTCTATGTGTCAATTGGAAGTATTCTATGTCAGAAAAGCAATTTTCATAAACTATTTGGATTTCTCTAAGTTACAGCCCAATGGGCAAGCCCATCTCACTCTTCACCCGGTCCACTTCTTCTTTCAAAGTCACACATATATAAACTCCTTCTAGTTCTCTTTCATCTTTGTTCCGCCAAGAAAAACCCTAGTGCAACCACATCTTCAGAATTAGGTTTCGCCTCCTTCAATTTCTTCATTTTTCAATTCGTTTTCCCTTGTAACTTTACTTAACTCTGGATGTATTGAATTTCAGAAATGGCGAAGTCGAAGAATCACATCGCTCACAACCAGTCTTACAAGGCTCACAAGAATGGCATCAAGAAGCCAAAGAGACATCGCCACACTTCCACCAAAGGAGTTTGTATTTATCAGTTTTCAATTCTTTTCTGAATTTGAAATGATTGATTTCTATTGATGATTAGTGATTTACTTTATTTTTATAATTGTAGATGGATCCAAAGTTCTTGAGGAACCAGAGGTATGCAAGGAAGCACAACAAGAAAAACGGTGAAATCGCCACTGAAGAAGAGTAAATTGTTAATCTGTAATGGGGATTTATGTACTTCCATCTTAGACTTGTTATGTTAAATCTATCTTCGATAGTATTTTGATTTATGTAGTGAATTTGCAGTACTCTGTTGCCAGTTTTGCTGGTTTTTGTTTAAGACAGATGAAGTTTTATTAATTAATATTTAGTTGCTTGTGTTATTTATTTGTAGTAATCTTGATTGTCTAGGCTGGAACTCACTGGTTTCAGCTTTGTGCTTTATCCTGGTTATTTTGAGCAATTTGGCATGGGTGTTGACCTCAAGTTTAGTTTGTTTTGTAACATAAAACAGAAAATAGGGTTTTGTACATGATATGCACCCTAAAGCTTTGTCTGCGGGCTGGGGAAGAAAGGGACGGCTTTGGGGGTGGGAAATATAGGGAAAAGTAGGAAAATATTTTTTAAAATAGTAGTTTTATAGAGAGAAAGTTGAACTAATGCTTACGATCAATATATTTTTATGTCAAGAATATGATAATAACATAGATTGACTTTGAAAACTCATGTAAAACCTCTAAAATCCTCGTTCAATACATATTTCAACTTCCCTTATATGGGAAGCATTTTGTATTTTGAACAAAAATGTACCTGAGTTTTATGCATATATTGAGATATCCTGGTGAAAATTTTATGCATATATTGCGATAATTGTGTTTTTTTTTTATTAATTTATTTTAGAATATTTAATAATGTGCAACAAGTTATTAAGCATTACAGATAAAAGATTTTCTTAGTGACAATTGTAGTAGATTTTCATTTTGACCGACTATTTGTTTTAGCATATGTTGCACTTGTCTTGTTATCAACACTGGTTGGTTTTTAACCTTGTAATAGTCCATTTCATCTGACTGCAGTCACTGTGCTACGTGCAGATGTTTTTGTTTTTAATTAACTAGTCAGTAGCTGTTGATTGTAGATAATTGATCTTGTTTACTATTTGAAACTATGTTTTCGATACTGCTGAATCATACAGTCCAAGGAATATTTCGTGGGTGTTTTGAATAGCCAATTTGAATGAGTTTATGAAGTGTATGTTTGTTATCACCGTGGATATGCTAGAATCAAGATGACCTATGGTGATTATTCGAAAGCTACACTTTGTAGCTTTTGGTATAATCTTGATATCAAACGTATTTGATGTTTGTATGCCATTTTTTTTCTGTATTCTTTGTAGTAAGTTCTACAGCTTATAGAAATATTCTGACTCTGAGGAAATGAATATACACAACTTCTTAGGCACTCTATACCTAAGAGATGGGGATATTTTGTTCTTGGGCACGTTTACGTAGGAAACCCCAATTATTAGTGCGCATTTTGCCCTCTCTAACTATTCCTCTTCACGCGGACAACTTCGTCTGTGGAATTAAGGCTATCTGTATTATCTTTTATGGGTATATTATGGGTGTGTTTCTGAAAACATGTTCCTTTGTCTAGGAAACTTGAGATTGAAGATAATACTGTTTTCACTTTTCATCGATGGCATCATTACTGTGTTTATAAAGATAGCCTGGTTTATTTTACTAAAACTGCATGTAATTGTTTAAACTTTCGTTGGTATTATTACACATTCGTTTGTATAATCAAGTGTATCCATCAACTTTATATTTATAAAGCAAGGAATACCAAACCTCACGAAATGTTGATTCATCTTCATAATAGTGAAATCGTATCAAAATAGGGACCCGGATTTCCTGCTGTAAAAACAGCACGCAGTATCACACTGTAATAAATCCCGTCTGTTGATTCAAGATTGAACGGTTCAGATTTAAACTCGGTTTTGCACAATAAAACAATCCAGACCATTGATTTTAATCAGACGGCTCACAGCTGTAACTGTGTGACACAGTTACAGCAGGAAATCCTATTCCATCAAAATAGTGGAATTGTTTTTTTTTTATCACCTTTCCCAATTGTCTTTGGAATTGATACTCTGCAATGACTGCATGGTCATCAGGGGTTCAATATGTTGGACTAGGAATCTGACCTGTGACCAGTCCAGTACACACTCAACTAGATTGTAGTAAGAATTTTGCTCTCCCCCCAACATAAAACACTCGCGCCCTGCAATGTTGCTAAATATACCCCTGCGTGAGTTAAGTCACGACGCACCACTGGCATGTGCGCGAGTTAACTCACGCACGTTGACCGGTGGTCAGAGCTGAAGAACAAACGTTTTTTGATCTTTTGTTAATTTTTCAACATTCAATCTACACGTTTTTTACCCATTATACACATTTTTTTACCACATTAATGGTATTTACAACCTATACTACCATTCCCACCTATAAATACCCCTCCATACTTCCCTATTTCCTCACACCATATCACTTTCCCTCCCTCCTCACTCTCTCCCTCTATTTCTCTTTTTTTTTTGTCTATAGTCTCTTTAGGGGTAAAAGTGATCAAACTTCTTCGGGGTAAAATAGTGAGTAACCGACTTGGGGAAGTGATCGACCCTTGGGATAAGTTTAAATCTGTTTTTTTTAACCCCAGAAACTTTTTACCGTGGGTAAAAAGAATTTCTTGGAGTAAAAAAAACCAGATTTAAATTTAGCCCAAGGGTTGATGATGTATTTTCCCCAAGAAGGTTGCTCGTTATTTTACGCCAAGAAGGTTGGTCACTTTTTACCCCAAGAGGGAGAAAATAAGTAGATTTAGTGAATTCGAATAAATTATTGTATCAATTATTGTATTGTATGAATTCTATTAATAAAATAAGATGTTGTTATATGCCTCAATTTTGTTCATTCCTTTTTATTTTTATATTTGCTTTTATTTTCTAATTTTGTATTTAATGAATAAATATTAATTTAGTTCATTTCCTTTTATTTATATTTGTATTTATTTTAAGTGCATAACTAAATTAGAATATAGCAAATAAATAAATAATTTAGAATAAAGTAAATAACGTAATTTGAAAGTAGTGAATAAATTAAAAAAAATAAAAATTGTCACCATGCGCCACTTAAACTGCGCAACGTAACTTAAATTGTGCATTAGTTTACACTTGCGCTAGTTAACTAGCACAGGGGCATTTTGGGCATGACTGCAGGGTGCGAGTGTTTTGTGCTGGGGGAGAGCAGAAATCTTGTAGGAAAACCAGAACTGCAAAAATCAGTCAAAATTTGTGGTTAGGCTGGTAGTTTGTGTTGGAATGCAATTTTATTTCCTATGAAACTTCAAAACCTTTAGCATGGGTTTCCTTTGCATGCGTTGAACGTCAAATTCTTGAGCTGAGAAAACAGAGCACTAGAAGAGGATTTATCATATAATTGGCATTTTTTTTAAATGGCAAATATATATATATATATATATATATATAAAGGTTAAACAGATACAAATGTATAGAACAATACTGAGAGAACAAAGAAAGGAAACCCCGGGACATACCCCAAAGGAAACCCTAACACCACACAAAAACACATCTTAAAGAGAAAAAACAGAAACAAAGAACCACCATCAGGTCAGCAATAGCCAGAGCAAAATAGCGTAACAAAACAAGCAACCTCAAGAGGCGGGCATAAGGTAGAAGGCAGAAACCCGCACCCAACACCCCAAGAAGCCGAGGTAAACCACCACCAAAACCCTACCGACGCCAGCAAAGGACGGGTTGCACCTCCCACTCATGGAAGGAATAGGAACTAGCAGGGCACTTAGCCAGGAACCACTTCTAAGCCAAGAGTTTTGCTCTAACCACCACAGGCTCCTCACGGAGAGTGCCACCAGAGAAAATAAGGTCATTCCGGGACATCCAGATAGTCCAAATAACAGCATGCCAAACTAAAAGGAGACCTAACCTAACCTTTTTACCCCTCCCCAAACCTGTAAAGGCAAGGAAATGTTGAGGAAGATCCTGAGGACTAACAAAATCCCAACCCAGCCACCTAGAGACCTGATACCAAACCGAAAACGACTCAGGGCAAACAATAAAAAGATGCACCGCCGATTTCGTCGGCTCATGACAGAGGACACAACCAAAATCTCCATCAGGCAGCGTGACCCCACACCTTTGGAGATTACGTCTAGTCGAGACCTTATTAAGGAGCAGTTGCCAAGAGAAAACAACAACCTTGGAGGGGGCCGAAGATTTCCACACTTTAGAAATAGCCTGCAAGAGAACGTCATTGGAGGCACCAATAGACGGGGAGTTCTTAATAAGATGGGAGTAAGCGGACTTCACCGAGAAAACACCGTCAGAGCTAAAAGGCCAAGACCACCTATCCACCCTATCAACTTTAGACTGCCTAAACGCAACAGAAAGCAGCTCACTAAGTTGGTCCACTTCCCAGACAAACAGCGGTCTCCTCCACCTAAGATCCCAGACCCAAACATCCCCCTCCCAAACACCTAAATCCCCCACTAACCCGTCAGCCTGAATAGAGAGCTAAAACAAGCGACGAAATCTATCCCTAAGAAGGACTGGGGCGCACCAATGATCATGCCAAAACGTGGTCGAAAGACCATTCCCGATAACCCTGGACACCCTGAGGGAAAACCAGTCCCCCGCCCGATCACTCCCCAAAAGAGAAATGTTAGACCACCACGAAGAGGCCCTGCGCAGGCCAGATGGTCTCCCTCCAAGATGAGAGGAGGGGTGGCAATTACCATACTGGGCCCTGATGATATCAATCCAAATACCACCATTACCTTGGAGCAAACGCCACCGCCACTTCGCCAAGAGAGCAAGATTGACAAGACGAAGGTCCCGTACACCCAGGCCCCCCTCACTTTTTGGCTTACAGACCACCGACCAGGACACCCAGGGGATACACTTTCTACGCTTGATCCCCCCCCCCAAAGGAACTCCCACTGCAGCCTAACGATCTTCTTCCAAACCAAAACTGGCATTTTCGAACTAAGTCTACTAGAGAGCGACTGAATGAGCGGACACCAAGTTATCTCAAGTTGGGGATTGGCTCCCACAGGTAAGCCAAGGTAAGTAAACGGGACAGAGCCCACCCTGCAGTGCAGGAAATTCTCTGCAAGAGAAAAGAAATCCGTCCCCACATTAATCCCCATGACGAAGCTCTTGGAAAAATTCACCTTAAAACCAGAGGCAAGTTCAAAAACACGAAGGATGACTTTCAACGCCCAAAGGTTTGCCATAGTCGGTTCGCCCCAGAACAAGGTATCGTCTGCATATTGCAGATGGGAGATAGACATGCCCATGTTAGCCACCATGAACCCGTGATACAAATTCTTAGAAACAGCAGACCTAACCAACCCACTCAACCCTTCAACCACAAGAAGGAAGAGGAAAGGGGCAAGAGGGTCCCCTTGTTTCAAACCTCTTCGGATATCAAGCTCCTCAGTCGGACACCCATTGACCAGAACGGAGAGCCTTCCACAACAAACACAAGCCCGAATCCATCTACACCACTTGTCACTGAAGCCTAGTCTAACCAACATATACTCGAGGAAAACCCAACTAACAGAATCAAAGGCCTTTTCAAAATCCACCTTGAAGATGAGACATTTCTTCTTAAGTTTCCTAGCCACATCAATAACCTCATTAACCGCCACCACCCCATCCACAAGCTAGCGCCCTTTAATGAAAGCGGATTGGTTGGACGCTATAAGCTTATCCATAACAGGTGCCAACCTAGCTGCCAACACTTTGGCCACCAACTTATAAAGGGACCCAAGAAGAGAGATGGGCCTAAAGTCCCCAATCCTACTAGGCGAAGGCACCTTCGGAATTAGGGTAATGAAATACGAGGAGAACCCACGAGGAAGAGTAGCAGTGTGAAATAATTGTTGAAACATAGAATCCACTTCATCTTTCAACATCTCCTAGGAATGTTTAAAAAATGAGAAATTGAATCCGTCTGGTCCAGGACTCTTATTCCCATCTGACTCCACCACCACCCTTTTGATTTCCTCAGACGAGAAGGGCACCACTAAATCCCTGGCTTCCCCCTCAGAGAGACAAGGAAGAGATACCCCATCCAGGGTAGGGCAATAAGCGACGTTTTCAGAGAAGTGATCCCTGAAATAAGACACAATCTCCGCATGGATCTCTGGGACACTCTCAACCCACCTGTTACCTACCCTAATGGCCAAGATAGAGTTCCTACACCTCCTCATCTTGATACTCGAGTGGAAGTATCCAGAATTTGCATCGCCTTCCTTAAGCCATTTAGAGCAAGACTGCCTGAAAGTTTGAGAATCTTTCATTCTCAGAAGAGCCATAAATCATGAAAACCTTGAAATCTGGCTTCCAGGTCCTCCGGCAACAGGGGACCATCTTCTTCTTTGAGATCTAGGAGCCTAAGCACATCCACATGACTAGAAATCCGGCCATCTAAAACATCAAAAGCCTGCATATGCCACGCTTTTAGATCCACTTTAAGAGCCTCAAGCTTGGCCGAAAGTCTTACCGCCATCCACTCCATAGGTCTAGAACGGTACCAGCTCCGCGCCACCACATCCCTAAAATCCTTGTGGTCAACCAAAAGTTGTGCACCTGAACGACTTAGGCCCCCATAATTGGTACGAATATCTGAGAACGATAGGGCTATGGTCTGAAACATCTCTAGGAAGAGCCCACTGAGCAGCCTCCCCACACAGGTCCCACCACCCATCAGAAAGAAGAAAGTGATCAAGCCTGCTCGTCGCTCCACCATTAGGTTGACTCCACGTGAAAAGCCTACCTAGGAGAGGAAAGTCAAGAAGACCCATACGCTGCACGAAGATGGAAAAGTCACGAATCTCATTCCCCATCGGGTTACCACTACCGAAAGGGATACCCCTCCTTTCCGACTGGTGCAACACAACATTAAAATCACCAGCGACACACTAAACCTCACCACCAAGGGAATCCTTCAAATCAACCAGCTTATCCCACATGACCCTTTTATCCGAGAGCATGCATTTAGAATAAATATTCACCACGAAGCAACGGTTCTTGGAAATCCCCCAGTCCAAGCAAACGCCAACAAAACCAGGACCATAGAAGGAAAAGACCCCTCTACCTTTCGAAGAGCACCAAATGGTAAGAATCCCCCCATTATTCCCAATGGCTGGAGAAAAGCTCCAATCACAAAACGGGTTCCCCCACAAATAATGACAAAGGGCATCAGATACAGAGCCCAATTTAGTTTCTTATATCAAAAGACAATCCAGATGATTAGCCGAGACAAACTCTCTAATCTTATTTTTCTTGATCCTACCCCCTAAACCACGAATATTGAACGACCCAATAATCATGGAACACCCCTAATATCACCCATGGCAGCCTTAGCTGCACCATCTCAAACCTCTAAATCGACCAACCTAGACTCTTCAAAAACATCGTCACCCTTAAAACATGCCCCCAAATACTTCCCAGAAGAAAAAACCTGTTTGGTTACAAAGCTGTTAGATGGACCAACCGGACCCCTAGAACAACCTACCTCTGGGACAACATCAAAAGATGCGTGTGTGGATGTCAAACCCACAAACTTGGTGGGAAAGCAAGTGCCCTGAGTAGTCCCTATCTCCACCAAAATGGGAGTCGGGTTCCCCTCACCATGCACACGAACAGTAGAGAGAATAGAGGAGCATATACCTGAGGCCCCTTGGGGTGCAGGAATAGGAATGACCGCTCCACGCCTAGCTGAAGAATCCGTCGAGATATCCAACTGCTCTGCATCTCTAAACAGCTCTCGTGACACATATGGAGCATCGACAAACGTCAGTGATCCCTTGCCTTTTGACCTACCTCTAGAAATCTTCTTAGGCCTCCCACGCTTCCTTTTTTCTTTTTTTGCATCCCGCGAGAAAAAAGTGGGTTGAGCCGCCTTCCACGAATCAGGTGAAGACACTGTAGACAAAACACTAATAGGCTGAACATCCAACATCTTCTGCTTACCAGATACATCCACCTGCTCCAGCTCCACAAGCGACGGATCCAACGGATCATCTATAGACTCTGGTGCATTGGGGTCGGAGATGATGGGTGTAGTAGCAATTTGACGTGTACCCGCATGATTCAATTCTTCCATACTATTATACAACAAATTTCCAAGGCCCAAAATATCACCCTTGGAGCCCAAAACAAAAGTAGGTGACATTTGAATCGGTGGGACCCGTGTCCCACATGGTGTGGAAAAAATGGCCACACTTGGCCCACCAAAGGAGAACACACTCCATTAAATTCATTGGAGTGGGAACATATTTCATAATGGCCACTAACGTGTTGTTTTGAAAAATCAGAACTGCCACCGGTAGTAACGCTTGCATGAGGACTCGAACTCTACCAACCGCATAACATAGTGAATTAGATTCCACCTCCATCACCTCACCAAATTGCAAACCCACTTTTTTGAAAACCTCATCACACCAAAGATGCACCGGAACACCAGTAATCCGTAACTAAACACACCTACCCGGTGGCGGAGCATCAACCGTCCACTTAGAAAATCCTATGAACCAAGACAACCACCAATCGCGCCTCTCCAACAGGGACTCTCTAAGTAAACCGTTGATCGGAGATTGGATGAGAATTTGATTACCACCCATGGACGCGATCATGATATTGGCCATACCGGCAACAATCAGTTGCTCTCTAATCTGCTGCACATTCAGATTAGGCTGAAGCAACCCCACGACACTCTCCTTGAGTTCATCTATCCTCCCTAACGGGATGTCATAGGAAACTTCAATCAACTCTTGGCCAGGCTGCACCATCGGAGAAGCATTCACTGCTGCTACGAAAGAATCCCCATCCGGAACCCACTGACTGCAGTTCGCCACAGCAGGCCTTTGGATCCTGACCGGGCTTACCACGGTCTGCCTCATCGTTCCCTCTAACTCCCTCTCAAACTTGGATGCATGCACCTTAAGTTTGGTAGAATGCACCCAAATCTGGTCTAACTTCATCAGAAAATCCTCCCTTAAACCATCAGCAGCAAACCGGACAAAGCCAAACCTCTGGTCATCCTTGTTTCTTTTGGATGGAATAAACACGTCTTTAACTTTCCCGCAACACCTGAAGGCCTTCCAAAGCTCCCCCACCCTTAGTCGCATCATGCAAATTTGTGAAGTAGAAAGATACAGAGTTTACCAACCTTGCTCGAATAAAATCCGGTAATGGCTTTTGGTGTCGGCGCACCACCGGAGAATTGTCTATCCTACTCATGTTGAACCGTTAGTCCAGTTCCTCATCCATGTTCCTATCTCGGTAGTGCCATGTAGTCTCACATTCCAATCTTGTTTTAACAAAGATAATACTATCTTCAATATAAAGGACTTGATTAAAAGAAAATTGTCTTCATATAGTACATATATAATTGGCATTTAAAGTACCTTAACATACTTCTGGTTTACCCGTACTTTAGCTCTTGCTTTCGTTTACTTCGAATATTGTTGATTTGGTCTTGTGCTTTGTATATCCAACGTAATTTAGCCATTTCTTGTTTATTAATTAACAAATTCACGAGTTTCCTCTGATATCCCGTTACCAAGTGTCATCTAAATCGATTTGTAAACCTTGCACTTCTTAAACCTTTCTTTGTGAAGGCATTATGTGGGTAGTCTCTGATGTTTGTTGGAGAATTTAATTGTTGTGCAACATAAGGTCAAAAATTACACATTATTTTCCCTTTTGATGAATAAACTTTACAAACATTTCTGTTCTGAGCTCTCGATTTTTGTTATCTTGTTTTGACGATCTTTTTTGTACATACAAACCTGAAGTTATCCTGTATATTTGACTCTTATTTCATACAGTTTTCGAATGTCAAAATAATCCATTCCACCATAATTTCTCCAGACTTCGGTGATGCTAACCGAAATGTAGGTTGGCAAACTTCTCGTTGGGTCCTCTCTTCTTTTTTCTTTTTTCTTTTCTCAAAATCATCTATATCTTTAGTGTAATATTTTTTTTCTTTTAATTTTACCCTTCAATTAAACTTTCTTTTATTATTTTGTCATTCTTTATCCATCAAAAGACATTATTAAATAAATTTTTGTAATGTATATTATTTTTATTGATAAATGCAGAAAGAAAAACATGTTATTGTTTGTCAAGATGTTTGTAATCTTTGCAAATATCATACTTTTCTTTTCGTTAATGTATTTTTTAGTTTTGTTTTTAGTCTTTAGTCTTTATAAATAAATCATTTTTGTATTTCAATTCTTGTTAATTTGTTTTAGCTTCACCAAGTTATTATAAGCTGAATATTACAATGACGAGTTTTAATATGAACAAATTTTGCGAGAACTTAAACAAAAATCTAAAGATCAGAAGGATAAAGTGATATATTTTTAAGGATTAAAACCATGAAACATTTTTACATGACCAAAATAATCCATCTTTAACCGCTTAAATTTAACGGCTGAGATGATGGTCCCATCCTAAGTGAGGGTGGTGGTACTTTAGAGGAACCGCTCCCCAACACACATATATATACCCCTCTCTCTAAACAAAACCCTAGCTGCATCTTTGGAAGAATTAGGTTTATCGAATTTCAGAGATGGCGAAATCGAAGAATCACACCGCTCACAACCAGTCTTACAAAGCTCACAAGAATGGCATCAAAAAGCCAAAGAGGCATCGTCACACTTCAACCAAAGGGGTATGTATTCATCATTCTCATCTGATTTTAAACGATTGATCTATTCTGTAATGAGATTTTAATTAATTGTTTATTTATTGTGATTGATTACTGTAGATGGATCCAAAGTTCTTGAGGAACCAGAGGTATGCAAGGAAGCATAACAAGAAAAATGGTGAAATTGCAGAAGAAGAGTAAAGTGTCGATCTCTAATGGGGCTTTTTGTATTTTGAATCTCAGATTTCTAATTCATGTTATGTATTGTTTATTTCAAATCTATGTTCGAAAGTATTTTGATGGATTATTTAATTTAGAGAAAATGCAGTACTCTGTTAGCATTTTTGGGTTTTCATTTCTGAATATTAAAACTGCTATAGTAATCTTCAATGCTTATGCCTGAGTTTAGGCACACAATTCTGCTGTTTATGATTTTGATGCTCAAAATGAGCCGTGGGATTATATTTTTCTTTTACACATCATTTTCGATTGTGTGATTGGTTTAGTTTTTTAAGTGTTTGTTTGAAGTTGAAGGGGGAGGGGAAGACTTGTGACTTGATTTAGTTTGGCCGAAATATAAACTGTAGGGTTTGATTTAGTTTGGATGGGAAGAAAAAGATTATGACTAGCAATTTATCATTATTATGGAGAGAAACTACACTCTAGTGCATTTTTTGGGTCTTAATTCCTATGGAGAAAAATAATCTCAAATGGAAGTGAGAGACCTAACTTTCTCCTTTCCTTATTTTTAAGGTGAAACCCTATTCCTTTCTTTTGCTCCTCCTTGTCCACAAAGTTCCCTTCTCATCCCTTGTGAGCGACGGTTGTATGCATATATTGAGATACATGTTTGATTCTTAGCATAATTTAGTATGTTATTAATAAGCATCACAAATAATGAAATAACAGTATTCTTCATAGTTACCTTTGTAGCAGACTTTTTGAACTGTCAATGGTTTTAGTGTATGCTGTTGTTAAAGTTGGTCAATTTTGAATAATATTAGGGGGTTTGGTAACTGGTTTGAACTAAGACAAAAGAAGTTGGAGGTTCTAGGTTCAAACCCGGACAAAGTAGTAGAATATCAATCTAATAAACTAACTATGAATGTTTGCAATTCAAAAACAAAAAGAAGCTTTGAATAATATTATGCTTCACATTTGTCGTTCCCATCTGTCTGCTGTGTATGGGCTCTCACTATAGGTGACAATTTAAAGCTGAGGTAATACTACTACACAAGTTGTTGAAGGCATATTTCAGGGATTCTTTGAAAAGCCTATTTGATTGAGCTTATGAAATAAATTATGATGTTTGTAATCTGGTTTTTGCCTTTTTACCTTATATTAGATCCATGATATAGTTTATAGAAGAAATACTTTATACAATGTTTTTATGAAGATTGGCCGTAACTCTTGCATTATACAGTGTTTTTATGAAGTTTGGCCCCAACTCTTACATTATAGAAACCATTTTTATAGTAAAGTACATGTCAAGTCTTAAAGACCGTCATTGCTTTTTCTTTATTTTTTTTTTTTAAATCTTATGAAATTTATAAATTTGATCTACTCAATACTATCAATTTGACGATTGACGAAATATAATGTAATTGTTAACAGAGTTACTCGTGGAGTCTGCATTTCCACTCATGTTTTGAACTCCTCTCATAACAAATTGTTCAACCAAATATTTGCAATGGAAAATTTAAATTGTTACATTTTTAGGATCAATGAGTAAACACCAATAAATACTAATGACTTTTCAACACTAACAACTCCTACTAATGTCATGTACTAAGTGACTAGATATATTATTGTTAATGGTCGATAAGTGAAGATAAGATTGTTGTGATGTGTCAATTCAAATGTGAGTAAATACCAATAAGTACCGATGACTTTTCAACAACAGCTCCTACAAATGGTAAGTAAATGACCAAAGAAGATTGTTGTGATGTGTCAATTCAAACGTGAGTTAAAGTCTTTCATTAAATGCACAAACAAACACACGAGTGACTACACCAAACACGTTAAAATAACCAAGTTTTGAGGCAGCATGCGCAAGTGAAAACTATATTTCAGATTATCGAAATTGCAGTTAAAATGCATATTAAAATAAAAAAAGAAACGGAGGAATGAAATGGGAGCTTTCATCAATGGTGGGGAAAGAAAAGAAACCATTGAAAGACAATTTTAGCAGCAGAGTATATTGGGTATGTCATCATTACATTCTTTATAAAATAAGGAACAACAGTATGAAGGTGGTCGTTCACACTTGATAAAATAAATGGGAAAAGTCACATTGAACATAGATCAATCGGTAGAAAATATAATTTTAAATCATTAGTTCAAGGAATTGAAAAACGAATGAGTTGCTAAAACTGTAGTAATTGAGATGTCCGTTATTTTAAGAAATGGAGAGGATATCTACTCTATCATTGTAAATTTTGGAAAAATGTTATGGTACATGTGTATTGAGTGCAAAACTAAACCAGTGATAAACTAGGCCACTTTCAAAGGCCTTCTCGATAACTACAACTAGGAAAACCAAACTAAGTTAAAAAAAACAACAGTAATAAATATAAGTATCTTTGACAGACACTAAAAATATGAAGAATAAAATATATCAATACAAGTAACATTCGTCGGGTATCCATTATCAGATCAGTGGCAATCTCCTTCAAACGGTTCCCTTCTTTTACAGGATTCTGAATGTGCTCGTCTCTTCCGCCTGAAGATCCGTAACATTTTGGAAGTCCCTAATACAAGCAAATTTTTTCAAAAATTTATATTTTGTTTGGGAAGATTAGACTGCAACTGGTTCACTTAATGGGATAGAAGCGTGTTCTTTAACCTACATTAAGAGGGCGCGAATTAATGCAGGTGTTACAAAGGACCAGCTCTATGGGTGTAAAATTAGGCCAGAATAGTTATACTCAATAAGATGTTGAAAGTACATTAAGGATTATCTCACTCACCTTTGCTGATTTAAATAGCTCATCAAGAACCTCGGACAGAGTTGGATGTGCATGAACTGCAAATTTTATGTCCTGCATTGTACCACAAAATGGTAAACTTAGCAGATAGACAGGATAAGAGAATAAATGACATTCGTGACTATTAATAGTCTAAATCCCAGGTGCATAACTGGGTATAAATTACCTGAATACGTGTCCTAATGCTATAGCATTAGATGCTTCATGGATGAGATCTGCTGCATGCAAACCAAAAATATGAACTCCTAGAATCTCTCCATTGTCAGGTCTGTATATCAACTGCATGAAAGTGTATACGACAGTTAGCAATGTCAAGCATGAAAGAGCAGAGCAACTAATGCATGCAGATAAAAATGGATAGGAGTGTAGAGCAACTGTCATGACAGAAGAATTTTGGTACCACCAAAGTAATTCTTTTAGTACAGAATTCATTCAAAACATTTAACACTTTCATAAGCCGTATCAGAATAGCATTGACAGGAAGATATAAGAAGATAACCTTGGCAAGTCCCTCCCCTTCATTTTCTGCTAGGGCTTTCGTGTTAGCTTTAAAACTCGTTTTAGCAACACTAACGTCAAATCCCTCCTTTTCACCTTTCTCCCTTGCTTGAGGCTGCAAATTTTAAGTTCGGTCATAACACATAACAACTTCAACTGAAGGACAACGAGAAGTAATTTTATTGTATGAATAACATAGTTTCAAAGAGGTAGCAGAGCTGAAAAACAAAGATTGCCGACCACACATATGAAAGAGAACTGGTTCATTACAATACTCATTGCAGTGAAAGTTCTGATATACCTCTGTCAATCTAACCATGCTGATTTCAGGATGAGTGAAACATGCAGCTGGGATACTTAAATGATTGAGCACATGATCTCTTCCAGTGACTTTTTCAACCATTGTTGGTAACTTTTTAATCAGTAATACTGAAGCAAAAAAAGAAAAGGGGAAAAATTCATCAGTTTCCACCTACCTGAAATTCCTTGTGCACTGGCGGCATGAGCAAGCATCATCTTTCCATTTGCGTCTCCAATACAGTATAGATGAGGTACCTATCATTCAACATCCTCCTATATTAGTAACAATAAGTCGGACAAAGATAGTTAGTGCATGAGAAATAGAGACAAACCAGCTTTCCATTTGCATCAATTACACGCATGCGCTCGTCCACAGGAACAAAGCCTCGCTGTGTTGCCACATCAACCTGTAGGAACAATATGCAAAAATATACATTCATTTCCATCAGGAAAATTTCCTATCCTAAACACATTTCAGCTAGAAATACATACATTCTCCAGTCCTAGACCTTGTGTGAATGGAGCCCTTCCAGTTGCTATTAGTGCAGCATCAACCTGTAACAAAGTAAAGACAACAGCTTGTAGTAAATCCAAAAAAATATATACAAGTAAACAAGAGGTGAACTAGCAGAGTACAGAAGCTGTTATCTCTGAAACTATACATAGAAAAAAGGGAAAAGAGAAAGAAGTGTAATCTAATTGTGAATAAGTCTTAGATTGTCTGCCTCGGTGCAGCTTCATGAACTCATGTGCTAAATAGATAGCCAGTACATCAAGCGCTTATGCGATATGAGTTTATTGAATCAATAACCAAAAGCTTCGGTAGTTAAGTTCAACACATTAACACTTGATAAATATTTTCCCATCGAAGAAATCATAACAATTAAGAACAATAAGTTTACTTGAAATTTTTCTAATAAAAGATTGAGTTACCTCCAAAGTGTCCTTTGGCTCCTTAGTTTTTGCATCAATAAGTTTGATCAAGACAGGTTTTCCATCCCTTGCAGGTGTGATCTATAAGGAAAACATGAGGACAGTGGCATGTCAAAGTAGCCGATCAACAAAAACTGATCAAGAAATTGCAAGATTTAGTAGTTACCTTGGATGCAAAAATTCCAGTATGATAATCAATATTACGGGGATTTACAAGAACCCTTTGAGCCAGCTTGCTGATTTCAGGATCAAATCCAGGCATAAGCTGATCTAAAGCTTCAACAAAAGTAACCTGCATAATACCAATAACTACTTAACTTACAATGAACTACGACCTAAATTTTAGAATAAGGAAATGATATAAAGGTTATATATTTGTTAACTTCTAGAACTGATAAAAACTATAGCAAGCACAATATTCCCTCCGAAATGAAATATTAGCAAAATTTGACTAAATTATGCAAATTAAGAAAGATATTAATTTATGCAATCTATATATTTAAGAGACCTAATTGTCTGCCAAACGTGTTGAACTTGAACCATCTTGACAGAGAGGGACAACTATCATATTTAACATCATTTATACCAAGTGTCTTAACATTACTGCAGCCTCCTATTAAAAAAACCATCACTGCAACCAAAATATTTGACTTCTGAACGAAGATTATGAATAAATGTCCTGAAGATTGTTAACCAAAGGAAGCACTGCCCAACAAACACAAAGCATTTGTAACATTCAAGCCACTATTATTAATTCTGCAATTTTAATAACTGATATAGACTGCAACACAAGATTTTCAACTCCTACATGCATGTTTCAGAACTAAGAAAAACTAATCAAAACTGCCATTTAACTATTATTATCCAATTTACATGAGCAAAGTATAAAACTACAATGCTAATGTTGAAACTGTATCAGCACGATGATATAATCAAGTACTACGAGCAAACTTGAACTGTATCCCTATTTAATATACTGAGAAAGCCACTGAAAGCCTTCACCATATCCCATCTTGCGAACAATACTACACATGAACACCTCCAAAGGACGGACATTGGAGTCATAAAGATTAATTTTGGCCTTGCCTGTAGTGAAGTTAGTCAAGCCCAAATGAAAACGTAATTCATCATCTGATGCAGCATAAGGAATGTCAATCTTGTTTCCTAAGATAAGGAAAGGTACATTTCCTAGTGACTCATCAGCAAGAAGAGCATCCAGCTCTTTCTTTGATTCTGGAAATCTTTCCTTGTCAAATGCATCAACCAGGTAGACTACAGCATCCACCTGTACCATATAAAATCTACAATTAACATGAACGCTACAATATACCCACACATGATTACATTCACGCTTACACGATATCAATGCATATGATTACGTTAAGGACAGTTGTACAAAAACAAACACATGATAACATTCTAAGACTGACAATTCAGATTAAAGACGTGTCAAGTATCCAACACACCGACAAAATACCAACACATGTGGTTACATTTAATCACTTTCATTTTCTAAAACTATTATTGGTGTATGAGTGTGCGTCAGTGATTCATAGCTCGGTTCATAACACACCTATAGAACACTGAATATAGCCAAGCATAAGTACTTTCAAAACAAATACAATATGTTACTGTTTGAGGCGTATCAGACACTAAATATGCGTTACTCTCCTAACCGGGATTCATTTGATTCACGAGTTATTATATTTTAAAATAGTCTATGAAATTAAAAATCTTATGTTAGTCCTTATGAACCCCTAAATTTAAATGTGGTTGAGAATTTTAAAATTCAGAATTTCGAAATAGACATGAATGATCCAACAATTTTATGACTAAATTAACAATTCATTCAATTAATTAATAAAACGCTAAAACCATTCATAAAAGAAAGAAATTACCTGAGCGTAATAGTCCCTCCAGACTCTACGAGCAATTTGGTGACCACCCAAAGCATTATCTAACCCTAGGAATAAAATTTTGGCTTCTTTTTGCCACAGACCAATCAAAAAGAAACATTTTATTCAACCGGAAATTTCAGAAACAAAAACAAACACTTTTTCTTTCTTTTTTATGTTGTACCACTACCAAGTTTTTGTCTTCATCGTATATATAGTGGGGGGTGATTCAATACTTGTTAGAGCAACTCCAAACACTATTTATGTTCTCGAAACATTTTGGTGGGGTCCAAAGATACCACCTATGTATTAAGAACATTATTCAATTTTTACTCCAATGCAAAGAACAATGTTTATGTTCTTAACTTACATTATAGGGACCTACAATTGATCCCACGTATTTTTTTTTATTTTAATATTTTTCCATTAAAATACTTATTTATATATTTTGTTTTCAAAAAATATTAATTAAAAAATTGAGATTTTTTCTTTTCATTTTGTTGAAACAAAAACGCCTTTTAGTTTTAGAATAATCCAAACTACCCTCATCTCCCCATTCCCCTATTACCACTACTTCATTCTCTTGTCTCTCTCTCTCTCTCGTTACCACTATTTTCCATCGGCTATCTTCCTTCCTTTTTTTTTTTTTTTTTTTGATAATTCTCTTATTTTTTTTCTTTGAACAATTCTCAAAATTGAATGGATAAAACTCAGGTAGAAGGTAAAAAAAAAGCTCAAAACCCAGATTGAAGGGGGTAATCTCAGATTTAAAGGAAATTTTTTAGAATTGAACTGTGAAGATTCAATTGGTTGTCTAATTTGGGAATTTGTAATTGATTTTCGGATTTGGAATTTTAATTGTTTGATTTTGTGTTTTGATTTGTATGTTTAGAACATGTTGTGTATTTTCTCTCACTTTCTCTCCCTTTTTTTCATGTGCTTTTTCTGACAGTTTTTGGCTAGAACGTGTTCTCCACAAAGAACATTTCTCCAACATGGATTCCACATCATCCATCTCCAATGGTAAAGAAAGCAAGAACTTGTTTTTGAGTTTGAAGAACAGTGTGTGGAACTAGCGCTGGAGTTGCTCGGGTTATTGTGAAGAAATTCCAGTTGTGAGGGTTTGATTGGTTGGTACGCGTCATCGGGTGTAATAATATTAAAACCACAGACCATAGTCACGTCAAAAAACAAAACCACAGATTTACTCTAATTAATTAATAACTTCTTTAAAAAAAAACAGATTTTCTCTAATTTTTTACTTAAAAAAATGGTACAAGATTTTCTCAATTTTTATTTTTTGTTACAGATTTTCTCTAATCATTTTTTGAAGGAAGATTTTCTCAAATTAACCATGAGAAAGTACAATAAGGCATCATAAATGAATTTTAAGCCTATCTCAAAAGCTATTGTGAGTTATCTCTCCACGAAAAGAATCACTTGTGTAAATGGTGGAGTCATCTTTGGATTTATTTTTGTAAAAAATGTAGATTAGTTTTATTCATAAAATTTCTACTCTGCATGCAACAATTATTATAGATAATCAAATTTTGTTTAAATTTGTAGATAAGAAAAATAAGTTTTGTCCACAAGTCCTAACTCAACTGGCAAAATGCCGAAATTGTTAGGCCGGACGCCATGACGGATGTTCGAACCCCGGTACCTCCGCTAATGTGTGTAAGTTTATAATGGCTTTGCCATTTCGTCTATCTACCAAAAAAAATATATAAGTTTTCCAATAACAGCATTGACTAATTTTATTAAAAAAACTATGGAAAAGAACCAATTGAGAAGTAGTATAATTGATAAATAAATATCTTTAAATTATAAAAACGACAATTAAATAAAAATAGCCGTTAAATTCGTACTCAAACGAGAATTAAAAAAAAAGGATTACTCTACAAAATTTAGTTCGTACAAAATGACTAGATTACATACAATAATATTTTATGTCCACTTCTGCTTGGCCTCAAGAATGTAATCATGGTTGAAATTTGGAGGATATTAAAGGATCTAGAAATTGCTATTTCTAACATGTTAAATTCTTAATCATCTCGTGTTTCGTCAAAATCATCATTTTTTATTGACACATCAAAATGATCTTTATAAAATAAATTTATCAAAATATTACTTGACACCAATTAATCTTTTTTTAAAAAAATCAACATCAATAACAATGTTATTAACGACCATTTTACAACTGTCTCGCGTGGGATTTGAGCTGAGTCCATGGAGTCCGACTTTACCAATAAAATGACTTTATGTTTTTGAAATTTCATGGCGTACAAGTGCATGCCCTGACAAGTATTTTTTTTTATTAAAAAAACGTTAACAAAAAATATTAATTTTGGATTGAAATATATGATTAAGCGTCTTTGAAATAGTGTATGTTTTGAAATAAGAGGGGAAAAGAGAATAATTGACTCAAAAATCAATTATGATGTATTTTAGTAAATAAATTATCTGGACTTCTCTAAGTTACAGCCTAATGGGCAAGCCCATCTCACTCTCCACCCGGTCCACTTCTTCTTTCAGAGTCACACATATATAAACTCCTTCTAGTTCTCTTTCATCTTGTTCCGCCAAGAAAAACCCTAGTGCAACCACATCTTCAGAATTAGGTTTTGCCTCCTTCAATTTCTTCATTTTTCAATTCGTTTTCCCTTATATCTTTCCTTAACTCTGCATGTATTGAATTTCAGAAATGGCGAAGTCGAAGAATCACACCGCTCACAACCAGTCTTACAAGGCTCACAAGAATGGCATCAAGAAGCCAAAAAGGCATCACCACACTTCCACCAAAGGGGTATGTATTACTCAGTTTTCAATTCTTTTATTGATTTTGAAATGATTGATTTCTATTGATGATTAATAATTTTATTTTACTTTTATAATTGTAGATGGATCCAAAGTTTTTAAGGAACCAGAGGTATGCGAGGAAACACAACAAGAAAAATGGTGAAATCGCTTCTGCTGAAGAGTAAAGTGTTGATCTCTAATGTGCAACTTAGATTTCGACTTTGAGCTCTATACGTTATGTTAAAACTATCTTTGATAGTGTTTTGATTTATTTAGTGATAGTGCGATACTCTGATAACTTTTTTGCTATTTTTGTTCAAGTCTAATGAAGTTTTATTAATGAATATTTAGTTGCTTTGTGTTTTTTAATTATTGCAATCACTGGTTTCAGCTTTGTTCTTTATTCTGATTATTATGAGCAATTTAGCTTTGTTCTTTGTTTGCGAGTTGAGGGGAGTGCTTTGTGGGGGTTGGAAATATAGGAGAAAATGGATAAATATTTTTTTGCTCATTCCACAAGTCCATATTCTACCTTCCTAGGGAAAGTGTTATGCATATAAATATATTTGTTATTCATTGTTAGCACAGTTAACAGGTTGCAAACTTACCGACGTTTGTAGTAGACTTTCATTCTGACCTGCCTTGTATTTTTGTATTAACACTGGTTGGTCTTGAACCTTATAATAAACGCATATCATCTTTCTGCCGACTGTTCGCTAAGGGCAGATGTTTTTTCTCCCAATTAGTTAGTCAATAGTTGCTGATTGTAGAAAATTGATGTTGTTGACATTTTAAAACTATGATTTTGATACTACTATAAGGCATAGTTCAAAGTATATTTCATAGGTATTCCGAGATGCCAATTTGAATGATTCCAATTTAAAAGACTTGAAGAAATAAATTTTGATGTTTGTAAGCTGTTTTTTTTTCTTTCTTTATACCGTGTAGTAAGTTCTATAGCGATATCCCAGGAAGTGTATACACACAAGTTCTTGGGCACTCTATACCCAAGATAGGAGGATGAGGATATTTTGTGGTAATGCATGTTTACATGGGAAAACCCACACTATTTTCCTCGTCGCATCTCCCACAACCCCTCTATTAGTGGTCCTTTTGCCTCTAAGGCGTCCTACTCACGCTTAACACTTCTTCGGTGGAATTAAAAGGAACACAATTAGTGTTTTGGTGTCTGTTTCTGTATCACCATCTTTACTGTGTCATGGGCTTGTTTGTGAAAAACAAGTTCCCCTGCTTGGGAAAATTGAAACTGAAGTTAAAAGCAGTTCAGTTTTCTTAATTATACAAAGATAGTCTGATTTAATTTACAAAAATGTGAGTTTCTGGAAACTAGTTTTGTAATCTACTCTACAACCTCCAACTATTACTCTGTTTCTACAAATTTTACAAGAATCAATTGTTTGAATTTTTTATATAAGACTATTTACAAGAATCAATTGTTTGAATTTTTTATAGGCTTAAATATGGTATTGGTCCCTGCAAAATAGGTCAGTTTTGGTTTTAGTCCCTGCAAATTTTTTTTATAGTTTTTGGTCCCTGCAAAAATAGGCCAGTTTTGGTTTTAGTCCCTGCAAAATTTTTGTTTTTGGAAATAGTCCCTGACCCCAATTATGTAATAAAAAAATTAAAAAAAATATTAAAAAATTCTGGAAAAATGAAAAATTAATAAAAAATTGAAAAAAATATTAAAAAATTCTGGAAAAATGAAAAATTAATAAAAAAATTGAAAAAAATATTAAATAATTCTGGAAAATTTAAAAATTAATAAAAAAATTGAAAAAAATATTAAAAAATTCCGGAAAAATGAAAAATTAATAAAAAATTGAAAAAAATTATTAAAAAATTTTGGAAAATTGAAAAATTAATAAAAATAAAAAAAATAAAGAAAAAATTTAAAAATTCTGGAAAAATTAATAAAAATAAAAAATGATTAAAAAATAAAATAATCTAATAAAATGAAAAATAATGATAAATTCTGAAAAAAATAAAAAAGATTAAAAAATTCTGAAAAAATAAAATTTCGAAATTTTTTGAAAAAAATTAAAATTCTGGAAAAATGAAATTTTCGAAATTTTAATTAAAATTTTCGAAGTTTTAATAAAAATTCTGGAAAATTTCATTAGTATATATGTCGAGCTTAAGTTTTTTCAGTGTATTTATTTCCAAAAAAAAATTCGGGAATTTTGTGTATTTATAAACCGAGAATAAGGGAAAAAATATGTGTATTTATAAACCGAGCTTAGGTTTTTTTTGTATTTTTCGAAATTTCGAAATTTTCATTAGTATTTTTTCTAGGAATTTTTGTGTATTTATAAACCGGGAACTTTTGTGTATTTATAAATCGAGAATAAGGGAAATTTCGAATATATACTAATCAAAATTTCGAAAAATACTAATGAAAATTTGAAAAATTTCATTTGTTTAAAAATGATTAATCTTTTTAATTTTTTTCGAAATTTTTTAGATATTTTCCAGAATTTTTATTTTTCATTAAAATTTTATTTAGAATTTTTCCAGAATTTTTGTTAAAATTTAATTTTCCCAGAATTTTAATTTTTTTTAGAAAATTTCAAAATTTTATTTTTTCAGAATTTTTTAATCTTTTTTATTTTTTTTCAGAATTTAGCATTATTTTTCATTTTATTAGATTATATTATTTTTTTAATCGTTTTTTATTTTTATTAATTTTTCCAGAATTTTTAATTTTTTTCCGTATTTTTTTAAATTTTTTTTCATTTTTATTAATTTTTCAATTTTCCAGAATTTTTTAATATTTTTTTCAATTTTTTATTTTCCAGAATTTTTTAATATTTTTTTCAATTTTTTTATTAATTTTTCAATTTTCCAGAATTTTTAAATATTTTTTTCAATTTTTTTATTAATTTTTCATTTTTCCAGAATTTTTTAATTTTTTTATTAATTTTTCATTTTTCCAGAATTTTTTAATATTTTTTTCAATTTTTTTATTAATTTTTCATTTTTCCTGAATTTTTGCAGGGATCAAAAACTATAAAAAAAATTTTTGCAGGGACTAAAACCAAAATTGGCCTATTTTTGCAGGGACCAAAAACTATAAAAATATTTTGCAGGGACTAAAACCAAAACTGACCTATTTTTGCAGGGACCAAAACCTATAAAAAAATTTTGCAGGGACTAAAACCAAAACTGGCCTATTTTGCAGGGACCAATACCATATTTAAGCCTTTTTTATATAAGAACTATATTATCTTTTTATCAATTGTTAGTGTTTTTTTTAGGGGATCAATTGTTAGGTTTTAGTGTTACTTTTGTGTGTTTTCTGCATGCTATTGTGTAAGTTTCACTATTATTACACATTTGTCGTCTAAGTCTTTATATAATCAAGTGTTCCATCAACTTATATTTATAAAGCAAGAATACCAAGCCTCACGAAATGTTGGCTCACATTCATAATAATACATGCAAGCTTTAAAATCTTAAAAAATGCTGGCATCGTTTTTTTTAGCACATTTCCCAAATGCCTTGTAGCATTCTTCATGGCATGCGCATACACAATCCATTACAAGTGTTTCAGGGTAATAAACCTGGTCAGGGTCCGCAAGTTCAATCGGTTGGACTGGGAATTTGACCAGTTACCTGTCCAATGCACACTCAACTGGATTGCACCAAAACCAGAACCGGGAAAACTGGTTCAATGTTTTCTCTGAAACTCCAAAACAGGCTTGTAGCACGGTTTTCTTTTGCATGCACTGAACGTCAAATTCTTGAGTGTAGATGCTTAGAAAACAGAGCACTAGAGGAGGAGTTATCATGTAATTCGCATTTAAAGTAACTCATGCTTTCGTTTACTTCGAATATTGTTGTTTTGGTCTTGTGTTTGGTATATCCAACGTATTTTCCCATTGCTTGTTTTCTACGTCATAAATCACAATCAATTTGTAAATGTTGCAATCTTAAATCTTTCTAATGGAAGACATTTTGTGGGTAGTTTATGATGTTTGGAGAATGCTTAATGATGTATATGGTGAATGTAGTCTTTTCATGAAAAATAGCAAAAGTGCATTTGTTGCTTAACTTTCCCATTTCCTCCCATGTTTAATGTTTTCGAAGAACGAAGTTGAATGTCCATTTTCCTTCCCATGTTCTCAAAGAAGGAAGTTGAACGTTTGACTACTTATTAAAACAATCACATGTTGACTTGCCAATCCAAATTGAGGGATAATAGAACATGAGATAGGAGAACTTCAATGGCGTGGCGTGGCTTTCTAATTTTAACTTTTGCATGAACTATTTTATTTGTAATTTAACCCTTATTTATTTAATTAAATAAATACATTTTCAGTTTATCTATATTTTTATATAAAAAATTACTAACTTTTTGTGTAATAGTTTATGTAAAAGGCAAAATTATGTAAATATCTATATTTTCTTTCAACTTTACTATACGATTAAACTTTATTTTATTATTTTATCATTCTTTACCAAACAAATAACTTGATTTTTATAAATAATTGAATAAAATTTCATAGTTTATATATTTTAACCGTTAAATGAGAAAAGTTAAACATGTTAGTGTTTACCAAGACACAAATTTTCCGTATAAAGAAAACAAAGGATGATATATTTTTTATAGGTTTTTTTTTTTTTGATAGGCCAAGAGCAAAATGACATAAAAAAGAATAGTGTCCAAATAATTTGGTACCCTATTCTAATCTAATGCCAATTGCTCATATATATTATTAAAAAAAAGGAAAAATTACAAAATAAAACTGGGGGGACGTAAAACCTGACCCAGTCCATAACGGCAAAACAAAAGATAATAATCCACAAAGTGGATTCAACCCTAAAAAGATCTAGCAATTAAGCACAAGGCTAAAGTATGGCGAGTGAATCGATCGTCAACACGAAATCAAATCACGTACCATCCACTTCCTGCAACAACGGCAGCAAGCATAGACGACTCTTTCGAGTCCAAAATGTCCCATGTCAGTCAAAAAATGCTTGAAAGTGGAGGTGAGTTCGACCGCCAACACGGTAAAAAGCGAATCCACGCGAACCAACTTAACAGCAGATTAAGAGCAAACAATCGAGCGCCAATGCACAATTTGAGATGTTTGCAAGCACGGAACTTGGATTTTGAGGGTGGTGAGGTACCTGACCGCCAACACGCTAACAAGTTTACTCACCAACAACCCACTGCAAAAAAACAGCGAGCATACATGGCTATTTCTAGCCTAACAGTCCAGTGCCTCGGATAAGACGGTGACGGTGGTGGTGTGAATCCGTTGAGAAACCAACCAAGACGATGACTACACATCGATGTTGAAATATCTCAATTGAACAAACACAACCAGTCAAACGACCCAGAAAGGCAACGAAGGATTATGAATCCCACAGATCCGCGAAGAGCCAGATCGCGTATATCAAAGTAAAAACACACCAATCCAGATCTTGCTAGAAAACCCAAATTTTGAAACCGCAGAACCTCGACGAACCGTCACCGAACAAAACGATCTGACCGCCGTGGTTCGTTATAACAGAGCCACCCTTCGCCGGCGGCAAGGGTTGAAAACGGAAGATTTGGATTCGACGGGATGGAGGGGCGGCGAGGGTTTATTTTTTACAAGGACTTTATATATGTTTATTTTTTATAGGTGGATGTATGAACACACACAAAACAATTACTTTATCCTTTCAAAAAAAAAATACTTTATATATGTTTATTTTTGTCAACTATAGCCTAGTGGGTAGAATTCACATTTTTTAATGTGAATAAGCGGGGTGTTCGGGGTTCGAACCTCGATCCCTATATATAACAATACATGTCATTGTCCTCGTGAGTTTAACTCAGTTAGTAGGGACATTGCATAAAATATGCAAGGTTCGAGGTTCGAACTCTGACCACCACAAAAAAAAAAAATACATTTCATTGCCAACGAGGTTATGTTTAGGAGAACACTTTATATATGTTTTTAATCCCTGCAAATATCACACTTTGCTTTTTGCTTATGTATTTTATTTAGTCTTTACAAATAAATCATTTTTCGTTTAATTCTTATTGTTTTTTTTTTTTAGTCCCACGAAGTACGAACTAAAGTGAATATTACAATACTATTTCAATATTAACAAGATTTACAAGGACTCCTCTAAAAAATGATATGGAATGACTAATACATAACACCAAGGACCAAAACTAGTTGAGAGATTAATTTGTTTTTTTTTTTTTTTTTTTTTAATTTGATTGATTTTCAATAGTTTTGTGACCATTTATTATATTTTGATAATTCAAGGACTAAATATAAGAGAGTAGCAACTAAAATGATTATTATTATTATTATTTTGAAAGAATTTTTTTTTTTTGAGGGATTATTTTGAAAGAATATTATTAGTATTATTATTTTATAAAGCAATTAATTGAACATGGAATAATCCTGATCTTTAAAAGTTTTAAACGGCTGAGATGATGTTACTACCATCCAAAGCGAGGGTGTAAGTGCAGAAGAGCCCGTCCCCAACAGATATATATACATACACAGGTCTCTCCGCCGAACAAAACCCTAGAGCCACTGCATCTTCAGAATTAGGTTTGTTGAATTTCAGAGATGGCGAAGTCGAAGAATCACACCGCTCACAACCAGTCTTACAAGGCCCACAAAAATGGCATCAAGAAGCCAAAGAGGCACCGCCACACTTCCACCAAAGGGGTATGTATTCATCATTCTTCTCTGATTTTTCAAACGATTGTTCTATTTTGTAATGAGATTTTAATTAATTGTTTATTTATTGTGATTGATTACTGTAGATGGATCCAAAGTTTTTGAGGAACCAGAGGTACGCACGGAAGCATAACAAGAAAAATGGTGAAATTGCAGAAGAAGAGTAAAGTGTCGATCTCTAATCGGGCTTTTTGTATTTTGAATCTTAGATTTATAATTCATGTTATGTATGGTTTATTTCAATTCTATGTTCGACAGTACTTTGATGGATTAATTAATTAAGAGAAAATGCAGTACTGTTAGCATTTTTGGGTTTTTATTTCTGAATATTAAATATGCTACAGTAATCTTCAATGTTTATGCCTGAATTTAGACCATCAATTCTGCTGTTTATGATGTTGATGCTGAAAGTGAGCTGTGGGATCATATTTTTATTCCACACTCATTTTCGATTGTGTGATTTAATCTGATAATTGTGATTACTTTAGTTTGGCTGAAGTGTAAACTACGGCTTTGTAAGTGTTGTTTGAGGTTGATGGGATGGGGAAGACTTGTGATTCGATTTAGTCCGGCCGAAACATAAATTGTAGGTTTGATTTAGTACTTTGGATTGGTGGAAAAAAATTATGACCAACAATTTATCATTATTATGGTGAAAAATTACCCTCTAAAACTCTTCAGAGTTCTCTTTTAGTACATATTCTGGGTCTTAATTCCTATGGAGAAAAATAATCTCGAAAGAGAGAGACCTAGCTTTCTCCTTCCCTTATTTTTAAGGTGAAACCCTATTCCTTTCTTTTGCTCCTTTTAAGGTGAAACCCTATTCCTTTCTTTTGCTCCTCATTGTGCACAAACTTCCCCTCTCATCCTTGTGTGTGACGGTTGTATGCATATATTTGAGATACATGTTTGATTCTTAGCACAATTTAACATGTTATTAATAAGCATCACAAATAATGAAATAACAGTAGTCTTCATAGTTACCTTTGTAGCAGACTTTTTGAACTGTCAATGGTTTTAGTGTATGTTGTTGTTAAAGTTGGTCAATTTTGAATAATATTAGGGGGTTTGGTAACTGGTTTCAACTAAGACAAAAGAAGTTGGAGGTCCTAGGTTCAAACCCGGACAAAGTAGTAGAATATTATGAACAATTGCAATTCAAAAACAAAAAGAAGCTTTGAATAATATTATGCCTCACATTTGTCGTTCCCGTCTGTCTGCTGTGTATGGGCTCTCACTGTAGGTGTTTTTTTATTTTTTTTTATTGATCTTGGTGACAATTTAAAGCTGAGGTAATACTACAACATGTTGAAGGCATATTTCAGGGATTCTTTGAAAAGCCTATTTGAATGAGCTTATGAAATAAATTATGATGTTTGTAACCTGGTTTTTGCCTTTTTACATTATATAAATACTTTATACAATGTTTTTATGAAGTTTGGCCGTAAGTCTTCCATTATAGAAACCATTTTTATTTATTCTAAATTACTCCCTCCGTCCCTTAATGTAACCCCCCTTTGTATTTTTCACATTTCTTAAGAAAAGTTGTCAGTGTAATTAATGTGTCTGTTTTGTGTATTAATATTACCAAATTGTCCTTTGTTTGTATGTGTATTAAATTTGACTATTCATATTTCAAGACAAGTTAGTAGTATTAATTAGGGGTATGTTTAGAAAAAAAAAATAAATGCATCTAGTAATTTGAAAAGGGGGTTACATTTATGGACAAAAATAAAATCAAATGGGTGGTTACATTAAGGGACGGAGGGAGTACATGTTAAGTCTTAAAGACCGTCATTGCTTTTTCTTTATTTTTTTTAAATCTTAAGAAATTTATAGATTTGATCTACTCAAGACTATCAATTTGACGATTGACGAAATATAATGTAATTGTTAAGAGTTACTCGTGGAGTCTATGCATTTCCACTCATGTTTTGAATTCCACTCATAACAAATTGTTCAACCAAATATTTGCAATGGAAGATATAAATTTTGTTACATTTTAGGATCAATTCAAATATGAGTAATCACCAATAATTCTAACGACTTTTCAACACTAACAACTCCTACTAATGGCATGTACTAAGTGACTAGATAGATTTTTGTTAATGGTCGATAAGTGAAGATAAGATTGTTGTGATGTGTCAATTCAAATGTGAGTAAATACCAATAAATACCGATGACTTTTCAACAATAACAGCTCCTACTCTTGTCAAAAAAAAAAAAAACAATAACAGCTCCTACTAATGGTAAGTAAATGACCAAATAAGATTGTTGTGATGTGTCAATTCAAACGTGAGTTAAAGTCTTTCATTAAATGCACAAACAAATATATGAACAAAAGAATTCGTGTCAAAAGGAAAGAGAAGTGAGTGACTACACCAAACATGTTAAAATAACCAAGTTTTGAGGGAGAAACCATTGGAAGACAATTTTAGCAGTAGAGGATTATATTGGGTATCTCGTCATTACATCTTTAAGAAATAAGGAACAACAGTATGAAGGTGGCCGTTCACGGTAGAAAATATAATTTTAAGAAATGAGTTTCTAAACCTGTAGTAATTGGTAGTAATTGAGATGTCCATTATTTTAAGAAATGGAGAGGATCTCTACTCTATATATCATTGTAGATTTTGGAAAAATGTTATGGTACATGTGTATTTAGTGCAAAACTAAACCAGTGATAAACTAGGCCACTGTCAAAGGCCTTCTCGATAACTACAACTAGGAAAACCAAACTAAGTTAAAAAAAACAACAGTAATAAATATAAGTATCTTTGACAGACACTAAAAATATGAAGAATAAAATATATCAATACAAGTAACATTCGTCGAGTATCCCTTATCAGATTAGTGGCGATCTCCTTCAAACGGTTCCCTTCTTTTATAGGATTATGAATGTGCTCGTCTCTTCCGCCTAAAGATGCGTAATATTTTGGAAGTCCCTAATACAAGCAAATTTCTTCAAAAATTGATACTTTTGTTTGGGAAGATTAGACTGCAACTGGTTCACTTACTGGGATAGAAGCGTTTTCTTTAACCTACATGAAGAGGGCGTGAATTAATGCAGGTGTTACAAAGGACCAGCTCTATGGGTGTAAAATTAGGCCCAGAATAGTTATACTCAATAAGATGTTGAAAGTACATTAAGGATTATCTCACTCACCTTTGCTGATTTAAATAGCTCGTCAAGAACCTCGGACAGAGTCGGATGTGCAAGAACTGCAAATTTTATGTCCTGCATTGTACCACAAAATGGTGAACTTAGCAAATAGACATGATAAGAGAATAAATGACATTCGTGACTATTAATAGTCTAAATCCCAGGCGCATAACTGGGTATAAATTACCTGAATACGTGTTCCTAATGCTATAGCATTAGATGCTTGGATGAGATCTGCTGCATGCAAACCAAAAATATGAACTCCTAGAATCTCTCCATATCAACTGCATGAAAGTGTATACGACAGTTAGGAATGTCAAGCATGAAAGAGCAGAGCAACTAATGCATGCAGATAAAAATGGATAGGAGTGTAGAGCAACTGTCATGACAGAATAATTTTGGTACCACCAAAGTAATTCTTTTAGTACAGAATTCATTACAAACATTTAACACTTTCATAAGCCGCGTCAGAATAGCATTGACAGAGGAAGATATAAAAAGATAACCTTGGCAAGTCCCTCCCCTTCATTTTCTGCTAGGGCTTTCGTGTTAGCTTTAAAACTCGTTTTAGCAACACTAACGTCAAATCCTTCCTTTTCACCGGTGATGTTGCATTGACTAATAAGACATTATCAACGAAAGAATAGCACTATCAACGATTCAGTATACAAAATCAATCTAAATTGGCCACACAAAGTAATGCTCCTTCAAAAAATCATGACAACCAAGTAAAGAAAGAACATTCAAACGGTAGTTGATACCTTAAAAGTAAATTGATCAAAATTGCCGAAATAGACTCAAAACACCAATATTTACTTATGTCAACAATAACATCAGATAATTTTTTAAGTACAACTGATATACTTGCAATCAACATACATTTGAAGCACACTGCAGAAAGGAGGGAAAGGAACAGTCGCATTAAAGATAACATGCAAACTTTACTTAAATTAGCGTGCAATATAGTGAGCAGTAGTGCTGGAACATATTTTAACAATTACATGCACATTCTTGATATAATTGAAGAATTGGCACAGGATCAGTTGCCCTAAGATCCACTATTATTATGAAATATCCTTAACATAAATCCTTAACATAAATCCTTATATTATATATGTATACTCTTTACTAGAATAATATAATAACCGTGATATTTGTTTCTTTCATGTTAATATTCTAGAGTATCGATCTTTAATCTTGTAACTAAATAATTCCAAATGTCTAGTTTTTCAAGTAATTAAGATATTAAAATCTTATTTAATGTAATGTATATTAAGGTACGAAAAATTGGGCTGTTATATTAATGTATATTAAGGTACGAAAAACAGTTGTGATTACCGACAGTCAGCACCTGGCATCTCCCAAAAGTACTTCATATCAAATAATTCTCTTCTTACACTCTTCATTTCCTCGAAAATAGCCACCATGAAAGCTTGGACTTACTCAGAATATGGCCACTCTGCTGATGTTCTAAGGTTTAATCCAAACGTGCCTATTCCTAAAGTGAAGGATGATCAAGTTCTCATCAAAGTTGTTGCTGCTTCTCTTAATCGCATTGATTATAAGAGAATGGAAGGCTTCTTCAAGAACTCTGACTCCCCTTTACCAGTAATACATTTCATTTTCTTTTTTACATATATAATTATAAGTGTCCTTATAAAACTTATACATGTTAGATATAGTTAAAATTTGTTGGTCTTTTTCGTGTAATAGAAAAATTTTGATTAGAGGAGACTACCAAGGACAACCATCCTCATTGAGAATTTACAATAATATTTACTTAAAAACCTACCAATCGCTGAATTTTGGACTCGAGCTCAAGTCACTGCACAATTGGTGTGAGCAGAAGATCTAACCATCTCTATCTAGGGATGCCAAGGGGCGGAGCAAGAACCCCCACCACTCAAATTATCTTCCATCATTGCTGGCTCCCGGTGGATCTCCATCAGCATAAAAAAATAACTAAATTTCTATTATTTTTATAACAAATATAATATTAATACATTATTTTTTTAGAGAATATTAAGACATTATTGTAAATGTTACATGCATCTAAAAGAATAGATAAATACATAAATATTATGTATTTTAGCGAGTTTCTTGGGGATGGGGTTTCCGCATGCAAGGGTATCATCTATACCTTTGCACTACCCTTAAAGGGAGTTTCTCCCCTATCCCTCCCTACAAGGAACATTTCTGGCTTGCAGATTCCCAAATGTGGCCGTCTCCGAGGAGATCCCATTTACAAGTGTAAGTCGACATTCCAAGCACAATTGGTAAATTTTGTAAGTTTAGTTAGTATCACTACATCAATGTTTTAAAAATTGAACTAGACAGTTCAATTGGTTAAACCATAAATTAGAATTGTAACAATTTTTTTAGCAGTTTGACTGTGGTTTCCTTCCGATTCGAGTGCATGAGTTGGATGTTCAATATTTTTTTTGAAAACATTGCAGTTTATTAATATCCATCACACATTGTTGCGATCTTTTCTCATTTTATCAATTTCAAATAATCAATATTTTGATCCATACTTTTTTTCTTTTTGTTGAACTCTACCATGACTCTCAACAATATACTTCCAATCGCATTTCACACGTAGATATTTGTGAAGATATTTAAAAAACTAACATACAAAGTAACATTATGATGTGATTTGATAGAATTTACACTTAGACTGTATAGAGATTAATCTCATTATAAATTAATAATCAACAACTAATCTCTGTTATGTTGTGATGTGGCTCTGATCTAGACTGCTCCAGGGTATGATGTATCTGGAGTTGTGGTTAAGGTAGGGAGCGAAGTGAAGAAGTTTAAGGTTGGGGATGAAGTTTATGGTGATATCAATGTGAAAGCTTTGGAATATCCAAAGGTCATTGGTTCACTCGCAGAGTACACTGCTGCAGAAGAGATATCATTGGCTCCCAAGCCTAAAAATTTGACCTTTGCTGAGGCTGCTAGTCTCCCTTTGACAATTGAGACTGCTTATGAAGGCCTTGAACGAAACGGCTTCTCTGCTGGTAAATCCATACTTGTGCTTGGTGGTGCTGGTGGAGTTGGAACCCTTGTTATTCAGGTATCTATTAATCACTTTCTATCTAAATGTGTTTGTTTTGTTGTGGCTGAAGCACTAAAATACCTCATCTAATCAACATAGTTTAAAATGGGTTTGTTTTGATACTCCACAAATGGTGAAGAATCGTGTCCGACACGTATCCGATACTGATACGTCCCGATACGCGTATCTGAGAAGTATCGGCCAACTAATATTTACTTTTTTGAAGAAAAAAAATGACTAATATGTGTCAGATACGGCTAACTTATACTCCGACACCGATACTTTGTCTTACATATTTCCATTAAAAAAAAGAATAAGAAATAAAAATACATTAAGACCAACAGCGTATCAAAAACATATTGTCTCCTCTAACCTCAAAAAAATATGGTTTCCCATTACCACTGAGCGATAGTTATTCCTTCTTCTAACCATTACCACGGATTAACTCAATCTCAACATCGGCATCATCGGCTGCTTCTTCCATCAACACTGCCGATGAGTAATAATTTGTTTCTCTTCTTTCTAATGCTATGTTTGCTCTGTTCTTCTCCCTTTCATATCTTCTTCTCCTCTTCTGTTCTTCTCTCTAATTGGGAAAAAATTGTTTGTTTTTAAATCATTTGTTTTCAATCTCAATAGTGTTAACTATTAAGTAGTCAACATTAGGGGATTGCGGTTAGCACCTCACTACTGCTTGTTTTTTGTGATTGCGGCTGTTGTTCAGTCGTGGTTGCATTGTAAACCTTGACATAGGGGAGAATCGGAAACAAATGTGATCGATGCGGCTTCAACCATGGCCACGTTGCAGTCACGTAGACCCCAATGTTGGCTCCCAGATCTCGTAGTTGCAGACCTTTACGAAAACCTTGATCGTAACACATGTGATGCATGTCTACACTATAGATTCAAATCCAGAAATCCTTACCAATTTTATTCCATAATGACTGCTGCTTGTGTTACCTGATTGTTGTCGCGTAACAGTCGCATTGCGATCCTTGACATTGTGGATAATCACAATCAAATGTGACAATATAGGAAATCCTTAATGTCATGGCACAGATCATATTCGCCGACCTTTTCCTTGAAATCTTGATTGTAACAACGCCGACCTTTTCCTTGAAATCTTGATTGTAACAACAGCTATACCTGTTTCCTTGTGTAGATTTAAAATCTGAAAATCTTTATCAATTGCGTTGCATACATATATATAATAGAATCATGTACTATCAAAAAACTATGCTAATTTCTCATTCATTTTCTGCTCTAAATTTATTACAATTTGTTTTTTTTTTTTTCTAATAGGAATTACAATTTGTTTATAATAATGCCTTTTTGGACGTGCATAGCTTGCCAAGTATGTTTATGGCGCTTCCAAGGTAGCAGCTACATCTAGCACCAAGAAACTAGAATTCTTGAGCAACTTAGGAGCTCATTTACCTATTGATTACACAAAGGAGAATTTTGAAGACCTTCCGGAGAAGTTTGATGTGGTTTTTGATACAGTAGGTAAGATTTGAATTGAACCTCTATATACATATATATGAGAAATGATAAAAAAAATGGCAACCCGATGCACTAAAACTCCCGCATAGGCATCTTGGAATAATTTAATCAAGTACTTAGTGGAGATATTGAAAAGATTGTGACTATTTAGTTTTAACTCCACTAGTCATTGTATTGATTGTGTTGATTAATCTTCCTTATTAATTAGGGGTTAACTAGGAGACTCCTACTACCTATATAAATGTACATTCTCACCACATAATATGATATAATAAACATATTTTCAGTTCTAATATGGTATCTAGAGCTTCTTGATCCAGAGCCATGTCTTCTGCTACGCCTTCTCCAACTCCCTCTGATGCGCAACGCGTAACTGCTGCAGCATCCAAAACCTTCAAACAAGTAGTTTCTGTTAAGCTTGATGATACAAATTACCTTCAATGGAAGCAACAAGTCGAAGGTGTTCTTCGCGGAACGAAGATGGTGAAATTTGTGATTTCACCTGAGATTCCATCGATTTATCTCACAGATGCAGCACGCGAAGCAGGAACGGAGAATCCTGCTTACACTGAATGGGAAGAACAAGATTCATTGCTATGCACCTGGATTCTTTCAACGATTTCGCCTTCGCTGCTTTCGCGATTCGTTCTCCTTCGCCACTCGTGGCAGGTTTGAGATGAGATTTATAGTTACTGCTTCTCGCAGATGAAGACGCATTCGCGTCAACTTCGATCTGAGCTTAGATCCATTACGAAAGGTTCACGCACTATCGCTGAATTCACTGCTCGAATTCGCACAATTTCATAGTCTTTTGCTTCAATTGGAGATCTAGTCTCTCACAGGGACCTAATTGAAGTTGTTCTTGAAACACTTCCTAAAGAGTTTGACCCTATTGTTGCTAGTGTGAATGCGAAATCTGAGGTTGTTTCTTTATATGAACTTGAATCTCAGCTTCTCACACAAGAATCCAGAAATGAGAAGTTCAAGAAAGCTGCTATCACTGAACCTGTTTCAGTTAATCTCACTGAAACTGCAAATTCAGAATCCCAATCTATGGTCCCAATTCTCAAAACCACAATTATACTGATGACACTGGAAACAATCAGTTTCCTAACTCTAACCCTATTTTTGGAGGAAGAAATGGCTAGTTCAGAGGACGTGGTGGCCGTTTTGGTGGTAGATTTAGAGGACGAGGTGGCCGTTTTGGTGGAAGATCCAATGTTCAGTGCCAAATATATTCAAAAACTGGTCATGATGCAAGCTATTGTCACTACCGTTTCTCTACCCCACAGTATGATTACTACAGTCCCTATGGCTCACCAGGAGGCTATGGTGCACCTCCAAATGTATGGATGCAGAACATGTCACGTTCTCAGCATTCTGGACAGTTTCTTAGGCCTCTTACACAGTCTCAGGCTGGGAATCAGAGAGGTCAAGCTCCCCAGGCCTTCTTAACTGGCTCAGATCCACACAATTCATTCAACAATGTCTGGTACCCTGACTCAGGTGCTACTCATCATGTCACCCCTGATGCATCCAACCTCATGGATTCCATGTCTCTTTCAAGTTCTGATCAGGTCCATATTGGAAATGGACAAGGTTTGGCTATTACCTCTGTTGGTTCCTTACAATTTACTTCTCCTTTACATCCTCAAACCTCTATTGTCAATAACGGTCAAACACATGGCGATCGCGGCGCGGAGCGGCTGAAAACAGCCTAGCGCGTCAGAACGTGACCGAGTCGCGTGTTAGGCAAAAGCGGAACAAAACCGGGTTTCGCGGCCGCTTTTCATGGAGCAACGTGGCCAAAACGCGGCCAAAATGCGGGTCAACGCGGGTCAACAAAAAAATCTCATCAGAAACCACAAAATCTCATCTCTGTTCTCTGTTAATCATCCTTCTTTTTACAGTCAAAATGAAGAAGGGGAAGAAGTGAAAGATTGATTAGAGATCTAGGAATTAATATGATCAAGATGAAGATGATCTCATCCGTTCTCTGCTCTCTCTTCATTGTCCTTTTTCTACAGTCAAAGTTAGATCTGTCAAAAAGTGTGGCGGCTGGGAGAGAGAAAGACAGTAGGGGAACTAGGGTTAGTGTATTGTATTCTTGATTGGATTGGGTCATTGGGCCGGCCCAATGACATTAGCTTACAAATTTTAAATAAGTAAATAACAATGGTAAATAGCAATGGTATTAATACTAAATGTGAACGCAAACTAAAATTTTCATTTATATTAATAAATTAATAAATACATTTGTTAAAAAATAATAATAAATATATGCTTCATTTATATTAATATTAATTATTAAATACATTTTATAATAGTATTTAATACTAAAAAATTAATCATCTTTAATTTCTCATCTATATTAATACTAAATATATTTTTTTTCATACTTTTTTAGTCCTTAATTAATAATATTTAGTTTTAGTGTCCGCGTCATGTAATAGCGCCCGCGTCGCGCACGCTTACCGCGCCACGTCAATTTTTGAGGTGGCCACGCCGCGTCGCGTTTCCGCTTTGACAACTATGCCTCAAACTACTTTAAAACTGAATAATCTCCTTCTTCCTCTATAACCAAAAATCTTGTTAGTGTGAGTCAGTTTGCTAAAGATAACAATGTTTACTTTGAGTTTCATCCTAATCACTGTTTTGTCAAATCTCAGGATTCTTCTAAGGTGCTTTTAAGTGGTATTCTAGGACAAGATGGTCTCTATCAG
Source organism: Medicago sativa (assembly GCF_051527215.1). Classification (NCBI taxonomy): domain Eukaryota; kingdom Viridiplantae; phylum Streptophyta; class Magnoliopsida; order Fabales; family Fabaceae; genus Medicago; species Medicago sativa. The sequence continues at coordinate 30,437,710 of NC_140755.1, read as the reverse complement.
TTTGAGCACACCAACTCATTCAAGACCACTGCTCATGTCTTTCAAAATTCTAGTGTCAACACTGTTTGCAATAAAGTTCCAGTTTGCAATAAAGTTCCAGCACAAACTGATAACTCTGCCTGTTTTCATTTAGGTCCCTCAGCTGGTTTCAATTTCAATAATTTTCAATGTAATAATGTTGAACATTTACCTAGTAGTTCAACATCTAGTTCTACTCGGTCTTTTCCTTCCATGTATGGTATCTGGCATAGTAGACTTGGACATCCTCATCATGAGGTGCTCCAAAGTATTATCAAACTTTGTAACATAAAATTACCAAATAAAAGCTTGTCATATTTTTGTACTGCTTGTTGTCTTGGTAAGGTTCATAGACTGCCATCATTTGCATCGCAAATGACACATACTAAACCTCTTGAACTAATTTTATGTGATCTTTGGGGACCTGCACCAGTTGAATCCTCTTGTGGATATACCTATTTTCTTACTTGTGTGGATGGTTATTCTAGATACACATGGATATATCCTTTGAAACTCAAATCTCACACACTTTCTACATTTCAGAATTTTAAAACCACGATTGAATTGCAGTTAAATCACAAAATTATTTCGGTCCAAACTGATGGAGGTGGTGAGTTTTTACCTTTCACAAAATATCTTAATAGCCTTGGCATCACTCACAGATTCACTTGTCCACACACTCACCATCAAAATGGCTCAGTTGAAAGGAAACATAGACATATTGTTGAAACTGGTCTCACTCTTTTATCTCATGCACAAATGCCATTAAAGTTTTGGGACCATGCCTTTTTAACTGCAACTTACCTTATCAACAGGTTACCTACACCAGTTTTAGCAAATAAATCACCCTGTTTCTTACTTCACCTTCAATTTCCAGACTATAAAGTCCTTAAAAGCTTTGGTTGTGCATGTTTTCCCTTTTTGAGACCCTATAACTCTCATAAGTTTGATTTTCATTCAAAGGAGTGTGTTTTCTTGGGATATTCCAACAGTCACAAAGGATATAATTGTTTAGATGCTTCAGGTAGAATTTTTATATCCAAAGATGTTGTGTTCAATGAGGTAAAATTCCCTTATCTTGACTTGTTTCCATCTCAGAAAGTGTGTTCTGTTTTACCAGATGGTCCCACTTTATCCACTTTTCTTCCCACTCCTGTGTCAACAACCTTTACTGTTAACTCACCTACTCCTCAAACTTCTCATTCTGAGTCTGTTCCTACTACTCCCATATCAAACAACCCCCATACTCCATCTATTAGTTCTCAACACTCTGAGTCCTCACACAGAAATAATGTTGTCCGAAATCCCACACCCATCACCATTCTATCTCCCTCTCCATCTCAAAATTCCTCACCTGAGTCATCTGCTAGTGTTACTAGCTCTCAATCTACAAATTATGAGTCTCCTCCTCCTGTTCCTCATAGAATTCATCCTCAAAACTGTCACTCAATGAGAACCAGAGGTAAACATGAAATTGTGCAGCCTAGAATTAACCCTACACTCCTTTTGACTCATGTTGAGCCCACTACTTATAAAACTGCTCTTCAGGATCCTAAGTGGCATTTAGCAATGCAAGAAGAATATAATGCTTTACTTCATAATCAGACATGGTCTCTAGTACCTCTTCCTGCAAACAGACTGGCCATTGGATGTAAATGGGTATTCAGGGTAAAAGAAAATCCATATGGCACTGTAAACAAGTACAAGACACGTTTAGTGGCTAAGGGATTTCATCAACAAGCAGGTTTTGACTACAATGAGACATTTTCCCCTGTAGTCAAACCTGTTACAGTGAGGACAGTTCTGACACTTGCAGTTACTTATAACTGGACTCTTCATCAGTTGGATGTGAACAATGCCTTCCTAAATGGGATGCTAACTGAAGAAGTTTACATGGTGCAGCCTCCTGGCTTTGAATCTTCTGACAAGAGCCTTGTATGCAAACTACACAAGGCTCTCTATGGGTTAAAACAGGCTCCAAGAGCATGGTTTGAGAGATTGAAATCATCTTTATTTAGCTTTGGGTTCAAGTCAAGCAGGTGTGATCCTTCTTTGTTTACTGTGCACACTCAAACTCACTGCATTTTTATATTGGTTTATGTTGATGATATTATCATCACTGGAAACTCAAAACTGGCTATTAAAAATCTAGTTCATCAGCTCAATTCTGAGTTCTCCCTTAAAGATTTGGGCATACTAGATTATTTTCTTGGCATAGAGGTGCATCACTCACCATCTGGCTCTTTGCTTCTCTCTCAAACCAAATATATCAAGGACCTTCTTCAAAAAGCTAACATGATTAATGCTAATAGCATGCCCTCACCGATGGCATCTAGCACAAAACTGTCTAAATTTGGTTCAAGTATAGTCTCGGATCCTACATTTTTTAGGTCAGTTGTTGGTGCATTGCAGTATGCAACCATAACAAGACCTGAAATATCCTACTCTGTAAACAAAGTTTGCCAGTTCTTATCAAATCCCCTTGAAGATCACTGGAAGACAGTCAAGAGGATACTTAGATATCTGCAGGGTATTTTACACCATGGGTTAATGCTTACACCTGCCAGCTCTACTAAACCTATAGCAATCAATGACTTTTCTGATGTTGATTGGGCTTCAGATCCTGATGACAGAAGAAGCACATCTGGAGCCTGCATATTTTTGGGGCCCAATCTAGTTTCCTGGTGGGCAAGGAAACAGACCCTTGTAGCTAGATCTAGTGCAGAGGCTGAATATAGAAGCCTTGCACAAGCTTCTGCGGAGATTATTTGGATCCAGTCTTTTCTCATGGAATTGCAAATTAAGAGTAAAATTCCTCATATCTATTGTGACAATCTCAGTGCAGTTTCTCTTGCTCACAACCCAGTCCTGCACTCAAGAACCAAGCACATGGAATTAGATATTTTCTTTGTGAGAGAAAAGGTTATAAGGAAGGAACTGAATGTCTCGCATGTGCCTGCTCAAGACCAGTGGGCAGATGTCTTTGACTAAGCCTCTGTCCACTGCCAGATTCCTTTATCTTAGAGACAAACTGAGGGTTTGTGACACCCTCGGTTTGAAGGGGGACTGTTGGAATAATTAATCAAGTACTTAGTGGAGATATTGAAAAGATTGTGACTATTTAGTTTTAACTCCACTAGTCATTGTATTGATTGTGTTGATTAATCTTCCTTATTAATTAGGGGTTAACTAGGAGACTCCTACTACCTATATAAATGTACATTCTCACCACATAATATGATATAATAAACATATTTTCAGTTCTAATAAGGCAAAGTCCATAAAGTGGTCCATCATTTAGTGTATGTTAAAAAAGGGGTCCACGTATATGAGAAATGATATTGACATAAATTCAACAGCAAATATCAACAATAATTTAGATGATTAAGACAATTTAAATATATTGTTAATTACTTTTGGTGGTGTCCTGACAAGTGTTAGGTGAGTTAAAAGTCTCACATTACTGAAAAAGTGAAGGTTGAACATATACGTGAGATACCTCGTAAACTCCATGCCCTAAGGTTTTGGGTTAGGATATGGTGTCCAACTCACTTGAGTGCTTGCTCTTGGTCCAATGTAGATGATCATCTGGGTAGCCGTCATGATCCAACAATGGTATCAAAGTCTGGTTCGACGAAGGGTTCAACCGACTCCTTGTATTGAAAGTTTTCTGACCAATGGTGTTCAGGCGGCGTGTGCCTTTGAAGGAGATCCAATTGTGGTGCTAGTAAGTGTACATGGATGAAAAATCTTCCTCTTGAGGGGGAGCATAATCAGATGAACTGAATGACTCGCTTGAGGGGGGAGGGGTGATTGTGGTGACAAGTGTGAGGTGGGTTAGAAGTCTCATTTTACTTTGAAAAGTGAAGGTTGAACAACATATAAGTGAGACAATCCATAATTTCAATTCCTTAAGATTTTGGGTTAGGATGTGGTGTCCGACTCACTTGTGTGGTTGCTCTTTTCTTAATGTATATGATCCTTTGTTCTCTTTCCATGACCCAATAAGTGGATCATTAGAAAATATACCAAGGCGTTGAAGTAAAACTAATGATCACAAAATGAATTTGATACAAAAAGAGTTTGGATGATCCTAATTGCTTATGAACTATCAAATGAAGGATTTAAGGGGTATAGAATATGACACAAAGAAGTTATACTGGTTCATCCTAATTGGGCTGATCTAGTTCCCACTAACTGTGAAATTTTCCAAATGGTGCATGAGATACCCTCTCAGATTGTGCACTTTTTCTCTTCTTTTCAGGCCTTCCTAACCTTACAAATATTGGATTGTGTCTTCAGACTCTAGCTATCACACAATTAACCTTTTATACCCTTAAGAGGATTAATGATTTTTTACAACTGATTACCTAATTGTTTTGTGATCTTGATCTTTACTAATGACAAATTTGATCTCACAATGACCTTTCTCTCTTTCTCTACAAGTTCAATCTGATCGCACAAAGGTGAATATGAATTTGTTATATCTAAGTTCAATCTGATCACACTAAGGTGAATCCGAACTTTTCAAATACACTATAGTAGATATTCCAAAGATATAATGGAGGATTGAGTGTAATTGTGATTTCAAACTAATGTTTTAGAAGTGAATCTCAAGTTGAAAGATGAATATGATCTCTTTCAATAAATCTGTGCTTTTCGGCTTCTGTTTTTTCAGATCAAGTGATTTTGATGAGAGTTTGTGTTGTTGAGAGGTGTATTCTCATTTGAATGATGATACCTTTTTATAGATTTAATATTGATGAGCAAGAAATGAATTAACCGTTATTTTGACCTTTTATGTTTTGGCTTGTTGACCAGCAAAATTTGAAACCAGCCGTTGTGCTTTGCTTCTCAACTTATGATCTTTACTTCTGATCTTCTTGTTCACCTTTAGTTATATTTTTGTCGTCATTCCTTTTGGTATCTTCTGAATTTCTCATATGAAATCAAATCTAATCTGCTTCTGATATAAGGATTTTCAACCTCTTATCAAGACCAAGACCATAATTTGATAGTTTCTACAATGTTATCCAATACAAGCTCTTTATTCTGAAGAATAATGGAGTTTTGAGCTTTTCAAATAGCCCGAATACAAGTCATCCAAACTGCGTGCAACACTTTGCAATGTACCTTTTGAGGAAACCGTAAACAACCAAAAGATTGGGCATTTTCCAACACACTATTTGGTATTGCACTATTAACATCAAACCAAACCAACACTAAATTCTAAATATTACCATGTGTGAAAACTAAATATTATATTTCAGAGATAAAATATGTACAACAACTAATAGGTTTATATAAGCTATTCTAACCTAATGGGCCTGACTAATTATTAATAGGCCAATTACAAATTACTAATAATAATAGTAAAACTTCACTATTTACAACCCCCCCCCCCCCAAGCTGGTGAATGAATATCTATCATTCCCAGCTTGGAAATAATTCTTTCAAAGTTTTTGTTGTTCAGTCCCTTAGTTAGAAGATCTGCAAAATTGCTTTGGGAAGAGATATATGGAGTGAAAATTAGACCACTATCTAATTTTTCTTTGATGAAGTGTCGGTTAACTTCAGTATGTTTGGTTTTATCATGTTGCACTGGATTATGGGCTATGTTAATAACAAATTTATTATCACAATAAAGTCTCATTGGTTCATCACTCTTTATCTTCAAGTCCTCGAGGATGCTTTTCAGCCATAGTAATTCACATATCCTCTGTGCCATTGCCCTGAACTCTGCTTCAGCACTAGATCTGGATACCACACTTTGTTTTTTACTTCTCCAAGTCACAAGATTCCCACCCAGGAAAGTGCAATATCCAGTAGTCGATCTCCTATCTACAATTGATCCTGAGTAGTCCGCATCAGTGTATGCTTCAAGTCTCACACTTCCATTCCCTTCGAACAAAATTCCTCCACCTGGGGTTCCTTTCAAATATTGCACAATTCGAAGTGCGGCTTGTAAATGAATCTCTTTTGGTTGGTGCATGAATTGGCTGACTAAACTTACAACAAAAGCAACATCAGGTCTAGTATGTGATAGGTGTATAAGCTTGCCGACTAACCTTTGATACATTTCTTTATCAACTGCAACATCTTCTTCTGCATTCCCCAACTTCACATTTGGATCAATTGGTGTACTTGCAGGTTTGTATGTTGTCTTGTCAGTCTCTTGAAGAAGATCGGTAATGTATTTCTGTTGAGATATATGGAGTGCAAATTAGACCACTGTCTAATTTTTCTTTGATGAAGTGTCGGTCAACTTCAATATGTTTGGTTCTATCATTAGCTTTAGGAATGCAAATTAGACTCTTGGAAATGAGTAGATTCATGAATGGTCTTTCTTCGTGTATAAATCCTTATATTTTTCCCATATCTTACATTAGCTTCAACATTTACATGATTTTCAGAATCAACTTCCGTCTCAACATTGTCACCTCCAGTTTCAACCTCAATTTCTGGCCCAAAAGTAAGGTCAGGAAGTAGAAGAGACTCAACTTCCTTACTTATATTCTCCCCCTGAAGATGAGTTTGACCAAAAAAACTTTCTTGTTCATGGAAGGTGACATCTCGAGAAACAAAGTACTTACGAGATGGAGGATGATAACATTTGTAACCCATTTGAGTGGAGGAATACCCTATAAAGGCACACTTTAAGATTCTAGGATCAAGTTTACTTCTACCATCACTATGGATACGTGCACTCAAATATTCTAGGAGTGAGATTATTGGAGGTGGGCATATAAGGATAGAACAACGATAAAACTTCTATAGGAGTTTTGGAGTCAAGGACACTAGAAGGAAAACGATTTATGAGATAAGATGCAGTTAAAACCGCCTCCCTCCAAAATTTCTTAGGAACCTTATTAATAAATAACATAGCTCGAGTTTGATCTAACAAATGCCCCGTTTTTCTCTCATCAACCCCATTTTGTTGGGGGGGGGGGGGGGTGGTTTAACACAAGAAAATTCGTGGATAATACCTTCTTTTTAACAAAAAGAATTAAACTCATGATTAAAGTAATCTTTGGCATTATCAGACCTGACTCTCTTAATACTTACTCCAAACTAAGTTTTAACCATTGTGAAGAAATGTAGAAACACAAAGGTAACTTCAGACTTTTGTTTTATTAAATAGACCCAAGTAACTCGACTACAATCATCATTGAATGTTATAAACCATCGACTACCTGATATATTTGCAGCATTTGAGGGACCCCACACATTAGTATGAATTAAATAAAATGGAGAAGTACTAATTTTATTAGTGACAGGAAAAGAGACATGTTTGTGCTTAGCAAGTTCACACACCTCACAACAAAGACTCTCAACATATAAATTTTTTAAAAGTGAAGGAATTAATTGTTTCAGGACTCTAAATGAAGGATGACCAAGACGACAATGCTACAAAAAGACTTTCTCCTTGTTGGTCTTAATTGATTCAGAAAAAAAAAAAAGAATTGTTGGAGGAAATGTTGAGGAGCTGATGAGATTCTGGTTATCAAAATAATAAATACCATTCCATTCTCTAGCATTTCAAATCGTCTTCCCCGAATCCTTGTCCTGAAAAACACAAGCATTGTCACAAAAAACAACATTACATGAAAGGTATTTTGTGAGTTTCTGTATGGAAATTAGGCTAGTGGATAATTTGGGAATATGAAGGACATTTTGTAGGATTATAGTTGGGCTTATCTGGACATTTCCTTGACCCGCTACGGTTATAAGGGAACCATCTGCTGTGGATATTTTCTTGTTGCTAGGACATGGTGAATAAGTGGAAAAGTGTGTGGGTAAAGGTGTCATGTGGTCAATGGCTCCATAATCTAGTATCCAATATTAGTTAGATGGTTCATCTGAAGCATTAAATCCAACAGAAAATTGAGACTTATCAAGTGGAAGTGGAGAAAGAGATGTACCTTTGTATGCCAGCGATGTACATGTTGGTTTATCCAATTCCTTAGGAAATGATCTCACCTTTTTTATTTCATCTTGAGTAAAGGGTTGAATCAATTCTCCTTTTGACATATTGAATGATGTCTTACAAAAGAACAAATAGCTAAGGAACAACGATAAAGATCTTTCAATGTGTGTGGCAAACAGTGAACGATGAACAGTGCCGCGGTGAACAGTGATTTTTGATGAACAATATTTTCAGGATCTCAAAGAGCCCGCAATGAAAAAGAAAAAATAACAGCAAAGACGGTGGCTAGGGTTTATGCGGAAGCAACGCCCCCTAAGATCGGGAGCTCTGATGCCATGTGAAATCTGAATATTATATTTCAGAGATAAAATATGTACAATCACTAATGTGTTTATATAGGCTATTCTAACCTAATGGGCCTGACTAATGACTAATAGGCCAATTACAAATTACTAATAATAATAGTAAAATTTCACTATTTACAGCACCATGAAATCCACACTTTAATAAATTGTGCCTTCTTATTATATTCATTAACCATTTAGTAAATGTAATCAATCATGTATTTGATCAACAATAACCATCGAAATTGTTGTCATATTTTATGTAAAAATTACAAAACTCTCTCACCCCCTTCTTTATACATTCTACCTTTTTTAGAGTTTTAGGAGGTGGAGTAGGAAACATTTATGTTGTTATAAAATACTAAAACTTGTTTTTCCTTAAAATTTATAAAACAGGGGGAACTGAGACTGAGAAGGCATTTAAGGCTAAGAAAGAAGATGGCAAAGTTGTGACAATTGCACTACCAAGACTTCCACCAGCAATATTTTTCATTCTCTCCTCCAAATGGGGCTATCTTAGAGAAACTAAATCCATACTTGGAGAGTGGAAAGGTGAAGCCAGTGCTTGACCCCAAGAGTCCATTTCCATTTTCTCAATCTGTTGAAGCATTTTCCTATCTAGAAACCGGTAGAGCTACTGGAAAAGTAGTTATCTATCCCATACCATGATATTCAACTTAGTTATGTAACACAACATCCCAATAATACAAGCTTTGTAATTGAATGTGTGTGTTTGTTTTTGTGATTGTCCCCGCCTGATATGAAGTCTTTCGTCTTGAGAGATAAGTTTAGAACTTAACTTCTGTTTTGATGCATTGGTTACCATAATTGTTACATGACGGTTGCATCCATTTTTTTTATCCTAGCGAGTAGAATTAACCAACGTGACTTGACAAAAAAAGATCAAAAAGAATTAACCAAGATGATCAACTTAACTTTAGCATGAATCCAACATATTACTACTTGTATTTATGTCGTGTTTGTAAACCAATTCAGTTTACGGCAATTCAAAATTCATGCCTTAATGAATTGAGTTAGGCTCAACAATGAATTCTAAGATGGTATTAGAGCATCTCCATCAAGATTCATTGAACCACCTACTATCAGACTTCCGTTATCAGCCCACCTATCATTTATATCCATGCATCAAGACGAAATTAAAGAAAAAAAGTTGGAAGATAATCCGACAATAAAACACAAAATGAACTTGTCATCGCTAAACTAAACTTGTCGGCAATCACTTTTGTAGGCGTCGTCAAAATGACACCGTTAAGCCACACACTTAAGTTAACGTTCCATATTTCAATCACAAATAGTGGTTTTAGGACTAAATATAATCCCAATTTATTTCAGCAAAGAACTAAAAGTTGAGGTTTTTTTTTCTTCCAGAGACTAACTTTAGCTCAGTGTTTTTTGTGAGGGACTGAAATGAATTTTTACTCTAAACATCATTTGTGTTTTGATATTATACTTAGCTTCATAAAAGTTGATACACAAAATTGATATTATACTTAAAAGTTGACAGTAAACTAGTCATATCTATCTCATTGCCACCCCAATACGCGCCCTTCAGTTTTTTGTCTTTGGCCTCAAATCAGCGATACAATACAAGTTTGATGGAATCATCCTACGTGCAATGGGTCTAACTTGGGGCACATCATCTTCCACTTTTCAATGCATCAAATAAACAACCAAACAGAAATGAAGGGGTTTGTGTGTTAAAATAATTATACAACCCACAGACTTGGGGCACATCATCTTCCACTTTTCAATGCATCAAATAAACAACCAAACAGAAATGAAGGGGTTTGTGTGTTAAAATAATTATACAACCCACAGGAAACACAATGATCGGAACATCCCAATTGGAAGGAAAAAAATTACCATGTCAGCACAGCCCTCTCTTTCCGATCAAATGGAAGATAAAATGTAAAAACTATTTACAGTGGTAGATCAATTGGGACATTCAGAGTTGGAAATGTTTCATTTCTTTCTTTTTTTCCTCAAAAACGGCATAGCGCTAAAAGCTACGTTGGAGCTCTCACTATTGTGATGAGCATTCTCCGGTATTAATACCCCTATGTCAGCATTTAGAAGCTGGTCATTAGGCAGTTTGTTGGAGTTTTTACATGCCCCTACATCTTGTACCTCACTTGTAGCCTTTTCAGCACCCAAAAATAATATATCTGAACTACTTTTATCACGATCGGTTTCACCCAATAATTCAGAAAAGGGTGGAGAGTTTGCAGTACTCGTATTCATATCATCAATTGCATCATGGTTGTTATCCATCTCACTATCGTCTACACAGAATCCACCTCCCATTTCAAGATAGTCATCTGAAGGGTGAGTCCTTGGTGTTGCTGCACCAGCATCTGTTTCTGGCTCCAGATAATCTGCTGGCAAGTTATCCTTCAGAGGAATTTCTAGCATACCCGCTTTCTTTCCCTATGCTCGAACCATCGATGCACGTAGATTTTTCTTCTACTAGCTCTCGACGCAAGCATTTCTGATTGCTCTGATCAAATGAATCAACAGCATCTTCAACTTCAAGGTCCTCGAAAGAATAGTTGACAGGTTTCCGAGATCGCATTGACTGGAAAAGTAAACAACAGGTTAGTAGGACCTTTTATTTACTTACCATTTAAAGAAGCCTTTTCATTTTTATCCTTGAAAGAATAGTTGACAGTTTTCAAGATCACATCTCGAGAATGTATTAAAGAAAACAACACGTAAGTAGGACAGGACATAAGCAAATGTATTAAAGAAACCGGTTGATTTCTTCTGTTTTTCGGGATATAAAAGATGTTGCTTGTTTTGTATACGTAACCAAAATTTATGGGTGGGTGGGAAGAAACAGATTACAATTAAAATCAATCATAAATAACAAAGTTAGATAGGGATAACATAGACATTTCATGAAGTTGACTGGATTGAAAAGCACCAAATTATATCTTTTTTTTTAAGAACAATGGAAGGATCTCAAGAGAGAAAAAAACCTGAAGGAGCATTGTATTTAATATTTTCAGGTCAAAAATTCTTATCAGAATGAAGCTTACCCTTCGCTTAACTTCATGAGCTGTTGACAAATCAACTTGTGCTCTTGGCTCGTGATTGTCAATATCGAGACTACTAGATGATGTTTCAGTTTCAGACGGTTGAAATTGACGACTTTTCTTCTCCCTGCCTCTTTTTACTCCTACACCTTTACCTCTTCCTCGCCCACGGCTACTTTTTTTCTGAACCAAATCCTCACCATCATATTGCCCTTCTGTTTGCATACATGGCTGTAAATTCTCAATCTCAGATGCAGCAGGTGCAGAAGAAGAAACATCATTTATTTTCTTTTTCTTTGTATGTTCCTTAGCAACAGTATTCCCGTCGTTTTTCCTTTTCGTTGACTCTTTTGTTTTTGATTTCTTCCTAGCTGCAAGACTTTTCTCTGTTCCCTCTGAAGCCTCCAATTTGTCATCCTCAGGGTCACCAGGACTTCCTATCCCATTTTTCGTACCATTGGACATGTTCTCCGAAGAATCAGCTATTAAATCTGAAGGTGGCTTATCAGTAATTCCTTTTACTGCTTTCTTGATTCTCTTGCTACGAATTTTTGCGAATCTTTCATTGAAACTATAAAATGCCTCCAAACGCAGTTGAGTCTACATTATAATATTCAATATCAGGATATTAATAATGAGTAGAAGTACTAATAAGACAGAAGATAACCAATAAGAATACTAGCCTTCATAGTGATCAATCAAATTAATTTTGTCTACCAATACAACCAAAAAAATAACATAATCACTAAAATCAAGGAGCAGAACAATAAAGCAAAGTCTCTAACCTCATGTTTGTTGTATTGCTTTAAAACAGGTAATAACAACTCATCCGCTTTCTGGCTAGACCACCCAAATTTCTCCCAGCACATTCTGTATGCAAAAAGCGACTCAGTATTGTACAATATTGAAATACATGTACATTTTCAAAACAATGTAATTAAAAGAACAATCCAAAGGTGCCATCAATATAGAATCTCGAAAAACTGAAATGCATCAGTTTATCATTCTGAGAAGGACTGTTGGTTTATCATTCTCTAACGCTCAAGCATAGCAGAGTATTTGAGGGACAAACTCAAGGTGACTGAGCTTTTATCACCTCACCCATCTTGGGCTTGAGGGGATGTGTGAGCGAATACACTTCTCTATCAATCTACATCTGTTTCTACTCTATCTTTTCTTAGGCTTAACTGTCATTTCAGTCACAGCAGTTGGGATATTCTCAATTATTTTTAAGATCAGTATTTTATTTTATGACCTTTTAGGAATTGACAATACTTGTAATTCTCCTATTTAATGGGTGCTTTCCCTGCTGAATAACAATTTTTACTCATTCTTTTCTACAATAATTAGGTGGAAATAAGGGCTATGGAAACAGGAAAGAAAAAAGAAAAAAATAACACATAAACTCACTTGCGAAGAACAAGCTGATCTGGCTTTCCCCATGCGAAAGGCTCAGTTGACTTATCAACTTGTGGAGATATGTAAGCAGATATAACTGTTTCACTTGGAAAAGAAGAAGGAATATGCCAATTCTTGCTAACATTTCTCTGTTTAGAAAACAAAACATATGTCAAATCCAAGCACAATAAAGTGCAAAATTATCCGTCAATATATTACTGGAAGCAGATAAAGCTTGAAATATATTACATGCTTATCCATGAAAGTTTGCTTTGTTTCTTGGATGTAATCAGGCGACTCCTTTTCTTCAAGTTTTGACCCTTTCTTAGATACAGATTTTGCATCCAACCTTCCAAGGATGGTGGGATCTGGTGACTCAACCCACTGCCGGAATTTCAGGAATCCATCTTCCTCAGGGAACGCATTTAATACCTCAATAGCATTAACAATGCCAATCCCACTACATTACCACACAAAAAATCCAGTCATGTCACAATTGTGGAGCCTATATATAAGCTATAACTGATATCCTGCTACAAATGCAGGGAAAATACATATGGAAAATATCTTATTACTAGTTAGATAATGAAAAGAAACATTAGTTTATCTCCATATAGAAAGGCATGCCTCACTAGCCACACCTATGCACCAGAACAAGCAAGGTAAATAGTTGTCACACCTTACACCTTCAGTATAGTCACTCCCGAGAAGTAGTGCCATGCGAATTAATTTTTCTCTGTTCAATCCAAGTTCCTTTTCAACATCCTGAAACATTGATAAAATTTCAAGAACAAGGAAAAAAAAAAACTAACAGAAATTTATTCATGGGCACCAGAATTAGCAGATACTGACCTCCATGAAGTATGTCTCTACATATTTGCGATCATCAAATATATTCTTGTAAACACTGCGTGCCCCAAATAAGAAGACATCAGAATCATCGGTCACAACACCATCAACCAGTTTTGAGAGTTCCAAGTACGCACATTGTGCCTCAGCTTCCATAGGAGCAATAATATATGGCAAGCCAAACATTTGCAGTAGTTCCTACAGGGTATCAGAAGCATGAGAAACATAAGTGTTTAACATACTACAAGGAGTAGAAAATCACTAATCAAGAGGTATGCCTATATGGAATGAGAAAAAGAAGAATACAATGCAATGGTTTATCACATATGTCTGAGCAAAAAAATGTTTCAAAAGCCTTAACAATACAATGCAAATTATTAGGATGAAACCACGGCCAGTTAATCGTGTCCTTTAACAGCATCCAAGTCTAGATTACTCAGTCAGCTGGTGCCTAAAGCATGTAAGAAGTAGCCACTAGAAAAGTTTAAGATCTTATGCAACAGTTTAAGATACAGACACATAATGATGAGTGCAGTTAGCTTTACAAGTTTACAGTATTTTTACTTTGACTGAAGTCAAAGCTAGTTACAACTGAAAAGCTAACTTACTGCAATAGGCTAATGAACCTTATATTGGGCTGTGGGCATTCTCTGCTAACAGATCCAGTATTACCACACTATAAACCAGACAACTCTGAAGCTTATCTCAAATATTGATATAAGCACTCTATTTATGTTTACTCTGACTATTTTGGCACATCTGCCCAGAAAAAATATTCATGTTCTGTTTGGGAGTTTGCGGTGGAGAGGAGATCAGGGCTTTGGGGGGAGGGGAAGAAAGAGAAGTGTTCCACCTTATTTGAGAGTGATTTTGTAGGGAATGATAAGAGAATGATTATGATTGATATTTTTTATTTTATTTTGAGAGTATCATAACAATATGGAAAGGATTTGAAGAATTTTTATAAATCTTCCTCATACATTTTTTGAGTTCCCCCAAATCAAGGCCCCGTTTGTTTCAGATTTTTTTTATAAAAAAAAAAAAAAAAATCACTTTTGTCATTTTTAAGTGTTTGTTTAGGATTTTTATAAAAATCATTTTCTCAAAATCTATTTTTTTTCAAAAACAAGGAGGTAACACATGAACTAGTTAATAATCATTTTTTTAAAAAAGTGATCTTTTTGGGTAATAAACAAACTCAAGTAGCTTCAGATTTTTTTTTTTTTAACTTTTTTCCAAAGCTCTCCCCTCCCTTCCTAAACTCCCAAACAGACCCTTAGTATCTCTGTCAAAACTAATTTTAGGTAAAACATCTAGTATTGTACAATTGTTTTGAAATTCTAGTTTCATGTGTGACGGTAACATTTCTATACATACTCTTCTCTGAAAGAAAAAAGTTCCATCCCAGTTGCCTCTTTCAGTGCTGATTATTTGCTTCCCTATTCAGGAACAAAATCATGTTGTGCTAAACCAGTGCCTCAAGAATGCAAAATACGAACTAGACTTTGTTTTTAGACTGTTATTATGCACATATCTTCAATCAAAATTACTTGTTAGTGTTTAACAGGTGTTTCTGTTGGTAGGGGAAACTAAACTGGCAGAAAAAGCGTGAAACACCCAGCATCGTTTTTCCTGAAAAAAGTAATGGTTATTCATGATTAGATGATATATAGACTAACTTCAGTTTCTCACCTGACATTCGGTGAATAATTCACTGTCAACGGATTCTGCATTACGCTCAAGCTTCCTCTGCTCATTTTCTAGGTTCATATATTCCCGATCAAGAATTTGCATTTCTTCATTCAATTGAACCTCATCCAATTGTACAGGAAAATCTCCTGGGGCGTTCAACGAGTCTTGGGAGAGGTTACTAATCCTTTCCATAGACAAATTTCCATCACTGTTAACTGAAGGCAATTTTAGCTCCATATCAATGTCTTCTTTAGCTCCTTTTAAAGATGACTCCACGGAAAGAATAGCAGTATTTGTATTGTCAGTAAAATCACTCATTGGTTCAGGTTCATTAATATGCTTATCTTTCCCCTCTTCTGTCACACCCACGTTGGACAAATTGTTACAACAGAGAGACGTTTTACCATCACTATGATTATCCAATGATTCCTCTGCAACAATAGGATTAGGAACTTCATCCACCATCACGGTAGTTGTATCTGAAATTGAATTTTCAGAAATATCGTGTCCATCCAGTTTGCTAGGTTCGTTATTCAATGTATCTGTGTTATTGGAATTAATTACCACAAATGATTTTGACTGACTTCCTTTGAAATGGGAAGTTTCTGGGTTGTTTCTAGTCACAGAATTTTCCTTTTTGTCTCCTACAGTTTCATGTAATTCACTTTGTTCATTATGATCTTCCTTAGGCAAATTGGAACCCACCATATTATCATTTAAATCCATTGGGTTTGAGCCAGAACCACCATTATCACCATGATCTAAATTAGGATCTAATTTATTCTCATAAGCAATTGAATGCTCGTCTGAAGGTGACACGTATTTAAGTTTCCCATCCTGTGTACTCTCAATACTTCTCCTAATCGCCTCCTGTAAATCAGACTCCTCTTCCAAGCGCCCTTTTGATGCCACCTTTCCCGACTCAGCTGGACACAACAAGGTACTTGTAGTACCATTACAATCCCCTTCTTCCCATTCTACTTCACTGTCATTATTATCATTATTATTATTATTATCATCATACTATATCCAGGAAAAATTGTATTCTTATCCTGAACAGGTCCTTCTTCCCAATCACAATCTGAATCAGAACCAGAAGGTTGCACGTTCACCACAGTATCATCAGCATGAGAGTGCTCCATAGATACTCCTCCTACTAAACTGGCAAATATATCATCCCCACTGCTTGCAAATTCATTCTTGCAATCATATTCAAAGGATATCTCTATAGAAGTATCCTTACCAAGCATTAATTTCTCATTTTCCACATTCTCTCCAACTAATTCTAAATTCACCTCTTGTGCTTTACCACTAAGCTTATTCCCAGAACATTCTAAAGGACTATTATCTGTATTAGGCACTGTTTCAATGTTATCAACCTTGTTCACATATGTTCTGTCATGCTCAATCTCCTTCATCAAATCCAAATTCCTTTGTATATCGCGGGTCATACGCATCCCCATAGCTCTTGACCTGCTAACTCGAAACCGACCCCTCTCATCTAGATATGTCTCAATACTTTCATCAACAGGCTCACTAGAATCATTACCAACCAATCCAGCTGAAGTCTTAGATACATTTCCTGCTGCTATGTTATTTACAAAATTATGTGAAGGATGTGTTCCCCGTTGCATTTGTTGTGCATCTTCAACATTTCTCTCTAATCTGGTGGAGGTAAGTCCTCTGAAATGTTAAGGAATGCAAAGATAAATGTTATCAACATTGAAAATATATCAAACATCATATGCACTGGAAAAGCTCCTGAGCATGTCAAGGGCAATAGTTATTGAGAATGGCATTTTACTAACCAAAAGCCCAAATCATTGGAAATAGCGTTACTCACTGTTTGTCACCGGAAAAAGATGAAGAGAATATATACTCTCGGTTGGCTTCAGATGCAATCCGTGAAGTTTGTACCCCACCTACTCCTTCTCCAACAGAAGCCTTTTGCACTTCATTTATCTCGCGACGGAAAGCAACAGTTTTAAGGTAAGCTTCTATTTGTAGCTCAGAGAACTTTGCAGGATCCTGAAAGAAGCCAATTGGATGACGTGCATTATTCCTAATTTCAAATAGATGATTCCTAATTTCACATAGATGTACACTATCTAGGAACCCATTAGTATCAAGGAAATGTAATTTTCTTATAAATAAGAATTAAAAAGATATAACGGTTTTAGAAGTTTAGAAGATAGTAAATAGAGAAAGAAAACCATCAAGCACCGGCATAATATCAAACTAAATCACTAAAAGAACATGGAGATAATCTAACTTGTTACTGTCAATGAAGTTAGTAGACAGCTTAAAATCTGTAGTAATCACTTGTAAAACTGCATGAGGAACATGGTCACCCCCTTTGAGTGATATAAAACAGCTAATGGGAAACCATTACAAAGTATCAACTAAACCCTAATATGGCTAGGAATCAGAATATCCCATTTGCATTAAAAGTTTGAGTTGAACATCCTCAATCAAAGGTTCCATTATTACATTCAATAATATGAGTAATCTTCCAAATTTTCAGTGCAACGACCTCAACTAGCAATTGACCAATAAGATTACTCATCGCTCAAGCCTGCTCTACTACAACTCTAGAATCAACACTCCTCTTAACGCTGTAAAAGCAACTCTTCTCTATTCTCTAATTTCTCGCAAAAACAATACCAACTAAATAATATCTTGTAAATGTATGAGCTTTATATCCAGAGTCCAAACTTCACATTTAGTTTACAAGTTCAGTTTCTAAATCACCTATTGTATAGCATGGAACCCCAAAAGGTTTTACTACTTTTGGTATTTAAGACTACCAGTATGTGATAAGTTGCTTGAACATTAACATAAATACCAAAATAGAAGTCAAATTAGTACCAACACTGCTGTTATTAAATAGCAGCTATGGCAGCACCATAGCATTGAGGTTTTCCAGCAAACTGTCATTTTATGGCTGTTAAGAGTCCCTATTGTAATCAACACATAATGAATAGAGGACTAGTTCCGAACATTGGGAGTTGGGATGGATATTAGTCATAGAAATTGCTTCAGCTGAACTGATTGATGTTTCTTACTTGTAAATGGTAGATTTTAATTTAATTATTACATAAAAAAATATATAATTACTTCATATGTACAATATTTTCCAAGTTTAATTTTTATGATACTTTCCAATCACACATGTTTCACATTTCAAATGCACGTCAATTCTTTACACCAACCTTCTTGACTTTTTGATACTTTTGTCTGTTCTCTGCCATCAACCGCTCTCTCATCTGCAGAATAACTAGTCAATAACTAATATCTGAATAAACGAAAAGGTTATTAGGCTAAAACTTACATTACCAACTCAATTACCTGAACAAGCAGGTCCAGTTGCATTGATGGAGGCAGTGAGGCCAGAACAGCTGGATCAACTTCACTGTGCATAGATGGCTGCCAAAACAAAGCATTTGAAATAAAAAACACTATTCTTCTTCTTTAAGACTAAATGCTACATGACACAACAATTTTCAAGTTTGGAGTAGAGGATGGTGTATGACGGATGGCCAAAATTGCCACCTATGGTGTCGCCATGCCATGTGCCCTGCACAAATTGCCTATAGCGGCTGGCACATCATCCGCCACGACACTCCACCATGGCTGCTATTTTCCAACATTGCAAGCAAGCACGGCTTAATATAAATG
This sequence comes from Medicago sativa, assembly GCF_051527215.1. Classification (NCBI taxonomy): domain Eukaryota; kingdom Viridiplantae; phylum Streptophyta; class Magnoliopsida; order Fabales; family Fabaceae; genus Medicago; species Medicago sativa. Next base: position 30,418,748 of record NC_140755.1, on the reverse strand, counting down.
TGAAATTTGAAATCATTGTGATTTCCTATGTTAAGATTACCAAAATGGAAAATGACCAAGCTGTTTCCTGAAATACATTCAGAACAGACCAGAGTTAAATAACTCAAACACAGTAGAAATATAACTAACCAGTATCATCTCTTCGTCTTCATCTTCATCATAGTTACCATCCTTTTCCTTATTGGTGGAATCCCCGAGAGAACTTGAACTTGTTACATTTGTTACTAACTTCACATTTTCCTCCATATCGATACATGTGGCTAACCTAATGGGATCATCAAAACAACCCTGATCAACCAACAAAAGACACTACAATTTCAAAATTACGACTTTTTATTCGGCTTACATTTCATCAATTCTGTTTTGATTGTCACTGCTTGATGTCCCATTGACGTCACATTTTGAGCTACACCCAACCATATCAGTTTCATTGAAAATAATCCCTTTACCCTTGCCACAATCACTGACCCCATGTATTATTTGGCTGTCAACTTGCTTCCTTAGTCCTTCTGCTTTCTTCCCTTTGAGCTATTATCAAACAATAAACTAAAATGTTTTAATATATAAACCAAATGAAAGACGATATATCATAATATATGTCCAACTGACAATGATGTTTTCAAGTAAATATTATCTAAACATCGAATGATTTATCTGATCCTTTTATTGCTTTTCATTTAATATGTTAGTTAAAAGGGTGAGAAAATAGAAATTTATAAAGGGCAAAAGGCAAGATCATCTAATATCTCACCTGCGCAAGAATATCAAGTTGCATCGAGTGTGCCAGAGCAGCTAAAACAGCTAAATCAACTTCCTCATTGGCTGTGAGCTGATAGGAAAAATATTGCATATATTGAAACGAGAAATGAAAAAGATTCAACAACAGATTCAGGAACATCAACAGAGAAAATTACAGCTTATTAAAAATAAACAGAAATTTACAATATAACCGATTAGTGGCCAAATATTTACTTAATAACCACAATAACTCAACCATTTACAATGACTCTACTATTTACGTTTACTTTCTCAAAAAGTATAAGTTACATGATAAACAAAAAATGGTACACAGTAATAGAAAACCATATAATTGCAATTCCTACTTTATAGCCACTTCATCTTTTTGGAAACATACCAGTATAGTCTCTTCGTCTGCATCTGAAGAATTAATTACAGTAGATGTCATTCCTTCTCTGGATCGTATTTCATTTTCCTCGGCAGCTATAGATGCTGCCAACCTAAATTAAGTCATCCAAACATTATAGGAAGTCACTGACCATGTTCAAGATTATTTATATTTTGGAAAGAAAAAAACAAAACCCATGGAACTTATATATGAGATACTCTGTGGCTTTATGTATATATAATTCATTTGGGATGAATATAGGTGGATTACATTTCATCAAGCTCCTCTTGGTTGCAACTTGACGATATTTTAGTCTGCGGTGGATTTCTGTCCTCCTTAGCAACAGAAAGAGATGCAGACCTAAATCAATAATTAAAATATTGAATAAAATTCTGATAGAAAGAAGCCTCAAAGATTTACAACAGTATATGCAAATTACATTTCTTCTAGCTCTTTTGTGTGACTTCTCTCTAAATCACTACCGACAGAGTCCATTTGATTAGATTTTTCTTGGGACTTCTTGCCACTCTTTTGCGTCAGTCTCTGGTTCTTAATATCATCAGCCAGCTCTTTCAACCTCAATGCCTTTAACTGTCAAGAAATTAAAAAAAAATGTAAAAATAAAAAATAAATAAAGTTAAGATAGCAGAATACATATCCAATGCACCGTCTTCCATTAGCGAAAATAGTGATAAATTTATCTTCCAAAGATACCTGTGACCCATAAAAACGCATATACTTCACAGCCATAAACTAAGATTCAATATAAATTCCAAGATTTTCACTTTGCAACTAACATAGAACTAAGTACAGGTGTCCCTCTAAAATCACAAAATCGACACATTTCCCCAAGCAAGCGAACAAGTTACAAAGGAACAACGATAATCATCCAAGGCATGCTCGTTCGAGTTTAGGAGGTAAGAAATTAGAGGTAGCGAAATAGAGTCCCCGGAAAGGTCTTAATTTTTACTCATTGCTGTTAGTAAAGTGTAAAATCTAAAAATCACTTTTCAATCGCTTTGGTCCGAAAAGTGTAAACAAATTGCACTCAACTTCAAATTTTCCAAAAAAAATTATGTTGACAAGCAAATCTGAAATAACTTTTCTTTCTACTGAAACTTAAATACAAAGCAAAAGCCTGCCAAGTGCCAAGCCTTAAAAGTTAATAGACAGTCTGATTCAAGAAAACTTTTTGTAGTTTCCATTTTCTGAATTTACTTTTAATTACATAACTGCAACAGAATATAGTAAAAAATATCTCGGTTTTTTCGATACAAAACCGAAAAACATGTCACTAAAAGTGAATATACAACATTCATCAAAAATTAATAAACATCATAAAAAAGAAAAGTGATTAAACACCAAGAAAAAAGATAAAAAATTCTGAAACCAATTGTATGCCCAGTGTAACTAACTGAATGTTATGTCGCACCAATACTCCGGATTGAATGAGTGTGGTGTTCGACATGTGTTGGTAATTCATATTGAAGGCATGTCTGGTATTCAACATGTGTCATAAATTCATATTGAATATGTGTTTGGTATTCAACATGTGTCAGTAATTCGTATTGAAGGTGTGTCTAGTATTCATCATGTGTCGATATCCAATACAACACTGACACATGTGCTTATGTTCGATCAGTTACGATTTCATAAAGAGATTAATTTCCATACATTGTCGGTGTAAAAAGTTTTAGACAGTCCCACATCACAAGCAATCATGTGTTTGACTTTAAAGTGGATGTGACCAAGGACTTAATTCATATGCAGTTTTACACTTTCAGTTAATCACAATCGTCACATCAATAGAAACATTTGACTATCAACTTAAGCACCTCAAGTCACATATATGATTGGTTGTGATGGGTTGACAATATTAAACTTGGTAGACTGACAATGAATAGAAATTACACTCTACGATTAAAAGTCAAGAGAAAGGTTATGAACACTCTCTTTCCAGCACTCTATTTTAAGTTCTTAACACTCACTCATTTATTGGGTGAAATTCACGTAAGTCCCACCACTTTCTATAGGACCGATTTTCAAAGTGTAGGACCCACAATGATTTCATTCAATAAGTGTAAGAGAATAAGTGTTATAGAGAGTATTCGAAAGTGTTCCAACACTACTCGAACATCATAAGAACTCATCTTCAAAGTGTTTGACTCACAACGATTGACGATTGTAATTGATTGATAGTGTAAAAACTTTCTTTACACCAACATAGTTACTATTAGTGTCTATCAAACACTATCACAATGTCTACCTATCACTATTCGGTGTCAATGTCTATGCTTCACACTTTTCATTCATTGTTGATAGCAACCAAAGAGGAAAAAAAAAAAAGCCTTACGTGATTAAGAAGCAATTTCTCAGCCGTCTTACGAACTTTCGCCTGAGCATTCTCCCGCTGTCTCCGACGAGCAATAACAGTCCGCCGCTTCAACGCCGGCGTACCACCGTCAAAAACGAAAACCGGCTTCGTTCTAAGAAACAAAAGCTTACAAATACGACGGAAGAATCCAAGCAAATGAGCGTTACGAACCATTTCACCTTTCTCATCACGCATCGCTTTGATAAACTGTACCATCCATATACTCGCGTCTGAAAAAAGAAAAAGGAACACGATTAAGAGAGGATTGAGAGGGATTAGGGGAATTAAGGTTTTGAGGGATTTACCGACGGCGAGTGTTTTTCCGGCGAGGGTTTCGACAGAGACGCGGCGACCGACGGGGGAGAGTAGTTCCCAGAGACCGTGAACTCCCATTTCCCGGTTGAAAACGATATATTGTTGATGTCAACAAGGACAAGGGAATTGTTCAAAAAAAACACACGGACAAGGGAACTAAATATTTTGCAAGGAATTTTGTACGGAGAATCTCCAAGCCCATATTCTATTTGATACGTCTCGATACTTAGTTAGACAATGAGTGAATCATCAAATTCGTCTCTGAATTTACAATGAACAATCGGTTTTGTCTTCTAATTTGTCGAAATATCAAAATAATCCTTGAATTTAATTCCTCGTTCAATCTTTCTGGAGACCAATGTGTCAATCTGCATGTTGTGTTGTGATGTCCACATGTCATCCAGTCTTTCACGTGTGCAAGGACTATTTTTATGGAAATGTTACAAATTTCACTTTTAAATTTTCACTTTCAATTTTTTCTGTTTTCCTCTTTTACACATCCTTCCATCCTCACATCTCTCTTAATATAAGAAAATCTTATGTTGTGGAAATCCATCCTTTCTCTTTTACACATCCTTCCATCCTCACATCTCTCTTAATATAAGAAAATCTTATGTTGTGGAAATCCATCCTTTGCCCTGCCTTAAAAATCACCCACGTCTGCTTATTAAGGGGTAAAAAGAGTCCAAAATTTACTTTAACTAACTATATGAGCTCACATAACTACTATGAGGTCATCTAAGTACTGGTTTGCAAATACTTAGATAAAGTTACTCTTCTATATTGTAAATGTAATCAGTTGCAAACTACACATTTACCCATTCTCGTTTGAAAAGTACAAAGTTTACTTTTGTACAAAAGACCCTTTTCAAATGTCAGATACTCTTTTCAATCAAAAACTCTTTTTGTACTAACTTCACACTTCTCAAAAGTTTTACTATTCCATCCTACTACTAAAGCAGCTAACTCATTCAACTCATTAAGCTATTTGGAAATTTAAGCTGTCATCCAATTCTAACCTCTAAGAACATTGTTTTGAAAGAAGCATATGGCCGGTAACCCTAAACTATCATTTAGTTTTCAAATTCCAATTTTGTTTTAGTTCTCACTTCATGAAGCTTAAAGTTACCCGTTTTTGCTCTGTTTCACTCCATATCTCAAAATTGCAAATCTTAATTTTCGTTTTCAAATGTACTCTGCCGCCAAGTTTGGATTTTTTTTTAACTAACTTTACTCTACCTTCAAGATCTCATCTGATTTCCTTTTCGTTTATTTGTTTTCAGGTTGTTTTTTACGAATGGAAAGTAATACATGTTTTAAGTTGTTACTTTACTCCTATTTTGATTTCTAACTTTCTGTTATTCATATGTTCTTTTAAATATTGTTACTTTCTTTAGATGTTTGCCATGAAAATGGGTTAAAATGATGTTTTAAGTTGTTACTTTACTCCCATTTTGATTTCTGATTTGTACTTTTTTAGGTTTCAAGTTTTCATTTTTAGGTCCATGAGTTGTTACTTTGTTCAAGCTTCATACTTTATAACTTATCCTGTTTAGGGTTATGAGTTGTTACTTTCCATTCCACCACATTGTTTTCATGTTTTAAGTTTTTACTTTATTTCCATTTAGATGTGTTGAAAAGGTTTGAAGTACGTGTTTGTATGTATGGTTTTGGTTTCTTCCCTTTTGTTCAAGTTATGATTTTTTCCCTTTTTCACTTTACAGAGGAACACTGATTCTATGTTTACAGTTGGTATGCTCTTTATATGTATGGTTTCATTTGTATGTTTATTTTGTGAAAATTTCATTTAGACACCATAATGGAGAGACCATTTGAGTTTATTGGTGATATTACTGATAAGAAAGATTTCTGGAAATTGACTGTTAGAGTTAAATGTTGGTGTAAGCCCTAGAGGCCAATAGTTTATGTTAAACTTATCTTATGTATCATGAATTTTATTATTGAGTTATAATGGCACTCTTTGTTATATTTATATAATGTTAATAAAGTCCTTAGAATAGATAGTTCGTGTAATAATATATTAAGTATGACTTAATCATGAGATTACATTATCATTAAGAACGCTATTCTTAAATTGTATCCGTAGTCAAAGCTTTAATATGAATAAATGATAGTAATAAAGCGTCGAGACTATTATGTATGTAGACTGATGACCGCATCTCATGGGTCATAAATATGATATATTAAGTCTATACATAGGTATAAATATTAGTAGTAATATTTATACTGGATTGACCCACCGTAAGAATACTACATAGTAAGTTATGAAATTGTCATAAGATATTCTCAATGATAAAAGTGTATATCGCTCTTAGACATGAAACCACTATGATTACTAGATGAGTTCTCAAGTACTTTGTTGCCATTCTAACATTGTCTGTAAAAGGATAACCATAACGTTGGTTGATGGGTACTTGATGAATCATGCTGAGGGACATGAGTGTCCTAGATGGGATTTGTCCCTCCTCATATATAAGAGATATATCTTTAGGCCTATTGATGAAATATAATTGTAAAACTGCATGACTATGCCGAACTAAGTCAATATAAGATATTGGACTTATTCGTTGTTCAGTATATTTCGGAATCAAGAAAAGTAGACATTGATCTATACAAGGATGACAAAATCTATGCCTTGGGATCAATAAAGATATAGAGACAAAGGAGTACTTGTACACATGAGTATTATCATGGAAAGGTTTCGTCAGATCACTTGACATTCTTGTCACTTGGGTAGCAATGATGTGTTGCTAGATACTGCTCAATATTTATAATATTAAATATATGATTTAATATTATTGCCAACGTGACTTGAACCTATGAGGTCACACAATGATGGGTGTATTTAGTAAATAACGCTAATGAGTTAGCAAAGGACTGAATTCGTTATTGGGCTTAAGGAAGCCCAATAGTGGCTTAAGGCCTGCAAAGCATACTTAGAGTTCTATATATAGAACCATTATACAGCAACTAGAGGCAAGCTTTGATTTGCAGAAACCCTAGTTCTTTGCAGCCACCCAATTCTCTGCAACTTCTGATTCTTTGGCTAGCACCGAGTTTTAGAGGAGCACCGTTCGTGTGGACTTGCTAGAGGCTTTGCTGCTTGCTGCTTGCTTTGCTGTGATCGTGATTCCAGTTTCCAGTTTTCAGATTCCACAGCTAGAGGTAACAATCGAATCACTGATTCATGTTTGAATTCGTAATGATCTAAGGAAAGAAAATCGGAAATTTTATCCGCTGCTTGTTCTGTTAAGGATCCGATTTTCCTTCATTAAAGACAAATGGACAGTTGTGAAAGATGGGAAGGAACACTTGGAGATGGTGATTGTTGACGCTAAGGTTAGGTTACAATGCTTGAACTTAGCCATATCATGTGTTTTTTTACTAATCATAAGTATAATGGTTTTTCTGTTATTTATAGGGTAATGATATACAAGTCATTATCCCAACTGCATTCAAGTCTGTTTATGACCAAATCCTACAAGAGAACGACACCTAAAATTTGAGTAACTTTCAAGTGCTCAGTAAAGATTTGGTGTTCAAGGCATCTGAGCATAAGTTTAAGTTGAAATGGACTGGTGGGACTACTGTTGTTGATGCCAATCAACATAAAATCAACCATGCTGCCTTGAAATTCAAGACTTTTACCGATATCGTTTCTGGAAAATGGAAACCGGATATCTTAGTTCGTAAGTATTTATTACAAGTAAATTTATAATTATCACAAAATTATCAGACCAACTCTATTGAACGGTTAACTATGTTGTCAGATGTTATTGGAGTTGTTTAGGACATGGGCTATTGTCAACTCCAGGAAGGAACTGGCAAAAAACTTCAGGTTTTCACTTTGAAAGATCTGAAGTATGGAATTTGTTGTTCTATCCTAAAGTATTACTAATATATTTATATTATGCTTAAGCTTACATAAACTGTAATTAGTGTTATCTTTAATTCTTGGTTCATTTATTGTAGTGACAGCTCTCTGAATTGCACTTTGCGGGAGGATTATGCTGCTAAGTTTATTCAATTCAACAATGACAAGAAGGAGGGTGGATCTGTCATTGTCCATCTCAAGTATGGGAAAATCAAAGAAGAAGGTTCAGTTACATATACCTAAGTTATATGTTGATTTTTTTTTACTGAGATTACACTATATTGTTTTATAGTATGATGCTATTGTTATATAAACCTTCTTTTCATTTGAGTTCTCTACATTTGTTCTAAAATCCATTTGTATTATATAAGGAAGTACCCACTGAGTGTTACCAACACTTACTTTGTGACAAAGTTGTTTATTAATGATGACCTTCCTGAGATCAAAAATTTTCTCGTGAGGTCAGTCTTGTGTTAAAGTGATTAGCTTTATATGTCATTAAACTTATTTGATTGTATTAACCAAAATATAAATGTTAACGTTTACATTTTATCGTAGTTTGCCTAAGGATGAACAATCAGTCCCAGAGTACTTTGGTTTGTACACAGTCACAATCCAGCTCTCAAATTCCAACTGAAAATGAACTACTATCTAATTCAATGATTTTACCATTGTATGAAATCGTTGGGCTTGACCATGTTAAAGTTATCAGATATTACAATATTCTACTGATGGTTTTATTGAGTCAACTTTCAATAATTTAATGTTAAAGAGTATATACAAGGTTTTGATTATTGGATTTTGATTTTTTCAGATTACATTTTGTGTTACTGTTGGCACAATTGAGAAGGTTAACTCAACAAAGCATGGATGGTACTATCTGTAACATCCTGTTTTCCCAACACAAAAATTTCTTAAATATAAATAAGAGTTTAACAACTTTAAACGGAATGCTACACTTCTTAAAAATTCATAAACTGAATAAATAACAATTTATTATTCTAAATCATTTAACATAAGTAATTCAAAACTTCGCAGCGGAGTTGGTTCATTCAACATAAAAAGTCTTTGGCACGCAGGCCTTATTATAAAAGTCTCATAAATCATAGTCATCAGTGTTCATCAAAGCTTCATACAATAATATGCAAAGGAATAGAAAACAATGACAAAATTCCCATACGTATCAGAGCATCCTAAACGACACGGCGGAGATTACTCTCATCAACAACTAATCCTGGTTATCTGTACGTTACCCACGTAAGGGCAACATTCAAACATGAGGGGTGAAATTTCTCAAACAATAATACTAAACATATAAATCATATAAAATACATTCAATAACTTAAACATCTTATAATTCATTAATCATATCTAATAACTTAAACTTCCTTAACTAGTGTCATTATTCTTCCTACATTAGTCATATACTTCACCAAATAACCTCAATTATTAATCATAAAACGTCATCACATGTCATCAAATAATAGTCACAAACACCTTATCATAATCACATAACATCTTATCATAAATCAGATAACATCTAACATCAATAACAATCATAAGCATCAACATGTAATTCACATAAGTATCATTATCAAAACATAGCATTTATCGAAAACAACTTCATAAGCAAGTTCATAATCAACTTCATAAACAAACATCATCATTAAATCATAATCATTGAATCACAATCAAACGTCAAAATCAAACCTCACATAACTCGACAATGCAACTCAATTCGACTATGCAACGCATAACATCCCAATTCATCTTAGCATCTTAACAACTTGACAACTCGACAACTTCACATCTTAAATCATCTTAAAAAAAACCCTTGATATGCAAATGCATTTGGTACCTATACAGAGCATCAAGCTCCCAACCGACTTATATGAGCATAAATAGGCTGTTCAGGGCATCAAGCCCCCAACATAGTGAGCAAAAGCTCCAGGGCATCGAGCCCTCACCCATCGTGTGAATGACTAAGCATTCCAAGGCATCAAGCCCTCAACCAACTTATATGAGTATGCAATGGACTCAGCTTTCTACAACTTAGACAACTTTATGAACATCTCTCATACTTCCATTAATGTGGACAACTTCTTAGATATTTACAACTTAGACCGACTTATACATCTTCACTAAGATTCAACAGCAACATAGACAGCATATGGACGGTTTACAACATATTATCATCAATGAATGTATCACATTAACTTAAAACATCACAAGTATTCACTTAATGTATTTATAACAACGCCACTTTACTTATAACATTAATTAAGGTTCAACAGCAACAAACAGCGACAAATACAGCATATAACATTGCTTGAATATTATATCATCATTAAAGAAATGAATCATATCAACTTAATCGTCAAAAAGAATCACATAAAACATATTTATCAATATCACATTAATCACAATCTATACCATATTAGTTTGGTTTTCTGGACAGCTTCTAATGTCCTAAACAATCTTTATCTTACTTCTAGGATCAAATCATAATTATTAAGGCACTCAAAACCATCTAAAACTTGGCCTAAAACATCTAAATGCAACATCATGATTTCTGCCGGTTTGCTCGCCATTGCGGGCGATTTGCTCGCCATTGTGAGAGGCTTCTGGTCTTACTCGCCATTGCGAGTGGGTTTGCTCGCCATTGCGAGTGATGAAGATCATCACTCGCCATTGCGAGTACGTCTGCTCGCCGTTGGGACCAATGAATGTCAGTACGGCCAGAATCCTAAAAATCTCAACTTTTCATCTACTCTGATGTTTTTAACCATCAAACTACTTCTAATAACATTCCTATGGGATATCTAAGGTCTGTTCATAATTCTCTCATCAATTCTACAGTTTTTCATCATCTAATCATCAAAATCGCTCATAACCCTAATCCTCTTAATCTCACAAATTCTCCCCAACTTGTTAGATGTAATCTAATGATTTAACAACTTAATATTAATGCAAGATAGTCTTACCCTCATCTTAATTTTGCAGAAATCGCAGCTCTCTCTTCTTCTCTTCTTTTCTTGACTTTTCTCCTCTTTTCCTCCAAGACTGAACGTATGTTATAAACTATTCTCTCAACCTAGCTTCCTCTATTTATATCCTTTCTATTCTTTCTAAATCTATTTGGGCCCAACAACTTATTCTTCTTTCTATTCTAACCCCCAATTCTACTTACACTAATAATTCTCATATTCTAAATAATAGAATAATGACACATAATAAAATACTAACACCTCATCTAAATAATTAAATCACATAAATAAATTCTAACTTAATAAAAATAATTAAATAAAAGGAGGGCGTTACAACTCTCCCCAACTTAAAAGAATTTCGTCCTCGAAATTCAAGCACAATAGAAAATAAATTTAGTCATTACTTCTTCAAACAAAACACAAAAACCTCATCAAGTTAGTCAGTTAAACATGATCATATAAAAAACATAACTACTAACTAGAAAACATGACGACACGACACAACGACTCATCTACTTGGCCGGACGGACCGACCTGCTCTGATACCAATTGTAACACCCCGTTTTCCCAACACAAAAATTTCTTAAATATAAATCAGAGTTTAACAACTTTAAACGGAATGCTACACTTCTTAAAAATTCATAAACTGAATAAATAACAATTTATTCTTCTAAATCATATAACATAAGTAATTCAAAACTTCGCAGCAGAGTTGGTTCATTCAACATAAAAAGTCTTTGGCATGCATGCCTTATTATAAAAGTCTAATAAATCATAGTCATCAGTGTCCATCAAAGCTTCATAAAATAATACGCAAAGGAATAGAAAACAATGACAAAATTCACATCCCCGTTACGTATCAGAGCATCCTAAACGACACGACGGAGATTACTCACATCAACAGCTAATCCTAGTTATCTGCACGTTACCAACGTAAGGGCAACATTCAAACAGGAGGGGTGAGATTTCTCAAACAATAATATTAAACATATAAATCATATAAAGTACATTCAACAACTTAAACATTTTATAATTCATTAATCATATCTAATAACTTAAACTTCCTTAACTAGTGTCATTATTCTTCCTACATTGGTCATATACTTCACCAAATAACCTCAATTATTAATCATAAAATGTCATCACATGTCATCAAATAATAGTCACAAACACCTTATCATAATCACATAACATCTTATCATAAATCAAATAACATCTAACATCAATAACAATCATAAGCATCAACATGTAATTCACATAAGTATCATTATCAAAACATAGTATTTATCGAAAACAACTTCATAAGCAAGTTCACAATCAACTTCATAAACAAACATCATCATTAAATCATAATCATCGAATCACAATCAAACGTCAACATCAAACCTCACTTAACTCGACAATGCGACTCAACTCGACTATGCAACTCATAACATCTCAATTCATCTTAGCATCTTAACAACTCGACAACTCGACAACTTCACATCTCAAATCATCTTTAAAAAAAACTCTTGATATGCAAATGCATTTGGTATCAATACAGAGCATCAAGATCCCAACCGACTTATATGAGCGTAAATAGGCTCTTCAGGACATCAATCCCCCAACATAGTGAGCAATAGCTCCAGGCATCGAGCCCTCACCCGTTGTGTGAATGACTAAGCATTCCAGGGCATCAAGTATCTGCAATATATTCATGGGTTCCTGCATATTACCAACTTTGTAGAATTCCATCATTTGGTTGAGGTATCTGCAATATAATAGATAACTTTCTTATACATCTTACTATGATTTACAACATCTTACAAGTTTTATCCTCATGAGATCATATATTTTCACAAACGTAAATAGGTTGTTTATGATACTATCTTATTATTCTAATATACATTTGTCAGTTTCACTTATACAATATAATCATTATCCTCATTTACTGTATATAGTTTAATGTAACTCACTTAATAAGAAGATGAGAAGTTTCTTAATGATTCCATATGCCATGATTTAGCATATTGTACTTTATTAGTGTAGATTATGTTCAATCTACATGAACAATAACTTCATTTTGTTTTAATGGAAACAATGGAGACACGTATCTTTGAGTCTGATATTTTTTTCTTATAATTATAGAGGCCGTGGATAAAAACAAAGAATCAACAGACAGTAAAGTTAACAAGGCAAGGCAGAAAAGAATTTTAACGTTGCAGAATAAGAAGTTGTCAAAAATACCTTCTACATCCCAACCACTATCATATATTACTGCTGCTACCCTTAATAGAAAGCTTACCAAGTTAGGTAATAATCTTCAACCATGTTCTAAGATTCCCAGTAATGTTGTACCTGCTTCAAGATCCCAAAACAGGTATGTTGGGGTAACAAATGCGCTTCAAACTTCTTCCACCTGTTCTGACATTGGTATCAAGCGTAATGCTCAGTGTATTGCAAATACCTCAAAAGATCAAATGGTTAAGAGAAAAGCTCAGTCGTCCAACAATCAACCTGTTTTAACACCTCTAACTGTTAATACACATTCCACACTGACCAAACAAACTACCACACAAGCTAAGAGTCCAACCAGTTCTCAATCAAATGCTACTAACTATAACAGTTTTCAAGCTTCAATTCTATTAATAAACCATCTAATCTAATTGAAAGAAGACCTCTACCTGGTATTAATCTCCTTGATAGGTTTGCTGAAACTATTACTTCTGATCCAATAGCTTCCCATTATTCCAAACCAGGATTAAAATCCAATAATGCCTCATATACTCGTAGCAAGTCCTTGATGGGATAAACCGCAAGTGCACGGTTTACCGATGTAGTAATGAAAAGATATCGTTCCGACAGGGAGTTATGAATTCAATTAACTTTAAATAATGATTATATGAAAGTTTAAAAGGTAGAAAGTTGTATTTTTGTTTAATTAAAAGAAAATAACAAAAGTAAAATAAAAGAGCCTTGGGATTATTGGTTCATCATAATGACGAATCCTTCACAAACAAACCCTTAAACTTATAACTTTACGTTAGATCTAATTTCTAAAGACAAGTTTATCTTTGACCTATCACATCTCCTTTCGGTCTCAGTGAGTGTGTTCCTTCAACAACCACGTCTATTCTCATGGGTGATTGCCTTTGGAATCCTTGAAGCTCGAAACTTTATGTGTCTCAAGGTTTGCTAGATTATTTTCATGTTTCGCAATTCTTGTCTAAATTCACTTGTTCGAATATCAAAACTCCACTTTCGTTTTATGAATTGATATTTGGGATAATGAATTAACAATTATCAAACCCTCCACTTTCGCTTCTACAGTTTGATAATGGTTAATTCATGTTAAAACGGTGAATTTAGATTAGAAATTAACATAAAATTAAGGTTTAAGGCTTGGTTTGATTAGGATTATGTCTTTAGACTTATCCAACAATCCCAAGACAAGAAGAATCTACTCATTAACGTTCATTGTAGACATAAAAGACAGGTAGGCGGCAAAAATCACTGGGGGTAAGCATTACATTAATCATAATCAACATAAATAGACATAAGCATTCAAGGATTCATGCATAACACATATACATAACTATCCCTCATAGAATACTAGCATCACATGATTATTATCCCCTATTACTTGCACCTCAAGCTATCACATTATTATCATAGCATAACAGACATATTTAATCTTTAATCAAGTCATCGACAAGAGTTCATCATTTATCAACATCAATCAATGAAAATATTTCTCACCTCATTACTCATCTAGCATTCTTAACTCAACAAGTACAATTCATCATTTCAAAGAAATCACCACATCATGTATATATACATATACAATTCTCACCAAATTACTATTACCAAAATAATTATCATCAAATAGATTCACCAAGTGTATAAGCACAAGCAAGTAAGACATGCAATTATAGCATAATTCGATTATTCACAACCATCAACAAAGTCCACCAATGTACATATACACCTATCCACATATAAAGCACAACATTCAACAAATTTCACCAATGCACAAATTCACCAAGTCACATATTCAACTATGACATAATTCGTCAACCAGTCAATTCCAAATGTCATAAGTATGTATTCATCAAACCACTTATCATCAACAATCATCATTCACATGCAACAATTAAGACTCATGCCAAAATGATTTGCGCCTAAACTCGACACATATATGCATGTGGTATCGTAACAACAGTCATTAGATGCCAACCACACATCTATGTAAGAGTACACCTCCTCTTATAACAACTATGTAAAAGTACACCTCCTTTTACATTTCAACATATGACTCAATATGATATGATGCATGGACATATAACAGCGACCCGATAATGCACAACAACTACCAACGACAATGTAAAAGTACACCTCCAACTACATTGACTATCTCAACAACAATTGCATTAACAAGTATACATGTCCACATGTTCAACAAATCATCTTTCAAATGAGAGTCATCATCACATACATTGACATCAACTTACACAACATATCACAACAATCCATATACTCCTCATAAACCAAGTAAGATGGAACAACACAACATTTCATGATAAACATCATATTCCTTCAACAACCATCCACATATCCTCAATTAATCATATGAAACTAATCATGAAAGATTTATAAGGCAATTGGTTCAAAGGAACCATTTTCAACAAAGTTCGTCTATCTTTCTATCATTTTCAAATAATTGAAGTTAATGAACTAAAACCAATTAACAAGATTCAATGCCTCAACTAAGTATACCTTTCAACTACATATACATGCAGTAGAGCATACCTTGACGTTTCACCGGCTAAACATGACGAATTCATGAAAATCACAAAGTTCGTCTTTATTATTCATTTTTCCAAAAGAATGCTATTTTCAAAGGAAAACATGTCAAGACTTGATGAAACCAATCACAACCATTTTTAGAAGTCTTAAAAATATTATACAACCTTAATCCTACTTCAATTTCACGAGAAAAACGAGTTTTCGAAAAAATCGACGTTTGAACCATTTTTCAAAAGTTTAAGTTCAATCCACAAAACCAAGTCCAATTCGATTCAAACGATGTTCCAGTAGGATTAGGTGTATAAACAGAGGATAAACAAGTCCAAAGAAACATTTTAAAAAGATCGGATTGGTCCACAAGTGCACAAAACGAAAAATCAAGAGTGGTTGAACCTGTGCAGGTTCGCTTGAGCGAAGGTCCGGTTCGCTTAAGCGAACTGAAGTCAGAACCTACATGTTGGTTCGCTTACGTGTTCGCTTGGCGTTCGCTTAAGTGAACCTTCATAGTTCTGCCGCAAAAATGTTACGGGTTCCAATCCTTTTCACCCCAAAATCCCAATTTTGATCATTTCAAACCCCAAAACTTAATCCCAAAGATGTTTATAGGTCATATATGCTTCAAAACACTTAAACATGCATAAGTTTTTAGATTAAAACATCAATTCATCAAAATTTACGAATTCACCAAAACTTTTTCAACTTTCAACAACAACGACAATTTCATCATCAATTCACCAAATTCATGATACCCAATGTATCAATTCAACAACAACACATCTAACAACAACAACAACAACAACAACAACAACATATGGTCATGAATCTATCCACAAATCAACAACCACAACATCATTCATCCTCAATTTCACTCAAGAACATGTCATATACAAATAAACTCATTTTGACATACAAATTCAACAACAACTACACAATTACCATCCAATTCATGTACATAATCATGTCATCAACATTAAGCACGAATTTCTACATCTAAAATCAAATTGACCACTTAACCACAATTATGCAAAGAATTTTGGGTAGAAATTAAACTACTAGATTATGAATAAAGCCTAACTCCCTTACCTTAATTCTTCAAAATCAACTCTAAGGCTTGACTTTAGCTCCCAAAGCTTGAATCTCTAGCTCCTTCTAGCCTCATCTAGATCTCCTCTTCAACCCTTATCTTCTCTCTATCTCTATCTCTTCCCAATTGTGAAAAATGTTGGTAAAACCCTATTCTCTCTACCAACTAGAGTTTATATAGGTTCCACCTAAATGGGCTCAACTCACAATGCCTTAATGGGCCTAACCCATTACTATTCTAACCCAAAATGTTACTTCTCACTTAACGGTAAAAATGTAATACTAACGGTCACTTACCGGTAAATAAATAATTACTACACTCTTTCCAGCAACGTAGTAAAATAACACTAATCTCACTAAACACTAAAAATAATCCTCAACAAAATTACAAAATTACCCTTATTCTCAAAATGACCAAAATACCCCTAAGTCCAAAATGACTAAAATACCCTTCTAACACCGAATTCTACAATTTCAACCAAAAGTACACACAGAGGCAATTAATCACATAAGAGCACATATAACACACATAAATAAATAATAAAATAAATCTAGTGAAAAATCGGGCTGTTACAGAGGTTATGGAGGTTTAGAGATAGAAGTGGAGGGATGAAATAGGTTGTGTTGTTTGAATGAGGGAGAAAAGGGGAAAAAATAAGTTTTAGGAGGGGAGGGGACAGGCACGGCCGTGCCACATTTGGCACGGGCCGTGCCAAGCTTCTGGAAAATGAGGATTGAGTGTGGCAAGGTCAGGCACGACCGTGCCAATGCAGGCACGATACATGCCAAGGTTCTGGTCATCCTAGGCTCGATTTTTTTTTCGTTTTCTTGAATCATGCTTCGACAATTACCTACAAAATAAAATAAAATAACAAAAAACAAACAAAATAAAAGCAATAAAACTCGTGGTTTGCCTCCCACGAAGCGCTCGTTTAAAGTCATTAGCTTGATAATCAAAAGGTTTCTCTATCCTATGCCCAATCTCTCACTAAGGGACAATGACATCAAACTAACATTCTCCCCCAAATCACACATGGCTCTTTCGATAATCTCGGATCCTATGACACATGGTATGGAAAAATTCCCTAGATCCTGAAGTTTAGATGGCAATTTGTTGTGAATGTTTTCAATAAATATCCTAAACTGCTCATCTAACTTGGACTCATCAAACCCTTGTGGAAAAGGAATTTTTGACTCATATGGTGGTGATATGTTAGGCTTTTCACTCTCTACTACAACCTCAATTTTCTTGGTTTCCACAACGGGGTCTTCTAATTGCTTATCATCCCTAGGTGTAATAGCATTTATCGGGCCTTTGGGGTTGATTTCAGTTTGACTCATAAGGACTCCGGAGGGTTGAGAGGGAGGGGCTACTTGTTGGGCTACTTGAGGGATCTGAGTCTCTAGCATTATGTTGTTAGTAAAAAGAGAATCCACTTTTGCAGAAAGCCTATCGAGAGAGTCACTCAAAATTCTAGCTTTGATTTTAAATTCTTGGTTATGCCTTATGTTATCTAATTCAAGATTTTCTAGCATAAGTTCCAAGCCGGATTTTTGAGGGACTCCTTGGTTGTTTACAAAACAGGGTGGTGTTGTTTGTTGTCCAAAAAGATTTTGAGGGGTTTGAAAAAAAAATTTGGTTTTGTAAACCCTTGATTATATTGAGCATAGTTTACTTGCTCAAGACTTCTAACAACACTACCTAGTTGGCAATCAATGCCAATATGGCCAAATACACCAGAAACTTCACAAGGAGGTGATACAGGGGAAAAAATCCATTGATAAAGGTTTTATATATATATTGGTCTAACCACTATTAAAAAGTTAATCAAATTACAATAACTCCCCAGCAACGGCGCCAAAAACTTGATGGGATAAACCGCAAGTGCACGGTTTACCGATGTAGTAATAAAAAGATATTGTTCCGACAGAGAGTTATGAATTCACTTAACTTTAAATAATGATTAGATGAAAGTTTAAAAGGTAGAAAGTTGTATTTTTGTTTAATTAAAAGAAAATAACAAAAGTAAAATAAAAGAGCCTTGGGATTATTGGTTCATCATAATGACAAATCCTTCATAAACAAACCCTTAAACTTATAACTTTACGTTAGATCTAATTTCTAAAGACAAGTTTCTCTTTGACCTATCACATATCCTTTCGGTCTCAGTGAATGTGTTCCTCCAACAACCACGCCTATTTTCATGGGTGATTGCCTTTGGAATCCTTGAAGCTCAAAACTTTATGTGTCTCAAGGTTTGCAAGACTATTTTCATGTTTCACAATCCTTGTCTAAATTCACTTGTTCAAATATCAAAACTCCATTTTCATTTTATGAATTGATATTTGGGATAATGAATTAACAATTATCAAACCCTCCACTTTTGCTTCTACAGTTTGATAATGGTTAATTCATGTTAAAATGGTGAATTTAGATTAGAAATTAGGGTTACATAAAATTAAGGTTTAAGACTTGGTTTGATTAGGATTGTCATTAGACTTATCCAACAATCCTAAGACAAGAAGAATCTACTCACTAACATTCATTGTAGACTTGGAAGAGAAGAAGAAGAACAGAAAAACAAATAACAATAAAGTAAAAGTGAACTTTTATTACAAGAACAAAAGATGATTTGTAGTGATAGCTAGCTACTCTATTTATAGTTTACATTCGACTTAAAATCTAAGCAACTACAAGGGCTTTTTGGTAAAACTAAAATTGAGTAGCTTAAGTCCTAAGCAAAAGCAGCAAAAGGCAAATAGGGGGTGTGTCAAGCTTCTATTGGTTGGCTTCATATTCTTGTATCAAATCTTCATATTTGGTGAAGGATCTTCAAATTCTTTGCACAAGATATTTTTGTATGAGATCTTCATATTTTTGGCATGAATTCTTGCATAATATATTTTTATATGAGATTTTCATATTTTTGGCATGAATCAGCTCCAATTCTCCTTTCTTTTGCTCCAAGACTCCATCTTTCAAATATTTGTTCCTAAAATAAAATAACTTGCAATTGAAGTAAAATAGTTCTAGAAGGAAATAAAAACATATTAAATCTAAATAAAATAAACTTAAATATTAATTAAAAGACACTAATTAATAACTAACTATTGACTCATCAGTCCTCTTAGATCACAAAAAACCTTGAAGGTTCTTCCATGTCTCCTGATATTGGTAGCAAGCGTCGTGCATATTCTATCCTAACTCAAGCAAAAGATAAAATGATTGAGACAATAGCTCAGCCATCAACACAATCAACTTGTACCAACACCTCTTGCTGATATTACAATTCAACACTTACCAAGCCTACTACTAGAAAATCTAAGAGACTTGTCCATTATCGATCTAATGCTACAAACCATACAATGTTTTCTACCTTGAATTCTATTGTAAAACCATCTAATCAAAAAATAGATCGAGTGAATTCTGGTATTAATCTACTTCATACCTTTTCTACAACTACTCTACCTGATCCTCAAACATCTAATGCCTCTCAAATTGGTATCAAGCGTAATGTTGAGTCATCTGGGAATGACACCAATACTGGGATTACAAATCATATGAGTGTTTGAAGAGCAGAGCCATTCTAGCATCAACAATTGAGGTTGTTGATCAAATCAATGACTACGTTCTCGGACTAATGCCAGGTATACATATCTAATATCAATTTAATAACTATATCTTGGCTGCATTATATAACCATAGTATTAATAACTTAAATACTTTATTTGTATATGTAGGTGACGAAAAAATCTAGTATAGTGCTAATACAATAGATAGATTCGAGATTAATGATAATAGAATTATTGATGTGCTAACACCAGAATTTCTTAGTACCCTTCGTACTTATGGACTTCCAAATCACCAAATTAAATTAAAGATAGGTAGTCCAATTATACTTTTAAGGAACATAGATCAGTCTGAAGGATTATGCAATGGAACAAGATTGATTGTAACCAAGATGGCAACTCATGTCCTAGAAGCTAAAGTTATGGGTGGCAAACATCATGGTAATATCACTTATATTCCACGGATGGATATGTCTCCTTCTCAATCTCCATGGCCATTCAAACTTAGTAGGAGACAGTTTCCAATTGTTGCTTCATATGCAATGACAATTAACAAATCACAAGGCCAATTACTTGATTGGGTTGGGTTATATCTACCAAAAGATGTTTTCAGTCATGGTCAAATTTATGTGGCAATATTTAGAGTCACAAGCAAAAAGGGAATCAAGATATTGATACATGATGTAAACAAACATCCGAAAGAGATCACAACAAATGTGGTCTATAAAGAAGTTTTTCAAAATGTTTGACAAGTAAGTTTTTAAAAGTTATTATCACAAGGTGAATTACTGCACTGAATTTTAATTATCACAAGGTTAATTATCAGAAAGTTATTATAGTAACTATAATATAGTACTAAATTACCAAACTAATGATAAGATATCTTTTATATTCAATGCAGGTTACCATACAAATTCAGATGAACTTTTTGCTGTATCATTTTCATCGGTTATTGAAGATCTACAGTGACCTCAACTTTTTGCACTATCTACTTCATTTGGAATTAATATGTTTTGTAAACTACATGTGTGTTATATTTGATAAACCAACTGGGTTTTACGTTTTGTAAAATTATTACTGCTATGAACATGTTAATCTGATCTTGATATGACCATACTTTTATATCATATCTGTTTTATATAACTATCTTCAGAAGCCTGTACTTTAGTTATTACTATATTTCCAACTTAATTTTATGCTGTTAATTGTCAAACAAATCTTTGAATTGAATAACACATTTTAGATATATAGAACAGTTAATAAATGATACCATGTACAACATTATGTAAACCTTCTACAACTTCTAGGAAATATAAGCAAATCAAAATACCTGGAATTGTTTGACCGAATGTAAGATGTAATTGCATCTTCAGCCTACATTCTTCAAGACCTTGTCCTGTTTTTATCAAAGAGTTGCTTATACTAACACTGAAACAATTCAGAAATCTTTAAATTTGGATGTTGGACCAAGAGCAAATAATGCAAATTTCACTTTACTATTCATTACAATAATACTAGCTGATAGATCAAATCAAGTAATGAATCTACCTTGAAGAATCAAACAAAAATTAAAGACAGGGACATCATATAGCAGTACTGCAAAGATTACTGATTCAATTGCAGTAAAGGAACAATGTTTATTCCTTTTTTATCATTCTAATTTCTTAGTCATTTTTCCTTTACTACATTTTAATCAAAATCTTTTATATTATATATCACTCTTATACTATACGAATTAACTATTGTGTGCAATTTAATTGCACATGTGTTTTTTGGGTCACATTTATAAACAACTTATTTTTCCTTTTAATGGTTAAAATCGAAATTTTATATAGAAAACTTATCATGTACATAAAAAAAATTGCTTATAAATGTCACCAAAGAATAGTATAAATGATGACTTCTTCAAAGTTATTCAAATATTTCAATTTACCATTGCTCTTAGACATGGCACACCTAACATGCTTTCTTTGTATTCCACTCAACCCAATGCATGGTCTGTTTTTTTTTTTTTTTTGTCATATACCAAAGCCTTTGTCTTATTAAAGTCTAACCATGTGAATAAAGCTACTTTTTACTAAGCATGTTGCCATATGAATCAGTTGACAATACATGACTGCCATTGCTCACACACTTTCATATATCAATGGTCAATTTTTCAACAATATCATTTATACCCTTCAACCAACTTAATTGCATTCATTTATAATTTTATAGGTGCAACGTTTAATAAACCCATTTTTATAACTACGTAGGTTGACATGGTATTAAATTACATCAACTTCTTGGTACTACAAATTTTAACATTGGTTCACAAACTATCACATTAACATGTTAACATAGCAAGTTTTTTTTAACCTAATAATTGTTTCTAAATCAACATTTTTATGAAACAATGGATATTCAAATATTTCGAAACATATGGTTTAATGGTATCATTCACACCTTTTTTATTTCTTCTACATATATCATAAATTTTTTAAATCTTTATCGTCAAAATTAGTAAAATGAAGAGGTTAAAATAGGTTATACAATATAATAACTAAATTACAAAGCCTATGCAAATTCAAATCCCACTGCTTACCATTTTCATGAGCCCATTTATTGACCCGGTCCAAGCATATATGTTATGTGTTAAAAATTTACAAATATTGATATTTCAATTCAAAATATACTTAACTTATTAATGCAAGTTCGACCTGAATTAAATAACAGCCCCCCGACGGACCCGTGCGTTAGCACGGGTATCTTACTAGTTTCATTCAGAAATATCAAACTAGTCCCTGACTCTTCTCCTTTCCACTAAAACCTTCACCATCTTCATCTTCATCTCTCAAAAATCATCATCATCTTCATTGATCAACGTTGGAAAAGATGCCGTTTTGAAGGAAGATTTTGTCGTCAGTAAAGGTAAAGTCGTGCATGTTCGTTTTTGTAACGCCCACTTTTTCATAATTATTATTTAATTGATTTATTACTTTTTATTAGAATATTATATGAATTATTATATATTTATATTGGTGGAGTATATGTTAACAGTTGATATTATAAGTATTAGTATCATTATTATGTGGGGGAGGAGTATTATTATTAGAAATAATTAATTATTAGGGAAGAGAGTAGTTTTTAGGGAGAAGAGCAATTAGAGAAGGATTAAAAGTCAGTTAGAGAGAAAGAAAAATAACAACGCGTACAATTGGAAAAAGAGGAGAAAAGAGGAGAAGTCAGAGAGAACCCTAAGAACGAAGAACGCGGCTGTTGGATTTCAGAAAAATAATCTAAGGTAAGGGTGATACTAACTCTCATTAGTATCAAGTTTCAATTCATGAAATTCAATCAATTGTGGTAGTTTCAAGAATTTGGGAATTAGGTAAGGAATCCTTAAAAACGGATGAATTAAGAGACCTTTGGTGTAATGTGATGTAGAAAGATGTTAATTAGTCATAGAAAACGTTTAGATGTTGATTCCTGATGATTTAGAGGCTTGGGTAGTGAAATTGGATTACTGAGGTGTGAGAACAGAAACCTGTGACAGTCCTGTCTGTCATCGCCGCCATTGCGAGTGATTCAACTCGCCATTGCGAGTAACTCCCAACTCGCCACTGCGAGTAACCTAGCTCGCCATTGCGAGTAAAACCTGAACTCGCCATTGCGAGTGTTTCTGTGCGCCATTGCGATCTCCCCTGATGAGCTCGCCATTGCGAGTTGTGTAGCTTGCCATTGCGAGTTAGTGCAGTACAGACCTACTATTTCGCAAATTCTTGTAGTTTTGACTTGTTTCTATGATGGGATAGGTTCTGATAAATAAATTAAAGTTGTTGTTGATTTAATTGTTGTTCCAGTAAGTGCTGTTTTGATATGATGCATTCTTGTGAATATTTGTTGATGAATTTGACATTAAAGATGATGTTGTTGCATTAGAGTTGTGTCCTTGCATAGCCAGAGATGGGGGCTTAATGCCTGACAGGTCCCTTATGACCTTAGAGATGGGGGATTAATGCCCGACAGGTCCAAATATGACCTTAGAAAAGGGGGCTTAATGCCCTGGTGGTACCACATGTATATTGAAGTTGTTTAAGAAGTTGTTGTTTAAGATGAGGAGTTGTTGTTGCATTGTAGAGTCGACATAACATAATATAAATGATGATTGCTGAGATGTTGTTGCTGTTTGATGATGTTGTTGCTGATCTAACATTAAAAGATGATATAATTGATGCTATATAAAGATGAAAATATATTTGTTGATGTTTATGATGTTGCTGTTTGCCTTAACTTTATTAAATAATGTAAAATGATGTACCAATGTTAAGTATGTGCTGTTGATTATCTTTTATGAATTATCACTTGCTATTAATGAATGTGAAATCTCACCCCTTCTGTTTGAATGTTGCCCATACGTTGGTAACGTGCAG
The DNA here is from genome assembly GCF_051527215.1 of Medicago sativa. Taxonomy (NCBI): domain Eukaryota; kingdom Viridiplantae; phylum Streptophyta; class Magnoliopsida; order Fabales; family Fabaceae; genus Medicago; species Medicago sativa. Next base: position 30,394,201 of record NC_140755.1, on the reverse strand, counting down.
ATAACCAGGACTAGCTGTTGTTGTGAGTAATCTCCGCCGTGTCGTCTAGGATGCTCTGATACGTAACGGGATGGGGATTGTCTGATGCTTTGTTTTCCTTGTTACGTATTCCTTTTTAATAATGCTGAAGTATTTTATGAAGACTATTTAAGATGTTAAGTTGTGGCCTTTAGTGCCAAGAATTTTATGAGAGGATGTAAACTAAATTCCGCTGCATTTGATTATTGAATTTCATAAAGACAGGTTGCTTTAATAAATAGTATTTTCTATCACTATAATTGTTGGAAATGTTGTATTGATGAATGTGATGCTTCGTTTATGATGATAAACTCTAATATTTTTTTATGAAATTTTTAATTTGGGAAAACGGGGTGTTATAATTGTTATTAGAGCAGGTCGGTCCGTCCGACCAAGTAGTTGAGTCAAGTTGTGTCGTTTAACAGTTAGGATACCATCATTATGTTATTATAATTGTTGTATGTTGTGCAGAGAACTCTAAGAACCAAGAACGCAGCTGTTGGATTTCAGAAAAATAATCTAAGGTAAGGGTGAGACTAACACTCATTAGTATCAAGTTTCAATTCATGAAATTCAATCAATTGTGGTAGTTTTAAGAATTTGGGAATTAGGTAAGGAATCCTTAAAAATGGATGAATTAAGAGAACGTTGGTGTAATGTGATGTTGAAAGATGTTAATTAGTCATAGAAAACATTTAGATGTTGATTCATGATGATTCAGAGGCTTGGGTAGTGAAATTGGATGACTGAGGTGTGAGAATAGAAACATGCGACATACCTGTCTGTCATCGCTCGCCATTGCGAGTGATTCAACTCGCCATTGCAAGTAACTCCCAACTCGCCACTGCGAGTAACCTAGCTCACCATTACGAGTAAAACCTGAACTCGCCATTGCGAGTGTTTCTGTGCGCCATTGCGAGCTCCCCTGTTGAGCTCGCCATTGCGAGTTGTGTAGCTAGCCATTGTGAGTTAGTGCAGTACAGACCTGTTGTTTTGCAAATTCTTGCAGTTTTGACTCTTTTCTATGATGGGATAGGTTTTGATGAATAAATGAAAGTTATTGTTGATTTAATTGTTGTTCCAGTAAGTGCTGTTTCGATATGATGCATTGTTGTGAATATTTGTTGATGAGTTTGACATAGAGTTGTGTCGTTGCATAGTCAAAGATGGGGGCTTAATGCCTGACAGGTCCCTTATGACCTTAGAGATGAGGGCTTAATGCCCGACAGGTCCAAATATGACCTTAGAGAAGGGGGCTTAATGCCCTGGTGGTACCACATGCATATTGAAGTTGTTTAAGAAGTTGTTGTTTAAGATGAGGAGTTGTTGTTGCATTGTAGAGTCGACATAACATAATATAAATGATGATTGCTGAGATGTTATTGTTGTTTGATGATGTTGTTGATGATCTAACATTAAAAGATGATGTAATTGATGCTATATATAGATGAAAATATATTTGTTGATGTTTATGATGTTGCTGGTTGCCTTAACTTTATTAAATAATGTTAAATGATGATACTAATGTTAAGTATGTGTTGTTGATTATCTTTTATGAATTATCACTTGCTATTAATGAATGTGAAATCTCACCCATTTTGTTTGAATGATGCCAATACATTGGTAACGTGCAGATAACCAGGACTAGCTGTTGTTGTGAGTAATCTCCGCCATGTCGTCTAGGATGCTCTGATACGTAATGGGATGGGGATTGTATGATGCTTTGTTTTCCTTGTTACGTATTCCTTTTTAATAATGCTGAAATATTTTATGAAGACTATTTAAGATGTTAAGTTGTGGCCTTTAGTGCCAAGAATTTTATGAGAGGATGTAAACTAAATTCCGCTGCATTTGATTATTGAATTTCATAAAGACAGGTTGCTTTAATAAATAGTATTTTCTATCACTATAATTGTTGGAAATGTTGTATTGATGAATGTGATGCTCCGTTTATGATGATAAACTCTGATATTTTTTATGAAATTTTTAATTTGGGAAAACAGGGTGTTACAATTTTCCATTCACTCCTTTTTGTTTTCTCTGATTTTTGTGACTATTTTTTTATTTTCGTTTTCATTTTTTATCCATTCGTTTTCATGTTTAAACTTCGTTTGATGTTTTCTTTGTTGTTTTTTGTGACTGGTGTGTTTTTGTGACCGTTTTTATTATTATTCATTGTAGGATTTTCAGTTTAAGGCTTAAAATTTTGATGTTTTTCTGGTTGGCTACTAAAATTCATGAACATAAGATAAGTAATGAAGGGAATTATTGGTTGATTAACACAATTTCTAAAATTGGTATCTTTCCTATGCTAGGGAATTCTGATTTGCATTTTGTTGTTGTTTTATTTGTGATTATGACTAATGTTGCCAAAATCTGTAGAGCGAGATGAGTATCGGAGGCTTCAATATGTTGATGGTGAATTTTGTGTTTGGTAAAAAGTGGATGTAGATGAGTTATGTTTGTGGGACATTGAAAAGATGGTGAAACATTGCAGAGGTTGCTTCAAGGTATCTAAATTATGGTAAGAAGGGCTTCAGGAAGACCAGAGAAGAACATGAGAAAGGATGGCGATGAGGAACCTGTTTGTGGGAGTAACTGTTAGCTGGTATTTTCTTCAAACTCATTTAATGTGGTCAACATTAGTTGACTTTTACTCTTGCAGGAATCGAAGTATTTCATTCAATCAAAGGAGTTCGACGAGATGTTGGACTTAGCATTAAAAAGTCTCAAAGCCTTGAAGTTCGATAAGATACGAGTCAAGAAGAAAAACCGTTGAAGTCGAGCAAGCTGTCTTTGAAGCGGGAAGATTAGAATTAAAAAAATATATGATTTCCTCAAAGGAGAACGTGGGAGACAAGCGGTTGTCTACATGGAAGGAGTGTAGATCATGGGATTAGTTTCTTTCCACTTACTTTCTATGTATAAATAGTAGTTTTCCGCAAATCACCTATACATAATTCTAAAACACTCGAAGTACCTGCGCGAGAGAAAAGTGTCATAAAGAATGTATGTAAAGGATTTGTCGAACAACCTTTATTTTTAATGCATTGCATTTTACGTTTTCTTTAAGTTTCTGCAATTTAAACTTAATGCATTTATCTTGCTTTTAAAAACCTTTTTCTATCGAAACACGCCACACGGTCTCGTCCCGTTAAGCAACCTACAAACTCAATGAACACACATAAACAGAATGCACAACATGTCCTATGATTTCTGGTTTGGTCATGCTCGTAATAATCAAAATCAACCTGTATTGTTTACCAAAAACATCGGTAAACAAATTGGCATGCCTAGTGGGACCTTCTTTGTCCATCTTTTTTCAAAAACTTTTCAAAACCTTCGAGAGAAATTTCCATTGTATTTTTAAAACCTCAGAAAGAAATTTCCATTGTAGTCTTTTTCAAAACCTCGGGAAGAAATTTCCATTGTTGTTTTCAAAACCTTTGGAAGAAATTCCATTGAGCATTTTTTCAAACAAAAACCTTTGGAAGAGATTGCCATAATCTTCCAAAGAATTTCAAAACTTTTTCTAAAAAAAAATTGTTTTCTAAAACCTTTCTTGTGGAAACAGTCTTTCTGAAGATTAGTAACTATTTTCAGTAAGAGTTTTCCTAAGGAAAATCCGCATTTTTGTGCATGCATTTGCGAAGTGGTAAAACTTTGAATAAAATGACTAAATCCGTCAATACTGTTGCTTCTATGTCATCACAATCATCGCAATCCTCTTCATAAGCACAAATTACACAAACATCCGCCCCTGCAATGGATGCAAGTGTACCAACGACCTTGGGGGCAATCATGGTCATGCCGGTTTTGACGAAAATAGAAGTAACCGCTCCCACAACCGTTCCAAATGTAACCGCGCAAATGACACACTCAGAAATGGGGACCTTTGTGCCACCATTTACTGTTGGTGTATTTGTGTCTACAAGTGTCCTTACATCTCCTAACCCTCAAGTTAGGACTAGATTCGATGATAAGGTCATAAATATGCGAAACTTTTCTATGGATCAACCATACGATATGCCAACTTCAATGATGGCAAATTTGCACAATATTCCTGCATTTACAGAACATGCAAACCCATTTAAACCATTTAATACACATAGCCCTTCAAGTTCTAGCGTTTTTGGCAGAAACGCTCCACCAACCTTAACTACAGAGTCTATGATGTTGTTTAGACAACAAATGGATGAGAGCAATCATGAGATGGTTAATTTATTGACACAATAAATTGGTATGGTGTTTAACCCTTTGATTCAAAATACAAATCAGGGTTATGAAGCATTAGCCTCTCAAATGGGGAGAATAGCATATTTCTTCGCCTCTCCACAAATTGTCTATTAACAGATCCCTCAAATCCAAAATACTCAACATGTGAAAATTGTCGAACCTATTGTTCATTGACAACAACTTGTGCCTCGACCTCAACCAGTTGAACCAATGGTACAATCACAACCATATGTAATTTTGGTGGATAGAAACAATGATGCAGACGCATTTGTTAGAAATGTCCAACAACAAAATTTAGGAGCACATAATAATATAGCCACTTTGGTTGAAAATATAATGGCTCAGAATGGCTTAAACGTAGGTTTACACAGGCCAAACTTTGTATCTCCTTTGTCAGAATATGTTATACAAACAAAACTTCCTAGGGGTTATAAAATTCCTAAGTTCACAACTTTTGCTGGTGACACTGGCAAATCTATTGTTGAACACATAACACGTTATTTGACGGAAGCTGGAGATATTGCAAACAATGAGAATTTGAGATTAAAGTTTATTCCAAATTTTGGAACAAAGAATGCCTTTACGTGGTTCACCACATTCCATCCAACATTGGACTCAATTAGAGAGGCTATTTCATGAACAATTTTACATGGGTCTTTCTAAGATAAGTCCAAACAAAGTAGCAAGTGTTAGGAGAAGATCGACTGAGTCTGTTGAAGATTACTTGAATAGGTTCAGGTTGTTAAAGGCAGGATGTTTTACTCAAGTTCCTGAACATGAGTTAGTCGAAATGGCCGCTGGTGGCCTAGATTATTCCATTAGGAAGAAATTAGACACTCAATACTTGAGAGATATGGCCCAACTGGCCGATAGAGTTTGACAGGTCGAAAGACTGAATGCTAAGAAAGCTATAACTCACAAGTTCAAAAGGGAAAAGGTTGCTTATGTTGATACAAATGAAAGCGACCCGTAATTCGACATAGCCTATGAAGATGTCGAAGACGACGAAATAAACTTTGCTGAATTAAAACCAGGGCCTCCTTATGCAAAGTGTTGAAGCCATCCGATGGGAAAAATCCTGTCGAAATACAATGATAGATACACTCCTAAAACTTACACATTTGATGTAACCAAATGTGATGAGATTTTTTATCTCTTAGTTGCTGATGGTCAAGTGGCGGTACCTAACGGTTTAAAAATCTCACAACTAGAACAACGTAAAAAGAGAGGGTTTTGTAAATATCATAATTGTTTGGGTCACAAGACTTCACATTGTGTACTTTTCAGGGACTTAGTGCAAAGAGGTCTAAATGAAGGCATACTGATGTTTGGAGACAAAGAAAATCCCCATATGCAAGTAGATGGTGATCCATTAAAAGACGTCGATGCAATGTACACGGAAGTTGCAAGTTGCAACGTAGTGGAAGTCATTGCAGACACTGTTGAAATACTATGTTGGGTATTTGTATTGGTTGCGTTGTTGCTAAATCTAATATCCTTGTATGTGTTATTGGAACCAATGTTCCAACATGTGTTAGGCATCTTTGTAAGATGTTGGATACGATGTTCCAACATCCTGACACGGTTCAGTGTGCCTGGGTTCATGCCTATTTGTACGCGTGCCCTTTATTGTTTAAGGAAACAATATTTCCTTATCTTATTGACCAAGCAACGCATATCTTTACAGAATCAGTTGTGGAATATTCCTAAAGTAGTATTCATATTTTAGGTAATATTTGTATTGGTTTTGGACGATCCTAAAAATGTTCCAACATTTTAGGACTTTCCATATTTGTTTCTGATTTCTGTTTTGTAGATTAGCTGAATCGATCTGCTTTGTTCTGAAGCCCAACTAAAGTATTTGGACCAAGATGCTTCAGTATATAAACAAGACTTTAAGACCTAATTGATCATTCAAGCCGTCATTCTAAAAAGTTTAGATTTTTAGGGTTTTGAGTCTACATGTGCTCTACTCTTGTATCATGTTGATGCAAGTTTAGAACCTTTATTATGAGCCTTTCTTGTATCGTTTGTGATACTTGTTTAGGACTGTGTGTTGAGTTTGATACTCTTGTGTACTACACCAAAGCTTGTAAGCAAGGTGTTAGTTGTTGTGTTTGAAGGTAACTTCACCGTTTATGTTTGTGTTTAGGTCTGATAGGTCACAGGGGCTGTGACTGACCATAGGATCGTGAGATAGGATCTCAGATATAGGAGTTCCTAGGTAGAAGTTTATAGAGATAGGACTACACTAGTGGATTTCCTTCCTGGCTTGGTAGCCCCCAGAGTATGTGTGTTTGTCACCTAACTGGGTCAACAAACTCATTGTGTTCTTTACTTTCTTGTCGTTTATTTTCTTGTTTTTTATTTTTATTTATTACGTGATGTTTGAACATTGAACGAAACATTACAAACGTTGAAACATCTTACAGAACATATTAAAACAAGTGCGCTAGAATTTCAGACTACCTGTAGAAGTAAAAAATGATGTTACTGAATGTCAGATGGTAGAAGTTTCTGGAAATCCCAAAGATAACGACGAAATTATTTCAGAACTTCAGTTTGATAAGAAGGCAAAAGCAGCTTATCCCATGGCAGAAGAATAGTTGATTGATTTCCTCAACCGTTTCAGATCGAAGAATTATGAGGTAATGTTATGCCCCAGATGTAGTTCGGTATTTGACAAAATGGTCAATTAGGTCTTGAGAACATTGTTCCAGAATCCAAAAAGAGGAAAATGGTATGCCGATCATAGACCAAAGTTCTCTTTCACTAAGAGTTATATCCCTTTCATCAATAACTCTTCAACCACTAATTATGTTAACAAGAATGGTCGAGGGAGAGCTTATGTTCCCTATGCTAAGGCACCTGTACATAAATGGGTTCAGTCAACCCGTAAGAATGTTCAGCACGGAAAGAATAATGTGGTGAGAGGCAACACTAGTAACAACGTTACTAAAAGTGTCGCCACTGATACTGAAGATCCAGACGAGTCAAAGAAATATGCTCGAAATAATTACAAAGGAAATAATCATATTACTCGAACTCAATGGAGGACGTATCAAAGGTCCAAAAAGGGTATTGCTGCAAGGGCTAATGATAAAGCGGTTGACCTTGAAGAAAAACTGGTAGAAGTAGATAGAAGACCAGTGAAAGAAAAGTTGTCTCTTCCTTTTGTTGGGGAAAACGTTGCTGGAGATAACAGAATGGATTCAAATTTTATTGATTCAAAACCAGATTTTGACGTCATGTGCAACGTCAAAAATAAGCTTTAGAGGCTAAGTCACGTTAAAAATGGTTATGGGAACCATTGAAAAGAGGTTGTCATGTTAATTGGTAAAAACCAAAAGGAACAATGGTTGAAAGACCAAAAACTCGACTACATGTTCATATTTTAAACACGAAGTGGTTTTAGGATATACAATTTCTAAACGGAGACTACAAGATCAAAGATAAGATGGTTCTTATTGGATGCCTTCAGATAGAATGGTTAATGTATAAACTTGTGGGGGCAGAAGACATTCCCAAAATTTACAAATTCTTGAAATCCTAGTGAGCCATTTTTATATCTTGTTTATTTGTGTCTCAATTCTTGGTTATCCCAAGTGGTCTATATCCTGAAATTGCTCATATTTCAAAAAAAAAAAATCAAATCTTTGCCATTAACAATTTGTCAAAGGAACCATCTTTGTGACAATGAAATGTCTTAACATAAAACGGCGAATATTTGAGAAATGCAAGTTTGTTGCAAAACAAATAAAACGATGAAGGAGTAATCTTTTGTCGAGAAACGAAAACTTGGTGTTAAACTTAAATCAATTAATGCTAATAAACAAATTGCTAAATCATTAGTGATTGTCTAAATATTGCAAGAAAGCACAAATACCAAAATGGCATTTTCATTAGATTAAAAGCCAACTAACGGATACAATGTTAAGTTATGGGTGCAACCATTATAACCAATACGACAATTCTAAGAACCCTTTTTTAGCTCTAAAGAAAGGAAAAACATAGTATCCCACTTTCTCTATGAAATGAAAGTGGACTAGAAATCAAGTGATCTCAACGTGAGACGGCAGAAGAGACAGATATTCATCATCGAATATTCACTGTGGTCAAACGAGCCTAGACTGCCTCCCATGGCCTCTACAGGCCCCGTTGGAACCACAGGCGAACCTAACCACCAAGCCTCAAGGAAGAGGTTTCAGACCAAGATGAACTCTGAGGTTCATGATAGCCTTCTTGCTGCGAGACAACTATTGAAGCTCGAAAAGGTCGAGGAACTCAGAGAAGACGTAGTCCATCGGAAACTCGCCTGCAACCATCATATTCAGCAACATCAAGAAATACTTGGCCCCATCTGAGCTGTGGTCGGCTACTGTACGAAGGATCTGTTTGACTGGCTCCACATCAGGATCCATTTGTTCAAAAAGTTGAGAGGCCAACACGATGCACAATGTTCAATGACCGTTGTCAGAAAGTTGTTGCATGAAAGTATGTTTCCTAGCACAAGAATGAAGATGTGAGAGGTAAAACATATAGCTCATTGGTAGGTTTCAAAGCACTTCATGATTTCTAGTGAGTCGTCGGTGGCGGACAGTGGTTGCCCAGAGTCTGAAGAGGTTGTTCGCATGAGAGGCTACAATTTTCTTGACAATGGGAATGAGAATATCATCTGGTAAGTTATCCGTTTTTGTAAAATGCAGATTTCCTAAGGTAGAAGATGGTTAAAAAAGAAGGCATAAGGAGGGGCCTTTTTTTTAAAGAAGATTAAAGTGGTCAAAGGAGTATAAGTGGCAAGCCTTCTTTCATGATTCAGCAAATGTCATGCATTTACCAAGATAAGTTAACATGTTTGGGCAGTGTAAAGTTTAGAATCTCGAGGGAAACCAATCGACAAGAAGGGACACCATAATGATGAAGAAAGTTGGAAAACGTGTGAACTTAAAGATGAGAAGACATCGAGGAACACATGGCGTATTAGGGTAAATTGAAAGTCTCCATTAACTGTTCACCCGCAGAAGTGGTGGCCCACAAAATCTCAAAATCGTGGAGAGAAAGAAAACCTGAAATGACTGCTCTTAAAAGTCATGATTAGCATGAGTCATGCTTTTGAGATGACAGTCAGTCATACACTATTTTTAGAGTCATTTCATAGTCATTTTGTGAGTCTTTAGATGAGTTTATGTTAGTTTTAATTGAGAGAGTTGCAAATAATATTATGCATATATTTATATTTATATATATATATATATATATATATATATATATATATATATTATATGATATACATTTATGTATGTGATATAATATATTATTATATATACTATTATTTATATCTATGTGTGCGTGTATGTTGGACAATGGACGAAAAGGAAAATGTGGGTCTTAGTGCTAGCTGACCAAAAACAATAAAATAAAAATCGATTAGCCTTGATGATAAAAGGAAGCACGTGATTGACTGAAAGGGAAAGAAAGGGATTAGGTTTTAAACATTATAAAAGAGCCGCACAACACAGTAGCCAGGGCATTCACGTTTTGGGGAACAAGGCTGGATCACAATTTGGAGACTTTTTGGAACCAAAGGTGGAGAACGAGCTACACACATCAGTGGGACAACAACAACTAGAGATGAGACCAAGAAATTCATGAGTATTTTCCTTTTGTCTTGTTTGTTTATTCTCATGGATATGATTAGCTAATTTTCTATTGATTAGGTCATAGATGATTATGTTCTAACTCATAATCATGTAATCTGTAACCCTGAATTATTATGAATGTTATTTCAGTTTATTCAGTATAAATTATGTGTAATGCTTTCATGATTCTGACCCAATATAATTGATCTTAGAGATTATAAGACTGCTGACACCAGATTATAACTCATACCTATTTATACTGTTCAACTTAACAGATGATCTAGGGATAGAAAATTGTTAGGTTGTGATTCTAAAATTAACGGACTTAAAACCTTTGATGATTATAGGTTCACCTAAGGAATTAGGGAATTATAATCAGAGAAGAGGGATCTGAATCAAGGGATTGACCTGAGCTATTTTGTTAATTATCGTAAACTGAATAGCATTCGTAGACTTAAGAAACAGGTTGCTAATGAGCAATGAACGGATGAATCGAATGACCTATTCATCTATCCATATTATTTCTCAAACCAGTTTTACCTTAACCATTTTATTTTAACTTGCAAATCAAACCAATTGCCTCAGTGCACCACTCATTTTACAAACATCCTTAATACTAATGTTACTACCGAGTAGAAGTTGAAACAGTTCCTGTGGATGCGAATCTTATAAATTTTATTACTTCGATATAAGTTAGTATACTTGCTAATTTTGTATCAAGTTTTTGGCGCCGTTGCCGGGGACTGTTGAATCATTTCAGCTTGATAATTTCGTTGTTATTTAGGATTTCTGTCATTTATATTTTTGTTTATAAATTGAAAAAAATTTGAAAAAAAATATATTATGATCTATGATCTTCATGTCTATTTCTTTGTGCTTTGCTACTGAAAGGTTTCTATGAGTTTTGTAGCAATGTCGGATAGTCGATCATCGGTTGATTATGAAGAGATTGATATCCTTTGTTATGAAAAATTGATGATCTCTACATATAAAGGATTTGGAAACAAGATTGAGTATGACTTGCGAATTTTGTGGAGGTTATCATGGTGGTCTCTATTGTGAGGAGCAATTCATAGTTAAAGAAAAAGAGCAGGAAGTGATCAACATAGATTATAGCTCTCAACTTCAAACTATTTTAGATGAATTCTTGAAGTCAAATTGAGTTTCATTTGAGAAGTTTGATGTTCAGTGTGCCGATCTTGTTGAGAAAGCATATGAGTCTCAGAAGAAGTTGGTTGAGATGGAGACTGAGTGACAGGCTACTGTGGCAGAAGACAATCCACAAGTGATGAATTTTGGTCTCTACCTGAAGTCTCAACAAATGGGGTTTAAATAAACCACTCATGTGCAAATGGATACATTTCTTTCTCTAAGGTGGGGGAGCTCAAATTCTAAAGATTTAGCGGCTGGAGCATGGGAGCATCTGCTGCTTTGTGCCAAATTCTTGGAATTCCTACCAAACAAGAGGAAGAAGAAGGATGACATATTTTTTCTATCATTTTTGCCACCCTAACAGTGGTTGAAGCGTCAAGCTCAATGACATAAAAGAAAGCACTTAATGGGAGGCAACCCATCCTTTTTGTAATGTTTTTAATTTTATTTTGCAGGTATTTCTATTTGGTAAAAAAAAACAAAAAAAATATAAAGAAAAGAAAAAAAAGTGAAAAGATGGACAAAAAAAATCAAAGTCCAAATCAATTTCTTTTTCAATAAGTTGATTTTGTCAGATGTCAGTTGTGTTAGTTATCAGTTTGATTCCCCTTTTCAGTGATGTTAATTGTTTGCTTGTTTATTATTAATGAATTTTCGTGTTTCTTGAAATTTTCTAGTTTGATAACAGTTTGTTTCACCAATGATAACATCAAAGTTCATAAGGAGGTGGATGCTTGCATTGAAATACAACGAGAAGCGTACGTCATTTGGAATGTTAGGTAGCCACAACTTCCAGAAATCTAAACTTGTAAGGTTAAGCCATATTTTATTTTCAATTTTCACATATATGAGTGTTCCATGCAACTGTCGTTTCTAGAACTTGCAATTTTTCTTTATTTGTTGATTGGTCATGTTTTGTACACACGAAGGCAAAGTGCTTCGTCTCTAGAGCCTTTTTGAGCCTACCTAAAGTTTTTTTTTTTATATTTATCCTTTGTAAAGCCAAATTGAGCCTTTAGGATTAGACCCCTTTGTTCGGTGACAAACTGCATTACAAACCTAGAGACCTTAGGTGTATTTGACCAATTTTGAGTTGGAGTTAAGCTATGTAGATTGTATGCTAAGTTTTAAGTTTGGGGTTGCTGTTGGAACTAGCAAAGTTTAAGTTTGGGGTAGGGGTATTAGAGAACTCGAGATAAAAAAAAATCTCTAAAAAAAATGATAAATAAACACACTAAGTGTGTAGGAAAAAAAAAGAGAAAGAAGAAAATAAGTTTGAGGCAATCATGTAAAAATGTCTCATTTTCAAATATATTGAAAAATATTTTGTATCAATTCTTATAAATATACAATTTGTTTGTGCATAAAAAAAACATATACAAATATGAATTATGAGGTCATTATTGGAAGCAGTGACAGTGCTACATATAACATACATTTTACTCGCATGTCCAATCAAGGGGATTTATTAAGATCGATGGTTCTTGATATCAACAATATATCTTATGATGAATTACTAGATATTTTTCCAACCACTCAAGGTATATCATAGTAAAATTAGCGTATCAACACAAGGACTAAGTAAGGTTATATGTTGTGATGCTTGGATGGAAATTTGAACTCTAAATGTTAGAGATTTTCCCTACTTACAAACTAATTTCTTATCAGATGCATACATCAGGTGGATTTACCAACAACACAAAATCACTCCTGTACGAAATGGTTTAGTGTGAATGTATGATTTTCAATTGCTATTATTTTAGATATAGTTATTATTTTCATATGATTTTACTTTTGTTTAAAAAATAGAATTGATTAGTGACATCGAATTTTCACAATTGTACAATATTGTTTGATGCTGGAGATCCTATTATGTGTTGTCGTTGGTGTGGTGCAAAGATGTTGTTGGGTGAACATGTTGAATGAAGCGAAAGTGAAGGTAATGTTGAATTTTCGTTATGTTGCATGAAGGGAAAAGTGCACCTTCCCCACCTTCAGAAACATCTGAAACTTTTATTTAATTTGTTACGCGGCGATCATCCAAAATGTAAGCCCTATTTGGATAATATTAGAGCTTACAATAGTATATTTTCATTCACATAAATGCGAGGTAAGATTGATCGTACAACAAATGACGGAGATGGACCTGCATATTTTGTTCTTAGAGGTCAAAACTATCATCACATGGGTAGTATGATGTCGGAGTCAGATTATACGCCGAAATTTGTACAAATTTATATATACGACACGCAAAACGAGTCTAAGAATCAATATAAGCATTTCAGGTACGATATTGTTTAAATTTGTTTTCATATTTTTGTTATATACCAAACAATATTTTTAAAGTGTTTATATATATATATATATATATATATATATATGTATGTATGTATGTATGTATGTATGTATGTATGTATGTATGTATGTATGTATATGAGGAGGGATCCATTGACTCCAAGAGTAAGTGTAAAGAGTTACTCCAAATCTCAGCCATTGGTTTGAATATTAATTAATGGTTGTGATTAATTGATATTAGTCCTCATTATTAGGTTTATTTACTCCATCTTCTTAACCAGCCAGGCACCAGTGATCTTACGATTGATTGAAACAAATTTCTGATTCAATCAATATTAATTCAATTTCCGCAAGACAAAAGTAAAATAATAATTTTGTGACATGGCTAGTATATAAACTTTTTAGTCGTTTCAATAGTATTACTTGATTTTGTACACAGATTGAAATGCAAATTTTGTTTTAACCCGCACCAATAAACTACCGAATCCAAATTCCTAAGTATAATATAAAGAGAAGGGATCTTTTTGATTGAATTCAATAGAAGATTGTTATTTTTTGTTCTAACCTCTAAAAGACTATGATGTCAATCGAATGATATTTTTATTATATTCATAGGTGTGTATTTGGGGTTGATGGTATTCATAGGTGTGTATTGATGATTCTTTTACGTTGGTAGTTGCCAATACATGCTATGCACACTATTCAGTACCTTTATTGTTTAGACAATGAATCAAAAATCCATCTCGCAGTAGCACTTACGTTAAGATTGTCTTCTCACCGGTGCCGGGCTGTTTAAGATGATGGAGTATATAAACCTAATAATGAGGACTAATAGCAATTAATTACAACCATTAATTAATATTAAAATCAATGGCTGAGATTTGGAGTAACTCTTTACACTTACTCTTGGAGTCAATGGATCCCTACTATATATATATATATATATATATACAGTGCGAGTAATGATGATCAATCACTTAATGAGTCTTTGGTTAAGACAGTTCCCACTAACTATGTGTTTCGACAAGTGAGGGATCATATGAAAGAGGTGGTCCATCAAGTAAGTCTCCATATGTGGAACGAGGAGACAGTTTCCGCCAACTTTATGTTTCGCAATCACGATAAATAAAATTCAAGGTCAATCGTAATCTAATGTTGGAAACCATCTTTCCAAACCGTTTTTTACTCAAGCCACTTCCAAAAATGGATTGAAAATACTTATACCGGATGAAGAAGACCACGTGTCCATTAAGACCACTAATGTTGTGTCGTGGTGTATTTAAGAACGTTTAACCGGTCGTACTAGATGATATAGGTTTTTTATATGTAGAACTTTAATATTATGTTTTATGGAGTATTATTTTATCCTCTTTTTGAAGATATTTTGTTGGTCTCAAATAGTTGGTGTCTTTATTATTATTTGTTATACTTATTTTTTTCCATGATTGAATAATTACGAATTCACGTTAGATATTAAGTGAATCCAGTATATGCGTGAAAGAGATCATGGAATTTGAAAGAAACTACATCCTAAAGTCACTAATATAAGCAAAACTTTGCATTTTAGATTCATTCAATTAATAACGTATATGATCTTTATTATAGACCACATACATCATTTAATGAATGAATCTAAAATATTAATTTTTGCTTATAATAGTGACCAGATGGTGTATATATATATAAGGGTATCTGGTATGGAGACCAATTGACAGAAAATATAGAATGTTGCTTTCATTTTTTTTTTGAATGAAAAAGTTTATTAAGTTTTTGTGAGCTTTACTTAATTGGTAGAGATAATTCATTGTATATGTGTGGTTGAGTTTGAGACCCCAATCCCCCAATTATAGGAAGAACACAAAAAAAACTCATCTCCATAATCAATTTTGCTTTGTTTTTGGATAAATCCATTTATTATCGATATCCATATTAAAAATATCAGCTTGTATTAAAAATTGTAAATTGGACTAGCTAATATTTGTTCAAATGTACAGGACCATAGTCAAAAATTTATATCGTACAAAGGTTCTGAATGTGCAAATAAAGAGCAAAAGAAATCAACGAAATTGAAGCTTAGATGCTTCTGAAGGCAAAGTGCTCCTGAAGACTAAAGTGCTCCTGAAAACTAAAGCGCTCCTGAAGTCAAAGTGCTCCTGAAAACTAGTGCTCATGAAGACTAGAAGTCCTGAAGCGCCACGTCATCAGAAGCTGTCTTTCACCAAAAGCTGAAGATCAACTGGATTTGCAAAATTCAAAGATTCAAGAGTTGTTTCATGGATCAAACTTCATCTAAAAACAGCAGAAAACTAGTGGAACTTTGCAACGGTCATTTCAAAGGTGTTTGAAGGCATTTGCTTGCAAAATGAACGAAAGCGTTGACATTGTACTATGTACGAACTGTACAACCACCATCTCCGCTACTCTGCAGTTGTCCACGCTACAAGACAAGAAAACAGCTCCAGAATACGGCTACGCCTGCAAAGATGTTCCTTCACAATGGGAATGGATTTCAAGTTGGTTCTTCATAGGACAACAACCAAATCAGGCAAAAGATCATTGGTGAAAGATCAAGCTTCAACAACGACTCTTTTGATGTGCTGGCAATTTCACAACGTCTCTTTCACACCTCTATATAAAGGAGTGAAGACTTAGAGATTTGGTAATGCTGAACGAAAGACTCTCAACATTTTTACAAGTGTCAAACCTCTGCTGAAATTGTTCTGCATTCACTTAGAATTTCTGTTTCTCAAAGTCTTATCTTAGAAATTATTAAGTCTTAGAGTTTGTATCTGATTGTATTGTGAGCACCTCTGATTGTATATCAAGTGTTCAATCTCAAACATTATTCTTTGTAATCTTGTTTGTTTAGAAGTCTCTTGCAGTTGTGCTTGAGCATAGAAGTCTCTTGATGATGTTCTTGAGCATAGGAAGACTCTTGCGAAGTGTGCTTGAGCAAAGGAAGTCTCTTGCTGTGTGCTTGAGCAATTGTAATCAGATATTACATTCTAGTGAAATCTCCTTGGAAGTGCAAGGGGGACTGAACTACTTTCGGATTGTGGAAGGAACCAGTATAATTACTTTGTGTCTTTCTTCTTTCCTTTCTTTCTGTTTTATTCCGCTGCATACGCTCCTGACCACTTCCTTCAGAAGCAGTTCTTTAGGCTTCTGAACTTAAGTGTTCTGAGTTTTAGAGAAAACGAAGAAACATCTTACACAATTCAACCCCCTTCTTGTGTTTTTCTCACCTTCAATTGGTATCAGAGGCTTGGTCTGTTAACTCAACACTTAAAAGTGTAACAGAAAAAGATCTGAGAAAAACATGTCTAGTGGACCATCTGGCTCTGGATCTGGGCCTGACCATACTACTGTTGCACATGATTATGACAACAACAAGAAATCCCTAGTAGGAAAGAGTCCTAAGTTCAATGGAGACCCTGAAGAATTTTCTTGGTGGAAAACCAACTTCTATAGCTTTGTCATGAGTTTAGATGAAGAACTATGGGACATACTTGAAGAAGGTGTTGGTGACTTGGTTCTTGATGAAGAAGGAGCTGCTGTTGATAGAAAGAAACATACTCCTACTCAGAAGAAACTCTATAAGAAGCATCATATTATCAGAGGAGCACTTGTCACTGCTATTCCTAAAGCAGAGTACATGAAGATAAGTGACAAGTCCACTGCTAAAGCTATGTTTGCTTCTCTCTGTTCAAACTATGAAGTCATCAAGAAGGTCAAAGAAGCAAAGGCTCTTATGCTTGTTCATCAGTATGAGTTGTTCAAGATGAAGGATGATGAAACTATTGAGGAGATGTACTCAAGGTTTCAAACCTTAGTCTCTGGACTACAAATACTGAAGAAGAGTTATGTTGCTTCTGACCATGTGAGCAAGATACTCAGAAGATTGCCTACTAGATGGAGACCAAAGGTGACAGCCATTGAGGAAGCTAAAGATTTAAACACTTTAAGTGTCGAAGATCTTGTTAGTTCTCTCAAAGTTCATGAGTTAAGTCTTAATGAACATGAGTCTACTAAGAAGAGTAAATCAATAGCTCTTCCATCTAAAGGCAAGTCATCAAAAGCTCTCAAAGTAGTCGAATATGAAGAAGAAGAACCATCTAGTTCAGACTCTGAGGAAGATGCTACTGAGATGGCTATGATCTCCAACAGACTGCAGTATCTGGCCAGGAAGAATAGAAAGTTTCTAACCAAGAGGAGTAGTTTCAGAAGCTCAAAGAAGGAAGATCAGAAGGGATGTTTCAACTGTAAGAAACCTGGACATTTCATTGCTGATTGCCCTGATCTTCAGAAGGAGAAGTCAAAGGACAAGTCAAAGAAGTCAACATTCAAACCAAGCAAATTCAAGAAGCAGATTAAGCAGAGTTTAATGGCAACCTGGGATGATTTAGGAAGTGAATCTGGATCTGATAAAGAGGAAGCTGATGAAGATGCAAAGGTAGCTGTTGGGTTAGTAGCTACAACAACTTCAGAAGCTGGATCAGAATCAGACTCTGAAGATGAAAACGAGGTATACTCTAAGATTCCCAGAGATGAACTTGTTGAGTCACTTAAAGAACTTCTTACACATTTTGAAGTAAGAACCAATGAGTTGAAGGATTTAAAAGAAAAAATGCTGATTTAGTAAAACAGCAAAAATCAACTCTATTGGATCTGAAAACTTCTGAAGAAGGACTTAGGGGCTTTGACTTCATTTGTAAAACTTATGAAGCTAAGCTCAGGTTCTTATGTCAGAAGCTACAAGAAAAGTGTAATGAAAAACCTTTAAGCAACCATGAAATTGCTCCTGAGGATTTTATCATGTCTGGTATTGACAGAAGCAGAGTTGCTCAATGATTTACATCATTTACAGAAACAGTGGCAGATGGATTGGTTTTTCAGGAGTGAAACCTAATGAAATCAGTCTCAAAGCATGTTGTGAATGCATCAAGGAAGGATTGAAAACCTTCTTTGTACCTGAAGGTGTTGAGTTGGAAACTGTTGTTCAATCAGAACCTGAAGCTTCTAGCTCTAAGGCTAAGATTACTTCAAAGCCAAAGAACTCTAAGCCAAAGGCTATGATCAACTCTGATTCCAAGACTCCAAAGATCAGGATTCTAAAGAGATCAGAACCTGTTTCTTAGAGACTGGTGAAAAGTTTGAGGTGTTCAGTGATCACAAGAGTTTGAAGTACTTGTTTGACCAGAAGGAATTGAATATGAGGCAGAGGAGATGGTTGGAGTATCTTAAGGATTTCGATTTTCAGCTGAGTTATCATCCTAGGAAGGCGAATGTTGTTGCTGATGCTTTGAGTAGGAAGTCGTTGCATATGTCTGCATTGATGGTTAAAGAGTTGGAGTTGATTGAGCATTTTCGAGACTTGAGTTTGGTTAGCGAGTTGACGCCGGATGGCGTGAGGTTGGGAATGTTGAAGCTGACAAGTAATATTTTGGAAGAGATTAAGAATGGTCAGAAGGAAGATTTGGAACTTGTAGATCGAGTGGTGTTGGTTAACCAAGGCAAAGGAGGAGACTTCAGATTGGACTAGAACGGTGTTTTGTTGTTTCGTGATCGTGTTTGCGTACCAGATGTTATTGAGCTTAAGAGGCCGATTTTGGATGAAGGTCACAGAAGTAGTTTGAGTATTCATCCAGGAGCGACTAAGATGTATCAAGATTTGAAGAGGTTGTTTTGGTGGCCTAGAATGAAGAAAGAGATTGCAGAATTTGTGTATGTTTGTTTAGTTTGTCGGAAGTTTAAGATTGAACATCAGAGACCATCAGGTTTGATGCAACCGTTGTTTGCGCCAGAGTGGAAGTGGGACAGGATTTCTATGGACTTTATTGGAGCTTTGCCCAAGACCACGAAGGGTTTTGATTCGATTTGGGTGATTGTTGATCGGTTGACGAAGTCGGCACATTTTGTTCCTATCAAAACCGGTATGTCTGTGGCGAAGTTGGCTGAGATCTACATTGAGAAGATTGTTAGATTGCATGGTATTCCTTCTAGTATTGTGTCAGATCAGGATCCGAGGTTTACTTCTAAGTTTTGGGAGAGTTTGCAAGTTGCTTTGGGAACTAAGTTGAGGTTGAGTTCTGCTTATCATCCCCAGACTGATGGTCAGACGGAGAGGACTATTCAGAGTTTGGAAGATTTGTTGAGAGCTTGTGTATTGGTGCAAGGTGTCAGTTGGGTTGAATGTCTGTCGTTGATTGAGTTTTCCTACAACAACAGTTTTCATTCTAGTATCGGAATGGCACCGATTGAGGCTTTGTATGGTCGGAGGTGTAGAACTCCGTTGTGTTGGTATGAGTCAGGTGAAAGTGCTTTGTTAGGACCAGATGTTGTGCAAGAGACTACGGAAAAGGTTAAGATGATCCAAAAGAAGATGAAAGCGTCTCAGAGTAGGCAGAAGAGCTATCATGATAAGAGGAGAAAGGATATTGAGTTTCAGGTTGGTAGTCATGTGTTTTTGAGAGTGAATCATGTAACCAGTGTTGGTCGTGCTTTGAAGTGTCGGAAGTTGACTCCTCGTTTTGTTGGACCGTTTGAGATTGTTGAGAAGGTTGGGGTTGTAATGTATCGGATTGCGTTACCACCATCTTTGTCGAATCTTCATGATGTGTTTCATGTGTCTCAGTTGCGGAAGTATGTGTATGATGCATCTCATGTGATTCAAGTGGATGATTTGGAAGTAAGGGATAATTTGACAATTGAGGATTGTGAAGTGAAGCATTTGCGTGGCAAGGAGATCGTTTTGGTTAAAGTGATTTGGGTTGGACCGACTGGTGAAAGTGCCACTTGGGAATCGGAGAGTAGGATGAGGGTTTCGTATCCGGAGTTGTTTCCTTCAGGTAATTTTCGAAGGCTGAAAATTCTTTTTAGTGGGGGAGAGTTGTAACAGCCCGATTTTTCGCTAGATTTATTTTATTATTCTTTTATGTGTGTTATATGTGCTCTTATGTGATTATTTGCCTCTGTGTGTACTTTTGGTCGTGAATTGTAGAATTCGGTGTTAGGAGGGTATTTTAGTCCTTTTGGACTCGGGAGTATTTTGGTCATTTTATGAGCGAGGGTAATTTTGTAATTTTGCTGGAGATTATTTTTAGTACTGGGTGGGATTAGTGTTATTTTACTAAGTGCTAGAGAGAGTGTAGTAATTATTTTATTACCGATAAGTGACCGTTAGTATTACATTTTACCGTTAAGTGAGTAGTAACATTTTGGGTTAGAATAGAAATGGGTTAGGCCCATTAAGGTGTTGTGAGATGAGCCCAATTAGGTGAGCCTATATAAACTAATGTTAGTAGAGAAATAGGGTTTTACCAACATTTAACATTTGGGAAGAGATAGAGACAAGAGAAGAGAAAGGGTTTGAAGGAGGAAAGCTAGAGAGAACTAAAGGGAGATATAATTCAAGGGGATTGGAGTTAAAGTGAAGCCCTAGCTTGAGTTTGTGAAGAATTAAGGTAAAGGGGTTAGTCTTTGGTCATAATCACTTAGTTGTAGCTTCTACCCTAATTTCTTTATAAGTGCTTATTTGAATAATTGATTATTTGTGAAATTAATTGTGAAATTCGTGCTTATGTTGTGATGCAATGTTTGGGTATGTAAATTGAATGTTAATTGAGTTGTTGATGATGAAATATGTGTGTTTTGTGTTTTACCCAAAAATTGTTGATATGAGATGTTGTTGTTGATGAATTGTGATGAATTCATGATTAGTTGTTGTTGTTAATGTTGTGAGATGTTGTTATTGATGAATGGAACCTTAGGTGGTCTTAATCTTTGAGTTTGTGATGATTGTGTTGTTATTTTTGAAGTTTTATGAAAATGGGTCAAATGATGAATTTTGTTAGGAGAATGTTTTGGGTCAAATTTTATATCAATTTGAGTGTCTTTTCATGTTTGGAAATGTTTGGACAAACCTTGGGATCAAATTTGGGCATTGGGAAGTCAAAATTGGGGTTTTGGTGTGAAAATGGAGGTTTTCCCGAGAGTTTACTGTCACAACTCGCCACCGCGCTCGCGAGGCGAGTTGGACACGAGCAAGGAGGGCTCCCTGGAGCTTACTCGTCTCGTGAGTAAAGTTACTCGCAACGGCGAGTTACGCAGGGCAGCACCCCCTGTTTCGCGTTTTTGCATCTTTTTCCCTCGTGTCTGTTTTGATTTGGTTTTTGGTGTAAACATGGATGTTGTAGATAATCTTGTTATCTTTCTAATGGCGTTGGTTTGGCTTGAAAATGATTCTTGGATTTTAAGTTATGAGGAAAACACTCTAAGGATGTCTTAGAGAAATTTTACGAAAACTCCGCATAACCACTTTTAAGCCAACCCAAACCTTGTGGATTGTTTCCTATTTTCAAACTTGGATTCTATAAGTTCAATTATGGTTTACAAACTGTGATGTATGGGGTCCAACTTGTTTTGCTTAGAAATTGGGAAACTTTTTGAAAAATGTTCGGTGAGACGAACCTTGTGATTTTTATGATCTCATTACATTTGGCAGGTGAAACGCCAAAGTATCCTCTACTGCACTCTTATGTGGCCTAGGGGTATGCTTAGCTGAGACATTGGAACTTGTTTACTTGGTTTTGGCCTAATTGCTCAATTATTTCTAAGTTGTGAACTTGAGAGACGAACTTTGATGGAAATGGTTCTTTTATACCAATTACCTTGTAAAACTTTCATGAATGGTTTATATGATTAATTGAGGATATGTGGATGATTGTTGAAGGTTGAATATAATGTTTATCATGAAAGGTCGTGTTGTTCCAATTGACTTAAATTATGTGATGTATATGGAAATGTTGTGATACATTGTGAATGGTTGTTGAAGCATGAAAATTGTGATGAGGACTCTTAGTTGAATTATGATTGTTGTATGTGTGGACATGTATATTTGATGATGCAACGTTGTTGATGTTAGTCAATGTAATTGGAGGTGTACTTTTCATTGTCGTTGATAGTTGTTGTGTGCATTATCGGGTCGTTGTATGTCTATGCATCATATCATATGAGTTGTATGTCGAAATGTAAAAGGAGGTGTACTTTTACATAGTTGTGGTAAGAGGAGGTGTACTCTTACTTAGATGTTCGGTTGGCATCTATTGTTGTTGTTTGGTACCACATACATATATCAAAACCCACCAAAAAAACAGCAAAAAACAGAAAGAAAAAAAAAACAGAAAAAGAAATATAAACAAATAAACAGCCCAAAAATAGATTAAGGGAATCTATAATTAGGTAACTCACATCTGTCCCTATAAAAATCAATCTTCACCTCATTTGGAAGATTGTCAAGCCAAATCTCACCAACTATGGAGTGACCCAAAGCAGCCAACTTATTTGCACAATAGTTTCCTTCATGGTAGATATGAGAAGAAATGACCTGAATCCCAAGATTGTGAGCATGATGCCATCTGTTCCGTAACATAATCGGGACCAACGATGAGTTTGAGAGAATCAATAGAGCACTGGTGGAATCGCTAAAACATAAATTTAATTTAGTAGAGTACATTGATACAACATAAATTTAAATTTGTTAAAAAACTCATACACGAAAAAACTCAAAACGATATTAATATTATATAACAACAAAGTATATAATCCTCCAAATATGACAAAAAGATCAAACAAAAGTAATTACTATATTATTTTTATTTTTTGAAGAAACATTAATTACTATATTATTATTATTATTATTATTATTATTATTATTATTATTATTATTATTATTATTATTATTGTTGTTGTTGTTGTTGTTTTTTTTTTTTTTAAGAAGTTAAATTAGCCCACCCAAATTATTATTATTATTGTTATTGTTGTTGTTGTTTTTTTTTGTTGTTATTATTATTATTATTATTATTATTATTATTATTATTATTATTATTATTATTATTATTATTATTATCACCATCATCATTATTTTAATTGAAAAATAAAAGAAATATATTTTTATTGTGTGTAAATATCATATTTAACTGTTTATGCTGCTTATGACTACAAGATTTATATACCTATCATTATAAGCATTATGTTAATACTATAAGCATTATATAAAAATAAAATAAAAAATCACGTAGTGTATAAATGATTATATAGGAAAAATAGTTGGTCAGCATAAATCAGTTGGGGGACAATGCATTGTTATATTGGTTATATTTGTGTGTGTAGTTGTTGCTGTTATGTGTGTAATATATTATTTGTAGAATAACTCAACTTTTTCAATTCATTTATTTGACTCCTAATAAACAAGGGGGTGCGGTTATCATGCATAAGGAAATCCTTATGCACCGTGCATAAATCCCAACCCATTAACCGGTAGCCCAACATAATTGTTTCCCTACACCCCCAAGCGAAACCAAACGAAACAAAACGACACAACACTACAACCGCGGAAATCATCATTTTAGTTCAATGATGATTTCAGAGTGTTGATTTGGTTCAATGACAGTCACAAATGTCCTTATTATAGTATGTTTTGTATAAAGTTATGCCAAAACCATTTTGCTGTGGAAATGATTTCTGTGAGTTGTACTCCAAAACCATTAGATGTACTTAATGGTTTCCAGCAGGTGAAAAAAACTAAGGACCTAGAGTCATTGCCATCATTCAGTTTTGGACTGACACAATTGGAGGAGGAGGAAAGAAATGATTTCTGTGAGTTGCATTCCAAAACAATTTTGCCGTGTAAATGGTTGCTGTGAGTTGTACTCCAAAACCATTTTGCTGTGGGAATGGTTTCTGTGAGTTGTACTCCAAAACACTGACAATTGGCAAAAAATTATCAAACATAATTTTTAGATCAAACATAAAAAATTATCAAAAAAATTCATGAAGTTCATCAAGAACAACATGAACAATATTTTCCAGCAATTAATTTTTTGAGCTTTCACTACAAATCCATCAAACACTTTTCCAGCAAACAATCATCAGAATCACAACACACTACAAATTTCGAATTCTTCTCTTCTATCAATTATTTGGTTTCCGAACTCAACACCTAATAACAACAATCAAAGTGCAAACCAACTAAGTCATCAACTGCCATTTTTCACATCTGTTTCGGAACAGCAAGCAACACGGATCTAAAAGAAAGAAAGAAGAAGAAGCAAGTACGTGCACAAATCGTCCACAAATCTCCAAATCCGAATCGAACCAAAAGGAAATAAGCATAGTCCGAAGCAAACAAAGGAACAGACCGAATCGAATTCGTGAAACGAAGAAGTGGTAGTTTCGTTTTCATTTATTTTGTATTTTGATTTGTAGATCTGGACTTGTGTGTGTGTTATTTTGGAAAACTAAGTGGATTTTTGAATTGTACGTGAAAAAGGATGTCTGGATCTATGTTTGGATTTTAAAAATGAGGTGTTTGGGAATTTCGACGCGGTGGTGCCGCCCGTTTGGGCCGGTCACCGCCGCGCCGGAGTAGAGGTTTGGTCGGAGAAGATGAAGCTCATGCTTCATGTCACTTATATCTCTTTCCTTTATTCCTTGATTTGGTGTAATTTGAGAAGACTAGGATTATTACACGTGTACACTAGATCTGATGGTTGTGAAGTGTTTATGCAGGGTGCGTAAGGAAATGTCTTATGCATAATAACTTTTTCCATAAACAAGTTGTATTATCATTAAGAAATTATAATTTAGATAAATCTATGTGTATATGAAATTTTAAATATTTTTTTAAGGGGTGAAATTTCAAATATAAAAATTAGTATAAAACAATTAGTATAATATTTTTAATAAATAAAGAAATCAAGGATCATTCAAGGTGATTTAAGATGTGGTATTTCCATGCAATCTTGATTTGATACTTAATGAAAGCATTAAAGTTAAATGAAGAGAATCCTTTAGTAGTTAGGCTTGAACAAATCATCTCTCTACCTAATGCTGTGAATGAAAAATCTGCAATAAAGACAATTTAATCCTCTTTTTTTCCTTCCATTGTTGGTAACCAATTTCAAATGAAGTAATTTGTTTATATCTCTCTAATTACCTCACTAAATTAAATTTTTTTATGATATTCAATTATCTCGATTCGTTATCATGAAGAATGGGGTATGCACTTAGGAGTGTTGTGATGCGGTTTGTATCGGATTTAAGGTAAAAAGTTATCGGATTTCATGATAAAATTATACTTGGTTTGGCTTAGGTGACTCCTTCAAAAATCTGAACTAACCTGACCTAGTGTAATGGGGTTTAATTTCTTTTAGTTTTTGGATGTCCAAATAACAAGTTTATAAAAAAATATATTAATATTAATAATATAACGACTAATAAAGTAATGGCTTTGAAATGCAATATAACATATTAAAATTTAATATTACGGAATGAGATTGATCAATTACATGTGAGACATATGAAATAGTGAAAAAATATATTAAATCACCAGTGTGTACTTTATCAGACCTTGAAGAACGGCAACAACCTTAAGGATCACGACGACGGTAGGTGAGCTGAAGCTTGCCTCCAATCTGACACATCTACTCAACAATTCTAAATTGAACGAACCAATTAATCAGAGACAAGCATTAACTTGTCTTTTTTTGGGATGGTGTCTGAATTGAGCACCAACACGGACAAGATTCATGTACCAACAACAATCTTTATTATAGATAAATGTGTTCAAGGCTTGTGAACCATTCTCTTGAAACCCTTAGTAAGGTAGATGTAGAATAGGGCTGCCCGTTTGTAGAACTACTAAGTAAGCGTAGAGAGAGTGTGATTTAAGTGTCTTAAGATTCATAGATGTGAATACCTGATGGAACAATGACGTTCATTGCCTTTGAAAACATTGGAAAGCCAATTTAAGTCTATGTTTCAATTACCTTTGAATTAGCAAGACCCTGCACGTAAGGATCACCGTGCGATCAACATGTGCAGTTAGCCATCGAAGGGACATACCAAAGTAGGTTGGTAATGTCCCAACGACCTTATCACTTGTATAGACTACGTAGGATAAATAAATGTGACATTACTGTTATTTAATATATCCAACAATATAGACAGGGGGGATTTGAAGAATCCTAACAGCTGCTTACTTTTCTGCAATCAAAAACAAGTAACTTGCTATGTTGCAAATAGATGAAAATTGCAAGACTTTCTAACCCTTTATCTTTTATATCATCAACTTATAAAAATAAGTAACGAGAATTGTTTGGATGAAACAACAATCTATGTGGATACGATACTCTACTTATCACTTTATTACTTGGTAGACAATGTGCATGATTAATTGCTTTGCTTTGATTGGCTTGTGAGTATGCTTGAGGCTATCTTTGGAGCTACCTCGTGAGTATGTCGGGATCTGATTAGGATGTTTATATGTTGTTTTAATGTTTTATGACTTTATGAGATTTATTAATCATTATGTTATGATTGGATATCTATCTTGGTGATGTATTATGAGATATGTGGCATGGCTACTTTGGAGATTCTTTATTATCTGTTGCTGAGATATTATGATATTATTCTGCTGCGATGCTTGAAAAAAATTATTTATGCATGTTTGGACTAATAGAAGAAGTAGCATCTAGATTCTTTGTATGATTTGTATTATTCAAGTGATTTATCTCTTTAAGGGTTTATGGTGTTACATTGCACACAAACATACACTAAATAAAATATCAGGTCTAGAAGCAGGTAGGTATAACAATGAACCTATCATACCTCTTAACAACTTCTGATCTACCTTTGCTCATGTATCTTCTTTGCTTAAGGTGCAGGTTGGATGCATTGGAGTGTTTATCTCTTTACAATCATCAAACTTGAACTTCTTCAGAAGCTCCTTGGTGTATTTTGATTGATGAACATATACTCCATCTTTGCATTGGTTGATTTGAATTCCAAGAAAGAAGTTCATTCACCCATCATACTCATTTCAAACTCATCATGCATTAACATAGAAAATTCCTTGCAAAGAGATGCATTTGTAGAACCAGATATCATAGGCTTAAATGCACTTTTGGCCCCTTATGTTAGCCTCCATGGCAATTTTGGCCGCCTAACAAAAACAATGCAATTTTGACCCCTTAACTTTCCCAACTATGCTTAGAAGCCGCCACGTGCCCTAAAAAGGGGGTCATAATCGCAACTTTTTTGTAAAGATAAGGGGTCAAAAGAGCATATTTCCCTAAACATGGCAAACATAAGGGGCCAAAAATGTGTTTAAGCCAATATTATATCATCAACATAAATCTACACAATTAAGATGTCTTTCTCAAGTGTCCTTCTGAACAGTGTTGTGTCAACTTGTCCTCTTTTAAAATCATTTTCAAGTAAGAAATTACTTGGTCTACCACACCAAGCTTTGGGAGCTTGTTTTAGACCATAAAGTGATTTCTTAAGTTTATAAACATGACCATGATATTTTAAATCTTCAAAACCTGGAGGTTGTTTGAACACTTATTCAGAGATCACATCATTGAAAAATTCACTCTTAACATCCATTTGATATAGAATTATGCCATGATTAACTGCATAGGATAGAAGTAACCTAATTGCTTCCAATCTTGCAACTGGAGCACATATTTCAGTGTAATCAATACCCTCTTGTTGACTATATTCTTGTTCAACAAGTCTTGCTTTGTTTCTACCAACTTCTCCTTGTTCATTAAGCTTGTTACCGAACACCCATTTTGTTCCAATAATGTTCTTCTAATCTGGTTTAGCTACCAGATTCCAAACATCATTTCTTTGGAATTGATTGAGTTCTTCTTGAATAGCAATTATCTGTCCATCATCTGAAAGTGCTTCATCAACAGAAATAGGTTCAATTACAGGTAATAATCCCAACATGGAATGTTCATGTCTGAAAGATGATATTGTTTTCCTAGGACTATCTTTATTTGTAATGATTAGATCTTCTGAATGTGAAGACTTGTATTAGAATGTTCTTTTGGATTGGGTTGTTTGTTGTGAACCATCTCGAGCTTTATCAGAAGCTTCTTCATCTTAATGAGCTTATGGAGTGGGTTCAGCCTCTGAACTTTCAGAAATGACATCAGACTCTAGAGTCAAAACAAATTTTCTAGTTGTTCTAACTTATCCAACAACATCAAAATCACAGCTAACAACTTATTTAATCAAAAACTCATTTTGACCCTTTTCGCATAAACACCAACACAACTTCACAAAATCAACCACAATTCATAAAATTTGAATACCCAAGGTTTCATTCAACAACAACAACATCTCATAACAACAACAACATCATCATCAAATCATGAAATCATCAACAATCAACAACAACACATCATATTTCATCCAATTAAGCAAAAATCAACAACAACAACAACAACAACAACAACAACAACAACAACAACAACAACAACAACAACAACATGGTTTGCATCAATTTCATATACTCTAACATGTCAACTAAGTGGGCACACGAAAATCCATCAATTAATTCACAAATCAATAATTAAGCACTTATGAAATTGAGTAGAGAAAATTGATTATAGCTTAAATATGAAAGGAATTATCCCCCTTACCTATCACCAAGCAAACCCTAGCCTTAGCTTCACTTTAACTCCGCTCTCTAGCCTCTTCTTCCTTCTCTAGCCTCTTCTCTCCCAAACCCTTGTTCTTCACCTCTAACACTTTCTCTCTCAACCTCTCAAAATGTTTTTGGTGAAATGAATGTAAAGACCTAATTTTCACACTAGTGTTAGGTTTATATATCTACACATATATGGGCTTAATCTTTGGTTCACTTATTGGGCCTAACACTCTCACCAATTAATTCAAACAAGGTACTACTCACTCACCGACACACTCTGTAAACTGAAACAAGATAATGTTGTTTGTTACACACTAACCTCTAACATAATGAATGTCTATGAATATGATATGTTATGAGATATGTGTAAGCTTATAGCCTATGACATGTAGAGTATATGACAAGACTTATAGCCTATGATACGTATAACCTTATGACGACCCTAGTATGCACGACCGTCTAGGTGTGTATGTTCCCCACACGTATAATTACCGTCTCTAATTAATTACCCCAACTTACTAGTAACTCAGTAAAAATAATAATTCCCACCAAAACGCTAAAAATAATCTTCTTAACAAAATGACTATTTTACCCACGCTCGCTAGATTACAAAAATACCCCTTAGCCTAAAATTACCAAAATATCCTTCTAGGCTAAAAATTCATTAATCCCGAATCAAATACACAAGCAAGCAAATAATCACATATAAACACAGATGCACACCTATAATTATTAATAAAATAAATCTAGCGAAAAACAGGTTGTTACAGTTAACACTCCATTTGGACGGAGGGACAAAATTGACTGACAATTTACAAATTCAAGGACTATTTTGATATTTCGTAAAATTAGGGGACGAATTTGGTCGATCCGTGCGAATTAAGGGACGAAGTTGATGATTTACTCATTTATTAGTTCTACTTCAAACTAAATTCTACACATAGAGTCGTCTTAAAAAAAAAATTGGCAGAAATTTATTACGACACATTTTAGAAATGAATATAATAGTATAGTACAATGTTGGAAAAAATAAAAACAACCCAAAAGTATCTTGGAAAAACAAAATTAACTTCTTAATCTAAACACTTTGAAATCTTGATAGTCTTTTAAAATCTTAGGATATAAATCCCTTGAAATTCAAATTACAAATCTTGAAAGTCTTTAAAATCTTAAAAAGTCATTAAAATCCCTTGAACACACAGACTTGGCAAAGGAATAATTTAGGGTAAAAAGATATAGTAGGTCATTTGCAATGGTCCAATAGTAGACCCTTATTTTTGGGTAGTATTAGGGGCTCCCGTCAAAAACCACATATTACCGAAAAATCACATGTGATTTCTATAAGATTAAAGCGACTACATTCAAATTAATAAAACATGCAGTATTGTGAAAAGGAAAATGTAGTAATGAACTCTTTCAAAAAAAGAAGAAATTGTAGTAATGGACTAAAATGAAAATAAGATAACATTTCACTCTAAAAAGTAAATAACAAGTATAAATAAGCTACTTATGGTAAATCCAGAATGTAACATAACATTTCACTCTAAACAACAGGTAACATAACATTTCAATCTTCAGGTAGTACAACTTTCACAAAACCTCCTTCTTTTTAGATTACAAGCAACTGATGAGATGTAATGGGAATCAAGTAAAGGCCACCCTTTCTTGACATAGTAACTCCAAACTCTTCTCCCAACTCTAATTCCTCGTTTTTCGTTCCATTGGGAAGTTTTCAATCAAAATGATACAATAAAAGTGCAAGGACCTGCTCTACATTAGCCAAACCATAGTTCATACCGGGACAAATTCTCCTACCAGCACCAAATGGAATGTACTCAAAATTAGTTCCTAAGAAATCAATAGAGCTATCAATAAACCTTTCAGGATAAAACTTATCTGGGTCATTCCAATATTTAGGATCCCTTCCAATGGCCCAAGAATTTACTAGGACTCTACTTTTTGACAGGTATACGATAGCCATTAATCTCACAAGCTTCTCGACTTTCCCTTGGAAGAAGGAGAGGAACAGAAGGGTGTAATCGTAATGACTCTTTGATGATTGATTTTAAATATTTGAACTCACCAATCGTAGCTTCATCAACCATTCCTTTCCTATCAAATCCCTTTATTACTTCAGCTTGTGCTTTCTTCAAAACTCTTGGATCCTTTATCATCTCAGCCATTGCCCAATTAACAGTAGTTGTTGCAGTCTCACTTCCAGCAGAGAACACATCCTGAAATATACAAGTTCAAAGTTTTAATAACCCTCTAGTTCTCGGGGATAAGTGACCCTGATAATCCGGAGTTTGACCAGGTAAATAAAGTCCGTCCAAGAATTGTTCTATCATGAATCGAAATCAGGTACTGAACAATTTGTTCTTGGGGGAGTTTATTAACCGCAACCACAATTTAAAATCACTTAATACATATAAAAATTAAAGAGATATTTAATGTGAATACCAGAATTATAGCCTTGACATTATCAGTAGTTAATTCAAAATCCATGTCACAACCACTTTCCACAAATTTTAAGACACAATCAATTAGATCTTCCTCAGCTTCAGGCAAACCTTCGTTTTCTCTTATTGGAATTGTCTCTTTATGGTCAGTGATGATATGACCCAGTATCCTGTCTACTTGTTGGCTTAACTTCTCAAGCAGGCTTCAATCCATATATATTTTGAATCCATTGAGCTGAAGGAAACAAGTCACCAATATAGAACCCTCCATCAAGTTTTATAAGTTGTTTTACAACTGATATGAACTCTTCTTGTTCCAAATATTTCTTACCAAATGCAGCCTTTGAAGTGAATGTATACATCATTGAAAGAACTTCTTCAGTGAGATTGAACTCTGATCCTTCATTTGAAGCAATCTTCTTTAGGAGAGAATTGATCTCTTTCTGTCTTACTGACCAAAGAGATTTGACTCTTCTTGTGCTTAATAGCTCAATAGCACACATCTTTCTAAGTTGTCTCCAGTAATCACCATAAGGTGAAAAAGCTATATCTATTGAATTGTAAGATGATATGTCTGTGGCAAGAAGATGAGGCCTTGATGCAAAGATAATATCATGTGTTTTTAAAACCTCCTTAGCAACTTCTTGTGAAGAAATAACAATGAAAAAATCTCACCAAGTTGAAGATGCATCAAGGGTCCATATTTTTTTGGCTAAATCTCTTAATCTTCTAGGTGGGTTTGTTGCAACAAGATGGAGAATATTTCCTAAAATGGGTAGCTTCCATGGCCCTATAGGTATATTTTTACCGAAGTCATATTTTTTGTAATGATTCCTAATTTTGAGTGCAATTATCATGAACATAAAAATAGTGAAAAAACTGAGAATTTGAAAAGCCATGGAGATGAAAACTAATGTGAGATGGACTAACATTTGAAAAACTAATATATATATATACTTGCAAAAGTACGGTAAGGATTCTAGGGTTAAGAATCGTATGCTAGGGTTTAGACTGATCATTAGATGCCTTGAGAATGATCTCAAGAGTAGTATTTATAGCCTGCTATGGGCTTGGATTTTGGTTGCTTAGTCCCCAAGCAACGAGGGTATTTGTGTATTTTAGGCGGTTTCTAGAGGTTTCTAGAAGCTAAGTGAGGCGGCACCCTAAGGAGGGCGCGCCTAGGCCTCAAGGGCCCTTCTGGAGGGCGCCTAAGCCTTTCTAGAGGTCTTAGAGCCTTTCTAGAGGGCGTTTAAGCCCTTAGGAATATTATGACGGTTCACAACCCCCCAAGCACGAGTCTTGGGACAAGGCGAAGTGATGATTTATGTTGTATTGCGTAGATCTGTTTTAGATAGGTATTTCGTATGAGGGTTCTCTAATCCCTGTTTAAGTCTCTGTGAAGTTATTCTGATGGTCCACAGCCCCTCAAGCACGAGTCTTCATGGCTTTTCAATTTTTTCAAAGAAGGGGCGATATAATAGGAGTAGTGGTAGACTTTCACAAAGAAATCTTTTTTCTTTTTCTTTTTTATAATAGGAGTAGCTTTCATGAATTATTATAAGAGAACTGCTATTATAAATGATATTAATAGTAATTATGAAAGGCATCAGAAACAAGACGTGATAGTAGTACCTAGTGGCTCGTTTTTGCCTTCTATTTACTATGTACTAGACTCTTGACCCGTGCTATCGCACGGGTCTGATAGAGTCGAACACTCTAGTATTTTATAACGATTGATATTTAATTTGTTATTAACAGAGTGTTCAGAAGAGAATGTCGTTAGTATTTCTCTAAACTATATTATATGACATCCAAATTAATAAAATATATGATATGGAACACAATAAGTTTTGACCAGTGAAAAGAGAGACAAATATGGTCGTCAACAAAAGTTGTCATCAAATAATTGTCCAAATATCATTACTCATAATTTTAAGCCATATAAATACTTCTGTTTCAAATGCTAGCTCGAAATAATTCACTAAAAAGTATTTCCTTGAAGAAATCTTGGCTTCTTCGAATGAATTTGAATTACATCATATAAATTTAATATCAGTGTGAATTTTCTTGAATTGAAACCCCATTTCTTGAAGATATCTTTTCACTTTTTTCGTCCATCTTATTATGATTCAATCTTGGTACAATCAGTGTGACAAATGCTAATTATTATAATGAATACAAAAAAGAAAATGCTTGTTTGAAATGAAAGCTGATCCATTTTTACATAAAAGATAAATAAAAGTTGTATTAACTATAAGCATTGGAACACAACTTGAAGCAAACTTGTTAAGTTCAGAACCAAAAGGAGTGATTGCAATGAAGCAGTGCACCTTTATGTGTTCATTGTTGTTCTTGGCTTTTTTTTAACAGGTTGTTGTTCTTGGCTTAATCGAACTATATGCCTATATAGCTTGATGAGTCCCAATTGAAAAGGGCAACTTCTAGAAAATTTAACTTCATAAGCCCTCAAGTTACCTCAAAATATGGTGTCAACATGGCAGCAACCATGTGCTTTAAATGGTCTACAATTCTGATGCAGTCCATATACATGCCTAATAGAAAATTATTTGTCATAATATCACGTATTTTCTTTCTCTGTTGAGACATGAATGACATAAGGCATTTCTAAAAGCAAAACATATGATAACAGCTTCAAAAGTATCATGAAACATTCTCATCCAAAGATCAAACAATTCTATGCAATGAGCATAAAATTGCATCATATCAAAATCATTTTGTGAATGCTATACAACCACTTCTCACATCCAATTCAATGTATACACCAGAACCAATACCATTAACAAAATCATACACGTATATAAAATGCTCGCTTACATTTGAGATATCAAATTCTATATGAAATGTACACAGTTTCGCCGTAATTTTATACATAGACACTTCATAGTAATCTTGAATATTCATTGGCACTGTACATGTGAAAAGGGAAAAATCAAAATCACAACAATTAACAAAGAGATTTGTATTAGTGTCTTAATTTTTCAAGCTCAACGCAACTTCCATTTTTGAGTACATTTCGATGTTCAAATTCACTTATAAGTATCCTGCTGCATCAACCATTATATATCTTCCTGAAAAGATAGTGAAGGATATTGTTATTAGTGGTTTTTATCAACTAAGTACATATTATCGAATTCAAAACAGGGAGACCAAATACATATATGTTAATTGCCTTTGATCACATCAAATTAAAGCAAACAGATGATATA
The DNA here is from genome assembly GCF_051527215.1 of Medicago sativa. Taxonomy (NCBI): domain Eukaryota; kingdom Viridiplantae; phylum Streptophyta; class Magnoliopsida; order Fabales; family Fabaceae; genus Medicago; species Medicago sativa. The sequence goes on along the minus strand of NC_140755.1, from coordinate 30,359,673 downwards.
AGTGATAAGCATCATACCTTGATGTTTTCAAACAGAGAATACCCAACTGCGATGACCAGCTACAGCTCATAAGCATTTGGATTACTTATTATTCATTATTAGGATCTATAACCTTTGAAGAAAAGAAGAAGAGCAAGGTTTTGACAGAAAACCTTGTTTGGTTTATAGAATAACAACCTTAACACACCTCAAGACAGATCCAAAGCTGCAACGAAAATTGCAGCCATAACACACCTTAAAAAACCAAAGCCGAAACACTCTTCTAGGGTAAGCAAAGAAAAACATACTACAATCAAACTTAATCACTAACCATAAAACATCCGAGCAGCTATCGAGATCTTGAATAGGGTAGGAAATCTATATTTAGCAAAGATGCCACCTCCATTTCTTTTTTGACCTCATGATGAATATATTTTGTGTCATGGCTTTGTGTAACTGTAGCTTAGGAGATTGGCCTCAACATATGCTTCCACATCTCATTCCATCTCTTAAACAACTTACCAGAATGCATTTTCAATACATGAGGCTGCCATTTTTTCCCTCTGAAATTACTCTTGGATGGAAAATTGACACCCTATAAGTGTGCATAACATGATTCTGTTTATTGACTTGGATTCAAGAAACCACAAATCAAATCAACACAAATAAAGATCACCAATATTCTATAGTTATCACAATTATATAATTGGCTTTTCAGGAAACCACAATTCAAACCTACACTAATAACTACCAAATCAGAAATAGTAAAAGAAAACAATTTCAAAATTCCTTAATATGCGCTTCTGCTGTCTACATTTTCAACTCTGCATTAATCTCATTTAACAACCTTGTCTATAATTCAATTAAGTTTTTTTAACTCCTCCAGGTAGCATATAAGATCAATATCAGGTCGATAAAACCATCCGCCGTCAGTTTCAAGCTCACAGGTTTTTACCAAGACCGTTGCAACACATTTATATGTAAATAACAATGAATCCATTCATAGTTAAAGCATATATTAATATAGCGAGTATTCGAAAATTTAATTCTCCCGACAACATATTTATAACCGAGATGACATAGCTAACCTCAGATGACTCGATCAAATCCTCAATGGTCATCCTCTTTGTTTGCAGTAAATCATTAGACATAAAGATTACAGTTGGACCAGTCATCTGGCTAACACTTTGAGTGAGTTCAACATTGGCACCATTCATCCTGAAAATTAATTGAGGATTGTTAATTTTAGCCTAAACCCCTATATTACAACAACATATATAATGAAACCAATTATATATTTCTAAAGCAATACCTTTCTAGATAATTAGAGACTATATTTGGATTCAACAACATTTTAGTTCCATAAAAAGCATCAGAAATACCCATGACACCTGACGATACAAATAAGTCATTAACTGCTATGAGTCTATACTGTTAGGAATTATATACTGTTAGATAGAATGAGTAAAAAATACAGAGCTGAAATGTTAAGAGTTATATTGTACCAAAATACTTCTTATGCTTGCAGCACAACGACCAAAGGCAAAGATGAGTCATGGGCATTCAAGCATTGTTGCATTTTCACGGCATACTAACTCATCCCACAGGGTGCAATGAATGTTATTTCCCCTATAACATACATAAATGTAATCCTTTGAAAAATAGAGAACCAAAAGAATCACACAAAAATAGCAGTTGCAACATTCAAAATACAATAAATAAAACCAACGATTTCAATATGCAGTCAGCAGTAATCAATTCATGAGATAAATAGCCAAATTAGATAACAATGCAATCAAAAAACTCATCAGATTATAAATAACCAAAAATCAAATTAAACAAATGCTCTCACATTTATTTCAACCCCTAATTTAAAAAAAACCTAAATTGCAAAATAAACAATCGAAACCCACAAAAACATGAACAACAATTACCTCAGTTTGGAAAAAAGGCTAAAAAGCTATTGCAGTGCAGACCACTTCAAACAGAAAAGGATTTGACAGGGAAGAAACATAGCAGATGAGGAAGAGGAGTAAGTTTGAAGAGGATCAAATAAAAATCCAGCTTTTCTCATGGAACAATCACCTTACCCCACCACCTTCGTCCCCTTTGATTCATGGTTGAAGAAATCCGGTCAATCATCAGACGATCTACTTCTATTCCTCTTCGCTACCGTCGTCTCAAGTTTCCGGCGATTACACAGAGATAGATGAGATGAATAATGATTTTGAGAGAAGAGCATCGATTGTTGTTGTAGATGAAGAAGAGAAGAAGAGAAGAGCATTTGGGTGAAAAATGGAAAGAAGGTGACAGAAACGGGAGAAGATGAATGGCAGAAAGGGTTTAGAAAGTGGTTTGTGTCTGATGGGAAAAGAAGAGGAAAAAAAGATGCTAGAGAGATTAGGTGATAATTAATGTGGCAGACAATTAAACATTAAAGTCAATATTGAGCACCGCAACTTGAGCATGTTTGGTAGGTGTTAGTTGTAATTGTCATTAATATGATGGTTTGAGAGGGAAATTTAGGAGTAGGGTTGCAAAAATTCTTATCAGACTGCACAACATTTATATTAAGTAAGATTAATTATATTATTAAAGAGATATTAAATTTATTAACTATTGCTAATCAACTGAAAAGTCATTGTCACTTGCTAAAAAAACAAAAGCATTGACATTGACAACAATCTGATAAAAGCACACACGGTTGACAGATTTTTGTCCACCCATGGTTCTGAAGGTTCTTCATATGCCTAAATCTCTGCAAAACTTTTAACTAGCTCTGGAATTTCACTTCTGGGCTCTTTATCATCAAATTTAATGTGCATTGATTCTTCAACACATTGTGTTTATGAATTATACACTCTGTATGCCTTGGATTTTCAGAGTAACCTAAAAAGATTCCTCTTTGAGCCTTGACATCAAATTTCTGTAGATATACTTTTTTATTCAAGATATAACATGTACATCCAAATTGATGAAAGTAAGAGATACTCAGTTTTCTTCCTTTAAAGAGTTCATATGTTGTTTTGTCCAAAATTGGTCTGATATAGATTCTATTTTGAACATAACATGTTGTGTTTACTGCTTCTGTCCAAAAGTGCTTAGCCAAATTATTTTCATGAATCATGATTTTGGCCATTTCAAGTAAGGATCTGTTCTTTCTCTCTACAACCCCAATTTGTTGTGGAGTTCTAGGAGAAGAGAACTCATGGATAATTTCGTGTTTTTCACAAAAAGATTCAAATGACTCATTTTCAAATTCACCACCATGATCACTTCCGACTTTTAAATTTTTTATCACTTTTTCAGACTCTACTTGAGGAAAGAAGTTACTAAACACATCATATGCATTATCTTTAGTTCTAAGGAACTTAACCTAAGTCCATCTACTGTAATCATCAACAACTAATCCATATTTATTTTCGTTGATTGATGCAGTACTTATAGGTCCAAATAAATCAATACGAAGTAGTTCTAAAGGTCTAGAAGTAGAGACAATGTCTTTAGAGTTAAAAGATGATTTCATAAATTTTCCTTTCTGACATGCACCACATAGTGCATCTGAGTGATAGTCAATGTCTGATAAGCCTCTGACAAGTTGTAACTTACTAAGCTTAGAGATTAATCTCCACTTAGCATGTTCCAACCTTCTGTGCCACAACCATTTCTTATCACTCACTGATAAAAGACAAACTACCTTCTGATTAGTAAAATCTAAAAAATTGATTTTATAAACATTATTCTTTCTTTTACCTTAGAACACTATGGATTTGTCATTCTTGTTGATTATTGTGCATTTGTTCTTATCAAACATCACATCATAACCACTATCACAAAATTGGCTTCTGTAAATACCAGTCACAATAAAATCTTGAAGTGCAATATCTTCCTCACTTAAGGGTTTCTTACACCATTTCTCAATCATTTGCTTAAAACATCTATTTTTAGCTTCTATATTTTCCATATCCAACATAATTGTTTGATGTAGTTTTAACAAACTTACATATCTTTCTTTTAACTCTTTCAACTCTTTAGATCTAGTCTCAAAGTGACTGAGAAGCTCTTTGACAGAATCAATAAGTTCAGATCTAGTTAATTTAGAGTATACCTCATTTTCATCCTCAGAGTCCGTTCCGGATTCTACATCAGAAGCTACTGTAGCTACCAAGCCCACAACCACATTTGCTTCATCTTCAGTTTCATCTTTCTCAGACCCTGATTGATTGTCTAGATCTTCCCAAGTAGCCATCAGACTCTTCTTGGTTTGCCTTCTGAAATTGTTGGATTTGTAATATGCTTTCTTATATTTCTCCTTTGATTTCTCTTTGTGCAAATCAGGACAATCAACAATGAAGTGACCAGGTTTCTTGCAGTTGAAGCATCCCTTCTGATCTTCTTTCCATGAACCTGATCCTCTATAGCCAATGTTTCTGCTCAAGAACCTTTTGTTCTTCTTAGCCAGATACTGGAGTCTTTTGGAAAGCATAACCATCTCTTCAACTTATGGATCTCCTTCAGAACCTCCAGCAGGAGATTCATCTTCAGATTCATCAGCTTTGAGAGCTTTTGAAGACTTTCCATTAGACTTTAGTGTTATAGATTTAGACTTTTTAACAGGTTCTTGTTCCTTGAGCCCTATCTCATGACATTTGAGAGAGCTTATAAGATCTTTAAGACTTAGAGTGTTTAAATCTTTAGCTAAATAAATATCTGTCACCTTAGGTCTCCATCTAACAGGTAAGCTCCTTAGAATCTTCTTCACATGATCAACATCTATATAGCTTTTCTTCATAATCTGAAGTCCAGAGACTAGAGTCTGAAACCTGGAGTATATAGTCTCAATGTCTTCGTCCTCTTTCATCCTGAAGATTTCATATTGCTGAACAAGCACAATAGCTTTAACTTCTTTGACTTTCTTATTAACCTCATAGTTAGAACACAGAGATGCAAACATAGCTTTAACAGTAGATTTATCACTCATCTTCAAGTATTCTTTGTGAGGTAGAGCAGCAACAAGAATGCCTCTGATCTTGTGATGTTTCTTATAATGCTTCTTTTGAGCAGCAATGTGTTTCTTTCTATCAACAACAACACCTTCATTTAAAATCATATCATCAACACCATCTTCAAGGATATCCTATAATTATTCATCCAAGTCCATGATATGACTATACATTTTGGTTTTCCACCAAGAGAATGTGTGAGGATACCATTGAACATTGGAGGCTTGTTTGAACCGGATGATTTGTCATCATTATAATCATAATGGAACAACAGAGCTAGAATTTCCAATATCACCAGAAGACATGTTTTCCTCGGATCTTTTATGTTACACTGTTAAGTGCTAGAACAACATAACCAGGTGCACTGGTACCAACTGAAGGTCAGAAAAACACAAGAAGAGGGGTTGAATTGTGTTAGCTTTTTCTTCTTATTAAACTAAGTCTAGAGTCCAGATTTTGATAGAGTTCAGAGTACGGAACAATGTTCAGAGCCTAATAGCAGCAGATATAAAAGTGATAGAGAGGGGAGATAAAGACACAAAGCAATTATCCTGGTTCCTTCCACAATCCGGAAGTAGTCCAGTTATAATCTAATCTGATTACAAATGCTCAAGCACACAAGCAAGACACTTAAAATACTCAAGCTCACAAACAAGAGATTTCCTATGCTCAAGCACAAAGTAAGAGACTTATAGAAAACAAATTATAAAGAAATAAGTTTGGTATGAACACTTGATATACAATCAGCGGTGTTCACAATACAAACCAGTTTAGAATCTAAGGCTCTAGAATTTCTAAGATATGAAAGTAGTTTAAGAAATTCTAAGTGTTTGATGCACAACAATTTCAGTAAAGTTTTAGCACAGTTTAAATGTTGTAGATTCTCTACTAATCTTCAAGTCTTCATTCCTTTATATAGAGGTATGAAATAGACGTTGTAGAGGTGCCATCGCATCAAAGAGTCGTTTTAGAAGCTTGATCAATCACCAATAATTTGTTGCTTGATATGGTTAATGTCCTATGTGGGAAAAATTTGAAAACCATTCCTTTTATGGAGAATTAACCAGCAGAGACACAGTTGTAGCTTGTACTATGCGCAGGAAATGTTGGAGTAGTGGTTGTACAATTGTACTATTTGTTCTTCATTGTCCTTTCTCTTTGGTTAAGCATCCAATGCCTTCTAATTCCTCTAAATATCCATTGCTCCAGTCTTCTATTCCTTCTGCATATTTCTGTCTTCAAATATCCATTTAGCTAACTTCAGGTTCTTCATTTCAGACTCTAATGGTCTTCAGACTTTGGGTGAACTTCAAACTCTGGCAGTCAGCTTCTGATTGTCTTCAGGCTTTGATGTCTTCAGACTCAGACTTGCAACAAAGCTTCTCTTGTAAATTCTTTTGCTATAACTTGTTCTTCCAGGACCAATACCTTGTTTTATTATAAATTTTAGTCTATGGTCATGCACACTTGAACAAATATTAGCATATCCTATTGAACTTTTAATACCTTGTTATCATCAAAACCTAAAGATGCATTATCAAACACATTTTGTTCCACCAAACTCACTTAACAAACTTAAATCTCTGAATTACTCAACCAACTCCAATTCCTTTACAATAAGTGTCGACATATGAAACGACTTCCTACTCAATGCATCTACTACCACATTAACCATATCTGGATGATAATTCAACTCAAAATCATAATCCTTCAAAAATTCCAACCATACCCTCTGCTCATATTCAACTCTTTTTGATCAAGCAAATACTTCAAACTATTGTGGTTGCTGAAAACTTCAAACTTCGAACCATACAAGTAGTTCCTCCAAACCTTAAGCACAAACACAACTGTTGCCAACTCCAAATCATGGGTCGGGTAATTTCTTTCATGTACCTTCAACTGTCTAGAAGAATATGCCACAACTTGTCCATTCTACATAAGCATTCCACCCAATCCCATCTTAGATGCATCGCAATACACCAAAAAAGACTAATTTGCATTTGGCAAAATCACAATTGGAGCTGATGTCAACCTATTCTTTAACTCCTGAAAACTCTCTTCACACTTAGCATCCCAAACAAAAGCTTGACCATTGTGAGTCAACTGCGTCAAAGGTAAATCCTACTCCAAGGAAACGTCTTATCTCACTAACTGAGTTAGGAGTCTCCCACTCCAACGCTGCATCAACCTTGGAAAAATCTACTGCTATTCCACCTCTAGGTATCACATGACCAAGGAAACTCACTTCATGCAACCAAAACTCACACTACGACAACTTAACATACAACTTTTTCTCCTTCAAGGTCTGCAACACATTCCTCAAATGCTCCGCATGCTCCTCTTCTAACTTCGAATACACCAATATATCTGTTATACCCTAATTTTGTACCTAAAAATACTTGCTGAAAATATTTTTCCATCTTTGATATATGTCTATTACTCTTGAAAAATTGCCAATTTGCTATTGTGTTTACACTGACATTATACTCTGCTTTATCTCCCAATTTAGCTTTAAAAATCTTTTCAACTGTGTATTTGTCTATGTTTTCCTGCATTTCAAGTCATCCAAAAACATTTTTCTTGCATTTCAAGTCATTTGAATTTGTCTCTGATCAATTGCATATTTCTCTGCATTTTATTTCAATATTATTTGCAAAATTCATGAAGAAGGGTATTTTAGTCATTTCCTACATTCAAACTCATTTTAGTCCTTGAAAATTGTTTGAGTCTTTTCAATTGGTTTGTATAAGTCCTTGTTTCAATCTCATGTTAAAATCCAATTACATTTGAGTCATTTTGAGTCAGTTTGGCCCCTAGGGGCATTTTAGTCATTTCCTATGTTAAAACTCTTTTAATCCCTAAAAATTGTCTCTGAGTCTTTTCATTTAGTTTATATAAAACTCTTGCTTTAATTCCCTGTTAAAAAACCATTTTGAAATTGCATTTGAGTCATTTTGAGTCATTTTAGTCCCTAGGGGCATTTTGGTCATTTCACACAAAATTTTGACAGAGAGAGGTTACTTTGAAGTACCTCATTTATGTAATTGGTTCATTTTAGTCCATTTTGTGTTTTTTATTGGTTTCACTTTACGTTTTTTCCAATTTACCAATTTTATTTCAATTTTATTATTAATTGCATTTCAGTCCTTCAAGTCTTAAAAATTGCACTTTAGTCCTTTCTTCCATTTTATTTTTCTTTTAAAGTCTTTTTCAATTTACATTTTAGTCCTTTAAGTCAAACTTTTGTTTTTAGTCCTTTTTTGGGTCAATTGCAGATTGGTCCCAAAGTCTTAAAAATTGCAGAAAGGTCCTTAAGTCCCAAATTTAGTCCAAATTCGAATCAAACAAGTCCAGTCCAGGTGTCACCTTCCCATTGGATTACAAGTACACATGTCAGCTATAAATACGACACATCATCAATGCACAGTACAACAGAACCATTCATTCAGTGCCAACTCAACAAACTCCAATCCCATTTCTCTCTCTTCTCCACAGAATCAAACCCTAACCGTTTCAGAAAAATCTCAAGAACACGATGAAGTTCATGAAGAACTTCATCCCCAAATCCTAAACCCTAACTGTCCAGAATCAAAATCCACCTCAATTCATCACAAAATTCGTATCAATTTCATCACGCAAAACTCAATTCAACAATTATTGCACAAAATTTGTTCGAATTTACACAAATTCTCAGAGATTCTAATCTTCATCATCGAATTTGCACCTTTGCAATTCTAGCGTAGATTCGTCATCAATAGTGACGAATCCAACGCGATCACGAAGGATTTAGAAAGAGAAGAAGAGGATCGAAGTGGAAACGAAGAAGAATCAAGCACCAGAAAGGTTCGAAAAGACGAAGAGTGAGAAGACGAAGAATCTTCGATTTATTTTTGAAGATTGAACCAGAACGCTTACCAGAATCAAAAGCAAGGCACCAGAGTTCTTTTCACCGTTTCTTTGCTCGAATCTCCGAATTACAACGAGGTAATCCATTAATCCTCCTCTGTTTCACAGTTTCATTCGTATAAGTGTGATTTATTCACGAAACGATGTAGATCTACAATGTTTAAAACGTTTAGTCACAAGTTTCATTGAAATCTTTTGAAAAGAGTTTAAACCGAAGGATTAGGAGTAGATCTACGTCGTTTTGTGGCTTATTTGTGTTTTATGGTTATGAATTCGTGCTCAGTGTAAAGAAACAAGTAGAAAGATGTTTAGATCGGGCTTTTTTGAGCCAAGAGAGTGGTGGTTAGGTTTCCGTCGCCGGAATCTTCGCTGGCGGTGGTCAAGTCCGCTGGAGAAGACAACCGGCATCTTAGAGAGAAGGGAGAGCGTTTTAGGATTTAGAGAGAGAAAGAAAGGGAGAAAATGAAGAAAACGTTGGGGTAGGGTTTATATAAACCTCTAGATTGTGTCTCCACCGTCAGATCTAGGGTTAGGGGGAACTGGATCAATCCAACGCCCCTGATGCGTTTGGATAGTCCAGATCCCTGTTGGATCTTGGGCCTGGGCTTCAATCTGACTGGACTTCGTATTCTTGTGTTTTTGTTGCTATTTCAATACTGCTTCTTGCTGTTTGCACCCCCTATGTGTTCAAAAGCTTTGATAAAAATCCTAGAAAAAATTCCTATGTGTTTTTAATGTGTTTCTTGATATTTTTGTGAATGTTTTACATATTAAAATTGATAAAAAATATATATGATATCACTTGTAATTTGTTTGTCTTTCTTGTGAATTTTTGCTATGTTTTGATATGATATTTCGTCAAATTGATACTTGTACTTGTTGTGTAATCTTGTGATATGTTTGCCTCTGATTTGTGTCCCTTTTTCACTGTTTGTAGATGCAATTTGTTAATTTCTTGTGTTGCAAGTCATGTGGATATTGTTTGTAAAAATAAAGTGCCAAATATGTCTAAAACAAATCATAATCCTTGACTTGAATGTGTTCTCATAATTCTCACATCATTGATTGTAATAAAACCTTTAGAAAATTGTCATGATATGAGGATTATAGGTCATATACTTGTTTTGGTGTTATGGTAAATTTTAGGTATGTTTTGCCACTTTTAGGTTAAGAGTCTTATCACTTTTTGTTAAGTTCTTAGTGGTTCTTTTGCTTATAATTTCCATTCTATTATGCCTTATGCTACTAACCACTTTATTTCATGTTTCATTCATCCATAAGCATCTCATCCACCATCTTATTTTCTTAGCTTTTATTCCTTACACTTTAATTTTCATGCCAAAACTTAGCATGTAAAGATTTAGGGATTTTGTAATTTTCTTCATGCTTTTCAAATTCTTGCAAGACCATAGAATGTAAACTAGGGCATGTGTAAAGGACAATGGACTCTAATGATGTACACCGACACAAACACCGACACATGCACACACATCACATGGATACTTTAGATGTATGTTTAGAGTATGCATGCCTTAGATGTAAGTTTAGGGAATGTATGTTTAGATGTATGTTTAAGAACTTTGAAACTTAGGCAAAAATTCTCTTTTCCAAAAAACATGAACCACATCACTCAAATATTTTTCCAAATAAACCTTGGGATCAAAATCCCATTGAATTTTTTCCTTTCTTTTCTTAAACAAAATCTTAATGAACTTTAATCATACTTAGACTTCTTTTGCAAAATGACTAATTCCACCTCACATTTTCAAAATTTTATGCCCTTGAGGCCTCTCTCTCTCATTCTTCAAAATTCCATTTTTTGAACTTAAAATCAACCAACAAAAACAAAAACATTTTGTGGAAGAGAACTACATGGAGTTTGATCCCTTAAAAGGGTATGTAGGCAAGAGGTCAAAACCTCTCCAAGTCCAATAAAAATAAAAATTCAAACATTCTTCTCCCTCCAATTCTTGACTTAGTAAACCCTTAGGTGTAAATAACATTTTTCAAATAGCATTTGAAAATAAAGCGCGCGCGTAGAAAGTAAAGACGGTTCCTATAGGATACTATAGTCGTTATGGGTGCCTAACACCTTCCCGTAGCGAAAACAACTCCCGGACCTCGATTCTCAAGGGTTTTTCTAATTTTTCCTTTCCCAAGAAAAAATGAGATATCAAAGGTTAAAAAGGTTCAAACTTAATCAATGTTTGACACCCGAAAAACCAAGATAAAACAATATCGTCTATGAACACCACCACAAACTTATCCAATTAAGGATGGAAAATTCTATTCATGTATTCCATAAATACACTTGGCACATTAGTCACACCAGACGGCATCACAAAATACTCATAGTGATCATATCTTGTTCGGAACGCAGTCTTTGGTATATCTTCTGATTTCACATGTATTTGATGATATCATGACCTCAAATCAATCTTGCTAAACACATGTGCACCAACCAACTGATCCATAAGATCATCTATCCTTGGAAGATGATATTTTTTCTTAATGGTAACCTTATTTAGTTGTCGATAGTCTACACAAAATCTCGTACTAACATCCTTGTTCTTAACTACCAACTCTCCCAAGTGCTTCAACTCACCCAGCTCCAATGCATACATCCGATATGACGTCGTCGATATAGGACTAGTACTAGGTACCGAATCATTCGCGAACACCACTTCCCTCTTTGACAGTAAGTCGAGAATGGCCATCCCTCTCAACATAGCAAACATAACTAGATTCAATCTTATAGCACAACCAAGAGAAATAATCAAATGTGTTGCACCAATATCAATAATAGCAATCAATGGAGTGTTGTTAATGAAACAAATACCTCTAATCAAGTTGTCTAGTTTCGCAATACAATATTCATCTTAAGCACTACCATATTCACATGTATTCTCATTCAATTATTAATTGGCTATAAAGAACTTCAAAACAATCTTCACAAGGGTATAATCAAGTGTTCACTTCATCAAATAATTATCAATTCAACACATAGCATCTACACCTCGTCACCATAATAAAGTATGCATCTTTAACACAGACTCATAAGGATGCAATGTTCTAGTTTGACTCTATATGCACGTGGTACCAAGTTTTGGATATAAGAGGTATGTTTCTAAGTGATCCTCTGTCGTCAAATTTTTGGATAATCAGTGGTATATTACCAATTAATCCACCCTTCATTAAATAGAACTGACCATGACGCATGGATACCAAGTATAAACTCGACAATGCATAAATCATATAGTTCATGTTACATGATCACTTCACACATAACATAACAACACACCAACACACCAAGACATCGTCAAATCAATACATCCATACACCAACAAATCATTTCATCACCACATCAACACTTATTCACATCAATAATTCACCATCATCATATTAATCATCATCATACCATCATCATATCAATGTCATTATAAACAATACATCAACATTTCATCATTTGGTTTCATCATTATATAATTCTCATCATCATGGCAAAGCACATTAATATGTATTCACATTATTTCATAATCGCATTCACCATCATTGGATATTCATAACATATCATGTTACATCATGAAGCATACTTCAATAATCATCTAATAAGTTCACAGTCATTGCATAATTCAATTTAAAGTTAAATCACATGTTCAAGAATAGCCATTCTAGTTTCTAAGTTTACTTCCAACATAAGCTTGGTTAATTACTCTTGTACATCCAAATTATACTCCTATTAATCAAGTTTAGCGGTTTGAGACATAAACATACACCTTGAGTACACTTTAAAAGCATAAAAATGAGGTTTGACATAACTGAGAAAAATGCACGGTCGTGCACTTTGGGAGCACGGTCGTGTGTTTTTCAAAAACACACTTTCAGCAAATCAACAGACAACGCACGGTTCGTGAATATGGGGGGCATGGTCGTGCGTTTTTCCCAGGCAGTGACTGTGCTGTTTTTCTGCATTTTTGCTGCTGAAAAACCATTCTTCGACTCCATTTTCGATCCAAAACACACCAAACTTGACCCAAATAATCAAACTAATATTATCTAATCAATTACACATTAATACATTAATTTCACCTTAACCAGCTTAATTATACTCATTTTCATCATTAATTAAAATAATTTTCAACTACTCTAAAATATCACTTCAAACCCATTTTTAACATGTTAATTCACACTCAAACATATCAACAACAAAAACAACAACTCTTCTTCAAAATCAACAACAACAACATTTCACCAATTCAATTATAATAACACCAAGACAACAAATTAGCATCATCTTTCATGAATTTCATCAAATCAATCATAGAACTCAGAAACAAAACAACATATTCAAATCATGAACTTATCACCATAACCTCATAAACTCACAAACAATCAAATACCCTTAATCATAATAGCATATTAGAGCACAATTTAATCATTAATTCATCACAAGATTCATGAACGTAGAGAGAAAACATTGATAAGTGCCAGAAAGTAGTAATTCAAATGAATATTTAAGGCACTTTTGTTACTTGTTTTGCAAATTACTTAGGGAAAAGCCGAGAGATAAGTGATTATGGCCCTTTTACGCTTTATCTATCTTACTTTACCCATTTATGCAGGAATTTAACTCAAGACACTAAGCAAAGAAGAGAAACAAAGAAAAAATACAAAGGTTTACTCGCAATGGCGAGTTGATGGAGATCAAAGGCGAGTCAGAGGCGAGCAATAGTCAGAGAGTACAAGAAATTACTCGCACTCAACACGCAATGGCGAGCAGGAGGCGAGTGAACTTGCAATGGCGAGTGAAAGGCGAGCAAGGTCCAGAGAGCACCAGTTTTCCCACGCCCTCAACTCGCAATGGCGAATGGAAGACAAGCAACTCACAATGGAGAATGCATTTACTTGCGCGTCGAGTTAGGGCGGCTAAAACTCCTCAGAGATAACGTGGCACAAACCCACTGGTGAAGAAACCTCAACTCGCCAAGGTGAATGAAGGTACTCGCGAGGCGAGTTGATGCAGAACAGAAAAGTCTATAAAAGCCCACTTGATCATTTCATTGAAAATATCTTAGAAACTCCACTACCACAATTTTGGCCTTTAATAGCACAATTTTAATAGCGCTTATGGATAAATGCTAATAAAAATGCAACTCATAGACCTGTTATAGCAATTTTCGGAAAGCGCTAAGAAAAACATGTAAAAAACTAGGTTAGATAGCGCTTTTCTAAAAACGCTATTATTTTGGTTTGCACTAATAGCGCTTTTTAAGAAACGCTATTGTTCGAGGGGGGTATAGATAGTGTTTTACACAAGTGCTATTGTTTGGGCTTTATTAAAATAAATAAAAGACAAATTTTTTTTTTCATTTTCGCGGACAAAGCCGCACAGCTCACAAAAGCTCCTCCTGCTTTCATCCATTGAACTGCTTCTTCATCACCGAACTGCATAGGTCCTTCATTGTCCATTCTCCTCCTTCATCAACCTCTCAATCGCGTCATCTTCTTCTCAATCGAGGGACTGTTTCTTCTCTCAATCCGCTTTCTGATTCTCCGGTACTGTTCCTTTACTGTTCACTCGCTTTACTTTTTGTTCCTTCTCTCAATAGATTTTGATTTGGTGACCCTTTTCGTTTCTTCTCTCAATATATTTTGATTTGGATTTGGATTTGGATCTGGTGACCCTTTTTCTTAGATTTTGAGAGTTGAATGTGTTATGATGCTTAGATTTTGAGCGTGTGACCCTTTTGCTTTTCTGCTTTCAAAATCCAATTTTTTCTGAAAAATATTATCTTTTTCTAGTTGTGATCCTTGTTCTTCAACTTTGCTTCTAGACTAGAGAATTAGAGATCATGCATATTAAGCACCAATGTGTGAAAAGTGAGAAAATAAGTGGTTAACCGGTTATTTGTGTGCTTGAAGTTTGATTCCTTCTGTTTTTGATAGTTGATATATCAGTTTTGATGGGCAATTACCTAGCAACGTCAACCATTTCTTTTATCTCTCCATTTTTAATATAAGAAGTTTTTGTGCTAATGATATTGCTACCTCTTAACCTTTTTTCTCAAAAGATTTAAGCAATTTAGTTTCCTGTGTTATTTGTGAGTGCATTTGTCTAACATTATTTACCCCCCTTTGAACCATATATGTTTTGTATACGTAGAACACATGTTTTTAATATATTAGATGGAGTAAATAAATATTCGAATTGGTCTCCGATGAAAAATATAGAGAGCGGTTTGGTTGAGAAATAATGTCGTTAAGAATCTCAATTGCAGGTCAATTTAGTCATAAATTAAGTGATATATTTATAATGTTTGGAAATGTGGTGCCTTTAGACAATTTCACGGTGAAAATTCACGGCGGGAGTTGAGCTTATGATTTTCACGTTGAACATTGCATTGGATTACGAGAATTGGTGTGCCGCCACATTTTTAAATATATGCTATCTTTTAAGGCCAAATTTATGATGCACATGTTGGTGTAAGCCCTAGAGGCCAATAATTTATGTTAAACTTATCTTATGTATCATGACTTTTATTATTGAATAATATATGACACTCTTTATTATATTTATGTAATGTTAATAAAGTCCTTAGAATAGATAGTTCGTGTAATAATATAATTAAGTGTGACTTAATCATGAGATTACATTATCATAAAGAACGCTATTCTTAAATGCATCCGTAGTCAAAGCTTTAATATGAATAAAGGATAATAATAAAGCATCGAGACTATTATGTATGTAGACTGATGACCGCATCTCATGGGTCATAGATATGAGATATTAAGTCTATACATAGGTATAAGTATTAGGAGTAATATTTATACTGGATTGACCCACCGTGAGAATACTACATAGTATGTTATGATATTGTCATAAGATATTCTCACAATGATAATAATGTATATCGCTCTTAGACCTGAAACCACTATGATTCCTAGATGTGTACTCAAGTGCTTTGTTGCCATTCTAACGTTGTCTGTAACAGGATAACCATAACGTTGGTTGATGGGTACTTGATGAATCATGCTGAGGGACATGAGTGTCCTAGATGGGATTTGTCCCTCCTCATAAACAGGAGATATATCTTTAGGCCTCTTGATGAAATATGACTGTAAAACTGCATGGCCATGCCGAACTAAGTCAATATAAGATATTGGACTTATTCGTTATTCAGTATATTTTGGAATCAAGAAATATAAATATTGATCTATACAAGGGTGACAAAATATCTATGCCTTGGGATCAATAAAGATATCGAGACAAAGGAGTAAGTGTACACATGAGTATTATCATGGAAAGGTTTCGTCAGATCACTTGACATTCTTGTCACTTGGGTAGCAATGATGTGTTGCTAGATACCGCTCATTGTTTATAATATTAAATATTAGCTTTAATATTATTGCCAACGTGACTAGAACCTATAGGGTCACACACAAAGAACAGTCAAAAGAGAAATATATAAGTATGACTTATATAAGGGGTGCGTTTAGTAAATAACGCTAATTAGTTAGCAAAATTACTAAACTCGTTGTTGGGCTTACTGAAGCCCAATAGTGACTTCTGACTTGCAGAGCACACTAGAAGTTCTATAAATAGAACTCTAGTGCTGAAGTTTTTGGTTACACGTTTTGAAGCAACCCTCTTCTCTGCACTTCTGATTCCTTGGCTAGCACCGAGTTTTGGAGGAGCACTGTTCGTGTGGACTTGCTAGAGGCTTTGCTGCTTGCTGCTTGCTTGGCTGTGATCGAGATTCCAGTTTCCAGTTTTCAGCTTTCAGATTTCACACTTCGAGGTAACAATCGAATCACTGATTCATGTTTGAATTTCGTAATGATCCAAGGAAAGAAAATCGAAATTATTCCGCTGCTTCTACTCCATTCTTTTATTCGATTTTCCTTCAGTGGTATCAGAGCCAATTACGAAACCTTGAATCGGATTGCTTTGTTACCGCTTTATGTTTTAATTTGATTAAACATATTGAACGAAATTAAATAATAAAGAGAATTAAAAATTGGCATCGTATTATATTATGTTTTCTGTGCATGGCTTTTCGATTTGATTCGATGTTTCAGAAACCGTTTATGGTGAAACATCGACGTTTCGATTATACATATCGACAGGAACATAATTGATCGATCATAAAACGCAGTTAATAATAATATCAATCACGTCTATGTGCATGGCTTTTCGATTTGCTTTGATGTTTCAGAAACCGTTTCTGGTGAAACATCAAACCTTTCGATTATACATATCGACAGAAGCATGATTGGTAAATTCTGTATAACAACAGTGTATGTGATATACTGGATTTGATCATAGTTTAAATAAGTCAGATGATATTTGTTTATATTAATTGATCTGATGTATGGAGCTTCGTAACCGATTCTATGTACTCTGGTGAAGCATCCTAGACTCGATCATGATATATGAATAAACAATCAGAGTACTTGTTTAATAAGATCAGATTGTTATGCGGGATTAGGGTAATCAGAAACGTGTCAAGTGTTGATGCAAAATACGCAATCTAGAATATTTTGGAACACAATCTGAGATATTTTGGTATGCAATCTAATATATTTTAGTACTTGATCTGAAATATATTTTGGTACATAATATAATATATTTTGGTACTCAATAAAATATATTTTGGTACATAATATGAGATATTTTTGTACTTAATATAATATATTTTTGTACTCAATTTAATATATTTTGGTACTCAATTAAACCCCCAACTAATCTGTGTAGTGTGATCATATGTCAAATTTTAATTTAATTTATTTTAATTATAAAGACCTTAATAATAATAAAAGTGTGTTTGTTATTATTATGTGTGTGAATGATTATGGCCTTAGTCCTTTTTATTTTATTTTGTTTGGATTTTGAAATACGGCCTGCGTGTCGTGCCTCTCTCTCATATTCTATTTGTACATTCTCTTCTCATCCACTCCCTCGTATGTAAAACGAGTTTCTTATTATGTAATGTAAATAGAATACAAGTAGGTAATAGGGCTGAAGGCGTTAGGATAGTCCTGGAGGTCCAGCTTGGAGAAGCAAGGTCGTTTCTAGGATTAGTTTAGATTCTCTCATTGGCTTGAGAGAGTCATAACGTTAGGAGGCCATAATCATGTCACTTTTATTATTGTATAATTGTTATGCATGTTATGATTGGAGTGCGAATATATGTGATATATAAGCCGTGGTGAGGTGAGATCAAATTTAATAAAAATCCTTCAATTCAAAATATTAAGTTCAATGCTTTCCAAAAGTTTAACACCCTTCAAGACTAATATCGAATATGTGGGTTTTGCCTCCGTGAAGCGCATATTTTATACTAGTAAGTTGCGGTGCGGTAATCCAATTTACCCAAGTGTTATTCTTTTGGGTCTAACTTAACTAAATTAATTTTAATAAGATTAGAATAAATTTAGAAGCTATAATTGGGTAATGTCTATATGATAGATTTGAATAAAGAGTTATTCACCTAATTGATTTGAAAGTTGTATATGATACAATTGGAAATGTTCCTACCTAAATAGCTGAGTTTTAAGTACAGCCCCCGTTGACTTAAAGCAAGGTGAAATAAGGATTTCAATCCACTAGAAAATCTTCCAACGGGATTTTCCGAGTCAAATGTTTGAAGGTCATTTGATTTGAGTAAAATAGTGGGAGCGTATTTAATTAAAGGCCAAATTAAATATGTTATTTTCATGATACTTATTTTGTATATTTTAAAAATTGTAGATGGCCAATAACGCTTCAAACAACATTTTGCGATCACTCATTGAAAAGGAAAAATTGACTGAAAAAATTTTTATTGACTGGTACCGTAACATGAGGATTGTCCTCACCCACGAGAAAAAGCTGTATGTGCTTGATGGACCCGTTCCTGAGGCACCACCTGCTGGAGCTCCTGCGGCTCAAAGAAATGCTCATACCAAGCATCTCAATGATTCCGTAGAAGTCTCTTGCATCATGCTAGCCACCATGACTCCCGAGCTGCAAAAACAGCATGAAGGGATGGCTGCGTTCGATATGATCGGACATCTAAGGACTCTTTATGAAGAGCAGGCTAGGCATGAAAGGTTTGATGTCTCTAAGGCCCTTTTCTCTACCAAGCTGTCAGAAGGAAGTCCCGTAGGACCTCATGTGCAAAATGATTGGGTACTCTGAGAACCTAGCTCGATTGGGATTTGTCCTTGAGCAGAAACTTGTTGTTGATCTTATCTTGCAATCGTTGCCTGAAAGCTTCAGCAGTTTTGTCCAGAACTTTCTCATGAATGACATGGACAAAACACTTCCACAGCTTGCAGCTATGTTGAGAACTGCTGAAAAAAATATGAAGGGAAAGGGAAAGGCTGCTGCCGTTTTAATGGTTAATAATGGCAAGTCCAAAAAGCACCATAAGAAGCCTAATAAGTCTAAGGGAAATGGCAAAGGCAAATCTGTTGCCAAGCCATATACCAAAGCTTTGAAGCCTACTGGAGGCGTGGCTAAGGAGGGCAAGTGCTTCTACTGCAACAAGCAGGGGCATTGGAAGCGTAACTGCCCAAAGTATCTGGAAGACAAGAAGAATGGAAATGTTCCTACTACTTCTGCAGGTATTTTTGTTATAGAAATTAATATGTCTACTTCTACATCTTGGGTATTAGATACTGGATGTGGTTCTCATATTTGTACTGATGTGCAGGGCCTGAGAACGAGTAGAGCACTGGCAAAAGGCGAGGTCGATCTTAGAGTTGGAAATGGAGCAAAAGTTGCTGCTTTAGCTGTTGGAACTTATGTATTGACCTTACCTAGTGGTCTTTTAATTAATTTAGAAAACTGCTATTATGTACCTGCCATTAGCAGGAATATTATTTCAATTTCTTGTTTGGACAAGGCTGGTTTTTATTTTACAATAAAGGACAAATGTTGTTCCGTTTATTTGGATAATATTCTTTATGCTAATGCAATTTTGATTAATGGACTTTATATCCTAGATCTTGATATGCCTATCTATAACATTAATGCTAAGAGGATGAAACCAAATGAGTTAAATCCGACTTACCTTTGGCATTGTCGTTTAGGCCATATAAATGAGAATCGCATTTCTAAACTCCATAAAGATGGAATTTTGGACTCTTTTGATTTTGAATCATATGAAACATGTCGATCTTGTTTGTTAGGGAAAATGACAAAGGCTCCATTTACCGGTCAAGGTGAAAGGGCTAGTGATCTTTTAGGTCTCATACATACTGATGTGTGTGGACCCCTAAACATAACTGCTAGAGGAGGTTTTCACTACTTCATCACATTCACTGATGACTTTAGTAGATTTGGATATGTGTATCTAATGAAACATAAATCTGAATCATTTACTTTATTCAAGGAATTTCAAAATGAAGTAGAAAACCAACTAGGCAAGAAAATCAAAATGCTTCGATCTGATCGAGGTGGAGAGTATTTGAGCTTAGAGTTTGACAATCATCTAAAAGAATGCGGGATCTTGTCCCAACTCACACCTCCTGGAACTCCACAATGGAATGGTGTTTCCGAAAGGAGAAATCGAACCTTGTTAGACATGGTCCGATCAATGATGAGTCATGCTGAACTTCCAAACTCCTTATGGGGATACGCCTTATTAACTGCAGCTTATACACTTAACCGAGTTCCATCCAAAGCGGTAGAAAAGACACCATATGAGATATGGAATGGTCGAAAACCCAATGTGGGACATTTAAAGATTTGGGGTTGTGAAGCTTATATAAAACGACTTATGTCTACTAAGCTTGAACAAAGATCTGATAAATGTTTCTTTGTCGGATATCCTAAAGAAACTAGAGGATACTACTTTTACAAACCTTCTGAGGGAACAATTGTTGTTGCCAGAAATGGAGTCTTTCTTGAAAAGGATTTTGTCTCCAAAAGAATCAGTGGGAGCAAAGTAGATCTTGAAGAAGTTCAAGACCCACAAAGTGAAGACATACCGATGGAGGAACAGGAACAGGATACACAAACTGTTGTGACAGAAATTCCTATTCCAGTAACACAAGAACCACGTAGGTCTAGCAGGATACGTCAAGAACCCGAGAGATATGGGTATCTCATATCAAAAGAGGGTGATGTATTGCTCATGGACCAAGATGAGCCTGTGACTTACACAGAGGCCATTACTGGTCCTGAATCTGAGAAGTGGCTTGAAGCCATGAAATCTGAAATGGATTCCATGTACACAAATCAAGTTTGGAACTTGATTGAAACACCTGAAGGAATTAATCCTATAGGATGCAAGTGGGTTTTCAAAAAGAAAATCGACATGGATGGAAAGGTTAATACCTACAAAGCACGATTGGTTGCTAAAGGTTTCAAACAAATTCATGGTGTAGACTATGATGAAACCTTTTCACCAGTTGCAATGATTAAATCCATTCGGATCTTACTTGCTATCGCTGCATACCATGATTATGAAATCTGGCAAATGGATGTCAAGACTGCTTTCCTTAATGGAAATCTTCTTGAGGATGTGTACATGACACAACCTGAAGGATTTGGTGATCCTAAAGCACCCAAGAAAGTATGCAAATTACAGCGATCAATCTACGGATTGAAGCAAGCTTCCAGAAGTTGGAATCTTCGTTTTGATGAAACTGTACAACAATATGGATTCATTAAAAATGAAGATGAGCCTTGTGTTTACAAGAAGGTTAGTGGGAGCATAGTTTCATTTCTGGTTTTATATGTGGATGACATATTGTTAATCGGAAATGACATCCCTACATTACAAGGAATCAAAACTTGGTTAGGGAAATGCTTTTCTATGAAAGACTTAGGTAAAGCCTCCTATATATTAGGAATCAGGATCTATAGAGATAGATCACAGAGATTGCTTGGCTTAAGTCAGGGTACATATATAGATAAAGTCCTGAGACGTTTCAATATGCATGATTCCAAGAAAGGATTCATCCCTATGTCGTCAGGTATAAATCTATCAAAGACTCAATCCCCTTCGACTAACGAAGAAAGAGATCGAATGCGTGATATTCCATATGCTTCAGCAATTGGGTCTATCATGTATGCTATGTTATGTACTCGACCAGATGTCTCGTATGCTTTGAGTGCTACGAGCAGATACCAGTCTAATCCTGGCAATGATCATTGGATTGCTGTCAAGAATATCCTTAAGTACTTGAGAAGAACTAAGGATACTTTCTTGATCTATGGAGGTCAAGAAGAGCTCTCTGTAATTGGTTACACTGATGCTAGTTTTCAGACAGATCATGATGACTTTAAATCGCAATCTGGATATGTGTTTTGCTTAAATGGCGGTGCTGTGAGCTGGAAGAGTTCAAAGCAAGAAACAGTCGCTGATTCTACAACAGAAGCCGAGTATATTGCTGCATCTAATGCCGCAAAGGAAGCTGTTTGGATTAAGAAATTCATTTCTGATCTTGGAATAGTTCCAAGTATTGTGGATCCCATTGAATTACTATGTGATAACAATGGAGCAATCGCACAAGCCAAAGAACCTAGATCTCACCAGAAATCCAAACACATACAAAGGCGCTATCATCTTATTCGAGAGATTATCGAAAGAGGAGATGTTAAAATATGCAAAGTATCAACATTAGAGAATGTTGCTGATCCACTTACTAAAGCTCTTGCCCAGCAGAAGCATGATGGTCGTACTAGATCTATGGGTATTAGGTTTATGCCTGATTGGCTCTAGTGCTAGTGGGAGATTGTTGGTGTAAGCCCTAGAGGCCAATAATTTATGTTAAACTTATCTTATGTATCATGACTTTTATTATTGAATAATATATGGCACTCTTTATTATATTTATGTAATGTTAATAAAGTCCTTAGAATAGATAGTTCGTGTAATAATATAATTAAGTGTGACTTAATCATGAGATTACATTATCATAAAGAACGCTATTCTTAAATGCATCCGTAGTCAAAGCTTTAATATGAATAAAGGATAATAATAAAGCATCGAGACTATTATGTATGTAGACTGATGACCGCATCTCATGGGTCATAGATATGAGATATTAAGTCTATACATAGGTATAAGTATTAGGAGTAATATTTATACTGGATTGACCCACCGTGAGAATACTACATAGTATGTTATGATATTGTCATAAGATATTCTCACAATGATAATAATGTATATCGCTCTTAGACCTGAAACCACTATGATTCCTAGATGTGGACTCAAGTGCTTTGTTGCCATTCTAACGTTGTCTGTAACAGGATAACCATAACGTTGGTTGATGGGTACTTGATGAATCATGCTGAGGGACATGAGTGTCCTAGATGGGATTTGTCCCTCCTCATAAACAGGAGATATATCTTTAGGCCTCTTGATGAAATATGACTGTAAAACTGCATGGCCATGCCGAACTAAGTCAATATAAGATATTGGACTTATTCGTTATTCAGTATATTTTGGAATCAAGAAATATAAATATTGATCTATACAAGGGTGACAAAATATCTATGCCTTGGGATCAATAAAGATATCGAGACAAAGGAGTAAGTGTACACATGAGTATTATCATGGAAAGGTTTCGTCAGATCACTTGACATTCTTGTCACTTGGGTAGCAATGATGTGTTGCTAGATACCGCTCATTGTTTATAATATTAAATATTAGATTTAATATTATTGCCAACGTGACTAGAACCTATAGGGTCACACACAAAGAACAGTCAAAAGAGAAATATATAAGTATGACTTATATAAGGGGTGCGTTTAGTAAATAACGCTAATTAGTTAGCAAAATTACTAAACTCGTTGTTGGGCTTACTGAAGCCCAATAGTGACTTCTGACTTGCAGAGCACACTAGAAGTTCTATAAATAGAACTCTAGTGCTGAAGTTTTTGGTTACACGTTTTGAAGCAACCCTCTTCTCTGCACTTCTGATTCCTTGGCTAGCACCGAGTTTTGGAGGAGCACTGTTCGTGTGGACTTGCTAGAGGCTTTGCTGCTTGCGGCTTGCTTGGCTGTGATCGAGATTCCAGTTTCCAGTTTTCAGCTTTCAGATTTCACACTTCGAGGTAACAATCGAATCACTGATTCATGTTTGAATTTCGTAATGATCCAAGGAAAGAAAATCGAAATTATTCCGCTGCTTCTACTCCATTCTTTTATTCGATTTTCCTTCAGCACAAGGGACATATGTCGTGCATCATGCATAAGTTTGTTTCTTAGTTATCTTTCCTCATTGGTATTATTTAATAATTCCTAATACGTGGTTTGACAGAAACCAAATTACTTTGTTTTATTTATTAATAATAAAAGGTTTTGTATGGTGAGAGTTGTAGTGCATGTCAATATTAAAAAAATATGTTGTCTTGCTTCTCAGAGAAGGAAAATGAAATAATTGGTTTATCATACATTTATAATTTATAGCTTTTGTGGTTGTACTTCAGTTCTCTATCTCTGTGTAGGTTTCACATTAGACTAGATTGCAAATTATCTTTGGGCTATATTTTAAAGTTCATGTTCTTTTTCCAATATACGTTCCTTTTCCAATATACATGCTAGAACACATTAGATTATGCACACAATTATGGTTTGGTAGGCCTAGTATCTAGAGGAAATGCAATGGAATAATTTTTATAATTTATCTGTTATTTTTCATCTAATACATAGTATACTTGTACATAATTCTAAGAAGTGTTTGTATTTTGGAGAAAAATTGATATCTTATAAGTGTACAATACAATTAAATTTCATATCTTATACTCTCAGATGGTGAATTGTACTTGTTCTCACGTTTTTTAATGTCTTAATTCTATAGATAGTTTCTGTCATTTTTATTTTATTGTTTGATTTCTATCTATTTTAAATATATAATTTTTCATCTGAGACGAACTCTATTTCTACCTTTTTACTGTATATAAATTACTTGTTTGATTTGTTACATGGTTGTGATAGGTAATCCTTTAGCTAGTCAATTAGTTAACTAGAGACCTAGTAATTGAAAGGAGAGATCAGAAGAGGGTATCTTTTTGTTTTGGAAAGGAAATTGGTGTGTGACATAATTTACTATCAATTAGCACCATTTCATTTTATGTTTGATCTCAACTATGAAGCACAGACACCTCTAAGACTACGCGTGTCGCGATGTCCGACACGTGTCGGTATCCGACACTCCCATAACACTCGTACGACACATGTCGAACCGGTGTCTTAAATAATTTTTTTTCCTTTACTTCGACACTCCTACGATCGGTGTCCGACACCTATATAACTCATACGAGCCGTGTCGGACAACGCAGACAAATATCTAAAACAATTTTTTGTCTCTTGCTTCCACACACCGTATATACATTACAATTGATTAAATCTTTTTTAGCTTTTTTGATTGTAGATGAATAAATAAAGGTCAAATACTATGATATCTTGTTGTAGAACCTTTTCTAATTAAATAAATTGCTCAAGTTATATGTTATGTATGTATTTTAATTTTCATTGTAGACCAACTTTAAATAAATTAACATATATGTAGCGGTGTTGGTGTCCTACATTTTTTACATTAGCAGTGTCGACGTGTCGTGTCAGGTGTCCGTGTCGGAGTCCATGCTTCATAGGATCTCAATGGGTTTCTTTTCAAACATGCCTGATCTAATATGAATAGGGCTTCATAGTGTCTTGTTATTATTAATATGTGACACTATGCCACTTACATCCACTGGGTTTGTTGTGCTATGACTGATCACACTTGTGGCTTGTTGCTTCAACTATATTATGATTATTATATTATGTCTAAACATGGCAGTCACTTGAGAAACACCTCTAGGACTACATTGTGTATCATTGGATTTCTAGTACTGATATCAAACTACAGATAAATTTGACAGATTCTGTCACTGGTATGTAACATGGTTAAAAATGTGTTAACCTGAATATGAAACATAAAGTTCCGAAGACATTGACCATAACATCATTGCACTATGTCTCTTTATGACTTTGAGTTGTAATTACACTGCAGGTTCAAAGAGCTCCTTCGGTGGAAGGATTGCCTCTGCCTCCTAACATACAGGTAGCGTCATTTATGATTTACCAACATCTCTGTTAAAGTGGCTAGTGCTGAACCGAATTCTCGTTCTTGCAGGAACCACACAACGTTGGTTATGAGTATATTTTTGATCTCGTTGCTGGCCTAAAACACATGATTGCAGCACGGGTGAGTTTGTAACTCATGACATTATATATTCACTGATGATCCATGGTTGATATATGTCAAACTTCTGTTAAGTGTTTCCTGCTCAACTATTTTTTCATTAGCTCTATGATTTTTACACCCTTTTTGTTTGAGCTCGTTAGTGGCCTAATACACATCTAGTTTTTTCACATATCTCTTTCAAGAGGGTAAGCTAAACCTGATAATTCAGGCGACGTAAGGGTAGAGGTCATAGTCAATCAGGCACATGATAAAAAACATGTGGCAAAAGGTTCATCCTTTGATTAACTTACTTTGCTAACATGTATGTCCTTTATGTGTAAGTGTTAGTGTGTCTGCGATTTTTTCCTTCAAATAAAGAATATTTATCTTTGCTTTCAAGAGCATCGAATAGGTTCTTTTCTCTTGTTTAGGTTTAATAAGAAATAAGACACATATGGTACGTGCAGATTCTGTATGTTAGCCACTAGCCAAACATTACCAATTTGAGTGTGTGATAATTTTGTGAGGTGGTTGCATTTGCCATTTATTTATTTATAACCTGGACCAACGAGACATGATGTGCACTTTCAAATTAAAAGGCCAATCCACCTCCTATGAAGAATATTTAATACTATTCTCCAAAACATTGGACATTGCTTCCAATTTGCTTGTCAATGTCACACAAGGAGTTAACGCAATCAAGATATGATCCCCACAAATGTACTGTGTGATTTTAAATATGCTATTAATTTGTAATCATATATATAGGCATTCATTTTCTAACTAAATTTTTTGCTACTTTTATATATGAAGTACTTTGAAGATCACAAATGTAAAACCTATTCTAAAGATAAGCTAGTTGAGGTCGAGGAGGATTGGGCAACCTTTATGGTCGAGTATATTAGTGAGTTTCATTTTCTTTTTTAACAATTTTCATTTGTGTTTTTTTTAATTTTGAGTTATTTTAAACCTTAATTGGTTATGCTGGAAATTCTATGTTAATTAATTTTTCGTTTCATATTATACGACACAGGAAAAAATGATGCTGGTAAATTTATCAACGAGTCCTCTTAAATTTAGGTGTTTTTTTGTTGGTAATTGTGGCTGCTTTTAGGTGCTTTTTTCTTTTTCTTTGTTTTTTTTCTAATTGTGGATTGATTAATTATGACATTTGTAATTAAGTTTATGATCAATTTATAATTAGATTATCATGAATGCAATTTGCTATATTCATATTTCAGTAGTATCTGTAAGATTTAATTATAGCAGAATTGGTTGTAGATATTAAAAAAAAACGTATCTTTTATTAGCGCTTTCAATTAAACGCTAAGAAATCCCTGTTTGAGTAGAAAGGATACAATAGCGCTTTTCAGAAAGTGCTAAAAACGGCTGTTAGAAAAGCTACTTTAATAGCACTAGAATAAGGCTATATTAGCGCTTTTCTGAAAGCGCTATTGACGTATTACTATTTAATAGCGTTTGGAAAGCGTTATTATAGGCTCCTGACCTATTATAGCAGGGGCTTTCTTAGCGCTTGAGAAGCGCTATTAAGAGCCAAAATGAGTGCTATTAAAGGGGGTATTTTGTAGTAGTGCTCATATAATATTCTGTAATAGCATTAGAGAGAGATAGGGCTTGTTCTTCATAGAGTGAGAGTGATAGAAGGTGTATTCTTCCTCATTTGTTGAGAGATCACAAGTTTGTAATGAATCCTACTCTTTCAATTCAATCTTGCAAAGCTTCCATGTCAATGAGTAGCTAAATCTACATTGTTGGGATTAGAGGTACTTGATCTTAGCTAAACATGTAATCTTTTGATCTTTAAATATATGGTTCTAGCATTTAATTTGAAATTGAAATTATTCTTGCACTTTATTGTTTATGTTTGATTTAATTGTGAAATTCTGGCACGTTAGACTTAGGATGTTCTAAGTGATGTTTCAACACCAAACACAGAAAAGCAGATGTTGTACACGATGTTTAGAACATTAAGCTAACCAACATAAACATAATAAAATAAAATAACAGACAAGAAAGAAAAGAGCCAGGAAGGATATCCACTAGTGCAGTCCGTATTCAAAAGCTCTCAGCAAACCATGTTTGCACTGATGACCTAGGACCTACCCCAACCAGATTTCAACCTAGGAACTCCTAGATCTGAGATCCCATCTCACTCCCTTACAACTAATCACAGACCCTGTGATTCACAAATTACAGACACTTATCAAAATGAAGTTACCTACAAAACATAACAACTTGCAACCGTGCTTAACAGCTTAGATACAGTTCACAGACTACCTAACTCCTTGCTTAAAGCTTCGGAGTAGTGCACAAATTACAACTCAAAATACAGTCCTAAACATGCATCAAGATGATACACGAAAGGCTCACAAACAAAAGACTCAAAACCCTAGATAAACTATTCTTCTAAAATGATGGCTTAAATGATTCTTCAGGTCTTCCAGTCTCCTTTAAATACTGATGCAAAGCAGGTCATAAACATAATCGGGCTTCAGATCAAACCGGTGATCCATTACTCAGTCAACATGGCTGGATAAGGAAACTCCTAAAATGTAGGCACATTAATAGGAACATTATGATCACCTTCAAAAGACATTCCTAAGTCGTTACCACTTCCTTAGGAAATCACATACGTTCTGATCTTCTCATAACTGCTGACAGTTTTGACCAACACATGATGGCGTGGATTCCTTAAATCAAGCGAACACGTGTGTAAACATAGGCAAGGCACAGAACATACATACCGAGCCTGGATGTTGGAACATTGTGTTCCACATCTGAAGTGAATATTTGTTTTAGGCAAAAGTGAAGCCAATATACAAATATCCAACAATCTCCCCATTTGGCAAATTTTTGGCTAAAACAACTTGAGGCCAATCCAATCAAACTGGAGAGATAACACACGCAACCTTTCCTTCAATCTTCACAAAAAAAAATCTACCTGGAAGAAAGGTTCACATCCTCAGATTACCAATAGGTACCTTAATTACAGTTCTTCAGTGATCACACATAATCTTCAGGACTTAGAAGAAGTATATAACAAATCTCAGAACCTACTTCCATAATATTTCACAAATAAATCATCATATAAAATAGTAGGTAAGAGAAACAGGTACCATACTATAAAATCAGAGTCTTGCAGCAATGGACACATAAGGAAAAATAAATTCCTATATTATCCAAACCAGACAGTCAACTGTCATAACACGCTACTTAGATAATCGAAAAATGAACTCCCAGACAACATTCAGTAGCTCAGACAGGATGTTCCAACATCCATAGAAACATTCAGGGACACAGAAAATTACTCCCCCTCAAGGAGCACAATCAGCATTTCTAATACTCCCCCTGAATACATGCATAAACAGAATCATGTTAAACCTAGAGCAACATAAAAACATGCACACATCTAGAGTAGATACCAGAATACCAGAATCAGCTGTCTCAACATCAATAAGCACATTATCTGCTAGAACAGTCAGGATCATACAACATGGATAACATGGAATACTACTCCCCCTTTTTAGCCATAAAATATGCCAAACCAATAACAGAAAGAGACCCAGAACCAAACCAGGATTACCAGATACTAAGGGCAGAAAAAAAAACAAGATCTTCAAGTTAAAGGATGTTCAGAACATAAGAGTGCCAAGAAAATAAGGTAGACAATATTCGGTTACAGACCACATCACTTAAAGTGCTTAAATTATCCAGGGCATAGCCCACAAATCAAAAAGAAAAACAACAAAAGATAAAGGAGCAGAAAAATTCATTCTTTTGCCTCAGAGCTGCTCCTAGATGCTTCTTCTTCATCCTTGTCATCAGATTCCTCATCCTCATTGCCAGAGCCCTCTTCATCTTCTGCTTCCTTCTCACTTACATCTTCCTCAACTTCTGTACCAGTATCCTTCCTGTCCAGAGTAGAGATCATGAGCTCAAACCGAGCCTTCCTTTCATCCAGCATTACACATGTGTCCTTCAAGGCTGCAATAATATCTTCCTTTGTCATAAATCCTGTATTAGGGGCAGGAACAGATGTTCCAACAAGATCTGGAGCATGATTATCTCCAAACAGTTTCTGATGAAAGGTAAGAGGAGATTCCCTCTTCATGGCCATATCAGCAGCAGAAATGAGATCTGGATGTTGACTCAGCATAATATTACAAAGCAAGGTGTGGGAAAAGCAATGGGGAATTTTACAGCATCATATTTGGCATGATTCACAGTCTGGTCAAATACATACCTACCAATATCCATTTTAGTTTTTGTTCTTACTGCATAAATGAACCTACCCAAACCTGTGGCAATATCAGATGAATGAGTGGTAGGTACCCAATTAGCAGCCCCAATTCTGTTGAGCACAACATACTTCATACTCAGCTTCCGAGAAGAAATTTTTCCTTTCTTTGGCCACACCTTCACCTTATTGGCCGTGATCTCCTTGCAGATCTGATTGTCAGTAGCCTCCACCTCAGCAGCTCCTCCTTCAACACCTAGAAAATTGTTGATGATGTTAGGGGAGAAGTTTACACACTTTCCTCTAACGTACACTTTCTGATAATCTCTCCTAAGAGGGTTATCACAATCCTTTGGAATGTTCACTAAGAATTCTCTAACAAGCTTTTCATAGCACTCTCCTAACTTACACACATTTTTCTCCAGACCAGCCTCTCTGATTAAACTCATAACCTCCTCAATCTTCAAGGCCTCTTCACTTAAATCTCTTTCCAAAGCAAGCCTCCTATGGTAGATGAACTTCCATCTTTGAGCAATGCTTGGAAGATGAAATGACACGTTGTCAATAGGCACATCTTCCATAGTTAGTGAATCTTTCTTCCCATCAGTTTTCCTGGATTCTGGAGTGATGTTCTACACATCCATATCAGCATCATACTCAGACTCACTTGAGGAAACAACCTTTCTTTTCCTAGAACTACTACCACCACCTTTCACAATCACCTTACTCCAGCTCTTCCTGGGACCAACACCAGTCATCTTTGCCTTTCCTTTTAAGGCTTCTGTTGTTGCAGCAACAGTCTTCTTGGAGCTTTTGTTAACACAGGGAACTGCTTTTCCCTTGTTACTTCTGAGTCTTTT
Source organism: Medicago sativa (assembly GCF_051527215.1). Taxonomy (NCBI): domain Eukaryota; kingdom Viridiplantae; phylum Streptophyta; class Magnoliopsida; order Fabales; family Fabaceae; genus Medicago; species Medicago sativa. The sequence goes on along the minus strand of NC_140755.1, from coordinate 30,328,501 downwards.
TGCTACACTCTCATCCAGGGTCTGAGCCAGAGGAACATCATCCGATTCTAGATCATCAACATCTACCACAACATCATTTCCATTTTTATCACCAAAATTCACTTCTTCCTCTTCCTCCTCAGAGTGAATACTACTATCTCCAGATTGAGACTTTTTAAAGGTGTTATCAGGGTTCTCATCCTCCTCAGTGTATGTCTCAATACTATGATCCTGTTTGTCACCAGCAATCTCCTCCTCACTATTTGGTTTGGCTGGTTGGCCCAAGGATGTGTCAACATCCGGTCCAACATTAACTTGACAGTTAGTTTCTTTAGGAGTATTTTTAACAGAGACCTCAGTACCAGTCTCCTTTTCAGGGTTATCCACATTCATGTTCTCAGTACTATCTATAGCGTCATTCAAGTCTTCTAACCATAGTTTTCTACCAGATACAGGTTCATCAGGAATTAGGGTTGAAACAGGGTTACCTTTTTCACGATCGGGTGTTGCAACATCTGAAGAATTCTTGGGATCGTCTCCAGCATCAGTATCATGAGCAGCGGAACCTTTCTCTGTGCCCTTAAAAGGATTCTCTTTTTCATAAAGATCTGTCATGGTTAGGGCTACCTTAGATTCACCCTTCTTAGTAGCCTTCTTCTTCTTAGATGTGGACTTAACTACAGTTTTCTTCATAGGTTTTACTGGTGGCACAGTATTGAGGGGTTTTACCATCTTCGGAGTAGAGGAACCAGATTCTCATTGTTCGACAGTCTTCTTTCCAGAAGAAACAGCATGATCATTTTTGAACTTCATGGCGAAGAGTCGACGATGGCACCGGGTGAAGTAAGAGAGAAGATTTTGGTGATCGGTTGAGTGGAGATGAAAGTAAATGGTTTCGAAAGAGAATAATGGGAGACAGTGACAAGGGTTAATGATGATATGATTGCGGTTAGTTGAGTGTGGGAAGTTAATTAAGCCAAAATCGCCTAAATAAGCGTGCACCAATAAGTAACCTGAAACACAACCTTCTTTTGCACGCTTGACCCTAGTTAACTGCTATAACCTCTTCCTCCGAGAAATGTCCAGTCTGTCCCTCAAATTTTCAAATTTTTTAAATTCCAAAATTTCTGTATATTTGTCAATTTAAATTTCTTTCGTAGGAATAGAGCTGATTTCTTTTCCACTGAAATTCTTCTGAATTTTAGTCTGATTAATTTCTAGAGGTAAACCACTCTGAGAACCTCTTATCATTTCTTGCGAGTGTGATGAATGTTGACCTTTCTGATGTTCCAGCATCCTATCTAACATGTCAGTCTGTTCTTCTGGAATACATTTGTAGCAATTATTCTTAGTCCTACTTCCTCTCATGAGTACCAGTCCCTCCTCATTTGTTACCCTGCATCCAAGTTTGTTGAAGCTCACTTCCAGACCTTGGTCACACAGCAGACTCACACTGATTAAATTTGAGAAGAGTCCTTCAACAAATAAGACATTATCAAGTTTGGGTAGCTTATTACTGATCAACTTACCTTTACCTCGTATTTCTCCCTTACCAACATCACCAAAGGTAACATACCCTTTCTCACAGGGTCTCATGTATTCAAAATAGCTATCATTCCCAGTCATATGCTTAGAACAACCACTATCAAAGTACCAAACTTCATTAGATGTTGACTTTTTAGAGATGTGACATACCGAACCAACAATGACACTCTTAGGCATCCATTTGTGGTTGAATTTACTTGGATAACCATATAATTTGTAACAGAAGGGTCTTATGTGCCCTTTTCTCTTACAGTGATGACAAATCCAAGGACAAGTTATCCTTTTCTCACACGGATGTTGTTGTGAAGGATCCAACATTGTCTTGTAATTAGAAGTGCCACCCTTACCTGAAGTATCAGTAACCTCATTATGCTTGTTAGGTTCTTCTTTTCTTATCATTCCATGATCTTCCACAGCATATGAAACTTTTCTGTTGCGTTGTTTTTGATTCAGAGGCTGATAATTAAATTTTATACCTTTTGCTTGTCTCTTGCCCTCACCTTCTATAACATCATTCAGAATTGCAGACCCATTTTCCATTTTTTCAACTTGCTTCTTGAACTCTTCAATTTGTGAGTTAAATCAAGTTACCTCAACATTGAGTTCAGATACCTTTGTCAGAAGTGTATTTTTTTCTGTGAGAAGTTGATTATTTATCTTCTTTTGTTCTCCTAGCATCTTACAAATTTTTGTACTTCTGGCATGCAGATCCTTATAAGCAGTAGCTAGATCATCATATTCTAGTTCTTCATCACAAGACTCATTATCAAAATAGATTCTTCCTGTTAGAGTAGTTACTTTTCTAGGAAACACACCTTCACATCCATGACATTGATCTTCCTTGAATTCACTTTCTTTGTCATCAGTACTAATACCCTTTTGTTTTTCTCTGATGTTGGGTCTAATGTTCTGAGCATCTGTTTTGAACTTCCAGTTTGCCAAACTCATAATTTTGTTAAAAAGTTTTCCAAGGAGCACTACAGATTCAACCAAGTTTTCATCATTTTCTGGATTCCCTTGAGTTTCTTTAATACCAGAGAAAGCATTATTATGTTCCTTTTCAACCCTATTGTTGATGAGAATTTCAAAATTCTGTAGAGATCCAATGAGCTCTTCAATCTTCATTTTAGAAATATCTTGGGCTTCGTCTATAGCAGTGACTTTCATGTCAAATCTTCTTGGTAAAGACCTGAGAATTTTTCTAACCAGTTTTTCTTCAGACATCTTTTCCCTAAGAATACCAAAAGCATTAGCAATGTCAAGAATATTCATGTAAAATTCTTGAATACTCTCATCTTCCTTCATAGTCAGGTTTTCAAACTAAGTGGTTAGAAGCTATAGTCTAGATCTTTTACTTTTGAGGTGCCTACATACGTAATTTCTAGAATCTCCCAAGCTTCTTTAGTAATATTGCATTGTTTGATCATTCTGAACACACTTTTATCAACCCCATTGAAGATAACATTTAAGGCCCTAGAGTTGGCAAGATACAATTCATCTTCAGGTAAGGTCCATTCATCTCCTGACTTCAAAACTGCGGTTTTATTGCCATCTTTGTCAAGAACAACCGGATGTTCCCATCCTTTCATCACAGCTTTCCAAGTCTTGCTGTCAATAGACTTGAGATAGGCACTCATACGTGACTTCCAGTTGTCATAATTGGTTCCGTCCAGTAAAGGTGGTCTGTAAACGAAACTTCCCTCTTTCTCCATATTGCCAGAATAAATCTCCTCTAGATCTCACCCAATAACAGGCAGGGTGCCTGCTCTGATGCTAATTGAAATTCTGGCACGTTAGACTTAGGATGTTCTAAGTGATGTTTCAACACCAAACACAGAATAGTAGATGTTGTACACGATGTTTAGAGCATTAAGCTAACCAACATAAACATAATAAAATAAAATAACATACAAGAAAGAAAAGAGGCACATAGAAATTGTTAACCCAGTTCGGTGCGACGTCACCTACTCTGGGGGCTACCAAGCCAAGAAGGAAATCCACAAGTGCAGTCCGTATTCAAAAGCTCTCAGCAAACCACGTTTGCACTGATGACCTAGGACCTACCTCAACCAGATTTCAACCTAGGAACTCCTAGATCTGAGATCCGATCTCACTCCCTTACAACTGATCACAGACCCTGTGATTCACAAATTACAGACACTTATCAAAATGAAGTTACCTTCAAAACATAATAACTTGCAACCGTGCTTAACAGCTTAGATACAGTTCACAGACTACCTAACTCCTTGCTTAAAATCTTCGGAGTAGTGCACAAATTACAACTCAAAATACAGTCCTAAACATGCATCAAGATGATACACGAAAGTCTCACAAACAAAAGACTCAAAACCCTAGATAAACTATTCTTCTGAAATGATGGCTTGAATGATTCTTCAGGTCTTGCAGTCTCCTTTAAATACTGAAGCAAAACAGGTCATTAACATAATCGGGCTTCAGATCAAACCGGTGATCCATTAGTCAGTCAACATGGCCGGATAAAGAAACTCCTAAAATGTAGGCACATTAATAGGAACATTATGATCACCTTCAAAAGACTTTCCTAAGTCGTTACCACTTCCTTAGGAAATCACATACGTTCTGATCTTCTCATAACTGCAGACGGTTTTGACCAACACATGCCGGTGTGGATTCCTTAAATCAAGCGAACGCGTGCGTAAACATAGGCAAGACACAGAACATACATACCGAGCCTGGATGTTGGAACATTGCGTTCCACATCTGAAGTGAATATTTGTTTTAGGCAAAAGTGAAACCAATATACAAATATCCAACAATCTCCCCATTTGGCAAATTTTTGGCTAAAACAACTTGAGGCCAATCCAATCAAACTGGAGAGATAACACACGCAACCTTTCCTTCAATCTTCACAAAAAAAATCTACCTTGAAGAAAGGTTCACTTCCTCAGATTACCAATAGGTACCCTAAATACAGTTCTTCAGTCATCACACATAATCTTCAGGACTTAGAAGAAGTATATCACAAATCTTAGAACCTACTTCCATAATTTTTCACAAGTAAATCATCATATGAAATAGTAGGTAAGAGAAACAGGTACCATACTAAAAATTCAGAGTCTTGCAGCAATGGACACATAAGGAAAAATAAATTCCTATATTATCCCAACCAGACAGTCAATTGTCACAACACGCTACTTAGATAATCAAAAAATGAACTCCCAGACATCATTCAGTAGCTCAAATAGGATGTTCCAACATCCATAGAAATATTCAGGGACACAGAAAATTACTCCCCCCTCAAGGAGCACAATCAGCATTTCTAATACTCCCCTTGAATACATGCATAAACAGAATCTTGTTAAACCTAGAGCAACATAAAAACATGCACACATCTAGAGCAGATACCAGAATACCAGAATCAGGTGTCTCAACATCAATAAGCAGATTATCTGCTAGCACAGTCAGGATCATACAACATGGATAACATGGAATACTACTCCCCCTTTTTAGCCATAAAATATGCCAAACCAATAACAGAAAGAGACCGAGAACCAAACAAGGATTACCAGATACTAAGGGCAGAAAAAAAAACAAGATCTTCAAGTTAAAGGATGTTCAGAACATAAGAGTGCCAAGAAAATAAGGTATACAATATTCGGTTACAGACCACAGCACTTAAAGTGCTTAAATTATCCAGGGCATAACCCACAAATCAAAAAGAAAAACAACAAAAGATAAAGGAGCAGAAAAATTCATTCTTATGCCTCAGAGCTGCTCTTAGATGATTCTTCTTCATCCTTGTCATCAGCTTCCTCATCCTCATTGCCAGAGCCCTCTTCATCTTCTCCTTCCTTCTCACTTACATCTTCCTCAACTTCTGTACCAGTATCCTTCCTTTCCAGAGTAGAGATCATGAGCTCAAACTGAGCCTTCCTTTCATCCAGCATTACACATGTGTCCTTCAAGGCTGCAATAATATCTTCCTTTGTCATAAATCCTGTATTAGGGGCAGGAACAGATGTTCCAACAAGATCTGGAGCATGATTATCTCCAAACAGTTTCTGATGAAAGGTAAGAGGAAATTCCCTCTTCATGGCCATATCAACAGCAGAAATGAGATTTGGATGTTGACTCAGCATAATATTACAAAGCAAGATTGGAAAAGCAATGGGGAATTTTACAGCATCAGATTTGGTATGCTTCACAGTCTGGTCAAATACATACCTACCAATATCCATTTTAGTTTTTGTTCTTACTGCATAAATGAACCTACCCAAACCTGTGGCAATATCAGATGAATGAGTGGTAGGTACCCAATTAGCAGCCCCAATTCTGTTGAGCACAACATACTTCATACTCAGCTTCCGAGAAGAAATTTTTCCTTTCTTTGGCCACACCTTCACCTTATTGGCCGTGATCTCCTTGCAGATCTGATTGTCAGTAGCCTTCACCTCAACAGCTCCTCCTTCAACACCTAGAAAATTGTTGATGATGTTAGGGGAGAAGTTTACACACTTTCCTCTAACGTACACTTTCTGATAATCTCTCCTAAGAGGGTTATCACAATCCTTTGGAATGTTCACTAAGAATTCTCTAACAAGCTTTTCATAGCACTCTCCTAACTTACACACAGTTTTCTCCAGAGCAGCCTCTCTGATTAAACTCATAACCTCCTCAATCTTCAAGGCCTCTTCACTTAACTCTCTTTCCAAAGCAAGCCTCCTATGGTAGATGAACTTCCATCTTTGAGCAAAGCTTGGAAGATGAAAGGACACGTTGTTAATAGGCACATCTTCCACAATTAGTGAATCTTTCTTCCCATCAGTTTTCCTGGATTCTGGAGTGATGTTCTGCACATCCATCTCAGCATCATACTCAGACTCACTAGAGGAAACAACCTTTCTTTTCCTAGAACTACTACCACCACCTTTCACAATCACCTTACTCCAGGTCTTCCTGGGACCAACACCAGTCTTCTTGGAGCAACAGTCTTCTGTTGGAGCTTTTGTTAACAGAGGGAATTGCTTTTCCTTTGTTACTTCTGAGTCTTTTTGCTACACTCTCATCCAGGGTCTGAGCCAGAGGAACGTCATCCGATTCTAGATCATCAACATCTACCACACCATCATTTCCATTTTTATCACCATAATTCACTTCTTCCTCTTCCTCCTCAGTGTGAATACTACTATCTCCAGATTGAGACTTTTTAAAGGTGTTATCAGGGTTCTCATCATCCTCAGTGCCTGTCTCAATACTATGATCCTGTTTGTCACCAGCAATCTCCTCCTCACTATTTGGTTTGGCTGGTTGGCCCAAGGCAACATTAACTTGACAATTAGTTTCTTTAGGAGTATTTTCATCAGAGACCTCAGTACCAGTCTCCTTTTCAGGGTTATCCACATTCATGTTCTCAACACTATCTATAACGTCATTCAAGTCTTCTAACTCTAGTTTTCTACCAGATACAGGTTCATCAGGAATTAGGATTGAAAAGGGTTACTTTTTCATGGCTGGGTGTTGCAACATCTGAAGAGTTCTTGGGATCGTCTCCAACATCAGTATCATGAGCAGCAGAACCTTTTTCTGTGCCCTTAAAAGGATTCTCTTTTTCATAAAGATCTGTCATGGTTAGGGCTACCTTAAATTCACCCTTCTTAGTAGCCTTCTTCTTCTTAGATGTGGACTTAACTCCAATTTTCTTCATAGGTTTTGTTGGTGGCACAGTATTGAGGGGTTTTACCATCTTCGGAGCAAAGGAACCAGATTCTCGTCGTTCGACAATCTTCTTTCCAGAAGAAACAGCAAGATCATTTTTGAACTTTATGGCGAAGAGTCGACGATGGCACCAGGTGAAGTAAGAGAGAAGATTTTGGTGATCGGTTGATTGGAGATGAAAGTGAATGGTCTCGAAAGAGAATAATGGGAGAGAGTGACAAGGGTTAAGGATGATATGATTGCGGTTAGTTGAGTGTGGGAAGTTAATTAAGCCAAAATCGCCTCAATAAGTGTGCACCAATAAGTAACCTGAAGCACAACCTTCTTTTACACGCTTGACCCTAGTTAACTGCTATAACCTCTTCCTCCGGGAAAAGTCCAGTCTGTCCCTCAACGTTTCAAATTTTTTAAAATCCAAAATTTCTGTTTATTTGTCAATTAAAATTTCTTCAGTAGGAATAGAGTTGATTTCTTTTCCACTGAAATTCTTCTGAATTTTAGTCTGATTAATTTCTAGAGGTAAACCACTCTGAGAACCTCTTATCATTTCTTGCGAGTGTGATGAATGTTGACCATTCTGATGTTCCAGCATCCTAACCAACATGTCAGTCTGTTCTTCTGGAATCCATTTCTAGCAATTATTTTTTAGTCCTACTTCCTCTCATGAGTACCAGTCCCTCCTCATTTGTTACCCTGCATCCAAGTTTGTTAAAGCTCACTTTCAGACCTTGGTCACACAGCTGACTCACTCTGATTAATTTTGAGAAGAGTCCTTCAACAAATAAGACATTATCAAGTTTGGGTAGCTTATTACTGATCAACTTACCTTTACCTCGTATTTCTCCCTTACCATCATCACCAAAGGTAACATACCCTTTCTCACAGGGTCTTATGTATTCAAAATAGCTATCATTCCCAGTCATATGCTTGGAACAACCACTATCAAAGTACCAAACTTCATTAGATGTTGACTTTTTAGAGATGTGACCTACCAAACCAACATTGACACTCTTAGACATCCATTTGTGGTTGAATTTACTTGGATAACCATATAATTTGTAACAGAAGGGTCTTATGTGCCCTTTTCTCTTACAGTGATGACAAATCCAAGGACAAGTTATCCTTTTCTCACACAAATGTTGTTGTGAAGGATCCAACATTGTCTTGTTATTAGAAGTGCCACCCTTACCTGAAGTATCAATAACCTCATTATGTTTGTTAGGTTCTTCTTTTCTTATCATTCCATGATCTTCCACAGCATATGCAACTTTTCTATTGCGTTGTTTTCGATTCAGAGGCTGATAATTAAATTTTATACCTTTTGCTTGTCTCTTGCCGTCACCTTCTATAACATCATTCATAATTGCAGACCCATTTTCATTTTTTCAACTTGCTTCTTGAACTCTTCAATTTGTGAGTTTAAACAAGTTACCTCAACATTGAGTTCAGATACCTTTGTCAGGAGTGTATTTTTTTCTGTGAGAAGTTGATTATTTATCTTCTTTTGTTCTCCTAGCATCTTACAAATTTCTGTACTTCTGGCATGCAGATCCTTATAAGCAGTAGCTAGATCATCATATTCTAGTTCTTCATCACAAGACTCATTATCAGAATAGATTCTTCCTGTTAGAGCAGTTACTTTTCTAGGAAACACACCTTCACATCCATGACATTGATCTTCCTTGAATTCACTTTCTTTGTCATCAGTACTAATACCCTTTTGTTTTTCTCTGATGTTGGGTCTAATGTTCTGAGCATCTGTTCTGGACTTCCAGTTTGCCAAACTCATAATTTTGCTAAAAAGTTTTCCAAGGAGCACTACAGATTCAGCCAAGTTATCATCATTTTATGGATTCCCTTGAGTTTTTTTATTACCAGAGAAAGCATTATTATTTTCCTTTTCAACCCTATTGTTGATGAGAATTTCAAAATTCTGTAGAGATCCAATGAGCTCTTCTATCTTCATTTTAGAAATATCTTGGGCTTCTTCTATAGCAGTGTCTTTCATGTCAAATCTTCTTGGTAAAGACCTGAGAATTTTTCAAACCAGTTTTTCTTCAGACATCTTTTCCCCAAGAGTACCAAAAGCATTAGCAATGTCAAGAATATTTATGTAAATTTTTTGAATACTCTCATCTTCCTTCATAGTCAGGTTTTCAAACTGAGTGGTTAGAAGCTGTAGTCTAGATCTTTTTACTTTTGAGGTGCCTACATACGTATTTTCTAGAATCTCCCAAGCTTCTTTTGTAATATTGCATTGTTTGATCATTCTGAACACATTTTTATCAACCCCATTGAAGATAGCATTTAAGGCCCTAAAGTTGGCAAGAGACAATTCATCTTCAGGTAAGGTCCATTCATCTCCTGGCTTCAAAACTACGGTTTTATTGCCATCTTCGTCAAGAACAACCGGATGTTCCCATCCTTTCATCACAGCTTTCCAAGTCTTGCTGTCAATAGACTTGAGACAGGAACTGATACGTGACTTCCAGTAGTTATAATTGGTTCCGTCCAGTAAAGGTGGTATGTCAACAAAACTTTCCTCTTTCTCCATATTGCCAGAATAAATCTCCTCTGGATCTCACCCAATAACAGGCAGGGTGCCTGCTCTGATGCCAATTGAAATTTCGGCACGTTAGACTTAGGATGTTCTAAGTGATGTTTCAACACCAAACAGAGAAAAGCAGATGTTGTACACGATGTTTAGAGCATTAAGCTAACCAACATAAACATAATAAAATAAAATAACAGACAAGAAAGAAAAGAGGCACAGAGAAATTGTTAACCCAGTTTGGTGCAACGTCACCTACTTTGGGGGCTACCAAGCTAGGAAGGAAATCCACTAGTGCAGTCCGTATTCAAAAGCTCTCAGCAAACCACGTTTGCACTGATGACCTATGACCTACCCCAACCAGATTTCAACCTAGGAACTCCTAGATCTGAGATCCCATCTCACTCCCTTATAACTGATCACACACCCTGTGATTCACAAATTACAGACACTTATCAAAATGAAGTTACCTTCAAAACATAACAACTTGCAACCGTGCTTAACAGCTTAGATGCAGCTCACAGACTACCTAACTCCTTGCTTAAAAGCTTCGGAGTAGTGCACAAATTACAACTCAAAATATAGTCCTAAACATGCATCAAGATGATACACGAAATACTCACAAACAAAAGACTCAAAACCCTAGATAAACTATTCTTCTGAAATGATGGCTTGAATGATTCTTCAGGTCTTGTAGTCTCCTTTAAATACTGAAGCAAAGCGGGTCATAAACATAATCGGGCTTCAGACCAAACCGGTGATCCATTACTCAGTCAACATGGCCGGATAAGGAAACTCCTAAAAAGTAGGCACATTAATAGGAACATTATGATCACCTTCAAAAGACTTTCCTAAGTCGTTACCACATCATTAGGAAATCACATACGTTCTGATCTTCTCATAACTGCACACGGTTTTGACCAACACATGCTGGCGTGGATTCCTTAAATCAAGCAAACGCATGTGTAAACATAGGCAAGGCACAAGACATACATACCGATCCTGGATGTTAGAACATTGTGTTCCACATCTGAAGTGAATATTTGTTTTAGGCAAAAGTGAAGTCAATATACAAATATCCAACAAATTGCTATTGAAAAATACTCTTAAATCTAGGTTTAGAATAATCATCTATCAAAACATAAATTCTAGACATGGAATTGATGTTTTGATAATCACTCTTTGTATCCAAACTTAATTCTTTCGAATCGTTTAATAGATTGAGAAATCGTCAATTAAACGATACGATCGACTCTTGGATCGTTCAATAGTTTGAGACATCAACGATTGAACGATATAATTGATTTCACAATATTATTTGGACACAAATGATATTGAAGAAGGATACGTGATAATATCAAAGAAAAGCTAGAATACATGTATGATCTTTAGGTTATGTGTGATGCTTGATCAAGGAACTCTAATCCTAACAAGTTTCACACCTTATTAATCTCAACTTTTATTTTCACAAAATAGTTAACTTAATTTCAAAGAAACAAACAATAAACTTTTAACTTAAGATGATATTTGGTGTTGAACGGTCCTTGATATCACACTAGTCCCTGAGGAGACGATACATACAATACTTACTTTTGATCATTCCGAAATACTACATCAAAATGGCGTCGCTGCCGGGGATTGACGTTTAGATATCATATACATTACGACTATTCTATCGTTTTAAGCAAATTTTAGACATATATATTTTGTATATATATATATATATCATTCATTATCCTTTGTGTTGCTAATCTTTTGGTTAGATTCTTGAAATCTTTTTATGCGAGGTACAGTTCCACCCGAGAAATTAGAATACGATCCGGAGATTGAAAAGACTGCTCGCAAGAACAATAGTAAGAAAAAAGAGAGCAAGAACTAGCTAAACAAAAGCAACAAGAAGGAACCTCAACTTTTATTCCTTCATTACCTACCATTGAAGAAGAAATGGCTGCAAACGGTCAAAACCCACCGGAAGGCAATCAAAGTGTGATGCCAAGTTGGATAAGTCCAAAACAGCTATCTCGTCTTGGAAAGGAGAAGGAGAAACAAACGGAGATGAAATCCGGAACCATTCAACTTATCACATCTCATCCATTTGCTAGTTTAAACCATGAAGATCCATATCATTATCTTTTGGTGTTCTATGCATTAGTCGGTACTCTTGGTGCATCTGCAGCCGAGGAGGAAGTTGTGTTCCTAAGACTATTCCTGCATTCACTAATCGGTAAAGCTCGAGAATGGTGGTTAGATCAACCACCACAAGTCATGGATGATTGGAATACTTTAGAGAAGGCATTTCAAGAAAGATTTTTTCCAGAGAATAAACATGTAGATGCCAAAACCGCAATCAACATGTTCGCTCAAGGTTCAAATGAGTCATTATGTGAAGCATGGCAGCGATACAAGTCATTGCTGAAAAAGTGTCCAAAGCATGGGTTCGACGACGTTACTCAAATTCATATGTTCCGTGGAGGACTACAATCCGAACCAAAGCTTATCTTAAATTCAACTGCTGGTGGTTCATTGATGGCATTAAGTCCAAAGTAAGCGGTAGACATCATCAACAAGATGGCACTAAATGATAGAGCAAATAATCACAACATAATAGTGCACAACGAAAGTCCGAAATTCTTGAGTTAGGATCCACTGATGCAAATCTTTCACAAAACAAAATCTTAACTCAACAACTTGAAGAAATGAAGGCTCAAATGAAGGAGATGCCTAAACTCATCAAAGAACAATTGCAAAGAGAGCAAAGGCATCAACAAGTACAATTTTGTGAGATGTGTTTCAGTGATCATCCAACGGGTTATTGTCCACCACCACTAGAAGAAGAAGTCAATTTTGTGGGCAATCAACAAAGGTCGGGGCAATATGAAGGTCAATATCAAGGTAACTCCAATCAAGGGAGGTATCCGGCAAACAACAATTATCAAAGAGGGAACAATTATGGACAACCATGAAGGCCTACTACAGGGCCATCCAATCAACAGCCAGACAACAATTTTCAACAATATCCACCTCAACAAGACCATACTCAAAAGTTGGAGGATACTCTGAATCAATTTATGCAACTTTCGATATCCAACCAACAAAACACCAATGCGTCCATCAAGAATCTTGAGACGCAAATGGGACAACAAGCTCAACAATTGGCCAATCAACAAGGAGGAACCTTCACGGCCAATACACAAAACAATCCAAAAGGTGAACAATGCAAAGCTATTAAACAAGAAGCGGCAAAGTAATTGGTCAACGTATTGGTGACAACTTGGAGGTGGAGAGGCATGTGGTTGAAAACAAAGAAGATAATGAAGGAAGCGAGAAGGAAGAGGAGGATGTACATAGTGATGAGGAAATAATAGAAGTATAGTTGAAAATGAAAAAAATCTAAAAAATGAAAAAAAATCAAAAAGATGAAGCATTAGTTGAAAAGGATGTGGAGAAAAACAAGAAAAAAGAAGTCGGGAAGAAAGGTGAACAAAAAGGTGAACAATTGGCCAATCAACAAGGAGGAACCTTCACGGGCAATACACAAAACAATCCAAAAGGTGAACAATGCAAAGCTATTAAACAAGAAGCGGCAAAGTAATTGGTCAACGTATTGGTGACAACTTGGAGGTGGAGAGGCATGTGGTTGAAAACAAAGAAGACAATGAAGGAAGCGAGAAGGAAAAGGAGGATGTACATAGTGATGAGGAAATAATAGAAGTATAGTTGAAAACGAAAAAAATCAAAAAAATGAAAAAATCAAAAAGATGAAGCATTAGTTGAAAAGGATGTGAAGAAAAACAAGAAAAAAGAAGTCGGGAAGAAAGTGCCGGCTCACAATTTACCATATCTGAAGACTCCATCAAAGAAGGACTTGGAGAAACACTTCAAGAGGTTTCTAGATATTTTCAAGAGGTTGGAAATCAACATACCATTTGCGGAAGCCCTTGAACAAATGCCAACATATGCCAAGTTCATGAAGGAGATTCTATCCAAGAAGCGTCGATACAATGATGAAGAAACCATTCAATTAGACGCAAATTGTAGCGCAATCATCCAAAGGCGGTTACCAAAGAAAGAGAAAGATCCTGGAAAAGTAACATTGCCGGTGGCCATTGGTAAAATCAATGTTAGTAAGGCACTTATTGATTTAGGCTCAAGTATCAACCTTATTCCTTATTCGATTGTCAAGCGGGTTGGTTGCCTAGATATAAAGTTGACTAAAATGACCTTACATAATGCCTAGATACAAGTCTGTAACCCGACCAATGGGGATAGCCGAGGATGTCTTGGTTAGAGTTGATAAATTTGTTTTCCCCGTTGACTTTGTGGTCAAGGACATTAAAGAGGATGATGATGTGCCATTGATTCTTGGAAGAGCATTCATGTTAGCCGCAAGAATGATGATTGATTATGATGATGGTTTGATGAAGGTGCGGCTTGATAATGATGAAATCAATTTCAACCTCCATAATGCAATGAAGCACTCAAAGACAAAGGAGCTTGCTTTAAGGTGGATGCAATGGAAGAAGTTATCATGGATACAAGAAAACAATTGCACAAACCAACGACTCTTGAAAGAGTGTTTACCGACGCACTTAATGTTCTTAATGCGGAGGAAGAAAAGGAGATTTAAGAATGCTTGAAGGAACTTGAAACCTTGAAAGAGATTCCTCCGAACAAAACAAAATTAGAGAAATTGAAAGATAAAGACAAGGTTGAAGAGCCAAAGGTTGAAATGAAGGTGTTGCCGTCACATTTAAAGTATGTGTTCCTTGAAGATGATGGCACAAAACCGGTAATCATTAGTAGATCTTTGTCAAGCATTGAAGATAAGAAATTGATTGAAATCCTCAAGAACAACAAAGAAGCAATAGGTTGGAGGACAACTTCAAACCGGTGGCCCAACCTCAACGCCGGTTAAATCCAACCATGAAAGAAGTAGTCCGAAAGGAAGTTGTAAAGCTGCTTGAGGCCGACATGATTTATCCGATATCGGATAGTTCTTGGGTGAGCTCGGTACAAGTAGTTCCTAAAAAGGGAGGAATGACGGTAATCACAAATGAAAATAATGAGCTCATTCCGACAAGGACAGTTACCGGGTGGAGAATGTGCATTGACTATAGGAGGCTCAATCAAACAACATGAAAATATCACTTTCCATTGCCATTCATGGACCAAATGCTTGAGAGACGGCTACTCAGGTTACAACCAAATCACCGTCAATCTGGAAGACCATGAAAAGACGG
Organism: Medicago sativa; assembly: GCF_051527215.1. NCBI lineage: Eukaryota > Viridiplantae > Streptophyta > Magnoliopsida > Fabales > Fabaceae > Medicago > Medicago sativa. Next base: position 30,313,492 of record NC_140755.1, on the reverse strand, counting down.
CATTTACTTGTCCTTTTGGGATTTTTGCATATAGAAGAATGTCGTTTGGTCTATGAAATGCGCCTGCAACATTTCAAAGATATATGCAAGCAATATTCTCCGACTTGATTGAAAAGAGCATTGAAGTATTGATGGATGATTTCTCCGTGTTTGGATCATCCTATGACATTTGTTTGAAGAACTTAGACACCGTGCTGAAGAGGTGCAAAGAAACCAACTTGGTGCTCAATTGGGAAAAGTGCCGAAGGCATTGTACTTGGTCATAAGATTTCTTCCCGAGGCATTGAAGTTAACAAGGCCAAAATAGATGTGATCGAAAAGCTCCCATCATCGATGAATGTCAAAGGTGTCTGAAGCTTTCTTAGCCATGCCAAATTCTACCGGCGATTCATTAAAGACTTCTCAAAGATAGCCAAACCATTGAGCAACTTGCTCAATAAAGATAAATCTTTTACTTTTGATAATGAATGTTTAATTGCATTTGAAACACTAAAAGAAAGGTAGACCTCCTCACCAATAATCACTGCTCCTAATTGGAATCTTGATTTTGAATTAATGTGTGATGCAAGTGATTACGCTGTTGGTGCTGTTTTAGGTCGACGTAAGAATAAAGTTTTTCATGCCATACACTATGCGAGTAAAGTTTTGAATGAGGCTCAAATTAATTATGCTACCATAGAAAAAGAACTACTTGCAATTGTGCATGCATTAGAAAAATTTCGTTCTTTCCTCATAGGTTCAAAGATTATTGTTTACACTGACCATGCAGCCATCAAGTATTTGCTCACTAAATCCGACTCAAAACCGAGACTTATCTAGTGGATCTTGCTACATCAAGAGTTTGATTTAGAGATTAAAGACAAGTAAGGCACAGAGAATCTTGTGGTTGACCACTGTTAAAGGTTAATGAACAATGAGGTAACAAGGAATGAACTGGAGGTTCTTGAAGAATTTCTCGATGAGAAGTTGCTTGCAATCCAAGAGAGACCATTGTTTGTTGGAGTAAGCCCTAATAGCCAATCTATGTTGATTGGGTTTGGCTTTGTATCATAATATTGATATAAGTATATATTGTGAATATATAATAATAAGGCAATTCTTTATTGATTTTGTTTTATTTCAAAATAATAAAGTCCCTAGAATAGTTAGTCCGTTTAATGGAACATTAAGTATAACTTAATTGTGAGACCCCGTTAAACATAAGGAAACTATTCTTAAAGTATCTGTAGTCAAGCTTTATTGAGAAGTGGGATATCATTAAAGCATAGAGACTATTATGTGGGTAGACTGATGATCACATCTCACAGATCATGGATAAAGAGTTATCAAGTCTTCACATAGATATAAATATTAGGAGTAATATTTATATTGGATTGACCCGCCATGAGAATACTACATAGTAAAAGTTATGAAAAGTGTCATAAGATATTCTCATAGTGATAGTGGTGTATTCCACCCTTCAACCTGAAACCACTATGTACCCTAGATGTTGGAATCGAGTGTTTTGTCACCATTCAAACGTTGTCCGTAACAGGATGACTATAAAGTTGGTTGATGGGTACTCCATGAATCATGATGAGGGACATGAGTGACCTAGATGGAATTTGCCCCTCCCACATAACAGGAGAAATGTCTACGGGCCCAATATTGAACTAGACAAGGATGACACGGTCTATGCCTTGTGTTCAATATAGACATGAGGGCAAAAGGGTAATTATACACATGATCATTATCACAGAAAGGTTTCGTCAGATCACATGACATTCTCGTCACTTGGGTAGCAGTGATGTGTTGCTAGATACCGCTCACTGTTTATAATATTAAATATGTGATTTAATATTATTGCCAACGTTATGAGAACTTATAGGGTCACACACAAAGGACAGATAGATGAGAGAAATAAATAAGTAAGACTTATTTATAAAATAATAAGTGAGACTTATTAGTAATTAAATAATTATTATGACTTATTATTTAATTGTGAAAATAAATAAACGCGGTCCACCGTAAGCTACGGTGTGTTTAAGTGAGATATGGTGCACCGTAAGGTACGGTGTATTTAAGTGATTGACTTGATGACCACACAAGTGGTTCTATAAATAGAACACTTGTGCTGAAATATTTTAGTTGTTGAAAGTTTAACCTAATTCACAAAGTAAACCTAGCCGCCGCTCTCTAAACCTAATCTCTCTGAATCTCCGTTGGAATTGGCTAGCACCGGTCATCGGAGAAGTTTTGTTCGTGTGGACTGAGTAGAGGCATCGCCGCTTTGCTTTGCTAGTGATCAGAAACAATTCTGCTACAAATGTTCTGCGCTTCAAGAGGTAAACACATAATCCTTAAAGTGTTTAAGAATGTGTTATGTTTGATTTGTGATTAATGATTTAATCAAAATCCGTTTTCAATGGGATTTATTCCGCAAAGAGGATTAAAATTTTGAAAAACTCCTCTCAAAATCCCTTCAGTGATATCAGAGCCTCTGGTTTTGATTAAATGATTGATTCAAATTTTGTTGTTCGCGGTATGCAAACTTTTGTAACAGATGGAATGTTTAATTTTATTTTTAATTCGATTGAGAAATCAATGGCTGAATTTAAATCAATGGTTGCTACGTAATTGTTATGCGGCATCGTGAGCCTTCACGTTTTGAATTTGATTCAAAACTGATTGCATAATTATTTAAGATTCTGTTATGTTGTGTTGCATCATGCGATTCAATTTTGCCGTGAATATGATTCATTTGCGATTACTCTCATGAATTTGGTTATATATAATTGATTGATATATTTATATACAAATACCAAATAGTTATATTTTGAAGAGATCACGTTCTGTTTAACTTTGAAATGTTTCAAAAAGGGGCAAGGCAGATCATTGAATTAGATTTGATATCAATTTTAAGCAAATACATGTCCACTTGTTTTTGGGAACAAATTGTTTTAATATAATTCACCAACTTTATTTTATTGATTCTCAGGACTATGAGACTGAATTATTTTAACTAATTGGAATTAGAGACAATATGAGATATTGCCTTTTAAATTCAATTGCTCTTGTTTTCAAAGAGGACATATATTGGCCGATGGACCTGATGCTTTGTTCGTGTGTGAATCCAAAAGTGTTTTTTGAAATTGTTTCAAAAACTACTGGAGGCTATCTTTTAAAAGTGTTTTAAAAGATATAACATGTTAATTTTGCGAATCTCTGATTGGAAAAAGTTGTTACGAGAATCGTGGTCCAAATAACATACATACATACATATATTTGCTCCTATTATATTGCCAAATTTTAATATATGATATTTTCAAGAGCAAAATCAGTTCGGTTGATTTGTGCCATTTAATTTAATGATCTCGCCTTGTTAGTCATTAGTCATGGTAACAAAATATTGCTACAAAATTGTTATAAGATAAAGTAAAATAGTTCGGTTGACTTTGAGATTTTCGTACAAAGTGTATATATCTTTTACTTTAATTATTTAATTAATAGATGATAAATAATAATAAAATAGTTTATTATTATTTTTCTTAATTAATTAAAATGCATGGTACATGGTTATGACCTCAGAATTTTGGCGTTTATTTATTTTATTTTAAATACGGCCTGCGTGTCGTGATTTATTTTATTGTATTTAAATACGACCTGTGTGTCGTGATTTATTTTATTTAAAGAGTTAAATAATGTAATTTCTCAAGTTGAAGAGAAGACGACGCCAAAAGATGATTTCGATGGAGAAACTTTTGAAGCTTGCTCGTGGGTCAAAGAATTGTAATAAAATAGTTTATTTAATTCTTACGCGTTAGGAGGTCATAACCATACTACTTAATTTATTTTATGTATGTGATGCATGAAATGTATGTTTATTTAGCGCATGTATGTGATGTATGCTTAACATGTTTTAGATGTATGTTAGCATGTATATTTTAAATGTTTTATATATTTGCTTTCTATGAATGTCATGCATCTTTAAAGACACGTGTATGAGATACACATGTCAATGAGATTAAACTAAATAAAAATCCTTCAAATAGAATATGAGGTAAATTGTTTTCAAAGTATAACACACTTCAAGACTAATATCAAAATGTGTAGGTTTCGCCTCCGCGAGGTGCACTTTCTATACTAGTAAGTCGTGGTGCGGTAATTCTATTTACCGATTGTTATTTTTGGATCTAACTTAACTAGATTATTTTAATAAGATTAAAATATATATATATTTACTTCAAATGAAATATTAAGTTTAATGCTTTCCAAAAGTTTAACACCCTTCAAGACTAATATCGAATATGTGGGTTTTGCCTCCGTGAAGCGCATATTTTATACTGGTAAGTTGCGGTGCGGTAATACAATTTACCCAAGTGTTATTCTTTTGGGTTTAACTTAACTAAATTAATTTTAATGAGATTAAAATAAATTTAGAAGCAATGTTTGGGAACATCTATATGATAGATTAGAGTAAGGAGTTATTCACTCAAATGATTTGAAAGTTGTATGAGATACAATTGGAAGGAGTTCCTACCTAAATAACTGAGTTTTGAGTACAACCCCCGTTGACTTAAAGCAAGGTGAAATATGGATTTCAACCCACTAGAAAATCTTCGAATGAGATTTTCCGATTCAAATGTTGAAGGTCATTTGATTCGAGTAAAATAGTGGGAGCATATTTAATTAAAGACCTAATTAATTATGTTTTTCAATCATGATACATTTATTTTATTTATTTTCTGTATTTAGAATTTCTTCGGCATATACATTTTTATTATACTGTTAAATGTTCTTTTGAAGAACAAAATCTTCAGAAAAAGAGTTTCTGAATTGGTACAAAATTAAGAATTGTTCTTAAGAATAAGAAAAATTGGATAATCCTGAGCAACCATTTCCTAGCAACTTTCTATATCTAAATTCGAAAAGAATGCTTGCCAGAAGCATCAGGTCGAATAGTGGTAACGACGATGGATAATGATATGATCATTAACCTCAATGTTATAACTACAGGATAAGATAAAAATAAAAGTTTAAGCCTATCAAGTAGATGGACACAAATAAGAATAAAATTCAAACTTTGTTTCTCTACCTTGAAAGTTTAAACACGGTTGCTAAAAAGGGAAGAAATTATATATCAAAAGTTGAAAACAAAATTGCTCGTAGTTTTGAAAGAGTCAAAATAAGAAAGAAGTAAGACTTCTTATTTACCCATATAGTTATTGATAGGGCCAAACCGCAAGTGCACGGCCTATCGAAGTAATAGTAGTAAGTAGAGTATCGTTCCGCTAGGGAGTTGATCAATCTAATTAACTTTTAGTGAATGATTAGAGGGAGAGAAAATTTAGTAAAAGGGATGGTTGATTGCTGAAGTTAAAAACAATAATAATAAAAGGGCCTTAGGATCATTGGTTCATCATAATAACTAATCCTTCACTAGACAAAACCTAAACATCTAATTTCATGATTTACACCTTAATTTCTAAAGACCGGTTTCCCTTAGCCCCTCACCTTTCCGATGAAAGTCCGGTGAGAGTTTACTTCTAGCAACCAAGCCTATTTCGCTGACATGATTACTAGAAGATGCATAGAGGATTGAAACTACTCTTTGTCTCAATAATTGCAAAGACTATTTCACTGTTTTGCAATTATTGTCTAGATTCACTTGTTCCAACATCAAGACTCCGCTCTCGCTTTATGAATTGATGTTTGGGATGATGGATTAACGATTATCAAACCCTCCGCTTTCGCTTCCACAGTTTGATAATTGTTAATCCACGTTAAGACGGTGAATCTAGATTAGAAATTAGGGTTACATAGAAATTAGGGTTTAGACATGTTTTGTTTAGGATTGAGTCATTAGACTCCCCAACAATCCTAAGACTAAGAAGTCTACTCACTCATGTTCATCGTAGACATGGAGGAAGAAGAGAGAAATACGGTAAAATAAATTGCGAAGAAAGTAAAAAGGAAAATAAAGACTTTTATTAAAATAATACTTGAAATAAACAAGGTAAAGGATGATTGTTTATGGTGGAGATCTACTCTATTTATAGCTTTACAATCGACTTAGAAACTAAGCAACTAAAAGGGTAAAACAGTAAAGCTGCAACAGGGTAACTTGGGCTTGAAGAAAAGCAGCAAAACTGGACTTCTGGGACGGGCACGGTCGTGCCACATGTTGGCACGGGCCGTGCCAACCTTCTGGTAAGGGGAATTGTATTTTTGCCCCGTATCTTCGTATTCTTGCGCTGTATTTTGCTCCAGTCCTCTTTCTTTTGCTCCAAGGCACCTTCCACCATATATTTATTCCTAAAATAAAATAAAACACAATTTGAAGTAAAATATTCTAAACAAAAATAAAATGCAATAAAATAAAATAAAATCTAAAATAAAACTAAACTAAATAAGGCAATAAATAATACTATCTATGACTCATCAAACTCCCCCACACTTGAATCTTTGCTTGTCCTCAAGCAAAAGGCAGCAAACATAGCAGCAACAAAAGATTAGATTATGGCAATATTAAGAACAAATGTCTCAAAGGAAAGGCTTTGCCTCAAGTACACTAATTATAATTCCAAATACTTCTCATGAACCTATTCTACCCAACATCAAGTCTCAAGTGAGTGTGTGTGTGTGCAGTCCAACCCTTTTCTTGCTCCTGTATAAGACAGATATTATGAGGAATAGGTTCTATCCTTAGTGCTAAAGTAACCGAGAAAAGTCCTTTCTTCATTTCATATAAGAGTGATGGGAATTTAAGTTAAGATTGAATTAAATTTAACAATTAAGCACAAGGGGCTGCAGATGCTTAGGGGCTATCTATCCTCGTAGGAAGTCTTCTCGGATGTAATTGTCCTTTCCCCCTAGATTCAAAATCACCCTAAGCAGTGCTGCAAAATTATTATTTGTTTTCATCTCCGCGTAGGAAGTCTTTTTGGATGTAATTGTCCTTTCCCCCTAGCATTGATGAATTTGTTTCACTTTAGGTTCAAATTAGGGAGTCACCACCACAATTAGGAAGTTAGGGATTGTCCTTTCCCCCACATGTTGGTGCCATTCTCCCGCCCCATTTAACATTAACAAATTAATAAGAATATAACAATTAAGAACAATTTGATTAATTTTCCCACACAAACTTATACTACTTTTACTCTTAAGACTTTAAAGGGTCTAAGTTAACACTAAAGATAGAACGTGTTCCTTAAAATACCTATTCATACATTTACTCAAGGATTGCAACCGGGTGCTTTTCTCATTGGAGAATTTTCACAATAAAACATGATATGGGTATAGCAAGAACATAAGAAACACAAGGAACTACTTTCATGCACAAGAGGCAACCTAAAGAAGAGACAAAACAAAAATTTTCATGCCATATTTACATTAAAAACAAGCTACTTAGTCATGCCTCTTGCTATAAAAACAAAACAAAAGAATAAAGTTCAAGGGAGTTTGGGAACACTACGACTCTAGACACTTTATTAGGCCCCCCCCACACTTAGGGGAAGCATTGTCCTCAATGATTCAAAAGAAAAAGAAATTAAAAAGAAGAAGAAGAAGAGGAAGAAGAAAGAAGGAGTAGAAGAAGAGGAGTAGAGAGAGAGAAGAAGGGAAGAGAGGAAGAGGAAAGCTCACATGTTATTGAGGTCCATAAGGAGGACCTTGAAGTTGGAGGTGTTGCATCATCCGACGGAGCATCTCATTATTTTCATCATTGACACGGTTGCCCCTTTGAACTTCATTGCGAAGGCCGGAGATCTCAACACCTTGCCTTTGTTGCTCGGTGCTCATCCTCTCGATTTCAACTTGAATCCATGTCCATCTTTGATTTTCATTAAGCTCACCGGCTTCATGGCCATGGTGCCCCTCTTGGTGCAAGTTAGCACCTTCTCCTTCATCATGGTGCAAGTTAGCACCTTCTCCCTCACCATCATCTTGCTCATCAAGAACCTGCACATCATCAACATACAACCAATTTTCTTCCACCTCGGTAGTAGTCCGAGGTGGGTTAGGCAATAAAAACATGATTGGCACATTAAGCTTAAGTTGGTAATGGAGTGGTGGACGATGTTTAATGAAATTTATAGCAATGAGGGCTTCCCGGTTAAGCTTATTGTTTCCCTCAATTGGTTTGATCCCCTCATCCTCACTCACACCAAAACACCTAGCTATGTATGTAATGATGCCACCCACCACTATGTCTCCCCTACCGGCTGGTCTAGTAGCTACAAAGTCTAGGTAATCAATCAAATAAAAGCCAGTGTTGACGGGGTGGTTGTAGAGCATTGCCCATAACATGAACAACTCATCGGTTCTAGTGTTGCCTAGCTCGGTTCTACCCCAAATAGTGCAAGCCATGACCCTCTGAAGGTACCTAAGTACGGGGTTGTGAATGTTGCTAGCTTTGTTGGCTCTAGGGACATAGTTATCAAGGCCGGTGATATGGTTCCAAAAGGCAGCTGGGTCATAGTTATCCGGTTTTAGACTATCATCCCAATGATCATGAATATACCCCTCATTGACAAAACCTAAGGCTTCACAAAAGTGCTGAAGAGACATATTATAATCAATGTTCATTAACCGGAAAACAACTCTATGATTAGGGTTATCAAAATTCAACTTATCTTTGGTAAAAACAAGTGAGCTTAAAAATTCACAAGTAAAATTCTCATAACCCCTCATAGGTGTTAGAAAATCAGTCCAACCTAACCTACCTATCAACCTAAAAACATCATCTTTAAGCCCTAGCACATTCAAATCATAGGAATAAGGATATCTAGAGGGATGTAAGGTTTTAGAAGTAAGAATTTTGTACCTGTCCCTTTGTTTGTTGTCTTTGAACTGAATTCCATGATTCTTGACTTGTGTTTGCTTCTTTGGGGGAGGACCGGAGGAACTTGCTGGCTCCTTTCCACTTCTTCTTCTTGAAGCCATTTAACCTTGGTTATGGTTGGTATGAAAGTTTGGGGTTTGGGAAGATTTTTGGTGGAAAGGATTGGTTTAGGGTTGGGGTGGATGTTTAAGTAAGGTTTATGGGTTTAGTTATGGAGATTGGTTGAGGTTTTGTGGTGATTGGGTTAGGTTTTGAAGGATTAGGGTTTTGGTGAATTATGGGTTTGGGTGGATGAAAGTTGTTTTTGATTGGTGGTTTTTGTTTTGGATGAAGTTTGTGATTGATTGGTGAAAGAATTGAGTGATTTGGTTGGGTTTTGATGAAGTTATGAAGGTTTGAAGTTTGAGAGTTATGGAGGTTTTGAGAGAGGGTTAGAAGGTGAAAGAAGTTTGTGGTTTGAGAATGAATGGAGAAGAAGGAGAAAAATTGGTATATAGGATGCTAGAACACGGGCACGGTCGTGCCACCCTTGGCACGGGCCGTGCCAACACTCTGTGGCTCCAAGCCTTCATTCCTTCAAAAACACTGGCACGGCCGTGCCAGCTCCAGCACAGGCCGTGCCAACACTCTGGTCAGAGGGGCTTTAAAAAATTTTCATTTTCTTGATTTTTTTCGAATCACACTTGGACAATTACCTACAAAAACACTTAAAACAAAGAAAAACAAAACAAAAGCGATTAAATGTGTGGGTTGCCTCCCACGAAGCGCTCTTTTAATGTCATTAGCTTGACGGTTAGAAAGAGTCCTTAGAATGGATCAAAGATATCATGTTGTGTAGATGGCGCTATAAAACGTTCTTTCACAACATGATCGTTAAGCATGCAACAAGAGTAAAGAGCGGGACCTTTCATAACGTTTTCCAACTCGTATCCTACCATCTTATTACTCACTTGAAAGACTATCCTACCAAGTTTAACATCAATGAGAGCTCCTGCAGTTGCGAGGAAAGGTCTACCTAGGATTATGGGGACGTCATCGTCCTCTTCAATGTCAACGACTACAAAATCGGTGGGGATGTATATCCCCTCTATCTTAACAGGTATGTCCTCGACAAATCCTACAAGTTTCATGGTAGAACGATCAGCAATTTTTAATTCCATCTCGGTAGGTTTCAACTCTCCTATCCCTATCCTTTTAAGAAGAGACAAAGGCAGCAAACTAACACTAGCTCCTAAGTCACATAAGGCTTTGTGTATGGTTTCATTCCCAATTTCACATGGTATGGCAAAGCTACCTGGATCTCTAAGCTTAGGGGGTGCTTCTTGGATGATTGCACTAGTTTCCTTAGCCAAGGCTATTGTCTCATTATGCTCTATAGCCCTTTTCTTTGAAAAAATTTCCTTTAAAAACTTGGCATATAGAGGCATCCTAGACAAAGCTTCAGCAAAGGGAAGTTTAATGCAAATCTTCCTAAGTATGTTAACAAATTTTTCAAACTTACCCTCTAGTTTAAGCTTTTCAGGATTTAAGGAGGGTGGAGTTTTGTTTTCTTCAAGTGGTTTTGCTTCTTCTATCACAACTTTATCACCTAAGGGCTTGACATTTTCTTTCCCAATGTTTTTGACCTTAGCAAAAGTTTCGCCTAACTTACTACACCCAAAAGATATAACATTAACTTGGGCTTTGGGATTGGCTTCGGTTTGACCAGGAAAGACTCCCGGTGTTTGGGAAGATGTAGCCACTTGTTGGGCTATTTGGGCGATTTGTGTTTCAAGCATTTTAGAGTGAGTAGCAATAGAATCAACCTTGGTATTGAGCTTGGAAAGAGAATCATTCAGAAATCCAGTTTGGTTTTTAAGTTCTTGAAGTTGTTTGTTTTGGTTGGCAATAGAATTTTCCAACAAAATTTCCAGATTGGATTTCTGAGTGAATCTTTGGTTGTTTGCATAACCGGGTGGTGCTACTTGTCCATAGGGATTTTGGTTTTTATAAAAATTTTGATTTTGTCTCATCCCTTGGTTGTATTGAGCATAATTCATTTGCTCAACACCATTAATAGCACTACCTAGTTGGCAATCAACACCAGCATGACCAGTTATACCACAAATTTCACAAGAAGGAGTAGAAGCAGAATTGATAGCACTAACATTGAGTTTTTCAAGTTTTTCAGTTAGTGTATCAATTTTAGAAGCAAGGTGGTCATAGTTAGAGACTTCGTGTATACCTGCCTCCTTTTTGGAGGATGAAGAACTAGAGATGGCTCTCTCGTCGGTCCATTTGTAATGATTCTGAGCCATGTCTTCAATTAGGGCATACGCCTCCGTGTAATTCTTGTTCATAAGTGCTCCACCTGCAGCTGCATCAACAGACATCTTAGTGGTATAAGACAAGCCATTATAAAAAGTGTGGACTATAAGCCACTTCTCTAGGCCATGGTGGGGACAAAGTCTTAGCATTTCTTTGAAACGCTCCCACGCCTCATAGAGAGATTCCCCATCTTTTTGATTGAACCGCGTGATTTGGTCTCTAAGTTTAGCGGTTTTAGATGGTGGAAAGAAACGGGCAAGGAATGCTTGCCTCATCTGATCCCATGAAGTAATGGAACCGACTTCGAGGGAATGGAACCAAGCGCTAGCTCTATCCCTTAAGGAAAAGGGAAAGAGATGAAGTCTTACGGCTTCTTGGTTCTCCCTCATGGTTCCACTAATTCGTAGGAAAACAGAGATGTGAAGATTGGGATCCTCAGTGGGGGATCCCGAGAATTGGTTTTGCTGCACCAAGTTAAGTAGGGCAGGCTTAATTTCAAAATTGTCATCCTCAACCGTTGGGTACACAATAACAGCTTGTGGCTCAGCCGTAGAGTGCGATTGGCCATGGCGGTGTTATTTCGTGCGTCTCTCTTTCGTCTATGCAAATACCTTTCGATCTCGTTGATTATTACAACTCGATTTCTGGTTTTTCGCATAAAAAATTGAGAACCCAAGAAGTTAGTGATAACAGAAAAATAAAAATAAAAATAAAAACAGAAAAAGAAAGAGAAGAAGAGAGAATTCTAATCACTAAGAAAAAGCTAATTAAATTAGTTAACTCCCCGGCAGCGGCGCCAAAAACTTGATAGGGCCAAACCGCAAGTGCACGGCCTATCGAAGTAATAGTAGTAAGTAGAGTATCGTTCCGCTAGGGAGTTGGTCAATCTAATTAACTTTTAGTGAATGATTAGAGGGAGAGAAAATTTAGTAAAAGGGATGGTTGATTGCTGAAGTTAAAAACAATAATAATAAAAGGGTCTTAGGATCATTGGTTCATCATAATAACTAATCCTTCACTAGACAAAACCTAAACATCTAATTTCATGATTTACACCTTAATTTCTAAAGACCGGTTTCCCTTAGCCCCTCACCTTTCCGATGAAAGTCCGGTGAGAGTTTACTTCTAGCAACCAAGCCTATTTCGCTGACATGATTACTAGAAGATGCATAGAGGATTGAAACTACTCTTTGTCTCAATAATTGCAAAGACTATTTCACTGTTTTGCAATTATTGTCTAGATTCACTTGTTCCAACATCAAGACTCCGCTCTCGCTTTATGAATTGATGTTTGGGATGATGGATTAACGATTATCAAACCCTCCGCTTTCGCTTCCACAGTTTGATAATTGTTAATCCACGTTAAGACGGTGAATCTAGATTAGAAATTAGGGTTTAGACATGTTTTGTTTAGGATTGAGTCATTAGACTCCCCAACAATCCTAAGACTAAGAAGTCTACTCACTCATGTTCATCGTAGACATGGAGGAAGAAGAGAGAAATACGGTAAAATAAATTGCGAAGAAAGTAAAAAGGAAAATAAAGACTTTTATTAAAATAATACTTGAAATAAACAAGGTAAAGGATGATTGTTTATGGTGGAGAGCTACTCTATTTATAGCTTTACAATCGACTTAGAAACTAAGCAACTAAAAGGGTAAAACAGTAAAGCTGCAAGAGGGTAACTTGGGCTTGAAGAAAAGCAGCAAAAGTGGACTTCTGGGACGGGCACGGTCGTGCCACATGTTGGCACGGGCCGTGCCAACCTTCTGGTAAGGGGAATTGTATTTTTGCCCCGTATCTTCGTATTCTTGCGCTGTATTTTGCTCCAGTCCTCTTTCTTTTGCTCCAAGGCACCTTCAACCATATATTTATTCCTAAAATAAAATAAAACACAATTTGAAGTAAAATATTCTAAACTAAAATAAAATGCAATAAAATAAAATAAAATCTAAAATAAAACTAAACTAAATAAGGCAATAAATAATACTATCTATGACTCATCAGTTATATAAAGTTAAATTTCTACTTCTGCATCATAAGTATATGATACTTGATGATTAATCTTATATTTGTTGAAATATAGAGTTTTAAAGAAGTAGAACATTAACTATAAAGAGCTTATGCTTGGACTTAAATTTAACTTGATATGGAACCAAATAATTGTTATTAAATTCCATATAATATAGAAGCATTATGTCCTAAATCTTGTATTGACAAGAGAATGATTGTGTAGTTGTATAAAAGACAAATGTTGTCCTATTATCCAAATAATGTTTTCTATACAATTGTGTTAATCAAGTAATGGAATTGAGTTCCATGATCTTGATAAGTTGATCTATAACATATGAAAAAGGATCAAATGATATTTGAACCTTTTGTATATCATTGGCATTACTGTTTAGTACAAACAGGTGTGATTCACATTTCCAAAGTCCGTGGATATGGACTATTGGACTTATTTAATTTTATATCAATTGAAGGATGTGAGTCCCCCTTTTCAAAATAGATTAGTATACCAGTCACCAACAAAGGTGAAAGGGCACATAATTTATTTGAGTTTATATACATATGAGATGTATATGGAGAACTAAACATATTTGCTAGATATTGTTTCTATTACTTCATCTAACATTACTAAATCATTTAGTAGATAAGCAAAGTGTATTTGACACGATTCAAGAAAACTTTGAAATTGTTCAAAGATTTTAACAATGAAGTAAAAGGAATAAGTTTGAAAAGTATAAAGACTATACGTGTAAGTCGTGATGGTAAGTGCTTGATTAATGAGTATAATGATTATTTATACCGTTTCATGTTTGACATGACTCGATCTAAAATAGTTTGATTATAACTCAAAGACTCTTGAAATTAATTAAATTACAGTTATTCTTCACCCGCAACAAGTTCTAATTGAGTAATTATAAAGGCACTATATTAGATATGGAAGTAAGAGTACCTATTTTTGACTTTATGATAATTTGAGGTTATATGGTTTACTAGATAAACTAAACTTCAAATGAAATGAATGTATACTTGTGGAGGTTCCCTTAGGAAACTAGAGGATACTATTTCTACATCTTCCTTGACAAAAGTTGTTTGTCGCTAGAACTGGATTATTCCTTTTCAAGGAGTATAGCTTTGCAAGAGCTAGTGGGAGTGATGTAGAACTTGAATTAAGTCAAGTACCACAAAATACATGTTTCTCTAAGAATGGAACATGAATCGATTCAACAAAGGGTTGTTGGTAAATCGGTAGTTAGAGTAGCACATGATCTAGATGAGTCTTATATGTCATAACACTAGGATGAGAAATATGATTTTGTCATGACTCAACAAGGTGATATGATGCTCATGGAAGATGAGCACCTAACTTACTAGAAGGTCGCAAATGGCCTGATTTTTGAGAAGTGGCTAGATGCCATGTAAATAAACAATATATGGATATTGGTTATATCATCCAAATGAGTATGAATCATAAGATGAATGTGAGTTTTCTTATAGAAAACTGACATGGATGGTATTATGAATACTTTTAAGATGTGATTGATTGTAGAAGGTTTCACGCAACTCATGATTCAAAACATGGCGAAACAATTACATCAACGTAATGCTTAAATCTAACGATCCCAATTGTCATTGTTGTATAATATGAATTCTAGGAGATGGATAACGACGTTGCATTATTTAATTAGAATGACCTTATATATGTATTTTACATATATGTAGGGTTTCGTTAATCCAAAGGATGCTAGAAAGGTGCATGTATTACAAAATTCATTTATGAGTTAGAGAAAACTTCTCGAAGTTGAATTTTTTTATTAATGAAGTTTTATGAAAACTTTTATTAGTAATGAAATCTTGTGCACACAAGGAGATTAGTGGGAGCATTGAAATTAGTTTGGTGGAGTATGTGGATGACATACTAGTCACCAAAATAATTTATCCACACATGTAATACATGGTTAGAAAATTATTTTCAATATGTACCAAAATTGATTATAGTGTTCGACACTAGAATACCTTCAAGATTATCCTTGGATGTCTTAAAAGACTATGAATTGTTTCTTGAACACGGATTAAAGAAACATTGTAAATGAGTTACAATGATGTTGACTTTCATATCGGTGTACAGTATCTCCAGATCGTAATTTCGAATAAATGTTATGCTAGGATATCAACTATGAAATTTGTAAAAGTACTAGCTTCAGATAGTTGTTGTTTCTATTACAGATGTCAAATATATATGATTTGGATTGTTTAGCTCATAACTGAGTGAAAACATGTGTTTCTTACGTTGCAGATTCCATTGATCTCATCTGAGGTAAAATTGGTTTAAATCTTGCGAGCAATGAAAACTTGATCTCACCAATGATCCAAATGTATACTTTTACACTTCAATTTATTTTCGATGGAAAATCGAAAGTGTAAATTGAAAGTAGTGTAGCCTACCAACATAGGAAAGGGTTCCTTATCTACTAGAATAGTATCATGCCCAGAGTGTGCTTGATGCTAACACTTGACCAATAGATATTGAGTTAATATTTGATTGGCTTTTAGTGCTAGTGGGAGATTGTTGGAGTAAGCCCTAATAGCCAATCTATGTTGATTGGGTTTGGCTTTGTATCATAATATTGATATAAGTATATATTATGAATATATAATAATAAGACAATTCTTTATTGATTTTGTTTTATTTCAAAATAATAAAGTCCCTAGAACAGTTAGTCCGTTTAATGGAACATTAAGTATAACTTAATTGTGAGACCCCGTTAAACATAAGGAAACTATTCTTAAAGTATCTGTAGTCAAGCTTCATTGAGATGTGGGATATCATTAAAGCATAGAGACTATTATGTGGGTAGACTGATGATCACATCTCATAGATCATGGATAAAGAGTTATCAAGTCTTCACATAGATATAAATATTAGGAGTAATATTTATATTGGATTGACCCGCCATGAGAATACTACATAGTAAAAGTTATGAAAAATGTCATAAGATATTCTCATAGTGATAGTGGTGTATTCCACCCTTCGACCTGAAACCACTATGTACCCTAGATGTTGGAATCGAGTGCTTTGTCACCATTCAAATGTTGTCCGTAACAGGATGACTATAAAGTTGGTTGATGGGTACTCCATGAATCATGCTGAGGGACATGAGTGACCTAGATGGAATTTGCCCCTCCCACATAACAGGAGAAATGTCTACGGGCCCAATATTGAACTAGACAAGGATGACACGGTCTATGCCTTGTGTTCAATATAGACATGAGGGCAAAAGGGTAATTATACACATGATCATTATCACAGAAAGGTTTCGTCAGATCACATGACATTCTCGTCACTTGGGTAGCAGTGATGTGTTGCTAGATACCGCTCACTGTTTATAATATTAAATATGTGATTTAATATTATTGCCAACGTTATGAGAACCTATAGGGTCACACACAAAGGACAGATAGATGAGAGAAATAAATAAGTAAGACTTATTTATAAAATAATAAGTGAGAATTATTAGTAATTAAATAATTATTATGACTTATTATTTAATTGTGAAAATAAAGAAACGCGGTCCACCGTAAGCTACGGCGTGTTTAAGTGAGATATGGTGCACCATAAGTTATGGTGTATTTAAGTGATTGACTTGATGACCACACAAGTGGTTCTATAAATAGAACACTTGTGCTGAAATATTTTAGTTGTTGAAAGCTTAACCTAATTCATAAAGTAAACCTAGCCGCCGCTCTCTAAACCTAATCTCTCTGAATCTCCGTTGGAATTGGCTAGCACCGGTCATTGGAGAAGTTTTGTTCGTGTGGACTGAGTAGAGGCATCGCCGCTTTGCTTTGCTAGTGATCAGAAACAATTCTGCTACAAAGGTTCTGCGCTTCAAGAGGTAAACACATAATCCTTAAAGTGTTTAAGAATGTGTTCTGTTTGATTTGTGATTAATGATTTAATCAAAATCCATTTTCAGTGGGATTTATTCCGCAAAGAGGATTAAAATTTTGAAAAACTCCTCTCAAAATCCCTTCATTGTTTGCCGATATGGCAAATTACAAAGCAACCGAGTTCATTTCGGAAGATTACACTTGGCAACAACGCAAAAAGTTCCTCCATGAAGCCATACTTGTTTAAAATTGGAGCGGACAATCTTTTGTGGAGGTGCGTTGATAAAGAAGAGGCAAAGAAGATATTGTGGCAATGTCACAACTGACCCTATGGAGGTAACTTCAATGGGGAAAGAACAGCTGCTAAGGTGCTCTAATCCAGGTTTTATGGATGCTTATACACATTGCAAGTTTTGTGAAGAGTGCCAAAGAACCGGAGGAATATCAAAGAGGAATGAAATGCCGCTTCAAAGTATTCTTCAAGTTGAAGTCTTTGATTGTTGGGGCATAGACTTTGTTGGTCCCTTTCCATCATCATACTCCAATGAATATATCTTAGTTGTCGTTAACTATGTCTCAAAGTGGGTGGAAGCCATCGCATCGCCAAAAGCCGATAGCAAGACGGTAGTGAAGTTTCTAAAGAAGAACATATTCACCCGATTCGGAACACCAAGAGTTTTGATAAGTGATGGAGGGTCACATTTTTGCAACACACAACTTGCCAAGGCCCTATACCATTATGGAGTCAAGCACAAGGTGGCATCACCTTACCATCCACAAACAAATGGCCAAGCCGAGGTATCAAACCGTGAAGTAAAGAGGATTCTTGAAAAAAACAGTCTTGGCATCAAGGAAGGATTGGTCAACAAAGCTTGATGAAGCTTTGTGGGCTTATAGGATGACTTAAAAATCTCCAATAGGCCTCACTCCATTTCAAATGGTCTACGGCAAATCATGTCACTTACCGGTGGAGCTTGAACACAAAGCGTTTTAGGCGCTTAAATTCTTGAATTTTGATCAAGAAAAAGCCAGTGAAAAGAGAAAGCTTCAAATGCATGAACTTGAGGAGATGAGAAACAAAGCATATGAGTCCTCAAGGTTATTTAAAGAAAGAGCCAAGAACTACCATGATAAGAAAATTGTGCAGAGATATTTCAAGCATGGACAGATGGTGTTGCTGTTCAATTCAAGGTTAAGACTTTTTCCAGGCAAATTGAAGTCAAAATGATTCGGTCCTTTAATGGTTAAAGATGTCAAACCATATGGTGCAGTGGAGCTTGAAGATCCAGCTACAAAAGCTAGCTAGACAATGAATGGTCAGAGTCTAAAGCCATATTTTGGTGGTGAGATTGATCGGCTTACGTCGACAATTTCACTTGATAATCCGTGAACTCAAAAGAAAAAGGCGTTGAGCTAATGATGATAAACTAGCGCTTGTTGGGAGGCACCCCAATTTTGTAAGTATATTTGTCGTTTTTATGCATATTAGGTGTAGGAGTCTTAGTTCATATCTAAATCATTCAAAATCAGAAGCCAAAGAAAACACTAATCCTGAACCGTCATCACCCGCGAGGCGAGTAAAAGCACTCGCCATTGCGAGTAAACTGGTCTTTGACTGCGTTGACTACCAAAAGTACTCACCATTGTGAGTAAAATTGGTCGCGAGGCGAGTACAACAATTTTGACAGTTACGAATCCCAAGGCCACTAACTCCATCATTAACTTCTCATTACCAACCTCAACCACTCATTAACCTATCATTTTCGGTTTTTACTTCTCTCTCTTCCAAAAATCCCAAAACTTCTTCTCTCAAACACCAACACTAACCCTAAATCACAAAATCTTAACTCAAGTCAAGCTTCAAATTAGAACATCATCTCTGCACTTGCATATCAATCAATTCAGGTTTACATCCATTCATTCACCGTTCTAAAAGATTTTTGAATGTATGTGAAACCTAGGGTAGTGGATTAGAGAATTAGGATTTGCTCTTTGATAGAATGCCATCATTAATCACTGATTTCTTTTGGCAATTCGTAGATGATAGAGAGGAACCAGAATCAAACATAATTCTTTTGTTCCACGTTTGGAAAATAACCTATAATGTGAAAATTCAAATAAATAGGGTTTTGAACATGTTTGTGATTTAGGATCCTCTCTATTGCATTTGTATGGTCGAAAAAGGGTTGAAACATAGTTAGTCTGAAGAAACTGGTGATTTTCACCGAAAAGGGTTTAATTTTCGAAAAATCTAGGCAACTCGCCACTGTCACATTCATCACTCGCCATGGCGAGTGCTCATCTGAACCCATAAATTTTTTCAACAACTCGCCATTGCGAGTAATCTGCTCGCGAGGCAAGTTGCTTCAGAACCAGAAAACAAACTCTAATTAAACCAAGTGTCTGAAACTGCAATTGGTTTCTATTATTCCATACTGTAATTTAATTGCCTGTTTTGTTGTGTATGGTACTTTCTAGTTGTTTTTCAGGTATGGCTCCAAAGAACAATAAATCCAGCAAAAGAAAGAAAGGTGATGCCTCCGCATCCCAACCCCAAAGAAACCAACCCTATGACAGAGAGAGATTCAAATCTCGCTACCATCAGAATAGGTATGTGGAGTTGCTTAAGCAATCCATGTGGACTGAGAGAGTATTCAACTTCAACCCCCAAGGACCGTATAAGGACATCTTAAAACTTTTGCACGACCAAGGGTGGGCCAGGTTACTCCAACCTGAAACCAGCATTAATTCTAAGCTTATGCATGAATTTTACGCCAACACTCTTCCTAAAAACCTTCACACCGATCCTTTTACCTTTGAAACGTATGTGAGAAGTCGGACCATCCGCTTCGATCGAGAGTCAATCAACATCTACCTTGGCAACCCTTTCCCCCTAGAGGATGAGGATGAAAAAGATGCCTTTCATGAATTCCAAAATAAAGGCACCTTTGATATTGAACCACTGAAGGGAGAGATTAAGAAAACCATCCTTCTTGATGGAGAAAACTACGATGTTAGTGATGCCGGAAGAGAGCATAGAGCCCAATATAAATTCATGACCAATCCTGCCAAGGTTATCCTTAAGTTAATCTTGTACAACATCAGGCCTAATAGTCATCTGTCTGACTGCACCGTGGATGTCTGCAAATTAATTTACTATATTTTGTAGGGCATCAAGGTGGACATAGCCAAAACCATTGCTTGGGAACTAAGGAAGGTCACTCTTCAAGGCAAAGGTGAAGCCACAACCCGCCTCTCTTTCCCCGGTCTAATCATGGGCCTTATCAAGGATACCAAGATGAAATTGCTGAATGCTGTCCATGAATTTATCAAGAACCCAATTGATGACGCTTTCATTTCCCACTACATCATGGGTGAAACAAAAAAGGGCAAGAGCAGTCGTGCATCTTCTTCTAGGCAACCTCAATCTCAAGCACCTCCACCACAACCCGAGCAACAAAATGAACCATTTCCGATCCCACCTACTGCTGCTTTTGACTTTGCAAGCTATGCCAGTGGCAACACAAAAGCAATGTTCACACAAAAGCCACTAACTGAGAAAACACCTACTTTCAGCAGTCTCAGTATCTGATGTAGCAGCAAGTCGGGTACCCTCCTGAGATTATGGATCAGTTCATGACTCCCCACGCTTTTCAGGCTTATGAAGCTTGGCCTGAGGACATGCCAAATCCTTATGGAGGGGGTGGTTATTATGCAGGTGATGAAGACATGGCTGAAGACAATGATGGTGATGAAGACATGGAGCGAGATGATCCAGCAAATGTGCATAGTGCAAATTCCACTCAAGGCGATGATGATGATGGCTCTGATGACATGCATGGTTGAGAAGCAAGAGAAAAGACTTGAAAGCTCACCGTTAATTGAGTGACAATTTTTTAAAGCTTTCAGTCAATTCTTTCCTTCTCCTTTATCTTTATTTATGCTTTCTTTTCCAGCTACTTTTGAACAATATTTGCTTCTGTTATTTTATTTTGGCACTTATGACTCTGCTTAATTATTACTTTGTTTAAGTATTGTGGGATATTATGTTGTATTGTGATATGTTTCAACAATCGTTTTAATTAGTATTGTCGTGTTCGTATTGTTAATGTTGTATTGTGTTGTTTAAAATAATGTGTTTAGCACTTTTGGTATAAATAAGTACTTCACTTGAATTTAATGTGAAAATGTGGAAGTTTCATTTTGTTTTATCACTCTTGCTTGTTTTAAAAAGAAAATGCTCAAAAGCATCAAATTTCAAAGCGCTTGAAAGATAACCAAAGATTGAGCAAATCTTGGATGTTTGATAATGATAGATAGTTGTGATAAAGCGCAAAGCCAAGGTACAAGTTTCTAGTTTTTCTAGTTTTCACTTGAATCTGAAACGAGTACTTTGCACAATTTTCATTTCATTTAGTTCTCCGCAATCAATTTTCTAGGTTTATGAACCACTTAGAACTAGCTAAAGTGTGAGGAAACCTCAATGTGTTGTACTATATGCAAGGAGACCGACACTCATTGTTTAACTCGGTCGTTTTACGTTAAATCCAATAATTGTTTTGAATTGTGTAAAGGCATGGAAATGATCAAGGCACATTTTTGTTAATGACTAAAAACCACTTGACCATATATAGCCTACCCTGTGAGAAGAGTGAGTATTTGTTAACCCATCTGAGCCAAATAGATCAGAGTCCTCAATTATGAACTGTCAATTCATAAGCACAATGCTTGATGAATTTGTCCTAAAGTTTTTCAAAATCCAGTTCATTCTTGATTGACTATAGGACTCTGATATGTTTTAATTGTTGAACACTAACCCTTCATGTTTATTGTCCCTTGCCATATAGGGGAACATTCAAAATATGGTTATGTTTAGATTCAAGTTGGGGAGAATAGGGTAGATGTGAATTAATTGTCAAGTGAATTGGTGTATTTTTCATTTTTGACCAAGACAACATTGATGTGTAAATACAAAAGAAAAAGAAAAATGCGTACATGAAAAAGAAAAAGAAAAGACAAAAGGAGAAAAAGAAAGAAAAATCCAAAAATAGAATAAGTTGTCAAGATCAAGGTGTATCATGTTTAAACACCAAGGGTATGTTTAGAATTAAGGGGAAATCTTGTAAATTTATCTTTTGAATGTGAATAGAAGGAATGTTCCCTTATACTTGGCCATTTGAATTCAATTGTCCCACAAATATTCTTTCTTTTGTAGCCGAGCCAAGTTACAACCTTTAAAAGACCTTTTGATCCATGTTTTTGTGCCTTTTGAAATGATAGTTGGATGGACACATAACTTGATTGCCGGATGTGTGTTCATAACCCTCACTCATCTGATTTCAATTGTTTATCTACTTACAAAGAAGTGTGTTAGGTGTGGTTCGTGAATAAGTGTGTTATTGACTTGAGCTGTGTGACATGAACTTTGTGCTTAAGACTCATTTCATATTTGCAGTAGAATTCTAGATTAATTGGGAACTTTAGACTTGCCCGCGCATTCACTTTGAATCATTCATATGAATCAAAACCTTTTTGTACTTGTGCCTTGTCCTAAACTTGTTTGGTTTTCAATCTTTTGTTTGAGGACAAACAAAGAGTTAAGTTGGGGAGAGTTTGATAAGTGCCAGAAAGTAGTAATTCAAATTAATATTTAAGGCACTTTTGTTACTTGTTCTGCAAGTTACTTAGCAAAAAGCCGAGAGATAAGTGATATGGCCCTTTTACGCTTTATCTATCTTACTTTACCCATTTATGCAGGAATTTAACTCAAGACACTAAGCAAAGAGGAGAAACAAAGAAAAAGTACAAAGGTTTACTCTCAATGGCGAGTTGATGGAGATCAAAAGTGAGTCAGAGGTGAGCAATAGACAGAGTACAAGACATTACTGGAACTCAACTCGCAATGGCGAGCAGGAGGCGAGTGAACTCGCAATGGTAAGAGAAAGGCGAGTCCAAAGGCGAGCAAGTTCCAGAGAGCACTAGTTTTCACACGCCCTTAACTCGCAATGGCGAATGGAAGGCGAGCAACTCGCAACGGCGAATGCATTTACTCACGAGGCGAGTTAGGGCAACTAAAACTCCTCAGAGATGATGTGGCACAAACCCACTGGTGAAGAAACCTCAACTCGCCAATGGCGAATGAAGGTACTCGCGAGGCGAGTTGATGCAGAACAGAAAAGTCTATAAAAGCCAACTTGATCATTTCATTGAACATATCTTAGAATCTCATATAATATTCTGTAATAGCTTTAGAGAGAGAGATAGGGCTTGTTCTTCATAGAGTGAGAGTGATAGAAGGTGGATTCTTCCTCATTTGTTGAGAGATCATAAGTTTGTAATGAATCCTACTCTTTCAATTCAATCTTGCAAAGCTTCCATGACAATGAGTAGCTAAATCTCCATTGTTGGGATTAGAGGTACTTGATCTTAGCTAAACATGTAATCTTTTGATCTTTAAATATATGGTTCTAGCATTTGATTTGATATTGAAATTATTCTTGCACTTTATTGTTTATGTTTGATTTAATTGCTATTGAAAAATACTCTTGAATCTAGGTTTAGAGTAATCATCTATCAAAACATAAATTCTAGACATGGAATTGATGTTTTGATAATCACTCTTTGTATCCAAACTTAATGTTTTCGGATCATTTAATAGATTGAGAAATCGTCAATTAAACAATACGATCGACTCTTGGATCGTTCAATAGTTTGAGACATCAACGATTGAACGATATAATTGATATCACAATATTATTTGGACACGAATGATATTGAAGAGGGATACATGATAATATCAAAGAAAAGATAGAATTCATGTATGATCTTTAGGTTATGTGTGATGCTTGATCAAGGAACTCTAATCCTAACAAGTTTCACACCTTATTAATCTCAACCTTTATTTTCGCAAAATAGTTAACTTAGTTTCAAACAAACAAACAATCAACTTTTAACTTAAGATGCTATTTGGTGTCGAACGGTCTGTTATATCGCACTAGTCCCTGAGGAGACAATACATACAATACTTACTTTTGATCGTTGCGAAATACTATATCAAACATACAACCCATAACCACCCAATTGCTCATAAATCACATATGGTGAAAATAATCTAATTCTCGTACATCTTAACTTCCAAAGCTAGCTTCATATAAGCTTGAATTTCCCTTTTCCCTTTGATTCTTGAGCTTTCCTCCTTTCTCTCTCTAGATCCCCTTTTCCTTCTCTCCTGCCTCATGCTTTCCTCTTTTTCCAAACTTAACAAATGATTTTCTTACCCTAAATACTAAAGACTACAATTTATTTATATCCACTTATTTTGGGTTTAGTTCACTTAACTCTTATTGCGCTTAGTCTATATTCTTCCTCATAAAGAAAACACTACACAATTACTTCACTTAAACCTCCCTTTTACTCATACACCCCTAAGTACCGTTATCTCAGGGTGGTTCACTTCACAGGAGACAAATCTTACGCAATAGTAAAATTAAACAGGATTAAAAAAATAACTGAATAAAGAACATAAATTAAATACGTGAACCAACAAAATAGAGGGTCATCTTAGAACCCTAGCCTAAAAAGGTTTAGTTGTTCATGGTAACTAAAGACAAATTACAAAAGAAATAAAACTTACCCTAGATGTAACACCCCGATTTTTAATATTAGTTTATTAGTATTATTATTAGAGTATATTAATATTAATAATATTGATTTGTTCGATATTTAATTATTCGTATTTTTTGAGAGAATAGATATATAGATTGGTTAGTCGGTTAAAGAGTGAGAGAAAATAATGTCTATGATGAAAATAGAGTTTTTTCTTTAGAGAGAATAAGAAAATAGATTGCGTTCGGAGGTGGATTAGTAATATTGGGTAGAAAAGAGGTGTAGTTAGTGAGTTGAGTAGTGCTTTAATGATTTAAGCAGAGAGGAGTGTGAATAACAAGACGGTGTAGTTAAATAAAGAATAGAAACAAATTCGAGAGGAGCAGATATTAATCTGAAAATATTAGTAACAAACTTAGCTAATGATTATAAATATATGAGAACATTAGAAAAATAAGGTTACAACAAAGAAAAAATTAGAGACCAAAAGAAAACTAGGGTTGTGGAGAGAAGAGGCAAGAAAGCATAGCGAGAAGAACGTAGAGCATAGAGAGAGATTTCACCGTAGGAAATCATCAAATTCTACAAACTAAGGTAAGAGGGGAGTTTTATTCAATACAGGGGCTCTGCACTCATATGGGTAGTGAAGAGTTGTTAATTTTTGTTATTTTCTTATCTATGATTAAATTGTGTATTTTTGTGTTGTTGTGATTATATGTTTAGTTGTCGTTTATTTATGATGTTTCATGTTGATTTCGGGATTTATATATTGTTACGATGTGGTTTGGAATAACTAAGCAAAGGTGAATAAATAACTGTTTGCCCTAATTTTGCCTGTTATTTTATGACTTATTTTATTAATAAGCCTGTTGTTTATGGATCTACGGTGTTAGAATATTTTATGCTTTTTGCGTAAACTTTAGCGTCATAGTGGTTCGTAGGCCGTATCTCAAGTTATGGTTTGCTAAGATGTTAAATTTAGACGATCAAACTAAGTCGGTCAAAATCTAATTTTAAGAGGTTGAATTCTCACTATCCATAGCAATGCATATTGCTCTAGTGCATTTTTGAACACTGATTAAATCATTCGAATATTTCTTTACAGAAAGGAGTCTTATAAAGTAAAATTGAGGTACAGTGAATATAGGTAACTAGGAAGTGTGCCGAACTAGTTTATGTTCATCACATGTTTTAAATATTAATGATTTCCCTTTAATGTGCACTAGTAATTGCTTACTCTTTGTCTACATAGTCTAATAATAATGTGGAGAGGAGGGCTAGTTGTTTGAGTAAAACAATATCTACCATCGTATATTCTTCCGAGAACCCGAAATTTATGAGATAGGAATTAGGAGTAGCCACTGAATATGGTTTAGAATTGAAGTGGGTTTTAATCACTAGTTTGGAATTATTTGTTTGTTTTAAAATAATAATGGATAGCACTATATTATCTTTATGATTTGTGGGTCGGATACTTTGAAGTTTAAATTAGTGAATTCAATTGATACACTTGATCTTAGGCTTTAAAATTAAATTGAAATTGATTCACAAATTTTTGGTGTCTATGAACTAAAAGTTAGTTCTCGGAATAACGTATGTTTTTTTTTTGTTGTAGAATTATTTATTTTTTATTATTAAATCTTTGGTATATAGTGAAGACCTTTTTTTTTTTTGAAAGAATATATTGAAGACCTTAAATTTTGGTGTTGATATTATTATCATTATTATTATATTATCATTATCTTTAAATTAAATATGACATGTGTGTCGTGTCAATTTACGAGATATTATAAGAAGTGTAATTGATGAATTATTTGACTAAGTGTAATTTGTGAATTACTTGATGATGTGGAATAGATGTGTTATATAAAGATGTCTGGATATAAATATGTGAATATTCATTGATGTGTATATAAAGATGTGAATAATTTAAAGATGTGCTATACGAAGATGGGAATATTTAAAGATGTGTTATATAAAGATGTGAAGTTATTGAGTCATATAGAGATGTGCATTGTCGAGTCATTTGTTGAGGTTCATGCATTCATGGTTAGTCCGATTTAAAGATGTGATTTAAAGATGGGGGATAAATCAGTAACATAACTCTGATATCCAAAACCAGTACCTCATGCATATAGAGTCGAGTTAGAGACATTGCATACATAACTATAGGTCTATTTGAAGATGGGTAATTAAAAGATGTGATATTTTAAGATGTGTAACTATTTAAAATGTGATATTCAATGACGTGCTTCTATGTGATTATGTGTGAATGGTTTGTATTTTATTAATGTCTACTTGATATTCTTAAATGTTGTTGATGCTTATATGTTATTATAAGATGTTGATTGATGCCTATTTGATTTTTATTAAATGAAATTTTATATTTAAATGTGAATATTATCTGACTGTGATGCATACATGTCTAAATGTAATTATTGTGTTCTTTTATCTGAATCTATACATGTGTTTATGCTTCTCTTATGTTGAATATGTTCTCACCCTCTACTGGCGGGTTGGGCGCCTGCACCCTTGTGGTGTAGATTTGCAAGAAGAAGAAGTTTAGTAGCAATGAGTATCTGAGGATGGCTTTGGAGCCTACTAGTTTACTTATCGCTTTTGAGAGTCTTTAACGAGTTGATGTTGATACAAATGATGTGAAAATTACTTTGTTGTTTTGAAAAATTTATTCTACTGCTACGTTTTTAATTTAAATGAAGTATTTTTTAATTGAAGAAGATGTGTGACACCCTTGCATGTTTAATTAATTATTGTATTTTTATTAAAAAAATAATATGTGGGGTTTAGGGTGTTACACTAGAGACTTAGAGTGACGAGAGAGACTCTTCCCTTTAAGCTCCTAGTTATTGCCTTCCTTTTGAACCTCTTCGTTTTGAATGAAAAATTGTGAATGAGGAGTTTGGTATTTATAGGTAAATTTCCAACTAGATTTGACTCGAAAACTGGGCTTTTTCAACTAAAAAAAGTAGCAAAAAGCAATTTTGAGCCGCTCCCAGCATGCTCAAGGAGCCTGGCTGGGGTGCATAGGCCAAAAAGTTGTTCTCAAGGCGCACCGCACATGCTTATGGCGCATGAGTGTGCAGTTTTACTCGTAATTGTCTGTTTCTTTGTCTTTTTGGATGTTTGCTTCCATATAAGATGTCTTGGGACTTAGGAACATAATTCCTCCCTTTGTAATGTCTTATGAGGCCTCTTGAATCTTCATTTGTTGTCTTCGCAAAGTCTTCACAAGTCTTCAAATGTTTTGCTTTGCCGATTTGCAAGATTTCTTCTTGAATTACATCAAAACACCCTAGAATTTATATGTTTCGGGGAAAACTAGAATTACATGACTTTATATAGAAAACAGAAAACATTACAAATGTCCTGAAAACCATAAGTAATTGTTCTAATACTCCTCTATTCTGAATGAATTAATAGAAAATTACTGAAAAACATGTTAAGAACATCGTAAGATGACTTGTCATCAGTGTCCTCTAACAGACACAAACTATAACACTCTGGAAGCCTGAGTGAAATAGTTTAGGGATTGTGTTTCTATTTAAATAAAAGGGGTAATAAAGTAATTTTCAACATTCAGGGTCAAATTTGGGTATGGGTTTGGAGTGGTTGCATCTATCCCTGTTACCCGTACCCGTGTTTTAAAATCGAAGAAAACCTAAACCTATACTCAAACTCATTCAAGGCAGGGAAAACCCGTCTAATCGGGTGGGTTCGGGCGGCTTGACTGTATGGGTGTGTTTGTTTCAAGTTTACCAAATTTATTCCTAGGAATAACATTCCTTGGAATATAAAGATGGGAATTTTATTCCAAGGTATTTAGGAAAAATATGTTTGGTTAACTTTATAATATTCTTAGGAACCATAAAAATAGGGATTATAATAGGTAACTATTTATGAATTTATTCCCATCTCCATGGGAACTTTATTCCCACCCTTTTCCTTGGGAAAATTTTTTCTATTCCCAGGAACATTTTATACCCGGGAATAAAATTTAGTAAACTTGTAACAAACATAGGCATATATATTCCTATCATTTTATTCCCGGGAATCAATAAATATAACTTGAAACAAACACACCCTATGTTTCCATATAATTCGTATGCATTAATATGGAAGGGTTTTGCTTTTCAACGTAAGGATGACATGTGTTGTTTGGTATGCTGTGTAATATGTTAAGCCTATGGATTGTTTACTTGTCCTTTATTTCTGTTTTTATTTTGGATGTTGTTGTATTTGATATATCTCATTTATCAAATATTGTTGTTGTTTATTTTTGTCTTACCTCATGTAATTCGTCTTTGTTTTTCTGTTTGCGGTGAATTTCTATTTGTGTTGTGTGTGTTAATTTCATCGTCTCCGTTTGATTTAGTTTTCATGTAATATTTGCAATTTTTGTTTGGCCATGATTGGTATGATGATTGTTGTCTTTTGATGCTCTTGAGTAAGAAATTGGCAAGATTTTCACTCGTGCATATGCGCACGGATACCAAACTAGTTACACACAAAGCGGAAGGCATATACAATTACAACGTATTACTTTTCAGATGCGATTACAAAAATACTAATGTATATAAGATCTCATTAGAGCTATGTCGTTAAACATCTTTGCAAACATAGCTACATAACTATTGCCATGTGTCGAACCATTGAGTATGCCACGTGCGCAGCTGAAATTCTTAGTTCTTCATATACCTTTTGAGACAAAAACGGAAACCCCAGTAAAAAAGAATCTCATTCCCACGCAGGAGGAGTGCATGTGCTCCATAATAAAACAATACAAATAAAACAATAAAGCAAAGGAATGGTGGGTAGTTCCGTAGAAGCAAATTCAAAATTTGTCTTTGATGGAATATATATATAATTAAGTACCACACCACCACATTCTGTGCATTGCGAAATGGTCCCAGCTACACTCATTCACGAAGATACAAATGCTAGTAGTTATCTAATTTTCTATTTTACCAATTCATAATTTTTCACTGTCTTTTAAAAACATATCTAATGTTTTCATACCAGTCACAAAAAGACATAACATAAGTTGATGTGAGAAATTTGTAAGAAACAACAATTGCATTTTGTCTTGAAAGAAAACAACAATTGGATATTCACATATAAACATAAGCATGTTGCATTAATTAATCATGGGGTTTCCTTTGGTACCCGTTTTGATGGTTTAATTTCTAACATTATTTTCAATTTGAGATATAAACAATGAACTTGGGTAAATGTTGTTCCATCAAAATAATAAAAATGAATCATTTCTAGGACTCGTGATAAAGTGAAATTGTTAAACAAAAACATGTTTTAATGCACACATATAGCTATAAAATAATATGGTCAGCAAGATTTGGGCACAACATTTGTACACATATACACACTAATGGAAAACTCTTACATTGTGTACACAGATACGCACTATTTATAAATTATTGTTATAACTAATGGACGACTAAGATCACAAACAAAAACACAATCATTCAACCTGGTTCCTATGATTTGTAGAAGACATGGCTGGTAGTAGCTGGATTGTCACATAGACAATTAGCGTGCCACCTTATATACACGGTGAATAATTATTGGGTGGACACAAAAATTTGGACATTTCATTTGATCACACACAAAAAATGTACATATATTATAATCATTTGAAAATTAATTATTATTTAATTATTATATTTTCTAGTTTTTTCTCTCTATAATACATCTATTAATGATGCTCTAACTAAGGTAAAAATAATGATCAATCATTTATAATTAACCTTTTATGCACGCCACCATAAGCAATGGAGACAAAATCTCTGACTCACTCCGTCAGGTAAAGGTTAATAAACGAAACCTACTACCCCCTCACTTACATAATCCAATAATCACTTAATTTGGACTAATTACAAAATCATATGATTATGATTGGGACCGCTTTCGAAATTCAAAAAGAAACATGTGAATGCAATGGCATTCCTACAATTACCATGCATGAGAATCGTATGACACGAGGGGAGGGGATCCACTTGAAGCGTAAATAGAAACAAACAATAAGAATATATTAAGGTTGAACACGAGACATCACAAGTCCCAAAAACAACCATGCTGGTGTACACTGTTCTCCTTATCCCTGTCTTCAAACAGATAAAATGACACGAGACTCATAGCTCCGATCTTGATCTTGATTATATATTACACCGGTCATATTTATAACAGATATTTTGGTCAACAAAAATTGATGTATTTGATTCAAATTATTAACTAAATATATCACAATTTGTTGGCTTAAATGTTTCTTATAAAAACAAATAGGTTCACAATCACTCTCAACATTTTTTTTGTCAAGCATTTCATCCCGTCTCATATATAAGATGATATTATTTTTTTAAATTCATTGAATAAACAATGTATTTAGTCTTCATTGAATATCAAATACATTAATTATGCAATGGACCTAAAAAAAAATTCTTATATATCGAGAGAATAGTTTGGTGCAAAAGTCACACAGAAAAGTAGATAATCCCGGGTTTGAATATGTTCCCCAAAACATCAAATATTATATAATTTAGTAGTTGTCTTTTTTAAATTAAAGTTATCTACACACATTAATATAATCAACAAATTTTGTTATTTGTATATTATCCCACCTATTTTTCTCTTTACAATAAACAATTAAAACTATTGATAATATTGTTTTGAATTTTGAAAATTACAAATAAATAGAAACAAAAAATTTCTACTAACACTGACATGTTAAAAGAAACAAAGGAGTATTAAAAAGTCAATTATAAAAATATAACCTTCAAAGTTGAGCATTCAATATTCTAAAAAATAAAAATTATATAATTTTAACATAAAACTTATGTATTAATTTGGATTTATGTGTGAAACAATTTTTGCTTAGTCTATTTACCTCCTGACTGAATTCCAAATAACCAGAGACCCTTTTTTAACTGAGTCATTGAAATACCATACAATTTTCTCAGGTATGATACCCAACATATAATAATTTAGTGTCATGTTTTATATATTTACCTGTTTTGAATTAATTTTGTCCTGGTTTTTGTATCCCACAAATCCTTAGAATATTGAAAAATTATTCCAAAATTTTATATTAATTGAATGATATTTAGGATGACATCATTTAATAGAGTGAAGGTGAAAGTAAGTTATACAAACTTTTATATATTTAACTTTGACCAAAAAATAAATTCTATCATGAAATGAAATTTTATAACTCTTTCTATCCAAATGTGATTGATTATCTCAAATTTGCTGGTCAAGTTCGGTACATCGAGCATGAGTTAAGTCACGTGGCGTCCCTTTATAGATCAGACAATACCTTTTTTTAGGGGAAGATCAGACAACACCTTATTTCTCAATTCTTCCTCATTTCTCATCTCAACTCTCTAAAAACTCTCAAATCGTCCAAATCCCTAATTTCTTTAAGTTCAGATCAAACAACACTACAATAACAAGTAAGTTTTCATAATCAAACACCATTAATATTTTATGTTTATATGTTAGATTTTTCCTCATAAATTAGAAATTGATTAGTTAAGGGTTTGTTTAAATTTTAATTTTTTTTTTTTTTGCAATAAATGATACAATATTTACATGTAATTGACTTATATTGCTTAATTGTTTAGATGTTTGCATGTTTTTGTTGTAGTTTTGAGTTTTATGGTTTATGTATAATTTGCACTCCAAGTGTTTGATGAAATGTTTGAATGAGCTTTTCATTGATTGTTTAATTTCTTATGGTGTAGATATGAAACAATGGACACTTTTTTCAATGCTCAATTACGCTTCAACGATGGAAACCCTTATTTATTCAAGGCTTGGGTCGATGTCACGCTAAAGGATCTGAAGGATCAACTGAACGAAATCGACCAGGGACTCACCCCCGGAGACTCAAGGAGTATGGAGGACGTTCAGTATGCATGTCCCGATTTATTGCAGTTCGACAAGATAATACTGACAAACGATGATTGCATGAGGAGCATGTTCTCTGTATATCGTCAACACCGCATGATCCCGAGGATTGAGATGGATGCTACGTTGTTGAGATCGCCTGAAGATATTATCACGAGTTTGATTATGCCACAAGATTATGTTTAGGTAACATCATTATTATGTAGTGTCTTTATTTTGTTGGAATTTTAGTTTACTTCTTGTTAGTTTGTTGAAGATGTTGGTATTGAAGTGTCTTATACTTAGCGTAAAGGTTTGCAAGTCTCTTTCAAAACTCAGAAGAATGAAGAGAACAAAACATGTATTTTGCAGAATCAACTATATAGGTTTTCACATCGAATTCTTTATTATAGGATGAGTGTCACAAAAGGGAATGCACTTCTAAGATGTTGTTTTGAGCTTGATCATGCTCCTCTGTCAATTGAAACTTGTCAGTTGAAATGACAGTAGGATTAAGTTCAAAAGAATATATATTGGGATGCATTCCTTTCTGTGATGACTCATTCTATATGAAGGGATTCGATGTGAAAACCTATATAGTCGATTATGTAGAATACATGTGTTGTGTTCTCTTTATTCTTTTGAGTTTTGAAAGAGACTTGCAAATTTTTACACTAAGTATAAGACACTTCAATGCCAACATTTTCGGCAAACTTTCAAAAATATTTAAATCCAACATCATGATGATACCACATATTTAGGAAGAATGCAATGTAACGTAGATGAAATTAAAACTAAATAAAATTGTGTATTTTTTGCGTTGATTTCGTGTACTTCCGCAACTTTATTCGAATTTATTCAATACGCAACTTTATTCAAATTTATTCAATACACAACTTTATTCAAATTTATTAAATACCAAAATATACCAAAATGCGTAGAATATCCAAAAACATAAAAAAAATCCAAAAAACCAAGACATTACAAGCCATTGCATTTAATCATCTCCTTCGTCACTTAAGTCAATTGGGTTGTCCTTGACAGTTCCTAGGGCACCTGCATTTGGCTGCGGACCATAATAATTGGTCCTTCCGCTCCGTCTCATCGTGTTGAAATTGTATATGGGCACATTCGCCTTGCTTTTTTGTCTGGATCCTTCACATTTCATACCGTGTCATGCCACATTGGTTTTTGCTTTCTTCTTCTCACTCTTTTTTTTAATTGAACATCGCCCTGTTTTTGAGATGTACTACACAATGCAAACATCAGAGATTAAAACCTACTCTAATTCTAAAAATTCTACCACAAATTCCTAACGTTTTCAAACAATTCCTAACAATTTCTATCATAATTCAATCAATTCTACTTTAATCAACAATTTCTACTCTAATCAACATCTAACAATTCAATCAAAAAAATCCAATGCAATAGGATAATAAACACTTACTTTATTTTGGGATTGTAATTAACATTGAATGACTAAGCTTGGAGAAAATTGCAATAATGGAGATAGAAACCGCACAAATGGAGTTTTGAAAATTCTTATACTGTTTTGTTTTTATAACAGAACCCAACGTGAGTTAACTCAGATTGACTTAAGTCATGTACCGAATGTGACTTAAGTCACGTTGGTAATACACCTACGTGAGTTAACTTACGCATGAGTATTTTGGATAGCTCGGTTAGAAGTGAGCTACACTTGATGAGAGAAAAGCAATTTTCTTAAAATAATTATTTTTTAAAACAAATTGAGGGCCTTGGCCCAGAGCCACACCAACGTGGCCGTCCTTGCTCAGAATTAACTTTTTTATCCACAAATCCTTAAAAAAAAAAAAAAAAACTTTTTTTTATCCACAATTATTAATTTTAGAGTGAAAACTTAATTTCTTCTCTCACAATATTCTCCAAGTCTAATTTAATCACCGACAAAAAAAATACTCGAACAAGTAATTGACATTTAGTGGCAGAAGAGTATACTCAAACTAGTAATTGACATTTAGTGGCACAGAAGAATATTCAAACTTTTTCTCAAAAAAAAAAAAAAAGAATATTGAAACTGGTTCATATGTTATAATAAATCAAAAAATTAATTCATTCTATTTATATAAAAATGTCAATGACTAATGCTTGTAGTATTATTTTCTACCAAACATTAAATTAAACCCAAAGAACTGTAAATGATCAAATTGAGTTTTTAATTTCAAAGTAATTGTATTATTAAATATGTAATATATTTAGTGGTAATGTTGAGTTGGTGGACCCACACAAAGGGACAAAGGTCTCTGCTATTTTGTTCTACACGACTCCAACCCGAAATCTTGCTTCAAGCATTCAAATTATTGCCCACTTAATTTGCAGTTGAACCAAGACATTATTTTTCCTCCCCTAGAGAACCAAGATACTATTTTTCCTATACTTTTTTTTGGGATATTTGGTAAATTGATTAGGCTAGAGGTCCATTATCAGCATGTCTTATGGTTGTTGTGTTTGTGTGTTGTTCCCCACACGACCATCCAGTCTTGTCTTCTCCTCTACTCGTTCTGTCATTCTCCCATTAATAGCAAGGAGTAAGGGTTGGCCAATTCCCATGCTGCATTAAATGCCCATTTATATTATCTCCATCTCAAAATATATTAATTTATTGAATAAATCACAATAATTAAAGAATTTGTTAATAGTATTAAATTTGTAATAATTAAATTTTTTAAAATTTATTTACTAAAAGTAAGAATTAACTTTTTTTGTGTGTTAATCTTTCAGTTTTCAAGGAAAGGAGATTCAAATAACATGAAATTCGACCGTAAAATAACTATAATTTAACCAAGAATTGTTCCATTAACAATCAAATTAAGATTCTGCACAACGGATCGTCTTTTGATGAAGCTCCACTTAAAACCAATTATTAGGTTAGCGTCAAAATTAACTTATCTTTCTACTATAATATTGTTATAATTATCTTGTCAACAAAAACTATTTATTTATTATCAATTAAAAAACATATGAAATAATTAAAATAAAGTGGCAGAATTATAATTAAAAATGTGGAAATAATTTTAAAAAACAGGCAACGTACACTTTAATAATATTGAAAGTGGCAGAGTCTATATCGATATTTTTTTTTTGTTGAAAGAAGTCTATATTGATCTTAAATTCACCTTTAACATGTATAAACGAAGAATTTAGAGTTCAAACTACAACTCCTACATATCGTAATATTGTTATCAACAGAGTTATATTCACCAGAGACTACATTACACTCTTAATTAACATTACATGTGTCATCAAAACCAACCCAACATATTTAGATGTCTTGAGAAATTTTATAGTAAAAATTTTTAAAATAAAAAATATAACATATATTTAGACTGCTTTTTTTTTTTTGACAAATATGAATAGAGACTACTTGACACATTTAAAGTGTGTGAATTTAGGACTATTTTAAAAAATAACAATTAAATGAAGTATAAACAGTTACATTTATTTATTTAGAGGCCATAAAATAATATACACCCTCCGGTCACTAATATAAGCAAAAATTTACTTTTTAGATACATTCAATTAATGATGTATGTGGCATATAATAAAGACCACATACATCATTAATTGAATGTATCTAAAAAGTAGATTTTTGCTTATATTAGTGACCGGAGGGTGTATTTATATTTGATATAGATAGAGTTTACTCTGCTGTTACTATCTGTGGTACTGTTATTGTTTAATGTTCACTGGCGCTGTTTTTCCAACTACCTCCATTCTCATCCTTCACGTCTACTTATTGTTCAGTGTTGAAACAGTAATTTTACCTGTACCACCATAAATATTGTTTCTTATGTGAACTTCCTAGTGGTGGGTCATTCTTTGTTTTTTCCTTTTCTTATCTTTGCTCAATGGTTCATGTCATGTATAACAACCCATCATGCATCTTTCAAGTTCAAGTACCATATGATGCATTATTTTAACCTCTTTGTTCCATAAAAAAATTCTTCTAAGAATTTCCTTTTCAAGATTATATTTAGTTCTATCGCTCCGAGTTGAGTTCAGAGTCTGAATGAGTTCAGAGTCAGAGTTTGTTCAGAGTTGTGATTGAAAAATTTGAAGAGTTTTTTGAGTCTAATGTTTACATTTAGTTCAATGAGATATTTTTATCTCAATCTTCTGGTTCTTTCTTTGTTTTTCTCTATCCATAGTACTCATGAGCTACAATTTGCTCAAACTCAAGTCTTGTTACAGTTAAGGAAGTACCTGGAATATCCGACTTCTTTGCAAATTCTAGAAAATTACAATTTAGACCTTTGTAGCCTTCCTCCATCTGAGCATTTGAGCATTAAATGTGAGGGCAATTCAGTAACTGAGCTCAAAATCATGGGGGACAATCATAAACATGTAAAGGTTGAAAGTTTCAATGGATTTGCAGTTCACAATCATACTCTATCCAAAAGTTTCTCTATTGATTCTTTTGTCACAACATTGACAAGGTTAAAAGGTTTAAAGGTTCTTAGTTTGGTTTCTTTAGGAATTTGGGGTCCACTTCCTGATAAAATTCATAGGCTATCTTTGCTTGAAGTTTTGGATTTGAGTTCAAATTTTTTATTTGGTTCTATTCCACCAAAGATAGCTACATTGGTGAATCTTCAAATATTAACACTTGATGAAAATTATTTTAACTCTACAATGCCTAATTTCTTTGAACCTTTGGTTAATCTAAGTATCTTGAGTTTGAAAAACAATAACTTAAGAGGCTCATTCCCTTCTTCAGTATGTAAAATCAAAACTCTTGCTGATATTTCCTTGTCACATAATGAACTATCTGGTGAATTGCCTAATCTCACCACACTTTTTGGTTTACATGTTTTGGATTTAAGAGAAAATGGTTTTGATTCTGAGCTACCATTGATGCCGAAATCGGTTGTCACGGTATTGCTAAGTAAAAACTCATTCTCAGGTGAGATTCCTAGTCAATTTAGTGAGTTGAATCAGCTTCAACATCTTGATCTTTCATCGAATCGTCTTAGCGGGGTCCCTCCGTCTTCTTTGTTTTCTTTGACAAATATTAGTTATTTGAATTTAGCGAAAAATTTGCTAAGTGGTTCAATTCCACAGAAACTAAAATGTGGAAGCAAACTTGGGTTTGTGGATATTTCTAGTAACATGTTAAGTGGTTTACTTCCTTCTTGTTTGGAAAGTACTTCTGATAGAAGAGTTGTTAGGTTTGGTGGAAACTGTTTATCTGTTAATTCTCAAGCTCAAAAGCATGGTTCTTATTGTAAAGAGTCTAGGTCCGGAAAGACGAAATTTTGGAGATGGGAAATTGATGCTGCAATTGCCATCATTGTCGTAGTTTTTCTCTTGCTGTTAGCTTTCGGAGTTTTGTTTTACAGAAAGTGTCATTCAAGAGAGATTTATAGGCATGAGATGTTGCCAAAGATTGTTCAAGATAACAACTCAACAACAGGAGTTTCCTCTGAACTCCTTGCTAGTGCAAGTAAGTACAGAAGGTTAAGGCAATAATGTTTTAAATTATGGTCCACAACCGTAATTGCATCCGCAATATAAAAGATTTTGAGGTGTCCGCAACGGCATTGCAACCTCAATATCGACCGGAGGCTGCATTGTAATGGTTTCCAGCGTAATAGCAACTGCGATCTAAAACCATCCTCTGCTGTCGTGATTCGACAGTTAGCTTATAGATTATTGAATTTTGAGTCTGTAGATATTAATTACTTTTCTAAAATTGTGATGTGTTATTTTTCTGTTGATTTCAGGATATATTTCTCAAAAAATGAAGCTAGGGACACAAGCTACTCCAACTTGTAGACACTTTTCAATTGAAGAGTTGAAGGAAATTACAAGAAACTTTGATTTGTCAACTTATATTGGTGAAGGATCTGTAGGAAAGGTATCTTTAAAATAGATATAGGATAGTTTTTCTTTACAAGTTATAATTTTTCATGATAAATGGTGTTTGGTTTTGATCTTTACAACTTATATTTGTCTGACATTTTTGTTGCATTATTTTAGCTTTAAATATGTTTTTCGTCTTATTTTGGTCTCTTATAAAAATTCTCAATTTCAATCCGAATGAGGGACCAAAAAGTTAAACTAGATTGTGGTTTTAGAAAAACAAATTTAAGCCTATTGTTTATGTATACTTTCTATAATCTTGAGCCTTTTGCATTATTTCAGCTGTACAAAGGTAAACTAGAGAATGGATCTTATGTGATGATAAGAACGTTGACTCTTAGAAAGAAGTTCTCAACACAAAATCTAAAAGCTAAGTTGGATTTACTATCAAAGCTTAACCATCCAAATTTGGTTAGTCTTTTGGGTCATTGTATCGATGGTGGTGGAAAAGATGTTACTAGTACCCACAAACTCCATCTTGTTTATGAGTATGTGCAAAATGGCGATTATCGTACCCATTTGTCAGGTTAGTATCACAGTATCATTTTATGTATATGGTGGATGCATAAATTTCATCATAATTGATTCTGTTTCAAATTGTTTTTAGAATATAATGTACATAGAGAAAAGACCCAACTTAGGATGAGAATTTTTGTAAATTGTTATAAGGACATCAAAAGCACCCATGCCTCATGAAATTTACTTACTTATAATGTCACTGAGAGATTATTATGCTTACAATATATTCGCGTCGTAAAGTTGCGGTGTAAACTCGGCTCTTGAAAAACTTTTTTTCAAAATTTTCCATGAATCCGCTGATACTTCTGTATACATGATGTTTTTTTATATTGAAGGAATATCTGGATTCAGAACCAAGTATGCAAAAGATATCTCATAAATGCCTCATAGGTATTCGTTCAGCATTGACGTGCTTCTGTCAAGAAAACAAAGCTTGTGCTTCATGAGGAGCGTTGTCACCGATGCAATGCCGCCATAGGGTTTTCTATTCGATGAATGTAATACGGATTTTGCAAAGGATCAGTCAAGGGCA
This sequence comes from Medicago sativa, assembly GCF_051527215.1. Classification (NCBI taxonomy): domain Eukaryota; kingdom Viridiplantae; phylum Streptophyta; class Magnoliopsida; order Fabales; family Fabaceae; genus Medicago; species Medicago sativa. The sequence goes on along the minus strand of NC_140755.1, from coordinate 30,273,989 downwards.
GAATCGGAACACCACCTCCCTCGGAAGCTTCTGGTTGACTGCTCACCATTGTATAGGATGGCACAGCGATAACAAAGCTCGCAACCAGAGTTCAGATACCATATTACGAAATTAACTTCGAGAGAGAGAAACCAAAATGGAGTAAAAATTGATTATGAGTACTTCACTGAACCAGTTAGAATGAGTCTGCTCCTAACAAACTAGCTAACTTACAACAACCAATAACTAACTAAATACAGTTGAATACTAGTTGATTAGCAAGTTAATTTGACACCATTTTTAGTTAAGCTTTACTTGGATAAGTTTTTTTTTTTGCTATTGATGTAAGTATGATATTTTGTATAATGTTCAAACACCTCTAAAATACTAATCTTGCTTTATTTAAACATGCAGAATTTTCACTGGATAAGGCACTAAAATGGTCTGATAGATTGGCAATTTTAATTGGAGTTGCCAAGGCTGTGCATTTTTTACACACTGGAATTATACCAGGTTGTTTTAGAAACAAGTTAAAGACGAACAATGTTTTACTTGACGAACATCGCTTTCCCAAACTAAGTGACTATGGTATATCTATGATCGCTGAAGAGATTGAAAACATTCAGGTATTGTTGCTTGATATTTTATTCAGATATATAAGTATTCACCTTTGTCCATTGTGCTTGATCCCATGAAGATTGACTATGTTACTTCCTATGTTTCATACAGGCAAAGGAATTGAATCCAAAAGCTTGGTATGTCAGCTAATTGGTAGCTAGTTTTTTACTTTAGTGCAGTAACATTTTTATGTTTGGTTCAGTTAACATTTTTATGTTGTTCCTGTAACGTGTCATATGTATCAATATCACAAAAATATTTTCGAATGTAACTTGTGTTAGTTAGTTTGGTCCTCAAATGTATCTTTTGTTAATTAGTTTGATCCTCAAAGATGTCTTCTGTTTGTTAGTTTGAGTATTAGTAACTGCCTCGCATATTTAGGAACCAAATTGCGTGTTTACCTACTCAATTATTTTCGTATAGATGAATACCGACAAATTTTTGTACTTTTGTTTTTCTTGCAGCCAAAGGGAAGAATTAGAGGATGATGTTTACAATTTTGGATTCATATTATTTGAATCACTTGCTGGACCCATAGCAAGTGAGAAAGGCGAAGCATTTTTTCTTAATGAAAAGGTAAAAGTTTTTGAAAATCTTTACCTCGTTTTTCCATTTGATCAATGACTAATAGTGTACAAGTCATATCCAGTTTACCTCTTGTAAAAAAAATTTAGATTCTATCATTGTATTTTGAAGATTTTGGCTTTGGACCTTCATCACATCAAATTACAAAAATTTTGGTACTTTCGCCCCTGTAATTTTAGCAAAGAATCTTCAAACTACAAGGATGGAATCTAATTTTTTTGTTTTACAGAAGCTAAACCAGAAATTGGTATATATTACAAGGGTAAATCACTATTAACACTATGTTATATTAACAAAACTGACCAATTAACTACTTGATGAGATGATAACTGTAGTTCATTAACTATACATGAAACATTTAACCAAAGATACACTTGTATATAACCAATGGATTTGTGAACGACAGGCATCGTTTGATAGTCATGATGGTAGAAAAAGAATTGTAGATCCGGTAGTGTTGACAACTTGCTGTCAAGAGTCTTTAACAATTGCAATATCTATCACAACTAAATGTATATCTCCACAATCCTCATCTCGTCCTTCTTTTGAAGATGTCCTTTGGAATTTACAGTATGCAGCTCAAGTCCAAGCCTCAGCAGATGCAGATTCTATTATATCCTAACTCCCTTCATTGCAATTATAATTTATAAATGTATAGTTGTTGTAAATTTCCCCTCATTTTCATGTTAATTTCTGGAGTTTGATAGAAAAGATCTAGATAGGATTCAGATACCTGGAAAAGAAGCAGCCATTAATTGTAGTGTGTTAGAAAAGATCTATGATTCAAATACTCACTCCTTCTCAAATTAGGTGTATCCTCTGAGTTTTACAAGGTTATGAAAAAATGATTAGTAGTGTTGACTTCAATGGCAAAATAGATTTCATTTACGAAAACAATTTTACTAATTATAGTTACATGATTAAAATGCAATAAATTAAAGTGATCGTACCTGATCTGAAGGTGACTACCGGTGCAGTTTTGTACGGTGGTTGAATGGTGGTGGAAAGCACCAGTGATAACTGGAACGGCGGGGAGGTGTGTACATGCAGACACTCCGACACTCAAGTATGAGATCAGAATGATGGATAGAGATTATATTCTAACCTTGGGGATTGCAAATAGTCCCCTATTATAGAGGTCGGTGTTTGCAGAGCCGTGTGTGTGCTCGGCGAATACGAATTTGTATGAAGTGTAACCGCCAAGGAGAGATTCGCAGGAGCCATGTTGGTGACCGTTACTGTTCGTTTGAACAGGTCTCCTTGGCTCTGAGCGCCCCCCCCCCCCCCCCCCGGCGCGGGGAGGGGGTGTGCTATGAGTAAGGTTGCCAAATACTGAATTTGGGTTTTGTTTGTATTGGGCCTAAATGTTTTGGCTAGTATATAATAGTAGTCCCCCAAGAAGTTGCTCTTGATAAAGAATGATGACTTTGAGCGAGGAGATTACTCGTGGGATCTTCTTAGAGGTGATAACCTCTTTGTTTTTGGGTTTATGGAATGTGCGAGGAACATCCTTGTCTCAATGGTAAGTGCTTGTGATGGAGTTGACATGCTCGCGATGGAACAATATAGTTCGCAAGGGGATGCCTCACAATTTCTACCATGGTTGCAATGATCATGTGCCAGATATTCATATGGTGAACGGTGTTGTTTATAAGGGAATGCCTCATAAGTTCTACCATGGCCACAATGACTGCATAGTGAGCATACATGCCCTGGAATGAAGTAGTTAGTAAGGGTATGTATGCCTCACAAGTTCTACCATGGTCGAGCAGGTCATGCAGCGAACATATCTGTGTCTTAGAACCTATCATATCGGTGAATATGTCGACATCAAGGTTAATGTCGTTGTTCATGAAGGCATGCTCGCTACGATCATGGGTATGCTCGATCGATGGTGTGGGGCGAGCCACATAGTTCGGATGAGACATTTTTTTCTTATATGTTTCAGTCCAATGTGATGGGAGATGTGGTGGTCAAAAGATTCCCCCGCCAGAGAGTTGGTTGTTTGTCACTCAGTAATTAATGTCCATTTCTCGAGGGTGAGACTGAGGGGACATGATCTTCGGTTTCTGGCTGCTACGTGTAAAGGCTAATAATGCATTTGATTACCTAAAGCCTTAAGTGTGTCTTAGTGCATGTTCCCAAAGCTTAATCATCACCATTGGTTTGGTCTTAACGTTTGGAAATCTGATGGGTTTGATCCATTCCGTTGGATGTATGAACAAATGCCATCTGGACCGTTGTTTTGTTTGGTTTGTGAAGGGTTGCATGTGAACTGTGAAGGACTGCACCGGATCGAGCTCGCTGTTTTCTGAAGGGTTGTGAAGAGAATATAAATAGTTTCAAATGTTGTTTGGAAACAATTTTACCATTTCCGTATTCTTGCAACCCAGAAGTTCCAGAATTCCCTTCAAGTTTCAAAGAGTTCCAGTGCATTTCAGTCCCTCAACCACTCACTTCCGGACCAGTTCATCTTGAACATCTAACAGGTTCGTTTCTCTCAGTTTACTTTTTGTGTTTTGATCATTTTTGCTTTGTTAAAAACTATAAAACTGGTGCTTCTGCATGTTATGGTTAAGGTTGCTCCGGTTACAGCGGTTTCTAGCTTTAGTGGTGGCGGTTTCTGTTGGAACAAAATGTGTTTAACAATAAACCTTAAGAGTTTTGATGATAACAAGGTATTAAAAATTGTCAATTGGACTAGCTAATATTTGTTCAAGTGTACAGGACCATATACAAAAATTTACATCTTCAATAGGTTCTGAAGAACAAAAGAGAGCTTACAAATCAACAAAAAGGAAGCTTAAAGCATCTGAAGACAAAGTGCTCCTAAAGACAAAAGTGCTCCTGAAGACAAAGTGCTCCTAAAGAGGTGACGTCATCAGAAGCTGAAGTTCATCAGAAGCTGGAAATCACCAGAAGCTGAAGATTCAAGATTTAATACTTCAAAAGCTGTTCAATGGATTCGAAAGCAATGCAGAAGACTGGGAATACAAAGCAACGGTCATTTTGTGAAGATTTGAAGGCTTTGGATGCTTATCTTCAAGAAGCGTTGACATAGTACAACTGTGCGAAGTGTACAACCACTATCTCGACTACTCTGCAGTGTCCTCACTACAAGACAAGAAAACAGCTCTGCCTGCAACAATGTTCCTTCACAATGGGAATGGATTTGAAATTGGTTCTTCATAGGACAACAACCATATCAGGCAATCAAAGCTTAAAACAACTCTTTTTGATGTGCTGGCAATTTCACAACGTGTCTTTCACACCTCTATATAAAGGAGTGAAGACTCAGAGATTGGCAATGCTGAACACAAGACTCATCAACATTTTACAAGTGCCAAAACTCTGCTGAAATTGTTCTGCATTCAAAGTTCTTTTAGAATTTCTGTTTTCAAGTTCATATCTTAGAAATTCTAGAGTCTTAAGTGTCTGTATCTGTTTTGTATTATGAGCACCTTTGATTGTATATCAAGTGTTCAACCTCAAACATTTTTCATTGTAATTCTGTTTGATAGGAAGTCTCTTGCTTGTGTGCTTGAGCATTAGAAGTCTCTTGATTGTGTTCAGGAGCATAGGAAGTCTCTCGCTTGTGTGCTTGAGCAATTTGAAGTCTCTTGCTAGTTGTAGCAGTGAGCAGTTGTAATTTGACATTACATTTTTAGTGAACTCTCCTTGGAAGTGCAAGGGGGACAAGACTACTTCCGGTTTGTGGAAAGAACCTGTATAATTGCTTGTGTCTTTCTTCTTCTCTCTCTCTCTCTCTATTTTTATCCGCTGCATCTTAGTTTTGAATCCCATTTCAGAAGCAGTCTCACTTTACTTCTGATCAGTATGTTTCAACTTAGGAGAAACGAAGAAATTTTAAAACACAATTCAACCCCCCCATTCTTGTGTTTTTCTCACCTTCAAATGGTATCTAGAACCTTGGTCTGTTGTCTTAACAATTAACAGTGTAGCAGAAAAAGATCTGAGAAAAACATGTCTACTGATACTTCTAGCTCTGGATCTGGTCATAATCATACTGTTGTTACATATGATTATGGTGACAACAAGAAATCTAGCACAGGAAAGTTTCCTAAGTTCAATGGAGATCCTGAAGAATTTTCTTGGTGGAAAACCAACTTCTACAGCTATGTCATGAGTTTAGATGAAGAAGTATGGGAGATACTTGAAGAAGGTGTTGGTGACTTAGTCCTTGATGAAGAAGGAGCTGCTGTTGATAGAAAGAAACATACTCCTGCTCAGAAGAAGACTTACAAGAAGCATCATATTATCAAAGGAGCACTTGTCATTGCTATTCCTAAAGCAGAATATATGAAGATGAGTGACAAGTCAACTGTTAAAGCAATGTTTGCTTCTCTTTGTGCTAACTATGAAGGCAACAAGAAAGTCAGAGAAGCTAAGACTCTTATGTTGGTTCATGAGTATGAGTTGTTCAAGATGAAGGATGATGAAACTATTGAGGAGATGTACTCAAGGTTTCAAACCGTAGTCTCTGGACTACAAATACTGAAGAAGAGTTACGTTGCTTCTGACCATGTTAGCAAGATACTAATAAGCTTGCCTGCTAGATGGAGACCTAAGGTTACTGCTATTGAGGAAGCTAAAGATTTAAACACTTTGAGTGTTGAAGATCTTGTCAGCTCTCTCAAAGTTCATGAGATTAGTCTTAATGAACATGAGACTGCTAAGAAGAGTAAATCTATTGCTCTACCATCTAAAGGGAAGTCATCAAAAGCTCTTAAAGGTATTTAATCTGAAGATGAGTCACCTGATGGAGACTCTGATGAAGATCCAACAGAGAAGATGGCTATGCTTTCCAACAAGCTTGAGTATTTAGCAAGAAAGAACAGGAAGTTTCTGAGTAAGAGAAATGGTAGTAAGAGTTCCAAGAAAGAAGATCAGAAGGGATGCTTCAACTGTAAGAAGCCTTGACACTTCATTGTTGATTGCCCTGATCTTCAGAAGGAGAAGTCAAAGGACAAGTCAAAGAAATCAAGCTTCAACACAAGGAAATTCAGAAAGCAGATTAAGAAGAGTTTAATGGCAACCTGAGAAGATTTGGATAATGAATCTGGTTCTGAAAAGGAAGAAGCTGATGAAGATGCTAAAGTAGTTGTTGGGTTAGTGGCTATTGAGACTTCAGAAGCAGATCCTGACTCAGATTCTGAAGATGAAAATGAGGTATATTCTAAAATTCCCAGAGAAGAACTTGTTGAGTCTCTCTCAGAACTAATGAGTTGAAAGATTTAAAAGAAAAATATGTTGTGTTGATGAAACAACAAGAATCAACTCTATTGGATCTGAAAGCTTCTGAAGAAGGACTTAGAGGCTTTGACTTCATTTGTAAAACTTATGAAGAGAAGCTCAAGTATCTTTGTCAGAAGCTACAAGAAAAGTGTAATGGAAAGTCTTTAAGCAAGCATGAGATAGCTCTTGAAGATTTCATTATATCTGGTATTGATAGACGCAAAGTTGCTTCAATGATTTACAGTATTTACAGAAACAATGGTAAAGGGATTGGATTTTCAGGAGGGAAACCTAATGAAATCAGTTTCAAAGCATGTTATGAATGCATTAAGGAAGGATTGAAAACCTTCTTTGTACCTGAAGGTGCTAAGTTGGAAACTGTTGTTCAATCAGAACCTGAAGCTTCTAGTTCTAAGGCTAAGATTATCTCAAAGCCAAAGAACTCTAAGCCAAAGGCTATGATTAACTCTGATTCCAAGACTTCAAAGATCAGGATTCTAAAGAGATCAGAGTCTGTTCCTCAGAGTTTGGTGAAACCAGAATCTAAGGTCCTAAAGTCTAAGTTTCAGAAGAAGACAGTTACTGCTCCTGAAGTACCAAAACCAAAGGTTATTAAACCTAAGGTAAAGGTTAATCAGAAGCAACCCAACTTACAGCACAAGGTACAAGAAGTGAAGAGTAAAACTTATAGTACTAACCTGAAAGGACCCATAAAACAATGGGTACCTAAATCTGAATTGGTCAATACTGCAGATATGTCTAAGAACAAAGGAAAAGCAATAATCATGGTACCTAGATAGCGGTTGCTCAAGGCATATGACAGGAGAGAAGTCTATGTTCCTCACCCTCACTATGAAAGAAGGAGGAAGTGTGAAGTTTGGAGGCAACCAATCTGGCAAGATCATTGGTACGGGAACTATTGGTAACTCCTCTATCTCAATCAATAATGTGTGGTTGGTAGAAGTACTTGAACATAACCTATTGAGCATTAGTCAATTTTGTGACAATGGTTATGATGTATTGTTTGAAAAGACCAACTGCACTGTAATCAACAAAGAAAACAAATCCATAGTATTCAAGGGAAAGAGGATGGAGAATGTCTATAAAATTAACTTCTCTGAACTGGTTGACCAGAATGTAATTTTACTTCTGTCAGTGAATGATAAGAAATGGATGTGGCATAGAAGGTTGGGGCATGCTAACTGGAGATTAATCTCTAAGCTTAATAAGTTACAACTTGTCAAAGGCCTACCAGACATTGACTATCATTCAGATGTACTTTGTGGTGCATGCCAGAAGGGAAAAATTGTGAAATCTTCTTTTAAAACAAAGGACATTGTCTCAACCTCCAGACCCTTAGAATTACTTCATATTGATTTATTTGGACCAGTTAGCACTGCATCCTTTTATAGAAGTAAATATGGATTGGTTATTGTTGATGATTACAGTAGATGGACTTGGGTAAAATTACTGAAAAGTAAGGATGTTGCTTGTGATGTATTCAACAATTTCTGCACTCAGATACAGTCTGAAAAAATGAAAATTTTGAAAGTCAGAAGTGATCATGGTGGAGAATTTGAAAATGAGCCATTTGAAAATTTTTGTGACAAACTTGGAATTGTCCATGAATTCTCTTCTCCTAGAAATCCACAATAAAATGGGGTTGTAGAGAGATAGAATAGAACTTTACAAGAAATGGCTAGAACCATGATTCATGAAAACAATTTGGCTAAACATTTCTGGGCAGAAGCAGTGAATACAGTATGTTATGTCCAAAATAGAATCTATATCAGACCTATCTTGGAGAAAACAGCATATGAACTCTTTAAGGGAAGAAGACCCAATATCTCTTACTTTCATCAATTTGGATGTACACGTTACATTCTAAATAACAAGCTCTACCTAAAGAAATTTGATGCCAAGGCCCAAAAAGGAATCTTTTTAGGTTACTCTAAAAGGTCAAAGGCATACAAAGTGTATAATATAGAAACATTATGTGTTGAAGAATCAATGCACGTTAAATTTGATGACAAAGAGCCTAGAAGTAAAACTCCAGAGCAAGATGAAAGTTTTGAAGAGATACAGGTTCCTGAAGATACCCCAGAACCTTATCAGATAGCTGAATCAGAAGATAGTCCAGAAGCTGAACCCACCTCAGAAGCACATGATGAAGCTGCTTCTGATGAAGCACAAGATGGCTCTCAGCAAGCTATCCAACCCAAGAGTAAATTCAAGCACAAGTCTTCACATCCTGAGGATCTAATCATTGGAAACAAAGATAGTCCTAGAAGAACAAGATCATATTTCAGACAAGAAGAGTCTATGACAGGACTGTTATCAGTGATTGAACCTACTACAATTGATGAAGCTATTTCAGATGATGGTTGGATACTGGCTATGCAAGAAGAGCTTAATCAGTTTCAAAGGAATGATGTGTGGGATCTGGTACCCAAACCTCAGCATAAGAACATTATTGGAACAAAATGGGTATTCAGAAACAAGTTGAATGAACAAGGTGAAGTAACCAGAAATAAAGCAAGACTTGTTGCACAAGGTTACCGTCAACAAGAAGGCATTGATTATACTGAAACAGTTGCTCCAGTTGCAAGATTGGAAGCAATCAGGTTACTTCTTTCCTATGCAGTTAATCATGGCATAATATTATATCAAATGGATGTCAAGAGTGCATTTCTGAATGGAGTCATTGAAGAAGAAGTGTTTGTCAAGCAACCTCCTGGTTTTGAGGATCTTAAGTATCCTGACCATATTTACAAACTTAAGAAATCACTATATGACTTGAAACAATCTCCCAGAGCTTGGTATGATAGACTAAGTAATTTCTTTATCAAAAATGATTTTAAAAGAGGCCAACTTGACACAACACTCTTCTGAAGGACTCTTGAGGAAATACATTCTTATTGTGCGGATTTATGTTGATGATATAATATTTGGTTCTACTAATGCATCTCTTTGCAAGGAATTTTCTAAGCTAATGCAGGATGAATTTGAAATGAGCATGATGGGAGAGCTGAAGTTCTTCCTTGGCATTCAAATCAGCCAAAGTAAAGGATGGAGTCTATGTTCATCAGACAAAGTACACTAAGGAGCTTCTGAAGAAGTTCAAGCTTGAAGATTGTAAAGTGATGAACACTCCAATGCATCCAACCTGCACTTTAAGCAAAGAAGATACTGGAACAAAAGTAGACCAGAAGTTGTACAGAGGTATGATTACTTCTTTGTTATACCTCACTGCATCTAGGCCAGATATTTTATTCAGTGTATGCTTGTGTGCAAGATTCCAATCAGATCTAGAGAATCTCATTTAACAGCTGTTAAGAGAATCTTCAGGTATCTGAAAGGAACAACTAATCTTGGACTCCTCTATAGAAAATCCTTAGATTATCAGTTGGTCGGATTTTGTGATGCTGATTATGCTGGTGATAGGATTGAAAGAAAGTCAACCAGTGGCAATTGTCAATATCTGGGTGATAATCTTATATCCTGGGCTAGCAAAAGACAAGCAACTATTGCTATGTCTACAACAGAAGGTGAATACATTTCAGCTGCAAGTTGTTGTACACAACTACTTTGGATGAAACATCATTTAGAAGACTATCAGATTATTGCTAACAGTATTCCCATTTATTGTGATAATACTGCTGCTATTTGTTTGTCTAAAAATCCAATTTTGCACTCAGGAGCTAAGCATATTGAAATCAAACACCATTTCATCAGAGACTATGTTCAAAAAGGAATTTTAGATATACAATTAATTGATACTGAGAATCACTGGGCTGATATATTTACTAAGCCTTTAACTGTTGAAAGATTTGATTTTATAAAGAAAAATTTGAACATGCACTTTGTGTCTGATTAAAAGCTTGCTTGCTCCTGAATAAGATTTTAGGTTCTGAAGTCAGTTCAGAAGCCATGGTTCATCATAAGCTCTTTATTGAGGTTCTGAGGAAAATGTGCTTCTGATGATGACGTCAGCATCTGAAGTCCAGATGCTGGATTTTATGCTTCTGAATATAAGAGTTAGTGGAAACGCTGGAAGTTACTTTTTGGTAACTCCTGGCCCACTAACTTGGCAGTTACTCTGAGAACTTCTGACGTGGCTTATTTGTATTGGTGTATAACTTAAGAGGGCAATGATGATTATAGCTTTGAATGTACTAAACACGCGCCCCCTTTGTCATTAATGTTGTGTTTGTTTGTCGTTTTCTGAATTGCAAACGTTTTACTTAAAACACTTAGTCAATTCATACACTAATCACTTCACTACAAACACTTTCCTCTTTCAACCTTTGTTGCGAAGTAAGCGCAATCTTCAAACCTAGAACCCTAAATCATCTTCATCAATGGCATCATCAAGCTCGCAACAAGATATTCCAGAATCCATCATGCAAGAAGTACCAGAATCAACTTCTCAAGAAGCACCTGCATATGAAATTGCTGGAAGAACATTGAATATAGAAGAGTGGGATTTAACCATTCAAACAGAGAATCTTGTGGACTTAGAATCACTGGCATTTCATGGATGCAACATCAAAAGCTTCTACGAAGCACAAGGATTGATGGATTACTTTACTATGTTTAATGGACCAACATATGAGGCTTTTGTTAGACACTTCTGGGTATGAGCATCCATCTTTAACGGAGCTGCTTCTGAAGCTGAAGAGAGGCAGAAGGTCCTTCTTGACCCTACCTTGGCTGGGAAAACAAGAGAGGAAATGGGTTTGGAACCCTACAAAGGTCTAGAGATAAGGTCCAACGTTCTGGGTATCCCGGTATTCATTTCTGAGAATGTTGTGGCTAGGGTACTCAGAAAGGAAACTTCTGGTCAGTATGAGGGAATGGACATTCCAAATGCAAGGACAAGTCCCTGGAAGCCTATTGTGAATGAGAAAATATAGGGAAAGGAGAAGGGAGGAGTATATGCTGATCTCAGTATAGAAAAGAAGATGTTGTTAAAGATTCAGAATGAAAACCTACTTCCAAAAGGTGGAGGTAGTGATCAACCTTCTCTGGCACATAAAGTGTTTTTACATCACTTTATCAACAAAACCAGAGTGAATACGCCCAAGTACATCTTCAGGTACATGATGAAGGAACTGAAGGAAATTCAGGACAATGGAAGAGTCTGGGTTCCTTATGAAAGAATTATTTCAGAGATTCTTCATCAAGGAGGAATACTGAAGGCTATCAGCAGTGTGGAAATCTACAATGATACTCTTCTAGCAACTGTCACAGGCAAGGTCATCAGTGGCAAAACTCTTAGTAATATGTCATTGATTCCTAAAGATGGGTTCAAAGAGCTTCCTACAGACATAAAGGAATCAGATGCTGTATCAAATCTGATGGAAGACTTCCCACCAATCTGCAAGAAGGAGCCCTTAGATGTTCAGATGTACTACATTCAAGAGCACTATGCTCTAACTGGAAAGAAGATCAGATTGGAAGATGTTCCTGAGAACATGTATGAGGGAGCTTTACCAGTAGCCAAAGGAAGAAAGTCCAAGAGGAAAGCTATGTCTAAGGAAGAATACTTGGAAGTTGAACAACCGGCAAAGGAGGCCAAGAAAGGGAAGGCTGCCTCTGACAAGCTAAACATTGGTGGTACTGGGTTGCCATCAATTGAGGAAGAGGTTGAGGACCTGGACACTAATGTGGTCCTGAACAGGAAGACTAGAAGTGGCAAAGCTGTTGCTTCTTCAATTGAGATTGCTCCCGATCAACCTCCAGTACCCAAGAAAAAGAGGAAGCCTGCATTAAGGAAGATCAAGCAATCTCCTTATGTTGTTGAGGAAGTAGAAGGTGTTGAAGCCTCAACAGACTTGGTTATAAGGGAGATGAACAAGAAGAAGGCTGAAGTTGCTGCTGCTGAAGCTCGTCAAAAGGCCTTGGAGCTTGCAAAGCAGATTGAGGTTCCTGCATCTAGTTTTGTAAGAGAAGATGCAGCTGTTGTTGCTAAAGAAGCTATTCAAGGTACTGAGGATCTTCAACAACAAGTGACCTCAGAAGCTGGTAACTTAATGATGGTAGTGAGTGCTACTGAAGGTGTTCAGGAGGATATTGCTGCTGAGCCAGAAGCAGTTGCTACTGAAGAAGGTAATCCTAACTCTCCACACTCTAATTCTGTTGTAGATGTAGGATCAAGTTCACCTTCATCCTCCCTATCCCCATCATCATCATCATCCACTGATTCTGATGATGTACCTTTAGTAAAACATTACCCAACTATTCAAAAAGGCCAGCCAACAAAAACCAAAACTTACAAAAGGCCTTCTCAGACTATTCCTTTTGATCCTATGATTCCTTTAGTTGATGAAAGGATAGGTGAAATGTCTGAAATGAGAAATAAAGTCTATGAAAATCTACCCTTCTACCATCCATTTCAACCACAAATCATGCCATCTCTCAACATGGTTGTACCTGATAAGGTCAATGTTGAACCCCCATCATCTCAACCACCCTCAACCAACCAAACAGAAGACACAACAATCATAGACAATATGGTAAGTCACTATACAGGTGAACTACCAGAGTTTAGCCCAAGCTTACATAGAGCCTCTGAAGTGGCTTCTAAGGAAGTTGCTTCAGAAAGCCCCCAACAACAAGCACCTAACCTACAAATGGCCTCTTCAACCAGCTCTGACAAAATCTTACCTGAGCAAACCATTCTCTTACCTAGAACCTTCATCAAACCAACCTTCATTAAACCAACATGCATTGATAAATCAGTTTCTATAGCCACATCTATGGATTCTGACTCTGAAGATGATCACATCAATCCACAACCTAACCCTGATCAACCATCTTCATCAAACTTACCTGAAAACATAACCACATCAGAGGCAACTGATACGGAGATTGATTACTCCTTCTCCACTGAAGTCACTGAGACTGACTCTGATAAACCCTCAACCAGCAACCCTCAAACTTCAAACTCTACAAAAAGCCAACCATCAACTTCTCATCTTCAATTAGTACCGGTTGAACCTACAAAGACACCCTCACCACCAAGCATATTTCTTGATTCTACTTTACTACAGCATGTGTGTGAGAGTATAAGACAAGAGATGTTCAAGCTAATTGAAGAAAGAAACAATCTGGTTCACAAAGAGAAATATGAGAAGCAATGGAACAGACTCAAGGAAAGAGTTGATTTTGTCTGGTCAGAACTTCAGAAGACTTGCACAGATGATCAAGACATAGCTCAACAACAATTCCAAGACTGGCTAATAGGCATAGACAATAACCTTAAAAGAGTAAGGATTCTCAGAACCTGGGTGCAGAGTCCTCCAAGTTTAAAAGGAAGGGAAGTTACAGACTTCATTCCATCTGGTGTGCATCCAAAGGATCTGGATCTGAGCTTCTTAACCAATATCAACTTCAATTCAGCATTTGGGAGTCTGGACTTGTTGAACAAGAATGCCTCCTTGGAATCAGAGAACAGAAAGCTGAAGAAAGAGGTCCTGGATCAGAAACTACTCATGCTTGAATATAAGTCTTCTACTGAAGCAAAGCTAGAAGAAGCTAAAGAAGCATTAAGAGAAGCTAAAATCAGAGAAGAAAATCTGATAAAAAACAATGAGGAATTCAAGCTGGAGATGAAGAGTCAGCAGGAAGCTATGTAAAAGAAGCAAGAGGATATGCAGAAGCAGCAAGAGCAGACCAACTTGATGTTACAGAAGATGATGGATATGATGAACAGACAAGCCCAACCTTAGTTGCACACATTTAGCTTGTTTCGTTTAAATATCTTGTTCTATTTTTGCTCTGAATATTTTTTTTATGCTTCTGACTTCTTTTTTCGCTTCTGAACATCTTTGTGCTTCTGACAATATATATGCTTCTGAATTCATATTGCATTGCTCTTTTATATCTTTAATGCTCTGATATGACTCATATTCATGCTCTGATTGTGTTATGCTCTGATATTATTTATAGTTTATGCTCTGATATTTGTTTTTTTCCCTATTTTCTCACTATCTTTTTACTATTTTTTTTCTCTTTGTATTAAGTTTTTATAACTTTTTGTTGATGACAAAAGGGGGAGTAGTATGTATAGTATTTATAGGCTCTGAGCCCCATTAATTTAAAATTAAAAAAAGTTAAATTAATAGGACCATCTTCTTATCTCTTAGTCTATTTCAATGTGAGAATATTTCTGAGAGTTATTACGTTTTTAATGATGAATTTAATTAACTTGGATAGAACTCAGGGGAAGCTTACAAAACTCACCTTAAGGACTATTAGACTCAGGGGGAGCTTGCAAACCTCAAACCTTAAAGTCGGCTTCATAATTAGATTAACAACAATTGCACATTTTAAATACTATTGTTTGTCATCATCAAAAAAGGGGAGATTGTTGGAACAAAATTTGTTTAACAATAAACCTTAAGTAACAAGATATTAAAAATTCTCAATTGGACTAGCTAATATTTGTTCAAGTGTACAAGACCATATACAAAAATTTACATCTTCAATAGGTTCTGAAGAACAAAAGAGAGCTTCGAAATCAACAAAAAGGAAGCTTAAAGCATCTGAAGACAAAGTGCTCCTGAAGAGGTGACGTCATCAAAAGCTGTTCATCAGAAGCTGGAAATCACCAGAATCTGAAGATTCAAGATTTCATACTTCAAAAGTTGTTCAATGGATTCGAAAGCAATGCAGAAGACTGGGAATACAAAGCAACGGTCATTTTCTGAAGATTTGAAGGCTTTGGATGCTTATCTTCAAAAAGCGTTGACATAGTACAACTGTACTAAGTGTACAACCACTATCTCCACTACTCTGCAGTGTCCTCACTACAAGACAAGAAAACAGCTCTGCAATTCAGCTCTGCCTACAACAATGTTCTTTCACAATAGGAATGGATTTGAAATTGGTTCTTCATAGGACAACAACCATATCAGGAAAAAGATCATTGATGATTGATCAAAGCTTAAAATGACTCTTTTTGATGTGCTGGCAATTTCACAACGTCTCTTTCACACCTCTATATAAAGGAGTGAAGACTCAGAGATTGACAATGCTGAACACAAGACTCAACAACATTTTACAAGTGCCAAAACTCTGCTAAAATTGTTCTGCATTCAAAGTTCACTTAGAATTTCTGTTTTCAAGTTCATATCTTAGAAATTCTAGAGTCTTAAGAGTCTGTATCTGTTTTGTATTGTGAGCACCTTTGATTGTATATCAAGTGTTCAACCTCAAACATTTTTCATTGTAATTCTGTTTGATAGGAAGTCTATTGCTTGTGTGCTTGAGCAATTTGAAGTCTCTTGCTAGTTGTAGCAGTGAGCAGTTGTAATTTGACATTACATTTTTAGTGAACTCTCCTTGGAAGTGCAAGGGGGACAAGACTACTTCCGGTTTGTGGAAGGAACCTGTATAATTGCTTGTGTCTTTCTTCTTCTCTCTCTGTTTTTATCCGCTGCATCTTAGTTTTGAATCCCACTTCAGAAGCAGTCTCACTTTGCTTCTGATCAGTGTGTTTCAACTTAGGAGAAACGAGGAAATTTTAAAACACAATTCAACCCCCCCTTCTTGTGTTTTTCTCACCTTCAGTTTCCACCATAAGTAGGTAGTTTTTAAGAACTTAGAGTTCATATTTTTTTTGTTTTGGGTAACCACTGGCGATAGGTTGATGCTTGTCTATAAGTTTGACCTGTCGCCACCATAAAAGGTGTTGCGCCGCCATAAAGGGTGATTTCCTATGTGTTCTATTTTGATCTTACCCTCTAAGTTGTAACTTTTTCCTATTTCCCTCCGATCTGTTTCATCTTTGAGGACGCTAGATCCCTTCCTCGACACGATCGGACTGACAGGTGAAGGGAGGGTGGATTTGTATGTTAGATTCATTTTTTCCCTTCTTTCTCTTCTAGGTTTGATTTGGCAAGAACTCCAAATAGAAATGAGGCCGCGACACCTGACTTTTCTTAGATAGGGGTCAAGACCTTGGAGGCGGTATCATCGTTTGCACGGGATGGGACGATGCTGATTCCCTTTAGCTCCCTAGGGAGGAGCGAGGATTGTGAAGTTATCCTACCGAGCATTCCGGATCGCGTCTGTTCGCATTACCAGGAGAATAAGTTTCCCATGTATGAAGTTGTTTTCAAAGACATGAGTTTTAGACTCCCTTTCTCCAATTTTCAGTGGAGCGTGCTCAAATGGACAAAGTTGTCTCCCTCGCAACTACACCTTAATTCCTATCCTTTTATGAAGGCGTTTGAGCTTGTTTGCTAGTACTTCCAGATTACCCCCTCCAAAAATGTATTTTTTTACCCTCTTAATTGTACAACTAGGGATAGAGAGAGGTGGAGGACAGGGTTGGGTCTTCCTTCGCCAGAACAAGAAGATGTTCACCATCTTTGTTGGGAAGGTCATAAGCTTCAAGGAGCACTTGTTTTTGGTGAGGCCGAAGAGTGAAGTCACCCTTAATAACACCACTGAGACAGCGGAAGTCCATTGTTGGACTCAAAGGGGAAGCATATAACTGAATCCCGTTTTATCAACACCCATGATCGGTAGATGTTCTTCATTTCATTGCATTTTGAACTATTGTATTTCTTTTAAATCTCACTACTAACATATTTTATGATCTTTCTGTGCACATAAAAAAGGCAAAACATTCAAGAGCTTGTCAAGAAATGTAGCAGGAAGTTGCCCAGCCGAGGCGGCAGTAGGAAGAGAGACGTTCACAGCGTCAATGATTTGATCACTGGGGCTGCACCTGGCTCTTCCTCCCAGACGGTATAGTGCAAGTGTTTGACGACGACCATATTGAGGAAAAGGTCAACGAATCTCTTAAAAAGAAGAGGGTGAAGCATACTGGCAAAGGAAAGGACTTGCTCTAATTTTCGAATGTATGGTCTGACCCTGATCGGTATGGCTCCCATTCGACTCTTTGCTTGAGAGATCCTGAACTGAAAGTTATTAAGAATTTGAGCATTGCTGGTCGGTGCAAGGAAATGACCGTAGAGATTATTGCTGCTATGAAGACCTTAGAGATTGCAGTGGTCTTGAATAACTCTTCGACTGAGGGGGTGGTCCAGATGGATGTGCTAGTGAAGGAGAGAGATTCTATGGCGGCCAAGGTGACTAAGATGGAGGCTGATCTTGCTGGTTCAAAAATAGTTGTGGAGGACAGGGACTGTCGCATCACTTCATTAGAGAAGAAAGCAGCGGATGAACCAACGTAAGTTCGTTGAGGACAATAAAACTCTTGAGGATGCCTTATGTAATGCCACCCTTCCTGGTGAAGAAGAGTTTGAAGACACGGCTTGTTTGGACCGTTCCGGGATGATTGTCAAGATCAACGAATTAGAGAGGAGATTCGTGGGCGCTGCTTGCCACAACTTTAATAATGCGGTGGAGCAATTGAAAGTGGTGAATCTCGAGGTTGAGCTGTCTGTCGAAGGGATTCACTACCTTATGTATGTGGAAAATGGAGTGTTGGTGACCCCTCCCAAGGACGAAGAAGATGATGGGCATGTTGAGAACGCCCGGGTCTACACGACCTTGTAATTTTTTCTTCTTTTTGAACAATGTTTTCTTTTGTTGTGAACGGCCTTGTGCCAAGGCATTGTGCGCCTTTCGTGATTAGCACTTAATTTGTAATCTATATTCTACTTTAACTTTCTGCTCATATCTTTGTCATATTTTGTGCAAAAATGTATGTTTTATTTTCTAAGTATGATGTGCAACCCGAATGCTCGTTGAGTGAGGCTTTATCTTGAAAATCGATTTCAACTTCCAAACGTTCAGTGCGATCGATGTCCTTGTAAGCTTTTAAGAACAATCGTTCTTTATGCTCACAATATTACTTTTGACTTAGATGTATGCCTGTAAGGTTAATTTTGGATATCCAAGCACTTTAAATCAAAAATCAAAAGTAGATTCAGTTGGCCGAGGGAAAGGCCCGCCCCCAACAGTCATTCCTTGATAAAAGTAAGTGACGACTGAGGATATCCCGAGGGTTGATATCGTTGATTAACGAGCATGGCAGTAGTATTTAAATCATTGTCTAACTTAAACATGTCCCCCCCTCAAGTATTTTGTTTTGTATGTTTAGAAAGCAAATACTTGTGTTGTTTTACAAAGGGATCCAAATGTGAACGTTCTAACCTTTACGCGAGGTATACTTTAGAAGCACTCACATCCAAGAGATTTTTATTTGAACGTGTGTTCGAACGAAAAACGGTGGCCTACCGAAAAACTAAATTTAAATTCAATGCCCCGAGGCGTGAATCACTCATCGTGAGTTGGGGTTCTTCCTGACATGTCGAGCAGTGATGTCGCAGATGTAAGCGAACGTACTGAGAATCAAATGATTCTCATGTAGATTTCCTTTATTCTTTCAAGTTTTTGGATTTGGAGTGGCATAACTTTCCGCCTTCATTATAGATGCTCTTTGGAGAGAGCATTAAGTTCGTTTGTATGAACCTTCGTATTTTTGTTGTATACACAGCAGATTGATCAGACTGATCGATTTTTAACTGTAATATCTTTTTAGCTTTTCAGAGTTCCAAGTTTTAGGGATTGGACCCTTTACGAGGTCTTCGAGGCCGTACTCCCCTGTTCCTGTTTTCATTTGAATTATGTAAGGGCGCTCCTAGTTAGCGACGAGTTTCCCTAGTTCAGGATCCTTCTGATTCCTTCGGAGGACGAGGTCTCCAACTTCGAATTCTCATTTTATCACCCTTTTATTGTGTTGAGCATCTATTTTTTGTCTTAGCACTAGCTCTTTTAGGGCGGCTTCGTTTATGATTTTGTCAACGAATTTCAGCTCCTCCCGCAAATTCTCAGTGTTGGCTCGAAAGGTAGTGTTAGTGCCAATTTGATAGTTGAGCTCGTTGAGTACAATGGGATTGACTGCCTCTGTTCCATATGTGAGACGGAAAAGTGACTCGCCAGTGTTTAAGTGTGGGGTCGTTCGATAAGCCCATAGGATGGTATGAAGTTCCTCCACCCAATTGGTTTTGGCCTCGTCGAGCCATATGTGTATTCCATGAAGAATTACTTTATTCGCTGATTCTACTTACTCGTTCGCTTGGGGGTGTTCGACAGAAGTGAAACTGTGTTTGATGTTCAAGCTTTTCAGGTAGTCTTAACATGTGATCAATAAACTAAGTTCCGTTATCTGAGATCACGAGGGACGACACTCCAAATCTTGCTAAGACGTTTCTTTTGAAGAAACTGGGTGTATATTTTTTGTTGTGATCTTCGCTATGGGCTTAGCTTCGATCCATTTTGTGGAGTAGTTATCTACTACCACCAAGTATTTTAATTGGTCGGCGGACTTGGGGAAAGGGTCCCAAAAGGTCTATAGCGCACCATGCAAAGTGGAGGGGAGAAACTAGTGAGGTGACCTCGGCTGGGGGGGGGGGGGGGGTGAGGTGCATGTCCCCGTGCCTTGGCATTTGTCACAACTAGCGACGAAATCTTTTAACATGGTATGCCAGAAGAAACCTACTCGTAATACTTTCTTGGCGACGGCTTTGGCTCCTAGATGTTGCCTGCATATACCGTCATGTGTTTCGGCATGGGCATTTTGGACTTTGGTATGAACGAGGCACTTGATTAGTGGTGTGATGAAACCCCTTTTATATAAAGTTCGTTCTCAAAAGCATATGAAGGGAGTTCCCCGCTAGTTATGTAGCAGATCAAAGATCCTCGCCAATGTTGGATCTCAGAGATCTCATTGACTTCGAGTAAGCGAGCATTTTGCCTTTGAGAGTTTGGTTATGTAATGACTTCTTGTATGAAGGTTTTGTTTCCGTTAGCGGTCCGTGTACTCGCTACCTTAGAAAGGATATTTGTTCGAGTATTTTATTCTCGAAGAACATGTACTATTTCAAAATATTCGAATTCTTTTATTTTGGCCCACACGAGTTGGACGTACTCTTGTAAGTGTTTTTTTATTTTAACCAGTAACTTGTGAGGGAATGCGCTAAGAGTTAATATAGATTTTGATCATCATGGCTCTCATGTTTTTAATAATCCTTAGCCCGACTAACAAAGCTTCGTATTCTACATTGTTATTTGTCAGCGCGAAGGATAGACACCTAAATTACCAATCCTTCATCGCTTTCGATTATCATGCCGACCCCACTTCCTTTTGAGTTGGATGACCTGTTGACGTAGACAGTCCACATTCCTTTCTTGTTTACCTCTGCGGGAAATATCATCTTGACCACAAAGTCAGCGAACACTATTGCCTTTAGAGCTTTTCTGAATTCGTAATGGATGTCGAATTCCGGTAGTTCGAGCAACCAATTCATCATCCTTCCAGAGACGCATAGACGACCCAAGATTTATTGTATGGGTTGATCTATACTTGTTTGAGTCTCCGAAATGTTGTTACCAAAGCGAGGGCTACTTTTTCTATCCTTTGATGCCATGTTTTGGCCCCTGCAAGCCATTACTAGTGAAGTAAGTGGGCTTTTGACCTTCTACAGTTTCTCGGATTACTACGGCACTGACCGCTCAAAGGAAACAAAAAGGTATAAGTATAGAGTTTTACCTTGATCCGACCTAGACAAAACTGGAGGTTGGGAGAGCGCACTCTTTAGGTGTGCCAAGGCGGTCTCTGTAACGCCCTACTTTTATTATTTATTATTTTATTGAGATTAGATGTCTTTTTATAATTTAGTCGACTTATTTTGATGAGTGATATTTTGTTATGTTATACGCTGGTATTTACTAGTATAATATATATGTTATTTGGTGTAGAAATATATTTGTTATTTTGTGTGGAAATATATATGTTATCTGGTGTAGAAATATATTTATTAGTAGCCCCTATTGTATATATTTAATGGGAGAATATATTTAGTGGAAGAATATATTTAGTGGGAGAATATATTTAGTGAAAGAATATATTTAGTGGAGAAATATAATTATTAGAATAAGTAGATTTGGGAGCTGAAATAGAAAGAAGAGAGTTATTGGGCCTAATTAGATTTAAGAAGAGAAGTTAGTATTATAAATAGAGGAGATGTTAGGTTGAAAGACTAACATATGCAAAAAAAACAAGGATTTGGAGAAAACAAGGTTTAGAGAGAAGAGAACAAGAGGAGAGAAGAACCAAGAGAAAGGCTGCCAATCGATAATTCTAAGGTAAGGGTGAGACTATCATTCGGTAATATTAAGTCTGTAATTCTGAATTTGCAATTAGCATGTTCTAGGATTAGTTTGTGAGAATTTGCGAATTAGGGTTCTGAGAGAGAATTGATGATTAGATGATGAGAAGTTGTTAGATTGATATAGAAATTGTGTACAGACCTTAGATAATCCATGGGTAATCATAATCATTGAGCTTGAAGTGAATTTATGTTGTTCTTGAAGGTTTTCATGAAAAATGGGTCAAATGGTGATTTTTGTTGAAAGGGTGTTTTAGTTCAAGTTTTATATGGATTTGGGTGTCTTTTCATGTTTAGAAACGTTTAAACAAACTTTGGGACCAAATTGGGGCTTAGGGGATTCAAAATTGGGATTTCGGGGTGAAAAATGGAGTTTTCCCGAGAACTACCTCTAACAGCATTCTCTGTTTCATGTTTTTGCATCTTTTTCACACATTTCAGTTTTGAATTGGCTTTAGGTGTAAACATGAAAGTTGTAGGTATGGATGTTAGATTTCTAATGCCGTTGGTTTGACTTCAAAAGGATTTATAGAACTTGAGTTATGGTCAAATTACTGCACATAGGTCACAGTGAATTTTTATGGACTTTCAGCACAACTTTTCCGAATTTAAAATGAAAACTGGTACTGATCGGTACAGAATTGGTCTTAGGCGTAAACATGAAAGTTTTAGATGAGTTTGTTAGATTTCCAGTGGATTTAGTTTGACGTGAAAATGATGTTTGGTCTTTGAGTTATGATGAAAATACTACAAGGAGGTCTTAGCGAAATTGCACGGTGACAACATTCTCTGTTTTATGTTTTTGCGTTTTGTTCATATGTTTCTGTTTTGAATTGATCTTTGTTGTAAACATGAAAGTTGTTGATAATTGTGATATCTTTCTAGTAGCCTTGGTTTGACATGAAAATATGTTGTGCATGATTATTTATGTTCTTACAAAGATGCATGATTAAATTGATACTTGAATACGATGATATATGATGAATTGTTGATGTTTGAATATGATGTTATATGATGATTTGTTGATGTTTGAATATAATATTAATGATGATCTGTGAAGTTGTTATAAGATGATTTAATGTTGTTAATGATGATATATATAATCGTATATGCACTATATGTGTTATTTATGATGCTTATGTTGATGCGATGTCTAAGATGTTGATGTTTATCGTTTGATGCCGTTGTACCATGATACTGATATGATATGAATTAATATGTGCTGCATATGTTGCTGTTAATCTTTTTTAAGATGTAAATGTCGGTCTAAGTCAAAAAGTTGTAAGATGTTCATGAAGTTTCTAAGACGTAAAATGTTGAGTCCATGCATACTTATTTAAAGATGAGGGCTCATGCCCTGGAGCTTTTGCTCAACGACGACGAGGGCTCATGCCCTAGGAGCTTTTGCTCAACGACGATGAGGGCTTATGCCCTAGGAGTATATTTATGCTCAACGACGATGAGGGCTTATGCCCTAGAATGGTACCAAATGCATTTGCATTTCATGATGATTCGAGATGGTTTAAGACGTTAAGAGTTGCATAGTCGAGTCTAGATGCATTGTCAAGTCAAGTTGTTAAGTTGTGATGTTTTAACGAATTTCCTTGTGATGTCTTTTAGTATGATGATATGTGACGATGATTGTGACTGCTATATGATGATATATTGCTAAGATGAAATGATGATGTCTATGTATTTGATTATAATTGTTAAATTATAAGATGTTTATATTGTTAAATGTAATTTATGATTTATGAGCTTAATATTATTGTTTGAGAAATCTCACCCCTTCTGCTTGAAAATGTTGCTCTTCATATGGGTAACTTGCAGGTAACCAAGATTAGTCGCCGTCGTGAGTAGACTCTCTCATAAGTGTGTCCTAGGTGCTCTTATACTTAACGGGATGGGAATTTTGTCATTGTTTTCTGTTCCTTACGTATTATTTTATGAATCTTTCAAGAATTGTTGTTGAACTAAGTTTCTATAGGATTTTATGTTGAGGCCCTTGTGCCAAAGATTATTTTAGAAGTTGAATAATTCCGCTGCGAAGTTTTTACATTGTTGGATTTTGAAGGATAAATTATTATTTATTCCATTTATGATTTTTAAGAAGTGTAGCATCCGTTTAAGTTGTTAAACTCTGATTTTTATTAAGAAATTTTTATGTTGGGAAAACGGGGTGTTACAGTATCACATTCGTCACACCACTCAAAAGAAGTTTCCTTCCATAATAGTTTGAAGAAGGGAAGAACGTGTTAAGCGGATTTGGCGACGAAATGAGAAAGAGAGGTCAACATCCCATTGAGGTTTGAATACACTTTTTAGACGTTGGAGTTGGAAATTGTGTGAATGCTCTACATTTGTCGAGGTTTGCTTCAATTCCTTATTCTGTTAGGTAGAAATCGAGGAATTTGACCGCTTGAATCCTAAATGTGCATGTTTCAAGATTCAGTCTCATGTTATACTTTCTGGTTTGTTCGAACACTCGTTTTAGATGGGCGTTATGATCAATCTTAGGGAGAGGATATGCATCTTTAGGGCAAAACCTGTTAAGATCGGTATAGTCAACACACATACGCCACATAAATGAAATTTGCCTCAAGGAGGTCATTTACAGCTTTTTCAGCAGCCTCTGCTTTTACAGGAGACTACTTCCTACGTTGTTGAGCTACAGCGCTAGCATTATGTCTAACTGTTAGTTGGGGACAGGCGACGCTTGGGTCTGTTCCGGCCATGCCATTTGAGCATTTTCCCTCAGGAAAGCAATCTTCCGAGCTTGAACTAGTTCTGGAAGTTCTTTCCCAACTTTGAAACTCTTTGAAGGATCGTCTTCAAATGGATTAGCTCAAAGTCACCATCAGGAATTGGCCTTAGGGTCTCCATGTTATGTGGGTCATTTTTCTCCTTCTTTAGCTCCTTCAGGTCTGACTTGTTAAACCTAGAGTCGAGCTCAATCATGTTCAAGACCAAAATGCTTGCAGCAGTTTTCCCTTCATCCTTAGAGAATTGGGTAGTCAGGGAAACTGAGTTCTGGTTTTTTGTTTGCCTGGAGGAAACACCTTTTTGCAGCTTCAATGTCTCCGTGAAGAGTGGCGACGATGTCATTCTTTGCATGATATTTCAGCTAGGGGTGGCAAAAATACCCATGCCCACGGGTACCCGTGGGTAAAATCCGTCACGAGCACGGGACGGGTAGCTAAACGGGTATCCACGGGTATAATAAACGAGTAGTTGACTACCCATTATTATATGGATATGGACATGGATTTGATTGTATCCATACCCACGGGTACCCATACCCGATAATGAGTTAAGTAAATTACTAAAATATATTTATATATCTTATGTTATTACTTAAAGTTGTTACCTTATTGAAGGAAATTTTACCGCCCACCTAAGATTCCTCATTAATAACCTATTTTAATTTTTAATTTTTTAATTCATCTTATTAAGTTCACAATTTCCACTTCATTCACATCATAAAACATATTCTATGGATTATATAAGAATCATGAATTTTCTATGGATTACATATGATTTATGAAATTTTGAATGGATTATGTATTGATGTTTAAAAGTTGAAGTTCTTTGGTAGGTAATTAAAAAAAAGTTATTATTTGTACCAAAAAAATAAATAAATTCAAAAATCCAAAGGTACCCATGAATACCCATGGATACCTCAATACCCGCGGGTACTCGCATAATGGGTACCCACGAGGGTATGGGGCGGGTACGGGTATCATATTTATCGAACGGGGCGGAGACGGGTATAATATTATCCATACCCATGGGTACCCATTGACATCCCTAATTTCAACTTCAAATGGGCAGTCGAGCATGCGGCCCGGAGCATGAGGCCACGAGATTTCAGCACATGATATTCTAAAGCAAATCTGATGTTTCCTTAAATGTTGCAACAACATTCTTAAGGACTAAGCTAAGTATAAACCGCCTTTCCTTGCTTCTAGAAACACGCTTCTTGATCAACTCTTCGTGAAATAAATCTTCAAAGAATATTCACGAAATTTTCACATTTAAAATAAATAACCAAGAAGGCGGAACAAGGCATGCTATGATGTCGTACCAACATGTTTAAGACATCTTGCTAGATTTTTCCAGAATCAAAAGTCCAAATATCGTGCTACGATTTTCCAAATCGTACTACAATTTTGGCAGATTCCCAAACTTTAATTTTGAGTCAATTCTCAACAATTCTCCACCTTTACTCTAAATTGGTGATGATGCCAATTTAACCATCAACCACTATGCTGCTCTCTCCATGCTTCATCTTCCCTTGCTTCCAACTACACCATGTAGCTCCACAAGTTTCAACCCAATCTCTTCAACCATCGGAATGTCTTCCGCTTTTTTGAAGATCATCCTTGCATCCAACTACACTAGCATTCACAATATTTTGAATAAGTGTGGTACTATCACAATGAATTAACACAACTGGTAACGGTTTTTCCCATTAAGGGATCTAAACTAGCAAGAACCTTAGCCAAATTACTTCCTCACTAGCATTAGCTAGTGCTATCATCTCAGATTCCATTGTGGACTTAGCTAGAATGGTTTGTTTCTTAGATTTCCAAGAAATATATCCTCCAACTATGCTAAATATATAACCACTGGTTGCTTTGGAATCATCCGACAAGGTGTTCCAATCTGCATCACTATACCCTTCAAGTACAACAGGGTATTTTCAGTCCTATAGGCATTTGTCCAATCTTATGAAGTTTAAAGTATTTTAGATAATTTTAAAATGAATATTTCCCATGTGGTGCACGGGTGTACACACTAGTATAACATATAACAACGATAACTATACAATAGCCTAGGAATCACATGAAATCGAACAATATTATACCTCTTGTACTTTTTCTTTTCTCTCATGTGAAAGGTTAGAAAATATTGGAAATATGGTAAAATAAGAACGATTTCTTATGAATGGTAAAGTTTTCACGCGAGCTTTTCACCAAGTGTGTCAAAGTGAAAAACACATTACTTTTATGTAATTTATAGGCATTTAATAATTATTCTCGTTTTAGGAGATGTTGAGCTTTACAAGCGTACGAAAGGAGAAACACAACACTTTAATGTACTTAAGAGACAATTTCCTAAAACTCGATAACCTCTAAAAGTTATTTTATGTATATAAGGAGATGATATAGTTTATAAATTATAAAGCGATAAAACCACATTTTATTTCTTGAATGCACAAGGGAGAAAATATGGCTGAAATTGGCAAATATATTTATGTTATAATTATCTTTATTTCCCTTTTTTTTATTACAATGAGTGTTGAAGGTAAGCCATTTTAAACCTTTTTGAATTTCCTTAGGTATTTCATACATGATACTTTATTCCATTTTAGTAACATTGTTTTATTCTCTTTTTTCATTCCAACAGGTTGGAGATGTAAAACAAAAGATGATTGTATAAAAATAGAGTTTTGCAAATTTCCTACGATAGCGAGGTGTACAAAGACAAAATTTTTATTTCTAGAATTCGGAACCGGATTTTGTACATGTGATGATTGAGAAATGTACCTGATGGACGAAATAGGCAAGTGCATCCAATCATATTAAGTAAAAAAATAGCAAGTTATTGTCTCGACATGGATGTTGTTCAACTCACTAATTAGCAGAATTTATTAGAAAAGGAAATAAAAGAGAAGATTAATAGTGGTTGCAGGGTTTTAACTGTCTTGATCAATGCAAGATTAGGTTCTTGTGATTCAGAATGTAACAACGATTATGGAATCCTTGATTCCACCATTCTTGTTTGTTGAAAATTAAATCAAGTAATTATTCGTTTATAATTTGCCTTATGTTTGGATTTAAGAAAGTAGAACATAACTCTATGATGAAGCGGTGGAAGTTTATTTTAATAACCCCGTAGTTCAATCATTTGCAATTGCGGGGTTCCCTTAAGACGAGTTATAACCCTAAATTCATACTTAGATTCAATTAATTTAGAAACTAAGCAATTCACTATATCCTTGATCCAATGGAATTCGGGTTGTCGATCAAACTGGCTCCATCTAAGATATGGTATAAAAACGGACATATACGAATTAAATCAAACTTTAGATTATAAACTGAATAAAAACTTTATTAATAGAATCAAACAAATAAGAAGGGGTTCATCGTGGAACCCTAATCAAAGAGGTTTAGCTACACATGGCAACATACATCATTAAAAAACAATAGAAAAAACACACTCTAGAGAGAACAAGAAAAGGATGTTGATCCTCTGCCTTGCAGCTTCTAATGCTTAACCCTTTCCTTGTACCGCTAGCTTTTTGAATCAATAAAAGTGACTATAATGGAAAAACTCTTCATGACTAGATGAAGGCCACAAGTTGTCGGTCGCTAGACCAAGATAAATCTTTGTTTGATAATGTTGTGTATTCGTTAAAAATCACACCAATAAAATACTTGATGTGTGGAGCAAAATAATAAAGCAACCAAAAACAACTTGGGTAACAATTATGAACACAAGCAAAAGTAGAAAACAGTGAGAGAAAAAAAGAGAGAACACACGAAATTTGTTTACCCAGTTCGATCCAATACTGACCTAGTCTAGGGGAGAGAGCAGTCATCCGTTCCATTATAATGTTGAGTAACTTTACAAAAGAGATATCAAAAAGGGTTACAAGAGTTAGTCTTAAAACCTAATTTTACCCAAAGTCCTAATATCTTCCTGTGACCAAGAGACTCAATTGTAATTGTGTTTTCCGAGGTGAATCAATCTCAACCATAGTGTTTGTTGCCACGAGAATTCTCTACAAACCCTTGTTTGTTTGTTGGCTTCTAAACCCTTGTTTTCAGCCCCCCCCTCTCTCTCTCTCTCTCTCTCTCTCTCTCTCTCTCAAGGTTTACATCTGATACAAAGGTCTATATTTCCCTTCAACACAAAATCGTGCTACGATTTTTCTAGAATCAAAAGTCCAAAAACTGGTCCAAAAATCGTTCTACGATTTTCTAAATCGTGCTACGATTTTGGCAGATTCCCAAACTTCAACTTTGACTCTATTCTCAACAATTGTCCACCTTGACTCTAAATTGGTGATGATGCCAATTTAACCATTTAACCATCAACTACCATGCTTCTCTCTCTATGCTTCATCTTCCCTTGCTTCCAACAACACCATGTAGCTCCACAAGTTTCCACCCAAATCTCTTCAACAATCAGAATGCCTTCCGCCTTTTTGAAGGCCATCTTTGCATCCAACTACACTATGAATTTTAGGTAGTTCCACAAGTATACACCATAACCCTCTTCAACCACGAGACGTTTACCGCTTCCTTGAAGATCTCCTTTTATACAATCACCCATGGTCTTTCAGGGTAATCCCATAAGCCATGGTATACATTCTTCAACTCTGGAATGCCTTCCGTCTTCATGAAGAATTCCCTTGCTCACACCTATAACATAAAACCCAAGGTCTCCATAGTCGTACCATTCCCGGTGTGTTCAACTCCACATCAAGCTAAGCTTTCTCTACCTCAACTTCAAAATGCGTACACCCACCATGCTTTTCACCTTGCAACTCCACGTCAAAGGTTAATCACGAGTATTTTTACCTCTGCCTCTTCAGACTGACCATGAGTATTCTTCCCACCACCTCACTAGGTTGATGTTGAGTGCTTAACATCTCTCCAAACAAACACCGCTGTACAAGTCATCATTCATAGGGTGAGAAACATCACCTTCTTCATCCTCCCAACAAGACACCACTAAAGCACCCGCAACCTCATAACCTTCAGAGACAATTTGTGCCGAGTTACCATTATTCTTCGGACAATGCTTCTTGAAGTGACTCATCTTATTACAGTTAAAGCACTTAAACTTTGACTTGTTACCACTCTTTCCCCGGTTACCTCTACCTCCACCATTCCCTATTGAAACACCTAGGCCTTCACCATTTTCATCAGCTCTCAAATCCTTGGACTTAGTCAACTCCTTGGTCCTCAAAGCCGGTTGAACTTCTTCCAATGTGACAGTGCCTTTTTGGCTATAGAGCATGGTATCCTTGAAAGATTCAAATGATCTCGGTAGAACACACAACAAGAGTATAGTTTTATCTTCATCCTCAAGATGCACCTCAATATTGTCCAAGTCATCAAGGATTTTGTTGAACTCCATAAGTTGCTTCATGATGGCCTTTGACTCCACCATCTTGAATTAGTATAGTTGTTGCTTTAGGAATTGCCTATGAGCCAAAGACTTTGTCATATACAAAGACTCCAACTTTGACCACATCGATGCCGCTATTGGTTCCTTCACTACATCTCTCAAAACTTTATGCCCGAGGCACAAGACAATGGCACTCCTGGCCTTGTCCACCATCTCGGTCTTCTTCGCTTGTGACATGGTGACCAGTAACGTACCTTCACCCTTCAAAGCTTTCTCACACTTACATAGCCCAAATTCATTATCTCCAGTAAACTTCTCAATATCCCACTTTGAACCCATGGTACTTGATTATCGATTTGATCATTGCCCCACGGTGAGTGCCAATTGTTGTGAATTCGATGAAAAATCACACCAATAAAATACTTGATGTTTGGAGCAAAGTAATCAAGCAACCAATATCAACGTGAGTAACAATTATAAACACAAGTAAAACTAGGAAACAACGAGCGGAAGAAAGAGAGAACACGCAAAATTTGTTTACCCAGTTCGGTCAATTACTGACCTAGTCTGGGGAGAGAGCAGTTCTCCATTCCACTATAATGATGAGTAACTTTACAAAAGAGATATCAAAAAGGGTTAAAAGAATTAGTCTTCAAACCTAATTCTACCCAAATTCTCAATCTCTTCGCCTGACCAAGAGACTCAATCCTAATAGTGTTCTCAAGGTGAATCAATCCCAACCCTAGTGTTTGTTACCAAGAGAATTCTCTACAAACCTTAGTTTTCTTGTTGGTTTCTAAACCCTTGTTTTCAGCCCTCTCTCTCTCTCTCTCTCTCTCTCTCTCTCAAGGTTTACATGTTTTTTTTTTGGTACACCAAGGTTTACATGTTTGATACAAGGTCTATATTTATAGAGTAATATAACTCATAAATTTGGAACGGATATCACGTTGAAGATACGTTTCTTTTTTTCCCTTCAGCATAAAATCGTGCTACAATTTTTCAAGAATCAAAAGTCCAAAACTGTTCCAAAAATCGTGCTACGATTTTGGCATATTCCCAAACTTCAAGTTTGAGTCAATTCTCTACGGTTAGGGTTATGATTGAAGTGAGGGAATTGAATTGGCAGGGAATGTGCGGAGCCATGAAGCGAGAATCTCTTTTGGTGTGGCCTGTCTATTTATGCATTGCTGAGTTTAGGGAATAAAACCAAAATACTATATTCTAAATAAATTGTAATGTTATTATAATATAATAGAGTATAATTTCAATGCTCGTAAGTCTACTGCAACTTCCTATATATATATATATATATATATATATATATATATATATATATATATATATATATATATATATATATATATATATATAAAAGTTGCAGAGAATGCAACTTAGTAAAACACACAAATGAATTTATATATATACTGGCTTAAGGATCGAAGAGGAAAACCTCAGAGAAAATACAAAGGCTTAAGGCAGACATACATCAAAAGACCAAGTCACCTACACAATAAACAAGCAAGCCGAAAGCCAAATATATAGCAAACACTTGGAGGCGTTTACAACATAACAAACCACCCAACATTAACCCCATCTCCTAATCAGATGCAACAGAAGCATAATGACATCTACACAGTGCATTTGGTTGGAGCGTAATGACATTCTCTTCAATGGAAAAACTGTCAACATTTCATAGGCCGTAGAATGGATAAAGCTATTGTCATGGTCATGGTTTATTTGGGAAGGAAGAAATAAGAATCTCTATTTTTTATATTGGTGGATTAATCCACTCCCTTCTGAAAGGATACTTAAAATAAGGAGTACTGAAAGGATACTTAAAATAAGGAATAAGGAGTAGTCATATGATGACTCAGAGGATCTAACGTAAAGAGTAATATTGAGTATGTTAGGGTGCATTTGTCTTATTGTGGGTGTGCATTTAGCTATAAAAGCATTGTACTCATAACGAAGGAATGAAGAATTTCAGGATCATCTTTAGTTTCTTAGATAGGAGTAGGTAGATAATTTAGTACATTAATGATATTCATCACCTATCACCTTGTCTTCAATGCATTTGAGTTTCATGGTTCTAGACTTGTCACTGTCATTTGATGAGATGAAGAAGTTAGAGTTTCTGCTGTTAGAATTCTAGTATGGATAGTGATTATTTCTTATCTCAGATGGTGGTGAGTTAGAAAGGAGCAGCTTGAGATGGAGTTGCATAAAGTGTTTTTTTTTTTTTTTTTTAAAGTAATCATATGAAGGTGTGGCAGGACATGTCTTTGATAAAATTGAAATCTCAAAATGTTACTATGGTGATTAATGGAAGCATTTTTGTCCATTGGTGCAGCATTAGCTAGTACACATTGAAACATATTAAATAGGCTATTTTTGTTATTTGGTAGGTTTCTCAAGTGTTTGTTTCACACTGTATGGTTGAAAATTTTCTCGGTAACTTTGTTCGCAATTTTGGGGCGGCTTTGCACATCTTGTGCTAGTTTGCTTATCACTAATAAATTTTGCTTATAAAAAAAAGATGCAACAGAAGTGATAAAACCAAAAAATAGCCCCTGTAATCAAAGGAAAGCAAATGGAAAACTCCAGCAAAACAATAAAAAAAACCATCAGCAAACAACAAGAAAAAATAATTAATTTAAAATTTACTTAATAATATAGGAAATCTTATTATAAGAAAATTGTGGTGCACTTAACACAATGATGTCAATTTTTTGATACTATAATTTTATATCCTCCAGCTGATTAGATGAACATCATTTGATTTCAAACCAACATTTAAGAATTTCAAAATACTATACAAAACATCATAGTAATTAATGTTTTGCCAACATTTTACCGGAATTAAAAAAAACTGTGAAATCTAAAAATTCAAATCAAAAGAATAGAAGTTTATTTTTGTTTATTTGATATTGATTGGAACCAAATCAAATCTATTAGATTAGATGAACCTAAAGAAAAACAATGTGGGAAACAATGGAAATGTTGTGACATTGCAATGTACAAGGCATGCAACAATTTCTACTACCTACATTATTACACAAAATTTGCGTGATTTTTTTTTCTTAGAAGATGTCTCTTCTTTCGGGAGATGTTGAGGTGGGCTAAATGACGTTGAAGCAGGAGGTTGATTACCATTCATTCGAGGTGGTGGTGGTGGTGGTGGCGGCTGATGTTGAGGTGGGAAACATGATGTGGGAGGAGGCGGTCCATAACCATTCATAGGAGGTGGTGGACGTGGTGGCTGCTGATGTTGAGGCTGCGCCCAGAATGATCCCAATGGAGGAAGTGGTGGGTTAGGGTATGGCACCAGTGGTGGCGGAAAAGAAGGTGGTTGAGAAGGATGATAGACTTGAGGTGGAGGAAATGGCAATGGTGGTGGGTATGAGTAATATTCCATGCCAAAATCATAGGGATAATAATCATATTCACCATAATAATTTGGATTTCTTTCAACAACTTCACCTTCAAACTTTACATACTTAACTTTAGCATGTTTTCCATTCGTTTCAAGAACACTCAATAAGGTATTAGGGTTTACTCTCCCACTAACTTTCACAGTCCCTTCATCTCCATCCATACTTATACTGTAAACCCCTGAAATTTAGTGTAAGGTAAAAAAGTCAAAATCAAATGCTTTATTCATGTATTTTTTGTATGGAAAATATATATGATTTATTGAAATTAAAATACCAAAACACATAGTACAAAGAAAAATACAAGTTTTGATTTCGCATTTCAAACAAGTTATTTGGAAAAGAGAAATACCATGAATTCTTTTCAAGACCTTCATCACCTTTTCTTTACATCCTGCACAATCTGAATTTACTTTTAGAACACAGATCTGAAAAAAATAACATAAAGCATACATTACAAATTTGGTTTAAAAAAAATGATAAAAAATAGAATAATATGTATTTTACTTTTACCATTTTAGCAGAAGAGTACTCCATTGTGTATGTTCTTCAGAAATTTGGCTTTTCCTCTAAAGTAATTAGTATCATATTAAACTATTTGATCAAAAGTGCTGAAACATCAACCTTTTATGCTGCATCTGAAAACCTAACAAAATTCAGATATGGAAAGAATGGAAATGATGAGCTGTGATACAATCACACATTTTAATTTGATGATTTTTTGTTTACTTTGTTGTGAGATATTGCTGTGTCATTCATTGCAATTAATTATAATTGATATTGGCCAGTTGTATTTGGGTCAATTGCATAAACATGAGTTCTATCTATTTCTATAAAATGTAATGTGCTCCTAAAAGTTCTCAATTATACCTTCATCAATTAGTCACAGAATATTTAATTTGAATTAAGGCCAGATATATTCTCAATTTCTCATCCTAAAAAATAGTAAATTTTAGTTTTAATTTCTAATTTATTTTTTATACGTATCAATTTTGAAATCGTTTCTTTTATTCCTAATGTTATACGAATACGAAGGTTCAATAATAACTTCTTATTCGTCCATCTAAGTTCATGATCATGTGGCCATCGATGATAACATCTATGGTCACGTATTAGCATCTAACAACCTAAAAAAAAATTAGTGAACCCCTGAATGAATTGAGCTCTCCATTTTTATATATGATTGTCATTTTAAGGTTTTTTTTCTTATATATTTTTTTTTTTTGAGAAAAAAGTTATTTTCATATATTAAAAAAATTGAATGGAAAAGTTTAGAAAAAAAAATCCCGGCAAAAGGAAAAGTTTATAACTTTAAAAATTTATAGTTCTTTTATTAAGTTTAAAATTATAATTCTTTTGATTGGAAATATATATATATATATATATAAGAAAAAGAAGAAAAAAATAATATATTTAGTCCAAATTTGGATCAAATGCATAAATTTGTTTTCTTTTTAAATATATTAATTAGAGGGAGTATTGTTAATTTGGACTAAATACATTATTGACCAGACATTAATAACCATTAATTTAGACAAAATACATCATTAACCATTACTTGGACTAATCAGAGGGAGCATTCTTCTTACCCATATACATAAATTTATGCATTTGATCCAAATTTGGACTAAATACATTATTAACCATTATTAACCAGACATTAATCATTCTCATTAACTATTGTTGAATGTTTCTTTTGGTGGAGTTTTGTTAATTACTTTTCTTTTTTTAGAAAGAGGGAGAATTGTTAATTACTACTCTTTCGTTGTATGTATAGAGAAATAACTCCACGGTTTTGGGTATAAGAAAAATCAAAATGTACTCAATTTAGTCAAATTTAAACATTTTTTTTACAAAACTCAAATTTGAACTTTTTTTTTTTACGGGAAAATAACTAATTTATTTCATTCATAAGAACATTTTCACTACAATTAGGTAATATTACTAGAAAAAACACATTTCACAACAGGACATCCACATCAGTGGTCAAATACCTGATGGGAAATGTCAAACGGCGGGGTATTCACATCGGTGCAGTAAATGACTGAGGGGAAAATTTGTAACTGAAGCTTTTTCACATCAGTGGGAATAACACCTGTAGGGAAAAGCAAACGCGGTGGCATTTTTGAAATTTTGATGAACTTGTTTTGACATCAGTCGCATATACCTGTGGGGAAAAACATGTCACTTTTCCAATTTAGCCTTTCCCTTTCACGTTTTCACACATACGCGTTTTCCCCTCTTCACTCCTCTGCAGAGAAACCTAACTTCAAACCCTGCTCCTCCCAAACTCAATCAATCACTCACAAAAACGTTTTGGTTTTCCCTCTTCACTCAAAATCGAACAACAAACTGAAATTGGAGACGTTTTTACCCTTATCCCCAAACGACTGAACCCCAAAATCGAATCTGGACCTCGAACGAGTGAACCCTAAAAATCGAACCTGAATCACTATCTGAATCTCAATCTGTTGAACATGAATCTCAATCTGAATCACTCACTCAATCTCGATGTGAACTCACTCGTCGAAATCTGAATCAGGTGAATCTCGATGTTCTTATTTCTCTCACTCACATGTTTTGATTTTCTCTTAATCTGACCTCTCAACCACCGCAAAGCTTCAAGCTAAGCTTCCCTTAAATCGAAGTTGTTCGAAATGCTCAAAGTTGGGTTCGCTCAGATAGATGTTCTTCAAAAAGCTCGAAGTTGCGTTCTCTCAAAACTTGTTCAAACTCGTGGTCTTTAAAGCTCTGAATCTTACTATCTGATTTGTGAGTTTCATGCTTCTAGTTTCTGAATTTGATCTAATTTTTGAATTTTAGGTTTTAGATACTTTCATTCTAATTCAACTGAATTTGATGTTGAATTTCTGATTTGTGAGTTTCATGATCCTAATTTTTAAATTTGATCTAATTTATGAGTTATATGTTTTAGATTACTTTCATTCTTATTCAACAGAATTTGATGATGAGTTTCTGATTTGAGTTTCATGATCCTAATTTGTGAGTTTAATCTAATTTATGAGTTTTAGGTTTTAGAGTCTTATGCATGGTGATCACGAGATTTTCATTCAAGGAGCTTTTCATTCGAGGAAATAGGTAATTCATTCATTACTTACTGAAAATTGAATTTTGGAGAAGGCACGTAATGTGTTTGATGAAATGATTGTGAGGAATTTATTTACTTGTTCTGCTATGATTGGTTCTTGTTCAAGAAACAAGAGTAATTTAAGGTATTGTTTGCTTCTTACTTTCAACATTTTTATCAACTGTCCACGCTTTGAAACAAGGGTCTGATCTAGTATCTCTAATATATGTTTTCTAATACATTGTTTTTTTAGCTAATATTTGAAAATAGACATACATAACAAATATTGCAGTGCTGGTGTTGAGAAGGTTTGCATCCTGCACATCGTCATGCATCTGCTATAAGAAGGAAGATCACAATATTGGGGACCCGACTAGATAGCTTGCAATCCCTTTTGTCAAAGCTCCCTGTAAAGTGTAAAGTGAGTATTCAGCTGGTGTTTATCCTGATTAAGAAAGGATGGTGCTATTACAGCAGTGCAATGAGGACCTGAACTCAATGTCCTGTAGTAATATGATGCTTTTTATTTTGAAAAATGTTTTGTGGAATTCTCCATATCTATCCCCTTACCATTTTCTTATGATTATACTATGAAACTTTTGTGATAATACTGATAAGAAAATATGTTATCAATATAAGGTTAGTGTCTTCTTTTGAGCTGCAAAGGCATGTGATGTAATGCATTTCACGTTTCTGTCAACTGATAAACAGGTCTGAGAAGGAGACGAATAGTCGCAAGGACAACCTTGCAAATTTGAGGTCAAAGGTTAACCAAATGGTGTTTTTGGGTTATCCTTTGTGGTGTTCCGCATATATACGGCACCTTTGTAATCGCTCCTCTCTATATTGTCCTGCATCCCCTG
Organism: Medicago sativa; assembly: GCF_051527215.1. Taxonomy (NCBI): domain Eukaryota; kingdom Viridiplantae; phylum Streptophyta; class Magnoliopsida; order Fabales; family Fabaceae; genus Medicago; species Medicago sativa. The sequence goes on along the minus strand of NC_140755.1, from coordinate 30,236,872 downwards.
AAATATGTTCTATGATGCACCACCTGATGTAGCTGAGTTCTCTGTCAAAATAGGGAGATGAGATTCAGAGTCATATTGAGTATCACTTACTAATAACCTTGGGCTATTGGAGTATACAAGGCCTAGTCCCTTTGATCACCATGTGACTTTTCTTAGGACCACTTTCTCAAGTTGGAAGGTGGAACAAATTGACCTTTATTGTAATGCCTTTTAATCCCTACGTACGGAGTGATGTTATTAACAAGTATGAAGTTCTTAAAATTATTCTGATCATCACATTTCAAAGTGTTCCTCAATCTGACATTAGGTACTTGTAAATGTGTTAGACAGTTCTTGTCAAATTGTATGCGGCATTGGAAAATGAATTTCACTAAATCTTGTGTGACTGGAATTTGTTTTAAGCTTTCGAGTTTATCTTTTTCTGTAATTGGCTTGATTTTTAATTGTAATTTAATTTATTTGCTTCGAAACTTAAAGTACTTGTTGGGGTGTTTTGCTGACAATTGATAATGCTCTTTCAGTTTCTGTGCAAAATACACGGGCAAGTGTGTCATCTACAGAGGTGTGTGTATCTTTTATCTTTTAGTTTAATAAATCTGGGTTTTAGTTTCATTTCTTTAATGCATTGTATTGGGTGATTATTTTTTGACATGCAAGATGTTTGTTTTTCAATATGTTATTTAAAGTATTCTTCTGTCAAACATCCTTTCTTTAGTTACCACCCTCTCTTCAAAACTTGGTACCATGAATAAAATGAATTGCGAGACTTTGCTGTTAACAGTGCTTGGGAAAACAAATGCTAGTTAGTTGTATAGGAATTTGTGGAACATTCTAAAAAGAGAAATCTAAAAAGAGAAAATGAACAATTTATTATTGTTGAAGTTTACAAGCGTAAAGGTTTCTTTGGAGACGTACAATCATTATTCCTTGATTTACATACAGACTGGTGCACCTGTTAGAAGTGCTGCAAGCTCTGAAGCACGGGTACTCCAATTTGCAAAACGTACCCGTACCGGATACTCCGCGGGTACTGGTACTCGTATGGTACTCGTACTGTACGCACCCATGATGTACCAATATTTTTATTTTGTTTTTAAACCTTGGCAAGGTTACGGTACGGCGGTGGTACTCTCAGGGTACACATAACCGTTTTTTTCTTGAGAAAATGAGGTTTTTCATTTAAAATTAAATGTGAAGGAAAAGGAAATAATGCAACCTGGAACTGCAACTATTGCAATATATCATACAAGGGTTCTTATTTTAGAATAAGATGTCATGTGCTCCTAGAAAAGAAAAAGGGATAGCTATTTGTCCAAAAGTGACGAATGAATATCTTGCTCAGATGAAAGAACTTGACAGAATTGCTAATGAAAAAGCAAATCCGGTACAAATAGTTCCTTTTCCTACTGGAATTACAAGTTTGAATCCGCCGGTTAAGCAATATAATTTCCTCATGCTATGTTATTTTAAATTAATTTTTTTTATCCTAACGTACCCGTACCTTTGTTTTTTGAGAAATGCCGTATCCCGTACCTGCACCCGTACCCGTACCGGGTACCGTACCCGCACCCGTGCAACACAGGCTGCAAGTATGCTTAGTGGAAAATCGATTGAAACACCCGAAGATGTTGAGGTAATATAATATTTGTTTGTGTTCTGTCTCTCTGATTTGAATCAGCTCCGACAGTTTATCACGTGATTAACTAATGACGGTTTATACAACCTTTGTGTATCTAAATGCATGCAGCCCACTGAGATGAGTCTTGAAGAGATTGAAAGCCGAATAGGTTCTCTTCTACAGTCTGATACCATCACACTATTGAAAAGTGATGTGTGGAAGGAGCGTCTTGAAGGTTGGAAATCACCAAATCAGTTTTGTGACTTTGTTTTATAAACATTGGAGGAGGAATGATGTTGGAAGTAGGATCGATAACTTGGTTGAGGATCTGACCTCCAACATCATTACACCCTCATATACTAATTTGATAATTTATGCTTTGCTTTTGTAGATCTTGTTACATTTTCCTATAATTTTTCTCAGGTGTTTTGATTATTTATAATTTAGGCCTTTCTAGATAATGATTTCATGATTGTGTGAAAGTAACATGGATCTTCGTATATTTTGGCATTTTTTAGGCTTTAAAGATGTTTTATAAGTTGGAGTACAATAGAATGTTTTTTGCATTTATCATATTTACTTCAATATATTCTTTGTTGACATGTATTTTAGGTCTAGCCGTCTAGGGTATCTATAAGTAAACTATTTTTGTTGTTTTGAGTAATGTTGAATTTGGGTCTGCGTCTCATCCATTCTCAGAACTTTATCTTCTGATTTTTCGTTCAATGTCTTTTTCTAAATGCCATATGGGTAAGGCCACTGATCTTTGATTTTTGCAGCTATTTCTTCGCTGAAACAGCAAGTTGAAGGTTTACAGAACCTTGACCAATCCGTAGAAATATTGATTAGATTACTGTGCACCTTGCCTGGTTGGGGCGAGAAAAATGTTCAGGTTCAGAAGTATTTCCTTTTGGATTTTGAATGATTTTAGATTATTAGTTATAGCTCAAAACAGCATGGGTAGTCCAAGAATTTACATAGCTCTTGTCATTCTTGAGCAGGTTCAACAGCAGGTTATTGAAGTTATCACTCATATAGCTTCAACAGCAACTAAATTCCTGAAGAAGTGTGTAGTACTTTGTCTTTCGGGTAGGTACTGTTGTTTTTTATTTTGATTTTACCAATAATCACGTCATTCTGATTTGATACCCACATTTCTGTTTCAATTTGTGTAGGATTAAGCGAACGTGTAGCAGATATTAAGACACGGGCACATGCTATGAAATGCCTCACTACTTTTTGTGAAGCAGTTGGTCCAGGATTCATTTTTGAAAGAGTAAGTATGGTTGTTCTTTAGGGGAAATGTCTTTTAATTATTGGGCAAAAGTGTGATCCAAGCTTGTCTATTTGAAAAATTTATGATCATGGATTGAAATGCATGGATTTTTCCTTATAGTAGTTGTATTTTAAATATGATAAATTATGAGGAGGTTTTACAATCTTTAATTGATAATTGCTAAATATCTTTGATAAATAAATCACATTACTTTATTGATTTGCTGCATTTGGTAACCGATTTGCTCAATAGTGAATTGAGTAAGTTCAATAGTTGATTCATCTACTTTAATTCATCTACTTTATTTCATCTACTTTATTTTCTAAAATAACTGACGTGGGACAATTTGCTTCAAGCTTAAACGAAACTAATATGTAGAGCAGTTACGTGTTGCTGGTATACAAGTATCAACATGCATATCACTCACTTTTTATTATTATTATTATTATTATTATTATTATTATAGATTGATTATTGGTACGTGCTGGATTTGGTTATTTTTTATTTTACAATTGTTAGACTGTTTTTTTTAATAATTGTTAAATTGTTAATTAAATTAGTAATTGTTAAATTATTCGGCTCATTTGGTTCATGAATCAATTTCAACGAATCAATTGTCTAGTCGAGTCTTGAACTTTGTTCGAGTTGGTTCGGTTCATTGCCAGCCCTGTGTGGCAGCAAGCGCACGTGGCCTAGTGGGTCAAGAACCTACAAGGATTAGTGCTTTGAATTAATTTTCTGTATGATAATTCTTTTGGCTAATGTTCATCATTGGCCTGATAAACCAACCATAATCTTTACGGGTTGCGGAAATCCTGAAGAATCGGACTTCGTGGTATCGGAATAACCAAGCTGCAGGTAAAACTCAACATGTATTGAGTGTTGACTCTATAACTTAATGTAGTAAATCTATATTTAGGTCAGGAAATTTACCTCAACATGTATGAGTGTTGACTCTAACTTAACAAAGTAAATCTATATTTAAGTCAAAAAAGTACTATATTGTCATCATTTTGTACTCGCATTTTCATCAATATTGTCTTATTTTTTCTTCTAATAATTGTCTTATTCATCGGCCTTTTTAGAACTTGCTAATCATTGCCTTTTTTTTTTCCAGCCAACAAATTTAGAATCAGCACCAAAACGCCATGAGAAGTGGATAAGACCGGCACGGTTATGAATTTAGGCTGAAGAAGCATTTGTAGATATGTTGTTTCTGGGTTTTCCGCCAGGTTATGAATTATAATAGCAAGAATGTGAACTTTTTTATTATTGAAAACACACAATAATAGATTGTGTTGGCCTTTGTTAAGTTTTCGTTTGCTGTCCTGTTACGTCTTTCTATCTTCTTATTTAAGCACCATTAGAAACTTGGTTGTATGGTATAATTTGGTAAGTTTACATATTATAGATAGAGTTGTATTTTTTTTTCCAATTGTTATTGTATGTTTGAATTAAAATATTTATCTGCTTTGGGTTCTAATTTGTTGCAGATTTGGTACTGTAGTAAGCTTTTGCACAATAATAATATATTATCACTTAAATTCACATCGGTGGGAATCTTCTGCCTGATGTGAAATATGAATTTGAATGACTTAAATTCACATCGGTGAATCTTCTGCCTGATGTGAAATAAACTTATTTGACATCAGTTACAATAGTACAACTGATGTGAAACCGTACGCTTTAGTTTAAATTATCGAATATCACATCAGTGATTGGCTGCCCGATGTAGAAAAGAACTTTTCACAACGGGTTCCAACCCGATGTGAAATGTTATTCACATACAACATCACCTTTAGTTACATCGGGTGGGACCCGATGTGAAATGTTGTTTTCCACTGATGTGAAATGTCATTTCTGTAGTAGTATACAATGAAATAGTGGATACAAGCATAAAATGTGGCCGCCCTAGCAAGTCTATGAGCAACCTCATTTGCTTGTCTCCTAATAAAATCTACTCTTGAGTTTGTAAAAAAGGATGAGAAGGTATTCCTACATTCTCTGATAATAGCTCCTAGATCAGATACATCATTCCTAGTACTATGGAAGCTATCCACCACCCTCTTAGAATCTAGCTCAAAAATAACATTGTTAAAATTCTGCTCTTTAGCCCATCTGATAGCACACAATAGTGAAGGTGAGAAAAACATAAGAAGGGGGGTTGAATTGTGTTAACTTTTTCTTCGTTTTCTCCTAAGCTGAAAACACTTGGTCAAAAGCAGATAGAGACTGCTTCAGAAGTGATGTTCAGGACTAACTTGCAGCGGATAAAAACAGAGAGAGAGAGAGAGAGAGAGAGAGAGAGAGAGAGAGAAGACACAAAGCAATTATACAGGTTCCTTCCACAAACCGGAAGTAGTCCTGTCCCCCGTGCACTTCCAAGGAGAGTTCACTATAATGTAATATCTGATTACAACTGGTCACTGCTAAACTTAGCAAGAGACTTCAAATTGCTCAAGCACAACTGCAAGAGACTTCCTATGCTCCTGAACACAATTAAGAGACTTCTATTGCTCAAGCACAACTGCAAGAGACTTCTAATCAAACAGAATTATAGCGAAAAATGTTTGAGGTTGAACACTTGATATACAATCAGTGGTGTTCACAATACAAATCAGATACATACTCTTAAGACTTTAGAATTTCCAAGATATGAACTTTGAAACAGAAATTCTAAGTGAACTTTGAATGCAGAACAATTTCAGCAGAGTTTTGGCACTTGTAAATTGTTGTTGAGTCTCTTGCCAATCTCTAAGTCTTCACTCCTTTATATAGAGGTGTGAAAGAGACGTTGTGAAATTGCCAGCACATCAAAAAGAGTCGTTTGAAACTTTGATCAATCACCAATGATCTTTTGCCTGATATGGTAGTTGTCCTATAAAGGATCAATTTCAAATTCATTCCCATTGTGAAGGAACATCGTTGTAGGTAGAACTGTTTTTCTTGTCTTGTAGCAAAGACAATAACAAAGTAGTGGAGGTAGTGGTTGTACACTTCGTACAATTGTACTTTGTCAACGCTTTTTGAAGATAAGCATCCAATGCCTTCAAATCCTCTCAAATTGATCGTTGCTTTACATTTCCAGTCTTCTGCAATGCTTAGATGAGTTTAAAACCATTGAACAGCCCTTGAAGCTTTAAGTCTTGCATCTCCTGATGAACTTCAGCTTCTGATGAGATGCCTCTGATGAACTTGCTTCTGATGACGTCATCACTTCAGGAGCACTTTGTCTTCAGGAGCACTTTTAACTTCAGGAGCACTTCTCTTCAGACGCTTTAAGCTTCCTTTTTGTTGATTCCTTAGCTCTCTTTTGTTCATTCAGAACCTATTTAAGATGTCAAATTTTGTCTATGGTCATGTACACTTGAACAAATATTAGCTTATCCAATTGACAATTTTTAATACCTTGTTATCATCAAAACTCTCAAAGGTTTATTGTTAAACACATTTTGTTCCAACAAATAGACCAAGTGCCTCTTCCTCGGAAACATCTAAGAGTGGCGCTAACGAGCTAGCTCTAGCTTTCACTAACCTCCCATGATCATCCATAATGCATATCCTATAGCAACCTGGTTTCTATCTTTGAAAAACACAGCATCAACATTGCATTTGAAATAAACTTCATCTGGCTTTCTCCAGACTGTGTCGTCAATACGTTGTTGTTGTATAGCCGCTCTATTACGGCTTTCTTGCGCGTTTTGCTAATCAGTTATGAGATTAAGACCTGTCACAAACTGTTGCACTAGTCATAACCTTATTCCTCCAACTAAAATAGTTTATCTATTTCTAAATAGACCACCTAACGCAAGCCAAATTGACTCACTGACTCGGATCTAGCAACTGCAGGTTTCAAACATAGTGACCCCAAAGTTGAGATTTAATTGAGCCTTTCACTGAATTTGGTTCCACAACCATATCTGCTGCCAGCACTGTCTGCTCTTTGTACAATAAAAGAATAGATGCATATCATCTTCATCCTCAGTCTTGCATAAAACACAAGTTTTGTGCAGTTTACCCCTCTTTCTTGATGTCTAACTCTTGTTGGAAGAGCATTTCTGCACGATCTCCAACGGAAAGTCTTTACTTTAGTAGGCACCTTAAGATTCCATAGTTGCGTCTAATTTCCAAAAGTTTTATGAGACTGATTTGATTTGTCTCTGACTTCCTTACCCTTCTAACATGATGAGTAGGTTCAAAAATAGGAGTATTAAGGATACGATCAGTATCTTCGTTGCAAACAAGGTTCGTTAATAAACCAACATTCTAAAATCGAGTATGAGGTATGAACAGGTTTGATATTGTAATTTCTTTGAATTCTTCAAGGTAAATTTCCATGTTTCTGCATAACTCCACCATCCACTAAACATTGTTGATCAAGGCTTCTCAACAACTCTATTTGCGCTGGAACACTTCTCTAACGTCTCTCAAATCACTACCTATAAAAGGAACTGAAGACTTGAAGAAGAAGTAACAAGACTCTGCTATTTTACTGTGTCATTACTAATTCAAATCTAATAGCGCAAAACGCTTAGGATTTATTTTTCAAGTCATGTCTTAGAAATTCTAAAGAGTTTGTTCATTTGTTCAGTTTAGACTATCTTTGTTAAAAACGGTGTAAGAACAAATTAACTTGTTTGCAGTTGGAGCAAATATTTTAGAAAGTATCTCGCATGCGTACGTGAGCATATAAGTCTCTTGGTGAAACCTTGAGCACCTAGGAGTCTCAATCAATTGTGATTGATTAAGGGGAAGTCTTAATAAGTTGTGCTTAAGAAAAGTGAAGTCTCTTGGAGTTGTCCCTGCGCATAAGTCTTTAGGTGGAGAGTCCTATAACATATAAGTCTTTTGCAGTTGTGTTTGAGCAAAGAGAAGTCTCTTGGAAGTTCCCTTGAGCAATTTGTAATCATGTGTGATTGTAGTGAAATCCCTTGGATGTGCAAGGGGATTCGACTACTCCTGGATTGTAGGAGGAACCAGTATGAAGTTTTGTGTCTGTTCTCTCTCTCTCTCTCTCTCTCTCTCTCTCTCTCTCTCTCTATCTCTATCTCTTTATCTTTGCGTTTTGCACCTTATCCGCTGCACTCAGACTCTGCATCGAAATATGTGTACCTCAGATTCTGATCAGGCTGTTAAACCAGAGAAAAAGAAAACCACAAAAAGCATAGAAATTTCATAAAATCCATCATATATGGAATTGGAGCGAAAATTCTAGGTTTACCTACCCTACAACCAAGAAAGATTTATGTTGAATCTACACTAAGATCAGGATAAGGGCCTAGGAACGCATAATTTTCACCAGCAACAGTGTAAGGAATAAGTACCTGAGATTTCCAGATCTTGGCTTTTTCTGCATCGAGGTTGGGTTCTGGAGCTTGGGCGTGGTTGTTCTTCATGGGAAGAACATCAATGTTTTCCGCGATAGGCACTTTCACGTTCTTCACAGATTTTCCAGCTTTGCTTGTTGAAGTTGACATCTTGATTCGAAAATGGAAGTTTGACGAAGATTAATGGAGATTAGAAGTTTTTGGTGAGATCTATAAGAGTTTTGGAAAAAATTAAATCTTTAACAATGGAGTCTATGCACGTGCTTTCAGAGAGAGAAAGGTTTCAGAAAAGTAAGAAGGAAGATGAAGCTTGGTTCTTATAGTGTTTTGAAAAGAGAAGAAGTTACAAAACCTTTGGGTTTTAATACATTAGGATGCTGCCACGTGGTCGAAAATTGGGATAATGGAGACATGCAATTATGATAGCTGACATTTGATTTCCCCACTAACTTTTCAGTTTTGAAATGGTGGCGCAATTAAGACAGATTTTGAAATGGCTTTAATGATGAAATTGACATCATTCTTTTTTGAATACTATATAAAGTTTCAAAAATGTCTAATGTCTATTTCATAATTTTCAATCGAATTTAACATTTTTGGGGGGCAATTTGTTAACCTGAAATTTTGTTTTTATGCATTTCGACAGGTAGGATGATGTTAAAATTCCAAGAATTATCTAAGTCCAGTTCTGATATGAAGACTTTGACAGACAAAGATTTTGATAGGAAAAAGGTTTTGAATAAAGAGGTTTTCAAATCTTGTCTAAAAGGGCCAGTTCAAAGGGCCAGACACATGGAAAGCATGTTGCTGCTGTCGAAGAGATTTGGTTTATAGACGTTGGTCTAATTAGTTCTTCAAAACTCAGAGTACCCAAGCGTAGAGCAAAATTATAGTAACAGAATGTATGTAAAATGATCTTGTGAACCACTTTAATTTCATGCAATGCCAATTACTTTTCTGTAAGTTTTTAACTTTTCCGTTTAATCTGTAAGTCTTTTATGTTTTAAGCCTTGATCATTTCCCATCGAAAGACAATTATATTTACACAAAACAGTTTTCTTCATCTTGTTCATAGATAAACTCATGAATATGATGAACATTTAAACATTTTCTAGAAAAAGATTGTACAACATGTCCTAAGATTTGTAGTTTGATCCTGCAAGTTATTAATCAAAACTAGTTTTATTGTTTACCAAAAACACTAGTAAATTACTACTTTTAGAAAATGCCCCAAAATGAAAAATGTTTCAGGAAATGTTATTTGGTAAAAAAATTCCAACCCATCATTTTGTTAACTTTAAGGTCTTTTTTACCCTAAATTTATATAAAACAAAATCTTACCCTAAATTTAACCTATCCTTATGCCCCTTATAAAAAGTGATTGCTATCACCATTTTGATAAAAAGTGGAGTGGAACAGCGCCGCTGAAGCATTGGACTATTTTGCTTCAAGACTGACATTTACATAGAATTGTAAAAGAGGTACGACGATATTCCTTTATTATTGAATTGATTGTTATGATGTGCAATTTAGGGTACGACGATTCTGAACAACTTCAATCAACTCAAATCAACATTGCCATACCCCAAATTTTGACCACCTTTCTCTGTTTTTACCCATTTTTGTGCGTATCTTTAACGCCGAGTAATTTCATCGTCTCAGACAGAATTTCGGCAAAGAAGTATCTTAAGTTTACTGTCATTATTTTACTTTTATTATTTTCCTTTATCTTATTTGGGTTATTAGTGTTTTTATCTTATCTTTTAAATTCATTTAAATTTTTTAAACATTTTTGTTTTTAATTTTTGTTTTTGTTTTATTATTATTATTATTCTGATTTACTTTTATTATTAGCATTATTATTATTTGCTCTAACTTTTGTCCAAAAGTCTTTTGTATTAGTCTTGCACAGGTGGCACTTTTCTAGTGGTCCAAAAAGCATCTAAACCTTTTCTTTTTCTCCAAGACTCCTTAAGGGGTATTTTAGTCCAATCCACTCATCAGTCTCATTACCTAATTCTGCACTATTTATAGTGCCAATCATTGGCACAAAAGGAGGCTGCACAAACTCTCACAAAAACACAATCCAAAAACGGCATACCTAAAAAATAGATCAATACTCTCTTTTCTCTCAAAACTTTCAAGAACACACAATGAATTTCGAATCACAGGAACCACAAATTTCTTCTATGGCAATCATAATCACGTTTTCTAATTTCTCTCAAAGCAACACAACTTCACGATAATACAATCAAAAGTCATCACGTGAACTCACTATCCTTCAACCCAAACATCATCATCATCGAACCACAATAACAACTGTAGCAAATCTCGCCATACACCAACAAATTCACAACCGAATCAAAGCAAGGTAGAAGAAGGTAAGCAAGGCTAGGCTCGAATTCAAACAACAACACGTCCAAACCGAGCATCAAGAGGAGTAGATTGGAATCGGAATTATGAAGAAGCAGAAGGAACAAACAGTAACCGGATTCGAATTTGAAATGAAGCAAGTTTGAGCTAAGGCAAGCGAAATCGATACAGAGCCAGAATCGAAGTTTTCCATTCTCTGAAGATTATTCTCCTGATCTTAAACCGATCTAAAGAGGTAACGGACCCGTTCGTTTTGTTGTTGTTATTGTTCATCTCTTTTGTCTAAAAAAATTCGTAACTTCAATGTTAGATCTAGGATGTTTGTGATGTGTTTTGGAAGTTTTGAAGCTGAATTCGTTATTTAGAAGAAAAAGGATTTTCGGATATGTAAAAAAAATTGAAAACGGAGAATGTTTGAACTCCGGCGCGGTGGTGCCACCACCGGCCACCGCGCCGGAATGAGCAATCTCGTCGGAGAAGAAGGTTGAGGGCGGTACTGTGTTTTTTAGAGAGAGAAGTGAGCAAAACTGTTTTTTAGTGAGAAGTTCTTCTTTGTAAAAATGAAGAAAACGTGAACAGCACTCCTTTTATACCTCCTTCCTGTCTGTTTATCTAGTGTGCGCTCGCCTATCTTTTATCATGCTCCCTTGTATGTTAAACCTGTTGATTTAGATCATGTAGCTATGATGATCTCTTCTGGAATCAGATCTGGACCCCTTGATTTATCCAAAGGTCCAGATCGATCCTGCCTGAGCCAAGTAGTGACCCGCCCCTTTTGGTCTGGTTCGACCCATCCAGGGACTTTGTGACCCGAACCGGCCTGGATTTTTGTGGCTGGGCCCAAATTTGTGTTTAGAGCTTTACTGTCCTACTTATTTCACCACTGTTTTTTGTGTTTTGCACCTCTTGTCACTTAAACTTTATTTTCTTCAACTCTTCAAAATTTCATACTTTGATTTAATCATTTACATACTGTTTTTTATTGTGTGCTTTATTATTCCATTTTTAATTCACGCATTCTTAACTCATTTTTGTGATTTTGTTCCATGTTTTTTTGTGCTTTAATCTCCATGGTTTTCTTATTTTATTTTGCTTCAATATTTTAAAACATTATTTCATGCATTTTAATTGCTTTTTTACTCCACAATGCCTTGTGTTATTTTTGCTTTAATTTTTTATTTTGTGTCTTGCTTTGATATTTTGACATCATGCTTTCTTTTTGATAATCCATACAATGCTTTTAAATTCCTTATCATCTCATGCATTTTTATTCTTGCAATTTACTTAAATTTCATAATATTAGTGTGTATTTTAGGTATTGATGTAATTTATTTTCGTGCTTTTTATTTCCCTTAGAATGCATCTAGGATGGTATGTAATAGCGTAGTAATTGCACACACCGACACTATACCACTTTATTTATCGCTTTATGCTCGCTTTATTTTTCGCATCGTTACGCTAGTTTTCCGTTAGTTTAGAAAAATCTTTTTATCTCAAAAAAATCAAATAAGCAAAAAGTCAAAATATTTTCTTAATAAACCTTGGATCCAAATCCAAGTTGTTTTTCCTTTTTATTTTCTTAATCAAATTTCTAATGAATCCTAATTAAACTTAGACTAAATTTCTTAATTAAAATTGACCAACTTCACACCATTTTATTCTTCTATACCTTGAGGTCTCGCAACCCTTCTTAAAACCATTTTTCAAAACAAATTAAAATCAACCTAACCCACAAAAAATATTTTTGAGAGAGAACTACGGTGGTTTTGATCCCTTTTTAGGGTACGTAGGCAAAGGATTTATTCCTTCCAAATCAATCAAATAAAAAAATAATCAATCATACTTCTTCTCCCTCCATTCTTTCACTTAGGCTTTAAGTAAACATTTTCAAATAAATAAATGAATTTAGCACAAGATAAAGTTAGGAAAGAGGTTACCACGGAGTACCGTGGACGATGCAGGTGCCTAACACCTTCCCCAATCGTAACCGACCCCCGGATCCAAAAATAAGAATTTTAATTCATCTTTTCCCTTCCCACGAATAAAGATCAAAAATCATGGTCGACAAAATGGCGACTTCACTGGGGACTTAAATCCTACGCGGGTTAAACCCACCTTTCTTCCTTTATTTTTGTGCTTTATTATTTGTTTATAGTTTGTAAATATTTTTTATCTTGTTACGGGAGTGGTGAGATAAGCTCTATACCCGAGCTTGAGGGAACTTAAGATAGGATCGGGTATAATCATAGTTTCCATGCCAAGAGTACTCTTCGGTATTGGTACATGTGATAACCCACTCAATGGAGGGATCTTGGAGGTATACGTTTGTCAACGTGAGTACTCGCGTATGGCATGTTACTTTCAAGTGACCGTCGAAGTTGAGAACCTTTAGTCACTTTTAACCCATCTTGGCCTTTTAGGACGTAGTGCGGTGGCTAGTCGAGAGTACTCTCGTATTGGTTGACACGCGATACTACACCCAAACGAGACTAACCTACGAATATTGTTGGAATGAGAGTACTCTCGTCACCTAACAAATATTCGGAAGTGGTTGAAAACTTTGGGAACCTTGGTAGAACCCTTGTTACAAGTGCAACTGGAAACCCTAGTCCTTACCAAATGGCGTTGTTATCCTTAAGCTCCAACTTTGTATACCTTAAACCTGATAGGGCCAAACCCCAAGTGCACGGCCTATCGAAGTAATAGTAGTAAGAAAGAGTATCGTTCTGCTAGGGAGTTGTTCAACTTAATTAACCTTTAAAGAATGATTAGAGGAGAAGAAAGTTTGATAAAAGGAGGTTTGATTGCTGAAGGTAAATAACAATAATAATAAAGAGCCTTGGGATTATTGGTTTGTCATAATAACAAATCTTTCACTAGACAAGGCTTTAACTTCTAATTCCATGGTTTACACCGTAATTTCCTAAGACCGGTTTCCCTTTAGCCCCTCGCCTTTCCGATGAAAGTCTGGTGAGAGTTTACTTCTAGTAACCAAGCCTATTTCGCTGACTTGATTACTAGAAGATGCTTATAAGGATTGAAACTACTTGTGTCTCAATAATTGCAAAGACTATTTCGCTGCCTTTGCAATTATTGTCTAGATTCACTTGTTCCAACATCAAAGCTCCGCTCTCGCTTTATGAATTGATGTTTGGGATAATGGATTAACGATTATCAAACCCTCCGCTTTCGCTTCCACAGTTTGATAATGGTTAATTCATGTTAAAACGGTGAATCTAAATTAGAAATTACAGTTACATAGAATTAGGGTTAAAGCTTGGTTCGTTAGGATTATGTCATTAGACTTCCCAACAATCCCAAGACAAAGAAGTCTACTCACTCATGTTCATCGTAGACATGGGGGAACAAGAGAGAAGACAATAAAATAAATGGCGAAAGAAAGTAAATAGAAATAAAGGACTTTATTGAAATAATAGTAACTAAATAAATTCTCAATTCAAAGGTGAATGTTTATGGTGGAGAGCTACTCTATTTATAGCTTTACAATCGACTTAGAAACTAAGCAACTAAAAGGGCAAAACAGTAAAGCTGCAACAGGGTAACTTGGGCTTGAAGAAAAGCAGCAAAAGTGGCTTCTGGAGGTGGCACGGTCGTGCCACATGTTGGCACTGGCCGTGCCAAGCTTCTGACTTGGTGGGAACATATTTTTGTTCCGTATCTTCGTATTTTCGCACTGTATTTGCTCCAGTCCTCTTTCTTTTGCTCCAAGACACCTTCCACCATATATTCGTTCCTAAAATATAATAAAAAGCAATTTGTAGTAAATGATTCAAAAAGGAAATAAATATGCAATAAAATAAAATCAAATCTTATTAAAACTAAACTAAATAATGCATTAAAATAGACTAATTAATGACTCATCAAAACCTCATCATGTTTTCCTTGCATAATCATGCATACATGCATTCATCCATAAACCTTTTTTCATCAATTTAAAAAAAATATTGAAGGATTTAGCCAAGCTTTTTGTAAACATCAAAGGAATGGACCTTGTAAGAATGAACACCAAGCAATACAATTTCAAAAATCTTAACTAAGCTTTTGCTTTTGTTAAAGAACTTTGTCCTTGGTTTCGTTCTTACCTTTTGAAAAAGGAACCGATTACGATATCTTTACAATTTCCAAATGAAACCATGGTCCTCTACAATGTTTGCAATTAGCTTCAATAAGTCCCTCAAAAAAAAAATTCCACCTTTTTGCATTAACATATCATTCATCATTTTGCATTCATAATTTCTAGTTCGTGTCTCATACCTTGTTTCTATCTACAAAGAGGTCAATTCATCAGTCTACTCTCATCTACAACACTCAAGCAAATTAAAATGGATCATCTTGAACAAGAGAACCACAAGCTTCGTGAAGAGGTGACAACCCTCTGGGCTGAAAATGAGATTTTGAGGAACTTAGTATCTTTGATGACGGTTGTGCAGAGTCAGCCATTATCTCTTCCAGTTGGCAGCACTCAAGCTCGGACGGTCGCTTCCACTACTCCGATTTCAACAGTGTTCGCTAGTAGTCCTCAACATGCTATGCTGGAAGGTTATCTCTGGAGTACGCCTTTAAGTTCTGGTGAAGTATTCCGTCCCAATGTCTCTAAGGTTCTAGCTCCCTATGTGCAACAGACAAAGCCTATCCCTCAACGGGGCCCTTTGTTCCCTCAAGCTACTATGACTTACTCATCACCGTTGATTCATACTACTCAAAGAGACCATGAACCAATCTATCACTCAGAAAATGTGGTTGCATACGACCGGATAGCTGAACTGGAAGAAAAGTTTGACAGAATACAGTTGGAATTGAAAGCTCTTCGTGGGAGAGAACTGTTTGGGAAAAATGCTTATGATCTTTGCTTGGTTCCCAATGTCGTGATACCACCCAAGTTTAAAGTCCCTGATTTTGAGAAGTATAAAGGGAACACTTGCCCTGAGCTTCATTTGGTGATGTACGTAAGAAAGATGTCTGCTCAAGTAGGTAATGATGAGCTCCTCATCCACTGCTTCCAAGATAGTTTGACTGGTGCCGCACTGATATAGTATATGGGGTTAAACAAGGTTGATATCAATACTTTCAGTGATTTGTGTGAGGCTTTCGTCCAGCGATATAACTACAACTTGCACTTGGCCCCAGACAGAAAGGAACTGCAGGCCATGACTCAGAATGATAATGAATCCTTCACAGCTTATGCCCAACGTTGGAGAGATGTCGCCGCACAAGTCCGTCCACCTCTGGAAGAGAAAGAGTTGAACGAGATCTTCCTGGGAACTCTGAATCTGTTCTATTTTGAGCATATACTTGCAAGTGCATCTGGCAACTTCGCGAAGCTGATGACAGTGGGTGTGCGTATTGAAGACTGGGTCCGTAAAGAACGTCTGGTGAAAGAAAGTGTTCCCACTGATGGTTCAGAGGAGGAATATCAGGAAATGAGTGTGGTAGAAAACCAGCCTCAACAACTGTATTCGGCTTATTACCCTGTTGCCACTGTTATGCCTGATGCCAATGTTGTTCAAAATCTGGTTTATCAACCCCAATTTCAGCAATATCAACAGCAATATCAACAACAGCCCCGTCAACAGGCTCAGAAAGCACCACAGTATGATCTGATTCCTATGAAGTATGAAAAGTTGCTTCCCTATTTGCTTGAAAGGAACCTTGTCCAGACCAGGCCACCTCCTCCAATACCGAAGAAATTACCAAAGCGGTGGAGACCTGACCTCTTTTGTACCTTCCATCAAGGGGCACAAGGTCATGATGTTGAGCACTATTTCTCTTTGAAAATGGAAGTCCAAAAGCTGATCAAAGACGATCTCATACCTTCTGAAGAGTTTGAATTGGAATGTGCAAGTTAATCCGCTATCGGATCTTGGAACCTGATGTTGATACATGGAATGTTTAGCTGCAATTGGGTCTTTGCTGATGTTTATTTCTATTACTCATTTGTTCAATTAATATGTATGTTTGTTTCTTTATGTTTTTCAAAACAGAAAATCCTCTCGTCCCACCCGAGACGGAAGTGAATTTGTTTAGGGCTTTTTGCTTTATGTATTTTCATCATTAATTAAAAAGTCGCTTTGATCCCGACTTTGTTTTTATTTTGTGCTTTTTCTGGAAAAATGGTAATACAAAGAACCAAAATTCTTTTTCTTTAAATCATTTCCACATATATGCATAATCAAAATGTTTACATCAATAATCAAATCATGCATTAATAAACCCGTTGAACACTTGAACCCTGTACTCTCTCTCGACTTTGAGTTCCTTGTATCTGAGGCTGAAGAGGAGGATGATGAAGAAGTTTCCAATGAGATTCTCGCCTACAGGGGCATCTTGGCCGTCGAAGCTGCAAGTATCAAGAAAGATTGTCCAGAAGAGGACTTTCATGTACAAAGACTAGCACGAGATGCTACCATCTTCCTTGCAGGGATATTGTACTTCAAGTGCACACTTTAACAGGGGCAACCCCCCCACATCCCTCAGTATACAATTTAAAGGCAGTGTCCCACATGGAGGTCAAAGTTCTGTCAACGGAATTTCCAATGAAAGTTAAGTTTTATTGAATTTAAAAGTGTTATTGCCGTGTGCCATAGACAGTTATATCAAAAGGATAAAGCAAGTATTCGACAAAGAAGGATCGTCCCCGTGAATGTCAAGAAAGTGACCTTGTGCTTCAAAGTTATATGATTACAGGGGCAATGAATGCCTAATTACAAAAGATAGTGACAAACTTGTATGTCCTGTGAATATCGATGCAGTCAAGAAATACTTCGTAAAAAAAAAGCGTCTCGATGGACTGAAAACCTGAAAAGGCGGTCCATGCAAAAATTAGAGACATGAAAAAAGAAAAAAGCTCGATAAGTCGCAAACCTGAAAAGGCGGCTTAGGCAAAAAAGAGCGTCTCGATAGACTGAAAACCTGAAAGGGCGGTCCATGCAAAAGTTAGAGACATGTAAAAAAAAATGAAATGAAAAATGATGATTGTCCTGATAGGTTGAAACCCGCAAGGGCGATCTATGCAAAAGTTAAAGATCATGACAAAGTAACTGCATCTGGTCAGACATAACTCACTTGGGGCATTTCTGCCGTCAAAAGACTTCCGACGTATGGCAAGGTAACTGCATCAAATTAGATATGGTTCATCTGGAGCGTTTCAACTGTCAAAAGACCTTCGATATGAAGCATTTGCAAATCAAAGGCTCGGAACAGTGGAATCCAAAGTTGTTAGAGAGAATAGTGGTTATTGTGTTCAATGTACATTTTCCCATATAATTACCATTTTCCAAATTTTAAAATCCGTGGAGCCACGCCTTCGGCAGGCCACCACTCCAATTACATTAATTTGAGACTGTGCCTATTTATTTGAAATTCTCATTTGTTCTATTTGCAAAATTTTCTTCCATTTTTGATGTTAATACTTAAAGCAAAAAAAAAAAAAACAAACTTTTTCATGTTTTTTGAAATGCATAAACAACAGGTACATATTCTTTGAGCTCATGAGTAGAAGAAGCATACATCAACATTTGTCTCAAGAACAGTTAAATTCTGCAGGTTAGGCATGTTCGTAAGCTGTGTGATGACCTCTGTCAAAAAAAAAAGAGAAAAAAAGATTAAAAAAAAGAGAAAAAAGAGAGCTCGCTAAGTCGAAAACCCGAAAGGGCGGCTTAAGCCAAAAATGAGCGTCCCGGTGGATTGAAAACCCGAAAGGGCGATCCAGGCAAAAATTAGGGGCATACAAAAAAAATATATTCCCAGTGGATTGAAAACCCGAAAGGGCGGTCCAGGCAAAAATTAGGGATTCAAAAAAAATATATAAAAAAACAAAAAAAAACAAACAAAAAATGAAAAAACAAAGACAGGGGCATCATAGTTCAAGTGGGCCAAATAAGAAGAATACACTTTGTGCTGGTTTACAAATGGCAACTTCTGTCAGTGGTTGTATTGTGATGACAGTCAGTCATTCACTATTTTTAGAGTCTTTTTATGATATTTTTGAAATCACAAGCAAGTTTAAGCAGCAAGAAAAGCAAGAAAAAACTGAAAAAACTGAAGAAAGTAAAATCGTGTCACGATTGTTGAAAACATGTCACGATTTGAAGCACAGGATGAGGTTCATTCAACATTGGTTAAAACGCGTCACGATGGCTATTTCGTGACACGATTTTAGGAACATGTAGCACAAGGAAAATGATAACAAGTTGAAACATAAGAAAATGTAGCATCTAGTGCAACATGGGGGTGCTGAAATGAAGAAGAAAGAATTGGGCCTAGATTGAAGAATGACAAACATACTCACGTGGAGAAAATTGTAAAAGAAACAACTTGTGGAAAAAGAAAAGAAACTAGGTACATATGCTATAAAAGGAGGATCACGTTTTGAAAAAGCAAGCCGCACAGTGGGATTCACGTTTTTGTGCAATCACGTTTGGAAAAAGAAAAGGAGCCGCTCATTCACGCTACAGGGAGAAAAAGAAAAAAGGCTTGCACATGGAGATGGAAAAGAAGAACAGTAGCAATTGAAAAGAAATCGAGAGCAAGGCCGGCGGCAACGACGGAACTCTAGCGGTTTATTTTCTTTACTATGTTGTTTATTAGTTTAATCATGTCTAGCTAATTTCTTTTGATTAGGTCTGAGATGATTCTTTGTAACCCTAATTGAAATATGTTGTTGTGAATGATAATTTAGTCTTTATTCAATTCAATTGTTCTTAATGCTTTTTATATCCTGATCAAATATAAACATGATTTAGTGAGAACGAATGACTACTGACCATAGCTTTCGACTTAGACGTAATTGAATTGTTCTAATAAACATGGTTAGTCTAGGAATGGATAATCGTTTGTTAGTGATATTAGGTTAACGTGCTTAAACCTTCAAAGATTATTAGACCACCTAAGGAATTAGGGGCTTTAGTTTGAGAAGAGGGTCCTAACTCAAGGGATTGATTAAGACTATTTTGTTAACTATTGTGAAACTAGAGAATCATTCATAAGAATAGGTGCAGTATACCAATTAGGGGAACATAGATGATTCGAAAGACCTGATCTCATCTCTCTCATATTTTCTTAATCCAATCTTTATTTTATGTTATTTAATTTTATGCAATCAAATCAAATCTTCAAACAAAATAATTTATACATCCTAAATATTTACTTTATTGCTAAATTGAGATTAACACAGTCCTCGTGGATACGAACTTATTTTATTACTTCGATGCATTTTTAGTACTTACTTTATTGCTAAATTGAGATTAACACAGTCCTCGTGGATACGAACTTATTTTATTACTTCGATGCATTTTTAGTACACTTGCTAAAAGTCTATCATATTGATGGCGACTTTTGCCAGTGGTTTGATTAAGTGGCGACTTCTGCCAAAATGATTGATTGATGAGTTTTACCCCGAGAAATGGCGACTCCTGCCTATGGTTTGATTGACGGTGTCTCCCATCTGTGGTTTGATTGATGTATTTTATCCCTTAGAGATGGCGACTTCTACCAAATTCTTGATTGATGAGTTGTTTCCCCAAGTGGATTGATTATTGGGCTTTCTTCCCTCAAGTGGTTTGATTACGGGGCATTCTCCCTTCAAGTGGTTTGATTGTGGGGCATTCTCCTTTTAGTGGTTTGATTAATGGGTTGTTTCTACCTTCAAGTGGTTTGATTGTGGGGCATTCTCCTTTCAGTGGTTTGATTAATGGGTTGTGCCCCCCTTAAATGTTTTGATTATTGGGCTCTTTATCCCATCAGCTGGTTTGAATGTGGGCTTTATCCCCATCAGTGGTTTATTTGAAGGGCTTTACCCCAACAATGTCTTGATTCATCTCCAGTAATGTTATCCCCAAAGAAGATTGTCGAGTGTTTGTATTGTGGTATCAGTCCATCTCTCATCTTACCTGTCCTGTTTTGTTTCATCAAGTTCACCTGTCATATACAGTCATATATTCATACATTCATGTACTCATACATTCATTCATACACATATTCATGCATATAAACATCCAGGCACACATAACTTGCATACAAATATCATTCATACATGATTGCATTGACCACCTTGCGTCTTATTTCAATTGTATTTCAAAAGTGTCATCCCTAGTTGTGTCTGATCCAGAGAGGTCACCAATCAAACATTTTTTCAAGTGTTAGTTTCTACAAATGACCAGTATATAAATACATTTCCATTTCCCCAGTATCTGTCCCCTTTTATTTGGTTTGTCTTCATACAGCTATCTTACAGATAGTAGACAGCCATTCATTTGTCTTCATACAGCTATCTTACCGATAGTAGACAACATATCTTTCTCTTGTCTTCATACAGCTATCTTACAGATAGTAGACAACTTTTCCCTCATTTGTCTTCATACAACTATCTTACAGATGGTAGAAAACTTTTCTCTCATTTGTCTTCATACAGCTATCTTACAGATAGTAGACAACTTTTCTCTCATTTGTCTTCATACAGCTATCTTACAGATAGTAAACAACATATCTTTCATTTGTTTTCATACAACTATCTTACAGATAGTAGACAATGTATCTTTCATTCGTCTTCATACAGCTACCTTACAGATAGTAGGCAACATCCTTTTCATTCGTCTTTATACAACTATCTTACAGATAGTAGGCGATGTCTCTTTCATATTTCTTACCTTCATACAACTATCACTGTACGATAGTAGGTAATATCTGTCTTTTTGTCTTCATACAGCCATCAGTGCGATAGTAGACAACCATTTATTCCCCAGTGTCTGCTCAGTTTTATATCTTGAAATGTCGTTCTTACCATTTCTAAAGGTAATATACATGTGTTTATATTTCTTGCAATGTCGTCTTTACCACGGCAGTTGGTAACAGACAAGCTTTACCTTCCGTATTTTCGTCTTTACCACGACAGTTGGTAACAGACAAGCTTTATCTTCCGTATTTCAGTTGGTAACAGACAAGCTTTATCTTCCGTATTTCAGTTGGTAACAGACAAGCTTTACCTTCCGTATTTTCGTCTTTACCACGACAGTTGGTAACAGACAAGCTTTATCTTTCGTATTTCAGTTGGTAACAGACAAGCTTTATCTTCTGCATTTTCGTCTTTACCACGGCAGTTGGTAACAGACAAGCTTTATCTTCCGTATGTTGTCTTTATCATGGTAGTTGGTAATATGGAACTTTTCCTTGTCTCCCAGTGACCTATCAGTTTGTTCCCCAGTCAGTTCATTTTCGTCATTTTTGCATTCATACTTGCATCGCATGCATTCATATCATTATGTTCATCGCATTCTTATCTTTTCAGCTGGTCAAAATTCGGTGTACTTAGTATTTAAGTCTCTTCGACCCGTTGATTTTAAAACTTCATGTTTTAAATCCCCGCGACGAAGAAACTTAAATAGGGGCATCTGTCATACCCCAAATTTTGACCACACATTTCTCTGTTTTTACCCATTTTTGTGCGTATCTTTAACGCCGAGTAATTTCATCGTCTCAGACAGAATTTCGGCAAAGAGGTATCTTAAGTTTACTGTCATTATTTTACTTTTATTATTTTCCTTTATCTTATTTGGGTTATTAGTGTTTTTATCTTATCTTTTAAATTCATTTTCATTTTTTAAACATTTTTGTTTTTGTTTTATTATTATTATTATTATTATTATTATTATTATTATTATTATTATTATTATTATTATTATTATTATTATTATTATTATTATTATTATTATTATTATTCTGATTTACTTTTATTATTAGCATTATTATTATTTGCTCTAACTTTTGTCCAAAAGTCTTTTATATTAGTCTTGCACAGGTGGCACTTTTCTAGTGGTCCAAAAAGCATCTAAACCTTTTATTTTTCTCCAAGACTCCTTAAGGGGTATTTTAGTCCAATCCACTCATCAGTCTCATGACCTAATTCTGCACTATTTATAGTGCCAATCATTGGCACAAAAGGAGGCTGCACAAACTCTCACAAAGACACAATCCAAAAACGGCAGACCCAAAAAATAGATCAATACTCTCTTTTCTCTCCAAACTTTCAAGAACACACCATGAATTTCGAATCACAGGAACCACAAATTTCTTCTGTGGCAATCATAATCACGTTTTTTAATTTCTCTCAAAGCAACACAACTTCACGATAATACAATCAAAAGTCATCATGAACTCACTATCCTTCAACCCAAACATCATCATCATCGAACCACAATAACAACTGTAGCAAATCTCGTCATACACCAACACATTCACAACCGAATCAAAGCAAGGTAGAAGAAGGTGAGCAAGGCTAGGCTTGAATTCAAACAACAACACGTCCAAACCGAGCATCAAGAGGAGTAGATCGGAATCGGAATTATGAAGAAGCAGAAGGAACAAACAGTAACCGGATTCGAATTTGAAATGAAGCAAGTTTGAGCTAAGGCAAGCGAAATCGATACAGAGCCAGAATCGAAGTTTTCCATTCTCTGAAGATTATTCTCCTGATCTTAAACCGATCTAAAGAGGTAACGGACCCGTTCGTTTCGTTGTTGTTATTGTTCATCTCTTTTGTCTAAAAAAAATCGTAACTTCAATGTTAGATCTAGGATGTTTGTGATGTGTTTTGGAAGTTTTGAAGCTGAATTCGTTATTTAGAAGAAAAAGGATTTTCGGATATGTAAAGTTTTGAAAACAGAGAATGTTTGAACTCCGGCGCGGTGGTTCCACCACCGGCCACCGCGCCGGAATGAGCAATCTCGCCGGAGAAGAAGGTTGAGGGCGGTACTGTATTTTTTAGAGAGAGAAGTGAGCAAAACTGTTTTTTAGTGAGAAGTTCTTCTTTGTAAAAATGAAGAAAATGTGAACAACACTCCTTTTATACCTCCTTCTTGTCTGTTTATCTAGTGTGCGCTCGCCTATCTTTTATCATGCTCCCTTGTATGTTAAACCTGTTGATTTAGATCATGTGGCTATGATGATCTCTTCTGGAATCAGATCTGGACCCCTTGATTTATCTAATGGTCCAGATCGATCCTGCCTGAGCCAAGTAGTGACCCGCCCCTTTTGGTCTGGTTCGACCCATCCAGGGACTTTGTGACCCAAACCGGCCTGGATTTTTGTGGCTGGGCCCAAATTTGTGTTTAGAGCTTTACTGTCCTACTTATTTCACCACTGTTTTTTGTGTTTTGCACCTCTTGTCACTTAACCTTTATTTTCTTCAACTCTTCAAAATTTCATACTTTGATTTAATCATTTACATACTGTTTTTTATTGTGTGCTTTATTATTCCATTTTTAACTCACGCATTCTTAACTCATTTTTGTGATTTTGTTCCAAGTTTTTTTGTGCTTTAATCTCCATGGTTTTCTTATTTTATTTTGCTTCAATATTTTAAAACATTATTTCATGCATTTTAATTGCTTTTTTACTCCACAATGCCTTGTGTTATTTTTGCTTTAATTTTTTATTTTGTGTCTTGCTTTGATATTTTGACATCATGCTTTCTTTTTGATAATCCATACAATGCTTTTAAATTCCTTATCATCTTATTATGCTTGCTTTATTTCTAGTATCATCTCATGCATTTTTATTCTTGCAATTTACTTAAATTTCATAATATTAGTGTGTATTTTAGGTATTGATGTAATTTATTTTCGTGCTTTTTATTTCCCTTAGAATGCATATAGGATGGTATGTAATAGCGTAGTAATTGCACACACCGACACTTGCACCGACACTATACCACTTTATTTATCGCTTTATGCTCGCTTTATTTTTCGCATCGTTACGCTAGTTTTCCGTTAGTTTAGAAAAAAAAATTATCTCAAAAAAATCAAATAAGCAAAAAGTCAAAATATTTTCTTAATAAACCTTGGATCCAAATCCAAGTTGTTTTTCCTTTTTATTTTCTTAATCAAATTTCTAATGAATCCTAATTAAACTTAGACTAAATTTCTTAATTAAAATTGACCAACTTCACACCATTTTATTCTTCTATACCTTGAGGTCTCGCAACCCTTCTTAAAACCATTTTTCAAAACAAGTTAAAATCAACCTAACCCACAAAAAATATTTTTGAGAGAGAACTACGGTGGTTTTGATCCCTTTTTAGGGTACGTAGGCAAATGATTTATTCCTTCCAAATCAATCAAATTAAAAAAATAATCAATCATACTTCTTCTCCCTCCATTCTTTCACTTAGGCTTTAAGTAAACATTTTCAAATAAATAAATGAATTTAGCACAAGATAAAGTTAGGAAAGAGGTTACCACGGAGTACCGTGGACGATGCGGGTGCCTAACACCTTCCCCAATCGTAACCGACCCCCGGATCCAAAAATAAGGGTTTTAATTCTTCTTTTCCCTTCCCACGAATAAAGATCGAAAAGTCCAACGATTGAAGGTTCAAAACCAATTAATGGATTGACACCCGAAAATCATGGTCTACAAACATAATATATGCGACTAATCTCAAGTGGTTCATATTTTTTTGTCGATGATTTCGTCTAATTTTTATTGGATTATTTTCCCCTATTTAATCTTGTGTTGTTTTTTCCCCAGTAGATCTATGAGCGTCAAAACAAAAATGTATTCATGGACTATCATCAGAGGGATAATTGAAAGGAAGTCGTCAACGTTATCTTATATTTCTACTCATTCTAGGAGGGACTTAGATCTATTGTTCTTTTGTATAAGCTCCAACGTAATCTTCAACGAGTGTGATTTCTTTGATTAAATAAGGGTAGAACTGTAGCATCAAAGGTGGCTAATCGTTTTCAAAGGTAGTAAATACATAAATAATATATATTTTGATAGCTTTTATTTACCCTAATATATATTTTGATAGCTTTTATTTTGATAGATGAATACTATGCAATTTTCTTCGATGCCTGATGTATATTATATTGTATTAAACTTAATCTATATTTATTTACTTTTTGAACAAACTTAATCTATATTTATAATTATAACATTGAGAAAAAAAATTATAAGAATATTTAGTTCTCAATAGTATATTGCATAGAGAAGGATTTAACATTGAGAAAACAAAGAAGTTCTTTACTATGCTACGATTTAATAGTATAGGCAATTGCCTCCACTTTTAAACATATTGTCTGGTCATCTCTTATCCGATGTGAGACCCTTAACAAATATACTATAGTAAATTGGGGTGGTGAGGCCACATAACTCCCTACCATCATGGTTCATCACCTTTTTTTTCATAACTATGCTATCTGGTTTCCTTCTTGTGATAATCTATATGTTTCCTTTGGGATCTTTGGAGAATCATTTGCATGGTATGCTATATTGTTATTCTATATTCTCATTTTCCTTTGTATAATGTAGAGTGCATGTTTGGATGGAGGTGAATTTAGTGAAACCAATGTAGCACTTTGATTTTGTTAACGTTCCAAATGTAAATTTTACTAAGATCATAATGTCATACCGTGATTCTGCCAATTAAACTCGGGGTCAATCCAAACATGTAGAGAATAAATTGGCATAAGAGTTCTTTGTTTTTGTTGCTTATGTTTTTCATCTTCTTCGTTCTGTTAGATCTTACTCCTGGGAAAAAACCACTGGATTGGAGTACAAGAATGAGAATAGTTGCTGGTGTAGCTAAAGGTTTAGAGTATTTGCATTATAAAATGAAGCCTCCTGTCATATACCGTGACCTCAAATGCTCCAACATTTTGTTAGGCTACGATTATCATCCCAAGTTATCTGATTTTGGATTGGCAAAAGTAGGTCCGATCGGTGATAAGATTCATGTTTCAACAAGAGTTATGGGAACATATGGCTACTGTGCTCCAGAGTACAGAATGACAGGTCAATTAACATTCAATTCTGACATTTATAGCTTTGGAATTGCTCTTTTGGAGCTCATCACAGGCAGAAAGGCCTTCGACGATAGTAAACCTTTAACAGGTTAGTTACCACTAGCACTCAATTATTGATGAAATTCTGGATTATGTTGCTTGCCTAGAAATTGAGCTTGAATGAAAAGTTGTAGCAGGTACGTGTATTGAATTGACGCAGATGACCACCATGATTGACCATTTAACCTGAAATCTAATTTGAATGAAAATTTGTAGGAGGCTAAAAATGTGAAAAGGTTGAATCTATAGTTGAACTGTGTAAACAATGGCTCGTAGAAAGAAAAAAGTATGTCTCATTTGCAAACATAGGAAATCATTTCAGACAGATGAAGAACAATGGAGTATCACTCATGACTGTGATTTCTTTGATTAAATATAGATAAATATGTGCATAAAAGATTACAAGATTTTGTATTACTTTTAAAAGAAGGTAACAATTAGGAAATGGATTGATGTACTCATTCTCGTTCATATGTACTACTATAGTTGGGTTTGAATTGATTGATTTTATTTAGATAAGTTCTATGTAATTTAATTTTAATTTGCAAGCTAAATCTTGATGCCCTCTTGTTTACCAATTAGCATGTTTCTATATTTTTTCTACTAATTAATTTATGTAAATTTTAATTTTTGTTTTAAAGATTTTAAATTTGAAAGAAATTAATAAGTATACATAGTTCATGCATCCCCATCAAGCTATTTTTCAACTAATCATTTCTACTTTGGCTTGGTGCTCGCTGGTTATAAAAGGTAGTCATTTATGATTTTTTTTCTTTTGGTTTCAACTTTGAATTTTTTTTTTTTTTTTGCACAATCATCAAATGGTCAATCAAAGTTTATAAATTATAATAATATAGTGCGAGAAATGTTAATAATGGAGCTTGAATCACTACAAGAAGGTTGGTTCTATTACGCAACATATAAATAATCATGAAAAAGCTCTTTGAACCTTGAGATTTCTTTAACACTTGTTATAGAATAGTTTCAAAGAGAAAATTCTGATATGATTTTATTTATAGGGCATAAATATATATACAACTTCTCTTCCTAATGTCTCTCCTTAATAACAGGAGGCCTTAAAACTAAAAATTAAATCACATCTATACAAATCAATTCATACCAAAAATATCTCTTTCTAGGATAACAATAGTTGACTTATTTTAACACCCCCTTCAAGTTGGTGGGCGGATGTCACCCATTCCCAACTTGAGTAGAGATTCGTTAAACACCTTGTTTGTTACTCCTTTAGTGAGCATATCAACTAATTGTTTTTGAACAATAACATATCAGCTAATTGTTGCTCAGACCTTACAAACAGAAAAACAATTGTCCCAACTTAAAGTTTCTCCTTGATGAAATGTCTATCAATTTCAACATGTTTTGTCTGATCACGTTGGACAGGATTATGAGAAATCTCTATGCCATATGTATTATCACAATACAAACTCATAGCTTCTTTTGGCTCAAAGCCCAAGTCTGACAATACACTTTTTACCCATACAGTTCACACATTCCAAGAGCCATATTTAATAGTCCGTTTTTAATTAGAATTATTTTAATTATTCATTATATGCGTTTATATGTGTTTATGTGTGATTATTTGTCTTTGTGTGTATTTGATTTGGAATTAGTGGATTTTTAGCCTATAATGGTATTTTAAACTAAGGGGTATATTGGTTATTTGGCAAGTAATGGTAAATTAGTCATTTTATTAAGAAGGTTATTTTTGACGTTTTAGTGAGAATAGTTATTTATTTTTACTAAGTTAGAGGTAACTAGCGGTAATTATTTAAGATGGTAATAATTAGACGTTTTACTAAGTTAAATGAGTGGAAACATTTCTAATTAGATGGTGAGTGTTTTAGGCCCAATATGAGGGGATTTAACCTAGCACAATTAAGAGGTAACAATATAAGCTTAACATGAGTATAAACTAGGTTAAATCATTCACTATTTCATTTAACAAACTTAGATAGGTAGAGAGAGAAAAAAAAAGAAGAATAGAGAAAGAAGAGGAAAGAACTTGAAGAAGGGGAAAAAGGTTGAGCTAGGAGCTAGATGGGAGATTGAAGCCTAAGCTAGAAGAAATTGAAGTTTTAGGTAAGGGGATAGATCCTTTCCATCAAATAAGCTAGAATTATCATTTTTCACTTTTGGGTCATAGTCACTATTGTACGAATTATGATTCTTATGATTTTGAATGATTATTTTCGTGCTCATGATTATATGACAAGTTTGAATATGTGAAATGTGTTGAAACCTTGTTGTGGGTGCTTAAATTTCATGTTTTGATTATGTTGAAATGTTAACTTTGATGTTTTAGCTTAAAATGATGAAAAATGATGTTGTTGTTGTTGATTGTTGATGAATTCATGAATTTATGCTTGGAATGTTGTTGGGTTATGGTGTTGATGCTAATTCATGCCTTGGGTATTGATGTATGTGTTGTTGTGATTAAGTTGTTGTTGTTTGATGAGTTTTTGTGAAAATGGGCCATGAATGGAAAAGTTTGATTTTGATGAATTAGAATGAAATGATAATGTTGTTGTGATGAATTAACATGAATGGGGAACAAGTCCTATTTCGATAGTGCCTTATCAGTTTGGCGAGCAGAATAAGCAGTTGGAAGAGGTTTTGGAGAAGCAGTTTATCAGGTCGAGTGTTTTGTCGCGGGAAGCACCATTGTTGTTAGTTAAGAAGAAGGATGGTAGTATGAAGTTGTGTGTGGATTTTCGGCAGTTGAATAAGGTGACGTTTAAGAATCGGTATACTCTCCTGAGGATTGATGATATTATGGATCAGTTGGTTGGTATGAAAATGTTTAGTAAGATTGATTTAAGATCCAGATATCACCATATACGAGTGAAGGCGAAGGATATTTCCAAGACTGCATTCCGAATGAGATATGGACACTATGAATATTCTGTGATGCCATTTAGTGTGACTGATCCGCCTGGTGTATATGAATAGAATCTTCCATCCTTATTTGGATCAGTCTGTGGTTGTGTTTATAGACGATATCTTGGTGTTTTCGAAGTCAGAGGAGGAGCATGCTGAGCGTTTAAGAGTGGTGTTTCACACTTTGAAGGAGAAGAAGTTGTATGCTAAGTTGTCAAAGTGTGAGTTTTGGTTGCGTCAAGTGAGTTTCCTTGGTCATGTGATTTCGAAGGGTGGTTAAACGGTGGATTCATCTAAGGTTGATGCAGGGTTGCAGTGGGAGACTCTGAAGTCTGTTTTTGAGATCGGAAGATTTATTGGTTTGGCGAGTTATTATCGGAGGTTCATTGAAGGATTTGCTAAGTTGGCTTTACCGTTGACGCAGTTGACTCGGAAGGGAAAAGCATTTGTTTGGGATTGTAATTGTGAAGAGAGTTTTCAAGAATTGAAGAAGAGGTTTTCTTCAGCGCCAATGTTGATTTTGCCAAATCCTAAGGAACCTTTTGTTGCGTATTATGATGCTTTTAAAATAGGTCTAGGAGGTGCGTTGATGCAGAATCGTCAGGTTGTAGCTTATGCATCGAGGCAGATGAAAGTGCATGAGAAGAATTATCCGACTCATGATTAGGAATTGGCGGCAGTTGTGTTTGTATTGAAGATTCGCAGCACTACTTGTATGGTTCTAAGTTTGAAGTGCTTAGTGATCACAAGAGTGTGAAGTATTTGTTTGACTAGAATGAGTTGAATATGAGGCAGAGAAGGTGGTTGGAATTTCTTAAGGATTATGATTTTCAGTTAAGTTATCATCCAGGAAAGGCGAATGTGGTAGCAGATGCTTTGAGTAGGAATTCGCTGCATATGTCCGCATTAATGGTGAAAGAGTTGGAGTTGATCGAGCAGTTTTGGGACTTGAGTTTGGTAAGTGAGCTTACGCCAAGTGGTGTGAAGTTGGGAATGTTGAAGCTGACAAGTAACATTTTGGAAGAGATCAAGGACGAAGGTCAGAAAGAGGATTTGGAACTTGTGGATCGTGTGGTGTTGGTCAATCAAGGTAAAGGAGCAGACTTCATATTGGATGAGAATGGTGTTTTGTTATTTCGAGATCGAATTTGTGTATCGGATGTACCTGAGCTTAAGAAGTGGATTTTGGAAGAGGGTCATGTGATTAGTCTGAGTAATCATCCTGGAATGAAAAATGATATAGCGGAGTTTGTGTACGCTTGTTTGATTTGTCAGAAGACTAATATTGAACATTGGAAGCCGTTAGGATTGATGCAACCGTTGTTTGAGCTTGAGCAGAAGTGGGATAGTATATCTATGGATTTTGTTGGAGCGTTACCAAAGAATGTGAAAGGAAGTGATACTATTCAGGTGATTGTAGATTGGTTGACGAAGTCGGCACATTTTATTCCTATCAAGACTGCTATGTCTATGGCGAGGTTGGCGGAGATCTACATTGAACAGGTTTACTTCGAAGTTTTGGGAGAGTCTGCAAGCAACTTTGGAAACTAAGTTGAAGTTGAGTTCTTCTTATCATCCTCAGACTGATCGTCAGACCGATAGGACTATTTAATAATTGGAAGATTTGTTGAGAGTTGTGTTTTGGGACAAGGTGTAAGTTGGGTCGAATGTTTACCGTTGATTGAGTTTACTTACAACAACAGTTTCTATTCTAGTATTCGTATGACACCGTTTGAGGCTTTGTATGGATGGAGGTATATGACTCCGTTATATTTTTATGAACTAGGGGAAAGTGTTTTGTTAGGACCGAAAGTGGGGCAAGAGACTACGGAGAAGATTAAGATGATTTAGGAAAAGATGAAAACGTCTCAGAGTAGGCAGAAAATTTATCATGATAAAAGGAGGAAGAATATTGAGTTTCAAATTGGAGATCATGCGTGTTTGAGAGTAAATCTTGTAACTGGTGTTAGACGTGCTTTGAAGTGTATAAAGTTGACACCGTGTTTTGTTGGACTGTTTGAGATTATTGAAAAGGTTGGAGTTGTAGCGTATCGAATTGCATTACCGCCGTCGTTATCGAATCTTCATGATGTGTTTCATGTATCTCAGTTGAGGAAATATGTGTATGATCTATCTCACGTGATTCTGAAGGTGAGAAAAACACAAGAAGGGGGGGTTGAATTGTGTTTTTCAAAAATTCTTCGTTTCTCCTAAAAACTGAACACACTGATCAGAAGCTAAGTGAGACAGCTTCTGAAGTGATAATCAGAATCTAAATGCAGCGGAAAAAACAGAGAGAGAGAAGAAGAACAACACAAAGCAATTATACTGGTTCCTTCCACAATCCGGAAGTAGTCCAGTCTCCCTTGCACTTCCAAGGAGATTTCACTATGAGTAATATCTGATTACAAATGCTCAAGCACACAAGCAAGAGACTTCCTTTGCTCAAGCACACAAGCTAGAGACTTCCTTTGCTCAAGAACACAATCAAGAGACTTCCTGCTCAAGCACAACTGCAAGAGACTTCCTAACTAAACAAAATTACACAGAAAATTGTTTAAGATTGAACACTTGATATACAATCAGAGGTGCTCACAATACAAATCAGATACAGACTCAATGGACTTAAGAATTTCTAAGATATGACTTTGAGACACAGAAATTCTAAGTGAATGCAGAACAATTTCAGCAGAGGTTTGGTACTTGTGAAAATCTTGTGAGTCTTTCGTTCAGCGTTCTTGCATTACCAAATCTCTAGGTCTTCACTCCTTTATATAGAGGTGTGAAAGAGACGTTGTGAAATTGCCAGCACAACAAAGAGTCGTTGTTGAAGCTTGATCTTTCACCAATGATCTTTTGCCTGATTTGGTTGTTGTCCTATGAAGAACCAATTTGAAATCCATTCCTTATCCAAAGGAACATATATGCAGGCGAGACCGTATTCTGGAGCTGTTTTCTTGTCTTGTAGCGTGGACACAAAACAGAGTGGTGGAGAACGTGGTTGTACAATTCGTACAAAGTACAATGTCAACGCTTTCGTCCAAATTGCAAGCACAAGCCTTCAAACACCTTTGAAATGACCGTTGCAATGTTCCACTAATTTTCTGCTATGTTTTCGAATCCAATAGACAGCTTTTGCAATGTAGATCCTTCAATCTTTGAATGTTTTGCAAATCCAGTTGATCTTCAGCTTCTGGTGAAATGACTTCTGATGAGGCAGCTTCTGATGAAGCAACTTCTGCAGCTTCTGATGGTGCAGCTTCTGATGATGTGGCTTCTGGACCTCTTGTCTTCAGAAGCACTATTCTTCAGGAGCAGCTTTACTTCAGGAGCGGTATTTCTTCAGGAGCAGTTTTGCCTTCAGAATCATCTAAGCTTCATTTCCTTTGCTCTTTATTTGCTCATTCAGAACCAATGATGATGTAACTTTATAATTATGGTCCTGTACACTTGAACAAATATTAGCTAGTCCAATTTACAATTTTTAATACCTTGTTATCATCAAAACTCTTTAAGGTTCATTGTTAAACACATTTTGTTCCAACAATCTCCCCCGTTTTGATGATGACAAACAAAAGTATTTAAAATTGATCAATTGTTGTTAATCTAATTAACAAGTTGACTTTGGGGTTCTGAGGTTTGTAAGCTCAGAGTCTGAGGTTTGTAAGCTCAAACTCCCCCTGAGTCTGATAGTCTTTAAGGTGAGGTTTGTAAGCTCCCCCTAAGTTCTATCCAGGTTAATTAAATTCATTTTTCGCACAATAAAAATATCAGAGCTTTAAAAAAAAATTGAATCATTGAAAGAATTAACTTATAGATAAGAAGAATGGTTCAATTAATTTTACTTGAATTTTGATACTTCTTCGTTCGTTCATAGCTTATACCAATAAGGTAAAAAAATGATAGAAGTTTTTCAAAAATTTCAAATGCCATTAATGGGGCTCAGAGCCTTTAAATACTTGTCACATATACTCCCCCTTTTGTCATTATCAAAAAAAATAATAATAATAAAAAAAACATAAAAGACAAAAAGATTTGAGAAAAACTCAAACAGGAGAGAGTATACAAGAAATTAATTAATTCAATCAGATCAAAATATATGAGCATGAATATCCAATTATCAGAAGCAGCTAAGCAGTCAGAAGCAGTAAGCATTCAGAAGCATAAAAATAAAACAAGATGGTTTCAGAAGCAAGGACTAAGAATTTTAAAACAAACAACAAACAAAAATAACACAAAGGTGTGCAACTAAGGGTTGGTTTGTTGTTGTTTCTTCATCTCCTCCATTTCTTCAATTTTCTTTTGCAACAGTTCTTCAAGCTGTTGTTGCCTCTGGAGAAGAGCCTGTTCCCTTTCTCTAGCCTCTTGCTGCTGCTGTGCCATCTGTTTCTTCAGAAGCTTACACAACCTTGCTTCTCTGGTCAAGTAATCCGTTTCTAAGAAGAAAGGCTGGTTTGCCAGGAGCAGTGTAGAACTTCGTACTCTGAGACTCTGATTCAAATGCTCCATTAGCCTTCTGACTGAAGCTTGCTTGACTCTGATGCATTTAGCCTTGATATCTTCAATAAGCTCAGCTGCCCGGTTCTGAAGAGATGCCCAGGAGTCTTCATATGCACTTGTGAGATCAATTGTCCTTCTTTGATCCACCAGATTATGCATCTGACTCAGGATTGTGAGAAGCTCAACATTGATATATCCAGATTCCAGGATGTTTGTGGGTGGTTGTTCAAGGGTTTCAAGATCAGAATCACTGATTTCCAAATCTTGAACAGGGTTAGGAACTGGAATGGTAAAGTGTGTTTGTGTGTTTGAAGATGAAGGCTGGTCAGAAGCAATGTGTGTGGTAGAGGTTGAGGCTTGAACATTGACTTGAGAGATGTCAACATCCATAGGAGTTGGTGCTGGGGAGTGTTCAATTTCAGTTGGTGGTTGTTGTGGTGAAGTTGATGTTTGAGTGTTGAGTTGGGGGTCAATGGTAGCTATTGGTGATTGTGGGGGTGTTGTGGGTTTATGTGGTTCAGGTGTGTGTTGATGGGGGTTTTCTGAAACAACATTTTCAGAAGCAGCTGCTTCTGGAGTTGTTTCAGAGGCCTTTTCTGAGGTAGACTCAACATTTTCTGGAGGAATCATGTTGAGAGGTTGAATGTTAAGGGGTTGAGGGTTAAGGCGAAAGATATTATTGATGACTCTATCTCTCTGCACAGCCAATTCAGTCAACTTCTCATTGATTATATGACCAACTGGTTCATAAGTGTTTGACTGAGATGGTTTTGTGTTGGTATTGGTTGATGTTGACTGGCGTTTTACTGGTTTTCTAACAAGTTGAGCCAAGGGTATATCATCATCAGAATCTGAAGATGATGATGAGGATTTTGAAGAAGGTGAAGGAGAGTCACTGGATATCTCATGTACTACAGGTTCTGAGTGTGTGAAAATATTACCTGTAGTAGAGGGTTTTGAGCAATCATCTTTAGTAGTGTCAGGAATTTTAAGAAGTTGTGATGCTTCTATTATTACCCTCTCTTGAAGCTCAGAAGCAATCTCCATAGCTTTTCCAATAGCTTCTGACACATTAGTAGCAGCTTCAGTCTTCTTAGAAACATGAGGAAAGTTCTTGGTTCTCCTTACTGCTTGCTTTCTTTTCTTCTTTGGTATAGCAGGTTGATCAAGAGTAATGCCAACATCCATGATCATCCTGGAATCCATGTCTTTAATGGCTTCTTCAATTGAAGGTACTGATGAACTACCAATCTTGAGCTTGTCAGTAGCAACTTTTGCCTTTTTAGCAAATTGTTCAACCTCTAGATATTGCTCTGCAGTCATCTTCCTTTTTGACTTTCTGCCTCTGGCTCGTGGCAGAGCACCACCATACATTTCCTCTGGAATATCTTCCAATCTGATTCTCTCATTGGTTGCCTCAAAATGTTCCTTGATATAGTACATCTGCACTTCAAT
This sequence comes from Medicago sativa, assembly GCF_051527215.1. Classification (NCBI taxonomy): domain Eukaryota; kingdom Viridiplantae; phylum Streptophyta; class Magnoliopsida; order Fabales; family Fabaceae; genus Medicago; species Medicago sativa. Next base: position 30,201,566 of record NC_140755.1, on the reverse strand, counting down.
GGGATCCTTCTTGCAGATGGGTGGAAAGTCCTTCATAAGATCAGACTTAACAAGTGATTCACTCAAATCTGTATGAAGCTTGGTGACAGCAGGGATCAACTTCATATTCTTGAGGGTTTGTGCATTAATGAACTTTCCAGTTTTAGTATCAAGCAGCTCATCTGTGAAGGCTTCAGCACTGCTTAGCTTGTCCAAGACTCCTCCTTGATAGAATATTTCTGACAAGAGTCTTCCATAAGGTACCCAGGTTCTATTCTGCAGCTGACTCTGTTTCAGACACTCTATCAAGTATTTGAACATATATTTTGGCACGTTCACTTTCTCCTTCTTAATGAAGTGTTGAAGAAAGACCTTTTGTGCCAAATTGGGTTTCTCACTACCACCACATGGAAGTAAGTCCTCATTCTGAATCTTCAGAAGCAGCTTCTTATCCATGCTTAGATCAGCATACTTTCCTGCTTGCGTTGAGTTGTACAGGGCCAAGTTTACTTTCTCTTTCCAGAGGCGTTCTTCAGCTGTATTTGAGAGATCAATTCCAGAGTATTTTCCAGAGGCCTCTCTACAGAGTACAGCTTCTATCTGCCATTCCGCAATTCTCACTGGAATACCACAAATACTTGACCTGATTTCAATACCTGTAAATGGCTCAAGTCTCATTTCTTCTCTGTTCTTCCCTTCCAGTTCGGGATAAATCAACACCATCTGACTTTCTTCAGTTATAGACGCAGCTTTGTCATAAACCTTAGCCCTCACCCAGAAGTGTCTTACCAATGCTTCGTATGTTGGTCCATTCAACATCTTGAAGTAATGCATAAGTTCCTGCTTTTCATAGTAGCTTCTGATCCAACACTCATGGAAGGCGAGTGATTCAAAATCCACCGGATTTTCTATTTGAACCTGTAGTTCCCATTCTTCCAATTTCATGCTGCTTCCTTTGTAGTCAAATTCAGGGACCATCCGTGAAGTAGATACTGAAACTTCTCGTTGCGAGCTTGATGATGCCATTTGATGATGATTAACGAAGATTTGAAGAAGATGAAGATTTTAGGGTTCTAAGGTTGAGAGAATGCGCTTACTTCGCAAGAGGTTTGAGAGCAAAAGTGTTTGTTGTGAGTGAGTAGTGTGTGAATTGTCAAAGTGTTAAAAGTAAAACGATTGCAATTCAAAAGAGACAAACAAACATAACATTAATGACAAAATTGGGGGCGCGTGAAAAGTACTTTCAAAGCTTTTAAATCATCATTGCCCTTTTAGTTATACACCAACACATACAGGCCACGTAAGAAGTTCACAGAGTAACTACCAAGTTAGTGGGCCAGAAGTTAATTTTTAAAAGGTAACTTCCAACGTTTCCACTAATTCAACTATTCAGAAGCAACAAATCCAGCTTCTGGACTTCAGATGCTGACGTCATCATCAGAAGCGAGTTTTCCTCAGAACCTCAATAAAGAGCTTCTGATGGACTACCGCTTCTGAACTGACTTCAGAACCTGAAACCCTATTCAGGAGCAAGCAAGCATTTAATCAGATACAAAGTGCATGTTCAAATTTTTCTTTATAAAATCAAATCTTTCAACAGTTAAAGGCTTAGTAAATATATCAGCCCATTGATTTTCAGTATCAATGAATTGTATATCTAAAATTCCTTTTTGAACATAATCTCTGATAAAATGGTGTTTGATTTCAATGTGCTTAGCTCTTGAATGCAAAATTGGATTTTTAGACAAACAAATAGCAGCAGTATTATCACAATAAATGGGAATACTGTTAGCAGTTATCTGATAATCTTCCAACTGATGTTTCATCCAGAGTAGTTGTGTACAACAACTTGCAGCCGAAATGTATTCTGCTTCTGCTGTAGACATAGCAATAGTTGTTTGTCTTTTGCTAGCCCAGGATATAAGATTATCACCCAGAAATTGACAATTGCCACTGGTTGACTTTCTTTCAATCCTATCACCAGCATAATCAGCATCACAGAATCCAATTAGCTTATAATCTAAGGATTTCCTATAAAGGAGTCCAAGATTAGTTGTTCCTTTCAAATACCTGAAGATTCTCTTGACAGCAGTCATATGAGATTCTCTAGGATCTGATTGGAATCTTGCACACAAGCATACACTGAATAAAATATCTGGCCTAGATGCAGTGAGGTATAACAAAGAACCAATCATACCTCTATACAGCTTCTGATCTACTTTAGCTCCTTCATCTTTTTTGCTTAAGTTGCACGTAGGGTGCATTGGAGTGTTCATCACTTTACAATCTTCAAGTTTGAACTACTTCAGAAGCTCCTTTGTGTACTTTGATTGATGAACATAGACTCCATCTTTGCATTGATTGATTTGAATGCCAAGGAAGAACTTCAGCTCTCCCATCATGCTCATTTCAAATTCATCCTGCATTAACTCAGAAAATTCCTTGCAAAGAGATGCATTAGTAGAACCAAATATTATATCATCAACATATATTTGCACAACAAGAATATCTTTCCCAAGGGTCCTTCTGAAGAGAGTAGTATCAACCTGTCCTCTTTTAAAATCATTTTTGATTAAGAAATTACTTAGTCTATCATACCAAGCTCTGGGAGCTTGTTTCAAGCCATATAGTGATTTCTTCAGTTTAAAAACATGGTCAGGATATTTAATATCCTCAAATCCAGGAGGTTGCTTGACATACACTTCTTCTTCTATGACACCATTTAGAAATGCACTCTTGACATCCATTTGATATAATATTATGCCATGATTAACTGCATAGGAAAGAAGTAACCTGATTGCTTCCAATCTTGCAACTGGAGCAAACGTTTCAGTGTAAACAATGCCTTCTTGTTGACTATACCCTTGTGCAACAAGCCTGGCTTTGTTTCTTGTTACTTCACCTTGCTCATTCAGCTTGTTTCTGAATACCCATTTTGTTCCAATAATGTTCTTGTGCTGAGGTTTGGGTACCAGATCCCACACATCATTTCTTTGAAATTGATTCAACTCTTCTTGCATAGCTAGGATCCATCCATCATCTGAAAGTGCTTCATCAACTGTTGTAGGTTCAATCATTGAGATTAGTCCAATCATTGACTCTTCTTGTCTGAAATGTGATCTTGTTCTTCTTGGACTATCTTTGTTTCCAATGATTAGCTCCTCAGGATGTGAAGACTTGTGTTTGAATGTGTTTCTAGGAGGATCTTCTTGATGTGAGCCATCTTGTGCTTCATCAGAAGCAGTTTCATCTTGCACTTCTGATGTGAGTTCAGCTTCTGGACTTTCTTCAGATTCAGCTATCTGATCAGGTTCTGGAGTAGCTTCAGGAACCTGTATCTCTGCAGAACTTTCACCTTGCTTTGAAGTTTTATCTTCAAGCTCCTTGTCATCAAATTTAACGTGCATAGATTCTTCAACACAAAGTGTTTCTGAATTATACACTCTGTATGCCTTTGACCTTTCAGAGTAACCTAAAAAGATTCCTCTTTGGGCCTTGGCATCAAATTTCTTTAGGTAGAGCTTGTTGTTCATAATGTAACATGTACATCCAAATTGATGAAAGTAAGAGATATTGGGTTTTCTTCCTTTAAAGAGTTCATATGCTGTTTTCTCCAAAATAGGTCTAATATAGATCCTGTTTTGAACATAGCATGCTGTATTCACTGCTTCTGCCCAAAAATGTTTTGGTAAATTGTTTTCATGAATCATGGTTCTGGCCATTTCTTGTAAAGTTCTATTCTTTCTCTCTACAACCCCCTTTTGTTGTGGTGTTCTAAGAGAAGAGAATTCATGGAAAATTCCATGTTTTTCACAAAAAGCTTCAAATGGCTCATTTTCAAATTCTCCACCATGATCACTTCTGATTTTCAAAATTTTTGATTCTTTTTCAGATTGAATTTGAGTGCAGAAGCTACTGAATACATCACACGCAACATCTTTACTCTTTATGAATTTCACCCCAAGTCCATCTGCTGTAATCATCAACAATGACTAATCCATATCTACTTCCATATAAGGATGCAGTACTCACTGGTCCAAATAAATCAATATGGAGTAATTCTAAAGGTCTTGAGGTTGAAACAATGTCTTTGGTTTTAAAAGATGATTTCACAATTTTCCCTCTCTGACATGCACCACAGAGTGCATCTGAATGATAGTCAATGTCTGGTAGCCCTTTCATCAGTTGTAACTTACTAAGCTTAGAGATTAACCTCCAGTTAGCATGTCCCAACCTTCTGTGCCACATCCATTTCTTATCATTCACTGATAGTAGGCAAATCACCTTCTGATCAGCCAGTTCAGAAAAATTGATTTTATAGACATTGTCAACTCTCTTTCCCTTGAACACAATTTATTTGTCTTCCTTGTTGATTACTGTACAGTTGGGTTTTTCAAAAAGCACATCATAACCATTATCACAAAATTGACTAATGCTCAAAAGGTTATGTTCAAGACCATCTACCAACCATACATTATTAATTGAGGTAGAGGAATTACCAATAGTTCCTGTACCTATGATCTTGCCTGACTGGTTGCCTCCAAATTTCACATTTCCTCCCTCTTTCATTGTTAGGCTGAGGAACATGGACTTGTCTCCTGTCATGTGTCTTGAGCAACCACTGTCTAGGTACCATGATCTTTGCTTTGGCACTGCTCTTAGACATACCTGCATCATTGACATTTTTAGATTTAGGTACCCATTGTTCTATGGGTCCTGGAAGGTTAGTACTTAAGGCTTTACTCTTCACTTCTTGTACCTTGTGCTGTGAGTTGGGTTGCTTCTGATTAACCATCACCTTAGGTTTTGGTACTTCAGAAGCAGTAACTGTCTTCTTCTGAAACTTAGACTTCAGAACCCCAGATTTTGGTTTCACCAGACTCTGAGGAATAGGTTCTGATCTTTTCAGGATCCTGACCTTTGAAGTCTTGGAATCAGATTTGATCATAGCCTTTGACTTAGAGTTCTTTGGCTTTGAAGTAATCTTAGCCTTAGGACTAGAAGCTTCAGGTTCTGATTGAACAACAGTTTCCAACTCAGCCCCTTCTGGTACAAAGAATGTTTTCAGACCTTCCTTGATGCATTCACAACAAGATTTTAGATTGGTTTTCTCAAGTTTCACTTCTGGAAAACCAATTCCTCTGCCATTGTTCTTGTAAATGCTATAAATCATAGAAGCTACTCTGCTTCTGTCAATGCCAGATATAATAAAATCTTCAAGAGCAATTTCATGGTTACTTAAAGGTTTTTCATTACACTTTTCTTGTAGCTTCTGACATAAGAACCTGAGCTGATCTTCATATGTTTTACACATGAAGTCAAAGCCCCTAAGTCCTTGTTCAGAAGCTTTCAGATCCAATAGAGTTGATTTTTGCTGTTGTACCAAATCAGCATATTTTTCTTTTAAATCCTTCAACTCATTGGTTCTTACTTCAAAATGTGTAAGAAGTTCTTTAAGAGACTCAACAAGTTCATCTCTGGGAATTTTGGAATATACCTCGTTTTCATCTTCTGAGTCTGAATCTGATCCAGCTTCTGAAGTTGCTGTTGCTACCAACCCAACAGCTACCTTTGCATCTTCATCAGCTTCCTCTTTATCAGATCCAGATTCACTACCCAAATCATCCCAGGTTGCCATTAAACTCTGCTTAATCTGCTTCTTGAGTTTGCTTGGTTTGAATGTAGACCTCTTTGACTTATCCTTTGACTTTTCTCTTTGAAGATCAGGGCATTCAGCAATGAAGTGTCCAGGCTTCTTACAGTTGAAGCATCCCTTCTGATCTTCTTTCTTTGAGCTTCTGGAGTTACCCCTTCTGGAGAGAAACTTTCTATCCACAGCAGCTCCTTCTTCATCAAGGACTAAATCACCAACACCATCTTCCAGAATATCCCATAATTCTTCATCTAGGCTCATGATGTAACTGTAAAAATTGGTCTTCCACCAAGAGAACTCTTCAGCATCTCCATTGAACTTTGGAACTTTTCCAACACTGGTTTTCTTACTATCACTATAATCATGTGAGACATTTTTATAGCTAGTATCACTAGAACCAGAACCATTAGGAGGAGGAGTAGTCATGTTTTTCTCAGATCTTTGACTGTTGCACGGTTAAGTGTTACACAACAGACCAAGGCTCTAGATACCAATTGAAGATGAGAAAAACACAAGAAGGGGGGGTTGAATTGTGTTTTTCAAAAATTCTTCGTTTCTCCTAAAAACTGAACACACTGATCAGAAGCTAAGTGAGACAGCTTCTGAAGTGATAATCAGAATCTAAATGCAGCGGAAAAAACAGAGAGAGAGAGAAGAAGAACCACACAAAGCAATTATACTGGTTCCTTCCACAATCCGGAAGTAGTCCAGTCCCCCTTGCACTTCCAAGGAGATTTCACTATGAGTAATATCTGATTACAAATGCTCAAGCACACAAGCAAGAGACTTCCTTTGCTCAAGCACACAAGCTAGAGACTTCCTTTGCTCAAGAACACAATCAAGAGACTTCCTGCTCAAGCACAACTGCAAGAGACTTCCTAACTAAACAAAATTACACAGAAAATTGTTTAAGATTGAACACTTGATATACAATCAGAGGTGCTCACAATACAAATCAGATACAGACTCAATGGACTTAAGAATTTCTAAGATATGACTTTGAGACACAGAAATTCTAAGTGAATGCAGAACAATTTCAGCAGAGGTTTGGTACTTGTGAAAATCTTGTGAGTCTTTCGTTCAGCGTTCTTGCATTACCAAATCTCTAGGTCTTCACTCCTTTATATAGAGGTGTGAAAGAGACGTTGTGAAATTGCCAGCACACCAAAGAGTCGTTGTTGAAGCTTGATCTTTCACCAATGATCTTTTGCCTGATTTGGTTGTTGTCCTATGAAGAACCAATTTGAAATCCATTCCTTATCCAAAGGAACATATATGCAGGCGAGACCGTATTCTGGAGCTGTTTTCTTGTCTTGTAGCGTGGACACAAAACAGAGTGGTGGAGAACGTGGTTGTACACTTCGTACAAAGTACAATGTCAACGCTTTCGTCCAAATTGCAAGCACAAGCCTTCAAACACCTTTGAAATGACCGTTGCAATGTTCCACTAATTTTCTGCTATGTTTTCGAATCCAATAGACAGCTTTTGCAATGTAGATCCTTCAATCTTTGAATGTTTTGCAAATCCAGTTGATCTTCAGCTTCTGGTGAAATGACTTCTGATGAGGCAGCTTCTGATGAAGCAACTTCTGCAGCTTCTGATGGTGCAGCTTCTGATGATGTGGCTTCTGGACCTCTTGTCTTCAGAAGCACTATTCTTCAGGAGCAGCTTTACTTCAGGAGCGGTATTTCTTCAGGAGCAGCTTTGCCTTCAGAATCATCTAAGCTTCATTTCCTTTGCTCTTTATTTGCTCATTCAGAACCAATGATGATGTAACTTTATAATTATGGTCCTGTACACTTGAACAAATATTAGCTAGTCCAATTTACAATTTTTAATACCTTGTTATCATCAAAACTCTTTAAGGTTCATTGTTAAACACATTTTGTTCCAACAGATTCAATTGGATGATTTGGAAGTACGAGATAATTTGACCGTTGAGACTTGACCAGTTAGGATTGAAGATCATGAAGTTAACAGCTTAAGAGGAAAAGATATCATTTTGGTGAAAGTGATTTGATTTGGACCAACCAGTGAGAGCGCTACTTGGGAATCGGGGAGTAAAATGAAGGAGTCGTATCCAGAGTTGTTTTCTTCATTTAATTTTCAAGTGCGGAAATTCTTTTAAGTGGGGGAGAGTTGTAACAACCCACTTTTAGCTAGAACTATTTTAATTATTTATTATGTGTTTGTGTGTTTAAGTGTGCTTATTTGATTATGCGTATATTTGTGTTGGGATTAGTGAATTTTTAGCCTGGAAGGGTATTTTAGTCATTTTAAGACTAAGGGGTGTTTTGGTCATTTGGCGAGTAAGGGTAAACTAGTAGTTTTGTTGGGAAGGTTATTTTAGTGCTTTAGCAAGGATAGTTATTTTTACTAAGTTTCTAGTTAGTTGAGGTAATTATTTCGAGATAGTCATTATTCGATGTTTTAGTTAGGTAAGTAAGTAGTAACTTTTTAGAATTTATTAGTGAGAGTTTTAAGCCCATTATGGATTGTAATAACTAAGCCCGTTAAGGAGGAGTATGTATTCATAACTCTTAAGAGATTTAGGGTTAGAACACCTTTCACTACAATTGATAGAGTGGCTAGAGAGAGAAAGTGTGAAGATAGAGAGAAGAATATAAGAAGAAGAACTTGGAGGAGGGGAAAGCTAGAGCTAAGAAGCTAGAGATGAGATTGAAGCCTAAACTATAGCAATTGAAGGTTAAAGGTAAAGGGGATAGTTCTATTTCATTAAATAAGCTAGAAGTCTTCTTTTTCACTTTTGGGTCATAATCACTTTTGAACGAATTATAATTTTGATGAGTTTAAATGTTGAATTTCGTGCTCGTGATTATTTGATAAATTGGAGTATGTGAATTTTGTTGAAATCTTGTTGTGGGTAATTAAATTCCATGGTTTAACTATGTTGAAATGATAACTTTGAAGTTTTAGCTTAAATTGTTGAAAATGATGAGTTGTTGTTACTTAATGATGAATTCATGATGAATATGTGATAAATGTTGTTGGGTATATGTTGTGGATGTGAATTCGTGGATGTGAAGATGATATATGTGTTGTTGTGATTAAGTTTTTGTGTTTGATGAGTTTTTGTGAAAATGGGTCACAAATGGAGAAGTTTGATTTTGGTGAATTGGAGTGAATTGATGTTGTTGTGTTCAGTTAACATGAATGGATTTTTCTGTTTTGAATCAAAGGTTATGGGTATGGAGTTGTTTGAGAGAAAATTGGGTTTTTGTTTTAAAAGTTTTTTTAAGCACTTTTGTGAATAAGTCATTTTTGGGTGAATTTGATTAAGTTCTTTCGAGATGAAAAACCATGTTTTCAAGTGTAGTTTGAACGGTCTAAGTGTTTGGGACGCGTTGGCGAAAACGTAATTGAAAATGTAACACTCTGTTTTCCCAACATATAAATAATACATAAAAATCAGAGTATTCAACTTAAACTGGATGTCACACTTCTTTAAAAGATAAATATAGTAAAATTACTATTTATTTAAACATCTTTTATCAATAATTCAAATTACATCGTAGCGAAAAAAAACATTTCATCATTCAACAAAATGACACTACGGCCTCAACATAAACAATTTCTTAAAAATTCCATTTCAATGGTTCATCACCATAATTCATAGTAATACGTAACAAATGGAAAACAATGCAAATATCCCCATCCCGTTACGTATCAGAGCCACCCTAAGACAACGCGTGAGAGAGTCAACTCACATCAACAACTAATCCTGGTTATCTGCACGTTACCCACGTAGAGGCAACATTCAAACAGAAAGGGTGAGATTCACATTCAATAATAATAAGCATATAATTCATCAACAGAATTTAACAACATAAACAACAACAATTAAAAAATGTTAATGCTTCTCATAATTTCTCAATAACAACTCATTATTTATTTCAACAACTTGACGACACGACGACAACACCGACAACTCGACATCAACGACAATGCAACGACAACAACATCAACTTGACAATGCACTATGCATGTGGTACCAATCAGGGCATCAAGCCCCCAACTTATAGAGCATAGGCTCTCAACTTATAGAGCATAGGCTCTCAACATGGTATGAATGATCAAGCATTCAATAGGGCATCAAGCCCCCAACTTTATATGAATGATTATACATTCAACAAGGCATCAAGCCCCCAACTTTAATGATTATGCATGGACTCAGCAACAAATGCAACAACAACCAACAACTTCAACGACATCGACAACAACTTACAACTTTAACGACATTGACAACAACAACGACTTCGCATCATAATATCATAATTCATCAATCAAAGATATTCACGTCAAACCAAGTTAGATTCATCACAACATAGGTTAAATACTCTTAACCACCTTAATTGAACTCATAGTACACAAGCCTTGAAGTTGGGAGACAATCCATAAGTTTTGGTTTAACTTAGAAATAGTTATGCTGAATTTTCATAAAGTTTTACTAAGACTCACTTGGAGTATTTTCATCATAACTCAAAATCTAAAAATCATTTTTGAGCCAACCAAAGCCATTGGAAAGCTAACAAAATTATCTAGAACTTTCATGTTTACACCAAAGGCCAATTCAAAACAGAAATGGGTGAAAAGCACAAAAACTCCGCGAAAACCAAAGTCCTGACAGCACGCAGACGAAGGCACAACAAAGCAGTCACCCATAAGGGCTGTCTTGCTGCACCCAGGCGTGGCAATCTGCACCCAGGCGTGGGCAGGCAGTAGCCAGTGACCTGCGCTGCAGTTCTGTGCAGTCCCCTTTTTGCCTACGCGCTCTATTCAATAAATCCTATCATATTTTACTGAAAAATAATATGTTCAAATCTCCAAAATAGCTTATCCCAGAATCACTTATTTCCCAAAAACACTTAAAATCACTTTTACCCAAAATCCCAAATTTGAATCCCCTAAGCCCAAATTTGGTCCCAAAGTTTGTATAAACGTTTCTAAACATGAAATGACACTCAATCCATATGAAACTTGAACCAAAACATCCTTTCAACAAAAATCACCATTTGACCCATTTTTCATGAAAACCTTCAAGAACAACACAAATTCATAGCAAGCTCTATGATTATGATTACCCATGGCATCAATCATCAACAACAACGTCTCATAACAACAACAACAGCAGTTAATCATGAATTCATTGAATTATCTACTTTTTCAACAATCAATTCCAAATCAAAACCTAAGTCCCAAATTCACAAATTCACAAACAACAACATGCTAAACTCAATTTCAGAATTATACAGCCTAAAATTAGAGAAAGTTAATCCCACCCTTACCTTAGATTGGTTGATTACAAGGTTCTACAAGCTTTCTCTTCTCTTCTCTTGGTTCCTCCCTTTTCTCCCAAAAACTTTTTTTTCGTGAAAAACTCTCTGACTCTTAGTTTTTCCTATTCTTATTTCCTTAACCAATTCTCTTAATTCTACTTAATTCCAATAAACTCCTCTAAATTCTAATTCAGCCCTTCAAGTCTATTTATTCTATTTTTAATCATATTCTACTAAATAATAAAATAAATCCATTTAACAAAATAACAACATACCACATAATCAATTAAATCATATAATTAGACTCTAAACCCAATAAAATAATTAAATAGATAAATAGGGTGTTATAGAAAACGGATCGAAAATCAGAATCCTATGTTCGAAAACGCAAAATGTAAAATCAGAAAAATTGCACCTGATAAGGTGGCACGACCGTGCGCCAATGTTGCACGGTCGTGCATGTTTTCACATGATTGGGTAGCACGGCTATGTGCCCTGTTGGCATGGTCGTGCCAACCCCTCTGTTCAAGGAAACCCCGATTTTTCACTTTTTAGCGGTATTCTAAGTATGCCAATGGATCCAAACACATAATCCTAATGTATTGATGTATAATTGGACATCTAGGAGTGCTTAAACATAGGTGTTCATTAGGATTGAAATTGGCTTTGAAAACAAGTTAAAAACGAGACGAACTTTGAGTTTTTTAGAAAATTAAGTAACCTTGTTAAACCAAAATGCTATAATTGATTAACTAAGATGTTAGGTGATTTGGAGGGACGTTTTTGACGTTGTGAAGAACATGAAACCCCTATTTTGTTGAGAAATTTGAAAATAGTCGATTTTGTGAAAATAGACGAACTTGGTCAAAAACGAGGTTTCATGATCGGATAACTTGCAAATGGCTTTGTATTCACAATAATTGGATAGAATAAGAATGAATAAATGATGATTGGGTTTTTAATATGATGAATGTCATGATGTGGTAAGTTGTCTGTCTTTTATGCAAAATGTGATTGTGAAACGTTATTGTTCTTCGAGATGATAATTGTTGATGATGATTTCTTTGGTGATTTTAAATTGATGAATTGATGATGACTTTGTTGAATTGTGACTTGTTTATTGTATAGATGTAAATACTTAATAATGCAAATGTTGGTGAAAAACATAATTGGTGGTGATTATTATGTTAATTGGTGAGTTGTGCATTGTCGGGTCTTTACTTGAAGTTCATGCATTCATAGTCATGTTAAGGTGTTTTGAAGATGGTTATTGGTGATGTTTATTACATAGCTTCAGCAGAACGTAATTTGTGGTGTTTATTACGTTAGTGGATTCAATACGGTAAAATTATCTCCGAAATCCAATTGGTACCACATGCATCTATAGAAGATTCTAGAACATTGCATGCATTTGATAATTGGTGAATAACGTCATACTTGATTATGTGAATTTGTGATTATGTGCATCAGTGAAATTGTTGTGTATTTGGTGAACATGTGTAAAAGGTGAATTTGCACATGTTGTTTTATTATGCTTGTATGCTTGATGATTATTGTCGATATGGAATTCATTGTGAATGATTTAATTAAGTGTTTAATTGATCATTGAAAATGAATATGTTGATTTACCTTCATTTGATTATATATTATTTGTGGAATATAAACTAACCCCTAGTGGTCATTTGGTCGACCGCCTACCTTATTCGTATGAATGGGTAGACAACATGCAGGAGTGATTTGTGTTTGCTTGTGAGTATGCTTGAGGACTAGCTTTGGAGCTACCTCGTTTCCTTTATGCTTGGAGTCTAGATCTAGGCTCTGATTAGGTTGTCAGTCTTTTGTCATTTATTTTTCATGTCTTGATGAGATTTGTCACTCATTATGTTGAGATTTGAGATTATATTTGGTGAAGTATTATGATATATGTGACATGGCTATTTTGGATAAATCTGTGCAGTCCTAACATTCACAGAGGCCTGAGTGCCTGAAGATTCAAAGGTAGATGAAGACTGAGATGCAAAGGATTGAGTTAGATTAATGACACCTCATCTTCAAGAACATTTTTCTTGAACTTATCAAAAGTCGTTTCTCATGTGCAAGAAGGAGTGACTCTACTTCATCAATATGAATTATATCAAACATGCTTTCCGCAACAGAGATAACTGTGCTGAAATCTTGTGGTATCAGAAACAGTGTCACCTAGAGAATCTAGGTTATAAACAAGTTTTTGAATGTGAAGAAGGTTATCTGGTACCATACGATTCCCATGGCAAGTAGAACGCAGTTCAATGCGAAGTTGTCGTACCTTAGCACACATATGCTTGTGAAAGTGCGCAAGTTAAAGAGTGTTCATATTCAGGAAAAGATTTGGGTGGAATGAAATCGATTAGAATCACTTCCGTGACGCTCAGAAAAGGTGTAGGGATACGAGTCTCCGGCGAGGAGACGGCAGCAGAGTATGCTGAGACGACTTGGATCAAGAGGCTAATCTGATACCATGTAAAATCTCAAAGAATTCAATTGATCGATTAGATATTCTATTTTCATTGATCGATTAGAAACCGTAACAATCAGCTTTATATAGGAAGCTGTTGAAGGTTTACAGCATGTTGACCTCACACAAAACTGACTTGTGTCAGTCACTTGACGCATGTACAAAGTTGTTCAATGATAGTTGTTCATAGTTGTAATACCCTAATATATCTATTACAAAGGTGAACTAACTACTTCTCTTATACCTAGTGATGTCTTCAATATCATAAATATCATATATGAAGTCACCTTATCCTTTTAAACGACATACTCACAAAAGAGACTCTATTGAAATTTCATCGAAAATATTTAACTTAGCCTATTTAACTACTTTTAAAAAATGCCCCAAAATGAAAAATGTTTCATAAAATGTTATTAGGAAAAAAAATTCCTATCCATCATTTTGTTAAATTTAAGGTCTTTTTAATACTTAAAGTCATTAAGGAAAAAATATTTTCTTTAAACAAACTATTTTAAGAAAAATGATATTTTCGTCAACCTCATTAATGTTGTCTGAAAATCTCTCAACTAGTTAGTTTCACAGTATTTTGAGAAGTCTTCAAACATAAAATGTTATGAAAAATGTTTTTTTAAACTTGTGTTTTTAAGAATTATTTTTTTGTCAATTTATTAATATTTTTAAAATAAAATTCACACTAAACGAATTAATTAAATATATGTTTTTGGTCACTAAAAAAAATAATTTTTACCCTAAATTTAACCTATCCTTATGTTAGCCCCTTATAAAAGCGATCACTATCACTATTTTGTCAAAAGTGGAGTGGAACAGCGCCGCTGACGGATTGGACTATTTTGCTTCAAGACTGAAATTTACATAGAGTTGTAGAAGAGGTATTTCTCTATCCACCCATTCATCATTGATTCATAATAAAGTTTTTTCAACATATATTCCTTTATTATTGAATTGATTGTTATGATATGCAATTTAGGGTACGACGATTCTGCACAACTTCAATAAACTCAAATCAACATAATATATGCGACTAATCTCAAGTGGTTCATGTTTTTATGTCGATGATTTCATCTAATTTTTATTGGATTATTTTCACCTATTTAATCTTGTGTTGTTTTTTCCCCAGTAGATCTATGAGCGTCAAAACAAAAATGTATTCATGGACTATCATCAGAGGCATAATTGAAAGGAAGTCATCAATGTTATCTTATATTTCTACTCATTCTAGGAGGGGCTTAGATCTATTGTTCTTTTGGATAAGCTCCAATGTAATCTTCAACGAGTGTGATTTCTTTGATTAAATAAGGGTAGATCTGTAGCATCAAAGGTGAATAATCGTTTTCAAAGGTAATAAATACATAAATAATATATATTTACCCTAGTATATTCTACTACATTTAAATTTGAATTGATATCTTTTATTCTGATATATGAATAGTATGCAATTTTTATTTGAATTTGCATGTTATTCCATCCTCTTGACATCGTCCGACCAATGATTGGTAATGGTTTATTCCTTGCTACCCGGTGTGTATATTGTATTAAACTTAATCTATATTTATAATTATAACATTGAGAAAAAATTATAAGAATATTTAGTTCCCATTGGTATATTGCATAGAGAAGGATTTATCATTGAGAAAACAAATAACTTCTCTACTATGCTAGGATTTTTTTTTTGGTAGTGTCCGGGGTTCAAACCCCAGACCTTGCATATATTATGCATTGTCCTTACCAACTGAGCTAAGCTCACTGGGACTACTATGCTAGGATTTAATAGTATAGGAAATTGCCTATAGATATAAATAAAGACCTTGTTGTGAACCTCACCCACAACCTCAACTAAAACATTACACAGTCAAAGAGCCACAATCGTATTCTAGTTACCCCTCATCTCCACACAGAAGTAGAAGTAACTAGAATTTACACATTGAGGTGAGCATTGCCCCCACTTATAAACTTATTGTCAGACCATCTCATATCTGATGTGGGACTCTTAACAAATATACTATAATAAATTGGGATGGCGAGTCCACCTAACTCCCTACCATCATGGTTCATCACCTCTTTTTTTCATAACTATGATATCTGGTTTCCTTCTTGTGATCATATATATGTTTCTTATTATTGTATAAAAATCCTCATACATGAGCATGTTCAAGTCTCATACTCAATTACTTTTTATCTTATGTTTATTAGGAAGACTATGTGGATGGTGAGAGAATCAGTAGACTTGATTGCATACACATATATCACCTTGACTGAATCAAACAAATGATTGGCGCTAAAGAATGTCGGTCCAATAGCTATGCAGAATGCTCTAGAAATTGTTGGTAAAGATGAGGATGGAAGTGATACAGAATATTAATATTGCCTACAAACTTTCATTTGTTTTATCCTCCTGAAATTTTAAATGTAAGTGGGTTCTTATTCATAATTCCTCTTTAAAAATTATCATATTTTACTTTTGTAGTTGTATTTAAATTCTTCTTGTATAAAAGAGACATGTTATCCGAATGTTGAAGATCAAAGATATTAGTAAATATTTCCCCAAAGTTATTTTTCAACGCAAACTATTTTTCAACAATAATTTATTCCATATGTTTTCTTTTCACAGTGTATCTCTGATGGACACAAAAGACCAAGGTGACTGAAAGTTATAAATTCATCTTCGTTACATGAATCACAGCAAAATTAAGTGTTATTTGGCATAACACCCAAATCTTGTCAAGTTATTAGGGTTTGGTGCTAAGGGAGAGCAAAGGCTTTTAGTTTATGAGTACATGCCTTTGGGATCTTTAGAGAATCATTTGCATGATATGCTATATTGTTATCCTATATTCTCATGCTTTGTATAATGTAGAGTGCATGTTTGGATGGAGGTGAATTTAGTGAAACCAATGTAGCACTTTGATTTTGTTAATGTTCCAAAATGTTAATTTAACTAAGATCATAATGTCATACCGTGATTCTGCCAATTAAACTCAGGGTCAATCCAAACATGTAGAGAATAAATTGGCATAAGTGTTCTTTGTTTTTGTTGCTTATGTTTTTCGTCTTCTTCGTTCTGTTAGATTTTCCTCCCGGGAAAAAACCATTGGATTGGAATACAAGAATGAGAATAGCTGCTGGTGTAGCTAAAGGTTTGGACTATTTGCATGATAAAATGAAGCCATCTGTCATATTCTGTGACCTCAAATGCTCCAACATTTTGTTAGACTACGATTATCATCCCAAGTTATCTGATTTTGGCTTGGCAAAAGTAGATCCGATCGGAGATAAGACTCATGTTTCAACAAGAGTTATGGTAACATATGGCTGTGCTCCAGAGTACGGAATGACAGGTCAATTAACATTCAAGTCTGACATTTATAGCTTTGGAGTTGCTCTTTTGGAGCTCATCACAGGCAGAAAGGCCTTCGACGATAGTAAACCTTTAACAGGTTAGTTGCCACTAGCACTCAATTGTTGATGAAATTCTGGATTATGATGCTTTGACTTGAAATTGAGCTTGAATGAAAAGTTGTAGGTGTATTGAATTGACACAAATGACCACCATGATTGACCATTTGACCTGAAATCTAATTTGAATGAAAATTTGCAGGAGGCTAAAAATGCGAAAAGGCTGAATCTATGGTTGAATTGTGTAAACAATGGCTCGTAGAAAGAAAAAAGTATGTCTCATTTGCAAACAAAGGAAATCATTTCAGACAGATGAAGAACAATGGTGTATCACTCATGACTGTGATTTCTTTGATTAAATATAGATAAATATGTGCATAAAAGATTACAAGATTTTGTATTACTTTTAAAAGAAGGTAACAATTAGGAAATGGATTGACATACTTATTCTCATTCATATGTACTACTATAGTTGGGTTTGAATTGATTGATTTTATTTATATAAGTTCTATGTAATTTAATTTTAATTTGCAAGCTAAATCTTGATGCCCTCTTGTTTACCAATTGGCATGTTTCTATGTTTTTTCTACTAACTAATTTATGTAAATTTTAATTTTTGTTTTAAAGATTTTACATTTGAAAGAAATTAATAATTATCCATAGTTCATATTGGCATCCCATCAAGCTATTTTTCAACTGATCATTCCTACTTTGACTTGGTGCTCGTTGGGTATAAAAGGACTGGTAGTAATTTTCATACTTTTATGCATAATCATGTGAAAAGAGTTGCTAAAATTGCTACCCATAATTGAGCAACATTTACATTTTCTTCTATTGATACTGTTTGGATTGATGATTCTCCTCATTATTTATTGTCAAAATATAGGTTATTCTTTAAACACATATTCTTTTTTTTCTTTTGGTTTTAACTTTGATATTATTTTTTTGCACAATCATCAAATGGTCAATCAAAGTTTATAAATTATAATAAGTTTATAAATTATAATAATATAGTGCGAGAAATGTTAATAATGGAGCTTGAATCACTGCAAGAAGGTTGGTTTTATTATGCAACATATAAATAATCATGAAAAAGCTCTTTGAACCTTGAGATTTCTTTAACACTTATTATAGAATAGTTCGTCTAGGAAAATCCCAAGTTTTCATCTCTTTTTCACCCTTTTCCAAAAAATCAAGTACCATGTTATTATAGTTCTCTTGCAAGCCTACATACTTCATCTAAGTTCATCATTACAGTAGACAAGTCAAGACATCATCATTTTTCTTAAGAAAATTCATTGTCCGATTATTTCAAAACAAGTTCGTCTCTAAAATTCAAGTTTCTTCTCATTTATGAAAACCAAAGTAAGTATAAGCATACTATGTTCCAGCAAGAATATTAATGAAAACGGCAAAAGAACACCCTCAAAATATCGCCTAGGGACCATACGCATCGCCCTAAAGCACCCGGAACAAAATGCAAGTAGAAATTTGCACCGTCCAAGGCGCCTACCGCATAACACAGGGTGGCCAAGCACTGGCTCTCTGTAATTGGGAGCCTAGCACTCCAGTGCAGGCGCCAGCGCTGCGAAAAAGCCTGTTTGGTGTATTTTCGCCTCGAATTTTCGTCAAAAACGCCCATAAAGTACTTATTTTGATTCCCCCATTTCCTAAAATCATTAAAGTCATGTTCCAAGGCTGAAACGCATCAAATAAGCTCTTCTCACAACCCTCAAATTAGCTTATGAAACAACTCACTTAGTTTTCAAATAAATTAAACACCAATTTTCAACAGCAACAACAACAACAACAACTCAAATCATCAATTCTAATTCATGAATTGTCATTACCAACAACAACCAATCAACATTCATAGCATGTAAACATGAATTCACCAACAATCAACAACAATAACTTCATTTTGATCATTTTAAACAAAAATCACCAAAAGTTCATATCATCATACTTCAACAATGAAAACAAACAACAACCACAAGTTTTCCATCAATTTATCATACCCAAACTTAGCATCAAATAAGGAGCACGAAAATTGACATTAAAATTCACAAAAGTCACAACTCACCAATAATCACTTTTACCCATAATTGAAAATATGAAGGTTTAGCTTAATTGATGAAAGGAGTCATCCCCTTTACTTAGATCTTGATTCCACTAGCTTAAGCGTCAATTTATCTCCTAGATCTTCAAACCTCAAGCTCTTTCTCTAGCTCCCTCTTCTTTCCTCTTGATCTACTTTCTCTCTCTACCTCTTTCTAAATATTTTGTGAAGTGAATGAAATGAGTAGAAAACCTAGTTTTCCTCTTAGTGTTATGTTTATATAGCCACCTCTAATTGCGCTTGGTTTCTAATTGTCTTAATGGACTTAACATTCTCATCAACTAATTCTCAAAAGTTACTACCCACTTAAACCGTCAAAACACCTAATAATTACCATCTCAAAATAATTATCCTAACTTACTAGGAACTTAGTAAAAATAACCAGTCACCTCAAAATACTTAAATAATCCCAATTCTAAGATTACTAAAATACCCTTGCTTAAGAAATGACCAAAATACCCCTGAGTCTAAAAATGACTAAAATATCCTTCTAGGCCAAAATCCACTAATCCCAAATTAAATACACACAAAGACAAATAATTACATACAAGCGCACATAAACATACATAATAAATAATTAAAATAAATCTAGCGAAAAATGGGTTGTTACACGTAACATTGACAGAGGCCTGAGTGCCTGAAGATTCAAAGGTAGATGAAGTCTGAGATGTAGAGGATTGAGTTAGATTATGGAAGCCTCGTCTTCAAGAACCTTTTTCTTGAACTTATCAAGTTGTGTCTTGTAACACCCCGTTTTCCCAACATATAAATATTATAAAATAAATCAGAGTTCATCACAAACAGGATGTCACATTTCGTTCTTCAAAATATCATTAAATATAAATAGAGTTAAAATCCACTCTTTATTTAAAACAACTACTGTCAATAATTTCAAATATGTCGCAGCAGGAAAATTATTAAATGTGAAGGTGAGAAAAACACAAGAAGGGGGGTTGAATTGTGTTTTGAAAAATTATTCGTTTCTCTTAAAACTGAACACACTTGATCAGAAGCTAAGTGAAACAGCTTCTGAAGTGATTATCAGAATCGAAATGCAGCGGAATAAAACAGAGAGAGAGAGAAGAAGAACGACACAAAGCAATTATACTGGTTCCTTCCACAATCCGGAAGTAGTCCAGTCCCCCTTGCACTTCCAAGGAGATTTCACTAAGAGTAATATCTGATTACAATTGCTCAAGCACACAAGCAAGAGACTTCCTTTGCTCAAGCACACAAGCAAGAGACTTCCTTTGCTCAAGAACACAATCAAGAGACTTCCT
Organism: Medicago sativa; assembly: GCF_051527215.1. Taxonomy (NCBI): domain Eukaryota; kingdom Viridiplantae; phylum Streptophyta; class Magnoliopsida; order Fabales; family Fabaceae; genus Medicago; species Medicago sativa. Next base: position 30,181,329 of record NC_140755.1, on the reverse strand, counting down.
GCTCAAGCACAACTGCAAGAGACTTCTAACTAAACAAAATTACACAGAAAATTGTTTAAGGTTGAACACTTGATATACAATCAGAGGTGCTCACAATACAAATCAGATACAGACTCAATGACTTAAGAATTTCTAAGATAAGACTTTGAGACACAGAAATTCTAAGTGAATGCAGAACAATTTCAGCAGAGGTTTGGCACTTGTAAGTATGTTGAGAGTCTGTTGTTCAGCATTGCCAAATCTCTAGGTCTTCACTCCTTTATATAGAGGTGTGAAAGAGACGTTGTGAAATTGTCAGCACATCAAAGAGTCGTTGTTGAAGCTTGATCTTTCACCTTTGATCTTTTGCCTGATTTGGTTGTTGTCCTATGAAGAACCAATTTGAAATCCATTCCTTATCCAAAGGAACATCTATGCAGGCGAAGCCGTATTCTGGAGCTGTTTTCTTGTCTTGTAGCGTGGACACAAAACAGAGTAGTGGAGAACGTGGTTGTACAATTCGTACAAATGTCAACGCTTTCGTCCAAATTACAAGCACATGCCTTCAAACACCTTTGAAATGACGGTTGCAAAATTCCACTAATCCTTTGTTGTGTTTTCGAATCCAATAGACAGCTTTTGCAGTGATGATTCTTCAATCCTTGAATCTTCGCAAATCCAGTTGATCTTCAGCTTCTGGTGAAATGGCTTCTATGAGGCAGCTTCTGCAGCTTCTGATGATGCAGCTTCTGATGATGCAGCTTCTGTTGATATGGCTTCTGGACCTCTTGTCTTCAGGAGCACTATTCTTCAGGAGCACTGTTCTTACTTCAGAAGCGACTTAACTTCAGGAGCGCTTTTTCTCTTCAGTAGCAAGTTGCCTTCAGGAGCGTCCAAGCTTCAAATTTTGTTGTTTCCTTTGCTCTTTATTTGCTCATTCAGAACCAATGATGATGTAACTTTTTTAATTATGGTCCTGTACACTTGAACAAATATTAGCTAGTCCAATTTACAATTTTTAATACCTTGTTATCATCAAAACTCTTTAAGGTTCATTGTTAAACACATTTTGTTCCAACAATCTCCCCCTTTTTGATGATGACAAACAAAAGTATTTAAAAATTGATCAATTGTTGTTAATCTAATTAACAGGTTGACTTTGGGGTCCTGAGGTTTGTAAGCTCAGAATCTGAGGTTTGTAAGCTCAAACTCCCCCTGAGTCTGATAGTCTTTAAGGTGAGGTTTGTAAGCTCCCCCTAGGTTCTATCCAGGTTAATTAAATTCATTTTACGCATAATAAAATTATCAGAGCTTAAAAAAAATTGAATCATTGAAAGAATTAACTTATAGATAAGAAGAATGGTTCTATTAATTTTACTTGATTTTTGATACTCCTTCTTTCGTTCATAGCTTATACCAATAAGGTAAAAAATGATAGAAGTTTTTCAAAAAATTTCAAATATCATTAATGGGGCTCAGGGCCTTTAAATACTTGTCACATATACTCCCCCTTTTGTCATTATCAAAAAAAATTGAAATAAAAGAAAATAAGCATAAGAGACAAAAAGATGTGAGAAAAACTCAAACATGAAGAGAGTATAATAAGTAAATAACTAGAATATTCAGGCAATCAGAGTCAGAATCAGTTACGCATTCAGAAGCAATAAACATTAAAGCAAGACAGTTTCAGAAGCAGAGACTAAGAACTTAAAACAAACAACAAACAAAAGAAAACACTAAGGTGTGCAACTAAGGGTTGGTTTGTTGTTGTTTCTTCATCTTCTCCATTTCTTCAATTTTCTTCTGCAACTGTTCTTCAAGATATTGTTGCCTCTGGAGAAGAGTCTGTTCCCTTTCTCTAGCCTCTTGCTGCTGCTTTGCCATCTGTTGCCTCAGAAGCTTAAACATCCTTGCGTCTCTGGTCAAGTAGTCCATTTCTGAGAAGAATGGCTTGTTTGCCAGGAGCAGTGTAGGACTTCTAACTCTGAGACTTTTCTTTAGATGCTCCATTAACTTTCTGACAGAAGCTTCCTTGCTTCTGATGCACTTGTCTTTTACATCTTCAATAAACTCAGCAGCTCGGTTCTGAAGTGATGTCCAGGAGTCTTCATATGCATTGGTGAGATCAATTGTCCTTCTTTGATCCACCAGATTATGCATTTTAGAAAGAATAGTGAGTAGCTCAGCATTGATATATTCAGATTCCAGGAAGTTTGGGAGTGGTTGTTCAAGAGTTTCAAGATCAGAATCACTAAGTTCAAGGTCTTGAACAGGGCTAGAAACTGGAATGGTGATGTGTTGAGTTGGGGTTGAGGTTGATGGCTGGTCAGAAGCAATGTGTGCGGTAGAGATTGAGTCTTGGACATTGACTTGAGAATTGTCAATATCCATGGGAGTTTGTTCTAGTGAGTGTTCTAGTTGTTGATAGTCGGTTTCAGTTGGTGGTTGTTGTCGTGAAGTAGTTGTTTGATTGTTGAGTTGGGGGTCAATGGTCATTATTGGTGATTGTGGGGGTGATGTGGGTTTGTGTGGTTCAGGTGTTTGTTGATGGGGGCTTTCTGAAACAACTTTATCAGAAGCAGCTGCTTCTGGGGTAATCTCAGAGGCTTTTTCTGAGGTTGACTCAACTTTGGGTAGCTCACCTGAGTAGTGGAGTGCAAGATTGTCTAAAACAGAAGTGTCTTCTGTAGGTTCAGGTGCAGGCAGTGAAGAGGATGAGATGGGGGTAGAGGTAATTGGAATCTGAATTACCTTGACTGAAGAGCCAGCTATTGACATGGTAGCATCTGATGCTTTTAGAACAGCTTCTGAGGTTCTAAGATTTTCGTTCTGATTCATCTGTCCTTGCTCTACATTATCAGCACCAGCAAATTCCTTGAAAGCTTTTTCTTCTCGCCAATTTGCTAGATAATCATCAGAACGTTCCTTAGCCATCCTCTTCATGGCTGGATTCACTTCAACCATAGAGCTTTTCATATCAAGAGGAGCCTTCTTCCTTTTCAGCTTTGGCTCAGTCTCTTCTCTCTCTAGCTCATCCAGAGCTTCCTCCAACCTGTCTTTATGGAAAACAGTTTCAACTTTCCCTATCTTCCTTTTAGCAACCTTCTGTTGCTTGCCCTTATCAGTAGCAGTTACTGATGCAGTAGTTCCCTTGACTTTCTTTCCTTTTCCAGGAGCAGCTTCCTCCTGAGGGCTAGCATCTTCCTCCAGGACGTACTCAGCTACTGATTTGGCTAAGATTTCAGGATTCCTTTCCTTAAAGATGGAAGGAAAGTCCCTGATAATCTCAGTTTCTTCTGTGGTCAACTCCAACCACTTTTCATCTTGAGGGGCGTTCTTGAACTGACCCATAGAATGCAAGGTTTTGCTACAGATAGTCTTCTTAGCAGTGGAAACCTTAAAGCATTCATCAGAAGCATCCCTTGTCTTTCTCAAGAAGTCCAGCACTCTTCCTTGATGAAAGATCTCAGACAATAATCTTCCATAAGGCACTTGCTTCCTTCCTCTGATAGTGCTTTCATTTATAGCCCAGCAGAGATGATCCATTACATATCTTGGGAAGTTTATCTTTTCCAGAATAGCCATGAAGTAAATTGCTAGCTTCTATTGGTTGTTGGGTTGATCAGATCCTCCTGCTCTTTGAAAGAAGCAATCATTACTGAATTTCACCAACATCCTGTTGTTGATCTCCATTTCAGAAGGCTTGGCATCTTTCTTCCCACCCAGAAGAGTGTTGTAGTAACCTTGTAGCAGGACATCTTCCTTCTTGACTATTTCTTGGAATCTTCCCTCTGCATTCATTCTACAAGCTTTAGCTATAACATCCTCAGTGATGGTTATAGGAATGCCCATCACTTCAGACCTTATTTCTAAGCTACCAAAAGAGGTAGGATTCATATCCATGGTCATTTTCCCTTTCTTTGATCCAGCTTGTTTGCTTACGACTTTTGCAGGCTTTTCATTGTACACCTCAGCTCTTAACCAAAAATCCTTGACCAAGTTCACATACGTTGGCCCATTTAGCATCTTGAAATACTCAGACAGCTTTTGAGTTTCTATCAATCCTTCCATTTTCACTTCGTACTTCTTAAGTGAAGCAAAGTCCACCGGTGATTCTATTTGGATGATTAAGGATTTCCATGGAATATCCATAGTCTTCTCTTTGTAGACGGACCCAGATTCTGGTGCGCTTTGCATGTTTGATGTAGATTCTGAAGCTTTTGAGCTTGATGATGCCATTTGATGATGTTTGAAGAAGATTTGAAGAAGATGAAGATTTTAGGGTTCTAGGGTTGAGAGAATGCGCTTACTTCGCACTAACAGGTGTGAGAGCAAATGTGTTTGTTGTGAGTGAGTAGTGTGTGAATTGACAAAGTGTTAAGAGAGAAACGATTGCAATTCAAAAGAGACAAACACACATAACATTAATGACAAAATTGGGGGCGCGTGAAAAGTACTTTCAAAGCTCATAAATCATCATTGCCCTTTTAGTTATACACCAATACAAACAGGCCACGTCAGAAGTTCACAGAGTAACTACCAAGTTAGTGGGCCAGAAGTTACCATAAAAAGTAACTCCCAACGTTTCCACTAACTCTACTATTCAGAAGTATAAAATCCAGCTTCTGGACTTCAGATGCTGACGTCATCATCAAAGGCGAGTTTTCCTCAGAACCTCAATAAAGAGCTTCTGATGGACTACTGCTTCAGAACCTAAAATCCTATTCAGGAGCAAGCAAACTTTAATCAGACACGTAGTGCATGTTCAAATTTTTCTTTATAAAATCAAATCTTTCAACAGTTAAAGGCTTAGTAAATATATCAGCCCATTGATTTTCAGTGTCAATGAATTGTATATCTAAAATTCCTTTTTGAACATAGTCTCTGATAAAATGGTGTTTGATTTCAATATGCTTAGCTCTTGAATGCAAAATTGGATTTTTAGACAAACAAATAGCAGCTATCACAATAAATGGGAATACTGTTAGCAATTATCTGATAGTCTTCCAACTGATGTTTCATCCAAAGTAGTTGTGTACAACAACTTGCAGCTGAAATGTATTCTGCTTCTGTTGTAGACATAGCAATAGTTGTTTGTCTTTTTCTAGCCCAGGATATAAGATTATCATCCAGAAATTGACAATTGCCATTGGTTGAATTTCTTTCAATCCTATCACCAGCATAATCAGCATCATAGAATCCAATTAGCTTATAATCTAAGGATTTCCTATAAAGGAGTCCAAGATTAGTTGTTCCTTTCAAATACCTGAAGATTCTCTTGACAGCAGTCATATGAGATTCTCTAGGATCTGATTGGAATCTTGCACACAAGCATACACTGAATAAAATATCTGGCCTAGATGCAGTAAGGTATAACAAAGAACCAATCATACCTCTATACAGCTTCTGATCAACTTTAGCTCCTTCACCTTCTTTGCTTAAGGTGCACGTAGGGTGCATTGGAGTGTTCATCACTTTACAATCTTCAAGCTTGAACTTCTTCAGAAGCTCCTTTGTGTACTTTGATTGATGAACATAGACTCCATCTTTGCATTGATTGATTTGAATGCCAAGGAAGAATTTCAGCTCTCCCATCATGCTCATTTCAAATTCATCCTGCATTAACTTAGAAAATTCCTTGCAAAGAGATGCATTAGTAGAACCAAATATTATATCATCAACATATATTTGCACAACAAGAATATCTTTCCCAAGGGTCCTTCTAAAGAGTGTTGTATCAACCTGTCCTCTTTTAAAATCATTTTTGATTAAGAAATTACCTAGTCTATCATACCAAGCTCTGGGAGCTTGTTTCAAGCCATATAGTGATTTCTTCAGTTTAAACACATGGTCAGGATATTTAATATCCTCAAATCCAGGAGGTTGCATGACATACACTTCTTCTTCTATGACACCATTGAGAAATGCACTCTTGACATCCATTTGATATAATATAATGTCATGATTAACTGCATAGGAAAGAAGTAACCTGATTGCTTCCAATCTTGAAACTGGAGCAAATGTTTCAGTGTAATCAATGCCTTCTTGTTGACTATAGCCTTGTGCAACAAGTCAGGCTTTGTTCCTTGTTACTTCTCCTTGCTCATTCAGCTTGTTCCTGAATACCCATTTTGTTCCAATAATGTTCTTGTGCTGAGATTTGGGTACCAGATCCCACACATCATTTCTTTGAAATTGATTCAACTCTTCTTGCATAGCTAGGATCCATCCATCATCAGAAAGTGCTTCATCAACTGTTGTAGGTTCAACCATTGAGATTAGTCCAATCATTGACTCTTCTTGTCTGAAATGTGATCTTGTTCTTCTTGGACTATCTTTGTTTCCAATGATTAGCTCCTCAGGATGTGAAGACTTGTGTTTGAATGTGTTTCTGGGAGGATCTGCTTGATGTGAGTCATCTTGTGCTTCATCAGAAGCAGTTTCATCTTGCGCTTCTGATGTGGGTTCAGCTTCTGGACTATCTTCAGATTCAGCTATCTGATCAGGTTCTGGAGTAGCTTCAGGAACCTGTATCTCTGCAAAACTTTCATCTTGCTTTGAAGTTTTATCTTCAAGCTCCTTGTCATCAAATTTAACGTGCATAGATTCTTCAACACAAAGTGTCTCTGAATTATACACTCTGTATGCCTTTGACCTTTCAGAGTAACCTAAGAAGATTCCTCTTTGGGCCTTGGCATCAAATTTCTTTAGGTAGAGCTTGTTGTTCAGAATGTAACATGTACATCCAAATTGATGAAAGTAAGAGATATTGGGTTTTCTTCCTTTAAAGAGTTCATATGTTGTTTTCTCCAAAATAGGTCTAATATAGATCCTGTTTTGAACATAACATGCTGTATTCACTGCTTCTGCCCAAAAATGTTTAGCCAAATTGTTTTCATGGATCATGGTTCTGGCCATTTCTTGTAAAGTTCTATTCTTTCTCTCTACAACCGCATTTTGTTGTGGAGTTCTAGGAGAAGAGAATTCATGGATAATTCCATGTTTTTCACAAAAAGCTTCAAATGGCTCATTTTCAAATTCTCCACCATGATCACTTCTGATTTTCAAAATCTTTGACTCTTTTTCAGTTTGAATCTGTGTGCAGAAGTTACTGAATACCTCATATGCATGATCCTTACTTTTCAGGAATTTCACCCAAGTCCATCTGCTGTAATCATCAACAATGACTAATCCATATTTACTTCCATACAAGGATGCAGTACTCACTGGTCCAAATAAATCAATGTGAAGTAGTTCTAAGGGTCTTGAGGTTGAAACAATGTCTTTGGTTTTAAAAGATGATTTCACAATTTTCCCTCTTTGACATGCACCACAAAGTGCATCTGAATGATAGTCAATGTCTGGTAGCCCTTTCACAAGTTGTAACTTACTAAGCTTAGAGATTAATCTCCAGTTAGCATGCCCCAACCTTCTGTGCCACATCCATTTCTTATCATTCACTGATAGAAGGCAAATTACCTTCTGATCAGCCAGTTCAGAAAAATTGATTTTGTAGACATTGTCAACTCTCTTTCCCTTGAACACAATGGATTTGTCTTCCTTGTTGATTACTGTACAGTTGGGTTTCTCAAAAAGCACATCATAACCATTCTCACAAAATTGACTAATGCTCAAAAGGTTATGTTCAAGACCATCTACCAACCATACATTATTAATTGAGGTAGAGGAATTACCAATAGTTCCTGTACCTATGATCTTGTCTGACTGGTTGCCTCCAAATTTTACATTTCCTCCCTCTTTCATTGTTAGGATGAGGAACATGGACTTCTTGCCTGACTTCTTACACAATGAGAAAACTCATTGGTTCTTACTTCAAAATGTGTAAGAAGTTCTTTAAGTGACTCAACAAGTTCATCTCTGGGAATTTTGGAATATACCTCGTTTTCATCTTCTGAGTCTGAATCTGATCCAGCTTCTGAAGTTGCTGTTGCTACCAACCCAACAGCTACCTTTGCATCTTCATCAGCTTCCTCTTTATCAGATCCAGATTCACTTCCCAAATCATCCCAGGTTGCCATTAAACTCTGCTTGATCTGCTTCTTGAATTTGCTTGGTTTGAATGTAGACCTCTTTGACTTGTCCTTTGACTTTTCTCTTTGAAGATCAGGGCATTCAGCAATGAAATGTCCAGGCTTCTTACAGTTGAAGCATCCCTTCTGATCTTCTTTCCTTGAGCTTCTGGAGTTACTCCTCTTGGTTAAAAACTTTCTGTTCTTCTTGGCCAGATATTGAAGTCTGTTTGAGAGCATGGCCATTTCAGCAGCATTTGGTTCAGAATCTGAACTTGATTGATCTTCTTCTTCAGATTCAACCACTTTGAGAGCTTTTGATGACTTGCCTTTGGATGGAAGAGCTATTGATTTACTCTTCTTAGTAGACTCATGTTCATTAAGACTTAACTCATGAACTTTGAGAGAACTAACAGGATCTTCGACACTTAAAGTGTTTAAATCTTTAGCTTCCTCAATGGCAGTCACCTTCTGGAAGGTAAGCTTCTGAGTATCTTGCTTACATGATCAGAAGAAACATAGCTTTTCTTCAGAATCTGTAGCCCAGAGACTAAGGTTTGAAACCTTGGGTACATCTCCTCAATAGTTTCATCATCCTTCATCTTGAATAACTCGTACTGATGTACAAGCATGAGAGCTTTAGCTTCTTTGACCTTCCTGCTGCCTTCGTAGTTTGAACAGAGAGAAGCAAACATAGCTTTGGCAGTGGACTTATCACTCATCTTCATGTACTCTGCTTTGGGTATAGCAGTGACAAGAGCTCCTCTGATAATATGATGCTTCTTGTAGAGTTTCCTCAACTCAGGAGTATGTTTCTTTCTATCCACAGCAGCTCATTCTTCATCAAGGACTAAATCACCAACACCATCTTCCAGAATATCCCATAATTCTTCATCTAGGCTCATGATGTAACTGTAAAAGTTGGTCTTCCACCAAGAAAATTCTTCAGCATCTCCATTGAATTTTGGAATTTTTTCCAACACTGGATTTCTTACTATCACTATAATCATGTGAGACAGGTTTATAGCTAGTATCATCAGAACCAGTAGGAGGAGGAGTAGACATGTTTTTCTCAGATCTTTGACTGTTGCACGGTTAAATGTTACACAACAAACCAAGGCTCTAGATACCAATTGAAGGTGAGAAAAACACAAGAAGGGGGGGTTGAATTGTGTTTTGAAAAATTCTTCGTTTCTCTTAAAACTGAACACACTTGATCAGAAGCTAAGTGAAACAGCTTCTGAAGTGATTATCAGAATCGAAATGCAGCGGAATAAAACAGAGAGAGAGAAGAAGAACGACACAAAGCAATTATACTGGTTCCTTCCACAATCCGGAAGTAGTCCAGTCCCCCTTGCACTTCCAAGGAGATTTCACTAAGAGTAATATCTGATTACAATTGCTCAAGCACACAAGCAAGAGACTTCCTTTGCTCAAGCACACAAGCAAGAGACTTCCTTTGCTCAAGAACACAATCAAGAGACTTCCTGCTCAAGCACAACTGCAAGAGACTTCTAACTAAACAAAATTACACAGAAAATTGTTTAAGGTTGAACACTTGATATACAATCAGAGGTGCTCACAATACAAATCAGATACAGACTCAATGACTTAAGAATTTCTAAGATAAGACTTTGAGACACAGAAATTCTAAGTGAATGCAGAACAATTTCAGCAGAGGTTTGGCACTTGTAAGTATGTTGAGAGTCTGTTGTTCAGCATTGCCAAATCTCTAGGTCTTCACTCCTTTATATAGAGGTGTGAAAGAGACGTTGTGAAATTGCCAGCACATCAAAGAGTCGTTGTTGAAGCTTGATCTTTCACCTTTGATCTTTTGCCTGATTTGGTTGTTGTCCTATGAAGAACCAATTTGAAATCCATTCCTTATCCAAAGGAACATCTATGCAGGCGAAGCCGTATTCTGGAGTTGTTTTCTTGTCTTGTAGCGTGGACACAAAACAGAGTAGTGGAGAACGTGGTTGTACAATTCGTACAAATGTCAACGCTTTCGTCCAAATTACAAGCACATGCCTTCAAACACCTTTGAAATGACGGTTGCAAAATTCCACTAATCCTTTGTTGTGTTTTCGAATCCAATAGACAGCTTTTGCAGTGATGATTCTTCAATCCTTGAATCTTCGCAAATCCAGTTGATCTTCAGCTTCTGGTGAAATGGCTTCTGATGAGGCAGCTTCTGCAGCTTCTCATGATGCAGCTTCTGATGATGCAGCTTCTGTTGATATGGCTTCTGGACCTCTTGTCTTCAGGAGCACTATTCTTCAGGAGCACTGTTCTTACTTCAGAAGCGACTTAACTTCAGGAGCGCTTTTTCTCTTCAGTAGCAAGTTGCCTTCAGGAGCGTCCAAGCTTCAAATTTTGTTGTTTCCTTTGCTCTTTATTTGCTCATTCAGAACCAATGATGATGTAACTTTTTTAATTATGGTCCTGTACACTTGAACAAATATTAGCTAGTCCAATTTACAATTTTTAATACCTTGTTATCATCAAAACTCTTTAAGGTTCATTGTTAAACACATTTTGTTCCAACAAAATGTTTAAACAATACTTGGCACTAAAGGCCTCAACGTCATCAACATAATTAATTCCATCTAAAAATGGTCCAACAATAAATTCATAAAAAGAATACGTAACAATGGAAAATCAAATACAATTAATTCTCATCCCGTTACGTATCAGAGCGACTCCTAAGACGACACGAGGAATCAACTCACATCAGCAGTTACTCCTGGTTATCTGCATGTTACCCACGTAGAGGCAACATTCAAACAGAAGGGATGAGATTTCACATTCAATAATAATAAGCATATAATTCATTAAAATAATTTAACAACATAAATCAACAACAGTACATCAGCAACATTACTTCACATAACTTCAACAACAATTCATCAACAAAACTTCGCTCAACAACTCGACAACAATGCAACAACACGACTCAACAATGCAACAACGATGACTCAACAAATGCAGTATGCATGTGGTACCATCAGAGCATCAAGCTCTCTTCGCTAATGTCGTAATTCGACTTGACAGGCTACAGCCCCCTTCGCTTAAAATTAACAGAGCTACAACTCCCTTCACTAATGTCATAATTCGACATGTCAGGTTACAACCCCCTTCGCTTAAAATGATTATGTATTGACACAACCAATGCAACAACAACGACTTCGCATTATGACTTCATAATTCATCAATCATGAACAACATCATATAACATTATATTCATCACCTAACAATCATTCACATATCTTCATTTATTCATATCAAACTTTCCACAAAAGATTTGCCAAGTATTTGGTTTTAAAGATCATTTTCGACAAGGTTCGTCTCTCATTTTACAACTTTAAAATAATTGAAACAAATAAACCAAGACCAAGCAACTAGGATCCAATGCCTCAACTATGGATACACCTAGACCACATATGAGTTCCGTAGAGTATACATGTGCATTTCACCGGCTAAATACAATAGAATTATAAAATTCACTAAGTTCGACTCATAGTATCATTTTACAAAACCAATTTACTTTCAAAACAAAACCAAGTTAGATTCATCACATCATAGGTTAAATACTCTTAAACACCTTAATTGAACTCCTAACAAACAAGTTTTGGAGTTTGGAAACAAACCATAGGGTTTCGGGTTGACTTGGAAATAGTTATGTTAAGTTTCCTTAAAATTTCTCCAAGACCTACTTGGAGTGATTCCATCATAACTTAAAATTTAAAAATCACTTTCACGTCAAACCAAAGCCAATGGAAAGATAACAAAATTATCTAAAACTTTCATGTTTACACCAAAAGCCAATTCAAAACAGAAATGTGTGAAAAAGACGCAAGAACACGAAACAGGGCATGTTGTCAGATGTAGCTCTCGTGAAAACTCCATTTTTCACCCCAAAATCCCAATTTTGAATCCCCTAAGCCCAAATTTGGTCCCAAAGTTTGTCTAAACGTTTCTAAACATGAAAAGACACTCAAATCCATATAAAACTGGAACCAAAACATCATTTCAACAAAAATCACCATTTGACCCATTTTTCATGAAAACCTTCAAGAACAAAACAAATTCATAGCAAGCTCTATGATTATGATTACCCATGACATTAATCATCAACAACAACAGCAGCAGTTAATCATGAATTCATTGAATTATCTACTTTTTCAACAATCAATTCCAAATCAAAACCTAATTTCTCTAATCATCAAAATCAGACAACAACAACCATGTTAAACCCTATTTCAGAATTATAAACCCATTATTAGAGAAGCTATTCCCACCCTTACCTTAGATTGGTTGAATTCGGTCTCTACAAGCTTGCTCCTCTTCTCTTCTCTGACTCCTCACTTTCTCCCTTTTTCTCCCAAAAGCAGTTTCTACGTATTCTGTATTCTGACTTTCTAATTTTCTATTCTTAACTTAGTTTTTCTCCCTTATTCTCATTCTGCCCCTCAACCTCAATATTCTATTTTAATTAATAATTCCTCCACTAAATAAAGCTCATAATAACTACTAATAAATACCAACATATAACATATCACAAATATTCAAATAAATTATATTAAAAGACACTAAAACTCAATAAAATAAATAAATAATAAATTAGGGCGTTACATGTCTCGTGTGCAAAAAGGAGTGATTCTACTTCATTAATATGAATTATATCAAACATGTTTTCCACAACAGAGATAAGTGTACTAAAATCTTGTTGTAACAGAAAAAATGTCACCTATAAAATCTAGGTTATAAACAAGTTTTCGAATGTGAAGAAGGCAATCTTGTACCGTAAGATTCCCAAGGGAAGTAGAACTCATTTCAATGTGAAGTTGTCGTACCTTAGAACACATATGCTTGTGAAAGTACGCAACGGAAGGAGTGTTCATCTTCAAGAAAAGAGTTGGGTGGAATGAAATTGATTGGGATCACTTCGGTGAGGCCCAGAGAGGGCGTCGGGACACGAGTCTCTAGCGAGGAGATGGTGACAGGGTATGCTCAGACGACTTGGATCAAGAGGCTAATCTGATACCATGTAAAATCTCAAAGAATTCATAGAATATTTTGTAGCTAACTTTGGATTTGATATTCTGTTTTCATTGATTGATTAGAAACTGTTACAATCAGCTTTATATAGGAATCTAAAGGTTACTAGCATATTAACCTCACACAAAACTGATTAGAAACTGTTACAATCAGCTTTATATAGGAATCTAAAGGTTACTAGCATATTAACCGGGTGGCACTTTGGTGACATTAATGTCACCGTGCCATTGCATCTGGACCACATATTGCCATTGCCATTGCATCTGGACCACACAACACATCTAATGTCACCCAATGTGTGGCCTAGATTTAATGTCACCGTGACATTAATGTCACACAAGTATTTCCCGAACTAACTACTTTTAGAAAATGCCTCAAAATGAAAAATATTTCAGAAAAATGTTATTAGGAAAAAGAAAAAAAAAAACTCCTATCTATCATTTTATTAAATTTAAGGTCTTTGGAATACTTAAAGTCATTAAAGAAAAAAAAAATTAAACAAACTATTTTAAAAAAAATGATATTTTTGTCAACCTCGTTAAAGTTGTCTGAAAATCTTTCAACTAGTTATGTTTTACAGTATTTTGAGAAGTCTTCAAACATAAAATGTTATGAAAAATGTTTTATTATTGTTTTTATAAGAATTATTTTTTTGTCAATTTATTAATATTTTTAAAATAAAACTCACACTAAACGAATTAATTAAATATATTTTTGGTCACTAAAAAAAATAATATTTTTTACCCTAAATTTATATAAAACAAAATCTTACCCTAAATTTAACATATCCTTATGTTATCCCCTTATAAAAGCAATTGCTATCACCATTTTGAAAAAGTGGAGTGGAACAGCGCCGCTGAAGGATTGGACTATTTTGCTTCAAGACTGACATTTACATAGAGTTGTAAAAGAGGTATTTCTCTAGCCACCAATTCATCACTGATTCATAATAAAGATTTTTTCAACATATATTTTTTTATTATTGAATTGATTGTTATGATGTGCAATTTAGGGTACGACAATTCTGCACAACTTCAATAAACTCAAATCAACATAATATATGCGACTAATCTCAAGTGGTTCATGTTTTTATGTTGATGATTTCATCTAATTTATATTGGATTATTTTCACCTGTTTAATCTTGTGTTCTTTTTTTCCCAGTAGACCTATGAGCGTCAAAACAAAATTTTATTCATCAACCATCATTAAAGGCATAATTGAAAGGAAGACGTCAATGTTATCTTATATTTCTACTCATTCTAGGATGGGCGTAGATCTATTGTTCTTTTGGATAAGCTCCATTGTAATCTTCAACGAGTGTGATTTCTTTGATTAAATATGGGTAGATCTTTAGCATCAAAGGTGACTAATAATTTTAAAAGGTAATAAATACATAAATAATATATATTAACCCTGGTATATTCTACTGCTTTTAAATTTGAATTGATAGCTTTTATTCTGATATATGAATCCTATGCAATTTTTATTTGAATTTGTATGTTATTCCATCCTCTTGACATGGTCCGGCCAGTGATTGGTAATGATTTAGAAATCGTGGTTGGGTCTAACACAATCCTACAAAACTAGCTTATAAGGTGAGGATTGCCCCTACTTATAAACTTATTATCAGACCATCTTATATCTGATGTAGGACTCTTAACAAATATACTATAGTAAATTGGGGTGGCGAGTCCACCTAACTCATTACCATCATGGTTCATCACCTTTTTTTCATAACTATGCTATTGCGTTTCCTTCTTGTGATAATATATATATATATATATATATATATATATATATATATATGTTTCTTATTATTGTATAAAAACCCTCATACATGAGCACACTACAAGAAATTTGCCATATAGCAACGGACACCTTTAGTAACCGCAAAAATAAGCGTTGGTATAGGTAAAATATAGCAACCGAAATTCCAAACAACCGTTGGTATAGGGTCTGAGTCGTAAACGTGCCTTTGTTTTCACGAATTATTCTTTTCCCCCAAGACCAAAAAAGAACGCGCTCAAATTTTGTCACGATCTTTTAACTTTTTCACCTTTCTTTCTCTCAGAACAAAATTACCTTTTTCTCTCTCACACAACACAAAAGTAACAAAAACATCTCAACCCATATACCCAAATGACCGATTCAATCTTTTCTCTGCACTCATCGATCTTCAATCGATTCCTTCTGCAACCCATATGACAGATTTAATCGATTTCCCTTTGAATTCCTGAAAACGCTCCATTGTTTAATCGATTTCCTGTACCCATCCTTCCCTGAAATCATTCCTTCAATTGCTTGCTTCTCACAGCCCTTCAATCGTTTTTCTCACCTATCGGTTGCTTCTCATAGCTAGCTTTACTAGAGGTAAGGGAAACCCCAATTCTCTACAATTTTTCCCATTTATTTCAAGTTCAAAGGTACTGTTAAACCCCCCAAATATATATTCAGTTTTTCTAAAAAAGACTCGTATTATTAGGTTTTTATTTTTGTTAGGTTTTTGTTTCTCTCTTTCATCAGATCTTGATGATATTCTGCGACTTTGAGGAGATTCATGAAGAAATTTCAGGTGAGTAGAATTTTGATTTGAAATTGTGTATTTTTTGTACTATGTTTTGGTTTTGTTGGTTTACAATTTGCTTGTTGTGTCAGATTTGTTGAGGGATAGATGCATGTAAGGTTCACAAATTTTGTATTTGTATTTGAGTGACTTGAATTGTGTTGCTGCTTGTGAATGTCACAGTGAGTATATGCTGCTTGAGAATGACGGTGAGTATAAATAGATAGATCTATGAGTTTTTGTGGAAATAATTCCTTGAGAATGTCACAGTGAATATAAATAGACGGTTGTATTTGTTCTCTGCCGATGGAAGCTTCTTTTTATTTTACTTTGATTTTGATTTTTTTTTCTATGTTAGTTTCTTTGATGTTAGAAGATACTTACAGTTGTAGTTATTTGATAGTAATTTTATAAGAGACATATCTATCTATTACAGTGGTAGTTAGCAGATACTCCCAATTTGTAAAAGAAAAAATAATTTGTAAATAATCTCAAACATTTAAGAAGTCCTAATCATAATAATTTCATGTTGTCTTATAGTGATATTTTTTATGCTAATTAGGAGAAAAGGCAGCAACTACTTACTGAGATCAGGACATTATGTGAATCACCTTGTTATGAGGGTCTTGTAGAATTTCATGGTGCATTTTACACTCCAGATTCTGGACAGATAAGCATAGCTTTGGAGTACATGGACGTAGGATCACTTGCTGGTATATTGTGAATGCATAGAATGATACCTGAACCTATTTTATCGTCCATGTTTAAGAAGCTCCTACGTGTAAGGAACATATATTCTTTTTATTTTAAATTATCATTATTGAAAACATTGTGATTTGAGATATGTCACTAACTTGGTTTGATTTTTTAATCTTTTTGAAGGGTCTAAGTTATCTGCACGTAGTCAAATATTTAGTTCAGAGACATAAAGTCTGCTAATTTACTTGTAAATCTCAAAGGGGAGGGAAAAATTACCGATTTCAAATCCTGTCAATCTTATGTTGCAGTTGCGTGTCATTGCTTCTTCATGTAATTTGTCTCCTTTTGTTTTACTTAATGATGCACATGTCAGCTCCATTTTTCTAATCTGATTGCATAATATACTTCCGTTTGCAAATAATTTATAATTATACTTGCATTCTATGACAGATCTTCGATGATCCATCACCATCCAAAGAGAAGTTTTCACCTCATTATCAGTTCCAAAGAGGTATTTAAAATACAAATTGGTTTATGAATGTTGTTGTTAACTGAGTCATTAGCAGGAAGGGAAATATGTGTTGCAGAAAACTTGTTTAATTCTCCTTTTTTTATTACAAGAATGCAGTTTGAAAGTTCCTTGAAGAATAAAACTACTAAGTTTCAAGCACTACATGTGAATTTTTTTAAAGAGAAAGCAACTTCTCTTCATTGCAAGGTACTTCCTATACCATTATCATCTGAGGGACCAATTAGCATTATTTTTTGTGTGATTTGAACTTTTAATACACTGAAGTTACTAGTAGTATAACAGCTACTGAAATATGTATTTGTAATTACTATGAAATTAGGTGCTAAGGATACAATAAACCAATTTATTTTTCCTAGTTCACTTTTTAACTTTTTAATATTTTTGTGATTTGGAGATTTTGATTTGTCATTATTATTGTGATTTGTTGTGCTGAGTTCATATTGATATTAAAATATGACCAAGATGATAGTGGACAAAATGTTGAACCTACTTTTACATGGCGTAAGCATTTTTTTATTGATGAGATTTCTTTTTGGATTGATTGTATTTTCTCCCTGGTTTGTTTTGTTATTGTAGGACTTAGGCTTTGTGAGGTGTCTGTTTCCTGTTGGGTATTCTGTAAACCAAAGGATCCTGACTGTGTTGTACAAGAAAGATAACATTAAGACTTGTCTCTTCTATGATAATCTGCTATTTTTCTGTTTTCAGTTTGATAACTATATCTCATTAAGAATTATAATACTTGTTCAGCTTGATTAAAATACTCGCAATTGATATGTCTGAAATTGTAATTATTATTGCAGGTTTGCTACTAGGATGACAGGGATTAAAGAAACTGCTATATTTCAAAAGAATGAGAATGGAGAGCACAATCAATTGACATCAAGTCAACAAAATCTTGTAGACGGGTTAAACTGGCAAGTTCGAAATTTACTTCCTTACAACATCCTCTGAAGTGTGTGCCTGCCTCAAATATGATTCAAAGATTGTGTTGATAACCTTCTCAGTTCCAGTTTCTTAAGAGGAGATGATTAAATCGTTAATAGAAATCCAAGCTTAAGTCATCAATAGTTGGTATTATGTAAATTGTACAAGGATAAGAGCTTGGTACCATGTAGCTTTGTTAGTTTGTAAGATGCTGGTTTCACATGTTTGTAAGACTTGTTAATTTGACAATATAATTGAAATTTTGTTTTATTTTGCGCTCTAAATATTGTGTGGTGCATATAAAAAATATTTAATTTTAGACAAAAATATTATTTGTAAAAAAAAAAAAAAAACCAGACCTATAGCAACAGACAGTCTGGTCTTATACCAACGGATATATGTGCTGGCTAAAGCTGTTAAATGGGTGTAAAAAGCCGTTGCTATAGCTTCAAAATTTTACCAACGTCCTAAATTTCCGTTGGTATAAGCTATTGGGACGGCATTTTGCCGTTGGTATAAGCATATTATTGTAGACGGCAGCAAGTGACTGTTGGTATAGGATTTTGACCTATAGCAACGGATTTTTGGGCCTTTACCTACGGTTTTTGCCGTTGCTATATGGCAAATTTCTAGTAGTGGCATGTTCAAGTCTCATATTCAATTACTTTTATCTTATGTTTATTAGGAAGACTATGTGGATGGTGAGAGAATAAATTGGCATAAGTGTTCTTTGTTTTTGTTGCTTATGTTTTTCGTCCTCTTCGTTCTGTTAGATCTTCCTCCCGGGAAAAAAACCACTGGATTGGAATACAAGAATGAGAATAGATGCTGGTGTAGCTAAAGGTTTGGAGTATTTGCATGATAAAATGAAGCCTCTTGTCATATATTGTGACCTCAAATGCTCCAACATTTTGTTAGGCTGCGATTATCATCCCAAGTTATCTGATTTTGGCTTGGCAAAAGTATATCCGATCGGTGATATGACTCATGTTTCAACAAGAGTTATGGGAACATATGGCTACTATGCTCCAAAGTACAAAATGACAGGTCAATTAACATTCAATTAACAGGTTAGTTGCCACTAGCACTCAATTGTTGATGAAATGGATTATGTTGCTTGCCTTGAAATTGAGCTTGAATGAAAAGTTGTAGCCTGTAGATGTATTGAATTGATGTAGATGACCACCATGATTGACCATTGGACTTGAAATCTAATTTGAATGAAATTTTGTAGGAGGCTAAAAATGCGAAAAGGCTGAATCTATAGTTGAACTGTGTAAACAATGGCTCGTAGAAAGAAAAAAGTATGTCTCATTTGCAAACAAAGGAAATCATTTCAGACATATGAAGAACAACGGTGTATCACTCATGACTGTGATTTCTTTGATTAAAGATACATAAATATGTGAATAAAAGATTACAAGATTTTGTATTACTTTCAAAAGAAGGTAACAATTAGGAAATGGATTTGATGTACTCATTCTCGTTCATATGTACTACTATAGTTGGGTTTGAATTGATTGATTTTATTTATATAAGTTCTATGTAATTTAATTTTAATTTGCCATCTAAATTTTGATGCCCTTTTGTTTACCAATTGGCATGGTTCTATGTTTTTTCTACTAACTAATTTATGTAAATATTAATTTTTGTTTTTAAGATTTTACATTTGAAAGAAATTAATAAGTATACATAGTTCATGTTGGCATCCCCATCAAGCTAGTTTTCAACTGATCATTCCTACTTTGGCATGGTGCTTGCTGGTTATAACTTGGGACGCTAAAATATGACTTCAACTTCGCTTTCTTAGATTATGCACATATTATAAGATCCAAAATAATTATAACCTCAAACTACAAGATCAGAATAAAAATTCAACTTTGCTTTCTTAGAGTTTTTTTTATCTCCGTAAGCTTAGCTCAGTTGGTAGGAATATTGCATATTATATGCAGGGGTGGGGTTCAAACGCTGGACACTCCACTTCTCCACAATTTATTTGTGTGAGCTCTAGCTTCTAGGCTACTTGACAAAAAAAATATATATATGTTTTTATTAATAAAACTATTTTTAGACTCCACATATTACAAGGGGAATTTAAATCATTAACCCAAAAATTAAAAATAAAATTAGTAGTTCCTTACATCACATTATTGTCGTGGTTCCACCATTTGTGTCGGTGACTATAGAGCCAACCCAACCTGAAAACGACACATACAAGGCCACGATAAGTTGCATAAATAGTCGCGTGTACTCACGCGCATGAGGTTCTTTTTGCTTTAGCTTGATTTTGAACTTCACGCTCCTAAAATGGGCGTCATAAAATGATATAGGTCTTTTTATTTTTATTTGTGTTGGTAATACACATATTTTCATTCTTTCCTTAACATTCTTTCCTTAGGTATTTTCGTCTCAAAGCTTTGAATATAACATTGTTTAACATATCTTTCAAAAAGAAAAACATTGTTTAACATTTGTTTGCTTTCAACTTTGGAGGATAAAAAATGATCTTAGAAGTTTTTTTTTTTTTTTTTTTTTAAGGATGATCTTAGAAGTTATATAATTGGTTTTAGGGTTAATATATATTTACTTCCTGAAATATTAGCGATTTCTTGTTTATCCTTTGTAAAATAATTTTTTTTAAATTTCAACCATGTGATTTGAAGATTATTTTAGTTTTGGACCTTCATGGCATAAAATTTCAAAAATTAAGGTGCTTTGACACCTTGTAACTTGAGCTAATTTTGGTTTACCCCTCGTCATATCAACGATTTTGTATAGTCAAAATTCATGAAGTTCCAAAATCAAAAAATCTTCAAATTACAGAGTTGGAATCTAAAAATATAATTTTACAGGGGGTAAACTAAAAACCGCTAATATTACAAGGGATAAACATATATTAACCCTTGATTGTATTATATTTGGGTGGTTTAAAGAATAATTGATTTTATTTGTAAAATTGGTTCTACTTGAAATTAGAATTTGTACTTCCTTCAAAAAAAAATTAGAATTTGTACTATTGATTTTAACCTTAAATATATTTTTTTACGGGCCTTAAATGTATAGTTAAAAATAATTTTACATAAATCCATCAAGATATAAATCACTTTACATTCAATTCAATTTTATCTAGAATCAATTTCATAAAATTAATTCTTTTTTTTTGTTACATAAAATTAATTCATTTAAAATCAATTCTTATCAACCGCATAATGAAACATACATACATACATTCAAAATAAAGATTAATTTTTATGAACATGAATCCAATCAAATCATGACAAATAGCTAATTTGATTTTTTTAAAAAAACTTATTTAGAAAAGTCGCATTATATAGTGATTTGCTATGTATGTAAAACAAGTTTACATTTTGATGTATACAAATTAAATTTCCTAAAAAAAAAGATATAATACAAATTAAATTTTAAAAAGTATTCTTTTAAACAAAAAATAAAAATAATACTTCGTATATTAAAAAAATTTAGTATCAAATCAATAGAAAAAATAACAGGGTAAAAACACTTCAAATTTACTTTTTTCTTTTGTTACAACTTCTTCAAATTTTCTTTATAATAAATGAGTTTACCTATTTTATTTAAAAAAAGTAAATGAGTTTACCTATTTTTATCTTTTATCAAATATATTACAATAATTTGTATTCATTTATATTTTTTATCAACATACATTTCATCGGTCCATTTCCGCACATACTTTTTTTTATGGGATTTCTACACATACTTAATATATTTGCTTTTGAAAAATAAATTATATTAATCTATGACATATCTTCATATTTTTTATGCAAGATTTCAAACTCAAAACTTGCAAATCAAAAAATGTGTTTTCGAGACAAGACTCCACTAAAGACTGTCCGTTCAATTTCTTTGGCAATACTTGATTATGAACAAAGTTGGTAGATTCTTCATAGTAAAAATTTAAAAATAATTGAATATGAACAATAGGCTTTTTTAACAAGCCAAAACAAATTATATTATAACGAAACAAAATATTTATCTTGCACAAAGTATGACTCGATAATGCACTAAGAGTTTAGCAATTGTTACATATACAACAATATTGAACAACAAAATACAAAAAAGAAAAAGTTATGTGGTAAAACCCATACACAACAAGAGATTAAACCACCAAATATGACAGTCAAAAGCAAAAGAAGGATTTTTTTTTTTTTGCCTTTAACCACCAAAACGAAATAAGCTTAATTTTGTCGAGCAAATGATGTAAATAATCTTCATTGTTAGAAAAATAAAACCCCATATTATTCCTTTCTTTCCATGTGGTCCAAACACATGAGAACGAGCGAGATAATATGGAGAA
Organism: Medicago sativa; assembly: GCF_051527215.1. NCBI lineage: Eukaryota > Viridiplantae > Streptophyta > Magnoliopsida > Fabales > Fabaceae > Medicago > Medicago sativa. Next base: position 30,159,204 of record NC_140755.1, on the reverse strand, counting down.
ACCACCAATATTACCAAACTGCAAGAAATGATATGCTAAGCAAGACAGATTAACTGAGGAGATTCCAATCCACTTCCTTATAAGGCAACAACTATATATTGTGAAATAATCATAATGCAAACATAGATGTTAAACTATTTCCACCATACCACAAACCCTAACACACTTGTTTGAACTCGATTGTATAATACCTCTACGCATCAAATTTTCTTTTGTTGGAAGACGGTTGTGGTGGAGACGCCACACAAATAAAGAATTTTTTAATGGAACTTAATTATGCCAGATATTGTCTATCAAAAATCGATTAGCAAGCTCTTCTACAACAACTAATAATTGGTAAACACCACTGACTGAATAACCCTTGACTGGGTCTAGTAGCCATTGCCATTTATCCACCCCGAATTTCTATTTTATTAAATTAATGAGGGTAAATAGACGGAGTTTTATTTATTATTGTGATTGATAGGTGATAAGGATTAATATGATGAGAAAATAGAACTGGAAGGTGCAGAGTAAAAGTAATAAAATAAGTGGGGGAGGAAGAAGTTAAATTATAGTAAATTGAGGAGAGGAAAATTAATAATTGTTGTATAGTTCAACTCCCTAGTATAAATAGAGAGATAGAAAATCAAAATAAACACTCTTGCTGAACCGGAGAAAAGAATAAAAGAGAAGAGATGAGAGGAGGAAACCCTAGCTAAGGAGAAGAAAGCCAACCGCCGCATTTTCGGAGAATTTGAGGTAAGGGAGAATCTTTGCACTTTAGGGTATATTGATATATGACGGGGGTGTTTAATTCTTAAGATAATATTTCTGTTATGATGTGAGATTGTGATGAGAGATTTATGATGAACAAATTAAAGGGTTAATATGTCTTTACCCCCTGTAATATAGGTCATTTCCGGTTTTCCCCCTGTAAAATATTTTTTTTGAATTTCCTCCTTGAAATTTGAAATTTTTTTGGTTTTGGACCTTCATGAAAATTTTCACCCCCTGTAATTTGAGCAAATTTAGGTTTAACCCCCTTGTAATTTAAAAAAAATTCGGTTTACCCCCCCCCCCCCAGTTAATTTAAGCAAATTTCGGTTTACCCCTTGCCATATCTTCGATTTTGTACTGTCAAAATTGATGAAGGTCCAAAACCAAAAATCTTCAAATTACAAGGACGAAATCCAAAAAAAATATTTTACAGGGGGTAAAACCGGAAATGACCTATATTACAGGCGGGTAAAGACATATTAACCCCAAATTAAAAGACGAAGTTGAAAGATGAGAATTGAGGAAAACTAGTTTAGGTTTTTTAATTGAGTTTTTTAGCCTTAAAAAGAGTGGATAATCTGGTAGGTTAACGAAGAATTAGTGTTTGAATGATAGGGTTATCATGGGGTGAAGATTAGGGTCGAGTTTGGAGAGTATAAGATCGAAAACGGAGTCGAAAAGGGTTCTGCAAGGCGAAATCGCAGCAGAACTGCAATTTTGTTGTCATTGTGCAAAACACAAAGTTACTGCCTCAGTTTGGAAAGTTCTGAATTGGGTTTAAATGTTTTTAAGAAAGTTGTAGATATGGATGTTAAATTTCATAGAATTTGGAGGGACTCCATTTAAGCATCTAGAACTCAAGATATTATCAAAATACTACACAGAGGTCAACAGTGGTCAGCAGGGTCGTGCCTTTTCCCCAAGCTTAGGAAAATCAACTTTTCTACCACTTTTTGTTCAGAATTTGGTTTGGGCATCTTCATGAAAGTTGTAGATATGAATGTTAGCTTTCATTTTATTTTGGTTGGACTCCAATAGGATTTTTAGAACTTGAGTTATGATTAAAATACCGCACGTGAATCATGTTGCGTTTTACATGAAATTTCAGCATAACACTTTTAGTGGACTCTAAAACATCTATGAGAGCATTAGTGAGTTTAAGAAGCCGTTAGTGTTTAGAGTAAAAGTAAGGGTCCTTAAAATATATATCTAAATGAGGAAGTGTGTTTATACATAAATAGAGGTGATTACCTCAAGGTAATAATGAGTTAAAAACATGAACCGATGATAGTGGCTTAAGAAATAGAAGATAGTAACGATGAAACTATATATGAAAATAAGATCCTAAAATTAATGAGCCTAAATTAATAGGGGGGAGACATTATGAGGAATGATGAATGGAGTGACAAATATCTTCAGACTGAGAGCGGAGGGTAAGACATGTCACTAGGGTAAAAGATGTAGGAAATGGGGATAAAACTAATGACGGATATGTGTTCTGAACATGATGATGAATTAACGAACACGTGAACTATATATATAATATGTAGATATGATGTTAATTAATGAATAAGATGTTAATGTTGTAATATGATGATGTATGATGATAGTATAAATGTTATATGACGATGATGAACGATGTAATAAATGATGCTTATGAAAGATTTGAAGGTAAAGTAGAGAGAGCTATAAGAGGGTAATACATGAACTAATAAAGATGAAAATAATAGTAAATTAGAGTACATGATAAATTTAGTGACAAGTATATATGAAGAGCGAGAGCGTAGGAAAGTTGTTAGGTTGAATGGAAGAAGAGTCAAGGTAAATAGTAATGATAAAGATACGAAGAGGCGTGGGTAAACGATGATAGAGAAGAGTATGTTAAATAAAGGGATATGGTGAAAGATGTCAGTCGCGTTAAGGATTAGAGGATTGATGACAATGAGAGGATTGTTAGGATGAAATGTAAACGAAGATAGGGAGTTGTGTATAAAGTAAATGAATGATGAGATGGGTGGTAAGAGATGTGAGTTAGGATATGAATAGATTAGAAGATAGTAAAATGAATAAGAAAGAAGTTAAGGAATAAATGAATAAAAGGGAATTGTTTTAGGAATAGTTCATAAACAAATAGAGAGGAGTATGTTAAATAAAGGGATATGGTGTCAATCGCGGTAAGGATTAGAGGATTGATGACAATGAGGGGATTGTTAGGATGAAATATAAACGAAGATAGAGAGTTGTGTATGAAGAAAATGAATGACGTGATGAGTGGTAAGGGATGTGAGTTAGGATATGAATAGATTAGAAGAGAGTAAGATGAATGAGAAAGAAGATAAGGGATAAATGAAGAAAAGGGAATTGTTTTAGGAATAGTTCATAAACAAGAAACGAAGACGAAGAATAGGATACGCCATAGAGGGTAAGGTGTAGAGCCAAAATGAACAAGTAGAATGATGAAGTGGTTTAAGGTAATGAAGATGCTATGTGAAGAAATAAGGCGAAGGTAACTGAAAATAGAAAGGCGTAAGTTAAAGTAAGGGATAATGTTAGAAATAATAATAGTAATAATAATAATGGTGAAATAATGACCTTAAGTTAAGATGAATAAAGTGTGGACGATTTAAGATGATAGATGATGTTGAGAGAATTGATAAATTGAAATAGAACGGGAAAAAAAATTGTGTGTTAAGTAATGAATGATGTTAGAGGTAATATTAGTGATGAGACAAGATAATAAATCACTAGAGAAATAAAGACCTAAGTTAGAACGAGGTAATGATGATGAGGATGGTTCAAGTTATAAATGACAATGAAAGAGAAACATAATACTACGTTATGGTATATTTGTGACGAAGAGTAAAGACTCTATTCATGGTGAGATGGAATTAGTGCCCTATAAGATCATTAATGATGAAACAAAATAATATGACGTAAAGTTATTTTAAAGAGGAGAATAATTGTGATAGATGTAATGAAAATGGTGAGGGGGAAACTTAATTAATAACAAGGAAGGGAATGTTACTGTTAGGATGAAACACATTGTGCATGAGAATAGTTGATGTTGAGTATAGGTTTTAAGGACGATGTTGAGTAATGACGATGTTGTATAATGTTGAAAGATGACGTAATTATGATGTTGTATAATGTTGAATAATGACGACGTAAAATGATGTATATGGATGACGAATGATGTATATGAATGACGAATAATGACGAATGATGTACTTGTTTTATATTAACAAGTAAAATGACAAAATGAATTATGTTATAAAGATAATCTGTTGTCGATGTATTTTCTATATGGTGTTAGTGAGTCTTCATGCATCATATCATATTGCATAAAAATGACGAAAGACGAATGATGTATGTATGTTGAGTAATACAACTCTGACATAGAAATATTGATTAGGATATATGTATGTTCAGTAACACAACTCTGACATACAAATGTTGATTAGAAACCGGTATCGGGATGCATATAGGATTAGGAACAAAGTGTATTAGCATATGGCTCATGTTAGGTGTATATGATGTATATGTGACATATGTGGCATATGTGATATGTGTTATGTTGATGTATTGTGAATGTTATGTGCATTTCTTTAATCTTTTAAAATTTAAGATAACGAGGATGTGTGAATGATGTTGTATAACCTGATGAAGAATTGTGAATATGTTGTATATGATGATATATGATGTTATGCTTATTTATATATTATTTATGTATCTCAATATATGTTATGATGAATATTCTCACCCCTTTATTGTTGTGTACTATGGTTTCTGTACTATTGGGGTACAAACACTCATGACGAGGAGCTCTAGTTTGTGGGACGTTTAAAAGGTGGCGACAGAGATATACTTCTATAGCTATTATCTAATTATTTATGTAGTCGAATAATCACGTGCTCTGATATGTAACACTAGGGTTGTGATCAAACTTTGAATGTTTAATTTTAGGAAGTTTAAGTATTTGAAATCCTTATGATATTTTCCACAATGACGATTGAGTATCAGACTCGTTTATTTTTTGAAATATTTTTGAAGTATTTTCCGCATTCTGAAATATGACTTATTATTTATTATTCGAATGAATGATTGATGAGTATGTGTAACATTCTTTTTTGTTTAAATTTATTCGCATTATTTGTTAAATCAACGTTTGGGAATTAGAATTCTTACTATCTTGGTATTCGAATTCAAAACCTTTGTTAAACCGAAAGAGATCATTTATCATTTAATCTAAGTGTTATCCAATTTATCATACCATAATGACACTATCTTGCTTTAACAGGTTTTGCAGGGACTTCACCAAACATTGCTGACATTTAAGATTTAGGAATCCTATCTAACGTGAAAAATGTTCTCAAGCGATGGCAACTTGCAATTGATCATTTATTTTATTTGATGTTGTTAGTTTTTTTTTTGAAGGATTATTGTTAGTTGTTCATATATATGCAACATTTTTGTCAAAAAAAATTATATACATTTGTATATGCAACAATTTTAGACTTTGTTTGGATTGATGGAATATGGTGGAGTGGAATGGAATGGAGTGGTATATAGTTATATTCCATTGTTTGGATTTGTAAATAATGAATGAAATCCATTCCATCCCATACCATCATATCCTTCTATTTTTCATTCTACCCAATTTGGGGTGTATGTAATGAAATAGAGTATTTTAATTAAAAAAATTACTATCTTATCCCTGTTTTATTTTTTGTCAGTGAAACAATTGGTTATTCCTTGTGTTCTTCTTGTTTCTTCTTGTTTCTTCTTGAGGTTATTCCTTGTGTTCTTCTTGTTTATTCTTTCACGTTTCTTCTTATATGTCTCATTCCTTGTGTTCTTCTTGTTGCTTTTTGTGTTCATACCTTGTTCCATTTTTTTTATTTTTACTCTCCAAAATTATTATCTTCATGTATGCATTCTTCTTTCTTATGTGTCTATTATAAAAATATGTTGATAAAGTTGAATGTACAAACCATAACCAGGAGGGAAACCCCTGCATAACGTCAACATCCAAAATGTGAATTTTCAATATTTCAATTAAAAATAGAAAAACTTCATACATATCAAACCAATGTTTTTCTTTTCTTTTTGATAGATACCTACCAAACTAGTTAAATTCTTTTATTTTTAAGCAAAAATAGTTAAATTCTATATCAAAAAATTGAATTAAATTATCTTTTGTTGGAAGACGGTTGTGGTGAAGACGCCACACAAATAAAGAAACTTTTAATGAAACTTGTTTATGCCAGATATTGTCTATCAAAAATCGATCAACAAGCTCTTCTACAACAATTAATAATTGATAAACACCACTGGCACCTTTGGCAAAACAATATTGTGAAGCAAAAAACAACATTCTTCCATCATCTCCTCCTCCAACGCAAACAACCTCCACCTCCACTTTCACCTTTCTCCTCCCTCACCTACCCTATCTGACACATGTCAACAACAAATATCGTTGCATTTTTTTATAATTCAAATAACTGCATATACCTATCGCAAAGAGGAACTCCCCCTACCCAATTTTTTGTCCAGAAAAAAGAGCCAACCCAATTAACTATGAATAATAGTTAAATAAAATCTTTCCTAATTGTTAAAAGAATAGCAAAATTTGACAGTGAAATTTTCTTAGATTGGAGTTCAATCTTACTACTAATTCTTAGTCTCTTGGGATTCGAATTCAAAACCTTTGTTAAATCGAAAGAGATCATTTATCATTTAATCTAAGTGTTATTGGGTTAAGTGTACTTGATTTTGACGACAATGGTAAATAATATAGAATGGAAGAAATTATTGAAAAATATAGTTAGAAAATTAAATAGAAGAAATTAAATGAAAATTGTGTACATTTGCATATTTTAACAAAATGTATAATTTATATTTCATTGAACTAATTTTTTTTTCAATGAACTCAAAGAACGAATAAAATGTAAAATATTATCTTTAAAAATTGAGTGGAGAAAGTTTCATTTTAGTATATAAGTATAATAAAGTTAGCTTGGATAAGCCATGAGTGTTTGCTTCAGCGGGTGTTACTAGAAGAAGAAAGGAGAGCATCACTGGCACCACTCACATCCAGTTTACATCCAACTTGGGGAAATATCTTGGCTTCCAAATGCACCATGGAAGAATTAAGAAAGAGGATTTCTCTAGTATTATGGATAGAGTCTCCAATAAGCTAGCATCTTGGAAATGGAGACTTCTCAACAAACCAGGTCGTATTACTCTTGCTAACTCTGTTTTGACTGCAATCCCCGCTTATAGCATGCAAATTCAGTGGCTTCCGTAGTATGTGTGTGACCATCTTGACAAAACGGTTCGCAACTTTATATGGAAAGGGTCCACAAATAAAGGTATGCATATGGTTGGTTGGAAAAAAATTACTAAATCTAAGAAGAAATAGGGGTCTTGGAGTGAGAATTGCGAGGAAACAAAACATTGTGTTGCTCGGTAAACTTGTGTGGGATATGTTTAAACCTAGTAACCTTTTATGGTCTCACATTCTTTCAGCAAGGTATCTTCAGGGATCTAATATTTTCCTTGTGAGAAATGGCAATGGCTCTCCTATTTGGAATACCATTGTAAAAGCACTTAAAGTATTGGAGGATGGATTTCATTTCAAAATTGGAAATGGTACCACTAGTATATGGTACGAACCTTGGTTTCTAAAGGATCCCTTATTTCATCTTGTGTCGTTTGTTCAAATACAAGATATTGATCTTCAAATTCGAGATATTATTACTAGGGATGGAGGTAACCTACAAATTGTTTATACCAAGCTGCCCCCAAGATGTCAGAAGTAAGATTTTGGAAACGATGACTCATCTAGTGGATGATGTCACTGATAATTAGATTTGGAATAATTGTACCTCTAGTGCCTACTCGGCAAAATCTGCATATAGTTGGTTGAATGATGAAGAGACAATTCCTCTCATACTTAGAGATTCTTGGAATTGTGTTAAAATCCTAGCCAACATCCAATTCTTCTTTTGGCAAGTGATGCATCTTGCGATCCCAACACGAACTATATTGAATCATCGAGGTATCCCATTAGACTCCATTTGTCCTATTTGTGATAATGAACCTGAGACCTTGGGCATTGTTTGTTTAATTACAACCGAGAAAAAGCTATATGGAACTTGATGGTGGGTCCTAATTTCGGTTTACCTGAGGAGGATTGCTCGACATTCATGTGGTCCCACGATAGTGTTAACAAGCTTGGCATTGTGATTCCTATTACCATGTGGAGTATTTGGTGTGCTAGAAATGCAAATATTTTTTATGATATAAGCATGTCTGTGATGGCTTCTTTTTCAAAAATCAAGGTTATGACTCATGATGTTGCTCAAGCTTTCAGCGGTATGCATAAGGAGATTTCTAGCATTCAGCCTCAACTTATTTCTTGGCAAAGAGGTCATCCTGACTCATATATTCTTAATGTGGATGATAGTGCTCAAACCAACCCGAAGATGACAGGATTTGGTGGCTTAATTAGAGACTTAGAAGGACAATTTATACGTGGTTTTCATGGTAATATTGGCTACTCAAATATTCATCATGCTGAAATCTTGACATTAATGCATCAGATTCAAATTTGTTGGGATGAAGGTATGAGACGCATTATTTGTTACACTGATTCCATGCATACTATTCACCTAGTGCAGCATGGTGATGTTTCCACTCATCACTATGAAAATGAGATAGCTATTATTGGAAAATACATGGTTAAAGATTGAACTTTTCAAATATGGGACACTCTTAGGGAGGTTAATATGTGTGATGACTTCTTAGCCAAACTTGGAACAAGGTCTACGAGTGATCTATTGATTGTGCTTAATCCTTCAAATGAGCTTCATTTATTGCTTACGACAGACAATATGGGTGTTACTTATCATCGCGGTCAATAATCTCTTTTTTATTTTTGTTTTTGCTTTGCTTTTTCTCATGTAACAAATATAAGTATAATAAAGAATGAATGGGGAAAAATAAAGAAACACGACAACTTTACTCATAACCTTCTTTAAAAAAAAAATACTTTACTCATAACCTTTTTTTATTAAAAAAATAGAACTAAAATGACTACATAAATATTTTACTCATAACCTTTTTTTTATTAAAAAAATAGAATTAAAATGACTACATAAATACTTTACTCATAACCTTTTTTTATTAAAAAAATAGAACTAAAATGACTACATAATTTTATTAAAAAAATAGAACTAAGATGACTACATAAATACTTTACTCATAACCTTTTTTTATTAAAAAAATAGAACTAAAATGACTACATAAATACTTTACTCATAACCTTTTTTTATTAAAAAAATAGAACTAAAATGACTACATAATAGATTAATAATATCTATTTTTTGGTGGTGGCCGGAGTTTGAACCCCGAACCTTAATCTATTCTACATCTATTTTTTGGTGGTGGCCGGGGTTTGAACTTTTTTGGTGGTGGCCGGGGTTTGAACCCCGAACCTTAATCTATTCTACATAATAGATTAATAATATCTATTTTTTGGTGGTGGTCGAGGTTTGAACCCCGAACCTTGCATAAGCATATTTTATGCATTGTTCCTACCAACTGAGTTAAGCTCACAAGCACAAGATAATAATATCTATTCAAACATGTAACGTATTTTCATTTGATAAATTTTACACACAAAAATTCTACACAAAAACTCTGTCTCCACTCATTCTTCTAACCTTTCAAATAAGACAAATATTCCATATATTTGGAATTTTTTTTTCTTTAAATTTCTTTTCATCAGAAATCTTTTCATCCAAATATAATGTAAATTCCTTTGATACTCCAACAAAACATGTACTTTTTTCCAGCAAAATTACTAAACCAACCTCTCTCTGTTTTTATTTTTGGACATAAATGAACCACTTTTTTCCACTAAAATGATTATTCCATTTCACGTGCTCAACATTATAAACGTTACACGCCTAGCACCAATAACAGCCGCACAAACAATTAAATTAAAAAATTAAATATTTAATTGTGAAATCCATACCTATATCATAACTCAATATCTCAATCGGTAAAAATATGAAAATTAATATATTGAAATTGTGTAAAGATCCTCTCCATTTGTATAAAACAAATGAATAATGCAATTTGATTAAAAATAGACAAAAACAAATATATAGTGAGTCATATTACTAAATAGGTTTCACCACTATTAATTTTTTTCAAACTTCATTGTGTCTTTATCTATTTAAATAAAAGAAATGAAGATGGTCCTCGTGAGCTTAGCTCAATTGGTTGGACAAAGAAATGAAGATGAAACTAAATGGAGAGGATCCTAACTCGTCAAAACTCATGATCATGTTTGAATTTTAACCCCTTCATTTATGTACATGAATTTCAATGATGATTATCATTTACTCCGTCTTAAAAAACATGAAACAAATCACTCATAATTTTTGAAATAAAAATAAAATAAATTTATTTACAGGGAAAAAACCTACAATTATCTTGTTCATATATCATTATCACTCTTTTTTTTCTTTTTTTTCTTTTATCATATTAAAATATAATTCATCTTCATTTTCATTCACTTTTAGCTTCTGAGTCACACTCAACAAGTCCATACTAGCTTACAGCTTTCTGATTCTGCTTCTACCTGCCACTGCTTTCTTGGTAAGACTTCTATTATGCTATTCAATCTCCTTCTATTTCAAGCATTCTTTCTTTCTCATTGCAAGTTTTGATGACTTTTGTTGCAATTCAATCTTCTTTTCTTGGTAAAATCTTATAACTAATCTGTTACCTTACTCTATCATATACATTACCCATTTTCTGCTATGTTTTAGCTTCAAGTTTTAAACTTTTTTACTGGGTTTTCTTCAACTTTCTTGATCTATTATTTTTTGTCTCACAAATCAAGAACCTTGTGCATTTGTGTACAATTTCAGCTAAAAAAACTATGTTTTTATTTATTTTCTATTTTTTGAGTATTTAACGCTGCAGCGTGCCCAATGCTAGATTCGAACCCAAGACCTTGATTAAACTACAAGAGACGCGTGTCATCTCATCTAAGCGCTCTTGGGTTTCTAAGTATGTGTTAGTGTCTCATGGTTGTTTTTAAATGAAAAATAGTGTAGTATTTATTGATTATTTCTTTAATCTTTTGTATTTCAGAGAGTTTGTGACTATTTGTACTACACATTCAAGTGCATTTAAGGAAGTATAAGTTTTTATCTAGAAATTTCATAATCTTGAAAACCATGAAAGGAAAAGGCCGAAGAAGTGGCGGTACGGTTCAATTGGATTACCTAATTCACATTGAGGAGCTTAAGCCTTGGCCGCCGTCACAATCTCTCAGATCTATTAAATCTGTATTGATACAATGGGAGAATGGCGAGCGAACTTCTGGGTCTACGAAATCTGTTTCCGCTTCACTTGGTGAAGGGAAAGTCGAGTTTAATGAGTCATTTAGGCTTTCTGTGACACTGGTGAAGGACATGTCTGTTAAAAATGTTGATGCTTTCCAGAAGAATACTTTGGAGTTTAACTTGTACGAGCCTAGAAGGGAGAAGATTGTTAAAGGTCAGTTGCTTGGGACTGCCATTGTAGACTTAGCGGATTGTGGTATACTTAGAGAGACGTTAAGCGTTAGTGTACCATTGAATTGCAAGAGGAACTACAGAAACACAGATCAGCCAATTTTATTTGTTAAAATCGAGCCTGTTGAAAAGAATCGCTCTAAGTCCACGTTGAAGGACACTTTGTCAAAGGAAAATTGCAGTGGTGGTGGTGATTCTGTTTCGGCTTTGATGAATGGAGAGTATGCTGAGGAAGCTGAGATTGATGCTATTACTGATGATGATGTTTCCTCTCATTCGTCTATGGCTGCAGTTATAAATTCTCCTGATCGTGAAGAGGTACTCCTGTTTTCCCCTATTCTATCCTTTTATTTGTAGAAGCAACATAAATTTCTTAGTAAACCCAATGATAATAATGTGTGACAGTTTTTATTGTCCTCCATCCCTATTCCATGAATAAGATCACAGAGTTTAGGACCCTTTCACATAAATTGTTCGAATGAATCAATGCAACGAAAATAAGAAATTCTATTTTCGTGTCATTATCAGCATGCCATCTGCTTGCTGTGCATATCTAAGCTATATAGTGATTGCTACTGACTTGCAGAATGGAAGAGCTCAGAAAAATGGTAGGAATGACAAGGAACAACACTTGGTTTCAGAAACAAGGGTTGAAAATTTTAGTATAATGCAACAGGATATGTCAAATACGGATGCATCCTCTGATGCCGGGAGTTCAATAAATGGTCATAGTTCTATGACAAATATTCCCAATCACGGTTTAGAGACAACCCAAAAGCAAGTTGATTCTCCTAGTGCAGATTATTCTCCCATATCCTTGGAGGAAAATTCTCCGAGTAGGTCTAAAAGCAGTGGTCATGAAAATTTAAATCAGGAGATTCAAGAAAAGGCTTCTCTAGATAGCAATCGCTTCATAAATAAGAATTCAGACTCGGTAAACTGTGATGATTTGGAAATCGAAGACAAATTAAGGGAGAGATGCGAGGAAGCCGACAAATATTGTGTAAAGGAAGGAGGAAGTGATGAATATTACTATAATTCTGTCGAGGACAAGCTTAGCAATGATCCAAAGAGTGAAAGATCGAAATATGTAAAGTCTGTGAGGTCAGCAGGAGACTTAACTAGGAGTACTGGATTGCTCGGTAACAATTATCATGCTGAGGTAAAGGAAAATGGCATCAATGGAGATGCTCAAAACAATGGAGGGAACATCAGAAGCGGTGAAAGAAAAGATAGTAAGATTTATCCACGGGATGGCAAAAACACCAGTTTAGATAGCAAGATTGAGCAGTTGGAAAACAAGATAAATATGCTTGAAGGAGAGTTAAGAGAAGCTGCTTCGATTGAGGCTGCTTTATATTCTGTAGCTGCTGAGCATGGAAGCTCCATGAGTAAAGTTCATGCCCCAGCTCGCCGCCTTTCCAGGCTGTACCTTCATGCTTGTAAAGAAAATATTCCAGCAAGAAGGTCTGGTGCAGCTAAAAGTGCAGTTTCAGGATTAGTACTTGTTGCAAAGGCATGTGGAAATGATGTACCAAGGTGAGTCGTTAGGCTTTTACTGTGTTTTATGATAAATAGTAAGTAAATTGTTTCTGAATTTTAATTTAGCTATTTGGTTTTATCCCATGACACTGACACATAGACACTTGCATAATGTAAGAAAATGGAAGTGGTAGAATCTAACAATCATGTGTTAGTATTGTGTCGGTGTCAGACAATGATACACATCTTTGATCTAAACTGTCGGTGCTAAATGGATCACTAGTCAAGCCAATATTTTGAAGTGTCCTTGAGTATAAAGCATCAAAAGGTGCTTTAACATGTAAAGTTTGGAATTGGTTTTTAGTTCAAAAAAGTTTATTTGTCTTTAATTAGTTAAGAAAACGAAAGCTTCTGTGGCATGAATAGAATTTTTAATTATGTTGACTTATTATAGGTCTTGCACTGTCGGAACATTTTCTAAATCGAGAAGGAGCATATTCTGAATAAATAAAAGACGAGACAAGTGACATTAGCCGATAAATTTCCTGAATGAAATTCTAAATGAAAATGGATAAATTAATTACTAATGGTTGTTGATGTGGAATTATAGTCTCATTATGATTTCAGAACTGTACCAACTTCCTATTAATTAAAATCTTGCATTTGGTTACAGGTTGACATTTTGGTTATCAAATTCTATTGTTTTGAGAACAATTATAAGCCAAACCACCAAGGATGTGGCACAATCAAATCGTTCTAGAACTAGTCCAAGAAGGAAGAGTGGTGAGGGAAATGCAAAGATAGTACAGCCATTAATTTGGAAAGGATTCACTCCTAAGAAAAGCAAAAATTTAGAAGTTGAATATGGAGGTCTCGATAACTGGGATGACCCAAACTTGTTCACATCAGGACTGGAAAAGGTTGAAACCTGGATCTTCTCTCGCATCGTGGAATCTATTTGGTGGCAGGTAACTCTTTTATTTCATGCTCCCTTTTGTTTTGACAATCCTAATATTTCCATACAAGATGATTATTGTTATCGACAAATTCTATTGCGTCTAACATAAACCATTATGTATGTGTCCAGTCTCTGACTCCACATATGCAGCTTGTTGATTCAAAGATTACTCATAAGGATGTGGGTTCTACATCAAGGAAAAGCTTTACAAAGATGTCTAGCTCACATGATCAAGAGCCGGGAAATTTATCACTAGATATTTGGAAGAATGCTTTCAGAGAAGCCTGTGAAAGGATCTGTCCCGTCCGAGCTGGAGGGCATGAGTGTGGCTGTCTTCCTGTGCTGCCTAGATTGGTTAGTTCATCAAGTTCCTTTATCCTTTTTTTACTATGGTAAAAAGTACTGAACCATTTTCTGTTGTTCTTTTTCAATTGTTATTTTTTTTTTTGTAGGTTTAATTAGCATGGGTAGGGTAAAATCTTTGAAATGGATGATTCTGTAAATAAAGAATAATAAGAAATGAATGCATCTGTTCTGTCAGTGAATGAAAAAATGACTTGTAAAGATAGTTGATTTTATGGAAATGGGAAGTTAAAAGAATATTGTTTATAGAATTGAGTTAATAGACTGCCGATTTTATGGAATTGTAAAGAAATGTATGCATATTCTTTCTACTTCCTGGCCTCATATCTGTTAGATTGCATTAGGTATCCATTTAGTATCTACGACTTCTATATCATACGATACTGTTAACCATTGTATAGTGGCAATAATGATTAATCACAGTTATGTAAGTTGTGCCTTTTATATCTGGCATTGATTCTTGTGAATCACGGGGTTGACGTAGAAGGTATCTTGACTCGTGATTAAAATCTTCACCAGAGCTTAGCGTCTCCAATCGAATCCTCTTGGGAGGAATATGGGATTCAAACAGTATGATCTGTGCAAATTGATCAAGCATGAATAGTAACACTCGCAACTCCACCAAATGATGTTATCTGTAAATATAGTAATCAATGTTCAATCTTAGTTTGTTGAACTTAGGCGTTTCAATCAAACATTAAAAGCATTTTTGTAACTTTAGGTAATGGAGCAGTGCATAGCCAGATTAGATGTTGCTATGTTCAATGCCATTCTTCGGGAATCTGCTGATGACATTCCATCTGATCCTATATCCGATCCAATTAGTGATCCCAAGGTTCTCCCCATTCCACCTGGTAAATCAAGCTTTGGAGCTGGTGCTCAGCTAAAAACTGCGGTAACATTCTGATCTCAAATAGTTTTTGTGAAAGCTATAGAATCTAGCCATCCACTCATTAATTTAATTCAAACATACAGACTTAGGTCCAACTTTCTACATGTAATCTTTTTGTATCTTGATTGTGATTTAAGGTTAATATTTATTTTTATTTTTTTTGTATCGAATTTCTCAGGTTGGTAACTGGTCAAGATGGCTTACTGACCTTTTTGGTATGGATGATGACGACTCACTTAAGGATAAAGATGACGACATGGATAACAATGATGGAAATGCATCATTCAAGGCTTTCCATCTTCTTAATGCACTGAGTGATCTCTTGATGCTTCCTAAGGATATGTTGTTAAGTGCATCCATCAGGAAAGAGGTTAGCAAATGAACTTATGCTTTTCTTCATCCAGTTTTTAAATTGCTGCAAGTTTTTTCTCGATCATGGTATAAGGATTTTTGTTTGTTAAGGTCTGTCCAATGTTTGGTGCATCAATAATCAAGAAGATTCTAGACGATTTTGTCCCAGATGAGTTTTGCCCCGATCCAATTCCCGCAGATGTGTTTGAAGCTCTGGACTCACAGGTTAGATAAATCACATTTGCACATTTCTTTTGAACCTTTATTTTATTAATAGTATTTTGCTTATGATATTTCATATGCCTGATTATATACATGATTACATGCGTTTTACACATTTGGCAGGATGATCTCGAGGATGGAGAGGAGTCTGTCAACAACTTCCCATGCATTGCTGCTCCCATTGTATATTCACCTCCACGAGCAACAGTGATTGCAGACATTGTAGGGGAGATTGGAAGTGAATTTCAGCCTGGTCAGTTGAGAAGAAGCAGATCATCTGTTGTAAGGAAGTCGCACACCAGTGATGATGAGCTCGATGAATTAAACTCCCCATTATCTTCAATTTTATTTAACAATTCCTCCTCACCAGTATCAACAAAACCCAACTGGAAGAAAGTTAGTCTCAATGAGGCTTCTGTCAGATATGAACTTCTTAGGAATGTTTGGATGAACAGCGAGTGACCCTGCAGATACTACCAGACTTCACCCCTTTCCTGTAACAAATTACTGGATATGCTGTAAAAAGATATATGATATAGCTTTAGCAGAGGAGTAACAACTAATATAGTGAAGGTTATATAATACAGTCCCAGTTATTGGATACATTGTAATAAAGTATAACAAGGCCATGCCATGGTAGGTTATGTTTTGCCTTTATTTAATGACTTTCATATTCTGTGTTTACTTCATGTAGTTTGCCTCCTAATTGAAAAGCTGAAGAATTTGTGCATTAAAATATCAATCACGAAACTACCAATAACTAGAAGAAAAAAAACAATTTGGATTTTCCACTACATTGATTACAAATTTGCAACATTTGGCTGTAGTAAACAAAATCTGAGACTAACACGTGAAAGCCCTTAAAGTTTGAGCCTCACATGCTTTAAACTTGAAACTAGTGTAACGTGTCCTTTGCTTTCTAGTTTCTGGGACCAGACAAGTTACTAGAAACTAGGAAAGAAAAAGAATGGAACACAATTGAAACAAAAAAGAACTCATCACACGGTCACTACTACAAATTTGTGGTTCATACTCATACATTGTGTATTTGATTCTTAATTGGACAAACTTCACTACAGGACAAACTTAACATTCTCAAAATTTCCAAAATCAAAATCACCAATAACTGGAACACTATCACAAAATTTCCATTAAATTCTACTGGCTCTCTCATATTCACATATGGTATAATGCCGAGGAGTGATCGATGGGGTGCCACATGGAAGAATGATGCCATTCAGGCAGTCAACTTCTGTGAAGAACTAAGAGCGTTAATATGCTGGAGATGCAGTGCAGCAAGAAGTCCCTGCCAAGTTTCTCCCTGTCCACCAGCTACTTCGAAATTCAGAAGTTTCTTCTGCTTCCTGTAGTAATCTTCCAACATCTTGGACTACAAACAAAAGATACAACACACAAAAATGAACGACAAATATTAACACAGTAACTAAAACATATTAGAACCAAAGAGAGGGAAATGAAACATTTGAAACCAAATATAAAAAAAAATTATCAATAGTAAATCACCTCTTCTGCACGTTTCTGGACATATTCATCCTGCAATTGCTTGGTTGGGGTCCAAGAACTGGTCTTAAAAATATGTTCTTGGCACGAAGTAAATTTTCTAAGTCCTAGTTTATTTTTCATTAATTCCTCTTGCGGACTTTTGAAATTTACCACTAGATCAACATGAGCAACGTGATTGAGAATTTCCTGCAAAACAGTTAGGTAACAAACCAAATTTAAAGATGGAACAAACATGCAAAATATTCAGGTTGAACTTCATTGCCTTTGAAGAATTGAAAAGTATTTAAAACTTTAGTGATTAGCAGGCATGATACAACAAATAATTCTTACAAATATATCTAACCTGATACCAATTAAAAACTCAAGATACATAAAGTGCCAAACAGAGTAATTAAACACTTATTGAACAAGTGCTTGTTAAAATAAGATTGAAAATGGAATAAGGGTAAACCCTTCGACTCCAAAAATAGCTTATAAACATTTTAAGTTATTTTCAAAAGCTCTTCCAAACACTTATATACCATAAACAGATCGAGCCTCAAGACTCAAAAAAACCTACTTCAAATACCCTAGAATAATATAATAGTAAAATAAAGACGACACAACATTTATATACTTATTTGACTTTTTAATATTATGTTAAAATTAATATTGATAACTTATAATATTTAGAATTGGTATGAATGAAACAAACTTACAGCTTGCATTCTTGTTCGAGGAATTCCATCAAGAATGAAACCAGTTTCACCTCTATCATATCCATCTTCCAGCCTCTTCGATAACAGAGCAAAAATTATTTCCTCAGGTACAATTTTTCCATGATCCAAGGCACTCGCTATCTGAATTAGAACAAAAAAACCCCCACAATCAAACACTAAAAAAAAAAAAAAAACTTTGATACACCATCGAGCACAATGTCAACAAATCACAATCTACCTTCATTTATATGCATGGCTTCATAAATATCTATGAAATAAAGTTAAACGTTTTGAATATTAACTAACTAAACACATCACAAAATCACAACAAATTCAAAAGGTAAACATAGACACATTCTAGACACGTACACGACATGAACACACGTTGATACCAACAATAATTTGACAAAATGACATAATTCAATGTAATCACATGAGTTGGTGTCAGACAAACACATACACCGGACACTCTTTTGATCAAAAATGTCGGTACTACGGAGTTTACTAGCAAGATAATACTTTGTATTAGGGTAATTACTAATCACAACTACCTAATTTAATGTGATTATCACTTTTCTGTTTCATTTCACTTTAATCTAAAAAGAAATATTATTCTTTTTTACAACAAAAGAAAGCTATAAACTTTAACCTGAAATTCAAAGAGAGGGAAAATAAAACATGATTATTAAGAAATTAACAATTAATAATATGAAATTATCAAAAATGATTACCTGCTGATAAAGAGAAGAACGAGGGTTAAGTTCTTGATGAAGAAGCGAAGCCATAGAAATGTGAGGAACTTCTAGAAGCTTCGAGAGTCTTTCAGCGAAAACATGTCTCTTAGCACCAGGTTCACCAATCATAACCCACTGAACACCACGCTCTGGCGCTGAACCTTCCGTGTCAAGCATGCCACGTGGCGCGTTATAGTCCAACTCTTCATCTTCATCATCGTCGTAGCTGTATTGAAGCGCAGCTGCAGATCCGAATGGACGGTTGAGGGTTTTTAGCGACGGTGCAATCGCTCTCAGCCGTGCGATCGCGGACATGGTGGCGATGTTGCGAAAGAGAAAAAGGAGAGTGTGTTGTGTGTGTGTGGCTGCGGAATGTGGAAGGAGAAGGAGGAACGTTGTTTGAGGTTTTAAGAAGGTGTGGGGTTAGAGAAATGACATTGGTTTGGTGTGGGAATTACGAGAGTGCCATTGTTTGGTGCGTGGCGGGAGTGAGTTTTGCTTTGTTGACTTTTGTTGTGATTGGTGGAGTGAAGATAGATTCGTTGGACGGTTGGAAATCATTTTAGGTCTAATTTGTTAGGGAGGTCAGAGTGTGAAGAGTGAAGACCAACCCTTCACAAAAAATCCCCCGAAAGGTTTTTTTTTTCCCTTAAAAAAAAAATTGGGATATTTATTTTCTTAAGTTAATTATCATTTCTTGTCAAAACAAATAATTAATTATCATTTGAAAACCGAGTGTTTTTTAAGAGAAAAATGTTATATTTCGCGAATATTTTTTTTTGAAGAAACTAAAATGAATTATATTACCACAACCAAATGGCCTTCCTAGTACTAGGTGTGCTAAGAAAGAAAAAACCAAGGTTCAGACAGAATATGTACAATAATTACAAGTCACCACAAGATTAACCAGAAAAAAATAACTATCAACCAATGCCTAACATTGCAAACGGACTAAGCTACCAACCATGGTAGTTGAAAGGCAAGCTAGCAAATTTCCCTTTCAACCACATAAAAGTCGACAACTTTATTTTGTCCACCACTTGAAAAATGGAGCAAAATCTGTTTTTGAACAACCTGTTATTTCTTTCTTTCCAAATTTCCCAGACTGTTGCACACCAAATAACCTGAAGAATGAACCTCTTAGAGTTGGCCGATCCCGCAATGAATTTAAACTGATGAAAAAAACTTGATACATCACCAGGCATAACATTAGCAACATGAATCCACCTGTAGATATATGATTCCAAATAGACCCAAAGATATTACAATGTAAGAAAAGGTGAGAAGATGTTTCCACCTCCCCACACCCACCAACACACAGCTGATCATCGACGCCAATCACGTTACGGCGATAAAGATTATCCTTAGTGGGCATCCTATCTCGAAACAAGCACCAAACAAATAACACCACCTTTAACGGAACCTCCTTGAGCCGCAAATGATGCATGGACTCCTCAGTATCGTCAGAAACATTATTAGACATAGACATTATTTCGCGAATATTACTATCACGAAAGTTGTCACATGTCACTTTGACCTTCTTTAAACTACCATTACCTCATTTTTTTTAAAGAAGGTTCTAGGTCGTTACCTAAGGGATCTGGTGAGTTGGTGGTGGAAGCACATGGTTTCGTCCCTCTAGTGGTGTTGAGTGTTATGGTGGACAATGTTGACAATTGATTGAAATCATGTGTTAACTATCAGATCCTGTTGAAAGGAAAATACTATTTTAGTTTCGATCCCCAGTGAAGTCGCCAATTCAACCTCACTGGATCAGAGATTTGTGGTATGAATGGTAAGTGTGTCCTTGAACTGGAAGGTCTTTGATTGGTAGCTTCCTTTATCTCATGAGTGGTGGTGGTGTGCCTTGAAACACTATGACAATCAAGTTAGTAAGAATTATGGGTGAGACATATCTAGGATAACAAATGAGCGTACATGTGTGAGTTATCCCCTTATAGTGGTGAATTATGGTTTCTGGCCTTTAAACAATTACATGGACAGTTATCCCTTGGGAACACGTGTGAGTGGATTATGGCAAGCTGTCAATAAATTTGTACTCTGAGTTGGTAGTTTTAGGTGGAGTCCATGTCATGGTCCGTTCATGCGCTAGTTAAGAAGGATACTCTGATCCATGTGGAGAATGAGCCTTGGCCCAATTTGAAACAATAATTAATTGCTTTTTTTATTTGAGTTATCATTACTTATTTTTATATATGTAGTGTTTTTTTTTAGGTCAAATGCATCTAAATGCCTTTAAGTTTTTTGTTTTTCCCAAAGTGATCCTTTAAGTTTCAAAAGTCCCAAACAAGTCCTTTTAGTTTTTGAATCGTTTCAAACAAGTCATTTTAGAGGATGATGATGATGATTCAGATGATAGAAACAAAGAGCATTATCCACCATTTGCCATACCTAAAAAGATGACTAATTTTAAGTGGGTGTTAGGAGCCAGATTTGGTACCAAAGATGAGTTCAAGGAAGCAATTACCAACTATGCTATCTACAATAGGACTTGTTTGAAACGATTCAGAAACTAAAAGGACTTGTTTGAGACTTTTGAAACTTAAAGGACCACTTTAGAAAAAACGAAAAACTTAAAGGACCTTTAGATGCATTTGACCTTTTTTTTTTTTTTTTTTATATATGTAGTTATTATTTGAAATGCACATACATCGTTTATTCAATGAATCTAAAAATTGAAAAATTGCTTATAATTTAGACCGAAGAGAGAAGGAATTAATGGAAGTTGTTGATGAGAATGGAGAGCATGTCATTGATATCGCTAATAATTGTTCATGTAGCGTTGATTTAGAGACTAACGATATTCAATAACATACACCGGAAAGGAATTTGATTCCCAATAAAATGCTTATTTATCATACACTTATTATACTCCCTCCTGACATATTTATAAGAAACATTTGACTTTTTTTGATTCATTGCATAAATTATGTATTTGGTCTATATTCTAGACCAAATACATCAATTATTCAACGAATCTAAAAAGTCAAATTTTTTTTTATAAATAGGACCGGAGGGAGTACTAAGTATGTCGGATTTGAGATATCAATTAAAAATAGTTGTCATTCAAAGCTTTATAAAGAGTTTATCGATGTGAATTAAGCTTGCACAAGATATAAGAAGGAGCGAGAATCCACCGCAGAAAATCCACATCCTTGTTTGAAGGTGGAATGAGAGGCTAACTAACGTGTTAAAGGAATTTATGATGGAAAATGGATTGTTCACATCTTCAGTAAAGACCAAAATCATGAACTTTTTCAGCATATGCACATTATTTTTAGTATATTCGTATTCACGAATATTCCCTAAAATCCAACACAAAAATATGGCAGTCCCTCAATATGAAAGAAAACATACATTAGCCTAAGAAGTTAAGGTACAAGGAGTGTATTTTTCCGTTTGTCGCAATCCCGCAAAATTAATTTATATTGAAATTGATCCGTGTAAATGTAGAAAATATGTTTTAGTCCTTACATGACTAAAAATTAATTTATATTGAAATTGATCCGTGTAAATGTAGAAAATATGTTTTAGTCCTTACATGACTAATATTGTAAAGAAATATTTTACATATTACAAAGATAAAATTCAATATAAATCAATTTCGCAGAGAACTTATAAAGAAAACAATGATCAAAAGTAAAACGAAAAATATTTGCAAGCACTTAAATCAAACAAAAGAAATTGAAGAGATTAAAACAAAAGAGATGGTACATTTGAGAAGTTATATGAACATTCTTTTTTTAACATTATCTAACAACCACTTCCATGTAGGAAAATTACTCTTCTCCCTTTTAAAATTGCTCATTCCCTTAACTCAGTTAAAATTAACTCCCGTTCGACATTTTTTAGTTAGAGTTAACTTACACTTTTAAGATCTGTTGAACCAACTTAAAAAATAATTGAACCGATTTTAAAAGTGTCGGCGGGAGTCAACTTTAGCTGAAAACTGTTAAGTAGGAGTTAACTTTAGCCGAATTAAAGGAATGAACCAATTTAAAAGGGAGAGGAGTAATTTTCTCCATGTAGATAACACAATTTAGAAATGAGTCGCATAAAATAATTCGACCAACATGAATTTCACTTGTAAAAAAGTAAATGTTAAATAAAGTGTTAAAAGAAAAATGTTCTTAACGAAAAATGCTTACATAATCACAAACACAAATAAAAAGTGGTTAACGTCAAAAAAAAAAAAAATGGTCAGTCACACACACATGAACCAAAAAAATTAAAAGAAGACATAATTCAATGATTTGACTAAATTCTTTCTCATTTATTTTGCTCCATTTATGTGAGTATGTCCAAACACATCTCATTTATATTTGTATTGAAAAATGCTAAATAGCACGATAGCTTCTTCGTGCTAATCACACGAATGCTCTATCTTATACTTAATTGACCCTGTCAAACACGTTTCTCTTCATTTTTATGTTGTGTTTTCATCTTCACATCCCTTTTCAATTTGTAATCAATTTTAGCGAAGAAATCCTTCCCGAGCTCATCGCGAATTGCTGTGATTGGTTAATTAAAGTACCACCTAGCCTTTATTTCACAAAATCCGGGATTTAATTCTTCACCTCAATGCATATGTACACTGTACACGTCGGTTCGGGAATTATTCTGGAAATATTCTTCGCTGCTTATAGCAGCTCTCATAAAACAAATCCATAAACAAAGAATTTGTAAGTCAAGCGTGCATTCGTGTGGCTCGCACGACAAAAAGCTTCGTGTCATATAGCACAACTCATTTGTATTCAAGTAAGACTAGCTTGTTCTTAACATTCTTTGGTACATATTTAGGGTGTGTTTGGTAAAATTAAGCTATAAGCTAGCTGATAGCTGATAAGCTAGCTGATAGCTGAAAAGCTAGCTGATAGCTGGTAGCTGATAGTTGGAAGCTTATAGCTGAAAAGCTAGTTGATTGAAATTAAAGTGTTTGGTAAAATTAGCGTTTAAAGTGACTGATAAATATAAAATGACAGAAAAGTACACATAAGTTTAATATGTTTTTTTAAGGACATATATTTAATATGTTAAGAATTATATTTATAAACATTTTTAACTAATATTTTTATTATAACAATTTTAATTTATTTCAAAGTATTTTTTGTCTTTAAAATGATAAATGTGATATATGAATTTAATTGAGATTATATTTAATAAATTTTGTACATTATTACAAAATTTTTTTTTTGAATGAGACCGTATAAAAAAGTACAAACCTCAACATATTTTAACAAACAGGAACATTAAAAATACATCACATAGAAAGAAAGAAAAAAAGTGAATAACGCAACCGCAAAAAAAAAATAAACACAACGTGGGTGGTTTTGTTTTTTTGAGTGGGTAGTTTTCTAAAATAAAAAATGATATAAAGGTCAAAAATGGAAGAAAATATAAAAAGCTACCAGCTATAAGCTAAAAGCTACTTGAAATAGCTTCTCAAAAAACGCTATAAGCTCATGAGAAAAGCTTGTTACCAAACACGTCACGTTTTCATCCAACGAGCTTATAAGCTACTCTAACAAGCTATAAGCTAGCTTATTTATGTTACCAAACACAGCCTTAAACCCAAGAGATTAAACTATTTCCCTCGAAAAACTCTTCGATAGTTTTTCCTATGAAAAATTCAAATTTTTTTAACTTTCCCGGCAATAGTTTGCTAAGCACATTGAACTGAAGTGCGATGGAAGAAACTGAAGAACCAGTTCTTTCTCATTCTCACAAAAAGGTCTCTCTCTCATTGAAATTCTTTATAAACCGAATCGAATTCTTCTACCGTGCTGGGGTTTTCGTTACCTTCAACTTCTTCTAATTTCACTTTCGAATTCTTCTATCGAATTCTTCTTGGCACCCCCAGCAAATTTATTCAAGATCCGCCACTGCGCACCTGGTTAGTTTCTTTGTTTTTGCCAAAGAATTTAACTCTTCGATTGTTGTTGTCTTTGTGAGTGATGGAAACTGTGTTAAGAGTTCTACATTGGATGGATGAGAGATGACCTGAACAAGTGTTTATTAGTGGGGGCACTTTGATACGGACACCAGACACAACACTGGCGGGACATTAATGAGCTAAACTATCAATATCAATGTCGTGTCAGTCTTAGACACTGTACACGCTTTCCATCAGAAGTAGAAATAAAAAAAAAATTGGAAGAGAGGAAAAAAGTGAATAATTTTGATAAAACTAGTCTGAAAACTTTGTAAGGCTGAGTTGAGTCTTGTAGAGTGCAGCCTGTGAGATGTCGGCTCTCAGGGGCAGTTCTATGATAGGGATTGTGTATTATGGGAGACTTAAGTTCCACATCGAGTAGTATGGGATGCTCGGTGAAATATTTAAGTGACTTGATTCTTTTGACTTGATAGCTAGCTTTTAAAAGACAGCTCTCGAAATGTTTAGATCAGTGTTGTTAAAAACGTGGCTATATCAGTGCTATTGCATAGTATAGTTTCATTATATAGTACAAAATACTGTGAAATTGCGATGCTATAACATTGTTGCGTAGCAGAATTTGAACAAACATCTATTTTCCACGATCCACAATTGATAACACTGGTTTAAACTGCATAAATGGATGTCCCAGAAGATTCTTATATCTTGCAAAGGTGAATCTGTTTTTCACTTTCTTTTCTTTTTCTGCCCATCCATTTATTGCAGAGTTATACCAAAATGCATTGGATTTTATAAATTATTATGGCCTTTTGTTAGAAAAAAGAGATCACCGTGGGAAATTTTTGTTTGTATGCGAATTAAAATGACTGTTGAAAATGCACAAATTATTAAATTTGATATGACAATTGTTGTTTTGAATCGTGTCAGGTTCAAACAAAAATTTACTGTTACAGGTATAAAAACCATTCGCAGGCCTAAATCTAGTAGCTTAAACATTAAGAAAAGTTTATTTTTTAGTGGTGTTAGTGCTAAAAGCCCACAAGGTAAACCACAATGGTTTTTGTGGTGGGGTGTTTCTGTTATATGACGGGCTTCTTTGTGCGGAGTCTGAGTTTGCTGAAGATTGTTTTGTAGTTTGAGATTTGGCATTGTTGATCTTTTTAGTAAATAAGGCTATTATGTTGTTTCGAGTTCATGTTACTGATGCTTCCCATTGTTATAATCTGCAGCTAGAAAAATTTGAAGAACACCTGTTCTTAAGTTAATTTATCATCATCATTATTTTTTTTGAACAAGATTATCATTATCATTATTATTACAGTGGACATAACGTAGGGCCATTGTTAATGGAAGTTCCAGTCACTGTTCAAGCAAGTCGCTTATCCAAGAATAAAGTGGTTAGTGGCAGGTTATGTGGTAATGGGTCTGAAGGCAAAATACTGACTTCAGTTCTGGGGTCTGTGTTCTGTTTTGGAAGATTCTTCTTTATTGCAAAAGGTAAATACAGGCTTTCTGTTTTCTCAGTTATCCTCTGGCTCGTTTTCAATCGTTATGCGTAATGTTCATTTCCGTGTTTCCAAGCATGTTCTGAATTCTGATTCATAAGTATGTTGCTTCAATTTCTGAACAGATCGTAGCTTTCACGAAATATGTGGTGTAATTAACCCTCATGTTAACAGTTGATGCTTAGCCATTCTCGCAACTTGTTATATATGCTCCAACGGATCACAATTGTTCCATTTAATCCCAACATATTTCTTATGGTGTCAGTTCAAGTTTCTAATACATTTCTTGGTAATGCTTAATACACTGAAAAGCAAATCTCATTAATAACCACTAATGGTTCGGAGGGGGAGGTATGATATTGTTTGATTTGATCGATTTTTGAATTTGCATAATCTGTTACTCTTCTGATGTTTCTGTCATCAAATGCTTATTCTAAATTTTTCTGCCAAATCACTCTTCTGTCCACAAACTTAAACAAATCCGTCTATTTGCTGCATGCATGCTTGCTTTCCTCACGGATACTTTTCCTTGTGGTTTCCCCGTCGAAGTGCTTCAGTTAAAAAATGTGATATGCTGGCTAAAAGTAAGGACATAGACATTAATTTTAAGAAGTAAGAAGCAACATACCTAACTGACTGTATAAGCTTGCTGTTTATCAGAAAGACCTCTGGTTCTGTCTTACGCCTCTTAATGATTTCAGGTGTTTAAACTAATTTCTTGCACTACTCTTTAAAGCAGGATTAGGGTTAAATGCATTTGTGTCTTTTAGGTATAATAACAAAAATATAATGAATTTTTTGAAACCCAATCAATAGAAGGGCTTTACAGTCCTGTTGGTGCACTAAGCTATATGATGACCAAGTAAATGAATTATGTTTATGCTCTTTTGGGTTGTCTGTTAATCTTATTTATCTCTATTTTCCTTGTCATATTCAAGCATGAGGATTCAAGTTCATATTCCTTTAGACTGTCAATATTGGTAATGATGTTAGTACTTAGTACCACAGCCAGACATTCTCGTAAAGGAAGAATGGTTGTGAAAAATGATGGTGAAGTGGCATGGGACCCTATAGTTTTGGATTTAAGGACCGATGACCAGCTTTGCGAATTGGATAGGCTACATACTGAAGCTGCAGCTACCTCTACCCTTTCTAGCAATGTCAATATTGACAATATTCAAGAATATAGTGAAGGGCTTGATGCTGGACTATCTAGTCAACGTAGAACTATCCATGGAAGTTCAGACGGCATTGAGAAGAGAGGAGATTCAATTCATACATCTACTCTCAGAAATTTAACTTTGTTTATAGAAGATTCCCTTCCTTTGACACAAACATCAGTAGATTTATGTTCAAGTGCTTCTGAAAAGTTCTCCGATGGTGATGTGGTTGATAATTTTGACGACTTACCCATTTTAAATGAGTTGTCATGTGTTATATGTTGGACAGATTTCAGTTTAACAAGGGGGATTTTGGTGCGTGAACATCGGTTTTGTTTTTCATGCATCCAGGGTTGGGTGATTGCAGAGTATGCCTTTTCCAATATCTATTTATTATTATTATACATAAAAGCCTATTAATATATTAGTTGTCTTTTGCTGGCCATTTTCTTTTGAATGAATTTGAAAGTTGTGCTGCATGTTTTGTTATCCTTTCATTTTTACCAGAAAAACATAATTCATCTTTTATTAGACCATTAATAATTTGGTTTCTGATTTCTCATTGGGATTTTGAGGCCTTATTTTATTTGTTGAATTGAGTGGTTATACAAATACAATATATATATGAACTGTTATTCGTCTGAAGTTATGAAAACACACCTTCAATTTTGAAGTTGCTATCAAATTATGTAGTTATAGAGTATAGTCATAACTGGTTTTTAGATTTCTGACGTGCCATCACATCAGTTTTTGTCAAATAATTGCTTAAGTTTTCTTTGCAATGTTGATGGCACATGGACTTGGCCTTATTATATCTTCAATTATATAAGCTACTGCGCAAAATTCACCATCATGATGAAACTTACAAGACTTTCAAATAAAGATGAGCTTCTCATTTCAATTCATCTTCAACTGTGAAAAGATGATTTAACATTATAGCTTTATTTCATGTATATTTCTCCAACATAGTGCTAAAATGATTTTGTTGTAGCTGTAGTATTTTTGTTTATTTTAATTTTCCCTTGCACTAGGTTAGGGTTTATATATGGAACGTTGAATCGTTAATGCAGAACTCATTTGACAGTCTTGTATAGCTTTACTCTATACATGTCATTTTCAATGTTTCTTTCATTCTCATTTTTGTTTATCAATATTTATAGAAAGCAATGGGTTCAAACTGTCCCTTATGCAAGGCTAGTTTTACGATGATCATGAAAGTTGAGCATGCAGCCGCCACAGATCAAAAAGCATACTCCCAGACAATTTCATGTGATTACAATAGCTCAGGTGTTTTGATCAAGAATTTCCCGACAATAGCTTAGAGGTATGCTTATTCATATTAGACTAGATTCATCATTGCCTTTTACTTTTTTTTTTTAATATTCTCATACTAGTTTTAATATTCTCATCCTTGCCTAGAGAAAGAGGAAATAACCTAGAGAATTTTTCGTGATAATCCCTTAACTGCATTGCATTTCTCTCCAAGGAGAAGGAAATCACCTAGAGCATCTGCTGCTATTAAATCAATGTCTAACAATTTCTAACTACCCCAAAGATGTCTGCTATTCATGCATACTGTTAGATGATTTGTTTTATTTTGTTTTTTTGCTTATACAGTCCTCACAGACAGGAGCCTGTGTAATTTGCGGTGGTCGAGAGCCTGAGGATCTACTTGAGAATTGCAATGTTTGTTGAAGTCGAAGAATTCATTCGTATTGCATGGATCCTCCTTTATGACCTTGGACATGCAATTCCTGCAAGGAACTTCGAATAATTTATCGTAACCACTCATATTAATAAGCATTTTTGTATCTACTATTTCAAGTTTTCTTTTTACAATGGTGTAAGTTGACTATGATTTTCATTCTGAGAACAACGGACAAAGTAGTATACCGTGTGCATGCTAGTTTATAATGATATGATTGTAAAGAAACTGCTAACCAAGGACGGATCTATTCATATCACTATGGGCGCAAGTTTCCCCACTAATATTTCAATCATTATGTATATTATTTGACGGAAAAAAGAAAAAAGAAAAAGAGTTTAAAGATTGTAAGTAGACAGTGTAAAGAAACTATACACACTCCACAATTTTGACACATCATATTTCAATTTTGAAGTTAATATATAATTAAAAAAAGAAGAATAGAAAAGTCCAAACACATGAATACAGGATGAATTTAGTAACCTCTTTTTGTCATCGTGTTGCTTGCTTGCTTCCTCTCTTTTTTGGTATATGTCGTGCTTCTGGCTTGACACAGGCATGAAGCAACGGTGAATCCAAGTTTAAATTCAGTTCTTAAAAATGTCTTCAGGTAATAATAATGTCAATTTCCATACAGCTCTATTTAATTATCTAATGCAGACAATTCCAATGGTGAATCACAAGTAGAGCCTTTTCTTCAGAGCCGTATGAAGGAATGGATTTTAGATCCTTCGAAGATGCAAAAAATTACTATACGGGATATGAAAGGAACAAAGGTTGTAGCTTTCGCTTGGGACATATAACTAAATCAAGAACAAATGGATTGAAAATTGGTCAGGAGATTCTTTGTTCAAAGGAGGGGTTTCGAACAAATGAACCTTGAACAAAAAGCATTCTGCAACTTTTGCATACTTTTTAGGTCGAAATCCCTCTTTTGAACAAATGGACCTTGGTACAAAAATGATAGAACTTACAAAAATAATCACAATGCCTTTATGATCACAGTAAAAGAACAGAACTGAAGCTTCTAAGACTGAAATAGATACTCCACTGCCAAGGAAAAATTCTAGATCACCAAAACAACAATGACAAGATAATAGATATGTGAATAAATAACAATTCTGCTCCCTGAAGATCACAGTCTCTCACGATTCTGCGAAAAATTGACAGCAAAAAAACAACAGAGAAAATGCTAAAACTTCCTGGCCAATCAATTTATGCCAGACAAAACATGATACTTTTGTCGGAATCGATTTATGCAAGACCTTTCAACCATACTGGATTAGATGAATTCTGTGTTCTAGACGAAATGATCTTATAAGCCTCCTTAACAGAGTATTGAAGACTCCCACTAGCCCGCGTTTAGTTGACTAATATCATTCCACGAGTATAAAAGGAATGTTACTTTATAATATATCAAAGTAGGAATAAATGAGAATGTACGCTAACCTAGGTAACTTATGAAAGATTTTGTACGTGTTTGGTTGAGCGTTTGGCAGACACAGTCGTACATCCACGTACCTTTTTGCGGTGAAAACAAGAAACTAATATTAGTAGCTTTTGAAAAAACGCACATTTATTGTCTCTTGAACGCATAAGCAAACAGAGGCTTCTTTGGCATACTCAATCTATTCCTTATACTCATAATAACTATACATTTTCTCAAATTCTTAATATCTTAAATTATTCCATAAAAAAAAACTCAAGCTATTTATATCAAAAGGAATAAGTAAGGATGAGAAAGCAATAGTCGAACTTCTATGTGGATTCAATATGATAAAAGTTGACACAATATACAATTCTCAAAGAAATTAGTCTTATCTAAGAAATTTACTGGGACCAAACTAATTAGTAGGGGCTAAACTACATATGTTCTCATCCTTTTTTACAGCAGACTAAGTTAAACATAATCCTTCATTAACAACAGTGATAGTAAAGGAGGCTGATGTAATTAAAATAGTTTGGCTTCAGAAAGTTTAGGCACAGAAAATTTTGAACGTCATTGGTTCATTTATGAAGTTCTCTCAATTGCATGATAGAAATTAACACCGCAGATGATCGAAATCTAAGATATGAACACGCGG
This sequence comes from Medicago sativa, assembly GCF_051527215.1. NCBI lineage: Eukaryota > Viridiplantae > Streptophyta > Magnoliopsida > Fabales > Fabaceae > Medicago > Medicago sativa. The sequence goes on along the minus strand of NC_140755.1, from coordinate 30,128,258 downwards.
TTAAACTATTTTCAGTTCCTACTAATGTAATCAGATGACTAGAGAATTTCTTCCGTAAAGGAATGGATAATCAACTATTGCTTATAGCACATTACTTCCTATTGCCTAGGCTTTCATCGCCACTGATTTAAGCAATATCAAAACGCCACTGCCGCATCCTGCTATTTGTGGCAATGCTTTATGTATTAGGATAACTAAAGAGGCCTATGTCAGAGGTATTGAGGCATGGAAGCGTAATTTATGTGGACGGCTTGTGATGAACCAAAGGAGATAAGTCATATATGAATAAGGAAACAATGGCGAAGCTTCAGAAACAATGGACAACAATCGGTGAATGGAAGATGTTGTCTTTGGGAAGAGGGTATTTCGAATTCTCATTTGCTTCCTATGAAGATTTACGATCTTTTTAGGTTCTAAGTACAGTGAGTTTGAAACCAGATGTTCTTCGACTCTTTGAATGGACGAAGGACTTAAATGCACATACATGCCCAAGTGTGGATTTGATTGTTAGAACTACCACAAGAATACTGGAAGGATCGAATGCTATGTGAGATAGGAAGTGCAATAGGTACTCCGCTGATTATTGACAATACCACACAAAACCATGTTTTTGGACACTACGCTCAAGTCCTTGTGGATATGGATCTTTCATGGCATATTTTCCTTTAGATAATGGCTGAGAGAGAAGGTTTTGCATTTAGTGTTGAAGTTACCTATGAATGGCTCCCGGACTTCTGTTCGTATTGCAAGAATAATGGGCACAACGTAGCGAATTGTTGTTGGTTGCATCCGAATCAAAACAGTAATGTGGAGAAAGTTAATAATGGGAAAGGAACTAATAATGTGGAAAAAATTATCGCAAATAATGGTAAGAAACCAGAGATTCATCCGAAACAATCGACTCATGGTTGGCAAGCAAAGTAGATACCTCCTGGCATCGGTTCTTCTAAGGCTTTTGAGAGTCCAGCCATCTGCAAAAGCATTGTGGTACATACTGAAATCGTTGCAGGACAAACAAATAACGATACGCATGTAGAGCATGCAAAAGAGGTGCCAACCGAAAAATATCATGAGCAGACCAAGGTCACAATGATACAGTAAAAGCAATAAATTCAGATGAGCAAGCAGATAGCATTGTACGTGAAGAAAATAATGGATAAAGTGGGCCGGAAACACATGTTAATTTTGATGCAGTGCACGCTGAAGCTGAGTAGGCAGTGAATAATGAAAAGTCTGATTTAGTCGAGCCGCATATCCATGATGAGGCATCACTGATTTCCAATACCTCTTTTCAGTTGTCATTATACATAACGTAACTGATGAAATTGTGAGAACTAATTCGACAAATCAACCGATTCTGACTTTGGCTACGAAAATTGTAATTGATTTTAGTGATATTATATCCCAATGATCTAATTGATCCGAATTTACAAAAAGAAATGGATCTTGTCCAACACTTGCAGATTCAAGGTTAGACTGCGGAAGTGTCATTTACGCCTTATTTATCGAACAACCAGAAAAGAAAATTAGGAAGTCAGCCTATCAAACCCGCTCCAGGGGTCCTCCCTCCTAATTCTGTCTGTTCTCTTGTTTTCCGTGAAATTGTTGTGCCGATAAATTACTAGATGACAGTCACAACTCACAGCATCTCTAGAGTCATTTGGTTCGGCGCTTTACCTCGGTTTTTGTTGGAGGACTTCTCTCGAGATCGGATTGCATAATTATCGGTTTCCTTAGGCTGCTTTTCTTTTTGTTGTTGTTTCCTTTGCTTTTTGAGGGTTTGGTCTAGCCACCCTCTCGTACATAAATTTTTCCTTATTCAATAATATATACTACAAGGAAAAACAAGGCAGTTAGATGCCAACCTAGTCGGGATGTTTATGATTCTCCTTGATGTCTAACCTATCTCTTGACTTATCCGAAAAAAAAGACTCCTAATTAATTAGAAAGCAGAATATCAATAAATGTTGGCATAGCAATCTTTATAAGTGCATTAAAATTGAAAAATAGTTTGGATGACAGCAGCAAAAAGCAGCATTAGCAATGTTAAGTGATCCCAAATCATGCAGCGATTAATTTCAAGTTATGCTATCGCAATATTACTCAATAATTCGTAGCATTGCACGATTACTCAAATCTGCCGTAATTCATTTTCAAAAGCTTGAATGACAAACATAAAAAACACATTCTTTTAACAAAAATAATATAAAGAACACTACATGTCGAGGGAGGATTTATGATTTGGCTTCATATCGATAGTTCCTTCAACTCTTTTCAATCTATCAGTTTAGTCTATTTTTTATAAGATAGTTTAGTCTCTAAACTATCACTCTCTCCTATTTTAAAAGTTGTGGATGGATTGATAATAGTTGATCGACTATATATTATATTTTAATAGTACAACGACCAGATATAAGAGAGTGATAATTCACGGATTAACTACTCTTTCGAACACACCTTTTAATTTTGTTGAAATTTAAATGAGTCACACTAAATCATGTAGGGTCCACGTAAATTTAATGTGACCTAATTTTAGCCAATTAAAGACCAAAAAAAAAAAAGTATGTTTTGCAATTTGCAAAGAGTGTATTGCTAGCATAATTCTACACGTTTTGGATTGCTTTACTTTACAACCCCGAATAGATACAACAATTGCTACTGCACGTCATGTGTGCAAGTTTTTTCAATATAAATTATTGCCAAATAGTTGAAACGAGAATTTAAAACCTTGCTTATACACAATTTTATCATAATGTTAAAATGAAACTTTACCCTATCGATTGCATGCATTCGGGACACTTTTTTCCATACATGTCTGCAACTGATCGCAAACATTCTCTACAAAAGCTGCAAAATTTCCTACAACATAATTGAGATATAGTAACACTTGAAAACTATTACTAAATCAAGAAAAATGTTACTAATTAAATTTAGTAAAATTTGAACAATTGTTAGGTGAAGTCCATGTTACCAAAGAGCTTTAGTTACATGTTATAGTATTATCTGTAACTTTCAAAAAGTGTCGCAAAATTTTACACTATTGTAACATTTTTTTGTACCACCAGTAATAATAAAAAAATGTTACATTTATCATTTTTTAGAAGTTGTAAAAAGTGCCGCAAAATTGTATAGGCTAAAAAATTGTGAATCTACCCAAAAAACTTACTAATTTAGATTAGAAAAAGTGGATTGTCTACGGGAGTTTTTGCACTCAATCCACCACATTAAATCTAGAAATCATATAACAAGTGTTTTTTCATAATTCAAGTAAATCTCAATACTAAATTTGGATCAACATGTAGATCCACCATTTTGGATACAATTACAAGGAAATAAGATATCTTAACTAAGCCTAGTAATCACTTTTTCCACCAAAATTTTCAGAAAAAAAAAAACCTAGCCATGTGGGGATCTAAGCAAGCTAATGCAACAAAAATCTTCTTGACTTGCAACACCATCTTTCATAGATTAACTTGAAGCAACAAAAGTCTTCTAGCTGCAAGTATTTAGAAGGAATATGAGAACAAAAACAAAGTAAAAGTAAATTTTAGGTATAAATGATTGAACCAAATCCAATAATCACTAAAAAATTGAGTTATAAAGATGTAGTAGAATTTACCTTTACTAAAGATGAAGTAGGCAACAAAATCCTATTGATTTAAGTGTTGCTACTTTCTGAACAGAGGAAGGATCTAATATTGTTATATTATATAGGCTTAATTGGACATTTGGTCTCTAAATAATTATGCGTTTACATTTTGGTCCCATAAATCATAAAACCAACATTTTGGTCCCCTTGGTTCTGCTCTGTCAGTCAAATTGATCCCCTCCGTTAGTTTTTCAATGTCTAAAATTTTTGATATGATTTTAACCGTTTGATTGCATGTCCATTATACCTATAGTGAACCGTCAGCAGCTAATTTTTTTCGTTTGTCATCATCTTCTCTCTTCTTCTTCCTCAATCTATAAACATTTTTCCAGAATTATTTTTCTTCCAAAATACAAATTCAAAGAAACACAACATAACACACAAATTACAACAACCTTCAAGAAAAATTCACCACCATCATCTCATCACTACACATAAACAACAACCTTCATCACCACCATCATCTCATCACTAACTCCAGCAAAATAAAAAAACTCCAACAAAATCAAAAGGAAACTTTTTCAAAATCAAACTGAAACAAACAACAAGAAAATAGAATTCATCACAAAAACAACATTTCTTGAACAAAGCATGAAATGTTGATGAAGAGAGCCAGCGCCCAGAAAACATAATGAAAAGAAAACCCTTAAACGACTGCAAATAAAGAGATGAACGCGACTGGATACGCGGCGGCGCTGATGGTTGAACATGACCCATATGTCAAGGCTGGTTTAATATTAATGTACATCATTAAGTGTCATGATCCATTTTCATCATTTAATTTTCTGGTAATTTAAAGTAACGTTGAAGCATACCCATATGTTTGTTTTCTTCAAACTCAGACCCATTTGGTTTGTTGTTTGTTGGGGTTTTTATGGTAAAGTAGTAAGAATGGGAGGTTACATGTTTTTTGGTTGAAATTGGAACTCGGTTTTGATTTATTTTTCAGTTTTTGGAATGTGATTTGTTTGATTGATTTTTCAGTTTTTGGAATGTGATTTGAATTGAGTGTTTTTATATTTTGTGACTTTGTGTTTTTTGCTGCTGTACGAACACAGGGAGATGTTAGATCTGCGGGAGTGAGGGAAATTAAATTGAAGTGAAAAATCATAGGAAAAGCTGGATTTTCTTCCGTTGATGATGTTTGTTGATGTTGAATGTTATGGAATTGTTGCAGAATTGATTTTTTTTTTGGATTGGTGCAGAAATGTTGTTGTTTTGATTCTGAAAATGGTGTTGAATTGATGCAGAATTGATTTTTTATTTTATTTTATGAATGTTAGTGAAAATGGTATGAAGATGATGAAGAAGAGTGAGGAAGAGGATGAAGAAAAGGAGAATTAATTAGTTGTTGTTGACTCACCGTAAGATAAAATACACATGCGTAATCCAATGACCCTCCTTTTAAAAAAAATCAAACGGTTTAAATTAGAATAATTAATAGGATCTATGGTGGACCACTCTTAAAGTTGGTCCACAATAGACATTTGGGGGTTAAAGTTAACAGTCAGGACCTTTTTGACTGCCGGAGTAAAACCAAGAGGACCAAAATGCGGGTTTTACAATTTAGGGTTAATTATGTTTCTAGTCCCTATAAAATAGCGACCTTGTAAGTTTAGTCTCTACTTAATTTTAATAGCATTTTTAGTCCCCAATTTTGTTTTTCTGCACTGAGTATTAGTCCCTACTCAATTCAAATTTGTTTAATTTATGCTTAAACTCTTAAATTTTTGAACAATTTTTTGCAGACATGTTTAGAACATTACTAAAAGTTCGTCCGCAAAAAATTATCGCAAAATTTGATTTCTACATCCAGATTTTATTACTTTTTATCTTTAACTTTTGTCGTTTTAAAAAATTCATATTTAATTCATTTCATGTCAGAAAATTCTAAATTTTAGTAAACGAACCTTTCATAGTGTTCTAATCTTGTCTCAAAAAAATCGTTCAAAAATTTAAGAGTTTAAGGATAATTAATCAAACTTTGTTTTAGCAGGGACTAAAATTATAAGTAAATTTTTTTTATAGGGACTAAAAATGCTATTAAAATTAAGTAGGGACTAAACTTACAAGGTCGCTATTTTATAGGGACTAGAAACATAATTAACCCTACAATTTATGGGACCAAAACGTATGCATAATTATTTAGAGGACCAAATGTCCAATTAAGCCTATTATATAAAAGTAAAACCAATCCTACCAAACCCTAGGCACAAAAAACAGCTAGAATCACAATAACCACACAACATAACATACAAGCTACTCAAGTAGTGATCAAATATAGAAACCAGCCGAAAAGGAAAAGCATGATCGAAACAAACACCTCTGTTGAGTTGAACAAGACAACATACATGGATCGTGTTAAACTCTTGTTCAACAAGAACAACACACCCTCATTGCGAGCCACAAAGGGGTGACCCTTAGCATTAACCCCCTACACTATGTATTTTCCACATAGTTGGCAATTAGCATATTTGGCATCTAACTCTGATTTTGTAAAATTTTACCAAGATTTGATAATGCATTAATTATGTTGCTCATTGTTATAAATAGTAAATAGGGTTAAAACCCATGCCTACTAAGTGCAAGTAGCTTGATGACATGATCTCTATCCATATGGCATGAAACACCAAACTAGTTACAAATATGAGTATGAAGATCAGAACCTAGGATTTGTATGTTTTAATAAAAGTGTGATTTTGACCAATCTTTGTTATTATTATAGTGTAGTGACATTCTTCAAATGGATTGACTGTCCAATATTGTGGATGATGTTGGAACAAAATGTGTTTAACAATGAACCTTTAGAGTTTTGATGATAACAAGGTATTAAAAATTGACAATTGGAATTGCTAATATTTGTTCAAGTGTACAGGACCATAGACAAAAAATTTATATCATACAAAGGTTCTGAATGAGAAAATAAAGAGCAAAGGAATCAACGGAATTGAAGCTTAGAAGCTCCTGAAGGCAAAGCGCTCCTGAAGACTAGAGAGCTCCTGAAGACTTGAAGCTCCTGAAGACTAGTGGTCCTGAAGACTAGTGGTCCTGAAGTACAACGTCATCAGAAGCTGCCTCGTTAGAAGCTGCCTCATCAGAAGCTGTTTTCACCAGAAGCTGAAGATCAACTGATTTTGCAAAATTCAAGGATTCAAAAGTTGTTTCATGGATCGAAATTCATCTAATGATAACAGAAGACTAGTGGAACTTTGCAACGGTCATTTCAAAAGTGTTTGAAGGCATTTGCTTGCAAAAGGAACAAAAGCATTGACATTGTACTTTGTACGAACTGTACAACCACCTTCTCCACTACTCTGTTTTGTGTCTCTGCTACAAGACAAAATAACAGCTCTGAATGTACAACCAAGCCTGCATAATTGTTCCTCTCAACTGGAATGGATTTGAAATTGGTTCTTCGTAGGACAACAACCAAATCAGGCAAAAGATCATCGGTGAAAGATCAAGCTTCAACAACGACTCTTTTGATGTGCTGGCAATTTCACAACGTCTCTTTCACACCTCTATATAAAGGAGTGAAGTCTTAGAGATTTGGCAATGCTGAACGAAAGACTCTCAATATTTTTACAAGTGCCAAACCTCTGCTGAAATTATTCTGCATTCACTTAGAATTTCTGTTTCTCAAAGTCTTATTCTAGAAATTCTTAAGTCTTAGAGTCTTATCTGATTTGTATTGTGAGCACCTTTGATTGTATATCAAGTGTTCAACATCAAACATTTTTCTCTGTAATCTTGTTTGTTTAGAAGTCTCTTGCAGTTGTGCTTGAGCATATAAGTCTCTTGACTGTGTTCTTGAGCATAGGAAGACTCTTGCAAAGTGTGCTTGAGCAAAGGAAGTCTCTTGCTGTGTGCTTGAGCAATTGTAATTAGATATTACATTTTAGTGAACTCTCCTTGGAAGTGCAAGGGGGACATGACTACATCTGATTTGTGGAAGGAACCTGTATAATTGTTTTGTGTCTCTCTTCTTCTCTCTCTCTCTCTCTCTCTCTCTCTCTCTCTCTCTGTTTTTATCCGCTGCGTTCAGATCCTGATTATCACTTCAGAAGCTGTATCACTTAGCTTCTGACCAGTGTGTTTCAATTTTAGGAGAAACGAAGAATTTTTCAAAACACAATTCAACCCCCTCTTGTGTTTTTCTCACCTTCAATTGATATCTAGAGTCTTGATCTGTTGAGAACACCTAACAGTGTAACAGTCTAAGATCTGAGAAAAACATGTCTAGTGAATCATCTGTTTCTGGTAATGGATCTGGCCATAACAACAATGTTCCATATGATTATGATGACAACAAGAAATCCAGCGTAGGGAAGATTCCCAAGTTTAATGGAGACCCTGATGAATTTTCTTGGTGGAAAACTAACTTCTACAGCTATGTCATGAGCTTAGATGAAGAACGATGGGACATACTGGAAGAAGGTGTTGGTGATGACTTGGTTCTTGATGAAGAAGGAGCTGTTGTTGATAGAAAGAAACATACTCCTGCTCAGAAGAAAATTTACAAGAAGCATCATATCATCAGAGGAACACTTGTCACTGCTATTCCTAAAGCAGAGTACATGAAGATGAGTGACAAGTCAACTGCTAAAGCAATGTTTGCTTCTCAATGTGCTAAATATGAAGGCAGCAAGAAAGTCAGAGAAGCAAAGGCTCTTATGCTTGTGCATCAGTATGAGTTGTTCAAGATGAAAGATGATGAAACTATTGAGGAGATGTACACAAGGTTTCAAACTCTGGTCTCTAGACTTTAGATACTGAAGGAGAGTTATGTTGCTTCTGATCATGTGAGCAAGATACTCAGAAGTTTGCCTGCTAGATGGAGACCAAAGGTGACTGCCATTGAGGAAGCTAAAGATTTAAACACTTTAAGTGTTGAAGATCTTGTTAGTTCTCTCAAAGTTCATGAGTTAAGTCTTAATGAACATGAGTCTACTAAGAAGAGTAAATCAATAGCTCTTCCATCCAAAGGCAAGTCATCAAAAGCTCTCAAAGTGGTTGAATCTGAAGAAGAAGAACCATCTGGTTCAGATTCTGAAGAAGATGCTGCTAAGACGGCTATGCTCTCCAACAGACTGCAGTATCTGGCTAAGAAGAATAGAAAGTTTCTGACCAGAAGGAGTAACTCCAGAAGCTCAAAGAAAGAGGATCAGAAGGGATGCTTCAACTGTAAGAAGCCTGGACATTTCATTGCTGATTGCCCTGATCTTCAGAAGGATAAGTCAAAGGACAAGACAAAGAAGTCAACTTTCAAGCTAAGCAAATTCAAGAAGCAGATTAAGCAGAGTTTAATGGCCACCTGGGATGATTTGGAAAGTGAATCTGGATCTGATAAAGAGGAAGCTGATAAAGGTGCAAAGATAGCTATTGGGTTAGTAGCTACAACAACTCCAGAAGCTGGATCAGAATCAGACTCTAAAGATGAAAACGAGGTATATTCTAAGATTACCAGAGATGAACTTGTTGAGTCACTTAAAGAACTTCTTACACATTTTGAAGTAAGAACCAATGAGTTGAAGGATTTAAAAGAAAAATATGTTGATTTAGTGAAACAACAAAAATCAACTCTATTGGATCTGAAAGCTTCTGAAGAAGGACTTAGGGGCTTTGATTTCATTTGTAAAACTTATGAATATAAGCTCAGGTTCTTGTGTCAGAAGCTACAAGAAAAGTGTAATGAAAAACCTTTAAGCAACCATGAAATTGCTCTTGAAGATTTTATCATGTCTGGTATTGACAGAAGCAGAGTTGCTTCAATGATTTACAACATTTACAGAAACAATGGCAAAGGGATTGGATTTTCAGGAGGGAAACCTAATGAAATCAGTCTCAAAGCATGTTGTGAATGCATCAAGGGAGGATTGAAAACCTTCTTTGTACCTGAAGGTGCTGAGTTGGAAGCTGTCGTTCAATCAGAACCTGAAGCTTCTAGCTCTAAGGCTAAGATTACTTCAAAGCCAAAGAACTCTAAGCCAAAGGCTATGATCAAATCTGATTCCAAGAATTCAAAGATCAGGATCCTAAAAAGATCAGAACCTGTTCCTCAGAGTCTGGTGAAACCAAAATTTGAGGTTCTGAAGTCTAAGTTTCAGAAGAGAACAGTTACTGCTCCTGAAGTACCAAAAGCAAAGGTTGTTAAACCTAAGGTGATGGTTAATCAGAAGCAATCAAACTCACAACACAAGGTACAAGAAGTGAAGAGTAAAACTTCTAGTACTAACCTGAGAGGACCCATAAGACAATGGGTACCTAAATCTGAAAATGTCAATATTGCAGGTATGTCTATGAGCAAAGGAGAAACAAAAATCATGGTACCTAGACAGCGGTTGCTCAAGACACATGACAGGAGAGAAGTCCATGTTCCTCAACCTAACAATGAAAGAGGGAGGAAATGTGAAGTTTGGAGGCAACCAGTCTGGCAAGATCATTGGTACAAGAACTATTGGTAATTCCTCTACCTCAATTAATAATGTATGGTTGGTAGATGGTCTTGAACATAACCTTTTGAGCATTAGTCAATTTTGTGATAATGGTTATGATGTGCTATTTGAGAAAGCCAACTGTACTGTAATCAACAAGGAAGACAAATCCATTATATTCAAGGGAAAGAGAGAGGAAAATGTCTATCAAATCAATTTCTCTGAACTGGTTGATCAGAAGGTAATCTGCCTTCTAACAGTGAATGATAAGAAATGGATGTGGCATAGAAGGTTGGGACATGCTAACTGGAGGTTAATCTCTAAGCTTATTAAGTTACAACTTGTCAAAGGCCTACCAGACATTGACTATCATTCAGATGCACTCTGTGGTGCATGTCAGAGAGGGAAAATTATGAAATCATCTTTTAAAACTAAAGACATTGTTTCAACCTCCAGACCCTTAGAATTACTCCATATTGATTTATTTGGACCAGTTAGCACTGCATCCTTATATGGAAGTAAATATGGATTGGTTATTGTTGATGATTACAGCAGATGGATTTGGGTAAAATTCCTGAAGAGTAAAGATGTTGCTTGTGATGTATTCAGTAGTTTCTGCATTCAAATTCAATCTGAAAAAGAAACAAAGATTTTGAAAATCAGAAGTGATCATGGTGGAGAGTTTGAAAATGAGCCATTTGAAGCTTTTTGTGAAAAACATGGAATTGTCCATGAATTCTCTTCTCCAAGAACTCCACACCAAAATGGGGTTGTAGAAAGAAAGAATAGAACATTACAAGAAATGACCAGAACCATGATCCATGAAAACAATTTAGCAAAGTATTTTTGGGCAGAAGCAGTGAATACACCATGTTATGTCCAGAACAGGATCTATATCAGACCTATTTTGGAGAAAACAACATATGAACTCTTTAAAGGAAGAAGACCCAATGTCTCTTACTTTCATCAATTTGGATGTACATGTTACATTCTGAATAATAAGCTCTACCTAAAGAAATTTGATGCCAAGTCCCAAAGAGGAATCTTTACTCTGAAAGGTCAAAGACATACATAGTGTATAATTCAGAGACACTATGTGTTGAATAATCTATGCATGTTAAATTTGATGACAAAGAACTTGGAGATAAAACTTCAAAGCAAGATGAAAGTTCTGCAGAGATACAGGTTCCTGAAGATACTCCAGAACCTGATCAGATAGCTGAATCTGAAGATAGTCCAGAAGCTGAACCCACATAAGAAGCTCAAGATGAAGCTGCTTCTGATGAAGCACAAGATGGCTCACATCAAGTAGATCCTCCCAGAAACACATTTAAGCGCAAGTCTTCACATCCTGTGGATCTAATCATTGGAAACAAAGATAGTCCTAGAAGAACAAGATCATACTTCAGACATGAAGATTCAATGATTGGACTGATATCAATGATTGAACCTACAACAGTTGATGAAGCACTTTCAGATGATGGATGGATCTTAGCTATGCAAGAAGAGTTAAATCAATTTCAAAGAAATGATGTGTGGGATCTGGTACCCAAACCTCAGCACAAGAACATTATTGAAACAAAATGGGTATTCAGAAACAAGTTGAATGAGCAAGGAGAAGTAACAAGAAACAAACCAAGAGTTGTTGCACAAGGTTATAATCAACAAGAAGGCATTGATTACACTGAAACATTTGCTTCAGTTGCAAGATTGGAAGCAATCAGGTTACTTCTTTCCTATGCAGTTAATCATGGCATAATATTATATCAAATGGATGTCAAGAGTGCATTTCTTAATGGCGTCATAGAAGAAGAAGTGTATGTCAAACAATCTCCTGGTTTTGAGGATCTTAAGTATTCTGATCATGTTTTTAAACTGAAGAAATCACTATATGGCTTGAAACAAGCTCCTAGAGCTTGGTATGATAGACTAAGTAATTTCTTAATCAAAAATGATTTTAAAAGAGGTCAGGTTGACACAACACTTTTCAGAAGGACCCTTGGGAAATATATTCTTGTTGTGCAAATATAAGTTGATGATATAATATTTGGTTCTACTAATGCATCTCTTTGCAAGGAATTCTCTAAGTTAATGCAGGATGAATTTGAAATGAGCATGATGGGAGAGCTGAAGTTCTTCCTGGGCATTCAAATCAATCAATGCAAAGATGGAGTTTATGTTCATCGATCAAAGTATACAAAGGAGCTTCTGATGTAGTTCAAGCTTGAAGACTGTAAAGTGATGAACTCTCCAATGCATCCTACATGCACCTTAAGCAAAGAAGATGAAGGAGCAAAAGTAGATCAGAAGCTGTACAGAGGTATGATTGGTTCTTTGTTATACCTCACTGCATCTAGGCCAGATATTTTATTCAGTGTATGCTTGTGTGGAAGATTCCAAATGGATCCTAGAGAATCTTATATGACTGATGTCAAGGGAATCTTCAGGTATTTGAAAGGAACAACTAATCTTGGACTCCTTTATAGGAAATCCTTAGATTATAAGCTAATTGGATTCTGTGATGCTGATTATGCTGGTGATAGGATTGAAAGAAAGTCAACCTGTGACAATTGTCAATTTCTGGGTGATAATCTTATATCCTGGGCTAGCAAAAGACAAACAACTATTGCTATGTCTACAACAGAAGCAAAATACATTTCAGCTGCAAGTTGTTATACACAACTACTTTGGATGAAACATCAGTTGGAAGACTATCAGATTATTGCTAACAGTATTCCCATTTATTGTGATAATATTGCTGCTATTTGTTTGTCTAAAAATCCAATTTTGCATTCAAGAGCTAAGCATATTGAAATCAAACACCATTTTATCAGAGAATATGTTCAAAAAGGAATTTTAAATATACAATTCATTGATACTGAGAATCAATGGGTTGTTATATTTACTAAGCCTTTAACTGTTGAAAGATTTGATTTTATAAAGAAAAATTTGAACATGCACTTCGTGTCTGATTAAAAGCTTGCTTGCTCCTGAATAGAATTTTAGGTTCTGAAGTCAGTTCAGAAGTTGTGGTCCATCAGAAGCTCTTTATTGAGGTTCTGAGGAAAATACGCTTCTGATGATGACATCAGCACCTGAAGTTCAGAAGCTGGATTTTATGCTCCTGAATAGTAGAGTTAGTGGAAATGCTGGAAGTTACTTTATTTAGTAATACTGGCCCACTAACTTGGCAGTTACTCTGAAAACTTCTGACGTGGTCTATCTGTATTGTTGTATAACTAAAAAAGGGCAATGATGATTTAAAAGCTTTGAAAGTACTTTCACGCGCCCCAAATGTCATTAATGTTATGTTTGTTTGTCTCTTTTGAATTGCAATCACTTTTATTCTTAACACTTTGTCAATTCACACACCACTCACTTCACAACAAACACTTCATCTTTCAAACCTGTTCTTACGAAGTAAGCACAATTCTCAACCCTAGAACCCAAAATCATCATCTTCATCATCAATGGCATCATCAAGCTCGCATTAGGACATTCCATAATCTACTTCACAAGAGGCCCCTGCCTATGAAATCAGAGGAAGAACCATGGAACTAGAAAAATGGGATTTAAAGGTTCAAATAGAAAATCCTGTGGATTTTGAATCTCTAGCTTTCCATGGATGTTGGATCAGAAGTTTCTACGAAGCGCAAGGTCTCATGCCATACTTCAAAATGTTGAATGGACCAACCTACGAAGCTTTGGTTAGGCACTTCTAGGTAAGAGCATCGGTATATGATAAAGTTGCTTCAGAAGCTGAAGAGAAGCAGAAGGTTTTGCTTAATCCTAGTCTGAAAGGGAAGACTAGAAAAGAAATGGGACTTGAACCATTTACTTGCACTGAAATCAGGTCAAGCGTCTGTGGAATTCCAGTAGTTATTGCAGAATGCCAGATAGCATCTGTACTCAGATTAAAGGCTTCTGGCAAATACTTAGGAATAGATATTCCAGAAGCTAGGGCAGAAAGTCTTTCTTCAGCACTTTATCAAGAAGGAAAAGGTGAATGTGCCTAAGTACCTTTTCAAGTATATGATTGATAAGCTGAGAAAGAGTCAGTTGGAGAATAGATGCTGGGTACCTTATGGAAGGCTCATATCAGAAATCCTTTATCAAGGAGGGATTTTGGACTTACTCAGTAATGTTGAAGCCTTCTCTGACGAGCTGCTTGACACTAAGACTGGGAAGTTCATTAATGCTTATACTCTCAAGCATATGAAGCTGATCAGCACTGTCACTAAGCTCAATACTAACTTGAGTGAATCCAGAGCTACTTCTAATCTGATGAGAGATTTTCCACCAATCTGCAAGAAGGACCCTCTTGATGTGCAGATGCATTTCATCAAGGACTACTATGAAACATATAATAAGGTCATCAGATTGGAGGATGTACCTGAAGAAATATATGGTGGTGCTCTGCCAATTGCTAGAGGCAGAAAATCAAAGAGGAAGTTGACTGAAGAAGAATATCTGGAAGCTGAAAAACCTGCAAAGAAGGCGAAGAAAGAAAAAGTTGCTTCTGATAAGCTTAAGATTGGTGGTTCTGCAATGCCATCAATTGAAGAAGAAGTTGAGGACCTGGACACAAATGTGGTCCTGAACAGGAAAACTAGAAGTGGAAAAGCTGCTGCTTCGTCAACTGCTCATGATCAACCTACTATACCAAAGAAGAATAGGAAGCCAACAATAAGGAAGATCAAGGAATCTCTTTATGTTATTAAGGAAGTAGAAGATGTTGAAGCTACTACAATTTTGGTCTCAAAGGAATTAGAGAGGAAGAAAGCAGAAGAAGCTGCTGCTGCATCTGGAGTTGTTGATGTAGCTGAAAAAGCATTGAAGATCACTACTGAACTACAAAAGATTGTAACTTCAGAAGCTTCACAATTACTGATGGCTCCTGATATTGCTAAATATGATCAGAAGAAAACAGCAGATTGCTCAGAATCTTCTATGACAGGTAATGTCGCTACTCACACAGAACCTGTAATACATGAGATATCTGATTCCTCTTCACCAACGTCATCATCATCCTCTGATTCTGATGATGATAAACCCTTAGGTCAACACTATCCAATATTATCAAAAAGCCATCCAACCTCAACCTCAACCCCCTTTGAACCTATGTTTCCAGCTATTAATAGGAAGATAGGTGAGTTACTTGAACTCAAAAGCAGTAGACTCCCACCTAATCATCCTGATCAGCCTCAATACATTCCACATCTTAACATGATTTTACCTGACAATGTTGATATTGAGTCTGACTTACAAAAAGCCTCTGAAGTGGCTTCTAAGAAAATCACTTCAGAAAGCCCCCAACACCAAGCACCTGAACCACAAAAGACTTCATCACCACAACAACAACCACCCAACACACAAACTGAACCACAAATAGCCCCCCTCAACCAGCTTAAATCAAACCTTACAAACTGTTCCTGAACATACTATTCTTAAACATACCTCACCTAAACCAGATGCTCCTGAACAACCTGTTCCTGAGCCAACCCAATCATCTACCATTCCTTTACCTGTTCAAGTTATCTAGATAACCCGCTATGATGGTGTTTCTATAACCACTGATATGGATATTGATTCTGAGGATGATCAAGATGATCTTCAAGCCTCTGACATGGTTATAGACAATGTTTCTGACCAACCCTCAACCAGCAATCCTGAAACCACAAATGCCCAATCATCATCTCATTTAGCCATTGTACCTACAGTTTCACCAAAACCCTCTAGACAACCTTCACCACCCACCAGATTCCTAGATCCACATGTATTACAAGGTGTGTGTGAAGACATTGCTGCTGAGTTAATCAAGCTGATGGAAGGGAGAAATGACTTGAGTCACAAAGTCAGTTATCAGAAGTAGTGGAGGAGATTGAAAGAAAGAGTGGTTAATGTTATTTCAGAACTGCATGACTCTTGTATAGAAGCTCAAGAACAAGCCAAGCAGAAGCTGGAAGACTGGCTGAAGGTATTGAAGAAAGTCTTGATGATATACAGGTTCTAGGAACCTGGGTGAAGAATCCACTGAGCATAAGAGGAAGAGATCCTACAGATTTTCTCTCTAATTTTATTCACCCTAAGGATATGGATCTGTCATTCCTTTCTAAGGTCAATTTGAGTAAAGCTGCACCTGATCTGGCTGTTGGTCAGATGAATAAGGTGTTAGAAGAAAGGAATAATGAACTGGAAAGATAGCTATATGAACAGAAGATACTGCTGTTAGAATTTAAAGCTGAAACAGATGCTAAGTTGGAAGAAGCTAGGCTTAGAGAAGAAAAGCTCAAGTCAGAGATGGATCAAAAACTTGCAGAAACAAATGAGCTACTGAAGAAGATTTTAGAGAACCAAAGCAAGCCAAACCCTTAGTTGCACACCTTAAGCTTGCCTATTTTCTTTATGCATCTGATATGTCTTGTTTTATCATTTGATTCTGGAATAGTTTTTCGGTTATGATTATCATTTGCTCCTGAACTGTTTATATTGTTATGCTCTGATTAGTTTATTTTACTTTGATAAGATGGTTTATATGCTTTAATCATGTGCTTATATGTTGCTCTGAACCTTTTATTCTATGTTTTTCTCATCTCTTCTTTTTGTTTATTTCTTTGTGATAGTATTTAAAGGCTCTGAGCCCCATTATTGATATTTGAAAAATTTATTGGAAAACTTCTATCATTGTTTTTACCTGAATGGTATAAGCTTTGAACGAAAGAAGGAGTATCAAATTTCAAATAAAATTAGTTGAACCATTCTTCTTATCTATAATCTACTTCTCAATTATTTGTTTTTAAAGCTCTGATATTATTGTGCCCTCAATGAATTTAATTAACCTGGATAGAACTTAGGGGGAGCTTACAAACCTCACCTTAAAGACTATCAGACTCGGGGGAGTTAGAGCTTACAAACCTCAGACTCTGAGCTTACAAACCTCAGAACCCCAAAGTCAACTTGTTAATTAGATTAACAACAATTGATCAAGTTTTAAATACTATTGTTTATCATCATCAAAAAGGGGAAGATTGTTGGAACAAAATGTGTTTAACAATGAACCTTTAGAGTTTTGACGATAACAATGTATTGACAATTGGAATTGCTAATATTTGTTCAAGTGTACAGGACCATAGACAAAAAAATTATATCATACAAAGGTTCTGAATGAGCAAATAAAGAGCTAAGGAATCAACGGAATTGAAGCTTAGAAGCTCCTGAAGGCAAAACGCTCCTGAAGACTAGAGAGCTCCTGAAGACTTGAAGCTCCTGAAGACTAGTGCTCCTGAAGACTAGTGGTCCTGAAGTACAACGTCATCAGAAGCTGCCTTGTCAGAAGCTGCCTCATCAGAAGCTGTTTTCACCAGAAGCTGATGATCAATTGAATTTGCAAAATTCAAGGATTCAAGAGTTGTTTCATGGATCGAAATTCATCTAATGATAGTAGAAGACTAGTGGAACTTTGCAACGGTCATTTCAAAAGTGTTTGAAGGCATTTGCTTGCAAAAGGAACAAAAGCATTGACATTGTACTTTGTACGAACTGTACAACCACCTTCTCCACTACTCTGTTTTGTGTCTCTGCTACAAGACAAAATAACAGCTCTAAATGTACAACCAAGCCTGCAGAATTGTTCCCTCTCAACTGGAATGGATTTGAAATTGGTTCTTCGTAGGACAACAACCAAATCAGGCAAAAGATCATCGGTGAAAATCAAGCTTCAACAACAACGACTGTTTTGATGTGCTGGCAATTTCACAACGTCTCTTTCACACCTCTATATAAAGGAGTTAGGTCTTAGAGATTTGGCAATGCTGAACGAAAGACTCTCAATATTTTTACAAGTTCCAAACCTCTGCTGAAATTGTTCTGCATTCACTTAGAATTTCTGTTTCTCAAAGTCTTATTCTTGAAATTCTTAAGTCTTAGAGTCTTATCTGATTTGTATTGTGAGCACCTCCGATTGTATATCAAGTGTTCAACCTCAAACATTTTTCTCTATAATCTTGTTTGTTTAGAAGTCTCTTGCAGTTGTGCTTGAGCATGGAAGTCTCTTAATTGTGTTCTTGAGCATAGGAAGACTCTTGCAAAGTGTGCTTGAGCAAAGGAAGTCTCTTGCTGTGTGCTTGAGCAATTGTCATCAGATATTACATTTTAATGAACTCTCCTTGGAAGTGCAAGGGGGACATGACTACTTTCGGTTTGTGGAAGGAACCTGTATAATTGCTTTGTGTCTCTCTTCTTCTCTGTTTTTATCCGCTGCGTTCAGATTCTGATTATCACTTCAGAAGCTGTATCACTTAGCTTCTGACCAGTGTGTTTCAGTTTTAGGAGAAACGAAGAATTTTTCAAAACACAATTCAACCCCCCTTCTTGTGTTTTTCTCACCTTCAGATGATTCTTGATGAGAATCTCATAGTGAAAAAGTTGAGCAACAACCATCATCATCGGTCAACAAGGAGGATTTTGTGCTCCTTGAAAGCAATAGTTCACTCACTCATGGAAAGACTACAATGAGACGCACACACTCCAAGCGTCCACGTCCTGCAACCTTCATCCCCTTCATTTAACCATGCAACTCATTTCTCCTATTTCTTCATTTGTATTGGAGAATATGCATAACAGTATTATCTCCAATAAGGCGGTGTCTTTAGAAAACTTTCATGACTAACGAAAGCTTTCTTCAGGGGAGTCCAAAAAGAAAAATAAAACAAATGAGCCCCTTATTGCTGCTCCAAGAGACCATAATGCTTTGGTACTTGTGAGGAAATGTATACATTTTAAGGCGACGAAGACTCCACAATGGATACATTTTGAGGCGACGAAGACTGCACAATGGAGGACATGGCCAGAGGGGCCGAAAACACTCTGCAATGCTTACATGTTCGATACAAGTCAGGCCGACTCTGCCCTAAATACCGGCCTGCTACTAGCCCAACTTTTTCTTCACATCTTCACTCTAATTCATCATCCTTGAAATGAGAGTGATGAGACACAAGGATAATAAGAATTATGGTATTCTCGCCTTGGATTACGTGTGAAGGGAGAATGATCCAAGTTATGGATATTTCTCTATCGTCTCTTTATCTAATGTTGCGACTTAGTTTTTTTTTTTTTGTTTTTTAAAGAATTTTACTTCTTTTAGTAAACAAGTTATGGTTTTTTGTCTAGTAATTCTAATGTCCTCGTGAGATTAGATCAGTTGGTAAGGACAATGCATAAAATATGCAAGGTCCGGGGTTCGAACCCCGTCCACCACCAAAAAAAACCCTAACTTGTTTACTAAAAGAAGTAAAATTCTTTAAAAAAAAAAAAACTTAGATGCAACATTAGATAAAGAGATGAGAGAGAAATATCAATAACTTAGATCATTCTCCCTTCACAAGTATTCCAAGGCAAGAATACCAGAATTCTTATTATCCTTTCGTCTCATCACTTTCATTTCAATGATCTTGTATGAATTAGAGTGAAGATGTGAAGAAAAAGTTGGGCTAGCAGCAGTCCAATATTCAGGGTAGAGTCAGCCTGACTTGTATCGAACATCACATATTGAAGAGTTTTTCCGGACCCTCTGACCCTGTCCTCCATTATGGAGTCTCCGTTGCCTCACAATGCGTACATTTCCTCACAAGTACCAAAGCATTATAGTCTCCTGGAGCAGCAATAAGTGGCGACTGTGTTTTTTTAGGAGGTGGCGACTTTGTTTTATTTTTCTTTTTGGACTCTCCTGAAGAAAGCTTTCGTTTCTTGGCCGCAATTTGAGAGTCAGGAATTTTTTCTAAAGACACCACCTTATTTGCATATTCTCCCCAACAAATCTCCCCAACAAAAGAGGAGATGGGAGAAATGAGTGGCATGGTTTTTGAACAAGGGGGCTGAAGGTTGTAGGACGTGGACGCTTGGAGCGTGTATGTCTCATTGTGGTCTTTCCATGAGTGGGTGAACTACTGCTTTCAAAGAGCACCAAATCCTCCTTGTTGATCGATGATGATGGTTGTTGCTCCATTTTTTCACTGCGAGATTCTCATGACAAGAATCATCCACAATATTGAACAACCAATCTAATTGAAGAATGTTATTGCCCTATAATAATAACAAGATTGATCAAAATCACACTTTTATTAAAACAGACAAAACTTAGGTTTTGATCGTCATACTAACACCTTAAAGCAAAAGTAGTCTAAAAACTAATGTTGCTCTAATACAACAGCTAGCACGAGTCCAAACCTAGACAACAAGACAAAAACTGCAGAACACAACAACAATATTACCTCTTCATCACATATTTCTGCATGAGTTTTTTTTCTTTTTCCAGTGGTGTGTCTACTTGTAAATTTTTCTCTACATTTTTTAGTCTTCTCACTACATATCCAATAGATATGGTGTTCTACTGCCGCAATAGAGACTAAACTATAGAGAGTGTGAGTTGTGAAATATGCACTAAATGATACTCCCTATATAGCTTGTGCAGATAGATTTGTCAAAGAACAGTTCAGCTGCAACATGAGCATATATAATAAGCACACATCTTTGATTTGTCAAAGAACAGTTCAGCTGCACCAGGAGCATACATAATAAGCACATATCACTAATCAACAATACAATGAAAACAAATAGGCCAATTGCATTAAAAAAACAGAGGATTTCAAATAAAATAAAGATTTATCTTGACAAAAATAAAGGAAAGTTCACATAATTATCAATACATGACGTTAAGCACAATGTGCAAAATAATTTAGTTATGAGTAATAAGTACCAAAGTTGCTAGCATGAAACTAAAATTCATGCTAAATGAAATAATCAACAAATGCCACAAAATTATTCTTGTTAATCACCAGTTTCTCTACCCAAGTTCATAGTCTCTTCTACAACAGAAATACCAACTTCAACCATGACAGAATCCATGTCTCCAATATTACCTAGCGGTAAAAATTAAATTATTCTGTAAGTCCTGATAATATACCTTAAAATATGGCCAATTAGTGGTGTTAGCAAAGCAGGAAACTACATCAATACTATATTAAATTTAAGAAAAATGATCATAATAGAAAATGTAAAATTTGCAGGCAAGGATGGTTGGTTAGCTTTGACTCTGTGTGTTCAATTCTAAATTTTTCCACACCAAAATGCAGCACTAAAGAACTAGAGAATCTAAAACCAGAGTATGTAATATAATCTAAGCAAACAAAAAGGATACCAACAAGAGAATACGAAGAAAAACAACGAGAAAATGGGAATTACCAGCGGGGTCTGTAAGCTTTACTGCACATGTTAGGGAAAGTTCTTAGGGTGTCATGGTAAGAGTCCAAAGCACTTCCCAAAATACCAATGTACACCGGGTCATACTACCCTAAGTTTAAGTTTGTAACAATTTAGTTAAGATCAAATCTAAAATTTGCACATAATTGCATTCCAAACAAACAATTCCATTCATTTTACGGATTTTTAACAACTTTAACGAACATAGGTGCAGGACAATCACTTTACCTAAATTAGAAAATTAAATTTTTGTTGAAGCATTTAATCAAACAGAAAACAAGAATCATGCCATAAAGTCTAGTTGAAGCATTTTATCAAACTGAAAACAATCATTGTGCTATAAAATTTGGTTGAAGGATTTTATCAATAACAAGCATTCTATTATGAAGCACAACAAAAGCAAAATCAAAACAACCAACACAATACAAAAATCACTTCATTTCAACCATTTTTTTCAATGATATTACCTTTGGAGGAAATGTTGGACTGAGACGCGAAACCGGTGAGAAAAACCGCGGCAAACGGTGATCTAGAACAAACAGAATCAAGTTTCGGCCAACCTAGGAAGGAGGTGGCGCCGATGAAGGTTACATGTAGACGAGGAAGAAGACGGTGGTGGGAGAGGGATTACTTATATTCGATTTCTCATTCACATCTCCGTTGGAGAAAGCTCAGAGCGCAGATATGAACACAGTTCAGAAACGTTTTCTGTGAGAACGAGAATGAAAGGGTTGAGTGTGAAATAAACTAACACACGCAACACACTATTTATATTTTTCAATTAAAGAGTAGAGGAAAAAACTATTACTGTGATGGTAACATTCTTTAAAAAAATGTCTCAAAAACTAATTAAACAGTAACATTTCTATGGATGTTACCGGTTCAATGTTTCTGATAGTTATATATGTAGTAGTGATTGTAGATTTAAAAAAAAATATCTAGGAGTTAATCAATATATACAAAATCAATTAAAAACTATGGTTTCAATCTGAGACCTTCCAAATTTAATCTCTATTATATTTTTATTCGAGAAATTGAAAAGTAAATGAGAAAATAAAAAGTAAAGGGGTTTGAATTCAATACCTGTGGCCACAAGGAGTAGTAATTGACTCAAAGCATAACTCCATACAATTCTGTATAATAATAAGTAAAAAATAAAATAAAAAGATCACCATAGTCTCTCTCTAAATTAAAAAGCACGAAACCAATTAAAGAAAAATAGAATGAAAGTACTCATACCGAGCAGTAAAGCCTTCCCCTTAGTTTATCAAACATTCGTATGTGGAAAAGCCAATTATAGGGTACAAAAAGGAGAAGTGGAACAATCCAGAACATATTCGTGATACTACCTGTTTTCAGATATATAAAAAAATGCAGAAAAACAATAACAATGAAGCTAAGATAGCCACTCTTCGACCACCAACCCATCTTCTTTCGTAGGATGAGAATATTGGAAGAATATATAATGGTTGCGTGAGAAGTGATTTGAGCAAGAATGGTGGTTTTGCGGTGTAATGCTTTACTAGTTACTAGGGTTTCTTTTATAAGAGGAATTGAGCGTGTTTTTGCTTGTAAGGAAATTGGTTAGGGTTTGTCAAAATAGGTCAATACGAAGATTTTGGATAAGAGTGTTAATGTTTTGGGTCAACCCGCTCGACCCAACAAATCCAACCCACAAACACCGGTTTAACTTGGGTTACATGGTAAACTTGATTAGCTATATTTAAAAAAAACCACCTCCCTAAGGATTGATTCTGTTTCAATAATTTTATTTTATTTTTGTTATGTATTTTCAATAATTTTAAACACACTCAATTCAACCGAAATAGATAATTTAGATTCAATAAAAAAATAACCTTTTCTTTTTAAAATACAAAAGAAATATTCTATTTTAATTTGCTCTTCTTATTCCCTCACAATCCTTCATTCAACAACGGTATATCAATAAATGTATTACTATCTCATTCTTAAATTGTAATATTTTACTGTATTGACCAAAAAAAAATTAACAAACCAAAATAGAATTTAATAACTACACAAGTGCTTCATATCGCATAAAGCATGCAAAGGAGAACCACCCTTAAAAATCATTACAAAGTCAAGTCAATTGTGCTTTAATAGATAGCATGATGAAAACCAAACATCGAAAAGGATGAAAATCACACCACAACATCCATACAACCTAAAGGGTGGCGCCACCATTCATGGTAGGCAAAAGCAAAAGGAGGCATATTAGCCTTTAAGCAAGTGAAAGAGAGCAACTTAACCTTGTCTGAAATGGCATATTCAAGTGCCTTCTGAGTAAACACCCGATTGTTTCGTTCCTTCCAAATAACTCATACATAAGAAAGCCAGATTATTTTGAAGAAAGAATGTGATGATCTCGGGAATCACGCCAGGTGACTGAACTAAAGAAGATGATGGCAAATAGTAGCTGGTGCGACGAAGGATATGCACATCATTTGCAAGACCAAGGACCACACGCTGGCAAAGATATCGCAGCCTAGGAAAAGGTGTTCCACAGTTTCCAATGAACCACATCCTCTGACACATACATTGTCGTCATTTATA
Source organism: Medicago sativa (assembly GCF_051527215.1). Lineage (NCBI taxonomy): Eukaryota > Viridiplantae > Streptophyta > Magnoliopsida > Fabales > Fabaceae > Medicago > Medicago sativa. Next base: position 30,104,348 of record NC_140755.1, on the reverse strand, counting down.
AGAACACGTCACCGCACGAGATTGTCTTTGGTAGGAAGTCTGTTACGAATGAGTCACCAAGCAAACAATTAACCTTTAACGGAACTTGCTTATGCCAAACATCAGCAATTAACCCCCTGTCAAATGAAGGCTATGCCGTCATGAAAAAGTGATAAGTCCCACTAACAGAATAGTCGTTAATGGGATTGATAAGCCACCTCCACCTGTCAACCGTATGGTCCTGCAGAATAATATTATGCAGAAAAGCAGAACATTCCCTAACACACTCCTCCTCCCACGCAAAAAGACGCCTCCTCCACACCCATGCTCCCCCACCGTCCTCCCACCCAATTGTCTGTCCAAAAAAAATGTATTACAGCCACTCCCCATTACTCAGAAAACATTTTCTTCAAACCAACTCCCCTCCCCCCGATCCCACACCACTACAAATACCTGTAACTCCCTAAACCCTTAAAGCGATAATTTACGCAAATAATACAACATACGGAAGATTTAGATGTTACCTCTTCAATAAATCATAAAACATGCATACTAAATTTTTCAAACATCGCAGCGGAATAAATCATCTCAACATCTCATCAATAATAAAATAAATCTTCAAGTAGCCATGTCATCATACTGCATATATCATCATCAATACATAGTCTCAAATCCTCAACAAAAATAATAAACAGACTCTAACAACAGACACCTAATCAGAGCCCTAAGGACTACAACACCAAAAGCAATAGACGAGGTAGCATCCATGCTATCCTCAAGCAACTCACCAAAGCAAAGCAAACTATTCCCGCACACCGTCTACCCATCCATACGAATAAGGTAGGCGGTCAACCAAACAACCACTTGAGGTTAGTTCACATTTCATAATTAATGGATAATCGAATGAAAGTAAAAACACCACAATTAAATTTAAATGAATAAACAATATTCAATTGATTCGTTCATAACAACTCAACATCATCATCATACATCAAGTATAAGGACACAATAGTCATACAAGTAACATTCAACATCTTTACATATTCATCAAATTTCACCAAGCACGTAATTCATCAAGTTCACCTATGCACATACGCACCAATTCACATATCCAATTATGGCTCGACTCACCAATTAACAAATGCATGCAATGTTCTAGACTCATCTAGATGCATGTGGTATCATTTGGATTCTGGAGATAATTTTACTGTTTGAACCCACACCTACGTAAGAGTACACATTCTTTTACATTTCTCATATGACTCAATATGACCATGATGCATGGACTTCAAGTAAGACTCGACAATGCACCTAACACCAACTATATAATCGCCAAGCAATGTAAAAGTACACCTCCAATTACATTCTTCATAAATCAACATCATATGCATTATCAAGTTTTACAATCCACGCAATCAACAAGTAACAATTCAAACAAGATTCTTCTTTATATTATCATGTCAAAACCACCAAAAGAATCATCATCTTAATCAACATCTTTCACCTTAAGGAAACATTATCGTCTCAAATTCATATTTCACAACAAAGACGGATAACTAAGCACACCATGTTATACATCATCTTAAACCCCCAATTATCATTGATTCTTCCTTATTCTACTTTATAAACATGAATTCAAAACTACTCACAAGTTATCCGACTACAAAACATTAATCCGACAAAGTTCGTCCATGTTTATGAAAACTAGCATTTTTTATTAATTCTCCAAAATCAAAGTAACCAAGTTTAATCGCCTCAACCAAGTATTTACACAATTCAAATATGAGTGCTGTAGCATATACATATACATATCATAGGCCAATTACAATTAATTCCAAAATTCACCTAAGCTCGTTTTATTTTATGATTTTCAAAAGAATTCCATTTTTCAAAGTAAAACCAAGTTAAAGCTCGAGTAAACCATCCACATTCATTTTTAAAAATCAACCTTACAGTAATCAATATTAACCCCACCCTTTTTCCCTTGAGAAAACGATTTTCGAAAAATTCGTGTCCTAGAACCTTTTTCACAAAAGTATTGCTTTGATTCACAAAATCAAGTTCAATCCAATTCACTTGATGTTTCTAAGGGTTTAGAAAGCTTGAAAACAGTTAAATACATCAAAAGAATCAGTTTGGAACCGTCCGGATCGACCCCTCGAGTTCCCGAAACACCCAAAACAAGGGGTTTTGTCCTGTGCAACTCGCCACAACGAGTTACAACTCGCCTAGCGAGTTTTACCAGAACATGTATGTTGGGTATTTGTGTATTGGCCTCATTGTTGCTAAAACAAGTACTCATGTATGATGTTGGATACGATGTTCCAACATCCTGGCACAATTCAGTATGCCCTGATATTGTGCTTTGTATCGCATTCTTGGAGGTTAGTTTTGCGTGAGATCACTGAATATTCTATGAAGATTTTATTCACATGACTTGTGGTCCAAGAAGCTTGTGTTTCCAGAAGGAAGATATTTTTCAGATGGATATTTTTAGTTGCGAAATATATTTTTAAAAGAGATTTTGGAAGATATATTTCTGAAGAATATTTGTTTCAATATATTTCTGAAAAGATTATTTGATACAAATATTTGTTGTTGTTGATGGCTATATAAGGAAGACTCATACCCTAGTTTTATTCACCAGTTCAATGTTATTGAATTAAGTCTTTTAGGGTTTCGTTGTTAAGCCTTGTGCCTTATTTTGTGAGCCTCTCTTTGTATCATATTGATGCACTGAGCAGGAGCTGTAGCTGAGTTGTATCAAAACCATATCTTTATAAAAGAATATTTTTTTAGGGTTTTGAGTTAATGTTATTTGTGAACCTTTCTTGTATCACCTCGATACATCTTAAGGACTGTGTTTTATTGAGTTGTAAGTTGTACTACTCCTAAGCTTTGAAGAACGGAGGTAGTTTATGTTTGAAGGTAACTTCATCTTTTTGAGTTGTAATCAGATAATCTCAGATCTAGGAGTTCCTAGGTTGAAGTCAATACGGGTAGGTCCTAGGTCTTGAGTTGTAAACGAGGAGTTTGCTGAGAACTTAGAATAAGGACTACACAAGTGATTTCCTTCCTGGCTTGGTAGCCCCCAGATGTAGGTGAGTTGCTCCGAACTGGGTTAACAAACCAACTGTGCCTTTTACTTTTTTGTCCTTTATATTTTCCTTGTTCTATTTGATTTCTGCTAGCAGAATGTTGAAATATCTTACTCGACATTTTGTTTTTGTCTGATGTTGAAACATCGTATAAAACATTTGAAAGCTAGCCCGCCATAATTTCAAGGTCCCCTGTTCTTGGTTGTTCCCTCTCGGGAACTCTCCAATTTTCACCCAAAATCCCCGTTTTTGATTCCCTTTGACCCAAATTCGTTCCTCAAACATGTTTACTAGTTTATATACATCAATTTTCACCATTGAATCATAACGTCAATTTTCACCAAAATCATCGTTATGTTCATTTTTCACCAAAACCCTCAATTTTCTCAATTCTCATTCAAACTTCATAAACAAACACACCAATTTAAACCCCATCAACATGCAAACATGTATAAACATTAATGAAGTGAATTCAACATGTTTCAACACACAATCACTCACCAATTCATGATTTACACTCAATTAATCAAAAATCATCAAAACAACTTATCAACAACAACAACTATGAAGTTTAAACACATAAAACTACAATTTCATGAAGTTTACCAAACACACAAATTCACATGAATTAGGAGCACGAATTTCATCATTCAAAAATCACAGAAGTCACAATTAACATAAAAGCACTGAAATCCATAATTGAAAATGGAAGATTATGACTTAATTGATGAAAAGGAAACCATCCCACTTACCTTTAGTCTTCAAGGATCCTAACTTTGGCTTCACTTTAGCTCCTAGCTCTTCAACCCCAAGCTCTCTCTCTAGCTTCCTCTTTTATCCCCTTGATCTACTTTCTCTCTACCTTTTATGTTTTTGTGAAATGAAATAATGAAGGCTTAACCTAATTCTCACAAGAGTTATGCTTATAAACCACCTTCTAATTGGGCTAGGTTTCCAATTGTCATAATGGGCTCAATATTCTTACCAACTAATTCACTAAAGTTACTTCTCACTTAAACCGTTAAAATACCGAATAATTACCGTCTCTAAATAATTACTTCAACTTGCTAGTAACTCAGTAAAAATAACTATTCCCATTAAAACTCAAAAATATAACCTTCTAAATAAAAATGACTATTCTTTCAAAAAAATGACTATTTTACCCTTTCTCACCAATTGACCAAAATACCTCTGAGTCTAAAAATGACTAAAATACCCTTTAGGCCAAAACCACTAATCCCAAATTAAATACACACAAAGGTCGTCCTGTGAGCGTAGCTCAGTTGGTAGGACAATGCATTATTATATGCAGGGGTCGGGGTTCGAACCCCGGACACCCCACTTATTCACCTTATAAGGTGAATTCTAGCCACTAGGCTACCTGACCAAAAAAAAAAAAATACACACAAAGGCAAATAATCACACACAAGCGCACATAATAAATAATTAAAATAATTCTAACGAAAAACGGGCTGTTACAACTCTCCCCCACTAAAAAGAATTTTCATCCTTGAAATTATCTGAAGAAAACAACTCCCGATACAAAACTCTAATCCTACTCTCCGATTCCTAGTTGCACTCTCACTAGTTGGTCCAACTTGACCAAAACAATCTCCCTGCCTCATAAATGCTTCACTTATTGATCCTTAATCCTAATTGGCCAAGTCTCAAAAGTCAAATTATCTCGTACCTCAAAGTCATATACTTGTATCACATGAGACACATCATACACATACTTCCTCAACTGAGACACATGAAACACATAATGAAGATTCGACAACGACGACTGTAACTGTAACACCCACAACGTGGCCCAGTAACAGTGCCGGGTAGCCCATAGTGGAAGTCGGCCAAGGCTGGGTAGCCCAGGGAAGTCGGGCTGTTACAGGATGACCCCATGTTGATAGGAGGAACCGAATCACATCGGAATGAGAGGGATCCGGAGGCCGTGTAGGTATGGGACTACATGGTTGAAGGAAGGCTTATAAGAATTGTTAGGTACTACCCATATCAACAAGATGCATCTTCTTTTCAGGAGCTCAATCCATAGGAACTCCACAGTTAAGCGTGCTTGGCTTGGAGTAGTACTAGGATGGGTGACCTACCGGGAAGTAAGCATGTGAGTGAGGACAAAGCATGCTGAAAAGACTCGTGTTGGTTTGTGGGGTTAGTCGGCAATCCTAAAAGCAGTCTGGGATGTTACAGTAACGCAATCCAATACGCTACAACTCCAACCTTCTCAACAATCTCAAACGGTCCAACAAAATGTGGTGTCAACTTTCGACACTTCAAATCATGTCGAACACTGGTTACAAGATTAACCCTCAAAAACACATGATTACCAACTTGAAACTCAATATTCTTCCTCTTCTTATCATGATAACTCTTCTGCCTACTCTGAGACGCTTTCATCTTCTCTTGAATCATCTTAACCTTTTCCGTCGTCTCTTGCACAACCTCCGACCCTAACAAAGAACTCTATCCTAACTCATACCAACACAACATCGTCCGACACCTCCGACCATACAAAGCCTCAAACGGTGCCATACCGATACTAGAATTAAAACTGTTGTTGTAAGCAAGGTTTTACAACTCGAGAGTTTACCTCAACCCGTTTTGCCCAGGTAAACCCGACTCGTAAACTCGACTCGAGAACTCGTACGAGTTTACCTAAAATTAAAATTAAATAAAATTTATTATTACATGACATATGTAAACTAATCTAATATTGTAAATAGTCCAATAGTGAATAATATGACTAAATTATAAAGGTTTTCAAGCACCATAATAAAGCATTATGTTCAACTAAACATCAAAATACAAAATAAACTTGCAAAATCATACATTTCTTAAGTCTTAACCATCCAAAAAGGAAAGTTTCACAAGTTCCTAAATTGTTAATAAAACTATAAAAAAAAGACTTACATTCCGATTTTACTCGAGTTTACCCGATTTCACCCGAGTTTGACCGAGTTAACTCGAGTCAAACTCGTCAAACATTCTGATTTTACCAGAAATCGAGTTTGCCTACCAGTTAACACGGTTTTGGTACATAAACTCGATAAACTCAGCGAGTTAACACTCGATTTGTGAAACATTGGTTGTAAGTGAACATCAATACAGCATGAGTATATATTCAAAATAAGAAGATTGCATAAACATAATGAATAGACTCTGAGATTAAATGCAGTAAACATCATTAATCATATATACATCATTCACATCATCAAATAATCATTACTTCAATAATTACATCATTTTATAAGGACATCAATACTCAATGTTAAGTAACTCACCAATACACATCATCAATTAGCACATCAATACACATCATCAAATAACAACTCAATACACAACACACACTAGTTATTCACATCAACATTCATATGCATTATGCAACACATCCCTATCACCTATATGCATGCCGGTACTGTAAAGCCCTATTTCTATTAAAGCGATAATACACGCGAATAATACAATTATTCAAGAAATAAACGTTACGTCTTTACAACAAAATTCAAATAACATGCATATATAAAAATTCTTAAACAGTCGCAGTGGATATAAATCATACATCTCCAAAATACACATGTCATAAGACCAATATACACCAACATATAAAATCTCCAAGTCCCGACACATGGGCAAAAATCTCAACATCATAAACCAATCCAAAATAAAATATAGACCGACAATCCTACATCAGATCCTATACTATGACTCAAACAGATAAATAGATTAAGCTCTTGCTATCCTCAGACAACTCACCAAGCAGCTAAAGATCAATCATGCACGCCGTCTACCCATTCATACAAATAGGTAGGCGGTCCACCACAGACCACTGGGGGTTAGCTTCACATCAATCATAATCAAACATAAATAATCATAAACATTCAAGGATCTCTTGCATAACACATATACATACCCATCCCACCTAGAATACTAACATCACATGATTATTATCCCCCATTCCATACACCTCAAACTATCACATTACTAACATAGCATAACAAACATATTCAATCTCTAATCAAGTCATCGACATAAGCTCATCATTTATCAACATCAATCAATGAAAGGATTACTCACCTTATTCTTCACTTAGCATACTTAACTCAACAAGTACAATTCATTATTTCAAAGTTATAAGCAAGCCATCATCATTATCAAAGAAATCACCACATCATATATATACATATACAATTCTCACCTCATTACCATTACCAAAATAATTATCATCAAATAGATTCACCAAGTGTATAAGCACAAGCAAATACGACATGCAATTATAACATAGTTCAATTATTCACAACCATCAACAAAATCCACCAATTTACATATACACTAATCCACACAATCACAACATTCACCAAATTTCACCAATGCATAAATTCATCAAGTCACATATTCAATTATGACACAATTCATCAACCATTCAAATACATGCAATGTTCTAGACTCTTCTAGATGCATGCGGTACCTGATCACCTCAAGGTCGTCACCTTTGATGCAACAAAAACATCGTATGTAAGATTTCACACTTGTCTTACATTTTGTATATAAAATCCGTCACCATCAGTCATATATGCATGAACATATGACTCAACAACAATGCATATGTTCACACAAACTATTCACCACATCATCACCATTGATTTAACATATATGCAATCACCATCAAAGTCACCAACACTTGACATATATTCAGTCAACGACAATATCACAATCAATTAACATATATGTATTCACCATCAATATCACAATCATTCAACATATATGTATTCACTAACATCGACTTTATCATATAATTCCACAACATCATACTATTTCTCACAATTTCAAGTGAGGAGAAAATACATCACACTATGATAAACATCATATTCAACACCTAGCAATCATTCACATATCTTCATATAATCATATCAAACAATTCACAAAAGATTTGCAAGGTATTCGGTCTTAAACATCATTTTCAACAAAGTTTGTTTATCATTTCACAACTTTAAAATAATTGAGTCAATTGAACCAGAACCAAGTAAATAAACTCTAGGCCTCAACTATGTATACACTTAGATCACATATGAGTGCAGTGGAGTATACATGTTGATGACATCTTGTCATTACGTAGTTTTAGATGTATTTTAGCACAAAAATGGAGTTCACAAGGAGACTTATGCAGCAAAAGAGCAGAAAAACTGAAGAAAAAGCAAAGAATGAAAACGTGTCATGATTTGGATGAAACGTGACACGATTTGAGAAGCTTTAGAAAGGTTTGGTTCGACATTTGAAAACGTGGCACGATTGGTAAAACGTGCCACGATTTGGAGAAACCCTAATTTGTTTTCTTGCTCTACAAGGTGAAAACGTGTCACGATTTACTTAAAACGTGACACGATTTGGGCGATATTCTGTGCCTATTTATGTTGAAGTCTATTCCAAAAACAAGGGTGACGAATTCTAGAGAGAAAAGTGCGATTTTGCAACCGCAAGGAAGACCCGGAGGACGATTTCTTCATCTTCCAACCACTTTGTGTATGTTTTATTACCTCTAATGATTATGTTATTTGTAAACACTATTATGAGTAGCTAAATCCATTAGAGGTTAGGTCTGAGATGATTCGTTGTAACCCTAATTGAGATATTATGTTGTGAAACTCTATTTATTGTGAATGATATTCTAGTCTTTATTCAATTCAATTGTTCTTAATGCTTTCTATATCCTGATCAAATATAATTATGATTTAGTGAGAATGAATGACTACTGACCATAGATTTCTACTTAGACCTATTGAATTGTTCTAATAAACATGGTTAGTCTAGGAATGGATAATCGTTTATTAGTGATATTAGGTTAACGTGCTTTAAACCTTCAAAGATTATTAGACCACCTAAGGGATTAGGGGCTGTAGTTTAAGAAGAGGGTCCTAACTCAAGGGATTGATTAGGACTATTTTGTTAACTATCGTGGGATTAGAAGATCATTCATACGAATAGGTGCAACATAACAATTAGGGGAACATCGAGGATTCGAAAGACCTAAACTCATCTCTCTCTTATTCTTGAAAACCAATTTATTTTCAGCAATTACTTTTATGCAATCAAACCAATCTACTGCCTAGTGGCAAATCAAAATAACCTTTATACATCCTAAAATACAACGTAGGTGAATTATTGAGATTAAAAACAGTCCTCGTGGGATCGATATTTTTACTACTTCGATAGTATTTGGTGCACTTGCCAATCATCTATCAAGTTTTTGGCGCCGTTGCTGTGACTGTTGATTTATTTCAACAAGGCAACTACGTTATAATTTAGGGTTTCTGCAATTTAATTTTCTGTCTTTAATTTTTATTTTTCGGTTGCAGTATTCATTTGATTACTCTTTATCGTGCAGCGCTACTAAGGTATTTTGCTGTTTATGCGAGGTAAACAGAGCTCTGACGACTTAGAGTACGATCCGGTAATTGAAAGAACTGCTAGAGCACTTCAGAAAGCTGTCCGATCGCAAAGGTTAGCTCAGTCCGTTCCACCGGGTGTTCGTGAACAAATACCGGAGCCACTCTTAACTGAATCTGAAACATCTGCTTCTCCTAAATCTGCAACTATGGAAGGCGAAGGAGTTGTACCACCGAGACCTAAGCTAGGAGACTACGGGTTAGCAACTCATCGCGGTCAACTGACCCATACTTTTCAACCAGCTAACGCCGTTGCTTTCGACATCAAGACAACTGTCCTCAACGGTTTGAGGGACAAGCAATTCGATGGCACCGAAGCCATGAGCCCACATGAACACTTAAGCTGCTTTGCTGAAACATGTGAGTTTTGTGTACAACCAGCCACTGTGACCGATGCACAGAAGAAACTAAGTCTGTTTCCTTTCACCTTGACGGGAATAGCGAAGGATTGGTTGTTAACAATACCCAATGGGACTGTTCAAACTTGGGAGAAGCTAGAACTTAAGTTCCTTGAGAAATATTTCCCTATGTCTAAGTATTGGGAAAAGAAGATGGAGATCTCTAACTTCAAGCAAGGGGAGAATGAGTCGCTATATGATGCTTGGGAGCGATTCAACTTGCTTCTTAAAAGATGTCCAAACCACGAGTTCACCGAGAAACAATACCTCCAAATCTTCACTGAGGGGGTGACACCAAACACTAGAATGTTCTTAGATGCTTCTGCGGGAGGTAGTTTCAAGAGCAAAACTGATCATGAAGTCCAGGCTTTGATAGAAAACATGGCTGGAAATGAGTATCGTGCTGAAGCTAAGAAGAAAGAAAGAGGAGTGTTTGGGGTGAGTGAACAAACTGCTATCTTGGCCAACCAAGCAGCTATGAACAAACAAATAGAGGCTCTAACTAAGGAGTTTCAAGGGTTCACTTTGGCTCATAAGCAACAACAAGTGGCTGCAATCAAGTGTGACTTCTGTGGTGAAGAACATCCAAATGGTGAATGTGTTCCCGAAGGATCTAGTGAGGAAGCAAACTACATGGGGGGCTACCAAAGACAAAATCAGTACTACAATTCAGGTATCAACAAGCATCCCAACTTGAGCTACTCAAATAACAATGCTTTGAACTCTCAATTGCTTGCTCCTCCACAACAACAAAGAAAGCCTTCAGCTCTTGACGAAACTATGATAAACTTTATGAAGATGACTCAAGGCAACTTTGAGGAGATGAAGAAGAGTCAAGAGGCCGAGAGAAAGAACAATGAAGCCTCTAGGAAGATGCTTGAAACTCAACTTGGGCAATTAGCTAAGCAATTGGCTGAACAAAACAAAGGCGGATTCTCAGGTAATACTAAAGAGAACCCTAAGAATGAGTCTTGTAATGTTATTGAATTGAGGAGCAAAAAGGTTTTGACACCTTTAGTTCCAAAAGCTCCAAAGAAAGTTGATGAAGTAGTGGTGGAGGTGGAAAAAGATGGTGAAGTTGAAAAAGAAATTGAAAATGGTGTAGTTGAAAAGGAGAATGATCAAGGAGTAGTTGAAAATGAAAAGAAGAAAAAAATAGAGGGAGATAAAAGTGAGAAATTGATAGATGAAGACTCAATCTTGAGGAAGTCAAAGAGTCAATTCTTGAAAGATGGAGACAAGCCACAAATTATTCCATCATATGTGAAGCTTCCGTACCCTCATCTAGAGAAGAAGAAAAAGAAGGAGGAAGGACAATTCAAGAAGTTCATGCAACTTATCTCACAACTTCAGGTGAATATTCCTTTCAGTGAAGCTCTTGATCAAATGCCTTTGTATGCCAAATTCATGAAAGATTTGCTAACGGGAAGAAGAAAGCCTAAAGATGATGAAAACATTTCTCTTTCCGAGAATTGTAGCGCCATTCTTCAAAAGAAGTTACCGCCTAAGCTGAAGGATCCTGGTGCTTTTACTATCCCTTGTTCTATTGGACCGGTAAACGTCGGAAGAGCTTGATGTGATTTATGGGCAAGTATCAACTTGATGCCCCTTTCAATGATGAAGAAGCTTGGATATGGTGAGCCAAAACCAACACGAATGACCATTACTTTAGAGGATCGGTCAATCTCTTATCCTTTTGGTGTGCTTGAAGATGTGTTAGTGAAGGTGAATGATCTTGTATTTCCAGCAGACTTTGTGATTTTAGACATGGCTGAAGATGAAGATATGCCACTCATCTTAGGAAGACCTTTCCTTGCAACTGGTCGTGCTTTGATTGATGTTGAGATGGGAGAGCTAATGTTGAGATTCCATAATGAGCCAGTGGTGTTCAATATCTTTGAAGCAATGAAACACCGAGAGGAAAACTCCAAGTGTTACCGAGTTGATGTTGTTGAAGAAATAGTAGAAGACAACTCTCGTGAATCTCAACCACCACAACCTCTTGAAAGAGCAATTGTAAATTCTATAGAGAGTTGTGAGCCTTATGTAGATCTTGAGGTGAGTGATTGTGTCAAGAAACTTGAGGCAAGCAAGCAAGAGTTAGGTCCGGTAAAAATTGAAAAGTTAATTGGTAAAGACGACACCGTGGCATCTACTTTGAGTAGAGAAGGAGAGAAAAACCCAGAATTAAAAGAACTACCTTCTCACTTGAAGTATGTTTTTCTCACTAAAGATGCCTCTTAGCCAGCAATCATCAGCAACACTTTGACACCTTTAGAAGAAGAAAAATTGATGAGGGTGTTGAGGGACAATCAAGGATCTTTGGGGTGGAATATTTATGATTTGAAGGGTATTAGTCCAGCTTATTGCATGCACAAAATACACATGGAGGCTGAATACAAACCCGTTGTTCAACCTCAAAGAAGGCTCAACCCAACAATGAAGGAAGTGGTGAAGAAAGAGGTGCTAAAGTTACTGGAAGCAGGTATGATTTACCCTATCTCTGATAGCTCATGGGTAAGTCCGGTCCACGTGGTACCAAAGAAAGGTGGAATGACGGTGGTGGCTAATGAAAAAAATGAATTAATACCCACCCGTACCGTTACTGGCTGGAGAATGTGTATAGACTACCGTAGGTTGAACACCGCAACAAGGAAGGATCATTTCCCGTTACCATTCATGGACCAAATGATCGAGAGGTTGGCTGGCCAAGCCTTTTATTGCTTTTTGGATGGGTATTCGGGGTACAATCAGATTGCGGTAGCTCCAGAAGATCAAGAGAAGACAGCCTTCACTTGTCCATTTGGTATATTTGGTTATAGGAGGATACCCTTTGGGCTGTGTAATGCGCCGACGACCTTTCAAAGGTGTATGCTCTCCATCTTCTCTGACATGATAGAGAAGAACATTGAGGTATTTATGGACGACTTTTCTGTGTTTTGTAAGTCTTTTGATCAATGCTTGTTTCACCTAGATGCTGTCCTTAAACGATGCACCGAAACTAACCTTGTTTTAAACTGGGAAAAATGTCACTTTATGGTGACCGAAGGTATAGTTTTGGGGCATAAAATAAGTGCGAAGGGCATAGAGGTGGACCAAGCCAAAATAGAGGTTATAGAGAAACTCCCTCCACCTGTTAATGTTAAGGGAGTAAGAAGTTTCTTGGGGCATGCTGGTTTCTATCGGCGTTTCATAAAAGATTTTTCAAAAATTTCCAAGCCCCTCTGTAACCTCTTGGTCAAAGAAACTGAATTTAATTTTGATGATGAATGTTTGAATGCTTTTTCTTTGATTAAAAACAAGTTGGTAACTGCACCAATAATCATTGCACCCGATTGGGATTTACCATTTGAACTTATGTGTGATGCAAGTGATTATGCTGTTGGTGCAGTCCTAGGCCAACGCAAGAACAAGTTTTTCCATGCAATTTACTATGCAAGCAAGGTTTTAAATGAGAATCTAATTAACTATTCCACAACTGAAAAAGAGTTGCTTGCGGTAATTTTTGCATTGGAAAAGTTTCGTTCTTATCTAATAGGCTCCAAAGTCATTGTTTTTACAGATCACGCAGCTCTTAAATATCTCTTGACCAAAGGGGATTCGAAGCCTCGGCTGTTGAGATGGATCCTTTTGTTGCAAGAATTTGATCTTGAGATTCGTGACAAAAAAGGAGTAGAGAACGTAGTAGCTGATCACCTCTCAAGGCTGGAGAATGACGAGGTGACAAAGAAAGAGAAGGCCGTTGGGGCCGAGTTTCCAGATGAACAACTGCTTGCTATTGAAGAAAGGCCTTGGTTTGCTGACATTGCGAACTTTAAGGCCGGTAACATAGTTCCTGATGATATGACCTATCCTCAGAGGAAAAAGTTCTTTAAAGATGCAAACCACTACGTGTGGGATGACCCTTATCTGTTTAAATTAGGCACTGACGGTTTGATGAGACGTTGTGTTGCAGGTGAGGAAACTCTTAGTATCATGTGGCACTGTCATAGCTCAGCTTATGGGGGCCACCATAGTGGAGAAAGAACCGCGGCGAAAATTTTGCAAAGTGGATTCTGGTGGCCCACCCTTTTCAAAGATTGCCACGACTTTGTTACACGTTGTGACAAATGCCAAAGGACAGGTAGCATCTCTAAGAGGAATGAGATGCCCCTATCTGGAATCATCGAAGTTGAACCATTTGAATGTTGGGGCATCGATTTTATGGGACCTTTCCCTTCCTCTTACTCTTTTCTTCATATTCTTGTCTGTGTTGATTATGTCACAAAATGGGTTGAAGCGATACCAAGTTTTGCTAATGATGCTAAGACAGTTGTTAACTTCCTGCATAAAAACATTTTCACTAGGTTTGGAACACCTAGAGTCTTGATCAGTGATGGGGGAAGCACTTTTGCAATAATTTTCTTGAAAATGTGCTCAAAAAGTATAACATAAGGCACAAAGTTGCAACTCCCTATCACCCACAAACAAGTGGTCAAGCAGAGGTTTCAAACCGTCAGCTGAAACAGATCTTAGAGAAAACAGTTGCGTCAAATAGGAAGGATTGGTCTAAAAAATTAGACGACGCACTGTGGGCATATAGGACTGCCTTTAAGACTCATCTAGGGCTCTCACCCTATCAGTTAGTCTATGGAAAGGCTTGTCATCTTCCAGTTGAGCTAGAACATAAGGCATACTGGGCCATTAAGGCCTTAAACTTTGATCAAGAAGCCGCTGGTAAGAAAAGACTCTTGAAACTTAATGAACTGGAGGAGATGAGGCTTAGAGCAAATGAAAATGCGCTCATTTATAAAGCCAGGACTAAAAGGTATCATGACAAAAACTTAGTGTCTAGGGATATTAACTGTGGGCAACTAGTTTTGTTGTATAATTCCAGATTGAAGCTGTTTCCTGGGAAGCTCAAGTCAAAGTGGTCTGGACCGTTCTTGGTAAAAAGTGTGTCACCTCATGGAGCTGTTGAGTTGATGACACCTGAAGGTGACCGAAGTTTCAAGGTGAATGGGCAAAGAGTTAAGCCATATCTGGGTGGTGACTTACCGAAAGCAAGGGTAGGACTTATTTTGAATGATCCTTAGGGGTCATCAGAAGTCAAGCTAGTGACGGTAAAGAAGCGCTTGGTGGGAGGCAACCAACATTTAAATTTCAGGTAGTATTTCTTATTTCTTTTTTTTATTGCTTTCAAATATTCAAAAACACAAAGATTTTAGCTGAAACAGACAGAGGAAAGAAAATTTTCATGACCAGTACTGTGCAAATCGTGACACGTTTTGGGCAAAATGTGACACGATTTGCCTCCCTCTGAAGCTCCTCTCAGAAATTTTTCTAAGTTAAAAAGGTGCCCATTCGACATTTTCAAAAACGTGTCACGATACTGAAATCGTGACACGATTTTTGGCACCTAAAATTTTTTCTAAGTCTCAAACTGGTGCAATTCGACAATTGGAAATCGTGACACGTTGGCCAAAACGTGACACGATTTCTGGGCAAGAAATTTTTCAAAAATGAGAAATCATGACACGTTTCGCCCAAAAGTGACACGATTTTTGCAGTTTCAAAAATTAAACCGTTACAAAACCAAATCGTGACACGTTTTTGGCCAAACGTGACACGATTTTCCCAGCCTATAAATAAACCCAACACGATTTTCATTCCATTCACTTCCAAAAGTAGCCAAACTCTGCCAAAATTTTCCCAGAACCCTAACCTACGATTTTCTAACCCTTTTCTACCAAAAATCTTCATCTTTTCATCTTCCAATCACCAAATAAACACCATCAACCCTCATCTTCACCCTTAAACAACCCAAATCCAACATCTCCATCATCTCCACTCCAAACCTAACTCTAATATTCATTTTCCTTCAAACCCTAACCCTAACCATGGTTGAGACCCGCAACAAAGGCAAGTCCCAAGCCACATCCCAACCAGCCAAAAAGGCCAAAATAGCCCCCAAACGCTAACAACCTGTCAAACCTAGCCCCAACACCGCACCCCCACCGTCCATAAACCATCGGTTTTATAATACTACTGCCCGAGACCGTTTCAAGGACATCCGAGGCTATAGGGTGATCCCATAGAGAGGTTTTGATTTCACCAAACTCATCTCTAACCCTGAGTTCCATCAAGTGATCACTGAGAGAGGGTGGGAGTCCCTTGTTAGTATGATTTTCGAGCAGGCCAACAAAACTATTGGGATAGAATTCTATTCCAATGCTAGGTATATGGGGAGGAAGTATGTGTCCGGAGAGGATTAATCAGTTGCGGGAGATTGTGCCACCAGAGACTTGTGATGTGAAGAGGAGGATGGAGGAGTGCAAGAATTGGGATGATGATAGGTGGGAGGAGTTGCTAATGCAGATTTGCGTTGAAGGTGCTAAGTGGCATGGAGGGTCACATATGCGGTTGAGGGCTGACTTCAAGCCCCATGCAAAGGCGTGGGCATCTTTTGTGGTGTAAATTATTGAGGGCACCTCTTGTACTTCAGAGATTCCGCTGCCCCGCTTATTGACGCTGTCTGCTATTCTTGATGGTTCACCCATCAATGTTGGTGAGTTGATTGCCAACAATATTTTTATGTTTGCTTCAGGTACCAAGAAGGCACTCCCTCACTTAAGCCTTATCAATTGGCTTTGTGAGGAGGAGGAGTGCGATTTGTTTGCTAATGACTTAAGTGCAGCAATGATGAAGCCCATCACCGACACTTACATGGATGGCTTTGTCAAGGATTATCATGACCGCATGCATGCTATCATGGTTGCCGAGGCAGCAGCAGCAGGACAGCCACAGCCGCCACCACCACATCAGCCACAACCACCACCTCAGAGTCAGACTTTTCATGGAGAGGGGAGCAGTCAGCAGGTTACCTATGCGCCTATTCATCCGATGATGCTAGACTATATGTTCAGCCATGCCAACTGGATGAATGAGGTGTCAGATCAGGAGTATTGGAACCGTCCGAGGTTTGGTCAGGAGTTCACTGAGGCGGTCTGCCTCAACAGGAGGAAGATGACTGGGTCTTTCGAGCGCTTTGATGGGTCCGAGGAGGCTGTGGACCATTACTTTGATGTCACCAGTGGTCGAGCTCAGGATAGAGAGCAGGAGATTCGAGCTGACTTTGCTGCTGGTGGAGCTCAGTCGAGGCAACACTTTGGGGAGGATACCTATGCAGAGGAAGACCCCAACACTTGGATTCCGGAGGACCAGATGCATGATTGAGTGGGCTACTGATGACCCATTCTTTTATTTTTCTGTTTTTGTTTCAGCACTTTGGTTATGTACTTTTAATTTTATGTTTGAACAATTTTATTTATTTTGGTGATGTTTTACCCCCCGTTTATGTAATTATTCCTGCACTTGTTTATTATTGATGAATTTGTTTGTTTAGTTGACTTTTTACAGTTTGATAACAAATAGCTGTTCAAGTGGTATTCCAAAAGTTCAAAAGGAGGAGTGACTTGATTCAAAGGCGAAGTGTACGGCAGTAAAGATAGGTAGTCACAACTCCCAGAAATCTCAGCCATAAGGTTCATTGCCATATTTTGTTTTTCAATTTACTTATATTTAGATTAGTTTTCCATGCAACTACATTTCTAGAACTTGCATTGTTTCTCTATTATTGATTGGTCTTTGTTAATTACACACTGAGGCAAAAGTGCTTGGTCCTGTGAGCCTTTTGAAGCCTACCCTGATTTTAATTGTTAAATTTATCCTTTTCTTAGCCACTTTGAGCCGGTAGGATTAGAACTTTTTGTTCGGTGACAAACTACATTACAAACTTAGAGACTTTTAGGATTTGTCCCTTATTGTTTTCTGAGTTAGGCATTGTAGAATGTTGCTTAAAATTAAGTTTGGGGTTGCTATTGGAATTTGCAACCAATTAAGTTTGGGGTGGGGGTACTAGAGAATAAGAGAACAAAAATAAGAGAACAAAAAGAAAAAAAAATAAGTCATGCAAAATGCAAAAATACACACAAAATTGGTGTATGGAAAAAAAATTGAAAATGAATGATGAAAAAGGGACAAAACATTGAAAATCCGAGTAACTTCAAACTCAACTGTTCCTAAATGTTAAAAATATTCTCTAGTACCTTTGCATTGATTGTTATTCCACAAGGTGAATGATTGTAGGATTGAATTTGTGCTTTAACTTCCGTAGGAATGCCTAACTCAAATTTTGTGTAGCCTAATTATCCAAATATATCCCGCCTTTCACCTAAGCCCCGTTATAACCCTAAAGACCTCAAAAGTGTGTAATGATATTGACTTTGATTGATGTTTAGAAACTTTTCAAGCGTATGGTAATATGTAGACCTGCATGTCGACTGGTAGAACCCTATTTCAATTATTTGCGTGGAGTTGTGAATTGGTGGATGCGTACAAGTCACACTAGCTCATCTTTAGCTAGTAAGGTGTTGAACTTTTTGGGTAGTACTGCTTGAATAGGTAATTGTTATTTTACTGTTGATTGTCAGCTTTGCAAGTAAATTCCTTGAGGACAAGGAATGGTTTAAGTTTGGGGTTGTGATGACATCTTGTCATTACGTTGTTTTAGATGTATTTTAGCACAAAAATGGAGTTCACAAGGAGACTTATGCAGCAAAAGAGCAGAAAAAGTGAAGAAAAAGCAAAGAATGAAAACGTGTCACGATTTGGATGAAACGTGACACGATTTGAGAAGCTTCAGAAAGGTTTGGTTCGACATTTGAAAACGTGGCACGATTGGTAAAACGTGCCACGATTTGGAGAAACCCTAATTTGTTTTCTTGCTCTACAAGGTGAAAACGTGTCACGATTTACTTAAAACGTGACACGATTTGGGCGATATTCTGTGCCTATTTATGCTGAAGTCTATTCCAAAAACAAGGGTGACGAATTCTAGAGAGAAAAGTGCGATTTTGCAACCGCAAGGAAGACCCGGAGGATGATTTCTTCATCTTCCAACCACTTTGTGTATGTTTTATTACCTCTAATGATTATGTTATTTGTAAACACTATTATGAGTAGCTAAATCCATTAGAGGTTAGGTCTGAGATGATTCGTTGTAACCCTAATTGAGATATTATGTTGTGAAACTCTATTTATTGTGAATGATATTCTAGTCTTTATTCAATTCAATTGTTCTTAATGCTTTTTATATCCTGATCAAATATAAATATGATTTAGTGAGAATGAATGACTACTGACCATAGCTTTCTACTTAGACCTATTGAATTGTTCTAATAAACATGGTTAGTCTTGGAATGGATAATCGTTTATTAGTGATATTAGGTTAACGTGCTTTAAACCTTCAAAGATTATTAGACCACCTAAGGCATTAGGGGCTGTAGTTTAAGAAGAGGGTCCTAACTCAAGGGATTGATTAGGACTATTTTGTTAACTATCGTGGGATTAGAAGATCATTCATACGAATAGGTGCAACATAACAATTAGGGGAACATCGAGGATTCGAAAGACCTAAACTCATCTCTCTCTTATTCTTGAAAACCAATTTATTTTCAGCAATTACTTTTATGCAATCAAACCAATCTACTGCCTAGTGGCAAATCAAAATAACCTTTATACATCCTAAAATACAACGTAGGTGAATTATTGAGATTAAAAACAGTCCTCGTGGGATCGATATTTTTACTACTTCGATAGTATTTGGTGCACTTGCCAATCATCTATCACATGTGCGTTTCACCGGCTAATTATAACGGAATCATAAAATTCACAAAGTTCGTCTCATGGTATCATTTTGAAAAACCAATTCACTTTCAAAACAAAACCAAGTTAGATCCATCACATCATAGGCTAAATACCATTAAACACCTTAATTTAACTCCTAATACTCAAGTTTTGAAGTTTGGAAACAAACTATAAGTTTTGGGTTGACTTAGAAATAGTTATGCGGAATTTTCATAAAATTTCACCAAGACCTCCTTGGAGTGTTTTCATCATAACTCAAAATATAAAAATCATTTTCAAGACAAAACAAAACCACTAGAAAGCTAACACAATTATCTAAAACTTTCGTGTTTACACCAAAGGCCAATTCAAAACAAAAATGTGTGAAAAAGACGCAAGAACGCAAAACAGGGAATGCTGTCAGAGAGAAGCCGCTTAAGCGAAGGAATGCTCGCTTAAGCGACCAACTTACAGTGACTGGGCGCTTACTTCTCGCTTCCAGCTTGCTTAAGCGACCGTGCATCAGTTCTGCACAATTTTTCACGAGTTCAAACCATTTTTCACCCAAAAACCCAAATTTTGATCTCCCAACACCCAAATTTGTTCCCAAAGGTTGTTTACAGGTTCATGTAATCAAAAAGGCTTTCAAAAACACATCAAACTTGAAATTAAAAAACATTCCAACATCATTTACCAATTCAACCCATTTTCACAAAAACTCTCAACAACCATTCAATTCACACCACAAATCCATATTTATAAACACCCAATGTATGAATCATCAACAACAACATCAATTGAACATGAAATCATCAACAATCCATCAACAACAACATTATTCTTCATCAATTTTGAGCAAAACACAAGTATACAAGTATATATATCATGAGTGATGACATGCTGTCATTACGTAATTTTTAGGACTTATTGTGACATTTTGATAGAGTTCTCATGCAATTTATACTGTTTTGGAGTGCAAAAAGCTGAAATAATGAAGTCTGTTTGAAGCAAATCGCGCCACGCCAATTTCAAGCCGTGCTGCGATTTTTGATGCGAAATTACAACCTCCCTGTTTGAGGGAAATCGCGGCACGCCTATATACATGGCGCGGCGCGATTTTGACGGGTCAGGCCCATGACTTCTATAAATACTGCACTCTTTGGTGAGAACAAGGGTTACGATTTTGGAGAGCAAAGTGCGATTTTGAGACATCAGAGACGGCTAGAAGGGCGATTTCTTCAACCTTTTACCAATTCATGTATGTTTTAATTATTTCATTGATTATGCTATTTGTAAACTCGATTATGAGTAGCTAAATCTCTTAGAGATTAGATCCTAGATGAATCTTTGTAACCCTAATTGACACATGTTGCTGTGAAACTCTATTTTGTTTATGAATTCAATTCTAGTTTATTCAATTCAATTGTTCTTAATGCTTTTTATATCTTGATCACATATAACTTGATTTTGTGAGAATGAATGACCACTGACCATGACTTTCAACTTAGACCTAATTGAATTTTTCTAATAAACAGGGTTAGTCTAGGAATAGATAATCGTTTGTTAGTGATTATAGGTTAACGTTCGGTAAAACCTTCAAGAATTATTAGACCACCTAAGGAATTAGGGGCTGTAGTTTAAGAAGAGGGTCCTAACTCAAGGGATTGATTAGGGCTATTTTGTTAATCATCGTAAATTAGAAGAGGATTCATAACAAATAGGTGCAGTAGACCAATTAGGGGAACTTAGAGGATTCGACGGATCTGATTTCATCTCTCCCCATATTTTCTTAACAAATCTTTATTTTCTGTTTCTTGATTTAATTAAAATCAAATTAAATCTACTGCCTAGTGGCAAAACAAAATAAATTTTATACATCCTATTTTTATAACGCAATTGAATTATTGAAGTTAAAAACAGTCCTCGTGGGATCGATATTTTTACTACTTTGATAGTATTTGGTGCACTTGCCAAACGTCTATCAAGTTTTTGGCGCCGTTGCCGGGGACTGTTGATTTATTTCGACAAGGCAATTACGTTATAATTTAGGGTTTTTGCAATTTAATTTTCTGTTTTTGAATTTTATTTTTCTGTTTCAGTATTCATTTGATTACTCTTTATCGTGCAGCGCTACTAAGGTATTTTGCTGTTTATGCGAGGTAAACAGAGCTCTGACGACTTAGAGTACGATCCGAAAATTGAAAGAACTGCTAGAGCACTTCGGAAAGCTGTCCGGTCGCAAAGGTTATCTCAGTCCGTTCCACCGGGTGTTCGAGAACAAATACCGGAGCCACTCTCAACTGAATCTGAAACGATCTCTTCTCCTAAATCTGCAACTATGGAAGGAGAAGGAGTTGTACCACCGAGACCTAAGCTAGGAGACTACGGGTTAGCCACTCATCGCGGTCAACTGACCCATACTTTTCAACCAGCTAACCCCATAGCTTTCGACATCAAGACAACTGTCCTCAACGGTTTGAGGGATAAGCAATTCGATGGGACTGAAGCTATGAGTCCTCATGAACACTTGAGCTGCTTTGCTGAAACTTGCGAGTTTTGTGTGCAACCAGCCACCGTGACTGAAGCACAAAAGAAACTAAGGCTATTTCCTTTCACCTTGACGGGAAGAGAAAAAGATTGGTTGCTAACAATACCAAACGGGACTGTCCAAACATGGGAAGAGTTAGAGCTGAAGTTCTTGGAGAAATATTTCCCTATGTCTAAGTATTGGGAAAAGAAGATGGAGATCTCTAACTTCAAGCAAGGAGAAGGTGAGTCATTATATGATGCTTGGGAGCGATTCAATTTGCTTCTTAAGAGATGCCCTAATCATGAGTTCACCGAGAAACAATACCTCCAAATCTTCACTGAGGGGGTAACACCAAACACTAGAATGTTCTTAGATGCTTCCGCGGGAGGTAGTCTCAAGAGCAAAACTGATCATGAAGTCCAAGCTTTGATAGAAAACATGGCTGGAAATGAGTATCGTGTTGAAGCGAAAAAGAAAGAAAGAGGAGTGTTTGGGGTAAGTGAACAAACTGCTATCCTTGCTAACCAAGCAGCTATGAACAAATAAATCGAAGCTCTAACTAAGGAGTTTCAAGGCTTCACTTTGGCTCATAAGCAACAACAAGTGGCTGCAATCAAGTGTGATCTATGTGGTGAAGAACATCCCAATGGTGAATGTGTACCAGAAGGTTCTAGTGAAGAAGCTAACTACATGGGAGGATATCAAAGGCAAAATCAGTACTACACTCCAGGAATCAACAAGCATCCCAATCTAAGCTACTCGAATAACAACGATTTGAATTCTCAGATGCTTACTCCTCCTCAACAACAACAAAGAAAGCCATCAGCTCTTGAGGAAACTATGATGAATTTTATGAAGATGACTCAAGGCAACTTTGAAGAGATGAAGAAAAGTCAAGAAGCTGAAAGAAAGAACAATGAAGCTTCTAGGAAAATGCTTGAAACTCAATTGGGGCAATTAGCTAAGCAATTGGCTGAACAAAGTAAAGGCGGATTCTCAGGTAACACTAAAGACAACCCTAAGAATGAGTCTTGTAATGCTATTGAATTGAGGAGCAAAAAGGTTTTGACACCTTTAGTTCCAAAAGCTCCAAAGAAGGTTGATGATGTAGTTGAGGTGGAGGAGAATGGTGAAGTTGAAAAAAATAATGAGGGTGTAGTTGAAAAAGAAAATGATCATGGAGTAGTTGAAAACGAAAGGAAGGAAAAAATAGAGGGAGAAAAAAGTGAGAAGTTAATTGATGAAGATTCAATCTTGAGGAAGACGAAGAGTCAAATATTGAAGGATGGAGACAAACCACAGGTTATTCCATCATATGTGAAGCTTCCATACCCTCACCTTTCAAAGAAGAAAGAAAAGGATGAAGGTCAATTCAAGAAGTTCATGCAACTTTTCTCACAACTTCAGGTGAATATTCCTTTCGGTGAAGCTCTCGATCAAATGCCGTTGTATGCTAAATTCATGAAAGACTTGTTGACTAAAAGAAGGAAGCCTAAGGATGATGAGAACATAGCACTTTCTGAGAATTGTAGTGCTATTCTTCAAAAGAAGCTGCCGCCTAAGCTGAAGGATCCTGGAGCTTTTACTATCCCTTGTTCAATTGGACCGGTAGACATTGGTAGAGCTTTATGTGACTTGGGAGCAAGTATCAACTTGATGTCTCTTTCAATGATGAAGAAGCTGAAGTGTGGGGAACCAAAACCAACAAGAATGACAATTACTTTAGCTGATCGGTCAATCTCTTATCCTTTCGGTGTGCTTGAAGATGTGCTAGTCAATGTTAATGACTTGGTGTTTCCAGCAGATTTTGTGATCTTAGATATGGCTGAAGATGAAGACATGCCACTCATTCTAGGAAGACCTTTCCTTGCAACCGGTCGTGCTTTGATTGACATTGAGAAAGGAGAGCTAATGTTGATAAGGAGCAAGTCGTGTTTAATATATTTGAGGCCATGAAGCACAAAGATGAAAATCCCAAGTGTTACCGGATTGACATTGTTGAAGAAATAGTTGAAGATGACTCTTATGAACATCAACCAACACAACCTCTTGAACGTGCAATTGTGAATTCTATAGCAAGTTGTGGAGATGATGAAGATCTTGAAGTAAGTGATTGTGTGAAACAACTAGAAGCAAGCAAGCAAGAGTTGGGACCTGTAAAAATAGAAGAATTAATGGGTAAGTACTCTATGGATGCTCCTATTTTGAGTGGAGAAGGAGAGAAAAATCCAAAATTAAAAGAACTCCCTTCTCACTTGAAGTATGTTTTTCTCACTAAGGATGCCTCTAAACCAGTAATCATCAGCAATACCTTGACACCTTTGGAAGAAGAAAAATTAATGAGGGTGTTAAGAGACAATCAAGGAGCTTTGGGGTGGAACATTTCTGATTTGAAGGGTATTAGTCCAGCTTACTTCATGCACAAAATACACATGGAGGCTGAATACAAACCGGTTGTTCAACCTCAAAGGAGACTTAACCCAACAATGAAGGAAGTGGTGAAGAAAGAGGTGATGAAGTTACTAGATGCAGGTATGATTTACCCTATCTCAGATAGCTCATGGGTAAGTCCAGTTCACGTGGTACCAAAGAAAGGAGGAATGACGGTGGTGGCAAATGAAAAAAATGAATTGATACACACCCGCACCATCACTGGTTGGAGAATGTGTATAGATTACCGGAGGTTGAACACCGCAACAAGAAAGGACCACTTTCCATTACCATTCATGGATCAAATGATTGAGAGATTGGCTGGCCAAGCCTTTTATTGCTTCTTGGATGGGTATTCGGGGTATAATCAAATTGCAGTGGCTCCGGAAGATCAAGAAAAGACTGCCTTCACTTGTCCATTTGGAGTGTTTGCTTATCGAAGGATGCCCTTTGGGCAGTGTAATGCGCCGACGACCTTTCAAAGGTGTATGCTCTCCATCTTCTCTGATATGATAGAGAAGAACATTGAGGTATTTATGGACGACTTTTCTGTTTTTGGTAAGTCTTTTGATCAATGCTTGTTCCATTTAAATGTTGTACTTAAAAAATGCACCGAAACTAACCTTGTTTTGAATTGGGAAAAATGTCATTTTATGGTAACTGAAGGTATAGTTTTGGGGCATAAAATAAGTGCTAAAGGCATTGAGGTGGACCAAGCTAAGATAGAGGTTATAGAGAAACTTCCCCCACCTGTTAATGTTAAGGGAGTAAGGAGTTTCTTGGGGCATGCCGGTTTCTATCGGCGTTTCATAAAAGACTTTTCAAAAATTTCCAAACCCCTTTGTAACCTCTTGGTCAAAGAAAACGAGTTTAATTTTGATTCTGAATGTCTAAATGCTTTTTCTTTGATTAAAAACAAGTTGGTGACGGCACCAATAATCATTGCACCCGATTGGGATTTACCTTTTGAACTTATGTGTGATGCAAGTGATTATGCTGTTGGTGCAGTCCTAGGCCAACGCAAGAACAAATTTTTCCATGCAATTTACTATGCAAGCAAGGTTTTAAATGAAAATCAAGTTAACTATTCCACAACTGAAAAGGAATTGCTTGCGGTAATCTTTGCATTGGAAAAATTTCGTTCTTATCTAATAGGCTCCAAAGTCATTGTTTTTACAGATCATGCAGCTCTCAAATATCTCTTAACTAAAGGGGATTCAAAGCCTCGACTGTTGAGGTGGATCCTATTATTGCAAGAATTTGATCTTGAAATTCGTGACAAGAAGGGAGTCGAGAATGTGGTAGCTGATCACCTCTCAAGGCTAGAGAATGATGAGGTGACCAAGAAGGAGAAGGCCATCAAGGCCGAGTTCCCCGATGAACAGTTGTTTGCTATTGGAGAAAGGCCTTGGTTTGCTGACATGGCGAATTTTAAGGCCGGTAACATAGTTCCTGATGATCTGACCTACCCTCAGAGAAAAATGTTCTTCAAAGATGCAAACCACTACTTGTGGGATGACCCTTATCTGTTTAAGGTAGGTATTGACGGTTTGATTAGACGTTGTGTTGCAGGTGGGGAAGCACATAGTATCATGTGGCACTGCCATAGCTCAGCTTATGGAGCCCACCATAGTGGAGAAAGGACAGCTGCAAAAGTCTTGCCAAGTGGATTCTGGTGGCCCACCCTTTTCAAAGATTGCTACGACTTTGTCACAAGGTGTGACAGATGCCAAAGGACAGGTAACATTTCAAAGAGGAATGAAATGCCCCTAAAAGGAATCATTGAAGTTGAACCATTTGACTGTTGGGGTATTGATTTTATGGGACCATTCCATTCCTCTTACTCTTATCTCCATATTCTAGTCTGTGTTGATTATGTCACAAAGTGGGTTGAAGCGATACCATGTGTTGCTAATGATGCCAAAACTGTTGTCAACTTCCTTCAAAAGAATATTTTCACTAGGTTTGGAACCCCTAGAGTATTGATCAGTGATGGGGGGAAGCATTTTTGCAATAATTTTCTTGAAAATGTGCTCAAAAAGTATAACATTAAGCACAAAGTTGCAACTCCCTATCACCCACAAACTAGTGGTCAAGTAGAGGTTTCAAACCGACAGCTGAAACATATTTTGGAGAAGACAGTTGCGTAAAACAGGAAAGATTGGTCTAGGAAATTAGATGACGCACTGTGGGCATATAGGACAACCTTTAAGACCCATCTTGGGTTTTCACCCTATCAGTTAGTCTATGGGAAGGCATGTCATCTTCCAGTCGAGCTAGAACATAAAGCTTATTGGGCCATTAAGGCCTTAAATTTTGATCAAGTAGCAGCTGGTAAGAAAAGAATTTTTAAACTTAATGAACTTGAGGAGATAAGGCTTAGAGCGTATGAAAATGCGCTCATCTATAAAGCCAGGACAAAAAGATATCATGACAAAAACTTAGTACCTAGGGATATTAACTGTGGACAACTAGTTTTGTTGTATAATTCCAGGTTGAAGCTGTTTCCTGGGAAGCTCAAGTCAAAATGGTCTGGACCATTCTTGGTCAGAAGTGTGTCACCATATGGAGCTGTTGAATTAGTGACACCTGAAGGAGATCGAAGTTTCAAAGTGAATGGACAAAGAGTTAAACCATACATAGGTGGCGACCTACCAAGAGAAAGGGTGGCACTCATTCTGAAGGACCTCTAAGGATCCTTAGCAGTCAAGCTAGTGACGATAAAGAAGCGCTGAGTGGGAGGCAACCCACTAGATTTACTTTGTTTTCGATTCATTCTGTATTTTTTTTATTTTCTTTTTATGTCGAAGTCCATTGAACTTATTTCCCTATTGTAATTGCTCCTGCACTTGTTTATTATTAATGAATTTGTTTTGTTTCATGTGACCTATTCCAGTTTAGTAACAGTTGTTTGATGAAACGATATTCCAAAAAGTTCTAAAGGAGGGGTGACTTGATTCAAAGGCGAAGTGTACGGCGTTGCTAGGTAGTCACATACTCCCAGAAATCTTAGCCATAAGGTTCATTGCCAAATTTGTTTTTCAATTTACTTTTATTTAGATTAGTTTTCCATGCAACTACATTTCTAGAAGTTGCATTGTTTCTCTATTATTGATTGGTCTTTGTCGATTACACACTGAGGCAAAAGTGCTTGGTCCTGTGAGCCTTTTTGAAGCCTACCCTGTTTTAATTTGTTGAATTTATCCTTTCTTAACAATTTGTGAGCCGGTAGGATTAGAACTTTTTGTTCGGTGACAAACTACATTACAAGCCTAGAGACTTTTAGGACTTGTCCCTTAATGTATTTTCTGCGTTAAGGCATTGTAGAATGTTGCTAAAGATTAAGTTTGGGGTTGCTATTGGAATTTGCAACCAACTAAGTTTGGGGTGGGGGTACTAGAGAATAAGAGAACAAAAATGAAAGAATTATGAAATTGTCATGCAAAATATACACAAAAATGGTGTATCAAAAAAAAAATGAAATTGAATGCTGAAAAAGGGACAAAACATTGAAAATCCGAGTAACTTCAAGCTCGATTGTCCCTAAATGTTAAAAATGTTCTCTAGTACCTTTGCATTGATTGTATTTCCACAAGGTGAATGATTGAAGGATTGAATTTTGTGCTTTAACTTCCGTAGGAATGCCTAACTCAAATTTTGTGTAGCCTACTTATCCAAATATATCCCACCTTTCACCTAAGCCCCGTTATAACCCTAAAGACCTCAAAATTGTGTAATGATATTGACTTTGATTGATGTTTAGAAACTTTTCAAGCGTATGGTAATATGTAGACCTGCATGTCGACTGGTAGAGCCCTATTTCAATTTGAATGCGTGGAGTTGTGAATTGGTGGATACAAACAAGTCAAACTAGCTCATCTTTAGCTAGAAGGAGAATGAACTTTTGGGTACTATCGTTTTGTCAGGTAACTGTTATTTTATTGTCGTTTGTCACTGTTGCAAGCAAATTCCTTGAGGACAAGGAATGGTTTAAGTTTGGGGTTGTGATGACATGCTGTCATTACGTAATTTTTAGGACTTATTGTGACATTTTGATAGAGTTCTCATGCAATTTATACTGTTCTGGAGTGCAAAAAGCTGAAACATGGAAGTCTGTTTGAAGCAAATCGTGCCACGCCAATTTCAAACCGTGCTGCGATTTTTGAAGTGAAATTACAACCTCCCTGTTTGAGGGAAATCGCGGCACGCCTATATACATGGCGCGGCGCGATTTTGTCGGGTCAGGCCCGTGACTTCTATAAATACTGCACTCTTTGATGAGAACAAGGGTTACGATTTTGGAGAGCAAAGTGCGATTTTGAGACATCGGAGAGGGCTAGAAGGGCGATTTCTTCAACCTTTTACCAATTCATGTATGTTTTAATTATTTCATTGATTATGCTATTTGTAAACTCGATTATGAGTAGCTAAATCTCTTAGAGATTAGATCCGAGATGAATCTTTGTAACCCTAATTGACACATGTTGCTGTGAAACTCTATTTTGTTTATGAATTCAATTCTAGTTTATTCAATTCAATTGTTCTTAATGCTTTTTATATCTTGATCACATATAACTTGATTTTGTGAGAATGAATGACCACTGACCATGGCTTTCAACTTAGAGCTAATTGAATTGTTCTAATAAACAGGGTTAGTCTAGGAATAGATAATCGTTTGTTAGTGATAATAGGTTAACGTTCGGTAAAACCTTCAAGAATTATTAGACCACCTACGGAATTAGGGGCTGTAGTTTAAGAAGAGGGTCCTAACTCAAGGGATTGATTAGGGCTATTTTGTTAATCATCGTAAATTAGAAGATGATTCATAACAAATAGGTGCAGTAGACCAATTAGGGGAACTTAGAGGATTCGACGGATCTGATCTCATCTCTCCCCATATTTTCTTAACAAATCTTTATTTTCTGTTTCTTGATTTAATTAAAATCAAATCAAATCTACTGCCTAGTGGCAAAACAAAATAAATTTTATACATCCTATTTTTATAACGCAATTGAATTATTGAAGTTAAAAACAGTCCTTGTGGGATCGATATTTTTACTACTTCGATAGTATTTGGTGCACTTGCCAAACGTCTATCAATGAGCATGTAAAATTCAACATTAACAACTTAATTATCATCAAATTCATATACCCAAACATTGCATCAAAACATAAGCACGAATTTCACCAATTAAAATCACAATAATCACTTATTTCAAATAAGCACTTTTGCATAGAATTAGAGAAGGGATTACAACTAATAGATTATGAATGAAATCTAACCCCCTTACCTCAATAAGCAACAATCCTAGCAAAAGCTTCAATTTAGCTCCTAGAATCTCTTTCACCTCTTGATTCTTCAAGCTTCCTCTTCTAACCCTCTTCTTTCTTCCTCTTGTTCTTTCTCTCTCTACCTCTCTCAAATTTGCAAAATGAATGTGAACCCTATTTTCTACAAAGACTAGAGCTTAAATAGTGTCCACACTAATGGGCTTGACACTTAAAAAGTTTTAATGGGCCCAAGACCTCTAAATAACTAAACCACAAAGTCTTACTCACGTACGGTAAAAAGTTATCGAACACTTACCGGCTCACCACTAATTACTACAACCCACTTGTAACTTAGTAAAAATAATGGTTCTCACTTGAAACACTAAAAATAATCATCATAGAGGAATTACGAATTTACCCTTGCTCACACAATGACTAAAATAACCCTAAGTCCAAAATGACTAAAATACCCTTCTAACACCGAATTCTAATAATCTCGACCAAAATACACATAGAGGCAATTAATCACGTATAAGCACGTGTATAAACACATAAAAAAATAATTAAAATAAATCTAACAAAAATCGGGCTGTTACAGGTACCAGTTTTTACTCACCAAAATTGTATGTTAGAGTTATGTTACTGAGCAATACAACACATCACCAATCATCACCAGAATCAGAATTATGTTATGATGCATGAAGACTCACTATAAATAGACAACAAAAATTCATCACCAATATTCTTCACCATAAGATTTATTTATCATCACCAATAATCATCACCATACTATTTATTTATCATTACCAACAACATCCCCATATTATATATATATTTCACCAAGGACGACATCAAAATCAATATTAACTCGCTACATAGCGACACCACGACACAACACTACCCTCATCCATTAACGACACCATTTTTACATCTATTCGTTTTATTAAAAGCAACCTTATAACATTTTTCTTCAGCTCTTTAATGGAATTCCTATCTCCCTTTAATTTATCTCACTGTTAGTAAGCTCGTTATCCCAAGTCGTGACTCCACCATAACTTAATATTTGTCCCTCTATTATCGTCACCTATAACTTCAACAATTCCCCTAACAATACCCTCATTCTAACTTAAGGTCTTTACATCATCATTATAACGTCATCAACTTTCCCAACAAAGACTTCATTACATATTACGGTGTCATTCTCCTATTATCAATCACTATTACCATCATCAATTATTATAAACCACCATCACATATTTTCATTTATATTTGTCTTACTTTTCTGTAGATGGTTTCTGTTTTAAACTCACTGTCATTACAACATTTAACTCACCTATTTATCTGCACCATTTACACAATTAAAATTCATCTTAATAACTTTAAATAATTCAACATTTCACCTTACCACTAATATTATCCTTAACATTACAAAGGAATAAAATATATCACATTTGTAACAACACAAGGAATAAAATATACTCCCTCCGTTTCTTTTTTAAGTGTCGTTTTAGAATTTTAACAAAAAAATATGAAATGTATTTTTGCACATTTTTTTCCTATTATACCCTCATTTTAATCCACTAATAATTTCCTATTTTTTTTGTACACACTTTATCTTTTCAATAAATTTAATATGTAACAAAGAAGTGTTAGTTACTACTCTCTTTCTCCAACAAATTCCTATTTTTTTGCGCTTTAACTTTTTCACATAACAAACAATTTTTTATTTTTTTAAGAAAAAATTAACTTTCCTCCAACTCCTTTAATCAAAATTGAGGCTTCAACTATTTCACCCTCTTTATCTAGCATCAACAATTCCAATGAGTCTTCCACTCTTTCTTCCTATTGAACATTCATGGAGTATTTTATTTTTTTCTCTCAGATTTGTTCTTTTACTTTACACTTGTAATTTTTAACAAGTACTACTCATCTTAATTATTTATAGAATTTTAACTCTCAATGGAACCATTATCATAGGTAACAAAATTTTGTTTAAATTTGAAGATAACAAGAAACAAATTTTGTTATAAAACAAAACAAACAAAATTTGTTTAAAAAAACAAACTTTAGTTTTTCAAATATATAGAATTAAATAGTTTTATTGAAAAATATAAGAGTAGTATACAAAGGGTATAATTGAAAAATTGTACCCTTAAAATACCAAAACGACAGTTAAATAGGAACGAAAAATACACCCTAAAAAGACACTTAAAAAGGAATGGAGGGAGTATCAACGATTCATCATAGGAATATATAAAACATTGAAAGTTAAGAACTCTTCACTACCCACATGAATATACAAACCTTATGTTGAATAAAACTCCCCCTTACCTCAATGATCAGTAGAAATAGTGATTCCTACAATTGAATCTTTCCCTAGCCGTCTCTCTATGCCTCATTTGCCTCCTTTCCTCTTCACCCTAGTTTTTTTTTTTACCTCTTCTTCCTTTTTCTCTGTTTTGTTGTAACCCTAATTCTTTACTATTCTCCTCTATTTATAACCACCAATTGAATTTGTTTCTCCCTTAATTTTTCAACAGACTTACTATCTGCACCTCTAATTTGGTTACTATTCTTTTATAATTACACAACCTTGCTGCTCACACCTCCCTTTGCTTAAATCATTAAAACACTACACATGTTACTATTTACACCTCCTTTTCTAGCCAGTCTTATTACTGCACTACTGTTTGCACCTTATCTCTTTATTCTTGCTAAACACGCTATTTATTCCTAAACATTATTTCATCCCACTTTTTAACCAACTAAATAACCCGTCTATGTAACAGCCCGATTTTCGCTAGATTTATTTTTTTAATTGTTTTAATATATGTTTATATGTGTTTATATGTGCTTGTGTGTGATTAATTATCTTGGGTGCAATTTAATGGGTTTTCGTGTTAGAAGGGTACTTTGGGCATTTTGCGAGCAAGGGTAATTTGGTAATTTCATGGTGAGGATTATTTTAGTGTTTAAGTGTGAATCATTATTTTACTAAGTTACTAGTGTGGTAATTAGTTGTGAGACGGCGACTATTCGATAACTTTAACCGTAGGCGAGTAATTAATTGCGGGTTAGTTAGTAAGTGTGTTGATCCCATTAAGACATAAGGGGTTAAGCCCAATAGTGGTGAGCCTATTTAAACCTTAGTCTTTGAGGAAATTAGGTCACCTAATATCATTTGTTCATTCTCAAAAAACATTTTTAGAGAGGTAGAGAGAGAAAGAGCAAGAGGAAGAAGGAAGAGGGTTAGAAAAGGAAGAGGGTTAGAAAAGGAAGCTTGAGGAATCAAGAGGTGATAGAGATTCTAGGAGCTAAATTGAAGCTTTTGCTAGGATTATTGTCAATTGAGGTAAGAGGGTTAGATTTCATTCATAATCTCTTAGTTTAATTTCTTCTCTAATTCTATGCAAAAGTGCTTATTTGAATAAGTGATTATTGTGAACTTAATTGTTGAAATTCGTGCTCATGTTATAGTGATATGTTTGAGTATATGAATTTGATGATAATTGAATTGTTGTTGATGAAATTGCATGTTCAAGATATGTATAAATGGGTATATTGTGAATTGTGCTCAAATTGATGAATTGTGCTATGTTGTTGTTGATTTGTGATTGAATTCAAGATTTTGGATTGTAGTTGTTGCTAATTGTTGTTGCTGAATTGAGTTGAATTGGAAGAAATGAAGTGTTGTTGTTGTTAAAGACCTTGTTGTTTTGAGAAAACAGTTTTTAAACATTTCATAAGTTATTCAAACGCCATGAAACGAGTGTGTTCGAAGTGTTGGAGCCTTGGGTTGTGCCATGGATCATTTTTGACGAATGGGGGGACTTAACTATTCGATTTTGGGGCGAAAATGGCAAAAAACCGTGGCCGAAACACGCAAAAATGCGCGTTTCAGAGCGCTGCGCCTGAAGTGGGGCGCTAGACGCCCACTTACAGGGAGTCAGCGCTGGGCGCTGCACCTCTGGCCCGAGGCATCCTTGACAGGCTTCACGTTGTCTTGTGTTCGGGTGCTTGGGGGCAGTCGTGTAGGGACCCTGTGCGACCGTTTGAAGGTGTTCTTCTTCTGTTTTCATTCACTTTACTACTGGATCATACTTGGCTTGGTTGAAACTTAAATTTTCTAAATGAATTAAAACTTGAATTGGTGACATTTCGGTTTTTCGAAATTTGTCAGAAAATGAACTTTTGCGAACAAAAAGGATTGCATGGTTAGTCTACAGTTCATTTGGACTTAGGAGAATCATTTGAAGTTAGTACGATGTCTTAATCTTGTTAAACTTGATTTTCGGGTGGAATTGTGGGATATACAAACTTGGGATTTTTCAATATGAACTTAGGCTAATCTTTGAACTAATGCTCGATAGTTTGTAAGTGGCCTATGTTTATGCTTATATGATGGATTAAGATTGAATTGTAGGTTTACAAACTTGAATAAGTTGTCTTGCTTTGAAAAATGTCAATGTTGGCTGTTTTTGAAAAAATGATACGAATTTGTCGTAACTTTGTGATTTTGTCATAGTTGGTCGGTGAAACGTACATGTATACTCAATTACACCATATGTGATCTAAGTGTATACATAGTTGAGGCCTAGAGTTTATTTACTTGGTTTTGGTTCAATTGTCCCAATTATTTTGAAGTTGTGAAATGAGAGATGAACTTTGTTGAAAATAATCTTTAAGGACCAAATACTTGGCAAAACCTTTAAGAATAGTCTGTGATCATTATGTGGAGATATGTGAGTGATTGTTAGGTGTTGAATATGAGGTTTATCTCCTTTACTTGAATTTTGAGAAATTGCATGAAGTTGTCGTGATGATTGGTTGATAATTGTGATAATGATTATGTTGATAATGATGTGGTGATGACTCCTTATTGAATTGTGACTTGTTGATTGTGTGGACGTAAATACTTGATAATGCATTTGTTGTTGAAATTGTTCAATATAAATGGATGTTATCCTTTATATTGTTGTTGAATGTATATGAGGTGATTTTGCATTGTCGAGTTTCTGCTTGTATGTCCATGCATCATAGTCACGTTGAGTTATTGATGTTGTAAAAGGGTGTGCTCTTTTACTTCAGCGAAAATGTAAGACGGGCGTGAAATCTTACATATAATGTTTCGGTTACATCATAAGGTGACGACCTTGAGGTGATTTGGTACCACATGCATATATGTGTCGTGAATAGGCGCATAACATAATTGGCATGAGTCTCATTGTTTACATGTGGATGATGATTAATTGACGTTAAATGTGATTGATGAATACATACTTGACATTTGGAATTGTTATGTTGATGTGAATATTGAAGTTGAATGCTCATGTTAATTAATTGAAACTTGATTTGATTCATTTATGTTTAATTTATTTATGTCGATTATGATTGATGTGAAGCTAACCCCCAATGGTTTTGACCGCCTACCTGTTTGTATGATTGGGTAGACGGAGTGCAGGAGTAGTTTTGCGTATTTGGTGAGTTGCTTGAGGATAGCAGGAGCTTCCTCTACTTTTATGTCTCGATGTCTTAGATTAGACTCTGATCTAGGATGTTGTCTTTAAGATTATTCTAGTTTGATTATTTTGTATATGTTGAATGTGAGAAAAAAACACAAGAAGGGGGGGTTGAATTGTGTTAGACGTTTCTTCGTTTTCTCTAAAACTCAGAGCACTTAAGTTCAAAAGCTTGTAGAACTGCTTCTGAATGGAGTGGTCAGGAGCGTATGCAGCGGAATAAAACAGAGAGAAAGGAAAGAAGAAAGACACAAAACAATTATACTGGTTCCTTCCACAATCTGGAAGTAGTCCAGTCCCCCTTGCACTTCCAAGGAGATTTCACTAGAATGTAATATCTGATATAGACAGAGGTGCAATTATACTTGTTTGAGGTTGAACACTTGATATACAATCAGAGGTGCTCACAATACAATCAGATACAGACTCTAAGACTTAAGAATTTCTAAGATAAGAACTTGAAAACAGAAATTCTAAGTGACTTTGATAGCAAAACAATTTCAGCAAAGTTTTGGCACTTGTAAATTGTAGTAGAGTCGTATACCAAACTCTAAGTCTTCACTCCTTTATATAGAGGTGTGAAAGAGATGTTTTGAATTGCCAGCACATCAAAAGAGTCGTTGTTGAAGCTTGATCTTTCACCAATGATCTTTTGCCTGATTTGGTTGTTGTCCTATGAAGAACCAATTTGAAATCCATTCCCATTGTAAAGCAACATCTTGCAGGCGTAGCCGTATTCTGGAGCTGTTTTCTTGTCTTGTAGCATGGACACAAAACAGAGTAGTGGAGAAGGTGGTTGTACAGTTCGTACAAAGTACAATGTCAATGCTTTCGTCCATTTCGCAAGCACATGCCTTCAAACACCTTTGAAATGACCGTTGCAAAGTTCCACTAGTCTTCTGCTGTCCGTAGATGAATTTCGATCCATGAAACAACTCTTGAATCCTTGAATTTTGCAAATCCAGTTGATCTTCAGCTTCTGGTGAAATGGCTTCTGATGAGGCAGCTTCTGATGATATAGCTTCTGATGATATAGCTTCTGATGACGTGACGCTTCAGGACTTCTAGTCTTCAGGAGCACTAATCTTCAGGAGCACTTTGACTTCAGCAGCACTTTGACTTCAGGAGCACTTTTCTTTCAGGAGCGCTTTAGTCTTCAGGAGCACTTTTCCTTCAGGAGCATCTAAGCTTCAATTTCGTTGATTTCTTTTGCTCTTTATTTGCTCATTCAGAACCTTTGTATGATATCAATTTTTAACTATGGTCCTGTACACTTGAACAAATATTAGCTAGTCCAATTTACAATTTTTAATACCTTGTTATCATCAAAACTCTTTAAGGTTCATTGTTAAACACATTTTGTTCCAACAATCTCTCCCTTTTTTATGATGACAAACAATAGTATTTAAAATAGATCAATTGTTTTTAATCTAATTAACAAGTTGACTTTGGGGTACTGAGGTTTGTAAGCTCAGAGTCAGAGGTTTGTAAGCTCTAACTCCCCCTGAGTCTGATAGTCTTTAAGGTGAGGTTTGTAAGCTCCCCCTAAGTTCTACCCAGGTTAATTAAATTCATTTTAGCGCACAATAATAATCAGAGCTTTAAAAAAAATCAATTGATAAGAAGAATGGTTCAAGTAATTATTTGAAATTCGATACTTCAGGTAAAAATGATAGAAGTTTTTCAATATTTTCAAAAAATTATTAATGGGGCTCAGAGCCTTTAAATACTATCACATATACTCCCCCTTTAGCCATTAACAAAAAGAATTAAACAAAAAGAAGAGATGAGAAAAACATAGAATAAAGGTTCAGAACATTAATTAAACATATAAACAATCTAAAAATATTGAAAGCAGAAAAAAATTAAGATTATTAGAGCAAAAACTAAATAATATAAACAATATACACAGAGTTTAGAGACAAAAGATAATCAGGAGAAAAAACTAAGTCAGGAACAAAATATAACACAATGTGAATCAGAAGCATAAAGAACAAAATCAAGCTAGAGGTGTGCAACTAAGGGTTTGGCTTGTTTTGGTTCTCTAAGATCTTATTCAAAATCTCTCGTGTTTCTGCAAGTTTCCGGTCCGTTTCTGACTTGTATTGCTCTTCTCTGATTCTTGCTTCTCTCATTTCAGCTTCAAACTTGATTAGCTTCAATTTCTGGTCTTGTAGCTCTTGTTCCAATTGCTTGTTCCTTTCCTCTAACACCTTGTTTTTCTGAACTAGAGCCAGATCAGGTGCAGCATTGCTCAAATTTACCTTGGAAAGGAATGTCAAGTCTAGATCCTTGGGGTGAATAAATTTAGGAAGAAAGTCCTCAGGTTCTCTTCTTCTTATACTCAATGGATTCTTCACCCAAGTACCAAGGACTTCTATCTCTTCTAGATTTTCTTCCACACCATTCAGCCAGTCTTCCAACTTCTGCTTAGCTTGCTCTTGAGCTTCAATATAGGAGTCATGCAGAGCTGAAATGACATTTACTACCCTTTCCTTCAGTCTCCTCCACTGCTTCTGATAACTTACTGTATGACCCAAGTCATTTCTTCCTTTTATCAGCTTGAGTGCCTCAGAAGCAATGTCTTCCCACACATCTTGTAAAATCTGAGAATACAGGAAAATGGTGGGTGGTGAAGGTTGTTTAGAGGGTTTTGGTGGGGCTGTGGGTACAATGGCTAGGTTTGTTGGTAATTGGCCATTTGTAGTTAAAGGTTGGCTGGTTGAGGGTTGGATATAATCAGTGTCTATAACCATTTCAGAGGCATGATCATCTTGATCAACCTCAGAGTCTATATCCATATCAGACACACCATCATAGTGGGTTACCTTGACTATTTGTACAGGGAAAGGAATGGTAGATGATTGAGTTGGCTCAGGAACAGGTTGTTCAGGAGCAGCATGTTCAGGTTCAGGAACATTGTGTTTTGGGCCGGTTTGTTCAGGAACAGTTGGTTGTTGTTGTGGTGAAGAGGCCTTTTGTGGTTCAGGTGCATGGTGTTGAGGGCTTTCTAAAATGACCTTTTCAGAAGCAGATGGTTCATGAGCCATTTCAGAGGCTTTTTGTAAGTCAGACTCAACATTATCAGGTACAATCATGTTGAGGGTTTGGATGTTTAGAGGTTGAGGGTGATGGAGGAGAATTCTATCAATGTATTGGTTTCTTCTCTCAGAAATTTCTTCTAACTTTTGATCAATCACATGACCAACAGGCTCATAGGAGCTTGTCTGAGAGGGCTTTTTGTGGGTTTTGGTTGATGTTGGATGACTTTGTACTAGTTTTGGATAACGATAACCTAGGGGTTTATCATCATCAGAATCAGAAGATGATGATGAGGTTGATAAAGAGGTTGATGAGTTGCTGGATATCTCATGTATTACGGGTTCTAGGTGAGAAGAGACATTACCTGTTGTAGAAGCTTCTGAACAATCAGTTGTTCTCTTCTGATCAGCTTTAGCAGTATCAGGAGCCATCAGAAGTTGTGAAGCTTCTGAAACTACCATCTCTTGTAATTCAGTAGCGATCTCCAAAGCTTTTTCAGCTGCTTCAACAACTCCAGATGCAGCAGCAGCAACTTCTTAATAATATGAGGAAATTCCTTGATCCTCCTTATAGCTGGCTTCCTCTTCTTCTTTGGTATTGTGGGTTGATCAGGAGCAACCAAGGAAGTAGCCACTTCTCCAATTGATGGCATTGCAGAACCACCAATCTTAAGCTTGTCAGAAGCAACTTTTACTTTCTTCGCAGGTTTTTCAGCTTCCAAGTACTCTTCTGCAGTCAAATTTCTCTTTGATTTTCTACTTCTAGCAAGTGGAAGAGCACCACCATACATTTCTTCAGGTACATCCTCCAGCCTGATGACCTTGTTAGTTGCCTCAAAGTTATCCTTGATGAAATACATCTGCACATCAAGAGGATCCTTCTTGCAGATGGGTGGAAAGTCTTTCATAAGATCAGACTTAGCTCTGGATTCACTCAAGTCAGTATCAAGCTTGGTGACAGATCTGATCAGCTTCATCTGCTTAAGTGTATGAGCATTAATGAACTTTCCAGTTTTAATGTCAAGCTGCTCATCTGAGTAGGTGCCAACACTACTGAGACGGTCCAAAATACCTCCTTGATAGAAAATTTCTAATAAGAGCCTTCCATAAGGTACCCAGGGTCTATCTTCCAATTGGCTCTTACTCAGATTGTCAATGAAATACTTGAAAAGATACTTGGGCATATTTACCTTTTCCTTCTTGATGAAGTGCTGAAGAAGAACTTTCTGTGCCAATGTAGGTTTATCTCCTCCACCTTTTGGAAGCAGATTCTCATTCTGAATCTTCAGAAGAAGCTTCTTATCAATGCTTAAGTCAGCATACTTTCCTGCCCGCGTGGAGTTGTACATAGCTAGGTTTACTTTTTCTTTCCAGAAGCCTTCTTCAGAACTTGAGATATTAATCCCTGAATATTTCCCAGATGCTTCTACTCCGAGTACAGAAGCTATCTGCCATTCAGCAATGAAACCTGGAATTCCACAGATGCTTGACCTGATTTCTGTATAAGTAAACGGTTCAAGTCCCATTTCTTTTCTAGTCTTCCCCT
This sequence comes from Medicago sativa, assembly GCF_051527215.1. Classification (NCBI taxonomy): domain Eukaryota; kingdom Viridiplantae; phylum Streptophyta; class Magnoliopsida; order Fabales; family Fabaceae; genus Medicago; species Medicago sativa. The sequence continues at coordinate 30,064,415 of NC_140755.1, read as the reverse complement.
TCAGACTTGGATAAAGCAAAACAATCTCCCTCTCTTCAGCTAATGACGCAGCTTTGTCATAAATTGATGCTCTTACCCAGAAGTGCCTAACCAAAGCTTTATATGTTGGTCCATTCAACATTCTAAAGTATGGTTCGAGACCTTGTGCTTCATAGCAACTTCTGATCCAACATCCATGGAAAGCTAAAGATTCAAAATCCACAGGATTCTCTATTTGAACCATTAAATCCCATTCTTCAAGTTTCATGGTTCTTCCTTTGATATCATAGTCAAGGGCCTCTTGTGCAGAGGATTCTGGAATGTTCTGATGTGAGCTTGATGATGCCATTGGTGATGATGAAGAAGATTTAGGGTTCTAGGGTTTGAGGATTGCGCTTACTTCGCAAGAGGTTTGAAAGAAAAGTGTTTGTTGTGAGTGAGTAGTGTGTGAATTGACAAAGTGTTAAAAGTAAAACAATTGCAATTCAAAAGAGACAAACAAACATAGAATTAATGACACTGGGGGCGCGTGAAAGTACTTTTCAAAGCTATTAAATCATCATTTCCCTTTTAAGTTATACACCAATACATATAAGCCACGTGAAAAGTTCTCAGAGTAACTGCCAAGTTAGTGGGCCAGTGTTACTACAAAAAGTAACTTCCAGCGTTTCCACTAACTCAACTATTCAGGAGCATAAAATCCAGCTTCTGAACTTCAGGTGCTGACATCATCATCAGAAGCGTGTTTTCCTCAGAACCTCAATAAAGAGCTTCTGATGGACCACAACTTCTGAACTGACTTCAGAACCTAAAATCCTATTCAGGAGCAAGCAAGCATTTAATCAGACACAAAGTGCATGTTCAAATTTTTCTTTATAAAATCAAATCTTTCAACAGTTAAAGGCTTAGTAAATATATCAGCCCATTGATTCTCTGTATCAATGAATTGTATATCTAAAATTCCTTTTTGAACATAGTCTCTGATAAAATGGTGTTTGATTCCAATATGCTTAGCTCTTGAATGCAAAACTGGATTTTTAGACAAACAAATAGCAGCAGTATTATCACAATAAATGGGAATACTGTTAACAATTATCTGATAGTCTTCCAACTGATGTTTCATCCAAAGTAGTTGTGTACAACAACTTGCAGCTGAAATGTATTCTGCTTCTTCTGTAGACATAGCAATAGTTGTTTGTCTTATGCTAGCCCAGGATATAAGATTATCACCCAGAAATTGACAATTGCCACTGTTTGACTTTCTTTCAATCCTATCACCAGCATAGTCAGCATCACAGAATCCAATTAGCTTATAATCTAAGGATTTCCTATAAAAGAGTCCAAGATTAGTTGTTCCCTTCAAATACCTGAAGATTCTCTTGACAGCAGTCATATGAGATTCTCTAGGATCTGATTGGAATCTTGCACACAAGCATACACTGAATAAAATATCTGGCCTAGATGCAGTGAGGTATAACAAAGAACCAATCATACCTCTGTACAGCTTCTGATCTACTTTAGCACCTTCATCTTCTTTGCTTAAGGTGCACGTAAGATGCATTGGAGTGTTCATCACTTTACAATCTTCAAGCTTGAACTTCTTCAGAAGCTCCTTTGTATACTTTGATTGATGAACATAGACTCCATCTTTGCATTGATTGATTTGAATGCCCAGGAAGAACTTTAGCTCTCCCATCATGCTCATTTCAAATTCATCCTGCATTAACTTAGAGAATTCCTTGCAAAGAGATGCATTAGTAGAACCAAATATTATATCATCAACATATATCTGCACAACAAAAATATCTTTTCCAAGGGTCCTTTTGAAGAGTGTTGTGTCAACCTGTCCTCTTTTAAAATCATTTTTGATTAAGAAATTACTTAGTCTATCATACCAAGCTCTGGGAGCTTGTTTCAAGCCATATAGTGATTTCTTCAGTTTAAAAACATGATCAGGATATTTAATATCCTCAAAACCAGGAGGTTGCTTGACATACACTTCTTCTTCTATGACACCATTAAGAAATGCACTCTTGACATCCATTTGATATAATATTATGCCATGATTAACTGCATAGGACAGAAGTAACCTGATTGCTTCCAATCTTGCAACTGGAGCAAATGTTTCAGTATAATCAATGCCTTCTTGTTGACTGTAACCTTGTGCAACAAGTCTTGCTTTATTTCTTGTTACTTCTCCTTGCTCATATAACTTGTTTCTGAATACCCATTTTGTTCCAATAATGTTCTTGTGCTGAGGTTTGGGTACCAGATCCCACACATCATTTCTTTGAAATTGATTCAACTCTTCTTGCTTAGCTAAGATCCATCCATCATCTGAAAGTGCTTCATCAACTGTTGCAGGTTCAATCATTGATATCAGTCCAATCATAGACTCTCTTTGTATGAAGTATGATCTTGTTCTTCTTGGACTTTCTTTGTTCCAATGATTAGCTCCTCAGGATGTGAAGACTTATGTTTGAATGTGTTTCTGGGAGGATCTGCTTGATGTGAGCCATCTTGTGCTTCATCAGAAGCAACTTCATCTTGTGCTTCTGATGTGGGTTCAGCTTCTGGACTATCTTCAGATTCAGCTATCTGATCAGGTTCTGGAGTAACTTCAGGAACCTGTATCTCTGCAAAACTTTCATCTTGCTTTGAAGTTTTATATTCAAGCTCTTTGTCATCAAATTTAACGTGCATAGATTCTTCAACACAGAGTGTTTCTGAATTATACACTCTGTATGACTTTGACCTTTCAGAGTAACCTAAGAAGATTCCTCTTTGGGCCTTGGCATCAAATTTCTTTAGGTAGAGCTTGTTATTCAGATTGTAACATGTACATCCAAATTGATGAAAGTAAGAGATATTGGGTTTTCTTCCTTTAAAGAGTTCATATGCTGTTTTCTCCAATATAGGTTTGATATAGATCCTATTCTGGACATAACATGCTGTATTCACTGCTTCTGCCCAAAAATGTTTTGCTAAATTGTTTTCATGGATCATGGTTCTAGCCATCTCTTGTAAAGTTATATTCTTTCTTTCTACAACCCCATTTTGTTGTGGGGTTCTAGGAGAAGAGAATTCATGGACAATTCCATGTTTTTCACAAAAATCTTCAAATGGCTCATTTTCAAACTCTCCACCATGATCACTCCTGATTTTCAAATCTTTGATTCTTTTTCAGATTGTATTTGAGTGCAGAACCTACTGAATACATCACAAGCAACATCTTTACTCTTTAGGAATTTTACCCGAGTCCATCTGCTATAATCATCAACAATGACTAATCCATATTTACTTCCATATAAGGATGCAATACTGACTGGTCCAAATAAATCAATATGGAGTAATTCTAAGGGTCTGGAGGTTGAAACAATGTCTTTGGTTTTAAAAGATGATTTCACAATTTTCCCTCTCTGGCATGCACCACAGAATGCATATGAATGATAGTCAATGTTTGGTAAGCCTTTGACGAGTTGTAACTTACTAAGCTTAGAGATTAATCTCCAGTTAGCATGTCCCAACCTTCTGTGTCATATCCATTTCCTATCATTCACTGACAAAGGGCAAATCACCTTCTGGTCAGCCAATTCAGAAAAATTGATTTTGTAGACATTTTCTACCCTCTTTCCTTTGAACACAATGGATTTGTCTTCCTTGTTGATTACAGTACAATTGGCTTTCTCAAATAATACATCATAACCATTATCACAAAATTGACTAATGCTCAAAAGGTTATGTTCAAGAACATCTACCAACCATACATTATTAATTGAGGTAGAGGAATTACCAATAGTTCCTGTACTTATGATCTTGCCAGACTGGTTGCCTCCAAATCTCACACTTCCTCCTTCCTTCATTGTTAGGCTGAGGAAACTGGACTTCTCTCCTATCATGTGTCTTGAGCAACCGCTGTCCAGGTACCATGATTTTTGTTTCACCTTTGCTCTTAGACATACCTGCATTATTGACATTTTTAGATATAGGTACCCATTGTCTTATGGGTCCTTTCAGGTTAGTACTGGAAGTTTTACTCTTCACTTCATGTACCTTGTGTTGTAAGTTGGGTTGCTTCTGATTAACCATCACCTTAGGTTTAACATCCTTTGGTTTTGGTACTTCAGGAGCAGCAACTGTCTTCTTCTGAAACTTAGACTTCAGAACCTCAGATTTTGGTTTCACCAAACTCTGAGGAACAGGTTCTGATCTCTTTAGAATCCTGATCTTTGAAGTCTTGGAATCAGAGTTGATCATAGCCTTTGGCTTAGAGTTCTTTGGCTTTGAAGTAATCTTAGCCTTAGAGCTAGAAGCTTCAGGTTCTGATTGAACAACAGTTTCCAACTCAGCACCTTCAGGTACAAAGGAGGTTTTCAATCCTTCCTTTATCCATTCACAACATGCTTTGAGACTGATTTCATTAGGTTTCCCTCCGGAAAAGCCAATCCCTTTGCCATTGTTTCTGTAAATGTTGTATATCATTGAAGCCACTCTGCTTCTGTCAATGCCAGATATGATAAAATCTTCAAGAGCAATTTCATGGTTGCTTAAAGGTTTTTCATTACACTTTTCTTGTAGCTTCTGACATAAGAACCTGAGCTTGTCTTCATACGTTTTACAAATGAAGTCAAAGCCCCTAAGTCCTTCTTCAGAAGCTTTCAGATCCAATAGAGTTGATTTTTGTTGTTTCACTAAATCAACATATTTTTCTTTTAAATCCTTCAACTCATTGGTTCTTACTTCAAAATGTGTAAGAAGTTCTTTAAGTGACTCAACAAGTTCATTTCTGGGAATTTTGGAATATACCTCATTTTCATCTTCTGAGTCTGAATCTGATCCAGCTTCTGAAGTTGTTGTTGCTACCAACCCAACAGCTATCTTTGCATCTTTATCAGCTTCCTCTTTATCAGATCCAGATTCACTTCCCAAATCAGCCCAGGTAGCCATTAAACTCTGCTTAATCTGCTTCTTGAATTTACTTGGTTTGACTGTTGACTTCTTTGAGTTGTCCTTTGACTTTTCCTTCTGAAGATCAGGGCAATCAGCAATGAAATGTCCAGGCTTCTTACAGTTGAAGCATCCCTTCTGATCTTCTCTCTTTGAGCTTCTGGAGTTACTCCTTCTTGTCAGAAACTTTTTATTCTTCTTGGCCAGATACTGAAGTCTGTTGGAGAGCATAGCCATCTCAGCAGCGTCTTCTTCAGAGTCTGAACCAGATGGTTCTTCTTCTCCAGATTCAACCACTTTGAGAGCTTTTGACGACTTGCCTTTGGATGGAAGAGCTATTGATTTACTCTTCTTAGTAGACTCATGTTCATTAAGACTTAACTCATGAACTTTGAGAGAACTAACAAGATCTTAGACACTTAAAGTGTTTAAATCTTTAGCTTCCTCAATGGCAGTCACCTTTGGTATCCATCTGGCAGGCAAGCTTCTGAGTATCTTGCTCACATGATCAGAAGCAACATAACTCTTCTTCAGTATTTGAAGTCCAGAGACCAGAGTTTGAAACCTTGGGTACATCTCCTCAATAGTTTCATCATCCTTCATCTTGAACAACTCATACTGATGTACAAGCATAAGAGCCTTTGCTTCTCTGACTTTCTTGCTCCCTTCATAGTTAGCACAAAGAGAAGCAAACATTGCTTTAGCAGTTGACTTGTCACTCATCTTCATGTACTCTGCTTTAGGAATAGCAGTGACAAGTGCTCCTCTGATGATATGATGTGTCACGACCCAAAAACAATCATCGTGACCGGCGCGCGAACTAGATCATTCTAGCCCGGCAAGCCTATTCATCAAACTTGACAACTATAATACATAAAAAATTTCAATTTAAATTTCATTTCAAAATAAATATCCACTGAAATTTCGACAGAGTTTCGTCTATATTTTCAACATTTTCCAAGATGTAAATCCTGTTTTAAAAACCTGTTATCAGCCAGAATCTCCAAATAACATCTTTATTTTTAAACTACTTGTACAACTCAAAATAAACATCCTAGATATTATATTAAATCATGCCCCTTTCTAACTAGTCTAAATCCACAATTTAGCTCATTTCGCAAAAATCATGACAAAACCCGTAAGCCTTTTTCCAGCAGAATTATCCAACTTCAAACGCACTTTCCGAGTTCATTACTAATCGGAATCACATGAAATTTAGGTCCAAACTGTAGGGAATTGAATGAGGAATCCAAAAATCTAATTATTACTTTATTCCAGGTTACACAACAAGATATATCACGAATATACTACGAATATGTCATACGAAGCTTTTACCCAATTTTCATAAGGTTCAAGTACGACCACTTTTAACAATAATACTCCATTTTGATCACCAACTCATCTCACTTACATTAGCAATAAACCATCAACAATGATCATCAAACAAAATTCTCTAATTATCTCCTTTCATGAACCAAGCTACTCTAAAATGAAATTTATCATAGGAATCATATCTTTCACACACAATTCACATACCCATAAAGCTTAATCATAAACATAATCACCATAATCATAATAATCATAAACATATATTCAATATATCATATTCTAAAATAGCTTATACTTTGACATACTTATCTGAGTATGTCTCTGATTCTTTATGATAGCAACTAGCTCGGCTAACTAAGTCGTAGATCCATAACTAAAATTCCTCATTTCCAATGATTGGCCAAGTGCTCATAAGATATTGCTTCGTAGCTAATTCATTCTAAACATAATTTTCATGTTAATATGCGTATGCTATGTTAGTATTCAAGTTGGAGGGTCCTTAGAATTTTTTTTTTCCTTGGTTTCATAATTTTAATTTTTGTTCTCTTTCAAATATTATTCGAATAATTCTTGACTTAAAAGTTCATATCATTAATTATACATTTCAATCGTTACTATGAGCCGTACCTCATAGTCTACATTATCTCTTCGTTGTAGCAAACGGAGTTTTCATATTCGTTACTATGACCCGTACGTCATAGGCTACATTATCTCTTCGTTGTAGCAAACAGAGTTTTCATATTCGTTACTATGACCCGTACGTCATAGGCTACATTATCTCTTCGTTGTAGCAAACAGAGTTTTCATATTCGTTACTATGACCCGTACGTCATAGGCTACATTATCTCTTCGTTGTAGCAAACGGAATATACCACATTATCTCTTCGTTGTGGCGAACGGAAATATACCACATTATCTCTTCGTTGTGGCGAACGGAAATATACCACATTATCTCTTCGTTGTGGCGAACGGAAATATACCACATTATCTCTTCGTTGTGGTGAACGGAAATTTCATAAAATATCTATGAGCTTGTTACACATAGGCAGCATTATCTCTTTCAAATCATTTCTATAAGTATATATGCATCAATTTCGTTGTTAATTTCCCTCCAACATTTATACTAACATCAACATACTTATTAACATAAAAGAGATTTTAGAATAAACTAATAAAGATACCGAATTCAGAAATAATCATTCTAACTATCTTATATTTATTCTAATTCAAATGCACCCTTCATATGGCATAATAGTAATGCTTGCTCAAAAGGCAAGTAATCATAAAAATGGTCTAATTATTCATGTTAATGACAACAATTCCAACATCGAGTAGTACTCATTGGTTCAGCCCCTTCACTTGTTTTCATGATTTTGATATATTTCGAGAAATATGAAAAGATCCCATTGTATCATGAACATTTCATAACAGCCCCAATTCAATTTCTAATGCATAATCATCTATCCTAGTGTTCAATATGGAATTAATAGCATAACTTTGGACTAGGCCATTCACAATTCAACAATCACTTTTCCTATGCTCAAACAACATAATCAACTTTGCTAATCTATATCAATGTATTGTATATTCTCTAAAGTAACACTTCCACTCTCATGAAACCTTCAAATTGTTCAATCTCATTGTTGGCAAATTGAATCAAACAAACTCAATCAAAACACATAATCCGTACAACCTTAACATAAAAAGTAAGAAACTAAATTCAAAGAGACATGCATACGATCACAATAACATTACTATGTGACTATATATATATATATATATATATATATATATATATATATATATATATATATATATATTAAAATATGTAATATTAATACACAACTTGGATGACAACTTGGGTTGCGGCTACATGATTGTGAATAGATATATAGTACTTAGCATTTTGTTTTAGACTAGATAGAATGAAGGGTTGAAGTGTAAAAAGAAAATTGCCCTTCTTAGCCTCATGTATCAAAACAAGTCATCACCATAATCACCCACAACTTATAATTGCATTCCTTAAGCTTAATTTAACAATTTCTCAACAAAAGGTAAAATAGATAGTGATAGCGTGTGGTTCGACCACACAAGAAAGGAAGAGGAAAAGAATTCATTGATGCTTACCTAGTAGCTTTCCATCATGGGTATTCCCAAAAACAAATTTATTTGATGATTTCCATGAAATTGGAGGAAAGATGATGAACTTGGAAAATGAGAGAAAGAGGGGCGGTTGAGCAATTGGAGGGAGGAGAAGTGAGTAGAATCATGTGGAAGCTTGTGGATTTTCCACTTAAAAAAAAATCTTGAGTTGCAAAATTACAATTATGCCCCTTGCTTAAAAAAACTTATGGAGGGATATTACATGATGCTTCTTGTAAATCTTCATATGAGCATGAGTATGTTTCTTTCTATCAACAACAGCTCCTTCTTCATCAAGAACCAAGTCATCACCAACACCTTCTTCTAGTATGTCCCAAAGTTCTTCGTTTAAACTCATGACATAACTATAAAAGTTGGTTTTCCACCAAGAGAATTCTTCACGGTCTCCATTAAATCTAGGAATCTTTCCTACACTGAATTTCTTGTTGTCAACATTGTAATCATGAGCCACAGTAGAATGATCAGGTCCAGATCCAGAGGTAGAAGTAGACATGTTTTTCTCAGATCTTGGACTGTTACACTGTTAGGTGTTATCAACATAACCAAGGCTCTAGATACCAATTGAAGGTGAAAAAAACACAACAAGGGGGGGTTGAATTGTGTTAGACGTTTCTTCATTTTCTCTAAAACTCAGAGCACTTAAGTTCAGAAGCTTGTAGAACTGCTTCTGAATGGAGTGGTCAGGAGCGTATGCACCGGAATAAAACAGAGAGAAAGGAAAGAAGAAAGACACAAAGCAATTATACTGGTTCCTTCCACAATCCGGAAGTAGTCCAGTCCCCCTTTCACTTCCAAGGAGATTTCACTAGAATGTAATATCTGATTACAAATGCTGAAGCACACAGCAAGAGACTTCCTTTGCTCAAGCACACTTTGCAAGAGTCTTCCTATGCTCAAGAATACAATCAAGAGACTTCTATGCTCAAGCACAACTGCAAGAGACTTATAAACAAACAAGATTACAAAGAATAATGTTTGAGGTTGAACACTTGATATACAATCAGAGGTGCTCACAATACAATCAGATACAGACTCTAAGACTTAAGAATTTCTAAGATAAGAACTTGAAAACAGAAATTCTAAGTGACTTTGATAGCAAAACAATTTCAGCAGAGTTTTGGTGCTTGTAAATTGTAGTAGAGTCGTATACCAAACTCTAAGTCTTCACTCCTTTATATAGAGGTGTGAAAGAGACGTTGTGAAATTGCCAGCACATCAAAAGAGTCGTTGTTGAAGCTTAATTTTCACCAATGATCTTTTGCCTGATTTGGTTATTGTCCTATGAAGAACCAATCTGAAATCCATTTTCATTGTAAAGGAACATCTTGCAGGCGTAGCCGTATTCTGGAGCTGTTTTCTTGTCTTGTAGCGTGGACACAAAACAGAGTAGTGGAGAAGGTGGTTGTACAGTTCGTACAAAGTACAATGTCAACGCTTTCGTCCATTTTGCAAGCACATGCCTTCAAACACATTTGAAATGACCGTTGCAAAGTTCCACAAGTCTTTTGCTGTCCTTAGATGAATTTCGATCCATGAAACAACTCTTGAATCCTTGAATTTTGCAAATCCAGTTGATCTTCAGCTTCTGGTGAAATGGCTTCTGATGGGGCAACTTCTGATGATATAGCTTCTGATGACGTGACGCTTCAGGACTTCTTGTCTTCAGGAGCACTAATCTTCAGGAGCACTTTGACTTCAGTAGCACTTTGACTTCAGGAGCACTTTTCTTTCAGGAACGCTTTAGTCTTCAGGAGCACTTTGCCTTGTTATACCCTAATTTTGGACCTAAAAATACTTGTTCAAAATTTTCTTTCATCTTTGATATATGTCTATTATTCTTGAATAATTGCCAATTTGCTATTGTTTACACTGACATTTTACTCTGCTTTATCTCTCAACTTAGCTTTACAAATCTTTTCAACTGTGTATTTGTCCATGTCTTCTTGCATTTCAAGTCATCCAAAACATCTTTCTTGCATTTCAAGTCATTTGAATTGGTCTCTGATCAATTGCATATTCATCTGCATCTTATTTCAATGTTATTTGCAAAATTCATGAAAAAGGGTATTTTAGTCATTTCCTGCATTCAAATTCATTTTAGTCCTTGAAAATTGTTTGTGTCTTTTCATTTGATTTGTATAAGTCTTTGTTTCAATCTCATGTTAAAACCCATTTCAAAAATCACATTTGAAGTCTTTGAGTCAGTTTAGCCCCTAGGGGCATTTTAGTCATTTCCTGTGTTAAAACTCTGTTTAATCCCTAAAACTTGTCTCTGAGTCTTTTCATTTAGTTTGTATAAACTCTTGCTTTAATTCCCTGTTAAAAAACCATTTTAAAATTGCATTTGAGTCATTTTGAATCATTTTAGTCCCTAGGGGCATTTTGGTCATTTCACACAAAATTTTAACAGAGAGAGGTTACTTTGAAGTACCTCATTTGTGTAGTTGGTTCATTTTAGTCCTTTTGTTGATTTTATTTTTTGTTTCATTTTACGTTATTTTCATTTTACCAAATTTTAACCAAATTTTATTTTAATTACATTTTAGTCCCTAAAAATCCTCTTCTTTGCATTTTAGTCCTTAAAAGTCCATACAATTTGCATATAAGTCCTTTTTATCATTTCAGTCCTTAAAGTCTTTGTCATTTTTTACATTTTAGTCCTTTAGTCCTAATAAATTGCAGTCCAGTCCATTTTTATTACTTGTAGATTGGTCCCTCAACTTTCGAAATTGCAAAAAGGACCCTTAAGCCAAAATTAGTCCAATTTTCAGTCCAAGCAAGTCCAGGATACGTGGCAAGCCCTCATTGGCCTACAGATACACATGTCAAGCTATAAAAGGAGCCAACTCATCAAATGCATAGGACAGAATCAATCACAACGTGCCAAATCATCATAAACACAATTCTCAATTCTCTCTCTTCTCCTAAGAATCAAAATCATAATCGTTTTCCAGATTCACCAAGAACACCAATTCAAATAAAATAAAAATTCAAACACTTTCTTCTCCCTCCAATTCTTGACTTAGTAAACTCTTAGGTGTAAATATCATTTTCCAAATAGCATTTAAAAATAAAGCGCGCGCGTAGAAAGTAAAGACGGTTCCTATAGGATACTATAGTCGTTATGGGTGCCTAACACCTTCCCGTAGCGAAAACAACTTCCGGACCTCGATTCTCAAGGGTTTTGCTTATTTTTTCCCTTCCCAAGAAAAAATGAGATATCAAAGGTTAAAAAGGTTCAAACGTAATCAATGTTTGACACCCGAAAGCCAAGATAAAACAGTTGGCGACTTCACTGGGGAAAATTCGAGAGTTACGCCTAGTCTTTATTTCCACGCTTGCGCTTTCGTTTTTACTTGCTTCTTTTTGTTTTCTTATGTGAATAAATGCTTAAATTCTTGCAAACATGTGGGGTGAGAATATCAAAAGTCCTACACCCGGGCTGAGTGAACTTAGGATTTAGGGGGGATATAATCGACAATTCATTCCGGGGGTTGCCTCGTGTTTTGGATTATGCTATCAATCTAAGGCATTTTGGGGGTGATGTTGTCGGCGCGTGTTGTCCCGTTTAGGCACTTTACTTCTAATTGTTCTATGACGCTATGAACCATAGATAACCGAACCCATCCATGGCCATTTTCTAGGATGTAGTGCGGAGGCTAAACCGAGTTTTGTCTCGAGTTTTAGTCGTCATGCGATACTACACTCAAGTTAGACCTTCTTACACATAATCATGGAGCGAGTGTTTGTCTCGTGGCACCATGATATACGTCGGAGAGGTTGCAACTTAGGAACCTTTTTAGAACCTGGTTACTATTATCCAAAGCCCTAGTTTCACCGGACACCATGTCCACCCATGACTCCTTGACTTTGAACCTCAACCCACCATGTTTTCTCTGTACTTGAATGTGATCATGCATACATGCATACATGTATAAACTTTTCCCATGCATTTATCGGAGGACTTAGACAAGTCATCTTTTGAACATCACAGATGTGAACACCAAGTGATACCATCTCAACTAAACTTCTAGTTTTGCTCAAGATCTTCAAATAAAACCGTGTTTCTCCGTGATCTTCACAACCACTTTGACAGGTCTTCTGACAAAAAAAAAGAGTCTTTTCGCATTTGCATATCATGCATCATATGCATCATTCATCGGTGACAAATGGCTTCCCGTGCTCATTGTCTCCTGGTTCCTCTGCCGCAGTCTGAAAAGTGGCTCGTGCTCGATCTGATGCGGTATGCTGACTTGCTCCCAACTCTACTCGCTAAAGGACACTGTGTCACCAGACCAGGCAAGCCTCCGCCTACGCCATTGCTTCCCAGGTTCCGACAAGATCTCACATGTGAATTCCACCAAGGCGCTCAAGGCCACGATGTTGAGGGTTGCTACGCTCTGAAATATGTGGTAAAAGACCTGATAGACAGAGGACTGTTGATGTTTGAAAATAGTGTTCCTCATGTTCTCGACAACCCACTTCCAAACCATGCTGCCGTTAACATGATCGAGGCTTTCGAAGGAGTTCCTGTTCCTAGAGAGGCTCCCACTTTAGATGTCCGTAATGTCGCTACTCCTTTGGTGCCACTACATGTCAAACTTTGCCGGGCTTCTTTGTTCAATCACGATCATGCTTCTTGTTCAGAATGTCTTCAAGATCCTATGGGTTGTTGTAAGATAATATACAGATGATGGATGATAAACACTTGATTTCCAGTGACGTTTGTGTGATTGTGCCAGTGTTTCATGATTCGCCCACTAAAAGTATGTCCCAGACAAGGAATGTTGAACCTTTGGTGATCAGGCTACCTGGTCCGGTATCTTATGCCTCTACAAAGGCAATCCCTTACAAGTATGATGCAACCATGATTGAGAATGGAGTGGAAGTGCGTCTAGTATCCCCAGCTACGGTTGATAACGTCGCCGGAGAAATTACAGCTCTGAGAAGCGGAAAAGTCCGTCCACCCTTGTTCCAAAAGAAGGTGGTTACACTTGTTGCTACAATAACTCCACCAGTTGCTCCTCCTATTGACAAGAACGCCGGCCCATCAGGCCAATCTATTGAGGAGTCTAATCTGGATGAAATTCTGAGGCTTATTAAAAAGAGCGATTATAAGATTGTGGACCAGCTGCTGCAAACTCCGTCAAAGATATCCATCTTGTCTCTACTCATGAGCTCAGAAGCTCACAGAAAAGTGTTAATGAAGGTACTGGAACAGGCCTATGTTGATCATGAAGTCTCCGTGGATCGGTTCAATGGAATAGTGGGTAACATTACTGCTTGCAATAACTTGGGATTTGGTGACGATGAGCTCCCCGAAGCAGGGAAATACCATAATTTAGCTTTGCATATCTCCGTGCACTGTAAGTCTGACATGATATCCAATGTGTTGGTGGACACTGGATCATCCTTAAACGTAATGCCTGAGTCTACGCTAAGACAGTTGAGTCATCATGGACTCTCTCTAAGAGGAAGTAGTTATTTGGTTAAGGCGTTTGATGGATCTCGTAAAGATGTTCTTGGGGAAGTAGACTTGCCAATTACCATTGGCCCTGAGACATTTCAGATCACTTTCCAGGTCATGGACATCAATGCTTCTTATAGTTGTCTCCTCGGAAGACCGTGGATTCACGACGCTGGGGCAGTAACTTCTACTCTACATCAGAAACTCAAGTTTGTGAGGAATGGGTCCGCTGAAGGGATGTCATTTCAAGGCTTGACTGTTGAAGGTGCAGAACCCCGGAGAGCTAGTGCTAGTATGACTTCATTGAAAGACGCCCAGAGAGCTGTTCAAGAAGGGCAAGCTGCTGGCTGGGGCAAGGTGATACATATTTTGGAAAATAAGCGTAAAGAGGGCCTTGGGTTTTCCCCGACCTCAGGCGTTTCAACAGGAACTTTCTATAGTGCTGGGTTTATCAATGCTATTGTTGAAGATGCTGGTGAAAGTAGTTATGTGCCTACGTTTGTTGTACCAGGAGGCACTGTGAGAAATTGGGAGGCCATTGATGTTCCTTTAGTCATGCATGCTTCCATGTAATGTGTCTTGTTCTCATGTTTTTCTTTGTTTTCAAAATAACAATCCTTTCGATCTGCCCAAGGCGAAAGTGATATTCTTGTAAGGGCATGTTTGTTTCGGCATTGCCGTTATCAATAAAAGTTGTCGTCTTTCCCACGACTCTTTGTTTTTTCACTTTTTAGTGCCTTTTCTTGGAAATAATGGTAATGCCAGAAAAAACCAAAACATCTGTATTTTCTTATTAATTTCAAAAATCTGCATGAAAAACATTTTTTCTAAAATCATCCCAATCATATTATGCAGATTGAACCACAATAAACCCGTTGAACACAGTGACCCTATGGTTCCTCCAAATTTTGAATTCCCTGTATATGAAGCTGAAGATGAGGAGGATGATGAAGAGATACCGTATGAGATCACTCGACTGCTGGAGCAAGAAAGAAGAGCCATTCAGCCTCACCAAGAAGAGATTGAGCTTATCAACCTGGGTCTTGAAGAGAACAAGCGAGAGATCAAGATTGGTGCTGCACTTGAGCTAGAAGTGAAAAAGAAGATTACTCAGCTTTTCCATGATTATCCAGATGTCTTTGCATGGTCCTATGAAGATATGCCGGGTCTAGATCCCAATATTGTGGAACATCGGATACCGACAAGACCTGAATGTCCTCCTGTTAAACAGAAATTGAGAAGGTCTCGCCCAGACATGGCTCTTAAGATCAAGGCTGAGGTGCAAAAGCAAATTGATGCGGGTTTCCTCATGACAGCTGAATATCCTGAGTGGATTGCCAACATTGTACCAGTACCGAAGAAAGATGGGAAAGTTCGAATGTGTGTTGATTACAGAGATCTGAATAAAGCCAGTCCGAAAGATAACTTCCCATTGCCTCATATTGATGTGCTTGTTGACAGTACTGCTCAATCCAAAGTATTCTCTTTTATGGATGGTTTCTCTGGCTATAACCAGATACGGATGTCACCTGAAGATAGAGAAAAGACGTCCTTCATCACTTCGTGGGGAACATTCTGTTATAAGGTGATGCCGTTCGGCTTGATAAATGCTGGTGCTACCTATCAAAGGGGTATGACCAATCTGTTTCATGATATGATTCACAAAGAAATTGAAGTATATGTTGATGATATAATTGTGAAATCAAGTGATGAAGAGCAGCATGTTGTGTATTTAAAGAAGATGTTTGAAAGACTAAGAAAGTACAAGCTGCGGTTGAATCCTAACAAGTGTACATTCGGTGTAAGATCTGGAAAGTTGCTAGGCTTCATCGTCAGCCAAAGAGGCATTGAAGTTAATCCTGATAAAGTCCGAGCCATCAGAGAGATGTCGGCCCCTCAAACTGAAAAGCAAGTCAGAGGTTTCCTCGGACGCCTGAATTATATTTCAAGATTCATATCTCACATGACTACTACCTGCGGACCAATTTTCAAGCTGCTCAGAAAAAATCAGCCTGTTGTATGGAATGATGAATGTCAGGAAGCTTTTGATAGCATTAAAGAATACTTGTTGGAGCCACTTATCCTTGTCCCGCCGGTGGAGAGAAGGCCTTTGTTCATGTACCTGTCAGTGTTGGATGATTATGTAGGGTGTGTTCTCGGTCAACAAGACGAGACTGGAAAGAAAGAACATGCTATCTACTATTTGAGCAAGAAATTCACCGACTATGAGACTCGGTATACAATGCTTGAAAAGACTTGTTGTGCTTTAGCTTGGGCTGCCAAACGCTTGCGTCATTATATGGTGAATCATACAACTTGGTTGATATCCCGAATGGATCCAATCAAGTACATCTTTGAAAAACCTGCTGTTACTGGAAAGATTGCACATTGGCAAATGTTGTGTCTGAATATGATATTGTGTACAAAGCTCAGAAAGCAATCAAAGGAAGCATCCTTGCCGAGCATCTTGCTTGTCAACCTCTTGATGATTACCAGCCAATTAAGTTTGATTTCCCTGATAAAGAGATTATGTACCTGAAAGCAAAAGACTGTGAAGAACCACTGATCAATGAAGGGCCAGATCCCAATAGCAAATGGGGACTGGTGTTTGATGGTGCTGTCAATGCTTATGGTAAAGGGATTGGGGGCCATCATTGTAACTCCGCAAGGGCACCACATTCCTTTCACTGCTCGAATAACTTTTGAATGCACGAACAACATAGCTGAATATGAAGCATGCATCTTGGGCATTGAGGAAGCCATTGACCTGAGAATTAAGCACCTTGACATCTATGGAGATTCCGCACTTGTTATTAATCAGATAAAGGGTGAATGGGAGACTCATCATGAGAAGCTGATCCCTTACCGTGACTATGCAAGACGTCTGTTGACATACTTTACAAAGGTTGAGTTGCACCATATCCCTCGGGATGAAAACCAGATGGTTGATGCTCTTGCTACTTTGTCTTCCATGTTTCGTGTGAACCATTGGAATGATGTGCCCGTAATCAAAGTGCAGCGTCTTGATAGACCCGCTCATGTGTTTACTATTGAAAATATGCCAGATCAAGCTGATGAAGGTGTGAATAATGGAAAACCTTGGTATCATAACATCAAACGGTTCTTGCAAAATCATGAATATCCACCTGGTGCTTCCAATAGGGATAAAAAGACCTTGAGAAGATGGGCTAGCAGATTCCTTCTGGACGGAAAAATCCTATACAAAAGGAATTATGACATGATCTTGTTGAGATATGTTGATAAACAAGAAGCTGAGAAATTGATGCATGATGTACATGACGGTACCTTTGGGACCCATGCTACGGGTCACACCATGTCAAGAAAACTATTAAGAGCCGGCTATTACTGGATAACCATGGAGCGTGACTGCCACAGACATGCCAAGAGATGCCACAAATGTCAAATTTATGCTGACAAGATCCATGTGCCTCCGCATGGCCTCAATGTTATTTCTTCTCCATGGCCTTTCTCTATGTGGGGCATTGACATGATCGGGAGAATTGAACCAAAGGCTTCTAACGGACATCGTTTCATTCTAGTGGCAATTGATTACTTCACCAAGTGGGTTGAAGCTGCTTCCTATGCAAATGTGACCAAGCAAGTGGTAGTGAAGTTTATCAAGAATAACATCATCTGTCGATATGGGGTTCCTAACAAAATCATCACCGACAATGGTTCCAATCTGAACAATAGCATGATGCAGGCTTTATGTGAAGAATTCAAAATCGAACATCACAACTCTTCTCCTTATAGGCGCTAGATGAATGGTGCAGTTGAGGCCGCTAACAAGAATATCAAGAAGATTGTTCAGAAGATGGTCACTACTTACAAAGACTGGCATGAGATGCTACCGTTTGCCTTGCATGGTTACCGTACTACAGTGCGCAGTTCAACCGGGGCAACTCCTTTCTCTTTGGTATATGGCATGGAAGCAGTTCTCCCTCTAGAAGTGGAGATTCCATCACTTCGAGTGATCATGGAAGCAAAGTTGACTGAGGCTGAATGGTGTCAAAGTCGGTATGACCAATTGAATTTGATTGAAGAGAAACGCATGGGTGCTATGGCTCATGGACAGTTGTATCAAGTGCGAATGAAGAATGCGTTTGACAAGAAAGTCCGACCTCGTGAATTCAAGGAGCGCGAACTTGTTTTGAAAAGAAGAATAAGCCAGCAACCCGACCCAAGGGGCAAGTGGTCACCTAACTATGAAGGTCCTTATGTTGTCAAGAAGGCTTTCTCTGGTGGTGCTTTGATCCTTACACACATGGATGGTGTCGAACTTCCGAATCCTGTTAATGCCGATATAGTCAAGAAATACTCTGTCTAAAAAGAAAAGAACAGCGTGGTAGGTCGAAAACCCGAAAGGGCGGCCTAGGCAAAAATGCGCTTCCCGGTGGATCGAAAACCCGAAAGGGCGATCCAGGCAAAAGTTAGGGACAAAAAAAATGAATATGAAAAAGCTCGCTGAGATTGTACGCAACTCAAGCAAGAATGAGCGTCTCGATGAGCCGAAAACCCGGAAGGGCGGTTCATGCAAAAATGAGATTGATAATCAAAGACAAGTAACTATATCTGGCGAATCACCATCACCCCTTGGGGCATCTGCAGCTGTCAATGATCGTCTTCATCAGAAGCTTCTGTACTTGTGAATTCAAAATTTCTATGAAATGTAGCGGTCATCGTGTTCAATGTACCACCAACCAATAAAATTACCATTTTCCAAGCTTTGTAAATCCGTGAAGTCATGCCTTTGGCTGACTCTCACTCTTCTACATCAATTTGAGCCTGTGCTATTGTTTGAAACTCTATTTTTCTTTCTATTTTCAATGCTATATACAAAATATTTCCTTTCTATTTGATAATGTCAATGTCTGGAACAAACATCTTTGGAAATTAAAAAAACCTTTTTCTGTCTATTTTGAAAGCAAACCTGAGCAATAAGGTACATTCCAGTGAAACATGCATGAATAAATGTATATCAATGTCCATTTCAATACACGTTACAAGCAGGTTGTTCCCCAGGATGATCTGTGGTCAATGGCAAGAATGAAAAAACAGAATGAAAGTAAAAAATGCAAATAAAAAGCTCGCTAAGTTGAAAACCCGAAAGGGCGGCTTAGGCAAAAATGAGCACCCTGCTGATTGACAACCTATGAAGGCAATTCAGGCAAAATGGGGCAATGAAAAGAATTTATTCCAGGTGAATCGAAAACCCGAAAGGGCGGTTCAGGAAAAATGGGATTGAAAAATGAAAAAAGAAAGAATGAAAGAATGAAAAGCATTGACCACAGATGCGAACATCCAACGTTTACCCAGCACTGACACGCCTAACAACGGCCCAAGAATCTTCCAAAGGTCCCTCCTCTACAAGTTTCTATTGCCCTCAGCCATGGTTTTGATACGTCTTTCAACGACGGTCTCTCCAAAGAGGATTTCCATATGAATATGTTATAGCATGAGCCACTACGTGCCCAATCTTCCAATGTTTCGTCTGTCTCTGTGAAATTTCTCTGTCAAACTACAAACCAATCATGCATTTCAAGCATTCATACATGCATAATCATGCATTTTATGTGCTCATACATTCAATAATCTTGTTATACCATACATACATGTTGCATTCCCAATCTCAACTTTCAATTCAACCCAATCTTCACTTTCAATCCAGTTCAATCTCAACTTTCAACTCAACTCAATCTCAATTTCAATTCAACCCAATTTCAATTTTTAATTCAATTCAATTTCAATTTCCAATTCAACTCAATTTCAACTTTCCAATTCAATGTCTATGTCTCTGACTATTTTCAACCTCCAATGTCTCTTTCAATATCAACTTTCAATTCAATTCAAATCAATGTTAATCCATTCCCAATTTGCTTTTGGGCCAACAATAATGGTCATGTCTATTCTCAAATCAAATCAATGTCAACTTACTCTCAATTTGTATCTTTTCAAATCAAACTTCCAATTTGTATCTTGTCATATGTCTTGTTATTGGTCAAGTGGCTAGTTCGCTCCAAAGAACAGCTTGTACCTGCTTATATGCCTATGTTTTTGGTCAAACGGCAAGTTCGATCCAAAGAACAGTGTGTACCCTGCTTATGTTTTGTCATCGGTCAAACGACAAGTTCGATCCAAAGAACAGTTTGCCCTACCTACATGTTGTGATATTGATCAACCCGCAAGTTCGATCCAAAGAACAGCTTGTATCAACTTTTTGTCTATGCTTCCAGGTCAAATGGCAAGTTCGATCCCAAGAACAGTTTGTACCTGCCTATTTGTTTATGTTTTCAATCAAGCGACAAGTTCAATCCAAAGAACAGCTTGTATCTTCCTATATGACTATGTCTCCGGTCAAGTGCCAAGTTCGATCCAAAGAACAGCTTGTACCTGTCTTGTATTTTTATTCCCAGTCAAGCGGCAAGTTCGATCCAAAGAACAGCTTGTACCCATCTCCTGTTTGTATTCCATGGTCAAGTGGCGAGTTCGATCCAAAGAACAACTTGTACCTATCTTTTGTCCCCTGGTTTGTCTACCCTGTCAATGTCTACCTAAATCCCCAGTGATATGGCATGCTCTGTAGACTCCAGTTCGTTTGTCTTGCATTCATAACCAAAATGTTGCATGGCATTCATGTTTTTGAAAATGTGAGAAGTGTATTTTTATGTCCAAAAACAGTGCAAATGTTAATATTTAAGTATCTTCGTCCCGTCAAATCAAAGACTTCGTCTCTTGACTCTCCGGACAAAGAAACTTAAATAGGGGCAGCTGTTATACCCTAATTTTGGACCTAAAAATACTTGTTCAAAATTTTCTTTCATCTTTGATATATGTCTATTATTCTTGAATAATTGCCAATTTGCTATTGTTTACACCGACATTTTACTCTGCTTTATCTCTCAACTTAGCTTTACAAATCTTTTCAACTGTGTATTTGTCCATGTCATCTTGCATTTCAAGTCATCCAAAACATCTTTCTTGCATTTCAAGTCATTTGAATTGGTCTCTGATCAATTGCATATTCCTCTGCATCTTATTTCAATGTTATTTGCAAAATTCATGAAAAAGGGTATTTTAGTCATTTCGTGCATTCAAATTCATTTTAGTCCTTGAAAATTGTTTGTGTCTTTTCATTTGATTTGTATAAGTCTTTGTTTCAATCTCATGTTAAAACCCATTTCAAAAATCACATTTGAAGTCTTTGAGTCAGTTTAGCCCCTAGGGGCATTTTAGTCATTTCCTATGTTAAAACTCTGTTTAATCCCTAAAACTTGTCTCTGAGTCTTTTCATTTAGTTTGTATAAACTCTTGCTTTAATTCCCTGTTAAAAAACCATTTTAAAATTGCATTTGAGTCATTTTGAATCATTTTAGTCCCTAGGGGCATTTTGGTCATTTCACACAAAATTTTAACAGAGAGAGGTTACTTTGAAGTACCTCATTTGTGTAGTTGGTTCATTTTAGTCCTTTTGTTGATTTTATTTTTTGTTTCACTTTACGTTATTTTCATTTTACCAAATTTTAACCAAATTTTATTTTAATTACATTTTAGTCCCTAAAAATCCTCTTATTTGCATTTTAGTCCTTAAAAGTCCATACAATTTGCATATAAGTCCTTTTTATCATTTCAGTCCTTAAAGTCTTTGTCATTTTTTACATTTTAGTCCTTTAGTCCTAATAAATTGCAGTCCAGTCCATTTTTATTACTTGCAGATTGGTCCCTCAACTTTCGAAATTGCAAAAAGGGCCCTTAAGCCAAAATTAGTCCAATTTTCAGTCCAAGCAAGTCCAGGATACGTGGAAAGCCCTCATTGGCCTACAGATACACATGTCAAGCTATAAAAGGAGCCAACTCATCAAATGCACAGGACAGAATCAATCACAACGTGCCAAATCACCATAAACACAATTCTTAAATCTCTCTCTTCTCCTTCGAATCAAAATCATAATCGTTTTCCAGATTCACCAAGAACACCAAGAACATTCATCCCCAATTTCAAACCCTAACCGTCAAATCCATCACCAATTGAACAGAATCAATACAAATTTCCAGGAAATCAAAGCCAAAACTATCACAATTCAACAAACTAGTTCGAATGTACAAAAGTTCTCAGTGATTCTCTTCAAGAATCTTCATCACCGAACCATTTTGCACCTTCTTGCAATTCAAACATGAAATGCAATCACAAGAGGGAAACTGAGGAAGAGAAGAAGAGAGATCGAAGCTAGGTTTGATTCGAAGAAGAAGAAGAAGAAGCTCAATGATCTATTTCTGGTTTCCAGAGACAACAAATCAAACGCCAGAAGAATTAGAAGCAGTTACGAAGTTCTCCCGTGAGATCTCCGTTCGAATCTCCGATTAAGACAGGTAACATCACCAACCTTCTCTTCTTTCCTTTCAAAAATATCAATGAAGGCGCGTGAGTGTGTCTAATCGATGGAACGATGTAGATCTGTGAGTTTCCAGAAAGTTCCTTTTGAAAAAGTTTTAAAGATCCAAAAAGTCTTTGAAAACCGTAAAGTTTTTTTCGATCTACAACGTTCCAGTGTTCGTATGTGATTTCTGGCTTTGGATTCATGTCTAGGAGGAAAAATAGAATAGATTAGGGTTTGTTGCATTTAAATCGGTGAAAGATTCAACCTCGTCGGAATCTGGAAGGGACGGTGGTTTGGATGAAGATTCCGGCCGATCTTCATCTTCTCCGACCAGTTTCTTTCAGAAACCGGTGAGAGGTAGAGAGAGAAGGAGAGAGTTAGAGACAGAAACGAAGAATGCGAATGAGCCTGGACCGGCCTGTTGTGTTTATAAAGGGGCTTGAACCAGACCGGTTCACCTGAACCAGTCTGGTTCACCCTTGAGCCTGTGTCTCCACCGTCTGATTTAGGGTTAGCTTGATCTGGATCAATCCAACGCCCCTGATGCGTTTGGATGATCCAAGATCCTTTTTCTCTTGGGCCTGGGTCCTTTCTGCGCAGATTTTTGCATCCATATGATTTTCCTACTATTCATACACTGCTATTTGATAATTACACCCCAGTTTTTGTCTAAAATTCCATATTAAAATTCCTAAATTTTTTCATATGTTCTTGATATTTTTCTTGACATTTTTGTAATATTTTTATGTGTTAAAACCTGAGGAAAATATATGTAGTATTTCTTACTAATGTGTTTACTATTTTTTTAAAAATTGTGAAGTTTTGTATGTTTTTGAGTCTAAAAATCCTTTAAAAATTCTAAAAATTTACCATGAATGTTTCTTGTTATTTTTGTGACATTTTTGTGATGATTTTGCATATTAAAAATTGATAAAAAATACTGTGATGCTTTTCTTGCTATTTTGTGATGTTTTTGTATAAAAATTTGTGAAAAGTACATGTCCTTGATCCCTAATCATGATACATGATGTTGATTTGTGAAGTGTGAATTTGTAATTATTTTTTTTGGCTGTTTTGAAGTGGTTTTTACTGCATGTGAATATATTGTATGAGTTTACTTGTTTTACAAGTCATGTAAATGGTTGTTTGTGAAATTAAAGTGACAAATATACCTAAAATATGTCATGGTTCTTGACTTGAATGTGTTCTTATGATTCTCACATCACTAATTGTAATAAAACCTTTAGAAAATTGTCATGATGTGAGGATTATAAGTCATATACTTGCCTTGATGATATGGTAAATTTTAGGTATACTTTGCTACTTTTAGGTTAAGAGTCTTATTACTTTTTGCCAAGTTTTTAGTGCTTCTTTTGCTTATAATTTCCATTCTATGATACCCTATGCTACTAACCACTTTACTTCATGTTTCATGCATTCCATAAGGCATCCCATCCTCCATCTTATATTCTTAGTCTTTATCTTTCTTACACTTTAAAATTCATGCAAAATTAGAATGTAAAAATACCTAGGAATTCTTGTATTTCACTTTATGCTTTTAAATTCTTGCAAGACCATAGCATGTAACTAGGGTATGATGTAAAGGACAATGGACTCTAATGACGTACACCGACACAAGCACCGACACATGCACACACATCACATAGATATTTTTAGATGTATGTTTAGGATATGTATGCTTAGATGTATGTTTAGGAGATTTGAAACTTAGAAAAAACTCTCTTTTCCAAAAAATATGAACAACATCACTCAAATCTTTTTCCTAATAAACTTTGGGATCCAAATTCCCATTGATTTTCCCTTTCTTTTCTTAAATAAAATCTTAATGAATTTTAATCATACTTTGACTTTCTTTTGCAAAATAACTAATTCAACCTCACAATTTCACAATCTTATGCCCTTGAGGCCTCTCTCTCTCATTCTTCAAATTCCAATTTTCAAACTTAAAATCAGCCAACAAAAACAAAAACATTTTTTGGAAGAGAACTACGATGGATTTGATATCTTAAAATTGTACGTAGGCAAGGAAACAATATTCCTTCAATTCAAATAAAATAAAAATTCAAACACTTTCTTCTCCCTCCAATTCTTGACTTAGTAAACTCTTAGGTGTAAATATCAATTTCCAAATAGCATTTAAAAATAAAGCGCGCGCGTAGAAAGTAAAGACGGTTCCTATAGGATACTATAGTCGTTATGGGTGCCTAACACCTTCCCGTAGCGAAAACAACTCCCGGACCTCGATTCTCAAGGGTTTTGCTTATTTTTTCCCTTCCCAAGAAAAAATGAGATATCAAAGGTTAAAAAGGTTCAAACGTAATCAATGTTTGACACCCGAAAACCAAGATAAAACATGCCTTCAGGAGCATCTAAGCTTCAATTTCGTTGATTTCTTTTGCTCTTTATTTGCTCATTCAGAACCTTTGTATGATATCAATTTTTAACTATGGTTCTGTACACTTGAACAAATATTAGCTAGTCCAATTTACAATTTTTAATACCTTGTTATCATCAAAACTCTTTAAGGTTCATTGTTTAACACATTTTGTTCCAACATATGTTATGTTGATCGAGATTGTGCCCATTTGACGGGTTGGAGATTTTATGTATTGATGTATTTGGAGTTTATGACATGTATAGTTTGGTGATTGATGACATCTTGTCATTACGTAATTTTAGATGTATTTTAGCACAAAAATGGAGTTCACAAGGAGACTTATGCAACAAAAGAGCAAAAAAACTGAAGAAAAAGCAAAGAATGAAAACGTATCACGATTTGGATGAAACGTGACACGATTTGAGAAGCGTCAGAAAGGTTTGGTTCGACATTTGAAAACGTGGCACGATTGGTAAAACATGCCACGATTTGGAGAAACCCTAATTTGTTTTCTTGCTCTACAAGATGAAAACGTGTCACGATTTACTTAAAACGTGACACGATTTGGGCGATATTCTGTGCCTATATATGCTGAAGTCTATTCCAAAAACAAGGGTTACGAATTCTAGAGAGCAAAGTGCAATTTTGTGACTGCAAGGAAGCCTAGGAGGACGATTTCTTCATCCTTCAACCACTTTGTGTATGTTTTATTACCTCTAATGATTATGTTATTTGTTAACACTATTATGAGTAGCTAAATCCATTAGAGGTTAGGTCTGAGATGATTCGTTGTAACCCTAATTGAGATATTATGTTGTGAAACTCTATTTATTGTGAATGATATTCTAGTCTTTATTCAATTCAATTGTTCTTAATGCTTTTTATATCCTGATCAAATATAAATATGATTTAGTGAGAATGAATGACTACTGACCATAACTTTCTACTTAGACCTATTGAATTGTTCTAACAAACATGGTTAGTCTAGGAATGGATAATCGTTTATTAGTGATATTAGGTTAACGTGCTTTAAACCTTCAAAGATTATTAGACCACCTAAGGGATTAGGGGTTGTAGTTTAAGAAGAGGGTCCTAACTCAAGGGATTGATTAGGACTATTTTGTTAACTATCGTGGGATTAGAAGATCATTCATACGAATAGGTGCAACATAGCAATTAGGGGAACATCGATGATTCGAAAGACCTAAACTCATCTCTCTCTTATTCTTGAAAACCAATTTATTTTCAGCAATTACTTTTATGCAATCAAACCAATCTACTGCCTAGTGGCAAATCAAAATAACCTTTATACATCCTAAAATACAACGTAGTTGAATTATTGAGATTAAAAACAGTCCTCGTGGGATCGATATTTTTACTACTTCGATAGTATTTGGTGCACTTGCCAAACATCTATCAAGTTTTTGGCGCCGTTGCCGGGGACTGTGGATTTATATCAACAAGGCAATTACGTTATAATTTAGGATTTCTGCAATTTAAATTTCTGTTTTTATTTTAAAATTTTCTGTTTCAGTATTCATTTGATTACTCTTTATCGTGCAGCGCTACTAAGGTATTTTGCTGTTTATGCGAGGTAAACAGAGCTCTGACGACTTAGAGTGCGATCCGGAAATTGAAAGAACTGCTAGAGCACTTCGGAAAGCTGTCCGGTTGCAAAGGTTGTCTCATTCCGTTCCACCGGGTGTTCGAGAACAGATACCGGAGCCAATCTTTACTGAATCTGAAACAATCTCTTCTCTTAGATCTACTATCATGGGAGAACCTGCACCAAGACCAAAGCTAGGAGACTATGGGTTAGCCACTCATCGCGGTCAACTGACCCACACTTTTCAACCTGCTAACCCAGTTACTTTCGACATCAAGACTACTGTTCTCAACGGTTTGAGGGACAGACAATTCGATGGCACCGAAGCCATGAGCCCACATGAACACTTAAGCCGCTTTCCTGAAACATGTGAGTTCTGCGTACAACCAGCCACTGTGACCGATGCACAGAAGAAACTAAGGCTGTTTCCTTTCACCTTGACGGGAAGAGCGAAAGATTGGTTGCTGACTATACCCAATGGGACTGTTCAAACTTGGGAGGAGCTAGAGCTTAAGTTCCTCGAGAAATATTTCCCTATGTCTAAGTATTGGGAAAAGAAAATGGAGATCTCTAACTTAAAGCAAGGGGAGAATGAATCATTGTATGATGCTTGAGAGCGATTCAACTTGCTTCTTAAAAGATGTCCAAACCACGAGTTCACCGAGAAACAATACCTCCAAATCTTCACTGAGGGGGTGACACCGAACACTAGAATGTTCTTAGATGCTTCCGCGGGAGGTAGTCTCAAGAGCAAAACTGATCATGAAGTCCAAGCTCTAATAGAAAACATGGCTGGCAATGAGTATCGTGCTGAAGCGAAAAAGAAAGAAAGAGGAGTGTTTGGGGTGAGTGAACAAACAGCTATTCTAGCCAACCAAGCAGCTATGAACAAACAAATTGAGGCTCTAACTAAGGAGTTTCAAGGGTTTACTTTGGCTCATAAGCAACAACAATTGGCTGCAATCAAGTGCGACTTATGTGGTGAAGAACATCCTAATGGTGAATGTGTTCCCGAAGGATCTAGTGAGGAAGCCAACTACATGGGAGGCTATCAAAGGCAAAATCAATACTACACTCCGGGCATCAACAAGCATCCCAACTTGAGCTACTCAAATAACAATGCTTTGAACTCTCAAATGCTTACTCCTCCACAACAACAAAGAAAGCCTTCAACTCTTGAGGAAACTATGATGAACTTTATGAAGATGACTCAAGGCAACTTTGAGGAGATGAAGAAGAGTCAAGAGGCTGAAATAAAGAACAACGAAGCCTCCAGGAAGATGCTTGAAACTCAACTTGGGCAATTAGCTAAGCAATTGGCTGAACAGAACAAAGGCGGATTCTCAGGTAATACTAAAGAAAATCCTAAGAACGAGTCTTGTAATGCTATAGAATTGAGGAGCAAAAAGGTTTTGACACCTTTAGTTCCAAAAGCTCCAAAGAAAAATGATGAAGTAGTAGTAGAGGTGGAAGAAGATGGCGAAGTTGAAAAAGAAATTGAAAATGGTGTAGTTGAAAAGGAGAATGATCAAGGAGTAGTTGAAAATGAAAAGAAGAAAAAAATAGAGGGAGATAAAAGTGAGAAATTGATAGATGAAGACTCAATCTTGAGGAAGTCAAAGAGCCAAATCTTGAAAGATGGAGATAAGCCACAAATTATTCCATCATATGTGAAGCTTCCCTACCCTCAACTAGAGAAGAAGAAAAAGAAGGAGGAAGGACAATTCAAGAAGTTTATGCAACTTATCTCACAACTTCAGGTGAATATTCCTTTCGGCGAAGCTCTTGATCAAATTGATGAAAGATTTGCTAACGGGAAGAAGAAAGTCTAAAGATGATGAAAACATTTCTCTTTCCGAGAATTGTAGCGCCATTCTTCAAAAGAAGCTACCACCTAAACTAAAAGATCCTGGTGCTTTTACTATCCCTCGTTCTATTGAGCCGGTAAATGTCGGAAGAGCTTTATATGATTTAGGGGCAAGCATCAACTTGATGCCCCTTTCAATGATGAAGAAGCTTGGATGTGGCGAGCCAAAGCCAACAAGAATGACCATTACTTTAGCTGATCGGTCAATCTCTTATCCTTTTGGTGTGCTTGAAGATGTGTTAGTGAAGGTGAATGATCTTGTATTTCCAGCAGACTTTGTGATCTTAGACATGGCTGAAGATGAAGATATGCCACTAATTTTAGGAAGACCCTTCCTTGCAACGGGTCGTGCCTTAATTGATGTTGAATGGGAGAGCTAATGCTGAGATTCCATAACGAGCAAGTGGTGTTCAATATCTTTGAAGCAATGAAACACCGAGAGGAAAATCCCAAGTGTTACCGAATTGATGTTGTTGAAGAAATAGTAAAAGACAACTCTCGTGAACCTCAACCACCACAACCTCTTGAAAGAGCAATTGTAAATTCTATAGAAAGTTGTGAGCCTGATGAAGATCTTGAGGTGAGTGATTGTGTCAAGCAACTTGAGGCAAGCAAGCAAGAGTTAGACCCGGTAAAAATTGAAAAATTAATCGGTAAAGACTATACCGTGGCATCTACTTTGAGTGGAGAAGAAGAGAAAAATCCAGAGTTAAAAGAACTACCTTCTCACTTGAAGTATGTTTTTCTCACTAAAGATGCCTCTAAGCCAGCAATCATCAGCAACACTTTGACACTTTTAGAAGAAGAGAAATTGATGAGGGTGTTGAGGGACAATCAAGGAGCTTTGGGGTGGAATATTTCTGATTTGAAGGGTATTAGTCCAGCTTATTGCATGCACAAAATACACATGGAGGCTGAATACAAACCCGTTGTTCAACCTCAAAGAAGGCTCAACCCAACAATGAAGGAAGTGGTGAAGAAAGAGGTGCTTAAGTTACTGGAAGCAGGAATGATTTACCCTATCTCTGATAGCTCATGGGTAAGTCCGGTTCACGTGGTACCGAAGAAAGGTGGAATGATGGTGGTGGCTAACGAAAAAAATGAATTAATACCCACCCGTACCGTCACTGGTTGGAGAATGTGTATAGACTACCGGAGGTTGAATACCGCAACAAGGAAGGATCACTTCCCGTTACCATTCATGGACCAAATGATTGAGAGGTTGGCTGGCCAAGCCTTTTATTGCTTTTTGGATGGGTATTCAGGGTACAATCAGATTGCGGTAGCTCCAGAAGATCAAGAGAAGACAGCCTTCACTTGTCCATTTGGTATATTTGCTTATAGGAGGATGCCCTTTGGGCTGTGTAATGCACCGACGACCTTTCAAAGGTGTATGCTCTCCATCTTCTCTGACATGATAGAGAAGAATATTTAGGTATTTATGGACGACTTTTCTGTGTTTGGTAAGTCTTTTGATCAATGCTTGTTTCACCTAGATGTTTTCCTTAAACGATGCACCGAAACTAACCTTGTCTTAAACTGGGAAAAATGTCACTTTATGGTGACCAAAGATATAGTTTTGGGGCATAAAATAAGTGCGAAGGGCATAGAGGTGGACCAAGCCAAAATAGAGGTTATAGATAAACTCCCTCCGCCTGTTAATGTTAAGGAAGTAAGAAATTTCTTGGGACATGCCGGTTTCTATCGGCGTTTCATAAAAGATTTTTCAAAAATTTCCAAGCCCCTCTGTAAACTCTTGGTCAAAGAAACTGAATTTAATTTTGATGATGAATGTTTAAATGCTTTTTCTTTGATTAAAAACAAGTTGGTAACTGCACCAATAATCATTGTACCCGATTGGGATTTACCATTTGAACTTATGTGTGATGCAAGTGATTATGATGTTGGTGCAGTCCTAGGCCAACGCAAGAACAAGTTTTTCCATGCAATTTACTATGCAAGCAAGGTTTTAAACGAGAATCAAATTAACTATTCCAGAACTGAAAAAGAGTTGCTTGCGGTAATTTTTGCATTGGAAAAGTTTCGTTCTTATCTAATAGGCTCCAAAGTCATTGTTTTTACAGATCATGCAGCTCTTAAATATCTCTTGACCAAAAGGGATTCGAAACCTCGGCTGTTGAGGTGGATCCTTTTGTTGCAAGAATTTGATCTTGAGATTCGTGACAAAAAGGGAGTAGAGAACGTAGTAGCTGATCACCTCTGAAGGCTGGAGAATGATGAGGTGACAAAGAAAGAGAAGGCCATTGAGGCCGAGTTTCCAAATGAACAGCTGCTTGCTGTTGGAGAAAGGCCTTGGTTTGCTGACATTGCGAAATTTAAGGCCGGTAACATAGTTCCTGATGATATGACCTATCCTCAGAGGAAAAAGTTCTTTAAAGATGTAAACCACTACGTGTGGGACGACCCTTATCTGTTTAAATTAGGCACTGACGGTTTGATGAGACGCTGTGTTGCAGGTCAGGAAGCTCATAGTATCATATGGCACTGCCATAGCTCAGCTTATGGGGGCCATCATAGTGGAGAAAGAACCGCAACGAAAATTTTGCAAAGTGGGTTCAGGTGGCCTACCCTTTTCAAAGATTGCCACGACTTTGTTGCACGGTGTGACAAATGCTAAAGGACAGGTAACATCTCTAAGAGGAATGAGATTCCCCTATCAGGAATCTTCGAAGTTGAACCATTTGATTGTTGGGGCATCGACTTTATGGGACCTTTCCCTTCCTCTTACTCTTTTCTTCATATTCTTGTCTGTGTTGATTATGTCACAAAATGGGTTGAAGCGATACCATGTGTTGCTAATGATGCCAAGACTGTTGTTAACTTCCTGCATAAGAACATTTTCACTAGGTTTGGAACACCTAGAGTCTTGATCAGTGATGGGGGGAAGCACTTCTGCAATAATTTACTCGAAAATGTGCTAAAAAAATATAACATAAGGCACAAAGTTGCAACTCCCTATCACCCACAAACAAGTGGTCAAACAGAGGTTTCAAACCGTCAGCTGAAACAAATCTTAGAGAAAACAGTTGCGTCAAATAGGAAGGATTGGTCTAAAAAATTAGACGACGCACTGTGGGCATATAGGACTGCCTTTAAGACTCATCTAAGGCTCTCACCCTATCAGTTAGTCTATGGAAAGGCATGTTATCTTCCAGTTGAGCTAGAGCATAAGGCATACTGGGCCATTAAGGCCTTAAATTTTGATCAAGAAGCCGCTGGTAAGAAAAGACTCTTGAAACTTAATGAACTTGAGGAGATGAGGCTTAGAGCATATGAAAATGCGCTCATTTATAAAGCCAGGACTAAAAGGTATCATGACAAAAACTTAGTGTCTACGGATATTAACTGTGGGCAACTAGTTTTGTTGTATAATTCCAGGTTAAAGCTGTTTCCTGGGAAGCTCAAGTCAAAGTGGTCGGGACCGTTCTTGGTGAAAAGTGTGTCACCACATGGAGCTGTTGAATTGATGACACCTGAAGGTGACCGAAGTTTCAAGGTGAATGGGCAAAGAGTTAAGCCATATCTGGGTGGCGACCTACCGAAAGCAAGGGTATAGCTTATTTTGAATGATCCTTAGGGGTCATCAGAAGTCAAGCTAGTGACGGTAAAGAAGCGCTTGGTGGGAGGCAATCCACATTTAGATTTCAGGTAGTATTTCTTTTTTCTTTTTATTATTTTTATTGTTTTCAAATATTCAAAAATACAAAAAGTTTTTAGCTGAAACAGACAGAGGAAGAAAAATTTTTCATGACCTGTACTGTGCAAACCGTGACACGTTTTGGGCAAAACGTGACACGATTTACCTGCCCTCTGAAGCTCTTCAGAATTTTTCTAAGTTAAAATTGGGTGTCATTCGACATTGCTTAAAATGTGTCACGATACTGCAATCGTGACACGATTTTACTACCCAAAAATTTTTCTAAGTCTCAAAAGTGGTGCATTTCGACAATTGGAAATCGTGACACGTTGGCCAAAACGTGACACGATTTCTGGGCAAGAAATTTTTCAAAAATGAGCAATCGTGACACGTTTTGCCCAAACGTGACACGATTTTGCCCAAACGTGACACGATTTTGGTGGTTTTCAAATTCTGACCGTTACAAAACCCAATCATGACACGTTTTTGGCCAAACGTGACACGATTTTCCCAGCCTATAAATAAACCCAACACGATTTTCATTCCATTCACTTCCAAAAGTAGCCAAACTCTGCCAAAATTTTCCCAGAACCCTAACCTACGATTTTCTAACCCTTTTCTACCAAAAATCTTCATCTTTTCATCTTCCAATCACCAAACCACCACCATAAACCTTCATCATCACCCACAAATAACCCTAATATCCATTTTTTCTCTAAACCCTAACCCTAATATCCATTTTTTCTCCAAACCCTAACCCTAACCATGGTGGAAACAAGGAACAAAGGCAAGTCCCAAGCCACACCCCAACCATCCAAAAAGGCCAAGATAGCCCCCAAACGCAAACAAATTGTCAAACCTAGCCCTAACACCGCCCCACCACCATCCGTTAACCACCGGTTTTATAACAACGCTGCCCGAGACCGTTTCAAAGATATCCGTGGCTTTAGAGTGATCCCAGAGAGAGGTTTTGATTTCACCAAACTCATCTCCAACCCCGAGTTCCATCAAGTGATCACTGAGAGAGGGTGGGAGTCCCTTGTTAGTATGATTTTCGAGCAGGCCAACAAAACTATTGGGATAGAATTATATTCCAATGCTAGGTATATGGGGAGGAAGTATGTGTCCTATGTGAGGGGGAAGGAGATTGACTATAGCCCGGAGAGGATAAATCAATTGCTGGAGATTGTGCCACCATAGGTGTGTGATGCTAAGAGGAGGTTGGAGGAGTGCAAGAACTGGAATGATGATAGGTGGGAGGAATTGCTTTTGCCGATATGTGTTGAAGGTGCTAAGTGGCATGGAGGGTCACACATGCTGTTAAGGGCTGATTTCAAGCCCCATGCAAAGGCGTGGGCATCTTTTGTGGCGCAAACTATTGAAGGCACCTCTTGTACTTCAGAGATTCCGCTGCCCCGCGTACTTACCTTGTCTGCTATTCTTGATGGTGCACCCATCAATGTTGGTGAGTTAATTGCCAACAATATTTATATGTTTGCTTCAGGTACCAAGAAGGCACTTCCTCACTTGAGCCTTATCAATTGGCTTTGTGAGGAAGCGGAGTGCGACTTGTTTGGTAATGATTTGAGTGCAGCTATGATGAAGCCCATAACAGGTACTTATATGGATGGCTTTGTCAAGGATTATCATGACCGCATGCATGCTATCATGGTTGCCGAGGCAGCAGCAGCAGGACAGCCATAACAGCCACCACCACATCAGCCACAGCCACCACCTCAGAGTCAGACTTTTGCTGGAGAGGGGAGCAGTCAGCAGGGTACCTATGCACCCATTCATCCTATGATGCTGGACTATATGTTCGGCCATGCCAACTGGATGAATGAGGTGTCAGATCAGGAGTACTGGAACCGTCCGAGGTTTGGTCAGGAGTTCACTGAGGCGGTCTGCCTCAACAGAAGGAAGATGACAGGTTCTTTTGAGCGCTTTGATGGGTCCGAGGAGGCTATGGACCATTACTTTGATGTCACCAGAGGTCGAGCTCAGGCTAGAGAGCAGAAGATCAGAGCTGACTTTGCTGCTGGTGGCGCCCAGTCTAGATATCACTTTGGGGAGGACACCTATGAGGAGGAGAACCCCAGCACATGGATTCCGGAGGATCAGATGCAGGATTGAGTGGGCTACCGATGGCCCACCTTTTATTATTTTTCTGTTTTAATTTCAGCACTTTGGTTTTGTAACTTTAACTATTATGTTCGGACAATTTTATTTGCTTTTGGTTAAGTTTAACTCGGTTTCACCCCCCGTTTATGTAATTATTCCTGCACTTGTTTATTATTGATGAATTTGCTTGTTTACTTGACTTTTTCCAGTTTAGTAACAAATGTTTGTTCAAGTGGTATTCCAAAAGTTCAAAAGGAGGAGTGACTTGGTTTTCAAAGGCGAAGTGTACGGCAGTAAAGATAGGTAGTCACAACTCCCAGAAATCTCAGCCATAAGGTTCATTGCCAAATTTTGTTTTTCAATTTACACATATATTAGAATATTCCATGCATTTACATTTCTAGAACTTGCATTGTTTCTCTACTGTTGATTGATCTTTGTCATTAGCACACTGAGGCAAAAGTGCTTGGTCCTGTGAGCCTTTTGAAAGCCTACCCTGATTATAATTGTTATGTTTTATCCTTTTCTTAGCCACTTTGAGCCTGTAGGATTAGAACTTGTTGTTCGGTGACAAACTACATTAAAAACTTAGAGACTTTTAGGACTTGTCCCATATTGCTTTTCTGAGTTAGGCATTGTAGAATGTTGCTAATAATTAAGTTTGGGGTTGCTATTGTAGAATGTCATGCAAAATGCAAAAATACACTCAAAAATTGGTGTATGAAAAAAAATGAATGAATGAAAAGGAATGATGAAAAAGGGACCAAACTTTGAATATCCGAGTAACTTCACACTCGATTGTCCCTAATGTTATAAATATTCTCTAGTACCTTTGCATTAATTGTTGTTCTATAAGGTGAATGAATGAAGGATTGAATTTTGTGCTTTAATTTCCGTAGGAGTGCCTAACTCAAATTTTGTGTAGCCTACTTATCCAAATATTATCCCACCTTCACCTAAGCCCCGTTACAACCCTTAAAGACCTCAAAGTATGCATTGACATTGATTTTGATTGACGTTTAGAAACTTTTCAAGCGTATGGTAATATGTAGATTGCATGTCGACTGTGTATGAACCCTTTTCAATTAGTTGCGTGGAGTTGTGAATTGGTGGATGCGTACAAGTCAAACTAGCTCATCTTTAGCTAGTAAGGTGTTGAACTTTTGGGTACTACTGCTTGATCAGGTAATTGTTATTTTACTGTCGATTGTCAGCTTTGCAAGTAAATTCCTTGAGGACAAAGAATGGTTTAAGTTTGGGGTTGTGATGACATCTTGTCATTACGTAATTTTAGATGTATTTTAGCACAAAAATGGAGTTCACAAGGAGACTTATGCAGCAAAAGAGCAGAAAAACTGAAGAAAAAGCAAAGAATGAAAACGTATCACGATTTGGATGAAACGTGACACGATTTGAGAAGCGTCATAAAGGTTTGGTTCGACATTTGAAAACGTGGCACGATTGGTAAAACGTGCCACGATTTGGAGAAACCCTAATTTGTTTTCTTGCTCTACAAGATGAAAACGTGTCACGATTTACTTAAAACGTGACACGATTTGGGCGATATTCTGTGCCTATTTATGCTGAACTCTATTCCAAAAACAAGGGTTACGAATTCTAGAGAGCAAAGTGCGATTTTGTGACTGCAAGGAAGCCTAGGAGGACGATTTCTTCATCCTTCAACCACTTTGTGTATGTTTTATTACCTCTAATGATTATGTTATTTGTAAACACTATTATGAGTAGCTAAATCCATTAGAGGTTAGGTCTGAGATGATTCGTTGTAACCCTAATTGAGATATTATGTTGTGAAACTCTATTTATTGTGAATGATATTCTAGTCTTTATTCAATTCAATTGTTCTTAATGCTTTTTATATCCTGATCAAATATAAATATGATTTAGTGAGAATGAATGACTACTGACCATAACTTTCTACTTAGACCTATTGAATTGTTCTAATAAACATGGTTAGTCTAGGAATGGATAATCCTTTATTAGTGATATTAGGTTAACGTGCTTTAAACCTTCAAAGATTATTAGACCACCTAAGGGATTAGGGGCTGTAGTTTAAGAAGAGGGTCCTAACTCAAGGGATTGATTAGGACTATTTTGTTAACTATCGTGGGATTAGAAGATCATTCATACGAATAGGTGCAACATAGCAATTAGGGGAACATCGATGATTCGAAAGACCTAAACTCATCTCTCTCTTATTCTTAAAAACCAATTTATTTTCAGCAATTACTTTTATGCAATCAAACCAATCTACTGCCTAGTGGCAAATCAAAATAACCTTTATACATCCTAAAATACAACGTAGTTGAATTATTGAGATTAAAAACAGTCCTCGTGGGATCGATATTTTTACTACTTCGATAGTATTTGGTGCACTTGCCAAACATCTATCAGTGATGTATGAATTATATCCGTTGCGTAGTTGGTTGAATATTTATGCATGTTATATTTGTGAAAGATTTTTGGTAACGTGACGTCTATTTCTTGAATAAATGTTTTATTCGCGTGTATTATCGTTTTAATAGAAATAGGGCGTTACAGTCTACTTCTTCATTACCCATAGATTAATAATTGCAAATAATTTAAGTAATAATATCACATTACTAACCACTAATAATAATAAATACTATTAAATGAGGGATGCTATGTGCACTCTCTCTCACACTCTCTCTTAAACACTCCCTCAATCATTGGTCCACGTCATCAATTTTTTAAAACTAAATACCTGTTAACATGTTATGCTGGTTTAGGCTCACTAAACATCATGTTCTTCTTCAAGTACAGATATGACCTTTGAGAATTGCCAAAACAACCACATCCCAGCAAGCCAAACACGTATTACTCTCGAATGAAAAATGTGTTCTTTGTCTATTTAAAAATCTTCTTCAAGTACAG
This sequence comes from Medicago sativa, assembly GCF_051527215.1. Taxonomy (NCBI): domain Eukaryota; kingdom Viridiplantae; phylum Streptophyta; class Magnoliopsida; order Fabales; family Fabaceae; genus Medicago; species Medicago sativa. The sequence continues at coordinate 30,027,571 of NC_140755.1, read as the reverse complement.
ATCTGACCTTCAAGTAAAAAAAATGGGATCTTTGGTTTTCTAAAAAATTATTATGTCTCTATTTCTTCATCTTTATCTCATCTGAAAAAAAAAAAAACAATCTCACGGTGAACCAGATGAAATTTGCTTGAATCTGACTTCTTCATCCATATTACGTGTTACTCAACATCAACCCTATAACAATTTTTCAATGATTCAGGTGCTTTCTTCACATCAACGGTTCAAATGATTGAGTTGTAGTGCAAAGGCTCAATTCTTTTCTTCCATGGGTTTTTGACGAGCTTGATGAAGACAAAGGGGGTTTGAGAAAAGCCAAGTCTAGAAACGTAAAGCTAATTAAATGGGCCTTTTTATTTTAAATTAAATTAAAATAATAAATTGATACTAATCTAGCCGGTTGCCTGTTTCAAACCATTCCTCTAATAATAATTTGGATCAATAGGAGAGAAAGTATCCAATAACGACTGTGTAAGCGATGGTGCTTAGCATTCCTCTTTTAAAATTAATATGAATTAACCATTCTCAACGCAATTAACATTTCAAAGGCACTTTGACCTATAGTTTGCGCCTCTACGGCCAATCATATATTTACCAAAGGGTTTATTTTGAAAGGATATTTACCACGGGTTTGTTGCTGGTTGAAAAATAAAAATGAATTTTTTTTGAACATATCTTAAAAATATAAAAGAAGAGCAGTTCTGCAGGCAAAATCTGCAAAAACCCTAAGCAAATTCTTCCCAATTTAACTAGCAACTTGTGTGGAGGGAAAATCCTAGGGTTTAAATTGGACAAATTACTTTGCTGTCCTTGAGGTCATGTGCAATTGCCTTGGGAACCAAGTAGCTTGTGGGTGAAGGAAATCTGCATGGAGAATTGAGCTCACGTTTCCCAGGCTTAGTGTAATGATGGTTGTTCCTTTTCACCATACACTTGGCTGAGGATTTGCATTAAGCATTTGAAATGAACGCATGTGATGGCCTCAATTAACTAATGAGCATTTAACCATACACTTGGCTGATAATTTGATTTGTAAGCTTGAGATGAAGCCATGAGAATAGCCATTTCTTCTTTCTATATAAATGAAGCTCATGCCTTCGCAAACCACAACACATAAACAACATTTCATTTTCTGCAACCAAAGTAAACAATGGAAAATTTTGGGAACTTCACAATGTATGCCAAGGATCGTGAGGCTGCTGGTGCTATATGTTTGATGAAAGGTGCACCTTAAGAACTTTATTTGTTGAATGCTTGATGTTTGATTCATAATCTGAGTTTTCTTAACCTGCACCTATTTGTAATTGTGAAGCTATTTTATCTTTTTGATAGTGTGTAAAGTTGTTGTTCAATTTCTTATATATGTGTTTCTTTATCCCATCAAAGGTGTGAATGCAGAATCTCAAACAGGAAGTGGTTTGTGTTTGTTGTTCTTTGGATTGATGTAGTTCTTTAAGTATGTGCTATGTGCTACTTTGATTTTGTTCATTTGTTGTGTGTTTACTTGACATCATGTTTGGTTTAAACATAATATGTGTATGAAGAATAATAAAAGAATAGGTCTGGGATACTACATGGTAAACATGTCATGATTTAATCTTAGTTTCTTATCTGTTGGTGTTATTAAGATGCTCATGCATGTAAAGACTTTAACATCTGTTTGGAGTAGTCATGGGTTTGCATGATTATTCTTTAAACCATGGCAGGAAATTAATTCATGATCATTTGATATTTGTGCAGCATAAGGGAAGGCTGCCTGCTTGCTTTGCAAGATGTTTTAGTTTGCAAGTTGGTCCATATGTCATGCTGCGTGATCATAACTACAATGAGATTGAGATTGCCATTGAAAAAAAGAACGGGAAAGTCTATTTTGCTGATGGATGGTCATTTTTGAAGAACTTTTATGGCATATTAGCTGGTGGTTGAGTCACAATCATCTTTGCAAATTGACACCTCTTTCTGATTGAAGTCAGGAATCTCTTTGGAGATGAATTGGAATATCCTCGCCTGAATCCTCCCCTCAAAATGATGTTGGAGACTCAAAGTGCCAAGGACTATAGAAAGTCCTTTGTTAGATATGGTTTGAATGCTCTTTTCCTTCCCACTGTTTTCTGTCACACAATGGTTAAGCAGTTGACGTCTGATGATGTTTCTTCTGGAGTGTTGGTGAGTTGCACACTTTTTTTATATAAACTTGCTTGCTTATGATAACTGATTAGATGTCTAACTTATTCGTGTTTTTCCCGTGTATTCAGAAGCTGAATTGGCTAGGTTACTGTCAATCTGCATTTCCTGCCGAGCCAACCGAGACAACTCTCATTGATTATCTTGGTTATCCTTGGAAATTGATGATGGAGTTTGGTCGCGATGGAGATATGACATGTCTATTTTCTGGTGAATGGAAAGGTGTGTGCGTTGCGCGTCTCCTGGTTGAAGGATCAAGTGTCAAGTTTGGTGTCACAGAATCCACCAACAATAAGGTTATGTACCTGTGTCCACCTCAGATGTTGGTCTTGAAGACCAGGTTACCACCATCTGCTAATGCCGGTGAAAATGGTGCGTCCTAACGATTCGAACAGTATTTCTGGAAGAATTAGTCTATTATCATGTTGGTCTGTCTTCCCATTGGGAAAATGTGGTCGTCTTTGTAAGATCATCAATGTTACATGATGTGTTTCTATTTTGGTATTAGTTGTACTACTAAAGCTACATGTGTACATTTCAGTGTCTTTGTTGCTTGGTCTTTATATATTGAATCAATTATGAAGTTGCTTTTTATAAGGCAACTTAGTATTTAAGTTCTGATGTTGTACTCTTAATGTTGTGTGTGCTATGTATGTTCACTGTTAATGAAGATTGTGGTTTTGTTTGTTGTGATATGACTGTGTGTGTATCAATCTTATTGCCTCTATTCCTAGGCCATGAGATAGTTTCATGAGGATATCTTAAGTTGTGAATAAGTATTGTATACTGTCATGCAATTGTTGCTAACAATTGCGTATTAAACTTATGCCCAAAATGATATATGGCTTCTATTTATATTATGTGTGGTTAATTCTGAAAAAATGAAAAACTATGGAGATAAAATGATGATATCCCATTGTAGATAATAAAAGGGGTCACATTTACCATACATCTGCATATTGGTGATATCGTATATATTGTCCCTTTTAGTGAATATTTTTCAAACTGCAACAACCTCAATGCTAGCAGTCAGGGCTTAGGTTTTTTATTGTATGCATGATCATTCAACAAACTTGGCCATATTATCTATAATTCTAATATATACTGAAGTATAATGCCATTTAAGAAAAATCCCATAATGCAAGCATGTTTTTTCATGATATGCGCATCTGTTTTTTTTTTTTTTTTTGGTGAAAGATATCCATTTGGTATGGTACTTCACTTATCAATGAGCATGATTTTTCTATGATGCATTTTCAAACGTGCAGATAAATCCTTTTGAGATTGGTTTTGTGGTAAGATTTGTTGCAAATGATTTCATTACTTGATGCACTCAATGTAACCCATGCTTGTGCCAAATGTTGGCCATTTAAGTGTGCATGAGATATTGTCCTTTATCAATGGAATGTAATTGGTTGTCTATTGGTTGGAGTGGAGTGTTGCATCAAATATAAGCTCGAGTTCCGTGTTTAGCTGTCATCTGCCACCCAAATTCACTCATCTCACAAGTTAACTCCAAGTTGTAGGCCTATTGTTTTCATTTAAGCCTAAGGAATGATTTGGTATGCTAGGAAAGTGGTTCTAGAGCCTTTTTGTGATAGCCATTCTGCATACCTACACATGTCATTAATATATTCCAGACAAGTGTTTAAATGATGTATGTTTAGTGGTAATCAGGATTTGTTTTCCGAAGCAGAGATAATAATCATTCATTAAGTAGAGTTATAGTTAATGATAGCTCTATTTGATTAATGTATCTTCGTATGATATGGTAAACCTTGATCAATGCTAAGTTTGTGATTGTTTTTTCGTCTAAAGTCCGGTCATTTTAGAAGTATTTTCTAATTATAGTTGAATTTGATGCAACATAGCACTTATGCACTTACTGTGATATGACTGTGTGATAGATTAAGTGCTTAGTTAAAGTCCAATTCACTGTATGTTGTATTTTTATAAACCTGTGTATGAGTGAGCCAAGGATTATTTGCAAAGTACGATGAATATCATATGACTGTTTTGTTATGGTGATAGTATGCCTTGATAACGTGACACTGATTTTTTTTGGATTTATCCGATTTTTTTTCACAACGACTGTGTATAACCGGCACGGCAAATCTGGTGCAGAGATCATAATAAAAAATTCTCCTATATACTTGAAAAATCCACAACTTCTAAGTACTATATACGCAAAAAGAAAGAAATTGGCAACTGTGATAGGAATAGGCCACCCGTGGCTCCCTTCAGCACGTATTAACCGTTTCTGCTATATGCTTTTCGACAGCAGGGTTAACTCAGCTGTCAACGCCGCTTATCTCTCCCTCGACCAATAAACGCTAACAGAAACTAAATCACTGATGCACCAAACACTCATTTCGGTTACGATCCCATTTGTATAACTGACAATCCGGAAAATTCGATTGATTAAATGTGCATTCATCTCGATCAATAAGGTATTTTTTCTACCATGGTGTCACTTTATGGTTATGCATTCTATTTACCTCAGCATTCATCAAACATCACATTGTTAATATTTTGATCCGTATTAGTCTCGCACAAGAATTAACATAACTTATTCTTCTATATCCATACAGACATCAGGTATAACTCAGATGTCGACGCTCCATATCACAACACTCGGCATATCAATGCAACCAGAAGCTACGACAATGAGCAGGAACACTCCTTTTGGTTTCAATACCATCCGGTATAGCTGAGAATCCGAAAAATTCTATTGATCGAATGTGTATTCGTTTCAATATTTGAGTTATTTTTTCAAGGTTAGGTTCTCTTCTGCTATGGTGTTAATTTATGGATATGCTCTCCATTTTCTCGAACATAAGGCAAACATCGCATTGCTAATATTTTGATCCTTATCGATATCGCGCAAGAATGAGCCAACCAAATTTCGTGTTAGAAATATACTCCAAGATAATTCCTGTTCATATGGATACGAGCACATCAAATATATTTGGACTGCAACCATTGATTCCTTGAAATACATCTCAAATTAATTTTTTTGCAAAGGAAACAACCATTTTTTTATAATGACAGCTGCTGTTTCATCGTATCAGATATCAAAGATTTTGAAAGTAGACCGTTTAAGGAAAAACTAAAGAATGCACTGAGATTATCTTATAGTCATGAGATATCTTTCATAAATAATGAAGGTAATCTAAACAAGGCACTAAATTTCTTCAATTTTGCTATAATGATGGCAGTGTTTTAATTTTACAAGTCAAGATATAAGTCAAATTAATCAAAGAAGCTGCATTTTAATCTACTAATACAATCTTTGTGCAATCTTGGAGAAGAAAAATATTTATTTTCGTTTGAATGTCTCAAGTTGTGGATATCAAGGATGGCTTCAAGAATGCTTTCTCTTGTGTGTTGGTCAAGCAACCGATAACCTCTAATGCATATAACTTGCACTTTTGGATATAAGATTTTTGGTCATCATTGCTATTGCCAAATGTAACAAAGTGCATTGGTATGTGCATTTCTTCATGATTATCATCATTGCATTCTACATGAACACGTTTCTCTAAATGGAAGGCTTGAATACTCTTATAGTAAAGCTTCTATATTACTTGGCAGGAAATCATTGGCAATGCATACAAGCTGAAACACATTATAACTAATCCTTTCTATCTATAAATACTGTGTTCCCAGTTTTCATGAAATCCACCAAGTTTTGATTCATCTATTGTTAAGTTTTTGAATCTCAGATAAGATGGCTAAGGATAAGATGGCTAAGAGAGGTAATCAACTCTATCTTATATGTGTTGAAAGAAAACGCTCATTTCTACAAACATTACACATGATTTGCAATTTTTCATGAATGTAAAGTAATAATGCATGTTTATGTTTATGTTTTAGCTGTGGCTCCAAAGATGACTCATGTGGAAGGAATTAAGTGTGGGAATATTGATCTGGAATTGACGGCTAGAGTAATTCACCTATGGAGTGTTCCTGACCATACGAATCCAGCCAAGGAGGGAAGTCTGCACATGCTCTTGCTCGATGAAAAGGTAGTTCTTTCATGCTTATCTCATTTCTTTTTTTGAAGAAGCTAAATTAGCCCACCCAAATTAGCACCGGTGTTATTAGTTTTTTTTGGTCAATCTCATAATGTAGCATTTTAATGGAAAAGAAGATGTGTCGAAGCTTTTCCTGAAAGTGATCAGTCAGTTGGAACTACTACACGTTATACAAGAGGGATTTTTATTCAATTTGAGCATCATCAAGTTTGAGGTTAGTACAATGGTTATAAGATTCGACACATCTGGGCAGTTACAGATTTTAGGAAATTGGTATCAACAAACCGTTAAGAATTGTATTGTTTCACTGGGCATTGTGACCATTCTAACAGTTGCCACCATTTCAAAATCTGCCTTTAAACAGATAGGTCGAAATTGTCGTAGTTTCATTCTCATTCCTATTTGCATCTTCATCGATTAGAGATTACGATGAATAACATTGATAATGATGAGGGGAATTTGTCCCAGGCTTCTGTAGTTTTTCATTGTAGTGATGCAAATAGGCCTCATGTTTCAAGCTTATTGGTTCGAATCAGAGAAATACTGGATCGTGATTTTGATGCCATCACATACGATGAATCAAATATCGACAATTTGCTTCAACTAATTGTTGAAGTTGCGGTCTGGAAACATCTTCTTACTGATGTTGAATTCGGTTTTTTTATTGCTCTGAGGTTTTTTGTTGATAACTTTTCTTCTGACATGAAACATATTGACAATGCTCTTGCAACTCTCACAGCAGTACAACAGGAATGTGATGTCACAAGAGATGATTTCAATGATGCAGATAATCAATGTACTGTGAATGCCAATGCTATTAAGTAACTTTCAATTGCATAAAAATATGCAGATATCTACATCAATGATTTTGGGGACAAGTTTCACAGAGTACAAGAAAAGAGAACGACATTGAAAGAGAGACTGAGGAATTAATGAACACATATAATGAAGTGTTTGCAAAAATCATGGCAGTGCAGAATAGAAGAACAAATCTTCGGTCTAAATTGGTGAAGGCACGGAGGGATTATGATCAAACTCTTCAAAAAAAAGTCAAAATTGATTGAAGCATGGTCAAATTTAAAATCATTCATCCATATGTAATTTCATCAGTTCTTCATACTGTAGTCCCTGCCTTAACCATGGCCTTTATGATATTCAATAGATATCCCATTTCAATTGTCTCCTCTATTATTGTAATTTTGTGCTCGAAGTTTTAATCTTGGTTGTAATTTGAACTGCTAAGTTATATTATAATTTGATGCTCAATTTTGACGTTGTTGGCAGTTTTCTATACAGTTTCAATTAAGATCATATATTAATTCTGAAATAATTATATGTTTTTCGTTAGAGTTTATATGGGTTTTGTTAGAATAGTGTTTATATGTCGTTTGTATAAGCGTATTCATTTGATATGCTTGGACAGTAAGTTAGCACTATGAATGAGTGAGAATATTGCCATGTAGATACGCTATCTGCAGTTCTGCACAATACTTTCGAGTAATGGTGATATGCACTTTGAGTTTGTAAGTACTGTCTGTCGTAATCAATTACCCTTGCACAGGTTTTACTTGCTCTCTATGTTATCTACGAAGAGATGTAGTGTTGGTGACGATTTCATGGAATTGGTCGCGATATATAGGAGCCAAATTTCCCAAGAGATGATCGCCATGTATGAGTGCATAGATGTGAGCCAAGTTCCCTAAATTAACAAGACTACCGGTTGAGACTAAAACTGCAATTAGAGTCCATGTTTGATTCAATAATTAAGGCCTATCAGATAGAATCAAAATTCTCTGCATAATACTCTTGAAATTAATAATGAATTGTCTTGGTTGTATGTGATGTCTGTGTATAAATTCAATACCATGCTTCATCGCTATAACTCCACAGATATATTTGTTTCCCCAATGAAATATACCTGTATTTATAACCTTGGTCTAAATATACCTGTATTTATAAGTTTGGCTGATAATCATATATACTATTTCAATTTAAGAAGATTTTAATAGAAATGCTAATCATATATATAGAAAAAATTAAAAAAAGTTTGTTAATACGTACGGATCAAAAGTCCACAGTGACTTCAAGAAAAGGGTTATGAATATTGTTAACTGATGTGGAAGACGAAAATACAGATGTTATATCTAATGTAGTTTACAAAAAAGTGTTCCAAAATATTCGTTACTTAATATTATTACTACCCGTGTGATCTTGCAATGAAGTTTAAATTATAATATAGTTCACATTATTTTAGTTTATTTTCATCTGATGTTGCAGTTCTAAATTGCTAATATATTGTGCTCATTATTGACCCGTGCGAATGTTAACAGTTACTATCATAGGACTAATGAAGTTTTTTCGTATTGCTTGCTTCAGCTATTTTACAGAAACTTCCGAATTTCAAAGGTCGGTCACCAGATATTCCAATACTCCGTCTATGTTCTCACGCGTTACCATGCCTTTTCCCATGTTGTGTTTACTTTTGTTTGTGTCTTACAAAATCTTTGGCGGCGCCTCATTTTCCACGCTGATGAATAAACCTCACGTGTGATTGATTGAGTGTATTTCTATATATCCACGTAATACTTAAAAAATGTGAATTCTATCTATTAAGCTATTTGACCACAAAAAAAACTAACATGATAGTTTGTATTATAATTTCTTGTGTTGTTTTTGAAATTAGCTTCATGAGAAGATGTAAAAACAATTTTCATTAATTATTTGTTATGGAGAAAATGAGAGGGAGAACAAATTAAATACACTTTGAATTTAATTTCACTTTGAAAAAGATGATTTTTTAAAATAATAAAATGATTTTTTTATCTTTTTTTTTTATAATTTGGGACAAAGAAAATGATTTTTTTTACATATAATTTGAGACAGATGAAGCCAAAGATTAATAATTTTATTTTTGTGGTGGCTAAGTTTGAACCCCGAACTATGCATATTTTATGCATTGTCCATACTAACTGAACTAAGCTCACGAAGACAAAGATTAATAATTTTTTTTTGGTGTTGACAAAGATTAATAATATGATATAAGATGTTTTTTTGTAAGAATATCATAAAATGTTGATTTGTCTTTGATGAATATTTTTAAAATATAAAATTTCAATAAAATTCTAATAATTGATTAAAGATATTAGAAATAAAAAATATGTATCGATAGTGACACCGTCAACTATATCATTTAATATGAGATGGAAGAAGTACTACTCCCTCCGGTCCTTATTATAAGAAACAATTGACTTTTTTCGTTTATTGTATAAGTGATGTATCTAGTCTATATTTACAATAAGATACATTAATTATTCTATGAAACTAAAAAGTCAATTTTTTCTTATAGTATTACTTTAAAAAGTTTCCAGAATTTTCCAAGATGGTACGTTTTCTTTGACAATTTCGGTACTATAGTTTGGTCGTACAAACTAAATTTTTTTTTTTTTTGAAATAGATACAAAATAATTAATTGGTCAAGTCACGTCACGCGCATTTCATCTTTATATATACTTTTCCCAAATTTGTATTCTCCATTTTAGCATCTTCTCTTTTACATCTTTACTTTAAATTCTTATCTTTTTCTTCTTTACTTTTTTCTTTTTTTGAATAAACCTTTACTTTAAATTCTTATATGATGCAAAAAAATTAATTTGGCTGCTTTTTTCTTTTTACTCAATTTATTTGATTGCTACAACTACATCTATATATACGTGCATGCCTCAGAAAATTTTAGATCATAAAAATAAATTTGTATGTTATTTGTGATGTTATGGACAAGGTAAGCCAATATGAGCGCGTGTTCAACCGTTTTGATGAAAATGGAGATGGTAAGATATCGCCGGCTGAGCTGCAGCAATGTGTTGAGGCGGTCGGTGATGAGAAGTTATCGGCGGAGGATGTAGAGGCGGCCGTGGCAGTTTTGGACTCGGATGGTGATGGATTGTTGGGGTTTGATGATTTTGTAAAGTTTGTGGAGGGAGCAAAAGAGGAAGAAAAAGTGAATGACTTAAAAGAGGCTTTTAAGTTGTATGAGATGGATGGAAGTGGTTGCATAACACCTAGGAGTCTTAAAAGAATGCTTAGCAGGTTAGGTGATTCTAGAAGTATAGATGAGTGTCAACTTATGATCTCTAAGTTTGATCTTGATGGGGATGGGAAAATCAGTTTTGATGAATTTAAGGTCATGATGTTGTAATTCAGTGTTTGTTCCTATTCTTTGAATTATTGATACACTTTTTTCTTTAGTTGTTTTGCATTCTTATAGGCACAAAGTATGTGAAAAATTTACAGTCGGCAACACCTAGATAGAAGATATACAATGGACCAGTAGTTAAAATTCGTTTGAAATACTACCAACATTGAGTCGGCTTTTAATTGTAGAAGTTTATATTCTTTGATATCATTTTTGACAAAATTTAGAAAGAAAAAAAAACAAGATTAACTCAAAACTCAAACAATTTTTTTTTTTTAAAAGACCATGAACCGTCATAATATTCCTAAGGGCGTAGAAGACCTCCAGAAAGGCTCTAAGACCTCCAGAAAGGCTCTAAGATCTCCAGAAGGGCTCAGGAGCCCTCCAGAAGGGCTCCTGAGGCCCAGGCACGCCCATCTTGAAGCACCGCCCTTCTGGGCTTCTAGAAACCGCCTAAAACCGCCTAAAATACGTAAATGCCCCCTGTTGCTTGGGAACCAAGCAACCAAAACCCAAGCACATAGCAGGCTATAAATACCACCCTTGAGAGCATCCTCAAGACATCCAATCATCAGTCTAAACCCTAGCATACGATTCTTAATCCTAGAATCCCTTACCGTACTTTTTGCAAGTACAGTTGGCGCCGTCTGTGGGAAAAGGTAAAACTAGCCTTGACCACGTTTTCTGGATCGCAAATCACGATTCTGGAACCCTCGAACTAAACTTCCAAATCGTAAGCCTCTTTTGACTTGGAAACCCCAACCCTTTTTTTATTCAAACCAACCTAGGTCGCACCCTACGTACGATCTAGAGAAAAGCCTCTCATCATGGCCACACTGGAAGAGTTGGAGTCCCTGCGAACCCAGCTCGCTCAACTCAAGGAGCATAACGAGGCCCTTCAGGGCTCGATGGAAACCTTACAGCAAAAGCAACTAGAGGAGAAAGATGAATCCAACCACGGTGAGATGGATGACCCGGAGCCAGAGCCCTCGTCCACCGAAATCTAGGGAGTGCCGGTACCAGAGAACTTCAAGCCCCCTCATCTCTCCGTTTTCGACGGAAAGAGCGACCCCATGGAGCACATCACGGCTTTCAACACCAGCATGGCTGTGGTCGGAGCCCCGGATTCCCTCAAATGCAAGTTGCTGGCGGGACCCTCTCAGACGCCGCCTTACGGTGGTACATGAACCTCCCACGCTTCTCCATCCTCAACTATCAAGATATGACGAGGAAACTTATCCAGCAATTTTCAGCAAGCCGGCATCGCAAAGTTCCTGCAACCACCCTCTTCAATGTACGCCAGGGGCATAATGAGTCTCTCCGAGATTACTTGGCAAGGTTCAACGACACGACCATTAAAGTAATCAATCCCAATCAAGAAGTGTTTGTGGGCGCCTTCCAGAATGGTCTGCGGGCGGGGGAATTCAATGAATCCCTGGCTCAAAAACCCGCCGATTCCATGGAAGAAATAATCGACAGGGCGGATTATTACAACAAAGGAGAAGAGAGCAATGCAGAAAAGAAGGCAAGGGACGCGAAGGAACGTACGTCCAACAACACGGAGCGGCGAGCTTACCAACCAGCAGCAAACAAGGACCGTGCTCCCTACAGGAGACTCGAAAGGTGACCTTATACACCTTATTATCACAAGCGGCACCTAGAAGATTTCACCCCCCCTGAACACCAAACCAGAACGAATCATGAAGGAAGTTTACGAAACAAAGTTAATCCCAGAACCGATCCCGTCACGTTACCCCGTGATGGGAGCAGACAAAAGCAAATGGTGCAAGTATCACAAAATAAGGGAACATGACACCGATTCCTGCATTCACCTCCGCCAAGAAATCGAGAAATTAATACAAAGTGGAAAGTTAAGGGGATACACCCAGGAAAGAAGGAGTGGAAACAGACTAGCAGATGACAAAAAAGAGGAAGTAAGTAAGGAATACAGACACACACTGAACACCATCTCAGCAGGATTTTCGGGTTGAGGGGAATCAAGCTCATCGCGAAAGAAGTACGTAAGACAAGTAATGTTGTGCCAAGAATACGGGGAACAGATCCCTAAACATGAACCCGATGTTTCCTTCATAGCCAGAGACTATCGAGACGTCATTCCACATGACGACGACCCCATGGTTATCACTCTGCAAATTTTCAAGTGGGATGTAAAAATGGTATTGATAGATCCAAAAAGTGCTGCTGATATCCTATACTACGACACGTTCGATCGAATGAGTTTGGACCCAGAACAGCTACAACCCTTCAAAAGAACGTTGGCGGGCTTTACGGGCAAGCAGGTTCACGTACGGGGTTACATCACTCTCAAAACAACCTTTGGTAGTGGATCTCAGGCAAATACCATTCGTGTCAGGTATCTCGTAGTAAACTCGCCAAGCTCATACAACATCATTATCGGTCGCCCTGCTTTCAATCTTTTGGGAGGTTTCCTATCTACCAAGTACTTAGTCATGAAATACCCTTTAGACGGGGGGAAGATCGAGACCGTCTGGGGCAACCATAAAATTCCGAGAGAGTGCTATCACAACAGTCTACGACTGCAGAAAACCAGGAAGAAGTCTAGTAACGAAGTAACGCACGAAGTCAACATGATAGACCTTGACCCCAGAGAAGATTTCCAACAAGAACGCCTAGAACCCACTAAAGACTTAAAAGAAATCTCCATCGGTCCTAAAGTTCATCAGACTACTAAGATTCGTACATCTTTAAGCCCCGACGAGGAGACCACCCTTATTAATTTGCTACGAAGAAATTTAGATCTCTTTGCCTAGTGCCCTGCTGAAATGCCTGGGATGGATCCCGACATTGCCTGCCATCACTTATCTGTCAAACCTGGCGTGAAACCAGTCGTTCAACGAAAAAGGAAGATGGGCGAGGAAAGAAGAAAAGTTGTGGATGATGAAGTAAAAAAATTAGTGGATGCCCGTTTTATCAGTGAAATAAAATATCCCACATGGATGGCCAATACCGTCCTCGTCAAGAAAGAAAATGGGAAGTGGAGAATGTGCGTAGACTACACTGACTTAAATATGGCGTGCCCCAAAGACCCATATCCACTCCCAAATATTGACCACCTGATCGACAACGCCTCAGGATACCAAACCCTGAGCTTCATGGACGCCTACTCTGGTTACAATCAAATAAGGATGGACCCCCTGGACGCCCCTAAAACGGCCTTTATGACCAATACCAAAAACTACCACTATGAAGTCATGTCTTTTGGTCTAAAAAACGCAGGCGCCACCTTTCAAAGGTCTATGGACACTGCCTTTTCTCAACAAATAGGACGGAATCTGGAAGTGTACCTTGACGACCTGGTGGCAAAGACAAGAGAAGGACGTGGCCACGCAAATGACCTAGAAGAGATTTTGGGACAAGTGAGGAAGTATAAGATTCGGCTGAACCCTACAAAGTGCTCTTTCGGAGTGCAGGCGGGAAAGTTTTTAGGTTTTCTCTTAACAAGGCTGGGTATCGAGGCAAACCCCGACAAATGTCAAGCAGTCATCAACATGAGGAGCCTTTCTAACATCAAAGAGGTCCAACAATTAACGGGAAGGCTCGCAGCTCTGTCTCGTTTCTTATCCTGGGCTGGCGATTAAGCTTTCGCCTTCTTTGCCTCTATCAAAAAGAAAGAGAAGTTCGAAAGGATGCCCGAATGTGAGGACGCCTTCAAACAGATAAAAAAGTTTCTGTCCAGCCCGCCCGTTCTTCAGCGACCGAGTACACACGCTGTTCTTTTCCTATATTTGGCAATCTTCGAAAACGCCATGAGCACTGTCTTGGTAGAAGATTCTGACGCAGGTGAAAAGCCGATTTATTTCGTAAGTAGAGTATTCAAATGCGCAGAGTTGCGATACCAAAAGATAGAATGCCTAGCGTTAGCTGTAGTTACAACAGCAAGAAAACTTTGTCCATATTTTCAAAGCCACAAGATTGTCGTCAAGTCAGATTATCCCATCAGACAAGTCCTTTTTAAACCAGATCTGGCGCGAAGGATGGTAGCTTGGTCTATAGAACTTTCGGAATATGACATCCAGTTCGTCCCAAGAGGAAGTATCAAATCCCAAGTTTTGGCAAATTTCGTTGTGGAACTCATCTCACCAGCCCAGGAGGAACCTCCCTTCGTATGGCTATTGTCTGTGGATGGATCTTTAAACTTGAAAGGCAGTGGATCAGGTGTGATCTTGGAGGGACCTAATGATATCCTCATAGAGCAATCTCTCATGTTCGAATTTAAGGCAAGCAACAACCAGGATGAGTACGAAGCGTTGATCGCCGGCATGATGTTAGCACGAGAGATGGGAGCCGAGAATTTAAGGGCAAAAAGCGATTCCCAACTAGTAACAAGTCAGATCACGGGCGAGTATCAAACAAAAGACATCCAACTTACTAAGTATCTGGCCAAAGTGCAGGATCTCGCCAAGATATTTACTTTCTTTGAAGCAGTCTACGTGCCACGAGAGCAGAATTCTAGAGCAGATTTATTAGCAAAACTCGCCATTACCAAGTGTCCAGGCAACAACAGAACCGTCATTTAGGAGGTAATTGTCGCGCCCAATACCAGGATTGAAGAAGTGCACCACATCGCCGAAGGCAAAGAAGGCTGGATGGAGCCATTACTCAGATACTTGACTAGATCATTCACACCCATCAACAGCGCAGAAGAGCAGACAGTCCAGAAACGGGCTTCAAAATTCATTATCGTCTCAGGAAAGCTTTACAAAAGAGGTCGAACGACTCCTTTATTGCGCTGTCAATGTGAGGACGAGACCCACCTGGTTCTGTTAGAAGTACATGAAGGCGTGTGCAGCAGCCATATTGGCGGGCGAGCTCTAGCAGCAAAACTCCTCTGAGCAGGATACTACTGGCCCACCATGCTTCAGGATAGCTCCAATTTCGTCACAAAATGTGACAAATGCCAAAGGTTTTCAGATAAGAAGCACATTCCAGCTCAGGAATTGATTTCCGTTTATTCTCCGTGGCCTTTCCATAAATGGGCGGTTGACATTGTAAGACCCTTTCCTCTCGCCCCAGGGCAACTGAAGTTTCTTATAGTAGGCGTAGATTACTTTACTAAATGGATCGAAGCATAAACGGTCGCAAAGATAACGACTGAGAGGGTCAAGAAGTTCTACTGGAAGAAGATCATATGCCGTTTTGGCCTTCCCAAATGCATAGTATCAGACAATGGAACTCAATTCGCAAGCTCGACGGTGATCGATTTTTGTAAACACCTAGGGATACAAAAAAAGTTCGTCTCCGTCATCCATCCACAAGCTAATGGGAAAGCTGAGTCGGCAAATAAAGTCATTCTCAACGAAATCAAAAAGAAGCTGGAGGTCGCCAAAGGACTTTGGGCAGAACAGCTCCATGAGGAACTATGGTCCTATTACACTACCCCGCATTCCACAACCAAGGAAACGCCATTCACAATGGTCTATGGTGCGGATGCCATGCTCCCTGTAGAAATAGATATCTCAACTTGGCGTCGAGAAGCTTTTTCAGAGGAAGGTATAGAGCTTTTCTTTGTTTGACTGCCTAACAATTTTCTTATGCAGGAAAAGTCTTTTGCTCTTTTTACTCACTAAGCGTAAATTCATGAAACGTTTCTCTACCAAAGCAAATGAAGCAGGTTTGGGCAGTCAGCATGGATGTGATTGACGAAGTCAGAGAACAAGCCCACATCAGAGAATTCACCGCCAAACAGAGAGCAGCTCTCCTCTACAACTCTAAAGTAACGCCCAGAGAAATGAAGGAAGGCGATCTAGTCTTGAAACAAGTCGTCGCCCCAACAAGGAAAGCTCTTCCCAAACTGGGAAGGACCGTACAGAATTGGAGAAAAGTGTTCTCATGGGACGTACAAGTTAGAAGAACTAAGTGGAGAAGTCGTGCCTCGCACCTGGAACGTGGCTAATCTGCGCCACAACTATAGTTGATTTCCTATTTTATTGTTATTTACATTTTGATTTCTTGTCTTCAGAATAGGAATGGTACCAAACACCACTATGATTAAGTATTGTCTCACTGATTTATTAATAACATAGGGTCAGGGTAGCACTCTTTTCCCCTGCAAAGGCAGGGGTTTTTAATGAGGCGCCCTCTCCTTTTTTATATATGATGATCCCTATACTCCTGGTTATTTTTCTTCTTGCTCTCACTTTGAACAGTTAGAACTCAACTACGCAGAATTCTGGCGATGAAGAACCCGATCCAAAGGATCTGCGATCCCCCATGAAATGTCAACCTCAACAAGGGGCTCTGGCGGGGGTCGACTATAAAAATCGCTGCGATCCCCCATGAAACGTCAACCTCAACAAAAGGCTCTGGCGGGGGTCGACTATAAAAATCGCCAAACTCTTATAAATTTGCGATCCCCCCGAAACATCAACCTCAACAAGGGGCTCTGACGGGGGTCGACTATAAAAATCGCCAAAATATTATAAATATGAAATCTCCCTGAAACGTCAACCCTAGAAAAGGGCTCTGGCGGCGTTCGACAACAGAAAGTCGCCCAAAGACAAAACTCTGATCCATAGGCTCTGGCAGGGTTCGACTATAAAAATCACTTAATTATTACAAATATGTGATCGCCCTACTAGCAGGATTCGACTAAGTTATAACGAAAAACTATCATGAGTCCACAGGTGGCTCTAACGCGCCAGCATTCACGGCGGCCAAAATCACGGATTCATCCCAATTGTGCTAAGTAAATTACGCACCTCGCCAAGCAACGTACCAAACTGGATTCACAATAAAACTTCGAAAGCACACACCCTCGACGATAATAGCAAAGCAATAAGTTTTCTTAAACATAGCGACATCAGATAAAAGGCTGTGGCCTCGCCAATCAAACGTATGGACTAACTCTAAAGTACGTCGAATTGCAAGAAAGCAAGTGCAACAGGATTTCAGTTTACCAAGATAAAATAAATTAAGGTTCCACATAATAAACAGAATGTCGAAACAAACAAACAAAAATAGAAATATTGTTCAAAAATGCGCTTCGCAGAGCCGCCTAAGTTAAATTACAAGCCATAATTAAAAACTGCAAAACTCAAAAAGAAAGTAGGTTCAAAGCAAAATCACTCATCATCCACCAACTTGCCGTCGACAATAACCTTGAAATTATCGAGCTCTTCCACCTTGGCCTCAGGATTAAATAGCATAACCTGCTCCGTAGCACGCTTGAAGCCATTCTCAAAATAGACAGCCAGAGCACGTCTCCCCTCATCCACAGCTAATTCGGACTTGTCCAAAGCCGCCTTGTTGGCATCTCTCTCCTCCTCCACAGCTTTTTTGGCCTGCTTCATTTCCTCAAGGGCCTTCTCCGCAGCTTTTTTCTCCTTCAGAGCATCTTTCAGACGCCCCTCAAAACCAGTGGCTTTATGTTTCCACTTCTCCACGTCCTCAGTCACATCCAAGTACTTCTTCTCCACCGCACCATGCTTCAACTCCATCGTGTGGCCCATCAGCAAGACACGAAGAGAAGCAGTACCAGCATCGGCGACCAAGTCACTAAACTTGGCCTTCACGCCGGCGTCAACGTCGACCTTCGCAAAGGGCACCTGCTCCAGCATATACCTACAAATCGCCAGACAACAACGTTACACCGAGACAATTCACATAAAGCATTGTATACACATAAACATTTTTTGTTTCAAAGTTGTAAGTATGTACAACTACAAATGCAAACATTCAACGACAAAAACTATACGCATGATAATAATTTAAAGGAATTAAAGGAATGGAAAACAACATATAGTATAACAAACACAAACTGTTAAGGACACTCACGCAAGTAGGCCTCCAGGCGGTTAACATCACCTTCCCTATTCAACAGCTCGTGTATATTACTTAACGGAACCTTCTCCAAGAAATTAGCCAGCTTCCGCTCATGGGGCGACATTGCATCCAGATCGTACCCTCTCACTGCTAAAGGGACCCTTGTCCACCGAAGAGGGAATTTGGGTTCCCCAGCCACTAAAACAGAGGATGTAGAACACTCCGACGCCCCTTGTACCCTAACAAAGGTATCACGCCATTCCTTCTTAAAGTTGCAGGCATATTGAGGGAAAAGTCTTTTCCTAGAATAAGCGGAAATGGCAATCCACGTCCCTTTGTTCACGTCTTTGGTACCATAAAAGTGAAAGAAGACGCCAACAGAGGGCTCGAGACCCAGGGATTCGCACAAAATTTCGAAACCACAGATGAACGCCCAACTATTGGGGCGTATCTGGGTGGGCGCCACATTTAAGAGCTTCAGTACGTCCATCTCAAAGGGCGTGAAAGGAATCTTCACGCCGAACTCCTCTAACACAGCGGTGTACATAAAATAGGACTCGTCGCCCTCCCCCGCCATCTCTTGGTCGCACACTCGCTCGTCAGCATCGCAGGAAACGAGCACCACATCCTCCTCACGACCGGTAGCAGAAATGTTAAATATGCTCCAAAACAAATCAACAGCAGCAACGTTGATATACAACGACTCTTCCACGAGCATCTCTTCAGCAAAGGAAGCCATTCCTGTCAACCTATTCGATGATTCCCCTTATATTGGTCAAGACGGAGTTGTTTGAAGTGGACAAATGTCCCGGCAATTGTCCTCCTTATGATTCATTCCTGAAGTAGCAGACACAAATACACAGTCACTATCGCTACCCGAATTGACACTAGAGTCACTAGATAGATCACTAAACAACTCCTCTCCATGTAACCCTAAGTAGTACGCATCCCAGTTTATAATCCAGTCTGGACCAGTGGCATGCCTCAAACACTCTTTCCTCAACTGATCCCTTTCAGCAGGATCAGTCACACAAACCAATTTTCCCTCCTCATCGCACTCTCTAATTAGAACCATTCCCTAGGTTTACAGTCGCGCAGACGCAAAGAAAAATGCAAGGAAAGAAATTAATAAAGGGAGGGGAAGTGGAGGAATACCTGAAGAGATTAGGCGAAGAATTCTTCAAAATGTGAACAAAAGGAACGGCAGACAGGGAACCGACGGGGACGAAGACGAAGAAAAATGAGAAAAAGTGAAAATGTTGGAAAACCAAACACACTTTAAAAAGGACAAAGGTCGCCTCGGGAAACGTGTTTGGGAAGATGGTGAGTGGGGACATGTCACCGGATTAAAACACGTGGTGGCTACTCGAAGGGTCGTAGAATAAGAACTGTTTGGATACGAGCAGGGCGCCTTCCAACTACAGAACGACGTGCATGCCACACCAACGAAGTATAACACACCGCCTCCAGGCGTTTAGCCCTTATTCAAGAACGCCCCATGGCGTACATAAACTGTTGACCAGTCACAAACCATCTCGCCTTATTTAAAGGCTCATGTTTGGGGGGGCTATAGTACATGGACCAAGTACGGTCTATAGATGAACGATACACACACCCTTACGACATACTAGAACACTTTAAGGTCACCCTACGGGAACGCTTTAAACACAGATCACATATATACCCTCGGGGGCTCCAGTCCATTCCAGGATCGCCCAAGGAGAACCCTCGGAAATAATACCAAGCACAAAACTAAGAATTTGAATCACTTCGCCTCATCCCAAGACTCGTGCTTGGAGGGCTGTGAACCACCAAAACCTTCTTAAAGACATGATGACCCCCAGAAGATCCAGTCCCATGTTGTCATCACTTCGCCTTATCCCAAGACTTGTGCTTGGGGGGCTGTGAAACGTCATAATATTCCTAAGGGCGTAGAAGACCTCCAGAAAGGCTCTAAGATCTCCATAAGGGCTCAGGCGCCCTCCAGAAGGGCTCAGGCGCCCTCCAGAAGGGCTCCTAAGGCCCAGGCACGCCCATCTTGAAGCACCGCCCTTCTGGGCTTCTAGAAACCGCCTTAAACCGCCTAAAATACGCAAATGCCCCCTGTTGCTTGGGAACCAAGCAACCAAAACCCAAGCCCATAGCAGGCTATAAATACCACCCTTGAGAGCATCCTCAAGGCATCCAATCATCAGTCTAAACCCTAGCATACGATTCTCAACCCTAGAATCCCTTACCGTACTTTTTGCAAGTACAGACCAAAAGGGAAACATGTTAACAAATTTCTCTTCAAAATATTAATTTTTCTTAAGAAGCTAAAGATGAAATATATTAACACAGAAACATTGTCCTATCCAATACAAGGCGTACCAAATATATGCACAAGTTACAAAGAATCCAAAACCGAAAGAAAAAAAAAAGAACATAGGAAAGAACCACAAAAGATTTACATGGTCAAACTCATGCACGACAAAAGGATCAAGCCACCCATTGTGATAATCAAAATTTAAAATGACATTTTCTATTTTCAACCACTTAAAGGAAAGTAACTTAATTTTATCTATCAATATGTGCATATGATCAACCTTAGGGTTAAAGATCCTATTATTTCTTTCTTTCAAAATTACCCAAACAACTGGAAACCAATTAAGCTGCAATAACAACTGAAAACCCTTTGAGTAAAAAAAATCATGTCATCCGCTAAACCTGAAGAATCAACAAAAATAACCCCAATCCTACAAAAATATTACTAGCAGGCTGCAGAATACCATGTTTGGTTAGATTATCTCTTGTTGAAAGACGATTGCGGAGAAGATACCAAACAAACAACTTGACCTTCAACAACACTTTTTTGTGCTAAATATAAGCCATGCACTCCACTTCAGTTAGCCTTTTAGAAGATATGAGATAGTAATAAACGCCAGTGATTGTGTACCTTTTGACAGGATCTAGTAGCCAATGTTATCGATCCTCTATGTGAACCTGCAAAACAACATTGTGAAGCAAAGCACAACATCGTGCAACATTATTATTATGCTTGTTTTAGTAAATTAAATATATTTTACAATTAAAATCAACAGTACTATAATTGTTTTAATAACTGTGTAAAACTTAAAAGGACACCTGCCATGAGAGGGAGAGTAGCTTATTTAGAATCATATTTTGATTCAAAGTGATAATCTCTTTCACAAACCTCGGGACTTAGTACCTGCAATCTATAAAGAGTTTTTTTAACATGTGCAAATATACACTTTTTAAGAAGTTCAAAATAGTAAGTTTGTATTGAAACTTGTGCATTTTATAGTCCATCAGTTTCACAATACTTGTCATTTTTGGAAAATAATTTTGTTTCACATTACTTGTAACTTTCAAGTTTCAATGCAATAAATATCGGCTTGTCAATAATAAAATGGTTAAGGGTATTATAAAGAAAAACACACCGAATTTCATCAAAAATAATAAAATTTATTTGATTTCTTGGTATTTGTAAACTACTCAAAACATCAAGTAACGTGAAACGAAAGGAGTGTTAAATACTCCCTCCGTCTCAAATTATAAGCAAAAAAAAAAATCACACTTATTAAGAAAACTAAAACATAAGAATTTGGAGTATGGTTTTTTGTGTTTTCTTTGGAAAAAGTTTCATAGGGAGATGTAAAAACAATTTTCATTGGCTATTGGTTATGGAAAAAAATGAAAGAGAGAGAAAATTGAATGTAATTTGCATTTAATTTTATGAGAATAAACAAAAAAATTTATTCGAAAAGAGATTTTTTAAAAAAACAAGATTAAATAGGATAAAAGTTTGTCTTTTTTGCTTATATTTTGGGAGAAAGAAAATGAGTTTTTTTTGCTTATATTATGGGACGGAGGAAGTATAACTTTTTAATAAATAATTGTTGTTTTACAATAAAAAAATGTTGATACTTTTAGTTGCTTTAACATATGCAATATTGCACATGTTAGACTAACACATTTATAAATTACTATTTATTTGTCCTTATCAGATTTAAATCTTTTATTTTTTCCCACAATATACATATACATAATAATAAAAAAACACTTGTTGCGGTAAGGTGCAAAAGAACAACCTTTATTATTATCCAACATCTTCGTGATTATGTGAGACTGAGCCCTATCACGATCATTTTGTCCTTGAATGGAAAATGGATTCCATAAAAACATACACATCACTCTTGCCCAAGTGAGTATAAAGGTGTTACATATACCTAAGGTATTGAAATAGAGCAATGCTAAACAATGCTCATTAATGTTTGTATAACAAAAGAGGTTGTTTGTATAACAAAAGAGGTTCGTGATCACTAATCTCATATGCAAATTTCCAATACATAGCTATGATAACTCCACTGACAGTGTTAACAAAAAATGTAGAAACTCAGGAAGATATGAGAAATATTTGTATATTCAGTGTGTGTTTTAAGTACAAGAAAATTGTTCTATTTATATTATAGGATTGGAGACAAGGAAACACAAAGAATAATTAAACATAAAGACTAATTACTCCTAACATAATTACAATATAATTACAATAAATAGAGAATTATAATATATCTTAACACCCCCTCTCAAACTCAAGTGGGCGGAGCTTCACCAACTTGAGTTTGGAAACTAAAGTGCGGAAACGTTCTGGAGAATGAGGTTTTGTGAACAAATCAACCGGTTGATCAAGAGTGCCAATGGAGATAAGATGAAGTTCACCATGGAGAAGATCCTGACGAATGAAGCGACAATCAATTTCAATATGTTTGGTTCGCTCGTGGAAAACGTCATTGTGGGCAATTTGAATCGCACTTCGATTGTCACAATATAGATCAGTTGGTGAAGATTGTGATGTCTCTAAATCAGCAAGAAGCCAACGAAGCGATATATTCAGAAGTAGTATCAGCAAGAGCGCGATATTCAGCTTCAGTGCTAGAGCGAGCCGCCAAGGTTTGTTTCTTGCTACGCCAAGATATAAGAGAATATCCAAGAAAAATACATAAGAGAATATTCAAGAGGACTGTGTTCAATTTTACTATCACTGAGACCTGCTCGAGAGACAAGATCAGAAGCATACTTAGCCTGTGAGAGAAACAAGCCATCACTCGAAGATAATACTTCAAGCCCTAGAAAGTAACTTAATGGTCCAAGATCCTTCATCTCAAAATGTTGACACAAGAATTTCTTGAGCTCTTCAATTCTAACACAGACATCTCCAACGATAATCATGTCATTGACATAAAGAAGCAAGACAACATTACCATTATCAGTTTTTTCAAGTAAAGAGAGCAGAATCATGACCACTAGAAGAGAAATTCAATTGGGTGATAGTTGATGACACTAGATCATATAACACTTTTGTTATAGTTTTTATGTAATTTTAGTTGAGTTCAGGTGATTCTGCATGAGTTAGAAGCTACAAAAGAACATATTTGATACTTGAAGGAAGCAAGAAATCGTGCTCCGATCTGCTGGCATCGTAGCCCAATTTATGGACCAACTTGGAAGCATTAGCTACGTAAAATATCGTAGCCCGATGGAATCTCATCGTGCTCCGATTTGAGGAGCGTTTGACCAAGATTTGTGCAGTTAATGAAAAATCTTACTCCGATTTTATACATCGGGCTACGATTTTGACGAACCCAGATTTTTTATTATAAAAGCCAAATCGTTTTCTGAGTAGAGGGTCGAGATTTTGGGGAAAGAAACTGACTTTTGGAGCAGGAGATCTGGAGAGAAGGTTGGAGACCATCAAAACTCATATCCGGTTACCAATTTCATGTAATGAATCCTTCTTTCATATTAGTTATCTATGCTTTAACCATGAGTAGCTAGATCCTTTGTGATTAGGTCAAGAGATGATTTTGTTCTAGCTCATGTGATGTAACCTGAAACTCTTACGTTTATGAATTTCAATCTAGTTTATTTAGCATATTTTGTTCTTAATGCTTTTATGATTCTGACCCAATATAATTGATCTAAGAGAATATATAACTACTGACACTAGGTATCTCGGAAATATTTGTGCTGTTCTTTCTAACGGACAATCTAGGGATAAAGCGTTGTTAGATTGTGATAATTGAATTAACGGACTTAAAACCTTTGATGTATATAGGTTCACCTAAGGGATTAGGGAATTATAATCAGAAAAGAGGGCTTAGGATCAAGGGATTGACCTAAGCTATTTTGTTAATTTGTCGTTAACTTTATAGCATTCGTAGGCTTAAGAAACAGGTTGCTAATATGAGCGATGAGCAGATGAATCGAATGACCTAGTCACCTCTCCATATCATTTCTCAAACCAATTTTATTTGAACCATTTTATTTTAAATTGCAAATCAAACCAATTGCCTCAGTGCACCCCCCATTTTACAAACATCCTTTATAATAACGTTACTACCGAGTAGAAGTTGAAACAGTCCCTGTGGATACGAATCTTATAAATTTTATTACTTCGATATAAGTTAGTACACTTGCTAATTATGTATCAATAGTCTTGTGAAATTTAGCAAACCAAGCTCTAGGTGTAATATCCCGTCTAATGACACTGTCAACTTTCTGTGTGTCAGACATTTTTTATATGTTCGTAAAATAATTGAAGCAAAGGGCAAAATGGTCACCTCACCATTTTTAGAATATTTAAGTGGTAATTCACACTATTCTTCACAAAAATATCTTACCTTTCTCTCTAAAGAAAATATCACAAAATTTTTCCCCTCCTTCTCTCTAGGACCATCGGCCTCCACCACCAAACCCGTGACATCTATTGTATTTTTATACTATTTGTTATATTTCAAAAGTTATAATTTTCATACTTTGTTTCATATTGATATGACCACAAATTAATTATGGCTTACTTGGTCAATGAGTGAGTTAATTGCAAACATCTATATGCCTATATTATTCCATTCCATCAGTTTTGTAAAATGGTTTTAATTTGTAACTTATTTGTATTAATTTGCCAACGGAATAGTATTAATGGACAACGTCTCCTTCTGGCATATATTGAAGGCATATATAGAAAAGCTCTTAACTACTCTTTGCTGATCAGTATTGAAACAAAATAAGAGTTCTCCCTCACGTGTTTTCCATAGAAAAAAAATTATCCTCACTTTCATGCTTTTAGACATATACATTACCAATACAAAATCAATTTTCATCAAGCTAATACACATCTTGGGTTTCATCTTCCTGATTAAATTATATTCTTGCTAGTTCTGTATCCTTGATTACCATCAAGAAGAGTCTGTTAAATCCTGGGGGGTTAGCGTATTATACGCGGAAAATCCTTGAGGACAGCGCGATCAGCGTGTCTCAGACTTTCTCACCAATTTTGTTTTGCAGGTATTTGTAGCAGTTTTTACAACAATCTCAAGGATTTTCCTTCTTTCATGGCTGCTCGAAAAAATATGGTGCAAAACAAAGCTGCAATGAAAAGGTACGATAACAAAGAGTCTGATCAAAATAACCATAAAATAAATTTTTTCAATGGTGTTGTTAACCCCAATTTTAAAAGAAGTGGTATGTCTTGTGTTAGTGGAAAGTCAAGTCTTGAAATGAGAAATGACTATCCTCCGAAAGCTAAAGTCAATTTGGCTGAAGCTAAAGGAGATGATATAATTGTTGCGGTCATTTCTCATGTCAAAATTATGACCAATGTGAGTAAATGGATTGTAGACTCTGGAACTACTAGGCATATATGTGTAAGCAGAGATGCTTTCACCTCCTACACTATTGCAGAGGATGATGAAAAAATTGTTTATCTCAATGATTCAAAAACTGCAATAGTTTCAGGAAAAGGAAAAGTTATTTTAAAACTCACATCGGGAAAGACTTTGGCTCTCACTAACGTACTTCATGTACCTAGTATAAGTACAAATTTAATTTCTGTGCCCTTGTTGGTAAAGAATGGGGTTAATGTGTCATTTGAATCTGACAAGATTGTAATGACAAAGAAAAATAAATTTGTGGGAAAAGGCTATTTTGATCAAGGACTCTTTGTACTTAATATTTCTGAAATTATGAATTATAAAGCTTCTTCTTTTGCTTACTTGATTGATTCATATGATATATGGCATGCTAGATTAGGACATGTTAATTCTTCTTATGTTAATAAATTGCAAAGTCTTGGCATGATTACTTTAAATGATATGCAATCTGGTAAATGTGATATTTGTTTAGAATCAAAATTGACTAAAAAGAAATGTATGTCTGTGCAACGTGAATCTGATCTTCTTAGTTTAATTCATACTGATTTAGGAGATTTAAAGCAAACTATGTCTAGAGGAGGTAATAAATATTATATAACTTTTATAGATGATTTTTCTCGATACACCAAAGTTTATTTATTGAAACATAAAGATGAAGCGTTTGATAAGTTTCTTTTATACAAAGCTGAGGTAGAAAATCAATTGAGTAGAAAAATCAAAAGGGTTAGATCTGATAGAGGTGGAGAGTATATTTCTTTTAATGATTTTTGTGAAAAAGAAGGTATAATTCATGAAGTAACTCCCCCTTATTCTCCTGAATCAAATGGAGTGGCAGAAAGGAAAAATAGAACTTTAAAAGAAATGATGAATGCTATGCTTGCTAGTTCTTCTACACCAGACAACCTTTGGGGTGAAGCTTTGTTAACTGCATGTTTTTTACAAAATAGAATTCCACATAGATTTACCGGAAAAACACCTTATGAATTGTGGAAAGGTTATAAGCCGAGTCTTAAATATTTAAAAGTGTGGGGGTGTTTAGCTAAAGTTATGTTACCTGATCCTAAGAAAAGGAAAATAGGTTCTAAAACCTCGGATTGTTTATTTATTGGTTATGCCGAACATAGTGCTGCATATAGATTTCTTGTTCTCAAAAGTGATGTGCTTTCTTGTAACACTATTGTTGAAACTAAAAATGTGGAATTTTTGGAAAATGTTTTTCCTTTGAAAGTTGAAAGTGTTAGTGATAAACCTTCTTTAAATAAAGAAGATGTAAACTCATATGATGATTTAAGAAGAAGTAAAAGACAAAGAAAAGAGACATCCTTCGGAAGTGATTTTTATACATATCTTGTTGAAAATGAACCTCAAACTTTTTATGAAGCAATTTCTTCCTCTGATGCAAATTTTTGGAAAGAAGCTATTAAAATTGAAATGGATTCCATTTCTAAAAATCATACATGGATTTTGGTTGACTTACCTAAAGGAGCAAAACCAATTGGTTGCAAATGGATTTTTAAGAAAAAATATTTTCCTGATGGTTCTATTGAAAAATACAAAGCTAGATTAGTAGCAAAAGGATTTTCTCAAAAACAAAATATTGATTACTTTGATACGTTTGCTCCTGTGACTAGAATTTCATCAATTCGTGTTTTAATAGCTCTTGCTTCTATTTATAAACTTGTTATTCATCAAATGGATGTAAAAACAACATTTTTGAATGGTGATTTAGAGGAAGAAATTTATATGTCACAACCCGAAGGATGTGTAGTTTCTGGTCAAGAAAATAAAGTTTGTAAACTTCTTAAATCATTATATGGTTTGAAACAAGCACCAAAACAATGGCATGAAAAGTTTAATCAAGTTTTGATTAGTGATGGATTTTCATCAATTGAAGTTGATAAATGTGTTTACACTAAATGTGTGAACAATGAATGTGTGATTATAAGTTTATATGTTGATGACATGCTCAGTTTTGGTACTTGTATTGATATTGTGATTAGAACCAAGTCTTTTCTTGCTTCTAAATTTGATATGAAAGACATGGGTGAAGCAAGTGTAATTTTGGGAGTTAAAATCATAAGTAAGGATGATAGGATAATACTATCTCAAGAACATTATGTTGAGAAACTTCTAAGAAAGTTTGGTCATTATGACTCTAAGTCAGTGAGTACCCCTTATGATTCTAACTCTCATTTAAAGAAAAATAAAGGTGATCCTATTGATCAAACTCAATATGCCCAAATTATTGGTAGCTTACTGCATTTGATGAATTCTTCTCGTCCTGATATTGCATATGCAGTAGGTAGATTGAGTATATATACACATAATCCTAATCAGGATCACTGGGAGGCACTTGCTAGAGTAATGAAATATTTAAGAGGTACCATGAATTATGGTATTGAGTATAGTGGATTCCCCGCTGTGTTAGAAGGATACAGTGATGCTAACTGGATCTCTGATTCAGATGAGACAAAATCTACTAGTGGTTATGTATTTACACTTGGTGGAGGTGCAGTTATGTGGAGATCATCCAAACAATCCATAATTGCTAGATCAACTTTGGAATCAGAGTTCATAGCTCTAGAATTGGCTGGTAGTGAGGCTGAGTGGTTAAGAAATCTCTTAGCTAATATTCCTTTAGGAATAAAACCAACTCTATCAGTGTCAATGCATTGTGATTGTAAATCGGCAATAGCCGTGGCAAAGAACAAATCGTTCAATGGTAAGAATAGACATATTCAATTGAGACATAATGTGGTAAAACAGCTGTTAAAAGATGGAACAATACCGATCGATTATGTGAGGTCAGAAGTGAACTTAGCTGACCCTTTGACAAAACCCCTGGGGAGGAAAATAATTTGTGACACATCGAGGGGAATGGGACTTAAAGCCACTTGAAATTAATAAGTGATGGGAATCCAACCTTTGTGACTGGAGATCCCATGAATAAGGTTCATATGGGTAAGAACAAGTCACTTATTAGTTCTGCTAGCACCAAAAATTAGATAATTAATTTTTGTTTACGTCCCTTTCCTATGGTGTGAGTGAGAAGTGCTAGACACTGCATTATTGAGAGGATAAGCATTTGTAGCTTTTAATGAATTTCATATCCCTTATGGGTGGTGTATGATTTGCAGCATACACTTGATGAAATCACGTATGTGAGTGTCAAGTGGGGCCGCTTGTATGAGATCTTGGCGAAATCTCTGGAGCACTCATGAAATAACCAGGCACGCGCATGGCCTATTAGCGCACCACCGTGTTAACGGCAAGAATTGTGGGGGTGTGATGCGAGTGGTAGACCGCTAACATACATAAGTGTCTTTGGTTCATATAGCTTGCTACACCAATTTCACTGTGTGTTAAGTACTATCATTCTAGCACTGGTTCATATAGCTTGCTACACTAGTTTGATGCATTACATCCAAGATGTAAACCCAAAAAGTGTTTTCTAAACTAATTTTTGAACTTTTGAAATATGTGGGGGATTATTGTATTTTTATACTATTTGCTATATTTCCAAAGTTATAATTTTCATACTTTGTTTCATATTGATATGACCACAAATTAATTATGGCTTACTTGGTCAATGAGTGAGTTAATTGCAAACATCTATATGCCTATATTATTCCATTCCATCAGTTTTGTAAAATGGTTTTAATTTGTAACTTATTTGTATTAATTTGCCAACGGAATAGTATTAATGGACAACGTCTCCTTCTAGCATATATTGAAGGCATATATAGAAAAGCTCTTAACTACTCTTTGCTGATCAGTATTTGTTAAGATTCATAGGATTTAGTGTGTTAATTAGGATTAGTGAATATTTAGTTACAACTTAGTGGAGTTTGAAGTTAGTTACACAATAGGTTAGTCCAATAAGTCCTATAAATATAGACTGGTATGTACACATTTTATATCTTTTGATCAAAATGTTTCTCTGATAATGTTTTCTCAATAAAAGCCTTATTGCTCTTTTTCGTTCTAATTCTCCGAATTCTCATAAACTCAACATGGTATCAGAGCCTGGTTGCGATCTCCGAGATATCCTTCTTTTTCCGCTGCCGTATCGGAGAAATCTTCGACCGCCGTATCGGAGAAATCTTCTCCCTTTCAGCACAAAGAAATTTTTACTGTTCTTTTTGATCCTCCGTCGTTTCTAATGACATACTCCATTGTTTGTCATCTATGGAAGATATCAAAGGCTGAAAAGAAGTTTTCGCCATTACCGCCACTTCGGAAACCACCGCAAGATTCTACGGTTCTCCCAACCGAAGCAGTTTCTTTCAATTTTGGTAGTTTTAATTCAGAAATTGTTCCGATCATGTCAACCAAATCTGTTATACCAGCAATTGAAGGTTGTAATATCAAGATTGGTGAAATCTCATGTGTTTTGAACGATCATGTTTCCGCATCATCAGTATTGTATGGGAAAGTTCCTGTTTCTGCATCATCAGTAGTGTCTGCAAATGATTCTTCTGTTTCTTTCGATTTCGCATTTGAATCCAATACGAAGTCAAAAGAGCTTGTTACGGAAGATCAAGAACCACAGAGTTTTCGAGTTGCTTCCGCTGTTTTCAGTTTCGTCATCGCAAATCAATTCCGCGGTGATAATTTCTCCAAGGTTCTAACCAATCTTTTCATGAAGTTTGTTAACATTTTCAGAATTGTAATTTCAGCACCGCCTTGGTTCGCCGAAGGTGATGGTTATTCTCCATTGATTTTCGATCCCGGCGGTGTTGCCATACCTCTCTTCATCGCGACAGTTCCTAGTTCGATAAATTTGATTGAGAATACGTTTCTTGCTATTTTCGTGTTTGGAATTGATTTTTCAGAATTGCATTTACAGAAGAACCTTTTCAGAATCAAGTTTGAAGAAAACACATTTCAAAAGCACGTTTGTAACAAGCTATTTTGGTTGAAATCGCGTTTGCAGAATTTCCTTTTAGAATCGCGTTTGAAGAAGGCGCATTTGAGAAGCAACTTTTGTTCATTCTTTGACGCTTTGATTATGTGCAAAATCGTTTTTGGAGAATTATTTTCTGTTCCTGGATTCACATGCGTTTCGTTTTTGTAGAGAATCACAGATGCGTGTTTTAGAAAGTTGTTCTGGAAAAACTGTTTTGCAAAAGTGCTTTTTGGAAAAGCTGTTTTGGAAAAGTGCGTTTTGGCTAAGTTCTTTTTGGTTCAGACGAGTTTTATCCTGCTTGCATAATCACATTTTGAGAAGCTATTTGCAGTTTTTAGAATTGGTGTTATCGTTCTGTGTTCTTTCGCAGCCTTCTGCATTCCTCAGTTTCTCAGGAAGGTGCTGCTTGCTGAACTTCTCATTTGGTCTTGGGCCTCTTCAGTCTGCTGGATTCTACCTTGGGCATCTTTTCATTTCATATCAGCTTATTTGTTTTTACTAGTTCACACTCCCTATTTCCCTTAGTCCTTGTAGTATGCAAATTTCAATTGTACTTTCATTGTATTCCAAACTCAAATTGGTGAATTTCTCCATTTTGAGTTTGAGGGAGGCTGTTAAGATTCATAGGATTTAGTGTGTTAATTAGGATTAGTGAATATTTAGTTACATCTTAGTTAGTGGAGTTTGAAGTTAGTTACACAATAGGTTAGTCCAATAAGTCCTATAAATATGGACTGGTATGTACACATTTTATATCTTTTGATCAAAATGTTTCTCTTATAATCTTTTCTCAATAAAAGCCTTATGGCTCTTTTTCGTTCTAATTCTCCGAATTCTCATAAAATCAACAGTATTGAAACAAAATAAGAGTTCTCCCTCACGTGTTTTCCATAGAAAAAAAATTATCCTCACTTTCATGCTTTTAGACATATACATTACCAATACAAAATCAATTTTCATCAAGCTAATACACATCTTGGGTTTCATCTTCCTGATTAAATTATATTCTTGCTAGTTCTGTATCCTTGATTACCATCAAGAAGAGTCTGTTAAATCCTGGGGGGTAAGCGTATTATACGCGGAAAATCCTTGAGGACAGCGCGATCAGCGTGTCTCAGACTTTCTCACCAACTTTGTTTTGCAGGTATTTGTAGCAGTTTTTACAACAATATCTTCATTTTTCTCAATCTTTCCATGAATCCTTTAGCTTAAACCTCAAATAAGTTCCTTGTGGTGCCGTTAGCAACTATTAAGCAAGCAAAACTCTTCTCTTTCTCTCTAGTAAGCAAACAACTCCTTTCTTGTTTATTTCCAAAATCACCATTTTTCATTCTTAATCCATTGGAATTATTAGAAAGAAAGTTTTTAGGAATACCCTTGATGTTTTAAAGCATTGGTAAGCAACAAAATCTCCTCCATCTCACCACACCTTGAGGGCCGCCCCTCACCTCTATTTTTGGGGGAAGATGGCTTTTGTGAAATTGCTCCATTTTTTTATGCTTTATATGTGTTTATGTGTTGTGGGTACCATGATTTTAATAAGTTGGTTGATTGTAGGACCAATTGGAGGAAGAAAGGATTTATCTAGTGGATTGGAGTTGTTGTTCTTGCCACAATTTTCATCAAAGGAATCAACACAAGAGTGTGAGTTCCTTTAGTTAGAAAACTTCCCTTTCGATAGTTAAATTATGCCTTTAGAATAATAGATTATGATTTAATACATTAGGACATAATTTAGTGACATTATGATTTAAGATTTATACCCTTACTGGTGTACTCTAAAATAGCTTTTATGTTGAGAATTATGCTTATGGTAATGTAGGAGTTAAAGGAAAAATATTATGACAAGTTTTATATAAGTATGAACAAATATGCAATTTCGACTAAAATTTTGGAAAGTGAGAATTGTTGGATTTTATTACTTTAATTTGTTTCGATTCTTAGCTAATGTAAATTACACTTTTAAGGTAATATATTGGTTTCGTTTGGCTAAGAATCTAAATTCTCATTATTACCGAATGTGTAGCCGAAATTACTACGTCTTTATTAACATAATTAGAAATATTATTATAAGGAAATCAGTTAGGCTAAAATATGTCTCTCTAACTCCTCGCTAGTAGTGGAGTTGAGTGATTATTTCAGTTACCAGAGAAATCAGTCAGTTTATAGTATTAAAACATTTATAAGTCGTGGCTTTTGCTATCCTCGCCAGTTAGGATACAAAAGGTTCCCACCAGTTGGAACGGGCACTATCCGTGACGATGACCCTACGATAATCAGAGGAGTCCGTTATCCCCATCAGTTGGGTTCCCGCCAGTTGGAATTATTACCGGTTAGCAGTGGAATAAATTCCGGGGTTACTCCACCTGGATTTATTCCGTAAAATCAACTCAGATAATATTGTTTGTTCAACGCTAACATTTCTAACATAATATGACAAACATTATGATTATAATTATGATTGTGATTTGAGCATTAGTATCAAGATTATATCAGTATTTTAGACAGCGATCCTAGTTATCCCCTGATCGCTCAGTTATGCATCAAGAAATTGTATAATCCTGAAAGAGGTTGAGTTTAGACAAAGGGCAATCATAGGTATCCCCAAGGATTGCCTGCAGCCTAGGATAGGTGGAGCTCTCTGAGACATTATGTCTCATTCCATTCCATTTATTATTATTTTTCAGGTCCTCAGTCCTCTAGCAAGAAAGGTTAAGAGAATGCTACAGATTGAGATCGAGCTCTTGGGATGATGTTTATATATGTATATACATGTCTCTGGACTTTTTGTGATGTTTGTAGTCCCTATCAGTTTATGGGAATTATGTATCAGATTATGTATATTATTTTTGTGCTCAGTTAGTACAAATATTATCCAGATAATATGTAAAGTTTATCAGATATTCAAACAGAAGTTCTAGAGACATGTGTACATTATCAGTTATCACAGGTAAATTCGGTATTGAAATTTAATGTACCCAATATTAAATTCTAACGCTTTGTAAAATTCTAGACACTTTTATGAGGGCGTTACACTAGGTGCTTGTTTGAGACCATAAAGAGCCTTACGAAGGCGACATACTTTATTTTCCTGACAAGTATATCCTGGAGGAGAACTCATGTAAACCTCTTCTTCTAACTCACCATTGAGGAAGGCAATTTTAACATCCATTTGAGTGAGTCTCCATTTGCGAGTGGCGGCAATGGTAGGAAGTGTTTGAACAGAGGTGATGCGTGCAACAGGGGCAAATGTTTCTTCATAATCAATACCATACTCTTGAGTGAACCCTTTTACCACAAGACTACCTTTGTAAAGCTCAATAGATCCATCCGAGAGAGTCTTTATTTTATAAACCCACTTGCACCCTACAAGAGTCTTATTAGAAGGATGATCAACACGGTCCCAGGTGTGTGTTTTTTCTCTAATGTTTGTAATTTTTCCTGCATAACTTGCCGCCAATGAGGATCTAATGAGGCTTCCTTATAGGACTGTGGTTCATGATAGTGAAGCATAGTGGAATAACAATGGTAATCACGAAGGTAAGGATGTGGATTTCTTACCCGTTTAGGAAGCTTAATGGTGGGTGGTGCATGATCAACAGTAGGAACAACATCATCGAGAGTGGGTTGAACATCGGAAGAGGTTGGAAGCTCACTAGAAAAAACTACATATGTCTCAGAACCTACAAGTGTGTCACTAGGAAGTAGACGTGATTGATTTCAACTTTGACAAGGAAGAGAAAATTATATGTTTCCAAAATTCAACATGGCGAGAGATGCGAATGCATTGGGATATTGGACCCAACATCGATAACCTTTGTGTTCAATGCCATAACCAAGAAAACAACACAGACAAGCGAGATGCTCAAGTTTAGTATACTCATGGGGCTGAAAGAGGACAAAACAAGCACAACCACACATCTTAAGTGAGTTATAATTTGGTGAAAGTGCGATAAAGACGCTCAAAAAGAGAGACATTACCAAGGACAAAGGAAGGGAGACGATTGATTATATGGACAACGGTAATAGCGACTTCACCCCAAGCGCGTTCTAGACAAGAGGTTAGAAATGGTGAAGTTAGACCCCAAATAGTAGGTGTGGGAGCAGGACCCCAAATATCAGAATGCAAAAGATCAAATGGTGAAGCTGAAATGGAAGTACTTTTATTGAAAGATAATGCTGGTTGTTTAGCAGTTTGACAAGCGGTACAATCAAAAGACTCATTGGTAACATATCCTAGATAACCTTGAGACACAAGAGGACGCAACTTACCAATTGAACTATGGGCTAGACGACGATGCCAAAGTTGAATGGAAGAATGTGTGGAAGCGGCACAAATATTTGACTCATGAGGAAAATGCAATTCTGTGAGCACATATAACCTTCCGATCTTACACCCAGTCCCTATAAGTTTACCCATCCGTGGATCCTGCACACGACATCCAGAGGAAGAAAAGGTAATTTCATAACCAAGGTCACATAATTGGCCAATAAAGATAATATTAAAATTTAATTTAGGAATAAGATATGTGTTAGGTATGCTTACATTAGGCAGAGAGATATAACCTATATGACTTACATGCATAAGAGATCCATCATCAGTGTGGATAGAAAGGTTAATGTCTTTTTTAGTTAGGGAAGAAAATAAATGAGACGCTAATGTCATGTGGTTACAACATGCAAAATCAAAATACTACTTAGAATTACCTGGTGTAGTTGAAAGAGCGGCAGGGGTATTACCAGAAGGAAGAAGTTGTGTGAGAAGAGACTCAATGTTTGTAATACGGAGTGCAGGCTGGGAGGATCCTCGAGATGCATTGGCAGCAACATTAGTTTTGACTACAAACCCAAAAGAGTTAAGACAACAATTTGAAGCAATATGACCCTTTTTCAAGCAGTTATAACATTCAACTGTAGGACAATCGGATAAGGAGTGTCCAAAATTACGGCAACAACCACAATAATTCTTCATGATATTGAAAAAAATATTCAAAGAAAGATCCCAATGATTTTCAAATACAACACTGTCAGAGGTGAATTGGAGAAAATCAACCGGAAATCTCACCAAACTGCTTTAGAAAGACAGCAGTGTGATACTAAATTAGCGAAGTTGCAATTGGCCAACCAATTTGTTGTAGAACAACCTTACAATTGTTGTCGGTGGAAGCATGGACTCACAAAAGCAGTGATAACACAAAATTAACAATACTCTGATGAAAGAATCAACGAGATGTTGGTTCTAGTTTTTTTTGTTTAATGAAAGCAAAATTAATTAGTATGTGAACTATGAAGTGATTCAATGGAGTCGGTGAGCGGGAGAAAAAAATACCACAGGAAAACTAACGAAAAAATAATGGATCTAAAGCCGAAGCTATTGATACCATGTAGAAACTCATGAAGATATGAGAAATTTTTTTTTGATGGCGGCCGGGATTCGAACCCCGGACCTTGCATATATTATGCATATTGTCCATACCAATTAAGCTAAGCTCACGAGGACAGATATGAGAAATATTTGTATATTCATTATGTGTTCCAGGTACAAGGAAACAAAAGACTATAATTACACATAAAGACTAATTACTCCTAACATAATTACAATATAATTACAATAAATAGAGAATTATAATATATCTTAACAAAAGAGATTCGTGATCAATAATCTCATATACAAATTTCCAATACATGGCTATGTTAACTCCATTGGCAACATAATAGTTGTTGGGGAGTCTGGAGAGCGCTTGGAGCGACAATTGGCTAAACATCTAGGACCCGTTAAGAGAGAGACACCACACTTTATTTCTAATTGATGTGGTACATTATCACTCGCACTAGATTTCTAACAATGAAGTTATCAAGTTTCAATAGGGATGATTGATGTTTTTATGCGGAAATCTATTATAGGTAGTTCATAATAGGGATGAAAGAAACATAAGTTTGATACATCTTCAAGATTGGTGCAGCATGTTGCGATGATTCTCTAGTGTTAGCAATCTACAAAAATCCAGCTTTACTAATTGTACAAAATTTTGGAACAGAATCCCAAATCCATTAAGACTGAGACTATGTTCTATTATTAAGCTCATAAGGGGATATAAAACATATCTTGAATCATAAAAACTAGGCATGTAATATTATTAATAGCATGTTAATTCGATACATCGGATCTTAACTCAAGAAGTCCTCTATGCTTCGAGCTGCTATTTATGCTTACATCTTTACCATTTCCTGGCACCTCTAAGACGAACATCCACGCAAAACTATTTAAGCAAAATTGTTTATAATTGCATTCAGGGAGAGAACGATCATAGTTGTGTTAGCCTATATTTTTAAGGCTATCATTTAATGTGGTGTTAAATGCAGTCAGAGGAGAGTTGACTTCATCATCAAAGAAATGAAGAGTTGTTCTAAGGGTTCTATCGAAGTTGGGCTTGCTGGGAGCACGTGCTTCAGTTCGACGGATAAAAACCATCGAAGGACAGTTATGTTGGATAAGGGCAAGCAACAGATATCTCCAGGCGGCACATTCGAAATTCAAATTAGGAAGTTAAGACTTGTTAGTTTTTATATATGGTTATAGGTTTGAATTTGAATGTAGGTAGTTATTTCTATTTGTATAAATAGTAGTTTTTCATAGGAAAAAAGGGTTGCAATTCAATCATACAAAACTTACACTCAAATTATCCGTATGGAAGCGAGAAATGAGTCACAAGTTGCAATGTATGAATCTGTGTACCAATTTACTTTCGATCAATGCAATTTAAGTTCTTTTTCTTAAACGTCTTTGCATTTTACTTGTTCATTTATTTAACAACTTCGATTGAAGTCAACTGGGTTGATTTCGATTGCTTTTTATTTTCTTTGTTTTATTTAACATTCAAGAACATTACGGTTTCCCACTAATTACAAAAGCACAAATATGCTCTTAAGATTTACTGGTTGATCTTGCAAGTAACTCTGTTTAAACCAGCATTTGTTTACCAAAAATCAGCGTAAACAAATTGGCACGCCCAGTGGGACTGTTTTGTGCCTTTGTAAATAATTTCATAACGAAATTTGTAGAATTTATATTGTTGGTTTGTTTTGTGTATGCTCTTAAGGAGTAGGAAAAAACTTCCTGATATGGTACGTCCTCCTCCCAATCCAAGTACAGCGGCATCGAACGCCGCTGGTTCATCAGGAACCACAACCAATCCTTCTTCATCATCTGGTGGTACACAAGCAATTCCAAATAGTACCACAATGACGGCATTAGAAACCGTCGAATCAACAATGGCCATGCCAACATCGCAGGCCATTCCAGCGGTTACAACATCCGCTCAAGTGTCTCAGGCCATTCCGATGGGGTCAACTATCCCTGGCCAAACTACACAGGCCATCCCAGCATTTTTTAATCTGGGCACAAGTCGTCGAAATATGCAGTATGGTATGCCGACTTCCTTAATGCAAGGCCTGCATACAAACCCATCTTCGTTCTCCGAAAGTTTAAACGTGCCAATGCCTCAATTGTTTACCCCAGGGGTGAGCGTTCCGATTGCAACGCCCCAACAAACTTTAACGAATGTATCTATGATGGCATTAAGGCAACAAATGGACGAGGCCAACCATGATATGGCCAATTTAGTAACGCAACAAATGGGTGCAGTGATTAATCCTTTAATTCGAGATACTAACAATAGTTATCAAACGTTGTCTGCTCAAATGGAGCGAATTGCTGACTTTTTCGGCGCCCCTGCTGCACGAAGCCCACCGTCTAATCGAAATTTAAATGGTGGGTCGATAGAACCCCCAGCAGTTAGTCAAAACGCTAAGGTGCCTGAAAACCAATTTCAACCATTAGGTGCACAGGCCCAAATTCCGGAAGAGCCTGAAAGGGCACCGATATTAGTGAACATGCATCAAGATGCAGACCAAGTGGTCATGCAAGCCCGTCGAAACAATTATGAAGGGCATAACAACATAGCGAATGTTGTCGAGGCTTTGTTAGCCCAAAATGGCTTTAATATGGGTTTACATAGGCCAAACTTTGTATCACCACTGTCTGAATATGTTTTAGAAACTGACTTACCAAGAAATTGGAAGGTTCCCAAATTTACTAAATTTGCAGGGGAAACCAATGAGTCAACGGTTGAACATATTGCTCGATACCTTATGGAGGCAGGTGAAATGGAAAATAATGAGAATTTAAGGTTGAAATATTTCCCAAGTTCTTTGACAAAAAATGCCTTCACTTGGTTTACAACATTGCCTCCTCATTCTGTTTTTAGTTGGAATCAATTGGAAAAAGCTTTCCATGAACAATTCTACATGGGCCAATCTAAAATTAGTTAGAAAGAATTGGCTAGCGTTCGACGAAGGACGCATGAATCCATTGACAATTATTTGAATAGATTCCGCCTTCTTAAGGCCAGTGTTTCACTTCAGTACCAGAACATGAGTTGGTCGAAATGGCCGCTGGTGGCCTTGATTATTCTGTTCGAAAGAAGTTAGACACCCAATATCTTAGGGATATGGCACAATTAGCAGACAGAGTTCGACAAGTTGAAAGACTCAAGGCTGAAAAAGCCCGGTCAAACAAATTCCCTAAGAAAGAAAAAATTGCCTATGTAGATACAGGAGACAGTGACTCTGAATTCGATTGGGGGTCAGACATTGTCGAAGAAAATGAGATAAATTTTGGCAGATCTTAAAGATGGACCACCTTATACTTGCAAATTGTTAAGGCCATCGAATGGACAAAATCCTGAAGAGCCTAAAAATGATAAATACCCGTCCAAAACATATACTTTTGATGTTTCTAAATGTGAGGAGATCTTCGATCTTTTAGTTGCATATGGCATAATTTTGGTGCCAAAAAATATGAGACTTCCTCCTTTAGAACAAAGAAAGAAACGAGGTTTTTGCAAATTTCATGGATTTTTAGGCCATAACTTATCTCGTTGTACTCGTTTCAGGGATTTTGTGCAAACAGCTCTCGATGAGGGGAGGTTGAAGTTTGGAGACAAAGCCAAACAGTCGATGCAAATCGAAACAGATCCTCTAAAGAAAGTTGATTCAATGTATGCTGATGTGGTTGCCATTAACATGGTAGATATCTCAGAAGAATTCAACACCGAACCACATTCTTCCTTCCCAGTTTCAGATCAAAATTTAAAAACTGGAAATGAAGAGATGGTTGTTGAAAACCATCAGTTTGAAGAGGCAATGGTTACTGAGGATCAGTTTGCTGAAAAAATGAAATTAGCATATCCCAAGGCTGAAGAAGATTTGATAGATTTTCTCAACAGGTGCAAAATTTCCAATGCACATGCCATGCTTTGTCCAAGATGCAGTGTAGTTTTCGATAAAGAAGCCGCAAAATCTGTTGAAGGATTTCAGCCCCAAACTAAACGTAAAGGGGGATGGGTGGATAACCGGCCAAAATTTGGTTTCAACAAACGAGGAGTCCCCTATAAAATGAATCCTTCAGAGAAAAATCCAGATAAAAATCACAGAAAGACTTTCAACCCTTCTTCGAAAGTTCCTACAGATACCTGGGTGTTCTCTGGAGGTAAAAAATCTATTTACTCCGCTCCACCGACAAAATGGGTGAAAAGAGTGGCCACAACCTCTCATCAACAAGAGACATCGAACTCCAGCAAGTACGCCTACAACAATAATTATAAGGGTAAGAAACCTATGACAAAAACACAATGGCGAAGGTATCAACGCCAGAAAAAGGCAAGTGCTTTGAAAGATGTTACTAATGTTGAGAAGAAAGAAAAGAAACAGAAAACTGTTTTCGAAATGGTCAAAAGACCAGCTACTGAAAGGATATTTCCTCCTTTGTCAATCCTGAAAGAGGACCTCCCAAAAGAGGATGAAGAAATGACTTCAAACTTTTCAGAATCTGACCCAAGTCTCGATATAGTGTGCAACGTTGTATCAGTATTGCCAGTCGAGTATGATGTACCTTCTGAAGTAAATGAAGTGGAAAACGATTTCACTGAAGAAATGGCTATTCACAAGCCATTGTGTTACTATGAATGATGGTTGTGTTGAAGATCAACATGCAGTGTTTGAGAGACCTGACATTTCGATGATGCATCACCTCAAACCTTTGTTTATTCAAGCCAAAATAAATGGTGTGGGAGTGAATAAAGTGCTGGTGGATGGAGGTGCTACAGTGAATTTGTTACCCCAATCCTTTCTAGGGAAAATTGGTCTTGTCGATTTTGATTTGAAACCACATAACATAGTTCTCACTAACTATGAAGGAACAACTGGCAATTCCCTTGGGGCTGTCGAAGTCGATTTGATAGTTGGAAGTGTGAAAAGAACAACTACATTTATGGTAGTCCCTTCTAAGGCTAACTTCAATGTGTTGTTAGGAAGGGAATGGATCCATGGTGTGGGGGCAGTACCTTCTACTGTACATCAAAGGATTGCTATTTGGAGAGAAGATGGTTTGGTAGAGAACGTGGAAGCTGACCAGAGTTATTTTTTCGCTGAGGTGAATACAATCACCAAGAAGAATTTCGACAAACAACTTGCCAATATTTCTCCAGTCCTTTCTCTAGGCCCCAAATATGTAATTTCTGAAGATGAAATGTATACTATGAAATTACATCTTGATGGTTTTGTATAGGAAAGAGAACTCGTCGATCATGATTATATAATGGTAGATCATAAGGAAGTTCCTCTAAAGGAGGAAAACTTGCTTAGAACAAGAGCTTCAGCATACAAGAAGGTTACTGATGACCTCACCCCAGAATCAACGGAGTATGCTATCTCACCAACTGGGTGGGA
The DNA here is from genome assembly GCF_051527215.1 of Medicago sativa. Classification (NCBI taxonomy): domain Eukaryota; kingdom Viridiplantae; phylum Streptophyta; class Magnoliopsida; order Fabales; family Fabaceae; genus Medicago; species Medicago sativa. The sequence goes on along the minus strand of NC_140755.1, from coordinate 29,985,952 downwards.
TATTGAAAAATAATTTATGGTTAAGCCCAATTTTTGGGACAAAATTACGGCCTATGTGGCCGAAACTCATGCCAAAACGGTTGAAGCAGCCGAAATTTCGCAAAATGAAATGATTGAGAATCCAGTGGAAGATGTTACTGATGATTTTCTTGAAGATCAAAAACTGGATTGCATATATGACGAAGAACCTTTGGGTTTTGAAGAAGATCCTATGGGATCTACCATCAAAATGAAGGCGCAGGATCCTCTCGAAGAAGTGGATTTCGGAGATGGTTCTGTCAAGAGACCAACTTATGCAAGCACAAAAATTCCCAAAGAGTTTAAGGATCGAATAGTGGAACTTCTGAAAGAATATAAAGATTGTTTTGCTTGGGATTACAATGAAATGCCTGGTTTAGATCAAAAAGTGGTGGAACTAAAGTTGCCAATTCGACTAGACAAGAAACCTGTGAAGCAAATTCCTAGGAGGTTCGCGCCACAAATCTTGCCAAAGATTAAAGAAGAGATCGAAAGACTCTTGAAATGCGGTTTCATCAGACCGGCCAGGTATGTAGATTGGCTAGCAAATGTAGTGCCTGTTAAAAAGAAAAATGGGACAATAAGAGTCTGCATTGACTTTAGAGATTTAAATCTCGCTACTCCCAAAGATGAATATCCTATGCCAGTAGCAGAAATGCTAGTAGATTCAGCAGCAGGATTTGAATATCTAAGTATGTTTGATGGTTATTCAGGCTACAATCAAATCTTTATTGCTGAAGAGGATATTCCTAAAACAGCGTTTCGATGCCCGGGGGCATTAGGCTGTTATGAGTGGATAGTAATGCCATTCGGCCTAAAAAATGCTGGTGCTACATATCAAAGAGCAATGAATTCGATGTTTCATGAATTCATAGAAGAATTTATGCAAGTTTACATCGATGATATCGTAGTTAAATCCTCATCGGAGGATAGACATTTGGAACACCTGCGCCAGTCATTCGAAAGGATGCGGCAATATGGATTAAAAATGAATCCATTAAAATGTGCATTTGGTGTTTGTACAAGTGATTTTTTTAGGTTTTGTTGTTCACAAAAAGGGGATTGAAATTAATCAAAACAAAACCAAAGCAATAATGGAGACTAAAGCTCCTTCGACCAAGAAAGAGTTGCAATCTTTGTTGGGAAAAATTAACTTTCTTCGCAGGTTCATATCGAATCTAAGTGGTAAAACGCAAGCATTCACATCATTGCTTCGTCTGAAGAAAGAGAATGTGTTCAAATGGGAACCAGAGCACCAGAAGGCTTTCGATGATATCAAATCTTATTTGATGAATCCTCCTACTTTATCTCCTCTTTTGAAAGATAAAAAGATGAAATTGTATATAGCAACTTCTGAAAATACTATGGGAAGTATGTTATCACAAGAGGATGAAAATGGTGTAGAAAGAGCATTTATTATCTTAGTAGGGTTTTAAATGATGCTGAAACAAGATATCATCCAAGTGAAAAATTATGTCTTTGTTTGTATTTATCATGTACAAAGCTTAAGCATTATATAAAGCCTTTTGATGTTTGTGTTTATTCTCATTTCGATATAATTAAACATATGTTGTCAAAACCTATTCTGCATAGTAGAGTAGGAAAATGGGCTTTAGTACTTACGGAATATTCATTGACTTATCAATCTTTGAAATCCGTCAAAGGCCAAATTGTGGCTGATTTTATTGCTGATCATTCATTGGAAGATCTGATGCCTGGGGCATAGAGAACTTGTGGTGGAAGCTATATTTCGATGGCTCTAGGAATAAAAATGGAATTGGAATTGGAATGGTGATTATTTCACCTAGCGATACTATAACTAAGTACCAATTTCGAATAAACCAATTTTGTTCCAATAATGAGGCTGAATATGAAGCCTTAATTACCGGTTTAGAGATTTTACTCGAACTGTGGGCAAAAAATATCGAAATAAATGGGGATTCAGAACTAGTATTGAGACAATTGACTAAAGAATACAAATGTGTCAAAGAAGGTCTAATTTTATACCTCACCATAGCGAATGCATTACTCAAGCGTTTTGTTCATGTCAAAATACAACATGTTCCACGAATGGAGAATCAAGAGGCGAACGATCTTGCTCAAACAGCCTCTGTATATAAGGTTTCGCATGATCAAGAGCAGGAGCCCATCGAAATTAGAAACAAGCGCAGTTCGATAGAATCTTTTCCCAATAAATTGTCAACACCAAAACTTGGGGGCATAGAAGCATCTTAAAGACAAATACAAGGTATGAATTTAATCGAAATTTTGGTTGTTAACAATTTATCTGATAATGATTGGCGAAAACCCATAGTTAATTATCTGGAAAACCCCAATGGTACAACTTGTCGAAAAATAAAATACAAAGCTTTGAGTTTTGTGATTGTGGGAAATAGTTTATTTAAGAAGACCCCAGAAGGAGTTTTGCTTAAATGTCTTGGAGAAACTGAGGCATACTTAGCTATTTCCAATACCCACAATGGAACATGTGGTACACATCAAGCTGGCCATAAAATGAAGTGGCTTTTGTTTCGACAGGGTTTATATTGGCCAACTATGCTAAAAGATTGCATAGAGTTTGCCAAAGGATGCCAAGGATGCCAGAAGCACGCTGGAATCCAACGTGTGCCAGCAAGTGAACTACATTCGATAGTCAAACCTTGGCCATTTAGAGGTTGGGCTTTAGATGTATTTGGGGAAATAAAACCTAAGTCATCGAAAGGCCACAAATATATTTTAGTTGGGATAGATTATTTTACCAAATGGATAGAGGCATTCCCACTAAGAGAAGTTACACAAGAAAAAGTGATAAGTTTTGTCCAAAAACATATCATATACAGATTTGGCATTCCTGAAACTATCACTACAAATCAAGGATCTGTGTTTACTGGTCGAAAGATGGTAAAATTTGCTGAAACAATAGGTTTCAAATTGTTAACCTCAACACCATATTATGCTCAGGCAAATGGTCAAGTTGAAGCGGCAAACAAAAGTATTATTTCGATAGTTAAAAAGAAAGCCAAAGGTAAACCCCATAATTGGCATGATTTTCTTGGTGAAGCTTTGTGGGCATGTCGAACTTCTCCCAAAGAATCGACTAATACTACACCCTATAGGCTTACATTTGGCCATGATGCTGTCTTGCCAGTCGAAATCTTACTTCAATCAACTAGAATCCAAAGACAATTTGAGATTCCAACGAATCATTATTGGGATATGATTTTGGATGAGTTGGTAGACTTAGATGAAGAAAGATTAGTGGCATTAGATGTCCTCACAAAGCAGAAGGAGAAGATAGCTAAGGCTTATAATAAAAAAGTTAAATCGAAACTTTTTGCCCAAGGAGATTTGGTATGGAAAGTTATTTTGCCCATGGACAAGAAAAGTCGAGTGTTGGGGAAATGGTCTCCTAGTTGGGAAGGACCATGGGAAATTCGAAAAGTTTTTTCGAATAATGCGTATGAAATCAAAGAATTAAATGATGATCAAAGAGTCATGCGCATAAACGGAAAATATTTGAAAAAGTATAGGCCGATGTTGCAAGAAATTAAAATTGCACAAGAGTAGTTCGAAATGAAAAACGAAACATGGCATTAATAAAGATAAAGTGCCAACTATTGGGCAAGTTACATCATAAGTCCCAAAAATGGATAAACTAACCATTACTAAAAAAGGTGCAAATAAAACAAAATAAACGGATTAAGACTTGAAACAAAGGTAGGCTACTGAATCTACCACTGGTGATTCATGCCAAAGACTTCCATGAACCATCGAACTTCGCTATCCATGCGGCAATCGATGCAGAAGTTGTGGAAGTTATAGTCTTCTTCAGCAGCAGGGAGGAAGCCGCGATAGTGCCCTGCCCTTCCATCACCTGGGCAGTTAAGCCAATTGTTGCAGAATTGTCGACGGATCATACCTGCAGGCATGGGTCTCCTATACCAGGTACAGTGAAACCTAAAAGGAGTAGTACCTCCCAAGATGTCCAGTCGAAATTGTTCCATTCTTCTGGTCATCAATAGTTCCCTGAAATCTTCAAGAAGCTTCTCGTAATTCAGACGAGGAGGACCACAAGCCCTCAAGAGGAGTTGAAAGTACTTAGCACTTTCAAAAGGAGCAGCGTTCTCCAATAGACGGTTTATAGTATCAAGGTTTGGAGTTTCATGCAAAATTTGTTGAGAACATCGAAGAAGACAGAACATGGGGTTGCCATGGTTCCACAAGCGCAGCATGAAATCAAGCTTCTCATGAGTTGGTTCCAAATCATTAAGCAGGCGAATACAGTCATTGCCAAAGGATTTGGTGACAATGGGATCCCTACAAATGATTGCATGCCTTTTGTTGGTTCTTTGAAAATAAAAGAGGTCATACATACTGTGTGCAGCAACCCTTTTGGCTATATTGATGAGAAGATCATCACTTAAAGAATCCATTTTTGAGAAGAGAAAACTTAGAAAAGTTGGAAGGAGTTTTCAAAAAAAAAATGAAAATGGAAGAAGATGATGGAACTTTCAAGAGAAGTTTTACATTTATAATGAAGTAGAAGATGGAGAAGTTACTTTTTACGGTTTCTAAAACTATTCAGATGCACACACGTGGCGCTAGGAACTGCACATTGCCTTGGGAAAAGAGGGAAGTTAAAAAGTTGATTTATTTACTTTTTATTTTATTTTCCTTTAATTGTCATTATTGACAAGATAGTTTGACGGTTCCCTAGACTAGGTTAACTTGTTTGGTTAAGCAAAAGAAAATTTTTAGTTTCTCATCATTACTTGTCTTTGAAACATGTTCCTAAATAATATTTTTAGAATATTTTATGGTAAATAAATTTGGCAAATAAGTTTTTAGAAATAAAAAGTACTTATGCCATTTCAAGTAGTAAAAATACCATCACAAAATACCAAACGAAGGTAAAAAGGAACTAAGTGTTTCGAAATAAAATTATTACAGAAATGCTGATACTAAAAAGTTGAAAGCTTATCGAGTTGAAAGCTTTTAAAAGTTGAATGCTGATACTCTTGGCTTTTAAAAGTTGAAAGCTTTCCATCAAGGGCACTACAATTTTGAGTAAGGGCTTGTATTTGCTGTTGAAATTGTTGTGACTCCCTGGCCTTTTGAAGAGTAACTTGAGCCTCTTGTTTCATGAGCTTTTCCTTGTCCAAGAGTTTAGTCTTTTGAGTCTCTAGTGCTTGGATTTCTGCCTTGTATTTTGCAATGGTAGCATCAATCTCTTTCACCTTTTGTTGAACAACTGGGGTTTCCTGTCGAAAAGTTTCAAATTTAACATTGAATGCGGAAACGTCTGCCACAAGCTGATCACAGCGCTGCGTGTGCTCTTCAATTTGGGCTTGATCAGTCTTCTTTTCTTGGAAACTTTGATTGATGTTATCAAGAAGAGGCTCTAGTGAGTGAGAAAGTTGCTGGAACTTAAAATCAGAAGGAAGCTCACAAAGTTTATGCAGCAAGTCTTTTACTTCACCTATGATGCCCTCATCTTGCTCGATAGCTTCCAACAGGTTAACTTTCAGGACTTTGTCTCGGAATGCTGCTAAGAGATTTTCTTTCGATGTCTCTGATGGAGCATCAGTAGAAACGTTCGAAGATTTGCCACTACTCTTCGAAAAGAGTGCATTGCTCTTCATCAAGAGCGCAAATGCATTAAGAGGGTCCTCTTGTTCCAGACGGTCGAGTTCCTCTTGGTTGATGGTAACGTCCTCCAAGTTTAACTTGTTCATCGACGTGATCTTCTCCAATAAAGGGTCAGTCTGATCAAGAGTGTTCTTCTCAAGAAATGGCCTTCCTTCTTCAGCCAGCTTGCTAAGGATCAAACCTTCGTCATTTGTTTTCGATGGTAGATTAGGAGAAACATTAGCAGAACCAGGAGAGCTGGTCTCTTCCCCTTCTTCTTCTTTAACAATTGGAGTTGGGATATCTTTATCAGTCGAGAAAAGCTGACCTTGTTGAGAAGTATCAACAATGCCATGTTCGATATCCTGTAAACGAAATAAATGTCAAGGGATTATCAAAAGAACATAGAATAGAATATGTTAAAAATGGCATTAAGTTGATAAATTACCTTCGAAACATTGTCACCTACACAAGATTGAGCACTGTTAGGATTTGAATGTTTGTGCCCATGCTTCCGCCTTTTTGGACTTGATTTGAGTGGAGATCCCTCAGTGTGTGTTGTCTCAATGGTGGTCTCTTGGACTTTATGTTTCCTTTTTCTTCGGTCTTCTTTAGCTTTTGGCATTTCTGAAGTTGTAGTAACTTCGACGGCCTCAGAAGTAGAATCAGGCTGGAAAACATCGACTATAAGATTATCACACAAAGAAATAGTCGAAAATAGGTCAATAAGACTTACCTGATCTTCAATAGCAAGTTCCTCGACGTCCATAGGAGATGGTTCAGGAGAAGGGGTAACCTGTTTCTTCTCTGATTTCGATGACTTTTTCTTCGATGCCTTCCCCGACTTGGATTTAGATGGCTTTGGAACATCATCATTATCGCTTCCATCTTTGGAGTTCAAGGAAACAGCTGCAAAAAGAGGATACAAGATAAGTGACAAATAATTGTTCTTTTAAAAATCTTTTATTTGGTTTGCCTAGAAATTGATTGGTAATTTCATTACCTATTCCTATCGGAGAAGTGATTCGAATATGAACAAGGTCTAAGCCAAGATGACCTCTAAAATTGTAAAGGTTCAATTTCGATGCAGTCACTCTATCCTCCTCTTTCTTTATTAACAATTGCTTCATTCCCAATAAGGAAATACAATTTAGCCTTTTTGGATATGGTGGCCTGAAAGCTAATGCCAGTCTACTGGTTGGCAATGGTGGGAATTTTGTTTTAAAGTGCAGTGTAAAAAGGTATTTGCTAGAAGTAAAAGGTGGAAACTTCATCGAAGGAAGTTTATTATAAATTTTATCTCTTAGAGTTTGGGCGGCATAATTGACTGTTCTTTTTAAATGCAAAGGATCATATATAGTCTGAAAATACTTTTGAAAAGCCTGAATTTCTCGAATATGCGTACCTTTGGTCTTCTTAGTCTTGCTCTGCACATTGTTAAAAGCAAGGATTAGTTGAGGAAGTATTCGATCAGGATTCACTCGATTGGTCTGGCGTTCATAATAATTCCGCCACCATTGAAAGAATGCTTCAGTGCATGATGTAGATAAAACAAAAGGAATAGGCTTGAAAACAAGTTTTTGTTTTTCAGCTTTACATAAAGTTGACCTCCAAAAGTGTTCTATCATTGGCTGCTTCAGGTCATCTATGCTTTGGTACAAAGAAGTGGGCTTAGGCTGAACTAACCCAAATTGTCTAGTAACATAGTTCGGTTGATAACCATATAACCCATAAGGACTACCAGGTGTAAGCCTGCTAGATAGATATGTGGGGGTTAAATAAGCTTCCCAAATGGCATTGATTTCCGCCTCATCTTCGATAGAAGTTGTTGGAAATTCCTTTGTAAACCAAGTTGGCCCTCGAAGCCTGACAGTGAATGGAGCCATGGCAGGAGTAAAGGTATCACATTCTAAGAAGGTATTAAATGCAATGGAAAATAGGTCTTGAAAGGTTCTATTGTTATATTGGATCATGGCTAAACCAATACCTTCGATAGGGCTATCTTCATAAGCTTTCTGGAGGCGCTTAGGAAGTGTAATAGCCAGCTTTGTCCTAAAAGTGGCCAAGAGCCACAATTGAAACAACCAAATAGGGCCAGGAATAATCAAACTACCCCGAGATGGATAATCTTTGATGCTGGTTACTGCTTGGTTTAGGTTCTCATACAGGGACGCTAAAATGAGTTTGCTTAAGCAAATGTCTTTGCCTTCATGCAATTGAATGGCTAAACCAGTTAACTTTTTGGGAATCTGGATAGACCTTGAGCAAAAAACAAATCTAGATAACCAACAGGTTAGAAAGGCAATGTATTCTGTGTCAGAAACTTCAGTGGTCGAAGTATCATGATGATCTATGGCAAAGTAACCATAGGCAGGCCTAGTAAAATCAAAAGAAAAGTCTGACTGATGAATTTCAGGATCGAAAGTTTGGCCAGTAGGCTTAAGGCCCGTAATGCCTGCGACATCTAACAAAGTAGGTGTGAGCATACCACATTTCAGGTGTAGGCTATTTGTCAAAGGATTCCAGAAATGCAAGGCAGCTATTATCAGTTCATTATGGTACATAGGTCCTAACCTAGACAGCTGAATAAGGTCAAAAATGCCTATGTCTTTCCAAAATTGACCTTTCTTCTTCTCTAGTTTATCTAGCCAGCTAATGTAAGGGTCATTTTCGCCAATTCGTGGCTCGGTTCTGAATTTGGATTTCAAGAAACTTAAATCATATGGACCCTTAGTGAAGACTAGTGGAAGTTGTTCTTCTGAACACGGAAAAATGGTGCTAAGACCCTTTGGGGTTTCCTTTTCTATAGGAAGCGGCCCTAATAATGCATGTTGTGAATTTGGGCAAGAGATAATTACCTGGGATTTCCAGATTTTATCTTCAGCTTCCTTAATGTCAGGTTCCTCTATGAACACAAGAGCACCGATAGAAAATTCCTTAGAGAAATTTATAGGCTCATCATGCTTAGCAGTTCCGGATGAAGAACCTTGTGCTTTCGTCATGATATAAGTGTTTAATGATTGAGAATGACGAACGAAATGAAGTAATTTCTTCTGGAAAAGATGAGGTTTAGAAAAAGGGTTTTTCTGGTTTTTGCTTTGAAGAAGACGAATGAATAGTGAAAAGGGAAAGTTTGGAAAGTGGAAAGGTAAAGGTAAAACCTTTGTGTTTTATAGCCTTTTGATCAAGACAGGTGTCAACATCTTGTGTTTGACAGTTTTACAAAAGTGGTAGTTCCCAATGGAACGTGGCCCACTAAGTATGGTGGGGACACCAAGATCTTCTTTTGAAAAGTTTCTTTGCCAGAATGACGTCAGTTGAATTTCAAGCATCGATTAAGTCAAAATATAGGCATTGGGGTCAAAAACATCTTTCTCTCCCTATCGACAAGATGAGTCGACAATGACGTTTCTGGGGGGGCAATTTGTTAGCCTATATTTTTAAGGCTATCATTTAATGTGGTGTTAAATGCAGTCAGAGGAGAGTTGACTTCATCATCAAAGAAATGAAGAGTTGTTCTGAAGGTTCTATCGAAGTTGGGCTTGCTGGGAGCACGTGCTTCAGTTTGGATAAGGGCAAGCAACAGATATCTCCAGGCGGCACATTCGAAATTCAAATTAGGAAGTTAAGACTTGTTAGTTTTTATATATGGTTATAGGTTTGAATTCAAATGTAGGTAGTTATTTCTATTTGTATAAATAGTAGTTTTTCATAGGAAAAAAGGGTCGCAATTCAATCATACAAAACTTACACTCAAATTATCCGTATGGAAGCGAGAAATGAGTCACAAGTTGCAATGTATGAATCTGTGTACCAATTTACTTTCGATCAATGCAATTTAAGTTCTTTTTCTTAAACGTCTTTGCATTTTACTTGTTCGTTTTGAACAATTTCTTTGTTTTTATTTAACAACTTCGATTGAAGTCAAGTGGGTTGATTTCGATTGCTTTTTATTTTCTTTGTTTTATTTAACATTCAAGAACATTACGGTTTCCCACTAATTACAAAAGCACAAATATGCTCTTAAGATTTACTGGTTGATCTTGCAAGTAACTCTGTTTAAACCAGCGTTTGTTTACCAGAAATCAGCGTAAACAAGTTGAAATAAGGGAGAAAGTGTACTTGCAAGTTACACCACCAATGCTCGTAGAATAGTGACTTGCAATTCTTAGTGTCATTGAGACGAGCAAGGTGTTGGGTATTTTATAGCACGATTTGTTTTGTTTATACTCTAAAAGATAAAAAAAAAAATTATTTCTATTTTATTTCTAGGCATATGTTAGGAAAAATATTTATCAAGAAGATTTGTTTATATTTTATTTTGTTATCAAAAAGAAAAAAAAAGTTATCAAAAATATGTGTTTTTATTTTATTTTGTTACCAAAAAAATTTATATTATTTTAATTAATTTTAATTTAGAATCTCTCCAGATGAAATTACGTGTTGTTTGATCAATGCTATCACAGATGCTTTCGGGGAGCCAATTAATCTGCATGTAATACGAAGGGATAGATGATAAAACAGAAGAAGCTAAGGCTAATCTACCCGGTTTGTTGAGAAGCTTGTTCTTCCAAGAGGCTAATCTAGTTTGCATTTTCTCAATGATGAAGAAAAAATAATTCCTTTTAGGACGCCCTTTGAGAAGAGTGAAGCTCAAATACTTGTCAAGAGAGGTAGTACTACGAATACCAGATATAGAGGTGAGATTGGTGATTTTGCTCTGAGGAGTACCTGAAGAATAAAAAGCTCTAGACTTGTGAAGATTAATTTTTAACCCTGAAACTTTGCTGAACCGATCAAACAAATCTCTGATGAATCTAGCTGCGAGCTTTAGTGAATAAGAGAACGTCATCTGCGAAGAGTAAGTGAGAAAGTTTAGGCCCTAAATTTGAAATTTGAATAGGATCCCAATTCCCTTGACTGACGGCGTTGTTGATGGCCGAGGAGAGCTTTTCCATGCAGAGAATAAAGAGGTAAGGGGAGAGCGGATCACCCAGTCCGAGCCCGTGAGTAGGATGAAAGGTAGGTAACTTGTTTCCATTCCAGAGGATAGAGAAAGTTGAAGAAGAAACACAATGCATGATGAGATTGATAGTGGCATCTGGGAATCCAAAATCTTGAAGACAAGAACTGAGAAAATCCCAATTGACATTATCAAAAGCTTTCTCTAGATCAATTTTGAAAGCCACATAATCATCTTTCTTCTTTGACCTGCTCATGAAGTGAGTGATTTCCTGCAAAACAATTGCGTTGTTAGTAATGCCCCTACCAGGCAGAAAACTGCTTTGATAAGGACCAATAATATTGCTAAGAATAGGTCTCAGGCGATGAACAAGGACTTTGGTGATGATTTTGTAGATGATGTTTCATAGGCTAATGGGGCGAAAGTCTTTGTAAGTGGTGGGAGGGTCTGTCTTCGGTATGAGGGCTATGAGAGTGTCGGAAATGGAGGGGTCGAAATGGCCGGTGTGGAAGGCTGAGGGAACAAGGTTGAAGACGTCATCTCCAACAATGTGCCAATACTGTTTAAAGAAGATACATTGAAACCCATCCGGACCAGGGGCTTTGTAGGGTTTCATGGAGTCAACGGTGGCTGTCACTTCTTTCTTGGTTATGGGGCTAGTGACTGCGTTTCTGTCGGCATCCTCTAGGGTGGGGTAGCTGCCTTCATTGTGGACATGGTTATGGTGATGATGGTGATTCCCACATAAAAGGTTTTTGAAATATTTTAGGGCCTCCTCTTGAAGAATAGCAGTATCTATGGACCATAAACCATTGGGAAGTTGAAGCTTATGAATTCTATTCTTCTTTTGGTTGGTTGGGATAAAATAGCTAAACCAAAAATCATGGGAGGCTTGGGTCTCCGCTCATCTAGAAGAATGAATATTTGTCTCCTTGGTAAATTGGTTTAGGACATGGTTCAACACTCCACCAAGTTATGGGTCCAACTTCTTACTCACAAATATTCAGCATCCCCGCACTTGCTCCTCACCACTGATCATCCGAGTTGCTCCTCCACCTGGGCAGCCATTGTCAGCATAAAATACTTGCTTTCCGCCGGCTATGCTTGGAGACATAGCAGTGGTGCCTCCTCCTTTTGGTTCACTAATTGGACCTCCACAGGTTACCTAGCCAACACCGTCCCTTATATCGACATTCATGACCTCCACCTCACCGTCAAGGATGTCCTTATCTGTCCCGCACCTCACACCAACATTCTTTACACCTCTCTTCCTACTGAGATTGCTAACGACATCAACAGTTCATAACGATGCCATAGACGACACTTTTGTTTAGTCTCACAACAAAAATGGAGTTTATACTGCTAAAAGTGGCTACAATTGGCTCCTCTCCCACCCTGCCGCCGACACCACTGCCAACCCTCATCAATCTTGGACCTGGATTTGGAATTTGCACCTCCCGGAAAAATTTAAACTCCTTGTTTGGCTGGCTTGTCATGATGCCACTCCTACTCTATCTCTATTATCGCATAGAAACATTGCCCAATCAGCTATGTGTACCCGTTGCAACCAGCAGGATGAGTCCTTTCTTCATTGCATTCGTGATTTTCCTCACTCCTCCAAGATTTGGCGCCACTTTGGTTTCAATTCGGATGCTTTCTTTGCGGAAACAAGCACCTTTGTTTGGTTAAAAAATGGCCTCATAGGTACTCAATCTTTTACCTTCGCAGCAGGGGTTTGGTGGGCTTGGCGTCACCGCAATTTAATGTGTCTCAACAATGAGGAGTGGTCTCTTAATCGACTTGCATTCAATATTCTCAATGGAATCGCACATCCTTCCTGCATAACTGATGAGTCATAGATTAGTATATTTTAATGCTTTATTTAGTTTAGTTTTAAATAAGATTTGATTTAATTATATTGCATTTTATTTCCTTTTAGAATATTTTACTTTAAATTGTATTTTATTTTATTTTAGGAGCGAATATATGGTGGAAGGTGTCTTGGAGCAAAAGAAAGAGGACTGGAGCAAATACAGTGCGAAAATACGAAGATATGGAACAAAAATATGTTCCCACCAAGTCAAAAGCTTGGCACGGCTAGTGCCAACATGTGGCACGGCCGTGCCACCTCCAGAAGCCCCTTTTGCTGCTTTTTCTTCGGGCCCAAGTTACCCTGTTGCAGCTTTACTGTTTTACCCTTTTAGTTGCTTAGTTTCTAAGTCGATTGTAAAGCTATAAATAGAGTAGCTCTCCACCATAAACATTCACCTTTTACTTTGAATATTTCAAGTCTTTATTTCAATAAAAGTTCTTTACTTTATTTACTTTCTTCTTTGCAATTTACTTTTATCGTATTCTCTCTTCTTCCCCCATGTCTACGATGAACATGAGTGAGTAGACTTCTTTGTCTTGGGATCGTTGGATAAGTCTAATGACGTAATCCGGATCAAGCCAAGCCTTAAACCCTAATTATTTGTTACCTTAATTCCTAATCTAAATTCACCGTTTTAACATGAATTAATTATTATCAAACTATGGAAGCGAACGCAGAGGGTTTGATAATGGTTAGTTCATCACCACAGATATCAATTCATAAAGCGAACGCGGAGCTTTGATATCCGATCAAGTGAATTTAGACAAGGTTTGCGAAACATGAGAATAGTCTAGCAAACCTTGGGACACATAAAGTTTCGATCTTCAAGGGTCCCAAAGGCAATCACCCATGAGAATAGGTGTGGTTGTTGGAGGGATACACTCACTGACTTCGAGAGGAGCTGTGATATGCTAAAGAGAGACTTGTCCTTAGTAATTAGGATTAACGTTTAATTATAAGTTTAAGGCTTGCTTGTGAAAAGATTCGTTATCATGATGAACCAATGATCCCAAGGTTTTTTAATATTATTGTTATTTACCTTCAAAAACTGCACTCTCCAACTTCTTATTTCTTTCTCTTCTAATCAATTTCTAAAAGCTAATTGGATTGACCAACTCCCTAGCGGAACGATAACTCTACTTACTACAATTACTTCGATAGGCCGTGCACTTGCGGTTTGGCCCTATCAAGTTTTTGGCGCCGTTGCCGGGGAGTTAACTAATTTAATTAGCTTTTTCTTAGTGATTAGAACTCTCTCTTCTTCTTTCTCTATTCTTTTTATTTTTATTTTTTTTTATTTTTATTTTCCTTCACCATTAACTTCTTGGAAAGCACAAAAATAATACCAACATGGCTGAAAGACGTGCTCTTATAGAATACGTGACTCCTTCAACGGAAGAGCCATATGCTATTATTGTGTACCCAACGGTTGAGGGTGAAGACTTTGAAATTAAGCCTGCCCAACTTAAGATGGTGCAGCAAAATTGTTTTTCGGGATCCCCCGATGAGGATCCCAATCTCCATATCTCAACTTTTTGGCGGCTCACTGTGACATACAAGAAAAACCAAGAAACTTTAAGACTGCATCTCTTCCCTTTTTCTCTAAAAAACAAGGCTCTCGACTGGTTCCATTCCCTAAGAGTTGGTTCCATCACCTCATGGGACCAATTAAAGCGTGAATTTCTCATCCGTTTCCTCCCCCCGTCAAAAATCGGCCAACTTAGGGAAAAGCTTTTTCAATTTACTCAAAAAGAGGGGGAATCTCTTCATGATTCATGGGGACGTTTTAAAGAAATGCTTAAACTTTGCCCTCTCCATGGTCTAGAAGAGTGGTTAATCATCCACACCTTTTACAATGGTTTATCTCATACTACTAAAATCTTTGTTGATACAGCTGCAGGTGGTGCCTTAATGAACAAGGACTTCGAAACAGCCTATGCCTTGATCGAAGACATGGCTCGAAACCTCTTTCTATGGACCGATGAAGAATTCACTACAAGATCTTCACCCTCCAAAAAGAGGGCAGGTATGTACGAAGTCTCTGATTATGACCACCTTGCTTCTAGGATTGATGCACTAACCCACAAATTCGAAAAACTTAATGTTAGTGCTAGTACTTCTACCTCTACACCTTCTTCTTGTAAAGCATGTAGTGATTGCAAACTAGGTAGTGTTGAGCAAATAAACTTTATTCAAAACAACCAAGGGGTAAGTTTTAACAAAAGCCCCAATCCCTCGGTTCAAAAAACGACACCACCAAGTTTTGCAATTGATCAAAAGGTTATTCAAAAGTCTAATCTTGAACTTTTAATGGAAAATTTTCTTCTTAACCAATCCGAACAGCTCAAGGAGCTTGCAAATCAAACTAGACTTTTGAATGAATCTTTCATTACACTTACATCAAAAGTAGACTCTATTTCCTCTCACAACAAAATCTTAGAGACTCAGCTCTCACTAGTTGTTCAAGAATTTCGCCAACCTAGAATGAACGCCGTTACACTCAGGAGTGGTAAGCAACTAGAGGAACCCTTAAGAGTCAAGCCTAGTGAGGAAGAAGCTAGTAAACCACAAGGAGAGGTGATTGAAGAAGAGAATGAGAAGCCACAAAGTGAGGAAGTTACACCACCACCCTTCAACCCAAAAATCCCTTTCCCTCAAAGATTTGCCAAGTCTAAGCTTGACGAGCAATTTAAAAAATTCATTGAAATGATGAATAAAATCTACATTGATGTTCCATTCACCGATGTCCTAACTCAAATGCCTACCTATGCTAAATTTTTAAAAGAAATTCTTTCAAAAAAAAGGAAAATTGAGGAAAGTGAAACAGTGAACCTTACAGAAGAGTGTAGTGCTATCATCCAAAATAAATTGCCACCAAAGCTTAAGGATCCAGGAAGTTTCTCCATACCTTGCGTCATAGGCCCTGAGATGGTTAAAAGGGCGATGTGTGACTTAGGAGCTAGTGTCAGTTTGATGCCTTTATCACTTTACGAGAGATTGGGGTTAGGGGAACTTAAGTCAACTAGAATGACCCTACAATTAGCGGACCGTTCCATTAAGTATCCAGTTGGAATCATAGAGGACGTCCCTGTCAAAGTAGGAGAAATTTATGTCCCCACAGATTTTGTTGTGATGGAAATAGAGGAGGATACCCAAGTACCGATACTTTTGGGAAGGCCTTTCCTTGCTACCGCTGGGGCTATAATAGATGTTAAACATGGGAAATTGGAATTTAATGTTGGTAAGGATACTGTTGAATTTGAACTTGCTAAACTAATGAAAAATCCTTCCATTAAAGACTCTTGTTGCATGTTTGATATAATTGACCGTTGTGTGAAAGAGTGCCCTTTGGCATCAACTACACATGATGGTTTGGAAGTATGCTTGGTTAGTGATGCAGGTACAAAACTAGATGGAGACGCCAAAGAGTATGAGAAGATGTTAGATGGAACTCCTCCTATGGAAGATGTGGGCATAGAGGAGCTAATGGGAAAAGAACCAACCCCTTCACCAAAGGAAGCACCAAAGGTGGAGCTTAAACCACTCCCACCAAGCTTGAGGTATGAATTCTTAGGCCCTAATTCAACCTACCCTGTCATTGTGAATGCAAATCTAAATGAGGTGGAAACTGAAAAATTGCTTTATGTCCTCAAAAAGTATCCTAAGGCTATAGGTTATACCATTGACGACATTAAAGGAATAAACCCCTCATTGTGCACACATAGGATACTACTTGAGGAGGACTATAAGCCCTCCGTTGAACACCAAAGAAGGTTGAACCCTAACATGAAAGAAGTTGTGAAAAAAGAGGTCTTAAAACTCCTAGATGCAGGTGTCATTTACCCAATTTCTGATTCCAAATGGGTTAGCCCGGTTCAAGTAGTACCTAAAAAGGGTGGTCTCACTGTTATTAAGAACGATAAAAATGAATCCATTGCCACTAGAACCGTCACCGGTTGGAGAATGTGTATTGACTATAGGAAGCTCAACAAAGCAACCCGTAAAGATCACTTCCCACTCCCCTTTATAGACCAAATGTTAGAAAGGCTAGCTAAGCATTCGCACTTTTGTTACTTAGATGGGTATTCCGGATTCTTCCAAATACCTATTCACCCCAATGACCAAGAAAAAACCACTTTCACATGTCCTTTTGGTACCTTTGCCTATAGGAGAATGCCTTTTGGTCTTTGCAATGCCCCCGCTACTTTCCAAAGATGCATGATGTCTATTTTTTCTGATTTTGTTGAAAACATAATGGAAGTCTTTATGGATGATTTTTCTGTGCATGGATCTAGTTTTGATAATTGTTTGACTAACCTGGAAAAAGTTTTGGAGAGATGTGAACAGGTAAACTTAGTGTTGAATTGGGAGAAGTGTCACTTCATGGTAAGAGAAGGAATTGTCCTAGGACACTTAGTTTCTGAACGGGGTATAGAGGTGGACAAAGCAAAAATTGCAATTATTGAAAAAATGTCCCCTCCTACCTCGGTGAAGGAAGTAAGAAGTTTCCTAGGACATGCAGGGTTTTACCACCGTTTCATCAAAGATTTTTCTTCAATAACCAAGCCACTAACAAGCTTGCTCCTTAAGGATGCAGATTTTGTGTTTGATGATGCATGCCTAAAGGCATTTTGCAGGTTAAAAGAAGCTTTGGTCACTGCCCCTATCATACAACCACCGGATTGGAACTTGCCTTTTGAAATAATGTGTGATGCGAGTGACTATGCAGTAGGGGCTGTGTTGGGACAAAGAAAAGACAAGAAGATGCATGCCATTTATTATGCAAGTAAGACCCTTGATGGGGCACAGGTAAACTATGCCACAACAGAAAAAGAATTGTTAGCGGTAGTTTATGCCATTGACAAATTTCGGCCATACTTGGTAGGATCAAAAATCATCATTTACACAGATCACTCGGCAATAAAATATTTGTTAAACAAAAAAGATGCCAAGCCGAGGTTGATCCGGTGGATTTTGCTCCTTCAAAGAATTTGACCTTGAAATAAAAGATAAAAAGGGTACCGAAAATGTTGTAGCTGATCACTTGTCCCGCCTTAGGGAGACCAATGAGAATGAGTTACCCCTGGATGATTCATTTCCGGATGATCAACTCTTCTTATTGGCACAAACTAACGCACCTTGGTATGCAGACTTTGTTAACTTTCTTGCAGCTGGAGTATTACCACCTGGATTGAGCTACCAACAAAAGAAGAAGTTCTTCCAGGACCTCAAACATTATTATTGGGATGAACCCTACCTTTTCAAAAGAGGCTCAGACGGGATCTTCAGAAGATGCATTCCTGAAAACGAGGTAAGTAGTATTCTAACCCACTGTCACTCCTCTTCTTATGGTGGCCACGCCAGTACTCAAAAGACCTCTTTCAAAATTCTTCAATCTGGTTTCTGGTGGCCATCGCTTTTCAAAGATGTGCATAAATTCGTTTCTAAATGTGACAAATGTCAACGCACCGGTAACATTACTAAGAGGAATGAAATGCCCTTAAACAACATTCTTGAAGTCGAAATTTTCGATGTTTGGGGTGTTGATTTCATGGGACCTTTCCCCTCTTCTTTTGGAAATCAATACATATTGGTGGCAGTTGACTATGTGTCCAAATGGGTTGAGGCTGTTGCCTCACCCACTAATGATGCACATGTTGTTATAAATTTTTTCAAAAAGATTATCTTTCCAAGGTTTGGAGTGCCAAGGGTTGTAATAAGCGATGGAGGGTCTCACTTTATATCTAAACTTTTCGAAAAACTTTTACAAAAGTATGGAGTGAAACACAAAATTGCTACACCCTATCACCCACAAACTAGTGGACAAGTTGAGGTCTCCAATAGACAAATAAAAGCCATTCTTGAAAAAACAGTTTCAAACTCTAGGAAGGATTGGTCAAGTAAGCTCGACGATGCTCTTTGGGCCTATCGAACGGCTTACAAAACTCCAATTGGAATGACACCTTTTAAGCTAATCTATGGAAAATCTTGTCACCTTCCGGTTGAACTTGAACACAAAGCCTATTGGGCAGTAAGAAACCTCAACTTAGATCCCGATCTAGCTGGTCAAAAGAGAAAACTTCAGTTAAGTGAGTTAGAAGAACTTAGAATTGATGCTTATGAAAATGCCCGTATTTACAAAGAACGAACTAAAAAATGGCACGACAAGCATATCCTCAAAAGGAACTTCAAGAGCGGTGACCATGTACTGCTCTTTAACTCTAGGCTAAGGCTTTTTCCAGGTAAGTTAAGATCCAGATGGTCTGGTCCATTCACTGTTCGTACTGTCTACCCCTATGGGGCAATTGAAATTTTTTCTGAAAAAACTGGACCTTTCAAAGTTAATGGCCAAAGACTAAAGATTTACAATGCAGGTGAAGCTGTTGAAGAAGAAACAATACTAGCCCTCTTAGATCCTCCATGAGGAACCACTCTTACATCTTTCGTCAAGCTAGTGACGGTAAAAGAGCGAGTTTAACTGCTTTCGTTTTGTTTTAAGTTGTTTTGTAGGTAATTGTCCGAGTACGATTCAAGAAAATGAAAAAAAATTAAAGTCCCTGGAACCAGAAGGTTGGCACGGCCGTGCCATGTTTTTCAAAGAAAAAATGGAGCCAGCCACAGAATGTTGGCACGGCCTGTGCTGAGGTTGGCACGGCCGTGCCAGCTTACAGAGTCCAAAAATTCATTTTTTTTACTATTTATAACACCTTGTGAGCTTTCTGCACCCCTTCTTCTTCCTCTACTTCTTCTTCTTCTTTTTAATTTCTTTTTCTTTTGAATCATTGAGGACAATGCTTCCCCTAAGTGTGGGGGGGGGGGGGGGGGGGGGGGGGGGGCTAATAAAGTGTCTAGAGTCGTAGTGTTTCCAAACTCCCTTGAACTTTATTCTTTTGTTTTGTTTTTATAGCAAGAGGCATGACTAGTAGCTTGTTTTTAATATAGAAAATGGCATGAAAATTTTTATTTTGTCTCTTCTTTAGGTTGCTTCTTGTACATAAAAGTAGTTTCTTGTGTTTCTTATGTTCTTGCTATACCCATATCTTGTTTTATTGTGAAATTCTCCAATGAGAAAAGCACCCGGTTGCAATCCTTGAGCAAATGTATGAATAGGTATTTTAAGGAACACGTTCTATCTTTAGTGTTAACTTAGACCCTTTAAAGTCTTAAGAGTAAAAGTAGTATAAGTTTGTGTGGGAAATTAATCTATGTTCTTAATTGTTATATCCTTAATTGTTAAAGTTAAAATGGGGCGGGAGAATGGCACCAACATGTGGGGGAAAGGACAATCCCTAACTTCCTAATTGTGGTGGTGACTCCTTAATTTGAACTTAAATGAAACAAATTCATCAATGCTAGGGGGAAAGGACAATTACATCCAAAAAGACTTCCTACGCGGAGATGAAACAAATAATGATTTTGCAGCACTGCTTAGGGTGATTTTGAATCTAGGGGGAAAGGACAATTACATCCGAGAAGACTTCCTACGAGGATAGATAGCCCCTAAGCATCTGCAGCCCCTTGTGCTTAATTGTTAAATTAATTCAATCTTAACTTTAATTCCCATCACTCTTATATGAAATGAAGAAAGGACTTTTCTCGGTTACTTTAGCACTAAGGATAGAACCTATTCCTCATAATATCTGTTTTATACAGGAGCAAGAAAAGGGTTGGACTGCACACACACACTCACTTGAGACTTGATGTTGGGTAGAATAGGTTCATGAGAAGTATTTGAAATTGTAATTAGTGTACTTGAAGCAAAGCCTTTCTTTTGAGACATGTGTTCTTAATATTGCCATAATAATCTTTTGTTGCTGCTATGTCTGTTGCCTTTTGCTTGAGGACAAGCAAAGATTCAAGTGTGGGGGAGTTTGATGAGTCATAAATTAGTATATTTTAATGCTTTATTTAGTTTAGTTTTAAATAAGATTTGATTTAATTATATTGCATTTTATTTCCTTTTAGAATATTTTACTTTAAATTGTCTTTTATTTTATTTTAGGAGCGAATATATGGTGGAAGGTGTCTTGGAGCAAAAGAAAGAGGACTAGAGCAAATACAGTGCGAAAATACGAAGATATGGAACAAAAATATGTTCCCACCAAGTCAGAAGCTTGGCACGGCCAGTGCCAACATGTGGCACGGCCATGCCACCTCCAGAAGCCCCTTTTGCTGCTTTTTCTTCGGGCCCAAGTTACCCTGTTGCAGCTTTACCGTTTTACCCTTTTAGTTGCTTAGTTTCTATGTCGATTGTAAAGCTATAAATAGAGTAGCTCTCCACCATAAACATTCACCTTTTACTTTGAATATTTCAAGTCTTTATTTCAATAAAAGTTCTTTACTTTATTTACTTTCTTCTTTGCAATTTACTTTTATCGTATTCTCTCTTCTTCCCCCATGTCTACGATGAACATGAGTGAGTAGACTTCTTTGTCTTGGGATCGTTGGATAAGTCTAATGACGTAATCCGGATCAAGCCAAACCTTAAACCCTAATTATTTGTTACCTTAATTCCTAATCTAAATTCACCGTTTTAACATGAATTAATTATTATCAAACTGTGGAAGCGAACGCGGAGGGTTTGATAATGGTTAATTCATCATCACAGATATCAATTCATAAAGCGAACGCGGAGCTTTGATATCCGATCAAGTGAATTTAGACAAGGTGTGCGAAACATGAGAATAGTCTAGCAAACCTTGGGACACATAAAGTTTCGATCTTCAAGGGTCCCAAAGGCAATCACCCATGAGAATAGGTGTGGTTGTTGGAGGGATACACTCACTGACTTTGAGAGGAGCTGTGATATGCTAAAGAGAGACTTGTCCTTAGTAATTAGGATTAACGTTTAATTATAAGTTTAAGGCTTGCTTGTGAAAAGATTCGTTATTATGATGAACCAATGATCCCAAGGTTTTTTAATATTATTGTTATTTACCTTCAAAAACTACACTCTCCAACTTCTTATTTCTTTCTCTTCTAATCAATTTCTAAAAGCTAATTGGATTGACCAACTCCCTAGCGGAACGATAACTCTACTTACTTCTATTACTTCGATAGGCCGTGCACTTGCGGTTTGGCCCTATCAATAACTCTCTTTCTCAGGCCACCGACACCGTGGTAAAATGGAATCGCGACAACCACTATTGTTATATTCTCAATGTTGACGGGAGTTGTCTTAGCAACCCTCAGCGTACCGGATTCGGCGGCCTCCTTAGGAACAATGCGGGATTATTTATCTCTGGTTTCTCCGGGAACATTGCCAACGCGTCTGACATTTTTTTTCCTGAACTCCATGCCATCTTTCAAGGTCTGCGAATGGTTTCAGATATGGGAATATCCGATTTCGTGTGCTACTCCGATTCTCTCCACTCTGTTAGGCTCATCAACGGCCCTTCCATGAAGTTTCATGTCTATGCCACTCTCATTCAAGGTATAAAGGACCTCATCATTACCAGCAAGGCTTCTGTTTTTCACACTCTCTGTGAGGGAAATTACTGCGCAGATTTTCTTGCAAAGTTGGGAGCGGCTTTGGACTCTGTGTTGACGATTCATGCCTCACCTTCTGATGGGATGATTCAACTGATTAAAGATGATGCTTGGAGAACTCTCTTCCCTAGGGGCTAGCTAGCATCAGTTTTTTTTCCTTTTTTCTTTTCTGTTTTCTTTGCTTTTCGTTTCTTTTCCCCTTGTAACCAAAAATTAATTTTAATTTCTCAATCATATTTTTGTTTTGAATTTGTTTTGGTTATATCTTAAAAATTTCTAAAAAGACTTTGCCTAGTTTTATTTTTAAATCAAATGTTTGTGAAATGCTAAAAAGATTTTTGTTTTTATTTTTTGATGTTTTTTAAGCCAAATATTCTAAAATAACAAAATAAAAATAATTTAATTTTGTTTTGTTTTTATTATATTTTATTGAAGAAAAAAACCCCAAAAACATTTTATTTTTATAATTTATGGATCCGTCCCTAGCTACAAAGGTATTTTGTTTGTTGTGTACTCTACGTTATGTCTACGAAACTTTTGTACTATGCATCCATACAATTGTTATCCGAGCGCATACCTTCAAATGTTTCTGCCAATAACTTTTCATCGGAAGAAGTTTGTTGAACTAGAAGCTTAGAACATTTTACCTCTATTCTAATTTCATGGAATAGTGACCCTTCCCTTGATCCTTTAACTATAACTTAACAACCCAATATAATTCAGATTTTCCAAGAACCAACAATATTCAAGTAATAGTCCACACAAGAAGTCAACAACGAGGAAAAGGGAAATTTATCTTGGTTTAACTGGTGCTTCAATTGGCAATTTCTTTACTTTATTAGTAACCTTTTTTCTTCAAGTGGTTGAAGCGAACGAAGGTGGAAGGAAATTCATGCAAAGTATTTGTGCATGTAAAAGAAACACAATTTTTTTTTTTAATAATCTGATTGCAAACTCTTCGTTGTCAAATGCAAAGTTATGATTCGGTCACATTTATAAGCAAAACACAATTTTTTAGCTTCATTGAATAACTAATGTATTTGATCTATAAATGTGACTACATACATTAATTATTCCATAAACTTAAAAGGTTGTTTTTTTCTTATAAATGTGACCGGAGCGAATAAGAGACATGGAGCTACTTTATAAATCTAAATCAAAGTGTGAGAACCACAAGTGATAACAAAGTTTCATTTGAAGGGTCACATAACACATCCTAAATCATCAACGAAACACCGTATAAAGATGTTGCTAGAGACTAAAAATTGAAAAGAACATGGCGATCAAGAATCAGTTCATTCTTCTCGATGTTGTTTCTTAAATTGGAACCAAATGCTAAAGATTTGTTTTGATGTGGCTAGTGCTATGAGTTACATGCACAATGTTATGATTTGTCTTGATGAATCCAAGCTGTGTGCATACAAATGTAAAGAATTTTTTTCTAAGGTAGGTAATTTAAATTGTGTTGAGAATGAAACTGAGGATCCTCATTCCTATTCAAACCTTGCGTATAAAGGTGAAGGAAGTGTTTAAAGACTATTTTGAGGTAAGAAAATAATGTGAATGAATTACAAAGAGGCAGTGCATTAGGTGAGAATTACTCATTTGATGGAACTTCGAAAGTGGCTAATAGTAATATTGATTTATATCATTAGAACTATTGCATTATTGAGAAATGTTAGGGTCACACCCACTAACACTCTCTTTTAACGCACCCCAATCATAACTAACCACATCATCCACTTATTTTAAGTGATTTACCAGTAACAGGAAGTACAAGTTGCAAAACATTTTTTTGACATTTTTTTTTTTAATAATCTGATTGCAAACTCTTCGTTGTCAAACGCTGGCTTTGAGTTGTAACCAAAAAAAACGCTGGCTTTGAGTAAATAACAGAGTCCATGGAAGAAAAATCTACATGGCTTCTTCTCCTTCCCTTTCCATCTAACCCATCTCCTTCTGTTTTCTTCTGACCTCGTCTTTGTCTCCTAACCATCCCACCTTTGTTTTATTCAAATCTAAAAGAAAATGTTTTCATTGGGTTTTGTTTCTGAAGTGTCGTAATTGAAAATCTATATAAACATTCAATATAGCAAGCAAATTAAACAACATAAGAAGAACAAAATTGGGAGGAGGATCGACAAGAAAATTGAAATTGGATCTTTTTTAGGAGGATAATTGATAGACAATTTTCTGCTTTTCAATTGGTTAAAGCAACAAAACTGACGAGCCTGGGTTTGTGAGAGGTTATGCAGAGAAGATGAACAATTAAAATCTGATTTAATTACAAAAATAAAATAAAATACTACCTCCGTCCCTAATTATAGGGCCCTTTTGAAAAAATAACGGGAATTAAGATAGTGGATATTTGTATTAAATATGTTTGTAATTACTATTGTTTTTACAATTTTATCCTTAAAGAGAGAGAGTTGGTTTATGTTTTCAACATGTTATTTATTGTTGATTGAAGAAAAAGATGTATAATAAATAGGGGCATGTATGTAAAGAAATAATTAATGTAGTTGGAAATAGCAAAGGGGTCTTATAAAAAGGGACAAAAAATATTCTCAAAAGGGTCTTATAATTAGGGACGGAGGTAGTAAATGGTAAAGATGAATCCGGTTACCAGGTAAAATCAACTAAAAAAGTGGATGACATGGCTAGTTATAATTGGGTGTGTTAAAAGAGAGTGTTAGTGGGTGTGACCCTAGCATTTCTCTTGCATTATTTCGTAGCAAGCAGGTTCAGAAAAAAGCAACAAAGATGCAGGCTTTCTAGAATAATGATATCACATTATGAGACTATATCCCTTCAATGCAAAACTAAATTTGAAAAAATTAATAATAGCCCAATCAAAGAAGACATCTTCAAATTAATCCTACACTATATATTAATGAGAAGACAACTTCTCATGAAGAACTGGCTACTGTTTAAAAAAAAAATACAAAAACTAACTACCAATTGGATAACAATGATGAGTTTTGCCTCAAGCAAATATTCACTGATATTTTATTAATTAACAAAAAACCAACAATGAATTACAAACACGTGAACAAAAAGAATCAATTCATATGAACAAATTAATCAAGGAAATTACAGTAGTTGAAATATATAAAATATGACTGATGAAGGACCAATCTAAGATATCCCGATTGCTCTATAACGGAGACCAAATAGTAGATGGCCCAACGGATCTTCGATAGACTTTGATACCATAATTAAAACTAAGCTAAAAGTTATGAATCCAATTAGTATTAATGTATGAAATACTTATGTAGGGACCAGCTTCATATATCATAATATCAATACATTCATTAGCAGCTACAGCGACATCAGACATGTGGTAAATTGTCTCCAAGGTCTTCCAAGCGACACTTTCCTAAGTAACTCTGGTTTTGCTATAGTATTCATGATATATTCCATACAATGCCCAAAGATTGGTCAACGTTAACTCTTAGTGTCACTGCTTAAATGTCCAAAGATGAAATCGGTTGCGGTAGAATTGGTGGAGTTTGAGTACATACAATGTGTCTTAACCATGAATTCCACATGAAGTGCCACTGATGAGTTTGAATCAAGAGAAAAGATATTCAAAGGACAAGAGAAGGAGTTTCAGTCAAAAGAGGGGGAATTTAAATCCAAAAAGCAGCAATTTGAAAGCAAGTTGAGGACAATCTCAAATTTGTCAAGGACAGTCTCAAAGTACTCCAGTTAAAAGAGAATCAGTTTGAAATGAAAATCAGTTTGGCAATGAAATCTTTAGCAAGGGTATACTGCTGGGCAAGCTGTGTTCTTGGAGCTAATGTTATAGGCATGAACTTAGAAGCAAAGACACCAAATAGAAACACTTTATGTTCTTTGCCGATTAATCAAGGAAATTACAGTCGATATATTCTCCGGAGATGGAGACTGCAGACCAAGATTTAGTAGAGGTTAAAAGAACAGAAGACAAGAAATCAAATTAATTAATGGTTGCAACTAATGAATGGACAGAGAAACGGATTGTTGAATGATTATACCTGTAATCATGGCATCTTGGCATCTACGTCTGAATTTGAATGAGCGGATCGATCTATTCTTTGGGAAAGAAAGCATAAGGAAAGACTAAGGAGCACCGACAACAACTTGAGGTTTTAACTTTGAACCCTAACTAGACTTTTGACCCGTGCGTCGCACGGGTTTTCTCGACTATAATAGAGACCAATAAATAATCTTTAACCCGTAAGATCATTGACATGGTAGAAAATATTTTCTTCAAAAAAAAAGGCAAGTGGATAGAAATGAAATTGGTGCGCAATGCATTTTTTAGATGAAATTTGTTAGGTTAAATAACTGCAAACCTAGTAAAGCAAATGAGCGGAAAAAAATTAGGTTAAGTTGCTGCAGACGTAACAAAATTAATAAATAAGGATGTAAAAAAAAAGCATGAAATTAAAAAAAAAATCCAAAAAAAAAGTGTAAAATTCTTGACAAAAAAAAAGGTATAAAATAGAAGGATCATACGTGATGATTGATATGGTAGAAAATATTTTCTTCAAAAAAAAAGGCAAGCGGATAAGAATGAAATTGGTATGCAATGCATTTTTTTAGATGGAATTTGTTAAGTTAAATAATTGCAAACCTAATAAAGTAAATGAGCGGGAAAAAATTAGGTTAAAATGCTGCAGACGTAACAAAATTAATAAATAAGGATGACACCCAATCTTCTAATATACAGTGTGTAATTCAGACAAGCAAGGTGTTGGGTTTTTTATAGCACGTTGGTGTATTAGGTTTTTTTATTTATTCATATCTTTGTTTTATTTTTTTTGTTTATATTATTAAAGTTTTAATAAGATTTTTTTCAATTTTATTTTTGGGTATATATTTGGAAATAAAATTATCAACATGATTTGTTTTTATTTTATTTTGTTATCAAATATTCAAAAACTCTAAAAATATTTTCATGTTATTTTTTTTTTTTTGAAAAAAAACTGCTCTCTCCCATACAAACTGCCGAAAATACCCCTCACATTACTTAAGTCACGCAGGTGTTATACCCAGTGTGACTTAAGTGGCATTGACATCTAGCGTGACTTTAACTCATGCTATTACGCGTCAACGTGACTTAACTCACATAGGCAACGTGAGGTAAGTCACATGGGGCCTATGTCCACTAACAGAACAGTTGTTTTGGCTTTTTTCCCTAATTTTCTTCATTCATTCATACTTCCATATATTCATTCATTCATAATTAAATATGCATAATAAAACCAAAACTTACACAAAATTAAACTAAAAAACTAATGAAAATGTTATCAAAATGGGCACCGACATGAGTGTAATTATAATACATAAAAATTCACCAAAATGTTATAAAAATAACTAAAAATATACAAATGTCCTAAAAACGCTAGAATAAGACCCTACTCATGTGGACTGGCTCCTATAGTCCTCCTCTGCGGAACCGACTCCTCTTGCATCATGATATAATCCAATCGGATGCCCTCCATAATGCAGGCAAAGACAAAATGTGTAAACATATCAGGATGCTCCATTGCATTATCCATTCTGCTCCTGATGTTTTCAATGATCTAAAATGGGTGGGGAACCAGACTAGCCACTGCTGCTCAACAATAACCTCCTAGTAAGGAGGGACATGAGTTGTTTACTGAGAAACGGGTGCAGGCAGGGAAAACATAGGATTGGATACAAGGCAAAATAATTTGGTGTACCCCTTCGCATACCTCCACAATTTGTCCTCTGGGACCAGTCGACCCCTCTCCGCCTGACTAAGGACATGGACCATGAAATCCTGAAAGGCGACTACCACATCCTCTGGCTCAAGAGCCCCAATCGTCGCAGGAGGTCTGGGAATGGTCGTACTGACATCAGTGTTCACCATCAAATATATGAGGCCTCTATACTGTCCAGCCTCAATATAGCCTCTAGGGGGTTTCCATCTAGCCGCCAGCGGGTCAGCACACTCGTAGCCCTTCACAAGCTTCAATAAAATGAGCTTTTTGAAGTGCTCAATAACCCATCCCTACAAACACAAAGAGACACAATAATATCACCACAAGTTTCATACAAACAAATATACATTTATGATCCGCTAAAAAGAAGAAAAAAATGTTACCTCAAGTAAAGTCATGTAATCAACAACGGCTCTAATCTTTGCGTCCGAGGTAAGAGAAATCTAAGAGTACAAAAAAGCAAGTGTCATCCTGTCCCATGACCACTCACCCAACGCGTTTAAGTCCTGAAACCGCGTCAGCCATATCAGATGAACGCTTTTGTTGTTCTTGTTCGCGAAAATGGTGTAGCCAACCAAGAGCAACTAAAACGCCTTAATGCAAGAATTCCTAACAAGGCCCTGCTCCTTCTTCTCCTCGTCTGATGTCGGCTCCTCCAACTGATTACGCAAGAGTTTTTCATATGAACGTTATTTTTGCTTGAATTTGCGACTGTTCTTTACGGACGATCGGTCATTTATCTTACGCACGAGGCAATTTTTCTTTGGAACCTTGAGCCTTTCAAGCCACCCTTTTTATATTCCTATTATCCTTTGTGAAACCACTTTGAGCCACCAAATGCAAAATTCTTTTGTAGTTACTAAGTGACGAATCATGTCACAGTCCTGTACCTTATTTCCTACCCATTTTGATTTCTCTTGGAGTTAGAATAGGTAATTATTATTGACTGAGTATGGTTTGAAGCTAATTTTGGGGTAGTTCTTTGGAATTAGCAACATTTTAAGTTTGTGGTCGGGTACTATTAGAACTTATTTATAAAAAAAAAATGTAGATGACCATGGATCTACACAAAAAAAAATAGAAAAAAGAAAAAAATCAAGAGCCAAAAATTTTGGTATCTTAAAAGAAATGTTTTTTTTCTGTCAAAAATAAAAAGAAAAATAGTGCTATTGTTTTACCCATCTTGCCTGAATTAAGGAAGGAAAAAATTGGCAGCACATCAATGTTTAGTAGGAATCCTTAGGTTAATGAACTAACTCCAAGTTCTTTTGTAAGCCTACTTTCCCAAAATATATATGTAACACCCCGATATTTTATATACATTATTTATGTCATTTTAATAATTTTCTAAATTTATTATTTATTAACAATTTTTTTACGCGTAAAGAATTTAAGAAAATTGTAGCACTCTCTATTTAATTTTATTATTATTATTATTATTATTATTAAAGTTTCGTTACAAATGGTTTACTATATTTATGGACAATCAATTTCTTTTATATATATATATATATATATATATATATATATATATATATATATATATATTTTTATGTCTTTCAACGGTTCTAACATTTAGTGTGACATCAGTGGGGGTTTACTACACATCAACGTGTAACAAAATTATATAAGGGAAACTAGTGAAAAATCTTCATTACTCTATTTCCTTCAATTACATTTACAAGCCATTGACTTCTTGCCATGCGTTATTTTCGGCCTGTAAATTAAATTGATATATCAACCATTGACACCATAAGCCAATCAATCCATCCATATATATTTTGTAACCTAACCTTTCCAACAGAATGTAGTCACATGCGTGTATTCTTCTATCATTATTATATTCTAAATCCCCTCAAGAAAATCATCTAACAAGAAATCATCTAGCAATTCCCTCTACTCGAATTTTAGGAAGTTTAATGATTGTGCTTGTGCCTCCGTTCAATGCTTGAATCTTCTAAAAGGTGTCTCGAGGGAGAGAAATTTGTGTACGCGCCGTAGCTGCGAGTTTGCGGCTTAGAATTTTGCATTAGTAAGAAAAACATACAGGTAAGGGCTTTTTCCCCACACCATCATTCTAGGCCGGATAAGTGTTGTGAAATAGTAGTAGAATTCTTGTCCATTAAAAAGAGTTAGTTTTTCTGTTTTATTATATGACTTCTTGTTTTGATTGAATATTGTGGTGATTGTCATGAGAATTTGTTTATTAGATTTGGCATGTTGATAACTATATATGCTTCTAAATATGATATGTGGATCATAAAATATTAGAGGTTGGTCGGTTGCATTTCATGGTCTTTTTGGATATTTTGTTGATGACATTGAGTCGCATAGCATATCATGGAGTCTTTGGGCAACGGCCTTGCAGAGACCATTTAGTGGTCTAGTTTCTTTGGGCTACGGCCTTGCAGAGACCATGTAGTGGTCTAGTGTCTTTTGGGCTACGGCCTTGCAGAGACCATTTAGTGGTCTAGTTTCTTTGGGCTACGGGCTTGCAGAGACCATGTAGTGGTCTAGTGTCTTTTGGGCTACGGCCTTGCAGAGACCATTTAGTGGTCTAGTTTATTTGGGCTACGGCCTTGCAGAGACCATTTAGTGGTCTAGTGTCTTTTTGGGCTACGGCCTTGTAGAGATCATTTAGTGGTCTAGTTTTTATTGGGCTAATGTCACTGGGTGGCGGGCCTTGCAGGGACCATTGAGTGGTTCATTCTTCCAATAGTCGCGGTCTAGTAGTTCATTTGAGTCTTGCATATCATCACATCATGCATAAAGTTTTACAAAATAGTTTTTGTATAATTTATTCTTTTTGCCAATTTTTAATTCTTTTTAGTTGATGAGTGTTTTTATTATTATTTTATGGCATTTTTCTGAGTTTAGGTGATCCCATGTGGAACCGGAAATTGACCCTTACATTAAAATAATGTTGTAGGTACCAAAGAATGAAATATGAAGTTTATGTGTGATGAAAGCGTGCGCGGGGTCAAATTGGGTTTTCAATGAAAAAGAAGAGTAGTTTTTATTTAATTTGTAATTGTAACTTTTAAAATCTTTTTGGACTCTATTATTAAGGAGTAACTTTCTAAATTTATTTAAATAGCAAAGAATAAATTTTAATTATGTAATGTCTTGGATCAAAAATCCGAGGCGTTACAATATCCACCCTTAACCTAAGCCATATTATAACCCTCAAAGTCCTCTAAGTGTGTAAATAATTTTATAGCAAGATACATTCATATGACGACTGGAGTGGGAAAATGTCGTGACCAACCCTATTGGCTTTAGGAGATACATACGTGCATCATGGAAAGAGTATGGCTGAGAATATATGTTACTTTCGTCTAGCCGGACCCGCTTGAATGTAACGTAGTCAGTTAGTTGCTGCTCTGCTATAAATGTAATGAATGATGTCCTAAGCACAACTACTGAAAATGTATGTTTTTCCTAAAAGATGCAAAGAAGAAAATATATTTTTCTTTTGTTACTTGAGGACAAGCAACAGTTTAAGTTTGGGGTTGTGATGACAGGTCATCTTACGTTATTTTTAGCATGTTTTTCAGTCATTTTCAATAGGTTTTAGCAGCAAAATGGAGGAGTATTGGAACGATTGCCTATGATTTCTGGAATTTCGTAATGTTTTCTATATTTGAGTATGCAATTCTAGTCTTCCCAAAACATAGCAATTTTAGGGGGGTTTTGAAGTAATTCACGAAAAAATCATGCAAATCGGCAAGTCAAGAACATCTAAAGATTTGTGAAAACTTTGGGGAAGACCAAGAATGAAGATTCAAGAGGCCTCTTGAGACTTTAAAGAGGGAGGAATTCTGTTCCCAGGTCCCGAGAAAAGTTATTTGAAGACAAACACGTAAAACGAAGGAATATCGGAGAAACTGGGCCGAGACAGCATCACCATGCGCCTATAGTGTAACACCCTAATTCCCGACGATAATTATAAAATAATAAGAATAAATTTAATAATTAGGATGTTAAAAAATTTCACGTGATATCACATAACAACATAAATTTTCTTTTTAAAATAATAAATTTAAACAATCCTCTGATCTCATTATCAAAATTTTCTTTTGTCATTCAACATCGAGATAGAAATAACAATAGTTCTCAAGATTTAAACTTAAAGATGAAAAAATCCAACATCGACCCCAACCCTGGTGTTACATATCAGATCTCATATCCGACTACATGTCTAATCGTCATTAAAATAAATTTGACAGAAGCTAATTTGACGGGCTAATCGTGCCACGATCATCGTTCCGGGTTTAAATGCGCCACGATGTAAAACAAGCATGCCAAGATCATACTGATTCTCTCAGTAAACGTGCCACGATTGGAAGTATGTCGTGCCACCAAAAATCAGTGACAATCAGTCTGTTTTCAACTTCAAATTGTACCATGATGGAGAATGATCGCGCCACGTTGCGGTGGACTTGGAAAAAATTTCTTTTTGTTTTCAGCTTTCAAAAAAATCTTCTTTTTTTTTTATATGTAAAAATGCATAAAATAAATATAAACACTACCTGAGTGGATCAAAAATCTAATGGGTTGCCTCCCACCAAGCGCTTCTTTACCGTCACTAGCTTGACTTCAGATGACTCCTAAGGATCATTTAACACCACACCTTCTATTTCTTTTGGGAGTTCACCTTCAAAGTAAGGTTTTAACCTTTGAGCATTTTCCTTGAAAGTAACTTGTTCTCCAGGCTTAACCAATTCTACAGCTCCATGGAAAGAGATGCTTTCAACCATAAAAGGACCATACCACTTGGATTTTAACTTCCCAGGAAACAACTTCAACCTGGAATTAAACAGCAAAACAAGTTGTCCAACATAAAACTCTCTCCTCACCAAACCCTTGTCATGATACCTCTTGGTTCTCTCTTTGTAGATTACGGTGTTCTCATATGCACACAATCTCATCTTTTCGAGCTCATTAAGCTTTAAAAGCCTTTTCTTACTAGCTAAAGTTTGATCAAAATTCAGTGCTTTGATAGCCCAATAAGTTTTATGTTCTAACTCCACTGGGAGATGACAAGCCTTCCCATAAACCAAATGATAGGACGACAAACCAAGGTGCATCTTAAACGCAATCCTATATGCCCACAGAGTGTCATCTAACTTTCTAGACCAGTCTTTCCTAGAAGACGCTACAGTTTTCTCAAGAATTTGTTTCAACTGACAGTTTGAAACCTCTACTTGACCAGTAGTTTTCTCAAGTATTTGTTTCAACTGACGGTTTGAGGGTGATCGGGAGTTGCAACTCTGTGCTTGATGTTATACTTTTTAAGCACAATTTCAAGAAAATTGTTGCAGAAGTGCTTCACTCTATCACTGATCAAGACTCTAGGGGTTCCAAACCTAGTGAAAATATTCTTTTTTAAGAAGTTGACAACAGTTTTGGCATCATTAGCAACACAAGGTATCTCTTCAACCCATTTGGTGACATAGTCAACACACACTAGTATATGGAGATAAGAGTAAGAGGAAGGGAATGGTCCCATAAAATCAATGGCCCAACAATCAGAAGGTTCAACTTCAATGGTTCCTATTAGGGGCATATCATTCCTCTTAGAAATGATACCTGTTCTTTGGCATTTATCACACCGCTTTACAAAATCTTGGCAATCTTTGAAAAGGGTGGGCCACCATTAGCCACTTTGCAAGATTTTTGCAGAGGTTCTTTCACCACTATGGTGACCCCCATAAGCTGAGCTATGGCAGTTCCACATGATGCTAGTAGCCTCCTCAACTGCAACACAACGTCTAATCAAACCTCCAGTGCTTACCTTAAACAAATAAGGATCATCCCACAGATAGTGGTTTGCATCCTTGAATAACTTCTTCCTTTGTTGCCAATGCAAGTTATCCGGAACAAGATTACTAGCCTTAAAGTTCGCCATGTCGGCAAACCACGACCTTTCTCCAAACATAAACAACATCTCATCAGGAAACTCGGTCATGATGGCCTTTTCCTTGTTCGTCACCTCATTGTTCTCCAGCCTTGAGAGATGGTTAGCCACCACGTTCTCCACTCCCTCAATGTTCTTCTCTATCATGTCAGAGAAGATGGAGAGCATCCACCTTTGAAAGGTTGCCGACGCATTACACCGCCTAAAGGAAATTCTCATATAAGCAAAAACCTCAAATGGACAAGTGAAGGCAGTTTTCTCTTGATCCTCTGAAGATATGAAGCCCGGATACTCCAAATTGGTGTCGTACCCGTGTCGGATACGTATCGGATACCGATACTCCGCGGATACTCTGGATACCGTATCCCAGAAGTATCGAAATTAATTATTTTAATTTAAAATATATATTTTATCGGATACTTAAAAGATACTCGATGGATACACACAGATACTTATAAGATACTTCACACAGACGTATCCAAAAAAAATGAAGTGTATAAAAATGAGATTGTGTTGTGAAAATTTAAGATACGAATCACTATAATTACTTTTCAATTAACAAATTAAATATTACTTTGAGGGGAGATTTAATCAATCAACATTAAACAAACTTTGTTTTGAGTTCTTTTATTGATACATTTGTTGATATCCTAACATATGAATGAAAATAGAATATGATTTATACAAAAACTTTACATTTTTTATTTTGATCATATGTATTTTTTTTTTTTTTTTGTAAATTGTAACTTTTATGATTATATAGTATGAGTAATCAATGTTTTTTTTAAGTATTTTACACGCATATAAATTTTAATATAAATATTTTGTTAACGTATCTTAGCCGTATCGTATCCTAAATTTTAAAAATTTCGCGTATTCACGTACCCGTATCGTATCGTACCCGTATCGCACTATGTATCCGGGCTTCATAGCTCCGAAGACACCACAATCTGATTATACCCCGAATACCCATAGAGAAAGAAATAAAAGGCTTGGCCAGCCAACCTCTCTATCATTTGATCCATGAAGGGTAGGGGAAAATGATCCTTCCTTGTTGCTTGATTCAGTCTCCGGTAAACTATAAACATTCTCCAACTAGTGACAGTACGGATGGGTATCAATTCATTTTTTTCATTAGCCACCACCGTCATTCCACCTTTCTTTGGTACCACATGTATAGGACTTACCCAAGTGCTATCAGAGATAAGGTAAATCATCCAAACATCCAGAAGTTTCAGTACCTCCTTCTTTACAACCTCCTTCATTGTTGGGTTAAGCCTTCGTTGGGGTTGCACTACCGGTTTAAATTCAGCTTCTAAATGGATTTTATGCATGCAATAGGCTGGACTTATACCCTTCAAATCAGAAATCTGCCACCCCAATGCTTCTTGATTCTCCCGTAAAACCCTCATTAATTTTTCGTCTTCAAGGGGTAATAAGGAGCTGCTGATGATGGCTGGCTTTGAAGCATCTTTACTTAAGAAAACATATTTCAGATGGGGAGGAAGTTCTTTCAATTCAGGGATTTTTGCTGTTTGCTCTTCATCTTTGACTTGATTTAGAGTCTCTTTTGGCACACCATCCCTTTGTGGTTCACTAGCTGCAAGTTACCTCACACATTCCTCTACTTCAACTTCACCATATTTCTCATAATTAAATTAATCAACACTCTTTCCATTGGTGGAATGGGATTTTCTTCTTTTTTAACATCTTCAACAATTTCATCTACCACATCTACTCGGTAACATTGCGGGTTTTCATTTCTATGCTTCATAGCTTCGAAAATGTTAAAGAACACTTGCTCATTTTGAAACCTCAACATCAATTCTTCCTTTTCCACATCAATAAGTGCTCTCCCACTTGCTAGTCTCCCTAACAACACAGGCATCTCATCATCCTCAGCCGTATCTAATATCACAAAATCAGATGGAAACACAAAGTCATTCACTTTTACTATAACATCTTCCAGCACTCCATAAGGATATGAGATTGACTGATCAGCTAGAGTGAGGGTCATTCTTGTAGGTTTTGGTTCTCCACATTTTAGTTTTTTCATCATGGAAAGAGGCATCAGATTTATACTCACTCCCAAATCACAAAGAGCTCTTCCCATACTCACCTTCCCAATGGTACAAGGAATAGTAAATGCCCTAGGGTCTTTCATCTTAGGAGGGAGCTTTCGTTGGAGGATGATATTACAATTTTCAGATAAAGCTATATTTTCATCTTCTTTAGGTCTCCTTCTTCCGGTCAATAAATCTTTCATGAATTTAGCATACACCGGCATTTGATCAATAGCCTCACTGAAAGGAATGTTCACCTGTAGTTGCGAGAATAGCTCCAAGAACTTCTTGAATTGCCCTTCCTCCTTCTTCTTTTTAGACAATTGAGGATAAGGGATGTAACACCCATACTAGACGTATCTAGACAGTCTATTATGTAATATTTACTCAACCATTTGCATTCGTACAATGAAAATACAAAACATCTCGTCCAAACATAGAAAATGCAACCCTGATATCCATAACATCATGCGGAGGTACGAACATAAACTTGCTGAATCATCCATCCGACTCCAAGCTTGCATAACATCCTGTTTATCTAAAACAAATAAGGATTGGGATGAGACATAATGTCTCAGTGAGTTCCCCTAAATCCTAGGCTATAGGTAACCTCAGGGAAAACCTACGGTCACCACGTGTCTACTTTACAACCTGACGGTTGATTATACGTGTGTAGGGACTTGCTTTCTTAGACGGTTATGCTTGCTAGGGCCGTCATAATATTCTTAACTTGTTATAAGCTTCACTTCTAATACGTGCCATGGCGGTCAAGGGGAATCTAAAACTGCAATGCCAAGATACGCTCTATGCATCAAGGCTCTCATATACTTCTATCATGACACGATTCTAAACCAGACGATTAGGGAAAACCTAAGATCGTCACCGACATATCTTTCTTTACTTTCTTCTACGTGCTTAATATGTTGTATCTACAACATATCATCTCTTATCACAAAAGTGATTCTTGCTATCTTACTACTTCTTGACGATCTACGCCAAGTCTCTACTTGTTCTTGACGATCTATGTCAAGGCTCTATAAAATACATATACATGTATAATAAATATGCATAGTCAGCTTCATTGATTATGTTAGCGTGTAACAAACAACATTATCTGAGTTCATTTTACGGATTAGTCCCGGGTGCAGTAACCCCGGAAGATAATACCTTACTACTGGCGAAATGCTTAACAAGAGCGCACCGGACTCCCTTAGTGACGTGCGGGTCCCTTACGGCTTACCCCGTTCCCCTTGGAGAACCTTTTATATCCAACCTTGGAAGGAATACAAAAGACACGGCACCTTAACTTAGTGACATGCGGTTCCCTTTCAGCTTAACCATTCCCCTTGGGGAACCCCTTGAATCCAACCTTTTAAGGATTACAAGAGACATGACACTCTTATTAAAATATTAGTCTTATGCATGTATGAAGGTTAAACCTATTCATACTATCTCTTTTACCTCGAATCCTTAAACGATCCCACTAGAGGTAAACTTATATACTTGCTTAACTTACTTTGTGAATAGATATCAATCAATTCACATCTCGCCATACTCGTATGGTACTATGCTTCTATGCGAAGATAATCACTTTGCATCTTATCAAGCATATCACTAATGCATATCATTCTATTTCTTGACAAACTATGTCAAGGCTCTACTTTCATTCCCTTGCTTAATGATTATCTTGCTACCCGATTCTTGTCGTACTATTCTCTCATTTGCCATGCTATATTAACTTGTCAAATACTTGCTTCTTTCTCAAGAAAACTTTGCTAAATATTATCAAATAGGACCTTGGTTTGAGGGGTTTACTTCTATAAGCTCAAGCATGGCAAAACCCTAGTTCTTGATCAACTTGTCTTTCTAAGTTCATACCATTCAAACTTGTTATTCATCTTGCAATATAGGGAATCTTGATCCCTTGTTGATCACCAATCTTTGAGTTTATACTCTAACCCAAAGCTTTCACCAAAACCTTAATTCTTCATGAACTTCTCTTGTGGTGATGGAGTTGGAAATCAAGCTCATGTGAAGCTTCTACTTGTTTCTAAACCTTGGAGGTACCATAATATAAGCTTGATCTTTGAGAGGAAGAAGTTTTGGAAGATTGATGAAGTAGAAGGAAGGAGAATGGGTTGAGAGAAACAAGAAGGAAGAAAGAGTTACTTTCCCAAAACTAGAGAAAGAAAAGGATAAGAATAATGAAAATATCCTGACCAAAAACACTTAAATATCCTTTCTCGAGAAATTACCACTATGCCCTTGCCTCAGGCGTGTTTAATACGACTCTGATATTTAACTCGTATTAAGCTGACATTCCATAAAAATATTTTCCATTACACTTACTTTCCATGTACTTTAATCCTCTGGCACAATCGACTGGTAATATTCCGATACTGACAGGCGGGATATTACATTCTACCCCCTTAAAGAAATTTCGTCCTCGAAATTTAGAGATCAACTACCAATCACTGCGACTAAAACCTGCCTTCTTTAGCTTCAGTTACACAAAGTCTGATTAAAACCACTCCAAAGAGTTCGAAGTATATTTTCCTTATCAAAACGCGTAACTCATCCTCTTTCTTAATCCGCATAAACCGAATCTAGCCTCTCCAATCTTAATGCTCACTCAAAATCACAGACTATCTTGGAACATTGTGATCAAAACTTACCTTGCTACACGGGAATTGCTTGTCTTGGATCTATAACTTATCCACTTAGTATTAACCATTCATATACGTAACCTTGCATTAACTATAACACTCAGGATTTACCTTTAAACTGGGGTCCTACCGGAATCCAGGTTTACCCTGCAGTTCTTTCTTGCATCTAAAATATCTTATCATGCATACATAATCTTTCTATCGCACCTTGCGATTTATGCCTCTTACCTTGTTACTCATCTAGATGATTCTGAAAATCCCTTATCTCTTTTCAGAGTCTTAAGAAACTTTTCTACCTCCTCACAATCTCCTTGCACCCAGATTCTTGAGGTAACTCACATAACTTGACTTGGAGAGACGAAATCAATACACCAATTTATCTGACAATCTATTAACCAGTCTTGCGGTTCACATACTCTTAAAACTTTCTACTAAGTTCATTTGCATACTTCCTAGCACCTCTATTTGTTAGTTAATAACGATACTCATACTAGCATTTTGCTTCAAGAAATTTCTAAACTTTGGTACATAGTTTCTTGGAATGTATAGATACATGGCTAAACAAAAATCATTTTAAAACCGAGTTTGTAATGATACTACAGAACCACATGACGAGTCTTTATATTTGAAAAAGGTTTTACAACTCGCCCCAAGCTTGCTTATAACAAGTTGGTCCTGAAGTCTATACATCTTAAGTGAGCTTGCTCACTTACAACGCACCTTATTAGTTTCAACAATGTAAAATTTCATGTTTTTAAAACAACATTGTTCCCAAGTTACTTAATACCACTCTTAACTTTAAAAAAAATTATAAATTCATAGCTTAACATTATTCTCGCAAGTATCGTTATCACTTAGCAAGTTTGGTGTAAGAGGGTATGTACTTCTTCGTGCATATCTCATGAACAGTATTCCCTTATCACTGCACATACTCTTCCTGACTATCCAACAGCTCTTCTACGCATTTGACATCACCAAATAGACAACCTGATTACTTCACTTGTGGTAACTCTAGTCTTTCTCGTCTTACTTAAATAAAGACACATCCTTTGTACTTTCACCTTACACATCACTGACTGTAAATGCATCTATACTTACTTAACATATCGAGAACTCCTCGCTCGTCTCGTAATACTTTTCACTAAACTGTATTACTATCTCGACATTCTTCTCGAAGATCCTTACTACTGAATTCCATGTTCCACGGTTACCGTCAATAACTTTATTGATTAACTTCTGTTACGCTACTCTGATTCCCACCGGTTGACTTAACGCAATACTCTAATCCGTTGAGACGTGTGAACTTCGCTCTTCTTCTATCATTACCTTACTATCTTCCTGAACTCTTCTCAATGTTTTCTTATGTTGCAAACAACTCTATAACTCTGTGCTACCCTTTGCTTGTAAGGTTAAATCTTAAGGTAAACTTACCTCTTGACATATCATTGCCATAACTACACTTGTTCTCGAGCAATCTTGACTCATAGCGCACATCCTTGCTACTACATACCTATTATTCCATGAATCGTTCTTACAACTTCCCATGGTATCTCATCTTGTTCTCGGGCATACCTTCCTTGAACATCTGACATTGCATCTTAGCATTCTCGCATACTAGGTTTTGCTTAATAACTTCTATGCTTGCTCGTTAGTTTTTCTTTTAAAAGGAACTCCATGAATTAGCACACGGGTCATTGCCGTTGATGATTTTTCCCAATTTCGATATTTATAAATACCGGAACCTCTAAACTCTTAGTATAAGCTCCTTCTCGACTCTTGACACATTAACTTCCAAAATTACCTTAAACCGAATCGATTTCGTTGATAGTTGCTCATGCTTTTTCCCTTGGAAACCTTAGGATGTGATATGCATTCGTCACTTGATGTCATAAAAAGTTTTCATTGTATAAAAGATTGTGAAGACATCCCCCCAATAGTCAATGCAAACCTTATAGACGAACTGACAGTTTTCGGAAAAACAGAAAAATTTCACCCTAGGTTCGCTATTGGCGAGTTTCTTTAGCTCAATTTTCCTAAAAACATTCTTTACATAAAAATTCTTATTTCTCTAGTAATCCAATGCATATCATTCATTCCCATCATCGTAAAATATTTTATAATATATGTATGGCAACCATCATCCTATTTCGATACAATTCTCGGCACGTCAGAAAGTAATGCCTTAGTCCCGATAACATAAAGTTTTCACTTTAATCCTTAACTTCTTCCACTACGAGTGGCTTACCTCATACGTTGCCGCTTAATACAACCTCCCGAACACTAGAACCTTGCCCACTCTGAACATACAAGTCTTTAGCTTCAATCACATAACACTATTCCTTTCTATACATTAAACCCGTTCTAACTACGACTCTTACCGAAGCTTTAATTCATACATAGATATTTCCAAATTCTTTACTTACGGGTATTCAAAGTATTACTAACATCTTACCCAACGCTGACGGAACGTCCCTTCTTAACATTACCTTACATTCCCGGAGGATTCATACTTCTACTTGCTTAGTTTACCGTCCACCTACTGGCACAATCATCTTCTTACTATTACTCATTCAGGGTTCTTACTTCTGATTTCACACTTTCCAGTGCATCTTCATCACATACTTCGTTCCTCCAGGGTCCTATTCAGCTCTCAGGCATCCGTTCTAATCGTTGAATGTTAAATTGAGTCGATCAGGCTCAACTAAAAACAACAACTAGAACATTTACCCGGAACCCAACGGTCCCTTAACCTTTGTTGTAACTTAATGACCCAAGGCACGATCTGAATCGACCTGCTCTGATACCAAATGTAACACCTATACTAGACGTATCTAGAAAGTCTAGCATGTGCGTTAGTTTAGTACTGGATACATTAAAAATTTACAACATAAAATACATACGAATGAATATTTACTCAACCATTTGCGTTCGTACAATGAAAATACAAAACATCTCGTCCAAACATAGAAAATGCAACCTTGATACCCATAACATCATGCGGAGGTACGAACATAAACTTGCTGAATCATCCATCCGGCTCCAAGCTTGCATAACATCTTGTTTATCTGAAACAAATAAGGATTGGGATGAGACATAATGTCTCAGTGAGTTCCCCTAAATCCTAGGCTATAGGTAACCTCAGGGGAAACATACGGTCAACACGTGTCTACTTTACAACCTGACGGTTGATTATACGTGTGTGGGGAGTTGCTTTCTTAGACGGCTGTGCTTGCTAGGGCCGTCATAATATTCTAAACTTGTTATAGGCTTCACTTCATATACGTGCCATGGCGGTCAAGGGGAATCTAAAACCGCAATGCCAAGATACGCTCTATGCATCAAGGCTCTCATATACTTCTATCATGACACGATTCTAAACCGGACGATTAGGGGAAACCTAAGATCGTCACCGGCATATGTTTCTTTACTTGCTTCTACTTGCTTAATATGTTGTATCTACAACATATCATCTCTTATCACAAAAGTGATTCTTGCTATCTTACTACTTCTTGACGATCTACGCCAAGTCTCTACTTGTTCTTGAGGATCTACGTCAAGGCTCTATAAAATACATATACATGTATAATAAATATGCATAGTCAGCTTCATTGATTATGTTAGCGTGTAACAAACAACATTATCTGAGTTCATTTTACGGATTAGTCCCAGGTGGAGTAACCCCGGAAGATAATCCCTTACTACCGATGAAATGCTTAGCAAGAGCGCACCGGACTCCCTTACTAACGTGCGGGTCCCTTACGTCTTACCCCGTTCCCCTTGGAGAACCTTTTATATCCAACCTTGGAAGGAATACAAAAGACACATCACATTAACTTAGTGACATGCAGCTCCCTTTCGGCTGAACCATTCCCCTTGGGGAACCCCTTGAATCCAACCTTGGAAGGATTACAAGAGACATGACACTCTTATTAAAATCTTAGTCTTATGCATGTATGAAGGTTAAACCTATTCATACTATCTCTTTTACCTCGGATCCTTAAACGATCCCACTAGAGGTAAACTTATATGCTTGCTTAACATACTTTGTGAATAGTTATCAATCGATTCACGTCTCGCCATACTCGTATGGTACTATGCTTCTATGCAAAGATAATACTCTAATCACTTCGCATCTTATCAAGCATATCACTAATGCATAGCATTCTATTTCTTGACAAACTATGTCAAGGCTCTACTTTCATTCCCTTGCTTAATGATTATCTTGCTACCCGATTCTTGTCGTACTATTCTCTCATTTGCCATGCTATATTAACTTGTCAAATACTTGCTTCTTTCTCAAGAAAACTTTGCTAAATATTATCAAATAGGACCTTGGTTTGAGGGGTTTACTTCTATAAAAAGATTGCTCAAAGAAAACCGCTCAGAAAGACGACAAAGCTGCCGGAAGCGAGCGAACCGTGTGTGACCACACAGTCTGCTCGCCATGGCGAGAAACTTTACTGGGGAGGCGAGTACCTACTCGCCATGGCGAGTAGGAGGCGAGCAGATCATGTGTTTTGTTGCTTCTGCTCGCTGTGGCGAGAAATAGCTCGCCGTGGCGAGTTGTGACAGTCCAGAACCCTCAAAAATGGTATTTTTGACCCAAAAACCTCAAACCAAGTGTCTCTAAGTATATTGGAACATATTTGAACATAAAATACTTGCAAAACATTCATATGGCAAGTATTGACAAGTTTGGTAAGCAAGGCTAGAAAAGGGCAACTAACTTACTTATAAAAACCCTAAGTTTTCAAATTATTCTTACAAAGATAACCACATAAGCCCAAAGTGTAAGAGAACTAACTAAGGAACTCACCTAAACAAGTTTCTCATAGCAGCTCCAAGTCCTAAGCTCAAGCATGGTAAAACCCTAGTTCTTGATCAACTTGTCTTTCTAAGTTCATACCATTCAAACTTGTTATTCATCTTACAATCTAGGGCATCTTGATCCCTTGTTGAACACCAATCTTTGAGTTTATACTCTAACCCAAAGCTTTCACCAAAACCTTAATTCTTCATGAACTTCTCTTGTGGTGATGGAGTTGGAAATCAAGCTCATGTGAACCTTCTACTTGTTTCTAAACCTTGGAGGTACCATAATATAAGCTTGATCTTTGTGAGGAAGAAGTTTTGGAAGATTGATGAAGTAGAAGGAAGGAGAATGGCGTGAGAGAAACAAGAAGGAAGAGAGAGTTACTTTCCCAAAACTAGAGAGAGAAAAGGATAAGAATAATGAAAATATCTTGACCAAAAACACTTAAATATCCTTTCTTGAGAAATTACCACTATGCCCTTGCCTCAGGCGTGTTTAATAGGACTCTGATATTTAACTCGTATTAAGCTGACATTCCATAAAAATATTTTCCATTACACTTACTTTCCATGTACTTTAATCCTCTGGCATGATTAACTGGTAATATTCCGATACTAACAGGCGGGATATTACAAGGGAGCTTCGCATAAGATGGAATCTCTTGCTGTTTGTTTCCATCTTGCAATAGATGGCTTTTAGACTTCCTCAGAATGGAATCCACATCTATCAAAGGCTCACTTTTTTCTCTCTTGTTATTTTTTCCCTCTTTTCATTTTCAACTACACATTTATCACTTTCTTTTTCAACTACGCCATGTTCAATATCTTTTTCAACTTCACCACATTCAACTTCCTCCACTACTACTTCATGACCCTTCTTTGTAGCCTTTGGAACTAAAGGTATTAAAACCTTTTTGTTCCTCGTCTCAAAAGCATTACAAGTCTCATTTTTTGGGTTATATTTAGTGTTACTCGTAAATCCCACTTTAGCTTGATCAGCCAGCTGGTTTGCTATCTGCCCAATTTGGGTTTTAAACATTTTCCTTGAAACTTCATTGTTCTTTCTTTCAGCCTCGTGACTTTTCTTAATCTCTTCAAAGTTGGTTTGAGTCATCTTCATGAAATTAGTCATTGTTTCCTCCAAGGATGATGGCTTCCTTTGTTGTTGTTGAGGATTAGGTAAGAGTGGATTCAAGGTGTTTGTGTTAGAGTAGCTCAGATTAGGGTGTTTGGCATAGCCTGGATTTTAGGGATTAGAGTAAGTAGGTCCTCTCTGATAGTTTCCCATGTAGTTTGCTTCCTCACTCAACCCCTCAAGTACACATTCACCATTTGCATGTCCCTCACCACAAAAATTGCACCTAAGGGTTGTAGCTTGTTGAACTGGAGGTG
This sequence comes from Medicago sativa, assembly GCF_051527215.1. NCBI lineage: Eukaryota > Viridiplantae > Streptophyta > Magnoliopsida > Fabales > Fabaceae > Medicago > Medicago sativa. Next base: position 29,941,393 of record NC_140755.1, on the reverse strand, counting down.
GTGGTTGTTGTTGTATGACATGTTTGGTTAAGGCTTCTATCTGCTTGTGCATGGCTGTTTGATTAGCTAGTATGCCACTACTCTCACTTACCCCAACACTCTCTTCTAACCTTGGTTTTTATCTATACGGTACTCGTTTTGAGCCATGTTTTTTATAAGGGTTTGGACTTCACAGTCAGTTTTTACTCTAATACAACCCCCAGCTGATGCATCTAGAAGCATTCTATGGTTATGAGTCAATCCCTTAGTAAAAACCTGCATTTGGACATTCTCACTAAGGTCATGTGCTAGGCACCTCTTAAGTAAAAGTTTAAATCTCTCCCATGCATCATATAACGACTCAATCTCAGCTTGTTTGAAGCTAGTAATTTCAGTTTTCTTCTCCCAGAATTTGGACATAGGAAAAAATCTCTCGAGGAATTTCAGCTCAAGCTCTTCCCAAGTTTCAATGGTTCCACTAGGAAAGGATAACAACCAATCCTTCGCTCTCCCGATTAAAGTGAATGCAAACAACATTAGTTTCTTTTGATCTTCCGTCACCGTAGCAGGTGGTGTGCAAAACTGACAAGTCTCATAGAAATTGCTCAAGTGCTGGTGTGGACTCATCTTATCGGTCCCGTCATATTGATTATCCTTCAGCGACTTGTGGACAGAAGCCTTGATATCAAATGCTACTGGATTAGCTGGTTGGAAAACATGAGTGTGGTGGCCACGGTTGGCCGCCAAACCATAGTCTCCCATCAGAGGTCTCGGTGGATCTCCCATTATGTTAGATTTAGGAGAAGGTATTGATTCAGGTTCATAAGGTGTTGGACTTGTGTATCATGTTCTTGGACTAGGTGGTACGGACTTAGACAATCGAATAGCTTTCCGATTTGCTCTTGCAGTCCTTTCAATACAAAATAAATAATGAACACTGAAACAATATAAAATATATTTTTGACAGAAAATAAATTGCAAAAATCCTAAATTATAATGCAATTGCCTTGTTGTTGAGGATTAGGTAAGAGTGGATTCAAGGTGTTTGTGTTAGAGTAGCTTAGATTAGGGTGTTTGGCATAGCTTGGATTGTAGGGATTAGAGTAAGCAGGTCCTCTCTAATAGTTTCCCATGTAGTTTACTTCCTCACTCAACCCCTCAGGTACACACTCACCATTTGCATGTCCCTCACCACAAAAATTGCACCTAAGGTTTGTAGCTTGTTGAACTTGAGGTGATGGTTGTTGTTGTTGTATGTCATATTTGGTTAAGGCTTCTATCTGCTTGTGCATGGCTTCTTGATTAGCTAGTATGGCACTACTCTCACTTACCCCAAACACTCCCTTCTTACCTTAGTTTTTGATGACATGCTGTCATTACGTAATTTTTAGGACTTATTTTGACATTTTGATAGAGTTCTAAGCAACATTGAGTGTCCAGGAGCAGTTAAAAGCAACAAATTTGGAAGAACTGGAATCAGCCAATCGTACTGCGATTTTCCAATCGCAATGCTATTTCTTGAAGTCAGAAAGCATGTTTTTGAAGGAGCTGGATCGTAATACGATCCATATAATCATGATACGATTTCAAGAAGGGCTTTTAAGGAAATTAGGGTTCAAAGATGCAATTGTGGTACGATTTCTCTAATCGTGGTACGATTTTAGGCGATCAGAACTTGTCTATTTAAGCTGAAGTCAGTCTCAAACAAAGGGGATTACGATTTTGGAGAGCTACAGTGCAATTTTAACACCCAGAAGGCTGCAGCGGAGAGGATTTCATCATCTCTAACCCAATTTATGTAAGTTTTAATTCTTTCATTGATTATGCTATTTGTAAACTCAATTATGAGTAGCTAAATCACTTAGAGATTAGGTCAGAGATGAATCTATGTAACCCTAATTGATCATATGTTGCTGTGAAACTCTAATGTTTATTAATGAATTTCTAGTCTTTATTCAATTCAATTGTTCTTAATGCTTTTTATATCCTGATCAAATATAAACATGATTTTGTGAGAATGAATGACTACTGACCATAGCTTTCGACTTAGACCTAATTGAATTGTTCTAATAAACATGGTTAGTCTAGGAATGGATAATCGTTTATTAGTGATATTAGGTTAACGTTCATAAAACCTTCAAAGATTATTAGACCACCTAAGGAATTAGGGGCTGTAGTTTAAGAAGAGGGTCCTAACTCAAGGGATTGATTAGGGCTAATTTGTTAACTATCGTGAAACTAGAAAATTATTAGTAACAATAGGTGCAGTAACCAATTAGGGGAAACATAGAGGATTCGACAGACCTGATCCCATCTCTCTCATATTTTCTTAATCAAATCTTTATTTTCTGTTACTTGATTTAATTAAAATCAAATCAAATCTACTGCCTAGAGGCAAAACAAAATAAACTTTTATACATCCTATTTTTATAACGCGATTGAATTATTGAAGTTAAAAACAGTCCTCGTGGGATCGATATTTTTACTACTTCGATAGTATTTGGTGCACTTGCCAAACGTCTATCAAGTTTTTGGCGCCGTTGCCGGGGACTGTTGATTTATTTCAACAAGGCAATTACGTTATAATCTAGGGTTTTTGCAATTTAATTTTCTGTTTTTAATTTTTATTTTTCTGTTTCAGTATTCATTTGATTACTCTTTATCGTGCAGCGCTACTAAGGTATTTTGCTGTTTATGCGAGGTAAACAGAGCTCTGACGACTTAGAGTTCGATCCGAAAATTGAAAGAACTGCTAGGGCACTTCGGAAAGCTGTCCAGTCGCAAAGGTTAGCTCATTCCGTTCCACCGGGTGTTCGAGAACAAATACCGGAGCCACTCTCAACTGAATCCGAAACATCTGCTTCTCCTAAATCTGCAACTATGGAGGGTGAAGGAGTTGTACCACCGAGACTTAAGCTAGGAGACTACGGGTTAGCAACTCATCGCGGTCAACTGACCCATACTTTTCAACCAGCTAACCCCGTTGCTTTCGACATCAAGACAACTGTCCTCAACGGTTTGAGGGACAAGCAATTCGATCGAACTGAAGCTATAAGTCCTCATGAACACTTGAGCCGCTTTGCTGAAACTTGCGAGTTTTGTGTGCAACCTGCCACCGTGACTGAAGCATAAAAGAAACTAAGGCTATTTCCTTTCACCTTGACGGGAAGAGCAAAAGATTGGTTGCTAACAATACCAAACGGGACTGTCCAAACATGGGAAGAGTTAGATCTGAAGTTCTTAGAGAAATATTTCCCTATGTCTAAATATTGGGAAAAGAAGATGGAAATCTCTAACTTCAAGCAAGGAGAAGGTGAATCATTGTATGATGCTTGGGAGCGATTCAACTTGCTTCTTAAGAGATGCCCTAATCATGAGTTCACCGAGAAACAATACCTCCAAATCTTCACTGAGGGGGTAACACCAAACACTAGAATGTTCTTAGATGCTTCAGCGGGAGGTAGTCTCAAGAGCAAAACTGATCATGAAGTCCAGGCTTTGATAGAAAACATGGCTGGAAATGAGTATCGTGCTGAAGCTAAGAAGAAGGAAAGAGGAGTGTTCGGGGTGAGTGAACAAACTGCTATCCTTGCTAACCAAGCAGCTATGAACAAACAAATCGAAGCTCTAACTAAGGAGTTTCAAGGCTTCACTTTGGCTCACAAGCAACAACAAGTGGCTGCAATCAAATGTGATCTATGTGGTGAAGAACACCCCAATGGTGAATGTGTACCAGAAGGTTCTAGTGAAGAAGCTAACTACATGGGAGGATATTAAAGGCAAAATCAATACTACACTCCAGGAATCAACAAGCATCCCAATCAAAGCTACTCAAATAACAACGCTTTGAATTCTCAGATGCTTGCTCCTCCACAACAACAACAAAGAAAGCCATCAGCTCTTGAGGAAACTATGATGAACTTTATGAAGATGACTCAAGGAAACTTTGAAGAGATGAAGAAAAGTCAAGAGGCTAAAAGAAAGAACAATGAAGCTTCTAGGAAGATGCTTGAAACTCAACTGGGGCAATTAGCTAAGCAATTGGCTGAACAAAACAAAGGCGGATTCTCAGGTAACACTAAAGACAACCCTAAGAATGAGTCTTGTAATGCTATAGAATTGAGGAGCAAAAAGGTTTTGACACCTTTAGTTCCAAAAGCTCCAAAGAAGGTTGATGATGTAGTAGTTGAGGCGGAGGAAGATGGTGAAGTTGAAAAAAATGATGAGGGTGTAGTTGAAAAAGAAACTGATCATGGAGTAGTTAAAAATGAAAGGAAGAAAAAAATAGAGGGAGAAAAAAGTGAGAAATTAATTGATGAAGATTCAATCTTGAGGAAGTCGAAGAGTCAAATCTTGAAAGATGGAGATAAACCACAAGTTGTTCCATCATATGTGAAGCTTCCATACCCTCACCTTTCCAAGAAGAAAGAAAAGGATGAAGGTTAATTCAAGAAGTTCATGCAACTTTTCTCACAACTTCAGGTGAATATTCCTTTCGGTGAAGCTCTTGATCAAATGCCATTGTATGCTAAGTTCATGAAAGACTTGTTAACTAAACGAAGGAAGCCTAAGGATGATGAGAACATAACACTTTCAGAGAATTGTAGTGCTATTCTTCAAAAGAAGCTACCACCTAAGCTGAAGGATCCTGGTGCTTTTACTATCCCTTGTTCCATAGGACCGGTAGACATTGGTATAGCTTTATGTGATTTGGGAGCAAGTATCAACCTGATGCCTCTTTCAATGATGAAGAAGCTTAAGTGTGGGGAACCAAAACCAACAAGAATGACCATTACTTTAGCTGATCGGTCAATCTCTTATCCTTTCGGTGTTCTTGAAGATGTGCTAGTCAAGGTTAATGACTTGGTGTTTCCAGCAGATTTTGTGATCTTAGACATGGCTGAAGATGAAGAAATGCCACTCATTCTAGGAAGACCTTTTCTTTCAACTGGTCGTGCTTTGATTGACATTGAGAAAGGAGAGCTAATGTTGAGATTCCATAAGGAGCAAGTCGTGTTTAATATATTTGAGGCCATGAAGCACAAAGATGAAAATCCAAGTGTTACCGGATTGACATTGTTGAAGAAATAGTTGAAGATGACTCTTGTGAACATCAACCAACACAACCTCTTGAACGTGCAATGGTGAATTCAATAGCAAGTTGCGTTGATGATGAAGATCTTGAAGTAAGTGATTGTGTCAACCATCTAGAAGCAAGCAAGCAAGAGTTGGGACCGGTAAAAATAGAAGAATTAATAGGTAAGTACTCTATGGATGCTCCTATTTTGAGTGGAGAATGAGAGAAAAATCCAGAATTAAAAGAACTCCCTTCTCACTTGAAGTATGTTTTTCTCACTAAAGATGCCTCTAAACCAGTAATCATCAGCAATACCTTGACACCTTTGGAAGAAGAAAAATTAATGAGGGTGTTAAGAGACAATCAAGGAGCTTTGGGGTGGAACATTTCTGATTTGAAGGGTATTAGTCCAGCTTACTGCATGCACAAAATACACATGGAGGCTGAATACAAACCGGTGGTTCAACCTCAAAGGAGACTTAACCCAACAATGAAGGAAGTGGTGAAGAATGAGGTGCTGAAGTTACTAGATGCAGGTATGATCTACCCTATCTCATATAGCTCATGGGTAAGTCCAGTTCATGTGGTACCCAAGAAAGGAGGAATGACGGTGGTGGCAAATGAAAAAAATGAATTAATACCCACCCGCACCATCACTGGTTGGAGAATGTGTATAGACTACCGGAGGTTGAACACCGCAACAAGAAAGGACCACTTTCCATTACCATTCATGGATCAAATGATTGAGAGATTGGCTGGCCAAGCCTTTTATTGCTTCTTGGATGGGTATTCGGGGTATAATCAAATTGCAGTGGCTCCGGAAGATCAAGAAAAGACTGCTTTCACTTGTCCATTTGGAGTGTTTGCTTATCGAAGGATGCCCTTTGGGCTGTGTAATGCGCCGGCGACCTTTCAAAGGTGTATGCTCTCCATCTTCTCTGATATGATAGAGAAGAACATTGAGGTATTTATGGACGACTTTTCTATTTTTGGTAAGTCTTTTGATCAATGCTTGTTCCATTTAAATGCTGTACTTAAAAGATGCACCGAAACTAACCTTGTTTTGAATTGGGAAAAATGTCATTTTATGGTAACTGAAGGTATAGTTTTGGGGCATAAAATAAGTGCTAAAGGCATTGAGGTGGACCAAGCTAAGATAGAGGTTATAGAGAAACTTCCTCCACCCGTTAATGTTAAAGGAGTGAGGAGTTTCTTGGGGCATGCCGGTTTCTATCGGCGGTTCATAAAAGACTTTTCTAAAATTTCCAAACCCCTCTGTAACCTCTTGGTCAAAGAAAACGAGTTTAATTTTGATTCTGAATGTCTACATGCTTTTTCTTTGATTAAAAACAAGTTGGTGACTGCACGAATAATCATTGCACCCGATTGGGATTTACCTTTTGAACTTATGTGATTATGCAGTTGGTGCAGTCCTAGGCCAACGCAAGAACAAATTTTTCCATGCAATTTACTATGCAAGCAAGCTTTTAAATGAAAATCAAGTTAACTATTCCACCACTGAAAAGGAATTTCTTGCCGTAATCTTTGCATTGGAAAAATTTCGTTCTTATCTAATAGGCTCCAAAGTCATTGTTTTTACAGATCATGCAGCTCTTAAATATCTCTTAACAAAAGGGGATTCAAAGCCTCGACTGTTGAGGTGGATCCTATTATTGCAAGAATTTGATCTTGAGATTCGTGACAAAAAGGGAGTCGAGAACGTGGTAGCAGACCACCTCTCAAGGCTGGAGAATGATGAGGTGACAAAGAAGGAGAAGGCCATCAAGGCCGAGTTCCCCGATGAACAGCTGTTTGCTATTGGAGAAAGGCCTTGGTTTGCTGACATGGCGAACTTTAAAGCCGGCAACATTGTTCCTGATGATCTGACCTACCCTCAGAGGAAAAAGTTCTTCAAAGATGCAAACCACTACTTGTGGGATGACCCTTATTTGTTTAAGATAGGTACTGACAGTTTGATTAGACGATGTGTTGCAGGTGAGGAAGCACATAGTATCATGTGGCACTGCCATAGCTCAGCTTATGGAGGCCACCATAGTGGAGAAAGAACAGCTGCAAAAGTTTTGCAAAGTGGATTCTGGTGGCCCACCCTTTTCAAAGATTGCCACGACTTTGTCACAAGATGTGACAGATGCCAAAGGACAGGTAACATATCAAAGAGGAATGAAATGCCCCTAAAAGGAATCATTGAAGTTGAACCATTTGACTGTTGGGGTATTGATTTTATGGGACCATTCCCTTCCTCTTACTCTTATCTCCATATTCTAGTATGTGTTGATTATGTCACAAAGTGGGTTGAAGCGATACCATGTGTTGCTAATGACGCCAAAACTGTTGTCAACTTCCTTCAGAAGAATATTTTCACTAGGTTTGGAACCCCTAGAGTATTGATTAGTGATGGGGGGAAGCATTTTTGCAATAATTTTCTTGAAAATGTGCTAAAAAGGTATAACATTAAGCACAAAATTGCAACTCCCTATCACCCACAAACTAGTGGTCAAGTAGAGGTTTCAAACCGACAGTTGAAACAAATTCTAGAGAAAACAGTTACGTCAAATCGGAAAGATTGGTCTAGGAAATTAGATGACGCACTGTGGGCATATAGGACAGCCTTTAAGACTCATCTTGGGTTTTCACCCCATCAGTTAGTCTATGGGAAGGCATGTCATCTTCCAGTCGAGCTAGAACATAAAGCTTATTGGGCCATTCAGGCCTTGAATTTTGATCAAGTAGCCGCTGGTAAGAAAAGAATTTTGAAACTTAATGAACTTGAGGAGATGAGGCTTAGAGCGTATGAAAATGCGCTCATCTATAAAGCCAGGACAAAAAGGTATCATGACAAAAACTTAGTGCCTAAAGATATTAACTGTGGACAGCTAGTTTTGTTGTATAATTCCAGGTTGAAGCTGTTTCCTGGGAAGCTCAAGTCAAAATGGTCTGGACCATTCTTGGTCAAAAGTGTGTCACCATATGGAGCTGTTGAACTAATGACACCTGAAGGAGATCGAAGTTTCAAAGTGAATGGACAAAGAGTTAAACCATACCTAGGTGGCAACCTACCAAAAGAAAGGGTGAGACTCATTCTGAAGGACCTCTAAGGATCCTTAGCAGTCAAGCTAGTGACGATAAAGAAGCGCTAAGTGGGAGGCAACCCACTAGATTTACTTTGTTTTCGATTCATTCTATTTTTATTTTCTTTTTATGTCGAAGTCCATTGAACTTATTTCCCTATTGTAATTGCTCCTGCACTTGTTTAATTAATGAATTTGTTTTGTTTCATGTGACCTATTCCAGTTTAGTAACAGTTGGTTGATGAAACGGTATTCCAAAAGTTCTAAAGGAGAGGTGACTTGATTCAAAGGCGAAGTGTACGGCGTTGCTAGGTAGTCACATACTCCCAGAAATCTCAGCCATAAGGTTCATTGCCAAATTTTGTTTTTCAATTTACTTATATTTAGATTAGTTTTCCATGCAACTACATTTCTAGAACTTGCATTGTTTCTCTATTATTGATTGGTCTTTGTCAAGTACACACTGAGGCAAAAGTGCTTGGTCCTGTGAGCCTTTTTGAAGCCTACCCTAATTTTAATTGTTATATATTATCCATTTCTTAGCCAATTGTGAGCCGGTAGGATTAGAACTTTTTGTTCGGTGACAAACTACATTACAAGCCTAGAGACTTTTAGGACTTGTCCCTTAATGTATTTTCTGAGTTAAGGCATTGTAGAATGTTGCTAAAGATTAAGTTTGGGGTGGGGGTACTAGAGAATAAGAGAACAAAAATGAAAGAAATATGAAATTGCCATGCAAAATATACACAAAAATGGTGTATGAAAAAAAAAATGAAAATGAATGCTGTAAAAAGGGACAAAACATTGAAAATCCGAGTAACTTCAAACTCGATTGTCCCTAAATGTTAAAAATATTTTCTAGTACCTTTGCATTGATTGTATTTCCACAAGGCGAATGAATGAAGGATTGAATTTTGTGCTTTAACTTACGTAGGAATGCCTAACTCAAATTTTGTGTAGCCTACTTATCCAAATATATCCCACCTTTCACCTAAGCCCCGTTATAACCCTAAAGACCTCAAAAGTGTGTAATGATATTGACTTTGATTGATGTTTAGAAACTTTTCAAGCGTATGGTAATATGTAGACCTGCATGTCGACTGGTAGAACCCTATTTCAATTTGATGCGAGGAGTTGTGAATTGGTGGATGCGAACAAGTCAAACTAGCTCATCTTTAGCTAGAAGGAGAATGAACTTTTGGGTACTATCGTTTTGTCAGGTAACTGTTATTTTACTGTCGTTTGTCACTGTTGCAAGCAAATTCCTTGAGGACAAGGAATGGTTTAAGTTTGGGGTTGTGATGACATGTTGTCATTACGTAATTTTTAGGACTTATTTTGACATTTTGATAGAGTTCTAAGCAACATTGAGTGTCCAGGAGCAGTTAAAAGCAACAAATTTGGAAGAACTGGAATCAGCCAATCGTACTGCGATTTTCCAATCGCAATGCGATTTCTTGAAGTCAGAAAGCATGTTTTTGAAGGAGCTGGATCGTAATACGATCCATATAATCGTGATACGATTTCAAGAAGGGCTTTTAAGGAAATTAGGGTTCAAGGATGCAATCGTGGTACGATTTCTCTAATCGTGGTATGATTTTAGGCGATCAGAACTTGCCTATTTAAGCTGAAGTCAGTCTCAAACAAAGGGGATTACGATTTTGGAGAGCTAAAGTGCGATTTTAACACCCAGAAGGCTGCAGCGGAGAGGATTTCATCATCTCTAACCTAGTTTATGTATGTTTTAATTCTTTCATTGATTATGCTATTTGTAAACTCAATTATGAGTAGCTAAATCTCTTAGAGATTAGGTCAGAGATGAATCTATGTAACCCTAATTGATCATATGTTGCTGTGAAACTCTATTGTTTATTAATGAATTTCTAGTCTTTATTCAATTCAATTGTTCTTAATGCTTTTTATATCCTGATCAAATATAAACATGATTTTGTGAGAACGAATGACTACTGACCATAGCTTTCGACTTAGACCTAATTGAATTGTTCTAATAAACATGGTTAGTCTAGGAATGGATAATCGTTTATTAGTGATATTAGGTTAACGTTCATAAAACCTTCAAAGATTATTAGACCACCTAAGGAATTAGGGGCTGTAGTTTAAGAAGAGGGTCCTAACTCAAGGGATTGATTAGGGCTAATTTGTTAACTATCGTGAAACTAGAAAATTATTAGTAACAATAGGTGCAGTAACCAATTAGGGGAAACATAGAGGATTCGACAGACCTGATCCCATCTCTCTCATATTTTCTTAATCAAATCTTTATTTTCTGTTACTTGATTTAATTAAAATCAAATCAAATCTACTGCCTAGTGGCAAAACAAAATAAACTTTTATACATCCTATTTTTATAACGCGATTGAATTATTGAAGTTAAAAACAGTCCTCGTGGGATCGATATTTTTACTACTTCGATAGTATTTGGTGCACTTGCCAAACGTCTATCAAGTTTTTATTGAAGATAATATTGCTTATTGCCTTAGTTTATGTTTTGATGATTTCTAAGATAGCTAGGTTTATGTGATGATGTTCTTTTGTGTTGATTAGATTTAGCTTAGAAACTTGTTAAAGCACCCTAGCAAATCATGTCTCATAGTGTCATGTGACTCTTTGATGTCTTGTGTGTTGTCCTGTGATTCTTTGATGTCTTGTGTGTTGTCATATATGGAAAATCCATCCTTAAATTGCTTGATTCTATTCATGATTCGTTGATTCATATCAAGCATTCCTTTTGTCCATTTTCCATGTGTCTCTCCTTTTGAATCGAGTCAACTTTTCCTGAATAGTATCACAGTGAATCTATTCGCAGTTTTCCTGAATAGTATCGCAGTGAATCTATTCACAGTTTTCCTGAATAGATTCACAGTGAATTGATTTACAGTTTTATTGAAACGATTCACAACTAAATCGATTCACAAAAAGTGTGAATCGATTCAAATGTTGTCAGCATCTATTTTTCACTTCCTTCTTGCCTGAATTGACTCAAATTTCAGTGAATCATATCATAAAACTCTCTGACTTTGATTGAATCGATTCATAAGAGTTTGAATCGTATCAATCTTCATCTGGGGAGATTTGAATCTATTCAAACTCTGTCTGATGCGTATCAATCTTCATCTGGGGATTTTTGAATCTATTCAAATTCTTTCTGAATCTATTTAATCTATCTAACTGTCTGAATCGATTCACACATTAAATGAATCAATTCAATATGTTGTTTTTGGCCGAAATCTTGCTCTTGCCACCCTCTTCTATATATACTCACTACCTCATATCACCCAAATCATTGAATCATTTGCAACTATTCTCTCTAGGTCTGAAAAACTCATTGTTCATTCATTCTTCAAGATTAAACACTTTTTCTTAGAATCACTTTGTTCTTTGAGTGTATAGATTCTCTAGGGTGCTAGTAGGGATTGTAAGTTGGTTCTCTTAAGAAGATTGATTGGGCTTAATCAAGGCTTTAAGGTGAAGTGAATAATCTCATTCCACCTCCAAAGGTCTTGGAGGTCTTTCTAACCGTTCTTGAAGTCGAAGGGGGTTCGTTTACCCATTTCTATTCCAACCCCAAAATGTTACTACTCACTTTACGGTAAAAAGTAATACTAACAGTCACCTACCGGTAAATAAATAAATTACTACAACTCCCTAGCACTTAGTAAAATAACAACTCTCACTAAGCACCAATCTAATCCTCAACCAAATTACAAAATTACCACTACTCTCAAAATGACCAAAATGCCCCTAAGTCCAAAATGACTAAAATACCCTTCTAACACCGAATTCTATAATTCCCAACCAAAAATACACACAGAGGCAAATAACACACATAAATAAATAATAAAATAAATCTAGCGAAAATCGGGCTGTTACATAATCCATCCCACTCATTTCGACTTCTGAAACTATCATATACCTGCTTACGATACGCAACATCACATGTCTCTACGTCCCTCAAACCAAGCACTCGCTTACTATCCCTCTTCTGATAATCAACCCTCTTCCCTCGCACATAAGCCTAACCACCTTTTTCAGCAAAAGCATTAGCCAAGAAATCCAAGGCGATACTCGCATTACTCTCTTCGGTTACCATGTTCACAATCCCCTCCCACTTTCTTGCTTGAATTTGCCACACAAAAGAAGGTGCTTCTCCAACTTGTCCATATCAATGCCTCTTTCCTTGTTGAAACCCCTCTTTTTAATCAAATTGTACCTTTCCTCCGCCATCTCCAAAACAAATCTTTGGTATGATGGTGGTTGAATGGGTGGTTGAGGTTGTGGTGGACTAGGTGGTTGTTGAGAAGAGGTACCGGTGGATTCCTTCCCTTTTCTTCTTTTTGTGGTAGGTTCTTGAGTTTGGTTCCTAGTTTTGGCCATGGTTGTTGTTGAATTTGGGAATGGGTAAGTGACTTTGGGGATAGAGTTAGGGTTAGGTGAAATTGAATTTGGATGAATGGTTTTTGAAGGTTAAGGAAAATGGGTAGTGGTGTTTTGATGAAGATTTAAGGGTTGGTGAAGTTAGAGATGGTGGGTGTAAAGTTTTGATGGAGATTTGTGGTTTGGGTTGTTGAGAATGATGAAGATGAAGAGAAAGATGGAGATTTTCGGTTTCCTATTGGAATTTGAGCAGCATAACACTACTTGTGGAAGTTGAGAATGAAAGGAATAGGCTGGGCAAATTTATAGAGGGGAAAAAATCGGCCACTGAGTGATAAAATCGACCACCGAAGCAAGTTGTAACGGTCAGATTTTTGTGGGAAATAGTGCAAAATCGGCCACCGAATCAATGGGATCGGCCACCAATTTGACCTTTTTTTTTTTTGAATAAAAAGCATTGAAAATTAAATTTTTGTATGTGGACTTAAAAGAATATTTACAATCCACATTTTTGAGCAAAGGATAAAATAAAATTATACCTATTCGAACACAGTGGGTTGCCTCCCACTCAACGCTTCTTTACCGTCACTAGCTTGACTGTAGCCTACCTTTAAAGGTCTGTCAGCACAAGTCCCACCCTTTCAGTAGGTAGGTCACCACCGAAGTTTGGCTTAAGCCTTTGAGCATTCACCTTAAAGGTGTCTGTTTCATCAGCCTTTGCCAACTCCACAGCTCCATGTGGAGAAATACTTCTAATCACGAAAGGTACTGACCACTTCGATCTGAGCTTGCCAGGAAAAAGCTTCAACCTGGAATTAAAAAGCAAAACTTGCTGCCCAAAGTTAAACTCTCTCCTCACTAGACCTTTATCATGATATTTTTTTGTCCGCTCTTTATAAATAACAGCATTTTCATAAGCACTCAACCTCATTTCCTCAAGCTCATTAAGCTTCAATAGCCTCTTCCTACCAGCTAAGGCTTGATCACAATTTAGGGCCTTAATTGCCCAAATACGCTTTGTGCTCTAGCTCCACTGGGAGATGACAGGCTTTACCATATACTAATTGATAAGGTGACAACCCCAAATGCGTCTTAAACGCAGTCCTATAAGCCCACAGAGCATCATCCAACTTCCTAGACCAATCCTTCCTAGAGGCAACAACAGTTTTTTCAAATATTTGTTTCAACTGCCTATTAGACACCTCTACTTTCCCACTAGTTTGAGGGTGATAGGGAGTAGCAACATTATGCTTAACATTGTATTTAACAAGCACATTTTCTAAATATTTATTGCAGAAGTGATTCCCCCCATCATTGATCAAAACTCTAGGGGTTCCAAACCTAGGAAAGATATTCTTCTTTAAGAAATTCACCACAGTGAGTGAGTCATTAGCGACACAAGCAATCGCTTCGACCCACTTGGTGACATAATCGACACAAACAAGTATATACAAGTTAGAGTAAGAGGAGGGAAATGGTCCCATGAAATCGATGCCCCAACAATCAAAAGGTTCAATTTCTAAAATACCATTTAGGGGGATCTCATTCCTCTCTGAGATATTACCTGTTCTCTGACACTTGTCATAGTGTCGGACAAATTCATGGCAGTCCTTGAAGAGTGTGGGCCATCAAAACCCACTCTGTAGAATTTTTGCGGTTGTTCTTTCACCACAATGGTGACCTCTATAAGCTGAGTTATGGCAGTGCCACATTATGCTCTTTGCTTCCTCACCTACAACACAACGTCTTATCAACCCGTCAGTGCTTACCTTATACAAATAAGGATCGTCCCACAAATAGCGGTTTGCATCCTTGAAGAATTTCTTCTTCTCCTGCCAGCTTAAGTCATCAGGAATCAAGTTCCCGACCTTAAAGTTAGCCATGTCATCAAACCATGACCTTTCTTGCACACTGAACAGTTGTTCATACGGGAACTCAGCCACTATGGCCTTTCCTTTTTCAGAACCTCTCTGTTCTCCAGCCTAGAGAGGTGGTCAGCTATCATATTTTCAACTCCTTTCTTGTCTCTGATCTCTATATCAAACTCTTGCAAAAGCAAGATCCACCTCGACAAGCGGGGCTTTGAATCCCTTTTTGTCAATAGGTACTTTAAACCTGCATGATCTGTAAAAACAATAACCTTGGAGCCAATTAGGTAGGACCGAAAATTTTCTAAAGCAAATATTACCGCAAGCAATTCTTTTTCAGTTGTAGAGTAATTAACTTGATTTTCATTAAGAACTTTACTTGCGTAATAAATTGCATGGAAAAAATCCTCACGACGTTGACCAAGCACTGCTCCAACCGCATAATCACTAGCATCACATATGAGTTAGAAGTTATGAAATTCTAGCGCACTTGTTTTAAAAGTTATGTCAGATGTTTTAACGTTTGCAATGTTTCGGTTTATGTTTCAACATCGAGCGATAAAACAGAAATAAAAACAAGAAAAATAAAGGACAGGAAAATAAAGAACACAGTGAGTTTGTTGACCCAGTTCAGCACCACACGCTTACATCTGGGGGCTACCAAGCCAGGAAGGAAATCCACTAGTGTAGTCCTTATTCAATAGCTCTCGGCAAACTCCTCGTTTACACTATATGACCTAGGACCTACCCGTCTAGACTTCAACCTAGGAACTCCTAGATCTGAGATCCCATCTCACTATCCTAATGGTCGGCCACTGCCCCAGTGACCTATCAGACCTCAAACACAAAAAGATAGAAGTTACCTTCCAACACAAACAACCAAACCTTGTTTCACAACTTCGGTTTGATGCACAAGAGTATCAATACTCACAATACCAGTCCTAAACAAGTATCTAACACGACACTAGAAAGAACACACAAAAGATTCTAGACTTGCATCACAAACGACACAAGAACAGAATACATGAAGACTCAAACCCTAAAGATCTAAACTTTTTAGTATGACGGCTTGAATGAGCAATTAGGTCTTGAAGTCTTCCTTTTATACTGAAGCAGCTTGGGCTAAATAATCATTGGGCTTCAGTAAACTTGCAGATCAGTTCAACAAACCTGCAAAACAGAATCAGAAACAATTCTGGAAAGTCCTAATATGTCGGAACCTATTTAGAAACATTCCAGATCATAACAAATATTTCCTAAAACAAAATATCTATTTTAGTAATATTCCACAGCTGATTCTTATAAGATATGCACGTTACTTGGTCAGTAAGTAAAGGAAATATGGTTTCCTTAAACAATAAAATACGCGCGTACAGATAAGGCAGAAACCCAGGCACACTGAACCGTGCCAGGATGTTGGAACATTGTATCCAACATCTAACAGAGCTGCCTAACCACATGCTGGAACATTGGTTCCAACTTACAGAACAAGGATATTTGTTTTAGCAACAATGCAGCCAATACAAATACACAACAATCTCCCCCTTTGGCAAATTTTTGGCTAAAACAAATCAAGGCCAATACTTATGAAGCAGAGGGATACAAAAATACCGTTCCTCCAAGAGCATGAGCACACACCAATGAAGAAACAACTAGCACACAGAATCCAAAGAGACACCATAGATACACTTCCTCAAGTCATCACGAACACATATTCAAGAAGAAGAAGTAGCAGATAGTATGACTCTAGAGATAGCAAAAGTGTGCATACGTAGAATACCTCACGTATCTTCAATCTCAGCTTAAGCTGGCAGAGGTATTACACTGGATCAGAGACATGCAGCAGCGGACCAGATTAGTAGCATAGTCTCCAGAGCTAAGGAAAAATAAATTCCTAAGCTACAACTAGGGAACCTAAGTTCTTGTACAAAGAGAGAGAAACAAGTTCTCTCAAGAGCAGGGGAAAAATAAATTCATGTGCTACAGTCAAGGAAGATAACTTCCAACACAGAAGTGGAGAGAAGCAAGATCTCTCAAGAGTAGAGGAAAAATAAATTCCAATGCTACAAACATAGGATGTTCCAACATCCTTTAGCACATCAGACAGGAGTACCTACCACACATAGAGGCAAGGTAAAATAAATTTCCCATACCTACAGGGTACTGTCACCAACCAACCATAGAAGCACAGAAACCTAAATTCCTATACTTACATGTGACAGACTTGGATGCCTTCAGAGAACTATCACTGTCATACCCCAATTTTTGACCTAACATCCTACATTCATACATTGCCTGACCCTGAATAGTCTTTGACTTTTCAAAGGAAATTTCAGCAGAAAGGTATCTTAAAATACCTCATGTTTGGTTCCGAGTCGGGCCCTCTTCGCTCTTTATATTTTTATAATTTTAGTTTTCTTTATTTTTTTATTATTTGTTATTTACTCTTTAATTTCCATCTTTTATTTAATTTTATAATTTTATTTTTTATTTCCAATTTTTATTTTAGCTTTTAATTAGTCATTTTTCATATTTTATTTTAGTCAGTTTTATTTTATTGTCCAAGTAAAAAAAACCAAAGTGTCAATGAGTCCAAAATTAAGTGTCCAGGAGTCCAAAATATTTTTCCTCCAAGCCATGCCATAATCAGTGCAGAGTCAAAACTTTCTTCCCATTTTTCATCAGGAATGCGTTTCATCATCAATACCTCTTCTCACTTTTTTAATTTATTTGTCTTTTTTTTTTTAAACTTTTAGTTTTTATTTTTATCTTTCATTTTTATTCAGTCTTGATTTTTATTTTATTTTTTATTTTCCATTTTACCATTTCGTTTTTATTTTTTTCGTTTAATTACTTCTTTAGGTTTTTATTAACTTTTTTTAATGAGTCCAAAAATTGTCAAAAAATATAGTGTCAAGGTCCATTTGAAAAATCATTCAAATCACATTCCAAAATCATCAATCTCATTCAAATCCCCATCAAAGTGCATTAAACCAATTTTCCATTTTTCATCAACCTTAGAACCTATAAATAGAGCTCTCATCCTTCACAATTTCACACACCAAAAAGTTCTCTTGAGTTGTCAAAGAACTTTTCTCTCTTCTCCCTCATTTAGCTTGTGTTGACGAGCTATTCTTTTCTTCTCCCTCTTTTTTCTGTCCCTTCGGAATAAGTCCCTTCGGAATTTTGTCCCTTTCGGTAATTTTTGTCCCTTCGGTTGTCCCTTTCTTTTATTTTTTTGCATTTTATTTCTTTTTAGCATTTTATTTTATTTTTATTTAGCATTTTAATTATTGTCATTTATTTTCCAGCAATTAGAATGTATTTTGGTCCAATGTAAATATAAACGAGAAAAGTAAGTGTGTGTGTGTGTGTCTTTTATTTCTTTACCGCTTTATATATATATCAAAAAAATACAAAAAAATTAGATTAGGGATTTTGTGGTGACCCAACGTCACTACAAAAATCCACGCGCTTTTATTTTTATTGCTCCGTTAGTTTAATTTTCATTTATTATTCCAAAACAACAAAAACATTCAAATAACAAAAATCACAAAAATATTTTCATAATAAACCTTGATTTTCAATCAAGTGATCGTTCTTTTTATTTTCTTTCTTAATCAAATTTCAAATCAATTTTAATTCTACTTTGAGTTTATTTTCTTTCAATATAAAAAATACAAACCAATTCTCATTTGCCACTTGGCTTTTTCATTTTAAAACCTTTTTCAAAATTAATAAAAAAACATACAACAAATCAAACGTCAATTTCAACCCCGAACTACGTGGTTTTGATCCCTCACGGGTACGTAGGCAGAGGACAATCGTCCTTCCAAATCAATAAAATGTAGATAATTAGGTCTTCCCTTTTTTAATCATTTCAAAATTCCATTTTTTTTAGAAAAATCAAGCAAGTTTAGAGCACAAAAAGTTAAATAAAATCAAGAGGTTCTCGTAGAGTACTACGAATATTTAGGGTGCTAATACCTTCCCTAAATATAACCAACCCCCGGACCCCCCCAATTTAAATAATTTTTTTCAAAGTCGTGAAATAAAAAGTGAGTCAAAAGCTAATCAAATAGCCTTGATCTCCGAAAAATGACGCGACAGAAATGGCGACTTCACTGGGGAAACCTTAAGAGGGTTAAGCCTAACTTGGTTTTGTTTAAAATTTTGTGCTTTAAACTTGCTTAAAAATCAAAAAAATCAAAAATAAAAGATGGAAATACGTGTATATATGTTTTCTTCCTTCTTCTTTCTTCTTTCTAACGTGAGTGGTGAGATAGGTCCTAAACCGGACTTGAGAGAAATATAAGATAGGAGTGGTAGAATCATAGTGGCATACCGAGAGTATTCTCGTGTCTTGACACATGTGATATGGCCACACTTAGCGGAGGAGCTTGAAGTGATATTTGTCGGCGTGTGTCGTCACGTTTAGACTTTATTACTCTTGAGTTTCCGTTGAACGCTAAGGACCTTTAGTAACCCTTAACCCATCTTGGCCTTTTTAGGATGTAGTGCAGTGGCTAATCGAGTGTTGTCTCGGAATTAGTCGACACGCGATGCTACACTCAAACGAGACCTTCCTACGAACGTTGTTGGACCGGGTGTTGTCTCGGTATCCAATAAAATTCGGAGGGGGTTGGACTTTGGGAACTTGGTAGAACCCTTGTTACAAGTACAAATGAAACCATAGTCCTTACCAAAAGACGTTATTACCCTTGACTCCATCATCATGGACCTTGAACCTCATCATGGTTTCACCGTTCTTGTAGCATAAATCATGCATGCATGCATTCATTCATAAACAAACTTTTTTTCTCATTAAATATTGAAGGACTTAGATAAGTTTTTATAAACATCAGAGGTGTGAACCTTGTAAAGAGGAACACCAAGAAATACATTTCCAAAATTCTTGAACTAAACCTTAGTTGTGTTAGAGACTTTCTCCTTGGCTTTGCTTTTACTCTTAAAAAGGGAACTATTGGTAATATTTCAAATTATCAAATAAAGCAATATTCTCTCTGATGTTTACAATTACTTTGACAAATTCTCCAATAAAATAAAAATTGTCCATTTTTGCATAAGCATATCATGCATCATTTTGCATTTCACAGTTTCAAATCCGAGTCTCACACAAATTTTCTTTTCCATAAAAGGTCAACCCGTTTCAAAAGTGGTCTGACTGTCCTCATCCAAAGCCAACTCACACCTACAACACTCATGCGAACAAAGAGAGAGAACGCATCAGTTTGAACAAGAAATCTACGAGCATTCGTGAAGAGGTAACAATACTTCAGGCCGAGTTAGAGAGACTGAGTACCCTGGTGGTTTCATTGGTATCTTCACAGGATCAGTCGCGGTTCCAGCAAGGGCCTGAACGCCAACATCAACAGCAGCCTCAACAACAGGCTCCAAGGATGCAGTTTGACCCAATCCCAATGACATATGAGGAGCTGCTTCCCATTTTGCTCATAAAGAACCTTGTCCAAACTAGAGCGCCTCCTCGGGCGCCTAACGAGTTGCCGGTTTGGTATCAACCTGACCTCTCCTGTGCCTTCCATCAAGGAGCACCCGGGCATGACATCGAGCATTGTTTCTCTTTGAAGATTGAAGTCCAGAAGCTGATTGAAGCCAATATCTTGCTTCTTGAAGATTAAATTCAGTCGTACAAGTTAATCCACTGCCGAATTATATTACCTAGTATTGTGACACATGGAGTGGATAACCGCAATTGGGTCGCTTTTGATGTTCCTTATACTACTCATCTGTTCAAATAATGTGTCTGTTTGTTGTTTGCTGCTTTTCAAAAAAAAAATCCTTTCGTCCCGCCTGAGATGAAAGTGAACTTGTGTAGGGATTTTTGCTTCATGTATTTTCCATCATTAATAAAAAGGTCGTTTTGATCCCGACTTTGTTTTATTTTGTGCTTTTTCTGGAAAAATGGTAATACAAAAAACCCAAAAAAATAATCATCTTCAAATATCTGCATAATCATAACTTATACTTACTTGTCAAAATCAATAATCAAATCATGCATTAATAAACGCGTTGAACACATTAACCTTATACTATCTTCCAACTTTGAGTTCCTTGTATCCGAAGCTCCTGATGAAATCTCTCGCATACTGGGCATCTTAGCCGTCAAAGCTGCAAACAAAAATATCAAGAAGATCTTCTAGAAGATGGCTTTCATTTACAAAGACTGGCACGAGATGCTACCATCTGCACTTCACGAGTATTGTACTTCAGTACACACTTCAACAGAGGCAAACCCCTTCATCCCTCAGTATACAACATGGAGGTCGTGCTTCCCGTGGAGTTTGAAAGTCCCGTCAATAGGAGTTCTGCTGGAATCCCGATTTGGTTGAACTTAAAATGCATGACAACCTTGTCCAAATATATCAAAAGAGGTTTGAAACAAGCTTCTAACAAAAAGGTTCGTCACCATGAATTTCAAGAAGGGAACTTTGTACTACTTTCCAACCAGACTCCAGGGGCAAGTAGATGCCTAATATGAAGGCTCATGTGCAATGACTTTTACAACCATGGATGGTGACAAACTCACATGTCCTATGAATGCCGGTGCAGTCAAGAAATACTTTGTCAAAATAAAAGCTCGATAAGTCGCAAACCTGAAAAGGAGGCTTAGGCAAAAATGAGCGTCTCGGTGGACTGAAAACCCGAAAGGGCAGTCCATGCAAAAATTAGAGACATGAACAAAGATGATTATCCTGATAGATTGAAAACCCGAAAAGGGCCATCTATGCAAAAGTTAAGGATTAAGAGACAAAGTAACTGCATCCAGTCAGGCACAATCCACTTGGGGCATAACTGTTATCAAAGAACCTCCAATTTAAGCATCTACAAATCCAAGACTCAGAACAGGGGCAATTCAAGGTCGTATCCGGTCAGGCACGATCCACTTGGGGCATCCAGCTATCAAAAGACCTCTGATTCGAAGCATCTGCAAATCAAAGACTCAGAACAGGGGCAATTCAAGGTCGCATCCGGTCAGGCACAATCCACTTGGGGCATCCAGCTATCAAAAGACCTCCGATTCGAAGCATCTGCAGATCAAAGACTCGGAACAGGGGCATTCAAAGTTGTTAGGGAGAATAACGGTTATTGTGTTCAATGTACATCCCCATTACAATTACCATTTTCCAAAATTTTCAAAGATCCGTGGAGCCATGCCATTGGCAGGTCACCACTCAATTCATCAAATTTGAGCTTGTGGCCATTTATTTTGAACTCCCGTTTATTCTATTTGCAAAATTTCTTCTATTTTTGATGGCAATACTTGAAGCAAGATTTTCAAAATACAAAAAACTTTTTTTTACATCTTTTGAAAAGTGTGAACAACAAACACACTCTCTTTAAACTCGTGAGTAGTTAAAGCATACATCAACATCCGCCTCGAAAACGGTTACATTCCGAAAGAGAAACATGGCTAAGCACTATGGAGAGGACCTCTGCTTCGAACAAGATGCTTTCACAGTCTAAAAATAAAAAAAATATATACAAAAAAAATACAAAAAATAAAAGCTCGCTAAGTTGAAAACCCGAAAGGGTGGCTTAGGCAATAGAGAGCGTCCCGGTGGACTGAAAACCCTAAAGGGCGGTCCAGGCAAAAATTAGGGGCATAAAAAAAGAATATACTCCCAGTGGACTGAAAACCCGAAAGGGCGGTCCAGGCAAAAGTTAGGGATTTTCAAAAAAGAAAAAACACGACTGCGGAAGCATGCCGATAGAAGTACACTATGCGTCGGTTCACAAATGGCGACTTCTTCTAGGCTTTTGGTTAAACAATGCGCTCTCTCCCCAAGAGGCATCAGTTGCTACCTTGTGTCGGGTTTTACACCGCCAACGGCTTGATTTGTTCAATCACATCATCTCCAAGGAAGTTTGCCGAGTGTTTGTACTGCGATGTCTGTCCGCCTCCCATCCTACTTATCTTGTCTCGTTTCATCGAGTCGCTTGTCATATCCAATTTATACAGTCGTACAAGCTACATCCATACATTCATGCATTCATACAATCATACATTCATACATTAATACTGTCACATGTTCATACACTCATGCATACACAACATATACAAGACATCATTCACACATGATCGAATTAGTCACCAAAATCTTGTTTCGGTCGTGTCTCTTCAGTTCGGTCTTTACTTATCATTGTGTCAAGCCGCAAGTTTCTACACATGAACATCTGACATTTACCTTCTTATCATCAAAAGTGTCATCCCCAGTGTGTCTGGTCCAGAGATGTCACTCATTATAAGCCCGGTGGATTCCGGCCAACTCTTACAAAGCCCGGTGGATTCCGGCAATCTTTTACAAAGCCTGGTGGATTCCGGCACAACCTTGCAAAAGCCGAGTGGATTCTCGCATATGTTTACCAAGCCGAGTGGATTCTCGCAAAAGCCGAGTGGATTCTCGCATATGTTTACCAAGCCGAGTGGATTCTCGCAAAAGCCGAGTGGATTCTCGCATATGTTTACCAAGCCGAGCGGATTCTCGCAAAAGCCGAGTGGATTCTCGCAAAAGCCGAGTGGATTCTCGCATATGTTTACCAAGCCGAGCGGATTCTCGCAAAAGCCGAGTGGATTCTCGCAAAAGCCGAGTGGATTATCGCAAACCTTATCAAAAGCCGAGTGGATTCTCGCAAGTGTTTATCAAAAGCCGAGTGGATTCTCGCATATGTTTACCAAGCCGAGTGGATTCTCGCAAAAGCCGAGTGGATTCTCGCAAAAGCCGAGTGGATTCTCGCATATGTTTACCAAGCCGAGTGGATTCTCGCAAAAGCCGAGAGGATTCTCGCAAACCTTATCAAAAGCCGAGTGGATTCTCGCAAATGTTTATCAAAAGCCGAGTGGATTCTCGCAAATGTTTATCAAAAGCCGGGTGGATTCTCGCAAACGTTTACCTTGTTTCAAGCTGCTAGTCCTAAACAACGGACCGCTTGAGTTTACCTTTTAATCTTGTTTCAAGCCGCCAGTCCAAAACAACGGACCGCTTGAGTTTACCTTTTTGTCTTGTTTCAAGATGCCGGTCCTAAACAACGGACCGCTTGAGTTTACCTTTTTTTTGTCTTGTTTCAAGCTGCTAGTCCAAAACAACGGACTGCTTGTGTCTACATTTTGTCTTGTTTCATGCTGTTAGTCCTAAACAACGGACCGCTTGAGTTTACCTTTCTTTGTCTTGTTTCAAGCTGCTAGTCCAAAACAACGGACCGCTTGTGTCTACATTTTGTCTTGTTTCAGGGTGTCAGTCCTAAACAACGGACCGCTTGAGTTTACCTTTTGTCTTGTTTCAAGCTGCCAGTCCTAAACAACGGACCACTTGAGTTTATCTTTTGTCTTGTTTCAAGCTGCCAGTCCTAAACAACGGACCGCTTGAGTTTACCTTTCGTCATGGTCAGTTCCAACCAATGAACAGTTTGAAATCACATTTTATTCTCTCCAGTGTCATCCCCAGCTTAGCCGTTCAAGTGATGTCGCTAACAATGTTTTGTTTTCATTAAGCTATCGTTCCAAACCGATACGGTAGTAGACAATCTCTTCCCCAGTGAAACTGCAATTCCCCAGCGGAGTCGGATCCCTTTCTTTAACAAATTGGGTATCCCGTTGTTTGTTTCTCGTCCCAGTCAAATCATCTTTGCCGTCCTGCATTCATAATTGCATCATGAGCATTTCACAACATCTTAGGTCAAAAATTGGTGTACTTTTGTATTTAAGTCTCTTCGTCCCGTCAACTCAAAGATTTCATCTTCAAATCTCCGGACGAAGAAAACTTAAATAGGGGCATCTGTCATACCCCAATTTTTGACCTAACATTCTACATTCATACATTGTCTGACCCTGAATAGTCTTTGACTTTTCAAAGGAAATTTCAGCATAAAGGTATCTTAAAATACCTCATGTTTGGTTCCGTGTCGGGCCCTCTTCGCTCTTTATATTTTTATAATTTTAGTTTTCATTATTTTTTTATTATTTGTTATTTACTCTTTAATTTCCATCTTTTATTTAATTTTATAATTTTAGTTTTTATTTCCAATTTTTATTTTAGCTTTTAATTAGTCATTTTTCATATTTTATTTTAGTCAGTTTTATTTTATTGTCCAAGTAAAAAAAACCAAAGTGTCAATAAGTCCAAAATTAAGTGTCCAGGGGTCCAAAATATTTTTCCTCCAAGCCATGCCATAATCAGTGCAGAGTCAAAACTTTCTTCCCATTTTTCATCAGGAATGCGTTTCATCGTCAATACCTCTTCTCACTTTTTTAATTTATTAGTCTTTTTTTTTTAAACTTTTAGTTTTTATTTTTATCTTTCATTTTTATTCAGTCTTGATTTTTATTTTATTTTTTATTTTCCATTTAACATTTCGTTTTTATTTTTTTCGTTTAATTACTTCTTTAGGTTTTTATTAACTTTTTTTAATGAGTCCAAAAATTGTCAAAAAATATAGTGTCAAGGTCCAATTTTTTTTCTTTCTCAAGTGTGCCACCAATCATGCCATTTTTACATGTCAACTCTCCCATTTGAAAAATCATTCAAATCACATTCCAAAACCATCAATCTCATTCAAATCCCCATCAAAGTGCATTAAACCAATTTTCCATTTTTCATCAACCTTAGAACCTATAAATAGAGCTCTCATCCTTCACAATTTCACACACCAAAAAGTTCTCTTGAGTTGTCAAAGAACTTTTCTCTCTTCTCCCTCATTTAGCTTGTGTTGACGAGCTATTCTTTTCTTCTCCCTCTTTTTTCTGTCCCTTCGGAATTTTGTCTCTTTCGGTAATTTTTGTCCCTTCGGTTGTCCCTTTCTTTTATTTTCTTGAATTTTATTTCTTTTTACCATTTTATTTTATTTTTATTTAGCATTTTAATTATTGTCATTTATTTTCCAGCAATTAGAATGTATTTAGGTCCAATGTAAATATAAACGAGAAAAGTAAGTGTGTGTGTGTGTGTCTTTTATTTCTTTACCGCTTTATATATATATCAAAAAAATACAAAAAAATTAGATTAGGGATTTTGTGGTGACCCAACGTCACTACAAAAATCCACGCGCTTTTATTTTTATTGCTCCATTAGTTTAATTTTCATTTATTATTCCAAAACAACAAAAACATTCAAATAACAAAAATCACAAAAATATTTTCATAATAAACCTTGATTTTCAATCAAGTGATCGTTCTTTTTATTTTCTTTCTTAATCAAATTTCAAATCAATTTTAATTCTACTTTGAGTTTATTTTCTTTCAATATAAAAAATACAAACCAATTCTCATTTGCCACTTGGCTTTTTCATTTTAAAACCTTTTTCAAAATTAATAAAAAAAACATACAACAAATCAAACGTCAATTTCAACCCCGAACTACGAGGTTTTGATCCCTCACGGGTACGTAGGCAGAGGACAATCGTCCTTCCAAATTAATAAAATGTAGATAATTAGGTCTTCCCTTTTTTAATCATTTCAAAATTCCATTTTTTTTAGAAAAAGAAAGCAAGTTTAGAGCACAAAAAGTTAAATAAAATCAAGAGGTTCTCGTAGAGTACTACGAATATTTAGGGTGCTAATACCTTCCCTAAATATAACCAACCCCCGGACCCCCCAATTTAAATAATTTTTTTCAAAGTCGTGAAATAAAAAGTGAGTCAAAAGCTAATCAAATAGCCTTGATCTCCGAAAAATGACGCGACAATCACCAATAGCATAAAGAAGTCAGGAAACACAAATTCCCAAACTTACAAGTGATAGATACAGATGTTTAAACTTCTGACTCAACATCCTTCACCCATCTTGGTTCAATCACAAGCACGCATAGAAGTATCAGTCCCCCTGAATATAATATCTCATGAGTGACTACTTACAGGAATATTCCATTACTCCCCCTGAATACATGCATACAGAAAATCTGAACAGATAAACTCCTAATGCATAAACATAAAAGATTCAGGATCTGGTCATAGACATTCAAGGAATATTCACAAGCTAGCAAACTATCAGCAGATACATGCTAGCAGACCTATCAAAGGTCACACACAACAACTTTGACTTTTAGGAGTCATTCAGACAGATTCCATAATATAAGACAGTAGTAGGGAACCTGTACACTAGGAATCCTAAGAAAAATAAATTCTCAGAATTACACCAAGATGTTGCAGCGAAAGTGCCAACATCTGCACAGAGTCTCACAGACATGTTCCAACCTTGGATAGAGCATTTGCAGGGAACATGTACAGCATCTGAGAGAACCAGAATCTCAGAAGCATAGAGATGTTCTAGCACAAGTGCTAACATCTACACCAGTTTTCATAGACATGTCCCAACATATCAGAGAATGTCAGCAAGGAACATGTACAAACAAAAATACTGAGACAGATTCTCAGATTATCATGAAGACCTACCAGGACATCAAGATGT
Source organism: Medicago sativa (assembly GCF_051527215.1). Classification (NCBI taxonomy): domain Eukaryota; kingdom Viridiplantae; phylum Streptophyta; class Magnoliopsida; order Fabales; family Fabaceae; genus Medicago; species Medicago sativa. Next base: position 29,914,543 of record NC_140755.1, on the reverse strand, counting down.
TGCAACATGAGAGCCATCATCTACACACAACCTGAAATAGTTGCAAAATAAATGCAACAACATCGAACAGCAGATGCAGTAATAACATTCAGGCATAAAAACAGGCATATAGGCACAGATATATGCAGAGAGCACAGGCATATAGGCACAGATATATGCAGAGAGCACGTATACATAGGAGAGTATAAGCAAGGAAACATCAATTTTTCTCCCCCTTTTTAGCCACAAAATATGCCAAACCAAACAGGATAAAGCCTGAGACCAGAAGAAAATTAGGATATTACACATCAAAATAGGCACACACACAGGTGCACAAAAAGTATTCAGGGCATAGCCCACAAAATAAAACAACAAAAAATCATTCAGCAGCTCCATAACTGCTATCAGAATCTCCCTTGTTGTCCTCATTTTCATTGTCTGCTTTATCTGCATAGTCATCTTCCTCCTATCCATTTGCAGCAGTAATTTCACCTTCCAGAGAGTGAATCATCAGTTCAAGCTTGGCTTTCCTTTCTTCCAGTAGGACACAGGTGTCCTTGAGAGCTTTCATAATTTCTTGTTTAGTCATTGACCCTGCAGCAGGTGCAGTTCCAGATGTTCCAACAATGTCTGGAACATGATCAGCACCAAACAGTTTCTGGTGCAAGGTTAGAGGAGATTCCCTCTTGGCAGGGATATCTTTTGCATTTTTAATGTTGGGATGTTGGTTGAGAATGATGCTACAGAGTAATGTTGGAAAAGCAATGGGAAATTTAATAGCATCCGTTTTGGCATGCCAAATAGTTTGTTCAAAGATGTAAGCACCAAAATCCATTTTAGCCTTGGTACCTATAGCATAGATAAATCTACCAAGACCATTGGCAACATCTGAGGAATGACTGGTAGGTACCCAATTTACAGCAGCAATCCTATTTAGGATGGCATACTTTACAGACAACTTACCAGATGAAATCTTTTTCTTCTTGGGCCAAGTTTTGACTTGGTTGGCAGTGATTTCTCTGCAGATTTGACTGTCAGTTGCCTCCAACTCAGAGAAATTGTCTTCCTTAATACCAAGGAATTTGTTGATGATGTTGGCAGAAAAGTTAACACACTCGCCTCTCACATACACCTTTTGAAATTCTTTGCTAAGAGGATTGTCGCAATCATTTGGAATGTTTACCAGAAACTCCCTGACGAGTTGTTCATAGCAATTATCAAGATTACACACTGTCTTGATCAGACCTGCTTCTCTAATGAGTTTCATTATAGCTTCAATGTCTAATGCTTCCTCCCCAAGCTCTCTCTCCAATGCCATCCTCCTGTGATAAATGAACTTCCACCTCTGAGCGTTCTCAGGTAGATGAAATGAAATTTTGTCAATAGGAACATTTTCAACAGTCTGCACATTCATCTTCCTAGCTGAATTCCTTTTGGTAGATGAGATGATGTTTGCAACATCTTCCTCAACATCATGTTCAGATTCAATCTCAGAAGCAATCTTTCTCTTCTTTGTTCTACCAGCTGTAGTCTTAGTCTCCACTTTGCTCCACCCCTTCTTAGGACCTGTACCAACATTCTTTGTCTTATTTTTTTTCCGGTTTTCAACCTCTGATACAACTGCTTCCTCTTTACTACTTCTTAGTCTTTTTGCCACACTTTCTCCAAATTTCCTACCCAGCGGAATCTCATCTAAATCTATATCATCAACAACCACCACATCTTCTTCATCCTTTTTACCAGCACAATCCTCAGGATCAGTCTCCACTTTATTTCCTTCTGTTTCAATATGTTCATTCCTTTCAGACGAATGAGCAGATTCTATTTCAGGAGATCCAATATCATCAGGTTCTTTTTCTTGTTGGTCCAGAGATGTTCCAACATTAGGTTCACCATTCTTAGGACCATCACTGATGTTAGTAGAAGGTCGAACAATGTCTTTTGTCGAATTCATCATAATAAGATTAGGATCATCTACATCCATATTTTCAGAACGATCTATGGCTTCGTTCAAGTCTTCTAAGCCTAATTTTCTACTAGATTCATGTACAGCATAAATTAGGGTTTTAGAAGAGTTACCTTTTTCAACCTGGGTGGAGGAACTATTGATAATAGCTTAAACATCAGCAACTAGAAGATCCTTCTGGAAAGCTTCAACATTTGGTTCGACAACAGTGGAGATAAATGGATTCTCCTTGATGTACAAATCAGTCATGCTCAATGACATCTTTGATTCACCCCTTTTTGTTTTAGGGCCCCTTTTCTCCTTCGAAGTAGAATTAGTCACAGTTTTCTTCTCGGATTTTGGAGAAGCCACCGTTGTGGAGGGATCAGACATTTTTGAAGATTCAGTCTCACGAAGTTCTGGAACCTTGCTTTCTTTGGCAGTTAGGGGGTCGTTTTTGAAGATCATAGCAACAAGATTGATTTGGTGTGGAGTACCGAAGGATTGAGTAGGAGATTGTAGAAGAGAGATGTTTCTTCTGAATTTGTGTGAAGAGAGGGACAAGGTAATGATGGGATGAAGGTTGTTGCTTTTGGTTGGTGGTTTCAATAAAGTTAGAGAAGTTTGCCCTAGATATACGTGCAGTAGTGGAACAAACTTAAGCACAAATAACTGCCACAATCTCTCTTGACATAAAATATCTGAATTGCCCTTTAAATCTTCACGAAGATATGCGTGCAGCATAATGTTGGAACATCTTGTTCAACATAATATTTTAATAATTCCTTTTCTAGCCTCATATGTCTTGAGAGTCTGTTTCCAGCTAGAGGGAACTTGTCCTTACACGTAGATTGGGACATACATTTATTATTCCCTAAAGACAAAACTTGATCAAACTGAGTCTGATCCTTGCAGGGAGGTATCCACAAGTAACAATCACCTTCAGATTTGATGCCATTCATTATTACCTTTCCTTTTCTATCAACTACACAACAAGTAAATTTACTGAAGTTCACACTCATTCCTTGATCACACAGTTGACTTATGCTAATCAGGTTGGTGGTTAAACCTTTTACTAATAGGACACTATCAAGTTTTGGTGACTCAAGACTGATCAATCTACCTGAACCAAGGATCTTACCTCTTGTCTGATTTCCAAAAGTAACATAACTGTCGTCACAAGATTTTTTAATATTAAGTAGATTCTTAGATCCAGTCATGTGTAGAGAACATCCACTGTCAAAATCCATCTTTCCTTAGACAGATTTTTCTGAGAAATGTGAGCCATCAACCCTACATTATATCTTTTAGGTTTCCACACTTTTCTGACAGTTATCCTTCTTGATCTATGTTCCTTCTGTTGTACCGGTTGTGGCAACCCAAAAAGCTTGTAGCAAAAAGGTCTTATGTGCCCCTTTTTCTCGCAAAAATGACATGTCCTGGATCGAGATACCTTTTCAACTTTAGAAACATGATGTTTCTTGGTATGTTGCAACATACCTTTACTGGTTATTGGATCATTTGTACCAGTGGAAGCTACAAACTTTATATTTTTTATAGGTTTCTCCTTCTTTGCCATTCCATATTCTGCTAGGGCATGGGCAAAAGTTTGACTCTGTCCTGAGTGTTTAGAGGTAAAACCTATTCCATTTGGTTTACCTTGGATTTGTCCTTCCAGAATCTCATCTAGAACATCAGTCCCAGTAGTCATCATTTTTACTTGTTTCATAACATAATCAAGTTGTGAGTTCAACTGAATTACCTCATTGTTGAGTTCTGAGATTTTTGCTAGATGACCAGTATTTTCATTCTCCAGTTTGATGTGATGTTTTTCTGTTCTTCAAGTTGTTTACAGATATCTGTGTTTCTGTCATTCAGTTTTTTATAGGAAACCGTCAACTCATCATAGACAAGATCTTCATCACAAGACTCGTCCTCAGAAAGAACTCTTCCAGTGAGAGCAGCAACATGCTTGTTAGATTCATTTTCAAAATCTCTATCAGATTCATCATCATCAGTCCAAGTAACCGCAAAGCTTTTCTTTTGTTTCTTGAGGAAGGTTGCACATTCTGGTATGATATGACCATAGCCTTCACATTCATGACATTGTACTTCTTTGTGGTGAGAATCTACTTCATCAGGTCTTGTCATTCTCTCTTTACTGGATTGACTGTCAATGTTGGGTCGGATGTTCTGCCCATTTGGTCTGGAACTTCTATCAAAACTTTTGAAGATCTTCTTGAATTGTTTCCCAAGCAGTGCCAGAGACTCTGCCATGTCTTCATCATCTTCAAAACTTCCTTGTGCATCATCAGAATTCTTGTTGGAAGTAAAGGCAATGCCCTTCCCCTTTTTATCGGTCTTACTGTTGACAGTAATCTCAAAGTTTTGTAGAGAACCTATTAATTCATCAACATTCAAGCTAGAAATGTCTTGAGCCTCCTCAATAGCAGTGACCTTCATGTCAAATCTCTTGGGTAGAGATCTTAGGATTTTTCTTACTAATTTTTCTTCGGATATTTTCTCACCAAGAGACTCAAAAGAGTTTGCAATGTCTAGAATATTCAAGTGATAATCTTGAATGCTCTCATCTTCTAACATTTTCAAATTCTCAAATTTAGTAGTGAGAAGTTGGATTTTAGCACTTTTTACCTTTGTTGTGCCTTCATGTGCAGTTTTGAGAATCTCCCAAGCATCTTTGGCCACAGTGCATTTCTTGATCAGTCTGAACATATTCTTGTCTACACCATTAAACAGAGCATTCAATGCCTTTGAGTTTCCAAGAGCCACTTCATCTTCATCAGCACTCCATTCTTCTTCAGGTTTCAACTCATCAGTCCTGTTGCCATCAGCATCAAGTTGCACAAGATGTTCCCAACCTCTTAGAACTGCCTTCCATGTTTTGCTGTCAATAGATTTGAGGAAGGCACTCATGCGTGATTTCCAGTAATCATAGTTGGACCCATCCAGCAGAGGGGGCCTGTTTACAAAGCCACCTTCCCTGTCCATAGTGCTAGAATAGTACTCCCTAGAGCTCACCCTAAAACAGGCAGGGTGCCTGCTCTGATGCCAATTGAAATTCTAGCGCACTTGTTTTAAAAGTTCTGTCAGATGTTTTAACGTTTGCAATGTTCCGGTTAATGTCTCAACATCGAGCGATAAAACAGAAATAAAAACAAGAAAAATAAAGGACAGAAAAATAAAGAACACAGTGAGTTTATTGACCCAGTTCAGCACAACACGCTTACATCTGGGGGCTACCAAGCCAGGAAGGAAATCCACTAGTGTAGTCCTTATTCAATAGCTCTCAGCAAACTCCTCGTTTACACTATATGACCTAGGACCTACCTGTCTAGACTTCAACCTAGGAACTCATAGATCTGAGATCCCATCTCACTATCCTAATGGTTAGTCACTGCCCCAGTGACCTATCAGACCTCAAACACAAAAAGATAGAAGTTACCTTTCAACACAAACAACCAAACCTTGTTTCACAACTTCGGTTTGATGTACAAGAGTATCAATACTCACAAAACCAGTCCTAAACAAGTATCTAACACGACACTAGAAAGAACACACAAAAGATTCTAGACTTGCATCACAAACGAAACAAGATCAAAATCGATCTTGAAGTCTTCCTTTTATACTGAAGCAGCTTGGGCTAAATAATCATTGGGCTTCAGTAAACTTGCAGATCGGTTCAGCAAACCTGCAAAACAGAATCAGAAACAATTCTGGAAAGTCCTAATATGTCGGAACCTATTTAGAAACATTCCAGATCGTAACAAATATTTCCTAAAACAAAATTAAGGTAAAAGCATTAAGACAATCATAATCAAAATTAAACTCAGTTTCCTTGACTAAGAGGTTACAGAGGGGCTTTGCAATTTTTGAAAAATCTTTTATAAATCGACGGTAAAAACCAGCATGCCCCAAGAAACTTCTCACCCCATTAACATTAACAGAAGGTGGTAATTTTTCTATAACCTCTATTTTTGCTTGGTCCACTTAGATGCCATTCCCACTTATTTTGTGTCCCAAAACTATTCCTTCAGTTACCATAAAATGGCATTTTTCCCAATTTGAAATTAGATTAGTTTCGGTACACCTTTTTAGGGCAGCATCAAGGTGTGACAAGCATTGATCATAAGACTTACCAAAGACAGAAAAATCATCCATAAATACCTCAATGCTCTTCTCTAACATTTTAGAGAAGATGGATAGCATACACCTTTGGAAGGTCGTCGGCGCATTACACAGCCCAAATGACATCCTCCTATATGCAAACACCCCAAATAGACAAGTAAAAGCAGTCTTCTCTTGGTCTTCTGGAGCCACAACAATCTGATTGTACCTAGAGTACCCATCTAAGAAACAGTATAAGGCTTGTCCCACCAACCTCTCCAACATTTGGTCCATGAAAGGTAGCGGGAAATGATCCATCCTTGTGGCTTGATTCAACCTTCGGTAGTCTATGCACATTCTTGTCATTAACATTACCGGACTCACCCATGAGCTATCTGAAATGGGGTAAATCATGCCAGCATCTAAGAGTTTCATAACCTCTTTCTTGACCACTTCTTTCATAGTTGGGTTGAGTTTGCGTTGTGGTTGGACCACCGGTTTAAATTCAGCATCCAGTTGTATTTTGTGCATGCAATAGACTGGGCTTATAAATTTAAGATCAGAAATGTGCCATCCCAAAGCGCCTTGATTTTCCCTCAACACCCTCATTAATTTTTCGTCTTCAAGAGGTGTCAAAGTACTACTTGAAATTCTGGCAGGCTAGCTTTCGTATGCTTTATACGATGTTTCAACATCAGATATGAACAGAATGTTAAGTAGGATGTTTTAACATCGAGCTAGTAGAAAACAGACAGATCAAGGCAAATATAACAGATGTTGAATGTTTAGTGCGTTAGTTAGAAGCTGTTCTATGTGATGTTTCAATTTCAGATGCACAGAAAGCAGATGTTCCTTTTAATGTTCCAACATCGTGCTAGCAGTAAACATAAACGAATAGCAAAATAAAAAACAAGAAGGTAAAAGGTACAGAGAGTTTGTTAACCAAGTTCGGCACAACTCACCTACATCTGGGGCTACCAAGCCAGGAACGAAATCCACTAGTGTAGTCCATATTCAATAGCTCTCAGCAAACCACGTTTGCACTATATGACCTAGGACCTACCCGTATAAACTTCAACCTAGGAACTCCTAGATCTGAGATCCCATCCCACTCCCTTACAACTGATCACAACCCCTATGATACTTAAATAACAAATACAGTCAAAATGAAGTTACCTTCAAAACAAAACTACACCGTGCTTAAAAGCTTTGGTGTATCACAATGAGTTTAAAACTCAATAAACAGTCCTTAGCATGTATCAAGATGATACAAGAAAGGCTCACAATAAATCAGAACTAAACTTGCATCAACATGATACAAGAGTAGAACACACAAAGACTTAAAACCCTAAAAACTAAACCTTTTTAGTTTGATGGCTTCGGTGAATAATTAGGTCTTGAAGTCTTGAATATATACTGAAGCAATACGGGTCAAATAAACGGTTTGGGCTTCAGAACAAAGCAGGTCGTCCAGCTGATCTGCAACACACGAACCAATACCAAAAAGGTAAGTCCTAAAAACTAGGAACATCTTTAGGAACTTCCAAACATATCTAAATAATTCCTAAAATATTATCAATGTTTTAGGAATAATAAAACAACTGATTCTGTACAGATATGTGTGTTGCTTAGCCACAAAGATATGAAAACGAGGTTTCCTTAATAAGAAAAGGCGCGCGTACAAATAGGCATAAAACCAGGCACACTGAACCGTGTCAGGATGTTGGAACATCGTATCCAACATCTTACAGAAATGCCTAAAGCATGTTGGACTTTGTATCCAACAACACAAACATGGATATTTGTTTTAGCAACAATGAAGCCAATACTCAAATACCTAACACTACTGATGATGACTGGTATCGAGGTATCCTTGCTTAGAAACCATACTTCAAGTGAGAAGGAAGCTCTTTTAATTCAGGAACTTTAGCAAGTTCCCCTCCCTCTTTATCATCTCTGGCCGCGTCTTCTTCTTGTTGTGGGAGCAAACTCTCAAACTTTGTGTACAACAATTCTTGTTTCGATAGAATTCACAATCACCCTTTCTAAGGTTGGAGTTGGAGACTCTTCGATAGAATTCTTGTTGATTTTTCTTCAACAATATGGTCCACCATATCAACTTGATAACATTGTAGATTTTCACTTCTATGCTTCATGGCTTCGAAAATGTTAAACACCATTTGTTCATCTTGAAAACGAAGCATCAATTCTCCCATCTCCACATCAATAAGTGCTCTACCGGTTGCTAGAAAAGGTCTTCCCAACAACAAGTGAAGTTCTTCATCTTCCTCCATATCAAGAATCACAAAATCAGCGGGAAAAAGTAAATCATTCACCTTTACTAAGATATCCTCCAACACTCCACAAGGATAAGAAATAGAACGATCAGCTAGAGTAAGTGTCATCTTTGTAGGTTTAGGCTCCCCACATCATAACTTCTTCATCATAGATAAGGGCATGAGATTAATGCTGGCCCCCAAGTCACATAAAGCATTTCCCACACTTACTTTCCCAATGGTGCAAGGTATAGTGAATGCTCCTGGATCTTTAAGCTTTGGAGGCAATTCCTCTAAAGTATGGCACTACAATTTTTAGACAAAGCGATGTCTTCATCATCCTTAGGCTTCCTCCTCCCAGTCAAAAGATCTTTCATGAATTTTGCATACACCGACATCTGATCAATTGCCTCACCGAAAAGAATATTCAACTGTAATTGAGTAAACAACTTCATAAATTTCTTGAATTGACTCGCCTCCTTCTCTTTCTTCTTTGTCAAATGAGGGTAAGGCAATTTCACATAAGAAGGGACAACTTGTTTCTTCCCACTCTCTTCAAGAAGTTGGCTTTTGGTCTTCCCTAGAATAGAATCTGCATCAATCACTTTCTCACTCTCTCTATTTTGTTCTCCCTCGTTATTTTTTTCCTTCTGTTCATTTTCAACTACTCCATTATCTTTTTCAACTACTTCTTGTTCATTTCTCTCCTCCTCAACTTCTTCATTCTTTTTAGTTGCCTTAGGAACTAAAGGTGTCAAAACCTTTTTACTTCTCAATTCAATAGCATTGCAACTCTCATTCTTCAGATTGTCTTGAGTGTTGCCTGAGAATGCACCTTTTGTATGTTCAGCCATTTGATTCGCCATCTGCCCTATTTGAGTCTCCATTAGTTTCCTTGCTGCCTCATTATTTTTTCTTTCAGCTTCTTGACTTTTCATGATATTTTCAAAGTTAGATTGAGTCATCTTAATGAAATTGACCATTGTCTCTTCTGGAGCGGATGGCTTTCTTTGCTGCTGCTGTTGAGGATTAAGCATCAGAGGGTTCAAAGTGTTGTTATTTGAGTAGCTTAGATTAGGGTGCTTCTTAAGACCTGAATTGTAGTATTGATTTGGTCTTTGATAGTTCCCCATGTAGTTGGCTTCCTCGTTATATCCTTCAGGTACACACTCACCATTTGCATGTCCCTCACCACATAAATCACATCTGATTGCTACTACTTGTTGTTGTCTGTTGGCCATCGTGAAACCATGAAACTCTTTGGTTAGAGTCTCCAATTTTTTGTTCATGGATGCTTGGTTGGCTAAAAGTGCAGTGTGGTCACTCATTGTTCTCTCTCTTTTTCGATTAAAAACATATGTTAAAAACACACCTCTCTCTCTTTTTCGCATCAGCACGGTATTCATTGTTGGCCACGTTTCTATTAGGGATTGGACTTCATGGTCAGTTTTGCTCTTTAGACTACCACCAGCTGAGGCATCTAAGAACATCCTAGTGTTGTGTGTCAAACCCTCGGTAAAGATTTGAAGATATTGTTTGTCAAAGAACTCATGGTTAGGACACCTCTTAAAAAGCAAATTAAATCGCTCCCAAGCATCATATAGTGACTCCACTCTCCCCTTGCCTAAAGTTTGAAATCTCCTGTTTCTTTTCCCTATATTTTGACATATGAAAATACTTTTCTTAGAACTTAAGCTCTAGCTCGCCCCATGTTTGAATGGTTCCACTAGGTAAGGATAGTAACCAATCCTTGGCTCTACCGGTTAAAGTGAAAGGAAACAGCCTGAGTTTTTTTTGGCTTTCTGTAACTGTGGATAGGGGTACACAAAACTCACAAGTTTCGGCAAAATGGCTCAAGTGTTCATGAGAACTCACAAGTTTCGGTCCCGTCAAACTGTCTCTCCTTCAAACCATTCTGAACAGATGTCTTGATATCAAAGGCCACAGGGTTAGCAGGTTGAAAGGTATGAGTGAGGCGACCTTGGTGATTGGCTAACCCATAGTCTCCCAACTTTGGTCTAGGTACAGGTTCTCCCATGATACTGGATTCATGAGAACAGTTTGTTTCAGCTTCAGGAATTGTCGGACTTGGTATCTGCTCTCGTGCACTCGGTGGGACTGACTTTGACAACCGGACAACTTTCTGATTGGCTCTAGCAGTCCTTTCTATTTCAGGATCGTACTCTAAATCGTCCGAGCTTCGTCTACCTCGCATAATTAGCAAATAACCGTAGTATCACTCCACGATACAAAGTAATTAATGAATACTGAATCAATAAAAGATTTTTTTTTGAAACAGAAAAATAAATTGCAAATAACCTTAGTAGCACTGCACGATACAAAATAACTGATTAAAAGCAAATAAAGATTGGTTTTAAAATTTTTTGAGAATGATGGTTAAGTCCTTCGAATCCTCCGAAGCTCTCTTATGGTAATTCGCACTCCTAATTCATTCAATGATTATTTAGTTTCACGACAGATTAACATGATAATTCTACCCAATCTCTAGACCTAGAACTCTCCCCGCAAGTGACAACCCCTTAATCTCTTAAGTGAATTCGAAACCGTTGGAGGTATTAAAAGAACATTAATCCCTAAGTCATAACCTAGTAATGATCTATCTCTAGCTTGATTACTTAGGTTAAACCTATTAACTAGTTCAGAGTTAAAAGCCAGGGTTAGTGGTCATTCAATCTGTATGATCAATTTGCATATTCATGAAAGCTAGGGTTAGTAGTCAATGATTGTCATACCCCAATTTTTGACCCAAGATCCCACCGACATGTGTCACCTGACCCTGATCAGTCTCTGATTTTCAGTGAAAATTTAGCAGAGAGGTATTTTAAAATACCTCATTTTTTGTTCCGAGCCGGGTCCTCTTCTCTCTTTAATTTTTATTTTTAATTTTAATTCTTAATTTCCATCTTTTATTTAAATTTTTAATTAATTTTAATTTTGTTTTCTTTAATATTTGGTTTTTTCTATTCTTTTAATTTTAGTCCTTATTTTCTTTTTTATTATTATTGTCATAAATCCGATAAGTTCAAGTGCATAATCTTTTATTATTTTATTTTTTCATTTTTCATTATTATTATTTGTTAACGTCCAAATCCAGTCCAGGTTCGAATCCAAACACAGCCTGTCACGAGTTCATTCCTTCCCAAGCCAACAACAGAAACGCGTTTCCCTTTCATTCCTCTCCAAGCCACACATTTGTTGCTTCTTCTTAACAAACCCTAAGTCCAAATCCAGTACTATAAATTAGAGTCTGCACACACAGTCCTTCTCACGGAAAAACAGCCAGAGAAACGCACAAACAGGCCGAAAGTCACCCAAACCTCAAACCGACGTCAACCCATTCCAGCATCATCACAGTCTCGCGTCACAATCACAAACTCGATACAAAACCGAACCGTACAGCCGCAAACCAGTCGAAGGCTTCAAACCATCAACTGACGTCGAGCCCAGCACCAGGTAACGAACGAGTCGCAGCTCGTCGCCAGAACCACTGAATCGGATTCGTGTGCCAACGGAAGCACAACAGTCAAGCCAAAGTCAAAACTGACGCAAAGGGAAAGGTAGTAATTCATCTTTTTTGTTGTTTTGCTGTTTGTTTAGATCTAGGGGACGTTGTTTACTTTCTTTGATTTTTTTTTTTGGATTAAGAAAATTGTAGAGAAGAAAGGGTAGAGAAGAGAAAGCCGAAAGAAAAAAAAGGTTGTCTTAGGTGTTTACAGCGGCGGCGCCGCCGTCGTCTACGATGGCTAACCGTCGCACCGGAGTTATTCCGGCCACCCGTTTCTCCTCGTCGGAGAAGACGAATTGGGAAGGAGAGAGAACAGAGCAATTTGCTCTAAAGTTGATAGAAGAGAGAGAAGGAAAATTGGGAATGAATGAATTTTGTGAACCACAACCTATACATACCCTCCTTTGATCCCATGCGCGTGGGTGTACGGCCTTACCATGCACCCACGCGCCCTTTATCCTTTGATTGTTGATCAACAGCTCTCCCCCTGTTCCTTGATTAAATCCCAGCCGTCTGATCAATCAGACGGCCTACTTCTTGTCCCTTAAACCCATTACCCGCTTCATACCCACACCCAGCAGGCCTGACCCACGACCCATAAACCTGCAAGCCCACTACTCATGTTGTCTTTCTCTACTGATTTATTGTTTGAACCCCCTGAATACTGCTGCACCCCCCTGCATTCATTCTTTTATTTTTACTATATCGTGTTTAAATTTTCTCATGCATCTTTACTTATTATTTTATATACTCATTTACGCATTGTATTTTGCTTATATGTATCATCATCACCATTTTATTGTTCGTCTTTTAATTATTTACATAGAACTAGAATGTATATAGGCTTTATGTAAATTATTTATTTATTTTCGTTTCTTGTATAGAATTTAGAATGTAAACATAGGCTTAATGTAATTTATTTATTTTATTGCAGACCATAACATGTATTGTAGGTTTAATGTAAAAGTCTTAGGTGCATGTGTGTGTGCGTGTGTGTATGCCTTTCCTTCTATGTTTTTAGATTAGGTTAATGGTTTTGTGGTGATCCAACGTCACCACAAAATCCCTACGCTTTTATTTTTTCTACTCCGATAGTTTAATTTTATTCCAATTATTTGAAAACAACAAAAAAATGCATATAACAAAATCACAAAAATATTTTCTTAAATAAACCTTGATCCTAAATCAAGTGACGTTTTTTTTATTTTCTTTTCTTAATCAAATATCAATCAATTTAACTTATTTTGAGTCCATTTTTCTTTCAAATTAAAAAATACAAACCAATTCACATTTGCCACATGGCTTTTCACTTTAAAACCTTTTTCAAAACAAATAAAAAACACCAAACCAATCAAACGTCAATTTCTACCATGAACTACGTGATTTTGATCCCTCATGGGTACGTAGGCAAAGGACATTTGTCTTTCCAAATCAATAAAATGTAGATAAACTAGGTCTCTTTCCTTTTATCATTTCCAATTCCATTTTTTCAAAACAAGTAACTTATAGCACACAAATTAAATAAGACCAAGAGGTTCCCGTAGAGTACTACAGACATAAAGGGTGCTAACACCTTCCCTTTATGTAACTAACCTCCGAACCCTAAATCTTTTCAAAATGGGGTGTTTGAACTTTTTTCCCCTTTTTTCTTAATAAAATTAAATGTTCAGTCGTGAAATGAAAAAGTGAGTCAAAAGCTAATCAAATAGCCTTGATCTCCGAAAAATGACGCGACAGAAATGGCGACTTCACTGGGGACTCCGCAAGAGGGTTGAGCCTAACTTGGCTTTATTTAAATTTTGTGCTATAACTTGCTTAAAAAAAATCAATAAAAATAAAAGATGGAAATACATGTATATATATTCTATTCGTCTTCTTTCTTCTTTCTTTTAATGTGAGTGGTGAGATAAGTCCTACACCCGGACTTGAGGGAAATTAAGATAGGACCGGGTATAATCATAGTTTCCATGCCAAGAGTACTCTTCGGTGTTGGCACATGTGATAACCCACTCAATGGAGGGATCTTGGAAGTATACTTTTGTCGACGTGAGTACTCATGTTTGGCATGTTATTTTCAAGTGACCGTCGAAGTTGAGAACCTTTAGTCATCTTTAACCCATCTTGGCCTTTTAGGACGTAGTGTGGTAGCTAATCGAGAGTACTCTCGTATTGGTTGATACGCGATACTACACCCAAACGAGACTAACCTACGAATATTGTTGGAACAAGAGTACTTTCGTCACCTAACAAATGTTCGGAAGTGGTTGAGAACTTTGGGAACTTGGTAGAACCCTTGTTACATGTGCAATTGAAAACCATAGTCCCTACCATATGGCATTGTTATCCCTTAGCTCCAACATTCTATACCTTAAACCTCATCATGTTTTCCATGCATAATCATGCATACATAAAAACTTTTTCTCATTAAACATCGAAAAACTTAAATAAGTTATCTGCAAACATCAGAGGTATGGACCTTATAAAGAGGAACACCAAGAAATACATTTTCAAAAGTCTTAACTAGACTTTAGCTTTTTTAGGGACTTTTCCCTTGACTTTGCTTTTGCTTTTAAAAAAGGAAACTGTCTGTAATATTTTCAATTATCAAATGAAACAATGTTCGTAATGATGTTTATATCACTTTGACGAGTCCTTCGATAAAATAAAAAACGTGTCTATTTTTGCATAACATCATGCATCATTTTGCATTTCATAGTCTCAAATCCAAAGTCTCACACAAATTTTCTTTTCCATAAAAGGTCAAACCATCTCAAAAGAGTCATGGCGTCCTCGTCCGAAACCAACTCGCATTTACAACACCCGAGCAATCATAAAGAGAAGATGGATTTTCTCGAGCGAGAAAATCAATTGCTCCGTGAAGAAATGGCAGCCATGCAGACTAAGACGGACGAAATGACTGAATTGATGAAGACACTGACGGTTGCTCAAGCACCTCCTCCTCCTCCTCCTCCTTCCAGACCTCATGCTGAAGCATCTACCTCTTCTGTCCCTGAGTGGACGTTCTATGCCGATACTCCGACACACTCTGCTCGACAACGTTCTATGCCCTGGCTCCCGCCTCTTACTGCTGGTGAAATACTCCGTCCCATTGCTTGTGAAGCTTAGATGCCTACTCATCAATATGTAGCTCATGTTCCTCCACCTTTTGTAAGAGCTCCTCCAGCTGTCGTGGCCTACTCAGCACCTGTTGTTCATACTATCCCACAAGAAGAGGAACCCATCTTCCATTCTGGAAGTGTGGGGGCCTATGACAGGGTTGATGACCTACAAGAGAAGTATGATGAGATGCACAGAGAAATGAGAGCTCTCCGTGGGAAGAAAGTGTTTGGGAAAACTGCTTATGATCTTTGTCTGGTGCCGAATGTCCAGATACCCCACAAGTTTAAGGTCCCAGATTTTGAGAAGTATAAAGGGAACTCCTGTCCTGAGGAACATCTAACAATGTATGTGAGAAAGATGTCTGCCTATGCCAAGGATGATCTGGTCCTTATCTATTACTTTCAAGAAAGTTTGGCTAGTCCTGCCTCAAAGTGGTACATGAATCTAGACAAAACAAAGATCCGAACTTTCCGTGATCTGTGTGAAGCTTTTGTGGAACAATACAGTTATAATGTGGATATGGCCCCAGACCGAAGCGATCTTCAGGCTATGACTCATGGACACAAAGAAACATTCAAGGAATATGCTCAACGGTGGAGAAATATCGCTGCCCAGGTCAGCCCGCGTGTAGAAGAGAAGGAGATGACCAAACTTTTCTTAAAGACTCTCCATCAGTTCTACTAAAAGAAGATGGTCGAAAGTGAGCCTAAGAGCTTTGCGGAGATGGTCGATATGGGTGTACAACTGGAAGAAGGAGTCCGAGAAGGACGATTGGTCAAAGAAAGTGTTCCTGCTAATAGTTCAAAAAAGAAAGAGCAGGAGGTAAGTATGGTGAAAGGGCGGCCTCAACAAAAATATCCGACCTATCAACACGTAGTTGCTATTATACCCGCTACCAATGCCATTCAACAACCACTTTATCAGTCTCAACAACCGTAACAGCAGCAACAACCTCGACAACAAGCTCCAAGGACACGGTTTGACCTGATTCCCATGACGTATGCTGAGTTGCTCCCATCTTTGCTCAAAAGGAATTATGTCCAAACCAGGCCGCCTCCTCCGATGCCCGAAAAATTGCCAGCAGGTTTTAGAGCTGACCTCTCATGTGTCTTCCATCAAGGGGCGCCAGGTCACGATGTTGAGCGTTGTTATTCTTTGAGAAATGTAGTTCAAGATTTAGTCGAAGTCAAGGTCCTGTCCTTCACAGACTTGAATCCAAATATGCAAAGCTAATATGATACCGAACCACGGGACCTCATCCTGAAGAGTTGGTGGGTAGCTTTAATGACACATGGAGTAGGTTGCCGCATTTAGGGCCGTTGTTTTTTGTTCCTTCAACTATTTCCTTTGTTCAAATAATGTTTGTTTGTTGCTTTTCGCTTTTCAAAAACATCCATTCGTTCCGCCCAAGACGAAAGTGAACTTGTGTAAGGCTTTTTGCTTCATATATTTTCTATCATTAATAAAAAGGTTGCTTTGATCCAAACTTTGATTTTATTTTGTGCTTATTCCAGAAAAATGGTAACACAAAAAACCAAAAAATTTCTTTCTTTAATCATCCTCAAATATCTGCATAATCATAACTTATACTTACTTGTCAAAATCAATAATCAAATCATGCATTAATAAACCCGTTGAGCACATTAACCATGTATTCTCTCTCTACTTTGATTTCCCTGTGTCCGAAAGTGAAGAAGGAGAATGAAGAGACTTTCAACAAGGTCTCTCGCATACTAGGGCATCCTAGCCATTGAAGCTGCAAACAAAAATCAAGAACATTGTTCAGAAGATGGCAGTCATTTACAAAGACTGGCATGAGATGTTACCATTACCTTACGCGGGTATCATGCTTCAATACACATTTCAACAGGGGCAACCCCCCCTCCTTCCCTCAGTATACAATATGGAGGTCGTGCTTCTCGTGGAGGCTGAAGTCCCGTCAATAGGAGTTCTGCTAAAGTCCAAGCTTGATCGAATTTAAATGCATGACGACCTTGCACAACTACATCAAAAGAGGTTGAAACAAACTTCAAACAAGAAGGTTCGTCCCCGTGAATTTTAAGAATGAGACTTTGTGCCAAAAAGGTACCGTCTTTCCAACCAGACTCCAGGGGCAAGTGACGGCTAGCTATGGAGGCCCACGTGCAATGACTCTTGAAATTACGGACGGTGACAAACACACACGTCCTATGAATGTCGGTGCAGTGAAGAAATACTTTGTCAAAAAAAGCTTGATAAGTCGCAAACCTGAAAAGACGGCTTAGGCAAAAATGAGCGTCTCGGTGGACTGAAAACCCAAAAGGGCGGTCCAGGCAAAAATTAGAGACATGAACAAAAATGATTATCCTGATAGGTTGGAAACCCGAAAGGGCGATCTATGCAAAAGTTAAGGATCAAAAGACAAAGTAACTGCATCAAGTCAAGCACAATCCACTTGGGGCATACCTACTATCAAAGAACCTCCGATTCAAAACATCTGCAGATCAAAGACTCGGAAATGGGGCATTCAAAGTTGTCAGGGAGTATAACGGTTATTGTGTTCAATGTACCTTTCCCATATAATTACCATTTTCCAACTTTTGCAAAGATCTGTGGGGCCATGCCATTGGCAAGTCGCCACTCCATTCATCAAATTTGAGTCTGTGCCCATTTACTTGGAATTCTCATTATTCTATTTGCAAAATTTCTTCTATTTTTTGATGGCAATACTTGAAGCAAAAAAGTTCAAAATACAAAACTTTTTTTACATCTTTTGAAAAGTGTGAACAACAAACACACTCTCTTTGAACTCGTGAGTAGGTGAAGCGTACATCAACATCTGCCTCGAAAACGGTTACACTTCGAAGAGAAACATGGCTAAGCACTATGGAGAGGACCTCTGCTTTGAGCAAGACGCAGTCATAATCCAGAAATTCAAAAAAAAATATAAAAAAATCAAAGCTCGCTAAGTTAAAAACCTGAAAAGGCGGCTTAGGCAATAGAGAGCATCCCGGTGGACTGAAAACGCAAAAGGGAGGTCCAGGCAAAAATTAGGGGCACAAAAAAGGAATATATTCCCGTTGGACTGAAAGCCCGAAAGGGCGGTCCAGGCAAAAGTTAGGGATTTTCAAAAAAAAAAAGAAAAAAAAACAAAAGAGCATGACTGCTGGGGTATACCAATGGAAAAACACTTTGTGCCGATTTACAAATGGCGACTTCCTCCAGACTTTTGATCAACATGGGGCTTTATTCCCAGGAGCCATCAGTTGCCACCTTATGCCGGGCTCCACCCCATCAACGGTTCAATTTGTTCACAATGATATCATCTTCAAGGAAGTTTGCCGAGTGTTTGTACTGCGATGTCAGTCCGCTTCCTAGCTTACTCATCTTGTCTCGTTCCATCGAGTCACCTATCATATACAGTTCATACAAATCATACAAATTACATTCATACATTTATACATTCATACATTCATGCATTAATATTTTCACATATTCAAACACAACATATACACAATATCAATTCATACATGGTTGCATCAGTCACCCAAAGTCTTGTTTGGTCGTATCCTTTCGTTTTAGTCCTCAATCGTTTCAAGCTGCCAGTCCTAAACAACGGACCGCTTGAGTTTACCTTTTTATCTTGTTTCAAGCTGCCAGTCCTAAACAACGGACCGCTTGAGTTTACCTTTCATCATGTTTCAAACGATCAGTTCCAACCAATGAACATTTTGAGGACACATTTTATTTTCACAAAAGTGCCATCCCTTGATTTGTTAGAAAACGAGATGTCACTCAATCTTTATCTTCTCAAGTATCTCATTCCCCGCCTGGTCGGATTACGGAATGTCAAATGTGTCATCTCCCGGTACGTCGGATGACGAGACGTCACTCAATTTCTATTCTCTCAAGCGTTTTTCCCCATTAAGTCGGATTACGGAAGGTCAAATGTGTCTTTCCCTGGTTTGTCGGATTGCGGAAGATCAAAATCATCACTCCCCGTTTTGTCGGATTACGGAATATCAAAATCATCATTCCCTGTTTTGTCGGATTACAGAATATCAAGTGTTTCATTCCCCAGTTTAACGGATTACGGAATATCAAATGTGTCTTTCCCCGGTTTGTCGGATTACGGAAGATCAAAATCATCATTCCTCGTTTTGTCGGATTACGGCATATTAAAATCATCATTCCCTGTTTTGTCGGATTACGGAATATCAAGTGTTTCATTCCCCGGTTTAACGGATTACGGAATATCAAATGTTTCAATTCCCCGCGTTGACGGATTATGGAATATCAAATCATCATTCCCTGGTTTATCGGATTACGGAATATCAAAAGCGTCTTTCCCCGGTTTATCGGATTACGGAAGATCAAAACGTCTTTCCCCGTTTTGTCGGATTACGGAATATCAAATGTGTTTCAATTCCCCGCGTTGTCAGATTATGGTATATCAAATCATCATTCCCCGGTTTATCGGATTACAGAATATCAAAAGCGTCTTTCCCCGTTATGTCGGATTACGGAAGATCAAAATATCATTCTCTATTTTGTCGGATTACGGAATGTTAAGTGTTTCAATTTCCCAGTTTATCGGATTACGGAATGTCAAATGTGTCATTCCCCGGTTTAACGGATTACGAAATATCAAATGTGTCTTTCCCCGGTTTACCGGATTACGGAATCTCAAAAGTGTCGTCCCTAGTTTATTTGTTCAAGAGATGTCACTAATCAAGTCAATTTCAAATGGTGTCATCCCCAGTCTATCTGTTCAGAGATGTCACCAATCAAATTTAACTTCAAATGTCAGTTTCTACAAACCATCAGTTTACAAATACATTTCAAAATTCCCAGTGTCTGTTCAAGATTTTGTGTCCTTTCATTTATCTTCATATCAGTTATCAGCACGATAGTGGACAATCATTTTCCCTAGTGAAACTACAGTGTCCCCTAGCGGAGTTGGATCCCTTTCTTCAACGAATTTGGGTATCTCGTTGTTGTTTCTCATTCCAGTCAAGCCATCTACATCGTCCCGCATTCATAATTGCATCACATGCATTCGTAGCATCTTAGGTCAAAAATGGTGTACTCTGTATTTAAGTCTCTTCGACCCGTCAAATCAAAGATTTCATCTTCAAGTCTCCGGACGAAGAAACTTAAATAGGGGCATCTGTCATACCCCAATTTTTGACCCAAGATCCCACCGACACGTGTCACCTGACCTTGATCAGTCTCTGATTTTCAATGAAAAATTTAGCAGAGAGGTATTTTAAAATATCTCATTTTTTGTTCCGAGTCGGGTCCTCTTCTCTCTTTAATTTTTATTTTTAATTTTAATTCTTAATTTCCATCTTTTATTTAAATTTTTAATTAATTTTAATTTTTTTTCTTTAATATTTAGTTTTTTCTATTCTTTTAATTTTAGGCCTTATTTTCTTTTTTATTATTATTGTCGTAAATCCGATAAGTTCAAGTGCATAATCTTTTATTATTTTATTTTTTCATTTTTCATTATTATTATTTGTTAACGTCCAAATCCAGTCCATGTTCGAATCCAAACACAGCCTGTCACGAGTTCATTCCTTCCCAAGCCAACAACAAAAACGTGTTTCCCTTTCATTCCTCTCCAAGTCACACATTTGTTGCTTCTTCTTAACAAACCCTAAGTCCAAATCCAGTACTATAAATTAGAGTCTGCACACACAGTCCTTCTCACGCAAAAACAGCCAGACAAATGCACAAACAGGCCGAAACTCACCCAAACACCAAACCGACGTCAACCCATTCCAGCATCATCACAGTCTCGCGTCATAATCACAGACTCAATACAAAACCGAACCGTACAGCCGCAAACCAGTCGAAGGCTTCAAACCATCAACTGACGTCGAGCCCAGCACCAGGTAATGAACGAGTCGCAGCTCGTCGCCAGAACCACTGAATCGGATTCGTGCGCCAACGCAAGCACAACAGTCAAGCCAAAGTCGGAACTGACGCAAAGGGAAAGGTAGTAATTCATCTTTTTTGTTGTTTTGCTGTTTGTTTAGATCTAGGGGATGTTGTTTACTTTCTTTGATTTTTTTTTTGGATTAAGAAAATTGTAGAGAAGAAAGGGTAGAGAAGAGAAAGCCGAAAAAAAAATAAAAAAGGTTGTCTTAGGTGTTTACAGCAGCGGCGCCGCCGTCTACGACGGCTAACCGCCGCGCCGGAGTAATTCTGGCCACCCCTTTCTCCTTGCCGGAGAAGACGAATTGGGAAGGAGAGAGAACAAAGCACTTTGCTCTGAAGTTGATAGAAGAGAGAGAAGGAAAATTGGGAATGAATGAATTTTGTGAACCACGGCCTATATATACCCTCCTTTGATCCCATGCGCATGGGTGTACGGCCTTACCATGCACCCACGCGCCCTTTATCCTTTGATTGTTGATCAGCAGCTCTCCCCTGTTCCTTGATTAAATCCCAACCGTCTGATCAATCAGACGGCATACTTCCTGTCCCTTAAACCCATGACCCGCTTCATACCCACACCCAACAGGCCTGATCCACGACCCATAAACCTGCAAGCCCACTACTCATGTTGTCTTTCTCTACTGATTTATTATTTGAACCCCCTGAATACTGCTGCACCCCCCCTGCATTCATTCTTTTATTTTTACTATATCGTGTTTAAATTTTCTCATGCATCTTTATTTATTATTTTATATACTCATTTACGCATTGTATTTTACTTATATGTAGCATCATCATCATTTTATTGTTCGTCTTTTAAATATTTACATAGAACTAGAATGTATATAGGCTTTATGTAAATTATTTATTTATTTTCGTTTCTTGTATGGAATTTAGAATGTAAACATAGGCTTAATGTAATTTATTTATTTTATTGCAGACCATAACATGTATTGTAGGTTTAATGTAATAGTCTTACGTGCATGTGTGTGTGCGTGTGTGTATGCCTTTCCTTCTATGTTTTTAGATTAGGTTAATGGTTTTTGTGGTGATCCAACGTCACCACAAAATCCCTACGCATTTATTTTTTCTACTCCGATAGTTTAATTTTATTCCAATTATTTGAAAACAACAAAAAAATGCATATAACAAAATCACAAAAATATTTTCTTAAATAAACCTTGATCCTAAATCAAGTGACGCTTTTTTTTTTTTATTTTCTTTTATTAATCAAATATCAATCAATTTAACTTATTTTGAGTCCATTTTTCTTTAAAATTAAAAAATACAAACCAATTCACATTTGCCACTTGGCTTTTCACTTTAAAACCTTTTTCAAAACAAATAAAAAACACCAAACCAATCAAACATCAATTTCTACCATGAACTACGTGATTTTGATCCCTCACGGGTACGTAGGTAAAGGACATTTGTCTTTCCAAATCAATAAAATGTAGATAAACTAGGTCTCTTTCCTTTTATCATTTCCAATTCCATTTTTTTTAAAACAAGTAAGTTATAACACACAAATTAAATAAGACCAAGAGGTTCCCGTAGAGTACTACGGACATAAAGGGTGCTAACACCTTCCCTTTATGTAACTAACCCCCGAACCCTAAATCTTTTCAAAATGGGGTGTTTGAACTTTTTTCCCCTTTTTTCTTAATAAAATTAAATGTTCAGTCGTGAAATGAAAAAGTGAGTCAAAAACTAAGCAAATAGTCTTGATCTCCGAAAAATGACGCGACAATGATAAACATATAAAAAGCATTAAACACAAGATAATATGAATAAAGACTAAACTTTCATTGGAATTCAAAGGAGTTCAACAAATTAGGGTTCCCATAGGATTACATCAGATTCATCTCAGGATTAACCACTAAAGAATTAGTTACTCATAGCTAAAGTATAAGCTAACTAACATAAGAAGAAAAATTCATACATGTAATGGATGATTGACTATTAGTTTTGATGGTTGCCCACCAGATCTCCAAATTCTCTGCTCAAAAATATGCCTTTAGGTCTCAAAAATCGTGAACCCTTATTCTGAAAACGCACCTTTATATTTATAAGCTCCTAAAAATTGGCCAACGTGCTCCAAAATCGGTGGCCGAACTCAAAAATTCGTGTTGCCAAAGAAAGTAAAATCGGCGGCCGATTTATACAATTCGGTGGCCGATTTTTCCAGTAACAAAATGGCTCAAACTAGCAGAAAAATCGGTGGCCGAATTCAAGCATTTGGTGGCTGATTTCCAGTCTTTAAAACTTCAATTTCCTGTTCTTTTGTAGCTTGCAGCTCCATGAATCACAATGAATATCCTCAAAATTACATGAAAAATGTCTAATAAACTAGTAATGACAGAGTGTCATCAGACGTAGCCCTAAGCGAGGACGAAATAGGGTGAACTACTATAAACACCAGTGTTCTCTCTGTTTCCCTATCCTTTTTACTTTTCAATATTGCCTGTGATTAATTGAATAATTGATAGGTTAATTACTAGTATTGATCTAAGCAGTTTTTCATTGAAAATTAACCTAATTCATTGAGTTAAGTTTCACACAATTTGCTTAGATCAATTGATTGCAAAATCTATTCAATTCTTCAATTACACTTGTATTGTATTTTTGATTTGATAGCATATTATTCTTGTTCAGAGGTTTGGTTTGAAACTGTGTATTGTTTTGTACCTTGTTCAAGGATTGTTAATAATTGATTGTGTAAAAAGATTTGTATCATGAATCTCTCAATTCTAAGATAAAATCTTATTCCACATATATTTGCTATTTGTTGATTCATAGATTGTGATTGTTCAAGCATATTTCAAATAGTTAATTTGTTAAAATCATTTCTTACTAAATCTCCGAAAAGTTTTTCAAACGCATTATTCACCCCCCTCTAGCTTGGTAACCATCTAGCCATATAGACCAACATTTATCTGTATGCATGGAACTCGTTTTGAGCCATGTTTTTTGCAAGGGTTTGGACTTCACGGTCAGTTTTTACTCTAATACTACCCCCAGTTGATGCATCTAGAAGCATTCTATGGTTATAAGTCAATCCCCTGGTAAAAACTTGCATTTGGACTTTCTCACTAAGGTCATGTGCTGGACACCACTTAAGTAAAAGTTTAAATCTCTCCCATGCATCATATAATGACTCAGTCTCGCCTTGTTTGAAGCTAGTAATTTCAGTTTTCTTCTCCCAGAATTTGGACATAGGAAAAAATCTCTCCAGGAACTTTAGCTCAAGCTCTTCCCAAGTTTGATTCGTTCCACTAGGAAGGGATACAAACCAATCCTTCGCTCTCCTGGTTAAAGTGAATGCAAACAGCCTTAGTTTCTTTTGATCTTCCATCACTGTAGCAAGTGGTGTGCAAAACTGACATGTCTCATAGAAATTGCTCAAGTGTTCGTGTGGACTCATCATGTCGGTCCTGTCATATTGATTCTCCTTCAGCGAGTTGTGGACAGAAGTCTTGATATCAAATGCTACTGGATTAGCTGGTTGGAAAACATGAGTGAGGTGGCCAAGGTTGGCCGCCAAACCATAGTCTCCCATCAGAGGTCCCGGTGGATCTCCCATTATGTTAGATTTAGGATAAGGAATTGATTCAGGTTCAGAAGGTGTTGGACTTGTGTATCATGTTCTTGGACTAGGTGGTACGGACTTAGACAATCAGACATCTTTCCGATTTTCTCTTACAGTCCTTTCAATCTCAGCGTCGAAAAGTAGATCAACTGAATGTCCTCTACCTCACATAAACAGCAAAATATCTTAGTAGCACTGCACGATACAAAAGAAATAATGAACACTAAAACAATATAAAATATATTTTTTACAGAAAATAAATTGCAAAAATCCTAAATTATAATGCAATTGTCTTGTTGAAATAATTCAACAGTCCCCAGCAGCGGCGCCAAAAACTTGATAAATATTTGGAAAGTGTACCAAAAACCATCGAAGTAGTAATAAAGATCGTTTCCACGAGGACTTATTAATCTCAATTTTAGAAATGATGTTGTTCTTTAGGATGTGTAAAGGTTATTTTGTTTGCCCTAGGCAGTAGATTTGGGTGCAATAAAAAGTAAATAATAGAAGTATAACGTTTGTTTGAAAAATTAATTGGAGATGAATGATTAAGTCATTGAATCCGCTATTTCCTTATATGAATTGTTTACCTCCCTTTACTCTCAATGATTATTCGTTCTCTAAGACAAATTAACTAATTAGTTTTGATCAATCTCTTACTCAAAACCCTTTCCTAAGTTATAACCTTTTAATCTCTTAAACCGATTGAATAACCGTGGAAGCTAGGTCTGAACGTTAATTCCTAAGTCATAACTCGCAACTTCCTATCTCTAGTTTCATATGTAAAGTTAAACATAATTACTATTTCAAGATTAACAGCTAGGGTTAGTAGTTAATTAATAGCTAAGATCAATTAATATGATTGAAAAAAGCTAGGGTTAATAGTCATGCAACCAAGAAAAGCAATGAATACAAATAATTCTGAATAAAGACTAAATAATATTGATCATAAAGAGAGTTTCAACTACTGATTCACATATTACAATAGGTTCATCATGGCTCAATCAAACTAAGAGTTTAACTACTCATAACTAAACAATCATAAGCATAAACAAGAGAAAACATACATAAATCCGAACCAACTATGAGTTGGTGTGAGATTCAGGGCTTGTGTTTCGGTCTCCTGGTGCTTTTTATGCTCAAAATCGCATTCAAAAATTGGTCCCCAAAACCTTGGCCGCATCTGGCTTTTATAGACACAAAAGTAGGTTTTCATAAAAGCCTACCATCGTGCCACATTATGAAGACATCGTGGCACGATTCATCTCATTAATCCTACGTGGCAGTAGACAAAACCTAGCATTGTGGCACGTTTCACAAACCATCGTGCCATAATTTTTCTAGTGATGAATCCTTTGTCCCACATTCACATATCGTGCCACGAACATATTCCTACGTGGCACGATTTCTTTAGTATTCTTTTTCAACTTCCCTTTTGTGCTCTTGTCCATTCCTGATCGGATTTAACCATGTATTACAAGCAATTGACTCTCTATATGCCATAAACATGACTAAAATACTAGTGTTGATGTGCAGTCATCATTAACATTGGCCCTAAATACATTCTAAATCGATACAAAATAAATAAATGACAATAATTTAAAATGCATATGATGATAATAAGCAATAAAATTAAAATGCAAAATAAAGTAAAAATGCATGAAAAGAAATAATGAAATGCAGGGGGTGCAAGCAGTAAACAGGGGGTGCAGGAAAGTAAAAAAAATTGGGCTAAAAGACTGTTGGGGCGCATGGGCTTTCCAGATTGGATCTGGACCGTTGATTAATCAACGCTCCAGATTCAATCTTGAGAGAGGCTATATATAGCCTTCAGGCCCAAAAGAATTCATTTCTCTTGTATTTTTCTCTCTCTAAAGGGGAGAGTAGAGAGAGAAGCTCTCTTCTCTCTCCCCCACCGGTACCGTTTCCGGCCATCTTCTCCGACCATTCAACCAATTTCCGGCGCGGTGGCTGTGGGCCAAGGAACGCGGCGCCAGACCAGACTTAAAAACCCTCCCTTTTTAATTTCTTTTTCTTTTTCTTAAATCATTTTTTCTTCTCTTCCCAATTCGAGCCTTAATTTTTCAAGACGCCCACACACAGACCTAGATCTAAAGAAAAAGAATTCTACCTTTTGATTTCTTCAGATCCGGTTTCGTGACTTTGGTTATAGGACTGTGGCTGTAATATTTGGACTGGTTTGAAACCGCTTTATGGTTATCGTTTTGTGACGGTTTGATGGTTTTTTGGGTTGGGACAGTTTAATGGTGTGATGATTTGGATTGATATGGTTTATGACTGGTTGGTGGCTTTTAATTACGTGATGTTATGATCTGGTGTTGTTGGTTTCTTATGGATTTAGTTTTGGTGACCTTTCGATTCATGGTTGTTTTCTGATTTGTGTTGTGGTGTGTTTTGGTTACTTAGTTTATTGCATTTTGTGTTGTGATTGGAATTTGGTTTGGGTGGTTGGACTTTTGATTGTGCTACTGGTTTGTGAATTTCGAATCTCTTTGTGTATTTTTATGTTTTTCTCCTAGGTTATAGGTAATCTCGGGGAGAACCTAGGGTTACCATGTGTCTACAATACAACCATTCGGTTGATTATATGTGTGTGGGACATGCATACCTAGACGGTCGTGCATACTAGGGTCGTCATAAGGTTCTTCGTATCATAGGCTATAAGTCTTGTCTTATATTCTACATGTCATGGCGGTCAAGGGAACCTAAGACCGCAACGTCAAGATACGATAAACGCATCAAGACCCAAACGTAACATATTCATGACATGATCCTGAACTGGACGATCGGGGAGATACTAAGATCGTCGACAAAATATCTTCATAATCTTGTTCTTGGCATAACCTGTGTCTACTTCATATTCTAACATAAACATATCGTGTCATGATTCATAATTATTCATTATGTTAGAAAGTTAGCGTGGAACAAACAATTATCTGAGTTAATTTTACGGAGTGTATCGGGTGGAGTAACCCCGAGTACAATCCCTTACATAACTGATGAATTCCTAGCTAAGGTACATCAGACTCCTCTCAGTGCCGTGCGGGCCTACCTTGCGGAGCGTATCCCATCCCCTTAACGTGAACCTCTTGAAATCCCCCTTGGCGTGGATTGCAAGAGACACGACACCTACATGTTACTTATAGTCTTGTTCATATACGTAAGGACTTATACTTAAACTTACTTGAATGATCACCACGAATCCGTAACCTACTCGTTTAGTGGTGAATCATTTCGTGCATAATCTTGATCATACATAACTTGTACCTAATGTGCTTAGGTTAGATGATAATATACTTTTTCTCGTCTACCTAAGTCAAGGCTCTAGGATTTCCCCCATTCTTAGGCTTAATTTCTACCCGCATAATTCATGTATCGCTCGTATGCCATTCATCATTGAACTTGTTAATAATTACCTTGCATTTCTATTGATAAAACTTTAAGTAGTAATGCACATTAGACTCTCAATATTTATGGGTTTAAACGTTAGAAAAGAACTGCAAGAAACGGACCACGGACGGCCACTACTGGACCTCAGAAAAGGATCAACACATGTTGTGCTGACCCAGCACGCTTAAGCGTGCACCAAGCGAGCTCCAAGCATGCAGCTCTGGGTAGGTTATGCCTATAGCTCGCTTAAGCGAGCATTCATTTGTCCAGACCTAAAGAAATCGTGTTTTTGGTCTAAAATCCTCAAAATCAAGTCTCTAATGTTCATATTACACCCAGAACACACGGAAAACAGTATAACTTGATTGCATGGCAACAATTAACACAATTACAACAAATCAAAGGCATAAGGGAACTAAATTCATAAAACCTAACATTCCAATTATCTCACACAATCATACACTAACCCAAGGAAGGATCTAACAAAAGAACTCACCAAGCAGGTTTCTTGTATTTACTCCAAGTTCCAAGCTTCAAATCCATCTTTGCTTAAATCCAAACCCTAGTCCTTGATTCTTCTCATGAGGAAGGAAATGGTTAATAACTTATGCCCATGCTTCCAAAACATCTCTATGATCTTGAAGGGACATTGCTGAACTTGAATCATCTTTGGAACAAGCTTTAGAGAGGATTGGAGAAGAGAGGGAGGCCAACATCTTAGAGAGAAGGAGCAGGAGGAATTCCAACTCTCAAACCTAGAGCGAGAAAGTTCAAGCAAGAATGAATTTCTTGTGACCATTCCCGCTTATATATTACTTGCGTGCAATTACTAAAATGTCCATTGACCTTAAACGCGTCCAATTCGATACTGATGACTGGACTTGCTTACAACTACAAACACTGCATCATAAATTGTCCTCTGACACGTTCGTCTGATAGTATTCCAATAACTGATGAGTGGGATGTTACATATTCAATGTCAAAATCAATTTTATTTTAATCGATAACAAACATACCCTTAATAATTTCTCGTCTAAAGCTTTTTTTATATTTTTTTTTCGATTCTGGTTTTTTTAAAAAGTTGTAAGAAACAAATTTAGTGTAATCTTATGACCCATATTTTCTCTCTTTTAAAAAAACTATTTTTTGAGAAGCTACTCCTGACAGCTTCTCATTTGTTGTTGTTTTTAGATTTTTTTTAGATTCTGATTTTTTTTAAAAACAATATAGCAAACGAATGCAATACTCTTAAAAGTGATAAGTTTTGTAAAAAAAGTGATTTTTTTTTTGTTAAAAAGGCTATAACAAACGGGGTATTAATCCTTCACAAACAAACCCTTAATAATAATAATAATAATAATAATAATAATAATAATAATAATAATAATAATAATAATAATAATAATAACAATAATAATAACAATAATAATAACAATAATAATAACAATAATAATAATAATAATAATAATAATAATAATAATAATAATAATAATAATTGTTACATATTGCACAAACAAGACCCAAAGTCCATTATCCTAGCAAAAGGACAAAAAAGGCGTTCATCCAACGCTACATATACATGCATCAATGAAGAGTCGTGTTGCACCTAATAATACAATCATAGTGTAACGCCCTCTTTAATTATTTAATTATTTTATTGAGTTAGAGTCTAATTATATGATTATTTAAATTATGTGATATGTTGGTATTTTATTGAGTGGCTTTATTTTATTATTTATTAGAATATATTTAGTGGAGAAATATAATTATTAGAATAAGTAGATTTGGGGGCTGAAATAGAAAGAAGGGAGTTATTGGGCCTAATCAGATTTAAGAAGAGTAATTAGTAATATAAATAGAGAAAAGATTAGGTTGAAAGATTAATATATGCAAAAACAAGGATTTGGAGAAAACAAGGTTTAGAGAGAAGAGAAGAGAAGAGAAGAGAAGAGAAGAGAAGAGAAGAGAAGAGAAGAGAAGAGAAGAGAAGAGGAAGAGAAGGAGAAGTCTGTAGACCTTGCTGCTAATCAATCTAAGGTAAGGGTGGGACTAACCTTCTTTAATCATAAGTATATGGTTCTGAAATAGGGTTTAACATGTTTGTTCTTGTTTTATTTTGATGATTAGAGAAGTTAGGGTTTGAAAAGAAGATAGGGTTTTGAATTGCAATTTAATTGATGAATTATGCTCAGTTGATGATTTATGTTATGTTGTTGATTTGTGGTTGGATTCATGATTATGAGTTGTGGTTGTTGATGATTGTTGTTGTTAATGTCATATTATGAATTGGGTATGAATTATGTTGAGTTGTTGTTGTTGATTGTGATGATTTTGAATGAATGTGAAGTTTGAATAATATAAGTTGATTTTTCTGATTATTTTCAACTTTTCCCGAATTTTGATATGAAAACTGGTATTGATCTGTGTGGAATTGGTCTTAGGTGTAAACACGAAAGTTGTAGGTATGGATGTTAGCTTTCTAATGTCATTGGTCTGACTTCAAAACGATTTATAGGACTTTAGTTATGGTCAAATTACTGCACATAGGTCACAGTGAATTTTTATGAATTTCAGCACAACTTTTCCCGAATTTTGATATGAAAACTGGTATTGATCGGTACGGAATTGGTCTTAGGTGTAAACACGAAAGTTGTAGGTATGGATGTTAGCTTTCTATTGTCGTTGGTCTGATTTCAAAAAGATTTATAGAACTTGAGTTATGGTCAAATTACTGCACGTAGGTCACATCAAAATTGCACAGTGACAACATTCTCTATTTCATGTTTTTTTGCGTTTTGTTCATATGCTTCTATTTTAAATTGGTCTTTGGTATAAACATGAAAGTTGTTGATAATTGCGATATCTTTCCAGTAGCCTTGGTTTGACATGATAATATGTTATGTATAATTTATTATGTTTTTACAAAGATGCATGACGAATTGTTGATGTTTGAATACGATGTTATATGATGTCTTAGTTGTTGAGTTGTTAAGATGTTAAGATGTTAAGATGCCAAGTTGTTGAGTTGTTAAGATGTTAAGATGCCAAGTTTTTGAGTTGTTAAGATGTTAAGATGCCAAGTTGTGGAGTTGTTAAGATGTTAAGATGCCAAGTTGTTAAGATGTTAGGATGTTAAGATGTCAAGTTGTTGAGTCTATTCATACAAACGATGAGGGCTTAAGCCCTGGAGCATTTTACTCAATAGCGACGAGGGCTCAAGCCCTGGAGCCTTGTGCTCAATAGCAACGAGGGCTCAAGCCCTGGAGCCTTGTGCTCAAAAGTGACGAGGGCTCAAGCCTTGGAGCCTTTTATGCTCAATAGAGACGAGGGCTTATGCCCTGAATGGTACCACATGCATGATGTCTTAGTTGTTGTTGCATTGTCGAAGTTAAAGAGTTGTTGTTACATCGTCCTTGATGTCTAGTCGAAGTTGTGGATGTCGTAGTTGATCTATTGTCGTTGTTGCCAAGCTATCAATAAATTAAGGAGTTGAATTAAGAAGTATTATGATGAAGTAACATAGTTAAATAAGTGTTATTTATGTTGTTAAATTCTACTGATTAATTATATGCTTATTATTATTGAATGTGAAATCTCACCCCTTCTGCTTGGAAATTGTTGTCTTACATGGTTAACTTGCAGGTGACCAAGAATAGTTGCAATCTTGAGTAGTCTCCGCCGTGTCGTCTTAGGTTGCTCTGATACGTAACGGGATGGGGATATTGCTTGTTTCCATGTGTTACGTATTTGCCATGAACGATGTTATTTTATCATGAACTATGTTATTTGTCAAGAACTATGTTTGATCATGAATTATGTTGAAGATGTTTTATTTTCCGCTGCAAAGTAATTGAAATATTGACAGGTGCTGTTTGAATAAATAGTAATTTTATTCTATTTGAATTTTGAAAGAAGTGTGACATCCTGTTTTAAGTTGAATACTCTGATTTATTATTGAAAGTTTTATATGTTGGGAAAACGGAGTGTTACACATAGCACATCTAAGCCCTATACATAATTTGATGGTCGTCCGACCATTGCTCCATAATGGCAAAATTGAGATATACACACCCGAATGTCTGTAGATAAGGTGCGTCACACAAAAATGGTACATATTGTCATTTTGAGAAATCTCCTGAAAGAAATTTTAAATCTTGCTGACTTGAGCATTGAATTGTCTTTGCAGGTACACCCCATGCATCAGCGAACGATCAATTCCAACCTTTGTGAACGAGTGCAGCGTCTACTTCTCACCACCTTTGACTGACTCTTATGTTCTACGACATGAACAATGACATCGTACATGGGAATGGAGTTCTAAGAATCTCGTTCTGAAAATCTCTCTACCTTCTAACTTCTACAAACAATAACTAGACAAGGTGTGAAATTACTCACACGAAGTAAACGATGAAGATGTGGCAGAGCATTCTGCATCCGACAAATCCAAAACATTTGCTAAAGACTCTCACAAGTTAGCAATGAAATCGATGTTGGTATGAGTCTCTATAGACCTTTGGAAATTGTTTATGATGGGCTCAATCATCGAAGGATGATGACATTCAGGCCTATCAAACACCATATTACTCAAAAGGGAATTCAGAGAGATGATCAAGGCAGAAGAGGATCCCCACCCGAATTATCTACATGTATTTGTCACCTAGCCAAATTTTCTAGTGAAAAGCATCCACCATCACTTTGGAGTCTAAAACAAAATCAACATTATCAAATTGTATATCACTTGGGCATTAGGCAAAGCATAAAATAATACCAAAGCTTCTCCCATAAGAACATTCCAATACCTGTCCTATTCAGCTAATCGGAAAAAGAAGCATCAATATTATATTTGAGGCGACCACGTTGTGATCGCTGCCATCTAAATGGAGAAATAGTTGTTTGTCGACATACGACGGTGTTCACTATGAGCATCGATAACCGAATTCCCCTCCGACGCAACTCTTGTTTCCTACGGGTTTTGTGGTCACCTGCAGATTACGCACCTAATTCACGTGAAATCATTATTGTATTCATCCATTTCCTTAAATAATAAATTAAATATCTACCGTTTTATTAAATTCTCATATTGAGTCTAATAATTAATCTCAAACGGGCTTATAAAATTAGGGGTGCTTATCTTTATAATCTATGATCACACCTTATCTTTTTTCAATACGGGACTTGAAACAAAGAAGAGTGAGACTTCCTTGCTGGAGAAATACAAGTACATTTGCATCTTCATCAGAGAATTATTTCTTTTTCAGTTGCTGTTTATGTCGTTATTTTTCCTTATTTGTTCATTCTGTAAATAAGCACGTTTTATTTCTTTCCATATTTGTAGTGAACTGAATTAAAATTCCAACTACCAACCGTACGTAATTTAATAGCATTTCCATTCCTCCACCGTCTTGGTGGGTACGGTCCCTAAACACCATAAAGGCACACACAAGTGGGGGATACGTAATCATGAGTGTGCCCCTCAAAAACGATTTATCACGAAGGGAAATGTTAACTTGTGCCCTCAAGGCACAAGTTAAGAAATCAAAGATATAAATTTTTTGTTGAAAATTGTGCATTTAATGTTCTAGAAATTTAAAATCTCCTCTTTTCAAGACATAATTTATTATTTAATTCCCTTTTTAGAATCTTAACTTGTGCCTTAAGGGCACAAGTTAACACTACCCTATCATGAATGTCTTTAATTACTTAAAGTGTAACTTGACCCATTTAATTTAACATTAGAGTATCTTATAAATGGTCTTAGACAAAAGTATTAAAGAGGATTGGTGTATTAGGTCCAATAAAATACTAGTTTTTAAAATAGGAAATTGAGCAAACAAGAATGTTAAGAAAATGATACACGCCTCAGACCGAAAAACCACCATCCGGATCTAACTGCCACCTCCATTGATCCTCAGAATCAACCTGCAAATGCACAGATGAAAGTAAATCTGAACACTCCCCCTACCATCTCCTCCTCCTATGCGAACAACCGGCGTCGCCACTTCCAAGCCTCTCCTCCCCCACCCCACCCCACCCCAAAGCAAACATGTCAGCCACTGATGCCCACCTCCTTTCTGACAAGTTAAACAACCTCCTAAACCTCTCACACAATGGTATCTCCCTAATCCACCTATCCGTCCAAAAGAAAGTGTCTACACCATTACCTATTTTACGATGCACATTACCATCAAACCAACTCCCCCTTAAAAACCATCACCATCTTGGATCCTTAATATATCCTTCCACCCACCCAACCTCCCCTACCACCCTCCAAAACACGCCTTGCCTCCATACCATAGCATGCAAAACACCCGAAACCATAATCCACTTCGATCCACCAACATCCTCCAACACCATTTACCTAACAGAGCCACATTAAACTCCCTCAACCGCCTAACTTTTAAACCTCCCTCCTCCTTCCTCCAACATATATTATCCCAGTCAACCCAAGATATTTACCTATTGTACTCACCCCCACCCCCATAAAAAACGACATAAAATAGAATCAATAAAGGAAATGATACTTGGAAGAACATGGATTCCAACTCTATACCTAGTAAAAACATTATTTTCCACCATCGATTTCATCATAACATGAAAACCTTCTGCAACCAACAAAAAGAGAAAAGATGAAAGAGGATCACCCTGCCTCAGTCCCCTTTCCAACATTAATTGATGCCGTAGCCGTCTAATGCAATCCTTTATCCATTTTCTCTATAGAGTCATGACCATAATTTTCCTCATAACATAATCCAAATACCCCCACTCCACCGAGTCATAAGCTTTTTCAAAATTGACTTTAAACATCAGTAATTCCATCTTCGACTTACAAGCCTCATCTACCACCTCGTTCGCTATCAGGATCCCATCTAAAATTTGAATGTTTTTTTCACAAAAGTTGTCTGATTATCTGAAATAACACCACCAATAACCACCCACAGTCTATTTGCTAACAACTTGGCCAACATATTATGCAAACTACTCACCATAGAAATGGGTGGGAAATCATTCAAGAGTTGGCGGCCATTAATCTTAGGAATTAAAACAATAAATGTACAATTAATACCTTTCGACAACCTTCCATTACGATGAAACTCTGATAACAAACGCATGATATCATCTTCTCAGGCCAAAACTCCTTGATAAAACTATAATTCACACCATCTGGCCCAAACTTTTGAAATTGTCACAATCCCAAACCGCATCTTTTACTTCTTCCATGCTTAAAGGTTTAATCAAGTTCACCCCGTCTAAATGCGACAAAGTATGAAACTGAAACTCATCCACGACTGGTCTATCAACATTGATAGTCTTAAAATGAGCCGCAAAATGAGAGAAAACAACACTACGCACCTCTGACACTCCCTCGACCCAGTCTCCGTCAACATAAATATGATTAAGATTATTACCCCGTCGACGACTTGATATAATTTCGTGACAAAACTTAGAGTTTGCATCTCCCTCTTTAAGCTAAAGTAACCGAGATTATAGGCAACAAATACTAGTACTGATGCGGGATAAAGAATGTAAATCACCCGATAACTCACGTGGCT
Organism: Medicago sativa; assembly: GCF_051527215.1. Taxonomy (NCBI): domain Eukaryota; kingdom Viridiplantae; phylum Streptophyta; class Magnoliopsida; order Fabales; family Fabaceae; genus Medicago; species Medicago sativa. Next base: position 29,879,097 of record NC_140755.1, on the reverse strand, counting down.
CCTCTGTTTCACTATCTGATAAAAGGATCAATTTACTCTTTACTGTCTATAACTGCTATTCGATCCTTAATAGCAGCAGTCCTTCCGTGTTATTTATGAATATGATTATGATACCACGAAAAGGATTGAAACTTAATTTTCTTAAGAAAATGCCGGAAAGAATCCCCCTTTTGTCAAAAAACTCTTGCATTCCTTTCACGCCATATTTTAACAAGACCCATATTTTTAAGATGAAATTTCTTTTTAGAGATTCCTTAAACAATTTTCTTAGAGCACTTTTAGTATGATATATATATATATATATATATATATATATATATATATATATATATATATATATATATATATATATATATAAGGCTTAAATATGTCTTTAGTCCTTGCACTTTCATCAGATTTTGGCATTGGTCCCTGCACTTTGTAAAAATATTGGTATTGGTCTCTCTGTTAACTTTCTGTTAAAAAAAAGCACAAAACTATTGGTATTGGTCCCTGCACTTTGTAAAAATATTGGTATTGGTCCTTGCACTTTGCAAAAATATTGGTATTGGTGCCACGTGGCATGAAATGATTGGGCCACGTGGCACTCCGTTAGTTGTGTTTTTTTTTTTTAACAGAAAGTTAACAGAGGGACCAATACCAATATTTTTACAAAGTGCATGGACCAATGCCAAACAAAAAAAAAGTGCATGGACCAATGCCAAAATCTGATGAAAGTGCAGGGACCAATGACACATTTAAACCTATATATAACATCCCTTAAAAAACATAAAAATAATAATATATAGCATGTTGCCATTTGTGGTTGTAGGTAAATGATATAGTACACCCCAAAAAAAGAAAAAAAGATAAAGCATGTTGCCAATAAATGATACATACCACACGTGCTTAAAATCTAGTCCTATTAAAGATCCAACAATGGGAACTCTAATTCAGCACAAATAGTAGCCTTGCTCTTCCCTGTTTTAAATTCAGTATACAAGTGTTACCCTTGAGACGATGGAAGAAATCAACAACACAGCATTGAACGTATCATCATCAACCAACAGCTGGTTATCTGATTTGGTAAGCAAATCAAAAGGCAAATTCACCCTTCCTATTTTCTAAATTCACAAATGGTTTATTAAAAATTATTAGTATGAGTACCCGTTGCACGGGACGTTAAAATTTTGCTTTGATTAAATTATTGCAGACTAATATGATAAATACTTGCTTGAAAATAATTTCAATTAGGGTTAAAAGTGTTTTACCCCACTTTGTATTCGGAAATATGTTAACATTTGTTATTTAGCAAGTTAAAAAGTCTGGTATTCCCAGCATAAAGAGTGCAGAAGGCTGATAACAAAACTAAAGAGAACAATAATTTATGACCTCACATACAAATGCTTTCTTATATCTCGTATCAACTCAAGACATGTCCTTCTATCTGAAAAACTTAAGACATGTCCTTTGAAAGTAGCTTTGATTTCAGTAACTCCCTCCTAAACATTTCATAACATTAACAAGAACATTTTAAATAAATTGTTCCTAAAATATAATGTTTCAGCAACAAATTATAGTATTTGTCATCGACAAAGTCTTAAATATCTTATCTGAAGCCCAATGATGTATCAAATGATTATATATATTAACCCGCTTGGCGGCTTAGTCTGATAGTGTTGGTTTGAGACTATAGAGTGAGTGTATTAGGTTCGATTCTCCTCAGTGCCAATTTCGATGTGTTAGTATGACTTTTAAAAAGGAAATTGATTTTATATTGGCAGATAAATGCATTTTTGTTTGTAATATGAATATTTGGCATAATTAATTAGGCCTTTCCTTATGCATAACTAATGCATCTCCCTTAATATGATTTTTTTGGAGAAACCTTGCCTCATATTTAGGCTCCTATGTATAATACTTCTACAATTATCAAGAAAATCGATATGTAATGATTTAAATACCATGTTAAAGATATAAATTAATATAATTTAATATTGTGAATCTTCTTTAATATATAATTTTTAAGAGATATGAATTAATAATCTAATGCCATGTTACCTTATATTCTAAAAACCATAAGTCATGTCCTTTGTTGCATTTCTCCTTCTAGGGCAAATCCAACCAAACTTGAACATAATGGCCAATATATTAAAAAAATTGTAAACAGTACATGCAGAATTAATTCTTTATAAAAATAAGTTGACATCATATCTTGCACTTACTCATTTCCAAAATATATGATCCACCCTTCCTATTTTTGAAATTCACAAATGGTTGATTATAAATTAATTCTTTATTATTTTATTCAAAAAAATTAATTCTTTAATACTTGAAATTTCCTTTTTTGCAGGAAATGAACGAATACAATTTAATTGCTGAGGAATGCAACCCGAATTTCCTTATAGATGTGGAAGAGCTTCTTTCACATGACATAGCTAATGTCTCCCAAGAACAAAACAATAAACAATGTTTGACTTCGAGTTCCACTCACACAACTCTCAGCAACACAATTGATCATATCAACAAAATCAATGAAACCTTTTCACCAAAACTTTCTTCCAACTCATCTTTTCAGTTTCAAATTCCATGTTTTGACAACACCCCAAATTCATCCACTATAAATTCCTCACAATTTAGTGGATTTGAAAAATATGAACCAGCTGTGTCTCCAACTGAAATGGAAAATATGAATCACTCAATGCAAACCTCAGAAGAGTCATCGAGAAAAAGGTCTCGTGGTAATCATGGTTATGATCATATCATGGCTGAGAGACAGAGAAGAGAGAAACTCACACAGCACTTCATTGCTCTTGCAGCTTTTGTTCCTAACCTTAAAAAGGTAGAATAAGTAATTTTCACTTACCCACTTAGCTAGCTTTTAAAATCATTTTTTAAAGTTCAACTTTTGTTTAAATCATTTTTTAAAAAGGTAGAATAAGTAAATTTATTATTTAAATAATTTTATTTTATTTGAAAAAAAACTATTTCCTATCATTTATATAATTATTTGAAAGAAGAAAAAAAACTAGTATTATTTTCCTTTCATCGAACAAAATTTAATTTTTTATGAATATTTATGAATAAATAGCGAATATTGAATATTTTTTGATAAAATGTCAAAATTGTTATAATGCTAACGAATTAAAAAATCTTGTTTTTTTTTTATGAAATTATCTTTTCTAAAATGAAAAATTTGACAAATTGTTCTAATTCATAAAAATAATCGTCAATTTATTGGTTTAGAAAATAAATATATTAAAACCCTTCAATTTGTAAATATAGCGTAGAAGTTCCAAGTAAATGAATAAAGAAATATGGTCGGTGTATTGAATTTGTTTACAATTGCTATTGTTTTATAAGTTTATTCTTCATAAGAGATAATTAATTAGTATTTTTACAAATAATTTAATGGCATCGCATAAAAATTAAAACATAATTAGTGGTGTGGTGGTAAAAAATACTTTTGACAGTTCAAAGTTTAAAAGACGTCTTATAAAAATGACGAGTAAACAAATCATGAGACTCTTATATTTAGATACAAAAATACTATAATCTTGGTTACATTATTTGGTGTAACACTACTTATTAATCGATATTGTAAAAATATGTCAGATGGACAAGTATTCTGTATTAGTTGATGCTATCAAATACATGAAAGAGCTTAAAAAGCGTTTGGAAGTTTTGGAAGAACAAAATGAGAAAACAAAAATAGAGTCACAAGTGGTTGTGACCAAACCAGGCATTTATAGTGACGACAATTCCTCTTCATGTGATGAGAACCTTCATAGTGTTGTTGGTTTACCATTTCAAGTGGAAGCAAGAGTCTTAGGGAAATATATGTTGATTCGGATCCAATGCCAAGAGCACAGGGGGCTTATAATTAAAATTATGGTCGATATTCAAAGGTTTCAACTATTTGTTGTTAATAGTAGTGTCTTACCTTTTGGAGATTCTATCATCGACGTGACCATCATTGCTCAGGTAGAGACCATCTCTTTATGACTCTATCTTTTTTTTAACAAGTGAAAATGAAATTATATTAATAACCAAATAATTAAGCATTCTCCACAAAACAAGATGTTTCAAACAGAAGTTTAAAAAGTTCAATACATCGAACACAAACAAAAACAGAATCAGCCAACACCAAAACAATCAAAAGGGTAAAGCCACCAGCACCCTTTAATTTCGCCACTAACATTTTTTTAATACAATTTTTTAGTTTTTGGTGCCATCACTATTACTATTATTATAGTGACAAATCTTTTTTCATTATAACTGCAACATTTTTTGTTTTAGGCAACGACGCAAAAGCGTGGTTAAAGGTACTAAATCCGTTGCCTAAACGTTTAGGTTGCGGTTTTCAGGCGTGGTATAATTACTCGATATAATCATTTTGTTGTCTTTTGATTTCGGTGTTTATTTTTGTATTATTTACGATTGTATTTAATATTAATCTTAATTATTTTATAGATGGATGAAGGCTACAACATGAACATAAAGGAACTTGTGAAGAACATACGCATGGCAGCATTGAAGTTTATGTCATCATAATAACATGAACATGAGCAAAGAGTTTTGTTGGCTACCAGTAAACAAGAGGGACAAATATGTCCCTTATTGATGTACAATTTTTCTTTTAAGTGTTGAAACAAGTATCTTCATGAAGATGCAAATCTCTGTTTAGTTTTTCTTCTAAGTTAAGATAGTACTATGTTGGAAAAATAACAATAATCTTATTCTTATCGTCATTTTTTGGTAATCGAAGTTAGGAAGGTGGATCTTTATTTAAACAGAAGATCACTATATATTGAGAAACCATTCACTCAAGTTTTTTTTTTTTTTTTAAGAAGCTAACGAAAATATCTTAAAAACTAAGGACAGCTTTTCTAGCATAGGATGTGCTAAAGCAGTTAAAAGACAAATATGTTTACCTTTTCAATAACAAAAAACTGCTTTTAACAGGATAAAGGATTTTGCTGCCAAAAGAGGTAGTCAAAATCAAATAACACATGATACAATTTTAACCACCAATAAATCTGCAGCTTAACCTTTTCACACAAAGCCTGAATAAGCTTACTCTTTTGTTGGAAAATCCTGCCATTTCTTTAACGCAGAGAAGTGAAATCCATAATATATTAAAGCGAGGCAGGAATTTTTAGAGAATCCACCTAACCCATGAGATTGCAAAAGGTGATCTTGGATGTTTCCATGAAAAGTTGTCGAGATACCTAACTAACTAGAGACCGCTAACCAAAGTTTGCCAAACACAATGCAATTAATAAAAAGATGATCTTTATCTTCCACAGTACCCCAATCAGCAGAGCAAAAATTACCATAAACTGCCAAAATATGACGCCGAACCAAGTTGTCTTTATAGATGGAATCCGGTTCAACATCAACCTCCGAAAACAAATGTTAAATTTAAGCGGGATCATTTTAAGCCACAAAACTTGGTTGAACCCCACATTAAAATCGACCTCTATTGAAGTTAAGTTGTCATAAGCACTTTTGACTGAATATTGTTTGGACGAATCAAGCTTGCAAACCCAACGATCCTCCATCTCAACCTGCAAAATAATGTTAGATAACATATCCACACACTCCCTCACCAGCTCCTCTTCCCATGCAAATAACCTCCTACGCCAATTCCAAGCCTCTCCATTGACACCCCACCCTAACAACTTCATATCAGCAACAATAATTAGCTTATTCTCCGCCAACTCAAAAATTCTTCTAAATTTAGATTCTAAGGAAACACCATCAAGCCACAGGTCACGCCAAAAAAAAGGTAGATACCCCATTCCCCACCTTACGGGTAATATTATCTACTAACCACCCTTCGTTCAATAAACCAGTCCCCAAACAAATTTTCTTAAAATTCTCCCGCCACACTGACCCTACCCTCACTCCAAAATATAACTGCCCGCCTTCCTCAACATACCGCGTACCCAACACTTTGTACCACATATTCTCCCTCTCCTCTAGCACCATCCAAATCGACTTCCCAAGTAAAGATAAATTAAACTCATGTAGTCTCCTTACCTCCAAACCTCCATATTCTCTTTCCAAACACAAAGTCATGAACGACATAACATATTTAAGGAGAACCAGCGGACACCCTTAGAAAGATTCCTACTCTTCCAGCCTGACAACCGACTTTTAATCCGCTCAATTAAAGGGAACCAAAAATTAAGTTTTATAGGGTACCCACCAATTGTCAGTGCCAAATACACAAACAGAAGACGATGATGTTTGCAGTTCATTACCACGGCTGTCTCATGCAACCAAGACTCAGCTACATTAACACAAACAAGCTTACTTTTATGAAAATTAACCTTTAACCCAAATATCTCTTTGAACAAAAGCAAAGTTGCCTTTAAAGCTCTCACATTCGCCCAACTTTTCTCCGTAACCAATAAAGTGTCGTCAGCAAACTGCAAATGAGAGACAGAGATTGGATTCTGTGCCCCCACTCTGTAGCCAGAATACAAACAATTCTTAACCATATTATTTATCATGACATTTAGCCCTTCAGCAGAAATTAAAAAAAGAAAAGGAGAAAGGGGGTCTCCTTGATGAAGCCCTCTTTCCAATTTAAACTCATTAGTTGGACTTCTGTTTACAAGAACCAAGGTTGTTGTTGTTGGCACACATTTTAGAATCCACTGATGCCAACGCAAAGGAAAATTCATTTGAGCCATCACATTACCCAAATACCTCCAGTCTACTGAATCAAAAGCTTTTTCAAATTCAACCTTAAATAAAAGTAACTCTTTCTTCAATTTACGTGCATCATCCACTAACTCATTGGCTATTAAAATACCGTCTAAAATTTGTCTACCTTCGACAAAAGTAGTCTGAGACTCCGACACAAACTTACCAACCACCTTTCTCAATCTACTCGCAAGAACCTTTGATAGAATTTATACAAGCTTCCAACCAAGGAAATATTTCAAAAATTTGCCAACTTCTGGGAGTTATCAACTTTAGGTATCAAAGCTAAAAAAGTACTATTTATGTCCTTGGTTAATTTTCCATTGTGGTAAAATTCAGCAAAAAATTCAACAAGTCCACCTTTAACAAGTCCCAAAAATCTTTAATAAACCCAAGATTCATCCCATCCGGCCTTTGGCTCTTAAAACTATCACATTCCATAACCGCTGCCTTAATCTCTTCCAACAAAAAAGGTCTAATAAGGTCAACCTCGTCGTCTACAGTAATAGTTTTAAAAGAAAGGTCCCCCAACCCAAGTCTAGAAGTTGTTACCTCTTGGAAGTACAATTTAAAATGCTAAAAAACCGCATTCCTGACCCCATCCAAACCCTCAATCTGAACACCATTAACATTAATAGAAATAATCACATTCAGCCAATTGGAATTAGTATCAACATCCTTCAGCCAATTAATTCTAGATTTTCGTCACTGAATACTAGAATGTAATTTAGACAAAGCCACAACGTCAGCTGATAAAGAATGATGCTTGTCCACCTCATCCGCTTCTAACAACTGCGCCTCCCCTTTAATATCCAACAAAGACTTGAGATCTTTAGACATCCGAATTTTACCTTCTAAATTTTGGGTATGATTTTGATGCCAACTCTTCAGGGAATACTTGATTACTTTGAATTTATCTTTCAGCAAATAACCACTCCACCTATGCACCTGAAAAGATAGCCGTTTCTCCTTGACAAAAACCTTGTACCCTGTAATTCCATCCAACAGTTCAATAAACTTTGTGGTCTAGGTCCCCAATTCTCTTCGTCAATCATCAAAAGAATCAGGCAATGATCATATAAGCCTCTCTGAAAAACTGTATGGATAAAATTCATCCATTTGAAACACCAAGCTTCAGATAACAAAAACCAATCTAATTTGCTCATCAACAAACCATCCCCATGATACCAAGTATAACTGTGACCACAAAAAGGAAAATCTATCAAATAGTTATCTTCAATGAATTGATTGAAATGAGAGAAATCCTCGATATGATCAGCCCCCATTCGACTTCTTCTCTCTGCTGAGGACCAAATCACATTGAAGTCTGAAGGTGAGAAAAACACAAGAAGGGAGGGTTGTATTGTGTTAGCTTTTACTTCGTTTTCTCCTAAGCTGAAACTACTGATCAGAAGCAGATAGAATTCCACTTCTGAAGTAATGTTCAGAATCTAAATGCAGCGGATAAAACAGAGAGAGAAAGAAGAAAGACACAAAGCAATTATACAGGTTCCTTCCACAAACCGGAAGTAATCCTGTCCCCCTTGCACTTCCAAGGAGAGTGCACTAAAAATGTAATATCTGATTACAAATGCTCACTGCTAAAACAAGCAAGAGACTTCAAACTACTCAAGCACAACTGCAAGAGATTTCCTATGCTCCTGAACACAATCAAGAGACTTCCTATGCTCAAGCACAACTGCAAGAGACTTCTATTCAAACAGAATTACAAAGAAAATTGTTGGAGGTTGAACAATTGATATACAATCAGTGATGTTCACGGTACAAATCAGACACAAACTCTTAAGACTCTAGAATTTCTAAGATATGAAAGTTGTTAAGATATTCTAAATGAACTTTTGATGCAGAACAATTTTGACAGGGTTTTGGCACTTGTAAATTGTTGATGAATCCTTCTTTTATTCTCAAAGTCTTCACTCCTTCATATAAAGGTGTGAAAGAGACGTTGTGAAATTGCCATCACATCAAAAAAGAGTCGTTTGAAGCTTTGATCAATCACCAATGATATTTTGCCTGATATGATTATTGTCCTATGAAGGATCAATTTCAAATCCATTCCAAGTCTGAAGGAACATCGTTGCAGGCATAGTTGTTCTTCTTGTCCTGTAGCAGAGACAAACAGAGTAGTGGAGGTAATGGTTGTACGCTTCGTACAATTGTACTTTGTCAACGCTCTTAAAAGAACAAGCATCCAATGCCTTCAAATCCTTTCAAAATAGTCATTGCTTCACTCTTTTGGTCTTCTGCAATGCTAGGTGAGGTTAAATCCTTTGAACAGCCTTTGAAGCTTTAAGTCTCTCATCTTCTGATGAACTTCAGTTTCTGATGATATTAAGCTTCTGATGAGGTGCTTCTGATGAACTTGCTTATGATGACGTCATCACATCACTTCAGGAGCACTTTGACTTCAGGAGCACTTTGACTTCAGATGCTTCAAGCTTCCTTTTTGTTGATTGCATAGCTCTCTTTTGTTCTTCCAGAACCTAATAAAGATACCAAATTTTTGTCTATGAACCCGTACACTTGAACAAATATTAGCATATCCAATTGACAATTTTTTAATACCTTGTTATCATCAAAACTCTAAAGGGAAATGTAAAACATATTTTGTTCCAACAAAGTCCCCTACTACACACCAAGCATAATCTTGGTTATTATGCATCAAGCCTCCCAAGACATCCCATAGTAATTGGCTCCCCCACCTCCACAAGGAGCATAAACAATAGAGAAGCAAAACTCAAGGTTATTTTTAACAAATTTCCCTTTAATCACCACCAAATTCTCTATGCTAATAGTATCCCAAACATCCACCTCATTCGAATCCCACAAAGTTAGAATACCACCAATAGATGGCCTATAAAAAAACCAACCGAAGGTGATCCCCACAAAGACTTGCTCGCAAAATCATCAACAACCTCCATCCTAGTCTCTTGAATACACACAATTATCGGACCCCCCTGTCGCGTCATTTTTCGGAGATCAAGCTATTTTTATTAGCATAGACTCACTATTTTAATTCACGACTGAACATTTTAATTTTATTAAGGAAAGGGGAAAGAAAGTTCAAAAATACCCTATATTGAAAAGATTTAGGGTTCGAGGGTTGGTTATATTTAGGGAAGGTATTAGCACCCTAAATATTCGTAGTACTCTACGAGAACCTCTTGATTTTATTTAACTTTTTGTGCTATAAATTTGCTTGTTTTTTTAAAAAAAATGGAATTTTGAAATGATTAAAAAAGGGAGACCTATTTATCTACATTTTTTGTTGATTTGGAAGGACAAGTCCTTTGCCTACGTACCCGTGAAGGATCAAAATCACGTAGTTCATGGTAGAAATTGACGTTTGATTTGTTTTGTGTTTTTTATTAGTTTTGAAAAAGTTTTAAAGAGAAAAGCCAAGTGGCAAAAAGAATTTGTTTGTGTTTTTTATATTGAAAGAAAATTGACTCAAAGTAGAATTAAAATTGATATGAAGTTTGATTAAGAAAAAAAAAAGAACGATCACTTGATTGAAAATCAAGGTTTATTATGAAAATATTTTTGTGATTTTTGATTATTTGAATGTTTTTGTTGTTTTGGAATAATAAATGAAAATTAAACTAACGGAGCAATAAAATTAAAAGCGCGTGGATTTTTGTAGTGACGTTGGATCACCACAAAATCCCTAATCTATATTTTTTTGTATTTTTATGATATATATAAAGCGGTAAAGAAATAAAAGACACACACACACACACACTTTTCTCATTTATATTTACATTGGGCCTAAATACATTCTAATTGCTGGAAAATAAATGACAATAATTAAAATGCTAAATAAAAATTAAATAAAATGCTAAAAAGAAATAAAATGCAAGAAAATAAAAGAAAGGGACAACCGAAGGGACAAAAATTACTGAATGGACAAAATTCCGAAGGGACTTATTCCGAAGGGACAGAAAAAAAGAGGGAGAAGAAAAGAATAGCTCGTCAACACAAGCTAAATGAGGGAGAAGAGAGAAAAGTTCTTTGAGAACTCAAGAGAACTTTTTGGTGTCTGAAATTGTGAAGGATGAGAGCTCTATTTATAGGTTCTAAAGTTGATGAAAAATGGAAAATTGGTTTAATGCACTTTGATGGGGATTTGAATGAGATTGATGAAATTTGGAATGTGATTTGAATGATTTTTCAAATGGGAGAGTTGACATGTAAAAATGGCATGATTGGTGGCACACTTGAGAAAGAAAAAAAAAAAATTGGACCTTGACACTAAATTTTCTGACAATTTTTGGACTCATTAAAAAAAGTTAATAAAAACCTAAAGAAGTAATTAAACGAAAACAAATAAAAATAAAATGGTAAAATGGAAAATAAAAAAAATATAAAAATCAAGACTGAATAAAAATGAAAGATAAAAATAAAAACTAAAAGTTTAAAAAAAAAGACTAATAAATAAAAAAAAGTGAGAAGAGGTATTGATGATGAAACGCGTTCCTGATGAAAAATGGGAAAAAACTTTCTGACTTTGTGATTGAGGCTGTGATAGTGGCATGGTTGAAATAGAATTTTCTTTGGACCCCAGAGACAATTATTTCGGACTCATTAAAATGGTTAAAAAAAACTAAAAGAAATAATTAGACTAGAAAAAATAAAAAAAGGTAAATTGGAAAATAAAGACTAAATAAAAATAAAGTATTAAAAGATGGAAATTAAAAAAAAAAGACTAATAAATAATAATAAAAATTAAAAAAAGTAAGAGGAGGTCTGAAAAAAAACAAGGAATATTCCTAGTCAAAAGACATGTGTCAGTGGGACCTTAGGTCAAAAATTGTTGTATGACACCCCCCCCCCCCCACCAACCTCCAAACCTCCCTTCTGCCCCCCCCCCCCCCCCCCCCCCCGAGACCTCTTACATTATAAGAAAAAATCTTCATTGATTCCACCCACTCCCCAAAATGCAACCCCCACACACCCTCTAGGCAACCAACCCCTCCCCAACCTCCTTCTCAACCCCCAAACTAACACCATCCTTTCCCCCACCATTGTTTCCCTTTGACAAAGCCTGAAACCTATTCTCACACTTAACACCAATAATTTCTCGGAGAGTACAAACATCCATATGTACCTCGTCTTTACTACCGTGAAGAACAACCCAATTTTTCCAGTCATCTTTAGTTGCTGATGATTTAGAACCTGCTGATAACGAATCACCATCACCATTAGTAGTAGATGCATTTGTTGAATCTTTTGAAGATTTCTGAAATTTCTTAGCCTTTTTAGTCTGCTTAGTAGAGCGAATCAAAGTATTTATATCTTTTTCTGACAACCTTGCAATCCTCTTTAAGTCAAGAACTAACGGTATTAATCTCCTTCTTTTAGCTTTAGATACCTTGCGATCCTATTCATTCCGAATGGACAATTTCGTACCATTCAAACTAAATGTAGAAGCACCTGAGTTGGTTGCACCTATTGATTCATTAAGCACAACATCCACCTTCTCAGTCACATCATCATTCAAAACATGATAACTGTTATTATTACAACAATCCTTTGCATTACCATCTGAATCTTGTTGAAGCTCTTGGTTCCAGTCATTTTGTAATTGACTCACTAATTATATAAGTGGTTCATCTTCTTGCATACACATGTTCTGAACGAACTTATTGATTATCATTCTCATATTCCACCAAACAAGCATCATTAGGCAGACCAAATTCTAGATCCTCAATAATTCTAATATGAAACTTAAGCCCATTAATACAGAACTCTTTAAGAATGTTAACTTTCTTCAAGATAGTGCTAGTAACCAATAGCCTAGCATGATCCAACTTACCTTTAAGAAGAGTCACGTCATCTATTTTAAGTAACCTGCCTAAAGTTGCAGCAAGATCCACAACAAAAGATATTATTCCAAGCCTAAATAGGGACACCATAAAACCGCACCCAAGACCCTCTTTCATGAGAAATATTAATATCTTTCCTCCAAGGTCGGCAATCATACAAAAAAGAATCGAAGAATTCAACTGCTTCCTTATTAACAAACATTACCTCCATATCACCTTGATGAAACAAAAAAACATTGTCACCTCCCATCAGAATGATCTTAAAGTCTTGAAACCTAATGGTCGGATATGGCAAGTGTACCAAATCGTTTTCCAAGTAATAAAGTGAATAGTAGAGTATCGTATCCACAAGGATTGTCGTTTCGTCAAAACAATTTGCGTTACTTATTTTTGTTGGTTGACGGTATAAAAGTTATGTTGCAATTTTTATCTGTTTGCAACAGAGCAAGTTTACCTATTTTTGGTTGCAGAAAACTAAGCAGCGGTTAGGATTCTTCGAATCCCCTCTATATATTTATTGTTGGATAATAAGTAAAAGTATGTCGCGTTTATTTATCATAGGTAGACTATACAAGTGATGACGCCATTGGGATGTTCCTAATTAGGTAAGGCCCCACCTGACTCAATGGGATTTAACACTGAGTACCTACTTAGGCTTTTCCCCCGATGCCTAATTGCACATGCTGATCGCACAGTGATCCTTATGCGTGGGGTCTTGCTAATTCAATGGTAATTGAAACATAAACTTTATATTGGCTTTCCAGTGTTTCCCAAGGCAATGAAGGCCAAGGTTCCCTTAGGTCTGCACATGTATGAATCTTAGGACACTCATAGCACATTTTCTCTACGCTTTCTTAGTAGTTCTACAAACGGGCACCTCTAATCTACATCTACCATACTAAGGGTTTCAAGAGAATGGTTCTATTAGGTTATAGTTTTAAGTCGGACAGCTAGGTGCTTGTTTCCCTAATTCCTAACCAGTTAATTCCTAGGTTCGATAAGGCACCACCCGACCCAATGGGTTCTAGCCACTGGGTACCTACGCCTAGGGTCAACAATAATTCCAATATCTTTGGCTAATTAATAATCACTTACTTCCTAGACATATTGTTATCAATAAAGGGATATAAATATCAAGATATAAGCATCCAGTTAGTGATAGCAATATTAGGTCCTGTCACAACCTAAGTACCTAATCTAGGGTTGCACCTCTCACAGAAATAAAACTATAATATAATAAAACATAATAGCGAACAAAAGAATAAATAAATGAAATAAACAACATATTATATTAAATAAATATCCAACGAAAATATACGGAGGTTCATCTTAGAAATCTAACCTAAAATGATTTAGTTACACATGGTAACTAAAAACAAATTACTAAAGATAAAGACATGCCCTAGAAAATCAAGGAGAAGATAGAAATCTCCCAAAGCTCCAAAGGTGCCTCTTGAACTGCTTCAGTTCTGAACGAGAAATTCTGAATGATGATGGCTAGTATTTATAGTGAGAGTTTCTACCTGGGTTTGGGCAAAAAGTGCGGGCTTTACCCATTTTGAAAGCAGGAAAAGACAGTTGTGCCCCGACTTTTTGCATGCACGGGGAATATTTCAAATGCATGGGGCGCATAGTGAAATTTCTTTGCATGCCCTAGGTGCATGGTAAATGCCCTAGGCCCATGGAATGAATTTTCATGCCCTAGGCGCATTCTGTCTTTCTTCCGGGCCCATTCTCCGATTTTCTGTCGTTTTTAGGTCTTCGTCTTCAAATAACTTGCCTTGGTACTTTGGGAACAAAATTCCTCCGACTTGTAAGTCTTTTGAGGCCTCTTGAATCTTTATTCTTGTCTCTTGAATCTTCATAATTCTTCAGATGTTCTTGATTTGCCGATTTGCATGATTTCTTCGTGAATTACTTCAAAAACCCCCTAAAATTGCTATGTTTCGAGAAAACTAGAATTACAGACTCAAATATAGAAAACATTAAAAAAGTTCCGAAATCATAAACAATCGTTCTAATACTCCTCCTTTTTGTTGTTATTTTCTACTAAAATAAACTGAAAAACCTGCTAAGAATAACGTAAGATGACCTGTCATCAAAACCAACATCTATAAAAGTTTTTTGTAATAGAGGAACACAATTGCCATTCCTAATTTTAGCCATCAGACCTCTACTCGCCCAATCCACATCCTCTTGCAACGACAAAAAATTCCTAACCACAGGTTCCTTAACTTGAACCGACTTCTTCACATTATCAACCTCCTTAGCCTTTCCCCCAACAAGACTAACATAAGACACACCCTTACCCTCACCTTCCTTATCCCCCAACACCAATGACTCCCCTCCCACTATAAGCACCATATCATTCTCCCTCTCTATTCTTTTTTTTCTCAACCCTTTCCCATCTCTTTCCATTTTTTCTCCCACATCATGATACTATTTTTTTCTCCCTCCTCATTATATTTTTTTATCTCCCTTACCATGAACAATGCCACTTCCACCCTTCAAGACAGAAGCTATCAAATTTTGCTAAATTCTTAGATAAACGGTAATCCCCGAAGTAAACATTATTGAGTCCTCGATATCCCTTATATTAATGAATTTAGCAAAACCAAAAACTTTCCCTCTTGCATTACGACACCTAGAAATAAAAACATCTGACAATATTCCACAAACTTCCAATCCCCTTCACAATTAAACATATTGCAGATTGTTCGAAACATTAATGATAAAAAAGAAGCAGATACCTGAGATGAATTTTCGAAAACCATGTTGTTAGCATTACGAATGTCACCGTAAAGGGATTGTTGTTTTGTTTTAAAGTTCTTGTTCACATGCTTTCCTTTGCGTGATGTTATTCCATCTTTAGAAAATCCATTACATGATGTTGCTTTGTTGTACACATTAATGTGTGACATGAAGCCTTCGCCCTTGCTGGAATTATTTGGATTAACTTGACAATTACGGTCACACCTCCTCACAAGTAATCTACCACGTGAATGATCCTCCCTAGCCCTAACCATCTCCTGTTGTTTCAACCCTAAATCTGAGTCAATATCCAAACGTTCTACTCCTTGCATGTTGTTTCTGATGACCGGTCATCTTATGTTATTCTTAGCATGTTTTGCAGTTATTTTTAGTAGGATTTAGCAGCAAAAAAGGCGGAGTATTAGAACGATTGTCTATGAGTTCGGGACTTTTGTAATGTTTTCTATATTTGAGTTTGTAATTCTAGTTTTCCCGAAACATAGCAATTTTAGGGGGTTTTTGAAGTAATTCACGAAGAAATCATGCAAATCGGCAAATCAAGAACATTTGACGAATTGTGAAGATTCAAGAACCAAGAATGAAGATTCAAGAGGCCTCATAAGACTCACAAATGGGAGGAATTATGTTCCCAAAGTACTGAGGCAAGTTATTTGAAGACGAAGACCTAAAAAAGACGGAAAATCGAAGATTGGGCCCGTAAGAGAGACAGATTGTGCCTAGGGCATGAGAAAAATGCATAGGGCATAATTTGGCAAGACATGCGCCTAGGGAATTTCCTATGCGCCTAGGGCATGCTTTTTGCCTCACTCTCATGCACCTAGGGCATTTCTTATGCATCCCGTGAATGCAAAAAGTCGGGGCGCAACTGTCTTTTCCTTCTTCCGTGTTGGGTAAAGCCCGCACTTTTAGCCCAAACCCAGGTAGAAACTCTCATTATAAATATCAGCCTTCCTCATTCAGAATTTCTCGTTCAGAACTGTGGCAGTTTAAGAGGAAGGCAACTTTGGAGCTTCGGCAGAGTTTCTATCTTCTCCTTGATTTTCTAGGGTATGTTTTTATCTTTAGTAATTTGTTTTTAGTTATCATATGTAACTAAATCTTTTTAGGTTAGAGTTCTAAGATCAACCTTTGTATATTTTTGTTGGATATTTATTTAATATAATATGTCGTTTCTTTTATTTATTTATTCTTTTAATCGCTATTAAGTTTTATTAGGAAATAGTTTATTTCTGTGATAGGTGCAACCCTAGATTAGGTAATTAGGTTGTAATAGGGCCTAATATTGCTATCACTAACTGAATGCTTATATCTTGATATTTATATCCTTTTACTAATAACTATCTATCTAGGAAGTAAGTGATTATTAACTAGCCAAAGATACCATAAGAATTGTTAACCCTAGACGTAGGTACTTAGTAGGTTAAACTATTGAGTCGGGGGTGCCTTACCGAACCTATGAATTAACTGGTTAGTAATTAGGGAAACAAGTGTCTAGCTGTCCGAAATAAGTTGTAACCTAATAGAACCATTATCTTGAAACCCTTAGTAAGGTAGACGTAGATTAAGGATGCCCGTTTGTAGAAATACTAAGAAAGTGTAGAGAGAGCGTGCTATAAGTGTCCTAAGATTCATAGATGGGCAGACCTAAGGGAACCTTGGCCTTCATTGCCTTGGGAAACACCAGAAACCCAATTTAAGTTTATGTTTCAATTACCTTTGAATTAACAAGACCCCGCACGTAAGAATCAATGTGCGATCAACAGGTGCAGTTAGCCATCAGAGGGATAGACCAAAGTAGATTAGTAACGTCCCAACGGCTTCATCAATTGTATAGTCTGCCTAAGATAAATAAATGTGGCATACTATTACTTATTATCCAACTGCATATATACAGAGGGGATTTGAATAATCATAAGGGCTGCTTACTTTTCTGCAACCAAAACATGTAAACTTGCTCTGTTGCAAACAAATAAAAATTGCAACTAAACATTTATACCGTCAAACTTGCAAAAATAAGTAACGCGAATTGTTTGGACGAAAGGACAATCCCTGTGGATACGATACTCTACTTATCACTTTATTACTTGGTTAACGATTGGTGCACTTGCCATCAATCCGACCATCAGTTTCCCCGATGCCTCTTCTGTTCATGTTAAACCAGTTCCCTTGCTTTCTGACGTTTATTTCTCACCTCAGTCTATTCTCCTTTATCCCCACCCATTTGTGCCTGCCTGGCAATTGGCCCCCTTTCCCATGTTGCCTCTTGATAACTGGAAAATAAGCTGGTTAACATGTTGCACTTAACCCCTATATTGAACAAGTTATTAAGTGATTGCTGTAACACCCCGTTTTCCCAACATGTGACATAGTACATAAAAATCAGAGTATTCAACTTAAACAGGATGTCACACTTCTTTAAAAGATAAATAGAGTAAAATCACTATTTATTTAAACATCTTTTATCAATACTTCAAGTTACATCGTAGCGGAAAAACATTTCATTATTCAACAAAATGACACTACGGCCTCAACATAAACAACTTCTTAAAAATTCAATTACAAATGGTTCATCAACATAATTCATAGTAATATGTAACAAATGGAAAACAATGCAAATATCCCCATCCCGTTACGTATCAGAGCGACCCTAAGACAACACGTGTGAGAGTCAACTCACATCAGCAGCTAATCCTGGTTATCTGTACGTTACCCACATAGAGACAACATTCAAACAGAAGGGGTGAGATTCACATTTAATAATAATAAGCATATAATTCATCAACATAATTTAACAACATAACCAACAACAATTAAACAATGTTAATGCTTCACATAATTTCTCAATAACAAATCATTAATTATTTCGACAAATTGACAACACGACGACAACACCGACATCACAACATCAACGACAACGCACTATGCATGTGGTACCAATCAGGGCATCAAGCCCCAACTTATAGAGCATAGGCTCTCAACGTGATATGAATGATTAAGCATTCAACAGGGCATCAACCCCCCAACTTTATATGAATGATTATACATTCAACAGGGCATCAAGCCCCCAACTTTATATGAATGATTATGCATGGACTCAGCAACAAATGCAACAATAACCAACAACTTCAACGACATCGACAACAACTTACAACTTTAACGACATTGGCGACAACAACGACAACGACAACAACAACGAGTTCGCATCATAATTTTATAATTCATCAATTATGAACAACATCATGTAACATCATATTCATCAACATATACATTCATATAATAATTCATCAATCAAAGATATTCACGTCAAACCAAGTTAGATTCATCACAACATAGGTTAAATACTCTAAAACACCTTAATTGAACTCGTAGTACATAAGCTTTGACGTTTGGAGACAATCCATAAGTTTTGGTTTAACTTAGAAATAGTTATGCTGAATTTTCATAAAGTTTTACTAAGACCAACTTGGAGTGTTTTCATCATAACTCAAAATCTATAAATCATTTTTGAACCAAACCAAGACCATTGGAAAGCTAACACAATTATCTAAAACTTTCATGTTTACACCAAAGGCCAATTCAAAACAGAAATGTGTGAGAAAGACGCAAGAACGTGAAACAGAGAATGTTGTCACTGCAATTTCGCTGATAGCGAATTTCTGGCTATTAGCGAAATTGTTACAGAGGATTTCGCCAATAGCGAACTTCTTAGCGAGTTTTCTCCTGCTGTTATGATTTCTACACTTTTGATAGGAAACTTAACCTATGATTATTCTACAACCTGAACATCAATTATACATAAATTCAATGGATTTTCTACACTATTAACAACCAATTACGACTTCAAAACCTAATTCCCAAATTCATAAATTCACAAACAACAACATGCTAAATTCAATTTCAGAATTATACAACCTAAAATTAGAGTAAGTTAATCCCACCCTAACCATAGATTGGTTGATTACAAGGTTCTACAAGCTTTCTCTTCTCTGACTCTTCTCTTCTCTTGGTTTCTCCCTTTTCTCCCAAAAACTTGTTTTACGTGAAAAACTCTCTGACTCTTAGTTTTTCCTATTCTTATTTCCTTAACCAATTCTCTTAATTCTACTTAATTCCACTAAACTCCTCTAAATTCTAATTCAACCCTTCAAGTCTAATTATTCTATTTTTAATCATATTCTACTAAATAATAAACTAAAGTCATTTAACATAATAACAACATACCACATAATCAATTAAATCATATAATTAGACTATAAACCCAATAAAATAATTAAATAGATAAATAGGGTGTTACAACTGCATTGCCTTTAACATCTAACCAGTGGCTATTTTAGGATTTTATAGTTTTAAGTGTTTTTAGTACTTTTGAACTAGTAATACGTGTTTGTGATGTTTGATGATGTAGGTTAAGGAATGACTCTGAGTATGTAGGAAGCTACAAGAAAGATTGAAGATGTATCGCTAAAGATATGGAAAGCTGCAACATCCTGGGATTTTATTCGGGTCGTACATAGTATGCATGCGTGGGTCCAGTCTGTCCATTTCTTAATTATGAAGGATATGAGTTGTCTCCAATGATTGAAATCCTAGGAAGAATAAGGAATATGTCAATGGGAAGGTAGCATTGGACAAGGACGGGTGGATAAGGACAACCCATGTAAAATGACCAAAAGGTACAACCTTTAGTGGGTGGCGTTGTACTATAAAAGGACACCCATGTGTTAGTGCCAAGGGTCAGAAAATTCATCCTAGAATTGGAAAGTGGACCATCATAATATTCCTAAAGGCTTAGGAGCGCTCCAAAAAGGATCTAAGACCTTTTGAATGGCTCTAAAACCTACAGAAGGGCTTAGGCGCCCTCCAGAAAGGCTTCTGAGGCCCAGGAGTGCCCGTCTTGGGGCACCGCCCTTCTGAACTTCTAGAAACCTCCTAAAACCGCCTAAAATACATAAATGCCCTTGTTGCTTGGGAACCAAGAAACCAAAACCCAAGCCCATAACAGGCTATAAATACTACTCTTGAGAGCATTATCAAGGCATCTAATCATCAGTCTAAATCCCAGTATACGATTCTTAACCCTAGAATCCCTTACCGAACTTTTTGCAAGTACTGTTGGCGCCGTCTGTGGGAAAAGGTAAAACTAGCCTTGACCACGTTTTCTCTGGATCGTAGATCGCGGTTCTGGAACCCTTGAACCAAACTTCCAAACCGTAAACCTCTTTACGATTTGGAAACCCCAACCCTTTTTTCACCAACCTAGGTCGCTGATGACATGCTGTCATTACGTAATTTTTAGGACTTATTGTGACATTTTGATAGAGTTCTCATGCAATTTATACTGTTCTGGAGTGCAAAAAGCTTAAATATTAAAGTCTGTTCGAAGGAAATCGCGCCACGCCAATTTCAAGCCGTGCAGCGATTTTTGAAGCAAAATTACATCCTCCCTGTTTGAGGGAAATCACGGCACGCCTATATACATGGCGCGGCGCGATTTTGACGGGTCAGGCCCATGACTTCTATAAATATTGCACTCAATCTGAAGAATAAGGGTTACGATTTTGGAGAGCAAAGTACGATTTTGAGACATCGGAGACGGCTAGAAGGGCGATTTCTTTAACCTTTTACCAATTCATGTATGTTTTAATTATTTCATTGATTATGCTATTTGTAAACTCAATTATGAGTAGCTAAATCTCTTAGAGATTAGATCCGAGATGAATCTTTGTAACCCTAATTGACACATGTTGCTGTGAAACTCTATTTTGTTTATGAATTCAATTCTAGTTTATTCAATTCAATCGTTCTTAATGCTTTTTATATCTTGATCACATATAACTTGATTTCGTGAGAATGAATGACCACTGACCATGGCTTTCAAGTTAGACCTAATTGAATTGTTCTAATAAACAGGGTTAGTCTAGGAATAGATAATCGTTTGTTAGTGATAATAGGTTAACGTTCGGTAAAACCTTCAAGAATTATTAGACCACCTAAGGAATTAGGGGTTGTAGTTTAAGAAGAGGGTCCTAACTCAAGTGATTGATTAGGGCTATTTTGTTAATCATCGTAAATTAGAAGAGGATTCATAACAAATAGGTGCAGTAGACCAATTAGGGGAACTTAGAGGATTCGACGGATCTGATCTCATCTCTCTCTCATATTTTCTTAATCAAATCTTTATTTTCTGTTACTTGATTTAATTAAAATCAAACCAAATCTACTGCCTAGTGGCAAAACAAAATAAATTTTATACATCCTATTTTTATAACGCAATTGAATTATTGACGTTAAAAATAGTCCTCGTGGGATCGATATTTTTACTACTTCGATAGTATTTGGTGCATTTGCCAAACCTCTATCAAGTTTTTAGCGCCGTTGCCGGGGAACTGTTGAATTATTTCAACAAGGCAATTACGTTATAATTTAGGGTTTTTGCAATTTAATTTTCTGTTGTTAATTTTTATTTTTCTGTTTCCATATTCACTTGATTACTTTGCGTTGTGCAGTGCTACTAAGGTATTTTGCTGTTTATGCGAGGTAAACAGAGCTCAGACGACTTAGAGTACGATCCGGAAATCGAAAGAACTGCTAGAGTACTTCGGAAAGCTGTCCGGTCGCAAAGGTTAGCTCAGTCCGTTCCACCGGGTGTTCTAGAACAAATACCGGAGCCACTCTCAACTGAATCTGAAACATCTGCTTCTCCTAAATCTGCAACTATGGAAGGTGAAGGAGTTGTACCACTGAGACCTAAGCTAGGAGACTACGGGTTAGCCACTCATCGCGGTCAACTGACCCATACTTTTCAACCAGCTAACCCCGTAGCCTTCGACATCAAGACAACTGTCCTCAACGGTTTGAGGGACAAGCAATTCGATGGGACTAAAGCTATGAGTCCTCATGAACACTTGAGCCGCTTTGCTGAAACTTGCGAGTTTTGTGTGCAACCAGCCACCGTGACTGAAGCACAAAAGAAACTAAGGCTATTTCCTTTCACCTTGACGGGAAGAGCAAAAGATTGGTTGCTAACAATACCAAACGGGACTGTCCAAACATGGGAAGAGTTAGAGCTGAAGTTCTTGGAGAAATATTTCCCTATGTCTAAGTATTGGGAAAAGAAGATGGAGATCTCTAACTTCAAGCAAGGAGAAGGTGAATCATTATATGATGCTTGGGAGCGATTCAATTTGCTTCTTAAGAGATGCCCTAATCATGAGTTCACCGAGAAACAATACCTCCAAATCTTCACTGAGGGGGTAACACCAAACACTAGAATGTTCTTAGATGCTTCCGCGGGAGGTAGTCTCAAGAGCAAAACTGATCATGAAGTCCAAGCTTTAATCGAGAACATGGCTGGAAATGAGTATCATGCTGAAGCTAAGAAGAAGGAAAGAGGAGTGTTCGGGGTGAGTGAACAAACTGCTATCCTTGCTAACCAAGCAGCTATGAACAAACAAATCGAAGCTCTAACTAAGGAGTTTCAAGGCTTCACTTTGGCTCATAAGCAACAACAAGTGGCTGCAATCAAATGTGATCTATGTGGTGAAGAACATCCCAATGGTGAATGTGTACCAGAAGGTTCTAGTGAAGAAGCTAACTACATGGGAGGATATCAAAGGCAAAATCAGTACTACACTCCAGGAATCAACAAGCATCCCAATCTAAGCTACTTGAATAACAACGCTTTGAATTCTCAGATGCTTACTCCTCCTCAACAACAACAAAGAAAGCCATCAGCTCTTGAGGAAACTATGATGAACTTCATGAAGATGACTCAAGGAAACTTTGAGGAGATGAAGAAGAGTCAAGAAGCTGAAAGAAAGAACAATGAAGCTTCTAGGAAGATGCTTGAAACTCAACTGGGGCAATTAGCTAAGCAATTGGCTGAACAAAGTAAAGGCGGATTCTCAGGTAACACTAAAGACAACCCTAAGAATGAGTCTTGTAATGCTATTGAATTGAGGAGCAAAAAGGTTTTGACACCTTTAGTTCCAAAAGCTCCAAAGAAGGTTGATGATGTAGTAGTTGAGGTGGAGGAGAATGGTGAAGTTGAAAAAAATGATGAGGGTGTAGTTGAAAACGAAAGGAAGAAAAAAATAGAGGGAGAAAAAAGTGAGAAGTTAATTGATGAAGATTCAATCTTGAGGAAGTCAAAGAGTCAAATCTTGAAAGATGGAGATAAACCACAAGTTATTCCATCATATGTGAAGCGTCCATACCCTCACCTTTCCAGGAAGAAAGAAAAGGATGAAGGTCAATTCAAGAAGTTCATGCAACTTTTCTCACAACTTCAGGTGAATATTCCTTTCGGTGAAGCTCTCGATCAAATGCCGTTGTATGCTAAATTCATGAAAGACTTGTTAACCAAACGAAGGAAGCCTAAGGATGATGAGAACATAGCACTTTCTGAAAATTGTAGTGCTATTCTTCAAAAGAAGCTGCCACCTAAGCTGAAGGATCCTGGTGCATTTATTATCCCTTGTTCAATTGGACCGGTAGACATTGGAAGAGCTTTATTTGACTTGGGAGCAAGTATCAACCTGATGCCTCTTTCAATAATGAAGAAGCTTAAGTGTGGGGAACCAAAACCAACAAGAATGACCATTACTTTAGCTGATCGGTCAATCTCTTATCCTTTCGGTGTGCTTGAAGATGTGCTAGTCAAGGTTAATGACTTGGTGTTCCCAGCAGATTTTGTGGTCTTAGATATGGCTGAAGATGAAGACATGCCACTCATTCTAGGAAGACCTTTCCTTGCAACTGGTCGTGCTTTGATTGATGTTGAACGTGGAGAGTTAATGTTGAGGTTCCATAAGGAGCAGGTAGTTTTCAATATCTTTGAGGCAATGATGAACCAAGATGAGAACCACAAGTGTTACCGGATTGACGTTATTGAAGAAACAGTCGAAGAGAACTCCCTTGAATCTCAACCTATTCAACCTATGGAAGGAGAAATTGTTAAGCCTATTGAAAGTAAGGAAGTGGTTGAAGATGTTGGGGTGAAAGAGCATGTTAAGCAACTTGAAGTAAGCACAGATCAAATGCAACAACAATCATTAGGAGTTATCCTTGACAATAAGAATGGGGGATTGGAAACTTGGAACAACATGCCTAAGACTACTTTCACTAATCCTTGTGGTGTGTTTACTTAAAAGAAGATCCCCTTTGGAATGCATAATGGGCCGGCTACTATTCAATGGTGTATGCTTTCAATTCTCTCTGCTACGATAGAAAGGGTTGGGAGGTATTGTGACAAAGAGATGGTAAGGAACAAGCCTGTTGATGAAGCTGTGGATCTAAGGAAGTCTGGTGCACAAGGAACTTTCAAGGGTAAGGATCAAAAGCTGAAACGGTACCGTAAAGGAGGACTCCCAAACAATGAAGAGGGAGAGACATCAACTGATCCTTAGGGATCGTCATCAGTCAAGCTAGTGACGGTAAAGAAGCGCTGGGTGGGAGGCAACCCACTATTTATTTTTCAGGTATGATTTTATTGCTTTCAAAAACAAAAACACAAAAATATTTTTTCTTTTCTTTTAATACAAGGCAGGAAAGTTTTAAAAATTTGTTCAAGGATACTTCTTGCCAAGAAAATCATGCAAGGTACTGATGTCTTGCATGATTCTCTCCTCAAAAGTTTTTCAAAAATTCAAGGAACTCAGGCATTTTTCAAGAAAACAAAATTTTTGGCCTGAGGAAGCAAAGAATGCTCCCTGTTTGACCAAAATCGCGCCGCGCCTATATATGGCCGCAGCGCGATTTTCACGAGCAAACTGCCTAACCCCCTGTTTTAAGGAAATCGCGCCGCGCCTTGTATTTGGCCGCAGCGCGATTTTGCTTGGAAGCTGCCCATATGTTTCAAAAACTAGCCGTTACAAACCCACCATTTCCCAACCGTTGCAAAACTAGCCGTTACTAGCCGTTACAACGCAAAATCGCGCCGCGCCTTGCATTTTGGCGTGCCGCGATTTTACCCAAACAGCCCTATAAAAACCTCACTGTTCATCATCATTTTCATTCCATTCTTCCTACCTTTCTCTACCAAAACTTCCCTAAACTTCCATTCACGAATTTTTCTCATCTTCATCTCCTTTTTCACTTCCTAAACATCATCTACCCACAATCCTATCATCAATTCATCAATCCAAACCACCGTCAAACCACCATCATTCCCAACTTTCCCAAACTTCACAAAACTTCCCTTTCACCATCTTCCTAAACCACAAATGGCCTCCAACCAAAGAAACACCCGCTCAAAGAAAACCACCAACCCCAAGCCATCCACAAGCAAATCCAAACGCCCTCGTGCCGCATCCAAACCACCCGAAAACGCCATCCATTTCATCAATGACCAAGCCCAAGAGTTTCATCAATCTATGAAGAGTTTCGAAGTTATAGGGGAGAGGAAGTTTGATTTCACAAAGCTTGTGAAGTATCCTTTCTTTGAGTCTGAATTACGAAGGAGGGGGTGGACGAAGTTGAATGAGATGATCGACGAAGCAAACAACAAAATGGTGATCGTCGAATTCTTTGCAAATGCAAGGGTGTCCGATACACCCTTTCAATCTTTTGTGCGAAGCAAATACATTGATTTCAGCCTGGATGCTCTCAATGCATGGCTGAATGTTCAAGCACCGGAGGAGTGTTGGGTTGAAAAATTGAGGAGGGAGAGATTTGGCATTACGGAGGATACCTTTGATGAGATCATCACCACTATGTGTAGGCCTGGGTCGACTTGGAAAAAGTCCCGGATGCTTACCTATGCAGAGATGCTGCCGATACCCAAGGCGTGGGTGTCCTATTTGGTCCAGACTCTTGAGAGTGCATCTTGCACTTCTGAAATTCCTCTCAAGAGGGTGCTTGCTGCCTATGCCATCATCAAGGAACACCCTATAGATATTGGCCGCCTCTTGGCCAATAGTCTTCATGATCTAGTAACCGGAAACACCACACAATTGGGGCATGGAAGTCTAATTAATTGGTTGTGTGAGCAAGAGCTTGTGCCGGCTTATGATAGTGATCTCAACACCAGCAATATGAAGCCAATCACCGACTCGGTAATGGATGGATTTGTGAAGAAATATGAGGGCTATATGAAGGGGAGAGAGAGGGAGGCAACAAGGCAACAACAAATGGAGCAAGGAGGGAGTAGTAGCCAAAGGGGTTATGCTCCTCTTCACCCAAAGCTTGAGGAATTCATGCATGTGCAAGCTAATTGGATGAATGAGACTTCGGACCAGCTGTGGGTGAACCGTCCTAGGTTCTCAGCTGCGTTTGCTGCGGAGGCTCAATTGCATATGGGTCCGATTAGTGGGTCTTATGAGAGGTTTGGAGGCTCCCGTGAGCGCATGGAGCAATATTTTACACATCAAGAAGAATATGGTCTGCGCATGAGGAGGGAAATCACTGATGATTTCAATGCCACCGAGAAATATGAAGGGGATGGCATCTTTGAAGGATTGAGGACACCGGGGGCTGGACACTCGGATGATGATGTGAACATGGGCTGATCTACTGATGGATTAGCATTTTCTGCTTTGTATTTTATTTTCAGTCATTTTTCTTTTGATGTATTTTCTTTACTTTCTTTTTAATGTTGAAGTCCATTGAACTTATTTCCCTATTGTAATTGCTCCTGCACTTGTTTAATTAATGAATTTGTTTTGTTTCATGTGACCTATTCCAGTTTAGTAACAGTTGTTTGATGAAACGGTATTCCAAAAGTTCTAAAGGAGGGGTGACTTGATTCAAAGGCGAAGTGTACGGCGTTGCTAGGTAGTCACATACTCCCAGAAATCTCAGCCATAAGGTTCATTGCCAAATTTGTTTTTCAATTTACTTTTATTTAGATTAGTTTTCCATGCAACTACATTTCTAGAACTTGCATTGTTTCTCTATTACTGATTGGTCTTTGTCGATTACACACTGAGGCAAAAGTGCTTGGTCCTGTGAGCCTTTTTGAAGCCTACCCTGTTTTTAATTTGTTGAAATTATCCTTTCTTAACCAATTGTGAGCCGGTAGGATTAGAACTTTTTGTTCGGTGACAAACTACATTACAAGCCTAGAGACTTTTAGGACTTGTCCCTTAATGTATTATCTGAGTTAAGGCATTGTAGAATGTTGCTAAAGATTAAGTTTGGGGTTGCTTTTGGAATTTGCAACCAACTAAGTTTGGGGTGGGGGTACTAGAGAATAAGAGAAAAAAAATGAAAAGAATTATGAAATTGTCATGCAAAATATACACAAAAATGGTGTATGAAAAAAAAAAGAAAAAATGAAAATGAATGCTGAAAAAGGGACAAAGCATTGAAAATCCGAGTAACTTCAAACTCGATTGTCCCTAAATGTTAAAAATATTCTCTAGTACCATTGCATTGATTGTTATTCCACAAGGGGTGAATGATTGAAGGATTGAATTTTGTGCTTTAACTTCCGTAGGAATGCCTAACTCAAATTTTGTGTAGCCTACTTATCCAAATATATCCCACCTTTCACCTTAGCCCCGTTATAACCCTAAAGACCTCAAAAGTGTGTAATGATATTGACTTTGATTGATGTTTAGAAACTTTTCAAGCGTATGGTAATATGTAGACCTGCATGTCGACTGGTAGAACCCTATTTCAATTTGATGCGAGGAGTTGTGAATTGGTGGATGCGAACAAGTCAAACTAGCTCATCTTTAGCTAGAAGGAGAATGAACTTTTGGGTACTATCGTTTTGTCAGGTAACTGTTATTTTACTGTCGTTTGTCACTGTTTCAAGCGAATTCCTTGAGGACAAGGAATGGTTTAAGTTTGGGGTTGTGATGACATGTTGTCATTACGTAATTTTTAGGACTTATTGTGACATTTTGATAGAGTTCTCATGCAATTTATACTGTTCTGGAGTGCAAAAAGCTTAAATATTGAAGTCTGTTCGAAGGAAATCGCGCCACGCCAATTTCAAGCAATGCTGCGATTTTTGAAGCAAAATTACATCCTCCCTGTTTGAGGGAAATCGCGGCACGCCTATATACATGGCGCGGCGCGATTTTGACGGGTCAGGCCCATGACTTCTATAAATACTGCACTCAATATGAAGAACAAGGGTTACGATTTTGGTGAGCAAAGTGCGATTTTGAGACATCGGAGACGGCTAGAAGGGCGATTTCTTCAACCTTTTACCAATTCATGTATGTTTTAATTATTTCATTGATTATGAAATTTGTAAACTCAATTATGAGTAGCTAAATCTCTTAGAGATTAGATCCGAGATGAATCTTTGTAACCCTAATTGACACATGTTGCTGTGAAACTCTATTTTGTTTATGAATTCAATTCTAGTTTATTCAATTCAATCGTTCTTAATGCTTTTTATATCTTGATCACATATAACTTGATTGCGTGAGAATGAATGACCACTGACCATGGCTTTCAACTTAGACCTAATTGAATTGTTCTAATAAACAGGGTTAGTCTAGGAATAGATAATCGTTTGTTAGTGATAATAGGTTAACGTTCGGTAAAACCTTCAAGAATTATTAGACCACCTAAGGAATTAGGGGCTGTAGTTTAAGAAGAGGGTCCTAACTCAAGGGATTGATTAGGGCTATTTTGTTAATCATCGTAAATTAGAAGAGGATTCATAACAAATAGGTGCAGTAGACCAATTAGGGGAACTTAGAGGATTCGACGGATCTGATCTCATCTCTCTCTCATATTTTCTTAATCAAATCTTTATTTTCTGTTACTTGATTTAATTAAAATCAAACCAAATCTACTGCCTAGTGGCAAAACAAAATAAATTTTATACATCCTATTTTTATAACGCAATTGAATTATTGACGTTAAAAATAGTCCTCGTGGGATCGATATTTTTACTACTTCGATAGTATTTGGTGCACTTGCCAAACCTCTATCAGTCGCACCTCACGTACGATCTAGAGAAAAGCCTCTCATCATGGCAACGCCGGAAGAGTTGGAATCCTTGCGGACCCAGCTCGCTCAACTGAAGGAGCACAACGACGCCCTACAGGCCTCATTAGAAACCTTACAGCAAAAGCAACTGGAAGAAAAGGATGAGTCGAACCACGGCGAAATGGACGACCCGGAACCTCAACCTCTGTCCGCTGAAATCTGGGGAGCACCGGTTCCAGAAAACTTCAAGCCGCCCCACCTCTCCGTCTTCGACGGAAAGAGCGATCATATGGAGCATGTTACGGCTTTTAACACTCGCATGGCCGTAGTCGGAGCCCCAGATTCCCTCAAGTGCAAACTATTAGAGGGTACCTTCTCCGACGCTGCTCTGCGATGGTACATGAATCTCCCAAGGTTCTCCATCCTCAGCTATCAAGACATGACTAGGAAACTTATCCAACAACTCTCTGCAAGTCGCCATCGCAAAGTCCCTGCGACCAGCCTCTTCAACGTACGCCAGGGGCATAATGAATCCCTCCGAGACTACCTGGCGAGGTTTAACGACACAACCATAAAGGTAATCAACCCCAACCAGGAAGTATTCGTAGGAGCCTTCCAGAACGGTCTGAGGGCTGGTCAGTTCAACCAATCGCTCGCCCAAAAACCCGCTGATTCCATGGAAGAGATAATTGCCAGGGCAGATTGTTACATCAAGGGTGAGGAAAGCAACGCGGAAAAGAAAGCAAGGGATGCCAAGGAGCGTGCATCCAACAACACGGAGCGGCGACCTTACCAACCAGCGGAAAACAGGGACCGAGGCCCCTACAGAAGAACGGAACGGCGTGCTTATGCACCTTATTTGTACAAACCACGCCTAGAAGAGTTCACCCTCTAAACACGAGGCCAGGGCGTATCATGAAGGAGGTCTATGAGACAAAATTAATCCCAGATCCACCACCACCGCGTTACCCCACCATGGGCGGAGACAAAGATAAATGGTGCAAATATCACAAGAAAAGAGGTCACGAAACTGACTCGTGCGTACATCTATGCCAGGAAATCAAGAAGCTAATACAGAATGGAAAGTTGAGAGGGTACACCCAGGACAGGAGGAATGAGAACAGACAGAAGGCAGACAACAAGAAGGAAGATGTAAGCGAAGAAAAGAGGCACACGCTAAACACCATCTCAGGCGGTTTCTCTGGGGGAGGAGAGTCAAGTTCGTCTCGAAAGAAGTATGTACGACAGGTAATGTTGTGCCAATAATATGGAGGACAAGCTCCTGAGCATGAGCTTGATGTGTGTTTCACAGCCAAATATTATCGAGACATCATACCGCACGATGACTACCCCATGGTTATCACTTTGCAAATCTTCAAGTGGGACGTGAAGAGAGTATTGATAGATCCAGGAAGCTCTGCTGATATCCTATACTATGACACGTTGGATCGAATGGGACTAGATCCAGAACAACTGCAACCTTTCAAAGGAACGCTGGCAGGATTTACAGGCGAGCAGGTCCACGTAAGGGGCTACATCACTCTCAAGACGACCTTTGGTAATGGTTCTCATGCAAAGACCATTTGTGTAAGGTACCTCCTAGTAAACTCGCCAAGTTCTTATAACATCATTATCGGCCGCCCTGCCTTCAACCTTTTGGGTGGGTTCCTGTCTACTAAATTCTTAGTGATGAAGTATCCTTTAGACAACGGAAGGGTAGGGACCATCCGAGGCGATCAGAAACTCGCCAGAGAATGCTACCACAACAGCCTGCGATTACAGAAAACTAGGAAGAAATCCAGTAACGAAGTAACGCACGAAGTTAACATAATAGACTTCGACCCTAGAGAGGATTTCCAGCAAGAACGCCTAGAACCCACTGAAGATTTAAAAGAAATCTCCATTGGTCCAGAAGCTCATCAAACAACTAAGATTGGTACGTCTTTGAGCCCCGTGGAAGAGACCGCCCTTGTTAGTCTACTACGAAGGATTCTAGATCTTTTTGCCTGGCACCCATCTGAAATGCCAGGGATGGATCCCGACATTGCCTGCCATCACTTATCCATCAAGCCTAGTGTGAAGCCGGTCGTACAACGAAAGCGGAAGATGGGCGAGGAAAGAAGAAAAGCCGTGGATGATGAAGTAAAGAAGTTAGTGGACGCCCACTTTATCAGTGAAATAAAGTATCCCACATGGTTGGCCAATACCGTCCTCGTGAAGAAAGCAAATGGGAAGTGGAGAATGTGCGTGGATTACACTAACTTAAACATGGCGTGACCCAAGGATCCTTACCCGCTCCCGAATTTTGATCACCTGATCGACAACGCCTCAGGATACAAAACCCTGAGCTTTATGGACGCCTACCTGGTTACAATCAAATAAGAATGGACCCCTGGACGCCCCCAAAACGGCCTTTATGACCAATACCAAAAATTACCACTACGAAGTCATGTCTTTTAATCTAAAAAATGCAGGCGCTACTTTTCAAAGGTCTATGGACACGACTTTCTCCCAGCAGATAGCACGGAATCTGGAAGTATACATTGATGACTTGGTAGCAAAAACAAAAGAGTGACGTAGCCACACAGACGACCTGGAAGAAATTTTGGGACCGGTAAAGAAGTACAGAATTTGGTTGAACCCAGCAAAATGTTCTTTCGGAGTACAGGCGGGAAAATTCTTAGGTATCCTCTTAACAAGGCGGGGTATTAAGGCAAACCCCGATAAATGTCAGGCGATCATCGACATGAGAAGTCCTTCTAGCATCAAAGAGGTCCAACAACTAACAGGAAGACTGGAAGCCTTATCTCGTTTATTATCCTGCGCCGGCGACAAGGCTTACTCTTTTTTCGCCTCCATTAAGAAGAAGAAGAAATTCGAATGGACGCCAGAATGTGAAGACGCTTTTCAACGGATAAAAAAGTTTTTATCTAGCACCCGTTCTCAAGCGACCATGTCCGCATGCCATCCTATTTTTGTACTTGGCGATCTCCGAAAACGCCATGAGCACAGTCTTGGTGGAAGACTCAGAGACAGGTGAGAAACCAATTTACTTCGTCAGTAGGGTATTCAAAGGTGCAGAACTGCGATACCAGAAGATAGAAAACTCCGGACATATTTTCAAAGCCACAAGATTGTCGTGAAGTCAGATTATCCCATCAGGCAAGTCCTTGGCAAACCAGATTTGGCGGAAAGGATGGTAGCTTAGTCTATAGAACTTTCGGAATACGACGTTTAGTTTGTCCCAAGTGGGAGTATCAAATCCCAAGTTTTGGCAGATTTTATTGTGAAACTCACCTCGCCAGCCCAGGAGAAGGCTCCTTTCGTGTGGCTTTTGTCCGTAGACGGTTCCTTCAATTTGAAAGGCAGTGGGGCAGACGTGATCTTGGAGGGACCAGATGATATTCTCATAGAACAATCTCTCAGATTCGAATTCAAAGCAAGCAACAACCAAGCCGAATACGAAGCACTAATCGCCGGAATAACTTTAGCTCAAGAAATGGGAGCTGAGAACTTAAGAGCAAAAAGCGACTCTAAACTCGTAACAAGTCAGATTACGGGCGAATATCAAACTAAGGACGCTCAACTTATCAAGTATCTAGCTAAAGTACAAGACCTCGCCAGGAGATTCATTTTCTTTGAAGCAGTTTACGTGCCGCGGGAGCAGAACTCCAAAGCAGACTTACTAGCAAAACTCGCAAGTACCAAACGGTCGGGCAACAACAGAACCGTCATCCAGGAAGTGTTCTCATGGAGCATACAAGTTGGAAGAATTAAGTGGAGAAACTGTGCCCCGTACCTTGAACATAAGAGGCTCTGGCGGGGTTTGACTAAATGAAGTCGCCAAAAAATTATCACTATGCGATCACCCTAAATGTCAACCTTTATAAGAGGCTCTGGCGGGGTTCGACTAATTGAAATCGCTGCGACCACCCTAAACGTCAACCTTTCTAAGAGGCTCTGGCGGGGTTCGACTAATTGAAGTCACCAAAAAATTATCACTATGCGATCACCCTAAACGTCAACCTTTATAAGAGGCTCTCGTGGGGTACGACTAATTGAAATCCCTACAACCACCCTAAACGTCAACCTTTCTAAGAGGCTCTGGCGGGGTTCGACTAATTGAAGTCGCCAACAATTTATCACTATGCGATTATCCAAAACGTTAACCTCTGTAAGAGGCTCTGGAGGGGTTCGACTAATTAAAATCGCCAAGCATTGTTCCAATATACGATCACCCTAAGACGCCAACCTCTGGCAGGGTTTGACTAATCAAAAACGCCAAAAATTTCTTAAGCTCACAAAACGCCAAACCTCTCGTTAGGGTTCGGCATCTTTCGACACCATGAAAATAATTAAGACTCCGGGTAACCGAGATCGCCAAATCTTTACAATAAGACTCCCAAAGACGCCAACCTTCGCAGAAATTTCTAACAGTTTCTTTTTTGAACATGAAATGATTAAAATCACAGGCAGGCTGGAAGCAGCCGAAGCCAATGAATTACGATAAACAAAACTCGCAAAGGCATAATAACAAATAAGCACAATAGTTTTTAACTTAACAGAGTAGAGTAAATTAAAAAGTTCAAAGGTTGCAAATTAAAACACCAACGACACCTAAAAACATTGTTCAAAACAAAGGAGCTGCGCAGAGTCGCCAAAATAATTTACAACGGAAAAGCATGAATCATTCATCATCCACCAACTTGCCATCAACAATAATCTTGAAAGGGTCGAGCTCTTCCACCTTGGCCTCAGGATTGAAAAGCAGAACGTGCTCCGTAGCAAGCTTGAAGCCATTCTCAAAATAGACAGCTAGAGCATGCCTACCCTCGTCCACAGCTAATTCAGACTTATCCAAAGCCGACTTGTTGGCATCTCTCTCCTCCTCCACCACTTTTTTGGCCTGCTTCATTTCCTCAAGGGCCTTCTCCGCAGCTTTTTTTTTCCTTCAGAGCATCTTTTAGACGCCCCTCAAAACCAGTTGCCTTATGTTTCCACTTCTCCACGTCCTCAGTAGCATCCAAGTACTTCTTCTCCACAAGGCCATGCTTCACCTCCATAGCATGACCCATCAACAAAACACGAAGAACAGTCGTTCCAGCATCTGCCACTAAGTCGTTAAACTTAGCCTTCACACCAGCATCGACGTCAACCTTTGCAAACGGCACCTGCTCCGCCATATACCTACAAGTCGCTTGATAACAATGTTACAAAAGGTCGACTCACATGGAACACAATGCACGCAAAAATGCATTACAAACAAACAACTACGTAAAAAACAAACAACGTACCGACGGAAATCAAATCCAGAATGCCAAAAGGACTTCATGGCCTCGTTGTTCAGTGAAGTTCCACCAACATCTTTGCCCGCCGGGGGGCGACTACCACTGGGCTTGGCCCACTTTCCGGTTCTCGCTTTCTTGGGTAGGGGAGAATCAGCCTACATGAGAGCATTCCCATCGCCCACGCCCTCTGAATCCTCCACCTCAACGACGCCAGCCTCACCTTTGCCGGCAGACTCCTTCCTCTTTAATTTCCTAAGTGAAATTCTCGTCGCACTGCTCGACACATAGCCATCAGGATTCTTACTTCTCTCCAGATTAGCCAAGTA
Source organism: Medicago sativa (assembly GCF_051527215.1). Lineage (NCBI taxonomy): Eukaryota > Viridiplantae > Streptophyta > Magnoliopsida > Fabales > Fabaceae > Medicago > Medicago sativa. The sequence goes on along the minus strand of NC_140755.1, from coordinate 29,844,276 downwards.
CTTTATCATCTCTGCCCCAGTAAGGGGCAACATCTCGTCTGCAAAAATGTAGAATGAAATCAATTAGAAAATTAGCAAAATAGCGTACAAACAACAAATCCAACGCAAACTTTTAAAGACACTCACGCAAATAGGCTTGCAGGCGGACAACGTCACCTTCCTTATTGAATAGCTCATGAATATTGGTTAATGGAACCTTCTCCAAGAAATGAGCTAGCCTCCGCTTATAAGGCAACATTGCATCCAGGTCATATCCTCTCACCGCCAAAGAGGTGCCCGTCCATCGAAGGGGAAACTTTGGTTCACCATCCACCAGAACGAAGGATCTAGAACACTCCGACGTTCCTTGCACCCTAACAAAGGTGTCACGCCATTCCTTCTTAAAGTTACACGAATACTGGGAGAAGAGCCTCTTCCCAGAATGGGCAGAAATATCAATCCATGTTGCTTTGTTAACATCTTTGGTGCCGTAGAAATGAAAGAAGACGCCAACGGAGGGCTCGAGACCCAAAGACTTACACAAGATATCGAAGTCGCGAATGAAAGCCCAACTGTTAGGGTGTATCTGTGTAGGCGCCACGTTAAGGAACTTCAACACATCCATCTCAAAGGGCGTGAAAGGGATTTTCACGCCGAAATCTTCCAGCATGATGGTATACACGAAGTAAGACTCATCGCCTTCGCCCGCCATCTCATGATCGCAGACGTGCTCATCTGGATCACAAGATAGCAGTACTACGTCCTCTTCACGCCCAGTGGCGGAAATATCAAACTTACTCCGAAATGAATCTAAGGCGGAGACGTCGACATACAACGACTCCTCGACTAATACTTCTTTGGCAAATGGCGCCATTCCTATTAACCTAGAAGAAAATTCCCTTCCTACTAATCCAGACGAAGGGTTCTGAGACGGACGAATTCCCCGGCACTCGTCCTCCTTGTAATTTGTTCCTGAAGTGGCAGACAGAAACACACAGTCACTATCACTACCCGAGTTAGCACTGGATTCGCTAGACAAGTCACTAAACAATTCCTCCCCATGTAACCCTTGGTAATAGATATCCCAATTTATAATCCCAACATGACCGATTGCATGTCTCATACACTCTTTCCTCAACTGGATCAGTGGGATAAACCAATTTCCCCTCTTCATCTCACTCTCTAATTAAGACCATCCCTAGGGCCGAGTTCTCACAAGCGCAAAAAAATGAAAGGACGAAAATTGAGAAAGGATAAGAATCAAGGAGTACTTGTGAAAGGAAGAGGGAGAAATCTTCAGAGCTGCGACTAGAACAGAAGACACAGAACGAGAAGCAGACGAAATGAAGTGAAGAATTGAAAAAAATGACGGAAGGCCAAACACACTTTAAAGGAGAGTGAAAGTCACCTCGGGAAGCGTGTCAAGGACGATTGAGTGGGACGCGTCGCGGGATTATGACATGTGGCGGTCATCGGGGAGTCGCAGAATGCGAAACGTTTGAAGGTGAACTGAAAACGCCTTGCACGCAGGCAGTATGCGCCACACCAACAAAGTATATCGCACCCCCCTTTTGGGCATTACCCTAGTAACCGACAGCGCCCAAATGGCGTGCTCGAACTAAGAACCAGTCACAAACCACCTCGCCTTGACGATACAAACCACTTCGCCTTGTCCCAAGACTCGTGCTTGGGGCTACATGGATTAGTAACACTTGACACATGCACCCTTGGGGTATATTAAAACATTTCATGACAGTCTCAGGAGAGTACTCTAAACACAGGTCACGCGTCTACCCTCGGGGCTCCCAGAACGCTCCGAGATCGCCTTAGGAGGATTCTCCGAATTAATGCACGACATGGCCTAATTTCATGAAGCCAAACACTTCACCTTGTCCCAAAACTCGTGCTTGGGGGGCTGTGAACCACCAAAACCTTCCTAAGAAACTTGATGACCTCCAGAAGGTCCAGTCCCATGTTATCATCACTTCGCCTTGTCCCAAGACTCGTGCTTGGGGGGCTGTGAACCATCATAATATTCCTAAAGGCTTAGAAGCCCTCCAGAAAGGATCTAAGACCTCCAGAAGGGCTCCTGAGGCCCAGGCGTGCCCGTCTTGGGGCACCGCCCTTCTGAACTTCTAGAAACCGCCTAAAACCGCCAAAAATACATAAATGCCCTTGTTGCTTGGGAACCAAGCAACCAAAACCCAAGCCCTTAGCAGGCTATAAATACTACTCTTGAGAGCATTCTCAAGGCATCTAATCATCAGTCCAACCCCCAGCATACGATTCTTAACCCTAGAATCCCTTACTGTACTTTTTGCCAGTACAGAAAGGCCAGGTTACAACTATGGTTAACAGCTTTAGGGATCTCAATCCATCTCATCTTCAATCATATATAAGCATGGCAGCTAGATTCTAGAGCCCTTAGAGTAGATTACTTGGTGATGCTTTGGCTCACCTTATTCCTTCAAGGATTGTAATCTTGTGACAACTCTATATATTCTATTAATTTAGTTTTCTATGTTTTAATTTATTTACATCTTCATTTTCATTTCCATGTTTAAACTCACCATGAGTTTAGCCTCTTCAAGTGGTTTAGACATGGTGAGGCTATGATTTGTTAATTGCCTGCGATATATAAAGTTGTAGCGGTGTGTTTTACTCCTCGAGACTGTTCATATCGTAAGATCACTATAAGTGATTCCTAATAAGTTTTACTTCGCAAGTCATGGGCGCTAGGCGCCTGAGGGCATGCGCTACGCGCATGTGCCTTGTACCTCAAGGCGCCAGGCACCCCACAACATGCGCATGGGCGCTTTTGGCTCAATTATGGAGGATGGGGCCCCATCCTGTGCGCCTGGGTGCTTCAATGCAAATTCGATGCTGAAATGCTTGTTTTCTTCGCCTGTTGATGTGTTTTCTTCAAAGTAAAATGTCTTGGAACTTGGGAACAGAATTCCTCCCTTTGTAAAGTCTTTTGAGGACTCTTGAATTGTCATTCTTCATCTTCCCAAGGACCACATAAATCTTCGGATGTCTTGCTTACCTGATTTGCTTGATTTCTTCGTAAATTACATCAAGAACACCCTAAAATTGCCTTGTTTCAAAAAGAATAGAATTACGGACTCAAATATAGAAAACATTACAAATGTCCCGAAATCATAGGCAATTGATCTAATACTCCTCTAGTTTGTTGGTAAAACATACTAAAATAGACTGAAAAGCATGCTAAGAATAATGTAAGATGACCTGTCATCACAACCCCAAACTTAAATCGTTGCTTGTCCTCAAGTAATGAAAAGAAAAACATAAGTTATTCGATGCATTTTTTTCAAGAAAAACATACCTTTTCGGGAGTTGTGATTAGGACATTATTCACCACATTTATAGCAGAGCAGCAACTAACTTTCCACATTACATTCAGGCGGGTCCGTCTTATAGAAAGTAACCTATATTCTCAGCCATACATTTTTCCATGATACATGTATGTATCTACTAAAGCCAGTAGATCTGGTCACGACATTTGCCTACTCCAGTCGCCATATGAATGTATCTTGCTATAAATTTGAGACAGTCAAGTTAAAATTATTTACACATTTTGAGGACATTAAAGGTTATAATTTGACTTAGGTTAAGGGTGGATATATTTGGGAAAGTAGGCTAACCAAATAACTTGGAGTTAGTTTACTAACCTAGGGATTCCTACTATAACATTGATGATATGCCAACCTTCCTTCCTTCATTTAGTCAAGATGGGTAAAACAGTAGAACTATTTGTCTTTTTATTTTTGACAGAAAGATACTTTTTTTTAAGAGACAAAATTTTTTTGCTCTTGATATTATTTTTTTGTGTAGATCCATAGTCATCTACATTTTTTTTATTTCTTCTTTTTCGGACAAATATGTTCTACTGTTACCCCACTCCACACTTAAAATGTTGCTAATTCCAAATAGCAACCCCAAACTTAGCTTCAAAACATGTGCAGTCATAATAATACATATTTAACTCTAAGTGAAATCAAAAAAGATGCATTTAAGGTTCAGGACTTTGACATGATTTGTCACTAAGTAACATGAAAGAAAATTTCGTCTGGAGGCTCAAAATGGTTTCACAAAGGATAATAAGAATATAAAAGGGTGGCTTGAAAGGCTCAAGGTTCCAAAGAAAAATTGCTTCGTGTGTATAATAATCTAACCGATCGTCCGTAAAGAACGACCGCAAATTCAAGCAAAAATTGCATTCATATGGAACACTCATGATTGGAGATATTTAAGTATCTAACAACCTAGAAGGGATATGGAAATATTTGACTCTAAATCTCACCGGTTATTCTATTCAGAAAAGAGATGGTGATCCTATAAGTACCTTCAATAGCAAGCCCCAAAAAGTGTCGGGCTCTTAAATGTAAGGGTAAACTAGCCTCCACCGTAAATGCTTTGAAATGACTACCTAAGACCAAAACAACATTAAGCATAAAAGGAAAGGTTGTAAATGTAAATTGATGACATGCTGTCATTACGTAATTTTTAGGACTGATTTTGACTTTTAGATAGAGTTCTAAGCAACATTAAGTGTCCAGGAGCAGTTAAAAGCAACAAATTTGGAAGAACTGGAATGAAGCCAATCGTACTGCGATTTTGCAATCGCAATGCGATTTCTTGAAGTCAGAAGGCATGTTTTTGAAGGAGTTGGATCGTAATACGATCCATACAATCGCAATACAATTTCAAGAAGGGCTTTAAAGGAAATTAGGGTTCAAAGATGCAATCGTGGTACGATTTCTCTAATCGTGGTACGATTTTGGGCGATCAAAACTTGCCTATTTAAGCTGAAGTCAGTCTCAAACAAAGGGGATTACGATTTTGGAGAGCTAAAGTGCGATTTTAACACCCAAAAGGCTGCAGCGGAGAGGATTTCATCATCTCTAACCCAGTTTATGTATGTTTTAATTCTTCCATTGATTATGCTATTTGTAAACTCAATTATGAGTAGCTAAATCTCTTAGAGATTAGGTCAGAGATGAATCTATGTAACCCTAATTGATCATATGTTGCTGTGAAACTCTATTGTTTATTAATGAATTTCTAGTCTTTATTCAATTCAATTGTTCTTAATGCTTTTTATATCCTGATCAAATATAAACATGATTTTGTGAGAACGAATGACTACTGGCCATAGCTTTCGACTTAGACCTAATTGAATTGTTCTGATAAACAAGGTTAGTCTAGGAATGGATAATCGTTTATTAGTGATATTAGGTTAACGTTCATAAAACCTTCAAAGATTATTAGACCACCTAAGGAATTAGGGGCTGTAGTTTAAGAAGTGGGTCCTAACTCAAGGGATTGATTAGGGCTAATTTGTTAACTATCGTGAAACTAGAAAATTATTAGTAACAATAGGTGCAGTAACCAATTAGGGGAAACATAGAGGATTCGACAGACCTGATCTCATCTCTCTCATATTTTCTTAATCAAATCTTTATTTTCTGTTACTTGATTTAATTAAAATCAAATCAAATCTACTGCCTAGTGGCAAAACAAAATAAACTTTTATACATCCTATTTTTATAACGCGATTGAATTATTGAAGTTAAAAACAGTCCTCGTGGGATCGATATTTTTACTACTTCGATAGTATTTGGTGCACTTGCCAAACGTCTATCAAGTTTTTGGCGCCGTTGCCGGGGACTGTTGATTTATTTCAACAAGGCAATTTCGTTATTATTTAGGATTTCTGTCATTTATATTTTTGTATATATATTTATAAAAAAAATATAATATTATGCTCTTTGTTTTCTTCTCATTGTACTGTGCTACTGAAAAGTTTATCCAAGTTTTGTAGCTATGATAGACAGGGTGCTCCTCTATGACACAGAAGAGATTGCTAAGTTGCAGTATGAAAAATATATGCTATCTTTTAAGATCAAAATTTTGGACAACAAAATCTCGAGTTGTGATCATCATGAGGCAAATCAACCAGGTAGTGTTGGTGAAGGGAAGAAAGAGGTGATCAACATCGATTACAATACTCAACTTCAGAATATTTTAGATGATTTCTTGGTGTCAAATCAAGTTTCATTTGAGAAGTTTGATGTTCAGTGTGGTGATCTTGTTGAAAAAGCACATGAGTCTCAGAGGAAGCTGGTTCAGATGGAGATTGAGTGTCACAAGGTTGTGGTGGAAGAAAATCCAAAAGTGAGGAGTGCTGAGATTTTCCCGAAGTCTGAACAAACAGTGGTTAAGGAAATCACTCGTGTGCAGATGGTTGCTTGTCCTTCTCTACGGTGGGAGAGCTTAAATTCCAAAGGTTTAACGGGGAGAGCATGGGAGCATCTATCATATTTTCCACCCTAACATTGGTTGAAGCGTCAAGCTCAATGACGTAAAAGAAAGCGCTGGGTGGGAGGCAACCCACTGATTTATTTTCAGGTATTATTTATTGCTTTCATCTTTTAATTTTTTCTTTTACAACAAAACACAAAACTGGCAGAGGATCTTCTTTCAAAAATTTTAAAATGTGCAAAGCCTAGTCAGGGAGATTGTAATACAATACTGATGTTGCGTCACAATCTCCTTTTCAAAGAACACTTGTTTCTCAGAAGTGGAAGTTCAGGAAAAGTTTCAAAATTTAAAAATATTTTTACTCTGACTTGCCAAAATCGCGGTACGATTTTATAATCGTAATACGATGGTGAAGTCAAACACCTGAACTTTGACTAATAAAATCGTATTGCGATTGGGGTATCGTAATAAGATGGAAGGAAAAATTTTACACCCTCTCTGTTTCAGACAAATCGTATTACGATTTGGATGATCGCATTACGATTAGAGCAGGAATTTGAAAAAAATAACCGTTACAAACTGCAATCGTAATACGATTGGCCAATCGCAGTACGATGCTACCAGGTTCTATAAAAACCCAGCAGTTTCCAGCACCAACCATTCGACCCTTTTTCCTAGTGTTACTCTGCCCAATTTTCTCCAGGAACCCTAACCACGAAATTCATCTCTTTTCTACCAATTTTTCATCTCCGTAACAATTCCCAACATCAATTCATTCAACAACCTTCATCTTCATCCACATAATCCAACCAATTCATCCTACCCTTTTCACCAAATCATCCAACTTTCATCAATGGCACCCAAACAACAACAAGCCTCCAAACCCTTGACCCGTCAACAATCCAAACCCAAGAAAACAACCACCCAACCTTCATCTAGCCAAAACAAACGCAAACGAACCGCCGTCCAACCAACAAATGTTAACCGGTTCATTTCCAAGGATGCTAGAGCGTGGTTTGATTATTGCAAGGGTTTTGAAGTGGTGGGGGAGAGAAAATTTGATGTGGTAAATCTCACAAAGTATCCAATTTTCGACACAATGCTTCGTGAGAGAGGATGGGAAGAGTTGAACAATATGGTACCGAAAGAGAATAATAAGTCTGTGGTGATGGAGTTCTATTCAAACGCTCGTTTCACGGAAACGAAATATCAATCCTATGTTAGAGGGAAGGTGATAGATTTTAGCCCTGCTGCTATAAACAATTTGCTTGGGTTAATTGCTCCGGAAGAGTGTGCGGTTCGGAGGTTGGAGCGTGAAGCAAAAAGTTGGGGTGATGATCGATGGGCTGAGTTGCTTGCCCAAATGTGTAGGCCAGGGGCTTCATGGAAGAGGGCTAGGATGTTGACATATGCTGAGTTTTTGCCCATTCCAAAGGCGTGGGACTCTTTTGTTATTCAGACGCTTGAGCACATCTTGCTCTTCTGAGATTCCTCTCAAGCGAGTGCTCACTGTTTCTGCTATTCTTGATCAACAACACATCAATGTTGGGGAACTCATCGCCAACAACATTCATATGATCGCAAAGGGTAGCAAGTCGGTCTATGGGCATTGGAGCATGATTAATTGGCTATGTGAGAAGATGCTGGTTCAAGAATTTGAGGGTGATTTGCATACTCCTACCACTAAGCCTATCACTGACAAGACTATGGATGTCTTGATGAAGAAGTATGCGGAGTATATGCGGAGTAGAAGCGGTGAACCTGAAACACCACCACAGCAGCAGCCACCACAAATGGAGCATGGAGAGGGTAGTAGTCAGCATGGTTCTTACCCTCCTATTCATCCTATGGTTCTAGAGTATATGTTCAGTTCTGCTAACTGGATGAATGAGACCTCTGATCTCATGTGGGTCAACCGTCCGAGGTTCTCCGCTGAGTTTGCTACAGAGGCACAGATGCATAGGAGGCCTATCACTGGGTCTTATGAGAGGTTCGACAAGTCTAGGGAGTCTATGGATGCTTACTTTGATCGCCAAGAGCGATATGCTGCTTTCATGAAGAAGGAGATCACTAATGATTTCGAGGCAGGGGAGAAGGCAGATGCTGATGACTTCTTTGATGGGATACCCGGGACTGGCGGTGATGATGATGTGGATATGGGACTGGACCACTGAGGGTCCAGCTTTGCTTGTTTAAGTGTTTTTGTTGTAATTTTTATTTTATGTTGAACATTTTTATTTCATTCAGTATTGTTTTTATTTCTCGTATTGTCAAAAGTCTGTTGAACTTATTTCCCCGTTTGTGATAAATTTGCACTTGTTTATTATTGACGAATTTGTTTTGTTTCATGTGACCTATTCCAGTTTAGTAACAGTTGTTTGATGAAACGGTATTCCAAAAGTTCTAAAGGAGGGGTGACTTGATTCAAAGGCGAAGTGTACGCCGTTGCTAGATAGTCACATACTCCCAGAAATCTCAGCCATAAGGTTCATTGCCAAATTTTGTTTTTCAATTTACTTATATTTAGATTAGTTTTCCATGCAACTACATTTCTAGAACTTGCATTGTTTCTCTATTATTGATTGGTCTTTGTTAATTACACACTGAGGCAAAAGTGCTTGGTCCTGTGAGCCTTTTTGAAGCCTACCCTGTTTTAATTTGTTGAATTTATCCTTTCTTAACCAATTGTGAGCCGGTAGGATTAGAACTTTTTGTTCGGTGACAAACTACATTACAAGCCTAGAGACTTTTAGGACTTGTCCCTTAATGTATTTTCTGAATTACGGCATTGTAGAATGTTGCTAAAAATTAAGTTTGGGGTTGCTATTGGAATTTGCAACCAACTAAGTTTGGGGTGGGGGTACTAGAGAATAAGAGAACAAAAATGAAAGAAATATGAAATTGCCATGTAAAATACACACAAAAATGGTGTATCAAAAAAAAATGAAAATGAATGCTGAAAAAGGGACAAAACATTGAAAATCCGAGTAACTTCAAACTCGATTGTCCCTAAATGTTAAAAATATTCTCTAGTACCTTTGCATTGATTGTATTTCCACAAGGTGAATGAATGAATGATTGAATTTTGTGCTTTAACTTCCGTAGGAATGCCTAACTCAATTTTTGTGTAGCCTACTTATCCAAATATATCCCACCTTTCACCTAAGCCCCGTTATAACCCTAAAGACCTCAAAAGTGTGTAATGATATTGACTTTGATTGATGTTTAGAAATTTTTCAAGCGTATGGTAATATGTAGACCTGCATGTCGACTGGTAGAACCCTATTTGAATTTGATGCAAGGAGTTGTGAATTGGTGGATGCGAACAAGTCAAACTAGCTCATCTTTAGCTAGAAGGAGAATGAACTTTTGGGTACTATCGTTTTGTCAGGTAACTGTTATTTTACTGTCGTTTGTCACTGTTGCAAGTAAATTCCTTGAGGACAAGGAATGGTTTAAGTTTGGGGTTGTGATGACATGCTGTCATTAAGTAATTTTTAGGACTTATTTTGACTTTTTGATAGAGTTCTAAGCAACATTAAGTGTCCAGGAGCAGTTAAAAGCAACAAATTTGGAAGAACTGGAATGAAGCCAATCGTACTGCGATTTTGCAATCGCAATGCGATTTCTTGAAGTCAGAAGGCATGTTTTTGAAGGAGTTGGATCGTAATACGATCCATACAATCGCAATACGATTTCAAGAAGGGCTTTAAAGGAAATTAGGGTTCAAAGATGCAATCGTGGTACGATTTCTCTAATCGTGGTACGATTTTGGGTGATCAGAACTTGCCTATTTAAGCTGAAGTCAGTCTTAAACAAAGGGGATTACGATTTTGGAGAGCTAAAGTGCGATTTTAACACCTAGAAGGCTGCAGCGGAGAGGATTTCATCATCTCTAACCCAGTTTATGTATGTTTTAATTCTTCCATTGATTATGCTATTTGTAAACTCAATTATGAGTAGATAAATCTCTTAGAGATTAGGTCAGAGATGAATCTATGTAACCCTAATTGATCATATGTTGCTGTGAAACTCTATTGTTTATTAATGAATTTCTAGTCTTTATTCAATTCAATTGTTCTTAATGCTTTTTATATCCTGATCAAATATAAACATGATTTTGTGAGAACGAATGACTACTGACCATAGCTTTCGACTTAGACCTAATTGAATTGTTCTGATAAACATGGTTAGTCTAGGAATGGATAATCGTTTATTAGTGATATTAGGTTAACGTTCATAAAACCTTCAAAGATTATTAGACCACCTAAGGAATTAGGGGCTGTAGTTTAAGAAGAGGGTCCTAACTCAAGGGATTGATTAGGGCTAATTTGTTAACTATCGTGAAACTAGAAAATTATTAGTAACAATAGGTGCAGTAACCAATTAGGGGAAACATAGAGGATTCGACATACCTGATCTCATCTCTCTCATATTTTCTTAATCAAATCTTTATTTTCTGTTACTTGATTTAATTAAAATCAAATCAAATCTACTGCCTAGTGGCAAAACAAAATAAACTTTTATACATCCTATTTTTATAACGCGATTGAATTATTGAAGTTAAAAACAGTCCTCGTGGGATCAATATTTTTACTACTTCGATAGTATTTGGTGCACTTGCCAAACGTCTATCATAAATGTGATAGGCCAAACCGCAAGTGCACGGTCTATCGAAGTAATAATAGTGAAAGAGAGTATCGTTCCGACAGGGAGTTATGAATTCAATTAACTTTCAATAAGGATTAGATGAGAGTTTAAGATTATAAAGTTGGGGTTTTTTTAAATATAATAAAATAACAATAATAAAATAAAATAGCCTTGGGATCATTGGTTCGTCATAATAACAAACCCTTTACTAGCCAAGACTTTAACTTCTAATTTCATGGTTTACACCTTAATTTCTAAAGACTGACTGGTTTCCCTTTAGCCCCTCACCTTTCCGATAAAAGTCCGGTGAGAGTTTACCCCTAGTAACCAAGCCTATTTCGCTGACTCGATTACTAGAAGAAGCTTATAAGGATTGAAACTACACATGTCTCAATAATTGCAAAGACTATTTCACTGTCTTTGCAATTATTGTCTAGATTCACTTGTTCCAATATCAAAGCTCCGCTTTCGCTTTATGAATTGATATTTGGGATGATGAATTAACAATTATCAAACCCTCCACTTTTGCTTCTACAGTTTGATAATGGTTAATTCATGTTAAAACGGTGAATCTAAATTAGAAATTACGGTTACATGAAATTAGGGTTAAAGCTTGGTTCGATTAGGATTATGTCATTAGACTTATCCAACAATCCCAAGACTTATTCCAAGAACAAAAGATGATTGTTGATGATGGAGTGCTACTTTATTTATAACTTTACAATTGACTTAAAATCTAAGCAACTATAAGGGCTAATCAGTAAAACTACAATAGGGTAACTTGGGCTTGAAGAAAAGCAGCAAAAGAGCGTCCTGGAAGGTGGCACGGCCGTGCCACATGTTGGCACGGGCCGTGCCAAGTTTCTGACTTGGTGGGAACATATTTTTGCATTGTATTTTCATATTTCTGCACCGTATTTGCTCCAGTCCTCTTTCTTTTGCTCCAAGACACCTTCCACCATATATTCGTTCCTAAAATAAAATAAAAAGCAATATGAAGTAAAATATTCAAAAAGGAAATAAATTGCAATAAAATCAAATCAAATCTTTAATAAAACTAAACTAAATAATGCATTAAATTAGACTAATAATGACTCATCAAAATGCAAAGAATAAAATTTTATAACATAAACTTGAGGATTAGTAACAAATTGAAGAAATGAAATTGATCAGTCAAGAAATCTCAGCTTAGTAGAAATAGAAATGCGGAAAATAAAATAATGGGTTGCCTCCCATCTAGCACTTGTTTAACGTCTTAGTTCCGACGATCACATAAATGCAATAAAAGTGGGTTACCGCCCAATAAGTGCGTGTTTTATGTCCTTATCTTGACACAAGTATCAAACTCTAGCCACTTCCAGAAGTATATTAGGGGAAATATGAAGTATCAAATTCGGCTCTCCTTAATAAATCCATAATAACTCCATCTTCCTTTTCCTTCCTTTCTAGCATCTCAAACTTCCTTCTTTCACTCTCTTGCTTAACTTCAAAAGCAACTTCTTCTTGCTTTTGAATGTATTCCAACACCCACATATTTCCCTCACTACGCTTAAAGATGTTTTTAGGCGCCACCCTAACTTTCTTCAATGCCGCTTTCAAGTCTTTACTACCTTCAAATTGCACACAATGAACACAAAGTGAAGTGCTCAAATCAACCACCGCATTAGCCAACCTTAGGGTCAAATCATCATAGCCAACATTTTCTACCCTCTCCAATCAACAACTCCTCTAACATCTCTCTCTCTCTCTCTCTCTTCCACTTATCTCACCCCCATTGTAGGATCAGACCCCACTTTCTCCAAAAGAGGATTATGATTCAAAGATCCTAGGACAGTCTGACTCCCTCCTTCCTTTTGCCTCTCCCCTACCACCAAAAGGCTATTATCCCTACTGACATACTCCCCCTATCCGTACGAAACATAGTGATTCTGGATCACTTCCACACTGTTTATCTTCCTACTCTGACTCCCCTCCGACCACCCCTCTGGCCGCTTCTCCAAAAACATTACCCACCACCTCTGCATGACAACATGACACCTCCAAGCACCGATCCTCCTATCCAAACTATGCCGCCCACCCTTCCTCCACCACCCACAATGGAAAAACAACACCGACCATTGAAATTCGCAACCTCTCATCAATCCACCCCATCCTAGTTGTTGACACCTGAATTCTAGCCACATCTAATCTTCTTGCCATTACAGTGTCCTCATCAGCCCAACATCTTAAAAAAAGGTTCATCCCAAATGTGTAAAAGGATTCCAAAGATTCTGAGCCAAACTCTTCTGCTCTTAGCCACCAATGGAGGAACCCTTCTCTTCACTTCTTTGAAAGTAGCTGTTGGATATTTGTATGTTGGCTTCACTTTTGCCTAAAACAAATATTCACTTCAAATGTGGAACACAATGTTCCAACATCCAGACCTGGTATGTATGTTCATGTGCCTTGATTTACGCACACATTTTCTATTTAAGGAATCCTTTATTCTTGTTGGTCAAGCTGCGTGTTTTTATGAGAAGATCAGAATAGATGTGATTTCCTAAGGGAATGGTTATGACTTAGGAAAGTGTTTTTAAGGAGATGATAATGTGACTTTTAATGAGCCTACTTTTTAGGAATTTCCTTATCCGGCCATGTTGATTGAGCAATGAGTCACTGGTTTGATCTGAAGCATGATTGAAGGGATGACCCGCTTTGCTTCAGTATATAAAGGAGGCTGCAAGACCTGAAGAATTATTCGGTTTTGAGTCTTTTGATTGTGAGCCTTTCGTGTATCATCTTGATGCATGTTTAGGACTGTACTTTAAGTTGTAAATTGTGCACTACTCCGAATCTTTTAAGCAATGAGCTAGGTAGACTGTGAACTGCATCTAAGCTTTTAAGCAAGGTTGCAAGTTGTTATTTTTGTGGGTAACCTCATTTTATTTGAGTCTGTAATTTGGAAATCACAGAGGCTGTGATCTGTTGTAAGGGAGTGAGATGAGATCTCAGATCTAGGAGTTCCTAGGTTGAAGTCTAGACGGTAGGTCCTAGGTCATATAGTGCAAACGTGGTTTGCTGAGAGCTATTGAATAAGGATTACACTAGTGGATTTCCTTCCTGGCTTGGTAGCCCCCAGATGTAGGTGACGTTGCACCGAACTGGGTTAACAATTCTCTTGTGCCTTTTATTTTCCTGTCTTTTATTTTGTTGTTTTATTTATGTCCACTACTGGCACGATGTTCTAAACATCTCATTCAACATCTGTAATCTGTGTTTGGTGTTGGAACATCTCTAAGAACATTCTGTTGCTAGCCAGCCAAAATTTCAATTGGTATCAGAGCAGGCACCCTTCCTGTTTTAGGGTGAGATCCAGAGAAGATACTTTCTGGCATAATGGACAAGGCAGGAGGATTTGTTAACAGACCACCTTTGTTGGATGGCTCCAACTATGATCATTGGAAATCACGCATGAGTGCTTTCTTAAAATCCATTGATAACAAGACATAGAAGGCAGTTCTGAAGGGTTGGGAGCATCCTGTGACTCTTGATAAAGATGGCAACAAGACAGCTGTTCTAAAACCAGAAGAAGAATGGATTACAATTGAAGATTCATTATCTCTTGCATACTCTAGAGCCTTGAATACCATTTTCAATGGTGTTGACAAGAACATGTTCAATTTGATCAAGCAATGCACCGTGGCTAAGGATGCTTGGGAAATTCTCAAAACTGCTCATGAAGGTACATCTAAAGTAAAAAGTTTAAGACTTCAACTTCTTACCACAGAATTTGAAAATCTAAAGATGATGGAGGATGAGAACATACATGATTATTACTTGAACATTCTTGATATTGCAAATTCTTTTGACTCACTTGGAGAGAAAATTTCTGATGAAAAGCTCATAAGAAAGATTCTCAAATCTCTACCTAAGAGATTTGATATGAAGGTGATTATGATTGAAGAAGCACAAGACATCTCCAGTATGAAGGTTAATGAGCTAATAGGATCACTTCAAACTTTTGAATTAGCTAATGGTTTTAAGAAGAAAAACATAGCTTTCATTTCTAACACCGATAAGGAAGTTCAATGTTCTGAATGTGAAGGATATGGTCATATAAAAACGGAGTGTGCTACTTTTCTCAAAAAACAAAAGAAAGGTTTGACTGCTGCTTGGTCAGATGAAGATATTTCAGAAAGATTTAATGAAGGTAAGTTCACTAAGAAGGTGACTGCTTTTACTGGTAGAGTCTTTTCTGATACTGAGTCAAGTGATGAAGAATTGGCTTACGATGACTTAGCCACTTCTTATAAGGATTTGAATGCTAGAAGTGTAGAAATATGCAAAATGTTAGGGGAACAAAAGAAGATCAATAGTGAGCTGTGTTTTATCTTGGTTTTCGGGTGTCAAACATTGATTACGTTTGAACCTTTTTAACCGGTGATATCTTATTTTTTCTTGGGAAGGGAAAAAGTAAGCAAAACCCTTGAGAATCGAGGTCCGGGAGTTGTTTTCGCTACGGGAAGGTGTTAGGCACCCATAACGACTATAGTATCCTATAGGAACCGTCTTTACTTTCTACGCGCGCGCTTTGTTTTTAAATGCTATTTGGAAAATGATATTTACACCTAAGAGTTTACTAAGTCAAGAATTGGAGGGAGAAGAAGATATTTGAATTTTTATTTTATTTGAATTGAAGGAATTTTGATTCCTTGCCTACGTACCCGTTTAAGGGATCAAATCCACCGTAGTTCTTTTCCAAAAATGTTTTCGTTTTTGTTGGTTGATTTTAATTTTGAAAATTGGAATTTTGAAGAATGGAGATTGAGAGGCTTCATGAGCATTGAGATTTAAGAAAAAGTGGGGTTTGATTAGTGATTTGCAAAAGAAAGTCAAAGTGTGATTAAAGTTCATTGGAATTTGATTAAGAAAATAAAAGGGAAAATTACAATGGGATTTTGATCCCAAGGTTTATTTAGAAAATGATTTGAGTGATGTTGTTTTATCTTTTTTGGAAAATTGATTTTTCTAAGTATAAAGCCTAAACATTCATCTAAACATACAATCCTAAACATACATCTAAACATGCATATTCTAGCTATATACCTAAAGTGAGGTGTGTGCATGTGTCGGTGCTTGTGTCGGTGTACATCATTAGAGTCCATTGTCCTTTACATCATTGGCCTAGATACATTCTATGGTCTTGCGAGAAATTTAAAGGCATAGGAAAAATATTACAAAATTCCTAGGTCTTTACATTCTAATTTTTGCATGAACTTTAAAGTGTAGAAAAATAAAAGGATGAAGATGTGAGATGGGAGATGAAATGCTCATGATGTATGAAATTCAATAGAGGAAATTGTTAGTAATATAAGGCACAAAATGATAGAAGAAATAGGCAAGAAAATATTAAGCAAACCAATGAGAATTAGCACTAAAAAGTGGCAAAGACATGCCCAAAATCTACCATGACATGAAAGCAAGATCATGACCTATAATTTTCATATCCTTTGCAAATTTCCAAAGGGTTTTATTTCAGCATATGACATGAAAATTACAAGGCCACATCAAGCTTCCAAAGTTTTGGCATATTTTAGACCTATTTGGCACTAATTTTGCACATAGCAATATTCAAACAATTCACAACACAAGAAAGTAATATCACACATCACAAACAGCACCAAATATTCCAGATCAACAACAAACAATGCCTCAAAATTATTCTTCAAGCACCAATTATCATGAGCCAAGATATTGGAATTAAAATGTGAAAAAAGACTTCACAAAATATGATAAAAAACAACACAAATCACTCACAATTTCACATGTACTTTTTCCATCAATTTTCAATATGCAAAAGAGTCCAAGAAACAAGTCTTGATCATTCAAAACAAGTGTAAAAGAGATCACAAGGTTTTTACAAGTTTTTAACAAAGTTTCTTAACAAAGAAAATGAAAAAAAAGAATTGAATTAACAAAGAATTATTTTCGTGTATTTTCATCAAGATTAATATGTAAGACATATCAAAATTTAATGAAAATAACAAGAAAATATTGAACAAAATTTTTTAGGAATTTTTTAAAGGATTTTTAGAAAAACAGTGGTGTAAACAGCAAGGCGCAGTGTTTAACTAGCAAGAAAATTGCAAGAAAATGAAATAGACAGACAAAATAAGCCCAGGCCCAGTTCAAGTTGAAAAACGGGTTAGCAGGAGGCCTAGGGATCGTTGGATCGATCCAGTTGGATCAGATCCAAGATCCAACTATCACGAAGGCCTAGGGCGCATGGTAACAGCATAGGTGAGCACGCATAGGAACAGAGTGGAGTATAAAAGAAAATTATGTGAAGAGGACTTCATAAACACCTCACGCTTCTCTCTCTAGGCTATTTCTAGAGAGAGAAGCTCTGCAACACATTAGGACAGGCCTCGCCGGAGACAGGTGAGGAAGATGACCGGAAAACACTCCGGTGCGGTGGTCGGCCGTAGCGCCGCTGCACCGGAGTATATTTTTTGCCTTTTTTTCGAAAATTTTCACACGTCTAGCTTGCTCTCCTTCTCCTCGTTACGGATTCATACTTAGATTCCACAGATCAGGCTTCAAATCACCTAGATCTAAAAAAAACTTCGAAGAACCAAAACGAAAAAACGAAAGCAGAGAGAGACGATGTTTGTTACCTCGTTTCTGAATACTGAAAGGTTCCAGAATGCTAATCTTCACTGGATTCACGTTTTGCTCCTTCCTTTCCTTCGATTTGTTCTCGGATTCCTCTTCTTTTCACGATCTGGACTTGGCTTCGTGCTTCAATGGCCTTGTATGCATGAATGCTCCTTGATTTCGAACCTGTTGTGGTTGTTGGGTTCGGATTTTGACTGTTAGGGTTTGGGAAATTTGATTTTTGTTGAATTTCGGTTTTGAGGTGATGAATTGTGAAATCAGTGATGAATTGATAATGTTGTGATGTATTTGTGGTGGTTTGCGATGATTTTGTAGTGGTTTGTGATGGTTAGATTCAATGTTCTGGAAAAGTTTGTTGTTGATGTTCTTGGTGTTCTTGATGAATATTCATCAAGTTCATCAAGAACTTTGTGTTTTGATCCAAAAATGCAGAGAGAGAAATGGGAAATTCTGTTTGTGTTGATTTTTGGAAAGTGTGAATTGACTGGACTTTGACTGTGACTGGGCTTATATAGCTGACACATGTGACTGCTGGACCAATAAGCCACTGCCATGTGGCGTAACTAACTCTTGGACAAATGAAAAACTGACACGTGTACTGGACTAATGACTTGGACAATATGGACTAAAATGCAATTTTTAGAATTCTAGGACTTAAAATAAAAATAAAAATAAAATGAATTAAAATTGGTAACCGGAAAATAACGTAAAGTGAAACGATTAAAATTGACAAAACGGACTAAAACGAACCAATGGCTTAAATGAGGTACTTTAAAGTAACCTCTCTCTGCCGAAATTTCGTGTGAAATGACCAAAATGCCCCTGGGGCTAAAACGACTAAAAATGACTCAGATGCAAATTTTAAAATGGATTTTTAACAGGGAATTGAAGCAAGAGTCTATACAGGCAGTATTAAAAGACTCAGAGACAATTTTAAGAGATTAGACAGAGCTTTAATACTTGAAAAGACTAAAATGCCCCTAGGGGCTAAACTGACTCAAAATGACTTCAAATGCAATTTTTGAAATGGATTTTGACATAGAATTTGAAATGAAGACTTATTCAAACCAGTTGAAAAGACTCAAACAATTTTTCAAGGATTGGAAGAAATTTTAACATAGGAAATGACTAAAATGCCCTTTTTCAAGAATTTTGCAAATAACATTGAAATAAAATGCAGAGAAAGATGCAATTGATCAGAGACATATCAAATGACTTGAAATGCAAGAAAAGAAGAATTGGGCTAGTATTTTTAGGTCCAAAATTAGGGTGTAACAAGCTGCATACAGAAAGGAGTAGTCATCTAACAAGGATTTCAGAACTCAATGATGAGGTAACTTCTCTAAACTCACAACTTGAACAGGTCAAGAAGCAAGTTGAATTGATGACAAGTGGTTCCATAATTCTGGAAGAAGTGACTGAAAGTCAAGATAAAAGGAAGGTAAATGGTGTAGGTTTTGACTATAAACCCCTAAATCAAAAGCAGCGCAACAGAAAGTCTGGTTATGCATTAGAAGATCATGGGATAATTAGAAAGGAAGAACAGGTCAAAGGTGTCAAGGTTATTGATTATTCAGGAACAGATGTTGCTGGCAAGACAATGTTGAAACATTCTCAAGGACATCAAAATGACAAAAAGACAACTCGTCCTTGGATCTGTCACCACTGCAAAAGAAAAGGACACATAAGGTCGTACTGTTATAAATTGTATGGATATCCTCAGCCTCATGTTCAAAAAAAGGTCGGTGGTAAGAGTGTTCAAGCTAGGAAAGAATGGAAACCCAAAACTCCTAGTGTAAGTTCTTCTATGACTTCCGCTGTGTCGATTAATGTTCCACCTATTTTTACTAAGTCTAGAAACCCTGTTGAGTCAGTTCCTGTCGTCTATAAGCCCCATTCCATGTCAAAGTTGCATGTTGAACCCCTCAAAAAACCTAATGTCAAACCAAATGTTAAATTATCTGATATGGTTTTTGTTGTTGCTGATAATATTAATGAGGAAAGTGATTTTGTGACCCCATCTAAAACTGCTATTATTGGCCCTCTTAAGGAAAACCTGACCCAACCAGATGTTGCAGCGGATGTTAACACATCCTTAGCTCAACCTGATCACATAAAGTTTGAGTCTGAGTCTGAGTTAGCCTTTGATAATGGAAAGTCCCAAAGTAAGAATATTTCTGATCATGAGGATGGTAATATTATGACTGTTGGTGATGAGAAGGATGGATCAGAAAGTGGTGATCAAAGTGTGTGGAGTTTTCTGATTAGCTTGTCAGAATTTATGGCCTCAAACGGGGAGTAGATGTTTACTTATGTTCGTCTGTAAATTCCTGTGAAGTTTTTCACTAGAAGCAGGTGATTTTATATGTTTGCTTATGCATCATATTGTCTGTTGTTGCTGTTGTGCCTGATGATGTTGAAACATCTCATCTGTCTACTTATGCTTGAAGTTGTTTTCCTACGTATGGTATGCCTTTAAAGTTTTCTTGTAGCATGTCTTGTACTATTGTGGTATACACTCCTGAAGATTTTATGTTGGCATATTTTGTGGCTAAAAAGGGGGAGAAAAATGGTATTATCGTCTCTCTATCTGTCTGTATTTATTATGCAGCTTTATGTATGCATGTTCTCTTGTTGCACTAGGAGTTTGAACATATTTCAGTTTGAGGATTTCTGCCTAGCATGCATATATTCAGGGGGAGTATTAAAAAAAAATTTGTGTGCTCCTTGAGGGGGAGTATTTTTATGTGTCCCTGCATGTTCCTGTGGATGTTGGAACATCCTGCTTGTTTGAGCTACTGAGTATTGTTTTCCTATATTTCTCTAAGTAGCGTGTTGTGACAACTGACTGTCTATTTAGGATGTAACATGAATTTATTTTTCCTTGTACGTCCTCTGCTGCAAGACTCTGATTCTCTATGAAGATACCTACTAGTTCTCTTGTCTGCTTATTTCCATGTGTTAATTGTTGTGTGAAAATATTGGAAGCAGAATCTGAGACCTGTAATATACTTCTTCTATGTCCTGAAGATTATGTGTGATGACTGAAGAACTGTATTTTGGTATCTACTGGAAATCTGAGAATGTGAACCTTTCTTCAAGGTAGATTTTTATTGTGAAGATTGAAGGAAAGGTTGCGTGTGCTATCTCTCTGTTTTAACAGGTTTGGGCTTAATTTGTTTTAGCCAAAAATTTGCCAAAGGGGGAGATTGTTGGATATTTGTATGTTGGCTTCACTTTTGCCTAAAACAAATATTCACTTCAGATGTGGAACACAATGTTCCAACATCCAGACCTGGTCTGTATGTTCATGTGCCTTGATTTACGCACGTGTTTTCTATTTAAGGAATCCTTTATTCTTGTTGGTCAAGCTGCGTGTTTTTATGAGAAGATCAGAACAGATATGATTTCCTAAGGGAATGGTTATGACTTAGGAAAGTGTTTTTAATGAGATGATAATGTGACTTTTAATGAGCCTACTTTCTAGGAGTTTCCTTATCCGACCATGTTGATTGAGCAATGAGTCAAGGTTTGATCTGAAGCATGATTGAAAGGATGACCCGCTTTGCTTCAGTATATAAAGGAGACTGCAAGACGTGAAGAATTATTCAAGACATCATTTTACAAAATAGAGTTTATTTAGGTTTTGAGTCTTTTGATTGTGAGCTTTTCGTGTATCATCTTGATGCATGTTTAGGACTGTTCTTTTAGTTGTAAATTGTGCACTACTCCGAAGCTTTTAAGCAAGGAGCTAGGTAGACTGTGAACTGCATCTAAGCTTTTAAGCAAGGTTGCAAGTTGTTATTTTTGAGGGTAACCTCATTTTATTTGTAATTTGGGAATGACAAAGGTTGTGATCTATTGTAAGGGAGTGAGATGGGATCTCAGATATAGGAGTTCCTAGGTTGAAGTCTAGAAGGGTAGGTCCTAGGTCATATAGTGCAAACGTGGTTTGCTGAGAGCTATTGAATAAGGACTACACTAGTGGATTTCCTTCCTGGCTTGGTAGCCCCCAGATGTAGGTGACGTTGCACCGAACTGGGTTAACAATTCTCTTGTGCCTTTTAATTTCCTGTCTTTTATTTTGTTGTTTTATTTATGTCCACTGCTGGCACGATGTTCTAAACATCTCATTCAACATTTGTAATCTGTGTTTGGTGTTGGAACATCTCGTAGAACATTCTGTTGCTAGCCAGCCAAAATTTCAGTAGCTTTCCACCAAATATCTTTCTCAGCCCTAGCTAGCAAGACAAGTTTGTCACCCATGGAGGTAACTTTGATCATTTGGAACCCTTCTAACTCCAGACTATGTTGAACCACCGCCACCTCCCTAAAAAAGTTCAATTCTCCAACAAAACAAGACTGAAGCTCCTCCAACCGATCAACACTAGATTCCACCACCATAACAGGCCTCACCATCGGATTCCCCTCCAAAGAACAATCAGCCACAACAAGTACATTCCTGAACGACCTACCCTCCTGCACCAAGGAAGTCTCTGGCCGTACCATCTGTTTCGAAGGCTCAGCTCCCTGTTTTTCTTCCCTATCAAACCTAGCTCTGTTCACCTTAAGCCTGCAATCTCCCACCCAAACCTCTTCCAACCTCCTTTCCATCTCCTCCACCTCTGTCACATCCTTAAACCGGTCAAAACCAAATCTCCTTCCCCACCGGTCCAGCTTGTTAGGGATAAACACCTCCCCTAGATTACCAAAACCAGTGAAGGTTTTCCATAGAACCGAGTGTCCCGTACCTTTCGGAAATTGCGTGAAGTAGAAGGATGTCGTGGAGCTGAGCATCTTCTTCAACCTTTGATCCCCCCTATGAGAATCTTCTTCACCGTTGTGAGCCCCTTTCCCTAGGTTTCTCTCTCTCACTTTGTCCCTTGTGGTCCCATTTCCCCCCAGAGTCTCTCTCTCTCTAGATTCTCTCTCATCCTTACCTTTTTTTTTGCAATGACAATGTGGCAAACTAATGTTCGAATCCTGCCTGGGAGATGTGGCTACATTTAAGTACCGAAAATACCTCAAATAAGATTACATCCGGTGGAGGGAACCTATGGAAAACCAAAAATATATGCTGATACATATGTAAATTCACTTTTTCAAAAGCAATCCTTCAATGTACTTTAGATCCTTGAAGGGATCAGTCTCCACCATTATGCGAGGAAGATACCATAAAACAACTAAAAAATGCAATTGTTTTCTGACCTAAAATCTCTTTGTGTTTGTTTTTTTGTTTTTTCTGCTTTGGTGATGTATTTTAATTTGTAGGGATGTAACAATGGAATACTCTAGGCAAGTTCATGTACTAGGGAGCCTTTTATTTGAACTATTATTAGAAGGAATTGGACTCAAGGCTGACGATTTTGAAGGCATGGATTGTGCGAAAGGACACTTCATTCTTAGTCACTATTATCCACCATGTCCTGAGCCTCAACTCACTATGGGCACTACTAGACACTCTGATCATGATTTCCTTACCATTCTGCTTCAAGATCACATTGGTGGGCTCCAAGTTCTTAGCCCTCAGGGGTGGGATGAAGTTTCTCCTGTTCTTAGGTCTTTGGTAGTAAACATTGGAGATCTGCTGCAAGTAAGTACATTTTTTTCTCTAACTACTCAAAGAGTCTTGAGCTGGAATCACTTACTACCTCTGTTTCTTTGGCAATGTTCATATATTTTAAGAAAAGTAGGTAGGAATTAGGATATTTAATGCCCGTTTTGTGTATTAATTTTATTAAATTAACCTATTATATATGGATGTGTGTAACCGTGACTTCTCATCTCCCAAGCACTTAGTAAGTATTAATAAGGGGTATATTTTTTAAAAAATTAATATGTCTAGTAAAATTGATCCTGTAGAACTCTTCCCATGCATCCCCGGGTGTTTCAGTATTTGGCTGATTGCAAATTTAGTTACTTGAATGAAC
Source organism: Medicago sativa (assembly GCF_051527215.1). Taxonomy (NCBI): domain Eukaryota; kingdom Viridiplantae; phylum Streptophyta; class Magnoliopsida; order Fabales; family Fabaceae; genus Medicago; species Medicago sativa. The sequence continues at coordinate 29,820,775 of NC_140755.1, read as the reverse complement.
AGATATTTGGCTGAAAGTGGAATTTTGTTTTGTTTCAATACTGCAGTTAATATCCAACGACAGATTTAAAAGCGCGGCGTATCGTGTGCTGGTAAACCATAATAAATCCCCTAGAGTATCAGTGGCTTGTGTCGCGTCATTTTTCGGACGGTCAAATGCCATTTGATTGGCGTTCGACCGACTATTTTTATTTCACGACTGAACATTTAATTCTTTTCAAAAGAAAGTAGAAAAAGGTTCAAATACCACATTTTTAGGGATTAAGGGTTCAGGGGTTGGTTATATTTAGGGAAGGTGTTAAGCACCCTAAATATTCGTAGTACTCTACGAGAACCTCTTGATTTTATTTAACTTTTGTGCTATAAACTTGCTTGCTTTAAAAAATGAAATTTGCAATGATGAAAGAAAAATAGAGACCTAATTTATCTACATTTTTATTGATTTGGAAGGACGGATGTCCTTTGCCTACGTACCCGTGAGGGATCAAAACCTCGTAATTCGGGATTGAAATTAACATTTGATTTGTTTTTGTGTTTTTTAATAGTTTTTGAAAAAGGTTTTAAAATGAAAAGCCAAATGGCAAATTGGAATTTGTTGGTATTTTTATATTGAAAGAAAGATGACTCAAAGTAGAATTAAATTGATTGATGATTTGATTAAGAAAGAAAATAAAATGAACGATCACTTGATTCAAGATCAAGGTTTGTTTATGAAAATATTTTTTGTGATTTTGATATATTTGCATGTTTTTGTTGTTTTGAATAATGATATGAAAATTATATAAGCAGAATGAGAAAAATAATGTTAAGCTGAAATATGAGGTTATTTTAACACGGACCAGAATATTCTGGAGAATGATTATATAAGCAGAAATATAATATTAACAGTTGATTTAGGACCAGAGCACTCTGGATAAATTTAATTAACAAGGACCAGATTGTTCTGGAGAATAATATAATATTAACAGTTAATTTAGGACCAGAGCACTCTGGATTGAGGTGTGTATTTAATGACAAAATTTAAATATGCATATGATAATAGTGGACAATAGAATGTGATGCAAAAATAAAATAAAAATGCATGAGAATTAAAATAAAAATGCTAAAGAAATTAAAATGCATGAAAGAAATAAAAACATGAGATGCAGGGGAGTGTGAGCAGTATAATGGGGGGTGCAGGAATTAAAAGACTGAAATTGGGCTAAAAAGGGAAGTTGGGGCACGTTGGGCCCTGTTGGGTTTGCGTTTAGACCGGTTCAGTTCAAAAGAACCGAACCGGTTTACTGAGTATATAAAGAGGGAGTCTGGTTTTTTTCCTTCATTTTTCATTTCACTTCTCTCTCTTCCCCTTATTTCTCTCGGTTCCCTCTCTCCCTCTTAAATATTCTTATGAGTTTTCCGGTGGGTTCTAAGAACACCACCGTGATTTCCAGATTCCGGCGGGTGGCTGCCGGCCAGAGGCGACGGCGCCACCGCGCCGAAACAAAAGTTACTCCCCTTTTTTATTTTTTATTTTGTTCTTTCTACTTCTTTTGTTCCCCTAATTCCGATTTTAAACTCAAAATTATCAAACCAAATACAAAACGACCTAGATCTAGAAATTTAAAATTACTACCTCTTTGATTTTTTTGAATGGATCCGGTTTGGATTATGTTGGTTTCGACTTGGTTTGAGGACGTGTTGGATTCGGTTTTGGGTGATGATGCTGATGCGTGTATTGTTGGATTTGATTGTTGGGTTGTATGAATCGGCTTTGTGTTATATGTTGGTACTGGAAAGTTGTGGCTTGTGTTATTTTGTTTTTCTTGCAGGTTTTCTTTTGATTGAAAATAGCTGTGAAAAATGGTTGTTTGTGTGTTGGTTTTTGATGGAAAATTTTTGTCTCTATTTGCTGTGTGCAGGTGTTATTTTTATAGAGCTTGGATAAGACATTGTGTCTGTGAAACAACAGCACAACCTGCTTTGGCTTGGGCTCTAGGGGACATCACAGCCAGTTATGAGTTGATTTAGATATTTTTTGGACTTGGATTTTTTATGGATAAATTTTTTTTTTAAACAAAGGAAGATGCAGCCAGAGAGACTACATCCCCGAAGAAAATATCATTAAGAAAAAAGAGAAAACAAAGATACAAGTGAAAAAAAGAGGGGGGACATAAGAACCAAAAACCCTCCAAACAACTAACAAAGCCTAAAATTAGGAATGCCATTCTTATTCCTAACAAATTCAACATTAACCTGAGAAGGAAGAGTGTTGAACCAAGAATAAGATGGCATAGAAAGACCTAAATTGGCAAGTTGATTTGCACAATGATTGCCTTCTCTATATATATGAGATACATGAAAATTAAACCTAGATAGAATAAACAAGCAGTTGTCCCATCTATTTCTAAGAGCCCAAGGAACTATCTTAGGAGATTTGAAAGCCAGATAAACAAGCATAGAATCTGTTTCCAACCAGAAATTGTGCCAGTTTTTAAAATTTGCTATCTCAATAGCAACCATAGCTGCGACAAGCTCAACAATCAAAGCAGTAGACACTCCAAGAGTAATAGAGAACGCACCAAGAAAGTTTGCATCTGCATTCCTAAAGATCCCCCCACAAGAAGCATTGCATGGATTGCCGTGTGATGCCCCATCTGAATTACACTTGACCCAATTAAAAGAAGGAGGAATCCAAATAACTTCCTTGATAATTTTTTGCTTAGGAGGGTTGATCTTGACATCAAAATGCTTCAGAATCATAAACTTGGCAATAGAGGAACTAGCTGCCAGTTTAGAGTTGTTACCAGAGATGGAGGTTCCAGCAATAATCCAATTGATGGCTGATGTCATTGGGATCTTCTTATCATTGAACCTTTTCTGATTTCTGCAGTGCCAAATAATGTAAAAACAGTGGATGATGGCAGATGTGATCACCAATTTACAATGAGGAGACCAGTTTCTATCTGAAATTCTAATTATTGTTATACCCTAATTTTGGACCTAAAAATACTAACTCAATTCCCCTTTTCTTGCATTATAAGTCATTTGAACTGTCTCTGATCAATTGCATCTTTCTCTGCATTCTATTTCCATGTTATTTGCAAAATTTACACACAAGGGTATTTTAGTCATTTCCTATGTCTAATTTCTCTCAGTCTTTCAAAATTTTGTTTGAGTCCTTTTAAGTAGTTTGAATAAGTCTCTGTTTCATTCTATGTCAAAATCCATTTTAAAAATTGCATTTGAAGTCATTTTGAGTCAGTTTTGCCCCTAGGAGCATTTTAGTCTTTTCATGTGTTAAATCCCTGTTTAAACCCTAAAAATTGTCTCTGAGCCTTTTAATTTTGCTTGTATGAGTCTTTGACTCAATCTCTGTTAAAAATCCATTTTTCAATTGCATCTGAGTCATTTTTAGTCGTTTTCAGCCCCAGGGGCATTTTGGTCATTTCACACGAAATTTCGGCAGAGAGGTACTTTAAAGTACCTCATTTAGGCCATTGGTTCGTTTTAGTCCGTTTTGTCAATTTTAATCGTTTCACTTTACGTTATTTGCCGGTTACCAATTTTAATTCATTTTATTTTATTTTTAAGTCCTAAATTTCTAAAATTTGCATTTTAGTCCTTTGTCCAAGTCATTAGTCCTGTACACGTGTCAGTTTTTCATTTGTCCAAGAGTTAGTTACGCCACATGGCAGTGGCTTATTGGTCCAGCAGTCACATGTGTCAGCTATATAAGCCCAGTCACAGTCAAAGTCCAGTCAATTTCACACTTTCCAAAAAATCAACACAAACAGAATTTCCCATTTCTCTCTCTGCATTTTTGGATCAAAACACAAAGTTCTTGATGAACTTGATGAATATTCATCAAGAACACCAAGAACACTTGTAACAGAATTTTTCCAGAATCACCGCAACAGTCACAAAAACCACCGCAACAGTCACGAATACACCGTAACTATCATCAACATCACCACAAACTCAATTTCGCAAACTGCAGATCAAGATTCATCACCAGACCGATCCAAAATCAGTCTCAAACGCACGAATTCAACTGTTCCCAGCATCAGCACTGAAATCGTACCAACAACCACTCAAACGCACCTGAGCCAGAAAGAAATCGAAGGAAAAGGACGGCACTGTGTTCACGAATCCATAATCAAGAAAAGAGCAGGACCGAAGCGGCCAGCTCACAACAACGTTGAGGACAGCCGTTTCAAACCAAACGAAGCTCAAAGCTCAAAGATCCGTTACGTTTTGGAGCAGAAGAGGTAAATTTTTCTTTCGTCATCTATGAACTAGATCTAGGCTCATACGTGACTTGCTTTAAAAATCTAGCGCCAGATTCGAATAGAGAAGGAGGAGACGACGCTTTTGATATAAGTTTTTAAAAAAAATAATAAAAAAAGCTCCGACGCGGCGGCTCTACGGCCGACCACCGCGTCGGAGCAGCTCCGATCGCCGTCCCCACCTTCTTCTCCGTTCGTCCGTTTGCAGAGCCTCTCTCTCTAGGTTCTTTGTTAGAGAGAGGTTTTCTTTTGGTTATGTGTTGTTCGGTTGTTGTTTGGGTTTTATACCCTGTCTTGATCCAACGCGTGCTCGTCTACGCTACCACCATGCACCTTCGCATGCTGTGGCCTTTGGATCTTGGATCTGATCCAGATGGATCAATCCAACGATCCTTAGGCATCCTGATGACCCGTTCTTCAATCTGGATTGGGCCTGGGCTTGATTTGCCCATTTATATTGTTTTCTGCTTATTTTCTTACTATATGCACACTGAATCTTGCTGTTTACACCACTGTCTTTCTAAAAATCCTTCAAAAAATTCCCAAAATTTTTGTTCAATATTTTCTTGATTATTTTCATTAAATTTTGATGTGTCTTACATATTAATCTTGATGAAAATACATGAAAATAATTCTTTGTTAATTCATTCCTTTTTTTCATTTTTCTTTGAAAAACTTTGTTAAAAACTTGTAAAAACCTCGTGATTTCTTTTACACTTGTTTTGGGTGATTAAGACTTGTTTCTTGTGACCTTTTGCATATTGAAAATTGTTAGGAAAAGTACATGTGAAATTGTGAGTGATTTGTGTTGTTTTTTTATCATATTTTGTGAAGTTTTTTGCACATTTTAATTCCAATATCTTGGCTCATGATAATTGGTGCTTGAAAGAGTATTTTTGAGGCATTATTTGTTGTTGATCCGGAATATTTGGTGCTGTTTATAGTGTATGATGTTACTTTCTTGTGTTGTGAATGGTTTGAATATTACTATGTGCAAAATTAGTGCAAAATAGGTCTAAAGTATGCCAAAATTTTGGAAGCTTGATGTGGCCTTGTAATTTTCATGTCATATGCTGAAATAAAACCCTTTGGAAACTTGCAAAAGATGTGAAAATTATAGGTCATGATCTTGCTTTCATATCATGGTAAATTTTAGGTATGTCTTTGCCACCTTTTAATGCTAATTCTCATTGTGTTGCCTAATATTTTCTTGCCTATCTCTTCTATCATTTTGTGCCTTATATTACTAATCATTTTGTTCATTGTTTCATAAGCATTTCATCCACCATCTTATCTCCTTAGTCTTTATTTCCTTACACTTTAAGTTTCACCAAAATTAGAATGTAATACTTAGGACTTTTTGTAATATTTTACTTCATGCAATTTTTAATTTCTTGGCAAAGAGGCCATAGAATGTATCTAGGGTATGATGTAAAGGACAATGGACTCTAATGATGTACACCGACACAAGCACCGACACATGCACACACACCACTATAGCTAGAATATGCATGTTTAGATGTATGTTTAGGATTGTATGTTTAGATGAATGCCTAGGACTTATACTTAGAAAAAACCAATTTTCCAAACAAATGTGAACAACTTCACTCAAGCATTTTTTCATAATAAACCTTGGGGTCAAAACCCCATTGAATCTTCCTTTTATTTTCTTAATCAAATTTCAACAAATTTTAATCATACTTTGACTTGTTTTTGCAAATAACTAATCAAACCCCACTTTTTTCTAAATCTCATGCCCTTGAGGCCTCTTTCTATTCTTCAAAATCCTATTTTCAAACTTAAAATCAACCAACAAAAACAAAAACATTTTTGAGAGAGAACTACGGTGGATTTGATCCCTTAAACGGGTACGTAGGCAAGGAACAAAATTCCTTCAATTCAAATAAAATAAAAATCCAAAAACATTCTTCTCCCTCCAATTCTTCATTTAGCAAACTTTAGGTGTAAATAACATTTCAAGATAGCATTTAAAAATAAAGCGCGCGCGTAGAAATTAAAGACGGTTCCTATAGGATACTATAGTCGTTATGGGTGCCTAACACCTTCCCGTAGCGAAAACAACTCCCGGACCTCGATTCTCAAGGGTTTTGCTTACTTTTTCCCTTCCCAAGAAAAAATAAGATATCACCGGTTAAAAAGGTTCAAACGTAATCAATGTTTGACACCCGAAAACCAAGATAAAACAGCTGGCGACTTCACTGGGGAGATTCGAGAGTTACGCCTAGTCTTTATTTCCACGATTGCGCTTGTATTTTTACTTGCTTCTTTTACTTGCTTTCCTATGTGAATAAATGTTTAATTTCTTGCAAACGTGTGGGGTGAGAATATCAAAAGTCCTGCACCCGGGCTGAGTGAACTTAGGATTTAGGGGGGATATAATCGACAATTCATTCCGGGGGTTGCCTCGTGTTTTGGATTATGCGATCAATCCCACATAGCTGAGGCATTTTGGGGGTGATGTTGTCGGCGCGTGTTGTCGCGTTTAGGCACTTTACTTCTAATTGTTCTATGACGCTATGAACCGTAGATAACCAAACCCATCCATGGCCATTTTCTAGGATGTAGGGCGGAGGCTAAACCGAGTGTTGTCTCGAGTTTTAGTCGTCACGCGATACTACACTCAAGTTAGACCTTCCGCGGGTAATCTTGGAGCGAGTGTTGTCTCGTGACACCATGATATACGTCGGAGAGGTTGCAGCTTGGGAACCTTTTTAGAACCCGGTTACTATTTCCTAAAGCCCTAGATTCACCGGACACCGTGTCCACCCTTGGCTCCTCGACTTTGAACTTCAACCCACCATGTTTTCTCCGAACTTGAAACATAATCATGCATTCATGCATACATGCATAAACTTTTTCCCATGCATTTATCGGAGGACTTAGACAAGTCATCTTTTGAACATCACGGATGTGAACACCAAGTGATACCATCTCAACTAAACTTCTAGTTTTGCTCAAGATCTTCAGATAAAACTGTGTTTCTCCGTGATGTTTACAACCACTTTGACAGGTCTTCTGACAAAAAAAGAGTCTTTTTGCATTTGCATATCATGCATCATATGCGTCATTCATCGGTCACAAAAAACTTCTCTCGTGCTCATTGCCTCCTGGTTTTGTCCGCCGCAGTCTGAAAAGTGGCTCGTGTTCGCAAAGTCTACCAACCAGATAGAATTCATCAGACAAGATTTCACAAGAGAAGGATGATGGCTAATTTTGAAGAGGAAAATGCTCAGCTCCGTGCCGAACTAGCTGCTATGAAAGAAGACTTGGCTAAGGCTCATGACGCTATGTCCGCTATGATGGCTTCACAAGAACAGCCAGCCACTTCTATTCCAGTCACCGCTGAGGTGATTCCCTCTATCCCACTATCTACTGTGGCTACTGATACTCGTTTTGTTATGCCCAACGGCCGTCCCTATGGCCTCTCAGCTTACTATTCTCCTAATACTGCTGCTGGTGTCTCTGGTTTTGCTGGTCAAGGACAGATTCCTGTGTCTACTGCTATGCCTCAAGTAACCACTGTTGTTACCGACCCTATTGTGCACACTGTGCAACAGGTGATTGATGTTGATACTCCGCGTGGACAAGATCCCGCAATGGAAGCTATGAAGAGACAGTTAAGGGAGTTGGCTGGAGAACTCCGTGAGGTCAAGGCTAGCCGGGGAAACAATGGTGCTCCTGCTAAAGCTCGTGATCTATGCTTGGTATCCCGATTTGAGGTTCCTAAGAAATTCAAAGAGCCAGAATTTGACAAGTACAATGGGACTTCTTGCCCACATAACCATGTTATCCGGTATGTCCGAAAGATGGCTAACTACGCCGACAATGATGCACTGATGATCCACTGCTTTCAGAGTAGCTTGACAGATGATGCAGCAGATTGGTACACTAGTCTGAGCAAAGATAACATCCATACCTTTGAGGAACTCGCTGCTGCTTTTGAAGGTCAATATGAGTTCAACACCCGTCTGAGGCCAAACAGGGACTCTCTCAAAGCCCTATCTCAGAAATCAGATGAGACCTTCCGTGAATACGCTCAGAGGTGGAGAGGGGCAGCTGCCCGTGTTTCTCCTCGACTTGATGAGGAAGAATTAACACAGACATTCCTGAAGACTCTGAAGAAGGAATACAAGGAGAGAATGATAGTCTCTGCTCCAAACAACTTCTTTGATATGGTCACAATGGGAACTCGTCTAGAGGAGGCTGTCAGAGAAGGTATTATTGTCCTTGAGAAGGGTGAATCTTCAAACAGTGCACCAAAGAAGTACGGTAACGGTCATCACAAGAGGAAAGAATCTGACGTAGGAATGGTGTCTGGTAACCCATCTGCAGCTGCTACACAATTACCTCTGCCTTATCACTACATGCAATACTCTCAACACCCTTTCTTCCCACCATTTTATCAGCAATATCCTCTACCACCGGGTCAACCACCAATGCCCGTCAATGCTATCCCTCAGCAAACACAACAACAGCCTCCTGCTCAACAACAACAGCAGCAGCAACAGGGTCCCCGACCCAAACCTTCCTTTCCACCAATACCAATGCGGTATGGTGAGCTGCTCCCAACTCTATTGGCTAAGGGACACTGTGTTACTAGACCAGGCAAGCCTCCGCCTAATCCATTGCCTCCCAGGTTCCGTCAGGACCTAACATGTGAATTCCATCAGGGTGCTCAAGGCCATGATGTCGAAGGTTGCTTTGCCCTGAAATATATTGTGAAAGACCTGATAGAAAAGGGACGGTTGACTTTTGAGAATAGTGTTCCTCATGTCCTTGACAATCCGCTTCCAAACCATGCTGCTGTTAACATGATTGAGGCCTTTGAAGGGGTTCCCGTTCCTCAAGAAGATCCCAGGTTGGATGTCCGCAATGTCGTTACTCCCTTGGTGCCATTACATGTCAAACTTTGCCAGGCTTCTTTGTTCAATCATGATCATGCTTCTTGTTCAGAATGTCTTCAAAATCCTATGGGCTGTTGTGTGGTGAGAGATGATATCCAGAGTCTAATGGATGACAAATACTTGATTGTCAGTGATGTATGTGTGATTGAAGGCGTGGAGCCTTGAAGGGCTGGTACTGCTATGGCTTCGCTGAAGGACGCCCAGAAGGCTGTTCAAGCAGGGCAAGCTGCTGGCTGGGGCAAAGTGATCCAGATTCTGGGAAACAAGCGTGAAGAGGGCCTTGGATTCTCCCCAACCTCTGGTGTTTCAACAGGAACTTTCTACAGTGCTGGGTTCATCAATGCTATTGCTGAAGATACTGCTGAGAGTAGTTATGTGCCTACATTTGTTGTACCAGGAGGCACTGTGAGAAATTGGGAGGCCATTGATGTTCCTTTAGTCATGCATGCTTCCATGTAATGTGTCTTGTTGCTCATGTTTTTTTGTTTTCAAAATAACAATCCTTTCGCCCTGCCCAAGGCGAAAGTGATATCATTGTAAGGGCATGTTTGTTTCGGCATTGCCGTTATCAATAAAAGTTGTCGTCTTTCTCACGACTCTTTGTTTTTTACACTTTTTAGTGCCTTTTTCTTGGAAATAATGGTAATGCCAGAAAAAACCAAAACATCTGTATTTTCTTATTAATTTCAAAAATCTGCATGAAAAACTTTTTCTAAAATCATCCCATTCACATTATGCAGATTAAACCATAATAAACCCGTTGAACACAGTGACCCTATGGTTCCTCCAAATTTTGAATTCCCTGTATATGAAGCTGAAGATGAGGAGGATGATGAAGAGATACCGTATGAGATCACTCGACTGCTTGAGCAAGAAAGAAGAGCCATTCAGCCTCACCAGGAAGAAATTGAGCTTATCAACCTGGGTACTGAAGAGAGCAAGCGAGAGATCAAGATTGGTGCAGCACTTGAGCCAGAAGTGAAAAAGAAGATCACTCAGCTTCTCCGTGATTATCCAGATGTCTTTGTATGGTCCTATGAAGATATGCCGGGTCTAGATCCCAAGATTGTGGAACATCGGATACCGACAAGGCCTGAATGTCCTCCTGTCAAACAGAAATTGAGAAGGTCTCGTCCAGACATGGCTCTTAAGATCAAGGCTGAAGTGCAGAAGCAAATTGATGCGGGTTTCCTCATGACAGCTGAATACCCTGAGTGGATTGCCAACATCGTACCAGTACCAAAGAAAGATGGGAAAGTTCGAATGTGTGTTGATTACAGAGATCTGAATAAAGCCAGTCCGAAAGATAACTTCCCATTGCCTCATATTGATGTGCTTGTTGACAGTACTGCTCAATCCAAAGTGTTCTCTTTTATGGATGGTTTCTCCGGTTATAACCAGATACGGATGTCACCTGAAGATAGAGAAAAGACGTCCTTCATCACTCCGTGGGGAACGTTCTGTTATAAAGTGATGCCGTTTGGCTTGATAAATGCTGGTGCTACCTATCAAAGGGGTATGACCACTCTGTTTCATGATATGAGTCACAAAGAGATTGAAGTATATGTCGATGATATGATTGTGAAGTCAAATGATGAAGAGCAGCATGTTGTGTATTTGAAAAAGATGTTTGAAAGACTGAGAAAGTACAAGCTGCGTTTGAATCTTAATAAGTGCACATTTGGTGTAAGATCTGGAAAGTTGCTAGGCTTCATTGTCAGCCAGAGAGGCATTGAAGTTGATCCCGACAAAGTCCGAGCCATCAGAGAGATGCCGGCCCCTCAAACTGAAAAGCAAGTCAGAGGTTTCCTCGGACGTCTGAATTACATTTCGAGATTCATATCTCACATGACTACTACCTGTGGTCCCATTTTCAAATTGCTCAGAAAGAATCAGCCTATTGTATGGAATGATGAATGTCAGGAAGCTTTTGAGAGCATCAAAGAATACCTGTTGGAACCACCTATCCTTGTCCCGCCAGTGGAAGGAAGGCCTTTGATTATGTATCTGTCAGTGTTGGATGATTCAGTGGGCTGTGTTCTCGGTCAGCAAGATGAGACTGGTAAGAAAGAGCATGCCATCTACTATCTGAGCAAGAAATTCACCGACTGCGAGACTCGGTATACGATGCTTGAAAAGACTTGTTGTGCTTTAGCCTGGGCTGCCAAACGCCTGCGTCATTATATGGTGAATCATACAACTTGGTTGATATCCCGAATGGATCCAATCAAGTACATCTTTGAAAAGCCTGCTGTTACTGGAAAGATTGCGCGTTGGCAAATGTTGTTGTCTGAATATGATATTGTGTACAAAGCTCAGAAAGCAATCAAAGGAAGTGTCCTTGCTGAGCATCTTGCTTGTCAACCTCTTGATGATTACCAGCCAATTAAGTTTGATTTCCCTGATGAAGAGATCATGTATTTGAAAGCGAAAGACTGTGAAGAACCACTGATCAATGAAGGGCCGGACCCCAATAGCAAGTGGGGATTGGTGTTTGATGGTGCTGTCCATGCTTATGGTAAAGGAATCGGAGCCATCATTGTAACTCCGCAGGGGCACCACATTCCTTTCACTGCACGAATAACTTTTGAATGCACGAACAACATAGCTGAATATGAAGCATGCATCTTGGGCATTGAAGAAGCCCTTGATCTGAGAATTAAGCACCTTGACATTTATGGGGATTCTGCACTTGTTATTAATCAGATAAAGGGTGAATGGGAGACTCATCATGAGAAGCTGATCCCGTACCGTGACTATGCAAGACGTCTGTTGACATATTTTACCAAGGTTGAGCTGCACCACATACCTCGGGATGAAAATCAGATGGCTGATGCTCTCGCTACTTTGTCTTCCATGTTTCGTGTCAATCACTGGAATGACGTGCCTGTAATCAAAGTACAGCGTCTTGATAGGCCTGCTCATGTGTTTACTATTGAAAATATGCCAGATCAAGCTGACAAAGATGTGAATGATAAGAAGCCTTGGTATTACAACATCAAACTCTTCTTGCAGAATCGTGAATATCCACCTGGTGCTTCCAACAGGGATAAAAAGACTTTGAGACGATGGGCTAGCAAATTCCTTCTGGACGGAGAAATCCTATACAAGAGGAACTATGACATGGTTTTGTTGAGATGTGTTGATAAACAAGAAGCTGAGAAGTTGATGCATGATGTGCATGATGGTACTTTTGGGACCCACGCTTCGGGCCACACTATGTCAAGGAAACTGTTAAGAGCCGGCTATTACTGGATAACTATGGAACGTGATTGCCACAAACATGCTAAGAGATGCCACAAATGTCAAATTTATGCTGACAAGATCCATGTGCCTCCACATGCCCTCAATGTTATCTCTTCCCCATGGCCTTTCTCTATGTGGGGCATTGACATGATCGGAAGAATTGAACCAAAAGCTTCCAATGGACATCATTTCATTCTAGTGGCAATTGACTACTTCACCAAGTGGGTTGAAGCTGCTTCCTATGCAAATGTGACCAAACAAGTGGTTGTCAAGTTTATCAAGAATAACATCATCTGTCGATATGGTGTTCCCAACAAGATCATCACTGACAATGGTTCCAATCTGAATAATAGCATGATGCAAGCTTTATGTGAAGAATTCAAAATTGAACATCACAACTCTTCTCCTTATAGACCTCAGATGAATGGTGCAGTTGAGGCCGCTAACAAGAACATCAAGAAGATTGTTCAGAAGATGGTCACTACTTACAAAGACTGGCATGAAATGCTACCGTTTGCCTTGCATGGTTATCGCACTACAGTGCGCAGTTCAACCGGGGCAACTCCTTTCTCTTTGGTATATGGTATGGAAGCAGTTCTCCCTCTGGAAGTGGAGATTCCATCCCTTCGAGTAATCATGGAAGCAAAACTAACTGAGGCTGAATGGTGTCAAAGTCGGTATGACCAATTGAATTTGATTGAAGAGAAACGTATGGATGCTATGGCTCATGGACAGTTGTACCAAGTGCGAATGAAGAATGCTTTTGACAAGAAAGTCCGACCTCGAGAATTCAAGGAAGGCGAACTTGTTTTGAAAAGAAGGATAAGTCAGCAACCCGACCCAAGGGGCAAGTGGACACCTAACTATGAAGGACCTTATGTTGTCAAAAAGGCTTTCTCTGGTGGTGCTTTGATTCTTACACACATGGATGGTGTTGAACTCCCAAATCCTGTTAATGCCGATATAGTCAAGAAATACTTTGTCTAGAAAGAAAAGAACAGCGTGGTAGGTCGAAAACCCGAAAGGGCGGCCTAGGCAAAAATGCGCTTCCCGGTGGGTCGAAAACCTGAAAGGGCGATCCAGGCAAAAGTTACGGACAAAAAAAAAATGAATATGAAAGAGCTCGCTGAGATTGTACGCAACTCAGGCAAGAATGAGCACCTCGATGAGCCGAAAACCCGAAAGGGCGGTTCATGCAAAAATGAGGTTGACAATAAAAGACAAGTAACTATATCTGGCAAATCACCATCACCCCTTGGGGCATCTGCAACTGTCAATGATTTTCTTCATCAGAAGCTTCTGTACTTGTGAATTCAGAATTTCTATGAAATGCAGCGGTCATCGTGTTCAATGTATCAGCAACCAATAAAATTACCATTTTCCAAGCTTTGTAAATCCGTGAAGTCATGCCTTTGGCTGATTTTCACTCTCCTACCTCAATTTGAGCCTTTCTATTGTTTGAAACTCTATTTTTCTTTCTACTTTCAATGCTATATACAAAACATTTTTCTTTCTATTTGATAATGTTAATGTCTGAAACAAACATTTTTGAAAATTAAAACATCATTTCCTGTTTATTTTGAAAACAAACCTGAGCAACAGGGTACATTTCAATGAAACATGCATGAATGAATGAATGTCAATGTCTATTTCAATACATGTTACAAGCAGGTTACTCTCCAGGATGATCTGTGGTCAATGGCAAGAATGAAAAAACAGAATGAAAATGAAAAACAAAAAATGCAAATAAAAAGCTCGCTAAGCTGAAAACCCGAGAGGGCGGCTTAGGCAAAAATGAGCACCCCGCTGATTGACAACCTGTGAAGGCAATTCAGGCAAAAATGGGGCAATGAAAAGAATTTATTCCCCGGTGAATCGAAAACCCGAAAGGGCGGTTCAGACAAAAGTGGGGTTTGAAAATGAAAAATGAAAAGAAAATTGAAAAGCATTGACCACAGATGCGAACATCCAATGTTTACCCAGCACTGACACGCCTAGCAACGGCGACCTGTATCCAAGAACCTCCCAAGGGTCCGTCCTCTACAAGTTTTATTGCCCTCAGCCATGGTTTTGATACGTCTCTCAAACGACGGTCTCTCCAAAGAGGTTTTCCCCCTGTGAATATGCCGCAGCACGAGCCACTACGTGCCCAATCTTCCAATGTTTTGTCTATCTCTGCGAAGCTTCTCTGTCAAATAACAAGCCAATCATGCATTTCAAGCATTCATACATGCATAACCATGCATTTTATGTGCTCATACATCCAATAATCTTGCTATACCATACATACACGTTGTATATCCAACTGTCAACTGTCAAATTCAATTTCAATCACAATTCCAATTCCAAACTGTCAAATTCAATTCAATTTCAACTGTCAAATTCGACGCAATCTCAATTTTCCAAATTCCAAATCATGTCAACTGTCAAATTCGAAGCAATCTCAAATTCAATTTCAATTCAATGTCAATTCGAAGCAATTTCCAATCTCCAATTTCAATTCCAATTTCAATGTCAATCTCCAATTTCAATTTCGATGTCAATGTCAATGTCAATGTCAATGTCAATGTCAATATCCAATGTCAATGTCAATTTTCAATCCAATTTCAATCCAATTTCAATGTCAATTGCAACCCTCCAATCCAATGTCAATGTCTATGTCTCAATCCAATTCCAATTTCCAATGTCTTTTTCAATTTCAACTCTCAATCCAATGTCTATGTCTATGTCTCTGCTCAATCTCAATCCTCAACCCCTCTTTCAATGTCAACTTTCAAATCAATTTTCTCTCAATTTGTTTTTGGGCCAACAAAAATGGTCATGTCTGTTTTCAAATCAAGTCAATGACAATTTACCATCAATCGGTATTTTGTTAAACCAGACTTTCAACTTGTATCTTGTTACTGGTCAAGTGCCAGGTTCGATCCAAAAAAGAACCACTTGTACCTGCTCATATACCTATGCTTCCGGACAAACGGCAAGTTTGATTTGAAGAACAGTTTGTACCCAGCTCATGCTCTGTTATCAGTCAGACAGCAAGTTCAATCTGAAGAACAGTTTGTACCCAGCTTATGCTTTGTTATCGGTCAAACGACAAGTTCGATCTAAGAGAACAGTCTGCACCTTCCCACATGATGTGGTGATAATCTAACAAGCAAGTTCGATCCAAAGACACAGCTTGTATCAACCCTTTTGTCTATGTCTCCAGCCAAACAGCCAGTTCAATCCAAAAGAACAGTTTGTGTCTGTCTAACCGTTTGTATCTTCAACCAAGTGTCAAGTTCGATCCAAAGAACAACTTGCATCTGCCTATATGTCTATGTTTTCGGTCAAGTGCCAAGTTCAAACCCAAGAACAGCTTGCACCTATCTCTTGTTTTGTATTCCTTGGTCAAGTGGCTAGTTCGACCCAAAGAACAACTTGTACCTTATTCTCTATCCCTGGTTTGTCTACCCTGTCAGTGTCTATCTGAATCCCCAGTAACATGATAGGTTCCATAGACTCCAGTTAGTTGTCTTGCATTCATAATCAAAGTATTGCATGGCATTCATAATTTTGAAAATCTGAAAGCGTATTTTTACGTCCAAAAACAGTGCAAATGTTAATATTTAAGTATCTTCGTCCCGTCAACTCTAAGACTTCGTCTCTTGACTCTCCGGACAAAGAAACTTAAATAGGGGCAGCTGTTATACCCTAATTTTGGACCTAAAAATACTAACTCAATTCCCCTTTTCTTGCATTATAAGTCATTTGAACTGTCTCTGATCAATTGCATCTTTCTCTGCATTCTATTTCCATGTTATTTGCAAAATTTACACACAAGGGTATTTTAGTCATTTCCTATGTCTAATTTCTCTCAGTCTTTCAAAATTTTGTTTGAGTCCTTTTAAGTAGTTAGAATAAGTCTCTGTTTCATTCTATGTCAAAATCCATTTTAAAAATTGCATTTGAAGTCATTTTGAGTCAGTTTTGCCCCTAGGGGCATTTTAGTCTTTTCATGTGTTAAATCCCTGTTTAAACCCTAAAAATTGTCTCTGAGCCTTTTAATTTTGCTTGTATGAGTCTTTGACTCAATCTCTGTTAAAAATCCATTTTTCAATTGCATCTGAGTCATTTTTAGTCGTTTTCAGCCCCAGGGGCATTTTGGTCATTTCACACGAAATTTCGGCAGAGAGGTACTTTAAAGTACCTCATTTAGGCCATTGGTTCGTTTTAGTCCGTTTTGTCAATTTTAATCGTTTCACTTTACGTTATTTGCCGGTTACCAATTTTAATTCATTTTATTTTATTTTTAAGTCCTAAATTTCTAAAATTTGCATTTTAGTCCTTTGTCCAAGTCATTAGTCCTGTACACGTGTCAGTTTTTCATTTGTCCAAGAGTTAGTTACGCCACATGGCAGTGGCTTATTGGTCCAGCAGTCACATGTGTCAGCTATATAAGCCCAGTCACAGTCAAAGTCCAGTCAATTTCACACTTTCCAAAAAATCAACACAAACAGAATTTCCCATTTCTCTCTCTGCATTTTTGGATCAAAACACAAAGTTCTTGATGAACTTGATGAATATTCATCAAGAACACCAAGAACACTTGTAACAGAATTTTTCCAGAATCACCGCAACAGTCACAAAAACCACCGCAACAGTCACGAATACACCGTAACTATCATCAACATCACCACAAACTCAATTTCGCAAACTGCAGATCAAGATTCATCACCAGCATCAGCACTGAAATCGTACCAACAACCACTCAAACGCACCTGAGCCAGAAAGAAATCGAAGGAAAAGGACGGCACTGTGTTCACGAATCCATAATCAAGAAAAGAGCAGGACCGAAGCGGCCAGCTCACAACAACGTTGAGGACAGCCGTTTCAAACCAAACGAAGCTCAAAGCTCAAAGATCCGTTACGTTTTGGAGCAGAAGAGGTAAATTTTTCTTTCGTCATCTATGAACTAGATCTAGGCTCATACGTGACTTGCTTTAAAAATCTAGCGCCAGATTCGAATAGAGAAGGAGGAGACGACGCTTTTGATATAAGTTTTTAAAAAAAATAATAAAAAAAGCTCCGACGCGGCGGCTCTACGGCCGACCACCGCGTCGGAGCAGCTCCGATCGCCGTCCCCACCTTCTTCTCCGTTCGTCCGTTTGCAGAGCCTCTCTCTCTAGGTTCTTTGTTAGAGAGAGGTTTTCTTTTGGTTATGTGTTGTTCGGTTGTTGTTTGGGTTTTATACCCTGTCTTGATCCAACGCGTGCTCGTCTACGCTACCACCATGCACCTTCGCATGCTGTGGCCTTTGGATCTTGGATCTGATCCAGATGGATCAATCCAACGATCCTTAGGCATCCTGATGACCCGTTCTTCAATCTGGATTGGGCCTGGGCTTGATTTGCCCATTTATATTGTTTTCTGCTTATTTTCT
The DNA here is from genome assembly GCF_051527215.1 of Medicago sativa. Taxonomy (NCBI): domain Eukaryota; kingdom Viridiplantae; phylum Streptophyta; class Magnoliopsida; order Fabales; family Fabaceae; genus Medicago; species Medicago sativa. The sequence goes on along the minus strand of NC_140755.1, from coordinate 29,802,915 downwards.
TACTATATGCACACTGAATCTTGCTGTTTACACCACTGTCTTTCTAAAAATCCTTCAAAAAATTCCCAAAATTTTTGTTCAATATTTTCTTGATTATTTTCATTAAATTTTGATGTGTCTTACATATTAATCTTGATGAAAATACATGAAAATAATTCTTTGTTAATTCATTCCTTTTTTTCATTTTTCTTTGAAAAACTTTGTTAAAAACTTGTAAAAACCTCGTGATTTCTTTTACACTTGTTTTGGGTGATTAAGACTTGTTTCTTGTGACCTTTTGCATATTGAAAATTGTTAGGAAAAGTACATGTGAAATTGTGAGTGATTTGTGTTGTTTTTTTATCATATTTTGTGAAGTTTTTTGCACATTTTAATTCCAATATCTTGGCTCATGATAATTGGTGCTTGAAAGAGTATTTTTGAGGCATTATTTGTTGTTGATCCGGAATATTTGGTGCTGTTTATAGTGTATGATGTTACTTTCTTGTGTTGTGAATGGTTTGAATATTACTATGTGCAAAATTAGTGCAAAATAGGTCTAAAGTATGCCAAAATTTTGGAAGCTTGATGTGGCCTTGTAATTTTCATGTCATATGCTGAAATAAAACCCTTTGGAAACTTGCAAAAGATGTGAAAATTATAGGTCATGATCTTGCTTTCATATCATGGTAAATTTTAGGTATGTCTTTGCCACCTTTTAATGCTAATTCTCATTGTGTTGCCTAATATTTTCTTGCCTATCTCTTCTATCATTTTGTGCCTTATATTACTAATCATTTTGTTCATTGTTTCATAAGCATTTCATCCACCATCTTATCTCCTTAGTCTTTATTTCCTTACACTTTAAGTTTCACCAAAATTAGAATGTAATACTTAGGACTTTTTGTAATATTTTACTTCATGCAATTTTTAATTTCTTGGCAAAGAGGCCATAGAATGTATCTAGGGTATGATGTAAAGGACAATGGACTCTAATGATGTACACCGACACAAGCACCGACACATGCACACACACCACTATAGCTAGAATATGCATGTTTAGATGTATGTTTAGGATTGTATGTTTAGATGAATGCCTAGGACTTATACTTAGAAAAAACCAATTTTCCAAACAAATGTGAACAACTTCACTCAAGCATTTTTTCATAATAAACCTTGGGGTCAAAACCCCATTGAATCTTCCTTTTATTTTCTTAATCAAATTTCAACAAATTTTAATCATACTTTGACTTGTTTTTGCAAATAACTAATCAAACCCCACTTTTTTCTAAATCTCATGCCCTTGAGGCCTCTTTCTATTCTTCAAAATCCTATTTTCAAACTTAAAATCAACCAACAAAAACAAAAACATTTTTGAGAGAGAACTACGGTGGATTTGATCCCTTAAACGGGTACGTAGGCAAGGAACAAAATTCCTTCAATTCAAATAAAATAAAAATCCAAAAACATTCTTCTCCCTCCAATTCTTCATTTAGCAAACTTTAGGTGTAAATAACATTTCAAGATAGCATTTAAAAATAAAGCGCGCGCGTAGAAATTAAAGACGGTTCCTATAGGATACTATAGTCGTTATGGGTGCCTAACACCTTCCCGTAGCGAAAACAACTCCCGGACCTCGATTCTCAAGGGTTTTGCTTACTTTTTCCCTTCCCAAGAAAAAATAAGATATCACCGGTTAAAAAGGTTCAAACGTAATCAATGTTTGACACCCGAAAACCAAGATAAAACAATTATGTCTAAAAAAGAGTGAAAGTTAAAGTGCAAGTTTAGCATAGAGACAAACCAAGACCAAATATGCATTGCAAAAGGACATTCAATAAACAAGTGTTGAGAAGTCTCTTGTGCAGCATTACAAAGGCTACAGCTGGAGGGAAGGTGACTCTCAAAGCAAGATTGTCATCTGTGGGAAGTTTATTATGAAACAGCCTCCATACCCTAAAGGATTTGGAAGGAGGAATAGCAATGTGCCAAATAGATTTGGCCCAACTGATGTTTTGTGGTTGAGATGAGGTATGAAAAAGGTAAGCATCTTTAAAAGTTAGGCTGCCATCATGAGAGTTTTTCCAAATCAGTCTATCCTCTTTTGGAATGATGGGAATGATAGTTGCAGAAAGTTTTTGTTGCAGGGTAGGGTAAGCAGATAAGAAGGCTTGAGGGACATACCAGTTGGAATCTTTGATATAGGTTGCAAGGTTAGATTTGAGGAGATGGTGAAGGTTTAAGGGAATGTTAAAAGCAGTGGTTAAAGGGTCACCACACCATGAATCAGTCCAAAATTTAATAGATTGACCATCACCAATTTTCCAAGTAACATTTTCCATCACAGTATTAAACTTATGCTTGGCACTACTCCAAACTGATGAAGAAATGTGATGTTTTACAGTCAAGTTACCTCTATGAACTCTACTTCTGATAAGTTGGGCCCACTGTAGGTCAGAATGCAGAATATCCCAGCAGTTCTTAAGGTTGCCAGCCTCATTAATATCAGAGAGATTTCTAATACCAAGACTTCCCTCTTTGATAGGTTTGCAAATTTTGTGCCAAGCAACAGTAACTAGCTTTCTTTGGTTTAGGTCTCCACTCCAAATGAAGTATCTCATCCATTTTTCCATATCTTTTAACAATTTGACTGGCCATGAATAGATTGAAAGACAGTGAAGGAGCATGCTTTGAACTACACTTTTCACTAATTGCACTCTACCAGAGATAGATAGAAGAGAAGCTTTCCAAGGTAAGAGCTTACTTTTGACTTTATCTGCAAGTGGTTGAATTTTGGCTTGCCTCTAAAAATTGGAACACCTAGATATCTGAAAGGGAGAGTTCCAATTTGGAAACCAATATGATTAGCAATCGGATTCAGTCTAGATTGTGGAATGGAACCAGCATAAATGGAGGATTTTTGAGGATTTACCATCTGACCAGAGGTTTCAGCATATCTTAAGAAGACATTTTTTAGGACATTGATGTTAGAAGAAGTACCTTTGCAAAACAACATCATATCATCAGCATACAAGATGTGAGATGGAATATGAAGATCTCTAGTGCCATGGATGAGCTTAAGCTTGTTCTCCCTAACAAGTTTGGTAAAACTTCTACTTGATAGGGCCAAACCGCAAGTGCACGGCCTATCGAAGTAATAGTAGTAAGTAAGAGTATCGTTCCGCTAGGGAGTTGTTCAACTTAATTAACTTTTAGTGAATGATTAGAGGAGAGAAAGTTAGAAAAAGGGAGTTTTATTGCTGAAGGTAAAAACAATAATAATAAAAGGCCTCGGGATCATTGGTTCATCATAATGACAAATCCTTCACTAGACAAGACCTAAACATCTAATTTCATGGTTTACACACTAATTTCTAAAGACCGGTTTCCCTTAGCCCCTCACCTTTCCAATGAAAGTCCGGTGAGAGTTTACTTCTAGCAGCCAAGCCTATTTCGCTGACATGATTACTAGAAGATGCATAGAGGATTGAAACTACTCTTTGTCTCAATAATTGCAAAGACTATTTCACTGTTTTGCAATTATTTTCTAGATTCACTTGTTCCAACATCAAGACTCCGCTCTCGCTTTATGAATTGATGTTTGGGATGATGGATTAACGATTATCAAACCCTCCACTTTCGCTTCCACAATTTGATAATTGTTAATCCACGTTAAGACGGTGAATCTAGATTAGAAATTAGGGTTACATAGAAATTAGGGTTTAGGCTTGTTTTGTTTAGGATTGAGTCATTAGACTCCCAAACAATCCCAAGACGAAGAAGTCTACTGACTCATGTTCATCGTAGACATGGGGGAAGAAGAGAGAAAAACAGAAATAAATTGCAAAGAAAGTAAAAGGGAAATAAAGACTTTTTATTGAAATAATACTTGAAATAAACAAAGTAAAGGATGGATGTTTATGGTGGAGAGCTACTCTATTTATAGCATTACATCTGACTTAGAAACTAAGCAACTAAAAGGATAAAACGGTAAAGCTGCAACAGGGTAACTTGGGCTTGAAGAAGAGCAGCAAAAGTGGACTCTGGGATCGCGCACGGCCGTGCCACATGTTGGCACGGGCCGTGCCAAGCTTCTGGTAAGGGGAGATTGTATTTTTGCCCCGTATCTTCGTATTCTTGCGCTGTATTTGCTCCAGTCCTCTTTCTTTTGCTCCAAGGCACCTTCCACCGTATATTCATTCCTAAAATAAAATAAAAGACAATTTAAAGTAAAATATTCTAAAAGAAAATAAAATGCAATAAAACAAAATCAAATCTAAAATAAAACTAAACTAAATAAGGCAATAAATTAGACTATCTATGACTCATCAAACTCCCCCACACTTGAATCTTTGCTTGTCCTCAAGCAAAAGGCAATGGACATGGCAGCAACTAAAAGATTATTATGGCAATATTAAGAACATAAGTCTCAAAGAAAGGTTTTGCTTCAAGTACACTAATTACAATTTCAAATACTTCTCATGAACCTATTCTACCCAACATCAAGTCTCAAGTGAGTGTGTGTGTGCAGTCCAACCCTTTTCTTGCTCATGTATAAGACAGATATTATGAGGAACAGGTTCTATCCTTAGTGCTAAAGTAACCGAGAAAAGTCCTTTCTTCATTTCATATAAGAGTGATGGGAATTTAAGTTAAGATTGAATTAATTTAACAATTTAAGCACAAGGGGCTGCAGATGCTTAGGGGCTATCTATCCTCGTAGGAAGTCTTCTCGGATGTAATTGTCCTTTCCCCCTAGATTCAAAATCACCCTAAGCAGTGCTGCAAAATTATTATTTGTTTCATCTCCGCGTAGGAAGTCTTTTTGGATGTAATTGTCCTTTCCCCCTAGCATTGATGAATTTGTTTCACTTTAAGTTCAAATTAGGGAGTCACCACCACAATTAGGAAGTTAGGGATTGTCCTTCCTCCCACATGTTGGTGCCATTCTCCCGCCCCATTACAACTTTTAACAATTCAAGAATATAACAATTAAGAACATTGATTAATTTCCCACACAAACTTATACTACTTTTACTCTTAAGACTTTAAAGGGTCTAAGTTAACACTAAAGATAGAACGTGTTCCTTAAAATACCTATTCATACATTTGCTCAAGGATTGCAACCGGGTGCTTTTCTCATTGGAGAATTTCACAATAAAACATGATATGGGTATAGCAAGAACATAAGAAACACAAGAAACTACTTTTATGTACAAGAAGCAACCTTTAAATTTTTCATGCCATTTTTTTACATTAAAAACAAGCTACTAGTCATGCCTTTTACTATAAAAACAAAACAAAAGAATAAAGTTCAAGGGAGTTTGGACACTACGACTCTAGACACTTTATTAGCCCCCCCCCCCCCCCCCCCCCCCCCACACTTAGGGGAAGCATTGTCATCAATGATTCAAAAGAAAAAGAAATTAAAAGAGAAGAAGAAGTAGAGGAAGAAGAAAAAGTAGTAGAAGAAGAGGAGTAGAGAGAGAAGAAGGGAAGAGAGGAAGAGGAAAGCTCACATGTTATTGAGGTCCATAAGGAGGACCTTGAAGTTGGAGGTGTTGCATCATCCGACGGAGCATCTCATTATTTTCATCATTGACACGGTTGCCCCTTTGAACTTCATTGCGAAGGCCGGAGATCTCAACACCTTGCCTTTGTTGCTCGGTGCTCATCCTCTCGATTTCATTGTGAATCCATGTCCATCTTTGATTTTCATTAAGCTCACCGGCTTCATGGCCATGGTGCCCCTCTTGGTGCAAGTTAGCACCTTCTCCTTCATCATCTTGTTGTTCTAGAACCTGCACATCATCAACATACAACCAATTTTCTTCCACCTCGGTGGTAGTCCGAGGTGGGTTAGGCAATAAAAACATGATTGGCACATTAAGCTTAAGTTGGTAATTGAGTGGTGGACGATGTTTAATGAAATTCATAGCAATGAGGGTTTCCCGGTTAAGCTTATTGTTGCCCTCAATTGGTTTGATCCCCTCATCCTCACTCACACCAAAACACCTAGCTATGTATGTAATGATGCCACCCACCACTATGTCTCCCCTACCGGCTGGTCTAGTAGCTACAAAGTCTAGGTAATCAATCAAATAAAAGCCAGTGTTGATGGGGTGGTTGTAGAGCATTGCCCATAACATGAACAACTCATCGGTTCTAGTGTTTCCTAGCTCGGTTCTACCCCAAATAGTGCAAGCCATGACCCTCTAAAGATACCTAAGTACGGGGTTGTGAATGTTGCTAGCTTTGTTGGCTCTAGGGACATAGTTATCAAGGCCGGTGATACGGTTCCAAAAGGCAGCTGGGTCATAGTTATCCGGTTTTAGACTATCGTCCCAATGATCATGAATATACCCCTCATTGACAAAACCTATGGCTTCACAAAAGTGCTGAAGAGACATAGTATAATCAATGTTCATTAACCGGAAAACAACTCTATGATTAGGGTTATCAAAATTCAACTTATCTTTGGTAAAAACAAGTGAGCTTAAAAATTCATAAGTAAAATTCTCATAACCCCTCATAGGTGTTAGCATATCAGTCCAACCTAGCCTACCCATTAACCTAAAAACATCATCTCTAAACCCTAGCACTTGCAAATCATAGGAATCAGGATATCTAGAGGGATGTAAGGTTTTAGAAGTAAGAATTTTATACATGTCCCTTTGTTTGTTATCTTTGAATTGAATTCCATGATTCTTGACTTGTGTTTGCTTCTTTGGGGGTGCACCTCCTTGAGAACTTGCTGGTTCTTTACCACTTCTTCTTGAAGCCATTGACCTTTGTTTGGATTGTTTTGAAGGTTTAGGGTTTGGGAAGATTTTTGGTGGAGAGGATTGGGTTAGGTTTGGGGTTGATGTTTAAGTAAGGTTTGTGGGTTTAGATGTGAAGATTGGTTAAGGTTTTGTGGTGTTTGGGTTAGGTTTTGAAAGATTAGGGTTTTGGTGAATTATAGGTTTGGATGGTTGAAAGTTGTTTTTGATTGGTGGTTTTTGTTTTGGATGAAGTTTGTGATTGATTGGTGAAAAATGGAGTAGATTGATGAAGATTTGAGTGAGATATGGAGGTTTGAAGGTTTGAAGGTTATGGAGGTTTAGAGAGAAATTTGAAGGTAGAGAGAGGTTTGTAGTTTGAGAATGAATGGAGAAGAAGAGAAAAATTGGGTTTATAAGAGGCTAGAACACGGGCACGGCCGTGCCACCCTTGGCACGGGCCGTGCCAACACTCTGTGGCTCCAAGCCCTTTTTCCTTCAAAAACACTGGCATGGCCGTGCCAGCTCCAGCACGGGCCGTGCCAACACTCTGGTCAGAGGGACTTCAAAATTTTTCATTTTCTTGATTTTTTTCGAATCACACTTGGACAATTACCTACAAAACAACTTGAAACAAAGAAAAACAAAACAAAAGCAATTAAATGCGTGGGTTGCCTCCCACGAAGCGCTCTTTTAATGTCATTAGCTTGACGGTTAGAAAGAGTCCTTAGAATGGATCAAAGATATCATGTTGTGTAGATGGCGCTATAAAACGTTCTTTCACAACATGATCGTTAAGCATGCAACAAGAGTAAAGAGCGGGACCTTTCATAACGTTTTCCAACTCAAATCCTACCATTTTATCACTCACTTGAAACACTATCCTACCAAGTTTAACATCAATGAGAGCTCCTGCAGTTGCGAGGAAAGGTCTACCTAGGATTATAGGGACGTCATCGTCCTCTTCAATGTCAACGACTACAAAATCAGTTGGGATGTATATCCCTTCTATCTTAACGGGTATGTCCTCAACAAATCCTACAAGTTTCATGGTAGAACGATCAGCAATTTTCAATTCCATCTCGGTAGGTTTCAATTCTCCTATCCCTATCCTTTTAAGAAGAGACAAAGGCAGCAAACTAACACTAGCTCCTAAGTCACATAAGGCTTTGTTTATGGTTTCATTCCCAATTTCACATGGTATGGCAAAGCTACCTGGATCTCTAAGCTTAGGGTGTGCTTCTTGAATGATTGCACTAGTTTCCTTGGCCAAGGCTATTGTCTCATTATGCTCTATGGCCCTTTTCTTTGAAAAAATTTCCTTTAAAAACTTGGCATATAGAGGCATCCTAGACAAAGCTTCAGCAAAGGGAAGTTTAATGCAAATCTTCCTAAGTATGTTAACAAATTTTTCAAACTTACCCTCTAGTTTAAGCTTATCAAGATTTAAGGGGGATGGAGTTTTGTTTTCTTCAAGCGGTTTTGCTTCTTCTATCACAATTTTATCACCTAAAGGCTTGACACTTTCTTTCCCAATGTTTTTAACCTTAGCAAAAGTTTCGTTTAACTTACTACCCCCAAAAGATATGACATTAACTTGGGCTTTGGGATTAGCTTCGGTTTGGCCAGGAAAGACTCCCGGTGTTTGGGAAGAGGTAGCCACTTGTTGGGCTATTTGAGCGATTTGTGTTTCAAGCATTTTAGAGTGAGTAGCAATAGAATCAACCTTGGTATTGAGCTTGGAAAGAGAATCATTCAGAAATCTGGTTTGGTTTTTAAGTTCTTGAAGTTGTTTGGTTTGGTTGGCAATAGAGTTTTCCAACAAAATTTCCAAATTGGATTTCTGAGTGAATCTTTGGTTGTTTGCATAACCGGGTGGTGCTACTTGTCCATAGGGATTTTGGTTTTTATAAAAATTTTGATTTTGTCTCATCCCTTGGTTGTATTGAGCATAATTCATTTGCTCAACACCATTAATAGCACTACCTAGTTGGCAATCAACACCAGCATGACCAGTTATACCACATATTTCACAAGAAGGAGTAGAAGCAGAATTGATAGCACTAACATTGAGTTTTTCAAGTTTTTCGGTTAGTGTATCAATTTTAGAAGCAAGGTGGTCATAGTTAGAGACTTCGTACATACCTGCCTCCTTTTTGGAGGATGAAGAACTAGTGGTGGCTCTCTCGTCGGTCCATTTGTAATGATTTTGAGCCATGTCTTCAATCAAGGCATACGCCTCCGTGTAGTTCTTGTTCATAAGTGCTCCACCTGCAGCTGCATCAACAGACATCTTAGTGGTATAAGACAAGACATTATAAAAAGTGTGGACTATAAGCCACTTCTCTAGGCCATGGTGGGGACAAAGTCTTAGCATTTCTTTGAAACGCTCCCACGCATCATAGAGAGATTCCCCATCTTTTTGGTTGAACCGCGTGATTTGGTCTCTAAGTTTAGCGGTTTTAGATGGTGGAAAGAAACGGGCAAGGAATGCTTGCCTCATCTGATCCCATGAAGTAATGGAACCGACTTCGAGGGAATGGAACCAAGAGCTCTATCCCTTAAGGAAAAGGGAAAGAGATGAAGTCTTACGGCTTCTTGGTTCTCCTTCATGGTTCCACTAATTCGTAGGAAAACAGAGATGTGAAGATTGGGATCCTCAGTGGGGGATCCCGAGAATTGGTTTTGCTGCACCAAGTTAAGTAGGGCAGGCTTAATTTCAAAATTGTCATCCTCAACCGTTGGGTACACAATAACAGCTTGTGGCTCAGCCGTAGACGGCGTTGCATACTCTTTGAGAGTGCGATTGGCCATGGCGGTGTAATTTTGTGCCGCTCTCCTTCTTCTATGTAAGAACCTTTCGATCTCGGGTATGAATACCGCTCGATTTCTAGTTCTTCGCATAAAAGGTTGAGAACCCAAGAAGTTAACGATAACAGAAAAATAAAAAGTTAAAAATAAAAAGAAAAGAGAAAGAAGAGAGAATTCTAATCACTAAGAAAAAGCTAATTAAATTAGTTAACTCCCCGGCAACGGCGCCAAAAACTTGATAGGGCCAAACCGCAAGTGCACGGCCTATCGAAGTAATAGTAGTAAGTAAGAGTATCGTTCCGCTAGGGAGTTGTTCAACTTAATTAACTTTTAGTGAATGATTAGAGGAGAGAAAGTTAGAAAAAGGGAGTTTTATTGCTGAAGGTAAAAACAATAATAATAAAAGGCCTCGGGATCATTGGTTCATCATAATGACAAATCCTTCACTAGACGAGACCTAAACATCTAATTTCATGGTTTACACACTAATTTCTAAAGACCGGTTTCCCTTAGCCCCTCACCTTTCCAATGAAATTCCGGTGAGAGTTTACTTCTAGCAACCAAGCCTATTTCGCTGACATGATTACTAGAAGATGCATAGAGGATTGAAACTACTCTTTGTCTCAATAATTGCAAAGACTATTTCACTGTTTTGCAATTATTGTCTAGATTCACTTGTTCCAACATCAAGACTCCGCTCTCGCTTTATGAATTGATGTTTGGGATGATGGATTAACGATTATCAAACCCTCCGCTTTCGCTTCCACAGTTTGATAATTGTTAATCCATGTTAAGACGGTGAATCTAGATTAGAAATTAGGGTTACATAGAAATTAGGGTTTAGGCTTGTTTTGTTTAGGATTGACTCATTAGACTCCCCAACAATCCCAAGACGAAGAAGTCTACTCACTCATGTTCATCGTAGACATGGGGGAAGAAGAGAGAAAAACAGTAAAATAAATTGCAAAGAAAGTAAAAGGGAAATAAAGACTTTTTATTGAAATAATACTTGAAATAAACAAAGTAAAGGATGGATGTTTATGGTGGAGAGCTACTCTATTTATAGCATTACATCTGACTTAGAAACTAAGCAACTAAAAGGATAAAACGGTAAAGCTGCAACAGGGTAACTTGGGCTTGAAGAAAAGCAGCAAAAGTGGACTCTGGGATTGTGCACGGCCGTGCCACATGTTGTCACGGGCCGTGCCAAGCTTCTGGTAATGGGAGATTATATTTTTGCCTCGTATCTTCGTATTCTTGCGCTGTATTTGCTCCAGTCCTCTTTCTTTTGCTCCAAGGCACCTTCCACCATATATTCATTCCTAAAATAAAATAAAAGACAATTTAAAGTAAAATATTCTAAAAGAAAATAAAATGCAATAAAATAAAATCAAATCTAAAATAAAACTAAACTAAATAAGGCAATAAATTAGACTATCTATGACTCATCACTACTGATAACTTCCTCTGCAAGGCAAAACAAAATAGGAGAGAGAGGATCTCCCTGCCTAACACCTCTACTGCAGCTAAAATAACCATGAAGCTTCCCATTAATAGAAACTGATAATTTGGCAGATAAAAGAATAGCATGGATCCACTTGCAAAACTTTTCACAGAAGACAAAACATTTGAGAACTCTCAGGAGGAACCGCCAGTCCAATGTATCAAAAGCTTTGGCAATATCTATCTTCAAAGCCAAGTTACCACCAAAAGACTTCTTGTTGAGCACATTAATAGCTTCAGATGTCAAGCAAATACAGTTTTTTATGCTCCTACCCTTTATAAAGCCTCTTTGTTGAGTTGAGATGATTGCAAGCATAAAATTTGATAACCTATCAGCCAAAATCTTTGATATGAGTTTGAATTTGAAGTTTGCAATGGCAATGGGCCTGTAATCTGAAACTTTACCTGCATGGTTAGACTTAGGAATAAGCACAATATTATTTGAATTAAAATTTGGCAAAATCCAACCAATTTTAAAAAATTCCAAAACTGCATTTGAAACATTAGTTTTAATGATTTCCCAGAAAGATTGATAAAAAAGAGTTCCAAATCCATCAGGACCTGGGGCACTGTCTTTATTTAGAGAAAAAACTACTTGGGAAATCTCATTTTCAAAGGGAAGCACAGTCAGTAAAGAATTTATTCTCTCAGTGATGAGTGAAGGAATAACTTCCTCCACCATTCCATTATCTATAGTATTTGTAGTAGCATTGAACAAATTCTGAAAATGGGAGACAAAATGCTCAGAGATTTCAGTAGGATCAGTCAACAGATCATCACCATTGGCTATGGAAGTAATAAGCCTAGATGTGTTTCTTATTTTGGCTAGTCTGTGGAAATAGGCAGTGTTCCTGTCTCCTTGAGTATGCCATTAAACCTTGGATTTCTGCTGCCAAAATGTTTCTTCAACATCAAGAGCTTTTTCAAGTTCAAGTTGAGCAGCCTTTTCTTGATCTAACAGCTCATCTGTGACAGCAAGATTATCTAACTGTTCCTGAATAGCATCTACTTTGAGAGTGGCTTGCTTGACATGATCATGAATATCACCAAAGATGGTATGGTTCCAGGTTTTCAAGGTTGATTTGAGATGTTTGAGTTTTTGGTTAAGGACAAACATTGGACAGCCAATGAATTGAGTGTTCCACATTTCTTTCACAATGTTAGAGCAATCAGGGTGAGATAACCAGATTTTCAAGAATTTAAATTGAGAAGAAAACTTACAATCATCATTCTTAAAATCTAATAATATAGAGTAGTGGTCAGAGTGTAGCTTGGTAAGGGTTGAACAAGATACAAGGGTACAAGCAGTATACCAGGCTTGATTACAGATAGCTCTATCCAGCCTTCTTTGAATGTTAAACCTCCCTCTTCTCCCATTGGACCAAGTGTAGTTGGCTCCTCTAGTGTTGATATGAATCAAATGATTGGCATCTGTCCACTCTTCAAAGTCTTTCATAGACACTATAGTGGTTCTGTATCTGCTATTTTGCTCATGAGTTCCAAGGATTGCATTGAAATCACCTAGACAACACCAGGGAAGATTTGCAGCATTTTGGATAATCTCTAATTTTTCCCATAAATTTTTCCTTTTGTTCTGATTGTTTGAAGCATATACACCATTTAAGCCAAAACTTTTACCATTCAACAATAGATTAAGAGTAATTTGTTGATCATCAACATCAATAATGCAGGGGTTAATATTCTTCGAGCAAAAACACCACAAATTAGGTAAAAGGTTACCTCTACTATTAACACAGACAAGTTTAAACCCTAATCTGTCAAGCCAGTATTGTGAAATTTTGGAAATATGTATCATAGGTTCAGCAACAAAACAAAGCTCAGGTTTATGGGAAACCAGAAGCTTTTTGAGAGCTAACTTAGTGGGGTAGTTAGCCAGACCCCTTAAGTTCCAAAAAAGGCACTTCATTTCAAAGGTATGGAAGATCCAACCTTTGATCTGGTTTTGTAGTTGCTCTTGTGATTAGCAGCCTTCTGAGCTTTCTTGGTTCCTTTAGATATTACTTGCTGAAAACCTTCATCATCAATGACATGACTAAGCACCAGGTTTGGAGATATGTCTTGATGGACATGGTTGTTGATAACTGGAGAGGCTTGAATTTTAAGAAGCTGGTCCTGATTCTCAGTGTTAACATCCAAATCTGCTAAATTTGCCCAGGACTCTTTGAGAAAATCTATATCATTTTGTGGGAAGTTTTGTTTGGATGGAACATTACCTACACTTTTGCTAGAGGACTCTAAGTTAATACCAGAGTTGGCTACAAAATCAGTGTCAGCATTACTAACCTCTTGATTAGGTATAGGTTGAACCGGTTCAATGGCTGGGTTGTTTTCCATGCTTTTCCTGACCAAAACTGCATCAACTGGAATGTTTTCTTCACTCTTCCTGGCAAAATCTGCATTATGCGCCTCTATAGACTCATTGATTTCATTTTCCAAAGCCACATCATCCTTGCTTCTTTCTGGTGTTTTCACAACAATGTCATCCAAAATAACAGTTTCATTTTGCTTGGCTGCCCATTCCTGTTTGGATTTAGGTTTGCTCTGCCCCTTCTAAGGAATTTCATTATTCTCTTGCATCTTCAATCTTTTGCATATATCAACATGATGCCCAGTAACTTGACAATGAGAACAAAAGTCAGGGATTGCTTCATAATCAACATCAACAAAGAAATCAAAACCCTTTCTTTCAACAAGTATCCTATGCACCAAATCCCTGTTCAGATCCATATCCACTAACACACGAACATAGATGATCTTTCTAACCTGGGTTTACTTGTGATTGAATCGGTACAAATAGGTGTACCAACCCCACTGGCAATAGCAAAAATTATCCTCTTCCTCCAATACTCCTGGGAAAGACCATAAATCTTAATCCATACCTGAGCAGTTGTTTGATGCTGCATGCTAGGGCTAAAATCTGGAGACCATGCAAAAAGTTTTAAAAAACCTGGATTTAGAGACCAAGATACCATTGATCTTACACGTCTTAGATCCTCAATAAATGAGAAAGTAAGTTCATAAAACCCTTTTCCAATGGATGTGATTCCCCATCTTCCCAAAGATTTCCACAAAACCATCAACTTGGATCTCAAGCTTTCAATAGATAAAGGTGACGAACCTTTTGGCAAAACAACTCTTCCATGCAAACCGTGTTTACACTCTTCCATTCCAGCTAAATACTCCTCTTCTGGAATCTCAGTAGCAACTCTATCACCCTTCATGCGAGGCTGAGGAAGTTGACTTAGAGGAACATCACAGACATTAGAAACCGCCTGTGCAAAAGATTTTTGCTGGGTTATGGCTACAGTAGCAGGTTTAGGGTTAGGGTCAGATTTGGTGATAGGAGGTGGAGGTGGGTCAATCAAGCATGGCCAAGGTATAAGGTTGTTGTTGGGGTGGTGTGATGACATGATTGATGGTGGTCGGTGGTGGTAGGTGGTGGTAGAAAAGATTGCGTCGAAGGAGGGTAAGGTCAAGGAAAGATGGTGATGAACAGTGAATAAATTGCACTAAAATCGCCAGAGAAACATTTCATCCCCTTTTGATTCAACCTAAGGCCCTACATTCATACCAAAATAGAATGAGGTTCCTCTCTTTTATGGATAAATAATAATAATACTAATAAAAATAAATGGATGGACTAAAAAATAAAGGACAAAATTTAAAATGAATTTAAAATTAACTAAATGGAAATTTAAAAAAGGATAAAAACTAAAAGTAATAATAAATAAAAATTGAGAGAAGAGGGCCCGACTCGGAACCAAATATGAGGTATTTTAAAATACCTCTCTGCCGAATTTTTCGCTGAAAAGTCAAAGACTGATCAGGGCCAAATGACACGTGTCAGTGTATGAATGTAGGATTTTCGGTCAAAAATTGGGGTATGAAAGATGCCCCTATTTAAGTTTCTTCGTCACGGGGTTTAAAAAGATAAATTTTTAAATCAACGGGTCGAAGAGACTTAAATACTAAGTACACCAATTTTGACCAGTTGAAATGCTGAGAATGCAATGCTTATGAATATAATGATATGAATGCTTGCGATGCAATTATGAATGCAATGACAACAAACATGTGCTGACTGGGGAACAAACTGGTAGGTATCGCTGGGGAGGAATAAAACTGTCTATTACCGACTGCCGTGGTAAAGACGAAAATACGAAAAATAAAGTCTGCCTATTACCAACTGTCATGGTAATGACGAAAATGCGGAAAATAAAGCCTGTCTATTACCAACTGCCGTGGTAATGACGAAAATGCCGAAAATAAAGCCTGCCTATTACCAACTGTCGTGGTAATGACGAAAATGCGAAAAATAAAGTCTGTCTATTACCAACTGCCGTGGTAATGGACGAAAATGCAGAAAATAAAGTCTGTCTATTACCAACTTCCGTGGTAATGGACGAAAATGCGGAAAATAAAGCCTGCCTATTACCAACTGCCGTGGTAATGAAGAAAATGTGGAAAATAAAGTATGTCTGTCTATTACCAACTGTCGTGGTAATGACGAAAATGCAAAAAATAAAGCCTGTTTATTACCAACTTCCGTGGTAATGGACGAAAATGCGGAAAATAAAGCATGTCTATTACCAACTGCCGTGGTAATGACGAAAATGCGAAAAATAAAGCCTGTCTATTACCAACTGTCGTGGTAATGACGAAAATACACAGGAAAATAATGCGACTATGTATGAATGATATTTGTATGTGTGTTACGTATGCATGAATGAATGAAATGTGAAAATATTGTATGAATATATATGATTGTATGAATGCATGAATATATTTGAGCCTCATGTGACAATATGATGGTAATATCGATGAGACAAAGCTGGACAGGTCTGATAGAAAATGGCCCGACATCACGCTACAAGCATCCAGCACTATTCATTGGGGATGACATCACTTGGGGATGAATCAAACACCGTCGGGGTAAAGCCCTTTGAATAAACACTGGCAGAAGTCGCTATCTTTCGAGATAAAACTCATCCATCAACCATTTGGCAGAAGTCACCATTTTTCGAGATAAAACTCATCCATCAACCATTTGGCAGAAGTCACCATTAATCAAACGAGCGTAAAGTGCATTCTTCCATCTGGCCCACTTGAAATGTGAACCTGCCTTTGTTTTTTTCCTTTTTTTTTTCTTAAAATCCCTAACTTTTGCCTGGATCGCCCTTTCAGGTTTTCAATCCACCGGGACGTTCATTTTTGCCTAAGTCGCCTTCTCAGGTTTTCGACTTAGCGAGCTTCTTTTTTTTTGACAGAGGTCATCTCTCAGCACTTGGTCATACCTACCTTGCAGAGTTTAACTGTCCTTGAGACAGACGTTGATGTATGTTTCAAAAGACGTTGATGTATGTTTCAAAGAAAATGTACTTGTTGTTTATGCTTTTCAAAAGACATTCAAAGAGTTTTTTTTTAAATTTTTTTTTTTTTTGCTTTAAGTACCAATATCAAAAATAGAAGAAAATTTGTAAACTAGAATAAATGAGAATTTCAAATACATGGGCACAGACTCAAATTAGATGTAATGGAATGGTAGCCTGCCAAAGGCGAGGCTCCATGGATTTTAAAAAGTTTGGAAAATGGTAATAATAAAGGGAAAGGTATATTGAACACAATAACCGCTATTCTCCCTGACAACTTTGGATTCCACTGTTCCGAGACATTGATTTGCAGATGCTTCATATCGTAGATCCTTTTGACAGTTGGATGCCCCAAGTGGATTGTGCCTAACTGATGCAGTTACTTTGTTATGATCCTTAACTTTTGCATAGATCGCCCTTTTCTGGTTTTCAATCTATCAGGATAATCATCATTCATTTTTTGTGTCTCTAATTTTTGCCTGGACCGCCCTTTCGGGTTTTCAGTCCACCGAGACGCTCATTTTTGCCTAAGCCGTCTTTTCAGGTATGCGACTTATCGAGCTCATATTTTTGACAAAGTATTGCTTGACTGCATCAGTATTCATATGATGTGTGAGTTTGCCACCATCCAAAGTTGTAACAGTCATTGCACATGGGCCTTCATAATTAGGCGTCCACTTGTCCCCGAAATTGGGTAATATATTGTTGAGCACAAAGACACTTTCTTGATATTCACAGGGGACGAACCTTCTTGTTGGAAGTTTGTTTAAACCTCTTTTGATATAGTTGTATAAGGTCGTCATGTATTTTAAGTTCCGTCAAGCTTGGATTTTAGCAGAACTCCTATTGACGAGACTTTCGACCTCCACGAGAAGCATTGCCTTTATGTTGTATACTGAGGGAAGGAGGGGGGTTGCCTCTGTTGAAGGGTGTACTGCAGTACAATACCCATGCAAGGCAAATTGTGCCTGTCTTTGTACATGAAAGTCCTCTTCTGGACAAATCTTTCTTGATATTTGCAGCTTCGATGGCCAAGATGCCCTAGTAGGCGGAGTATCTTATTGGGAACTTCTTCATCATCCTCCTCTTTGAAGGTGAGAAAAACACAAGAAGGGGGGGTTGAATTGTGTTTTGAAAAATTCTTCGTTTCTCCTAAAAACTGAACACACTGATCAGAAGCTAAGTGAGACAGCTTCTGAAGTGATAGTCAGAATCTAAATGCAGCGGAATAAAACAGAGAGAGGGAAGAAGAACGACACAAAGCAATTATACTGGTTCCTTCCACAATCCGGAAGTAGTCCAGTCCCCCTTGCACTTCCAAGGAGATTTCACTAAGAGTAATATCTGATTACAATTGCTCAAGCACACATGCAAGAGACTTCCTTTGCTCAAGCACACAAGCTAGAGACTTCCTTTGCTCAAGAACACAATCAAGAGACTTCCTGCTCAAGCACAACTGCAAGAGACTTCCTAACTAAACAAAATTACACAGAAAATTGTTTAAGGTTGAACACTTGATATACAATCAGAGGTGCTCACAATATAAATCAGATACAGACTCAATGGACTTAAGAATTTCTAAGATATGACTTTGAGACACAGAAATTCTAAGTGAATGCAGAACAATTTCAGCAGAGGTTTGGCACTTGTAAAAATGTTGTGAGTCTTTCGTTCAGCGTTCTTGCATTACCAAAACTCTAAGTCTTCACTCCTTTATATAGAGGTGTGAAAGAGACGTTGTGAAATTGCCAGCACACCAAAGAGTCGTTGTTGAAGCTTGATCTTTCACCAATGATCTTTTGCCTGATTTGTTTGTTGTCCTATGAAGAACCAATTTGAAATCCATTCCTTATCCAAAGGAACATATATGCAGGCGAGACCGTATTCTGGAGCTGTTTTCTTGTCTTGTAGCGTGGACACAAAACAGAGTAGTGGAGAACATGGTTGTACAATTCGTACAAAGTACAATGTCAACGCTTTAGTCCAAATTGCAAGCACATGCCTTCAAACACCTTTGAAATGACCGTTGCAATGTTCCACTGATTTTCTGCTGTGTTTTCGAAACCAATAGACAGCTTTTGCAATGTAAATTCTTCAATCTTTGAATGTTCTGCAAATCCAGTTGATCTTCAGCTTCTGGTGAAATGACTTCTGATGAGGCAGCTTCTGATGAAGCAGCTTCTGCAGCTTCTGATGGTGCAGCTTCTTCAGCTTCTGATGATGTGGCTTCTGGACCTCTTGTCTTCAGAAGCACTATTCTTCAGGAGCAGCTTTACTTCAGGAGCGCTATTTCTTCAGGAGCAGCTTGACTTCAGGAGCGCTTTTACTTTCAGGAGCGTATTGCCTTCAGAATCATCTAAGCTTCATTTTCTTTTGCTCTTTATTTGCTCATTCAGAACCAATCAATGATGTAACTTTTTTAACTGTGGTCCTGTACACTTGAACAAATATTAGCTAGTCCAATTTACAATTTTTAATACCTTGTTATCATCAAAACTTTTTAAGGTTCATTGTTAAACACATTTTGTTCCAACAAACTCCCCCTTTTTGATGATGACAAACAATAGTATTTAAAAATTGATCAATTGTTGTTAATCTAATTAACAAGTTGACCTTGGGGTTCTGAGGTTTGTAAGCTCAGAGTCTGAGGTTTGTAAGCTCTAACTCCCCCTGAGTCTGATAGTCTTTAAGGTGAGGTTTGTAAGCTCCCCCTAAGTTCTATCCAGGTTAATTAAATTCATTTTTCGCACAATAATATCAGAGCTAAAAAAAATTGAAAGAATTGACTTATAGATAAGAAGAATGGTTCAATTAATTGTTATTTGAAATTTGATCCTCCCCCTTTTTGATACACCGATAAAAAGGATAGAAATTTTCAAAATTTTCAAACTTCAATTAATGGGGCTCAGAGCCTTTAAATACTATCACATATACTCCCCCTTTTGTCATTAGCAAAAAGACATAAACAAAAAGAAGAGATGAGAAAAACGTAAGATTAAAGGTTCAGAGCATAATTCAAATAAATTTAAAACATTTTAACCATCTTCAAAGATTAAATAAACAGTCATAGCAAGAATTATTATCAAAGCAAATAATGACATACAAGGTATAAACAGTTAAAGATATTCAGAAGCAGGAAGAATTCAGAAGCTTATAATATCAGAAGCAAAAAGAACTAGTTCAGAAGCAGAAATGAACAAAGAATATCAAAAGCCTAAAAAGACCGAAAAATAAGCTAAAACTGTGCAACTATGGGTTTGGCTTATTTCTCTAAAATCTTCTTCAGAAGCTCTTGAACATCAGCATACTTCTTGTCCATATCTTTTCTGTAGTTGTCTTCTCTGATCTTGGCTTCTTGCATATCAGCTTCCAACTGTGATATCTTCAGCTTCTGCTCTAGTAGCTCTGTTTCCAGCCTGTCATTTTCTTCTTTGAGCACCTTGTTCTCCTGAGCTAGAGCCAGGTTAGGTGCATCAATCTTTTCCAGAATCTCAGAAGGAATGATCAGATTCAGCTCCTTAGGCAGGAATTCATCAGGTTTTCTGCCTCTGATACTAAGTGGATTCTTCACCCAAGTACCAAGAATTTCTACATCTCCATCATTCTCTTCAATGCCATTCAACCAATCTTCCAGCTTCTGCTTGGCTTGCTCTTGAGCCTCAATGCAGGAATCATGCAGAGCTGAAATTAGGTTGATGACTCTTTCTTTGATCCTTCTCCATTGCTTCTGATAGCTTATTGTATGACCCAGATCATTTCTACTTGCTATCAGTCTGAGAACTTCAGAAGCAATATCTTCCCACACATCCTTTAGTACTTGAGAATCCAGGTAAATGGTGGGAGGTGAAGGTTGTTTAGAGGGTTTTGGAGGGGCTAGGGGAACAATTGGTAGGTTTGATGATGATTGGTCATTTGTAGTTGATGATTGGCTGGTTGATGGTTGGTCAGGAGTGGGGTCAACTACCATATCAGAGGCATGATCATATTGATCATCCTCAGAGTCTGTGTCCATATCACAAACACCAGTATGGTGGATGATCTTGATGACTTGAACTGGTGAAGAAGATATGGAAGCAGAGGTTAGCTCAGGAACAATGTGTTCAGGAGTGGTAGTTTCAGGTTCAGGTTCAGGAGTGGGTTTAGTAACTGGTTGTTCAGGAACAGAATGTTCAAGAACGGTCTTTTGAGGAGAGACTTGTTCAGGAACAGATAGTTCAGGAACAATTGGGGGTGATGAAGTTGTAGGGGGTGAAGAGGCTTTTTCTGGTGAAGGAGTTTGTTGTGGGGGGTCTTCAGAAACAACTTTATCAGAAGCAGCTGCTTCTGGAGTTGTCTCAGAGGCTTTCTCTGAGGTTGTCTCAACATTTTCTGGTACAATCATGTTGAGGGGTTGAATATTAAGAGGTTGAGGGTGAAGGCGAAAGATATTATTGATGACTCTATCTCTCTGCACAGCCAATTCAGTCAACTTCTCATTGATTATATGACCAACTGGTTCATAAGTGTTTGACTGAGATGGCTTTGTGTTAGTATTGGTTGATGTTGACCGGCGTTTTACTGGTTTTCTAACAAGTTGAGCTATGGGTATATCATCATCAGAATCTGAAGATGATGATGAGGATTTTGAAGAAGGTGAAGGAGAGTCACTGGATATCCCATGTACTATGGGTTCTGAGTGTGTGAAAATATTACCTGTAGTAGAAGGTTCTGAACAATCAGCTGTCTTCATTTGATCATCTTCAGCAGTGTCAGGAATTTTAAGAAGTTGTGATGCTTCTGTCATTACCCTCTCTTGAAGTTCAGAAGCAATCTTCATAGCTTTTCCAATAGCTTCTGAAACAATAGTAGGAGCTTCACTCTTCTTAGAAACATGAGGAAAGTCCTTGGTCCTCCTTAATGCTGGCTTCCTCTTCTTCTTTGGTACTGCAGGTTGATCAAGAGTAATGCCAACATCCATGATCAATCTAGAATCCATGTCTTCAATAGCTTCTTCAATTGAAGGTACTGATGAACCACCAATCTTGAGCTTGTCAGCAGCAACTTTTGCCTTCTTAGCAGATTTTTCAACCTCTAGGTATTGCTCTGCAGTCATCTTCCTTTTTGACTTTCTGCCTCTGGCTCGTGGCAGAGCACCACCATACATTTCCTCTGGAATATCTTCCAATCTGATTCTCTCATTGGTTGCCTCAAAATGTTCCTTGATATAGTACATCTGCACTTCATGGGGATCCTTCTTGCAGATGGGTGGAAAGTCCTTCATAAGATCAGACTTAACAAGTGATTCACTCAAATCTGTATGAAGCTTGGTGACAGCAGGGATCAACTTCATATTCTTGAGGGTTTGTGCATTTATGAACTTTCCAGTTTTAGTATCAAGCAGCTCATCTGTGAAGGCTTCAGCACTGCTTAGCTTGTCCAAGACTCCTCCTTGATAGAATATTTCTGACAAGAGTCTTCCATAAGGTACCCAGGTTCTATTCTGCAGCTGACTCTGTTTCAGACACTCTATTAAGTATTTGAACATATATTTTGGCACGTTCACTTTCTCCTTCTTAATGAAGTGCTGAAGAAAGACCTTCTGTGCCAAATTGGGTTTCTCACTTCCACCACATGGAAGTAAGTCCTCATTCTGAATCTTCAGAAGCAGCTTCTTATCCATGCTTAGATCAGCATACTTTCCTGCTTGCGTTGAGTTGTACAGGGCCAAGTTTACTTTCTCTTTCCAGAAGCGTTCTTCAGCTGTACTTGAGAGATCAATTCCAGAGTATTTTCCAGAGGCCTCTCTACAGAGTACAGCTTCTATCTGCCATTCCGCAATTCTTACTGGAATACCACAAATACTTGACCTGATTTCAATACCTGTAAATGGCTCAAGTCCCATTTCTTCTCTGGTCTTCCCTTCCAGTTCGGGATAAATCAACACCATTTGACTTTCTTCAGTTATAGACGCAGCTTTGTCATAAACCTTAGCCCTCACCCAGAAGTGTCTGACCAATGCTTCGTATGTTGGTCCATTCAACATCTTGAAGTAATGCATAAGTTCCTGCTTTACATAGTAGCTTCTGATCCAACACTCATGGAAGGCGAGTGATTCAAAGTCCACCGGATTTTCTATTTGAACCTGTAGTTCCCATTCTTCCAATTTCATGCTTCTTCCTCTGTAGTCATATTCAGGAACCATCCGTGAAGTAGATACTGAAACTTCTCGTTGCGAGCTTGATGATGCCATTTGATGATGATTGAAGAAGATTTAGAGAATTTAGGGTTCTAAGGTTTTTGCGCTTACTTCGCAAGAGGTTTGAGAGCAAAATGTGTTTGTTGTGAGTGAGTAGTGTGTGAATTGACAAAGTGTTAAAAGTAAAACGATTGCAATTCAAAAGAGACAAACAAACATATCATTAATGACAAAATTGGGGGCGCGTGAAAAGTACTTTCAAAGCTATTAAATCATCATTGCCCTTTTAGTTATACAACAACACATACAGGCCACGTAAGAAGTTCACAGAGTAACTACCAAGTTAGTGGGCCAGAAGTTACTTTTAAAAAGTAACTCCCAACGTTTCCACTAATTCAACTATTCGAAAGCAATAAATCCAGCTTCTGGACTTCAGATGCTGACGTTATCATCAGAAGCGAGTTTTCCTCAGAACCTCAATAAAGAGCTTCTGATGGACTACTGCTTCTGAACTAACTTCAGAACCTAAAATCCTATTCAGGAGCAAGCAAACATCTAATCAGACACGTAGTGCATGTTCAAATTTTTCTTTATAAAATCATATCTTTCAACAGTTAAAGGCTTAGTAAATATATCAGCCCATTGATTTTCAGTATCAATGAATTGTATATCTAAAATTCCTTTTTGAACATAATCTCTGATAAAATGGTGTTTGATTTCAATGTGCTTAGCTCTTGAATGCAAAATTGGATTTTTAGACAAACAAATAGCAGCAGTATTATCACAATAAATGGGAATACTGTTAGCAGTTATCTGATAGTCTTCCAACTGATGTTTCATCCAAAGTAGTTGTGTACAACAACTTGCAGCTGAAATGTATTTTGCTTCTGCTGTAGACATAGCAATAGTTGTTTGTCTTTTGCTAGCCCAAGATATAAGATTATCACCCAGAAATTGACAATTGCCACTGGTTGACTTTCTTTCAATCCTATCACCATCATAATCAGCATCACAGAATCCAATTAGCTTATAATCTAAGGATTTCCTATAAAGGAGTCCAAGATTAGTTGTTCCTTTCAAATACCTGAAGATTCTCTTGACAGCAGTCATATGAGATTCTCTAGGATCTGATTGGAATCTTGCACACAAGCATACACTGAATAAAATATCTGGTCTAGATGCAGTAAGGTATAACAAAGAACCAATCATACCTCTATACAGCTTCTGATCTACTTTAGCTCCTTCATCTTCTTTGCTTAAGGTGCACGTAGGGTGCATTGGAGTGTTCATCACTTTACAATCTTCAAGTTTGAACTTCTTCAGAAGCTCCTTTGTGTACTTTGATTGATGAACATAGACTCCATCTTTGCATTGATTGATTTGAATGCCAAGGAAGAACTTCAGCTCTCCCATCATGCTCATTTCAAATTCATCCTGCATTAACTCAGAAAATTCCTTGCAAAGAGATGCATTAGTAGAACCAAATATTATATCATCAACATATATTTGCACAACAAGAATATCTGTCTCAAGGGTCCTTCTAAAGAGTGTAGTATCAACCTGTCCTCTTTTAAAATCATTCTTGATTAAGAAATTACTTAGTCTATCATACCAAGCTCTGGGAGCTTGTTTCAAGCCATATAGTGATTTCTTCAGTTTAAAAACATGGTCAGGATATTTAATATCCTCAAATCCAGGAGGTTGCTTGACATACACTTCTTCTTCTATGACACCATTTAGAAATGCACTCTTGACATCCATTTGATATAATATTATGCCATGATTGACTGCATAGGAAAGAAGTAACCTGATTGCTTCCAATCTTGCAACTGGAGCAAACGTTTCAGTGTAATCAATGCCTTCTTGTTGACTATACCCTTGTGCAACAAGCCTGGCTTTGTTTCTTGTTACTTCACCTTGCTCATTCAGCTTGTTTCTGAATACCCATTTTGTTCCAATAATGTTCTTGTGATGAGGTTTGGGTACCAGATCCCACACATCATTTCTTTGAAATTGATTCAACTCTTCTTGCATAGCTAGGATCCATCCATCATCTGAAAGTGCTTCATCAACTGTTGTAGGTTCAATCATTGAGATTAGTCCAATCATTGACTCTACTTGTCTGAAATGTGATCTTGTTCTTCTTGGACTATCTTTGTTTCCAATGATTAGCTCCTCAGGATGTGAAGACTTGTGTTTGAATGTGTTTCTGGGAGGATCTTCTTGATGTGAGCCATCTTGTGCTTCATCAGAAGCAGCTTCATCCTGCGCTTCTGATGTGGGTTCAGCTTCTGGACTATCTTCAGATTCAGCTATCTGATCAGGTTCTGGAGTAACTTCAGGAACCTGTATCTCTGCAAAACTTTCATCTTGCTTTGAAGTTTTATCTTCAAGCTCCTTGTCATCAAATTTAACGTGCATAGATTCTTCAACACAGAGTGTTTCTGAATTATACACTCTGTATGCCTTTGACCTTTCAGAGTAACCTAAAAAGATTCCTCTTTGGGCCTTGGCATCAAATTTCTTTAGGTAGAGCTTGTTGTTCAGAATGTAACATGTACATCCAAATTGATGAAAGTAAGAGATATTGGGTTTTCTTCCTTTAAAGAGTTCATATGCTGTTTTCTCCAAAATAGGTCTGATATAGATCCTGTTTTGAACATAGCATGCTGTATTCACTGCTTCTGCCCAAAAATGTTTTGGTAAATTGTTTTCATGAATCATGGTTCTGGCCATTTCTTGTAAAGTTCTATTCTTTCTCTCTACAACCCCATTTTGTTGTGGAGTTCTAGGAGAAGAGAATTCATGGAAAATTCCATGTTTTTCACAAAGAGCTTCAAATGGCTCATTTTCAAATTCTCCACCATGATCACTTCTGACTTTCAAAATTTTTGATTCTTTTTCAGATTGAATTTGAGTGCAGAAGCTACTGAATACATCACACGCAACATCTTTACTCTTTATGAATTTTACCCAAGTCCATCTGCTGTAATCATCAACAATGACTAATCCATATTTACTTCCATATAAGGATGCAGTACTCACTGGTCCAAATAAATCAATATGGAGTAATTCTAAAGGTCTTGAGGTTGAAACAATGTCTTTGGTTTTAAAAGATGATTTCACAATTTTCCCTCTCTGACATGCACCACAGAGTGCATCTGAATGATAGTCAATGTCTGGTAGCCCTTTCACAAGTTGTAACTTACTAAGCTTAGAGATTAACCTCCAGTTAGCATGTCCCAACCTTCTGTGCCACATCCATTTCTTATCATTCACTGATAGTAGGCAAATCACCTTCTGATCAGCCAGTTCAGAAAAATTGATTTTATAGACATTGTCAACTCTCTTTCCTCTGAACACAATGGATTTGTCTTCCTTGTTGATTACTGTACAGTTGGGTTTTTCAAAAAGCACATCATAACCATTATCACAAAATTGACTAATGCTCAAAAGGTTATGTTCAAGACCATCTACCAACCATACATTATTAATTGAGGTAGAGGAATTACCAATAGTTCCTGTACCTATGATCTTGCCTGACTGGTTGCCTCCAAATTTCACATTTCCTCCCTCTTTCATTGTTAGGCTGAGGAACATGGACTTGTCTCCTGTCATGTGTCTTGAGCAACCGCTGTCTAGGTACCATGATCTTTGCTTTGGCACTGCTCTTAGACATACCTGCATCATTGAAATTTTTAGATTTAGGTACCCATTGTTCTATGGGTCCTGGAAGGTTAGTACTTAAGGCTTTACTCTTCACTTCTTGTACCTTGTGCTGTAAGTTGGGTTGCTTCTGATTAACCATCACCTTAGGTTTTGGTACTTCAGAAGCAGTAACTGTCTTCTTCTGAAACTTAGACTTCAGAACCCCAGATTTTGGTTTCACCAGACTCTGAGGAATAGGTTCTGATCTTTTCAGGATCCTAACCTTTGAAGTCTTGGAATCAGATTTGATCATAGCCTTTGACTTAGAGTTCTTTGGCTTTGAAGTGATCTTAGCCTTAGAACTAGAAGCTTCAGGTTCTGATTGAACAACAGTTTCCAACTCAGCCCCTTCTGGTACAAAGAAGGTTTTCAGACCTTCCTTGATGCATTCACAACAAGATTTTAGATTGGTTTTCTCAAGTTTCACTTCTGGAAAACCAATTCCTCTGCCATTGTTCTTGTAAATGCTATAAATCATAGAAGCTACTCTGCTTCTGTCAATGCCAGATATAATAAAATCTTCAAGAGCAATTTCATGGTTACTTAAAGGTTTTTCATTACACTTTTCTTGTAGCTTCTGACATAAGAACCTGAGCTGATCTTCATATGTTTTACACATGAAGTCAAAGCCCTTAAGTCCTTGTTCAGAAGCTTTCAGATCCAATAGAGTTGATTTTTGCTGTTGTACCAACTCAGCATATTTTTCTTTTAAATCCTTCAACTCATTGGTTCTTACTTCAAAATGTGTAAGAAGTTCTTTAAGTGACTCAACAAGTTCATCTCTGGGAATTTTGGAATATACCTCGTTTTCATCTTCTGAGTCTGAATCTGATTCAGCTTCTGAAGTTGCTGTTGCTACCAACCCAACAGCTACCTTTGCATCTTCATCAGCTTCCTCTTTATCAGATCCAGATTCACTACCCAAATCATCCCAGGTTGCCATTAAACTCTGCTTAATCTGCTTCTTGAATTTGCTTGGTTTGAATGTAGACCTCTTTGACTTGTCCTTTGACTTTTCTCTTTGAAGATCAGGGCATTCAGCAATGAAGTGTCCCGGCTTCTTACAGTTGAAGCATCCCTTCTGATCTTCTTTTCTTGAGCTTCTGGAGTTACCCCTTCTGGCGAGAAACTTTCTGTTCTTCTTGGCCAGATATTGAAGTCTGTTTGAGAGCATGGCCATTTCAGCAGCATCTGGTTCAGAATCTGAACTTGACTGTTCTTCCTCTTCAGATTCAACCACTTTGAGAGCTTTTGATGACTTGCCTTTGGATGAAATAGCTATTGATTTACTCTTCTTAGTAGACTCATGTTCATTAAGACTTAACTCGTGAACTTTGAGAGAACTAACAAGATCTTCGACACTTAAAGTGTTTAAATCTTTAGCTTCCTCAATGGCAGTCACCTTTGGTCTCCATCTGGCAGGTAAGCTTCTGAGTATCTTGCTTACATGATCAGAAGCAACATAGCTCTTCTTTAGAATCTGTAGCCCAGAAACTAAGGTTTGAAACCTTGAGTACATCTCCTCAATAGTTTCATCATCCTTCATCTTGAATAACTCATACTGATGTACAAGCAGGAGAGCCTTTGCTTCTTTGACCTTCTTGCTCCCTTCATAATTTGAACAGAGAGAAGCAAACATAGCTTTAGCAGTGGATTTGTCACTCATCTTCATGTATTCTGCTTTGGGTATGGCAGTGACAAGGGCTCCTCTGATAATATGATGCTTCTTGTAGAGTTTCCTCAGTTCTGGAGTATGTTTCTTTCTATCCACAGCAGCTCCTTCTTCATCAAGGACTAAATCACCAACACCATCTTCCAGAATATCCCATAATTCTTCATCTAGGCTCATGATGTAACTGTAAAAGTTGGTCTTCCACCAAGAGAACTCTTCAGCATCTCCATTGAACTTTGGAACTTTTCCAACACTGGATTTCTTACTATCACTATAATCATGTGAGACATTTTTATAGATAGTATCACCAGAACCAGTAGGAGGAGGAGTAGGCATGTTTTTCTCAGATCTTTGACTGTTACACGGTTAAGTGTTACACAACAGACCAGGGCTCTAGATACCAATTGAAGGTGAGAAAAACACAAGAAGGGGGGGTTGAATTGTGTTTTGAAAAATTCTTCGTTTCTCCTAAAAACTGAACACACTGATCAGAAGCTAAGTGAGACAGCTTCTGAAGTGATAGTCAGAATCTAAATGCAGCGGAATAAAACAGAGAGAGGGAAGAAGAACGACACAAAGCAATTATACTGGTTCCTTCCACAATCCGGAAGTAGTCCAGTCCCCCTTGCACTTCCAAGGAGATTTCACTAAGAGTAATATCTGATTACAATTGCTCAAGCACACAAGCAAGAGACTTCCTTTGCTCAAGCACACAAGCTAGAGACTTCCTTTGCTCAAGAACACAATCAAGAGACTTCCTGCTCAAGCACAACTGCAAGAGACTTCCTAACTAAACAAAATTACACAGAAAATTGTTTAAGGTTGAACACTTGATATACAATCAGAGGTGCTCACAATATAAATCAGATACAGACTCAATGGACTTAAGAATTTCTAAGATATGACTTTGAGACACAGAAATTCTAAGTGAATGCAGAACAATTTCAGCAGAGGTTTGGCACTTGTAAAAATGTTGTGAGTCTTTCGTTCAGCGTTCTTGCATTACCAAAACTCTAAGTCTTCACTCCTTTATATAGAGGTGTGAAAGAGACGTTGTGAAATTGCCAGCACACCAAAGAGTCGTTGTTGAAGCTTGATCTTTCACCAATGATCTTTTGCCTGATTTGGTTGTTGTCCTATGAAGAACCAATTTGAAATCCATTCCTTATCCAAAGGAACATATATGCAGGCGAGACCGTATTCTGGAGCTGTTTTCTTGTCTTGTAGCGTGGACACAAAACAGAGTAGTGGAGAACGTGGTTGTACAATTCGTACAAAGTACAATGTCAACGCTTTCATCCAAATTGCAAGCACATGCCTTCAAACACCTTTGAAATGACCGTTGCAATGTTCCACTGATTTTCTGCTGTGTTTTCGAAACCAATAGACAGCTTTTGCAATGTAGATTCTTCAATCTTTGAATGTTCTGCAAATCCAGTTGATCTTCAGCTTCTGGTGAAATGACTTCTGATGAGGCAGCTTCTGATGAAGCAGCTTCTGCAGCTTCTGATGGTGCAGCTTCTTCAGCTTCTGATGATGTGGCTTCTGGACCTCTTGTCTTCAGAAGCACTATTCTTCAGGAGCAGCTTTACTTCAGGAGCGCTATTTCTTCAGGAGCAGCTTGACTTCAGGAGCGCTTTTACTTTCAGGAGCGTATTGCCTTCAGAATCATCTAAGCTTCATTTTCTTTTGCTCTTTATTTGCTCATTCAGAACCAATCAATGATGTAACTTTTTTTAACTGTGGTCCTATACACTTGAACAAATATTAGCTAGTCCAATTTACAATTTTTAATACCTTGTTATCATCAAAACTTTTTAAGGTTCATTGTTAAACACATTTTGTTCCAACACTCTTTAGCCTTGGATATTAGGAACTCAAAGTTGAAAGAGAGTACATGGTTTAAGTGTTCAACGGATATAATAATGCATGATTTGATTATTAATATAAACAATAAGATTATGCAGGTATGTTGAACTGATTAAATAAAAAGAGTTTTTTTTTTTGGTTTTTTTTTGTATTACCATTCTTCCAAAAAGCACAAAAATAAAAACAAAGTTGGGATCAAAATGATCTTTTTATTAATGATGGAAAATACATGAAGCAAAAGCCCTACACAAGTCCACTTACGTCTCGGGCGGGACGAGGAGGAGTCTTTTCGGAAAAAAATTATAAAATAAACAAGCAAACATATTTCTTGAACAATTGAGTAGCGGAAGGAAATATCGATGACGATCCGATTGTGGCTGACCATTCCATGTGTCACAAACACTAGATATTATGATTTGGTAGCGGATTGACTTGCACGTTTGGATCCGGGTCTGTGAAGGATAAATCCTTGCTCTGAATTAGTTTCTGGACCTCATCCTTAAGAGCCAAACAATGTTCAGTGTCGTGCCCTGGTGCCCCTTGATGGAATTCGCAGTTGCGGTCGGCACGGTACCATGCAGGTAAAGGATTTTGCATGCGAGGTGGAGGCCTGGTTTGTACCAGATTTCTTGTAAGTATGGAGGGAAACAAATCCTTATACAACATGGGTATAGGAGGGAACTGGTTTCTAGGAGGGCGAGGTTGTTGTTGAGCTTGAGGACGATGCTGATGTTGAGGTGGTGGATAGTAATATGGTTGTTGCTGGAATTGTTGAGGGTTATGTGGTTGATAATTTGGTTGGTACAGTGGTCGATAATATTGTGGAGGTCCCTGAGGCCTTGGCGGTCTTTGTGGTGCGATGTTGGCAACATAGGGATAGTTTGAATGCACAGGCTGATATCCGCCATAAGCCACCATGCCCACTTCCTGAGTGTTCATCTTCGGATATCCATTTCCAAATTTCCTATTACCACTGGATGAACCACCTGATGAGTCACCTGACAACCACTCGATGAGCCACTTTCCTTAGCCATATGTCCCTTCCGGACCCAATCTTCAATGCGCACCCCCATGTCTACCATGTCAGTAAACTTTTGTGAAGCACATGCAAGCATCTTCTCTGAGTAGAAAGGGCTCAGAGTTTCATAGAATAAATCTGATATTTCCTTTTCATCTAGAGATGGGTGGATTTGAGAAGACTTTTGGATAAAGCATTATTCTTTGAAGGATTTTTTATGCCCCTGGGTCATAGATTGCAGCTCTTTCCTATTAGGTGCCAGAAAGGAGTTATACTTGTATTGCTGGAGAAACGTATTGGCCAGTTCCTCAAAAAAAGTAACACTCTTTAGATTCATGTACCAAGTATGTGCAGGACCAGCCAAACTGTCCTGGAAATAATAGATAAGCAGAGGCTCATTTTTCTTGTGAGCCGTCATCTTCCTTACGTACATGGTTAAGTGCATTTGTGGGCAAGTTTCTCCCGTGTATTTCTCGAAAATCGGTGTCTTGAACTTATGCGGTATCACCACGTCTGGGACCAGACAGAGGTCATTCACATTTTGATTGAACACCTCTTTACCCCGAATGTTCCTCAATTCTTTCTGTACTGCTTCAAATTTCTCTTCCAAGTTACCCATTCTATCATCACCAAGTACACTACCAGAATGATAAATCTGTCCTTCCTCCTGCTGAGCTGCGTCGATAGTAGGCCCTGCCTGTGTTACGGTAGCCTAAGGAAATTGCTGACCGTAAGGAAATGGGTTCTCATTAGCTCCGGGACGGAGACCGTCGTTAGTCATATGTGGCATACCCCATGAGTAACCTTTTGGCATGTCATACAGGGGTTAAAATTAAAGCTTTGAGGACCGGGAGGACGGAAATTCTCATTGTACATATCGTCAACCGAGGAACCTACCACAACAGGTTGCGTAGTTCCAGCGGCAGCAGGGGTTGGCTGTGGAGTAGAAACAACCACTGTAGGAATTGGCTCAGAGACCTCTGCTCGTTCCCTTTCGGCCATCATAACTTCCATCATAATCGTTAGCTTCTCTAGACCAACCTTGAGATTACTGACTTCCTCCCTAAGCTCAATGTTCTCCTGTTCAATAGACATTATTCTTTTTTTGATGTAGGCTCGAGTGTAGTGAATGCGAGTAGGTCTGTTCTGAGTATGCCGGGCCACTTTGTTTGAAATGGGTTGACCTTTTATAGAAAAGAAAATTGTGTGAGACTTTGAATTTATAAAATGCACATGATGTATGAAATGCTTATGGAGAAGATGTAAAAAAAAATTTGTTTATTGAAGGATTTGTCAAGGTGAATTGTAAACACCGCAAATGAACATGATTTCCTTTGAAAATTTGTAAAGATATTGCAATCAGTTCTACTTTCAAAAGGTAAGAAACCAAGGAAGTTCTTAACAAAAGCAAAACCTTAGTTAAGATTTTTTTTTTTTTAAGTTTGTATTTCTTGGTGTTCCACCTTTCAAGGTGGAATATCTCTGAAGTTTACAAAAACTTATCTAAGTCCTTCGATGTTTTGATGAGAAAAGTTTCTATGAATGTATGCATGTATGCATGATTATGCTACACAAATGGTGAAAACATGGTGTGGTTTAAGTCCATAAGTTGGAGCCCATGATAACAACGCCATTTGGTAAGGACTATGGTTTAATTTGAACTTGTAACAAAGGTTCTACCAAGTTCCCAAAGTCCAACTCCCTCCGAATTTTATTGGATACCGAAAAACACCCGGCCCAACAACGTTCGTAGGAAAGTCTCATTTGAGTGTAGTATCGCTTGTCGACTAATTCCGAGAAAACACCCGGTTAGCCACCGCACTACGTCCTTAAAGGCCAAGATGGGTTAAGGGTTACTAAAGGTCCTTAGCGTTCAACGGAAACTTAAGAGTAATAAAGTCTAAACGTGAAAACACACGCCGACATATATCACCTCAAGCTCCTCCTCTAAGTGTGGTTATCTCACATGTGTCAAGACACGAGTATACCCTCGGTATGACACTATGAGTTTACCACTCCTATCTTATATTTCTCTCAAGCCCGGGTTAGGACTTATCTCACCACTCATGTTTAGGAAAGAAGAAACAAGAAGGAAGAACATATATACACATATTTCCATATTTTTTTTTTTGATTTTAAGTAAGTTATAGCACAAAATTTAAATAAAGCCAAGTTAGGCTCAACCCTCTTAGGGGGGTCCCCAGTGAAGTCGCCATTTCTGTCGCGTCATTTTTCGGACGGTCAAATGCCATTTGATTGGCGTTCGACCCACTATTTTTATTTCACGACTGAACAATTAATTCTTTTCAAAAGAAAGTGGAAAAAGGTTCAAACACCACATTTTTAGGGATTAAGGGTTCGGGGGTTGGTTATATTTAGGGAAGGTGTTAAGCACCCTAAATATTCGTAGTACTCTACGAGAACCTCTTGATTTTATTTAACTTTTGTGCTATAAACTTGCTTGCTTTAAAAAATGAAATTTGCAATGATGAAAGAAAAATAGAGACATAATTTATCTACATTTTTATTGATTTGGAAGGACACATGTCCTTTACGTACCCGTGAGGGATCAAAACCTCGTAGTTCGGGATTGAAATTAACGTTTGATTTGTTTTTGTATTTTTTAATAGTTTTTGAAAAAATGTTTTAAAATGAAAAGCCAAATGGAAAATTGGAAATTGTTGGTATTTTTATATTGAAAGAAAGATGACTCAAAGTAGAATTAAATTGATTGATGATTTGATTAAGAAAGAAAATAAAATGAACTATCACTTGATTCAAGATCAAAGTTTGTTTATGAAAATATTTTTTGTGATTTTGATATATTTGCATGTTTTTGTTGTTTTGAATAATGATATGAAAATTATATAAGCAGAATGAGAAAAATAATGTTAAGCTGAAATATGAGGTTATTTTAACACGGACCAGAATATTCTGGAGAATGATTATATAAGCAGAAATATAATATTAACAGTTGATTTAGGACCAGAGCACTTTGGATTAATTTAATTAACAAGGACCAGATTGTTCTGGAGAATAATATAATATTAACAGTTAATTTAGGACCAGAGCACTCTGGATTGAGGTGTGTATTTAATGACAAAATTTAAATATGCATATGATAATAGTGGACAATAGAATGTGATCTAAAAATAAAATAAAAATGCATGAGAATTAAAATAAAAATGCTAAAGAAATTAAAATGCATGAAAGAAATAAAAACAATGAGATGCAGGGGAGTGTGAGCAGTATAATGGGGGTGCAGGAATTAAAAGACTGAAATTGGGCTAAAAAGGGAAGTTGGGGCGCGTTGGGCCCTGTTGGGTTTGGGTTTAGACCGGATCAGTTCAAAAGAACCGAACCTGTTTACTGAGTATATAAAGAGGGAGTCTGGTTTTTTTTCTTCATTTTTCATTTCACTTCTCTCTCTTCCCCTTATATCTCTCGGTTCACTCTCTCCCTCTTAAATATTCTTATGAGTTTTCCGGTGGGTTCCAAGAACACCACCGTGATTTCCAGATTCCGGCGGGTGGCTGCCGGCCAGAGGCGACGGCGCCACCGCGCCGGAACAAAACTTACTCCCCTTTTTTTTTGGTTCTTTCTACTTCTTTTCTTCCCCTAATTCTGATTTTAAACTCAAAGTTATCAAACCAAATACAAAACGACCTAGATCTAGGACGTGTTGAGGACGTGTTGGATTCGGTTTTGGGTGATGATGCTGATGCGTGTATTGTTGGATTTGATTGTTGGGTTGTGTGAATCGGCTTTGTGTTATATGTTGGTACTGGAAAGTTATGGCTTGTGTTATTGTGTTTTTCTTGCAGGTTTTCTTTTGATTGAAAATAGCTGTGAAAAATGGCTGTTTGTGTGTTGGTTTTTGCTGGAAAATTTTTGTCTCTATTTGCTGTGTGCAGGTGTTATTTTTATAGAGCTTGGATGAGACATTGTGTCTGTGAAACAGCAACACAACCTGCTTTGGCTTGGGCTCTAGAGGACATCACAGCTTGTTATGAGTTGATTTAGATATTTTTTGGACTTGAATTTTTTATGGACAAATAATAATAATATTAATAAAAATAAATGGATGGACTAAAAAATAAAAGATAAAATTTAAAATGAATTTAAAATTAACTAAAAGGAAATTTAAAAAAGGATAAAAACTAAAAGTAATAATAAATAAAAATTGAGAGAAGTGGGCCCGACTCGGAACCAAATATGAGGTATTTTAAAATACCTCTCTGCCGAATTTTCCACTGAAAAGTCAAAGAATGATCAGGGCCAAATGACAAGTGTCAGTGTATGAATTTAGGATTTTTGGTCAAAAATTTGGGTATGATAGCATGCTTTTTTACTCTTCATCTCTATCCAACAGCAAGAATATATGTCCCCGTCAAGGAACTACTGTCCGAAGATAACCCTGCCGTTTATAGGGAAACATCACTACAAGATTTCATTGATTGTTATAATCACAAGGGACTCAATGGGAATTCTGCTCTTTCCCATTTTATGTTACAACAGTAAATATGGAAGCTCCGTAAGTCTGATTATTTATAGATTTTTGGCTAAACTGCACTTTTCGCCTCCTAAGTTTCAAAAAGTTGCGATTTTGGCGCCCCTGTTTAAAAAAATTACAATTTTGGCCCCTTTCATCCCAAAATTGCTGAGAAGACGCCACGTGTCCCAATAAAGGGGTCATAATCGCAACTTTTTGAGAGGATAAAGGGTCAAAAATCATATTTCCCTTATGTTAAGGGGTCAAAAGAGCATATTTCCCTAAACATAGGGGGTTACTTTTGTCATTTTTTTCATAGGGGGCTAAAATCGCAACTTTTAAAAACTTAAGGGGTGAAAAATGCACTTTAAAAAATAAATAAGATTTTGGTAAAAATATAGATCAATTAAATAGGTTTTGAATCTGTGCGCAAAAGCCTTAAACCAGTAGTGATTTGAAATGTAAGGAGTATAAAGACAAAGATCATGCATCTGGTGAAACTGAGATCAACCAGTCCTAGACAGTAGACAGAATGGACATGAAATAATGCTATACTTTGAAATACAGTACTTTTTTATATATCACAAATCTGACTCAAACTTTTGGCTCCCAATTGCAAATATTTTTCTGGTGTTTCTTTGATTTCATGTTCAGAAGATAAAAAAGTTCCAAATTCCCTTGTTTAATCTATTATTGAAATTTTTATTGAAGCTGTTATCATTCGAAATATGATAGCTATTTATTTTTTTAGACTTCCCAACGAGAATATCGTGTTTTTAACTCTATTGCTAGAAGGGATAATGGCATTGAGGCATTCCCTTTATTTGATGAAGTATCAACCTTTCCCAAAGTTAAATCATTGAATGCTAATTTTCCTAACTTCCATGACAGGGTCCACAAATTTCAGTGGTTGTTCTTTGTCAAATTGCATCTTTCACCTGCAGATTCAAGACTGTATGCACATCACTGACAGGAAAATTCTCTTGCAGTCAGCACCACAACCCCTCAGTTTCTAAAGCATGAGGGTTAAATGAATCTGAGATTTGTTGTTTTTATGTAAAATTGTAAATGGTATTTGGTGTAAACTATAGAAAGTATACTTGATTTGAGCTGGAATAATAATTTGTGCATTATCATTTGAATTTTGATTATTGAAATTCAAATGTTGAGTAGTTGAGAGGATTAATAAAATTGATTGAAGAGCTTAACATTGAAATGTCATTTATGTTTGATTTTACACCAGTAGAACCCATCTATCTATTTATAATATATATTAAGCTTGAAGCAAGAATGATAGTGTCAACACTATTTTTTTGTCACATCAACAAATATTTAGGATCATTATTGGATCGATGTCCCCCAATTCCTCAGGCTCTATCTGTGAACATTGAAAAACTATTACAAGCAGGTAAAACATGCATGGCTCTATCAGATTTTATGTGTCTTAGCCACCATAATACACATAGATGTGAATTTGTTGCATTACAGGATGAGCGACTCGATCATATAAAGTAAATATTTGGCCAAAAACTGGAATATATGGAACTATGCAATCAGATATAATCAAAACATGTTGTCAGATGCTGAGTATAAGCCATGTCTTCAATACAAGGCACTTCGTCAAGCTTCTGCAACTGTTGCTCATACTCGTAATCCTACAACTTGTTTCTCTCATTCATCGTCTGTTGGATCTTGGATCAAGTTGCTTTCAATCACACAACTGGTAATCCCTCACTTTTCTTGTCCAAAAGTTTCTAACCATATCACCCTAACTGGTGATTCTACATTTAAAATCATAGGCTAGAGCCATATGATATATGCTGGATGGACAAAACAATTCCTTTAGGTATATGAGCCACTTGAGTTCCTTTTGACCATAAGCTTTTCTGATGAATATACTGTTTAGCAAATTTTTAGCTATTGAAAGCATCCAATTTATAACATATATTTAGTATTATTTTTTTTCTGGTAAAATCCATCGATTTTGATTGCGATTTTACAATTTCTTATACCGACTCTACAAAAGTAGCCGAGTAAAATCCTTCGATTTTGGTTGCGATTTTACGATTGACGATTTTGCTCTTCTCTTTCGACATGAAGTAAAATCCCGATTTTGACAACGTTGGTTATGAAGGTTTCCCAATCTATATATGTAAGCCCCAGTATCCATGGCCCACTTAGAGTTAAATTGAGCTTGAAATTAGGGGAGGAGCTAGTAGTTAGTTATAGTGAGAGCAAAATTGTTGAAGTATGTTATAAAGAGGGAGGAAAGAATAAAGGGTATGTGAAATGTAATTTGAAGTTGTTGGGCTTAGGGAGCCATAGGTGTTCACCTTGATTGGGCTCTTACATTTTTCGTATTCCTTCTTTCGCTTATGGCACCTTTTATTCCCAGCCGATTGAGTTTCTCGCACGTCCTGTGCAGTTCGGATTATAGAATCCGAACGACATAAACACCCTATAAAACCTTCCAAAACACATTAAAACATTTCGGATTTTAGAATCCGAACACGACACGTGAGAAACTTATATGGTGGGTAAAGTAATTGCCTTCCCTTACTATAGTAATACAATTTACAGATTATTACTGATTGGATTTTCCATCATAGTAAACATTGTATTCTAGGAACTTTTTGTGAAGTACTTGCTTGAGTAACACTCGATAGGGATAGGCTTTACAAATTTAAAGTAGGTCTAATTCATTTTGTAAACACCAATCATTGTACAAATTTTTAGATAGACAAACTATTGGACTTAAAAACAAGAAATCTTGATCACTATGTATTTTATTCATTTAACTGATTATTCATTTCACATACTGCTTTCTAGTGCTCCAACCAGAGGTTTGGAAGAGCTTTCACTCATCAAAACTTGTTGTTCTTCATTTGGTAATTCCTCCACCAATCTTGATAGCTTCTCAACAATTTCTCTTGCACTAGGCCTCAAACAACAATCTTCCTCCACACAAGCTCTTGCAATATTAGCCACTTCCAAAGCTGCATCAAATGAGAAATTCTCACCTAATGCACTATCTATCCACTCACTTAATAACTCATTCACATTATTTTCTGACATCAAAATTGTTTTTATTTTGTCACTAAGCCAAACACTTCCTTCACCTTTATCACAGCTTGATCCACTTATAGGTGTTTGACCAGATAAAACTTCTAACAAAACCACACCAAAAGCAAATATATCAATGCTTGTTGAAACTATACCTTGGTGAACATATTCAGGTGCTAAATAACCAATACTCCAAGAAGCATAATTAGTTGAATAAAATTGAGGATCCTCAGTTTCATTCTCAACAAAACTTGCCATACCAAAATTACCTAACTTAGCACCAAATTCTTCATCTAAGAAGATGTTCCTACTCTTCACATTTCTATGCACATAACTTGGTATCATTACATGGTGCATGTAATCC
Organism: Medicago sativa; assembly: GCF_051527215.1. Classification (NCBI taxonomy): domain Eukaryota; kingdom Viridiplantae; phylum Streptophyta; class Magnoliopsida; order Fabales; family Fabaceae; genus Medicago; species Medicago sativa. The sequence continues at coordinate 29,764,110 of NC_140755.1, read as the reverse complement.
AAAGCACTTGCAACATCAAGACAAATCTTAAGCCTTTGGTTCCAATTCAAGAAACAGTAGCAAGATGAAATGAATTGATTCTTGATGGCCAAGCCACCATGAAGCCAATCTTTCAATGAACCATTTTTAGCATACTCAAAAACCAAAAATGACTCAGAATCTGACCCTTCTGAAATACTTGTTCCAAAGAGGCTAATTATGTTAGGATGATGATGAATTGCATCATGAAAAAGACCAAAGTCTAATTTTGACACCATCTCAGTTTTTACTCTTTTGATTGCCATGTTTTTACCATTTAAACAGCCATGAAAAACCGACCCTTCAATGTGACAATTTGAACTGAAATCCTCTGTTGCTTTTCTCAAATCATCAATTGTATATGTCTCCAGTAACATCTTACGCGGGGTCGCGTCAATGATTTTACTATCAAGTGTGTCCTGTGACCCTTCAAATGAAACTTTCTTATCACTAGTTGTTCTCACACTTTGATTTAGATGTTGTAGCTCCATATCTCTTTCTTTGCATGCATTTTCTTCAACCTTCTTTTGTTTCAACCAGATAAAGCAAAAAGCTACTAATAAAGCAAAGAAAATTCCAATTGCAACACCAATTAGACCAATATACAATTCACTCTTTCTCATTGTTGACTTCTTGTGTTGACTATTTATTGGAATATTATTGGTTTTTGGAAAATTTGTATTGGGTTGTTTTGGCTTAGCTAAAGGATCAAGGAAAGGTTTACCATTCAATGGAATTAGAATAGATGTAAAAGGTTCTAACCTTCTTTCTTCTGATGAAATGTTATTGGCAATAACAATAGCTTCTTTTGTAATATTGAACTTTAAGGCCAAATTTGAAATTGTATCATTTTCAATTATAGGATAAGAAAGAAGAAATTTTGGTTTTGGTATAACAAAAGAAGAAAAAGGGCAAGCACATTTCAAAGGGATAATCAATTTGAGTTCAGCATCAAGGTTCCAAGGTGACAAACCAAGGTTATTCTCTTTAATAGCTTTGCATGTTGTTAAACCTTCAAGTGATTGAGAAATATCATAAAAACTCTCACCTTTGATAGTAGTTTTTGTTAACTCAGCTTGAAAATCACCCTTTTTGCATTTGCAATCAATTGGTATAAGAAGAGGTTGATTCTGTGGAAGGAACTCAGTTTCTAAAGAGAAACCATTGGTTTCTGCTATGACAAACTTGTTGAGTCCTAAGTATAGGGTAAGATTTGAAAGAGAGTAGTAGTGAGAGTTTGTGAAAAAGAGTGCAAATGTTTCACAATGATGATTATGTGACTCATTTTCATTGCAATGGTAGCTAGAATCATGTGATGATGTTGTTTCACAGGTTAGAAGGTTTTTACCTAATGAAGAGAGAAAGAGCCAAAGGAAAAAGACCAAACCTCTCATGTGGAATGTAATCATCATTTCTACTATGCCCATAACCACTCAACTAGTTCTAACATGGACTGTCCTATTAAAATAGAACCCTTTTTTCTCTCTTTCTATCTTGGAGACTGAATATTTTTGGATCAATACAAAAAACTATGTGAAAGATAAAAGAATTTTTTTTCAATTTTGAGACAGGACTATTGGGAATCACAAAGTTTATTTTGCATATTTCGACCTTCATTACAGCTGTTTAGGTAAACATTTGGACTGGCCATGTGTATACAGCTCCCCTCTTCAACTGGTTCACTTGCAAGGGAGTGAGTATAGGCACCACTCTTATAAATTTATATATATGTGAAGAAGGTAACTGTTTGATTAGAAATGCTACTTGGACCTTGGTTTTAAATTGTGGACCACGCCATGTCACGCATCTCTAACACTAGGGTGTTTGGGGTTCGAACCTTTGTCCGTGCATATTATAATTATCCCTATCAACTGAGCTAAACTCATGGGGACAATCGTATCTCTTTTTTAATCACAACAATGATTACAAGTAGTGTATTTCTATGAGGAATACTGAACACAAATGAAAAATATTTAGACATACATTTAAATGAAAAAATAAAAAAATAAAAAAAGTAATTGAATGATGTGATTAAAAAAATTTCTCATATACTTTTCTTTATTTATGTGAGTGTATTCAAACATTTATTATTTGTAATTGTGCCTAAGTAAATAGTCCTCCTAAATATAACAACATTTAATTTTAGTCCCCTTAAATATTTATTAGGCTTTTGGTCCCTCCAAAAAAATTTATCCATGAAATTAATCCCTGCTCTACATTGAGTATTACACTAATTTTTAATAATAGGGACAAATTTCATGGATGAAAAATTTTGGAGGGGCCAAAAGTCTAAAGAATATTTTAGGAGGACTAAAATCAAATGTTGATATATTTATCGGTTATTTACTGATCGTACCTGATCAGAAGGAGACTGCCGGTGCCTTGAATGCGGTGCTTGTGACGGTGGTGGAATGCGTCTGAATGCTTCTTGGAGCGGATGGGGGGTGTGTACCTGCAGGCACTCCGACGCTCAAGTCAGTAGAGATCAGAGAGTGGGGGTTTTAGAGGGAGATAGAGCTCTACCTTGGGGACTGCGGTGAGTCCCCTATTTATAGAGGTGGAGGGTTGCAGAGCCGTTGAGGAGGCACACCTGGCTCTGGCGGTTGCGGGAACGTGCACAACGTGCAAGAGAGACGTTGGGGTTCGTTTGAACCGGTCTCTTTGCTTTGTGCACCCCCCCTTCAGGCGAGGGGGTATGTTGTGAGCAATAATGCCAAACGTGGAGTTTGGGCTTTGAATGATATTGGGCCTAAGTAAATGGGCCAAGAATCTCTTTGGCCGATCCAGAACAGTAGCCCCCCAAGTCGTTGCTCTTGATAAAGAGTGATGCCTTAAGTGCGGGCATTTTGCTCGTCAGGAGCCGAACTCAAGGAAAATTTAGTTGGTTCGTATCCTCGTGCTAGAGGAAGAGATGGATCTCGTTTAGCGGACTTATGCCTGCCTTGACATGGAAAATCGTTTGCGAGGCGGACTGAGAATGCTGAGACTTTGGGCCAGATAGGCTCGCCTGTCTCGAAGCGTTTGTTCTCCCTCTAACGATGTAAGCTCGCCTGTCAATGTGGCGGGGTCCGGCATACGTATGTCCGGCGATGAGATCGGATGGAAAGATTCCCACGTCAGGAAGTTTGGTCGGATGTCATTCCGTAATAAATGCCAACATCTCGAGGAAGAAGTTGAGGGGACATGACCTTTGGTTTCTGAGTGACACGTGTGTAGGCTGTTAGTAGCTCTTGAGTGCCTATAGTTTCCAGCGTGTTCTCGGGTTGTATTTCCGAGGTGTCATCATCACCGTTGATTGGATCCTGACGTTTGGAGAAACGTAGTGAAGGATCATAGCCCTTGGATGAAGGGGTATGATTGAATCTGGGCCGTCGAAGCAGCGTTTTAGAGGAGGAGCAGCGAGTGAGGGGATGCACCGGATATACTTTGTGACTTTTGGGTGGTTCGTGCGACGAGTATAAATAGCTCCACTGTTTTTTTGGAGAGCCATTGTATTTTCGAATTTCTTAGAGACTTAGAGATTTCCCAAAGTTTCCAGAGGCAAAGTTCTTCCGAGTTTTCGCATCCCAACCGCAACTTCAATCTCTTCTTCCTCACAGGTAGAGTTCTGAGACTCGTTTCTTTTACTTTTGTATATTAGTTTCTGTTTTGCTCTTAGAAATCGTTGGAATGCATACTTCTAGGGCAGAAGTAGTTTGACTCGGTGGTTTCCGCCGTTGGTTTAGGCGTTTTCCACCGTACATCAAGAAGTTTTGTAGGTATGCTGTCTGTTTTCTTTTTAGTGTTTAGAGAAACATTGGCGACAAGCTTGTGCTTCTTCCATAAGCTTTGGGTCTGTTCGTTGAGGGTAGATCCCCTTGATGCGTGAGTTGATTTTCTAGACCTCTTAGCTTCTTTGTGGTAGCGATTTGATCCCTTCCTTGCCATGGCCGACCTGATAGGTGAAGGAAGGGTGGATCTGACTGTTAGATTCACTTTTTCATTTGCTTTTTCCAGATCTGTCATGGCTGACGAGAGAGTTGCTGCATCCGTAGTTATGAGGCCCGGAGAGGAACCCTTAGAAACTGAATCGGTGTTTGCCACTGATGGTGTGAACGAAGCACCTTTTGACCTTATCGGTGAAGGTGGAGATTGGGAGCTGATTCTGCCGAGCACGTCCAACCGGGTGTGTTCGGGGTATGCAAATTACGTATTTCCCATGTATGAAGTGATTTTCAAAGATATGGGTTTTCGGCTCCCTTTCTCTAACTTCCAGCGGGAGGTGCTTCGCTGGACCAAGTTGTCACCTACTTAAATCCATCCAAATTCTTATGCCTTTATGAGGGCTTTTGAATTGTTGTGCAACCATCTTCGCATCCCTGCCTCCAAGAATGTCTTTTTCTCCTTCTTCACCGTATAGCGGGGTACGGACTGGGTATCTTTTCGCCAGACCCAGAAGATGTTTGAGGCCTTTGCCGGGAAGATCCGGGGTTTCAAAGAGCGTTTCTTTCTGGTTCGGCCTAAGAATGCGGCCGCCCTGGAAAATCTCTTGGAGGCTGTTAAGGAAAGCGGGCAGGAGCGTCGTCCTTACTTCCCCCTATGCTGGTCTCAGGACCATTTTGCTTATGATCCGAGGGACTTCGGTCGGACCGTTGCCACTTTGAGTGATGAAGAAAAAAGCCTTCGACGGGGGAACCCATTGATGAACGCGGACGGGACCCCAGTAACAGAACCCCGCTTCATCAACACTTATGAGTTGTTGACTTCTGATAATTATGATGTCTGTCTTGGTAGCTTATTTTCTTGTTTTGTCTTCTTGCTGTCCTTTCGTTTTGTTTCTCCTAACTGACAAGTTTTGTCTTGTGTTTGCAGAGAAAATGAAGAAAGACTTGGGAGCTCTCGTGAATGCGGCCAGCAAGAAGCTCTCGGCCAAGAAAAAGCGTAAAAATGTCCAGTCTCATGAGCATCTGATCTCTGGGTCTGGTCCTAGCTCAACCCCTGGTCCTGTGGTGGATTTGGATAGGGAGGAGCCACCCGAGGAGCTGGTGCAGGATCCTGCCAAGAGGCAGAGGGTGAGGGTGTCCTCTGAGGATCCAATCACGCCAATCAAGGTCGTTCCCGTCCGTTCTGAGAATGGAGACTTCCTCCAGTTGCCGAAGGTGTGGTCCGAGCCGGAGCTGTGCGGTCCCCAGTCGACCCTTTTCTTGGATGATTCTGAGCTGAGGATTATCCAGGATCTGGGTCCAGCTGGTCAGAGTAAGGCAATAACTGATGGGGTTATTGCCACTATGAAGGCTTTGGAGGTCGCTGCTGCTCTGAACAACGCTTCTCTAGACAGTGAGTTCGGGTCGATGCTCTGGTGCGGGAGAGGGACGTTTTGACCGCCAAGGTCGCTGCTCTTGAGGAGGATCAAAGGAGCAAGAGGTCCGTCGCTGAGGAGCGTGACCGTGAGGTTGCTTCCTTGAAGGAGCAGTTGTCCGGGGCTCAGACTGCTCTGGAGCAGGCGACCACGTCTTCTCAGAAGCTGGCTGAGGAGAAGGCTTCCTTGGAGGAGACTCTGGAGAAGGCGGACCTCCCTGGGGATGATGAGGCAGAAGACCTTGCTGTCCTGCGGCGCGCCGGCCTTGTGGACAGGATTGGTGAGCTGGAAGGAAGCTTGGTGGAGGCCCTCCAGCTCGGCTTTGATCGGGCAGTGGCCCAGTTGAAGGTGACGAACCCTGGCTTTGAGCTGAATGTCGAAGGAATCATCCTCTTAGTGAGGTGAAAGACGGGGTGATCGTTCCTCCTCCTGATCCTGAAGATGACGGGCATGTTGATGAAGCCCAGGCCTGATGAGGCTTTGTAATTAATATCTTCTTCAAAATCTTGTAATGACATTGTGCGCCCTTAGTGGTTTTAGCACCTTATAATATGATCGTTTCATTTTCAATTATACTTGTTTTTGAGTTTTGCATGCTCGTTGTGTGAGGCTTTACTTCTGTTTGAAGTATATGTTTGAGAGCGAACTATCTACCTATCTTGTGTGTTTGACAGACTGTAATAATTCGTACGCTCTTAGCTGCTGTCGAGAGCGGATTATCTATTTGCCTTGTGTTTTTGACAAATTGCAATAATTCGTGTGCTCTTAGTTGTTCAACTTCCGAACTTGTTTGATTTTGGATCGCAAAGCTCTTTAAGTTGAGTGTAGCGGGGCGGGCTACCCCCCGCAGTCATTATTTTGACGAAGTGACTTAATGACTGGAGAGTCTTGCACACCCGCCCAGCATTTTGTAGCTTTGACTTGATGAAATCAAAGTTGTGCCTTTTGCTTTCCAAGTAATAAGTGCCTTTGCTTGGAAAGTTTTTACCTTTGCGTAATTTGCAAGGAAGAGCTCAGGCAAGAAGTTTTCTAACCATTTACGTGGAGTATTAGTTAGAAGTGTTTGCACATCCAAGAGATTGTTTATCTGAATGTGTGTTCAAAGTTATGGACGTGTAACAGCGGATGAACGAGAGAAATTTTTTCTAAGTTTCCTCCATTGAGGCGTGAAACACCCATCGCGAGCTGGGGTTCTACCTAACATGCCGAGCAGTGATGTCGCAGCGGTAAGCGTACATACTGAGGAGTAAGAGAATTTGTTATGTAAAATCCTCTCATCCTTTTTCTTTTTGGATTCGGAGTGGCACGACTTTCCTCTTCCGTTTATTTGCTCGACGGGGAGCGAAGAGTTCGTTGTATCGAACTAAGTACATCATTAGAGTGAGTTGGCGTTGTTTGCCATCTAAGTGTAGTACTTTTGGAGTTTTTCTGCATTCCAAGTCCTTGGAATTGCATTTTGATGGAGGTCTTCGAGTCTGTAAGCTCCTGTCCCGGTCTTCACCCGGATCCTGAAGGGGCCGTCCCAGTTGGCGGTGAGCTTCCCTTCTTCGGAGTCCTTCTGGTTTCGCCGGAGGACGAGGTCGCCTACTTCGAATTCTCTTTTAATGACTTTCTTGCTGTGGCGAGCAGCTATTTTCTGTTTTAGTGCTGCCTCTCGCAAGGTTGCCCCTATCCTGACTTCGTCGACGAATTCGAGTTCTTCACGTAGGTTTGGCGTGTTGGCCGGGAAGTTAGTGCTGGCGTCCGTACGCCATGTGAGTTCGGTTAGCTCAATGGGTAAGACCGCTCCCGTCCCGTACGTGAGTCGAAAAGATGACTCGCCAGTTGTGGAATGGGAAGTAGTTCTATAGGCCCAGAGGACTGCGTGTAATTCCTCCGCCCACTGTGTTTTGGCCGCGTCTAGCCTTCTTCGTATTCCTCGCAAAACTACCCTGTTTGCAGCCTCGGCGAGGCCGTTGGCCTGAGGGTGTTCGACGGAGGTGAAGCTTTGCTTGATGCCGATATTCCTTAGGTAGTCCTGGAACCGTTGGTCCGTGAACTGTGTACCATTGTCGGATATCACTAATGTTGGCACTCCGAATCTTGCTAAGATGTTTCTCTTGAAGAAGCGGAGTACGTTTTTAGCCGTGACTTTGGCCAATGGTTCTGCTTCGATCCATTTGGTTGAGTAGTCGATTGCGACGACCATATATTTTAGTTACCCAGCGGCTTTGGGGAATGGTCCCAAAAGGTCGATGCCCCACCATGCGAAAGGCCAAGGTGAGACCAAGGACGTTAGCTCAGCAGGGGGTGCTAGGTGCATGTCCCCGTGTCGCTGGCATTTATCGCAGAGGTTCACGTAGTCTTGGGCGTCTTTCAGCATGGTAGGCCAGTAGTATCCTGCTCGTACGGCCTTTTTCGCGAGAGCTTTTGCACCAAGATGTTGTCCGCAGATGCCGTCGTGGATGTCGGCCAGGACTTCTTGGGTCTCGTTGGGTCCCAGGCACTTGATTAGTGGAATGTTGAAACTTCTTTTGTACAAGGTTCCTTCCACCAACATGAATGAGCAGGCCCTCCGTTTCAACCTTGTTTGTTCTTGCTGATCGGTGGGGAGCTCACCATTCTCTATGTATTGAGAGATGATCGAGTTGACCTCTTGATGCAGAGTCCCTCTATCCTGGATGCTTGGCTCGCCGAGGACCTCTTGTATTACTGTCTTATTTCCGTTCGCAGTTCGTGTACTTGCGAGTTTTGAAAGAATGTCTGCCCGAGTATTCTGTTCGCGGGGAACGTGAATTACTTCTACGGCGTCGAATTCTTTCATTTTCTCTAGTACTAACTGGACGTACTTTTGAAGGTGGTCTTCTTTTACCTGGAACTCTCCTGTGACTTGGGAAGCCACTAGTTGCGAGTCGGTAAAGATTTTCACCTTTTTGGCCCCCATGTCTTTGGCGGTTCGCAAGCCAGCTAGGAAGGCTTCGTACTCTGCAGTGTTATTGGTAACAGGAAAAGACAAAGCGAGGGAAATTTCGACAATGATACCTTTGTTGTCTTCGATGATTATTCCCGCTCCGCTTCCTTTAGCGTTAGATGACCCGTCTACGAAGACGGTCCATTCTTCAGGGCTTTCCTCAGCTGGGAAAGTCATCTCAGCGAGGAAGTCGGCGAACACCTGAGCCTTTAGTGCCTTTCTGGATTCTTAATGAATGTCGAACTCGGATAGCTCGAGTGACCATTTCATCATTCGACCAGCCACGTCTGGACGACCCAGGATCTGCCTGATGGGTTGGTCCGTCCGGACTACCACCGTGTGCGCTAGGAAGTACTGCCTTAGTCTTCTAGCTGCGGTGAGGAGTGTGAGGGCCACCTTTTCGATCCTTTGGTACCTTGTTTCAGGTCCCAACAATGCTTTGCTGGTGAAGTATACTGGTTTCTGCCCCTCCGCCGTTTCTCTGATGAGGGCGGCGCTTACCGCGTCAGAGGAAATGGAGAGATATAGGTACAGTACTTCACCTTGATCTAGTCGTGATAGCACTGGTGGCGTAGAAAGCGTTTCTTTGAGGTGTTGTAAGGCAGCTTCGCACTCGTCAGTCCATTAGAACTTCGTTTCTTTCCTCAAGAGTTTGAAGAAAGGAAGTGCGTGTTGAGCGGACTTGGCCACGAACCTGGAGAGAGCGGTCAGCATTCCGTTGAGTGTTTGGATGCACTTTTTGGAGTGGGGTGTTGGAAGCTCAGTAAATGCGCGGCATTTGTCTGGGTTCGCTTCAATTCCTCTTTCTGTAAGATAGAAACCGAGGAATTTACCCGCTTGGACTCCGAACGTGCATTTTTCTGGGTTGAGTCTCATGTTGTATTTCCGAGTTTGCTCGAACACTCTTTTGAGATGAGCGGCATGATCCACCTCTTGTTGGGATTTTACGATCATGTCGTCCATGTAAACCTCTAGAATGTCACCCAGAAGTGCCTTGTCGTAAACTCTGTTCATCATCCGTTGATAAGTAGCTCCCGCGTTTCGTATACCGAAGGGCATTACGTTGTAGTAATAGTTCCCTGATTCGGTCATGAAGGATGTTTTCATTTTATCTTCTTCGGCCATGGGTATCTGGTTGTACCCAGAATAGGCGTCCATGAAGGATAAAAGTTTATAGCCAGAGGAATTATCAACGAGTTTGTCGATGTTAGGAAGAGGATATGCGTCTTTAGGGCAGGCCCTATTAAGATCGGTATAGTCAACACACATACGCCATTTTCCATTAGATTTTTTGACAAGTACAACATTGGAGAGCCAGGTAGTGTATTTGGCCTCAGAAATAAACTTTGCCTCTAGGAGGTCTTTTACAGCTTTTTCTGCAGCCTCTGACTTTTCAGGAGACTGCTTCCTACGACGCTGGGCCACAGCGCTAACTCCGGGATCCACCGTAAGTTGGTGACAAGCGACGCTAGGGTCGATTCCGGGCATGTCAGACGCGCTCCAGGCGAACAGGTCAGCGTTTTCAATGAGGCAGGCGACCAACTGGTTCTTGACAAGTTCGGGGAGATCCTTGCCAATCTTGAAGTTCTTCGAGGGGTCGTTGCCGAACGGGACCAGCTCGAATTCACCATCAGGAACAGGTCGAAGAAGTTCTTCTCCCGTTTTTGTTCCTTCAGGTCTTCCTTGGTGAACCTGGGGTCAAGTTCGACCAAGTTGGCGTCCAGGGTACTCGCAGCAGCTTTCCCTTTGTCCTCAGCAGGTTTGCTAGGTCGGGAAACCGAGTTCTGGGTTTTGTTGGCTTGGAGGAAACATCTTCTTGCAGCTTCGATGTCTCCGATGAGTGAGGCGATGATGTCGTCTTTTGCATGGTATTTCAACTTCAGATGAGCGGTTGAACATGCGGCCCCTAGCTGGGAGAGCCCAGTTCTCCCTATAATGCAATTATAGAGAGAAGGGCAGTCGATCACCAGGAATGGGATCTTTATTGTCTTTTTGGCCTCCTCTTCGCCGAAGGTGACCAGTAGCTCCACGTATCCCCATGGTTGAGTGGATGAGCCGTTGAAGCCATAGAGTTCATCCCCAACGTAGGGAGAAAGGTTTTTCTCAGTCAGTTGGAGAGTTTTGAACAGGCTGGTGTACATGATGTCGCATGAGGCCCCTGTGTCTATCAGGACTCGTCGGACATCTGCATTGGCCATCGATGCTCGCACGAGCAAAGGAATGGCTGAATTTGAAGCTCCACCAAGTAGTTCGGAATCATAGAAGGCCAAGGGTGGCCTTCATCCTCGGATGGATGGGGCCATGGTGTTGACGTCCATGAGCTCCTGGAACTTCCTCTTTATGCTGCCCATGGAGATGTTCAGCGTCCATCCAGTGATGATGTTTGCGGTAGGGAACTGTTCCCAGATGCATGAATAGGGGGTGATTTCCACGTTGTCTGGGAAATCACCTAGATGTTCCACGGACATGGCGATGGTCCGGCCAGGTTCAGAACTGTCACCGACGAGATCGACAGCTTTCATTTCTGATTCTGGATTTTTGATGTACTGCTTGAGTCGACCCCTTTGGATGAGGAGTTTGATGGCGTCCTTCAGATGGATGCAGTCGTCGGTGGTGTGTCCGTGGCACTTGTGGAACCGACAGTATTTTGTTTTGTCAATTCCCTTCCTCTCCTGAGATGGAGCCTTTGGCGGCTTGATGCCGACTTCTGCTAGATCGGCTACAGCGGTCGCAGCGAGGATTTTCTCCCTTGACATAGCCAGCGGAGTGTACTCGGTGAAGTGACCGTTTGGTCTCTTGCTTTCGCGAGCAGCTTTGCCTTCCCTCTTTTTCACATGGAAGGGCTTTTTGGAGGATTCAGCAGCAGGTTCCTCCTTCCTGACCTTGTTGAGGTTGTCCGCGTACAAAGCCTCTTCGTAGGCGATGTAAATCTTGGCGATTGCTAGGAACTCGTTGAGAGTCCTTGGGCGATCCAGGAGGACAGCTTTCTTGACGTCCGTCTCGTCACGTAGGCCTTTGGCAATGAGGTACAGCTTCATTGTCTCATTTGCGCCCCGGACCTAGACGGCTTCTTTGTTGAACCTCTCGATGTAGTCTCGGAGAGGTTCGCTTCTTCCTTGGACGATGGCTTCGAGGGAAGCCACCGTTTTTGGTTGCGTCCTTGATGCGGTGAAGTGGGTGGTGAACTCGTTGCAGAGGTCGCTCCAAGAGTCGATGGAGTTTCTCCTCAAGTTCTTGAACCACGTAACGGCTTCTCGCCTCAGAGTAGTGACGAAGAGCTTGAATTTGACGGCGCCCCGCACCGATCGGTAAGTTAGAACTGCTTCGATGTTCTCAATGTGCTCGTTCGGATCGGTAGTCCCGTCGTATGAGTCCATCTGCGGCGGCTTTTCCAGTCCGCGAGGGATAGGAGCTTCTCGGATACGCGGTGTGAACGGACCGTAAGCGTTACGCTCTGTTCGGGTATCGCGAGTGTCCAAAGAACTGGAAGGTGACCGTGAGAATCTACTGCGCCTGGGTGGAGACCTCCTGGGTGGAGTGCGGAGCGCAGGGGATCTTCGCGACGGGGCCCTTATGGGAGGGGATCTCCTTGGTGGAGACCGTCGGAGGGACCTTCTTGTTGACCTCCGGGAGTAGGATGGAGATCCGATGCTCGCCGAATGTCGGGGGGATCTGGAACGTGACCGACTGGGGCTCTCTCCTCTTTTGTTACGTATTGGAGAGAGATCGTCGGGTTTGGACGGTTGGACGTGCTTGCTCCAGATCCATCAGCCGGCGGTTCTGTTCCTCGATTAACGACGTTTGTCGTTGAACCGTGCGGATCAGGTTGCTGATGAGTACGTCGGTCGATGTTGCGTCTTCTGGCGTCTCTGTAGGGCGGACGGGACCTAGCAGAGGCCTTTGTTGGATAGGAAGTACCTGAGTTGGGTCCTCCCTGGGTGTATCCACAGGTGAAGGTGAGGATGTTACGCCATCCCATAGAGGAATGCGCACCTCACTTCGTAGCTGGGATTTGGCACCGTTGGCAGCCATGATAGTTTTTTGTGAAAAGCTTTGGTTTTTAGGGATAAAAACGGGGAAGCTTGTGATTTCCCACAGACGGCGCCACTGATCGTACCTGATCAGAAGGAGACTGACGGTGCCTTGAATGCGGTGGTTGTGATGGTGGTGGAATGCGTCTGAATGCTTCTTGGAGTGGATGGGGGGTGTGTACCTGCAGGCACTCCGACGCTCAAGTCAGTAGAGATCAGAGAGTGAGGGTTTTAGAGGGAGATATAGCTCTACCTTGGGGACTGCGGTGAGTCCCCTATTTATAGAGGTGGAGGGCTTCAGAGCCGTTGAGGAGGCACACCTGGCTCTGGCGGTTACGAAATCGTGGGAAGTGTAACAGCCAAAGATTTTATTGCGGGAACGTGCACAACGTGCAAGAGAGACGTTGGGGTTCGTTTGAACCGGTCTCTTTGCTTTGTGCACCCCCCTTTAGGCGAGGGGGTATGTTGTGAGCAATAATGCCAAACGTGGAGTTTGAGCTTTGAATGATATTGGGCCTAAGTAAATGGGCCAAGAATCTCTTTGTCCGGTCCAGAACATTTACTTATTTAACCCTATGGTGAAATAACATCCACTTTTGTTTTATGAACACACGATATGGTGTTGATGTGATGCCATTACATCATAGGATTGATTTATTTTTATTTTTTTGAGAGAAGGATTGATTTATTTATGTCCATGCACACATATAATTTTAAAACAATGCATAGCCTTTTAAAGAAACCTCACTGAGAGATAATCGAGTAGTATTTGAGGGCCTGGGAGTGGGGAGAATAGTACTTCAGATTTAATTGTCAAATCAGACAAGTATATTTTGTACAAATTAACATTTATCTTTTGATTGAGGGTACGGTTGAAGTTGATTCGAATTGGTGTGTCCCCCATATGGTTTAAAAGAGTATGTGTTTGTTTGATTCATATTAGTCTGTCTTATTGCATTTGATATGGTAAGCCTTGTGAGCGGTTAACGGCCTACGTTAGCATCGTTAACATCTCAACTTGACGGAAGGATGAAATTGATTGACATTTGACAAATTTAGTGACTAATTAGCTATTTCGATAAATTGGGGGAAGAAATTGATTGGTCCTTGCAAATTCAAGGACGAAGTTGATTATTCACTCATAGTAAATTCTTATCAACCTTAGGCAAAATTTATTTAACATTATAATTTATTTTAAAATAAATTAATATAAACGTATACATTTCATTGAATAATTAGATGATGAGTACACACTCAACGAAACTACTTACATATCATTTTGTTCACCATTATATTCATTTTAAAGTTGATAGTATATATACTAGGTAGTAAGATTATGAATTTGTGATTTTAAAGGACGGATTTTCAATCTTTTTTAGAATATTTATAAAATGAAGATCATTAAAAAGTATTCCCATTCCCCAATTAAATAAATATCCATTCCAATTTGTTGTTTATCGTACCTTAAGGATATCATTTGCCGCGGTTTTGCATCATTGGTGGACTGTGATAACAAGACGTATGCGTGCTTCAGTTCGTAATTGGTTGGTTTTGCTTGAAAGGGCTTTTAGCTTGCTTCGTTTAGGAGGGAGTTGTTGGAACTTGGGTCGTTTCTGTTTTGGTAGTCGATCCATACGCCTTTTAGAAGCTCTGAATACTCACTCTACGTTTTTTTTTTGCAATTATGTTTCGTGCCCACACGTGGGTTCGCTGGATTGTCCGTGGTAGTAATCGTTTAGAGTTGTGTCCTTTTTATACCGCATGTGCTGATTTGTTGTATCCCCAATACGGGTTGTTTTTGTGGTTTACTAGGTCAGGTATATGCCCCCCCAATCTTGTACTTCCTGATCTTTTTTAATTTATTTCCTATTTTGGCTTCAAAAAAAATATCCATTCCAATTTTTAAATTAATTGCAATCAATAATCACAATTTCTACCATAATATAAAGGTTTTGAAAATCTCCATAATCGCAATTACAATTGTTTATTATCTTTTTCAATATTAAAGATGTAAGATATAGTTTAATCGACAATTTTTTTTTTAATACACCAACAATTGCAGTGGCGGATCTCCTTGGAGACCCATTGAAGCCATTGCACCCCCAATTTTCCTATAAGTACTATATTAGGCATGTTATTTAAAATAATGTAGGCTGTGAGTTTGATTCCCCTACCCTTTTTTTATATTTCTAGTGCATTAATAATATTTTATTCAAAAAAAAAGAGACTTGAACTGCCATACCCTGTGTTGTATTCAAACAGATGAACCACTACACCTGTTGATAATTTTGCTAAGTTTTTGAAACTGTTTGATATATATTCCGCAAATATTTGGCACCCCAACTAACAATGTCAAGATCCACCACTGGACAATTGTTTCCTATCTTTTCCAATATTAAAGGTTATGATATAAGAACTTTATATTTTCATGTGTGTGAATTTTACGTGGTGTTTGTTACTTCGTCTACGGATTTAAAAACTGCAACGTTGTTTGAGAAAATAGATAAATAAGCACTATTGTAACTATGACCAAGGACAAAATCATTTGGGCGCAACATTTATACACATACATCATATTACTTATTATTATTTTAAAAATACAATTTGTTTAATTACTTTTTTCTTTCTACTTTTTTTAAATATGTGAGCGTGTCCAAATATCTAAATAGTTGTGACCATCCAAGACTTCATCATGACAAAACACAAAGTTACGTTTCCGATCGATCAATGAAATTGTGAACAAAAACAGTGAATACATCAATTTCAACAAGGACTGTCTCCCATTCATGAATGCAAAAGAATCATTTACATAATACATGGATAGCACTCTGCATTCAAAGTACACATGCAACTTTTTGACATATAAAAGAAAAGACCTCTCTAAACTTTCTAAAGGATATAATTAAGTTGAAATTTCAGCAAATAGATTAGAAAGAATATATATGTACTCAATGAATTAAAGAAAAGACCTCTCTAAACTTTCTAAAGGATATAATTAAGTTGAAATTTCAGCAAATAGATTAGAAAGAATATATATGTACTCGATGAATTTAGGAGTACGTGGATAGAAATGATGCAAGTAATGGAAAGTATATAGGATTATAATGGAAAGGAGACAAAAGAATATTAAGTCTTATGCATGGTAAAGTTAAAGCACGAAATAGAGGCTACTACTGAGACCCTTGATGCCCTAAGTTGACCAACACCATTAGCATGGAAAAAGATTACTCACCACACCACTCATGCCAAGCCATATTGCACCCAACATATATACCTTATCTTTATAACTAAATAAATGTAGCTTGTTGACCTACTTCTATTAAGAATTTCACATTGCATATTGTTTAAGATAGACTTATCCCAACCCAATATTAAGAGATCGTTTTTTTTTAGGTATATGTTGTTATTGTACGTCAAAATTGTTAAACCACCAATGAATTGTAATTACTTCGGTTTATCATATCGGAGATATTCGTATTCGAATTTGAATCTTAGTTTATCAACGTTGTGAGAGTTTGGCTTTTTCTGCTAAATCCGAGAGATTTAACTGTCACATAGAAGATCTAATCATTTTTAATTGCTATTCATAATGTTATTTACTAGCGTCTCTTCATGACTTCATCCTAGTGGTGAGCAATATCTTTGATTCAAGCTTGATGAAGAAAAAATGGACCCTGAAAATCTTACCCCTAATATAATTTATCCAGCCCGAAATTAGTTAGAATTTGATTTAATTTCAAAATACACGGTGTTGACACTGGTGGTCGTGAGCGTGGACAAGCGGCCATGGTCCTATTCTTTAGGCTTTGTTTGCGAATTTTGAGGGGAATGAAAGGAAAGGAAGGGAAGGGAGAAAGGAGGGAAAACCTTCCCCTTGTTTGGGAGTTAAAGAAACCAACAAGGAAAGGAGTTGGAGGGCTTATGTGATAATTTTACTATTTTACCATTTTTTTCTCTTAAAATCAATACATTATGTTATATTTTGTAATTGATCTTGTAAATTATAATTGGAATTTTGAATTATTATGAGGAAAAAATTGTCAATTTGTATGTTTAACCCCCAAAACCCCCCAATTTGGGGGAACTTTAAAATTGGACAAATGAAGCCCTTCAAAAACCCCCCAAAACCTTTCCCTTGTTTTTTTAAAACTCTCAAACAAGGGTTTACCTCTCCATAAGCATTCCCTTTCCCTCCCCTCCCCTCCAAAACCCAACTCGCAAACAAAGTCTTAGGGACATTAAAATTATTATTTCCTTTATTTAGTAGTTAGTAGTATATATTTTTGAATGAAAACTTTATACTATTAATATTCAAATATGTTTCTTTTTAACCAATTTTGATTTCAATTGAAAATAATTATTTTAAGAACCTTGATTATAGAATAAAATAATCTCTAATGATTTTGAAAAGAGAAAAAATAATGATAACTTCAAATAGTGAAGCTCAACCCTAAGCATTTGAAACAAAAATAAATTATTATATTTTGTTTCAATCCTAAACTTTGAAACAACATAATCATTTAAACATGGGATAAACGAGTTATACTTTATGGGTGTGTTCAATTTGCTAAAAAATAGGAGATTTGACAGGATAATTTTTTATTTATTTTTTTACCATGTTTTATTCGGAAACTGGTCATTAGACTAGACAAAGTAGGTAGTAAGAGATTGAATAAAAACAGAAATTATTATTGTTCACTAAACAATGGGACAACTTTTTTTTCAGAGTACATATTGTAAAAAAAATATTAAAATTTTCTTTTTATTTTCTCACATAAAGTATATTATCTCTCTCTAATACAATTATATCTTGTTATTTATTGTTTTGTCTGGTTAAACTATTTTGTTTAGTTCTTACTACTCCCTTCGGTCTTAAATATAAGAAAAGATTCCTTTTTTAGGTTCATTGAATAATTAATGTATCTGCTTTACAATGTAGACCACATACATTAACTACTCAATGAATCTAAAAAAGGAATATTTTCTTATATTTGAGACCGGAGGGAGTATTTTACAAATCAAACTCATGTGGGAATGAATATCCAATTTATAATTATGTTATTTTTTCCAATATATGGCAGCTGCTGACTATATATGGACACATAAATATAGAAATGTGGAATTGAACATGTGAAAGAATAATTAGAACCAATAGATATATAAAGGGGTGGTGAAACAGAAAAATAGCTGTTATTGGTACTTTATCTGCAACGATCTGGTGGATGGCTTGGCTCAGATTCTGAGAACCATTGTTTTCTGTATCAACTTTTAGCTAACTTGGATTTAGTGTAGACAAAAGTAGCATGAGTGTTCGAGATAAGAATTTGGATTCTTTTTTGCATAATTCTGCTTTTTACTTTTTTGTCTAGGGATCTTCTGATCATAAAATCTTACTGTCGAGCTCTTTTAAAATCTTCTTAATCTTGGAATTATCATACTGATCTTAACCAATATATCTTTGAGAAATCATATTTTGACAACCACTTTTTGATAACTTTTGGACAACTTTCTCTCTCATATTCACATGATGTTGTTTCTCTCTCCATTGTTTTTGACCAATAAGAAATGAGAAAAACAAGGTTGTCAACAAAGTTGTCATCAAAGGGATGTCAAAATATCATTACTCTATATCTTTTCCTCGTTTCATTCTTCTATGTAGCTTAAACTAGCAGTGACTGTAATTTGGCCACATGGTCAGAAATCAGAAAATTATATCAACTACTATATTGCATGTTGGTTAAAACCTCCTTAATGTCGTAATTAAGCTGTATTTGCCATCGCCGTAGCAATTGTAGTTATATTGTGAACCTTTATATTACAACAAAATAATGCAGTCGATATTGTGGTTTTGTATCGTAATTATGATTATAGACCACAATTTAAAATCATAATTAATCTGCTCAAAAAAAAAAAAAAAAATCATAATTAATATTTTTGAAGCGCACCATAATTAATATTAATGCGAGAAGAAGCAAAGTAATTTGTCCCGATCATCCTTAGAAGTTGAGTGCAAGGCTTTTTGCAACCATAGCCCATGAAATTTACGTACCATTTTGTATGTTGGGGAGTCACTATTATAAGCAAAATTTGACTTTTTAGATACATTAATTATTCAATGTATCTAAAAAGTCAAATTTTGCTTATAATATTGACCGGAGGGAGTAGATATATGTGGCACCTCTCTTATATTTCAATCATCTAGCTCATTCGGTAGAAGTGGAACTAAACCACTCAAACTTGAAACCAAAGTCATAAGTCAAACATAATACACCTCCTAACTACACAACTTGAAAGACTTTTGATACAAAGAGTGAACCCAGAATCAACTCCCGCTCCTCCAAAACAAGGCTTTGATATTAGGAGTCAGGGGAACCTTTGAGAGAGCAACAACGAGACGATGACTCAAGACAACAAAGAAATAGACGTCACATTTATATCCAAAATATTAAGAAATTAGTATATTGATCACCTCTTCCCTCTAATAAGTAACTACTCCCTCCGTTTCAAAATGAGTGTCGCTTTAGCCAAAAAAATTTGTTTCAAAATGAATGTCACTTTCAGTTTCCAATGCAATAATAACTTTTTCTTTTCAATTGTACCCTCCAATTAATATTTTGCACAGTACTTCCAAAGTATTACTTTTAAAACTAACCAATAGTTAATAAGGATAATTTGGTAAAATAACCATTCTCTTTCTTTTAATCATTGCATTTCTTAATATGTGTGTAACCACCTAAAACGACACTCATTTTGAAATGGAGGGAGTACAAAATTGATCATTTTAAAAAAAATATTATATGATATGATATTTAATTGATAATTTAAAATTTCACAAATTAACACTAATAAAGAGTTCAAAATTGCAACCAAATATACTTTTTCCTCATATGACACGCAAAATTGAGTTTTTTGTGTCAAATACAAAATGACCTCAACTCGGTGTATTTGGATTGAACATGAGAACATATTTTGTTTGTTAGATAGTAAGTTATTGAGCTATGATATTGGGTTCTTTAGGGTGTGTTTGGATTGAAGATTTAAGAGGGGAGAGAGTAGGCGGCTTACTTTTATTTTTTAAATTACAGACACTATAAAATGTTGTCACAAAAATTTAAATAACATGATAAATGATCATATATATAATACTTCAATCACAATTAATTTATCTTGATAAAATATTGTATACTACCCATAAGCTAAAAAAAGAAAAGAATGTCAGCCCCTCTCTTCCTTTCTTAAACCCTCAATCCAAACAAATTCTTAAATTTCGAAGTTATTAGTCTAGTCCATTATGATTTACTATATATTTGCTCGTAACTTTGATCATGTTATGTCATTTTACAATCATATGAAACTCAAGCTATCACATTTATTTTTCTCTCTGAAACCTTTTATTGTTAACAATTGCCGCTATATTTTTTAGACATAAATTTAAGTTTATTTTGGGAGCAGTAGGAGACAAAAACCCCTCTTGAAGGTTTTTTTTTTTTTTACATTTGAAGATTTTTTTTTGTAACTATGTTATTGATGTGAACTATTTTCGATCGAAGAATCTAAATAACTACCTTTATGAGGTCACTCATCTTAATCACATTTTTTTATCTGCAAAACTTAAATTCAAGACGTTACTTAACAGGTTTGACTCTAAAAGATAGTCCTAATTTACAGTGTCTAAGAATATATTTCCAACAAAGAAAATAATTTAGAAGAGCATAAAATTGGGAACATAAAATGTACTTGGAACGATCAAGATTCGTCATTAATCACATGAAAAGAAACAAATCAGGAGATGTAGATTTGTTTTAACTTCCACCCATCCTAAGGGTTCGAATGCGTCAAAGGTGGGAATGTGGAAGCAAAAGATATTGTGACCTCCATCCATTTAATCAAGACAAGATATGCACATATGCTAAAGTACATGTGCCCAATATATTGAGAAAACAAATGTAAGTCGTACAACAAATCTCGAAAAAATGCACTTCTATAAAAAAACGAGAATTGCTCTATGTGTCACGTGGATTGCTCGGCCTCTTATCAAAAAGAATAATTTGATCTAAAAACGTTGATCGGGTCGTAACACTTTATAAATTTTATGCTATTAAGAGTTACGATCAGATAAACACAATGAACTTTTGAACAAACTGAAAGGTCTTTAAAACAAGGAGAATGTAAACCAGTGCCCCCAGGGCATTGGTTAAGCAGTTAAAAAATGTAATATTTTATTAAAAAGTGGTGTAATAATTAGTTAGTCAAAAGTAACAGTTTATATTTTCGAAACAATTTTTCTACTTTTGGATTTCTTAACCAGTGCCTCGGAGGCACTGGTTAACAAGACCCTTAAAACAATAATCATATGGAAAAAAGGGAATAAAATCACTAGAGTAATTACAAAAGAAAATGAGTGTAATAAAACTACAGTAGAAACCCTTTAAATTAATATTCGGTAAATTAATAAACTCTCTAAAATAATAAATTTGTCCGGTCCTGACTTGGGCCAATGTAAAAAATTGAAAAACTCGATAAAATAATAAGATAATAATTTTTCGGGAGATCCTTTTATAATTTTTGGTCCTAAGAAAATCATAAATTAATAATTCATAGAAACTGAAAAAAAATATTACACTCTATTGAACACATTTGTTCCTCTTGTTTACATTTACTGTACTTCAAAAGTCATTATTGATTTCCAATGTATATGAACACAGTAGTTACTAATTTACGTTGAGTCTCAAGGTTCGCTGCAACGTAATTCTAAGAGGCATAGACTAATTTGCCTTTTTGTTTGGTATGTACAGTATAATTACTTAAAAACTCTTTAAATTAATAACTATTAATTTATCGATAAATTAATAACTCTTTATATTAATAAATTTCTCCGGTCCTAACATTATTAATTTATAGAGTTTCTACTGTATATATTCGACTTGTGCGATGCATAGGTCATACCGACTATAACAACCACCAAAATTGAAATCCATAATAAAATGTTGTTTTCAAATAAATCATATGATAAACATAGATGCACATTAATCATATGATAAATTCTTAGTTATGATAAATTCCTACCATATGTCATTCATTATAATTGCTCATAATCGGATGATTGACTATGTTAATATTGCTCATAGTACACTTTCAAAACCATTCAAAGTCATCAATCGTTCGACAACCTTTATCTGAAGATTAATTCCAAATTGACCCAGACCAACATAAATCATCCTGACTCAAGCACCATTGAAGCCGAATTTGTCATCCTTTTTTTAAAAAAACTACCATTGAAGCTCTCAACTAAAACTTGAAATTTCATTGTTATTGGATCGATCAATGTTGCATTATGATTAATTTGATCTCCAAAATCTGAAGCAAACATATTTTGTAAAATTACAGCATCCTGAAAATAAACAAATTTATGGTAACAAGTTATTTGAATCCAGTATAACAATAGGAATAACATTTTGGACGAATAATTAAAAATACAAAGCATATAATCTCAGATAATCCACATCAAACTCCACGTAGAATGTCCTATATTTTATCCTTAGTTTGTTTACAACCTTGTGCAAATCGGTTACAAG
Organism: Medicago sativa; assembly: GCF_051527215.1. NCBI lineage: Eukaryota > Viridiplantae > Streptophyta > Magnoliopsida > Fabales > Fabaceae > Medicago > Medicago sativa. The sequence continues at coordinate 29,742,198 of NC_140755.1, read as the reverse complement.
ATGTGGATCCAAAGATACTAGGCAATTCATAAAAACAAATGAGGTTGTATGTTAGCAACATTAGAACCAATTTAAATATGAACAGGCGCATATCGATCAAACAATGATACGAAAACAATGTCTCTGTATTATGATTAGTAATGACATAAATGGAGATACAAAAAGTCGAGTTTTGAATTGGTAAGATAGGAGGTGAACAAAAAGTTATGGTGAATCGACATGCCATTTATATAGACAAATTCATGGATGTTAATGGAACTAATGACATTTTGGGAGGAATTTTGAATTTGAATATCAAATCTTCTTGAACAGTGCACAACTTATTAGGACTTGTTAATATGGGTTAGAATCCTATCCATTTATAACTTTTTCCATTTGTTTTATTTAAAAAGATATGATGGTGGGACCCACTTAGTGACTGAACTCACCACCTATTATTTGTGTATATCTCTTTTCAAATTTCATCTTTCATTTATTTTTATAAATGGATCTTTACCCATTTAATATTGTCAAGTCAGCTTCTAATTATAACATTTAATAAGCATCAAATCCGAAATTCAAAAGCTAGGAGGAAAGACTTGGCATTTAAGGAGCAAATAAGAGCGCGGAAAAAATTAGGCTTAAGGTTAGATTAAAGATACCTTAATCTAACAAGTTTTTATAATAAGAGATTAAAACCAAAACTAAAAACAATTTAGACCAGAGTCAAGAACAATTTCCAGATACGATGAACCTACACAATCCAAGAACTTTTCTAATTACAAACATTAGTATTAATCTCCATAACACATTGTCAAAACTTTTCCGATGTATTTACCCCCAAAAAACACTGATATAATATAGAGTAATGATATTTTGACATCCATTTAATGACAACTTTGTTGACAACCTTGTTTTTCTCACTTCTTATTGGTCAAAAACAATGGAGAGAGAAAAAGGAAGAGAGAGGATAACAACATCATGTGAGTATGAGAGAGAAAGTTGTCCAAAAGTTGTCAAATAATGGTTGTCAAAATATCATTTCTCTATAATATATGAACTTTATTTTTAGTTTTTTGAAAGGCTCTAACATATGAACTTGAATCGTGAAAATAAAATAAGCAAAAAGTGTCTAATCATTGTCTGTAAACAACCTTCCAACGTAGAATTGACACACTAGGCTTTCCCATGGCACTTAACGGTATCATTGACATAATTTTGATAATATGAATTGCACACAGCTGTATAAGCAACTTTGGGAAGTTCTTTTTAGTTGAATGATAAATGATCTAAAAAGTAACAACCTCCTCACATTCAAAGACTAATCCTTTCCATGATTAGAGATCACCGAAGTGATTAAACTCCACTTGAAACAAAGTAAAACATAAAAGATCTAGCTATCTGTCAACTCTATGAAACATCGAGATGGACACCTGACACAACACCAACACGTCAACATCAATAATCATTTAAATGAAAATTATAATTGAATGCATGTATTGGTATCGGACACCAACATGCTACAGAGGCGAACTGTGTCGGACCTGGTTAGTAACTACAGGATGCATCTAAAATCTCGAGTATTACAATATGGGTTACACTGTCTGGTCTACAAATAAGGTAACAGTACTAATAGTAGATCAAAATTAAAATTTAAACTTCAATATTCAACAAAGGATTTAGGTGACAGCTGAATGTGTCATCCCTTTTATGCCTCTTTACAGTTTCTGTTAATTGCACAACAAATACAAAGACAAGTAAAGTGGCATTATTAAATCATTTGATCTCTCTCTTATTTGTCTTGAAAATGTTACCACATCAACCATATTGATTACATGAAATTTCGAGTTGCAACGTGTACAACAACATAAATAATGGATCTTTACTATGTTTACAGTGATTTCTCAACAGAACTCCTCAGTAAGGATATAACATGAGCTGGCTCAGGGGCTCCAAACACTGAACTTCCAGCAACAATGCAATTCGCTCCCGCTGATGCAGCCACATCTATGGTTGAAGGCCCTAAACCCCCATCAACCTGCAATCAAAATTGGGCATGTTTTGGTCACTGCAAATGTTATTATCAATAGTGGTGCACATGACCATGCTGACAGCCTGACACAAGCAGTTCATATATAATCTCCATGAATACAATAATTGGTCCCATAGAAAGGTAAGTCTTGGTCAAGTTCCTATATAAAAAAGAAGTTAAAAATCTAGAAGCAACAAGAAGTAAATAAAAGAAAAACAAGTTAAGACTCGTAAGAGCCTTGTAAGCTGCATCCATAGCTGACGAGATCATAAGTTTGGAAACTTAATTAATAGGTATTTAATATAAAATTAATTCCAAAACTTAAAATAGAAACCCGTACATTCATATTTTGTATCACCCAAACCAAAAAAAAAAAACTACAGCCATTAACAAAGCAACCACTGCTACGTACAACCATTACCCATCCATTTTTCAATATTGCATAGCACGACCATCACATCTCATCTATTGTTTTCAATGTTTAAGAACATCGTTGTAACGATGATGGCAGTGCTGCTGGTTACACTAGTTGTTGGCGCCTTTTTTGTAGTAACTTATTCCAGATTTATCACTCACATCCATATACCTGCCATCGGTTCCAATGCTGGAGATTTCTCACTTCCACCAATGATGTGGAGTCCCAATCAACAATAGTGGTGGGCGGACTCACATGCACATACCACGGGCTTAGAAAAGTCCGTTATAAACACCATTCCCATGTTCATTTACGCAAAGTCTAAACAAAAGGAAAATTGTGCCCTTTGTTTAGATGAATTTGAAGACAATGATCGCATTCGCACACTACCTCTTTGTTCCCACACTTTCCATCTCGTTTGCATTGACGCATGGCTTCGTAAACAACCTAATTGTCGCTCATGTCTTTGTTGTGCTCAGTTTGATCAATCCCCTTTAAAACCTATTACGGCTAATAGAATCCGCCCCTCCTTCCATCACGACCATATGCCTTACCAAAACTGACGCAGTACGGAAGCGTAGGGTTAGCAAGCGCTAAACCTAGATAGAAAAGAACAAGTTTGCAAGCGACAAACTTGTGAAAATAGGGTTGCAAGCGACAAACCTATCAAAATAAGGGTTCCGGAATCCACCAGAAATTGAGAGAAAATCTCGAATATTATTAATGAATGAAAAAGTGTCCCTCTTAGGCTACATAAGTTCTGCTTATATAGTGAAAGAAATAACAAACACGTGGGCCAAAATAAAATAAAACGTAATAATAATAGAAAGTTCTAGAGAATTACTAAGATTTGACTCAAATAAAATACTATAAAATTACTAATAAAACCCTCCTGCACCAGTCTCCTCCACCTCTGAAGAACTCGACCCCGAGTTCTCATTCTGATAAAGAAATTCTCATGCATGTTGACTCCTCTAATAAACAAGAGACCATCCTCCTGGATCCCATTGAAAAAATGTAGTAGCTTGCTGATTAATTTTTAGATCCATCGTTTGCATCTCATTTGGAGTCTGTTCTGCCTGTACGTGATGCTCATTAAACATAAAACCAATTGAATTGGAAACCACTGAGTGATGATTACAATAAGCATTCATGCGCCTTTTCAATTGAGTGCTTTTGTTAATTGAAAAGATGATTGGCGTAGCAATTTGTGATACAACATATTGAAGGAAAAAGCACGGCCTTGGACTGAGTCTTGAAGTGCATAATCTAGGCAAATTCTTTGCAGAGCCATGTGTTGTAACAACCTGAGTGAAGAGCTGTTCAACGTGATGTGTTTCAGATATATCCCTTGTGTTGATAAAGTAACTAGCATTTGAGAGGCATTTCACTTTAGCTCCTCGAGGTAAAAGAGCTCCGAAGCGATCACAGTGCAGTATTGAAGTTAATCCACCAGCTGAACATCTTGAGATAATAGCAACTTGAGTTAATCCAACAGCTCTTTTGACCATCCAATATCCCTCAACTATACTTGGAATTAGTTTAAATCTTGAGTCTCGAAACATGTCATCTCCATCCAAAAACTTAGCCAATAGAAAATCTTTATTTTTAGGTCTTTCAGATGCATAATATAGAACCAAACTGTAGTTTGGTTTAGCTGGAACCTGTAGATTTAATACAAGGATAAATGGCAGCCTTTTACAAACTTCACTCTGAATCATGCTTCTACTGTGTAGCGCAACTTTATCTACAAGTTTATCAACTTTTAACCAATCAATTGCTACGAGCTTGAGAAGAGGATCTCCTCCAACTACCTTAGAATTATCTTTTAGATAGTTTTTTCCTCTAATCTTAAATCGTTCACCACTAGGAGACGTCCAACAGTCTGTGAGGTCATCCTTTCCGTTGCGTAGAGAGCCATTAAAGTCACTTGCATCAATTTCTATAGGACTTACATGAGGACCTAATTCTTTGCATAGATTTGGAGCTGCTGTTCGCTTCAAAGGTAAGGCTGTCATAACCCATGAAATATTCTTTAGTTTGACCTTTTGATCCATATGCTCGAGTCCCTCGTCCTCATCAATTTCGTCATCTGATGTCGATGAGTCAGCAGCAATAGCATCATAAAATTCATCCTGCACTTCTGCATTTTCATATTCAGCTCCATTAACCAAACACCGAAGAATGTTGCATGATCCAAGTCGAGCAGCCAGTAAATTGGTTTCTTCAGTAGTTTGCACTACTAGTTCTGTATCCACACCATTATTTAAAAGTATATTCAATGCTATTACATTGTTACACATGATGGTGTGGTGCAAGAGAGTTCTTTCAATGTGGAAACTATTAGGTGAGATATGATAGAGAAGCATATTGAGTATAGTGCCAGTGGATTCAAAATACTTCATAGCACACCATGTGATTGGATAAGGCTCAGCTAGTCCAACACCTACACGAAATTCTTCTCCTGTATCTGTTTCCCAAGACCAAGCTCCTAATTTGACCTTGATATCTAGTCTTACACCACCCTGCAACTGTAGTCTAACTACATCTGTCTGCCTGCTGACCACAGCAGCAAATAATGCATTGCAATGAACATTAGCGTGGAGAAATGACTTTGAAGATTGAAGCAGAGTCCTATCCATTGCATTAACATCCACTTCATGCTCTTGATCAAGCTGGAAAGAGTCACAAGTGTTTCTTTCAATGGTGAGTGTTGGTGAGTTGAGTTGCCTGGGGTAAACCGAGTGTTGCAGCCATGGTGGTGCGAGCGGCGGCGAGTTATCTTCACTTTGACATCCAAAGAAATCTGATCCGTAGGATTGAACGGAAGTTGGTGGTGGTGCTTGTAAGAGACATGAATAATGGTTGGAAGTGCTGTCGGAGGGAACCTCAGAGCATACAAGCTTCAGCAGAACAATGAAATTCGAATCAGCTTCCACGGCGGAATTGAAATTGACTTCCGAATTTGCAGCAGCAACACTTCTATCAGGTGGTTTCGGTAGCAGTGCAATCAGGTGATTAGATGAGAATGGTTTAAATTTTACCTCACTTAAGCATTGCAGATTGGAGGGAGAGGTCTGATTTTGAAAACATGAGCTCAACGCAACTAGAAACCCACCGGGATCATAACATCGGAGACTGTCGAAGCTTAAAAGCACTGATTGCGCGGTTCCGCCGATTGTGTTATGTGAGAGGGATTGGAACTTTACCTCACCAAAGCGTTGCAGATTGTATGACGAGAATGCTTTAGTTGGAATTTGTTTATCCAACAGTGTGGGTTTCACTATCTCCATGTTGATTTCTGAAATTGAATCTGCATCGATGGTGTCTGCACTTTGTGATTTTTCTGTTTTGTCGTCACAAAACATCAAAGGATTGAAGGAAAAAGAAGATGAATTTGTGAGGGAAGGTGATTTAGAACGTGGATTCAAAGGATAAAGCGATGAAATTAGTTCTTTGGGGTTCTCCTGGTTTGTGATTATGGATGTTGAAATTACGATCAGTGATTTACAAATGGGAGATTGACTTGACTCTCCCGGAATTCCTTGAACTTCTTTGTGTTTTTCAACTTGTGGTGCTTCAATGTTTGCTGAAAGACCTCCGTGTTGCCGGAGATTTTCACCTTCTGGTTTGACTTCATCCTCGTCAAGTATAGCCTTTAATGCTTTCTGATTCTTTTCAATAGATTTAACTGAATTGGCATGTTCCCGTAAAATCTGCAGCTTCTTCCAGTGATTCGACATTATCTCTTCGAAATTAGTTTTCTCCACCTTTGAAAAATTCGAATCCTCAATAATTTGATTGTTTCTACCACGAACCCTAATTGGTCCACATCTCCTGTTCTGATTGTTTTTGTCGTTGTAGTTGCGGTTGTTGTTGTTGATGTTACCGATCTTAGCTGTTAATGCCACCATCTGATTTAACAGAGCTTTGGCGGCCGTATGTAAACATTCAAATTCTGCCCTCGTTACCGGTTGATCTCCCATGGTTGATCACGTTAGAAAAAGAACAGGAGAAACCTGCTCTGATGCCAACTGACGCAGTACGGAAGCGTAGGGTTAGCAAGCGCTAAACCTAGATAGAAAAGAACAAGTTTGCAAGCGACAAACTTGTGAAAATAGGGTTGCAAGCGACAAACCTATCAAAATAAGGGTTCCGGAATCCACCAGAAATTGAGAGAAAATCTCGAATATTATTAATGAATGAAAAAGTGTCCCTCTTAGGCTACATAAGTTCTGCTTATATAGTGAAAGAAATAACAAACACGTGGGCCAAAATAAAATAAAAGTAATAATAATAGAAAGTTCTAGAGAATTACTAAGATTTGACTCAAATAAAATACTATAAAATTACTAATAAAACCCTCCTGCATCAAAAACGATGATGAGAATCGTGTTAACGGATATCACTTCCCACGCTCTTATTCATTTCGGTACGAGTCAAGTTCGTCGTTGGAGAGACCTCCCGCACCATATCCCCATTGTGGTCTTAGATGCGGGACATTGGTTTCTGGATTAGGAACGTTGGTTCCCTAAAGAAGCCAAGGATGAAGGTCTCCTTATTTTCGGCCGATGTGATTCTGGATCAGGAACATGATAGGATGAGAAAAGGGTTTATGAATTGAATTATGTCAGTAAAATACACGGGTTTAGGGTTTACTTGAGTTATCAGTTAGTATTATATTTAGGTAGAAAAGTAGTTTAGTTTCTTTTTTGATGATTTATTAGTTCAATTTGTTTCTTTGTTTTTCAACTTTATGTTCAATTTAATGTTTAAATCAAACACCAAAAACTGTCTACATAAATTGGAAACTCCGATTTGATTTAAACATTAAATTGAACAATAAAGTTGAAAAACAAAGAAACATAAACTAATAAATCGTCAGGAAAGAAACTAAACTACTTTTCTACCTAAATATATTACTAACTGATAACTCAACTAAACCCTAAACCCGTGTTTTGTACTGACATAATTCAATTCATAAACCCTTTTCTCATCCTATCATGTTCCTGCTCCAGAATCACATCAGCTGAAAATAAGGAAACATTCATCCTTGACTTCTCTAGGGAACCAACGTTCTTGATCCAGAAACCGAAGTCCCGCCTCTAAGATCACAATGGGTATATGGTGTGGGAGGTCTCTCCAACGACGAACTTGACTCAGACCGAAATGAATAAGAGCGTGGGAAGTGATATCCGTTAACACGATTCTCATCATCGTTTTGGTAAGGCATATGGTCATGATGGAAGGAGGGGCGGATTCTGTTAGCCATGATAGGTTTTAAAGGGGATTGATCAAACTAAGCACAGCAAACAAGATGGAAAGTGTGGGATCAAAGAGGCAGGGTGCGAATGCGATCATTGTCTTCAAATATCCAAACAAAGGGCACAATTTTCCACTTGTTTAGACTTTGCGTAGATGAACATGGGAATGGTGTTTATAACGGACTTTTCTAAGCCCGTGGTATGTGCATGTGAGCCCCCCACCACTACTGTTGATTCGGACTCCACATCATTGTTGGAAGGGATAAATCTCCGGCGTTGGAACCAACGGCGGATGGCAGGTATAAGGATGTGAGTGATAAATCTGGAATAAGTTACTACAAAAAAGGCGCCAACAGCCAGTGTAACCAGTAGCACTGCTATCATGGGTACGACGATGTTCTTAAACATTGAAAACAATAGATGAGATGTGATGGTCATGCTATGCAATATTGAAAAATGGATGGGTAATGGTTGTACGTAGCAGTGGTTGCTTTGTTAATGGCTGTAGTTTTTTTTTTTTTTTTTGGTTTGGGTGATACAGAATATGAATATACGAGTTTTTATTTTAAGTTTTGGAATTAATTTTATATTAAATACCTATTAATTAAGTTTCCAAACTTATGATCTCGTCCTTCGTCGAGCCTCGTCAACTACGGATACAGCTTACAAGGCTTTTATGAGTCTTATCTTGTTTTTCTTGTGTTTTTTCTTTTACTTTTTGCCTAATTTTACCAAAAAGAAAAAAAGGGAATTTGTGCGAACCAATTCGCACAAGTACCACGAACCGGTACACAAGTACCAATTCACAGTTCACATCATGTTAAGAGAATTATGAGACTATGGAAAAATCTATGAAATATGCATTTATTTTGACAGGAAAGATACAACCAAGACAATGGGGAGAGATACCTCTATGTCAAGTGATGGGTACTTCTTCCTTAGTATCCGGACCTGGTTTGAAAAGGGCGAAAAAGTATTCACAATATAAGTAAAGATGTGTCATAAACAAGAAGAGTTGTCAAATGTCAGCCAAAAGACATAAAAGTTAAGAAACAGTAATAATACCTTGTCCATCATCTCTGGCATAAATTTTTGTCCTCCAAATCCCGGCTCTACAGTCATGACAAGAACCATTTCCACAGGATTTTCAGCTTCAACCTGTGAAAAACACTTAGATTACAACCACACACACAGAGGGAATGGGAGAGAGGGAGAATCTTAAGACTAAGATCACTGAGTCAAATATGTATCTGTTTGCAAGTTTATGCACAAAAGACTCAAGATACTCGGTCACAGGAGATAAATGATGATAACAAAATGCAGCTATGCAGATATGACCAGATGAGAACAAGAGCGGGAAAAATGCATACCAGGGGATAAACCTCTTCGACGGATGTTCCAGGCTTTATCGATACACCAGGCCTCATGCCGTGTGACTTAATATTTTGGATAAGTTCTTTCCAGTTGTCTGCCAACAAAAATTACTTTCAAGAAAGCAGAAAAGAAAGGACTATAAAAAGTGGGCAGAAGAAAGAGAAGAAGAACGAAAAAAAAATACGAGAAAACGGACAACATGAAGGAAAAGTGTCAAGACCAACCTTTTGATGTCTCTATATGAAATGTAAAACCAGAAGCACCAGCTTTTCCCAAAGGTTCAACATAATCAAGAGGATTTGTAACCATCAGGTGACAGTCCAGATATGCCCTGTAATGGTTAATCACTATTAACTCAAATTCACCGTATATCATCCCAACAGCGAGGAAAAAATTATGCACAAAAGCATTTTAATCAGTGAAGAAGGAAGACTATTACTCTGTGTGCTTTCTCAAACTTTCAATGATTGGAGCGCCCATAGTTAAATTAGGGACAAAATGCCTGCAAAAAATAGAAGAAAAAAGAGGATGGAAAATAAACATTTTCAACAATTTAATGGGCACCACAAGCATTCAAGCAGAGAGTGAAGTTAATAATAAACAAATTTAGCGCCGCAAGGTGGCTCCAGATTATCCCTAGCAACCAACTCATGTTCATGAACAAATTTTCCTTCACATCTGAGCATAACTAGCACTGAAACAAAGGCTAAAACCTTTGGTATTCATCATAACTTCGCAAACAGAAGCTTGAAAGGTAAATACTGCCGCTGGAGTTTGCCTTAATTTCTATCAATTAGAAGATCATATAACATGATATGTGATTAGTTAAATACCCGAATTTCATTCTTATTTCACGCCACTTAGATGTTAATAAATTTTGCCTAGTTTCAATACAGTGCTAGACAATTATCTGTTTCAAAACAAACAAAATAACCTAGAGATTGAGGATATAGAGTTACTAGGCCTCTACCACACGCTTAATGCTAAAAACAATTACTAAGTTACTAGAATGTATATAACAGAGGAATGAATGTGGCATCGATCAAAATACTAAACTAGGTAAATGGAAATACTATTCAAAAGTTTTAAAAAAGGATAAGGGGAAAACCTTCAGTCGTGACCTGAAGAGTGCAAATGCGCTCTATTGAAAGATAAAATCACAAAATTTCCTATGATGGTTTATAAGTATATGATTTAGTATGACAGTGCACTATTAACCAACATTGCTTTTAAGCCATTTCCATGACAGCAACTTAATCTCACCAACCATATATTCCACACCAACACATTTTTTTTAACACATGTCCATTCCTTGCTTTTCAAATCATCCAAATGCAAGCGAACCACACGGTTTTAAGTTTGTCACTAGCCACTCTTCCCCCTCCAAGAAATCTATCAAACTGAGCCAAGTGTTCAAAACAGCAACCGTTGCTACAGATCGAGATTAAAGTACTTCTCCATCACTCATCCAATATACTTTTAGACATTATAGTTTTACTAAACAACTTTACAAGCCATCTAAAAGTTGCAAAAGAACTAATTATGGCTTTCTAAAACTTGCTGTAAAAATATAGAAATACATTGACACAATGGTGTGTATGCAACTTCCCCGAAATATTTTTCTCCAGGTAAAGAGACAAGTGATTTTTCTCCACTTAAACGACTCAAAGTTCAAATCACAATTTAGTAGATAGTAAACATTTATCTTCCCTCTCCCATCAGAACGGTACGACAATGTAAAAGCTATATATGGATTTATCTAGGCAGATAAAATAACTATCATTGCAAGATCCCAAATCAACAATGTCAAGTAAAAGCTAAAAACAGAAATCAAGTAACGCTGAAAGGGAAAAACAGCGATTGAAGCTTAAAACCAAGTCAATTTGGGTGGCAATCCGAGAATTCAAAACAAAGATAATAGCATAAGAAAACCAAGACATTGACACCTTACCCATCCTGCAAATGAAGCAAAACGAGAAACATCAGTAACCATCTTCCTAATGAAACAAAACATTTTCAACTATAGAAATTCTTAATACATAACAGTAAGTAGCAACAAATAACCTCTCAATAAATAAACAGAATTTAGAGGACAGCGATTAATTTAATAAGGACTAATAACCTATGTACCGCCAACACTCGAAATTGAAGGCGTGTCTAGTTTTCGATACCGATGCATGTAGTTACATTTAATCACTTCAATTTTCTTTAATTATTATCGGTGTCTACATGTCAGTGTCCTTGCTTCGTCGTTAAACAAAAACAAATAGTGACAGACTGCGTGTAATCATGTTATCAGGCAAACCGTGATTCAATATAACAGAGGGGCTAATTTGTCCCTACTTCTGCAGACATTTTTGTTCCCAGTTTCAAGTCTTTTCAATTTTCTATTTGATTGAATTAATTTTCTTTTGCAGACATTTTTGTTTCAAATAGTAGATACCAGTAATCTCAATTAAAGTGGGTGCTTCATATAATTGAAATAAATTGAATTCGAGAAGAGAAAGGAGTAAGTACCATGATATCCATGTGAAGCCAATCAGCGCCGGAATTGATCATACGATGAGCTTCAGAAGCCAAATTAGCAAAATCTGATGATAGCATCGAAGGAGCTATTTTCGGTGTCACTCCCATTTTTTCTTCTTTTGGTGAGTTGTGGTTGTTGAGGTGAGACAGCAAAACACACAACACAAAGCAAAGAAGGTATTCACGTTTCGGTATTGATCGGTTTTGTAGGTATGTTTGCTTTGGTCGTTGCTTTTCAAGGTTGTAGCTGCTTTTGGTCGTGGCTGCGTGCGTGTGTTGGACTAATAATGCTCCACCTTCTTCCAAAATGGAATATATATGCAATGTCTTATGCTAAGTGAATCCTCAAATTCATCCTTAAATTTACAATGACCAATAAAATTTGTCCTCCAATTTTTAGAAATATCAAATTAGTCCATTAATTTAACAAACTTCAATCATATTCATCTCTCCATCCAATCTTTATGTTAGTGATGTTAAGGTGTAGTCATAGTTGTATTGTACAAGTGTCATCGAGTCAGCCACGTATTCAAGGACATTTTGATGGAAATGCAACAAATTTCAATTTTAACTTTTCACTTTCAATTTTTTGTGTTTTTCCAATTTTATCCCTCTTTTACCCATTCCTTCCATCATCACATTTCACTCAGACACATCAAACAAGTCTCAGACTTTTCTCCTTCCCGCTAAAACCTTCGCCATCTTCATCTCTTCAAAATCATCTTCATCGATCAACATTTGAAAAGATTGTGTTTTGAAGGAAGATTTCGTCTTTTGTTAACGTAACGATGTTCCTCTCTTTTTCTTTTTATCTCTGTTCGTTTTCTCCCATTTTTGTCACCCCTTTTTTTATTTTATTTTTTATTTTTTATCCATTCGTTCTCAACTTTAAACTTCATTTGATGCTTGCTTTGTTGTTTGTTTATGAGTGTTGTGTTTTTGAGACCACTTTTTAGATTATTCATTTTACGGTTTTCAAGTTAAGACTTAAAAATTTGATGTTTTTATGGTTGGTTACTAAAACTATGAGATTAATAACGAAGAAAATTACTGGTTGATTAAAACAGTTTCTAAAAAGGGTATCTTTCCTATGGTAGTGAATTCTGATTTGCATTTTGATGTTGTTTTGTTTGTGATTATGACTAATGTTGCCAAAATCCTTAGCATGGAAGAAAATATCATGTTAATCATGCATCACGGTGGGGTTTAGAGTGAGATGAGTGATGTACGGATTAGGCAAGTGTACCAAATTGTTTACCAAGTAATAAAGTGATATAAGTAGAGTATCGTATCCACAGGGATTGTCGTTTCGTCCAAACCATAAAACAACGAGATGTGTGGCACGCTGATGTGTGGTGCAAATTAATCAAGCAACCAATATCAATGTGGGTGACAATTATAAAAGTAAGCAAAAGTTAAAACGGCAAGAGAGAAGAAGAAAAAAACACAAGAGAATTTGTTTACAAAGAGGTATCAAAGAGTTACAATAATAAGTCTTTAAACCTAATTCTACTCAAAGTCCCGAATCTCTTCCCATGACCACGAGACTCAATCCTAATAATCATTCTCCAAGGTGAATCAATTGTGATTCAATCTCAACCCTAGTGTATGTTGACAAGAGAAAACTCTACAAACCCTAATTTGTTGTTGGCTTCTAAGCCCTGTGTTTCTACTCTCATTTTTCATCTGATACAAGATCTGCATTTATAGAGAAATATAATTCGTAAATTTGGAACAAATATCACGTTGAAGATACCTTTTTTTTTTTTTCTCCTTCAATGCAAAATATAAAATATTCCCTTTAAAAATATATTTGAATCAAATCTTCCGTCACACGGTACATATCCATAAATTTATTTTCAGCAACAATCTTTTAGAAGCACTAGATATATTTGAAACATATCTTTTATATTTTTTTCAACAATCTTTTCAATCCATCAAATTTTGAGTCAATTTGAAGTTACATATCTATAAACAAGGGTTTGGTCAAGGAATTTCCATTAAGCGGTTTTTAAATCTTAACTCTTTCGTACAAAGTAACCTTCTTTGGTCTAAGAATAAGAGGTAGGGTTTTACTCATCGCCACCTACTGGCTTAATTGTTTCCCTCGCTTCTACAAAGATTATTCTTGAGACCAATTTTCTGCATGGAAAAAGTAGCAGCACCTCCAAGTTCTCGTGGAATTTCTTCCATGTTTAAAAGAAAGACACCATCAGAACTTAGGGGAGAGCAGTTGAAGCGGGAAAGTGTTGAAGACCTCACTGACGATGATGATGATGAGGTTTCTCCCTCTGCTGGTTCCGTGAAAGACACACAACTAATTGGTGAAGTATTTTCTGCCAAAAAGTCCATGTTTAGAGTTGTATCTAAGGAGCAAACTAGTAGTAATCTAAAGAATAAAAAGTTCCTTAGTGCTGCTGAGCTTTCATCATCAGCTATTGTTGGTAGATCTTCTTCCGGAGCGGCAGCAACAGCAGGTATTGACATGGGACAAGCATTGAAAGGACTAGCCTCACTTGTTAATTCAGCAGCACCTACCATTGCAGGAGAAAATTCCTTCTCTGGATGTCATATTAATATACCTGGTAAGAATGCTCCTTTGGATCTTACTTTAAAAACCAGTATGCGAATAGTATTCTCCTCCGCTTCTGCGAATTGGAATGAAAATATTAGGGGTTTCAAAGATTTGCATTCATGGATGTATCCCCAATCTGTTATTCCATCTTCTATCATATCAGTGTTGAACTCATCAACTGCAGAAGAAGAACTGGAGTTCTTAAGGAAACGACAGGTCGGTTGGGAAGAATCCTTTCGGGACCTATTTTACATGCTTCGGAACAACGTATGTGGCCTTTTTTATGTTTGCACTTCGCAGTTTGTTGTTATGTTCACCGGTGGTGATGGCTCCGGAATATCTAAATCCAAATGCTCCTGCAATGCTTATATTTCTCAGTCAACCAGAGGTTTGAGATCACTCATAAGAGAGCACGATATTTGTTTCTCTATGCCTCTTTGCCGTTCAAAAGTGGATCAAGAAGTTACTATTGCTGAGGATTTGGTTGAGCTGTCAGAGTTAGAAAAGCAAAACTTGTGGGAGACTCGGAGACAGCGATCTTCTGATGTTAATAATAGCCCGGAATCTTTGCTCGTTTTTAGTGGCAACAGCAATGTGCATGGTTTATACGACCTATTACTGAATTACAAAATTCTATTACCCTCGCTATCCGGTGTGGAGGATGTACCTGTATTGTGTTCTCCTGTTCCATTCCAAAATTCTGCTATGACTTCTCCTGATATTAAATGCATGGAGATGACAAGAGCTGAAGATATTGCACAAGGATCATCAAATGACCTTTTTTATAGCATTGAAATTATGGATGCAATTATTCCACCTTGGATTATCTGCAGTATATGTGCATTAATGATGGGTTCCCAAGGGAGAAGAAACTTTGAGGCAAGTTTTGTGACTCAACCACTCTCAATTGGCCTCAATGTTGCTTTGAAATCAATTTGTGATAATTCCTTTGGCATTCCAAAAGCAGCAGTTACGTCTTCTCTATGTTCATGTACACTTAAAAGTGTAAACTACTCTGATGGTTCTTATAAAGCATCATTATACCCTGTAGTATAATATATATCAAAACAAGTAACTTATTTTTATGACATTGATGCCTAATTTATTCAAATGCTCCTAATATAATGAAAAACAGTTAATGCCTGATTAATGCTCTTAAGAAAATGAAAAACAGGTGATGTTTTTTTCTACAAAAATGTAAGAGCCTCCGATACCAATATGCGTGAAACTTGTTTGATACTCCATTTTTATTTATTCCGTTGTGAGTAAACTTTGTGGCTTTCTCGTATATTAATATAATAATGCAATATTATTTGCGTATTTGAGTTTCTTTTTTATGAAAGAATCTTGTTTTTTGTTGACTTACCTTAATTTCTTTAAACCGTTGAATTTGCTACTCGGTATTGTATCTGTACCTATGCATCCTAAGGTAAGAGCTAGCATGTCGTCCACAAGTGAATATTTAACTAAAGTTTCTCAATTTAACTTGAGAGATTTGAGTTCGGCCGCGTTGTTGTTGGAGTTCTGGAGACAGCCCATAAAAGGTTCTAGAAAGGAGAACTGAACTTTACATTGGTGGATTTGAACTGTGTTTGGTTATGGTTAATCATATTTCTCGTTTTAAAATTTGTCGCAGAAACTATGGATGTAAATATTACTGTTTTTTTCCACTAGTTTGCAATTGTCATGGGACTACTTGATAATAATATGAATTTGATTATTTATCTTTTTAAGAAGTGAATGATGATGAAGAAGGTGGACGAAGTAAATGAAAATTCATCATTTTTCTCTTTGGAGTTTTTAGTTAGTGAACCGAGAATGTGAATATGATTGATCAAAAAGTAGTATTTATAGGCATAAAAAATTATTATTATTACTATGAGAAAACATTTTTCAGAAAAGTTGGGGAATGAGGAAAGTGTATGGAAAATATTCATGTCAGCTTGAATGTTCTATTGACTTTCTTATTTTGTAGGAGTATCTTTGGAATTGAATCATCCAACTAGTAGTAATAACATTTGTTGTATATTTAGAGACACGTTACTGGTTTTTTAAGTTTTCTATATGCACTGCTTCCAATTTTTCATTTGGTATTTGAAGGATCAGGAAAGATATCACTATTCATATTAGCCAATTTTAATTCAATACTTGAACCTTTATTTATAGGGTTTTGCATATTCGGTGTCCTAAGGAAAATGGTTAAGGATGTCAAAAATAGAAAATTTTCATTAAAAATAACAACTTTTTGACTTTCACAAAGTTAAACATTTCACTTTTCATCAATTTCCAATTCATAATTTCTGTATTAATTTTCTTAACAACAAGTTGATTCATTTTGGAATAGGTGCTATTACAACTATATGACGACCATTTGATACTACATAATATTATAACTCTCATTTGATAATGTTAACCGGTGCCCCAGAGACACTAGTTAAGAAAATCAAATATAGTATGAGTATCTTGGAACTTATGTAGCTAAAGTTTAAAAGTGTAAAAGATGATATTTTCAATGCAAATATTTCCTCTTTTATTTCTTTATCTAGTGTCCCGTGGAAACTAATTAACAAGACCCTTAAGTTATTTACATAAGCAGTTATTTTATACACAAATATCTTCCTAGTTTGCAAACACTTACTTAGGAATCGGTTTTATTACAACTTCGTGTACAATTTGATACATAAATAAAATATGTATAACCATGTGCAGAAGCACACTGCCCAGATATTACTTTTTTTTTTTTTTTTTTGAAAGAACCCAGATATTACTTGTATTGTGGTTTATATAAATAAAAATATAAATCCCTTAATTTTTTTTTTTTTATAATAGAGCTATAGTAGCTAATGTAACTCTCCTTAATCTAGATGCCTAATCGAAACCAACTATCTATTCTCATGTCACTTTGGGGCCAATACCGAAGTATACGCATACATACAGTACACAATACAGCATTTTGTAACTACTATAACTATATTCTATACACACATCCAATCCAAAAACAAAACTATATTCTATACACATCACAGGCAGCATTCATGAGTTCATGACTCATGAGACACCTCACACGCATTGTCCTATCTTTGACATAACTTCTTGCCCTCCATAATGCAAACAATTATTCCATTCACGCATTATTCTTTCATCATGATAAACTTCACTCTAGAACAAATAACTAACATAAAATTTTGGATTTATTTCTACACAATGCGTGAATGAAAAACAATCCTTTTAAAGATAATTAATTATATTTAACTTATTTAAAAAAATTGAATATAATTATTCAATATTCATATATTATAAATTTTAATAATATTTTTATTTTGAAATATCTAATTGAATATATTTTAATTGTTTGGATTGGCTTCTTAAAAAAAATTAAAACCACCTTTATAAAAAAACCAAACATATTTTTAACATTAATTATTAATGTATATAATTTTAAATTTAATATCAATTTTTCATAGTTCATAGTATTTTATAATATTCCAGATTTTATCTTTTAAATTATTTATATTCCTTTAATATAATTTAATTTTTTTGACTCAATATAATTTTTTTCCTTCAAATTTTTTTATATTTAGTCAAAAAAATTAAATTATATTAAAGGAAAATAAATTATGTCCTTCACATATTGTTAAGTTTTATTATTGTTACTTAATCTATCTTATTTTAGAAGAATGTTAAAGAGTGTCCCAAGGACATTGATTCAACATTCAAAACAAGTAAGTTTTTTTTAAAAAAGTGATGTATTCATGTACTTGCAAAAGTACGGTAAGGATTCTAGGGCTAAGAATCGTACACTAGGGTTTTGGACTGATGATTAGATGCCTTGAGAATGCTCTCAAGAGTAGTATTTATAGCCTGCCATGGGCTTGGGTTTCGGTTGCTTGGTCCCCAAGCAACAGGGGTATTTGTGTATTTTGAGCTTTTTAGGCGTCCTCTAGAGACTTCTAGAAGTTTAATGAGGCGGCGCCCTTTAGGGGGCGCGCCAGGACTCAGGAATCCTTCTGGAGGGCGCCCAGGCCTTTCCGGAGGGCGCCCAGGCCCTTCTGGAGGGCTCAGAGCCTTCTTTGGAGGGCTTTACGCTTTTAGGAATATGATGACGGTCCACAGCCCCCCAAGCACGAGTCTTGGGACAAGGCGAAGTGATGATGTCGTGCGAAGAGTCTTTCTGGGATTATTTGATTCATCTAGGAATATGATGACGGTCCACAGCCCCCCAAGCACGAGTCTTGGGACAAGGCGAAGTGATGATGTCGTGAACCGGGTTTGCTTTGTGTGTGTTTCGTTCGAAGGGGGTCGCCATTAGGCGATCTTGCATGTCCCTCTTGTGTGGCGAGTTTCCCAGGGCGTTCTTGGTGTATTCACGGACCTTTGATATTCCATTAATCGTCGATGACCGCCACGTGTCTTGATCTTAACTGTGCCTGACACGCTTCCCGAGGCGACCTTTGGCTTTCTTTAAAAGCGAATTTTCTAGGTTTTCATTTCTCCATTTTTCATTTTTCCGACGCTTCTTGCTGCCTTCTCCTCCGGTTCTCTTCTCTTTTTGTTCGTTGGTTTATAGCATCCGAAGATCTGCCTTCCAAGCTCTCGCAGGTACTTTGACTACTTATCCCTTCATTTTTCCCTTTTCTGTATTTTTACGTTTAGAGCGAAAACGTTTAGCATAGGATATGGTTTTAATTAGAGAGTGCGACGGTGAGGGGAAACTGATCCAACCCAGTGATCCGATTGAAAAAGAGAATTTGAGGAAAGCGTGTCTGAGGCACGCTACTGATGCTGATGGGGTTATCAATTGGGATGCTTATTACGATGGGTTATTCGGGGAAGAATTGTTTAGTGACCTTTCGAGCGAGTCAAGTGCTAATTCAGGTCGTGATAGTGATTGTGTGTTTCTGTCTGCCACTTCAGGGGCAGCTAAGGAGGACGAGTGCTGGGAAATTCGTCCACTTCAGGGGACTTCTCGCGTGGAGGGAAAGAGGTTACCTTATAGGCTAATAGGGATGTCTTTGTTTGCGGAGGAAGTGTTGTTAGAAGATTCCCTTTACGTTGATGTGTCTGTTATGGATTTATTTCGAAGTAAGTTCGATATTTCTGCCACTGGCCGGGAAGAGGATGTAGTGTTGTTGTCTTGTGACCCCGATGAACGCGTGTGTGATCAGGAGATGGCGGGTGAGGGGGACGAATCCTACTTTGTTTATACCGCCGTTTTAGAGGAATTTGGCGTGAAAATTCCTTTCACGCCTTTTGAGATGGACGTATTAAAGTTTCTGAATGTGGCGCCCACACAGATTCGTCCTAATAGCTGGGCGTTCATTCGAGGTTTCGAAATTCTATGTAAGTCGCTGGGTCTTGAGCCTTCTGTCGCCGTCTTTTTCCAATTTTATGGCACCAAAGACGTTAATAAAGGAACCTGGATAGCTATCTCTGCTCACTCTGGGAAGAGGCTCTTTCCTAGTTACGCTAGTAACTTTAAGAAGGAGTGGCGTGATACTTTTGTTAGAGTGCAGGGGGCGCCTGGGTGTTCGACGGCTTCAGTTCTGGTAAATGGCGAACCAAAGTTTCCTCTTCGATGGACCAGTGCCCCTCTGGCGGTGAGAGGGTATGACTTGGATGCAATGTCGCCCTACGAATATGAGCTAACTCAGTTTCTGGAGAAGGTTCCTTTGACAAATATCCATGACTTGTTAAATAGGGAGGGCGACGTCGTCCGCATGGCGGCTTATTTGCGTGAGTGTCCTTTAAAAGTTTTGCATTCGTTCTGTTTTGTCACTTTGTTTGGTTTATTCATCTGAGTTTGTTCTACTTTGTGCAGGCGAAATGTTGCCCCTTACTGGTGCCGAGATGAAGAAGTACTTGGCCGAATTGGATAGGAGTAAGAACCCTGATGGCTATGTGTCCAGCAGTCCAGCAGGCGTTTCCTTGAGGAGGTTGAAGAGGAAAGAAACTGGCAAAGGCGACTCTGGTGTGATTGAGGTGGACGACTTAGAAGTTGTTGGTGGAGGAAATGCTCCTACTTCTGCGGCCTCTCCTTCATCTAAGAAGGCGAGGACGGGAAGAGGATCTAAGCCGAGCAGCAGTCGCCCGCCTTCGGGAAAAGAAATCGAAGGGACTTCCTTGAATGACGACGTGATGGACTCCTTCTGGCATTCCGGATTCGACATTCGCCGGTATAATATTATTCTTGTTTTCTTAGGCGTTGATTCCTTTTGGCCGTTAGGTTTTTGAACTCTAGTGACCTTATTGTTTGAGGATCCTGCAGGTATATGAAAGAACAGGTGCCTTTTACTAAGGTGGACGTGGAAGCTGGATTGAAAGCTAAGTGCAGCGACCTGGTGGCGGATATCCATACCGCAGCTTTGAGGACTATGCTGTTGAGCCATTTCCTGGAGAGCAAGTATGACCTGGTGGAGAAGAAGCACACTGATGCTGCGGAAGATGTGGAGAAATGGAAACATAAGTCTTCTGGACTAGAAAGCCGTCTCAGGGATGCGTTGAAAGACAAAGCAGCCGCCGAGTCCGCCTTAGAAGAAATGAAGCAGGCTAAGGAGGCCGCGGAGACAGAGAGGGACGCGGCGAAAGCTGCGCTAGAAAAGTCAGAGTTGGCGGTAGATGAAGGACGGCGGGCTCTGGCGATATATTTTGAGGATGGCTTTATGCGTGCTAAAGATCAGGTGCTTTTGTTTAACCCAGAGGCCAAAGTTGATGAGCTTGATCCTTTCAAGATTATTGCGAACGGCGAGTTGGTGGACGATGAATAGTCTTGTGCTTTTCTATTTGTTTTTAATTTATGCTTCTTGGTCTGTAACTTGATATTGGCGGCTTCTTAGAGCGCCCTTTTAAACACTTTTATCTGCTTGGCGATTTGTGACTTTGAATGCTTACATATGCTTATATCAAATGTGGTACCTCTTACTTGTTGTGGCTTGACGTTCTGCAAATGTTTAAATATTTTTGCGATTTTTCTTTGTTGCTTTAGTTTCATTCCATATGTTGAATGCGTTTTTATGAGTTGTTTTCTCCAAAAGTGAGAGTTTCCAGCGATTTCGTCTCTTTCTAAATTTAAGTCTCTATTATTCATCTGGTGCACTTTGTCGCCCTAAAATGTCGATATAAACATTTCGTCGGGCCCGTCGAGATGCCTGGCGTTTATTTGCTCGTCTCTTATTCTGAAGGAAGGTTTTGCTTCCCACTCTGAGGGAAGATATTTACGCTTCCAACTCTGATGGAAGGCGCCTCCTACTCTGAAGGAGGACGTTGGGCTTCCCGCTCTTGGGGAAGGCTTTTCACTTCCAACTCTGATGGAAGGCGCCTCCTACTCTGAAGGAGGACTTTGGGCTTCCCGCTCTGGGGGAAGACTTTTCACTTCCAACTCTGATGGAAGGCGCCTCCTACTCTGAAGGAGGACTTTGGGCTTCCCGCTCTGGGGGAAGACTTTTCTCTTCCAACTCTGATGGAAGGCGCCTCCTACTCTGAAGGAGGACTTTGGGCTTCCCGCTCTGGGGGAAGACTTTTCACTTCCAACTCTGATGGAAGGCGCCTCCTACTCTGAAGGAGGACTTTGGGCTTCCCGCTCTAGGGGAAGACTTTTCACTTCCAACTCTGATGGAAGACGCCTCCTACTCTGAAGGAGGACTTTGGGCTTCCCGCTCTGGGGGAAGACTTTTCACTTCCAACTCTGATGGAAGGCGCCTCCTACTCTGAAGGAGGACTTTGGGCTTCCCGCTCTGGGGGAAGACTTTGTATTTTACACTTCCAACTCTGATGGAAGGTTAGGCGAGTTATTGCGTCGACGCCGCCAGAGCCCTTATCGTGGTTGGCGTTGTGGATCTTTGTACTTTCAGTGTGCGAATTCTGTTTGCATGATAGAAAAAATGTGGATAGAATCATAGATATGAAAAAGGAAAGGGCGCCTCGTTAAAAACCCCTGCCCTTGCAGGGGAAAAGAGTGCCACCCTAACCCTGTATTATTGATAAAGTCAAAAGGTAAGAGTTGCAGTGGTGATCTTTACATCATCCTTATTTAATACATAATAAAATTAAAATGCAAAAGAAAAGGAATCTAGCTATAATAGTGACGCAGATTGGCCACATTCCAAGTGCGAGGTACGGCGTCTCCATTCAATTCTTCCAACTTATACGCCCCGTGAGCGTACTTTTCCCTGATTCTGTAAGGTCCTTCCCAGTTTGGAAATAGTTTGCCTATTCTGGTTGGGGCGACGACCTGCTTGAGGACTAGGTCGCCCTCTTTCATCTCCCTGGGCGTCACTCTGGAGTTATATCGTCTAGCTGCTCTCTGCTTGGCTGCGAATTCCCTGATGTGTGCTTGCTCCCTGACCTCATCAATGACGTCCATGCTTACCGCCATACCTACTTCATTAGCTTTTTTAAAGAAAATAACGCGTAAATTTACAATAGCAATATTTCCCTGCACCCAAAAAATGTTAGTCGCCTGGCGAAATAAGATAGATACCTTCTTCTGAAAACGTATCTCGCCTCCATGTGGGGGTGTCGATTTCGACAGGTATCATGGCGTCGGTGCCGTAGACCATAGTGAACGGTGTCTCCTTGGTTGTAGAATGAGGGGTAGTGTGGTAGGACCATAGTACCTGTACTTATTTTGGTCGATGCATTGTTTAAACACAGTATAGTGGTAGCTTGAAAGAGATTGAAAATTTTGGAAAGTTGAGGTGAGAGAAAATTGATTTTGAAAATTATTCGTACCTCATGGAGTTGTTCTGCCCACAAACCTTTGGCGGCCTCTAATTTCTTTTTGATCCCGCTAAGAATAACTTTGTTGGCCGATTCAGCTTGTCCATTGGCTTGCGGATGAATTACCGAGACGAATTTTGTCTGTATCCCTAGGTTCTTGCAGAAGTCCAACACTGTTGAGCTTGCGAACTGAGTTCCATTATCTGATACTATGCACTTAGGTAGGCCGAAACGACAGATGATCTTCTTCCAGTAGAACTTCTTTACTCTTTCCGCAGTTATCTTAGCGACTGCTTCTGCCTCGATCCATTTGGTGAAGTAATCCACTCCGACTATGAGAAATTTCAGCTGCCCTGGGGCGAGAGGAAAGGGTCCAACGATATCGACCGCCCATTTGTGAAACGGCCATGGTGAGTATACAGAGGTCAACTCCTGAGCTGGGACATGCTTCCTGTCAGAAAATCTTTGGCATTTATCACATTTCTTTACGAAATTCGAGCTATCCTGAAGCATGGTGGGCCAATAGTATCCGGCGCGGAGGAGTTTGGCGGCTAGAGCCCGCCCGCCTATATGACTGCCGCAAACGCCCTCGTGTACTTCCAAAAGGACCAAGTGCGTCTCGCCTTCTCATAAGCATCGCAGCAAGGGAGTCGTGCGGCCTCTTTTGTAGAGTTTCCCAGAAACCAAAGTAAATTTGGACGCTCGTCTTCTGATTGTCTGTTCTTCCTCGTCGTCGGTTGGTGTGAATGACCCCGTCAAATATCTAAGCAATGGCTCCATCCATCCTCCTGTGTTCTCGTTGACCTGAAGCACTTCGTCCACCTTCGTACTAGGTGTTGCGACTACTTCCTGGATAACTGTCCTGTTGTTGCCTGGTCGCTTGGTGCTGGCGAGTTTTGCCAACAAATCTGCTCTGGAATTCTGCTCCCGTGGTACATAAACGGCTTCGAAGAAGTGAAGTTTCTTGGCGAGACTCTGCACCTTGGTCAGGTATTTGGCTAGCTGTGTGTCCTTTGTCTAGTATTCGCCTGTGATCTGGCTTGTTACGAGTTGGGAGTCACTCTTGGCTCTTAAATTCTCGGCGCCCATTTCTAGGGCGAGGGTCATGCCGGCTATTAAAGCTTCATACTCGGCCTGATTGTTGCTTGCCTTAAATTCGAATCTGAGGGATTGCTCGATGAGGACGCCGTCCGGACCCTCCAAGATAACACCTGCGCCACTGCCTTTTAGGTTGGATGAACCATCTACAGATAAGAGCCATACGAAAGGAGGTTGTTCCTCTACTGGGGAGGCGAGTTCTACTACAAAGTCTGCCAACACTTGGGATTTAATACTCCCTCTTGGTACGAACTGGACGTCATACTCTGAAAGCTCTATGGACCAGGCCACCATTCTTCCGGCCAAGTCAGGTTTTCCCAGCACTTGCCTGATTGGGTAATCTGATTTGACGACGACTTTGTGACTTTGGAAGTAGGGGCGAAGCTTCCTGGCCGTTATGACGACAGCAAGGGCGAGACGTTCTATCTTCTGATATCGCAGCTCTGCTCCTCTGAACACCCTGCTGACGAAATAAATTGGCTTCTCTCCTGTTGCTGAATCTTCGACCAAAACCGTGCTCATGGCGTTGTCAGATATCGCCAGGTACAGGAAAAGAATGGCGTTCTGGGTTGGTCGCTGAAGGATGGGCGGACTGGATAAGAACTTCTTTATTTGCTGGAAAGCGTCCTCACATTCTGGAGTCCACTCGAATCTCTCCTTTTTCTTAATGGAGGCGAAGAAAGAGAAAGCTTTGTCGCCGGCGCAGGACAAGAAACGAGAAAGAGCGGCGAGCCTGCCTATGAGTTGTTGCACTTCCTTGATGTTGGTGGGGCTTCTCATGTTGATGATCGCCTGGCATTTGTCAGGGTTTGCCTCGATGCCTCGTCTTGTTAAGAGGAAACCTAAGAATTTTCCCGCCTGCACCCCGAAAGAACATTTTGATGGGTTCAGACGAATCCTATATCTTCGAACCTGGCTCAATATCTCCTCCAGATCTTCAGAGTGACTGTATCCCTCTTTCGTCTTTGCGACTAGGTCGTCAATATATACCTCCAGATTCCGTCCTATCTGTGCGGAGAACGCGGTGTCCATAGATCGCTGGAAGGTGGCGCCTGCGTTCTTTAGACCAAAAGACATGACTTCATAGTGATAATTCTTTGTGCTGGTCATAAAGGCCGTTTTTGGAGCGTCAAGAGGGTCCATCCGTATTTGATTGTAACCTGAATAGGCATCCATAAAGCTTAGAGTTTTGTAACCTGAGGCGTTGTCGATCAGGTGGTCGATGTTAGGGAGAGGATAAGGATCTTTGGGGCACGCCATGTTCAAATCAGTGTAGTCCACGCACATTCGCCACTTCACATTTGCTTTCTTAACAAGTACGGTGTTGGCTAATCACGTGGGATACTTTATTTCGCTGATAAAGTGGGCTTCAACTAACTTTTTCACTTCCTCATCAACTGCCTTTCTTCTTTCCTCGCCCATCTTCCTTTTCCGCTGTACTACCGGTTTCACGCCAGCCTTGATAGATAGGTGGTGGCAAGCAATGTCGGGGTCCATCCCTTGCATTTCTGATGGATGTCAGGCGAAGAGATCCAGATTCTTCTTTAGTAGCTTGACCAGGGCGACCTCCTCTTCAGGGGGTAGTGACGTGCCAATCTTTGTCGTATGGTGAGCTTCTGGTCCGATGGAGACTTCTTTTAACTCTTCAGTGGGTTCTAGGCGTTATTGCTGGAAGCCTTCTCTGGGGTCTAGATCGATCATGTTGACTTCGTGCATTACTTCGTTACTTGACTTCTTTCTGGTCTTTTGCAAACGCAAACTGTTATGATAGCACTCCCTGGCGAGTTTTTGATCGCCTCGAATGGTTCCAATTTTTCCAGAGTCAAGAGGGTACTTCATTACTAGATACTTTGTGGATAAGAATCCGCCCAACATGTTGAAGGCAGGGCGACCAATGATGATGTTGTAAGAGCTAGGCGAGTTCACGACGAGGTACCTGACTCGAATGGTTTTGGCGTGAGATCCGCTTCCGAAAGTTGTCTTTAGGGTGATGTATCCTCTCACATGAACCTGCTCGCCCGTGAAGCCCGCCAGAGTTCCCCTGAAAGGTTGCAGCTGCTCCGGGTCTAGCCCCATTCGATTAAATGTGTCATAGTAAAGAATATCCGCAGAGCTTCCTGGGTCTATCAACACCCGCTTTACATCCCACTTGAAGATTTGTAAAGTGACGACCATGGGGTCGTCGTCGTGGGGTACCACGTCTCGAAAATCTTTGGGCGCGAATGATACCTCTGGTTCGTGCTTCTGATCCGATTCTTCATATTCCTGGCATAGCATTACCTGTCTCACATATTTCTTTCGCGACGAACTTGACTCCCCCCCTCCGGCGAAGCCACCAGAGATAGTGTTTATGGCGTGTCTTTTTTCGTCATTCACTTCCTCCTTTTTATGATCCGTTTTTTGTTTATTCTCGCCCCTTCTGTCCCTGACATACCCTCTGAGCTTCCCACTTTGTATTAGTCGTTCGATTTCTTGGCGAAGATGAATGCATGAGTCTGTGTCGTGTCCTCGTACCTTATGATATTTGTACCATTTGTCTTCATCCCTTCCCATGACGGGGCTTCGGGCTGGCAAGGGCTCTGGGATCAGTCTTGCTTCCAAGACCTCCTTCATGATGCGCTCTGGTCTAGTATTCAAGGGCGTGAAGTCCCTTTGGGAATACGGATTAAACGGTCGCCTCTCCGGCCTTCTGTAGGGGGCGCGATCTCTGCCAGCTGCTGGTTGATAAGGTCGCCGTTCTGGATTGTTTGCGCGCTCCTTGGCGTCTCTGGCCTTCTTTTCTGCGTTGCTCTCCTCGCCCTTGATGTAGCATTCTGCCCTGGCTATGACCTCTTCCATGGAATCCGCAGGTTTCTGGGCTAGAGACTCGTTGAACTGCCATGCCCTTAGTCCGTTTTGGAAAGCTCCTACGAACACTTCCTGGTTGGGGTTGATTACCTTGATGGTTGTATCATTGAACCTGGCCAGGTAGTCTCTGAGGGATTCATTATGCCCTTGTCGTACATTGAAAAGGCTAGTCGCTGGGACCTTGCGATGTCGGCTGGCGGAGAACTGTTGTGTGAGTTTTTTGGTCATGTCCTGGTAGCTGAGGATGGAGAACAGGGGTATTTGTGTATTTTGAGCTTTTTAGGCGTCCTCTAGAGACTTCTAGAAGTTTAATGAGGCGGCGCCCTTTAGGGGGCGCGCCAGGACTCAGGAATCCTTCTGGAGGGCGCCCAGGCCTTTCCGGAGGGCGCCCAGGCCCTTCTGGAGGGCTCAGAGCCTTCTTTGGAGGGCTTTACGCTTTTAGGAATATGATGACGGTCCAATTCATTATTTGATCAAAGATAATATCTTGTATTTCTAAGACAAAAAATTTATTTATGAATTCCTTAACCAATACCCCACATGCACCACTGGTTAGCAAACCCAAAGTTTTTTTGGATAAAAAGTAGTAACATTTTAAATTTTCAATATATTGAATGCATCATTTTAAAGATCAAAATTCCTCTTAAACAAATACTCTAATCGTGGAGCATATGTTAACATTTTGCTTTATTTTATGAGTTTGTTTAACATGTGTAATATATATTTTTTTATTGAAAAACAACGATCAATTATTAAAATATTATATATTGAATGTAAAATCGACAAATTTAAAAACAAACTTATTATTTGCACTATGATAGAAAAACTTTATTTTATGGAGAATGCTAACCAATGGCTCAAGGACAATGGTTAAGCATCCAAAACGGTGGCATTTAGAATACACAAGTGAATCTTTTTGTGTACCATACCCAAAAGCAACGCTAGCCTTTGATTTATAATTTAAAAAATCAACGATGACCATTCTACATGGGTACTATGTTGTAGGAAGCATGTGATTGCTTTTTCTTGTCTGACACAAACTCACAGTATACGGAAGTGAGCTGTACTATTAGACTATGTGCAATGGGAGTGTTTAAACTGACAGTCAACAAGGAAAACCAGTGCAATGGCATGTTGAACCTCTGTTGAATGAACTGCTGGATGAGAGAGAGGATTAACGGATTCAACACCAATTAATCTGCCACAGAATGCCACGTGGCGGCGTGCAATTGGACCGCACAGGCGCGTGCAGCACACGCGCAGACAGCAGCGTGTGAGCTGCAGACCAGCAGAGGGATGGATTGCTTTTTGGATAAGCCTGCACACGTGTCACGTTCTGATTGGTCACGCAGATTTTATGATTTTAATTTTTTAAATCAATTATTTCGGTGAAAAATAATTATTAAAAAAAAAAAAAATACCAAAATTCATGATTTTTTTTCCTCTATAAATAGAGACTTGGTTCATTTGATTTGGACACAGAAAAAAAAACCAAGTTTTTCACTATCTTCATCTCATTATTATCTTTCTATTAGCCAACTAAGTGAAGTTTTAATCTTCTTTTTTGTGAAATGGATCCCAATAATAACCCTTTCAACAGCCAAAATTATTCTAATTTCCCATTTAACTACGAAAATCCCAACAATCATCCAAATCCAAATCTATTTTTCAACCAACGTCCTCAAAACATACCTCAAAACATACCTCAAAACGTACCTAATTTTGGTTTTACACCAAATTTCAACCAGTCATCCTCTGTTCCAAACTTTCATGGATATTATGGATCGATGATGAGATATCCATCTCAAACACCCCCGTTTCGTGATTGAAGATGATTTGTATCGTACTAAATAAATTGCTTGTGTGTTGTGTTTTTTTTTTCTTGCATTTTAAGTTATTTGTGTGTTGCGTGCTTAGTTTGTTGTATTGCATTTTAAGTTAAGAAAATAAAAATAAATTATTTAAATAAATTTTGTTTTTACAAAAAAAAAATGTTAAGTGTTTCTTTATTTTAATTTAATTATAATCGATAATTGTAATTTTATGTAATTATAAAAACAAAAATATAAAATTAAATAAGAATAAGAAATAAAAGGTGGTGGGGTAGAGTGTTGAATGAAAAAAAACCATTGGAGAGGTTAAAGTTGAATGAGTGTTGAATTAAGAGAGAGAAGATGATGTGGAGTGTTGGGAATTGAAAAAGTGGGTGTTGAAGGGTGTTTAATGTTGGTGACCATTGTAAATGGTCTTAGTAACATATACACCCTCCAATCACTATAAGCAAAAATCCACTTTTTAGATACATTTAATTAATGATATATGTGGTCTTTATTATATGTCACATACATCATTAATTGAATGTATCTAAAAAAAGAATTTTTACTTATATTAGTGACTGGAGGGTGTATTTATAATCATCACTAAGCCAACTAATTTTTATGAATAACAAGTAATGTTATAATTCCTTTAAAAAAAAAAGTAATGTTATAACTTACTCCCTCCGCTCCTTTTTAATTGTCACTTTTGGGTTTTTACACAAACCAAGAAAACAATTACATTTTACTACTTTTGATACAACAATTTATCTTTTTCCTATAATAACCTTCAACTTTTAATATTTCTTTTTATATCTTTCTCTCTGCAATAAATAAACAAGGGTAATAAAGGCAAGACAACATTTAATGTTATATTGAATTTTGAAAGTGACAGTTAATTAGAAACAAAAGAATTTAGCAAAAGTGACAATTAAAAAGAAACGGAGGGAGTAATTACTAAAAAATGGTGCCGTCAACAAAATAACTTCTTTTTTAAACAAAACACTGATAGTTTTGCTGGTGAGAAAAAAAAAGGAATTTTTTCTTTAAAAAATAGAATTAATTAAACAAATGGTATATATAAATATTTAGAAATTTTTAGTTCCTATAAATAAAAATCATATTTATTTTTTAATCACTGTAATATTTTCTTTTAGCATTTTAGGAACCAAAACTGCTGACGGAAGTACTAAACATGATGATGAGAAATTTTACAGAAACAAAAGATGTTGAGAGAAAATTTTATAAGAACTAAAAACAGTGATTTTCTTCTACACAAACTAAAAACAAAATTTTGAATATTTACAAGGATCGTTTACTTTATTAACCAAAAAAAATATACTCTCTAGCAATCACTCTTTTATTGAATGAAATCAATGCATGTCCCACCACTTTGTGTGAGTTCAATTTTCAAAGTGTAGACCCACAACGATTTAAATCAATAAGAAAGTAGGTATTAGAGAGAGTGTTCAAAAGAAAATGTTGTTAATATTATTCATCTTTAATATCTCTAAAAAAAATATCATTAATAGTAGACTAAATAACATTTTTTTCTCTTACCTACAATTAAGTGTGTAGGTAAGAGACAATCATTAGTCTAGTCGCGGGAACTCACACATTATAAATTTGAAAAAATTGTGTCGAATATTTAATCTTTTTTTTGAGCAAAAAAAAATTGTTTCTTCTTCTAAAATATCGTTTTTATATGAAAATAAAATATTGTTTCCATTCATAAGATTTAATAAATTCCCTAAAAAAGAATTAATAATTTAGCTGAATAAAAACTGCTATCCATAAAAAATTTTAAGACCCGTGCAGTTTATTTATCATGAAAAAAAGAATTCCACTTCCTCTGGTAAATCAATAATAAAAGATACCCCTGTACTTTTTTAACCGAACAAAAGATTCCATACTTCTTATAACATGTTATCTTTATAGAATCACTGTCATTGAAATTCTAAATTATAGATCAATGGCTAGCATTACTTTTGGGTATAGTACACAAAAAGAGTCACTTGTGTATTCTAAATGCACCCATCCAAAAGCTAAGTTTTTATGAAAATGTTGTGTAATCATTTACTTTATCGAAAGTAATATTTTATACTCCCTCCGGTCACATTTATAAGCAAAAAAACATTTTTAGATTCATTCAATACTTAACGTATTTGGTTAATATATAGACCAAATACATTATGTATTCAATGAACCTAAAAAATGTTTTTTTGCTTATAAATGTGACTGGAGGGAGTATTTCTAAAACAAAATTTCTATTTGTAGATTCCTTAATCATTGTTACTTAACCATTGTTACGAGGGCATTGGTGAGGAAAACCCTTATTTTATTTGGAATATATCCATTTGGCTTTACTTCGAAGTCCAAACGCCTGTATTCTTCCCACTCCCATTGGGCGTTTAACTTTACTTTCCAACAAACGCATTTCTTTTCTTTTGCCACAACTTTGTAATAACGCCAAAAACATCATCTTCTCCTCACTCACAAACCCACCCTTTTGCTCATTCTTCACCTCTCTTTCTCTTTCACTTTCACTCCACTCACCCTTTTCTCTGCAATGAACACCTTTTATATGCTGAATTATAGTGATTAAGAAAGAAGAAAAAAAAGTGATTTTGTAAAATGGGTTCTTGTTCTTCTGTTCATAGAGACTCTGTTTGTTCTAAAACTGTTGATAAGCTTGTAATTCTTCCATCACCTATCAAAGATAAACCCAAAAATGATAACTTTATCATCCATGATCATGTTGCTGTTAAGACTCAGTTGTCACCTTCTCCATCATCCAACACCTTCAATGGTATAGGGTCCTTTTGATTCTCATGCATCATCATCATCATCTAAAGTTAATATTTTTATTAAAATATTTTTCTTGAAAACTGAGTCTTAGCACTTTTATGAATGTTTCTGGGGGTTTTCAATTGACAGTGATCTTATATTTTGTGGGGTCTCATGATTTGTTTATATTTTTATTAGTCTTTCAGATTTTTTATTTATTTTTATATGTTGTTCTTTTTGATGTTTTTAATTAGCTTGCTTATATTGGTTATCTTAATCTTTGTTAATTACTTGTTAGATTTACCTAATATGATCTATGTTTATTTTCAATTTTTGTTGTACAAGCATATGATATGATCTTATTTTGTTGATAAAAGCATATGATATTATTTTATTAATATTAATATTAATATTATTGCTATAACTAATTGTTGGTAGAAAAAGTATTTGGTTTTTTGATAACACAGTTCATTTCCACTGCTTTCAAAAGCATCAACCTTTTTGCAAATATATGCTGTGGTTGGTGGTTGTTTCTTCAGTTACTTGATGCTTTTTCATTTTATGTGATTGTGAATATGAAGCCAAAAATGAATTTTACTATTATGGAATATTTGTTATCTTTATTTGGTCTTATGTGGTGGTAGAATATTTTTTTCCAAGGATAAAACTGATTTGTGTAATATATAGTTTAGGTGGTAAAAGTTGAATTGAAAGGATTAGAAGGTAGAAAGATGACAAAAAGTGTTATAAGTACAACTCAGAATATGTGTCTTTCATTTTTATGCAAAGGACAAAATCTGTTACTGGGTGAGATGAGATGGCTATAGAGAATACAATTCCTTATAGGTTGAATAGACAGATCATGTAGTTGTTGGCCTACCCTTGAACTTGATTCATAATACAGTATAGCTGACCCTACTTCATGAAAAAAGGGTTGATATATGTGGCTGTTGTTGGTAGAAATTAAAGGGACATTATGGACTCTAGCAATTTATTAGGGTAGATATTAAGACTTATTGTTCGTTAGTTTGTTCAATTATGGATCAAATTTGACGACCTTTAGTGAGGGGCAAGACTTTGTTGTCTAGTTGTTTCTTAAAATTTTATTTTTGAACCAAGTTATTCTTGGCATGGTACTACTAATAATTGGGGTTAACTGTACTCTTATCCGTGTCATTTGAGCGATATTCGGTTTACTTTTGTAAAGTAATTTTTTGGGATTCCAACTTTGTAGTTTAAATACTCTTTGTTTTTAGTCCTTCTAAACATCAAATTACGAGATTAAAGATACTTATGTCCTTTGCCATTTGGATGGATTCTGGTTTACCGCGGCCACATCATTTGTTTTGTATAGTCAGATTGCTCGAACGTCTAAAAGTAAAGAATCTTTCAATTACAAGGTTGAAATCCCAAAAAGAAATTACAAGAGGGTATGCCAGAATTCACTCAAATGGCATGGGGAAAAAGAACATTTAACCTTTAATAATCAACTCTTGAGGTAACTGAAATTTATTCAAGGAGTTATCTCTCTCAATATACTATGTTTTGATTTACAGAGGGATCAAACTTTTGACCAAATAATTAAAAGGACTTTGTATCTACCACTTCTATATCTTTTCTTCTTAAGTGGCATGTTGGTAATTTTATCTATATTAGTTTTTCTGTTAGAGTAACTTTTAAGCTATTCATTATAAAAATGGTTGGTTTAAAAATATGGCAAAATAAAACCTCGTGTCCAAGATTTTTGTTTTTCAATTTGAGCACTTTGTATTTGTGCTGGTTGTGTAATGTTGAGTTTAACAAAAACAAACAATATAAGTAGACCGGAACTCTGTTTAGGACTAAATAGTAGAAGATCATGCACCATGGTCATTTTTCTGTGACTTGCTATGAAGCATGGATAAGGACACCGAACACGACACAACACTAACACGCCGACACCACTAGTAATTTGAGAAAATTACATAATTCAGTGCAATTACAAGTGTCAGTGTCGTGTCGGTGTCGGACACGACACGTGTCGGACATCGAGACACGCCAAATCCGAGAAGTGTCCATGCTTCATAGGTGACATGTAATGGCTATATTTCATGATATCTGTGATTGCTACTGTTATTTTGAGTTTCATATGTTGAAGGCTTTTGTGAACATGGTCCCTCCTCTATTAGAGCTTTTACTATGTTAGCTTTGGGACCAGTAGTTTAGCACCACTCTGAGGCTCTATCTCTAGCTTTGAATGAAAACTCTCGTTTCTCACCTAGAACTATTCATATTTGTAGACTACTTCAATCTATGGACCACAACAGGATTGTCACGTGAGAGTAATTACTAAGGAATAGTTGTATAGCTTTCAATATCTAGAAATTAGGTGAAACAAACTTTGCTATTTAATGTACAACATAAATTTAGATAAATTTCTGTTGGTACTTGGTATTAGTAACTCCTTTTATGGTTTCCTATAGCAAAATGTCTAAATGTTTAATGTGTATTTTTGTCTTATCCTACTGGTTCTTATGTGAAAGAGGTCATAGTGATCTTTATCTCGGCCTCTGGCCACGGATTGTTCCAGCTAGGGATTGAACTTGGGTGGTGCTGCTGCCAATGGATTTGGCCTTAATTGAAGCTCATTAACTACTTGAGCCGAACCGCTCACTGCTCAGTTTCTATAAGTCTTTTCTTCCCTAAGCTAACTGTAATTGGTCCTTAATTAACAAAGGATTTTTTTTTTTTTTTCCTGTTGAGGCATCCTGCCACACTATAACAGAAAATAGACTCCTCTGTTGTTTCTGCAATAAATTATTACCAACTGTAGCTTCAAATTGGTTTAACTGTTAGTTGGCACAAAGTCTTTGTGTTATGATAGAAATAAAGTCACATTGAAGTTTTTATTGACTGCAACTTGTTAGAGTTACCTTTATAATAATACTCCTTGCATTCCTAATCTATTGATATTTTTTGCAGTTTGATTTTGTTTGAAATTATTGATGTTTTAGAAATTCAAGACCAGGTTAATTACTTATTTAGTTATAACCTTATTGGTTTAAACATAAAGAGAATTAATGACTATCAGCACATAATGCATTGTACTCCCTCCGTTTCACAATACTTGTCCATTTTGGAGAATTATTTTGTTTCATTTTACTTGTCCCTTTCAAGTTTCAATGCAACATTAATTATTGGTTTATCAATAATACCCTTACTTATTTATTGTAGAGAGAGAAATAATAGAATGAAATAATAAATGAGTAAGGGTATTATAGAAAAAACACAAAGAATTTCATCAAAAATGACAACATTTATTTGATTCCTTGGTATGTGTAATTTCTTCAAAATGGACAAGTATTGTGAAACGGAGGGAGTACATGAGAATGAAATAAGGCTATTTTGATTTAAATATATATCAATTAATGATATTGTAATCTGTGTGCCTCTATTTTAAATATCAATAAGAAAAGGAATAGAGGGGATTGTTGAAGAGAAGTTGTCGAATATTCTTGTAAAAGACTGAGGTTATGTAGCACTGACACTTTAGATTGAAGACATGTCTGGTGCTAGGAACATCGTCGTGTACGATATCCATGTCAGTGTCATTATTTTATAGAGGTGATTGTTCATATGAATTACTTGTCAATAGATAATATGATCACTAAAAAGAGGTTTGTGCATCTCTCCTTGTAATGTTCCACGATGTAGAATTCAACTAATTATTTAACTTTGAGTTAATTGATTTTTTTTTTTCCAAGCTACTCCTTCAAATGTTCAATATTTGGTAATATTCATATCTTTTCAGTGTTTCATACACAATCTTTTGACTTTTATGATACAGGTAGCAAAGAGGAAGCATTTTTTGACTCCAAGGGCTGGTTAGACTCAGACTGTGAAGATGATTTCTATAGTGTCAACGGCGGTAAGGATGCCTTCCAGTACTTTCTTCTTTTTGTAGTTTTCAACTAGCGTATCTGAATCTGTTTCCTTCGTCATGCTCTCAACGGAGAATAGGAAGTGAAACTTTGCATAGTTCATAATTGTACAGAGAGAGATTGATCCTTTGTAGCCTCTCTTGCTGCTCCAACCAAACCTCAGTCATTGTATTAATTTAATGGCTGAGAGATCTCAACTATTAGATTAGTCCAACGACTAGGTTAACCCAACAACTGAGATTTAGATGGAGGGAATGGAGGCTCCCTGCTGCTCAATCCAAATCTTAATTATTGGATTAATGTCATAGATCTGCTATTTTATTAATCCAATGGTTGAGATTTGAGGAGATGTGCCGATAGAGGGGCTGATGTGTCTGACACATGTCAGGCAGACACTGTGTGTCGTGTCAGGGTGGCATATGTAATTACATTCAATTACTTTTATGTGTCGTGTCCGGTGTTTGTGCTTGTGTTTGTGTTGGTGTCGTGTCCGGTGTTCACATATCAGTGCTTCATATGGGCATATTATAGTTTAACTATCATTTTTTCTAGTTAGAACCTGTAGATATTTCTGTCCCTGTGCTGTAATTTCTCTTGTTCAATGTTTTTCACAACTCTTCTCCCTCTAATCAACAAATAAAATCTCTCTATTTCGATCCAGATTTCACCCCATCTCGTGGAACCACTCCAGTGCACCCCTCTTTTGGGACTCCTGCCATCAACAAAAACCTTTCTCATCATGTAGCTCCTGAACCATCTCCAAAGAAGAAGAATTTGTTGGAACTTTTTAAAGAAAGTGTTAGAGAAAACCAAAATGGTGAATTTGGAAATAATTCCAACAATGAAGAGAAAGAAGTTAAACCAATTGTTATACATGATGTTCATACTAAATCTGCACAAAGTACTCCTTATATCTCAGGTGGTAACTCTACATGTAGCAGTATTGAAAGAACCATGAATGATGAAAACGATTCCGTTAAACCTATCCAGTGTTGCCTTCCAAGCTTGGCTTCATGTCGTAGCTTCAGTGAAAGAAGGAGGAAAGCTAGTCTTGCTATCACAGCAAATGGAAAAGTTTGACTTGTAGTGCAATCTATCTGTGTATTTGTAAAACATGTTGGAAGATAAAGCTTTCAATTAATTGAATATGATAATGTAAATCTTTATCATGTTCTTGTAAAGAGCTAAATAGCTATATGAACTTGAAAGAAGGGATGTTATGTCAATAAGCAATGAGATTTTGTTTCGTTATCAGGGGATAACTTCATCTTTAAAAAAAAAAAAAATATTGTATGGAATTAGTTGGTGTGCTATATATGGAAGACTTGCATGAATTTGATGTATTGAGTAAGGTCCATCAGTCGGTTAATTTTTAGCACATTACTAATTAATTGTTTTTTTTTTTTTGTACAGCAAATTTTATTTAAAATCAGATCCCTGCTCAAGACGAACAGAGACGATTCAGAAATACAAACAAAAGGCGCCGTATATAGACGGAACACCCGAAAATAAACACCAAACACCATAAAACACCCAAGAGGACAACACCCACCAAAATAAACATCACCACCTAACACAGACTTCTTTACGTAACAACCACCGAAAAACGAAATCCAAAACCAACATCAACATCGCCACTGCTCATCCCAAAATAACACTCCTTTAAATAAAACACCATGTCCTCATCAGCAAAACTGAGCCCCTATTCTAAAGATCAATCAGTTTCCACCACCTCTCAATCTCCGGACCGCCGAAAGAAACACCTAAAAAGCCCAAAACCAGAACTTGACCCAAAGAACTGACTCCCGATCTCGAATTAAAAGTGATCGGCCCACCAGACTACAAGACCAAATTAGAAGGGCACCCCCAACCCTTGGTCCACGAGAGAAAACACCGTAGCCAGCCAGACAAGATTGCAGCTAGACGCCAACTCCCGATCTCGAAGCAAAAGTAACCGGCCCACCAGCATCCAGCACACAAAAAGTAAGACAAACAACAGGATTTGCAGTGGTGCAAACATCAATCAAAAAGGAAAAGTTGCTCAGCTCGAAGGACCCTCACCTTCAAAACACTATTAACACCTTAACAACCAAAACTCAAACAAGAGCTAGCGGCTACAAAAATGGACCAGAATAACAGTGGCTGCCGTGAAAAGAAATCATCCACAACAACCCCAAGAAGCAACACCCCAGCCACACATCAACTCCACCACCACCACCACCACCACACATCACCCCCACCACCAACTGAAACACCTCCACCACCCTTGCATCACCACCGCGCAACACCCCCACCACTGCATCACCAACAACACAACCACCACTGCATCACGACTAGCAAGAACAAGAGCAAGATATCAAAGTTGAAAGTCTCCAAGGAAAGCAACAACATCACCATAACATTCCGAAGAAGCAGTCACGGTTAATATACCAAACTAATTAATGGTTAGTTGTCATAGTTAACTAACAATTGGCTATTATAATTTTCTCAATAGTATATCCAACAAGGATTAAATGATATACGAAACAATCTTTTGCATAGTTGGGTCATGTTTTTAGTTTGATGGATTAAATAAATAAAACGTGAAAAAAATTCATACTGTTGTTGAATCATGTATTGTTAAATTAAGGGCTCAGATTCATGTTCAATATGAGAAGCTAGCTGAAATGGATGGAAACTGGATCTTGTTAACCTGGCTTCAAAGAACATCCAAGACCTCTAGTAAACCCTTAGTTTTTTTGTTTTTTATTGCACAAGTTCTGTAATAATTTTCAACATGATAAACTTGTATTTTGACATTTTTATCTATCTTATATATGCAAGTTATTCTTTTTGTTGACGACAAAATGATGAGTAGAGTATAATTTAATTTATCCGCGAATAATTGTATATTCTGCAAAATTTTAAATTTATTACTTCTGATTGTTTATGCTTTGATGTAAATGATTATTATTGTCTTAATTAACCTAGTTTAGACTCAGGGGAGCTTACAAACTTCTTCACCTTCTGATGAGTTACGGTAATTAGATTAGACAATTGTTCTTGAAAATACATAAGTTTGTCATCATAAAAATCGGAGAGATGATTGAACCAAAGTGGGTTTTAGAACATTGTCTATTAACTTGTTTGGTTATACGTTTTAATTGCTAATATCGCGTCCCAATGTCAATTTTGATGCAATTTTAAGAAGTTTTATATCCTAGCTTCATTGAAACGCACGTCTGCGTTCACTTCAACGTGTGAACAAACAGACACTATGGTTTTTATGGTAACAACTAACAAGGTATGCAAGAACAATTGGGTACACTAAGGTGTGTTTAAATATGCATGACCATATAATTAAATTTTGACTCCAAAGTCAAGTTATTGGTTCTAAAACATTAAGCCCTGAACGCAAAGGAAAGCATCTTGGTACTCAAGAGAAGCTTTGAAGACATAGAAGATGAACTAAAGTAAGGTTAAAAAAGTCAAAGCTCTAATCAAAAGTTGCATCAAGTCTTGAGCTCTAAAGAAAACAAGTTATGGTGGAACCAGATTCTGATGAAAGCAAGTTCTGATGGACACATCAATAGTTTGGGAGACTATGGCCAGTTTTGTCTTCATTTGAAGGAACATCGCTTTCAAGTTATGATCATATTGTTTGTCTTCTTCTGACCCCGTGCAGAAAAAAACAAAGAATTTCAAAGGCAAAGAGAATGCATCATATCATTCCTATTGAAGCAAAAGGTCCCTCCAGTGCTATTCAACATAATTATCCATTAGAGACAAACTATTTCGAACCTGATCAAAACTTCTCAAGGACGGTTTTTATGCGCTGACATTCTTCAAACAAAGGTTCTCTTATCCTCTCCTATTTAAGGACTTGTAGTATAAAGAACACAATATATTTCACATAATTTTATAAGTGTTAAAACTCTGTCAAACTATTAGCGCACAAACACTTTGAAAAATTCTTACAAACTTCATATCTTAGAATTTTTGAAGTATCATAAGTCAATTAAGTTTATTGTTAGTTTACCACTCTCTGAATACAAAGTGTAAATAATCAAACTTTATTTGTAAACTCCAACTGTAGAAGTCATCTTGTGTTAGACAGGGAAATGTTAGACTTGCTTGTCTAGTGAAAAATCCATTGAAAATGGAAGGGGACTGGACTAACCTCGGATCTTAAGGTAAAACAGGATAACCTCCTGTTGTCTCTTTTTTATTATCTTACTAGCTCTGGTTTGTTTAAACTCTTAGAAAACGATTTTCAGAAAAAGGCAACCCTTCTTGTGTTTTTCTTACATTCAAAGTTTTTTACTGACGCAGTATGGAAGCAAGGGTTAGCAATCGCTAAACCTAGATAGGAAATAACAAGTTCGCAAGCGACAAACTTGTGAAAATAGGGTTTCCGGAATCCACCAGAATTGAGAGAAAATCTCGAATAATTTTATTGAATCAAAAGTGTGCCTCTTAGGCTACATAAGTTCTGCTTATATAGTGAAAGAAATAACAAACCCGTGGGCCAACATAAAATAAAACGTAATAATAATAGAAAGTTCTAGAAAATTACTAAGATTTGGCTAAATAATAAATACTACTAAATTACTAAGAAACCCTCCTGCATCATTTACTGAAGCACAGACTTGGAGGCTAAGTATTCTCCAATAACAAAAGACGAGACCTAAGTAGCAAAACTTTAGGAGCAAGTAACAAGAACAAACCTATATAAAGAGCTAACCCTAATACAATAATTTCTCACCCCCATAATATCTAGCGGCAGCACACTAAACCTTTCCTTGTTGGTTTCTGATCAAAAGAAAAAGAAAAAACAACAGATAGCCGCCGTAACAGAATGTCTTTGCCGGAAACTTCAACGGCGGTGGCCGTAGATAGGATCAGCAATTTACCGGATGATATCCTAATTCATATTCTCTCTTCTCTTCTCACCAAACAAGCCTTTCTCACTTCAATTCTTTCAAAGAGATGGAAGAATCTATGGTGTTACGTTCCAGATGTTGAATTCCTCGAAGCCAAAGACTCTGGATCCAAAGACAGCTTCGACGAATTCGTTTACTACATATTGCGCTCGCGAGAAACCGCAGGTAATCATTCCATCCGCAGTTTTATTCTGAAAGTTAAACATGGTTCATCTCGACTTTATGATCTCGTTGTTGGTAAATCCCCTGAATTGCCTTATTCTATCCTTACCTGTACAACACTTGTTGTTCTTAAGCTCAATTCCATTGATATGGGTGACAACTTTTCTCCTTTTCACGTAACATTACCCTCACTCAAAACCCTACATTTGACAAACATTACGTTTGAACAAGATGATGATCTCATGAATCTTATAGAAGGATGTCCAATTCTTGAAGATCTTCACCTATTTGAAGTATTCAAAGGCACTTATGCAGGCTGGAACTGGAAAACCTTAACAATGTTGAACAGAGCAGATGTTACAAAATGTTATATTTCAATGCAAGCAATTTCAAATGTCGAGTTTCTACGCATAAGACTATCCAGGGTATGGATGCCATTTAAAATGAATAATGTCATTCATCATTTCTATTGTTTTTTTTTTAAATCCTCTGTTTTTAAATAATGCAGGCTTGTCAAGATTGTCACTTTCCTACGTTCCATAATTTAACTCATTTGGTGCTGAACTATGATTGGGATACAGTTCTAAAAATGCTGCTCCATTGTCCTAAGCTTCAAAATCTTGACCTTTATCAGGTTTGTTTCATAAATTTAACAATTATATTTGATTTTTCTTTTCTTATCATACATGTTTTTTATTTGTTCTCTGCTATTTGCAGATAATACCAGACAAGATTCTTGGGCATGACTACTTTGGACGATATGAGTTTGAAACCTGGGCCCATCCAAAATTTGTTCCAGGCTGCCTTTCATCAAACCTTAGAACTTGTACTATGCGTGACTTTGCATTTGGAGGCCTACAGAGCTATCACATTATGTTAGCAGAATTTATTCTGAAGAATTCACCGGTTTTAGATACTATGACAATCTGGTGCTCCAGGAAACGGTCTAAAATAGAAAGACGATTAATTAAGAGACTGACCTCATGTTCGAGAGCTTCTGCAACATGTCAACTTTCAATTTATTTTAAAAGGATAGTGTTGCAGGCATAAGAAGATAAGATTTTGGTTTCTTGGTCACTTTTGCAATGTCAGTGAAGGACCCTTAAATTATTATTATTAATTAAGAGATAAATAGAAAACATGTTGAAGAAGGTAGACGCTAAGTGCATGTTTAGATCAGCGGTTTTCGGTAGAATTTCCATGTTACTGGT
The DNA here is from genome assembly GCF_051527215.1 of Medicago sativa. Classification (NCBI taxonomy): domain Eukaryota; kingdom Viridiplantae; phylum Streptophyta; class Magnoliopsida; order Fabales; family Fabaceae; genus Medicago; species Medicago sativa. The sequence goes on along the minus strand of NC_140755.1, from coordinate 29,700,557 downwards.
GTTGCCGTCTAACTTAATCTCTTTTATATAGAGCGATGAAGAAAACCAAGAAGTGAGCATCATACCAAGAAATTCAAAGGAAGTTGAATCTTTTCATGGAATCTGCAAAATCATGTAGTGTGTGCTATAATTGTGTTGAGTGCTAACTTGTCTCTCTTTTTTTTTCAACTTTTTTTTTTTTAAGTATAAACTTATTTCTTGCACTTTATATTATACCTATTTGTTAGTTTGTGTTTTGGACCTTTGGCTTTTAATATTCACCAAGCTTGCAGTATACTTGTCTGTTTGTTCCGCACTACTAATCGCATCGTAAGAGGATTTTTGCTGCACAAGGAATGTAGAATCAGTTAATTTTAAAAGGGTAGTGTAGTAGGCATATACAGATAAGCTGCCAAAAATATGTTGCTCCACAAAATGCAGTAATTGCATGACTTGTCGTTGTGGAGAAATTTATTGATTAATGTTGTAGCTGCATGTTCGTTTTTAGGCATAAATAGTAAACATGTTAAAGACCGTAGACACTATGCATGTTTAAATCAGCGGTGAAGTCGGTAGAATTTCTGCGTCACTTTTGGATTGATCTCTGGTTTGGTTCACGCATTGTTTATGTCATCATGTTTTTCTTATACTCACAAACTGAGTCTCCTCTTTATATGGCTAAAGATGCTTGAATGACGATGGCAAGCAAGTTACACAAAAATGCTTTTGGTTTCCTTGAGAAAGTTTTATGTTAATAGCACATTAATTACAGGATAATATCCATCTTTTCTTAGTGATGTAGCAACCATGAACACCCATGTTTGGTAAATGTTGAGTTTTTGACATGCTTTGTTGTTTCCTATTTTCCCTAAAATAATGCATGCTTTTGGGATTATGTGAAGAACTATATGAACAACTTTCAGTTTTTGTAAAGAAACAGTATTGTAACAACTGAGAAATAAGAAAACTAGACAATATACAGTGTCTGAATTTCTTAACTTAGCTATCCTTTTGAGCAAGCAAACAAAGCTTGGTAGCTATTGGAAATGGAAAATAAAGTCTTTTGTTCATATTTGGATGTTATTCAGCTACCAAGAATCACAATTATTTCCCCTTCTTCAAGCTCTTTCCTCTTCTTTCTATATTATTCTCTTCTCTCTCTCTCTCTCTCTCTCTCTCTCTCTCTCTCTCTCTCTCTCTCTCTCTCTCTCTCTCTCTCTCTCTCTCTCTCTCTCTCTCTCTCTCTCTCTCTCTCTCTCTCTACCTCCCTAAGTTTATGAAATAAAATAGTGAATAGTTTAACCTACTTTATACTCATGTTAAGCTTACATGGTCACATCTTAATTAGGCTAGGTTAAATCCCCTCATATTGGGACTAAAACACTCATCATCTAATTAGAAATGTTTCTACTCATTTAACTTGGTAAAACGTCTAATTACCATCTTAAATAATTACCGCTAGTTACCTCTAACTTGGTAAAAATAAATAACTATTCTCACTAAAATGTCAAAAATAACATTCTTAATAAAATGACTAATTTACTTTTACTCGCCAAATAACCAATATACCCCTTAGTCTAAAAATGACTAAAATACCCTTTTAGGCTAAAAATCCACTAATTTCAAAATCAAATACACACAAAGACAAATAATCACACATAAGCACATATAAACACATATTATTAATTAAAATAATTCTAGCTAAAAACGGACCGTTACATATGGCTCTTGGAATGTGTGAATTGTTATGGGTAAAAAGTGTATTATCAGACTTGGGCTTTGAGTCAAAAGAAGCTATGAGTTTGTATTGTGATAATACATCTGCCATAGAGATTGCTCATAATCTTGCCCAACATGATCAGGCAAAACATGTTGAAATTGATAGACATTTCATCAAGGAGAAACTCGAAGCTCGGACAATTATTTTTCCGTTTGTAAGATTTGAGAAATTTTAGCAACTCTTTTCACATGATTATGCATAAAAGTATGAAAATGACTTCCAGTCCTTTTATAACCAGCGAGCACCAAGCCAAAGTAGGAATGATCAGTTGAAAAATAGCATGAGTGGGATGCCAACATGAACTATGTATACTTATTAATTTCTTTCAAATGTAAAATCTTAAAAACAAAAATTAAAATTTACATAAATTAGTTAGTAGAAAAAACACAGAAACATGCCAATTGGTAAACAAGAGGGCATCAAGAGTAGCTTGCAAATTAAAATTAAATTACATAGAACTTATCTAAATAAAATCAATCAATTCAAACCCAGCTATGGTAGTACATATGAACGAGAATGAATACATCAATCCATTTCCTAATTGTTACCTTCTTTTAAAAGTAATACAAAATCTTGTAATCTTTTATGCACATATTTATCTATATTTAATCAAAGAAATTACAGGCATGAGAGATACACCATTGTTCTTCATCTGTCTAAAATGATTTCCTTTGTTTGCAAATGAGACATACTGTCTTCTTTCTACGAGCCATTGTTTACACAGTTCAACTATAGATACAACCTTTTCTTAATTTTAGCCTCCTGCAAATTTTCATACAAATTAGATTTCAGGTCAAATGGTCAATCATGGTGGTCATCCGCGTCAATTCAATACACCTATAGGCTACAACTTTTCATTCAAGCTCAATTTCATGGCAAGCAACATAATCCAGAATTTCATCAACAATTGAGTGCTACTGGCAACTAACCTGTTAAAGGTTTACTATCGTCGAAGGCCTTTCTGCCTGTGATGAGTTCTAAAAGAGCAACTCCAAAGCTATAAATGTCAGACTTGAATGTTAATTGACCTGTCATTCCGTACTTTGGAGCACAGTAGCCATATGTTCCCATAACTCTTGTTGAAACATGAGTCTTATCACCGATCGGACCTACTTTTGCCAAGCCAAAATCAGATAACTTGGGATGATAATTGTAGCCTAACAAAATGTTGGAGCATTTGAAGTCACAATATATGACAGGAGGCTTCATTTTATCATGAAAATACTCCAAACCTTTAGCTACACCAGCAGCTATTCTCAGTCTTGTATTCCAATCTAGTGGTTTTTTCCCAGGAGGAAGATCTAACAGAACAAAGAACACTTATGCCAATTTATTCTCTGCATGTTTGGATTGACCCTGAGTTTAACTGGCAGAATCAAGGAATGACATTATGATCTTAGTAAAAGTTACATTTTGGAACGTTAACAAAATCAAAGTGCTACATTGGTTTCACTAAATTCACCTCCATCCAAACATGCACTCCACATTATACAAAGTAAAATGAGAATATATGATAACAATATAGCATACCATGCAAATGATTATTTGTTTTCTCAATGTTAAATCCTTCTATATGCAATATACCACTGGGAACTAAATATTCTTATAATTTTTTCTCAATGTCATAATTATAAATTTAGATTAAGTTTAATACAATATACACACCGGGTATCTAAGAATGGTATAAACCATTACCAATCATTGGCCGGACGAGAGGATGGAATAACATACAGATTCAAATAAAAATTGCATAGTATTCATATACCAGAATAAAAGCTATCAATTCAAATTTAATGTAGTAGAATATACTAGGGTTAATATATATTATTTATGTATTTATTACCTTTTAAAACGATTAGTCACCTTTGATGCTACAGATCTACCCATATTTAATCAAAGAAATCACACTCGTTGAAGATTACATTGGAGCTTGTCCAAAAGAACAATAGATCTAAGCCCATCCTAGAATGAGTAGAAATATAAGATAACATTGACGACTTCCTTTCAATTATGCCTCTAATGATAGTCCATGAATAAATTTTTGTTTTGACGCTCATAGATCTACTGGGGAAAATACAACACGAGATTAAATATAGGTGAAAATAATCCAATAAAAATTAGATGAAATCATCGACATAAAAACATGAACCACTTAAAATTAGTCGCATATATTATGTTGATTTTAGTTTATTGAAGTTGTGCAGAATCGTCGTAACCTAAATTGCACATCATAACAATCAATTCAATAATAAAGGAATATATGTTGAAAAAACTTTATTATGAATTAGTGATGAATGGGTTGATAGAGAAATACCTCTTTTACAACTCTATGTAAATTTCCGTCTTGAAGCAAAATTGTCCAATCCTTCAGCGGCGATCTTCCACTCCACTTTGATCAAAATGGTGATAGCAATCGCTTTTATAAGGGGCTAACATAAGGATAGGTTAAATTTAGGGTAAGATTTTGTTTTATATAAATTTAGGGTAAAAATATTATTTTTTTTAGTGACCAAAAACATATATTTAATTAATTCGTTTAGTGTGAATTTTATTTTAAAAATAGGCTAAATACCACTTTTGGTCCTTTTAGTTTGACAAAATTCCCAATTTAGTCCTTTATGTTTCGAAAGATTCAATTAGGTCCTTTTAGTTTGACAGAATTCCCAAGTTAGTCCTTTAATTTCAAAAGTTGTAAATATGTCATTTTAGTTGATACACTATTTAACCATTACAGTTGATAAACTATTTGACCATTACCCCTACTGTCAGTCTCCGTTTAACTGATGTTGATATAGCCGTTAAGTAGTTGACTTGGATCAAAATGCAGCCTTTTAAAAGCTCGAGGATGTCAAAATGCTATGTTTATTGGTCACAAATGATCATTTATAGTGCTAGAAAGATAACTATTTACAATAACAAATGTCTTTCTAGCACTATTAAACGACATTTATAGTGCTAAGATGATCATTTGTGACGATCAAACATAACGTTTTGACACCCTGAAGCTTTTAAAAGGCAACGTTTTGATCCAAGTCAACAATTTAACAGCTACATCAGCATCAGTTAATTATTAACTGCCAACAAGGGTAATAGTGAAATAATTTATTAACTAAAAGGACATATTTGAAACTTTTGAAACTTAAAGGACTAACTTGGAAATTCTGCCAAACTAAAAGGATCTAATTGAAACTTTCGAAACTTAAAGGACTAACTTGAGAATTCTGTCAAACTAAAAGGACCAAACGTGATATTTGGCCTTAAAAATATTAATAAATTGACAAAAAAGTAATTCCTAAAAAAGCAAGTTTAATGAAATATTTTTCATAACATTTTATGTTTGAAGACTTCTCAAAATACTGTAAAACATAACAAGTTGAAAGATTTTCAGACAACTTTAATGAGGTTGACGAAAATATCATTTTTCTTAAAATAGTTTGTTTAAAGAAAATATTTTTTCTTTAATGTCTTTAAGTATTCAAAAGTCCTTAAATTTAACAAAATGATGCATAGGAATTTTTTTTTCTAATAAGATTTTCTGAAACATTTTTCATTTTGTGGCATTTTCTAAAAGTAGTTAAATATTTTTCATGAAAGATTTAAAAGATCTCGGTAGAGCACACAACAAGAGTATAGATTTATCTTCATCCTCAAGATGCACCTCAATGTTCTCCAAGTCGTCAAAGATTTTGTTGAACTCCGTAAGTTGCTTCAGGATGGTCTTTGACACCACCATCTTGAATGAGTAGAGTTGTTTCTTTAGGAACTGTCGATGAGCCAAAGACTTCGTCATATACAAAGATTCTAACTTTGACCACATCGATTCCACGTTTGGTTCCTTCTCTACCTCTCTCAAAACTTTATCCCCGAGACACGGTCTCGGTCTTCTCCGCTTGTGACATGGTCACCGATAATACACCTTCACCCTTGAAATCTTTCACAGACTCTTGTTATATTAACACCGCTTCCATCTTTACCTTCCATAACACCGCTTCCATCTTTACCTTCCATAACCCATGGTACTTGATTAGCGTTTGATCCTTGCCCCAAGGTGGGTGCCAAATGTTGTAAATTCGTTGAAAAGCAGACCAATACTTGATGTGTGGAGCAAAATAATCAAGCAACCAAAATAAATAGATGACAATTATAAACACAAGCAAAAGGAGAAAACAATGAGAGAAAGAGAGAGAACACACTAAATTTGTTTACCCAGTTCGGTCCAATACTGACCTAGTGATGAGTCATAGATTAGTTTATTTATTGCCTTATTTAGTTTAGTTTTATTTTAGATTTGATTTTATTTTATTGCATTTTATTTTAGTTTAGAATATTTTACTTCAAATTGTCTTTTATTTTATTTTAGGAATGAATATATGGTGGAAGGTGCCTTGGAGCAAAAGAAAGAGGACTGGAGCAAAATACAGCGCAAGAATACGAAGATACGGGGCAAAAATATGATCTCCCCTTACCAGAAGCTTGGCACGGCCCGTGCCAACATGTGGCACGGCCGTGCCCGTCCCCAGAGCCTCTTTTGCTGCTTTTTCTTCGGGCCCAAGTTACCCTGTTGCAGCTTTACTGTTTTACCCTTTTAGTTGCTTAGTTTCTAAGTCGATTGTAAAGCTATAAATAGAGTAGCTCTCCACCATAAACAATCATCCTTTACTTTGTTTATTTTCAGTACTATTTTAATAAAGTCTTTATTTCGTTTTACTTTCTTCCTTGCAATTTACTTTTATCGCATTCTCTCTTCTTCCCCCATGTCTACGATGAACATAAGTGAGTAGACTTCTTTGTCTTGGGATCATTGGATAAGTCTAATGACGTAATCCGGATCAAGCCAAGTCTTAAACCTTAATTAATTGTTACCCTAATTCCTAATCTAAATTCACCGTTTTAAACATGAATTAATTATTATCAAACTGTGGAAGCGAACGCGGAGGGTTTGATAATGGTTAATTCATCATCACAGATATCAATTCATAAAGCGAACGCGGAGCTTTGATATCCGAACAAGTGAATTTAGACAAGGTTTGCGAAACATGAGAATAGTCTAGCAAACCTTGGGACGCATAAAGTTTCGATCTTCAAGGGTCCCAAAGGCAATCACCCATGAGAATAGGTGTGGTTGTTGGAGGGATACACTCACTGACTTCGAGAGGAGCTGTGATATGCTAAAGAGAAACTTGTCCTTAGTAATTAGGATTAACGTTTAATTATAAGTTTAAGGCTTGCTTGTGAAAAGATTCGTTATTATGATGAACCAATGATCCCGAGGCTTTTTAACATCATTGTTATTTACTTTCAAAAACTGCACTCTCCAACTTCTTAATTCTTTCTCCTCTAATCAATATCTAAAGGCTAATTAGATTGACCAACTCCCTAGCGGAACGATACTCTTACTTACTACTATTACTTCGATAGGCCGTGCACTTGCGGTTTGGCCCTATCAAGTTTTTGGCGCCGCTGCCGGGGAGTTAACTAATTTGATTAGCTTTTTCTTAGTGATTAGAATTCTCTCTTCTTCTTTCTCTTTTCTTTTTATTTTTAACTTTTTCTTTTCCTTCATCATTAACTTCTTGGAAAACATAAAAATAATACCAAACATGGCTGAAAGACGTGCTCTTAAAGAATACGTGACCCCTTCAATGGGAGAGCCATATGCTATTATTGTGTATCCAACGGTTGAAGATGAAGATTTTGAAATTAAGCCTGCCCAACTTAAAATGGTGCAGCAAAATTGTTTTTCGGGATCCCCCGATGAGGATCCCAATCTCCACATCTCAACTTTTTGGCGGCTCACCGTAACGTATAAGAAAAACCAAGAAACCTTGAGACTACATCTCTTCCCTTTTTCTCTAAAAGATAAAGCTCTCAATTGGTTCCATTCCCTAAGAGTTGGTTCCATCACCTCATGGGACCAATTGAAGCGTGAATTCCTCATCCATTTCCTTCCCCCATCAAAAATTGGCCAACTAAGGGCAAAGCTTTTTCAATTTACTCAAAAAGAGGGGGAATCTCTTCACGATTCATGGGGACGTTTTAAGGATATGCTTAAACTTTGCCCCCTCCATGGACTAGAGGAATGGTTGATCATTCACACTTTTTACAATGGTTTATCTCATGCTACTAAAATTTTTGTTGATACAGCTGCAGGCGGTGCTCTGATGAACAAAGATTTCGAAACAGCCTACGCGTTGATTGAAGACATGGCTCGAAACCTCTTTCTATGGACTGATAAAGAAATCACTACAAAGTCTTCACCCTCCAAAAAGAGGGCAGGTATGTACGAAGTCTCTAATTATGACCACCTTGCTTCTAGGATTGATGCACTAACCCACAAATTTGAAAAACTTAATGTTAGTGATACTACTCCTACATCACCTTGTAAAACATGTAGTGAATGCAAACTAGGTAGTGTTGAACAAATAAACTTTATTCAAAACAACCAAGGGATAAGTCTTGACCAAAGCCCTAATGAAAATCCCTTGGTTCAAAGAACAACACCACCAAGCTATGCTAATAACCAAGAGGTTATTCAAAAGTCTAATCTTGAACTTTTAATGGAAAATTATCTTCTTAATCAATCCGAGCAGCTCAAGGAGCTTGCAAATCAAACTAGACTTTTGAATGACTCTTTTGTTTCACTTACATCAAAAGTAGACTCTATCTCCTCTCACAATAAGGTCTTAGAGGCTCAGCTCTCTCTAGTTGTTCAATTTTGCCAACCTAGAATGAACGCCGTTACACTTAGGAGTGGTAAGCAATTAGAAGGCCCCTTAAGAGTCAAACCTAGTGAGGAAAAGACTAGAGAACCGCAAGGTGAGGTGGCTGAAGAAGAAAGTGAGAAACCACAAAGTGAGGAAGTTACACCACCCCCCTTCAAACCAAAGATTCCTTTCCCTCAAAGATTTGCCAAGTCTAAGCTTGATGAGCAATTTAAAAAGTTCATTGAAATGATGAATAAAATCTACATTGACGTTCCTTTCACCGATGTCCTAACTCAAATGCCCACCTATGCTAAATTTTTAAAAGAAATTCTTTCAAAAAAAAGAAAAATTGAGGAAAGTGAAACGGTGAACCTTACGGAGGAATGTAGTGCCATTATCCAAAATAAGTTGCCACCCAAGCTTAAGGATCCAGGAAGTTTCTCTATACCTTGTGTCATAGGGTCTGAAATAGTAAAGAGGGCAATGTGTGACTTAGGAGCTAGTGTCAGTTTGATGCCTTTATCTCTTTACGAGAGATTGGGATTGGGGGAGCTTAAGTCAACTAGGATGACCCTACAATTAGCGGACCGTTCCCTTAAGTATCCAGCTGGAATCATAGAGGATGTCCCTGTCAAGGTAGGAGAGATCTATGTCCCTACGGACTTTGTTGTGATGGAAATAGAGGAGGATAACCAAGTACCTATACTTTTGGGAAGGCCCTTCCTTGCTACCGCTGGGGCTATAATAGATGTTAAACATGGGAAATTGGAATTTAATGTTGGTAAGGATACTGTTGAATTTGAACTTGCTAAACTAATGAAAAATCCTTCCATTAAAGACTCTTGTTACATGTTTGATATAATTGACCATTGTGTGAAAGAGTGCCCTTTGGCATCAGCTACACATGATGGTTTAGAAGTATGCTTGGTTAGTGATGCAGGTACAAAACTAGATGAAGACGCCAAAGAGTATGAGAAGATGTTAGATGGAACTCCTCCTATGGAAAATGTGGGCATAGAGGAGCTAATAGGAAAAGAACCAACCCCTTCACCAAAGGAAGCACCAAAGGTGGAGCTTAAACCACTCCCACCAAGCCTGAGGTATGAATTCTTAGGCCCTAACTCAACCTACCCTGTTATTGTGAATGCAAGCTTGAATGAGGTAGAAACTGAAAAATTACTTTATGTTCTCAAGAAATACCCTAAAGCCATAGGTTATACCATTGATGACATTAAAGGAATAAATCCCTCATTATGTACACACAGGATACTACTTGAAGAGGACTATAAGCCCTCCGTTGAACACCAAAGAAGACTAAACCCTAACATGAAAGAAGTTGTGAAAAAAGAAGTCTTAAAACTCCTAGATGCAGGTGTTATCTATCCAATTTCTGATTCTAAATGGGTTAGCCCGGTTCAAGTAGTACCTAAAAAGGGTGGTCTTACAGTTATTAAGAATGATAAAAATGAATCCATTGCAACTAGAACCGTCACCGGCTGGAGGATGTGCATTGACTATAGGAAGCTTAACAAAGCAACCCGCAAAGATCACTTCCCACTCCCCTTTATAGACCAAATGTTAGAAAGGTTAGCTAAGCATTCACACTTTTGTTACTTAGATGGCTATTCCGGATTCTTCCAAATACCCATTCACCCTAATGACCAAGAGAAAACCACTTTCACATGTCCCTTTGGTACCTTTGCCTATAGGAGAATGCCCTTTGGTCTTTGCAATGCCCCCGCTACCTTTCAAAGATGCATGATGTCTATTTTTTCCGATTTTGTTGAAGATATAATGGAAGTTTTTATGGATGATTTTTCTGTGCATGGATCTAGTTTTGATAATTGTTTGACTAACCTGGAAAAAGTTTTGGAAAGATGTGAACAGGTAAACTTAGTGTTGAATTGGGAAAAATGTCACTTCATGGTAAGAGAAGGAATTGTCCTAGGACACTTAGTCTCTGAACAAGGTATAGAGGTAGATAAAGCAAAAATTGAAATTATTGAAAAAATGTCTCCTCCTACCTCGGTCAAAGAAGTTAGAAGCTTTCTAGGACATGCGGGATTCTACCGCCGTTTCATTAAAGATTTTTCTTCAATCACTAAGCCACTAACAAGCTTGCTCCTTAAGGAGGCAGATTTTTTGTTTGATGATGCATGCCTAAAGGCTTTTTGCAGGTTAAAAGAAGCTTTGGTCACTGCCCCTATCATACAACCACCAGATTGGAACTTGCCTTTTGAAATAATGTGTGATGCGAGTGACTATGCAGTAGGGGCTGTGTTGGGACAAAGAAAAGACAAGAAGATGCATGCCATTTATTATGCAAGTAAGACCCTTGATGGGGCACAGGTAAACTATGCCACTACAGAAAAGGAATTGTTAGCGGTAGTTTATGCCATTGACAAATTTCGGCCATACTTGGTAGGATCAAAAATCATCATTTACACAGATCACTCAGCAGTAAAATATTTGTTAAACAAAAAAGATGCCAAGCCGAGGTTGATCCGATGGATTTTGCTCCTTCAAGAATTTGACCTTGAAATAAGAGATAAAAAGGGTACCGAAAATGTTGTAGCTGATCACTTGTCCCGCCTTAGGGAGACCAATGAGAATGAGTTACCCCTGGATGATTCCTTTCCGGATGATCAACTCTTCTTATTGGCACAAACTAACGCACCTTGGTATGCAGACTTTGTTAACTTTCTTGCAGCTGGAGTACTACCACCTGGATTGAGCTACCAACAAAAGAAGAAGTTCTTCCATGACCTCAAAAATTATTATTGGGATGAACCCTACCTTTTCAAAAGAGGCTCAGATGGGATCTTCAGAAGATGCATTCCTGAAAACGAGGTAAGTAGTATTCTAACCCACTGTCACTCCTCTTCTTATGGTGGCCACACCAGTACTCAAAAGACCTCTTTCAAAATTCTTCAATCTGGTTTCTGGTGGCCATCGCTTTTCAAAGATGTGCATAAATTCGTTTCTAAATGTGACAAATGTCAACGCACCGGTAACATTACTAAGAGGAATGAAATGCCCTTAACCAACATTCTTGAAGTCGAAATTTTCGACGTATGGGGTGTTGATTTCATGGGACCTTTCCCCTCTTCTTTTGGAAATCAATATATATTGGTGGCAGTTGACTATGTGTCCAAATGGGTTGAGGCTGTTGCCTCACCCACTAATGATGCACATGTTGTTATAAAATTTTTCAAAAAGATTATCTTTCCAAGGTTTGGAGTGCCAAGGGTTGTAATAAGCGATGGAGGGTCTCACTTTATATCTAAACTTTTCGAAAAACTTTTACAAAAGTATGGAGTGAAACACAAAATTGCTACACCCTATCACCCACAAACGAGTGGACAAGTTGAGGTCTCCAATAGACAAATAAAAGCCATACTTGAAAAAACAGTTTCAAACTCTAGGAAGGATTGGTCAAGTAAGCTCGACGATGCTCTTTGGGCCTATCGAACAGCTTACAAAACTCCAATTGGAATGACACCTTTTAAGCTAATCTATGGAAAATCTTGTCACCTTCCGGTTGAACTTGAGCATAAAGCCTATTGGGCCATAAGAAACCTCAACTTAGATCCCAATCTAGCTGGTCAAAAGAGAAAGCTTCAGTTAAGTGAGCTAGAAGAACTTAGAATTGATGCCTATGAAAATGCCCGTATTTACAAAGAACGAACTAAAAAATGGCATGACAAGCATATCCTCAAAAGGAACTTCAAGAGCGGTGACCTTGTACTGCTCTTTAACTCTAGGCTAAGGCTTTTTCCAGGTAAGTTAAGATCACGATGGTCTGGTCCATTCACTGTTCGTACTGTTTACCCCTATGGGGCAATTGAAATTTTTTCTGAAAAAACTGGACCTTTTAAAGTTAATGGCCAAAGACTAAAGATTTACAATGCAGGTGAAGCTGTTGAAGAAGAAACGATACTAGCCCTCTTAGATCCTCCATGAGGAACCACTCTTGCATCTTTCGTCAAGCTAGTGACGGTAAAAGAGCGCTTCGTGGGAGGCAACCCACGCATTTAACTGCTTTCGTTTTGTTTCAAGTTGTTTTGTAGGTAATTGTCCGAATACGATTCAAGAAAATGAAAAAAATTGAAGTCCTTGGAACCAGAAGGTTGGCACGGCCCGTGCTAAGGTTGGCACGGCCGTGCCATGTTTTTCAAAGAAAAATTAGTAGCCAGCCACAGAATGTTGGCACGGCCCGTGCTGAGGTTGGCACGGCCGTGCCAGCTTCCAGAGTCCAAAAATTCATTTTTTTTGCTATCTACAACACCTTGTGAGCTTTCTGCACTCCTTCTTTCTTCTTCTTCTTCTCTTTTAATTTCTTTTTCTTTGAATCATTGAGGACAATGCTTCCCCTAAGTGTGGGGGGGGCCTAATAAAGTGTCTAGAGTCGTAGTGTCCAAACTCCCTTGAACTTTATTCTTTTGCTTTGTTTTTATAGCAAGAGGCATGACTAAGTAGCTTGTTTTTAATGTAAATATGGCATGAAAATTTTTGTTTTATCTCTTCTTTAGGTCGCCTCTTGTACATGAAAATAGTTTCTTGTGTTTCTTATGTTCTTGCTATACCCATATCATGTTTTATTGTGAAATTCTCCAATGAGAAAAGCACCCGGTTGCAATCCTTGAGCAAATGTATGAATAGGTATTTTAAGGAACACGTTCTATCTTTAGTGTTAACTTAGACCCTTTAAAGTCTTAAGAGTAAAAGTAGTATAAGTTTGTGTGGGAAAATTAATCAAATTGTTCTTAATTGTTATATTCTTATTAACTTGTTAATGTTAAATGGGGCGGGAGAATGGCACCAACATGTGGGGGAAAGGACAATCCCTAACTTCCTAATTGTGGTGGTGACTCCCTAATTTGAACCTAAAGTGAAACAAATTCATCAATGCTAGGGGGAAAGGACAATTACATCCAAAAAGACTTCCTACGCGGAGATGAAACAAACAATAAATTTGCAGCACTACTTAGGGTGATTTTGAATCTAGGGGGAAAGGACAATTACATCCGAGAAGACTCCCTACGAGGATAGATAGCCCCCTAAGCATCTGCAGCCCCTTGTGCTTGATTGTTATATCTAATTTAATGTTTAACTCAAATTCCCATCACTCTTATATGAAATGAAGAAAGGACTTTTCTCGGTTACTTTAGCACTAAGGATAGAACCTATTCCTCATAATATCTGTCTTATACAGGAGCAAGAAAAGGGTTGGACTGCACACACACACTCACTTGAGACTTGATGTTGGGTAGAATAGGTTCATGAGAAGTATTTGAAATTGTAATTAGTGTACTTGAGGCAAGGCCTTTCTCTAGAGACTTATGTTCTTAATATTGCCATAAATCAAATCTTTTGTTGCTACTATGTTTGCTGCCTTTTGCTTGAGGACAAGCAAAGATTCAAGTGTGGGGGAGTTTGATGAGTCATAGATTAGTTTATTTATTGCCTTATTTAGTTTAGTTTTATTTTAGATTTGATTTTATTTTATTGCATTTTATTTTAGTTTAGAATATTTTACTTCAAATTGTCTTTTATTTTATTTTAGGAATGAATATATGGTGGAAGGTGCCTTGGAGCAAAAGAAAGAGGACTGGAGCAAAATACAGCGCAAGAATACGAAGATACGGGGCAAAAATATGATCTCCCCTTACCAGAAGCTTGGCACGGCCCGTGCCAACATGTGGCACGGCCGTGCCCGTCCCCAGAGCCTCTTTTGCTGCTTTTTCTTCGGGCCCAAGTTACCCTGTTGCAGCTTTACTGTTTTACCCTTTTAGTTGCTTAGTTTCTAAGTCGATTGTAAAGCTATAAATAGAGTATCTCTCCACCATAAACAATCATCCTTTACTTTGTTTATTTTCAGTACTATTTTAATAAAGTCTTTATTTCGTTTTACTTTCTTCCTTGCAATTTACTTTTATCGCATTCTCTCTTCTTCCCCCATGTCTACGATGAACATAAGTGAGTAGACTTCTTTGTCTTGGGATCATTGGATAAGTCTAATGACGTAATCCGGATCAAGCCAAGTCTTAAACCTTAATTAATTGTTACCCTAATTCCTAATCTAAATTCACCGTTTTAAACATGAATTAATTATTATCAAACTGTGGAAGCGAACGCGGAGGGTTTGATAATGGTTAATTCATCATCACAGATATCAATTCATAAAGCGAACGCGGAGCTTTGATATCCGAACAAGTGAATTTAGACAAGGTTTGCGAAACATGAGAATAGTCTAGCAAACCTTGGGACGCATAAAGTTTCGATCTTCAAGGGTCCCAAAGGCAATCACCCATGAGAATAGGTGTGGTTGTTGGAGGGATACACTCACTGACTTCGAGAGGAGCTGTGATATGCTAAAGAGAAACTTGTCCTTAGTAATTAGGATTAACGTTTAATTATAAGTTTAAGGCTTGCTTGTGAAAAGATTCGTTATTATGATGAACCAATGATCCCGAGGCTTTTTAACATCATTGTTATTTACTTTCAAAAACTGCACTCTCCAACTTCTTAATTCTTTCTCCTCTAATCAATATCTAAAGGCTAATTAGATTGACCAACTCCCTAGCGGAACGATACTCTTACTTACTACTATTACTTCGATAGGCCGTGCACTTGCGGTTTGGCCCTATCACCTAGTCTGGGGGAGAGAGCAGCCCTCTCTTCCACTTAATGATGAGTAATTTTACAAAGAGATATCAAAAGGTTACAACAATTAGTCTTCAAACCTAATTCTACCCAAAGTCCCAATCTCTTTCCGTGACCAAGAGACTCAATCCTAATAGTGTTTCCCAAGGTGAATCAATCCTAACCCTAGTGTTTGTTGCCAAGAGAAAACACTACAAACCCAATTTTTTGTGTTGGCTTCTAAACCCTTGTTTTCAACTCTCTACACTCTCATCGTTCCTGATCTGATACAAGGTTTATATTTATAGAGAAATATAACTCATAAATTTGGAATGGATATCACGCTGAAGATATGTTTCTTTTTGTTTTTCTCATTCAGTGAAAGAATATATGCATCAAATATTCTCTTTCAAAATATATTTGAATCAAATCTTCGTTCATACGGTACAAAAATATATTTATTGTCCATAAATATATTTTCAGCACAAAATATATTTAAAACAAATCTTTTATAATTTTAGCAATAATATTCTTCATCCAACAAATT
The DNA here is from genome assembly GCF_051527215.1 of Medicago sativa. NCBI lineage: Eukaryota > Viridiplantae > Streptophyta > Magnoliopsida > Fabales > Fabaceae > Medicago > Medicago sativa. The sequence goes on along the minus strand of NC_140755.1, from coordinate 29,684,902 downwards.
TTGAGTCATACTACAACACTCAACAAAAAGATTTTTTTTTTTAAAAATTCAACCCCCTTCTTATATTTTTCTCACATTCAAAGTCCATTACTCAAGCTCCAACTTGGAGGCTAAGTCTCCAATAGCATAAGTCGAAACCTAAGTATCAATTAAGCAAGACTTGAGGAGCAAGTAACAAAGACAAACTTCTCATATATAAAGAGATCTCTACCTAACTCTAATATATTAATTTCTCACCCCGAAAATATCCAGCAGGAATACTCTAAACCTTTCCTTGTTGGTTTTTGGTCTAAAGAAAAAGAATAACAACAGCTCGCCACCATAACAGAATGTCTTCGTCGGAAACTTCAACGGTGGAGGCCGTAGATAGGATAAGCAATTTACCAGACGATATCCTGATTCACATTCTCTCTTCTCTTCCCACAAAACAAGCCTTTCTCACTTCAATTCTTTCAAAGAGATGGAAGAATCTATGGTGTTACGTTCCAGATGTAGAATTCATCGAATGCAAAGACTCTGGCTCCAAAGACAGCTTCGACGAATTCGTTTACTACATATTGCGCTCGCGAGAAGCTGCAGGTAATCATTCCATCCGTAGTTTCATTCTGGACGTTAAACATGATTCATCTCGACTTTATGATCTCGTTGTTGGTGGAATCCCCTGAATTGCCTTATTCTATCCTTACATGTACAACACTTGTTGTTCTTAAGCTCAATTTTATTGATATGGGTGACAACTTTTCTCCTTTTCACGTAACATTAGCCTCACTCAAAACCCTACATTTGAAAAACATTTGGTTTGAACAAGATGATGATCTCATGATGCTTTTAGAAGAATGTCCAATTCTTGAAGATCTTCACCTATTTGAAGTATTCAAAGGCACTTATGCAGGCTGGAATAGCTTAACAATGTTGAACAAAGCAGATGTTACAAAATGTTATATTCCAATGGAAGCAATTTCAAATGTCGAGTTTCTATGCATAAGACTATCCAGGGTATGTATATCGTTGATGCATGCATGCGATTTAAAATGAATAATGTCATTCATTATTTCTATTGTTTTTCTTTAATAATGTAGGCTATTCAAGGTTTTCACTTTCCTACGTTCCATAATTTGACTCATTTGGTGCTGAACTATAATTGGGATACAGTTCCAAAAATGCTGCTCCATTGTCCGAAGCTTCAAAATCTTGACCTTTATCAAGTTTGTTTCTTAAATATAACAATTATATTTGATTTTTCTTCTCTTATCATACATGTTTTTTATTTGTTCTCTGCTATTTGCAGATAATACTAGACGTCTTTTGTGGGCATGACTACTTTGGACAATATATGCATGAAACCTGGGCCCATCCAAAATTTGTTCCAGGCTGCCTTTCATCAAACCTTAAAACTTGTACTATGCGGGACTTTGCATTTGGAGGCCTACAGAGCTATCATATTATGTTAGCAAAATTTATTCTGAAGAATTCACCGGTTTTAGATACTATGTAAATCTGGTGCTCCAGGAAACGGTCTAAAATAGAAAGACGATTAACCTCGTGTTCAAGGGCTTCTGTATACCGCCGTAGATACATGAGTTACATATGTTTTGAGAAATATTGATCAATTAGGGGTAATAGACATTATAGTTTATTATAAGATTTTTGGTTTTTTTTTATTGTAGATGAATAAATAAAGCTCAAATACTACGATATCTTGATTTAGAATTTTTTCTAATGAAATAACTTGCCCAAGTTAGATACATATATATGTATTTTGATTTTCATTTTAGACCGTTTATAAATAAATTAATATATATCTAGCGGTGTCGGTGTCCTATATTTTTTACACTAGCGGTGTCGAAGTGTCTGTGTCAGTGTCGTGTCAGGTGTAACGCCCACTTTTTAATATCTATTAATTAATTGATTTATTGCATTTTAGTAGAATATTATATGATTTATAATATATATATATTGATGGAATGTATGTTAATAATTGATATTATAAGTATTAATATTAATATTATGTGGGGGAGGAGTATTATTATTAGAAATAAATATTTACTAAGGAAGAGAGTAGTTTTAGGGAGAAGAGCAATTAGAGAAAGGGTTTAAAGTCAGTTAGAAAGAAAGAAAAATTAGAACGCGTACGATTGGGAAAAGAGGAGAAAAGAGGAGAAGTCAGAGAGAACCCTAAGGACGAAGAACGCGACTGTTGGATTTCAGAAAAATAACCTAAGGTAAGGGTGAGACTAACTCTGATTATTATCAAGTTTTGATTCATGAAGTTTAATCATTTGTGGTAGTTTTAAGGATGTGGGAATTAGGGTTAGAATCATTAAAATTGGAAGATTTTGAGTGAACGTTGTGTAATTTGATGTAGGAAGATGTTAATTAGTCATAGAAAACGTTTAGATGCTGAATCTTGATGATTTAGGGGCTTGAGTAGTAGAATTTTGGATGCTGAGTGAGGAAGCAGAGCTGCGACAGAACCCTGTTCTGTCATCGCTCGCCTCGCGAATGATACCGCTCGCCACTGCGAGTGATCTTGCTCGCCATTGCGAGTAGTCCCTGAGCTCGCCACTGCGAGTGATCTGCTAGCCATTGCGAGTTCCCCTGATGAGCTCGCCATTGCGAGTAGTATAGCTCGCCATTGCGAGCTAGTGCAGTACAGACCTGCTGTCTTGCGAAATCTTGTCCTTTCGCCTGTTTCCTTGATGAGTTATCTCCTGATGTTTATATTAATGATGATGTTGTTAAATATGATGTTCCTGTAATGCTGTTTTGATGTAATGAGTCCTTGTGAATAATTGTTAATGAATTAACATTGAAGATGAAGTGTTGCATTAGAGTTGTGTCGTTGCATAGTCAGATATGGGGGCTTAACGCATGATAGGTCCTTTATGACCTTAGAGATGGGGGCTTAATGCCCGAAAGGTCCAAATATGACCTTAGAGATGGGGGCTTAATGCCCTGGTGGTACCACATGAATGTTGAAGTTGTCTAAGATGTTGTTGTTAAGAAGAGGAGTCGTTGTTGCATTGTAGAGTCGTCATAATATAATATAAATGATGATTGCTGAGGTGTTGTTGCTATTTTGTTAATGTTACTGCTGTCCTGACATTAATAAATGAAGTAAATGATGTTATATAAAGATGAATATATATATGTTGTTGATGTTTATGATGTTGTTGGTTGCTTTAGCTTTATTAAATGATGTTAAGTGAAGATATTAATGTAATTATGTGCTGTTGATTATTCTTTATGAATTATTACTTGCTATTAATGAATGTGAAATCTCACCCCTTCTGCTTGAAAATGTTGCTCTTCGTATGAGTAACTTGCAAGTAACCAAGAATAGTGCAGTTGTGAGTAATCTCTGCCGTGTCGTCTAGGATGCTCTGATACGTAACGGGATGAGGATATGTCTGATGCATGTTTTCCTTGTTACATAATTCTTTTTAATAATGTTGAAGTATTTTATGAAGACTATTTAAGATGTTAAGTTGTGGCCTTTTAGTGCCAAGGATTTATGAGATGATGTAAACTAAATTCCGCTGCATTTGATTATCGAATTTTATAAAGACAGGTTGCTTTAATAAATAGTATTTTCTATTACTATAATTGTTGGAAATGTTGTATTGATGAATGTGATGCTCCGTTTATGATGATAAACTCTGATATTTTTATGAAATTTTTAAGTTGGGAAAACGGGGTGTTACAATTGGTATCAGAGCAGGTCGGTCCGTCCAGCCAAGTAGTTGAGTCGAGTTGTGTCGTTTAACAGTTGGAATACCATCATTATGTTGTTCTAATTGTTGTGTGTTGTGCAGAGAAGAGGAGGAGACCTGGAAACTACTAATTTCATCTGTTATAAGAGAGCTAGAATGGCTGGAAGGAATGATGTTGCGATTGCTGCCGCCTTGGAAGCTGTAGCTCAGGCTATGGGGCAACAGCCTAATCAGAATGCTGGTGCTAATGCTGAAGTGAGGATGTTAGAGACATTCTTGAGGAATCATCCCACTACCTTTAAAGGAAGGTACGACCCTGACGGAGCTCAGACGTGGGTCAAGGAGATTGAGAGAGTTTTCCGTGTTATGCATTGTACGGAGGACCAGAAGGTGCGTTTTGGTACGCATATGCTGGCTGAGGAAGCTGACGATTGGTGGACGAGTCTCCTACCTGATTTAGAGCAAGATGGTGCCGTGGTTACTTGGGCTATTTTTAAGAGGGAATTTCTAGACAGATACTTTCCGGAAGATGTTCACGGGAAGAAGGAGATTGAGTTTTTAGAGCTGAAGCAGGGTGATATGTCTGTGACTGAGTATGCTGCCAAGTTCGTGGAGTTAGCTAAATTCTATCCACACTACACTGCTGAGAATGCTGAGTTTTCTAAATGCAGCAAGTTTGAGAATGGTCTGCGTCCTGAGATCAAGAAGGCTATTGGTTATCAGAGGATCCGTAATTTTTCTGTATCGGTGAGTAGCTGTAGGATCTATGAAGATGATTCAAAGGCTCACTACAAGATTATGAATGAGAGGAGAAGCAAGCAACAACAGAATTGTGGGAAACCTTATATTGCTCCAGCTAATAAGGGCAAGCAAAGGGTGAATGATGAAAGAAGGCCTAAGAAGAAAGAGACTCCTGCTGAGATTGTTTGCTTCAAATGTGGAGAAAAAGGTCACAAGAGTAATGCTTGTGGTGAGAATGAAGTGAAACGGTGTTTCTGTTGTAGCGTCAAAGGGCATACAATTTCAGAATGCAAGCATGACGATATTATTTGTTTTAATTGCGGTGGTAAGGGACATATTATTGCTCAGTGTACTGAACCAAAGAAGACCCAGGCTAGGCGTAAAGTGTTTGCTTTAGCTGGTACTCAGACAGCTAGTGAAGACCGTTTGATCAGAGGTACTTGTTTCATTAATAGTATTCATTTAATTGCTATCATAGATATTGGTGCTACACATTGTTTTATTGCTGCTGATTGTGCCTTGAGATTGAGTCTTGATGTGTCACCAATGAATGGAGAGATGGTTGTCGAAACCCCATCTAATGGTTCGGTAACTACCTCTCGAGTGTGTTTGAGTTGTCCTTTGTCTATGTATGGTAGAGATTTTGCTGTAGATCCAATTTGTTTGCCGTTGAGAGGAATGGATGTAATTCTTGGTATGAACTGGTTGAAGTATAATTACGCTCACATAAATTGTTTCAACAAGACGGTGCGATTTTCTTCTCCAGAAGAAGAAGCAGAGACTGAATTCGTGACTACTAAGCAGTTGAAGGAGCTGATACAAGACGGAAGTCAATTGTTTTCCTTGATGGCGTCCTTGTCCATTGAGAACCAAACGAAATCGATAAGTTGCAAGTTGTGTGTGAATTTCCAGAAGTATTTCCTGATGAAATTCCTGACGCGCCGTCGAAGAGAGAAGTTGAATTTACGATTGATCTTGTTCCAGGAACGAAGCCTGTGTCTATGACGCCTTATCGTATGTCAGCTTCAGAGTTAGCAGAGTTAAAGAAACAGTTAGAAGATTTACTTGATAAGAAGTTTATAAGGCCAAGTGTGTAACCTTGGGGAGCGCCGGTGTTGCTAGTTAAGAAGAAAGACGGGAGCATGAGGTTGTGCATTGACTATCGTCAGCTGAATAAAGTAACGATAAAGAATAGATATCCCCTTCCAAGAATTGATGATTTGATGGATTAGCTAGTAGGTGCACGTGTATTTAGCAAGATTGATCTGAGGTCAGGTTATCACCAGATTAAAGTGAAAGACGAAGATATTCAGAAAACGGCCTTTAGAACACGATACAGACACTATGAATATTCCGTAATTCCTTTCGGAGTTTCTAATGCACCAGGAGTGTTCATGGAGTACATGAATCGTATCTTTCATGACTATTTGGATCGTTTTGTGGTTGTATTTATAGATGATATTTTGATATATTCAAAGTCTGAAGAAGAACTTGTTGAGCATTTGAAGATTGTCTTGCAAGTATTGAGAGAAAAGAAGTTATATGCTAAGTTGTCTAAGTGTGAATTATGGTTGAAAGAAGTAAGTTTTCTTGGTCATATCATCTCTAGTACTGGTATTGCAGTGGATCCATCTAAAGTTGATGCAGTATCACGATGGGAGACTCCCAAGTCAGTTACCGAAGTTAGAAGCTTTTTGGGTCTAGCAGGTTATTATCGAAGGTTTATTGAGGGGTTTTCTAAGTTAGCACTCCTGTTAACTCAGTTGACCTATAAAGGTAGAGCTTTTGTGTGGGATGGCCAGTGTGAAAGTAGCTTTAACGAATTGAAGTTGAAGTTGACGACAGCTCCAGTTTTGATCTTGCCAAAGTCTGACGAACCTTTTGTTGTTTATTGTGATGCATCCAAGCTGGGTTTAGGTGGTGTACTTATGCAAGATGGTAAAGTAGTAGCATATGCATCAAGGCAGTTGAAGATTCATGAAAGTAATTACCCTACTCATGATCTTGAGTTGGCTGCAGTTGCTTTTGTACTTAAGATTTGGAGGCATTACCTGTATGGTTCAAGATTCGAGGTGTTTAGTGATCATTAAAGTCTAAAATATTTGTTTGATCAGAAAGAGTTGAACATGAGGCAGAGGAGATGGCTTGAGTTACTAAAAGACTATGATTTTGGGTTGAATTATCATCCGGGAAAGGCTAATGTTGTTGCAGATGCTTTGAGTAGAAAGACCTTACACTTGTCGGCGATGATGGTTAAAGAGATGGAATTGCTTGAACAGTTCAGAGACTTGAGTTTGGTTTGTGAAGTGTCGCCACAGAGTGTGAAATTGGGGATGTTGAAAATCGACAGTGAATTTCTAAATAGTATTAGAGAGGCTCAGAAATTAGATGTGAAGTTGGTAGATTTAATGGTTGCAAACGATCCTGCTGAAGACAGGGACTTTAAGGTTGATGATCAAGGTGTGTTGAGGTTTCGAGGAAGAATCTGTATTCCTGATAATGATGAGATGAAGAAGATGATCCTTGAAGAAGGCCATAGAAGTAGTTTGAGTATTCATCCGGGAGCTACGAAAATGTATCAGGATTTGAAGAAAATGTTTTGGTGGTCTGGTTTGAAGCGCGACGTGGCACAATTTGTGTATGCATGTTTGACTTGTCAGAAGTCGAAGGTTGAGCATCAGAAACCTGCTGGGTTGTTGACACCGCTAGATGTCCCAGAGTGGAAATGGGATAGCATATCCATGGATTTTGTGACGGGTTTGCCGAATACTACTAAAGGGAATGATGCGATTTGGGTAATAGTAGATAGATTAAGTCGGCTCACTTCATTCCGATTAATATTACTTTTCCTGTGTCCCAGTTAGCAGAGATTTATATTAGAGATGTTGTGAAGCTACATGGTGTCCCTTCGAGCATTGTGTCGGACAGAGATCCGAGGTTCACGTCTAGGTTCTGGAAGAGTTTGCATGAGGCCCTGGGTACTAATTTGAAGTTGAGTTCAGCATACCATCCGCAGACAGATGGACAGTCGGAAATGACAATTCAGTCGCTGGAGGATTTATTGAAAGTTTGAGTACTTGAGCAAGTTGGAACTTGGGATAGTCATCTACCGCTGATAGAGTTCACGTACAACAACAGTTACCATTCTAGCATTGGAATGGCACCTTTCGAAGCATTTTATGGTCGGAGATGCAGAACTCCGTTATGTTGGTTTGAGTCCGGTGAAAGTGTGGTGTTGGGACCAGAAATCGTCCAACAGACTACCGAGAAGGTAAAACTAATTAGAGAAAAGATGAAAGAGTTGCAAGATAGGTAGAAGAGTTACCATGATAAGCGCAGGAAGGATCTTGAGTTCCAAGAATGAGACCATGTGTTTTTGAGGGTCACTCCTGTGACAGGTGTTGGACGTGCATTGAAGTCAAAGAAGTTGAATCCGCGGTTTATTGGTCTGTATCAGATTTCAGAAAGGATTGGAACGGTTGCTTATAGGGTGGGTTTGCCACCACATCTTTCGAACTTGCATGATGTGTTTCATGTGTTGCAACTTCGGAAGTACGTGGCGGATCCATCCCATGTGATTCCAAGAGATGATGTGCAAGTAAGGGACAACCTTACCGTCGAGACCTTACCAGTGGGGATAGAAGATCGTGAAATGAAGAGACTTTGAGGCAAGGAAATACCCCTTGTGAAGGTCATTTGGGAAGGAGCAGCTGGTGAAAGTTTGACGTGGGGATTGGAGAGCAAGATGCGGGAGTCTTACCTAGAGTTGTTTGCACAAGGTACATATACGAGGACGTAAATATTCTAAGTGGGGGAGAGTTGTAACGCCCACTTTTTAATATCTATTAATTAATTGATTTATTGCATTTTAGTAGAATATTATATGATTTATAATATATATATATTGATGGAATGTATGTTAATAATTGATATTATAAGTATTAATATTAATATTATGTGGGGGAGGAGTATTATTATTAGAAATAAATATTTACTAAGGAAGAGAGTAGTTTTAGGGAGAAGAGCAATTAGAGAAAGGGTTTAAAGTCAGTTAGAAAGAAAGAAAAATTAGAACGCGTACGATTGGGAAAAGAGGAGAAAAGAGGAGAAGTCAGAGAGAACCCTAAGGACGAAGAACACGGCTGTTGGATTTCAGAAAAATGTAAGGGTGAGACTAACTCTCATTAATATAAAGTTTTGATTCATGAAGTTTAATCATTTGTGGTAGTTTTAAGGATGTGGGAATTAGGGTTAGAATCATAAAAATTGGAAGATTTTGAGTGAACGTTGTGTAATTTGAGGTAGGAAGATGTTAATTAGTCATAGAAAACGTTTAGATGTTGAATCTTGATGATTTAGGGGCTTGAGTAGTAGAATTTTGGATGCTGAGTGAGGAAGCAGAGCTGCGACAGAACCCTGTTCTGTCATCGCTTGCCTCGCGAATGATACCGCTCGCCATTGCGAGTGAACTTCCCGCTCGCCACTGCGAGTGATCTTGCTCGCCATTGCGAGTAGTCCCTGAGCTCGCCACTGCGAGTGATCTGCTAGCCATTGCGAGTTCCCCCGATGAGCTCGCCATTGCGAGCTAGTGCAGTACAGACCTGCTGTCTTGCGAAATCTTGTCCTTTCGCCTGTTTACTTGATGAGTTTGCTCCTGATGTTTATATTAATGATGATGTTTGATGAGTCATTAATTAGTCTATTTTAATGCATTATTTAGTTTAGTTTTATTTAGATTTTGTTTTATTTTATTGCATATTTATTTCCTTTTTGAATATTTTACTTTAAATTGCTTTTTATTATATTTTAGGAACCAATATATGGTGGAAGGTGTCTTGGAGCAAAAGAAAGACGACTGGAGCAAATACAATGCGAAAATACGAAGATACGGAACAAAAATATGTTCCCACCAAGTCAGAAGCTTGGCACGGCCGTGCCACCCTCCAGGCCAACTTTTGCTGCTTTTCTTCAAGCCCAAGTTACTCCGTTGCAGCTTTACTGTTTTGCCCTTATAGTAGCTTAGTTTCTAAGTCAATTGTAAAGCTATAAATAGAGTAGCATTCCATCATAAACATTTGACCTTTGCTTAAAATATTTTAATTACTATTTCAATAAAGTCTTTTATTCCTTTACTTTCTCTTTCGCAATTTATTTTTATTGTCTTCTCTCTTCTTCCCCCATGTCTACGATGAACATAAGTGAGTAGACTTCTTTGTCTTAGGATTGTTGGGAAAGTCTAATGACATAATCCAAACAAACCAAGCTTTAACCCTAATTCTATGTAATCGTAATTTCTAATTTAGATTCACCGTTTTAACATGAATTAACAATTATCAAACTATGGAAGCGAAAGCGGAGGGTTTGATAATTGTTAATCTATTATCCCAAACATCAATTCATAAAGCGAGAGCGGAGCTTTGATGTTGGAACAAGTGAATCTAGACAATAATTGCAAGACAGCGAAATAGTCCTTGCAATTATTGAGACACAAGTAGTTTCAATCCTTATAAGCATCTTCTAGTAATCAAGTCAGCGAAATAGGCTTGGTTACTAGAAGTAAACTCTCATCGGACTTTCATCGGAATGGTGAGGGGCTAAGGGAAACCGGTCTTAGGAAATTACGGTGTAAACCATAGAATTAGAAGTTAAAGTCTTGTCTAGTGAAAGATTTGTTATTATGACAAACCAATGATCCCAAGGCTCTTTATTATTATTGTTAATTACCTTCAGCAATCAAACGTCCTTTTATCAAACTTTCTTCTCCTCTAATCATTCTTTAAAGGTTAATTAAGTTGAACAACTCCCTAGCGGAACGATACTCTTTCTTACTACTATTACTTCGATAGGCCGTGCACTTGCGGTTTGGTTCTATCAAGTTTTTGGCGCCGTTGCCAGGGAGTTAAATAATTTGATTAACTTTTTCTTAGTGATTAGAATCCTCTCTCTTTTTCTCTTTCTTTTTCTTTTTATCTTTCTGTTATCGTTAACTTCTTGGGTTCTCAATTTTTTATGCGAAAAACCAGGAATCGAGTTGTAATAATCAACGAGATCGAAAGGTATTTGCATAAACGAAAGAGAGACGCACAAAATAACACCGCCATGGCCAATCGCACTCTCAAAGAGTATGCAACGCCGTCTACGGCTGAGCCACAAGCTGTTATTGTGTACCCAACGGTTGAGGATGACAACTTTGAAATTAAGCCTGCCCTACTTAACTTGGTGCAGCAAAACCAATTCTCGGGATCCCCCACTGAGGATCCCAATCTTCACATATCTGTTTTTCTACGAATAGTGGAACCATGAAGGAGAACCAAGAGGTCGTAAGACTTCATCTCTTTCCCTTTTCCTTAAGGGATAGAGCTAGCGCTTGGTTCCATTCCCTCGAAGTCGGTTCCATTACTTCATGGGATCAGATGAGGCAAGCATTCCTTGCCCGGTTCTTTCCACCATCTAAAACCGCTAAACTTAGAGACCGAATCACTCGGTTCAACCAAAAAGATGGGGAATCTCTCTATGAGGCGTGGGAGCGTTTCAAAGAAATGCTAAGACTTTGTCCCCACCATGGGCTAGAGAAGTGGCTTATAGTCCACACTTTTTATAATGGCTTGACTTATACCACTAAGATGTATGTTGATGCAGCTGCAGGTGGAGCACTTATGAACAAGAATTATACGGAGGCATATGCCTTGATTGAAGACATGGCTCAAAATCATTACAAATGGACCGACGAGAGAGCCATCACTAGTTCTTCATCCTACAAAAAGGAAGCAGGTATGTACGAAGTCTCTAACTATGATCACCTTGCTTCTAAAATTGATACACTAACTGAAAAACTTGAAAAAATCAATGTTAGTGCTATCAATTCTGCTTCTACTCCTTCTTGTGAAATTTGTGGTATAATTGGTCATGCTGGTGTTGATTGCCAACTAGGTAGTGCTATTAACAGTGTTGAGCAAATGAACTATGCTCAATACAACCAAGGGATGAGACAAAATCAAAATTTTTATAAAAACCAAAATCCCTATGGACAAGTAGCACCACCCGGTTACGCAAACAACCAGAGATTCACTCAGAAATCTAATTTGGAAATTTTGTTGGAAAATTCTATTGCCAACCAAAACAAACAACTTCAAGAACTCAAAAACCAAATTGGATTTCTGAATGATTCTCTTTCCAAGCTCAATACCAAAGTTGATTCTATCTCTACTCATTCTAAAATGCTTGAAACACAAATCTCCCAAATAGCTCAACAAGTGTCCACTCTTTCTCAAGCACCGGGAGTCTTTCCTGGTCAAACCGAAGCCAACCCTAAAGCTCATGTTAATGTCATATCTTTTGAGGGTAGTAAGTTAGGAGATACTATTGCTAAGGTTCAAAACATCGAGAAAGAAAATGTCAAGCTTTTAGGTGAGAAAACTGTGATAGAGAGTGAGAAACCGCTTGATAAGACCCAAGCTCCCTCCCCGTTAAATATTGCTAAGCTTAAATTAGAGGGTCAATTCAATAAGTTTGTCAACATTCTTAAAACAATTTGCATTAAAATCCCCCTTGCGGAAGCTTTGTCTAGGATGCCTCTATATGTCAAGTTTTTAAAGGAAATTTTTTCAAGGAAAAGGGCTATAGAGCATAATGAGACAATAGCTTTGGCTAAGGACACTAGTGCAATCATCCAAAAGACACCCCCTAAGCTTAGAGATCCAGGTAGTTTTGCCATACCTTGTATGATTGGGAGTGAGACCGTTGACAATGCCTTGTGTGACTTAGGAGCTAGCGTTAGTTTGCTACCTTTGTCCCTCTTTAAACGGATGGGAATAGGAGAGTTGAAACCTACTGAGATAGAATTGAAGTTAGCTGATCGTTCTACCATGAAACCAATAGGATTTGTTGAGGACATACCTGTTAAGATAGAAGGGATATACATCCCGACTGATTTTATAGTCATTGACATTAAAGAGGACAAAGACGTCCCGATAATCCTAGGTAGACCTTTCTTAGCCATTGCAGGAGCTCTTATAGATGTTAAACTTGGTAGGATTGTCTTTCAAGTGAGTGATACAATGGTATGATTTGAGTTGGAAAACGTTATGAAAGGTCCCGCTCTTTACTCTTGTTGCATGCTTAAAGATCATGTTGTGAAAGAACGTTTTATAGCATCATCTACACAATATGATATCTCTGATCCATTCTAAGGACCCTTTCTAACCGTCAAGCTAATGACACTAAAAGAGCGCTTCGTGGGAGGCAACCCACGCATTTATTTGCTTTATTTTGTTTGTTTTTCTTTGTTTTCAGTGTTTTGTAGGTAATTGTCCGAGTGTGATTCAAGAAAAGTTGAAAAATCTAAAGCCCCCAGGACCAGAAGGTTGGCACGGCCCGTGCTAAGGTTGGCACGGCCGTGCCAGGTTTTTCAAAAAAAAAGGAGGTTGAAGTCAGAAAGATGGCACGGCCCGTGCCAATAGGTGGCACGGCCGTGCCCGACATCTATAGTCTATATACCCAAATTTTTCTCTTCTTCTCCATTTGTTCTCAAACACAACCCTCCTTCATCTTTCAAACTTCTCTCTAAACCTCCATAACCACCCAATTTCAAACCTTCATATCTCACTCAAAACTCCACTAATTCACACAATTCTTTCACCAAATCAATTCCAAACTTCATTCCAAACACAAACCACCAATCAAAAACAACTTTCATCCATTCAAATCCATAATTCACCAAACCCTTATCTTCATAAACCCTTACCCAAAAACCACAAAATCTTGACCAATCTCTACATCTAAACCCATAAACCTTCCTAAAACATAAACCCCAACCCTAAACCAATCCTTTCCACCAAAAGTCTTCACAAACCTTAAACCTTCATACCAACCATAACCAAGGTCAAATGGCTTCAAGAAGAAGAAGTGGAAAGGAGCCAACAAGTTCTTCCGGTCCTCCCCCAAAGAAGCAAGCACAAGTTAAGAATCACGGAATCCAGTTCAAGGACAACAAGCAAAGGGACAGGTATAAAATTCTAATCTCTAAACCTTTGCATCCTTCTCGATATCCTGATACCCATACTTTAGATGTGCTAGAGCTTTTAGATGATGTTGTTATAATGATAGGCAAGCTAGGTTGGACTAATTTGTTGAAGCCTATGCGGGGTTATGAAAATTTCACTTATGAATTTTTAAGCTCAATTGTTTTCACTAAAGATAAGTTGAATTTTGATAACCCTAACCATAGAGTTGTTTTCCGGTTAATGAATGTCGATTATAATATGTCTCTTCAACACTTTTGTGAAGCCTTAGGTTTTGCAAATGAGGGGTATATTCATGATCATTGGGATCCTAGCCTAAAACCGGATAACTATGAACCAGCTGACTTTTGGAAACAAATCACCAGTCTTAACAAATACGTCCCTAGGGCAAACAAAGCTAGCAACATTCACAACCCCGTACTTAGGTACCTTCAAAGGTTGATGGCCTGCACTATTTGGGGAAGAACCGAGCTAGCAAACACTAGAACCAATGAGTTGTTCATGTTATGGGCAATGCTCTACAACCACCCTGTCAATACTTGCTTCTATTTGATTGATTACCTAGACTTTTTCGGTACTAGACCAGCCGGTAGAGGAGACATAGTGGTGGGTGGCATCATTACATACATAGCTAGGTGTTTTGGAGTAGGTGAAGATGAGGGGATCAAACCAATTGAGGGAAACAATAGGCTTAACATAGAAACCCTTATTGCTATGAATTTCATCAAACATTGTCCACCCCTCCATTACCAACTCAAGCTAAACGTACCAATCTTGTTTTTACTCCCTAACCCATCTTGGACTACCACCGAGGTGGAAGAAAATTGGTTGTATGTTGATGATGTGCAGGTTCTTGAAGAGCGTGATCATGATGCGGGAAAGGGTGCTCACATGCACCATGAAGAAGGAGAATGTGCTAATTTGCACCAAGAGGAACACCATGACCATGAAACCGGTGAGCTCAATGAAGATCAAAGATGGGCATGGATTCACAATGAAGTTGAAAGAGTGAGCACCGAGAAACAAAGGCAAGGTGTTGAAATCGCTGGACTAAGGAACGATGTTCAAAGGGGCAACCGCTTAACTCAAGAAAATAATGAGATGCTCCGCCGGATGATGCAACACCTACAACTCCAAGGTCCTCCTTATGGACCTCAATAGACATTGTGAGCTTTCCTCTTCCTCCCTTCCCTTCTCTCTTCTCTCTTTCTCCTACTCTCTCTATCTATCTCTTCTACTCCTCCTTCTTCTACTTCTTCTCCTTCTTCTTCTTCTCTTTTAATGCTCTTTTGTTTGAATCATTGAGGACAATGCTTCCCCTAAGTGTGGGGGGGCCTAATAAAGTGTCTAGAGTCGTAGTGTTTCCAAACTCCCTTGAACTTTATTCTTTTGTTTTGTTTTTATAGAGAAAGACATGATTAAGTAGCTTGTTTTTAATGTAAAACATGGCATAAATTTTTTGTTTTGTCTCTTCTTTAAAGGTTGTTTCTTGTACATGAAAGTGGTTCTTGTGTTTCTTGTGTTCTTGCTATACCCATATCTTGTCTTTGTGAAAATTCTCCAATGAGAAAAACACCCGGTTGCAATCTTTGAGCAAGTGTATGAATAGGTATTTTAAAGAGCATGTTCTATCTTTAGTGTTAACTTAGACCCTTTAAAGTCTTAAGAGTAAAAGTAGTATAAGTTTGTGTGGGAAATTAATCAATTGTGTCTTATTGTTATATTCTTAATTGTTAAAGTTAAATGGGGCGGGAGAATGGCACCAACATGTGGGGGAAAGGACAATCCCTAACTTCCTAATTGTGGTGGTGACTCCCTAATTTGAACTTAAAAGTGAAACAAATTCATCAATGCTAGGGGGAAAGGACAATTACATCCAAAAAGACTTCCTACGCGGAGATGAAATAAATAAATAATTTTGCAGCACTGCTTAGGGTGATTTTGAATCTAGGGGGAAAGGACAATTACATCTGAGAAAACTTCCTATGAGGATAGATAGCCCCTAAGCATCTGCAGCCCCTTTGTGCTTAATTGTTAATCCAATGTTAACTTAAATTCCCATCACTCTTATATGAAATGAAGAAAGGACTTTTCTCGGTTACTTTAGCATTAAGGATAGAACCTGTTCCTCATAATATCTGTCTTATACAGGAGCAATAAAAGGGTTGGACTGCACACACACACTCACTTGAGACTTGATGTTGGGATTGAATAGGTTCACGAGGAATGTTTGAAATTGTAATTAGTGTACTTGAAACAAAACCTTTCTTTTGAGACATATGTTCTTAATAGTATTGCCATGATAATCTTTTAGTTGCTGCTATGTCCATTGCCTTTTGCTTGAGGACAAGCAAAGATTCAAGTGTGGGGGAGTTTGATGAGTCATTAATTTGTCTATTTTAATGCATTATTTACTTTAGTTTTATTTAGATTTAGTTTTATTTTATTGCATATTTATTTCCTTTTTGAATATTTTACTTTAAATTGCTTTTTATTATATTTTAGGAACGAATATATGGTGGAAGGTGTCTTGGAGCAAAAGAAAGAGGACTGGAGCAAATACAGTGCGAAAATACGAAGATACGGAACAAAAATATGTTCCCACCAAGTCAGAAGCTTGGCACGGCCAGTGCCAACATGTGGCACGGCCGTGCCACCCTCCAGGCCAACTTTTGCTGCTTTTCTTCAAGCCCAAGTTACTCCGTTGCAGCTTTACTGTTTTTCCCTTATAGTAGCTTAGTTTCTAAGTCAATTGTAAAGCTATAAATAGAGTAGCATTCCATCATAAACATTTGACCTTTGCTTAGAATATTTTAATTACTATTTCAATAAAGTCTTTTATTCCTTTACTTTCTCTTTCGCAATTTATTTTTATTGTCTTCTCTCTTCTTCCCCCATGTCTACGATGAACATAAGTGAGTAGGTCTTGGGATTTTTGGGAAAGTCTAATGACATAATCCAAACAAACCAAGCTTTAACCCTAATTCTATGTAATCGTAATTTCTAATTTAGATTCACCGTTTTAACATGAATTAACAATTATCAAACTGTGGAAGCGAAAGCGGAGGGTTTGATAATTGTTAATCCATTATCCCAAACATTAATTCATAAAGCGAGAGCGGAGCTTTGATGTTGGAACAAGTGAATCTAGACAATAATTGCAAGACAGCGAAATAGTCCTTGCAATTATTGAGACACAAGTAGTTTCAATCCTTATAAGCATCTTCTAGTAATCAAGTCAGCGAAATAGGCTTGGTTACTAGAAGTAAACTCTCACCGGACTTTCATCAGAAAGGTGAGGGGCTAAGGGAAACCGGTCTTAGGAAATTATGGTGTAAACCATAGAATTAGAAGTTAAAGTCTTGTCTAGTGAAAGATTTGTTATTATGACAAACCAATGATCCCAAGGCTCTTTATTATTATTGTTAATTACCTTCAGCATTCAAACCTCCTTTTATCAAACTTTCTTCTCCTCTAATCATTCTTTAAAGGTTAATCAAGTTGAACAACTCCCTAGCGGAACGATACTCTTTCTTACTACTATTACTTGGATAGGCCGTGCACTTGCGGTTTGGTTCTATCAATGTTGTTAAATATGATGTTCCAGTAATGCTGTTTTGATGTAATGAGTCCTTGTGAATAATTGTTAATGAATTAACATTGAAGATGAAGTGTTGCATTAGAGTTGTGTCGTTGCATGTAACGCCCACTTTTTCATAATTGTTATTTGAATTGATTTATTATAATATTATGTGAAATATTATTAATATATGTTATATTGGTGAAATATATGTTAATAGTTATTAAATAGGTATTTTTCTAAGTGGGGGAGAAATATTATTATTAGTATAAATAATTAATTATTAAGGGAAAGAGTAGGACTGTGGTGAGAAGAGCAATTAGGGAAAGAATAAAATCAGTAAATGGGAAAGAAAAATATAACGGGTATAACTGAGAAAAGAGGAGAGAAAGCAGAGAAGTCAGAGAGAACCCTAATTGGACGAAGAACGCGGCTGTTGGAATTCAGAAAACTAATCTAAGGTAAGGGTGGGATTCCTTTCAATAATCTTGATATGTAATTCTGAAAATTGGTGAATTGTTGTTCTTGAGGTTAGGGTTAGAGAAGTTATGATAATTGATGAATTATGATGAATTATGAATTATGTTTTTGAATGCATGGTTATATGTTGTTTTACTTGCTATGTTGTAAATAGAATCTGTAAACATTGTTCTAAATCATTTTGGGGGTTTGGGTGATTGAAAATTGGTTTTTAATAGTGATTCTTAAGCAAAAAAACGCTTTGAGAAACTGATTTTTGAACTGCTGAGAAGCCCAAAATCGGCCACTGAATTGTCAAAATCGGCCACCATTTTCTGATCTAAATTTCCAGTTTTAGTTCTGGAAAAATCGGCCACCGATTTGTCAAAATCGGCCACCGATTTTCTGACAGGCCAATCTAGGAAATACTCACATTTTTCACCCATTTCTGTTTTGAATTAGCCTTCGGTGTAAACATGAAAGTTGTAGATAATTGAGTTAGCTTTCTAATGGCTTTGGAGTGATTAGAAAATTATTTGTAGATTTTGAGTTATGATAAAAATAGTCCAGGTGGGTCTTCAGAAAACTTTAAGAAAACTTAGCATAACTAATCCCAAGTTAGTCCAAAAGCTTATGGTTGGTTTCCCAACTTCAAACTTAAGTGTTAGTGATTTAATTGAGTTGTCTTATGGGTATTTGGCTTATGTTCTATTGATCAAAACTTAATTGCTATTGAAGGATGTTTCGAACCTTGAGATGAATGTAATTGATTTATATATATGTTATGTTGTTGATTTCCGTTGTTGACGTTGTTGTATCGTCTAATGTCGAAGTTGGGGAGTGTGTCATAATTGTTTTAGGCACATATGTTGTTGTTGTAGGTGCTTTTGTAGTTGTATGTTGATATACACTAGTTGAGTCCATTGCATTTAGAGTTGTGTTGTTGCATAGTTAGCGATGGGGGCTTAATGCCTGACAGGTCCTTTATGACCTTAGCGATGGGGGCTTAATGCCCGACAGGTCCAATTATGACCTTAGCGAAGGGGGCTTAATGCCCTGGTGGTACCACATGCATAATGAAGTTGTCTAAGTTGTTGTTGAGTTTGTCTAAGTTGTTGTTGAAGTTGTAGTCGCATTGTTGAGTTGTTGTCGTCGTTGTTGCATGGTCGAGTTGTCAGTGTCGTTGTGGATAATGTTGTTGTTGTTGTACCTTGTTGCTGAAAATAATTATGTTTTTGCTTATGTATTTATTTATATACATTATTAATGATGCCTGTTGTGATATGCTTGTTGTTTTCATTAATTTGATGAATTATATATTATTATTGTTGGATAAGTTTCTCACCCCTTCTGCTTGAAAACGTTGGCCTTCGTATGGGTAACTTGCAGGTAACGATGGCTTGTAGGTTTGGTCGGCTTAAGTGTCTAGGGCTCTGATACATATTAGGATGGGGATTCGTCGCAACTGTTTTCGTTTTCTTCATTTCTTTATGTATCATATTTTTGGTAAAAGACTTAATAATGGAGTTTATCGTTGTCGAAAATAATGTTGATTACGTTGAGGCCTTTGTGCCAAGATTTTCCCTTTATGTTGGATTTAGTTGAAATAGTATTTTCTAAAGAATTATTCCGCTGCAGTTTTGGAGATATTTTAAATGTTGATTTAAATAAATAGCTATTTTCTATTTATGAAATTTTGATTAGCAGTGTGACACTCCGTTGTATGGATTACTCTGATTATATTAATTAATATTACGTTGTTGGGAGAACGGGGTGTTACATTGCATAGTCAGAGATGGGGGGCTTAACGCCTGACAGGTCCTTTATGACCTTAGAGATGGGGGCTTAATGCCCGACAGGTCCAAATATGACCTTAGAGATGGGGGCTTAATGCCCTGGTGGTACCACATGCATGTTGAAGTTGTCTAAGATGTTGTTGTTAAGAAGAGGAGTCGTTGTTGCATTGTAGAGTCGTCATAATATAATATAAATGATGATTGCTGAGGTGTTGTTGCTGTTTTGTTAATGCTATTGTTGTCCTGACATTAATAAATGAAGTAAATGATGTTATATAAAGATGAATATATATATATGTTGTTGATGTTTATGATGTTGTTGGTTGCTTTAGCTTTATTAAATGATGTTAAGTGAAGATATTAATGTAATTATGTGCTGTTGATTATTCTTTATGAATTACTAGCGGAAAGACGGGCACTATCGTGCCCGTCTGTCCGCTCTTTCTACTTCGCTAACGCATATGATTATTTTATTATGTTTGTTTGTATAATTTTGATTTAAATTTTTAAATTTTAAAATATTAATGGAAATTATTGATATATTAATTTCTAAACAAAATATTGTCAATACATAACAAAATTATTTTTGAACTCAACATATTTTAATTTGTCTGTATATAAAATTAAGATGAAATAATGATCATTTATTGTTTATTCTAATAGTAATTAGTAACATCATAACATAAATGTATAAATGACATGTTATGTAAAAGAAACATTTATATGATTACGATAAAAGAATATCTTTAAAAACTACATTTTTCGTAAAGTCTTCATCTTCTCCTTCTATTTTCCCTTCTTTAATGAGAACTTTTGTTGAATTTTGAGAAACTCCTCTTGATAAAGCTACATATAATTGACCATGCCTGAAAACATGCCGTGGAAGATAGATTCCGACATTGGGAATGGTCTGCCCTTGTGACTTATTTATGGTAATAGCAAAACTTAGTCTAGCGGGAAACTGTTTTCTACTAAGCACAAAGGGAAGTCCTGAACTCACATTTGTTTTTAATTTAATTCTGAGCAACAATGCTCTTTTTCCAGCATTGTTTCATGTTAGGATTTCCACATCCAACATATTCTTAAATAAACCACGACATAACAATCGTGTCTCATTACACAGGTCATATCTAGGGTCTATGTTTCGCAACAACATCAAAGGTACACCTTTTTTTACCTTTAAAATATGTGGTGAGATATTTTCTTGAGCAATTGAGTTTAGGAATTCATGTTGATATAAGTTATGAGTATCCCCTTCAACCTCTTCTCCTGGAAACTGATTGATAATTAATATTTAATATGGTGCTAACAAATCTCTTTCTAAAAGATTCTGAGTGCCAATCTTTTTTTTAGAAGATTTAAAGTCCAATCTTTAACATTATTTTTTGCTCATGTTTGTTACTAAATTTTTTTTAGAGGATTTAAAGTTGAATCTTTAACATTATATTTTGCTCACGTTTGTTACTAATCTTTTTTTCAGAAGATTTAAAGTCCAATTTTTAACATTATTGTTTGTTCACGTTTGTTACTAATCTTTTTTTTAGAGTATTTAAAGTCCACTCTTTAACATTATTATTTTTTGCTCACGTTTGTTACTAATTTTTTTTTTTAGGATTTAAAGTTCAATCTTTAACCTTATTTTTTGCTCACGTTTGTTACTAATCTTTTTTTTTAGATGATTTAAAGTTCAATCTTTAACAATATTTTTTGTTGACGTTTGTTGCTAATCTTTTTTTAGAAGATTTAAAGTCCAATCTTTACCATTATTTTTTGCTCACGTTTGTTACAATTGATTAAAGGCTAAGGAAGAGTAGCTTATATTAATAAAATAATAAAATAATATGGAAATACTGTTTTTTTGTGGAGGGATATAAAAATAATTGGCAATCTTTGTCGATTGTATTAAGGGGAACAACATAAAATCGGCTAATAAAAAAAGTAACATGAGTTTTTGTTTTGTGTTAATTTTTGGTGAGTTTGATCTGTGGTTAACGTAGGTAAAAGAGTGTTAACGGGGACGATTAGTGACATGGATTAATAATCCACGTGTTATTTTATAATTGGCTAACAATAAGAACAGTCCATAAGGAATTGTGTGTAAGTTTTCTCCTTAAATTAAATTTATTATTATCTATTTGTTACATGTGTTATATGTATTTGAAATTAAAATTAAAAATTAAGGGTATTTTTGGAAAGAAAATTCCAACCCAAACGTGTGCTGAAAGGGGTAGTTTTCTTTATATATAGTAGGGTTAATATGTGTTTACCCCCTGTAATTTGGGCGAGTTCCGGTTTTCCCCTTGTAAAAAATTTTGTTAAAATTCAAACCCTGTAATTTGAAGATTCCGTCGAAAACCCCCCGGTCGAATCTGGCACACGCCAGGTGTTGATGTGGCGTGCCACATCACCTTTTTATGATGACGTGGCACGCTGACTGTATAATTTTTTTATTTTTTTATTTTTTTATATTGTACACGTGGCATTTTTTATTTTTTTATTAATTTTTTTTTTAATTAAAAAATATTTTTTTTTAAAAAAATGTTTTAAACGAAAAAAATTCTTAACAAATAAAAAAAATGAAAAAATACCGAAAAAATTAATAAAAATGAAAACAAAAATCTGGAAAATTTTAAAAATAAAAAATAAAAATCTGGAAAATTTTAAAAATAAAAAATAAAATCTGGAAAAATTAAAAAAAATGAAAACATTCGGGAAAAAAATTAATAAATTTCGAAAAATTCATATTTCTAGATTTTTTTCAATACCGGAAAAATGAAAAAAATTCTTTTTTTTCGGAAAGTACTTGTTTTTCAACCGTATAACATGATTTATATACCGGTGTCAATCAATATACTTGAAAATTTTGAAAATGATCAATTTTGAAATTTTTGAAAAAAGATTAATCAGCTCTTTGGGACTGGTTGTTTCTTTTCAAAAATGTCCTCAATTTTCAATACAAATAAAACATGTAATACATCGTAAATATTAAAAAAAATTCCAGATTGTTTTTATTTTTCGAAAAAGAAGTTTGTTTTTCTTTTCAAAAATGTCCTCAATTTTCAATACAAATAAAACATGTAATACATCGTAAATATTAAAAAAAATTCCAGATTGTTTTTATTTTTCGAGAAAGAAGTTTTTCAAATTTTCTCAACAAAAAAAATCTTGAAAATATTTTTATTTTTAAAAATCTGTGTACAAAATTATTTAAAAATTTAGGAAAATTCAGATTTTTTTTCAATTTTTTTTTACGATGTGTTACAAATTTGAGAATATTTTCTAATATTTAAAAATTGGGGATAAAAACAATATGGAAATTATTTGTATTGCAAATTGAGGACATTTTTGAAAAGTACTTTCTGAAAAAAAAAATGAATTTTTTTTAATTTTTTCGGTATTGAAAAAAATCTGGAAATATGAATTTTTCGAAATTTATTAATTTTTTCCAGAATGTTTTCATTTTTTCAATTTTTCCAGATTTTATTTTTTATTTTTAAAATTTTCCAGATTTTTTTTTCATTTTTATTAATTTTTTCGGTATTTTTTCATTTTTTTTGTTAAAAATTTGTTCCGTTTTTTTTAGAAAAAATATTTTTAAAATTTGTTTAAAAAAAAAATTTTAATTTTTTTTTATTAAATTTTTTTTTTTAATTAAAAAAATATTTTTTTAATAAAAAATGCCACGTGTACAATATAAAAAAAAATTATACAGTCAGCGTGCCACGTCATCGTAAAAAAGGTGACGTGGCATGCCACATCAGCACCTGGCGTGTGCCAAATTCGACCAGGGGGTTTTCGACGAAATCTTCAAATTACAGGGTCTGAATTTTAACAAAATTTTTTACAGGGGGGAAAACCGGAACTCGCCCTAATTACAGGGGGGTAAACACATATTAACCCTATATAGTATAGATTACTTGCTATTAATGAATGTGAAATCTCACCCCTTCTGCTTGAAAATGTGGCTCTTCGTATGAGTAACTTGCAGGTAACCAAGAATAGTGCAGTTGTGAGTAATCTCCGCCGTGTCGTCTAGGATGCTCTGATACGTAACGGGATGGGGATTTGTCTGATGCATATTTTCCTTGTTGCGTAATTCTTTTTAATAATGTTGAAGTATTTTATGAAGACTATTTAAGATGTTAAGTTGTGGCCTTTTAGTGCCAAGGATTTATGAGATGATGTAAACTAAATTCCGCTGCATTTGATTATCGAATTTTATAAAGACAGGTTGCTTTAATAAATAGTATTTTCTATTACTATAATTGTTGGAAATGTTGTATTGATGAATGTGATGCTCCGTTTATGATGATAAACTTTGATATTTTTATGAAATTTTTAAGTTGGGAAAACGGGCTGTTACATCAGGTGTCCGTGTTGGAGTCCATGCTTCATAATCAGTATCTTATATATGCAAGTTATTCTTTTTGTTGATGACAAAATGGGGAGTAGAGTAGAATTTAATTTATCTGCTAATAATTGTATATTTTGCAAAATTTTAAATTTATTACATCTGATTGTTTAAGCTTTGATGTAAATGATTATTATTGTCTTAATTAACCTAGTTTAGACTCAAGGGAGCTTACAAACTTCTTCACCTTCTGACAAGTTACGCTAATTAGATTAGACAATTGTTCTTGAAAATACACAAGTTTGTCATCATAAAAAATGGGGAGATTATTGAACCAAAGTGGGTTTTAGAACATTGTCTATTAGCTTGTTTGGTTATACGTTTTAATTGCTAATACCATGTCCCAATGTCAATTTTGATGCAATTTTAAGAAGCTTTATATCCTAGCTTCATTGAAATGCACGTCTGCGTTCACTTTAACGTGTGAATAGACACACACTATGGTTTTTATGATAACAAAGTATGCAAGAACAATTGAGTACTTTAAGGTGTGTTTAAATGTGCATGACCATATAATTAAATTTTGACTCCTAAGTCAAGTTATTGGTTCTGAAATATTAAGCTCTGAACGCAAAGGAAAGCATCTTGGTACTCAAGAGAAGCTTTGAAGACATAGAAGATGATCTAAAGTAAGCTCAAAAAAGTCAAAGCTCTAATCAAAAGTTGCGTCAAGTCTTGAAGACTCTGAAGAAAACAAGTTATGGTGGAATCAGATTCTGATGAAAGCAAGTTCTGATGGACACGTCAGCAGTCTGGGAGAATATGGCTAGTTTTGTCTTCTTTTAAAGGAACATCACTTTCAAGTTATCATCATATTGTTTGTCTTCTTCCGACCACGTGCAGAAACAAACAACGAATTTCAAAGGCAAAGAGAATGCAACAAATCATTCCCAATGAAGCAAAATGTCCCGCCAGTGCTATTCAACATAATTATACATTAAAAACAAACTATTTCAAACCTGATTAAAACTTCTCAAGGACGTTTTTGATGCCCTGACATTCTTCAAACAAAGGATCTTTTATCCTCTCCTATTTAAGGACTTGTAGTTTAAAGAACACAATATACTTCACGTAATTTTACAAGTGTCAAAACTCTATCAAATTATATAGCGCACAAACACTTCGAGAAATTCTTACAAACTTCATATCTTAGAATTTTTGAAGTATCAAAAGTCAATTAAGTTTATTGTTAGTTTACCACTCTCTGAATACAAAGTGTAAACAAACAAACTTTATTTGTAAATTCCAACTGTAGAAGTCATCTTGTGTTAGACAAGAAAATGTTAGACTTCTTTGTCTAGTCAAAAATCCCTTGAAAATGGAAGCGGACTAGACTAACCTCGGATTGTGAGGTAAAACAGGATAACCGCGTGTTGTCTCTTTTTTATTATCTTACTAGCTCTGGTTTGTTTAAACTCTTAGAAAATGATTTTCAGAAAAAGGCAACCCTTCTTGTGTTTTTCTTACGTACCTTCAAAGCTTTTTACTGAAGCAGAGACTTGGAGGCTAAGAGTCCGTTTGTTATTGCTTTTTTAAGAAAAAAATCACTTTTTTTTTTAAAAAAATAATCACTTTTAAGAGTACCTTCTCAAAAAATAATCACTAAAAAAAAAAATCTAAAAACAGCTTCAAATGAGAAGCTGTTAAGAGCAGCTTCTCAAAACATAGATTTTTTTTTTAGAGGAGAGAGAAAATATGATTTAAAACTTTGAATTAATTATGTAACAAAAAATCCCGTTTATATAGTTGTATCCAAACAAACTAGATTATTTGTTTAAAAAAAATGATTTTTGTTACGTTAAACAAACGCAAAATAGATTCTGATTTTTCACAAAATCTCTATAAAATAATCTCTAAGAGCCCGTCTATTATAGCTTTTTTAAGGAAAAAAAATCACTTTTTTAAAAAAAATAATCACTTGTAAGAGTTTTGCATCCGTTTGTTACAACTTTTTAAAAAAAATCAGAATCTAAAAAAAATCTAAAAACAACTTCAAATGAGAAGTTGTTAAGAGTAGCTTCTCAAAAAAATAGACTTTTTTAGAGGAGAGAGAAAATACGATTTTAATGATTGAACTAATTTTGTAACAAAAAATCTCTTTTATATATTATTTTATGGAAAAATCACTTTTATTTTAATCCGTAACAAACGGACCCCAAGTCTCCTCCAATAGTATAAGACGAGACCTAAGTAGCAAAACTTTAGGAGCAACAAACTTCTCCTATATAAAGAGCTAACCCTAATGCATTAATTTCTCACCTCGAATATATCTAGCGGCAACACACTAAACCTTTCCTTGTTGGTTTCTGGTCGAAAGAAAAAGAAAAACAACAGATAGCCACCGTAACAGAATGTCTTTGCCGGAAACTTCAACGGCGGTGGCCGTAGATAGGATCAGCAATTTATCGGATGATATCCTGATTCATATTATCTCTTCTCTTCCAACCAAACAAGCCTTTCTCACTTCAATTCTTTCAAAGAGATGGAAGAATCTATGGTGTTACGTTCCAGATGTCGAATTCATGGAAGCCAAAGACTCTGGCTCCAAAGACAGCTTCGACAAATTTGTTTACTACGTATTGCGGTCGCGACAAACTGCAGGTAATCATTCCATCCGCAGTTTCATTCTGGACGTTAAACATGATTCATCTCGACTTTATGATATCGTTGTTGGTGATCCCCCTGAATTGCCTTGTTCTATCCTTACCTGGACAACACTTGTTGTTCTTAAGCTCAATTTTATTAATATGAGTGACGACTTTTCTCCTTTTCAAGTAAAATTACCCTCACTCAAAACCCTACATTTGACAGACATTTGGTTTGAACAAGATGATGATCTCATGAATCTTTTAGAAGAATGTCCAATTCTTGAAGATCTTCACCTATTTGAAGTATTCAAAGGCACTTATTCAGGCTGGAAAGGGATAACCTTAACAATGTTGAACAGAGCAGATGTTACCGAATGTTATATTCCAATGGAAGCAATTTCAAATGTCGAGTTTCTACGCATAAGACTATCCAGGGTATGTATATCATTGATGCATGCATGCCATTTAAAATGAATAATGTCATTCATTATTTCTATTGTTTTTCTTTAATAATGTAGGCTATTCAAGGTTTTCACTTTCCTACGTTCCATAATTTGACTCATTTGGTGCTGAACTATAATTGGGATACAGTTCCAAAAATGCTGCTCCATTGTCCTAAGCTTCAAAATCTTGACCTTTATCAGGTTTCTTTCTTAAATTTAACAATTATATTTGATTTTTCTTTTCTTATCATACATGTTTTTATATTTGTTCTCTGCTATTTGCAGATAATACCAGACTGCTTTTGTGGGCATGACTACTTCGGACAATATATGCGCGTTTATGGGCAGCGTGAAACTTGGGCCCATCCAAAATTTGTTCCAGGCTGCCTTTCATCAAACCTTAAAACTTGTAGTATGCGGGACTTTGCATTTGGAGGCCTACAGAGCTATCACATTATGTTAGCAAAATTTATTTTGAAGAATTCACCGGTTTTAGATACTATGTCAATCTGGTGCTCCAGGAAAGGGTCTAAAATAGAAAGACGATTAACCTCATGTTCGAGGGCTTCTGCAACATGTCAACTTTCAATTTATTTTAAAAGGGTAGTGTTGCCGGCATAGGTAAATAAGCTTTTGGTTCCTTGGTCACTTTTGCAATGTCAGTGAAAGACCCTAAGTGCATGTTGAAGAAGGTAGACACTAAGTGCATGTTTAGATCAGGGGTGATTTTGGTAGAATTTCTGTGTTACTGGTGTTGCCGTCTAATTTTATCTCTTTTATGTAGAGCGCCGAAGAAAACCAAGAAGTGAGCAGCATACACAGAAATTCAAAGGAAGTTGAATCTTTTCATGGCACCTGCATAATCATGTAGTGTGTGCTATAATTGTGTTGAATACTAACTTGTTTCTTGCACTTTATATTATACCTATTTGTTAGTTTGTGTTTTGGACATTTAGCTTTTAATATTCACCAAGTTTGCAGTATACTTGTCTTGTCCGTTTGTTCCGCACTACAGATCGCATTCTAAGAATTTTTGCTGCACAAGGAATGTATAATCAGTAAATTTTTAAATGTATATACAGATAAGCTGCCAAAAATATGTTGCTCCACAGAATGCAGTAATTGCATGACTTGTCGTTGGGGAGAAATTTAGTGATTAATATTGCAGCTACATGATCGTTTTTAGGCAAAAAATAGAACTAAAATAGTATATCCAACTGGGGTTAAATGATATATGAAACAATATTTAGCATAGTTGGGTCATGGTTATTGTTTGATGGAATAAATTTCAGTTTACGAATAGCGTGAAAAAGATATATACTATTGTTGAATCATGTATTGCTAAATTATTTAATTTTATCATTATAATGACAATAAACAAGGATAAAGACAACAAAATAAAGAAAACGTGAAATACAACAAATTTGTGGTTTGGTGAATTGTATTTGAGAAAAGTTCTTATTAATTTGTGAACAAGATACATGGAGAATTGACCAAATACATGATGAGTAAAATTCCAACTCCAAAGAGTATATCACCTACAGTGTATTACAAAGATAGCATCAAAACAAGGTTATTGTTACCATTCCTCTGTAATCGCTGAAAGTCGATAAAATATGTACGCTAATACTCTATACTCTAGCGATTTGAGAGAATGAGAATCATGCGTGATTATGAACATTATGAACCAGCCTCTGCTCAGTTAACCATCACTTAACTGAATCATAACCACATTGATTCTGCGCTATTTGAACATGTTTCAATGCAGACACTTGAAACTCATCGTTTGTTATGCGTTGAAGAATCCATTACACTGCTCGAAACCAACAATGATCATAATCATGGCGCAAGAGTTTTCAAACTCTGTACATGAATTGTTTCATGTGATTTTGCAATGGTGATTTTATGGCAAAGAATCAAAAAGATTCTCTACTTTACAGTTACTTAATTTATGAGTTTCACTTGTCTCCTTCCCTTGATCCTTCAACAGATGAGACCTAATCAACTGCTGGTTCGAGCTTCTGAGTCTTCTAATCAAGTTTCTTTGTTTTAGGGGCAAACTGAACCTTCAAACACCAACATCATATCTCTCTTCTTGCTCTTCTATCTGCTCAAGAGTTCTTTCTCTTCTCTTTCTTTTATTTTTCTCTCATAAAAATTGCAAAAGATACGTTCTCTTTCTCAACTTTATCGTTCTTACATGTTTCTTTCTCCCTTCCCACTTTCTTCTCTCCAACCAAACAAGAGGATTAAAAGGTCTTCTTGTTCACTATCAAATGTCGAAGATGATGCAAAGTATGAGGTTATTATTCTACCATATAATCTACGCACAAGTGCAATATTTGTGGAAATTTTTTTAGCAGCGGACAAGCACTTGGTGGTCACAAGAGATCTCACCCTCGTACCACATAGTGTTGCATGTGTTGGGTCCATGCACTTCCTCAAATTCAAGAGATGATGTAGGTCAAAGACTTTGTACAAATTAAAGAAGGGGATACGACTGGTCTTTATTGGGATCAATACAGCCGATTATTTAATTTTTATATTCTTTAGGTCAATAAAAATAGACTAGGTTTCATTCAAAAAAAGAAGAATAGACTAGAATGCAAATAAAGTTAAGCACTACTATTAAGCATAACGGTTCAATAGATAATAATCAACACTCGACAATAAAAAGAAATTACTACCACTAACTTTGTCTGAATATAAAACCTACACAAATATAAATTACCATCCATACATCCTGGGTCCAAATATATTAATAATAATAAGGGAGTTCGAACAAGAACAACTGCGAATTTAATTACCATCATGCCACCGGCACCACGCAAGGCTTTATGAATCTGAATTGTTGTTGATCTTCCTCTCCCCATTTTCAATAGCATTGGAGATGATTAAGTTACCATCCTTCCGTGTCAGTTGTTCTCCATTCATATCATCCATTGTAAATTCAATTGAATCCATACAGAACTTCTCTTCATCACCTTCTTCACAGCCGCGGCACGTGATCTTCACCTCACACTTGACCATCTCTGTATAAAACCCTACAGGCGCCGGTATGAAGGTCTCAAACACCACTTCAACTTCAACCCTTACGGGCACGCTTATTCTCGTCTCTTTCACCGAAACAGGTTTACAAGTAGAAGGATGAAACAAGCTCCCCGCACACCTTCTGTATATTTGGACAACCACACAACTAAGACTCATATTTTGCTTCAAGTATTCTTCACAACCCTCATTCTCTTTCTTTACACTAAATAATTTCCTTCTATGCTCCCGGGCCGGGCCGCAAGGCCAATGTATCTTAAAAGTTCTTCTTGTCAAGTCGTTGAACAACTTCGTGCCCAAAAGCGACTCTAAGTTTGTGTCTAGTTGTTCCATTTCTGTTGTGTCTACTTGGTCCATATAAAGACCTGAATAACAAGGTTCTCGTTGTCCCTGTAAAAATATATCCATGTTGTACATGAAAAATGTCACCGGACGAGGAGAAGGGGGCGGAGGAGGAAGAGGATGATGTTCATCAATGGAAGGGAGCGCTTGGCAGAAGAAGGAACGGTAACTACCGGGGAATCTGGAGATCTTTCGGCAAGGGTGCCCATCTGAGAGAAGCAAGGAAGGCCAAGTGGAGATGCAAATCTTATGCATTAGATCATCGTTGTTTATGATCAAGTGACGAAATTTGGGAGACACCCAGGATACCCTGATTAAGGTTTCACCGTCCAGACGTGGAAGGATGTGGAATGGAACAATGTCTTCATCTAACCTATCAAAATAATTCATCATGATGATTATGGCTGAATTCAACCACTGCTACTAGGTTTGTTGTGTTTCAAGCGGCGGCTAGGTTTTGACCAAAGACATAAGATTGGATCTAAGGTAGTACTCGACAACCTGCGAACGTACTTTCCTCTTGTTTTAGATCTTGGTTGGTTTTAGCATTAAAGACAAGATATCCTTGGATATGCCCTATATATTATTACGTACTAATTTCAATTTTGTCATTTTTACCATTTTCTTTCATTTTTTGCAACTTCTAATTTTTAACATCACTCAACATTTCATAGGCATATGCACCCCCACAAAGAAAAGCAAGGCAAAAATATATCATGCCACCCGTCGGGCTCAATTGATTGATATACTTAAAACTCGTCTTGACCTAGCTAGTGTAGTAGAAATGTTAGACTTAGACTTGTTTTTCTTTTTGAAGAAAAAAGACTTAGAATTGTTAAAAATTTCATTAATTAAAATAGGTAAGTCTGCAACTTATGAAAAAACATACTATGCCTATCAGGTCGGCCCGTATATTTGTAAAAACATATACTTTATTTTATTAATAAACTTTTGGTTGTTTTAGATTTTTAATACCATATTTATTTATTTTTTGTCATTTAGGATTTTGAACGAGTTACAAAACTCTAGATATTACTCTCTTATCTCAATTACAAATGGCACACATACTTTTTTGTATTATCATCTTAATTTCTTACGTTTCTATTTCATTCCAAATTACAAAGTAAGCAAGCCTATTAACAAAAAATAATAACAATAGGTCACATGTATGCAATACATTTTTTGGATATACAAGCAATATAAGCTTATTATAAAGTGAAAAGATGGACCGATGTGCTCTACATAAAATGGATCTAAGCTTATAAACCAAAATATGGTTTGATCAAAATATCCCTATAGGATATATGATATTTTAATTTGGTAAATGTTTCATATAATAAAAAAATTCGCACTTTTTAGTTTCTATAACATTTTTCTTTAGTATTTTTACTTAAAATGTTGATGGAAAATTTTACAGTGATTAAAGCGTTCATTTTTTTTGTATGAACTAAGTACAAAATTCTGGATATTTATAAAAACTATTTTCTTAATTAACCCCTAATTTATATAAAAAAAAATATATTAGACTTTCTCAGCTATAATTAGCATAACATATAGTCTTTATAATTTCTAGATCAAGAATTGTAGAATGTTTTAACGGGAATTAAAACAAAACTACAGTATTTATTTCTTATATGAGGTACTCTGACCAATGAATTTCTTATATGATGTACTCTGATCAATGAAAAGTGGAGAAAATGTATAATTTCTTAGATGAAGAAACAAAGATGGAGAGTATTTCACCAGTGAAAGTTTTTATCAATTGGTTGGAAGGTTAAAAAAGATAAAAAAAATTGAAGCACAACGAAAGTACCTATAGAGACTTGGACAAAGCAATCAGAATAGAGGAAAAGCTTGCAAGCCACTAAACAGGTTTTTTTTTTTTTTTTGGGTTAATTAACTAAATAATTGCAATAAATATTTAGAATTTCACTCTACAAAATAAAATCGTACTTTTTAGTTTTTGTAAAAAATTTCGTCAGTATTTTTAGTCCATATAAAATTTTCCGTCAACATTTTTAGGTTCTATAAAATAAAATTTATCTATATTTTTGGTCCCTAAAAACCTAAAGAAAAAATGTTTAATTTACTAATTTTTGCATATGCAAATAGTGCTGGGAAAATCATCGGTGCAAGTAAATCTACCATCTATGCAGTTGGTATCTCTCAGGCTAGACTGAATAATATTGTTAATCTATTTGGCTTTGAAATTGGTTCTTTGCCATTCATATACCTTGGAGTTCCCGTCTTCAAAGGGAGGCCAAAAGCAATTCATCTTCGGCCCATAGCTGACAAAATCAAATCAAAGCTCTCAGCATGGAAGGCCTCTCTGCTTTCTATAGCTGGAAGGGTGCAATTGGTCAAATCAGTCATTTATAGCATGCTTACACACTCAATGTCAATATATTCATGGCCCATCTCCATCTTGAAGGACATTGAGAAATGGATAAAAATTTGAAGTCTCTCATTTCTTGGAAGGTGGTTTGGGATTGAGGTCTCTCATTTCTTTAAACGAAGCCTTCAACTTAAAGCTTTGCTGGGACATGATGCAATCCATAAAAGATTGGGCCAAACATTTGAAGTATGTTGTTCATGGTAACAAAGCTATCAATCATCACATCTGTTCTTCCCTTTGGTCTGGTATCAAATCAGAGTTCCCTCGAAGTCATTGCAAACTCTTACTGGATTGTTGGAGATGGAGGTGGAATCAATTTCTGGAAAGATACATGGTGTGGAGACCCCCATTCAGGAAAGGTTGCATTTGTCAAACTATGATATTCAATCTTTTCATGCGCTTGTGAAAGACTATATCTAAAATTGTCACTGGTGTATCCCTCATGATATTGATTTTCAACACCCTAGCCTTAGGCCGATTGTCTTATAAATCATAATTCCAATGGAAATCACAGAGGATAAGCTAGTTTGGAAACACACCACTCATGGAGGTCTGAGCTTATCTGGCTAATATGCATTCATAACACAACCATCAGCTACTTTTCACTGAGCAAGCAACATTTGGAACAAGGACATACCTCCGTCGAAGTCTCTTCTAACTTGGAGAGTAATTCATGACAAAGTGCCAACTGATGAAAAGCTACAACAAAGGGGATTATGCATCTCTTCGATGTGCTCGCTTTGCGTATCAAATGTGGAAACTTCTTTCCACCTTTTCTTTGAATGTAAGTTTGCTTTCATGATATGGTGTTGGTTTGCTTCTATTCTGGAAACTACTCTAAATTTTCAATCTGTTGAGGATATCTGGAAGGTTTGTGATCGGAACTGGTCCCCATAATTTAAAATAGTTATCCTAGCCACCATTGTTAGCATCTTCAGCACCATTTGGTATTCTAGAAACCAATGCAGATTCCAAAATGATAAACCTAACTGGAGTCTAGAAATCAACAACATCATCTCATCTGTCAATCTTTCAGGAAACAACACTTCTAAATCCGCCAATGCTTCTGTTAGGGACTTGGTTACTTTGAAGAAGTTTAATGTTGTTATTTATCCTCCAAAGCCTGTTTGTGTGAAGGAAGTAATTTGGCCCCCTCCTAGCCCAGGATGGATTAAGTGCAACACTGATGGTGCAGCCAACTCTACCACATCAGCTGCCGGTGGTATTTTTAGAGATTCACTTGCAAACTTTCTGTCGTGTTTTACAGAAAATATGGGAGGAGGCAGCGCTTTTCACTCTGAGTTATCTGTAATATTGCGAGAAACTGAGATTGCCTTTCAAAGAGGATGGAAAAATATGTGGATTGAAACAGACTCCTCCTTAGCGGTCATGGCATTCAAGAATGATTCAGCGATTCCTTGTGATCCTAGAAATAGATGGAAGAACTGCAAATGCCTTCTTTACTGTATGAACTTCATGATCACTCACGTTTATAGAGATGGTAATAAATGCGCAGACAAGTTAGCTTCTATAGGGTTAGATTTACATGGCTTTACTGTTTGGCTTTGCATGCCTAATTTTCTTAGTAGCCTTTTGTTGCATGATAAACAAGGGATGCCCAACTTTAGGGTGTCTCATGTTTAGGAGGTTATGGCCTAGTCCCCCTCATTTTCTTTGTTTTTCTCTTCTTTTTAATGATATTGTTTTGAGGTAGTAGCCCTTTGCTACTCCTCATGTTGGGTTAAAAAAACATATGCACACTACGGGTAAACAATGCTAGATAGAGTTTATGCTTTACATTAGGGAGAGGAAAATACACATAAAATTGATTTTAATATGTTTGAGTGATGTTGATTGAAATTGATTTGTGTAGCGCTCGAGGCTGACGAGGGTATGGAGTGATCGTCGGTACACAAGGCATGACAATATGCGGCTCCTTGCAACTTCTAGGCAACCGAATCACATCGGAATGAGAGGGATTCTAAGACTGTGCAGGTATGAGACTGCATGGTTGAAAGAATGTTTATAGGAATTGTTTGGTACTACCTATACCACTTCTTTTCGGTAGTCCAAACCATAAGAACTTCACAGTTAAGCGTGTTTGACTTGGAGCAATTTTAGGATGGGTGACCTTCTAAAAAGTTTCCCAGAAAGCGTGCGAATTCTGGCACCGACCTCTTCATAAAATGTCTCTAGTAGCTACCAATTGAGATACACTTACCTGACCTCTTTAAATTCATGACATGGATCCACCAGCAATGCATCTCTATGTGACACCTACTACTAATTTGAAGTTTTGATTTGTCTCTGAATTTTGTTTGAAAATAACGTGATTTTTACACTCATACTTATTCTTCGATTTACTTTTACATGAATATATCGAGACACAGACTACTCACATTTTACTCATATTTATTTGAAATCAAATTTTCAAAATTAATTAGTTCAAGATCAATTTTTATCACTATATAATCAAACACGCTAAAACACAAACATGGTGTTGACACCGGTTTTATAACTTTTATTCTACTTTTTTTTCCCTTCACATTATTATGGTAAGAGCAACGTAGAATAATTTTTATTTTCTCTTGAGAGGAAACGTAGAAGAAAATTTGTTTATGTTAAATTTGCAAATATTTGGTCTAAGCAATAAGTCAACAATATATAAATAGAGATTAGGGAACTGGTATAACAATAAGTCACTATATATGTATATAGAGAAAGGGGAATTGTGATTAAGTGAATTATTGAATGATTCACAACAATAATTTTCTTTTGTTAGAGAGAAGAAAACATTTCCAATTCTCAATTTGCTGCTTTCTTAGATTCACCAACAATCAAACTCTTTGAATTTTAGTCAAGGGTAGGTCTATCTGGAAATTTCCACACCTGCATACACAATTAACGAAAATTTGTACGAGTTTTAGAAGTCTTTGTTAACAGCTAAAATATAACATTGAAAACGTATAACAAAAAATTGTATCTAAAAAACACTCATACCCAATGTATAATAAACACAATTTGTATTTGCCCCTGGAACTGACTCCGCCAATAGCCTAATGCATAAGGCGAAAGTGCAATTTTATCCCCCTCTTATTTTGAACACCTTAGCTATTTAAATTTTGGATTCCTATATAGCTTGACTCATTTATCAACTATGCTCTAAAGACAAAATCGCATACAAATAAAACAGCAGAACTGTATCAAGTTAGATCAAGTGTAAAAGTACTATTCTTCATCGTTGCCTAATACAAACAGCTTAAGTTGGGTACTGCTTGTCAACTGAATTTTACTTAACTAATAATCTCATATGACTTATGTCAAGACTGTAAAGGAAATCAAATTCTATTGCTTAAAGTTACAGGAAAACTTCCTTCAATAATATTGCAGCACCAGGTACTTTCAAGAAGTCCAAATCTCTCCTTCCTATTATTTAAAGACCAGGTTCTCCCTCTCAACAAATTCTTAATTAACTCGTCTATCTAATTAATATATCTCCAATACTCAGATGATCATTATTCTAAAATGAATTTTCCTAAATGGCTATTCACCACTAGAATAAGAGTAACCCAATAGCATACAATTATAATGAAGACCTAACTGATTGATTAGATGTAACATTGAAAGGAATAAAGAATTCACCTGCTCTTTTCAGAATACTTCCCTAGCACAGCAAGTACAGCACACAAACAAAGCAGTAATCCAAGTGATAGCTGATAGCTTAATCACCAACTGCATCCTTAGACCTTAAATCTACAAACTCCAATATAGCGATAAATACAAACCGGCAACCATAAAAACTCTTCCCATGTGACACGTTTACATTTACTGGAATCCCTAAAAACTCTTCTCCTGTAGTGTTCAATAAGCCCCTATCGACAACCATATCAGATCCCATTTCTCATCAAAACAAACCAGCAAGGAAACATCAATACATAAGTAAACCAAATATTTGAATAAGAGACATGAAATAGAATAAGAAACCCAACGTTGCCAACGGCTAAACCTAGGTTCAATCAAATATTGAAGTTCAATCACAATAAGAAACCAAAACAAAGAAATTATAAAAATAGTATTATTGATTGAAAAACCACATGTGTTTTAGACGAAAAGCCCCCTATAATAACCCAATAGTTATTGTGCTCTTGATTTCAATATTGCATACTTGCAGACACAATAAAAGAAAGCTATGAAACACAGACCTACTCGAACCTGATTGACCCTTGTTTTTCTCATTTCTCGTCCACAAAAAATTAAATTGTTTTGCTATTGGAAACTGATATTTTTATCCCCATATCCATTCAATTGATTACTAGACATAAAGGAACTCAGATTTCTAAAAACTGGCTATATTGGACAGGCAGCAGATGGAATTTCTGCCATATTTTGTTATAGACAGACACATCACTGCATGATAGCAAAAACCAATAGAATAACAATGCTAATGCCACTAAATATATACATTGTTAAAATAGCTTGAAATTCATTCATAAATGGTTCATACAGCAGTAGAAGAAAGAAACAATGAATTCAAACGGTAGAATCCACTTATTGTATTCCATAACAGAAAATAGTAGGCTACACTTATGCATCATTTTCTTCTTCCAGATCAAATTCCATTAGTTCATCAAATAATGGCATCTGTTTAAATGGATTGTCCAACCAAAGAGTTGTGCGGAATTCGTCTGCATATTCTAGTTCTAGGCAGTACTGAGGGGAAGCAGGGACCTAAAACCAGAAGGAAAAAAATAAAAAACATGTTGATTCATATTATTAATTCCAGTGGATGATTAAAAAACAAAAGTGAAAGTAAAAAAAGGCATGCAAAACACAATACCTGTATCTCCTCGAGGAGAAAAGGTATGCCATCTGCAGAGATAAAATGTGGTAAGGAGATTTATTTATCAACATAAAGTAGTAATATAAAAATGTGAAAGTTAAGGGATACATAGGTTTACTCCTATCTGGAGGGAAATCGTCCTCTATATCAAAACAAGAGATTGAAGCTTCATTTGCCTCAATGCACTCTCTGTGATCGTGAATAACAAATTTCTCCTTGATAATATGTCTCCTCAATGCACTTCGACGACCTCGAATCCTAAAACCTTTGCGTTTGTTTTGATATGTCTTTGACTTGAGTTTGGATACAGCGGGCTCTATCAAAGCAAGCAAAGAAAAAAGGAGATTAGAACAAAGCAAAAACAGATAGGTGCTTCATAGCTCATGTGTAAGTGTAATTTACGCATGAGGGAGTGAAGTGTTATCATGTGTGTTGGTGTGAGATTACACTACACTTTACTCTATCATGCATAGTAAGTTTTTGTTAACCAATTCATTAATTTAATCTTTAGATTAGATTAATAAAGATAATTTGCAACAAAACTTACTTTTAGGGCTTTTCTGTTGGTAGCTGCTTTCATCTTTAATCATCATCATCAAGCTAGTCATTATCATCTAATCTCAGAAAAAATAAACACAAGCGACTGCAGTCAATCAAGGTCCCCTTATTATACCGTTATGTGTTAAACCCAAATATATAAACCCACTCACTCACTCATTACAAACCAAGTTCATCTTTTCTTCAATTTCTTTCTTCAAAACTCTTTCTACTTTCTCTCTCTAGAAACTCAAAATCAAAACCACAACGAAGCGTTCTCTCTCTCACACACTCATCGTCGCAACGTTCTGACTCGTGGAATCAAAGTTCTTCTTCTGCATCTTTCGTTTGTTGGTAACACGTAACAGGTAAACTATCGCATTTCCTTTATCAAACAATGAAACCCTAGAATAGAATTAAATCTTGTTACAAACCAACCCTATATTCGAACATCTAATCTTTACATTCAATTAATTTTGTTGCAGTCATGCAAGGCTACACCATTGGATTAATCCACTATTATTACAGGCAGCCACGTTGCCTATTCATCACCCACCCACGTTCTATGTACTATAGTCAAAACAGGAATGATAAGTAAACACAAAAATACAAACACAAATACGACAGCATACACTGTTACTCAATACTTATATTTTTTTATTTTTCTTTTTTCCTTACTTTCCTTCTTTCTTATTTACCACCATCTTTCCCTCGTTTCATTTTCCCTCTTTTTTCGTTTTCCTTCCCTCTTTCTGATTCACCCATTTCCTATGAGCAAGAGCAAGAACAAATCATCTTTCATTCACTCATAGGTTCTCGTCACTCCTTCATATTTGTATAGTGCCACCCACTCATGCTATTTTCGGTCACTCCACCTATCTCGGCTGCGACGCTATATTCCTCTCCTTGTTTTCATACCCAGGTTTTTTCCTTTTGTCTGTTCTTGTTTTTAAAATTTCAATGGCTTGTAATTGTTGTTATACCTTGTTGTGCTAAACGTTGGTTTGATTCTTAGTAGATAAGAAGAAGAAGAAGAAAAATCCTAAACCCAAATAATTCTTGTTTTATTCTTACTTGTTATCTCATTTCATTACTTCATTCTTGCATTTTTATCATGGGGTGAGATGATTCCTTCATCATTTTCGTTTTCCCCAAATTTCAAATTAAAAACCCTAAATTTTTGAATTCACTAAATGATGAAATTGATTAAGGTTTTATATCCTGAATATGTTCAATATTAATTTTCTCAACTTAATTGCATGATTATAGACTTCAACACAGCTAATACTTAAAAGTGGTAAGAATTGTAAGGAAAAGTTATCTCATTCAGTAGAGTATGAAAGTGAATATAAACACACTTGAACATATAATTTAAAAGATATAGTGTCAGTGATGAATTGATTTTTTTTTCCTTCTTTTTAAGAGATATGAATATGATATGTACTTTGAGAAAGTAGATTATGTTTCGAGTGAAACCTCATTATGTTGAAATTGTGAATAGTTGAGTATTTATATATGAGAGGGAACCTCATAATCTTGAAGAGAAAGGTAGGAATATAGTTGTTGCATTGATTTCATAAGTGTGGACTTCAGAGTCTTAGAGAACAAGTTATTTCACTATTTTGGTATTTGTAGTAGTGCTGCTATCTTAGGGGGTTCAGGGAGTGTTTTTCTGCCTGGGCCTTTTCTGCTATCTGGCCTGGGAAGGGAGGTCTGTGCTGTTTGTGAGGCCTGTTTGTGATTTCTGGTCTGCTGTTTGCGCCTCCCCTGTTTTCTGGTATGTTGTTTGTGTTTATATGAACAAAGTCCATGCTTAAATTATATTTAATGTTTTTGTTTGTGATGCTTACATTGTTTCTGATGTTTTTGCTACATTATATTTGATGCAATAAGCTCGTAAACCACTATGTTTGCAATATAACTTATTATTGATCTAATTAAGTGATTTTGTGCAGTTTTGGTGTGCCAATTTCACCCACAATTGAAAATTTATGGATAGTTCAAATGTTGTTGTGGATTGTGGTAGTACTGATGGTGAAGGTATAGAAGTTGGCAGCTTTAATGTTGAAGAAGAAGATGATGATGCATGCTGGGAGCCTAAAATAGATATGTGTTTTTCTAGCTTAGATGAAGTTAAATCATTTTATAAAGAGTATGCTTTTAGAAAGGGTTTTGAATGGAAGATTAGATCATCTAATTCCCTATTTTATTCAAAATCAATATCTTTTTTTGTTGTTGTTAATTCTCTGGATTGTACATCATTCTAATGTTTATAAGAAATTACCACAATTTACTCCTCAATTCCAAAAAGTATAATCTTTCCCTCATTATATAGTGTAAATGTAGTGAAGTTTATTAGTATGTTTCTACATGCATGTTTGATAAATGTGTATAAAGTAAGATATGGTTGAAGCTATTTTTGATAGCATATGTTCTGCATGCATGTTTGATAAATGTGTTTTAGTACAAAGTAAGATATGGTTGAAGATTTTTTGATCATGTTTAATTAAACGAAAGTTTAAAGGCATACTCAATTGTTTGATAGTTAAGAAACATACATATATTTTTACAAAAATCACATTTGGTATGAGACATACTATTAATTATAATAGTCCACACCATATAAACTAAACTCATTTGATTGACAACACAAAAGATTTGGAGTTTCCTATGTTTCTTTTTACCACAAATCTCCATTGATTAACAACAACATAAAAGAGAATTGATTTTGAACAAAGAGAGAATTAGATGAGATTTAAGGATTTAAAGATTCGAGGATTAAATTCGGAATTTAGAGATTTAGAGATTTATAGATTCAGTTTGAGATTCAATTTGTGTTCTTCCAAACGTGTCCATCAACAACAGATCATATGACTTATTTGGCGCATTCACATATAACAGGTTGTCATCAAAGCCTAAAATTTCTTGACTCTTTTTCCAAATTCTATTTTGGATACCCAAAATAACAATGAAAAAATTGAATCTATTTATGTTTTATGTGTTAAGATTTTACAAATATAGACTTACGAACTTGAACACCACGCGTTAAGGCTCAAGAAGAAATCAAAAGTTCCAGTGCATACTTCTTTAACTGAAAATATGGTGACATTTAGGGTACACAAATTGTTAAACTTGTGTACCCATGCACAAACATTCATTTGACCTTTGATTTATTTATCATTTAAAAAATAAATGGTTAGGATATAATGATTGAAATCTAATGTCATGTGTAGCTACTATGTATTCTATAGGAGCTATTCACTCTATGAAGTGGATCTTAATTAAAAAAGTATTTTTAGGATGCATTTATTTTTTAATAAAACTGTTTTTTATGTTTTATTCGCCAACATTGGTCTTTTTTTATTAATAGTTTTTTTTTTTGACAAAATTTTTATTAATAGAGTTAAGTCTTACTTTTTGTTCTCGGTGCATAATTTATACACCCTCCGGTCACTATTATAAGCAAAAAACAACATTTTGGATTCATTCATTTAATGATGTATGTGGTCTATAATAAAGATCAAATACATCATTAAATGAATGAATCTAAAATGTTGTTTTTTGCTTAAAATAGTGACCGGAGGGTGTAGTGCTTATATTTTGCTGTTTGTGAGTGACAGAAATATTGTAGTTTTTATGATTTCTTTTATCTCAAAAATAAACCTACAATTTTCTAAAAGAGTTTATACTGTACGTGCATGCAAATTGAATCGAAATAAAAAAGACTATTATCAAACGAATAAATTTTGCAGAAGACTATTATTAAACGATTAAAAATGCACAAATAACCCATAAAAACGTACAGAGGAACAAAAATAATCTTACTTACTAAAACTTAACCCCTAAAGTTAACTCTAACCCTAATATTTTCCCCCCATTTTTCCCTCCACTTTTCTAAGTCATTGAATCTTGCACATTTAGGCACCATTCAATTTTAGTCATTGATCATATTTCATATTTATCTCTTCTATTTTCCGAAACAACTATTTCATATTTATCTCTACTTCCGAAACAAATTGGCCCTACAACTATTTCATATTTATCTATAGCCCTATTTTTCCGAAACAACCATTTCATATTTATCTTTTCTGTTTTCCGAAACAACTATTTCATATTTATCTCTTATATTTTCCGAAACAACTATTTCATATTTATCTCAAGCTTAACCCCTAAAGCTATCTCTAACCCTAATATTTTTCCCCCATTTTTCCCTCCACTTTTCTAAGCAATTGGATTTTGCACATTTAGGCGCCATTCAATTTTAGCCATTGATCATATTTCATATTTATCTCTTCTATTTTCCGAAACAACTATTTCATATTTATCCCTTCTATTTTCCGAAACAACTATTTCATATTTATCTCTAAAAGTACCCTAAAAGTCACCCTTCTATTTCATATTAACAATTTGTGTACCCGAAAAGTCACCCTGAAAATATTGTGTACTCTAAAAGTCACCCTAAAAATATAGGTTGCATATGAACTTCTTTCTTTTCATAGGTTGTTTAGATGGTGAAAGTATTTTTTTTTTCTTTATTTGAATGGAAGCTTGTGTCAGTGATTTTCGACCATTTACAATGGACTTGTTGAAACGCACTCTCAACATGTTGAACCATTGTAAGGGTGTGTTTAAAATGATAGAAAAATGATGTGGAGGTGAGAGGAGATGAAACAAATAAACATGTTGAATTCTAACACGCTACGCCACGTGTCACATTTCCATTTGGCAAATCCAGCGAGTGAGTTACATGCTCCGACAGGCGCGAGTGGGGTGACAGAGGACGCGGAGAGAGAAAGTTGTTTGGATAATGAGGGGACACTTGGCAGATTTTGATTAGCTGCTTAGATTTTTCTCATTTTAATAATTTGAACTTAATTATTTCATTGCAAATAATTTTTTTTTATTTTTTTTTATTTACCAAAATTCATGATTTTTTTTGCCTATATATGACACATAAAAAATATCAAGTTTTTCACTATCTTAATCTTATTATTAGCTTTTCTTTTGAAGTTTTAGTCTTTTGAAGTTTCGTGGTTGAAGATGATTTGTATCGTACTAATTAAGTTACTTGTGTATTGTGTGCTTAGTTTGTTGTCTTTCATTTTAAGTTATTTGTGTGCCGCGTGCTTAGTTTAATGTCTTGCATTTTAAGTTATTTGTGTGTCGCGTGCTTAGTTTATTGTATTGCATTTTAAGTTAAGAAAATAAAATAAAATTATTTAAATAAATTTTGTTTTTGCAAAAAACTAAAAAATAAATTGTTATGTGTTTTTTATTTTAATTTAATTATAATCGATAATTGTAATTTTATGTAATTATAGAAAAAAATATAAAATTAAATAAGAAAAATAAATAAAAGTGGTGGGGTAGAGTGTTGAATAAAAAACCATTGGAGAGGGTAAAAGTTGAATGAGTGTTGAATAAGAGAGAGAAAATGATGTGAAGTGTTGGGAATTGAAAAAGTAGGTGTTGAGTGTTGTTGAATATTTTTCACCATTGTAAATCGTCTTAGTAGGGGTGATGATGATTTGTATAAGATGGTCACATCTCAGTTCAATCTCCATATCATAAAATTTAAAATTAATTTAAAGCAGCAAAATTTCATAATTAACTGGTGTTAAAGTCATAATCTTTTTAATTTTATTGACATAACAATCATAATCTATATTGTTTTGGGACGGAATTGAAATTATGTCCCCAATTTGAGACGGATTGTTGTTTTTGTCGCAAAATTGGGACGGATTATTTATTTCCGTCTCATATTTGAGTCAAAATTTGTATTTCAGTTCAAAATTTTGTGAAAAATGAGGGCGGGAATTTTGGCGCCAACATTAAAGAAA
The DNA here is from genome assembly GCF_051527215.1 of Medicago sativa. Lineage (NCBI taxonomy): Eukaryota > Viridiplantae > Streptophyta > Magnoliopsida > Fabales > Fabaceae > Medicago > Medicago sativa. The sequence continues at coordinate 29,641,149 of NC_140755.1, read as the reverse complement.
TTAAATTAAATTTTGTAAGAAATTAAATTATTTCAAGAATTAATTTTATTATTTATATGTAAATTAAAATTCATAATAGTTTTAATATTTTTTTGAGCAAATAATAGTTTTAATATTATGGTAAAAAAAATTAAGGTTTTTTATATAGGAAAAAATTAAGTTATTTATAAATATTGTAAAAAAATAAAAAATTATATAATTTCAAAGAATGATAATAAAATAATATATAAAACTGAGAAAAATAGTGAAAAAATTCTTTTAAACAAAATAAGTTTATTGTTAAAAAAAAAGTTTATTAGTAAATAAAATAAATGTGATATGTAAAACGTGTTGTTTCTCTATTCAACTGAGTAGCTTTCTCTTTCATCTACGAAAACCTAAATCCCCAAATTTCTTACTCCATTCATCGTTTTCTCCCTCTCCCTCTCCCTCTCCCAATCTTCGTTGGTATCATCATCAACCTCGACAAGCTCAAGTTCTTAGATTCAAATTGGATTGTTCTTTATCATGGCTTGATTGGCAGGAGGGAGTATCAATGTTTGCCTCAACCATGGCAGTGTAAGCTAGAGGTGCACCTTCTTCATCTTCAACAATGGGAGAAACGATAGTGGGTTGACCACTTTCCCAAAAGGGGCGGTAGAAGAAGGATTCTCGTTCATAGTTACAGGACGGCTACCCTGAGGCTCTCACCGCCATTGCTTTCAATTCAGTCGCTATCGTTGACCGCCGGTACGAAATTACTCATCGCCCTCTGCATATTTTTTTTTTGCAAGGACGAAAACCAAAACTGGCTCAAATTACAGGGACGAAAATCATATTTAAACTAATTTTAAAATACCCTATAATTTTTTTTAAATTATCTAGTATTAACTTATTTTATTTTAATAGGTAACAAATACCCTAATTTGGTGCGAAAAAATTGGGATAGACTCAATTGGGTCTGAGTCAATACAAATTCAAATACCTTCAAACATTCATTCAACTTGGCGACTCTATTCTACTCTCTACTCTCTGTCTCTCTCTCTCTCTCTCTCTCTCTCTCTCTCTGTGGTAGGTTTTCTCTCACTCCTAATCGCTTTCAATTCTTCTTTCATGCTTTCGAAACCCTAAACCCTAAATCAATCTCCGAGATGGTTTTTACTTCAATTTCGATGCTAACTTGTGAATGAACATTTCGATCATCATTTTTCATCGCGTAATGTGTAATTTGATTTTACAAACAAAATTACTATTTCTGTGTCGTTTATGAGTTCACTATTGCTTTGTTTGTTCTCTGAATTTTATAGGAAGTGATTTTTGATTTTTTTTTTTTTTTTTTTTTTTGTGAATTCTGATTTTATATTGTGAATTTCTGAACTCTGAATTTTAACATATTATCATGCTTATGGAAGTTTATTGATTTGATTTTTGTAGGTTTGGTTACGATAGTTTCAACATGTTCATTAAGCAGGTAATTTTGTTTTGAACTTGCAAGCCCAAAACGAAGAAGTCAATCGTGATTCATGACCGCTCGATCCGTTCAGTTAAGCAAAATGGATCCAAACGATGCCGTAACCCTGTCATCCGCGCAGCCGTATCTTCCGGTGGATCTGATTGCAGAAATTCTTTGCAGGCTTCCTGTGAAGCTCCTCCTTCAACTCCGATGCCTCTGTAAGTCATGGAATTCTCTTATCTCTGATCGTAAATTCGCAAAGAAACACCTTCACATGTCAAAGATTTCCCAGCACCAACACCGTCTTATCACAATCACTCACCGTCTTGTATGGGATTCCCCAATTTCATCTCTTTTCAACCCTAACCCTAGCACTGTTACACAGACTCAAGTCGATTCCCCAATTCCCTTGAACATGCTTATCAATAAATATGGAACTCCTAGCACTGATTTCAAAATAATTTCCTCTTGTGATGGCATCCTTTGTATCACCATTGCTGACCGTTCTGTTTTCCTGTGGAACCCTTCTATTCGAAGATTCAATGTATTGCCTCTTTTGGAAAAACATCATCGTAGAAGAGTTACTCCTTCCTGTTTTAGGTTTAGCTTTGGGTATGATCATTTCACACACAATTATAAGGTTGTTGCACTTTCTTACAAAAATCATCAAGTCTATGTTCATACTTTGGGTACTGATTGTTGGACGAGGATCCAAGACTTCCCATATTCTGGCCCCACTCGTGGACCGGGAGTATTTGTCAGTGGCACTGTCAATTGGTTGGCAATAGACCATCGTGTCATTGTTTCTCTTGATTTGGAGCATGGGTCGTATCAAGAGCTTTCGCAGCCTGATTTGGACAAGGATCGATGGATCTTGGGTGTGTTGAAGGATTGCTTGTGCATCTTTGCAAGTTCTCATGGGTTTTTGGATGTTTGGATTATGAAGGAGTATGGAAATAAAAACTCTTGGACTAAATTGTACAGTATCCCTTACATGGAACATTGGTTTTGCCGTTCGCATACCAAGGCTTTCTATATTTCTGAGGATGACCAAGTACTAATTGATTATTGTGACTTAAGTTACAAATTGAAGTTGGTTGTTTTCAATTCCAAAAATGATACTTGGAAGATTCCTAAGCAAAACATCAACTATAGGATGCACCCAGAAGTTTACGTTGAGAGTTTGATTTCACCGTGTTAAGAATTAGTAGAACAGGTACATATAAGCACTGAATTGGAGAACATTTTATGGATTTGCAGCATTGTCTATGATTGTTTATTTTTGCATTTATGAATTAGAATTTAGAAGTACCTGATCTCATTTTAATTACTTACTAATCAAGGAAAAACTTGTACTATATTTGATATGTTTCAAACTTTGCACCTATTTTTACTTTCAGCCACATGTTACACCATCTACGGACAGTGATTTTCTTTATTTCTTTTTATCTATTTTTGATTTGTTTTGTTTTGAATGAAATGTGAAATTGATGGTAGTTGGCACGAGCGGTACTGTTCCTGACTTTAGACATTAGTGCTTGTAGAGAGAGAGTGTAGTTGGTGCATGGTCAAACATTTGAGGGTGTGCAAAATGAACAAAAGTAGGATTAGTGGTATAAATTAGGGATTGTGTGAAGAAATATATGAACAACTTTCAGTTTTTGTAAAGACACAGTTCTGTAACAACCGAGAAATAAGCAAACTAAACAAAATACAGTGTCTGAGTTACTTAACTTAGCTATCCTTTTGAACAAGCAGACAAAGCTTGGTAGCTATTGGAAATGGAAAATAAAGTCTTGCTGTTTATATTTGGTTGTTATTCAGGTGGTATAGTCGAGTCCTTTTGTGACCTAACTAAGCATATTTAAATGTATTTTGGCAAGAATCACTAATAATTGTAAAAAAAATTACATTTTAAATTTTAACATAATGAGTTTAGATCCCCTACTACGTTTGAGTGAGTTACTTTTAAAAACAGTACTCTTGTATAATGTGATTAAGGATCCGATGGAGGTGATGGATGAGATTGAAGTGTTGTCGTGGAGATGGGGTTTGTTTAGTAAGAGATTGCCTAATTGTCCATTTTATGAATGGTCATGGGACCTTTGTAACTGTTTGGTGAGATAAGAGTCTGTTCCGGCTTGTTGGTTGGTGTTATCTGTCAGTGGACTGATTTCCGTCATTCTTTCTAGTTTAGTGATTTTAGTTTTATTTGGCCGTGTGGTGGCTCTTTTTGGTGGCCGATTGTAGCTGCTTGTGTTTATGTGGGTTAGTTTAGGTGTTGAGGTGGCTGCTTTGGCTGTACTTGATTTGTAGTTTGTTCTGTTTGTGTGTGTTTTCGTTAGTTGGCAGGGGAACGGGGTTGTCGGGTTTTCGCTAGTTTCAGCTAGTGCTCGTGTCTAGCTAGCTGGTGTTAGCTTTTGAGGAGTAATTTCTGTCGGTGTTAGTTTTTCTTAGCAGCTCTTTGTTGTGAGCACTGGTTTAACACAATTGAAGTTAACAGTATTACTTGCAAATTATCACCCAGTATCCAATTTATGTCACATTACTGTTACAGATGTTCCAGTAACATAGTTTACAATTGAAAGAATAAAAGAAAGAAAAACCACGTGCTAGTCAATTTTCACTTCATGCTAGCCAATTGGCACTAACTTTGTCTTTGATATTTTTATTTTTGAATTTTTTGCTTTGTTTTCTATGCAGATGCAGATGTGAATTTGATATAACTATCATTCACTGAAAGTGCTTTTATGAGTTTATTAGCTTTATAGGCTATTCTCATGTTTCTTTTTCTTTAGTTGCTTTGTTTGGTTCTTAATACCATCAATCAATGTTTCTTTTGGATTATTAGACACCAAGCAAGCATGTTAATCATTAGCGTGTATTACAACATAGGCAGCTTTTGTTGTGTTACTGGTGTTGTTGTCTAACTTTCACTTTTACGTAGAGCGCCGAAGAAAACCAAGAAGTGAGCAGCATAACCAGAAATTCAATGGAAGTTGAATCTTTTTATGGCACTGGCATAACCCTGCAGTGTGCTAAAATTATGTTCAGGGCTAACTAGTCTCCTTTTTTAGTTGGTTAAGACTTTCTTGTATATGTAGTATAAACTTATTTGTTGCTAACTTTATATTTTACCTATTTGTTAGTTTGCATTTTTACCATTGCTTTTAAGATTCTCATAGTTTTCCGAAATACTTGTGTTATCGGTTTATTTAACGCTACTAATCTCATGTTTATTTCGTTACAATTTTGTGTATAAACTGGGTCACCTATGTGCACAGCTACATAGACCATGCAAATCACTTAGGAATTATGTTCATTATCTTCATTGAGCCAGTTTGGATCTGGTGTAGTTGAGTACTCTTGGTAACCCCTATTCAAAACTCAAGATGGTCTGAAGTCAATTTGATGTTAATTTTACTATAACCTAATCTGAATGGTATTATGTGCAAACGAAACTTCAATTGCCAAACAAAATTCCCTTAATTTATAGTTTAATTTGACTCACCAAATTTAGGATATCATATGATACCTTTTTTGATCACGAATATTAAACTTTTATGTATCTTAAACCTTAGTTCAGAAAATTATCTCACTACAGAGGTGAAGGTCGTGCAGCCTGACTTGTAACATCAATAATCTTAACATGCATAAAATTCCCACTGTTGGATTAAAGGGTTTTTAAGTTGAGATTGATTAATCCAATTTTATATTCAAGTGTACATCATTATTTTTTTATTTTACACCAACGAAAATAACATTTAGTGTCATGTGTTTTGCGTAATCTTCAAAGATGCCAAACTAGGACCCGCGCGTTGTGGAGGCACAAATTTCTTTACATACAATCCCAACACAAGAGAGTTGCGTGCAGAAATATCTGGTTTACACCCAAAAAGGTATACATGAATATAGACCAACCTGTGATTTCTCGTGTGATAGCATCTATACATAGTCTAAACCATGTCCCTTAGATAGCCATCCTTACTAGTGTATTACTAAATAAAAAAGATCAATTGTGAAACACTACATTGTCGACAAAGCATTAAGAACAAATTTAGACTAAAATTATATTGAAAACATAAATCATATACAACCGGTCAGATTAAGAGTAATACATAGATTCGTAGCTATTTACATACAATCCCGACACAAGAGAGTTTAGTTACCCATGATATGAATAACTAACAACAAAGGAGAGTTGATGCATGTTGGAGAAGCATCAACAAGCTTGTCTCCAAGCTTCCCTTGCCCTCCAATGGCAAGGGATTAGTGGTATAAATTCAGAACTTTGAGGATGTGCAGCTGGCACACTGTGACCATAGTGTGGGTCTGCCCCTGTTTGTTCGGTTACAGCTGACTCTTATTCCCCGAGTTCGCAGCCGCAAATGTACCACTAGTGGATTTCGCCCTTGACATGTTGGCCAATCTCCAATCATCTAACATGTGATTTGCTCTTTGTAAAGTAAGTGTTGCCAGAGCCTCAAGTTTCGACTTTTTCAAATGCTCCACAAAATTGATCCAAACCTCTCTGATTGAATTGCAGAAAACTGTTGAAAAAGAAAAAGAGAAGTTGCTTTTGTCACATTATAGTGTAGCCTCATCGTTGTGTCAATCGTAGGCCATGAACAAATTAGTTAATGTACTCAAAATGTAAGTTATCTGATGAACAAATTGATGCTACTTCATGTCTAATTTTCCTAGAACTCCAACGTTTGATCTATCACGGTTGGAAAGTATTTCTGCTGAAAATGTAGATATATCTGGAAACTTATGCCAGCAATCTCGTAATTTAAGTTATCTGTTGAATATATCTTATTGTCGTTACAGTGTAGTGAACGGATTATCGAGATGGAAGGAGTAATGCCACTTCCTCACTCACTATCACTAGCATTTCATGTCTGCATGATTTTTTTTATCAGTAGTACATGCCTTGTGATATAGTAAAGATATATCATAATTCATAAGAGCTTCTGGCTAACATGAATTAAATCATTATTTTTCTAATGAAATCGGTTCTTTAAAGTAACATTATTCTGTGTATTTTTTTTCTTATCTATGTAATTTTATCTAGACTATTGTTATATGTTGTATTGATTGATCCATGTAATTAATCAACTCCACCTAAGAATCAACATTTACTGCATGAGGTGATTGAAAAAGGGTTCCATTGCAACATGGAAATACTAGGAATATTTGTGAAAATTATAATTGTAGGAGAATAGCACTACCCTGTCACTAAAAAATGAGACAAAAGTTAAAGGACTTTGTTATTATTACTTAAAATGGATGGATAGGGCCAAATAAACACAAGCTCCATCCATTCTATCAAGCTTAATCTTAGTGGTAATGTATAGGATGCAGTTCGATCCAACGGTTGAAAATTGACAAGACTGGATGGCATACTTCGGATTCTTGGAGAACTTGCATTTTTGAATTGCATATCACTTTCAACACTTCTTATTCAGACACTAAATTTTTATGTTGAAAAGAGTAAGTTATTTTCTTACACTTGTTGTCTCTCATTAGCTGCTTACAGGGCTACCTTTGCAAACATGCTATGTAAGTAAGTACACAAGGATCAAATTAACAGTAAAAAATGATAATGAAAGAGAACTATGTATTTGGTTATAAGCAATGGTTTTTTGACTTTTCTCCATGATGCCTTTCTTAACAATTGTAAGATCAATAAATCATTCATAATACAAAGGGTTGGTTAGGCATTATTTATTTACATTATTTAAAATGTACCTTTCAGTGTTCTGATTCGAAGCTTTTTGCATCAAATGACGGTATAAACAGGCGCCATAAATATAAATGGAAAATATGTAAACGAGTATGGCTGTTCATTCTTATTTAGCTGAATTTGATGATGAATTATTTTCTGAAATTTTTCGTTCGTTATTGAGATGACCAACTTGTTGATTTGGTAAGTATCAAATTAGAATTAAAAAAATCATTAGTATCAACATCCTGATCATGGAACTAAGTATTGCTGAGATGAGGATTTACATTATAATCAATAATTCCAAACATGTTTATGCATATATTCAACTTATAACTTCTTTTTTTGGTCCCTGGAAGTGTAACGCGTTGCCTGACATTAACCTACGGTGTTATCATGCTGATGTGGCTCCTGAGAAGGGCAAATAGCATGCTGATGTGATTTGAGGAACTAATTTGCAGACAAAACATAATTTCTTCTTGGATTCACATTCTTAGTGTGTAGAAAATGATTATCTCCGTGTTAGGATTCATTATAATTAATACTATCTTTGTGTTCTGATTCTTGCAGAAAAAGATGTAGTTAATATCAAAGTAGTGCAGTGAAATCAGCAATGAACAATGGATGCTTCTGCTTGTTGTCAAAAAAGAACAAGAGAGACTTAAGAAGAAAGTTATCGAGGATGAAAATTGATATGAGCAAAAATGGACACCCAAAGTTGAAGTATCACTTTTTAATTCATATGTAGCCACTGCTCTCAGCTTAAAGATACTGACAGTGTATTTAAGTTAATTGTAGGTCATGATACAAATATAGTATATATCCTAAGTTGAAAGTCCTAGCAAGGTAATTGTTGTTTTCTTCGATTTAACACGTTGGCCTTAAATTTTGTAGAGTTAGCAATGTTTAAGAATCTGCAAAACCAAATAAAGAGCTACATTAGAAGCATGATCTGAATTAAACAACACAGATAATTAAAATTGTAAAAGTAAGAGCATTTCTATTTTTTGTTTAACCTTTAGTCGAAATATATCATTGAATCATCATATTAACAAAATATAAAGTCAAAACTACTAATTTAATCTGATCCACCAAAAATATTCTTACCTTTGAAAGTAGTCATTGGTGGTCTATACACGAAACTGAATTGATTGAAAATTTAACATTCTTGCAAACACAGAAATGTATCCAAGCATGAAATTGGATCACTGCCAAAACTCTCACATATCTCGCTCCTTCCTCAGTACCACGCACTTAACAAACATGTCTTTGAGATTTTCATGCTGAGTCATCTGATCAAGAACTCTATCTTCAAAGTTCACATCACAGCTCTTGGATTCATCATCAATATAGGCGGCATTTTTCTCTGAAAAAACAAGCTCAGATAACCGGTCTTTTCGGCCTGTTTACCATATTTTTCCTCCTCCATAGTCCCTTCAGCAAGCAGATGGTATGTGTGTACCACTCTCTTCTGACCAATCCTATACGCTCGGCTGATAGCTTGTCTTTCGACAGAAGGATTCCATACAACATCCAGAAGTACAACCCTAGAAGCTCCAACTAAGCTAATTCCCTCAGAACAAGCTTTTGTAGATGCAACTAGAACCTTTGCTTGGCAATTTGCATCGTTGAAGCTATGGATTACGGATTGCTTGACCTTTGGAGGATCTTTGCCAGACATGAACAACACTTCCTTTCCCTCAGACCATTTAAAAGCAGAGGTTAATTGGTCTTTAATTAATTGTAAAGGCGCATGGAATTGGCTGAACACAAGAACTTTCTCGTGAAAAGCATCGCATAGCCGAACAAACTCGAACAAAAATTTTGTTTTGACACCTTCATATGGGTTCAGTCTAAGCTTTTCCAGCTGATCCTTGTCGAGAGCAGATTCTTCTTCTTCCGAAAGAGAACATTCAAGGAAAAGCGATGGATGGACGGATGTCAATGCTATCTTACGTTCAAAGTTAAATATTGTGTTCTTAGAACGTTTAATGCTCTTCAGAATTTCATTCTGCAAACTACCTGCTGTCAAAGTCACCAAACAGTCCCTTAACCCGGGAAGCTTATTTTCAAGGATCGCCCCTTTGTGCACATGAACAAAGGGATCCATTAGCAATTTCAGCTTCTTGATCTTATCATCAGAAGGGTCTCTTGTTGTGTTGCCCGAAACAGGTTCACAACTCCGCTTTTTAGATGATTTATGTCCCTGCTTATGGCAAAAACTTTTTAGCTCAGGCGGTATCGTGTTAGGAAAAGAACGCTTCACTAAGCTTAAGGTGCTGTAAAGCTCCCAGAAATTGTTCTGGAATGGAGTTCCGGAAAGGATGATTCGCTTCTGCGCTTGAATCTTCGACAACACCTTCCAAATATGACTTCTTTGATTTCTTGGTGTGTGTCCTTCATCTAGAACTAACAAACCAGGAGCTTTTAGCAGAATCTTTCGCATATCACAGTTTCCTTTTCTCTCCTTCACATTTTCATGCTTTTTCTTATCTTGGCATTTTTTTCCAAACAAACTGTAGCTGATTCCAAGAATGCTTGTTTCTTTGAACCACGAAATCATTTTTGTCATCCGCGTTTCATTAATATTATGCTGTGTAGTATACTGATCAAACGTTTCAAGCGCATCAGCATGTTCTTTACCAGATAACTCGGGATTGCTTAAATTGTGAAATGGAACTCCGATGTCCCATTTCTTGAATTCATCCTCCCAAGTTAGTAGTATACTAGCAGGAGCAACAATAATCGGCAAGCATTTGGGAAAGGCTTTCAAATATGCCTTGAGAAACACTATGGTCAGCCTTGTCTTTCCGGTTCCAGGAGCATGAGAAATAATGCAGCCACCTTCACTGCAAGGATCGGCATTCTTTAACTTTTGAAGCTTGACGCTTCCTGCCAAGTTTTTCCAAATGAATTCAAAGCCTTCTTGTTGATGAGGATATAAAGTTTGTTTCAAATCTGGAATTAGGTCCCAAACTGTGCCTTCATTGCAAGAGAAATTAGTTTCTGAATCTTTATCATAAACATTGAATTGAGATCCATCAAACAGTGAAACATTTACTCCATCAAATGATGCCTTTCTTCCTGAACCTTCACAGGGAAATCTATCAACCTGTGTCACGTGTAAAACAAGTATGCAAAATATCGGTGCCTCTTATCAACATATATATCACAAGGTAAAATCAGAACAAACATACAACTATATGAAATTTAATTTGAATCTAACAGCAGAAAATTTATTGAATCTAACAACAGATTTATTGGTGTTATGTTCCAAATAGTACTGCTTTAGCCGCAAGTACACAATACTTTGCATTAAATCGCTGCATAATGCAATCAAAAGTGGTGTGTTCAAATTTCAATAATCAAGACCAAAATCAGAAAAGTAACCAATTTATTTTACATAAATCAATATGAAACCGTGCTTACCACTAGTGGTGAGATATATTTGATCTCAGTAATAACCACACCACACAATTTGCAATATACACCAATCTCTTCGTCGAGAAAAGTGTCGTGTTCACATCGCGATGATGGACTTCCGCTTTTTATTTTTGTAGCTTCATTTGTCCCTAAATTTCCAATCTGTAGATAGTAACACACTATGTATAAACATATAGATATTGCTTAGACCGAAGTTTAAACATATAAACAGTTTAAAATTAAAATTAAAATCAGCTTGAGCACTAGTCCTATAGTTCACAAATTAAAATGAAAATGCAGAGTTCAAACTTAAATGTTCTTAAAATGGAGGATTACCATGGATACGGCGTCAGATTCTCTAAGAATTGTATCCAATTCATCCCATAACACTTCGTTCTCCTCCTCCTCCATGGTCTTTTGCACTTTTTCCACCTTCTTAAGGCTCCATATCGATGGGGGTGTCTCCACAGAAACCAGCGGTGGCTGTGTATCTTGTCGATCAACGCCATGCTCGTTGAACTCGAACACAGTCGAATCATTCTTCATGGTATTCTTTCTGTCCCAATAGCATTTAGCAAGGAGCAACTCCTTCCGCATAAAATGTGTGCATTTGACGCTTTGTATCAAACCATTGTTATCAATAGATTCCTTATTCTTCTCAACATGGATGTTAGCTATACCTTTGTTCTCCACCATTTTCTGTTTACGTGATTCCTTCATCATTTCTTGCTTTGTTTGAACCAAAGAAACTCCCCCAACATCTAAACCCTTGACATGCTCTTTTCCTTCACCAGAATCAGCAACATCCACACTTTCATTAGGTTTGGCTTTGGCATTGTCTTTGGCTTTGACTTGGGATTTGCATTTGGCTTTAGCAACACTAACATCATCACGAAGATTCACAGTTTCATTAGGTTTATCCCTTTCTTTGGCTTTGGCAACAATTACATCATTATCAGAAACATTTTCCACACTTTTTGCTTTTTGTTTCTTTGATGTATCATTCTTGTTTGAAGAAGAACCCTTCTTCTCAAAGGTAGTAGAAGTTGCTACACTACCATAATCTGAATGCTCCACTTCATCATTGTTTACAGAAGGACTTTTATCCTTCACCTCCTCATTATTCATCTCAGAAATTCCACTGTGTTTATCATTCGTCTCTCTCACCAATTCCTCCGCCATATTAAAGTCTTTTCGCCCACCCTTTTTCTTATCTTTCTCCTTACCATCATTATAAGGAGAACTAGAAGAACTATCATCATCATTGTCAGAAATCTCATTCAGCTCATCAACTCTAAATTCCTCATCGCTAGTCTCATTTTCTTCACTTTCATCGGAATCAAAACAGTGTTCTTCATCACTCTCACCATAATCATCCAAATCAACAAAAAACTCATCTTTATCAACAAACTCACCTCTTCCTCCACTTTTTGCTCCCTCTTTAACATCATCATCAGAATTAGAATCTGAATCAGAACCAGAACCAACAGAGTACTGTTCTTCATCACTCTCATCAGAATCGTCCAAATCTACAAAAAAAATATCTTTATCAGCAGACTCATCGCTTCCTCCACTTTTTTCTCCCTGTTTAACATTATCATCATGTTCTTCTTCTTCTTCATCATTAGAATCAGAACCAACAGAGTGTTCTTCATCTGAATGTATTGTAATCGGGTTTCCAAGTGTCCAACCACGCTTTTCTTCGACAAAGTTTCCATCTTCAGCATCAAACTCGCCACTTTCATCACTTTTCACATCCTTTTTAACATCATAATCACCCTCAAACATCTTCTCATCACCAACATCAATGAAAATAACCTTAGCATTCTTAGGAACAACAAAAGGTTCTTCTTTTAACTTTCGTTTCTTAGAGTGGTCTTCTTCACTTTCACCATATGGGTTTTCAACTGTTCCATCTTTAGCATAAAACTCGCCACTTCCTCCACTTTCACCACTTTTCACTTCCTTTTTAACATCAAAAACACCCTCAAACATCTTCTCATCACACTGCTCCGACCCTTCATCATCATCATTATCATCATCAATGGAAATGACCTTAGCATTCTCTGGAAAAAGAAAAGGTTTTTCTCTTATCTTCCGTTTCTTAGAACCAGAAAGAGAGTCAAAACTCATATCATCATCACTCTTTCTCCGCTTTGATGAACCACCATTTGAAAGAAAACCGATCAAGGGAACATTGCTGGTATGAGTTATGCTACAAACACCAGCCATCACAAAAAGAACAAGGACAATAAATGAAACAGGTTTGGCTTTCTATGCTTTAAATGTCTCTGTTATAAAAGAAGGTCTTAATGGGAAGAAGAGTTGTAAGTTGGTGTGTAAAAAGAAAAGAGCAAAGAGAGAACGTAGCATAGAAGATGAAGAGTGTTAAATGCCTAGTGTTATTATGATGTCTTGGAAATTGTGTTAATTTATTTTTTCAATTAATATATTTTGTAAAATCATTAACATGTGCTCAAATAAAAATTGTTAATGTCATTTTTAATTTCCAATGTGACAATACTTTTTTTTCATTTCAATTGTACTCTATAATTAATACAATACTTTGTACACTACTCCTAAGTATTACTTTTTTCCTAAAAAAAAAAGTATTACTTTTATTTCGATGGAAAATAAATCAATATACCATTTGGACACTATTATAAATAAAAAATCCATTTTTTAGGTTCATTTAATAAATGATATATGTGGTTTATAACCGCATATATCATTTATTGAATAAATCTAAAAAATGAAATGTTGTTCATCAATTATAATCAAGGATGTTTCTAATCGGTGCTCCATGGAACAATAAATTAAACTAGGTTCCACTTGTTTTACCATGATAGAAGAGAGAAATAAGTCTACTAATTAAAATATTAAAAAATGTTAAGAATACTCTCTTTCTTTCTTTGGTGGTGTATGAAATTCGAACCTCGAATCTTGTCTTTACCAAGCTCACAGAAACAGAATAATCTCTTTCTAACATTACTCTTTTAAGGGTGAAACTCTTCTGGGTCTCAGCACTTTATGTGAGATTCATTTTTAAAATGTGAGTTCTATATGAGTTTTACTCAATGAAAAAAACTAAAAAGTAAGTGTTAGAAAGAGAGTCTCCATAGCACTCCTCTTACAATATATAAAAAGATTGTATGACAATGTTAAAGACACATCCACTTTTTCATGATAATATACACTCGTCTTTTCACATGTTTAATTGACTGCAATTATACTTAGCAACATTTTTTGGCCATTGATGCTCAAATTCTTGTGTCTTCAACTTATAGAACCCATAAAAATGAGAACACTATTTTGTGTATTTGTCTCAAAGTATAGAATTAAGCAATTAAACTTAAAAGTTACGTGTCATATGCAGAAACTATGTTTTGTTGATGGCAATTCATTTGAGATTGCATCATTCATCCAAGGATTTTGAACAATTAATATAGTCTTTGGTGGCTTCTTCATCAAATATATAGAAGTCAAGTTAAAAGCAATCAAATTTTCGTTATTAATTGAAAATGAGAAGCCTATATATTTTTTTTTTTGACAGAATGAGAAGCCTATATATGTATACCAAAAAAGATCATATAATCAAATGAAAAAATAAGAACCAACCAACAAAAAGCAAACATTGTTTCATTCTACAAGAGTGCACATACTAATAGTATTGTCTTTCCATGACTACTCATGCCTACAAAAATTCTAAATGACATTTCATAAGAATTGACCTTGTATGTAGTATCAAATACAATATTATTATATTTTTTATACCAATCAAAATAAGTAGTTGGGGACCAAAGCATATGTTCTAACCTTCTTTCTTGCCCAAGTCATAGCGAGAAACGAGTGATAAGAAATGTATGTGTGATTTGATGTACAAGTTTATATTTATTCAATCGAAATTCTTTTCTCCTTAGTTGTTTATTTTCAGTTCCTAGAGTTTATTTCTTTTAAGCCTGAAAACCTTTTTCAATCTGTCAGATGAGACAGTTATCTTCATCCTTTTCACATTCAAACTTAAGAACAAGATGAACATTCAAACTTTTCTAAGAAACCATTGCAGAAATATGTCTTAGGATTTCTAGTTGAATTCTACAAGCTATAAATATAAAACTAGCGCTTGTTTACCAAAAACAACAACGGTAAACACCCATACTATTTAGAAAAGTGCATTGCTCAGCCTTGTGCGCCTTACCGCACAAGAGCGCGCTAGAATCAAATCCTAGTTGTCAGATTCATCTCTAACTACTTCCAAGATTCTCGCCGTGTAATAGGGAGACCGTTATCGTCCTCCTCAGCTATATAAGTGTGGCTCAGCATCACGCTCAAGGTACACTTTCATTCACCCAAATTTTGCACACAATCCACATCTCTTTCTCATGTTCTGACTTGAGCATTGGAGTGTTAACGTACATGCAGACACCATTCTCATCTGGTGACGAATCTTACACTCCACCACCCTGGAGCACCATGAACCACCGAGACATCATTCGCAGTTCCCAGAGAACTACCACTACATTTCTCAGATCTTCACCGGACATATCATAAACTAATTTCGTTTCAAATTTAAATTAATATATGGATTTTGCTATTGACGTGATATCATCTAGTTGTTGATTGGTTTGAGTTTCATAATATTGTTTATGAGTTGGTCATACAAAATTTTCATGCATGCTACATACCCTCTCTAGTTATCTCTTCTGATAACATATTTAATTCCACAACAATAATCATCTTTTAGATTGTTTTGAAATCTATGTAACAACCTCTAATGTGCTCAATCTTATCGCCTTCTACATCACTCCATATTCAACCCACAATGGGAGTATATGTAAGATATGTGTGTAATAAATTTGATTATATTTATTAAGATTTATGATTTTATTACTTGTGTATTTAAATATATAAAATAAATTTCCTAAAAAAAAACACATATATATATGTGTGTATATATATATATAGACGTATCTAGAAAGTCTAGCACGTGCGTTATCTTTAGTACTGGATACATTAAATATTTTACAACAATAAAACTTCAAATGAATGTTTATACAACAACATGCGTTCGTACAAGAGATTACATCTTAAACTTTCCTAATACATAATGTATACATCCTTGAAGATTCACATCATCCGGCATCGGGTACGAACCAACACTTGTCGCAACATCCATTCGGCTACTAGCTTGCAAACCATCCTGATATCTGAAACAAATAAGGATTGGGATGAGACATAATGTCTCAGTGAGTTCCACCTAACCCTAGGCTAGAGGCAACCATGGGGAAAACCTACGGCCACCACGTGTCTACAATACAACCTGCCGGTTGATTATACGTGTGTGGGGACTTGCTTTCTTAGACGGCGGTGCTTGCTAGGGCCGTCTTAATATTCTTAACTCGTTATAGGCTTCTCTTCATATATGTGTCATGGCGGTTAAGGGGAATCTAAACCGCAATGCCAAGATACGCTCTATGCATCAAGGCTCTCATAAACTTCTATCATGACACGATTCTAAACCGGACGATTAGGGAAAACCTAAGATCGTCACTGGCATTCTTTCTATTGTTGTTTTCTTGCTATCCTAAGCTTCTTCATCCTTGCTAGCTCATCTCAAATCCAACCCAAAGCTTCTTTCAACAACCCTAATTCTTGATTTGACCAACATCCAAGGCCTTAGCTTACTAATCAATCTTCAGTCATCTTCCTCTTTGTTTCTTAACCATGAATCAACCATAGCTTACACCAAAACATGCTTCAACTTCCAACTTGATCAAAACCCTAACTTGAATCCATTCTTGAAAGGGAGAAAAGAGGAATCAAATAAAACCCCAAGCTTAAGAGATGATGAGAAACATAATCTAGAAGCATGCCATGTGAGGAAGTAGTTTTGATGAAGTGGTGAGGTGAGGAGAAGGAGGGAGATCGATGGAGAAGAGAGAAGGGAGAGCACAAGTCTTTCTCCAACTTAGAGAGAGAAAGGAAAGAAGAGAATGAGATATTTTTGACTTAAAAACCTCAAACCAAGCATCTCCAAGTGCTATGTGACCCTTAGGATCATTAGAAACCTGTAAAAACAGTCATGGAACAAGTATGCACAAGTATAGCAAGCATGGTAAGAAAAGGGGCAACTAGCTTATACTTTAAACCCTAGTATTCATATAGTTTCCTTACATGAATGAAACACATAAACCAAGGGTGGTAAAAGTTCTTCTTGTTGCTCGTATAGTGCAGATATGTAAAGATTAACAGGGAATTTCACAATGTTTTCTTTATATAAACTGGAAAATAACTTACAAGGCGGAAGCAAAAGCATGCCTCTACCAAACAACAAAAGCCCCTTATAAAGGGAAACACATTTCACTATTTGAACCGGTAAAAGGCGACCTAAACAAACGGTGACCGGTTACAAACAACATTATTGCAGAAGCCGGGTGCTCATTGGGCCCCATCGACACTTTTACAATAAACACAAAAATACAAACAACTTTAATAAAGTTGATAAAAGAAAAAGCAAAAGCTAAAGCTAAAGTTGATTACGACTAAAGCCAAAGCTGAAAGGACCATTTGTCCACCAGAAGATTCGACTGAATTATTGCCAGCTTGCAAAATAATAATTATGGATTTTGCGTTCCTTTCTTGGCTATTATCTCAATCATTGAGTCCCAAATATCTTCTACCGTTGGGTCTGGTTGTGATTCACCAGCAAGAATCTCTTCATCTTCTTCTTGATCTTTAGAACCTTTTGAAGATACAGACATACTATCTTCTGAGAAAGAACAGAAAAACTGGTCTTTCATAAAATCAAGAACTCTGACCTTAATCTGATCATTAGTCTCTTGAGGGTATTTCCTCTGAAAATAAGTCTTAACATCATTCATAGAAAAGCTTTGAGTGTTCGAAGTTTTAACACACTTGGCTTTTTCTGAAGAAATAGAAGCACTGATTTTCTCAGATGTAATTTTTATATCATCTGAACTCATATTAGTCCAAAATTTATAAAAGAAATTTCTCTATAGAATAGGAACATTAAACCTATCTTTAGAAATGGTAATATTCCATCTCCAAATCCAAGGGATTTGAAATTTGCAAAAGAAAAGACAAGGACATTGCCCTGTGATAAGTTTACTGGATGCAACCTTTTCAATTAAAGGGCTAGTATTGCACCACGAAGTATACAAATTTTGTATTTCAGAAGGTAGAATTTCTAGAGATGGACCAAATTTTTGCCACCACGAGAAAAACCAATTTGGAATGGGCTTCTCAACGATATCGGGATTAACTGAAATGAACCAAGAATGCTTGTTCTTAGGGTTTTGATAATAAAATGCTTGAGTAAAAGCATTAATATAATCCCAATAATTAAAATTGATAGAATTATTTTGGCTATCTATAATAGCTTTTTCATGGTTTGGGCTGATACCCCAATCTTTAGGTAACAAAATCTTGTTAATATGACATTTTGAAAAACTTATAAAGTCTTTAGTATTACCATTATGATGATTATGAGTAATGGTAACTGATCCTGATCCGATCAGAAGCATTTCAAGATGTGGTCTGGATTTTCCAGCCATACCAGGGTAACCTCTGGTGTCTAAGTATCTATCTTTAACAGACCAACCATCACTATTATTTAGTGAAATATCTCCATCATCAATATAGATGATGGTTTCCACAATGGGGTTTTCGAAATACTCTTGGGAAGATTCTTCCTGAGTTGCCTGTTTGTAAGATATTATCTTACCTTTTACAGAAGAAGAGGAAGATGCTTCTTCTTTCTCTTTTTTCATATTTGAAAAATTAGGTCTTCCTTTGTTGTATTGGACAACTGACCAGTCCCCAATAATAGGAATATTGCTAGCAGCTTGACTCTGGGGCAACATATTATTGCTCCCTTGGTAACCACGACCATATTGGCCACGGCCTCCTCTTCCCCTATAAGGGGTTGTCATAGCCCTGTAAAAATTCGCGAGTTAAGAAATCAGCAAGAGAATTATTTTCTCCTTTAATATATTGAATATCAAAATCAAAGGCAGATAATTGAGCTTGCCAATTAGCAAAGATTTGTTTTGCCACAAGATTTTTAACATCCTTTTCTATAATAGGTTTTGCAGAACTACAATCAATTCTAAGCAAAAACTTTTGATTAAGAAGATCACTCTGAAATTTAGAGATACATTTTATTATTGAAAGCATTTCTTTCTTAACCGTAGAATACTTAGATTGAGTAGGATTCCATTTTCCTGAAGTAAATCTAACTAAAACTTCTTTGTTAGAATTAGGGATAACTTGTTTAAGAATCCCCCCATAACCTAAATTGGAAGCATCTGTTTCAACAATTTTAAAATAATTAGGATTAGCTAGAGAAAGGCAGGGTAAACACTTGACTTTACTTTTAATCCTTTGAACAGCTTGAGTATGTTCATCTGTCCAGGGTTTAGGTTTAGATTTTAACCTATTATACAGAATAGCTGTATCTTTGGCTAAATATTCATAGTAGTCTGACACATAATTAAGACTACCTAAAAATCTTTGTAATTGAGTTTTATCTAGAATAATGTCTGGGAACTTAGAAGCAAATTCAATACTTCTATCAATAGGAATAATAGTTCCTTTATTAATGGTATGACCCAGAAATCTAATATTAGTTTGGAATAATTTCATTTTGGGCGCAGAGACAACAAGCCCACTTCTTTTAATAACTTCTTTAAATATTTTTAAATGTTTAACATGTTGATCTATAGTTTTCGAAAAGACTAACACATCATCAATGTAAACAATAATAAAGTCTGAGTATTTCTCAAAAATGTCATTCATAATTTTTTGAAATTCTGATGGCGCATTTTTTAAACCAAAGGCCATCACCAGCCATTCAAACTGTCCAAACGGAACAGTAAAAGCGGTTTTATATCTATCAGATTCTTTGATTTGGATCTGCCAATAACCAGATTTCATATCAAATTTAGAAAAGATAGTTGCATTAGCTAATCTATCTAACAAATCTTTTTTATTTGGAATAGGATACCTAATCCATTTTAAAACCTTATTAAGAGGTTTATAATTAATAACCAATCTAGGAACACCACGTTCTTTTTCTGCTGCATTATTAACATAAAAAGCAGTACAACTCCAAGGAGATTTAGATTTTCTAATTAATCCCTTATCAAGGAGAGATTGAATTTCTTTTCTACACAAATCTTGATAATCATCATTCATTTGTGCAGGTCTAGCCTTAGTAGGAATTTGATTTTCATTGAAGTCATCAACATAAGGTAAAGAAACAGTATGTTTCTTTCTATCCCAGAAAGCATTGGGAAGCTCATTACAAACTTCATTTTTAAATTGAAGCTCTAAAGACTTAATCTCTCTTTGTATCTCAACTCTCTTAAGTTGATCATTGATATTGAGAAGATTAATTTCTTCTTTCAGAAAACATATTTGTTTTTCTTTTTTGTTAAGGATATCATTAACTTCATTAATCATCCTAGTATGAGGATCAGTGATAAATTCAAAAATAATTTCCTGATTATTGATATTGGTAGTAATACCCTTTTGATCAATATTAATAATAGGCATAATATTATGCAAAAAGGGAGTCCCTAATATTATCCTATGAGTAAGGTTTTTAACCAAAATAAAATTAGTAGGTAAACAAATATTTTGATTACAAATATAAGTATTAGAAAGTTTGTAATTAACTTGAAGTTTATCTCCTCCTGCTTGGGTAAGAGATTGAGTGGTTTTTGAAAAATATTTTGTAGGAATAATTCCTTCCTGTATGCAGTTAAGATCTGCACCACTATCTACAAGGGCTATTTCATTTTTAAGAATATATTCTTTGTTAATAACAAGGGTTATTTTAACAAACCATTTTTGTGAAGTAACTCTTTGTATAGTAGTAAGAAAAGAGTTGTCAGAACTAGAAGGTTTAGATTCTTCTATCTTAAGATCATTATCAATTATTTCTTCTATTTTCGGTATTTCTAATTTAGAAATTCTTTGAGATAATATATTATTATCTCTTTTTATCTGGGCTATTTCACCTTTTAAGAGATTAATTTCTCTTCTAAGATCGTTAGTAGAAACAGGAGTTTCTTTAACATTGGTTTCACTAAACCTGGCTAAAACCTCACTTATTCTGTAAGGTGTTTCTATAATTTGAGGACCTTTATCTTTATTAGAACCATCTTTAATAAGAAATTCTAACATTTTTCTTTTCAAATTAATGTCTGAAATATTATCAATAGCTTTTAAAGCTTCATCATGTTCTGCGGTTAGAACATTGAGACCATTCATTTCGACTATTTGCTTCCAATAGTCTATCTCATCATTACATTGACAATCTTTATTGTCATCAGAAGAATTAGAATCGTCATTAGACGTAGAATCTTCTATTAATTCTATATCATCATAATTATTTTCTGATTCATTATCAGAATATTTAAACAAAACTTTCTCTAATTGAGAACGAAGATTTTCATCTTCAATATCATTAAGTTGTTTCTTAGTCCAGCATTGGTTGGCATAATGACCAGCTTTACCACATTTATGGCAATTGATATTTTTGGAAAACTGATCTGCCTTCCTTTTGTTTTTAGAACTAGGAAAATTTTCCCTAGTTTTACCTTTAGAGAAATTTTCTCTATGTTTCTTCTTATTAGAAGATTTATGGTGTTTTCTTCTCTTAATATGAGTAGTATCATTAGAAGAACTATTTTTCTTCTTTTTCTGTTTATCAATAGCAGGTTTACCAAGATCGAAAGCAAATTGCTCACAGAATTCGCCTAATTGGTGTTTTTCAGTTAATTTCTACT
Organism: Medicago sativa; assembly: GCF_051527215.1. Classification (NCBI taxonomy): domain Eukaryota; kingdom Viridiplantae; phylum Streptophyta; class Magnoliopsida; order Fabales; family Fabaceae; genus Medicago; species Medicago sativa. The sequence continues at coordinate 29,619,755 of NC_140755.1, read as the reverse complement.
TTTTTAATTGGTTTTTTAGTTTTATGTCATTACATAAAGCGAAACCTTCTTGAATACAAGTATTAGTAATTTGACCATACGTCAGATCTGGGTAATTAATATTTATACCATCATTTTTATTTCTCAAAGTTTGCCTAATTCTTTCGGCAAAAAGATGGGGTAAACCATCAACAAATTTTGCTTTCCAATGACTATTATTAGGATTTTCAATCATGAAAAGTCTGGATAAAAAGGTATCCTTATACCATCTAAAATGTGTAAAAGAGTACTAATACGTTCTCCAACAGCCATTCTAGTACCTACAAAATTATTTAATATAGAAAGGCACAAAGTATAAACTGCGTCTTCTTCATTAGTAGCAGTACTAGTACCCGTAACTTCATCTTTAATAATTTTTTTATGAGAAAGAATTTCCTCTCTTTGAGCATCATTGAGGTAAAAATCCCACCAACCTCTAAGTTGGCCCACAAAACCAACAGTTATAAAAATAGCGATATTTTTATCAGGGTTTCCCTGTTGCTTGCAAATAGTTGAATACATCAACATTTTTTGAGTCATAGTGACAATTTGTCTATCATTTAGACCGTCAATATTCCATTCATAAATGGATCTACCCGAATAAGAGTTTTGAACAAAATCTTCATTTTCTTCAAAAAGTAAATCTTGAGGTGAAGGTCTATCGTAATAAATTTTTTCTACCCCTCTTTTGCTGTAAACAGTGTTAATATTAACATCAGCCTTATCATCAAGACTGTAGTCAGCAAACATAGTAGTGAGTTGATCAATATTATCTTCTTGCTCAAAATTATTATTAGATTCTTTAGAATCGTCATCCGAATCATTCTCTTTAGAAATAACATTAAGATTTAATTTCTTAAGTTTTTCATGTAAAGTATTCATAAATTCATTAGAATTGTCATCAATTTTAAATCCTTCAATTTTTGCTGGAGGTTGAATAATAGGAGAATCACCAATTTTGTCACAAAATCCTTTTGAAGGTGTAGGAATATCCTTTTTCTCAAGATTATCAATAATGATTTTTTGATTATCAATATGTTTTTCAACCAAAAATTTTAAAAAAGCAATATCTTTATCAAGGGATATCAATTGATCTCCTATGCGAGTCAAATAAGCATTAGAAAAATTTTGAGCTTTTATAATTGAGTTTAACTCTTGCAAAGTGACTTGGGTATTACCCATTTTTTGTCCAACAACAGTGTGCGAATACGCAACAGCTTCAACATCCTGTCCTAACATGAGACTTTTCTCGGGAGGAAAAGGAGTATTAATAGGATCTTTCTCTCCAGTAATATACCAAAGTCTAGATTTTAAAGTCAAAACTTCATTTTCAGTTTGATTAACAAAATAGGTTATAAACCACTCAACAAATCTAATATAATTCTGAGTTGCTTGAGATGATCATAATAGTCATCCTTAATTTTTTTCTCTTTCCCAACTGGGGAATTTTTTGAAAAACCAATTTCTAAAATCAGAATATTTATTCATCATAAATTCATCATTGATGAATTTTCTCCAAATACTGTTTGGTGTAAGATCCATAAAACAAATTAAAAATCTGATTCCGTAGGAGATGTCTTACGTTCATTTTGACTATTATTAGTCTGATAAACTCCATAAGGGATTTTATTTTCACTTATATTTATGTGGTCAACAGTTTCAGAATCATCTTTAATTTTAGATGATGAGGCTTCTGAAAAGGATGCCCTAGACATATTACTAGGGACAGAATAAAATCTATTAGAAGAATATCTTGAAGATACACTTCTAGGTATAGTACAAATACGTTGAGGAGTAAATCTTATTTCAACATCCCCATATGTGGTTTGCACAATTTGTTCAACTTGATTATTTAATACGGGTTCGGGTTCAACAACCTGAGGTAAGTTCCAATTTTCAGGAAAATCTAATTCTTCCCATTTTATCAACCTATTAGTTGCAATTTTGGAAGTTAATAAATTAGTTTGAACCAACGCAGTGGTTCCCGGAAAACTTATTTTTTTAGCCTTAGGATTTAAAGTGTTTAAAACTTTGAAATAGATCCTATAACACACAGTCATAATTTGACTACCAGCTTGGAAATCATAACCATTCGTATGAATATTCATTTGTAAAGCTTTAAACAAATTTGCATCAGAAAGCGATAAGCTTAAGTTTGGTGCTATGTCAAAATAAACAGGACCATGGCATAAGCTGGTCTCAATAACAGCAGCTAAGGATTGTTTAAAATTATTACATCTGCCATCTCTAACATAAGCCATAATAGTGGTATTTAATCCAAGCAGAGTTAAAGGTTTAATAGCAACTTGTATTAGCCCAACATGCATATAATTATAATCTTTAAAGGATTCTAAATCCTTTTTACATAGCAAAAATATATTTTGAGAATCTTTTGAGATTCTAACATTTTGTTCAATGGTCTTAACAGCCATTCTAGATCTGAATTCGAATATCCCAAAATTATAAATTTTGTTGGTAGGAACAGAGGGTATAACCCATTTGTTTAATTTTTCCAAATTATTTGGGAATTCGGCCAATTCTTGATTGGTTGTAAGATCATTTTGATCTGGTTCTTCCATGAAAAACAAAGGGCGAACAGTGTTATGACATAGCTAATTAACAAAGTAAAACAAAGTAATAAAACTTTCTCATGATCATAATACCAGATAGTTTAGACTTAAAAAACTTTTATAAAAGTCTCTAAACCTATCAACCCGCAGGGATAGAAGAGCAAGGCTCTCAACGAGACATCGAACGTAGTAATCTGACAAAAATTCGAGTTAAAAACAGACATCAAATATCTCTAACTCCCTCCCCGGGAAAAACGAGATTTTTGTCTGAAACAAGAATCACCAGATCCGTCCCAAAATTCTTCTATGTTTAAAATAAAAGTTATTATGATCATGACAATGTTTTTAATACTTATACTTACTAAGTTAAAAACTAAGTCATAACAACAGCTTAGCCTCTAATTGTCATTCAATTAGAGTTAGGAAGAGGATAGGTACCTGGATCTGCAAAATGATAAAGGCTCTGATACCAAAAGTTCTTCTTGTTGCTCGTATAGTGCAGATATGTAAAGATTAACAGGGAATTTCACAATGTGTGTGTGTGTGTGTGTGTCTATATATATATATATATATATATATATATATATATATATATATATATATATATATATATAATATTAATTGAAGTTCAGTTGTTCGCATCCCCTAATTTACTCACTATTCTCCCACCTGCACTTGTGTGCTTAATAAAGAGGGCATGGATCTGTCCCGTGAGTTTGCTCAATTGGTAGGGACATTGCATAATTTATGCAGGGGCTGGAGTTCGAACCCCGAACACTCCACTTCTCCACATTTAATTGTGTGAGCTAGACTACTAAACAAAAAAAGAGGGCATGGATCTCTCAAAGTCAAACCATGCTCCTGGGGACTTTTTTTATCTCATAAAGACACCCTGTTGTCTCTAGTCTCTACCCCAAGACATTCTTACAATCATAGATCCCAATAAAGGAATGCATTCTTACATCATAATGCAGTAGGTGCCAATTTTAAAACATCGTCATTGATTATGCAATGTATACAAATTTCTTCTTATCATCAAAGACGCAACTTTTAGTTTTTCATTTACAACTAATTTGAGATGTTTATCAGTTTGTCACTACTTTAATAGATTCCTTTCATTGCAACATGATTCAAAGAATTCAGATTTCCAGTATGTCACAGATCCATGGTAGTGTTGATATCTGATGTACCGGAAGTGGTTGCCCTCAACACAAAACCTATTGGGAAACTGTCTTTTTCCCTATTATGACGCTAAATACGTCTCTGATACATTCTGTTTAAACTACTAGAAAAAGTTGAAATAGTGACAAATTTAGAGATGGAAAAAGAATAAATTCATCTCTAATTCCATTGTTAATTGACAAAGACAAAATGCTTAGCGATTAATTTTATTCTCCTTAATTTCTGTCACTATTTCAACTTTTCTAGCACGAGTGCACAGAGGCGAATGACAGGACCAAGACTCCTTAGAATGTTCATCTACCATCAGTTTCAAACCAAATGATTAAACATATCCACCATATATATCTCATACCCTGTTATCCTTGACTACATAAATGATACCTCGGGGATGGATTCTGCAATAACCAAAAAAATACAGTGTCATTTACCAATCAAAAATCCAATCCTACCACTGATAAGAACATGTGAACTAGTGGATGGTGACATTTTTGCTGGTCCATGCTATACATTCTATTATTTGTGACAAGTAAAAAGATAGGAAGCATGTATTGTTGGAACAAGCATGCATTTTGACAGTTGCTAGTACTTTCTAACCAATAAACTTAAGGAACCTATGGGGATCAAATATTATTTGCAGTGGGTTAGAGGGGTCCAGACCCTCCATTTCATTTTATCTATGGCCAACATGTGCCTTTGAACTGTATCAAAGACTGAGATGAAATCTTCTTTTTGACTCGTATACACAGAAAATACAAACCACGAAAGATAAAAGGATTCGTCTAGAAGACTCACTGTCTTCTCAAATGTTCTGATATCGCTGTTGTGTCACAGTCTTGACGCAGGGCTGCCATTCCGCAACGGTAGTAGGCAGCACATCTCCATGTCATCTAATCGGAGTTTGAACAATGTCGTGTTATGGACAGATTTCATCGCGCGAGGCTCCTCCTGACCGAAATGGTGTTCTCCCCCGTGTTGCCATCCTACTTCTCTTAATATCACAGACTACAATATTTGTCTAATGTAACTCCCCTGCAAAATATTTGTAGTATTGAAGGACATATCAAATTAACCAATTATATTCACCATGGCAAGGTTGAAATGTGTGAAGAATTTTGAAAGTAAACGCTGATCGCTATTAGTTGAGGGTACAAAATTTAAAAAAGTTGCCATGGTACACATATCATGATCAATTGATAGTCTTACTTCATTTCATCTGTATCGTATCAAGTTTATTTTATTCGACACCAATCGGCACTTTGGCTAAGAAGATATGTGGTGTGGTGGCAGTGCTTTTGTAAAAACAAAATTGTATCCTCTTGTTTTCCCTTCTCAGTGGCAGTGCATATACAACTGTTAAAATAATGCATCTGATGCAAATTAAGAATAATGCAACTGTTATGGAAGGATTTATTGATCAAAGTAATGCAAGCACACTTCCTAAAGAGCAACCAAGAACTACAATGATGCAAGTTACAATTGAAGCAAAATCCATGTCATTTTGATTCAAAATAATGTCGCACTTATTCAAGCAACATGGAATTGGACATGCAGACAAAGATGGATTTTGATGATACAGTTAGCACCTATTCAAGCAACATGGTCTGCCCATTCCATAAGAGCAACAATATTAGTTAGCAAATCAAAATCTGGAACAAGTTCTCAAAATGAGAACTAAGGATTGACATCTAAAGACAGGATAAAGAAAACTTCAATAGAGGGTGGAGTAAAACCATATAAAACGTAAAATGAATAAAAGGCACCTATGAAAACCATAACAGAAGTTAAACTCTTTGCAAAATGATTTTTTGCACTTGCTCAGTATGTCAGCTTCACAGCTTGAAAACCATAACAGAAGCTTCACATAAGTTCAAGGCATTGCTGAGTATATGTCAGCATCACAGATTTAACTTGTTCTGTTTATTAAATTATTTTGCACTGGCTCTCTATGGCTAGTAGCTGCCATTTGCACAACTGCATTCGAGTTAATTCTCTTTATTAAGTGTCGCTTTTTTCTTTTTGTATTTGCTGTCAATTTAGTCATTTTCACAGGGCATTGCTGCATATATTTAGCTATTTTCAAATTTCTTAGATTTGTAATTCTCAAAATAATTTAACTCAATTGCAAGATAAGTAAAGTCTAACATGTAACAAATAATTATTCTAGCCAAAAATCATACTCACAATATCTCCAATTAGTTCAATATTAAATGAAACTAATAATTGATCATTTGAATATATCCACTAAGTTAAAATATCAAAATTATTCAAAAAATTTATTTTTTTTAAGGCAAAAGAAAACAATAAAATTCAAGAGAGGGCTTGAACCCTTGTACATCCAGAGTGCAGAAATGACACGAGAAAGAGACAAATAACAGCCACAACAGGCCAGCTATCAAAACAGAAACTAAGCTAGCAAAAACAGAGCGATCCCAATTGCAAAGAGAAAACCAAGAACAATGAACAAGCTCACAAATTACTTGGTGATGTCTATGGGAACCTCCTTTTTAGAATGAGTTTGAATGCCATTTGTGTTAGTAGTTAGTACCTTTAGATTGTTGCAGCCTATTCTTTTTTTCTGCTGAAACCCTTTTACACAGGAGCGAAGGAAGACATTCCCTAGACAACTAAGGTTCCAAAACTTTTGGTTTGGAAATACCCTCTTTGGAACAGGTGATGATGCCCTCTGAATCCACAGGATTAGCTTGTCTGATATATTTTTTCTGCTTTTTGGTGACCAAAACAGTGTTAGGAGTTTCCTGTGTTTGAATATTATTTTGGTCTCCCTCCCTCTACTAAATCTCCCCATAAAGCCTTTAAAATGTTCTCACTCTTCTGAAAGGCTTCATTAGGTGTGAAAGATAAAGCAACATGGGAAGAACTTACAGGCCTTTTATCAGAGGTCAATGACATGGCAGTGTAGCCAATAGGTGCCGCCATTGATACAACATTGCTGGCTGGTAAAGACATCCTCCCTGAAAGACCAATCTGCAAAGCCCTGGTTTCTCTAATGACACTATTTTCCTGATTCAACTCCTCATTTGACAAAATCAAATTTGTCCCTGTTTGCTCCTTCGCAACTCAAGTTAGTGTTATCAGCTTGTACCACCATAAGAGAACTTGTAGAATTGATCATAACAGCATCATGATTTAAATGTTGTGCAGAATCAGACTCTACAACAAAGGCAGAGCTAGCACCAACCTCAGGAAAATCATTGGCAGCAACTACATTAGCCTTGCGTGCAAAATCCAGTGTCTTAGGGTCAAAAGTTGAATCCTTACCAGCATCTACCGTTGAACCTCTGGCCAAATCAGTGTGATTGATCTTGTTCTGCGTGTAGTTTTACCAGCAACGGCACTCAAACTACCTTTGGCAGAAGTATTAACCTGAACATTACCCTGTTTCAGCTTAGAAGCATTCATATCCTGAGAATCTGTCCACAACTTTGGTAGTTAACTGAGCAACTGGACCGGTGGTGGAACCAATGTTATTAAAGGTGCTAACATTGGCATCACCATCCAAAGCATTTTCAGATTCTAACAGAGAAAGAGTTATTTAGCACTACATCAGAATCACCACCACTCTCAATGTTTTTGGCTTTGTGCTTTTTTTGCTTGGTTTTCTGTTTTTTAGATTTACTCATGTGCTTGACCTCTACTGATACTCCAGCATCTGAGTTAACAGTATCCAGTTCTTGAACCACATTGAGAACTTCAGGATTATTACAGGTCAGGTTTTCAGTTCGACCAACATCAGACTGAACATCATAGGCAGTACCAGCACCAATATCAGAAAAACGATGCATATTAACACCAAAATCAACAGAGCATTTACAAGCTTTCAATGTTGAATCTAATGCTATGGTTGAAACCTCCTTAGATTGCTTAACCGAGCCAATCATTGCACCTGATTGTTCAGCTAACTTTTCACTACCCTTGATAACATCAACTCTATTATCCAGATGTGTGTCATGAATCATATTCAGTTAGTTTTCAGGCTTCCAGCAAGATTATCTGTCTCAGAGGGTCTATCAACATGCTTAAACCCAACATTAGACTTACCCTGATGATGAGACTTGGTGACAGTATTTTCCTTATTCTCTTTAAACAAATCCATGGAATTTCGAGCAATTTTCTTACAGTTTTGGATAGAGTGACTTATGTGTTTGCAGTTATTGCAGAACAACGGTTGTTTTTCATATTCTATTTTAACAAAAAAAAGCGTACCCTTCTCTTTCCACAAGCAAGTTGTTGAATATTGGTTGCAACAAATCCATATCTATAAGTATGCGAGCATAGTTGACCAAAGGTACGGATTTTAGTGGATTCATCAATTTCCAAAGGAACACCTGCGCATCCACGAGTTAAAATAACAAAACTACAAAAAATCAAGTTAACAAACACTCACATAAATCGAATTAAAAGCACAAATTAAAATTTGTATAAAAGTAACTTAATATCATATAAAAATCTATTAAAATAAACTGTACTTTATCTAAATCAAATTAAAATGCGTATTTGTCTAATTTTTTTTAGTCAAGGGATTAACATAAGTTAGAATCAGATTTCACCATGAAAGATCATTTCATTATATTACAATCTTGATAAAACTTACAAAACGATAACAATTATACGGAACACTCACATGTTTCAAATACACAGAAACAGCTTAACAAATCTTCATCTTCTTCATCCACCACCAAAACCATAGAGGGTTCTTCCCTGATAAACAACATCCATAGCAGTCAGAGTCTTCCTCCTTGCATGCTCAGTGTAAGTAACAGCATCAAGAATCTCATTCTGCAAGAAAATCTTCAACACTCCTCTTATTTCCTCATAGATCAAACCACTGGCTTTGTTATTCCTTGAATGTTACCGCAAAGAACCTTGCGATATCACTTTGACCCTCCCTTTCCTTGACCAGACATTATGAACGCACTCTGCTCAGTTACAATCACTTAACTGAATCATATCCACAATGACTCGACACTATTTGGACATGTTTTATGGAGACAATTGAAACTCATCATTTGTTATGCGTTGAAGAATCCATGACACTGCTCCAACAATGATAACCAAGTCTTTCAAATACTTGGAATGTAGTTGAGTTTTCTATTATATTCAGAAACAGTACATACCAAAGAGATTCATGAATTTAAAATTTCTTCATAAGAACCTCAATTTTCTCAACAGCTTGATACATATTTTTCTGTTTGACTTCATCCAAGAGCAAACGGCAAGTTTTGTATCTAGGCACGATATCTTGATCAACCATCTCCTCGAACAGATCGAATGCCCACTTGCATCTATCTGCTCTGCAAAGCCCATGAATTAGCAATGTATAGGTTGAAAGGTCAAGACCAATATGATATTTATTTACCATGTCATTTAATATATCATTCAACCAAGTATCTATTTCTCTCATTTTAAAGCATGACTTGATCAATGGGTGAAAAGTCTGAATATCAGGCTTACAAAGACCCGATTTTTCCATCTCCTTCAGTATTTCAAAAGCTCTCTCTTCTCGTGCATGGTAACAAAACATAGAAATCATTGAGTTATAGGTCGATGTATTTGGGGCCACACTGGCCTTTGGCATCGCAACCTTGAATACATGTGTAGCATCATCTATTCTGCCTGCTCTCCCCAACGTACAAATGAACGAATTGAAAAAGAGCGTATCAGGCCTACATCCAACAGCATTCATTCTTTCGACAACTTGTAAAGCTTCGTCAAATTTCTCTGCTTTTGCGAGTGCGCACATTATAGTAGTATATGTGACCACATTCGGAGAGCAATTTTGAGCTTGCATTTCATCGAGAAGATCGTAAACCCTGTCGAAATTCTGTTCTTGACAATAACATTGAATGATGGTCGAATAACTTATAACACAAGGGCGACAACCATATCCTTTCATCTCTTGGATTGTCCAATGTGCCTCTTCAACACGTCGGATATTGCACCATCCATGAATAAGTATGTTAAACGTGTGAGCGTTTGGAGCAATGTAATGCTTCAGCTCCAAGTAAATTTCACGAGCTTGTTCAACAAATTTCTCTTTACAAAGAGTATCAAGCAACACATTCATGGATTCTGTATTCTTCTCCAAGCCAAGAAACTGTAAGTCGTCAAATATTCTCACAGCATCTTTCCACTGTCTTGCCCCAACAAACCTTCTCATTACCTTGGCTATGGTATCAAGAGTGATGAGACTCTCCTGACGCATTTCTTCTAAGATCTCTCTCATATTGTCCATTACCTTCATTCTACCCAATATATCTACCATCATATCATACGATTGTTGCGAATGTTTAAAGCTCGAATGTGAACCGGCCCATCTGAATATCGCCAATGCAGACTTCCAATCATCCTTATATCGAAATAGCAACCTATTAATAAGGTTTTCAGACAAATGTATGCCATTTACTCCTTCGTCACTGATTAGAGATTGGAGAATGTCGTCCTCGCTGTTTCCTTTGCCAATTCTTGTAGTAAGAATGTCCACAGATCTCGTAAGGTCTTGAGTCTGTTCTTTATGCCAAAAGTCTCTAGCTTCAGCAGGGCGATATGTTGCTAAAGAAGAAAATAAAGTTCTCGACGCCAGAGCCATACCACATATGCCAAAGCGATCACGAACAACGAGACGATATATTGACCGCATGGGGGTGAGATTATGGAATTTCAGAATGAAAAGGGCTGGAGTGGATATTCTGTTTCACGATAAAATCATGTCAAATATTAGAACTACAGCAATATTCGGATATTTTGACAACATTATATAGTAAATATGCCGGGTTCGAAGAACAATAGCAATCTGTTCAAGTTCTGTTACAATCTTAGCTGCCAACGGATTCTTTTTTTTTTTTTTTATGATATTTACATACAAGTATTAAATAGGTTAGTATAGTTCTAAAATAAAACCAATGGAAAAAGCAACCAATAATTATTCATAGTGAAGGTTTTTGGATATTGCTGAAACCGTAATTGAGGCTGTGTTGGCCACATAATGATTCTAGTGTTTATTTACTGATACTATACAAAATGAAAATTATGAAAATTGAAATCATCCTACAAATTACAGTCGTAAAATGAAATGAAGGAACAAGATAAAAAAGAATGAAAACCTGAACGAGTGTTTCTGCGGCCTACGACCAGCTCCGCCTGCGTTTCGATTTCAGCACAAGGGGAAAGGGAAATGGTTGTTGTTGTTGCTGGGTAAAGACTCTATCGGTTTTTTTTTATTTTTTATTTTCTAGTGCTTTTTTTAACTATATATTTATGATTTTGGATTGGGTAAAGATTTTTTTTTAGGCTAAATTACACGGCAGGTCCTTTAAGTTTGAGGTTTGTAATAAATAGGTCCTTTAAGTTATTTTGTTCCCATATAAGTCCTTTAAGTTTTCAATTGTTTGCACCATTACCCTTTTTGTTAAAAAAATTGCCACATCAGCAGGAACAAATAATATTTTAATCAAACCCATGAAACTCAACAATCTTCATCCTCTTCCTTCCATCTCCTTCATCATCTTCATAACATAAACTCAAAAATCCAAAAATCAAAATCCAGAAAAATCAATGTTCATCATTTTATTCATCTTCTTCATCACACAAAGAAAAAAACCCAGAAAATTATAAAAACTAAAGATTAATTAAAACAGAACACTAAAATAAAAACACATAAATATTAGTGTGTGTTTTGTGTGTGAGACGATCCCCCTGATTGAATCCAAAAGAAGATGAGAATCACATATAATAATATTAGTGTGTTTAGTGTGAGAGACACATAAATATTACTTTGATTGAATCCAAAAGAAGATGAGAATCACATATAATAATAATAGCACTAAATCAATATCACAACAATTTCATAAGGAAAATCGAGAGAGAGAAGAGTGAAAATGAACAAACGGTGATTGAATTGAATGGTGACGGAAAATTGGGAGGTATTTATAGACAATGGACAATATAGAGAAATTTAATTGGAATTGGAATAAACCAAATGTCGATGAAGGAGATAGAAGAAAATGGTATGCGTTCTTGAATATGAAAGGTGGATATAATTTCCGGGGTTTAGTTCTTTGTGTGATGAAGAAATGCAGAAGATGAATAAGATGATGAACATTGATTTTGCTGGATTTTGATTTTTGGATTTCTGAGTTTATGTTATGAAGATGATGAAGGAGATGGAAGGAAGAGGATGAAGATTGTTGAGTTTCCTGGGTTTGATTAAAATATTATTTGTTCCTGCTGATGTGGCAATCTTTTTAACAAAAAGGGTAATGGTGCAAACAATTGAAAACTTAAAGGACTTATAAGGGAACAAAATAACTTAAAGGACCTATTTGTTACCAACCTCAAACTTAAAGGACCAAAAGTGGTATTTGGCCTTTTTTTTACTAAGGATCGATAGACGGTGGCATTTAGGGTGGGTGAGGGAAAGATTTTCCCACCATAGGTCAGTTGATATTTTACCATTAGATTAAAGAGCAACATTGATCTTATTATAGTCTTTCCATACCATATCTATTCTCACTTTATCTTCAACCTCATTCACCATCATATTCATCCACCGGTCATCACTCATCACCAGTCCACCACCACCCCACCCTAGTCTGCACTTCACGTTCATCTAAAAAATCTTCTCCTTTTTTTTTTTTTTACTTTCGCATTCACAAAAAAAAATTGTGATTCAAGTTCCCAACTTTAATATTATTCCTAATAATTCTTCCAAACCAAACAATTCATGAAGGAAAATCACAGGACAAGTCCACCCACTTATGTTTTCTCTATCGCCGTTAAATCGCTTATTAACATTGAATCATGTTTCTTCTCATGAATTCTTTCTCTTTCATAGTGCCTTGAACCTCCATTGAGACTGATTTTTTTAGATCTTGAAACTTTACACCCTAAATTTTAAGATCCGAAAATTATAATAAAAACTGAATCAGTAAAGGCATAGTAATGGGAGCATAATGATCATGATTCAAGTGGGAGCTGCTTTGGTTACTGGTGGTTGTAAGTGAATGGGTTGGAGGCATGGAGAAGAGAGAAGAAAGAAGAGTGGTGGAAAAGAGTGTAAAAAAATAATCTAGTGTTGACAGAGTATGATAAGAGTGTGTTTTTCATTTGATCTAAGGGTTAAATCTAACTTTCTCATGGTGGGAAAATCTTTCCCTTCCCCACCTTAAATGCAGACACCCTTATGTGAAGGTTCGGGGTTCAAACCCCGGCCACCACCAAAAAAAGAGTATGAATGAAAGTAGAAAAATATAAAAAAATAAATAATAATAATAATAATAATAATAATAATAATAATAATAATAATAATAATAATAATAATAATAATAATAATAATAATAATAATATATTTACCACCCACTTTGTAAAGTATATGTAAAATAATCTTCTATGTATACTCTTGATTTGAGACCAAAAAAAAAAAATGTACACTCTTGAAAGATGCACGAATTCTAATACAAATTTACTATTTTTTTAACATGTGCAAATTTTCACATGATAGAAAAACATATATGATCTGTCTGATGAAGATCAAGAAAAGAATACAGTTGTGTTTGGTGCTCCGTTGCAGAGGAGGTGATCCTTCGCGGTGGTCTTCACGGAGGAGGAGACTTGTGTATGCAAGCACTTTAGTTCTTGTGTCAATACGAGATTGAGGTGGATATGTGTGAAATGATCTGAAAGTGAGCCGTACCTTGGGGTGACGCTATGTCATCCTTATATAGGTGTCTAGGTGAATAATCATCTCCATGAAATATGGCACCTCTATTGGAGGCGGTTAGAGATGGCCTCAGCAGCTCATATGGTTTGAGGCGTGCTCGAGTGCGGTGTTCCACATGGAACTTAACCGGTTTCACCGCAGTCGTGGGTCAGTCCTTACTGGGCCTTAGTTGATTGGGCCTTGGTTTGTTTGGTGCCGTAGTCAGTCCAGAACAATATTAGTAAAAATAAAATCAAGACATAATAATCATTATAGGAAATTAGGAATAGTGAACTTTGTAAATGCATCACTTCAACCATAGCAATAACGAGATGACTAGATGTCCAAGAATCTAAAATCAACTAAGAATCCTTTTATGACCATTATATGAATATCCCTAATAAATAGTTTTAAATGTTTAATGAACCAAAATGGAGTTGAGCAAGCTGAGTTACCACAAGACATTGCAAATGCACATCAAAGGGTCCCAAAGGCTAACTAACTCTCAATTGAGAGGCTTTGTGACCTGAATTGAGTGAAAGCATAAGCATGCATGAACTTTGATAAAAACTCTCTTCTCTCCTTTGTTATTCCTTTTCCCTTCAAAATTCTGAACATTGTATTGGTTAGTCCTTCCACATTGGAAGTTGACTTCATTGATAGTAATCTTTTTAAATTGTTAGTATCATTACATAATCATATTCTCATTTTATGAATCAATAGTTGTCTCGTGTTTGATTTGTATGGTTGTTGACTACTAAATATTGCAATCATTGTTATCTACGTGTTTTGATCAAGTTTCAAACTAAAAGTTGTCGTTTTTATATTTCGTGTTTGATTTGTATAGTTGTTGACTACTAATAGTATTTGTTTTTGAAAACTATGTATCCAACCCAAGGATCAACTAATATACTCTCATTTCAATATTTCATCTAAAAATATTATAATCAGTTAGTTGAAAGCTAGAATTACTCATTATTTAGCCATAACAATGTAGGAACCAAAAAAAAGTGAATTAGCTAACCATATTGCAAATCCTGATATCAAAGTATACCTATAATTTTTTATTCAGAATTTTCATCTTGAGAGGTTGAGAATATCTTCTATTAATGGACTGCACAGATGTGCAAAAGGTATCCTTTGGTACTTTCATTTTGTCAGAAGAGGTTGAATGTTGGTGGATCAAAACTTGCCGGCATATGGAAGCAAGGGAATATGTTTGTATTGTAGTTGACTATGCAGTGAAATTTGAGGATAGTCTAGGTTTTATCCCACTATAATGGTGCAGATGTAGAGTGTTCCAAATGGCTTATACAATTTGACATTAAGCCATTCATTGGCCACCAGGAGATCCAGTGTATTTCAATCCTTGTGAATAAATGCAAAATTTATGATGAAGATAGCATGGCAAGAGCTACTCACTATAAGAATGTGGGTCCTCATGAGGACAAGAAGTTCTGATTAACATAATTTATGGTGATTATGTTAATCACAGATGCAATTTTTATAAGATATATTTAGAACACAGAACTTATTAGTGTGTAAAATTTCAGCATGTCTTAACTGCTGTCAATTGTAACAATTACAATTAGTTATATATTTCAAAAAGTCTAAACCAAAATAATTAGAATAGACCTTTTTTTTTATCATCAAAGCAAAGAAATTATATTGCAAAAACAGGAAAGACCTGCACCTATTTACAAGTAAGTTGCCCTGTAAAAGGGGAGTCCAAGACTATCTCTGGATAACAGCGGTAAAATGAAACTAGGGGGGTGCAACCACCATTGCGAAGCAAAGGGCTACAAGCTTTGGCCATTATTGGCCAGAGCATCCGCAACGCAGCAACATTGCCCTCTCTATGAATATGCATGCAAATACAGTCAATGTTCCTGGTGAGGTCTTTACAGTTTTGCCATCTATTGCGAAGGCTCCAAGGGACCTCCAAGTTTTGGTCAAACAATCTCTCAACCTCCTGTGAGTCACTCTCAATCCAAATCTTGTGCCAATTCATCTGCTTCGCTTTCTCTATGGACAACATCATAGCAGTAATCTCTGCAAAGAATGCAGTAGCTATCCCAATATGCTGAACTAACCCTCCCAAAAAACCACTATGACAGTCCCTGCAAACAAACCCAACAGAAGCAGAGGGAGGATACCCAACAGCAGACCCGTCAATATTTATCTTGAGCCAAGAAGGAGGGGGAGGAAGCCAGTGCACTTCCACAAAATGAATCCTAGCCGCTCTTCCTATTGTTTTAAACAAGTGAGTGACTCTGAAATCCTGCATAGAGGAGGATCCAGGTTCTTCGATAAGCTTGCAACTAAAATTCACTTCAGCAATAAGTCTCTGAATCAGACTTTGGATGGAGTTATAATCATCGGAGAAGCGTCGCTCGTTTCTCTCAATCCAGATGAGCCAAATAACATGTAACTTAGCTGAAAGAATAATCTGCTTGGCTTGTGGGCTCCATGCTGAATTACCACTATGAAGGAGAGTGCTCCAAAATGAAAGATCCACATACTGCTGAACCCCACAGCTCAACCAATGCCACAACTGATTCGTAACAAGACAATGAAGGAGAATATGCTCAGCGGTTTCGGCATTCATCCAACAGAAGCAACAAACCGACACTAACACTACCCCTCTTCCTAAGTTGCTCAACAGTGGGAAGTTTATTGTGCGCAAATCTCCAGAAAATGAATGATCGCGATGGTGGAACAAATGTGTTCCAAATCCACCTGCACTACCAAGAACAGGATGCTAATAGACCTTCAATTACACCTTTTATCCTTTTAGTCTTCCCAAATTTATGTCATGTATACAGTAATATTGATATGTTTACAGTTACTACTACTATTGATGTTGTGTGTAGAAGCTCCATTCAGAACACATCAAAGTACAATAATATTAACCAATCCATGCATCAGGTAGAACTGAAACACTCGCTCATAGAGTGGGAGAACTACATCAAAGAAACACATATATAGTCCAAAGAACAGAGTTATAGGAATGTCACAAGCAGAAAACAACATTCTGACCTAGGGTGATAAAGGTTTGCCACCATTTAGATTCATAGCTACGATAATGTGGTACCTATTTCTCAGGATTTTCAAACTCCGGGTAGATAGAAAAATTTTGCAGATGATAAGCCCAAAATTAATTTTCCACATGAATGAAAAACCAGTTGAGCAACTGTCTTTTTCCCTATTATATGGCTTTAAATATGCCTGATGTATTCTCCCTTAAAACTACTAGAAAAATTGAAATAGAGACAGAAAACACAACAAAATTGTTGCTAAATTTGTTCTAAGTGTTGTTAGAGACGATAGAAGTTTACATCTAATTCAACATAAAAAAAATAGTATACTTTTCTGTACCAAATACAACTTTATCTAGCACAGATTATGCAATTCAACGAGTGCACCATGGCAAATGACAGGACTATGGCTCCTTGGATATGGAATGTTACTCAACCATTAGTTTCCAACTAAATAATTGAACATATCCACCGTATATATCTCATACCCAGATATCCATGACAGCTTAGTGCATTCTGCAATAACGAACAAAATACACTACCATCTACCAACCATTTAAGGTTGGAAACGCATACATTATAAGATTGGATCTGGCGTCATAATTCTACAGCACCATTAAATTATTTTGGCATCTTAAAATCACACAGTTAAAGACAAATTAAATAAAAATAATTATGTTAAATCATTATAAATTGGCAAAGAAACATTAAAACTGTTAACGAGTTCAGATTAATTCTTCAACACAAGCAGTTAACACAAATTAAAATCATAATTAACCATGAAAGAGCATCTCATTCAATTTCAATCTTGTTCAAACTTAAACAAAAAAACCCATAACAATTAAACAGAAACATCAAAAAAAAAAAAAAAAAAAACTTCATCATATCTTCAACCACCGAAACCATAGAGGGTTCTTCCTTGTCTCTTAAGAGCATAAACAACATCCATAGCAGTCACAGTTTTCCTCCTCGCATGCTCAGTGTAAGTAACAGCATCCCTTATCACATTCTCCAAGAAGATCTTCAACACACCTCTTGTTTCCTCATAGATCAAACCGCTGATTCTTTTCACACCTCCTCTTCTCGCCAATCGACGAATTGCTGGCTTTGTGATTCCTTGAATGTTGTCACGGAGAACCTTGCGATGTCTCTTTGCACCTCCCTTTCCTAATCCTTTACCTCCCTTTCCACGACCAGACATTTTTGAAAGAAAATTTGAGAAATTGAAGAATTTGGGAAATTAGGGTTTGAGGAGATTTGAATGTGTGAAAGTGAAGAGTGAGTTTGGGTATTTATAGGTATGAGAGAGAGATTCAGCGGAGGAAGTAGAAGAGGGAATTGTGTTTTGAGTTTTGATTCTCCGCTGTTGGATTTAAATTAATCGACGGTAGATATTGTCGATCCGTGCGTAGTTGTGTAAAGATCTGTTGACCGTTGATAAAACTATTTGAACGGTTGGATTTTGTTTTTATAGAGGATGTGCGGATCGGTACCTTACTTGTTGTGATGCTTTTACTTTTGTGATTTTTAACTTTATTCCTTTTTGGTTTTGGTCAGTCCAATATTATTATTTATTCCCAATTAACTCAACATCCATATTTTATTAAACTAAATTTAATTACTATATTTTGTAAGTGTATAATTATTTCATGCATTCAACAATATATATGTTACCATATTAATTAATATAAATATGGAAATACGTTAATTGTCATATTCATTAATTGATGTGACAATACATTATTAGATGTATGTGTAAAATAATTATACGCTGACATAATATACTAATTAAACTCTGTTACATATGCACTTTGGTTTGTTTGTTCATGGTTGAAAAAAAAATCGAGGAATATATAGAGGTTACAAATATAGATTTTAATGTTTGTTACAAAGTTAAACAATTAACTCCTAAAATTAAAATATTTTCAAAAATTATAACTCTAACTTATCCATGATTTTATCTTCAACTAAGTGGTTGGAAATAAAAGGTTCTAACTTCTAATGAAGATCTTGTCAAAAAAAAAAAAAAACTTCTAATGAAGATAGGAATAAAATTGAAGTAATTACTCATATACCATAGACTATTTTTAACTAAATACATTTTGTCTAAAAAAAGGTCAGGAATAAGAGCATACACATTCATACCATCCAACTCAGTAGTTTTAAATGGACCCCTTTTAATTTATTTATTTTTATCATAATTCACATTTTTCAATTATTTAAAAAAGTAGATTACATTACTTTTTTAAATAACATATTACATGGGTCCTACTAAACCTGCACTAATCCATCAAAACCCCCCAAAAAAAATGTGTTGTTTTAAATTCTATGTATTATTTTAATCAAACTCAAATAAAAAGCACCATGATTGTGGAGAGGGACGATGGAAAACGCAATGCCAAGTAGCTTAATGTCAATTATCCATGGAAATCTAACATAGTGGCTCTCATAACATTGTACTATTAGACTCATAACATTGTGAACATGTTTATGCGAATTTGTTGCTTAATGAAATCACACATTGTACTTCTCATTACATTTGTCCTGTTCCACATGAGCGAGTCATCCCTAAACCATCAACCTGTACATGCAAACTGGTAATAGTGGTAAGACCGTCACATATATTTCTACACTAGTCATCCTAGATGACTCCATATCGAGCACCATCATATGTATGTGTCAAGTTTTTCACACATACATGGTGTGTATTTCACATTATTTCTCAAAGTATATATAACATAATAATTCTCACTTTTTCCAACCAAAAAAAAAAAAAAAACAAGTTCTCACATCATTCAACTAAGAGACATGACCAACATTTCAGGTCAATCAGTTTCATTATGAATACAATAATCAGAGGTAGGAGGTGAGCACGATAATCACATAGTTCATATACTCGTGGGACAATTAAAAACTATTTGAAGTGGAATAATTTCCGGGCAGAATAATAAAATAAAATAAAAACTGTTTTTGTCCGGAAACAAGCATCCGGACGACACAATTTTTTCGCCAAATGTGTACTTCCAAAAGGGAGGAAAAAGAGGGAATATGGGAATCAATAGGCCCAAAGTTTACTTACTACGTGTTTGGTTGAGCGTTTGGTAGCCATAGTCGTACATCGACGTACCTTTTTGCCGTGAAAACAAGAAACTAATATCAGTAGCTTTTGAAAAAACGCACATTTATTGTCTCTTGAACGCATAAGCAAACAGAGGCTTAGAGAGGATCCACAATTCCCAGGGTGAAAAAACAACATACCAAGAGAAACCAATTAACGTTCAATAGACTTTGTGTAACTGAGTCACATATAAGTGCTGGGCAGAATAATGGGAAGCAGCAAATATGCAATGTTATCATCTATTGATGATCCTCCATATTTCTTTATTTCATTCTCTGTTATTTCTTTCATAGCTGCAATTTGTCTTCTAGTTTATAAATCGGAAGTGGAAACTTCTTGCACTTCAACTCAGTAACAAGCAGTTGTGAATTCTCTGCTTCATATGATTGTTTACATTGCACACAATGTTTGAATCCTCATACTTCAAATTGAAAATAAAATTAACCAAATAAAATTAAAAGGGCTTAACTATGTTAAATCCCTATAAAGTGTGTTTTCTTTTCTCTAATACTTAACCAACAGTGATGAAAATTTGGAGAGAACATTGGTCTCTGAATATTCAACTAAAGTCACAAGCTACCTATTTTACAATGAAAGCAGAAGCAAAGATATCTTCCAAGTACTTCTCAGGAAATGATGTACCTTTGAAGCCGGTCAGATTTAGCAATCTAGAAGTCTTGCTGCCAAACAAGTTATACATAACTATCTTCGTAGTTGCCTCTGCAAAAGCAAATACCAGCTGCATGAAAACTACTACATTCGAAAGAATATATACATGTATTTATGTGCATGTATGATAGACCAAACATTTTTGTCTTACATCATTTAAAAATTAATTATATATTGAACTTTTATCTTTGATGTGAAAAATGAGTAGTCCGGTGAAAATGTATCTATAGCTTTGCAGAAATCGCATCTCATAACAAAGTATAATTGAATAGTTAAATAACTTCACAATCATAATTTATCATTTTCTACAAAGAACGCATTTTGACAAGACAAGATAGTCAAATATGATTGAACATCTGTGTAAAACATGTTTAGACTATTGACGTATAGTTAATAAACTCGAACAAAAAGTACATAGCAAATAAGTAAATGGTTAATTTTTTTAGTACAGGAAACATTTCTTAAAGAGTATATCAAACAAACATACTCTTGGGGCATTGTGGGCAACTTGTGGCCGTCTATCTGAAACTCGCTCTTGGTCTGGGATCAAATCATCACTATCATGCTTGTAAAATGCTTGTAAAGCTCTCCCAATAAATGGGCGAACAATATTCACTTCCATTGCAGATAAATTTTTAATCTGCAATATACCAAGAATTATGATGTAAATTGTCAGCAGAGAAATGAATAGATATGTAACAGGACGAGCGGCCTGTATTTTCCAGCCAGATTTTCACCCCGTCACACGCCAAAACACTCTAAAATGGTGGGATGCATATGCATCCAATTCAAAATCCAAGTATAAAAAAAAGTGTAAGAGAAACAGCATCCCATATGTCCACTTTATTTAAAACATTTTATTATGTTGGGATAATTACAAACCTCTCCAAATAGAAACCTGATAGAAACCAACTAGTATTATCAAGAAATTAGGGAAGATCCCTGTTCACAAAATGATTCCTAGAGTATTCAACAGATCCTCAGTCTCCCAATGCAAAAAGGCCACAAGACTATACAAATGACACAATAGATCACTCTCTAAGGCTCCCTTCTTTTTTATAGGCAACATACCTTATTTCCTAATTACCCAACTAACTTTAACAATAACAAACAATTAACAAATTAACCTCTTAACAAACTGATGTTGCTCGAAACTAGGATAGCCATAAAGGGAATTATTCACCCCTGAAACTACTGATGAGAAAAATGACATGTTTACACAAAGGAGAACTATCTCCTCTAACAGTAAAATTCCAGTCAAAGTGCAATCTAAAAGTCTGCCTTAACCTAGTCACAAGAGATAACAAAATATAAACTAACCCTAACATGAATAAAACTATACAAACATAAATAACTGCATTCACATAGGCTATACAAACTAAGTCCTTAAATACAACATTAAACCCTATGTTGATATTTTCCCTTTTCTCTATAATAGACCTTTAAAGTCTTCTCTGCAGGAAGAGTTTCAGTACCTTGTCTAACACAAGCAGTAACTGACTTGTCAATACTCCCCCTTAACCTGTCATCTTGTCCTCAAGATGAAAAGAAAATAGCCTCTTGAGATCATTTTCCCAGGTCCCACTGTTTAAAGCCCAACAGTGGAACTGTTATAGTTGTATGTTGCTGTCTACCAGGATCCCACCGTTCCACCTATTCAATTCCTCTAGAAAAAAACAACATCTCTTGATTCTTGATCGCAACCAGATCTATGTTACCCTCATTGTCGTCTTCAAAAAAAAAAAAAAAAAATGTTACACTCATTGTCTTTCATTTCCTCCACCCTAACTAATTCAGCATTTTTTTCTCTCTGTTTTGTTTTCTCTATAATCTGTTCCCTTTTCCTCCCAAAGAATATGGTTCCTGATTTCAGACCTTCATCATTCTTTTTGTTTTCTGGTTTCATAGAAATACCCATCACTCCGGTGTTTCTATCCTAGAAAACGTTGGTCATTCAAGCTGTTGAGCCATAACTCTAACTAACAATAACAATAACAAATAATGAACACATTAACCTCTTAACTGACAGAAACTGGCCTATCAAATGCAAACTTTGGCATCAACTCTGTCTCTATCACACAATGACACTTTTTTTAGAGATAAATTGTCTTGAGGCTAGCATTCAGTTTAAGTTGTCCTAATATATGAAAGAGATGCATAAAACTATAAGATTCTAAATCTAAATCTATACTGGATGCAGAGGATATTGATTATTGGGCTAAGCTAATTACCAAACTTTTATGTTCATTGCACCTCTTGTTTTCTCCTATTTAATTACAGCGGAACTTTCTTTAAAATAATTTGGTAGCAGGACCATAAATGAGACGAGACAATTCAACTACAGGAACTTTCTTTAAAATAATTTGGTAGCAGGAGCATAAATGAGACGAGACAATTCAACGAGACAATTCAACTACAGAACCTAAAGCTACCTCTTCCAGTTTGAAATTTTAAATGCAACTGAAAATGAAATACACAACACTGATAGAATTAAATCCTTATATATATAAACTTCAAATCAGAGCTGCAATCCAGACATTCACAACCATTAAATCGCCAAAAAGATTCGAAAAATTACCTTCACAGCAAATGTACGACCATCGAATGCCTCCAAGTCAGTTTCAACTTTATGAAACCTTACATCTCTGATGTCCTCAATTAGAGATCTCACCTTCACAAGAGAAATAAACTAAGCATCAGAAGAAAATCCTGCAGCATATTTCTGGAAAGTCAAACTCTTTGAACTCACCATGTATGCATCAGGAATGTTGTCACGTGCACTAAAAATAAAAAATAAAAGATATTAGTTGATATAGTTAAATAATATATTGAGTAAAAAACAAAAAACAGAGTAAGATATCATATTTTTCTAAACTTACTGGTCAAAAAGAAGTCTTGAAATTTCTACATAATGAAATGGCAAATGCTCGGACATCTCTTGGGAGTTTCGCTCTGCTTCCAACACTTCTGTCAACTTATCTAGTCACAAACAAATATTATGGAGAAATTATAAGTCTCTACTTCCTGTTATTACTTAAACCAACAAATTCTAAACTGGAATAAGATCAAAGCATCAAAGTACTGCTTTCCACATGTCCACCACCGAAAGGACAGAGAAGTTTAAAAGAACCAGTGGATTAATAGTCATAAGCAAAAACGAGCAATATAAAAACAATTAGTTTTAAACATTGAACAAAATATAGTTGAGAATACCTAAGACCAAATCAGAATCAAAACACAAGCTAGTGTTATCAATTGCAAAAAATAGCGGTTTGTTCAAATTCAGCCACACCATTTGACCACACTTTGTACTAAATCGCACAATGAAAAATAATAGTAGTTTGTTAAAATTCCACTATACTACAGCCGCTATTTAACAATAATGCCACAAGCTTGCATTGCAGTCGATTGACACAGTAAAAAATACAACAAAAAATAACATCAAAGTTGATGGAACAAAATTGTAAATCATAAACACATTCTTCAAATTTCCCTTGTCTATCTCTCTTTCTCCTTTATTCTCACCTTGTCCACCAACTAAAACATTGCCATTGTTAGATTACGGAAAATCAACCATATCTATACGCAATTTTCCACCGCATTAAAGATCATGACGCAACAACAACCGCAATTGAAAACCTATGAAGCACGGATACGGACATCGGACACCACACGGACACTGACACCGCTAATAATTAAAGAAAATCGTATAATTCAGTGTAATCATATGTGTCGGTGTCGGACATGCCGCGACACGCCTAATCTGAGGAGTGGCTGTGCTTCATAGTTGAAAATCTTTTTGAGGATAAAAGAAATAAGAAAGCTGCTTACCAACAGTCATCCACTGGGGAGGGACAATGGAGCACTTGCCTCTCTTCCTGAGAGCAATTGCCAACCAAAGTGGTACTTGAGTAACAATCTGTGGTGTAAATGGACCAAAATCTCCCTGCCATTGTTATAAATATATTGTAAATATGTATCTAAAAAAGGAACAAATGTTGAGATATGAGTTACTGCTTACAGAGATGAGACAAAGAGGATCCATTTTGAGATTAGGCACTATGTCGACAATCTCGTCCTCAGCAATGAACTCAAGCTAAAATTGACAAACAAAACAAAATATTAATATATTAATAATCTCAAACAATGTGAATAACATTAGTCCAATTTGAAAATTATCATCTATCATACATACATACATACATACATACATACATACCTCCTCTGCTGAAAAGAGTGAGAGTTCATGGTTTGATTGCCCAGCCATCTCTTCTCTTTCAACTTTGAACTCAACAAAGAAAATGAGAAACACAATTAGAGAAAATTACGTAATTCAATGTAATAACATGTGTCGGTATCGTGTTGGTATCAGATATAATAAGTGTCAGACAACTTCAATCAGAAACTAGGGCACTGTATAAGGGTGAAAAGAAATTTAAAAAAAAAAAAAACGGAATGCATACCTTGACAATGAAATGGAAGAAGAACGATCTCAGATTCGGAACAATTTTGGGTGTTTTGGCTTTCAACTATTTTGGGATTTTTAGTGGGAAAAAGAAAGAGGAAAGGAAATCAAATATCGACAAAAAAAAAGGGAAAAAAATTAATGAAATTTTTTTGGGTTAATTAAAAAATGGTCCTCTTTTCTTAAAAAAATAAATAAATAAAGGAAAGACAATGGTCTATACAAATTTTTGGTTTGACATTTTTTGTTGGCTTAATTGTATTTTTTTTGTCCCATTATTTTCACCATTTTGCAGTTTGCAAATTTTCGTCCCTAAAAAAAATCTAATAATTATGGTCTCTCCATCATATTTTTTTTAACTTGAAATTTGTGTTAAGATATGTTTTAAATGATGTGGTACATGATTTAAAGATGAAAAAGATCAACATCAATGAAATTGTAAGAAAAATCCCTTAGAAATTTCATTTAAAATGTGTCATATCACCTTGTTTTAGACCAAATATTTTGTGTCCTCGTGAGCTTAGCTCAGTTGGTTGGGACAATGCATAAAATATGCAAGGTCCGAGGTTCAAACCCCGACCACTACCAAAAAAAAAAGACCAAATATTTTGTGGAGACCAAACCCCCAATTAAGTCTTCTTTTTTTGTTTTAGAGTTTTTTTTATGGGTTGTTAAAAATTGATAAATCCTTTTTTTAGAAGATTTCATAAATACTTATAATATATGATTATTCATTTTGACTTATAAATTTGCTAATATAAACAATCTAGCATCAAAGCTAAGTTGAAATTTCTTCCCCTGGTTGACATCAATGAAGGTGTCAACCAGAGAAACCACCACCTATCTTACACTAATCTCTTAAAAAAAAAAAAAAAAAAACTATCTTAGACCAGAATATGGTGAGTGGTGACAACTTTAGGCGTGTGATAAAACAAAGATGAGGGGCAGAGAAAAGTGAAGAGACGGGAGATATTTTAATTTTAAATTAAATATATGTTTGATTCAGGAGAGGATGTGTGAAATTTTAATTAAATATATGTTTGCCTATGCAAAAAATTTCCAAATAACCGCTGAACTATATTATAATTGTCTACATTAGTAGAGGATACCATCATCATATACATTCGATAAGTTGAAAATCAAAGCATGCATGCATATCAACCAAAGAATGAGTTTGCATCCACATATTATTCTAATCTGCTTGCCTCAAATTGCAGCCAAGGTGGTATTTGCTAAATCTTCAATATTTCATTACAATGCATCTGTTAACCAAAAGATGTATCCACTAAAAGACATGTTGAAGGATCAATCATCGGTGCCAAAGTACCGATCACCAAATTCACCCAACCCAGGGATAACACGAAACTCATCATTTAATGCAACATCAATCTCAGATGTGACAATCTTCAATGATGGAAACCTTTTACATACACAATGGATTCCCTCAGGAGCCTGGAAACATAAGGATTCACACAGTCAGTGTGAGATAATAGTCCAAATAACCATTATTGTATGTGCAAAGAAAAGCATCAAAATTTACTCACAGAAATGAGATTCAGGAATATAATGTGGGATTCTGGTACTCCTTTTTGAATGAGTAATTCAATTGCTTGGTTGGCCGAGTTACCTGCAGCAGAATTATTGATATTAATTATGTATCCATCATCAGTCAGAAAAACAGATTAAGTAACCATAAGTTGAGAATGATTTAAACAAATCATCAGTGTGAAATATCTACCTACTTTTGCCAATGACTAATCTAACTACGTGATTATTCAAATAAACAATATCAAAGTAATAATTAAAAGTGCAAGTTAGTGGTCACTGCTTTCAGCTTTTACGCGCTCCTTAGGAGGTGCTATCTAGCTAATGCAAATTGCCAAATAAATTGAACGATATTTTTATCATCCCCTCTCACATCACCCAATGACTAGAATATAGCATTCCACGTTCACAAATATCATTCAAAACAGTAACATAATTAGCAAGCTACCCTTTTGTAACAAACAACTACTAACTATTTCTCCCAGGCAGCTGGCTACTAACAACTACTCTGGACTTCGACAAGCAAAAACATACCTAAATTTGTTAGACTCTAATACAAGTAAATGTCAACCATTCTATCCACATTTAATGTTATTATTCCAAAAATATCCTCAGATTAGTTCTTTAATGTTGTGAGGAGGTGGCTATTATAATTAGGGGGAGGTTAGTATATGTATTTTTTTACATGAAATCAAGTGCTACCATGGCAGAAAGCAAAAAATCCTCCATTTTAAGCTTCCATATCCGCCATGAAGCGCCATGGCGGTTGCCAAAAAATCCGCCATGGCCGATATTTGACTACACAGCATGAAATCAAGATAATGAATTGCACTTAACTACCATCCTTAATAAGTGTGAAAATAGGTTTCTTTCTCGTGGACTAAAAAAAAATGCAAACAAAAGTGTGCGCATTATTTGCTGACGATCAAGTTTTCAGCAAATAAAACCTATCAAAATGTGACACAGTAAGATACAGTGAAACAATAAATAGTGGAAGGACATTTCAACATTTCTAATCTTCACCTGTAGCAAGCACAGGGTCAAGAAGCAAGACATGCCGTTCCGAGATATCCTTGGGAAGCTTCTCATATATAAGCTGCTCAGAGAAGCAAAGAGTTTACCGTTAAATACAAACTACCATAGGAAACCAATTCATGAGGACTACTCTAGGCAGCTTCATGGATTTCAAATGATTTACTTGCCTGTTTTCCATTA
Organism: Medicago sativa; assembly: GCF_051527215.1. Classification (NCBI taxonomy): domain Eukaryota; kingdom Viridiplantae; phylum Streptophyta; class Magnoliopsida; order Fabales; family Fabaceae; genus Medicago; species Medicago sativa. The sequence continues at coordinate 29,592,220 of NC_140755.1, read as the reverse complement.
TCTCCATCCCGGTGAATCAGAATTTTTCCAATCTTAATGCCTTTACAACATGCACGAAGTGCATTTTCCATGCTCTCACCACTATATTATAAAAACAACGAAAAAAATTCAGCCAATTGGAAACAGCTACGATAGAATATGGAAGTGAATAAGGTTTGGTTTAAGGATTCAATATTCTAGATGGTAAACACATCCACAGCAAGAAACTGTGATCGTAACAAAGGAACTGGTCTTATTAGTTGAATTGTTTCATTTTGGTAGAAGAAACCTATCATTTGGACTGGACCTACGAAAATAAATACCTGGTTCAAAGCTTAGCTCACCTTCGAATAATTGAAACACCACATAATTTCTTGCAGAAATCAACACCAGTATAGACAGATCCTGTAATATGAACCTCATTTCAGTTAATTAGTGGTGTCAACATGAACCAGTTTCTGTATCCTACTGTTGCTTCTTAGCCATACATGTTCCTGTGCACAAAGCACAAATATTGTTCCCCGCACAAGAGAAGACAATATGATGAACATAAAGGTTAAAGAACTGCAAGAACCGAGTACAAGGAGAGATGATTACCTGTTGGAGTGACAACTTGCTTTTCTGTGAAAGGCAGATGACCTAGACCATGCTCAACAACCTGATGCCGAAGATCAGCAAAGGTTATATCTTCAAGTACTAAAACCCTTTCAAAAAAAAAATGTTCAACCGAACTATGAAGCATACAGTACCAGGCGAATAAGTCGATCAGAATAAAATACAAAATCATGCTTTGATATTTCTTTGTCACGAATCAAAGTATGCATCCCCCTTATCTGAAATATAAACATAAGCAATAAAGGAACAGGTGCAGATGAAACAAATCATTACAACAGTTTGTAGCCAGTGAACTTAGAGTTGCAAGAATTACCAATGCACAAAAAACCCAAGTTCCTTTCTTTCTAGAAAGGATATTCCACCCTCGATAATGCAGCTTATGGATTTTTCTCGTTTAATTATTCTAATGATGACAGGTCATGGCCTTGAAAGTTGAAACATGTTTTTAGTTTCTAGTTTCTAACAAGAACTTTATTGTATGTCCAAATTTTATTTTCCAAGAGAACTTTAAGGAAAAGAAAATTTAAAATGTTCTTACAATGACTATAATTCTTTTAATGAATAATATTTGTATAAGTCGATACTAGGTTATGCGCTTCAACACTCTCAGAAGTTGGTTTCATCTCACTTCTCTGTAAGCACCTATAAACTTATGACTGTTTTTTCAATAGTTAGGTACTAAATACGAAACTAGCTTGATAAGCTCCCATAAGCTAAAAGCTAAAAGAATTGCTCTATGGGCCCCTCGATTTTGCTCAAAAGCCCCTCGATTTATCGGATCATAACTTCCAATCGGCTTTTTTTTCCATTGGATCGTAACTTCCGATCGGCTTATTTCAGGGGTTGAGCAATCCAAGGGTCGCATAGAGCAACCTCCAAAAGCTAACCTAAGCCAATAAAATCAACCAATCTCTTATAAGAAATACTACTCTTTTTGTCATAAATCGTAATAGAACAAGTACTTCTCTTAAATTGAAATAAAAATCCAATATGTTTGGGTGAGTAGCAAAACTCAGGATCTTCTATAAATTTGCAACTATTCAAAATGGAAAATAAAATAAAAATTGACAAATTATGTCAAGGATACCTGGAATGTAGATTGAATAACATAAACATTTGGATATATTTTGCATAGATCATGTTGACCAAGCTTGGTGCGGATGTGTTGCGTAATCAAATCGATGGCAACATGATTATCACCTCCACGAGGAATGATCACATCAGCATATTTCTTTGATGGTAGAACAAAGTCATCAAAAGCAGGCTTAACAAACTTCGCATACTACAAAAGTCAACATTACATGCAGTTAGGAACAACCATGCAACGCGATTGATCACATCTCATAAGGAATATAAAATTCTGTGTATATTTACATGTCAAGATTTCTCAAAAATATAAATTTTGTATGAAGGAGTTGTAAATACTATCCTAACTGTTGCAAAACCATGGTTCCTAATTAAATTGCCGGACTTACCATTTCAAGAACAGAGTTTATGTCTCTGCCCCTTTCCACTGTGTCACGTCTAATTCTACGAGCAAGCCTCACATCAGCATCTGTATGCAATTAACGACCAAATATATTATTAAACAGAGAGAGGAAGGGTGGGGTAGCTTCCAATATTGCATAAAATAAAATAAAATAAAATAATAGCAACTTCTTGTGAATGGGTCTTCAATTGAAGACCACCAGCTAATCAAAGAATTTACCACAAAATGACAGGGGGGATAAGGAGGCGAATATAGGGAGCACATGGAGAAAAAAGTTTACTAAACCCTTATATCATGCACTGACCATATATCAGGTAAGTTGCAGTTCGTAGAACTAAGTTACCTGTGAGAATGTACAAAGGTAGTATAGATCTAAATATATCAGTGGAATGCCTACAGTTAGAAAATTCAGTTTAAAAATATAATACTTATACAAGATGCCCTACTCATTCAATTCTTATGATATTCGAAAAACTATGACACTAATTAGCGTCCCTGTGGTTCATCCATGGCTTCAGTTCTACAGCAATTTGTTGTGCATTTACTGTTTCTAGGAGTTCATTTTTTCACATTCTTAACAAACGATTCATATATATTTCCAAATATTTAATTTTACCCAGTACTTACACAAATGCAACACAAAGTGGGGCAATGGGAAGAGGCAGAAAATGTTTCCAAATAATTATTAATGATAGCATATCACTTTGCTGTATTTGTAGACTACTAAAATAACTTACACATGACATGACACATCATTGGAGGGGGACGTATGAAAATAAAAAATATAACAAACCTGTGTCAACAAATATCTTCATGTTCATCAGATCACGGACATCTTGATCATGGAATACAAGAATTCCCTCCAATATAATGACATCAGAGGCATTGACCTGGGCATAGACAACAAATGTCAATTACTATCCAGAAAGAACCAGAAAAACCTTCCAATAGGAAAAGGAAAAATAATGGTGCATATGAAAACCATCTACTCCAAAATTGCTGAAGTATCAGTGTCAAACTCATATCCGATATGTTATCCTAGATACATATCCTCCAAATTGTTCAACATTTTAACAAAAATATTGACTGATACATTTGAGATACCATTTCTGACACTGAAGTAACATCAACATCTATAGCTTTTTGTACAACTTTGTTCTTCACCCAGTGGATGATTGGTTTGGGACGTATGCCCTTCCAACCTTCTGGTACTGGGATCGCAACCAGTGTTCAGGAAATATCACAATACTCCTTTATTCATTATTTAATGATATCATATAAGAAAGGTGGACATGGCTGCGACATACTAGCGAAGATGAACATGATCTATTTGATGACGGCAGTGACTGACTTCTTAAATCGATGGGGTTGTCTCTTGGCTAATTAGAAGCTTTACTTTTTAAGTTGATGAGTGATGACAATGATACAATTTACAAAGCCCTGTTTAAATAGGACTACTTTTTTTTTTTTTTTTCTTCTGTAAAATTGGACATTGGTTTGTGATAAAAAATAATTTTTGATATGGACAAATAAAAACACGCGTTGTTTCTTTTTTATTACACAAATATCTTTCGGTAAATTGTTATCACCGTCAACATGTTTACATATAAAGCTATATGTTAATTAAAATATCAATGTATCTTGGCAAATATGATGCATTTATGTAAAATAGGTATATTTATCATAAATTATAAATTTGTGATAACGTATATAGGTTTGTATCTTGGTTTTTACGAATTTCCTGATCCCCATACTCATGTTACATAGTATTTGTGCCATATCAAGTATCCAGGACTCATAGACAGAAACTAAGTGATGCATTTCATTGCCCATAGGACAGAGATTTCAATAGGTGCAACATGTAATACTTCCAATATGTGAGCCTCATAAAACAAATTAAGTTTTGTCCTCTCTTTGTGTGCAATGAAGTAATTCTAAACAGGAAACAGCTTATCCCAATGTTTATCCTTTTCAATGTGGAAAAGGATTTTTGGTGTCCATGGTGAAGCTTGGCCTTGTCCATGGAAAACCAACACGACTGCTAATGAGACTCAATCACATTTAACCGCGATTCTCCACCAAATCAAGTATCATGACGTGAATGTTACCACAGCATCGATTTAAAACTTTAGTCCCATTTTACCATCTAAAGATGTTTCTTCTTTTCCACGGACATTTACTTAGTTTAGTCGATAATAATTAATAGAGGACCAAAAAGTGGCAGTGTCGGTATAGACAGAGATACATAGTCCACACTGCATACCTGACGAAAACTATCAGAAGAGCGTTGGTGCTTCTTGAAGTCGTAAATGGGAATTTTGACTCTTTGGCCACTGATGAGCTTCTTCATACACTCTAGCAGTTGCTCCGTGTCGAAAGCATCTACAACAAACAAACAAAGAAGGAACTTCATTCAAGGGACTGGTAACGTATATTAGTTTTCCACCGGCATCCAATAAAAAATCACTACTTCGCTACTTCATACAATCAATTTCAAAATACATTTATAAGAATAATATGACGTGGCAAAATAATGACCTAAAATATGTTTACACCAACAATGTATGAACTTCATGTTATGTAACAAGTGTCATGTCCCAACACTTTCAACTCTAGAGTAAACTGTCATTTTGATCGCTAATTGTGTAAGATGATGTCACTATGCTCGTTGAACATATTCATGTTATGTAACGGGGACTCAATTTTTCTTCCTCCAATGGAGGGTTCTTAATGGGGAGTGGTCCTTGTTAAGTAAGGACCCCCCATTGGAGATGCTCTTAGTAATTCCACAGGCAAAATTGACTAACGAAAAACACATGAGGACCAAACTAATCAATGGAAAACACATACGAAGGCCAAACTGACTAATAAAAGACACATTCCAGTGTGTTTTTTCTAGGAATACTATTTGGTACAAATAAACCTCATCATGGAATACACTAATAAATGCATGGTATACTTTTAAAGGGTGAAGCAGTGTGTAATTCGGGATTGAGCGGACATCATGGAAGGTATGAGTGCTAAGGAACCAATCAAATATGGCCATCTCATTTCATTAAAATCGTTTTTAGCGACAACCAGCATTTTCAGCGAGCAACTATAGTGACACTATCAAACACATTCAAGAACTAAAATATTTATTCACTCTAAACTCTAACCCAACATGATTGATAAATCAATTAAATGAATTACCAGGATGATCAAAATTGTACTCATGAACATGTTCCAACTCTTCCGGTTTCAACCCGCGATAAAACGAATCCTACACAATAAAAAATAAAAAAAAAAATTAATAATAATAATAATAACAACAACAACAACTTTACAATTCAAAATAACTTTACACTGATACTGGATAAGAATACATCGTTAGATGCATGTTTAAAATAATTTTACACCGACAATATATAGAAATTAAACTGCAAAAACTATATTATTATTCATTGAAGGGAAACAATTCAAAATATTTTTACACCGGCAGTTTGTAGAAATGCATCATCGGATACATGTGTAAAATAACTTTGCACTGACAGTGTATAAAAAATTAAATTAAACTGTAAAAACTACATCATTCATTGAAGGAAAAACAGTTTAAAATATTTTTACACCGGCAGTTTATAGAAATACATCATTGGATACATGTGTAAAATAACTTGACACCGACAGTGTATAGGAGAAATTAAACTGAAAAAACTATATCTTAAAATGTAGTGTAATGTAGGTTAGGTACCTGATTGACAAGGACAACACGATGATCATGAAGCTGTTGAATGATCATATCACAAACAGTGGTTTTTCCAGAAGCAGTTCCACCGGAAACACCTGCACCATCACCGTAGCAGATTATTATTAATTTTCATTCAAAAATATTCAAATTCAAGAGATAGAGAAAGAGAGAAAGAGAGAGAAACCAATAACAAAGGGTTGATTGAGAAGAGAATCTTTGGTGAGGATTGAATTGATAGAGAGAGAAGATTTTGGGGAAGATGAGAGTCGTCCGCCGTCGAGACGGAGGCCGGAGAAGTGGGGCCCAGATGCTGCTTCCATTGCGTAGTCGATCGAATTTGTTTCGTCCGGCATCGTTGTTTGTCTCGGTCTACTCACTATGGTTGAGTCAAAATGTTAATGTAAAATGAAAAAAATAAATAATATTTGAGGATCGTTTAATAGCTTTGGAGATGAATGATCTCATCTATATATACATGTATTCTAAACTACACTTTGCTTATGTGTCACCTCACCAATTTTCCCTTTTCTAACTAATTTTCTAAGCATTCACCATGTGGCTCTCTCTTTTCTAGGCACTCAATTTTTTTAAGGCTAATGAGTTACAATTTGTTGGATTGATACATATTCGTAACAGCTCCACCGTTCTAATTATTGTCTAAATTTCTACAACTATAAATTTGGATTCATATTCTATCACTATATCCTACTATCTATCTATCTATCTATCTATCTATCTATACTATATTGTAATCTTTCTTTTTATTTTCTATTTTCTAATGTAAGCTTTGGTTTTTCTTCAGCAAGCATTGTGATAACATGACACCTCTAAAAAAAACTTGATTTGTTTATTAAGCTTGAGTCATCCTTAAGCTATAATTGTGTTGTTGTGACGTCTCTTTTCTTGATTCATACACTCTTAGTTTCTATCTAATCCAATTTGTACAAAAACTTCCCAACCTTACCTATTCAATTGCTTCATTTTTCAGCTTCCATACATTTGTGAGATAACAAATGTCAATGTTATCATGTAGCAACTGCTTCACATTTGTTGAAATAAAATCCGTTCATACCAAACATTAATATTTACACTACTTATGTATCAAAAATGTATTTGCTTCAGTTTTTTTTGGGTGACCGAAAATATGCATATCACGTGCATCAATCACTTCCAAGTATAAGTCTCATTTGTATTGCAACTTGATGTTGTACTTTTTTAAGTTCATGTTTCTTTTAGGATTCCGCTACTATATATGATGAAGAAAAATTCCATTAATTTAACTCTCTACCATTTCAAAGGAATGAGTAAGTTTGGTACAATTTTAAAACCCATATGTTGTTGATAGTGTTCATTCAGATTGTTTATAGCACAATTTATTTATTTCTAATTCAAGTATTATGTTTGGTCTTCATATATTTATTTACACCATGTAGAGGAATAAAATAAAAAAATGATCAATTGTCTCATAAAAACAATCTTGGTATATCTAAAAAAAACAAAAACCGATACATTAATATACTTCAACTTTAGGAAGTTTGAAAACTTTTTCTTTCTGAACATTTTTCTAACTATAGAGGAAGATATATTGATTATAGAAATTCCCTTTGTATTCATGATTGAAACCTTACGTTTTCAAAGAAGTTTTAATTACATGCCACTTTCTATGATTTAAAACACCTTTTCAATTTTATTTACATGCCATATTCATGATGAAAAATTTATCAACTGATCAAATTCCAATACAAGAAAATGTATACACTTATCAAATTGTAAAAAAATTTAATGAAAAGTCTGTCTTTACAAACATTAAAATGATTATGTTATCCAAATAAATTCCATTTATTAGATTGGAATCTCTAAAAATGAACGTTTTAATTTTTCCAATAAAATTTTGCCCCATCTTATCTTACATATAATAATATATGCATGATTCTCAGCTCTACTACCATGATCATTTATGCTTTTCTGCTTTGTTAAGATGATGTGGTTCTCTTTTTACTTTCCTTTCCTTTATTTTTTTGTGTTTGAATTTACATTTTTTGTTCATAAATTGGTTGATTTTTTTTTTCTTCTCAAAAAGTAGTTCATATATGCCACATATAGCATATAGATAACACATTTTTGTCTTTGACCAATGCAGTTTTATTTTCAGGTTTTATCCATAACAATATAGAGAGGTGTGATTACTAATATTGTCAATGTTTTATGTGAATGAGGTTTCTCTTAGCCATATGTCTTATGAATTTTTAAGATGTACTTTTATATCTATTAATTCATTTGAATAGTTTTCTTCCTTTTCACAACTATTTGTTGATTTCCTTTTTTATAGTTGAATAAAAAAACAATTCCTCATGATTTATTATTGAAAATCCTTTTACAAATAGTTGACTTTATTTTTGGAAGTGTGATGTATTTTTGAAATTAGTTTATTCATGGTCTTTACATGAAAGTTGTTCTCTCAAATTTAGTTTTGTGTTTAGTTTCTTTTGTGTTTTTTTGGATATTTGGTCATCTCACATTTTCATAGAACGTATTTTAGTTAGGTTTGTTTGTTATCTAACTCATGATGACATTTTTTTAGGAATTATGATTAATATTATAAATATAAATATTTTTTGTTTGATTACGTGAATTAGACAAGGTTGTATATTGCATGGAATTTCATCTCAAATTCGATAAATTGAAGTTTTCTCGATATCATAAGTTACGTTGAATTAGACATGCTTACCCTAATTCCTTAACCCTAATCCTAATTTTTTGGCTCCAAATCGTTCCAGCCGTTAGATTAATCTATGTTGCTTATTTCAAATGATCACCTCTATTTTTTGAACGGCGTACCTTGGAATGGCAAAAATATTAGCCTTCTCACTAACGCGTTCCCTCTTTCCCAAAACAAGTTCAAGCCTTTCTTCTTCTTCCTCTTATCATCATCACCACCTCCAACACTCTCAATTTCTCTCACTAACCGTGCTCTCACCCTCTCTGTCTCTCTCTCTCTCTCTCTCTCTCTCTCTCTCTTACTCAATATGGTTGCTCTCTCTCTCTCTCTCACACTATGTTCTTTCATTGTTCCGACCTGTTCCTGCACCCTGGTCCTCTCAATCTCCAATTCCATCATCCCTATCGTTCTTCCACCTACCCGATCTGGTGACCGTCGTCCTCCTCCACCCCGGTCCTTTCAATCTTCGCTTTGATCCTCCCCTTCATCCTTCCACCGACCAGATCTGATGCATGCTCCGATCCTCCACCACCATAGATTTGTCGACGACGACGGCTTCCAGCAGTGGCGGCGACTGTCATGGCAGACACAGTGAGAGAGAACTATTCACCAAAACTCAAATTCCTATATCAAAGCCGTTCCATGGAGTTGAATCTTCGAGAATGTGTTCAACATTGCAAATATTGGGTGAGTTTTTTTTAATCATTTCCCTTTTTATTTGGAGATATTTGTTTTTATAATATTTGTTGGTTTACACTTCTCTAATTTTGGGTGTTGATTTATCTCTATTCTTCATGGACACCTCTTTAGTTTTAGTCTGGCGCACCTCTTTTTTTTTTTTCAATCAAAAGTATTCATCTCAGTATGAGATGAATCTATTAAAAATCTGTTTCCTTTCATATCAACTAATATATCATTTTCCCTTTTAATTCTATTTATGATTGTTGTATAATCTATAGGTTTGCCTCTTAAATCTACACATAAAGCACATTAACGATGCAAACTTGATTCATCTCTGCTAAGTAATCACTAATATTTGATTTAAACCAACCATAATCCATGGACCTGTAAAAATCATGACCTTCAAATATAATGATAAGAGTAATATGTTAATTACATCAATGTCAGGACTTTTCCAATTGTTAGTAATCTTAATGGTTATTAAACATTAAGAATTTTTACACCTTCTTTTATATTTAGGCTGATGATTGCCACATCAATAATTCTGTTTGGTAAACTCAATATTTGTAAGTCCATAATTAAAAATATTGAGCTCTTCAATTTTTTACCAAATTTTTTTTACCAACTATTATGAATGTTGTAATGTTTGCTTCATAATTTTTTTATTTATGTGATGCTTGCTTTGCAATTTTTTATATATAATAAAATGATTGCTTCACATTTGTAATTAACTAAAATATTGTTTTATGTTATACGTAAAAAACATTGCTAATATAACATGTTTCATTTGGTAATATCTTATTTCGTAAGCAGTTTGATATTAAAAAAAATTGCAATATTCCCAAACAAATATAATTTTTGTCTTTGATGATGCATTTTTAAGTCTGAATGTGAAGAATACAGTTAATTTGCACCTTTGGTATTTAAAACGTCACTTGCATCAATACATGAAAAAATAGAGAACCTAAAATGGCGCGTTTAATTTGGTCGCATAACTCAGCTTAAATTCAATCATCATCAGATATTTAGATTCCAATGCTTTTGTCTGTTGATATTTTAAGTTTTTATACTTTAAACCTTTATCCTATGTTGAGAGTTGTGTGCATTTAAGTTGGAAAAACTCAATGGACAAAAGTAGCATTTTGAGCAACGTGGAATGCACCACTGTTGGTTACCTTGAGAATTGACAATTTAATAGGCTCTTTCCTCACATATAATGGCGTGTATTTCAATAGGCTGGGTTATTTCAATCCGACCCTATCAATTCTCATATATATAGGGTTTCATAGTGAATATATTTACTCTCAACATATTATCAGAACATCAAGTTTCGAGTTTCTGCGATCGTTGCCGGTAGGATCGACATCAAGTTTCTGCGATCGTGATTCACCTTTGGTCTGTGCCAGATTTTATGAAGCCAACTGAAGACAGCACCATGCATATGCTGCTTCTTGACAAAAAGGTACTTTCCATCACTAATATCTGTTGTTTTATACAATTGTCAAACCAATATGTAATTTGTAGTCTTTTTTAATTAGTGGTAGATGTCTTTGTTAGTGTATAAACTGTTTGTAAATGTCTTTTGTATAAGTTTTAGTTTATTCTGAAATGAATGTATGAAATAAATGAAATCCGGGTTTTGATTGAAATAGATAATTTATGGACTCGAGCATCTGATTGTTTTTACATAGTATAACCGTGTATTGGAACTTATGTATTGAGAAAATTTGTGTTTATGCGGAATTTTTCTGGAAATGTTTAATCTTTGCTATATTTGTGTTTACTTTTTAGTTTTGGTTAGGGTTTAGTTTATACTAAATTAAATGTCTGATATAAAAAAATGCTTGATAGTATTAAACTGAATAATTTATATTTGAGAATGATATGATTTTTACATTGTAATAACTGATTGTCCTCCTTGGATATTTAACACATCACCTTCAGTAGGGTATGAAATGAACTGCTTTTATGTGTTTGGTATTGTATTTGGAGTTTTTGTTATGGTTTAGTTTCAAACAAGCTCTCTAATTTTTGAATTTAAAACTACTGTATTTGCTTGCTTTTATAAACGTGTATTTGATTAGTTGCCCTGATGCTTACGCAGCTTTGAAAGATTCAAGCTTCTGTCAAAAAGCACCTGGTGCCTAAGATAACTACTGTATTTGCTTGCTTTTATAAATGTGTATTTGATTAGTTATCCTGATGCTTACGCAGCTTTGAAAGATTCAAGCTTCTGTCAAAAAGCACCTGGTGCCTAAGATCAAAGCAATGGTGGAAGATGGATGTGCTTATGAGGTTGAGAATGCATTGGTAACGCACAATGACCTTAAATACCAATGCACTGCACACCGTTTCAAGCTCAATCTTATTGATAAAACAAAGTTTACCAAGGTTGAAGCTTCGAATATACCTATGAATCAATTCAATTTTGTTGGGTTTAGGAACATTTTGGAATCGGACAGGGAGGATAAACACCTAGGTAAGATGCTGATTGTTTCTATGTGTTAAATATGCTATGTTTCATCAGATTGAGCTATATATTGACTTAGTGAGCTTTTGTTGTGTTTCTAAGATGTAATTGGCCATGTCGTTGAAAGAGACACTTTGAAGGTTAAGGAAGTCAATGGCAAGTGGAGCAAGTTGCTTGACATAACATTGGAGGACGTTGAAGTAATTTACAAAGCACTTTATTTTAATGTTGCTTTTTATTAGTGTTGCAGTCATTCTATTGTAGTTGTCACCATTGTAACCAATTACGTGTAATACAAGAGGTACCACAAGCTTCATACTGTTTGACAAAAATGTGATGAATTATGTTGGAAAAACTGTGCAAGATCTGATAGATGCTCAGGTATAATTAAAATAAAATTAATGACATGTGTCTAAAAATAGATTGATAACAATAATCAGTTTGCATTTTTTTTTTCATTCAGAATAAGCATGGAGGAGATTATCCATCTGAACTTGATGCTTTAATTGGGAAGCAAATGTTGTTCAAGGTTGAGATTACAGACGGAAATTTGGCACATAATTGGCGCAATTATGCTGTGAAGCTCACATATGACAATGCTGATCTAATTAAACAGTTTATTTCCCTATCATAAAATTGTTGTAGTTATTTTGACAGTATTAATTATGATGCAAATCTTGCGTGTTCTACAGTAAGTGATCACTTATACATTTTTCACTTTCATTTTTTCTTTTAGGGTTCTATTGAGGAAATTGAGGCTGAACAGAATGGTGGTGTTAACAGTTTGTTTTTATTTCTATTTAATCTCTATTGTGTGTTTAATCTTGGTTGTAGACAGCTTAATAAGCTTAGCATCTATGTTGAGATTATGCCATGATTTTTAACCCACATACATCTTTTGTCTCTTATTAGAAATAATTAGTGGCCGAAAGGCATTCTGAAACGTTGCCATACGATTGCAGAATTGCATAACAGCTGAAAACTCAAAATGCTCACCTATGTTTGCTATGTTTGTACATCTATGGTTAATTGCCTGCTTATTTATCCAACAATGTTGACATAATTCTTTGTATGATGATTGTGATTCATTTGCTGTATTTTATGCTTAATGTGTTGTTGTATACAGTTCCAATATAATCCTAAACATTTGGCAAGAAATTGCTACTCCGCTTACGTTTCAATCTAATTGCATTTCAGAAATTTACATGTATGTATTATGTTTCAATGTACAATAAAGAATACGGATTTGTATTCGTTCATTTTGATTAAACTTAGAATTAGGTAATTGAATATTTATTAAAACCAACTAACGGATAGAGAAATTACAAGAGTTATTTGAACAATCTTCATAATATATCACACCGGTTATTTTTTATATTTTGCAAGTCATGTTTTGAATTATATTTGACCCGTGCGGCAGCACGGGTAGACGATCTAGTTGTAAAAAAATTTAATGAAAAGTCTGTCTTTACAAACATTAAAATGATTATGTTATCCAAATAAATTCCATTTATTAGATTGGAATCTCTAAAAATGAACGTTTTAATTTTTCCAATAAAATTTTGCCCCATCTTATCTTACATATAATAATATATGCATGATTCTCAGCTCTACTACCATGATCATTTATGCTTTTCTGCTTTGTTAAGATGATGTGGTTCTCTTTTTACTTTCCTTTCCTTTATTTTTTTGTGTTTGAATTTACATTTTTTGTTCATAAATTGGTTGATTTTTTTTTTCTTCTCAAAAAGTAGTTCATATATGCCACATATAGCATATAGATAACACATTTTTGTCTTTGACCAATGCAGTTTTATTTTCAGGTTTTATCCATAACAATATAGAGAGGTGTGATTACTAATATTGTCAATGTTTTATGTGAATGAGGTTTCTCTTAGCCATATGTCTTATGAATTTTTAAGATGTACTTTTATATCTATTAATTCATTTGAATAGTTTTCTTCCTTTTCACAACTATTTGTTGATTTCCTTTTTTATAGTTGAATAAAAAAACAATTCCTCATGATTTATTATTGAAAATCCTTTTACAAATAGTTGACTTTATTTTTGGAAGTGTGATGTATTTTTGAAATTAGTTTATTCATGGTCTTTACATGAAAGTTGTTCTCTCAAATTTAGTTTTGTGTTTAGTTTCTTTTGTGTTTTTTTGGATATTTGGTCATCTCACATTTTCATAGAACGTATTTTAGTTAGGTTTGTTTGTTATCTAACTCATGATGACATTTTTTTAGGAATTATGATTAATATTATAAATATAAATATTTTTTGTTTGATTACGTGAATTAGACAAGGTTGTATATTGCATGGAATTTCATCTCAAATTCGATAAATTGAAGTTTTCTCGATATCATAAGTTACGTTGATTTATGTTTAGAGTAACTTAGTTTGGTAAAGCTTACCATTTGTTTAAAGGCAATCATATGTCTCGCTAAGTCATGTACATGTATTATATTCTACGAGAGTAGTAGAATTTTAAGCAGTTATATGTGTGTGTAACTTTAGTTACTCTTAAGCTAGAATATTGATGATGTGTCACCTCTAAAAAAGCTTCATGCCTCTCTTATTCCATTTCATAAATAACTTAACTTAGTTTGAGTTAAAAAAATTCTCATTTTCATCTCAAAGATAAATTAAAGTTTTCTTGAATCTCAAAAGCTATGTCTATTCATGTGTAAAAGTTGCATTGTACGTATACTATATACTACAGGGTTATGGAATTTGAGCAATTGTTTGATAGAAGTAAATTATCAATTCAGTCTTTGAATTTGTAATATTCGGTCAATTCAATTAAAAAATAGTTGGTCAATTTCCCCCTAATTTTTCACGATAATGTTGATGATTCAATATTTGTTTTGGTAGGGAAAAATTGTGCATATTTCAATAATTAGTTGGGAATAAAGCCAAAATCATTATATGGCAGATAAATAATTATTTATTTTTTAGAGTAAATATTATAAAATAAAAGATTGATTATAGCTTTGGTCTCTATATTTTCAGCCACAAAATTTGCATGTTATATTGACATTCAACAATATTGATCCCGCCTTAATATAATCGACTTGAGTTATTATAGCATTTGTATTATACAACAATATTATCTTTTTCTTAACAAAGTATAATAGACTTGAACTTTTATAGAATTGAAAGAAAAAACCAAATGAAACAATATGTTAATTTGATTATTTGCTATTATTTTTATTTGAAATATTACTAAAAAGCATTCATTATATTTAAGTTAGTGTCTTAGGTTAAACATGTATATATGATCTTTAAAGCATATTAATATTGGACTATGTCTTTGGAATTTTGAAAGCTTTGGATGTCTTTTTTTTTTAAGCTAGAACCATGCTTATATGCCACAAAAAAAAAGCCTCACTCTCTTATAAACTATCTAATTTTAAGTTTGAATTGTTCAACTCATAGAAAACTTTTCACTCTTATTCTATCTAATAATCACCAATATGTAATTAAGCATAAGTTAACAAAAAAATACCACCCTTTATTATTCCATAATGTCTATATATGATTAAATAAACAAGGAAACGTAAACATTAATTGGAAAAAAAAATAGACAAACAAAAATATGAATTGAGAAAAGTGACAAAAAGGTAAATCAAACCGATGACTAAAATAATTTGGACCATTAAAAGTTAGAATAAAATTTCAGAAATGGAGGTTTGATACGAAAGTTCAAAATAAGCTAATTTATCACCATAAGGATAATCTTTTCAATAAATTAAAAGACCTTAAATAAAAAATAGGAACGTAAGAGTAAGTAGTTAGGTCACGTTGCGTAATTTCGAAGAACATATCCCAACTTAAACTTATTGCAACATTTCTAATGAATAATATTGACATCAAGCATGAATGACTCTAACTCTAACAGAAAAGAATGTGAGCATCGAAGATAAAAAATACAAGCAACATATTATTACACCACTATGATACCATAAATATATTTTATTATATGATTGCATTAAGATAAACTATGATATATGTCTTTAAACTTATTAAATATTATAGGATCCACCAAAAACTATATTATTTATCCCTAAAATATTTACATAAATCTATGATATAAATCAATATAAATTCTCATATGTTTTAAACAATACTCCTATTTTTGTATAAATTAAAATTAAAATAATCATATAACTAATATTATAAATCAATAAAATAAATGTGATTATACTTATCACAACTTTTATTTTTTAAGTGCAAAGCTATAATCCAACCCGTGCAACGCACGGGTTATATACTCTAGTTCTCATGTATGATTGGATGATTTCCTACACAGTATGAAATAAATTTATTTTATCAATAAAATACACAATAGTAATATGATTTAATTCAATAAAATAATCAAATTACAACTTCAATGGTCCTACCTTCCCTAAAAAAAAGTGTTCATAGGTCCTATATCAATTAAAAAAAATATCAAAATTGTTAAGTCGGATATCATGATCTAAATCTAAACATTAATTCTTTAATGTGTGTGAGTTTTCAATTGCTATTGTTCTTTTATTTATGTAAAAAAATCAAATCACACCAATTACATGTTGAGATATTTTAAGAATTAAATATAAAATCACATCAATGAATAGGTGTATTTAGTATAGTGTAGATAATTTAGTACTAAAAAAAGAAACATACATCAGTAATAAGAAGGTTTGTGGAGTGTACCACATACATGGCAAAGTTTTGGGGATTGTATGAAGGTTTGAGGTACTTTAGAAGGTTAGGATTTCGATTTGTCAAGGGAGAGGTGGTTCACTTTTGGTGGTGAATATTCTTAATAGTAATAAAAATGGGAGTAACGTGGCTAGAGCATTTGTCGAAAAGATTTGTCGTCTCACTTAGATGGATTGAACGATGATGGTGGAGCGTCACTCTTATTAGGAGACAAATATGTATGTAGATGCATTAGCTGGTCTTAGTTGCTCCTTGCATACAGATACTAGCTTACATATGTGATAGCCTACTCAAATTCGTCATTTGTTAGCAACTAATGTGTTGGGGGATTATGTTCCACGATTGATCTCATTCATTTTCTTTAGTTTGGATTCAAAGTGATAAGCAAGTTTGAAATTCACACAAATGCTAGGAGTTTAAATATGATGAAGATGTTAAGTCTAACAATATCAGTATTGTTAGTTGAACTAGCTTATACAAATATCAATTGATTCCCTCCCACAAATAACAATTGATTACATGTAGTCAGGTTTATATGGTGAATAGATACTCAGAGTTTATAAATACCTTGATTTTAATTTAGTTGTTGGTGTAAAGATTTTGCTTTTTTAATGATATTAAAGAACTCTTTTTTTAAAAGAAAGAAAATAACTACTTTTTTTTTATAAACTGATGAGCCTATCATAGTTTCATCCAAAATATATTGAAATAAAAGTGATATACAAAAAGGAGGGGATCAAACCAAACCCTTAAAGCAAACTAAGAGAGCCTATAGTAGGGGAGACCTAGCCTATTTTTGACAAAGTCTTCTCTAATATTAACAGGGGAGGATGTCTACCAAGTAAAACCATCAACAGTTAATCCTATGTTTGCTAACTCATCAGCACAATGGTTCCCTTCTCTAAATATGTGAGTGATCATACAGTTCAATCCATTCATCAAATGCAGAGAGTTCATCCATATATTCTTTATCTGCCAAGGAACTATATTTGGTGACTTGACTGCCAAGTTAGCCAAATTTGAGTCACTTTTATTCCAGAGGTGAGTCCATCTTCTTTCCACAGCACACTCCACAGCAAAAATCACTCCCATAATCTCAACATAAAAAGCATTTGCAATCCCTAAATCGATTGCAAAACAACCAAAGCTTTCTCCATTTATGTTTTTGAAAATACCTGCTTAAGCTGCTTGACCAAGGCTACCAAGAGCAGCTCCATCAGTGTTGCACTTAATCCAATTCAAAATTGGAGGACTCCATATGACTTTAGTGATCTTTGGAGCATTTGAATGATGCGTATTTACTTTGAAAGCTTTTAAAACAGTGAAATCCATGATAGCATGACTAGTGGCTAACTTGGTGAGATTGCCAGCTAATGAAACATTTGCTACAACCTGAGCTATTGTTGACTTCAGGTTAGGTTTTTCACCCTTAAATCTAAAATTATTTCTACAAGACCGATAACATTCAGGATATATATATATATATATATATATATATATATATATATATATATAATTGATGAGCAAATGGTAAGCTTTCATTGAGGGCTCCAACCTCTCTTACAAACTTCAAACAAAGATAGAATAGAGGTACAATTGATTGAGAAATGAATCAAAGACTGAAGCCGATTCCAGAGAAAGCTTGCAAACTGACATGAAAGAAACAAATGATTTGCAGATTCGGCTTCCTTATTGCACAAGCTACACATAGAAGGAAGGTAGAAACCTCTTCTTGCTAAGTTGTCATCGGTTGACATCTTCTTGTGAATGATTCTCCAGACAATGAAAGACTTTGAGGGAAGGATTGCAATGTTCCAGATTAACTTTGTCCAATCTTTTATCTAACCATTATGATAATAAAACAAATAAGCATCCTTCAGTGTGAGATCACCTGAAGTAGTGTTTCTCTAAATTAACTGGTCTTTCTTATGTACAATAGGGATAATGACTTGATCAATATGTTGCAAAAGGTTAGGATAAATCTGCTGAATTTCCATAGGGATCTGCCATTGATTATCATGTAAGTATTCACTCATCTATTTTAAAAATGATTTTTTGTTGTGTGTGTAAATTAGATATTCTTCATTCGAAATCAAAGAGATAAACTCATCATGACCTTAAAACTTTCCTTTTAAGTTATTTTCACTCATCTATTTTTAATCAATCACAAAAATGTTTACACTTAATCTTTATTTAAAGAACAAAATATCCAATATAAATAGAGTTAATGATGGTGTGATGGTCGAAAACAATTTTGCAAAACATTTAGAATTGCCACATCAATTAGTGTTTTTCAATTTATATGAGGTAATTTTGAATGTTTTGATTGGTTGTGTGTGAAGTTGTTTTGAAATGTCACTCACCACCATTATTAAACTCATAAATATTAGTATATCATTTTTTTAAAAGTCCAACAAATGATAAATACTAGAAATATAAGTATATCATTTTTTTAAAAGTCCAACAAATGATAAATACTAGAAATATTAGAATATCATTTTATTTAGTTTACTTTAAATGATGAAAAATTACAAACTTAATTGGACAATCTTACTAATCGAGTTAACGGTTGATAAAGTAACATGCATGAAATTAAAAAAAAATAAAATCATTTAATTATGATAATATCTATATTGAAATAAAAAAACAATAAAGTCAATCCATCTAGTCTTTTTTTTTGAAGGATCCATCTAGTCTTTAATCTAATACAAAAATAAACCATCTAGTCTTTAATCTAATATAAAAAATAAACAATTGAAATAAAATAAACAAAGCATGACACATTCATCATATTTAATTTAATATTATTATTTGATTTGATTCTATTAGATCTTGTTTCTGTTTGTCCTCGTTAGCATAACTCATAACTCAGTTGGTATGGACAATGCATAAAAATATGCAAAGGTCCGAGATTCAAACTCCGGCCACCAAAAAAAGATCTTGTTTCTGATTTTTTGTTTGATAGAATCTTATTTCTATATATTTTTGTCTATTCTAGCAAATGCAATGCCTTTAGCGTGGGGAATATGCCCTGCATTATGCGATCCGTTTCTTTCTTTCATTTTGATTTTTTTCTTCATTATTATTTCATCTTTCCTTTTAAAAAGCAAGCACTACACTCGGACTGACCGTGGTCCTTTTCTTTTTTTAGTTGGTATTGTGATAAACAATGGCCTAGCTCCAAAAAAAAAAAAATTGGATTATCTTCTTCCCTCATTCTCTTCTTCTTTCTAAATTTTAGAGAGAAGATAAATAGAGAAGATAAATCAAGAGAGAGACAGATACAAATTAGAGAAGAAGGGAGGATGAGAGAATGAGGAGAAGGAGATGATCCAATTTATTTCTTATAAATCCTCAAAGAAATGTTAAAGTATTCCTATAAATGTTATATGAATTGGATTGGTGATCAAAACTACAACCCAATACTTACTATCATTTTAAATTTTTAACCCTAATTCCAACATTTAGTTCATGCGTTGTTTGGTGGATTTAGTAACTTAACTGGTTTGAGTTAAGAGAAAAAGAGTTTGAGGTCATGCGTTCAAGACCGAATGAAAAAGTAAATATTAATACAACAAAGTAACTACTAACATTTGTCATTTAAAAAAAAAAAAACTTGTGTTGTTTCTTACTTTATCATTGTTGCGCCGTTTCTCATTCTCTATTGTTCCACCATTTTTTTTTTCTTTCTTCTTCTTCTTTTTCTTCTTTGTGTGCCATTCATTTCTATCACATACACAAACTAACTTATTGAAAGATACAATACCCTAATATTGTTCTTCTCTCGCGCACGCGATTCTCAACCTTCACTAACATTCGCCACCCATGTCCTCTCCTTCATGTGTTTTCCGATCACATTACATGTGATGAATTATTAACAAAGCATCTAGTCTAATTTGTTTTTTGGAGAAGAAAATAAAGCAACGTTAAGTCCATAATTACTCACAACTCCATCCCAATTAAATTTAACACAAGGCTCCATAGGTGAGGACCAAAATATTTGCATGTCATGTTTATTGCTTGTACTCTTTTCGGAAGCCATATAGTCAGAAGTGATAGCTATTTTGATCTCATGTATGTACCTGACCTTTCAATAGCTAAACCATAGTCCCCACAACACAAGGCTAATACTGGTGTACCTTATATCCCAATCATCCATCTTATATTTTCTCACCTACAAGGTATGCATGATCCGTTGTTTACAATCTAAATGGAAAAATTCTGGTATCCAAGAGTACCTAAATGCTTGCCAAAAATCTCTGGTCTCTGGCGCGTCTGAAGTCACGGAAAAGGTGCAAGAGCGTCTATGGCTCAATGTTACATCGAAGGAAACCATCATTATCAATTAACTTCCTTCTTAGGCGCTCAACATTATAGTAAGGAGGAATTCCCGAACTACGTTCCAAAGAAAATGTCTAAGTCGATCTAGCCCAACGTTGCAAGGTTCAAGATGTTGCAGCAATGTGTAAGCTGATTTATTTGTGAATTGGCCGTCATTTGTGTTTCCAAGCAATGTTATCCTAGCTAGTTGTTTTGTGGCGCACAATTTATCAATGATGGGGGAGGAAGGATTCCATCGAGTATAGAGAAATTCCACTCACCTTAGTCCAAAAATAGCCTCGTCAGTTAGAGGGATAAGAGCATAGTTTGATGATTCACAAATAAATTGCGCGCCAAGCCAAGTTTAACATGATTCTAACTCTTACATGTTCCACGCCAAAAATTAGAGCCACTTTTAATTTGTGAAATATTAGAAAGGAGGTCATGGCCACACTTATATTTGGTCCTATTAATGTTTGTACACACAGTATTCCTTATATTACAAAGTTACCAACTATCCTTCATGAATATCAAGCAGCACAGTATGCACAATATCCTCCTGCTTGCTTTTCAGTGTATCCATTGGAACTGCATTTTTGAAAATTATTCAAACTACAATGCAATGGATTTTGAAAAGTGGGAAGCTGATTCATAAAATAGCTAGGATGCAAGGGTATAAATTAACCCCTAATCATGGATTAGATCCTTGCCATTCATTGAGTATATTTTAATGAAATAAACACAGTTTGTATATGGTTATATTGGTTTAGAAGACAGGAAACGTAAACAATTTTAGTAGCATGTTCAGTGCAAAAATTATGATAAACTTGAATACTATTAGACAATGATAATTTTTTTATCCTTAATTCTAATCTCCACTTCCATTTTTGTCCTTCAGTTTCTATTGCAAATTAAGGTTATTGAACAATTCTGTTGTCAATCGGATACCAAGAAACTATATGCTTTTTGGGACTTCTTCAGCCGCAAATTGGCCATATTTTGAACTCTTTTGTTTTACAGAATTCATCTATCCATCTAGAGCTTGAGTTTTTGCTTTGAATCTCATGATCATGGTTGCACTGTCATAATGAACTTCCCCTCGTAATTTTTGGCCATTCACTTCAGAAAAGAAAGAGGCATATCATTGCGGAATGTTTCAGGTTTGTTTTAATATCCATGAAATGTTTCAGGTTTGAAGCAGATACATAATGAGAATATTCTCAGCAGCCCTGTAAACTCACATCAATTTTTTATATTTGATGTTCAGTTTCTATATAATTAAGAGAATAAATTAATGTTATTTTCCCTCTATGATGAGACAAGTCATTTCTTGAAGATATAAAGTTCTAGAAAGGTTTCACGTTTCAACCGCTTATCAACTTAAATCACAAAGCTTGGTTATGTTGATTCACTAAGAGTCAAAGTATGAAGAAAAGATTGATTCATAATACAGAATTAACTTGCTGAAATGAATGAATTGAAGTCTGTTACAATCTAGCTTATATACTAGTCTAACACAGTTACAAATTTAACAAATTTTAACCGACTCAAAGTTGATATGACCTTACTTTATACAGATTATTAAAGAGTCTGAGAAGGATCATGATCCTAAAACAAGCTTTGAAGGAAACAGAAAACTAGAATAGAGTTAGCATGGTTTACAATACAGAAAACAGAAAAAAAATTTGAGTAACATGTTAAATACAAATATTATCATAAACTTCAATGCTATTAGATAATGATAATAAGATTAAAGGTTTGCATTCAGCACTTTAAAAAGTAAGACATCACTTTAAATCTTATCAAAGAAAAATAAAATTATTAGTCTTGGATATAAGGTGTTTCGACATGCTCTCCAGCTCCTCCAGATGACCCTCAAGAACATCTATTTCTTTCTCTTTATCTTTATTATTCTTATCAAGCAAATTCATAGCAAAAGTAATTGCATTGCTGATCTTCTCAATTTCTTGAGGGGAGAGGATGAGATTAACGTCCTTCTTCTTTAAAGTGTTCTTCATGTTGTAAACACAAGAATCTAATGCACTCATTACCTTGGCCTTCCTTAAGAATTTCATATCTTCGACATGGTATTTCTTAGCTTCTTTAATCATTTTTTCAATTTCTAACATTGACAACCTTTCTTTGTCATTAGTAATGGTGATCGCGTTCATATTGCCTGTAGATATATCCTTAGCAGTAACAGTCAGGATGCCATTTTCATCAATGGAAAAGCATACATCCAAGGGCTGGCCATTCGGACCTGGAACATAAGCAAGCAAAAATGAACCAAGTAGATTATTGTCAGTAGCTCTTGCTCTCTCACCCTCATATACCTCAAAAGAGACACCACAATTATCTTTATCTGTATAATATCTTTTAGTCTTCTTGACAGGGATGGAAGTGTTCCTAGGAATCACCACATCCATGATATTTTCAGATGTTACTGCAATACCAAGTGACAATGGGGTAACATCTCGTAGCACCAAGTTCGGGACATTCTTAAAG
This sequence comes from Medicago sativa, assembly GCF_051527215.1. Classification (NCBI taxonomy): domain Eukaryota; kingdom Viridiplantae; phylum Streptophyta; class Magnoliopsida; order Fabales; family Fabaceae; genus Medicago; species Medicago sativa. The sequence goes on along the minus strand of NC_140755.1, from coordinate 29,569,002 downwards.
CCTTCACTCAAAATAGCAGCCTGAACAGCTGCACCATAAGCAACAGCCTCATCGGGGTTGATACGCATAAATAACTCCTTCCCCTTGAAAAATTCTAGCAATAGATCCTGCACTTTGGGAATCCTAGACGAGCCACCCACGAGAACAATATCATCAATATCACTCTTGTACATCTTTGAATCCCTAAGACAACTGTCAACAATATTCATACACTCGATGAAAAAGTCTATATTAATTTCCTCAAATTTGGCACGAGTGATTGATGAAGAAAAGTCGATTCCCATAAATAAAGCATCTACCTCAACAGTGGTGACAAAAGAAAAAGAGAGTATCCGTTTTGCCCTCTCACAAGCAGTTCTCAACCTCCTTAAGGATTTTGGATTCCCTCTGATGTCCACGTTATTCTTCTTTTTGAACTCCTCAACAAAATAGTTCACCATTCTATTATCGAAGTCCTCTCCCCCAAGGTGAGTGTTTCCTGCGGTGGCTTTTACTTCAAAGACATCACCTTTAATTGCGAGGATAGACACATCAAAAGTACCACCACCCAGATCAAAGACAAAAATATTTCGATTGCCATCACAATCACGTCTCTTGTCAAGGCCATATGCAATAGCTGCAGCAGTAGGTTCATTGATTATTCTAATGACATTAAGGCCAGCAATAGCACCAGCATCTATAGTAGCCTTTCGCTGAGAATCATTGAAGTAAGCCGGCACAGTAACAACGGCATTCTTGACTGGTGACCCCAGATATGCCTCTGCAACCTCTCGCATCTTTGTAAGGACCATAGAAGATATTTCCTCAGCACAAAAGTGCTTCTCTTGACCCTTGTACTTAACCGTAATCATAGGCTTGTCATTAACACCAGAAGTAACCTTGAATGGCCACAACATTATATCATTTTGAACAACCGGATCACTAAACTTCCTACCAATTAACCTCTTAGCATCTGAAAAAAATAGCAAACTCCCATCATTCATTCATTTGTCCAAATAAAATAGCAATTGCATACTAACAAGGGTTTTAAAATAATGTTCTCAAAATGTTTTTGACCGTGACATCATAGCATCCTAAATTCGTAATCACAAGCATTAATGATTGAGACTTCAACAATTACATTTGACAAGGTTTTAAAAGTCGGTCCGTTACCGAGAAAAGGCTGCGACAAAAAGGTATAGGTAGCCGATGTTACAGTTTTTCACTGTTTTTACGGAGTGAACAAAAATCACGACAAAACGCTGTTACAGCCGCGACGAAACACCATTAAAGCCATAAAAAATGCCATTCATAACAATAGACACCTAATCTGGATTGAAAATCATATTTTTAATGCATATTTGATGATAAATTACATAATGTTATCTCCTTAAATAGCTTAGACCTCCAAATCTATCTCTAGTCTAAGTTATTTACGTTATTATCATTATTTAAGAGTTGTGCAATGTTGTGATTAATTCACACCGCTACAACCGCTACATCCGTAACAGCCGAAATTGCGACATATAGGCGACGACGACGGTTATTTAATACTGCATTTGAGTAACTTCCTTAAAAATCATTTTCGATACATGATTTTCAATATGATATACAAACACAAAAATATTCTTTTTAAAAGAAATCTCTAAATTATTTAACGTTAAATTAATTTTTTTCAAACCCTTAATAAAGCAAACCCTAAATACATGAAGCAACAAAGAATAAAAACACAAATTTACGTACCAAATATAGTGTTTTCAGGGTTCGTAGCAGATTGATTCTTAGCGGCATCACCAATCAACCTTTGATCATTGTTGAAAGCAACAAAAGAAGGTGTAGTTCTATTTCCTTGATCATTATGAATAATCTCAACTCTTTGGTGTTCATCAAGCCACACAGCAACACATGAGTAGGTTGTTCCAAGGTCGATTCCCACTGCTTCATATTCTTTTGTCGTGATTTTTCTTTTTTTGATGGAATCCATGACACGAAAAGAAACAGAACTTTTTGTTTTGTTTTGAAAGTAATACCCAGGGTTTGTTCTCGCACTGAGTAACCGAATGAGAAAATGAGAAATGCTGAAACATTATTTATTTATTTATTTTTTGAAAGAAGAAATCCTGAAACATGTTCACAATAATTTTAGTAGATTCACAAAAAAAAAAAAAAATTAGTTGTATGCCATTTTAAGGCATTAAAATATCGTTTACTATATTTGATTTTAAGTTTTTGTTTTTAGTATTCTGTCAAAAAAAAAGTTTTTTTTTTGAAGGAAAAAAAAAGTTTTTGTTTTTAGTAGTCATATAATATTATATGTTCAAAAGATCACTAAAATTGAGGTAATTTCATTCTATTGTTAGAAAGTGACTTACCAAGTCCTCGTGAGCTTACAAGGTCCGGGTTCAAACCCCGGCCACCACAAAAATAAAAAGTGTCTTACGAAATTAGACCTTTCTATGTTCAGAACATCCAAAGAACATCCAAAGCATTATCATCCATCCCGTTGAATTCATCCACAAATGATTTGTCCATACTAGTTGAATGCCCGAAATTGGAAAGGTGTTACCTTGCCCTAATCTACAAAGAATCGAGAAATTAATTAGCAAATAAATAATTACTTGCTCTCAAAGTTGAGACTTTTTGTGTCGCAAATAACCATCCAACCCATGTTTGATAGCCACACGTGCCAGTTTTTCGTAGTCCACATTCTTGGATCGTAATAGAGTCAAAATACCCGGTTTCAATTTTGGATATGAAAAAAACCGTTCTTTTTCAATCAACATGTTAAGAACAACATCACCCCGGATTCCAACTGCTCATAAGATAAGTAATTTTCAACACCGTAAGTGCTATGTGTGAAAGCCTCTTCAAATAAGTGCTTATTCTTAAACTTATATCCCATGATTGCTTCCACTTCATTCAACGGTGACGGCGGCTGAGGAATGTTGTTGTTGATGGTGGTGTTCTCTTCTTTTTATTGTTTAGGAGATAGTTATTCGTTTTCATAGTTTTTGTTGGTGTCTTCTTTGTCTTTCGTAGGAGATGGTTATTATTTGTTGGCGTCTATTTTGAGTGCATGTGTTTGGATTAGAAGTGGTTCTTCTTGCTTTTTGTGTGCTTGAGCTTTTATGGTGCGCAATTGTGATGTTGTTTGAGAGAGAGAGAGAGAGAGAGAGAGAGAGAGAGAGAGAGAGAGAGAGAGAGAGAGAGAGAGAGAGAGAGAGAGAGAGAGAGAGAAGAAGAAGAAAAATTCTACAACCACGCCGTTTCACCTACATTTTCTACTTCCCTAAATCTATATCTCTCAAACAACATCACAACTGCACACCATGGAAGCTCAAGCATACAAAGTGCAAGAAGAACCACTTCTCATCCAAACACATGCACTCAAAATAGACAACAAAGAAGAACTATCTCCTAAGAAAGAGAAAGAAGACACCAACAACAACGATGACAAAGAAGAACTATCTCCTAAACAAGAAAAAGAAGACACCACCACCATCAACAACAACATTTTTCCGACACCGCCGTTGAATGAAGTGGAAGCAATCATAAGATATGATTTCAAGAATAAACACTTATTGGAAGAGGCTTTCACACATAGCACTTATGGTTCTGCAAACGACTTATCTTATAAGATGTTGGAATAAGTGGGTGATGTTGTTCTTAACTTTGTTGATAGAAAAGGAACAAATTTTTTTCATATCCAAATTCAAAACCGGGTATTTTAACTCTGTTACGATCCAAGAATGTGGACTCTGAAAAATTGGCATGTGTGGCTATCAAACATGGGTTGGATCATTATTTGTGCCACAAAAAGTCTAAGATCGTTCTCTTTAAGACGTTTCGTGTGCAAGACAGACTACCAACTACACCACCTCCAGGATAAAACTAGCACAGTTACAATTGTGCGATTAACTACTGCATTGTAGAAAATCATTCGAGAATTACACCTCCAACATGGTACAACTCTTTTAATACTGAAACCAATCAATTATGATACTATGAGTATTGTGACAACTCAAATATGGTGTCACCACAATTCTAACATTTAATATTTCCAAATATCAACATGATATTTCAACCACTCAAATATGATGCTACCACTATTCTAACCTTTTCCAAGGGACATTATACCTCAAAGGGGACTATGATTTTAAAAATACTATTTATTCAGAAGCAACATAAATTATCAAAGGGACTATGCTCTTAAAACCATTCTTAACTCTGAAGGGACATTATATGTAGGAAGTGTCTATGGTCTTATGAACACTGTTCTCAATTTCGAAGGGAACATTATATTTAGAAAGAGTATATGGTCTTAAGAACACTCTTAATTCCGAAGGAACATAAAAAGGAGATGAAGAGAAGAAAGACTCGTCAACACTAGTCAATAAGGGGGAAAATAAGAAAAGATTTGAAGTTTTAGAATACTTTTCAGTGCGTGGAATGAACTATATGAGCTCTTTATTTATAGAGAAAATTCACAGCTAATATATGAGAAACTTTGGAAACAAAGTAATTCAAATATTAGATTCAATACAAAAATACCGTCTATATAGACTTCTTCAAATATATATCTTGATTTAGTAAAAAAAAACATCTATATAGACTTCTTCAAATAAAAAATACCGTCTATGTGGACTCTCATCTCTCCACAACCACCAGTAAATCTGCACGTTTTGCCCCTAAATTTGCAATACCATTTTCAACTTTTCAAGCCTAATGGAGAGTTTTGAATAAGTGCTTATTTTAACACTTATTCATTAAACACGTTTATGTGTATATATTTATGTATAAGTTATATCTAATATTAAAGAAAATATGAGTTTAAATTGCTTTCATATAAATTATACTTTTTAAAGGTTTTTTTTTTTATTGTATAGAGGGCCAAAAGGCCAGAAAGGAAAAATTACTCCCTCCGTCTCTAAATAATTGTCGTTTAAGGTTTATGCACGACTATTAAGGAAATGATTAATTGTGTTGATTTTGATGGTAAAATTAATATTATTTACTAAAACACCCTTATTAATTGTAGTTAGTGGAGTAGTTAAGTTTGATGAAATTCAATAAATAAGGGTATAATAATGGAAAAAAATAATAAATGTTGCATTGGTATTCTAAAGTGATAATTATTTTGAGAAAAAGAAAAAATTGTAAAGAGACAATTATTGTGAGACGGAGGGAGTACAACTTAACTAGACGAGGGAGTTTCACCCCGTTTGGTCAGCAACTAACAAGTGCATAATTTGAGTCGGGCACAACTCATAAACAATCAGATTTGAAACCATGCTACATCTCATATTAGCTAGTGCATCAGCACAAAAATTTGCCTCGTGTAAAAAGTGTTGCACTTTCACCTCCCAATCCTAATGTAACAAGCACATAATCTTTTGAACCGCGAATAATTGGATTAAATACCTCTCCATTTAAAAGTCTCCTAGTCACGGTTAAAGAATCAACATTCAACTCCACCGAATTGACCCAACCTCCTAGCATATCAAAGACAATATTTATGTATAAGTTATTTCTTCTATTAAAGAAAATACGATTTTAAATTGTTTTCATATAAATTATACCTTTTAAAGGTTATTTAAATTAATTGTTTTCATGTTGGAGTAAACAAGAATAATTTATTTAAGTAAATTGAAACGAGCATATATACATATGTTCTTCCAAACACTTAATTTTTTATTTTTTTTTATCAAAAAATTTAAGCGAATTGGGTCTTGGAGACTACTTAGAATTTAAATATCTCTGCTCTTTTGATCGATACTTATAAGTTTAGTCATCAACAAAATCCTTTTGTCGATGGTGTAAATTGAATGTATACTCTTGTAGGATATCAACAAACTTCTTACCAACTAGACCACAAACCTCGGTTAACTTCTCCCATAACTAAAATAAATTTAAATAAGTTTTTCCAAATGGCATGATATATCATATATGATCTCTTATGCATATGTATACATATGTATACGTATGCATGTATATGTACGTATGTATGAATAACCGACATCTTCTACTTCAAAGATACTCCCCCCGGTCACATTTATAAGCAAAAAAACACTTTTTAGGTTCATTGAATACATAATGTATTTGGTCATATATTCAATGAACCTAAAAAGTGTTTTTTTGCTTATAAATGTGACCGGATGGAGTAGATGGTGTAGTCATCAGAATCACAACTTTCTTGAAGGTTTTGGGTTTTTTGACTTTATCATGAAAATTGGAAGCATTCCATCACCAAATGACCCGGTTTGACAATTTGTCAAAATGGTGCACTATTTGCATTTAATGCAATCAAGGTTCACTTGTCAACAAAATAATCATGGTGATGCCACACTCCTCTTTCCATCCAGACTAATTCATGTTTATATCTTGTCTGGTTTGGTTTATTTTACCAAAATTTGAAGTGTCATGCATGACAAGGTTTTAAATTACAAAATCTCTGGTTTGATTTAATTCAAATGATCATACATAACAATGTTATAGCTCTTAGGTTTATGAATATTGTATTTAAGATGATTAATTTTACTATTTAAAAAGTGTAGACGCAATTTATTACCTGCTTACTTTTTCATTCCTTTGTAATTTTTTTTCTTTTTTCATATTTTACTTTAAAATTTTAAATTCATTTTGAATTACTATTAAAAAAAATATACAATCAAATCTCCAACTTTACACCGCAAAAGACGTCGTGTGTTAGTGAATGTTTAGATCACATCTATGAAACACGGACACTTCTTAGATTAGCCGTGTCTTGGTGTCGGACACGTGTCGTGTCCTACACCAACACGACACCGATACATATAACTACACTGAATTATGTGATTTTCTCAAATATTTAGCAGTGTCGGTGTGTCCGTTTCCGTGCTTCATAGGATCACACGCACCTCCAAAAGGATGTTCAAAAGTTTGACAATTTGGAAACTGTGGAATACTCAACTGGGTATTGCTAATGCACTTCATTGTCACTTTGTTAAATTATGATCACATCAATGGCTGCACTTGTGTCGCATACTTTAAGGTACCAGAGTGTTCACCTTATTTAAAACCTTATTTGTATATCGTGATTTCAAGCAACACCTGAAACATTGACACCACTTGATGACATTATCCACATTAGTGACATGAATGAAAGACCATGATGCCCTAAAAAAAAACCTCAGCCACAGTGTTTAATGTTTTTAGTGGATACCCTTTTGATTATATGTTTTGCTACTTGAGGTATCCACTATCACCAGAACCTCCACCATCATTTGTCTTATTGACCCTGTAGTTACTATGTTCAACAATGGACACCCTTTTCGATGTTTTTTCAAAAATATGATACATTGTTTTACTATTGCACGTGCATAGCTCATTCCTCACTTCCTCTTATCTCCCTTCAAATGGTGGGACAGTGTAAAGAGCGGCCTTGGGCCTACAAAAGACAAGTTTCTATATGCGGCTAGCCGGCTACTTCATTTTGGAGACATTTCTTATGTTTCTATTATAACTATTTCATTTTAAAACAAATCAGGTATTTAGGAAATGACGAAAATGCCCCTAATTCAAGGGTAAAATTGCAAAAATTGGAGGAATTTTTTTTCTTGAATAGTAAGTAGACTATTTCATTTTAATTATGAGGTTTATATTATGGTTTTAAATTGCAATCTGCAATCACAATTGCAATGACATCACAACTGCAATATCGACTATATATATTGAACATATATAGTTTACCATAATACAAAGGTTATCTGTGTAACCAGGGCCGGCATAAGGGTAAGGCCGTCAAAGTCCTCGCTTTAGGCCTTCCAAAAAAAATTATTTTTCATTAGATTTTACAAGAAAAAGACCTCATATTCTAAAAAAAAAAGCCCCATATATTCAACATTGCTTTAGGCCTCACTTATTTTTAAAAATTATTAGGCCGCCCTTGTGTGTAACTACAACTGCAATTTTAAACCATGGTTTATATATTTAGTGGGAAAATGGAAAAGACACCATTAATTTTATCATGTTAATAATTTCACAACATTGTGTTTATATTATCATATTCAAATTAGGTAGTACATTACTTAATCACACCATTCACCAATAGGATAAGTACGCCGCGATATGTGAGTTTGTGACACAAGCAACTGTTTATTTGTCATGTACAATGGACTTTAGCATAAAAATTTGTCGATTCTATAATAAGGTCAAGTAATGAACATCAACATCTAAAGCTTTTATTTCATATTATTTATGCTTCTAAAACTCATACATGTCCGATAAATGGACAAGTAAGATATAGCAACTGCATAGAAAATAGAAAATTAAAATGAAAGAACATGAAAATAGTGTCATCTCAATCATGAATTTTAGAGGAATCATCTTTGTGTTGAGATGTGTTGCATGGAATTTCACATAAATCTTCCATGTTGCAAGGAAAAGAGTTACCAATTTGCATGTCAGCTACCATTTGGCGAAGATCAAAAGTTTCTTCTTTAAGTCTTGCATTCTCTTGAACAACTTTCTCATGTGACTCAGACACATGGTTTAGTTTATCAACAAGGTTGTGATTTTCAGTTCTGAGTCTCACCACTTGTGACCAAAGTTCATCCAAGTGTTTTTGTTTCCTCATCCTTGATCTCCTAGCTGATTCTCTATTCGATATCATTCGCCGGTGCTTCCTTTCGTCGATGATGTTGAACTGAAGTTCATCTGCTTCATCAGAAGTAGTTGAGTTGCTGCTTAAACAAGAAGGTGGAGCAAATTGATCATGGCCTGCTAATGGGTAGTGGAAGTTTGGCAAGCTTCCTAATAGATTATTTAGATGGTAATTTGGAATTTCATTCTGTGGCAAGACAAAGTTTTGTTGAACATGGAATGAATTTTCAAGAGGAGTTAGAGATAATTGACTGACTCCTCTCATCTCACTAGGAACCATGGCAAAAAATTTATGAAACTTTGAGGGTATTGTTGGAAATTAAATAATATGCTAAGAGTTTGATATGATAAGAGAACTGAAGAATGGTGTATGAGAAATGGATTGAATTTATAGGAAGGTGATGGCATGAAAAGTGGGACCAGTTTGAGGAATGAGACATAGTGCTTAGGGCTTACATGAGCAGAAATTTAACAATAATTGGGAAGTGCTGCTAGTGTATAAATGTTTTGGTATGAGATAGACATCAATGAAAAGAATACTTTTTATCATGTAAGTGGCTGTCTAGAGTCCATGTCATAAAGCTTTTGGTTATTTAACATATATGTATGGCTATGGATATTATTACTATTATTACTGGATGTAATTTGTTATTTATTACTGTTCAAATTAGTCATTGCCAACATGCTGGTGAAGAAATTCATTGTTTGGTACAGCAGAGGATAGAGTTTTATCAAGTATATTTTACTATGGGTTCCACTTGTGTAACATTATAGTTTATCAACTATAATGTTATTTCAAAATATAATACATTTCTCTTTTGGTCGTACTGGCAAGGGACTTGAGCATCTTACTCTCAGACAGTGGCGGAGGGAGAGGGGGGCTTATGGAGGCCATGGTCCCCCTATATTTTAATAACTTTTTTATATATATACTACAATTAAACTATATTAGAATATTTTATAAAATATATATTAGATTAATTGACAACTAATATCATTAGTTTTATATGTTATATTATTTTAAATTGTACCTTATGGTCCTTTCCACAACATATTTTAAATGGAATGAAACACAATGATATAACTATGGAAAATAAAAGACTATTTAAAAACAAGAAATGAGCAAATTAAAATCTAAAATAAAAATAGGGGATTAAAATATAATTCAGTCCTTAATGGATTTTATTCTCCTGTGATAAAAATCTCATGTCTTTCACACTCGTACAAAAGTTCTTCTATTTAGTCAATTATCGTTCTCTTTTTGTATTAACCCTTCAATTCTCAAGATAAAGTGGTCATGGTGATTCGGAGTTCGGCCAAGAGGTAATTAAAGTTTCGCTAAAAAAATTGTTCCTTGTACTCGCTCCCCTTACCTTTAAATTTCTGGCTCCACCCCTGGTCACAGATTTAATTTTTGACTCTTGCGTATGGAGAAAATTTGGTTGAAATGGTGAATCCATTTTGTATATCCAATAGGTTTCTCAAATAAGATTAGTCGTGGTTAAACGGTGCAAGGTTATCAAAGAAAATTGTGAGATATAATTGAAAATCTATATAAATTTTGTTTTTGTGTTGATAGTATATTATATAGGAATTAAATTGTTGCATGAATTCTAATAATTTGTTTTTTTAGGGAAAATTCTAATAATTTTTTGTTGTAAAACGAAAAGGCGATCAAAGATGAAAAGGTTTTAAATATTAATTTTGTGGCCAAGGTTAATTTGCTGATGTTATGAGTTAACATGTGTCAATAATGACTAATGTGATCTACAATCAAGGCTTGATAGGTAGCAGCAGTGAACTAAATTAATTTTTTTTTTTTTTTTTGAAGGAATGTGAACTAAATTAATATGTTGTATATTTGTATATATGCAATTTAAAACCAATTTATTAGCACCTAAAAATAGTGTTTATGTCAATCATAGAAGAATTGTTTATCTTGGGGTCCATACCCAATTGCATAAGCAATTTTGAAAATAAAAAACTCTTAGAACCAATAATTCCGTATGATAGATGACGGCATGAAGACCAGTTTAAAAGGGTAAGAATTGATATTTTATGGTCATTAGTATTGTAAATTGGATGACTCATAAGCCACTAACATACATTAATTGAAGGGACCTATATGTTGGAGCAAATGCTTTTTATTTTAAGCTAGTAACATCTTCTACCTAAATTCTAGTCATTTTATCATAAGTAAACCATTGTGTAAATTAACGTACGATTCTCTGTTTCTTATGTTCTTGAGGGCTAACAAAGTACTTTGTCATGATTGTGGGAAAACTAATAAGCTATTAAACTATGTTCCTAGAGTGTTACCTTACAACAATTAATTATATTCTAATTTTTTTTTTTGACAAGAAAATTATATTCTATTTAAAATGACAAGTATAAATAATTTTGATGATAGCTACATCTAATTTATCCATTAGTGGTATAATAAAATGATTGTGTCTTTAGTTAAAAATGTGGATGGTTAGTCTCACATATCAATCGTTTTAATTTAAATATTTTTAATTTTGAAAGCATTATAACTACGTTTATTAGATTCAAAAAAATTATCTAAACCCTCCCAAATTCTCATTTTGGAATTTTATATTACCAAAAAAATAAATTTAAGTTTGGGGAGTATTTTTTTCTTGTATTTTCTTTGATGGACAATTTAGACAATTATATTAAATTGTTATCAAGTAATAAAGTGTTAAGTGAGTATCGTATCCATAAGGATTGACGTTTCAATTAGAAACTAGCGTTACTTAATTAAAACAAAAAATAAAAACAATTAAAATAAAGTAAATGGGGGAATTTTTGCAATTTAATCTGTTTGCGCAGAGTAGTAGATGAGTGTCCTCGTGAGCTTAACTCAGTTGATATGGACAATGCATAAAATATGCAAGGTCCGGGGTTCGAACCCCGGCCACCACCAAAAAAGAGTAGTAGTTGAGTAGTAACCTAGTTTTTAAATGCAGAATGTTAGTGGTGGTTAAGATTCTTCAAATCTCCTCTATTTATTTGTTGGAATTAAGCAACAATCAAGTCATTCAGATATTGGTTAAATGGTACTCATTTAAGTGATGGGTTCGTGAAGTTATTATGCCCCTTAAGTTGTTGAGTTGCACCGGATTCACGTAAGGTTATACACACTCTAAGAGATATAGGGTTGTCAATCTTACTGGTTCTAGTTATGCCTACGCACGGGGTATTAGGTGGGGTCTTGCTCTCTTAGAGCTAATTGAAACGTAGACTTTAAACATGGTTCCTAATTTTTTCCAAAAGGGTCGCTCATCTATGAATATTAGAAGTATATCAACATACTCTCTCTTGGTAGTTCTACATACAAACAATCATATCTCGTCCACCTTACCAAAGATGAAAAGAGTAAAATTACTATGCAACATTCAGATTAGAATTTCGGCCTAATTTTGGGTTCATACACCTTTCCTAAGTATGTCACCTCCCTAGGTCTTGTGAAAGCATTAAGATCTTTGCATAATAAAATTAAACAGAACACGTAAAATAATTTAATGAAAAGGCTTAAATTAAATAGATCCAACTAATCAAATAGAGGTTCATCTTAGAACCCTACCCAATAGTGTTTAGTTACTCATGGTAACTAAAGACAAATTACAAAAGAAATAAAACATACCCTTGAGACTACGGTTGAGGAGAGAGACTCATCCTTTGAAGCTCCTAGCGCTTGCATTCCTTGAACCGCTTCGTTTTGAATGAATAATTGTGAATGGGGGAGTTGTATTTATAAGCTAATTTCCAAGTGGATTTGGGCAGAAAAATTGGGTTTTTTTTCCACAAACCTACAGAAAAAAGTTGTTTTTCTCCTGCTTTCACACTGACGCCGCACGTGGGCTCGCACCCGGGGGCACGTCAGTGCAATTTTGCACACCTTAGGGAGTGCAACATACACCCGGAGGCGCGCGACATTGTTTTTCTACATGTTTTCGTCTTTTTCTTTGTTTTTTTTGAGTGTTTTCTTCCATGAAACTTGTTGTGGGATTTGGAATATAATTTCTCCTCTGTGTAATGTCTTCAGAGACATCTTGAATCTTTATTCATTGTCTTCTCCAATCCTCTTAAGATGCTTTGCTTTGGCGATTTGCATGATTTTGCCTTGAATTATATCAAAAACATCCTAAAACTGGTTGGTTTCGAGAAAACTAAAATTACATGACCCGAAATGAAAACATTACAAATATCCCAAAAAAACATCAGCAATCGCTCTAAAACTCCTCTAATTTGAATCAAAATTAAATAAAAATGACTGGAAAATATACTAAAGATAACGTAAAATGATATGTTATCACCATTTCCTCCTTCCTTTTATCCAAAGTTCTCACCTCTTATTCCCTCTAAAGTCACTGTTGCTCCTCACGCTCTCTCTAACACCAGAACACTTTGTTCATTTGTATGCTTTTCCTTTCTATCTTACTTTTGAATTTTAATGCTTTACGCTAAGCTATCTCCAAATTCATTGGATGAGAACTAAACAGCACTATGTGCATGAGGCCAGTAGCACTTATTAGAACAAGTTTATGGTATTACACTTGTCTAAAAACCACTCTAATAACCATCACAATTCATAAGGGTCCTTATCTCTTCAGGTTTACTCCACAAAGTGTTTCTGTTCACAACATATTAGGAGCTGCCAAATCTGTTTTCTTCTCTAAAATAGTACTTAAACTTTTTTATGCTTCCCATTGCTGTTGCCTAATGTACCTTAATAATTTTATCTCGTTCAAGGCAACAAAAAGTAGCAGTATCTTTTCAATATGCATGATTTGAATATAATTTTTGATGATAGCTTTGTTATTTTGCTAATTTGTCTCTTCTTATGACCCAATTGCATGACATGATAATGAAAAGAAAACAAATCTTTAGATATAAACCATGAAGCACAGATACGGACAAGACACGGACTCTGAAACATCAACACCGCTAATAATTTAAGAAAATCATATAATTCAGTGTAATTATGTGTCTGTATGTGTCGGTGTCGAACACGTCACGTGTTGGACACCAAGACACGTTTGATCAGAAAAGTGTCCGTGTTTCATAAGATTTAAATCGTTCAGTTTGCACGTAACTCACCCACCATCTTCATGCTAAATAGTCTCTTTTTGAGATTTGTCATTCACCCTGTGAAACAAAGTCGATGCTGCCTTTTTGAAAGTATATTTATTTCAAAGCCACTAACAGGTCTTATCTTCCATGGTAAACATGCTATCACCTCTTAGACATAAGATGGGATAAATTTTAATGGTTAGAGAATAGATACCATGTTGCAGCATACATCGTGATCGTGGTAACACTTATTTATATCAGACTGTAATTATAACTCCATCAACAAAACTATAAAACTGTTAAAACATCCAAAATAATAACAAAATTAGAATATATTTTTTTTTAGGGTAATAGTCATTTTGGTAGTATAGTCTCTTAATGTATCAAAATTTTAAAATATCATTAATTGTGCACTATGTTAATTAAAATAGCACCTTACATTAAAATGATTCGTTAATATTTTCATATTGGTTCATACATATTTATTATCATATCAATCCTTATAAGTATTTACTTATTAATCTCTGAATGAAAAGAGTTAATGTTAACATTGAGATGTTATTTTAACGCCAGATACTATTTTGAATAATGAAGTGCACAATAAAAAATTATGTTGAAATTATGAGATATTGAGAGATATTGTAGAAACTGTTTCACCAAAATGACTATTTTCCCTTCTTTTTGATTAATCTCTCAACTTGTCAAACTGATGATCAAGTAAAGGTTTTTAAAAAGAGTGTGACTTGGCTTCAAGCATGGCAATGGAGCAGGGTGGGGACGAGTTTTACCTTCCTCGTCCTTATACCTAACTCCTAAATACTTACATGTTACCCTACACATATTCAACAGAGATGAGAAATCGAATATCATCCTCGTCCCCGACAGGTTCCGACATCCCCGCCTCATCTCCATCCCCATAGTGGATAATTTCTTTAATAAAGAAAGAAGTATTTTTCAGCTTCAGGCTCCATGTTGTAATGCATTATCCAGCAAAGAGATTATGGCGATCGATGACTATGGTGATCGAGAAGAGTGAGACCAAAGGTGTGATATGTGGAAGGAGAAGAGAGGGAACATAGAGAAGTGAATGTCGATTGAAAGAATGAGACTTTGATTGTGCGAGTGAAATGATTTAAGGTTTGAGTTGTTATTTATATAAAAAGGATAATAAATTGATTTTTTACATTCGAGTTGTTATTTATATCACTGTTACTCGTTCCGTATCCGTATTTTGAAATCCGGAAAAACCCAAACTCAGTCAAAGCGGGGGAAAACCAATCAATTTAGATTTGGCTTGGGCGGATACACACGGACACGGATATGGACTTTACTGCCATGTCTACTTAACTTAATAAGATGAAGTGTGTTCAAAAGAGTGTGTGCGAGAGTTTCACAATAGCATGAAACATATATAGCACAAAAGATTTCATCAATAAAGTTTTGTAGAATTTTAAGAGGACAACATTAATCTTTTTTTATGTTTCTTAATTTTCCTTGGATGGGAGTGGCTATATTAATTACAATATCATAACACAACTTTCTCCGTTTTAAATTATATGTTATTCTACCAAAAATTGTTTGTCATAAATTATATGTCATTTTACTATATCATGAATTATTAATGCTTATTTTTTTATTATACCTTTTACTATTTAGTACGTTATATTTTTCAGATTTCTTTAATTTATTTTTTTTCCATACCATTAATAAATGATATTTTTGTAAAATAACTTATAATTACTATTTTTTATACAATATTAATTATATTTTTTAATATATGTGAAATTATTCGAATGATATATAACATGGGGTGGATAGAGTATATATAATTGTCAGGTGATTTTCCACTATTGAACTTTCCTTACATTTTAAACTAATCTGATAAGGGTAAGTACAAGATGGTTGTTAAAAGAAAAAGGGAGAGAAAAAAAGTTTGATAGTGTGGTGTGAAGTACTACCTCCGTCCCAATTTAATTGACACAATTTTGTTTTTCACACATATTAAGAAAAATGTATAAATAAAGGGGAAAGTGGAATATATTGTATTGGGAATGATAAAAGTAGTATTATTTAGTGTTATATTGTATTGGGAATGATGAAAGTTGTATTAAAAATTGAAATAGGTCAGTTATTTTGGGACACTTTTTTTTAGAAAATGGGTCAGTTATTCCGGGACGGAGGGAGTACAATTAAAGAACATTAATAAACCATCTCGAAAGGTCAATGTGTTGGAGTTTGGGTAGAAGATTCTTTGCAAATCCATTGCATGAATTCCTATGACACGAATCATAATGCTTTGTCATTACGTAAACAATTAGAGTAGAAACCTCAATTTAGCATCCCATGACTCTCTCCCATGGATTGCATCCAATGAAAATAATTAGCCTCTCACAACATAACGAATAAAAGTTAAATATCATTTGAAAGAGATAATCATATTATTGTCCGACTGCACCTCTAATATAATTATATTCCGTTGAGAAATCTAATCTAAACAATATAAATGTATACAGTCAATAGTATTTTAAACTTAAATGTGATTTTGTTTTATTTTTATTTTTTTGGTACAAGAGAGAACCGAAGCCCAAAACGTAATTTTAATCTTCTTATAATAACTAACGCTAGTATCCTATTTTTAAATCCGGACTTTTAGTCCCCAATTTCACAAGTTTTAGAATGTTTCCCATTGATATTATATTTTAGAACATGTCATATTCATTAGTGATTTGAAATTATATTTTGATGATATGCCATTTTTATTTGTACTAGACTTTTTGTTCGTTGATTATGGATCTAGTAACACCCCTATTTTGAAAGTGTTTAAAAAACACAATATAATAGAAAATGTGAGAAATTTTGTTCATCTTCAAGTAAACTACTATCTACTATGACATCGACATGAGTGTTGCTATATATAGCGAACACTAATCTCACGACTGCATTGCAAAAGTAGCTTTATCATTGGATCTTCATGGCTCACAATACATGGGTGGTTGGATTTAAATACAATGCTTGCTACAGTACACGTGTACAGTATCGTGATAGTTTTGGGACAAATGTTTCGCTATATGTAGCTTTATCCTATCGACATATATTGATCACTGAGTCTCTTCATCTTCAACCTCTTCTTCAAGTGTTGTGATATCTTCATCTAACCACACAAAAAAATTGTGCAAGTCATGAAGAATACGTTGTGAATCATTGTTTTCAAAGATATAATAATAATGGAATATATGGCATATTAAATGCACAAAAATAATTACACATATATCTTTAATCAACCATAGCAATCATCAACAAACTATATGCAAGGTCTTGACTCATGCATCCTAGACAACAACTACTCAAACACATGAATTCAACTACTCCATATTAGTGAAAGTAGATGAGCTACCTCTCGTCCATCGAGCTGAAGAGTCTTGTAAAAGGGCATCAATCTAGAACTGAAATGCCCAAACACAGTCCCACCTTTTTGTGAGACATTTCTACTAACATCCCTCCAAGACCTAGGTGTCTGCCCTAATTCTATCACGACAATAATCCCTCGACATTCCCTCGATATAAATACAAGGAAATTCGTCTATAATTTCACTGTCAAATGACAATAACTCATAACGGACTTTAGTTAATTTAAATTGTCTTACAATTTCATCGGTGTTCTTAAAGAGTTTCACTTAGATCACATGTTTAAAGTCAAAGTAATTGTATATCTATAAGATCTTATCAACATAAAAATATTGATCCAAAGAAAATCTCTTTCCTGACCTAGTAATCGTAATATCATGAATTTTATTTGCTTCTACGATCTTTCATAACAAAGTAGTTACACACCAATGACTTCACAACATTTACAGCATGAATGTTTGAACTATATAAGAGTAAGTCGTCTACATATAAACATATGACAATGCAAGTGCTACTTTTAATTTTATATTAAACACATTTATCAATTTCATTCAATTTGAACCTATTCAATATCATCAAATTGTCAAACTTTTCACATCATTTCTTAGGATCTTGCTTAAGACCATACAAAAACTTATCTAACTTTCATACCCTAATTTCTTGCACATGAAATACAAAGCCCTCATGTTGTTCTATATAGATTTCTTCTTTCACATCACCATTTAGAAAAACAGCTTTAATATGAATAATAGCTAGAAATAATAGAACTTAATGAATGGTATCCTTTTGACCAAAGAAAAAGTATTGAAAAAATCTATATTTCCTTGTTGTCCTTGTAACCGATAATGTCAAGGACAATAACTTTTTTTAAACCATTTTTAGTAGATTATTTATTTATCAGTACAGAAGCTCTTTTGTCATTTTTTATGGGTGGGTCCCCTTTGTAGCATGGAGAATGTTAAGGTTTAGAGGCAAACAGTTGACACCATATTGGTGAAATTTATGACCTATACGACTAGTCATAAATAATTATGTGTACTATAATATTGGCAAAAAAAGTAAGAAAAGGAAAAGTTGAAATGAACAGGATGGCACTGTTCAGCTGTCTTCACATTTGGCCAATATATGTGGTTGCGTCGAATTTCTGTGAAGTGTACGTACGGATATGTGTTCCCTTCCTTCAAACACGAAGCTTTGTTGGGTTCTTTCTTTAATAAATAAAGAAAATTAAACTCGAAGTGTGTTTGGATTGATGGTTTAAGATAAGAAAAGAAGAGAAGATTTATTTTTCTTTTTAAATTAGGAAGAATATAAAATATTTTATTAAAAAAATTAAAAGTGTGATTGAAGTATTCTATTATTATTTTTTAAAGAAAATTAATGTTTTTTTTAATCTTTGTAGCACTTAAAAATTTATATTTAATTCATATTTTTTTATTTTAATTTTTTTGGAAGAGATTTTCATAATAATATTCTAAACATTCCTTAAAAAATTACATAAGTTGATATATTTATAAGGATCAATGATATTTTAACCCTAGATTTTTATATTTTTTGGTACAAAATTTAACCCTAGTTTTTTAATTACATAATGTTCATATTTTATTTCATTATAATAAATAAATTTATATGTAAATATGTTTCGATATCCTATATTTTTTAAATTATAGTGGAAGCATGTTCGTATTTGTGTTGTGTCGTGTTTGTCTTAGAGAATTTTTTTTTTTTTGAGGGAGTGTTTGTCTTGGAGTTCTTGCTTCATAGACTATAACTTCAAGTTTTCTATATTTCTACGTAATCTGACCTTTGTCACACTGTATGATCTTCCTCCTCCACCTGCTCCTAAACATTGAAATCATAATCTCTATTACTTGCACCTAAATATTATTCATCACAAAAAGTGACTAATCTCAATCAACTAGTTTGATTTAAGTGGCCTATGGAAATAAAAGGATTAAGAGAAAACAAAATTAACATGAGATACAAACACAACTGTCTTCCTCTTCAAACAAATATATACAATTGTCTCTTAATTTTCTTTTTATCAAAAAATCAACTCCTTTAAAATTAAACTTTCACCATATACGAAAGAACTTTGTCGTCCATTGTGATCTTATCCAATTTATAAGATTAATCTCCGCAAATGATACCCAATTAAAAAAAAAAAAAAAAAACTTCACCAAATGCCAACCAAATATACAAATCCAATAAATAAAAGAACCGGATTCATTTTTACTGCAATTAACATTATTTTGTGCAGGTGTTCTGGTCCACTCTCATTAGTGGTATATGGATATATCTTTTTTGATGAATATCTATGGATATATCTAGCAAAAAAAGAAATAGGACACCCAACAAAAGTGACGGAGAGTGTTGGGTACGTAGGGGGACTTGATTTAACGGCTGCACATTTATGTGCCAACCATCTATGACTTGCATTGTCCAATTGAATACACCAAATATTACAAATACAAATACACCCTAGCTAATTTCAATGGATGGCAATAATTAGTGAAACATGATATAATGTTTTTATGTGGGTCCTAATTTACACAAACAAAACCATAGCAAGTAAGCAAGCGTGGGTGCTGCCTACTTGTATGGCTAGTGCACCAACACCGCCCTAGCATCCAATTGCTAAGCCAGTCAACTTAACCCACCCACACCATTTCATTATTCTCAATGTTTTTCTCCTCTTTTACACTTGCATTATAGTACATCTTAATGAATGTGTAAAAATATATAGTGAGTATAATGCATCATAGAATTGACATGTAGGTTTATTTAAGATTTTCATACACATATTTAGCAAAGATGTTGTCAAAAGATAATACAATTTGAGTATATTGCTTTGGAATGCTTTGGAAGTATTGTTATTCAATAACTATTAGAGGTTAAAATTGGGAAGAAGAAAAAAAAGAATGAATTCAAGATTTATAGTGTTTCATAAAGGGTTCACAGGTCGGTCATAGCTCAACCAGTAAAATTGTCAAAATTTTCGGGGATCGAACCCCGACTCCTTCACTCGTGTGTGTGTTGCGTACTCAAGTGTGAGTGATTATGTCCCACATCGACTAGGAATGGAGGAAACAAAGGATATATAAGAGAGGGAACCCATAAACCCATAGCCTTAAGGTTTTGGATAAGAGTGTGGTGTTTAAGTCTCTTATGATCCTGAACGTTTGGCCCATTGCCGCTCCCAGGGCTCCCCGAACCTCCCCAGGGCTCCCCGAACCTCCCCAACAGTGTGTACACCCACTCCCAGGGCTCCCCGGACCTCCCCGTGTACACCCACTCCCAGGGCTCCCCGGACCTCCCCAACAGTGTGTACACCAATGACAATTGTCATTTCGTCTATCTATTTGTTGTCATTTCTTCTCAATTGTCATTTCGTCTATCTATTTGTTGTCATTTCTTCTATCTACCAAATCTACCAATAAAATGTTACATATAGAAATCTTGAATGCTAACAGATTTATGCCTAAACTTTATAACATTAGTTGACATATATATGTCTTTCTCCACAAGTAAATAGTTTTTACTCAAACTAAATATGATGACATAAGATTCCAACTAATTCTCATATGATTAGGAATTGGTGCAACAAAGCGAAGAATATCAGGCTGCAGGCTAAGTGAAGGGTGAAGTTCTTCTGAACTCTTTCCTAATACATGAAGAAACTTAGCAATGTTAGGGAGTGCCAGTTCTCTGAAAAACCCATGATCAAACCCCAGTTGATGCAAGTCGTCGAGGAATATGAAACAAATGAAGTAACAATTGGAAGGTCAGCCAAAAGAAGCCACTTAACATAACATTTGCAATTGTCCTATCTTTACTATGGTGTCCTCTGCACGATGAATTATGGCAATGCCATAGAATTTCCCTTGCTTCTTTATCTCTGTCCCAAATGTAACAATTTGCTTCTTTGTAAAACTTGTTCTTTTACTGCCAAGTCAGATCCTCAGATAACCGCTTGCTAGCTTTGAAATTTGTCATGTCAGCATACCAAGGACATTCTAATACTACAGACAAATGCTCATTTGAAAACCTTTCTTCCCATCTTCCTGAGTCACCAATAAATTGTCCAATCTTGGTAGAAAAGAAACTTATGGGACTCAAAATTTGAAAGAAAACAAAAAAAAAAAAAAACTTGTACCAACAGACTTCGTCATTAAATGTCATTTTTTTCGTTGGTAAAAGTCTATAAGACAACAATTTTGTTGTAAATTATGTATTATTCATAGGTAAATGTTTATTTGTCGTAGATAAAAATCATATTTGAACCATTGTGTATATATTTAACTACAATTTTAGTTATCCCGTGAGTTTAGATAAGTTGGTAGGGATAATGCATAATATATGCAAGGTATGGGGTTTAAATCCCGGACAACACAAAAAAAACTACAACTTAGTTGCATGTCATTATAAGTGTTGTATTTTATTTTTTTAATAAAAATTGTCAAGATTATAACATGGCCTTCAAATTATCATGAACCGGTCCTGCCGTGAGCGTATATGGTAAAATTTCCTTTGGGTGTGTAAGCTTGAGCTATGGTTCAAAAGGTCTAGACCCATTGATTTTTCACCTCACCTTGCTCATATAAGCTTTTGTCTCAATATTTTATCTAGGGTTAAATATGTTTTTAGTCCTTACATTTTGCGCCCCTTTGAAGAATAGTCCCTACATTTCATTAAATGTTTTTAAAATCCTCACATTTTATCTCCGTTATCAAAATTAGTCTCTGCTGTTAATTCTCTAACAGAATGCTGATGTGACAGTTAGTGGGTCCCAATTATCAGAATTTTAAAAATATTTATTAAAATGTAAGGACTATTCTTCAAAGTCACGCAAAATGCAGGGACCAAAAATATATTTAACCTTAAAATAATTAGAACACAAACATAGTGGTTCGAAGACACAAAACATTGAAGCTCATGTCGTCAACCTCTAGATGATCAAAGAAGGCCACCTAGTTGTTCGAAGACACACATTAATTGGGATTAAAAGTCTAATGGATTTGGAACTTACATTTCAATTATCATTTACTATGTTTTTTGTTTTGTTTTAATGTTTTATTCCACTTTGAGAAGCTCAATTAGATAATTAATATTTCACCTCACATTAATTTTATTTTTTCAAGCATAAGTCATTTTAAGATATCATCAGAAGATGAATCATATTGTGAGTGTGTAATTTGATTCTTTCTCTTCAAGTTCATTATTTAGAATTTGTCCTGGTCATGTAAATATCCTTTTTTAAGTAATTATAATTATTTTATACAAGTTTCACGCTAAAACTTTAAAGTCTTTCCATTTGGAAGAAAATGTTTAAACTCTTGGTTAACTCTTTTCAAGTAAATTATCATTTTTCTTTTCAGTTTATGAAATGAAGAAATGAAGCGGGTTACAACCATGAATCAAATCCACTCCAAATTTTTTAAAAAAAAAAAAAAAGAAGAAGAAGAAGAAGTTAATTTTGACAATTTAGTGCACGTATTCAAAACCAAACCATGATGTAACCAAAAAAAAAAACCATGATAACCATAATCACTTCATTAAATTATGATTGAAGTGTAATCACTTGATAAAAACAAGTCTTTTACTACTTATATTGTTTAATTTAACCTATATCATTTAGAACTTATGTTACGTTTCTTTATTTAATCATATACATTATTCATTTCAATTTTTGCTAACATTTAATATAACAATGATATATATGAGTATTTGTCTACTACTGAATTAAAACATTTGAGACTGATGCCATGAATTCAGTTTTATAAATGGTTGTCTAAAAAGAAATACAAAATAAAATGCAAAATATTTTTAATCTTTTAAAATAGTTTATGATAAACGTTTTAAAACTAACCCATACTTTTTTTTTTGAAGGAAAAACTAACCCATACTTTGTATCTAGTTATTTATAATTTTTGTAACCATAATACCTAGTTTTTTTTTAAGAGATCTAGTTATTTATAAAACAGTCAAATTTAATTTATAATTTTGGAATTATGTTCCTTTTTTCAAATTGAATTTTGTTTGTCCTTGTGAGCTTAGCTCAGTTGGTATGGATAATGCATAATATATTAATATATGCAAAGGTCCGGGGTTCAAACTCCGGCAACCACAAAAAAAAAAAAGAATTTTGTTTGTTGAAAGATATATGGTTCTTTTAAAATAACATCTCCCCATAGTTCTTTTACATAGTTCTTTTAAAATAACATCTCCCCATTAAAATAACATCTCCCCGTTTGTTGAAAGATATATGGTTCTTTTAAAATAACATCTCCCCATAGTTCTTTTAAAATAACATCTCCCCATTAAAATAACATCTCCCCATAATAACTCTTTATCTACTAAAATAATGTCTAATTACATTACCTAGTTCTTCTCTTTTGACACACATACATTTTTTTTGGTTAAATATGTTTTTTTTATTTCTCTAAATCATTTAACTTTTTTATTTTAATCCGTTTAAATTTTTCTTCGATTTAGTCCTCCAAAAGTTTTTTGTCCACATTTTTTGTCGCTACCTTTAAATTAAATCATGTGTATTTTTTAAATTTTTGGATGAGTTTTGCCATAAATATTTAGAATATCGTAAGAATCTCTCAAAAAATTCTTAGATTATTAAAAACATTTGTGTAAAAACTCATTCAAAATTTAAAATGATATACATGAGTTGACAGAAAATCAGAGACCAATATGATAATGAAAATTTTGTAGAGGACTAAAAGTCGAAGCAATATTTTAGAGAAACTAAAACTAAAATTAAAATTAAAATATTTGACAAAAATATATTTAAACTATATTTTTCTCTTACGGATACATTTTCCCATTCTTTTTTTTTTTTTTTGAAGAAACATTTTCCCATTCTTAAAGTTACTTACTTATGTTAATGTCAAAGAAAAAGAAAAAATGCAGGAAAATGTATGTGTTATGAGTATTAACAAAACATGTACATCCTATGATTTTGTTGTTGTTAAACCCAATGTACTTCTTATGGTTATCAATAACAAGTGGTTTTTTTTTTTCCTCTCTCTATTTTCCCTTAAAAAAGGTGTGAACTTACATATATCATGATCTTTTATCTCTTATCAATATCATACATAAATTGTGACTTTTGTTGTTAGGCATTTGGCATGCTATAAATACTAAAACAGTCTTACTCATCAAACAAGACCTTCTCCCTTATAAGCATCTTATAAAAAATATTTATTCTTCCAAATTCTATATTCTTAATTATTTTTCATTAGTTTTTTCAAAAATAAAAATAAAAAATTATTTTCCAATAGTGGTTCCTCTTGGTGGATGGTGGTATGAACCCACGTCCTTAAACCAGCATTGAGGAAAGATTTTAATTATTTTCCATTAGTGTCACAATATCTTTATTATTTTCTTAACCCATTTGAGTTAGTCTACGATTCGATTTTTCCAATGTTAATTTTAATGGATTAGTTTAGATTTTGATTTTGAAAAACCAATAATTTAGATTCTTAAAATTGAGTTAATACCTTAATGCCTCAAAAAGCCACCGTAAAACAAAAATAATAATAAAAATATATATTATACCTTGTAATTTTGGATTTTACATATTTTAACATCCACACTGTTAATAAAATATTTGAAAGTCTTGTTTTAAAAAAAAATTGAAAGTCTAAAATTGGCCTCTACAAATGGTTAAAATAAGAAGAATCTAAAATTAAATGGGTGAATTCTGTATATTTTTACGTGGCTATTTTCATATCTCGTCCAAATCACGAGGGGCTATTTGATGTATCAAACTTTAAAATTGTATCCTAAAGTAGTTGAGTTAAAAAAAGGAAAAAAAAAACTTAGGTGTTTTTGTTTACGTGCTATTCATATGGTTCTTAACTAAATTAATCATGATTTTTATTATAAACAACATTGAGAAAATCATGGATTTAATAAAATCATAGTTAATTTAGTTAAAACCTTGCAAAATCATAGTTAATTATCCATTCTTATATAGTTAAAACTTGTTTGGCGATGTTCCACTACTAGTTATCTATTGTAGTTATAAGCAATCCACTATAGTTATAAGCAATCCACTGTCAGTATCAACTATAAACTTATCCGCTAATTTTTACCAAACAATACCTAAAACTCAAGGTGACAAAACAAATCTAAAATTTACACCATTTTTATATTCAAAGACTATCAATGAAAGGGGCAACAACAATAAGAGAAGTAAGCTCGAACAGGATTTATGCTATCATTTCCCTATATCCCTCGAACACTATCAACTAACACACCTCAAACCCGTGTGTGTATATCTTCCTAAAATCAAAATCACACAATCAAACTTCTTGAAATCACGCCCTAGCTCCAAAGCCTAAGCTACATTTCTCTTTGTCAAAATCTTTTCCTTAGTTCAAGCAATCAATCAACAATGGAGGAGAAGTCAAAGGAAACTGTGAAGAAATGCTATGTGCACGAAGACAATGTTCTTAACAAACCTAAATTAGGTTTTACAAAGTTAATATGTGATAACACTAGGACTATGTGCACGAAGACAATGTTCTTAACAAACCTCAGTTAGGTTTTACAAAGTTAATATGTGATAACACTATGACTGAATTTAAACAACTGAACGGTGAAAGTGAAAATGTATTTCCTTGTTTTTATGTTTGTTTATTTAGTATAAAAGTGTTTGATTATTTCCTTGTTTACTTTTTATTTTGATGTTTTATTAGCATTTGTGTTTGTCTGCAAAAAATTATCTGAAAATTTTATTTCTACGTCCAAATTTTTGTTACTTTTATCTTGAACTTTTGTCTTTTAAAAAATTTATATTTAATTCATTTTATGTTAAAAAATTCTAAATTTTGGTAAACGAACTTTTTGTAATGTTTTAAACTTGTCTCAAAAAAATTATTCAAAAATTTAAGAGTTTAAGGATAATCAGAGAAACTTTGTTTTAATAGTGACTAAAACTACATGTAAATTATTTTTATAGGGACTAAAAAACCTATTAAAATTAAGTAATGATTAAACTTAGAAGTTTCAAATTTTGCAGAGACCAAAAAACATAACCTTTTTTTTTGAAGAAACTAAATTGAATTATATTAAACTTCCCAAGCACAAGGAGTGCTAAAGGAAAACCAAACAGTCACAAAAGTATAACAACAACAACATAAATAGAGTGTAAAAGGAAAAAGAAACATCAGAGTTAACCTATGTTCATACACAATAAAGGGCTACGCCACCACCTATGGTAATCAAAGCACAAGTTAGAAATCTTTGCCTTTAACCACCAAAATAAGAGAAGCTTAACACTATCAATAAACTGAAGAGTAGAGGCCGGTTTATCTGAACAAAATTATGATGTTTATGTCCTTCCAAATAATCCAAATGCAAGCTCACCAAATCATTACAAGCCAAACACAGTGAGATTTGGAAATACCAACAATATGAGCAAACTATTGTAAATGATTTGACAAATCAAGGGGACAAAATGTAACAATTCCTAACTAGCGGTAAACATCAATCCAAAGGGCTCCAAAAAAAGGAACAATACAAGAAGAGGTGACTAGCCGTTTCCAACTGGCCACAACCTGAAACACACATCTGATAATCAACATAAATTATGCGACATTTAAACAGATTATCTTTGGTGGGAACACAGTCCCGCAAGAGACGCCAAACGAACAAGGACACCTTCAAAGGAATATGCCGCTCAATATTTTTTTTTTAAGGATTTGATAAATTCTTACTCCCTCCTGTCCTATTTATAAGAAACATTGACATTTTTGATTCATTGCATAAATGATGTATTTGGTCTATATTCTAGACAAGATACATCAATTACTCAATGAATCTAAAAAGTCACATTTTTCTTATAAATAGGACCGGAGGAAGTATTTTATTTTTTTTATCGGCATATGTAATCACGTGGAAAAAAATGCTAAATAATCATTTTTTCCCATTCGTAATCATCCTCATTTTTTCCCAATAAAGTGAATAATAAATATCTACAATCACGTGAGAGTCCCATAAAACTTATCTAATTGATTTTTTTATTGGATTATCTAGTTAATTAATATTAAACAGAATGAAAAAAAGCTGTATGGTTAACATTAACAAATATTTTGAGGCATGTTAACATTATTCTTTAAAGAAAAAGTAAAAGACAAATAATATCTTAATTAGAACCCAAAAATAGATAAACATCTCACATAAAATATTAACACAAAAGAAAGAGAGAAAAAAGAAAATATAACCCAAAATTTATTTGGTTCAAAAGACGGGTATGAGACAAGGGAGAAGAGATTAAAAAAAATTGACTATGGGAGAAGAGATGAATTTTATTTTATATCTATGTTGCGTTTGATTTTAAATTATAATGTATTATTCTAGTGATAAAGTTCCACATCATATCATTTTTTTGGTACAATTTTATAATGACGATTTATACCAACTAACTTATGTCATCGCGAGCTTAGTTCAGTTGATAGGGACAATACATAATACACGCAAAGTCCATGTTCAAACTTCGGTCACCACAGAGAGCAAAAAAAATACCAACTAACTTGTCAAAACCTTTAAATCCATGTTTTTTCTGTGCTCAAATGCCATTTAAATTCAAATGGGTCAAACAATTTTGAAAATAAGTCCTACAAACAAATTAGTCCCACGAATGAGCAAATAAAAAAGAATTTATATCTATATCTTCTGTATATAAAAGGAGACATGACTTTTGGTTGATTTGTTATCTTCTAACTAGAACACAAAACACTCTCAGCCATTCTTCTTCTATTCATAAAAAAATAATAGTAATAAATAAATAAGGAAATCCACCGGTCTCCACATGCCATGTCTCTCTTTTATATCGAAAAAAAAGTGCTTCTTTTCATCCTATGATTTACATCTCCACAAACCTTTCATTGAATTACTTTTGTTCAGATTATTTCATCACATCACATTGCAATGATTTCCTTCCATTTATATTACTGCCATCATATTAATAATATTAGTTGACATATATGTCTTTCTCCACAAGTTAATAGTTTTTACTCAAACTAAATATGATGACATAAGATTCCAACTAATTCTCATATGATTAGGCATTGTTGCGACAAAGCGAAGAATATCAGGCTGCAGGCTAAGTGAAGGGTGAAGTTCTTCTGAACTCTTTCCTAAAATATGAAGAAACTTAGCAACGTTGGGGAGTGCCAATTCTCTGCAGTGCAGATGCAATTGAGGCACCTTAGATAAAACACTTCCCTTCTGAACATCTAGGCCTTCTGGTCTCCGCAACTTGTATGGTTTTCCAGTTGTTGGCTCGATATCAACTCGCGCCATTTGTTTCCATCGGCTGTGCACCAACCAGCCATATTTATAGTCACCAACTATCGGTGTTCCAAGTGCTTCAGCGCAATGGACACGTAGCTGGTAAAAAAGGAGCAGAAATCAAATTAAGTTAGGAACATGTTGCTTTAACTCAGCAAAATCACTATATATATTAAGGTCAAAACTTAGTTATAGTGCCTATAGTACTGGTCCTACTTCTCTACTATAAATATAGCATAACTGTCGATAACAATTTTCAAGGTGTGAAAAGCTACTTCAAAAAAATGGTCTCTTTGTGATTTTGTTGAAGCTCCTAAGTGTAGCTTTTGTCAAAATCACGGTAGCACATTGTTATTCTGCCAAACTCACCGCTAATCTCACATGCCACTTGAAAGTGTAGCTTTTTTACCAGTACAGTTCATTTGAATAGAGAATTTATAGCAGTATCCAAGATACCTGATGCTTCCGGTAAGTTAGTGGACGCAGCTCAATCCATGAGCATCCATTTATCATTGGACCAAGCACCCGATACTCAGTTACAGCCTCTTGGTGAGGCTCTATACTCGAATGGTGAGCTAGCATTACCCTCTCTGTCTTCCCATCATTCATAAGCACCTGACATAAGATCGCATATATAAACACAACCAATAACACATTAGAAGATATCAGTGACATTAAGCATGTTACAAACTATCATTGGATGTAAACACACAAACTAAACAAGAGAAAGAGCGCAAACCTTAGAAAGAGGAGCATGAATTATGCCTTCCTTCTCCTTGGGAGTCCCTATGACCAATGCCCAATATCTTTGATATGTAGCTTCACATGCATCATTCCAAGCCTAAAATAGTCCAGGGAGAGTTAAAGTTCAAATGGAAAAATAAAATTGTTGTTAATGCATCTTTGATACTGCATTGACAAGCTAAATGATGTGTATGAAAACAGCAGTTGAATACTTCGTGTAGAAAAGGCACCTTACAAGAAGATTTTGCATTGTTTGTGTTACTGAATAACCATTGAAGGTGAGATACACTATCTTTTGTTCTCCCCATTAAAAGGATGCCACTAGTCTCTCTGTCAAGACGGTGGACCTGAAAAAACCAACATAAGAATTGATTTGATAGGACCCAAACTGATATTAAATGACCAAGAACTTTTGTATTTGATATTTAAAGACTAAGATGGGAAACAATGGAGCTAGCTCGTTACAAGATGAAGGAGTAAATATGAAAGCAGAAATTCACTTGACTGAGAGAGCCAGTTCGTTATTCGTCTTCTTAGCTGAACCTCCAATACCCAATTGATAATGTCCCAAATGCCTCTCTAAGTCGGTTTATGTCCCCTCTTAACAATAGTTATAGAATTGTCAAGTCATATAATGGAAGCCTGAGTCCAATTAAAATCTTCTCAATAGGCCATATGTCTTTTCTACTTCTAGATCAATAAATTTCATGTCCAAGGTAAGATGCATATATGAACATAAATTTAAACATGATAATGCAGAAATATTGTAGAATAAACAAGGCAATCTAGACCAATAAAATATGCTACCAATTTGTATTAAATCAAAACAATAACTTATCAATTGATTATAGTAGATTGTGTATTACAAACAATGGAAACAAACTAAAACACAAGCAGAACTATATTCAAATAAAAAGAGCATTTGACAATCAATAAGTTATGAGCATCTGACAAGATATAAATAACTTGATAGCATCGTTTATAAAACTTATGGCCGAATGCTTTCAGATAAGACTGCAAAAACAAATTAATTATTCGTTTCTCCAAAAGGAAAAAGAAGAAGGTTTTCCTTATACATTACAATCTTCTGGCAAGCCGACTCTGCCTCAACTCCAATGTCTTCACTAGAAACCAATTTTGATGTGAGAAGCACCTAAGAAAATGTAAACAAAAATAGTGCAAAACTACAAATTACACACTCCAAAAACAAACATTAATTAGTTTGATGTTCTCGAACATTGTCTCATGTAGGAAGATATTTCCTATCTAGAACTAATATAATCCATAGGTTCCTTTGAATTTGATTTTAAATTAACGAGGCACCTTATTTCAGCTGCAATTTCTTCAAATGTTACAATTTGTTATTGATGAGGTGACCTTGTATGTTGCAACATTAGGGTCAGTTAGAAAGTTTAGAGGGGAGGAGAGGAGAGTACTTTAGATTAAAAGAAGAAAGGAAATTTTTTGGGCTTAGATCGTCTATGTATAAAAGAAAAAGAGGAAAATATAAAAATTTATAACTAATCTCTAAAAACTTGAACGGGAGAGTATATTTTTCTTCATGATACAATTTTTTATTTTATTTTTAAATGGAGGAACTAAAAAACTGGAATGGGAGGGTTTAGATAATCTCTTCAAATTCAATCTACGTTATTATAATTTCTGTTGAATTTCACGATCAAAACAAAATCTACTTATATTAAAACAATCAACAAAATACACATGCTCTGTTTGATTCTCAAAAAAGTTTCATCCGAACCTCAACTTGTTTATCTAATGCCAAATGCACACCAACAAATATAAATATATGATACAAGATAAACATCTAAGATGAATTCGTAGTCTGTAGATATACACCAAAAAGGATTTTGTACTAATAGTACAAACCCAAGAAGCAATTGGAGAACTTAGAATGAACATGCATAGCTACAATGAAAAGAATTTGCTCCTAAGTTAAAAAAAATAAAAATTGTGGATTATTCATGCAGTGTGAAGCCATAAGTGTCATGCCACTATCCTAGCAGAGATCATGAGGCAATAGAGGGTTGAAACCAGCAAAGACACCTTCTCCTTTTTCTTTCTTTTTTCTTCTTTTTGGCAGGAAGTGAAGAGATGATTTCACTCAAAGCAGAAAAATAGAAGCTACAAACACAGCAAGACTGGACAAGAAGAAGCAAGCAGAAACCTTGGGCTGTGCGTTTCCGGGTGGGGACTTGGTTCCGGCAGCAGGGCTAGCAGCTGGAGCTATTTCAGCAACCGGAGGCAAAGGTGGCTCTACCACTTCGTCTTTAGTCAAGGGAGGGAGTGGAGCCATAGCTGGAGGCAATAACGGTTTGCTAATGACTGAAAAAAGACTACCTGGTTTAACAGGTTGCATGTAGGGAGGTGTATTATTACCCAAGTTTAGGCATTTGTTTCCTGCAAAAGAATAGAGAACAATTATTATGTCGATAATTGAGGGATAACAGACTTGATGGTTGATAGAGCAGAGATAACAATTGTAAAGTAAAACAAAGTTAATCAAGGAAGTGGATGAATTTATATTAATAAATGAAGAAATGGATGAACAATATGCAAAATGCAGCCCAGAGCAAAGCTCCTCGGTGAGAAAACTCACTGCTTGACCATATCAAGTTTAACAAACTCAATCCTACCTACTCCTTCCCCTCATACACCTTTTTATTAGGGGAATCTACTACTATCTAACAGCTCACTACTCGCATGTTTCCCACACTATTTTCCTTCTTTTTCCTAGTGTAAACCCTCCACACTTTGGGCTTCTCATTTTTAAAGCCCACCAGCACATCACCCTCAATAGTATCCGGCCCAATTAAACTCCTATCAATGGTACAATATAATTTTCTAGCACTTACTTGTGTATCTATGAGCAGATTTAGGGAAGTCTGTAATGACCCCGTTAATTCCTGCACCCTGAATAAACGAGTTGATCTCCACAGTTGAATCTGAGAAGAAATCAAATGCCTGAGATACAAACTCATTGCTGAATGTTTCTACGAAAACTGAGGTTAGAAGCTTGTAGCTTTTCCACAATGTTTGTTTGGGTGGTTGCAAAGCCGGCATTCCTAGGAAATACTGAATCTTTATTGACGACCACAGAACTAGCAAATGTTTTTATATCCTCAGCAGCTGCATTGGTAGCATCACCGACACCCTCGTCAATCTGGTAGACAAGCTCGTATTTGGTTTTCTCCTTGAACTTCAGTAATACAGAGCTATTAGTGGATTGGATATAAACTTTTTGGCTCCCTGGTTTGTCATAACCTGCTTTGCTCAAAGCATCAATGACAACATCGGTCACACTTAATCCCTGCTTTTCTGTAAGATAGGCTGCATTCTGATAACAGAAAAATGCAACATAATGTTTATTCAATAAAAAATTAAAGAAAATAAATTTGAAACAAAAAGTTCTTAGGCTTAGAATATGCAATCGTTATAAATCTCTCCAATGCCCAAATAGAAAACAATTTGTTTTTCTTTGGTTGAAGTAACTCAGCGGGCAGAGTTCGTGAAGAAATACTAGAACGGAAATTCACAGGAATGTCACTTTTGGCAAGTCAGTCTGTCATTTGCCCTTTTTATTATATCATACTCACAAGTGTCGTAACAATGCAAAAACAATACACGACAGACTTGATATCTCCTATTCTTATTTTCTGGATCATGCAGGGTGCAGGCCTTTCAAAGCAACAAGGTGAAACCAGATAATCAGTCATACCAACTATGAAGTAAGCGGCCCTAAACCATTAAATTTGCACTAATCTTATAAACATTATGAGTTTGAATAACAGCTGAAATAATAAATTATATACAGGAATAATAGGCATGATAGAACACACCTCAACAAAGATCAAGACGC
This sequence comes from Medicago sativa, assembly GCF_051527215.1. Lineage (NCBI taxonomy): Eukaryota > Viridiplantae > Streptophyta > Magnoliopsida > Fabales > Fabaceae > Medicago > Medicago sativa. The sequence continues at coordinate 29,535,968 of NC_140755.1, read as the reverse complement.
CTGATAGAGAAGTCTGATTTTTTGTTAACGACAAGAAGTCTGATAATGTTAAAAATGTCCCAGCGTTCTTAGCTTTTGGATTCCTGAACAATGTGTATTTTGAGAAAGGGGCCAATATTGAGGCTGCAGGGAAAATAGGGAACAGAAAAACATGTCAATTGTTCTTTTATAAAAATTAAAACATATTCTTTCTTCAAAACAATGCAAATCAATGTAAGTGCAAAACACCAAAAGCGAAAAATTTTCAATGGAAAACAACCCGTGAATCTTTGATTATCCTATAAAGTGAAGTTCTAAGCTAAATTTTTCCTAAAACACACTTTTTTAATGCATGTATCTCTATCTGATTCTGAGCTTATGGCTTATTGAAGTATCAGTCAATTAGACTTAGAAGAGTCTGGGTTACCACCATGCAAATATGGAAAGTCTGAATAATATTTAACTGCTGGAAAAAAAACTATAGAACTTTCTTTGACTTACGGGTCAGTCCTTTTATATCGTTCCACGTCAAGTTGAACGAAAATATGCCACGGCCAGATTTGATCTCAGGGACACTCACTGCTAAATCGCTGAAGCTAGTTTGAGCAACTGTGGTACTCTCTAGAAGATCAATTGATTTTAAGCAAAATGGTGTCCCATCCTTTGACAATTGAACAGGACAGTCAAGAACATCCACACCATCTTGTATGGCCTTGTTATATGCTAAGTTGGTACAAGCTGGAAAATCTCCACTTGCTCCATACTTTGAGATAATCAAGGTTTTATCTGAAAATATAAGAAGTGAGAGCAACAAGTCAACAACGATGAACACTATGCGGCCACAAAATGATGGAAATCGTGCAAAGAAACGACTAGGAATTATTGATCAACAAGGTGAGAATACATATATAAGATCAAGACAAAATGTACCTCTTCTTTAGCATTGTTGCCTATGTGAGCAAAGCAATCTGCAAAATGAGAAGACAAACTCAACACCTTAAATAGAGACTAAAGAATAGTACACACAAGCATACATATATATTCTGAGGTTACGATTTTTAAGTATGTAAAATAACAAGAAATTAATATCAATTGCACACCTTTGTCGTGTGTTTAAAGGATGTAAAAGGATTTTAAAATTGAAGAAAATGACAGTATGGATAGTTAATAGGCATGAAAAACCAAGAGGATGGAAATCTTTATTTTCTTTGATATAGTAAGGAAATTGAAAATTGAAAGGAAATTTTTATGATAATTTCTTATATGAAAGGGTATATAACTAGATCCCCTACCTGTCTAGAGAAGGAGCCTTGTCTAAGATGGAAGCAAGAATGCAGGAGGTCGTGGGTGTTTGGAAAAGATATTCTATTTTTAGTAAATTTTGTGTGTGCACCATCAGCATTAGAACAAGAAATCGGATAAGGTCAACATGATTCCATCAGTGTCCTATTATTGAACAATGATTGTATAGTTTGTAGGAGCACCCGCATGGCAAGAAACAAGTACCTCCCTACCAAGATTGTAAAGTTAAACTAGTTTTTAGTTATACACAGCTTAAGCACAGGATTATGTATCATTTAGCAGGCCAATTCAATTGATAAATCCTTACTTTGAAGAGATTATTCAATGAATATATTTGTATGGAGAAATTTGTAGGGGATTGGATAGGTCCTCGAACTTGTAGTCCACAGAAAAATAGCCACTTGTGGGTACACCATTAACCAAATAATTCATAGTTTTATTTGGGAAAACACCGAAAATGTTAGTAGAGTTTGAAAGGTTGAGATCTGGAAGGCAAATCCCAACTGCATCTTTCGTCAATTGCACATTACACCATAGAGCGGCATTGGATGTGCTGGTTTGCGCGGCCAAAATATAAGCAGAGTCACTAGAATCAGGAAATATGCCCGAAAAACCACAATGTGAGATGACCAGTGGTGGACTTCCTGCAAAACAAAGTTGTTTAACTTTTGTAAGCTTCCTACAAATTTATGATTCTTCCCAAAAGACAAAGTTAAACTGGAAAGCTCCTTAAAAACCTTAAGATACAGAAACTAATTTCAACTTAAATGAGAAATTATTGTTTATTACAAGATTCTTTCAATTTAAGAAACTTTCTCAAATTGAATTAACTAGGTAAATTATCTAGAGAAGATGCAGAATTAACATGCATCAAAAGATATAGACCATAACAGTTTCTAAATTCTAACTGAAATAAAAACTACTATAAATATCAATGGTTTCATTTTTCTGATAAGATTTTCCATGATTCAGTTCAGCTCGATAAACATTATCTAACTATTCTTAGCTACCTCAATTAACTAACATTTATGAGAATTCAAATCTCTAATAAGCTCAAATTAACACTATCAAAGTTGATAAAAAAAAGATCTTTCAACACATACCTGTGAGTGTGTTCCATACAGATCTCTTAGATTGATCTGAAACAAGTGCTAGAAGAAGAAACAGAGAGAGTGAAACGGAGAGAGCGCGTGGAGTACACATTCCGACTCGACTACTATGGTAGCTTACGATGAAGTGATGAACACAACCACCTTAATTTCGGAGAGAGAGGTGGTTTCTGTTCTGTTCTTTTCTGACTTATGTTAATGAGCTCTTAACTCAGAAACACAACCTTTTTGTTTCTGGTCCTTTTCTTTCCTTCTTGCATTAATTTTACAATATATATAAAAAAAATGTTTGTATACTAGATATAGATATTGTAGATATTTTCTTTAAAAAAAAATATTGTAGATATTATTATAGGTATTATTTTATGATTGTAAAGAACCGAGGACTATTCAACGAAAATCTATTCAACATTTGGATGCGATGATAAAAAATCTCTTCAGCTCTATCAAACATAAATTTAGATACGAATATCGAACAAGACATGTTGATGCTAATAATAATTTGAAGGAATGATATAATTCAATGTAATTATGTATCAGTGTTGTGTTAGTATCAGATATGAATCATACGATATGTATCTGGCACCAGAACACAACTAATCTAGTAGAATATTTGCACTTTCCACCAAGTCTAACAATGTAGCAACTTAAAATCGATACAGTTGTACTCGACTCGATAAATTAATTTTTGCAATTACGCGCATAAGATATTATATTAGAAAAAGAAAAAAATAGATTATTCAATGAAATAAATTATGAAGTGGACAAGCTGGCTTTGAGCTAAAAGCCGCGTTATTATTGACTGCTGTTGAGATACTGCGTTTTGTGGTGGGGTCCAAACCATGGTTGTTACTCTCTGGCATTTCTCCACGTGGCAGATGATCATTGGTGGTGTAGTTTGGGTATGAAAATGATCGAAACGCCTGCGTTCTTGGTGGGATTCCAATTTCCACAGCCCCACGTAGATAGAACGTGCTCAGGCCATTGTGATGTATGTGGTTCTCTTTTCTTATTTTTTTGATAAGTTTACCTATGTGGTCACTATCAAAATTAATACATTATATTATGATGATATATGACATACTACTATAAAATAAAGTTATATGATATACGACTGAGTCTGATTGAACAGGGTGTGTTTGATTCCATATGAAAAGTGGAATAATCTAAACATTAAAAATTCAATGCATTGCACACCTAAAAGCACTTCTTTGTCCCTTGTATCATGTTTAGATATGGGCTTGTTCTTGATGTTCAAAGGTGCTTCAAGGGTGTAGAACAACCTAATAAATAGTTGAATCTAGTATTAACTTGAACATTATACGACGATAAAGAGTTCATACACTTCCTGAGTTAAACCCAAAACAAACTGTATTAAATGAATAAGATAATCTAATTGTAAGTACAGCCACAGGTATTACGAGTCTTATGATATCTTACAAAGTTAAACACAGTGAAACTGTAGAAAAATCTCAGGATATAATAACTGTTCTTAAATTAAGTATTTCAAAAGAAGAGCCACTCTTTTTTTTTTTTTTTTTTGAGAGGACGAGAAGAACCAACTTAAAAGCATAATTTATCATTCCACAATATTGCACGTTGAGGTAGGTTATAAATTTGAGGATATAATAATAATGTGTTTCAACAGTGCGTAAAGTGGCAACTACACAACAAAACTTCGACATACAAATACGACAAAACCCTCGAGCGAAATAGAAACCGTGCTTACCAATTAAAATTTAAGGCCTTCTTCTTTTGCTTTCTTGAACCATTTAAGTGTGCTTTCCAATGTAGAGTAAGCAGCGACATCTGTCAAACTCTTGCTTTCAACTGCATAATCAAACACTTCATAAGCATCCGCAATTCTACCAACACTACACAGTGCCCTTACAAACGTAGCATAAGAAGCCATATCAAGCTTTAGACCATCCGATTTCATCGCACCATAGAATTCCACGGCCTTGTCAAACATCCTAGACTTACACAACCCATGAAGCAGCGTGTTATATGTGCACGTATTCGGACTGCAGCCCTTCATTTCCATCTCTTCCAACAATGCCAATGCAGCCAAGGTCTCCCCTTTCCTGCACATCCCATTCATCAGAGAGGTATAAGTTACCTCATCAGGGAAATGACCCTTTTCAGCCATAACACGCAGTAACTTCTTAGCTTCTGAAACCCGACCAGATTTGGATAACCCAAAAATCAAAGTATTATAAGTAATAAGATCAGGCTCCACACCCTTCTCCTTCATTCGATTATAAACCTCAATGGCCTCACTCCCTCTACTCAGCATACAATAACCTTTCATAATTGTATTATAAAGAAAACAATCTGGCTTAAAACCTTCCTCTTGGAGAATATCCACCAACCTCGTCGCCTCACGCAAATTCTTAGTGTTACAGACATTATCAATCAAAATAGTATATGTAACAAGATTAGGCTTGACATCAAACTTAGTACGCATTTCATCAATAAAAGCATAAACCAAACTCAAAGTGCGAGACTTACATAAATTCTTAACAAGAAAATTGTAAGTGTAAATATCAGGACTACAATGCTTGGAAGACAGCTCTTTGATCAATTCAACAGCATCGTCAACACGATCAGCAGCAGTACAAAGTGACCTAACAGCTAAATCAACAGTACCTTTATCAGGACTGACCCCATGAGAAACCATCAAATTTAGGGTTTGACGAATTAGGGAAAGTGTTGAATCCTTTGAATCAGTTGGTTTGCAGCAATGGGTAAGTAAGATATGATAAGTAGATTTGTCAGGTGAGAAGGAAGGATGGGTCTTTGTCATATGACGAAGAAAAGCAATGGAATCGTTAATGGTGGAAACAGAAGCGTAGGATTGAAGAAGGGAATTATGGAAACGGGAATCAATAGGAGTATTGGAACTGTTGACGAAGGAATTGAAGATGCTTTTGGCATCTTGGAGATTTGGGGATTTGAATACAGAAGCGGGTTTTGGAGATTGAGATTGTTGTTTTTGTTGGGGTTTTCGGGTTTTGTTGGGTTTGGGAGAAGAAGGAATCAATGAAGATGAACGGTGAATCAAATTAGGGTTTGAGAGTGCGGATCGAAATGAAGGAGGAATTTTTCCCATGTTGCTTTCTTCGTTCCTTCAGACTTATGCTGCTTGCTTACAGACAGAGTTTAGGGTTTTTCAGAATCAGAAAGAATGTGTTGTTTATTGACTCTTTATTTATGATAAGAACAAAATTATTGAGCGTATGTTTGATTCCTTTTTTTTTAAGGAATGTTTGATTCTCTTTTTGATGGCAGTTGATTTTCAATTAATTGATTATGTAAATTTAGAGTTATCCTCTTCATTTATACTCTTCCCCGTTTCTTTCATTTGATGAGATAAATATATAAAAAAAATTAAAAATAATTATTGATGATGAAACCTATTTAATGATATAACTCTTCATCTATTTTTCTTTGTCTATCTCTTTCATAATGACAAACTTCATTTATTTTTATAAATAGAGAGGATCTCAACTCGTAAATTTAACATTATTAAAAGTGAGTTGCAAAAGCACTCATAAGCATTAAAAAGTGAAACAAAACACTCTTTAGGTGCTCCAAACATGTTTTAATCCCTTTTGGATAACTATTTGATTATTTATATGCCATTCTAGCGATTTACATAAATTAAGAAATATAGTTTTTTTTAAAGAAGAAATATAGTTAATTGTATATAGAAAAGAGTAACTGTGAGTTGTTTTACAAAAATATTATTTATTAATGGTGCGGAAAACATAAATTAAAAGAATTGTAAAAATATAAATTGCTAAGGGGCAAAATAGGAAAAGAAACATTATTATTTTTTTGGTCAAGTAGTATAGTGGCTACAGTTCACACATTTTAAATGTGGAGAAGTGGGGTGTCCGGGGTTTGAAACCCAGACCCCTGCATATAGTATGTAATATTTCTACTAACTGAGTTAAGTACATTATTATTCTTTAATATTATAAAGTGACATAATTTAGAACAAACAAATTTTGTTAGAATGACATGTAATTTTGAACTGAGGGAGTATTTTTTTTAACATGGTTTTTATCTTTCATCCATATTTGTATATATCAATTTTTAAATTTTAAATCTGATTTTCTTTTGGAGTATAACATATTATTATATAATTTTTTTTTTAACAAAAGTAGCTTAGCAAGAAGCCATGATGCTAAGACTACTGTTAATTTTGTTCAGATTATTTCATCACATCACATTGCAATAATTTCCTTCCATTTATATTACTGCCATCATCTTAATAATATTAGTTGACATATATGTATTTCTCCACAAGTTAATAGTTTTTACTCAAACTAAATATGACGACATAAGATTCCAACTAATTCTCATATGATTTGGCATTGTTGCGACAAAGCGAAGAATATCAGGTTGCAGGCTAAGTGAAGGGTGAAGTTCTTCTGAACTCTTTCCTAAAACATGAAGAAACTTGGCAATGTTGGGGAGTGCCAGTTCTCTGCAGTGCAGATGCAACAGAGGCACCTTAGATAAAACACTTCCCTTTTGAACATCTAGGCCATCTGGTCTCCGCAACTTGTATGGTTTTCCAGTTGTTGGCTCAATATCGACTCGCGCCATTTGTTTCCATCGGCTGTGCACCAACCATCCATATTTATAGTCACCAACTATCGGTGTTCCAAGTGCTTCAGGCTTCAGCGCAATGGACACGTAGCTGGTAAAAAAGTAGCAGAAATCAAATTAAGTTAGGAACATGTTGCTTTAACTCAGCAAAATCACTATATATATTAAGGTCAAAACTTAGTTATAGTGCCTATAGTACTGGTCCTACTTCTCTACTATAAATATAGCATAACTGTCGATAACAATTTTCAAGGTGTGAAAAGCTACTTCAAAAAAATGGTCTCTTTGTGATTTTGTTGAAGCTCCTAAGTGTAGCTTTTGTCAAAATCACGGTAGCACATTGTTATTCTGCCAAACTCACCGCTAATCTCACATGCCACTTGAAAGTGGCGATTTTATTTTTATTTTTTTACCAAGGACAACGCAAGCCTGAATCAAGCCGATACTTTCTTCCCAATAATAAACAACTAAGGAATTTTCCCCTTTAGTACATTAGAAAGGGAATAGAATTTCAATTAACCGGGGCATCTTAATAATATTAAAAGATATATAGTACAAGTAGATATGAAAATTTTACATAAAACTTTAAATAGAAGACCCAACAGCCATGGCCTCATGAAAAAGGGCAATTTGGATAACTGAAGGCTTACGAAAGCTTCTCAATTCAGATATATAGTACTTGATTTGAACTTCCAAAAAAGCTCTTATAAGTTTATAAATGGCTATGGAGAAGTAAATGAGAGAAAAGAAATTCTAAAAATGTTGAGATGCATAAGTTTATTTTAACTTTGAAAGAAGCTATAAATTAGAAGAGACTATTAGTGTTTGGCCAACTACTCTATTAGTTTGTTTTATAATTAGTGTTTCCCAGGCTTTGTCGATGCAAAAGGTTGACTCGGTGAGCCACCCCTTTTAGTGATTCCACAGCATATTCTAATGATAATCTAAGATAAGTTTAAGTCCTAACTTTATTCAAACAGGTTTGAAAAGCATGCCTAATTCCTTTTTTGACCAGTACAGTTCATTTGAATAGAGAATTTATAGCAGCATCCAAGATACCTGATGCTTCCGGTAAGTTAGTGGACGCAGCTCAATCCATGAGCATCCATTTATCATTGGACCAAGCACCCGATACTCAGTTACAGCCTCTTGGTGAGGCTCTATACTCGAATGGTGAGCTAGCATTACCCTCTCTGTCTTCCCATCATTCATAAGCACCTGACATAAGATCGCATATATAAACACAATCAATAACACATTAGAAGATATCAATGACATTAAGCATGTTACAAACTATCATTGGATGTAAACACACAAACTAAACAAGAGAAAGAGCGCAAACCTTAGAAAGAGGAGCATGAATTATGCCTTCCTTCTCCTTGGGAGTCCCTATGACCAATGCCCAATATCTTTGATATGTAGCTTCACATGCATCATTCCAAGCCTAAAATAGTCCAGGGAGAGTTAAAGTTCAAATGGAAAAATAAAATTGTTGTTAATGCATCTTTGATACTGCATTGACAAGCTAAATGATGTGTATGAAAACAGCAGTTGAATACTTCGTGTAGAAAAGGCACCTTACAAGAAGATTTTGCATTGTTTGTGTTACTGAATAACCATTGAAGGTGAGATACACTATCTTTTGTTCTCCCCATTAAAAGGATGCCACTAGTCTCTCTGTCAAGACGGTGGACCTGAAAAAACCAACATAAGAATTGATTTGATAGGACCCAAACTGATATTAAATGACCAAGAACTTTTGTATTTGATATTTAAAGACTAAGATGGGAAACAATGGAGCTAGCTCGTTACAAGATGAGGAGTAAATATGAAAGCAGAAATTCACTTGACTGAGAGAGCCAGTTCGTTATTCGTCTTCTTAGCTGAACCTCCAATACCCAATTGATAATGTCCCAAATGCCTCTCTAAGTCGGTTTATGTCCCCTCTTAACAATAGTTATAGAATTGTCAAGTCATATAATGGAAGCCTGAGTCCAATTAAAATCTTCTCAATAGGCCATATGTCTTTTCTACTTCTAGATCAATAAATTTCATGTCCAAGGTAAGATGCATATATGAACATAAATTTAAACATGATGATGCAGAAATATTGTAGAATAAACAAGGCAATCTAGACCAATAAAATATGCTACCAATTTGTATTAAATCAAAACAATAACTTATCAATTGATTATAGTAGATTGTGTATTACAAACAATGGAAACAAACTAAAACACAAGCAGAACTATATTCAAATAAAAAGAGCATTTGACAATCAATAAGTTATGAGCATCTGACAAGATATAAATAACTTGATAGCATCGTTTATAAAACTTATGGCCGAATGCTTTCAGATAAGACTGCAAAAACAAATTAATTATTCGTTTCTCCAAAAGGAAAAAGAAGAAGGTTTTCCTTATACATTACAATCTTCTGGCAAGCCGACTCTGCCTCAACTCCAATGTCTTCACTAGAAACCAATTTTGATGTGAGAAGCACCTAAGAAAATGTAAACAAAAATAGTGCAAAACTACAAATTACACACTCCAAAAACAAACATTAATTAGTTTGATGTTCTCGAACATTGTCTCATGTAGGAAGATATTTCCTATCTAGAACTAATATAATCCATAGGTTCCTTTGAATTTGATTTTAAATTAATGAGGCACCTTATTTCAGCTGCAATTTCTTCAAATGTTACAATTTGTTATTGATGAGGTGACCTTGTATGTTGCAACATTAGGGTCAGTTAGAAAGTTTAGAGGGGAGGAGAGGAGAGTACTTTAGATTAAAAGAAGAAAGGAAATTTTTTGGGCTTAGATCGTCTATGTATAAAAGAAAAAGAGGAAAATATAAAAATTTATAACTAATCTCTAAAAACTTGAACGGGAGAGTATATTTTTCTTCATGATACAATTTTTTATTTTATTTTTAAATGGAGGAACTAAAAAACTGGAATGGGAGGGTTTAGATAATCTCGTCAAATTCAATCTACGTTATTATAATTTCTGTTGAATTTCACGATCAAAACAAAATCTACTTATATTAAAACAATCAACAAAATACACATGCTCTGTTTGATTCTCAAAAAAGTTTCATCCGAACCTCAACTTGTTTATCTAATGCCAAATGCACACCAACAAATATAAATATATGATACAAGATAAACATCTAAGATGAATTCGTAGTCTGTAGATATACACCAAAAAGGATTTTGTACTAATAGTACAAACCCAAGAAGCAATTGGAGAACTTAGAATGAACATGCATAGCTACAATGAAAAGAATTTGCTCCCAAGTTAAAAAAAATAAAAATTGTGGATTATTCATGCAGTGTGAAGCCATAAGTGTCATGCCACTATCCTAGCAGAGATCATGAGGCAATAGAGGGTTGAAACCAGCAAAGACACCTTCTCCTTTTTCTTTCTTTTTTCTTCTTTTTGGCAGGAAGTGAAGAGATGATTTCACTCAAAGCAGAAAAATAGAAGCTACAAACACAGCAAGACTGGACAAGAAGAAGCAAGCAGAAACCTTGGGCTGTGCGTTTCCGGGTGGGGACTTGGTTCCGGCAGCAGGGCTAGCAGCTGGAGCTATTTCAGCAACCGGAGGCAAAGGTGGCTCTACCACTTCGTCTTTAGTCAAGGGAGGGAGTGGAGCCATAGCTGGAGGCAATAACGGTTTGCTAATGACTGAAAAAAGACTACCTGGTTTAACAGGTTGCATGTAGGGAGGTGTATTATTACCCAAGTTTAGGCATTTGTTTCCTGCAAAAGAATAGAGAACAATTATTATGTCGATAATTGAGGGATAACAGACTTGATGGTTGATAGAGCAGAGATAACAATTGTAAAGTAAAACAAAGTTAATCAAGGAAGTGGATGAATTTATATTAATAAATGAAGAAATGGATGAACAATATGCAAAATGCAGCCCAGAGCAAAGCTCCTCGGTGAGAAAACTCACTGCTTGACCATATCAAGTTTAACAAACTCAATCCTACCTACTCCTTCCCCTCATACACCTTTTTATTAGGGGAATCTACTACTATCTAACAGCTCACTACTCGCATGTTTCCCACACTATTTTCCTTCTTTTTCCTAGTGTAAACCCTCCACACTTTGGGCTTCTCATTTTTAAAGCCCACCAGCACATCACCCTCAATAGTATCCGGCCCAATTAAACTCCTATCAATGGTACAATATAATTTTCTAGCACTTACTTGTGTATCTATGAGCAGATTTAGGGAAGTCTGTAATGACCCCGTTAATTCCTGCACCCTGAATAAACGAGTTGATCTCCACAGTTGAATCTGAGAAGAAATCAAATGCCTGAGATACAAACTCATTGCTGAATGTTTCTACGAAAACTGAGGTTAGAAGCTTGTAGCTTTTCCACAATGTTTGTTTGGGTGGTTGCAAAGCCGGCATTCCTAGGAAATACTGAATCTTTATTGACGACCACAGAACTAGCAAATGTTTTTATATCCTCAGCAGCTGCATTGGTAGCATCACCGACACCCTCGTCAATCTGGTAGACAAGCTCGTATTTGGTTTTCTCCTTGAACTTCAGTAATACAGAGCTATTAGTGGATTGGATATAAACTTTTTGGCTCCCTGGTTTGTCATAACCTGCTTTGCTCAAAGCATCAATGACAACATCGGTCACACTTAATCCCTGCTTTTCTGCAAGATAGGCTGCATTCTGATAACAGAAAAATGCAACATAATGTTTATTCAATAAAAAATTAAAGAAAATAAATTTGAAACAAAAAGTTCTTAGGCTTAGAATATGCAATCGTTATAAATCTCTCCAATGCCCAAATAGAAAACAATTTGTTTTTCTTTGGTTGAAGTAACTCAGCGGGCAGAGTTCGTGAAGAAATACTAGAACGGAAATTCACAGGAATGTCACTTTTGGCAAGTCAGTCTGTCATTTGCCCTTTTTATTATATCATACTCACAAGTGTCGTAACAATGCAAAAACAATACACGACAGACTTGATATCTCCTATTCTTATTTTCTGGATCATGCAGGGTGCAGGCCTTTCAAAGCAACAAGGTGAAACCAGATAATCAGTCATACCAACTATGAAGTAAGTGGCCCTAAACCATTAAATTTGCACTAATCTTATAAACATTATGAGTTTGAATAACAGCTGAAATAATAAATTATATACAGGAATAATAGGCATGATAGAACACACCTCAACAAAGATCAAGACGCCTGATAGAGAAGTCTGATTTTTTGTTAACGACAAGAAGTCTGATAATGTTAAAAATGTCCCAGCGTTCTTAGCTTTTGGATTCCTGAACAATGTGTATTTTGAGAAAGGGGCCAATATTGAGGCTGTAGGGAAAATAGGGAACAGAAAAACATGTCAATTGCTCTTTTATAAAAATTAAAACATATTCTTTCTTCAAAACAATGCAAATCAATGTAAGTGCAAAACACCAAAAGCGAAAAATTTTCAATGGAAAACAACCCGTGAATCTTTGATTATCCTATAAAGTGAAGTTCTAAGCTAAATTTTTCCTAAAACACAATTTTTTAATGCATGTATCTCTATCTGATTCTGAGCTTATGGCTTATTGAAGTATCAGTCAATTAGACTTAGAAGAGTCTGGGTTACCACCATGCAAATATGGAAAGTCTGAATAATATTTAACTGCTGGAAAAAAAACTATAGAACTTTCTTTGACTTACGGGTCAGTCCTTTTATATCGTTCCACGTCAAGTTGAACGAAAATATGCCACGGCCAGATTTGATCTCAGGGACACTCACTGCTAAATCGCTGAAGCTAGTTTGAGCAACTGTGGTACTCTCTAGAAGATCAATTGATTTTAAGCAAAATGGTGTCCCATCCTTTGACAATTGAACAGGACAGTCAAGAACATCCACACCATCTTGTATGGCCTTGTTATATGCTAAGTTGGTACAAGCTGGAAAATCTCCACTTGCTCCATACTTTGAGATAATCAAGGTTTTATCTGAAAATATAAGAAGTGAGAGCAACAAGTCAACAACGATGAACACTATGCGGCCACAAAATGATGGAAATCGTGCAAAGAAACGGCTAGGAATTATTGATCAACAAGGTGAGAATACATATTTAAGATCAAGACAAAATGTACCTCTTCTTTAGCATTGTTGCCTATGTGAGCAAAGCAATCTGCAAAATGAGAAGACAAACTCAACACCTTAAATAGAGACTAAAGAATAGTACACACAAGCATACATATATATTCTGAGGTTACGATTTTTAAGTATGTAAAATAACAAGAAATTAATATCAATTGCACACCTTTGTCGTGTGTTTAAAGGATGTAAAAGGATTTTAAAATTGAAGAAAATGACAGTATGGATAGTTAATAGGCATGAAAAACCAAGAGGATGGAAATCTTTATTTTCTTTGATATAGTAAGGAAATTGAAAATTGAAAGGAAATTTTTATGATAATTTCTTATATGAAAGGGTATATAACTAGATCCCCTACCTGTCTAGAGAAGGAGCCTTGTCTAAGATGGAAGCAAGAATGCAGGAGGTCGTGGGTGTTTGGAAAAGATATTCTATTTTTAGTAAATTTTGTGTGTGCACCATCAGCATTAGAACAAGAAATCGGATAAGGTCAACATGATTCCATCAGTGTCCTATTATTGAACAATGATTGTATAGTTTGTAGGAGCACCCGCATGGCAAGAAACAAGTACCTCCTTACCAAGATTGTAAAGTTAAACTAGTTTTTAGTTATACACAGCTTAAGCACAGGATTATGTATCATTTAGCAGGCCAATTCAATTGATAAATCCTTACTTTGAAGAGATTATTCAATGAATATATTTGTATGGAGAAATTTGTAGGGGATTGGATAGGTCCTCGAACTTGTAATCCACAGAAAAATAGCCACTTGTGGGTACACCATTAACCAAATAATTCATAGTTTTATTTGGGAAAACACCGAAAATGTTAGTAGAGTTTGAAAGGTTGAGATCTGGAAGGCAAATCCCAACTGCATCTTTCGTCAATTGCACATTACACCATAGAGCGGCATTGGATGTGCTGGTTTGTGCGGCCAAAATAAGCAGAGTCACTAAAATCAGGAAATATGCCCGAAAAACCACAATGTGAGATGACCAGTGGTGGACTTCCTGCAAAACAAAGTTGTTTAACTTTTGTAAGCTTCCTACAAATTTATGATTCTTCCCAAAAGACAAAGTTAAACTGGAAAGCTCCTTAAAAACCTTAAGATACAGAAACTAATTTCAACTTAAATGAGAAATTATTGTTTATTACAAGATTCTTTCAATTTAAGAAACTTTCTCAAATTGAATTAACTAGGTAAATTATCTAGAGAAGATGCAGAATTAACATGCATCAAAAGATATAGACCATAACAGTTTCTAAATTCTAACTGAAATAAAAACTACTATAAATATCAATGGTTTCATTTTTCTGATAAGATTTTCCATGATTCAGTTCAGCTCAATAAACATTATCTAACTATTCTTAGCTACCTCAATTAACTAACATTTATGAGAATTCAAATCTCTAATAAGCTCAAATTAACACTATCATCAAAGTTGATAAAAAAAAGATCTTTCAACACATACCTGTGAGTGTGTTCCATACAGATCTCTTAGATTGATCTGAAACAAGTGCTAGAAGAAGAAATAGAGAGAGTGAAACGGAGAGAGCGCGTGGAGTACACATTCCGACTCGACTACTATGGTAGCTTACGATGAAGTGATGAACACAACCACCTTAATTTCGGAGAGAGAGGTGGTTTCTGTTCTGTTCTTTTCTGACTTATGTTAATGAGCTCTTAACTCAGAAACACAACCTTTTTGTTTCTGGTCCTTTTCTTTCCTTCTTGCATTAATTTTACAATATATATAAAAAAAATGTTTGTATACTAGATATAGATATTGTAGATATTTTCTTTAAAAAAAAATATTGTAGATATTATTATAGGTATTATTTTATGATTGTAAAGAACCGAGGACTATTCAACGAAAATCTATTCAACATTTGGATGCGATGATAAAAAATCTCTTCAGCTCTATCAAACATAAATTTAGATACGAATATCGAACAAGACATGTTGATGCTAATAATAATTTGAAGGAATGATATAATTCAATGTAATTATGTATCAGTGTTGTGTTAGTATCAGATATGAATCATACGATATGTATCTGGCACCAGAACACAACTAATCTAGTAGAATATTTGCACTTTCCACCAAGTCTAACAATGTAGCAACTTAAAATCGATACAGTTGTACTCGACTCGATAAATTAATTTTTGCAATTACGCGCATAAGATATTATATTAGAAAAAGAAAAAAATAGATTATTCAATGAAATAAATTATGAAGTGGACAAGCTGGCTTTGAGCTAAAAGCCGCGTTATTATTGACTGCTGTTGAGATACTGTGTTTTGTGGTGAGGTCCAAACCATGGTTGTTACTCTGGCATTTCTTAGTGGGATTCCAATTTCCACAGCCCCACGTAGATAGAACGTGCTCAGGCCATTGTGATGTATGTGGTTCTCTTTTCTTATTTTTTTGATAAGTTTACCTATGTGGTCACTATCAAAATTAATACATTATATTATGATGATATATGACATACTACTATAAAATAAAGTTATATGATATACGACTGAGTCTGATTGAACAGGGTGTGTTTGATTCCATATGAAAAGTGGAATAATCTAAACATTAAAAATTCAATGCATTGCACACCTAAAAGCACTTCTTTGTCCCTTGTATCATGTTTAGATATGGGCTTGTTCTTGATGTTCAAAGGTGCTTCAAGGGTGTAGAACAACCTAATAAATAGTTGAATCTAGTATTAACTTGAACATAATACGACAATAAAGAGTTCATACACTTCCTGAGTTAAACCTAAAACAAACTGTATTAAATGAATAAGATAATCTAATTGTAAGTACAGCCACAGGTATTACGAGTCTTATGATATCTTACAAAGTTAAACACAGTGAAACTGTAGAAAAATCTCAGGATATAATAACTGTTCTTAAATTAAGTATTTCAAAAGAAGAGCCACTCTTTTTTTTTTTTTTTTTTTTGAGAGGACGAGAAGAACCAACTTAAAAGCATAATTTATCATTCCACAATATTGCACGTTGAGGTAGGTTATAAATTTGAGGATATAATAATAATGTGTTTCAACAGTGCGTAAAGTGGCAACTACACAACAAAACTTCGACATACAAATACGACAAAACCCTCGAGCGAAATAGAAACCGTGCTTACCAATTAAAATTTAAGGCCTTCTTCTTTTGCTTTCTTGAACCATTTAAGTGTGCTTTCCAATGTAGAGTAAGCAGCGACATCTGTCAAACTCTTGCTTTCTACTGCATAATCAAACACTTCATAAGCATCCGCAATTCTACCAACACTACACAGTGCCCTTACAAACGTAGCATAAGAAGCCATATCAAGCTTTAGACCATCCGATTTCATCGCACCATACAATTCCATGGCCTTGTCAAACATCCTAGACTTACACAACCCATGAAGCAGCGTGTTATACGTGCACGTATTCGGACTGCAGCCCTTCATTTCCATCTCTTCCAACAATGCCAATGCAGCCAAGGTCTCCCCTTTCCTGCACATCCCATTCATCAGAGAGGTATAAGTTACCTCATCAGGGAAATGACCCTTTTCAGCCATAACACGCAATAACTTCTTAGCTTCTGAAACCCGACCAGATTTGGATAACCCAAAAATCAAAGTATTATAAGTAATAAGATCAGGCTCCACACCCTTCTCCTTCATTTGATTATAAACCTCAATGGCCTCACTCCCTCTACTCAGCATACAATAACCTTTCATAATTGTATTATAAAGAAAACAATCCGGCTTAAAACCTTCCTCTTGGAGAATATCCACCAACCTCGTCGCCTCACGCAAATTCTTAGTGTTACAGACATTGTCAATCAAAATAGTATATGTAACAAGATTAGGCTTGACATCAAACTTAGTACGCATTTCATCAATAAAAGCATAAACCAAACTCAAAGTGCGAGACTTACATAAATTCTTAACAAGAAAATTGTAAGTGTAAATATCAGGACTACAATGCTTGGAAGACAGCTCTTTGATCAATTCAACAGCATCGTCAACACGATCAGCAGCAGTACAAAGTGACCTAACAGCTAAATCAACAGTACCTTTATCAGGACTGACCCCATGAGAAACCATCAAATTTAGGGTTTGACGAATTAGGGAAAGTGTTGAATCCTTTGAATCAGTTGGTTTGCAGCAATGGGTAAGTAAGATATGATAAGTAGATTTGTCAGGTGAGAAGGAAGGATGGGTCTTTGTCATATGACGAAGAAAAGCAATGGAATCGTTAATGGTGGAAACAGAAGCGTAGGATTGAAGAAGGGAATTATGGAAACGGGAATCAATAGGAGTATTGGAACTGTTGACGAAGGAATTGAAGATGCTTTTGGCATCTTGGAGATTTGGGGATTTGAATACAGAAGCGGGTTTTGGAGATTGAGATTGTTGTTTTTGTTGGGGTTTTCGGGTTTTGTTGGGTTTGGGAGAAGAAGGAATCAATGAAGATGAACGGTGAATCAAATTAGGGTTTGAGAGTGCGGATCGAAATGAAGGAGGAATTTTTCCCATGTTGCTTTCTTCGTTCCTTCAGACTTATGCTGCTTGCTTACAGACAGAGTTTAGGGTTTTTCAGAATCAGAAAGAATGTGTTGTTTATTGACTCTTTATTTATGATAAGAACAAAATTATTGAGCGTATGTTTGATTCCTTTTTTTTTAAGGAATGTTTGATTCTCTTTTTGATGGCAGTTGATTTTCAATTAATTGATTATGTAAATTTAGAGTTATCCTCTTCATTTATACTCTTCCCCGTTTCTTTCATTTGATGAGATAAATATATAAAAAAAATTAAAAATAATTATTGATGATGAAACCTATTTAATGATATAACTCTTCATCTATTTTTCTTTGTCTATCTCTTTCATAATGACAAACTTCATTTATTTTTATAAATAGAGAGGATCTCAACTCGTAAATTTAACATTATTAAAAGTGAGTTGCAAAAGCACTTATAAGCATTAAAAAGTGAAACAAAACACTCTTTAGGTGCTCCAAACATGTTTTAATCCCTTTTGGATAACTATTTGATTATTTATATGCCATTCTAGCGATTTACATAAATTAAGAAATATAGTTTTTTTTAAAGAAGAAATATAGTTAATTGTATATAGAAAAGAGTAACTGTGAGTTGTTTTACAAAAATATTATTTATTAATGGTGCGGAAAACATAAATTAAAAGAATTGTAAAAATATAAATTGCTAAGGGGCAAAATAGGAAAAGAAACATTATTATTTTTTTGGTCAAGTAGTATAGTGGCTACAGTTCACACATTTTAAATGTGGAGAAGTGGGGTGTCCGGGGTTTGAAACCCAGACCCCTGCATATAGTATGTAATATTTCTACTGAGTTAAGTACATTATTATTCTTTAATATTATAAAGTGACATAATTTAGAACAAACAAATTTTGTTAGAATGACATGTAATTTTGAACTGAGGGAGTATTTTTTTTAACATGGTTTTTATCTTTCATCCATATTTGTATATATCAATTTTTAAATTTTAAATCTGATTTTCTTTTGGAGTATAACATATTATTATATAATTTTTTTTTTAACAAAAGTAGCTTAGCAAGAAGCCATGATGCTAAGACTACTGTTAATTTTGTTCAGATTATTTCATCACATCACATTGCAATGATTTCCTTCCATTTATATTACTGCCATCATATTAATAATATTAGTTGACATATATGTCTTTCTCCACAAGTTAATAGTTTTTACTCAAACTAAATATGATGACATAAGATTCCAACTAATTCTCATATGATTAGGCATTGTTGCGACAAAGCGAAGAATATCAGGCTGCAGGCTAAGTGAAGGGTGAAGTTCTTCTGAACTCTTTCCTAAAACATGAAGAAACTTAGCAACGTTGGGGAGTGCCAATTCTCTGCAGTGCAGATGCAATAGAGGCACCTTAGATAAAACACTTCCCTTCTGAACATCTAGGCCTTCTGGTCTCCGCAACTTGTATGGTTTTCCAGTTGTTGGCTCGATATCGACTCGCGCCATTTGTTTCCATCGGTTGTGCACCAACCAGCCATATTTATAGTCACCGACTATCGGTGTTCCAAGTGCTTCAGCGCAATGGACACGTAGCTGGCAAAAAAAGGAGCAGAAATCACATTAAGTTAGGAGCGGGTTGCTTTAATTCAGCAAAATCACTATATATATTAAGGACAAAACTTAGTTAGAGTGCCTATGGTACTGTTCCTACTTCTCTACTACAAATATGGTATAACTGTCACTAACAATTTTTACGATGTGAAAAGCTACTTCAAAAAAATGGTCTCTTTGTGATTTCATTGAAGCTCCTAAGTGTAGCTTTTGTCAAAATCACGGTGGCACATTGTTATTCCGCCAAACTCACCGCTAATCTCAAGAGCCGCTTGAGAGTGGCGATTTTATTTTTATTTTTTTACCAAGGACAAGACAAGCCTGAATCAAGCTAATACTTTTATCCCAATAATAAACAACTTTGGAATTTTCCCCTTTAGTAAATTAGAAAGGGAATAGAATTTCAATTAATCGGGGCATCTTAATAATACTAAAAGATATATGGTATAAGTAGATATGAAAATTTTACATAAAACTTCAAATAGAAGACCACAGCCATGGCCTTACGAAAAAGGCCTTTTTGAATAACTGAAGGCTTAGGAAAGCTTCTCAATTGAGATATATAGTACCTGATTTGAACTTCCAAAAAAGCTCTTATAAGTTTATAAATGGCTATGGAGAAGTAAATGAGAGAATAGAAATTCTAAAAATGTTGAGATGCAGAAGTTTATTTTAACTTTGCAAGAAGCTATAAATTAGAAGAGACTATTAGCGTTCAGCCAACTACTTTTTGGGCTTCTCTTATACTTTCAAGGAGAAGTTGGACCGAATATTATTCCTTAAAAGCCTAAAAAAAGTAGCCTAACTTTAGAAAAGAAAAATTAAAGAAAAGTAGCTTGAGCTGCGGCGGCTGGCATGTGTGGGATTATTCATAGCCATATAACTAGCTCATAACCAACATGTGCCAGTTTTTTTAGTCGTTGGGCAACGCCCCTGTAGTTAACGAAACTCTGTCTGGCGAGGATGAAGCAGCAGAGACATGACACAGATAGACAAAGCAAAAAAGGGATAAAGAAGACATCTTTTACATATTGTGAAGAATTATAGGATTAGGGAGTATTTGTAAAAGCTCATTTAGACTTGTGATATGTCATAGAATGTTTTCAACTTATCATTAAACTCCCCAAAATAGCTTATAGAGATGACTTATACAAAATGTACGCAGAGCTTACTGCCACCCCTTCAACTATAGAATGAACTTACAGATAAGTTTTTATATCATAAGCACTTAAATTAAGTTCACATAAATGCCCCCTTATAGCAAGGAAGAGCATAATTGATAGGATGGTATATGTTGCACCAACATAGTTTTTTGGCAGATTGAAATTTAGATTAGGGTAAGTCTTGACACCAACCTCAATGAGAATTTTTAGTGGGATGAGGATTACATATTACCTAACAACAGGTTTCCTAGAATAGAACCCAAGTCCAGGCTTTGTCAATGCAGAAGGATGACTCGGTGAGCCACCCCTTTTAGTGATTCCACAGCATATACTAATGATAATCTAAGATAAGTTTTAAGTCCTAACTATATTCAAACAGGTATGAAAAGCATGCCTAATTCCTTTTTTTTACCAGTACAGTTCATTTGAATAGAGAATTTATAGCAGCATCCCAAGATACCTGATGCTTCCGGTAAGTTAGTGGACGCAGCTCAATCCACGAACATCCATTTATCTTTGGACCAAGCACCCGATACTCAGTTACAGCCTCTTGGTGAGGCTCTATACTAGAATGGTGAGCTAACATTACCCTCTCTGTCTTCCCATCATTCATAAGCACCTGACATAGGATCGCATATATAAACATAATCAATAACACATTGGAAGATAGTGATGACATTAAGCAAGTTACAAACTATCATTGGATGTAAACACAAAACCTAAACAAGAGAAAGAGCACAAACCTTAGAAAGAGAAGCATGAATTACACCTTCCTTCTCCTTGGGAGTCCCTATGACCAACGCCCAATATCTTTGATGTGTTGCTTCACATGCATCATTCCAAGCCTAAAAAAGGCCAGGGAGAGTTAAAGTTCAAATGGAAAAATAAAATTGTTGTTGAAAGACTGGATACTGCATTCACAAGCTAAATGATGTGTATGAAAACAGCAGTTAAATACTTCCGAGTAGAAAAGGCACCTTACAAGAAGATTTTGCATTGTTTGAGTTACTGAATAACCATTGAAGGTGAGATACACTATCTTTTGTTCTCCCCATTAAAAGGATGCCACTGGTCTCTCTGTCAAGACGGTGTACCTGAAAAAACCAACGTAAGAATTGATTTGATAGGACCCAAAATAATATTAAATGACCAAGAACTTATGTATTTGATAGGACCCAATTGATAATGTCTCAAATGCCTCTCCAAGTCAGTTACGCCCTCTAATTCCCGAACCATTTCCCCTAATCCCTTTTTGCCACATGACCAATCTGTAACTCGCCCTCTTTTTCCCAAGCTCCAAATCCTATTGTACCCCGTTCCTCAATTAATTCATCTCGTACTACAGACCCGTTTAATGGCCCTATGCCCCTATAATGTGTAGTCTCGTATTTTAAATAAGCAGTAAGCACCAACCATTTCTATAGGGCTTGAACAAAAGAAACAAAATAAAACCAATTGTCCTTTTTGTAATTATTAGTGAAAAATGAAATAAAACAACGATACCTCAATCCAAACAAGGTGCATGCCCAAGCCCACAAACAATACAACTAATAATCAAATTACTCTTCCAATATGTTAATTTTTATAAATTTGAAGGATTTTTTTTATAGAGATCAATTTATGCACAAGGGTAATTTACCATAACAACCAAAGACTTTTCCTAGTAAGTAGGGTAACCTTCATAAATCAAATGGTGCCTTTATGTTTGGCTACATTGATCTCCAGACAATTACTCTTTTCCATAGTTTAGAAGTATGACTCATGAGTTAAAGGCTATATGCCATATGTAGTCATCACATTTCTTGTATCTCCCAAGTTCTTATTCTTATAAATAATTTTTTTCTCCTCCACTCATCTAGCATTTTCTTAGACCTCAACATTTTATTAAACAAATTTGAGAGCCAAGTTATATATCTCTCTCCTAGACATTCCCAAAATTCACCAGACTTTAATCTTTTATCATTTAGTTAAAATGGAAGTGTCAGCATACCTATATGAGCAGATGTTCATATGGTGCATGATGATTCATTTAGCTGCAAATGCAAACGAAATTGTTTGCATATCATAGCAATGTCAATGATGTATAAAAGAGTAGTTTACCAGTTTAGGACCCTCGTCATAATCATAGGACAGTGCTGCAGCTGCCAATGCATCCATGCTATTATGAACTGGAAGATTCCCCTAACAAGATCATCAGCAGGAAATCAAAATCCCAGAGCAAACTCCAATTCAGTGAATTTCTAGAAATGTGAAAAAGACATTCAGACCTTAACCGGCAATTTCGGAGGTTTATTCAGAACAATAATCGCGAAGTCCTGAATAGGCAACGAATACAAGATATTTAAATGCAATTAAACGATAAGAGAAGTAACAAAAGCTTATAAAAAATAATGCCGACAGAAAACTGTCAAATGGAAATAAATGTGGTGTAAGATGACAGACATACCTTGTACATCACAAGCCTTTGTAGATACTTGATTTCATCAGCATTTGGATATAGGGTTCCACTTGGTATAGCATCATATCTTCTGGAAATCCTAGTTTCAGCAATTGATACTGGGGCATGAACTCTGGACCCGGGTTTCATCACGTCATTGGATCTAATCTGTAGTTACGCTGCATAGTTATAGTATTATTAAACCTAAAACAATTCATAAGCAATTGACATATATTTATTGTTAAACACGTACACAGACAAAGACAGATTACAAAAGCAAAGTTTGCCACATTAAATGGCAAGCTATAAGGATAGATGTAAACATGAAATACCTTTCGCATAGGTTTCAGCAGCTCTTTATTCTGAGTGAAAGAGTCACCAGCAATCAGGTCTTCCATTTGCACCTATAATAGGAAATCATCAACAAAGTCTGTAAGTATATTTTCAGCTACTTACTGTAATCTATAGTTGGCCTTAATACATGATATAAAAATTAATTGACAAAGAAAATGCCAGCGTTGTCAATTGCAGATAGAGGAAGATAGCAGATTGTTATAATTCTTCTACAAAATAGTGATATAGCGCCACTATAGCGGTATAGAGCCACAGCAACTGCTATTTAACAACACTGGAAAATATCTTGTTCCAACTTGCAAAGCATGCATAACCTTTTAAGCATTTCCCTCATAGTGCAGTACTAAGGCAGTCAACCACCAGATCAGAGGCACCTTGCCTCTAAATTACCACTTATTATTATTTTGATATTTATTTTAGAGATGTAAGCATCTAGGCAGATGGCTGCAATTGAATGTAACCCCATTGGCATTTACTAGTATGCTTACTGTGACTTTCTACATCCCTCAAGGTCATGTTGATTAACCTCTTATCAATTCTGCTAGCATGTTATTTGAACAACTTGACAACTTTTGCAACACATTTTAAATGCTTAACGTGGTTCAAATATATAGTTAATTCCATTCAATAGATAGTTAATAGATATACTAGATGACAAAACTCATTTTACCATCAACGTAACTTTATTAACCACAAATTCGGAAGTGATTAGCCACAATATTCAGGCGTTCAAATCTAAATGTAATTGAACACCTGAAAATTATAGTTAACCACGTCCAAATTCGCAGGTAATGAACTTACACTAGTGGTTAACGAATTTTGACAGAATGTAATTAACCTATTATTTGTATTGCATTACCCACTTCAACAGTTGCCGCAAAAATTGTCTGAATTTAATTGTACAAAAATCATTTATCAGAAACAGTAGATACTTACTAGACCCTCCCTGAAATGTGACTCAATGACAGAACCCGGCGCGCCCTTAAAGTAATACTTGATCCAGTTGACAGCAGTAACACGATCACGCTCTCCAGGTGCACTGGTTGAGTTCTTACCAGGCAAAGGGTGAGAAGGAAAAGGAGGCAACGATAGTAGTTGTCTAGGTTTGGGAGCATCTTTGGGCACATCCAAGCGAGCAATGTTGTTAGAAACTCTGATTACTCTATCAACTGAAACGGGTCTCGGGGGACGAACTCTAGAGTAGTGCCTCACTAAGGATGACAGCCATGAGCAGCCATTGTTATTGCTCATCCGTTTCAACATCTGTCAAATTGTTTTCATGTAAGTTAGAAGTTGTTTTCATCAACTCTTCCAAATAGTCTTTGACAAGACAAGCGCTTGAGTTCGTAGATAAGCTCAAATAAGTCAACCAAAAAGACGCATGATACATTAGATAAAGAAAATGCATCTATAATTTCGACTGATAGATTCACATACACCCTAAATAAAAAAAGAGAACAAAACCTAGAAAAATTAGAGACGTAGTTTACCAGTCAGGAGCGGATCCAGACATCATATATGAAGGGAAAAAAACTAACTAAATTATGCTAAAAATTTATGAAGCACGGATAGGGACACTGACATGCCGACACAACTAATAATTTGAAAAAAAATCACATAATGCAGTGTAATTACAAGTGTCGTGTTGGTGTCGGATACGACAAGTGTCCGACATTGGGACACGCCTAATCCGAGGAGTGTTTGTGCTTCAAACAACATATTGACCTTAATTGTATAGCAAACTGAGGTACTTGTTTGTCTTGAAGCAATTCTTGTCTCTTGTTAGAAGGTCGTGTGAAATTAACAAGCATATTGACCTTACGGAAAAAACCTCTAACATAGCTATGAGTCTTAGCACAAGCAACAACAAGGGGCAACTGAAGTTGATGGGCAAAACAATGCACATAATAATAAAGCAGAAAAGTGACTTTGTAAACACAATTGTACACAGAAACCACAATGAAAAAACAGAATTTCATAGCAAAGAAACCACGATGTATAAATTGGAAAACGCAGAAACACACAACAATGACATGAATTGAAATGAGGGAAAAAAAACAGAATTTTCTAACCTTGGTTGTCTCAAAATTGCTTCAAGGAAGAGGAGATAACAATGAAGGAAGGGTTTTCGGTTGGGAAGATGAGAGAACGACCGCAAAGGTTTGGGTGAATTGGGAATTAAATTTTATTTAAGGGTGTTTTTGTCATTTACGGGTGTAACTAGAATTATAATGGGTGTGACTATTCTTTTGAATAGTCTTCTGGAAAGTATCATCGATCTGCTATCCGCACCCCATCAAATAAATTTGTTTCAGTTCCATATCTTGGCTACGATTTTAGGTCTTTCTCTTTGTTTGATAAAATGTCTTTTTTATTATGCTTAATTGCAATTTTGACCACTTATAAAAAATCTTATTTATAAAAGGTCTTAAGTTGTCTTAAACAGCTTTTTGGAGCCAAAATTTGAGGTTAATTTTGTCATTTTGATATTGACACCTCATTATTATTATTATTATTTAATATATATTTAAGCAATTGAACAAACTTTTGCTAAATTTAATATTGACAACTCATTATTGTTATTATTATTTAATATATATTTAAGCAATTGAACAAACTTTTGCTAAATTTGTGCCATAAACTACTAAATATGTTTTTTTTTCTTCCATAATCTTAGTTTTTTTTTTCGTTTTTTTTCTTTCATAATTTTATTTTGTTTTTCTTTCACATTATTATTTAATAATATATATTTAAGCAATTGAACAAACTTTTGTTAAATTTGTGCCATAAACTACTAAATACGTTTTTTTTCTTCATAATCTTAGTTTTTTTTTTCCTTTCATAATCTTATTTTGTTTTTTGTTTGATGAACATCATAGTTTGTTTTCTATTTTCTCTATTTTTTTGGTAGTGCTATTTTCTCTATTTATTTGGCAATATAAACACCGATCCCCATATGTTTTTTTTTGTTTTTTTTTAACTATGTTTTTCTAAAATTTCTCATTAAATTTGTGCCACCAAAGAAAAAAAATCCTCATCTAACGTTTGTCTTTGGTAACTAACTCTGTCTACATCTGTGCCACTTTATGCCAAAATATAAGTAACATCAAATAGGATTTATAAGTCATACTTCATCCTTCTTCCTTCGATTAAATCATCTTGCTTCAAATTAATCGTACGTCATATTTTTTTGCTTTGAATCTCTTTTTTTATTTCTAACTTCTTTTTTATATCAACGATTAAAGTATCTCTCTATTAATATTTTTAACTTTGTCTACCTTTCCATGATTTATTTCTTTTCAATTCTATGTAGATTGAATAATGGCTTCTCATATTACTGATATTGATGACATTGTTGCTGGAAAAATCGATTAGAAGATACGTGTTCGTATAGTTAATCTTTGGAAAATTCCTGATTTCAACAAACCAAAAGAGGCATCCAGTATTGAATTACTATAACATGTTTGTGTTATGTGTGATGAAACAGCATGCCTCTATATACTTTTATATGGTTCTATTATACCTATCCATTTTTGTTATTAAAGATCTTTGATTTATTCATGTATTTCACAAGTTGTATCTTCTGTTTTTCATCACAGTTAAATTAGCCTATTAAATTAAAAGAACCATATATGAACATGTTAGTAAAACAATTAGCCTATTAAATTTAAACGATTAGCCTATTAAATTTAGAGGTGGGGATTTATTTGTTTTGGTTGGTGTTGTGCAGTTTTTGGGTGCGCGGGGTTCCTGTTCCTCCACTATAATCTTCTTTGTTATTTTGAATTCACTACACTTTCTTTTTGGGTGACTCTGTTAAAAAAATAAATAAATTAAACAGCCAAACTGCACAGCCGCATCTAACAGGACTGCCCAAAACACACCCGAAAAACAACCTAAACTATTATAAATTGATAATAAAAGAAGTTTTTTAATTTGATTCATGATTGTCCATACTATGGACGTGTTGATAAGATTATATCATTGTTTTTTTATGTTTCACCTTTATTTATTTTTTAAAGAATTTGTTTCAGTTTTATAATTCTCATTATCTTTTTATTCACATAAATTCACATAATATTTTATTTATTTCAGTTGTCAAAGATACAAGCTTCTATTAAAAGCAAGGATTTCAAACAACTTGGAGATTCTATTGAAGAGGGTGCTTCATATACTATAGAAAAGTTCTTGGTCCAATTTAATAAAGGAAATTTTAAGCCAACAAATCACAAATACAAGCTAACTTTGATAGGAAGCACTATTATAACCAAAACATCTTATGATAAAATTCCTGCAAATTTGTTCAACTTCACAAAATTTCAGGACATTATTGGTGGTACTGATAACGATGTTTTAATGGGTTAGTACTTTATACTAAAATTACAAATTAAATATTAACTTATTTTTAGATTTTTATGATTTCTTCTTTATGATTCTGCAACCATGTTTATTTGTAGATGTCATTGGCCATGTGGTTGGAACGACTGACATTAAGGATGTTCAAGTAAAAGGAAAAATGACTAAAATCTTGGACTTGATGCTTGAAGACCTTGAGTTAGTGGAGTTTTTTTTTATCTTTGTTTTAACTACATATATAGATGTTTTTTTAATTATTATTCTTAGTCTAATAAAAATTATTTTGTAAATTTCAGGAGCAATACAATCATTTGTACTTTATGGGGTCATTTTGCTGAACAAATGAATAGCTATATGAGCACAAATGGAAATACTTTTCCTATTGTAGTTGTTATGCATCTATGTCGACTTAAAGTTTTTGGTGGTAATTAGATTATCTTTTTAAAGGTAATTATTTTTAATTTCTTTGTATTGTTAATGATATATATTACTTAATACCTTTTGGTGTATCGTTTTAATAGGTATGTATGAGATTGCCAATGCATTCAATGAAACCAAGTTGCTTATAAATCCCAACATTGAAGAATGTTGCACCTACAAGAAAGGGTATGCACTAACCTATCGTTATTACACATATATTATATATTGATAATTATTGAAAGTTTTTTTGTTTTTGTTAAGTATGATTTTCTTATATTTTACGATAGAATGGAAACTGGCAATGCATCTTTGACCCAAGGGGTCACCCAGATGATAGCACAATCTTCACTTTCTTTGTCTAATGATCTACTCCAAACAAAAAACATGACAATTTCAGATATTACACAAGCTAAACAGGTCTACAACTTTATGTTGATTTGCTTTGACTTATACTATTATACTATGTTGTTAAATAATTCTTAATCCATATCTTTGTGTTTTAATTTTCTAATTATTATTCTTAAAATAAATTTAATAACTATGCAGGTGGGTGCATGTGTTGTCTTGGCTAAAATTATTGACATAGACACCAATAAGAAGTGGTGCTACGTTTCATGTGATAAGTGTTTCAAGAAGGTTGAACCTGTTTGTACAAAACACTTTTGTGAAAAATGTGATACATTAGTCGATGCTACAAAAAGGTAACGTTTTCGATATTAATTTTTCTTATGATTCACTCATGTTTTTTAAGCTAAACTCAATTATTCTTTCTATTCGGTTACTTATATAATTAGCAAATCTAATTTCAATTTTTTTTTCTTTCTAATAACTTACTATGTACATGATTATATAAACGACAAGTTGCATCATCACCACTTTTATTCTTTTGGTCACTGATTTTTTTGGTTAGTGATTCCTTATAAGGTTATTGAATCTTTCATGTATATTCACTTTTCATTTTAGGTTTATGGTGCACATTCATGTTATGGATGATAGTGGGTCAACTACCTTTGTGTTGTTTGATGGAGTTATTTCACAGCACTTTGGAAAGACTGCAAAAGAACAAATGGTATTGATAATGAACTTAAGTATATTGTCTTTTGTATTTTTTATGTTATATTATTAAAACAATAAACATTGGTTTTAATTGTTTACTAATCCCTTTCAAAAAAAATTGTTTACTAATCCAAATCAAAAACAGGGAAAGAGCACAAATGATTATCCAACCGAGTTTGACACCTTACGTGATAAGGAAATGCTTTTCAAACTAGAGATCAATCAAAAAAATGTTGAACAAAGGTTTTATACCTATGCAGTCAAAAAGATGTCCGATGACAATGAAATCATTGATGAGTTTAAGAAAAAGTATTATATTGAGTGTCATGCTGCTCCTCCGAATGGTAAGGAAGATGATGATGTTGATATCATAGGTCCTATTACTCCCCAAACTGATGATAACATTAAGGTAGTTAAATATTCTTTATATCTACTTTAAAAGTATTCATAAAACTTATTAAATTAACTATTTCTATGAATGTTTATTATTCATGTAGCTTCTTGGTGATGAAGCTAATTCTATTCCTAAAGATACTCATCCATCCAAGTCTTTGAGAAAGAGAAACGCCGACTCAGATGCAACATATATTGACGTTGATTGTCAAACTCGGTCGTCCACCACTAAATTGCGGAAAGTTGTCAAAATTAAGCAAGGACCTCAAGATTGTTTGACACCTTATTTTTATTTGTCTATTCGATGTGATAACGAGAATTCTAAATTACTTCAAGTTTTTATTGGTTTTATTTTGGACACGTTAATTCATGCTCACTTACAACTATTATTGTTTCATTTACGATTACTTTATTTATTAATCAATGTCATATCTAACTTCCCGTGCATCGCACGGGTCTTAATACTAGTAATAATAAATTACTAGTCATTTAAGTTTATCCATTTTTACACTTTTGGCCCCGTAGATCAAATTTGACTCAGTCAACGTACACGTGGCATCTCATTTAAGTGAGTAGGATGTTACGTGTGTTAATTTCAATTTAACTTTAATAAAAAATCCACGTGGATAATTCATTAATTAAAAATAAACAAAAAAAATGAAGGGAACCAAAAAAAAAAAAAGAACGTGTTCCAAAATAAGTAACGCGGATTGTTAGGTTGAAACGACAATTTCTATGGATACGATACTATAATTACCATTTTATTAATCGGTAAACGATTTAGAACCATCACGTTTTTGGCACCGTTGATGGAGATTGTTGATATTTTTGAATAAATAATTTAAATTACTTATTTGTATCTGTTATTTTTTTAATTAATGAAATATCCACGTGTCTTTTTATTAAATTTAAATTGAAATTAACACATGTGGCATACTACTCACACGTGGTAAATGTTTATTTGTCCGTAGGTAACAATCATATTTGAATCATTGTCTATATATTTAACTACAACTTAGTCACCTATCACTATAAATGTTGGATTTTTTATTTTATTTTAAATAAAAATTGTCAAAATTATAACATGACCTTCAAATTATTGGGAACCGTCCTGCCGTGAATGTATATGGTAAAAAAAAAATTGGGTGTGTAACCCATCGATTTTTCACCTCACCTTGCTCATACAAGCTTTTGTCTCACTATTTTATCTAATATGGAACTTTGTACGTAGTTCCATAGATCAATTTTTTTAGATTTCACTAGATTGTTTAATTTAAGAATGCTTTGGTGTTTGTACATGTTTTCAATTTTTTTTTTTGAAAGAACATGTTTTCAACTTAAGTTTTTTTTTTTTGGTGATCGGAGTTTGAACATCAGACCTTACATATATATGCATTGTCCTTACCAACTGAGTTAAGCTCACAACCAACTTAAGTTTGTTTGATAAAGTATGTTTTCAATTTTCAGTAAAAAATTGTTGTTTTCAATTTCGTGTGTTGGTGTTTTGAACTCAAAAACTTGTTTCATGTAGTGTTTTAGGATAATTTTAAATTTATGTATTGTTTGTGATTCAATTTTGTGCTTAGAAATGCATAGAGAGAGGATGTTGAAGTATTTTAAATTGAATTATACCATTGGTTCAAAAAACATTTGAAAGCTTAATTTTAAAATTAAAATCGTATTTGATTAAATAAAACATGTAAGTACGATGATTTTGTTGTTGTTAAACCCAATGTACTTCTTATGAGTTTTTAGATTTCACTAGATTGTTTAATTTAAGAATGCTTTGGTGTTTGTACATGTTTTCAATTTTTTTTTTGAAAGAACATGTTTTCAACTTAAGTTTTTTTTTTTGGTGATCGGAGTTTGAACATCAGACCTTACATATATATGCATTGTCCTTACCAACTGAGTTAAGTTCACGACCAACTTAAGTTTGTTTGATAAAGTATGTTTTCAATTTTCAGTAAAAAATTGTTGTTTTCAATTTCGTTTGTTGGTGTTTCGAACTCAAAAACTTGTTTCATGTAGTGTTTTAGGATAATTTTAAATTTATGTATTGTTTGTGATTCAATTTTGTGCTTAGAAATGCATAGAGAGAGGATGTTGAAGTATTTTAAATTGAATTATACCATTGGTTCAAAAAACATTTGAAAACTTAATTTTAAAATCGTATTTGAATAAATAAAACATGTACTTCCTATGATTTTGTTGTTGTTAAACCCAATGTACTTCTTATGAGTTTTTTAGATTTCACTAGATTGTTTAATTTAAGAATGCTTTGGTGTTTGTACATGTTTTCAATTTTTTTTTTTGAAAGAACATGTTTTCAACTTAAGTTTTTTTTTGGTGATCGGAGTTTGAACATCAGACCTTACATATATATATATATATATATATATATATATATATATATATATGCATTGTCCTTACCAACTGAGTTAAACTCACGACCAACTTAAGTTTGTTTGATAAAGTATGTTTTCAATTTTCAGTAAAAAATTGTTGTTTTCAATTTCATTTGCTGGTGTTTCGAACTCAAAAACTTGTTTCATATAGTGTTTTAGGATAATTTTAAAATTATGTATTGTTTGTGATTCAATTTTGTGCTTAAAAATGCATAGAGAGAGGATGTTGAAGTATTTTAAATTGAATTATACCATTGGTTCAAAAAACATTAGAAAACTTAATTTTAAAATCGTATTTGATTAAATAAAACATGTACGTCCTATGATTTTGTTGTTGTTGTCAAAAAAAAAAGTGTGATTTTTTTCCTCTCTATTTTCCCTTAAAAAAATGTGTGAACTTATATATATCACACAAAAGAAATTATGCAACATATACATGTACTTCCAATGATTATCATTAACAAGTTTGTTATTTTATTATCTTCTAAAAATGTGAGATCATTTTTGGTCAAGTGATCTTTTATCTCTTATCAATATCATACATAAATTGTGACTTTTGCTGTTAGACATTTAGCATGCTAGAAATATTGAAACAGTCTTACTCATCAAACTAGACCTTAACCCTTACAAATTGAAGCATCAGAAAACACGGGACGCAACGCCTCCATTGAATCATAGAGTTTGATCGCATCTATGAGATAATCATCGTCCTTCGTTGATATCTGCACCAATTAGCAAATTTTTCTTAGTATCATAATTTCGACCACAATGCTACTAACAAAAAATTAGAAAACTACTACCTGCACCAAAGCAATATATCCGAGATACGAACGTAAGCTGTGATGTTCTGTGTCGATTGCAATAAACTTGTCTTTCTTCAGTATGTCTATAAGATTGTATAAGTCACTTTCTGTCTTGATCCAATTACGAAGAGCATCCTTTACAATATCCAAAGGCATTTTCACTCCATACAATGGAGTAGGTGGGCACTCCTTTAACAACTGTATCTCCTTTATAAATTGATGAAATGTGAAATCTGTAACAAATTTAGATATCTAAATATAAATTTACAATAACAGAATAAGATCAAATGGAGTCATTCCTTAGTTCAGTTATAACAGCTTGATATGCCTCTGTAATTGTGTCTGATTGTTATGTTTTTTTTTTTTTTACAAATTCATTTAATTTACAAAATTCTTACTAGAAACATATAGCAGGAACAGAAAAACAAACAACATACAACAGAACAATAGTATAGCAGCAAAGATGTTATTACGCATGTAAAGATGTTGAGCCACATCTATCAATTTTTTAAGTTTATTTTTGGCAAGGTCAATGTTCGAGCTTATAGCAGATAGCTTATACACTCATATGACAAAAATAGACATGTTTGGCGATGTTCCAAACAATACCTAAAACTTATCCGCTACTAGTTATTTATTGTTACAATCAAAATTTGATTTAATCAACACTTTTATGGTGTATAAACAAACACAGATGTTAATAAGTAAAAAAGAAGAACCAAAAAAAGTAACGCGTTCCAAAATAAGTAACGCGGATTGTTAGGTTGAAACGACAATTTCTATGGAGACGATACTATAATTATCATTTTATTAATCGGTAAACGATTTAGTACACTTGTATAATCAACCATCACGTTTCTGGCACCGTTGATGGGGATTGTTGATATTTTTGACTAAACAATTTAAATTGCTTATTCGTATCTGTTATTTTTTTCGATCCCCTTCCTTTTTTTTAATTAATGAAATATCCACTTGTCTTTTTATTAAATTTAAATTGAAATTAACACATGTGGCATCCTACTTACACGTGGTAAATGTTTATTTGTCCGTATGTCACAATCATATTTGAATCATTGTCTATATATTTAACTATAACTTAGTTACCTATTACTATAAATGTTGGATTTTTTATTTTATTTTAAATAAAAATTGTCAAAATTATAACATGACCTTCAAATTATTGGGAACCGTCCTGCCGTGAAGGTATATGGTAAAAAAAATTGGGTGTGTAACCCATTGATTTTTCACCTCACCTTGCTCATACAATCTTTTGTCTCACTATTTTATCTAATATGGAACTTTGTACGTAGTTCCATAGATCAAGTTTTTTAGATTTCACTAGATTGTTTAATTTAAGAATACTTTGGTGTTTGTACATGTTTTCAATTTTTTTTTTTGAAAGAACGTGTTTTCAACTTGCGTTTTTTTTTTGGTGATCGGAGTTTGAACATCAGACATTACATATATATGCATTGTTCTTACCAACTGAGTTAAACTCACGACCAACTTAAGTTTGTTTGATAAAGTATGTTTTCAATTTTCAGTAAAAAATTGTTTTTTTCAATTTCGTTTGTTGGTGTTTCGAACTCAAAAACATATGCATTGTCCTTACCAACTGAGTTAAACTCACGACCAACTTAAGTTTGTTTGATAAAGTATGTTTTCAATTTTCAGTAAAAAATTGTTTTTTTCAATTTCGTTTGTTGGTGTTTCGAACTCAAAAACATATGTATTGTCCTTACCAACTGAGTTAAGCTCACGACCAACTTAAGTTTGTTTGATAAAGTATGTTTTCAATTTTCAGTAAAAAATTGTTGTTTTCAATTTCGTTTGTTGGTGTTTCGAACTCAAAAAGTTGTTTCATGTAGTGTTTTAGGATAATTTTAAATTTATGTATTGTTTGTGATTCAATTTTGTGCTTAGAAATGCATAGAGAGAGGACGTTGAAGTATTTTAAATTGAATTATACCATTGGTTCAAAAAATATTTGAAAACTTAATTTTAAAATCTTATTTGATTAAATAAAACATGTACGTCCTATGATTTTGTTGTTATTAAACCCAATGTACTTCTTTTGAGTATTAAACCCAATGTACGTCCTATGATTTTGTTGTTAAACCCAATGTACTTCTTATGGTTATCAATAACAAGTGTGATTTTTTTTCCTCTCTCTATTTTCGCTTAAAAAATGTGTGAACTTATATGTTAGACACGGTCACAAAGAGAGTTTGCCAACCAACACACATAAATTTGCTTAGAATTTTCTTTCCACAGTTCTATTCAAAAAAACATACTTATCACCTATCAACAACAGTTTTGATTGCATTGTCAAGGATAATACAAAGTGAATAAGTAGTTAGTACCTTTGTCGTTGAGCTCAGTCATCAATGTGCTTGCTATGTACATCAAATAGTTGGTGTCCATAACTGCATAAATCTTCATATCTTCTGTTAGTGGACGTGTTCTCCAATCTTCTGTCTATTTGACAAAAAAACACATAAATTAATAAGCAAAACTATTTTGGAAAATTTTGGAAGTATACTTCAATGTGTAAACAAGCCAGCCAAACCCGAAGAGACTTGTCACTCTTGACATTGCAGTACTTCTGAAGTAAAAGAGGCAAACCAGGTTGTTCTTTCATCTTATAAAGCTTCTAGTAACCCACTCCTATGTCTAACATATTTACAATGTAAATATGGAAGTCTCTTTGCAGCCAAATGATGTCTTGGGTGGAACCATGCAGCACCTTACAAATGGAACTATCTGCAAAAATGGGACGGAAAATGTCCATTGAATCGTGGAGTTTGATCGTGTCGATCAGATAATCTCTATCTTTTGTTAATATCTGTACACATTTGCAAATTGTTATTAGTATCATAACTGTAATACAATACTACATTAAATAATAACCAGAAGTCCTAAACTATCTGCATCAAAGCGATAAACCATAAATATGATCGAATTCCGTGGTGTTCGATGTCTATCGCAAAGAATTTTTCTAGCTTTAACTTTCCCACTAGATTATGTAGACCATGTTCGGTCTCAATCCACTCGTGCACATCTTTTATAATCTCCGAAGGCATTTGCACATCAAACAAAGGAGCAGGAGGGCTTTCAATTACCGACTGTATGTCTTTTTCATATGGGTGGATGTTATCTGTGACAAATTTATATATATTATGATCAATGAATTCACAACAATAAGATAAAAACAATTAAATGTTGCATTAATCAAAATTGAAGTAAGTAATCAACACATTTATACTAAATAAACACACTGTAAACCCTAATCACCCTAATCTTATGAATAGATTGAATGTTACATTAATCAATTCTATGTGATAACATTAAAGGAATAATCTAATAGATTTATATCTATATACATTCATCCAAATATGGTCTTTGATAGAACATTATGGCGGCATTTGATCCATGTAGCCGACCCCACTTAGTGGGATAAGGCTTGATTGTTGTTGTTGTCTATATACATTCTTCCTTTAATGTTATCACATAGAAATTAATTAAAATTGAATCTAGTAACAAACACTATAAACCCTCATCTTACCATATAAACTTAAATGTTGCATTAATCAAAATTGAAGTAAGTAATCAACACATTTATACTAAATAAACACACTGTAAACCCTAATCACCCTAATCTTATGAATAGATTGAATGTTACATTAATCAATTCTATGTGATAACATTAAAGGAAGAATTACATTCTTCCTTTAATGTTATCACATATAAATTAATTAAAATTAAATCTAGTAACAAACACTATAAACCCTAATCTTATCATATAAACTTAAATGTTGCATTAATCAAAATTGAAGTAAGTAATCAACACATTTATACTAAATAAACACACTGTAAACCCTAATCACGCTAATCTTATGAATAGATTGAATGTTACATTAATCAATTCTATGTGATAACATTTAAGGAAGAATCTAATAGGTTTATATTTGTATACATTCTTCCTTTAATGTTATCACATAGAAATTAATTAAAATTGAATTTAGTAACAAACACTATAAACCCTAATCTTATCATATAAACTTAAATGTTGCATTAATCAAAATTGAAGGAAGTAATCAACACATTTATACTAAATAAACACACTGTAAACCGTAATCACTCTAATCTTATGAATAGATTGAATGTTACATTAATCAATTCTATGTGATAACATTTAAGGAAGAATCTAATAGGTTTATATCTGTATACATTCTTCCTTTAATGTTATCACATAGAAATTAATTAAAATTGAATCTAGTAACAAACACTATAAACCCTAATCTTATCATATAAACTTAAATGTTGCATTAATCAAAATTGAAGTAAGTAATCAACACATTTATACTAAATAAACACACTGTAAACCCTAATCACCCTAATCTTATGAATAGATTGAATGTTACATTAATCAATTCTATGTGATAACATTAAAGGAAGAATATAATAGGTTTATATCTGTATACATTCTTCCTTTAATTTTATCACATAGAAATTCATTAAAATTGAATCTAGTAACAAACACTATAAACCCTAATCTTATCATATAAACTTAAATGTTGCATTAATCAAAATTGAAGTAAGTAATCAACACATTTATACTAAATAAACACACTGTAAACCCTAATCACTCTAATCTTATGAATAGATTGAATGTTACATTAATCAATTCTATGTGATAACATTTAAGGAAGAATCTAATAGGTTTATATCTGTATACATTCTTCCTTTAATGTTATCACATAGAAATTAATTAAAATTGAATCTAGTAACAAACACTATAAACCCTAATCTTATCATATAAACATAAATGTTGCATTAATCAAAATTGAAGTAAGTAATCAACACATTTATACTAAATAAACACACTGTAAACCCTAATCACCCTAATCTTATGAATATATTGAATGTTTCATTAATCAATTCTAAGTGATAACATTAAAGGAAGAATCTAATAGGTTTATATCTATATACATTCTTCCTTTAATGTTATCACATAGAAATTAATTAAAATTGAATCTAGTAACAAACACTATAAACCCTAATCTTATCATATAAACTTAAATGTTGCATTAATCAAATTTTTTTTTGAAGAAGCCAATTGCATTAATCAAAATTGAAGTAAGTAATCAACACATTTATACTAAATAAACACACTGTAAACCCTAATCACCCTAATCTTATGAATAGATTGAATGTTACATTAATCAATTCTATGTGATAACATCAAAGGAAGAATCTAATAGGTTTATATCTGTATACATTCTTCCTTTAATGCTATCACATAGAAATTAATTAAAATTGAATCTAGTAACAAACACTATAAACCCTAATCTTATCATATAAACTTAAATGTTGCATTAATCAAAATTGAAGTAAGTAATCAACACATTTATACTAAATAAACACACTCTAAACCCTAATCACCCTAATCTTATGAATAGATTGAATGTTACATTAATCAATTCTATGTGATAACATTAAAGGAAGAATCTAATAGGTTTATATCTGTATACATTCTTCCTTTAATGTTATCACATAGAAATTAACTAAAATTGAATCTAGTAACAAACACTATAAACCCTAATCTTATCATATAAACTTAAATGTTGCATTAATCAAAATTGAAGGAAGTAATCAACACATTTATACTAAATAAACACACTGTAAACCCTAATCACCCTAATCTTATGAATAGATTGAATGTTACATTAATCAATTCTATGTGATAACATTAAAGGAAGAATCTAATAGGTTTATATCTGTATACATTCTTCCTTTAATGTTATCACATAGAATTAATTAAAATTGAATCTAGTAACAAACACTATAAACCCTAATCTTATCATATAAACTTAAATGTTGCATTAATCAAAATTGAAGTAAGTAATCAACACATTTATACTAAATAAACACACTGTAAACCCTAATCACCCTAATCCTATGAATAGATTGAATGTTACATTAATCAAAAAGGAATTTAGTAATCAAACACTTTTTCTAAATATTAAACACAAATGGTAATAAAATATTATAAATAGAAAGTAAACAACGAAATACCACTGTTACTGTTCAAGCTTAGATGTTTGAAATGACTTCTGGTGTTGTCACATGCTATCTTTTTAAACATTAGCTAAGGTTTGGTAGAAACGTTCTCTTCATGAATATAGCATTGTTTCCTAATCTCCTTCATGAAATCCTCCTCCATTGTTACTCTTGCACTAGATTTCGCTTGCTTGAAGAAAAAGGAAAAAATGTAGACTAGGTGTTTGATTGATTTCAAGAGTGCGAAGAGGTGTGCTAGTACAGTGTGGGAGGGAAATTTGGGAAAAAAATTCTAAAGAAGGAAAATATTTGGTTTTTCGTGGGAAGAGAAAGGGAACCATCTGCGGTATGGCCCACACAATTTTTTGAAAATAAAAAAATATAAATTTAGATAATATTTTTCCAGAATTCTGAAAATAATTTTCTTGAATTTTTTTTAAAATAAAAATTGAAAATGTTTTTCCGTAATTTAGATAATATTTTTGAAAACTTAAAAGAAATAGTTAATCCTTTTCCAGAATTTCAAAAGAAAAAATTCAGATTTTTTTCGAAAACTTTATTCCTGAATTTGTATAAAATCTTTTTCGAAATTAAAAAATTAGAAAAAAAACATGAAGAATAGAATTAAGGGCTTGTTATTCAATAGTATAACATGACTTATATACCAGTGTGAACCATCGTATCCTGTTATTCATCTAAATTAACACAAATTTGCTATTTGGTTTTAACTCATTTCACCATTCATTCTAAAAAAAATACGAAATTATGAAGGTTTTTTTAAAAATAAAATAAAATTTTTGAAATTCATTTTCAAAATAAAAAAATTAGATAATATTATATTTTTGATTTTTTTTATAATTTTAATTTAATTCGAATTTTTGTTATAATTTTTTCAAAACAAATTTATATATATTAATTTTTTTCAGATTTTTTTTCATTATTATTCATTTTTTTATTTTTTTAATACACAATCAGCATGCCACGTCATCAAAATTACGCAGTCAGCTGACCACATCAGCGATTTTTTTCAGATAGATAGCCTCATGATCTAAAACGAAAGAATCTTTATATTACATGGTTGGAATCTAAACTTTTTATTTACAAGGGGTAAACTAGGACTCGCTCAAATTACAGTGGGTAAAGACATATTAACCCTTTAAAAAATCATTAATTTGTTTTTTTAAAGGAAAAATCATTAATTTTTTTATTTTGTTAGGGAATCATTAGTTTGTTTATTAAAACCTTCTTTTTTTCTTTCATGCACAAAGTTTCACAATTAAATGTATTGCTTGCTAGCAAAAG
The DNA here is from genome assembly GCF_051527215.1 of Medicago sativa. NCBI lineage: Eukaryota > Viridiplantae > Streptophyta > Magnoliopsida > Fabales > Fabaceae > Medicago > Medicago sativa. The sequence continues at coordinate 29,495,936 of NC_140755.1, read as the reverse complement.
CACGGGCACTCACGTATTTATATTAAATGTTAGGATCAAATGACACCATGGTGTCAAAATTAGTTTGATACCAAATCTCATCCATTCATTTCATTTAATCCAAAGACTTAAATCTATCACCAAATTAATTAACATACACCAAATACTCTCTATCACCTAATTAAGAAATATATCTATATCATTAATTCATAATCAAGCATCCATTTTTGTTTTCGCTAGATTCAAACCCTTTTCATTTCCCCCTAAATTATTTCTTTCAGCCATGAGCACAAACTCAAACTTTTTAATTTTTATAAAAACATGATAAATCTCAATTTCGGTTAAACATGGGACACGATGAGTCCTCTAAAAAAAATAAGACACTATGAGTGACAATATAATCTAAACTAACATGAATAATTCAATAATCATTTGGGTGATTTTGACGTATCTGTTATTGATAATTTAGCCGAACTTGTTAGCTTTTTTTAATAGAATTTATTTAATTATTAAAAAATATGAGTATGAAATAAAGGCAAAGAATATAATCGATGGTGATGATGACTCAAACAGCCATAAGTATGAGTATTTGTGAAGACAAAAAAGAATAAGTATGAGTTTTATCATCCATTTTATAAAAAAAATTAGAAAAGAAGTTTGAGTATGTGTTGATGGCAAAAATAAATAAATCTGGGGAAATAAAAATGGATGCTTGATTCTACCCAAAAAAAATGGATGCTTGATTATGAATTAATGATATAGATATGTTTCTTAATTAGGTGATAGAGAGTATTTGGTGTATGTTAATTAATTTGGTGATAGATTTAAGCCTTTAGATTAAATAAAATGAATGGATGAGATTTGGTGTCAAAGTAATTTTGACACCATGGTGTCATTTGATCCTAACCCTTATATTAAACTTCTCAAGCACAAGGAGTGAGTGATAAAGGAAAATCAAACGGTCACAAAAGTATAACAACAGAAATAAAGTGTAAAAGGAAAAAGAAACATGAGAGTTAACCTATGTTCATACACAATAAAGGGCTAAGCCACCACCTATGGTAATCAAAGGACAAGTTAGAAATCTTTGCCTTTAACATGAAATTGAGATAAGCTTAACACTATCAATAAAAACTGAAGAATATATGCCGGTTTATCTGAAAAAATTCTGTTCTTTATGTCCTTCCAAATAATCCACATGCAAGCGCAACAAATCATTACAAGCCAAACACGGTGAGATTTGGAAATACCAACAATATGAGAAAACTGTTGTAAATGATTTGACAAATCAAGGAGACAAAATGTAACAATTCCTAACAAGTGGTAAACATCAATCCAAAGGGCTCCAAAAAAGGAACAATACAATAAGAGGTGACTAGCCGTTTCAAATTTAGGGTTATTTTTAATTTATGTACTATTTGTAATTCAAGTTTTTGTTTACAATTGGGTAGAGAGGGGACGTTGAAGTATTTTAAATTGAATTCTACCATTGGCTCAAAAAACATTTGAAAACTTAATTTGAAAATGTTATTTGCAAAACATGCACGCTCTTTTAGAAAATTCTGATTTTGCCCTCAAATTAATCTAAGATAATTTTATCTGTCAAAATTCACAATAAAAATAATCATCTTCTAGATGCATATGCATTACCATTAAAAACACGAAATAAATAAACTAAGCTACTTCATTTTGTGTAATTGCTATTGCATAAGTTTATCTTTACTACATAAAAATAAATAATATATATTGATACCAATGACAACCTAGTACATAGCATTAAATTTGTTTCATAGAACTTGATAGTCTAGGTAAGATCAAGTATTGACTTGATTGAAAAATGAAAGAACAGAATTATACACTATGTCTTTTGCATTGAACCCCATAATGTAATCAGCATGAGCATAGTCTTTCACAAATTGAATACTTCTCTTATCAACATCATGGAACTTAAGCCTATCAAGTAAATTCTCAACATCACGAACATCAGAAAGTGCATCTTGTCCTCCATAGCTAATGAAGAGAGGTATATCATGTGGAATGTTGGATAGGTTATATATTGGTGGGAATATTTCTCCATAGTGCATTATGTTATAATCTGGTCTTACATAATTGAATTTTGATAGAACCCCACGTCTAACAACTGCATAGTTAAAAAAAATATCACAATAAAAGCTTCCTTAGTCAGTAACACAAATAAAAGAATTATGCAATTTTGATTTTATGCTCTAATTGCTTGAATTGAAAAATCCAAATATCTAATTAAATGTTAGTACCATCAATACATTCTTCGATGTTTTTCCTTCCAATCGGTTGAATTTTGAGAAGGGAGTTGGGGCACATTGGTCGGTTTCAACCGATTGAAAGAAAAAACACCAACATATAGAGATCAAATTATAATTGAAATATTTAAAGGATTTAATCTATATACACGATAAGTATAAAGAGTTTTTACACATAAATGTAAAGTTTTTTTTACACCATCAATCAATTATAATTCTTAAATCATTAATAATGTTTGATTTTTATCATAATCACTCTTGAAGTCACATGTAACATGCTAACATTTTTTGCATGACGGTGCATAAAAATTAATCTCGTATTTAAAATAACTCAATTTGTGATAATTAAACTTTCTTTTTGACAAATTTGTGCAAATAAAGCTTAAAAAACCAAAATAACACAATAATCACGAGTTAAATAAGTAGAGGTGAAAATCTTACTTTGGGCCAAGTGCACCATGTTCTTTGTTGATGTTGATTGAGGTTCATTCATCAAGAATCGTTCAACAGTTGAAGAATTGAGACAACAATTTTTACCTGAATTGGTGGCATTTACGTATAAAGTCAGAAAATTAATATAGTAAAAATGTTTATATTGGTCAAAGTAAAATATTTGGGCAAAGAGTTAGACCAGTTAATGCAGTCATCAAGTCGTAGCAGTCAATTCTAGGATCAGCACAGAGAGACTTGAGAAAGGCATCAACAGGTAAACTATTCAAGCAACAAAAAAAAAATATATATATAAAATATTAATTGGGGATTTTTAAATTTAAGAGACAATTTCTTATGTTACATTGGAACTTCTATGTTCTTACCCTTTAGGATTAAATTCTGCTAGTCCAAATAGTGTAGTGATCTGTTTGGCAAAGAAAAAAAATTATATGAATTAGCAAAGACCTTTTTTATGTATAAAATTATGTAGCACAAAAACATTGTATTGAAGGTGTGTTTGAGTTTCCGACACATATTGGTGTCTGAGAGAAACAATGTCCGTGTTTCACTTGGTGTACTATAGATGAATAAATTAAATTAAATTAAAGAGTAATAAAGTAGTATTTACCTCACCAATAAAGGATTTGGCTGCAACAACACCAAGTGCAGTGTTCATGTGGCTTAGATAAGCAATAGGGCTCAATAAAGCTGCTGATTTCAGCTGGTTAATCAATTTTCCTTCAGAGAAGGAAGCTAAAGCTATCAAAGTACCCTGCCAAACACAGCCTTCCAGTTTTAGACAAATAGAAAGTAAAAAAGGGTTCATTTATGTATTGAAGAAATAACTAAAGTTCAATTGTCATAGTTAGTACATTTGTTTAAATGTCAAAGTAACTTTCATGTAAAAAAGTAAGTAATGGAGTACCAGAGAGTGGCCAACGTAATTAATTTTCTGCCCTGTTTGGCTAAACACATAATCAAAAACAGCAGGTAGATCATAGGTAACAAGTTCGTCCCAAGACCAATTCCAAAAGGCCTGCATATTTACACAGAAAGTCTCAATAATAAATGGTTTTCTTTTTCTTTTTTGACAAGAAAAATTTATGTATTAGAGAAGGAAAACTCTCATGCAAAGCTAGAAGATACACTAATTTCATTAAGGATTTATTACAATAAAGGTTTTTTTTTTGGCATCGAATAATCAAATAAATTGAGTACTTACAAATTTTTTTTCTTTCCAATCTAACCTTGTTTCTAACAGTTTTAATTTGTAAAAACCACACAATAAATAATTTAAGGAAAATGCTAACAATAAAATTGGTCTCTCAACAATAAAAAATATCATTTTGATCATTTATAATCTCAAATATTGATAAACTTTGTCATGTTAAGTAATTTTGAAATTATGTTAAATAAGTAGCTGGATTAAAATAATTAATGAATTTCAATTAAATATCAAAATCTGTATTACCAACTCTTTCTCTTTAGGACCTCTTGTTTTTAGGTCAAATTAAATATAAAAAAAAAAACTAATTTTGACTTGTATTTGTAGGTCAAATTAATATTTTCATTTATTTTTCATAATCTCCCGTTTTATGTTGAAGACTATTCAAATATTTAGGTCCATTTTCCTTAAAAATAAGCATAAACAAACAAAACATTATATATATATATATATATATATATATATATATATATATATATTAAAATCTATCGTAATTTCCTCAAACAAACAAAAAAATATTGTAACAAAAAAACATAAACATACTGGGTTAGAGGGGTCCAATGAGACATGTCGGCGACTATGTCTAGTTCCTCTTGTGTTAGCAATCCAAACATCAAAGCCATGATCTGCTAGAATTAAAGGCAAGTCTTGTTCTGGAGGGTTCATAAGCCATGTCATGCCATCCTGCACCCACGTTGTATTATGTTCAGATATTACTGTTACATGCACAAAAACACATACTCCTATACCATTACTATTACATTAATTAGAGGACCCATATACATACTCCTATACTATTACTATTACATTAATTAGAGGACCCATATATATACATACATTCCTTTGTTTTTGGAAGAAACAACAAAACTTGCCTACTCTTGTGGCAGGGCTGCATAATCTAGGTCTGTATATTTGGGACACTATGACTACTCCATGCTTGACCACGTAATAATCAAGACCATAATCGGTGATTTCAAGTACAAGTTGGGTTTGAATGATTTTTGAGCAAACAATATCATTCGATATAAATAATAAAATACTGAAGAACGTTTAGCTGTGTTGACACGAGTCTCTTCTAACTTAACTAAGGTATTGAGTTCGAATTCAACATGCAGCAGCGTTAAAACTTTTAGAGAGAGTTTGTCGTCTATTTAAATCCCAAAAAGGCTTGAAGGATTAGTTTTTGCAATTACATGTGCGCATATGATAATAATAATAATAATAAAATGATTTGTGGTTTGATTTTAATTGTTAATTAGAAGAAATGGATTTGATTCATTCAAATTAAGTGTTGTTTACATTATTGATTTGCTAGGTTTAAGTGTTAGTGGCCAAATTCACATCGTATATAAACAAGTAAAATGTTGAATACATAAAATGTTGAATACATATAAAGAGAATGTTGTTATAAGGTAACTCGTATGTACGGACCATTAACATGTTGTTGCTCCTGACACTCCTCTGAATTTCCTAGCATGATTTATTTGAAGTTTAAAAAAGTTTCTATACAGTTTTATTTTTTAGCTCTTCAAATCAATTGTAAGAAGAATTTATCCATAATTTTTTATGAAGATATACATAAATTACTATATATATATATATATATATATATATATATATATATATTCGTTCAAAAAAATATATATATATTATTGAACTTGTAAAAAAAAATATCTATTATTGAATACCAATAAAATGAAGAACAAAGCATTAAGAATACCAATGGAGAAATCAGTCCTTTTCTCATTCGTTCAAAAAAAAATATATATATTCGATTAAAGTTATATGAAGAACAAAGCATTTTATCGTTAAACAAGTTTTCTTCAAAACGAAACTAATTTTAAAATACCAATGCAGCATTTATTACTTTTTTTTTTATTATTATACCCTTATTTATTGAATTTCATTCAACTTAACTACTCCACTAATTACATTTAATAAGGGTATCTTAGTAATGATATTAATTTTACTATTGAAATCAACACAATTAATCCATTTTTCCTTAATAATCATGCACAAACTTTAAACGACTATAATTTAGAGACAGAGGGAGTATGAGAAAAGGACTGATTTCTCCTCCAAAAAATTAAGGGTTATCACTAAAGAATAAGATTCCCATTTATTGGAAAAAAACTTTATGAAACATAATCATAAATTTGACACCATGATTAATATTTGCCGAAAAGTAACACAAAAATATGGAAGTTGCTTTTAAAGTCATAATTAATGAAGCGTGATAGTACTGTTTTTTTGGTGAAAAAATTGTTAGGTAGTAGTACTACTACTAACATTTTCTTGACTATTCGTTGTTATTTAATCAAAGGGTCTTGTTAACCAGTGTTCCGGGGCACTGGTTAAGGAAGTCAAAAGAGCAAATTTTAAATAAAAAAACATATTTTTTTAGCTTTTAATGCACTGATTACACATCTCTCAATGCAAATCCTACTATATTTGATCCTTAACCTGTGCCCCGGGGGCACTGGTTAACATTTTCCTTAACCAAATGATTAGCCCAAGTTGTTATTTAACTCCCAATCATTTGATAAATGCTGGATAAATCCATCCATATTAGAATTTTGACTGGAATAACTATTGAGAAGTTTTACTTATTTTCCTAACAATCTTCAGATTATCAAAATCTAATTCTCAAAAAATGAAAGTGTTAAGACAAGAAAATTGACTCATGAGATTAGGCCATATGTCATTTTTCTCTTAGATATTTTGGATGAAAAAGAAAATAATAGCCAAGTTTTATGGTTACATTTTTTATTTTGTATCTTTTTCTCTTTTTTCTATAATATTTCTTTTACACCAATTTTTAGAGAAAGGGGACGATCTTTCTTTTTTTCTTTCTTGACTAAAAAACAAAGCTTTTTACGCCACAATGTAACAGACGCGGAATTCCGCACTTTTTGTCACCATGTTAAAATATGGAGTTTGGTTAAGTGGTTCACACACACTTAATCATCACCTCACAAGTAATGATAGTGCATTCATGCTTGAAGTTGAAGTTTTTATAAATTATATTTAATTTTTTAAAGTGAAATAGAAATAATTTCAATATGTAATTTTTTCATTTTTCTAATAGATCTAATGTTTTGATTTTTTTTCCCTTATGTCCTCCATTTTATAAACTTATATATTTAGTTTTTTTGAGTAGAACTTGTATATCTTTCATCTTCTAATGCTAAAAGCTACCACAGGAAAAAGAGAAGGAAAAAAAAGACATTTATCTGGATATGAAAAAAAGGAAAAAAGTTACACAAACAGTGGAATATGTGTATTGCATGCATTTTATTATATTTTTGGAAACACATTGCATGCATTTTAATTACCAACTTACCACCAATACTCCATGTTGTAATATCACCGGTTGTTTCCTAGTCCCACCATTTCTACCTTCAACTCTACCTTCTGGAATCCTTTGCAGGCTCAAAATGTACCCATCTTTAGTTGTAACCTTCAAAAAGTTAAGATTGCAACACAAATCATTCATATGTTCAACACCATTGCAAAATCACATGCTAATTTATTATTCAACATTGTAAAATTAAATGTTTATCCCTTGTGGTTGTCCGACATATCCAGTCAAATCTTAGTCGTTGAATAGAGAAAAAACTATATTCAACGAGTAGAATTTAGTTGGACAAATTGGACGACTGCAGTGGTCGTCCCACTTAATGAGTGAGATTTGGCTGAACTAATTGGATACGCAGAGGTTGTCCAACCTGTTCAGCCAAACCACATTCATTAGATTGAGGTCGCAACTTTATTCGATCACTAAGATAAAATGACCACAAATTTTAAGAAATGAAAATAGAAAATATTTTCATGGAGTCTAAGATTTGACGGGCCGAATTAGAGGTATTCGTAGGATTCAAATTCATGTTATTACCTGAAGTTCTTGGCATTTGTATCCATGAACAATGACAGCAGAAGCACATATGCCTTCATCCAAAGGAGGGCTAACACCATTTTGATTTCTTCCAAAGGAGACACGACTTGAAGCTTGATAAGGAAAAGTTGTGAAAAGTAAGAAACAGAGTGACAAAACAGAGAACTGCATGAAGCCTAGAGAAACCATGTTGGTCTCTCTATGAGCTAGTTAATTTTGAATAGTATGAGATGGAAGAGATTTGAAGAGAATGATTCTCCTTTTATATGTGTATTTCTTACAATAGGGAAAGAAAGTGAAATGAAAAAGGCTAAAAAAGTGGGACACTTAGAATGGGAAAAGGAGTTGGAATTTGGTTCTTATTTAAAAAGTCTCACATCGGACAAAATATGACATTAACACGTGTTTACAAGTGGGAACAATCATCACCTGTAGCGGAGCCAGAAAAAATAGTTTGGATGGGCCATTAAAAGTTTGACTAAAAAACTCGTTTACTTTAAAAAAGATTTTGATTTGTCGAACACTAAAATCGCAGCAAAATCGTTTAGAATCTCGCAAAATAGATCTACGGTCGTTAATTTTTTAATTTTTCCGGACGGGCCGTGGCCACCCCAACCCATGAAGGGCTCCACCTCTGATCATCACTTCACAAGTCGATTTTGTAGAATTATATAAGACCCAATCACGATTTTTAATATGAAATGGCAAACACGTATTTAAAACTCGCACATACAACTGAGAACTTCTAATAAAGATGTTCAGACTAACATTATTGATATTTTTATCGATTTTGTCAGTTGAATTGGATGATATTATGGACAACTGGCTAACAATTTATTTCTTGGTGTGAAAGCATGAGGGACTTTTTCACGTTGTGTGGTCCACTACTAATGTAATTGGATCTTTTTAATTATGGGCAAGCAAAGTGGGAATGGAAATGGAGTTTTCAAGTTTCAATCAATTAAACACAAAGTGACACTTTGAAGTATGATATATCACTGTGTACTTGTGTTGTGGTGACAGCAGCTAAAGATAAGTTGTTGTCGTGTTGTATATGCAATGTGGAATTCAGAGGATTGTTTTCACTAGATTTGTGTTGAAATACATCTGTCCCATATTCAACGTGATTTTAGATTATTGCACATAAATAAAGAAAAGTTGTGTAGTGATTTTTTTAGATATATCCTATTGGTTAAAATTCTACCATTTTTTGTTGAATATACGGAGAATGCAAGATTCAAACTCGTATTCTACGTATATAATATAATGACCTTGTCAATTAAGTTTAGGTCAAATGCATCTAAAGGTCCTTTAAGTTTTTCGTTTTTCCCAAAGTCGTCCTTTAAGTTTCAAAAGTCTCAAACAAGTCCTTTAAGTTTCAAAAGTCTCAAACAAGTCATTTTAGTTTTTGAATCGTTTCAAACAAGTCCTTTTAGAGGATGATGGTGATGATTCAGATGATAGCAACAAAGAGCATTATCCACCATTTGTCATGCCTAAAAAGATGACTAATTTTAAGTGGGTGTTAGGAGCCAGATTTGGTACCAAAGATGACTTCAAGGAAGCAATTACCTACTATGCTATCTACAATATGACTTGTTTAAAACGATTCAAAAACTTAAGGACTTGTTTGAGACTTTTGAAACTTAAAGGACCACTTTGGGAAAAATGAAAAACTTAAAGGACCTTTAGATGCATTTGACCTTAAGTTTATGTTCACAAAGACGTATAATAAATTTAGTATGTTAGTAAATAAATAGACCAGAAAAAAATATATATAATGATTTTTTTAGTGATATATACAGTTTTAATTTAAATATTATATATTGGGATAAAATAAATAATTTAATATAAAATGACATTTTATTTTGCGATATTATTCTTTTGTTAAATTAACATGACAAAATTTAAGTCTTAGATGGTACTCTATATCAGCATTGTAGCCCACATCTTTCATTGTTATATTATTATTTTTCCATTCAAAAAAAAAAAAAAAAAGCATTGTAGCCCACATTTTGGATATTGGTTATTCTTTTTAAATTAAAAAATAGAAATTTATTCTTTTATCATTTAGGATATTGCAGATGATAACGAACATGATGTACTATTTTATCATATATTTTATTTTTGGTACACATTTCATAATGAAGTAATAGACTATATATCATATTTAAATAACAAAATTATTCTTACCCATACAAAACAATTACATATGTTTTTTTTTTTAAATTACCACATAATATTTTCAAATTTTATAAATTGACAAATAGATGCTAAGAAAGTAAACGAGTAATGAAAGGAAAGCACTTGGGTGACATAATGTCACCGTGACATTATGTCTGGGTCACACAACACACATTGTCACATAACATCTGGGCCACACAACACATACAACACATCTGGGCCACACAACACAACACTTTTGTGTGGCCCAAATTTAATGTCACGGTGACATTATGTCACCCAAGTATTTCCAGTAATGAAATAATTGTACTTGCAGAGAGTAACTAAGTATGGATTAAAAAAAATCATTGAAGTTACTAAATAAACAATTTTAACAAAAAAAATTCTTAAAAAAAAGAAGATTAGAGTAACTAATTAGTGCAGTTGCTATAATAAATACCCCCAACAGCGATGATGCTAAGCAGATGCTATAGTTTCTAGTCATTTATGAGCAAAGAAGGTGAGACAACTAAATATGTCAAAAGAAAGTTCAGGAAAATGATAGCCAAGTTACAGAACTTAACACAATATCAAACCAAGACTAAAACCTAAAAATAAAGCAATCACAAAAACTTAACTATTTGATATATGATGATGAATCAATTAAAGAAAGTTATCAATAATGACACATGATTAAATAATTGAATTGAGTTTTTAAAGTTTTTCTCAATCACCTAACAATTATCGATGCACCTAATTAATCAGTCAACATATATCAAATTATATTGCAAAAAAGAAAAAAAAAGAGGGGAGAAGAGAACACCAGATTTATTGAGGTTATCTCAACCGTTCTCGCTATGGGATACGTCCTCTCTTAGTATATCAAATTATATTGCAAAAAAGAAAAAAAAAGAGGGGAGAAGAGAACACCAGATTTATTGAGGTTATCTCAACCGTTCTCGCTATGGGATACGTCCTCTCTTAGTAGAAAAAACGTCTGTTTGACGGGCTTCCACTAAAATGTTGAAAATGTTTACAAGAGTCAATAACAAAGGTTCCTTGAATTTACGAATCAACCCGGTCCTAAATTTTCTACGCTGAGTAATCATTCCAAATCCTCCAATCTTCAAGCCTCCTTGAAATAGGATAATCTCAAGGTCTTCGAATCTCAAGCTTGCATGCAATCCTTTGATCCTCTTACCCAAGAAATCTTATTTGCTATTGCCTCGCTTCTATCCTGTTGAACCTTGAATGTTTGAGAATTAACCTCCACAATTACCATTGGAGATGAAAAATACCTCATTTTCCTTTAGATCCTTGATACTCCACCAAGATCGTTGAAAGAAACTGATGACAGGTCATCTTATGTTATTTTTAGGATGTTTTTCAGTCATTTTCACTAGGTTTTACCAGCAAAACATAGGAGTATTAGAGCAATTACCTATGATTTCAGAACATTTGTAATGTTTTTTAGATTTGAGTCTGTAATTATGTTCTTCTCAAAACATAGAAAATTTAGGATGTTTTTTATGTAAATCACGACGAAATCATGCAAATCGGCAAAGCAAGACATCTGAAGATTTATGTGGTCCTTTGGAAAGACAAAGATTGAAGATTCAAGAGGCCTCAGAAGACTTTACAAAGGGAGGAATTATGTTCCCAAGTTCCAAGACATCTTAGACTGAAGCAAACACCTAAAAAGGCCAAGAAAATAGACATTTCAGCACAGAACACACTCACAAGCGACTAGGCGCACAGAACGGGGCGTCCAAAGGCGACACAAAAGCACCCAGACGCATGAAATGAGGCGCCAGGTGCCTAACATACCAGGCACATGTGCCTGACGCATGGGTATAGGCGCTAGGTGCCTGTGACTTGCGGGTCAAGTCACTGTTTTGTGACTTTTTAGTATGTATATTATTAATATTAATTAATAAAACATTAATAGTTTTATTGATATTTTTAATCCTTGTATACCTAATAAAAAAATGTTACTATTTAATGCATTTTTTGTTAAACAAAAAGTTCTATGGATATTAAATGTTATCTAATGATTCAGAAAAACAATGAATGATGGATTCAAAATAATTTTTGGTGTTAAATGTATGGATTGAATCAAAGTCTTTTAGATTTTTGTTGTTCGATATATGATAGATTTTACTTAAGATGGGTTAGATGGATATTAACAGATGGATCCATTTTGTCACCCTAAAATTAGATTTTTGTCTCTCAACTAACTGACTCCATAAACACATCACATTTCTTATCCCACTCATATTGTTTTCCAGTTAATGTCATTATCTTATGAGTGACAAAGTACCACAAAAAGCAAAAAAGTTCGACTGATGAATTAATGAATTTGTGAAAATAAAAAAGATAAAGAAAAGGGTAAGTGGTGAGTGGGTGGAGAGGACATAATTGCTTCCTTCACTCTTAAAAAAAAAAAAAAAAACTTTTGCTTTTGAGTGTGAACAGAAGAAATTTCATTTTATTGCTACATCTGAAAAGAACAAAAGGTTACATCAGAATTACTTACAAAAAGATATTGCTCATCAGAGATAAAAGGTTCCAATCGGTATGAAAGCATTCATCATTCATGAAGGTGGAGGTACGAATTCATTTACTTAAAGCAATCAATTGATAAAAAAGTGTTTTTGTTAAACAATCCATCAGTGCATGAGTTATTAAATGTCTTGGTACGTGTTGAAAGTAAAAGAAAAGGGATAATGGAGATTTGTTATATCAATTTTTTTTTTTTGACAAAATTTGTTATAGCAATTTTGTTTTTTGACAAATTAAAGAAATTATTGCTAATAAAAATCATACTAGAAATTATATTTAAGGGTGTACATATTTCTAGTTTTTATTTTGTTTTGAAGAATATTTCTCGTTGTTTAAATTTAATCATTTTGACACTATTTTTTTTAAAGGTAAAATTGAATTATATTTCTACCAACGGTCGATCTCCCAAGCACAAGGCGTACCGGAGCAGAAAGTCAAAGAATAAATTACGACAAAAGTTCAATATAAGAGAACATCAAAGAAAAGCAGAAATTATCCAATGCCCAAGCAACAGAGAGGGCTTAACCAACAACTATGATACAAAAGAAAAAATAGCAAATTTATCCTTAACCCAACAAAATGAGGGTAGCTTAATATTCTCGAAAAGCTGTAAAACAGAGCTTTCTTTCTGCTTAAAAATCCTCTGCTATTCATTTCCTTTCAAATAGCCCAAGTGCAAGCAGACCAAAACATGGTCATGAGGGAGTGCCTAGAGTGAGAGAAAACTCATAAATTAACAAATTTAATAAACTAATCTAAAACACCAGAGGGACCGACGAAAGAGAAACCAAGCCAATTCCAAACAAGGTGTTGTAATGAACCAAAGAAGCTACACTCCAAAAACAAATGATTCGTTAATTCCAAATTCCTGCAACCACTAATGCATAACAGAGAATCTTGGGGGATAATGACTCTCCTGAATAAATTGTCCTTTGTGGGCAATCTATTCCAAAAAAGCCGCCAAGCAAATACAGACACCTTCAAAGAAAACATCTTTTTGCCAATGAAGATCAGAAACTGTTGAATGATGATCAAAGCCCTTTCTAGTAAGAAGACGATACACACCACAGACAATATACCCAACACATGGATTAGGAGTTCATAACCAGTTATCCTCTAAATCGTCCTGCAAAGTCACAGTGAGAAGTAAAGTCATACACTTCCCTACCATCTCGTCCTCCCACGCCAACAATCTCTGCCTCCACTTCCAAGTCTCACCTCCCACACCCCCAACCTAAAGCAAACATATTGACAACCGTCATTTGTTGATTATCAAATAAATCAAACAAACGACAAAACCAATCATGAAACAGAACATCCCCTAACCACCAATGTGAAAATCCCTTTTTTTTCCTATCTCTATCCCGATGAGCCGAAACGAAAGCTTTTATTTTCTGTTGCGAAATAGTTCGAGTAAGTTTTGAATGAGCTCCGCGAAAGCTTGATGTAAATAAACGAATTTTTGTCCTCCGTTTTCGAGCGATAGATCCTCGTTTAACTCTGGTCATTGAATAAATGAGACTTTAATGAATAACTATTTTATTTTTTTCTTTCAGTGTCTAGAAATAAGATACTACATGTGTATTGATGTGTTAATTGACAATGTATATAATTGATGAGTTATTTGTCTAAGTATAATTTGTGAATTATTTGATGATGTAAAATTGATGTGTTAATTAACGAGGTGTAACTGAAGTGCTATTTAAGGATGTCATATTTGACGTGATGTTATTTAAAGATGTGTGTATATAACGATGTGTATCTAAATGAGTTATATGATGATGTGAATATTTGACGATGTAGTGTGTGTATATATATATATATATATTTTTTTTTTTGATAAGATATTTTCGAAGTTTACTTGAGTATTTGTTATCCATTCCCGCCTCGAAACTCTTTCACCGGAAAATGACTCTCCGACTCGTCTCACCACCGCCATCCTTCCACCGCTTCACCTGTCATGCCACCACCCATCCTCCTCCTCAAATCTCCACAGCAACCCCCATTTCTTCAACTCCACACCCCCCTCCACTAACATGCGCACTTCATTGCTCTCATTTCCAATCGTAAGCTTCTTCACCCCAATTCTTTTCACTTGTGAATTTTGTTTTTACTTTTTTATTATTGATTTTAGGTGTTCGGGGTGTACGCATGAGCTTAACCTTCATCGTCCTGTAATAGTTGAAGATGCTGCTAATTTCTTTCGGAAATATGGTGTTACGGACTTCACATTTGATACTTGCAATTTGGTATCTTACTTCAATCCTTGTTAATTTTAACTAATTCTGTTCGATTTCGCCTTTTTAACATTTTTTTTTCTATCGAGTACCGACACAGACACGTGATACGACACATAGACACCTTTAAAGCATAGACACTTCTGGGATTAGGTGTGTCTCGGTGTCTGACACGTGTTCGACGTACAACACTCATACGGCATGTGTCAAACAAGTGTCCCAATTACTTCTTTTTTTGTTTAAAAACACCTTAGACACTCATTGGACACTTCTAAAACACATTGAAGATACATCTATGAAGGTTAAAGATGTGTCGAAGCATTCGGTGAAAGATTAAAGACATTAAATTTGATTACATTAGTTTTAGCTTTTTAGTAGTAGACGGATCGATGAAGGTGAACGGTTATCATATATGCTTTTAGATTTTTTTTTTTGTGATGAAACAATTTGTTCAATTTAGATGTGCGCCTCCTCACACACACACATATGTATATGTGTGTGTGTCGATGTCAGTGTCCTATATTTTTTACGATAGTGGTGTCGACATGTTTGTGTTGGACTCCGTGCTTCATAGGTAGACACTAATAATCGTTTGAGAAAATAGAAGTAATTGTATGTAATCACAACACCTTCAATGTGACGTGTTGTACAACATCAGGTTTTTTGAAGAGAATTGTTATTTTGACACACAGTTTTGAGAACAAAATTCAACAATTTGGTTAATTAACTTATTTCAAGTATGTGGTTAGTTAAGTTCAAATGATGGTTGGTTAATACTTAATGTGACATGGGGTTGCAACTCATTAACCATCTATTGAATGTAATTAACCGCAATTATAAACGTTATTAATCATAATGTTTAGGCGTTCAAATATACATGATATTTATTAACCATCCAAATCGTGTTTGGATATACATGATTTTTGTTTGATATACATTGCCATGATATGTGTTCAAATGTACACCTGACAAATTGTGGTTAATTGCTTTTAAAATCTTGATTAATTACGTTCAGCGAATGATTAGTGAGCTGCAGCACCTTATTATATTTTGTAACTCTCCACTAAATGTAATGAAACACACTTTTGAACTGCATTAACCATCTAAATCGTTGTTGAATTTGTGTACCAAAATATCACTTTTGGAACCTAAGAAACTTACTTGGCTTTGGTTATTTGGGCTTCTTTTTGCAGTGGGGTTGGAGGTGTCGTGCGAAATTGGCCGTGCGTGGTTCTTCAACCAACCCTCTTATTGGGCTTTATGAGGAGGGTACTCATAACGTAATCGACATTCCAGAGTGCAAAGGTTTGAAGTTTCATTATTTATGTTTTTAGTCCCTTTGGTATATATGTTAGAATACAACACTACTTATGTTAGTATTTAATCACTGTGATGATACACTATACCATTTTAGTCTGTATTTTACTATTCTATGTTTTGGCTTTTTCTTACTTAGTTTCATATTTTCCCTGAATTCAATACTTTGAGGTACCATTTTATAGTTTACGTCACCTGATATGTAAGACCACACCTTCTGCTTCTTACAAGCTGAGGTAGCATTAGAGTATTACCTTGATGTATTTCTGTGTATTGGCCTAACAACCTTGTATCCTTAGACCATCTCCAATGCAGTGTTTTAAAATTTAAGAACAACTGAAAACGGTGATTTTTTTCGGCATTTGAGTTGAGTGACATGTCAATAATCTGTCAGTAGAGTTCCCATACTGGGACAATTCTTAGGCCAAAAAATGGTGAATTTTGGAACGCCCTTAAAGTAAAGTTAAGAGCACAACTATGATTTGGAATGAAAATATGTGAGTGCTCTTGAATCACATGTGGTAACTTGGGACCCACTGAAATCAACTCAAGAACATCAAACATTGATCTTAATCTCTTTGCATTGAAGATGCTCTTATAGACCATGCGACTAATGGAATTATGATCATCACCATTCAAAGAAATTATTCTCACTCTTCTAACCAACTCTCTGCTTGTCTCTTGTTCTCTGCACCAAGTTAGATCCCCCGTTGTTGTTCTTGATTAAAGTTCAAGATTTTACCGATTTAACTCCCTAAAATGCAATCTATCACAACTTAACATGGTATTAAATTTTATGAACATTTCAACAAGTATTTGTGGGATGTCGCTGTTGGAAATTCCACCTTCATTGCGGTCTGCCCCTAGTTGCTTTCATCGCAGCCTCCAACACCTTCATTGTGTTGGCTTTGAGGGGGTGGATTTAGTCTCACATCTCTTAGAGATATGGCCTGTGTAGTGTTTATAAAGCATGGGCAGCCCTCACCGTACAAGCCGGTTTTGTAAGGATGAGTTAGGCCCAATACAAAATATCTAAGAGTCACAATGTAAAATGATCTTACAATAATTACGAGTTTTTTAATTAACATGATCTTGCAATAATTATGAGTTTTTTAATTAACATCTTGTGGCATCTCAACTTATTGAGAAGGTATCTCACTAATTTCCTCATTAGGACTTGTTTAAATACAACAAAATGAATAGTGAATAGAATAACAAAGAGATCTGAAACTGCTAATGCAGCTGAATTATAACTGCTTTGCATCTCATCTAATAGCCCACATGCTTGTTTCTTTTTGTTTTTCTAATTAAGTTAGAACTAAATACTTATATTAGTTGAGAAATTTCTTAAGCTGGAAGTAATTCAACTTGGAACTATATATTTGTTCCATAATAATTCACCCTTAAACGTGGTTTCCCAAACACCAGTAATTCCAGACTTTCTTTTGTAGCATTAATAGGATTTTGTTTTTGATATCACCTGATGTCAATGACAAACAACTTGTCATTGATTGAGGCTGTTTGTCTGTATTTTAGAGCTGAGCGCGTGAGTTTTGTAGATTCTTTGTTCATATATCTATTTTTTGTCATTGGTTTTCATATCTTCTTGGCAATTTTTTATTTCCTTGTTGTCTGTTTTCTGTACATGTCATAGAATGAGAATATTCAGGAAGTGAATTACAAGTTGATTGTTGTAGCTGCCCCTTGTTTTTCTAGATATATGGTCTTATTACTGAAACATTGGAAATCCTCATGGTCTCAGTATAAGCTATTTTATTTTGGAGAAAACTGGTGGAGAAATGCCTCTTTTTACTATTTTGTATCATTAAGATCAAAATGGTAAATGTTTTTGAATTATTGAGGGCAATGCTCTAGGTGTTTATGCTGTAAGCCTGTGAGAGAGATAATTTGATGAGTTTGTGATACTTTCTGAAGAATTGTGATTATCATTCATTGATTGAACAACACAGGGTACATATTTAATGTCTGGTGTGTTTGTAGAGAGATGTGTTAGAGACTTAGAGGAAAGAAACTGAATGAATCATAAGAAGGAAGAGGCAGAGTGTCACGACTCACAATTTAGAGAAAAATGGCCACAATGTTGCGTGCGACTGAGAGAGACAGAATGAGAGGCCGCACTTGCTCCTTGCACAAAAAAACCCGATTACTTTTACAATCTTGACTTCAATTTTTCGAGCTGCAAATGATCTTGTATAAGATCTGGATCTAAATCACGATTTTGATAACATTCATAGTATGCACTAATTCAAATTGACAAGGAGCGTATTATGGTTTCTTTGTTTTAGCTCTTGCTTTTTGATAATGTCTGTGGGATAGAAATTCACAAGATAACGGGTTCTTCTTGTTGAATGATTAATCTGAAAATGGATTTTTTATATTTTGGTGTTTCATTTGCAGGCGTTTTAAAGTTTTGCTTCAAAGATATATAGTTAAAACACAGCGTTAACAAAATAGTACATATTTTTTTCACTAATATGGATGGAATTCTGTTGCATTTTACTTTTGTTTAATTTGTTCCAAACACTATGGATTTTTCTATCATTATGTTGTGTGTGTTTTTCTTTGATGTTCTCCTTGGTTGACATGAAACCAAATTAATATCTGCAGCTCATCATCCTAATATTAATGCTGCTGTGGAGCTCCTTAGGCGAGGTATTATATTTTTTGTTATTGCCTGTATGTTTATTATATTTTTATTTATCATCAACTTCTTTTATTTATTTAGCTTTCCTCAACATTATCCAGGTATTACTGAATTAGATGTTGAACCATATCTTGAAGATGAAGGCACCGGCAATTTGCGATATGTTCAGGTGAACTGTTCCTAAGAAATAAAATGCCTAGATGATGCATGCAGTTAATGATTGAGTTTTGAATTCGGGAAGTTAACTGACGGTGGGTGGGTGTTTACAGATGGCTGTGACAACACACAACACGTCTCTTCCCGCTGGGGAAAGATATATGAGTGGTTAGTTCTTGGCTCTGACTAATGAATTATGTGGAAAAATGTATTGGATATTTTCATATAGTTAATGGAATTAAATTAACCATTATTTGATATAAAATTATATGTTTCAGGTAAGGTTCAGGTTACATTGGTTTGGAATTCAAGAAATGAAAATTCCCATGGTTCAGACAAACTGAATGCACTGGCAAAAGTAAGATTGCTGCTTTCTTTCTACCATATTTGTCCTAACTGTGGCAGATTCTCTTGCTTCTTTTCTTTTCATCCTAAAAAGTAATGGTTCATTTGATTGATTGCAGTTTCTATGGAAAAATGGTGGGCCACGGAGCGGGCTTCATTTAATTCATTCAGTGTGGGCCAACTTTCAGACTACTGATAAAAATGTGAGCTTAAACTGTTCTAATGAAACTAATTAATGGCTGGTATTTAATTAAAATGGAAAGCGATATGCTGTATTTCATACAGGAACGGTTGACGTTGTCGTTACAGTTAGAAGGGAGGGCTCTTGGCTCATGTACTGGTTTTGAATACAAATCATATCGAGGCTTTAAATTTATGTCATGGATGGTGGATACTGTTGCTTTTTAGTGATCATTGTCAATGATATCTTATGAAATGGGGGTTGACAGGAATGATGTTGATAATACATGTTTGAAGAGAAATATTTGAATCCTGAGTCCCTGAAACATGATATATGCATTTTAATAGTTATTCAAAATAAGCTACGTTTATCTAAACTTTCTTGTATGCATATTTTCCAAACTTTTCCAGACAATCTATGGTTACTAACATGCTTGTATAATTGTTTCTACCAAAAAAGGTTCATGCTTTGAAAAATGCTTATTCGTTGTCTCAGATAATTTTTGGGAATAGATGGAGACATCTTCTTGGAGAAAGAGATTTTTGGGAACATGTTGGTGGAATTGATGTCTCATTGGCCCCATCCAGTTTTGGCCAAGCAAACACACGGGTAAAAGTTCTAATTCAGTGGATTTCTTGATTTTACATGGAAATTTGCATATGCATTTAATAAATCTTTCAAATTAGTACCTATCAAAGCATGGACACAAGGCCCCGAACACACACACACTTGTCATGTAAATAGCAAAATTGGAAATATGTTATTATTACTGACTAGAAAAGAAAAGGACTGCACTGGATGGAACCCTCCAGTTAGCCAGAGTCTATGACTTCAAAGGGAAAAATTCTCTGCACAGGCTTACAGCTGAGAGAAACCAACCACAGTAATAATAACAACGATCTCTCTCTCTCTCATCCTAAAAACCATCTCCTATACACTAGTATCCATTCCAGCAAAACTAACTTACTAAATCAACAAGTTATTTCTAGCCTTCACCATTGGGCCTCATTCTATTCCTTCTGGTATAAACCTTCCCTGGCCTGGGCCTTTGGTTTGGTTTATTGATAAATTGCCTTTGAAATTGGCCTTCATATTTGGGACTGACAGTCTGACATGCATGGGACGCAATAGGTTCTGTTTTTACTTTTTAGCTGCCTGAGTTTTAAAATTATTGAACCAAAAGGGTAATCACATGAGTGAGATGGATGTATGAGATCCGTGAAAACATGTGTTGATATGCACGCATGTGTGTATCCAGTGATGAGTGTATTCATATCAGTCTCTATGCCATTAGCATGAAAGGACTAATACATCTTTCTTGCTTTGTTTTATCAGGCTTTTGACTCCTTGCTGCAGAAGTTACAGAAATATGTTCCATATGAATCATCTGTTGCTGATTTGTATGCTGGAGCTGGGGTCATTGGGTTATCATTAGCCGCGACAAGAAAGTGCAGGCAAGACCTGATGGTTCTAAACCTCTAAAATTTATATTTTATATTTCTGCTACATAGTTGATTTTGAAAATTTATTTTTCTAGTTTCTTTACAGATCCATTAAATGCATTGAGATTAACAAAGAGTCGAAGGTATCTTTCGAGAAGACTATTCAACGTTTGCCTGCCACTGTTGACAGCAGCATCACATGGCATCATGCAGATGCTTCAAAAGTTAGTACCTAATATTTGAAGCCTTGTCATATATTCCATGCTTTAATTTAATATGAAAATATTTTTTGATTCATAACTATCATTAGTACATCTTAAATTTTTGTATACGGAACGGAAAGGATAAATTATTTAAGTCCAAGATAGAGAGCATAGTGTTAGTTTTTTTTCCTTTTTCTTTCTTGTCACCTCTAAACTTGAAACTCATTGCATGAACCATTTGCAAGTAACAGGATCCTATTTCGTGGCTTGTGGGCTCAGACGTTGTAGTCATCGATCCTCCTAGAAAAGGACTAGATTCATCTCTTATTGATGCATTGAAGAATATATCATTAGTGGCGCGTAAAGCTTTGTCGTCATCAGAACGGTTGTTTATTTTGTGAATTTATCAAGTTTGATCAATTTGAAAATATTTCCCTCGGTCAGTGTCTGATTTAGTGCATGTTTTCTGTAGCCCCCCAAACTCAGTACAAGAAGAGAAAAGACCATGGGTTTTACGTGCTAATGAAACTTCAGTCCAGATTAGAAGCAAATCACCTGAGGCAAACATTACTCCACTGGTGCCACAAACCCTTATTTATATAAGTTGTGGATGGGAAAGTTTTAAAGAGGTATGTTTGCACTCATGTTTATTTGGATGTAGTTTGACTTATATCAAACTTGAATTCTATATGCTAACTCTAAAATTTGCTGCATGGCAGGACTGCAAGTCATTGTTGTCAAGTAAGGCATGGTATTTGGAAAAAGCTCATGGTTTTAATTTCTTTCCTGGTACTCAAAGGTAATTTCCTTGAAGTTCTCATCAATTTTTATCTTTACGTAGAGTATTTGTTACTTACAATCTTCATTCTTGGAAAAAAAATCACTGAGTTACAAATCTTCCTTTTTACATTATTCTCTGAATTTCAATCTATTTGCATTTCAGCTTCATAAACCTAAACCTTTATATAGTTTTTAGGGTTAAGTACAATTTTGGCCCCTTATCTTATTTTTTAGATTCAGTTTGGTCTCTTAACTATTAGAAGTTTCATTTGGGCCCCTTATCTTATTTTGTAGTTTCAGTTTGGTCCCTTGAATTTTAAAAGTTTTGATTGAGTCTTTTATCTTTTATTTTGTTCTGAAATGTTCTCTTATTATGGGAAGTTTACATCAATGTGGTCCTTTTTGTTGTTCTGAAATGGTCCCTTATTTGACAAAAGGTATACCGATGTGGTCCATTTATATTACAATTTAAATGGAAAGGACCACATTGAAACCAAAATTAAAGATAAGAGACCCAGTTAAAACTTTTAAAAGTAAGGATCAAATTGAAACTATAATTTAAGATAAAGAACTAAAAATATATTTTAGCCAAGTTTTTACGGCTCTTATATTTTTCTTTTATACTCATTGGTTACTCTGAAGATCATGAAGTAGACTGTACTCTGTCATCTTGCTCATAGTTATTCCTTTATTTTTTGGTGCACAATCACATGTGTAGTTGTGTTTTGGTGTGTGTGGGAAAGAATGGGGCAAAGCTTTTACCTAGTGTAGAGTCTGTGGAGGGGGGAGACCTGTGAAACAATATTACTATTGAGATCATATTATTCCACCCGCATTAGTTCACGCTTGAAATGTCCAATTTTGTGTGTGAGGGGATGTGTTGGGAGTCCCACGGTACCTAGAGATATGACCTAAAGAGTGCTTTAAAAGGTTTGGACTGCCCTCACCTTACAAGCTGGTGTTGTGAGGTTGATTTAGACCCAAGTTATATTTTAACGTGATATCAGAATTTATCATAGGTTTGTTATTGGGATTTGGGCCAAAATCTATATTACTCCACCCGGATGCTCCACATGTCTAGTCCTGGATGTGATGGTGTGCTGAAATCCCTGTTATCCTACCTTAGCAGTGTTTATAATGCTTGAGCAGCAGTGACCTTACAAGCCGATTTTGGGGAGTTGAGTAAGACAAAACCTAGATTCTAAGAATCACTAAATTAATATTGCGATTTAATGATATTTTTTCTGTTAAAAAAACGAAATCAATATTGCAAATAATGCGGACACCTGGGTAACTTAAAACTACATTTAGAGGGTATATTTGAACTCATTGTTTGTAACAACATTGATGAGTGATCACCTACCACCCTTTACAGTCTCCTCCTTTCTCAAGACAACACTACTATATACTATTATTATTCCTGGGAAGTGTCAAACATCTCATGTTTAGATAATATTTGATCCGTCAAGTCAAACATAGTGATGGACTAATCTGAATGGTATACTTTAACTTGATATGTAATTCAAACCCTATATCGTACAGGCCTTATGTCTGTACTCTAATCATGGAACCAATGTAACAAAGTTAACCACTACTTGTTAGTTCATATTTTAATTACACTTACAGGATGATTCCTAAAGGCAGTGTTTTTCCTGTCTCCATAAGATGTATTCTATACATATAATCCATGCCACACCTATGCGGAGTGTTTTCCCTCTCAAATTAATATTTTATAATATTAACTTTTTTATCTTTATAGGTAAATTTGGGCGCATTGTGTGGTTGATTGAGCATACTATTATAGGTTCCCCTCCTCCCCAAGCAAGTAAATAAAACAATATTAATTTGTCACTTGCCAATTGTTTGCAGCATTGAAGTTCTAGCAGTGTTCAAGAGGGGCCCTCAGAAAAAGAAACCAGGAAAGAAAAAGAAAAAACACTCACAAGGAGCTGCTAGACATAAATGAGCACATGATTCAGTACCGCCCAATTTTGCGCAGAAGAAAGAAACTGATAAATTTAGTGGCAGTCTAGTTTTGTATGATCGAAAAAGGAATTTTGTTTCATTATTTGATAAATTTTATAGAAATAATTTAATGGATATAGTTTTTCATCGCATTTGTATCATATCCATCTCCATGCTTTTGATTCAAGAATACAAAACTTTGGAATAACTTTAATGGTTTTAAAAACCAACTTGTCCCAAGAAAGCGGCTGGCCCTTCCATGACTAGGAAATCTTCAATTTTTCTTCTGTCTGTTCTTAGATTTTGCCAGGTGAGGAAAGACTGACAGAATGTTGTAGGCCAGTAGATCCTGTCTGGTCAATATCCCGATTACAGGGCATACCTGTGAGATCACATGATTAGGTTAGTCACATGATCTTTTTGAATAATTAAATATTAGCCATGAGTTTTATGTTGCACCTGATATGCTACTAGAAAAATATAAACATATCAAATTCATGTTTGGTTAGTAATGATATTTACCAGCACGTTAAAAAATACTTACCCCTGATGCCTGATATTTCGGAACTACAATCAGATGACGAAGTCCAACTTGCCTGAAAAGGATCATTGCTTTTGCAACTGATATGCTCTCTAGCACAGTAAATGGAGTTGTATTGGTGAGAGGATGTAGATCAACAAACATCTCCATTTCTTCCCTTGTTATAGCCACCTCTTCAATTTTCCCTTCTCTCTCGGCCAGCTCTACCCAGGTAAATTTCTCTCTCACTTCCCATTCCTCTGTTCTTCTCCTCTCTTTCAAGAAGAACTTCTTCTTTAATGCTTGGATAAGGTGTGCTCTTAAAATTAGTCCATGCAGTTCTGTTGCCCCATTGGCCTGTCCTACTGGTGGTACTACCCCATCATCCATCACCGGGAAACCATTATGTGTAGTATTTTTCAATACATCTACAATCTTGGCTACCTTTTCTACTCCTTGGAGGGAAATCACTGCCGGCTTTACGTCTACAAGCTCGCCGACAGTGAGGTTTCTCATCCATGACTCAGGATTTGCATCCATGAAAGGAAGACCTTTTAAATGCAGTATAATCTCATAGATGCTTGGGTTGAAGCAATCTCCAACAGTTTTGGCTATTAGGAGAACAATCATTGTTATTGGTAGTAGAAGCAGATTGCTGGTAAGTTCAAGGAAAATCACACAAAGGGATACAGTCATTCTCATGGAACCAGCCATGAGGGAGGCTGCACCAAGTACAGCAAACAGTCCTTGGTCAATTTTTGTATGAGGTCCCATTAACATACCAACAAGGCGGCCGTAAGCTGAGCCCATAAGAATGATTGGGAGGAAGAGTCCAGTCGGCACAGCAATTCCGAAAGTAATCAGTCCTAATATGCAATATAGTGCAAAGAAAATTAAGAGGGAGGAGGTTTGATATTCATGAGGTGTGTTACTTGAGAATATGTTTCGAACAGCATCGTCATTAGTCGTAAGCAGTAGAGTAGCAAGATCGTTGTAGTGGCCAGGTGGGCAATTGAATTGTTTGAAATTTCCAGACCTTCCATTGGTGGGGCAGAGTTCTGACTCTGGAAGTGATGGATCACAAGGGGTGCATTTTGCTAGGAATGGGAGACCATATTGACACGCTGACGTGAATAGTACTACCGCAAGACTGAGAAGGAGTTTATGTATTTTTCCTTTCCTGCAATAATCAAAGGTAGATACTTCCTCAGTAATCATATAATTCATAATTACCAAATTTTGTTGTATTTCAATTCTACATGTTTACTTATTTAGATGCCATAATTGTTTTCCTTTGCTGTTTTCTTTCTTTTTTTCATGTGAGCACTATAGCACTTAAATGTTTATAATAACATTTTCAGTAACTGGTACTATAATAGATTGACTTAAAAGCGGTTTTTGTTACTTTATTTTGCTTCGTTAACGATTTTGGTCTCCTTATTTCTAAATTCAAGATTTTAGTACCCTAGTTTTCAAAATGATTGACTTTTTCCCCACATACATTTTCAAACAAAATTTTGATGAAATGGCAAGTGAGATGCTTATGTGGAAACTCCATTGATTACATGACACTGTCTAGGTGGATTATTACTTAACTAATTTCTTTTTCATCAAATTATACTGTAATGTATATCTCAAAAACAACCAAATTTGATTTGAAACACTGACTAGGTAATTTCTCACCAACATGGTGAATTCTTCTCACCTAATAGCACTCATTTCATGTCATATACTCAGTTTTACAGAAGTATCTCACTTGACATATCATCAAAATTCAACCTCAACTCAAATGCATTTAGGTGAGAAGAATCTCACATATCCAGATGAATCTCATTTACATGTCATATACTCAGTTTTACTGTCGGAAAAACGTCAAATATTTTGAAAACCGGGGGACCAAATTCTTGGATTTAGAAATGGGGGGACCAAAATTGTAAATGAAACAAAATGGATATCAAAACTTCATTTAAGCTTAATAGGTTTTTCTCTGGTAATGCATATGTGATTTAAAATTTTCTTTTTTAGCAAAACTTAGGTGCATTTCTTTATATGCTTTTTGTATGGTTCTTAACTAAATTATCCATGATTTCCTCAAATACATAATCTTCTCAAAGTTTGTTATAACAAAAAAAAAAAGAGTGTATTTTTAGTTAAGAACCATACGAAAATCACCTAAGGAAATGCACCTAAGTTTTGTCCTTTTTTTCCCCAATAATCATGTGACCTTAAAAGTTCATGATATGCAATATGTTGAGACTAAGGATGTATATAGTTGCTTACTGATTGATTAGATTGTAGAGTCTGAGGACCTTGTGTAGAAGATGATTATAAAGGCTTCCCAATAATCCACCTATGATTCCAATGACTGCAACAGGGAGGATATCCATCACATGGTACCTAACCGTAACATTGCTAACATCAAACATGATCAGTCCGCCTGCACCGAAAAGGCCACATTTCCCGGAGTTGCAGATTTCAATGAAGGCCCTAAGAATTACCACCACCACAGCTGTGCAAAAAAAGGTTCTCCATAGAAGAGCACTCCTCCACCAGGTTGCTACCTCTTCAAGGGCGAAGAGAACTCCACCGACAGGGGACCTGAACGCTGCACAAACTCCTGAAGATGCACCACAGGTAATAAGATCCCGACGGTCACGATCATTGTTGAAATATCGCAGCCAGCGCCATTTGACTTTGTAATTGTCAGTGCCTCCTTGGCCTAGTAAGGAAGCTATGCAACTTCCTATATGTACCAAGGGTCCTTCTTTTCCAAGATCTAGGCCTGCGGAGACAGCTCCAATGCTTCCAATTATCTACAAGAACAAATGTATGAGATACGACTTGAATAGGAATTGATCATTTGCTGATAAAAACAAAAACGAGAAAATACTA
Organism: Medicago sativa; assembly: GCF_051527215.1. Classification (NCBI taxonomy): domain Eukaryota; kingdom Viridiplantae; phylum Streptophyta; class Magnoliopsida; order Fabales; family Fabaceae; genus Medicago; species Medicago sativa. The sequence continues at coordinate 29,468,698 of NC_140755.1, read as the reverse complement.
ATGTGATGTGAAAAAAAGGAATTTGCGTAATGTCACAAATTTGAACCCCATTTGCATAGGTGCTTGTTATTTTTACCATTAACTAGACCTCTAAACTTGACCAGTCATATCATTAACTTCATATTTTAGGTTTTGGATTACACATTTACACGAAGTAATTGTGTACCGAAGTTATTATTTTGGCCATCCGATTTGAAACAAACGGTGAAGATTATTTAGTATTAGTGATGATTTAGTGGAGGTGCATATGAGTCGACTGATCTCATATTGATGATTGAGATCAATTAATACGTGCAATTGCTGTTTTTTTCACTGCAGTGGATCCAGATAATGCTATTGACCCTCATGGTTTTGTCACTCATTAGACAAATTGCAAGCATTAAATGATTGAAGCTAACAATGGTTGTATCACGATCCATCCATGTGCAGACCTTCCTTTTTTTGCATATTATAAATAGTTGCTGGTCAACATGATTGCTTTATATATGCATCATTGCAAAAATTATGCTTCAATCAAGAAAACTGTATGCAACCCTTTTATTGATAGATAAACAAAATAAAGTTGAACATAAACTTATATGGAAAAAAAATGTTCACTGTTTTCTTGAATCTTTACTATTAAAGAAGTAAATAAATTTTGGAAGCATTATCATCCTTCTAGATAATTGGAAGCTTTGAGTGTGTCTCTGTCAGCTTAGATTTGAAAAACAAGATCCCAAGAAACTCTTTCCCCACCTTCCAAAACTTCTATTTTAATGGATTTAGAATGTTTGTAGATAAAAACCCGTGTAGTCACGCAATTGATGACTATTTTATCAAGATCGGATAGTGCAAGATTTTTTATTTATATTTTAAAAATCTAAAATACGTAACTTAATATCTTGACCATCCGATCTTGATCTAACGAGATTCTGATTGCATTACAAATAAACTCTTATGAATTAACCAGACGTAAAAGAGTTAAAGAAGTGTAAGAAACAAGTGAACCAAACATTTCTACCTTAACAATCATTGTTGTAGCACCAAACATGTTTGGTGTATCAACACCATTAAGATAAGCTTTGATTTCAGGTATTCCAGGACCAGCTGCTGTGGGTGCAAAACACACACACAGAATAGCAGCAACAAATGTTAAAACGAAATTAATTCCCATGAAATATAGGAAACCTTCCATGTACCTGTACCATGCATATCAATGCAAATCACAAACTAACTTCAAATTATCACATTTTTGAAGTTTAAAATATGAAAAAGAACAACAAGGATTGATATAAGAACAGCCAAATCACACACTAACCTTTCTTTATTGATGTATTTAAGAACAGCCAAAAACTTGTATCCAGCAATGTTCTCAACAGCAAGATTTATAAGAGTAGCTATAATACCAGTGAAAAGTCCAACAAGAAATGCAAGCACCCATTTCATGAATATGTATTGCAATACTTCAATTCTTGATCTGCTTCTCCAACCATGTTTAAATAGATCATTCTCATTAATCCTACGGACAAAAAAAAAAAAGTCAAAAAATGATCTTTCTAGCTATATTAATATATTAACAATAGCTACTTTATTTGAGTTCTTACTCATAATCTAAGCTTTCTATATAGGAAACTTTTTCACCAACAAGAGCAAGTGGACTTGATGATAGTGTTCTATTCCTCTTGATCAATGGCCGGTTTAATGGATTGCTACTTTCTGGATCTATTTCTTGTTCTTCTTCTCTTTCAACTTCTTCTTCTTCCATTTTGATGTTTTTTGTTGCACTTTCTAAAAGGTTCAAAGAACTCTCTCCCATTAGAAAAATAAACAAGTTGTTGAGATAGATAGGTTATAAAGTTCTAAGGCTATGGATTTTGTGAATGCTATATTTGTTTTGGATCAGAACAAAGGGAGACACCTCAGCTATATGAAAAATGTGGATACCATATTTGTTGCTTTCATCTTTGAAATCTATATGTTTGTATGTTTTTTGCATTTCTAATTGTTTATTTATTATTCAAATCATGTTGAGAAAAATAATTGTTTATTGTTCAAATAAATACTTGACAACTGTTTTTGAGTATATGGTTCCATCCCATTTTGGAATTATTCACATGGTAAGGCCACTTGTTGCATACATAATTTATGTTATAGTATTGCTTGAAGTTTTACGACCAAGTGATTGAACTTAAGTGGTTAATAAACTACAATTTATGATAAATTGTTCGAGAGAATTCAATTTCAAATCATGGTTCGAAAAAACTTTGGTTATAATATGTTTATATCTCGGATGAACCACGAATTACCAAGGTCCCTTTCATCAACTAGTCGAAGGGTTAGAGAAATAAATTAGTTTGGACTTTGTAGATGAATTTTATTCACAAAAGACACTTGTCTTCCCAGGGTGGTTAATTAGGAAGAGTAATTCCTAAGTCCTAGCATAGTATTTCTGACCAAAATAAGGTACAAAGAAACAAAATATTATTCTTAGAATAATCAAGGATTAATGACTATTGGGACTCGAGATAGTGAAATTCGATTATTCTTTGAGATGAGTGGATAGGGATGGTATTTCTTTGTTCATATCTTCTTAATGATTACTTGTATGCATATTTTAATCAAAAGTGAAAGATGGTGCTTAAATAAACTTGATTATAACTTTAATGATTAGTATATATTATTATTAAGTATTGCATCAACTATTGGTTGATTATGTCCTAAACACTGTCGTCATACAAAATTGCTAGTTAATTAATGTGTTAGTAACATATTGCCGGTGAACCAATGGGGATTAGTATAGTGAAAGAGGTTAGTTTTTCACAATGTTTTAGTTAATTCTGTTAGTAACTTCCAATTTGCATATATATAACACTCTTATACAGTGATGATAGAATTAAACTCATATTTTGGAGAATATATTCTTTCATGTTTTTTTTTTTCTTCATTCCTTGCGTATCAAATGTGTTATCAATCTCACAGTTGAATATAAAGAGGTGAGATGAGTTTTTAATATAAAAAATTGGGTTATGTTACAAGACACCTTCATAAAAAGTAGTGTGGTGTCTTTTATCAAGTCACACCTCAAGGTGTGATTTTCACTTTTTTAGTTATAACTTTGATAAAAGACACCTTCATAAAAAGTAGTTGGTGTCTTTTAACAAATGTTCATAGAGTAACTTGATAAAAGACACCTTCACAAAAGGTGTCTTCTATCATAACCCTAAAAAATTAGAGACATGAGAGAAAAAAACTTGAGAGAATTCATATTCATTTACCGTTTTCGCCTATCTCACTAATCATCTCACCTCATAATCATTATTATCTGAATTTGATGGCCACATTTATATTTTGGTTCAAAATCACCTTAAAGTTTTTGTTTATTACTCTTGTTGGATTCCACCCTTTGTTTTCAAACTAAACAAAGAGTAATGATATTTTGACATCTATTTGATGACAATTTTGTTGACAACTTTGTTTTTCTCACTTCTTATTGGTCAAAAACAATGGAGAGAGAAAAAGGAAGAGAGAGGATAACAATATCATGTGAGTATGAGAGAGAAAATTGTCCAAAAGTTGTCAAAAAGTGGTTGTCAAAATATCATTTCTCCTAAACAAATACGTATATCTTAAGAAATATGTTTTAGTGCATTTATCTTTTACTTAAAAATTGAGTGTCACACTCCTCTAACTCGATGTTAGATCACAATGACAATAAAAAAAAAATTCATGAGAATTTTAACGCTACTACTCCCTCCGTCCCATATTACTTGACCTATTTAGAATATTTGCACTATTCATGTAACATGCTTTGACTTTATTTTTCTACTAATATATAAAAACAAAATATAGCATATAAGATGATGTTAGATTCGTCTCGATTAATATTTTCAAAATATCAAATTTTCGTAATTTTTTCTACTAGATTATTAAAGAAATTTAAGTTTAAAATTGTGCATTGACATACGTGACAGAGTCAACTAGGTCAAGTAATATGGGACGGAGGGAGTACATTAATAGAGTTTAAACTCTAGATCTTAGAATAATAGTCCCATCCCATCCCATCCCATCCCATGTGATGTTAGTTTTCATCTTTATCTTAACCTACTATCATGTATCTCTACTTTTAATATAAATAAAATGTTGTCTAGAAGTCCTAGCTCAACTGGCAAATGCCGAAATTGCAAGGCCGGACGTCGTGACCCGGGTTCGAACTCGGGACCTCACAGTTGTGTGTGAGTTTAATTTCAGTGGATTACCACTTCATCTAAGACCAAAAAAAAAAATATAAATAAAATGTTATAAAGGTTATTTCCATAAAATAAAATAAAATCTCTAGATTTTAGATTACTTGAAAGAAACAGTCGTCATTTCTTTTTACAAATGATCAAACAATTTAGCCGAATGATCCGGAAATGATTGTCTGATCACATGTAAGCAAAGCAAGCATGACACTTTTTTGGTGCAATTGTGAATAGGATTATACCATCTTTACCTATAAAAAATGATTATACGAACTAATTTGCTAGATATCCTTTTTGTTTGTTAAGCAATGTATTTTTGTTTGCTGTTATAAAGTGACTAATGACTTCATAAAATAAAATGATAAATCGTTCGAAAGAAATTGAGAATAAACAATTTTTTGCCACACTATTATTTTAGGCCGAACTCCAACTTACTATAACCATTTATCGGAGTAAATAGAAAGTCCAATTTTTTATACCGCTTATATATATTTAATCAAGTTTACTTTTATTTTATAACTATACTTAATTTCTCCAAAAAAAAAAAAACTATACTTAATTTGGTCTCACCTTAAAAAAAGGATTAATTTGGTCTCAGATATTTTCTTTTGCTACACCAAGTCCTAACATACCCTAACACACTGATTACTTAACTTAAACACATTCATATAATATACTTTTTTTGTGGGTTTAATAAAAATGATTGTACAATAATATTTATTTTGAAAAATTATAGGACATATTGACAATAGGATAAATGAATATGAAATCTCTGATCTCATTCTCATTTCTCATACACAACTAACTCCCATCTGCATGTTAGGTGTGTAAATGTCAGACAAGGACCAATTTAGAGCCAGTTGTTACATGCCACGTTCCTTTCAATGAGTAAAATCAGAGGGCTCAACTGTCCATTATTTAACATCTAGTGCCTCTTCACAATCTCCAAAGGGCAACCCTTATTGACGTGGTTTTTTTTGTGGGTAATATTAATAGGGTTATGATAGAAGACACCTTTTGTGAAGGTGTCTTTTATCAAGTTACTTTATGAGCATTTGTTAAAAGACACCAACTACTTTTTATGAAGGTGTCTTTTATCAAAGTTATAACTAAAAAAGTGAAAATCACACCTTGAGGTGTGACTTGATAAAAGACACCACACTACTTTTTATGAAGGTGGCTTGTAACATAACCCATATTAATATTGTTCACGTGGTTCTTTTGTTGTTTATTAAGATTTTTTTTTGTCTGCCCTGAATTGAAAAAAAATTCTAAATCTACCCTACATGAAAAAGAAAGTCCAAAACTGTCCAACTTTTTGTCTTTCTCCTTATTCCCCGCAAAACCAATTTGGGGGGTGTCATTCCCAGCAGTTTTATTTTGCGGGGAAGCCCTATTTTTGTCCTATTATGTTTCTGGTCCCCGTGAAACTGACTTGCGGGGTGCCCTTTTCAGTTTTTTTTTTTGCTTTTTACACCCTAATTTCGGCGTACACCCCCCCTTTTTCTGGTTTTTTAATTATTTTTTTGTTAGGATCATAATAAAAAAAATATTATTTCTATCAAAAAAATTAAAAAAAATAATTGAAACAACAATTTATTTAATAAAACACATAAATAGTCCAAATTGACGGAACGTGGTTGTACGGTAAGTACAGAGGAACATTGTTGTTGGCTGTTGCACAAGATGGGAATAACAAAATATTTCCCATTGCTTTTGCAATTGTGGAAGGTGAGACCAAGGAGGCATGAAGTTTCTTTCTCAAAAATATGAGGCAACACGTCACACCACAGGATAACTTATGCCTCATTTCTGATAGACATGCATCAATAAAAAGCGCATATGATGATCCAAGAAATGGATGGCACAATGCTCCAACATCCCATGTGTATTGTGTCCGGCACATTGCACAAAACTTTATGCGAGCAATGAGGGATGGAGAGCTTAGGAAAAAAGTAACGGGCATGGGTAAAAATCTTATTAATTTCTCTATAAACTCCACATATTATTTCTCTAACGTATACATAAATAACTAATTTTTTTTTCAAACAATGCAGGATATGCGATGAACATACCCTCTTTCGAGTACTACCGTAATGAAATCGCAGTTGCAGACCGACAAGCTTTAGCTTGGGTTGACGACATTCCCAAAGAAAAGTGGACTCAATCGCATGATGATGGTCGAAGATGGGGCCACATGACAAGTAACCTGGTCGAGTCACAAAACAATGTGTTTAAGGGTATGCGCGGCCTCCCAATCACAGCTATTGTTAAAGCTATATACTACAGGTTGGCGGCATTATTTGCTAAAAGAGGCCATAAGGCGGCAGCAAGGGTAAATTCTGGTGAGCCATTCTCAGAGAATATCATGAACTTTCTTAAGGGTGAGGTCATTAAATCCAACATTCACCTTGTCACTCAGTTCGACTGAAATAGGTATACCTTCTCTGTTCGTGAAACTATCGACCATAAAGAAGGATTGCCAAAGGGAGAATACAAGGTCGACCTGCAAAATAAATGGTGTGACTGTGGAAAATTTCAGGCATTATATCTCCCTTGTTCGCATGTCATTGTCGCTTGTTCTAGCTTTAGCCATGACTATAAAAGCCTTGTACATGAAAAGTTTCGAAATGAGAGTGTATACTCTGCATACAACATCCATTTCGACGTGGTTCACCACCAACAGTATTGGCCCATTTATCAAGGCGTAAAGCTCGTTCACAATCCAGTCATGCGAAGAGCAAAGAAAGGTCGTCCATCAATTACTCGCATTAGTACCGAGATGGATGTTGAGGAAAGGACTGCTAGAAAATGCGGTATATGCAGGATGACCGGTCATTCCCGCAAAAATTGTATTAATACCGATTATCAACAGTAATCTTAGTGTATTTTATATTATTAGAGATGTATTTCTATTTTATGTAATTCACATGTTTTATTAAATAAATTGTTGTTTCAATTATTTTTTTTAATTTTTTTGATAGAAATAATATTTTTTTTTATTATGATCCTAACAAAAAAAATAATTAAAAAACCAGAAAAAGGGGGGGTGTACCCCGAAATTAGGGTGTAAAAAGCAAAAAAAAACCTGAAAAGGGCACCCCGCAAGTCAGTTTCGCGGGGGCCCAGAAACATAATAGGACAAAAATAGGGCTTCCCCGCAAAATAAAACTGCTGGGAATGACACCCCCGAAATTGGTTTTGCAGGGAATAAGGAGAAAGACAAAAAGTAGGGCAGTTTTGGACTTTCTTTTTCATGTAGGGTAGTTTTGGAATTTTTTTTTCAATTCAGGGCAGACAAAAAAAAATTCGGTTTATTAAATCTCAAGATTTCAGCCTGTGAAAACTAAAAGTGTCAAACATGGTTTTGTATAGTTTGGGTCCATGAAAATATTGGTCCAACTTAGACCAATATTTGAGAACCATTGGATTAAATAGGAGTAAATCATTAAATTCGTCATTGAATTTGTACGGACCAACCAAAACCGTTCTTTAATTTATCGAAATATCAAAATAATATAACAATATATTATATTTTCCTTATAAAAATACAAATAATAATAATAATAATAATATATCAATCCCTCTTTAATTTATTTAGGAAAAATTATCTTATCTTATAATAAAAACATAATCGTACAGCTTAGGTAGTCTCTGTTGTGAACATCCGAACTTTTTTTTTTTTTTTGACAGGTACATATGAACTTTGAATCTTCATCAACTTATACAAGGTCGACAGGTGTTATAAGAATGAAAAGTACTAATATTGTAGCAACAATATTGATATTCCGCATAGAATATTGTAGCAACAAAACCTTAAGTTGTAATAACAAGCAGCGGCGAAGCTAGAACAATTTTTACGAGGGGCCAAATACAAAAAAAAAAAAAAATTGAGGCAAAGAAAAATTTATTTTTTAAAATTTTATATATTAATTTTAAAGGTTAAATATGTTTAATCTCTATAAAATTAGGCTTTAAGGAGACAAATATATTCATAATTGAATATTGGCTAAATAGACTAACAATTTATTTTTCATCGTCAACAAATAAGCTATTTGTATTAAACTATCGTTCATTTTGTTTGACAATTGATAATTTTTATTGCTAAAAATATTTTCACTATAGTTGTTGTAGAAACCACAATGTCAAAATAAGACAAATAAGTTTATCAATCAAGTAATTATATTTTAATCTTCTAATTTATGCTAAGTTTTTGCAAATGAATTTGTTTGGGGTAGCTAAAAATATATTATTGGGGTTGCCAACTACAATGATATATCTAATTACTCAACATAAATAAAAATTTTGGGGTAGCCAAAGCTACCCCTTGGCTACACAAGGATTCGCCCCTGATAACAAGGACGATTAATGAATAATGCTTTACATTGTTTACACTCTGAAAAATAAAATGACATTAATTAGATAAAAAAAAAGTACTAATATTCCCTCTATTCCACCAGAATTATCACACATATTTTATTTTTTTTAGCAAAATAGTATTACAAGGAGAGTATTACAAACCTAGCAAGCACCTTAGTCAAAGTCCAACTTTTTCAAACATTAGCCAAGATTGGAGATTTCTTCACTAGAAAGCTCTCCATCAAATCGAACTTTCCTATCAGCATTACCTCATAACTCGATCTTCTCTCTAAAGGGCGTAGCCACCAACTATGACCGTCTATGACACCCTCTATCCCAAAAGTGTTTCAAAGCCAAAAAAATTACGAGTTTTTTCCTTCTTTCATTTTGTAACACATAAAGATAGAAAAAAAAATCATATAATAAACTTGCGGAATTACATAAATAAACTTGCGAATAAATTGTACAAAGATTACTTTACACATTAACACCAATGTCAACCACATAAACAATATCTAACTTATTAACAAATGTAAAATAAATCTAAACTATCGTGACAATGGCATGCTGATCACTCATTCTCTTCACTTTCGATATCTCATCATCTACCCGCACAAAAGATTGTGAAAGTAACCACATGAAAATATACGAAATGAGACATTATTTTCAAGAATATAATCGAATGAAGTAAAACCTATATAAAAATAGACGTAGCAATTATAAACAATAATAAATTGTAGGTGCATAGATTGTCACATAGCTTAGACTTAGTTTTTTGTTTTGTTTTGATTAGATATCAAAACTGGATTTAGAATATGTGTAACCAAGTAACTCCAAAGCATCAAATCAGAAATTAATTTTAAATCCTTTTTTTTTTGTGTGCATGTTTTTGAAAAATGCGAGTCTATTCACTTTGAAAATGAACCTATTCACTCTGTTTTTGTTTTGGAAAATGAAGAACTTTTTTGAATAAATATATTCACTTTCACATATGATTCTATTCACTATGTCTTGCGAACCTATTCACTCTAGCATGTGAAATTATCATAATCGATTCATTGCGCTATTTTTATAAATAACATGTTGAATAGCATGTGAAATTATCATAATCGATTCATTGCGCTATTTTTATAAATAACATGTTGAAAATCGTGTGAATCGATTCACTAGTCAATGAAAATTTGACAAAATTGATTCACTCCTATTTTTACGGATTTTTAACAACTTCAATAATTCTTTTTCCAATATCTATATTAGTAACATTACTTTATTTTTTCAAATAAGGAAACTTTCACACATTCTTCTCTCATACACTTATCTCCTTAATCTCTTTGAAAACTCTTATAAATTGTTAATGATTTCATATTTTTTTATAGTTACTTAGATTAGGGAAACCTTTGTACGTTAGGGTGTGAATTTTCTGAGAGTTTTAATTTGGTGAAAATTGGTTACCTAAAGTAAAGAATTGAGGTCATTTCACCTCAGTTGGTAATTGGGGAGTTCACAAATCAAATTATCCATCTTCAATATTAAAGGAGGATAAAAGGTTGAGTAGCTCATAGGATTAAACAGACTTAAAAGTTGAGTGACTCATCATATCAAAGGAGACTCAAATGGTTGAAGGATCAATCATATCAAAGGAGGCTCAAGGATTGATTGACTCATTGCATTACCTGGACAAGCAAAATTGATATGAAGGTTTGGAGGTTGATTCTTTAGGGTCAAAAATCAAATTTGTCATCAATTTTTTTTTGAATGATTGAAGGTAAACGGTGGTCTTCAAGCCCCAAGGAGCAATACTTTGTATACACACTGTATCAAATATTTGGTATTCATATTGAAGGAAAAAAAAATATAAACTTTAGAAAATTGCTCTTCTCCCATAAAAAAAAAACACTCATGTCCAACTGAATGGACGGGAATATCCCGGCATGACTTAAGTCACGCTAGGTATTTTCAGCGTGAGTTAACTCACTCTGGTTATGCCCAACATGACTTAACTCACGCTTCTTTAGACGTTGGCGTGACTTAACACACACTTCTTTGGTCGGTGGTCTGCACCACATAAAACACTTTTTTGGACGGCGGTCAGCTGGTAAAACTTGATTTTACACGTTTTTTGACTCACCATTATGGGTAGATACAACCTATATATCCATTCCCTCTATATATACCCTTCCAACCTTCAACATTTCTCACACCATCATCTCACACTCTCTCCTCATCTTCCTTCTACAACAACAATGTGTTTCCATCGTTGACATTTCATAGAAAGAGGTCTCTTTGAAAATTTCAGGGATTGTATGAACGATCCATGGGGATGACAACACACTGCAAAGAAATGTGGTTTGTCTGGGTGTCATGTTTGTTTGTTTGGGTGCAAGGTTGACCATCCAGGTCTCTTTCGCCTTAGAAAAGAAACATACCTTACCCCAGTCCCCTTCTCCTCCACCATATATTTCTCCAAGCTTTACCCCATCACATCCATCTTCTTCTGAAGCAGATGTAGTTTTACCCCAATCCCCCTTCCCTAGACAAGAAATATACCTTACCCCAGTCCCCTTCTCCCCCACCATATATTTCTCCAAGCTTTACCCCACATATTTTGTTTTACACCATCACCTCCATCTTCTTCTTAAGCAGATGTAGTTTTACCTCAATACTCCTTCCCTAGACAAGAAACATAACTTATTGTAAATGTATTGATATAATAATAAAATGAGATTTTATGTGTATCAATTTTGTTCTTTTATTTTTATTTATATTTGCATTTATTTTATGATTTTGGCATCGAAAAAATATAATGTCTTCGAAGACTAATTAAACCCAGCGTGAATTCGAATAAAATTGCATATTAAATAAATTCGAATAAAGTTGCACAAGTACACAAAATCAATTCAAAAAATACACAATTTTATTTAGTTTTAATTTCATCTACATTACATTACATTCTCCTTAAATATATGTGGTATCATCATGATGTTGAATTTAAATTAAATTGTTGAAAGTTTGCGGAAAATGTCGGCATTGAAGTGTCTTATACTTAGTGTAAAGATTTACAGAGCCCTTTGAAAACTCAAAAGAATAGATATAACACATGTTGCATTCTACCTAATCAGTTGTACAAATTTTTGTTGGTGTAAGCCCTAGAGGCCAATAGTTTATGTTAAACTTATGTTATGCATTATGACTTTTATTATTCAATAATATATGGCAATCTTTATTATATTTGTTATATATATTAAGTGTGACTTAATCATGAGATTACATTAACATAAAGAACATCATTCTTAAATGTATCCGTAGTCAAATTTTAATATGAATTGGGATAATAATAAAGCATCGAGACTATTATGTATGTAGACTGATGATCACATCTCACGGGTCATATATATGAGATATTAAGTCTATACGTATGTATAAATATTAGGAGTAATATTTATACCGGATTAACCCACCGTGAGAATACTACATAGTATGCTATGTAAATGTCATAAGATATTCTCACAGTGATAATAGTGTAAATCACTCTTAGACCTGAAAACACTATGATCCCTAGATGTGGACTCAAGTGCTTTGTCGCCATTTTAACGTTGTCTGTAAAAGGATAATCATAATGTTGGCTAATGGGTACTTGATGAATCTTGATGAGCGACATGTGTAACACCCCGTTTTCCCAACATAAAAATTTCTTAAATAAAATCAGAGTTTAACAACTTAAACAGAATGTCACATTCTTTTCTTAAAATCATAAAAGAGATAAATAAATAATTATCCTTCAAAATCCAACAATATAATCTTATAAAACTTCGCAGCGAAATAATTCAACAACTTAAATAATCTTTGGCACAAGGGCCTCAACATAATTCCTTATAAAATCCTCGTTCAACAATAATTCTTGAAAAACTTATTAAACAATACGTAAGGAACAAAAAACAACAACAAAATTCCCATCCCGTTATCAGAGCACCTAAGACACACTTGTGAGGAGTCCATGTTGAACCAAAAATCTTTTTGATGAATGTTTTAATGATAACAAACCTTATGGAATAAAACGCTAAGTTTTATGAATAGTGATCTACTGATGTTTGCACTTTAGTCTTTTCAGAGAAGTAGACAAGAAATAAGTCTCTTACAAGTGCATATATATACTGGATGAAAGAATACCAAAACAGTAGCATCACAAGCTCAAAGATGATATAAAAAGAATATTGTTTGAATCAAAAGAGTGTTGATTGTAGATGAATTTTATGATTATTTAACTCATCCTCGTCACCACATGGTTTTCAACAAAGCCTTAAAGATTCGAGGAAGGGTTAATATTTGAAAGAAATGATCTTCAAATAGTTTATAAAAAGAGTTTAAGGAAAAGACACAAAAGTTTCATTCAAGAGAATGAATGGATGCACCTTCATGATTACATGCATATGCCTAAACTAAAACATCTCAAAGATACTCAATGGGCAAGAAACATTGTGTGAAATCACCTAGAGAAATTAGGAGAAAAATCACATCACCGGACAAAATAATTCAAGGTTAATTGACCAAGAAGATATTGTCTTCTCATATAAAAGAGAACATTATCAACTTTGATGAAAAGAATGTTCTCATGATGAAGATGAGTATTACACTTGAAATTATTCTTATTCCTTCATCGAAATGATTACAATTAACTTTGAAGAGAAGGCAATCCATGAATGAATTATTCACTAAGTCATTCATCAATTGGAAAATTATCAAGGAAGAAAATTCATGATCATATGCATGAAGATTCTATCATTAGACTTATGATGATCTAAGAATCTTCCATCATTTTTCAAGATATGATTTGGGAGAATAATAATCAATCAAAAGAATTTTTACTTTGAGAAAGGTTTCTCATGTTCTTACAAACAACATTCTGGTCATACATAGTGAAGAGAACATCCTCACTTGATGTTTTTAAAAGATAACACATATTTACATTTATTATCTTGTTATCTACTAAAGTGTTTTGTGAGAATGTTTCAGTGAGAATGTTCTCGAGAACGTTCTGACTTCACAAAGATAACAAAGCATCTTCATCAAAACAAAGGACAAATATGATCTTTTGATAAATGTCAAGAATGTGCAGAATCAAAGATCAAGAATAAATATTATTCTCTTTGTCCCACCAAAAGAAGGATCAAAATCATAAGAGATCAAGATTCCTTAAAATGGCATTTAAAGGTGTAGCAAATCTAGAGTGTATTTGCACATGTGTGTTTTATCTTGGTTTTCGGGTGTCAAACATTGATTACGTTTGAACCTTTTAAACCGGTGATATCTTATTTTTTTCTTGGTAAGGGAAAAAGTAAGCAAAACCCTTGAGAATCGAGGTCCGGGAGTTGTTTTCGCTACGGGAAGGTGTTAGGCACCCATAACGACTATAGTATCCTATAGGAACCGTCTTTAATTTCTACGCGCGCGCTCTATTTTTAAATGCTATTTGAAAGTATTTATTTAAACCTAAAGGTATTCTAAGTGAAGAATTGGAGGGAGAAGAATGTTTTTGGATTTTTATTTTATTTGAATTGAAGGAATTTTGATTCCTTGCCTACGTACCCTTTAAAGGGATCAAATCCACCGTAGTTCTCTTCCAAAAATGTTTTTGCTTTTGTTGGTTGATTTTAAGTTTGAAAATGGGATTTTGAAGAATAGAAAGAGGCCTTAAAGGCATGATAATTTAAGAGTGAGGTTTGATTAGTCATTTGCAAAATATGGTCCAAGTATGATTAAAGTTCATTGAAATTTTGATTAAGAAAATGAAAAGGAAAATTACAATGGGATTTTGATCCCAAGGTTTATTTAGAAGATGATTTGAGTGAAGTTTGTTCATATTTTTTGGAAAATTGATTTTTCTAAGTATTAAAGCCTAAACATTCATCTAAACATACAATCCTAAACATACATCTAAACATGCATATTCTAGCTATATACCTAAAGTGAAGTGTGTGCATGTGTCGGTGCTTGTGTCGGTGTACATCATTAGAGTCCATTGTCCTTATTACATCATGCCCTAGTTTACATTCTATGGTCTTGCAAGAAATTAAATTGCATAAAGGTAAAGTACAAGAATTCCTAGGTTTTTTTTACATACTAAGTCTTGTTATGAATCAAAGTGCAAAGAAATGAAAGGATGAGAAAGAGATGGAAGATGGAATGCTCATGATGTATGAAACATAAAGTAGAGTGGTTAGTGAAAATAAGCCATAAAATGATAGAAAGGTAGACAAGAAAATACTAAGACAAAGAATAGTAAAAATGACAAAAATAAAGTGTCAAAATGTAGTGGAAATTTATCATAACATCTCAATAAGTACATGACCTATAATTCTCTTATTATGGGCAATGTTCAAAGACTTCATTGTATTATGAGTGTGAGAATTATAGGGCATATTCAAGTCAAGGATTATGACACATTTTTAGGTCCATTTTAACACTTTATTTTCACTCACACACATTTACATGACTTGTAACACAAGAAACTAATTACACATATCCATATGCAGCAAGAGACACACACAAACAGTAGTTAAAACCTCACAAAATCATATGGTATAGGTCACAAACATTTATTAAGAAGTTGGAACTAGAATCAAGCAAATTTTCACAAACTTTTAATACAAAACATCACAAAATAGCAAGAAAATCATCACATTATTATTTCCAAGTTTTAATGTGCAAAAATCATCACAAAAATACTACAAGATTGACAAGAAATATACATGACAATTTTTAGAGATTTTAAAAGATTTTTAGACTCAAGAACGTGCAAAACTTTCACCAATTTGACACAAACACATCACATAAGCAAGAAAATATTACACACAATTTTTATCAATTTTTATCATGCAAAACCATCACAAAAACATCACAAATGTATCAAGAAATATCTAGGAATTTTTATGGAATTTTTATAAAAGATTTCAAGTGCATCAGAGGTGCAATTATCAAATGTAAGGTGCAAAATAGCAAGAAACAAGCAAAAAACGAAAATCTGCAAAGGAAAAGGTCCAGGCCCAAAGGGAGATGGATCCTGGATCATCCAAACGCATCAGGAGCGTTGGATTGATCCAGGAAGCCAAAACCCTAGATCCTACGCTTCAGAACGTGGGAGAACATGGCAGGAGGCATGGACGCGCGCGCGTGTGATTGGCCAGGCATATATAAGCAAAAACTCAGAAGAAACCCTCACAACTCTCACTCGTTTCTCTCTCTACAAAGTTCTTAGAGAGAGAGAGTCTGCAGACTCTCTCTTCTCCGACCTAACACCGGTCATCTTCAACCTTTCTCCGACGCGGTGGCCGGCGGTGGCGCCGCCGCGTCGGAGCCTCAAACCACCCAGATCTATGACCTAAACACATGTTTCTAAAGATCTTCTTCTCCTCTATTTGATTCCAACATCAGTTTTCTAAAAAGACTCTTGAATCAATGTAGATCGGAAGATTTGTTTCACGGCTTTGATATTTTTCGTTAACTCTTCTTCTTTTTCTCTTATTCAAAAGATTTTTGAAAGAAAGTTCTTAAATCGTTCCGATCTACTTTGATTCGTAGCAACAGAAGCATGTATGAAGCTAATACTCTGGATTTTCGAAGGAAAAAATGAAAAGAAAAGGAAAGAGAGTTTGATACCTGTGTTTTAGGTCGGAGATGTGACGAACGAAGGAGATGTGAATTCTTCGATTGTTCTTCTTCTGATGAACTTCGTATTCTTTCTCTTCTCTGCTACGGCTTCGAATTCGATCTTTTTTCCCTCTTCTCCTCAAATCCTTCGTGATCACGAAGATTTCATCGTTGTTGATGATGATTCTTCGTTGGAATTGCGAAGGTGAGCTTGATGATGATGATTCCTTGGAATCTCTGAAAGCTTCTTCCTCTTTTTTGTGAATTCGACCTGTTTTTGTGAAATTGATAAGAGATTTTATGTTTATGTGATGCTTCTGATTCGGTTAGGGTTTGGATTTGATGAGGATTGAAGAATATTGTGATAACCTAATTCGGTTAGGGTTTGAAGATGATGAACTTGTTCATCATGTTCTTGAGTTTTTTCTGGGTTTTCTGTGGTGTTTGATTCGTGGAAGGGAGAGAGAGAAATGTGAAATCTGTTTTTGCTGAGTTGTAACAGAATGAATGGGTCCTTGACCATTGACTGTGACTGGATTATTTATAGCTGATGTGTATGACTGCTGGACCATTCATAACCTGCCATGTGGACTGGATTGTAACTAACTCCCTATGGACAAATGAAAAATTGACACGTGGCACTGGACTGTGACTTGGACAATAATGGACTAAAATGCAATTAACTAAACTAATGGGATTAAACTGCAATTTTTAACAAAAAAGACTTAAAAGGAAAATTAAAATAAAATGAATTAAAATTGGTAACCGGAAAATAACGTAAAGTGAAACGATTAAAATTGACAAAACGGACTAAAACGAACCAATGGCCTAAATGAGGTACTTTAAAGTAACCTCTCTCTGCCGAAATTTCGTGTGAAATGACCAAAATGCCCCTGGGGCTAAAACGACTAAAAATGACTCAGATGCAAATTAAAAATGGATTTTTAACAGGGAATTGAAACAAAGGTTTATTTAAACCAATTTGAAAGACTCAGAGACAATTTTTAAGATTTTAACAGAGTTTTGACACTTGAAAAGACTAAAATGCCCCTAGGGGCAAAACTGACTCAAAATGACTTCAAATGTAATTTTTGAAATGGGTTTTGACATAGAATTGAAATGAGGACTTATTCAAACTACTTGAAAGGACTCAAACAAATTTTCAAAGATTGAAAGAAATTTTAACATAGGAAAAGACTAAAATACCCTTCTATGTGAATTGTGCAAATAACATTGAAATAAAATGCAGAGAAAGATGTAATTGATCAGAGACATATCAAATGACTTATAATGCAAGAAAAGAAGAATTGAATAAGTATTTTTAGGTCCAAAATTAGGGTATAACAATGTGCCTTGAAACTTCTTATGGAATAAAATCAGCAGAAGCCTTTTGCAATTTTCGACCCAATAAGGAATCAAGTGGAAAAGATCTTCACAAAGTGTTCCTTGGGAATAAAGCATGATACATCATTGAGTGACATCATGGTATGACATCAAGGTGACATCAACAAGTGGGCTGCAAGTTTATACAGCAAGGTTACAACACTCCAACTGTCAAAAACGTGTGGAAATCTTTTGCACAAGACTGGTTGGAATCTATCAAACATTTCAAGAAAGACTTACACAGAAAGAACGTTCTGAAGAATGTTCTCAGTGAACAGTTTTCATGCTTTCTCTCCAAGCATCAAGTGGAGCCAATTTTTTCAGGTTGAATTGAGTTCCAACAGCTCTTTTTTAGCTTGATCTCCAAGACATACATCTCCTATAAATAGAGGACGTCTATGAAGGTTAAATGCAAGAGTTTGAAATGTAAAGCTTTGATAAACCATCTCTCTCAAAGCAAGAACATTCTCTCGATCATTCTCTTCAACAAACACTAAGCAAACTCCATAATCATCACTATATTTATTCTCTTTATCTCTTTTATTTAAGATATACATTTGAGTTTGTGTTTGTAAAAGTCTCTTTTGTTTTTGAGACGTCACGATCTAAAACCATCCATCATACAAAGTGTAAAGAGCTAGGTCTCAAGTCTATTGGGCTTAATAGTTTGAGATAGAAAAGTTCCAACCTTTCTTGTGCGAAAGCAAAGAATTGTAGAAGCCTGCTGAGGTTGATAATACAGGGGTTACAGACTTTTCTGGTGTGATCAAGACCTTATAGTGTTGGTTAGAAGTTTCTACCAACTGTATATTATAGTGGATAATCTCACACGAAGTGTGGGGACTGGAAGTAGCCGGGTTTGGTGAACCAGGATAACTCTCTTGTGTTATTCTCGTTCACCAAAACCCCAATTTTCACCAAATTAAACCCCAAACCTGATTAGAACATTGTTATATGATTAATCTATGAACTGTACATCTTCTAGACATAATTTTAACTAACTTCTATTCCATCAACGATCTATAACAACCTCAAAACCCTAATTCTTAAACTCACCAACATCTCATCTAACCACATGGTTTTAACCTCAAAACTACTTCCGATAATCATCCTAGGGATTATCTAAGGTTTGTTCATAGTTTCTACATCACTCTAACAACTTCTCACCGATTAATCCTCAATTCTTTACTTAAACCCTAATTCTTCAATCCTCACAAACTCTTCCTACAATTTGTTAAATCTAATCATTAGAATCATACACGTAATAAGATTGAATGCTAGTCTCACCCTTACCTTAGATTAATTGACAGCAAGGTTCTACAATCTTCTCCTTCTCTGACTCTTCTCTTCTCTAGGTTTCTCCTCTTTCACCAAAACAGTTTGCACGTAATCCTTATTTTTTAACTCTGACTCTCTTCTTTATATACAAATCCCAACCTACTTATTTTCTCTTAATTCCAATTCTGCCCCAAAGCCTCTTTATTCTAAATAATTATATTTCTCCACTAAATATATTTCTACACCAAACTTTCTAAATTCACAAAACAACCCCACAACTCAATATTTATTTTATTTTCAAATCTTATTTTATTAAATAATAAAATAAGTCACAACATCTCATAAAATTCTCTAAAATCACATAATTCATATAAATCACATAAATCACATCGATTATACTCCCTCCGGTCCTTATTATAAGAAAAAGTTGACTTTTTAGGTTCATAGAATAATTAATGTATCTTATTGTAAATATAGACAAGATACATCACTTACACAATGAACCAAAAAAATTAATTGTTTCTTATAATAAGGACCGGAGGGAGTATAAATATAATCTAAAAACTCATATAAATCACGTCAATCATATAAATATATCTTAAAACCCATTTAAAATAAGTAAATAATCGAAATGGATGTTACAACATGAGTGTTCTAGATGGGATTTGTCCCTCCTCATATCAGGAGATATATCTTTAGGCCTCTTGATGAAATATGACTGTAAAGTTGCATGGCCATGCCTAACTAAGTCAATATGAGATATTAGACTTATTCGTATATTTCGGGATCACGAAATATAAATATTGATCCAAACATGGGTGAAAATATCTATGTCTTGTGATCATATAGATATAAGGACAAAAGAGTAATTGTACACATGAATATTATCATGGAAAATGTTTTGTCAGATCACTTGACATTCTTGTCACTTGGGTAGCAATGATGTGTTGCTAGATACTGCTCATTGTTTATAATATTAAATATTAGATTTAATATTATTGCCAACGTGACTAGAACCTATGGGGTCACACACAAAAGAACGGTCAAAAGAGAAATATAAGCAAGACTTATATGATGGGTACATTTAGTAAATAACACTAATTAGTTAGCAAAATACTAAACTCGTTATTGGGCTTACGGAAGCCCAATAGTGACTTCTGACTTGCAGAGTACACTAGGAGTTCTATAAATAGAACCCTTGTGCTGAAATCTTTGTTACACGTTTTTGAGAAAACCGTAGTTCTCTAAAACTTCTGATTCCCTGGCAAGTACCGAGACTTGGAGGAGCACCGTTCGTGTGGACTTGCTAGAGGCTCTGCTCCTTGCTTAACTGTGATCGTGATTCCAGATTCCACACTTCGAAGTAACAATCGAATCACTGATTCATGTCATATTCGTAATGATCAAAGGAAAGAAAATCGAAAATTTTATTCCGCTGTTTATTCTGTAATTCGATTTTACTTCAATTTTTCCATCAAATCCCCTCATATAAGATGAGTAGTGACAAACAAGAATGCATTTCAAGAGGTTGTTTTAAACTTAATCTTACTGCCCTGCCTATTGACAAGTTTCAATTGAAAGAGCATGATCAAGTACAAGACAACATCTTAGATGTGCATTCCCTTATGTCCCACTCATCTTATACGAAGGAATTTGATGAAAAATTTGTACAACCATTACATAGAATACAACATATGTTTTATATGTTCTTTTGACTTTTCAAAGAGGCTTGCAAATGTTTACATTCAGTAGAAGACACTTCAATAACAACATCTTCCACAAACTAACAAAAATTAAACTTAAATTCCAAGAAAATAAAGACACTACTTAATAATGATGCTACCTAAACATAATCTTCTGGTTCTGGCAGAATCAAACTGTTGAGAATATTTTTAGGCGATCTCAGCAATGTGACAAACATATCGATCCACACGAACATGTTGTTATGACAAAAGATCGAGAACATGCTCCTCACGTCATTTTCGTTCGTTAATTCTAGCCGACTGAACCATATTTTCCCCTCGTCCAACGTTGGACGTTGATACCAAATGTTTTCCACCCTCCTTGTGTCTCCAAGATTGAGTCCTTGGTTGATTTCATTCAGTTGATCCTTCAGACCTTTTAACGTGACATTATTGTACCCAACCTTGAACAACTGAGGATTTCCACCATTAAAGTGTATGTAAACACTAACGGAATCGGCCATTGTTTCAGATCTACACCATAAAAAAATTAAACAATCAATGAAAAACTCATTCAAACATTTCATCAAACACTTGAAGTGCGAATTATACATAAACCCTAAAACTCATAATTACAACATAAACATGCAACTATCTAAACAATTAAACATTGTATCATTTCTTGCCAAAAAAATCAAAATTTAAACAAACTCTAAAACTAAAAAAATTCTAATTTAAGAGGAAAAATCTAACATATAAACATAAAAGATTAATGATGTTTGATTATGAAAACTTACTTGTTATTGGATTTGAACTTGAAGAAATTAGGGATTTGGTTGATTTGAGAGAGTTTTTGGAGATTTGAGATGAGAATGAGGAAATGAGTTGTTGTTCGACCTTTTAAAAGACACACATGGTGAGTTAACTCATGCTGGGTTCAACGTGACTTAACTCACGCTAGAGCATTTTCGAAAGTGCAATTGAAAATGAGCAAAATGTGATGGGAGAAGATCAATTTTCTAAACTTTATGTCTATGGGAGTGGATTAGCCCATTAACGAAGATGATGTGGAAACCATTATAAATCTCTATGTTCTTTTTCCTATCCCATAACTATTTTTAAATTCCATTGTTTCATCGATTTAATTTATGTTTCAAAACTGTTTTTACAAAAACTTTATTTTATCAAAGGTTCAATTTTATCAAAGGTTCAATTTTATCAAAAAGGGTTTTAAAAAAGCACAGGTGCTTATGTTGTTGTTTGTTTATCAATTAATTAAATAAATTTTATCTTAAGTTTCTCTAAATCGAATCAATTGCATATGTTTTGTTTGTCAATTAGTTAAACTTTTTATTTTTATTTTTTAGGGTTAATAGAGTTTTACCCTCTGTAATATAGATCATTTCTAATTTTACATCCTATAATATTTTTTTTTGATTTACCCCCTGTAATTTTTTTTTTTGATTTACCCCCTTTATAGGTCATAAAAAAACCAATTTTACAGGGGGTAAATCAATTTTTTTTTGCAGGGTGTAAAACCGAAAATGACCTATATTATAGGGGTGTAAATCATATTAACCCTATTTTTTATAATCTAGGTGTAACAATTTAAAAGCTAAACACAAGTGCTTATTTCTACTTAGCTTATTTTGCAATACAATTGATCTGGGCCGGACCTCAGGATTCAACGGTCCAATAGTGACCAAATAAAGGATCCACATTGGCCCATGATTCAAGACTTGCAGACAGGCTCAATGCCTCTTGAAGACATCCATAAAATACAATCCGAGCTCAACACAATACGGAATATGGTCTCATGACGACCTCACCTATCATCTTATGATCTAACATTTGTTAATGGCCTCCGATGTCTATATAAGTGTGGCACCTCTTCCACGTCATGTACACACTCACTTTATGCAAACTCATAAACTCAAAGATAAACTTTGAACACTTTTCCATCTCTTGAGCAAATATTGACTTGAGCGTCGGAGCGTCTGTCTGTTTTAATGGAACCGTCGTCCCTCGCCATAACCTTCACCGGAAAGCTCATCGGTAACCGTAACTATCACCGAAAAACTCATCACAACTGGTTCCTCCTTAAGCTATGTTTTCGAAGGAGGTGCGATTAGCGATTTTCAAAGGATTTCTTCAAATCCTTCAATGTAACCGCTTCATATCCACCAATAATTGCTTCAAATTGGAAGCTCTGATGGCAGGTTCTTGAAAAACACGTGCGAAGAACACCAAAGAGGACAATTCCACCACTTCGATGACGCTTTGTTCCTCAATCCAGGTTCTTCCGGATTGTTTTGATCCAGTTCTCGCTTCGACGATTAACAATGGTGTTCTATCAATCCCTTCCCTACAAATCTTCAAAGCTAGAGATTTCAAACCATCGAGGAATGAACCACTTCCGATGCAGACTACTAAAAATCGTCTTACAACAATTACATTTCCTGTTATTCAAAATTCTCCGACGATTTTTTCAACAACGATCTCTTTACCTTCGGAGCATCCGAACGCAACGCTGTAATTCTTCCAACATCCTCAAACGACGTTCGAACCTTCGAACCAAAAAGAGTTGTTGACAAACATCTTGAACCTTCTTCAACAACAAAGTATCAGACTCAACCACATTGAGAAAATTCAAGAGAAGATTCCTGCGGAAGTAGCAACACATATCAAAGTCTTGCAACATACGAAATAACGGGGAGAATCAGTGGAGGCGTTAGGAGATGCCCCTAAGGAGGCCTCCTCCTCCACCTCCATCTCCTCGTGATTTTGATGACAAGGAAAGTAGTCATACTCCATTCTCTCCTCGGTGAAATAAGAAGACATCGTCCCTGACACACAGTCGCAAACAACATCATGTCGTTCTCCTGGATGAGGTCACTATCGTCCCCTTTTTATTATTGCATATTTCAAAACCAAATATCAAATTGCTTTTAGTTTGGGATGACAAAACGAACCAACCCGCCCCACCCCCATCTGTCAATAACACATCTAAAAGGGCGAAGCGCAGCATGCCAACTAGATATGTAGGGTTGAAAATTTCGCTCCGTCTCGTTTTATGGCGAACTGGAGGGTGGACATGTTGACTCATCAATGTTTTTTTTTTTTATAAAATTATTAATTAAAAACTTCACACATACAATAAAAATACATAAATTTAAAGTTAATTTAAGGAAATCTTAATATATAACTAATGACTCCGCCGAAAGTATGAAAATTATCGTTCAAACAAATAAATTACATCATCTAAAATCTATAATAAATCAATAAGACATCCAAAATAAAAGTTTCATGAATTATCAATTGAGTAACTGTTAAAAACATGAGGCTAAAATCATAAAGCAAAAGTGATAAAATTTAATGAATACGTTTTCTTCACTATATTGAGGAGAAAATTGGAAATTTGATTGTGGCTTATAAATAAAAAGAAGTGAAAAAGAGAATTTGTTTTTTATTTCAACCCAAAGGAACAACTTGTGCCCATTTTTTTGCAGGTTAGACGGAACAGGTACCTTACTAGTGGTTGGTTCAAAATCACAACTCCGCTAAAAAGGTAGGTTAAACTGACGATTCCAACCCTATTTTACCATCCCTACTTTTAGTCGTTGATCGGTGCATTTTAGCACATCTTTTACAGCCTTTCATTTGATATTTTGAGATATTTTTATGTCTAATAAGTACTAACAAGTGGGAAAAAAAAGGGCCAGGACTTTTCAGGTTAGGTTAAGTCATACGGAACGGCAATTAATCCCTTTCTTTATGTGTAAAGTGCGGTGCATATCCACCATATAGTCGCTATCGTTAATATATAGTATAACATGTGTGACCAAATTTACCCAAAACACAAACAATATTTGACTCGGCATGTATGTGATCGTGTGAATCTCTTATAAGATTCCTATATGTGCTAAAAACATGTTCGATGACTTTTCTGAAAAAAAATTGCCTTGATAACCGCACGTTTGGCTGAAGCAATTATTTGGAACTTCTTTAAAACCACGCCAACATATGAGTTTTACTTCCTCGTATGTTTGTTTTACCCATTGAAACACCAGTTTTCTTGTACCACCACCAAACCAAACATCACTCTATCCAACCAAAAGTATTGATAAGGTAACCCTAAAAATAAAACTAAATACTAAAAAAGTAAACGGACTTATTTTATGACATAAAAAAGGAAGTAAACGGGGTTTATTTTATCCAACAAAAAGAAGTAAACGGGGCTTAAAGATTCCTCGTAACAAAATAATATTAAGAATCTCAACTATGTTGGTTTTTTTTATTGATAATTATATGCTCAACTATGTTGGTTTTGTCATTGACAAGTTGTACCAAAACAAAAATATATTGAGACGAAGAAAGGGACTCTGCCATTCCATGCAAAGCAAGTTACTGTGTATTCTACACAAATCATCATCGCTCTTCCTTTGAACTCCACAAAACTCATTTCTTTCTTATCTATAATCTATCCCATCACGTTAAAGATGGCTGAGATGAAAATGAGATCCATATTATGGATGTTGTTGTTGTTATTTGGTTTTGCATCATTTTTTGTGACTGTATCGGGTGAAATAAGGCTTGTGAAAATACTTCAAGTGCCAAGTTTTAATGTTACTACAACTCAAAAGCATGAACATAGTTTTCTCATAAAAGCTGTTCATTTCTTGTGGAAATCAGATGGATCCGGTTATCAGCACGTGTGGCCAGTAAGATTTCACTTTTTATTACGCCTTGGGAATTTTATTATAAGTCATTTTTTATATTTTCAAACATATTAAAAAATGTTGTTAATTTTTCATTGAAAAGAAAAATTATGAGTGATTTTACAAAATTATTCATTATTTCCTTCAAAAAAAAAATATTCATTATCATTGACATGAGAAAATGAAATTAAAAGAATAAAAAGAAAATAGCGTAATAAATAATAAATGGTATGATAAGAAGAAGAAAACATTAATGATGCATTGTTATTTTAAAACAACTTATAATAAAACACAATTTTTTTTAAATGACTTATAATAAAATAGAGAGGAAGTATTAAAGTTTTTTTTTAAAGGATTAAAGTTTGTTTTTTCTTGAGGCCGTAAAGCTTTTTTTAAAAATGCACTACATACTTTTTGGCCCTAAAATAAGAATTTGGATCTTATATTTGAACTGGCTGTTTTTTATGTGGAGGTGTTTACTATTGTTGTTATGCAGGAAATGGAATTTGGGTGGCGAATTGTTTTGGGTACTTTTATTGGTTTTTGTGGAGCTGCGTTTGGAAGCGTTGGTGGTATTGGTGGTGGTGGCATATTCGTTTCTATGATTAGTCTTATTATTGGGTTTGATCCTAAATCATCTACGGCTATCTCAAAATGTAAGATAGTATGTGTTAAACATATTCTCTTGTAGTATCATGCTAGTTTTTACTATAGGTTGTGTAACATAATTAGGAAGATATTGGTAAGTAAATACGTAATTAATTAAAATAATTTGAAATTTTGAAAAGTTGCTATAAAAATGACAAGGAAATTATCATTGTCATTAATGATATGTGCTTATCTCATAAGCGCATATGTATAAGGATTTTTTTTTTTTTTTTTTATAAATCAAAAGCTTGATCAAAGTAGTTTTTTGAAGTTTTGTCATTGTCAACCTCAACCAGCACTGCAATAGTGATTAGTTTTTAGTTGAAAGTTTAAAGATAGATCGGATTTTAGATAAATAAAAAATGAACACTTACTCATCTCTTGTCCTTCCTTTTTTCCGGTGTGGTATCAGGTTTCTAGGTGGCTGGGTTGGGTTTTTGTTATGCCTCTGGGGCTAGCCCAGCAGTTTCAGGCCTTTATAGGTTTAGGTGGGAATAAGAGAGTTTGGTTAGAGTTGCTTCTTGTTTGGCATGCTGTTATTTGAACCATCAGGGCGTCCCGAAACGACCTTATCTTTGCTGGTGGCTTACTCCGAGAGGAGCTTGTGGTGGATAGAGTTAAACTCTTAGCTTGGAAGTGGTTCCTTGCTAAGTGCCCTGCTAGTTCCTGCTCCCTTTATGAGTGGGAGGTGGAGCCCGTCCTGTGTTTGAACCGGTAGGGTGGAGTGGTGGTTTGGTTTTCCTGGGGGTTGCTTGCGGGGTTGGGTGGGATTGTATCTCCCCTTCCTCCCGGTGCGGCTTTCAGGTTATTCGTGTTTTTTCCTTGTTTCCTGCAGGTGCTTGTTGTGTTCGCGGCTGTTTGGGGCTCCTGGCTCTCGGTGTTCTCTTTTGCTTTCTTTTGGTGTTGTGGTCCTCCTTTTTGGGGGCCTTGTGAGTGCATCTCCAGCCCCCGCATGTGGGGTTTGAGGCGTTATTCTCTTTGTGGTGGGTTGTTGGTGTGTCGCTTTGCGACTGTTTTGTATATTCTGCTATCTTGTACTTGGTTCCTTTTTCATTTTTATCTATATATATATTTTGCCATTAAAAAAAAACTCAAAGAAATTATAAATAACTCCAAACGCACCTTAAAATGTAAATTGGCAGTAGATATTAAAGATAAAATATTTGATTAGAAAAAATATTAGATAAAATTTTTGCAACTTCTTGGTCAGTCACTATGTTTATTTATTTTTACGGTTTTCTGTTTGCTTCAGGTATGGTCATGGGTGTGTCTCTGGCAACTGTTTTCTTCAACCTTAAACTGAGGCATCCTACCTTGGACATGCCAATTATTGACTATGATTTGGCACTTCTCATTCAACCTATGCTCATGCTTGGTATCAGCATTGGAGTGCTCTGCAACGTTATATTTCCTAATTGGCTTGTGACTATATTGCTTATTGTTCTTTTCTTTGGTAACCATTAATTCAATTGTTTTTTCCAGTTAGGCATTCTTGTTTTCTTTGTTGTTGCTCCTCTAAGTGTATTTCTTTTTATCTTTTCCAGGCATATCAACTAAAGCATTCTTTAAAGGGGTTGAGACATGGAATAAGGAAACCATAATGAGAAAGGTATCTTTTGTTGCTTGTAGTAGTAGTTTTCACCTTCATATTGGAGTACTAGTATAGTTTTACTTGTACCATTGTGAAAAAAATAAATGTATTAAATGTAAGGAGAAAATGTTTTTTGGTTTGTTAATCACCACATGTCTTTGAGTTGATCGACCATCTCCAAGAAGTGTTTGTTTAGTACGTGGTAAGAACTTTATTTCATGTTTGTTGAGTGGTAAGAACTTTATTTCATAAACTCAAGGAGCATGGTTCAAATCCTGCCTAAGATAGTTGTAAGGCTTAATAACAATTTTAGCCTCCTAACTTTCTCAAAGTTGCGATTTTGGCCCCCTAAGAAAAAAAAACTATAAAACGTCCCCTAAGTTTTGCACATGTGGCAGTTTTGGCCCCAAGGCCAATTTTGACTCGGTCTACGCTGACGTGGCACCCTAAGTGAGGTGCCACGTGTTGATTTTTTTTTTGGCCTTGGGGGGCTAAAACTGCTACAGTCGCAAAACGTAGGCGACGGTTTTGTAGTTTTTTTTTCTTAGGGGGCAAAAATCGCAACTTCGTGAAAGTTAGGGGCGAAAACTGCTATTAATCAAAAGCCTAGTTGTAAAATGACTATTTGTGCCACCATTATAAATAACAATTTCTCATTCCCCAAATTTTTTTTTTAAAAGTTAGAAAAATTATTAACCATACAAATATAATTATGATTGTTCTCTAATTAATGTGTAAATATTAAATTTTCACACTTCTAAATAATGAAATGTCCCAAAAATATTGTTAGTTTTGATTTCAATGTATTTTTAATTATTTTTTTTGCAATTGTATCATTCAATTAATATTTTGTTCATCACTCTCAAATTATTATTCTCCATTTTGTATTAATGATAATGGAAATACATCAATATTAGTGTTTAATGTTGAATCCAAAGTTATGACTAACTAATTGTCTGAGCCTGTCTTGATTAATTCTAGGAGGCTGCCAGGAGACAAGAAACAATTGGTGAGTTCATAAACTGTTTGTTAACATTTACTGAAACAAAAATAAAGTTTTCCGAAATCATTTTTTCTTATGTCAGAGTGTATGCAATTTTATTTTGTTTAGATTCTGGAGCTGAAGCAGAATACAAACCTCTTCCAACTGGACCAAATGGTGCCACTGAAAAAGATGCCAAGGTACATAAAGTGCCGCTAATAGCCATTTTACAATTGTCTTTGAGGAATTTAAATTGTGTTCCTTTCAATTACAAAGTCAAATTCTTATCAGTGAACTGAACTTACACCTCATAAACATAACAATATGGTGATCTGTAGGTGACTATAATTGAAAATGTGTACTGGAAGGAGTTTGGACTTCTAGCATTTGTTTGGGTTTCATTCATTGCAGTACAGATTGCTAAGGTTTGCTCTTTCATCACAATTAATTAATACATACATACATACCATAGTTTATAACATTCAATTGATATAGTTTGAGACCAATGTTTTTCTATTGACAGCAAAACTACACATCTACATGTTCAACAGCGTATTGGGTATTGAACTTCTTACAGGTAATAATCTGGTCCTATTATCACTCAATTTTTGCTAACTTAATATTTGAATGTTACAAGTTACATATCTTAAAAAAAGAAGAAGTTTGTAGCATATTTTACATGTTATTGTGCAGATTCCAATCTCATTTGGGGTAACTGTATATGAGGCAACTGCATTATTCACAGGGAAAAAAGCATTAGCTTCCATAGGTGACCAAGGGAAAGAATTTACAGCTATCCAACTAATCATCTATTGTGTCGTTGCCTTACTGGCTGGCGTACTCGGTGGATTGTTGGGACTAGGAGGCGGATTCATGTTGGCTCCGCTTTTTCTGGAGCTCGGAGTCCCTCCTCAAGTGAGTTTCAAATTTTGGTATTATAAATTTTGTTTCTCTTATCTTCATCATCAAATAGTTGGTTGGTTTGATTCCTAATTGGATTCAATGTCGTGCACGCAGGTGTCAAGTGCCACAACAACATTCATCATGACCTTCTCCGCATCTATGTGTGTTGTGGAATACTACATGCTGAAACGATTTCCAATTCATTATGGTACGTGTTCACACGAACTTCTCGCTTACTTCTTCGGCTCAAATATAAGAAAAATTTGGTTGAAGAAAGTTGATGTAACTTTCTTTAACTGATTTTTGCTTGTATTTGAAACCATACTTTCTACTCGCTGGTGTGATGATTGCTTCTGACCATTATGTTTGTTGAAATGTCATGCGCAGCTCTTTACTTCATCCTGGTGGCTTTTATTGCAGCCTTGGTTGGACAATATTTTCTGAAAAAGATAATGATCCTATTTGGGAGAGCATCTATCATCATCTTTATTCTAGCTAGCATAATATTTATCAGTGCAATCTTACTTGGTAAGCCTACAAATTTTCCTATTTGGCTTAGATATTTATATACACCTCTCTTCAAACTTTTTTTTTGAGGGACTTGTCTTCAAACTTAGTTGAGGCAGCATTATATTTAACATAGGATTTAATTTGATGCATGTTTAAAACGTTTTCACACTGTCATTCACTGTATATATCCGCTTATTAATTTTGAGATGTTTTTCATTCATTTTATTAGGCGGAGTTGGCATTGTAAACATGGTGCACAAGATTGCTAATCATGAATATATGGGATTTGAGAATATCTGCATGTATGGGTCGTAGCACATTTGGGAAAATTATTATCTGTAAGTGTTAGAAGGTTTCATTTTTTATTATTGCCTAGTCATGGAGTGATTTTGACTATAAAAAAAAGTCATGGAGTGATTATGTAGGAAACTCATACTTTTCTTATTTGGGTGTATATTTGGCTTTGTGATGATAAAAATCGATTTAGTAAATCGATTTTAGTTAAAAATGAGTTGATGTAAAATGATTTATGTTTGTCGGATATATTTTTATAAAAAGGAGTTGAATGATAAACTTGAGTGTAAGAATCATATTTGGAGTCAAAAGCTGTACATTTTTGTTTCAATTCAGAATCAATTTTCTTGATAAAAAAAAAGTTGTGTTATTTGAATAAGGGTCTTGTTAACGAGTGCCCCCGGTGCACTCTTTAAGCATTCTAAATCAAGTAATTATTCTTTAAAAATGTCAAAGGTTTCAATTTCCAATGCACTTTATTACACAAATTTTCATAAAAAATTACTAATTAAAGTCTTTAACCAGTGCCCCGGGGCACTAGTTAACATTTTCCTTTGAATAACCATTTGATTGACAACTTTTGGTACGACCATAATTTTACAAAGAAAAATAGATATTGACACAAAAACCAAAGCAACAGAGAGATGAAGTAAAAACATAACATGAGTATGAGAGATAAAGTTGTCAAAAAATAGTTGTATAAATATCATTTCTCTAAAAAAAAAAAAAGAATATGTTATACGGACAAAATCAATTTTAATCGACATCATCCAAACATGTCAACTCAATTATACATTTTTAGAATCGATTTTGGCTACTCCAAATGAAAATCAAACATACACTTAAAAATTCATGTGATACAAATCTTTGTGTTATTGAATGAAAGTCGACAGTAAACTTATTTGTGCAATGCTAGTAATATATTCAATATTAGTTAGTAATTAAAAACAATATACATTATTCGGTCACTATTATAAGCAAAAAAAAATATTCTTTTTAGATGACATATAGACGAGAGGGTGTATACCATAGCACACTATTGAGTAGTTAGTAATATACGTCATTTATTCAATCAATCTAAAAAGTATATTTTTATTTATAATGACGATCGGAAGGTGTATGCGATTGCTCACTATTGATTAGTTAGAATAATTTACGTTGATTTGTTGTATTCATTTTTAATTAAACGGTTTTGATTACTCGTGTCCTGAGGTAAGAACTTCAAAAATATTTTCCATTGAAAATAATAATAATCCTTAATTATACTTACATCCAACCACTCATGAATTGTGGGCTAGGCTTATCTAATGGTGATATAAGACTATTACTTTTCCCATCCTGTGCCCTTCTCACGCGTCCTGAAAAAATGACTAAATTACCCTCCGGAATACATATTCTGGAATATTAACTTCCGGTCCGGATTACATATTCCGGACTCATTCGAAGTATAAAAGGGCGTTCACCCCCCATTTTTACAGTTTCACTTTTCACTCCCTCTCTCTCTCTCTCTCTCTCTCTCTCTCTCTCTCTCTCTCTCTCTCTCTCTCTCCCTCTCTCTCTCTCTCTCTCTCCCTCTCTCCGTTTAATCCCAAAATCCGAACTACAAAAATCAAACCAAAATCGGTGAAATCTTGCTCAAACGGACCGCATTTGAATCCCTGACAAACATCACATGGAAGGTTAGTTCAATTTCTGTATGTATGCAAGTAATTTGTTCAGATTTTTTTTCCTATGAACTGAAGCAATCCGGAATTCGTTTTCCGGACTGTATTGTTACATTCCGGAAAATAAATTCCGAAAACACCCAGTATTGGTTTTGGTCGTCTGTTTTGTACTGCTCTGTGCTGATTGTGTTATGTGCATGTCACAGAAGGTTCAACCTCTAATACTCGGCGCGTAAGGGAGGCAGGGCATGCTTCCCATAAGAAGGAGCGTCTCCGACGGCTGCAGGAGGAATGTGGTGTTCCTCCGAGGCATGGGGGTGCTAGAGGACGTCGTGCTGTTGTCGAGCCTGATGTTGAGCATCAGCCGGAGCTGCAACAATATATGGACATGGAGCAGGAGCAGCCTGATGTGGAATTGCAGCATATGGAGGAGCAGGAGCTTGAGGAGGAGCTGCAAGCTATGGAGGAGGAAATGGAAGATGTCGAGCCACAACGAAGGCGAAAGAAGAAGGTGGTGGACACTGAGCCACTAGATGACTATCCCGGTAGCCCACACGAGACTGGCCTGCTGTGGAGGTACCATGTGCACGTGGCCAGGAAGGCGGCTGATGGCGAAGTATTTATTAGTGTTAAACTCACTTACTTTATATCTGAAATTGCCTGTTTATGTACTGTTAAATCTACATGTTTATTTACTGTAATTTTTGTTTGTGAAGCCATGAGTTTAAACTCACTTTATTAATTTTAATTATTTGCAGTGGCGTCCAAAATTAAAATGCATCAACAATGTAAAGAAGATAGATGTGATGCATGATAATGACACCAAACCTATCATGGCTGCACGGTGGTGGAAACACAAATTACATGATACCGACCTTGGTTGGCTTCAGGATACCAGCTACAGCCTGCTTGACCATGGTCTGATTTGTGCCTTTGTGGGGAGGTGGCACGAGGAGACTTCCAGCTTCCACCTTCCTATTGGGGAGATGACAGTCACACTTGATGATATGGCCTGTTTGCTGCATCTCCCCATTGACAGCATGCTCATGTCCCATAGGTCCTTATCACGGGATGAGGCGGTGGAATGGATGGAGTTGTACTTGGGGTCAGATCCAGGTGATGCTCTTATTGAGGTCGACAAGACCAAAGGTGCACATTGTCGATTTAGCTACTTGAAGAGGATCTTCAAGGAGCGTTTGAAGGAGCAGAAGGATTTGGATAGCGAGTAAGGTGTGACTCCGGAGGTGGAGAGGTTGCGGGACCAGGCTGTCCGCATATATTTGCTGTACTTGGTAGGGATCACGATATTCAGTGACAAGAGTGATGTAGTATTTTTGCATCAAACAAAGTAAGCATTTATATATCGTTTCCACAGGGAGTTGCGTATATCTTAAGCATTTTCACAATATTTATCATATTAAGTGTTTGGGTATAAATTGTTTGTTTGTGTAAAACTATTTTCCTATTCGACACAAAAGTAAAACGAGAAGAGATAAGGCTATTTCACTTGGGGTTAGAGATATCAACCAAGCGTAACAACTGCAATCTCTCGATCGATTAACGGATTCTAGCTTTTTAAACGATATTATCACAATCACTCGACAATATCATTCGTGTCCAAATGATATCGTTATTTCTAAGGGATTGTTTAAACATCGATTTCCCAAACATTTAAACGATCACAAAGTCGGTTGGATAGTTTAATCAACGATTTCCCAACCGATTAAATTACCCAAAAGCATTAAGTTCTAGATTAAAAGTGATTATCAAATATTAACATCCATGTCTAGAGTGATAACTTAAGGTAGATTGTTATTTTATTTCTAGATTCAAAAGTACGTGTCCATATCATTTTAAATCTCAATAAAATATTAAAAGCAAGAATAACAACAATATTGAATAAATTGCTAGAATCATGTATTAAAAGATCTAAAGATTACATAATAGCTTGTTTGAGTACCTCAAAACCTCAAGAGTAAATGTAGGCTACATATGTCAATGATAGCCTTGCAAAGGATGAAGAAGAGATGAAGATTCAATGACAAGATCCATGATGTCTCAAAAAATCTTGGCTTGAATCTACTCCGAACTACCTTGCTTTGTGTTTCTCTTTCTAGAAATGCCCTAAGCTCTCTCTAAAATGCAGAAAAGATGAATAAAATAGTAAGTGAATGAGAAGAGAGAGAGGAAAAACCTATTTAAATGGGCTGAATTCGTGAAATCTCGCTTAAGTGAGATGGATCTCGCTCAAGCGAACTTCCTGAAAATCCCACTCTGGCCATTGAAGTCATGCCACGTGGACCTTATCCCCTGAAGATGTTGAATCTCGCGTAAGCGAGCTGGAAGCGAGCTGGGAGCGAGTCCATGAAGTTGCTTTCTGTAGTAATCTCGCGTAAGCGAGATGAACTCGCTTAAGCGAGCTGGCTTCAGACGTTGAACCTTTGCTTGCGCGAACTGGAAGCGAGATGCTAGTTGCTCCCTGGAACTTTCTCGCTTACGTGAAGTAATCTCGCTTAAGCGAGTTCTTCTTGGCTTCAGACTTTGAACCTTTGCTTGCGCGAACTGGAAGCGAGATGCTAGTTGCTCCCTAGAACTTTTTCGCTTAAGCGAAGTAATCTCGCTTAAGCGAGTTCTCCTTGGCTTAGAAAGTTGATTCTTGGTCCTTGCTTATCATTTCCTGCACAAGTTTGAGTAGAGTGAGGCTTGTAAAGCATAAATGGTGAATTTTACAACAATTGATTGCTTTTCCTTAGATAACTTGCATAACAAGTCACTAAAATGCCTATTTTAACACATGAAAGATCTTACTTTTGAACACTTATCAAAGAGCCAGTGGGCTGTGGATGTTATGTACCTGAAGTACTTTAGAGACCTTGAGATTGTTTCTGGTTTTTCATGGGGAGCTGCGGCACTAGCTCACTTGTATAAGGAGCTCAACAATGCTGCACGTTGGAACACCAGTCAGGTGGCAGGATACCAGACTTTGTTGCAGGTATAAATTAAAAACTATGTTTTATTTTTTAAAATTTAAGTGTATATGGTTTGTATATATAAACTCGTGTTGTCTTTGGTACAGGCTTGGGTGTTTCACCACTTCCCAGGTATAGGAAGCAAGGATGTCTACGAAGGATATTTAGAGAATCAGTACCCACGCACGATGTGCTTTTTACCACTGTCTGGTTTAGGTACATTAGACAACTACAGAACCCATCTGGATGCGCTGGATTTGATGAGGGTTGTCATGGCCCCATATGGAGCGCACTGTCAGGCAAGTCTGTTTCAGCAGGTCAGCCTTGACTCTAGATGGCTGAGATGCGGAGACCGCATGGTGAAATATCTGCCGGAGAGGGTGCTTCGTCAGTTTGGGTGGGTTCATACCATACCGAGACATCCCCTTGAGAGTGCACCTACTGGTGTTAATTTGGCGAAGATCACAAACCGCTTTTGGCATGCACTTGATTATTGATGAGTCATAGATAGTCTATTTTATTGCTTTATTTAGTTTAGTTTTATTTAAGATTTGATTTTATTTTATTGCATTTTATTTCCTTTTAGAATATTTTACTTTAAATTGTCTTTTATTTTATTTCAGGAAAGAATATATGGTGGAAGGTGTCTTGGAGCAAAAGAAAGAGGACTGGAGCAAATACAGTACAAGAATGCGAAGATACGAGACAAAAATATGTCTCTACCAAGTCAGAAGCTTGGCACGGCCCGTGCCAACATATGGCTCGGCCGTGCCACCCTCCAGGACCACTTTTGCTGCTTTTCTTCAAGCCCAAGTTACTCTGTTGCAGCTTTACTGTTTTGCCCTTATAGTAGCTTAGTTTCTAAGTCAATTGTAAAGCTATAAATAGAGTAGCACTCCATCATAAACATTCATCTTTTGTTCTTGGAATAAAAGTTCACTTTTATATTATTGCTCTTTTATTTTACTGTTTTTCTCTCTTCTTCCCCCATGTCTACGATGAACATGAGTGAGTAGACTTCTTCGTCTTGGGATTGTTGGGGAGTCTAATGACTCAATCCTAAACAAAACAAGCCTAAACCCTAATTTCTATGTAACCCTAATTTCTAATCTAGATTCACCGTCTTAACGTGGATTAACAATTATCAAACTGTGGAAGCGAAAGCAGAGGGTTTGATAATTGTTAATCCATCATCCCAAACATCAATTCATAAAGCGAGAGCGGAGTCTTGATGTTGGAACAAGTGAATCTAGACAATAATTGCAAAACAGTGAAATAGTCTTTGCAATTATTGAGACAAAGAGTAGTTTCAATCCTCTATGCGTCTTCTAGTAATCATGTCAGCGAAATAGGCTTGGTTGCTAGAAGTAAACTCTCACCGGACTTTCATCGGAAAGGTGAGGGGCTAAGGGAAACCGGTCTTTAGAAATTAGAGTGTAAACCATGAAATTAGATGTTTAAGTCTTGTCTAGTGAAGGGTTTGTTATTATGACGAGCCAATAATCCCAAGGCATCTTTATTATTATTGTTATTTACTTTCAGCAATCAACCCCCTATTTTATAATCTTTCTTCTCTTCTAATCATTCTCTAAAGGCTAATTGAATTCACAACTCCCTAGCGGAACGATACTCTTTACTACTACTATTACTTCGATAGACCGTGCACTTGCGGTTTGACCCTATCAATTATGCGCTGACACCTCAGATATTGGGAGAGACTGTAGTT
Organism: Medicago sativa; assembly: GCF_051527215.1. NCBI lineage: Eukaryota > Viridiplantae > Streptophyta > Magnoliopsida > Fabales > Fabaceae > Medicago > Medicago sativa. The sequence continues at coordinate 29,432,127 of NC_140755.1, read as the reverse complement.
CATTATGTGGAGGCAGTAGATGGATACATCGAGTGGTTTTACTGGGTGTCTCATCCACGCATGATTCTTCCAGACATGCCAGTACCGATGCCGGGGCCACCAGAGCGTGAGGTCCTTGATGCGCGAGCTGCTCAGGAGGATGGAGACCTTGCGTACTTACAGCTTAGCAGAAGGATGAGCCGCATCAGAGACCACATCTATGATGTGATGAGAAGTGGTCTCGTGCCGAAAGGGAATGAGGAATGACAGCATTTGGAGGATGCGTTAAAAGAGGTGCATGATGGGAAAGTTTACCGTCGTCGGGGAGCTACTGAGGGTGGCAGGGGTGGTGGCAGAGGTGTTGGGGGTGTAGTTATTAGGGGTTGATTGTATTTTATTTAATATTAATGTTTGAATATTTTGGATAATTATGTTATGTACCATTTGGATAATTATGTTTTATTAAAGTTTGAAAAATTATATTGTGTTGTTAATTTTGATGTTATAATTATGTTAATTTTGATGAAAATTTTCACCCTTCCCCACTAAACTCTGTTGTTATTACTGGCTCCCAAGTCCACACGCCTCGTGATTCACGCCATGCGCATGATACTCAATCTCCACCACTCATCGTGATCGGCCCCCCACACACACCTTCATCACCATTCAATTTTCCCGAGATCTGCGCATCAACATCTGACCCCTTTCCCTCTCCCACCTGTACCGCTGAGGAATTGCCACGTAATTCTCAGAACCTTGAGGACAAGGTTCTCTCCAAAGGATGGAGCAATGATAGCTCGGGTCAACCCAAGCCCAAGCGTATTACCCGAGTCCCTAAGAAGCTGGAAGATTATGTCCTCGTTCTGGATGGAGCAACTAAGTGAAAGTGCTGGATCTTTTTAATGTCTTTTTTATATTTTCCTCCAAGGGCTATAAGCCCAGGCCCAATAGTTGTAAGCACTAGCTGCAACCCTAGCTGTAAATAGTTGTAGCTATGCCTCTGAGAGGATCATGAATAAACCTATGCAGTTTTTTATGTTTCATCTTCTTTTGTTTTCCTTAGTTTATTGTAGCCAGAGTATTTTAAGTCTATCAACTCACCTTACAAGCTGTTTATTAAGGATGAGTAAGGTCCAATATCAAAATCTAACACCACGGGTTTAATGAAATGCATCAGCAAGCAATTTGAATAAGCATCTTATATAAGGGATGTTGTAATCACGTTTCACAACTAATGAAATCAATAGTTTACAACAACAGTAATTCCTTAAAAAAAATAGTTTACAACAATAATCTCTTTCTCTCTTCTCCTCAAATTCTCTGAATTTCATAAACAACTTGTTAAGAAAAAAAGTGAATGTTGCGCCATCACATATCATTGTAATAATATAAATTGATTTTTAAAAATATCATCGATGATTCTGTCAAAAAACAAAATGTTGTCAATGTTAATGATTCTGTCAAAAAACAAAATGTTGTCAATGTTAATGATTATTTGTAGGATTTTTCTAACATGTGCAATGTTTCACAGCTTAAGAAGCAGTAAAATGTCTTGTTTAATTCACATAAATTTGTCATTTAATTAGTCTCTCGCCGAAAATGATTTTTTTTTATTCTCTCCTATTGACTATTCTAGAGAGAGATTAATGCAACGTTTCAAGTTCGATCTCACTATCTCTAAGAAAACAAACAAAATAAAATGCCATTTATGCCCCTCTCTTAGAAACCACCGTCCACCACTTTCATATGCAATGGAATTCTGCTCTTTACCCAACAAAAATTGCTCGCTCCAAACTAAAAAGACTAAAATGCCCCTGCATGAGTTAACTCACGCACGCAGGGGCATTATGGGAAATTTAGTTGGGAGCGAGCAGTTTCAGTTGGGTAAAGAGCATAATTCTAAGTAGTGGTTCTCATGTCCTTGAGTTTCTCAACTACCTTGACCAGTTTGGTAAAACCAAAGTTCACAACCACCCTTGTCGTTTACTTGTTTCCGTAGCCATGCAACACCTGCAGTTTCATCTCACGTTCAGCTTCAGTATCAGTATCCTTAAATTCCATTTCAGCCAAAACTTGCTCAGCATCATTGTCGTATTCAATTCAAGCTAAAGCTAGAATTATGTTTTTATATTTTGGGTCAGATTTGAGCGTCAATGCAATTCTAAGATTAATTTTTGTATTTCATGTGTTTTGACTCCGATTCACTATAAATGCCATAATTTTGGCTTCAGTTATCCAATTTAGCCGTGTGAATATGCGTTGGAAAGATAATGAATAGAGCTACAACTTTGATGTTGAACACAAATATCCTAGTACAGTTGTGCTTATGGCAAAAAATGCAAATATCTGAAGCATAAAAGCTGACTGTGGGTCTTTGAGTCACTTATTCAAGGTAAAAGAAACATTTTTTTTAGGGAAAGGTAAAAGAAACATATAAGACTAATGGAAAACAACTGCTATTTATCTAGAGAGTTTCACTACTCATACGTGTGATTTTAAAAATAATTACATGATTAAAGCCGAACTTTTTTCTTGTCCGATAAGTGTAGCGCTTAATTAGTAGATGTCATATACATTATGTGCACGGACAGAGGGTTCGATCTCTGAATTTTCAACTTTTCCACACTTGAAGTGTGTGAATCTCGCCACTAGACTATTTGATTAAAAAAAATAGTCAAATATTTTTATTCATGTTATAATTGATTGACATTGTAAATTTCTTTACACTAAAAGTATATATAAATTAAATCCAAAGTTTGTATTTTTATTAAAAATTAGATTTAATTCATAAATTCGTAAAGAAATAATTTTTTATGTCATTTATTGAATTTGAAACAAAAGGTTTTCATTCATTAGTAAAAAAAATAAAAATTTATTCAACCTGCTTTTCAAAGTCGAATTTTGGACATAAATATATAATTTGTCTATTTCTGCTTTAATAAAATCTCATTGATATGTACAAGACTCTTTTTTTTCTCAACACATTGAGCTCTTTTTCCATAGTACTTATACACAAGACCTAACTATTCAAGTAAAAGCCTAAGGACCCTTAATTATTCTTTGCAATGAGAAGAATGAGACTTTTGGGATTGGGAAACGGTGTCTATGTTTTTCCTCTCACAGCTTTCTTGATCATGCTGATGTGCTTCCTTCGAAATCACAACTCTGGACCAATTAAAATGGGTGAAATGAAGGTAATTTTGCTCAAGCCTATATGAATTTTTTTTTTTTTTTTTTTTTTGAGGAAGCCTATATGAATTTTATTCAAAAGTTTGTGGATATTCATATTTATTTGATTTTTGTTAATTTGCTTCAATGATGCATACATACATGTGCCATAGTTTTTATTTTTATCATTTTAAGATTTTAAGCATGATTTGAATACCATATGTTGGTTTGAATGGAATCGGACTGAAATATTTTAATTATAAGGTTATAAATTTGAGTATTTTTAGGGATTATAAATTTGAATTTGTGATTGAAAGAAAAAGGTTTTTCAGGTAGGTTTTTCAACAAAAATTAGTTATTGATTGGGCTCGTAAATAGTTAACTAAGAGAGCTAATAACATTAACTCATCAAGTGAAATGCACGTAGCTTCAACAACTTTAGGTGAAATCCATTTTTAAAATACCGACGTCCACGTGTAGAAAAATAGTTTAAAAGTGAGTGTCATTAACATTATTCATAGAATCATATTCATAAATTATACTCAACCATAAAAATATACTTCACACATTACATGGTAACGAAAAAAGGGTATGGTGTTTGAATATAATTCTTGTCTTTGAAGGACTAAAAGTCGTGAAAATTTTAGAGTAACTAAAACAAAAAATTAATATTAATTATAAGGACCAAAAACATATTTAACTCTATAATAAAATATTCATAAATAAATGAAATTTTAAATTGCAGTTTACTGTTGCACTTTTTTTAATCAATATAGAGCTGTAAACGTGTGTGTAAATAATAAATTTGATTTCCTTTAAGTGGGCTAATCAAAGTGCATGGCTAGATTTCTTTATTTTTTTTAAGGAGCATGGCTTGAATTCTTATTCTTATTGGAATAAAATTTATTATAAAGTCGTGCATTTTGACCAGAAAAAAGTTATTAACAAAAGGAACAAAGTAACTTGTAAAAAAAAAGGAACAAAATTTAAATTTTTTTTTTTTTGAAAGAAAGGTAAAACAATGATGACATTCAAAATAACTATATTTCAATATAAAAAAAAATGATAACATTCTAAAGAGAAAAGGTAAAAAAGGAACAAAGTACAAATAATAATAATAATAATAATAATAATAATAATAATAATAATAATAATAATAATAATAATAATAATAATAATAATAATAATAATAATAATAATAATAATAATAATAATAATAATAATCATGATGATGATGATGATGATGATGATGATGATGATATATAATAATAATCCGTCAATTTTATTTTTTTAATAATAACGAAGTCAAAATTATTTTTTTAATAATAATGAAGTCAAAACGGTTGTTTACCAATGGTTCATTTTATGTGAATTTACTAAAAATACTAGCTACTATTGGAGGTTAATAAATGTTTGTTGTATGTAATTTTTCTATTTATTGCTAGGGTAGTGGTATGGACCAAGTAGTAGAGGTGGCAAAAATGAGTTATGTATGATGAATTGATCCATCCAACCCAGCGTTTTAGAAGTTTTTTTTCCCACCCACACCCTTTCACAAGCTTCTATTCTGTTGAGATATTAAAATTTAGACGTACTCTTCAGATCATATTTATAAGTAACTTTTCAATTTTTAGATTTATCAAATAACTGATGTATTTGGATTATATGTAGTCTTGATACATTATTTTTTATTTTTTTGAAATATGATACATTAGTTATTAATGAATCTAAAAAAACAAAAGTTACTTATAAATATGATCAAAGGGAGTATAAAAAAGTTGTGAAACTGACCTTTCAACCCTTCAACTAAAATTCTGTAAAAATAAAAATAAAAAAAACTTCAACTAATCTTGACCCATCCGGTGACCAAAAAGTAGATGGGTAAATGTTTCTTATATGTACAATGTATCCATAATGGTTTAACATCACTAATTTTTTTATAGAATTTGTTGGATATATAAAATGAGTTATTTTCTTCCAACTGATTTTTTCCACGTACAAGAATCATGTTCAAACATCTAAATGTTTGTATATAGTGTTTAAATCACTTATCACTAGCACTAACCACTAGGGTCGGCTTAGAGAGGGTGCAACCAGGCCTCACAAATTTTGAGTTTTTTTTAAAACATTTGAACAATATAAATATAAATATGAAACCTTGATAAAATTGACAAGATCTTCATTGTTGACTAGCGGTCTTCTCCATTTTTGTATGTTGTGAGGTTGCATGTTCATCTTCCAATATAAATATAAATCTTGTCATGATGATGTTAATAATGTATGAATGTTAGATTACTATGTGCCCAATTTCTTATGTGTTACCAATATTAGTTAGAAAGATGACTATTTCTTATATTATTAATGTTATTTACGATTTAAATAGAGGATGATTCTTTTTAAATGTTTTGCATTTTTCATTTAGATGCCTATTATTATTATTATTATTAGAGCAGAGTCTCCAATTTTGATCGTATTTAAAGCATTTTTAAGACTTGAAAGACACATAATAGGTAAATGTTAAAGAACTTATTATAGAAATAAATGTAACAAAAGTCGTGCATTCAACTTTTTAAAAGTTAAAATATATGTTTTGGAAATGCAAAATTGCTCTTTTAACTTCCTTAACATGTGCCCCTAGGGCACACGTTCACACGACCCTTATATAAACATGTCATAAAGCTAGTAAATACCGATTCCTTGCATAATAATTTAAATGAGAGTAAACATTAGTACTAATTATTTTGAGATGCTGCATAGTTAACTTCTCTTCTTTTCTTTCCTATCAGTATGCTTCAGAAAAACAAGAATTGATTCAAGTGCTGAGGAGAGCAACCATGCCAGACAGAACAATTGTTCTAACCATGGTAGATGAATCACATGCAAGGCCAGGATCTTTGCTTGAAGTTTTACTACAAAGCTTCAAATCTGGCCAAGATACTCAAAGATTTCTGAATCACTTGGTTATCATAACCATGGACCCCCAAGCTTTTGAGTACTGCAAGTTGTTGCATCCCAATTGCATCCATCCCTCCACTTTTGAACCTTATTTTTCCACCAAAAGAAAATCTATCACAAGCCCAGATCACAGTGTATTCAGTTGGAGAAGAAATAATGTTTTGATTGATGTGATGGAATTGGGCTACCACATAATTTTTACGGTATGGATTCTAATAAGTTTTAATCGAATAAGCAATCATTTTGGTCCCAAAATTTGTACGGCGTTAACATTTTTTAAATTACAAACACATTTTTCAAATGTGTCTTTCGTTAGTACTTTAAACTACATTGACCAATGTAATACACATTCAATAACTAAACTAAATAACGAAAGACACATTTAGATATGATTTTCTAATTTGTATTCATTCAAAAACTATTTTGACGAGGCTTCAAACATTTATGGGATCAGAATGACCATTTACTCGATGAAATTGCATGTGACTTTTGCTTTGCTGCAGGATACAGATGTATTGTGGCTTAGAAATCCATTGGAGAACTTCGATCTCTTGTATGAACTAAGTATTTCATGCAATTTCTCAAGTGAGGGACAAAGAGCACATTTCATGCAAGAAGGAGGAATCTTCTTCATGAAAGCAAATGATGAAGCCTTGGAATTCATGAAGCATTGGAGATTGAACAAGTTTTTGTATACAAGTTCAAATGTTGAAGAATCATTGTGTGCAACTGTTTCAAAAAATCAAGATATAGCTGAGTCATATGGCTTCTTTGTTAATCAAATGGATACAAATCGCTTTGGTGGATTTTGTAAGGTAAATAATGATATGTTTGAAACAGCTTATACCATCCATGCTAACTGCTGTAAAGATCTCAGAAGCAAAGTTCATGACATGAGGATTGTTCTACAAGATTGGATCCGCTTTAGAAATGCAACAGAAAAAGTGGCTTTGAGGTGGCCACAGAAGTGCATAGGATGAAGATTTCTCTTTTAAGTTCATGTTTTTGTGAAAAATGCTAAGCATATATATATGGTTTGGTACTTTGTTATAGGATAGAAAATATTATAGTTGGTATAATAATTCTTCTTGACAATTTTTTCTTTAATAATTTTAGTTTAGAAGTATATTTTTTGCATTTAGATTTTAGAAGTAATGAAATCTCCCACCTAATCAATCTAGTCTCTAGAGGACCATGAACAAATCAGTTAAACTTAGACCAATGGCTGGCTAAAACCATGAACAAAAACAAGTTGCTTCCTAAATTTTTCATTTTTTTACTAAATATCTAAAACCATACTTTCATGTATATGCCTTTCTGTATGCTTAGGACCCGTTTGGATTGACTTAGTTTTGAGCTTTTGAAAAATAACTTATGTAAATAAATAAACTATTATAATAATTCATAAATTCTCACTAATGAAAATTGTATCTCCACAAACTGTTTTTTTTTTTTTTTTAAACTAATTTGACATGCTTATAAATAGTACATAACAACTTATTTATTTGTATAAACTATTTGGCATAAGCTCAAAAATAAATAAATTCAAACGGGCTCTTATTCTCAAATGGAGCCAACTTATGAAAACACAAAAAACTATTATCTTTCGAAGATTTGTATGTAAAGTAACAGTTAATGACTTAATTTAATTTGATTGACACCATAAACAATCTTTTCGTGTACATGAAGGAAAAAAAATGGGACTAATTACGTGTATATGAATTGAATCTAAATATTTTTTTCAACATTTTTAAATTTAATTCATAAACATTTTTACTCCCTACTCCTACTCCGAATCTAAATATTTTTTCTAACATTTTTAAATTTAATTCATAAACATTTCTACTCCCTGCTCCTGCTCCTTCTTCCTCTGGTCTCAACTATAAACAAATGTTTACTTGTTAAGTTCGTTGAATGATTTATGTGGTTTATAATTGAAAACTTATAAATAATTTATTCAATAAATCTATAAAGTGAAAAATTGCTTATAATTGAAAAGGGAATAGTCTTTATTTGGGACAAAATAAATCCTTGTATAGAATTTTGACGTTGTCGATATTTTTCTTATGTCACTTAATGAATTTGAAATAATCTGTTTCCATTTTTTTTCCTATTTAAAATTGATACAATCTGCTTTTCTAGTCAATCCCTACTATGGACATAAATACATAATTTGTCTCTTTCTGCTTTTATAAGATAAAGATTGGATTGATTCTAGCTTTAATGTAAATGACTCATTTTTCTCTAACACTTTGACCTCTTTTTGAATAGCACTTAAACACAAAACTTAACTTTTCAAGGGAGGCCCCGAATTATTATTATTATTATTTGCAATTTGCAATGAGAAGGATGAAACCTTTGGGATTGAGAAACTTTGCATATGTTCTTCCTCTCACTGCTTTCTTGATTGTGTTGATGTGCTTCCTTCGGTTACACTATCATGGACCAGTTAAAAGGGCTGAAACGAAGGTAATTCTACTCAAGCTTAGATCATTTTTACGTAAAATTTTAAGGGTTCCTTTTCATTTGATTTCTGTTGATTAGCATCAGTGTCAGTCCTGTGTGTATTAAAGCAACCATATTTTTTTTTTTTTTTTATTATTTGAAAATTCTAAGTATGATTTGAATATCATATGTTTTTACTTGAGATGTTTAATAATACAATTATGTTGGTTTGAATGGAATTGGACTGAAATATTTTAAACAAGGTTACGAATTTGAGTTTTGTGATTGAAAAATGAAATGATTTTCCTAAAGATTGTCAAGGAGGTGCTTCAACAATAATTAGTCACTAAATAAGCCAGTATATAATTCATGAGTTGTGATAATAACACTCACTCTCTTAACACGTTTTTTTTTCCCTCACATCCACTACTTTCTCATTGGATGAATTGCATATGAGTTTCACCATTTTTATGTGAGACTCATTTTTAAAATGGTGGAACGCAACAACATACACTCTATCTTATGAGTGTTCACCTATCACTACTCATATTCATACATGATATTGTAACAAAAATCGGTTAGGTGTTTTAATCTAGCTCTTGTCTATAAATAAAACGTTGTGTAGGTGTTTGAATATGATAATGATACTTTACTTTATTAGTTATATCGCAGGTCTAGTGCAAATAGTTGTTTGATTCCAACGATAAAAAAAAATATTTATGGTAAAAAAAAATTATGGATTATAATAAAATATTCATAAATTGGTAGAATTTTTAATTGCAGCTTACATAATTATTTTTCATCAATATAAAGCTTTAAAAGTATATATATATATATATATATATATATATATATATATATATATATATATATATATATATATATATATATATATATATATATATATATATATATATGGGGTTTGCTAGAACACACCCACTTTTTTATGTGGGAGTGTTTTAGCAAAGCTACACCTTTGGGTGTAATTAACCACTTTTTAGTTATTTACTTGCTAAAACACTCCCACATAAAAACTAGTGGGTGTGTTCTAGCAAATGCCTATAGGATTTGCTAGAACACACCCACTTGTTATTGTTAGAAGGTGTGTTATAGCAACATACACCTTAGGGTGTATTTAACCACTTTTTAGTTATTTACTTGCTAAAACACTCCCACATAAAAACTAGTGGGTGTGTTCTAGCAAACCCCTATATATATATCATGGATTTTATTTCTTTAAGTGTGTTGGCCAATGTACATGGGCTAGTATCCTGACTAAAGGGGGCCAACCCAAGATCAAAAGGAGGATATGTACGACAAAGTCATTTTGACCAAACAAAAAAGTTTTAGACTATTATTTTTTTTACCATATAAAATAAATTTTTCGCACGTTCTATTTAGATTTTAAAATTCAAAATATTTTAAACTGTTTTTAAGGTTTTTATAGGATGTTTATGCCGTTTGAATTTTATGCGCGAGAAATAAATATGGTGGGATTCTAATATATACCTTATCATGAAACAAAAAAAAAAATCGTGTATAAATACGTATTGGATTGGATTTTTGTAAAAAAAAAAATAGTACTGGATAGGATTTTGCTAAAAAAAAAGTAATGGATAAGATTGCACAATCAATCAAAACCAAAATGGTAATGGCATTCGAAAAAAGAAAATGTAAAAAAGGAACAAATCTTAAATAATAACAAATTAATAATAATGAAGTAAAAAATGATGAAGTAAAAAATGGTAGTTTACCAGAAAATACTAGCTAGTAATGGCTGTTGATAAATTATTTGTTGGCATTCTTTCAAAAAAAAATTATTTGTTTGTATATATTTCTAGGGTGGTATATACTAAAAAGCGGTGGCAAAATGAATTAAGTATGAAGTTGATCCCTTTAATCCAATATTTTTGCAAAATAAGTTTAAATTTTCAACCATTCAACTAATCTTGACTCATACTTTGACCAAAAAGTGCACACATGAAATGTCTCTTTTTTAAGGGTTAATATGTGTTTACCCCCTGTAATATAGGCCATTTCCGGTTTTACCCCCTGTAAAATATTTTTTTTGGATTTCGTCCTCGTAATTTGAAGATTTTTGGTTTTGGACCTTCATGAGTTTTGACAGTACAAAATCAAAGATATGGCAGGGGGTAAACCGAAATTTGCTCAAATGAACAGGGGGGTAAACCAAATTTTTTTCAAATTACAAGAGGGGTAAACCTAAATTTGCTCAAATTACAGGGGGTGAAATATTCAATGAAGGTCTAAAACCAAAATATTTTCAAATTTCAAGGATGAAATTCAAAAAAAATATTTTACAGGGGGGAAAACCGGAAATGACCTATATTACAGGGGGTAAACACATATTAACCCGTTTTTTAATCATCTTATATGGTTTAACTAACAACACTAATTTTTGTTGGAAAACTTGTTGGATGTATAAAATGAGTTATCTTCTTTCGAATACAAGAATCATGTTCAAATACCTAATTGTTTATTTAAGATGTTCGAGTCACTTATCACTTGAAATAACCACACGTCTGATAAGATTTAAATTTCAAGTTCCTAGTTTAAAGTTGTATTTAAAGCATTTTTTAAACACAAAAGACACATGATTATGTAAACTTGTCATAAGGCTAGTAAATACCGTTTCCACTCATAATGAATGATGTAACTCTTGCTAATTTTTTTTGAGATACTCCCCAGTTAACTTCTTTTCTTTTTCCTATCAGCATCCTTCAGAAAAACAAGAACTGATTCAAGTGCTGAGGAAAGCAACCATGTCAGACAGAACAATTATCCTAACCATGGTAGATGAATCATATGCAAGACCTGGATCAATGCTTGATGTTTTACTACAAAGCTTCAAATCTGGCCAAGATACTCAAAGATTTCTGAATCACTTAGTTATCATAACTATGGACCCCCAAGCTTTTGAATATTGCAGGTTGTTGCATCCCCATTGCATCCATCCCTCCACTTTTGAACCTTATTTTTCCACCAAAAGACAATCTATCACTAGCCCAGATCACAGTTTATTCAGTTGGAGGAGAAATAATGTTTTGATAGATGTCATTGAATTGGGTTACAACATAATTTTCACGGTATGGATTCTAATAAGTTTTAATCAAATAAACAATTATTTTGGCCTCAAGTTTGTAAGGCGTTGTCACTTTCAAAATTACATTTAAGGATCATAATGACTATTTAGTTGTTTGAATCAGAAGAAAATAGTTTATAAATCAACTTGAACCGCATGCGACATTTGTTTTGCTGCAGGATACAGATGTACTTTGGCTTAGAAGTCCACTGGAGAACTTTGATCCTTCGTATGAACTAAGTATTTCATGCAATTTCTCAAGTGATGGAGAAAGAGCATATTCCATGCAAGAAGGGGGGATCTTCTTCATGAAAGCAAATGAAGCATCCTTGGAATTCTTAAAGCACTGGAAATTGAGCAAGTTTTTGTATCTAAGATCAAATGCTGAAGAATCCTTGTGCACAACTATAACGCAAAATGTAGACATAGCTGAGGCGTACGGCGTTCGTGTTCATCACATAGATACAAATCAGTTTGGCGGATTCTGTCAGATAAATAATGATATGTTTGAAACAGTTTATACCATCCATGCTAACTGTTGTGATGATCTCACAAGCAAAGTTCACGACATGACGATTGTTCTAGATGATTGGATTCGCTTTAGAAAACGTGTAAAAAATGACAATGCAACAGAAAAAATGACTTTGAGGTGGCCACAGAAGTGCACAGGATGAAGATATACATAGAAGAACAAACATCTCTCGAGTTTTGACAGAGAATTCATGTTAAGAAAAACAGCTTGCAGATTTCTCTTTAGCTGTACAAGAAGATTTGACTTTTAGTTCAACTCAGTAAAATGTAAACCATGCTTTGGTGAAAAATGCTAAGCATGTGGTTTGATACTTTGTAATAGGATAGCTGGGAAAAGGAAATATTATATTTGGTATACTAAGTTTAAATAATTTTTAGTCTGGAACACTATTATTAGCATTTAGATATTAGAAGTAATGAAATCTCCCACCCAATCAATCTAGTCACAAGAGTTTAGACTTGAGGCTTTTTCAGAACAAACTGACGAGCTTACTTCCAATTTTTCAGCACAGCTACAAATCAGTTAAACTTAAGACAATGACTCAAACATGAACAAAGAAATTTGCTTCCTAATTCTTAATCCATAGCTTCAGTATTTTTTTTTACTACATGTCTAAAACTATAGTTTCTTACCATGTTCCTTCTTTTTCAGACACTTAATCCTAGCAGGAACACCCGGTCTATCACTTGTATCATTCAGTCTAGTTTTAAATTCCAATCTAATGAGGTCAAGGATTTCAGTAATGACAAAGGAGAAGACAAAGTTTCCATTAATTAGTATCGAATGATGTATGATAGAGAATGCATCTTCAGCACAAAAGGTTGAAAAAGCCAAACATGAAAAAAGACCATATATATGAAAAAGTCTGAAAAACAGTTGCAAGGTTTAATCAACACAACAATAAACAGCATTTACATTTAACAGTGTCGCCTGATGGGAAATACTCCCAAGTCCAAACAAAAGAAGAAACTAAAACCAGTGTCGTGAAAAGGCGGAATGATAGGGCTTGTTTTTGGACAACTGCTTTAGGCAAATTATGAAGGGATGCCGTCCGTGACAACACTATAGGCCACAATGGCATGATTGATTATATGGCGGTTTTTTGGTCTTTTGCCATATTCCGTCATCCGCCATCAATAACGTGGCTGTTTTTTTTGGTCTTTTCGGACAACTGCAGATTGTATGAACAAGCTATCCTCTCTCATTTGGGGATCCTCTATACAACAAGAATATTTCATCATCCTATGAAGACTCATTTTCTATTATCACATAAATTATCCTTGATATATAACTAGTACATGATCGGTAAATTCAACATCATAGGGGTTTTAACTTGATGCAAGAGGGGAGGAATAAAAAAACTGCCGTAAGACTCCAGAGAATCGAGGGCAGATCAAATTTTCAATGCACAAATAAACATATTGTATTAATATAAATATCTTTCTCAAATGAAATGTATGTTGAAAAATACAATAATTAAGTCTAAGGAATTGATTTTAGTTTCACATTATAGAACCTACATGCATACAAAGCCTCTCACAGTAAAATGTGAAAAATCATACATAATGTGGGGAATTGTGCAGTTAAAAATTTAGTACATCCTCTTCAGGTAGATCCCAGTTATCATCATCCTCTTCCTTCTTGGGTTTTGGATCATCTTGCCTGTAGTTGTTGTACTGTCCTCTTGGTGACTTCCCCCCTCCCATAGGGCGCCTGAAAATGATGCAAGACACACAGGTATTAAATTATCCATGTCAAACGACGAGAAAGGGGGGACATGTCCATGTCATGACACCCCAACTGGAGGTTTTAAATAAAGGTCCGCGACTGCAAGCTGAGCCGTGATAAATCAGTTTTCCGTGTTGCCAAAACTGCAACAAAACTGCAATTGATGCCACATTGATGGCATTTGACCGTGATTGCTCACAATATCAAGAATCATGATGAAACTGTTACTACAACCGCTGTTTAAACCTCTGATCCAAACCTATATTTAATAACCCCAACAAAATAAATTAAGCTACAATATGTACTAAAAATTAAAATGAAGAAAATTAAAAACTCTCTTCATGTCGTATATTTGGTCCCCTGGAACTACCTTCACAGTAGTTCTTGCTGTCTATCTGACCAAAAGAACACATTCACATGCAAAGCAATGTCTCAAAGTTGATGTTTCAACTTATGGTGGTAAAACTTTCATAGAATCATAACAATACCATTATCAAGGTATTACAGATGCATTTGGAAGAGCGTTTAGAGCTTATTTGGATTTATTTAAACTACCCAGTCATAAATCAAAACACTAGAAGATTCTCCTACTTCCATTTTACCTACAAACATGAGAACGATGAACCATCTTTCTCTACAACCATTTACCTAACATGATAGTGTGACACAGGTAGCAGATACACGTGAGTCGATTTTTGACAAGCACATGTGGAAAACATACGCCAGGAAAGGTTGATTCCTGAAATTGATATCAACTACCTCCCAAGATTACTAAATGTTATTTGAATAACAGTTTAGAACACCTAAATCTGACAACTTCATAAACGGTTAACACAATTCACACTCATGGTTAGTGATGTGTTGGACTTGGTTAATAGATACATCTACAAAACCCCATTATCCATGAATTTGATTATAATTAACCACAATTCTCATGTGTTCAAATCTACCTGCAGTTGGATCACTTGAAATCGTGTTTAATAATGTTCAAATTCGTGGTTATTGAAGTTCAGTCAAAGATTAATGAGCCATCCAATCTAATCTAGATATTTGTGGTGTCAATTAACCTAATACTAGCCCAAGAATACTCGAATGAAATGGTAAAAAATCTCTTTCCGTTTAACCACAGGTCTTAGGTTCAAATTTAGTTCCGAGAATGCATCAATGTTAAATCTCTCGAGTTAGAGTTTTGTCACCCATTACAGTCATATCTAGCTCGAGGGATTATTAGCGTATGCAGTTGCAACCAGAGATACCCGGTCCACACAAAAAATTAAATGAAGCACGGACACTCTTCAAATAAGTCGTGACCCGGTGTCGAACACATGTCGTGTCCGACACCGACACAATACGGGCACATATAATTACACTGAATTATATGATTTTCTTAAATTATTAACGGTGTTGGCATGTCAGTGTCGTGTCGTGTCCGGTGTCTGTGCTTCATAACCAATACTAAAACCAAACACTCAATTCTTCTTCGTGCACAGATTATCCAAAACAGTTAACAAAAACAAAAACAAAAGCAAAAAAAAACATGAAATTCACATAATAACATACCTAGGAAACCTGTTCCTACGATTACGCTTAGCAGCATCACGAACTCTCCTTTTCTTCTCATCCTGTGTATTCTCAAAAAACCTTCTTCTCTTACACTCTTGAATAATACCAGCTCTCATAACCTCTCTACGAAACCTATTAAGCAACCTCTCTTCAGGCTCATCATCTTCAACAATAACTTGAACATTATATGGTGATGCTAAGAACATTGAGTTTGATGTTGAGAAACTTGAAGACATATCTTGTGGTGGTTGTGGTGAAGAAGATGATGAAGATGATGATGTGATTGATGAAGAAGAGGTTTCATTGCGGCTTAGAACAAGTGGTATGAACTTGTTATTGCGGTTTTGGTGAGATGGGAATGGAGAGAGAAGTTGAGAGGGTGGTGGTTGTGGTGATTTTGTTCGTGGTGAAGGGAATGAGAAGAAGTTGGAGAAGGAAGTTGAGAGAGCCATTGATGATGGTGGTGAAAATAATGATAAGATTGTGGAACTTTTATTTAGATTTTATTTTATCATAATAGTTATGATAGGATAAAAAATAAATAAAAATAATATTAATGTTGTATTTTGTTTTTGGGCTGTATAAATTGATGAGTTTGTGAGTTTCTATACTTTATACACCTCCAATGACCAAACCAATTTTTCAGTCTTAATTATAACTTGATCGTATCTGTTTGAATTTTTCAGTCTTATTCAACCACACAAGTTTCAAAATAATTTTATTATTTTTGGTTTTCTTAACAAATTTTTGTGGGTATTTGTTTGAATTTACTTTTTTTTTATAGAATTATTTATCATCTATTTATCGTTAATTTATAAAAAAATATATATGGATTTGTCTAACATGTGTAATATTTTAATGTTAAAGTAACTAAAAGTAGTAACTTTTCATTGAAAAACATTGATTTATTAAAAAGTTATACATTTAATATAAAATACACAAGTTCTAAGACAAACTTACTATTTTAAATTTCTTAACATCTGCAAATTTGTACATGAAGGATGACAAATAGAGCAAATTCATACTCATTTGTTACAATTATATTAGAAACAATTTTATTTTTATTTTTGTTTAAAGTTAAACCTAAATATAATTTAAAGTTAAACCTAAATTCTTGTTGGTCTTAGTTCAAAATGATAGTATCCAAGTGCCAACAGAATGAGGTCTAGACCTTGACACCTCAATACCATCATTTAAACGAAGCCAACAAGAATTTAACCTTTTGAATGGAACAGAAGAACTTCCGGGCGAATGCTGGAGTCATGCCGATTAACAAGTTTGAATTGCCCCATCCAGAGTAAGACAATTGTTGTAGTTGGAATGTGCATTCCAACTACAACAATTGTCTTACCTTTAAATGAGGTAAATTCAAACTTGCCAAACAGTAGGACTCTAACACTCGTCCAACATTCCCATTGTTCCATTCAAAATATTAAATTATTTTTAGGTTTGGTTTAAATGACGGTATTCAAGTGTCAAAAGAATGAGTTCCATTCCTTGACACTTCAATACATTCATTTAATCCAGCCTAACAAGAATTTAATCTTTTGAAAGGAAACAATGGGAATGTCGGTCGAATGTTGGAGTCCCGCCGTTTGGCAAGCTTGAATTACCCCATTTAAAGGAAGACAATTGTTGTAGTTGGAAGGTGCATTCCCTACCTAATCACGATCTTCTGGAGGAATCAGACCGTTGATAATGTCTTCAGTTGATCTCAGCAACGTTACCCGCATATCGATCCACTAGAACATGCTGTGCTCCCAAAACATATTCTTCACGTTTTCGTCGTTCTTTAACTCTACCCAAGTGAATGATACTCTCCCCTCGTCGAGAGTCGGACGTTTATACCGAACGTATTCCACCCTCTTTGTGTCTCTAGGGTTGACTCCTTGGTTGAATTCATTCAGTTGATCCTTGAAACCTCTTAACGTTACACCAAGGCACCGAACCTTCAACCTCTGAGGTTCTCCGCCGTTGAACTCTGCATGAACGTCGATCCACCCGGCCATTGCTTCAAATCTACACAATAAGAAATTAAACAAAATCAATGAAAAACTCATTCAAACATTTCATCAAACACTTGGAGTGCAAATTATACATAAACCCTAAAAATGATAACTACAACATAAACATGCAAACATCTAAATAATTAAGCAATATAAGTCATTTGCATGTAACATTGTATCATATCTTGCAAAAAAATCAAAATTTAAACAAACCCTAAATCTAAAAAAATCTAATCTAAGTGTCAAAAATCTAACAGAATCATGTAAACATCTAAACATCATAACAATTAAGCACCATAAGTCATTTGCATGTAACATTCTATCATTTCTTACAAAAAAAAGATTAAAATTTTAGCAAAACACTAAACCTAAAAAATTCTAGATAAAGTGAAAAAATCAATCATACCAACATAATTTAAGTGAAAGCTTATTTGTTCTTGTTATTGGAGTGTTGTTTGATTTGAAGTTGAAGGAATTTTGGAGTCGGGTAATTTGAGAGAGAATTGAGAGTGTTGTTGGAAAATGACGCACAATGAGGCTCTGCTTAGGCTAAGAACAACACATAGCGTGAGTTAACTCACGCAACGTGACTTAACTCACGCAGCGCAAGTTAAGTCACGCAGGGGCAATATGGACTTTTACTTTGGGAATGAGCATAACTGTTTGGGTAAAGAGCATAATTCATGTGTGTATGTATGACCAATAAGCATGCAAAGAATAACAGAAACCCATGAAATGAACACATGGATGAGATCATTCCCCTGTAAAGAATAAGTAAACAATGGAAATAAACAGTGGAATTTATATATTTGGCTCAAATATCTCACCGGTCATGATTTGGTGAATATTGTGCTTGCCATGTGATCCTTCATTCATCATCCATTTGCACTTCTGAGAAATGCTTTCAAAAATAATTACGTAGAAGCAAAATATTTTATTTGTGGTATTTTAGTCATTCAAAGAAGATTAATAGTCTACTGACTACTCTCAAAAGAAAGCAAACATAATTTA
Organism: Medicago sativa; assembly: GCF_051527215.1. NCBI lineage: Eukaryota > Viridiplantae > Streptophyta > Magnoliopsida > Fabales > Fabaceae > Medicago > Medicago sativa. Next base: position 29,413,637 of record NC_140755.1, on the reverse strand, counting down.
ACACCACAAGTGGTGTTGGCAACATGCAATAAATTAAGTCATTATTGTTTTAGGAAAATGTTAATAACAAGACTGAATCAAATGTAAAGCAATAGAAAACATGAGATGTCTCCCATGTAGCACTCCTTTAACGCCAATAGCTTGATGCTTTGTCTCTATGGTTCTATGAGAGTTGCTGCCACTCTTTCTGATGGAATTCCTCCTGCATTGTACAACTTCAAGTATTGTCCGTTCACCATGAATTATGTTTTCGTACTTGGATCATACAATACTACAAACTTCGTAGAGTGATACTTGAGTGATCACAAAACGTCCAGAATATTTGGACTCGAACTTTCTAAGGACCAACCAGAGGCATGAGACAAACAGCATAACATGTTGACTTTCCTTAAGTTCTCTTTTTATTATCCTTTTATCATGATATTTATTTGTCCTTTACTTATATATTAATGCATTATCATATGCTCGTAACTTTTCTCTTAACTTTGCAAAAATAACCCTATTTGCCATTTACTCTACACATCTTGCGTCGCAATATAACACTCGATGTTTTTCATTAACACACCTCGAAGTGATCACTGATGTCACCAAGTTTATCCATGATGTCTGTGCTAGAGCTTTTAAGAATATTATTGAACAAGTGCATTACAAAAGGTTGTGAAGGAGCAAGAGTTATATCTTGCAAATGGTTACAAGACTACAAATATTGCTACTCACACTCAATAACAAATGGTGTATGTTTCTCAAGTTGATATTCTGTAATAAAAACATAAAATTAGCATCAAAATTCAGTGTCGGCTGTAACAGCCCATTTTTTGCTAGAATTATTTTAATTAATTTTTATGCATGTTTATATGTACTTTTATGTGATTATTTGTCTTTGCGTGTATTTTGGTTGGGATTAGTGGATTTTGGCTTTAGAAGGGTATTTTAGTCAATTTGGACTTAAGGGTATTTTGGTCATTTTGTAAGCAGGGGTAGATTAGTAATTTCACTATGAGGATTTTTTTAGTGTTTTGGAGGCAATAAATATTTTTACTAAGTTACTAGTGAGTTGGGGTAATTAAATAAGAAACGGTAACTATTCGTTATTTCTTTTTTTTGAACAAGACTATTCATTATTTCTATCCGTTAAGTGAGTAGAAACTTGGTGAATTAGTTGGTGTGAACTTTGAGCTCATTAAGACAATTGAGGGTTGAGCCCATTTATGAGGAGCCTATATAAACTCTAGTCTTAAGAGAAACTAGGTCATTTTTAGACTCATTCACACATTGCAAAACATTTTGGAGGAAGAGGTAGAAAAAGAAAGTGAGGCAACAAGGGTTAGAAGAAGATCTAGAGAGGGAAAGCTTGGATTGGAGCTTTGGAGCAAAAGTGAGGCTAGGATTCTAATTCTTGAAGGTTTAAGGTAAGGGGGGATAGTGCTCTTTCATGAATAAGCCATAATCTAGTTTTCTACTTAATTGAATAAGTGCTTATTTGTGAGTAGTGATTATTTTTGTGAATTTTAATGTCAAATTTGTGTCCCTCCTTTGATGATAAGTTTGGGTATGCTAAATTGATGTTAAACTTGTTGTTGTTGTTGTTGTTGTTGATTCTGCATGATTAAAGTGTGTTGATAAGTTACTTTGTTGATTTTTTCTTAATTGAGCGAAAATGAATTTGTTGTTATTTGTTGATGAAATTGTAGAATTATACCTTGAATAATGCTGTGATATGATAGTGATGGTGAATTATGCTATGGGTATTAGAGATTTCATGAGTTTGTTCATGATTGGTGTGTTGTTGTTGTTGTTGTTGTAGTGTTGTTGAGTTTTGGTGAAAATGGTGAAACAAGTTGAATTGTGGTGTAGATGATTTTTAATGAATGAAATAAGCTGATCATGATGAGTTATGGTATAATGATTTTCTGTTTTTGGTTGTTGTTTGGTGATGAGGAATCGTTTGAGAGAAAATTTGGATTTTGAGTAAAAGTGATTTTAAGTGTTTTTTTTAGAAAATAACTGATTATAGGATAAGCTGTTTTGGGGATGTAAAAATATGATTTCTCAGTAAAATATGATAGGATTAATTGAGTAGAACGCGTAGGCGAAAACGAAATTGAAATCGGGTTAACGATCGAGATTTTACGGACAAAACGGTGAACCGGAAAATCCGAGACTGCACTGAGCTGCAGCTCCAGGCGTATGGTTGCTGGCTGCTCACGCTTGAGCGTAGCACACCTGCGCCTAGGCGCAGCCAGGCAGCCCCTTCAGGGCAACATGTTTGTTGTTCCTTGAGTGGTCGCTTCTGGACTAAATCCGAGCTTCCGAAACTAATTCCTTTGATGTTTTCCACTATTTCTATGCTTCCTAAACCTTTGGAAACATCAAATGAATTAGATTGAACTTGGCTTCTTGGATTAAATCATATTTTTTGTGGATTGTTTAAGAATGTCTCAAAACGCGCAATTTTCCCAAAACTCATTTTCTCAAGGTGATAGGGTGGGACTAAGTTTGTTTACTCTAGTTATGATTTGTAAAAATGTTTTGAATGGGAATCATGAACTTTAACTTGATTTTGCTTTGAAGACTTTGGTTCTTTGTGAAACTGTAAAACGAGTCGAACTTTGTGAAACTTTGAAAATTGGTATTGGCCTATGAAACGTATGTGTATATGCTACTGCACTCATATGTGATTTATGTATATACTAAGTTGAGGCGTTTGAACTTGTTTACTTTGGTTTTGGAGAATTTGTCGGAAAATGCTAGTTTTCATAAACTTAGCCGAACTTCATCAAACTAATATTTTATGGTCGAATAACTCTTAGGAGACTTTGAATTCATGTTAGTAAGATTTAATGTGAATGAATTGTTAAGGATTGGATGTTTAAATTGTTAGATGTCGAGATGTGGTTAAATATCTGTTATTATGTGAAATGTAAACGTGGAACCTTGATGTTTTCCTTAAGCTGATTGTTGTTGATGATGATTCTTTGGTGACTTTAATTTGATGATTTGATGACGACCCTCGTTGAATATAACTTGTGAATTATGAGGTGAATGTGTTTGTTTTTGGTGATGACTATTTGATGAATGATTGGTGTTAAACATGTTTATGTTTTGATGTTGATTATGATGATAATGAATTATGTTGTTTAATTATTACATGCAAATGATGGTGATATTGATGCTGAATGCATGTATGCAAAATGAAGGTGATTTAGGGTATTATATCCAATAAAGGTGAAAATGATGGTGAATTTGTTGTTAAACATGTGCATAGTGTGTCATATGTTCATCCATCATAAGTCTTATGATATTTACATCCAATGAAGGTGATTTAGGATGTTTACATCCAATGAAGGTGATTAGAATACTTTGTATTCAACGATGATGTTTATGATACATTTGTATCTAAGGTGACGACCTTGAGGTGACCGGTACCACATGCATATAGAGTCGTGTCTAAGCGAATTACATACCTTTGGTGAAGTTGTTAAATGCATCATATTTGATCATGTGCTTGGTGAACCTTGGTGATTTAGGTGCATTGGTGAACTTGGTGATTTTAATTGATGATGCTTATTTTGGCGAAAATAATAAAGTGTGAATTATATGTATGTGATTGAGTGATCTTTTTGGTGACGATAATTTCTTTGCCTATACTTTGAAATGATGAATTGCATTTGTTGAGTTGATTAGGCAAGACGTTATGTGATTTATATGATTGATGTTGTTTGTTATACCCTAATTTTGGACCTAAAAATACTTGTTCAATTCTTCTTTTCTTGCATTATAAGTCATTTGAACAGTCTCTGATCAATTACATCTTTCTTTGCGTTTTATTTCAACATTACTTGCAAAATTCACATAAAAGGGCATTTTAGTCATTTCCTATGTTAAAATTTCTTTCAATCTTTTAAAAATTGTTTGAGTCCTTTCAATTGGTTAGAATAAGCCCTTATTTCAATTCTATGTCAAAATCCATTTCAAAAATTGCATTTGAAGTCATTATGAGTCAGTTTTGCCCCTAGGGGCATTTTAGTCTTTTCATGTGTCAAAACTCTGTTTGAACTCTTAAAATTGTCTCTGAGTCTTTTAATGTTGATTGTATAAGTTCTTGCTTTAATTTCCTGTTAAAAATCCATTTTTAAATTGCATCTGAGTCATTTTTAGTCGTTTAGTCCCCAGGGGCATTTTGGTTATTTCACACAAAATTTCGGCAGAGAGAGGTTACTTTAAAGTACCTCATTTAGGTAATTGGTTCATTTTAGTCCGTTTTGTCAATTTTAACTGTTTCACTTTACGTTATTTTCCATTTTTGCCAATTTTAATTCAATTTTATTTTTATTTCACTTTAGTCCTCAAAGTCTTCAAATTTACACTTTTGGTCCTCCAAGTCAAACCCTTTTTTTTTTTAGTCCTTTTTTTGGTCAATTGTACTTTAATCCCCAAGGTTTCAAATATTGCAAAATGGTCCTGATCTTCGTCCAGTTTTTTAGTTTTTTTTATTTTTTTTCACAGAAAGGTCCTTGTAGTTTTTAATTTTGCAAAAAGGTCCTTTTGTCAAAAGTCCAGCAAGGCCGAGCCATTTCAAGTCCAAATCCAGGTGTCAAGTTTCTATTGGTCCAGTAGTACAGTTGGCAGCCTATAAAAGGCCCCAATCATTGCCATGCCACTCAGAATCACACAACTCAGCAAAAATCATCACAAACAAAAACAGATTCTCTCTCTTCTCCAAAAACAGATCAAAATCGTAACCGTTTTCCCAAATTCTCCAAGAACACGAAGAACACAATGAAGAACCCTAATTTTCCAGAACAAAGAATTGAATCAAATTGAAGCTAATTCACTGCAATTCTCAGAGATTCACATTCGAATCTTCATCATCGAATTGGTAGAACTGCAATTCAAGCACAAATCCGAAGAAATTGTGCGATCACAGTTCGAAGAAGAGAGAAGAAGGGAAATTGAAGCAAAATCAAACCAGTTCAAAGAAGAAGAAGATCAAGAACCGATTTATTTTCGGTTTCGAAGCTTACCAGAAGAAGCAAAAGCTCACTCAAGGATCTTTCGTTCGAATCTCCAAACAAATCCAGGTATATTCAAAAAAACCTTCTCGTTTTACTCATAATCATCATCGAAGGTTTGAAATCGAAGATAAACGGTGAATCGAAATGAAGATCCTGAAAAGCTTTTGAAAAATTTCAAAGTCGAAACCCTAATTGCAAAAATCATGAAGATTCACCGTTTATGTTCCAAATCAGAGTGTATAATCATCATCAGTGAAGAAAATAGGACGAATTAGGGTTTTGTTTCAAGAAATTTCGAAAAGAAAGTTGAAAACCTAAAAACCGTAAAGGTTCAAAATCAAACCTGTGCAAATCAGTATAGATCGAAACGTTTTGAACATTCTTCTTCAAAAAACATGTAGATCGAAACGTTTCAAACTCTTTTTCTTCAAAAAATGTCAAGATCGAACGGTTTGAACAACTTTCTTCAGAAAATAGCAAGATCGAAGTGTTTTGTGTTCGTTTTATGTTGATTTATGGATTGATTCATAGTTTACGGTTTGAAAACCATGAGATAATGTGTGAAAACCATGAGAGAAGACGAGAGAGAACGAGAGAGTCTGAAGAGAAGAAAGAGAAACCTAGGTTTAGAATGAAAATGGACCGGTCTTCACGTTTTTATAAGAGCATGAACCAGACCGGCTCACCTGAACCAGTCTGGTTCACCTCCAGACCGGTCTCTCTTTCGTTTTTCACCGTTAGATGCAAGCAGTGATGATGTGGACGGTGTGGATGTATTGTTATTGTGGTCTTGATGTGCCTTATTGTGTGCCTTGCGTCCCTGGCCTTTAGATTTAGGGTTTCTTAGGAGTTGGATCAATCCAACGCCTCTGAGGCTGTTGGAGGATCCAAGATCCATCAAGAACTTTGGGCCTGGGTCTCTTTTTACTGGATTCTTCGTTTTTGCTTACTTCTTGCTATGTGCACCACTGGATCTTGTTTTTTTCGCCCCTTGTTCATTCAAAATTTCTTAAAAAAATTCCAAATAAATTTCCATGAGTTCTTGATAACTTTCTTGATGTTTTTATAACATTTGTGCATAATAAAATTTGATAAAAAAATATGTGTAGCTTTTTTTACTATTCTTGTTAAAATTGGTGATTTTCTTGCACATACTGAGTCTAAAAGTCCTTTAAAAATTCCTTAAAAAATTCTAAAAAAATTCATGTATGTTTCTTGTTATTTTTGTGACTTTTCTATGCATTTTGTTTACTGGAAAATTTTGTTGAAAAATATCATCACATTTTCTTGCATTATTTCTTGATTTCATGTGAAAAATCTTATGGAAATTGTCTAATTCCATTTCAAGCTCTTGATGATTGTTTATGGTACATGTTGTTTGAAGTTTGTGAGCTTGTTGTTACTGTTTGTGTTTGGTATTGCTGCATGAGTGTGAATCTTGATTAGTTACTTAGTTTACAAGTTACTTGTGTAGATAAATAATGCAAAGATGCATAAGTTTGCTTTAAAGATGTCAAGTTAACCATGTTGCCTTAATTCCCATTCTAAAGCCTGATTCTAAACCTCTAAAAATGTGTTGGAATGTGAGAATTATAGGTCATATGGCTCTTGCATTTTATGAGTAAATTTTAGTCATGTTTTGCACTCATTTTGCCTTTATTTTGGGCCGTTTTCTATGCTTTGTGTTATAGTATTCTTCTTGCTTTATTTCTTTTGATATTACCATGTGTCACTAACCATTTCATTTCGTGTCTCATACATTTCATAAGTATTCCCGTTTCATCCCATATTCATCTCTATTCTTCTTGCAATTTAATTTGTACCAAGGCTTAGAATGTAAAAACTTAGGAGCTTTTGTAATATTTTACTTTATGCCTTTAAATTTCTCGCAAGACCATAGAATGTATCTAGGGCATGATGTAATAAGGACAATGGGCTCTAATAATGTACACCGACACAAGCACCGACACATGCACACACATCACTTTAGGTATATGGCTAGAATATGCATGTTTAGATGTATGTTTAGGATTGTATGTCTAGATGAATGCTTAGGATTTATGCTTAGAAAAATCAATTTTCCAAAAACTTGAACAAACTTCACTCAAACATTTTTCTTAATAAACCTTGGGATCCAAAATCCCATTGTATTTTCCCTTTTGTTTTCTTAATCAAAATTTCAATAAATCTTAATCATACTTAGACCTTTTTTGCAATTGACTAATTCCACCTCACTCTTTTCATAATCCCATGCCCTTGAGGCCTCTTTTCCCATTCTTCAAAACTCCAATTTTCAAACTTAAAATCAACCAACAAAAACAAAAACATTTTTGGAAGAGAACTACGGTGGATTTGATCCCTTAAACGGGTACGTAGGCAAGGAACAAAATTCCTTCAATTCAAATAAAATAAAACTTCAAACACATTCTTCTCCCTCCAATTCTTCACTTAGTAAACTCTTAGGTGCAAATAATACTTTCAAATAGCATTTAAAAATAAAGCGCGCGCGTAGAAATTAAAGACGGTTCCTATAGGATACTATAGTCGTTATGGGTGCCTAACACCTTCCCGTAGCGAAAACAACTCCCGGACCTCGATTCTCAAGGGTTTTGCTTACTTTTTCCCTTCCCAAGAAAAAATAAGATATCACCGGTTAAAAAGGTTCAAACGTAATCAATGTTTGACACCCGAAAACCAAGATAAAACATTGTTAAGTGATGAGCTTGTGTTGATGACTTGATTAAAAATGAATATGCTTGCTATGCCATAATAGAAGTGTGATAACATGATGGAATGGAGGATAATATGCATGTGGAGTTAGTATTCTAGGAATGTCGGGTATGTATATTTGCTACGCATGAATCCTTGAATGCTTATGTTTGATTATGCTTATTATGAATTATGGACTAACCCCCAGTGGTCGTTCGGTTGACTGCCTTCCTTATCCGTATGGATGGGTAGACGGTGTGCAAGAATAGTTGTTTTGCTTTGATTTGGTGAGTAGCTTAAGGATAGCTTGGATGCTACCTCGTTTATCGCTTTTGGTGTCTTAGACTTTAGGGCTTTGATTAGGGGTCGGTCTTTAATGTCTATCTTTACTTTGTCTGTTGGAGATTTTGAGACTGTATTGATGATGATATGGGTTGTATGATGGCATGGCTACTTGGTGACTTGTTTTATTTTTTATGACTGTTGAGATGTTTTATTAAACACAGTTGTGATGTTGTTTTTATTCCGCTGTGATGTTTTGAGAAAATTGTTATTTATGTATGCTTGGTGATTTATTGAAGAAATAACATCTAAATTCTTGATATGTCATATCATTAGCGTAATTTATCACTTTGAGAGTTTAGGATGTTACATTGGCCATCGAAACCAACACTAATAGCGTCCACTTAGAGTCGACCTAACGCATTCTACATCAATTTATAATTTTCATTTATTTTTAAAATAATTTAGAGTCGGCCCAGCCGCGGCTAAAGGTTAAGGGACCCACATATGACTTTTTAGAGCATATTTAGAATCGGCCTGTCCGACTCTATTGTTTTTATTTGATAAAAATTTAATTTTATAAAATTATTACCTCTTTTTCTCAAATAAACCCAAAGATAATTTTTGATCAGAAGATATTGTTGGACCGTATTTTATCTTATGTACATTCGACAGGTAAAAGGAGGTTCAAAGCTGCAAAATTATCTAAGTCCACAATTAGAGGTTGTTGGGTTCGACTGACATTGAGGTCGTCCGACAGAAGCCACGATTATACAGGAAGTTAATTTCGTGAAGAGGTTGGTTTCAAACGTCCAGGACGTGGGAGGCAGCCAATTTTTGGTCGAGGAAGTGCATTGCTGAGTAGTTTAGTTTTGGCAGTTATTTCTTCGATGTATAAATAATAGTTTTTCATAAGAAAAACGGGTCGCAAATCATTTATAGAATTCTAGCACTCGAAGTACCAACATATAGATAAAAGAGTCACATAATGTATGTAACTTGATTTGTCGAACCACCTTTACATTTGAATGCAATGCAATTTACATTTCTTTATGTTTCTGCGTTTAAGCTTTTAAGTCTTTTTACTTGCATTTTTTTCTTTACTTCTTTCTTTCGAAAGACATTACTTTCATACAAAAAACCGTTTTATTCGTCTTGTTGAATTCTGCTCTTTACCCAAACGGTTCTGCTCATTCCGAAAGTAAAAGTCCAAAATGCCCCTACACAACTTAACATGCGTTGCGTGAGTTAACATGCTCTAGTTAGAAAATAAACGCAACTTAAGGCACGCTGCGTGACTTAAGTCACGTTGCGTGCTGTTATTAGCCCAGGCAGAACCTCATTCTGCCTCATTTTCTAACACAACACACTCAAATCTCAATTCTCTCTCAAATTACCCAACTCCAAAATTCCTTCAACTTCAAATCAAACAACACTACAACAACAAGAACAAGTAAACTTTCACTTAAATTATGTTGGTATGATAGATTTTTTTTTGTTAATCTAGAATTTGTTAGGTTTATTGTTTTGTTAAAATTTTAATTTTTTTTGCAAGAAATGATAGAATGCTACATGCAAATGACTTATAGTGCTTAATTGTTATGATGTTTAGATGTTTGCATGATTATGTTAGATTTTTTTACACTTAGATTAGATTTTTTTAGATTTAGGGTTTGTTTAATTTTTTTTTTTTGCAATATATGATACAATGTTATATGCAAATGAGTAATATTGCTTAATTATTTAGATCTTTGCATGTTTATGTTGTAGTTATTATTTTAAGGGTTTATGTATAATTTGCACTCCAAGTGTTTGATGAAATGTTTGAATGAGTTTTTCATTGATTGTGTTTAATTTGTAATTGTGTAGATTTGAAGCAATGGTCGGGTGGATCGACGTTCATGCATAATTCAATGGCGGAGAACCTCAGAGGTTGAAAGTTCGGTGCCTTGATGTAACGTTAAGAGGTCTCAATGATCAACTGAATGAATTCAACCAAGCACTCAACCCCAGAGACACAAGGAGGGTGCAAAATGTTTGGTATAAACGTCCAAAGCTCGATGAGGGGAGAGTATCATTCACTTGGGTGGAGTTAAAGAACGGCGAAAACGTGACGAGCATGTTTTGGAAGCACACCAAGTTCCAGTGGTACAATATGCGGGTGACGTTGCTGAGATCAACTGAAGATATCATTAAGAGCTTGATTCCGCCAGAAGATCGTCATTAGTTAGGGTAAGGTGCATTCCAACTACAACATTTGTCTTACCTCTGAAATGGGGTAATTCAAACTTGCCAAACGGCGAGGACTCAAGCATTTCGCTCGACATTCATGTTTTTCCTTTGAAAAGATTAAATTCTTGTTAGGCTGGTTTAGATGAAGGTATTAGGTGTCAAGGAATGGACCTCATTTCGGTGGCACTTGAATACCTTAATCTAAATCAAGCCTAACAAAAATTTATTCTTTTCAAAGGAAAGCATGAATGTCGAGCGATATGCTTGAGTCCTGTTGTTTGGCGAGTTTGAATTTACCCCATTTCAGAGGTAAGACAGTTGTTGTAGTTGGAATGCACATTCCGACTACAACAATTGTCTTACACTGGATGGGGCAATTCAAACTTGTTAATCGGCATGACTCCACCATTCGATGAGCATCTTGAACGATGGTATTCAAGTGTCAAGGAATGGACCTCATTTCGTTGGCACTTGAATACCATCGTTCGAGATGCTGATCGTATGCTGGAGTCCTGCGGCTTAGCAAGTTTGAATTTGCCCCATTCAGTGGTAAGATAATTGTTGCAGTTGGAAGGTACATTCCAGAATGTAATGTAATTGTTGACATACATGTCGTTTATGTAATGTAACGAAACCTCTATCACAATATTTATTCGAATTCACGATATCGCAATATTTATTCGAATTCACGCTATCGCAATATTTATTCGAATTCATGCTATCGCAATATTTATTTGAATTCACGCTATCACACTTTTTATTCGAATTCACGCTATCGTACTTTTTATTCGAATTCACGCTATCGCACTTTTATTCGAATTCTAGCTATCACACTTTTTATTCGAATTCACGCTATCGCAATATTTATTCAAATTCACGCTGAATTTATTCTAATTCATTTATTTAGTCTTATTCGAATTTATTATCTTATTAGAATTTATTAATTCAATACGCAATCGTCAAATAAATGCAACAATTAACAAAAATAAAGAAACAAAAATAATAGATATAAAATATCATTTTATTAATATAATTCTTATTACATTTACAATGGGGTAAAACTAAATCTGCGAAAAAATAAAAACCACCAGAAAACCTATCTTTCTAGGGTAAAACTAAAAATAAACCACAAGAAAACCAACCTTCCTAGGGTAAAACTAAAAGTAAACCACAAGAAAACCAACATTCCTGGGGTAAAACTAAATCTGCACATTTAGTTTTACCCAATGTGGTTCTTTTCCCAAGAAAGCTGCTCACTACTTATCTTTTCCCCAACATTCCCACTACTTATCATTCTTTCTCTTTTTACACCAAAATAAAGAAGGAAAAAAAGAAGGAAAGGAAGAAGATTCATAGGGGGAGAGAGTGAGAATGGGAGATGGTGTGAGGAAATGAGGAAGTTTAGAGGTGTATTTATAGGGGGAGACTGTAACATAGGTTATATCTACCATAAATAGGGTCAAAAAACGTGTAAAAACTTAACAAAAACGTGTAAAATCAATTAAAATACATTGAAAAAAGTCAAAAAAAACGTGTTCTTGAGTCCAGGATTAACACTAGCGTGAGTTAACTCACGCCCAGTAATAACACTAACGTGAGTTAACTCACGCTAGTGTTAATCATGGACTCAAGAACACGTTTTTTTGACTTTGTTCAATGTATTTTAACTTTATAGGTAGTGTATATTAACTTCATTCTAAATTATTTTGGTTACATTAATCTAAATTATTTTCTTAACTTTATTCTAAATTATTTTATTAACAATATTCTGAAATTATTTTGTTAACATTATTCTAAATTATTGATTCGATATTATTCTTTAAATAAATACAAATATAAATAAAAGTAAATGAACTAAATTAATATTTATTCATTAAATTTAAATACAACATTAGAAAATAAAAGCAAATATAAAATAAAAAGGTATGAACAAAATTGAGGCATATAACAACATCTTATTTCATTGATAATTCATTCATTACAATTATTCATACAATAATTTTGAACTAATTCACTAAATCTACTTATTTTATCCTTTTTGGTGTAAAAAGTAATCAATCTTCGTGGGGTAAAATAGTGAGCAGCCTTCTTGGGGAAAGTACATCATCAACCCTTGGGCTAAATCTAAATCTGGTTTTTTTTTTTTTTACCACAAGAAGTTCTTTTTACCCACGGTAAAAAGTTTCTGCGATTAAAAAAGCAGATTTAAAATTATACCAAGGGTCGATCACTTCCCCAAGTCGGCTACTCACTATATTACCCCGACGGATTTTGATCACTTTTTACCCCCAAAGAGAATATTGAAAAAAAAAACAAAGAAAGAAGAGAATTAGAGGGAGAGAGTGGGAGGAGATAATGTGAGGAATATGGGAAGTATGTGAGGATATTTATAGGTAGAAATGGGAACCTAGGTTGTATCTAACTTAAATGTGGTAAAAAAAAAAGTGTGAAAGTGGTAAAAAACGTGTTTCTTTAATGTTGAAAAGCTGACCAAAGTTGGAAAAACGTTTGTTCTTCACCGGCCAACTAGCGTGAGTTAACTTACGCTAGTGCTAAGTGGTGCATGACTTAAGTCACGTTCATATTACACTAACGCATGTTAAGTTGCGTAGGGGCATTTAAGACTTTTACTTTGGGAATGAGCAGAACCATTTGGGTAAAGAGCAGAATTCCGTCTTGTTCATAAAGTAACCTATGAATATGATGAACACATGTATTTTTTGGAAAAAGATTGCACAACATGTCATAGGATTTCTGGTTTGATCCTGCTTGTAATAATCAAAAATAGCTATGTTGTTTGCCAAAAACACTGATAAACAGATATAGAGTCGGCTTAGCCGAAGCTAATATTTTTCTAATAAAAATTTAATTTATATATAAATTATTAGAAATCTTTTTTTATTCAAGTCAACAAAAATATTACCCTAAATTTTTTTCCACATGTTTTCCCCTCTCTTGACTCAGTAAAAAAATCCGAAAATCTTTTCCCTTTTTTTCTTTTCTTTCACACTTACTAATAAAATTAAATCACTTACCAAAAAATCTCCACCACTCATCTAAAAACCCTATCTCTCACTTTTCATCAGACTCATCTCCCTTTCCTTCCTATAATCACTTTTCACGCTCCTTCTAGATTAACACTCCTTCCAAATTGATGATAGGATCCTTTTCATGGCATTTTCCAAAGGTTATTCAATTTTTAAGAATGAGCATAGAGTGTTCTTTACCGGGCACTGTTTTATGATTTTATTTATTTATTTACGTCGATAGTCATGTATATTATTTCTTATATCAAATTTGTTTTCCTCACTTGCTTTTGAATTTACATAATACACATGTTACTTTTTATTTTTAGCTTCGAATTATTTTTTGAAGGCTATACTACTAGTAAAGAAGATAATGCTTATTTCATTGATTATTTAGGTCGAAAGAATAGTCTTCACATATATATTTGTAAATTAATTAATTGTAGAATTGTTTTTGTAAACAATTTAATCGAAAGATCGAATTATTATATGAAATTAGAACACACTTACTTGGAAACCATGATCACTGAACTCACCGAGATTTGAGACAAAGTCTTCCTTTGCCTTTCACATGCTCCAAACTTAGAGTTTTCAATGGGGCAAACCGCTAATGAGCAGAATAGTTAGAGTGATGGCAAAGGGGACCTAGCCTCTCTATTTATAACCGTGCAACCCTAGGCACCACCCATCATGGGCCTAGTGTTTGGGCCTACACTATGTTTCTACACAAATCAGATTAAGTGCCCAAAAGCCCATTATTAATTGATCACTTTTATTAGGGCCTAAGCATCATCAAATGGATCACAATATCAGTCCGTTTTTATTAAAACCAAAACCAACAATTGATTGTAGCCCACAAAATATTAGAAGAAATTCTAACATTCTCCCACTTGGGTAAAATCAATTGTGTATTTTAAAAATAAAATAAAAAATAAAAATTTAAAAATAATTTTTGAAAACGACTCTCGGACTGATAACAAACTTCCTAATGTGGCCACTACATGATCCCATGATGCAACACTTAATAAAGACTCCGTCCAACTAAGAACTGAATGATATCGAATCATGGCGGTAGTTATATCCTTAATTGATACAACACCTTCCATGGTTACAAATATCACCAATTCCGTCGACTAGTCATCTGTGTAGAGTGTAGCAAGAAATGATATGTCAACGTGATCATCGACCATACTATCATTTTCATTGTCGGTCCTCAATTTCTCTCAATGCCTTAAAGCCAGAGAAATTATGTGATTTCTCTCAAATGCTTAAGGCCAAAGAAATTATGTGATTTCTCTCAAATGCCTTAAAGCCAAAGAAATTATGTGATTTCTCTCAAATGCCTTAAAGCCAGAGAAATTATGTAAAGCCAGAGAAATTATGTGGTCCACGGAAAACCACATTGCCTCAGCTCCAAAATAGTGTCAATCACCGGCATAGTGATCCCAACGACACTGAGCTCTAATTTTCACACATAATACATCAGCTCCAAAATAATGTTAACAGCCGGCATAAAGATCCTGTCAACATTGAGCTCAAATTTTTCACATGTAATGTCTCAGCTCCAAAATAGTGTCGATCACCGGCATAGTGATCCCTTCAACACTGAGCTATAATTTTTCACATTTGATATTTGATATATACAAGAATTCATCTCATCATCAATAATTAAATTGAATGGAAATTCACATCAATATATCAAAAAAAACAAGTGAAAGAAAAATTCATCATCAAAAATTAATAATATTCACATTAATTGCATCAAAAGAATTCACAATATTCATGTTATTCAAAATGACTCTTGAAAACAATGAACCTAAGTCATTTGGTTAAAAGAACAATTAATGTCAAGGTTAGGAAGCCAATGAATGTAATAAATGATTCATTACCATAAATTATAGGAGTTGGGAGCCACTAATTTCATTTTCGACAATTTCAAAGGGTTCAAAAATGCTATGTGTAACCTTTGGTTTTAGTAAATTTGCTTCTAATGCAATTCACACAAGTACCTGGATCATCAAACTTTAAGAAAGGTAGAATATTTACTTTGATTAATTTCTCAGCCCTTTCCCCAATAAATATGATCCAAGTGCTTATGTCATAAAGTAAAGAATGTCTTCATCAACATTAGACCTTATAGCAACAAAAGTTTTGACAATGAAAGATGAAGCAAGGTTATGTGAAGTCAAAGACAACTTAAATAAACGATCAACAAAAGATCCAAGGAGTCATGAACCATCTACTAGAGACAATTTATATAGATGAATAAAGGATGGAGCAAGGTTATGTGAGTTTAAACTCAAACTTAGTTTTCTACCTCCAAGAGTAAAACTAAAACAAAGTTGCTCCATCAAGAAAACACAAATAGGATTCATCCTAAATGAAGGTTACGTGAAAGATATTTTTCAAAACAAGTTAAAAACTAGAAAACAAGTTAAAAAAAAAAACTAGAATGTTAAATTATGGTGACATCTCCCACTGACTTCACAATTACTCCTAGATCATATTAATCTGAAATTAAGTTGACATCTCCCACTGACTTCACAGTTACTCCTAAATTACAACATTGTTACGTCCAATAACTTTTCATTAGACACATGGAGACCATTATGGTCAGATACTTTAACTTGTGAGTCATCTCCCACTTACCAAAAGGTTAATTCAGTTCAGACATGTTCTCCTAGAGATAACTCCAAATCTTACTTCCATTTCTTACGGTTTGACTCGTTTAAGATCTCGATGGAAGCAAAACAACCATTCATTGATAAGGAAAAAAAATGAATGAATTAAAATATGTCATAATACAAGATATAGCTTAAAATAAACAAGCTATTATAACGAGGCCAATATAATTGTACAATCACCTTTGGGCAGAATGCACAAACTAAGGTCGAAACCCAAGCCAAAACCTCAAATGAGTTAATCAATGAGGATACATTGAACTTGGGAAATTGTCACCTTTGGGCAGACAAATTCTTTAGTTCAACATATACTCCAATAACTCCATCTTATATAAGTTAATCAATGAGCATGCATAATAAAAGCATAACAATTATCCTTTGAGGAAATATATGAGACAAAACATGAATGCGTCAAAATATATTATTTGACAAGATATAGCTCGAAATAAACAAGCTATCACATTGAGGCCAATATATTTGTACAATCACCTTTGGGCAGAATGTACAAACTAAGGTTATAACCCTAGTCAAAACCTCAGGTAAGTTAATCAATGAGCATGTATTGAATTCAGAAATTTGTCACCTTTGGGCAGGCAAATTCCTTAGTTCAAAACATTCTCCAATAACTTAGCCCAAATAAATTTTTAATTGTAAAATGCAATAACCACCTTTGGGCAGGAAACTACATGTTACGATTAAAAACATTCCTCAAGCTACAAAAAGAAATTTCATCAGTCAATCAATAGAGGCAGTCCCACTTTGGTGGTAACGACCTATATCAACGCAAGAAATTCTTTTTGCATAGGAATCAACAACTCTTGTCAAAATACGACACAGAAAAAATATGCATTATTTAAATGCATCTAAACTGGTCAATATCGTTTCAATTTGCATTCGTCATAATTTTGTTTGATACAATGCGGTAGAAAAGTACGTTGAAAGCACATAAAAGAAAATCAACATATAATCATGTGCTATATTTTGGAAGAGTACTATTACCGCTAAACTCATAATCTCATTAACAAGTAATGATTTAAATCAATTACCGACGCAGCGGAAATATATGAGACTTGAATTTCACCACCATTGATGATAAAAGACAAAAGAGTCACAAAATTATTTAAGAAAAGACTATAATATCCTCAATGTAAGTCTTCATAATAATAAAAAATTATTCATCAACAAATGATATTTGTTTCTCATTTATAGGTAATTGACATGTAAGATTCTCCCACTTGATAAAGAATGATAGTTGGATTATCAATCCAATATTTTTAAAATGTTTAAACAAATATTCAACTATATTCTCTATCACACAATGGTCATGTCAATTAATATTACACCAATAGGATATGTCCATCCCTTATATAATAAGAGAACACGTGTAATCAAATTCAATAAAAAGAATTTAAATTAATTAAACCATGGCTAACCTCAAAAGGTGTAATCAATTGTCCTTGAATGTAGAACCATTAAGCTTCGACAACTTAGCGAAGATTTCGAAGAATTTGACATATTATCGCCTCAATTGGTTCATAATTCAACAACAAACCAATATAGCAAAAGAAAGACTCTAATAATAGATCAATACAATACAAGGATAATAGTTTTCAATTGCCTTCAGAATTGCTCAAAAATTATCTTTTATGATATTCCGCAAGTGAGCGTACAAATAAGAACAAGGCAATATAGAATTTATACAATAACTATAAATTCATATACAAAAATATTTGGTGCTATGATTGATAAAATTGAGTCTAAAGTAATTTCACAATTACAACACTTTAATAGAATAATTCACTTCTATAAAAGAGATTTTCACGTATAATATTTTAGACTCAAATTCTATAAGATTCACTTCTATATATGAGTTCAAATTCTATAAGATTCTCATATTTAATTGACACCAAATATTTACACATTTCACAGAATAAAATTTATTCCCATAAATAAAAAATATATGTTTGGAAATTAATCCCAATCAAATTACTTAAATTTCAAAACAAATCAATCCATCAAAATCAAATCAAATCCTTTTGAAAATGTAAAATTTGATCCATAAAATATTAATCATGGTGTTTCCTTCCGGATTTGAGATACAATAAAATTATGCATGATGGAATATTCATATAAGAATCATGCCAATATTTATTCACATTAGAAGCACATGCACAATGAATCACAACATGTGAAATTTGTTTCAAAAACCACAAACCTTATGGCAACAGAACCAAATATAACATCAATTTTTAGTGACAAAAACAACATAAAAAGGAGTAGCACAAAAATACATGGTCTTAATTTGAACATGACTACTCAAAATCGTCTCTGGATCCACACATGCAACTTCAATCTATGCATAAACCAAATCTCAAATCCACTCAAATAATAGAATAGAAACTATAGTCATATATAAAGGAAACTATCCATAAACTTAACAGAAGAAGGAGCCACACAAAAGTGGATCAATTTACCAATTTCACATGTATTAATACATCTTTGACACATATAATAATAATTGAGCAAACAATTATTAAACTCAAACCATCTTTCATATTGATCAAGAAAATTTTCCAAAATTCCACAAAGAAAACAATCAAACTCTTGTTCAAGTAATTTCATTTTGATTGAAAATTGTTTGCCATGTATTCAAAGACCGAACACATACAACAATATGAAATATTTTATTTGAGTATCAGCCACATAATTTTGAAAATTGAAACAATTTCAATAATTCAATTTGAACATGAAAAACCAAATCTTTCAAATCAAAGATTCAAACCGAACGCTCAAAACAAGAACAAATTCTTAAAAAACAAAGTTGAACGTTATAAACAAATATGCAAACTCACCAAGAAGTATAGACCATATATATAAATATATCAGGCCAAAAATACCAAGGTTGAAAAGAATATTAAATTCCAAGATATGACAACGATATTAGAGAAAAAAAAAAATGAGACAAAGTGAAAAGATTTAATTCTAAATCTTTAGAAACAAATCACTCAAAAATTAATCGATATCCATATCCACTTTAAGAACTTGAATTCAATTGCATGATGAGAAGCATATCTTTTCCGGTCCATATTTATATAAAATAAATTAATATCCACAAAAAATATCACTTTTGTAATATATAGATTCAATCAACGCATGCCAAAATATGAACATAAATTCTGTCTAAATTAAAACACAAATAATCAAAGTTTGAAAGATGCATCAAAACACCGAACAGAAACCAGAATAAATGGCACACATATACCCTTTTGATTTTTGGTTTGGATGTTCATTGAAGGACATATATAAATATATTTGTAAACCCAAATGTATACATAAGCATATACAATTGATTAAGTGCCTTCATAAAATTGTGATTGAATCAATTAACTATTCGATAAAAAAAATAAAATAATATATATACTGAATGCAACAACCATGCATCTATTTATATTATAATTATAAATAATTATACAAAAGGAATAAATAATCAAAATTCTATATAGTTTTTACATATTCACAAATCGAAGTGGTTGGCATCGAAAATCGAAATCCATATTTATATGACATCAACCAAAAATACAAGCAACCAAGAATGCAATCAAATAAGTTGCAACTTTTGATTTTTGATTAAACCAGAAACCGAAACTTTACGAGATTAGATGTTGTAACAAAATTAAGATTAACAAAACATTATTAGTTTGTTTTTGTTATAAAATCATTGATTCTCAATAGTGCACTCTGAATAAAGTGACGGCAGCGGCGGAACACATATGCCAATAAAAAATATAATTGAATTTTAAAACAACCACCGCACACACAAGCACATATCAAAATTAAAATCTCGTAACCGCATGATTAACCAAAAAATTAAAATTAGGGTTCTAAATCATATAATATTAGGCTCTGATACCACATGTAAACAATTTAATCGAAAGATCGAATTATTATATGAAATTAGAACACACTTACTTGGAAACCATGATCACTGAACTCACCGAGATTTGAGACAAAGTCTTCCTTTGCCTTTCACATGCTCCAAACTTAGAGTTTTCAATGGGGCAAACCGCTAATGAGCAGAATAGTCAGAGTGATGGCAAAGGGGACCTAGCCTCTCTATTTATAACCGTGCAACCCTAGGCACCACCCATCATGGGCCTAGTGTTTGGGCCTACACTATGTTTCTACACAAATCAGATTAAGTGCCCAAAAGCCCATTATTAATTGATCACTTTTATTAGGGCCTAAGCATCATCAAATGGATCACAATATCAGTCCGTTTTTATTAAAACCAAAACCAACAATTGATTGTAGCCCACAAAATATTAGAAGAAATTCTAACAGTTTTTTGTTGTACTTAATTAGCATAATAGCCACACACAAACACAAATATGATATATTCTTTAACCCTTTTTTCCATTGAATATCTTTTTAGCAGCAAAATAAAGCTCTACTATATTATATATAAAAAATACGATTTAACAAATAATTAACCCTGTAATAAAGAAAAATAATTAACTCAGGTGAGTTTAACTCAGTTGGTTGGGACAATGCATAATATATGTAAGGTCCCGGGTTCGAACTCCGGGCATCATAAAAATAAAAATAAAATTAACCCAGTGCACAAGAAAAAAAAAGGTAGAATGCATACTCAATAATGCAAGAACCTTAATCTTATTATATGTGTATACAATCTAGAGGTTCATCACACCGTTTAACAAGTAAAGAAACATTAATAGTGCATGGATATTGGAAAGTGACAAATAATAAAACATAATTTTTTTTTCTTCTAAAACGACATATATAATAAAATATTGAGAGAGTATATTTAAATCTAAAATAACTATATTTAGCATATCATTGTCAATGTTACTTTCTCATGAAATTCCATGAAGAAAGCTCATTTCATCAATCAAGTTGGCACATAAATAAATTGAAGACGTAGCACGAAAACTCCCACTAATGGTAGTGCAGAAGGAATATGACCTTATTGAGTCCCCAAGAATCATTCACAATTACGTTTTGCGTGCGATTCTTTAGAACATTGTTTAATATTTGCGGTGCTACATTGAGACATATTACATTGACACACTCTAATCATACTACAAAAAATATAAAATAATAAAATACACTATTAATAAATTTCTGATTGCTGACTCCATATCCGAAAGGAAAAGCACAATTGAAACAATGGTCTTTTTTTATTGAAACAATTGAAACACTAGTCTATTGGTTTTTCTTCTTTGAAATTGTAATCCACCCTAAAAAAAGTAATCTTAATCAATGAATTAATGGTGCACTGTACTTTCTTCTTCCTTTTTAATTTAATAGTAGTAATATAAGATGGCACCAAACTATAAGGCTAGTGGTCAATAAAATTGTATGGTGAGATTCCCAAATTCATCAACAAATATTGTTTATGTGTCCTGCCCAATTTGGAAACTATAGAATAATGTCTTTTATTTGTTAATATGATAAAGGAAATGTTAATGGGTGTCTTTGTATTTTTTTTTTTTTGGTATAATAGTTTAGTGATTGGAGCTCACACATTTTAACGTGGAGATGTGAGGTGTTCGAACCCTAACCCTTGCATAAATTATACAATGTTACTGTTAATTGAACTAAGCTTACGAGAACTTTAACAGGTGTCTCTATAATATTCTTTAAGGATTTTAAATATCTTAACTTTTTTAATAAATATTTTTTTTTAATTTAAAATCCCTGAAGAGTACGCTAAATGCCTTAAAGCTTAAACGATACTAGGATGTTAATTTCGTTTTGAAGGTTGGTTTT
Source organism: Medicago sativa (assembly GCF_051527215.1). Lineage (NCBI taxonomy): Eukaryota > Viridiplantae > Streptophyta > Magnoliopsida > Fabales > Fabaceae > Medicago > Medicago sativa. The sequence goes on along the minus strand of NC_140755.1, from coordinate 29,391,902 downwards.
GGCATATGTTATTGGGTCAAGGAGAGACTGATTGCATAGTTCAATTACTATACCCTCTACTCTACCTACTTGTTCTCTCATTTCACGTTGTGAGAACTTAAAAGAAGCTTCTATATTCTGATTTAGTTGTTTGCAAACTTTATTCCACTTTTTTCAAATTTGTTTTTAATTCAATATTTAATGGTTTTGCTATTTATGTTGTCTGATTTGATATAAAGAATTTGTTTATGCAATTACACGCAGGATACATACAGACATGAATTTATATAGGAAAATAGTATTTTTTTAGAGATCAAAATGAAATATATTACTACGATCAGACTATTTTCCCAGCACAAGATGTGCTAGGGAAGAGAGCCGAATAATTACAACAAGAGTTCAACAAACCATAAATCAATTAACAATGCCCAAACAAAGAAAAGGGCTTCGGCACCAAGTGTAAAACTGATACGGGAAAACAACAAATTTAGCTTTAAACCATCAAAAGAAAAGAAGCTTAATCTTCTCCAAAAGCTGAATATGAGTGTTTTCTTTACCATGGAAACTCCTGTCATTTCTTTCCTTCCAGATCACCCAAGAAGTCGCAAACCAAATCAGTAACATGAACGAACGCTTTGATGTAGTATATCCTGATAAGCTGCCAAACTGTAAAAACGGTCCATAATCCGTGACGGATCCGCTGAATGGACACCAAGCCAAAGTTGAACAAGATGCCAAATAGAACCAAAAAAGCTGCAACCCAGAAATAAATGATGTGATGTTTCCACCAAGTCGCAACCTCTAACACACAATTGGGACTCTTGAGGTAGAATACCTCTTCGAAATAAATTCCCTTTAGATGGCAATCTATTTCGAAAAAGCCGCCAAACAAACACTGACACCTTCAACGGAACATCTTTCCGCCACAAGAGATTCGAGGGAACGAATTCATGAGGAGGTATCCAGTTAGAAAAAATGCGGTAAGCACCATTGACAAAATACCCAATAGTTGGGTCCGGCAAGACCAAGCATCCAGAATATCACCCTGCACGGAAATAGTCAGTAGTAAAGCTCTGCAATCCTCTACCATCTCCTCTTCCCACGCCCAAAATCTTCTCCTCCATTTCCAAGCCTCACCACCCACGCCCCAACCTAAAGCAAACATTTGAGCTACATACGACATTTTGGTATCAAAGAGCTCAAATAACCGACGAAACATATCCCGAAGAGGGACATCACCCACCCACCTGTCCAACCAGAAAAAACTAGTAGCACTGTTACCGACATTACACCGCAAATTATTGGCAAACCAGCTAGTCGCTGCCACTCTAACACCATCACAAATATCTGCTATCTCCCTCCACCAAACTGAACCATCTGTACAGCCCTCCTGCAACATGCCCCAACAACCCCATATCTAGCAACCAAGACTCAAAACCAGAGGCCCTCTCTCCACCGCCAACCTCCAGCACCACTTACCCAAGAACACAATATTTAACTCTCTGATTCTCCTAACCACCAACCTCCTTGTCCAAACAAATGGACTCCAAATCTATCCAAGAAATTTTCCTATCTCACTCCCCGCCCCCACAAAAAAAAACGAATTAAAAGATATTTAATAGAGGAAATGATAGCTAAGGGAGCTTTGAAGAAGGAAAGGGCATAGACATGAAGAGATGTCAGGAGAACAAGACGACCACCAAAAGAAAGATTTCTACTCTTTCAGCTTGATAGGCGAGACTTTATACTGCTAACCATCAGGTCCCAAAAATTCGACCCGACAAGAGTCACTACCAATAGGAAGGCCTATATACAAAACAAGCAAACTTTTAACTTTACAATAGTATTATAAAGTGCTACAAAAAATAGATAAAATTATACAATTTGTCCATTGACTAAATTTGAGGTAACAATTTCGTCTTTTGTCTCTTTTTTCCAATTTAATCTTTTATGTTATCAATTGTTAACATGATTATATTTTTTTATCAAAAAAAAAAAATCAAAAACTCATTAAAGTAAACTTACCAAAAAATCATCAAACTCTTAAACAAACCAAAATCTTCATCATACAAACATAAAAACTCATATTTCATTCAAAATATCCCAAAAAAAGAATAAAATATTGACATTTATTAAATCGAGAAAAAAAATAAAGATCCATATCCACTCGATTTTGTGTTGCGGTATCTAACGTAATAGGCATGCTAAATTCATTTTCTATTTCAAACAACGTTTGATCTCCCCAGTACTATTGTGGTAACTCCATCAGCTCAATTTAAATATGTGCATGTGTATACTAGTTAAAATCCTTCATCCCTTATGAAAGACGTAAGATCCTTGAGACTAAGATTAACCATACCTTGCGCCAAAATTTTGCACATATCATTACCATTTGAGAATTGAAACTCGAAAAAACCTTTCCCCAATGATATCATTCTCCACTTTTCAGACGTCTTCCAAATCTTGCATAATTTCATATTTCACGTCCCTAGCCATGTAAGGTTTATCTCCTTTGTTCAATACCAAATAACCATGAAGAGTTTTATGTCAGATAGCAAGTCCCTTTTCTTAATCTATTTGATCGATTTTGATACATAATGATTTCCCCGTGACCGATGGAGGTAGAAGCTTAGCATTATCAACTGAAGTTTTGCATCAAAGTGCTTGAGCAAAGTGAATGAGAGATTTTGGTGGTTGTTGATGTAGATCCGTCACGCAAGGCCATGGACAATGGAACACCATGATGGAGCCGAAAAGCTGAGAAAATGTCAGACACGCGTAACATAGCGGTCACATAGAGGTTTCCAAAATTGCGGTGTAAGTGTCACTCAATGTTTGTGATACTATGAGCATCGATGTGGTTGCACTAGTCGACAATATATGGAATCCACCCATGAGAAACAAGAGAGGCATGCAAGGAGGCGATGGCAAACCACCGTGATTCCAGCGAAGAGGAATCAAGAAAACCCTAGGATCGTAAAAACCCTATCAAAGTTGTTCCCAAATGAGTATTATTTAACTTTTTTTTTGGTTAAGGATAATTTTGTCTTAAAGAAAGTTCACTTTTCTTTTCAAAGTTGTCAACAAAATAATTTGGGTTATCCTTCAAATAAAATAATAATTTGGGTTATGTTGTTTCTCATTAATCTCAAATAATAAATCAAATCAACTATAAATTTTCATTTATTTTTCGCTCCTTTTTTTTTTCTTTTTCTTTTTTCACCTCTTTGCCAAGTCTTCTCACACCCCATCAAAACCTAAATTTGCAGTTTGAGTGAGTGTGTTTTTGAGTTTTTTTACTTTGTTAATCAATAGTAATTATTAGATTATTAGAAACATTTGATTTTTATTATAATCACTACTAAAGTCAAACATATGATGGGTTGTAATGTGCTTGCAACGTAATTTTTTTTTAATTTGACAATATATATGTATGTATCCTTAAAAAAAAATTACAATCATATTTTCCATCTATTTCAAACTAAAATAATTTGGACAGATATTTGCGTTCAAGCCATTTCAAAAGAAAAAATATTGTGCTCAAAATTTACGACCAATGTTTCTTTTGCGCTAAAACTTTACAACAAAATTAAAATAAGAATTGTAGGTGCATGCCATGGAATCCCACCATCAATTAATTGATAATTAGTCTCAATAAAAACCACAAAAGTGACACCCATTTTTTTTAATGAATACGAACGTAATAAAAACAGACTAAAGGAAGCCTAATGCCTAAGAGAAAAAAAAAAATTCTTAAACCATGTACTACAAATCAAGTGCTTCATATCAGAAGGAGGAAGCCATTTAATAAGCATGTGTAATGGAAGATTAGCTCATCTAGTAAGAGATGAGGTAACAAATGCAGAGAAGAATGTAGTAGAGAATTTTTCAATTATTCTATATTTTGTATTTGGAAAGAATATTATATGATTTTTGGTAATTAAATTTGGTGAAAAAAATGTTGTAGACATTTTTGGATATAACACTCAATTCTTGTTAACTTATAACAACATCCTTACAATTGGTATATTGAATTTGAGTTGAGATAAACCCATCTTTTTTTTTTTTTTTTTTTTAAAACAAGGGTAGTGCAAAGCACACTACTCAGATTCAATAATAAAAAAGAGTAAACATACAAAGTTTGAAGAAAAATAAAGGAACCTTACTCAGAAGGTAACATATCTGTAGTTGGACATACCCAACATATTTCTAACAACTTCATCACTAATGCAGCTAGGGGGGAAGTTCCACCAAACAAACTCAGTGCAACTTAAACCAACATTTGCTAAACTATCTGCACAACCATTACCCTCCCTGAAAATATGCGAAACCATAAAATTCATTTCTTTGGATAACTGTAGACAATTAAGCCATTTGTTTCTTAAGGACCAAGGAACCATGCAAGCATCTTTGAAGGCCATAACTAGAAGCAAGGAGTCCGACTCCAACCACAGATTTAACCACCTTTTCTGATGTGCAATCTCTATAGCAGTTATTGCACCAAGAATTTCCGCTTCAAAAGCGGAATCTGTTACTAAATTTTGAGCAAAGCAGCCAACTGTAAAACCAAAAGAGTTTCTAAAGATACCTCCACAAGCTGCCCTATTCGGGTTCTTCACTACAGCACCATCTGTATTCACCTTGAGCCAATTTGAAAGAGGAGCCTGCCAAATCACTTCTTTAACAACGGGAGCTTTCGGGGGGTGAATGTTAATTTTAAGAGCCTTGAGGAACACAAACTCTGTCATATCTACAGCAGCCGTCTTAGCAGTTTTGTTTCCGGACATAGAAGAATGCGAAATAATAAAATTAACCGCAACTTTCCATGTTATCTTTTTGTTCTGGAATCTTCCTTGGTTTCTGACATACCATATTGTGCTAATTATGTTCACCAAGCAAGATTTAATGGCCACTTTACATTGAGGTGTCCAATTCCTATCACAAAGCTTCCAAATATCTTCTATGCAATTTACCTGAACAGGAAAGTTTAAAATGGAGGCCATCCAGGTCCAGATATTCACAGCAAATCTGCATTGAGAGAACAAATGAAGAGTAGATTCAGCTTGTACTGAACAATTGTTACAAATGGAAGCTAAGCTGCAACCACTCTTCATTAACTTATCATCTGTTGGCATTCTATCGTGCATGAGCCTCCATGAAATCAGAGATTTTGAAGGTGGTATGTCAGGGCTCCAAATATTATTGGCCCAATGAAATCTTTGACCAGCTGGTGCCTTATGCAAATAGGCTTCTTTCAGGGGCATGTCTCCATTTTTTGTCCATTTCCAGACAAGCTTATCTTCAACCGGCATCTTCAAGATGGTGATGTGCTGAATGAGGTTTTGTAGCTGGGGGAAATTTTGCTGCAAGGAGGTTGGAATGTGCCAACTATTGTCCACAATGAATTCATTGACTGTAGCAGCTAGATTTACAGAGGCATTATCCTGAATATTCAGGTTGTCGGCTATATTGACACCACACCAATTATCAGACCAGAAATTGATGTTCTCTCCATTTCCAAGCAACCAAGAAGAATTTTCTAGAATAATGGGATACTCACTTTTAATGCTGCTCCAAATTGATGATGACACATGATAAGCAATTGGCCTACTTTTTTTGATGACTTTGTCTTTAAGAGATTGCGCCCAAGGCTGATTTGAGTGTAACATTTCCCAGGCAAGTTTTAAATTGTTTGCCTCATTAAGTCTAACCAAAGACCTGATGCCTAAGCCCCCTTCAACAAAAGGTTTACAAGTTTTATGCCAAGAAACAGTTACCATCTTCCTTATCTCAGTATTACCACTCCATAAGAAGTTCCTGGACCATTTATCAATATCTTTCAATAAAGCTTTAGGCCAAGAGTAAACAGCCATACTATGAGTAAGCATAGGGTGAATGACAGATTTTATTAATAAAGCTCTACCAGCTAAAGACAAAAAGGAAGCTTGCCAAGAATTCAATTTTGTTTTGATATTGTCGGCAATAGGCTGAAGATGAGAGGCTTTGGGCTTACCTTTGAAAATAGGGACTCCCAGGTAATTAAATGGAAGATTGCCAGATTTGAAACCAAGCAAATTAACCAAATAATCAAGTCTGCCCCTAGAAATTGAACCTGAGAAGATTGTTGATTTTGCCGGATTGATGCATTGACCTGAACAATCAGCATATCTTTTGAATAAATCAATGAGAGCCTCTACCGAAGAAAGATTCCCTTTGCAGAAGATCATAACATCATCAGCATACATGATATGAGAAGGTATGTTGTGATATCTAGAACTGTTAATAAGATTAATCTTGCCTTTCTCCACTAGTAAAGAAATTGATCTGCTAAGTACATCCTCTGCTATGCAAAAAAGAAGAGGGGAGAGAGGGTCTCCTTGTCTAACTCCTCTGTTACATTTGAAGTATCCATGTTGTGCCCCGTTAATAGAAATTGACAAGGTAGCAGATTCCAGAATGACCTTGATCCAGTTACAGAACTTTTCATTAAAACCAAAAGCTCTTAACACCTTTAAGAGAAAAGGCCACTCTATAGTGTCAAAAGCTTTGGCAATGTCAACTTTGAAAGCTAAGTTCCCTCCAAAAGACTTTTTATCAAGTTGATTAATAGCTTCAGAAGCAAGGCAAATGCAATCTTTGATCTGTCTTCCTTGAATAAAACCTTTCTGCTCTGGTGAAATGATGATTGGCATTATAGTTGCAACTCTATCTGCCATGATCTTTGAGATAATCTTGTATTTGAAATTGGCCAAAGCTATTGGCCTGTATTGAGAGACAGTATCTGCATTCTGAGATTTAGGAATCAAGATGAGGGTGTTAGCATTAAAATTTGGCATCATCCAGCTGTTGATGAAAAAATCCAAAACAGCATTCTCCACATCCCCTTTGACAATGTGCCAGTAAGTTTGGAAAAACACTGCTCCGAATCCATCAGGTCCAAGGGCCCCATCCTTATTTAAAGCAAAAACTGCCTTGTGAATTTCTTCCTTGGAAGGAGTAAGAGTTAACATGTTATTTATGGATTCAGAAATCAAACAAGGAATTGCTTCTTCCACCAACCTGCTATCCTGCAAAATAGAAGAAGTGCAAAAAATAGATTTGAAATGGTTAGTTATGTGTTCTGCAATATGCTCTGGATCTGATATCAAGTGTTCATCGTGTCTGATGGTTGAGATTTTGTTGGTTTTGGCTTTTAGCTTGGCTAGGTTATGAAAATATTTTGTGTTCCGGTCTCCTTCTAAATGCCACTTGACATTAGCTTTCTCTTTCCAGAAAGTTTCTTCCTTCTCTAATTCTTTCTCAAGAGTGATTTGGGCCATTTTGTGCTGTTCTAACAGGGTATCAGTATGTCCTAAAGAATCTAATTGAGATTGGATATGGTTCAGATGAGATTCAGCATGTGCTACCAAGGCATGCACATTACCAAATACTTCTTTATTCCAGGCCTTCAGTTTGTTTTTGAGGTATTTTAGTTTCTGAGATAAAACAAACATTGGACAGCCAACAAAAGTTTGATTCCAACTAGCAGCAACAACATTTATACAATCATCATGCAAAGTCCACATTTTTAGAAACTTGAATTGACGAGGAACCAAAATTTCAGAAAACTTTGATTCCATTATAATAGGATGATGATCAGAATGGTGGTTAATGAGAGATGAAACAGAAACTGAAGTACAAGAATCTAACCATTCATGATTGCATAGTGCCCTGTCTAGTCTTTTTTCTGTGAGCCTTCTACCATTTCTTTTATTACACCAAGTGTACTGGACTCCCCTGGTTGGAAGATGAACTAGATTATCACCATCCGACCAATTCAAAAATTCGATCATGGGAGTTCTAGCAGGAATAGAGGAGCCTCTATATTCATGAGCTCCTATGATAGCATTGAAGTCTCCGATGGAGCACCATGGAATGTGAATGCTGTTATGAACTCTGGAGAGATCACTCCAAAGATGACGTCTGTGTCTATAACAGGTAGAGGCATAGATTGCTGAGACTCCAAATCTCAAATTATTAATGGTAATTGAAAAAGAAACCTGCTGGTCAGAAATGTCTATAATAGAGGGATCAATGGACAAACTACAAATACACCAAAGGGTGGGGATGTTATTTTGTTTGGTATTGCAAGCAAACATTTTGAAACCTAATCTGTGAAACCAGTTGGGGGGAAATTTATCATAGCTTAACCAAGGTTCAGCTAATAGAATAATGTCAGGTTTGTTTGAAATAATAAGTCTTTTGAGAATATTTTTTGAGGGGGTATTCGCAAGACCCCTTATGTTCCAAAAGAAGATCTTCATCTAAAAGATGAAGAGTTACTAGGTTTGGACCTAGTTGAGTAACTATTTTTTACCTGACTAGCTTTTGGTTTTTGTGCTTTCTTTTTGTTTATCACAACCTGGAATTCTTCATTCAAAGTGGGCTCCTCAATGTCATTTTGCTGTCTTATTTCTGACTCCTCCATGTCTTCAGTAACTGTTGGAACCACATCACCAGCAGGTCTTGTCATTTCCAAATCATCAGTTTCTTTTTCAGCTAAATTAGCCCATTCTTCATGAAGAAATTGCTTATCATTCTGATTTCTTTCAGTTGATGAAACCTTATGAGTTGGATGAGCTTCGTCCTGCAACTGTGTTGCATCCACAAACTCAGAACTTGAATCTTCAGTATCATCACTATCAGCATTCTCATCAACTTGCAGAACTTTAAAAGAGTTATCATTGTGAGGCCTGTTCTGAGTTGTTGAATGGGAGTCTCCAGAGGTAGCAATTTCAATTGCTTTCTTGGCAGTGTCTTCTAAACTGACATCAGTAGCATTTCCCCTTTTCTTGTCCGCTTCTGTTGCAACATTGTTCAACTCTGGTTCTTTTCCCCTGATATCCGCATTTCCTCTTCCTTTGTTCCCCTCTTTATCTGCCTGATTTTTACCAGACTTATCCATAATCTTTGTCATATTTTTCCTGCAATTTTCATCAGAATGACCTATAATACTACAGGATTTACAGTATGCAGGGATCCTCTCATAGTCAAGGTTCACAAATTTTGCAAACCCTTTCCTCTCCACCAGCACTTTGTATTTCAACTCACAGGTCAAATCAATGTCTACCAACACTCTTGCAAAGTGTCCAAAGGTACGTTCGAATCTACTCTTTCCTGTATTTGAATCGGTACAGATTGGCGTACCTACGCTGCTTGCAATTGCGAACAGAATCTTTGGCCTCCAATATTCCTGTGACAATCCATAGATGCGCAACCACACCTGGGCTGAAGCGTTCCTTTGTGTATTTGAATCAAACTCCTTGGTCCATGGAAACAACTTGAGGATCCCAGGATTTAGGCTCCACGAAGCCACCGAGCGAACGCTACGAGCATCCTCCACAGAGGAAAAACAAAATTCATAGTAACCCCTGCCCAGGGATGTTACTCCCCAACGCCCTAAACCCTTCCAAAGAAGCTTTAATTTTTCACGTAAGGAATACACCGTCAGGGGAGTTGAACCCTTAGGCCAGATAACGCTAGCGTGGAGGTTGTTCTTACAGTCTTCAAAACCAATATCGTACTCATCATCTGGGATTTGTATAGCGAAATCATCACCTTTCCGGCTAGGTTTGGGCAATTGGCTCATAGGGATATCGCAAACATTATTCAATGCTTGTGCGAAAGTTTTCTGGGTTAACGGTTGGATATTTTGTGCGATCTTTGGGATGGGAGAGTCATTGAGACAAGGCCAGTTGACTATGATGTTATTTTGGGCCATCGGTGGTTGTTTTGTAGTGTCGGTGGTCATGGGTTAGTAGTTTTTGAGGGTGACGATGAACAGTGAATGTCCCCAGATCTAAATCATGAGGTATGTATATGCTTTTCCCAGTTGAGATAAACCCATCTAAAGCATAGTTCCTAAACTTTTTGCTATACCAACTAACTAATGTACCGAGGAATTTTTCCTCCTTTCCTACCCACATTTGGCCATCATTTTAGCATCGAATTGAAAAATTAAATTGTCCAATTGTTGGACCACTGCCCATTGTAAATAGCTAGAGCAGGAGACATTGAAATTCTCTCTATTTAAGTTGCAGCAAACGTCACAACTCCATCATGGTTTTGAATTTTGAGATAATGCACTTCATGACCAGCCTTCAATAAACCTACATCCACATTTAGTCTAAATGTTCCAAGGATGTGGCCTTCTAATTGGGGTGAGCACTATTTGTAGGATGTTTTGGAATTGTGATGTTTTATTGTATCTATTATACTTATCAAAGAAGATTGAGGCCAAAGCAACAACTGGAATTGAATTAAAATTGGACTTTTCAAACACATTCAGGTTGAGATTCCTTCAAATCCCCCAAATGTTGAAATTTTGATGATGAGGTACACAGATAGTAAGAAGATAGCTAAACCAAACCTGCTTTGTTGCCAAATAATGTTGGATGAATTGTAAGTGGTCCACGTTTTTATCTTCATAGTCCAACCTATATTAGGAATTTGAGAATGAAGAAAGCATCCATTTTTGTATGAAAATAAATGGAAATGGGAAAAGGGTTTAAGTTTAAATACAATTAAGTTAAGTCCCTCTATATCAACCATTTTAACCCTCCAATTTTTGAAATGTCCATTTTTGCCACTTATGCTTGTAAGTCCGAAATTTGATAATGTAACAAGTTATATTGATACTTAGGTAGTGATTTTGGGAAGACATGTTGACTATGTTAGAACAAGAATGGTTCATACAAGTTCTCTTAGGTTTTAATGAAAACAAAGTATTGAAGAACAATTGATATACTGACATATGTTCAAGTGTGCATGATCTCTTTATCATGAAGAAGGAACATATGAAGAGCATCAGAAAGGGAATGGAAAGCTTAGAAGACTATGGTGGAATATCTACTTGAAGGTCAACCAGAAGTCAATGTCCTTAGTAGAAGGAAGTCTCCTGAAGCTAAGGAGTGATCTCCTCAGATTCTGTGAAGGACACAGAATCTGATTAGGCTACTTGGATTTGAGGGACCTAGAATCCACGTAAACTTTTGTCTTATTCTGCGAGTTGTCTCTATCACAACATCTGGTAGAGCAGTTACTTTGTCATCTTCCATCTACGTGTACAACTAGACAAAGGACATCAAGAACGAGAAAACAACGGATAATTCTCTTTTTCGCAAAGGAAATTCAAAGTACTGTACTTAATCTGTTGCACTCAGACTCTGTTTCAGAATCTGTGTACCTCAGATTCTGATCAGGCTGTTCAACCAAAGAAAAAGAAAGCCAAGAAAAGCTTACACAATTTAACCCCCCTTCTTGTGTTTTTCTCACCTTCAGACAAAGGGAGGAAGATGGAGTTGACACACCAAAGATAGTTGTTTATCCTCAGGAACTCCAACACTCAAGTAAGTGATAATTTGAAAGAGTTAAGAGGTTTAACTTAATGCGATAGTGTATCTTTTACTTAGAGGGGTCTCTTGTTATATAAACATCGTAGATAGAGCTTAAGTTTCTAAAAACGGTTAGAAAGTTTCTACTAAGGTAGCATAAATCACAGATAATTGTATGGTGGAGATAATAGGGTGATGGGCCGAGGCTTGAATAATCTCTTGAGCAGATATTTTTTGGTTAAGCCTTATTAGTAACTAGATTGGGTCTTGTTCTGGAATGGCCCAAGGCTCAATTTAGACTCAGACACGGGTCACTTAGGAGTTGGCGTACCATACCACGAACATGCCTTAAATCCCAATGGCTCGCGGTGTGGACCTTTCGATTTGAACCATCCAATCGTGGTCCAATAGGTTTTTGGAATCTATGCCTCTCTTTTATGGTTTTTGGAATTCTATGGCCTGTCTAGGAGAAGTTACCAAGAAAACACTTAAACCTTGGAAGGAGACCAACTTTTCCAAATAAAAGCCAGAACGAAGAAAAACTCGACCACTCTGCTACTCCCTCGAAGAGGTAGCCATAAGCCAAACTAACTAAGAACATCCCATCCGAGCTATGCTTCCAACACTAGAATTTTGAACCTTCATAATGAGGATTTTACTCCAATTCCCCCAACAAATTTGCCACCAAGTTCTCCTCCCAAACAAAAAGCTTCCCCCTCCATCTCAAATCCCAAACCTAGCTACCACCCTCCAATGAACCCAAAGATCCCATCGAGCAGAATTGCTGCGTCAAAATTTAGAAAAGCCTTGAAAATCTCGCCCTTAGTCAAAGATACCCCACACATACATCTTCCGAGAAGGATGACAGAGTACTATCTCTTGTCACCTAGACTACTCCATCTAAAAGCCAATCACTGTTGACCGCGACATCCTGACCTGACAAAGAGATCCTTTAATATATGTTATACTCCCCCCGTTTCAAAATACATGTCCAATTTTTGCAATGTGCACTATTCACTTGACTTACTTTGACCATTTTTTAACTAATGTATAAATACAAATATTAGCATGTAAGATGTTGTTTGATTTGTCTCGACAAATATTTTCAAAATATTAAATTTATATAATTTTTTGCTTTAGATAATTAAAGATATTAACGGTCAAAATTGTGCATTGACATATGTGAAGTGGTTGACTTGGACATGTATTTTGAATATTTGTATTATATCTAGGTGCTGGTCATTGAATAATTAAGTGGTTGTATTTAAATGGTTAATGAACTTAAATTAATAACATATACTTCTATTTTGAAGAACTTATTCAAATATTAGTTGAAATAATTATTAATCAAGTTTTACTTAGCTTCATTTTATAATGAATATCTCAAATTACTAAAAAATCGTTGATCATTCAATTTTGAATCACTTCTCAAATTATGATTCTTAAAACAATATCTCACAAACTGAAACTCCAATTCAATTTTTTTAATATATGAAACAATTCAGATATTTTTCTCTTTAGGGAAAAGAGAAATTCAGATTTTATTAAATCATTTGTAACTTTAGTAAAAGAAATAATCAAGTAGTAACTGAGATAGCAAATCTGTTTTTTAACCCTACTTAACTTTATAAAAAAATATAACTTACCAAAATTGATACTCCAAATTTTTTATTCCTTTCTGTTTTATTAAATTAACAGTTTTTCATGGTGAGAAGAGAAACTTCCCCTAAAAAAAATTATAAAAACAGATGATGGAGAACTTAAATAATCAATTAAAAAGAAGAGAGAGAAGAACCTAACCAATGTGTGTCACTTTCTCATCCCCTATGCTATTTTTAAACATTCTTTTCTCTTTCATATTGGACTGCTGTTGCATCATGAGCACCTCACTCACTGTGTGAAAGCACAGTTGTCCTTCTCTCAAAAATCCCTTTGCATTTTTTTATTCTCAAATGGACAATTAAATAATACTATGGTAATAGTGCGCGGTTTAATGCATATTTTAATAATAATAATAATGTACTAAAAGCTTAGCATATACTAAAAAATTAATCATATATGTTTTCCAGCAAATTTTGGTTGTCTCCAATGTTGGATCTCTTTTCCTTAGTATTGTTTTCTCTACTTCACTCACTCACTGCAATCTCAAATTCAAACATCACATGTTCTATGATGTTTTATGTTTTTACAACTAAGAAGAAAGAACATGAACCTTAATTATTATAGTTCAACAACAACGTATCTTTTCTCTATGTTTTGATTACATATTTTGTAACGTTTATTACACTATTTACTACCATCTTTGACTTGGCTTCTTCCTTGTTTGCTACACCTTTGCAAGTGGCTTTTTCTTTTCTCTTTCTTTCTTTTTAGTTTTTATTTTATTTTTTTTAATATATATATATTTTGTGAAAGCCTTGCCTTATGGGAGTTTCTCTTCTCTATTCTTCTTTGCAGCCTTTTTCTTTGTTTTGTTGAATATACATATATATTTGCACAAAAAACCCTTGTCTTGAAATCTTTGTTTATCAACTTTTGTGATGTTTTATTGCTGTAAATGCTGATCAAAATCTCAGGATGTGATGGCTTTTGGTTTCTGTGCTTGGAGTTCCTTCATCTGGTTAAGCAGCATCTTTGCCTCATATAGGTTTGTCTATGAATCATTTCTTATAAATTATATCAAAATAAAATATAGGTTTGTCTATGAATCATTTCTTATAAATTATGTCAAAAGCTATAACTAATCAAATCAAATAAAATATTAGTATGTATTTTTTTTAATTGTTGAATCATTGTCTTGCATATCTTATTATTTATGTGAGAAAATTATTTGACTCATTTCAAGAATTTCCATCATGCAAGAAAAGAAAAACAAAAATCTGAATCTGTTTTTCAATATATGATTTTGATTTTACTATTAACCTATCACTTCATAACTTATGAAGAAGATTTTTGGTTTTTATTCTTTTTGTGATGTTTCTGTCTGTTTGTTAATATAGTATAATTACTCAACATGTCTCTTTAATGATTGTATATTTATGCATGTATGTTTGTTCCATCTTATGACAAAAGAGAAACTATGTTGCTATGTTGATGCTGATTCTGTCTGATTTTTCTTTATGATGTTACAGGAGATTGATTATGAGTTGTTAAGAGGATTTTGTAGAGCAAAGAAACAGAAAAAAGAGAAGCATTTCCTTTTGAATGATCTATTATGACTAATAAAAAAGCATTACCAGTTCCAAATTTTGGTAGTGACTTTTACTTTAGTTACCACAATTTTCCAGCACAAAAGATGAGAATTCTAGACTTGTTACCACCCTCCGATGGCAACGGTTCTTCAACGAAAGAAGAATCTTTACCTCAGGATGCAGATTATAATCTCAGTCTCAGCGACGAGCTAGAGACATCGATCTTGGCGAGATTTCCAAGATCACAACATTGGAAACTATCTTTTCTAAACAAGAGATTTTTAACTCTGATGAAAAGCGGCGAGATCTACAAAATAAGGAAAGAGTTAGGACTCAAAGAACCATCCGTTTTTATGTTAGCTAGCGGCGAAAGCAATTGGTGGGGTATGGAATGGCCTTTCAAATCAAGCAGGAAGCTTCCAAGGATTCAATCGGATTACAGCTTTGAATTTGGTGATAAAGAATCATTTTCAGCAGGGTCAGAGTTATTTGTTTCGGGCAAAGAATTCGACGGACCTGTTCTTTGGCGATATGATTCGGATACTAATGAATGGTTTAAAGGTCCATTCATGATTAATCCTAGGTGCCTATTTGCTTCAGCTAGTTCTGGTAATTTTGTTTTTGTTGCAGGTGGTTTGGAAACAAACACCTATAGCGAAATTTTGGACACTGCTGAGAAATATGATTCGAAAACAAAAACTTGGAAACCTTTACCGAAGATGAATTCAAAGAGAAAATTTTGTTCAGGATGTTACATGGACAAGAGATTCTATGTTATTGGTGGACAGGACGAGAATCGAAAGGATCTCATTTCCTGTGAGTTTTTCGACGAAGAAACAAACACATGGAATTTGATTCCTGATATGTTGAAAGACATTCCACTTTCGGATTCGCATTCTCCCCCTCTAATAGCTGTTGTTAATAATGAACTTTATACGCTCGATGCTTCTACTAATGAGCTGAAAGTGTATTTGAAAGGGATCAATAACTGGAAAAAATTAGGCGTTGCGCCTGTGAGAGCTGATGCACAAGGCGGTTGGGGTGTCGCATTTAAATCACTTGGTGATGAGCTACTTGTTATTGGTGCACCTTCTGTTTCGCATAAAGAACGCGCTTTGGCCATTTATACTTGTTGTCCTGATCCTGAGGGTGAGAAATTGAAATGGAAGCAAATTGATTGTGGAAGTGTTCAGCTTAATCATTTCATTAGGAATTGTGCTGTGATGATGGGAAGTACTTGAAGTGTTAAATGTTGAACAACGAGAAAAGTTGGTCGAACTCGGGCACTGACACTTCAGATCAAAGATGTGTCTATGTTTGTGTCACAGTTTCAGGTTGAAAGATGAAGTCAATCTCAAAATAAAACTTGGAAGGTTTATTTAGTTTATTGTGGAGGTGTATTTAGATGAATCTTATGTGTTTTGTTTGATCTTCGTTTTTAATGTTTTATTTTGTCCCTTGTCTGATATTAGGAAGAATGTGTTTTGTTCCTATGCATATGACAGGGGAGTGAAAAAGGTAATTAAGTTACTAATGTTGTTGATGAATTAAATCAGAAATGATACTCTGCTAATTTTCCATCTATGATTCTGATACATTTGATTTGGTTATTTATGTCAATGGAATAATACCAAATTTGATCATTTGATTGAGTATCCTTGTATCAAAATGTATTTCAGGTTAGTACCAAAATAAGTTTCAGTTATTCGTCACCATTTTGTTTAATCAAAAGACTATATAGGACATGGAAACTTTAGCTAAATTTGTTTGTTTTTTTGAGAGGTAGCTAAATTTGTTATTTGCAATTTTTTTTAATAAAAAATGAAATTTATTATAGTACGGGACAATATTCAAATTAGTGGGGGTGCAAATAATATCAGACAAGTTATCTAGCCAAAATCTGTTGGACTTACTAATATCCAACCTAGCTAGTTATTAGCGGCCTAACTGCATGACTATTACTTTTCCCACCTTATTCACACGCGTCTTATTTTTTTCTTCCAAAATATCAATTGTTCGGATTTTATAATCTGAATGTTTTTTATTTGCATTTTTCGGATTACATAATTCGAAATGTTTCAGGTTACAACAAACATCATGCACTGATTTTATATCGTTGTGGAGTCAACAAATTTTCATTATGTAAACTAATATAAAGAACAAAGAGGTTATAATTATATCAAAAAGTCATTATTATATCATATCAAAAAATTTAAATTTATATCATTACACATTTCAACTGATGATATACATTTCAACTAATGCGCTCCAAGATTTATGCTACAATCATCAAGAGTAAAGCTTTCATCCTTTTATAACTTGACTCCATGTCTAACCTTCTTGTTAGCAACAACCTTCTCTTTAGGGTCAAGGTTTTCTACAAGGTACAAATCATTATATCCTATTACCTCATAACCCGCCGCCCGACTTTGAATCTTAGGAAACTTGTTGCATACAATTTTGAATCGGTCACAATTATCAAAATATGCTTGTTTTGTATCACAATTCACAATAGCCTCCCAAGCAACCATGATTATCTTTACCACTTCACTTGACTTGACTTTCTCTTAACATTTCTTCCAATGTTATACTCACACAATAAGGTACTAGCCTATAGGAAAACAATATCAACATCATTTATCAAAACATTGTCCCGATCAGTGACAACGACTTTAAGGTGAAATATCTTTGGACTGCAACAAATCACGACACCTCTCAAGAGCCCAAGTGACGTTATCTTTCTTCTCATACATCATATAAGCAAATGCAATAGAGAACGTCAACTAGGTAGAAGTGACACCAACAAACTCAAGAAACGAAAGACGATATTTGTTGAACTTATAAGTGGAATCCAACACAAGCATAATAAAGAACGTGTTAAACCATTTAATATATTCCGGATACACCTAGAAAATATATTTGACATCATCGAAATCAGAATTTTTCCTACAGTGATACACATACTTATTCTCAAACAACGACATCAAGAGATACTGCATTTCTATTCTCGGACCCCTAATAGATTGCATATTGATAGACAATTGGCAAGTGTACTAAATACTATTGAAGTAGTAAAAATATCGTTCCCACAATGACTGGTTTTAATCTCAATAATTCAATTACGTTATTAAAAAGGATGTATAAAGGTTCTTTTGATTTGTCAGTAGACAGAAGATTGGTTTGATTGCATAAAAGTAAAGACTGAAATTAAAGTTGGTTTTTAAGAATATGAGAGAGAAGAAGTCAGATCTTTCGAGTCATCGATGTTCCCCTAATTGGTATACTGCACCTATTCTTATGAATGATTCTCTAGTTCCACGATAGTTAACAAAATAGTCCTAATCAATCCCTTGAGTTAGGACCCTCTTCTTAAACTACAACCCCTATTTCCTTAGGTGGTCCAATAATCTTCGAAGGTTTAAGCACGTTAACCTAATATCACTAACAAACAATTATCCATTCCTAGACTAATCATGTTTATTAGAACAATTCAATTAGGTCTAAGTCAAAAGCTAGGGTCAGTAGTCATTCGTTCTCACTAAATCATGTTTATATTTGATTAGGATATAAAAAGCATTAAGGACAATTGAATTGAATAAAAACTAAATTGTCATTCACAATAAATAGAGTTTCACAGCAACATGGTTCAATTAGGGTTACAAAGAATCATCTCAAACCTAACCTCTAAGAGATTTAGCTACTCATAATGGTGTTTACAAATAACATAATCAATAGAGGAATCAATACATACATGAACTGGTAAAAAAGTGAAGAAATCACCCTTCTAGCCGTCTTGTAGTCTCAAAATCGCACTTTGCTCTGCTCAAAATCGTAACCCTTGTCTTCAAAATAGACTTCAGCTTAAATAAGCACAGAAATTTGGCTAAAATCGTGTCACGTTTTAAGTAAATCGTGACACGTTTTCCTTTTAGTAACAAACAGCTGAATTAGGGTTTCAACAAATCGTGTCACGTTTTTGCTATCATGACACGTTTTGCACAATGTCGAATGCATGCTTTTGGTCTTCTAAAATCGTGTCACGTTTTCAACCAATCGTGACACGTTTTGCTTCTTTGCATATTTCTTCAGTTTTCTGCTTTTCTTACTGCATAAGTTGCCTTGTGAACTCCAAATTGTGATCAAATTACATATAAAATTACGTAATGACAATATGTCATCACAACCCCAAACTTGAACCATTCCTTGTCCTCAAGGAATTTACTTGCAAAATTGACAATCGACAGTAAAATAACAATTACCTAATCAAGCGATAGTACCCAAAAGTTCAACACCTTACTAGCTAAAGATGAGCTAGTTTGACTTGTACGCATCCACCAATTCACAACTCCACGCAAAAATATGAAAGGGTTCACACACAGTCGACATGCAATCTACATATTACCATACGCTTGAAAAGTTTCTAAACGTCAATCAAAATCAATGTCATTACACACTTTGAGGTCTTTAAGGGTTATAACGGGGATTAGGTAAAGGTGGGATATAATTTGGATAAGTAGGCTACACAAAATTTGAGTTAGGCACTCCTACGAAAATTAAAACATGGATTCAATCCCTCATTCACCCTTTGAAACAAACAATTGTAAAGGTACTAGAGAATACTTGTCACTTGTTGGGACAATCAAGTTTAAAGTTACTCAGATTTTTCATTGTTCGTCCCTTTTTCAATCTATTTTCTCTTTTTTTTTTTATACACCATTTTTAGTGTATTTTTCATGATAGTGTTCTTTGTTCTCTAGTACCCCACCCCAAACTTAGTTGGTTGCAAATTCCAATAGCAACCCCAAACGTATTGTTTAGCAACACCCTACATAGCCTAACTCAAATATAACATTTTTGGGTCAAATACTAAAAGTCCCTAGGCTCAATATGTAGTTTGTCACCGAACAAAAAGTTTTAAACCTACCGGCTTAAATTGGCTTACAAAAGGATAAATTCAATCAAAATCAGGGTAGGCTTGAAAAGGCTCACATGACCAAACACTTTTGCCTCAGTGTGTATATGACATAGACCAATTAACAGTAAAGAAACAATGCAAGTTCTAGAAATGTAGTTGCATGGAACACTCTATATAAGTAAATTGAAAAGTAAAATTTGGCCATGAACCTTACAGTTATGATATATGGGAGTTGTGACTACCTATCTTTAACTGTCGTACACTTCGCCTTTGAAATCACACGTCACTCCTCCTTTTGAACTTTTGGAATACCACTTGAACAAATATTTGTTACTAAACTGTAAAAAGTCAAGTAAACAAGCAAATTCATCAATAATAAACAAGTTCAAGAACAATTATATAACGGGGGTTAAAACTGAGTTAAACTTCAACAAAGCAAGTAAAATTGTTCAAACATAAAAATAAAATTACATAATAAAAAATGCTGAAACAAAAGAAGAAACATAAAATGAGTTGGACCATCAGTATGAAGTGGAAGAAATAGTCACAAGGAAAGGGGGATTTGAATTGTGACCCTTTTAAAATTATTTCTGAAACTTTAAAATAAGTTTTATATACTCAAGAGAATTCTTGGTTAGTATTAGTTTAACAGATATATAATTAATTTATGTATAAAGGACCAGAACGTTATGGAGAATAATAATATAAGCAGAATAATATAAATGATATTAAGCTGAATTATAAAGTTAGTTTAGCAAGGACCAGAATGTTCTGGAGAAATTTAAAGGCAGAATGATAAAACAATATTATAAACTGAATTTAAACTTTAGTTAAATATTAATCAGTTATTTTATCTTGAACCAGAATGTTCTGGAGGCAGTTTAATTAATTAATATATTAAGTTTTAAGTTAGGACCAGAGAACTCTGGATTAATATGATTGAGATTAATTGGGACCAGAATGTTCTGGAGATAAATATTAATGCTTGTGATAGTGTGTGTATATTGTGTAAAAAATAGAGGGGAGAGAGAGAGAGAGAGAGAGAGAGAGAGAGAGAGAGAGAGAGAGAGAGAGAAGAATAACACAGGAGAGTTATCCTAGTTCACCAAACCCGGCTACTTCCAGTCCCCACAATTCGTGTGAGATTATCCACTATAGTATACAGTAGGTAGAAACTTCTAACCAACACTATAAGGTCTTGATCACACCAGATCAGTCCAGTACACATGTATTATCAACCTCAGCAGGCTTCTACAATTCTTGATCACACAAGAAAGGTTGGAACTTTTCCTATCTCAAACTATTAAGCCCAATAGACTTGAGATCTAGGTTTCACTTTGTAGGATGATTGTTTGGATCTAGCGTCTCAAACAAAAATATTGTAGAATGTTGTTTGGATCTTTAGTCTCAAACAAAAATATTGTAGGATGTTGTTTGAATCTTTGCTTCTCAAACAAACCATCCTTTTACAAATACAAACCCAAAAAGATGTTCTCAATGAGAGATAAAGATGATAAATATAGTGAAAGATTATGGAGTTTGCTTTGTGATTGTCGAAAAAGATGTTGAAGAGATTGATAGATTTTGCTTTGAGAGAGATAGATATCAAAGCTTTTGTATATCAAAACTCTTGCATTTAACCTTCATAGACGTCCTCTATTTATAGGAGATGTATGTCTTGGAGATCAAGCTAAAAAAGAGATGTTGGAACTCATTTCAAACTGAAAAAATTGGCTCCACTTGACGCTTGGAGAGAAAGCATGAAATTTTGCACTTGCAGAACGTTCTCTGCATACAGCTAGACTTGAGAAATATTTGACACGCTTTTTCTAGCTATAATGAGTTGTAAAAGTGCAACCAGCTGTTCTCTTGATTGTAGAAGCTTGGAGGCCACTTATGATGATGTAATCTTGATGTCATAAGATGATGTCTTTGATGATGTCATATGGTAGTAACTTTGGAGACATATTCCTTAATGGGCTTTGCTTCAAATGGATCAAAAATCATTAAGGCCCAAGAAAAATTCTTGTATTGGATTTATGTCATGCTTTCCATTTTGATGACTTGTCTTTTGATGAAAATTATTCATTTGCTTTGTGAACAGTGAACAGAACGTTCTCCAGATCATTCTCACTGAACATTCTCACAAAACACATTAGTGGATAACAAAATAATAATTGTAATATTTTTGTTATCTTTTAAAACATCAAATGAGGAGGTTTTCTTCACTTTATATGACCAGAATGATATTTGTAGGAACATGAGAAACCTTTCTCAAAGTCAAAATTCCTTCGATTGATTTCTATTCTCCAAATCATATCTTGAATAGTCATGGAAGATTCTTGAACCATCATAAGTCTTTTATGATAGAATCTCCAAGCATATGATCATGAATTTTCTTCTTTGATATTTCTCCAATCAATATCATTAATGAATGACTTAATAAATAATTCATTCATGAATTGGTTTCTCTTCAAAGTTGATTCTAATCATTTTGATGAAATGAAGAGAATAATTTCAAGTGTAATATGAATCCTCATCATGAGAACATTCTTTCATCGGAGTTGATAATGTTATCTTCTATATAAGATGACGACACATTCCCAGTTAATTAACCTTGAATTAATTTGCTGATGATGTGATTTATCTCATAATTTCTCTTGGTGATTTTACACAATGTTTCTTCTTCATTGAGTATCTTTGAGATGTTTTAGTTTAGGCATGCATGTAATCATGAAGGTGCATTCAACCATTCTCTTGAATGAAACTTTTGTGCCTTTTCCTTAAACTTTTTTAGAAGCTATTTGAAGATCATTCCTTTCAAATATTAACCCTTTATTCCTCGAATCTTTAAGGCTTTGTTGAAAACATGTGGTACGAGGATGAGTCAATTGATCATAAAATTCATCTTCTTTTTGAATCTTCAATCAACACTCATTTGATTCAAACAATATTCTTTTTATATCTTCTTTGAGCTTGTGATACTACTGTTTTGGTATTCTTTCAATGAGTATATATATGCACTTGTCAGATACTTCTTTCTTGTCACCTTCTGTGAAAAGACTCAAGTGCAAACATCAGTAGATTACAATTCATAAAACTTAGTGTTTATTCCATAAGGTTTGTTATCATTAAAACATTCATCAAAAAGATTTTTGTTTCAACAATCTCCCCCTTTTTGATGATGACAAACCTCTTTTGAATAACTCTTAAGTTTTATGGATGTGTATAATAAGAAATGTAAGAATGTTCATAAATATGAAATTAAGCTCCCCCCTAAGCACGTGCAAGAGTTTAATTCTTATCATTTTAATTAAACTCCCCCTAAACATATGCAAGAGGTTAATTCTTTACAATCTTCATTGATTAAATCCATCTTGGATTTTTCTCCCCATCCTATGTTTCTCTCTCATTATATATATCTCTCCCCGTTTTGGCATCTATCAAAAAGTATTGGGTATGATATATAAAAAAAATGGATATTGCACATAAGAATCATGTTTTTGAGAAGTCATATTGTCACATCAAACTTAATTAAGCATGTATCATGATTAATATTCATCTCAGTTTATTATAAAACATGAATAATGATAATTATGACTACTTGGTCATGTTCAATAATGTTTGAAATAGAGAGAAAATGATTCATTTAGTGGAAGCGATAAAATCAGAGTCATTTGACACAATGTCAAAAAAAAAAATATCTCTCTCTTCAAAAGATTTTCATGATGATGATATTTCTGAATTTTTTCTTTCAAAGATAAACATCTTTAAATGATAATTCTATGCAAGATGATTAGTTCATTATAATAGAAATCAATTACATATTTTTCACAAGTATTTGGAAGAGAAGTATTTATGCAACATATTTATGCACAAACATATACTGATATGTCATTGATATTTATACTCTATTTTTGTCTCCAAATTTTGCAAGTGCAACAATGTAGACATTCAACAATGATTCAACAAACACTACTACAAAATATAGATTTAACATCAAGGGGGTTTTGGATTTCACATCAGCACAAAAAATACCTGAAGGAAAAGATACATACTGTGGTTTTTTACATCAGTTGATATAAGTAAATGAGGGGAATTCCTAATAGCACATAAGATTTACATCAGTGGATAGTTGAAATGATGGGAAAAAAACGCGGTGGCATATTAGTAATTTAGGTGAATCCTTATCACTTTACCTTTTCCCTTTCCTCACCGTCCAAGCTCTCACTCTCAATCGGAATCTCCAAGCTTATCTTTTCCTTTTCTTCTTTTTCTTCTGCTTCTGCGTGAACCCTTTCCTTCCCTGCATCGAACCCTTTCTTCCAAAACAAATCTAGAACCCTTCCTTTCATATCCACTTCTACTCAAATCTACCAAACCCTAATCTCCGAAATTCGATTCCTCACTGTCAAATTTCTTCCCCAATTTCGTATCTTCAGAAAACCCAGATCGCTTTTCTTGTTCATCCCAATCCCCTTCCTTCAAATTCGCAATCTTTCTCTGTTTCCGGATCATGGAGAAGGAAGAGAACAAACCCGACAGTCAGAAAATTGGGAACTCCGAATTGGAAGATGTTAACAAGGAACAAGAACTCAAATTCCTCAAATTCGTCTCTGGTACCATTCTTCATTTTACACGCTTGTGTTGTGTTGTTTCTCATTATTTGTGATTGTGTGAATTAATTTGTGTTACAGCTGCGGAAGAAGTGATAGATCACTTGAGGACTGAAAATGATAAGCTTCTTGGACAAATTAATGATTTGGGAAATGAATTGACTTCAGTTAGGTATGTAATATTCTACATTCTACCCCCTTTTTTTATTTTGTAGATTTTTTTATGTTGAAAAAAGGATTTTTGAAAAATTTATATGAACAACGGCAATTTGAGTATTATGATTCAATTTTGTCCCGGTGGTGTATGACTTGGGACTTACGAGTGTGCTCCTCTCTAAGATCTTAAGTTCAACGTGCTAACAATGCTTGTGTTGGATCAGTTCATAAAGAGCTTTACGCCGACTTCAATTGGTCCCCTGCTAGTAGATGGTGGGATTGGTCCCTCGGATTAGGTGGTCTTTGGGCCGGATACTATTTCCAAAGAAAAAAATATATCAATTTTAAATAGCTTTGGTGTAACTGAATGTTTTGGGATGTTACTAGAAAAATCTATTTTTTTTTTTTGTTTATTTGTGGTGATGGTTGCCGTGTGTGCGTGTTGGGCTATGGAAGACTTAAAATTGTTTTCTCATCCAGGGTTGCCAAAGACAATGAATTGGTTGAACATCGAAGGCTTTTATTGGAGGAAAAGAAGATGAGTGAGACTCTCAATCTTTTTTGTGGTTGTTGAAAATATCTGCAAAATAATATCATAGTACAGATGTTGATGAATGATTGTTTTTTTACTTGGAAATAGTACTTACAAGATCTTAGTTTATTGGCATGGTGATCACGGGATGTTATCTGATATCTTCATTATAATTGAAGTTTTTTTTTTAGATATATTATTATAATTGAAGTTTATAACAAGTATTCTTAATTTTGAAGTGTAAAATCTTACAAGTATTCTCTGCGACAAGTATTCTTATTCTATGATAACAAGTATTCTTAATTTTGAAGTGTAAAAATCTTACATATATATTTGACATGGCAGATAGCTGGAACTGATAAATTTGCCAAAGTGATAGACTTTCTTCGCAGACAGCTCCACAGGGAGTCATTGGTAAACAATAACTATTTACTCTACCCTCATCTGGCTCTTTAAAGGCTCTGCAAGCTCAATTTTTTGTTTTCTTGTTTTGCAGTTTGTATATGTCAACAGTGCCTTTTCACCGAACCCTGATGAACTGGTCATTGATTTGTATAATGTAAGAAATGATTGGATTCTTTTTTCTGTTGTTTTAATATTTGCATTGAATGTAAATGATGCATATTTCTGATCCTGGTTTTGGAGTTATTAATATTTCATGTCGTGATGATTCTTCTTGTTATCTTTGTTGTGTAAAAACTATAGAGGAAAAATTGTAGGTTTTGGCCTTTTTGTGGCTATCTCTTTGTTTGGTAAAAACATAAAATTGCTTGGCTTTTCGTTCTTTGTTAGTGAATATTATGATGCCTTTTTCTTCTTGTTAATTATAGTTTCAATGTTGTAGTATTGTTTATGACATTTTATTTTTTGAGGCGGGGATTGGTAGAGCCGTATGGTAGTTGTTGAGCTTCTCTGCGACAATTAATATCTGTAGTTAGAAGGTGTCTAGATAGAAGTACTACTGGAACCATTAGCTCATATGAACCCTCCCTTAAAAGCATCTCATACTACTCAATGTGAGACTTGGGCACTCCATAATACTCAAATTCCTATCATAGCACCGCTCTTGAGAGCTGACATCCCGGTGGTTGCACACTACAGCGCTTTACCTATTTGAGCTATCGGCAACCAGCAATAATACCAATTGATAATTATCCAAACACTTGAGGAACCCTCCATTAAAAGCTAGATATCAGGGGGGGGGGGGAATAACTAAGGCACTTAAATACTCCACCAATCATTTCATACTGCTTAATGGGGGAATTGGACAACCTATAACACCAAGGTCCCTATCACAATGCTCCAGCAGATTTATTTCATGTAAATGGTAGAATCTGACTATTACTTAAAGTGCATTTAATTGCAACATGTTAAGTAATTTTACTCTAGCATTTTCAGATTACTTCTAGTATGAGCTCATAGTTATAGTCTCATAAGTTTGAAAGAAACCTAAATTTCAGAAACAGTAGTAGAACTGAACCACGGTTGCTTTTTGTCTATCCAATTTCCCTCATCAAGCATGAAAACTTGCTGGTTTTGTAAGGCATGTGTCATGCTCGTTAAGCCATCCCATATGTGACAAGCCTGATGTCCATATTTTTGTCCCTTTTTATATTGTGTATCTTAGTTTATCTCACAGAATCAATTTATCATACTAGAGTATCTTTGATTATATCCTTATGTTTTCATTTTCTCTTATGGGCCACTTTGATTTTTCAGAATTTTGGCTTTGATGGAAAACTGGTTGTCAACTACGCTTGTTCTATGGCATGGGGCTAACACTAAAATGACAGTTGCTGGTCGATGTAACCTGCTAATTCCAAAATGTGAATATATATTGTTTTTCTTTAGTTGTTGCCACACGCTTCAGCACAAACTCAGATTGCATACAATCAAAGTACAATATTTTTGTTGAACTTAAAGATTCTTGCAAGGTAGAAATGGAACAAGAATTAACACGGTGTTCTTCACAATCTGTTGGTTTGAAATGCCTTCATTTTAGGAGTGTCTTTACATATTGGAGCTACATTTTTAGTTTTTATTCATGCCTTATGTTTTTGGAATATATTATGTCAATTTAGTTATGGATCATGGTGGTTTAGAAACTCGTATATAGCTTAACCAATAATTGTATTGAATTGTACATCTTAGTAGTAGAACTTCGCAGCTTGATATATTTGTGCCCTACTCACTTCTGTTCGTAAAGGTTACTTTTTCTTCTTCTTCTTCTTCATCAATCAATCACTCAATCTTTTCTTTTCTCTTTCTCAATTTGATTTTGTTTTCATCTTTTTGTGACAGTGGTTGTTCATCTCAGAGCCACCGGTGATGCTCCTATTCTCAAACAATCCAAATTCAAGGTACCTTTCCTTTTTAATTAATGGGTCTTTTTTATTTCTTCACAATTCGCATTAAAAATTTTAAGATTTTGGGTGTGAGGATTGTGCATCATTAACGAATTTCCTTCAGAAGCTGAATGTTGTAGGATTAAATTTGAGAAGGTTTTAATTGAATTGAATGGAATTGCAATTTGTTTTGCTGATTTTAATTTTTTATTCTTTTGAGTTCTAGAGTGTGTCAATAATATTTTTTTAGGACTGTAGATGAGGATTACCCTGTTTCATGTTTGCTTTTTGCTTGGAATGGTTTGATGTGGTAACGAAATCAGTCATGCCTTTTCTCAATACGGCTTCTTAAATGGATAAATGGAATCATGGTGAACATATTAAGCATATGAAATATCATTATACATCGCCCTCAGTCAATGTTGGTCAACTATGCTAAATGTGAAAGGATGGTAGAATCTCACTTTAAGTGGTACAACATTTGTGGAGAAGACCTATATAAGCCCCTAAGAAAGAATTGATTTTTGTGTAAATTGAATTAACCTAGAAAGTTATGTAGGAAGATATTTTGGCATTTTATTTGTTCATTATTATAGCTTCACTCCTATAGCTTTGTTGTGCACACTTCTGATATTGTTATGTTCTTTTATTTATCAGTTGTGTGCCGTGATTTATGTTGGTTAGAGTTTACAAAGTTTTGATAAGAATTATACAACAATGTTTCTATTTTTCGTGAATCCAGGGTGATGTAGGGAGTTCCGGAGATGATTTAATAACAGATCTTGAAGATGCATTATCGAAACAAAGTGCCTGCTTGAACTTTATGGACTGAAGGTAAATATTATTCTAGAACCTTCAATGTTTAGCGTACTGTGAGTCATGTCTAACCTTGATGTTTTTCTACTCTAAATCTCGTGTAACTTCCTGTTGTAGTCCATCCCACGTAGCGGGAAGAGGCTTGACAGTGATTGTTGTCATCTATTTTTCACAAATTGATAGCTGAAATTCCTTACAGCATGTCACTTAATTGTCCTTCACTTATTATATTTCTATTAAAACTATAACTGAGAAATGACAAGAAACAAGTCCTTGTTGGCAAGGACTTCTCTTCTGGCAGTTAGCAGAGTTGCAGTCAAAGGTTCGGTCTGATGTGAGTTCTGAATACTGGCTTAATGTTGAATGTTCCTGACCGGAAATTGTTTGATTGAGGCATGATGAGATTACGCGGTCCATTGTATGGAGTTGGAGATCCATTTGCCATGGATGCTGATAATCAATTGAGGAAGAGACGAGATTCTGAGGTGATTTTCTATTTTTAAACCAGAATTGCCTCCCCCCCACTTTTGGGTTTGAACTTACTATTCATAGCACATATATCATAGATTATGGTTCACATCTATAGATGTTCAGGTTTCGTTGTTGCAATCAGTTTGTATCCCCTTATTGGTCAACTCCTTTAATTGATCTTAGACTTCTACATATTTATTTTATACACTTTGGCTTGAAAAATTCGATATTATCTTACTGTAAATCTAGGATCATAAACATTGTCACAATGTGAGTGTTATTTATCAATTCTTTCTACAAATAAACAAAAAAAAGCGTCTGGTTGAAAAACACAGGCAGATAGACACATGCAAACCCATTCATACATGCATACAATTATGTAGGAACAAGGAAATATAATTTTATACTAGTTAAGTATACACGACTTGGTGTGCAGTGATTTAGTTTATTTTTTCCTGATACATGCATGATTTTCCAATATCTGAGCATGGAATGGAATTAGTCTGTACCGCCTATCTCATATAGATCCTGAAAGACTGTCAAGATTAGAAGAGGTGGAGAAAAATCATATAGAGACTACAAAAAGAAGGTTTTTTTGCAGAAATACTAAATTCTGTCCGCGAGCTCCAGTTACAAAGTCAAGCTTCTTTGAAGCAGAGAAAACAGAGGAATGATGGCATCCAGGTACTCTTCCTCTATCTTTCATTTCGTATTGTAAAAGATGCAATTAGGGTTTTGCAAGTGTTTGTCTTGAAATCACAATTGATCTGTTTATATACATCATAACTAACATCAACATAGTAATTGTACACTACTCTTTGTGTCTAGACTTCTATTTTAACTCTACTCTTTTGAGTAATTATTTATGTAATTAACTTAAATTGTAACATAACTCTGACCTATCATGAACATGTGATGAGGGACTAGTTAAAGAGAGATCTCAAAGAGGAAACAAGGTGCACATCGAACATTCAAATCAAGTTGTGGTTTGGACATAATGATACTAATTAATTAAAAAATGCTAGTGATAGCGTGTGTGAAGAATTTTAAGGGGAAGATGTTAGGAAATGGAAATAGAAAAGATGCAAGTGAGGGTTGTAGAAATAAATTTCAAGTGTGGTAATGATATGTCTAAGTTTTTTCATTAACATAGGTTGTATGGAAGAACTTTTTTGGGCTCATTGTATGACTAAACACTTGTGTATGTATTTGTAAGAGTTATGGAAATATCTTATGATAATGATATGCACATATGTTGTTTTCAGCTTATTATCATAAGCCCCCCAAAATAGCATATAAAGACAAATTATTCAAAGTTTATAAAAATGCGCATCTGCTAAATTTATTATCATATGGTAGTTCATTGGACTTGAAAAAAAAGTAGTTTATTGGTATTATATTTATGATTTATTGTTGAATATGTGTTCCTATGTCAGTGTGATACATTACTTGATATTCAGAGATGATTCTTAGTTTATTCTGTTGAAGTATTTATGTTGCAAGATAATGATTTCAGGTTTCGCGGCACCTGTTTAGATGGACAAAAGAAGTCTCATACGCAGATTATTATGAACGTGCCTTAACGAATGGTGTACTCAGTATACAAAGAGGAACATATCCTGGGGTGATGATTTATATGCTTCCTTTAGGTATTGGGGTTTCCAAAGCTAAAACTGGACATAGTTGGGGAAATCCAATAATGATTCTGCTGTGGATTTTTTTTTTGTTTGAAATTTCTGCCTAAAATTGTTTTAATGGATTATTTCTAGCTATATTGTATGCTTATGCCTCTTTTATAGATTGGAATATTGAGGATTGATTATGTAATATCCAATTAGATAATATAACTTTTTTTTTGCATTAAAATTATCCATAATTTGTTTTCATTTTATTACTATTAAAAAAAAAGCAGGGGTCAAGCTTATTTGATAAGCCATTTAAAAAAAATATTTAGAAAAAAAAATTATTTCACTTCAGTGATTTTGAAAACTGATGTGAAATATACATATTTAACATCAGTCCCCATCGTATAACTGATGTGAAAACTGCAGGGTTAAATTTCAAAGTGCGTCTATTACATCAGTGCAAGCGGACCTGATGTAGAAATTCAAGATTTCACATCAGTCGCAACCTGATGTGAAAGGATGTGGACTTACCACATCACATCAGTTTACATCGGTTACAAACTGATGTAAAAAGTCGTTTCCAACTGATGTAAAAAATAATTTCTGTAGTAGTGAAAACTTTCATGACAGGAACATGTTTAATATTAGTTTAGAAACAAAATGTGTAAATTCCTTTTTAGATCAATTTTGAACAAGTCACACAAATTATTATTTTGTTAAACAATAATATGATTTTTTGTTGTTGAAATTCTTTCCAACGATACACCTCAATTAGAATATTCATATTGAAAGAAATTGAATATGATTTTTTATAAGTCATCAAAAATCAATTCATGAAAATACATATGTAAGAACAACAAATGACATATATTGTATTATCATTATATGTTGACATTTTTCTAAATCTCTGATTTATCATGCAATGAGTTTATGGGCTCTCCCACTTATAATTTGTTTAACCTCTACTTTTCTATCTGATGTGGAACAACTCACACTTGCACAATACACTGCCCTACAAGTATGAGTCTATCAATTCATTATGCTCCCCCCTCAAACGAAAGCTCTTTCATTCACAAATACTTGCTTGTATCTCCATTGTTGTTTTCTTTGCAACAGAATCGGTCATCCACAAATACTTGCTTGTATCGCCGTTGCTGCTTTCTTTGCAACAGAATCGGTCATCCGCAAATACTTCGTTGTATCGCCATTTCTGCTTTCTTCACAACAGAATCGGTCATTTGCAAATACTTGCTAGCTTGCATCGTCGTTCTTGCTTTCTTCGCAATGGAATCGGCCGCCTGAACACCTTGTTAGGAAAACTTTAGACCCAAAGAGTCGGTCGTAACATTCGTCAAATCAAGTTCCGATGCCACTATTGGGTCACAAGGGGAGCAATGGGGACCACCCACATCTAGGTAGAGCAACCACATAAGTGAGAGAGACGACACACTCTTAACGAAAACCTTAAGGGTCCTCCCACTTATTAAATGTTCAACCTCCACTTTTCTATCCGATGTGAGACATATAACTTATACTTACACACAAAAGTTTTGTTTTCTTTTAAACTTTTAAAATAAGAGATTGTGATAAGTAGAAATAAGAATAGTTACTCTAAAACAAAAACCAAAAAAGCTGCCAAAACATAAAAGGGTCATGTTAACTTGTGCCCTTAGGGCACAAGGTAAGGAGCTTGAAAAGAAAATTAAAAATAAATTTTATATTGAAAGTATAACTTTTGCAACTTTTAAGATATTGAATGCACAAGTTCCAAAAAAAACTTTCTACATTTGGTTTCTTAACTTATGCCCCAAGGGCACAAGTTAACATTTCCCAACATAAAAATAGGGTAACACATAGCCTCTTCACTAATTCCAAACACCACTAAATACAATCCAGTGGATTACCACACCAATCATAATTATAATACGGTTGTTTTTGTTTATTATGTTAAATTTAATATTACGGAAATTAAAATGGTAATACAAATATGGATTTATAGTAATGATAACAACCATGATAGCTTTTTTTTTTTTTTTTACTCCCTCCGGTCCTATTTACAAGAGACAATTTACTTTTTAATACATTAAATAATTTATGTATTTGGTTTAGGTTCTTGACTAGATACATATATTATTCAATGTATCTAAAAAGTCAACTTTTTCTTGTAAATAGGACCGGAGGGAGTATTATACTTCGTTGTCTTTGGTACGATATTTTCGATCACCAACCAAAGAGAAAGTTGGGCCCATAACTTTTTCTTTTCCCATAAAAAATTCTCACTCAAAAATATCCTCACGTGAGTCAAGTATAACGAACATGAGTTAATTCACGTTGAAATATAACTTACATGAGTTAACTCACGATGAGTTATAATCTACAAGAGTTAATTCACGATGAGTTATAATCTACATGAGTTAACTTACATTGAGGTTATAACCTACACAAGTTTACTCACGCTGAGTTATAATCTACTTGAGTTAACTCACGTGGGATGTACCAATGTAGCAGAGGTGACTTAAGTCAAAGATAATATCTGCGCGACTTAAGTCACATAGGGGTATTTCCGTCAGTTTGTATGAGAGGGAGCAATTTTTTTATGGAAGAAGAGCAATTTTTTTTTTTTTTTTTAAGAAACCCAATAATTTTTTTTGAGAGATAAACCCAATAACAACCTTTTAAGAAACCCAAATAAATGTATCCGTGAACTTAGCTCAGTTGGTAAGGACAATGCATAATATATGTAAGATTGGTATTCGAACCCTGGACACTAAAAAAACCAAATAAATCAATTTGGATCATTGGCATACACACTTTTTTTTTTTGTTAAGTTATAATAATTATACGCATTGCAAATATAATTGTCTATTTACTTTTTCCTTCAAAAAATATTCTCTATTTACTTTTTTTTGACTGAATTCTCTATTTACTTTTACTTAGATACCATTCAACATCTTTTATTTCATTTAAAGATATAGTGGTTCCCATAAAAAAATAACGTGGTTACATATTTTAAACAAAAAATTCAATCAAGATCCTTCAAAAAAAAAAAAAAATCAATCAAGATCTTATGCATATTTCTTTTCGTAAATATAGATTTCTTTCAAATTAATATTACCTTGCAAGTTTTTTGGATTTGTTCTAAGAATTAGTTATTTATAATTATTTTACAAAGTATTTTGAAATAAAGCACAATCAAACATATTTTTTGCATGACAAAAAAATTGTTGTTTTTTAAGGGGAAAAACTTATAACATTTCATTATATATCAGTTCAATAATACATGACGGTGAATCATTACAACTATGAAGACTAGCTATGAATGTGACATCTCAAACTAACATGTGGGCTATCTCATTCGGTTGTCTCTAACAACGTTTGCAATCATCTAATATGAATTAATTGACAAGTTAATTTCTAATGTGGAAGTGCTTGAACTAATGAATCAACCTTCTTGAAAATAGATTTTGGAATTTATTAAATCACCAAGCATATATCAATTAACTTAATTAACTAATTATCATAAATCAAATTCAAATTGTTGAAATTAAACAGTTAGGGAAAGAAAAACACCTGATTTATAGAGGTTTCCCCTTTTCGTCCTCTCTAGGGGTACATCTTCTCTTCATAGAAGAAAACACCTCTTATACAGGCATCCATTATAATGTTGAAAATATTTACAAGAGTCAATTACAAAGGTTCCTTAAATTTACGAATCACCACAATCCTAAATCTTATACACTATGCAGTCACTAAAAATGCCTCAAATCTTCAAGATCCTTGAAATTGAATAATGAATCCAAACGTCTTCGAATCAATCTAGCATGCAATCCTTCAATCCTTTTACCCAATAAATATTCTTTGCTATGACCACTTTGATCCCTGATCGTCGGATTTAGGAAAGTGTATCAAATCGTTTACCAAGTAATAAGTGTAAGTAGAATATCTTATCCACATGGTTTGTTGTTCCAACTAGGCGATTTACGTTACTTATTTGGGAACAATTAAAATAAAAAGATAAAGAGTTAAGGAGTTTTGCAGTTTGATTTGTTTGAAACTGAGCAATGTTTACCTTTTTTGATTGCATAATGTTATCGGTAGTAAGGATTCTTCGAATCCCTTCTATTTATGTGTTGGAATTACTTAACAGTCAAGTCTTATTTAGCTTTTAGCATTTTCTATCTAAGTGATGAGTTCGTGAGGTTTTACTACCTACCAACTGTCAAGTTACACCTACTGATTACACGGGTAGGTGCGTGTGAGGTCTTAATCTCTCAGAGGCATGGGTTCATTGCCCTCTAGTTGTCAGTGACAACCATTACACCAGAGTTCGTACGGGTTTTAGTGTTTAGGGTTGTCAGTCTTATAGAGAGATCCACTTACGCACGTAGGGGTACATATAGGTTTCTACTTTTTCAAAGGTATTCAAAACAATAACGGATATCAAGGTTCCTAAATTCTGAACTTTTTAATAATCATAGCTAGTTCGCCCAATGAACAAGACAGAACATGTAATTTTTTAGCTTAAATTTCATTTCTATATTTAGTTCACATAACACACTTGGATACCGATTACTAGTATCGTTGTTTAATTGTCTTTGTATGCCAGGCAAGACACCATTTTCACATCCAAAATGATAGTTTATTGGTTTTTCTTTTACCAAGATCCAAGCAATCTTCGTTGTAGACTAACATAGATCTGCGAGGATCAAGGGATTGATTACTCAAGGTTGGAAGTGCTCAACAACAACAACTTGATGAATTCAAGGTGCTGGGTATAGTTTTTTCTCACCTTAATGAGTTTTGCCTCTTTCTCTTTGGTTTATGTTTTTTTTTCACTGTTCTTTTATTGTCATAGTTTTGGGTAAATTTTTGGATTTCTTAAGATTTCCAAAATTAGGATTTTGATTTTTTAAGATGATATAAATTTTTAACTTTATTGAATATGATTTTGATTTGTTTGAGTTTATAGATGAAGATGATGAAAGACACATTTTTAGGCAAATTAAATGTTGATTTTTGTTCTCTCAAAAAAAAAAAGTTGATTTTTGTCATTAATGACGTTGCAAAGCCTAATAAATTTTTTTATTATACATATTATTATTTTTTTTAAGAAGTTTTTTTTTTGAGAGATTATATTTATTCACAAAAAACCTTTTATTTCGAGTACAAGAAATGGCAAAAGAATATTAGGAAAGAAAATATCAAATTACATCAAAAGTCTATGAAAAGCATGAAACGAAAAAGAGGCAAACAAACACTATTACATAATGATTTCCAAACAAGATAGATGATTAAGCCACCACATATGATATGTAAAATCAAAATTGATGCGATTCGCTTTCAGCCACTATTATGATTGAAACTTAATTTTGTCAATAAATTGATGTAATGAGGTGACGAAAAACCTGTGCATTTCTTTCGGCTTAAATTACCCAAACACATAAGTCTCAAATGAGATGAAGGACTGGTCGGATATTTTTTAGAAAACCGTCTAAAGTCCCAAATTGAAGTATCATTCACCCTCCAAAATTCAAAGAAAAACAAAGATAGCAATGAATATAAATGTTTTTTTAAACCCAAAGCAGTTAAACAAACTATATATCTTAGGTTCATTTAAAAAATCATATATATCAAAATAAATAATTGATATTCTTTCATACTGATCAAACCTCTAGTCACTAAAATTGAACCTCTGATCACATAACTTGATCGGGGTCCATGTTGGTAGTAGAAAACTTGCTTTAATGAGACATCCTTTTGCCGAAAAACTTGTCCATTTCTTTCACGCCAAATTACTCAGACACATGAGAGCCAAATGCGATGAAGGAATAACCAGCTATTTTTTAGAAAACCACCTCAAATCTCACATTGAAGTACCATTCACCCTCCAAAATTCAAAGAAAAACAAAGATAGCAATGAATAGTAAGAATGTATAAGAAAAATATGATAGATTACAGAGAGAGAGAGTGGCGGTGTAATATCCCGCTTGTCAGTATCGGAATATTACCCGTCAGATGCGCCAGAGGATAAATGTTCAAGGAAAGTAAGTGTAATGGAAATGTCTAATAATGGCATAAGTCAGATATGAGCTAGATATCAGAGATTAAGTGTTACAGAACGTCAAGTACGATGGAAGATGTTTTTATGAAATATCAGTCAAGCAGGGGTTTATGTATCAGTGTCAGGTTAAGCGCGACCAAGACAGAGGGCATTTAAGTAATCTCGCACATGGGAGTATATAAGTGATTTTGGGGGTGGAAACCTCATAATTTCTTCTTCTTTCTCTCTCTAGGTTTTGAGAGAAAGAGTTCTCTCCTCCTTCTCTCTAGCCACGCCTCCCCCTCTCCATCTTTATCATCCAAACTTCTTCCAAATCATGATCAAGCATGGATTAAGGCAGCTTAGCAAGCAAGAAACACATAAAGAAAAGGATTAAAGCATGGTTTGGTTTAAAAGCTAAGGATAAAGAATTGGATCAAAACCTAGGGTTTGGGCTTGAAGCTTGAATAGATGCAAGAAACATGATTAGGTGAGTTCCATAGATAGTTTACCTTCCTTTGGTTGTGTAAATTCATGTTAGAAAGTAGTGATTTATGTTTATGAGGTTTAGAACCTTAATGTACTTTTGATAAATTCTTGTTGATTACTTGTTAGTTTGCCATGAAATATGTTTATAAATGTATATATATGTTGCTGGATGATTATGGTGCATTGCAGGATTGATTTGAATGAGTTTTGGGGTCAAAATTGCAGTTTTGGTACCACAGACCCGAAGAACCACGCCCCAGCTGAGCTATTAGCGCAGCTCTCTAGTTTTGGCCAACATGTTTTTGGCTGTTGGCTCATCCTAGGGTCGGTGGTGCTTTCCGGAGTCTTTCTTTCATCGTTTTACAACTTTATAACCCCAAAACGACATCTAGGCAATGCACATAACATCAAACGATTCTTGAAATGAAAATCATGGCAAACTTAATAAGAATGGCAAGAGTGATTCAAGAGAGTTTAAACCGATATTACTCGGGTAGTGATGAATTAAGGAAGGGCATGAACGTAGAACCTTGACATAGCTTGTCAAGAACTAGAATAGTTAGTAAAGAAGTAGAATGCTAGGCTTTAGTAATATGCTTGATAAGTCGCGGAGTAATATAGAGTATTATCTTCGCATAGGAGCTATGTGCCATACGAGTATGGCAAGACGTGAATCGATTAGATATCTATTCACGAAGTAAGTGAAGCAAGCATATAGTTTACCTCTAGTTGGATCGTATAGGAATCCGAGGTAAAAGAGATAGCATGTATATATTTAATACTCATGCATTTATAGACTCAGACTTTATTAAAGCTGTGAAGCGATTAGATATCTATTCACATAGAAAGCTTTAACAAGATGTAGGTGTCGTGTCTCTTGTGATCCACATTAGGTTGGACA
This sequence comes from Medicago sativa, assembly GCF_051527215.1. Lineage (NCBI taxonomy): Eukaryota > Viridiplantae > Streptophyta > Magnoliopsida > Fabales > Fabaceae > Medicago > Medicago sativa. The sequence continues at coordinate 29,354,454 of NC_140755.1, read as the reverse complement.
TAAGGGGTTTCCACTAGGTGAAACAGGGTTAGCCGTAAGGATCCCGCACGCCACTGCAGGAGTGCCGTTGGTTATTCCTTAGATAGGTTCCATCGGTTAGATAGGGATTGTGCTCAGGTTTACTCCACCCCGGGGCTCTCTGTAAAATGAACTCAGATAATGTTTGTTTGTTAAACGCTAACTTAATGAACCTGACTATGCATATTTATTAGATATGTTTATGTTATGTCATCAAGCCTTGACGTAGATCGTCAAGAAATAATAGAGCCTTGGCGTAGATCGTCAAGAATTAGTTTGATAGCAAGATAGAATATGTTGTTAGACACAACGTAAGTATGCATAGAGCAAATAGAGAAAGGTATGCCGATGACGATCTTAGTTTTCCCCTAATCGTCTGGTTTAGAATCGTGTCATGATTATAGTATGTTTAGGCCTCGATACGTAAAGCGTATTCTTGGCAATGCGGTCCTAGATTCCCCTTAACCGCCATGACACATATAGAAGTGAAGCCTATAACAAGGTAAGAAGAGACTATGACGGCCCTAGTATGCACGACCGTCTAAGTATGCAAGTCCCCACACACGTATAATCAACCGTCAGGTTGTAATGTAGACACGTGGTGACCGTAGGTTTCCCTTGAGGTTGCCTATAGCCTAGGATTTAGGGGAACTCACTAAGACATTATGTCTCATCCCAATCCTTATTTGTTTCAGATAAACAGGTTGGATGGCAAGCTAGTAGCCGAATGGATATATCAGCAAGTGTTCGTTCGTACCCGCTGCAGGATGATATGGATATGCAAGGACGCATTCATTATATTTTAGAAAAGTTGAGTTACTTTATTATTATACGAACACACATTATTGTATAAGATATTCATTCGAAGTTTTTATGTTGTAAATTTTTAATGTATCCAGTACTAAATAAATGCACATGCTAGACTTTCTAGATACGTCTAGTATGGGTGTTACATTTGGTATCAGAGCTGGTCAATTCAGACCGTGCCTTGGGTCATTAAATTACAACTAAGGTAGTGGGACCATTGGGTTCCGGGTAAATGTTCTATTTGTTGGTGTTAGTTGAGCCTGATCAACTCAGTTCAACATTCGACAATTAGAACGGATGCCTGAGAGCTGAATAGGACCCAGGAGGAACGAAGTATATGATGAAGATGCACTGGAAAATGTGAACTCAGAAGCAAGAACTCTGAATGAGTATTAGTAAAAAGTTGATCGTGCCAGTAGTTGGTCGGTGAATTAAGCAAGTAGAAGTATGAATCCTCCGGGGATGTAAGGCAATGTTAAGAAGGGACATTTAGACAGCGTTGGGTAAGTTGTTGTTGATACTCCGTATACCCGTAAGTGGAGAATATGGAAATATCTTAGCAGTACCTGAAGCTTCAGAAAGAGTTGTTGTTGGACACAGATGTAGTGCATAGAAAGAAGTCGATGTATGTTGACGGAACTAGTAGACTTTCAGGAGTAGCGTTATGTTATTGAGATTATAGATTTGTACGTTCAGAGTGGACAAGGTTCTAGTATTCGGGAAGTTTTATGTTAAGAGACATGATGAACAAGACATTAGTTTCTAATGTGCCTTGAATTGAGCCGAATGATGTTAATGCTTGCCATGCAAAGGTTATAGAATTGTTTTAAGATGTTTAGAGGGAATGATAGGCATTGGGGTACTTGAGGAAATAAGATTTATATGTAAAATATGATTTTTGGAAAACTGAGCTGAAGAAAACACGCCAATAGCAAAAATTTCGCTAATAGCGAATTTACACCAGAGGATTTCGCTAATAGCGAACCTGGAGCGAAATTTTCAGTGTTTCCGAAAACTGTCATTTTGTCTCTAGGGTCAGTAGTAGCTATTGGGGGTTGTTTTCACAATTGGGGGTTGTTTTCACAATCTTTTATGTAACAAACATTCTCTATAACATCAAGTATCAAATGCACATCATATCCTATGATTTCTAAGGAAGAAAATGCATGAACAAGTATTAACGGAATCAATCCGGTTTCAGATAGCTTTGGAAGTTAATGTGTCAAAAACCAAGATCAAGAGCACAAAAGTTCCAACATTTAGAAGGAAAGTCACCGAAGTATATAATGAGGTATGAAGTAAGAAGTTAAAGCGGTGAAGAGTTTTAGGAAATCACAAGGTTCTTGGATTTTGCGGAGTTATGAGTACCCCTCGAATCTATGTTTTGCTTGATTGACTTGCTAAGGCTTGTTAGGATGTTGAATCGCAAAGTTTATCAGAGTTTAGAAAGATATACACATATGGGTGATTGAAGTTGATGTTTTGGAAGTTCAAATGAAATTTTGTAGGTGTCGGTTTGTTACGACTCGTATAGTTGGGCTAAACTCACTAGGACTAAGATTTGATGGCACGTATGTGTTGTCAACTCGTCCTGTGAATTTAAAGTAACAACTGGGGCCTAGGTTCAGTATATTTTATAAATATATATAGTGGAAAGTTATCAACGTCAATGACCCGTGTGTTAATTCATGAAGTTTTCTTTTAAAGAAAAACTAACGAGCAAGCATAAGGATGTTTAAGCAAAACCTAGTATGCGAGAATGCGAAGATACAATGTTAGATGCATAAGGAAGGTATACCGAGTGCAAGATGAGTTTACCATGGGAAGATGTAATAATGATTCATGGAATAATAGGTAAGTAGTAGCCAAGATGTGCCTTTTGAGTTAAGTTTGCCCGAGAACAAGTGAAAGGATAACATTGATATGTCAAGAGGTAAGTCTACCTTAAGATTTAACCTTACAAATATAGGGTATCGAAAGGTTGCAGAGTAGGTAGCAACATAGAAGATCTTGAGAATAGTTCAGAAAGATAGTATTCAAGAGATGAACAGAAGTGTAAAGTTTCACTCGTCTCAACGGATCAGAGTATTGGTTAAAGACAACCGGTGGGAATCAGAGTAGCGCGACGGAAGTTAATCAGTAAAGTTGTTAACAATAACCATGAAACATGGAATTTGGTAGAAAGAATCTTCGTGAAGAATGTTCGAGATAGTAATACAGTTTAAGTAAGAAGTATTATGAGACAAGCAAGGAGTTTTCGACAGGATAAGTAAGTATAGATGCTTATACAGTCAGAGAGAATTAAGGTAAAAGCATAAAGGATGTATCTTCACTTCAAAAGACAAGAAAGATTAGAGTTACCACAGATGAAGTAATCGGGTTGCCCAATTGGTGATGTCGAATACGTAGATGAGCTGTGGTTTAGTCATGAAGAGTGTGTGTTATGTTAATGGAATACGGTACATGAGATATATACGATGAAATACATACCCTCATATACCATACTTGTTAAGTGATAATGGTACTTGCTAGAATGGTGTCACGCCATGATTTTATGACTTTTAAAGTTAAGATTGGTATTAAGGAACTTGGGAACGATGTTTTAAAATACATGAAATTTCACATTGTTGAAACTAATGAGACGCGTCGTAAGCGAGCAGGCTCACTTAAGACGTACATACTTCAGGACCAACTTGTTAGAGACAAGTTTGGGGCGAGATGTAAAACCTTTTTCAAGATATAGAGACTCGTCCTGTGGTTCTGCGGTACCATTCCAGATTTGGTTTCAAATGATATTTTCTTTTAGTCAAGAAATTGTTCGTTCCAAGAACGTATGTACCAAACTTTAGAGATTTCTAGAAGCAAAATGCTAGAACGAGTATCGTTATTAACTAACAAGGAGCGGTATTTGAGAAGTATGCAAATACTATGGAAAATAAGGTTTATGTAAAAACGGCAGTGTCCGTGTGATATCAATAGCATACGGGATGCACGGAATTTAGTTAAGAATGTTCAAGTGCAAGTGCAAATGGACTTAGTCGAAAGTTTCAAGAGCATGTGAACCGCTAGACAGGATAATAGATTGTCAGATGAATCAGTGTAGTTAATTTCACTTCTCCATGCCAAGCTAGACAAGTTACCCATGAATTGCAGTACATGGAGATTATGAAGAGATAGAAAGGTTTCTTAAGACTATGATTAGAGATGAGTAGGATCATCAAGATAGGTAGCATCAGTAAGAAGCATAAATCGCAATGTGCGGTAAGAAAGATTATGTATGCATGATAAGATGTATACATGGAAGTTGTATAGATGCAAGTAAGCACTGCAGGGCAAACCTGGATTTCAGTTAAACCCCAGTTTAAAGGCAAATCTTAAGTGTTATAGTTAAAGAAGGTTACTTATATGAATGGTTAATACAAATTGGGTAATTTATGGATCCGAGACAACTAAATTCACATATAGCAGAGGTGTGTTTGTAAACGTGATGTTCTAAGATAGTTTTGTGATTCTGAAAAGATATTAAGAATGAAGAGATTATATTCGTTTATGCGGAATAAGAAAGAGGATGAGTTACATGTTTGATGAGGAAATTATGCTTCGAACTCTCTGAAGTGAATAAGAACAGACTTTGCTTAACTAAAAACCAAAGAAGACAAGTTTAGTAACAGAGATAGGTAGATGGTTTCTAAATTTCGAGGACGAAATTCCTTTAAGGGGGTAGAGTGTAATATCCAGCTTGTCAGTATAGGAATATTACCCGTCAGATGCGCCAGAGGATAAATGTTCATGGAAAGTAAGTGTAATGGAAATGTCTATTAATGACATAAGTCAGATATGAGCTAGATATCAGAGATTAAGTGTTACAGAACGTCAAGTACGATGGAAGATGTTTTTATGAAATATCAGTCAAGCAGGGGTTTATGTATCAGTGTCAGGTTAGGCGCGACCAAGACAAAGGGCATTTAAGTAATCTCGCACAAGGGAGTATATAAGTGATTTTGGGGGTGGAAACCTCATAATTTCTTCTTCTTTCTCTCTCTAGGTTTTGAGAGAAAGAGTTCTCTCCTCCTTCTCTCTAGCCACGCCTCCCCCTCTCCATCTTTATCATCCAAACTTCTTCCAAATCATGATCAAGCATGGATTAAGGCAGCTTAGCAAGCAAGAAACACATAAAGAAAAGGATTAAAGCATGGTTTGGTTTAAAAGCTAAGGATCAAGAATTGGATCAAAACCTAGGGTTTGGGCTTGAAGCTTGAATAGATGCAAGAAACATGATTAGGTGAGTTCCATAGATAGTTTACCTTCCTTTGGTTGTGTAAATTCATGTTAGAAAGTAGTGATTTATGTTTATGAGAGGTTTAGAACCTTAATGTACTTTTGATAAATTTTTGTTGATTACTTGTTAGTTTGCCATGAAATATGTTTATAAGTGTATATATATGTTGCTGGATGATTATGGTGCATTGCAGGATTGATTTGAATGAGTTTTGGGGTCAAAATTGCAGTTTTGGTACCACAGACCCGAAGAACCACGCTATTAGCGAAATCTACGCTAATAGCAAAATTCTTCAGGATGAGCCACGCCCCAGCTGAGCTATTAGCGCAGCTCTCTGGTTTTGGCCAACATGTTTTTGGCTGTTGGCTTATCCTAGGGTCGGTGGTGCTTTCCGGAGTCTTTCTTTCATCGTTTTACAACTTTATAACCCCAAAACAACATCTAGGCAATGCACATAACATCAAACGATTCTTGAAATGAAAATCATGGCAAACTTAATAAGAATGGCAATAGTGATTCAAGAGAGTTTAAACCGATATTACTCGGGTAGTGGTGAATTAAGGAAGGGCATGAACATAGAACCTTGACATAGCTTGTCAAGAACTAGAATAATTAGTAAAGAAGTAGAATGCTAGGCTTTAGTAATATGCTTGATAAGTCGAGGAGTAATATAGAGTATTATCTTCGCATAGGAGCTAAGTGCCATACGAGTATGGCAAGACGTGAATCGATTAGATATCTATTCACGAAGTAAGTGAAGCAAGCATATAGTTTACCTCTAGTTGGATCGTATAGGAATCCGAGGTAAAAGAGATAGCATGTATATATTTAATACTCATGCATTTATAGACTCAGACTTTATTAAAGCTGTGAAGCGATTAGATATCTATTCACATAGAAAGCTTTAACAAGATGTAGGTGTCGTGTCTCTTGTGATCCACATTAGGTTGGACATAAGGGGTTTCCACTAGGTGAAACAGGGTTAGCCGTAAGGATCCTGCACGCCACTGCAGGAGTGCCGTTGGTTATTCCTTAGATAGGTTCCATCGGTTAGATAGGGATTGTGCTCGGGTTTACTCCACCCCGGGGCTCTCCGTAAAATGAACTCAGATAATGTTTGTTTGTTAAACGCTAACTTAATGAACCTGACTATGCATATTTATTATATATGTTTATGTTATGTCATCAAGCCTTGACGTAGATCGTCAAGAAATAGTAGAGCCTTGGCGTAGATCGTCAAGAATTAGTATGATAGCAAGATAGAATATGTTGTTAAACACAACGTAAGTATGCATAGAGCAAATAGAGAAAGGTATGCCGACGACGATCTTAGTTTTCCCCTAATCGTCCGGTTTAGAATCGTGTCATGATTATAGTATGTTTAGGCCTCGATACGTAAAGCGTATTCTTGGCAATGTGGTCCTAGATTCCCCTTAACCGCCATGACACGTATAGAAGTGAAGCCTATAACAAGGTAAGAAGAGACTATGACGGCCCTAGTATGCACGACCGTCTAAGTATGCAAGTCCCCACACACGTATAATCAACCGTCAGGTTGTAATGTAGACACGTGGTGACCGTAGATTTCCCTTGAGGTTGCCTATAGCCTAGGATTTAGGGGAACTCACTGAGACATTATGTCTCATCCCAATCCTTATTTGTTTCAGATAAACAGGTTGGATGGCAAGTTAGTAGCCGAATGGATATATCAGCAAGTGTTCGTTCGTACCCGCTGCAGGATGATATGGATATGCAAGGACGCATTCATTTTATTTTAGAAAAGTTGAGTTACTTTATTATTATACGAACGCACATTATTGTATAAGATATTCATTCGAAGTTTTTATGTTGTAAATTTTTAATGTATCCAGTACTAAATAAATGCACATGCTAGATTTTCTAGATACGTCTAGTATGGGTGTTACAGGCGGTTCTTCTAGAGTTTTCCTAGGGCAACCGCGCCGGAGCAGATCGCCTGTAGCGAGATACAACGGGGGGGAACGGGGTCCAGCCAGGGTGGCAGATAAGGGTGGGGATAGGGGAGATTGGACTGTGGTTCAGTCTAAGAAGAGGAAATCGACGCAACCGGAAGCCGGAAGACGAGACAGGTCAAGGGTATCGGAACGACATGGAGGAACGACACAGATTAGGGTTAGGGACAGGCGAGGGCAAGAGGACATTGGTGGTTTTCAACGGTACAATTCAAGGTCGAGGACGTCTGATTAGAAAAAGGACAGTAAGGTTTCCGAAGGTCTGGGAGGCCAGCATTTTCCACATATCAGGTGTGATGAAGCTGCTGAACAGAAAGGTGCAGTCGTCCAAAATCATTCTGTTCCATGCAGTAAGGTAGCATTTTATTTTACAAATTTTCCTGAAGGTTTAACTGTGTTCCAATTGCGCCAATACTTTGAGGTCTGTGGTATCTTGAATGACGTATACATTGCTCAGAAAAGAAATATTAGAGGACAATGTTATGGCTTTTTGAGATTTGAGAATGTTCGAAATGTTGAAAAGTTGGCCTTGGCATTGAACAACGTTTGGATAGGTCAATGTAGGATTTGGGCGCGTGAGGCGCGGTTTGATCGTTTTTCTTCTGTTTCTGATGTGGTTGTGACGGAGGAGAGAAGGGTAGGGGATTGTAGGAACGGACAGGCTGTGGTGAGGGTGAAGAGTGTTGGTATTAGAAATGTGAGAGTGGGGAAGCAGGCGGAAGTGGTAATAGGTGAGGGAGAAAAAACTATTACTGTGGGAAAGGTGGATGTGAAGGTAGATGGCGTTAGGAGGAATCAGAAAGTGCGTAGGGTGGAGGAGGGTATTAAGATAGGGAAGGTCGAGGGAGAAGGGAGGAAGCCAAGGGAGGGAGAGGTGGTTGGGAAGGCTGCTGTTACTTCTATTTCACGACCATGTGGGGAGGAGTTGGTGGTGAAAACAAGGGCTGCTGATCTCAAAACAGTACTGGAGGTTAAGTCACGTTTCATACCTACCTACAGATCGAAAGAAGCGGATCTTGAATGGGCAAAAGCTGGTAGGGTAGCCTCAGTTATTTTAGGAGATTCAACGTTGGCTTTACAACAAAGAATTGAGGATGTGGGGATTTCGTCGGTAGTTGTTACACCTTTGGGCGGGGATAAATTATTTTTACATAGCACCGGTGAGGAGGACATTTGGGAAGTCTTCAATGCAGCCATTCATTTTTTTGGAATGCTTTTTAATAATATTCATAAGTGGTCGGTAACGGATGTCAAGTATGAACGTGGGGCATGGTTACGAGTGTATGGTATTCCCGCTGATGCATGGAATGATGATTTTTTCAAACTTTGTGTAATGAATAGTGGCAGGATTATTCGCGTGGATGACTGCACTTTGGAAAAGGCTCGGTTGGATTTTGCACGTATTTTGATTTCTACGCCTAATATAGAAATTGTGAATACGACTGCAGAATTTTCTATAGATGGATGTGTGTACGTAATTAAGTTGGTGGAGGAGTGGGGTTGTCACCGTGGGGAGGATGTTTTTTTGACAGAGGTGGAGCAAGATACTACGCCGGAAACGTTACTGCATTTAAATAATGTTCCCGGTTTGGAGGAGGTTCAAGGGGAGTGGGAGTTAGATGACTTAGTCGACGATTTGAAAAAAGAATGGAGTCATCATGAAAGTAAGAAGAAGAGGAATAATGATTTAGTGGAAGAGAGCACAGCGGTGTCCAACAAAGACAACAGTAAACATGAGCAGCCTATTTTTACTTCGGTTTTGGAACCAGTCTTATGCCCGGTGGATAGTAACGACGCAACATTGCAGCAAGGTTCAAAGGTGAAGCCGCCAACTTTTTCTCAACAGACAAATCACAATGGTCCGTGGAGTCTTGACTGGTTGGTGCAAGTACCCGTACAGGATGCTGGGAAAGTCTTCACGGCTGGGACATATGTTGGTGCTGATCAGCCGTCTGTTTCAAAAGAAATACTTGTTCAGCCTGTGGTATCGAAGCAGTCAGTAAAGAAGATAATAACTAGTAGTTATAAGCATTCGATGGGTTTTATGAAGAAAATTTCAAGGATGCCTTCAGCTGACCGAAAAGAAATATTGAAAGTGTTGAGAAAACAAGATCGTTCACGAAAGATAAGCAGGGCTTCCCAAACTTCTAAGGGCAAGGCAGCCATGATTTCCACTACAGACTCATCTAAATTTTTTTCTTCTAGTGTGAATAATGACTGGGAAAATTGTATTTTGGCTCATGATAAATCACAGGGGGTGGCGAAGGACGTTAAAGATATAGGAAAGGTGATTGGAGTGAGTTTTAAGGGAGATCCTAATAATAGTTTTAACTTACTGACGTGGGCGGGGAGAAGAGAGTGGCGGGCGGCAGGGGGTACTGATGTTATTGGTGAGGGAGTAGGGGGTTCTTTAAATGAAGGTGACGGGTGTTGAGGGTGTAGGTGTGGAGGGAGATGGGGGAGGTGTGTGGGCTCAATGAAGGTTATTTCTTATAATGTGAGGGGGTTAGGAGGCGGTGAGAAGAGGGTGGAGGTTCGACGTTAGTTCATGAGAAGAGTCCTGTTGTGTTATGTATTCAGGAATCGAAGATGAGTTTTGTCGACGACTTCTTGATTAAATCTTTTTGGGGACTTACTCCTTGTGGCTATTCTTATCAACCATCTCTTGGGGCATCTGGTGGCTTAATTACGGTGTGGGATAGTTCTCTTTTGGATGTCTGGTCTACAACGAGTCTTGGGCATGTCCTTGTTATTACTGGCAGGGTCATTGACACGTGGGAGGATATTGTTATTATTAATGTGTATGCACCTTGTGATACGGAAGCTAAAAAGAATTTGTGGGAGCGGCTGGTCACTTTCATTACTAGCAAGAATGATTTTTGTTTGTGTGTATGTGGGGACCTTAATTCGATCCGTGACATCGATGAAAGAAAAGGAAGGAGTATGGTGTTTAAACAGGCAGATTCAGACATTTTTAATAAAGTCATTGATGATAGTTCTTTGATTGATTTGCCAATATGTGGTCGGTTGTTTACATGGTATCGTGGTGACGGTGTATCGATGAGTAGACTGGATAGGTTCTTGTTGTCTGAAAAGTGGTGTGCGGTGTGGCCTAACAGTATTCAGGTGGCTTATCAACGGGGTCTCTCCGACCACGTTCCTCTGATGTTACATATTGATGAAGCAAATTGGGGACTTCGTCCGTTGAGGATGCTCAAATGTTGGTCAAATTATCCGGGTTATGCGAATTTTGTTCGTGAACAATGGACTTCCTTTCAAGTGCAAGGGTGGAGCGGTTATGTGCTGCGCCAAAAGCTTAAAATGATAAAAAATAGTTTAAAAGAGTGGCATAGACAACATTCTCAGAACTTGGAAGGAAAGATGTCGGATGTAAAAGATCGCATCTCTTATTTTGATTCAAATTTTCCCATGGTGTTATGTCTAATCGCCGCCGCCGCAACACTATAACTTGGTGAATGTTGATGGAGTTGGTGTTGAAGGTGTTCAGAATAACCGTATGGCATTCTTTAATCATTTTTCTAGTCATTTTAAATCATTAGGAGCTGAGCAGCCAAGTGTGGGCAGCATTCCTTTTCGTAAATTATCTTTTAGCGAGGGGGCAGTTTAACTAGACCATTCTCGATGGAAGAAGTGAAACAAGCTGTGTGGGATTGCGATAGTTTCAAAAGTTCTGGTCCGGATGACATCAATTTTGGATTTTTAAAAGAGTTTTGGGACTTGTGAAGGAAGATTTCATGCGGTTTATGGTGGAATTTCATCGTAACGGAAAATTAACGAAAGGTGTTAACTCTACATTTATAGCTTTGGTTCCAAAGGTCAACAGTCCGCAGAGGCTCAATGATTTTCGTCCTATTTCTCTGGTGGGTTGTATGTATAAGGTGCTTGCGAAGGTTTTAGCTAATCGACTTCGAGGTGTTATGGGCAGTGTTATTTCAGACTCCCAATCAGCTTTCGTCAAAGGAAATCAAATTTTGGATGGTATTCTGATTGCCAATGAGGTGGTTGATGAAGCAAAAAGTTTGAATAAGGAAGTTTTACTATTCAAAGTTGATTTTGAAAAGGCCTATGATTCGGTCGATTTACATTATCTAGATACAGTGATGGTGCAAATGAATTTTCCGACTCTTTGGCGTATGTGGATAGCAGAATGTGTGGGTACTGTGATGGCTTCAGTCCTTGTAAATGGTAGTCCGACGGATGAGTTTCACTTAGAGAGGGGCCTTCGACAAGGGGACCCTCTTTCTCCGTTTCTTTTCTTGATAGCTGCAGAGGGGTTTAATGTTTTGATGAAATCTTTGGTGACAGCGAATTTGTTCCACGGCTACGAAGTGGGAAGCATGGGTGAGGTTAATTTAACTCATTTACAATTCGCAGATGATACTCTCATAATAGGCAAAAAGAGTTGGTTGAATGTCAGATCTATGCGGGCGGTGTTATTATTATTTGAGGAGATACCAGGGTTAAAGGTGAATTTCAATAAGAGTATGCTGACAGGTGTTAACATATCTGATACTTGTTTAGCGGAGGCGGCGTCAGTAATGCAGTGTAGAAAGGGTTCCATTCCTTTTGTTTATTTGGGGCTACCTACTGGTGGGGATTCACGTAGATTGAGTTTTTGGAAACCGGTGGTTGATAGTTTTACGACTCGTCTGTCCTTGTGGAGTAATAAATTTTTGTCTTATGGAGGTCGCCTGATATTACTGAAATCTGTCCTGTCTTCGCTCCCGGTTTACTTTCTTTCCTTCTTCAAGGCTCCCACAAGTATAATCTCTTCTATAGAATCTATTTTTTAATTTTTTTTTTGGGGGGGGGGGGGGGGGGGGGTGGTGAGGATAATAGAAAAATTGCTTGGATAAAATAGGATTCTATTTGTGTCCCAAAGGAGGATGGAGGGTTGGGGGTTAGGAGGATGGGTGCTTTTAATTTATCGTTATTAGGGAAATGGTGTTGGAGGATGTTGATAGATAAGGAGGGCCTTTGGTACAAAGTTTTAAAGGCCCGTTATGGTGAGGTATGGGGCGGCTGCAGGAGGGTGGGAGATGTGGGTCTTTGTGGTGGAGAAACTTGTGCTTTATCCGTAGTGGGGCTGGCGAGGGAGTGGGTAACTGGTTTGCAGAGAACACTTGCCGTGTAGTTGGTGACGGACTTACTACTTTATTCTGGCTTGATAACTGGGTCGGGGACATGCCTTTATGCCATCAATTCCCTCGGCTCTTTAATCTAGCGGTGAATAAGGAGTGTTCGATGGAGGAGATGACGAGAAGGGGTTGGGAGGATGGAGGGAGGGCTTGGGTGTGGAGACGTCGCTTATTAGCTTGGGAGGAGGATAATGTGAGGGAGTGCACTTTATTATTACATAACATTGTTTTGCAGTATAATGTTTCGGATACTTGGAGATGGCGTTTAGATCCTGTTCACGGATATACAGTCCGCGAAGCTTACCGTCTGCTAACTTTCAACGAGCAAGTAGATAGAAGTATGGTTGCTGATGTTTGGCACAGATACATTCCGACAAAAGTGTCTCTGTTTGTGTGGCGCTTGCTTCGCAATCGTCTTCCCACAAAGGATAATCTATTGCGGCGACGAGTTGTTTAGGTTGATGATACGGTGTGTGCCTATGGGTGCGGTGAATCAGAGTTAGCAAATCATCTTTTTTTAGAGTGTGATGTGCCCAATACGATGTGGTTATATGTGCGTCGTTGGGTAGGCATACCGACGGTGCTTCCTTGTCAGGTGAGGGAGCATCATATTCATTTCACGTTATTACTAGGTATTCCTCGAAGCTTTCAGTGTGTGCTCAAAGTAATTTGGTTCGCTTGTGTCTGGGTGATTTGGAAGGACCGTAACGACCGTGTCTTCAAAAATACGGGTTCACATTCCTCCGTCCTCATAGAGAAAATCAAAATGCATTCCTTTTTATGGCTGAAAGCTAAATGGCCGTCATTTCATTTATGTTATCATGATTGGTGGCAACATCCACTGCTTTGTGTGGGTGTTAGCTTGTAATTATTTTTTGTTGGTGTCGTAGCTTCCTTGGCACCACCTTGTTGTAGACTTTTGAGCGTTGTTTTTCCTTAGTACACCTTGTGCGGGGAATTGCAACGTCTTTATTTATATATATATATATATCATTTTGATTTGTTCAAAAAAAAAAATAGCAATGAATATAATATGTTTCTTGAAACCCAAAACAGTTAAACAAACTAGAGACCAATTAACCTCTTAAGATATATATAAGATTCATTTAAAAAATCATATATTTCTTAATAAATAATTCATATTCTTTCATACATAGTATATGATCAAAACTCTAATCACTAAGATTGAACCTCTAATCACATAATTTGATAGGGTCCATGTTGGTAGTAGAAAAATGAGTTAAAGTTACATTCTCTTGGAAACCAATACTTTTAAGCCGCCGGCCATGTGTGCCGTAAGAAGTGGCACGAATTTAGGCTTCTCAGGACTAACTATTTTAATCCTAAATCTCCTAAGAATTGAAGCCACCACATATTTCATTTGAATAAAAGCCATTTCTTTTCCAAGACACACCGTTGGACCAGCCTGAAAAATAGGAAACTTATAAGGACAAACCTCACTCAATATTATTTCATTGTTCGATTCAACAAACCAACGATCTGGTCTAAATTCAAACCAATCTTTTCCCCATAAATTTTCCATTCTTCCCATTCCATATGGAAAATAAGTCACTCTATCACCACGTTTTACCAAAGTACCATCTGGTAAAACATCATCACATGTGGCATGTTTTGAATCCCATGCGATTGGTGGATATAACCTCATGGATTCACATAAACATGCCTTTAAAAAATTCATATTCTTCAATGATTCATAATCCAATGTTTCATTATTGAATTTGTTTTCTGACTCGTTCAATATCTTGTGCTCAATATCAGAATAACGTGATAGTAACCAAAAGAACCATGTCAATGCTGATGATGTTGTGTCCCTCCCTGCCATAATGAAGCTTATCACCATGTCCCTAATTACTTCTTCCTCGTGCCCTGCAAGAAAAATATTTCACTTATAAAGTGATATCATATAATTTTATTTTTATTTAAAAGATAATTATTTTCTTTTGATATTTACTACTTCATCCCTTTCAAATCATATGTCACTTTGACAATTTGAAATATAGTTAATGTTGTATAGAAAAGAGTAGGTGTGAGTAGTTTTATAAAAATATCTATCATTAATGGTATGAAAAATATAAATTAAAACAATTGAAAAAAGATAAAGTAATAAATAGTAAGGGGCGTAATAGGAAAATAAGCATTAATAATTCTTTGATATTGTAAAGTGATACATATAATTTGACACAAACAAATTTTGTTTGAATGACATATAATTTGGAGGGGAAGGAGTATTGATTTTAATTATTAAAAAATTATTCAAACATTCAACATCTCGAAGGAGCTTATATGTTTGACTATATAACAAGCTAATATAAACACGTTTATGCTAACTTTCATAAGACAGTAAAAATAATTTAATTACAGAAATTTATAGAAATTTAATTATAAAAATTGATGAAACATTTATATCGTAGCTGCAACAATGGTTTGATATGTGCCCCTACAATTTTTTGGTGTATATTTAATCCCATAAAAAGATAGAGAAGAACAATTAGAAAATGTTCACCAACCTGAAGAAATAAGACGTGATAAGAGATCTTGACCACCAACAAGATCCTCTCTTTTTATATTCATCTTCTTCTTCCTTTCTAAAATCATTTCCATGACACGTATCTTAACCTCCTTAACTGCATCTTTAAGCCTTCTTTCCGATCCAACTCCAAGCCACTTCTTCACTTTCCACACCAAAAACAAAGGTGCTGCTCCACGCCTCGCCGAAATCTCAGCCGCCACATCAAAAGCCTTCGCCAACGGCGAAATTGGAAAACAAGGATCCAAATGACACCTATTATTATCATCATCATCAATCCCCAATGTGAATTTGCAAATCACATTGAAAGAGAATCTCCCTAACAACTCTTGAAAGTCAACTACTTTGTTCTCTATTGATAGTGAATCCATTAATGGAATTAGTTTCCCTTTAACTTCTTCCTCCAACGTGTGCATGATGAACTCGTTTATGGATCTCAGCGAAAACTCATGACTTGCGAGTTTTCGCTGTATCATCCATAAATCGTCGTCCACATTGAATATACCTTTTCCAAGGAAATCACTAAGGATCTCCCTAAAAGGTTTCCCTTTGGGGAAGTTTTTGAAATTGGTCTTGAGCACATATTCGACATTGTGTTGATTTGCCGTTACAATGGTTCTACGCGCACCTAATCGATGAACCAATATGGTATTGGTTGGCGATTGGGCTAAAAGCTCGGTATACCAGTCTAGCAACTGAAAACGATTCTTGTAAAAAGATATTAAACAACCTATTACAGGATAGGTTGTTGGACCAGTTCCGACAAGTTTTTTGACCCGTCGGAACTCAATGAGTGTTATGTAGAGGAGGAAGAAGAAGATCAATATGAGAGGTTGAAAGGAAAGAAAGAAAGTGATGAATGCACCCATGTTACTCATTCATGAATGAGTAATATGATTAGAAAACAAAGTCTAATAATGCACTGTCACTATGATGGGAATGGCATGGGTCTTTTTTGAGTTGACTCTTACGTGGTCTTTAAATATGAATTGTGAAGTTTATCGATAGGTAGATGTGTCGGACATTTAATTAATAAATTAAGAAAGATGATCAACTATTTAAACATGGGTGTGTTTGGTTGTGAGACGAAAATAAGAAGAGAGAAAGAGGTAAGAGAGAGTAAGGGAAGAGAGAAAGAGGTGAGAAATAGAGCAGATTTGAGGTATTGTTTGGTACAGGAGAGAGAGAAGAGAAATAGAGAAGAGAGAAGTGTTGATTATTTTTGAAAGTACAAGAATGTCCTTGAAAAAATCTTCTCATCAAATTATTATTTTTTATTTTAATTCAATTAATTGATTGAAATGCCTCAATTATTAAACTGATTTTTTTATGTTTTATTTATTTAGTTTTAATTTAATCAATAAAATAATTAATGGTTAATTAATATTAATTACATGAACCCAAGCAAAAAAAAAAAGTCACATGATTATATAACAACAACAGCATAGGCGAACAAGCCAAGAGAAGGGGTGTTGGGCTACATCACATATTAAAGGGCAGAAAAGTAAAAATACCAAAATGAGCAACTTCCCACGCCTTTCTCTGCTGTCCTAGAGAGAAGAAAAAACATGTGGGCCTCACCACATATTTGTCTCTCTTCTCTCTTTCTTGTATGTGCCAAACAAGAGAAATTGCTAGTTTCTCTGCTATTTCTCTCTTTCATATCTCTCTCTTCAGCATTTCTCTTCTACCAAACAAAGCTGAATTCTAGTAATTCTGCGATACCTTGTGACAAAGTATCAGAGTTTCGGCACACAATTGATTTAAAATTAATTTTGGACTGATTCAAACCTCAACTTGTGTCACCTTTGTTTATTCATTTATTTCATTCAATGATGTAGACTTTTGAACCGTTAAAATATGAATTTCTTTTTTGAAATATTAGTTTTTTAAATTCTTTATTTAGTTTATTGAATAGTTACATTGCTATGGCCGGCATGCAATCAGGTTTGAAGTCAACTTCTTCATTAGTGTGTATGAGTTTTTAATGACTATTATCATTATATATATAAAAAAAACACGGAGTGATAAGAAAGAAGGAAAAAATAATTCAAATTGAGAAGAGAGAGAGATCGAATATTGGTAAGGGTGTTGATGTGTCCTCAATTAGACGTTTGTTTTTTATTGAAGTTTTGATTTTTTTTTCTGGAAAGTAGTTTTGTTCTTAATTCTTATGAAGTTAATTGGATATAATGTTGGAGGCTTAGATGGGCTGGTATAGAAAAAAGGAATACAATTGTTGATTACATAGAAGAAACTGTTACATGGTTTGCATAAAAACAATAAAATAAGGTGGAGGTCTTGAACCAATATGTTTGTATAATGTTCTATGGGTCCAAAGTTTTAGTTATTATTTTATTTCTTCTGTTGGTGGCTTCGGAGGTTTACTGATGACGTGGGACTACAATTCATTCAACGTTTTCAATTTTGGTAGTATGAGTCATGTTCTTAAGATGGAGGGTTCGTGGATGTTGGTGAACAAATTGATATTGGTTTTGTGTAATTGAAGGAGAATGGTGACAGTTAAAATATGAGAGAAAGAGATGAAATTATTAGAAAGAGGCTTAGGCTTTATTTACATGAATCATGTATATATACAACTTGTTTTCTATTGCTTGCAAAACAAGTAAAGCCTTCAGTCTTAACTAACTAGCTAAAAACTAGAGAAGCGGTTACAAATGGTTACTAACTAACTAGAACATATTACAAACAAAACATATACAAGAGTTTGCAATTATATTTCAACATTCCTCCTTGATTCAAACTCAAGGGAAACAACTTGCAATTTCTATTTAACTTCTGAAGTTGAGCTCTCTTGACTAGTTTGGTGAAGACATCAACTATCTGATCATTTGTTGAGAGCAGTGTACAACAATTATCTTGCATTTATTGACCTGGTCTCTTAGGTAGTGAAATCTGGTTTCGATGTGTTTCAACTTCCCATAAGCAATGGGGGTTTTTAGCAAGGTTAATTGCTGACTTGTTATCAATCAACAGTTTGACACGTTGTTTCTGCTTAATCATGAGATCTTCCAGCACATTATGCAGCCAGTTAGCTTGACATGCTGCTGAGGAACATGCAACATACTCAGCCACACAACTTGAGAGAGCCACAAATGACTACTTCTTAAATGACCAAGAAATAAGGGCTCCTTGTAATATGAACACAAAAACTATTGTGCTTCTTCTGTCAATTTTATGCCCACACAAATTAGCATCTGAGTAACCTATCATGTTGAGTTGCTCAAATCCTTTTCCAGTAGAAAATAGGATGCCATGGTGTAGTGTCCCATTTATGTACCTCAGTATTCTTTTAACAGCTAAGAAATGAGTTTTAAGAGGATTACTCATGAACCTGCTCACCATTTCAACTGAATAGCGAATATCCGGTCTGCTTTGACATAGATACCTTAGTGATCCAATAAGCTTCCTGAATAGTGTTGGATCAACACTTTCTTCTTTTTCTTTCAGTTCATTTCTCATATTAATATATGTTGGAGTGGTAGCTGAATTGCAATCCAACATATTGAACCTCTTCAGGATCTCAATAGCATACTTGGTCTGAAGAAGTATCAAGCCTTTTGAGGTTCTGAGAATCTCCATTCCTAAAAAATATGCAAGCTTTCCTAGACCATTCATTTCAAATTCTGACTTCATGACTGATTTAAACTCTTCAATATCTTGAATTTTACTTCCAGTCAGCATAAAATCATCAACATACAAGCATACGATAAGTAAACTAGTCTCTTCTCTTCCTTTTACATACACTCCATGCTCAATAATACATTTCTTAAATCCTTGTTTCATAAAGCATTTGTCAATTTTTTTATTCTAGGGCCTAGGTTCTCATTTCAAGCCATATAGAGCCTTGTTCAGTTTGAACACTCTATCTTCTTTCCCTTTGATTGAAAAGCCAATTGGTTGAGTTACATAAATAGTTTCTTCTAAGGTACCATTTGTTGGAACAAAATGTGTTTAACAATGAACCTTAAAGAATTTTGATGATAACAAGGTATTAAAAATTGTAAATTGGACTAGCTAATATTTGTTCAAGCGTACAGGACCATAGTTAAAAATGTACATCATATAAAGGTTATGAAGAACAAAAAGAGAGCTATGGACTAAAGAAAAGGAAGCCTGAAAGCATCTGAAAAGAAGTGCATCTGAAGTCATAAGTGCTACTGAAGAATGATGACGTCATCAGAAGCTGAAAGTCATCAGAAGCTGAAGGTCATCAGAAGTTGAAGGTCAACAGAAGCGGATAGCCTTCGGAAGCGGATAGTCATCAGAAGCAGATAGTTCAGAAGCAACTTCATCAGAAGCTGAAGCTCATCAGAAGCTGATTATGACCACAAGCTGAAGATTCAAAGATCAACACTTCAAAAGTTGTCTATTGGATTCGAAAACACTGCAGAAGACTAGTGGATGGTTGCAACGGTCATTTTGGTGAAGATTTGAAGGCTTTGGAACCTTATCTTCAAAAAGCGTTGACATTGTACTTTGTACGAACTGTACAACCACCTTCTCCACTACTCTGTTTTGTGTCCACACTACAGGACAAGAAAACCACTCCAGAAAAACAGCTATGCCTGTAAAGATGTTCCTTCACAATGGGAATGGATTTCAAATTGGTTCTTCATAGGATAACAACCAAATCAGGCAAAAGATCATTGGTGAAAGATCAAGCTTCAACAACGACTCTTTGATGTGCTGGCAATTTCACAACGTCTCTTTCGCACCTCTATATAAAGGAGTGAAGACTTACAGATTTGGTAATGCTGAACGAAAGACTCACAACATTTTTACAAGTGCCAAACCTTTGCTGAAATTGTTCTGCATTCACTTAGAATTTATGTGTCTCAAAGTTTCATCTTAGAAATTCTTAAGTTATTGAGTCTGTATCTAATTTGTATTGTGAGCACCTCTGATTGTATATCAAGTGTTCAACCTTAAAACATTTTCTGTGTAATTTTGTTTAGTTAGAAGTCTCTTGCAGTTGTGCTTGAGCAGGGAAGTCTCTTGATTGTGTTCTTGAGCATAGGAAGACTCTTGCAAAGTATGCTTGAGCAAAGGAAGTCTCTTGCAGGTGTGCTTGAGCAATTGTAATCAAATATTACTCTTAGTGAAATCTCCTTGGAAGTGCAAGGGGGACTAGACTACTTCTGGTTTGTGGAAGGAACCAGTATAATTGCTTTGTGTCTTTCTTCTTCTCTCTCTGTTTTATTCCGCTGTGTTCAGATTCTGATTATCACTTCAGAATCTGTTTCACTTAGCTTCTGATCAGTGTGTTCAGTTTTAAGAGAAATAAAGAATTTTTCAAAACACAATTCAACCCCCCTTCTTGTGTTTTTCTCACCTTCAATTGGTATCTAGAGCCTTGGTTCTGTTGATAACACCTAACAGTGTAACAGTCCAAGATCTGAGAAAAACATGTCTACTGAATCTTCTACTTCTGGTCAAACTAGCTATAATAATGTTTCACATGATTATAGTGACAGTAAGAAATCCAGTGTTGGGAAGATTCCAAAGTTCAACGGAGATGCTGAATAATTTTCTTGGTGGAAAACCAACTTCTATAGTTATATCATGAGCTTAGATGAAGAACTATGGGATATACTAGAAGATGGTGTTGGTGACTTAGTTCTTGATAAAGAAGGAGCTGCTGTGGATAGAAAGAAACATACTCCTGAGTTGAAGAAACTCTACAAGAAGCATCATATTATCAGAGGAGCCCTTGTCACTGCCATACCCAAAGCAGAGTACATGAAGATGAGTGACAAATCCACTGCTAAAGCTATGTTTGCTTCTCTCTGTTCAAACTACGAAGGCAGCAAGGAGGCCAAAGAAGCTAAAGCTCTCATGCTTGTACATCAGTACGAGTTATTCAAGATGAAGGATGATGAAACTATTGAGGAGATGTACTCAAGGTTTCAAACCTTAGTCTCTGGGCTGCAAATTCTAAAGAAGAGCTATGTTGCTTCTGACCATGTGAGCAAGATACTCAGAAGCTTGCCTGCTAGATGGAGACCAAAGGTGACTGCCATTGAGGAAGCTAAAGATTTAAACACTTTAAGTGTCGAAGATCTTGTTAGTTCTCTCAAAGTTCATGAGTTAAGTCTTAATGAACATGAGTCTACTGAGAAGAGTAAATCAATAGCTCTTTCATCCAAAGGCAAGTCATCAAAAGCTTTCAAAGTGGTTGAATCTGAAGAGGAAGAACAATCAAGTTCAGATTCTGATCCAGATGCTGCTGAAATGGACATGCTCTCAAACAGACTTCAATATCTGGCCAAGAAGAACAGAAAGTTTCTAACCAGAAGGAGCAACTCCAGAAGCTCAAGGAAAGAAGATCATAGGGGATGCTCCAATTGTAAGAAGCCTAGACACTTCATTGCTGAATGCCCTGATCTTCAGAAGGAGAAATCTAAGGACAAGTCAAAGAAGTCAACATTCAAACCAAGCAAATTCAAGAAGCAGATCAAGCAGAGTTTATTGGCAACCTAGGATGATTTGGGAAGTGAATCTGGATCTGATAAAGAGGAAGCTGATGAAGATGCAAAGGTAGCGGTTGGGTTAGTTGCCACAGCAACTTCAGAAGCTGGATCAGAATCAGATTCTGAAGATGAAAATGAGGTATATTCTAAGATTCCCAGAGATGAACTTGTTGAGTCACTTAAAGAACTTCTTTGATTAGCAATGAGTTGAAGGATTTAAAAGTAAGAACCAATGAGTTGAAGGATTTAAAAGAAAAATATGCTGATTTGGTAAAACAGCAAAAATCAACTCTATTGGATCTGAAAGCTTCTGAACAAGGACTTAGGGGCTTTGACTTCATGTGTAAAACTTATGAAGATCAGCTCAGGTTCTTATGTCAGAAGCTACATGAAAAGTGTAATGAAAAACCTTTAAGCAACCATGAAATTTCTCTTGAAGATTTTATCATATCTGGCATTGACAGAAGCAGAGTGGCTTCTATGATCAATAGCATTTACAGAAACAATGGCAAAGGGATTGGTTTTTCTGGAGGGAAACCAAATGAAATCAGTCTCAAAGCATGTTGTGAATGCATCAAGGTAGGATTGAAAACCTTCTTTGTACCTGAAGGTGCTGAGTTGGAAACTGTTGTTCAGTCAGAACCTGAAGCTTCTAGCTCTAAGGCTAAGATCACCTCAAAGCCAAAGAACTCTAAGCCAAAGGCTATGATAAAATCTGATTCCAAGATTTCAAAGATCAGGATCCTGAAAAGATCAGAACCTGTTCCTCAGAGTCTGGTGAAACCAGAATCTGAGGTTCTGAAGTCCAAGTTTCAGAAGAAGACAGTTACTGCTTCTGAAGTACCAAAACCTAAGGTGATAGTTAATCAGAAGCAATTCAACTCACAGGACAAGGTACAGGAAGTGAAGAGTAAAGCCTCAAGTACTAACCTTTCAGGACACATAGAACAATGGGTACCTAAATCTGAAAATGTCAATGATGCAGGTATGTCTAAGAGTAGTGTGTCATACCCTAATTTTGGACCTAAAAATACTTGCTTAAAATGTTTTCCATCTCTGATATGTGTCTATTACTATTGAGAGATTGCCATTTTGCTATTGTTTTGCCCTGATATTTTACCATGCTTTATCTGCATGTTTTACTGTCTTTGTTTTGAAAATATTTTCAACTGTATATTTGTCTGTGTTTTCTTGCATTTAAGGCCATCCAAAAGGGTTTTCTTGCACTCCAAGTCATTTGAAGTTGTCTCTGATCAATTGCATATTTCTCTGCATTTTATTTCAATGTTATTTGCAAAAATTCATGAAAAAGGGTATTTTAGTCATTTCCTGCATTCAAACTCATTTTAATCCCTGAAAATTGTCTCTGAGTCATTTCAATTTGTTTGTATAAATCCTTGTTTCAATTCCATGTTAAAATCCATTTCAAAAATTGCATTTGAGTCATTTTGAGTCAGTTCAGTCCCCAGGGGCATTTTGATCATTTCACATGAAATTTTGACAGAGAGAGGTTACTTTAAAGTACCTCATTTTGTAGTTGGTTCATTTTAGTCCTTTTTGTGTTTTTTAATTGTTTCACTTTACGTTTTTTCCATTTTACCAATTTTATTCCAATTTTATTATTATTTTCATTTTAGTCCTTCAAAATTTTAAAAAATTGCATTTTAGTCCTTCAAAATTTTAAAGTTGCATTTTAGTCCAGTTTGTCAAATTGCAGTCCAGTCCCTTGTTGTTTTAAAGTTTGTTTTTGTGTCCTTTTACTAAATTGCATATTGGTCCCTTAATTTCCAAAAATTGCACAAAGGTCCCAAAGTCCAGAATTAGTCCAAGGCCGAGCCTTTCTTAGTCCAGTACAGGTGTCAAGAGCTCATTGGATCAAAAATCACAGCTGGCCTATAAATACAGGCCAACTCATCACATGTGTCAGAATCACCATTCCAAAAACGCCACATCATAAACAAAGTTAGAGTTTCTCTCTCTTGGCAGTTAGATCAAAATTCAGAAAAGCTCAAGAACACGAAGAACACATTGAAACCCTAACTTTTCCAGAAGCAAAATTGAACCAAATTGAAGCTATTTCTTCACCATTCTCAGTGATTCAAAGATGAATCTTCATCATTGAACGGTGCTCCTCTGCAATTCAAGCACAAATTCTCCACCAGAGGTGTGAATTCGTACGATCACAGAGAGTTTGAGAGAGAAGAAGAGGGATCGAAGCCAGAATTGAACCAGTGAAGAAGAAAAAGAGAAGAACACCGATTTATTTTCGGTTCAAACTTACCAGAAGCTTTTACGGATCTTTTGTTCGAATCTCCAATTCAAAATTCAGGTAATAAAAAAAAACCTTCTCATTTTCATCGCAAAGGCTCAACGAAGGTTCATAGGAACAGATAAACGGTGAATCAAGGTAGATAAACAAGTCTCAGGACTTGTTCTTTCAAAAACTTTGCAAAAAATGAAAACCGAACCCTAAAACGTAGATCTACGAAGATTCACCGTTTATTTGCAAAATCTAAGTTCATATTCGTAATCAGTGTGAAAAAATAGGTTAGATTAGGGTTTTGTTTCAAGAAGCTTTGAAAAGATTCGAAAACGTTGAAACAGAAAGGTTCAAGTATAGATCTGCTCCTATCTAAGCTTGGTTTTAAAAAACTAGTTTCAGAACCATAAAGATGAGATAATGACGAACACAACGATGTAATATTTTCTCAGAAAACGTTCAGGTACGGTGGCGCCACCGGCAGACCACCGTACCTCCGCCGTTGTGCTCGTCGGAGAAGACGACGGAGAAGAAGAGAGAGGTGAGAGCACATCTCACTAGATTTGTGATAGAGAGAGAAAGGAGAAGTGGAAATGAACTGGATCGGCGCCTATAGGCTTATATAGGCGCCTGAACCGGTCCGGTTCACTTCTGGTTCAACTCTCCTCCATCCTAGGCCATTAGATCTAGGGTTGATCCATCTGGATTAATCCTATGGCTCTAGTTCAATGCGTTTTGGGCCTGGACTTTGTCTGTTTCTCTTTCCTTCATTTCTTTGCTATGCACACCACTGGATCCTGCTTTTTACACCCTCTGCATGTCAAAATTTTGTGCAAAAACTCCTAATAAATTTCTATGAATTCTTGATAATTTTCTTGATGTTTTGTGATATTTTTGCATGATGAAATTTGATAAAAAAATAACATATGTGATGTCTCTTGTGATTTGTTTGATTTCTTTGTTAAATTCTTGTGAATTCTCTCTAGGTTTTGCTATGATATTTTGTCAACTTGATATTGGTACTTGATATGCAATTTTGTGATGTGTTTTATCCCTGATTGGATGCTATTTTTAGTGTTTGTGATTGCATTTTTGTTAGTGTCTTGTGTTACAAGTTATGTGAATATTGTTCGTGAAAATAAGTGCAAGATATGCTTAAAAATGTGTCATAGTTCTTGGCTTGATACTTTCTCCTAATTCTCATGATTATGATTGAAATAAAACCTTTGAAAAATTATCATGATGTGAGGATTAGAAGGCATGTATTGGCTTTGCTTTTGTGGTCAAATTTTAGGTATATTTTACCTTTATTTTTGGTGTATTTTGAAGTTTTTGTGATGTTTACTTGCTTATATGTTTCACCATATTACACTTTGTGCTACTAACCTTCTACTTCTTGTTTCATACATTCCATAAGCATCTCATCCTCCATCTTATATTCTTAGCTTTTATTTCTTGCACTTTAAATTTTGCCAAGAATTAGCATGTATAACCTAGGTTTTTTATTTGTTCTTTATTTTATGCAATTTAAATTCTTGCAAGACCATAGCATGTAAACTAGGGCCTATGTAATGGACAATGGACTCTAATGATGTACACCGACACAAGCACCGATACATGCACACACATCACATGGATACTTTAGATGTATGCTTAGGGAATATGCTTTAGATGTATGCTTATGGATCACGATACTTAGAAAATTCTCTTTTCCAAAAAACATGAACAACTTCACTCAAATAATTTTCCAAAGAAACCTTGGGATCAAAATCCCATTGAATTTTCCCTTTATTTTCTTAAACAAAAACCTTAATGAACTTTAATCATACTTAGACTTTTTTTGCAAAATGACTAATTCCACCTCATATTTTCAAAATCTTATGCCCTTGAGGCCTCTCTCTCTTATTCTTCAAAATTCCATTTTCAAAATTAAAATCAACCAACAAAAACAAAAACATTTTTTGGAAGAGAACTACATGGATTTTGATCCCTTAAAAGGGTATGTAGGCAAGAAGTCAAAACTTCTCCAATTCCAATAAAACAAAAATTCAAACACTTTCTTCTCCCTCCAATTCTTAACCTAGCAAACCCTTAGGTGTAAATAACATTTTCAAATAGCATTTAAAAATAAAGCGCGCGTGTAGAAAGTAAAGACGGTTCCTATAGGATACTATAGTCGTTATGGGTGCCTAACACCTTCCCATGACGAAAACAACTCCCGGACCTCGATTCTCAAGGGTTTCTTATTTTTCCCTTCCCAAGAAAAAATGAGATATCAAAGGTTAAAAAGGTTCAAACTTAATCAATGTTTGACACCCGAAAAACCAAGATAAAATAGCTGGCGACTTCACTGGGGAGATTCGAGAGTTACGCCTAGTCTTTATTTTCACGCTTGCGTTTTTGTTCTTACTTGATTCTTTTATTTGCTTTCTTATGTGAATAAATGTTTAAATTCTTGCAAACGTGTAGGGGTGAGAATATTAAAGCCCTACACCCGGGCTGAGTGAACTTAGGATTTCGGGGGGATATAATCGACAATTCATTCCGAGGGTTGCCTCGTGTATTGGATTATGCGATCAATCCCACATAGCTGAGGCATTTTTGGGGTGATGTTGTCGGCGCGTGTTGTCGCGTTTAGGCACTTTGCTTCCAATTGTTCTATGACGCTATGGACCGTAGATAACCGAACCCATCCATGGCCACTTTCTAGGATGTAGTGCGGAGGCTAAACCGAGTGTTTGTCTCGAGTTTTAGTCGTCACGCGATACTACACTCAAGTTAGACCTTCTTACGGATAATCATGGAGCGAGTGTTTGTCTCGTGGCACCATGATATACGTCGGAGGGGTTGCGACTTGGGAACCTTTTGTAAAACCCGGTTACTATTACCCATAGCCCTAGTATCACCGGACACCGTGTCCACCCATGGCTCCTTGACTTTTAAATTCTAACCCACCATGTTCTCTCCGTACTTGAATGTGATCATGCATACATGCATAAATCTTTTTCCATGCATTTATCGAAGGGCTTAGACAAATTGAATTTGTAAACATTGTAGGAATGGGGAAGACTAAGTCCTACAAGTTCAAGGAAGTGGATTTGGCTAGTTTGAGAGATTTGGCACTCAAGGTCAAGGATCCGACCGGTTTCCGACGTCGTTACGGGGACTTACTCACTCTTCTCCAGACTAATGTGGATGAGAAGCTTGTACACACTCTAGTACAGTTTTATGATCGGGACTATCGGTGCTTCACTTTTCCCGACTTTCAGTTGGTGCCCACACTCGAGGCTTATTCTTGCTTGATGGATCTATCTATTGCCAAGGGGACACCTTTCAAGGGTCTTGAGCATCCCCCTACTCCTTTGGTTATTTCCTGTGATCTCCATCTCAAGACCTCCGATGTTTCCAAGAATCTTGTCACTAAGGCTCACATCCGAGGATTCACTTCGGAGTATCTACTTGAGAAAGCCAATCTCAAAACCACTTGTCAGGACACTCTTGAGGCTATTCTTGCACTACTCATCTATGGGCTTATCCTCTTTCCAAATCTTGATGACTTCGTGGATATGAATGCTATTATGATCTTCCGTTCCAAGAATCCGGTTCCTACTTTGCTGGCTGACACATACCATGTTATTCACGATCGATCCGGCAAGGGTCGTGGATACATCCTTTGCTGTGTACCTCTCTTATATAGGTGGTTTATTTCGCACCTTCCGAAGTCTTTCCATGACAATCCAGAGAATTGGACTGTTTCACAGCGGATTATGGCTCTCACCCCTAACGAAGTGGTTTGGCTCATCCCCGCTGCTAAAGTCAAAGAAATTATCTTCGGTGGTGGAAAGTTTCTTAATGTACCTCTTCTTGGTACTCGGGGTGGAATCAACTATAACCCGGAGCTCGCCTTGCGACAATTTGGTTTCCCGATAAAAGAGAAGCCCATCTATCTTGCTACATCTCCTTACTTCTTCCATTACTCTAATGCTCCTACAGGAATAAGAGAAGATTTCATAGAGGCTTGGTCCAAGATTTGGAAGAAAGATGTGAAGCATATGGGTGTGAGATCCGGTATTGCCCATGAGGCATATACTCAATGGGTAATAAACCAGGCTGAGAAGATTGGCATGCCTTACCCCGCCATGAGATATGTGTCCGCATCTACTCCTACCATGCCTTTGCCTCTACCTCTGCCTACTCAGGAGATGTATCAGGAGCATCTAGCTATGGAGAGCTGAGAGAAGCATCAGTGGAAGACTAGATACTATGAGGCTGAGAATTTGATCATGACTTTGGATGGAAAAGATGAGCAGAAGACTCATGAGGTTTTGACGTTGAAGAAGGAGTTGGCAAAGGCTAGAAAAGAGATTGAAGAAAAAGATAAGTTACTTATGAGGGATTCCAAGAGGGCTAGGGGTGCCCATGACTTCTATGCCCGATACTGCAACTATGAGTCTGAGTCTGAGTCTGAGGATGATCCTTCCACTTCCTATGCTTGAGGATTACTGTTTCCTGTTGTTGTTTCCAGTTGTTATTGTTGTTTTACATTTCAAAGTCTATCCCTTGGCTTAGCATTTCAAAGGGGAATTATCTTGTAAGACCTTGTGATGTTTGATTGTTTCGTCTGGTTATGATGTTTCAGTTGTTTAGTAACATTTACAAATTTCTAATTTGTCTAAAACTCTTCGATAACACAAAAAAGAGTCTTTTTTTTTGCATATGCATTTACACATCTCATGCATCATATGCATTCATTGGTCACAAAGAACTTCCCTCGTGCTCATTGCCTCCTGATTTTTTCGCCGCAGTCTGAAAGGTGGCTCGTGCACGCAAAGTTCACCAACCAGCTAGAATTCATCAGACAAGATTGTACAAGAGAAGAAACATGGCTAACTTTGAAGAAGAGAATGCTCAGCTCCGTGCCGAATTGGCTGCTATGAAAGAAGACTTGGCTAAGGCTCATGACGTTATGTCTACTCTGATGGCTGCACAAGAACAACCGGTCACGTCTGTTCTGGTTACTACTGAAATGATTCCATCCATCCCATTATCCACTGTGGCTTCTGATGCTCGGTTTGTTATGCCCAATGGGCGCCCTTATGGACTCTCAACTTTCTATGCTCCCAACACTGCGGCTGGTATTTCTGGTATTGCTAATCAATGACAGATTCCTGCAACAACTTTTGCTTCTACATCTACCTCTATGCCTCAAGTGACTACTGCTGTTACCGATCCTGTTGTACACATTGTGCAACAGGTAATCGATGTTGATACTCCGCGTGGATAGGACCCTATAGTGGAAGCTATGAGAGAACAGTTAAGAGAGCTAGCTGGGGAGCTCCGTGAGGTCAAAGCTAGCCGTGGGAACGGTGTTTCTGCTAAGGCTCGTGATTTATGCCTGGTATCCCAGTTTGAGGTTCCTAAGAAGTTCAAAGTGCCAGATTTTGACAAATACAATGGATCCTCTTGTCCACATTGCCATGTCATTCGGTACGTCCGGAAGATGGCCAACTACGAGGATAATGATGCGCTGATGATCCACTGCTTCCAGGATAGTCTGACGGAAGATGCGGCAGATTGGTACACTGGCTTGAGTAAAGATAATATCCATACTTTTGAGGAACTCGCTGCTGCATTTGAGAATCATTATGAGTTCAACACCCGCTTGAAGCCGAATAGAGATTCTCTTAAGTCTTTGTCTCAGAAGTCAGATGAAACCTTCCGTGAATATGCTCAGAGATGGAGGGGGGCAGCCGCCTGTGTTTCTCCTCGGCTCGATGAGGAAGAACTGACACAGACATTCCTGAAAACTTTGAAGAAGGAATATGTTGAAAGGATGATAGTCTCTGCACCAAATAATTTCTCCGACATGGTTACTATGGGAACTCGTCTAGAGGAGGCTGTCAGAGAAGGTATCATTGTTCATGAAAAAGGTGAGCCCTCAGCTAGTGCGCCGAAGAAGTATGGTAATGGCCACCATAAGAAGAAAGAATCCGAAGTAGGGATGGTGTCCGGTAACCAGTCTACAGCTGCTGTCGCTCCCATTAATGCTGCTAAAGTACCTCTGCCCTACCAATATATGCAGTACTCTCAACATCCCTTCTTCCCACCATTCTACCAGCAATATCCTCTGCCACCGGGTCAACCACCAGTACCCGTTAATGCCATTGCTCAGCAGGTACAACAGCAGCCTCCTGCTCAACAGCAACAGCCGTAACAACAAGGCCCTTGGCCTAGGCCTTATTTTCCACCAATACCAATGCGGTATGCTGATCTGCTCCCAACTCTACTTGCTAAAGGGCATTGCGTCACCAGGCCAGGCAAGCCTCCACCTACGCCATTGCCTCCCAGGTTCCGACAGGATCTCAGATGTGAATTCCATCAGGGCGCTCAGGGCCACGATGTTGAAGGGTACTATGCTTTGAAGTACGTTGTAAAGGATCTAATAGACAGAGGACGATTGACTTTTGAAAATAGTGTTCCGTACGTTCTTGACAACCCACTTCCAGACCATGCAGCTGTTAACATGATTGAGGCTTTTGATAAAGTTGAAACATCTCGGGTTCCCCGAGAGGCTCCCACTTTAGATGTCCGTAATGTTGCTACTCCTTTGGTGCCGCTACATGTCAAGCTTTGCCAAGCTTCCTTGTTTAATCACGACCATGTTTCCTGTTCAGAGTGTCTTCAGAATCCTCTGGGCTGTTGTACCGTACAGGGTGATATACAGAGTCTAATGGACAACAAGCACTTGGTTGCTAGTGACGTTTGTATGATTGTGCCAGTGTTTCATGATTTCCCTACCAAAAGTGTACCTCAGACAAGGAAGGACGAACCCTTGGTGATCAGGCTACCTGGCCCGGTATCTTATGCCTATACTAAAGCAATCCCTTACAAGTATGATGCGACTATGATTGAGAATGGGATAGAAGTGCCTCTGATATCCCCAGCTGCGGTTGGTAACATTGCTGAAGAAACTACAACTCTGAGAAGTGGAAGGGTCCGTCCACCCTTGTTCTAGAAGAAGGTCGTTACACCTGCTACCCAGTAACTCCACCGGTTGCTCCTCCTGTTGACAAGAATGCCAGCCCATCGGGCCAGTCTATTGAAGAGTCTAATCTAGACGAGATTTTGAGGCTCATCAAAAAGAGCAATTATAAGATTGTAGACCAACTGCTGCAAACACCATCAAAAATATCCATCTTGCCTTTACTCCTGAGCTCAGAAGCTCACAGGAAAGTGTTGATGAAAGTGCTGGAACAAGCCTATGTTGATCATGAAGTCTCCGTGGATCAGTTCGATGGGATAGTGGGTAACATTACTGCTTGTAATAACTTGTGGTTTGGTGACGATGAACTTCCTGAAGCAGGGAAATACCACAACTTAGCTCTGTATATCTCAGTGCACTGCAAGTCTGACATGATATCCAACGTGTTGGTGGACACTGGATCGTCCTTAAATGTAATGCCTGAGTCTACACTGAGACAGTTGAGTCATCATGGAATTTCTCTAAGGGGAAGCAGCTATTTGGTTAAGGCTTTTGACGGATCTCGTAAGGATGTTCTTGGAGAGGTAGATCTGCCCATCACCATTGGTCCGGAGACGTTCCAGATCACTTTCCAGGTCATAGACATCAATGCTTCTTACAGTTGCCTCCTCGGAAGACCGTGGATTCACGATGCTGGGGCAGTAACTTCCACTCTGCATCAAAAGCTCAAGTTTGTGAGGAACGGTAAGCTTGTCACTGTACATGGTGAAGAAGCGTACCTAGTTAGCCAAGTGTCATCTTTTTCTTGTGTTGATGCAGGATCCGCTGAAGGGACGTCATTTCAAGGCTTGACTGTTGAAGGTGCAGAACCCCGAAGAGGTAGTGCTACTATGGCTTCATTGAAAGACACCCAGAAAGCTGTTCAAGAAGGGCAAGCTGCTGGCTGGGGCAAAGTGATACAAATTTTGGAGAATAAGCGCAGAGAGGGCCTTGGCTTCTCCCCGACCTCGGGCATTTCAACAGGAACTTTCTATAGTGCTAGGTTTATCAACGTTATTGCCGAAGATGCTGCTGAAAGTAGTTATGTGCCTGTGTTTGTTGTACCAGGAGGCACCGGGAGAAATTGGGAGGCCGTTGATATTCCTTTAGTCATGCATACCTCCATGTAATGTGTCTTGTTGCTCATGCTTTTCTTTGTTTTCAAAATAACAATCCTTTCGCTCTGCCCAAGGTGAAAGTGATGTCTTTGTAAGGGCATGTTTGTTTCGGCATTGCCGTTATCAATAAAAGTTGTCGTCTTTTCTGCGACTCTTTGTTTTTTTATACTTTTTAGTGCCTTTTTCCTTGGAAATAATGGTAATGCCAAAAAAACCAAAACATCTTTATTTTCTTATTAATTTCAAAAATCTGCATAAAAAAAACCTTTTTCTAAAATCATCCCAATCATGTTATGCAGATTGAACCATAATGAACCCGTTGAACACAGTGACCCTACGGTTCCTCCAAATTTTGAATTCCCTGTATATGAAGCCGAAGATGAGGAGGATAATGAAGAGATACCATATGAGATCACTCGACTGCTTGAGCAAGAAAGGAGAGCCATTCAGCCTCACCAAGAAGAGATTGAGCTCGTTAATTTGGGTACTGAAGAGAACAAGCGGGAGATCAAAATTGGTGCTGCGCTTGAGCCAGAAGTAAAAAAGAAGATTACTCAGCTTCTCTGTGATTATCCAGATGTCTTTGCATGGTCCTATGAAGATATGCCGGGTCTGGATCCCAAGATTGTGGAACATCGGATACCGACAAGACTTGAATGCCCTCCCGTCAAACAAAAATTGAGAAGGTCTCGTCCAGACATGGCTCTTAAGATTAAGGCTGAGGTGCAAAAGCAAATTGATGCGGGCTTTCTCATGACAGCTGAATATCCTGAGTGGATCACCAACATTGTACCAGTGCCAAAGAAAGATGGGAAAGTTCGGATGTATGTTGATTACAGAGATTTGAATAAAGCCAGTCCGAAAGATAACTTCCCATTACCACATATTGATGTACTCGTTGACAGTACTGCTCAATCCAAAGTGTTCTCCTTTATGGATGGTTTCTCTGGCTATAATCAGATACGGATGTCGCCTGAAGATAGAGAAAAGACGTCCTTCATCACTCCATGGGGAACGTTCTGTTATAAGGTAATGCCTTTCTGCTTGATAAATGCTGGTGCTACCTATCAAAGGGGTATGACTACTTTGTTTCATGATATGATTCACAAAGAAATTGAAGTATATGTTGATGACATGATTGTGAAATCAAGTGATGAAGAGCAGCATGTTGTATACTTGAAAAAGATGTTTGAAAGATTGAGAAAGTACAAACTGCGGTTGAATCCCAACAAATGTACATTCGGTGTAAGATCTGGAAAGTTTCTAGGCTTCGTTGTTAGCCAAAGGGGCATTGAAGTTGATCCTGACAAAGTCCGAGCTATCAGAGAGATGCTGGTCCTCAAACTGAAAAGCAAGTCAAAGGCTTCCTCGGACGCCTGAATTACATTTCAAGATTTATATCTCACATGACTGCTACCTGTGGACCAATTTTCAAATTGCTCAGAAAGAATCAGCCTGTTGTATGGAATGATGAATGCCAGGAAGCTTTTGATAGCATTAAAGAATACCTGTTGGAACCACCTATCCTTGTCCCGCCAGTGGAAGGAAGACCTTTGATTATGTATCTGTCGGTGTTAGATGAATCCATGGGTTGTGTTCTCGGTCAACAAGACGAGACTAGAAAGAAGGAACATGCTATCTATTATCTGAGCAAGAAATTCACCGACTGTGAGACTCGGTATACAATGCTTGAAAAGACTTGTTGTGCTTTAGCTTGGGCTGCCAAACGCCTGCGTCATTATATGGTGAATCATACAACTTGGTTGATATCCCGAATGGATCCAATCAAGTACATCTTTGAAAAGCCTGCTGTTACTGGAAAGATTGCACGTTGGCAAATGTTGTTGTCTGAATATGACATTGTGTATAAAGCTCAAAAACCAATCAAAGGAAGTATCCTTGCTGAGCATCTTGCTTGTCAACCTCTTGATGATTACCAACCAATTAAGTTTGAGTTCCCTGATGAAGAGATTATGTATCTGAAAGCAAAAGACTGTGAGGAACCATTGATTGATGAAGGGTCGGACCCCAACAGCAAATGGGGGTTGGTATTTGATGGCACTGTCAATGCTTATGGTAAAGGGATTGGGGCCATTATTGTAACTCTGCAGGGGCACCACATTCCTTTCACTGCTCGAATAACTTTTGAATGCACGAACAATATGGCTGAATATGAAGCGTGTATCTTGGGAATTGAAGAAGCCATTGATATGAGAATCAAGCATCTTGACATCTACGGTGATTCCGAGCTTGTCATTAATCAGATAAAAGGTGAATGGGAGACTCATCATGAGAAGCTGATCCCCTACCGTGACTATGCAAGACGTCTGTTGACATTTTTTACGAAGGTTGAGCTGCACCATATCCCTCGGGATGAAAACCAGATGGCCGATGCTCTTGCTACTTTGTCTTCCATGTTTCGTGTGAATCACTAGAATGATGTGCCCATAATCAAAGTGCAGCATCTTGATAGACCCGCTCATGTGTTTACTATTGAAAAAGCACCTAGTCAGACTGATGAAGATGTGAATGATGGAAAACCTGTATTATAATATCAAACAGTTCTTGCAGAATCATGAATATCCACCTGGAGCTTCCAATAGGGATAAAAAGACCCTGAGGAGATAGGCTAGTAGATTCTTTCTGGACGGAGAAATCCTATACAAGAGGAACTATGATATGGTCTTGTTGAGATGTGTTGATGAACAAGAAGCTGAGAAATTAATGCATGATGTACATGGCGGTACTTTTGGGACCCATGCTACGGGTCACACTATGTCAAGAAAACTGTTAAGAGCCGGCTATTACTGGATGACTATGGAGTGTGACTGCTACAAACATGCCAAGAGATGCCACAATTTTCAAATCTATGCCGACAAGATTCATGTGCCTCCACATGCCCTCAATGTTATCTCTTCCCCATGGCCTTTCTCTATGTGGGGCATCGACATGATCGGAAGAATTGAACCAAAAGCTTTCAATGGTCATCGTTTCATTTTAGTGGCAATTAACTACTTCACCAAATGGGTGGAAGCTGCTTCCTATGCTAATGTGACCAAGCAAGTGGTAGTGAAGTTTATCAAGAATAACATCATCTGCTGATACGGTGTTCCCAGCAAGATCATCACTGACAATGGTTCCAATCTGAACAATAACATGATGCGAGCTTTATGTGAAGAATTCAAGATTGAACATCACAATTCTTCTCCTTATAGACCTCAGATGAATGGTGCAGTTGAGGCCGCTAACAAGAACATCAAGAATATTGTTCAGAAGATGGTCACTACTTACAAAGACTGGCATGAGATGCTACCTTTTGCATTACATGGTTACCGTACTACTGTGCGTAGTTCAACCGGGGCAACACCTTTTTCTCTAGTATATGGTATGGAAGCAGTTCTCCCTCTGGAAGTGGAGATTCCATCTCTTCGAGTGATCATGGAAGCAAAATTAACTGAGGCTGAATGGTGTCAAAGTCGGTATGATCAGTTGAATTTGATTGAAGAGAAACGCATGGATGCTATGGCTAATGGACAGTTGTATCAAGTGCGAATGAAGAATGCTTTTGACAAGAAAGTCCGGCCTCGTGAATTCAAGGAAGGCGAACTTGTATTGAAAAGAAGGATAAGTCAGCAACCCGACCCAAGGGGCAAGTGGACACCTAACTATGAAGGTCCTTATGTTGTCAAGAAGGCTTTCTCTGGTGGTGCTTTAATTCTTACACACATGGATGGTGTTGAACTTCCGAATCCTGTAAATGCCGATATAGTCAAGAAATACTTTGTCTAAAAATATGAAAAGAACAGCGTGGTAGGTCGAAAACCCGAAAGGGCGGCCTAGGCAAAAATGCGCTTCCCGGTGGATCGAAAAGGGCGATCCAGGCAAAAGTTAGGGACAAAAAAATGAATATGAAAAAGCTCGCTGAGATTGTACGCAACTCAGGCAAAAATGAGCGTCTCGATGAGCCGAAAACCCGAAAGGGCGGTTCATGCAAAAATGAGATTGATAATGAAAGACAAGTAACTATATCTGGCAAATCATCACCACCCCTTGGGGCATCTGCAGCTGTCAAGGATCGTCTTCATCAGAAGCTTATGTGCTTGTGAATTCAAAATTTCTATGAAATGTAGCGGTCATCGTGTTCAATGTACCACCAACCAATAAAATTACCATTTTCCAAGCTTTGTAAATCCGTGGAGTTATGCCTTTGGCTGACTTTTACCCTTCTACATCAATTTGAGCATGTGCTTTTGTTTGAAATTCTATTTTCTTCCTATTTTCAACGCTATATACAAAATATTTTCTTTCTATTTGATAATGTCAATGTCTGAAACAAACATCTTAGGAAATTGAAAAATCCTTTTTCTGTCTATTTTGAAAGCAAACCTGAGCAATAGGGTACATTCCAGTGAAACATGCATGAATAAATGAGTGTCAATGTCTATTTCAATACATGTTACAAGCAGGTTGTTCCCTAGGATGATCTGTGGTCAATGGCAAGGATGAAAAACAGAATGAAAGTGAAAAATGAAAATGCAAATGAAAAGCTCGCTAAGTTGAAAGCCCAAAAGGGCGGCTTAGGCAAAAATGAGCACCCCGCTGATTGACAACCTATGAAAGCAATTCAGGCAAAAATGAGGCAATGAAAAGAATTTATTCCCGGTGAATCGAAAACCCGAAAGGGCGGTTCAGGCAAAAATGGGATTGAAAAATGAAAGAATGAAAGAATGAAAAATGATATGAAAAGCATTGACCACAGATGCGAACATCCAATGTTTACCCAGCACTGACACGCCTAGCAATGGCGACCTGTATCAAAGAATCTTCCAAGGTTCCCTCTTCTGCAGGTTTTGTGTATGTGATATGATATATTGCCCTCAGCCATGGTTTCGATACGTCTCTCAACGACGGTCTCTCCAGGAAGGATTTCTATGTGTATATGTTATAGCACGAGCCACCACGTGCCCAATCTTCCAATGTTTTGTCTGTCTCTGTGAAACTTCTCTGCCAAATCGTAAACCAATCATGCATTTCAAGCATTCATACATGCATGATCATGCATTCTATGTGCTCATGCATTTGTAAAATTGATATACTACACATACATGTTGCATTTTCTATCTCAACTTTCAAATTAATTCAATGCCTATGTTTCTTTCAATCTCAATTTTCAATTCAATGTCTCTGATAATGCCTCTGTTAATGTCTCTGTTAAAGTCCCTGTTTATGTCTGTGAAAACTCCTGTGAAATTTCTGAGAGCCAATGTTACTTGGCCATGTTTCTATCTACAAACTTGATGCCTGTGTTAAAATCCCTGTGAAAGTTCCTTCTGGGCCAACGATAATGGTCATGTCAATCTTCAAATCAAGCCAATGTCAATTTACTCTCAGTTTGTATCTTGCTAAATCAAGCTCCCCATGTACCTTGTTATATGTTTTGTTATTGGTCAAGTGGCTAGTTCGATCCAAAGAACAGCTTGTACCTGCTTATATGTCTGTGTTTCCGGTCAAACGACAAGTTCGATCCAAAGAACAGTTTGTACCCTGCTTATGTTTTGTTATCGGTCAAACTGCAAGTTCGATCCAAAGAACAGTTTGTACCTGCCTGCATGTTGTGATATTGATCAAGTAGCAAGTTCGATCCGAAGAACAGCTTGTACCCATCTTTTGTTTGTATTACTTGGACAAGTGGCTAGTTCGCTCCAAAGAACAGCTTGTACCTACCTTTTGTCCCCTGGTTTGTCTACCCTGTTAATGTCTACGTAGATCCCCAGTGACATGACATGCTCTGTAGACCCCAGTTGTTTGTCTTGCATTCATAATCAAAATGTTGCATGGCATTCATGTTTTTGAAAATGTGAGAGCGTATTTTTATGTCCAAAAACAGTGCAAATGTTAATATTTAAGTATCTTCGTCCCGTCAAATCAAAGACTTCGTCTCTTGACCCTTCGGACAAAGAAACTTAAATAGGGGCAGCTGTCATACCCTAATTTTGGACCTAAAAATACTTGCTTAAAATGTTTTCCATCTCTGATATGTGTCTATTACTATTGAGAGATTGCTAATTTGCTATTGTTTTGCCCTGATATTTTACCATGCTTTATCTGCATATTTTACTGTCTTTGTTTTGAAAATATTTTCAACTGTATATTTGTCTGTGTTTTCTTGCATTTAAGGCCATCCAAAAGGGTTTT
This sequence comes from Medicago sativa, assembly GCF_051527215.1. Lineage (NCBI taxonomy): Eukaryota > Viridiplantae > Streptophyta > Magnoliopsida > Fabales > Fabaceae > Medicago > Medicago sativa. Next base: position 29,316,564 of record NC_140755.1, on the reverse strand, counting down.
CTTGCACTCCAAGTCATTTGAAGTTGTCTCTGATCAATTGCATATTTCTCTGCATTTTATTTCAATGTTATTTGCAAAAATTCATAAAAAAAGGGTATTTTAGTCATTTCCTGCATTCAAACTCATTTTAATCCCTGAAAATTGTCTCTGAGTCATTTCAATTTGTTTGTATAAATCCTTGTTTCAATTCCATGTTAAAATCCATTTCAAAAATTGCATTTGAGTCATTTTGAGTCAGTTTAGTCCCCAGGGGCATTTTGGTCATTTCACATGAAATTTTGACAGAGAGAGGTTACTTTTAAGTACCTCATTTTGTAGTTGGTTCATTTTAGTCCTTTTTGTGTTTTTTAATTGTTTCACTTTACGTTTTTTCCATTTTACCAATTTTATTCCAATTTTATTATTATTTTCATTTTAGTCCTTCAAAATTTTAAAAAATTGCATTTTAGTCCTTCAAAATTTTAAAGTTGCATTTTAGTCCAGTTTGTCAAATTGCAGTCCAATCCCTTGTTGTTTTAAAGTTTGTTTTTGAGTCCTTTTACTAAAATTGCAGATTGGTCCCTTAATTTCCAAAAATTGCAAAAAGGTCCCAAACTCCAGAATTAGTCCAAGGCCGAGCCTTTCTTAGTCCAGTACAGGTGTCAAGAGCTCATTGGATCAAAAATCACAGCTGGCCTATAAATACAGGCCAACTCATCACATGTGTCAGAATCACCATTCCAAAAACGCCACATCATAAACAAAGTCAGAGTTTCTCTCTCTTGGCAGTTAGATCAAAATTCAGAAAAGCTCAAGAACACGAAGAACACATTGAAACCCTAACTTTTCCAGAAGCAAAATTGAACCAAATTGAAGCTATTTCTTCACCATTCTCAGTGATACAAAGATGAATCTTCATCATTGAACGGTGCTCCTCTGCAATTCAAGCACAAATTCTCCACCAGAGGTGTGAATTCGTATGATCACAGAGAGTTTGAGAGTGAAGAAGAGGGATCGAAGCCAGAATTGAACCAGTGAAGAAGAAGAAGAGAAGAACACCGATTTATTTTCGGTTCAAACTTACCAGAAGCTTTTACGGATCTTTTGTTCGAATCTCCATTTCAAAATTCAGGTAATCACAAAAAACCTTCTCATTTTCATCGCAAAGGCTCAACAAAGGTTCATAGGAACAGATAAACGGTGAATCAAGGTAGATAAACAAGTCTCATGACTTGTTCTTTCAAAAACTTTGAAAAAAATGAAAACCGAACCCTAAAACGTAGATCTACGAAGATTCACCGTTTATTTGAAAAATCTAAGTTCATATTCGTAGTCAGTGTGAAAAAATAGGTTAGATTAGGGTTTTGTTTCAAGAAGCTTTGAAAAGATTCAAAAACGTTGAAACAGAAAGGTTCAAGTATAGATCTGCTCCTATCTAAGCTTCGTTTCAAAAAACTAGTTTCAGAACCATAAAGAGGAGATAAAGACGAACACAACGATGTAAAATTTTCTCAGAAAACGTTCAGGTACGGTGGCACCACCGGCGGACCACCGTACCTCCGCCGTTGTGCTCGTCGGAGAAGACGACGGAGAAGAAGAGAGTGGTGAGAGCACATCTCACTAGATTTGTGATAGAGAGAGAAAGGAGAAGTGGAAATGAACTGGACCGGCGCCTATAGGCTTATATAGGCGCCTGAACCGGTCCGGTTCACTTCTGGTTCAACTCTCCTCCATCCTAGGCCATTAGATCTAGGGTTGATCCATCTGGATTAATCCTGTGGCTCTGGTTCAACGCGTTTTGGGCCTGGACTTTGTCTGTTTCTCTTTCCTTCATTTCTTTGCTATGCACACCACTGGATCTTGCTTTTTACACCCTCTGCATGTCAAAATTTTGTGCAAAAACTCCTAATAAATTTCTATGAATTTTTGATAATTTTCTTGATGTTTTGTGATATTTTTGCATGATGAAATTTGATAAAAAAATAATATATGTGATGTCTCTTGTGATTTGTTTGATTTCTTTGTTAAATTCTTGTGAATTCTCTCTAGGTTTTGCTATGATATTTTGTCAAATTGATATTGGTACTTGATATGCAATTTTGTGATGTGTTTTATCCCTAATTGGATGCTATTTTTAGTGTTTGTGATTGCATTTTTGTCAGTGTCTTCTGTTACAAGTTATGTGAATATTGTTCGTGAAAATAAGTGCAAGATATGCTTAAAAATGTGTCATAGTTCTTGGCTTGATACTTTCTCCTAATTCTCATGATTATGATTGAAATAAAACCTTTGAAAAATTATCATGATGTGAGGATTAGAAGGCATGTATTGGCTTTGCTTTTGTGGTCAAATTTTAGGTATATTTTACCTTTATTTTTGGTGTATTTTGAAGTTTTTGTGATGTTTACTTGCTTATATATTTCACCATATTACACTTTGTGCTACTAACCTTCTACTTCTTGTTTCATACATTCCATAAGCATCTCATCCTCCATCTTATATTCTTAGCTTTTATTTCTTGCACTTTAAATTTTGCCAAGACTTAGCATGTATAACCTAGGTTTTTTTTTTGTACTTTATTTTATGCAATTTAAATTCTTGCAAGACCATAGCATGTAAACTAGGGCCTATGTAATGGACAATGGACTCTAATGATGTACACCGACACAAGCACCGACACATGCACACACATCACATGGATACTTTAGATGTATGCTTAGGGGGTATGCTTTAGATGTATGCTTAGGGATCATGATACTTAGAAAATTCTCTTTTCCAAAAAACATGAACAACTTCACTCAAATAATTTTCCAAAGAAACCTTGGGATCAAAATCCCATTGAATTTTCCCTTTATTTTCTTAAACAAAAACCTTAATGAACTTTAATCATACTTAGACTTTTTTTGCAAAATGACTAATTCCACCTCATATTTTCAAAATCTTATGACCTTGAGGCCTCTCTCTCTCTTATTCTTCAAAATTCCATTTTCAAAATTAAAATCAACCAACAAAAACAAAAACATTTTTTGGAAGAGAACTACATGGATTTTGATCCCTTAAAAGGGTATGTAGGCAAGAAGTCAAAACTTCTCCAATTCCAATAAAACAAAAATTCAAACACTTTCTTCTCCCTCCAATTCTTAACCTAGCAAACCCTTAGGTGTAAATAACATTTTCGAATAGCATTTAAAAATAAAGCGCGCGTGTAGAAAGTAAAGACGGTTCCTATAGGATACTATAGTCGTTATGGGTGCCTAACACCTTCCCATGACAAAAACAACTCCCGGACCTCGATTCTCAAGGGTTTCTTATTTTTCCCTTCCCAAGAAAAAATGAGATATCAAAGGTTAAAAAGGTTCAAACTTAATCAATGTTTGACACCCGAAAAACCAAGATAAAACACAGTGCCAAAGCAAAGATCATGGTACCTAGACAGTGGTTGCTCAAGACACATGACAGGAGAAAAGTCCAGCTTCCTCAGCCTAACAATGAAGGAAGGAGGAAGTGTGAAATTTGGAGGCAACCAATCTGGCAAGATCATAGGTACATGAACTATTGGTAATTCCTCTACCTCAATTAATAATGTATGGTTGGTAGATGGTCTTGAACATAACCTTTTGAGCATTAGTCAATTTTGTGATAATGGTTATGATGTGCTTTTTGAGAAAACCAACTGTACTGTAATCAACAAGGAAGACAAATCCATTGTGTTCAAGGGGAAGAGAGTTGACAATGTCTACAAAATCAATTTTTCTGAACTGGCTGATCAGAAGGTGATTTGCCTTCTATCAGTGAATGATAAGAAATGGATGTGGCACAGAAGGTTGGGACATGCTAACTGGAGATTAATCTCTAAGCTTAGTAAGTTACAACTTGTCAAAGGCCTACCAGACATAAACTATCATTCAGATGCACTCTGTGGTGCATGTCAGAGAGGGAAAATTGTGAAATCATCTTTTAAAACCAAAGACATTGTTTCAACCTCCAGACCCTTAGAACTACTCCATATTGATTTATTTGGACCAGTAAGTAATGCATCCTTATATGGAAGTAAATATGGATTAGTCATTGTTGATGATTATAGCAGATGGACATGGGTGAAATTCCTAAAGAGTAAAGATGTTGCTTGTGATGTATTCAGTAGTTTCTGCACTCAAATTCAATCTGAAAAGGAATCAAATATTTTGAAAGTCAGAAGTGATCATGGTGGAGAATTTGAAAATGAGCCATTTGAAGTTTTTTGTGAAAAACATGGAATTGTCCATGAATTCTCTTCTCCTAGAACTCCACAACAAAATGGGGTTGTAGAGAGAAAAAATAGAACTTTACAAGAAATGGCCAAAACCATGATCCATGAAAACAATTTACCAAAACATTTTTGGGCAGAAGCAGTGAATACAGCATGTTATGTTCAAAACAGGATCTATATCAGACTTATTTTGGAGAAAACAGCATATGAACTCTTTAAAGGAAGGAAACCCAATATCTCTTACTTTCATCAATTTGGATGTACATGTTAGATTCTAAATAACAAGCTCTACCTAAAGAAATTTGATGCCAAGGCCCAAAGAGGAATCTTTTTAGGTTACTCTGAAAGGTCAAAGGCATACAGAGTGTATAATTCAGAAACACTTTGTGTTGAAGAATCTATGCACGTTAAATTTGATGACAAAGAGCTTGAAGATAAAACTTCAAAGCAAGGTGAAAGTTTTGCAGAGATACAGGTTCCTGAAGTTACTCCAGAACCTGATCAGATAGCTGAATCTGAAGAAAGTCCAGAAGCTGAACCCACATCAGAAGCACATGATGAAGCTGCTTCTGATGAAGCACAAGATGGCTCACATCAAGAAGATCCTCCCAGAAACACATTCAAGCATAAGTCTTCACATCCTGAGGAACTAATCATTGGAAACAAAGATAGTCCAAGAAGAACAAGATCATACTTTAGACAAGAAGAATCAATGATTGGATTGATCTCAATGATTGAACCTACAACAGTTGATGAAGCACTTTTAGATGATGGATGGATCTTAGCTATGCAAGAAGAGTTGAATCAATTTCAAAGAAATGATGTGTGGGATCTGGTACCCAAACCTCAGCATAAGAACATTATTGGAACAAAATGGGTATTCAGAAACAAGTTGAATGAGCAAGGAGAAGTAACAAGAAACAAAGCAAGACTTGTTGCACAAGGGTATAGTCAACAAGAAGGCATTGATTACACTGAAACATTTGCTCCAGTTGCAAGATTGGAAGCAATCAGGTTACTTCTTTCCTATGCAGTTAATCATGGCATAATATTGTATCAAATGGATGTCAAGAGTGCATTTCTCAATGGTGTCATAGAAGAAGAAGTGTATGTCAAGCAACCTCCTGGATTTGAGGATATTAAATATCCTGACCATGTTTTAAACTGAAGAAATCACTATATGGCTTGAAACAAGCTCCCAGAGCTTGGTATGATAGACTAAGTAAATTCTTAATCAAAAATGATTTTAAAAGAGGACAGATTGATACAACACTCTTCAGAAGGACCCTTGGGAAAGATATTCTTGTTGTGCAGATATATGTTAATGATATAATATTTGGTTCTACTAATGCATCTCTTTGCAAGGAATTTTCTAAGTTAATGCAGGATGAATTTGAAATGAGCATGATGGGAGAGCTGAAGTTCTTCCTTGACATTCAAATCAACCAACACAAAGATGGAGTCTATGTTCATCAATCAAAGTATACAAAGGAGCTTCTGAAGAAGTTCAAGCTTGAAGATTGTAAAGTGATGAACACTCCAATGCACCCTACGTGCACCTTAAGCAAAGAAGATGAGGGATCTAAAGTAGATCAGAAGCTGTACAGAGGTATGATTGGTTCTTTGTTATACCTCACTGCATCTAGGCCAGATATTTTATTCAGTGTATGCTTGTGTGCAAGATTCCAATCAGATCCTAGAGAATCTCATATGACTGCTGTCAAGAGAATCTTCAGGTATTTGAAAGGAACAACTAATCTTGGACTCCTTTATAGGAAATCCTCAGATTATAAGCTAATTGGATTCTGTGATGCTGATTATGCTGGTGATAGGATTGAAAGAAAGTCAACCAGTGGCAATTGTCAATTTCTGGGTGATAATCTTATATCCTGGGCTAGCAAAAGACAAACAACTATTGCCATGTCTACAGCAGAAGCAGAATACATTTCAGCTGCAAGTTGTTGTACACAACTACTTTGGATGAAACATCAGTTGAAAGATTATCAGATAATTACTAACAGTATTCCCATTTATTGTGATAATACTGCTGCTATTTGTTTGTCTAAAAATCCAATTTTGCATTCAAGAGCTAAGCATATTGAAATCAAACACCATTTTATCAGAGATTATGTTCAAAAAGGAATTTTAGATATACAATTCATTGATACTGAGAATCAATGGGCTGATATATTTACTAAGCCTTTAACTGTTGAAAGGTTTGATTTTATAAAGAAAAATTTGAACATGCACTTCGTGTCTGATTAAATGTTTGCTTGCTCCTGAATAGGATTTTAGGTTCTGAAGTTAGTTCAGAAGCAGTAGTCCATCAGAAGCTCTTTATTGAGGTTCTGAGGAAAACTCGCTTCTGATGTTGACGTCAGCATCTGAAGTCCAGAAGCTGGATTTTATGCTTCTGAATAGTAGAGTTAGTGGAAACGTTGGGAGTTACTTTCTATAGTAACTTCTGGCCCACTAACTTGGTAGTTACTCTGAAAACGTCTGACGTGGCTTATTTGTATTAGTGTGTAACTAAAAAGGGCAATGATGATTTGATAGCTTTGAAAAGTACTTTCACGCGCCCCCAATTTGTCATTAATGTTATGTTTGTTTGTCTCTTTTGAATTGCAATCGTTTTTACTCTTAACACTTTGTCAATTCACACACTACTCACTTCACAAACAAACACTTTGTTTTCAAACCTCTTGCGAACTAAGCGCAATTCTCTCAACCCTAGAACCCTAAAAGTTTCATCTCCAATCAAATGGCATCATCAAGCTCGCATCAAGAAGCTCCATAATCTATTTATGACTACAGAGGAAGAAGCATGAAACTAGAAGAATGGGAACTGCTGGTTCAAATAGAAAATCCAGTAGATTTTACGTCTCTAGCATTTCATACGTGTTGGATCAGAAACTACTACGAAGTGCAAGGTCTTGTGCCATACTTCAAAATGTTGAATGGACCAACATACGAAACTATGGTTAGGCACTTCTGGGTGAGAGCTAAGGTATTCGACAAAGAAGCATCTATAACTGAAGAAAGGCAAATGGTTTTGCTTTATCCAGAACTTGAAGGAAATACAAGAGAAGAAATGGGATTTGAGCCGTTCACTGGTGTTGAAATCAGGTCAAGTATATGTGGAATTCCAGTAAGGATTGCTGAATGGCAAATAGAAGTTGCACTTGGTGTAGAAGATTCTGGAATTGATCTTTCAAGTGCTGCTGAAGAACGCATTTGGAAAGAAAAAGCTAATTTGGTTATATACAATTCCACGAAGGAAGGAAAATATGCTGACTTAAACATGGAAAAGAAGATGCTTCTGAAGATTCAGAATGAGAATTTGCTTCCATGTGGTGGAAGTGAGAAACCAAATTTCGCTCAGAAGGTCTTTCTCCAGCACTTCATCAAACAGGAAAAGGTGAATGTGCCAAAATACATGTTCAAGTATCTGATAGAATGTCTGAAAAAGAGCCAGCTGTAGAACAGACCCTGGGTTCCTTATGGAAGGCTCTTATCAGAAATATTTTATCAAGGAGGAGTCTTGGACATATTAAGCAGTGTTGAAGCCTACACGGATAAGCTGCTCGACACTAAGACTGGGAAATTCATAAACGCTAAGACACTCAAAAATATGAAGCTAATCAGTGAGGTCACCAAGCTTGAAACTGATTTGAATGAATCCAATGCAAAGTCTAATCTCATGAAAGACTTTCCTCCTATCTGCAATAAGGATCCTCTTGATGTGCAGATGTACTACATCAAGGAGCACTTTGAGGCAACCAACGAAAGAATCAGATTGGAAGATGTACCTGAGGAGATGTATGGTGGTGCACTGCCACGAGCCAGAGGTAGAAAATCAAAGAGGAAGATGACTGCAGAAGAGTATTTGGAGGTGGAAAAGTCTGTTAAGAAAGCAAAAGTTGCTTCTGACAAGCTCAAGATTGGTGGTTCCTCAGTACCATCAATTGAAGAAGCTATTGAAGACATGGATTCAAGTTTGATCCTAGATATTGATATTGCTCTTGATCAACCTGCAATACCAAAGAAGAAGAGGAAGCCAGCAGTAAGGAGGACCAAGGACTTTCCTCATGTTACTGAGAAAGCAGAAGCTGCTACTACTGCTTCTGAAGCTATTGGAAAAGCTTTAGAGATTGCTTCTGATCTTCAAGAAATGGTTATGACAGAGGCTTCACAACTTCTTAACATACCTGGTACTGCTGAAGATGATCAGAAGAGGACAACTGAACATTCAGAACCAGTAATACATGAGATATCCAGTGACTCTCCTTTAACTTCTTTAGAAACCTCATTATCATCATCATCTGATTCTAATGATAATATACCCATAGGACTCATTTTTCGAAAACCAGTAAAAAGCCATCCAACATCAACCAAGACCAACACAAAACCCTCTCAGTCAAGCACTTATGAGCCAGTGGGTCATATTATCAATGAAAAGCTAGAGGAAATAGCTGGGAGAAGAGACAAAGTAATTGATAGTATTCTTCACCATCACCCCCAACCTCTCAATATTCAACCCCTCAACATGATTCCTCCAGAAAATGTTGAACCTATCTCAGAGAAAGCCTCTGAAACAACTTCAGAAGCAGTTGCTTCTGAAAAGGTTGTTTCAGAAAGCCCCCATCAACAACCACCAGAAACAAACAAGACTCCATCACCCCAACAACAACAATCACCCAAAGCCAATTGTGACCCCCAACCAAACATTCAAACTCAACAAACTTCACCACAACAACCACCAATCAATACTGAAACTGAACCCCAACTAAACCAACAACTAGAGCAAACCTTACCCAAACCTACTCCAATGGATATTGACAATCATCAAGTCAATCTCCAAGCCCCAACCTCAAACTCACAAATTAACCCTGACCAACCATCCTCTTCAACTCAATCTGATCATAACCTCACCATTATAACACCTGAACCTGTTCAGGATCTGTCTCTGAGTGACTCTGACCAATCCTCTGATCTAGAAATCCTTGAACAACCACCACTGAACATACTGGAATCTGAGTACATTGATGTTGAGTTGCTCAAGATCCTCTCAGAGATGCAGGATCTGGTACAGAACAGAAGGGTAATTGATCTGTCATCAGCCTATGAGGAACAATGGGAATCCTTGCAGAAGAGAGCTACTGATCTGATAGCATCTGTAAGAAGAAAATGCATCAGAATCAAGACTTTTGCTGTAAGGAAGTTTTGAAGGATATGGATTTAGCCAAGAGAAGTCCAAGGTTGCTTCTGACAAATGAGCCATTCTACTCAGAAGCTGACTACATGACTAGAGAAGCCAGGATGTTCAAGCTATTAAGACAGCAGATGGCACAGCAACAACAGGAAGCTAAAACAAGGGAACTGGAACTTCTTCAGAGGCAACAAGCTCTTGAAGAACTGGTGAAGAAGCAAGCAGAACAATTGGAGAAAATGATGAAACAACAACAAACCAACCCTTAGTTGCACATCCTAGTGTTTATCTTTTGTTTGTTGTTTGTTTTAGCTAATTTAGTTCTTGCTTCTGAACATTTCTTGTTTTACACTTCTTACCGCTTCTGATTCATGAATGCCTAGATATTTTTGTTCATTTACATATTCATTGCTTTGATTTACTTAGTTATTTATGCTCTGGTTATATAATTTTGATAAGATTATAGGTTCTAATTTTTTGCTATACTCTCTTCTTATTTGAGTTTTTCTCAAATCTTTTTGTCTTTTTTGCTTATTTGCTTTTTGCTAATGACAAAAGGGGGAGTATATGTGATAGTATTTAAAGGCTCTGAGCCCCATTAATAATATTTGAATATTTTGAAAAACTTCTATCCTTTTGTTTTACCTAAAAAGGGGTGTATCAAAAAGGGGGAGTATCAAATTTCAAATAAAAATTAATTGAACCATTCCTCTCATCTATAATTCATTTCATTTAAAACTCTGATATTATTATTGCGCGCTAAATGAATTTAATTAACCTGGATAGAACTTAGGGGGAGCTTACAAACCTCACCTTAAAGACTATCAGACTCAGGGGAAGTTTGAGCTTACAAACCTCAGATTCTGAGCTTACAAACCTCAGAACCCCAAAGTCAACTTGTTAATTAGATTAACAACAATTGATCAATTTTAAATACTATTGTTTGTCATCATCAAAAAGGGGGAGATTGTTGGAACAAAATGTGTTTAACAATGAACCTTAAAGAGTTTTGATGATAACAAGGTATTAAAAATTGTAAATTGGACTAGCTAATATTTGTTCAAGCGTACAGGACCATAGTTAAAAATGTACATCATATAAAGGTTCTGAAGAACAAAAAGAGAGCTATGGACTAAAGAAAAGGAAGCTTGAAAGCATCTGAAAAGAAGTGCATCTGAAGTCATAAGTGCTACTGAAGAATGATGACGTCATCAGAAGCTGAAGATCATAAGAAGCTGAAGATCATCAGAAGCTGAAAGTCATCAGAAGCTGAAGGTCATCAGAAGTTGAAGGTCAACAGAAGCGGATAGCCTTCAGAAGCGGATAGTCATCAGAAGCAGATAGTTCAGTAGCAACTTCATCAGAAGATGAAGCTCATCAGAAGCTGATTATCACCACAAGCTGAAGATTCAAAGATCAACACTTCGAAAGCTGTCTATTGGATTCGAAAACACTGCAGAAGAGTAGTGGATGGTTGCAACGGTCATTTTGGTGAAGATTTGAAGGATTTGGAACCTTATCTTCAAAAAGCGTTGACATTGTATTTTGTACGAACTGTACAACCACCTTCTCCACTACTCTGTTTTGTGTCCACACTACAGGACAAGAAAACAGCTCCAGAAAAACAGCTATGCCTGTAAAGATGTTCCTTCACAATGGGAATGGATTTCAAATTGGTTCTTCATAGAACAACAACCAAATCAGGCAAAAGATCATTGGTGAAAGATCAAGCTTCAACAACGACTCTTTGATGTGCTGGCAATTTCACAACGTCTCTTTCACACCTCTATATAAAGGAGTGAAGACTTAGAGATTTGGTAATGCTGAACGAAAGACTCACAACATTTTTACAAGTGCCAAACCTCTGCTGAAATTGTTCTGCATTCACTTAGAATTTTTGTGTCTCAAAGTTTCATCTTAGAAATTCTTAAGTTATTGAGTTTGTATCTGATTTGTAGTGTGAGCACCTCTGATTGTATATCAAGTGTTCAACCTTAAACAATTTTTTGTGTAATTTTGTTTAGTTAGAAGTCTCTTGCAGTTGTGCTTGAGCAGGGAAGTCTCTTGATTGTGTTCTTGAGCATAGGAAGACTCTTGCAAAGTGTGCTTGAGCAAATGAAGTCTCTTGCAGGTGTGCTTGAGCAATTGTAATCAGATATTACTCTTAGTGAAATCTCCTTGGAAGTGCAAGGAGGACTGGACTACTTCCGGTTTGTGGAAGGAACCAGTATAATTGCTTTGTGTCTTTCTTGTTCTCTCTCTCTGTTTTATTCCGCTGTGTTCAGATTCTGATTATCACTTCAGAAGCTGTTTCACTTAGCTTCTGATCAGTGTGTTCAGTTTTAGGAGAAATAAAGATTTTTTCAAAACATAATTCAACCCCCTTCTTGTGTTTTTCTCACCTTCACCATTCAGAAAGGTTGATTTTACATCTAAATGATATAGTAGCCATGCTTTGCTAGCTGCTACTACAATGACTAACCTTGTGGTTTCATGTCATGCAACTGATGAAAAAACTTTAGTGTAGTCAAATCCTTCCTTCCATTAGAATCTTTTAGCTACAAGCCTAGCTTTGTGCTTTACAATCTTCCCTTCAAGGTTCAATTTCAGCTTAAAAATCCATTTGAAATCAATTACTTTCTTACCACCAGGAAGCTTGATCAGTTCCCATGTTTGATTCTTCTCAATAGACTTAAGTTCATCTATGATTGCTTCTTTCTATGCTTTATCACACAATGCAAATTTTTATTCTACTTGCTCAGAATCTGCTAACATTGCAGAGTGTACCAGCTCACCATCACTTCCTACTTCATCATCAAGAGTTAGCTGATAGTCTTCAAGTCTTCTTGGTAACAATCTGTTTCTCTGTGGCCTCGTGACATGTCATCTTACATTATTCTTAGCATTTTTTTAAGTCATTTTCAGTATGTTTTACAAGCATAAAAGAGGAGCATTAGATCAATTGCTTATCATTTTGGGACATTTGTAATGTTTTCTATATTCGAGTCTGTAGTTCTATTTTTCCCGAAACATATCAATTCTAGGATGTTTTTGATGTAATTCATGAAGAAATCATGCAAATCAGCAAAGCAAGACATCTGAAGATTAGTGAAGACTTTGGAAAGATCAAGAATGAAGATTCAAGAGGCCTCAGAACATGTTACCGAGGGAGAAATTCTGTTCACATGTCCCAAGACATCTTATATGGAAGCAACCATCCAACGACAGAAAAAACGAAGATTTATGCATTGGAACACACTCACAGGCGCCCCGAGCATGGTCCATGCGCCCTGAGAAAATGTTGAACAAGTGACTTCAAACATACAAGAGGGCGTGAATTGTGATTTTAAGTTATTTAAAAAATTTAAGCAATAGAAAATATTTTAACCAAAAGAGAAAAAGTGCGTATAGAAGTTTTTAACAAATACGAAAAAAAAAGACGCTAAGGTAAAATAAATAACAACAAAAAATAAAAGAGATGAAGGGATGAGAGAAAAGACACAAAACAATTATCCTAGTTCGGCCTGAAACAACAAGGCCTAGTCTAGTCCCCAAGGAAAAACCCCTTGAGATTTTATGATCAAGCTTTTAAATAGGATAAGCTAGTAACCTTTACAAATAACGAGCACTCTCCAAACAAAACAATCCTCTGTAGAAGAGTCTTTAAAACCAAGAGATATCACCTCTCTTGAAACCTTGGGATCTCACCCAATACAAATAAGAAATACAATAATAAAATAATACACTAAATGTGTATAGATATAACAAATTGAAGCACAAGTACTACAACTCAACTATGCAGTATAAAATAGCTCTCAAGATAATAAATTAACAAGTGTAAAAATAATAAGATTGATGAAATAAAATTGTTCACAAAGTTAAAGTGCAAAATAGAGTTATTGAAAATGAAATATCATAGGCAGTTTTTTTTTTTTTTTTGAGGGAAACATGCTTATAGCATTTCATTGATAATAAGAGTCTCAATACAAGCGGGTATTTCATAATAAACGGCAGAACTAGCTGAATGCGTGGCCTCTCGTGCAAGAGTATGAGCCACCGCATTGGCTTGTCGCCTAACAAACTCCACCCTAGAGTTAGAAAATAAGTGACTAAACAAAGAACGACAAGAAGAAATGATACAACCAAATTCAGATAAGTCGTTGCGAGTAGATTGGAAAGCATCAACTGTTAACTTAGAATCTGTTTCAAAGTCCACATTGTCAAACGTCATATCGCTCAACCATTGCAAGGCAGCGTGAAGCCCTAAGGCTTCCCCCACTTCGACTGAAACAGTACAAGGATGCGTAAAAGTCTTAGCCAGAACAAAAGTACCTTCCGAGTCGCGAACACAGACGCCAATACCTGTGCGGTTAAGATGAGAAGAAAAAGCTGCGTCAATGTTACATTTATATCTACCTGACATAGGGGGCTGCCACTTGATGATGTTTCGTTGGCGTGAGGTAGAGCTCCCCATATTCACGTCCGTTAGATGCTGAGAAAACGAATGTGAAGCAAGAGATTCCGGTGCATTCGCTAGTTGCCAATCTGTAACCATGTTCCTAGCACGCTCAACCACCGCCGCACTTGTTTCAGTAACATCATCCCAAATTCGAAGGTTGCGATGTTTCCATAAACCCCACATGATAGTGGACAGACGTTGAGATAACTCAGCAGACAAGTGCTCTAAAAGATAGAAAATAGCTTCCGTAGCTGAAACCGTATTAGTGAGAGCATGTTGAATTGGGCTCCAAAGACCAGTCCTGTTCCATACCTGTATAGCAAAAGGACAGTCGAAGAAAACATGCAACAGATCCTCATGAATAGAATCGTAACTAGAGCAATTAGTGGGACATACTACACCTTTATCCAACAGACGAACACGAGTCGGTAAACAACCTCGACACATGCGCCACATTAAATTCTTAACCTTTGGTGGAACTTTAAGGTTCCAAATGCCAGACCAATACCCCGGACGCCATAAGTGGGAAGAGTCAATTAGATCTGTTAAACACAATCGGTATGCACTACGAACAGAATAACGACCGTTCCGTTCTGCTTTCCAAACAAAACTATCTTCCTCGACCTGAGAAATAAGTGGTGTATGAAGTATTTTATCGGCAATATCGACGCTAAAAACCTGTCTAACCACCTGCTCATTCCAACTTTTATCATATAGATTCATCAAGCTATTAATAGTGAAATTATGGACAAAGTGTGCACCTGGAATATCACTGCTAATAATCTCCCCATTTGACAACCATGGTTCGTTCAAAATGGGAATGGAAGCACCTGAGCCTATGCTCCATCGTGCTCCCCCACGAACTATAAATCTAGCAAGCATAATACTACGCCAGACATAGCTCGGATTGTGTCCAACACTCGCCGTAAGATAAGAACCAGATGGGAAATATCGAGCTTTAAAGATTCGAGCAACAAGAGAATTCGGTTCCGTAATGAATTTCCATCCCTGTTTCCCCAACATAGCTAAATTAAAAGCAGAGAGATCCTTAAAACCCATACCTCCATGAATTTTTGGTGCCGACAGCTTCTCCCAATTCATCCAATGTATCCCTCTCTGCGTCATTTTACCGTGTCCCCACCAAAAGGAATTCATCATCTTTTCAATGGAATCAATCAACGTGCTAGGTAGCTGAAAAATGCTCATTACATAAGTGGGAATAGACTGCAAAACAGACTTTATCATTACCTCACGACCCGCTTTCGAAAGGCACTTACCACTCCAAGAATTAATTTTCTGCCAAACGCGATCCTTAATATAAGCAAAGGTGGCTTAACGATCACGACCAATCATAGAAGGCAGCCCCAGATATTTACCTGTACCTAATACAATTTGAACTCCAAGAATGTCAGTGATAGTAGTTTTGAGACAGTTAGGGACATTGCGACTACAATAAATCTCCGATTTTGGAAAACTGATCGCTTGCCCCGATGCTAGCTCATAGGTGGAGAGTATATTTTTCATAGTAAGTGCATGGTCCTCAGTAGCTTTAAAAAATAGAAAGCAATCATCAGCAAACAAAAGATGAGAAACAGAAGGTGCTTGACGACAAACCTTTGTTCCCGTAAGAACACCTCTCCTCTCAGCATCTCGGATGAGTGCTGATAAGCCTTCTGCATAAATAATAAACAAATAGGGGGAAAGAGGGTCCCCTTGACGTAAACCACGCCCAGGAATAATAGGGCCAACCTGTTCGCCATTAACAAGCACAGAATAGTCGACTGACTCAACACACATACACATCCAGTGAATCCAACGTTGGTGAAAACCCATTTTAGCTAAATAAGCCATCAAATAATTCCAATCCATCATATCGTAGGCTTTACTAATATCAAGTTTGAGAGCCACATACCTATCCTCCCCACGTGTCTTGGCTTTCATGAAGTGGAGAACTTCAATTGCAACCATAGCATTATCTAGAATGGAGCGACCAGGAACAAAAGCATATTGGTTGTCGGAGATGCATTTAGACAATACGTTCTTCAACCTGTTTGCTAAAACTTTAGATATAATTTTATATAGCACATTGCATAGTGCTATGGGTCGCCAATCTTTCATGCTAACCTGCGAGGAACCTTTAGGAATAAGTGCAATGTTAGTAATATTTAAATCTGGTGGAAATTGTCCTGTATCTAACCATTCACAACAGTCCTTGAAAATATCATCACCACATATATTCCAAAATTGTTGGTAGAACCCCAGACTATATCCATCGGGGCCGGAACATTTGTCCGGATGCATAGAGAAAGTAGCAGCTTGAAATTCGGCCTTGGTAAAAGGTGCAGTGAGTGTATAGTTATCAATATCAGAAATTGACGGAGGAACAACGTCAATTACATAAGAAAATTCACTATTTTGTTGTTGGAATATATTGACAAAATAATGACGTGCTACTTCTTGCATGCCGTGTTCATTGGTAACTTTATTACCTGCATCATCATCAAGAGAAGTTATGTGGTTTACCTTTTTCCGGGCTGTTGCCGAAGCATGAAAAAACTTTGTATTTCTGTCTCCATCCTTGTACCAATGAGTTTTAGCGCGTTGACGCCAATAAGCATCGTCTTGGGACAGCAGCCGTTGCATTTTTTTCTAAGCTCAAGCATGCGATTTTGATCCTCCCCGGTAACATGCAGCCGAATGTCTTGCATTTCCTTGCGACAATCTTCGATATCCATTTTTATTTTATTACAATGATGCCTCTTCCACTCCCACATATCTTCCGCACATAAGGATAACTTTGGCATAAGAGTGCTTGCTGAATGGTCCTGCCATGAGTTAGTAACTAGCTCCTTAAATCGGGACGTCAGATAAACCTGAATCAAGAACAGCTCGACGAAAGCCGTTTATAAGCCATGAAGAGCGCATGGTGCGCCCCCTTTTCTCACTGGTGTCCAAGATGTCGTTAAAATCACCGAAGATACACCACGGACCTGAAAATTGAGTGGAAAGTTGTCGGAGAAAATTCCAAGCGGCTGTTCTACGACCTCCATTAGGATAGCCATAATAGGCGGTAAGACGCCAAGTGCCAAGAGTATTATTTACAAGTTCAACGGTAATATGATTACTTGAAAAATTAATAAGCTGACAATGCAATGAATTTTTCCAAAATAAAGCTAAACCCCCGGCTCTACCGGTGCGGTCTACATGAAAACAAGAATCGTAACCAAGCAAACAACGAAGTTCTTCAATTTTATTTCTGTGAGCTAGAGTCTCACTAAGGAATAAAAGGTCCGGATTGAAGTGTCGAACTAGGTACTTAAGGTCTGGAATTGCACTCGGGCTACCTACATCCCGACAATTCCATGCCACTAAACTCATTTGCCTAGGCAGGCCTGATCATCAGGACCTGCCATTACATCTTGCTCATCAAAAAAAGGATTAGAAAATACATTCATTTCAGCATCCCCCCCATGACTAACATTTGTTCCTATTACATTGTTTCCCATAACCCCATCAGCAGCAAATGGTTCGCCATTCTGAAGGTTGAACATGCGCTTCCTTTTCTTCAAATCCGAGCCATTGTCCTCATGCACTTCCTCATTATTTTCAGTCTCAAATGGAACAGCAGGTAACCCGAGCACTATAGGACGGTCTGGCAGCATATTAGAGGCCGAATTACCTGTAGAGGAAGAGACCAGAAGCTGCACTTTGCAAGCAGAATTAGAACCGTTACCTTTTTTAGCATATGGTGCATTTTGGGCGGCGATAACATCTTGTTTCATAGCAGTGAGTTGGTTCTGGAAGGCAAGCTATTTATAGGACAAATCAGTTGCATGAAAAACAAAGTAGCCGTTGGAAATAAATAAGTAACTAGCCGTTGTGTGTGTCCACGGTAATCATGATTAAAACATGGCCAGCAAAATCTTTTTCTTAAGTGCACCTAATTTCAATGTCATAAAATCAATTGTACCAAATACCATATATAGAAATCATAATTTCGGAAGCCGTTAGAGAAAACAAAAGTCATATGCTGGAAATGATTCTTTGAAGAAAAAAGATCATGCCATGTGTAATAAAATAATTTGTTTTGACCAATATATAAATGCAAGTTAAGCATATTTATATGATGAAAATAGTTATGCAACTTTCATAATAAACTATAGCTTTTAATGCGAAAATATTTTTCATGCAAAATCACTTTAAAGAAAATATTTAGTTTTACTGTGGTGCGTAAGATTTGGCTCCTCTGAATCATAATCCTGATTTAGACACTTAGGTAGTGACAGGGCGTAATGCTGATATTTATATATGTCTAACTAGGAAGTAATTAATTAGTAACTAGCAAAACAAACCAAAAGCGAGCGTTCCCTGATAGTAAGTACTTAGGGAGGTGACATACCTAATATTGATGAACATCTGCTGAAATTAGGTAATAACTAGTTAGTAATAAGGAAACAAGTGACTTCACGACTTAAATTAGCCTAGTAACTCCATTCTTCTTGCACCTTGGCAAGGTAAACGCTGGTAGGACTACCCGTTCGTAGAACTGCTGAGAGGGAGAGTGTGCTATGTACTTCAAGGATTCATAGATGAGGGAACCTTTAGGAACAATGGGAAGGCATACTTGTGGAAATTTAGGAACTCTAATTTAAGTTTATGTTTTAATTAGCCCTAAGCAAGTAAGACCCCACACTAATAATCCTTACGAAGGTGGCAGATCCTACAAGATTGATAGCCATATACCTTAGCACGCGTATAACCTTAGTGTGATCAGCACGTGCAACTCGATAGGCGGAGGGATATTCTAAATCTATGAGAGAATAAGACTCCGCATGAAATGATCACCGACTGTCCAGCAGGTGCAACTTGACAGCTGATTAGGTTATCATGTCCCAATGAACTTATCACTTAAATAGTAAACTTAGAATAATTGAACTTAACTTGACTGTTATTTAATTCTAACAAATGAATAGAGGGGATTCAAAAAATTCTAACCGCCGCTAACATTCTGCAATCAAAACAAGTAAACTTTGCTTTGTTGCAAACAGATTAAATTGCAAATCTCTGAACCCTTATCTTTTTTATTTATTTTGTTCCAAATAAGTAACACAAATTTTTAGACGAAACGACAATCCTTATGGATACGGTACTCTACTTATCACTTTATTACTTAGTTAATGATTTGATACACTTGCCTAATCCGACCATCATCTGGCAATAGTGTTTTGCCCCTTATCCAAATTTACTTCATCATTCACTGCTTCAGTGATAGTAAGCTCTTCAGTTTCTTTGCTTTCTTCAATTTTCACCTGCTTCTCAGAAGCACTGCATTTATCTACGCTCCAGTCCCAGTGTTCATCTTCCATAACCTTTACATCTCTACTAATAGCAATTTTCATAGATTATGGATCAAGTAATCTATATGCTTCAGTGTTATAATATCCAACTAGAATCATAACTTCACATTTATCCTCTAGATTCTTTCTTCTAGTATCAGGGATATGCTTATAGCATATGGAGCTAAATACTATGAGATGATTGACGGATGGCTTTCTTCCTGGCCAGACTTCTTCAGGAACTTGAGTTTTCAACTTCTTAGTGGGACATCTATTCAAGATGTAAGCTGCAATATTCACTACTTCACCCCAAAACTCATGAGTTTGCTTCTTTTCTTTCATTATATATACTCCTGGTCATATATAGCAGACTTCAATTCATCCTTTCAGCAAGTCCATTGTGTTGAGGAGTGTAGGGAGTTGTGATTTCATGAATGATTCCCTGGCTTGTGCAATAAGTTTCAAATTCCTTTGAAGTATATTCATCACCTCCATCTGTTCTGAGAATTTTGAGCTACATACCACTTTCCTTCTCAGCTAATGCTTTGTATTTTTGAAAAATTTCCAAAGCATCATGAAGCGGCCTAAAAATTCGAGGGTTGCTTGAAAAACAATGAAGTTGCCACCAGAGTTTATTGAAATAGGGAAAACATCGGAAAAACCCTTTAAAATGATAAAACAGTTTTTCAAACCGGATTTTAGGTTCAGGAGTCAATTTTGCGTAACGAAGGTATTAGAACCCTACGACATCCGTTAAAACAGTTACCTCTAATTAATTGTGAAAAATATTTGTTAACTTATAAATAATTTATTTCTCCTTATTATTAAATGCAAATTAAAATCATGTTTTAAAATGAAAATGTCTAGGTTTTAGATTGAGTGAAAAAAAAGGTTTTTTTTTTATTATTGTGCTTGACAAGAGTTTGATCTTGCTCCTTTGTATCTCTCAGTGCGATGGAGAATTCAAAACTACGTAGTTCTGAGTTAGAAAATGTTTGTTTGTTGGTTGTTTTTAAGAATATGCTTTTGTTGTGATAAATGCGTGTAAAAAATAAATTGATTGCGAGAAGTTAATTGTGGTGAATTTGTTTGGTTTTATAAGTGAGTTTGAGACTGAGCAAGTTGTACAACTTGTGTTCTGACAACTCGAGAATTAAAGAAATGTACATCCAATTATTTCTCTTGAAATGATTTGTTTAAAAATGAGTTCAAGAACGAGCAAGTCGTACAACTTGTATCCTGACAACTCGAGAATTAAAGAGAGTTATCAGCTTGATTGATTTATTTGGATCTTGAGTTAGAAAACGAGCAAGTTGTACAACTTGTGTCCTGACAACTGGAAGATTATAAAGATGTACATCCAATTAATCTTCTGGAAAAAAGGTTTATTTTTCTGAATAAATTA
Organism: Medicago sativa; assembly: GCF_051527215.1. Taxonomy (NCBI): domain Eukaryota; kingdom Viridiplantae; phylum Streptophyta; class Magnoliopsida; order Fabales; family Fabaceae; genus Medicago; species Medicago sativa. The sequence continues at coordinate 29,295,927 of NC_140755.1, read as the reverse complement.
ATTCTAAAAATCAGATTTAAAACGATCAAGCAATACAATTTGTGTTCTAAAGACTCAAGGATTAAAGAGATATACATCTAATTAATCCCCTCAAGGAATTTAAAATAATTAATGTTTTTTGGATATTCAACTAAAATGAAATACAAAGCAAAACATGAAAGAAACCCTTAAATAAGCTAAATGTTGTTTAGGTAGGAATTGCAACAGCAAAAGAGGCATTAACATTGTTGGGACCATTTCAGTCCAATTCAAACATATTAGCAAACCTAAATGAATAAACCTGTTATAGTAATTGCAAACAGAAGCAAAACAAAGAGAGAAAACCATAGCAGATAGCATGTTGTCAAGAGAGAGAGGGAGATCGTGATGATGCAGTGACGAGGGAAGTACTCGCGGTGATGGTGCGGCGGATCTAAAAGTCGGTACAGTGGTGGTTGAAACGGCGGTTACAGGAGCAGAGAGCGAGAGAATGATTTGGCAATGGCAGAAGTTGCAGTGTTGGATCAGTGTGTGCAAAGTGTTGTTTATCTCCAAGTCTCTAAATATTTTCTTCCTTCTCCCTTTTCTCTCTCAATCGGTTCCCCTCACTTTATAGAATACACTTATGCAACTTTGTGTCGTTTGGATTAGGCTGTGAATTCGATTTATGTGTGTTTTGACAAAAGTTTTGGTTAACATTGATTGAAGAGGGAAGAAAGTGACTAAACCTTTTGATGGAGGGCAAAAATGGAGATAATTAGTTTGCAACTTTGCATTTGGAACAGAGAAAATGAGCGCTGCTGCCCTCTATTGTTTCATCAATTTCTTTTGTTTTATTTTTTTTATTTTAATTACTTTTTTTTTCTTGAGGGAAAAAAAATACTAGTTCATTGTATTTTAATATATTTTCTTTTGTAATATAAAAATGTGTAATTGGATTCATTTTTGTAAAAGACATCAACTATTGGGTTTGATGAATGCAATTCTCACCTCTTATGTATTTTTTTTTTATGATATTTTAGATATTATGATAAAATTAACGATGATCGAAAAATATGATGAAAACTAAAATTATCACTTATTTTTGGCATTTTTGAAATTTATCCGAACAAAATTAGGGTATTATACATTACTACTAGCTTTTATCAGATATAGCCATAACATCATGGAATATTCATCAACAAAGGTGATGAATTATCTGTTACCACTATAGGTAGGTACTGTTGACTGCGGATGGCTGAAGGATCACAACCTGCAAAACAAGAAAATGAAACCTAAAACTTGAGGCGTGACTATGTCACTGAACTAAGGAATTATCCGCAGAATTGCGCAACTCCCCCAGAGTACAACAGGTTCATCTCGGCGGTAATCGTACCGAGGCTATCAGGACACGAGAAATACAAAAACAGTAACTCAGGCACTTAGTATTATTTTTGTATAAAATGGAGGAATGAAAAATGAAGAATAAATTAACTTCTCAAGTTTATATAAAAAATAAATGAGTTGATTTATGAAAGAAGGTTTTCTTATTACACTCTGGATGCAAAAAAGGTAACTCTCTTTATAGGCTCCATAACTTATTTTCTTCACAATATAATTAGTTAAATAAATAATAATACTAACACTAGCAATTGAGAAGTTTTAGGAAACTAACCCATGATCAGCAAAGAATAAGGAAAACTGAATTACTCGTATAGATACCAAGTCAAACTTAGTTAGCACATTTAAAACACATTTAACATAGTTAAGTTTAATAAACATCACTATCAAATTGGTAGAGTAATTCAAAGGAGGTTCCACAAATTATGGTTAAATGACAACGTGACATATCATACCTATTATACATATGTCATTAAAACTAATATCCAAATTAAATCAATCAAAATAAAATAAATAACTTTTGAAATATTTAAAATATACAACAATGCCCCACATATTTCAAAAGTTTTAAATTAAGAAAATATATATAGCCTGAGTCACCTTTGAGTGAAATGCATCGGAACGGTATAGCAAGCTATGGAACCCGTCCTAGACTAATGAGGCTTAACACACAGTGAATTGGTTTAGCAAGCTATGGAACCCAATACACTTGATGTATGCTAGAGGTCTCACAATCACATTACACCCCCACTATTCTCGTGTAATCGCTGTGTTGCGCATTTAGGCCGTGCGCGTGTCTGGTTTTCATGAGTGCTCTAGAGACCCGCCACGGTCTCATGCAAGCGGCCCCACTTGACACTCATATAGGTGTTTCCATCTAGTGCATGCTACAACCACACACCACCCTAAAGGCTTATGGTAATCATTAAAGGCATTAAAAGCCTAACCCTCAAATTTTAATTTAATTAGCACTTCTCATTGGTATAACACTATAGGAAAAAGACAACTTTTTAGTGCTAACATAACTAACAAGTGACTTGTTTTTCCCATTGAACCTTTTTCATGGGATCTCCAATCATAAAGGTTGGGTTCTCATCACTTGTCGTTTTCGAGTGGCATAGTCTTATTTCCTTCTTTATCTTCCCAGGGATTTTGTCAACGAATTCGTTAAATTCACATATATTGACTAAGACGTCTCTTAATCAATTAATCTCATATTTCATCGAGTCTAAAAATAAACTCGGATTTCACTATAAATTTATACAAGTCTACTTAGATGATACTAAGCGAAAACATATTCATCAATAAGATAAATCTACTTATAGATTTATTCTCATTGGATTAAAATCTAGTCATCATCATTGTATATTACTTAATTGCATTAGTTAATACAATGGCTCATTCACGTTACCCAATGTCTGTATTTGCTTCCAATAAGTATACGCTAACGCGTCATAATGAATTCTCATACTATGAACATTATATACCCCCACAATAAAGTATATTTCACACGAATTTCATTACACATCATTGTATTAGATTAATACAATGGATAATCCATATAAACCATTTAATATTTTGTGGTACTCAAATATCTCTCATTCTTCTCTCAAAAAAAAAAAAAATATCTCTCATTCTACCATATAAATTTTTTTCCATACATTTCCGAACAATATTTCCTCGATCTACTTCTAAAAATATAAGCATAATATTTCACAACAGAATAAATCTTCTCACAACCACATCAGTATGTATTATATCAAAAGAGTACTACGGCTAAATTGAACTCACAAGTGAACCAAAATTCATCATGAACAAATAGCAAAGTGTAGATAAATAAAATACTTATCATAACTTCAATCTCATGACCACACTATCAAACAGATTTTAATTAATTTATAATAACACGCATGGGCCAAAAAAAATTACTCCTCAATAATACAATTCCACAAAAAAACCAGCATTATTAGTCAAAGAGTCTAAATACAGCAAGCCTTAAAGCACAAATAAATGCTCCAATTTTAGTTGCCACACAATTTGGTCTAAAACAAATTTAGCAAGAACTACCCACTGAAAATATCATCAAATTTTGAATTGGAACAAAATTTTAAAGTTCATGTTGTTCAATCATAACAGGCAGGAAGACACACACAACTTTACATGGCAATTGCTTGCAACGTCATAGTTAGAAATTGTGATAATCATGTTTCTATTTAATGTCAATAATGATAATAACAATAACTCCTAATACCATAAACACTTTGGCACATCTTAATGCATAACAATTAAAAAAGAACGAATTTATTGTACGCATCAAATTTAAAATCTATACAAATGCACATATGTGTATAAATGTTTAAGGAGATATGGATTTCAATTAAATTGTCACAAGTTAATTAAACATCATTTTTTTTTTCAAGTAGCATTGATCATAAGGGATACTCATCTCGTAACCAAAAAAAAGAATACAAACTTCATAAGAAGCTTTTCAAAACAATATTCTTGTGTAGTGTATTATACTATCACACATCCTTATGATCTTGGACCACAAATCAAACTTGATTGTATTATACCTTACACATTAATATAAAGGTCTTCTTATGTAAAAAAAAAATTAGCTTCATAAGAGATATTCAACCAAGCTGAAGACATACCTCATCTCCTTGCTCAACTAAGTAGGCTGCTTGCCTTTCCATGGCCAGTAAATAGTATAGTAAATCTTCATCACAGTATACAAACTTCACACCATAAATAAATAGTTATGTAGTGCATTATCTTCCAAATTAATATACTCCTATGCAAGAGAATTCATTAAGTTCAGCCGTCAAAATCATTCCACCATGTGATCCTGTAAAATTCTTTGGATGGGCATTCGATAAGTGCATCTAATTTGATGCATATCCACTTTGACAATGCTAAAAGTTGAATTGTTAGAAGAATGTACCAACCTTCATAATAAAATCCATAACATTTCCAATGTCTATCAATTTAATATATTTGACTTCAAGATGAATCAAAATAGACATTAGATATTGCTTTAAGGTGCTCTTTTAATTTCTCAAATTTATTTCCAATTACAAAAAAAAACATCTACCCAAGTTTTCAAAATAAGAACACGCCTAAACCATTTTATAAATATTGAGTAAATTTCAATAAGATGTATTCAAATTTCTAGTAAGCTAAATTGAATACTCACTTAATAGGCTAGATCACAAATCATATTCGCTTGAGGCAGATTAGTTAAGGAGACTTACCTGAATCTTTAGCATACAAATAATATGTAAACCCCCACATTTGTACATACCGGTAACATCAGCAAATTATGTGGTGTATCCGACAAAGCCTGAGCACCGGTAACTGCGGAAGAAGTGAAATCATCATACTTGTTATCATTGTCATAATCGTCTCCAGCAACTATTCCTTAGATTGTTGACTGCGGATGGCTGAAGGATCACAACCTGCAAAACAAGAAAATGAAAGCTAAAACCTGAGGCGTGACTATGTCACTGAACTAAGGAATTATCCGCAGAATTGCGCAACTCCCCCAGAGTACAACGGGTTCATCTCGGCGGTAGGACACGAGAAATACAAAAACAGTAACTCAGGTACTTAGTATTATTTTTGTATAAAATGGAGGAATGAAAAATGAAGAAGAAAGTAACTTCTCAAGTTTATATAAAAAATAAATGAGTTGATTTATGAAAGAATGTTTTCTCATGACACTCTGGATGCAAAAACGTAACTCTCTTTATAGGCTCCATAACTTATTTTCTTCACAATATAATTAGTTAAATAAATAATAATACTAACACTAGCAATTGAGAAGTTTTAGGAAACTAACCCATGATCAGCAAAGAATAAGGAAACTTGAATTACTCGTATAGATACCAAGTCAAACTTAGTTAGCACATTTAAAACACATTTAACATAGTTAAGTTTAATAAACATCGCTATCAAATTGGTAGAGTAATTCAAAGGAGGTTCCACAAATTATGGTTAAATGACAACGTGACATATCATACCTATTATACATATGTCATTAAAACTAATATCCAAATTAAATCAATCAAAATAAAATAAATAACTTTTGAAATATTTAAAATATACAACAGGTACCTCTCTAAGTCCACTAAAGGTAGGTACCTCCAGTAGTGATGGACAAGCCTGATTGTCCAGTAACTTTGGGCAAGCCTTTTCTAGCTACTTCAAAAGTTCGGATCAACTTCGAATACAAGGAGATCGTGCTTAGGTCAAAGGGTAAATACTTAATACTTCAGATTTCGTAGGACAACATTAGGCAAGATACAGGTACTGAATGCCATGCATTGGATGACGTCAGTCCTTATGATTCCCATGAAGACATAGAGTAGCCGCGTGCAAATCAAGAACAGAATGGTGCATATGACACCAGAATAGCGGATGCTAGGAAGGATATTGGGGGCTCTTGGAAGACTCCTTATGAAGACTTTAAAGTCAGAGATCGTGACTTGCTGAGGAATCTCAAAGAATTCTATTAGTACTTCGGGAATTTAAAAGTAAGGAAAGGCTGAGATGAACCATTCACAAATTAAAAGATCCTAGAGAAAACGGAAATTGTGATCTAATTGAAGTCATGTGGTATGCATATGTTGATCTAATTGAAATCAAGTTGGTAGAATATCACGAAGAGGAAGAGGAACCTGCTCCAAAGAGGTTCAAAAGCGGCAGGTAGACATATCTATTAGGCTCAGGACCAGTGGCGGATCCAGGACCCTGGATTAGGGGGTGCAAAAATTTTAACGTAAATAAAATATAATTAAAAACTAATTTTTTTTTTCTTACACTACATATAAGACTATGAGAGAGATAACAACTTTTTTTTATCTACCATGATATTTTTGACATTATGAATTTTAATATTTAATACCTCAAATTTAAAATTTATAAGAGAAAATCATTACTAATAATATGTCCTTAGTGATTATATGGGTAGCATGTATTGAAGGAAGAAAAAGACAAATTAGTTCATGCTATATATTATATTTGTGATTGAAATACAAAATGATCAGTTTAGTCCAATAGTAAAGCCAATTTTTATCAACTTACCCAATAGGGGTTGGATTCCTGGTAAATCCATTTTGGTATTATGTATAAAAATGAAAAGTGGTATTATGTATCAATTAATAGAAGCCGTGCATGTACTTTGACTATAGTGTGTGCAATCAGCCTGACAGTACTAGAGAGAAGAATACAATCGGTGCAAATTAAAAAGTTGAGGGTGTGCAAAATGACTAAAATTAGGATTATTGGTGTAAATATAAAAATTTGAGGGTGTGCAGCAGCATACCCTGGTTATAGGGTAGCTCCGCCCCTGCTCAGGACGCTAAAACAAGCATTGAATAGGAGGCAACCTATTTTGTCAAGCTAATGACTCAAATGAAGTGATGAATAAGAGGATACCTATTGATCCTCGGGACTCAGATGTTAAACAAGCGCTGAATGGGAGACAACTCATTATCTTTATTATCTGCATTTTTATTTTTCTGCTAAGCTGAGATGATCTAACTAATCAATTTCTTTTCTTTTTTTGTTGCTAATCCTCAGTATTATCTAATAAAATTTTATTTCTTTTGCATTAAATATACAACCTTTTCTTTTATACTTAAATTTGTTTTTGGTATTCATTTCAAAGATTTTACGGCAGAGGCTAGTTTACCCTTGCATTAAAGAGCACAATACTTTATGGTGATTGCTAGTGAAGGTATTTATAGAATCACCATCTCTTTTTTGAATAGCATAACTGGTGAGATTCAGAGCCAAATATTTCCATATTCATTCTAGGTTGTTAGATACTTAAATATTTCCAATTATGAGTGTTCCATGTGAATGCCATTTTTGCTTGAATTTGTGGTCGTTCTTTACGGATGATCGGTTAGGTTATTATACACACGAGGCATTTCTCTTTGGTACCTTGAGCCTTTCAAGCCACCCTTTTATATTCTAATTATCCTTTGTGAAACCACTTTGAGCCTCCATATGAAAATTTCTTTCTTGTTACCTAGTGATAAATCATGCACATGTTTTGAAACTAAGTTTGGAGTTGCTCTTTGGAATTAACAACATCTTAAGTTTGGGATGGTGTAACAGTAGAACATATTTGTCAGAAAAGAACAAAAAGAATAAAATATATATGACCATGGATCTAAACAAAAGAAAAAATAGAAAGAAAAAAAAGAAAAAAATCAAGAGCCAAAAATTGGTATGTTAAAAAAAGTTTATTTCTGTCAAAAATAAAAAGACAAATAGTTCTACTGTTTTATCCATCTTGTTTGAATCAAGGAAGGAAGGATGACAGTTCATAAATGTTAGTAGGAATCCTTAGGTTAGTGAACTAACTCCAAGTTCTTTTGTTAGCCTACTTTCCCAAACCAAGTTATAACCCTCAAAGTCCTCCAAGTGTGTAAATAAGTTTAACTTGACTGCCTGTTTAGAATTGTTTCAATTTATATTAAGGTACATTCATGTGACAACTGGAGTGGAAAAATGTCGTGACCAGACCTACTGGCTTTAGGAGATACATACGTGTATCATAGAAAAGAGTATGGTTGAGTATATAAGTTACTTTCGCCGAGCCAGACCCGCTTGAATGTGGTAAGCTAGTTGCTGCTCTGCTATAAATGTGATGAATGATGTCCTAAGAACAACTCTCGGAAAGGTATGTTTTTCCTAACAAAAATGCAAAGAATAAATATGTTTTTTTTTCGTTACTTGAGGACAAGCAACAGTTTAAGTTTGGGGTTGTGATGACATGTCATCTTATGTTATTCTTAGCATGTTTGTCAATCATTTTCAGTAGGTTTTATCAGCAAAAAGGAAAAATATTAAAATGATTGCCTATGATTTCAGAACTTTTGTAATGTTTTCTATATTTGAGTCTGTAATTCTAGTTTTCCCGAAACAGAGCAATTTTAGGGGGTTTTGAAGTAACACTAAGAAATCATGCAAATCGGTAAATCAAGAACAACCAAAGATTTGTGAAGAATTTGGGAAGACTAGGAATGAAGATTCAAGAGGCCTCAGGAGACCTTACAGTGGTAGGAATTTTGTTCCCAAGTTCCGAGGCAGGATATATATTTGAAGACAAAAACGTAAAACGACAAAAAATTGGAGAAACTGGGCCCAAGAGGTTGTGCCTTGCGCCTAGAGCACACGCCATGCGCCTAGAGCATGGCAAAAACTTGTCATGCGCTTAGAGCTTGGCTATTTCCATACACCCATGCGCCTAGAGCATGGTGCATGCTCCCCGAGCATCCAAATTGAGCGGGGCACAAGCGTCTTTTCCTGCTATTTTGCTGGTAAAGCCCGCCTTTTTAGCCCAAACTCATTTAGAAACCCTCACTATAAATACCAGTCTTTCCTCATTTAGAATTTCTCGTTCAGAACTGTGGCAGTTCAAGAGGAAGACAATTCTATAGCTTCGGAGGAGTTTCCATCTTCTCCTTGATTTTTTAGGGTATGTTTTTATCTTTAGAAATTTGTTTTTAGTTACCATGTGTAACTATAATTCATTTTAGATTAGAGTTCTAAGATGAACCTCTATTTATTTTTGTTGGATATTTATTTAATTTAATGTCATTTTTATTTAATTTATCTTTGGTTCGCTATTAAGTTTTATTAGGAATTTAGTTTATTTCTGTAGTAGCGCAACCTTCGATTAGATACTTAAGTTGTGACAAGGCCTAATATTGATATTACTATGCTGATGCTTATATCTTGATATTTATATCTTGATATTAATATCTATATGTCTAGGAAGTAATTAGTTATAACTAGCAAAAGATACCGAAAGCGAGTTGACCCTAGCGGTAAGTACTTAGGAGGTGACATTTCTAATATTGAGTAAAATCTGTTGAACCTAGGAGGTAACTCGTTAATAATTAAGGAAACAAGTGTCTTCTTAAAGGAAATAAGTTGTAGCCTAGTAGAACTATTCTCGTAAACCCTTGGTAAGGTAGACGCTGATAGGGATGCCCGTTTGTAGAATTACTAAGACGCTGATATGGAAATGTTAACTTGTGCCCATAAGGCACAACTTTAGAAGCCAAATATAAAAATAATGTATTGGAATGCGTGCATTAAATTTAATCTTTAATGTTTTAATGAGTTGAATGCACAAAATTTAAAGCAATATTTTTTTTTTTGGAATTCTTAACATGTGCCCTAAGGACACAAGTTACGATTACGATTGGATAAATTAAGATAACCCCACATTAATTTTAACAATTGAATTATTTGGGATTGTATGTTTTGAGAATCAACCAACCAAGAATTTCAACACAAAACGACCAAAGCTATTTCTTTTGAATTATTAGAAACCAACATAAAATATTATGATCAATATAATAGAAAGAAAAAATAAAATGGTTATGAGAAGGTAAATGGGTTGTTTTCCGAACCCCAAACTCAAGTAATTTGTGAAAAATGATTGTAGAAATTTTGGGTTGAAGAAGATGAAAAGGGAAATGAATTTATGAGAATTGATATAATAAAGTGAGGTGTATATGTGACTTTTTAATCTCAACCATTTATCTTTGATCTAATGGTTGATGATCATTCTCACCATTCTCATATAAGATAGTCATTCTCATAATATACATCCTCTATATATATATATATATATATATATATATATATATATATATATATATATATATATATATATACACTCCCTCCGTCCCTATATCTAACCATCCATTTGACTTTATATTTGTCCCTAAATCTAAACCCCCTTTCAAATTACTAGATGCATTTATTATTTTTTTCCTAAACATACCCTTAATTAATACTACTAACTTATCTTGAAATTTAAAAAGTCAAATTTAATACATATACAAACAAAGGACAATATGGTAATATTAACACACAAAACAGACATAATAATTACACTGACAGCTTTTCTTAAGAAATGTGAAAAAAGCAAAGGGAGGTTACGTTAAGGGACGGAGGGAGTATGTGTGTGTGTATATATATATATATATATATATATATATATATATATATATATATATATATATATACCCTCAAATGAGAGGACATCTTATAATGAGAGATGAGAGGGTTAAATAAAGACCCTTGGATTGAATTACATGGTCGGGATTAAATGAGAGATTAAGTGAGTCACGTGACTCTCTCTCTCTCTCTCTCTCTCTCTCTCTCTCTCTCTTTGCTCAAAAACACGTTCCTCTCACTCTGAACTTCTCTCTTCCTTCAATGGACTTTCTTATTTTTAAATTATTAATTACATTCATTTTAAATTATTTGAATTGAATGTAATTAATATTTGGAAGGGAGAAGTTCAGAGTTTTTTTTTTAAATTATTAAATTATTTGGACATCTTATAATATTTGGATTGAATTATCAAATGAGAGGACATCTTATATAAGATGTTTTTTTAGGGAAAATTATAAACAAGTTAACAATGAATGTAATTAATTCCTTCAAAAAAGTGAATGTGATTAATATTCGTCAAAAAAGATGAATGTAATTAATAATTTAAAAATAATATGATTAAAAATATGTTTTCCTTTTAAAAAAATATACAAGATGTTTTTTTAGGGAAAATTTTAAACATGTTAACAATGAATGTAATTAATTCCTTCAAACAAAGTAAATGTGATTAATAATCGTCAAAAAAGATCAATGCAATTAATAATTTTAAAACAATATCCATAAAAATATGTTTACCTTTAAAAAAAAAATATATACATGATGTTTTTTAGGGAAAATTATAAACAAGTTTACAATAAATGTAATGAATTCCTTCAAAAAAAGTGAACGTGATTAATGTTCGTCAAAAAAGATGAATGTAATTAATAATTTAAAAATAACATCCTTAAAAAATATGTTTTCCTTTAAAAAAATATTTACAAGATGTTTTTTTAGGCAAAATTATAAACAAGTTTACAATGAATGTAATTAATTCATTCAAAAAAAGTGAATGTGATTATGTTCGTCAAAAAAGATTAATGTAACTAATAATTTAAAAATAATATCTTTATTTTCATCAAACACCAGTAAAATTTCAGGCATTTCTTAATTTCCAGTCAATGGACTTTAAGATTTTATTGAACTTTACTAGTATTAGAGAATAGTTTATCTGGAGCTCACAATAGCTACTCTACACCCTAGTGTACCTAGCATTAGTCTTTTAATGAGCTGTAACCAACTTGTAACTAACTCACTGACATGTGTAAGTAAGTCACCTAATCACTGGCTATAACCGGTTAGCACACAAATTCTATATAAATACCATGGATGTATCTGTAACAAAATCAATAATCAGAATAAAAAATTCAATTTGAGAGATAAAAGAATCTCAATAGATTAGTTTACAAATCTTAGCAAGAGAACCATGGGAGTAAACATTTATAGGTTTAGTTCGTTGCCTAATTCATTGTTATCAACCATTTTCTCCCCTTTGTCTTTTAAAGAAGTGGCAAGAACTTCTATTCTCTCCAAAAATTGGGTGAACATTAGCACAGTGGCACCAAACATAGAGTTCAATGAACTCTTCTTTGTTAAATTTGATCAATCTCCTGAAATTGTTGATGCTCAAAGAATAGCATTTTTGGATTTCATGGAAAAATGGATAAAAGATCGCGCTGAAAATGTCGTTAACAAATTGTCTTTAACAATTTCAGTGCCTGAAATGTTTAAGCAGGTCATAGATCAATTTGTTGCGTCAGCTGTGAGAAATGGAGTTAAGTATTTGGAACTTGATTTCACTCATCCAACTCGGATCAAAGATAGTTTTTCTCAAGATGAGTTGGTGGCTTTGTTTGATTTGCCTAGTTATGTTTATGACTATGGTGAATTTGAATCTTTGAAATTGTATGCATGCGATTTTGTTACTAGTGGAATGGTTAATTTTCATTCCCTCAAAGAAATATCTTTGGGTTGTATGAAAGTGAAGCTATGTGCTATTAAGGCACTATTGGCCGATTGTGAAAAGTTGGAGAGTTTGAGTTTGTTTAAGTGCTGGAATTCAGATGCTGGTTTTATTTTGAAGGAAGAATATTCTGGGTTGAAAAAATTGGTTATCAATAGATGTCAATTTAATACTCTCAATGTTAATGCCCCAAATCTGAAGGTTTTTATTTATCAAGGGTTGATGACACTTTTTGTTGTTGATATTCAATCAACTGCATTGGATGAAGTTAATCTTGACTTTTCCCTTGAGCATGGATGTCAGGTCAAGCGCTTTGCTGATTCTTATCTTTACTATCTTTTGTTAAATGTCTTTTTTGTTAGAAAAATGACCGTTTGCAGTTACTTGCTTCAGGTACTTTTCTTTACCTTTTTTTCTTCTTCTTAATTTTAGTGTTGTTTTTATCATCATCATCATCATTATTATTACTACTACTACTATTATTATTAATGTCCCTTTAATAATATTTTTCTCTTTTCACCTTTTTAATAAATATTTATTATTACAGTTGCAGAAATATTTCTTTTGAAAATGATTTGGTCAAAAAACTTAAGAAATTGATAATTTATTTTTATATTTCTTAACGTTTTTTGTGTGATATGCTAAGGTTATTTACACTCAAGCACGAAGAAAAAAGTTGTATCGGAAAATGAGTGTGAAGCATTTGATAATGAAAACTGCTTTGCACAAGTTTGAGTTTATGGGAATCTCATTCATGCTAAAGAGTTGCCCCGACTTAGAACGTCTCACAATTGAAATTGTTGATGAAATACATCTTTTGGTAAGTGTTACATAAAATTCATTTGTTTTAATTAATTGTCTATATGTATTATATGCATTTTATTTGTATTTTTTTTTTTACAAAACTTAATTTGTATATATATTTGCAGACTATATAATTTCACAATATGAATTAAAACTATGTTTTAATTTGATTTAATTGATGTGTAAAAGTAAGATAATTTTATATCATTTGTAGATATAAAAAACTAATTTCATATATTAGGTTTATAATCTAGAGATTATTTGTTTCATACGGTTACACTGCCTATGACAAATCACCCTTTATATGATTTTTAAGTTAGATATGTTTTTCCAGTAAAAAAAAGAATATATGTTCAAGATCAAATATTTATTTTCATAGTGATTCAACAATTGTGATTGATTAACGATGTAATTAAATCCCTTAATTTATTTGCCTATTGAAAAAAAATTAAAACACTGAACATTTTTTTTTCTATTATTATATTGCAGGATTATGATCCAATATACAATGTTATTCCAGAGAGATATTGGGAAGGCCCTGCAAATGATTACAAATGTGTGAAGTTTAATCTAAAGGAGATAGAGATTAATGGCTTTAAGGGAACTGAAAATGAGTTCACTGTAATTAAGTACTTTCTTATGCGTGGGAAGGCCTTGAGAAAGGTGAGTATCAATTTACTTAAAGATGATGTGGTGGGTGAGGATGCAGATGCACTGTATGTTGCTGCTCGTTGTGAAGTAGAAGAACTTTTGTCGAGTCTTCCAAAAGCTTCAACTAATTTGAAGATTTCAATCTATTAGTAAACTTTTGAGAATGTTAAGTTTTTTTATAAGATAATTTTATTTTATTTTGCAATTTAATGTTGGGATTAATTGTTAAGACTTTTGGTGTTATATGGAGTTTCCTTGTAAGACTTTTATTTCGAATTGCTTTCAGAGTTTTATCGGTAATTACAAAGTTTTATGGTTACTAAAGTTTTACTTATTCATTCTTATTTATGTAATTTTTCATAAACAAAAATTATATTAAAGTACCAATATTACAGTGGTTCGAGTGCAACTAGTTTCAAGTTTTGTAAGCAAAGTCTCATGTTTAAGTCTTGTAGATGGAGAAAATTTGAATAGAGGGTATACTCTGCGAAAAATAGCCAACCAGGTTATTATTGGGTTCTTGGTTGAATATGTGTTATTTGTTGTTCGGATGTATTGCAATTAAGTTACACCAAGAGAAATATGTCTCCCTGTTTTTTTTTTTTTTATCAGGTAGCCTAGTGGTTAGAATTCACCTTATAAGGTGAATAAGTGGGGTGTCCGGGGTTCGAACCCCGGCCCCTGCATATAATAATGCATTGTCCTACCAACTGAGCTATGCTCACGGGACATGTCTCCCTTTTATTAGTAGTACGAATACGTGCGAAGATTTAATTTCTTCGCTTGCAATTTTCTCTTGACTCAATTTACGAATAAAACATAAATTCATATTAATTATTGACATTTTTATACCATGGACAAATAAGTCATTGATTCATGATAATGGGTTGATCGATTTATCTCCAAATTAATCCATGATGTTTTTTTTTTCCTTAAAAAAAAGCATCATAGATTAATTTGAATTTATTTTTTCTCGAAGACAAAATTCGACCGAGAGAAAGTAACAGTCTAAATTTTTCATTTACTCTTAAAATCTAGAATATTTTTTTTGTGAACATGTTTTCTGAATACAATTATTCAATCACTCAATTCTATATCTATATTTTATATTAAATTTCAATAAAGCTTTGGTATCTTTCTCAATCATTTATTGAGAATTTTTTAAAGGTTCGATTTTCCCATAAATTACATGTTACTACTAGAGGTTTTTTTTTCTTAAGAGGGCCTTTTTTATAACCTTTTTTGAGAGGAAAATTTAATACAAAGTAAGTTCCATTAAAACAGCAATGAAAATAAACTAAAATATTTTAATATCAATAAAATAGTACTATCCTAAAACAATACATATTGAGAATGTCACCTTACAATCAACATACCTTATAATTGTTAGATTAGATGCATTTAGGGCATCTAGGGCAATATATATTAAAGATTTTATTGAGATAGGGTCTAGACTGATGTCTGCTAGGGTTTTGCCCTCCTAGGGCTTCCTGGCCGATCAGCTGCAATCTGCTCCTTTGCAATTGTTTTCTCTCTTGTTCGTGGCTCCTCCCCACCTTAGCTCTGTGAAAGTGACCTCATATGTTTGATATACGATTGAATTCGAAAATTGGGTGAAATTGCAGTTGTGTATTCACTATTTGGTTGTGTTATGAAGGCCGACTCACAATATTCACCTCCTTCCGACTTCTCGTGGACACATACACGGTAGCTTTCCAGGGTTTTGGCAGGTTGTCATTAGATACAGCTAGCCGCGACAATGGTGTTCTCTTGCCCATGGACTTGTGTGGCAGAAACTCAAACAGTCACTCCAAAGGCACCGCAACAACAACGCTCTTTTGCAGAGGTGCTTTCACTTGCGGCCACTGTTAAGAGTGCTCCTCTTCCTCAACCAACAATTTGAGGGAATAATTTATCAATAAAAATTACAAAGGATGTGTATGCCATGGGGTTAGAGAAATGCAAGCATCACATGCACAACCGACTATTCTTGTACAAGGCTGACAAGCCGTACACAACTAAAGAAATAACCACAAAATTAACGAAGCACTGGAAAACTAAGGGTCCGTGGCATATGATCTCCCTTGATCGTGGATTTTATGAGTTCACATTCTCCTTAGATGATGATGTGCATGCTTCTCTTGAAATGGAGACGGCTAACTTGAAGACGGGACTGTTGCGTCCTTCCAAATGGTCCATAGATTTTAATAAATATTACGACAACTGGACTTGCCACAGGAGTACTGGTTAGAAAGAACACTATTGGAAATTGTAGGAGAAATTGGCACATTTAAATGATCAAAGAATCATATAGAACATTAAACCATAAAGAACAGTAAATTGGCAATTGAATAAGGCAATCCTAACTTCTATGCATACAACGATATATGCATCAGGCATGGTTGTTTTGTTTAATTTTTTATTATGTGTGTCTGAAATTGCAGATAATTCTCATTTGCATGTACTTGGCCTGTGGAATTTGATATGAAAGTTAAAAGGGTGTCCCAAAGTTAAGAATTTTTTATGGCTCGTGTGTCGTTATTGTTTTCCATCACTTGCTCGCCTTAGCAGTAAACGTGTTTCTTGCCCACTTGATTTTGTACTTTGTAATAGGAATTATGAAGAAAATATTCATGTCCTTATGGAATGTCCTAAATTTGTTCAAGCAATGCGTGATGTGAATTTATGAGACAAAATTAATAGGGTTCTGCGTCAAGATTGTAATATAAATGCACTTCTTTTCACTCTTTTGCATTAATTTTCTTCAAATCAATGTGAGCTTAAGGTCACGGTCATGTGGAGTCTTTGGAAAGAACATAACCTGAAACTTTGGCAACAAGAGAATGATTCTAGCTCGCAAGTAGTTCAGCATGCAATCCACTTACTGGATGATTTTAGAATGGCTCAAACAATTAGGTCTCGTAACTCTGAAAGGTCAAACAAGGTCTAGCAGCGTCCCATGATGCAAGATGAGGAAGCAAGGAAGAAATCGGCAAATGGTAGGTACAAATGTAACATTGATGCATCCTTTTCCACCTTTCTTAATAGGGTTCGTTTGAGAATGTGCCTTAGAGATGATTCAGTAAACAATTTAATCATAAGATCGAGTTATTATATGAAATTAGAACACACTTACTTGGAAACCATAATCACCGAACTTGCCAAGATTTGAGACAAAGTCTTCCTTTGCCTTTCATATGCTCCAAACTTAGGGTTTTCGATGGGGCAAACCGCTAATGAGCAGAATAGTCAGAGTGATGGCAAAGGGGACCTAGCCTCTCTATTTATAACCGTGCAACCCTAGGCACCACCCATCCTAGACCTAGCATTTGGGCCTACACTATGTTTCTACACAAATCAGATTAAGTGTCCAAAATCCCATTATCTATTGATCACTTTTATTAGGGCCTACGCATCATCAAATGGATCACAACATCAGTCTGTTTTTATTAAAACCAAAACCAACAATTGATTGCAGTCGACAAAATATTAAAAGAAATTCTAACATTCTCCCACTTGGGCAAAATCAATTGTGTATTCAAAAATAAAAATAAAATAAAAAAATAAAATTATTTTTGAAAACGACTCTCAGACTGATAACAAACTTTCTAACGTGGCCGCTACATGATCCCATGATGCAACACTTAATTAATACTCCAAACTGAATGATATCGAATCATGGCGGTAGTTATATCCTTAATTGATACAACACCTTCCATGATTACAAATATCACCAATTCCGTCGACTAGTCATCTGTATAAAGTACTGTAGCAAGAAATGATATGTCAACGTGATCATCCACCATACTATCATTTTCATTGTCGGTCCTCAATTTCTCTCAATGCCTTAAAGCCAGAGAAATTATGTGATTTCTCTCAAATGCCTTAAAGCCAAAGAAATTATTGATTTCTCTCAAATGCCTTAAAGACAGAGAAATTATGTGGTTCACGGAAAACCATATTGCCTCAGCTCCAAAATAGTGTCAATCACCGACATAGTGATCCCAACGACACTGAGCTTTAATTTTCACACATAATACATCAGCTCCAGAATAATGTTAACAGCCGGCATAAAGATCCTGTCAACATTGAGCTCAAATTTTTCACATGTAATGCCTCAACTCCAAAATAGTCGATCACCAGCATAGTGATCCCTTCAACACTGAGCTTTAAGTTTTCACATTTGATATTTGATATATACAAGCATTCATCTCATCATCAATAATGAAATTGAATGAAAATTCATATCAATATATCAAAGATAATAAGTGAAAGAAAAATCCATCATCAGAAAATTGATAATATAAAATTCAAACTCCTACTAACCAAAGACATCAAAAGAATTCAAAGTATTCATGTTATTCAAAGTGACTCTTGAAACAATGAGTCTAATTCATTTGGTTAAAAGAACAAGTAACGACAAGGTTAGGGAGCCAATGAATGTAATAAATAATTTATCAATATAAATTATAGGAGTTGGGAGCCACTAATTTCAATATTGACAATTTCTAAGGGTTGAGAACTGCTAGTTGTACCCAGTATGTTGGTTTTAATAAATTTCCTTCTAATGCAATTCACATAAGTATCTAGATCATCAAACTTTAAGAAAGGTAGAATATTTATTTTGATTAATTTCTCATCCCTTTTCCAATAAATATGATCCAAGTGCTTACGCCATAAAGTAAAGGATATCTTCCTCAACATTAGACCTTATAGCAACAAAAGGTTTGACAACGAAAGACAAAGCAAGGTTATGTGAAGTCAAAGACCACTTATATAAACCATCAACAAAAGATCCAGGGAGTCATGAACCATCTACTAGAGACAATTTATATAGATGAACAAAGGATGAAGCAAGGTTATGTGAGTTCAATCTCAAACTTAGTTTTCTACCTCCAAGAGTAAAACTAAAACAAAGTTCATCCAACAAAGAAACTCAAACAAGATTCATTATTTTAGTCATGCTTCCATTATTTTTCAAAGAAAATTATCGTATGCTTGGGAAATACTCCTCTTCGGTTGATATATGCATGGCACTGCCGTTATGTTTTATATGATCCGCATTTCATCGTTGTTGGGTATTGCATATTTGACACCTAAATTATAGTGTTCTAACCTCACGATGAATTTACTACTTTTCAATGCTTGTGTATTGTATAAGGATTGAAAGGATTTAATTTTTTATTTTTATTTTTATTGACATCATGTGTCGCACTACAATCATCTCTGCAAACTCATCTTAAATTTAGGTTTTTCAGAATTAAACAAATCATGACATATTGATTTTCTTTAAATTTTGGGCAACTTTGATGCATCTTTCATGCTTTGATTTTTGCTGTTTTTATTTGGACAGAATTTATGTTTATACTTTTGGTAAATTTCCTTAATCTATATGAAGCATGGTTTGAGCTTAATAATTGTTTGTTAAATTTTTATTTTTATGTGTGTCATACATGTATTGATATGTATGAAATTGGTCGATTGATCCAATTTTTTATGTGGCTCATTCTTCTGTTAAGTTTATGGATAGTTTCTTTTCTATATGACCATCGTTTCATTACTATTATTTGAGTGGATTTAAGATTTGGTTTATTCATATATTGAATTTGATTTGCTTTAAGAATATGTTTATCATGATTGAATTACAAATCCAGAGATAATTTTGAGTAGTCATGTTCAAATTAAAATCATGTATTTTTGTACTACTCCTTTTGATGTTGTGTTTGTCACTGCTAAGGTTTGCAATTTTTGAAACAAATTTCACATATTGTGATTCATTGCGTATGTGCATCTAATGTGTATAAACATTGGCATGATTCATATATGAATATTCCATCAAGCATAATTTCATTTTATCTCAAATTTAGAAGGAAACACCATGATTAATATTTTATGGATCACATTTTTCATATTCAAAATGATTTGATTTGGTCTTGGTGGATTGATTTGTTTTGAAAATTAAGTAATTTGATTGGGAATAATTTTCGAATATTGATTTCAAATTTTTATCTATGGGAATAAATTTTATATTGTGAGATGTATATATATTTGGTGTTGATTAGAAATGAGAAACATATGTTCTCAAAAATGTGAGTCTAAAATATTATATGTGAAAGGAGAAGTGAATTATTCTATTAACGTGTTGTAATCGTGAAATTACTATAGACTCAGTTTTGTCAATAGCACCAAATACCAATGTATATGAAATTATAATTTTTGAATAAATTCTATGTTGTCTTGTTCTTATTTGTATGCTCACTGGTGAAATATCATAAAAGATAATTCTTGTTTGTTGTTCAATTATGAACCAATTGAGGCGATGATATGTCAAATTGTGTGGAACTTTTGCTAAGTCGTCAAAGCTTAATTATTCTACATACAAGGATAATTGATTACAATTTTGAGGTTAGCCACATTTTAATTAATTTAAATTCTTTTTATTGAATTTGATTACACTTGTTCCCTTATTATATAAGGGATGAACATATCCTATCGGTGTAATATTAATTGACATGACCATTGTGTGATGAAAAATATAGTTGAATATTAGATTAAATATTTTAAAAGTCTTGGATTGATAATCCAACTATCATTCTCTATTAAGTGGGAGAATCCTACATGTCAATTATCTAGAAATGAAAAACAAATATTATTTGTTGATGAATAATCTTTTGTTTGTTATGGAGACTTACATTGAGGATATTATAGTTGTAACACCCACGTCGTGGCTTTCGATATCCCGCTAGGTGGATACGAAAGGTTCCCGAGCTAAGGGGAACGGTTTAAGCCGCAAGGGACCCCCACGACAATAGTAGGAACCGAAACACATCGGAATGAGAGGGATCCGGAGGCCGTGTAGGTATGGGACTACATGGTTGAAGGAAGGCTTATAAGAATTGTTAGGTACTACCCATATCAACAAGATGCATCTTCTTTTCGGGAGCTCAATCCATAGGAACTCCATAGTTAAGCGTGCTTGGCTTGGAGTAGTACTAGGATGGGTGACCTACCGGGAAGTTTCCCGGTAAGCATGTGAGTGAGGACAAAGCATGCTGAAAAGACTCGTGTTGGTTTGTGGGGTTAGTTGGCAATCCTGTAAGCAGTCTGGGATGTTACAATAGTCTTTTCTCAAATATTGTTTTGTTACTAGTTTGTCTTTTTATCCTCAATAGTAGTGAAATTCAAGTCTCATATATTTCCGTTGCATAGGTAATTGATTTAAATCATTAATTGTTAATGAGATTATGAGTTTAGCGGTAATAGTACTCTTCCAAAAGATAGCATATAATTTTATGATGATTTTATTTTATGTGCTTTTAGCGTACTATTCTACCGCAATATATCTAACAAAATTATGATGAATGCAAATTGAAACGATATTGACCAGTTTAGATGCATTTAAATGATGCATATTTTTTCTGTGTCGTATTTTGACAAGAGTTATTGATTCCTATGCAAAAAGAATTTCATGCGTTGATATAGGCCATTGCCATCAAATGGATCACAACATCAGTCCGTTTTTATTAAAACCAAAACCAAAAATTGATTGCAGCCCACGAAATATTAAAAGAAATTCTAACAGATTCTGGTGATTTTGTTCTTGCAAAAACAGACCGGTTTGCTTCCCTGTGTGACATAGATGCGGCGAGGTTGTCGTGTTACGTACAGCTTTGGAATGGGTGTTAGATCTCCAGTTCGACAATGTGGATTTTGCTCTTGATTCTAAAAGGGTTGTTGATTATGTATATTCAGATATAGATGATAGTGGCGAGTTTAGTTGTATCATATATGCTTGTAGACAGTTGTTAGTTAATAGTTTGCAGAACTCTCATGTCGAGTTTAATAGGAGGCAAACGAATGGGGTCGCTCACGAGTTAGCTCAGACATTGATTGTCATGTGAATGGGGTTATAAAAGAGAGGAAAGGGGGAGTGAATCAGGCATTGAGAATCATTGTTAAGAATTTGTTAGGAGAGTTCTCTCTGGTCTAGGAGCTTAGCTCTGGTAGGAGTTCTCTGCTGGTTTATCATTTCTTTTTCTGTTTTATCACCATTGTAGAGCCCTTAAGCTCATCCACTTACATTCAATAATACAATTTCTTTATATTGAATTTCGGGGTTCTATCAATAATACAATTTTGCTCTTACCTGAAATCAGTGTTATTATATTCGCTTTCTGGAAACTTGCATCTTTCAATCTTTCCTTGTTCTATCGGGAATCAAACAAAGGAAGCAGTTTGAACAACTACCATATGTTACTTCTAAAGAATGTTTGAAAAATTTTAAACTATTAATTTACATGGACTGTGAAATGCCTGTATTTGCTAGTTTTAAAGTTCTAACGTACGATGTAAAGGAGTCATAAATTGTAGATAAAGACCTTTTTTAAAGACCAAGAACTTTTGATTCACTAAACGTCATGCATACGATGCTAAACTATCAAAGAATTTTACTTGATAAAACGTTATCTTCAGTGAAAGAGTAGCTATAAAAAATGTTTAGCATAAATATTGCACTGAAGTATATCAGCCTGTGGGAAAAGCATTTTGTCAGCATAGTTACACTACATGTCTACATCCCTATTATTGGAATGATTTTAACCAATACCTCTCTAGAGTATATTCTTACAGTAAGAGAAGTATCAAGTATTAATGATGAAAGGTATTGTTGTTTTTGGATTCCCAAACTGTTGTATTTTGGTTTTCCAAATTCTATTTTCTACCGAAGTTGTTACTAGGTTGAGTCACGACCAGGTCGCTCTCTTTAAGACGTTTCGTGGCACTGCCCAAAATTGTGCAAAGCAGACTATCAACCACGCCGCCTCCAGGATAAAACAAGCCCAGCTACAACTGTTCGATTAACTACTGTACTGTAGAAAACCGTTCGAGAATTACACCTCCAATATGGTACCAAGACCATTCTTTTAATACTGAAACCACTTTAATATGGTATTGTTACCACTCTGTTATGGTGCTGAGACCACTCAAATATGGTGTTATCACCATTCTAGCTTTAATTTCTCCAAAACATCAATATGGCACTACGACCACTCAAATATGGTGATACCACCATTTCTCCTCAAATAGAAAAAATATTGTTATAATATTTATATACAGTTAAGATCATTCTTGATTCTGACGGGACATTGTTATTCCAAATAGGGACTATGATCTTAAAAGTACTCTTTATTCCGAAGGGACGTATATTACCGAAGGGACTATGTTTTTAAGACCATTCTTAATTCCGAAGGGACATTAAACCGAAAAGGGACTATGGTCTTAAGAACAATCTTAATTCCGAAGGGACAAAAAAATGAGATGAGGAGAAGAATAGCTCGTTAACACAAGCTGGAGGGAGAAGAGAGAAAGAGTTCCCGACAACTCAATGAAACTCTTTGGTGTGTGGAATGCACTATGTGAGTTCTCTATTTATAGGGAAAATTCACAACTAATAAGTGAGAAACTTTGGGAACAAGTAATATATTACTTTGTGATTAAGTAATTCACATATTAGATCTAGTACAAAAATATCTTAATTGAGTACCAAAATATATTATATTATGTACCAAAATATATTTCAGATCAAGTACTAAAATATATTAGATTGCGTACCCAAATATTTTAGCAAAACTTGGGGACTAAGAAAACACTTTCTAATAATGATTAAATTAATTATTTAATTTATCATTTCCAAATAATAAAATATATATCAATATATATTTTTTCTCTAGTGCTTACTTCGTTCACATAATTATGTACCCCCATTAATTAGAGGTACACCCCCAGTATATAAACACTACTAATGTGTGTGTTCCATCTGATGTGGGACTTCCACTTTTTTCAATTCACACAACACTAGTTCTACCCAACATGGGAATTTGTGTTTAGTCGTTTTACTCAATTTCCACACATGTTCCAACAATCCCCCACTTGAATTTAAAAGATGGTTTCAGAAATAACGTCAAAGACGTCTCCATAAGATTTGCTAGTAAACAAAGGTGTCGCCTACAACTTGAACCTCTGCATAGCGAGTAAAATTCTGATTAACAAGAGTTGCTTACAGCATTGAACTCTATCTCAGACATAGAACCCACACACAAACCTTTTCATATGGTGTATTCTAAAAGCCTGTGCGTTAATGGCCTTGCACGTGTATCCCGGTTTAACGAACGCTCTAGGTATTCTACCCTGAATCCCATAGGAACCGGCCTTTAGTTCCACATTCGTATAGGTGAGTCTATCAAGAGTACTCCTGTAGCTATGTACTCCACTCAAGATAGAGTATAGATCTCATTAAGAGTTTCTATTATCTCATCCTTCTGTCGCTGCAGGAATCATCCTTTCTTACTTTTATCATAGCATGTTCTATCACTTGTGACTTGTTATTACCCATTGAACCTATTTCTTGGGATCTCCAGTCATGTAGGTCGGGTTACCATCACTTGTGACCTTTGGGCATTAGTCCCATCCTATTGGATGTGTTTAGGACTTTCTTTCTAGTAATTCCTTTCATCAAAGGATTGACTATTCTTTATCAGTACGTGCACGATATACTTTAACCGTTCCTTTTAGAGCTCTCTAATTATTCTGTGTTCGTGCCTTAATTATCGTCTCTCACCATTATGGTAACGATTCTCAATTTTGTAATAGCTGCAGACTATCACAATAAATTAACACTTTGGACAACGGTTTCACCCACTAAGGGTTCTCAGCTAGCAAGCATCTTATCAACTTGCTTCTTCACTAGTTTTCTCTAGTGTTCTCATCTCAGATTCATTCCATAGTGGACTGAGTCAATATCATTTGTTTTAACAAACAACTCCTACAATGATGCTCAATGTGCAGTCATTGGTCGCTTTAAGACTCATCTGAAGGATGTTCTATTTTGTATTTTGTACCATTCAAGTACAATAGCATACTCCTTATAATTTAATCTTAGAGTCATAGTCTTCTTAAGGCACCTCATGACTCTTTTAATAGCATGGCAATGCTTCTCATTTGTCTACTAGTAAACTTGCACAAGAGTTTCACGACATCAGCAATGTCGGATCTAATACATTCAATGGCATACCTAAGGGCTGCCAAGCATATTCTATTTGTCTAACACCATCTCAAGTGTTCTTGAAAAGTTTTACACTTGGATCAGAAGGTGTGCTTGCAAGTTTACAGTCAAATAATTACATTTCCTTAAGATATTCTCAACTTTGTGAGATTCATCAGAAAAATTCTCTTTTTTGATCTAGTAATCTTGAAACCAAGAATTACTTCAACTTTGTCATGGTCTTTCTTATCAATGTTGTTGATAAACAGTGATTTCACATATTTCATAACTTGAATCTTTAAATCAAATATGAGCAAGTCGTCTTCATAGAGACATATGATCGTGCAAATATTATTTCCATATTTGTTGTAAATATATTTGTCACTTTCATTCACTTTATACTCATTTGATAACATTAGAAATGTCATTCCTTTTTAGACCTCACAAAGAATTATCTAACTTACAGACCTTGTTTTCTTGTCCATGAATCACAAAACCTTCAGGTTGTCTAATATAGATTTCTTCTTCTATTCACCATAAAAAAGGCAACTTTCACATCCATTTCGAGTACTATCGAGTTATGAACAGCGGCTAAAGGGACTAGTACTCTTATGGATATGATTCTAGTGACTGGTGAATGAGTGTCGAAGAAGTCTATATTTTTTCTCTGTCTAAAACCTTTGATTACAAGGAGAGCCTTGTATTCATAAACCGTACCATCAGGTTTTAGTTCTTTTTCCCAAAATTCAAATACAACCGATTAGTTTGCAACTATGAGGCAAGTCAACAAAGTGTCATGTTTTGTTAGACTCTAGAGAATCCATTTCATCGTATATTGCTTTTTGCCAAAATTCAACATCCAATGAGGATATA
Source organism: Medicago sativa (assembly GCF_051527215.1). Lineage (NCBI taxonomy): Eukaryota > Viridiplantae > Streptophyta > Magnoliopsida > Fabales > Fabaceae > Medicago > Medicago sativa. Next base: position 29,270,275 of record NC_140755.1, on the reverse strand, counting down.
TCTTATTTAAGGCTTAATGGATCTTCTTCCAATGTATAAACCAAGTTCATACTCTTTAGCAATTCTAGCTTTCTTACCTCTTCGAGGTTCTATAACATCTCGTACGATGTTCTCATAACTATTTCTGATTACTGGAATGTGATCAGATATAGTGCCCCCACTAGTTCTTAATATACAAGGGCAATTTAGTTTACCCCCACTAGTGCCCCCACTATTCTTTAATTTACAGGAGTGCTTACTTCATAGAAATCAACATCTTTGAATTCTATGATCACTTTAACATTTAGGTCATAAAACCTATATGCTTCGTTATTTATAACATACCTAATGAATACACATTCATAGGCTCTACTAGTGAGTTTATCTCTCTTGGGCTCAAGATCCGAACTTATGTCAGACAATCCCAAGTTCAAAAAATAAGACAAGTTGGATTGTCTTTTCTTCAAAAATTTCTTAATTAGAATTTTTGTTCATAGACTGGGGTACTCTAGCCAACATAAATTTCAATTTTCGTTAAAGAAATTGAATATATCAAGCATATCAATTTTATTTTTCAAAATTTGCAGTCATCAATAAATATGATAAAATATCATTTTATCATTTCTAGGTTATGTGCCATCACGTTCACACATATCATAATTTATTAAGTTTAGAGATTTATATTCTCTAAGTTCTGATTTATATGAACTGTTGGTTCATATATCTTGACTGCAATAAATAAAATTGTCTAATCATATAACATTGGAATTAAGTCCAAGTTACTCAAGTTAACAATTAAACGTTTGTCCACATGATAAATTTTGACAAGTCAAATATTAAAATCACACAACTAATAAAATAGAAGGAGAATATAATTTTGAACATGTCATCAAAGCGCAGTCTTTTTCCACAAGAATGCATGAACACAAGTCTCTCTTTAAGTCTGAGTGAACTCAGTCTTATTCAATAGAAATCTGAAATTCAGATTCTTTCTTATTTTAGAGTAGCTAACTTATCAGATTTAGCACTCCCTACCGAACTAAAATCATGTTAGTTCCTTTAACCGATAAACCAAGGATACAAATTTAAGAATTTTTGCATTTTTCCAAATGGTTATTCCAGGACATCAACACATTACCATCCCAACTTTAATAGTAACCAATGAGTGGTTCGTTGCAGTTCTTGGCTTTTCATTGGCAGGAATGACGTAATTCCCTTAGAGTTCTTCAACAACGTAGAAGTCACATTCTTACTAAATATGAGAGGTAAATAAGCCATCAAATATGAAATGGTTCGGAAGTCCCTTCTATTGATATATAAGATCAATATTGTTCTCCGGTTGATTTTAGTGTTGTTGTTATAACAGCAAGCACTTCATTGTTTCAGTCGAAAAATGTATTTCTATAGCTTGATTTATCCTTCTTGTATTTAGGGACAACTTAACCTCAGTAAGTAACTTCTTCGGTAGACATAATGAAACGTCTTAAAATTGTTGTTTTTGGATTCCCAAACTGTTGTATTTTGGTTTTCCAAATTCTATTTTCTACCGAAGTTGTTACTAGGTTGAGTCACGACCAGGTCGCTCTCTTTAAGACGTTTCGTGGCACTGCCCAAAATTGTGCAAAGCAGACTATCAACCACGCCGTCTCCAGGATAAAACAAGCCCAGCTACAACTGTTCGATTAACTACTGCACTGTAGAAAACCGTTCGAGAATTACACCTCCAATATGGTAGCAAGACCATTCTTTTAATACTGAAACCACTTTAATATGGTATTGTTACCACTCTGTTATGGTGCTGAGACCACTCAAATATGGTGTTAATTATCACCATTCTAGCTTTTATTTCTCCAAAACATCAATATGGCACTACGACCACTCAAATATGGTGATACCACCATTTCTCCTCAAATAGAAAAAATATTGTTATAATATTTATATACAGTTAAGATCATTCTTGATTCTGACGGGACATTGTTATTCCAAATAGGGACTATGATCTTAAAAGTACTCTTTATTCCGAATGGACATATATTACCGAAGGGACTATGTTTTTAAGACCATTCTTAATTCCGAATGGACATTAAACCGAAAAGGGACTATGGTCTTAAGAACACTCTTAATTCCGAAGGGACAGAAAAATGAGATGAGGAGAAGAATAGCTCGTTAACACAAGCTGGAGGGAGAAGAGAGAAAGAGTTTCCGACAACTCAATGAAACTCTTTGGTGTGTGAAAATTCACAACTAATAAGTGAGAAACTTTGGGAACAAGTAATATGAGAAACTTTGGGAACAAGTAATATATTACTTTGTGATTAAGTAATTCACATATTAGATCTAGTACAAAAATGTCTTAATTGAGTACCAAAATATATTATATTATGTACCAAAATATATTTCAGATCAAGTACTAAAATATATTAGATTGCGTACCCAAATATTTTAGCAAAACTTGGGGACTAAGAAAGCACTTTCTAATAATGATTAAATTAATTATTTAATTTATCATTTCCAAATAATAAAATATATATCAAAATATATATTTTTTCTCTAGCGCTTACTTCGTTCACATAATTATGTACCCCCATTAATTAGAGGTACGCCCCCAGTATATAAACACTACTAATGTGTGTGTTCCATCCGATGTGGGACTTCCACTTTTTTCAATTTGTGTTTAGTCTTTTTACTCAATTTTCACACATGTTCCAACAGGTATAAATTTAGAAGCACAGTTTTATTCTTTTTTACCGTTCATTTTCTGATTTGAATATTAAGTGTTATTTCTGATTAAGAGTATAACCGCTTCGAACAAATATCATACAGGTTGTTCTTGCAGTATTTTCTTCTGCATTTCATGACAGACATCAGTTTCTAACTTAATGTTACCAGGACAATATGAACTTAAGTGTTGGAGTTTGGAGATGGCATTTTATCTGGTATAGAAACTTGTTTGATTGGGATGGGAGATGTCTTTGCTTGATAATGTTTTTGAGCTTTTGGCCAATTTTTGTTGGGTAGAGAGGGATGATAGGTGGTTTTGGAGCCCAGATAGCAGTGGAGAATTTTCGGTGAAGACAGCGTGTGTCTTGTTTGGTAGGTTGTTGGTACGGGAGAATAGTAGGGGGGAAGTGGAAGATAGAGTTTTTGATAGCTTGTGGAAAACTCCGGCTCCTTCCACAGTTATTGCCTTTTCTTGGAAATTCCTTTTGGGTCGAATTCCCAACTATATAATTTAGCGATGCGACATGTTATTCAACAAGACACATCGATAAATTGTGTTTTGTGTGTTGGGAGGAAGGAAACGTCTAAACATCTTTTCCTTTATTGTGATGTGGCCTTTAAGATGTGGTGGTGTTTTCTTGGCTTGGCATAGCAATTATTACCCCAAATAATTTGTTTTTGCAACTGGAAACGTTCATTGGTCAAGGTAGAAATTTGAAGATAAAGAGGTGTTATTGGTTAATTTGAAACTCTGGTACTTTGGTTCTTTGGAAGGCTAGGAATGCGAAGATCTTCAACAATTTGGCTAGAGATTGTAAGGATATTGTGGATGAAATCAAGATGTTGTCTTGGAAATGAAGTCTTAGCAATTTAAAGGGGAACCCTTGGTTATTCTGTGAACGGTCCGTTTAGCTGTCGTTTTTCCAGTTTTGGGGGCCGCTGGAAGTGGTTGCTACTGTCTGTCCGCTGAATTGTTGGTGCTGTTCTGCTGCTGTGTGGTTATTGTTTTGCTATTAGGCGTTCTTTTTTCTCCATCGGTCTGTTTGTTTTTTTGCTTGTGTGTTTGTAATAGGCAGTTTGTGTTTTCGCTGCTTTTTTGGCTAGTGGTAGGGGGTTTGTTTCTCTACGGTAGCCGTTTGGTTTTGAGCAATGTGTGTGTGCTCTAACTTTGTATGTTTCTCTTGTCCTGTAGCATATCTTGTGTGCGGGTTCAAGATTCGTTAATAAAATTTGACGATTAAAAAAAAAATCATATAAAAATCAAGCTTAGGTTGTATTCCCAGCAATGTCGTACCAGGGCCATCCTTGTTCAGTTTTTAATTTTTTATGTTCCTTTCTTTTATTAATTCTCTTAGTCTCACTAGGTATTCTAAATTCCCAAACTTTTCTCTGCTAGGAAGAAGGGTTTGAATCTTCTCCTTCATCTTGCAAAAATAATTAGTTGACATAAGTTTGTGTTAGGTTTTTTCCCTTACTCATTTCAGGAATGTTCATTTAGTCAATGGCGAATATTTTAACGTTTTCAGACCCACGGAATGGGGTTTTGGGTTTCGGAGGTCTCCATTACGCTTGTTGATTGAGGCGGTAACTTGTGCAAGTTTTATGACTTTTAATGTTTTAAGGTTTTATACTCACATTAAAAGTTCTTCACGTTGGTTTGATACTTCGATTTTGTTTTGTCTCCAATACTCACATTAAAGGTTCTCTGCGTTGGTTTGATACTTTGATTTCGTTTTCTCCCCATTACGCTACTTTTGTCTTTCATACTCAATAATCTATACCAATAGTGAGTGTTGGTAGTAGAACTCTAGTAGATATGTGCAGTCAGCTATACCTAGGGTTTCGTGTTTTCATGACAACTATGGCACCATTACATTGCAAAGATAGATATATGGCATGTTGACATAAGTTTTATATCTTTGAAATAATGAAATGAAATGTTTTAAGGTTTTACTTAACAAAGTTCTATGTGGTCCCAGTGGCGGAGCCAGAAAAAATAGTTGGGGTGGGCCACTAAAATTAACCGTTGAAAAATTGTTTAAAGTCTCGCAAAATAGACCTACAATTGAATTATTTAAATTTTTCGGGTGGGCCACTACACCACTTTGCGGGAATTTGGATCAACCGAAATCTAAAACCGACATAAAATTGTTTAAAATCGCACAAAATAGACCTTTAATTGAATTATTTAAATTTTCCGGGTGGGCCACTACATCACTTTGCGGGAATTTGGATCAAGCGAAACCTAAAACCGACACAAAATTATATAAAATCTCGCAAAATAGACCTATAATCGTTGATTTTTTAATTTTTCCGGGTGGGCCGTGGCCCACCCCAGCCCATGAAGGGCTCCGCCGCTGTGTGGTCCTCTTAGGGAGAGTTTTCCACCGATATTCGTCGCACAAGGGCACGGGAGTAGTCTCTGTAATTGTGCACGAAGGATATCCGGTTTATAATGCGATCCTAATAGGCTAGGACATTACGATAGCGGTACCCTCAGAAGGTTCATCTACATTTCATGACATACATCAGTGATTATTTTAGAGAAATAATCATGGGAGAAGATTGGTTTTACTCTATGAGTATATTACTCACATATCCCCAAAACATAAAATATAATTTATATACCATAGTGATACAAAAACACTATATTAAGATAAACAAAAATAAAATTGAAATATCATTTCTACATTTTATAAGGCCTTGATCTATATAGCATCAGTCACAAATCTGATTAAGGCTTATTCTGTCCCATAAAAAGCACAAAACTAAAGTTTGATTAAAATGGTTGAAATCTGCATCCAAAATGCCTGACTTTCTAAAAAATTCAAGATTGGTTAAAATGTTTCTCACAAATGAATTGACAATGATATTTGTACAGGAACTTTGTAAGTGAAGGGAATCAAATTTGTAACATCTGAGTACAATCCAGAATCAAATTTGTAACAAAATGCAAAACAGTTAGAAGACCTATCTTGCATATATAATAATGACCGCCAAAATTGTAAATTCAACCATGCTCACACTGTCAGATAAAAGTATACAAATATCAACTATTAAACAAAGAAGAATTTCAATAAATAGGATAAGATTCAAATCTATGAAAAATTAAACAATGCAAAATTAAAGTCAATTCATAATGTTAGACCATTGGCCTCTTTCCTTCCATGATATCCTTTTTCTTCCGACAGTTTGTGCAGAAAAATGAACCTTCAAATGGAGAATTCAACGGTCTTGATATACCATTGCCAGTGGGTTGATCCACTTGGCAAATCGGACAGCTGAAAATCTGATGAGAGTTGTTATTCAGTGAAAAATCATTGCCAAACCTTTCTATAAACACAGAACCCTCTTCAAATAAATCTTCCACAACAACACCAACCTTGCTGGTAGCTTTGTTTGTAGAGTTCTTCTTAGATTTCTTTCGGAAGGGAAAAAGAAGCGGTTTTAGCACATTTTGTAATTTCTTTCGTGTAGTTGACTTCGGTTGTAATACAGGAAGGTGATCAGAAGGAATATCTACAACAATGCATGATGTATCATCTCTCAAGCCTTTAGATATTATAGCTTCCTCAACCACTAGCTTTGCAGCAAATTCTGCAGCTACACCCCGACATGATGCGGCTGCCATTTCATTCGATAAAGCATCCCAAACACCATCAGAGGCTATGATAAGTCTTCCACCGCCACCATTGGAAATTAGTTTGACTTGCTTAACATGTGGTATTAACAATATATTTCCCTAGATCTGCGTCTCCTATTGATCTAGATAGACATAATCCACCAGGCCAAACGCGAAGAGGGCCACCACGGTAATCGTGTCTTTTTACTTCACCACCACTTGCAATAACACGCTCCCTCTCTTCCACATTATCTTCAAGCCTGTGATCAACCGTAAGGATAGAAACTACATCTCCTCCTTCAGTATCTACTAATATGCAACGGGAATCACCAACAGATGCGACAGTGACAATACTCTCATCAACCACAACAAACATAGCTGTTGTTCCAGACATTTCTCCCTTGATACTCTGAAAATCCATGTCAGTCTTCACAAAACCAGCCACTAGAGCACGAGGAAGGGCACGTACCCACGCATCCCTGCTGCTGCTGATAATATTTTTTGGTATTGCGTTCAAAACATTTTTTAGCAAGTTTTCTTTTGCATAAATTGCGGCTGATATTCCGCTATGCCCATCAAAAATTGCGAACACTGAAAACGCAGTTGATGGATCCCCAAGAACCCGGTAGCAACATGTGTTGATCAGACCATAATCTTCTCCTTTCTTCGTCATGCTATCTTCTCCATACTTAACAAAACTTTTTTCACCTTTCTCTTCTCGAAGCTCACGGTCAAGTAGAGTGGCCAATGAAACCGGCGACGCTGAAATCTTTGACAATTCATCCGGACTCATTGTTTGATTGTGGATGCTTTTGGAAAAGCGATTTGGAGGAAGAGAGGCTGACATATGGAATGGGAGAAGCCCTAGAGATGGATGATTATATATATACAAGCAAAATTACTTCAGGTCTTTATCTTATTTATTTGTAACAGTTTAGTCCTTTGTAACAAAAAAACAGTTATGTGCAAGTAGTGCTGATGATATCTTGCGTTGATATTGTACAGCCATTTTATTAATTTTTCAATAAAGTTCGGAAGAGATTATAGTCATCATAAATAGCTATGCTTTAGATATAGAATGAACTTATTTTTTTGAAACAAAATATGGAATTAACTTATACGTTGCATGATACTCATAAATAGACATGCTTTAGATATCCCGTGAAAAAAATAAAAAATATATGCTTTAGTTATGGAATGAAATTATATTACCCAGCTAATATCGAAATATAGTGATATTTGTTTTAGCATAAACAAATCATTAATATACATTCTTTAAAAAAAACCATTAATATGCATAAATCCTAGCTCAACCGATTAAAATGTCATAATTTTTAAACCGGACACAGACACAATCGATAAGCGTTATTTGAACCTTGATGTTTGTCATGATATTGATGAGTCCAACACACTTTATGTTCATAAAAAATAATAGATCAATGAAGGTTTATTTTTATTTTTTGACAAAAGATTGATGAAGGTTTATTAAAACGTTGATATGCATTCTATTAAAACGTGATTTCTTATTATAATTTCTTTTTTTGTATTTTGATATGCATTCTATTATATTTCAGATACCGGTATCTTTAACATTCACTAGCAAAAAGACTCTTTTGACTCTTTTTATTGCGCTAACGGTTTATGATTTCGAATTATAACAAACAAAATTAACATATAGTTTTGTTGCTTTCAAAATATAACAAACAAATTTAATCTTAATTCTTATCTTTTTAATTACACAACAACAATCATTATTTTAGAAAAAGTTGTTTAAGGGTATAATTGAGATAATGAAAAAATCAGCCCAAAATCTTCTATTTGCTCGATCTAGATTGTTACACTTTTTAAAAGATAAAGAAAAGGAAGAAAGAAAATAATTGGATGTTTACTCATAGTATTTGTTACACTTTTTTTCAATTTTGAATTCGCTCCCACCCATTATTTTTTTAAAAGATAAAGGAAAGGAAGAAAAAAAAAATTGGATGTTTACTCTTAGTGTTTGTTACACTTTTTTTCAATTTTGAATTCGCTCTCACCCATTATTTTTTTTAAAGATAAAGGATAAGGAAGAAAAAAAATTGATGTACATGAAAAATAAGGATTGAGTTTGTTACACTTTAATTTGATTTTAAATTTACTCCTATCTATTTGTTACATTTTTTATATATATATTTAGTATAGATAAGAAAAGAAAAATCCAGTATCTTTAACAAAACAAATATTTTTTGTGCTAAAAAAAACAAATATTTTTTGTTTTAAATACAGTTTTGGTTCCTCTCTGTTTTATTAAATCTGTGATTTTGATCCCTGTATTGATTTAACCCTTAATTTTGGTCTTCTCTTTTTAAAAATAGTCTTGTTAACAAGTGCTCTTAGACATTTGTTAAGAAAATTAAAAGTAGTAGTTTTGCATTGAAAAATATAACTTTTAAGATTTTAGAAAGTTGAAATCAACATTTTTCACCACTTTCAACATATTATTTTTATTTTTGTTCTCTTAACCAATACCCTAAAAAACTATTTAGCATTTTCCTTTTCAAAAATTGAGACATTTGCTCCCCCTTCATTTGACATTCTATTTGGATGACATGACATCCAAATATTCTATTTGAGACCTTTGAATTTCGATGTGCATTCTTCATAGCTAACTCCTTTAAAAGAAAGTATATTAGATGTGGAAATTTCATATGTTTATGTATAACTAGTTTGTGAGTTCGTGCCAAACACGGGAAAGACGTACTTATAAAAATTATTTTAAATAAAATTTAAGATCAATTTACACAAAAAAGACATATCACGCAAAACTAGGTATTTATTTAAAAATTTTGACTCTTTAGAAAAAATTTACATACAAATCAACACAAATTCAAAGTAAAGTGTTCACACTACTAGAAAAAGCAAAATTAGAGAGGGAAATTAGTGACGGAAAAAATAAAATCCCTCATAAATTTCTTGGTCGCAAAATTTAGTGACGGATTTTGAGAGGGATTTCATGTTTTCCTCACTAATTTTTGTTTTTTTAGTAGTGTCAGTATAAAAAATAAATAAATTAACCAAACAATTGAGTTCAAGAGGTTGATAAGCTCCCTAAAGCTAAATTGTTTAAGAGAATATGAGTTTTTTGTCAAAAAATAAAAAAAAGTTTAAGAGAATATGAGTTTAATTTATAAATGAAACAATTTTTGATCAAACATTACTTATCTTTCGGACAAATTTCAAATTAACAAGACCCTTTTTCTCCTAAGATCCAGAGGGTTAAAACCAAAAAAGAGTATAAAGTTTTCTTTTGAGTGAGTGAAAAGTATAAATTAGTAGTAATAATGTAGAGTTTTGGTAAAAAAAAAGAAGTTATTATATAGTTTTATTATGATATTTAATTTTATATATATATATATATATATATATATATATATATATATATTAGTTTACAACTCAATAATATTTCAAATACAACTATCTTTATCATAACTATTTTTCTTCTTTTATTAAATGAAGTTTTGGCCCATACTTCTATATTACTATACATTTTAGGCTTATTCCTCAAAGGCATAGTAAATGGTTGTTTTCTCTTGTAACATCCCAAACTGCTTTCAGGATTGCCGACTAACCCCACAAACCAACACGAGTCTTTTCAGCATGCTTTGTCCTCACTCACATGCTTACCGGGAAACTTCCCGGTAGGTCACCCATCCTAGTACTACTCCAAGCCAAGCACGCTTAACTGTGGAGTTCTTATGGAATGGGCTACCGAAAAGAATATGTATCTTGTTGATATGGGTAGTACCTAACAATTCTTATAAGCCTTCCTTTAACCATGTAGTCCCATACCTACACGGCCTCCGGATCCCTCTCATTCCGATGTGATTCGGTTCCTCTTATTAACGTGGGGTCATCCTTACGGATAGTGCCTGTTCCAACTGGCGGGAACCTTTCGTATCCAACTGGCGGGATATGGAAAGCCACATTGTGGGTGTTACATGCCCACCAGCTTCCGCCTGGTTCATCCCCGAACCACACCGTACTAGGAGAGGTCTGTGGGTGTTACATGCCCACCAGCTTCCGCCTGGTTCATCCCCGAACCACACCGTACTGGGAGAGGTCTGCTCTGATACCATTTTGTAACATCCCAGACTGCTTTTTAGGATTGTCGACTAACCCCACAAACCAACACGAGTCTTTCCAGCGTGTTTTGTCCTCACTCGCACGCTTTTAGGATTGCCGACTAACCCCACAAACCAACACGAGTCTTTTCAGCGTGCTTTGTCCTCACTCGCACGCTTTCCGGGAAACTTCCCGGAAGGTCACCCATCCTAAGACTACTCCAAGCCAAGCACGCTTAACTGTGGAGTTCTTATGGAATGGGCTATCGAAAAGAAGATGCATCTTGTTGATATGGGTAGTACCTAACAATTCTTATAAGCCTTCCTTTAACCATGTAGTCCCATACCTACACGGCCTCCGGATCCCTCTTATTCCGATGTGATTCGGTTCCTCTTATTAACGTGGGGTCATCCTTACGGATAGTGCCCGTTCCAACTGGCGGGAACCTTTCGTATCCAACTGGCGGGATATCGAAAGCCACGTTGTGGATGTTACATCTCTCTATTGCATCTCACATCATGATGGGATTTGAATTCCAGCACCTTCATTTATGTGTGTGAGTTTATGTTAGCTTTAAAAAAATCTCTAACCCTATTGATATTGGCTGGTACAAGATTACAATCATCTTATTCATTATTTATTGAGATATATATGGTTGTTTTTAAATTTAAATGCTTCACCATATTCATCGACTTTAATGACTTTACTAACTTTGCATTGCATAGGCACCTTTGCTGAAAAATCTCCATCAAGTGGTTTTGTAATGGAAAATTATAAAATCATGCGCATTAAAATAGTCAACCATTAAAAATGCATCAATGGAAACGTTTGTTTTAAATTGTTTATATAATTTTGATACAAATTTGTTTTAAATTGTTTATATAACTAGTATTTGGATACGTACGATGCACGGAAATTGATTATTGACTAATAAATGTGGTCAAATAGGAGACAACGACAACAACAATAAACATTATCACACTAAGTGTGGTCAACTACATGGACCAAAATACGTCATATTGTTCTATCATAGACCATATTTTAATCCAACTCATTAATGTATAAATCTTTTCTAATAGTTTCTCTTATAATTTTTCTAGTTCTTATATCTTTTGTAATATGATTATTCTATGTTTCATCTACTGTTCTTACTGCATAATCTACATGTTTTCCCTCTACATGTCCAAACCACTTAAACCTATTTTTCACAATATTTATACTATATGTACTTCCCCAACTATCTCTACAATGTTGTCATTTATAATCTTATCTCATCTCGTTTTATCACATCCAACACAACATCCCAATCTCCGCACAATTACTTTATTATCGTGTTGGTTCGTAAACGCCCAACACTCTGTTACATAAAACATCGCAGGTCTGACACTTGTCTTCAACTTAAATGGTAAGTTTATATCACATAAAAACCTAAGGCTCTTCTCCATTTCAATCATCCAACTTGAATACAATGATTTACATTTGCTTTTATTTCTACGTCATTTGTACTACGAACCCAAGATATTTAAACTGTGTAACTTGTATGATATGATCTTTAACTTTCACCTCTAAGGTAGAAATACTTCGCCTTTTGATGAAATTACATTACATATATTGTCTTGCTTCTACTCCGACAAAAGTTATATGCTTCCAAGACTTGTCTCCAACATCCCATTCAATTCCTCCATCGAACTCCAATTAAGACTACATCATCTTCAAAACGCATACATCTCGGTGCTAATACGTAAGTACATCCAAAACTAATCAGATATTTTTTGTCGATAAAACAAATCGGATATTTTTCAAACAATTTTTTATTTATACTATATATTAAGAAAATAACCCCTTTAAGCTCTTTTATATTGACTTTTTCTCTTTTCAAAAATACCCTCAATTTTCAATACAAATAACACATGTAACAAATAGATAGGAATAAATTTAAATATTAAAAAATTGTAACAAACTAGATGAATATATTTATACTTACTTTTTCATTATTTCAATTATACCATTAACAACTTTTTATATAATAAAGATTGTTATTGGTGTCATTAAAAAAAAGACTTAAATGCCATTTTGATCCCCCTATTTATAACTTTGTTAACTTTTGATACCCTTTCTCTAAAACCAATTTTTTGGTCCCCTTGTTTAGAAAGTCAATGTAAATTTTTAGTCCCCCTCCATTTTAGATGATATGGCATGTCCATCAATGACGTGAATCCTTCATGACATTGCTTACATGGTCTATCACTAGACAACTTATTTCCAAGTCATTAATATTAAAATATAATAATCATAAAATTAAATAATTAGAATTAAAATGATACTGAAATTAAAATATATTTATATAATTCAAGAACTCTAACTTCTAAAGTCAATATAAATATTTATGCTTATAATTTTAATCTATATAAACTTTTTTATATAAAATATCGTTCATAATATATATGTGTGTTAGCGTAATAAAAAAATCGAAAAGACGGCTATGTGAGTGCCCGTCTTTCCACACGTTGACATAATGTAAATCAATATTTTTCTAAATTAAAAATAAATCAAATTATTACGTGGTATATCCCGTGAAAATAAAACTATCACATACCTCCCTAAAAACAAAAGAAACAAAAAACTATCACATTCCTTAAAAAAAACAAAAAAAAAACTATCACATGCTTGAAAAATTCTATAAAAATCCTAACGAATCTTTTTCATTTTTATAAAGGAACGAATATCTTAATATATATATATATATATATATATATATATATATATATATATATATATATATATATAAATGTTAGATATTCTCCAATCAACCTTAATTAACCCTAATCCCGCCCTTTTTGGCGGGTCTAAATATATTTTTTTTAAAAAATTATTTTGCAAGGAATTGAACCAGCTACCCATAACAACACCTTAGAGCTTTTATCACTAGACCACTAACATTTTTATTGAAATATAGTTGCTTCTAAAATGGATGTAATCTTAGAGGCCTTTTTTTTTAAGCCACTAACACTCATTTTTATTGTGTTTATTTTCATGTTTGATTAATTTCACATAATTTAATTTATGACTTTTATTCCATGTTCATTTTTGTTGATGCAAATTAATGTTATAATTTTCTTTTTTGAGATTTTGCATGTCGATCACTCACAAACATCACTTAGTTTATGTAACACCCACAACGTGGCCCAGTAACAGTGCCAGGTAGCCCATAGTGGAAGTCGGCCAAGGCCGGGTAGCCCAGGGAAGTCGGGCTGTTACAGGATGACCCCACGTTGATATGAGGAACCGAATCACATCGGAATGAGAGGGAACCGGAGGCCGTGTAGGTATGGGACTACATGGTTGAAGGAAGGCTTATAAGAATTGTTAGGTACTACCCATATAAACAAGATGCATCTAATTCTTTTCGGGAGCTCAATCCATAGGAACTCCGCAGTTAAGCGTGCTTGACTTGGAGTAGTACTAGGATGCGTGACCTACCGGGAAGTTTCCCGGTAAGCATGTGAGTGAGGACAAAGCATGCTGAAAAGACTCGTGTTGGTTTGTGTGGGGTTAGTCGGCAATCTTGTAAGCAGTCTGGGATGTTACACTTGGTATCAGAGCAGACCTCTCCCAGTACGGTGTGGTTCGGGGACGAACCAGACGGAAGCTGGTGGGCATGTAACACCCACAACGTGGCCCAGTAACAGTGCCGGGTAGCCCATAGTGGAAGTCGGCCAAGGCCGGGTAGCCCAGGGAAGTCGGGCTGTTACAGGATGACCCCACGTTGATATGAGGAACCGAATCACATCGGAATGAGAGGGATCCGGAGGCCGTGTAGGTATGGGACTACATGGTTGAAGGAAGGCTTATAAGAATTGTTAGGTACTACCCATATAAACAAGATGCATCTTCTTTTCGGGAGCTCAATCCATAGGAACTCCACAGTTAAGCGTGCTTGGCTTGGAGTAGTACTAGGATGGGTGACCTACCGGGAAGTTTCCCGGTAAGCATGTGAGTGAGGACAAAGCATGCTGAAAAGACTCGTGTTGGTTTGTGGGGTTAGTCGGCAATCCTGTAAGCAGTCTGGGATGTTACAGTTTCATTGTTTCTATTACTTTGAATGTAACTCTAAAATTAATAATATAGTCACTTTGATGCTTATATAAGAAACTCTACAAAACCCGTACATCGTACGGGTTAGAGTCTAGTAACTTTGTTAACTTTTGATACCCTTTCTCTAAAACCAATTTTTTGGTCCCCTTGTTATTTTTTGGTCCCCTTGTTTAGAAAGTCAATGTAAATTTTTAGTCCCCCTCCATTTTAGATGATGTGGCATGACCGTTAATGACGTGAATCCTACATGACATTGCTTACATGGTCTATCACTAGACAACTTATTTCCAAGTCATTAATATTAAAATATAATAATCATAAAATTAAATAATTAGAATTAAAATGATACTGAAATTAAAATAAATTTATATAATTCAAGAACTCTAACTTCTAAAATCCCGAAATTGATTTTCAATTAGTCCCTAAATCTGGAAGTTATATTTACTTGGTCCCCCAAGTTGAAGTCCTAAAATCAATATCCTCTTATAGGAAGCAAACCTGAAATCATAAAATCCCTCCGAGAATCAAAACCTGAAGCAAGCGTATATGCAGGAACTAAAATACAGATTCCATAAGCTTCTAAAGAATAAAAACACATGGCACTACTACAACATAAATGGATTGTACTGAAAAACAATGAACACTATACCTTTCCATCATCTTTTCATTCTACAAAACCTAGTTCAATTTTTAATTAGAATCGAAGAAGCATATAAGGCTAATTGTTTTCATATTTAGGGGTTAATTGATAATTAATTGGGGATTTTACAAGTAAGGGTTCTTGAATTATATAGCAAATGATATTGCATTCTTTTTTTTTTTTGAAGGAAAATGATATTGCATTCTTTGTTACCGAATAAGCCCGTTTGTTATAGATTTTTAAAGGAAAAAATCATTTTTTGAAACAAAATAATCTCTTTTTTTGGTAGTGAAAAAGAAAACAGAGATTATTTTGTTTAAAAAAACGATTTTTTCCGTTAGAAATCTATAGCAAACGGACTTATTCAGTAACAAAGAATGCAATACTCTTTTAAGAATATTGCATGTGTTTGTTACAACTTTTTAAAAAATGCAATACTCTTTTAAGAATATTGCATGCGTTTGTTACAACTTTTTAAAAAAATCAAAATGTAAAAAAAATCTAAAAACAGCTTCAAATGAGAAGTTGTTAAGAGCAGCTTTTCAAAAAATAGATTTTTTTAGAGGAGAGAGAAAATCAAATATCAAAAGATTGAATTAGTTTTGTAACAAAAAATCTTTTTTATATCGATGTATCCAAACAAACTAAATTATTTATTTAATAAAAAGTAATTTTTACTACAATAAACAAACGAAAAATAAATTTTGATTTTTTATAGAATCTCTAAAAAATAATCTCTAAATTATTTTACGTCAAAATCATTTTTTTTTTGAGTAACAAAATCACTTTTATATTAATCCGTAACAAATAGGCCCTAACCTGTTATTTCGTTCATTTCATAAAATCCAAACTGTAAGAAGGCAAATAAGCTGGAGGAAGGACCGCATCGATTTCAGACCGCCGCGATTTTAGACCACCTATCGAAAAAATAAACTAAATAACGTGATTTGAAATGTTCTATTGGTCAGCCCCATCGAAACCAATCCACTGCCGCAACATAGGACAAAAAGATGCAATGAAGGAGAAAGATAAAGAGCCTGTTTGTTACGGATTAAAATAAAAGTGATTTTGACATAAAATAGGGTCCGTTTGTTACGGATTAAAATAAAAGTGATTTTCGTATAAAATAATTTAGAGATTATGAGCCCGTTTGTTATAGCTTTTTTAAGAAAAAAATCACTTATTTTAAAAAAATAATCACTTTTAAGAGTTTTGCATCCGTTTGTTACAAATTTTTAAAAAAATCAGAATCTAAAAAAAATCTAAAAAAAATCAGATTTTTTTTAGATTCTCATTTTTTTAAAAATATGTAACAAACGGATACAAAACTCTTAAAAGTGGTTATTTGTTTAAAAAAAGTGATTTTTTTTCTTAAAAAAGCTATAATAAACGGGCTCAAAAACAAATGTCGAGCGTCCTCCACATGGCCACAACCAAACACACACTGTCACGCCTCAGGGAGTAAAATACCTCGATTCGCCAAATTTTTTCCGGTTATTGTGATATTGATTTGAATTTTCTAACAAAGGCTAATCTCCATGCTTCAAAAAAAAAAAGGCTAATCTCTGTTAAAGAACTTGTGGGACACATACGATATGTTCTTCCCTCTTAAACATAATTTTTACGATACGCATGAGTCAGAAATCGAAACATGACCATATGGTTAAAGAGTTCATGTTCCTTACTTCTAGGATCAATCCATTGTTGGTAATTTAACATAGATTGAATGAAACCTGAAATAAGGAATGATAACTTTTTTTTTTGACAAGAGGAATGACAACTTAGCATGTCAAATAATCATGTAACCAAAAATTGGAAAATTATTTAATGTGTTAAAACGCACTAAAATAGCCAACCATTAAAAATAACATTAATGGACACATTTTTTTTTTTTTGATACAAACTATTTTTTTATATTGTTTGTATAACTTTAATATTGTTTTTTAACTATACCCTATACCCTTACGTTTGTACCTTCACCCCCAATTCATTGGTAATTGCAAAATTGTCCTTTTTATCATTTAATATTTTACACGATAAATTTCCACCCTTATATTCAACATTTTTTAGTTTAACAAGTTCATCCACACATATAGGTATTTTCCAGAAAACTATAATAAACATATTCGGTTTGGTTATTTTTAAAAATAGAAAAACTTCTTAAATCTTTTCCAATGTGTTAATTGAACGGAAAACTGTCCTCGTTAGCTTAGGACATATGATAGAAAGAATGTATAATATATGCAAGAACCGAGGTTCAAACCCTAACCACCACTAAAAAGAAAAATTAACAGAAAACTCAGATGTAAATTAATAAAAGAAAGGAAGCAATGCATATGTCAAAGGTACCTGAGGAGTTAAATATTACCTGGATTTAAAAAATATTCAACTATTAAATGATGTTAATGGTGGGGTGGCGGTGTTAATGTTTTAATTTAGTCATGATAGTCATTATTTTTTTTAACAGCAAAATTTATTTAATAATCAGATCTCTGCACAAGACGTCCAGAGCTGGCAACACAAAAACTACATATCAAAAGAGGATGTATATAGGCGGAACATTTAAAGAAAAAATCATACCTCGTACAACATAAACACCAATACAGACACAACTCCACCAAAGCTAACATCAACACCAATAAAAACAAAACTCCAAACCCAAAGCCAACTCCAAAACACCCAGCAAAATCCCCACATATCAAATAATATGCTAAAGCCTCCAACTCCATCGTGAATGACCACAAAATCAAAATCCACACATCTATCATATGCTACTCACACCAAAACCCTCAAATAAACCATCAACACCATCATACCTGCCAAAACCCCTAAACATGATTTAAATGGTTTTTTTTAACTATTCATAAATAAAAATATGATTCAAGTTATGAAAAACAAATTTATAAACGAATTAAAAAAAAACCGATTCCTTTTAATTGCCCTCTTAACATGTTTATAATTACTATTATACCCACTATCTTAATTGCTTTTACAAAAAAAATGTTGGTTTTTTTGTCCAATTAAAAAGGCGCACGTTGCCAAAATGCACCTTCATCGAATCAAGTGGGGTGTACTGTAGTTTTCCCCTATATCCATATTTTTATCTATACTATATATAAAAAAAAATAGAGGGTTTCGAGGAGATTTTGGGTTGGTTTTCTTGTCATTTCAATTATACCCTTAAACAAATTTTCATATAATAATATTATATTGTTGGTGTTATTAAAAAAGATTAAAAAAATTGTTATGTTTGTTATATTATTGTAGTCATTGAAAAATATAAATATGGTTTATTGAGTTTGTTAAATTTCAAAGTCACAAATATCTTCCTTAAAAAAAGTCACAAATATCTATACTTATAATTTTTAATCTATATCAAAAAATTTATATATAATATCGTTTGTAATTTAGACGCAATTTTTTTTATAAAATGTCGTTGATAATCTACAAGAGTTAGAGCATAAAAAGAGCGGAAAGACGAACACGTGAGTGCTCGTCTGTTCGCTAGTGTTTGTAATAAACATTTGTCTTGCATCAAATTAAAAGTATATGTTGCATTTTGATACTATGCATCTCACTTATTGCTTTTTTATCCTCCAACTATAATAGATCATTACTCGTTTAGTTTTCAAAAACCAATCAAAAGAGGGAAAATACTTGTGTGAACCAGGGACCAAACCCAATTTCTTGGTCACAACCAAAGAAATGGGAGAGAAGAGAGAGAAGAGAGAAGAGAGAGAAAATGAAAAAAGTAAAAAAAGAAAGAAAAAACTATGTGTTTGTGTGTGTGACCAAACCCAATTGTGTGGTCCTGGTCCACACAAGTCTTTCTCTCAAAAGAGATCACAACCCATTTGTAAATTAATATATGATATTTTTCCTTTATGGGCCCTCTTTTGTTAGTCCTGAAAGATTTTCACTTCATTTGTGCCTTAGGTTTCAATCTTGGCTGCTGAGAGTTGTTCAAGACTTTGGATTTAATTTGAATGTTTTTTATCTTGAATTGTTCTTAGCTTCTGGTCTTAAAATTTTCAGAGCTTGAGGCTTTTGCGTCTTTGGCTTTGACTTCGTCAGAACCTTTGACTTTTCAGTCTTAGACTTTGACTTAGTCAAAACCTGGGACTCAGAGACTCTAGACTCTGAATTGCTCAGATCCTGATGTTTTGCAATCACTTTAGAGTAAAAGTAGTTAGATTATTTGTATTTTAGTCTAGTTTTGAAAGTAATCTTTCAAAACTACATGAAAGAGCAACAGAGGAAAAAATACCTTGTAACATGTCAAAGCCGCCCAAACCAAACAACTCTATGAATATACTATATATGCTTATTACAAGTTTTATCATGTTGATTCTTAGGAAATAGTTGTTACAGACATTTCGATTATGAGAAATGGAACAAGGAATGAAGAAATGCAATGAGATCAACTCCTTGCTACTTTGGATCGCGTGTCAAGAATCATGCATCACATCCAATGTGTGTATATTACCATGCGCTGTTTCAACTCCTTTGAGTATTCCACATTAAGCTAGGTGTGTATAGCCGAGATGACCCAGGTGCTTTTGTTTTGGCCAAAACTGAATGGTTTGCACCAAGTTGTGAAGCACATATCACAGTAGCTTTGGGTTTGCTATGGGCACTAAATTGGGTTCACGAATTAAACTAAAATTGAATGGTTGATAGCACCACCTCTTCATAGAGTGATGTTGTGGAATTCATTGCTATTATCTCTTATTGAAAAACTTTGTTTCGATGATATTATGTAAACTTTAATGTTGAGTTTGTGCGGAGACAAACTCGTGAGGTTGCCCATAAGCTAGCAAAGGCGGTAAGATTATAAGCTAGTTTTCAAAATTTGGTTACTCCACCAAGTTGTATTGAACACATTTCAATTAATGAAAAGATATAGTTTTATTCCTCTAAAAAAAAAAATCTAATAAAATGCTGTAAATTTATTTCCCTTAAACAATAATGAGTTAATCCACCATTAAGCCCATTTTTAAATAATGAAATGATACAATTTTATTCCCCTCAAAAGAATCTTATGAAATGCTACAAGATTATTCCCATAAAGAAAAAATACATAAAGGGTTGGGTTGGGATGTTGATATGCAAAGGAGAGGGTACCGTAGCTTCCAAGCAAGTACCCTTACTATTATACCGTTGGGTTAAACTCAAATATATAAAACCCACTCACTCACTCACTTGTTACAAACAACTTTTCTTCAATTTCTTCAAAACTTTTTCTACTTTCTCTCTCTAGAAACTCAATTTCAAAACCACAACGAAGCTCTCTCTCTCTCTCTCATCGTCGCAACGTTCTGATTCGTGGAATCAAAGTTCTTCTGCATCCTTCGTTTGTTAGTAACAGTAACTGGTAAAGTATCGCATCTTCCTTTGTCAAACAATGAAACCCTATAATAGAATTAAATCTTGTTACAAACCCTATATTCCAACATTTATTTAATCTTTACATTCAATTAATTTCGTAACTTTTGTTTATTTTTTCAGCATCCTCTCTGAGATTATTAGATCATAATGACTAGCTTGATGATGATGATTAAAGATGAAAGCAGCTTCCAGCACAAAAGCCCTAAAAGTAAGTTTTGTTGCAAATTATCTTTATTAATCTAATCTAAAGATTGAATTAATGAATTAGTTAACAAAAACTTACTATGCATTCTGTCACCATGTGTTATCAATTGTCAATCACGCACAGGGAAATAGTTCCTCTCATGTGAATATGTAATTTATGCATGATAGAGTAAAGTGTAGTGTAATCTCACACCATTCATCAAGAGAGAGAACACACAGGAGGGATTTTAATTTTAATGGTGATAGATCACACTTCACTCTCTAATGTGTAAATTACACTTACAGATGAGCTATGAAGCAGACACCGACACCGGATACGACTCTCAATATGTTTTTGCTCTGTTCTTATCTCCTTTTTCTTTGCTTGCTTTGATAGAGTCGTCTGTATCCAAACTCAAGTCAAAGACATATCGAAAGAAACACAAAGGTTTTAGGATTCGAGGTCGACGAAGTGCATTGAGGAGACATATTATCAAGGATCGGAGACATATTATCAAGGAGAAATTCGTCATACACGATCACAGCAAGTGCATTGAGGCAAATGAAGCTTCAATATCATGTTTCGAAATACAAGATGATTTCCCACCAGATAGGAGTAAACCTATGTATCCCTTAACTTTTTATATTACTACTTTATGTTGATAAATAAATCTCCTTAGTCCTTACCACATTTTATCTCTGCAGATGGCATACCTTTTCTCCTCGAGGAGATACAGGTATTGTGTTTTGCATCCCTTTTTTTACTTTCACTTTTGCTTGTTGCTTAAATTTTTATATGATCGTAAATTTTAATCATCAGATACTTTCGCTGTTTGTTTCATTTGTCTGTTTTCCCCTCATGTTTTTTTTTTTTTCCCTTTGGTTTTAGGTCCCTGCTTCCCCTCAGTACTGCCTAGAACTAGAATATGCAGACGAATTCCGCACAACTCTTTGGTTGGACAATCCATTTAAACAAATGCCATTATTTGATGAACTAATGGAATTTGATCCTGAAGAAAATGATGCATACTTGTAGCCTACTATTTTCTATTATGGAATTCAATAAGTGGATTCTACCGTTTGAATTCATTGTTTCTTTCTTCTGCTACTGTATGAACCATTTATGAATGAATTTCAAGCTATTTTAACAATGTATATATTTAGTGCATTAGTAATGTTATTCTATTGGTTTTTGCTATCATGCAGTGATGTGTCTATAACAAAATATGGCAGAAATTCCATCTGCTGCCTGTCCAATATAGCCAGTTTTTAGAAATCTCAGTTCCTTTATGTCTAGTAATCAATTGAATGGATACGGGGAGAAAAATATCAGTTTCCAATAGCAAAACAATTTAATTTTTTGTGGACGAGAAATGAGAAAAACAAGGGTCAATCAGGTTCGAGTAGGTGTGTGTTTCATAGCTTTCTTTTATTTTTTTCCTTCTGGTTTTAGGTCCCTGCTTCCCCTCAGTACTGCCTAGAACTAGAATATGCAGAGGAATTCCGCACAACTCTTTGGTTGGACAATCCATTAAAACAAATGCCATTATTTTATGAACTAATGGAATTTGATCCGGAAGAAGAAAATGATGCATAAGTGTAGCCTACTATTTTCTGTTATGGAATATAATAAGTGGATTCTACCGTTTGAATTCATTGTTTCTTTCTTCTACTTCTGTATGAACCATTTATCAATGAATTTCAATCTATTTTAACAATGTATATATTTAGTGGATTAGCAATGTTATTCTATTGGTTTTTGCTATCATGCAGTGATGTGTCTATAACAAAATATGGCAGAAATTCCATCTGCTGCCTGTCCAATATGGCCAGTTTATAGAAATCTGAGTTCCTTTATTTCTAGTAATCAATTGAATGGAATGCTATCTAATGTACTATGGAGATATGGGGAGAAAATATCACTTTCCAAAAGCAAAACAATTTAATTTTTTTTAGACGAGTAATGCTAAAAACAAGGGTTAATCGCGTTCAAGTAGGTGTGCGTTTTTAATGTCAATAAATACATGTTTCATAGCTTTCTTTTATTGTGTCTGCAAGTATGCAATATTGAAATCAAGAGCTCAATATCTACTGGGTTGTAGGGGGTTTTTCTTCTAAAACACAAGGTTTTTCAGTCAATAATACTATTTTATTTCTTAGCTTGGGGTTTCTACTGGTTTTCTTGTTGTGACACTGGGCTTCAATATTTGAATGAATATAGGTTTAGCCGTTGGCAATGTTGGGTATCTTATTCTATTTCATGTCTCTTATTGAAATATTTGGTTTACCTATTTATTGATGCTTTGTATTTAACTGTAAAAGTCCTTGCCGGTTTGTTTTGATGAGAAATGGGATCTGATATGGTTGTCGATAGGGGCTTGTTGAGCACTACAGGGGAAGAGTTTTTAGGGATTCCAGTAACTGTAAACGTGTCACATGGGAAGAGTTTTTATGGTTGCCGGTTTGTATTTATCGCTGTATTGGAGTTTGTACTTTTAAGGTCCAGGGATGCAGTTGGTGATTAAGCTGTCAGCTATCGCATGGATTACTGCTTTGTTTGTGCTAGGGAAGTGTTTGATCTTGTAACCCACATTCTAAAAAAGAGCAGGTGAATTCTTTATTCCTTTCAATGTTACATCTACTCAATCAGTTAGGTTTTTATTATAATATAATTGTATGCTGTTGGTTACTCATATTCTAGTGGTGAATAACCGTTTAGGAAAATTCATTTTAGAATAATGATCATCTGAGTATTGGAGATCTATTAGTTAGATAGACTACTTAATTAGGAATTTGTTAAGAGGGAGAACCTGGTCGTTAAGTAGTAGGAAGGAGAGAATAGAGGGGAGATTTGGACTTCTCGAAAGTACCTGGAGTTGTAATATTATCGAAGGAAGTTTTCCTGTAACCTTAAGCATAGAATTTGATTTCCTTTACAGTCTTGACATAAGTCATATGAGATTATTAGTTAAGTAAAATTCAGTTGACAAGCAGTACCCAACTTAAGCTGTTTGTAATAGGCAACGATGAAGAATAGTACTTTTACACTTGATCTAACTTGATACAGTTCTGCTGTTTTATTTGTATGCGATTTTGTCTTTAGATCATAGTTGATAAATGAATCAAGCTATATAGGAATCAAAAATTTAAATGGCTAAGGTGTTCAAAATAAGAGGGAATCCTTATGCATTAGGCTATTGGTCTTGAGTGTTTTTTAGTGCATTAGCAATGTTATTCTATTGGTTTTTGCTATCATGCAGTGACGTGTCTGTCTATAACAAAATATGCCAGCAATTCCATTTGCAGCCTGTCCAAATATGGCCAGTTTTTAGAATTCTGAGTTCCTTTATCTCTAGTAATCAATTGAATAGAATGCAATCAACTGTACTATTGGGATATGGGGAGAATTGTTGAGAGAAAGGAACACTTTTAAGAGAGCAAAATAGTTTTTTTTTTTTTTTTGGACGAGCAATTATATAAACTAGGGTCAATCGGGTTCGAGCAAGTGTGTGTTTTTAATGCGATGCACGGAGTAATGATAAAAACAAGGGTCTATCGGGTTCAGGCAAGGTGCCGGTGGTTATTGAACCCCAACACTAATGTTATTGAAAACGTTCCAGAAAGGGAACCCAAGTTTCATGAACTAATCAGTATCAAGATTTTCTAGTTTTTTGTTTCTATTCCCATAGGATTTAAGTAGTTAAGATAGTTTTCGCTTGTCACTGTGTTGTTAGAGTAGTATTATGTATGATTCTTTGAAAACTATGGGCATGTTTGAATTATTTATTTGAGTTTATGATTCTACCGGCATAGGCACTTGTGAGTTATGAAGCACTGACACACACATCGGACACGTGACTGACACATCGGCACTTGTAATAAGTTATGATTTATGGCATTATTCTGTCATTTTGTTTTATGTTGATTTATATGAAAACAAAGTTAGTTGTTGGAACCTTTAACAGTAATTTCTTTTCATTGTCGAGTGTTGATTATTATCTATTGAACCGTTATGCTTAATAGTAGTGCTTAACTTTATTTGCATTCTTTTCTTCTCTCAAGATATGTATAAACTGAAGAGTAATTTGACATTTCTTACCTGTTGGATCCATATTGTTGAAATAAATTTACTATCTATTCAACTATGGGGTCCAAATCATTTACATACATTTGTGTTTTCATTGATTCCATTATGATTTATGGCATCACACTGTCGTTTAATTCCAATTCTCTTGATTTGATTATGAAATTTGCTTAATCTATCAACTGCCGGTTCAACTTAGGATATACTGTATTTGTATCAGCTCCTACAATTAGCTTCAATACACTGTCAGTATCTTCAAGCTGAGAGCAGTGGCTCCATATTAATTAAAGAGTGCTACAATTTCTATATTTACATTGCAGTTTAAGTGATTTAGAGATAAGCGTTATAACTATACTGTAATACCTAGTCATCTGTTTGGTTCAGATATAGATAGTCGAGAACTAATTCAATTCTGGGAGCAAAAAGGCCAGTTGAATTGAAAATTGCTCTTGTAGTGTTTGGTTAGTAAACAAACTTAAGGACGACAATGTGAAGGTTTTAGTTCTCATTAAACTTTCGGTATTCAGAAATTATATATCATTAACTCCTTCTATCCGTACTTTGACTTTGGGGGTCCTTATTTTTCCCATGTTGATTTTCATCCTCGGTAACTTTCTTTACAATTCTCGCTTGTTCTTGCCAACAAGCTGAAACATCCATTGTTGAGATAATCATTTTCTACACACGTATTTTCGTTTGGGTTTTTGTCCAAGTTACCATTGTGACAACACAATACACTTCCAGGGACTAAAATAGATCATTTCAATAACGAAAGAAAAATTTCAGAAAAGAATTCACTATCAAATTCAGCTAAATAAGAATGAAAGGAATCTTAAACTCTTAAATTAGAATGTCCAGAACCTAAAATTGAATGAGTGAATGAATGAAACTATATGAAACTCACAAATCAGAAACAAACACCAAAAACTTAGAGCTTGTGGGGTAAGAAGAGATCAGAGATCAGAGTACATTGTGTGCTGTTATAAATAGGAGTGCACGCTCTCTCCTTGATAATATTTAAACAAAAATTAGAAATCAGCAACTGAGCTGAAGAACTAAAAGAATTCCAACTGGCGGTACAAAAAACCCACTATAACAACGTAAAACCAGTACAGCAATTGGAGGCATCTTCAAATTAATCCTAAGTACATTGCATGTTTCGAATTCATCCTACATTATATATTCATGAGAAGAAGACATCTTCTCATTAAGTACTAACTATCAATTGGATAACAATGATAAGTTTTACATCAACTAAATATTCAGCAATATTTTATTAATTAACAAAAACAAACAATAAATCACAAACATGTGAACAAAAAGAATTAATAAAAAATGAGCTAAGGTATAAAATATGGGTGATGAACGACCAATCTGAGATATCACGAGTGGAGACCATATAGCAGGTGGTCCAATGAATCTTCAGCTTTGATACTAAAAGTTATGAAGCCAATCAGTATTAATGTACGAAATACTCATGTAGGGAGCAGCTTCATAAGCCATAAGTTGCTTGGCATAAGAGACTCTTAGGGGTGATGTTGATACTGCTCCATGTCCCACACAATTATGGCTTCATATACCCATGTAGAATTCATGATATATTCTAGCATTTCCAAATATGAAATTAATAGTTAACATTCTTTAAAATAATGTCTCTGTACTTGCAGAAAAGTACGGTAAGGAATACTAGGATTCTAGGGTTTAGACTGATGATTCGATGCCTTGAGAATGCTCTCAAGAGTAGTATTTATAGCCTGCTATGGGCTTGGGTTTCGGTTGCTTGGTTCCCAAGCAACAGGGGTATTTGTGTATTTTAGGTGGTTTCTAGAGGTTTCTAGAAGCTTAGAAGGGCGGTGCCTCAAGGCGAGAGCGCCAAGGTCTCAAGAGCCCTTATTGAGGGCGCCTGAGCCCTTCTGGAGGTCTTAGAGCCTTTCTGGAGGGCTTCTAAGCCTTTAGGAATATTATGACGGTTCACAGCCCCCCAAGCACGAGTCTTGGGACAAGGCGAAGTGATGACAACATGGGACTGGATCTCCTAGAGATCATTAAGTCTTTAGAAAGGTTTTGGTGGTTCAGTCTCCATTGGAGATCATGAAGTATATCTTGTCCACTATAAAATCCACATCCATAGAATGCAGCTTTAGGAAATAGAAAATAACACACTTTTATTAATGGATTGTTAAACCTAGTCTATTCTTCTTCTTTTGAATAAAACCTAGTCTATTTTAATTGACCTAAAGAATATAAAAATTGAAGAATTGATCCCAATAAATACCAATCTTATCCCCTTGCTTTAAGCCTTTTCTTTGTGAAAGTGCATGGACCTAGTGTCAATATCCCATATTTCAGCTTCAATTCCTATCTCAGCAACACCCAACACATGCAACACTATGTGGTACGAGGGTGAGATCTCTTGGGACCACCAAGTGCTTGTCAGCTGCTAAAAATATTGCACTTGTGCGTAGATCGTACAATAATAACCTCATGCTTTGCATCATCTTCGTCACTTGATAGTGAACAAGAAGACCTTTTAATCCTCATAGGTTTTCTCATAATCATGCTCTCCTGTCTTGCTGGAGAAGTTGCTGGTAATTAATCAAGGAAATTACAGTCGATGTATTCTCCGGAGACGGAGACTGCAGACCAAGATTTAACAGAACTTAAGAACAGAAAACAAGAAATCAAATTAATTAATGGTTGCAACACATGAATGAATAAAGAAACCGATTGTTGAATGATCATACCTGTAGTCATGGCTGGCATCTACGTCTGAATTTGAAAGAGTGGATCAATTCCTTTGTAAAAGAAAGCATAAGGACTAAGGAGTAGCAATGACAACTTGAGGTTTCAACTTTGAACCCTAATGACATTCCAATCTTCTAATAGCAAGGTGTTTGATTTTTTATAGCACGTTGGTGTATTAGGTTTTTTTTTTTTTGGTTACATATTAGGTTTTTTATTTAGACCAAATCTTTGTTTTATTTGTTTTGTTTATATTCTAAAAGTTTTAAAAATATTTGTTTTTATTTTATTTCTAGGTACATATTTGAAAAAAAATTATCATATAGATTTGTTTATATTTTAATTTACTTGTTATTAAAATATTTAAAAGCTCTAGAAAGATCTTTAAAAAAAATCAAAAACTCTAGACAGATTTTCACGTTATTTTAGTTACTTTTTATTTCTCAATATCATATTTTTGTTTTGGATTTGTTTTGATTATATCCTAAATTTTTTTAAAAAGATGTTGTTGGTTCTATTTTTAAGTCAAATATTTCCAAAATACTAAAAAGATTTGCTTTTATTTTACGTTGTTCTCTTTAGGTCAAATATTCTAGAAACTCGAAAAAGAAATTATTTTATTTTGTTTTGTTTTTATTTCTTGGTCAAAGACTCTCAAAACCTCCAAAAAGATTTTGTTCTATTATATTTTATTAAAAGAAATCACAAGCAATTACGCTTTTTTACTTTTAGATAGATCAGTGCTACAAAGGTTAGATAGATTAGTGCTACTAAGGTATTTTGTGTTTTTTTTTTTTTTTTTTTTGAAAGAAGGTATTTTGTTTGTTGTGTACTCCTGATTATGTCTACGAAAATTTTGCGCTATGCATCATACAATTTTTATCTGAGCGCCTGCCTCAAATGTGGGTGAGTTATTCTAACCCTTACCATCCGGTGTGGGATGATCGGTCTCATTTCTAGTGAATGGGCAATCAAGGAACAATGCCTTATCAACATGTTTTTCAAATTCCACAAGGAGAGACGTCAAATCTAGGGGAAGTTTTCGCTCAGTTCATGGAAGTGTCGCAAGACATTGAGGCATTAATAGAAACTCAAGAAGCTGTCAACCAGAACAGTGGAGGAATTATCAAAAGCTTTGAAACAAATCTTAGACAACTCGCAAAACAAATGGCTAACTTGGCTTGAGGTGGATTTTTTGGTGGATTTTTCAAGTAGTATACGTGATAACCCCAACAATGAGAGTTGCAACGCTATTTAGTTGAGAACTAGAACAATACTCACACCAGTGGGTTCTAAGAGTACAAAGAAGATGTTTGAAGGAGTGGAAATAGAAGCTTTTCTAAAGGGTGCATATTAGAAGCTTCCACACACACATGCATATTAGAAGCTTTTCTTTGCAAGTAAACACATGGCCAGTCCAAAAAGGTTACGTAAACAACTGTAATGAGAGTGAAAAATATGCAATATATATAAACACATGGCCTTAAAGTTCAATATTACAAAAACACCTAATGTTTCTGCCAATAGTTGAAATGTCATCTTTTAAAGACGATCAACTCCAAATAAATATGACCCGAGAAGTTTCAAATCTGTTGGAAAGCTATCCATAGGAAAAGCTTTGTTTGATCCAGTTGAAATCATTAACTTGATGTTGTTATCGATGCTAAGAAAGATCGAAAGAGTTCATGTGAAGTCATCAAATGTCACTCTAACACTTGCAATAGATCAATTAAACATCCATATGGAACAGTGAAGGACATGGTGGAGCAAGTAGACAAGCATTTCTTTCCGTCAAACTTCGTGACATCGGAGATTCAAAGAAAAATTCATTGGCACCAAGAGTCACATTATTCTAGAGGAAGGGAGTTCCTACAAAACAAGATGAAGAGGAAGGATGTGATGCACAACAAAGCTAGAACTTCCACTTTAATATTTCACTATTCATCAATTTTATATATAATCTCACCACTTTCTTATATATTTTTATTTTATTTTTTGTACTTTTTAGCATCCTTTATTTGGTCTCTTTTTTTATTTGTTAGAATTTTTTTTTCCCTAGAATCACTGATCTTTGTATACCTTTTGCTTTAACAATGGTCATGTTAGACGGTCATGGTCATGACCGACCCTTGATATTACAGAAAATTGGGATCAAATAGGGTCTGTGTAGTATCAATCACGGTTACATTGAGGTTTCGGCAACATAGAAAATCCTTATATTGCAGCCGCAAACCTTTAACTAAAACCTAGAACGTGTCTATTTAATAGTAGTATATATCAGTAAAAATGGTTCTGTGAACAATAGACTTGCTATGTGCCTGAGACGAATGAATGACAAAGCAATGTGTATAGAATTAATATTATCAAGGGCCAGAAAAGCAGATGGTTTACGATCATCTCGATGAAATGCAAGCTCAAAACTGCTCCCCTAATGTGGTCACTTATACTACTATCATGTGTGCACTCGCAAAAACAGAGAAATTTGACGAAGCATTACAAGTTGTCGAAAGAATGAACGCTTTCGGATGTAGGCCTGATATGCTTTTTTTCAATCCGTTCATTTATACGTTGGGGAGAGAAGGCAGAATAGATGATGCTACACATGTATTCACGGTTGCGATGCCAAAGGCAGTGTCGCCCCAACCACATCAACCTATAACTCAATGATTTCTATGTTTTGTTACTATGCACAAGAGAAAGCTTTTGGCATTCTGAAAGAGATGGAAAAATCAGGTTTTTGTAAGCCTGATATTCAGACTTATCACCCATTGATCGAGGAGATGGTTGATCTAGATACCATGCCTAGATACAAAACTTGCCATTTGCTCTTGGATGAAGCCAAACAGAAAAATACGTATCAAGCTGTTGAGAAAATTGAGGTTCTTATGAAGAAACTTTAAATGTGTGAGTCTCTTTGGTATGTACTGTTTCTGATTATAATAGAAAACTCAATCACATTCCAAATATTTTAAAGACTTGGTTATCATCTCAGTCTCGACAACTTGTTTGGTTGGAGAGAAGAAAGTGGGAAGAGAGAAAGAAACATGTAAGAACGATAGAGTTGTGAAAGTGAGAATCTTTTGCAATTTTTATTAGAGAACAATAAAAGAAAGAGAAGAGAAAAAACTCTTGAGCCGATAGCAGATCAAGAAGAGAGATATGATGCGTGTGTTTGAAGGTTCAGTTTTCCCCTAAAACAAAGAAGCTTGATCAGAAGACTCAGAAGCTCGAATCAGCAGCTGATTAGGTCTGATCTGTTGAAGGACAAAGGAAAGGTGACAGTTGAAATTTGTAAATTAAGTAACTGTAAAGTAGAGAATCAGTTTGATTCTTTGCCATACAATCACCATTGTAAAATCACATGAAACAATTCTTGTAGAGAGTTTATGACCTCTATTGCTCCATAATTTGTTGGATCTTGTGTTGGGGGTCTGCTGCAATAACTTGACCAAGAAGATGATGAAGATGAATACGATGAAGTGTGCACATAAATTCCAAAGATTGTTGTATATCTTGATTGTTGGGAAGAGGCTGCTGCACTTGAAACCTGAAAAGTTTAATAGTTATGCATGTAAACTCAAAGCGTATGGGGTTGCCATACTAACCTTTAGGTTCGATTCGCCCCCACCAATAACTGTATATCGGATGCAATAAGGAATGACCGACGAATCCCCTTCAGGATACTATGAGTTCCTTGACGTGTATTGCACAACCACACCAAGCGTATCTCCTAACAGTATTTTACAGATTTATGGTTCCAGCAATTCACTCATGCATTAGAGAATTGATGGATGATTTAGAGTAAGAGAATGAGGGAGAATTATGTTGTTAATGCAACAAAATTCTGTCCAAAGTTGTGTGTTATAGTTCTTTCTCTGTCAAACTAATGCCCAAATGCCAAGCATTTATAATGCATTATATAACCCTTCATATGAGAGAAAACACCCTTTGATTTGAAACAATGTTATGGTTCATTAAACATCCCTTTCTCAAAGGTTATAATCATATACACTTGAATCAATGCAAAGGTTCATTAAGCACCCATTTGCCAAAGGTTATAATCATATACATTTGAATCAATGCAAATGTTCATTAAGCATCCCTTTGCCAAAGGTTCCAATGTATATGAATGATTCCCATGAAGAGTTACAACTTTTGGTTCTAGAGTGATTCCATTATTTTGGAAATCACCAACAATCCCCCACCATTTTCAAAATACTAAATCACATAAATCCGGAAATTCCATGCCTTCAGATAATGGTATCTCGCGATTTAAACCATTACTTAGTAAGTTAAGTTTTCGCTCATTCCCAAATAGTATGGTAGGCAAGCTTTGAACCAACTATTCATTAGAACAAGTGTGCATAACTTACACATAGAATCTCGGTACCATTGATAAAGAGACTTGTAAGATGACACATTAAGAAGGCCTTGTGTCATATATCCCTTTTCATGAGAATTTAAGAGTCAAACCCTTGAACTCCGTGAAGCGGCCAAACTTCATTCTCACATAGGTAGACTATATCGGAAATGCCCCATAAGTATGCATTCCAGCAAATATATGCTATATGTCCATTAAGAGAAAAATCTCATCCTACACTTTTTCTTCTTATGGTCCAAGTACTTTTACCCCTTGGGATGTTTCTATTGTCAAGTACTTCAATCACTCTAATAGTGTACTTTCACCATTGAACCCAAGACTTGATGCTACTCAAGTGTGGGTTGAGTTTCCACCATTGGTGATCAATTAGATTTGGGTTTGTACCACATCCCTAATAATGTCTTCAATGTATTCAACATCATTTCCAAAGACATCATTCCTTGTCAATCATTTCGTCAAATAATTGCAAGATTTTCTTTTAACTTTTATAAACTTTGAATATTCAATTCTTCACATAGATTTTTAATTCTCATAGCTATGTCTATGGATCAACTTATATACTCTTGATAGTATTTACCAACTATCATCAAACCATGACACTTTTGTCAATTGAGTATATTGTAATAATACACAAACTTTTATGTCATTACACCTTTGCTATAAAAATATTTAACATGCATTTCAATTCCAACTTCAACTTTTCTTTTATATCTAGCCAAGATATATCATACATTGAATGCATTAAACATACATAGCAAAATAAAACTTGATCATAAAAGAATGTCATAACCAAGCTTCA
The DNA here is from genome assembly GCF_051527215.1 of Medicago sativa. Lineage (NCBI taxonomy): Eukaryota > Viridiplantae > Streptophyta > Magnoliopsida > Fabales > Fabaceae > Medicago > Medicago sativa. Next base: position 29,237,540 of record NC_140755.1, on the reverse strand, counting down.
TAAGATGGGATTAAACATGCAAGTTATATACTCCACATAAAATTAAATATAACACAAACATTTTGATTTTAGTTATCATATAACTAATACATATATCATAAATTCATTGTGTTAAATTCAAGTTTATGTTTAAATATGTTCAATACTAAATTTCAATAAATAATGACATAGAAGAATAAACAATGAACCAAAATCATTAATATTTTCTATGACTTTCTTCCATGAACATATATCAACTTACAATAATTCAAAACATACCCAAATTATTTTAATATCATGATAAACAAGAAATTAACCATTACTTTTCATATTATCATGTACATATAATATCAACACAATATTAATGATAATAATTTCTTAAACAAAGTAAATAATATCATTAAAGCAACCACTTGATATTTTGACAATTTATCTACACTACTTTCATAAATAAAATAGTGTTTAAACATTCTTAACATATTACTATACTCATCAAAATTCATATACTTGAACAATTTCTAAATCATGTATATATATTGCACCACATGTTAAATCTAACATATTCATATTTACTTAGATACTATACACATGCATTTAGAACACTAAATATTTCATAATAGATAATCACTTATATGCACAATATCTCATGTTCAAATTCACATCAAACAGATTTCAAACGATAAATTTCATACATATCAAAATTTATCATGCATATATTATCTACAACCACATGTAAATTTAACATAAACACATCACATATAAAATATTTATCCATAAATTTCCACGACATATATTCATAAATAGAATTTGTTTACCGTTCACCGTAGTCATGGATTAAAATGTAAGCTTTCATCTCTCCCAAAAATTGCAGCCTTTAATCACAAGTAAATCATAAATCGAACCTAAAGATGGTTGGATCTTGTGTTGGGGGTCTGCTGCAATAACTTGACCAAGAAGATGATGAAGATGAATACGATGAAGTGTGCACATAAATTCCAAAGATTGTTGTATATCTTGATTGTTGGGAAGAGGCTGCTGCACTTGAAACCTGAAAAGTTTAATAGTTATGAATGTAAACTCAAAGCGTATGGGGTTGCCATACTAACCTTTAGGTTCAATTCGCCCCCACCAATAACTGTATATTGGATGCAATAAGGAATGACCGGCGAATCCCCTTCAGGATACTATGAGTTCCTTGACGTGTATTGCACAACCACACCAAGCGTATCTCCTAACAGTATTTTACAGATTTATGGTTCCAGCAATTCACTCATGCATTAGAGAATTGATGGATGATTTAGAGTAAGAGAATGAGGGAGAATTATGTTGTTAATGCAACAAAATTCTGTCCAAAGTTGTGTGTTATAGTTCTTTCTCTGTCAAACTAATGCCCAAATGCCAAGCATTTATAATGCATTATATAACCCTTCATATGAGAGAAAACACCCCTTTGATTTGAAACAATGTTATGGTTCATTAAACATCCCTTTCTCAAAGGTTATAATCATATACACTTGAATCAATGCAAAGGTTCATTAAGCACCCATTTGCCAAAGGTTATAATCATATACATTTGAATCAATGCAAATGTTCATTAAGCATCCCTTTGCCAAAGGTTCCAATGTATATGAATGATTCCCATGAAGAGTTACAACTTTTGGTTCTAGAGTGATTCCATTATTTTGGAAATCACCAACAATCCCCCACCATTTTCAAAATACTAAATCACATAAATCCGGAAATTCCATGCCTTCAGATAATGGTATCTCGCGATTTAAACCATTACTTAGTAAGTTAAGTTTTCGCTCATTCCCAAATAGTATGGTAGGCAAGCTTTGAACCAACTATTCATTAGAACAAGTGTGCATAACTTACACATAGAATCTCGGTACCATTGATAAAGAGACTTGTAAGATGACACATTAAGAAGGCCTTGTGTCATATATCCCTTTTCATGAGAATTTAAGAGTCAAACCCTTGAACTCCGTGAAGCGGCCAAACTTCATTCTCACATAGGTAGACTATATCGGAAATGCCCCATAAGTATGCATTCCAGCAAATATATGCTATATGTCCATTAAGAGAAAAATCTCATCCTACACTTTTTCTTCTTATGGTCCAAGTACTTTTACCCCTTGGGATGTTTCTATTGTCAAGTACTTCAATCACTCTAATAGTGTACTTTCACCATTGAACCCAAGACTTGATGCTACTCAAGTGTGGGTTGAGTTTCCACCATTGGTGATCAATTAGATTTGGGTTTGTACCACATCCCTAATAATGTCTTCAATGTATTCAACATCATTTCCAAAGACATCATTCCTTGTCAATCATTTCGTCAAATAATTGCAAGATTTTCTTTTAACTTTTATAAACTTTGAATATTCAATTCTTCACATAGATTTTTAATTCTCATAGCTATGTCTATGGATCAACTTATATACTCTTGATAGTATTTACCAACTATCATCAAACCATGACACTTTTGTCAATTGAGTATATTGTAATAATACACAAACTTTTATGTCATTACACCTTTGCTATAAAAATATTTAACATGCATTTCAATTCCAACTTCAACTTTTCTTTTATATCTAGCCAAGATATATCATACATTGAATGCATTAAACATACATAGCAAAATAAAACTTGATCATAAAAGAATGTCATAACCAAGCTTCATAAGATGGGATTAAACATGCAAGTTATATACTCCACATAAAATTAAATATAACACAAACATTTTGATTTTAGTTATCATATAACTAATACATATATCATAAATTCATTGTGTTAAATTCAAGTTTATGTTTAAATATGTTCAATACTAAATTTCAATAAATAATGACATAGAAGAATAAACAATGAACCAAAATCATTAATATTTTCTATGACTTTCTTCCATGAACATATATCAACTTACAATAATTCAAAACATACCCAAATTATTTTAATATCATGATAAACAAGAAATTAACCATTACTTTTCATATTATCATGTACATATAATATCAACACAATATTAATGATAATAATTTCTTACACAAAGTAAATAATATCATTAAAGCAACCACTTGATATTTTGACAATTTATCTACACTACTTTCATAAATAAAATAGTGTTTAAACATTCTTAACATATTACTATACTCATCAAAATTCATATACTTGAACAATTTCTAAATCATGTATATATATTGCACCACATGTTAAATCTAACATATTCATATTTACTTAGATACTATACACATGCATTTAGAACACTAAATATTTCATAATAGATAATCACTTATATGCACAATATCTCATGTTCAAATTCACATCAAACAGATTTCAAACGATAAATTTCATACATATCAAAATTTATCATGCATATATTATCTACAACCACATGTAAATTTAACATAAACACATCACATATAAAATATTTATCCATAAATTTCCACGACATATATTCATAAATAGAATTTGTTTACCGTTCACCGTAGTCATGGATTAAAATGTAAGCTTTCATCTCTCCCAAAAATTGCAGCCTTTAATCACAAGTAAATCATAAATCGAACCTAAAGATGGTTGGATCTTGTGTTGGGGGTCTGCTGCAATAACTTGACCAAGAAGATGATGAAGATGAATACGATGAAGTGTGCACATAAATTCCAAAGATTGTTGTATATCTTGATTGTTGGGAAGAGGCTGCTGCACTTGAAACCTGAAAAGTTTAATAGTTATGAATGTAAACTCAAAGCGTATGGGGTTGCCATACTAACCTTTAGGTTCAATTCGCCCCCACCAATAACTGTATATTGGATGCAATAAGGAATGACCGGCGAATCCCCTTCAAGATACTATGAGTTCCTTGACGTGTATTGCACAACCACACCAAGCGTATCTCCTAACAGTATTTTACAGATTTATGGTTCCAGCAATTCACTCATGCATTAGAGAATTGATGGATGATTTAGAGTAAGAGAATGAGGGAGAATTATGTTGTTAATGCAACAAAATTCTGTCCAAAGTTGTGTGTTATAGTTCTTTCTCTGTCAAACTAATGCCCAAATGCCAAGCATTTATAATGCATTATATAACCCTTCATATGAGAGAAAACACCCCTTTGATTTGAAACAATGTTATGGTTCATTAAACATCCCTTTCTCAAAGGTTATAATCATATACACTTGAATCAATGCAAAGGTTCATTAAGCACCCATTTGCCAAAGGTTATAATCATATACATTTGAATCAATGCAAATGTTCATTAAGCATCCCTTTGCCAAAGGTTCCAATGTATATGAATGATTCCCATGAAGAGTTACAACTTTTGGTTCTAGAGTGATTCCATTATTTTGGAAATCACCAACAATCCCCCACCATTTTCAAAATACTAAATCACATAAATCCGGAAATTCCATGCCTTCAGATAATGGTATCTCGCGATTTAAACCATTACTTAGTAAGTTAAGTTTTCGCTCATTCCCAAATAGTATGGTAGGCAAGCTTTGAACCAACTATTCATTAGAACAAGTGTGCATAACTTACACATAGAATCTCGGTACCATTGATAAAGAGACTTGTAAGATGACACATTAAGAAGGCCTTGTGTCATATATCCCTTTTCATGAGAATTTAAGAGTCAAACCCTTGAACTCCGTGAAGCGGCCAAACTTCATTCTCACATAGGTAGACTATATCGGAAATGCCCCATAAGTATGCATTCCAGCAAATATATGCTATATGTCCATTAAGAGAAAAATCTCATCCTACACTTTTTCTTCTTATGGTCCAAGTACTTTTACCCCTTGGGATGTTTCTATTGTCAAGTACTTCAATCACTCTAATAGTGTACTTTCACCATTGAACCCAAGACTTGATGCTACTCAAGTGTGGGTTGAGTTTCCACCATTGGTGATCAATTAGATTTGGGTTTGTACCACATCCCTAATAATGTCTTCAATGTATTCAACATCATTTCCAAAGACATCATTCCTTGTCAATCATTTCGTCAAATAATTGCAAGATTTTCTTTTAACTTTTATAAACTTTGAATATTCAATTCTTCACATAGATTTTTAATTCTCATAGCTATGTCTATGGATCAACTTATATACTCTTGATAGTATTTACCAACTATCATCAAACCATGACACTTTTGTCAATTGAGTATATTGTAATAATACACAAACTTTTATGTCATTACACCTTTGCTATAAAAATATTTAACATGCATTTCAATTCCAACTTCAACTTTTCTTTTATATCTAGCCAAGATATATCATACATTGAATGCATTAAACATACATAGCAAAATAAAACTTGATCATAAAAGAATGTCATAACCAAGCTTCATAAGATGGGATTAAACATGCAAGTTATATACTCCACATAAAATTAAATATAACACAAACATTTTGATTTTAGTTATCATATAACTAATACATATATCATAAATTCATTGTGTTAAATTCAAGTTTATGTTTAAATATGTTCAATACTAAATTTCAATAAATAATGACATAGAAGAATAAACAATGAACCAAAATCATTAATATTTTCTATGACTTTCTTCCATGAACATATATCAACTTACAATAATTCAAAACATACCCAAATTATTTTAATATCATGATAAACAAGAAATTAACCATTACTTTTCATATTATCATGTACATATAATATCAACACAATATTAATGATAATAATTTCTTACACAAAGTAAATAATATCATTAAAGCAACCACTTGATATTTTGACAATTTATCTACACTACTTTCATAAATAAAATAGTGTTTAAACATTCTTAACATATTACTATACTCATCAAAATTCATATACTTGAACAATTTCTAAATCATGTATATATATTGCACCACATGTTAAATCTAACATATTCATATTTACTTAGATACTATACACATGCATTTAGAACACTAAATATTTCATAATAGATAATCACTTATATGCACAATATCTCATGTTCAAATTCACATCAAACAGATTTCAAACGATAAATTTCATACATATCAAAATTTATCATGCATATATTATCTACAACCACATGTAAATTTAACATAAACACATCACATATAAAATATTTATCCATAAATTTCCACGACATATATTCATAAATAGAATTTGTTTACCGTTCACCGTAGTCATGGATTAAAATGTAAGCTTTCATCTCTCCCAAAAATTGCAGCCTTTAATCACAAGTAAATCATAAATCGAACCTAAAGATGGTTGGATCTTGTGTTGGGGGTCTGCTGCAATAACTTGACCAAGAAGATGATGAAGATGAATACGATGAAGTGTGCACATAAATTCCAAAGATTGTTGTATATCTTGATTGTTGGGAAGAGGCTGCTGCACTTGAAACCTGAAAAGTTTAATAGTTATGAATGTAAACTCAAAGCGTATGGGGTTGCCATACTAACCTTTAGGTTCAATTCGCCCCCACCAATAACTGTATATTGGATGCAATAAGGAATGACCGGCGAATCCCCTTCAAGATACTATGAGTTCCTTGACGTGTATTGCACAACCACACCAAGCGTATCTCCTAACAGTATTTTACAGATTTATGGTTCCAGCAATTCACTCATGCATTAGAGAATTGATGGATGATTTAGAGTAAGAGAATGAGGGAGAATTATGTTGTTAATGCAACAAAATTCTGTCCAAAGTTGTGTGTTATAGTTCTTTCTCTGTCAAACTAATGCCCAAATGCCAAGCATTTATAATGCATTATATAACCCTTCATATGAGAGAAAACACCCCTTTGATTTGAAACAATGTTATGGTTCATTAAACATCCCTTTCTCAAAGGTTATAATCATATACACTTGAATCAATGCAAAGGTTCATTAAGCACCCATTTGCCAAAGGTTATAATCATATACATTTGAATCAATGCAAATGTTCATTAAGCATCCCTTTGCCAAAGGTTCCAATGTATATGAATGATTCCCATGAAGAGTTACAACTTTTGGTTCTAGAGTGATTCCATTATTTTGGAAATCACCAACAATCCCCCACCATTTTCAAAATACTAAATCACATAAATCCGGAAATTCCATGCCTTCAGATAATGGTATCTCGCGATTTAAACCATTACTTAGTAAGTTAAGTTTTCGCTCATTCCCAAATAGTATGGTAGGCAAGCTTTGAACCAACTATTCATTAGAACAAGTGTGCATAACTTACACATAGAATCTCGGTACCATTGATAAAGAGACTTGTAAGATGACACATTAAGAAGGCCTTGTGTCATATATCCCTTTTCATGAGAATTTAAGAGTCAAACCCTTGAACTCCGTGAAGCGGCCAAACTTCATTCTCACATAGGTAGACTATATCGGAAATGCCCCATAAGTATGCATTCCAGCAAATATATGCTATATGTCCATTAAGAGAAAAATCTCATCCTACACTTTTTCTTCTTATGGTCCAAGTACTTTTACCCCTTGGGATGTTTCTATTGTCAAGTACTTCAATCACTCTAATAGTGTACTTTCACCATTGAACCCAAGACTTGATGCTACTCAAGTGTGGGTTGAGTTTCCACCATTGGTGATCAATTAGATTTGGGTTTGTACCACATCCCTAATAATGTCTTCAATGTATTCAACATCATTTCCAAAGACATCATTCCTTGTCAATCATTTCGTCAAATAATTGCAAGATTTTCTTTTAACTTTTATAAACTTTGAATATTCAATTCTTCACATAGATTTTTAATTCTCATAGCTATGTCTATGGATCAACTTATATACTCTTGATAGTATTTACCAACTATCATCAAACCATGACACTTTTGTCAATTGAGTATATTGTAATAATACACAAACTTTTATGTCATTACACCTTTGCTATAAAAATATTTAACATGCATTTCAATTCCAACTTCAACTTTTCTTTTATATCTAGCCAAGATATATCATACATTGAATGCATTAAACATACATAGCAAAATAAAACTTGATCATAAAAGAATGTCATAACCAAGCTTCATAAGATGGGATTAAACATGCAAGTTATATACTCCACATAAAATTAAATATAACACAAACATTTTGATTTTAGTTATCATATAACTAATACATATATCATAAATTCATTGTGTTAAATTCAAGTTTATGTTTAAATATGTTCAATACTAAATTTCAATAAATAATGACATAGAAGAATAAACAATGAACCAAAATCATTAATATTTTCTATGACTTTCTTCCATGAACATATATCAACTTACAATAATTCAAAACATACCCAAATTATTTTAATATCATGATAAACAAGAAATTAACCATTACTTTTCATATTATCATGTACATATAATATCAACACAATATTAATGATAATAATTTCTTAAACAAAGTAAATAATATCATTAAAGCAACCACTTGATATTTTGACAATTTATCTACACTACTTTCATAAATAAAATAGTGTTTAAACATTCTTAACATATTACTATACTCATCAAAATTCATATACTTGAACAATTTCTAAATCATGTATATATATTGCACCACATGTTAAATCTAACATATTCATATTTACTTAGATACTATACACATGCATTTAGAACACTAAATATTTCATAATAGATAATCACTTATATGCACAATATCTCATGTTCAAATTCACATCAAACAGATTTCAAACGATAAATTTCATACATATCAAAATTTATCATGCATATATTATCTACAACCACATGTAAATTTAACATAAACACATCACATATAAAATATTTATCCATAAATTTCCACGACATATATTCATAAATAGAATTTGTTTACCGTTCACCGTAGTCATGGATTAAAATGTAAGCTTTCATCTCTCCCAAAAATTGCAGCCTTTAATCACAAGTAAATCATAAATCGAACCTAAAGATGGTTGGATCTTGTGTTGGGGGTCTGCTGCAATAACTTGACCAAGAAGATGATGAAGATGAATACGATGAAGTGTGCACATAAATTCCAAAGATTGTTGTATATCTTGATTGTTGGGAAGAGGCTGCTGCACTTGAAACCTGAAAAGTTTAATAGTTATGAATGTAAACTCAAAGCGTATGGGGTTGCCATACTAACCTTTAGGTTCAATTCGCCCCCACCAATAACTGTATATTGGATGCAATAAGGAATGACCGGCGAATCCCCTTCAGGATACTATGAGTTCCTTGACGTGTATTGCACAACCACACCAAGCGTATCTCCTAACAGTATTTTACAGATTTATGGTTCCAGCAATTCACTCATGCATTAGAGAATTGATGGATGATTTAGAGTAAGAGAATGAGGGAGAATTATGTTGTTAATGCAACAAAATTCTGTCCAAAGTTGTGTGTTATAGTTCTTTCTCTGTCAAACTAATGCCCAAATGCCAAGCATTTATAATGCATTATATAACCCTTCATATGAGAGAAAACACCCCTTTGATTTGAAACAATGTTATGGTTCATTAAACATCCCTTTCTCAAAGGTTATAATCATATACACTTGAATCAATGCAAAGGTTCATTAAGCACCCATTTGCCAAAGGTTATAATCATATACATTTGAATCAATGCAAATGTTCATTAAGCATCCCTTTGCCAAAGGTTCCAATGTATATGAATGATTCCCATGAAGAGTTACAACTTTTGGTTCTAGAGTGATTCCATTATTTTGGAAATCACCAACAATCCCCCACCATTTTCAAAATACTAAATCACATAAATCCGGAAATTCCATGCCTTCAGATAATGGTATCTCGCGATTTAAACCATTACTTAGTAAGTTAAGTTTTCGCTCATTCCCAAATAGTATGGTAGGCAAGCTTTGAACCAACTATTCATTAGAACAAGTGTGCATAACTTACACATAGAATCTCGGTACCATTGATAAAGAGACTTGTAAGATGACACATTAAGAAGGCCTTGTGTCATATATCCCTTTTCATGAGAATTTAAGAGTCAAACCCTTGAACTCCGTGAAGCGGCCAAACTTCATTCTCACATAGGTAGACTATATCGGAAATGCCCCATAAGTATGCATTCCAGCAAATATATGCTATATGTCCATTAAGAGAAAAATCTCATCCTACACTTTTTCTTCTTATGGTCCAAGTACTTTTACCCCTTGGGATGTTTCTATTGTCAAGTACTTCAATCACTCTAATAGTGTACTTTCACCATTGAACCCAAGACTTGATGCTACTCAAGTGTGGGTTGAGTTTCCACCATTGGTGATCAATTAGATTTGGGTTTGTACCACATCCCTAATAATGTCTTCAATGTATTCAACATCATTTCCAAAGACATCATTCCTTGTCAATCATTTCGTCAAATAATTGCAAGATTTTCTTTTAACTTTTATAAACTTTGAATATTCAATTCTTCACATAGATTTTTAATTCTCATAGCTATGTCTATGGATCAACTTATATACTCTTGATAGTATTTACCAACTATCATCAAACCATGACACTTTTGTTAATTGAGTATATTGTAATAATACACAAACTTTTATGTCATTACACCTTTGCTATAAAAATATTTAACATGCATTTCAATTCCAACTTCAACTTTTCTTTTATATCTAGCCAAGATATATCATACATTGAATGCATTAAACATACATAGCAAAATAAAACTTGATCATAAAAGAATGTCATAACCAAGCTTCATAAGATGGGATTAAACATGCAAGTTATATACTCCACATAAAATTAAATATAACACAAACATTTTGATTTTAGTTATCATATAACTAATACATATATCATAAATTCATTGTGTTAAATTCAAGTTTATGTTTAAATATGTTCAATACTAAATTTCAATAAATAATGACATAGAAGAATAAACAATGAACCAAAATCATTAATATTTTCTATGACTTTCTTCCATGAACATATATCAACTTACAATAATTCAAAACATACCCAAATTATTTTAATATCATGATAAACAAGAAATTAACCATTACTTTTCATATTATCATGTACATATAATATCAACACAATATTAATGATAATAATTTCTTACACAAAGTAAATAATATCATTAAAGCAACCACTTGATATTTTGACAATTTATCTACACTACTTTCATAAATAAAATAGTGTTTAAACATTCTTAACATATTACTATACTCATCAAAATTCATATACTTGAACAATTTCTAAATCATGTATATATATTGCACCACATGTTAAATCTAACATATTCATATTTACTTAGATACTATACACATGCATTTAGAACACTAAATATTTCATAATAGATAATCACTTATATGCACAATATCTCATGTTCAAATTCACATCAAACAGATTTCAAACGATAAATTTCATACATATCAAAATTTATCATGCATATATTATCTACAACCACATGTAAATTTAACATAAACACATCACATATAAAATATTTATCCATAAATTTCCACGACATATATTCATAAATAGAATTTGTTTACCGTTCACCGTAGTCATGGATTAAAATGTAAGCTTTCATCTCTCCCAAAAATTGCAGCCTTTAATCACAAGTAAATCATAAATCGAACCTAAAGATGGTTGGATCTTGTGTTGGGGGTCTGCTGCAATAACTTGACCAAGAAGATGATGAAGATGAATACGATGAAGTGTGCACATAAATTCCAAAGATTGTTGTATATCTTGATTGTTGGGAAGAGGCTGCTGCACTTGAAACCTGAAAAGTTTAATAGTTATGAATGTAAACTCAAAGCGTATGGGGTTGCCATACTAACCTTTAGGTTCAATTCGCCCCCACCAATAACTGTATATTGGATGCAATAAGGAATGACCGGCGAATCCCCTTCAGGATACTATGAGTTCCTTGACGTGTATTGCACAACCACACCAAGCGTATCTCCTAACAGTATTTTACAGATTTATGGTTCCAGCAATTCACTCATGCATTAGAGAATTGATGGATGATTTAGAGTAAGAGAATGAGGGAGAATTATGTTGTTAATGCAACAAAATTCTGTCCAAAGTTGTGTGTTATAGTTCTTTCTCTGTCAAACTAATGCCCAAATGCCAAGCATTTATAATGCATTATATAACCCTTCATATGAGAGAAAACACCCCTTTGATTTGAAACAATGTTATGGTTCATTAAACATCCCTTTCTCAAAGGTTATAATCATATACACTTGAATCAATGCAAAGGTTCATTAAGCACCCATTTGCCAAAGGTTATAATCATATACATTTGAATCAATGCAAATGTTCATTAAGCATCCCTTTGCCAAAGGTTCCAATGTATATGAATGATTCCCATGAAGAGTTACAACTTTTGGTTCTAGAGTGATTCCATTATTTTGGAAATCACCAACAATCCCCCACCATTTTCAAAATACTAAATCACATAAATCCGGAAATTCCATGCCTTCAGATAATGGTATCTCGCGATTTAAACCATTACTTAGTAAGTTAAGTTTTCGCTCATTCCCAAATAGTATGGTAGGCAAGCTTTGAACCAACTATTCATTAGAACAAGTGTGCATAACTTACACATAGAATCTCGGTACCATTGATAAAGAGACTTGTAAGATGACACATTAAGAAGGCCTTGTGTCATATATCCCTTTTCATGAGAATTTAAGAGTCAAACCCTTGAACTCCGTGAAGCGGCCAAACTTCATTCTCACATAGGTAGACTATATCGGAAATGCCCCATAAGTATGCATTCCAGCAAATATATGCTATATGTCCATTAAGAGAAAAATCTCATCCTACACTTTTTCTTCTTATGGTCCAAGTACTTTTACCCCTTGGGATGTTTCTATTGTCAAGTACTTCAATCACTCTAATAGTGTACTTTCACCATTGAACCCAAGACTTGATGCTACTCAAGTGTGGGTTGAGTTTCCACCATTGGTGATCAATTAGATTTGGGTTTGTACCACATCCCTAATAATGTCTTCAATGTATTCAACATCATTTCCAAAGACATCATTCCTTGTCAATCATTTCGTCAAATAATTGCAAGATTTTCTTTTAACTTTTATAAACTTTGAATATTCAATTCTTCACATAGATTTTTAATTCTCATAGCTATGTCTATGGATCAACTTATATACTCTTGATAGTATTTACCAACTATCATCAAACCATGACACTTTTGTCAATTGAGTATATTGTAATAATACACAAACTTTTATGTCATTACACCTTTGCTATAAAAATATTTAACATGCATTTCAATTCCAACTTCAACTTTTCTTTTATATCTAGCCAAGATATATCATACATTGAATGCATTAAACATACATAGCAAAATAAAACTTGATCATAAAAGAATGTCATAACCAAGCTTCATAAGATGGGATTAAACATGCAAGTTATATACTCCACATAAAATTAAATATAACACAAACATTTTGATTTTAGTTATCATATAACTAATACATATATCATAAATTCATTGTGTTAAATTCAAGTTTATGTTTAAATATGTTCAATACTAAATTTCAATAAATAATGACATAGAAGAATAAACAATGAACCAAAATCATTAATATTTTCTATGACTTTCTTCCATGAACATATATCAACTTACAATAATTCAAAACATACCCAAATTATTTTAATATCATGATAAACAAGAAATTAACCATTACTTTTCATATTATCATGTACATATAATATCAACACAATATTAATGATAATAATTTCTTAAACAAAGTAAATAATATCATTAAAGCAACCACTTGATATTTTGACAATTTATCTACACTACTTTCATAAATAAAATAGTGTTTAAACATTCTTAACATATTACTATACTCATCAAAATTCATATACTTGAACAATTTCTAAATCATGTATATATATTGCACCACATGTTAAATCTAACATATTCATATTTACTTAGATACTATACACATGCATTTAGAACACTAAATATTTCATAATAGATAATCACTTATATGCACAATATCTCATGTTCAAATTCACATCAAACAGATTTCAAACGATAAATTTCATACATATCAAAATTTATCATGCATATATTATCTACAACCACATGTAAATTTAACATAAACACATCACATATAAAATATTTATCCATAAATTTCCACGACATATATTCATAAATAGAATTTGTTTACCGTTCACCGTAGTCATGGATTAAAATGTAAGCTTTCATCTCTCCCAAAAATTGCAGCCTTTAATCACAAGTAAATCATAAATCGAACCTAAAGATGGTTGGATCTTGTGTTGGGGGTCTGCTGCAATAACTTGACCAAGAAGATGATGAAGATGAATACGATGAAGTGTGCACATAAATTCCAAAGATTGTTGTATATCTTGATTGTTGGGAAGAGGCTGCTGCACTTGAAACCTGAAAAGTTTAATAGTTATGAATGTAAACTCAAAGCGTATGGGGTTGCCATACTAACCTTTAGGTTCAATTCGCCCCCACCAATAACTGTATATTGGATGCAATAAGGAATGACCGGCGAATCCCCTTCAGGATACTATGAGTTCCTTGACGTGTATTGCACAACCACACCAAGCGTATCTCCTAACAGTATTTTACAGATTTATGGTTCCAGCAATTCACTCATGCATTAGAGAATTGATGGATGATTTAGAGTAAGAGAATGAGGGAGAATTATGTTGTTAATGCAACAAAATTCTGTCCAAAGTTGTGTGTTATAGTTCTTTCTCTGTCAAACTAATGCCCAAATGCCAAGCATTTATAATGCATTATATAACCCTTCATATGAGAGAAAACACCCCTTTGATTTGAAACAATGTTATGGTTCATTAAACATCCCTTTCTCAAAGGTTATAATCATATACACTTGAATCAATGCAAAGGTTCATTAAGCACCCATTTGCCAAAGGTTATAATCATATACATTTGAATCAATGCAAATGTTCATTAAGCATCCCTTTGCCAAAGGTTCCAATGTATATGAATGATTCCCATGAAGAGTTACAACTTTTGGTTCTAGAGTGATTCCATTATTTTGGAAATCACCAACAATCCCCCACCATTTTCAAAATACTAAATCACATAAATCCGAAAATTCCATGCCTTCAGATAATGGTATCTCGCGATTTAAACCATTACTTAGTAAGTTAAGTTTTCGCTCATTCCCAAATAGTATGGTAGGCAAGCTTTGAACCAACTATTCATTAGAACAAGTGTGCATAACTTACACATAGAATCTCGGTACCATTGATAAAGAGACTTGTAAGATGACACATTAAGAAGGCCTTGTGTCATATATCCCTTTTCATGAGAATTTAAGAGTCAAACCCTTGAACTCCGTGAAGCGGCCAAACTTCATTCTCACATAGGTAGACTATATCGGAAATGCCCCATAAGTATGCATTCCAGCAAATATATGCTATATGTCCATTAAGAGAAAAATCTCATCCTACACTTTTTCTTCTTATGGTCCAAGTACTTTTACCCCTTGGGATGTTTCTATTGTCAAGTACTTCAATCACTCTAATAGTGTACTTTCACCATTGAACCCAAGACTTGATGCTACTCAAGTGTGGGTTGAGTTTCCACCATTGGTGATCAATTAGATTTGGGTTTGTACCACATCCCTAATAATGTCTTCAATGTATTCAACATCATTTCCAAAGACATCATTCCTTGTCAATCATTTCGTCAAATAATTGCAAGATTTTCTTTTAACTTTTATAAACTTTGAATATTCAATTCTTCACATAGATTTTTAATTCTCATAGCTATGTCTATGGATCAACTTATATACTCTTGATAGTATTTACCAACTATCATCAAACCATGACACTTTTGTCAATTGAGTATATTGTAATAATACACAAACTTTTATGTCATTACACCTTTGCTATAAAAATATTTAACATGCATTTCAATTCCAACTTCAACTTTTCTTTTATATCTAGCCAAGATATATCATACATTGAATGCATTAAACATACATAGCAAAATAAAACTTGATCATAAAAGAATGTCATAACCAAGCTTCATAAGATGGGATTAAACATGCAAGTTATATACTCCACATAAAATTAAATATAACACAAACATTTTGATTTTAGTTATCATATAACTAATACATATATCATAAATTCATTGTGTTAAATTCAAGTTTATGTTTAAATATGTTCAATACTAAATTTCAATAAATAATGACATAGAAGAATAAACAATGAACCAAAATCATTAATATTTTCTATGACTTTCTTCCATGAACATATATCAACTTACAATAATTCAAAACATACCCAAATTATTTTAATATCATGATAAACAAGAAATTAACCATTACTTTTCATATTATCATGTACATATAATATCAACACAATATTAATGATAATAATTTCTTAAACAAAGTAAATAATATCATTAAAGCAACCACTTGATATTTTGACAATTTATCTACACTACTTTCATAAATAAAATAGTGTTTAAACATTCTTAACATATTACTATACTCATCAAAATTCATATACTTGAACAATTTCTAAATCATGTATATATATTGCACCACATGTTAAATCTAACATATTCATATTTACTTAGATACTATACACATGCATTTAGAACACTAAATATTTCATAATAGATAATCACTTATATGCACAATATCTCATGTTCAAATTCACATCAAACAGATTTCAAACGATAAATTTCATACATATCAAAATTTATCATGCATATATTATCTACAACCACATGTAAATTTAACATAAACACATCACATATAAAATATTTATCCATAAATTTCCACGACATATATTCATAAATAGAATTTGTTTACCGTTCACCGTAGTCATGGATTAAAATGTAAGCTTTCATCTCTCCCAAAAATTGCAGCCTTTAATCACAAGTAAATCATAAATCGAACCTAAAGATGGTTGGATCTTGTGTTGGGGGTCTGCTGCAATAACTTGACCAAGAAGATGATGAAGATGAATACGATGAAGTGTGCACATAAATTCCAAAGATTGTTGTATATCTTGATTGTTGGGAAGAGGCTGCTGCACTTGAAACCTGAAAAGTTTAATAGTTATGAATGTAAACTCAAAGCGTATGGGGTTGCCATACTAACCTTTAGGTTCAATTCGCCCCCACCAATAACTGTATATTGGATGCAATAAGGAATGACCGGCGAATCCCCTTCAGGATACTATGAGTTCCTTGACGTGTATTGCACAACCACACCAAGCGTATCTCCTAACAGTATTTTACAGATTTATGGTTCCAGCAATTCACTCATGCATTAGAGAATTGATGGATGATTTAGAGTAAGAGAATGAGGGAGAATTATGTTGTTAATGCAACAAAATTCTGTCCAAAGTTGTGTGTTATAGTTCTTTCTCTGTCAAACTAATGCCCAAATGCCAAGCATTTATAATGCATTATATAACCCTTCATATGAGAGAAAACACCCCTTTGATTTGAAACAATGTTATGGTTCATTAAACATCCCTTTCTCAAAGGTTATAATCATATACACTTGAATCAATGCAAAGGTTCATTAAGCACCCATTTGCCAAAGGTTATAATCATATACATTTGAATCAATGCAAATGTTCATTAAGCATCCCTTTGCCAAAGGTTCCAATGTATATGAATGATTCCCATGAAGAGTTACAACTTTTGGTTCTAGAGTGATTCCATTATTTTGGAAATCACCAACAATCCCCCACCATTTTCAAAATACTAAATCACATAAATCCGAAAATTCCATGCCTTCAGATAATGGTATCTCGCGATTTAAACCATTACTTAGTAAGTTAAGTTTTCGCTCATTCCCAAATAGTATGGTAGGCAAGCTTTGAACCAACTATTCATTAGAACAAGTGTGCATAACTTACACATAGAATCTCGGTACCATTGATAAAGAGACTTGTAAGATGACACATTAAGAAGGCCTTGTGTCATATATCCCTTTTCATGAGAATTTAAGAGTCAAACCCTTGAACTCCGTGAAGCGGCCAAACTTCATTCTCACATAGGTAGACTATATCGGAAATGCCCCATAAGTATGCATTCCAGCAAATATATGCTATATGTCCATTAAGAGAAAAATCTCATCCTACACTTTTTCTTCTTATGGTCCAAGTACTTTTACCCCTTGGGATGTTTCTATTGTCAAGTACTTCAATCACTCTAATAGTGTACTTTCACCATTGAACCCAAGACTTGATGCTACTCAAGTGTGGGTTGAGTTTCCACCATTGGTGATCAATTAGATTTGGGTTTGTACCACATCCCTAATAATGTCTTCAATGTATTCAACATCATTTCCAAAGACATCATTCCTTGTCAATCATTTCGTCAAATAATTGCAAGATTTTCTTTTAACTTTTATAAACTTTGAATATTCAATTCTTCACATAGATTTTTAATTCTCATAGCTATGTCTATGGATCAACTTATATACTCTTGATAGTATTTACCAACTATCATCAAACCATGACACTTTTGTCAATTGAGTATATTGTAATAATACACAAACTTTTATGTCATTACACCTTTGCTATAAAAATATTTAACATGCATTTCAATTCCAACTTCAACTTTTCTTTTATATCTAGCCAAGATATATCATACATTGAATGCATTAAACATACATAGCAAAATAAAACTTGATCATAAAAGAATGTCATAACCAAGCTTCATAAGATGGGATTAAACATGCAAGTTATATACTCCACATAAAATTAAATATAACACAAACATTTTGATTTTAGTTATCATATAACTAATACATATATCATAAATTCATTGTGTTAAATTCAAGTTTATGTTTAAATATGTTCAATACTAAATTTCAATAAATAATGACATAGAAGAATAAACAATGAACCAAAATCATTAATATTTTCTATGACTTTCTTCCATGAACATATATCAACTTACAATAATTCAAAACATACCCAAATTATTTTAATATCATGATAAACAAGAAATTAACCATTACTTTTCATATTATCATGTACATATAATATCAACACAATATTAATGATAATAATTTCTTAAACAAAGTAAATAATATCATTAAAGCAACCACTTGATATTTTGACAATTTATCTACACTACTTTCATAAATAAAATAGTGTTTAAACATTCTTAACATATTACTATACTCATCAAAATTCATATACTTGAACAATTTCTAAATCATGTATATATATTGCACCACATGTTAAATCTAACATATTCATATTTACTTAGATACTATACACATGCATTTAGAACACTAAATATTTCATAATAGATAATCACTTATATGCACAATATCTCATGTTCAAATTCACATCAAACAGATTTCAAACGATAAATTTCATACATATCAAAATTTATCATGCATATATTATCTACAACCACATGTAAATTTAACATAAACACATCACATATAAAATATTTATCCATAAATTTCCACGACATATATTCATAAATAGAATTTGTTTACCGTTCACCGTAGTCATGGATTAAAATGTAAGCTTTCATCTCTCCCAAAAATTGCAGCCTTTAATCACAAGTAAATCATAAATCGAACCTAAAGATGGTTGGATCTTGTGTTGGGGGTCTGCTGCAATAACTTGACCAAGAAGATGATGAAGATGAATACGATGAAGTGTGCACATAAATTCCAAAGATTGTTGTATATCTTGATTGTTGGGAAGAGGCTGCTGCACTTGAAACCTGAAAAGTTTAATAGTTATGAATGTAAACTCAAAGCGTATGGGGTTGCCATACTAACCTTTAGGTTCAATTCGCCCCCACCAATAACTGTATATTGGATGCAATAAGGAATGACCGGCGAATCCCCTTCAGGATACTATGAGTTCCTTGACGTGTATTGCACAACCACACCAAGCGTATCTCCTAACAGTATTTTACAGATTTATGGTTCCAGCAATTCACTCATGCATTAGAGAATTGATGGATGATTTAGAGTAAGAGAATGAGGGAGAATTATGTTGTTAATGCAACAAAATTCTGTCCAAAGTTGTGTGTTATAGTTCTTTCTCTGTCAAACTAATGCCCAAATGCCAAGCATTTATAATGCATTATATAACCCTTCATATGAGAGAAAACACCCCTTTGATTTGAAACAATGTTATGGTTCATTAAACATCCCTTTCTCAAAGGTTATAATCATATACACTTGAATCAATGCAAAGGTTCATTAAGCACCCATTTGCCAAAGGTTATAATCATATACATTTGAATCAATGCAAATGTTCATTAAGCATCCCTTTGCCAAAGGTTCCAATGTATATGAATGATTCCCATGAAGAGTTACAACTTTTGGTTCTAGAGTGATTCCATTATTTTGGAAATCACCAACAATCCCCCACCATTTTCAAAATACTAAATCACATAAATCCGGAAATTCCATGCCTTCAGATAATGGTATCTCGCGATTTAAACCATTACTTAGTAAGTTAAGTTTTCGCTCATTCCCAAATAGTATGGTAGGCAAGCTTTGAACCAACTATTCATTAGAACAAGTGTGCATAACTTACACATAGAATCTCGGTACCATTGATAAAGAGACTTGTAAGATGACACATTAAGAAGGCCTTGTGTCATATATCCCTTTTCATGAGAATTTAAGAGTCAAACCCTTGAACTCCGTGAAGCGGCCAAACTTCATTCTCACATAGGTAGACTATATCGGAAATGCCCCATAAGTATGCATTCCAGCAAATATATGCTATATGTCCATTAAGAGAAAAATCTCATCCTACACTTTTTCTTCTTATGGTCCAAGTACTTTTACCCCTTGGGATGTTTCTATTGTCAAGTACTTCAATCACTCTAATAGTGTACTTTCACCATTGAACCCAAGACTTGATGCTACTCAAGTGTGGGTTGAGTTTCCACCATTGGTGATCAATTAGATTTGGGTTTGTACCACATCCCTAATAATGTCTTCAATGTATTCAACATCATTTCCAAAGACATCATTCCTTGTCAATCATTTCGTCAAATAATTGCAAGATTTTCTTTTAACTTTTATAAACTTTGAATATTCAATTCTTCACATAGATTTTTAATTCTCATAGCTATGTCTATGGATCAACTTATATACTCTTGATAGTATTTACCAACTATCATCAAACCATGACACTTTTGTCAATTGAGTATATTGTAATAATACACAAACTTTTATGTCATTACACCTTTGCTATAAAAATATTTAACATGCATTTCAATTCCAACTTCAACTTTTCTTTTATATCTAGCCAAGATATATCATACATTGAATGCATTAAACATACATAGCAAAATAAAACTTGATCATAAAAGAATGTCATAACCAAGCTTCATAAGATGGGATTAAACATGCAAGTTATATACTCCACATAAAATTAAATATAACACAAACATTTTGATTTTAGTTATCATATAACTAATACATATATCATAAATTCATTGTGTTAAATTCAAGTTTATGTTTAAATATGTTCAATACTAAATTTCAATAAATAATGACATAGAAGAATAAACAATGAACCAAAATCATTAATATTTTCTATGACTTTCTTCCATGAACATATATCAACTTACAATAATTCAAAACATACCCAAATTATTTTAATATCATGATAAACAAGAAATTAACCATTACTTTTCATATTATCATGTACATATAATATCAACACAATATTAATGATAATAATTTCTTAAACAAAGTAAATAATATCATTAAAGCAACCACTTGATATTTTGACAATTTATCTACACTACTTTCATAAATAAAATAGTGTTTAAACATTCTTAACATATTACTATACTCATCAAAATTCATATACTTGAACAATTTCTAAATCATGTATATATATTGCACCACATGTTAAATCTAACATATTCATATTTACTTAGATACTATACACATGCATTTAGAACACTAAATATTTCATAATAGATAATCACTTATATGCACAATATCTCATGTTCAAATTCACATCAAACAGGTTTCAAACGATAAATTTCATACATATCAAAATTTATCATGCATATATTATCTACAACCACATGTAAATTTAACATAAACACATCACATATAAAATATTTATCCATAAATTTCCACGACATATATTCATAAATAGAATTTGTTTACCGTTCACCGTAGTCATGGATTAAAATGTAAGCTTTCATCTCTCCCAAAAATTGCAGCCTTTAATCACAAGTAAATCATAAATCGAACCTAAAGATGGTTGGATCTTGTGTTGGGGGTCTGCTGCAATAACTTGACCAAGAAGATGATGAAGATGAATACGATGAAGTGTGCACATAAATTCCAAAGATTGTTGTATATCTTGATTGTTGGGAAGAGGCTGCTGCACTTGAAACCTGAAAAGTTTAATAGTTATGAATGTAAACTCAAAGCGTATGGGGTTGCCATACTAACCTTTAGGTTCAATTCGCCCCCACCAATAACTGTATATTGGATGCAATAAGGAATGACCGGCGAATCCCCTTCAGGATACTATGAGTTCCTTGACGTGTATTGCACAACCACACCAAGCGTATCTCCTAACAGTATTTTACAGATTTATGGTTCCAGCAATTCACTCATGCATTAGAGAATTGATGGATGATTTAGAGTAAGAGAATGAGGGAGAATTATGTTGTTAATGCAACAAAATTCTGTCCAAAGTTGTGTGTTATAGTTCTTTCTCTGTCAAACTAATGCCCAAATGCCAAGCATTTATAATGCATTATATAACCCTTCATATGAGAGAAAACACCCCTTTGATTTGAAACAATGTTATGGTTCATTAAACATCCCTTTCTCAAAGGTTATAATCATATACACTTGAATCAATGCAAAGGTTCATTAAGCACCCATTTGCCAAAGGTTATAATCATATACATTTGAATCAATGCAAATGTTCATTAAGCATCCCTTTGCCAAAGGTTCCAATGTATATGAATGATTCCCATGAAGAGTTACAACTTTTGGTTCTAGAGTGATTCCATTATTTTGGAAATCACCAACAATCCCCCACCATTTTCAAAATACTAAATCACATAAATCCGGAAATTCCATGCCTTCAGATAATGGTATCTCGCGATTTAAACCATTACTTAGTAAGTTAAGTTTTCGCTCATTCCCAAATAGTATGGTAGGCAAGCTTTGAACCAACTATTCATTAGAACAAGTGTGCATAACTTACACATAGAATCTCGGTACCATTGATAAAGAGACTTGTAAGATGACACATTAAGAAGGCCTTGTGTCATATATCCCTTTTCATGAGAATTTAAGAGTCAAACCCTTGAACTCCGTGAAGCGGCCAAACTTCATTCTCACATAGGTAGACTATATCGGAAATGCCCCATAAGTATGCATTCCAGCAAATATATGCTATATGTCCATTAAGAGAAAAATCTCATCCTACACTTTTTCTTCTTATGGTCCAAGTACTTTTACCCCTTGGGATGTTTCTATTGTCAAGTACTTCAATCACTCTAATAGTGTACTTTCACCATTGAACCCAAGACTTGATGCTACTCAAGTGTGGGTTGAGTTTCCACCATTGGTGATCAATTAGATTTGGGTTTGTACCACATCCCTAATAATGTCTTCAATGTATTCAACATCATTTCCAAAGACATCATTCCTTGTCAATCATTTCGTCAAATAATTGCAAGATTTTCTTTTAACTTTTATAAACTTTGAATATTCAATTCTTCACATAGATTTTTAATTCTCATAGCTATGTCTATGGATCAACTTATATACTCTTGATAGTATTTACCAACTATCATCAAACCATGACACTTTTGTCAATTGAGTATATTGTAATAATACACAAACTTTTATGTCATTACACCTTTGCTATAAAAATATTTAACATGCATTTCAATTCCAACTTCAACTTTTCTTTTATATCTAGCCAAGATATATCATACATTGAATGCATTAAACATACATAGCAAAATAAAACTTGATCATAAAAGAATGTCATAACCAAGCTTCATAAGATGGGATTAAACATGCAAGTTATATACTCCACATAAAATTAAATATAACACAAACATTTTGATTTTAGTTATCATATAACTAATACATATATCATAAATTCATTGTGTTAAATTCAAGTTTATGTTTAAATATGTTCAATACTAAATTTCAATAAATAATGACATAGAAGAATAAACAATGAACCAAAATCATTAATATTTTCTATGACTTTCTTCCATGAACATATATCAACTTACAATAATTCAAAACATACCCAAATTATTTTAATATCATGATAAACAAGAAATTAACCATTACTTTTCATATTATCATGTACATATAATATCAACACAATATTAATGATAATAATTTCTTACACAAAGTAAATAATATCATTAAAGCAACCACTTGATATTTTGACAATTTATCTACACTACTTTCATAAATAAAATAGTGTTTAAACATTCTTAACATATTACTATACTCATCAAAATTCATATACTTGAACAATTTCTAAATCATGTATATATATTGCACCACATGTTAAATCTAACATATTCATATTTACTTAGATACTATACACATGCATTTAGAACACTAAATATTTCATAATAGATAATCACTTATATGCACAATATCTCATGTTCAAATTCACATCAAACAGATTTCAAACGATAAATTTCATACATATCAAAATTTATCATGCATATATTATCTACAACCACATGTAAATTTAACATAAACACATCACATATAAAATATTTATCCATAAATTTCCACGACATATATTCATAAATAGAATTTGTTTACCGTTCACCGTAGTCATGGATTAAAATGTAAGCTTTCATCTCTCCCAAAAATTGCAGCCTTTAATCACAAGTAAATCATAAATCGAACCTAAAGATGGTTGGATCTTGTGTTGGGGGTCTGCTGCAATAACTTGACCAAGAAGATGATGAAGATGAATACGATGAAGTGTGCACATAAATTCCAAAGATTGTTGTATATCTTGATTGTTGGGAAGAGGCTGCTGCACTTGAAACCTGAAAAGTTTAATAGTTATGAATGTAAACTCAAAGCGTATGGGGTTGCCATACTAACCTTTAGGTTCAATTCGCCCCCACCAATAACTGTATATTGGATGCAATAAGGAATG
The DNA here is from genome assembly GCF_051527215.1 of Medicago sativa. Classification (NCBI taxonomy): domain Eukaryota; kingdom Viridiplantae; phylum Streptophyta; class Magnoliopsida; order Fabales; family Fabaceae; genus Medicago; species Medicago sativa. Next base: position 29,212,451 of record NC_140755.1, on the reverse strand, counting down.
ACCGGCGAATCCCCTTCAGGATACTATGAGTTCCTTGACGTGTATTGCACAACCACACCAAGCGTATCTCCTAACAGTATTTTACAGATTTATGGTTCCAGCAATTCACTCATGCATTAGAGAATTGATGGATGATTTAGAGTAAGAGAATGAGGGAGAATTATGTTGTTAATGCAACAAAATTCTGTCCAAAGTTGTGTGTTATAGTTCTTTCTCTGTCAAACTAATGCCCAAATGCCAAGCATTTATAATGCATTATATAACCCTTCATATGAGAGAAAACACCCCTTTGATTTGAAACAATGTTATGGTTCATTAAACATCCCTTTCTCAAAGGTTATAATCATATACACTTGAATCAATGCAAAGGTTCATTAAGCACCCCTTTGCCAAAGGTTATAATCATATACATTTGAATCAATGCAAATGTTCATTAAGCATCCCTTTGCCAAAGGTTCCAATGTATATGAATGATTTCCATGAAGAGTTACAACTTTTGGTTCTAAAGTGATTCCATTATTTTGGAAATCACCAACATAATTGTGATCATTGTTGGTTTGGAGCAGTGGAGTGGATTCTTCAACGCATAACAAACAATGAGTTTCAAGTGTCTCCATTGAAACATGTTCAAATAGTGTTGAATCATTGTGGTTATGATTCTGTTAAGTGATGGTTAACTGAGCAGAGGCTGGTTCATAATGTTCATAATCACGCATGATTCTCATTCTCTCAAATCGCTAGAGTATAGAGTATTAGCGTACATATTTTATCGACATTCAGCGATTACAGAGGAATGGTAACAATAACCTTGTTTTGATGCTATCTTTGTAATACACTATTGTAGGTGATACTCTTTGGAATTGGAATTTTACTCATCATGTATTTGGTCAATTCTCCATGTATCTTGTTCACAAAGTAATAAGAACTTTTCTCAAATGTAATATCCTTGTTTATTACCATAATAATAGTAAACTTCAATAATTTAACAATGCATGATTCAACAATAGTATATATCTTTTTCACGTTATTCGTAAACTGAAATTTATTCCATCAAACAATAACCATGACCCAACTATGCTAAATATTGTTTCATATATAATTTAACCCCAGTTGGATATACTATTTTTAGTTCTATTTTTATGCCTAAAAATGATCATGTAGCTACGATATTAATCACTAAATTTCTCCCCAACGACAAGTCATGCAATTACTGCATTTTTTGGAGCAGCATATTTTTGGCAGCTTATCTGTATATGCATACTACAGTACCTTTTAAAATTAACTGATAATACATTCCTTGTGCAGCAAAATTCCTCTTAGAATGCGATCAGTAGTGTAGAACAAACGAACAAGACAGGTATACTACAAACATGGCGAATATTAAAAGCCAAAGGTCCAAAACACAAACTAACAAATAGGTATAAAATAAAGTGCAAGAAACAAGTTTATACTTATAAAACAAAATCCAGAAAAACAAAAAAAGGAAGAGACTAGTTAGTATTCAACACAATTATAGCACACACTACATGATTATGCAGGTGAGGTGCCATGAAAAGATTCAACTTCCTTTGTATTTCTGGGTATGCTGCTCCCTTCTTGGTCTTCTTCGGCGCTCTCATATACGAGATAAAGTTAGACGGCAACACCAGTAACACAGAAATTGTACCGAAATCACCGCTGATCTAAACATGCACTTAGTGTCTATCTTCTTCAACATGTTTTCTATTTATCTCTTGATTAATAATAATAATTTAAGGGTCCTTCACTGACATTGCAAAAGTGACCAAGAAACCAAAAGCTTATCTACCTATGCCTGCTACAGTACTACCCTTTTAAAATAAATTGAAAGTTGACATGTTGCAGAAGCCCTCGAACATGAGGTTAATTGTCTTTCTATTTTAAACCATTTCCTGGAGCACCAGATTGTCATAGTATCTAAAACCGGTGAATGCTTCAGAATAAATTTTGCCAACATAATGTGATAGCTCTGTAGTCCTCCAAATGCAAAGTCCCGCATAGTACAAGTCATAGTCACCAAATACGCAATTCGTCAATACGTGGTACGGGTACGCGGTACGCGGTTCGCAATCTACCAAGTATTCGGTACTCCAAGGGGTATACAGAGTCGGTACGCTCGGGTTCGTGACATACATATGTCATACTAATAATTATACTATCAACAATTTTTTTCTTTAATTAAACAATGAAATTACAAATTAACATATTAAACAATAAAAATAAATAGAAATGGCTATCTATTTTTTAATTTTATATTACTTTCCCAATGTAAGTTCACGTGGAGAGATAACTTTTCCTTTACCAAAAATTTGACAGTGTGCTCTGGAGACACTTTATTATTCTTTTTCTCATTAATTAATTGCTATCATGACTTTTCCATCGCTCTTAGAGGACCGCTTCATCTTCCTCACCCAAAAAAGCATGCTTTCCACTGTTTGTTCTGCCTGGCTTTCATCTTTACCACCGGTTCGTGAATTTTGACGAATTGGTACGGAAACGCACCGCGAACCGGTACGGACGAATTGGTTCGCGGATCTCGCAGCGGAGAGCGAATTCTGTGACTATGGTACAAGTTCTAAGGTTTGATGAAAGGCAGCCTGGAACAAATTTTGGATGGGCCCAGGTTTCAAACTCATATCGTCCAAAGTAGTCATACCCTAAAATCTTGTCTGGTATTATCTGTTAATAGCAGAGAAGAAATAAAAAAGATATATGATAAAAAAAAGAAAAATCAAATATAATTGTTAAATTTAAGAAACAAACCTGATAAAGGTCAAGATTTTGAAGCTTAGGACAATGGAGCAGCATTTTTGGAACTGTATCCCAATCATAGTTCAGCACCAAATGAGTCAAATTATGGAACGTATGAAAGGGAAAACCTCGAATAGCCTACATTATTTAAAAACAGAGCATTAAAAAAAAATAGAAATGAAGAATGAAATTATTCATTTTAAATCGCATGCATGCATCATTCAATGATATACATACCCTGGATAGTTAGAAACTCAGCATTTGAAATTGCTTCCATTGGAATATAACATTCGGTAAAATAGGTGAAGATCTTCAAGAATTGGACATTGTCTTAAAAGTATCATGAGATCATTCTCTTGTCCAAACGTAATGTTTGTCAAACGTAGGGTTTTGAGTGAGGGTAATATTACATGAAAAGGAGAAAAGTCGTCACCCATATCAATAAAATTGAGCTTAAGAACAACAAGTGTTGTACAACAAAGGATAGAATAAGGCAATTCAGGGGGATCACCAACAACGATATCATAAAGTCGAGATGAATCATGTTCAACGTCCATAATAAAACTACGGATGGAATGATTACCTGCAGTTTGTCGCGACCGCAATACGTAGTAAACAAATTCGTCGAAGCTGTCTTTGGAGCCAGAGTCTTTGGCTTCCATGAATTCGACATTTGGAACGTAACACCATAGATTCTTCCATCTCTTTGAAAGAATTGAAGTGAGAAAGGCTTGTTTGGTGGTAAGAGAAGAGAGAATGTGAATCAGGATATCCTCTGGTAAATTTCTTATCCTATCTACGGCCACGGCCGTTGAAGTTTCCGGCGAAGACATTCTGTTATGGTGGCGAGGTGTTCTTTTCTTTTCTTTTCTTTTCTGTGAGTGAGTGAGTGGTTAAGGGTTAGTGTGTTGCCGATAGATATTTTTGGGGTGAGAAATTAATGTATGTTGGGTTTGCTAGAGATCTTTTTATATAGGAGAAGTCATGTTACTTGCTCCTAAAGTCTTGCTTGCTTGCGTAAAAAAAAGAAGCCTTGATTATTTAGTTTCTTATACTTAGGTCTCGTCTTTGGAGACTTAGCCTAATGAAATTTGACGATGAGAAAAACATAAGAAGGGGTTGATTTTTTTTTTTAATTTTTTTCTAAGAGTTTAAACAAAGTAGAGCAAGTAAGATAATAAAATGTAACAAAAAAAAAAGGTAAGATAATAAAAAAGAGACAACACGATGTTATCCTGTTTTACCCTACAATTCGAGGTTAGTCCAGTCCCTTTGCATTTTCAAGCGATTTTTCACTAGACAAACAAGTCTAACATTTTCTTGTCTATACAAAGATGACTTCTATAGCTGGAGTTTACAAATAAAGTTTGATTGTTTACACTTTTTACTCAGGGAGTGTTAAACTAACAATAAACTTAATTGACTTCCAATACTTCAAAAATTCTAAGATATGAAGTTTGTATGAATTTCTCTAAGTGTTTGTGCGCTATATATTTTGATAGAGTTTTGACACTTGTAAAATTACGTAAAGTATACTGTGTTCTTTAAACTACAAGTCCTTGAATATGAGAGAATAAGAGAACCTTTGTTAGAAGAATGTCAGCGCATCAAAAACGTCCTTGAGAAGTTTTGACCAGGTTTGAAATAGTCTCTCTCTCTCTCTTTCTCTCTCTCTCTCTCTCTCTCTCTCTAATGGATAATTATGCCGAATAGCACTGGAGGGACCTTTTGCTTCATTGGTATTAAATTAGGGTTAAATACGTTTTTGGTTCTTATAAATATACAAAAATTTTGTTTTAATCCCCGAAAAATTATTCTTTGACTTTTTATCCCTAAATTTTTTTCCATAACCATTTTTGGTACCTCATGTTTGTTGGAACAAAATGTGTTTAACATTACCACCTTAAGTTTTGATGATAACAAGGTATTAAAATGTCAATTGGATATGCTAATATTTGTTCAAATTGAAGGTGAGAAAAACACAAGAAGGGTGGGTTGAATTGTGTTAGCTTTTTCTTTGTTTTCTCTTAAGCTGAAAACACTTGATTAGAAGCAGATAGAGTATTGCTTCTGAAGTGATGTTCAGTAACTTGCAGCGGATAAAAATAGAGAGAGAAAGAAGAAAGACACAAAGCAATTATACAGGTTCCTTCCACAAACAGGAAGTAGTCCTGTCCCCCTTGCACTTCCAAAGAGAGTTCACTATAATGTAATATCTGATTAAAACTGCTCACTGCTACAACTAACAAGAGACTTCAAACTGCTAGAGCACAACTGCAAGAGACTTCCTATGCTCCTGAACACAATCAAGAGACTTCTAATGCTCAAGCACAACTACAAGAGACTTCTAATCATACAGAATTACAAAGAAAAATGTTTGAGGTTGAACACTTGATATACAATCAATGGTGTTCACAATACAAATCAGATACAGATTCTTAAGGCTCTAGAATTTCTAAGATATGAAAGTTGATAAGAAATTCTAAATGAACTTTTGAATGCAGAACAATTTTAGCAGAGTTTTGGCACTTGTAAATTGTTGTTGAGTCTCTACCAATCTCTAAGTTTTCACTCCTTTATAAAGAGGTGTGAAAGACACGTTGTGAAATTGCCAGCATATCAAAAAGAGTTGTTTGAAGCTTTGATCAATCACCAATGATCTTTTGTCTGATATGGTTATTGTCCTATGAAGGATCAATTTCAAATCTATTCCCATTGCGAAGGAACATTGTTGCAGGCAGAGCTGTTTTACAAATATTTAATTATTTATTAAAAAGTTATATATTTAATACAAAATGTACAAATTTTAATGCAAAGTTACTACTTTAAACTTCTTAACATGTGCCAAATTACATACGATAGAAAATAAATTGTTGCAAGATTGTGCATTGTTCATAAAATGAAGTGGGACTGGTTTTGAAAAATGGATAATCAAGGTTAAAATTGAAAGAGTCAATTAAGTAAGGATACATATAAATATTCATAATTACATTTTTAGTCCTTTCAAAACAAAAATCGCATTTTTTAGTCCTTCTAAAATTTCCATCAACATTTGTAGTCCTTAAAAGTGCTAAAGGAAAATCTTACATTGGATGAAAAGTGTGATTTTTTGGAAGGACTAAAATCTAAATTCTGAATATTTATAGGGACCATTTACTTAATTAACCCAAATCAAATTATACAATTGTCTCATCCAATTGTGAATTTGTGATTGAGAAAACTGTCTAAAAATGTAGCCCAAAGATTGACCATTCATTTGAAGAAACAAATTTCAATCACTTGGTCAGAATCATTTGGAAGGTACTAGGCCTTTGAAGTAACATAATATCAAAAGTTTCATGATAAAACTAACATTTACAATTTAATCATCGTCTATAATTTCTCAGCATAATGTTACCATGCAAGTACAAAAAAAAAAATACAGATCCTAATTTTTTTTTTTTGAAGAAAAATACAGATCCTAATTTAATTTCACAAAAAATTACACAAAAAAAGAATATTTGAGTCAATGGAGGAACACAAGGTGAAGACTGAAAAAAGCTATGCAGTAGTAGTGTGGCATTAATTGTTCGTGTCCCCAACCAGATTTAATGTTTACCACTATATTCCTTCTGATTCTATATATATCCTTCCAATTACCTTAGCAGGTGTTAGATATCAAGAGTTGTTAAAGAAATTAGAGGAAGTTTACCAAAATTTATTAAAATACAAAAGTATGAACTCTTCGGAAAGAAAGAAAAAAAAAAAACATCTATGACATATGGAAACATATGGAAAGGCAGGTAAATCATCTACACATACCCATTTTACTAACATCATATTGTCAGAAAAATATGCAAAAAATATCACCCACACATGGATCATATCCAAATATAGGACTATCTTCATCATAAACACGTGATATATTAAAAAATAAATTCCCTGTTATCTATTGGTGATCCAAATATCCAATATAGTGTGGCACACTAAAATCACCCAGCAAGAGGATTGAGCACCTGTCCAACAAAGATGATTGTTCCAGTCAATTCTTCTCTAATCATAAACAAGAAAGGGTGATCAGCTACAAAGTCTAGTCGAGTTGGAAAACCCATGCCACTGCTAGCGAATGCATCAGATGCGGTGGCTGCAACAGCTTCGGTGCCTTCTTCATTTACGTCAATAAAAGACTTGTGAATGATTTTAGAAATGCATAGGTTTTGAGTAGAGTTCACCATTTTAGTAAGACCTCCATTGGTGAAAGGTAAAAGCACACCTAGCTCCTTCAGCATATCAGAAGTTTCAAGTCCAAATGAAATATTGAACTTTGGGATCCTAAAGTCACCTACTTCCACTTTATCAAGAGGAAGCTTGTGTTGCAGTAACTCAGATTCGGAAGCCAGCTTCTCAAGCAAAGTTGGCAGCCCATCTTTTGCATTTGGAAGGAAAAAGTACATAGTAAATTGACGCTTGTCTTCGCCTTGCTTATAAGGAAGGCCAAGAACTTTAAAATCATCGAAATCTCTAATAAACTGCTTCTTCTCACTAGTCATGAAGTCAACCTTAACTGAGTTTCCATTCAAAAGGTGAAAATCATAGGCATTCGTATCCGAAGCATCAAAATTATCATTCCACTCTCCTTTAAAGTACAGCGCATTAGCAAATATTAGCCGAGTTATGTTGTCGACCGACCCTAGAGGAAGAAGTTCTTTAATAAGACCGTTTGTCTCTCTTTCAGCCCATAAATTCACTTCATTGGTCACTTCAATAGCCTTTCAAACCATATCAAAATTTAAAATCAATTATGCAAATATATAGTTGAGTTCTTTTCACAAGTATTGCAATACAAAAATTTAAGAAAATCAGGACATGCATAAGTATTTTGTAGTGAAAAGAGGAGAGATATAGAAACATACCTTGTTCTTGAAATCGACAGAAGACAAATTTGCTTTATAATCATTAGACACAATTCCTTTGAAAGAAGGTTGAAGAGAAAGTGTTTTTTCCACCCATACACCATCGACGAAAGATAGATGAGGCCCGCCTGCGGGAGCACCGTTTTGTAGAATGACGGAGACGAGGATAGAGGCGAAGGAGTTGAGTTGATCGGTGGATTTGGATTGGAGGAAGTTGAGAAGTTGTTGTTGTGTGGGGCCCTCGGAGCCAGCAGCGATGATGCTTAGCACAACTTGTAGTGAAAGTGGAGATAACACCATATTCTTGTCTTGATAAGATTCTTTGGAGAAAAGATGTTTGGCGATGGTGAGGGAAACGTTGCTATGGTTGTTGGCGAGGGAGGATTCTGATCGGAGGAAGTCGAGAAGCTGTTGATGTTGAGTGGGATCGATTTGGATATTGCTTATGGTTCTCTTCGGAAAAATGACTTTTGGATCAAGGATGATTAAACAAGCCACGATGTTGAGCACGAAGAAGCAGAGAACAACTTTGGCGATGGCGATTGTTTTGCGAGAGAACCTCATTCTTTGCAGGAAAAAAAGAAGACGAAACTACCCAAGACCTAAATTGACCTAATTTGAGGAGCTTCTAGTATTTAATTCAAAAAAATAAAAATAGATCTCGCCAAATTAATATTAATAGGTCGGTGCTATTATACCCCCAACTCCAAAAATGGCAAGGATAAATGGATAACAGCCAGCCAATTATATGTTGACATGGTGGTTGATGACATCATACTAGGAATAATCATGCAACCAGCTCTACGGTTGATGACGTCTTCTACTGTTGCTGACATGTTAAATAATTTTTTTTCCGGAATAATTGCTAATTAATTCTTCTTTTTTGCTAATTTGTTAATTTAGAATTTTATTTGTTAATTGCTAATTATATCATAATATTATTCATTGCTTCAACTTCAACGCTGCGAAATTAAACAACATCTTTAATAAATTTTGATGTTATTGATTAGAATATTGATGTTTACGGACGTTATTCATAATTTAAATAGAAGATTTCTCTTTAAAAAAAAGTATGTTCTTATTTAATTAGAGACAAATTATTCCTACTAGCAAAAAGACGGGCACTCCGTGCCCGTCTTTCCGCTCTTTTTATTGCGCTAACATTTGAAAAGTAGGAACGGTATTTTTTTTTATGAAATTTTGGTTTTGATTAAAAATAAAAATACAAATGTGTCTTGCTTTTTTTTTTTTCATGACACAGACAATAATCTTTATTATAGAAAAAATTGTTTAAGAGTATAATCTATACTATATATAAAGAAAACTACCCCTTTCAGGACACTTTTGGGTTGGAATTTTCTTTCCAAAAATACCCATAATTTTAAATACAAATAGCCAATTATAAAATAACATGTGGATTAATAATCAACGTCACTAATCATCACCGTTAACATTCTTTTACCACCGTTAACAACAGATCAAACTCACAAAGTTTAAAAATTATATTTGCATTCTTTATGTCTCTTCTCATGAATTCAAATCGATCCAGAATTCATCATAGTACCCTCTGATCACATCTCATCACCTCTAAAAAATTAGAAAGTTCCAAGGCTCACGAACTTGATTAATATTTATGAAGCACCATTGAATGGAATATCTTTAAGATCCACTTCCTGAATTGAATATCTTTCTGTTTTATCCATCGAGCAATTTACTTTCCGCCAACATTACAATTCAAGCTTTGTTTTTACTATTTTTTTGTTAGAAGAATGAATGAATGAATCAGAATTTGAGAAAATCAAAGTTGAACAATAATCACTTATGAAAAAAAATAATCCAAAGTTTATGTTTTTTCCTGCTTTATTTCTCACGAGTCTATGAGTTTTTTTAATTTTTTTTACACAAAAATAATAGCCGATGATGATTGGAATATAAATCCTCTAAAAAAAATTAGTAACAAACGTGACCAAAAAATATTGTTAAAGATTGGACTTTAAATCCTCTAAAAAAAAATTAGTAACAAACATGAGCAAAAAATAATGTTAAAGATTAGACTTTAAATCCTCTAATAAAAGATTAGTAACAAATATGAGCAAAAAAAAAAGATTAATTCGTAACAAACTAAGCAAAAAATAATGTTAAAAATTGGACTTTAAATCCCCTGATAAAGATATTAGTAACAAACGTGAGAAAATATTATGATTCAAAATCTTTTAGAAAAAGATTTGTTAGCACTATATTAAATGGACTGTAAATCCTTTAAAAAAATATTAGTAACAAACGTGAGCAAAAAATATTGTTAAAGATTGGACTTTAAATCCTCTAAAAAAATATTAGTAACAAACATGAGCAAAAAATAATGTTAAATATTAGACTTTAAATCCTCTAATAAAATATTAGTAACAAACGTGAGCAAAAAAAAAGATTAATAACAAACATGAGAAAAAAATAATGTTAAAAATTGGACTTTAAATCTTCTGATAAAAATATTAGTAATAAACGTGAGCAAAATATTATGATTCAAAATCTTTTAGAAAAAGATTTGTTAGCACTATTAATAAGTAGGGTTCTCACAGTTCATAGTTCGCTCCTACATTGTTTAGTTTTTCTTAACCTCTCTCCGCCCTCTGCATCAGAATTCAGAATTAACCTGTAAGTTTTTTTTTCCTTTCAAGTTACAACTAATCAAAGTTGATTAATTTTATGGATTATTTGACTTTGCTGGTTTATAAGTGATTATGATTCAAATTATTTACGATTAATTTTAAGATTTTTTTTTTGTGAAGAATTTTAAGAATTGTTTGACTTTGCTGGTTTATAATTGCTTATACAAACTATGATAGTGTGTTTTTTTTATTTATAAGCACACCTTTGGGTTGGACTTTTCTTTCCAAAAATACCCTTAATTTTAAATACAAATAGCCAATTATAAAATAATACGTGGATTAGTAATTCATGTCACTAATATCGTCACCGTTAACCCTCTTTTACCTCTATTAACCAAAGATCAAACTCACAAAAAAACTAGAACAAAACAACAACTCATGTTACTTTTTTATCAGCCGCTTTTATGTTGTACATCTGTATTGTTCCCCTCAATACAACCGGCAAAGATTGTCTAGTATTTTCATATCCCTTCCACAAAAAACAATATTCCATATTATTTTATTGATATAAATTACTCATCCTTAGTCTTTGATCAATTGTAACAAACGTGAGTAAAAAATAATGGAAAAGATTGGACTTTAAATCCTCTAAAAAAAAGATTAGTAACAAATGTGAGCAATAATGTTAAATATTGGAATTTAAATCCTCTAAAAAAAATTAGTAACAAACGTGAGCAAAAAATATTGTTAAAGATTGGACTTTAAATTCTCCAAAAAAAGATTAGTAATAGACGTGAACAAAAAATATTGTTGAAGATTGAACTATAAATTCTCTAAAAAAAAGATTAGTAACAAACGTGAGCAAAAAATAATGTTAAAGATTGGACTTTAAATCCTCTAAAAAAAGATTAGTAACAAACGTGAGAAAAGAATAATGTTAAAGATTGAACTTTAAATACTCTAAAAAAAATATTAGTAACAAACGTGAGTAAAAAATAATGTTAAAGATTGAACTTTAAATCCTCTGGAAAAAAATATTAGTAACAAACGTGAGCAAAATATTATGTTAAAGATTGGACTTTAAATCCTTTAAAAAAATATTAGTAACAAATGTGAGCAAAAAATAATGTTAAAGGGCAGACCATTCCCAATGTCGGAATCTATCTTCCACGACATGTTTTCAGTCATGGTCAATTATATGTAGCTCTATCGAGAGGAGTTTCTCAAAATTCAACAAAAGTTCTCATTAATGAAGGAAAATAGAAGGAGAAGATGAAGACTTTACGAAAAATATAGTTTTTTAAGATATTCTTTTATCGCAATCATAACAATGTTTCTTTTACATAAAATGTCATCTATACATTTATGTTATGATGTTACTAATTACTATTAGAATAAACAATAGAAGATCATTATTTTTTCTTTATTTTATATGCAGACAAAGTAAAATATGTTGACTTCATAAATAATTGTTATATAACTTGACAATATTTTGTTTATAAATCAATATAACAATAATTTCCATTAATATTTAAAAATTTAAAAAATTTAATCAAAATTATACAAACAAACATAATAAAATAATCACATGCGTTAGCGCAGTAGAAAGAGCGGACACACGAGCACGATAGTGCCCGTCTTTCCGCTAGTTGGAATAATGAAAAAGTAAGTATAAATATACTCATCTAATTTGTTATACTTTTTAAATAATAAAGGAAAAAAAACAGATAAACATATATTCATATCGTGTTTGTTACATTTGTTTTAATATTTAAATTTATTCTTATCTCTTTGTTACATGTGTTACTTGTATTTAAAATTAAGGGTATTTTTGGAAAGAAAATTCCAAATCAAAAATGTGCTGAAAGGGGTAGTTTCCTTTATATATAGTATAGATAAGAGTTGGGCCTCCAATTTGATTAGGATGGCCTTGTTAGAAATGATAGGTAAATGACAAGAGCCAACTAAGCAAAAGATCATGTTCGACACTGGTCCACAACCCAATAGATTCTCATTGTTCCTCTCCGAAGTCCTTATCCAACGTAATTATTCTCTCGTCTCGGATTTCCTGTGACTTTTAATGCACTAACAACTATCAACTCTTTCGACGACCACCAGAGCAGTTTCCCACCATTTTTTCACCTAGTTAAAAATCTCCCTCCCTAAAAATCTGAACACTTAAAAATGGCCAAAGAACAACAACTTTGTCCCAGCAATATCATTTGTTGCCCTAATCTGATGGACGGAAGAACCGCTTCGCCACCACTTATCACCACCCCTGACAGGTGGTTGCACCCCACAACCTGGTTCAGTTTATGCAAAACCATAACCAAATAATTCATGAATAGAATTTGTGATTGCAACAAGTAGAGAGCAGTGACATTCATTAACACGACTAAATGCCTCTAAAATTATAAAGAATAATCAATTATAGAGACAGAATAACATATGAAATTTGTGTCAACATGTTATAAAAGTAGCATATCTTCAATTCGATGAATATTTTAGATCATTGTTAAAGGTTAAGGTAATGTGTGTCCTTAATAAGAGGATGTCACTACAAGTTACCATATAGTTATGCAATTAGCTTAATAATGACAATTGAGAACAAATGGATTTTTTATCAGCGGGAAAGGAAAGACAAGTAAATTAATCAATTTTTTTTTGCCTAAAGACCTCAAAGGAATCAGTTAATAGAGTGAGAACTAACTGGGGAAGGAGGAGAAGGCCATGTAGTCCATTGGTCAACATTCATAGCCCCAAACTTAGTTAGCTAATCAACACATTCATTGTCTTATCTCAAAGTATGGATAAAGGAGACCGTCCAAGGATGAGAGGAGATCTTCCTAATGAGGAAAAGAATAGTCTCATGAGGATGAAAATCGGAGTTATGAACATCTTCAATCAAATAGAGCCGCTTTAGAGTCAAATTTCAAAATAAGATACTTATGACCAAGTCTCGTGCCAATTGAAAGTTAAGCCTCGCCAAATGGTCAGGGTTCAGCAAACATATTCGATAAATGTATCACAAAAACAAAAATCCAAGTCCCATTAGAGTCTCTCAAGAGGTCACCAAAATCCACATTACATGGGTTGTTAAAGGAAGAACCATCCACATTGACTTTGATATAACCATCAGAGGGTTGGTGCCAACGAACATGTTGAAGGACAGGACGATCCTAATGTCGAGCAAGAGCGTTTATCATAGAAGAATGATATGGGAAAATACTATTAACTGAAGTTCAATTATCCTTCTTAATATTTTAAAATATCTCTTCATTTTCAATCCCAAGAAATAACTATGAAAAGCGAACATGTCTTAGACATAACATGATGCTTGGACCAAACCTCTCAACTATTAATTGAGAGCGGAAGTTAATCTGTATAATATCAAAGTTAACCAACATTTTGTTGAGTTAGTTAATCCATAAAGTGAATAAAATTTAGTAAGAATAAGATAAGGGTTTCTTTAGAAATTTAATTGGTTTGTTAAACTAGTTCTTAACTAACAAGTTACTTCTAGAAATAAGTTGTAAAATTCTCCATTCAGTAACTAATGGAAAGTATAGTTACAACAAACTCTCCTCTCTCTCTCTCTCTCTCTCTCTCTCTCTCTCTCTCTCTCTCTCACTTATATTGATCATCTCTCTAAATGAGTCACCATTCTATAAAGATTCTCTATTTCTCTTTGATTGTTGTTGGATATGCAAGAAATATGTGTTGCACTAACAATTGGCATCGAGATCCTAGTTGTGATTCTGGGAAACACAAGAGATTATGGAGGGTAATTTTCTCTGGAAACACGAGTGAAGTGTGTTTGATTTCATAATTTCTTGCAAAGCAATCATGAATGTGGATGGTGGTTTTCCATCAAATGTGGTTTTGCATCAAATATGTTGATTCTTGATGGAAAACCATGAATCGTATTGGTGGAAATTTTGTTCCATACCACCACAATTAAATTTTAGCTTAAAGCGCACCCCCCCTCCCCCCCCGCTTAAGTTTGAAAAAGTTACGATTGTTAACCCCTATGAACAAAAATGACAATTTTGATCCCCTAAGTTTTAGTCCCTTTGCAACTTTGATCCTTTTGGTCAATTTTGACCTAGTCAAGGCCACGTGTGTAATTACTCATTTTTTTAAAAATTAGAATGCCACATAATCATTTTCTAAATTAAATAAATAAAATAAAATAAAAATTTGCAACATCAATCGTAATGATTAAACCCTAAATTTGAGTGAGACAATTTTTGAAGAAGTGCCAATGATGAGTGCACGTGAAACAAACTCAACAGAAGACTTGTGAAGTGTTAAATATATACTTGTTGCCTATAGAAGACAAATTTACTATGAAAATTAGCTGCAATAAAAATTCGTAGCAATTTGCCAAAACTCTTGTATTGTTTGCAGCTCTTGTAAGTTGAGTCAGAGAAGATCCCTATCAAGCAAAGAGAAATGCTAGCAACACACACTTTTTAATACACTTATTGTCTGGTTAAAATTTATATTGGTTCTATCAAATTTATATAGGTTCACATAATTTAGTGGGACCCATGTGAATTTTAATCAATGAAAGAGATAGTGTTAAAAAATATGTGTTAAAACGTGTGTTGCTAGAATTCCTCGTTATAATATATCATGGATTAGAAAATTGGATCTGTCTAAAATGTGCAATATTGCACATGTTAAAACAACTAAAAGTGGTAAGTTTTTATTGAAAAACAAAAATTATTTATTAAAAGGTTGTATATTTAATACAAAATGTACAAGTTTCAATGCAAAATTACTACTTTAAACTTCTTAACGTGTGAAAGATTGCACATGATAGAAAAACTCTAGAAAATTATATTTACAAATATTAAATTATTTATTAAAAAGCTATATATTTAATACAAAATGTACAAATTTTAATGCAAAGTTACTACTTTAAACTTCTTAACATGTGCCAAATTACACACGATAGAGAATAAATTGTTGCAAGATTGTGCATTTTTTAGTCCCTTCAAATAAAAAATCGCATTTTTTAGTCCTTCTAAAATTTCCATCAACATTTGTAGTCCTTAAAAGTGCTAAAGGAAAATCTTACATGGGATGAAAGGTGTGTTTTATAGGGACCATTTACTTAATTAACCGAAATCAAATTATACAATTGTCTCATCCAATTGTGAATTTGTGATTGAGAAAACTGTCTAAAAATGTAGCCCAAAGATTGACCATTCATTTGAAGAAACAATGCAGAGCAAGTAAGATAATAAAATGTAACAAAAAAAAAAGGTAAGATAATAAAAAAGAGACAACACGATGTTATCCTGTTTTACCCTACAATTCGAGGTTAGTCCAGTCCCTTTGCATTTTCAAGGGATTTTTCACTAGACAAACAAGTCTAACATTTTCTTGTCTATACAAAGATGACTTCTATAGCTGGAGTTTACAAATAAAGTTTGATTGTTTACACTTTGTACTCAGAGAGTGTTAAACTAACAATAAACTTAATTGACTTCCAATACTTCAAAAATTCTAAGATATGAGGTTTGTATGAATTTCTCTAAGTGTTTGTGCGCTATATAGTTTGATAGAGTTTTGACACTTGTAAAATTACGTAAAGTATACTGTGTTCTTTAACCTACAAGTCCTTGAATATGAGAGAATAAGAGAACCTTTGTTAGAAGAATGTCAGCGCATCAAAAACGTCCTTGAGAAGTTTTGACCAGGTTTGAAATAGTCTCTCTCTCTCTCTCTCTAATGGATAATTATGTCGAATAGCACTGGAGGGACCTTTTGCTTCATTGGTATTAAATTAGGGTTAAATACGTTTTTGGTTCTTATAAATATACAAAAAAATTGTTTTAATCCCTGTAAAATTATTCTTCGACTTTTTATCCCTAAATTGTTTTCCATAACCATTTTTGGTACCTCTTGTTTGTTGGAACAAAATGTGTTTAACATTACCACCTTAAGTTTTGATGATAACAAGGTATTAAAATGTCAATTGGATATGCTAATATTTGTTCAAGTTGAAGGTGAGAAAAACACAAGCAGGGTGGGTTGAATTGTGTTAGCTTTTTCTTTGTTTTCTCTTAAGCTGAAAACACTTGATTAGAAGCAGATAGAGTACTGCTTCTGAAGTGATGTTCAGAACTAACTTGCAGCGGATAAAAACAGAGAGAGAAAGAAGAAAGACACAAAGCAATTATACAGGTTCCTTCCACAAACAGGAAGTAGTCTTGTCCCCCTATCACCAATGATCTTCTGCCTGATATGGTTATTGTCCTATGAAGGATCAATTTCAAATCTATTCCCATTGTGAAGGAACATTGTTGCAGGCAGAGCTGTTTTACAAATATTTAATTATTTATTAAAAAGTTATATATTTAATACAAAATTTACAAATTTTAATGCAAAGTTACTACTTTAAACTTCTTAACATGTGCCAAATTACATACGATAGAAAATAAATTGTTGCAAGATTGTGCATTGTTCATAAAATGAAGTGGGACTGGTTTTGAAAAATGGATAATCAAGGTTAAAATTGAAAGAGTCAATTAAGTAAAGATACATATAAATATTTAGAATTACATTTTTAGTCCCTTCAAAACAAAAATCGCATTTTTTAGTCCTTTTAAAATTTCCATCAACATTTGTAGTCCTTAAAAGTGCTAAAGGAAAATCTTACATGGGATGAAAAGTGTGATTTTTTGGAAGGACTAAAATCTAAATTCTGAATATTTATAGGGACCATTTACTTTCTTTTTTTTTTTAACAAATAGGGACCATTTACTTAATTAACCGAAATCAAATTATACAATTGTCTCATCCAATTGTGAATTTGTGATTGAGAAAACTGTCTAAAAATGTAGCCCAAAGATTGACCATTCATTTGAAGAAACAAATTTCAATCACTTGGTCAGAATCATTTGGAAGGTACTAGGCCTTTGAAGTAACATAATATCAAAAGTTTCATGATAAAACTAACATTTACAATTTAATCATCGTCTATAATTTCTCAGCATAATGTTACCATGCAAGTACAAAAAAAAAATACAGATCCTAATTTTTTTTTTTGAAGAAAAATACAGATCCTAATTTAATTTCACAAAAAATTACACAAAAAAAGAATATTTGAGTCAATGGAGGAACACAAGGTGAAGACTGAAGAAAGCTATGCAGTAGTAGTGTGGCATTAAATGTTCGTGTCCCCAACCAGATTTAATGTTTACCAATATATTCCTTCTGATTCTATATATATCCTTCCAATTACCTTATAGCAGGTGTTAGATATCAAGAGTTGTTAAAGAAATTAGAGGAAGTTTACCAAAATTTATTAAAATACAAAAGTATGAACTCTTCGGAAAGAAAGAAAAAAAAAAAAACATCTATGACATATGGAAACATATGGAAAGGCAGGTAAATCATCTACACATACCCATTTTACTAACATCATATTGTCAGAAAAATATGCAAAAAATATCACCCACACATGGATCATATCCAAATATAGGACTATCTTCATCATAAACACGTGATATATTAAAAAATAAATTCCCTGTTATCTATTGGTGATCCAAATATCCAATATAGTGTGGCACACTAAAATCACCCAGCAAGAGGATTGAGCACCTGTCCAACAAAGATGATTGTTCCAGTCAATTCTTCTCTAATCATAAACAAGAAAGGGTGATCAGCTACAAAGTCTAGTCGAGTTGGAAAACCCATGCCACTGCTAGCGAATGCATCAGATGCGGTGGCTGCAACAGCTTCGGTGCCTTCTTCATTTACGTCAATAAAAGACTTGTGAATGATTTTAGAAATGCATAGGTTTTGAGTAGAGTTCACCATTTTAGTAAGACCTCCATTGGTGAAAGGTAAAACCACGCCTAGCTCCTTCAGCATATCAGAAGTTTCAAGTCCAAATGAAATATTGAACTTTGGGATCCTAAAGTCACCTACTTCCACTTTATCAA
Source organism: Medicago sativa (assembly GCF_051527215.1). Lineage (NCBI taxonomy): Eukaryota > Viridiplantae > Streptophyta > Magnoliopsida > Fabales > Fabaceae > Medicago > Medicago sativa. The sequence goes on along the minus strand of NC_140755.1, from coordinate 29,194,223 downwards.
GAGGAAGCTTGTGTTGCAGTAACTCAGATTCGGTAGCCAGCTTCTCAAGCAAAGTTGGCAGCCCATCTTTTGCATTTGGAAGAAAAAAGTACATAGTAAATTGACGCTTGTCTTCGCCTTGCTTATAAGGAAGGCCAAGAACTTTAAAATCATCGAAATCTCTAATAAACTGCTTCTTCTCACTAGTCATGAAGTCAACCTTAACTGAGTTTCCATTCAAAAGGTTAAAATCATAGGCATTCGTATCCGAAGCATCAAAATTATCATTCCACTCTCCTTTAAAGTACAGCGCATTAGCAAATATTAGCCGAGTTAAGTTGTCGACAGACCCTAGAGGAAGAAGTTCTTTAATAAGACCGTTTGTCTCTCTTTCAGCCCATAAATTCACTTCATTGGTCACTTCAATAGCCTTTCAAACCATATCAAAATTTAAAATCAATTATGCAAATATATAGTTGAGTTCTTTTCACAAGTATTGCAATACAAAAATTTAAGAAAATCAGGACATGCATAAGTATTTTGTAGTGAAAAGAGGGGAGATATAGAAACATACCTTGTTCTTGAAATCGACAGAAGACAAATTTGCTTTATAATCATTAGACACAATTGCTTTGAAAGAAGGTTGAAGAGAAAGGGTTTTTTCCACCCATACACCATCGACGAAAGATAGATGAGGCCCGCCTGCGGGAGCACCGTTTTGTAGAATGACGGAGACGAGGATAGAGGCGAAGGAGTTGAGTTGATCGGTGGATTTGGATTGGAGGAAGTTGAGAAGTTGTTGTTGTGTGGGGCCCTCGGAGCCAGCAGCGATGATGCTTAGCACAACTTGTAGTGAAAGTGGAGATAACACCATATTCTTGTCTTGATAAGATTCTTTGGAGAAAAGATGTTTGGCGATGGTGAGGGAAACGTTGCTATGGTTGTTTGCGAGGGAGGATTCTGATCGGAGGAAGTCGAGAAGCTGTTGATGTTGAGTGGGATCGATTTGGATATTGCTTATGGTTCTCTTCGGAAAAATGACTTTTGGATCAAGGATGATTAAACAAGCCACGATGTTGAGCACGAAGAAGCAGAGAACAAATTTGGCGATGGCGATTGTTTTGCGAGAGAACCTCATTCTTTGCAGGAAAAAAGGAAGACGAAACTACCCAAGACCTAAATTGACCTAATTTGAGGAGCTTCTAGTATTTAATTCAAAAAAATAAAAATAGATCTCGCCAAATTAATATTAATAGGTCGGTGCTATCAATTTTTGTCAGCAGTGTGTGAAAATTATACCCCCAACTCCAAAAATGGCAAGGATAAATGGATAACAGCCAGCCAATTATATGTTGACATGCTGGTTGATGACATCATACTAGGAATAATCAATGTCGTCTTTTACGGAATGCAACCAGCTCTACGGTTGATGACGTCTACTGTAGCTGACATGTTAAATAATTTTTTTTCCGGAATAATTGCTAATTAATTCTTCTTTTTTGCTAATTTGTTAATTTAGAATTTTATTTGTTAATTGATTTATTAATTTTATTACGTCTGCAACAACTTAACCTAATTTTTCCCCGCTCATTTGCTTTATTAGGTTTGCAATTATTTAACCTAACAAATTCCATAAAAAAAAATGCATTGCACACCAATTTCATTCCTATCCGCTTTTTTTTTTTTTAAAAAAAATATTTTCTACCATATCAATGATCACGTATGATCCTTCTATTTTATACTTTTTTTTCTGTCAAGAATTTCACACTTTTTTTTTGGATAATTTTTAATTTCATGCCTTTTTTTTTTACATCCTTATTTATTTATCCTTATTTATTAATTTTGTTACGTCTGCAACAACTTAACCTAATTTTTTCCCGCTCATTTACTTTATTAGGTTTGCAATTATTTTACCTAACAAATTTCATCCAAAAAAAATGCATCGCACCAATTTCATTCTTATCCTCTTGCCTTTTTTTTTTTTTGAAGAAAATATTTTCTACACTTATTTGATGCTGCACGTTTGTTCTAGAAACTATGAGCATATCAATGATCACGTTTGATGCCTTCTATTTTATACTTTTTTTTCGGCTACCCTAATTTCCATGTAAACTTGGTTATATATCTGAATTATTGATAGGATTACCGAATTTTCTTTTATTATATTTTCAGATGTCATACATTTTATGAAGTGTTTTATTTTGTTTACTATGGATTATCACGTGTTATTTTTTCACCGTTACGTATTATATATTGCATTTTATTATTCGTATGTCAATCCCTTTACAATAAACCCGAGCGGAGCACGGGTCAAAAATCTAGTTAATAAATAAGGATAAAGCAAATGAGCGGGAAAAAATTAGGTTAAGTTGCTGCAGACGTAACAAAATTAATAAATAAGGATAAGGATTGATATGGTAGAAAATATTTTCTTCAAAAAAAAAAGGCAAGAGGATAGGAATGAAATTGGTGTGCAATGCATTTTTTTAGATGGAATTTGTTAGGTTAAATAATTGCAAACCTAATAAAGCAAATGAGCGGGAAAAAATTAGGTTAAGTTGCTGCAGACTTAACAAAATTAATAAATAAGGATAAATAAGGATGTCAAAAAAAAGGCATGAAATTAAAAAAAAAATCCAAAAAAAAAAGTGTAAAATTCTTGACAAAAAAAAAAGTATAAAATAGAAGGATCATACGTGATCATTGATATGGTAGAAAATATTTTCTTCAAAAAAAAGACAAGCGGATAGGAATGAAATTGGTGTGCAATGCATTTTTTAGATGGGATTTGTTAGGTTAAATAATTCCAAACCTAGTAAAGCAAATGAGCGGGAAAAAATTAGGTTCAGTTGCTGCAGACGTAACAACATTAATAAATAAGGATTTTCTTCAAAAAAAAAGGCAAGCGGATAGGAATGAAATTGGTGTGCAATGCATTTTTTTAGATGGAATTTGTTAGGTTAAATAATTGCAAACCTAATAAAGCAAATGAGCGGGAAAAGATTAGGTTAAGTTGCTGCAGACATAACAAAATTAATAAATAAGGATGTCAAAAAAAAAGGCATGAAATTAAAAAAAAAATCCAAAAAAAAAAGGTGTAAAATTCTTGACAAAAAAAAAAGTATAAAATAGAAGGATCATACGTGATCATTGATATGGTAGAAAATATTTTCTTCAAAAAAAAAAAGCAAGCGGATAGGAATGAAATTGGTGTGCAATTTTAGATGGAATTTGTTAGGTTAAATAATTCCAAACCTAGTAAAGCAAATGAGCGGGAAAAAATTAGGTTAAGTTGCTGTAGACGTAACAAAATTAATAAATAAGGATATATAAAACCCACTCACTCACTCACTTGTTACAAACTAAGTTCAACTTTTCTTCAAAACTCTTTCTACTTTCTCTCTCTAGAAACTCAAATTCAAAACCACAACGAAGCGCTCTCTCTCTTTCTCTCTCTCATCGTCGCAACGTTCTGATTCGTGGAATCAAAGTTCTTCTGCATCCTTCGTTTGTTAGTAACAGTAACTGGTAAAATATCGCATCTTCCTTTGTCAAACAATGAAACCCTAGAATAGAATTAAATCTTATTGCAAACCCTAGATCATAATTGTTGAAATATGATGCACATTTCTAGAATACATTAGAGAAAACTAGAATAATATAAAGTTGTTACATGTTTCTAGATAGTTCTATTAATGTCTAGGTTAAGTTGTAGTCTAGAAACATCCATAATATTCTAATGTAGAAAAGGCAAACAAAGACCTAGATTATTCTAGTTCTAGAAACATCCTCAAGCACCTATAAATAGACTTAGATGGGTGCAATTGTATTCAAGCCTTTAAGCCTTTGAGATGCAATGTCAATAATATTGAAGGCTTCATCATATCACTAATGTGTCTCCTCCTACAATATGCTCATCACTAATGTGTGTCCCTACCACTAGCTCCCTCACGCTCTATCTTTTCCAACAGTGGTATCAGAGCTGCGTTCGGTCATTAACAGGGCGTAGCAAAATATGACCTCGTGTCACCAACTATATGTTCTTCTATAACATGAATTCTACAAAAGTAGAAATTCTCAGTCTATGACTCAAACACAAAAGGAGTACATGTAGCCACAAGGCTCTACTCTGTTTGAGTTCAAACAAAAAACTAAGAAGGCTATAGAGGAGTTCAGATAGCCTAACAGCCCGATCCTCTAAAGTTCAAGTCCGACTAATGTCGAAGACCTATGGAGAATAAGACACTCAAGTTCGAATAGAGCACAAGTCCAGGCAATAAATATAAATGGAGACCTGTGACCTCTGATGCTTAACTTGAGTACAAGCATAGGTAACTACTAGAGCAAGAATGAGTCCCTGTCAAGAATCTACTACATGAGAGACAAGGAGACTCACAAGCAACTATGGACAAGAAATTCTCCCTGTCAGAAATCTTCAACAATGTCGACAAGGAGATTCACATGCAACTAAGGAGGAAGAATGGTCCATGCAGAAGTCTTCAACAAGACCGGCAAGGAGACCAACAACAAATATTATGGCAAGAGGTGGCACAAATTTTCTATCATGTCAAATTGATCAACTATGAAGAGTATCAATGCAGGAGGAGATGATAGCACAAATCTATGTTTGAGCAACTACGTACTACATTTGAAGTTTTTGAAATGTGCATCAAGGAGGAGTGTTGAAATATGATGCACATTTCTAGATATTTCTAGAATACATTAGAGAAAACTAGAATAATATAAAGTTGTTACATGTTTCTAGATTGTTCTATTAATGTCTAGGTTAAGTTGCAGCCTAGAAACATCCATAATATTCTAATGTAGAAAAGGCAAACAAAGACCTAGATTATTCTAGTTCTAGAAACATCCTCAAGCACCTATAAATAGACTTAGATGGGTGCAATTGTATTCAAGCCTTTAAGCCTTTGAGATGCAATGTCAATAATATTGAAGGCTTCATCATATCACTAATGTGTCTCCTCCTACAATATGCTCATCACTAATGTGTGTCCCTACCACTAGCTCCCTCACGCTCTATCTTTTCCAACAATAATGACTAGCTGGATGATGATGATTAAAGATGAGAGCAGCTTCCAACACAAAAGCCCCAAAAGTAAGATTGAATTAATGAATTGGTTAACAAAAACTTAATATGCATTCTATCACATTATCTAGAAGATTAGCTTCTAAATTGTTGTAAAACATGTTTTATCAATTGTCAATCTCACACCAACACACATGAGGGATTTTGATTTTAATGGTGTTAGATCACACTACACTCTCTCATGCGTAAATTACACTTGCACATGACCTATGAAGCATAGAGACCGACACCGGATACGACTCTCAATCTCTTTCTGCTCTTTTCTAAACTCCTTTTTCTTTGCTGGCTTTGATAGAGTCCTTTGTATCCAATCTCAAGTCAAAGACATATCGAAAGAAACGCAAAGGTTTTAGGATTCGAGGTCGTCGAAGTGCATTGAGGAGACATATTATCAAGGAGAAATTTGTCATACACGATCACAGCAAGTGCATTGAGGCAAATGAAGCTTCAATATCATGTTTCGAAATACAAGATGATTTCCCTCCAGATAGGAGTAAACCTATGTATCCCTTAACTTTGACATTTTTTCTTCTTTATGTTGATAAATAAATCTCCTAACCACATTTTATCTCTGCAGATGGCATACCTTTTCTCCTCGAGGAGATACAGGTATTGTGTTTTGCATCCCTTTTTTTACTTTCACTTTTGTTTTTTAATCATCCACTGGAATTAATAATATGAAGCAACACAGTTATTAGATTAGATACTTTTGCTGTTTGTTTCATTCGTCTGTTTTCCCTCATGTTTTTTTTTCCCCTTCTGGTTTTAGGTCCCTGCTTCCCCTCAGTACTGCCTAGAACTAGAATATGCAGACGAATTCCGCACAACTCTTTGGTTGGACAATCCATTTAAACAAATGCCATTATTTCATGAACTTATGGAATTTGATCCGGAAGAAGAAAATGATGCATAAGTGTAACCTTCTATTTTCTGTTATGGAAAACAATAAGTGGATTCTACAGTTTGAATTCATTGTTTCTTTCTTCTACTGCTGTACGAACCATTTATGAATGAATTTGAAGCTATTTTAACAATGTATATATTTAGTGCATTAGCAATGTAATTCTATTGGTTTTCGCTATCATGCAGTGATATATCTATAACAAAATATGGCAGAAATTCCATCTGCTGCCTGTCCAATATGGCCAGTTTTTAGAATTCTAAGTTCCTTTATCTCTAGTAATCAATTGAATGGAATGCTATCAAATGTACTACGGGGATATGGGGAGAAGATATCACTTTCCAAAAGCAAAACAGTTTAATTTTTATTGGACGAGTAATGCTAAAAACAAGGGTTAATCGGGTTCAAGTAGGTGTGCGTTTTTAATGTCAATAAATACATGTTTCATAGCTTTCTTTTATCGTGTCTACAAGTATGCAATATTAAAATCAAATACATGTTTCATAGCTTTCTTTTATTGTGTCTGCAAGTATGCAATATTGAAATCAAGAGCTCAATAACTATTGGGTTATAGGGGGCTTTTCTTCTAAAACACTTGTGGTTTTTCAATCAATAATACTATTTTTATTTCTTAATTTTGGGTTTCTTCTAGTTTTCTTGTTGTGATTGGGCATCAATATTTGATTGAGTCTAGGTTTAGCCATTGGCAACGTTGGGTTTCTGATTCTATTTCATGTCTCTTATTGAAATATTTGGGTCACCTATTTATTGATGCTTTGTATTTGACTGTAAAAGTCCTTGCCAGTTTGTTTTGATGAGAAATGGGATCCGATATGTCGATAGGGGCCTGTTGAACACTATAGGGAATAAGTTTTTTGGGATTTCATTCAATGTAAACGTATCACATGGGAAGAGTTTATATGGTTGCCGGTTTGTATTTATCGCTATATTGGAGTTTGTACATTTAAGGTCCAGGGATGCAGTTGGTGATTAAGCTGTCAGCTATCGCATGGATTACTGCTTTGTTTGTGCTAGGGAAGTGTGTGATCTTGCAACCCACATTCTGAAAAAGGGCAGGTGAATTCTTTATTCCTTTCAATGTTACATCTACTCAATCAGTTAGGTTTTTATTATAATTGTATGCTATTCGGTTACTCTTATTCTAGTGGTGAATAACCGTTTAGGAAAATTCATTTTAGAATAATGATCATCTGAGTATTGGAGATCTATTGGTTAGATAGACTACTTAATTAGGAATTTGTCAAGAGGGAGAACCTGGTCGTTAAATAGTAGGAAGGAGAGAATAGAGGGGAGTTTGTAAGTTGTGAAGGAGAGATTTGGACTTCTCGAAAGTACCTGGAGTTGTAGTATTATCCAAGGAAGTTTTCCTGCAACTTTAAGCATAGAATTTGATTTCCTTTACAGTCTTGACATAAGTCATATGAGAAGAAGACAATTGGAGTCATCTTCAAATTAATCCTAAGTACATTGCATGTTTCGAATTCATCCTAAATTATATATTCATGAGAAGAAGACATTTTCTCATTAAGTACTAACTATCAATTGGATAACAATGATAAGTTTTACTTCAACTAAATATTCAGCAATATTGTATTAATTAACAAAAACAAACAATAAATCACAAACATGTGAACAAAAAGAATTAATACACATGAATGAACAAAAAATGAGCTAACGAGAAGTTGAATCGCCACACACTTATGTTTAAAATCATTAATGATATGAACTAGTACAGTCGTATCAATTACAATTACAAAGGTGTTGAAAAGTTTGATTCGCCGCTCTTATACTAGTGGTATGATTGTGACCCAATTAATCAAGGAAATCACAGTTGTTGGAATATATAAAATATGGCTGATGGTCCAACGAATCTTCAGCTTTGATACTAAAAGTTATGAAGCCAATCAGTATTATTGTACGAAATACTCATGTAGGGAGTAGCTTCATAATCCATAAGTTGCTTGGCACTCGTAGGGGTGATGTTGATACTGCTCCAAATAAATACCATACAATTATGGCTTCATAATACCCATGTAGAATTCATGATATATCCCTTGGAGATCATGAAGTGTATCTTGTCCACTATAAAGTCCACATCCATAGAATGCAGCTTTAGGAAATAGAAATAACACACTTCCATTAATGGATTGTTAAACCTAGTCTATTCTTCTTTTTTTGAATGAAACCTAGTCTATTTTTATTGACCTAAAGAATATAAAAATTAAAGAATCGGCCGTACTGATCCCAAAAAAGACCAGTCTTATCCCCTTGCTTTAAACCTCTTCTTTAATTTGTACAAAGTCTTTGACCTACATCATCTCTTGAATTTGAGGAAGTGCATGGACCTAGTGTCAATATCCCATATTTCAGCTTGAATTCCTATCTCAGAAACACCCAACACATGCAACACTATGTGGTACAAGGGTGAGATCTCTTGTGACCACCAAGTGCTTGTCAGCTGCTAAAAATATTGCACTTGTGCGTAGATCGTACAATAATAACCTCATGCTTTGCATCATCTTCGTCACTTGATAGTGAACAAGAAGACCTTTTAATCCTCATAGGTTTTCTCATAAGCATGCTCTCCTGTCTTGGTGGAGAAGTTGCTAGTAATTAATCAAGGAAATTACAGTCGATGTATTCACCGGAGATGGAGACATGGAGACTGCAGACCAAGATTTAACAGAAGTTAAAAGAACAGAAGACAAGAAATCAAATTAATTAATTAATGGTTGCAACACATGAATGAATAAAGAAACGGATTGTTGAATGATCATACCTGTAGTCATGGCTGGCATATACGTCTGAATTTGAAAGAGTGGATCAATTCCTTTGGAAAAGAAAGCATAAGGACTAAGGAGCAGCGATGACAACTTGAGGTTTCAACTTTGAACCCTAATGACATTCCAATCTTCTAATAGCAAGGTGTTTGGTTTTTTATAGCACGTTGGTGTATTAGGTTTTTCATTTAGACGAAATCTTTGTTTTATTTGTTTTGTTTATATTCTAAAAGTTTTAAAAAGATTTATTTTTATTTTATTTCTAGGTACATTTTTGAAAAAAAATTATCATATAGATTTGTGTATATTTTATTTTATTTGTTATTAAAATATTTAAAAGCTCTAGAAAGATCTTTCAAAAAAGAAAAAAAACTCTAGAAAGATTTTCATGTTATTTTAGTTACTATTTATTTCACAATATCGTATTTTTGTTTTGGATTTGTTTTGATTATATCCTAATTTTTTTTTTTAAAATATGCTGTTTGGTTTATTTTTAAGTCAAATATTTCCAAAATACTAAAAAGATTTGCTTTTATTTTACGTTGTTCTCTTTAGGTCAAATATTCTAGAAACATGAAAAAGAAATTGTTTTATTTTGTTTTGTTTTTATTTCTTGGTCAAAGACTCTCAAAACCTCCAAAAAGATTTTGTTTTATTATATTTTATTAAAAAAACCACAAACAATTACGCTTTTTCACTTTTAGATAGATCGGTTCTACCAAGGTTAGATAGATTAGTGCTACTAAGGTGTCCTGTTTTTTTTTTTTTTTTTTTTAAGAAGGTATTGTGTTTGTTGTGCACTCCTGATTATGTCTACGAATTTTTGCGCTATGCATCATACAGTTGTTATCTGAGCGCCTGCCTCAAATGTGGGTGAGTTATTCTAACCCTTACCATCCGGTGTGGGATGATCGGTCTCATTTCTAGTGAATGGGCAATCAAGGAACAATGCCTGATCAACATATGTTTTTCAAATTCGACAAGGAGAGACGTCAAATCTAGGGGAAGTTTCCGCTCAGTTCATGGAAGTGTCGCAAGACAACATTGAGGCATTAGTAAAAACTCAAGAAGTGTCAACCAGAATAGTGGAGCAATTATCAAAAGCTTTGAAACAAATCTTAGACAACTCGCAAAACAAATGGCTAACTTGGCTAGAGGTGGATTTTTTGGTGGATTTTTCAAGTAGTATACTTGATAACCCCAACAATGAGAGTTGCAACGCTATTTAGTTGAGAACTAGAACAATACTCACTCCAGTGGGTTCTAAGAGCACAAAGAAGAAGATGTTTGAAGTAGTGAAAATAGAAGTTGAAAGTGAGTGTGAATTTGTGAAAATGGGAGAAACAATAAGCAAAAAGGCCAACTTTTATTTTAATTTATATATTTAAATCAATATGCTAAGAAAGATCAGAAGAGTTCATGTGAAGTCATCAAATGTCACTCTAACACTTGCAATAGATCGATTAAACATCCATATGTAATAGTGAAGGACACGGTGGAGCAAGTAGACAAGCATTTCTGTCCGTCAAACTTCGTGACATCGGAGATTCAAAGAAAAATTCTTTGGCACCAAGAGTCACATTATTCTAGAAGACGGGAGTAGAGCACAATATTGCAAGCTTTTATTGAGGGGCACATGCGAACGTTGGCGTCTTAATGCCAAACTCATGGAGTTCCTACAAAACAAGAGGGAGTAGATGCACAACATAGCTAGAACTTCCACTTTAACATTTCTCTATTCATCAATTTTATATATAATCTCACCACTTTCTTATATATTTTTAATTTATTTTTTGTACTTTTTAGCATCCTTTATTTGGTTTCTTTTTTCATTTGTTAGAATTGTTTTTTCCCCTGGAATCACTGATCTTTGTATACCTTTTGCTTTAACAACGGTCATGTTAGACGGTCGCAGTCATGACCAACCCTTGATATTACAGAAAATTGGGATCAAATAGTGTCTGTGTAGTATCAATCACTGTTACGTTGAGGTTTCGGCAACATAGAAAACCATTATATTGCGGCCGCAAACCTTTAACTAAAACCTAGACCTGTCTATTTAATACTCCCTCAGGTCACATTTATAAGCAAAAAAACACTTTTTAGATTCATTCAATTCTTAATGTCGTTGGTCAATATATGGGCCAAATACATTATGTATTCAATGAATCTAAAAAGTGCATTTTTGCTTATAAATGTGACCGGAGGGAGTAGTAGTATATATCAGTAAAAATGGTTCTGTGAACAATAGACTTGCCATGTGCCTGAGACGAATGAATGAAAAAGCAATGTGTATAGAATTAATATTATCAAGGGCCAGAAAAGCAGATGGTTTACGATCTTCTCGATGAAATGCAAGCTCAAAACTGCTCCCCTAATGTGGTCACTTACACTACTATCATGTGTGCACTCGCAAAAGTAGAGAAATTAGACGAAGCATTACAAGTTGTCGAAAGAATGAACACTTTTGGATGTAGGCCTGACATGCTTTTTTTCAATTCGTTCATTTTACGTTGGGGAGACCAGGCAGAATAGACGATGCTACACATGTATTCAAGGTTGCGATGCCAAAGGCCAGTGTCGCCCCAAACACATCAACCTATAACTCAATGATTTCTATGTTTTGTTAATTGTTACTATGCACAAGAGCAAGCTTTTGGCATTCTGAAAGAGATGGAAAAATCAGGTTTTTGTAAGCCTGATATTCAGACTTATCACCCATTGATCGAGGAGATGGTTGATCAAGATACCGTGCCAAGATACAAAACTTGTCGTTTGCTCTTGGATGAAGTCAAACAGAAAAATATGTATCAAGCTGTTGAGAAAATTGAGGTTCTTATGAAGAAACTTTAAATGTGTGAGTCTCTTTGGTATGTACTGTTTCTGATTATAATAGAAAACTCAATCACATTCCAAGTACTTTAAAGACTTGGTTATCATCTCAGTCTCGTCAACTTGTTTGGTTGGAGAGAAGAAAGTGGGAAGAGAGAAAGAAACATGTAAGAACGATAGAGTTGTGAAAGAGTGAATATTTTGTAATTTTTATTAGAGAACAATAAAAGAAAGAGAAGAGAAAAAACTCTTGAGCCTAAAACAAAGAAGCTTGATCAGAAGAGAGATATGATGCTGGTGTTTGAAGGTTCAGTTTGCCCCTAAAACAAAGAAGCTTGATCAGAAGCTCGAATCAGCAGCTGATTAGGTCTGATCTGTTGAAGGATGAACGGAAGGAGACAAGTGAAATTCTTAAATTATGTAACTGTAAAGTAGAGAATCAGTTTGATTCTTTGCCATACAATCACCACCGTAAAATCACATGAAACAATTCTTGTAGAGAGTTTATGACCTCTATTGCTCCATAATTGTGATCATTGTTGGATTGGAACAGTGTAATGGATTCTTCAACGCCTAAAAAAAGATGAGTTTCAAGTGTCTCCATTGAAACATGTCCAAATAGTGTTGAATCATTGTGGTTATGATTCTGTTAAGTGATGATTAACTGAGAAGAGGCTGGTTCATAATGTTCATAATCACGCATGATTCTCATTCTCTCAAGTCGCTAGAGTATAGAGTATTAGCGTACATATTTTATCGACATTCAGCGATTACAGAGGAATGGTAACAATAACCTTGTTTTGATGCTATCTTTGTAATACACTATTGTAGGTGATACTCTTTGGAATTGGAATTTTACTCATCATATATTTGGTCAATTCTCCATGTATCTTGTTCACAAAGTAATAAGAACTTTTCTCAAATGTAATATCCTTGTTTATTACCATAATAATAGTAAACTTCAATAATTTAACAATACATGATTCAACAATAGTATATATCTTTTTCACGTTATTGTTTCATATATCATTTAACCCGAGTTGGATATACTATTTTTAGTTCTATTTTTATGCCTAAAAACGATCACAGAAAAAGAAAAAAAAAGAGACTAGTTAGCATTCAACACAATTATAGCACACATTACATGATTATGCAGGTGCCATGAAAAGATTCACCTTCCTTTGTATTTCTGGGTATGCTGCTCCTTTCTTGGTCTTCTTCGGCGCTCTCATATAAGAGATAAAGTTAGACGGCAACACCAGTAACACTGAAATTCTACTGAAATCACCGCTGATCTAAACAGGCACTTAGTGTCTACCTTCTTCAACATGTTTTCTATTTATCTCTTAATTAATAATAATAATTTAAGGGTCCTTCACTGACATTGCAAAAGTGACCAAGAAACCAAAAGCTTATCTACCTATGCCTGCTACAGTACTACCCTTTTAAAATAAATTGAAAGTTGACATGTTGCAGAAGCCCTCGAACATGAGGTTAATCGTCTTTCTATTTTAGACCGTTTCCTGGAGCACCAGATTGTCATAGTATCTAAAACCGGTGAATTCTTCAGAATAAATTTTGCCAACATAATGTGATAGCTCTGTAGGCCTCCAAATGCAAAGTCACGCATAGTACAAGTTCTAAGGTTTGATGAAAGGCAGCCTGGAACAAATTTTGGATGGGCCCAGGTTTCAAACTCATATCGTCCAAAGTAGTCATGCCCAAGAATCTTGTCTGGTATTATCTGTTAATAGCAGAGAAGAAATAAAAAACATGTATGATAAAAAAAGAAAAATCAAATATAATTGTCAAATTTAAGAAACAAACCTGATAAAAGTCAAGATTTTGAAGCTTAGGACAATGGAGCAGCATTTTTGGAACTGAATCCCAATCATAGTTCAGCACCAAATGAGTCAAATTATGGAACGTAGGAAAGTGATAATTTCGAATAGCCTACATTATTTAAAAACAGAGTATTAAAATATATATATATATATATATATATATATATATATATATATATATATATATATATTTTAAATGGCATGCATGCATCAATGATATACATACCCTGGATAGTCTTATGCGTAGAAATTCGACATTTGAAATTGCTTCCATTGGAATATAACATTCGGTAACATCTGCTCTGTTCAACATTGTTAAGGTTATCCTTTTCCAGCCTGAATAAGTGCTATGGAATACATGAAATAGGTGAAGATCTTGAAGAATTGGACATTGTTTTAAAAGTATCATGAGATCTTTCTCTTGTCCAAACGTAATGTTTGTCAAACGTAGGGTTTTGAGTGAGGGTAATGTTACGTGAAAAGGAGAAAAGTCGTCACCCATATCAATAAAATTGAGCTTAAGAACAACAAGTGTTGTACAGCAAAGGATAGAATAAGGCAATTCAGGGGGATCACCAACAACGAGATCATAAAGTCGAGATGAATCATGTTCAACGTCCATAATGAAACTGTGGATGGAATGATTACCTGCAGTTTGTCGCGACCGCAATACGTAGTAAACAAATTCGTCAAAGCTGTCTTTGGAGCCAGAGTCTTTGGCTTCCATGAATTCGACATCTGGAACGTAACACCATAGATTCTTCCATCTCTTTGAAATAATTGAAGTGAGAAAGGCTTGTTTGGTGGGAAGAGAAGAGAGAATGTGAATCAGGATATCTTCTGGTAAATTGCTTATCCTATCTACGGCCACCGTTGAAGTTTCCGGCGAAGACATTCTGTTATGGGAGCGAGGTGTTCTTTTTTTTTTCTTTTCTTTTCTTTTCTGTGAGTGAGAGAGTGGTTAAGGGTTAGTGTGTTGCCGATAGATATTTTTGGGGTGAGAAATTAATGTATGTTGGGTTTGCTAGAGATCTTTTTATATAGGAGAAGTCATGTTACTTGCTCCTAAAGTCTTGCTTGCTTGCGTAAAAAAAAAAAGAAGCCTTGATTATTTAGTTTCTTATACTTAGGTCTCGTCTTTGGAGACTTAGACTAATGAAATTTGACGATGAGAAAAACATAAGAAGGGGTTATTTTTTTTTTTTAATTTTTTTCTAAGAGTTTAAACAAAGCAGAGCAAGTAAGATAATAAAATGTAACAAAAAAAAAAAGGTAAGATAATAAAAAAGAGACAACACGATGTTATCCTGTTTTACCCTACAATTCGAGGTTAGTCCAGTCCCTTTGCATTTTCAAGGGATTTTTCACTAGACAAACAAGTCTAACATTTTCTTGTCTATACAAAGATGACTTCTATAGCTGGAGTTTACAAATAAAGTTTGATTGTTTACACTTTGTACTCAGAGTGTTAAACTAACAATAAACTTAATTGACTTCCAATACTTCAAAAATTCTAAGATATGGATTTTGTATGAATTTCTCTAAGTGTTTGTGCGCTATATAGTTTGATAGAGTTTTGACACTTGTAAAATTACGTAAAGTATATTGTGTTCTTTAAATTACAAGTCCTTGAATATGAGAGTATAAGAGAACCTTTGTTAGAAGAATGTCAGCGCATCAAAAACGTCCTTGAGAAGTTTTGTCTAGGTTTGAAATAGTCTCTCTCTCTCTCTAATGGATAATTATGTCGAATAGCACTGGAGGGACCTTTTGCTTCATTGGTATTAAATTAGGGTTAAATACGTTTTTGGTTCTTATAAATATACAAAATTTTTGTTTTAATCCCCGTAAAATTATTCTTCGACTTTTTATCCCTAAATTTTTTTCCATAACCATTTTTGGTACCTTTTGTTTGTTTGAACAAAATGTGTTTAACATTACCACCTTATGTTTTGATGATAACAAGGTATTAAAATGTCAATTGGATATGCTAATATTTGTTCAAGTTGAAGGTGAGAAAAACACAAGAAGGGTGGGTTGAATTGTGTTAGCTTTTTCTTTGTTTTCTCTTAAGCTGAAAACACTTGATTAGAAGCAGATAGAGTACTGCTTCTGAAGTGATGTTCAGAACTAACTTGCAGCGGATAAAAACAGAGAGAGAAAGAAGAAAGACACAAAGCAATTATACAGGTTCCTTCCACAAACAGGAAGTAATCATGTCCCCCTGCTTGCACTTCCAAAGAGAGTTCACTATAATGTAATATCTGATTACAACTGCTCACTGCTACAACTAACAAGAGACTTCAAACTGCTAGAGCACAACTGCAAGAGACTTCCTATGCTCCTGAACACAATCAAGAGACTTCTAATGCCCAAGCACAACTACAAGAGACTTCTAATCAAACAAAATTACATAGAAAAATGTTTGAGGTTGAACACTTGATATACAATCAGTGGTGTTCACAATACAAATCAGATACAGACTCTTAAGACTCTAGAATTTCTAAGATATGAAAGTTGATAAGAAATTCTAAGTGAACTTTTGAATGCAGAACAATTTTAGCAGAGTTTTGGCACTTGTAAATTGTTGTTGAGTCTCTACCAATCTCTAAGTATTCACTCCTTTATAAAGAGGTGTGAAAGGGACGTTGTGAAATTGTCAGCACATCAAAAAGAGTCGTTTGAAGCTTTGATCAATCACCAATGATCTTTTGCCTGATATGGTTATTGTCCTATGAAGGATCAATTTCAAATCTATTCCCATTGTGAAGGAACATTGTTGCAGACAGAGCTGTTTTACAAATATTTAATTATTTATTAAAAAGTTATATATTTAATACAAAATGTACAAATTTTAATGCAAAGTTACTACTTTAAACTTCTTAACATGTGCCAAATTACATACGATAGAAAATAAATTGTTGCAAGATTGTGCATTGTTCATAAAATGAAGTGGGACTGGTTTTGAAAAATGGATAATCAAGGTTAAAATTGAAAGAGTCAATTAAGTAAGGATACATATAAATATTCAGAATTACATTTTTATTCCCTTCAAAACAAAAATCGCATTTTTTAGTCCTTCTAAAATTTCCATCAACATTTTTAGTCCTTAAAAGTGCTAAAGGAAAATCTTATGGGATGAAAAGTGTGATTTTTTGGAAGGACTAAAATCTAAATTCTGAATATTTATAGGGACCATTTACTTAATTAACCCAAATCAAATTATACAATTGTCTCATCCAATTGTGAATTTGTGATTGAGAAAACTGTCTAAAAATGTAGCCCAAAGATTGACCAGTCATTTGAAGAAACGAATTTCAATCACTTGGTCAGAATCATTTGGAAGGTACTAGGCCTTTGAAGTAACATAATATCAAAAGTTTCATGATAAAACTAACATTTACAATTTAATCATCGTCTATAATTTCTCAGCATAATGTTACCATGCGAGTACAAAAAAAAAAATACACATCCTAATTTAATTTAACAAAAATTACACAAAAAAAAGAATATTTGAGTCAATGGAGGAACACAAAGGGAAACTGAAGAAAGCTACGCAGTAGTAGTGTGGCATTAAATGTTCGTGTGCCCAACCAGATTTAATGTTTACCACTATATTCCATCTGATTCTATATATATCCTTTCAATTACCTTAGCAGGTGTTAGATATCATGAGTTGTTAAAGAAATTAGAGGAAGTTTACCAAAATTTATTAAAACACAAAAGTATGAACTCGGAAAGAAAGAAAGAAAAAGAAAAAAAAAAAACATCTATGACATCTTAGTATTAGACTTTTTGAAGCCCTGTTTTGGGTATCAATTGACACATGTCACATCATAAAGCAGTACACCTATTAATCACAACTTATTAAAATATATTTTTTTATCCTAAAATAGCTTTCAACAACTAACCATTCAGAGAGAAGGAAAACAGACTCATTTCACTTGATGTATATGCTTTTCACCGGAAAAAAAAAAAACACAAATTTAAAAGATGTAAGCGGCTTTCTTTCATTATCTTACTCAAATTTATAGTAACAGAGCTCTTCTTCATTAAGAGTAAGCGGCTTTCTTTCATTATCTTACTCAAATTTCACCATTAAATCAAAAAACCCTAAATTTTATTTCTAGCCTAGCCCTTATTTTTTCTTCAATCGTTGTTTTTGAATTTTTTGGGACAAGTTTGCTTCATTCCCAGTATAGCTGTGTTTGAGTAATGTATTTCTGTGCCAATATTACACAGTTTATTTGACAGATTTGTTCTAATTTGATATTTTGACATGATATGGAATTTTGTCTTATTCTTTGTAGTTTGATATTTTTTAAAGGTTTGAGAAGGAGCAACCTATGAGCTTAGTAAAGTTGCTTGCAAGTAAGTTCAATTTTATGGAATTTTTCTTTCCTTATCTTAAATATTTGCCTTTTTTTTGTACTGATCAATATGTATTTCAAAGCTTAAACTTTCTTAGGGGGTACATTCGTATATGTTTTTCTTTGTAGGCTTTAGTATCGATTTCATGAAGGAGTAGCTTGCTACATGCTAATTTTTGTTGCAAGAGCAAGGTTTGTCTTTTCCTTCATTGTCTTTTTGTGATTAATTTCAATCACCTTTAGTTTTTTTATATATTTGAAGTGAAGTTTGATTAGAGAACCTCTTTTCCTATATTGTCTGTCATATCGGTCATATGCTTAAGATTTTTAAAACTATCATTATTAATTGGAATATTATATTTTTTATAATCATGTCTGACCATATATATGCAGTGAGTGCATTTCTAAATGTGTTGTTTTAAATAACATGCAAGCTCTCCAAATAGTGTTAATAACGATAGGAGTTAATTTCATGAAAATAACTTCATTCTTGACTTACTTGCGTTGTTAAACCTGTGTTTTTTACTTTCTGTCACTATATTTTAGTTGGTCACCTGGTCTTACATTTTTAAGGCACATGGATCAAACAAGGTTTGATTGTCATTTGTTTTTCCTAGAAACAAAGAGGTCAGTTGTAGTTTGTATGTAAAGTTAGTGTGCAATAATTTTCACAAAGCAAAGGTTCTATTAATGATATATGGTACGACATTATCACATCATTTGATCCATGTATTAGTAGTTGTTGTTGTTTTGGTTGACATTTTGAATTGAATTGATTATGTTTGGATGATTTTCCTCTAAAAACAAATTTTGATATCAGCGGGACATATACAAACACACAAACTCACACTAACATAGAAGAACAGAGGAGGAGAGAGTTAACTTCAACTCTATATTTCGTTCACTTAAATTGATTTTACACAATGGCTGGTTCATGCCCTTTTATAACAGCCTTAAGAAATTACTAAACTTATATGCTAAGTAACTTGATCATTCGGTGTTTGGTATTAAAGGTGTATGCGTCTGCTTTTAACTTTCTTCTATATATAACATTGTGTTGGTTTCCATATCATGCATCTGATCTACTTCGTTTCATATGTCACTTTTTTTATACTCATTTTTAACTTTTAATGCAAATTGCTTGCTTCTCATATAAATTCATGTCCTATATAGAAGACAAATAAGGAATTAGTATTTTGGTATTTTTTTTTTTTTTTTAAAGTTATTAGATCTGTTGAGTTGAGAATATGTTTTTAGAAGAAATGTGACATAATCATTATCAGAGATTATTTTTTAGGATCTTCTAAAAGAGTATTCCAAAACCATCAATTGAAAGATTTACTTAGAATGTTTCTGATAGTGGAAAAAAGGTTTTCTAATTTTGGAGAAAATCGATGGATAGAATTAACTGTATGATAAAGTATTGTGGGGATTTTAGGACAAATTGTCCTACTTTGTTTGTGCACATGATATTTGAATTGTTTAGTTGTTTGTTTATTTGTTTTTTTTTTCTTTCTCCATAGCTTTTGTGACACAGGCTATTCATCAATTTAAGAAAGAGCAAGTTCTCTTGCAGCAAAAACTGATTCCCCTGGATATGCTCCGTTACATTATCTCAGTATAAGCAAGTATTTGACACTAAATTTATGTGGTGAAGCCTTTTTACTGTAGGGAATGTTCAACTTTGTAAGATTTGAACAATTATGTAACATTTGAACCATCTGTTATATTGTTTAAGACTAATGTGCAATGTTTATTTTTGGATTGGTTCCTTGGCAAAATCCAAATATATGATGCCACTAAATTCTAGAGTTAGACAAAAAGTTAAATCTGAACAAGAGGATGACATACTATTATGAAATTGTAATTTCTTAATTTATATTTGTAATTTTTTTCGGTATGATCCAGAGTGTTTTTTTTGTTTTACATTAAGCTTTACAAATCGATCTCTATTTTGCAATAAATCAACTGTAAAATATAGAGATGATTTAAAAAAAATTAAGTATGAACAAATATAACATGTGATCTACATGAATCTAAATTAATAGTGTGATTAGACAAAAATTTATTTGACAATAAGTTTTGGTAGCATGATTAGTGTTTTTTTCCTAACTTTTGCTGCCTTTTTTATTGGTGTTGGATGGATGAATAATTTCACATGAATTTTTCACTCTTACGATTGACTATAATTATTAATTTTTGTGTGCATTCTATCTCATTTGATCCCTCAAATTACTTTACAAATATTATTTCACTGGCTTATTTTGTTTAAGATTTTTTTTTAGGGGATTTTGTTTAAGATTTGATTTCGTTGATATGTAATGAGATTATACTGTTAAACTATTAGATAGGTTGGGACTTTATAAAGTTATTACATATGGCTAAACCGGTGGCAAGAAGATATATTTTCCTCAAATATTTGGAAGACTTGCAAGTATCAAATAAGTGGATAATTCGTATCAATCAAGTCAAATATTTATATGTGACTATTAAATGTGTGATGACTTTATAAATGTAGTTATCTATGGTTAAATGGGGTTCAAAAGGATATATCCTCTCTGTTTTTTTTTTTTTTTGTCAATAAGAGGATATACTCTTAAGTGAACAATTATCTCATCAAAAATTAAGATGATTAAAAACACTAAATTCATACACAATTTCTCAATCCGCAATTCAAAAACACAAGGGTTGTAAGATATATTGTATAGTATAAAAATAAAATAAGTCAAAAAATTTCATTTGTTGAGTTAACATTTTATAATGTATTTTCTTTAATACATTTATGTTAATATCAATGTATTTTACATTAAGTATAACAAACTATATAAAAAGTAGTGTGGTGTCTTTTATCAAGTCACACCTCAAGGTGTGATTTTCACTTTTTTAGTTATAACTTTGATAAAAGACACCTTCATAAAAAGTAGTTGGTGTCTTTTAACAAATGCTCATAGAGTAACTTGATAAAAGACACCTTCACAAAAGGTGTCTTCTATCATAACCCATATATATATATAAGTTTTTCTAACCTGTGCAAGATTGCACAGGATAAGGGGTGATTAATGCGGATTCTTCAAATCTTATTAATGACTCTATATACATATATATATATATATATATAATAATGTGTATATTTATAATTAACTTACTTCCCGTGCGTTGCACAAGAAGGGTGGGTTGAATTGTGTTAGCTTTTTCTTTGTTTTCTCTTAAGCTGAAAACACTTGATTAGAAGCAGATAGAGTACTGCTTCTGAAGTGATGTTCAGAACTAACTTGCAGCGGATAAAAACAGAGAGAGAAAGAAGAAAGACACAAAGCAATTATACAGGTTCCTTCCACAAACAGGAAGTAATCATGTCCCCCTTGTACTTCCAAAGAGAGTTCACTATAATGTAATATCTGATTACAACTGCTCACTGCTACAACTAACAAGAGACTTCAAACTGCTAGAGCACAACTGCAAGAGACTTCCTATGCTCCTGAACACAATCAAGAGACTTCTAATGCCCAAGCACAACTACAAGAGACTTCTAATCAAACAAAATTACAAAGAAAAATGTTTGAGGTTGAACACTTGATATACAATCAGTGGTGTTCACAATACAAATCAGATACAGACTCTTAAGACTCTAGAATTTCTAAGATATGAAAGTTGATAAGAAATTCAAAGTGAACTTTTGAATGCAGAACAATTTTAGCAGAGTTTTGGCACTTGTAAATTGTTGTTGAGTCTCTACCAATCTCTAAGTCTTCACTCCTTTATAAAGAGGTGTGAAAGGGACGTTGTGAAATTGTCAGCACATCAAAAAGAGTCGTTTGAAGCTTTGATCAATCACCAATGATCTTTTGCCTGATATGGTTATTGTCCTATGAAGGATCAATTTCAAATCTATTCCCATTGTGAAGGAACATTGTTGCAGGCAGAGCTGTTTTACAAATATTTAATTATTTATTAAAAAGTTATATATTTAATACAAAATGTACAAATTTTAATGCAAATTTACTACTTTAAACTTCTTAACATGTGCCAAATTACATACGATAGAAAATAAATTGTTGCAAGATTGTGCATTGTTCATAAAATGAAGTGGGACTGGTTTTGAAAAATGGATAATCAAGGTTAAAATTGAAAGAGTCAATTAAGTAAGGATACATATAAATATTCAGAATTACATTTTTATTCCCTTCAAAACAAAAATCGCATTTTTTAGTCCTTCTAAAATTTCCATCAACATTTTTAGTCCTTAAAAGTGCTAAAGGAAAATCTTATGGGATGAAAAGTGTGATTTTTTGGAAGGACTAAAATCTAAATTCTAAATATTTATAGGGACCATTTACTTAATTAACCCAAATCAAATTATACAATTGTCTCATCCAATTGTGAATTTGTGATTGAGAAAACTGTCTAAAAATGTAGCCCAAAGATTGACCAGTCATTTGAAGAAACAAATTTCAATCATTTGGAAGGTACTAGGCCTTTGAAGTAACATAATATCAAAAGTTTCATGATAAAACTAACATTTACAATTTAATCATCGTCTATAATTTCTCAGCATAATGTTACCATGCAAGTACAAAAAAAAAAAAAAATACAGATCCTAATTTAATTTCACAAAAAATTACACAAAAAAAAGAATATTTGAGTCAATGGAGGAACACAAAGTGAAGACTGAAGAAAGCTATGCAGTAGTAGTGTGGCATTAAATGTTCGTGTGCCCAACCATATTTAATGTTTACCACTATATTCCTTCTGATTCTATATATATCCTTCCAATTACCTTAGCAGGTGTTAGATATCATGAGTTGTTAAAGAAATTACAGGAAGTTTACCAAAATTTATTAAAATACAAAAGTATGAACTCTTCGGAAAGAAAGAAAAAAAAAAAAACATCTATGACATATGGAAACATATGGAAAGGCAGGTAAATCATCTACACATACCAATTTTACTAACATCATATTGTCAGAAAAATATGCAAAAAATATCACCCACACATGGATCATATCCAAATATAGGACTATCTTCATCATAAACACGTGATATATTAAAAAATAAATTCCCTATTATCTATTGGTGATCCAAATATCCAAGATAGTGTGGCACACTAAAATCACCCAGCAAGAGGATTGAGCACCTGTCCAACAAAGATGATTGTTCCAGTCAATTCTTCTCTAATCATAAACAAGAAAGGGTGATCAGCTACAAAGTCTAGTCGAGTTGGAAAACCCATGCCACTGCTAGAGACTGCATCAGATGCGGTGGCTGCAACAGCTTCGGTGCCTTCTTCATTTACGTCAATAAAAGACTTGTGAATGATTTTAGAAATGCATAGGTTTTGAGTAGAGTTCACCATTTTAGTAAGACCTCCATTGGTGAAAGGTAAAACCACGCCTAGCTCCTTCAGCATATCAGAAGTTTCAAGTCCAAATGAAATATTGAACTTTGGGATCCTAAAGTCACCTACTTCCACTTTATCAAGAGGAAGCTTGTGTTCCAGTAACTCAGATTCGGAAGCCAGCTTCTCAAGCAAAGTTGGCAGCCCATCTTTTGCATTTGGAAGGGAAAAGTACATAGTAAATTGACGCTTATCTTCACCTTGCTTATAAGGAAGGCCAAGAACTTTAAAATCATCGAAATCTCTAATAAACTGCTTCTTCTCACTAGTCATGAAGTCAACCTTAACTGAGTTTCCATTCAAAAGGTGAAAATCATAGGCATTCGTATTCGAAGCATCAAAATTATCATTCCACTCTCCTTTAAAGTACAGCGCATTAGCAAATATTAGCCGAGTTAAGTTGTCGACCGACCCTAGAGGAAGAAGTTCTTTAATAAGACTGTTTGTCTCTCTTTCAGCCCATAAATTCACTTCATTGGTCACTTCAATAGCCTTTCAAACCATATTAAAATTTAAAATCAATTATGCAAATATATAGTTGAGTTCTTTTCACAAGTATTGCAATACAAAAATTTAACAAAATCAGGACATGCATAAGTATTTTGTAGTGAAAAGAGGGGAGATATAGAAACATACCTTGTTCTTGAAATCGACAGAAGAAAAATTTGCTTTATAATCATTAGACACAATTGCTTTGAAAGAAGGTTGAAGAGAAAGGGTTTTTTCCACCCATACACCATCGACGAAAGATAGATGAGGCCCGCCTGCGGGAGCACCGTTTTGTAGAATGACGGAGACGAGGATAGAGGCGAAGGAGTTGAGTTGATCGGTGGATTTGGATTGGAGGAAGTTGAGAAGTTGTTGTTGTGTGGGGCCCTCGGAGCCAGCAGCGATGATGCTTAGCACAACTTGTAGTGAAAGTGGAGATAACACCATATTCTTGTCTTGATAAGATTCTTTGGAGAAAAGATGTTTGGCGATGGTGAGGGAAACATTGCTATGGTTGTTGGCGAGGAAGGATTCTGATCGGAGGAAGTCGAGAAGCTGTTGATGTTGAGTGGGATCGATTTGGATATTGCTTATGGTTCTCTTCGGAAAAATGACTTTTGGATCAAGGATGATTAAACAAGCCACGATGTTGAGCACGAAGAAGCAGAGAACAAATTTGGCGATGGCGATTGTTTTGCGAGAGAACCTCATTCTTTGCAGGAAAAAAGGAAGACGAAACTACCCAAGACCTAAATTGACCTAATTTGAGGAGCTTCTAGTATTTAATTCAAAAAAATAAAAATAGATCTCGCCAAATTAATATTAATAGGTCGGTGCTATCAATTTTTGTCAGCAGTATGTGAAAATTATACCCCCAACTCCAAAAATGGCAAGGATAAATGGATAACAGCCAGCCAATTATATGTTGACATGGTGGTTGATGACATCATACTAGGAAAAATCATTGTCGTCTTTTACGGAATGCAACCAGCTCTACGGTTGATAACGTCTTCTACTGTTGCTGACATGTTAAATAAATTTTTTTGCGGAATAATTGCTAATTAATTCTTCTTTTTTGCTAATTTGTTAATTTAGAATTTTATTTGTTAATTGCTAATCTTTATTTATTAATTTTATTACGTCTGCAACAACTTAACCTAATTTTTTTCCGCTCATTTGCTTGATTAGGTTTGCAATTATTTAACCTAACAAATTCCATCAAAAAAAAATGCATTGCACACCAATTTCATTCCTATCCGCTTTCTTTTTTTTTTTTTTTTTGAAAAAAATATTTTCTACCATATCAATGATCACGTATGATCCTTCTATTTTATACTTTTTTTTCTGTCAAGAATTTCACACTTTTTTCTTGGATTATTTTTTAATTTCATGCCTTTTTTTTTACATCCTTATTTATCCTTATTTATTAATTTTGTTACGTCTGCAACAACTTAACCTAATTTTTTCCCGCTTATTTACTTTATTAGGTTTGCAATTATTTTACCTAACAAATTTCATCCAAAAAAAATGCATCGCACCAATTTCATTCTTATCCTCTTGCCTTTTTTTTTTTTGGAAGAAAATATTTTCTACACTTATTTGATGCTGCACGTTTGTTCTAGAAACTATGAGCATATCAATGATCATGTTTGATGCCTTCTATTTTATACTTTTTTTTTCGGCTACCCTAATTTCCATGTAAACTTGGTTATATATACCTGAATTATTGATAGGATTACCGAATTTTCTTTTATAATATTTTCAGATATTATACATTTTATGAAGTGTTTTATTTTGTTTACTATGGATTATCACGTGTTATTTTTTCACCGTTACGTATTATATATTGCATTTTATTATTCGTATGCCAATCCCTTTACAATAAACCCGAGCGGAGCACGGGTCAAAAATCTAGTTATCTCATAATATTATTCATTGCTTCAACTTCAACGCTACGAAATTAAACAACATCATTAATAAATTTTGATGTTATTGATTAGAATATTGATGTTTACGAACGTTATTCATAATTTAAACATTAGATTTCTCTTTAAAAAAAAGTATGTTCTTATTTAATTAGAGACAAATTATTCCTATAAGAGTTGGGCCCCCAATTTGATTAGGATGGCCTTGTTAGAGATGATAGGTAAATGGCAGGAGCCAACTAAGCAAAAGATCATGTTCGACACTGGTCCACAACCCAATCGATTCTCATTGTTCCTCTCCAAAGTCCTTATCCAACGTAATTATTCTCCCGTCTCGGATTTCCTGTGACTTTTAATGCACTAACAACTACCAACGCTTTCGACGACCACCAGAGCAGTTTCCCACCATTTTTTCACCTAGGTCAAAATCTCCCTCCCTAAAAATACGAACACTTAAAAATGGCCAAAGATCAACAACCTTGTCCCAGCAGTATCATTTGTTGCCCTAATCTGATGGACGGAAGAACCTCTTCGCCACCACTTATCACCACCCCTGACAGGTGGTTGCACCCCACTACCGACAATATGAAAAATTATCTCATGTACAACTTGGTTCAGTTTATGCAAAACCATAACCAAATAATTCATGAATAGAATTTGTGATTGCAACAAGTGGAGAGTCGTGACATTCATTAACACGGCTAAATGCCTCTAAAATTATAAAGAATAATCAATTATAGAGACAGAATAACATATGAAATTTGTGTCAACATGTTATAAAAGTAGCATATCTTCAACTCGATGAATATTTTAGATCATTGTTAAAGGTTAAGGTAATGTGTGTCCTTAATAAGAGGATGCCACTACTAGTTACCATATAGTTATGCAATTAGCTTAATAATGACAATTGAGAACAAATGTAAAATTCACCATTCAGTAACTAATGGAAAGTATAGTTACAACAAACTCTCCTCTCTCTCTCTCTCTCTCTCTCTCTCTCTCACTTATATTGATCATCTCTCTAAATGAGTCACCATTCTATAAAGATTCTCTATTTCTCTTTGATTGTTGTTGGATATGCAAGAAGTATGTGTTGCACTAACAATTGGCATCGAGATCCTAGTTGTGATTCTGCGAAACACAAGAGATTATGGAGGGTAATTGTCTCTGGAAACACGAGTGAAGTGTGTTTGATTTCATAATTTCTTGCAAAGCAATCATGAATGTGAATGGTGGTTTTCCACCAAATATGTTGATTCTGGATGGAAAACCATGAATCGTATTGGCGGAAATTTTGTTCCATACCACCACAATTAAATTTTAGCTTAAAGCGCACCCCCCCCCCCCCCCCACCCCCCGCTTAAGTTTGAAAAAGTTACGATTGTGACCCCCTATGAACAAAAATGACAGATTTGATCCCCTAAGTTTTAGCCCCTTTGCAACTTTGATCCTTTTGGTCAGTTTTACCTAGTCAAGGCCACGTGTGTAATTACTAAATTTTTTTAAAATTAGAATGCCACATAATCATTTTCTAAATAAAATAAAAATTTGCAACATCAATCGTAATGAAACCCTAAATTTGAGTGAGAGAATTTTTGAAGAAGTGGCAATGATGAGTGCACGTGACACAAACTCAACAGAAGACTTGTGAAGTGTTAAATATATACTTGTTGCCTATAGAAGACAAATTTACTATGAAAATTAGCTGCAATAAAAATTCGTAGCAATTTGCCAAAACTCTTGTATTGTTTGCAGCTCTTGTAAGTTGAGTCAGAAAAGATCCCTATCAAGCAAAGAGAAATGCTAGCAACACACACTTTTTAATACACTTATTGATTGGTTAAAATTTATATTGGTTCTATCAAATTTATATAGGTTCACATAATTTGGTGGGACCCATGTGAATTTTAATCAATCAAAGAGATAGTGTTAAAAAATATGTGTTAAAACGTGTGTTGCTAGAATTCCTCGTTATAATATATCATGGATTAGAAAATTGAATATGTCTAAAATGTGCAATATTGCACATGTTAAAGCAACTAAAAGTGGTAAGTTTTTATTGAAAAACAACAATTATTTATTAAAGGTTGTATATTTAATACAAAATGTACAAGTTTCAATGCAAAATTACTACTTTAAACTTCTTAACGTGTGAAAGATTGCACATGATAAAAAACTCTAGAAAATTATATTTACAAATATTTAATTATTTATTAAAAAGTTATATATTTAATACAAAATGTACAAATTTTAATGCAAAGTTACTACTTTAAACTTCTTAACATGTGCCAAATTACATACGATAGAAAATAAATTGTTGCAAGATCGTGCATTGTTCATAAAATGAAGTGGGACTGGTTTTGAAAAATGGATAATCAAGGTTAAAATTGAAAGAGTCAATTAAGTAAAGATACATATAAATATTCAGAATTACATTTTTAGTCCCTTCAAAACAAAAATCGCATTTTTTAGTCCTTCTAAAATTTCCATCAACATTTGTAGTCCTTAAAAGCGCTCAAGGAAAATCTTACATGGGATGAAAGGTGTGTTTATTTGGAAGGACTAAAATCAAAATTCTGAATATTTATAGGGACCATTTACTTAATTAACCCAAATCAAATTATACAATTGTCTCATCCAATTGTGAATTTGTGATTGAGAAAACTGTCTAGAAATGTAGCCCAAAGATTGACCATTCATTTGAAGAAACAAATTTCAACCACTTGGTCAGAATCATTTGGAAGGTACTAGGCCTTTGAAGTAACATAATATCAAAAGTTTCATGATAAAACTAACATTTACAATTTAATCATCGTCTATAATTTCTCAGCATAATGTTACCATGCAAGTACAAAAAAAAATACATATCCTAATTTAATTTCACAAAAAATTACACAAAAAAAGAATATTTGAGTCAATGGAGGAACACAAGGTGAAGACTGAAGAAAGCTATGCAGTAGTAGTGTGGCATTAAATGTTCGTGTCCCCAACCAGATTTAATGTTTACCACTATATTCCTTCTGATTCTATATATATCTTTCCAATTACCTTAGCAGGTGTTAGATATCATGAGTTGTCAAAGAAATTAGAGGAAGTTTACCAAAATTTATTAAAATACAAAAGTATGAACTCTTCGGAAAGAGAGAAAGAAAAAAAAACATCTATGACATATGGAAACATATGGAAAGGCAGGTAAATCATCTACACATACCCATTTTACTAACATCATATTGTCAGAAAAATATGCAAAAAATATCACCCACACATGGATCATATCCAAATATAGGACTATCTTCATCATAAACACGTGATATATTAAAAAATAAATTCCCTATTATCTATTGGTGATCCAAATATCCAAGATAGTGTGGCACACTAAAATCACCCAGCAAGAGGATTGAGCACCTGTCCAACAAAGATGATTGTTTCAGTCAATTCTTCTCTAATCATAAACAAGAAAGGGTGATCAGCTACAAAGTCTAGTCGAGTTGGAAAACCCATGCCACTGCTAGTGACTGCATCAGATGCGGTGGCTGCAACAGCTTCGGTGCCTTCTTCATTTACGTCAATAAAAGACTTGTGAATGATTTTAGAAATGCATAGGTTTTGAGTAGAGTTCACCATTTTAGTAAGACCTCCATTGGTGAAAGGTAAAACCACGCCTAGCTCCTTCAGCATATCAGAAGTTTCAAGTCCAAATGAAATATTGAACTTTGGGATCCTAAAGTCACCTACTTCCACTTTATCAAGAGGAAGCTTGTGTTCCAGTAACTCAGATTCGGAAGCCAGCTTCTCAAGCAAAGTTGGCAGCCCATCTTTTGCATTTGGAAGGAAAAAGTACATAGTAAATTGACGCTTATCTTCACCTTGCTTATAAGGAAGGCCAAGAACTTTAAAATCATCGAAATCTCTAATAAACTGCTTCTTCTCACTAGTCATGAAGTCAACCTTAACTGAGTTTCCATTCAAAAGGTGAAAATCATAGGCATTCGTATCCGAAGCATCAAAATTATCATTCCACTCTCCTTTAAAGTACAGCGCATTAGCAAATATTAGCCGAGTTAAGTTGTCGACCGACCCTAGAGGAAGAAGTTCTTTAATAAGACCGTTTGTCTCTCTTTCAGCCCATAAATTCACTTCATTGGTCACTTCAATAGCCTTTCAAACCATATCAAAATTTAAAATCAATTATGCAAATATATAGTTGAGTTCTTTTCACAAGTATTGCAATACAAAAATTTAACAAAATCAGGACATGCATAAGTATTTTGTAGTGAAAAGAGGGGAGATATAGAAACATACCTTGTTCTTGAAATCGACAGAAGACAAATTTGCTTTATAATCATTAGACACAATTCCTTTGAAAGAAGGTTGAAGAGAAAGGGTTTTTTCCACCCATACACCATCGACGAAAGATAGATGAGGCCCGCCTGCGGGAGCACCGTTTTGTAGAATGACGGAGACGAGGATAGAGGCGAAGGAGTTGAGTTGATCGGTGGATTTGGATTGGAGGAAGTTGAGAAGTTGTTGTTGTGTGGGGCCCTCGGAGCCAGCAGCGATGATGCTTAGCACAACTTGTAGTGAAAGTGGAGATAACACCATATTCTTGTCTTGATAAGATTCTTTGGAGAAAAGATGTTTGGCGATGGTGAGGGAAACGTTGCTATGGTTGTTTGCGAGGGAGGATTCTGATCGGAGGAAGTCGAGAAGCTGTTGATGTTGAGTGGGATCGATTTGGATATTGCTTATGGTTCTCTTCGGAAAAATGACTTTTGGATCAAGGATGATTAAACAAGCCACGATGTTGAGCACGAAGAAGCAGAGAACAACTTTGGCGATGGCGATTGTTTTGCGAGAGAACCTCATTCTTTGCAGGAAAAAAGGAAGACGAAACTACCCAAGACCTAAATTGACCTAATTTGAGGAGCTTCTAGTATTTAATTCAAAAAAATAAAAATAGATCTCGCCAAATTAATATTAATAGGTCGGTGCTATCAATTTTTGTCAGCAGTATGTGAAAATTATACCCCCAACTCCAAAAATGGCAAGGATAAATGGATAACAGCCAGCCAATTATATGTTGACATGGTGGTTGATGACATCATACTAGGAAAAATCATTGTCGTCTTTTACGGAATGCAACCAGCTCTACGGTTGATAACGTCTTCTACTGTTGCTGACATGTTAAATAAATTTTTTTGCGGAATAATTGCTAATTAATTCTTCTTTTTTGCTAATTTGTTAATTTAGAATTTTATTTGTTAATTGCTAATCTTTATTTATTAATTTTATTACGTCTGCAACAACTTAACCTAATTTTTTTCCGCTCATTTGCTTGATTAGGTTTGCAATTATTTAACCTAACAAATTCCATCAAAAAAAAATGCATTGCACACCAATTTCATTCCTATCCGCTTTCTTTTTTTTTTTTTTTTGAAAAAAATATTTTCTACCATATCAATGATCACGTATGATCCTTCTATTTTATACTTTTTTTTCTGTCAAGAATTTCACACTTTTTTCTTGGATTATTTTTTAATTTCATGCCTTTTTTTTTACATCCTTATTTATCCTTATTTATTAATTTTGTTACGTCTGCAACAACTTAACCTAATTTTTTCCCGCTTATTTACTTTATTAGGTTTGCAATTATTTTACCTAACAAATTTCATCCAAAAAAAATGCATCGCACCAATTTCATTCTTATCCTCTTGCCTTTTTTTTTTTTGGAAGAAAATATTTTCTACACTTATTTGATGCTGCACGTTTGTTCTAGAAACTATGAGCATATCAATGATCATGTTTGATGCCTTCTATTTTATACTTTTTTTTTCGGCTACCCTAATTTCCATGTAAACTTGGTTATATATACCTGAATTATTGATAGGATTACCGAATTTTCTTTTATAATATTTTCAGATATTATACATTTTATGAAGTGTTTTATTTTGTTTACTATGGATTATCACGTGTTATTTTTTCACCGTTACGTATTATATATTGCATTTTATTATTCGTATGCCAATCCCTTTACAATAAACCCGAGCGGAGCACGGGTCAAAAATCTAGTTATCTCATAATATTATTCATTGCTTCAACTTCAACGCTACGAAATTAAACAACATCATTAATAAATTTTGATGTTATTGATTAGAATATTGATGTTTACGAACGTTATTCATAATTTAAACATTAGATTTCTCTTTAAAAAAAAGTATGTTCTTATTTAATTAGAGACAAATTATTCCTATAAGAGTTGGGCCCCCAATTTGATTAGGATGGCCTTGTTAGAGATGATAGGTAAATGGCAGGAGCCAACTAAGCAAAAGATCATGTTCGACACTGGTCCACAACCCAATCGATTCTCATTGTTCCTCTCCAAAGTCCTTATCCAACGTAATTATTCTCCCGTCTCGGATTTCCTGTGACTTTTAATGCACTAACAACTACCAACGCTTTCGACGACCACCAGAGCAGTTTCCCACCATTTTTTCACCTAGGTCAAAATCTCCCTCCCTAAAAATACGAACACTTAAAAATGGCCAAAGATCAACAACCTTGTCCCAGCAGTATCATTTGTTGCCCTAATCTGATGGACGGAAGAACCTCTTCGCCACCACTTATCACCACCCCTGACAGGTGGTTGCACCCCACTACCGACAATATGAAAAATTATCTCATGTACAACTTGGTTCAGTTTATGCAAAACCATAACCAAATAATTCATGAATAGAATTTGTGATTGCAACAAGTGGAGAGTCGTGACATTCATTAACACGGCTAAATGCCTCTAAAATTATAAAGAATAATCAATTATAGAGACAGAATAACATATGAAATTTGTGTCAACATGTTATAAAAGTAGCATATCTTCAACTCGATGAATATTTTAGATCATTGTTAAAGGTTAAGGTAATGTGTGTCCTTAATAAGAGGATGCCACTACTAGTTACCATATAGTTATGCAATTAGCTTAATAATGACAATTGAGAACAAATGTAAAATTCACCATTCAGTAACTAATGGAAAGTATAGTTACAACAAACTCTCTCTCTCTCTCTCTCTCTCTCTCTCTCTCTCTCTCTCTCTCTCTCACTTATATTGATCATCTCTCTAAATGAGTCACCATTCTATAAAGATTCTCTATTTCTCTTTGATTGTTGTTGGATATGCAAGAAGTATGTGTTGCACTAACAATTGGCATCGAGATCCTAGTTGTGATTCTGCGAAACACAAGAGATTATGGAGGGTAATTGTCTCTGGAAACACGAGTGAAGTGTGTTTGATTTCATAATTTCTTGCAAAGCAATCATGAATGTGAATGGTGGTTTTCCACCAAATATGTTGATTCTGGATGGAAAACCATGAATCGTATTGGCGGAAATTTTGTTCCATACCACCACAATTAAATTTTAGCTTAAAGCGCACCCCCCCCCCCCCCCCACCCCCCGCTTAAGTTTGAAAAAGTTACGATTGTGACCCCCTATGAACAAAAATGACAGATTTGATCCCCTAAGTTTTAGCCCCTTTGCAACTTTGATCCTTTTGGTCAGTTTTACCTAGTCAAGGCCACGTGTGTAATTACTAAATTTTTTTAAAATTAGAATGCCACATAATCATTTTCTAAATAAAATAAAAATTTGCAACATCAATCGTAATGAAACCCTAAATTTGAGTGAGAGAATTTTTGAAGAAGTGGCAATGATGAGTGCACGTGACACAAACTCAACAGAAGACTTGTGAAGTGTTAAATATATACTTGTTGCCTATAGAAGACAAATTTACTATGAAAATTAGCTGCAATAAAAATTCGTAGCAATTTGCCAAAACTCTTGTATTGTTTGCAGCTCTTGTAAGTTGAGTCAGAGAAGATCCCTATCAAGCAAAGAGAAATGCTAGCAACACACACTTTTTAATACACTTATTGATTGGTTAAAATTTATATTGGTTCTATCAAATTTATATAGGTTCACATAATTTGGTGGGACCCATGTGAATTTTAATCAATCAAAGAGATAGTGTTAAAAAATATGTGTTAAAACGTGTGTTGCTAGAATTCCTCGTTATAATATATCATGGATTAGAAAATTGAATATGTCTAAAATGTGCAATATTGCACATGTTAAAGCAACTAAAAGTGGTAAGTTTTTATTGAAAAACAACAATTATTTATTAAAGGTTGTATATTTAATACAAAATGTACAAGTTTCAATGCAAAATTACTACTTTAAACTTCTTAACGTGTGAAAGATTGCACATGATAAAAAACTCTAGAAAATTATATTTACAAATATTTAATTATTTATTAAAAAGTTATATATTTAATACAAAATGTACAAATTTTAATGCAAAGTTACTACTTTAAACTTCTTAACATGTGCCAAATTACATACGATAGAAAATAAATTGTTGCAAGATCGTGCATTGTTCATAAAATGAAGTGGGACTGGTTTTGAAAAATGGATAATCAAGGTTAAAATTGAAAGAGTCAATTAAGTAAAGATACATATAAATATTCAGAATTACATTTTTAGTCCCTTCAAAACAAAAATCGCATTTTTTAGTCCTTCTAAAATTTCCATCAACATTTGTAGTCCTTAAAAGCGCTCAAGGAAAATCTTACATGGGATGAAAGGTGTGTTTATTTGGAAGGACTAAAATCAAAATTCTGAATATTTATAGGGACCATTTACTTAATTAACCCAAATCAAATTATACAATTGTCTCATCCAATTGTGAATTTGTGATTGAGAAAACTGTCTAGAAATGTAGCCCAAAGATTGACCATTCATTTGAAGAAACAAATTTCAACCACTTGGTCAGAATCATTTGGAAGGTACTAGGCCTTTGAAGTAACATAATATCAAAAGTTTCATGATAAAACTAACATTTACAATTTAATCATCGTCTATAATTTCTCAGCATAATGTTACCATGCAAGTACAAAAAAAAAATACATATCCTAATTTAATTTCACAAAAAATTACACAAAAAAAGAATATTTGAGTCAATGGAGGAACACAAAGTGAAGACTGAAGAAAGCTATGCAGTAGTAGTGTGGCATTAAATGTTCGTGTGCCCAACCAGATTTAATGTTTACCACTATATTCCTTCTGATTCTATATATATCCTTCCAATTACCTTAGCAGGTGTTAGATATCATGAGTTGTTAAAGAAATTAGAGGAAGTTTACCAAAATTTATTAAAATACAAAAGTATGAACTCGGAAAGAAAGAAAGAAAAAGAAAAAAAAAAAAACATCTATGACATATGGAAACATATGGAAAGGCAGGTAAATCATCTACACATACCCATTTTACTAACATCATATTGTCAGAAAAATATGCAAAAAATATCACCCACACATGGATCATATCCAAATATAGGACTATCTTCATCATAAACACGTGATATATTAAAAAATAAATTCCCTATTATCTATTGGTGATCCAAATATCCAAGATAGTGTGGCACACTAAAATCACCCAGCAAGAGGATTGAGCACCTGTCCAACAAAGATGATTGTTCCAGTCAATTCTTCTCTAATCATAAACAAGAAAGGGTGATCCGCTACAAAGTCTAGTCGAGTTGGAAAACCCATACTGACTGCATCAGATGCGGTGGCTGCAACAGCTTCGGTGCCTTCTTCATTTACGTCAATAAAAGACTTGTGAATGATTTTAGAAATGCATAGGTTTTGAGTAGAGTTCACCATTTTAGTAAGACCTCCATTGGTGAAAGGTAAAACCACGCCTAGCTCCTTCAGCATATCAGAAGTTTCAAGTCCAAATGAAATATTGAACTTTGGGATCCTAAAGTCACCTACTTCCACTTTATCAAGAGGAAGCTTGTGTTCCAGTAACTCAGATTCGGAAGCCAGCTTCTCAAGCAAAGTTGGGAGCCCATCTTGTGCATTTGGAAGGAAAAAGTACATAGTAAATTGACGCTTATCTTCACCTTGCTTATAAGGAAGGCCAAGAACTTTAAAATCATCGAAATCTCTAATAAACTGCTTCTTCTCACTAGTCATGAAGTCAACCTTAACTGAGTTTCCATTCAAAAGGCGAAAATCATAGGCATTTGTATCCGAAGCATCAAAATTATTATTCCACTCTCCTTTAAAGTACAGCGCATTAGCAAATATTAGCCGAGTTAAGTTGTCGACCGACCCTAGAGGAAGAAGTTCTTTGATAAGACCGTTTGTCTCTCTTTCAGCCCATAAATTCACTTCATTGGTCACTTCAATAGCCTTTCAAACCATATCAAAATTTAAAATCAATTATGCAAATATATAGTTGAGTTCTTTTCACAAGTATTGCAATACAAAAATTTAACAAAATCAGGACATGCATAAGTATTTTGTAGTGAAAAGAGGGGAGATATAGAAACATACCTTGTTCTTGAAATCGACAGAAGACAAATTTGCTTTATAATCATTAGACACAATTCCTATGAAAGAAGGTTGAAGAGAAAGGGTTTTTTCCACCCATAAACCATGGACGAAAGATAGATGAGGCCCGCCTGCGGGAGCACCGTTTTGTAGAATGACGGAGACGAGGATAGAGGCGAAGGAGACAAATTCATAATTTAAACATTAGATTTCTCTTTAAAAAAAAAAGTATGTTCTTATTTAATTAGAGACAAATTATTCCTATAAGAGTTGGGCCCCCAATTTGATTAGGATGGCCTTGTTAGAAATGATAGGTAAATGGCAGGAGCCAACTAAGCAAAAGATCATGTTCGACACTGGTCCACAACCCAATCGATTCTCATTGTTCCTCTCCAAAGTCCTTATCCAACGTAATTATTCTCCCATCTCGGATTTCCTGTGACTTTTAATGCACTAACAACTATCAACGCTTTCGACGACCACCAGAGCAGTTTCCCACCATTTTTTCACCTAGGTAAAAAATCTCCCTCCCTAAAAATCCGAACAATTAAAAATGGCCAAAGAACAACAACCTTGTCCCAGCAATATCATTTGTTGCCCTAATCTGATGAACGGAAGAACCGCTTCGTCACCACTTATCACCACCCCTGACAGGTGGTTGCACCCCACTACCGACAATATGAAAAATTATCTCATGTACAACTTGGTTCAGTTTATGCAAAACCATAACCAAATAATTCATGAATAGAATTTGTGATTGCAACAAGTGGAGAGCCGTGACATTCATTAACACGACTAAATGCCTCTAAAATTATAAAGAATAATCAAATATAGAGACAGAATAACGTATGAAATTTGTGTCAACATGTTATAAAAGTAGCATACAGTAGAAACTCTTTAAATTAATACTCGGTAAATTAATAAACTCTCTAAAATAATAAATTTGTCCGGTCCCGACTTGGGCCAATGTAAAAAATTGAAAAACTCGATAAAATAATAAGATAATAATTTTTCGGGAGATCCCTTTATAATTTTCGGTCCCAAGAAAATCATAAATTAATAATTCATAGAAACTGAAAAAAAAATATTTTAAGAATACATTGAACACATTTGTTCATCTTGTTTACATTTACTGTACTTCAAAAGTCATTATTGATTTTCAATGCATATGAACACATTAGTTACTAATTTACGTTGATTCCCAAGGTTCGCTGCAACATAATTCTAAGAGGTGTAACACCCCGTTTTCCCAACTTAAAAATTTCATTAGAATTATCAGAGTTCATCAACATAACGGAGCATCACATACATCAATACGTCACTTTCAGCAAATATAGTAATACTTATTTATTTAAGCAACCTGTCTTTATAAAATTCAATAATCAAATGCAGCGGAAATTTAGTTCGCAACGTCACATAAAATCTTGGCATAAAAGGCCACAACTTAACATCTCGAATAGTCTTCATAAAATGTTCAACAATTATTAAATAAAATACGTAACAAGGAAAACAAACATCAGACAATCCCCATCCCGTTACGTATCAGAGCATCCTAGACGACACGGTGTGAGGAGTCTACTCACGAACACAGCTAGTCTTTATTACCTGCACATTACCCACGGTCGAGGCAACATATACGCAGAAGGGGTGAGATTTCACAGTCATTAAGAACAAATAATAATTCATAAAAGATAACCAACAACATATATCTAACTTAATATCATCATTTAATCATCAATTAACAAGGTTAAGTAATCAACAACTTCATAGTTATTCAAAGGTAGCATATTCATCTTAATTTACTTCATTTACATCATTATAATTAATGGGACAGCAACAACAACAACAATAAACAGCAACATCATCACAACATTCATCATTTATTTTTAGTTATGATGACTCTACAATGCAACAACAACATCAACAACAACTTAGACAGCAACAACATGCATGTGGTACCACCAGGGCATTAAGCCCCCATCGCTAAGGTCATATTTGGACCGTCGGGCATTAAGCCCTCATCGCTAAGGTCATAAAAACATGTCAGGCATTAAGCCCCCATCGCCGACTATGCAACAACTCGACTCTAAATGCAGCAATCTTCATTTTTAATGTTAAATTAATTAACAAATAATCCACATCAATTCATTACATCAAAACAGCATCACTGGAACATCGTAATTAGCAGCATCATCAATAATATAAACATCAGAAACTAACTCATCAAAGGAACGGGTGTTATACCCTAATTTTAGACCTAAAAATACTAGCTCAATTCTTCTTTTCTTGCATTTCAAGTCATTTGAATTTGTCTCTGATCAATTGCATCTTTCTCTGCATCTTATTTCAATATTGTTTGCAAAATTCATGAAAAAGGGCATTTTAGTCATTTCCTACGTCCAAATTCATTTTAGTCCTTGAATATTGTTTGAGTCTTTTCAAATAGTTTGAATAAGTCTTTATTTCAATTCTATGTCAAAATCCATTTCAAAAATTGCATTTGAAGTCATTTTGAGTCAGTTTAGCCCCTATGGGCATTTTAGTCATTTCCAGTGTTAAGACCCTGTTTAATTTCTAGAAATTGTCTCTGAGTCCTTTAATTTGCTTGTATAAACTCTTGCTTTAATTCCTTGTTAAAAACCTTTTTAAAATTGCATTTGAGTCGCTTTGAGTCGTTTTAGTCCCTAGGGGCATTTTGGTCATTTCACACGAAATTTTGGCAGAGAGAGGTTACTTTGAAGTACCTCATTTGTGTAGATGGTTCATTTTAGTCCTTTTGATTGATTTTATTTTTGGTTTCACTTTACGTTGTTTTTCAATTTACATTTTTATTCAATTTTACTCTTAATTGCATTTTAGTCCCTAAAGTCCTATTATTTGCACTTTAGTCCTTTCCCTATTTCATTTCGGTCCTCTAAGTCTCTTTTCAATTTTAT
The DNA here is from genome assembly GCF_051527215.1 of Medicago sativa. Lineage (NCBI taxonomy): Eukaryota > Viridiplantae > Streptophyta > Magnoliopsida > Fabales > Fabaceae > Medicago > Medicago sativa. Next base: position 29,155,254 of record NC_140755.1, on the reverse strand, counting down.
ACTTTTAGTCCTTTAAGTTTTTTTTACAAGTTAAGTCCTTTAGTCTTAAAATTCTGCAGTTCAGTCCTTTTTTTTTTTATTATTTTTCAGTTTTGTCCCTTTAAATTTTGAATTTGCAGAATAGTCCTTCAAGTTCCCAAAATTGCAAAAGGGTCCTTAAATCCCAAACTCAGCAAGGCCGAGTTAGTTACAAGTCCAAGTACAGGTGTCAACAACACATTGGTCCAGAAGATACACATGTCAGCTATAAATAAGTGCACAGTGTCAAGAGCCATTAACTACGAGCCACATCACACAAACAGATTTCACATTCTCTCTCCATTCAGTTACGATCAAAAGCACAAAAATTCCAAGAACACAAAGAACAATTCTCAAACCCTAGAATTCTAGAAATCAAATTCATCATCAATTTGATGAATTCATTGCGATTCTCAGAGACTCAAGCTTGAATCATCATCATCGAATCACTTCCTTTGCAATTCGAGCCCAAATTAATCACAAATACGATGAACTGGACGATCACAGAGAGGTTTTGAGGTGAGAAGAAGAGAGATCGAAGCAATTTTGAACCAGTGAAGAAGAAGAAGAGGATAACCGATTTATTTTCGGTTCCAGAACTTACCAGAAGCTTTAGCAAGGATCTTTTCGTTCGAATCTCCAAATAAAACCAGGTAATCCTCAAAAACTTCTTTGTTTTCATCGCAAAAGCTCAACGAAGATCCACAAACACAAATAAACGGTGAATCGAAGCATAAACTTTGAAAAGATTCGAAAAACTTCGAAACGAAACCCTAAAAATGTAAATCTTCAAAGATTCACCGTTTATTTCGTAAATCCAGGCTCATAATCATCATCAGTGAAGAAAATAGTGTAGATTAGGGTTTCATTTCAAGAAATTACGAAAAGTTTTGAAAAGCTAAAAAACGTAAGATTCAAGTTCAGATCTGCTCTTATCAAAGCCTCGTTTTGAAAAACTAGTTCCAGAATCTTAAAGAGGAGGCAAAGACGAACGTAACAGTATTAAAATTTTCAGAAAAAAGCTTCAGGTACGGCGGCGCCACTGGCGGGCCATCGTACCTGCACCGTTGTGCTCGTCGGATCTTAGAGAGAAGTGAGAGCTTCTCTCACTAGGTTTGAGAGAAGAGAGAGAGAGCGAAGTGTAAAATGACCTGGACCGGCCTGTTGTGTTTTTAAAGGGGCTTGAACCAGACCGGTTCGCCTGAACCAGTCTGGTTCACCCCTGAACCTGTGTCTCCACCGTCTGATTTAGGGTTAGATTGACCTGGATCAATCCAACGACCCTGATGCGTTTGGATGATCCAGGATCCACTTTCTTTTGGGCCTGGACTTGTTCAGTTGCAGATTTTCGTTTTTACTTGTTTTTGTTGCTATTTCCACATTATTTTTTTTGATAATTGCACTCCTGTCATGATTAATTTGTTTTAGAAAATTTCATGAGATGTATAGATATTTTCTTGATGATTTTGTGATGTGTTTGTGCTGCTTGTTTACTAGAAATTGAATGAAAAATATTGTGACATGTTCTTGCTTTATTACCTGAATTTCTTATTAAAAAACCTATGAAAATGGTATGATTTGATCCTCTTTTTTGATGGATGTTCATGATTCATGGTATATGATTTTGTGGGAATTTTGTTACTATTTGAATGTGTGTTTGTATTGGATATACACATGTGTTGGTTAGTTGCTTGCCTTGCAAGCTATGTTTGTGAATAAATAGAGCAAATAGGTCTAAATTCACATTAAAATGCAAGGCTTACAATGACTTTTAGATTCTCATTCTAAACCCTAGATTTCATGTCTTGAAAATATGTTGAACCATGAGAATTATAAGCCATAGTTAAGCCTTGTCTTGGTGATGAATTTTAGGTCTATTACATAGTGTTCTTGCTTTCTTTATATCCATTTTCTTCCCTTTTGTTGTGATAGCTTTTCTTGCTTATATTTCTATTCTTTTATGCCTTATATTACTAACCATTTCATTTCATGTTTCACACATTCCATAAGCATTTCATCCTCCATCTTATATTCTTAGTCCTTATTATCATATACTTTAATTTTTACGCAAAGGCTTAGAATGTAATAACCTAGGGATTCTTGTATTTTACTTTCATGCAACTTAAATTCTTGCAAGACCATAACATGTAATTAGGTCATGATGTAAAGGACAATGAACTCTAATAATGTACACCGACACAAGCACCGACACATGCACAAACATCACCTAGATACTTTAGATGTATGTTTAGGATTGAATGTTTAGATGAATGCTTAGGATTTACACTTAGAAAAATCTATTTTCCAAAAAAACTTGAACCATCTCACTCAAATTCTTTTTACAAATAAACTCTTGGAACACATTCCAAGTGAATTTTTCTCTTTATTTTCTTAATCAAATTTCAATGAAAATTAATCATACTTGACTTCTTTTCCAAAATCACTAATCAAACCTCACAATTTCACAATCTCGTGCCTTTAAGGCCTCTCAATCTCTATTCTTCAAATTCCAATTTTCAAACTTAAAATCAACCAACAAAAACAAAAACATTTTTTGGAAGAGAACTACGGTGGATTTGATCCCTTAAAAGGGTACGTAGGCAAGGAATCAAAATTCCTTCAATTCAAATAAAACAAAAAAATCAAACATTCTTCTCCCTCCAATTCTTGACTTAGTAAATTTTAGGTATAAATAACACTTTTCAAATAGCATTTAAAAATAAAGCGCGCGCGTAGAAAGTAAAGACGGTTCCTATAGGATACTATAGTCGTTATGGGTGCCTAACACCTTCCCGTAGCGAAAACAACTCCCGGACCTCGATTCTCAAGGGTTTTGCTTATTTTTTCCCTTCCCAAGAAAAAATGAGATATCAACGGTTAAAAAGGTTCAAACGTAATCAATGTTTGATACCCGAAAACCAAGATAAAACAGCTGGCGACTTCACTGGGGAGATTCGAGAGTTACGCCTAGTCTTTATTTCCACGCTTGCGCTTTTGTTTTTACTTGTTTCTTTTACTTGTTTCCTATGTGAATAAATGTTTAAATTCTTGCAAACGTGTGGGGTGAGAATATCAAAAGTCCTACACCCGGGCTGAGTGAACTTAGGATTTAGGAGGGATATAATCGACAATTCATTCCGGGGGTTGCCTCGTGTTTTGGATTATGCGATCAATCCCACATAGCTAAGGCATTTTGGGGGTGATGTTGTCGGCGCGTGTTGTCGCGTTTAGGCACTTTACTTCTAATTGTTCTATGACGCTATGAACCGTAGATAACCGAACCCATCCATGGCCATTTTCTAGGATGTAGTGCGGAGGCTAAACCGAGTGTTGTCTCGAGTTTTAGTCGTCACGCGATACTACACTCAAGTTAGACCTTCTTACGGATAATCGTGGAACGAGTGTTTGTCTCATGACACCATGATATACGCAAGAGAGGTTGCAACTTGGGAACCTTTTTAGAACCCGGTTACTATTTCCTAAAGCCCCAGTCTCACCGGACACCGTGTCCACCCATGATTCCTTGACTTTGAACCTCAACCCACCATGTTTTCTCCGTACTTGAACATAATCATGCATACATGCATACATGCATAAACTTTTTCCATGCATTTTGATGAAGTATATTTTGCATCAAAAACAAGATAAGTATTTGTATCGTCTCCACAGGGATTAGTGCGACATCACGGATATTTCAACATCAAATATCATTCTAAGTAAAAAGGGTGATTGTTTGTTTGAATTTACAACTATGTTAACTAAATGCAAAAAGTAAAAGATGAGATTAATAAGGATTGAAACTTGTTAGGAGTAGAGTTCCTTAACCAAGCGTCACACGTAAACTAATGATCCATACGAATTCTAGCTTTATAAACAACATTATCACAATCAATTCTAAACTACCCTTCGTGTCCAAAGCGATATAATTATTTCTAAGTTATCGTTTAAACATTTGTGTCCAAATCCCTTAAACGATAACAAAGTCGATCGGATAACTTAATCGACCGTGTCCAGCCTGATTAAACATCCGAAAGCATTGAACTCTTGATTATGGTGATTATCACAAGATTAACAAAGATGTCAAGTAAGTTAACCTAAGATATATTGCTATTCTAGCTCTAGATTCAAGAGTTTGTGTCCAAATCATCTTGAATCTCATTGAAAGCATTAACACAAGAATAACAACAATATTGAATATAAATTGCTAGAATCATATTTTGCAAGATCAAAAGGATTACATGTTTAGCAAGATCAAGTACCTCTCATCCCAACAAAGAGTATTTAGCTACACATCATCATGGAAGCCTTGCAAGGATGGATTGAAAAGGAAGGAACCATTACACTTGTGATGTCTCAACAAAGGAATAAGGATCCAACTTCCAAAATCACTCTCACTTCATATGATCTACCCTATTTTCTCTCTAAGATATTACAATGAAAAACTAAGAGAAAAGCTATGGAAAACTAACTAAGTTACTATCTAATAATTTCCCCTAATGAACTACTAATATATATAATAAAGCAAGCCCAAAATATCTAAAAATAATATCTAACATAATATCTAAAATAATATCTTACATAAATATCTTACATAACTAGCAAGTGGGCCACTTGAGTGAGGCTAAACTTCTATTTTAAAGGGCTAAGTTTTTACACCTACGCTAATAGCGAAATATACGCTATTAGCGTGGTTGGTCGGCCTAAGTTCTGGCCAATTGCAGTGTGCCACGTTGGTCCTTGACCCTGTTCTTCACCCTTGGTACGCTAATAGCGTAGTCTTATGGAGCTTTTACGCTAATAGCGTAATTTACGCTAATAGCGTATTTCTTCAAACCCAGATTCTGCTTTGCTCCAGGTACGCTAATGGCGTACCTCTCTGGCCCAATTTCGCTAATAGCGTGGAATACGCTAATAGCGAATTCTTCAAAACCAGCTTTTGCTAATTTGCACTTTTTCATGATTTTTGGTCTTTGATCAGTGTCTTGAGGATAATTTCTGCACAAAAGGATAGAGTAAGATATATAAAGCGTAATAAGGCTTTTAACACTTATTTCTCGGCTTTTCCGTCAATTACTTGCAGAACAAGTAACAAAAAGTGCTTAAAATATAACATGAATTTAACACTTTTTTGACACTTATCACTCTCCCCAACTTAACTCTTTGTTTGTCCTCAAACAAAGGATTGAAAATCAAACAAGTTAATGACAAGACACAAGTACAAAAGGCTTTGAAAACTTTCTCAGATGAATGATTCAAAATGAATGTGCGTGCAAGGCTAAGTTTCCAACTAATTTAGAATTCTACTACTAATATGAGATGAGTCCTATGTACAAAGCTCATGCCAAATAGTTCAAAACAATAATACATATATTCACGAACCACACCTAACACACTTCTTTGAAAGTAGATAAACAATTGACAACAAATAAGTGAGGGTTATGAACACACATTCGGAAATCAAGTTAACATTCCAATCAAGTTATGTGTCCATCCAAATGTCGTTTCAAAAGGCATAAAAACATGGATCAAAAGGTCTTTGAGGGTTATAACTTGGCTTGGCTACAAAAGAAATGTCATATGTGCGGCAATTGAAATCAAAAAGCCTATCAAAGAGGAACATTCCTTGTATCAACCATTAAAATTCACAACCTTCCCTACCAATTATTACAAACCCTTGGTGTTTAAATGAGATACACTGTGATCTTGACAACTTATTCTATTTTTGGATTTTTCTTTCTTTTTCTCTTTTTCTATTTTTCTTTTCATGTACACATTGTTTTCTTTTCTTTTTGTATTTACAACAACATGTTGTCTTGATCAAAGATAAAATTACACCATTATACTTGACATAAGATTTACATCTACCTTCTCTCCCCAACTTGAATCAATATACCCTATTTGAATGTTCCTTTACTCTAAGGCAAAAGGGACAATAAAACAATGAAATTTTAGGGTTCAACAATTAAAAACAAATCAGAGTCTTAAAGTGCGTCAAAAATGAACTGGATATTGAAAAGTTTTAAAGGCAAATTCATCAAGCATTGTGCTTATGAATTGACAGTTCATAATTGAGGACTCCGATTCATTTGGCTCAAGTGGGTTAGCAAATACTCGCTCTTCTCACAAGGTAGGCTATTTGTGGTCAAGTATGTTTCACTCAATAACAAAAAGGTGCCTTGATCACTTCCATGCCTTCACACAATTTAAAACAATTATTGGATTTAACATAAAACAACCGAGTTAATCAATGAAAGCCGGTCTCCTTGCATATGTACAAACATTTGAGGTTTCCTCACTTTAGGCTAGTACTACGTGGTTCACAAACAAATAAATTATTGTAAAGAACTAAATGAAATGAAATTTGCACAAAGTACTCGTTCCATATTCGAGTAAAAACCTAGAAAAACTGGAAACTTGTACCTTGGCTTTGCGCTTTAATCACAACTATGAATCATTATCAATCATCAAGTTGGGTTGCCTCCCAACAAGCGCTTGTTTAACGTCGTTAGCTCGACGCCTTTTTCGTTAAGGTGGCCAAAATGAGACGGACAATACATCATCCTTTGTATTCCTTCTTTTCGGGAGGAATTCCATGAACTTTAGATACAGATGATGTGGAGTCCATGTCCTCCTTAACTTTGATTTGAACAAGGCGCAAATTTCATCAATGACCCGGTCTATTTCTGCCTTGCTCACTTTCTTCCCCTTTACTTCCATTAAGTCTTCCTTGCCAAGTAACCGTTCCTTTTATGTGGAGAATCTGAAACGGATAAAACTAACAAGAAACTTTTCTTTGTTTATCAAAGAGGGGTTAGTAGTAACAACTATTAAGTAAAGAAAACTATTTACGGATTATGTACGAATACTTAAAACAATAAATCAATCGTTCTATCTATGATATCTAAACACCAATCCCCGGCAACGGCGCCATTTTGATGAAGTATATTTTGCATCAAAAACAAGATAAGTATTTGTATCGTCTCCACAGGGATTAGTGCGACATCACGGATATTTCAACATCAAATATCATTCTAAGTAAAAAGGGTGATTGTTTGTTTGAATTTACAACTATGTTAACTAAATGCAAAAAGTAAAAGATGAGATTAATAAGGATTGAAACTTGTTAGGAGTAGAGTTCCTTAACCAAGCGTCACACGTAAACTAATGATCCATACGAATTCTAGCTTTATAAACAACATTATCACAATCAATTCTAAACTACCCTTCGTGTCCAAAGCGATATAATTATTTCTAAGTTATCGTTTAAACATTTGTGTCCAAATCCCTTAAACGATAACAAAGTCGATCGGATAACTTAATCGACCGTGTCCAGCCTGATTAAACATCCGAAAGCATTGAACTCTTGATTATGGTGATTATCACAAGATTAACAAAGATGTCAAGTAAGTTAACCTAAGATATATTGCTATTCTAGCTCTAGATTCAAGAGTTTGTGTCCAAATCATCTTGAATCTCATTGAAAGCATTAACACAAGAATAACAACAATATTGAATATAAATTGCTAGAATCATATTTTGCAAGATCAAAAGGATTACATGTTTAGCAAGATCAAGTACCTCTCATCCCAACAAAGAGTATTTAGCTACACATCATCATGGAAGCCTTGCAAGGATGGATTGAAAAGGAAGGAACCATTACACTTGTGATGTCTCAACAAAGGAATAAGGATCCAACTTCCAAAATCACTCTCACTTCATATGATCTACCCTATTTTCTCTCTAAGATATTACAATGAAAAACTAAGAGAAAAGCTATGGAAAACTAACTAAGTTACTATCTAATAATTTCCCCTAATGAACTACTAATATATATAATAAAGCAAGCCCAAAATATCTAAAAATAATATCTAACATAATATCTAAAATAATATCTTACATAAATATCTTACATAACTAGCAAGTGGGCCACTTGAGTGAGGCTAAACTTCTATTTTAAAGGGCTAAGTTTTTACACCTACGCTAATAGCGAAATATACGCTATTAGCGTGGTTGGTCGGCCTAAGTTCTGGCCAATTGCAGTGTGCCACGTTGGTCCTTGACCCTGTTCTTCACCCTTGGTACGCTAATAGCGTAGTCTTATGGAGCTTTTACGCTAATAGCGTAATTTACGCTAATAGCTTATTTCTTCAAACCCAGATTCTGCTTCGCTCCAGGTACGCTAATGGCGTACCTCTCTGGCCCAATTTCGCTAATAGCGTGGAATACGCTAATAGCGAATTCTTCAAAACCAGCTTTTGCTAATTTGCACTTTTTCATGATTTTTGGTCTTTGATCAGTGTCTTGAGGATAATTTCTGCACAAAAGGATAGAGTAAGATATATAAAGCGTAATAAGGCTTTTAACACTTATTTCTCGGCTTTTCCGTCAATTACTTGCAGAACAAGTAACAAAAAGTGCTTAAAATATAACATGAATTTAACACTTTTTTGACACTTATCACATTTATCGAAGGGCTTAGACAAATTGAATTTGTAAACATTGTAGGTATGGGGAAGACTAAGTCCTACAAGTTCAAGGAAGTGGATTCGGCTAGTTTGAGAGATTTGGCACTCAAGGTCAAAGATCCGGTTGGTTTCCGACACCGTTATGGGGAGTTACTTACTATTCTCCGGACTAATGTGGATGAGAAGCTTGTGCACACTCTAGTGCAATTCTATGATCGGGACTATCGGAGCTTCACTTTTCCTGACTTTCAGTTAGTGCCTACTCTAGAGGCTTATGCTTCCTTGACAGGTTTACCTATTGCTAAGGGGGTACCCTTCGCGGGACTTGAGAATCCTCCTACTCCATTGGTTATTGCTAAAGATCTCTATCTCAAGACCACCGATGTTTCCAAGAATCTTGTCACTAAGGCTCACATCCGAGGGTTCACTTCGGAGTATCTACTTGAGAAAGCCAACCTCAAAACTACTTGTCAGGACACTCTCGAGGCTATTCTTGCACTTCTCATCTATGGGCTTATCCTCTTTCCAAATCTTGATGACTTCATGGATATGAATGCTATTATGATCTTCCATTCCAAGAATCCGGTTCCTACATTGCTAGCTGATACATACCATGCTATTCACGATCGATCCAGCAAGGGTCGTGGATACATTCTTTGTTGTGTACCTCTCCTCTATAGGTGGTTTATTTCGCACCTTCCGAAGTCTTTCCATGATAATCCAGAGAATTGGTCTATTTCACAGAGGATCATGGCTCTCACCCCCAATGAAGTGGTTTGGCTCACTCCCGCTGCTAGGGTCAAAGAAATCATCTTTGGTGGTGGGAAGTTCCTTAATGTACCTCTTCTTGGTACCCGGGGTGGAATCAACTATAACCCGGAGCTCACCTTGCGACAGTTTGGTTTCCCGATGAAAGAGAAGCCCATCAATCTTGCTACATCTCCTTACTTCTTCCATTACTCCAATGCTCCCACAGGAATAAGAGAGGATTTCATAGAGGCTTGGTCTAAACTTCGAAAGAAAGAGGTGAAGCATATGGGTGTAAGGTCCAGTATTGCTCATGAAGCCTATACTCAGTGGGTGATAAACCGAGCTGAGGAGATTGGCATGGCTTATCCCTCCATGAGATACGTGTCTGCATCTATTCCAACCATGCCTTTGCCCCTACTACCACCTACTCAGGAGATGTATCAGGAGCATCTAGCTATGGAGAGTCGGGAGAAGCATTAGTGGAAGACTAGATACTATGAGGCTGAGAACTTGATCATGACTTTGGATGGAAAGGATGAGCAGAAGACTCATGAGGTGATGACACTGAAGAAAGAGTTGGCTAAAGCAAGGAAGGAAATTGAAGAGAAAGATAGGTTGCTTATGAGAGACTCCAAGAGGGCTAGGGGTGCCCGTAATTTCTATGCTCGATACTGCATTTATGAGTCTGAGTCTGAGTCTGAGGATGATGCTTCCACTTCCTATGCTTAAGGATTCCTATTCCCTGTTATTTCCAGTTGTTTATGTTGTTTTACATTTCGAAGGGAACTATCTTGTAAGACTTTGTGATGTTTGAATATGTTTCAGTTGTTTAGTAGTGTTTACAAAGTTCTAGTTTGTCTAAAACCCTTCGATAACACAAAAAAGAGAGTCTTTTTTGCATATGCATTAACACATTTCATGCATCATATGCATTCATTGGTCACAAAAAACTTCCCTCGTGCTCATTTGCCTCCTGGTTTTTCCGCCGCAGTCTACAAAGTGGCTCGTGCACGCAAGATTCACCAACCAGATAGAGTTCATCACACAAGATTGTATAAGAGAAGAAACATAGCTAACTTTGAAGAAGAAAATGCTCAGCTCCGTGCCGAATTGGCTGCTATGAAAGAAGACTTGGCTAAGGCTCATGAAACTATGTCTACTCTGATGGCTGCTCAAGAACAACCAGTCACGTCTGTTCCAGCTTCTACTGAGATGATTCCGTCTATCCCACTGTCTACTGTAGCTTCTGATGCTTGTTTTGTCATGCCCAATGGGCGTCCTTATGGACTCTCAGCTTTCTATTCTCCTAATACTGCTGCCGGTATCTCTGGTTTTGCTGGGCAAGGACAAATTCCTATGACAACTTTTGCTGGTACAAGTACCTCCATGCCTCAAGTGACTACTGTTGTTACCGATCCTGTTGTACACACTGTGCAGCAGGTAATTGATGTTGACACTCCGCGTGGACAAGACCCCATAGTGGAGACTATGAGAGAACAGTTGAGAGAGCTAGCAGGAGAACTCCGAGAAGTTAAGGCTAACCGTGGGAACGGTGTTTCTGCTAAAGCTCGTGATCTATGCTTGGTGTCCCGATTTGAGATTCCTAAGAAGTTTAAAGTTCCAGATTTTGACAAATACAATGGATCTTCTTGTCCACATAACCATGTCATCCGGTACGTCCGGAAGATGGCCAACTACGCAGATAATGATGCACTGATGATCCACTGCTTCCAGGATAGCTTGATGGAAGATGCGGCAGACTGGTACACTGGTTTGAGTAAAGACAATATCCATACTTTTGAAGAACTTGCTGCTACTTTTGAAAGTCATTATGAGTTCAATACCCGTTTGAAGCCAAATAGGGACTCTCTTAAGTCTCTTTCTCAGAGGACAGATGAAACCTTCCGTGAATATGCTCAGAGGTGGAGAGGGGCAGCTGCCCGTGTTTCTCCTCGGCTCGATGAGGAAGAATTGACACAGACATTCCTGAAGACTCTAAAGAAGGAATATAAGGAAAGAATGATAGTCTCGGCACCAAACAACTTCTCCGACATGGTTACTATGGGAACTCGTCTAGAGGAGGCTGTCAGAGAAGGTATCATTGTCTTTGAAAAGGGTGAGTCCTCAGCTAGTGCACCTAAGAAGTATGGTAATGGCCACCACAAGAGGAAAGAATCTGAAGTAGGGATGGTATCCGGTAATCAGTCTACATCTGCTGTTGCTCCTGTTAATGCTACTCAGGTACCTTTGCCCTATCAATACATGCAGTACTCTCAACATCCCTTCTTCCCACCATTCTATCAGCAATATCCTCTGCCACCGGGTCAACCACCAACACCCGTTAATGTTGTTGCTCAGCAGGTACAACAACAGCCTCCTGCTCCACAGCAGCAACAACAGGGTCCCCGACCCAGAACTTCTTTTCCACCAATACCAATGCGGTATGCTGAGCTGCTCCCAACTTTACTTGCTAAGGGACATTGCGTCACCAGGCCAGGCAAACCTCCGCCTACGCCATTGCCTCCTAGATTCCGTCAGGATCTCACATGTGAATTCCATCAGGGCACTCAGGGCCATGATGTTGAAGGTTGCTATGCCCTAAAGTATATTGTAAAGGACCTGATAGACAAAGGATGATTGACTTTTGAAAATAGTGTTCCTCATGTTCTTGACAACCCACTTCCAAACCATGCTGCTGTTAACATGATCGAGGCTTTCGAAAGAGTTCGTGTTCCTCAAGAGGCTCCCACTTTAGATGTCCGCAATGTTGTTACTCCCTTGGTACCGTTACATGTCAAACTTTGCCAAGCTTCTTTGTTTAGTCACGATCATGCTTCTTGTTCAGAATGTCTTCAAAATCCTATGGGTTGTTGTGTGGTGCAAGGTGATATACAAAGCCTAATGGATGACAAGCACTTGATTGTCAGTGATGTCTATGTGATTGTGCCAGTGTTTCATGATTCTCCTGCTGAAAGTGTATCTCAGACAAAGAAAGTCGAGCCCTTGGTGATTAGGCTACCTGGCCCGGTATCTTATGCCTCTACTAAGGCAATCCCTTACAAGTATGATGCAACTATGATTGAGAACGGGGTAGAAGTGCCTCTGGTATCCCCAGCTACAACTGATAACATTGCCGAAGAAATTACAACCCTGAGAAGTGGAAAGGTCCGTCCACCCTTGTTCCAAAAGAAGGTGGTCATACCTATTGCCACTGTAACTCCACTAGGTGCTCCTCCTGTTGACAAGAACGCCGATCCATCAGGCCAGTCTATTGAAGAGTCTAATCTGGATGAAATTCTGAGGCTTATTAAAAAGAGTGACTATAAGATTGTTGACCAGCTGCTACAAACTCCATCAAAAATCTCCATCTTGTCTTTGTTCCTGAGCTCAGAGGCTCACAGGAAAGTGTTAATGAAAGTACTGGAACAGGCCTATGTTGATCATGAAGTCTCCGTGGATCAGTTTGATGGAATAGTGGGTAACATTACTGCTTGTAATAACTTGGGATTTGGTGACGATGAACTCCCTGAAGCAGGGAAACACCACAACTTAGCCTTACACATCTCAGTGCACTGCAAGTCTGACATGATATCCAATGTGCTGGTGGACACTGGATCCTCCTTGAATGTAATGCCTGAGTCTACACTGAGACAGTTGAGCCATCATGGAATCTCCTTAAGGGGAAGCAGCTATTTGGTTAAGGCTTTTGACGGATCTCGCAAAGATGTTCTTGGGGAGGTAGATCTACCAATTACCATTGGTCCTGATACATTCCAGATCACTTTCCAAGTCATGGACATCAATGCTTCTTACAGTTGTCTCCTCGGAAGGCCGTGGATTCACGACGCTGGGGAAGTAACTTCTACTCTACATTAGAAACTTAAGTTTATGAGGAATGGTAAGCTTGTCACTGTACATGGTGAAGAAGCATATCTGGTTAGCCAAGTGTCATCTTTCTCTTGTGTTGAAGTAGGGTCCGCTGAAGGGACATCATTTCAAGGATTGACTGTTGAAGGCGCGGAGCCTCGAAGAGCTGGTACTGCTATGGCCTCATTGAAAGACGCCCAGAAGGCTGTTCAAGAAGGGCAAGCTGCTGGCTGGGGCAAAGTGATACAGATTCTAGAGAATAAGCACAAAGAGGGCCTTCGATTCTCCCCAATCTCTGGTGTTTCAACAGGAACTTTCTATAGTGCTGGGTTTATCAATGCTATTGCTGAAGATGCTGTTGAAAGTAGCCATGTGCCTACATTTGTTGTACCAGGAGGCACCGTGAGAAATTGGGAAGCCATTGATGTTCCTTTAGTCATGCATGCTTCCATGTAATGTGTCTTGTTGCTCATGTTGTTCTTTGTTTTCAAAATAACAATCTTTTCGCTCTGCCCAAGGCGAAAGTGATGTCTTTGTAAGGGCATGTTTGTTTCGGCATTGTCGTTATCAATAAAAGTTGTCGTCTTTGCTGCGACTCTTTGTTTTTTACTTTTTAGTGCCTTTTTCTTGGAAATAATGGTAATGCCAGAAAAAACCAAAACATCTGTATTTTCTTATTAATATCAAAAATCTGCATGAAAAACATTTTTCCTAAAATCATCCCAATCATATTATGCAGATTGAACCACAATAAACCCGTTGAACACAGTGACCCTATGGTTCCTCCAAATTTTGAATTCCCTGTATATGAAGCTGAAGATGAGGTGGATGATGAAGAGATACCGTATGAGATCACTCGACTGCTTGAGCAAGAAAGAAGAGCCATTCAGCCTCACCAGGAAGAGATTGAGCTTGTCAACCTGGGTACTGAAGAAAACAAGCGAGAGATCAAGATTGGTGCTGCACTTGAGCCAGAAGTGAAAAAGAAGATTACTCAGCTTCTCCATGATTATCCAGATGTCTTTGCATGGTCCTATGAAGATATGCCGGGTCTAGATCCCAAGATTGTGGAACATCGGATACCGACAAGACCTGAATGTCCTCCTGTCAAACAGAAATTGAGAAGGTCTCGTCCAGACATGGCTCTTAAGATCAAGGCTGAAGTGCAGAAGCAAATTGATGCGGGTTTCCTCATGACAGCTGAATATCCTGAGTGGATTGCCAATATCGTACCAGTACCAAAGAAGGATGGGAAAGTTCGAATGTGTGTTGATTACAGAGATCTGAATAAAGCCAGTCCGAAAGATAACTTCCCATTGCCTCATATTGATGTGCTTGTTGACAGTACCGCTCAATCCAAAGTGTTCTCCTTTATGGATGGTTTCTCAGTTTACAATCAGATATGGATGTCACCTGAAGATAGAGAAAAAACATCCTTCATTACCCCATGGGGAACGTTCTGTTATAAAGTGATGTCGTTCGGCTTGATAAATGTTGGTGCTACCTATCAAAGAGGTATGACAACTCTGTTTCATGATATGATTCACAAAGAGATTGAAGTATATGTTGATGACATGATTGTGAAATCAAGTGACGAAGAGCAGCATGTTGTATATTTGAAAAAGATGTTTGAAAGACTAAGAAAGTACAAGCTGCGGTTGAATCCTAACAACTGTACATTCGGTGTAAGATCTAGAAAGTTGCTAGGCTTCATTGTCAGCCAAAGAGGCATTGAAGTTGATCCTGACAAAGTCCGAGCTATCAGAGAAATGCCGGCCCCTCAAACTGAAAAGCAAGTCAGAGGTTTCCTCGGACGCCTGAATTACATTTCAAGATTCATATCTCACATGACTGCTACCTGCGGACCAATTTTCAAATCGCTCAAAAAGAATCAACCTGTTGTATAGAATGATGAATGCCAGGAAGCTTTTGATAGCATTAAAGAATACTTGCTGGAACCACCTATCCTTGTCCTGCCAGTGGAAGGAAGACCTTTGATTATGTATCTGTCAGTGTTGGATAATTCTGTGGGCTGTGTTCTCGGTCAACAAGACGAGACCGGAAAGAAAGAACATGATATTTACTATCTGAGCAAGAAGTTCACCGACTGTGAGACTCGGTATACAATGCTTGAAAAGACTTGTTGTGCTTTAGCTTGGGCTGCCAAACGCCCACGTCATTATATGGTGAATCATACAACTTGGTTGATATCCCGAATGGATCCAATCAAGTACATCTTTGAAAAGCCTGCTGTTACTGGAAAGATTGCACGTTGGCAAATGTTGTTGTCTGAATATGATATCGTGTACAAAGCTCAGAAAGCAATCAAAGGAAGCATCCTTGCTGAGCATCTTGCTTGTCAACCTCTTAATGATTACCAGCCAATTAAGTTTGATTTCCCTGATGAAGAGATTATGTATCTAAAAGCAAAGGACTGTGAAGAACCACTGATCAATGAAGAACCAGATCCCAATAGCAAATGGGGATTGGTGTTTGATGGTGCTGTCAATGCTTATGGTAAAGGAATTGGGGCCATTATTGTAACTCCGCAGGGGCACCACATTCCTTTCCTTGCTCGAATAACCTTTGAATGCACGAACAATATAGCTGAATATGAAGCATGCATCTTGGGCATTGAAGAAGCCATTGATATGAGAATTAAGCACCTTGACATCTATGGGGATTCTGCACTTGTCATTAATCAGATAAAGGATGAATGGGAGACTCATCACGAGAAGCTGATCCCATACCGTGACTATGCAAGACGTCTGTTGACATACTTTACAAAGGTTGAGCTGCACCACATCCCTCGGGATGAAAACCAGATGGCTGATGCTCTTGCTACCCTGTCTTTCATGTTTCGTGTCAATCACTGGAATGACGTGCCCGTAATCAAAGTGCAGTGTCTTGATAGACACGCACATGTGTTCACTATTGAAAATATGCCAGATCAAGTTGATAAAGATGTGAATGATGGAAAACCTTGGTATCATAATATCAAACAATTCTTGCAGGATCATGAATATCCACCTGGTGCTTCCAACAGGGATAAAATGATCTTGAGAAGATGGGCTAGCAGATTCCTTCTGGACGGAGAAATCCTATACAAGAGGAACTATGACATGGTCTTGTTGAGATGTGTTGATAAACAAGAAGCTGAGAAATTGATGCATGATGTACATGACGGTACTTTTGGGACCCATGCTACGGGCCATACCATGTCAAGGAAACTGTTAAGAGCCGGCTATTACTGGATAACCATGGAGCGTGACTGCAACAGACATGCCAAGAGATGCCACAAATGTCAAATCTATGCTGACAAGATTCATGTGCCTCCGCATGCCCTCAATGTTATTTCTTCCCCATGGCCTTTCTCTATGTGGGGCATTGACATGATCGGAAGAATTGAACCAAAGGCTTCCAACGGACATCGTTTCATTCTAGTGGCAATTGATTATTTCACCAAATGGGTTGAAGCTGCTTCTTATGCAAATGTGACCAAGCAAGTAGTTGTCAATTTTATCAAGAGTAACATCATCTGTCGATATGGTGCTCCTAACAAGATCATCACTGACAATGGTTCCAATCTGAACAATAGCATGATGCAAGCTTTATATGAAGAATTCAAGATTGAACATCATAACTCTTCTCCTTACAGACCTCAGATGAATGGTGCAGTTGAGGCCGCTAACAAGAACATCAAGAAGATTGTTCAGAAGATGGTCACTACTTACAAAGACTGGCATGAGATGCTACCATTTGCCTTGCATGGTTACCGTACTACAGTGCGCAGTTCAACCGGGGCAACTCCTTTCTCTTTGGTATATGGCATGGAAGCAGTTCTCCCTCTGGAAGTGGAGATTCCATCTCTTCGAGTGATCATGGAAGCAAAATTAACTGAGGCTGAATGGTGTCAAAGTCGGTATGATAAATTGAATTTGATTGAAAAGAAACGTATGGATGCTATGGCTCACGGACAGTTGTATCAAGTACGAATGAAGAATGCTTTTGACAAGAAAGTCCGTCCTCGAGAATTCAAGGAAGGCGAACTTGTTTTGAAAAGAAGGATAAGCCAGCAACCCGACCCAAGGGGCAAGTGGACACCTAACTATGAAGGTCCTTATGTTGTCAAGAAGGCTTTCTCTGGTGGTGCTTTGATTCTTACACACATGGATGGTGTTGAACTTCCGAATCCTGTTAATGCCGAAAATGCGCTTCCCGGTGGATCGAAAACCCGAAAGGGTGATCCAGACAAAAGTTAGGGACAAAAAAAATGAATATGAAAAAGCTCGCTGAGATTGTACGCAACTCAGGCAAAAATGAGCGCCTCGATGAGCCGAAAACCCGAAAGGGCGGTTCATGCAAAAATGAGGTTGACAATAAAAGACAAGTAACTATATCTGGCAAATCACCATCACCCCTTGGGGGCATCTGCAACTGTCAATGATCGTCTTCATCAGAAGCTTCTGTACTTGTGAATTCAAAATTTCTATGAAATGTAGCGGTTATCGTGTTCAATGTACCACCAACCAATAATATTACCATTTTCCAAGCTTTGTAAATCCGTGGAGTTATGCCCTTGGCTGACTTTCACTCTTCTACATCAATTTGAGCCTGTGCTGTTGTTTGAAACTCTATTTTTTCTTCTACTTTCAATGCTATATACAAAATACTTTCTTTCTATTTGATAATGTCAATGCATGAAACAAACATTTTTGAAAATTGAAAAATCTTTTCCTGTCTATTTTGAAAGCAAACCTGAGCAATAAGGTACATTTCAATGAAACATGCATGAATAAATGAGTGTCAATGTCTATTTCAATACATGTTACGAGCAGGTTACTCCCCAGGATGATCTATGGTCAATGGCAAGAATGAAAAAACAGAATGAAAATGAAAAAAACTGAAAAATGAAAATGAAAAGCTCGCTAAGTTGAAAACCCGAAAGGGCGGCTTAGGCAAAAATGAGCACCTCGCTGATTGACAACCTATGAAGGCAATTCAGGCAAAAATGGGGCAATGAAAAGAATTTAGTTCCCGGTGAATCGAAAACCCGAAAGGGCGGTTCAGGCAAAAATGGGATTGAAAAATGAAAAAATGAAAACGATATAAAAGCATTGACCACAGATGCGAACATCCAACGTTTACCCAGCACTGACACGCCTAACAACGGCGACCTGTATCAAAGAATCTTCCAAGGTTCTCTCTTCTGCAAACTGTGTATATGTAATGTGATATATTGCCCTCAGCCATGGTTTCGATACGTCTCTCAATGACGGTCTCTCCAAAGAGGATTTCCATGTGTACATGTTATAGCACGAGCCACTACGTGCCCAATCTTCCAATGCTTTGTCTGTCTCTGCAAAATTTCCCTGCCAAATTACAAACCCCAATCATGCATCTCCATGCATTCATACATGCATAATCATGCATTTTATGTGCCCATACATTTAATGATCTTGTTATACCATACATACATTTTGCATTTCCAATTTCAACTTTCAATTCAGTTCCCATCTCAATTCCAATTCAACTTTCAAATTCAACCCAATCTCCAGTTTCAATCCAATCTCAATTTCAATTCAATTCAATTTCAACCGTCAAATTCAATTCAATCTCAACTTTCAATCCAATCCCAATGTCAATTTAACTCAGTCTCGATTTCCAATTCAATTCAATGCCAATCTCCAATTCAATTCAATTTCAACTTTTCAATTCAGTTTCAATTTCCAGTTCAATTCAATTTCAACTCTCAATTCAATGTCTATGTCTATGCTTACTCTCAACTTTCAATGTCTCTGCCAATGTCAACTTTCAATTCAATTCAAATCAACGTCAATCCACTCTTAATTTGCTCTTGGGCCAACAATAATGGTCATGTCTATTTTCAAATCAAGTCAATGTCAACTTACTCTTAATTTGTATCTTTCCAAATCAAATTTCCAATTTGTATCTTGTCATTGGTCAAGTGGCTAGTTCGATCCAAAGAACAACTTGTACCTGCTTATATACCTATATTTCCAGACAAACAACAAGTTCGATCCAAAGAACAATTTGTACCGAGCTTATGCTTTGTTATCGGTCAAACGACAGGTTCGAATCAAAGAACAGTTTGCACCTACTTACATGATGTGGTGATGATCAAGCGGCGAGTTCGATCCAAAGAACAGCCTGTATCTCCCCTTTTGTCTATATCTCCAGTCAAACAGCCAGTTCGATCCAAAGAACAGTTTGTACCCTGTTTACCTGTTTGTATCATCAATCAAGCGTCAAGTTCGATCCAAAGAACAGCTTGTATCTGCCTATATGTTTATGTTTCCAGTCAAGTGGCAAGTCCGATCCAAAGGGCAGCTTGTACCTGTCTTGTATCTCTATTCCCAGTCAAGTAGCAAGTTTGATCCAAACAACAGCTTGTACTCACCTCTTGCTTGTATCTCATGGTCAGGTGGCTAGTTCGATCCAAAGAACAGCTTGTACCTATCTTTTGTCCCCTGGTTTGTCTACCCTGTCAATGTCTACCAAAATCCCCAGTGATATGACATGCTTTGTAGACTCCAGTTGTTTGTCTTGCATTCATAATCAAAAAGGCTGCATGACATTCATATTTTGAAAATCTGAGAACGTATTTTTATGTCCAAAAACAGTGCAAATGTTAATATTTAAGTATCTTCGTCCCGTCAAATCAAAGACTTCGTCTCTTGACTCTCTGGACAAAGAAACTTAAATAGGGGCAGCTATTATACCCTAATTTTGGACCTAAAAATACTAGCTCAATTCTTCTTTTCTTGCATTTCAAGTCATTTGAATTTGTCTCTGATCAATTGCATCTTTCTCTGCATCTTATTTCAATATTGTTTGCAAAATTCATGAAAAAGGGCATTTTAGTCATTTCCTACGTCCAAATTCATTTTAGTCCTTCAATATTGTTTGAGTCTTTTCAAATAGTTTGAATAAGTCTTTATTTCAATTCTATGTTGATAGAGCCAAACCGCAAGTGCACGACCTATCGAAGTAATAGTAGTAAGTAAAAGTATCTTTCCGCTAGGGAGTTGTTCAACTTAATTAACCTTTAGTGAATGATTAGAGGGAGAGAAAGTTTAGTAAAAAGGGGTTTTGATTGCTGAAGATAAAAACAATATTAATAAAAAGCCTCGGGATCATTGGTTCATCATAATAACAAATCCTTCACTAGACAAGACCTAAACATCTAATTTCATGGTTTACACACTAATTTCTAAAGACCGGTTTCCCTTAGCCCCTCACCTTTCCGATGAAAGTCCGGTGAGAGTTTACTTCTAGCAACCAAGCCTATTTCGCTGACATGATTACTAGAAGATGCATAGAGGATTGAAACTACTCTTTGTCTCAATAATTGCAAAGACTATTTCACTGTTTTGCAATTATTGTCTAGATTCACTTGTTCCAACATCAAGACTCCGCTCTCGCTTTATGAATTGATGTTTGGGATGATGGATTAATGATTATCAAACCCTCCGCTTTCGCTTCCACAGTTTGATAATTGTTAATCCACGTTAAGACGGTGAATCTAGATTAGAAATTAGGGTTACATAGAAATTAGGGTTTAGGCTTGTTTTGTTTAGGATTGAGTCATTAGACTCCCCAACAATCCCAAGACGAAGAAGTCTACTCACTCATGTTCAACGTAGACATGGGGGAAGAAGAGAGAAAAACAGTAAAATAAATTGCAAAGAAAGTAAAAGGGAAATAAAGACTTTTTATTGAAATAATACTTGAAATAAACAAAGTAAAGGATGATTGTTTATGGTGGAGAGCTACTCTATTTATAGCTTTACAATTGACTTAGAAACTAAGCAACTAAAAGGGTAAAACAGTAAAGCTGCAACAGGGTAACTTGGGCCCGAAGAAAAAGCAGCAAAAGAGGCCTCTGGAGGTGGCACGGCCATGCCACATGTTGGCACTGGCCGTGCCAAGCTTCTGACTTGGTGGGAACATATTTTTGTTCCGTATCTTCGTATTTTCGCACTGTATTTGCTCTAGTCCTCTTTCTTTCGCTCCAAGGCACCTTCCACCATATATTCATTCCTAAAATAAAATAAAAGACAATTTAAAGTAAAATATTCTAAAAGGAAATAAAATGCAATATAATTAAATCAAATCTTATTTAAAACTAAACTAAATAAAGCATTAAAATATACTAATCTATGACTCATCAAACTCCCCCACACTTGAATCCTTGCTTGTCCTCAAGCAAAAGGCAATAGACATAGCAGCAACAAAAGATTTATTCATGGCAATATTAAGAACACATGTCTCAAAGAAAGGCTTCGCTTCAAGTACACTAATTACAATTTCAAATACTTCTCATGAACCTATTCTACCCAACATCAAGTCTCAAGTGAGTGTGTGTGTGCAGTCCAACCCTTTTCTTGCTCCTGTATAAGACAGATATTATGAGGAATAGGTTCTATCCTTAATGCTAAAGTAACCAAGAAAAGTCCTTTCTTCATTTCATATAAGAGTGATGGGAATTTAAGTTAAAATCAGATTAGATTAACAATTAAGCACACGGGGCTGCAGATGCTTAGGGGCTATCTATCCTCGTAGGAAGTCTTCTCGGATGTAATTGTCCTTTCCTCCTAGATTCAAAATCACCCTAAGCAGTGCTACAAAATTTTATTTGTTTCATCTCCGCGTATGAAGTCTTTTTGGATGTAATTGTCCTTTCCCCCTAGCATTGATGAATTTGTTTCACTTTTTAAGTTCAAATTAGGGAGTCACCACCACAATTAGGAAGTTAGGGATTGTCCTTTCCCCCACATGTTGGTGCCATTCTCCCGCCCCATTACAACTTTAACAATTTAAGAATAAAACAATTAAGAACATTGATTAATTTCCCACACAAACTTATACTACTTTTACTCTTAAGACTTTAAAGGGTCTAAGTTAACACTAAAGATAGAACGTGTTCCTTAAAATACCTATTCATACATTTGCTCAAGGATTGCAACTGAGTGCTTTTTCTCATTGGAGATTTTCACAATAAAACAAGACATGGGTATAGCAAGAACATAAGAAACACAAGAAACTACCTTCTTGTACAAGAAGCAACCTTTAAAGAAGAGACAAAACAAAAATTTTCATGCCATATTTTACATTAAAAACAAGCTACTAGTCATGCCTCTTGCTATAAAAACAAAACAAAAGAATAAAGTTCAAGGGAGTTTGGACACTACGACTCTAGACACTTTATTAGCCCCCCCCCCCCCCCCCCCCCACTTATGGGAAGCATTGTCCTCAATGATTCAAAAAGAAAAGAAATTAAAAGAGAAGAAGAAGAAGTAGAAGAAGAAGAATTAGGGAGAGAAGAATAAGAAGAAGGGAAGAGAGGAAGAGGAAAGCTCACATGTTTTTATTGAGGTCCATAAGGAGGACCTTGAAGTTGGAGGTGTTGCATCATCCGACGGAGCATCTCATTATTTTCATCATTGACACGGTTGCCCCTATGAACTTCATTGCGAAGGCCGAAGATTTCAACACCTTGCCTTTGTTGCTCGGTGCTCATCCTCTCAATCTCATTGTGAATCCATGCCCATCTTTGATTTTCATTAAGCTCACCGGCTTCATGGCCATGGTGCCCCTCTTGGTGAAAGTTAGCACCCTCTCCCATGTCATGGTGCAAGTTAGCACCGTCTCCTTCATCATCTTGTTGTTCTAGAACCTGCACATCATCAACATACAACCAATTTTCTTCCACCTCGGTGGTAGTCCGAGATGGGTTAGGCAATAAAAACATGATTGGCACATTTAGCTTAAGTTGGTAATGGATTGGTGGACGATGTTAATGAAATTCATAACAATGAGGGCTTCCCGGTTAAGCTTATTGTTTCCCTCAATTGGTTTGATCCCCTCATCCTCACTCACTCCAAAACACCTAGTGTTTTATCTTGGTTTTTCGGGTCTCAAACATTGATTACGTTTGAACCCTTTTAACCTTTGATATCTCATTTTTTCTTGGGAAGGGAAAAATAAGCAAAACCCTTGAGAATCGAGGTTCGGGAGTTGTTTTCGTTATGGGAAGGTGTTAGGCACCCATAACTACTATAGTATCCTATAGGAACCGTCTTTACTTTCTACGCGTGCGCTTTATTTTTAAATGCTATTTGAAAGTGATATTTACACCTAAGAGTTTACTAAGTGAAGAATCGGAGGGAGAAGAAAGCGTTTGAATTTTTATTTTATTTGAATTGAAGGAATTTTGATTCCTTGCCTACGTACCCGTTTAAGGGATCAAATCCACCGTAGTTCTCTTCCAAAAGATGTTTTTGTTTTTTGTTGATTGATTTTAAGTTTGAAAATTGGAATTTTGAAGAATGGAGATTGAGAGGCCTTAAAGGCATGAGATTTAAGAAAGAGTGGGGTTTGATTAGTTATTTTTGGAAAAAAAGTCAAGTATGATTAATTTTCATTGAAATTTGATTAAGAAAATAAAAGAGAAAATCAATGGGATTTTGATCCCAAGGTTTATTAAGAAAATGATTTGAGTGAAGTTTGTTCATGTTTCTTTGGAAAATTGAGTTTTTCTAAGTGTAAATCCTAGACATTCATCTAAACATTCAATCCTAAACATACATCTAAACATGCATATCCTAGCCATACATCTAAAGTATCTATGTGATGTGTGTGCATGTGTCGGTGCTTGTGTCGGTGTACATCATTAGAGTCCATTGTCCTTTACATCATGCCCTAGTTTACATGCTATGGTCTTGCAAGAAATTAAAATTGCATAAAAGTAAAGTACAAGAATCCCTAGGTTTTTACATTCTAAGTATTGCATGAATTGTAAATTGCAAGAAAATTAAACTAAAATTGAAGGATGAAATATGCTCATGAAACATGAAGGGAAAGAGGTTAGTAGCACAAAAAAAAATATAGGAAAGAAATAGAAACAAGTAAAGAGAAATAAAGTAACTAGAAATTAACAAAGAGATAACCAAGAACTTAATCAAAAACATGATGAAATAGTACTTGAAAGATTACTAAAATTCTAAGGCAAAACTAAGGCTTAGAATCCCCACATCAATGGTAACATTTCAAAAGTTTTAATTCAATCATGGTGTGAGGAATCAAGGGAAATTAGCATGCAATACAATCATAGTATTTTCAAGCCTATTTGCACTTTATTTAACACAAGAAACACACATTATTCACAAGGTGAAAGATCCATAACAAGAACAGCAAGCATGTACTAAAAAGAAGCAAAATCACCCCAAGAATGACATACTTGAAGCCACATTTATATGCCAAAATCCAAATTCAAGATCACATCAAAATTTCCCAAAGTTTTACGAAAAGAAAGTGAGCTAAAAGTAGGAAATGTTACACATAATCTTGAAGTAGATTTTAGCATGAATTCACATTCCAAAAGTTAGGTTTCAAGTGCCAAGAAAAAGTTCACACCAAAAGTTCACAAAAATCTTAGAAGTTTTTAACAAGATTATCAAGAAGTAAAAGAAAACCAAAATCAACATAATCCAAATTATTTCACTTACTTTGGGTCAACATTAGCATGCAAGATACATCAAAATTCATCAAAAAAACACAAGAAAATTATTAGATTTTTGTGGAATTTTTCAAGAGTTTTTAGGCATGGCAGGGGCGTAAACCACAACTAGCAGTGTGTATTTAGCAAGAAAAATATGCAGAAAGCAAAATCAACAAATAACTAAGGCCCAAGCCCAGATCAAAATGAAAGAACGGGCTGGATTTGGAGCGGGTCGGTTAGACCCATGGGTTGATGATTTGGATTCTTTCTTCTTCATTTTACAAAACACGCGCCTACTCTCTCCTTCTACTCTTAATTCCTCAAATTATAGTTTTAAAATTAAAGCTTCAAACTCCATAGATCTACCAAACAGGCATCAAAAACGCAAGAAGAAAATCTACCTCTTCTTCACTCTGGAACGACTCGCGAGCTCTTCTTCTCTGTTCCTTTTGTTTCACGATTTACAGCTCCGATTTCGTTTCTTCCTCTTTGTTCAACTCGATCTCAGCTCCTTCTTGATGTCGGGTTCGGTTCTGGACTGGATAAATTTTGTAGCGACTGAAACGGACTGGTTGAGGACTCGCGATGGTGTGCTTCGCTCTTCCTCTGCTACGGTTCTGATTTGCTTCTTCTTCCGCTTCAATTCCGTTTCGACCAATTCCGTTACCGCTATGTTTGATTCAGTGCAAGGCCAGTCCAATTGAAGTTGTTGTTCTCGTTCATACTCAATTTCTTCTTCTTTCACGAATCCGACTCTGTTTGGTGCTTAAAGGCTCGGATTTGATTTGCTTCAACGGTACGAATTTTTGTGTTGTGGTGATGAACTCGTGACGAAGCTGTCGTTTGTTAGTTCGATTTTGAATGGAGGTCAAAAAATGGTGATGAATTCGAAGGATTTTCGTGAAGATTTGCAGTGGATTGAGGTTTTTGATTGTGAGGTTTTCGTGTTATTCGGTGAAAATCCGTGGAATTTGGTGAGTTTGCGATGAATTTGGGAAGTTATGGAGGTTGTTATGGTGGTTATGGAGGTTGAAGGTGGTGGTTGAAGGTGGAAAAAGTTTGTTGTGGTGGAGGAAGTGGTGGTGAGAGTTTGTTAGGGTGGTTTGTTAGAGGTTGTTGAAGATGAGAGGAAAATGGGAGGGAAAAAATAAGAGGAAAAAAAGCTTTGTGAATTTGTGGATTTTGTAAGAAAATAATTAGTTGTGAACCTTGACCATGACTTTGACCTATATATAGAATGCCAAGTGAGATGCTTGCCCAATGATGCGATGCCATGTGTACTTGAACTTAACAAACTTTGACTTTGACTCTAACAAACTTAAAAAAGGATTAAAATGCAAATAACAAAAGTACAAGGACCAAAATGAAAATTAAAGCTAAAATTGAATTGAAAAAGTAAATCGAAAATTAACGTAAAGCGAGACGATTAAAAGCAACAAAGCAGATTTAAAATGAATCAGAAATTTTATGTGAAATGACCAAAATGCCCCCTAGGGACTAAAACGACTCGAAATGACTCCGATGCAATTTTAAAATGGTTTTTACCAGGGAATTAAAGCAAGAGGTTATTCAAGCAAATTGAAAAGACTCAGAGACATTTTTTTAGGGATTAAAAGGAATTTTAACATGGGAAATGACTAAAATGCCCCTAGGGGCCAAACTGACCCAAAATGACTCAAATGCAATATTTTTTAAAAGGGATTTTGACATGAGATTGAAACAAGGATTTATACAAACCAATTGAAAAGACTCAAACAATATACAAAGATTAAAATGAGTTGAATGCAGGAAATGACTAAAATACCCTTTTTCATGAATTTTGCAAATAACATTGAAATAAGATGCAGAGAAAGATGCAATTGATCAGAGACAAATTCAAATGACTTGAAAAGCAAGAAAACCCTTTTAATGGTTCAAAACACAAGAAAACATAGACAAAATCACAGTTGAAAATATCATCAAACATAGACAGTAGAAAGTATGCAAATAAAGCAGAGTAAACAATCAGAGTAAACAGTAACAAATAGGCAATCTTTCAAAGGTCCGAAGACACATATCAGAGATAGAAAACATCTTGAGAAAATATTTTTAGGTCCAAAATTAGGGTATAACAGCTGCCCCTATTTAAGTTTCTTTGTCCGGAGAATCACAAGACGAAGTCTTTGTTTGACGAGACGAAGATACTTAAATATCAGACATGACGCTATTTTGGACCTAAAAATATGCTTTCACATTTTCAAACACTATGAATGCCATGCAACATTTTCATTTATGAATGCAAGACAATCGAACCGGAATCTACGGGCTGTGTCACACCACCAAGGGATTTATAGACATCAAGGTAGAAAGAACGGGCAACAAATAGACAGGTACAAGCTGTTCTTTGGATCGAACTTGCCGCTTGACCGGGAAATACAAACAAGAGATGGATACAAGCTGTTCTTTGGATCGAACCTGCCACTTGACCAAGAGATGCAAACAAGAGGTGGGTACAAGCTGTTCTTTGGATCGAACCTACCACTTGACCAAGAAATACAAACAAGAGATGGGTACAAGCTGTTCTTAGGATCGAACCTGACACTTGACCAAGAAATACAAACAAGAGATAGGTACAAGTTGTTCTTTGGATCGAACTTGCCACTTGACCAAGAGATACAAACAAGAGATAGGTACAAGCTGTTCTTTGGATCGAACTTGCCACTTGATTGAAAACATAGCCATATAGGCAGATACAAGCTGTTCTTTGGATCGAACTTGCCGCTTGATCGGAGATATAGACAAAGGGTAAATACAAGATGTTCTTTGGATCAAACTTGCCGCTTGATCAATACCACAACATGTAAGTAGGTGCAAACTGTTCTTTGGATCGAACTTGCCGTTTGACCGATAACAAAACATAAGCAAGGGTACAAACTGTTCTTTGGATCGAACTTGCCGTTTGACCGAAAACAAGACATAAGCAAGGGTACAAACTGTTCTTTGGATCGAACTTGCCGTTTGACCGGAAACAAGACATAAGCAAGGGTACAAACTGTTCTTTAGATCGAACTTGCCGTTTGACCGAAAACAAGACATAAGCAAGGGTACAAACTTTTCTTTGGATCGAACTTGCCGTTTGAACGAAAACAGGACATAAGCAAGGGTACAAACTGTTCTTTGGATCGAACTTGCCGTTTGACCGAAAACAGGACATAAGCAAGGGTACAAACTGTTCTTTGGATCGAACTTGCCGTTTGACCGAAAACAGGACATAAGCAAGGGTACAAACTGTTCTTTGGATCGAACTTGCCGTTTGACCGAAAACAGGACATAAGCAAGGGTACAAACTGTTCTTTGGATCGAACTTGCCGTTTGACCGAAAACAAGACATAAGCAAGGGTACAAACTGTTCTTTGGATCGAACTTGCTGTTTGACCGGAAACATAGGCATATAAGCAGGTACAAGCTGTTCTTTGGATCGAACTAGCCACTTGACCCATAACAAGATACAAATTGGAAGTTTGATTTAACAAGATACAAATTGAGGGTAAATTGACATTGACCTGATTTGAAAATAGACATGACCATTATTGTTGGCCCAAAAGCAAATTGAGAGTGAATTGACATTGATTTGAATTGAATTGAAAGTTGACATTGAATTGATATTGAAAGTCGAAAGTCGAAAGTTAACAGAGACACATACATAGACATAGGCATAGACATAGACATTGACATTGATATTTGATTTGAGAGTTTGAATTGAATTGAATTGGGAGTTGAAATTGAATTGAATTGAACCTGGGGATTGAGTTGAATTTGAAAGTTTGAGATTGAGTTGAATTGACAGTTGAAATTGGGTTAAATTGAAAGTTGAGATTGGAAATGCAACATGTATGTATGGTATAACAACATTATCAAATGTATGAGCACATAGAATGCATGATTATGCATGTATGAATGCTTGGAAATGCATGATTGATTTTTAATTTGGCAAGAAAGTTTCACAGAGATAGACAAAACATTGGAAGATTAGGTACGTAGTGACTTGAGCTACAACATATGCACTCGGCTATCTTCAAAGGGGATGACGTCGTTGAAAGACGTATCAAAACCATAACTGAGAGAACCTGATCATATCATACTTGCGATAGTACATGCTTCTTGGGGGAAGCCATTTGATCAAAACCTTGGTAGAAGTCGCAAGCTGGATAAACTTTGAAAACTGCCCCTGAAAATTCTTCGAACAAACTCGGGCAGAAGTCGCCATTTCTCGGGAATTAGTAATGGATATACATTGGATGTTTCACATGGAAGTCCTTTAGACAAGGCTTTGGCAGAGGTCGCCAGTTCTCCATAACCAGCATGGGATAGACTTTGAATGTTGCTCCTGTGGTCAATGCTTTCATTTTCATTTTTCATTCTTTCATTTTTCAATCCCATTTTTGCCTGAACCGCCCTTTCGGGTTTTCGATTCACCGGGAACAAATTCTTTTCATTGCCCCATTTTTGCCTGAATTGCCTTCATAGGTTGTCAATCAGCGGGGTGCTCATTTTTGCCTAAGCCGCCCTTTCAGGTTTTCGACTTAGCGAGCTTTTCATTTGCATTTTTCCATTTTTCTTTTTTCGTTTTTCACTCTGTTTTTTCATTCTTGCCATTGACCACAGTTTATCCTGGAGAGATTGTATGTAAATATTGCATGTTGAGATGGATGTTGATGCATGTTTCACCTGTTCATAAGTTCAAAGATAGTGCATGTTTGTTGTTTGCATAAAAGATTTTTTTTGAAAAAAGATTTTTTGAAATTTTGCTTTAAGTATTTGCATCACAAATAGAAAAAATTTTGCAAGTAGAAGAAATGAGAGTTCCAAATAAATGGGCACAAGCTCAAATGGATGTAGAAGAGTGGTAACCGGCCGAGGGCGCAGCTCCACAGATCTAAAAAGTTTGGAAGATGGTAATCATATTTGAAAGGATACATTGAACACAATAACATTGTTCTCACTGGCAACTTTGAGTTCCTTTGTTCGGATGCTTGAATGGTAGATACTTCCGGATTGCAGATGCTTTGAAACACAGATGTTTTGGAGTTGTAAGTACGTTGAACTGGGGATGCTTCGAATTTACAGATATATTGAACCACAGAGACTTTGCATTGGAGATGTCTTGAATTTGATACGCCTTGCATAACAGAGACTTTATATTAGAGGTATTCCGAACTGGAGTCCTCTGATAGATGACGTTTTGAATCGGGGTCCTTTGATAGCTGTGATGCCCCAAGTGAGTCGTGACTGACTGATACAGTTACTTGTCTTTTCATTTCAATCTCATTTTTGTATGAACCGCCCTTTCGGGTTTTCGGCTCATCAAGACGCTCATTCTTGCCTGAGTTGCGTACAATCTCAGCGAGCTTTTTATATTCATTTTTTTTTGTCCCTAATTTTTGCCTGGATCGCCCTTGCGGGTCTTTGATCCACCGGGAAGCGCATTTTTGCCTAGGCCGCCCTTTCGGGTTTTCGACCTACCACGCTGTTCTTTTCATATATCTAGACAAAGTATTTCTTAACTGCATCAGTGTTCACAAGATGAGGAAGTTCAACATCATTCATGATTGTAAGAGTCATTGCACCACTGGAGAAAAACATCTTGACAATACATGGGCCTTCATAGCTCAGCATCCACTTGCCCCTGGAGTGGGCTTGAAAATATAAGACCATACTTGAACATGAGATCTCTTTCTTGAAAAGCACCGGGATGGACTTTCTTGTCGAAAGTTTGATCCATCCTCCTCTTGATATAGTTGACCATGGCACAAAGCATTAACATTCAAATTCAGCAGATCACATTTGTTTGAGCATCATTTAAACACATGCAAACTTGCCTTCCATGAGAATTTTCATCGACGTGATCATGACTTCCACTGGGAGTACTGATCCTATTCCATATACCAGAGATAAAAGGATTGCCTCAGGTGAATCTTGTAGGACCCGATGCAGTTGCTTTGTCATAAATCCTTAATTTTTGCATAGATCGCCCTTGCGGGTCTTCGATCTATCAGGATAAACTTTTTGTCTCTAACTTTTGCATGGACTGCTTTAGTCCATCGAGACGCTCTTTTTTGCCCAAGCCACCTTTTAGGTGTGTGACTTGTCGAGCTTTTTGATTTTTTTTTTTATATTTTTCGTTCTCTTTTTTTTTTTTGACAAAGCATTCATTGACTGCATTGGGGTTCATAGACATGCGAACCTGTCATTATCCTTTGGAACTAGGCATCCCTTTGCCCTTGTTGATGCGTATTGAAGTACGATATCCATGCCAGACTAGTGGTAGCTCCCTGAATCAGTTTTTTGTAAGCAAATGTCCCTGCGGGACAATCTTCTTGATGCTCATATTTGCAGCTCAGATGACTAGAATGTTCTAGTGGACGAGAGATCTTATTGGAAAACTTCTCAACTCTAGCTCCTTCAGCTTCGAACATAGGAACTCAAAGTCGAGAGAGAGCACAGTGTTACAGTGTTCAACGGGTTTATCAATGCATGCTTTGATTTTGAATAGAAATTATGATTATGCAGGTATTCAGAAATGATCAAAGTGAAGCAAACTTTTACGGTTTTTTGGTATTACCATTCTTTCCAAAGAAAGCACAAAGTAAAAAAAACAAAGCCGCGATAGAAACGACTTTTTATTAGTGATGCAAACACATGAAGCAAAGTGCCCTAAATAAGTTCACTTTCGTCTTCGGGCGAGATGAAAGGTTTTTTTATTTTTGAAAAACAGCAAACAAACACAATTATTAGACAAACAAACAGTAGAAAACATCAACAAAACATCTCAGTTGCAGCTGAATATCCCATGTATCAGCAGTAGGCGCCATGCCCCTGGTTTCAAATTGACTTCCACATATGGACAGAAGGATGTTATCCTCAATCAATTCCTGGACTTCCAATTTCACAGAAAAGACAATGCTCGAGCTCAAAGCTTCGTCCCCCTTGGTGTAAGGTGTAGTAATGGTCGTGTCTCACTAACAACAGGTGCATGATTTGAAAGAGAATTGTCTCAGACATTAGAAGTATTATTTTCAAAAGTTAACTCTCCCTTGTCTATCAGCTTCTTCACAATATACCTCAGAGCATATCATCCCTCAACATCATGTCCCATAGCACCTTGGTGGAAAACACACTTGAGATTGGTACGGAATTCGGGATGCATAGGATTGGGTGGAGGCTTGCCCTGCCTAGTCTGACAATGCCCTTTAGCAATAAGAAATGGGAGCAGTGTAGCATATTGCATCGGTATAGGAAGAAAGACTTGCTTAGGTCGGGGACCCTGATGTTGCCGTTGAGGCTGTTGAGATTGTTGGAGATTATGTTGTCCTCGATGCTGGTAAAGTTGAAACTGGGTCTGATAACTGGGACTTTGAGCAACTTTGATTACAGGTGTAACAGTAGCAACATGTTTCTGAGCAGCATGGAAGACAGGTATCACAGTTGCAGTAGATTGATGACCCAGGTTTCGGGCAGCCTTGATAATAGGTATAACAGTGGCAACATTGAAGTTCACCATACTCGCTCTTTGTTCTTTCTCTTCAGGGCTATCAGTGGGATCACTTCTTCTGACCAGGTGCGTAGGCATTGGAACCTCAGAGACATGGGGAAAAGGTACTTCATCGAGACCATAGAGCACAAGCATAGGTTGGGGAGTGTTGGCAACCCTGGTCAGAATCGGAGTAGTAACATCAGGCGTTTGAGCTTGAAAGCTGGCCGGTGATGATAGTGTCGGCTGACCCTGTGCGGCTACCAATATTGTCACCAAGGAGCTTAACCACTCCACCTCCCCACGGAGTGTTGTTACCAATATTGAAAGCTCCTGGATTTCTTGTTCAAATGGACTCATTCTGATTTCTTGTTTAGCACGAGCGTTTTACAGTTGTAGCTTGACTTTAGACGGCAGAGACGACCCTTTTGTAGGAAAGAGAACACGTGAGACACGGACGAGAAACTATGAATGTAAAATGATGCATGATATGTACAGATGCATATGCAAAAGACTCTTTTTGTGTTATCGAAGGGTTTTAGACAAATTAGAGCTTTTGTAAACATTATTAGGAATAGAAAAAGAGTTCCGGATTGTAGTTGATTCCGCCTCGGGTACCAAGAAGAGGTACATTAAGAAACTTTCCACCACCAAAGATAATTTCTTTGACTCTAGCAGCGGGAGTGAGCCAAACCACTTCATTAGGAGAGAGAGTCATGATCCTCTGTGAAATAGTCCAATTCTCCGGATTATCATGGAAAGACTTCGAAAGGTGCGAAATAAACCACCTATAGAGGAGAGATACACAACAGAGAATATATCCACGACCCTTGCCAGATCGATCATGAATAGCATGGTATGTGTCAGCTAGTAAAGTAGGAACCGGATTCTTGGAGCAGAAGATCACAATAGCATTCATATCCATGAAGTCATCAAGGTGTGGAAAGAGAATAAGCCCATAGATGAGTAGTGCAAGAATAGCCTCGAGAGTGTCCTGCCAAGTGGTTTTGAGATTGGCTTTCTCAAGTAGATACTTCAAAGTGAATCCTCGGATGCGAGCCTTAGTGACAAGATTCTTGGAAACATCGGAGGTTGTAAGATGGAGATCCTTAGCAATAACCAAAGAAGTAGGAGGATGCTCAAGTCCCGCGAAGGGTACCCCCTTAGCAATAGATAGACCCATCAAGCAAGAATAAGCCTCTAGAGTAGGCACCAACTGAAAGTCGGGAAAAGTAAAGCACCGATAGTCCCGATCATAGAATTGCACTAGAGTGTGCACAAGCTTCTCATCCACATTGGTCTGGAGAATGGTAAGTAAAGCCCCGTAACGGTGTCGGAAACCAGTCGGATCCTCGATCTTGAGTGCCAAATCTCTCAAACTAGCCAAATCAACTTCCTTGAACTTGTAGGACTTAGTCTTTCCCATTCCTACAATGTTTACAAATTCAATTTGTCTAAGCCCTTCGATAAAATGCATGGAAAAAGTTTATGCATGTATGCATGATTATGTTCAAGTACGGAGAAAACATGGTGGGTTGAAATTCAAAGTCGAGGAGTCATGGGTGGACACGGTGTCCGGTGAATCTAGGGCTTTAGGAGATAGTAACCGGGTTCTAAAAAGGTTCCCAAGTTGCAACCTCTCCGACGTATATTACGGTGTCACGAGACAACACTCGCTCCATGATTATCCGTAAGAAGGTCTAACTTGAGTGTAGTATCGCGTGACGACTAAAATTCGAGACAACACTCGGTTTAGCCTCCGCACTACATCCTAGAAAATGGCCATGGATGGGTTTGGTTATCTACGGTTCATAGCGTCATAGAACAATTAGAAGTAAAGTGCCTAAACGCGACAACACGCGCCGACAACATCACCCCCAAAATGCCTCAGCTATGTGGGATTGATCGCATAATCCAAAACACGAGGCAACCCCCGGAATGAATTGTCGATTATATCCCTCCTAAATCCTAAGTTCACTCAGCCCGGGTGTAGGACTTTTGATATTCTCACCCCACACGTTTGCAAGAAATTAAACATTTATTCACATAAGAAAACAAGTAAAAGAAGCAAGTAAAAACGAAAGCGCAAGCGTGAAAATAAAGACTAGGCGTAACTCTCGAATTTCCCCAGTGAAGTCGCCAGCTGTTTTATCTTGGTTTTTCGGGTCTCAAACATTGATTACGTTTGAACCCTTTTAACCTTTGATATCTCATTTTTTCTTGGGAAGGGAAAAATAAGCAAAACCCTTGAGAATCGAGGTTCGGGAGTTGTTTTCGTTATGGGAAGGTGTTAGGCACCCATAACGACTATAGTATCCTATAGGAACCGTCTTTACTTTCTACGTGTGCGCTTTATTTTTAAATGCTATTTGAAAGTGATATTTACACCTAAGAGTTTACTAAGTGAAGAATCGGAGGGAGAAGAAAGCGTTTGAATTTTTATTTTATTTGAATTGAAGGAATTTTGATTCCTTGCCTACGTACCTGTTTAAGGGATCAAATCCACCGTAGTTCTCTTCCAAAAGATGTTTTTGTTTTTTGTTGATTGATTTTAAGTTTGAAAATTGGAATTTTGAAGAATGGAGATTGAGAGGCCTTAAAGGCATGAGATTTAAGAAAGAGTGGGGTTTGATTAGTTATTTTTGGAAAAAAAGTCAAGTATGATTAATTTTCATTGAAATTTGATTAAGAAAATAAAAGAGAAAATCAATGGGATTTTGATCCCAAGGTTTATTAAGAAAATGATTTGAGTGAAGTTTGTTCATGTTTCTTTGGAAAATTGAGTTTTTCTAAGTGTAAATCCTAGACATTCATAAACATTCAATCCTAAACATACATCTAAACATGCATATCCTAGCCATACATCTAAAGTATCTATGTGATGTGTGTGCATGTGTCGGTGCTTGTGTCGGTGTACATCATTAGAGTCCATTGTCCTTTACATCATGCCCTAGTTTACATGCTATGGTCTTGCAAGAAATTAAAATTGCATAAAAGTAAAGTACAAGAATCCCTAGGTTTTTACATTCTAAGTATTGCATGAATTATAAATTGCAAGAAAATTAAACTAAAATTGAAGGATGAAATATGCTCATGAAACATGAAGGGAAAGGGGTTAGTAGCACAAAAAAAAATATAGGAAAGAAATAGAAACAAGTAAAGAGAAATAAAGTAACTAGAAATTAACAAAGAGATAACCAAGAACTTAATCAAAAACATGATGAAATAGTACTTGAAAGATTACTAAAATTCTAAGGCAAAACTAAGGCTTAGAATCCCCACATCAATGGTAACATTTCAAAAGTTTTAATTCAATCATGGTGTGAGGAATCAAGGGAAATTAGCATGCAATACAATCATAGTATTTTCAAGCCTATTTGCACTTTATTTAACACAAGAAACACACATTATTCACAAGGTGAAAGATCCATAACAAGAACAGCAAGCATGTACTAAAAAGAAGCAAAATCACCCCAAGAATGACAAACTTGAAGCCACATTTATATGCCAAAATCCAAATTCAAGATCACATCAAAATTTCCCAAAGTTTTACGAAAAGAAAGTGAGCTAAAAGTAGGAAATGTTACACATAATCTTGAAGTAGATTTTAGCATGAATTCACATTCCAAAAGTTAGGTTTCAAGTGCCAAGAAAAAGTTCACACCAAAAGTTCACAAAAATCTTAGAAGTTTTTAACAAGATTATCAAGAAGTAAAAGTAAACCAAAATCAACATAATCCAAATTATTTCACTTACTTTGGGTCAACATTAGCATGCAAGATAAATTCATCAAAAAAAACACAAGAAAATTATTAGATTTTTGTGGAATTTTTCAAGAGTTTTTAGGCATGGCAGGGGCGTAAACCACAACTAGCAGTGTGTATTTAGCAAGAAAAATATGCAGAAAGCAAAATCAACAAATAACTAAGGCCCAAGCCCAGATCAAAATGAAAGAACGGGCTGGATTTGGAGCGGGTCGGTTAGACCCATGGGTTGATGATTTGGATTCTTTCTTCTTCATTTTACAAAACACGCGCCTACTCTCTCCTTCTACTCTTAATTCCTCAAATTATAGTTTTAAAATTAAAGCTTCAAACTCCATAGATCTACCAAACAGGCATCAAAAACGCAAGAAGAAAATCTACCTCTTCTTCACTCTGGAACGACTCGCGAGCTCTTCTTCTCTGTTCCTTTTGTTTCACGATTTACAGCTCCGATTTCGTTTCTTCCTCTTTGTTCAACTCGATCTCAGCTCCTTCTTGATGTCGGGTTCGGTTCTGGACTGGATAAATTTTGTAGCGACTGAAACGGACTCGTTGAAGACTCGCGATGGTGTGCTTCGCTCTTCCTCTGCTACGGTTCTGATTTGCTTCTTCTTCCGCTTCAATTCTGTTTCGACCAATTCTGTTACCGCTGTGTTTGATTCAGTGCAAGGCCAGTCCAATTGAAGTTGTTGTTCTCGTTCGTACTCAATTTCTTCTTCTTTCACGAATCCGACTCTGTTTGGTGCTTAAAGGCTCGGATTTGATTTGCTTCAACGGTACGAATTTTTGTGTTGTGGTGATGAACTCGTGAGGAAGCTGTCGTTTGTTAGTTCGATTTTGAATGGAGGTCAAAAAATGGTGATGAATTCGAAGGATTTTCGTGAAGATTTGCGGTGGATTGAGGTTTTTGATTGTGAGGTTTTCGTGTTATTCGGTGAAAATCCGTGGAATTTGGTGAGTTTGCGATGAATTTGGGAAGTTATGGAGGTTGTTATGGTGGTTATGGAGGTTGAAGGTGGTGGTTGAAGGTGGAAAAAGTTTGTTGTGGTGGAGGAAGTGGTGGTGAGAGTTAGTTAGGGTGGTTTGTCAGAGGTTGTTGAAGATGAGAGGAAAATGGGAGGGAAAAAATAAGAGGAAAAAAAGCTTTGTGAATTTGTGGATTTTGTAAGAAAATAATTAGTTGTGAACCTTGACCATGACTTTGACCTATTTATAGAATGCCAAGTGAGATGCTTGCCCAATGATGCGATGCCATGTGTACTTGAACTTAACAAACTTTGACTTTGACTCTAACAAACTTAAAAAAGGATTAAAATGCAAATAACAAAAGTACAAGGACCAAAATGAAAATTAAAGCTAAAATTGAATTGAAAAAGTAAATTGAAAATTAACGTAAAGCGAGACGATTAAAAGCAACAAAGCAGATTTAAAATGAATCAGAAATTTTATGTGAAATGACCAAAATGCCCCCTAGGGACTAAAACGACTCGAAATGACTCCGATGCAATTTTAAAATGGTTTTTACCAGGGAATTAAAGCAAGAGATTATTCAAGCAAATTGAAAAGACTCAGAGACAATTTTTTAGGGATTAAAAGGAATTTTAACATGGGAAATGACTAAAATGCCCCTAGGGGCCAAAATGACCCAAAATGACTCAAATGCAATATTTTTTAAAAGGGATTTTGACATGAGATTGAAACAAGGATTTATACAAACCAATTGAAAAGACTCAAACAATTTTCAAAGATTAAAATGAGTTGAATGCAGGAAATGACTAAAATACCCTTTTTCATGAATTTTGCAAATAACATTGAAATAAGATGCAGAGAAAGATGCAATTGATCAGAGACAAATTCAAATGACTTGAAAAGCAAGAAAACCCTTTTAATGGTTCAAAACACAAGAAAACATAGACAAAATCACAGTTGAAAATATCATCAAACATAGACAGTAGAAAGTATGCAAATAAAGCAGAGTAAACAATCAGAGTAAACAGTAACAAATAGGCAATCTTTCAAAGGTCCGAAGACACATATCAGAGATAGAAAACATCTTGAGAAAATATTTTTAGGTCCAAAATTAGGGTATAACACCTAGCTATGTATGTAATGATGCCACCCACCACTATGTCTCCTTTACCGGCTGGCCTAGTACCTACGAAGTCTAGGTAATCAATCAAATAGAAATAAGTGTTGACGGGGTGGTTGTAGAGCATTGCCCACAACATGAAGAGCTCATCGGTTCTAGTGTTTCCTAGTTCGGTTCTACCCCAAATAGTGCAAGTCATTACCCTTTGAAGGTACCTAAGTACGGGGTTGTGAATGTTGCTAGCTTTATTGGCTCTAGTGACAAAGGAGCTAAGGCCGGTGATACGTTCCCAAAAGACAGCGGGTTGATAGTCAACCGGCTTAAGGCTAGGATCCCAACAATCATGGATATAGCCCTCGTTTGCAAAACCTAAGGCATTACAAAAGTGCTGAAGAGACATATCATAATCAATATTCATTAGCCTAAAGGAAACTCTATGGTTAGGGTTATCATAATTCAACCTATCTTTAGTAAAAACAATGGAACTCAAAAATTCATTGGTGAAATTCTCATAATCCCTCATAGGTTCTAACATATCAGTCCAACCTAGCCTTCCTATCAACCTATATACATCATTTCTAAGCTCTAGCATATTCAAAGTGTAAGAATCAAGATATCGAGAAGGATGCAAGGGTTTAAAGATTAGAATTTTATACCTATCCCTTTGTGAGTTGTCCTTAAACTTGATCCCATGATTCTTGACTTGTGCTTGCTTCTTTGAGGGAGGTCCTCCTTGAGACCTTGCTGGTTCCTTACCACTTCTTCTTGAAGCCATTAGACCTTGACCTTGGGTTGACTTTGTGTGGTTTGGTTGAAGGTTAGGGTTTTGGAAGATTTATGGTGGAAAGGATTGGTTTAGGGTTGGGGTTGATGTTTGAGTAAGGTTTATGAGTTTGATGATGAAGATTGGTGAAGAAATTGGGTTAGGGTTTAATGGTGTATGAATTTGGTGTTTGGTTGGATGAAGGTTGGTTTTGGTTGGTGGTTAAGTTTGGAATGATGAATTGGGATAATTTGGTTAAGAATTTCTTGGATTTGGTGGAGTTATGGAGGTTTGGAGGTTGGGGGTTAATGGAGTTTTTAGAGAGAAGTGAGTGAATGGGGAAGGAGAAGAAATTTTTTGAAGGTATGCGGTGCAGAAGCTTGGCACGGGCAGTGCCAACATTCTGCCAGTTTTTTGGTTTTGGGTGGTTTTAGGTTGGCACGGCCGTGCCAACCTTAGCACGGGCCGTGCCAACATTCTGGTCACGGGGGCTTCAAAATATTCAGTTTTTCTTGAATCATACTTGGACAATTACCTACAAAACAACTTAAAACAAAGAAAAACAAACAAAATAAAGCAATTAAAAGCATGGGTTGCCTCCCACGAAGCGCTTGTTTAGAGTCACTAGCTTGACGGTTAGAAGGTGGTTTTAACTATCCTATACCCAATCTCTCACTAAGGGATAATGGCAACAAACTAACATGCTCTCCCAAATCACACATGGCTTTCTCAAATGTTTTATATCCTATGACACAAGGTATGGAAAATCTCTCTGGATCCTTAAGTTTAAGTGGCAATTTGTTTGGAAGTATTTCAATAAAATTTCTAAACTTCTCATCTAACTTGGATTTAGCAAACTCTTGTGTTAAAGGAATTTTAGGCTCATGAGACGGTGAAACAAATGGCTTGTCATTCTCTCCTATAGCTTTCTCACTTTGAGGCTTATCACTTCCTATCTCTCCTTCATTGTTCTTAATTTTCACAACGGGGTCCTCTAGTTTGTTACCATCCCTAAAAATAATAGCACTTATATGGTCTTTGGGGTTGGTTTCGGTTTGGCCTAGAAGGACTTCAGAGGTTTGAGGGGGAGTAGCCAGCTGTTGGGGTACTTGAGAAGTCTGAGTCTCTATCATCTTACTGTGAGTAACTATGGAGTCTACGTTCAATGTATGTTTGGCAAGAGAGTCCTTCAAAAATTCAGTTTGGTTTTTAAACTCTTGGAGCTGCTCAGATTGATTTATAAGAAAATTTTCTAAAAAAAGTTCCAAGCTGGATTTTTGAGGGACTATTTGGCTGTTTGCATAACTGAGTGGTGTTGTTTCTTGTCCAAAAAGATTTTGAGGGGTTTGAAAAAAATTTTGGTTATTTTTAAACCCTTGATTATATTCAGCATAGTTTACTTGCTCAGGACTTCTAACAACACTACCTAGTTGGCAATCAATGCCAATATGGCCAAATACACCACAAACTTCACAAAGAGGTGATACAGGGGCAGGTGTGACAGCACTAGTATTTATTTTATCAAATTTTTGTGAGAGTGCGTCAACTTTAGCAGCCAGATGATCAAGGGAAGAATTTTCATACATACCTACCTCTTTCTGAGAGGGTGAAGGAGCAACATTAGTGGTGTCCCTTCCGTAGGTCCACTGATAGTGGTTTTGTGCCATGTCCTCGATCAAAGCATATGCTTCTGTGTATGTTTTGTTCATCAAAGCTCCACCTGCAGCTGCATCAACATAAATCTTTGTGGGATACAAAAGACCATTATAAAAAATGTGAATAATAAGCCAGTTCTTTAAACCATGATGGGGACAAAGTCTAAGCATTTCTTTGAAACGCTCCCACACATCGTAAAGAGATTCTCCATCTTTTTGAGTGAATTGTGTGATTCGATTCCTTAATTGAACTGTTTTAGAATAGGGGAAGAATCGGGCAAGAAAAGTTTGCTTCATTTGATGCCATGAAGTGATAGAACCAAGTTTCAATGAATTAAACCAAGCACTAGCTCTCCCCCCTAAGGAAAAAGGAAAGTAGTGCAGCCTTATGACCTCTTGGTTTGCATTCACGGTTCCACTGAGTCTTAAAAAAGTTGAAATATGAAAATTCGGATCCTCAGTGGGTGATCCGAAAAATTGATTTTGCTGCACTAACTCAATAAGTGCAGGTTCTATTTCAAAATTGTCATCAACCGTTGGGTACACAATAGCATCGTATGACTCAATTGAAGATGGGATTGCTTACTCTATGAGAGTGCATTCCTTAGCCATATCGTTATTATCTTCCCAAGAAGTTAAAGGCAAAAGAAGAAATAGAAAAAGAAAGAATAAACAAAAAGATTTTTTTTTATATATAAAATAAAATAAAGAGAAAGTTTTTTTTTTTTATATGAAGTAAAATAAAATAAGGAAAAAGATATATATATATATATATATATATATATATATATATATATATATAGTCTAATCACTATTAAAAAGTTAATCAAATTACAACAACTCCCCGGCAACGGCGCCAAAAACTTGATAGAGCCAAACCGCAAGTGCACGGCCTATCGAAGTAATAGTAGTAAGTAAAAGTATCGTTCCGCTAGGGAGTTGTTCAACTTAATTAACCTTTAGTGAATGATTAGAGGGAGAGAAAGTTTAGTAAAAAGGGGTTTTGATTGCTGAAGATAAAAACAATATTAATAAAAAGCCTCGGGATCATTGGTTCATCATAATGACAAATCCTTCACTAGACAAGACCTAAACATCTAATTTTATGGTTTACACACTAATTTCTAAAGACCGGTTTCCCTTAGCCCCTCACCTTTCCGATGAAAGTCCGGTGAGAGTTTACTTCTAGCAACCAAGCCTATTTCACTGACATGATTACTAGAAGATGCATAGAGGATTGAAACTACTCTTTGTATCAATAATTGCGAAGACTATTTCACTGGTTTGCAATTATTGTCTAGATTCACTTGTTCCAACATCAAGACTCCGCTCTCGCTTTATGAATTGATGTTTGGGATGATGGATTAATGATTATCAAACCCTCCGCTTTCGCTTCCACAGTTTGATAATTGTTAATCCACGTTAAGACGGTGAATCTAGATTAGAAATTAGGGTTACATAGAAATTAGGGTTTAGGCTTGTTTTGTTTAGGATTGAGTCATTAGACTCCCCAACAATCCCAAGACGAAGAAGTCTACTCACTCATGTTCATTGTAGACATGGGGGAAGAAGAGAGAAAAACAGTAAAATAAATTGCAAAGAAAGTAAAATGGAAATAAAGACTTTTTATTGAAATAATACTTGAAATAAACATAGTAAAGGATGATTGTTTATGGTGGAGAGCTACTCTATTTATAGCTTTACAATTGACTTAGAAACTAAGCAACTAAAAGGGTAAAACAGTAAAGCTGCAACAGGGTAACTTAGGCCCGAAGAAAAAGCAGCAAAAGAGGCCTCTGGAGGTGGCACGGCCGTGCCACATGTTGGCACTGGCCGTGCCAAGCTTCTGACTTGGTGGGAACATATTTTTGTTTTGTATCTTCGTATTTTCGCACTGTATTTGCTCTAGTCCTCTTTCTTTCGCTCCAAGGCACCTTCCACCATATATTCATTCCTAAAATAAAATAAAAGACAATTTAAAGTAAAATATTCTAAAAGGAAATAAAATGCAATATAATTAAATCAAATCTTATTTAAAACTAAACTAAATAAAGCATTAAAATATACTAATCTATGACTCATCAAACTCCCCCACACTTGAATCCTTGCTTGTCCTCAAGCAAAAGGCAATAGACATAGCAGCAACAAAAGATTTATTCATGGCAATATTAAGAACACATGTCTCAAAGAAAGGCTTCGCTTCAAGTACACTAATTACAATTTCAAATACTTCTCATGAACCTATTCTACCCAACATCAAGTCTCAAGTGAGTGTGTGTGTGTGCAGTCCAACCCTTTTCTTGCTCCTGTATAAGACAGATATTATGAGGAATAGGTTCTATCCTTAATGCTAAAGTAACCGAGAAAAGTCCTTTCTTCATTTCATATAAGAGTGATGGGAATTTAAGTTAAAATCAGATTAGATTAACAATTAAGCACAAGGGGCTGCAGATGCTTAGGGGCTATCTATCCTCGTAGGAAGTCTTCTCGGATGTAATTGTCCTCTCCTCCTAGATTCAAAATCACCCTAAGCAGTGCTGCAAAATTTTATTTGTTTCATCTCCGCGCATGAAGTCTTTTTGGATGTAATTGTCCTTTCCCCCTAGCATTGATGAATTTGTTTCAATTTTTAAGTTCAAATTAGGGAGTCACCACCACAATTAGGAAGTTAGGGATTGTCCTTTCCCCCACATGTTGCTCCAGTCCTCTTTCTTTCGCTCCAAGGCACCTTCCACCATATATTCATTCCTAAAATAAAATAAAAGACAATTTAAAGTAAAATATTCTAAAAGGAAATAAAATGCAATATAATTAAATAAAATCTTATTTAAAACTAAACTAAATAAAGCATTAAAATATACTAATCTATGACTCATCATATGTCAAAATCCATTTCAAAAATTGCATTTGAAGTCATTTTGAGTCAGTTTAGCCCCTAGGGGCATTTTAGTCATTTCCAGTGTTAAGACCCTGTTTAATTTCTAGAAATTGTCTCTGAGTCCTTTAATTTGCTTGTATAAACTCTTGCTTT
Source organism: Medicago sativa (assembly GCF_051527215.1). Lineage (NCBI taxonomy): Eukaryota > Viridiplantae > Streptophyta > Magnoliopsida > Fabales > Fabaceae > Medicago > Medicago sativa. Next base: position 29,111,818 of record NC_140755.1, on the reverse strand, counting down.
AATTCCTTGTTAAAAACCTTTTTAAAATTGCATTTGAGTCGTTTTAGTCCCTAGGGGCATTTTGGTCATTTCACACGAAATTTTGGCAGAGAGAGGTTACTTTGAAGTACCTCATTTGTGTAGATGGTTCATTTTAGTCCTTTTGATTCATTTTATTTTTGGTTTCACTTTACGTTGTTTTTCAATTTACATTTTTATTCAATTTTACTCTTAATTGCATTTTAGTCCCTAAAGTCCTATTATTTGCACTTTAGCCCTTTCCCTATTTCATTTCGGTCCTCTAAGTCTCTTTTCAATTTTATGCTTTTAGTCCTTTAAGTTTTTTTTACAAGTTAAGTCCTTTAGTCTTAAAATTCTGCAGTTCAGTCCTTTTTTTTATTATTTTTCAGTTTTGTCCCTTTAAATTTTGAATTTGCAGAATAGTCCTTCAAGTTCCCAAAATTGCAAAAGGGTCCTTAAATCCCAAACCCAGCAAGGCCGAGTTAGTTACAAGTCCAAGTACAGGTGTCAACAACACATTGGTCCAGAAGATACACATGTCAGCTATAAATAAGTGCACAGTGTCAAGAGCCATTAACTACGAGCCACATCACACAAACAAATTTCACATTCTCTCTCCATTCAGTTACGATCAAAAGCACAAAAATTCCAAGAACACAGAACAATTCTCAAACCCTAGAATTCCAGAAATCAAATTCATCATCAATTTGATGAATTCATTGCGATTCTCAGAGACTCAAGCTTGAATCATCATCATCGAATCACTTCCTCTGCAATTCGAGCCCAAATTCATCACAAATGCGATGAACTGGACGATCACAGAGAGGTTTTGAGGTGAGAAGAAAAGAGATCGAAGCAATTTTGAACCAGTGAAGAAGAAGAAGAGGATAACCGATTTATTTTCGGTTCCAGAACTTACCAGAAGCTTTAGCAAGGATCTTTTCGTTCGAATCTCCAAATAAAACCAGGTAATCCTCAAAAACTTCTTTGTTTTCATCGCAAAAGCTCAATGAAGATCCACAAACACAAATAAACGGTGAATCGAAGCATAAACTTTGAAAAGATTCGAAAAACTTCGAAACAAAACCCTAAAAATGTAAATCTTCAAAGATTCACCGTTTATTTCGTAAATCCAGGCTCATAATCATCATCAGTGAAGAAAATAGTGTAGATTAGGGTTTCATTTCAAGAAATTACGAAAAGTTTTGAAAACCTAAAAAACGTAAGATTCAAGTTCAGATCTGCTCTTATCAAAGCCTCGTTTTGAAAAACTAGTTCCAGAATCTTAAAGAGGAGGCAAAGACGAACGTAACGGTGTTAAAATTTTTAGAAAAAAGCTTCAGGTATGGCGGCGCCACCGGCGGGCCACTGTACCTGCACCGTTGTGCTCGTCGGAGAAGACGACGGAATCTTAGAGAGAAGTGAGAGCTTCTCTCACTAGGTTTGAGAGAAGAGAGAGAGAGAGCGAAGTGTAAAATGACCTGGACCGGCCTGTTGTGTTTTTAAAGGGGCTTGAACCAGACCGGTTCGCCTGAACCAGTCTGGTTCACCCCTGAACCTGTGTCTCCACCGTCTGATTTAGGGTTAGATTGACCTGGATCAATCCAACGACCCTGATGCGTTTGGATGATCCAGGATCCACTTTCTTTTGGGCCTGGACTTGTTCAGTTGCAGATTTTCGTTTTTACTTGTTTTTGTTGCTATTTCCACATTGTTTTTTTGATAATTGCACCCCTGTCATGATTAATTTGTTTTAGAAAATTTCATGAGATGTATAGATATTTTCTTGATGATTTTGTGATGTGTTTGTGCTGCTTGTTTACTAGAAATTGAATGAAAAATATTGTGACATGTTCTTGCTTTATTACTTGAATTTCTTATTAAAAAACCTATGAAAATGGTATGATTTGATCCTCTTTTTTGATGGATGTTCATGATTCATGGTATATGATTTTGTGGGAATTTTGTTACTATTTGAATGTGTGTTTGTATTGGATATACACATGTGTTGGTTAGTTGCTTGCCTTGCAAGCTATGTTTGTGAATAAATAGAGCAAATAGGTCTAAATTCACATTAAAATGCAAGGCTTACAATGACTTTTAGATTCTCATTCTAAACCCTAGATTTCATGTCTTGAAAATATGTTGAACCATGAGAACTATAAGCCATAGTTAAGCCTTGTCTTGGTGATGAATTTTAGGTCTATTACATAGTGTTCTTGCTTTCTTTATATCCATTTTCTTCCCTTTTGTTGTGATAGCTTTTCTTGCTTATATTTCTATTCTTTTATGCCTTATATTACTAACCATTTCATTTCATGTTTCACACATTCCATAAGCATTTCATCCTCCATCTTATATTCTTAGTCCTTATTATCATATACTTTAATTTTTACACAAAGGCTTAGAATGTAATAACCTAGGGATTCTTGTATTTTACTTTCATGCAACTTAAATTCTTGCAAGACCATAACATGTAATTAGGTCATGATGTAAAGGACAATGAACTCTAATAATGTACACCGACACAAGCACCGACACATGCACACACATCACCTAGATACTTTAGATGTATGATTAGGATATGCATGTTTAGATGTATGTTTAGGATTGAATGTTTAGATGAATGCTTAGGATTTACACTTAGAAAAATCAATTTTCCAAAAAAACTTGAACCATCTCACTCAAATTCTTTTTTCAAATAAACTCTTGGAACACATTCCAAGTGATTTTTTATCTTTATTTTCTTAATCAAATTTCAATGAAAATTAATCATACTTGACTTCTTTTCCAAAATCACTAATCAAATCTCACAATTTCACAATCTCATGCCATTAAGGCCTCTCAATCTCTATTCTTCAAATTCCAATTTTCAAACTTAAAATCAACCAACAAAAACAAAAACATTTTTTGGAAGAGAACTACGGTGGATTTGATCCCTTAAAAGGGTACGTAGGCAAGGAATCAAAATTCCTTCAATTCAAATAAAACAAAAAAATCAAACATTATTCTTCTCCCTCCAATTCTTCACTTAGTAAATTTTAGGTATAAATAACACTTTTCAAATAGCATTTAAAAATAAAGCGCGCGCGTAGAAAGTAAAGACGGTTCCTATAGGATACTATAGTCGTTATGGGTGCCTAACACCTTCCCGTAGCGAAAACAACTCCCGGACCTCGATTCTCAAGGGTTTTGCTTATTTTTTCCCTTCCCAAGAAAAAATGAGATATCAACGGTTTAAAAGGTTCAAACGTAATCAATGTTTGACACCCGAAAACCAAGATAAAACAACGGGCGAAAGACACAATTTCGCACAACATCAGGTCTGTACTGCACTAACTCGCAGTGGCGAGTTAAACAACTCGCAGTGGCGAGCTCAACGGGGAAGCTCGCAGTTGCGCACAACATTGCTCGCAGTTGCGAGCTAAGGGGTTACTCGCAGTTGCGAGTAGGATCGCTCGCAGCTGCGAGTGATGACAGAACAGGGTTTTGTCGCAGCTCTCATCTCTCATCTCAGCACACGAATTTCACTTCCCAGTCCTCTAAATTCATCACCAATCAACATCTAAACGTTTTTCTAAGACTAATTAACATCTGTCTACATCAAACTACATCAAAATTCACTTAATTCTTCCATTTTAATGATTTTTGACCTAATCCCAATCCCTTAAACCTACAACAATTGATCACTTCTATGAATCAAAACTTGTTAATAATGAGAGTTAGTCTCACCCTTACCTTAGATTATGATTCTGAAATCCAACAGCCGCGTTCTTCGTTCTTTAGGGTTCTCTCTGACTTCTCTTCTTTCTCTCTTCTTTTCTCTGTTGTACGCGTTCTCATTTTCTCTCCCAATTACAGACTTTTATTCTTTCCCTAATTGCTCTTCTCACCACAACTTACTCCTTCCCCTAATAATTAATTATTTCAACAAAATATAATATTTCTCTCCCACTTAAGAAAATACTTATATAATAATTCACATAATATTCTAATAAAAAGCCATAAATCACTTAAATATTAATTATGAAAAAGTGGGCGTTACAACTCTCCTCCACTTAGAATATTTACGTCCTCGTAAACGTACCTTGCTCAAACAACTCTGGGTAAGATTCCCGCATCTTACTCTCCAATTCCCATGTCAAACTTTCACCAGCTGCTCCTTCCCAAACGACCTTCACAAGAGGTATCTCCTTGCCTCTAAGCCTCTTCACTTCTCGATCCTCTATTCTCACCGGTAGGGTCTCGATTGTAAGGTTATCCCTTACCTGCACAGCATCTCTTGGAATCACATGGGATGGATCCGGCACATACTTCCGAAGTTGCGATACATGAAACACATCATGCAAGTTCGAAAGATGTGGTGGTAAACCCACCCTATAAGCAACCGTTCCGACCCTTTCTGAAATCTGATACGGACCAATAAACCTCAGAGTCAACTTCCTTGACTTCAATGCACGTCCAACACCCGTCACCGGAGTGACTCTCAAAAACACATGGTCTCCTTCTTGAAACTCAAGGTCTTTCCTGCGCTTATCATGATAGCTTTTCTGTCTATCCTGCGACTCTTTCATCTTCTCTCTAATTAACTTCACCTTCTCGGTAGTCTGTTGGACAATTTCTGGTCCCAACACCACACTCTCACCGGATTCAAACCAACACAACGGAGTTCTGCATCTCCGACCATACAATGCTTCGAAGGGTGCCATTCCAATACAAGCATGGTAACTGTTGTTATACGTGAACTCTATCAGAGGTAGATAACTATCCCAAGTTCCACCTTGCTCAAGAACACAAACTCTCAATAAATCCTCCAGCGACTGAATTGTCCTTTCCGATTGTCCATCCGTCTGCGGGTGGTACGCCGAACTTAACTTCAAATTAGTGCCCAAGGCCTCATGCAAACTCTTCCAGAACCTCGATGTAAACCTCAGATCCCTATCCGACACAATACTTGATGGGACACCGTGTAACTTCACCACATTTCTAACATAAATCTCTACTAACTGGGACACTGGAAAAGTAATATTAATCGGAATGAAATGAGCCGACTTCGTCAATCTGTCTACGATCACCCAAATTGCATCATTCCCTTTGTTGGTATTCGACAAACTCGTCACAAAATCCATGGATATAATATCCCATTTCCATTCTGGAATCTCTAGCAGTGTCAATAACCCAGCAGGTTTCTGATGCTCAACTTTCGACTTCTGACAAGTCAAACATGCATACACAAACTGTGCCACGTCGCGCTTCAAACTTGACCACCAAAACATTTTCTTCAAATCTTGATACATTTTAGCAGCTCCTGGATGAATACTCAAACTGCTTCTATGGCCTTCTTCAAGGATCATCTTCTTCATCTCATCGTTGTCAGGAATACAAATTCTTCCTCGAAACCTCAACACTCCTTGGTCATCAACCTTAAAGTCACTCTCTACAGCAGGATTGCTTGCAACCATTAAATCTACCAACTTCACATCTACTTTCTGCGCCTCTCTGATACTATCCAGAAATTCATTGTTGATCTTCAACATTCCCAATTTCACACTCCTCGGCGACATTTCGCAAACCAAACTCAAGTCTTTGAACTGTTCAAGCAACTCCATCTCCTTAACCATCATTGCCGAGAAGTGTAAAGTCTTCCTACTTAAGGCATCTGCAACAACATTAGCTTTACCCGGATGATAATTAAAACTAAAGTCATAATCTTTCAACAATTCGAGCCACCTTCACTGTCTCATATTCAACTCCTTCTGATCAAACAAATACTTTAAGCTCTTGTGATCACTAAACACTTCAAATCTCGAACCATACAAGTAATGTCTCCAAATCTTAAGTGCAAATACGACTGCAGCTAATTCAAGATCATGAGTAGGATAGTTTCGTTCATGAGTTCTCAACTGTCTTAATGCATACGCAACCACCTTACCATCTTGCATAAGTACACCTCGTAAGCCCGACTTGGACGCATCACAATACACTACAAAAGGTTCATCAGGTTTCGGCAAGATCAAAATCGGAGTCGTCGTCAAACGCTTCTTCGACTCATTAAAACTGTTCTCGCAATGAATATCCCACACAAAGGTTTTACCCTTACACGTCAACTGCGTTAACGGAAGTGCTAACTTAGAAAATCCTTCAATAAATCTTCGGTAGTAACCCGCTAAACCCAAAAAGCTTCTAATCTCTGTAACTGACTTCGGAGTCTCCCATTGCAACACTGCTTCAACTTTAGATGGATCAACTGCAATACCATTACCTGAAACAACATGGCCAAGAAAACTTACTTCCTTCAACCAGAACTCGCACTTAGACAATTTAGCATACAACTTCTTTTCTCTCAGCACTTGCAAGACAATCTTCAAATGCTCAGCATGTTCTTCCTCCGTCTTAGAATAAATCAGAATATCATCAATGAACACAACCACAAAGCGATCCAAAAATGCATGAAAAATGCGATTCATATATTCCATAAATACACCAGGCGCATTACTAACACCAAAAGGCATCACCTTATATTCATAATGTCCATACCGCGTCCTAAAAGCCGTCTTCTGCATATCTTCATCTCTTACTTTAATCTGGTGATAACCCGACCTCAAGTCAATCTTGCTGAACACGCGTGCACCCACTAACTGATCCATCAAGTCATCAATTCTTGGAAGTGGATACCTGTTCTTTATAGTTACCTTATTCAACTGACGATAGTCAATACACAACCTCATACTGCCATCCTTCATCTTTACCAGTAACACTGGAGCTCCCCATGGTGAAACACTTGGTCTAATAAACTTCTTGTCAAGTAGATCTTCCAACTGTTTCTTCAACTCAGCCAACTCAGAAGCTGGCATACGATAAGGTGTCATAGACACAGGCTTCGTTCCCGGAACAAGATCAATAGAAAATTCAACTTCTCTTTCCGGTGGTACATCATGAATTTCGTCAGGAAAAACTTCAGGGAAATCGCACACTACTTGTAGCTTATCGATCACTACTTGATTCTCCAAAGTTAAGGATGCCATCAAAGAAAACATTAGGATTCCATCGCGTTCTAGCTGCTTCAGCTGCTTAGTAGACAAAAACTCCGCTCCACTTTCCTCTTCGGCAGAAGAGAAACACACCGACTTACTAAAACAATTGATGAGAACATGGTTGTACTCTAACCAGTTCATACCAAGAATCACATCCATTCCACTCAACGGTAAACATACTAAATCAATCTCAAAATCACGATCAAACATAGACAGAGGACAACGTAAACAAACGAGAGAAGTGGTCACCGAACCCTTAGATGGAGTTTCGACAACCATTTCTCCATTCATATCAGACATAGCAAGGCCCAACTTAGAAACACAATCAAAAGCAACAAAACAAGGTGTAGCACCAGTATCAATAATAGCAACTAAAGGAGTATCATTAATGTAGCAAGTACCTCTGATCAAACGATCCTCATTCTCAGTCTGAGTACCAGTCAAAGCAAAAACCTTACCCCTGGCCGGGGCCTTCTTTGGTTCAGTACACTGAGCAGAAATATGCCCTTTCCCACCGCAATTGAAACAAATAGTGTCATCGTGCTTGCATTCTACAACGGTATGCCCCTTGACACCACAACGGTAGCACCCTCTCGTCTCAGTAGCACCACAAGCATTACTCTTGTGACCTTTTTCTCCACACTTGTAACAAACAATCCCAGCAGGAGTCTCATTCTTCTTAGGCTTCTTCTCATCATTCACTCTTTGCTTGCCCTTATCAGCTGGAGTACTATAAGGCTTCCTACGATTCTGTTGCTGCTTACCCCTCCTCTCAGTCATAATCTTATAATGAGCCTTTGAATCATCTTCGTAGATTCTACACCTACTCACCAAAGCAGAAAAGTTACGGATTTGTTGGTAACCAATGGCTCGCTTGATATCCGCACGCAGACCACCCTCAAATTTGATACACTTAGAAAACTCAACATCGTCTCCAGTATAGTGTGGATAGAACTGAGCCAGCTCTACAAACTTTGCCGCATACTCTGTCACTGACATGTTTCCTTGCTTCAGCTCAAGGAACTCGGCCTCCTTCCTTCCACGAACATCTTCAGGAAAATATCTGTTTAGGAACTCTCCCCTAAACACAGCCCAAGTAATAGCCGCACCACCTTGCTCTAATTCAGGTGAAAGACCCACCCACCAGTCATCAGCTTCCTCAGATAGCATGTGCGTACCAAAACGCACCTTCTGATCATCAGTACATTGCATAACCCTGAACACCCTCTCAATCTCCTTGAGCCATGCCTGTGCTCCATCAGGGTCGTACCTTCCTTTGAAATTGGGAGGGTGATTTCTCAGAAAGGCCTCCAACATCCTTACATCAGCATTAACACCATCACCAGCATTTGGTTGTTGTCCTATAGCTTGGGCCACCGCTTCCAAGGCAGCAGCCGCCGCAGCATCATTTCTTCCAGCCATTCTAGTTCTCTTATAACAGATAATAAATTAATACTCGGTAAATTAAAAGTAGCATACAGTAGAAACTCTTTAAATTAATACTCGGTAAATTAATAAACTCTCTAAAATAATAAATTTGTCCGGTCCCGACTTGGGCCAATGTAAAAAATTGAAAAACTCGATAAAATAATAAGATAATAATTTTTCGGGAGATCCCTTTATAATTTTCGGTCCCAAGAAAATCATAAATTAATAAGTCATAGAAACTGAAAAAAAATATTTTAAGAATACATTGAACACATTTGTTCATCTTGTTTACATTTACTGTACTTCAAAAGTCATTATTGATTTTCAATGCATATGAAGACAGTAGTTACTAATTTGTTGATTCCCAAGGTTCGCTGCAACATAATTCTAAGAGGTGTAACACCCCGTTTTCCCAACTTAAAAATTTCATTAGAATTATCAGAGTTCATCAACATAACGGAGCATCACATACATCAATACGTCACTTTCAGCAAATATAGTAATACTTATTTATTTAAGCAACCTGTCTTTATAAAATTCAATAATCAAATGCAGCGGAAATTTAGTTCGCAACGTCACATAAAATATTGGCATAAAAGGCCACAACTTAACATCTCAAATAGTCTTCATAAAATGTTCAACAATTATTAAATAAAATACGTAACAAGGAAAACAAACATCAGACAATCCCCATCCCGTTACGTATCAGAGCATCCTAGACGGCACGGTGTGAGGAGTCTACTCACGAACACAGCTAGTCTTTATTACCTGCACATTACCCACGGTCGAGGCAACATATACGCAGAAGGGGTGAGATTTCACAGTCATTAAGAACAAATAATAATTCATAAAAGATAACCAACAACATATATCTAACTTAATATCATCATTTAATCATCAATTAACAAGGTTAAGTAACCAACAACTTCATAGTTATTCAAAGGTAGCATATTCATCTTAATTTACTTCATTTACATCATTATAATTTAATGGGACAGCAACAACAACAACAACAAACAGCAACATCATCACAACATTCATCATTTATTTTTAGTTATGATGACTCTACAATGCAACAACAACATCAACAACAACTTAGACAGCAACAACATGCATGTGGTATCACCAGGGCATTAAGCCCCCATCGCTAAGGTCATATTTGGACCGTCGGGCATTAAGCCCCCATCGCTAAGGTCATAAAAACCTGTGAGGCATTAAGCCCCCATCGCCGACTATGCAACAACTCGACTCTAAATGCAACAATCTTCATTTTTAATGTTAAATTAATTAACAAATAATCCACATCAATTCATTACATCAAAATAGCATCACTGGAACATCGTAATTAGCAGCATCATCAATAATATAAACATCAGAAACTAACTCATCAAAGGAACGGGCGAAAGACACAATTTCGCACAACATCAGGTCTGTACTGCACTAACTCGCAGTGGCGAGTTAAACAACTCGCAGTGGCGATCTCAACGGGGAAGCTCGCAGTTGCGCACAACATTGCTCGCAGTTGCGAGCTAAGGGGTTACTCGTAGTTGCGAGTAGGATCGCTCGCAGCTGCGAGCGATGACAGAACAGGGTTCTGTCGCAGCTCTCATCTCTCATCTCAGCACACGAATTTCACTTCCCAGCCCTCTAAATTCATCACCAATCAACATCTAAACGTTTTTCTAAGACTAATTAACATCTGTCTACATCAAACTACATCAACTACATCAAAATTCACTTAATTCTTCCATTTTAATGATTTTTGACCTAATCCCAATCCCTTAAACCTACAACAATTGATCACTTCCATGAATCAAAACTTGTTAATAATGAGAGTTAGTCTCACCCTTACCTTAGATTATGATTCTGAAATCCAACAGCCGCGTTCTTCGTTCTTTAGGGTTCTCTCTGACTTCTCTTCTTTCTCTCTTCTTTTCTCTGTTGTACGCGTTCTCATTTTCTCTCCCAATTACAGACTTTTATTCTTTCCCTAATTGCTCTTCTCACCACAACTTACTCTTTCCCCTAATAATTAATTATTTCAACTAAATATAATATTTCTCTCCCACTTAAGAAAATACTTATATAATAATTCACATAATATTCTAATAAAAAGCCATAAATCACTTAAATATTAATTATGAAAAAGTGGGCGTTACAAGAGGCATGGACTAATTTTCCTTTTTGTTTGGTATGTACAGTATAATTACTTAAAAACTCTTTAAATTAATAATTATTAACTTATCGATAAATTAATAACTCTCTAAATTAATAAGATTCACCTTCCTTTGTATTTCTGGGTATGCTGCTCCCTTCTTGGTCTTCTTCGGCGCTCTCATATAAGAGATAAAGTTAGACGGCAACACCAGTAACACAGAAATTCTACCGAAATCACCGCTGATCTAAACATGCACTTAGTGTCTACCTTCTTCAACATGTTTTCTATTTATCTCTTAATTAATAATAATAATTTAAGGGTCCTTCACTGACATTGCAAAAGTGACCAAGAAACCAAAAGCTTATCTACCTATGCCTGCTACAGTACTACCCTTTTAAAATAAATTGAAAGTTGACATGTTGTAGAAGCCCTCGAACATGAGATTAATTGTATTTCTATTTTAAACCATTTCTTGGAGCACCAGATTCTCATAGTATCTAAAACCGGTGAATTCTTCAGAATAAATTTTGCCAACATAATGTGATAGCTTTGTATGCCTCCAAATGCAAAGTCACGCATAGTACAAGTTCTAAGGTTTGATGAAAGGCAGCCCGAAACAAATTTTGGATGGGCCCAGGTTTCAAACTCATATCGTCCAAAGTAGTCATGCCCAAGAATCTTGTCTGGTATTATCTGTTAATAGCAGAGAAGAAATAAAAAACATGTATGATAAAAAAAGAAAAATCAAATATAATTGTTAAATTTAAGAAACAAACCTGATAAAGGTCAAGATTTTGAAGCTTAGGACAATAGAGAAGCATTTTTGGAACTGTATCCCAATCATAGTTCAGCACCAAATGAGTCAAATTATGGAACGTATGAAAGGGAAAACCTCGAATAGCCTACATTATTTAAAAACAGAGCATTAAAAACAAAAAAAAAATAGAAATGAAGAATGAAATTATTCATTTTAAATCGCATGCATGCATCAATGATATACATACCCTGGATAGTCTTATGCGTAGAAACTCGACATTTGAAATTGCTTCCATTGGAATATAACATTCGGTAACATCTGCTCTGTTCAACATTTTTAAGGTTATCCTTTTCCAGCCTGAATAAGTGCAATCGAATACTTCAAATAGGTGAAGATCTTCAAGAATTGGACATTGTTTTAAAAGTATCATGAGATCATTCTCTTGTCCAAACGTAATGTTTGTCAAACGTAGGGTTTTGAGTGAGGGTAATCTTACGTGAAAAGGAGAAAAGTTGTCACCCATATCAATAAAATTGAGCTTAAGAACAACTAGTGTTGTACAACAAAGGATAGAATAAGGCAATTCAGGGGGATCACCAACAACGATATCATAAAGTCGAGATGAATCATGTTCAACGTCCATAATGAAATGATTACCTGCAGTTTGTCGCGACCGCAATACGTAGTAAACAAATTCGTCGAAGCTGTCTTTGGAGCCAGAGTCTTTGGCTTCCATGAATTCGACATCTGGAACGTAACACCATAGATTCTTCCATCTCTTTGAAAGAATTGAAGTGAGAAATGCTTGTTTGATGGGAAGAGAAGAGAGATTGTGAATCAGGATATCTTCTGGTAAATTGCTTATCCTATCTACGGCCACCGCCGTTGAAGTTTCCGGCGAAGACATTCTGTTATGGGGGCGAGGTGTTCTTTTCTTTTCTTTTCTTTTCTTTTCTGTGAGTGAGTGAGTGGTTAAGGGTTAGTGCGTTGTCGATAGATATTTTTGGGGTGAGAAATTAATGTATGTTGGGTTTGCTAGAGATCTTTTTATATAGGAGAGGTCATGTTACTTGCTCCTAAAGTCTTGCGTTCTTGCGTAAAAAAAAAAGAAGCCTTGATTATTTAGGGTCCATTTGTTACGGATTAAAATAAAAGTGATTTTGACATAAAATAATTTAGAGATTATATTTTAGAGATTTTGTGAAAAATCAGAATTTATTTTGTGTTTGTTTGCCCTAATAAAAATCACTTTTTTTAAACAAATAATCTAGTTTGTTTGGATACAACTATATAAAAGGGATTTTTTGTTACAAAATTAGTTCAATCTTTTAAATCATATTTTCTCTCTCCTCTAAAAAAAATCTATTTTTTGAGAAGTTGTTCTTAACAGCTTCTCATTTGAAGCTGTTTTAGATTATTTTTAGATTCTGATTTTTTTAAAAATCTGTAACAAATGGATGCAAAACTCTTAAAAGTGATTATTATTTTTTTTAAAAAAGTGATTTTTTTCTTAAAAAAGCTATAACAAACGGGCTCTTAGTTTCTTATACTTAGGTCTCGTCTTTGGAGACTTAGCCTAATGAAATTTGACGATGAGAAAAACATAAGAAGGGGTTGATTTTTTTTTTTTTTAATTTTTTTTCTAAGAGTTTAAACAAAGCAGAGCAAGTAAGATAATAAAATGTAACAAAAAAAAAGTAAGATAATAAAAAAGAGACAACACGATGTTATCCTGTTTTACCCTACAATTTGAGGTTAGTCCAGTCCCTTTGCATTTTCAAGGGATTTTTCACTAGACAAACAAGTCTAACATTTTCTTGTCTATACAAAGATGACTTCTATAGCTGGAGTTTACAAATAAATTTTGATTGTTTACACTTTGTACTGAGAGAGTGTTAAACTAACAATAAACTTAATTGACTTCCAATACTTCAAAAATTCTATGATATGAAGTTTTTATGAATTTCTCTAAGTGTTTGTGCGCTATATAGTTTGATAGAGTTTTGACACTTGTAAAATTACGTAAACTATATTGTGTTCTTTAAACTACAAGTCCTTGAATATGAGAGAATAAGAGAACCTTTGTTAGAAGAATGTCAGCGCATCAAAAACGTCCTTGAGAAGTTTTGACCAGGTTTGAAATAGTCTCTCTCTCTCTCTAATGGATAATTATGTCGAATAGCACTGGAGGGACCTTTTGCTTCATTGGTATTAAATTAGGGTTAAATACGTTTTTAGTTCTTATAAATATACAAAATTTTTGTTTTAATCCCCGTAAATTTATTCTTCGACTTTTTATCTCTAAATTTTTTTCCATAACCATTTTTGGTACCTCTTGTTTAACCATTTTTATCTCTTAATATTTGTTCAAGTTGAAGGTGAGAAAAACACAAGAAGGGTGGGTTGAATTGTGTTAGCTTTTTCTTTGTTTTCTCTTAAGCTGAAAACACTTGATTAGAAGCAGATAGAGTACTGCTTCTGAAGTGATGTTCAGAACTAACTTGCAGCGGATAAAAACAGAGAGAGAAAGAAGAAAGACACAAAGCAATTATACAGGTTCCTTCCACAAACAGGAAGTAGTCATGTCCCTCTTGCACTTCCAAAGAGAGTTCACTATAATGTAATATCTGATTACAACTGCTCACTGCTACAACTAACAAGAGACTTCAAACTGCCAGAGCACAACTACAAAAGACTTCCTATGCTCCTGAACACAATCAAGAGACTTCTAATGCCCAAGCACAACTACAAGAGACTTCTAATCAGATATTAAAAAGTTATATATTTAATACAAAATGTACAAATTTTAATGCAAAGTTACTACTTTAAACTTCTTAACATGTGCCAAATTACATACGATAGAAAATAAATTGTTGCAAGATTGTGCATTGTTCATAAAATGAAGTGGGACTGGTTTTGAAATATGGATAATCAAGGTCAAAATTGAAAGAGTCAATTAAGTAAGGATACATATAAATATTCAGAATTACATTTTTATTCCCTTCAAAACAAAAATCGCATTTTTTAATCCTTCTAAAATTTCCATCAACATTTTTAGTCCTTAAAAGTGCTAAAGGAAAATCTTATGGGATGAAAAGTGTGATTTTTTGGAAGGACTAAAATCTAAATTCTGAATATTTATAGGGACCATTTACTTAATTAACCCAAATCAAATTATACAATTGTCTCATCCAATTGTGAATTTGTGATTGAGAAAACTGTCTAAAAATGTAGCCCAAAGATTGACCAGTCATTTGAAGAAACAAATTTCAATCACTTGGTCAGAATCATTTGGAAGGTACTAGGCCTTTGAAGTAACATAATATCAAAAGTTTCATGATAAAACTAACATTTACAATTTAATCATCGTCTATAATTTCTCAGCATAATGTTACCATGCGAGTACAAAAAAAAAATACACATCCTAATTTAATTTAACAAAAAATTACACAAAAAAAAAATATTTGAGTCAATGGAGGAACACAAAGGGAAACTGAAGAAAGCTACGCAGTAGTAGTGTGGCATTAAATGTTCGTGTGCCCAACCAGATTTAATGTTTACCACTATATTCCTTCTGATTCTATATATCCTTCCAATTACCTTAGCAGGTGTTAGATATCATGAGTTGTCAAAGAAATTAGAGGAAGTTTACCAAAATTTATTAAAATACAAAAGTATGAACTCTTCGGAAAGAAAGGAAAAAAAAAAAAAAAAACACATCTATGACATATGGAAACATATGGAAAGGCAGGTAAATCATCTACACATACCCATTTTACTAACATCATATTGTCAGAAAAATATGCAAAAAATATCACCCACACATGGATCATATCCAAATATAGGACTATCTTCATCATAAACACGCGATATATTAAAAAATAAATTCCCTATTATCTATTGGTGATCCAAATATCCAAGATAGTGTGGCACACTAAAATCACCCAGCAAGAGGATTGAGCACCTGTCCAACAAAGATGATTGTTCCAGTCAATTCTTCTCTAATCATAAACAAGAAAGGGTGATCAGCTACAAAGTCTAGTCGAGTTGGAAAACCCATTCCACTGCTAGTGAATGCAATAGATGCGGTGGCTGCAACAGCTTCGGTGCCTTCTTCATTTACGTCAATAAAAGACTTGTGAATGATTTTAGAAATGCATAGGTTTTGAGTAGAGTTCACCATTTTAGTAAGACCTCCATTGGTGAAAGGTAAAACCACGCCTAGCTCCTTCAGCATATCAGAAGTTTCAAGTCCAAATGAAATATTGAACTTTGGGATCCTAAAGTCACCTACTTCCACTTTATCAAGAGGAAGCTTGTGTTCCAGTAACTCAGATTCGGAAGCCAGCTTCTCAAGCAAAGTTGGCAGCCCATCTTTTGCATTTGGAAGGAAAAAGTACATAGTAAATTGACGCTTATCTTCACCTTGCTTATAAGGAAAGATGTTTATCTGCACAACTTGTAGTGAAAGTGGAGATAACACCATATTCTTGTCTTGATAAGATTCTTTGGAGAAAAGATGTTTGGCGATGGTGAGGGAAACATTGCTATGGTTGTTGGCGAGGAAGGATTCTGATCGGAGGAAGTCGAGAAGCTGTTGATGTTGAGTGGGATCGATTTGGATATTGCTTATGGTTCTCTTCGGAAAAATGACTTTTGGATCAAGGATGATTAAACAAGCCACGATGTTGAGCACGAAGAAGCAGAGAACAAATTTGGCGATGGCGATTGTTTTGCGAGAGAACCTCATTCTTTGCAGGAAAAAAGGAAGACGAAACTACCCAAGACCTAAATTGACCTAATTTGAGGAGCTTCTAGTATTTAATTCAAAAAAATAAAAATAGATCTCGCCAAATTAATATTAATAGGTCGGTGCTATCAATTTTTGTCAGCAGTGTGTGAAAATTATGAGAAATTCTTAGGTGGTCCATGACCAAGAAATTTTCTTTGGTCACAACCAAAGAAAGAAGAGAGACAAGAGAGAAGAGAGAGAAAATGAAAAATATTTGTTTATTTGTGAAGAAAGAGAAAGCAAAAACTCTATGTGTGACCAAACCAAATTTCTTGGTCCTGGTTCACACAAGAGTTTCTCTTCATTATACCCCCAACTCCAAAAATAGCAAGGATAAATGGATAACAGCCAGCCAATTATATGTTGACATGCTGGTTGATGACATCATACTAGGAATAATCAATGTCGTCTTTTACGGAATGCAACCAGCTCTACGGTTGATGACGTCTACTGTAGCTGACATGTTAAATAATTTTTTTTTTCCGGAATAATTGCTAATTAATTCTTCTTTTTTGCTAATTTGTTAATTTAGAATTTTATTTGTTAATTTTATTACGTCTGCAACAACTTAACCTAATTTTTTCCCGCTCATTTGCTTTATTAGGTTTGCAATTATTTAACCTAACAAATTCCATCAAAAAAAATGCATTGCACACCAATTTCATTCCTATCCGCTTTCTTTTTTTTTTTTAAAAAAAAAAAATATTTTCTACCATATCAATGATCACGTATGATCCTTCTATTTTATACTTTTTTTTTCTGTCAAGAATTTCACACTTTTTTTTTGGATTATTTTTTAATTTCATGCCTTTTTTTTTACATCCTTATTTATTTATTCTTATTTATTAATTTTGTTACGTCTGCAACAACTTAACCTAATTTTTTCCCGCTCATTTACTTTATTAGGTTTGCAATTATTTTACCTAACAAATTTCATCCAAAAGAAATGCATCGCACCAATTTCATTCTTATCCTCTTGCCTTTTTTTTTTTTGAAGAAAATATTTTCTACACTTATTTGATGCTGCACGTTTGTTCTAGAAACTATGAGCATATCAATGATCACGTTTGATGCCTTCTATTTTATATTTTTTTTTCGGCTACCCTAATTTCCATGTAAACTTGGTTATATATCTGAATTATTGATAGGATTACCGAATTTTCTTTTATTATATTTTCAGATGTCATACATTTTATGAAGTGTTTTATTTTGTTTACTATGGATTATCACGTGTTATTTTTTCACCGTTACGTATTATATATTGCATTTTATTATTCGTATGTCAATCCCTTTACAATAAACCCGAGCGGAGCACGGGTCAAAAATCTAGTTAATAAATAAGGATAAAGCAAATGAGCGGGAAAAAATTAGGTTAAGTTGCTGCAGACGTAACAAAATTAATAAATAAGGATAAGGATTGATATGGTAGAAAATATTTTCTTCAAAAAAAAAAAGGCAAGAGGATAGGAATGAAATTGGTGTGCAATGCATTTTTTTAGATGGAATTTGTTAGGTTAAATAATTGCAAACCTAATAAAGCAAATGAGCGGGAAAAAATTAGGTTAAGTTGCTGCAGACTTAACAAAATTAATAAATAAGGATAAATAAGGATGTCAAAAAAAAGGCATGAAATTAAAAAAAAAAATCCAAAATAAAAAGGTGTAAAATTCTTGACAAAAAAAAAAGTATAAAATAGAAGGATCATACGTGATCATTGATATGGTAGAAAATATTTTCTTCAAAAAAAAGACAAGCGGATAGGAATGAAATTGGTGTGCAATGCATTTTTTAGATGGGATTTGTTAGGTTAAATAATTCCAAACCTAGTAAAGCAAATGAGCGGGAAAAAATTAGGTTCAGTTGCTGCAGACGTAACAAAATTAATAAATAAGGATTTTCTTCAAAAAAAAAGGCAAGCGGATAGGAATGAAATTGGTGTGCAATGCATTTTTTTAGATGGAATTTGTTAGGTTAAATAATTGCAAACCTAATAAAGCAAATGAGCGGGAAAAGATTAGGTTAAGTTGCTGCAGACGTAACAAAATTAATAAATAAGGATGTCAAAAAAAAGGCATGAAATTAAAAAAAAAATCCAAAAAAAGGTGTAAAATTCTTGACAAAAAAAAAGTATAAAATAGAAGGATCATACGTGATCATTGATATGGTAGAAAATATTTTCTTCAAAAAAAAAAAGCAAGCGGATAGGAATGAAATTGGTGTGCAATTTTAGATGGAATTTGTTAGGTTAAATAATTCCAAACCTAGTAAAGCAAATAAGCAGGAAAAAATTAGGTTAAGTTGCTGTAGACGTAACAAAATTAATAAATAAGGATATATAAAACCCACTCACTCACTCACTTGTTACAAACTAAGTTCAACTTTTCTTCAAAACTCTTTCTACTTTCTCTCTCTAGAAACTCAAATTCAAAACCACAACGAAGCGCTCTCTCTCTTTCTCTCTCTCATCGTCGCAACGTTCTGATTCGTGGAATCAAAGTTCTTCTGCATCCTTCGTTTGTTAGTAACAGTAACTGGTAAAATATCGCATCTTCCTTTATCAAACAATGAAACCCTAGAATAGAATTAAATCTTATTGCAAACCCTAGATCATAATTGTTGAAATATGATGCACATTTCTAGATATTTCTAAAATACATTAGAGAAAACTAGAATAATATAAAGTTGTTACATGTTTCTAGATAGTTCTATTAATGTCTAGGTTAAGTTGTAGTCTAGAAACATCCATAATATTCTAATGTAGAAAAGGCAAACAAAGACCTAGATTATTCTAGTTCTAGAAACATCCTCAAGCACCTATAAATAGACTTAGATGGGTGCAATTGTATTCAAGCCTTTAAGCCTTTGAGATGCAATGTCAATAATATTGAAGGCTTCATCATATCACTAATGTGTCTCCTCCTACAATATGCTCATCAAAAATGTGTGTCCCTACCACTAGATTCCTCACGCTCTATCTTTTCCAACAGTGGTATCAGAGCTGCGTTCGGTCATTAACAGGGTGTCGCAAAATATGACCTCGTGTCACCAACTATATGTTCTTCTATAACATGAATTCTACAAAAGTAGAAATTCTCAGTCTATGACTCAAACACAAAAGGAGTACATGTAGCCACAAGGCTCTACTCTGTTTGAGTTCAAACAAAAAACTAAGAAGGCTATAGAGGAGTTCAGATAGCCTAACAGCCCGATCCTCTAAAGTTCAAGTCCGACTAATGTCGAAGACCTATGGAGAATAAGACACTCAAGTTCGAATAGAGCACAAGTCCAGGCAATAAATATAAATGGAGACCTGTGACCTCTGATGCTTAACTTGAGTACAAGCATAGGTAACTACTAGAGCAAGAATGAGTCCCTGTCAAGAATCTACTACATGAGTGACAAGGAGACTCACAAGCAACTATGGACAAGAAATTCTCCCTGTCAGAAATCTTCAACAATGTCGACAAGGAGATTCACATGTAACTAAGGAGGAAGAATGGTCCATGCAGAAGTCTTCAACAAGACCGGCAAGGAGACCAACAACAAATATTATGGCAAGAGGTGGCACAAATTTTCTATCATGTCAAATTGATCAACTATGAAGAGTATCAATGCAGGAGGAGATGATAGCACAAATCTATGTTTGAGCAACTACGTACTACATTTGAAGTTTTTGAAATGTGCATCAAGGAGGAGTGTTGAAATATGATGCACATTTCTAGATATTTCTAGAATACATTAGAGAAAACTAGAATAATATAAAGTTGTTACATGTTTCTAGATTGTTCTATTAATGTCTAGGTTAAGTTGTAGCCTAGAAACATCCATAATATTCTAATGTAGAAAAGGCAAACAAAGACCTAGATTATTCTAGTTCTAGAAACATCCTCAAGCACCTATAAATAGACTTAGATGGGTGCAATTGTATTCAAGCCTTTAAGCCTTTGAGATGCAATGTCAATAATATTGAAGGCTTCATCATATCAC
Organism: Medicago sativa; assembly: GCF_051527215.1. Taxonomy (NCBI): domain Eukaryota; kingdom Viridiplantae; phylum Streptophyta; class Magnoliopsida; order Fabales; family Fabaceae; genus Medicago; species Medicago sativa. Next base: position 29,091,662 of record NC_140755.1, on the reverse strand, counting down.
TAATGTGTCTCCTCCTACAATATGCTCATCACTAATGTGTGTCCCTACCACTAGCTCCCTCACGCTCTATCTTTTCCAACAATAATGACTAGCTGGATGATGATGATTAAAGATGAGAGCAGCTTCCAACACAAAAGCCCCAAAAGTAAGATTGAATTAATGAATTGGTTAACAAAAACTTAATATGCATTCTATCACATTATCTAGAAGATTAGCTTCTAAATTGTTGTAAAACATGTTTTATCAATTGTCAATCTCACACCAACACACATGAGGGATTTTGATTTTAATGGTGTTAGATCACACTACACTCTCTCATGCGTAAATTACACTTGCACATGACCTATGAAGCATAGAGACCGACACCGGATACGACTCTCAATCTCTTTCTGCTCTTTTCTAAACTCCTTTTTCTTTGCTGGCTTTGATAGAGTCCTTTGTATCCAATCTCAAGTCAAAGACATATCGAAAGAAACGCAAAGGTTTTAGGATTCGAGGTCGTCGAAGTGCATTGAGGAGACATATTATCAAGGAGAAATTTGTCATACACGATCACAGCAAGTGCATTGAGGCAAATGAAGCTTCAATATCATGTTTCGAAATACAAGATGATTTCCCTCCAGATAGGAGTAAACCTATGTATCCCTTAACTTTGACATTTTTTCTTCTTTATGTTGATAAATAAATCTCCTAACCACATTTTATCTCTGCAGATGGCATACCTTTTCTCCTCGAGGAGATACAGGTATTGTGTTTTGCATCCCTTTTTTTACTTTCACTTTTGTTTTTTAATCATCCACTGGAATTAATAATATGAAGCAACACAGTTATTAGATTAGATACTTTTGCTGTTTGTTTCATTCGTCTGTTTTCCCTCATGTTTTTTTTTCCCCTTCTGGTTTTAGGTCCCTGCTTCCCCTCAGTACTGCCTAGAACTAGAATATGCAGACGAATTCCGCACAACTCTTTGGTTGGACAATCCATTTAAACAAATGCCATTATTTCATGAACTTATGGAATTTGATCCGGAAGAAGAAAATGATGCATAAGTGTAACCTTCTATTTTCTGTTATGGAAAACAATAAGTGGATTCTACAGTTTGAATTCATTGTTTCTTTCTTCTACTGCTGTACGAACCATTTATGAATGAATTTGAAGCTATTTTAACAATGTATATATTTAGTGCATTAGCAATGTTATTCTATTGGTTTTCGCTATCATGCAGTGATGTGTCTATAACAAAATATGGCAGAAATTCCATCTGCTGCCTGTCCAATATGGCCAGTTTTTAGAATTCTAAGTTCCTTTATCTCTAGTAATCAATTGAATGGAATGCTATCAAATGTACTACGGGGATATGGGGAGAAGATATCACTTTCCAAAAGCAAAACAGTTTAATTTTTATTGGACGAGTAATGCTAAAAACAAGGGTTAATCGGGTTCAAGTAGGTGTGCGTTTTTAATGTCAATAAATACATGTTTCATAGCTTTCTTTTATCGTGTCTACAAGTATGCAATATTAAAATCAAATACATGTTTCATAGCTTTCTTTTATTGTGTCTGCAAGTATGCAATATTGAAATCAAGAGCTCAATAACTATTGGGTTATAGGGGGCTTTTCTTCTAAAACACTTGTGGTTTTTCAATCAATAATACTATTTTTATTTCTTAATTTTGGGTTTCTTCTAGTTTTCTTGTTGTGATTGGGCATCAATATTTGATTGAGTCTAGGTTTAGCCATTGGCAACGTTGGGTTTCTGATTCTATTTCATGTCTCTTATTGAAATATTTGGGTCACCTATTTATTGATGCTTTGTATTTGACTGTAAAAGTCCTTGCCAGTTTGTTTTGATGAGAAATGGGATCCGATATGTCGATAGGGGCCTGTTGAACACTATAGGGAATAAGTTTTTTGGGATTTCATTCAATGTAAACGTATCACATGGGAAGAGTTTATATGGTTGCCGGTTTGTATTTATCGCTATATTGGAGTTTGTACATTTAAGGTCCAGGGATGCAGTTGGTGATTAAGCTGTCAGCTATCGCATGGATTACTGCTTTGTTTGTGCTAGGGAAGTGTGTGATCTTGCAACCCACATTCTGAAAAAGGGCAGGTGAATTCTTTATTCCTTTCAATGTTACATCTACTCAATCAGTTAGGTTTTTATTATAATTGTATGCTATTCGGTTACTCTTATTCTAGTGGTGAATAACCGTTTAGGAAAATTCATTTTAGAATAATGATCATCTGAGTATTGGAGATCTATTGGTTAGATAGACTACTTAATTAGGAATTTGTCAAGAGGGAGAACCTGGTCGTTAAATAGTAGGAAGGAGAGAATAGAGGGGAGTTTGTAAGTTGTGAATGAGAGATTTGGACTTCTCGAAAGTACCTGGAGTTGTAGTATTATCCAAGGAAGTTTTCCTGCAACTTTAAGCATAGAATTTGATTTCCTTTACAGTCTTGACATAAGTCATATGAGAAGAAGACAATTGGAGTCATCTTCAAATTAATCCTAAGTACATTGCATGTTTCGAATTCATCCTAAATTATATATTCATGAGAAGAAGACATTTTCTCATTAAGTACTAACTATCAATTGGATAACAATGATAAGTTTTACTTCAACTAAATATTCAGCAATATTGTATTAATTAACAAAAACAAACAATAAATCACAAACATGTGAACAAAAAGAATTAATACACATGAATGAACAAAAAATGAGCTAACGAGAAGTTGAATCGCCACACACTTATGTTTAAAATCATTAATGATATGAACTAGTACAGTCGTATCAATTACAATTACAAAGGTGTTGAAAAGTTTGATTCGCCGCTCTTATACTAGTGGTATGATTGTGACCCAATTAATCAAGGAAATCACAGTTGTTGGAATATATAAAATATGGCTGATGAACGACCAATCTGCACGAGTGGAGACCATATAGCTGGTGGTCCAACGAATCTTCAGCTTTGATACTAAAAGTTATGAAGCCAATCAGTATTATTGTACGAAATACTCATGTAGGGAGTAGCTTCATAATCCATAAGTTGCTTGGCATAAGAGACTCGTAGGGGTGATGTTGATACTGCTCCAAATAAATACCATACAATTATGGCTTCATAATACCCATGTAGAATTCATGATATATCCCTTGGAGATCATGAAGTGTATCTTGTCCACTATAAAGTCCACATCCATAGAATGCAGCTTTAGGAAATAGAAATAACACACTTCCATTAATGGATTGTTAAACCTAGTCTATTCTTCTTTTTTTGAATGAAACCTAGTCTATTTTTATTGACCTAAAGAATATAAAAATTAAAGAATCGGCCGTACTGATCCCAAAAAAGACCAGTCTTATCCCCTTGCTTTAAACCTCTTCTTTAATTTGTACAAAGTCTTTGACCTACATCATCTCTTGAATTTGAGGAAGTGCATGGACCTAGTGTCAATATCCCATATTTCAGCTTGAATTCCTATCTCAGAAACACCCAACACATGCAACACTATGTGGTACAAGGGTGAGATCTCTTGTGACCACCAAGTGCTTGTCAATATCCCATATTTCAGCTTTGCATCATCTTCGTCACTTGATAGTGAACAAGAAGACCTTTTAATCCTCATAGGTTTTCTCATAAGCATGCTCTCCTGTCTTGGTGGAGAAGTTGCTAGTAATTAATCAAGGAAATTACAGTCGATGTATTCACCGGAGATGGAGACATGGAGACTGCAGACCAAGATTTAACAGAAGTTAAAAGAACAGAAGACAAGAAATCAAATTAATTAATGGTTGCAACACATGAATGAATAAAGAAACGGATTGTTGAATGATCATACCTGTAGTCATGGCTGGCATATACGTCTGAATTTGAAAGAGTGGATCAATTCCTTTGGAAAAGAAAGCATAAGGACTAAGGAGCAGCGATGACAACTTGAGGTTTCAACTTTGAACCCTAATGACATTCCAATCTTCTAATAGCAAGGTGTTTGGTTTTTTATAGCACGTTGGTGTATTAGGTTTTTTATTTAGACGAAATCTTTGTTTTATTTGTTTTGTTTATATTCTAAAAGTTTTAAAAAGATTTATTTTTATTTTATTTCTAGGTACATTTTTGAAAAAAAATTATCATATAGATTTGTGTATATTTTATTTTATTTGTTATTAAAATATTTAAAAGCTCTAGAAAGATCTTTCAAAAAAGAAAAAAAACTCTAGAAAGATTTTCATGTTATTTTAGTTACTATTTATTTCACAATATCGTATTTTTGTTTTGGATTTGTTTTGTTTATATCCTAATTTTTTTTTTTTGAATATGTTGTTTGGTTCTATTTTTAAGTCAAATATTTCCAAAATACTAAAAAAAATTTCTTTTATTTTACGTTGTTCTCTTTAGGTCAAATATTCTAGAAACATGAAAAAGAAATTGTTTTATTTTGTTTTGTTTTTATTTCTTGGTCAAAGACTCTCAAAACCTCCAAAAAGATTTTGTTTTATTATATTTTATTAAAAAAACCACAAACAATTACGCTTTTTCACTTCTAGATAGATCGGTTCTACCAAGGTTAGATAGATTAGTGCTACTAAGGTGTCCTGTTTTTTTTTTTTTTTTTTTTTTAAGAAGGTATTGTGTTTGTTGTGCACTCCTGATTATGTCTATGAATTTTTGCGCTATGCATCATACAGTTGTTATCTGAGCGCCTGCCTCAAATGTGGGTGAGTTATTCTAACCCTTACCATCCGGTGTGGGATGATCGGTCTCATTTCTAGTGAATGGGCAATCAAGGAACAATGCCTGATCAACATGTTTTTCAAATTCGACAAGGAGAGACGTCAAATCTAGGGGAAGTTTTCGCTCAGTTCATGGAAGTGTCGCAAGACAACATTGAGGCATTAGTAAAAACTCAAGAAGTGTCAACCAGAATAGTGGAGCAATTATCAAAAGCTTTGAAACAAATCTTAGACAACTCGCAAAACAAATGGCTAACTTGGCTAGAGGTGGATTTTTTGGTGGATTTTTCAAGTAGTATACTTGATAACCCCAACAATGAGAGTTGCAACGCTATTTAGTTGAGAACTAAAACAATACTCACTCCAGTGGGTTCTAAGAGCACAAAGAAGAAGATGTTTGAAGTAGTGAAAATAGAAGTTGAAAGTGAGTGTGAATTTGTGAAAATGGGAGAAACAATAAGCAAAAAGGCCAACTTTTATTTTAATTTATATATTTAAATCAATTGCATTACCTACTGTAATCAGTTTTAATTTGGGATGTGATTCACAGCAGTCAAAATAATAATACAGTCATGCAGTCAAATTAATTACAGCCATTCGATCAAAGCAATGCTTCAGATTCACTCACACTTAAAATCCACAACACAGCAAATCCAAATGTGTGAATCTTCTCCCTTTCTCCTCCAAGTCTCCAACCCAGCAAGCAGCTATGGTAAAAATTAAAATGCCTCACGTGAAATTGATAAATTGGAATGGAGCCTTCCACAACGGGAGGTGGAGGAGAAAAGGAACAATTTTGTAATTAAACAAAGACGTGGTCCTGTTATTCAAATTCTGTCACACCATCTATTACTCCCACCGCCTTCCGTGAACTCATACAGTTTTCCTCTTAATTAGTTTTTTTTTTTCTTTCTTCATATTTCCAAATTGTTTAACTCTTCTATTATAGAATCCTATTGTTCAATTTTAATCATGGAGCAACCAATCAACAATCTACCGAAACATGATTCCACTGGCGAAGACAAATCAACGATTTCGGATTGCGAGAGTGTCGCCAGCAGCCACGATTCCAGAAGACAACAGAGGGTACGGATATCAACCTAACCGAAGCAGATTCGTTTGTGGTGAAAGGGATATCAACCCAACATAGCTGCTTGCTGGGTTGGAGACTTGGAGGAGAAAGGGAGAAGATTCACACATTTGGATTTGCTGTGTTGTGGATTTTAAGTGTGAGTGAATCTGAAGCATTGCTTTGATCGAATGGCTGTAATTAATTTGACTGCATGACTGTATTATTATTTTGACTGCTGTGAATCACATTCCTTTTAATTTACATTTTAATTTATATTTTCTAAAGGGTGCATATTAGAGACTTCGACAAACAAACATGTTTATATCATCAATTCACGGTAACTTTAAAAATCTCATATCCTAAAGTAGTGGAAATAGAAGTTGAAAGTGAGTGTGAATTTGTGAACAGGGGAGAAACAATACGCAAAGAGGCCAACTTTTATTTTAATTTATATTTAAATCAATATGCTAAGAAAGATCAGAAGAGTTCATGTGAAGTCATCAAATGTCACTCTAACACTTGCAATAGATTGATTAAACATCCATATGTAATAGTGAAGGACATGGTGGAGCAAGTAGACAAGCATTTCTGTCTGTCAAACTTCGTGACATCGGAGATTCAAAGAAAAATTCTTTGGCACCAAGAGTCACATTATTCTAGAAGACGGGAGTAGAGCACAATATTGCAAGCTTTTATTGAGGGGCACATGCGAACGTTGGCGTCTTAATGCCAAACTCATGGAGTTCCTACAAAACAAGATGAAGAGGAAGGATGTGATGCACAACATAGCTAGAACTTCCACTTTAACATTTCTCTATTCATCAATTTTATATGTAATCTCACCACTTTCTTATATATTTTTAATTTATTTTTTGTACTTTTTAGCATCCTTTATTTGGTTTCTTTTTTCATTTGTTAGAATTGTTTTTTCCCCTGGAATCACTGATCTTTGTATACCTTTTGCTTTAACAACGGTCATGTTAGACGGTCGCAGTCATGACCAACCCTTGATATTACAGAAAATTGGGATCAAATAGGGTCTGTGTAGTATCAATCACTGTTACGTTGAGGTTTCGGCAACATAGAAAACCATTATATTCCGGCCGCAAACCTTTAACTAAAACCTAGACCTGTCTATTTAATACTCCCTCAGGTCACATTTATAAGCAAAAAAACACTTTTTAGATTCATTCAATTCTTAATGTAGTTGGTCAATATATGGGCCAAATACATTATGTATTCAATGAATCTAAAAAGTGCATTTTTGCTTATAAATGTGACCGGAGGGAGTAGTAGTATATATCAGTAAAAATGGTTCTGTGAACAATAGACTTGCCATGTGCCTGAGACGAATGAATGAAAAAGCAATGTGTATAGAATTAATATTATCAAGGGCCAGAAAAGCAGATGGTTTACGATCTTCTCGATGAAATGCAAGCTCAAAACTGCTCCCCTAATGTGGTCACTTACACTACTATCATGTGTGCACTCGCAAAAGCAGAGAAATTAGACGAAGCATTACAAGTTGTCGAAAGAATGAACACTTTTGGATGTAGGCCTGACATGCTTTTTTTCAATTCGTTCATTTATACGTTGGGGAGAGCAAGCAGAATAGACGATGCTACACATGTATTCAAGGTTGCGATGCCAAAGGCCAGTGTCGCCCCAAACACATCAACCTATAACTCAATGATTTCTATGTTTTGTTAATTGTTACTATGCACAAGAGCAAGCTTTTGGCATTCTGAAAGAGATGGAAAAATCAGGTTTTTGTAAGCCTGATATTCAGACTTATCACCCATTGATCGAGGAGATGGTTGATCAAGATACCGTGCCAAGATACAAAACTTGTCGTTTGCTCTTGGATGAAGTCAAACAGAAAAATATGTATCAAGCTGTTGAGAAAATTGAGGTTCTTATGAAGAAACTTTAAATGTGTGAGTCTCTTTGGTATGTACTGTTTCTGATTATAATAGAAAAACTCAATCACATTCCAAGTACTTTAAAGACTTGGTTCTCATCTCAGTCTCGTCAACTTGTTTGGTTGGAGAGAAGAAAGTGGGAAGAGAGAAAGAAACATGTAAGAACGATAGAGTTGTGAAAGAGTGAATATTTTGTAATTTTTATTAGAGAACAATAAAAGAAAGAGAAGAGAAAAAACTCTTGAGCCTAAAACAAAGAAGCTTGATCAGAAGAGAGATATATATGATGCTGGTGTTTGAAGGTTCAGTTTGCCCCTAAAACAAAGAAGCTTGATCAGAAGCTCGAATTGGCAGCTGATTAGGTCTGATCTGTTGAAGGATGAACGGAAGGAGACAAGTGAAATTCTTAAATTATGTAACTGTAAAGTAGAGAATCAGTTTGATTCTTTGCCATACAATCACCACCGTAAAATCACATGAAACAATTCTTGTAGAGAGTTTATGACCTCTATTGCTCCATAATTGTGATCATTGTTGGATTGGAACAGTGTAATGGATTCTTCAACGCCTAAAAAAAGATGAGTTTCAAGTGTCTCCATTGAAACATGTCCAAATAGTGTTGAATCATTGTGGTTATGATTCTGTTAAGTGATGATTAACTGAGAAGAGGCTGGTTCATAATGTTCATAATCACGCATGATTCTCATTCTCTCAAGTCGCTAGAGTATAGAGTATTAGCGTACATATTTTATCGACATTCAGCGATTACAGACGAATGGTAACAACAACCTTGTTTTGATGCTATCTTTGTAATACACTATTGTAGGTGATACTCTTTGGAATTGGAATTGGAATTTTACTCATCATGTATTTGGTCAATTCTCCATGTATCTTGTTCACAAAGTAATAAGAACTTTTCTCAAATGTAATATCCTTGTTTATTACCATAATAATAGTAAACTTCAATAATTTAACAATACATGATTCAACAGTAGTATATATCTTTTTCACGTTTTTGTAAGCCTGATATTCAGACTTATCTTTTTCAAAAATATATATATATTTTTTAAATGGCATGCATGCATCAATGATATACATACCCTGGATAGTCTTATGCGTAGAAACTCGACATTTGAAATTGCTTCCATTGGAATATAACATTCGGTAACATCTGCTCTGTTCAACATTGATAAGGTTATCCTTTTCCAGCCTGAATAAGTGCTATGGAATATATGAAATAGGTGAAGATCTTGAAGAATTGGACATTGTTTTAAAAGTATCATGAGATCTTCTCTTGTCCAAACGTAATGTTTGTCAAACGTAGGGTTTTGAGTGAGGGTAATGTTACGTGAAAAGGAGAAAAGTCGTCACCCATATCAATAAAATTGAGCTTAAGAACAACAAGTGTTGTACACCAAAGGATAGAATAAGGCAATTCAGGGGGATCACCAACAACGAGATCATAATGTCGAGATGAATCATGTTCAACGTCCATAATGAAACTGTGGATGGAATGATTACCTGCAGTTTGTCGCGACCGCAATACGTAGTAAACAAATTCGTCAAAGCTATCTTTGGAGCCAGAGTCTTTGGCTTCCATGAATTCGACATTTGGAACGTAACACCATAGATTCTTCCATCTCTTTGAAATAATTGAAGTGAGAAAGGCTTGTTTGGTGGGAAGAGAAGAGAGAATGTGAATCAGGATATCTTCTGGTAAATTGCTTATCCTATCTACGGCCACCGTTGAAGTTTCCGGCGAAGACATTCTGTTATGGGAGCGAGGTGTTCTTTTTTTTTTCTTTTCTTTTCTTTTCTGTGAGTGAGTGAGTGGTTAAGGGTTAGTGTGTTGCCGATAGATATTTTTGGAGTGAGAAATTAATGTATGTTGGGTTTGCTAGAGATCTTTTTATATAGGAGAAGTCATGTTACTTGCTCCTAAAGTCTTGCTTGCTTGCGTAAAAAAAAAAAAAGAAGCCTTGATTATTTAGTTTCTTATACTTAGGTCTCGTCTTTGGAGACTTAGACTAATGAAATTTGACGATGAGAAAAACATAAGAAGGGGTTATTTTTTTTTTTTTAATTTTTTTCTAAGAGTTTAAACAAAGCAGAGCAAGTAAGATAATAAAATGTAACAAAAAAAAAAAAAGGTAAGATAATAAAAAAGAGACAACACGATGTTATCCTGTTTTACCCTACAATTCGAGGTTAGTCCAGTCCCTTTGCATTTTCAAGGGATTTTTCACTAGACAAACAAGTCTAACATTTTCTTGTCTATACAAAGATGACTTCTATAGCTGGAGTTTACAAATAAATTTTGATTGTTTACACTTTGTACTCAGAGAGTGTTAAACTAACAATAAACTTAATTGACTTCCAATACTTCAAAAATTCTAAGATATGGATTTTGTATGAATTTCTCTAAGTGTTTGTGCGCTATATAGTTTGATAGAGTTTTGACACTTGTAAAATTACGTAAAGTATATTGTGTTCTTTAAACTACAAGTCCTTGAATATGAGAGTATAACAGAACCTTTGTTAGAAGAATGTCAGCGCATCAAAAACGTCCTTGAGAAGTTTTGTCTAGGTTGAAATAGTCTCTCTCTCTCTCTCTCTCTCTAATGGATAATTATGTCGAATAGCACTGGAGGGACCTTTTGCTTCATTGGTATTAAATTAGGGTTAAATACGTTTTTGGTTCTTATAAATATACAAAATTTTTGTTTTAATCCCCGTAAATTTATTCTTCGACTTTTTATCTCTAAATTTTTTCCATAACCATTTTTGGTACCTCTTGTTTAACCATTTTTATCTCTTAATATTTATTCAAGTTGAAGGTGAGAAAAACACAAGAAGGGTGGGTTGAATTGTGTTAGCTTTTTCTTTGTTTTCTCTTAAGCTGAAAACACTTGATTAGAAGCAGATAGAGTACTGCTTCTGAAGTGATGTTCAGAACTAACTTGCAGCGGATAAAAACAGAGAGAGAAAGAAGAAAGACACAAAGCAATTATATAGGTTCCTTCCACAAACAGGAAGTAGTCTTGTCCCTCTTGCACTTCCAAAGAGAGTTCACTATAATGTAATATCTGATTACAACTGCTCACTGCTACAACTAACAAGAGACTTCAAACTGCTAGAGCACAACTACAAAAGACTTCCTATGCTCCTGAACACAATCAAGAGACTTTTAATGCCCAAGCACAACTACAAGAGACTTCTAATCAAACAGAATTACAAAGAAAAATGTTTGGGGTTGAACACTTGATATACAATCAGTGGTGTTCACAATACAAATCAGATACAGACTCTTAAGACTCTAGAATTTCTACGATATGAAAGTTGATAAGAAATTCTAAGTGAACTTTTGAATGCAGAACAATTTTAGCAGAGTTTTGACACTTGTAAATTGTTGTTGAGTCTCTACCAATCTCTAAGTCTTCACTCCTTTATAAAGAGGTGTCAAAGGGACGTTGTGAAATTGTCAGCACATCAAAAAGAGTCGTTTGAAGCTTTGATCAATCACCAATGATCTTTTGCCTGATATGGTTATTGTCCTATGAAGGATCAATTTCAAATCTATTCCCATTGTGAAGGAACATTGTTGCAGGCAGAGCTGTTTTACAAATATTTAATTATTTATTAAAAAGTTATATATTTAATACAAAATGTACAAATTTTAATGCAAAGTTACTACTTTAAACTTCTTAACATGTGCCAAATTACATACGATAGAAAATAAATTGTTGCAAGATTGTGCATTGTTCATAAAATGAAGTGGAACTGGTTTTGAAAAATGGATAATCAAGGTTAAAATTGAAAGAGTCAATTAAGTAAGGATACATATAAATATTCAGAATTACATTTTTATTCCCTTCAAAACAAAAATCGCATTTTTTAGTCCTTCTAAAATTTCCATCAACATTTTTAGTCCTTAAAAGTGCTAAAGGAAAATCTTATGGGATGAAAAGTGTGATTTTTTGGAAGGACTAAAATCTAAATTCTTAATATTTATAGGGACCATTTACTTAATTAACCCAAATCAAATTATACAATTGTCTCATCCAATTGTGAATTTGTGATTGAGAAAACTGTCTAAAAATGTAGCCCAAAGATTGACCAGTCATTTGAAGAAACAAATTTCAATCACTTGGTCAGAATCATTTGGAAGGTACTAGGCCTTTGAAGTAACATAATATCAAAAGTTTCATGATAAAACTAACATTTACAATTTAATCATCGTCTATAATTTCTCAGCATAATGTTACCATGCGAGTACAAAAAAAAATACACATCCTAATTTAATTTAACAAAAAGAATATTTGTTGGGTGATTTAATGTTTACCACTATATTCCTTCTGATTCTATATATATCCTTTCAATTACCTTAGCAGGTGTTAGATATCATGAGTTGTTAAAGAAATTAGTGGAAGTTTACCAAAATTTATTAAAATACAAAAGTATGAACTCGGAAAGAAAGAAAGAAAAAGAAAGAAAAAAAAAACATCTATGACATATGGAAACATATGGAAAGGCAGGTAAATCATCTACACATACCCATTTTACTAACATCATATTGTCAGAAAAATATGCAAAAAATATCACCCACACATGGATCATATCCAAATATAGGACTATCTTCATCATAAACACGTGATATATTAAAAAATAAATTCCCTATTATCTATTGGTGATCCAAATATCCAAGATAGTGTGGCACACTAAAATCACCCAGCAAGAGGATTGAGCACCTGTCCAACAAAGATGATTGTTCCAGTCAATTCTTCTATAATCATAAACAAGAAAGGGTGATCAGCTACAAAGTCTAGTCGAGTTGGAAAACCCATTCCACTGCTAGTGAATGCCATAGATGCGGTGGCTGCAACAGCTTCGGTGCCTTCTTCATTTACGTCAATAAAAGACTTGTGAATGATTTTAGAAATGCATAGGTTTTGAGTAGAGTTCACCATTTTAGTAAGACCTCCATTGGTGAAAGGTAAAACCACGCCTAGCTCCTTCAGCATATCAGAAGTTTCAAGTCCAAATGAAATATTGAACTTTGGGATCCTAAAGTCACCTACTTCCACTTTATCAAGAGGAAGCTTGTTGTCCAGTAACTCAGATTCGGAAGCCAGCTTCTCAAGCAAAGTTGGCAGCCCATCTTTTGCATTTGGAAGGAAAAAGTACATAGTAAATTGACGCTTATCTTCACCTTGCTTATAAGGAAGGCCAAGAACTTTAAAATCATCGAAATCTCTAATAAACTGCTTCTTCTCACTAGTCATGAAGTCAACCTTAACTGAGTTTCCATTCAAAAGGTGAAAATCATAGGTATTCGTATCCGAAGCATCAAAATTATCATTCCACTCTCCTTTAAAGTACAGCGCATTAGCAAATATTAGCCGAGTTAAGTTGTCGACCGACCCTAGAGGAAGAAGTTCTTTAATAAGACCGTTTGTCTCTCTTTCAGCCCATAAATTCACTTCATTGGTCACTTCAATAGCCTTTCAAACCATATCAAAATTTAAAATCAATTATGCAAATATATAGTTGAGTTCTTTTCACAAGTATTGCAATACAAAAATTTAACAAAATCAGGACATGCATAAGTATTTTGTAGTGAAAAGAGGGGAGATATAGAAACATACCTTGTTCTTGAAATCGACAGAAGACAAATTTGCTTTATAATCATTAGACACAATTCCTTTGAAAGAAGGTTGAAGAGAAAGGGTTTTTTCCACCCATACACCATCGACGAAAGATAGATGAGGCCCGCCTGCGGGAGCACCGTTTTGTAGAATGACGGAGACGAGGATAGAGGCGAAGGAGTTGAGTTGATCGGTGGATTTGGATTGGAGGAAGTTGAGAAGTTGTTGTTGTGTGGGGCCCTCGGAGCCAGCAGCGATGATGCTTAGCACAACTTGTAGTGAAAGTGGAGATAACACCATATTCTTGTCTTGATAAGATTCTTTGGAGAAAAGATGTTTGGCGATGGTGAGGGAAACGTTGCTATGGTTGTTTGCGAGGGAGGATTCTGATCGGAGGAAGTCGAGAAGCTGTTGATGTTGAGTGGGATCGATTTGGATATTGCTTATGGTTCTCTTCGGAAAAATGACTTTTGGATCAAGGATGATTAAACAAGCCACGATGTTGAGCACGAAGAAGCAGAGAACAACTTTGGCGATGGCGATTGTTTTGCGAGAGAACCTCATTCTTTGCAGGAAAAAAGGAAGACGAAACTACCCAAGACCTAAATTGACCTAATTTGAGGAGCTTCTAGTATTTAATTCAAAAAAATAAAAATAGATCTCGCCAAATTAATATTAATAGGTCGGTGCTATCAATTTTTGTCAGCAGTATGTGAAAATTATACCCCCAACTCCAAAAATGGCAAGGATAAATGGATAACAGCCAGCCAATTATATGTTGACATGGTGGTTGATGACATCATACTAGGAAAAATCATTGTCGTCTTTTACGGAATGCAACCAGCTCTACGGTTGATAACGTCTTCTACTGTTGCTGACATGTTAAATAAATTTTTTTGCGGAATAATTGCTAATTAATTCTTCTTTTTTGCTAATTTGTTAATTTAGAATTTTATTTGTTAATTGCTAATCTTTATTTATTAATTTTATTACGTCTGCAACAACTTAACCTAATTTTTTTCCGCTCATTTGCTTGATTAGGTTTGCAATTATTTAACCTAACAAATTCCATCAAAAAAAAATGCATTGCACACCAATTTCATTCCTATCCGCTTTCTTTTTTTTTTTTTTTTGAAAAAAATATTTTCTACCATATCAATGATCACGTATGATCCTTCTATTTTATACTTTTTTTTCTGTCAAGAATTTCACACTTTTTTCTTGGATTATTTTTTAATTTCATGCCTTTTTTTTTACATCCTTATTTATCCTTATTTATTAATTTTGTTACGTCTGCAACAACTTAACCTAATTTTTTCCCGCTTATTTACTTTATTAGGTTTGCAATTATTTTACCTAACAAATTTCATCCAAAAAAAATGCATCGCACCAATTTCATTCTTATCCTCTTGCCTTTTTTTTTTTTGGAAGAAAATATTTTCTACACTTATTTGATGCTGCACGTTTGTTCTAGAAACTATGAGCATATCAATGATCATGTTTGATGCCTTCTATTTTATACTTTTTTTTTCGGCTACCCTAATTTCCATGTAAACTTGGTTATATATACCTGAATTATTGATAGGATTACCGAATTTTCTTTTATAATATTTTCAGATATTATACATTTTATGAAGTGTTTTATTTTGTTTACTATGGATTATCACGTGTTATTTTTTCACCGTTACGTATTATATATTGCATTTTATTATTCGTATGCCAATCCCTTTACAATAAACCCGAGCGGAGCACGGGTCAAAAATCTAGTTATCTCATAATATTATTCATTGCTTCAACTTCAACGCTACGAAATTAAACAACATCATTAATAAATTTTGATGTTATTGATTAGAATATTGATGTTTACGAACGTTATTCATAATTTAAACATTAGATTTCTCTTTAAAAAAAAAGTATGTTCTTATTTAATTAGAGACAAATTATTCCTATAAGAGTTGGGCCCCCAATTTGATTAGGATGGCCTTGTTAGAGATGATAGGTAAATGGCAGGAGCCAACTAAGCAAAAGATCATGTTCGACACTGGTCCACAACCCAATCGATTCTCATTGTTCCTCTCCAAAGTCCTTATCCAACGTAATTATTCTCCCGTCTCGGATTTCCTGTGACTTTTAATGCACTAACAACTACCAACGCTTTCGACGACCACCAGAGCAGTTTCCCACCATTTTTTCACCTAGGTCAAAATCTCCCTCCCTAAAAATACGAACACTTAAAAATGGCCAAAGATCAACAACCTTGTCCCAGCAGTATCATTTGTTGCCCTAATCTGATGGACGGAAGAACCTCTTCGCCACCACTTATCACCACCCCTGACAGGTGGTTGCACCCCACTACCGACAATATGAAAAATTATCTCATGTACAACTTGGTTCAGTTTATGCAAAACCATAACCAAATAATTCATGAATAGAATTTGTGATTGCAACAAGTGGAGAGTCGTGACATTCATTAACACGGCTAAATGCCTCTAAAATTATAAAGAATAATCAATTATAGAGACAGAATAACATATGAAATTTGTGTCAACATGTTATAAAAGTAGCATATCTTCAACTCGATGAATATTTTAGATCATTGTTAAAGGTTAAGGTAATGTGTGTCCTTAATAAGAGGATGCCACTACTAGTTACCATATAGTTATGCAATTAGCTTAATAATGACAATTGAGAACAAATGTAAAATTCACCATTCAGTAACTAATGGAAAGTATAGTTACAACAAACTCTCCTCTCTCTCTCTCTCTCTCTCTCTCTCTCTCTCTCTCTCTCTCTCTCTCTCTCTCTCTCTCTCTCTCTCTCTCTCTCACTTATATTGATCATCTCTCTAAATGAGTCACCATTCTATAAAGATTCTCTATTTCTCTTTGATTGTTGTTGGATATGCAAGAAGTATGTGTTGCACTAACAATTGGCATCGAGATCCTAGTTGTGATTCTGCGAAACACAAGAGATTATGGAGGGTAATTGTCTCTGGAAACACGAGTGAAGTGTGTTTGATTTCATAATTTCTTGCAAAGCAATCATGAATGTGAATGGTGGTTTTCCACCAAATATGTTGATTCTGGATGGAAAACCATGAATCGTATTGGCGGAAATTTTGTTCCATACCACCACAATTAAATTTTAGCTTAAAGCGCACCCCCCCCCCCCCCCCACCCCCCGCTTAAGTTTGAAAAAGTTACGATTGTGACCCCCTATGAACAAAAATGACAGATTTGATCCCCTAAGTTTTAGCCCCTTTGCAACTTTGATCCTTTTGGTCAGTTTTACCTAGTCAAGGCCACGTGTGTAATTACTAAATTTTTTTAAAATTAGAATGCCACATAATCATTTTCTAAATAAAATAAAAATTTGCAACATCAATCGTAATGAAACCCTAAATTTGAGTGAGAGAATTTTTGAAGAAGTGGCAATGATGAGTGCACGTGACACAAACTCAACAGAAGACTTGTGAAGTGTTAAATATATACTTGTTGCCTATAGAAGACAAATTTACTATGAAAATTAGCTGCAATAAAAATTCGTAGCAATTTGCCAAAACTCTTGTATTGTTTGCAGCTCTTGTAAGTTGAGTCAGAGAAGATCCCTATCAAGCAAAGAGAAATGCTAGCAACACACACTTTTTAATACACTTATTGATTGGTTAAAATTTATATTGGTTCTATCAAATTTATATAGGTTCACATAATTTGGTGGGACCCATGTGAATTTTAATCAATCAAAGAGATAGTGTTAAAAAATATGTGTTAAAACGTGTGTTGCTAGAATTCCTCGTTATAATATATCATGGATTAGAAAATTGAATATGTCTAAAATGTGCAATATTGCACATGTTAAAGCAACTAAAAGTGGTAAGTTTTTATTGAAAAACAACAATTATTTATTAAAGGTTGTATATTTAATACAAAATGTACAAGTTTCAATGCAAAATTACTACTTTAAACTTCTTAACGTGTGAAAGATTGCACATGATAAAAAACTCTAGAAAATTATATTTACAAATATTTAATTATTTATTAAAAAGTTATATATTTAATACAAAATGTACAAATTTTAATGCAAAGTTACTACTTTAAACTTCTTAACATGTGCCAAATTACATACGATAGAAAATAAATTGTTGCAAGATTGTGCATTGTTCATAAAATGAAGTGGGACTGGTTTTGAAAAATGGATAATCAAGGTTAAAATTGAAAGAGTCAATTAAGTAAAGATACATATAAATATTCAGAATTACATTTTTAGTCCCTTCAAAACAAAAATCGCATTTTTTAGTCCTTCTAAAATTTCCATCAACATTTGTAGTCCTTAAAAGCGCTCAAGGAAAATCTTACATGGGATGAAAGGTGTGTTTATTTGGAAGGACTAAAATCAAAATTCTGAATATTTATAGGGACCATTTACTTAATTAACCCAAATCAAATTATACAATTGTCTCATCCAATTGTGAATTTGTGATTGAGAAAACTGTCTAGAAATGTAGCCCAAAGATTGACCATTCATTTGAAGAAACAAATTTCAACCACTTGGTCAGAATCATTTGGAAGGTACTAGGCCTTTGAAGTAACATAATATCAAAAGTTTCATGATAAAACTAACATTTACAATTTAATCATCGTCTATAATTTCTCAGCATAATGTTACCATGCAAGTACAAAAAAAAATACATATCCTAATTTAATTTCACAAAAAATTACACAAAAAAAGAATATTTGAGTCAATGGAGGAACACAAAGTGAAGACTGAAGAAAGCTATGCAGTAGTAGTGTGGCATTAAATGTTCGTGTGCCCAACCAGATTTAATGTTTACCACTATATTCCTTCTGATTCTATATATATCCTTCCAATTACCTTAGCAGGTGTTAGATATCATGAGTTGTTAAAGAAATTAGAGGAAGTTTACCAAAATTTATTAAAATACAAAAGTATGAACTCGGAAAGAAAGAAAGAAAAAGAAAAAAAAAAAAAAACATCTATGACATATGGAAACATATGGAAAGGCAGGTAAATCATCTACACATACCCATTTTACTAACATCATATTGTCAGAAAAATATGCAAAAAATATCACCCACACATGGATCATATCCAAATATAGGACTATCTTCATCATAAACACGTGATATATTAAAAAATAAATTCCCTATTATCTATTGGTGATCCAAATATCCAAGATAGTGTGGCACACTAAAATCACCCAGCAAGAGGATTGAGCACCTGTCCAACAAAGATGATTGTTCCAGTCAATTCTTCTCTAATCATAAACAAGAAAGGGTGATCCGCTACAAAGTCTAGTCGAGTTGGAAAACCCATACTGACTGCATCAGATGCGGTGGCTGCAACAGCTTCGGTGCCTTCTTCATTTACGTCAATAAAAGACTTGTGAATGATTTTAGAAATGCATAGGTTTTGAGTAGAGTTCACCATTTTAGTAAGACCTCCATTGGTGAAAGGTAAAACCACGCCTAGCTCCTTCAGCATATCAGAAGTTTCAAGTCCAAATGAAATATTGAACTTTGGGATCCTAAAGTCACCTACTTCCACTTTATCAAGAGGAAGCTTGTGTTCCAGTAACTCAGATTCGGAAGCCAGCTTCTCAAGCAAAGTTGGGAGCCCATCTTGTGCATTTGGAAGGAAAAAGTACATAGTAAATTGACGCTTATCTTCACCTTGCTTATAAGGAAGGCCAAGAACTTTAAAATCATCGAAATCTCTAATAAACTGCTTCTTCTCACTAGTCATGAAGTCAACCTTAACTGAGTTTCCATTCAAAAGGCGAAAATCATAGGCATTTGTATCCGAAGCATCAAAATTATTATTCCACTCTCCTTTAAAGTACAGCGCATTAGCAAATATTAGCCGAGTTAAGTTGTCGACCGACCCTAGAGGAAGAAGTTCTTTGATAAGACCGTTTGTCTCTCTTTCAGCCCATAAATTCACTTCATTGGTCACTTCAATAGCCTTTCAAACCATATCAAAATTTAAAATCAATTATGCAAATATATAGTTGAGTTCTTTTCACAAGTATTGCAATACAAAAATTTAACAAAATCAGGACATGCATAAGTATTTTGTAGTGAAAAGAGGGGAGATATAGAAACATACCTTGTTCTTGAAATCGACAGAAGACAAATTTGCTTTATAATCATTAGACACAATTCCTTTGAAAGAAGGTTGAAGAGAAAGGGTTTTTTCCACCCATACACCATCGACGAAAGATAGATGAGGCCCGCCTGCGGGAGCACCGTTTTGTAGAATGACGGAGACGAGGATAGAGGCGAAGGAGTTGAGTTGATCGGTGGATTTGGATTGGAGGAAGTTGAGAAGTTGTTGTTGTGTGGGGCCCTCGGAGCCAGCAGCGATGATGCTTAGCACAACTTGTAGTGAAAGTGGAGATAACACCATATTCTTGTCTTGATAAGATTCTTTGGAGAAAAGATGTTTGGCGATGGTGAGGGAAACGTTGCTATGGTTGTTTGCGAGGGAGGATTCTGATCGGAGGAAGTCGAGAAGCTGTTGATGTTGAGTGGGATCGATTTGGATATTGCTTATGGTTCTCTTCGGAAAAATGACTTTTGGATCAAGGATGATTAAACAAGCCACGATGTTGAGCACGAAGAAGCAGAGAACAACTTTGGCGATGGCGATTGTTTTGCGAGAGAACCTCATTCTTTGCAGGAAAAAAAAGAAGACGAAAGACCTAAATTGACCTAATTTGAGGAGCTTCTAGTATTTATAAAAATAGCAATATGTGAAAATTATAGGTCGGTGCTATCAATTATATGTTGACATGGTAAAAATGGCAAGGATAAATGGATAACAGCCAGCCAATTATATGTTGACATGGTTGTTGATGACATCATACTAGGAATAATCATGCAACCAGCTCTACGGTTGATGACGTCTTCTACTGTTGCTGACATGTTAAATAATTTTTTTTCCGGAATAATTGCTAATTAATTCTTCTTTTTTGCTAATTTGTTAATTTAGAATTTTATTTGTTAATTGCTAATTATCTCATAATATTATTCATTGCTTCAACTTCAACGCTGCGAAATTAAACAACATCTTTAATAAATTTTGATGTTATTGATTAGAATATTGATGTTTACGGTCGTTACTCATAATTTAAATAGAAGATTTCTCTTTAAAAAAAAGTATGTTCTTATTTAATTAGAGACAAATTATTCCTACTAGCGAAAAGACGGGCACTCCGTGCCCGTCTTTCCGCTCTTTTTATTGCGCTAACGTTTGAAAAGTATGAACGGTATTTTTTTTATGAAATTTTGGTTTTGATTAAAAATAAAAATACAAATGTGTCTTGCTTTTTTTTTTCATGACACAGACAATAATCTTTATTATAGAAAAAATTGTTTAAGAGTATAATCTATACTATATATAAAGAAAACTACCCCTTTCAGCACACTTTTGGGTTGGAATTTTCTTTCCAAAAATACCCTTAATTTTAAATACAAATAGCCAATTATAAAATAACATGTGGATTAATAATCAACGTCACTAATCGTCACCGTTAACTTTCTTTTACCACCGTTAACAACAGATCAAACTCACAAAGTTTAAAAATTATATTTGCATTCTTTATGTCTCTTCTCATGAATTCAAATCGATCCAGAATTCATCATAGTACCCTCTGATCACATCTCATCACCTCTAAAAAATTAGAAAGTTCCAAGGCTCACGAACTTGATTAATACTTATGAAGCAACATTGAATGGAATATCTTTAAGATCCACTTCCTGAATTGAATATCTTTCTGTTTTATCCATCGAGAAATTTACTTTCCGTCAACATTACAATTCAAGCTTTGTTTTTACTATTTTTTTGTTAGAAGAATGAATGAATGAATCAGAATTTGAGAAAATCAAAGTTGAACAATAATCACTTATGAAAAAAAATAATCCAAAGTTTATGTTTTTTCCTGCTTTATTTCTCACGAGTCTATGAGTTTTTTTAATTTTTTTTTACACAAAAATAATAGCCGATGATGATTGGAATATAAAGAATGGACTTTAAATCCTCTAAAAAAAGATTAGTAACAAACATGAGCAAAAAATAATGTTAAAGATTAGACTTTAAATCCTCTAATAAAAGATTAGTAACAAATGTGAGCAAAAAAAAAAAAGATTCGTAACAAACTAAGCAAAAAATAATGTTAAAAATTGGACTTTAAATCCTCTGATAAAGATATTAGTAACAAACGTGAGAAAATATTATGATTCAAAATCTTTTAGAAAAAGATTTGTTAGCACTATATTAAATGGACTGTAAATCCTTTAAAAAAATATTAGTAACAAACTTGAGCAAAAAATATTGTTAAAGATTGGACTTTAAATCCTCTAAAAAAATATTAGTAACAAACATGAGCAAAAAATAATGTTAAATATTAGACTTTAAATCCTCTAATAAAATATTAGTAACAAACGTGAGCAAAAAAAAAAAGATTAATAACAAACATGAGAAAAAAATAATGTTAAAAATTGGACTTTAAATCTTCTGATAAAAATATTAGTAATAAACGTGAGCAAAATATTATGATTCAAAATCTTTTAGAAAAAGATTTGTTAGCACTATTACTAAGTAGGGTTCTCACAGTTCATAGTTCGTTCCTGCATTGTTTAGTTTTTCTCAACCTCTCTCCGCCCTCTGCATCAGAATTCAGAATTAATCTGCAAGTTTTTTTTTTCCTTTCAAGTTACAACTAATCAAAGTTGATTAATTTTATGGATTATTTGACTTTGCTGGTTTATAAGTGATTATGATTCAAATTATTTACGATTAATTTTAAGATTTTTTTTTTGTGAAGAATTTTAAGAATTGTTTGACTTTGCTGGTTTATAATTGCTTATACAAACTATGATAGTGTGTTTTTTTTATTTATAAGCACACCTTTGGGTTGGACTTTTCTTTCCAAAAATACCCTTAATTTTAAATACAAATAGCCAATTATAAAATAATACGTGGATTAGTAATCCATGTCACTAATATCGTCACCGTTAACCCTCTTTTACCTCTATTAACCAAAGATCAAACTCACAAAAAAACTAGAACAAAACAACAACTCATGTTACTTTTTTATCAGCCGCTTTTATGTTGTACATCTGTATTGTTCCCCTCAATACAACCGACAAAGATTGTCAAGTATTTTCATATCCCTTCCACAAAAAACAATATTCCGTATTATTTTATTGATATAAATTACTCATCCTTAGTCTTTGATCAATTGTAACAAACGTGAGTAAAAAATAATGGAAAAGATTGGACTTTAAATCCTCTAAAAAAAAAGATTAGTAACAAACGTGAGCAATAATGTTAAATATTGGAATTTAAATCCTCTAAAAAAAATTAGTAACAAACGTGAGCAAAAAATATTGTTAAAGATTGGACTTTAAATTCTCCAAAAAAAGATTAGTAATAGACGTGAGCAAAAAATATTGTTAAAGATTGAACTATAAATTCTCTAAAATAAAGATTAGTAACAAACGTGAGCAAAAAATAATGTTAAAGATTGGACTTTAAATCCTCTAAAAAAAGATTAGTAACAAACGTGAGAAAAGAATAATGTTAAAGATAGAACTTTAAATACTCTAAAAAAAATATTAGTAACAAACGTGAGCAAAATATAATGTTAAAGATTGAAATTTAAATCCTCTGGAAAAAAATATTAGTAACAAACGTGAGCAAAATATTATGTTAAAGATTGGACTTTAAATCCTTTAAAAAAATATTAGTAACAAATGTGAGCAAAAAATAATGTTAAAGGGCAGACCATTCCCAATGTCGGAATCTATCTTCCACGAGATGTTTTCAGTCATGGTCAATTATATGTAGCTCTATCGAGAGGAGTTTCTCAAAATTCAACAAAAGTTCTCATTAATGAAGGAAAATAGAAGGAGAAGATGAAGACTTTACGAAAAATGTAGTTTTTTAAGATATTCTTTTATCGCAATCATAACAATGTTTCTTTTACATAAAATGTCATCTATACATTTATGTTATGATGTTACTAATTACTATTAGAATAAACAATAGAAGATCATTATTTTTTCTTTATTTTATATGCAGACAAACTAAAATATGTTGACTTCATAAATAATTGTTATATAACTTGACAATATTTTGTTTATAAATCAATATATCAATAATTTACATTAATATTTAAAAATTTAAAAAATTTAATCAAAATTATACAAACAAACATAATAAAATAATCACATGCGTTAGCGCAGTAGAAAGAGCGGACACATGGGCACGATAGTGCCCGTCTTTCCGCTAGTTGGAATAATGAAAAAGTAAGTATAAATATACTCATCTAATTTGTTATACTTTTTAAATAATAAAGGGAAAAAAAACAGATAAACATATATTCATATCGTGTTTGTTACATTTGTTTTAATATTTAAATTTATTCTTATCTATTTGTTACATGTGTTACTTGTATTTAAAATTAAGAGTATTTTTGGAAAGAAAATTCCAACTCAAAAATGTGCTGAAAGGGGTAATTTCATTTATATATAGTATAGATAAGAGTTGGACCTCCAATTTGATTAGGATGGCCTTGTTAGAAATGATAGGTAAATGACAAGAGCCAACTAAGCAAAAGATCATGTTCGACACTGGTCCACAACCCAATAGATTCTCATTGTTCCTCTCCAAAGTCCTTATCCAACGTAATTATTCTCTCGTCTCGGATTTCCTGTGACTTTTAATGCACTAACAACTATCAACTCTTTCGACGACCACCAGAGCAGTTTCCCACCATTTTTTCACCTAGTTAAAAATCTCCCTCCCTAAAAATCTGAACACTTAAAAATGGCCAAAGAACAACAACCTTGTCCCAGCAATATCATTTGTTGCCCTAATCTGATGGACGGAAGAACCGCTTCGCCACCACTTATCACCACCCCTGACAGGTGGTTGCACCCCACAACCGACAATATGAAAAATTATCTCATGTACAACTTGGTTCAGTTTATGCAAAACCATAACCAAATAATTCATGGATAGAATTTGTGATTGCAACAAGTGGAGAGCCGTGACATTCATTAACACGACTAAATGCCTCTAAAATTATAAAGAATAATCAATTATAGAGACAGAATAACATATGAAATTTGTGTCAACATGTTATAAAAGTAGCATATCTTCAATTCGATGAATATTTTAGATCATTGTTAAAGGTTAAGGTAATGTGTGTCCTTAATAAGAGGATGTCACTACTAGTTACCATATAGTTATGCAATTAGCTTAATAATGACAATTGAGAACAAATGGATTTTTTATCAGCGGGAACGGAAAGACAAGTAAATTAATCAATTTTTTTTTGCCTAAAGACCTCAAAGGAATCAGTTAATAGATTGAAAACTAACTGGGGAAGGAGGAGAAGTCCATGTAGTCCATTGGTCAACATTCATAGCCCCAAACTTAGTTAGCTAATCAACACATTCATTGTCTTATCTCAAAGTATGGATAAAGGAGACCGTCCAAGGATGAGAGGAGATCTTCCTAATGAGGAAAAGAATAGTCTCATGAGGATGAAAATCGGAGTTATGAACATCTTCAATCAAATAGAGCCGCTTTAGAGTCAAATTTCAAAATAAGATACTTATGACCAAGTCTCATGCCAATTGAAAGTTAAGCCTCGCCAAATGGTCAGGGTTCAGCAAACATATTCGATAAATGTATCACAAAAACAAAAATCCAAGTCCCATTAGAGTCTCTCAAGAGGTCACCAAAATCCACATTACATGGGTTGTTAAAGGAAGAACCATCCACATTGACTTTGATATAACCATCAGAGGGTTGGTGCCAACGAACATGTTGAAGGACAGGACGATCCTAATGTCGAGCAAGAGCATTTATCATAGAAGAATGATATGGGAAAATACTATTAACTGAAGTTCAATTATCCTTCTTAATATTTTAAAATATCTCTTCATTTTCAATCCCAACAAATGACTATGAAAAGCGAACATGTCTTAGACATAACATGATGCTTGGACCAAACCTCTCAACTATTAATTGAGAGCGGAAGTTAATATGTATAATATCAAAGTTAACCAACATTTTGTTGAGTTAGTTAATCCATAAAGTGAATAAAATTTAGTCAGAATAAGATAAGGGTTTCTTTAGAAAATTAGTTGGTTTGTTAAACTAGTTCTTAACTAACAAGTTACTTCTAGAAATAAGTTGTAAAATTCACCATTCAGTAACTAATGGAAAGTATAGTTAAAACAAACTCTCCTCTCTCTCACTTATATTGATCATCTCTCTAAATGAGTCACCATTCTATAAAGATTCTCTATTTCTCTTTGATTGTTGTTGGATATGCAAGAAATATGTGTTGCACTAACAATTGGCATCGAGATCCTAGTTGTGATTCTGGGAAACACAAGAGATTATGGAGGGTAATTGTCTCTGGAAACACGAGTGAAGTGTGTTTGATTTCATAATTTCTTGCAAAGCAATAATGAATGTAAATGGTGGTTTTCCATCAAATATGTTGATTCTTGATGGAAAACCATGAATTGTATTGGTGGAAATTTTGTTCCATACCACCACAATTAAATTTTAGGTTAAAGCGCACCACCCCCCGCTTAAGTTTGAAAAAGTTACGATTGTGACCCCCTATGAACAAAAATGACAATTTTGATCCCCTTAGTTTTAGCCCCTTTGCAACTTTGATCCTTTTGGTCAATTTTGACCTAGTCAAGGCCACGTGTGTAATTACTAATTTTTTTAAAAATCAGAATGCCACATAATCATTTTCTAAATTAAATAAATAAAATAAAATAAAAATTTGCAACATCAATCGTAATGCCACATAATCATTTTCTAAATTTGCAACATCAATCAATTATTTATTAAAAGGTTGTATATTTAATACAAAATGTACAAGTTTCAATGCAAAATTACTACTTTAAGTGTGAAAGATTGCACATGATAGAAAAACTCTAGAAAATTATATTTACAAATATTTAATTATTTATTAAAAAGTTATATATTTAATACAAAATGTACAAATTTTAATGCAAAGTTACTACTTTAAACTTCTTAACATGTGCCAAATTACATACGATAGAAAATAAATTGTTGCAAGATTGTGCATTGTTCATAAAATGAAGTGGGTCTGGTTTTGAAAAATGGATAATCAAGGTTAAAATTGAAAGAGTCAATTAAGTAAAGATACATATAAATATTCAGAATTACATTTTTAGTCCCTTCAAAACAAAAAACGCATTTTTTAGTCCTTCTAAAATTTCAATCAACATTTGTAGTCCTTAAAAGTGCTAAAGGAAAATCTTACATGGGATGAAAGGTGTGTTTTTTTGGAAGGACTAAAATCATAATTCTGAATATTTATAGGGATCATTTACTTAATTAACCCAAATCAATCCAATTGTGAATTTGTGATTGAGAAAACTGTCTAAAAATGTAGCCCAAAGATTGACCATTCATTTGAAGAAACAAATTTCAATCACTTGGTCAGAATCATTTGGAAGGTACTAGGCCTTTGAAGTAACATAATATCAAAAGTTTCATGATAAAACTAACATTTACAATTTAATCATTGTCTATAATTTCTCAGCATAATGTTACCATGCAAGTACAAAAAAAAATACTCCCTCCGGTCTCAAATATAAGAAAAGATTCCTTTTTTAGGTTCATTGAATAATTAATGTATTTGCTTTACAATATAGACTAGATACATTAAGTACTCAATGAACCTAAAAAAAGAATCTTTTCTTATATTTGAGACCGGAGGGAGTACATATCATAATTTAATTTCACAAAAAATTACACATAAAAAGAATATTTGAGTCAATGGAGGAACACAAAGTGAAGACTGAAGAAAGCTATGCAGTAGTAGTGTGGCATTAAATGTTCGTGTGCCCAACCAGATTTAATGTTTACCACTATATTCCTTCTGATTCTATATATATATCCTTCCATTACCTTAGCAGGTGTTAGATATCATGAGTTGTTAAAGAAATTAGAGGAAGTTTACCAAAATTTATTAAAATACAAAAGTATGAACTCTTCGGAAAGAAAGAAAAAAAGATACATCTATGACACTTCTTTGGCCACTTCACTTGCCTTTAAAACTATATCAAAATTCAAAATCAATTATTCAAATAGATAATAAGTTGAGTTCTTTTCACAAGTATTGCAATACAAAATTTTAACTAAATCAGGGCATGCATTTGAATTTTGTAGTGAAAAGAGAGCAGATATAGAAACATACATTGTTCTTGAAATCAACAGAAGACAAATTTGCTTTATAATCACTAGACACAATTTGTTGGAACGAAGGTTGAAGAGAAATGGTTTTTTCCACCCACACACCATCGACAAAAGAGAGATGTGGTCCGCCAGCAGGAGCACTGTGTTTTAGAATGACAGAGACGAGCTTAGAGGCGAAGGAGTTGAGTTGATCGGTAGAGTTGGATTGGAGGAAGTCAAGAAGATGTTGTTGTGTGGAGCCTTCAGAGCCAACAGCGATGATGCTTAGCACAACCTGGAGCAAAAGCGGAGATAACACAATGTTCTTGTTCTGGTTAGATTCTTTGGAGAAAAGATGTTTGGCGATGGTGAGGGAAACACTGCTACGGTTGTTGTTGGCGGTTTCAGATCGGAGGAAGTCGAGAAGCTGCTGATGTTTAGTGGGATCGATTTGGATATCAATCGTAGTTGTCTTCGGTATCATGACTTTTGGGGCGAGCATGACTAAACAAAGCATGACGTTGCACACGAAGAGCGTGAAGTGGCAGGCAAGATCGATTGGTTTTCGAGAAAATTTTCTTAAACTTCACCATATCCATGGTGAAAACTCAGAGAAAACTGAATCTTGATGATGAAGGAAGAGAGAAAATGAGTGAAAATTCTGATTTCATTCAATTGAGAGTGTGAACTATTACAACAATGGTATTTATAACAGTTCATGAACCTAACAAACTTGTAACTAACTTTTGGATCAAGTAAAGCTAGTACATAATAAGGTTCTATGGAATCACAAGGAAACTTGCTCTCCAAGTTATCTAATGTTGGTAACTTGCTCTGCAATTTACTTAACGATACAAGGAGTAAACAGTTTAACACCCACCCTCAAGCTTAGCATGGTAAATATCTAGCATGTTAAGCTTGGGAATGAAAGACTGGAAGTTTTTAGCTGGCAAGGGCTTTGTGAATATCATCATATGCTTTTGAAGTGTCCTGATGTAGTTTGATAGATGGATCAAGTGGTGTTGATACTAGTTTTGAACCAAGTAATCCAGTGTCATGAATAAGATCAAGACAATATTTCCTTTGGCAGATGTTGATTCCAGTCTTAGAATGTGCCACCTCTATGCCAAGGAAATATTTAAGCTGACCAAGATCCTTGATCTTAAACTCTGTGTCAAGAGTGTGCTTAATTTTATGAATCTCAGTTAAAGAGTTCCCTGCTACTATAACATCATCTACATAAACCAGGAGTGCAGTGAACATAGAGTCTGAATGCAGAGTGAAGAGGGAATGATCAGAAGCAGACTGTTTATACCCTTGACTAATTAAAAAACCAGTCAATTTTTCATACCACTTCCTGCTTGCTTGTTTCAAACCATAAAGAGATTTCAACAATTTACACACTTGATTTGGTTTAGGACTGACAACACCTTGAGGGACAGACATATAAACATCCTCAGATAAATCTCCATGTAAGAAGGCATTATTTACATCCAATTGATGTAAATGCCATGAGTTAATAGATGTTATAGCAAGAAGAGTTCTGACAGTAGTAATCTTGGCTACAGGTGAAAAAGTGTCAAAAAAATCAAGGCCCTCAACTTGATTATAACCCTTTGCTACCAATCTTGCTTTGTACCTTTCTATACTCCCATCTGCCTCATGCTTCACTTTATACACCCATTTACTTCCAATAGGTTTAACATTGGGTGGAGGATCCACAAAAATCCAAGTTTTATTGTGTTCCAAAGCATTAAGTTCAGAATCCATAGCCTTAACCCAGCAGTCACTTTTGCTTGCCTAATTGTAACTGGCAGGCTCAGAAGTATTTGTAACAGCTAATGCAAACTTTTGATTAGAGGGAGACAAACTATTGAGTGAATGAAAATGATTAATAGGATAGAGTATACCTGAAGATGATGAATCAGCTGCTTCTTTAGAGGAATTGCACACATAATCTGACAGATAGGTAGGCTTTTGTGTGGTTCCGGTTGACCTTCTCAGTGATGATGAATTAGTGTTAGGTAAAGTATGTGTAGGTAGTGGATCATGATTGTTAACCTCTATGTTAGGGGTTACTTCAGGTTCATAAATGTCAGGGTGGATATCATTGGTTGTGTCAGATTGTTACTGGTTAAGATTTGTATTGTTAATTGGTTCAATAGGTTCAGGTTCAATGGCAGAAGCAATGGGGTTATTTGAATAGTATTGCCATTGAAAAGGCTGGTTATGATTAGTATAAGGAAGAATATGTTCATGGTAGGTCACATGTCTAGAAACAAAAATGGATTTGGTGTAAGGTCAAGAAAAACAGCTCCTTTAACACCTTGCTTGTAACCTAAGAAAAGGGACTTTTTGGCTCTAGAATCAAATTTTGTTCTATGATTTTGAAAAGTAGAAGCATAACAAAGACAACCAAAAACTTTAAAATCATTTGGATCAGGATTTTGATCAAATCTAAGAAAATAAGGGGATTTGATTTGCAGCAGAGGTGTAGGAATTCTATTAATGATGTAAACTGCATGCAAAACTGAATAAGACCAAAACTGTTTAGGTAATTTTGACTGGAAAGTAGTGCTCTAGCAACATTCAAGATGTGTTGATGTTTTCTTTCTACTCTCCCATTTTGTTGGGGAGTCTCAACATAACTTGTTTGATGCTCAACACCTTTAGAAGAATAGAAATCAGGCATGAGTAATTCAGGACCATTATCTGTCCTTATAGTTTTAACTTTGCAACTGAACTGATTTTTTATCATGATAATGAAATTTTTAACATGATTTTGGACTTCAGATTTGGATTTACAAAGAATAATCCAGGTAAAACGACTATAGTCATCAAGAGCAGTAATGAAATATTTGTAACCATGAATAGATTGAATAGAAACAGGACCCCATATGTCAAAATGAAACATTTCATAGCATTTGTTTGCTTTATTTACACTGAGTTGAAAAGGTAATTTTCTATGTCTAGAGTAGTGACATATATCATAGACTGAATTTTCATCAATCTTAATACAAGGAAAGGATTGTTTCAAACTAAGTAACCTATTATTGGACAAATGACCTAATTTGAAGTGCCATAAGGCTTCATGAGGCAGAAAAGAAGAACTTTGCACACTGGTTTGAGATGAGGCTATGACAGGTTGAGGCTTGGTTGATGAAGCTTGTGTGGCAAGGAAGTACAATCCCTCTATCAAATCAGCCAAACCAATCATCTTCAAGTTCCTCCTTTCCTGTATTAAACATTTATCATTATCAAAAGTTACTATGTAATCACTATCAACACATAGTTTAGGTACAAATAGCAAATTCAATTTGAATTCAGCAACATATAGCACATTTTTGGCAATCAGTCCTGGAGAAAACTGAACTATGCCAAAGAATTTTGCTATGGCCATATTACCATTTGGTAGCTTGATATGAACATGTTTAATTGATTGATAAGAATCAAACACTCTAATAGATGAACATATGTTGTCACTTGCACCTGAATCAACTATCTATGAACCAAAACTGGAATGATTCAAAGCATATGAGAGTCTGGATATACCTGATGTCACATGATTAGTGACATGGTTCACCTTGCTAGAAGAACTCTGCTGAGTTTGAAGAAGATTAACCAGCTGTTCATATTGCTCCTTTGTGATACCAAAAGAATCACTCCCTTTGCAACTATTTGAATCATCCAGATCCTCCCTTTCTTCATGCACTTCAAGGGAAGAATTATTAGCAGTGGCATAATTCTTGCCAAAATTTGGAGGAAAACCATATTTCCTATAACAAGTATCAACTGTATGGTTGCTTCTTCCGCAGAAAGAACACACATGTTTTGCACCAGAAGTGGATGAAGAACCTCCATAGCCACGTCCTCTTCCTTGGGGCTTAGGAAAGTTCACTGCATTGATGAGAATCTTAGATCCATCAATAGGAATAGAGACTCTAAACTGCCTTTCATGTTGTAATACCATTGATAAAATCTTGTTGAGAGTTGGTAAAGGATTCATCAACAAAATTTGGGAACGCACAATGTTTTATCTTGGTTTTCCGGGTGTCAAACATTGATTAAGTTTGAACCTTTTTAACCTTTGGTATCTCATTTTTCCTTGGGAAGGGAAAAATAAGAAAAACCCTTGAGAATCGAGGTTCGGGAGTTGTTTTCGTCATGGGAAGGTGTTAGGCACCCACAACGACTATAGTATCCTATAGGAACCGTCTTTACTTTCTACGCGCGCGCTTTATTTTTAAATTCTATTTGAAAAATGTTATTTACACCTAAGGGTTTGCTAGGTTAAGAATTGGAGGGAGAAGAATGTGTTTGGATTTTTGTTTTATTGGACTTGGAGAGGTTTTGACCTCTTGCCTACATACCCTTTTAAGGGATCAAACTCCATGTAGTTCTCTTCCAAAAAATGTTTTTTGTTTTTGTTGGTTGATTTTAATTTTGAAAATGAAGTTTTGAAGAATAAGAGAGAGAGGCCTCAAGGGCATGAGATTTGGAAAATATGAGGTGGAATTAGTCATTTTGCGAAAAAAGAAGTCTAAGTATGATTAAAGTTCATTAAGGTTTTTGTTTAAGAAAATAAAGGGAAAATTCAATGGGATTTTGATCCCAAGGTTTCTTTGGAAAATTATTTGAGTGAAGTTGTTCATGTTTTTTGGAAAAGAGAATTTTTCTAAGTATCGCGATTCCTAAGCATACATCTAAAGCATACATTTCCTAAACATACATCTAAAGTATCCATGTGATGTGTGTGCATGTGTCGGTGCTTGTGTCGGTGTACATCATTAGAGTCCATTGTCCTTTACATATGTCCTAGTTTACATGCTATGGTCTTGCAAAAATTTAAAAGCACAAGGAAAATTACAAAATCCCTAAGTTTTACATGCTAAGTCTGGGCATGAAAGTTAAAGTGCAAGAAATAAAAGCTAAGAATATAAGATGGAGGATGAGATGCTTATGGAATGCATGAAACAAGAAATAGAAGGTTAGTAGCACAAGATATAATAAGGCAAGAAAGTGCTAAACACAAGTGGTAAAATTAACAAGAATAAAGTGCCAAAATACACTAAAAATTTACCATAACCTCTCAATATGCATATGACCTATAATTCTCTCATCATAACACTTTTCAAAAGATTTTATTGTAGCCACAATGTGGAAATTATAGGAATATATTCAAGCCAAGAGTTATGACACACTTTTAGACACATTTGGCACTTTATTTTCACAAACAATTATTTACATGACTTATAAAACAAGTAATTAACCTCAACACATTAACTTTCAGTAAAAACACATCAAACACAGGGGTGAACTCATCACAAATTCACGCATCACAAGTCAAAGGTATGTATCAAGAATTAGGATCAAGATCATGCAATTTTTCACAAGATTTTAACACTACACATCACAGATAAGCAAGAAAATCATCTTATCATTTTAGATTTCATGTACAAAAACATTACAAAATTATCACAAAA
This sequence comes from Medicago sativa, assembly GCF_051527215.1. Lineage (NCBI taxonomy): Eukaryota > Viridiplantae > Streptophyta > Magnoliopsida > Fabales > Fabaceae > Medicago > Medicago sativa. The sequence continues at coordinate 29,058,542 of NC_140755.1, read as the reverse complement.
TTAACAAGAAACATGCATGAATTATTTTAGATTTTTCACAAAAATTTTAAGCATGACAGAGGTGCAAATATCACAAGGCAGTGTGAGAAATAGCAAAAAAACAAGTAAACCACAGGATCTACAACAAACAGGCCCAAACCCAGAGTTCTGATTGGATTCAGATCATCCAAACGCCTCAAAGGCGTTGGATTGATCCGCTTCCTCCAAAACCCTAGATCTGATGGCTAGGAACACAAGACACACAATACACAGGTTTAGGTGCACAGAAAGAATGAATCTAAAGCGTACACGTAAGCAAGAGATAGATCTAACGGTCAAGAGGAAGGGGATAGGATGAACCAAAGTTAAACCAGACTGGTTCGCATGAACCGGTCCGGTTTACATTCTATAAAAGCGCATAAACCGGTCCAAGCCTCATTTCACACCTCTCCCTCTCTCTCTAAGCTTCTCTAGAGAGAGAAGCTCTGCAACTTCCCTCGTCTTCTCCGATCTTCTTCCTCGCGAGATCCGACGAGTTCAAAGGCGCTGGTACGGTGGTTCGCCGGTGGCGCCACCGTACCGGAGTGGTTTTTCAAAGCTTTTTACATGTTTGAACTCGCCTTCTCCTCCTCTTTACGATTTTGAAACTATTTCTTGAAGGAGAGGCTTAGATCGGAGCAGATCTACAGTTTTCGATTCGAACAAAAACCTAAAACGAAAGAGAGAAGAGAAAGAGAGAAGAAATGCTTACCTAGGTTTTAATCGGAGGATAACGAACTCGACGGAAAAACCTTGAATTCACCTGAATCTTCGAGGTAAAATCCGGAAATAAGCCGGTTTTGTTTTCTTCTTCTCCTTCGTATTCTGCTTCTCTGTGAATTTGTGGAACCGATACCGTTTCAATTCGATCTTTCTTCTTCTCTCAAGCTTCCCTTCGTGATCGTGTTTGATTCATCACTGTCAGTGAAAAATCTGCACTTGAATTGCGAAGTGAGTGATTCGATGATGAAGATTCCGCGAAGAATCTCTGAGAATTGCTTCGAATTTGTTGCGATGGATCGTGAATTGAGTTTGTTTACTGTGGAATTGGTAAAAACTGGTGCGAATTTGTGAAGTTTTGCTTTGGAATTGAAGGTTTGAAAACGGTTAGGGTTTGAGTTCTTGATGAATGTTCTTGAAGTTCTAGAATTTTTTTGAGCTTTGATCCTTGAGATCAGAGAGAGAAATTCCAGAGGTGTTTGTTGTGATGTGGCGCGTATTCATCGGGATTGCACTGTTGTAGCTATTTATAAGCTGCCATGTGTACGACTGGACCAATAGAAACTTGACACCTGTGCTTGGACCTGTAACTAACTCGGCCTTGCTGAGTTTGGGACTTAAGGACCTTTTTTGCAATTTTTGGAAATTGAAGGATTGTTATGCAATTATTGAAACTAAAGGACTGGACTGCAAAATAAACTAAAGGACTAAAATGCAATTAACAGAAATTGAAGGACTAAAAGGAAAATAACACAAAGGACTAAAATGAAAATAAAAGAAAATAGGGACTAAAATGAAAATAATAATAAAATTTGTTAAAATTGGTAATTTGAAAATAACGTAAAGTGAAACCAAAAATAAAATCAACAAAAGGACTAAAATGAACCAACTACACAAATGAGGTACTTCAAAGTAACCTCCCTTCGTCAAAATTTTATGTGAAATGACCAAAATGCCCCTAGGGACTAAACTGACCTAAAATGACTCAGATGCAATCTTTGAAATGGATTTTAACATGGAATTGAAACAAGAATTTATACAAACAAATTGAAAAGACTCAGAGACAATTTTCAATGACTAAAATGAGTTTGAATGCAGGAAATGACTAAAATGCCCTTTTTCATGAATTTTTGCAAATAACATTGAAATAAAATGCAGAGAAATATGCAATTGATCAGAGACAATTTCAAATGACTTGATATGCAAGAAAAACCTTTTGGATGGCTTGAAATGCAAGAAAACATAGACAAAGTCACAATTGAAAAATTTTCAAAACAAAGACAGTAAAACATGCAACTAAAACATAGTAAAATATCAGGGTAAACAATATCAAATTGGCAATCTCTCAAGAGTGATAGACACATATCAAAGATGGAAAAACATTTTGAGCAAGTATTTTTAGGTCCAAAATTAGGGTATGACACACAAGATCAAATTGATCATTGACACCAGTGAGAAAACGAATAGAACGCGTAATCTCATGTTGATGTTTAACATTGAGCACACCGGTATTGCAAGTACAACGATGAGAACATGCACAAACCGGTGTTGGAAGATAAGCTTCAAGCTCTTCCCACAAAACCTTCAAAGCAGTGAAAAATTCAGAAACAGAGCGTGAATCTTGCTTCAAACCAAAGATTTCACACTGTAATTCAGAAATTCAAATGTAATTGCCTTGAGAGAATATTTCTTTAAGTTTGTTCCAAACATCTACAACATTCTCATGGAAAACAATACTCTGTGCAATGGAATCTTCAACCGAATTCATGATCCATGAATGAACAAGCATGTTGCGACGATTCCATGCCTTGAAACTTGGATCAAAATCCGTTGGAACAGGGATTGATCCATCAACAAAATCAAATTTGTTCTTCCCTCCTAAAGCTCTGCGCATTGAACGCGCCCAAGAATGATAATTGGAATTGTTCCATACCGGAGTGATAGCAACAGAGGAAGGACCATCAGAAGCGTGAACGTAATAGACATTACCATGTTGTTGAGACGGATCGAGAATCGGAGGAATAACAGGACCTCCAAGAACACGACCGTTCACGGCGGCGTTACCACGCACCATCAGAGAAGAAGCAGAAAAAAACTGAAGAAAGAAAAAATGAAGAAGACGATGCGCAGCAGAGCTCAGAGGAGCTCTGATACCATCTTAAACTTCACCATATCCATGGTGAAAACTCAGAGAAAATTGAATCTTGATGAAGAAGAAAGAGAGAAAATGAGAGAAAATTCTGATTTTATTCAATTGAGAGTGTGAACTATTACAACAATGCTATTTATAACAGTTCATGAACCTTACAAACTTGTAACTAACTTTTAGATCAAGTAAAGCTAGTACATAATAAGGTTCTATGGAATCACAAGGAAACTTGCTCTCCAAGTTATCTAATGTTGGTAACTTGCTCTGCAACAAGTTACTTAATGATACAAGGAGTATATAGTTTAACAAATTTCATTCTTCTTTTTGCGGCACAACAAAGAAGAATAAGAAGAAGAAGAAACCACGGAAGATATCAACTGACCTAATTTGAGGAGGTTACTTATATGTATAATCAAATGCAATATTTTATATTTTATTTTCAAATATAACGAAAAAGATCACGCCAATTAATATTTCCTTAAAAATATACAATCCAACCTTTGAAAACAATTACCACAAACAAGGAGCGTTATGAACACCATTTTTAACATTCACTCTCTTATTGATAGAAATTCAAGTGAATAATACACGTTGAAAATGGATCCTATGTTATATAAAATGGTGATAAGACTCACTTGAATTTTACCCAGTAAGAGATTGAATGTAAAGAGAGCTAAAATGAACACACACCACGTTAACACCATTTGGGATTGAGCTATTCTCTTTCAGAATGGCATGGCTTCCACCTAGATGGTGGCATTCAACTATGTTTTCATTTTTATTTTATTTTTGTCTAAATTTGTTTTACAAATTCTAAATAGAAATTACAATTCTTACTCTCCTCTTCTAACAATTTCTCTCATATCATTTTCTCTCATCTACATATGCCTACACGCACCAAATTTAAATTTTTTAATATAAAGAAGTCATTTGAAATGTTATCAACTCCAACGAAGAGGTTATCAGAGTTGAAGAACAACTCAACTACTTCTTTTTTATTTAGCTCATGATGATACTTGAAAGGTGGTATATATTTCATATTGTGATCCTTACATCTCATTGAAAGAGGATAACAAAGACACTGTATGTTATGACATTAAGCTTTTTGATAATGACGTTGTAGTTGAAGTAGAAGACATGTTTCTTGTTCGAAGAAGGTGGAGAAAGACTGATGAGCGAGGCTGATTGGTAAGGTTTTAGTACCCACAAATTCTTTTCTAGTTTGTCAAGCATAACAATTATGTAGTCATAGCTTACTCAAAATGGGATGCAATAAATCCAACTTCAACAATAACCAACATTTATTTTGTTAAAAAAATAAAGAACATTTATTCTTGGACATATATGAAGTCATGTCACGGTCTATACTATAAAGGGTTAAATATATTTTTTTATTCTTAAAATTATATCAACTTTTCGTTTTAATCTCTTTAAAAAATTTCTTCGACTTTTAGTCCCCAAAAAAATTCCATCTTTACTTTTGATCCTTCCTTCGAAGTAGACTCATGTAGAATTCATATTTTTAAACAAAATTTTGCTAAATAGTTTATAATATTATAAGAAACTCTCCCAAAAAAATTTAGAATTTTTAACAAAACATTAATTAAATATGAATTTGTATATGTTTGACGGTTAAACTTCATATTTAATACATGTTTTGTTAAAAAATTCTAATTTTTTTTAGCGATTCTTATAATATTATAAATTTATATTAGTTTTGTTCAAAAATATAAATTCTACATATAAGTTGACTTAAAAGTAGGGACCAAAAGTTAATATGGAAAACGTTTGGGGCTAAAAGTCGAAGAAATTTTTTAGAGGGACTAAAAAAAATTGATATATTTATAGGAATAAAAAACATATTTAACCCTTATATACTAACTAGCGAAAAGACGGGCACTCACGTGCCCGCCTTTCCTCTCCTTTTATTGCGCAAACATTTGAAAATTATTAACAGTGTTTTTTTGAAAAAAAAAATTATTTTGATGAAAGTTATAACAAAGTAAACTAACAATGATTATCTATTTCAATGACACCAACAATATAACAAAAAAATATAATCTAAATTCTTAAAAAAAATTAATGACACCAACAACAATCTTTATTATAAAAAAAATTATTTAGGGATATAATTGCAATAATGAAAAAGTAAGTATAAAAATATACCCATCTAGTTTGTTGCACTTTTTAAATGTTAAAGGAAAAAAATCATATCGTATTTGTTACACTTTTATTTTAATATTTAAATTTATTATTATCTATTTGTTATACGTGTTATTTGTATTAAAATTTAAGGGCAAAGAAAAAGCCGGAAGGGGTTATATTCTTTGTATATATTATTGATGTATTATAATATGGTAGTAGCTCTAACACAAACGTTGTAGGTAAAAGGCCAAAATAATGTGTACTAGCTTCAAAGATGACAAAACACAATGTCATATAATATGCTCATTTTGCCTTACATAGTTATAAGTGAATCAGGATTATAACTAAAATGAAAAGTCGAAATTATGAGGAGCCAGGATTACATTCACACCTCCTCCATCTAATTTGGTGCCCAAAAGACAAAGTACCACTTGTTGTACGCCATGGAGAATTGGAGATACTGCGTACAGGAGGGATTGATAACCTATATGATTCCATTTGTAAAATTATCTCTTATTTCTAAAAGTTAACCCGTGGCGCAATATTAACCCTAGATTTAACCAATTTTTTTTGCATGACTTTACTATATTAACCGTAGATTTAATTTATGCAAAATGTCATCTCTTATTTCTAAATATTAACCCGTTACGCAATATTAACACTAGATTTAACCTAATTTTTTCGCGTGACTTTACTATAATAACCCTAGATTTAATTTATGCAAAATGTCATCTCTTATTTCTAAATGTTAACCAGTGACGCAATATTAACTTTAGATTTAACCTAATTTTTTCGTGTGACTTTACTATATTAACCCTAGATTTAATTTATGCAAAATGTCATCTCTAATTTTAACCTAATTTTTCCCTCCACACTTTTGCATTTAATGTTTATCTAAAGTAAAATAAAATTATGTTCCTAATTATAAGCTGTTTTTTTGGAAAGGAATAATTGTTAACCCGTCTCGCTATAGTTAACCTAATCTCTTACTTATAAATGTTAACTCATCTTGCTATACTTAACCTATTATGTTACGTTACTTATAGATGTTAATCCGTCTCGCTATACTCAACCTAATTTTAACCTAATTTCCCTTCACACTTTTGCATTTAATGTTTATCTAAAGTATTATAAAATTATGTTCCTAATTATATGCTACTTTTTGGGGAATCTCTTACTTATAAATGTTAACCCGTCTCGATATACTTAACATAATTTTAACCTAATTATGTTATGGTACAATACCAACGTCTATGCTTCTTAATATTATGAAATACTATATGACAATTATGACATTCATCTAAACTATTTTATTACTTATTACCGTCAAATATTACTTTCCATATGACATGTGTGTTAGCACGGGTCGATGGTCTAGTAAGCAACAAGGGTGCTTCTACGGTGCAGTCAGAAAACTGACTTTTTTGAAAAAGTTATTTTGTTTTTTTTTAAGGAAAAAAAGTTATTTTGTTTAGTCAATAGTATAATTGTTGATGTCATGTCAACTAGTGTCATGTTGGTGGACCACTCTAAAACTAAACTTTACCTTATTACAAATCAGTCCTCATATAAAATATTCAGGAGAATTTCAATTTTAGTGCACAAATGGAAATCTATGTGTTGAAGGCGAAAAGTGGTATGGAGATGATTTTTTAGAATTTTCATTATTCAGTTTGTTTTCCGGGTAAATCGAAGAACATTATTTTATAAAGATTTAATTTTTAGGATTTCTAAGAAAATAGGGGGTTTTGTTAATTGAAGGATTAGAACCTTGTGAAAATCGGTTTAACTTCATCAGAAAAGTCATTATAATGACTTCGTACCATAGAATTTTCCAAGCAATAATGCTTACAACAAGTTGAATCTCTAAAACTAATAGCTTTAACACTTGTGTTGCTAATATAGTATATGTAATACCATCACATGTTGTGAGATTTCTGATTCATCTTACAACGCAATTTGGTTCTAGTGTATAACAACAGTACCATAACTCGATATTTTCCCATGTTTAAGAACCACCAATAATCCTAAATGCAAGCAATTGGTCTGAGCCTGTGTTTCTTCACCAAGTTTTCCCCACCCCACCATATTTGCAACATTGCCTTACACAACCCCATACTCCGTATACTAGTACTTGTTGTTAGCGGCAAACATGGCAGCAACTACGTAGCTCATCAGATTTGGTGGCTTGGATGGCGATGGAGGATTCGACACAGCACGAAAGGTTCAATCTGGCGGTTTCGACATTGGTGGTACACTTTGTCGATCATAAGAAAGGCATGTTTACATTGATCCAGTCCACGGCACTACCTTGATCTCCGCCAAAAGGACACAATCGGTTTTCAATATTACTCTCAAACAATCAAGTATAGTAACATAATACACCTAGGAGATGTGATTACAATTAAGGAAAAATAGATGATAGACGGAAAATTTGGCACTAAGCCATTTAGAGAAAATGCATTGAAGTGATGGCAGCTAAAAGGCCAAATAGAGGAAAGAATTATAGGGAGAGAGTAGAACCAATTCCAATCATCATTTTTATGCCTATCTCTTAATTGATCTTTCTTTATAACAATCTTTGGGCATATTTTCTGCTCACTATATTCTCTCAACTATTGGATCAGATTACACATGACCATTTTCCCTAATTAATTTGCTGACCCACTTTGATGACTTAATTAGCATATACTCTATTGGTATCATAATAATGTCAAAGTAAGGTAGGATGTATGCAGATAGATAACATCAAGTTGAAAATATCACAACCTATTCTTATACTCTTGCGAACATTTGAAAAAAGTACTTGGTTATAAAATATATTCAAACAAACTCCTCTACATGTCACTCACACATGGATCGTGTACATCAAAATTTAGTACTGTTCTTATCATAAATAATACATTTCAATCAGAAAACATATTCCCTATTTATTTATTGACAATCCAATTCATTGTGGGTTGCTAAGATCACCCATCAAGAGGATTAAGCACCTGTCCAACAAAGATGATTGTTCCGGTCAAATCATATCTAATTAGAGATATAAGAATGGGTGGTCAGCTACAAAATCCATTTGAGTTGGACAACGAATAGTTCCACATTGTTGTCCTATAGTTACAGCACTTACCGCAGCAGCTTCAATGCCTTCTTCATTTACTTCAATGAAAGATTTGTGGAATATACTGGAAACAAAAAGCTTTTTACTCACAGAGGAGTCCACCATTTTTGTCAGCCCAGCAGCATAGAAAGGTAAAACCACACCTAGCTCCTTTAGCATATCAGAAGTTTTAGTTCCAAATGAAAAATTGAACTTTGGAATCCTAAAGTCACCTACTTCCACTTTATCAAGAGGAAGCTTGTGTTGTAGTAACTCAGATTCAGAAGCCACCTTTTCAACCAAAGCTGGCAGCCCATCTTTTACATTTGGAAGAAAAAAGTACATAGTGAATTGACGCTTATCTTCACCTTGCTTATAAGGAAGACCAAGAACTTTAAAACCATCAAAAGCTCTAATAAACATTTTAGGGCAATTATAAATATAACTTGTATAATTTTCGCACGCTTACGCGTTTATAAATATTTTATGATATAACTTGACCCCACTTATTAAAATTTTTGGATCCGTCACTGGATGAATATATGGCATGACTCACCAAAATCCCAATTATATCGCAGCTAATGCTAGCCTATCAGTTTAAGTATGAAACTTTGACAATCATTTAAGAAACTGATTTTAAAATATACTTATAAACTGCCCTGGTAGGAAAAGTCTCCAACTGTTGCCATCTTGAATCACTAGAAAGAGTCGGGGCATCACTTATAGTAGATAAGATGGTAGAAACTAGATTTAAGTGGTTTGACACGTAGCACAATTTGATTTATGTAGCCGACCGCACTAAGTAGGATAAAGCTTTCTTGTTGCGACTGTTGATGTAAATATACTTCACTATTGGAGAAGGTAGAAGGAAGAACATGGAAGATTTTGTATTTTTTAGTTGGTGTACTATTGCAGGAGAAACATATGCAAAAGGAAAAACATAAGGGTAGTTCAATGAGATTAAAGAGAAAGATTATTATGTTTTAGCTTGAAGAAAATCATGTACTTCTAAGTCCTTAAATTTCACAGCTAAAACATCAACACAATATCAAAAGAGCGATAAATAAGGATTATTTTTAGAATGTAGCCGCTTTCTTGTATCTTTTTCATTGCTTGAGTGTGAAAAAATAAGAAGGTACCAAATCAGAATTTCAATATAGTATACAACTACTCAGAAAATGGACCAACTTGGATGTGACGTAATAAACAACTAAAAGTAAAAATAGTTAAGCAAGTACCTGATCATTTAAGGATCACATTTCTTCTAGTTCTTCACCTACATCAAAGTTCCCAAATTTAGAAATAGCATGGTAGAAGCTATAGAAATGACAGGAATGATAGAGTAACTATTACTTACATGGATCACGATGAAATGTAAGTTTACATGTTGAAGAGGCCCTTGGACTTGAGGATAATAGTCTTTTTGTTTTGAGCTGTCCAATGGTCCCGATTTTCATGGTTTGTAAAACTCTTGCATTCTTTAAAATGTATTTTGCTAGAAAAAGCTCACCCGGTAAGCCTAAAAAGCCGAAAAGATGACAAGTTTTAAGGTGTAATAAAAAGCATGGCGGAACAAAATCTGGATCCACCCAATTTTCTTGGTCATCTATTCCAGTCGATGTTTCCTTCGTCTCAGTCTGTTAATAATACATATAAAATTAAATAACATTAAACATAAATGTGTGATGTGAAAAGATAAATCAGGTATATGATTCTTCAAAAACCTCATTGAGCCTAAGGTATTGAAGCTTAGGGCACTGTTTGAGAACCTCTATTAACATATGCCAACGGTAATTGAGAAAGGTAAGGTCAAGGCGGGTCAAATTATGAAAGGTAGGAACTGCATCATTACAACAATACTCCTAAAATGTTTAGAAAGATAACATATTGTCAGAAATCACTGCAAAACTCCCAAAAGAAACAAAATAAATATTAAATGACATTTTCTTTTTTTTTTTTATATAGTAATCAAACCTGAGGAATTTCAATGCACAAAGAGTTCACATTTTGAAGTGCTTGGAATGGAAAATGAAGATAAGAGGAATCAACATCTGCTTGTTTCAAGTTACTTAACCTAAAGTTTTTCCATTTGTCACAGCTTTGAGAGTCCACCTCAGACTCATAATAGATTTGAGATATCGTTAAATCCTCGAGAATTGGACAGCCACCTAAAAGCAACCTTAGATCTGGTTCTTCCCAGAAAGTTATAGAAATTAATTGAAGAGTTTTGAGCAATGGAAGTTCAACCGATGAAATACTTTGCTTCGCCCAGAAAAAGCAAAGCTTGAGAACTACAAGCGTACTGCAGGTGAAAATGGTGATGGGTAACTTTGGTAAACATTTTTCTGCGTCCCAGCCAGTCATGCCTAAACGGAGGTCAAGGTACTCAACACCATGTTGCAACACAAAGTTGATCCATTTAGTGAAACTTGGAATGCGAACAAGATTGATACTGTCGCTATAATCGTAATGAACATCAAAACGGAAAGTCTTAATTGGAAGTGCTGGATCTCGGGAGAATAAAACGGAATACACAAAGTCGTTAAAGCGAAAATTGGCATCTGGACCTTCTAGTACAAGGTTGCTGAAGTCGAGAACCGGAAGTGAAAGCCAGAGATGGTTCCACCTCTTGGAAAGAATGCTCGTGGCAATGGATTCTTCAGTTGAGAGAAAAGAGAGAATGTGACAAATAATAGGGTCTGGTAACGTGCTTATTATATCTTCAGCCATTGAAATTGAAAGTTTTCACAATTTCACACGAGAAGGAGAAGCACATAAAATGGGTTTGTTATAACTGAAATTGTATTAATAAAGTTGAAGGGGGCGAACCTCGTTGAATAAATTGCATAAGAACTCTTCACCTTCCTCTCATCTTTCTTGATGCCGTTGTCACTCAATAATAAGAAGTTTAATTAATTTCCAATGGAAAGTCATTACTAATCTTATTTGTCTTCTCTCAATTAAGACTCATCAACTTTTTTCATTTTCCAATACTCAATTTTATCTCCCAAATTTTATTTTCATTTTCCCAAGCATGCAGGCAAAAGAAATAGTCATATGAAAGGTCATTAAACATTAAACATGAAAGTGGGATGGAAAATTTGAAATCAAGAAATGAAGTAAGGAAAATTTTAAAAATAAATATTTAATTACATATGAAAATAATTTATCCTCATCTCTTTTAATTTTTTAATCTCACTAATTTGCATATAAAAAATCAATAAAAACACCACATTAATGTTGATATTTTTAAAATAATCATTAGTTCTCAAAATTCAATATCAACTTTTTCATTGCGCTATATATATAATAGAAACACTTTTTTTGACCAAATAAAATAGAAACATTTAAACACTATATTAATGTTGATATTATGAAAATAGTCACGAATTTTCGAAAAATTATCAATTTGACAATCGCATAAGCATAAAAACACATCAACGAGTGCGGTGCAAATATTTAACGGTGTTTTAAATATAAAATAAAAATCTATTTAATAGAAACACTACATTAATGTTTATATTTTGAAAATAGTCATGAGTTTTCAATATTTAACGAGAGGGGTGCAAACAATGAACAATGTTTTACATATAAAATAAAAATTTATTTAATAGAAACACATATTAATTTTGATATTTTGAAAATTGTCATGAGTTTTCAAAATTTTATCATATCGATTTTCTTATATATATACATAAAAATTTATTTTCGGATATATAATTAAATAAAATTCACAACTGATGCGATTCAACTATTTAACAGATATTTGTATAAATAATAGAAAAATATTTAATAGAAACATTACATTAATAATGATAATTTTCTTTTAATATCTTTAAACATTCAACAATAACAATCTATTCTTTTTATCGTGAGCTTAGCTCAGTTGGTATGGACAATACATAATTACCGCAAATGTTATGTGACTTATCCGAAAGCATGGGTCTTTAGTCTTTACTAGTTCTTGTGTTAAGGTTCCTCTTTTATTTTTTATTTAAAGAAGATTTCTCCTCTTTATATATCTTTTTTTTTTCCGTATAACATAATGTTTCTCCTTCTACTCTAGGGAAAATTTATTTATTTTTATTGGACTCTAGCGAAAGTTTTTCACCAATGTTTGTCTGTAAAAAATAAGTTTTTTTTCTAGCTTACCTTTGAAAATTTGCGGGTCCATTTACTTATCAACGAATTAAAATTATTACTCAAAAAAAAAAAACCAATTAACATTAGCTACATTGATTATTATTTTTTTTACAAACATTAGCTACATAGATAAAATTATGAATATTAATTGCAAATTTATTCATGTGCTTAATTTCGACCATGCCCACAAGTTGGGGTTTAGCTATGTCCATTATTCACATAATTTTTTTTACTAATATATGAAGAGAAATGTTAGTATATAATATGTTCGATTTGTCTCAATAATTATTTTTAAAATATCATTTTTTTCTTTATTTTTCACTATAGATAATTAAAATTGTTAGATAATTAAAATTGTTAATGGTCAAATGTGTGCAATGTCACATTGTCATATGTGAACTGGTTAAAAATATTATTTTTTTTAAAAAAGAATATCTAAAAGAATTATAAAATATATTATCATAAAATATTTAATATTTTTAAAATATATTATCATAAAATATTTAATATTTTTTTAAGGAATAAAATATTTAATATTTAAGAATCAATTGGACTCTCTTGTACAGTAATGGCTTAAGACTTAGACTCAGTTTTCTCCTATCTCTTTATTCTCTTTTATGTACTAAGAACACAATTTAAATTGGGTTCTAATCTATCAATTTTATCTTAATTGATTAGTTGATTTACAATCATTCATTTTATTACACTATCAATTGTCGAAACCCTTACAATGGTGCTTTCATCTTTGAACTCTACATCTTGATTGGTTGAATTGAATCAACAATCTAGCTTGCATATGGCGGAATATTCAAGAGAAATTCGAGAGTCATGTGCTAGAATTCTCAAGTTGTTGCAAGAGGAGATCGATGCTTCGGAATTGTCAACAGTTCAAGAGGATGTGTTTTCCTCAGTAGAATCAATTGAGGAACATTACGTCACGGACCAAGAGCAAGAAATCACAAGGTTGAAGGCCAGTGAGGAAATTAAAGTGTTAGGAAGAAATAGAAGAAATCCATAGAATTAAAAGCCTCTTTGTCAAAGGATACCTCTTCGGTTCAAGAGGATAGTGATTTCGGTGAAGATTATCCTAGTGAAGAGGAGATTGAGTTGTTTGTAAGACAATACAACTAGTTTGTTCAAAATACGGTTTGAAACATAGTGACAAAAATTTGATCAATTTTAGGTAAATACAACTTAAATCCTTAGCTAGAAAATCCAACTTTAGATCTTTGTCACTATGAACATAATTCATATGAACATAATCCCTTACCTAAAATTTGAAATCGTGGGAAGAATTGAAACATATGAACATAATCTTTGTCATATGAACATATGAACCATATGTTCATATGTTCATACTCAATTCACTTCAATTTGATCAATTATGTTCATAAGAATTGAACTCAAAGGAAGAATTGTTTTAGGTAAGGATTATGTTCATATGTAAGACAATTCTTCCTTTTTCTCAATTGGATTATGTTCATATTTTAGGTAAGGATTTAACTCAATTGGATTTACCTAAATTTGATCAATTTTAGGTAAATCCAACTTATTGGTAAATCCTTAGGCAAACTAAGGATTTAAGTTGGATTTACCTAAAATTGAAACATATGAACATAATTCACTTCCTTTGAGTTCAATTCTTCCCACGATTCATATGAACATAATCCTTACCTAAAACAATTCTTCCTTTTTCATATGAACATATGAACATAATTCATATGAACATAATCCTTACCTAAAATTGGACAGCCACCTAAAAGCAACCTTAGATCTTGTTCTTCCCAGAAAGTTATAGAAATTAATTGAAGAGTTATAGATCTCGTGAACATAGTTCATAAGAATTGAACTCAAAGGAAGAATTGTTTTAGGTAAGGATTATGTTCATATGTAAGACAATTTTAGGTAAATCCTTACCTAAAATATGTTTCAATTTGATCAATTATGTTCATAAGAATTGAACTCAAAGGAAGAATTGTTTTAGGTAAGGATTATGTTCATATGTAAGACAATTCTTCCTTTTTCTCAATTGGATTATGTTCATATTTTCGGTAAGGATTTAACTCAATTGGATTTACCTAAATTTGATCAATTTTAGGTATATCCAACTTATTGGTAAATCCTTAGGCAAACTAAGGATTTAAGTTGGATTTACCTAAAATTGAAACATATGAACATAATTCGCTTCCTTTGAGTTCAATTCTTCCCACGATTCATATGAACATAATCCTTACCTAAAACAATTCTTCCTTTTTCATATGAACATATGAACATAATTCATATGAACATAATCCTTACCTAAAATTGGACAGCCACCTAAAAGCAACCTTAGATCTTGTTCTTCCCAGAAAGTTATAGAAATTAATTGAAGAGTTATAGATGTTGTGAACATAGTTCATAAGAATTGAACTCAAAGGAAGAATTGTTTTAGGTAAGGATTATGTTCATATGTAAGACAATTTTAGGTAAATCCTTACCTAAAATATGTTTCAATTTGATCAATTATGTTCATAAGAATTGAACTCAAAGGAAGAATTGTTTTAGGTAAGGATTATGTTCATATGTAAGACAATTCTTCCTTTTTCTCAATTGGATTATGTTCATATTTTAGGTAAGGATTTAACTCAATTGGATTTACCTAAATTTGATCAATTTTAGGTAGATCCAACTTATTGGTAAATCCTTAGGGAAACTAAGGATTTAAGTTGGATTTACCTAAAATTGAAACATATGAACATAATTCACTTCCTTTGAGTTCAATTCTTCCCACGATTCATATGAACATAATCCTTACCTAAAACAATTCTTCCTTTTTCATAAGAACATATGAACATAATTCATATGAACATAATCCTTACCTAAAATTGGACAGCCACCTAAAAGCAACCTTAGATCTTGTTCTTCCCAGAAAGTTATAGAAATTAATTGAAGAGTTATAGATCTTGTGAACATAGTTCATAAGAATTGAACTCAAAGGAAGAATTGTTTTAGGTAAGGATTATGTTCATATGTAAGACAATTTTAGGTAAATCCTTACCTAAAATATGTTTCAATTTGATCAATTATGTTTATAAGAATTGAACTCAAAGGAAGAATTGTTTTAGGTAAGGATTATGTTCATATGTAAGACAATTATTCCTTTTTCTCAATTGGATTATGTTCATATTTTAGGTAAGGATTTAACTCAATTGGATTTACCTAAATTTGATCAATTTTAGGTAGATCCAACTTATTGGTAAATCCTTAGGCAAACTAAGGATTTAAGTTGGATTTACATAAAATTGAAACATATGAACATAATTCACTTCCTTTGAGTTCAATTCTTCCCACGATTCATATGAACATAATTCTTACCTAAAACAATTCTTCCTTTTTCATATGAACATATGAACATAATTCATATGAACATAATCCTTACCTAAAATTGGACAGCCACCTAAAAGCAACCTTAGATCTTGTTCTTCCCAGAAAGTTATAGAAATTAATTGAAGAGTTATAGATGTTGTGAACATAGTTCATAAGAATTGAACTCAAAGGAAGAATTGTTTTAGGTAAGGATTATGTTCATATGTAAGACAATTTTAGGTAAATCCTTACCTAAAATATGTTTCAATTTGATCAATTATGTTCATAAGAATTGAACTCAAAGGAAGAATTGTTTTAGGTAAGGATTATGTTCATATGTAAGACAATTCTTCGTTTTTCTCAATTGGATTATGTTCATATTTTCGGTAAGGATTTAACTCAATTGGATTTACCTAAATTTGATCAATTTTAGGCAAATCCAACTTATTGGTAAATCCTTAGGCAAACTAAGGATTTAAGTTGGATTTACCTAAAATTGAAACATATGAACATAATTCACTTCCTTTGAGTTCAATTCTTCCCACGATTCATATGAACATAATCCTTACCTAAAACAATTCTTCCTTTTTCATATGAACATATGAACATAATTCATATGAACATAATCTTTACCTAAAATTGGACAGCCACCTAAAAGCAACCTTAGATCTTGTTCTTCCCAGAAAGTTATAGAAATTAATTGAAGAGTTATAGATCTTGTGAACATAGTTCATAAGAATTGAACTCAAAGGAAGAATTGTTTTAGGTAAGGATTATGTTCATATGTAAGACAATTTTAGGTAAATCCTTACCTAAAATATGTTTCAATTTGATCAATTATGTTCATAAGAATTGAACTCAAAGGAAGAATTGTTTTAGGTAAGGATTATGTTCATATGTAAGACAATTCTTCCTTTTTCTCAATTGGATTATGTTCATATTTTAGGTAAGGATTTAACTCAATTGGATTTACCTAAATTTGATCAATTTTAGGTAGATCCAACTTATTGGTAAATCCTTAGGCAAACTAAGGATTTAAGTTGGATTTACCTAAAATTCAAACATATGAACATAATTCACTTCCTTTAAGTTCAATTCTTCCCACGATTCATATGAACATAATCCTTACCTAAAACAATTCTTCCTTTTTCATATGAACATAATTCATATGAACATAATCCTTACCTAAAATTGGACAGCCACCTAAAAGCAACCTTAGATCTTGTTCTTCCCAGAAAGTTATAGAAATTAATTGAAGAGTTATAGATCTTGTGAACATAGTTCATAAGAATTGAACTCAAAGGAAGAATTGTTTTAGGTAAGGATTATGTTCATATGTAAGACAATTTTAGGTAAATCCTTACCTAAAATATGTTTCAATTTGATCAATTATGTTCATAAGAATTGAACTCAAAGGAAGAATTGTTTTAGGTAAGGATTATGTTCATATGTAAGACAATTCTTCCTTTTTCTCAATTGGATTATGTTCATATTTTAGGTAAGGATTTAACTCAATTGGATTTACCTAAATTTGATCAATTTTAGGTAAATCCAACTTATTGGTAAATCCTTAGGCAAACTAAGGATTTAAGTTGGATTTACCTAAAATTGAAACATATGAACATAATTCGCTTCCTTTGAGTTCAATTCTTCCCACGATTCATATGAACATAATCCTTACCTAAAACAATTCTTCCTTTTTCATATGAACATATGAACATAATTCATATGAACATAATCTTTACCTAAAATTGGACAGCCACCTAAAAGCAACCTTAGATCTTGTTCTTCCCAGAAAGTTATAGAAATTAATTGAAGAGTTATAGATCTTGTGAACATAGTTCATAAGAATTGAACTCAAAGGAAGAATTGTTTTAGGTAAGGATTATGTTCATATGTAAGACAATTTTAGGTAAATCCTTACCTAAAATATGTTTCAATTTGATCAATTATGTTCATAAGAATTGAACTCAAAGGAAGAATTGTTTTAGGTAAGGATTATGTTCATATGTAAGACAATTCTTCCTTTTTCTCAATTGGATTATGTTCATATTTTAGGTAAGGATTTAACTCAATTGGATTTACCTAAATTTGATCAATTTTAGGTAGATCCAACTTATTGGTAAATCCTTAGGCAAACTAAGGATTTAAGTTGGATTTACCTAAAATTCAAACATATGAACATAATTCACTTCCTTTGAGTTCAATTCTTCCCACGATTCATATGAACATAATCCTTACCTAAAACAATTCTTCCTTTTTCATATGAACATATGAACATAATTCATATGAACATAATCCTTACCTAAAATTGGACAGCCACCTAAAAGCAACCTTAGATCTTGTTCTTCCCAGAAAGTTATAGAAATTAATTGAAGAGTTATAGATCTTGTGAACATAGTTCATAAGAATTGAACTCAAAGGAAGAATTGTTTTAGGTAAGGATTATGTTCATATGTAAGACAATTTTAGGTAAATCCTTACCTAAAATATGTTTCAATTTGATCAATTATGTTCATAAGAATTGAACTCAAAGGAAGAATTGTTTTAGGTAAGGATTATGTTCATATGTAAGACAATTCTTCCTTTTTCTCAATTGGATTATGTTCATATTTAGGTAAGGATTTAACTCAATTGGATTTACCTAAATTTGATCAATTTTAGGTAAATCCAACTTATTGGTAAATCCTTAGGCAAACTAAGGATTTAAGTTGGATTTACCTAAAATTGAAACATATGAACATAATTCACTTCCTTTGAGTTCAATTCTTCCCATGATTCATATGAACATAATCCTTACCTAAAACAATTCTTCCTTTTTCATATGAACATATGAACATAATTCATATGAACATAATCTTTACCTAAAATTGGACAGCCACCTAAAAGCAACCTTAGATCTTGTTCTTCCCAGAAAGTTATAGAAATTAATTGAAGAGTTATAGATCTTGTGAACATAGTTCATAAGAATTGAACTCAAAGGAAGAATTGTTTTAGGTAAGGATTATGTTCATATGTAAGACAATTTTAGGTAAATCCTTACCTAAAATATGTTTCAATTTGATCAATTATGTTCATAAGAATTGAACTCAAAGGAAGAATTGTTTTAGGTAAGGATTATGTTCATATGTAAGACAATTCTTCCTTTTTCTCAATTGGATTATGTTCATATTTTAGGTAAGGATTTAACTCAATTGGATTTACCTAAATTTGATCAATTTTAGGTAGATCCAACTTATTGGTAAATCCTTAGGCAAACTAAGGATTTAAGTTGGATTTACCTAAAATTCAAACATATGAACATAATTCACTTCCTTTAAGTTCAATTCTTCCCACGATTCATATGAACATAATCCTTACCTAAAACAATTCTTCCTTTTTCATATGAACATATGAACATAATTCATATGAACATAATCCTTACCTAAAATTGGACAGCCACCTAAAAGCAACCTTAGATCTTGTTCTTCCCAGAAAGTTATAGAAATTAATTGAAGAGTTATAGATGTTGTGAACATAGTTCATAAGAATTGAACTCAAAGGAAGAATTGTTTTAGGTAAGGATTATGTTCATATGTAAGACAATTTTAGGTAAATCCTTACCTAAAATATGTTTCAATTTGATCAATTATGTTCATAAGAATTGAACTCAAAGGAAGAATTGTTTTAGGTAAGGATTATGTTCATATGTAAGACAATTCTTCCTTTTTCTCAATTGGATTATGTTCATATTTTCGGTAAAGATTTAACTCAATTGGATTTACCTAAATTTGATCAATTTTAGGTATATCCAACTTATTGGTAAATCCTTAGGCAAACTAAGGATTTAAGTTGGATTTACCTAAAATTGAAACATATGAACATAATTCGCTTCCTTTGAGTTCAATTCTTCCCACGATTCATATGAACATAATCCTTACCTAAAACAATTCTTCCTTTTTCATATGAACATATGAACATAATTCATATGAACATAATCCTTACCTAAAATTGGACAGCCACCTAAAAGCAACCTTAGATCTTGTTCTTCCCAGAAAGTTATAGAAATTAATTGAAGAGTTATAGATGTTGTGAACATAGTTCATAAGAATTGAACTCAAAGGAAGAATTGTTTTAGGTAAGGATTATGTTCATATGTAAGACAATTTTAGGTAAATCCTTACCTAAAATATGTTTCAATTTGATCAATTATGTTCATAAGAATTGAACTCAAAGGAAGAATTGTTTTAGGTAAGGATTATGTTCATATGTAAGACAATTCTTCCTTTTTCTCAATTGGATTATGTTCATATTTTAGGTAAGGATTTAACTCAATTGGATTTACCTAAATTTGATCAATTTTAGGTAGATCCAACTTATTGGTAAATCCTTAGGCAAACTAAGGATTTAAGTTGGATTTACCTAAAATTGAAACATATGAACATAATTCACTTCCTTTGAGTTCAATTCTTCCCACGATTCATATGAACATAATCCTTACCTAAAACAATTCTTCCTTTTTCATATGAACATATGAACATAACTCATATGAACATAATCCTTACCTAAAATTGGACAGCCACCTAAAAGCAACCTTAGATCTTGTTCTTCCCAGAAAGTTATAGAAATTAATTGAAGAGTTATAGATCTTGTGAACATAGTTCATAAGAATTGAACTCAAAGGAAGAATTGTTTTAGGTAAGGATTATGTTCATATGTAAGACAATTTTAGGTAAATCCTTACCTAAAATATGTTTCAATTTGATCAATTATGTTCATAAGAATTGAACTCAAAGGACTAATTGTTTTAGGTAAGGATTATGTTCATATGTAAGACAATTCTTCCTTTTTCTCAATTGGATTATGTTCATATTTTAGGTAAGGATTTAACTCAATTGGATTTACCTAAATTTGATCAATTTTAGGTAGATCCAACTTATTGGTAAATCCTTAGGCAAACTAAGGATTTAAGTTGGATTTACCTAAAATTGAAACATATGAACATAATTCACTTCCTTTGAGTTCAATTCTTCCCACGATTCATATGAACATAATCCTTACCTAAAACAATTCTTCCTTTTTCATATGAACATATGAACATAATTCATATGAACATAATCCTTACCTAAAATTGGACAGCCACCTAAAAGCAACCTTAGATCTTGTTCTTCCCAGAAAGTTATAGAAATTAATTGAAGAGTTATAGATGTTGTGAACATAGTTCATAAGAATTGAACTCAAAGGAAGAATTGTTTTAGGTAAGGATTATGTTCATATGTAAGACAATTTTAGGTAAATCCTTACCTAAAATATGTTTCAATTTGATCAATTATGTTCATAAGAATTGAACTCAAAGGAAGAATTGTTTTAGGTAAGGATTATGTTCATATGTAAGACAATTCTTCCTTTTTCTCAATTGGATTATGTTCATATTTTAGGTAAGGATTTAACTCAATTGGATTTACCTAAATTTGATCAATTTTAGGTAGATCCAACTTATTGGTAAATCCTTAGGCAAACTAAGGATTTAAGTTGGATTTACCTAAAATTGAAACATATGAACATAATTCACTTCCTTTGAGTTCAATTCTTCCCACGATTCATATGAACATAATCCTTACCTAAAACAATTCTTCCTTTTTCATATGAACATATGAACATAACTCATATGAACATAATCCTTACCTAAAATTGGACAGCCACCTAAAAGCAACCTTAGATCTTGTTCTTCCCAGAAAGTTATAGAAATTAATTGAAGAGTTATAGATCTTGTGAACATAGTTCATAAGAATTGAACTCAAAGGAAGAATTGTTTTAGGTAAGGATTATGTTCATATGTAAGACAATTTTAGGTAAATCCTTACCTAAAATATGTTTCAATTTGATCAATTATGTTCATAAGAATTGAACTCAAAGGACTAATTGTTTTAGGTAAGGATTATGTTCATATGTAAGACAATTCTTCCTTTTTCTCAATTGGATTATGTTCATATTTTAGGTAAGGATTTAACTCAATTGGATTTACCTAAATTTGATCAATTTTAGGTAGATCCAACTTATTGGTAAATCCTTAGGCAAACTAAGGATTTAAGTTGGATTTACCTAAAATTGAAACATATGAACATAATTCACTTCCTTTGAGTTCAATTCTTCCCACGATTCATATGAACATAATCCTTACCTAAAACAATTCTTCCTTTTTCATATGAACATATGAACATAATTCATATGAACATAATCCTTACCTAAAATTGGACAGCCACCTAAAAGCAACCTTAGATCTTGTTCTTCCCAGAAAGTTATAGAAATTAATTGAAGAGTTATAGATGTTGTGAACATAGTTCATAAGAATTGAACTCAAAGGAAGAATTGTTTTAGGTAAGGATTATGTTCATATGTAAGACAATTTTAGGTAAATCCTTACCTAAAATATGTTTCAATTTGATCAATTATGTTCATAAGAATTGAACTCAAAGGAAGAATTGTTTTAGGTAAGGATTATGTTCATATGTAAGACAATTCTTCCTTTTTCTCAATTGGATTATGTTCATATTTTAGGTAAGGATTTAACTCAATTGGATTTACCTAAATTTGATCAATTTTAGGTAAATCCAACTTATTGGTAAATCCTTAGGCAAACTAAGGATTTAAGTTGGATTTACCTAAAATTGAAACATATGAACATAATTCACTTCCTTTGAGTTCAATTCTTCCCACGATTCATATGAACATAATCCTTACCTAAAACAATTCTTCCTTTTTCATATGAACATATGAACATAATTCATATGAACATAATCCTTACCTAAAATTGGACAGCCACCTAAAAGCAACCTTAGATCTTGTTCTTCCCAGAAAGTTATAGAAATTAATTGAAGAGTTATAGATGTTGTGAACATAGTTCATAAGAATTGAACTCAAAGGAAGAATTGTTTTAGGTAAGGATTATGTTCATATGTAAGACAATTTTAGGTAAATCCTTACCTAAAATATGTTTCAATTTGATCAATTATGTTCATAAGAATTGAACTCAAAGGAAGAATTGTTTTAGGTAAGGATTATGTTCATATGTAAGACAATTCTTCCTTTTTCTCAATTGGATTATGTTCATATTTTCGGTAAAGATTTAACTCAATTGGATTTACCTAAATTTGATCAATTTTAGGTATATCCAACTTATTGGTAAATCCTTAGGCAAACTAAGGATTTAAGTTGGATTTACCTAAAATTGAAACATATGAACATAATTCGCTTCCTTTGAGTTCAATTCTTCCCACGATTCATATGAACATAATCCTTACCTAAAACAATTCTTCCTTTTTCATATGAACATATGAACATAATTCATATGAACATAATCCTTACCTAAAATTGGACAGCCACCTAAAAGCAACCTTAGATCTTGTTCTTCCCAGAAAGTTATAGAAATTAATTGAAGAGTTATAGATGTTGTGAACATAGTTCATAAGAATTGAACTCAAAGGAAGAATTGTTTTAGGTAAGGATTATGTTCATATGTAAGACAATTTTAGGTAAATCCTTACCTAAAATATGTTTCAATTTGATCAATTATGTTCATAAGAATTGAACTCAAAGGAAGAATTGTTTTAGGTAAGGATTATGTTCATATGTAAGACAATTCTTCCTTTTTCTCAATTGGATTATGTTCATATTTTAGGTAAGGATTTAACTCAATTGGATTTACCTAAATTTGATCAATTTTAGGTAGATCCAACTTATTGGTAAATCCTTAGGCAAACTAAGGATTTAAGTTGGATTTACCTAAAATTGAAACATATGAACATAATTCACTTCCTTTGAGTTCAATTCTTCCCACGATTCATATGAACATAATCCTTACCTAAAACAATTCTTCCTTTTTCATATGAACATATGAACATAATTCATATGAACATAATCCTTACCTAAAATTGGACAGCCACCTAAAAGCAACCTTAGATCTTGTTCTTCCCAGAAAGTTATAGAAATTAATTGAAGAGTTATAGATCTTGTGAACATAGTTCATAAGAATTGAACTCAAAGGAAGAATTGTTTTAGGTAAGGATTATGTTCATATGTAAGACAATTTTAGGTAAATCCTTACCTAAAATATGTTTCAATTTGATCAATTATGTTCATAAGAATTGAACTCAAAGGACTAATTGTTTTAGGTAAGGATTATGTTCATATGTAAGACAATTCTTCCTTTTTCTCAATTGGATTATGTTCATATTTTCGGTAAGGATTTAACTCAATTGGATTTACCTAAATTTGATCAATTTTAGGTATATCCAACTTATTGGTAAATCCTTAGGCAAACTAAGGATTTAAGTTGGATTTACCTAAAATTGAAACATATGAACATAATTCACTTCCTTTGAGTTCAATTCTTCCCACGATTCATATGAACATAATCCTTACCTAAAACAATTCTTCCTTTTTCATATGAACATATGAACATAATTCATATGAACATAATCCTTACCTAAAATTGGACAGCCACCTAAAAGCAACCTTAGATCTTGTTCTTCCCAGAAAGTTATAGAAATTAATTGAAGAGTTATAGATGTTGTGAACATAGTTCATAAGAATTGAACTCAAAGGAAGAATTGTTTTAGGTAAGGATTATGTTCATATGTAAGACAATTTTAGGTAAATCCTTACCTAAAATATGTTTCAATTTGATCAATTATGTTCATAAGAATTGAACTCAAAGGAAGAATTGTTTTAGGTAAGGATTATGTTCATATGTAAGACAATTCTTCCTTTTTCTCAATTGGATTATGTTCATATTTTAGGTAAGGATTTAACTCAATTGGATTTACCTAAATTTGATCAATTTTAGGTAGATCCAACTTATTGGTAAATCCTTAGGCAAACTAAGGATTTAAGTTGGATTTACCTAAAATTGAAACATATGAACATAATTCACTTCCTTTGAGTTCAATTCTTCCCACGATTCATATGAACATAATCCTTACCTAAAACAATTCTTCCTTTTTCATATGAACATATGAACATAATTCATATGAACATAATCCTTACCTAAAATTGGACAGCCACCTAAAAGCAACCTTAGATCTTGTTCTTCCCAGAAAGTTATAGAAATTAATTGAAGAGTTATAGATGTTGTGAACATAGTTCATAAGAATTGAACTCAAAGGAAGAATTGTTTTAGGTAAGGATTATGTTCATATGTAAGACAATTTTAGGTAAATCCTTACCTAAAATATGTTTCAATTTCATCAATTATGTTCATAATAATTGAACTCAAAGGACTAATTGTTTTAGGTAAGGATTATGTTCATATGTAAGACAATTCTTCCTTTTTCTCAATTGGATTATGTTCATATTTTAGGTAAGGATTTAACTCAATTGGATTTACCTAAATTTGATCAATTTTAGGTAGATCCAACTTATTGGTAAATCCTTAGGCAAACTAAGGATTTAAGTTGGATTTACCTAAAATTGAAACATATGAACATAATTCACTTCCTTTGAGTTCAATTCTTCCCACGATTCATATGAACATAATCCTTACCTAAAACAATTCTTCCTTTTTCATATGAACATATGAACATAATTCATATGAACATAATCCTTACCTAAAATTGGACAGCCACCTAAAAGCAACCTTAGATCTTGTTCTTCCCAGAAAGTTATAGAAATTAATTGAAGAGTTATAGATCTTGTGAACATAGTTCATAAGAATTGAACTCAAAGGAAGAATTGTTTTAGGTAAGGATTATGTTCATATGTAAGACAATTTTAGGTAAATCCTTACCTAAAATATGTTTCAATTTCATCAATTATGTTCATAATAATTGAACTCAAAGGACTAATTGTTTTAGGTAAGGATTATGTTCATATGTAAGACAATTCTTCCTTTTTCTCAATTGGATTATGTTCATATTTTCGGTAAGGATTTAACTCAATTGGATTTACCTAAATTTGATCAATTTTAGGTATATCCAACTTATTGGTAAATCCTTAGGCAAACTAAGGATTTAAGTTGGATTTACCTAAAATTGAAACATATGAACATAATTCACTTCCTTTGAGTTCAATTCTTCCCACGATTCATATGAACATAATCCTTACCTAAAACAATTCTTCCTTTTTCATATGAACATATGAACATAATTCATATGAACATAATCCTTACCTAAAATTGGACAGCCACCTAAAAGCAACCTTAGATCTTGTTCTTCCCAGAAAGTTATAGAAATTAACTGAAGAGTTATAGATCTTGTGAACATAGTTCATAAGAATTGAACTCAAAGGAATAATTGTTTTAGGTAAGGATTATGTTCGTATGTAAGACAATTTTAGGTAAATCCTTACCTAAAATATGTTTCAATTTGATCAATTATGTTCATAAGAATTGAACTCAAAGGAAGAATTGTTTTAGGTAAGGATTATGTTCATATGTAAGACAATTCTTCCTTTTTCTCAATTGGATTATGTTCATATTTTAGGTAAGGATTTAACTCAATTGGATTTACCTAAATTTGATCAATTTTAGGTAGATCCAACTTATTGGTAAATCCTTAGGCAAACTAAGGATTTAAGTTGGATTTACCTAAAATTGAAACATATGAACATAATTCACTCCCTTTGAGTTCAATTCTTCCCACGATTCATATGAACATAATCCTTACCTAAAACAATTCTTCCTTTTTCATATGAACATATGAACATAATTCATATGAACATAATCCTTACCTAAAATTGGACAGCCACCTAAAAGCAACCTTAGATCTTGTTCTTCCCAGAAAGTTATAGAAATTAATTGAAGAGTTATAGATCTTGTGAACATAGTTCATAAGAATTGAACTCAAAGGAAGAATTGTTTTAGGTAAGGATTATGTTCATATGTAAGACAATTTTAGGTAAATTCTTACCTAAAATATGTTTCAATTTGATCAATTATGTTCATAAGAATTGAACTCAAAGGAATAATTATTTTAGGTAAGGATTATGTTCATATGTAAGACAATTCTTCCTTTTTCTCAATTGGATTATGTTCATATTTTCGGTAAGGATTTAACTCAATTGGATTTACCTAAATTTGATCAATTTTAGGTAGATCCAACTTATTGGTAAATCCTTAGGCAAACTAAGGATTTAAGTTGGATTTACCTAAAATTGAAACATATGAACATAATTCACTTCCTTTGAGTTCAATTCTTCCCACGATTCATATGAACATAATCCTTACCTAAAACAATTCTTCCTTTTTCATATGAACATATGAACATAATTCATATGAACATAATCCTTACCTAAAATTGGACAGCCACCTAAAAGCAACCTTAGATCTTGTTCTTCCCAGAAAGTTATAGAAATTAATTGAAGAGTTATAGATCTTGTGAACATAGTTCATAAGAATTGAACTCAAAGGAAGAATTGTTTTAGGTAAGGATTATGTTCATATGTAAGACAATTTTAGGTAAATCCTTACCTAAAATATGTTTCAATTTCATCAATTATGTTCATAATAATTGAACTCAAAGGACTAATTGTTTTAGGTAAGGATTATGTTCATATGTAAGACAATTCTTCCTTTTTCTCAATTGGATTATGTTCATATTTTCGGTAAGGATTTAACTCAATTGGATTTACCTAAATTTGATCAATTTTAGGTATATCCAACTTATTGGTAAATCCTTAGGCAAACTAAGGATTTAAGTTGGATTTACCTAAAATTGAAACATATGAACATAATTCACTTCCTTTGAGTTCAATTCTTCCCACGATTCATATGAACATAATCCTTACCTAAAACAATTCTTCCTTTTTCATATGAACATATGAACATAATTCATATGAACATAATCCTTACCTAAAATTGGACAGCCACCTAAAAGCAACCTTAGATCTTGTTCTTCCCAGAAAGTTATAGAAATTAACTGAAGAGTTATAGATCTTGTGAACATAGTTCATAAGAATTGAACTCAAAGGAATAATTGTTTTAGGTAAGGATTATGTTCGTATGTAAGACAATTTTAGGTAAATCCTTACCTAAAATATGTTTCAATTTGATCAATTATGTTCATAAGAATTGAACTCAAAGGAAGAATTGTTTTAGGTAAGGATTATGTTCATATGTAAGACAATTCTTCCTTTTTCTCAATTGGATTATGTTCATATTTTAGGTAAGGATTTAACTCAATTGGATTTACCTAAATTTGATCAATTTTAGGTAGATCCAACTTATTGGTAAATCCTTAGGCAAACTAAGGATTTAAGTTGGATTTACCTAAAATTGAAACATATGAACATAATTCACTCCCTTTGAGTTCAATTCTTCCCACGATTCATATGAACATAATCCTTACCTAAAACAATTCTTCCTTTTTCATATGAACATATGAACATAATTCATATGAACATAATCCTTACCTAAAATTGGACAGCCACCTAAAAGCAACCTTAGATCTTGTTCTTCCCAGAAAGTTATAGAAATTAATTGAAGAGTTATAGATCTTGTGAACATAGTTCATAAGAATTGAACTCAAAGGAAGAATTGTTTTAGGTAAGGATTATGTTCATATGTAAGACAATTTTAGGTAAATCCTTACCTAAAATATGTTTCAATTTGATCAATTATGTTCATAAGAATTGAACTCAAAGGAATAATTATTTTAGGTAAGGATTATGTTCATATGTAAGACAATTCTTCCTTTTTCTCAATTGGATTATGTTCATATTTTCGGTAAGGATTTAACTCAATTGGATTTACCTAAATTTGATCAATTTTAGGTAGATCCAACTTATTGGTAAATCCTTAGGCAAACTAAGGATTTAAGTTGGATTTACCTAAAATTGAAACATATGAACATAATTCACTTCCTTTGAGTTCAATTCTTCCCACGATTCATATGAACATAATCCTTACCTAAAACAATTCTTCCTTTTTCATATGAACATATGAACATAATTCATATGAACATAATCCTTACCTAAAATTGGACAGCCACCTAAAAGCAACCTTAGATCTTGTTCTTCCCAGAAAGTTATAGAAATTAATTGAAGAGTTATAGATCTTGCGAACATAGTTCATAAGAATTGAACTCAAAGGAAGAATTGTTTTAGGTAAGGATTATGTTCATATGTAAGACAATTTTAGGTAAATCCTTACCTAAAATATGTTTCAATTTGATCAATTATGTTCATAAGAATTGAACTCAAAGGAAGAATTGTTTTAGGTAAGGATTATGTTCATATGTAAGACAATTCTTCCTTTTTCTCAATTGGATTATGTTCATATTTTCGGTAAGGATTTAACTCAATTGGATTTACCTAAATTTGATCAATTTTAGGTATATCCAACTTATTGGTAAATCCTTAGGCAAACTAAGGATTTAAGTTGGATTTACCTAAAATTGAAACATATGAACATAATTCACTTCCTTTGAGTTCAATTCTTCCCACGATTCATATGAACATAATCCTTACCTAAAACAATTTTTCCTTTTTCATATGAACATATGAACATAATTCATATGAACATAATCCTTACCTAAAATTGGACAGCCACCTAAAAGCAACCTTAGATCTTGTTCTTCCCAGAAAGTTATAGAAATTAATTGAAGAGTTATAGATCTTGTGAACATAGTTCATAAGAATTGAACTCAAAGGAAGAATTGTTTTAGGTAAGGATTATGTTCATATGTAAGACAATTCTTCCTTTTTCTCAATTGGATTATGTTCATATTTTCGGTAAGGATTTAACTCAATTGGATTTACCTAAATTTGATCAATTTTAGGTAGATCCAACTTATTGGTAAATCCTTAGACAAACTAAGGATTTAAGTTGGAGTTACCTAAAATTGAAACATATGAACATAATTCACTTCCTTTGAGTTCAATTCTTCCCACGATTCATATGAACATAATCCTTACCTAAAACAATTCTTCCTTTTTCATATGAACATATGAACATAATTCATATGAACATAATCCTTACCTAAAATTGGACAGCCACCTAAAAGCAACCTTAGATCTTGTTCTTCCCAGAAAGTTATAGAAATTAATTGAAGAGTTATAGATCTTGTGAACATAGTTCATAAGAATTGAACTCAAAGGAAGAATTGTTTTAGGTAAGGATTATGTTCATATGTAAGACAATTTTAGGTAAATCCTTACCTAAAATATGTTTCAATTTGATCAATTATGTTCATAAGAATTGAACTCAAAGGAAGAATTGTTTTAGGTAAGGATTATGTTCATATGTAAGACAATTCTTCCTTTTTCTCAATTGGATTATGTTCATATTTTCGGTAAGGATTTAACTCAATTGGATTTACCTAAATTTGATCAATTTTAGGTATATCCAACTTATTGGTAAATCCTTAGGCAAACTAAGGATTTAAGTTGGATTTACCTAAAATTGAAACATATGAACATAATTCACTTCCTTTGAGTTCAATTCTTCCCACGATTCATATGAACATAATCCTTACCTAAAACAATTCTTCCTTTTTCATATGAACATATGAACATAATTCATATGAACATAATCCTTACCTAAAATTGGACAGCCACCTAAAAGCAACCTTAGATCTTGTTCTTCCCAGAAAGTTATAGAAATTAATTGAAGAGTTATAGATCTTGTGAACATAGTTCATAAGAATTGAACTCAAAGGAAGAATTGTTTTAGGTAAGGATTATGTTCATATGTAAGACAATTCTTCCTTTTTCTCAATTGGATTATGTTCATATTTTCGGTAAGGATTTAACTCAATTGGATTTACCTAAATTTGATCAATTTTAGGTAGATCCAACTTATTGGTAAATCCTTAGGCAAACTAAGGATTTAAGTTGGAGTTACCTAAAATTGAAACATATGAACATAATTCACTTCCTTTGAGTTCAATTCTTCCCACGATTCATATGAACATAATCCTTACCTAAAACAATTCTTCCTTTTTCATATGAACATATGAACATAATTCATATGAACATAATCCTTACCTAAAATTGGACAGCCACCTAAAAGCAACCTTAGATCTTGTTCTTCCCAGAAAGTTATAGAAATTAATTGAAGAGTTATAGATCTTGTGAACATAGTTCATAAGAATTGAACTCAAAGGAAGAATTGTTTTAGGTAAGGATTATGTTCATATGTAAGACAATTTTAGGTAAATCCTTACCTAAAATATGTTTCAATTTGATCAATTATGTTCATAAGAATTGAACTCAAAGGAATAATTGTTTTAGGTAAGGATTATGTTCATATGTAAGACAATTCTTCCTTTTTTTCAATTGGATTATGTTCATATTTTCGGTAAGGATTTAACTCAATTGGATTTACCTAAATTTGATCAATTTTAGGTATATCCAACTTATTGGTAAATCCTTAGGCAAACTAAGGATTTAAGTTGGATTTACCTAAAATTGAAACATATGAACATAATTCACTTCCTTTGAGTTCAATTCTTCCCACGATTCATATGAACATAATCCTTACCTAAAACAATTTTTCCTTTTTCATATGAACATATGAACATAATTCATATGAACATAATCCTTACCTAAAATTGGACAGCCACCTAAAAGCAACCTTAGATCTTGTTCTTCCCAGAAAGTTATAGAAATTAATTGAAGAGTTATAGATCTTGTGAACATAGTTCATAAGAATTGAACTCAAAGGAAGAATTGTTTTAGGTAAGGATTATGTTCATATGTAAGACAATTCTTCCTTTTTCTCAATTGGATTATGTTCATATTTTCGGTAAGGATTTAACTCAATTGGATTTACCTAAATTTGATCAATTTTAGGTAGATCCAACTTATTGGTAAATCCTTAGGCAAACTAAGGATTTAAGTTGGAGTTACCTAAAATTGAAACATATGAACATAATTCACTTCCTTTGAGTTCAATTCTTCCCACGATTCATATGAACATAATCCTTACCTAAAACAATTCTTCCTTTTTCATATGAACATATGAACATAATTCATATGAACATAATCCTTACCTAAAATTGGACAGCCACCTAAAAGCAACCTTAGATCTTGTTCTTCCCAGAAAGTTATAGAAATTAATTGAAGAGTTATAGATCTTGTGAACATAGTTCATAAGAATTGAACTCAAAGGAAGAATTGTTTTAGGTAAGGATTATGTTCATATGTAAGACAATTTTAGGTAAATCCTTACCTAAAATATGTTTCAATTTGATCAATTATGTTCATAAGAATTGAACTCAAAGGAATAATTGTTTTAGGTAAGGATTATGTTCATATGTAAGACAATTCTTCCTTTTTCTCAATTGGATTATGTTCATATTTTCGGTAAGGATTTAACTCAATTGGATTTACCTAAATTTGATCAATTTTAGGTATATCCAACTTATTGGTAAATCCTTAGGCAAACTAAGGATTTAAGTTGGATTTACCTAAAATTGAAACATATGAACATAATTCACTTCCTTTGAGTTCAATTCTTCCCACGATTCATATGAACATAATCCTTACCTAAAACAATTCTTCCTTTTTCATATGAACATATGAACATAATTCATATGAACACAATCCTTACCTAAAATTGGACAGCCACCTAAAAGCAACCTTAGATCTTGTTCTTCCCAGAAAGTTATAGAAATTAATTGAAGAGTTATAGATCTTGTGAACATAGTTCATAAGAATTGAACTCAAAGGAAGAATTGTTTTAGGTAAGGATTATGTTCATATGTAAGACAATTCTTCCTTTTTCTCAATTGGATTATGTTCATATTTTCGGTAAGGATTTAACTCAATTGGATTTACCTAAATTTGATCAATTTTAGGTAGATCCAACTTATTGGTAAATCTTTAGGCAAACTAAGGATTTAAGTTGGATTTACCTAAAATTGAAACATATGAACATAATTCACTTCCTTTGAGTTCAATTCTTCCCACGATTCATATGAACATAATCCTTACCTAAAACAATTCTTCCTTTTTCATATGAACATATGAACATAATTCATATGAACATAATCCTTACCTAAAATTGGACAGCCACCTAAAAGCAACCTTAGATCTTGTTCTTCCCAGAAAGTTATAGAAATTAATTGAAGAGTTATAGATCTTTTGAACATAGTTCATAAGAATTGAACTCAAAGGAAGAATTGTTTTAGGTAAGGATTATGTTCATATGTAAGACAATTTTAGGTAAATCCTTACCTAAAATATGTTTCAATTTGATCAATTATATTCATAAGAATTGAACTCAAAGGAATAATTGTTTTAGGTAAGGATTATGTTCATATGTAAGACAATTCTTCCTTTTTCTCAATTGGATTATGTTCATATTTTCGGTAAGGATTTAACTCAATTGGATTTACCTAAATTTGATCAATTTTAGGTAGATCCAACTTATTGGTAAATTCTTAGGCAAACTAAGGATTTAAGTTGGATTTACCTAAAATTGAAACATATGAACATAATTCACTTCCTTTGAGTTCAATTCTTCCCACGATTCATATGAACATAATCCTTACCTAAAACAATTCTTCCTTTTTCATATGAACATATGAACATAATTCATATGAACATAATCCTTACCTAAAATTGGACAGCCACCTAAAAGCAACCTTAGATCTTGTTCTTCCCAGAAAGTTATAGAAATTAATTGAAGAGTTATAGATCTTGTGAACATAGTTCATAAGAATTGAACTCAAAGGAAGAATTGTTTTAGGTAAGGATTATGTTCCAATTTAGTGTTCCAATTTCTCAAGACATAAATTTAGTTTTGCAAAAATTAAAAGAAGACATTTTAGTGTTCCAATTTCTCAAGAGATAAATTTGGATGCTGGAAATAGACTTACAGTGCCACGTCAAATTCCATGTGGAATGTTCTCAATTTCATCAAATCACTTCGAACAAAACCTTGCACACAGTCCCATTAGAGTTATCCTGAACTGGTAGTATAAGATGAGCAACAAAATTATTTTTAATGAGTACATGTAGTAATAATAACACCAATAACAGAAAAATAGATGGAGTTAGGATATGAATATGGAAACAAAACAAAACATAATATAAACTAACCTTTCAAGTGGATTAGTGCGTCAACATCATCTTGATCTTTTGCAAACATAACAAAGTTGTCCAAACTTGACATCTCGATCCTTATCTTACGAAACAAAAGCTTATAATAAAATAATTCAAAACAGAGAAAAAGGCTAACATAACTAAGGAAAACGCATGACTTTAAAGGAACTTGTTGCAACCATTGTTCATTTAAATAGGAGTAATGTTTCATTGACCCCGCATTTAAGTAATTTCACTTACCACTCTCTCTTCCATCTCCTCTCTTCTCACTCTTAACAGCCACTATGCTGCAACTGGATCACGTGGAGAAGGATTATAACCCAGGAAAAGAATAAACACATCTATGCTATCGCTGCAGTAATGTAACACCAGAAACTCTATCGTACAATTAACAGTCTTGAAAATCATCAATTTACTCACACGCTAATAGCGATTAATGCTACCAAGTAATAAAAGAATAGTGATGCACGCTAACAGTGTGTTTACTCACACGCTAATAGCGATGAATGCTACCAAGTAATAAAAGAATAGTGATGCACGCTAACAGTGTGAAAGAATAGTGATGCACGCTAACAGTGTGTTATGTATGAACTGTTTTAAAATAAAATAGTTGCATATTAATGAAGTATAGTTGCTCACAAATGATTCATGATCTAAACAAAAAAGAATGTCCTCAATTTCATATCAAAATATCAAATGAAAAAGCCTCAAAAGTCTAGTGTTCATATCAAGAAAGAATAGTCTTCCAATTTCTCAAGACATAAATTTGGATGCTGGAAATAGACTTACAGTGCCACGTCAAATTCCATGTGGAATGTTCTCAATTTCATCAGATCATTTCGAACAAAACCTTGCACACAGTCCCATTAGAGTTATCCTGAACTGGTAGTATAAGATGAGCAACAAAATTATTTTTAATGAGTACATGCAGTAATAATAACACCAATAACAGAAAAATAGATGGAGTTAGGATATGAATATGGAAACAAAACAAAACATAATATAAACTATACTATTTAAAATTCTGTTTGAAATATTCAAGTTACGTTTTTTACGATATACTATATCCCAATGCTACTACAAAGACAATTAAGATGCGAAAGTTAATATTATGGTAAAGTAAAAACAATAATGAACCAACCTTTTAAGCTAAGTAAATCAGATGCAACCTTCCAATTGTTTCTTGCCATGATGAAAGAATTCATTTGCGACATTTCAAACCTTGCAGAACGCTATCTATTACCTTCAATCAAAGCTGCAAATTAGGAACAATGAAACAAAGCAACAATTAAAATTTCAATCAAATTTTCATAATATATTAATTTTTTTCAAAAACTCAAAAGGAATAAATAATACAAAATTGATTCTTACCGTTTGCCCAAAGAGAATACATATCAGGTTGGAGTTCTTGTCAAGGATTGAAGTAGAGGCAAAGGGGGTGAAAACAATGGCAGGTTAGTTTATTAAATTGCATAAGGCGCAATCTCATCCCCTCGCAGATACTCTCTTTCACTTCGGTCAAACAACACCTAAACAAACAATCAAACTACGAAATCAACATTTATATGAGAGAACTTTCCAATGTCAAAACCAAATAAAATTAACAGTTGAATTAAGATCAATTTCACAGTGAATAATCATATATCATTACAACTCTATAATTGTTTCTTAAAAAATTCAACAAAATCAAATAAAAACTAAAACTGAGAAGGGGGTGTTGGTTTATGACATACTGTTAAGGATATAACCATTTTTTCTGAGCTTATCCCAACACCTGCAAAATTAGAATTAAAAATTAGAAATGGTTAAAGAAAGAACAAAACAAACGTGTCACAATTACCAATTCGAGAAAGTAGGTATAAATGTTAAACCAGTAGGTGACACCGTTGAAGAGGCATTCGATTTCGCATCGGAGAGGAGATAGTGGGAAGGGTAAACTTGATTTTTGATTCACAACGGGAGGTACTTATCAAAATGAATAGCATATCACTACCGCAACCAAGACAAACATAAAAACCCCAATCTGAGATTATCAAACAACAATGACAATATCAAATTCCAAAAATCAACTTCTGGGTCGGCCAAATTTAGGGTGAGCGGAAGAGAGGGAATAGAAAACCCTAGAAAATCAATTGTAGAGGCTAAAATCGCAAAATACGTAGGAAACACAAATTGAGATTGATACCTGTGGTTTGGTGAGAGCGGAGATAGATCTGAAGACGACGATGCGGCGGTGAATGAGAATGTGAGAGTGTGAGATAGGTAGCTAGGGTTCTGATAATTGGGCTACGAACAATACATTCCGACCGGTTTTTCGCTGCTTCAAAATGTTTTCCTAACTTTCTATACAAATATTCAAACCAATAAGGAACATAACATCAAATTAAGAATCTAACATCAAGAACAAAAACAACAAAACAATTTCATCTTAAAAACATAAAAACACAAACTTTCTTTTTTAGTACCCAAAATCAAAGAGACCGATCAAAAAACAACCTAATTAAAAACCAACCAATTAATCAAAAACATGAAAGAAAAAGGAACATACCCAAAACCCATTTCAAAATAGAAGATTTTCTATGCTTAGAACCCATCATCAAATCAGCCTTAGCTTCCTCAAGCAACCGTTTCTTCTCTTCAAAAATCAAATTAATCAATTTACCTGAGAAATTTGATCCTTATAACGTTTAATATCAGAAGCCCAACGTTGATTCTGCAATTTTAAGCGATCTTGTAGAAAGTTCTGTTGATCGGCGAATGATTGAAGTAGCTTTTCCTGATTCTTCATCATCTGAACCAAAGTGCTGAATATTTTTTTCCCAATTTCCACGCTCTACAGATTCTACGGCATTTGAAGGTTTCAGTTTCTTCGATTTACGCATCGCGTGGTGCAGAATAGGAGAACAAAATAGGGCTAATTTGTTTCAGGTGAAGGTTTCGGATGAATAGGAGGCGGTGAAGGAGGCAGTTTTGGATGGGGGAGAGGGTTGGCGATGGTGATGATGATAAGAGGAAGAAGAAGATGATAAAAGTTAACCCGTGCTTTTTTTTTCTCTTCTTTTGTTACGGCTGTTTCATAATTTAGGTTTTGGTTAGGGTAAAACAGTCATTATAAACATTAGGGCTTCTGAAAAATTAGGGCAAAAAAGTTTGCTTGGGGCAACTTTTATATATAGATATATAGATTGATTCGCTAGTGCTGTGCTCTTTCAAACTCAAAAATGGATACGTATGTTTGTCCCTTCAAATCTACTTCTCTATTAATTTATTTTCTTTTATTCGTATGTGTTCCCTTAATTTCAGCTGCTAACAGTTTTCACCTTTTGGAACAGTTCTATGATACCCTTTGTTTGGCCCTTTATCAATGATATTTTCTCGAGTGTAATTTCCTTGATTAATGAGGTAACACCACACAAATTATATTCCCCTTTCTGTTTATACTTTGCTAGTTCAAGTGGATATCATAACTTATGATTTGATTTTTAAAATTTTTTTAGATATGCTTTTCAAATTATTGTGTTGGAGCGTGAATTAGAATTGTTTGTATATTGAGGTCCTTGTAGAAGAAATATAACAAATGTAAACGAAAACTTGTTGCTTCTATAAATGTTCGTGATTGTGGTCTAATGAATAAAGCTTCTATAAATTAAAGCAACATTGGTAGAAGTAGAACACATTTGCATGGGAAATTTATAAAAGTTATCTGCCTTTTGTTTTTTATTTATTGTAGAATGTGGCCCTTCTGGAAATGATCCATCTAAATTACAAAATAAAGATGATTAAAAGAATCAATCTTGTCCGTGTGAGAGGCTGAGGCCAAGAACTGGGAAGATTGCCACAACAACAATTCTAATGCAAAACGAGAAAAGAGGTAACAATTCTAGGACTTCAATGTGTTTCGCATAGGACAAGATAGACACATGTGCTATTGTGTATAATTAAATTGTTTATCCAAACATGGTCTTGATGCCTAGTAACATGTCCTTTCAGGATACTCTAATAGAGAATCAGCTAAACGCTCGAGAAATAGAAAGCAAGCTCAATTTACTGAGCTTGAATCAGCCTTTGGGGCATATGTTACGTTAAAATGGTCAAGTATAAAATTCTTCGGGCTATAAATCATTTGGATATGAATGCTAACTTCGATGGATTTGCATTTGCTTTGATTAAGAGTCATGTTTGGGTTATGAACGTGGTTCCTGTCCAGCTAAGGTTGATACACTTGGAGCAATATATGAAAGGGGGCTGATTTGAAGATATCTTGATTGGTTAGCACAATTACTATTAAAAATGGTTTTGATTGAACCATTTATCACATATTAAACAATATTCAATGTTATATTTCCATTGTGATTTCCTTGATTAATTAGTTAAGGCCTTGTCTTATTTATTGTTCACAATTGTGATTTGATTAATTTTGTGTTCATAAAATTGTTCCTTGATTATTTTTGTTTCACTGTTTTTTAAGTGTTCTGCCTTGCAAAGACAATGTGTCCTTTATTAACCATTCATCAATCCTCTTCAAACAATGTTGCCTTGCAAAGGGATAACTTGATTATAGAGTTAACACATTAAATTGGTCATTGTTAGCTTGAATTCGGTAGACAAAGTTATAACTTATCAATAGACAATTAAACCATTATATGTGCTTCTCTAGTTGAATATCATTTATGATGAAAAACCATAAATTAAATAACTTATAAGGTTTCAGACAAAGTTATTACATGAACTAGACACACTACAGTCTCAAGTTCAGGCTGTATGAAAGGAATGGCTAGATCTGTTCTACACCAATTCATAGCAATAATGCTCAAACAATTTGGGCCCTTATAAGTTAATGTGTTAGATCTTTTTCTGCCCTTCATCACTGATATCCACTTCCACTGTTGCCATCTCTTTGGGCCCGGACTCTCTAAGGTAGCACCGTCACTGGACTCGTTCACCATCCTAGACGGATGACGGTGCCTTCCTACTTTCTTAATACTTGGATCATTCAACATCATTCAACCGTCTTGAAGAAGACTTTATCATCCCACATGCTGCTCGATGACATCCACTTGCTAGATGATGTCAACAGTGGGAGACGAGGGAATCCCTTCCCATGGTGATCCTTAAAAGGCGCAACTTATTGAGGTTGTCCATATCATTTGCAAAAGACAAATATAATTTCATCAAAAATCAAATAAAGAGATAAGTCAAGGCAAAATCCAAAAAAATAACAAAGAACCCTCCTCACCAAAAATAAACTTTCTCTCCTCCTTAGTTGGACCGGTAATCAAGACCATTAAGGTATCAATGAAACGATCCTTGGCCTGATACAGTGTTAACTATTTCTAAAAGCCGTCAACAAAGGCATCTAACTTGCTCTTTGACCTCCTATCCTATCAACACACTCTCTTTAAATGTGTAACCATTGGGAAGGACAGAGAAATATTCCTGCAACTAGTATTTCGTGAACCGACTTGTCCAAGAGACTAGATCCGCGTCTTCAAACAACTCGCAAGGAAGGGTATAGACTACAACATAAACCTCTGACATCACGGGTCTCACCACAAAGTACCTAGATTTGAAGGAGGTTGAAAATAGTCTACAAACACCTATAAGTTATTCTCATGACAATTTAGAGAGACCGACATTTGAGGTCTCACCATATATAGTTGATGCACTCTTTAAAGTTGACTTCTTACCCATATCAGGATTGGCAGCCGACTTATGTCGTTCACAAAAAATTGAAGTACAAGGCAAGGGTAGGAACTTCATTCTCACACTCACACCTAAAATGTAACCCCTTCATCATAACCCAACTACTCGAAGGATGCAACTAGGAAGGGGCTACCTCAGATGGTTCATCACCTCCATCTTAAAACTGGTAAATGGGACATTTACTTGCATGATCTCCTTAAATAGAATCTCATGCATGGGGAAAGCTCAATCCCCTAATCGGGTGCTAATTCGATTAGTGTCACTAAGTAATAAAATTTCCCAAACATTAGGTGGGATCCACACATCCTTGAAGGCATACTTAAGCTTATGAGCAAAATCGCAGACAGAGTCAGTCTTCAAAATGTTTGTGACAATCCAACTAGAATTTTTTTACGGGAGAGGAGGTCTCAAATTCGTCACTACTTCAAGGTCCTTGTAAGCTTCGTTGGGTAAAACAAAGGAAGAAAAATAAGTATTGAATCTACATGATTCCTTGATCCACCATATAATTTCCCTCTTACTAAAAGACCCCTAAAATTGTATCTATAAACTCCTCTTTGCTTCCAGATACCGAGGATAAATATCGATATTAGTAAGCACTATAGACAGGGAAGTCCTCTCAATTTCCTCGAAAGTTAACCCCTTGGCCACTTCACGAAGGCTAATCAGAGGAATCCACTCCCGACATAGGGGTTTTATGGGTTCGACTACAATGAAGCAACCTAACTTTCCTACCTCATAGCAACAAAAGAAATACAATCAACAAAGGGAATATAACGGAAAGGCACCTCTTTGGTAAAATCAATATATTTGCTCTTAATGCCTTTTATATATTGTTAATGTATGAACTAATCTCAAATATCAACTAAATACTAGCCCTAACCGTTGAATTCGATCTGAAATATTTATTTCAGATCGAATTCAACAGTTAGGGCTAGTATTTAGTTGATATTTGAGATCAGTTCATACATTAACAATATAAATAAAACTTTTTACCGCCATATTTCATTTCATTGCCACCATCGTGTAGTAAAAAACCATAACTTCAAGAACTTTTCAACTAAATGACACCAATTGAAAAAACCATAACTTCAAGAACTTTTTACCGCCATATTTCTTAGCCGTAGAAAAAAATAATTACTCGGTGCAAGCTCAAAAACTAAATGACACCAATTGAAATATTCTAATATAAGGTATTATACGAATTAAGATGAAATTACTTTT
The DNA here is from genome assembly GCF_051527215.1 of Medicago sativa. Lineage (NCBI taxonomy): Eukaryota > Viridiplantae > Streptophyta > Magnoliopsida > Fabales > Fabaceae > Medicago > Medicago sativa. The sequence goes on along the minus strand of NC_140755.1, from coordinate 29,017,977 downwards.
CAACTTAACAATTGAAGATATTAATATAGGTGGTGGGTTTGCAGAAAAGTTGTGATATATCTGTATTGCAGCCCTTGGCGATCTCTCCAACATATACGAGATAGGGGACATTATAAATAAAACTTTTTATTGCCATATTTCATTTCATTGCCACCATCTTGTAGTACAAAATAATAACTTCAAGAATTATGAAATTAGGAAGGAAAAAAAACAATTATTCGGTGCAACCACAAAAACTAAATTGCAGCAAGTAAAATATTTTAAGATAAGCTATAGTATACAATTCTTTTGCTAGCTCAAGTGCTCATTCATCTCAATATTATGTTTCATATCGGTACACAAAAACCTTTGCGACACCTAATATTCACACCAGCTCTTCGCATACAATCTTTATCTGTTATACAAGGGTTAGGAAAATGTGAATAAAAAGAATTAGATATTGGTATGAGAAAAAACATGGAAAGAAATAGAATTAAAAGATAAACAAACTTCAGAGTTTCATCCATATTTTTCTCTCTTTGCATATAAAAAATAGCATATGACTTGATCTCTTTATAGTTTATAAATTCCATGGTCTTATAAAATTTAATCTTTATATAATACAAAAACATACATCTATAAACAATAGTACACGTGGCGTCTTCATATTCTCCATCTCATTTAACGTTTTTTCATCAACCAATCAAAATGAATTTTTACTCATTCATTTTCTATTAGCCAATCAAAATGAATCATATGACTCATTTATTTTTCATCAACCAATCAAAGTTGATTATGACATATTCTTTCCTATATATAGACAATTTGATTTTCATTATTTTCATCTACCTCTTTCTTCCATAAAAAAAATAATTGTTTTTAACCCCATTCTCTTTTATTTTATTTATTTATTTATTTCTTATTTTTTATTGTTTTATTTTTTAATTTATTTAACATTTCTTATTCTTATGTTACTTTATATTGTGATTTTTTATGCTGTTGTTTTCTTATTCATATTCTCTCTTTTTTTTTTTTTTGTGTTTATAAGTTTTTTGTTTTTAACCGGATCTTTAGTTTGGACATGGAAGTCAATCAAGAGAAAAGAAGAAATGCATCACATATCAATCAAAAAATATATCGAGGATTTCTATAACCCTTTTGTTTTATTTTAATCTCTCGATACTCGCAACCTTTTCGATCTATTTATTTTTCTTTGTTTAACTTTTCTTATATTTCTTATGTTTTTATTTTACTTTTGATAATTTGCTCTTTTATATTTTACTTTGGTGATTATATTTGATTTTTCTCTATTCTTCCTACTTTATACTTGAGATGGAAACCAGATAGACACGAAGAAATGCATCTCATTTTCACAAAAAAGGTTGAATTGATAACTTTGGAGTGACATCTTCCAAATGATCTTTTTTTGAGAGGAAAATGATACTTCTCTGTATATGTCAAAAAAAGAAAATTGTTTTTATGGCATCTTTAATTTATTTTTTTGGGTAAAAAAATCATTTTTCTTTAACTAAAAGGGAGCAAGGTGCTATCCTAACATTTTAAGTGCATTTTAAAAAATAATAAACACAGTAATCATTTATGTTTTATTTCTTTATCCAAATTAAATATATAAATGAATTCATACAATTATTAAAATTAATATCCTAATTAAAGATTATTAAATTATTATGTTTTTTTAGAGAAAAATATTAATTGTTTTATTCAAATCCATATTTTTATATTCAATGCATTCATTCTATTATTAAAACTAATAATCACAAATGCTTTAAAACCGACTCCATATTTAACTCTTTCCATAATCTTCGCTTCATCCATCATTTCTACAAAAAAACCATTCTTTCACAACACTTCTACAAACTTAAAAAATTAAATTGATTGATTTTGAAATTGTAATCTCTATTATAAACAAATGCCTTAATTTTTTTTGAAAAGTACACGTGTCATCTTCTAATTCTAAGGAGCATTAATGGTTTCACCATGTCATAAAAATGTACACATATTAAGCAAGACAATCCTTATTTATTTTATTTCTTCAATTGTTGTTTCTTGATTTGGGTGGTGTTGCAAGTTTATATTTTTAAAAAAAAAACTATACGTGATGGAAAGTTTATATTTTTAATTTATCATAACTATTCTTTCTTTCCTCAATAATTTTACATATTATGTTAACCAGTTTGATTTTATTACATCGTCGCCTTTTATTAGTTAAACCAATTATAATATCACATGTGTCATTTCATTTTTATATAATACAAATGTCTTCTTCAAAATCTAAAGTATGTTTATTTGCTAAACAACATTACCATATCTGATATAAGAAAATGTTTTTTTTGGTGGTGATATAAGAAAATTTTAATTGTGCATAAAAAACATTGATAAGTAAAACGTTTTTGTTTATATATTAGGAAATGTTTAATTGGGCATAAAAGTCAATGATTAAGTTCACACACATATGCATGTAGCAAAAAACGTGCGAGATGAGTATGGATCTATACATTAATCAGGTATGCTTTTTTTCTTCATTTTACACATATGAAATAAATCAATGCCACAAATTTTGGATCTATACATAGTGGTGAGGCGATTGATTTTTTTTTCCCTATAAATAACTATTATACTTATATCATTTCCACATTCAATCAAAGAATTCTAATTCTGTCAAAATTTTCAGTTTTTCATGTTTTCAACTAATTTCTGTTTTTTCATATTTTTTTCAGGTCAAGAAATTGTTCTTATTTTTTTAATGACACCAAAACCAAAATCTGATTTAATTTTTTAGACTAATCCTATGAGAGAATCTTGGAGTATGATTGTTTGTATTGTTTGAATTTGGTTTTTTCTTGATGTATTAAATTGTAAGCTTCCATCATCACTAGACATGGTGATGATGGATGCATCTGTATGTATTTTGTAATAATTTTTTATTATGTTTTTTATTATTTTAGTTTTTTTTTGACAAATTATCAATAATATATATATATATATATATATATATATATATATATATATATATATAGTTTTTAATCTTTTAGATTGGTAAGTATGCATAAATTTTAAAACATTAAGTTTGATTTGTATATTTTGGCATTATGGGTTGATTAATCATTTTTTGAATTTTCATTTTCATATATTAATGATTGAAATCTATAGATATTTTCTATATAATTTGATAGGTTTCTAATGCGATGAATTATAATTTCAAGTTTATTATATTATTATTTATGTATGTAAACATCTCTTATATAAAATGATGAATAATGAAAATTGGAAATCACGACTCTAAATGTCAAGTTACTTTATTTATTATATATCATATCTTTTTAGCAAAAGCCCCCAACGCCAAGCTAATATCTTGACCGTAAATTTGTTTTCTCTTTATACCCATTCCTTCACATCTCTCCCTTAAGGCTTCTTATTTTGAATACTTCTTGCAAATATATAAAAAAAAATTGAATAGCTCATGATCAATATGGTTAGTGAATAGGCATGCCCATGTTGAAGAATTTAGGTTTTGTAAAGCTAGAAAAGAGAAGGACGACGCGATCACATGCTTCACTTTACTTTTTTTTTTTTTATCACATGGAATACATTATGAGTCATTTGATGCGATAGATTTGATTGTTAGAGTTTGGCGTAAGCCTTCTGACTTATACCATATGTTAATGAATCATGACTCATAAATAATTATTTTCTTTGTACTGGTAATACATAAATGAGAAATAAGTTGTTTTCTAATATATCTTACTTTGATAATTAGTAATTTTTTGGTATCAACTCTCCGGTTATTAGAGGAAAGTATAGTATGACCAACAATTGTTTCACCCATTGATTTAACTTTTTATTTGAGCAAGAACATTTGATTTAGCTCCAAAAAAAATACATTGTAGTTTATTATAACGTAACTTACGGTATTCAAATTTACAGTACAATTTTGTCAAAAAACATATAATTTACAGTACAATTGTCTTTTTTTTTTTTTTTTTGCTAAGCAAGGAGTAATGGCAGACATCGGGAGGAAATACCGACATACCAACTAGGTTGGCATCTGGGAAACCTCCGTCCTATGCCGCCAAACTCTAAAATTTTATTAAAAAAAAAGGAAAAATATATACAAGAAGAGGGGGGGACTAGGCTAAAACCCTCATAAAGACAAACAAAAAATGCTGAAATAAACTACTACAGACTAAGAAAATCTGTAGTTAAACAAACCAACTCCATCACGACGAAATCCATATGCAACTGACAATCAGCCGGAAGAGTTTCTAACCAAAAAGAACTTTATTTATGGAGAGTTAGAAAATGATATGCTCTAATGAGATCGACTTCGTCATTTTAGCATATTCTTCAAATATGTTTCCAATTTGGGTTTTCTGCTTTACAGTTATTCAATTAGTATTAAAAACATTTTTAATTATATTCATTTTAGAATGATTTCGAAATCAAAATTTTAAAACATTTAATGATTTTGATATCCTCATAGAATAAATACTATTTATGTATTTATTATATATTAAGACTGCTACAAACACTTCTGATATTATTTCTCTATTTATTCTCAAATCGGTAGCACCTATCATCTGATCATGAACAATATGGGTTAATTCTACTTACACAGTTACACCAAATCGATTGAGATCAAAAAAATAATTATAATGATGCATACTATTAGTATATGTATCAAATTGATTTAAATCAGAAAAATTAAGAAGAATTGTGGAGTTGTATTTTTTTTTCCAGGCACATTTGTCTGTCAGTAAGGTTGTGTGACACATTTCTATTCATTGTCAAGTTAAAAAAAAAAATCTGATAAATAAAATGGTAAGAAAGTCAACTGCTACATTAAACAATTATAATGTGTATTCATTTTCATTGTTAATGTAATTACAACAATTTATATGCTTAACAAAATTGTGTTCTCAATTGAACTATAAATAGGTTCATCCTTCAACCATTTTCCATCACATCTTTCTTCCGTCTTTTTTTTTCTTCAGAAAAAAGCTTTGAAAACTTTTTTTTTAACTTGGTTGTTTATTTTCGTTTTTAAAATGGTTGTTAATTCCAAAAACATCTTATCTCTGATGTTACCGTAAATTTCCACAATTTGGTGTTGACAGTGAGAGTTTTGAGAATGAGCCTTGTGCTGGAGTTCTAGAACTCACATAAATCTCAGTCACTCAAATTGGTTTTGCTGGTTTTGCAGGATTTTGAGGTTGATCAATATATTATGTCTTTATTTTTTGTGTTTTTATTTTATATTCTTTAATGTACTACAATCTTTTCAGTTCAATGTATATATAGGGTAACAACATACATGCAACTTCTAAGAAGACCATGATTTACAGATTTTAGATTTTTGTACATCAGCAACCTTCACAAATAATAGTTTTCAATTAACCTTCCCATCATTAATTAAGTACTATATAAGACAATTATCATTTTCTCTTTATATGTATCATGATGTATTTGTCCTTCATGTAATTGACTCACGCTTTTATTACTTGCAAAAACCAGATTAATTTTGTTAATCCTTTAAAAAAATGAATTGAATGAAATGACATTAAAACAAAACAAATCCTCATTGTTTATGATGTATAATAATATTAGTATTTTTAGGGTCAGTTTGATATAAAATTGAAACTACTTGCACAAAAATGATTAAAGCACATTAAATACTAATTTTCTTTAAACATATGACCCGTAAAATTTAAACTTGAAATTATATTTTACATTCGAGTTGATCCCATGACACCTAAAATCATGACTAAATGTAATTATTTTAAAATTGTTACATGATTCAATTTTTAAAAAAATGATTATCACAGAACACATCTTATCACAATAAACTTTGAATTCGGCCTAACATTGTTCGATTTATAAGTATGCATATTAAAATACATTAATTTCTTTTTTTGAACAAACCAAAATGGAATGTATAACATTAACAAAGGTGATTCATCTCGCACAAAGAGAAACACCCAAACAATTTACAATGTCAAGTCACATGTGCCATAAACAAGAACACCGCAATGAAGAAAATTGAAGTAAAAATAAAATTACACCATAAAATACATTAATTTCTATAATAACCTTTTAAATAAATTTTAATTTGTAAATTAAAATTACATGGAATTAGTTTTTTTGGAAACGAGAATTGACTAATAGTACTTAAGCCTAACATTACAAATCTTTAAATGTGCTTATTAAGACAGCTTATCAAGGGGTGAAGATCCTCTCCATTTTAAGTTCTCTCCATTTGTTCCATTACCAAAATTTTGGTGTATAAATGTGCAATTAATGTCTTCAATTCTTGAAATGTGTGCATTTATATCATATATTTACTTCAAAACTATAGTAATTGACATTTCCATTTTATAAAGCTTTTTTTTTCCCCACTTCACGGGCTGGTATCATTTCTTTTTAATTCGCATCATTTCACTTGACAAAGATGATTTCACTTGACAAACTTTTTTTTCTTTCACTTCACGGGTTTTTAATTCGTATTATTTCACGGGCTGTCAATTATAAGATTTTTTTTTTCATTTCACTTGACAAAGATGATCTACCATGATATCTGTATTATTTCACTTCACGGGCTGGTATATTTGAAGATGAAGTTCGTTTTTAATCCGTTCTTAAGTTAGTTTTGCAATGAAACATAAGTTTTTAATTTCTTTTAACACAGGTTGTGTTCCCGTTTAAATTTATTTAGGTTGTTAAAATTAGGTGTTTATTTTAATAGATTTCTTTGCAAGTATATCACATTAGTTTTTGGATCAAAGACATTCCATTTCTAACTGTGAATAAGCATGTTTGGATAAAAAAAATTAATAAAAAAACTCATGTTTAAATAGATCCCACTTCAATTTATATTAATTAAACTAGAGATTTTCTATTGCACTCAAATATAAAAAAATATAAAAAAAAAATAAAAAATTGGCAAATAAGATCAAAAGATGTCATTAAAATAGTTAAATAGTTTAAGTAATGTTAAAAAAATAATTTAAATGAATGGAAACAATTGAATAAAAAAACCACCTCAAAAAATATGTTTATACCCTTTATAAACAAAGATACGATATACTTACATTTTGACATGTATTTTAAATATTATCAACATAAATTAAAAAATATAAACAAAAATTCAGCAAAAAATTTCTCGTGCAGGGCACGGGCTGCAAACTAGTAAATAGTTTAATTTAAAAACCCTTTCGTCAAATTAGAATCATTATTAATTAATTCTTAAGTATATCAGTGTGTTGTGTTTGTCCCTAAAACACACTTAAGAACCATTTCATATTGTAAATTAAATAATCATAAGAATTTAATATTATTTTTCCTCAAAAAAAATTGAATATTATTTATCTATCTTTTAATTGCTTTTTCATTCAAACAAAATTTCATTACTTTTTAAGCCTTCGTGATAATGACGGAAAAATATATTTTTTTTCGACCATGGTAAACCTATCAAGTATCAACGGTTATTGGATTGTAAAGAATGTATATTTAAAAAGAAAAATTATTTTTGTAAAATCATTTTATGACAACTTTCTATTTCATACTCACATTATGTTTTTACTTTCTCTCTCTATTGTTTTTATTTTCGTGTCAATACATATTTTTCTTTGTAAATTATGGTTATCCCAAAACATGTCACACAAATTGTTGTTCAGATAACACACCTCATTCAAAAATTGTCATTGCATAATTCAATTCACTTTCTCATTCACATTGATGAAAGGTCGTCTTACGTTATTGTTAGCATGTTTTTCAGTCATTCTCAGTAGCTTTTTCATCAAGAATAGAAGAGTATTAGATCAATTGCTTATTATTTCGGGACTTTTGTAATGTTTTCTATATTTGAGTCTTGTAATTCTATTGGTCCCGAAACATAGCAATTTTAGAGTGTTTTGGTGTAATATTTGATGAGTCATAAATTAGTGTTTTTTTATATATTATTTGAGTCCGTTTTATTTAGATTTTATTTTATTTTATTTCCTTTCTAGAACTATTTTACTTCAGTTGCAAGTTATTTAATTTCAGGAACAAATATTTGCAAGATTGAGTCTTGGAGCAAAAGAAAGGAGATTTGGCGCTGATTCGGGCCAAAAATATGAAGATTCTGTGAAAAATACAGGCACAGCCCGTGCCTTGAAGACACAGCTCGTGCCTCCAACAATTCAAAGCCAATAAGCCACCAGAGAGCTTGGCACGGCCCGTGCCTCCAGCCACACGGACGTGCCACCACTCCAGCCATCCTTTTGCTGCTTTTGCTTCTTCGACAAGCTGCCTATTTAGTTTACTTCTGACCTAAAGCCCGTGGTTTCTTGTGGAACATTCTATTGATGTATTTCTTGGGGCTTAAGTAGTTGTAGACTATAAATAGAGTAGCTAGCAAACAAATCCAATCATCTCTTGTTCTTGGAAATAATAAGTGACAATTGTTTTCTTTGAATAAAAGTTCAACCTTTATTTAATTTTATGTTCTTCTTCTTCTTGTCTTCTATGTCTACAATGAACATGAGTGAGTAGACTCTTCTTGTCTTGGGATTGTTGGATGAGTCTAATGACCTAATCCCTATCAAACCAAGCCTCGAACTCTAATTTTATATAAATCTATTTTCTAATCTATTTCACCATTTTTATAATTAATTAACAATTATTAAATCAATAAACTGAAAGGCGAGGGTTGGTAGTTGTTAATTCATAATCACAAATATCAAGCGAAGGATCGAAAGATGAAGTTTTGATATTGGAACAAGTTAAATTAGATAAGGATTGTGAAACATGATAATAGTCTAGCAAACCTTGAGACAATAATGTTGCATGCTACAAGGATTTCAATAGCAATCAACCATGAGAATAGGTGGTTGCTAGAGAAACACACTCACTGAGACCGAAAGGAGATGTGATAAACTAAAGAGAAACCTGTCTTTCGAAAATAGGTCCAACATAAAGTTCTAGGTTTAGGGTTTGGTTTGTGAAGGATTTGTCACCATGACGAACCAATAATCTCAAGGCTTTTTATTATTATATTCAAACTGTTGAAAATCTTATCTTTTCAACTGAAACTCTCTTCTAATCATTCATAGAAGTTGATTAAAATCATAATTCCCTGTCGAAACGATACTTTCCATGAGAAAGCCTTAGGAGAAAGTGAGAAATCTCTTGATTCATAAGTCCAAAATTCATTTTCCCCAAAGGATTGTTAAGCCTAGCTTGGAGGCACAATTTGAAAAATTTATTGACATGCTAACAAAGGAATGTAGTAATGTCTTAAAGAAATCGCCTCCAAAGCTTGGAGATCCAGGTAGTTTTTCCATCCCTTGTGTGATTGGGAGTGAAACCGTTGAGGAAGCCATGTGCAACCTAGGGGCTAGTATTAGTTTTTTACCTTTGTCCCTCTTTAAGAGGATGGGAATGGGAGAGTTGAAACCTACCGAGGTGGCCTTGAAATTAGCTGATCGTACCACCATCCACCCCGTCGAATTTATTGAGGACATCCCCGTTAAAGTAGGAGGGATATATATCCCGGCTGATTTTGTGGTAGTAGACATTGAGGAGGACCCGAAGTCCATATCTTACTAGGAAGACCTTTCCTCGCTACTGTCGGAGCTATCATAGATGTTAAGGGTGGTACGATTGTTTTTCAAGTGAGTGATGAGAAAGTAGGATTTGAAATGGAAGGTCTTAATAAGGACCCTTTTGATTATTCTTGTTGCATGATTGATGATCATAGTGTGAAAGAACGTTTGTTAGCGTCATCTACACAATATGATCTCTTTAATCCTCCTTGAAGATGTTTTGAACCGTCAAGCTCATGACTTTAAATGAGCTCTTCGTGTGAGGCAACCCATGAGTTTTATTGCTTTTATTTTGTTTGTTTTGTTTTATTTTAATTTGTTTTGCAGGTATTTGTCCAAAGATGATTAGAAAAAAGAAAAAAAATTGATGTCATGACCAGAAACACTGGCACGGCCCGTGCATGTGGTGGCACGGCCGTGCCAAGCCAAATCCACCCAAAACCATAAAAAAATCAGAAGGGTGCGCACGGCCTGTGCCTGTGGTGGAACGGCCGTGCACGATAATTTGTGCCTATAACCTCAAAAAAAAATTATTCTTCTTCCTCATTCAAACACCAAAACTTCTTTCATCTATCACTTCTTTCTCTAAAAACTCCATAACCCCCACCTTCAAACCTCCATAACTTTCTCCAAACTTCACCAAATCACATAATTTTTAAACCAAAACAACTTTAGACTTCACCCAAACCCATCACTAAAACCTCCTTTCCCACACAAAACCTTACCAAAACCTAACCTTCACCAAAACCAACCCAAGTCAAATTAGGTCAATGGCTTCAAAAAGGAAAGGAAAGGAGATTGAAAGGTTAGAAAGTGGTGCATGGAGGAAGAAAGGAATCACGGCATATCATTCAAAGATGATGAACAACACGATAGGTATAAATCTCTTATCTCTAGACCTCTGCTTGTAGGTATCCTGATATTGGTACCATGAACACACTAGGAATTAGAGACTATGTGATTAGGCTGCTGAATAACCTAGGTTTGGTCGAGATGTTGAGGCCTATGTGGGGGTTTGAAAACTTCACTTATGAGTTCTTGAGCTCTCTTTCCTTTATTAAGGATAAGTCGAAGATGGACAACTGATGGCGTATCTCGCAAGTGTACGAAATCGTTCAAGTAGTAAATAAAACGGTAAGACCGAGTGTCGAACTCGAGGATCGCGTTATACAGTTGAATTGTATTTATGACTTAATTGAACAAAAGGTTAAGTTGTTTGTTTTATCGCAATATTGGAAATAACGGAAATTAAAGTGATGAAGATTAATGAGAGAAAGATGTCAGGGATGAGTTTCGCTAGATGACCATGAAAAGCTAATAACCTAGTTTTAACTATTGAATCGACGCGTATGATTGTTATCGAATCATCTAATTTATTCTTGCCCTAATTCCTTAGTGACAAAAACTTTAAACCTAAAATAAAAACCTAATTCCTTAGTGAATTTGAATATTAGGGTTAAGCATTACGAACAAGAATTCTTTTAATGATTCCAAGGGTTTGTATCTATTCCTAGATTACAAAGGCAAGGATCTCTTATTTCAAAGCGTTTATCAATTCCACTTCCGTTTCACAAAATAAACCGTAAATCAATTTAAAGGTGATCAATCAATAAAAAGCATTAAGAACGGAAATAAGAGAAACAATCATATGAATTTCAATCAATAATATTAAACTAGGTCATAACAATGATGTTCATCTAGGTCTACTCATCCCCAACAAAGGAGGGTTTAGTTACACATAATTGAGCAATAAACAAAAGAAGAAGAATTACAAGATGAATTCATGAATAAACCTTGTTAAAACTCCTTCAATGGTGTTCCAAGACGCTCCAGATCGCTCTCCTATGTGTTTCTAGGTCTTTTGATCTCCAAAAATCGTATATCCTCAAGTCTGAGACTGAGTTCCTTTAAATAGACACAGTCAAAATCGGTTACCGATGGCATCCAATCGGTAACCGATCCACAATTAAGGCCCAGGAAAATGCGATCCAAAATACAGGATCGGTGGCCGATGCTCAAGGATCGGTGGCCAAAATATCCAGTGACGAGGGCGTGAAAATCAGCAGCAAAATCGGTTACTGATGCTCAATTTCGGTAACCGATTTCTGACTTCTCTTTAAGCCTTCTCTTTTGCTCTTTTGTGACTCTTAGCTCCAGAATTACAGTGAAAATGATCCAAAATGTCATCAAAAAGCCTAGGAAAACTAAGATGACAAGGTGTCATCACAACCCCAAACTTGAACTATTCCTTGTCCTCAAGGAATTTACTTGCAACAGTGACAAATGACAGTGAAATAACAGGTACCTGATGAAATGATAGTGCCCAAAAGTTCAATCTCCCTCTAGCTAAAGATGAGCTAGTTTGACTTGTTCGCATCCACCAATTCACAACTCCACGCAACAATTATGAAATAGGGTTCTACCAGTCGACATGCAGGTCTACATATTACCATATGCTTGAAAAGTTTCTAAACATCAATCAAAGTCAAAGTCATTACACACTTTTGAGGTCTTTAGGGTTGTAACGGGGCTTAGGTAAAAGGTGGGATATATTTGGATAAGTAGGCTACACAAAATTTGAGTTAGGCATTCCTACAAGTGATAGACAAAATTCAATCCCCCAATTCCCCTTTGAAATAACGATTCTAGGTACCTAGAGAACATTTTCAAAATTTGGGACACTTCGAGTTTGAAGTTTACTCGGATATAGCAATGTGTGTCCCTTTTTCAATTTCATTCTTTTTTTTTTTTTCAATTTTTTTTTCGATACACCATTTTGTGTGTATTTTTCATTCTTTTTCTTTCTTTCTTGTTCTCTAGTACCCACACCCCAAACTTATCGGTTGCAAATTCCAAAGGCAACCCCAAACTTATCATTTAGCAACATTCTACATAGCCTAACTCAAAAATAAAATTTCAGGTTAATCATCCTAAAAGCTCTAGGCTTCATTTGTAGTTTGTCACCGAACAAAAAGTTCTAAACCTACCGGCTCAAATTGGCTAAGAAAGGATAAATTTAAAACATTAAAACAGGGTAGGCTTCAAAAAGGCTCACAGGACCAAGCACTTTTGCCTCAGTGTGTAAATGACAAAGACCAATCAACAGTAGAGAAACAATGCAAGTTCTAGAAATGTAGTTGCATGGAAATCTAATCTATCATATAAGTAAATTGAAAAACAAAGTTTGGCAATGAACCTTATGGCTGAGATTTCTGGGAGTTGTGACTACCTAGCAACGCCGTACACTTCGCCTTTGAAAAACCAAGTCACTCCTCCTTTTTGAACTTTCAAAATACCATTTCATCAAATCACTGTTACTAAACTGGTATAGGTCACCTGAAACAAACAGATTCATTGATAATAAACAAGTTCAAGAACAAGTACAAAAAGGGAAACTACTCAAGTTCAAATGAAAATACAACTGAAACAAAGTACTGAATCAAATAGCAAAAACATAAATACTGAAAAACAAGATAAAATGCTTGGGCTAGACAAGGTGCCCAAGTCAAGTCAATGTGGTCCTCCTGCTCCTGACGACCCTCCTGGTCCAGATGGTGGGAATGGATAGTAATGTGGATGCTCCTCGGTATTAGGCTGCTCAGCCTGAATCCGGTAGTACTCCTCTCTGATGCTAGCCTCTCTGGCGGCTCCCCTCGCCCTCTCCTCAGCAAAGTACCTCTCCATGTCCTCGGGGCTCGCAAATCTCTGATATGCATTAGTCATGGCATCAGGACCACGACGATATGCATCAGCTGCAATAATAAACTCTTCATGGAATGCTGGTGGTGGTATCCGATCTCGGGAGGAGATATCCATGGCCCAGTTGGCCATAGCATAAGTGTAGTGTGCAAAATGAGGAGGGATGTATCCCTGCTGCTGCTGCATCATAGGTGGCTGCACCTGAGGCATCTGCGGTATCTGGTGTGCCTGATCCTCCTCCATCATCTGAGGCTGACCCTGCTGCTCCCCTTGTCGCGCGAGCTCGCGCTCAAACTTCTCTTGCTCTTTCTCATATTTTACCAGGGTCTTGTCTGTAATTGGAAGCTGAGATGTGAGATAGATATCAGTAGGTTCTGAAGGAACCTGTGCCTCCTGGCAGAGAGCGTTAATCAGACAACAATGACCAGCAGTGGACCCAGTGGTGTTGATGAGGTCCTTCAAACTCGCATACATCAACCTGGCAACATCAATGTCATCATCAGAAAGCACAGCCTGCAAAATGTAAAAGCGAGCACGGGTCATCTCAGCCTTAGCGGATGTCCGCTCAATAGTGGTCAGAAGAAAGTTCGACCAAGCCTTGAATATTGGCAATAAATCCACTACATCAATCCGCTGCGGTACTCCGCCCCTTCCTTTCCAACCAGCCCCCTCTCGAACAAGACCAGCAAGTAACCCAGCCCAATAATCAGCATTTCTCTCCCCTCCCCCAGACTCCTTCCTCCGCTCAATAACACCACACTCGTCCGGCCTAGTAAGCCCCAACACCCTAGCAATATCATCAGCACTGTAACCCACCCTCTTGCCTCGAACTTTAGCATGTCTATTCGCTTCTCCCGCAGCAAATGCATTAGACAAAAATTCCAAAGCAATGGTTTTGTTGCTTTCACCGGTCACCATATTCACAATACCGTGCCAACCCTTCTGCTCAATTTTATCAGCAAAAATAGGATACCTCGTGAGTGACCCAAGATCAAATCCCCGCTCCTTAGTAAACGTGTTCCCTTTTATTTCCTGGTAGCGTTTCTCCGCCGTCTCAGAGACAAACCGTCGGTAAGGTGGTGGGTTATTGGGTTGTGGTTGGGGTGGAGGGGTTGGTGGTGGTGGTTGAGAGGAGGAAGACTCTTTTCCTTTCCTCTTTCGTGTGGGTGGTGGTGGTGGTTAACCTTGATTCCTAGTTTGGGCCATGGGTGTTGATGAAATTGGGAATGGGTATGTGAATTTTGGATTATGAAATTGGGAATAAAGTTAGGGTTTGGTGAAATTGATGTAATGTGGGTTGAATTTGTTGGTAAGAAGCTTATGGGTTTGATTTGTAATGGTGTTTTGGAGTGGATTTGGGGTGTTATGTATGATTGTTGAAGGTTATGGGTAGTGGGTAGTGTTGTTGTTGATGAGGGTTTATGAGTTGGAAAGGATAGAGATGAAGATGTGTGAGTTTGTGAATGGTTTAGGAAGGTTGAAGATGAAGATAGGATGAAGGTTTGTGGTTTGGGTTGGTTTGAATGATGAAGATGAAGGTAGGGATGGAGATTTTCGGTTATGGCAGAAATTTGGGCAGCATAACAACACTTGTGGAAGGCTGAAAATTGAAGAAGGGGAGGCTTATATTTATAGAAGGCCGAAAATCGGCCACCGATGACAAGGCATCGGTTACCGTTGGGACCTGTAACGGTCTGCAACGGCTAGTTGTTGTTTGAAAAGATGCGAAATCGGTTACCGTTGCTGGGCAATCGGTAACCGATTATTCCAGTAACATTCCCAAAAAAATTGTTTTCACAAATCGGTTACCGATGGGAAAAATCGGTAACCGATACCCTTTTTTTTTTTTTTTTTTTTTTTTTTTTTTTTTTAGAAACTGTACAAAGAAACGTAGAAAATCGGTCACCGATTTGTGCAATCAGCTACCGATTTTTCCAGACTTGGAAAAAATATTTTTGGTGTCAAAAATTGGTCACCAAAACGACTACCAATTTTTGACATTTTCAAAAGGAAATTTCTAAATTTTTTGTGTGGGACTTAGAATCTGTAGTGCCCACATTTTTCATAAAATAAAATGCAGAGATAACGAAGAGAAAAAATATACCTACGATGGGTTGCCTCCCATCAAGCGCTGGTTTAACGTCCTAAGCTTGACGGTCCACTTTTCTTCCTTCAAGTGGATTGTAACGAAATGGACTCCCTTGAACGCTCCGACTCTCCCCCATAGTATGGTTTGAGTCTTTGTCCATTGACCTTGAAGGTCTTGTCAGAATCCAAGTGTTGTACCTCAATAGCACCGTATGGGTAAACTTTTGCCACTTTGAATGGCCCGGACCACCTTGACTTCAGCTTTCCAGGGAATAGCCTCAACCTGGAATTAAAAAGTAGAACAAATTGCCCTTCTCTAAACTCCCTATTTTGAATCTTTCTGTCATGCCATTTCTTTGTTTTTTCTTTATAAATTTTGGCATTCTCGTAGGCATAGTTCCGGAACTCATCCAACTCATGGAGTTGAAGAATTCTAGACTCACCTGCTTTAAAAAGATCAAAATTAAGGAGCTTAGTTGCCCACAAAGCCTTGTGTTCGAGCTCTAAGGGCAAATGACAGGATTTTCCATAAACAATTTGAAAAGGGGACATACCTATAGGTGTTTTGAAGGCAGTCCTATATGCCCATAAGGCATCATCAAGCTTAAGAGACCAATCCTTTCGGGACGAGTTCACAGTTTTTTCTAAAATTTGCTTGATTTGCCTATTGGACACTTCTACTTGTCCACTAGTTTGAGGGTGGTAGGGTGTGGCAATCCGATGATGCACATTGTACTTTTTCAACAACACCTCCATCTTTCGATTGAGGAAGTGGGTGCCTTCATCACTAATTAAGGCTCTAGGAACCCCAAAGCGTGAGAAAATGTTTTTCTTGAGGAAGGCCACCACTACTTGAGCATCATTGGTTTGCGTGGCAATTGCTTCCACCCACTTAGAAACGTAATCCACTGCCACCAAAATGTACATCTTTGAGTATGAGGACGGGAATGGTCCCATGAAGTCAATTCCCCACACATCAAAGATTTCCACTTCTAACACAGGATTTTGTGGCATCTCGTTTCTTTTTGAAATATTTCCTGTGCGTTGGCAGCGGTCACATTTCTGAACATAGGTGAAAGCATCTTTAAAAAGAGTAGGCCAAAACAGGCCTGACTGAAGGACCTTTGCAGCAGTCCTATCCCCACTAAAGTGTCCCCCATAGCTGGAGTCATGGCAGTGCCACAACACCTTTTCTTGTTCATCTTCGGGGACACATCTTCTTAACAAACCATCAACCCCCCTTTTGTACAAAAATGGTTCATCCCACACATATGACTTGCAGTCATGTAGGAATTTCTTACGTTGTTGGGAGTTAAAGTCAAGAGGAATAATCTTACCCACCATGTAGTTCGCACAGTCCGCAAACCACGGCACCATCGTAAAAGCTAAGATGTGCTCATCAGCAAAGAGGTCCTTGATAGGCCTCTCCTCCTCTGTTTCATCCATCTTCTCCAGGCGAGAAAGATGGTCAGCCACCGTGTTCTCCGATCCTTTCTTGTCACGGATCTCTAAATCAAATTCCTGCAACAACAGTATCCACCTAAGAAGCCTTGGCTTAGATTCCTGCTTAGAAAACAAATACCTTAGTGCAGCATGGTCAGTGTAAACAATGACTTTAGACCCTAACAGGTAAGATCTAAATTTATCAAAAGCATAAACAACAGCCAAAAGTTCTTTTTCAGTGGTAGCATAGTTAAGTTGTGCTGGATTCAAAACATGGCTGGCATAATAGATAACATGCAACAACTTATCTTTTCTTTGACCAAGTACTGCCCCAACAGCTATGTCACTTGCATCACACATAATTTCAAAAGGTAGTGACCAATCAGGTGCAATGACAATAGGGGCAGTGATCAATTTTTGTTTCAAAGTATTAAAAGCATTCAGACATTCATCATTGAATTGGAATGGAATGTCTTTGACAAGCAGGTTAGTAAGGGGTTTTGCTATTTTTGAAAAATCTTTGATAAACCTCCTATAAAAACCTGCATGGCCTAAAAAGCTTCGAATGCCTTTCTCATTAGTGGGAGGAGGAAGTTTTTCAATTACTTCAATTTTAGCTTGGTCAACCTCTATCCCCTTGTGAGAGATTCGGTGACCCAAAACAATTCCCTCTCTCACCATGAAATGGCATTTTTCCCAGTTTAGGACTAAATTAGCTTTTTGACATCTTTCCAATACAAGAGATAGATTATACAAACAATGATCAAAAGAAGAGCCAAAGACAGAAAAATCATCCATAAAAACTTCGATATGTTTTTCAAGCATATCGGAGAATATGGACATGACACACCTTTGAAACGTGGCAGGGGCGTTGCATAGCCCAAATGGCATTCTCCTGTAAGCAAATATCCCATAAGGACATGTGAAAGCAGTTTTCTCTTGATCTTCAGGTGCCACCGCAATTTGATTATAACCAGAGTACCCGTCCAAGAAACAGTAGTATTCATGACCCGCTAACCTCTCTAACATTTGATCAATGAAAGGTAGTGGGAAGTGATCCTTCCTTGTTGCGGTATTCAGCCTCCTATAGTCAATACAAACTCTCCACCCGGTGACTGTACGTGTTGGGATCAGCTCATTCTTCTCATTTGTAACCACGGTAGTCCCACCCTTTTTAGGAACAACTTGGACGGGACTCACCCACGAACTGTCTGAAATGGGATAGATGATACCAGCTTCAAGTAACTTTACTACCTCCTTTCTAATCACCTCTTTCATGGCTGGTTTTAGTCTTCGTTGTGGCTGCACCACCGGCTTGAAATTGTCCTCCATTAATATTTTATGCATGCAGAAAGTAGGACTTATTCCTTTCAAGTCATCAATAGACCAACCTAGAGCACCCTTGTACATTCTAAGCACCCTTAACAGTTTTTCTTCCTCAAGTTTGCTCAAGTTAGAACTAATGATTGCTGGGTACTTCTCTTTCTCACCAAGGAACACATACTTCAAGTGAGAGGGTAATTGTTTGAGTTCAACTACCGGTGCTTCCTTTGATTTCTCCACAACTTCGTTTTGAGGATGAAGTTCCTCCCACCTAGTAGGGGTGCGACGGTTGTGGGATGGAGAGGCCTCCAACATAGCTAAGACTTCACCTTCTTTAGGATCCTCACTTTCTTGTGCAATTTCCGGTGGCAAGCTTAGGACTCTTTCAAGTGGGAGGGCTGGTATCTCTTTTTGGAGTTTTTCTTTCACAAAGGATTTGATCATGTCGACCCTATAGCATTTTTCTTCTTCGGGGTGCTTCATAGCTTTTAGAACATTCAACTTCACCACCTCATCAAAGAATTTCAACGTTAAAGTGCCATCTTCCATGTCAATTAAACACCTTCCGGTTTGCAAGAACGGTCTTCCTAGTATCAAAGGAATATCATCATCTTCTTCCATCTCAAGAACGACAAAATCTACCGGGAAGATGAATTTATCAACTTTCACAAGAACATCTTCAACTATGCCATAAGGAAATTTGTAAGACTTATCTGCAAACTGTAGAGTCATCCTTGTGTCTCGCACTCTTCCAATGCCCAACTTCTTATAAATAGACAAAGGCATCAAGCTCACACTAGCTCCAAGATCAATCAACGCCTTCTTAAAAGTTCTATCTCCAATGGTACAAGGAATCGTAACACTACCAGGATCTTTTAGCTTCCTTGGGATTTTTCTTTGTAAAACAGCACTACATTGCTCGGTGAGCATCACGTCTTCATCATCAATTGTTCTCTTCCTTGAAAGGATGTCCTTCATGAATTTTGCATATGAAGGCATTTGTTGGAGAGCTTCAGCAAATGGGATGTTGATTTGTAGCTTTTTGAACATCTCGATGAATTTTGCAAAGCACTTCTCATCTTTTTCTCTCTTCAACCTTTGAGGATACGGCAGCTTGATTTGTGGCTTTGGAAGATCATTGTTCTTTTTCTTTTCTGGCTCTTCGACAACATGAGTATCAACAGTATCATGCACCTCAAGTTCCACTTCAATTAGTTCAGGAGATGAGTCACCTTCATCATGTTTAGCTTGAGATGATAGTGATTCATCCTTCTTCATGCTTCTTGTGGTAACCATGTTCACATTTTCATGATCCCTTGGATTGATTACAGTGTTGCTTGGAAGGGTTCCTGGAGCTCTTTGTGTGAGTTGTTGAGCAATTTGCCCAACTTGAGTTTCAAGATTTTTGATTGAAGCCCTTGTATTCTTTTGAGCCTCTCTGGTTTCTTGAGCTAAGGAATTCATGTTGGATGCCATTGCTTCTATAGCTAACTCCCAATCAGCCTTCTTTGGCGCTTGGTTTGATGGACCTCCTTGATAACCCCCTTGTTGTTGATTTTGAGAACCACCTTGCTGATTTTTCCATGAGAAATTTGGATGGTTCCTCCAGCCTGGATTATATGTATTTGCAAAAGGGTTATTTCTAACTTGGTTCCCTTGACTGCTGAGGTAGTTCACCATCTCCACTTGGGTTGCATCCATGGGCACATCACAATGCATAGTGAAATGAGGGCCAGCACACCAATCACATTTGACAGTGTTCAATTGATTCACCGGAGCCACTTGGGGTTGAGCTAAGTTAAGTGCTGCCATTTTCTTTGACACTTCAGCAGCTACTGCATCTTGAATCTGCTTACCAGTTAGTATGCTTTGAGCATTTTTGAGCTCAAGTTGATTCAGATCTATGAGTCCTCCCCTTGTACCACCAGTTCTATCGTACATCTCCATTTGTTCATTAAGTGCAACAGCTTCAATGATTTTGATTATTTGGGAGGCGGTTTTGAAATTGATGGAACCACCGGAAGCTGTGTCGAGAACTTGTCTAGTAGCCAGACGTAGACCATTACAAAACATCTGCATTTGAACCGTAGTATCAAAGTTGTGCTCGGGACATGCTGAGATTAACTTCTTGTACCTTTTATAAGCTTCTCCCAAGGACTCTCCCTCTTTCTGTTGAAAACTGGAAATGTCTTGTCGCCTTCTTACAAATAGAGCTGTAGGAAAGAATTGCTCCAAGAACTTGTCTTCCATCTCATTCCAAGTTGTTATGCTACCAGCCGGTAAGGAGTCAAACCACTCATATGCATCATCAGTTAAAGTGAACGGGAACAGTCTCAATCTTTTTGCTTCCTCAGAGTGCCCTTGTACCTTAGCTGTCTCACAAAGTATCAAGAAACTCTTCAAGTGCTTGTTGGCATCTTCATTGTACTTCCCCGCATACTGATTCTCCTTCAATTCCCGCAACAGACCGGGATTGATCTCAAACTTGTTTACCGTCACAGGCTGATTAGTGATGGTCAGCCTGTTTCGGTTTCTGTCTCGGGCCCCATAGTCTCCTAGAAGTCTTTCTTCAGGTTGGGGTTGTGGCTGTGGCCCTGGTCCCTCCGCCATCTCTTCGTCTAACTGCTCGTCCGTGTCAACCTCTACTCCGCTGGTCCCTTCCTTTTCTCGAAGTTTTCGGAGTTTTGTTTCTTTCCGGATTGCTCGGCAGTACTTTTCGACTTCTGGAATAAAGGTAAGTTCAGCTGAGGGCTGGCCTCGCATACAAGGTTAGACAATGAGTGAGTACTAATATTAAAACAAAAATAAAAACAATAATTTTGTTGCAGAGCAAAAAAAATTTCAATTAAGAAAATAAAATTCAACAGTGATTTGGCAATCCCCGGCAACGGCGCCAAAAACTTGATGGCGTATCTCGCAAGTGTACGAAATCGTTCAAGTAGTAAATAAAACGGTAAGACCGAGTGTCGAACTCGAGGATCGCGTTATACAGTTGAATTGTATTTATGACTTAATTGAACAAAAGGTTAAGTTGTTTGTTTTATCGCAATATTGGAAATAACGGAAATTAAAGTGATGAAGATTAATGAGAGAAAGATGTCAGGGATGAGTTTCGCTAGATGACCATGAAAAGCTAATAACCTAGTTTTAACTATTGAATCGACGCGTATGATTGTTATCGAATCATCTAATTTATTCTTGCCCTAATTCCTTAGTGACAAAAACTTTAAACCTAAAATAAAAACCTAATTCCTTAGTGAATTTGAATATTAGGGTTAAGCATTACGAACAAGAATTCTTTTAATGATTCCAAGGGTTTGTATCTATTCCTAGATTACAAAGGCAAGGATCTCTTATTTCAAAGCGTTTATCAATTCCACTTCCGTTTCACAAAATAAACCGTAAATCAATTTAAAGGTGATCAATCAATAAAAAGCATTAAGAACGGAAATAAGAGAAACAATCATATGAATTTCAATCAATAATATTAAACTAGGTCATAACAATGATGTTCATCTAGGTCTACTCATCCCCAACAAAGGAGGGTTTAGTTACACATAATTGAGCAATAAACAAAAGAAGAAGAATTACAAGATGAATTCATGAATAAACCTTGTTAAAACTCCTTCAATGGTGTTCCAAGACGCTCCAGATCGCTCTCCTATGTGTTTCTAGGTCTTTTGATCTCCAAAAATCGTATATCCTCAAGTCTGAGACTGAGTTCCTTTAAATAGACACAGTCAAAATCGGTTACCGATGGCATCCAATCGGTAACCGATCCACAATTAAGGCCCAGGAAAATGCGATCCAAAATACAGGATCGGTGGCCGAAATATCCAGTGACGAGGGCGTGAAAATCAGCAGCAAAATCGGTTACTGATGCTCAATTTCGGTAACCGATTTCTGACTTCTCTTTAAGCCTTCTCTTTTGCTCTTTTGTGACTCTTAGCTCCAGAATTACAGTGAAAATGATCCAAAATGTCATCAAAAAGCCTAGGAAAACTAAGATGACAAGGTGTCATCAACAACCCCAACCATTGAGTCTCATTCAGGCTTTTAAATGTTGATTACGAGATGTCTTTCGAAGCTTTTTGTTTAGACTTAGGCCTCGCGAATGCGGGGTATATCCATGACTCTTGGGATCAAACTTTAAAACCATCCGACTACGACCCTGTTGCCTTTTGGAAAAGTATCACCGGTTTAGAGCAATACAATTCACGTTCCACTATGGCTAGTAACATACACACCCCTGTGCTTAGGTACCTTCAAAGGGTTATGACTTGCACCATTTAGGGTAGGAAAGAAGTGGGGACAACTAGGACCGATGAACTGTTTATGTTGTGGGATATGTTGAATAACCAACCTGTGAACGCCTGCTACGATTTGCTTGATTATCTTGTTTCCGTTGCTAAAAGGAAACAGGATGAGAAAAGTGAAATAGTGGTAGGTGGAATCATCACCTTTATTGCTAGGAAGATGGGAGTGGGTGAGAAGAATGGGATGAATAAGATTGAGGGAAACAATAGGCTAAATTTAGATACCCTTACCTCTATGCTCATTGTGAGGCCTTATGGCCCATCTCACATGTACCAATATGAGCTTAGACTCCCTAAAGCTCAATGTCTGTTTATTCTGCCTAACCCAACTAGGACCGATCCGGGGGTGGCGGAAAATTTGTTTTATGTTGGTACTAACCCACAGGTACAAGATGATGGTGATGGTGGTGATGATGGTAATGATGAGGATGAGGTAGATGCTCACTTGCATGATGATCCGGTGCACCATGACCATGAAGCCGGTGGACAATATGACAATGACCGGTGGACATGGATGCAAAATGAAATCCAAAGGATGAGCACCGAGCAACAAAGACAAGGTGCTGAAATTTCAGGGTTACGCGGTGATGTCCAAATAGGAAATCATATGCATGAAGAAAATAAATGCATGCTCTTGAGAATGATGCAGCACCTCAACCTCCAGGATCCTCCACAGGGTCCCCAATAAATTGTGAGCTTTCCCTTTTCCTTTTCCTTTTATTTCTTGCTATTTTTCTTTCTTTTTAAATCATTGAGGACAATGCTTCACCCAATTGTGGGGGGAGCCAATAAAGTGTCGTGTCTTATTTAGTCAATTGTCGTAGCGTTTACAAACTCCAAGAGCATGTAAAGCAGCTTGTTTTTATTTTGAATTATGACATAAATTTTTTGTTAAGTCTCTTCTGAAATGGTTGTTTCTTGTACAAGAAAGTGATCTCTTGTATTTTGAGTGTTCTTGCTATACCCACATCATGTTTTATTGTGAAAATTCTCTTTGAGAAAAGCACAAAGTTGCAGTCTTTGAGCAAGTGTGTAGATAGGTATTTTAAGGAGCACGTTCTAACTTTAGTGGTAAATTGACCCTTAAAAGTTTTCAAAAGTAAAAGTAATGTAAGTTAGTGTAGGGAGTAAAAAGGTCAAAAAAGACATCTAACATAAATAAATAAAGCGAATGAATAAAGCAAATAATTGCTTAAAACTTCAAAACATGGATGGTCACCTTATAACCAACCCGTAGAATAGAGGCAATGGTGTATTGAGAGTAAACCTCTTTACTAGCGTCTTCCGCCATCCCCGAATAAATAAATGTCAAATGACCAAAGAATGCCCACCTTCTTTATATGAAATGAAAAAAAAAGAACCTTTCTCGGTTGGTTTAGTGTTAAGGTTAGAACATGTTTCCTCATAATATCTCTTACACGGGAGCAAGAAAAGGGTTGGACTGCACACACACACACACACACACACACACACACACTTAAGACTTGTTGTTGGGTTGAATAGATTCATGAGAAATGCTTGAAGTTGTGATTAGTGTACGCTTGAAACAAAGCCTTGGAGGAGACAAGAGTTTTTGATTGCATTGTCATTTGTTAATTCTTGTTTATGCTGCTAATGTTTATGCCTTTTGCTTGAGGACAACCAATGATTCAAGTGTGGGGGAGTTTGATGAGTCATAAATTAGTGTTTTTTATATATTATTTGAGTCCGTTTTATTTAAATTTTATTTGATTTTATTTCCTTTTTAGAACTATTTTACTTCAATTGCAAGTTATTTAATTTCAGGAACAAATATTTGAAAGATTGCGTCTTGGAGCAAAAGAAATGAGATTTGGAGCTGATTCGGACCAAACATATGAAGATTTTGTGCAAAAATACAGACACAGCCCGTGCCTTGAAGACACAACCCGTGCCTCCAACAATTCAAAGCCAATAAGCCTCCAGAAAGCTTGCCACGGCCCGTGCCTCCAGCCACACGGCCGTGCCACTACTCCAGACAGCCTTTTGCTGCTTTTTCTTCTTCGACAAGCTGCCTATTTAGTTTACTTCTGACCTAAAGTAGATTAGCTAGCAAACATATCCAATCATCTCTTGTTCTTGGAAATAATAAGTGACAATTGTTTTCTTTGAATAAAAGTTCAACCTTTATTTTATTTTATGTTCTTCTTCTTCTTCTCTTCTATGTCTACAATGAACATGAGTGAGTAGACTCTTCTTGTCTTGGGATTGTTGGATGAGTCTAATGATGTAATCCCTATCAAATCAAGCCTCGAACCCTAATTTTATGTAAATCTATTTTCTAGTCTATTTCACCGTTTTTATAATGAATAAACAAGTATTAAATCAATAAACCGTAAGGCGAGGGTTGATAGTTGTTAATTCATAATGACAAATATCAATCGAAGGATCGAAAGATGAAGTTTTGATATTGGAACAAGTGAAATTAGACAAGGATTGCGAAACATGAGAATAGTCTAGCAAATCTTGAGACTATAAATTTTCATGCTTCAAGGATTTCAATAGCAATCAACCATGAGAATATGCGTGGTTGCTAGAGAAACACACTCACTGAGACCGAAAGGAGATGTGATAGGTTAAAGAGAAACCTGTCTTTAGAAAATAGGTTCAACATAAAGTTCTAGGTTTAGGGTTTGGTTTGTGAAGGATTTGTCATCATGACGAACCAAGAATCCCAATGCGCTTTTTATTATTATTTTCAAACCGTTAAAAATCCCAACTTTTCAACTGAAATTCTCTTAGAATCATTCTTAGAAGTGGATTAAATTCATAACTCCATGTTGGAACGATACTCTTTATAACTACTTTGGTAAACCGTGCACTTGCGGATTTACACCATCAATATTATATGTAAAGCCCTTCTTTTATTTAATTATTTTTATTAAGTTAGAATCTATCTATGTGATTTATTTATATATATGAGATGTTAGTATTTTATTATATGGCATTATTTTATTATTTATTAGAATATGAGAATTATTAGTGTAAGTAGAATTGGAGGTTAGAATAGAAAGAAGAATAAGTTATTGGGCCTAAATAGATTTAGGAAGAGTGATTAGTATTATAAATAAGGAAGCTTAGGTTAGAAAGAGTTTTTACGTTAAACCGCTTTTTGGAGAAAGAGGAGAACTCAAAGAGAGAGAACCCTAGGAACGAAGAACGCTGCTTTTGATTTCAGAAAAATAATATAAGGTAAGGGTGAGACTATCTTTCACTAATATTAGGTCTGTGAATCATTAGATTGCATCTAACATGCTTTAGGATGAGTTTGTAAGAGGGAAGTCTCTATTCATCATAGGGGTTGTATAATCATATGAGTAGTGAAGGGCTTTATTTTTTTCCCATTGCTTTCATGATCTTTTGATAAATTCAATGTTAAATTTGTGTACTTTAGGTTGCTGCAATTATATGTTTGATTTTGTAGTCTTTGAGTTGTGATGATATCATATATAGGTATACGCATATATTTAATTAAGTATAATTGTTTGCTTTAATCGATCGCATGATTTATTCTTGTGAATATGATTAATTATCTCGTTGTTTTGTGTATGTACATCGATGAGTCTATAAGGTTTGTATCTACCAGTAACCAAAAACCATGTATCAAGTAAATTAGTTATAAGTACTTTACAAGTAAGATTTGAAAGTTGTATACTTCAAGTCATTATTAATTAACCATTTCAGCTTTTGTTTGTATATAGGAAACAAATTGGAATCCTAGTATCTATGAGTAACCGAAATTAGATACAGGTTTTATTAAAACTAGGTCTGCTTGTTTGATTCAAAAATAAGAGCATAAATATTAGAACCGGTTTATGGTATTTTGGAAACTTTATTTATTGTTTGTATATAGGAAACAAATTGGAATCCTAATATCTATGAGTAACCGAAATTAGATACAGGTTTTATTAAAACTAGGTCTGCTTGTTTGATTCAAAAATAAGAGCATAAATATTAGAACCGGTTTATGGTATTTTGGAAACTTTATTTATGTATAGTTTATAATAATAACTAGGAACGAGAGAACACAGGTACAATGGGTAAATGAAACTTTAGTTAGAATTAGAATATAGTTATTAGTTATATTATTTGATGCATTATCTCTTCTCGCTGCACATCATTATTTTAAGCTAAAATAATAGTAATTTTTATTACTTCCTTGATCTTAGTTTTTTGTTATATATAATGATGAATTATTTTTTTGATGTGTATTGATGTGTTAATTGACGATGTATAATTGATGAGTTATTTAAAGAAGTGTAATTGATGAATTATTTGACTAAGTGTAATTTGTGAAATGTTTGATGATGTGTGATTTAAGAGATGAGTTATATAAAGATGTGATCTTGTTATTTATGCACTATATGTGTTAATTATGATGCTTATGATGATGCGATGTTTAAGATGTTGTTGATTATCATTTGATGTTGTTGTACTATGATGCTGATATGAGATGAATTATTTATATGATGCGTATACTGCTGAGTCTTATTTAAGATGTAAGTGTCGGTCTAAGTTGTGAAGTCGTAAGAAGTTGTCCAAATTATTGGAATCATATAAGTTGTTTAAGAAGTTCAAGATGTCTAAGTTGTAGGAGTTGAGTCCATTGCATACTCATTAAAGATGGGGGCTTGAGGCCCGGCAGCTTTATGCTCAAACTACGTTGGGGGCTTTAGGCCCGGCAGCTTTATGCTCAAACTACGTTGGGGGCTTTAGGCCCGGCAGCTTTATGCTCACTTGTTGAAGAGCCTAATTACGCTCATATATGTTGTTGAATGGTACCACATGCATTTGCATATCAAGAAGTTTCACGATGATTTGAGTCGTTAAGTTGTTAAGAGTTGCATTGTCAAGTTGAGTCGCATTGTCGAGTCAAGTATCAAGTTGTATATGATGTCTGATGTTGATTTAAAAGATGTTTGAGTATGATTTAATGATGATATTTTATGATGATATGTGACGATGAATGTGACTGCTATATGATGATATATTGCTAAGATGAAATGATGATGTCTATGTATTTGATTATAATTGTTAAATTATAAGATGTTTATATTGTTAAATATAATTTATGATTTATGAGCTTAATATTATTGTTTGAGAAATCTCACCCCTTCTCTTGAAAATGTTGCCCTTCGTATGGGTAACTTGAATGTAATAAAGACTAGAGGCGTTCGTGAGTGGACTCCTCACTTTGTGTCTAGGTGCTCTGATACGTAACGGGATGGGGCTTGCTTTCATATATATTCCTTACGTGTCTTTTATGAACTTTTTTTTATGATTAAGTATTGAACTAATTTATGAGATTTTCTGATAAGGCCTGTGTGCCAAGACTTTTATCATGTTGAACTATTTTCCACTGCGTAGTTTCAAATTTTATGATGATTGAACTTTGAAGGATAATTATTATTATCTATTTTATGATTTTTAAGAAGTATGTGACATTCCGTTTATGAATTAAATACTCTGATTTATATGAAATTTTTATGTTGGGAAAACGGGGTGTTACATTATACACAAAGAAATCATGCAAATAGGCAAAGCAAGACATCCAAAGATTTGTAAGGACTTTGGGAAGATAAAGAATGAAGATTCAAGAGGCCTCAGAAGACATTACAAAGGGAGGAATTATGGTCCTAGGTCGCAAGACATCTTATATGGAAGAAAACACCCAAAAAGACGAAGAAATAGGCATTTCAGCACCAAATTGTGCTCACATGCGCCTCGAGCATGGTCATGTAAATTGTTTTATTTATTTTCTCCTAAGACAAATTACCATGTGTCTTGTGGCCATGTAATTTGTAATTTGTCTTTAGTTCTAGAAATTGTCAATTGAATACTAACGGATTTCGTTGCATTGAAAAAAGAATCATAATTGTCTTAATTGAATATAACATTAGATTTATTTATATTTTATAAAAATCTTGATTGAATGCAACAAGACTTTTTTATAAGCACAAAGTCTTTTAAAACCCCTTGGACTCTCAATCCAATACACCCCCTAAGTATGATATTATGACATGATTCATCTCTAGGGGAAGTTAAAAGTATATCCCTTGTTTAGACACAAGTTCTAGAGCTTCCCACCAATTCATCACGGTCTCATATCAGAACCATCGTTTATCAAGGCTATGTCATAACGAATAGAAATCAAAATAATCGCAACAAAGAAGGTAAACGTGGTTCAAGAAAATCCTAATCGCTGTTAAACATCTAAATCAACCAAAATCTCATCTCATATTATGTAATCAACCAAACTTGAAAACTCATAAACTCTTCATTGCTTTTTGTTAGGATCCAATATGAGGTGGTGTTTTAACTAATTAGTAGGTAGTTAGTTACATTTAAGTAGAATATAAGAAAGTGGCCCATTAGGATTAGGATGAAATAATAAGAGGCATTGATAAGTGTTTAAAAGTGATATATTTCATATAGGAGTTTAGGCATTTTCGTGACTTGTTTTGCAAGATTCTCCATGGAAAACTCCAAATATTATGCAAATATGTCATTTATGCTTTTGAGCCTTATTCTACCCTTTTTGTGCAGGAAAATACAAGCAAGGAGCAAGAAACGTCAAAGTTCAAAGTCCTACGCCATTAGCGTATCCTACGCTGATAGCGTAATGAAGAAATGCCCAAGGTCAGAAAGATACGCCAATGGCGCACCTGGGGCGTGGATCTGGAGCACTCTTGAAGAGTATGCTATTAGCGTATACTGAGCTATTAGCGTACAGGCTCCAGGGAGCTACGCCATTAGCGCACCTGGGGCGAAGCTGGTCATGAAGAAACACGCTATTAGCGTGGGTTACGCTATTAGCGTAAAAGCTCCAGAAGGATACGCCATTAGCGTAGTTGGAGCGTAGAAGCAGGGCAAGGCCAACGTGGCACAAGCCCATTGACCAGATTATAGGCCGACATACCACGCTATTAGCGTAATATGCGCTATTGGCGTAGGTACAAAAACACAGGCCCTTTAAATAGCATTTTTACCTCTCTTTTAGGTCATTCACTATTCCATTGATATTTTCATACATTCTAAGAGAGAGGTCAGAGCTATTTCCAAGAGAGAAACACAAAGCAAGGTGTTTAGGAGTAGATTCAACTCAAGATCACTTTGGACACGAAGTATCTTGACATAGAATCTTCATCTTTCCTTCATCCTTTGCATAGTATGCATGTCTATGTGTAGCTATCATCTTCTTTGTAGTATTGAGGTAACAAACAAGCTATTATGTAATCTTTTGATCTTTTAATATATAAGGTTCTAGCTTAATGATTCAATATTGTTGTTATTCTTGCTTTTAATGCTTTCAAAGAGATTCAAGATGATTTGGACACAAACTCTTGAATCTAGAACTAGAATAACAATCTATCTTATGTTATATCACTCTTGAAAAGTTTGTAAACTTTTGATAATTACTTTTAATCAAGAATTTAATGCTTTCGGATACTTAATCAGGCTGGACACGGTCGATTAAGTTATCCGATCGACTTTGTTATCGTTTAAGGGATTTGGACACGAATGTTTAAACGCTAACTTAGAAATAATGACGTCGCTTTGGACACGAAGGATGTTGTAGAAATGATTGTAATAATATTGATTATAAAGCTAGAGTCTGTTAATCGATCGAGAGATTGCTGCTGTTATGCTTGCTCGTTATCTTATACCGCGAGAGAAATAGTTCGATCTCCTCTCGTTTTTACTTTTATGTCATCTGTGGATATAGTGTTACAAACAAACATTTTATAAAGGATACCTTAATGTGAAAGATTGTGAAAACGCTTATGATTTAACGCAACTCCCTGTGGAAAACGATCCTATATATACTCACGTGTACATAGTTATATGACATGTAGAAACTCTACATCAAAATGGCGCCGTTGCCGGGGAGTAGCGGATTTTATATTATAAGTTTTGAAACAATTTTGTCATGTTAAGTCAATTTTGCACAAAATTCTTTCATGCATATACTTATACACTTATATCATTCATTATTTTTTATGCTAACCACCTGGTATAGTCTTGGTAAACTTTGTTTATGCGAGGTACCGTTTCTAAAGAAGACCTTCAATTTGATCCTGAGATAGAGAAAACTGCTAGGTTACTTAAGAAGCAAGCAAAGGAAGCTAAGAGACTAGCCAGGCTGGCTCAGCCGGAATCATCTAGTTCTATTCACTCTCCTTCGGGTTCGGTTCAGACACTATCTCCGGGTGGTTCTCTACACACAACTCCACCATCATCACCGGAAAGGGAAACTATTGTAACAATGGCTAATGAAGATGAGAATGCTCTTCCAAGTTGGGTTAGTCCAAGAAGGCTTGCTAACCTGGGTAATCAAAATGTCAAGCAAGTCCAGTTGAAATCGGGGTTGATAAATTTGATAACTCATAACCAGATCACTGGAATGGATCATGAAGACCCTTATAAGCATCTCACAAATTTCTATGTTACCGCCGGTACTCTTGGTATGAGGGAAGATGAGGAAGAGCCAATGTTCTGCAAATTATTTCCTCATTCTTTGATTGGTAAGGCTAAGGAGTGGTACTTAGATCAACCTACTTCTTTGATGAAAGATTGGCCTGAATTGGAGAAAATGTTTCAAGAGAGGTTCTTTCCGGAGGATAGGCATCTTGAAGCTAAAACATCAATCACAACTTTTTCTCAAGGCCAAAGTGAGTCTCTATGTGATGCTTGGGAGCGATACAAATCTTTACTTAGGAGCTGTCCGAAGCATGGTTATGATAGCCAGATGCAAATCTACCTATTTCGTCAAAGGCTTCAAGACATGTCCAAGACAATGCTAGATGCAAGTGCTGGAGGATCTATTGCTTTGAAAAGTCCAGCTGATGCTGTCAAAATCATTAACCAAATGGCTCTCAACACTAGAAAATCTTCTCACAACAGGAATCCTAATCAAAGGAAAGCCGGTATCCTTGAACTAGAAGCAAATGATGCAGTTTTGGCTCAAAATAAGCTTCTCACTCAACAAATAGAAGCTATGCAAAAGGAGATGAGAGCTATGCCAAAACAAATTCTAGAATCTCTTAAGCAAGAAGGAGGAACATCTCAAGTTAACGCTTGTGATCTTTGCACGGGAGATCATCCCACCGGCTTTTGTCCCACACCCGGTTCTTTTGAAGAAGAGGTAAATTATGTGGGAAACCAACAAAGACCTAACCAACCACAACAAGCCGGAACCTCACAACAATCCCAAAATCCGGGTACTTCCAACTTCCAAGGAAGATATCCGGCCAACCAAAACCAACAAAGACCTTGGAGAACACCTTACAACAATAACTACCAATATCCACAATCAAACTTCTACCAACAACCGTACCCTCAATTCCAACAACCATTCAATAATCAATACCAATTCCCACCGCAAAATAACCCCCAACAACCTAACAATTCCCAAAGCACCGAAGAAACTTTGAAGCAATTCATACAAATGTCCATGGCTAACCAGAAAAATACCGACGCGTCCATCAAAGGCCTTGAAACGCAAGTTGGCCAGTTAGCACAACAAATGGCTCAAGGTCCTCCGCAAGTGGGAACTTTCACCGCCAACACTCAACCAAATCCTAAGGAGCATCACAAAGCATAGCAGTCAAAAGCTATTGCTACAAGGAGTGGTAGAGTAGTAGGTAAAGGTGTAGGTGAAGAGATTGTAGTTGAAGAGAAGGATGATGAAGTTGTTAATGAGGAGGATATAGAGAAGTTCGAGGAGGACATTGTGGAGATAGAGAAGGAAGTGTATATAGAAAATAAAGAAGAATTAGTTGAAAAAGAAAAAAATCAAAAAAGAGAACTAATGGAACAAGAGGAGATGGAGAGGAAGAAGAAAGATGTGGGGAAAGATAAAGGCAAGAAACAAGAAGTTGAGAAGCAAGTGGTGGCTCAACGCTTACCATACCCACATGCTCCATCGAAGAAAGACAAAGAGCGGCAATACGCAAGGTTTCTTGAACTCTTCAAGAAGTTGCAAATTGATATACCATTCTCAGAAGCCTTGGAGCAAATGCCGGTCTATGCGAAATTCATGAAAGATATCCTTTCCAAGAAAAGAAGAGTCAACGATGAGGAGACTATCCAAATTGATGCCAATTGTAGTGTTATTATTCAAAGAACGTTGCCTAAGAAAGAGCAAGATCCAGGAAGAGTCAATCTACCGGTAGCTATTGGCACAACGCATGTAGGTAAAGCACTACTTGATCTTGGATCAAGCATAAATCTCATGCCTTTGTCCGTTGCCAAAAGAGTTGGTGACCTTTGTATAAAGCGGACTAGGATGATGTTGCAATTGGCCGACAAATCCTTTGCAAAACCACTAGGAATGGCCGAAGATGTTCTTGTAAAAGTGGACAAATTTATTTTTCCGGCTGACTTTGTGGTTATGGATGTCGAAGAAGATGAGGATGTGCCTATCTTAATGGGAAGGAATTTCATGCAAACAGCTCGGATGATGATTGATCTTGATGATAATATCATGAAAGTCAAGGTAAATGATGAAGAGGTTACTTTCAACATCCGGGAAGCCTTGAAGTACTCAAAAGACAAGGGTGCATGTTTCAAAATGGATGCAACCGAAGAAGTCATCTTGACTACTCGGAAGCAATTGCACAATAGAACACCCCTTGAGAGTGCTTTGGTGGACGCACTCAATGCTATTGATGAAGACGAAGCAAGAGCTATTGAAGAGTGTTTGAAGGAGCTAGATTCCTTGAAGGAGATTCTTCCTAATCAAGCCATACTTGAAGATTTGAAAGAAGAATCCAAGGAAGAAGCAAAAGTTGATGACACCAAGGTAGAATTAAATGTTTTACCATCTAATTTGAAATATGTTTTTCTTGAGAAAGATGGTACAAAACCGATGATCATTAGTAGCTCCTTGTCCATCAATGAAGAAACAAAGTTGGTAGAGGTCCTCAAGGCCAACAAGGAAGCGATAGGGTGGAAGTTATCCGACTTGAAAGGGATAAGTCCATCTTATTGTATGCACAAGATTTTGATGGAAGAAAACTACAAACCGGTAGCACAACCGCAACGCCGCTTGAATCCAAACATGAAAGAGGTGGTGCGAAAGGAAGTAGTGAAGTTGCTTGAAGCCGGCATGATATATCCTATCTCGGATAGTGCTTGGGTAAGCCCGGTTCAAGTAGTTTCCAAGAAAGGAGGAATGACGGTGATCACTAATGATAAAGATGAGTTGATCCCAACTAGAACCGTCACCGGATGGAGGATGTGTATAGATTATAGAAGACTCAATCAAGCAACAAGGAAGGATCACTTCCCCTTGCCCTTCATGGATCAAATGCTTGAAAAACTCTCCGGTCAATCCTTTTATTGCTTCCTAGATGGTTACTCCGGTTACAATCAAATCGCCGTGAACCCAGATGATCACGAGAAGACGGCTTTCACTTGCCTCTTTGGTATTTTTGCTTATCGAAGAATGCCATTTGGCTTGTGTAATGCACCCGCAACTTTTCAACGGTGTGTTCAAGAAATCTTCCCCAACTTTATTGGTAAATGCATGGAGGTGTTCATGGATGATTTCTCGGTTTTTGGTTCATCATTTGATTTGTGTTTGAATAGCTTGGATATTGTCCTGAAGCGGTGTGTTGAAACTAGCTTGGTGCTCAATTGGGAGAAATGTCATTTCATGGTTACCGAGGGTATTGTCCTTGGTCATAAGATTTCTGCTAAGGGTAGTAAGGTAGACCAAGCAAAGGTTGATGTTATTGGAAAGCTTCCACCACCGGTGAATGTCAAAGGTGTTTGGAGTTTTCTTGGTCATGCCGGATTTTACCGGAGATTCATTAAAGACTTCTCAAAGATAGCAAAGCCTATGAGCAACTTGCTCAACAAAGATAAGTCTTTTATTTTTGATAATGAATGTCTTTTAGCATTTGAAACTTTGAAAGAAAGATTGACCACTGCACCAATAATCATTGCTCCTAATTGGAACTTAAATTTTGAATTAATGTGCGATGCAAGTGATTATGCTGTTGGTGCGGTCTTCGGTCAACGTAAGGACAAAAATTTTCATGCTATTCACTATGCAAGTAAGGTTTTAAATGAGGCACAAATCAATTATGCCACAACTGAAAAGAGTTACTTGCAATAGTTTATGCAATGGAGAAATTTCGTTCTTACCTTGTAGGTTCCAAAATTGTTGTCTATACTGACCATGCAGCTATCAAGTATCTCCTCACTAAGTCCGACTCAAAACCAAGGCTCATCTGATGGATGTTGTTGCTTCAAGAGTTTGACTTAGAGATCAAAGATAAGAAAGGCACGGAGAATCTTGTAGCTGATCACCTTTCAAGGTTGACAAACAATGAGGTAACCAAGAATGAACCGGAAGTTCGTGAAGAATTTCCCGATGAAAGGTTGCTTGCAATCAATGTGAGACCGTGGTTTGCCGACATGGTGAACAACAAAGCAACCGGGTTCATTCCGGAAGATTTTGAATGGCAACAACGCAAGAAGTTCCTCCATGATGCTAACCACTATGTGTGGGATGAGCCTTACTTGTTCAAAATTGGAGCGGACAATCTCTTGCGTAGGTGTGTGGATGATGGCAAAGAAGATCCTATGGCGATGTCACAATTCACCCTATGGAGGTCACTTCAACGGGGAAAGAACCGCCACAAAGGTACTTCAATCCGGGTTCTATTGGCCAACTCTATTCAAAGATGCCAATACACATTGCAAGCATTGTGATGAATACCAAAGAACCGGATCAATGTCAAAGAGAAATGTGATGCCTCTACAACTCATCCTTGAAGTGGAAGTGTTCGATTGTTGGGGTATAGATTTTGTTGGCCCCTTTCCTTCTTCATATTCCAATGAGTACATCTTGGTCGCTGTTGATTATGTTTCAAAGTGGGTGGAAGCCGTAGCATCGCCTAAAGCCGATAGCAAGACGGTAGTGAAGTTCCTAAAGAAGAATATTTTCACCCGATTTGGTACACCAAGAGTTCTTATTAGTGATGGAGGGTCACACTTTTGCAATGCACAACTTGCCAAAGCCCTAGATCATTATGGAGTCAAGCACAAGGTAGCATCACCGTATCATCCGCAAACAAATGGACAAGCCGAAGTTTCCAACCGAGAGGTCAAACGAATACTTGAGAAGACGGTCTCTACATCTCGGAAGGATTGGTCGGCTAAACTTGATGAAGCTTTGTGGGCATATAGGACTGCATACAAGTCTCCTATAGGCCTCACTCCTTTCCAAATAGTCTATGGCAAATCTTGTCACTTACCGGTCGAGCTCGAATATAAAGCATTTTGGGCATTGAAGTTCCTAAACTTTGATCAAGAGAAGGCTGGTGAAAGAAGAAAAGTTCAAATGCATGAGCTTGAAGAATTGAGAAATCAAGCTTATGAATCTTCAAAGCTCTACAAAGAAAGGACCAAGAAGTATCATGATAAGAAGATCATTCTGAGACAATTCATGCCGGGGCAAATGGTGTTACTTTTCAATTCAAGACTAAGACTGTTTCTGGGCAAATTGAAGTCTAAGTGGTCCGGACCTTTCATGGTTAAAGAGGTCAAACCATATGGAGCTGTTGAACTTGAGGATCCAGTCACAAAAGCCAACTGGACGGTGAATGGGCAAAGGCTTAAGCCCTATTTCGGTGGTGAAATTGATCGGAGTATGTCGACGATTTCACTAATCGAACCATGTTTTCTTCAAAATGCGTCGAGCTCATGACGTAAAACAAGCTCTTGCTGGGAGGCACACCCAATTTTGTAAGTATTTTTATGTTTATTGCATATAGTAGTAGTACATAAGCATTGAAAGCAAAAATGAAACAACTTTGAAAAAAACTGATCCTGAAGTCTCACGCCAATAGCGTAATTTTCGCTATTAGCGTGGAAGCTCCAGAAAGCTGCGCTAATAGCGTAAGTTTGGCGTGGGGGAAAAATTTTTGTGGGCCCCAGGGGAGTAACTCCCCTTAACTTCCCATAAGCCATTCTTTTCCCATTCTCACGGTTTCTTTCTCCTTTTCTCACTCTCACACACAAAAACTTATCTCACTCACACACTAACCCTAAAAATCAAACCCCTTTTCTTTTGGTTCAATTGGTTCCAAGCATTCATCTTTGCATCATTCATTCTTGCTTGCATCCAATCACTGCAATAACAGATGGCACCTAAAAACGCTGAAAAAACTACCGGGACCAAACGTCCAAGAGGCAAAGCTGCCTCGACCTCAGCCACACCTGTGAACCCTAACCGATTTCCCACACCTGCCCACTCTGTCAAGTTCAAAAAGATGGCTCAATACAAAACCTGACATGAGAAAACATTTGACATTCACCCAGATGGTGAACACTCAGATCTCCTCCACATGTTCACTGATCGCAAATGGCACAAACTCCTTGGTCCCGCATCTGAAATTAACACTGGCCTAGTCAAGGAGTTCTATTGCAACGCAGTTCCTGATGCCTCACCCACCACCCTTGCTGATGCTTTCTCCTGGACTTCTTATGTCTGAGGGAAGAAAATCCCATTTGATAGGGATTCAATTAATGAATTCCTTGGCAATCCCTTAGACCTTGAGCCCTCACCTGACCCAACTGTCCTGCATTGTGCACGTATGCTAGGAGAAATGCTCAAGGAAACTGGACCTATGAGCAAATTGAGAGGGACATCATGAACAAGGGTAGGTATTTTGTGAAGAATGATAGGGGAGAGATAAGGCATGCACTCACCAAAGAAATGAATGATAAGGCCTGCTTAGTGTTCCAATTTCTTGTCCATAATGCTTTACCTAGAGCCCATACATCCGATGCCCCAAAGGCTGTACTACCTCTCATCTGGTGTATTATGAAGAAAGTGAAAGTTGATATTGCTCGCATCATAGCCAATGAAATCAAAGCTGTGGCGTTGAAGGTTGCCACAAGTGCAAAGAAGGTTGCATTGTTCTACCCGGGACTCATCATGGCCTTGCTTAAGGCCCATGGAGTGGCCATTACTGGACCCTTTGATGAAGACATTGAGGGGACCATTACTGACACTTCTATTCGTACTTGGGAGAAGAGAGAGCAGAGATGCGCCCAAAATCACTTTTCTGATGATGAGGGTGGCCCATCTGAGGGCGCTGGTTCCTTTGATTTTTCAGGTTTGCAGACTTTCATGCTGGAGCAGCAGATGCATAACCAGTATATGAGGGACCAGAACAGCTTCTTAATGGATCAGAATGAGGCAATTTAGAGGAGAAACATGGGCATACACCAGGACCTCTACAATGCTCACATGTATCCGGGAAATGCTGATTACCCGGTTATGACACCTGATTAGTACCAGAGTTATGTTCACTGGCCTGAGGGCAGGCCAGGTCCTTATGTGGGGGTGGCAGATGTTGTAGATGATGAGGCTACACCTGATCCTGATAATGCTGGAGGTGAAGATGATGATGTGGAGGAGGATCTTGAGATGGATGATGCTGATGATGATCAGTGATGTGATCATGGGTTTTTAGTGATGTTTTTATTTTTGCTTTCGAACTCTATGTTTTTATTTTATTGTTTGTTGAAACTTATGTTATTTGGTTGTATTTTGTACTCTTCAAGCACTGTGGTTTTTGGTGCTTGATTTGATACTTTGTTACTTTATATTTGGTTTAATAACTTATCTTGTGGATTTTAACTTATGTTTTGGATGAAATTTTTGTTTAAATCTTGCTTGTGTCTCTCAA
Organism: Medicago sativa; assembly: GCF_051527215.1. Classification (NCBI taxonomy): domain Eukaryota; kingdom Viridiplantae; phylum Streptophyta; class Magnoliopsida; order Fabales; family Fabaceae; genus Medicago; species Medicago sativa. The sequence goes on along the minus strand of NC_140755.1, from coordinate 28,979,799 downwards.
AAGAAAATTGCTCATGAACAATAAATTTTAAAGTGCTCCATGGAGCCAATGTTTGAGCAAAAGTAGGTGAGTGATAATGATATTAATTGTGAGAAAGCGCAAAGCCAAGGTATTAGTTTCCCGTTATTCTAGGTTTTTACTAAGAATTTGAAACTTGTACTTTGCACAAAATGTATCTCATTTAATTCTTGTCATAAACATAAATATTTATGAACCACTTAGTACTTAACCTAAATGTGAGGTAACTTCAAACTGTTGTATATATATGCTAGAGACCGATAATCACCGTCTAACTTGTTTTAGTTATGTTAAATTTGATAATTATTTTGAATTGTTTGAAAGCATGGAAAGGATCAAGGCAGTTTTTGAATTGAGAGTAACCTACTTGACCACATAAAGCCTACCTGTGAGAAGAGCGAGTATCTGATACCCCAATCTGAGCCAAATGAATCAAGTCCTCAAACATGAACTGTCAAAATTCATAAGCACAATGCTTGTTGAATTTGCCTGAAATTTTTCAAAAATCCAGTTCATGGTTGAATCTTATAGGACTTTGATATTTTTACTTTGTTGAACCCTTAACCTTTTTGTACTTTGTCCCTTGCCTTAGGATAGGGGAACATTCAATTAGAGTTTTGTTGTATTCAAGTTGGGGAGAAAAAGGAGGCATTATATGTCAAGTTTGTGGTGAAATTGTTAAAATAACCTGACAACATTGAATCAAAGAAAAAGTTGTACATTTGATAAAGAAAAGAAAAGAAAAAGAAGAAAAAGAAAGAAAAAAATCAAACATAGAATAAGTTGTCAAGGTTATTGGTTTGATTGTTAATCACCAAAGGTTGTAATTATTGGTAGGGAAGATATTGGATTTTAAGTTGTATTACAAAGAATGTTCCTCTTTGATAGGCTTTCTGATCAATTGCCCCACATATGACATTTCTTTTGTAGCCCGGCCAAGTTATAACCATTGCAAGACCTTTTGATCTATGCTTTTATGCTTTTTGAGACGATATTTGGATGGACACCTAACTTAAATAGGATGTTAGCATGATTGTTGGATGTGTGTTCATTACCTCACTTATTGTTATCATAGTATTGCATTTACATTTAAAAGAAGTGTGTTAGGTGTGGTTCATAGATAGTTATGTTTATGTTTTGAAGTTTATGATGTATAGTTTGTGCTTAGGACATATTTCGCATTCTTAGTTTGCACCTAGAGTAGCGGAGGACTTCATGCTTGCCAGTGCGATCATATTTGAATCACCATTTGTTTAAATTTTTGTTTTGAATTGTTTGACACCATGTTAAAAACCTTGTCCAAAGCCTTGTTAGTTTCCTTTTCAATTGATTTGTTTGAGGACAAAAAAAAAGCCAAGTTGGGGAGAGTTTGATAAGTGTTTAAAAGTGATATATTTCATATAGGAGTTTAGGCATTTTAGTGACTTGTTTTGCAAGATTCTCCACGGAAAACTCCAAATATTATGCAAATATGTCATTTATGCTTTTGAGCCTTATTCTACCCTTTTTGTGCAGGAAAATACAAGCAAGGAGCAAGAAACATCAAAGTTCAAAGTCCTACGCCATTAGCGTATCCTACGCTGATAGCGTAATGAAGAAATGCCCAAGGTCAGAAAGATACGCCAATGGCGCACCTGGGGCGTGGATCTGGAGCACTCTTGAAGAGTACGCTATTAGCGTATACTAAGCTATTAGCGTACAGGCTCCAGGGAGCTACGCCATTAGCGCGCCTGGGGTGAAGCTGGTCATGAAGAAACACGCTATTAGCGTGGGTTACGCTATTAGCGTAAAAGCTCCAGAAGGATACGCCATTAGCGTAGCTGGAGCGTAGAACCAGGGCAAGGCCAACGTGGCGCAAGCCCATTGGCCAGATTATAGGCCGACATACCACGCTATTAGCGTAATATGCGCTATTAGCGTAGGTACAAAAACACAGGCCCTTTAAATAGCATTTTTACCTCTCTTTTAGGTCATTCACTATTCCATTGATATTTTCATACATTCTAAGAGAGAGGTCAGAGCTATTTCCAAGAGAGAAACACAAAGCAAGGTGTTTAGGAGTAGATTCAACTCAAGATCACTTTGGACACGAAGTATCTTGACATAGAATCTTCATCTTTCCTTCATCCTTTGCATAGTATACATGTCTATGTGTAGCTATCATCTTCTTTGTAGTATTGAGGTAACAAACAAGCTATTATGTAATCTTTTGATCTTTTAATATATAAGGTTCTAGCTTAATGATTCAATATTGTTGTTATTCTTGCTTTTAATGCTTTCAAAGAGATTCAAGATGATTTGGACACAAACTCTTGAATCTAGAACTAGAATAACAATCTATCTTATGTTATATCACTCTTGACAAGTTTGTAAACTTTTGATAATTACTTTTAATCAAGAATTTAATGCTTTCGGATACTTAATCAGGCTGGACACGGTCGATTAAGTTATCCGATCGACTTTGTTATCGTTTAAGGGATTTGGACACGAATGTTTAAACGCTAACTTAGAAATAATGACGTCGCTTTGGACACGAAGGATGTTGTAGAAATGATTGTAATAATATTGATTATAAAGCTAGAGTCTGTTAATCGATCGAGAGATTGCTGCTGTTATGCTTGCTCGTTATCTTATACCGCGAGCGAAATAGTTCGATCTTCTCTCGTTTTTACTTTTATGTCATCTGTGGATATAGTGTTACAAACAAACATTTTATAAAGGATACCTTAATGTGAAAGATTGTGAAAACGCTTATGATTTAACGCAACTCCCTGTGGAAAACGATCCTATATATACTCACGTGTACATAGTTATATGACATGTAGAAACTCTACATCAGGCATGTTATGGTTAAATACTAGAATGTTCTATTTATTTGTATATAAAGGGGAATTTTTAGGAGTTATAGAGTTTGGTAGATTCAGTTTTCTGTTTAGGGTCTGATGCACACTTTCGTGTTTATTTCGATTAACGTAGTTGCGCAATGGCAAGTGTACCCGTCGTTTTCATCAAGTAATAAAGTTAGTAAGTAGGGTATCATATCCACAGGGATTGTCCTTTCGTCCAAACAATTCGTTACTTATTTTTGTAAGTTTGACGGTATAAAAGTTAGTTGTGATTTTTATCTGTTTGCAACAGAGCGAATTTACCTACTTTTGGTTGTAGAAAAGTAAGCAGCAGTTAGGATTCTTCAAATCCTCTTTGTATCTTCATTGTTGGATAATACGTAATTTAAATGTCGCATTTATTTATCTCTTGGTGACTATAGAAGTGATAAGGCTGTTGGGAGTTTCCTAAATAGGTAGGGAACCACCTGACCCAATGGGAATCATCCACTAGGTACCTAATTAGGTCTTTCCCTCCGATGGCGAACTGCACCTGCTGATTGCACGGTGATCCTTATGTGTGGGGTCTTGCTAATTCAAAGATAATTGAAACATAAACTTAAATTGGCTTTCCAGTGTTTCCCAAGACAATGAAGGCCAAGGTTCCCTTAGGTCGGCCCATCTGTGAATCTTAGGACACTTATAGCACACTCTCTCTAAGCTTACTTAGTAGTTCTGCAAACAGGCAGCCCTAATCTACGTCTACCTTACTAAGGGTTTCAAAAATAATGGTCTTGCTAGGTTATAGCTTTATGTCTGACAGCTAGGTGCTTGTTTCCCTAATTACTAACCAGTTAATTCCTAGCTTCGGTGATGCACCACACGACCCAATGAGTATCATCCACTGGGTACCTACGTCTAGGGTCAACAATTCCTATGGTATCTTTTGTTAATTAATAATCACTTACTTCCTAGACAGATAGTTATCAGTAAAGGGATATAACTATCAAGATATAAGCATCTGGTTAGTGATATCAATATTAGGTCCTGTCAGAACCTAAGTACCTAATCTAGGGTTGCACCTCTCACAGAAATAAAGACTATAATCTAATAAAACTCTATATTGGACAAAAGCATAAATAAAATAAATAACGACAAATTAAATTAAATAAATATCCAACAAAAATATATGGAGGTTCATCATATAACTCTAACCTAAAAAGATTTAATTTCACATGATAACTAAAAACAAATTACTAAAGATAAAAACATACCCTAGAAAATCAAGGAGAAGATGGAAACTCTCCCGAAGCTCCAAAGTCGCCTTCCTCTTGAACTGATCCAGTTCTGAATGATAAATTTTGAATGAGGAAGGCTGGTATTTATAGTGAGAGTTTCTACCTAGGTTTGGGCTAAAAGTGCGGGCTTTACCCATTTTGGAAGCAGGAAAAGACAGTTGCGCCCCGACTTTTTACATGCACAGGGCGCATAGCAAATGCACGGGGCGCATAGCTTGCATCCCCATGCATGCCCTGGGCGCATGAAATGTAATTTTCATACCTTAGGCGCATTTCAAATTCCCTAGGCGCATTATGCCTCTCTTTCGGGCCCAATCTCCGATTTTATGTCGTTTTTAGGTCTTCGTCTTCAAATAACTTGTGTCGGTACTTTGGGAACAGAATTCCTCCCACTTGTAAGTCCTCTGAGGCCTTTTTGAATCTTTATTCTTGTCTCTTGAATCTTCACAATTCTTCTGTTGTTCTTGATTTGCCGATTTGCATGATTTCTTCGTGAATTACTTCAAAAACCCCTCTCAAATGACTATGTTTCGGGAAAACTAGAATTATAGACTCAAATATAGAAAACATTACAAAAGTCCTGAAATCATAGGCAATCGTTCTAATAGTGCTCCTTTTTTCTGCTATTTCCTACTAAAATATATTGAAAAAACATGCTAAGAATAACGTAAGATGACCTATCATCAGGGCCATAGTAGGATTTCTCTCTGAGTTGTGTCGGAGCTTTGCTCTAGGAGTAGTTAGAGAAACTCTCTCTTCTACTATTTAACTATTTTCACTCGTTCAATAAAACACCATATTTTCCTTAATTACCATATGTTTCATCTTCTTCCTTGGTTGTGTTACTATTAGTTCGTTGGTAGGATATGTTGGTTCCTATCACTAATTAATCAAATAAGTTTAGTAAATTGTTTCGTTGAATGACAATCTCTGTAAAGACGATGACTTCTCACGGTTTCGTGCACTACCAATTCATCCATCCTTGCCTTTATTTTTCACTTAGATGAATGTCATTGTAAGTGGAGTGAGCCTATGAGGGTCTAATGGTGCTTGTCCAAGAAAGAGCATAGACAATGTTCCTTACATAGTGTTCCGGATAATGATACTAATGAGTCGGAGTTCTCATTTGTGGACTGCACGGAGTGTTGTATAGTGAGAAATTTGTGTGTATGTGAGGTGAAGTGATGTGAGACAGTGAATATATAGATTGTGTCCCTATATCTCCAAGAGAGGTAGAGAGTATGAATAACTATATTGTACCATATGTTGAAAGAAGTGTCTTTCTAATTGCTTTTTGTGTACATGTAATATGTAATATGTAAATGTATTAATTCTTACCTGAATATAACATGCATGTTAGTATAGCATTAGCTATAGTAACATGTATCTTAGGTCTTGTATCTTCGATATCGTGCTATGATTATTATATATATCCTTTGTGTTCCTTAATGACTTACATGATATAAATCCTAGAACAATTACAAATGGAGATGATATATGTCCTAAAAGTCTAATACGTCCTAGATTTCTTCACATGCTGACTCTATATATGAATCTCAAGTATAAGCCCATGCATTTGTACATGTCTTATTCGGACTAGTATAGTCAGAACATAATGTTTCCCCATGTCCAGGCATTCAACCAATCCTATCCATGACTATATCATATACGTGCATAATAATTATTCTTCTTACATATTTCTTGTCTCTCAGAATTTCCGAATATTGGTCTTTTCGTTGTTTGAATGTGTTTGAAAAACAGCTATGCTATATATCCCGACGGGTTTTCCCACGAAATTTTCCCGAATACTGTTTTTCATGTATTCCTTTCATCCATGTAACTTTTTTTTTTATCAACTTTCCTCTATATAGCTACTACTATTAAATAGAGACAGTAAAAAACAGAACACATGCATAGTTGAAATACTTATTTGATACGTGGCTTTACAAGTGTTGAAATATTGAGTAATCTTTGCATGTGATGACAACTGCCATGAAAATAACATAAAATTCAAGTGATACACAAAAGAGTTTAAATTAACAAAATAATGGAAGTCGGTGATTGCATATACAAGTTTAGAGGTCCTCTCAATAAAAGTTTACAACATTCGTGAACTATTCGGAATAGATTTTGTCGGGATGTTAAGCATTTTTCTTTGAAAAAACGCCATTAACATATGTTATTAAAGTTGTATCCCGTAAACTTTAGCGTTCTTCGTCACGATAGTGCTCTTGTAGCCGATACATTGCGAGAAAAGTAGTTCCAAGCCCTAGATCCTCTCGTGTAGTTTATGACTGCAGGTTCAAATAAAATTGTAAAATGTAACATCTGAGCCTCTTTTTGAAAGCAAATAGTTTATGACTGCAGGTTCAAATAAAATTGTAAAATGTAACATCTGAGCCTCTTTTTGAAAGCAAAGTAAATTGTAAAATGTAACATCTGAGCCTCTTTTTGAAAGCAAAAGTAAATAATTTTTTAATTCTGTTTTTTTTTTTGTAGTGGCCGGGGTTTGAACCACAAACCTTGCATATTTTATGCATTGTCCCAATCAACTGAGCTAAGTTGGACTTAATTCCGTTGTATATATCCACTCTAAAACTGGCGCATATAGAAATATATTTCAAAATTTCTTCAAAAAAAGAAATATATTTCAAACTGTTGTTTCTAGTGTCATACACTCACACTAACACACAAAAATATATAGAGAAATCAGATATTGCATTTCTATTTTAATAAAAATCCAAATTCGAATGCATATTTATCTATTTTTGACACACAATATGATTAAAAATAATTGGGTTAATTGAGTAAATATTCCAATAAACATGCAAAATTTCATTTTTTATCCTTTTAAAATTTCCAGTCAAAATTTCTAGTCCCTAAAATGTTAATGGAAAATATTTTATTTTTTTTATGAATGTTAATGAAAAATATTAGAAGGACTAAAAAGTGCGATTTTTTTTTTTGAAATTAAGTTTAATGTCTAATAAAGCAATGATTAAATTGCTAAATGTCAGATGATATGGGTATTCTATTTGACATAATAAAATGCCACAACTCAACATGATACATTCATAATTTTTTTTTTTTAACAGCCAATATAATTGCTAGGAACCAAACTGACAAGGTGGAAGTTTGTCCGAAAAACGCAATTACAACACCCCAGCGCAAGCTACAGGGCGTACCAAAGAGAAAAACAGAAGCACCTTAGCAAACAGCACCATGAAAACATGGTCTGCTTCCCAACCACTACATGGCGCCCCTAAGCTGCCATAACAGAAGAAAAAACCGCAGAAAGTACCAAAACAGCAGTCCTATAACAGCCCTACAACAAACTGCCCCCAAAAAACACCATAAAAACTATTTAAGTAGGCACTCCCGTGGGTTCCAACACCACTCGTAATACAAACACAATAACATTTTTCGCCTACTCATACTCCAATACCAAGATAACACCTTGATATTCTCGAACAATTCCTCTACCTCAACCACACCATTATTGAAGATAATCTCATTCCTATACTTCCAAATAACCCAAATAGACGCAAGCCAAATCAAACATAAACCTCTTCTAATTTTCTTAGAAGTAGCCTCATTAAACCAACATTCAAAATGGACAAAAAGATTATGAGGTATTAAGAAATTAAATTGTAGCTAACTCATCACCCTTTGCCACACCCTCACAACCACCTCACAATGCAAGAAAAGGTGTAACGCCGTTTCCTCCACTCTCCCACAAAACACACAAGTCTTCAAACCATCGCCATTCAACACTATAAGCTAGATTCATCTTTGTCGGAAATCTATCAAGTTGCATTGTCCAAGCGAATGCCAACACCTTTGACAGAGCTTGACATTTCCAAATATTGGCAAACACACGCTCCTCAATGTTATCATATATCAATCAAAAACAACCTCTCGAGTAACTTATAGCACGAACTCACCGAAAAACCTCCATCATCCTTCAACAATGACAAATCCTTCCACCACAACCAAATATTGGCAAACACATGCTCCTCAATGTTATCATCAATCAAAAACAACCTCTCGAGTAACTTATAGCCCGAACTCACCGAAAAACCTCCATCATCCTTCAACAATGACAAATCCTTCCACCACAAAGATGCAAGACGATGACCAACCACACCATTTGATTCCCTCAAAGCACCCACCCCTTCACCATACTTAAGAAGCTTCCACAAAGAGCCATCATCCTTAAGAAGCTTCCATTTCTATTTAGCTCTAAAAGCCTTATATTCATCAACATCACATCTCCCACCCCCAAGCCACCCTTATTCCTTGGTTGGCAAACCCTCCTCCATTTTACCCAACACAATCTCCTAACCCCACCCCCCCCCCCCCCCCCCCCCCCCCCCGACACACACACACAAAGAAAGTTTCTTTCGAGAGCCACCACCATCTTCACAACCTTCACCGGCATTTTTAACAAGGATAGGTAAAAAATTGGAAACGAATTAAACACCGAGTTTAGAAGAATAATACGGCCTCCCAAACTAATATACTTGTTTCCCCATATCGCTTTTCTCGGATTTGCCCCCACCAGGAGACCTACATACACAAATGGGATCAAACCTTGACTACAATTCAAAAAGTTACACGCCATTTCCATAAATGTCTAGTGTTTAAAAATAATTGACCAAAATTTATCTACTGTTTAAAAATAAGGGAAATGTTAAAGAGTGCCCTTAGGGTATTGGTTAAGAGGATAAACTTAGAAATATTGTATTGGAAAATGGTCGGATTTGCCCCCACCAGGAGACCCACATACACAAATGGGATCAAACCTTGACTACAATTCAAAAAGTTACACGCCATTTCCATAAATGTCTAGTGTTTAAAAATAATTGACCAAAATTTATCTACTGTTTAAAAATAAGGGAAATGTTAAAGAGTGCCCTTAGGGCATTGGTTAAGAGGATAAACTTAGAAATATTGTATTGGAAAATGGTGAAAAATGATAGATTTGACTTTTTAAAAGTTAAAAAATTGTTGAATTCAATGCAAACTTACTATTTTTAGTTTCCTTAACTAGTGCCCTATGGGCAATGATTAGCATAACCCTAAAAATAATTGACCAAAATTTATATTAATAATTTCTATTAATTGATTACCAGCAATCAATTATTGATTAATCAAACAATTCTCATCTTTTCTATAAAAATATTAAGAAAATTTGCATAACATTTGTAACAAACCAAAAGAGTTCTCATAAACATAAAACCGAACATTACGTCTCATCCACAAATGATACCCATATTAAAGCAAACTCACACACAAGTTATAAGTTAAAAATATGCAATAATACAAAATTACTTAGGATGCTAAGCAAAACTTCTCTGCAATTTTCTTCATAAAAGAAGATCGTTGAGTAGGTTGGTCATTTCTTTGATTATTATTTTCTGGCCGAATAACTGGCAGTGAAGAACTCCCGGGATCTGACTGATGATGGCTCGAACGCACCGGAGACTGCGAATCAGATGATGGGGAATAACCTGCTTCAAATATGTGTTCAGTAGGAGCATGATAGGAAAAACCATATTGTGGCATGTTGTTCCAATTAGGGTTTGGATGATTGAATTGATAAACATTAGGATCATAAGGATATCCTATAGTATAAAATGGTCCTTGAGGAATGAAATGATGATTGTTATAGCCGTTTCCTTGATTCTCAATGTCAAAACCATAACTACTCCATTCAAGTGTAACATGTTTTTCTGCCTTCCTTAGCTTCGATAACAATTGTTGTGGATCTGCTTTACCTTTCACATAAGCGAATCCAGCGGGTGGATTTATATTGTAAGACAAATCTACAAAATAAAATAATAAAATTATAAGAAAATTTTATTGCTATAGGAATAAAAAAAAAAAAGAAGTATGAATTAAAAGTATTTACATTGTCGGTTTAAGATGTTTTTACATTATGTTTCAAAAAAAAATATATATTTTTACATTAACATCTATAAAAATCTATTATTTTGCTGGATCACGAAACTTTTAGTGAGGAACTGAGGATAATTTGAAATAGTAATATTCAACAGACATATTGTGATCTCTAATTGTTTTTCTGGTGGTGATCAGGGTTTGAATCCCGGACCTTGCTAAACCCACGAGGACTATCTCTAATGGTTTAGACCAAAGAAACAAAGTTCTCTCCAAAATGCCTTCTAAGAAATATATTGAAACTCAATTTACACTATTAATGATAAAAGGTTTACATTTTAGGTTTTCTATTGTTATAGTTGTAGAAACATTTAGAGTTTGTTTGATTTTTTTAGGGGAGCTTATTTGTCATAACTAATTAACTTTGTTAAAAAAATATGTTTATAACTATTTTATTAAATGGTTTGCAATAGAATAAACAAACAATATAGATTCTAACAACATATCAATAAATCGCTAAAACAAAGGTTATTAAAGGACGGTATAAAACAAAGTTAAAAGTAAATTGGTCATCATTATATTAGAATGCATATAACAATCTTGCACTAACTTTTTGAAGTGTAAGGTTAATACTTAATACGAGTATACATACCTTTAAAGCTTTTCAAAACTTTAGTCACGGAATTCGCCCATCCATATGAAGTTTCAATTCGGAGTCTGCACTCCTTCAAAAAGTCATAAAACATAATTCAAATTAAAGTTTGCAAATTCATAAAATAAGAGTGATACATAGTTTGAAATAAATACCAAGTAAATAAGTGGAGTTTTATTTCTTGGCCACATAATTGACACTGGCTTATGTCCTTGTCTTGGAGATCTGAAGAATAAAGAAACAAATAAGACAAGTACATACGAAAAAGAAAGCAGAAAATTCTAACATAGCAACTCCATGATCCTATTTGCTGCAAAATTGGGATTTTATCCAATATTCTACTAATGATTAATCATCTAACTATAAATCATAATAACACACTAGAAGGAGACTCAATGATCATTTTGAAATTGAAACACCCTTATCGTAGAGATCTTCACTAACAAGTGCATAAACGAGTAATCTTGTATAATAATCAAAATTCCGAAATTGCATCTCCACAAACCCTAAAAAATACCGTTATTTTTTGGGGTTTGGGAAGAATAAGAATCAAATCACAAGCAAAATAGAACAAGTAAAATCACAAACCCTAAAAAATAAAAATAAAATAAAACAAGACTATGAAGAAAAATAACCATTCACTAAATATTCATGAAACAGCAAAGTCATAGAAAAATAAGAAGAAACAGATAGATTATGGGGATACCGTGAGTAAGGAAATGGTTGAGTATGAGCTAGTGAGACAAATAGGATTTGTATTTTATAGGAGACAAATATGTTTTCATTAAATCACCATTGATGACGACATTCATCTCAATCATTATCTGGCACCAACATGTTTTCATTAAATTCCCGTAGAAATTTTTGGTTTACTTCCTTTTTTTTTTTCCTGAGATTTTTTAGTTTGTTACTAATCAATATTTTTGGTTTACTTTTTTTTATTTTTTGGAAAAAAAAAAAGTTTGACAAAAATAAAAAATAATAAAAACTCAAATTTGAATGAATTTATTTTTAAAATTCAAAATACATATAAAACTCAATATTTATGAAGAAATTTTAAGAGCCACAAATAATAAAAAATAATAAAAACTCAAATTTGAATGAATTTATTTTTAAAATTCAAAATACATATAAAAATCAATATTTATGAAGAAATTTTAAGAGCCACAAATAAGCAGTTATATATATTTTAGTATTCTCATAGTTTTGGTTAATTTTTTAAAATATCAATAATCATTTAAAAAAAATTAACAAAAACATAATCATTAAGACAATTAATTTTTTGAATTATGATTTTTTTTTTTTTTTGAATTAATTGTGTTGCTTGTGAAAACAAATACTCGTTGACCTGTTGTCTACGTCATGAATCTAAGGAATATGTTTTCAGTGTAAATGTTCAAACAGCTGTCCTTAATTATGAAGATATTAACAGCTGGTAAATCAGTATTTAATTTTCGTTCTCCCCAAGTGAATTAGTATTTAATATTGTATCCTTTTTCGTACAAGTTATAAGAAAAAACAATTAATTTTTAGATTATCTGAATAATTGATGAATTTGGTCTATATTATAGATCAGATACATTAGTTATTCAATTAACTTAAAACTTGATTTTTTTTGTTTAAAATAACGATAAGAGGAAGTATTTGATACCATTTTTTATTAGGGAATTTGATATCATTTTTTGTTTATAAATAACTTAAAACTTGATACCCTTCAACAAGCATGATTTTTTTTATTTTTATTTTTTTTTGTTACAAGGATATGCAAAAAGAAACAAAAGAAAACTAACGCCTAAGGAAAGAAGGTACGCAATGTGTTGGCCCTGAGCAACGGGAGGAGGTTAGCTGAAGGCGTTGCATGAATGACTAAGTCAACATCTAAGGCAGCTCCGAATTTCGCCAACAAGTCTGCACATTGATTTCCCTCTCGATAACTAGCATCATCCCATGGTAAATGGTTGTTAAATCTGTAGTAGGATGTCTCCTTAACGAGGCATACTTGCTTGGACACAAGCCAAATAAATATATTTGGGCACACACACAAAATCAAGAGAGAAATAAGAGAACAAAACTGAATAATGTCAATTAATTTGACTAAATACTTTTTCTTAAATTTTTTCATTTCATGTGAGGGTGCCTAAACAATATCGAACAAGATGTCACGACAACAATGTGAGTTCTATTAATATTTCTAAGAATTCCATTCAACATAGCAGAACCAAGTACATTGGTCATCATTTCATCAGGGAACTAGTTGAAGATAAAGTTGTGATCCTTGATCATAGAGCAACTGAATAACAACTAGAAGATATTTTCACTAAGGTTTTAGATGATGTGTAGTTTAAGAAGTTACGGGGCTCTTTATGTGTTTGTTTGTATGAGAATTTATAGCAATTACAATTGTGGAAGCGTGCAAACGGATATTTCTTCTTACTATATCTAGAGTTGCACGAGAAATAAGGGAAATCATTGTCATTTTAAAAACCATTGAAAATGTAAGTTCTCTTGATGCTTCATCTGTACAGGTTAATGTTCCCACAAGCCCTTTTGATTATGTGGATAGAAATTTTGATGTTACTAAATCTTCAATTATTGCTTCTGTGAATGTTTTGAAACCATCTGAAACTGCTTCTAATTTGCATATTGAACCTAATTTTGAAATCCATGTTGAACCAAATGTTGATGTTACTGTTGAAACATCTGTGAAATATGTTTCTAAGTCTTTTAGTGAGGTTAATCCTAGATCAGAAAGGACCCTAGGAAAATCTAGCTCTGTGAATGATTTTGTTGATGATGTTGTCGATGATAATGTTTATGACTCCCTGACCCTTTCACTTCCCCTGCTGTTGAAACCATTGTTGAGCACACAAATGAAATCTCATATTTTCCATCTGAGATTGATCTTAGACCAGATGTTGGACCATCACATGTCCAAAAAGATTGTGTTGTTGAACCTTATTTTGAAACTTTAATTGAAGTTTTGTGCCTCTTGAAAACCTAAATGAAGTGAATGCAGAGGCTAGTCCAAGTGTGAGTATTAAGGTTGTGAATGTGATGGAAGAAACTGATCATGTTGATCTTCCACTTGGCCAAATAATTGCTCAAAGTGTGGTTGATAGGTTGAACGAGAACTGATCCTATTATGACTGGTTGTTTGTGGATATATGTTTTGCTATGAAGTACTATATGTGTTCATATGGGTTAATGCTTAGATGGGTTATGTTCATATGTGTTACTACTACTGATTGTTTTGCTATGAAGTTTTTGTTCTTTTGTGAAGATTGTTTGTGTGGGGACTATGTTTGTGTGATTTTGGTGTGCATTAATGCGTGTTGAGGAATCTTACTTTGATGGGCTCTCTTGGGTGTCTAAATATGTTGTTGCTAATTTCTGATAAAGTGGTGTTTGAGAAACCTAGGTGTTCTTCTAGACACTATCAAGAAGTCGTGATTGTAAGTACTCCAAAAGGAAAGTCTGATAAGAAGTGGAGTAAGGTGTAGGGTACAGCTATTAAGAAGAAATCTTTGAAGAGGAAGCAGGTTCCTCCTAGTGTTGCTGAGAAAGGTGTCGAAGATGATGTCCTAAACATTATGTCCTTTAGCAGAAGAAAAAATTTGTTGAAAGGTGATCCCTATGAATGTTCCCTCTGCTCCCCTGGATATTGTGTCTTTTCACTCTGAAGCAAATGTTCTAAAGTGGAAGTATGTGTTGTAATGAAGATAATTACTGGTGTTGGTAGGTCCCATTAGAAATTGAATTTTGGTGAGTATATTTTTTTAACTATGAAGCAAGTTGGGACGTATGTTGTGAAGCTTCCAATAGCCTTCCAGGGTGTAATCACTGAGAGTATTCTCAGTCAACACCCTGAGATTGTGAGGCCCAGATGAACTCCAAATCAAAAAGTGAGTGTCTTTGACTTTTGACTAAAGGTTGTTTTTCGGACCACATGTTCCAAACATAGTTATCTATGCTAGTCTATACCATATGTTTCCAAAAACAATGTTTTCTCATGCCCTTGTCATATTGTGCAAACAAGGGGGAGATGTAAGTGTTATGAGTGATGACTATGATGTTTGTTGTGCTGGATATGGTTTGTTCCCTTTGTGAGTGATGACGGTGATATGATATATATATAATGGTAGTATGTCTCCTATGATGTTATGTTTGGTTGTAGCAGCTCTGTGCACTATATTGTTATTATCATGGATGTTGTGTGCTGGATGTTTTATGACTATGTTCCAGCTCTCAGAACTTTTGACAAGAATTTTTTAATCTTTGCTCTAAATATTTGTGCATCTTCGTGCTATTTTATATTTAATATGCTCGTATATCTGTTACTTTTATACTTATTTGCTATGATGTTCTGCTACTTTAGTTAATGCATCTAGATGTTTATCAAATTCTGCTAAAAAGGGGGAGTAGTAGTATGTTTGTTTTTTATGCATGGAGTAATTTAGGGGGAGTAGTATATGCTTATATGCCTTCTCTGAAGATATGTCATTTAAGGGGAGTAATTTTTTATGCTAGCCTGATGATATGCCATGATGATATGTGCTAGTGTTGTGTGTCTTGAAGACCTGCTATATGCCTCTCCTTTTGAGATCTATTTTGTTTTAGGTATGAATGCATGTATGTATGTTTTTCTAGTATGTTGATGTCGTACGTGATGTTCTGGATATCTTATTGTGTGAGAGTTTATTTCTCTCTAATGAAGTATTTTTGTGGCAGTTTATTTCTCCCTAGGTATGATATTTTTGTGGGAGTTTATTTCTCCTTGGGTATTTTATATTTATGGAGTTTATTTCTCCCTGTGTGTTTGAAGTTTTTTGTGAGGCTGAGTATTTCCATATTCCGCTGTAGTGTGCCTCTGATGTTTTTGGTGAAGATTTTTATCTTGTGCGTTATTTTCAAATGAAAATCTCTTTTGAAGTAGCATTGATGGAGTTTTTCTTTCTTTCAAGATGTGTTCTGTGCTATACTGAAAGAAGGTATTTCTGTATCACTTCTGCTTACATTGGTTTATTACTAAAGAGTGTTTTAGCCAAAAAAATTCAAAGGGATAGAGTGTTGGGTTTTTATATTGTGTTGGTTGCATTTTGTTAAAACAAGAAGTTATAGAAAGATGTTGTACTCGATGTTCTGAACATGTAAGTACGTCGTCATGTACAGGTGAAGTACTTTGTCTTGCTTTCTTGGAAGATTATATTTTTGCATGAAATCCTTGAAGATTTTATTGAAGATTTTATTTGCGTGACTTGTGATCCAAGAGGCGTGTGTTTCTAGAAGCTTACTATTGTCGGTTTGTTATGTCGTGCTTTTGAAGTACCTAAACATTTTAGGAAATAATATTTTGCTCCTAGAAGATTGTGAAGACCATATATACATTTTGGACTGCTGATTTGTTTAGTCTGATTGAAGAAAAGCTCATGCTTACTCTAGCTATATATGTTGTGTTGCTTCTGTTAATACATAGTGTCCCAGACATCACGAAGGACATCCGTCCAGCGAGTTCCATAATTTCAGTTTATTTTATTTTCAAAACTTTGATGTCGAGATTCTTGTTATAGAAATAATTTATTTATTAAGATGATTTTTCTAAACTTTGAATTTAATTTTGCTGGAATCGAAGTGTTTTGGATGACAAGAATGTGTCACACCCTTGCATGATTAAATATTATTTGTATTTTTAGTTTTAAAAATAAAAATCGGGATATGGTGTTACAACGCGCATATACAAAAGAGTTATAGTTAAAAGTGGAAAATACTTTGCTTAACTTATCACTTGTCATGGTATACAAAATGAGATGATGATTTGGATGAGTATCTTTTGTAGCATGCCCTCATAGTTACTATGCTCTTAAACTTTAGAGGTAAGATAGCCATATACTTTGATGGTAGAAACAACCTTCAGGGAAAAAATTTGTGAAATTTTTTTTAAAATGAAAGGTTAGGGAATTCATCCAAAACTAACTAGCAGAGTTATGAGTAGTATACAATAAAAACAACGAGTTATGTGATGGAGTGGATAATTAAAAAAAATTACGAAAGCATGAAAACTAACTGGAAATTAAAAATCAATGGGTTGTCTACCTTTCAGAGCTTGTTTAACATATCGAGCATGATGGATAATTCTATGTTGTGCTTGGTATCCCCATACCTTTAAGCTCCTCGTCATCTTTCCATTCTTTGTCTTCTTTAGAATTTGTCCATCCAACTTCCTCAGCCATTTTCTCCCGAAACCGACCCAATCATCAAACCATCAAGAATAATCTTCATCTGAATGATCTACTTTATCTTTTCTCAACTCTCCTTCATCATTTTCTTCCATCAATCTTAGCTCAGACTTATTAACTTTAGTAAACCACATGAATTCATTGCAAATCACGAAACATCTTCCCTTGCAGATGTGTTGCACGGTGAATGGTCTGAAGTAGATAAAATAGTCACAAGGAAGGGGGTTTGAATTGTGACCCTTTAAAAATTAACCTGCAACTTAAAATTAATTCTCAAGTTATTTACTTGGAAAAGTTAAGTTAGTGAAATGACTTCAGAACGTTCTGAAGTTTTTGTGCAGATTATCCAAAAACTGTTTAATTAAATAAATGTGTTTTGTGTGTTTAGTGTATACTGAAATTAAAGAGTAAATGGAAGATAAAGAACACACAAAGATTTATAGTGGTTCACCCAATGTGGGCTAGTCCACTCCTCACAATATTGTGAGAGTTTCCAGTATGATGCTTAAGATAATCTCTCAAACCATGCACCTTATAATCTTTGTTCACCTGAACAGTTACAACACTTGTATTCTCTAAGCCTCAGTAGGCTTGCACCTTCTTGCTAAGTTACCCACTTAGACTTTTACAACTTTTGCTCAAACCAACACTTTAGTACCCCTAAAGCTATATGAGACTCTTTTTACAATTTGAGTAGAGTTTGAATGATTGAAATCAGACAAGAGAAGAAGAATGGAGGGAAGAGTTTATCTTTGAAAAGATAAGAGAAAGAGAAAAGGACTTCTTGGAATCGTTGTGATGATCAATTCGAATGCTAAAGCTTCAAACAATCTATGTTGTTTTCTTGTATGTTTTGCAATGGTGCAAGTAATGATGAGCCTTTCACATCTATTTATAGATTTCTTCGGCTCTTGTAGCCGTTGGAGGGTGACCAATGGTTTGTTCTATGTGTCCTGGGCCCCACCAACTTTTACGTGAAAATCTGGGTGAACATTCTAACCATCAAAATGTTGTTGTGTTCTTCAAGATGAGCATCAGAATGTTGTTGTGTTCTTCATCAGAATGTTGATGTTCATCATTATCTTCATCTGGGATCATCATTTATGAATGTATGATGAGTTTCTGGGTTTATCCAATGCGTGCCTTTTAACTTTTTGGGCTTTATTCATGTGTTGTGACTTTTGCACAAACATCATAATGTTACATGGATAAAGTTTCAGATCTACATTGGATTGTGTGCAGGAGAGAGAGTAGTGGATCTGCAACTTCAGGCTCATGCTTCTATGAGATTTTCTTGATATTGTACAGTACCAAATCTCATACGTGTCCATCTCTGGTTGGTTAGGACAAGATCTTCACTTTTGCTTTGCTTTTTAATTTTTCACCTACTATACTGTTCACAGTATGAAGCATGTGCAGAGCTGAACATTCTGACCAGCAGAATGCTCCATTTGTTTCACTTAGGAAGATTTGTAAGACTTGTATTTGTTGTAATCAATCCTAATAGTGAAAACATAACTGAAGTGTAGTGATTGCAACATCTAGGATAATATTCTTATTGGAATATTCCTAGCACTTCAATTTTCATAGTTTTAAATGAACATTGAATATCCTTTTTGACATTAATCTTGTAAATACCTTTATTGCTTGATTGATTCATGCAAATGTACTTTTCTGGACATTTATTCATGTCACGTGTGACTTGCATATTCTTGATAATGTTCTTGAGTTTCTGGGTTTGTGTAAGAACAACCTTCTGAACCCTGCTTGAACATTCTGATCAACTCAGTGAGCAACGTTCTGAATTAACTTTCTGAACTCAGAGTTAGTTCATAATTGCAAATGTCCTTTGATTTCTTGTATCTTGGTATGATTTAAACCTTGATCATGTCTTAGTAAAACACTCAAGAGCACAAGTTAAATACCAAGCAATTAATCAAAGTTCATTAATTATTTAATCATAAAGGTTTATTATCTTTAAAATAATTTAAGGAATTTGCCGCAACATGGTCCATATCATTCTTTCTTCTTATCTCTAGTAAGAGGATAGAAAATGTTAAGGTCTCGAAGCATTAACTTATCTCCTGTTTCAAATTATGGCATTTCTTCAAATGTTCCTTCAGCCCTAGCCAAGTATTCCCACATGCTTACGTTGTCACCTAGTTCCTCATTTGGCTCCTTTGTTTTGATGAAATTCGGTTTTGGCCTTTTGAATGCAGCAGCTATAGGTGAATACTTTAGCCTTTCCAGTTTGCATGTGGCCTTTGAGGCTTGTCCTCCCTTCTTAACAGCGATGTGGTAGGATAGATAATCCTTTACTATTCAATTCACCTTTGATGTTGATCCATCTCCAAATCCTAACTTTGTCTTGGTTGGTTGCAATTTAAAACCTCCAATATTTTTTTAAGTAGCAAATGGAGTTAGGTTGATCCCAAGTCACATAGAGCATCTCACATGTAAACACCATCAATGGAGACTGGAATATTGAAGCATCCAGGATTTTCTAACTTTTGAGGAAGTTTCTTTTCCAATAAATCACAAAAACTTTTGGTGAATAGTCATTCCTCGGTTGGTTTGAATTTTTACATGAGGAGTCTTTTGAGTAACTTAGTGTGCTCATTTCTTTGATGGGTACTTCGATTTCAAGCTTAACCAAGAGGTCGACCAGCTCCTAAAATTCTCTGTCATCTTTGATATTTTCCTTCTTGCTTTTTCCTCTCTCTTGTTTTGGAAGTGATACCCTTGTGGTCCTCATTACCTTGTTCCACTTCAAGTTCTTGCAGTACTTGTTAATTTAAAATGATGGTTTCCAATAACCTTTTCCGTTGAGGATTTTCTTTTAGTATTTCCAAGACCTCATGTGTGAGTGATGTTTATGTCATGAGATGGTATAAATGTTGATATCTCTGTTGAATTTTTCTTTTCTCAATAGATGGACGACTTTGAAACAAGGACCTAGGTTACTGAATCAGCAACTGAGCTTCCTTTTCTTCCAGATCATCCTCTTCACTCCCTTCTTCACTTCAACCATCATCTTCACTCTCATACTCACTATATGAACTACTTTACTCTTTCACAACATGTTCTTCTTATACTATCACCATCTTGCACATTTCTCCCCTTAGATTGTCAAAGGCAGTACCAGAGAATATGGTTCTAGACATGTTACTATTGGTGTAATTTGTGTCTCTAGGTGGTGGTTAGGACAACGTTATTGCAGGTGACCTATTTTGCGGAGTGAATTAACCAAGTGTTGCATAGATATACATTAATAGTTGTATGGTGCCTAGATCAAATCTATTATTCATGGCAAGCTTGTTTATTCCTTTCATGTGTACATGTGGCCTATCAAGCTTTTAACTCAGTTTGACAGATGGATCAAAAACTTTTTGTGGAGTGGTGACATTTATTATAAGAAGGTTTGCATAGTCTTTTGGAATTCAATTTGACTTCCCTGGGACGCCAGTGATCTAGACCTTAAGTCATCTTGTTATATCAATGAATCTTTAATTTTTCATCTTGGATGGAAACTTCTAACCGAAGATTCTCAATGGGTATATATGTCCAGGCATCATTTTTTTTAAGAATGGCTTCCCTATTCAGCGTCACTTTAACACTTTAATTAGGTCTTGTGTCCAGCCTCATATGGATATGTTGCTTGATAACTCTATTTGGATTGTTGGCACAATTGAGAAAATTCACTTTTGGAAAGATAACTAGTTGGGTGTCCATTTGGCTGAGCTCTTGGCATAATGGGAATATGCCCCAATATCTTATGAATAGACCGGAAATTGCGTGTAAAGTTGCTAAAATTTGCTTTCCCTTAACGCCTTTGCCTGATAAGTTTGTTAGGTTCCATTTCTAGTAATGGTAAGCTTTCTACCAAACATGAGTTTTGCTTCTTTCATCATATGCTTGTTATTGTTTACGGGGGCTGCCTCTATTTGGAAGCCTTGTATCCCGCCTCCCCATTCCTTTATTTGTTGGCGCCTTATGCATGGTAAAATGCCCACATGCAAGAATTTACGCTGGAGAGGCTGCATTGTTGTCTGTCTGTTTACTGTGTAATTCAAGCTTAGAATCTTCTACCCATTTGTTCCTCAGTTGTCCTTTTGCAGTTCAGCTTTGGTTATGGCTAGGTAGCAAACTGATTTGTGTGTTTGATTTATCCACTCCTAAATCGTTGTTTATTGTATCACACTAATTTGTATTTCTTAAGTTAAGGACTTGTTCATTGTTGGTGTTATTCACACCTTACATACCATTTGGATGGCTCACAATATTCTTTGGTTTAGCTAACCTAAGATTTATTTACTTGCTATCTTTTGGTAAATGCTTGCCTTCGGATTCTGTTTTTTTAGATTCCCTGCTTTGTTCTCCTAAGCACATGAGTTATAAGGATATTTTTAAAGTGGTGTGGAAACCGACCACTAGCACATGGATTAAGGTGAATAATTTTTGGGTTGTTTTGCTTCTAATTGGGTGTTCATTTGGTTTTTGAAGCGGAAATTAATGGCTTCCTTTATGCTATTGATTTTTCTGCCCTACATAGTTAGTTTAATCATTGGGTGGAATGGGATTCAACTAGCTCTCTATTGGTTTAAAAAAAAAAAAATTGTCTCTTGTCCCGATTTCGATGCATAACCGCTTGCATAGTTTTCTTTAGTTCGGAGTTCAGTTGATCTCGTCTCATAAATAACAGTAGGGTAATGGTTGTGCAGATAAGCTTGATAACCACGACCATACCATTGATGGTAGCTTCTAGTGGGATGTCATGCCGCCTTTTCTTAGGGAGGATTTTTTTAGAGACCGTTTCTGTTTGCCGAAATTTCGTTTCCCTTAGCTTTTTGCTTTCTCTTTTATTTTTTATTTTTTTAGGTTTTGGCCTGGTCTCCTCTCTTATTCATACCCCCGTCCTCCCTTTTTAAATAATACATACATTAGTACGGAGTGCCTGCCTAAGATAAAGGTCGATCGGAAGTGCCAACCTAGTTGGGATGTCTGAGTTCCCCTTGATGTTTTCCCTCTCTCCTAGCTTATCCCATAATATATTTATTTTTTCAGGGGAAAATATTTATTTATTTTATTGGAGGAAGGGATAAATATTTATATTTCTTATGGCTTACAGTTAATAATGAATGCTTCTTTGTGCAAAAATAATGAATGCTTCTTATAAAAAAAAATAATGAATGCCATAAATATTCTTTTTTACTAAGAAACTTTTATATTTTTCAATGCAAAAAAAACATAATATTAAATTGTCAATAAAACATATTTTTACGAAGACAAATATGCTGACATTGTAAGTCGGGACAATGTGATGGGGGTTCGAACCTCGGTTCCTGCAGCGTGAATTTTCGACAACTATTGTGGTTTCATGTATTATGCCGACATGGTAAGACGGGACACCATAATGGGGGTTCGAACGTCAATTTCCGCAGCGTGGATTTTCGACAAACAAATACTCACCAAAATAAAAAATTTCAGCAAAACATAAAGAAGTAAACCAAAAAATTAGACGGTAATTGAATTGTTGCCAAAATATGATTGAGATGAAATATCGGTGGTCATTAATGGTGATTGAAATTAGCCCTAATTCACTACAAAACACAAATCCTATTTTACTCAGTGACCTTAAGCTGCTCCGCTCACCTGCTACCACAGTATTTGCTACAACGGTATTTGCTACTACCGTATCTCTTTAATCTCTCTGTTTTTTCTTGTTTTCCTATGATTTTGTTGTTTGATGAATTTAGTCCATGATCTTCTTCTTCTTCTTCTTCTTCTTCTAGGTTTTATGTTTTCTATTCGTTATTTTTAGGGTTTGTGAAGATCTGTGATTGTAATTGTTCTATTTTGCTTGATTGTTGAACCTAAGATTACATAACCATTATGTGAAAAACAATAGCTAGCATACCAGCCCCAAGAGATTAATTTGGCATATTCGACAATTTTTGACATCGGCGTGTCTTCTTCTTTGATGATAATTCCATTTTGATGAAACGAAATTGACCAAACCACGTGGAGCCATATAATATGTTGAAATATTCTATTCCTTTTGCCATGGAATAGGCGTCCGAGTCGAGCATTTAACATGGGAAGTGTTAAACGACACTTCCCCACTATAGTCAAATTGGTGTTTGACCATTAGATCTAATGGCGTGTATTCGCTCAATACTCGGCTCTTTTTTTATTCACACTGTCTTCTACCACCATTTTCTCTCAATCATGCCCCACTCACAAACCACCATCACCAACATCTAGTTGACTCATATGAGAATGTGATTAAAAGGGGATTGATATAAAATCTAACACTTCTCCATACTAAGTGCCACGAAAAAATCTCAGAATTGAATAAAATGTGATACTCCTTAACCATGAATATACATCCCACAAAACTTAATTATAAATGGTTTACACAATCTTCACAATCTTTACAATGCTTTACATCATATGAATAAAATGTAAAGCATTGTAAAGATAAATGGTTTACACAATCTTCGCAATTCCTGCAAAAAGAGACGTAGCAAGAGAATGAGTAATTTCTCTTATCGTTGGTAACTCGTTCCTCAAAAGCCACCATGCAAAAATGTGGGTTTTTAAAGGGGCTGCTGCAGTTCTTATAGTTTCTGTAAGAACGCAGCAGCTCAGGATTAGACATAATCACTATTTGCTCTTCTATTAGTAACTAACCTGTATATCCTCTTTTGACTGTGTAACCTTCCGCTGAGTTCGGTGTCCATATCCAACCGTCTTGACTGGTCTGATTTGGCTGCACTGCACTCAAAATGATTGTCTTCAAAAGGAATATTGAGTCTCTTTCTATTGTCTTATAATGATTTATAGTTTTTTCTTTAGTTTTTGTGCTTTCAATTTATTTTTGCCATATTTGTTCTGTTTTAAATTACAACTATTATAAGTATAAAATTTTCTTGATAAATTATGAAATCTCAAACAAAGAATTTTAGTAGAATACGGATCAATTTACTGTGAACAAATGGTTACATGCATTCACCTCCTAATTTTGCAGAAAATATGATCATGAAGTTAGTTGATAAGTTATAATTATCTGCTGCTTTTTGCCTCTTTGCGCATATGTACTTATTTTATTTTTATAACTTCTCATTCTCATATTTTAATGTGATCAATCACAAGGACTTGTCTTCTTAATTTATTTGTCACTTTTTTATTCAGTTACTTTTTAAATTTATTTGCTTGCATGTACTTCTCTTATTTGTCAAACTTTCACTCACATATTAAATGCATTGACGCAACAATAAAGTTGTTGTTACGCGATTGAAAAGTCACAAATTCAAATAGTGAAAAAGAGCCTCTTGTGTAAAAAATTAATGAATAAGTTTGCTTACAATACGCCAATTAGTGGAACCCTTTCCGGATCCTGTTTATGTGTGTACTTTAGTGCGGCAGATTACCCTTTTTTTTTTTTTAAACTTCTTGTTGCATCTTGCTTAATTGTACTTGTCTTTTAAATTTGGGGTTCTTACTCTTTGTATTTTTTTACTTTAATTTGGTTCATTTGACATTTTGTTTATTTGATAGGGTTTTTAATATAAAAAATTGGTTGTACTCGTGAGCTTAACTCAGTTGGTTGGGATAATGCATAAAATATGCAAGGTCTGGGTTCAAACCCCGGTCACCACAAAAAAAAATATAAAATATTGGTTACTTATGTCAATGTCTGTCTAAAAAAAAAGAAGGTTACTTATGTCAATTATATTTTTTAATTAAAAATTGAAAAATTGTTTTAACGACTTTGTATTTTTGTTTTAATTGGTGTAACGTTTTTGTTTATTTATTTTCTTCATTTTCAGATCATCGAGGCAACCACATAAGCCAAGAAGTATGCCAAAAAGCACGCCTACCCCATCCCCCATCTACATGGTATTCATTTTAACTATTTATCATCTTTTTTTTTTATGAATTTGCAAACTTTAATTTGAATTATGTTTCTCTCTTTTCTAAGGAATGTGTACTGAGAATTGATACTTCAGATGGATGGCAAATTTCTTTGACTAAAGTTTTGGGAGGCTTTGAAGGTATGTTTATTACATGTAAACAATTTGAAAATATATTGCAAGATTTATTTATTTGAAACAATTTGTTTGATATGTATGCTAGTACAAGGATCAACCATTATGTGTTCATTTACATTAGCATTTTGTTTTATTATATCAATCATCTTGACCTTTATGATCCCATAAGGCTTATAAAAAAATAAAAAATAGAAGTTATATTGTGTTTGTTTCATATTGAAACACTTTTTAAAAAAAAATAGTTACAACAAGGACTTTTCATGGAAACTAATTAAAAAAGCTTTCTCAAGTAAAATAAATAAATAAATAGCTTCTAATTTGAAATGGTTTTTGATTTTTTTTCTTCATAATTTTGTCTTTTAAAAGTCAGTAAAGAAGGGGTAAAAGACTTCTAATAGTGGTTCTTTTTTTAAAGAAATATTCTTTCACAAAAAATGTAGTAACAAACAAGCTCTAAATTTTTCAACAATTCAACGAACAGAAAATGCAAAATATTTATCACAAAAGATCGAAGCTATAACATATGTGATTTAGACAGTTGAATGTAGAATTCAATATACAATTGTTCAAAAAAAAGAATTCAATATACAATTAAGTTGAATATCACAAATTTTTAGAAAGCATTTTGAGGTAGTAATCTTTTTCTCTCCTAGGTTTCTTTGCTCTGTAGCCAAAAGATCCAAGCTCTACCATATGAGATTTATTTGCTTTTATAATTTTCGAACTTGTATCATTTATCGTAAATAATGCTTGAGTATTGTTGGTTTCCTTATATCATTTTTTGTTTCAAAAAAGATATAAGGATTGGTTTTTTCATCCTAAAAGTATTGGCAATGCAATTTATTGCTCGTTTGTCATCAATTTTGTATAAATTATAATGATAAATAGATTAATAAAAAAAAATATTGTTCAAGCTAGCATATTAGTTGACTTTTGCAAAGTTTCATAGGTTTGACTTAGACAAATATGCACCACAGAAACATTAGGGAGCTTCTAATCTAACCAGCTACAATAGAAGAGTTTGCAACTCCCACAAAACTAAAACTAGAACACACAAAAGGAGGGACAATTTCACACAAAACCAACCAACCTAAAGGGAACCAAAAGGACACTGAAAGAGGTAACAGAAACTAAAGAAAGAGAACACTAGAACACGAAACAACGAAAACAGCTAGAGACACACAAGCAGCCCTTCTTTAAGATATCAAGCAGGCAACCTAAACGACCCAAAAATCATGTCCATGAAACCAGAAACCGAACAACAGCCGCAGCATTGCACAGAAAATCAGTAAGTGGAAAAACGGCAGGAAAAAGCGCTCGCTGGTTTAGAAAAAAGGTAGCAGAAAGCCGGGCACAACAAACCAGTCGAAGACAGAAAATTGTTACTACAGAAATGATTTTTCACATCAGTTGGAAATGATTTTTCACATCAGTTGGCAACCGATGTAAAGTGATATGATGTGGTATGTACGTGTCCTTTCACATCAGGTTTGAACTGATGTAAAATCTAACATTCTACATCAGTTCTCTCTTGCACTGATGTAATGGGCGCACTTTAAAATTTGACAAAAGGATTTCTCATCAGTTATTTGCTAACCCACTGATGTGAAATCGATTTTTTTTTTAAAAAAAAAAAAAATTTATAATATAAAATTGCTTACCAAAACTTTCCAAATCATATATTTCATGTAATAAAAATAAATAGTACATATAAGTTATATTAGAGCAATATCAACAAATAGCCAAATAACAACATCTTTAGGCAGAATCCTTTACAAATAAAATAAAAAATCAATTGCAGAATCATCATTCTATATACTGCTAAAAAGCATAGCCACGGCAACATCAGGCAATATCATCTCGGCGATCAATATCTTCACTAACATTTTTCAGCTGCAAAAAATAAAAATAAGAAAATCAATAGAAAAAGTTGTTTCAACTGCATAATTTGGTTTACAAACTAAATCAAACATAAGCACCCGGCAAGTTCAATAATGAGTTCGTTCTTGGTTAAACAAAATATCACAGATTTATCGGCAATTAGTACTCTAGTTAACACCAACCAATAATAACAAAAAGCATCAAAAGCACTTTCTGATATACATGACACTAACACAAAACACTTAACACATTCATGAGATATTTTCTATGATTTATTAAGAGATATACGTGACACTACCAACAGAAACACACAAAAGAAGATATTTTCTTAGAATTATTAAGCCTCAAAATCACTTCTTTGTTGGAATCAATTCTAACAGCTCCATACGTGAAAACAAACATTGCTCACAGTTTTGCAATGCTACAATCCACATATATATCTTATCATGCCAATGATGAATGATTGTAGGATAAAGACTAAAAGAGTTTGAAGAAAGATAGCTTACAGTTGTTGTGGAGCTAAATTTAAACTTCTGGTGGAGCTAATGCAGGAGATTCTACAAAGTGCAAGTTAGGATCCCTGCAAATATGGACAAGCTAAAATAATTAGTTGAAATTCAAATATTAATCTTAAAAGTGTTTCAAAATACGACACAAATTATAAACATAAATACGACCCAAATTAGAGAAATCACAAACATGTGACCAACAATACATTGATAATTTGTTGTGTGAAATCAGCCATCAGTTTTTACACCAATTGGTTTCATATTTTTGTTCTCGTATTTGGGCAACATGAATTGCAGGTGAACCTGGTAAAGTGGAACAATCATGACAGTATTTTATAAACTTAGTAGAATTTGAAAGTGGGGCTGATTACTCACCACACATAACATAAACCAATTAAAGTGCAATACCTATGTTTCTATTCAGCCTGATACATGGGGACTAACTCAACTAAGCCTG
The DNA here is from genome assembly GCF_051527215.1 of Medicago sativa. Classification (NCBI taxonomy): domain Eukaryota; kingdom Viridiplantae; phylum Streptophyta; class Magnoliopsida; order Fabales; family Fabaceae; genus Medicago; species Medicago sativa. The sequence continues at coordinate 28,951,971 of NC_140755.1, read as the reverse complement.
CCACATGAAGACTAACTCAACTAATGTAGCAGCTATAATTTTGACACCATAGTTCATACAATAAACTATCACAATTAAAGTGCAATATATTGTCAAGATTTATGCACTATACATGCCTACTAGATCTTAGTTCTTTCAAATTAGGACTCAACATTGTAATGGATTAATAATCATTAGGTTTGTTTAGCATATTAAAGATGGTTTCATAGACCGTGTATCATTAAAATTATCCAAATTTAAGGCTAAATTAAAAGAACTATATAGCTACTTTTTATAACATCTATATATATGCATCTCTTACAAATTGTTTGTTTAGATTTCAAAATTTACAATAAAAATCCAACAAACATAAATTCCAGTAAAAGAGAACCTTTGAAAACTAAGATTGTTATATACATGTTAACACTTTGTAGCCAACCAAATCATGCATATTTCTGTTACAATACTGAACTCTACGGATAGTGTTTTTTTTGGATCTTGGACTATTAGAGGTGAATCTAAAAGCTCCTTTTCCCCTCAAGTGAATCAAAAAGCTAAACTAAACAATTACAACAATGAATGCCCAAGATTTTGCAGGATTACAAAATAATGTGAGCTTTCAAAGTGTGGTAAACACGACAAACACCACTACAAGAAAAAATGCATTTTGCGACCCTTAAAATGACGGATTGCGACTGTTCTAAGGGTCGCAAATCCACAACTGCGACTGTTCTTGAACTGTTAGGGATGTTGGGGTCGCAACAGCATTTTGCGACAGTTCAAGAAACAGCCGCTACAACAGCCGCAATGGGTATTGCGACAGTTCAAAACAGTCGCAAAGTACATTTTTTTTGTTTGAAAGGGGTGTTGCGACAGTTTATAACAGTCACAATTGTTGAAAACTATTTAAAAAACAGACACATTGCGACCCTTTTGAACTGTCGCAATTTGTGGAATATATTTAAAAAAATAAAAAATAAATTATAAAATATGAATTCTTAATAAAAAAAATATGAACTAATCCATAAACTAAAATTTGAATTTTACATTCATATAAAATTATAGGTGGCATCAAACACTCAGGACATGACTTCCAGATCAATACAAATTTTATGATTGACAGTTTCAACTAAAATGATGTTTATAAACATCGTATAATATGTATAAAAAAGAACAAACTAAAATAATTCTAATTCTAAATGATTCTAAAGGTAATAAGATGGAGACCAATAAATTTCCCTTCCGTTTGTATCCTCCACATGTCCATGCCTGAAAGACAGAAACATAAAATAAGAACAAATATAGCTTAAACCTTCAACATTTCAATACTTGCATACATGGTATCCTATAGAATACTTGCATATATGGTATCCGATAGAATTCCTAAAGAAGTTTAAAATGAAAAGCCCACGCAATAAAAAACAAACAAGTTGATGACACCATGAAGGGTAAACATAACACTTTTAAATCCAAATAATCTTGGCATAACATAGCATTTTGCAGACACACAAACATAACATAGCAAATTTTGTGAGTTTTACCAAATTTGATTTACATAGTTTATAGCAGAAATGAAATGAACAGGCGATGGAGCTTAGTGCTTAACAGTTAAATGACAAGATATTTGATTTCAGAGAATTTTTTTTTTTAAACAGCAAATATTATTAAAGGCACCTAGACCCTCAAGGAGAGGATAATGTAGCCGAAAAAAGCAATACAATGTCCCAGTGTATACGCAATACAGGACAACCCAAGCAAAAACATTCCCAAAAACAACAGGCAAACATCACAGCACTAGAAAAAGAACTGCATCATCCACACCATGTTGCCAGCCCCCTAAACAACATGACAGCAAACTGCAGACACCACAGATATATGCAGCAGGTGCTGCTGCCCACCTGAAACAGCTATAGGCCGAAAAACAAAACCACCAACAGCCACACACCACAACAACACTCCCCTTCCCAAAAATCTCCCCTACAACAATATCCTTTCGGAGATTAAAAGGATGAGTAAGCTAAAATAAGGGAACTTACAGTTTTTTCCTTTGCCGTTTCATTGACAAATGACCGTTGGAGCTTTTATGAGAAACTGAATACATATCTCCCGTACTATATTTTCATCCATCTCTTATTTCCTACAAGCAAGAATATATAATAACTACTTGTGAAATTACATATATAATCAATAATAAATTGAGTGAACCCATTATAGAAGCATATATATGTTTTATGTGTAATTTCAAAGAAAAGCATGCTTTTATCTCATGTGTTCAGGCTATACGTTTACCACCTCATTTGTTTAATGAAGAGATAATGTCAAGGACCAAATATTGCTACAATGGAAATAAGAGACATAATGGCATTCGTATATGCTTTCACTTTTCCAGCTAACATATGTTTAAACCAAGTATAAATCACTATAATGGAAAAATATTCCTTCACCTAACATATGTTTAAACCAAGTATAAATCACTATAATGGAAAAATATGAATGTGAAAAAGAATGAGACATAATGGCATTTGTATATGCTTTCACTTTTCCAGCTACTAAATCAACCAATTCAGTACCATTAACAATTAGCATGTAAAACCTTTAATTACTAGACCAGGGTCGTGCTCCTTAGCTCAAGACTTTTCCAGATATTCATGAACAGCCTAATTAAGCCAATCTTACCTTCTGACAGATGCATTTAGCTCTTTCTTTGACAAGTTAATTGTTATCATTGAAGAGGTGGCCCTTTTCATATATATATATATATATATATATATATATATATATATATATATATATATATATATATATATATATATTTCTAACTCCTAAATGTGTCTACCCTAGTGATCTTCAACTTCTTGACACTAGATCAGAACATCCTACACATTTTAAAGTGAAAAATACATTGACAGTGAATGAATTCTAAAATACATTGACAGTGAATGAATTCTAATATAGAAAAGTACCTCAAAGAAAAAAGGTAGAGGGCAATACATGGAGGAAAATGAAAAGACAGCTAGATTTCTTACCCGATTAATTGCTCTATAGCTTTCTTGTCAAATTTATCAATCACATAAGCAAGTCTTTTGTGAACATTGTATGCCTAAGAAATTTGAGAAACAAAAATGGTTATTTTATGGACAAGATAAGCAAAACAAGCGAGTTGAAAAGCTAACACAGTGCCTAAACAGCTTAAAACAAAGGTGCCACACATGCTAACTACATAATCTAGGCATAAAAAATTCAGATTTTAGCTGGTAACAAAGGCCAATGACTGCATATAATATAACTACATATTCAAGTATTTGATGTGCCCATCAGCCTACGTCAATCACAACACAAAGCACCAAAACTCCTTCCGCTTTGACAGGTAGAAAACCCCAAAATGACACCAATCAAACCCAAAAAAGGCAGCCTGTAGAAATCCGGCGAGTACACTTTGCACAGTCACATGTGTATGCATGTCCATGTACATACAGATGATTATTAGACCGATACAAGTAACATAAAACAATTTAGATTCGGGTAATTACTCTACAGCCAATCATTTTTAATCCTCTCTAGCATTGATCAACATGAAATCCCTCATTGATGCTCTTTAGCAACATTGATCAACTTCTCCTATAGTTTTTTCCTATTAATTTGAAATCAAAGACTGGTGACAACAATATCATTGGCTGCTACTGAAATAAGAAAAGCTAAAACATGGATTGAAAACAAAATTTAAATAAATCAAGAAATAAAAATCATGTTTTCATCAAGTTAATGTAAAGATTGAAAAGTAGGTAGGTGTATCAATCAATAAGCAGAGTTATAATAAGCATATTTATATTCTGTCATAAGAGTAACTCAATCACATAAGGACAAAGAGATAAATGGACCACATGTAAGCTGAAAATTCTAGAGAGAAGAGATTATCAATCTATAATGAATCTGTTGAAAATATATTCTGATATATGTACTTATTGTATAGGCATATCATATCAAGTGAATAGGGATAGAATCGCCTATATTTATATTTGTAATTTTTGCTTTGAGCCTATAAAAAAAAGACTTCGCAGTGTAGTTCAGACACAGGGTTTAACCATATGTCTGTCTCATTTTCACTCTATTTCAACAAAATCCAATACCAATGTGAGCTGCATCAATTAAATAACTCAAAGCATTTGTTCACAAGAAAAAATCTAAATTATGGTATGAGTCCTCTTGGACTATCCAATCCTCCGATCACAGAACCCACCTGGTTTAAGGTCAAAGTTCCAGTTTTATCACTGGAAATTGTCGTAGCAGAGCCCATGGTTTCGCAAGCTGATAGCCTTCGGACCTGTATCATTGTTAGGAAATGTTTTAACGCTAAATATCGCAGATTGTTACAAAAATTACAAGAGTATTGGAGAAAATAAGATACTTACCAAAGCTTTGTCTGCCATCATCTTCTGCATCGAGTATGCCAGGCTGTCATTAAAGTTGATGAGATTGTAAATTACAGAGATTAGAATAAACGTCAGCCAGGTTAGTTTTTGGCTACATCTTGCATTGTACAACGAAATAAACTAGCAACATGTACTCACGTTAAGGTAACTGCTAAAGGTAAACCTTCTGGCACTGCGACAACCACAATTGTTACCTGCACGACTCTATTTAGTTGGGAAAAACTATTACAAAAAATTAAAGAAGAAAAAAATAATGTATTTAACATTAGTTATAAATCACACTTACAACAATGATAAAAATTGCGATGAACCCTTCTACAACTTTGTCGATCTTAGTCACCTTATAAACAAATTGCACTTTCCCATCTGAACCCGTTGTATGGCCAGAAAAGTATCTAACATTCCAAAATCATTACACAGCTGATCAAAGGACTCATCGAGGAATACAAATCACTAAAAAGCCATACTCAAAAATGGCAATTCACAGAATATAATGTACAAACATTGTTTAAACAGCCTTATAACCAATCACATGAAACATGTACATGGAAACGAACACATAAAACTACTATCAACTTTGTAAACTTACATCAGGAACATCCTCCTTCACATCAATCTGTGCTTCATCTGCCATGGTTACTGAAACCTAAGCAAAACAAAACTAGAAAATCAGAGTACTGATATAATATTTGGCGAAGGTGTGGAATTTTGGATAAAAGGAGAGCGGAAAATAATAACAACTTTGAAGATTATTGATAATATGTCGTGACTTGATACAAAAGACTAAACAGTAGTCCTGAATGGAGAACCAAAAGCAAAAGCATAGAAAGAATGAAGAACATTGGCACAAATAGTAATAAACTAAGGGCCTGTTTGGATTGGCTTATTTGAACTTCTCTATTCGCATAAGCACTTGTCAGACTGTTTATGAGAACTTATGAATACCGCTTATGACCATGTTCATAAATTGTTTTCAGCTTATTTTCAAAAACTCTCCAATATAGCTTATGAAATGCGAAAAAACATAACTTATACGAAAAAATAATTTAACTTTATTTATCTTGTCATAGAAATAGCTTATATGTAACATAAGCACTTATCATTGTACGAGTTTATACTATAAGCTGCAAATTAAGCTTTTTATCCAAACAGAGCCTAAAACAATAATCAAAATCAACTAAATGCCGTAAATAATAAAAAAATAATTTAAAAAAATCCCTTATAGCCAAACATTGAGATTCTTAGAAAGAAAAATGCTCTTAATCGACAACCCAATAACAATTAAGGAAAAAAAAACTAGTTTTACAAATTTATAAACCCTAAAAAAACCCAATTGATTAATTAGCGAAAACAAATCAAGGTATAAACTTTATAAGCTTAAAAATCATGGGGTTGACGAAAACACATAATCAGAAATTAGAACAATAAAAATCGATAAAAATTACACGAAAAACAAATCAAATTGGGTAATAAAAAAGGGGAAAATTAAAGAGCAAATAAAAAATCGATTTTAGGGATTGAAAGGAAAATGAGACATACGAGTTAACCGATCGAAGGAGAGAGCGGAGCGAGAGAAATCTGGTGTTTGCTGCTGTTATCTATCACGTGTCTGATGATGATATTGGAACGGAATCAAAAACCCTTTTCCAAAATGGTGTGTTTCGCTTCTTATGAATCTGGTAACAAAGGGGAACAGACCTATGGGGATTAGGTTTTAGAGATAAAACTGATGGGGTTTTTTGTGGGGATGAAAGATTAAAAGAATTGATTGGGTTTTTTCGGGATGTAGGCGGCAAGTGAAAAGTGGGGGAATGAAATTTTCACCAAAAAAAAGTGTGGGAATGAAAAAGTAATAGGCGCCTTCGTTTTGTCTTGAATGTGTCAATTTTCTTTTCTTTTTCTTTTAATTTTATTTGTTACCTGCGGCTGTTTGGTAAGGGTCGCAATATTTCTCAAACCTGCGGCGGTTGGCCTTAAGGGTCGCAGAAACTGTCGCAAATGTATACTTTGAGGCAGTTTTAAGGTAAGGGTCGCAAATGAAGTGTCGCAAAATGCAGATTTTCTTGTAGTGCACCAAACTAACCAGTTTCTAAATTTTCCTTAGAAATCTAACAATTTCAATCACTTCAATTTTCTTTCATCACTTTGTGTCCAATTGAACTTCAATTTCACAAATTTGGCAACTAGAACCACCAAAAATCTAAACCAAAACACTCTTTTCACACTACGAAGCTTAAAAATTAACAAACATGCATAAAAATTCATAAACATAATTAACAAAATTCCTTCAAATTTCAACATGCAAAGCAAAACAAAACAAAAACATTTCTAAAAATGAGAAAAAATTGAAAATCACGAACATATATTTTGAACACACCCAGGTTTGCCATCTTTACCCCTAAAGATAACCCATGGTTCCTCAAAACATTCCATTGGGATCTGGAATAGGGAAGGAGCAACACACCAATGAGACTAAAGATGACAAATATCTTTACAAAGACTAAAAGCATATTTTTTAAAAAAATTTAAATAAAAGGACTGATATTGACATACCATGGAATCATCCTTTAAGTCAGCAGAGAAAGCAACAGGATACCAGAAATTCTTTAAATTAGGATGGAATGAATTGCAATAGCCTGTCACTTACCAATTCCACCATGTAAGCGAGTTTATCTAAAGCAGTAGAAACTCTTGCTTCAGATATATGGACCTGCAGTAATTCATTAACTTTATTATATTGAGAAAGAAATCCGATTTGAAGCTTTGGTGGCTAGTTTAGTTTGCTAATAGTTATTTAGTTACATGTCTGTGTGCTTCTGCTAATTCGTCCTGCAACCCAGCTAGATCCTTTTTGATGGTGCCAATTGACTTGAATTCACGAGCTAGAGGATTAAAAACTTCAACCACCTACACCAATAGTTTCTGATTATTAAGATAAACACATGGTGGGATGCATTTTATAGCACATCTAGGGAGAATACATAAACATGCAATATCATATGTGTTTATCTCAATCTATCACTCATTGTTTAATTTTCAAGTTACAGACATTTAAAAATGCATATACAAACCAAAAGACTAAGTATTGGACATCAAAATTTTGATATCCAATAATCATTTTCTCTAAATTTTATGATGGTTGAGGTACATACTAATAAGGGTTTTAAATATGTTTTTCATCATTACAATATTACCAAGTTTTGTTTTTCATTCCCATAAAAAAGATTGTATATTTTAGTCCATACAAATTTATCCTGCAAGCTGATTTATAGAAATTTATCCTTTCTAGTCCCATAAAAAAATTGTATATTTTAGTCCCTACAAATTGTATATTGTGTTTTTGTGAAAAAAAAAAGGCCAGCTGAGTTGTTTTGACAACAGAATATCATAATTCAACAACAGAATATACTTAACTACTATTATTGATTAAGTAATGGTTAAGGGATCCTTACTCAAACTGAAGAGATTAAAATGTACATACTAGATAGATTTTCATATGAGTCACGTATGTGCAATGCCATTTAAACATCAAATTTGCCAAAGATCACAAATAAGTAAGGGCTATTGTTTACAACTAGAAATCAATACTCCAGCAAAATTGCGTGTACTTCAACACCACCAGCCAACAACTCATATAGTGTAATACTAATACTTATGTAACCAGTGTCAAACATGCAATGACAGATGAGGTTGTATTAAATTACTTTTATCTTCTCAAATTATTATAGTTGCGTATGTATGGTCCATGATTGTGTCAGTGCTTCTTGTGTTCATAATAGAATTTACAATAACAAGTAAAAAATGACTCTTCCAAAGAAAAAGCCAGATTGACACTTTTAAACCACAGTTATTGAAAATCCATTAAGCCATGACTGTTACCAGCTACAGAATTCACTCTACAATTTAAATCACCAAATGATTGAGAATCAAACCATCATTGTTCAAGGTATAAATAAACAATAGGGACTGAATAACGAAAAAATTAATTTCTATTTTGCCAATAATTAATTATTTCCATTAAATTTCTATGTCAAGTTCTCAAGTTTGCAGCATATAGAAAATGCAAATGAATCAATTTTCTTTCAGAACAAAAACAGGGTAGTTTTCAACAATAAATTCAGTTCAGCTTTTCAAACAAAATAAGTGCAATACTCAACAATACTAAAATCAAACACTGTAAGATTCTATTTCTACCTCAATAAAAGAAATTAACACTATAATCTATAAAATGAGTAATGAACATTAAAGGGGTTAGGGTTTACAGTAGACATTAACACTATAATCTTGAATCTCGATTGAAATTTACAAAGTAAAATCAATCTTTCCAAGTATTGTGTTCCACTGTTTGAAATGGGGTTAGGGTTTCACGATTTTTTTTTGAACAACAAATGGGTTAGGGTTTCACGATTGAAAAGTCAGAGAGAGAGAGAAAGATAGAGAGAGAGAGAGAGAGAGAGAGAGAGAGAGAGAGAGAGAACTCACCGGAGGAAACCACTGATTGAACTTGAACGGTGAGCTTGGAGGTTCACGATTGGAGCTTCCCTATGTGAGAGAGAGAGAGAGACGATTGGAGCTTCCCTATGAGAGAGAGAGAGAGAGAGAGAGAGGGAACTCACCGGAGGAAATCACGATTGGAGCTTCACGATTGAGAACTCACCGTTTTTGGTTTCACGAGACTGAGAACTCAAGCGAATATTTTCACGATCTGAGTTTTTTGGACGGTGAGCTTGGAGTGAAAAAGTGAGGATGCGTTTTCACGATCTGAGGAAGGGATAAGGTAAAAGGGAAAACTTGTTTTTACCTCAGGGCAGCTCTCACCACTGATGGGAAAAAAGTTAGTCAAAGTTTTCACGAAAATTGCAAAAATGCCACCGCGTTGTTTTCCCTTCATTTCAACTATCCACTTGTTTTATCTTGGTTTTCGGGTGTCAAACATTGATTACGTTTGAACCTTTTTAACCGGTGATATCTTATTTTTTTCTTGGGAAGGGAAAAAGTAAGCAAAACCCTTGAGAATCGAGGTCCGGGAGTTGTTTTCGCTACGGGAAGGTGTTAGGCACCCATAACGACTATAGTAACCTATAGGAACCGTCTTTAATTTCTACGCGCGCGCTTTATTTTTAAATGCTATTTGAAAATGTTATTTACACCTAGGAGTTTCTAAATGAAGAATTGGAGGGAGAAGAATGTTTTTGGATTTTTATTTTAGTTGAATTGAAGGAATTTTGTTCCTTGCCTACGTACCCGTTTAAGGGATCAAATCCACCGTAGTTCTCTCTCAAAAATGTTTTTGTTTTTGTTGGTTGATTTTAAGTTTGAAAATGGATTTTGGAAGAATAGAAAGAGGCCTCAAGGGCATGAGATTAGGAAATAGTGAGGTTGGATTAGTGAATTGCAAAAGAAGTCAAAGTTTGATTATTTTCATTGAAATTTGATTAAGAAAATGGAAAAGAAAATACAATGGGATATTGGATCCCAAGGTTTATTTGGAAAAGGTTTGAGTGAAGTTGTTCACATTTGTTTGGAAAATTGGTTTTTTCTAAGTATAAATCCTAGGCATACATCTAAACATGCAATCCTAAACATACATCTAAACATGCATATTCTAACTATATAGTGATGTGTGTGCATGTGTCGGTGCTTGTGTCGGTGTACATCATTAGAGTCCATTGTCCTTTACATCATACCCTAGATACATTCTATGGCCTCTTTGCCAAGAAAATTAAAAGCATGAAAGTAAAATATTACAAGAATTCCTAAGTTTTTTACATTCTAATTTTTACATGGAATTTAAAGTGTAAGAAAATAAAGCTAAAGACACAAGATAGAAACAAGGGGTTAGTAACACCAAATGTAATGAAGAAAACAATAAGGCAAAAGAACACTAAACAAATGCAAAGAACCCAAAGATAAAGGGGTAAGATATACTAAGAACTAATCACAACACTTCAAGAGGCACATGACCTATAATTTCCACATTATTGCAATTTTTAAATGGGTTTTAATGCAGCAAAAATGTGAGAATTAGAGGTCCATGCTCCAATTATAAGGTCATGATTCATTCCTAGATATATCTAACGTTTTATTTTCGCAAACAATCATTAATATGTCTTGCAAAGCAAGTGACTAATCACAACACATTAACATCCAATGAAAATACATCAAATATGGAGGTAAACTCATCACAAATTCACACATTGTCAATCACAAACATGCATCAAGAATTGGAGCCAAGATCATGCAATTTTTTCATAAGCTTTAAACACTAGGCATCGCAAGTGAGCAAGGAAGGCATCGCATTATTTTTTATCAATTTCTAATATGCAAAATCACAAAAAAGAATATGGATCATCCAAAACAAAAGCAATAGAGCTCACAATATTTTCAAGAGATTTTTAGCAAGATCTTTCAACAAAAATTTGTCAAGAATTAAAAGAAATGCATTTGACAAAAGACGAATATTTTTCACATATTTTCAGTACTTATCATGCAAGAATTATTAAGAAACAATTAAAAAAAGCTACAAGAAAATCAATAGAAAATGGTTTGGAATTTTTCAAGGAGTTTAGAGGCCACAGAGGTGTAAAAGCATTGAACAGCGTAGGAAATAGCAAGAAAAAACAAGTAAAAAGGAAAAGCTGTACCAGCAGAGGCCCAAGCCCAACCCCAAAATGCAGAAATGGGTTATGGAGCGGGTTAGTCAACCCATGGGCATGGTAATAGGAATGGGTCGCATGAGGTGAAAAAGGAAAGAAGCATACACACGTTTTCACCAACACAAAAATGGAACTCCCTCTTCTTCTTTTTCAGAACACGCCTATACTCTTTCTTCTCCCTGTTACCTCTCCTTCAACAAAAGTTTCCGGCATACCTTCATCTTCTCCGGCGGGATTGACCGCCGCCGGTGAAGATTCCGGCAACCAAACATTCTATTTTCAACCAAATTTTAGACCAAAAAGCTTCGTTTCCTTTCCTTAATCCAAATCTCAACTCAAAAATCTCGACTGACAAACACAAAAGCCCAAATCTGCGTATTTCTACTCGAAATTTTTCAGAAGAAAGAAAGAAAACGAAAGAAACAGAACGACAAAGAAATTACACCTGCGCTTGGATCGGAGATCGTCGTTCTGAAGACGGGAAGCTTCGAATCCACTTCGTCCTCCTTCGAATTCGGTTCTGGCTTGTTTGTGCCGCGCTTGCGTTCCTGTCATGAATCGAACCAGCGACGTTGTTGTTTCTTGCAACTTCAAATCCTTTCCTTCTCTGTTCTGTACTATCCCGATCTGCAAGTTCGCGGTGGTTATTGACCTGTGCTCGGTTTCCTCCTCCTTACAATCTTCAGATTGGTTCGGTTATGATTATTGCCGTAGGGATTTGGAGCTTTTTGAAATTGGTATTGAGGTGAACCGTTTCTCGAAATGATGTACGGATTGAAATTCCGTTGATACGTGTTTGTGAATTTTTTGAGAATGAGGATGATAATTGCGGTAATGAGATGAATCCAGACGAATTTGGGATTGGATTTGGTTATGAATTGCTGGAATTTTGGTTGAATTCGAGAGGTTGATGGTGGAGGAGGTTGGTGGTTATGGGAGTTGAAAGATGAAGATGATGGTGGTTTGTGGTGGTTAGAGAGGTTGTTAGGGATGAAAGTGGAGGTGGAAAAAGTTTGTTAGGGTGGTGATGGAGGTGGAAAAAGTTTGTTGAAGATGGAGGGAAAATTGAGAGAAAAAGTTTTGTGAAAATGATTGAAAAATAATTAGTGTAAAAAATGATTAGTTGTAATTGACCTTGACCAATGACTTTGACCTATTTATAGATGACATGGTAAGCTTGGACCAATGAGAGTGGGACATGTGGCACTTGACTTGTAACAAACTTTTGTGGACCAATAACATTTGGACACGTGGCACTTGGACTCTAACAAACTAAAAAAGGATTAAAATGCAAATAACAAAAGTACAAGGACCAAAATGGAAATTAAACTAAAATTGAATTGAAAAAGTAAATTGAAAATTAACGTAAAACGAGACGATTAAGAACAACAAAGCAGACAAGAGTTTTTATGTGAAATGACCAAAACGCCCCTAGGGACTAAAATGACTCGAAACGACTCAAATGCAATTTTAAAATGATTTTTTAACAAGGGATTAAAGCAAGAGTTTATACAAGCGAATTAATAGACTCAGAGACAATTTTTTTATGATTTAAACAGTGACTTGACACTTGAAATGACCAAAATGCCCCTAGGGGCAAAACTGACTCAAAATGACTTCAAATGCAAATTTTGGAATGGATTTTGACATAGAATGAAGCAAAGACTTATTCAACCTATTTGAAAGGACTCAAACAAAGTTTTGAAAGACTGAGAGAAATTTAACATATGAAATGACTAAAATGCCCCTAGGGGCTAAAATGACTAAAAAAAATGACTCAACTGATATTTTTTTGAAATGAATTTTGACATGAGATTGAAACAGGGACTTATACAAACCAATTTAAAAGACTCAAACAATTTTCAAGGATTCAAATGAGTTAAATGCAGGAAATGACTAAAATACCCTTTTTCATGAATTCTGCAAATAACATTGAAATAAAATGCAGAGAAAGATGCAATTGATCAGAGACATATCAGATGACTTATAATGCAAGAAAAGAAGAATTGGACAAGTATTTTTAGGTCCAAAATTAGGGTATAACACCACTGATGTAAATGATATATGTTAGTATGAATTCCCCTCATCTATTTATGTCAACTGATGTAAAAACTCAGTGTGTGTATCTTTCCCAACAGATATTTTTAGTGCTGATGTGAAAACTAAATCCCCCATGATGTTAAATGTATATTTTGTAGTAGTGGCGGTGACTCAGCCGGCAACAAAGGCATTAGTAAAATAAACCGTACGACACCTTCAATCTACCCATGAAGCATCTCACAGACAAAACTTTAATTTCATCCACCAAATTTCTTGGATTCCAAGTCTCATTTGCAAAGATGATATCATTCCTTATTTTTGAAATTTCTTGGCACCATTCCTTATATGCACCAAGGTAGCATAAAGCCTTTCTAATTCTTATTTCCTCTAGCAGCCCACAAAGACTTCAAAATAAAGTGAAGAAATTTGGAGGAAGCACCATCATCAAAACACACCACTAGAAAACCGCATACCACACCTTGATTGTAAAATCGCATCGAAGAAAGAGATTAGATGCCGATTCCACTCTCCAATGATAAAGGACACACAACCCTGCGTCATTATCATGGATATCTCCTATACGCCCTAAATTATTCCTAGATGGAATTTTATCATGCAATAGTTGCTAAGAAAAAGCAACCATATTAAATGGTGCCAGACTTTTCCTAATGAACTGAAAAACCTAGGACTCCGTTGGGGCTAAAGTCTCCTCGACCAAAGAAAGTGGTTCAAGAACGGACTACGCAATTTCACCAAGAAATCTCCACCCTCCCCTAGTCTTCGCACCCACTTATCCTCCCCTTCCAACAAAGAAATCGAGCCCTAGTAACCCATTAGCTCCTCTACCCAACATATCACACACAAACTGTCGTCCTGCCAATTAAGAGACCACCTCCATTTGCCTCCTACTAAACCCCCACCTCACTAATTTCTCAGTTCTGTTGGGTTAAAATTGAAAACAGCCACATAAACCTCTCATGCAAATTTTCGAAAACTCATAGTTTGAATTCTCATTAGAAGTGGTGCTCATAATCGGTGTTTGTCGACTATACTTGCAACAAAATTACCTTTTGTGGTGCACCTCGATTTGAAACTAGTTTTCCATTTTATTTTTATGGGTTTAATGGATATACATTTCTAGTGTAAAATAGTTTTACGCTGATACCAGACCAAGTTTCGATTTCAAACTACCTTATAAAAGTGGGGTGGTATAGCAGTATAATTTATTGGTATAGCAATATTTTAAAAATACTCTTTTAATATTTTGTTTTCTTTGCTAGACCTGAGTTACCAGATTAATCCATCTGCTGGAGTCGCTTATGTGAAAGGTAAAGCAGATCCGAAACAAATTTTATTACTGCTAAAGAAGGGAGGACAACATGCTACACTTGAATGGATTAGTCATGGTATTTCAAGAGAGGATAAAAAAGTCCAAAATCAAGGAAATGGCTATAACAATAATCATATGATGATTCCTCAAGACCCATTTTATCATGGAACATATCCTTATCCTTATGATCACAATGTTTATCATCAATTCAATCATCCTTACCCTAACCCTCATTGGTACAACATGCCACAAAATGCTCATCAATTCAATCATCCTAACCCTAATTGGTACAACATGCCACAAAATATTCATCAATTCAATCATCCTAACCCTAATAGGTACGACATGCCACAAAATGCTTATCCCTATGGGAATCATCATGGTTTTGAACATCAACATGGTACTAGAAACATGTTTGAAGGTAGTAGCTTCTCAAGTGAATCATTTGATTCTCATGGTCCAATGCGTTCAAACAACCATCAGTTTGATCCAGGGAGTTCTTCACAGCCATATATTCCGCCGGGAACCGATAATCAAACAGATGATCAACCTGCTAAAGGGTCTTCTTTGCTGAAGAAAATTGCTGCTAAGTTATGCTTTAATCATAAGTAATTTTGTATTTTTGCATATTTATAACTTATAAATTGTGAGTTTGTTTTTCTAATTACTCTTAATATGGGCATTATATATTGATGAGACTTAGGGCCCGTTTGTTACACATTAAAATAAAAGTGATTTTGACATAAAATAATTTATAGATTTTGTGAAAAATCAGAATCTATTTTGCGTTTGTTTACCATAATAAAAATCACTTTTTTTAAACAAATAATCTAGTTTGTATGGATACAACTATACAAAAGGGATTTTTTGTTACAAAATTAGTTCAATCTTTTAAATCATATTTTCTCTCTCCTCTAAAAAAAAATCTATTTTTTGAGAAGCTGCTCTTAACAGCTTCTCATTTGAAGCTGTTTTTAGATTATTTTTAGATTCTGATTTTTTTTAAAAATCTGTAACAAACGGATGCAAAACTCTTAAAAGTGATTATTTTTTAAAAAAAAGTGATTTTTTTTTCTTAAAAAAGCTATAACAAATGGGCTATGTTCTGTTTTATCCATATTACGAGTTACTCCTGATAACAATACAGACAATCAGATATCCCGTTTGTTACGGATTAAAATAAAAGTGATTTTGATATAAAATAATTTAGAGATTATATTTTAGAGATTATATGAAAAATCAGAATCTATTTTGCGTTTGTTTACTGTAATAAAAATCACTTTTTTTAAACAAATAATCTAGTTTGTTTGGATACAACTATATAAAAGGGATTTTTTGTTACAAAATTAGTTCAATTTTTTAAATTATATTTTCTCTCTCCTCTAAAAAAAATCTATTTTATTTTAAGCTGCTCCTAACAGCTTCTCATTTGAAGCTGTTTTTAGATTATTTTTAGATTCTGATTTTTTTAAAAATCTGTAACAAACGGATGCGAAACTCTTAAAAGTGATTATTTGTTTAAAAAAAGTGATTTTTTTCTTAAAAAAGCTATAACAAACGGGCTCATAAAAATAATGATGGCTAGGATTTAAATGAGATTAACAATAGCATTAACATTTAAAAAGTTACGAGAGTATCCTTATTTATTAATTTTGTTAAGTCTGCAGCAACTTAACCTAATTTTTTCCCTCCATTAATCCCTTATTAGGTTTGCAACAACTCAATCCTAAAATTTTGGCTCTAAATTTGTATCGTTAAATGCTAATCATCAACCCTAAAATTTTGGCTCTAAATTTGCATCATTAGTTTGCGATTATCCATGCTACCTCAACAAAAACCCTAATATTTTCCCCTTTTTTTGTTTACCTATCCATGATTTTTCTCAAGGTTCATATTTTTTTTTTTGGTACAGGCTGTATTCATGATTTTATTCTTAATGAAATGATAAGTTTGCTTGCCTAGAAAAACAATTCAATTTCTCCAAGTAGCATAAATCTCTATTCTTTTTTTTTTTTTTTACATAAACCATAAATCTCTATTCTGACTTCATATTCAATACTTTTTTTACATTCATGAACAAATCTTATAGCATTCAGATAGAATCTATAGAAGAAATTGAATATATCCAAAACATTAGTGTATTTGAACAAATCTTTTTACATCTCTTATACTTTAATTTTATATGTTACAGTCTATTCGACCCGTGCAGCGCACGGGTCAACAATCTAGTATATATAAAACATAATGGACTCTACTAACTTAGAAATATAAAGGACCAACAGCATAAGTTTATTCTTATTATTTAACATCTTCCCTCAAACTCATGATGAAACAACTGTAAGCATCAAAAGTTGTCAAGCAAAAAGAAAAAAACTTACTGACTAATATAAACTTCTAACACTACCACTCAAACTAGAGTTTACTAAGCTTTTAGCTTGTTACAAATTAACCTTGAAAATAAAACAAAGAGAGAAATCATCCAAACAAAAGAACCATGTCAAACCAAACCAACAAAAGAACCGCTAGGGAGAAGCTACCATACAGAAGAACCGATAGAAAGAGGGGCAATCAACAAGAAGAATCACAAGGAAGAGAAGCAATGAATTAGAAAAATCAATAGAGAGAAGGACAATCAAACATAAGAATCAAATAGCGGGAATCAATCAAAGAGAACCAAATAGAGAGAGACAAGCAAACAGAAGAATCAACAAGGAGAGAAGCATTTAATCAGAAGAATCAAAAGGCGATAGAAGTAATCGATCAGAAAAATCAAAAGAGGAAGAAACAACTATTCTAAAGAATCAAAAGGGGGTGGGGGGGGGGGGGGGGGTGGGGGGGGATCAATCAATCAGAAGAATCAAAAAGGGATGAAGCAATCAACTAAAAGAATCAATAGGGAGAGAGACTATAAAACAGAAGAAACCAAGAGGGAGAGGGACAATCAATCAAAAGAATTTGAATCGATTCAATTATCATGAACCCAACACACGAGAGTCTGAATGAATCGGATCAAATGTTGCAAAGCAACCATTTGAATTGCATTAACTATCAAGTGCCAAACTCCCAAGACATTGAATGAATCGATTCAAATGTTGCAATGCAAAAAATTTGGATTGAATCAAAGTTTCATATATGAAACTTTTAAGAACACTTTGATAAAATTGGATTCCTAACTTGTTTCCTAGTGCAGTGGTTCAAAAAATAAATTCAAAAGAGATTTTGAGATATAAATTAATTAAGGTACTTCACAAATTAGCTAAGCAATCAATATAAAAACTCAACACAAAACATCAAACTAACTAACATCATCAAAACCTAAACTAAATATCAAAGGAGCAACTACACTCATGTCTATACTGAACACATGGCATAAAGCGTGTCACCCTTATCAAGCTCAACATAGGCTCCTTAGACATTTCTTCAGGTATGTAGAGGGGGAAAAATTTCATCTAGGTCACAAATGTCCTTCAGCATGATTTATGAGGTACCTGTCAACCGAGTTTATGGTCATCATGTTGCAGACAACATTTGAATGGCAACACAGTACCCGACTCCACATCTAGGGCCCATAGTGGTTTCATGTCGAAAGGATGATATACACCATTATAATTATGATAATAACTTATGACACTTACATAACACTCTATGTATAATTCTCATGGTGGGTCAATCTGATATAAATATTACTCCTAATAGGGAGTTTAAGTGATTACCAATCTAATTTTTTAGTTTTGATTAGCTAAAAAATAATAATTTGGTTAAGAGCAATGGTTGCTTGCTTAAAATTGTGATATTAAAAAGCGTTGTGGGATTGAGGTTTTCATCATAATGTTACATCCTTGGCATTCCCTGTCTATTTATCTATTTTGTATTGAATTTATTCATAAGGATAGGGTGTTCATTTGGTGTTTCATGTTTCCTCTTGGAATACATGAATGTATATGAAAATAATAATCAAGCTTATTCTCATGGTTGATTATCATTGAGATCCTTTGAGTGCAACCTTATTGTCCCAAGACTCTCAAGACTATTCTCATGTTTTGATTACCTTATCTAATCTCATTTGATCCAATATCAAACTTCGCATCTCAGTATTTTGTTTTATATTTGAAATATGATTAAATAACAATATCAAACTTCACCTCTTGGTACTTTGTTTGATGTTTGATAGAAAATTTAATAACAATGTGATTAGATTAGAACGTAAATTCATATAAAATAGAGTTTAGACTTAGGTTTCATTAGGATTCAATCATTAGATTATTCCAACAATCCTAAGATGAGAAAGGTCTACGCATCCATGATTATAGTAGACAATGGATTATAAAATAAAGACATGAAAGTAAATGACATAAAAGTAAATGATTGGAAATGTAAAGAACATAAAAATAAAAGACAAAGGGTTAGAAAAATGTAAAAACTGTGATTTCTACTTTGGAACAAGTTTACAAGTGTCCAAGCTCCCCTTTCGCCTCAGAAATGAGGTCTATTTTTAGCCTAGAATTATAGACAAATCAATTAATTCGAGTTACAGTCCAATAATTAGCAAATTGCAAAGGTTTTCTAACTGCTATTTTGGTTCAACAAGGGATGCAAGATCATGTGCCTCAAAACGCACGATTGTGCCCAAAGTTTCTGCCTGATTTTTAGATTTCGTCCAGACATGCGCACTAGTTATGCTAGAAAGCGCAATGGTGCACGAGTCGTGCCTGATTTTCTGACTTTTGAAAATTCTTCTTTTTCTTCATTATTTGATCCTGAGAATAAAAACTAACACTTTGTAGTAAAAGAACTCTAAAGTAAAACTAAAATCCTACAAATTTATTTAACTCAAAGACTAAAAACATAATAAATAACTCTAAAGTAAAACTAAAATCGTACAAATTTATTTAACTCAAAGACTAAAAACATTATAAATTAGGACTTATCTCACTCCACAATTAAGCTTGACTACATATATTTTAATAATAGCGTCTTTATGTTTAGAATTCTACTCTTTACCCAACACTTTTTGCTCATTCTCAACTGAAATTCCAAAAATACCCCTGCGTGAGTTAACTCACGCTAGTGTTAAATCAGCGTGACTTAACTCACGCTGCGCGAGTTAACTCACACAGAGATTTACACTCGCGCGCGTGAGTTAACTCACACAGGGGCATTATAGTCATTTCAGTTGGGAATGAACATTTTTTGTTGGGTAAAGCGCGGAATTCTTATGTTTAATGGGATCTCAAGATTAAGTCATATTTAATGTTTTATTAAACGGACTAACTTTCCTAAACAAACAAAAAAATAAACGGACTAACTATTCTATGGGTTTTACTACTTTGGAAAATGTCTTATTATTATCAATAAATAATTTGTAGAAGTATATCAAATTCTAATAAAATTATTGGCCTCCATAGTTTACACTAACATAGGAATTTAAAAAGATTTAGGATTCATTGACACCAAGTGTAAGTCAAAAGACTTACACCAAATCTCACCCTTCAAGTTTATGTAATCATGAGGTTTAAATTATATCCACAAAAGAAAAGGAAAGAACACAACACAACACGCGAGATCTCATTTGCAAATTTCTTCTTTCTTCTTTCTTTGTCTTTCCACTAGTGTGGAACTCGTGCGTTGCACGGATAATTTTATCCGTGATTGATTGTTATAAAATATATGTTGTCTTTGGTCATATTTATTATTATTTTTTTGTTAATTTTAGTGATATCCTTGCACCTCACAAATACGTGATATGCAAGATATTTGATTTCCAATAATATTGTCATTTCATGTAAAATATTTGGTATCTATTATTCATATATAAAATATAAAATATAAGGATACAAAACAAAACTTTACACCAACAAATAGTTGATGGGATACGCAATACATGTTATAAACTTGTACCATTCAAGCATATTGTAAACATTAATACCACGATACAATATTACAACTTTTGCGTATGTTCTGTTTGTACGTTCTTTCCATTGCCACACAAAGCATCAGAAAGAATTCCCAAAGAAAAACAGTTCAAATGTATTAGTGGCCTTTGGAAACAAAGTATGATTTTGGCATATAGTGAAAAAAAACTTGCAGAACCTTGGATCCCTCCTCTTGATACTTTTAGGGTTTGTCCCCTAACAATGAACTAAATCCCAAAGAACAATGGACTTGGCATTTGCAATATTGCATATTGACGATTACTAGATTATTGGTGTTTTAATTATTAGGAAATTTATGGTGTCGATCCTCTCTGCGTAATTTGCGAGGCTTTTTCTTGGCGGCTGTAACGGAGGTGGTGTCGCATAGGTGAAATTCTTGGACGAGATTCAGTGCAATGTGTTCTTTTTATTACTGGTGGTGATATAATTTAAATTGTACGATCAACAAAATTTAACGATTGAGATTTGGTATAAGTCTTTTGACTTACCCTTAGTGTCAATGGATCATAACTCATGTAAGAAAATCAGTGCATATGTCTTTACAACAATGATGATTCCCTGCCTCTTAGATAGAAAGGGAGAAAAGCTATTTTGTTGCCTCAAGGAGAGAGAGAGAGAGAGATGCACCGATGCTAACGAGAAAAAATTGTCAAAATGTGTGTAAACGAGAAAATAAACGGATTTGTGTAAATGAGAAATTAATTTGTCCAAATGCTATTTTGTGTAAATGATATTGTAATTATTCCACTGTTTGGCTTCCAAAAGTCCAAATAATGCTATTTTGTTACCTCTCATCATTTCCTTCTCTCTCACTCTATTTTTAATTTCTCTCTCCTATTAGGGGCTCCCTTAAGTTACATCTCAAAATAATCAAAAAATTAATATTTATTTACTATACATTTTCTGCAAAACTAACACAATACAAACATTTATGGATCTACTCAAATGCACCCCAAATTCATCAATAAGTATTCATTGTTGAACAATTTTAAGCACTATTTCAATCAAATTAACTTCAATTTTACTAATCTGAAAATATTATCAAGATGACACTACATTTATAAAACAAATCTATTATAGCATGAACACGACATTCAACTCTTTTATCAAAACACAACATCCAATTTTGGTCTAGGAAAAAAAAACACAACATTCGATTATAATCATACTCCTCAAATTCTTTCTCGATGAGTTTATAAAGTTCAACTTCCTCAATCATTTTGATTTGGAAATATTAAACAAAAGATCACTTCAAACAACTCAATATACGAGTGTAGAAGAAATACAGGGCTTTTACATATATTTTGCTTTTAGGTTTAACAGAAATATGTCTTTAACAGTACAGACAATCATCTCTATGATGCCAAAGAGATTGGTATATGCAACAGCTACAATGCAGATTCAGTGGACACAACAACAATTATTCAGCATAGCTCAAACTCTCAAACATGCTACCACCAACTTATCCAACGATGATCCGCCAAACACTACTTTCCAAGCTTACGCTTCAAGGAAAATCTGCCAAAAGCACACAGCAGGCACACTGAAACCTATCTATTATTTTGCATAATCCGTTGTTTAATTAGGCAACAGAACCAGCTTGTTCACATAGGTCCATTAAATCCAGGGTCTGCAAAAATTCAGTAATCACAACCCATCAGAGAGAGAAACAAAAATCAAGAAATCCATGTCACAATATTTTTTTTTCTAAATGGAAAAGCAATATTCCCTCAATCAATCGTACCTCTGGGACTGACAGCTCAAGACGAAACTTTGGACCATCGTAATGATGCAATACTGGCCTGAATGAATCTTCTTCCAGTGCCTTGCAAATGTTCCTGACACGGATTCTTACCTGTGTGTGATGAGGAACACAAATATTATTCATTTAACATCTTCAACACAAAATGATATATGTATCGACTCTCGCATTCCAAAATCCTAGATTATACCTGAGCTGGAAACCTTGATTCTCCTTTGCATTTTTTATCCTCCCATGCAGTTGGATCTATGTTAGAGCCTCCAAAACTTGCTGCCTGCAACCAAGAACTTTCAAAGTAAACAAATTGACTGAAGTGCATTTGGTCTGTCTATCTTCAACTTTGTACTACTACTATACTATCCAAATTGAGAATTGATGAGGAAAACTATAATAATGGAGGCAGAAAAAGAAGCTACGTGTTTTCAAAGATAGAGGATTCAGCAATTCTATTTAGAACATAACAAATAGCATAGTGATGGAGAGAGAGAGAGACAACAATAACAACAACAGAGCCCAAATTTTTTTTTAAAAAAAAAAAAAAAAAAAAGTCATTTACATTCAATGAATTAGGTAATCCCGTCACTAGCTATGCTCCTAAGCATTTGCTACTCAACAAAAACTCACAATCACTCCCTTCCCCTCCTCTCATTGCATCAGTAATAATGGTAGAAAAATATTCAAAATTTCCAACATAGAGATACAGTCGGCAGAGAATTCTAGTTCTTAAGCCATAAAAATAGGTTTCAATTTCATAGCACCCAACTGTTCTTATGTGTTATCCTCATGTCTTACCGATATCACTTAAAAGAACACAATTTCAATCCTTCATAACCCTAAAATATGGTACTTCCCTACATAAGAACAAGTAGTACAAGGAAATGAACAAAATCAGAGAAGTTAAGAATAGCCCACCTCAAAAATGCCATGCAGCTGATGAGTAGTATAGTTGTAAAGAAATAGAGGTAAGCCCGGTGTAATTGCCCTGACAGAATCACGGTACCTTGGAGGCAAACCTACCAATAACATTAGAAGTGTCAGTACTCATTAAGCACATAAATAATAATAATCATTCATACTGAAATATAAATTACACAATGGGTGCACACACCAAATAGCTGACGTTTTAAGTCTTCCTGCATTGTGTCATTGTTACAGACAAAGATATATCCTCCAAGCACCTCATTCCGTGGGAGTGTCTCTGCTGCAGGCAAGGTCTTAAACCTTTTGTCGGTAGCATTTGTGTTGTTTTCGTTGTTGTTGTTGTTGTTGTTATTGTTGTTGTGGGGGTCCTTGTTGAGCTGAACATTACCGCTATACTTGTTACTGTTCATATTACCCGCAAAGCTTGCATTGCTTTTCTGGTACACAGCATTCATATTGTAAACACCATTCCGAAGTGAGCTTTTGTTCATATTTTCGGTAAATTTGGAGTCCAGGTTTAACATGCTCAAGTTAAGAGTGTCGAATTTGTTCTCCTCCTGGAACCCAAATTTATCCCTTGGCCTTGTTTCGAGAGGACCCTTTGAAAGATCGAGGTTGTTAAAGCGCTCAGCCTTAGATCTCTGTTCAGCTAACTTAGAAGCAACCATCAACCACTTGTGATCCTCAGAGGCTTTTGAGTGTCCGCGAAGCTCATCACCTAACTGCCAGAAGCTGTGCATGTTGTCCATCTTCTGAAACAATATTTATGTTTTAGATGCAGCATAAACAAATCAAATTAAAGGAGTAAATCAAAACAAAAACTAAAGTAACAAACAAGCTGTGTACCACTGACACTTCTCATCGAAATCGTGTGTCTGACACATGTCCGTGTAATGATAAAAATTAACCAACACATGTAATTACGTCATTTTCTTAAATTACTACCAGTGTCAACGAGTCAGTGTCAGTGTGGTGTTGACAAATCATACCAAACTTTCAATTAATGAAAAACATAAACGTGTCAATCAAATATTTTGACTCTTCCTTGAAGAAAAGTGAGCAAAGACTAACACAACAATATAAACAACAAAAATAGTTCGTGTTAATATAGTCAAAAGCTCAAGCAGACCTATAACAGAACATAAAGTTAGAGATTAACACAAGCAATAATTCCCTATGAAGCACGGACACCGGACACGACACGGAGATGGATAATAATTTGAGGAAATGACATAATTCAGTGTAATTATAGGTGTCGTGGTGTTCGACACCGAGACACGCCTAACCCAAAGGAGTGTCCGTGCTTCATAAGCCACCAACTTATCCAACGATGATCCGCCAAATGTACTCGGGTACTAAATATAACGTAAAGTTGGGTCAACAAAAATCGATGTATTTGGACCAAATAATCAATTCATCGATTTTTGTTGCCGAAATTTCTCTTATATTTAAGACGGAGGAAGTAAAATTAAAACAATATTTAAGACAAACAACTACAATAAACTACCGACAAGTAACAAACCTATCAAAGATATGAACTTTCATTTTATTTTAAGTATGTAAAAACGTAAACTTCAAATAATTATGGAGAAATTCCAACTAATAATCACCCAAAAAATATTCAATTAAGAGTAATCACAAATTTAATAATCCATTTTCAAAAATTTGGGACTGGGCACATTGGCTCCTAGTTTGACTTCTTAATCTACCAACACAAATTAAAAAAAATAAACAAAAAAAAAAACAACAACAGCAACAATAATAATAAGGGTTAAATATGTTTTTGGTCCCTATAAATATGTCAACTTTTCGTTTTAGTCGCTCTAAAATTTTCCTTCAACTTTTAGTCCCTATGAAATTTTCAATCTCACTTTTGGTCCCTCTTTTAAAGTAAACTCATATGTAGAATTTATATTATTTAATAAAATTTTCCAGAAAATTTCAAAATATTATAAGAATCACTCCAAAAAAATTCAGAATTTTTTAACAAAATATGAATTTAATATGAATTTCTATCTTTTTTAAGGTTAAAAATTCATATTTAATTTGTGTTTTGTTAAAAAATTCTAATTTTTTCAGGAAATTTTTTTAGAATACTTTCACATTTCTGCACAATTTCATTAAAAAATACAAAAATTAAATTAAAAATAGGGACCTAAAGTAGTGATTGAAAATTATTTAGGGACCAAAAGTCGAAGAAAAAATTTAGAGGGACTAAAACGAAAAGTTGACATATTTATAGGGACTAAAAACATATTTAACCCTAATAATAATAATAATCAATAGTAATTAGCAACATAATTAAGCTTCTTGAATGCAATTACAGAGAAAATTGAAGTAATCATAACCATCGCAATTATATATAAATCTGACAACAAATCAAGAAGGTAGCACAAAAAAGGAACAAACGAAAAATTCTTGAAGCAAACAAAGATCATAATCTATTAAAAACTGAGATCATAAAAGGAAATCAAAGATCTAAATCGAAGCGAGAAATTGAATTTACTTAAATCAGCGAAAAAGGAGTAGAGATTGAAATAGAGATTTGGTAACGAAAATAGAGGCAGAGAATTGATGAAATCTGGCAGAGAAAGAAGAAAGAAGACCTAGATTTGGGGATCCACAGAGAGAGAGAGAGAGAGTACCTTTTACGACTTCGCTGTGAAAGTAGAAGACGCTACTGTGAGAGAAGGATAAAGATAAAGTGAAAGTGAAGGAGTAACTAGTTTAATATAAGGTGGTGCGTTTGTTGTGTTTTTTTTACGGAAATGGGTGCGTATGTTTCGCTTAATTACGGATATGCCACTTTTTCCAAAATATTTAAGCTTCGTTACTAAGGCTTCCGTGACTAATCTAACTCTTTTCCATAAAATATCGGGTAATAATATTTCGGCTTAAATATGTCTTTAGTTCCTGCATTTTCATCAGATTTTGGTATTGGTCCTTACACTTTTTTTGTTTGGAATTGGTCCTTGCACTTTGTAAAAATATTGGTATTGGTCCCTCTGTTAACTTTGTGTTAAAAAAAAAACACAAAACTATTGGTATTGGTCCTTGCACTTTGTAAAAATATTGGTATTGGTCCCTGCACTATGTAAAAATATTGGTATTGGTGCCACGTGGCATGAAATGATTGGGCCGTGGCACTCCGTTAGTTTTGTGTTTTTTTTTAACAGAAAGTTAACAGAGGGACCAATACCAATATTTTTACAAAGTGCAGAGACCAATGCCAAACAAAAAAAGTGCAGGGACCAATGTCAAAATCTGATGAAAGTGCAGGGACCAATGACACATTTAAACCTAATATTTTTATCATTGAATTTGTAACTGAGTAATCATATAATAATTTTCATTGTATTGAAATTCTACGATAAATTTTGTTAGTCAAAATAATCCGTTAAAATTGTATTTCAATATTGACATTAACTATTTTTTTAAATATATTAAAGAACTAATATGATATTTTTTTAAGAAGTCAAACTAACTCGTCTAAATTGGCATTAAATCTATTTGAACCAGAAATTGTGAGGAGGAGCACACTTCAAAGTTTTAGTCCAACACCATCAAATCAATCCAGTTGGATTTTTAATATTAAGGAATCATTTTAATTTAAAAAAACTATCTTGACTAACACAGTGTACAATTAAATGTTATTTTGAAACTTTGATTTATTGAATTGTGCCTATTCGTTAAACTTTTATGGACCAAAATGACTATTACCCCATAAAAATGTGTATTTTTTTGAAAGAAAAAATGTGAATAGGTGGTCACTTATGTTATATGAGATGAACTTATAGCGGATTGTTTATAAGTTGGTTTGTAACTGATAGTGAATAAGGTTGTTGATTGAATATGTATTGTTTGATTAAGTCGTTGAACTTTTTTTTTTCTTGTAAATAAAAACAATTTTTTTAGAGGAAGTCCAAACTAGCTTATAAATAAAAAAAATAACATAAAAATAATATATTTAATTAATATTTACTTTTTCCAGTTAAAATTACATAAGTAAAATTGAAATAAACAATGATAAGCTTTATATCATAAGTTATTTGAATTAGCTTATCAAAAAATGATGTAAGGTAATAAAAATAAACCATAAACTCGTGAGAAAGTGATCTTACTAAACAAGTCTTTATTAGCCAAATGAGTTTATAAAATATAAGTTATAAACTATTTTTGTTTCTATAGAGGAAATAAACAATAATTATCGAAAACTCGCACTTATAAGTAAAGGAACCCGAATTGTTCTCGTGAGCTTAGCTCAAATGGTTGGACAATGCATAAAAATATGCAAGGTCTGAGGTTCAAACCCTGGTCACTAACAAAAAAGGAACCTGAATTTAAAATCCGATCACGGTGTTTAGTTTAATAATTTCAGTATTTTTATCGGTTGAATTAGATGGATGCATTAATACTTTTCTTTGAGGATTAGATAGCTTTACTTGTTTAAGTCAATGGTTAAAAGAGTTGGCAGTGACAAGATTGATTTTGGATGAACCGAAGAAAAATTATAACAACTAATTCTTAAAGTTGGTTGAAATATACTAATTATGATAGACGAATTGTTCAAAAGAAATTAAGTTTGATTCATAGATAAAATAATTTATGATTAAACTTTACTTACCTTACAACCGAACTCTAAATTATTATAATCATTTTCGTTAAGAAGCGGATGGCTGACAATCAAACAAAAACTAGTCTATTTATATTTTGTTGCGCTTGGTTTGATAATATATTCTTGTTAACTTGAGGCTTTTAGATTTGCCTTAAAAAAATCAATATATAAATAAAGAAAAAATATTAATCATTTTTGGGGAAAAAAACTATCCCTTTCACATCAAATATCTAGTCTAAATTAAAACGAAAAATACCGTGAATTGTTGATTTTTGATAAATTTTATCCATTCAACATTTTTTTTTTGTAAGAGTAACTTTGATTTTACTTTTTAAATTTTAAATTGGTTTCCTCATTTTTGTTTTGTTTGAGTTGATGGCAACGTGGCAGGGCATTGAATGTGGACTAGTCCTAACCACGATTTCACGTGGTCCTTGCGCTTAGACGTTGCCGAACACTCTGTGCCATAAATTTTGCTTAAGCAAAGTTGCAAACATGAAGTGAGGTGCAGGTAAACTTGGAAGATATTTCAAAATATTTTTCTCAATTTTTTATTTAATCATTCCAACATTCAAATTATTGAATATTGTAATTTATTTAACTTTTTTTATGGTTATTCTCATTTCGTCTGCCTACCACAATATTCACTTCATAAATATTGAAAATACAATAAAAAAAAATTGCTCATTAAATCCCTTTGTTTGCTCAAAAGCCCCTAGAAAACTCAAAAATGTCCTTCTTGAGATTTCGTATGTACTAGTAGTATAGTGACCCGTGCCAAGCACGGGGAAATAAAAAACTTTTTTAATCAAATGTATAGATTTTATATTATGTTAACTTAAAGTTATATGTGTGGTTATAATTTAAAGGGTAAACAGTGATTTTAGCCCCTGTAATATAGGATACTTTTGGGTTTAGCCCCTGTAAATTTTTTTTTTTAGATTCCACCCTCATAAAATTTTTTTGTTTTGGTTTTGGCCCCTGACCCCTGTGACTCAGCAGAATCTATGAGGTGGCACTGACGTGGCATTTTTTTTTTTTTTCAATTTTTTTTGAATGCCACGTGTGTAAATGAATGTCCACGTGGCATTTGTGATTTTTTTAATAAAAAAATATTTTTTTAATTAAAAATAATTTTTTTTAAAAAAAAAATTAAATTTTTTTAAAAAAAATAAAAAACGAAAAAAATTCTTAAAAAATAAAAAAAATTCTGAAATATGAATTGAAAAACTAATAAAAATGAAAACAAAAATCTGGAAAATTTTAAAAATAAAAAATAAAATATGGTAAAATTAAAAAAAATGAAAAAAATTCTGGAAAAAATTAATAAATTTCGAAAAATTCATATTTCCAAATTTTTTTCAATACCGGAAAAATGAAAGAAATTCATATTTTTTTCGGAAAGTACTTGTCATTCAACCGTATAACGGAAAAAAAATCATATTTTTTTTCGGAAAGTACTTGTCATTCAACCTAAGCTCGGAATACACAAAAATTCCCGGAAAAAATACTAATGAAAATTTCGAAAAATACACGAAAAACCTAAGCTCGGTTTATAAATACACATATTTTTTCCCTTATTCTCGGTTTATAAAAACACAAAAATTCCCAAAAAAAATTTTGGAAATAAATACAGTGAAAAAACCTAAGCTCGACATATATACTAATGAAAATTTTGAAATTTCAAGAAATACTAATGAAGATTTCAAAAATTTCATTTTTTTAAAAATGATTAATCTTCAAGAAAATTTCGAAATTTTTTTAAATATTTTCCAGAAGTTTTTCACAATTTTTATTTTTCATTAAAATTTTAATTAGAATTTTTCCAGAATTTTAATTAAAATTTCGAAAATTTTAATTAAGATTTTTCATTAAAATTTCGAAAATTTCATTTTTCCAGAATTTTAATTTTTTTCAGAAAATTTCGAATTTTTTTTTTTTCAGAATTTTTCATTTTATTAGATTATTTTATTTTTCTAATCATTTTTATTTTTATTAATTTTTCCAGAATTTTTAAACTTTTTTCCGTATTTTTTAAAAAAATTTCATTTTTATTAATTTTTCAATTTTCCAGAATTTTTTAATATTTTTTCATTAATTTTTCATTTTTCCAGAATTTTTTAATATTTTCAGATTTTTTTTATTAATTTTCAGATTTTTTTTTCAATTTTTTAATTATTTTTAATTTTTCCAGAATTTTTTAATTTTTTTAAAAAAAAATAAAAAATGCCACGTGTACCCCAAAAAAAATATAAAATAAATTTAATTATACAGTCAGCGTGACACGTCATCAAAAAAGGTGACGCAGCATGCCACGTCAGCGCCACGTCAAAGATTCTGCTGACTCAAGGGGGTCAGGGGCCAAAACCAAAACAAAAAAAATTTATGAGGGTGGAATCTAAAAAAAAAAATTTACAGGGGCTAAACCCAAAAGTGGCCTATATTACAGGGGCTAAAAGCACTGTTTACCCTAATTTAAATTTGATATGGAAAAAAATATCATCTTAAATTTGTTAATTTTGTATATATTTTGAAATACCTAAACATTGCACATAACGATTAAAGTATTTGGATTTATACTTATACTAATTATTTGTAGTATAAGATGTACTCATTGTTAAACTTAGCATACGTAATATTTTTTGCAAAAATATGCCGACGTACTGTATATTATTATTTGTTCGCGGTGCGGTTTGGATCGGTTTTGAGGCAAAATATCAACCGATCCAAAATAAAAATCACATGCGGTTCGGTTCGGTTTGGATGAGTATTCTAAAAAAATCCGAACCGAACCGATCCAAATATATGCGGTTTAATTTGGATCGGTTTTTGGATGTCCAAAATGGAAAATATATTTTTTTATTTACTCTTTTTTGAAGAATATAATTTTTTTACTAATATTAATATTACACAAACACGGTAAAATAATAGGTTTGATGCAAAATATATTAAAAAAATAAAATTATAGTATGAAAATTATCGATTATTTTTTAAACATATGAAGTAATAATAATATAGATTAAATTAGTGCAATGTATAAGATTAAAATTTAACAAACAACATAATAATGCAAAATCTATAATACCAATAAAAGAATAAATAAGTATTAATATTTATTTTTGCGGTTCGGTTCGGTTTGGTTCGGTTTTGAAAAAGTGATCCGAAATCCGATCCGATCTTAGCGGTTTTTACAAAACAACATCCAAACGCATCCAAATATATTCGGTTTTTTGCGGTTTTCGGTTTTTTTGGATCGGTTTGCGGTTTTATTTTGGATCGGTTTGAATTTGAACACCCCTAGTTGACATAATGTATTTTATTAATCATAAAAACGAAAAAAATTTGTATTTATTTATATATAATAGTCATTGTCAAATGTATACACCTAGTCTGTGAATGCAAATGTTAAATTTTTTACGGGTGTGTATAATTATAGTTTGGGCTACAGAAACGTCGATTGTTATTTGTTTTTATTTTTTACAAAACCAATGGTCTAATGTAAATATTGTAATTTAGGGTAACAACGATGTAAAAAAAAAAGTTTCGCGAATTGTTATATCTGAAAAGTGCGTCAATTAAAAGTCAATGGCAGGAGGATCTGCTTATATAGAAATTTCATGTCCTATAATGACCAGTACGCTTACAAAGAAATTAAGAAAAAAACAACTTCCAAACAATACGCAACTTTAGTTTTCTAAATTATAGCAACAACAATTCTAAAACATAACCAATGATCATACTTTTTGAAAAACTTCACGATACACAACATTTGTGTTCTCCTTGCAAACATTATTATCTTCATCTAAGATGAGCAGCTTCAAACCTTTTCTAGAAGTAACTTGAGAGACATCGACATATAGTTGTCCATGCGTGAACACAGGCTTATGAAGATAAACTCCCACTTGAGATAAAAATTGACCCTGACTTTTATTTATTGTCATTGCAAAACAAAGCGTCAATGGAAATTACCTGCGCATGAATTTGAAGGGTAGTCCTGGATCACTCGGAATAAAATTCATCTTGGGAATAAATACCCTGATACCTGCCCTATTTCCCGGTAATTACGGTAGCAGCTATCGTTCTCTTCCCTATATGTGTAACTGTCAGCCTCGTACCATTACACAGTCTGTTGGCCTGATCGATGTTTCTCATCAGCATAACTGGACATCCCACCCTTAGTTTCAACCGGTGATTTGGAATTCCAGAGCTCTTAATACCATTGAGAAATTCCGTTGTGAACCACTCGCTTTGGACATCAGAATTTTCACCTGATCGACAAACAGAATCAGAGCTTAAATATTTTTTCTCTTCATCAGATAAATCTCATTGTTGTTGTTCGTTTTTGTGTCGGTGATTCCTTAAGATCTAGTTTTTGTTGCATAGATCGGCGACGACCACCTTGTTGGTCGTCGTCATCGGTTCTATTGTAAAACATGTTCTCGTGTTCTGTGTTGTTTGTTTTGAAACCCAAAAGGATATGTTGTTTGTTACTCATTCCATATCTGATGTGATTGGTTTTCTTTTGTGTAGTTCCAATTTGTTTTGAGCTCTAATCACTTTGTCATTTTAGATTAATCTCACAATTTGGGTTCATCGCCTGTTCTAAAGCTTTTTGGACCATTTGGCTGGAAATTGTTATGAGTTTGCTATTATTTGTATTAGTGATCAATGGGTTCGTGGATTTGTTTTTTGTTAGCGGCCAGATTCTTTTTTTTAATCAAAATATTAGACCGGTGCTAGTGAGCTCACACACCTCTTCTTTTTTGTAATTTTCTTTCTAGCATGTACGCGTGTTTGTTGAATTGTGTGATTGGTGTGTGCTTGATTTTTCTTGTTTAAGATTTTTGTGGCTATTTTACCCATTATAGTTATTATATATTTACCCACTTGGGTTCTTTGCTTAACACTATGTTCCATGCAACATTTTCGGTCTGACAAATGTCCGATAGAAATTTTCCATATACTTTTCTACTCACGCGAAAGTCATATGCTTCTAAGACTTCTAATGACACATACTGACGATATATATTTTTTAAACTAATTACAATTACCATTCACTCAAATATGTAACTTTTGAACATTAATTTAGAGTCATATTAAGATAATCTACGTAATTTTTTTTGTGATAATAATCTAAGCAATTTGATTGTTATGATTTATTGTTATTGTTAATGTATACAAAAAAATTAAAATGATCATGCAAATAAAATAACCTAAAATTTTATTTATTTTGTGTAAGATGCCAAAAAAAAATATGAACAAACCTCCCTCTGAACCACAAGGTGCACCAAAAAGAGATTAAAAAGTTTTAAAAAAATACAAAATCAAGGAAAACATAAAAGCTGAGAAAAAATACAAAATGAACAATACCAAAATTGTTGTTCCTCTTTTCTTAATATCACGTGATTTTTTATTTGATATTACCTTACTAAATTTTGAATTCGAATGAGAAAAGAACTAATACATCAACAAAATAAAATTATTTGAAGGTCCACCAAGTATAATGTATTTATGTTATGATTCTGTAACATCCCAGACTGCTTTCAGGATTGCCGACTAACCCCACAAACCAACACGAGTCTTTTCAGCATGCTTTGTCCTCACTCACATGCTTACCGGAAAACTTCCCGGTAGGTCACCCATCCTAGTACTACTCCAAGCCAAGCACGCTTAACTATGGAGTTCTTATGGAATGGGCTACCGAAAAGAAGATGCATCTTGTTGATATGGGTAGTACCTAACAATTCTTATAAGCATTCCTTCAACCATGCAGTCCCATACCTACACGCCCTCCGGATCCCTCTCATTCCGATGTGATTCGGTTCCTCTTATTAACGTGGGGTCATCCTTACGGATAGTGCCCGTTCCAACTGGCGGGAACCTTTCGTATCCAACTGGCGGGATATCGAAAGCCACGTTGTGGGTGTTACATGCCCACCAGCTTCCGCCTGGTTCGTCCCCGAACCACACCGTACTGGGAGAGGTCTGCTCTGATACCATTTTGTAACATCCCAGACTGCTTTCAGGATTGCCGACTAACCCCACAAACCAACACGAGTCTTTTCAGCATGCTTTGTCCTCACTCACATGCTTACCGGGAAACTTCCCGGTAGGTCACCCATCCTAGTACTACTCCAAGTCAAGCACGCTTAACTGTGGAGTTCTTATGGAATGGGTTACCGAAAAGAAGATGCATCTTGTTGATATGGGTAGTACCTAACAATTCTTATAAGCTTTCCTTCAACCATGTAGTCCCATACCTACACAGCCTCCGGATCCCTCTCATTCCGATGTGATTCGGTTCCTCTTATTAACGTGGGGTCATCCTTACGGATAGTGCCCGTTCCAACTGGCGGGAACCTTTCGTATCCAACTGGCGGGATATCGAAAGCCACGTTGTGGGTGTTACAGATTCTTTGAAGAATTCCAAAATTAGATGGTTGTTTCTGAGAAAGAAAAAAATGTATCTATATTTGGACTTCATAGAAAGTGAAATGGGAAATATTATAAATAAATCAATGTTAAAATTGTATATAAAAATCACTTAACCATCAGTGGTGAAGTTGTATTATATCTTGTAAGAGCATCTTCAAAGATACGATAACATGATATTTGCGTGTTCATATTATATATGACATGGGAAAATAGGTTGGAGTGATTGCTCGACTAAAAATTTACTTTCACCCATGTATTGGAAACAAACTTTATTATCACTAAGTAATTGATAAAAATCTATTAATATACTCCAACCATATGTTAGAAGTCATTGATTAAGCTACCAATTAATCTACTAAAACTTCTTATATCTTAGCTCAAACCAATTAAGCTACCCTCCATAGACATATTAAACTTAACACAATGAGTATTCCAATCACGATCTTGCCGTTAAATTGGCTTGGATCTCATCCCACAAGTTAGTTCAAAGGATGAGGGTACTCAATCATATTTATACACTTAATAGTCTGGGAACATGAGCAACGTGAGACTAATAACAAACTACAAACAACTTCAAAACCAACTTCGACACCCACCCTCACTAAAAATGTGGGCATGGGTTCAATTTCCACCTTGCAATCCTTAACCCGGCTCTAATACCATGTTAAATGGGTTTGAATCTCATCCTGATTTGGGATGAGATTCAAGCCCAATTAATATAATATCAGAGCCGGATTAAGGATTGCGATGTGAGAATTGGACCCAGACTCACGCTAGGCGTGAGGGTGGGTATAAATATGCTTGAGTACCCTCATCCTTTGAGCTAACTTTTGGGATGAGATTCAAACCCATTTAACACTTGCAAGTGCCATTGCTATAGAATCTTGCAAAAAAAAATTCATCAAGAAACGTAGCGATGTAATTCATAAAAAAGTAAAAATATTCATTATATGAATTTAATGCATTCTAATTGTGATGTGTGCTCATGTTGAAAATAAATAATACATGAAAATAGTTTACAAAAAGAGTAAGCCCTCGCTTTTTAATAAATCTCAAGTTAGAAAGTTTCAAATTTGAAACCCTAGTCATCAACTATGCGTCATTAGAGGTCGACGGGTCGTCGTGAGCCTAAACAATTTTTTAGGCGCGCTTGCATTTTCAAGTGTTGACATAAAGCAATTAATCGGCTTGAATTTTTTTTACAACGAAGGGCTTAAATGAATTTATTTCATATGTTAGTTGTCAATTATTGTTGATTGATCTTATTCCCCTCATCAATAAAACTCTCTCCAGTTCATTAAAAACAATGACAGCTCCAACTTTTATTGAGAAAATAGGTTTTTTCTTTTAAAAGAAAGCCGGGTTAGAGTACTCGTCGTACTCTCTTACTATGTACCATTTTGCTTATTAAAATTCAAATATTCAAATATCCAACTGTCATTACTTTTTTATTTTGATAAAATATTTTTTTTTTTAATTTGGATTTAATGCACATGATGATTATAGAAATCAATTAATTTTTTTAATGATTTCCTTAATAAAAAAAAAATCCATAATAAAAACACTAAAAATGGAAATTCCTGTCAATAAAAAAAGAATCATTTATATGTATAACTAAAAAAGTTACAACTAATTAATTAGCTTATCTTTAACTTCTATTTAAAATTTGAGGTTGACCATAATTTTTTTCGTTGAATTTTAAATACATAATATCAAATAAGTTATTTGTCCCAAATTTTTTATTTTGAAGTCCATACTTTGATTGATTCTCTTGATTACTAAAAACTTGTTTGGTTTGATGTTTCTTTTTGAAGGATAGTTTGATGATATATTGTTTACTAAGAATAGTAGAAAAGTGAATTAAAGAATGAGATGAACATATGTAGCAAGTCATTGAAGAAACATGAAACAATGCGGCAAATGATGTGACCTAACTAAACACAAATCATTGTTTTTCCTTCAATCATAAACAACAAATAAGAGAAACATAACTATACATTCTTGAGCGATTTAAAATATTCCATAAATTTGATTTTTGTGATTGCCTTGATTGAAGCATTTCAAACTTTATACAATTTATTTACCTTTAATGCAATTAATTCATGGATTTCATTTTTGAAAAATAAAGGATTTTTTTTATGATGGTTTAAAGGTTATTCAAATATGATTGACTATAGAAATCAAAAAACTTGCTATATATTCTTAAATGATTTAAAGCCTACCTTGAGTTTATTTTTTAAGCTGGCCTTGATTAACATATGTGTTTTATTCTTAAATGATTTATACAATTCGTTTACCTTTAAAGCAATTAACGTATGTGTTTTATTTTTTAAAAAAGAAAATAAGATTTTTTTATGCCGATTTAAGGGTGATTGACTACATAAAAGGATAAATATTTGAATTAATACACATCTCGTACATTAATACATATACAACTCCGCAAATGTAATTCTTCATTAAAATATACAACTTTGCGTAAAAAAAAATACAACTTTAATTATTTTTGTAATATATACAATCGTATAATTTTGTTTTTAGAGGAACTCTACAAATCTTTTTTGTATTCAACTTCAATTCTTGTAGTCTCGAGTTTCGATCTTTGAATCAATCTACGTAACTCAAAAAATATAACAAATCAATAAATTTAGTCAAAATCGAAGAATAGTTGGTCGAAGAATAACTCACATGTATCACTTGTTGCTAAAGAAGAAGAAAAAACGTAATAAAAGAGAGGCAAAGAGAGTCTAAAAAAAGAGGGAAATAGAAAGAAAACATACCACCAATAATAAGCCTCAAATCAATAAAAATAAGCAATTTTTTTTTTTTGATAAGCAAGGAGATGAGGCGAGCATCAGGAGGCATCATCGACATCCCAACTAGGTTGGCACCCCGAGAGACCTCCATCCCATACCGCCCATCTCAACAAAATTTTATTAAAAAAAGAGAAAAATAATTACAAAAGGTGGGGGGACTAGGCCAAAACCCACCAGAGAAACAGAAACAAAAACAGAAAGAAAAAAACAGAAAGAACACAAACTGCCCAAAAAAGGTTAAGGGAACCTATAATTAGGCAACTCACATCTGTCCCTAAAAAAATCAATCTTTATCTCATCCGGAAGAATGTCCAGCCAAATTTCACCAACAATGGAATGCCCCAAAGCAGCTAACCTATCCGCACAACAGTTACCTTCTCGGAAGATATGGGAGGATATAACCTGAACACCTAGATTACGGGCATTATGCCATCTGTTACGCAACATGATCGGAACCAAAAAAGGATTGGAGAAAATCTGAAGTGCACTGGTGGAATCACTCTCCAGCCACAAGTTTCCCCAACCAAATCTAGCCGCAAATTCAAGAGCCAAAATGATACCCATAACTTCCGCATAGAAAACAGAATGTGCACCAACATTACTATAAAAAGCACCTCGGAAAGTCCCTAAATTATCACGGAACAGCCCCCCGCAAGTGGCATTCCCACCTATCACCGAACCATCAGTATTTACCTTCATCCACGGAGGTGTCGGTGCCTTCCACAAAACCGTAACAATTTCCTTGACTTTACGACAATGCGGAGAGAC
This sequence comes from Medicago sativa, assembly GCF_051527215.1. Classification (NCBI taxonomy): domain Eukaryota; kingdom Viridiplantae; phylum Streptophyta; class Magnoliopsida; order Fabales; family Fabaceae; genus Medicago; species Medicago sativa. Next base: position 28,914,289 of record NC_140755.1, on the reverse strand, counting down.
AGCAAAAGAATCAAGGAAAGAGAAGTCAGAGTGCAAACACTTACCTGTCGAAAGGTTCCCAGACATTGCAATATTAGAGTGAATACGGACTTTGGCTGAATGCAAAGTCGGATTAACATTTGTGAACCGTATGGAGTTCCTAGCCCACCAAATAGTATGAAGCGTGTGTAATATTGCCGCCAAAAAAATATCGGAAACTTGCGAAGAGCACCGGACTGGCCTAGTATAAATGAGAGTGTCAACGGAGGTGCAATCAATAGAACAATGCAACTTACCACCTATCCAATTCCAAAGATTCATTGCAAACGGACACCGAAGAAAAAGATGATCCGACGATTCATCCGCAGACAAACATAAGCTACAAATCGAAACCACAATGCAGCCACGGGTACGAAGATTCTCATCAGTGGGCATCTTCCCATTATGTAACCTCCAAAAAATAAAAGAATGAGAAGGAGGGACAGCTGAGCACCAAATGCGATCGGCCCATGGCAGCACATTGGACGTAGGACGAAGAAATGATAAAGCCATCTTCGACGTTAGCAAACCATCAGAAGCGTGAGGCCACACCAACACATCCGGGAGCTGGCCAGTAGGAAGATGAAGAGAATTCAAACGTGTTTGGATGTCCCCAAAGTCCCTTAAGGCCGTAGGCAACAACCAGCCCCCATTAACGATAACCTCCGAAACCTTTCCTTGAAGACGAGCATGATAAACGGGGTCTAAGTGAAGTAAATCGACCAAAGTTTCCCCTAGCCAATTGTCCGTCCAAAAATTAATTTTCTCACCATTGCCAACAATCCACAAAGAGTGATCCATTACAACGCCAATCTTGTCTTTGATACCCGACCAAACCGAAGATTTGAAATAATGAGTGATCGGTTTACCGTTCTTGAAGTAACGCTTCTTAAAGAGAGATGACCATTGCGACTCTTTTGACATTAGGTTCCAAGCCAACTTCAGAATTAAAGCCTCATTTATCAAACGGGAATGTTTTAGATCCAGCCCCCCTTCGGACCAAGTGCGGCACATTACCTTCCAAGAAACCGTGCAAACCTTCCTAGTTTGAACATCACCGCTCCATATAAAATTTTCCAGCCAAGTATCCAGTAACTTCAGCAGCCGTCTAGGCCAAAGGTAAATATGAAATGAGTATACCAGCATCCCATGAATGATAGACTTGACCAGCTGCACACGGCCCATTATTGAAAGAATTGAACCCTTCCAAGTTGCTAGTTTATTACGAATCTTGTCCGTAATCATTCTGAAATGAGTTACTTTTGGTTTCCCTTGAAAAATAGGACATCCAAGATACATGAAGGGAACTGATCCAACACTGAACCCCAACATATTTGCAATCATATTGGTCCGGGACACAGACATTGAACCTGTGAAGAAACGACTTTTAGTTTTATTCACAATCTGTCCGGAGACCGCAGAGTAATTGTTAAAAATACTAAGAAGCTCTCGTATGTTGCTTTTCAAACCGGTACAAAATATCATGATATCATCCGCGTACAACACATGAGTGGGAAAGGCAATACCCCGACAATAAGTCATGGGAATGAGGCGGTCCCTAGCAACAGACTTGGAAATAGCCCTACTAAGAACCTCTTCGGCCAAACAAAATAATAAAGGAGAAAGAGGATATCCTTGTCTAACTCCACGAGCACACGAGAAAAAACCAGCCGCCTTACCATTAACCAAAATAGACAAACGAGCTGAATTAAGAATAGTTAGAATCCAATTGATGAAGGTTGAGGAGAAACCGAAATTGCTGAGTACCATCATCAAAAAATTCCAATCCAAAGTATCAAATGCCTTGGATATGTCGACCTTGAGAGCAATGTTCCCACCATACTGAGATTTATCAAGAGAGTTAATCGCCTCGGAGGCTATAATAACACAATCAGAAATATTACGATCCCTGACAAAACCCCTTTGCTCCACAGAAATAATACGAGTGGTAATACTAGCAAGTCTATCCGCCACTATCTTAGTAATAATTTTAAAGTGAAAATTTGCAAGCGCAATAGGGCGATAATCTCCCATAGAGCTGGCCCCCGGAACCTTCGGAATTAACACAATCATATTTGAATTAATATTTTGTGGCAACACGCCACCATGAAAGAATTCTTGAACAGAATGTACCACATCAGAGCCAATTATGTCCCAATAAGTTTGATAAAAGTGTCCACCAAACCCATCCGGACCCGGGGCTGAATCACCATTAAGGGCAAACACCGCATCTTTGATATCAATACTAGATGGAAACCGCAAAAGCATTTGGTTGTCGACATCCGTCAGAATTGAAGGAATTGTATCATCAACCATTGTATTTTGTGCACAATTGTTCTCCATGCTGAATATAGCCTGAAAATAAGATAAAATATGCATTTCTATAGCTGTGGGATCAGTAATAATATTATCACCATCCTGCAAAAAAGAAATAGTTTTTGTTGCTTCCCGGATTTTAGAAATCCTATGAAAATATGCAGTGTTGCGGTCTCCACTAACAAATCGCTGATCCCTAGCTTTTTCTCTCCAAACTTCTTCCTGAAAATTCAAAGCTTTTGTTAACATGAGTTGTGCCTCAAGGTCTTGCATGTATAGCTGGTCAGAGAAACCATCCGAATCAATTAACTGCTGAATTCTATTAACTTCATCCATAGCAAGCTCAACTTGTCTGTCAACATCCCCAAACACCGTTCTGTTCCAAATCTTAAAGACATTTTTTAACTTTCGTAATTTAGATTGAAACCGAAGCATACCTTGGCCACGAACACCTTGATTCCAGGTTTCCAAAACTAAGTCACGACAACCACTATGAGAAGTCCAAACCTTAAAAAATTTGAAAGGAGTAGCATGCTTCACCGAGGAAAATACAACCGAAACCAAAAGGGGATTATGATCAGATTGATGGCGCACCAAGGCTGAACAAGAAATACCTCTCCAAAAATTAATCCAATCTTCATTGCAAACTGCCCTATCAAGACGAAGAGCGACATTTTGATTACCAAATCTACCATTAGTCCAGGTAAAAAATGATCCCAAAGTGGGCAAGTGGTTCAAAATATTAGCATTAGTCCAATGCAAAAAATCCTCACACGACAAAGATGGAGGAGGCAGCCTGCCCCTCTTTTCATGTGCGCCCAAGACGGCATTAAAGTCACCAATAAAAATCCACGGCCCTTGAAAACAACCTTGAAGATTAGTAAGATCAGCCCAAAGTTGTCGTCGAGCAATGTAGTAAGTGCTAGCATAAACAGCGGCTATGTAAACAGTGGACTGATAACAAGAGATTTCCAAAGCTATACATTGATCAGATACGAAAATTACTGTAGCACTGACATCATTCCCCCAAAGAGCCCATAGGTTAGGCAAGAGAGAACCTCTATTATTAATGCAATATTTAGTAACACCAATTGTCGGCCAATACCAATTAGGAAAATTTACAAAATCAATCTTTGGCTCCGCAATAAAAATAAGCATAGGTCGGTGAGTCAAATAAATTTTTTTCAGAGCAGTCCGAGACTCAGAATTACCTATACCTCTGATATTCCAATAAAGAATATTCATTTAGCAGACGAATGGGAGGCACCCCTTGCACGAGGTTTGGGAGGCTGCGCTGCTATCACCTTTTTCACCTTAAGATGTTGCTTCTGATTGCGAGTAAGGACAGGTAAGGAACCAGCAGCGGCTTCTGCAGCAGACCGTGCATCATACTCTCGAACCCTCTCCCACAATTCGACACCAAGTTGGATATTTTTACTAGGATGTATCTCCTGCCTCTGAGGGACAATCTCATTCTGATCCATATCCATTGCCATGCCTCCATCAATGAGACTAGCTTCCTCGATATCCACACCTTTTCTCAATGCTTGCGAAACAGCCCCAACATCCTCAATGTCATGAACAGACCCGTCAGCACCTGTTGGGGGATCTGAGATAGGATTATCTTGGTGCTCTGGCAAAATATCCAACAACTCATGCATATCATCATGCTCAACATTGAATGGCCTTGGAACAATCTCACGAGCACCCTTGGGACTCTCCTCCAGCTCCCGTGGGCTCACATGATTTTGCTCCACGCCATCCTGAAGTGGTTCAGATAACTCGTCTGCCGCTGGGGTCACCAACGACGTCTGTGTTGTCTGCTCCACCCCGTTAGGTCGTACGTCCTCACGCCCAAGAGGGGATGAGTGTGGTCCACGCATATTAGACTCCGTGGGACTCTTCCCCAGCTCCCGCGGACTCATATGATTGTGTTCCACACCCTCCAGAAGCAACTCTGTATCCACAGTTACCAAGGGGTTCTCCAACACCTCCCTCGGCTTCTGAGTCAACTTCGCTACTTCTACGGGTTGCACGTCAACGTGCGCATCAGGGGAAACAAACTCAAGCACTGGCATACTGCGAGGCAACTCCTCAGGAGTAATCAAATCAAACACATTGTGTAATGGAATGCTGAATGTATTTGATCGATCCAATTGAGAAGTAGCTACAGAAGATGAAACAACCGGCTCCGACTGTGAAGTGATGATAGCCAAAGAAGGAGTAGGAAGCGAAACCGGTAACGCCAATGCCATTGAGACCGATGAAGTGGGTGTAACTGTAGAAGAATCTGGAACTCTCTGAGTGGTAGTAACAGTCGACACAACCGGGATAGGAACCCAACTAGTGCCATTGGCCGATGTGGAAGCACCCACTTCTTTAGTAGTATTCTTTTGCCGAGGAGGAGGCTTAGGGGCAGCCCCGGCAACCATAATTTGTTTCCCACGATCATTCTTGTCCTTCGGAGGTTGCGGATGAATCCAACGACACAATGAGACACTGTGTCCAATGGAATGACAGTGATGGCAAAATAAAGGAAGCCACTCATATTGCACCTCCACCTTGAAAGCAAAACCCTCTCTTTCAACAAGGATTTCTTCATAAATTCGCTTAGAGAGGTCAATGTCGACAAGAATTCTAGCATAATGTCCAAAAGTACGGTTTCTAGTTGGTCCGTCGATATCAATTGGAGTCCCAACCGCACACGCAATTTCTTTCAAAGTTCTCTCCCTCCAATACTCTTGCGGTAACTCCATCAAGCGTATCCAAATCGTGACATGTGTCTGCTTTTGCGTTTGATACTTGAAATCTTTTGTCCACTGTGAGAATCGAAGCAGACCCGGCTTGAGATTAACCGTACCTACAGCCCATATCTTCCTAAAATCATCCACCGAATCAAAAAGAAAATTGTAATACCCCTTACCGAGAGGTACCATTTTCCATCCAGCCGTTGTCTTCCATAAATTGGCAAGTTTAGAGCTAAGATCACGTGCTGAATACGGCTTGTCTCCTTTGTTAAGGGTTAGACGAGCCCTTAACGCATGCTTGCAATCTTCAACTCCCTTACTGTACTCCTCCTGACTTATCTTTATGCTTAAAGTATCGCCTTTTATGCACGGGGAGGGGTAAGGACTGTCATCAACAACTGAGGGTCCCGTGAGAGCTGCTGCAAATGAAATGGGCGCTGCTGAAGTAGTATGCACCGGTGGTGCAGCTTGCACAATGGCAGATCGTGAAAGGGCAAAATCAGACACACACGGCCATTGGCACATGTATGCCATCTGTTGTCAGTGGACATTACCAAAGCGATTTTAGTATTGCAGCACACGTGATTCAACCTTTGTAATGCACAAGTACATTAACACGGTTGCGCGACCACAATTGGAAAAATCAAGCTCCGGAAAACCAAAAAAAGAACAACACAGGTCGGGCAGTGCTCTTGGGAGTATTCCAGCAAGCGATTGCAAACTGAAACCGGTGACAGCAAAAGAAACGAAGCAAAACAGATGGGGTTCCAGCAAGAATGAATTGGAAACGATACCGATGATAACTCAATGATTTCTCTAGTATTGGGAAACACGTGAACCAACCTTTGCAACACCCTAGGGCATCATCACGGCTGCGCGTTCGCAAAAGGAAGAGAATTCAATGAATTTCAGAGGTCTGTACCGTTACCGGAAGTCCTTGGCCGGAAGAATTGGGCAGAACCCTAGCAGAGAAATTCGCAATCAACCGTCGTTGAATCTATAATCATAGATAAAATATATGGTAATGCAAATAAACAAAATAATGTTCCTTCAAAACAAAATGTATATAATTGCATTAATAATTAACAAAATAAGTTGAAAAATGTATCTCTCACAATAAGGAAGATTGTTTTGTTTATAACTTTCACAAACCACATGTGAACAATTCGTAATTGGGTGTCATGTGGTTGTAAAGAACTGCGAAGAACAAATATTAAAAATATTAAACAAAATAGAAAGAAGGGTGATTGAAGTTGTGACAGAAAATTATGCTAACCCATATGAATAATTTATAGACATATTTCAAAGGGTAATTTGGTATAAAATCCTAATTACAGCCACATTATATTTTGTTTTGAATCACATAAATTATGCTCTATAGTATTGTATACATCTTGTATGTATAATTTTTCAAAATGTTTGACACTAACGTGAACAATCTTTGACATTAATTTTAAATTTTTAACATTAAAGTTTAAAGTTTTTTTTTAATGCAATAAAGCAACTTTAATGCCAAATGTCGGTTACAATTTTTTTTATACCATTTATATTTACCGTTTACATTATTAGTTTGGAAGGAATTTTCTTTAGCCATAAAGTAAGTTCGACACGGCAATAAAAAAAAGTTCAACACAAAATATCGGTTATAAAAGTAATTTTTGGTACTAACAATTTAATTTTCAATTATCCCCAAAAAAAATAATTTTCAATTACAAAAAAATTTTTGACAAAAAAAACAGCTTTTATTTTTTTGATTCGTCGTAATTTATGTTTAAATATTTTTAGAATAATTATTCTCAATTAAATGATAAAAATGTAAAATAAATAAATGTTTTTATGAGAAATAAATTACGATTATATTTTAGACCAGATCAATATCATCTTGATAGAATTCACCGAGTCACACTCGCCGTATATTAGCAAATAAAATCACTCTAATTTATGTACCTATGAATTATATGTTTAAGAAATCAATTGATTATATATAAAATGATTGTAAAGTACATACACATCAAAATACGAATAAAATAAACAATAGATTATACTTGAGTCACCAACGATCTAAAGGCAGAATTTTAATAGAATATGGAACCGGACATAACATATATTATACATGAAAAAAAAACCCAACAAATGGACATTCTCCATAAAATGAAAAATATTTACATTATCTAATTTTTTTTCTTGGAACATAAACATTCCAAAAGCTTCATGGGTAGATCTATGGTATCCATGCCACAAGCCGTTAGAACTTGAAAGTATCATAGGGTGAATCTGTGTATTTGCCCAAAATACATGGATTTATACAACATCTAGTGGATTAATATCATCAACAGAATAAATTTTTGAAATTAGAGTGATGGAAAAAATATGTTACGAAGAAAAGTATTTCAATAAAATAGAAGAGAGATTTTGAGAAGAATTTCAAAACTGAATTCTGATGAAAATGCTGAGACTCAAACAATATTTATAGGAAAAAAGAAGCAAGTAAACTGCATCAATTATCCCCTTAATTTAGTAATGAAATTAGTATGACATTAAATAGCAAAAACAATTTGAATAAATTATTTCGTTTATTCTTTTGTCATTATAAACCCTTTAGTCAACTTGCATAATCATATTAATTACATAATCATGGTTAATTACATAAGCCCATAAATTAATTTAAAAATTTAATTTTCGATTACTAAAATTTTTCAACAACGAAACAACAATTTTGAAAATACTAAAAATTTTCAATAACAAAAAAATAATTCTAAAAATTGATTTTCGGTTACTAAAATTTTTATTTGCTTAGTAACAATTAGGACACAATATTTTTTGTCAAAAAAAAATAAGGACACAATATTTATTAAAAAAAAAATATGACACGGTTCATTACCTTTTGGTTACCAAAATTCTAGTTTCAATCACGTTTACCTTTCTGTTGCCAAAATTTCGGTTACCAAAATTCATTACATTATGTTATGTAATTAAAAAGAACATTAAATGCACCTTAAAATTGTTTGTTAAAAAAATCAATTGAAATAATGGTTTTGATATGTTTATGACCAAAATTCTTTTTTTTTTTTTCTGTCAAAAAAAAAAGTTTGTTAAATACAAATCAATTGAAATAATGGTTTCGATATGTTTATGATTTTCTCTGACTAATACAATCAGCTTCAATTCCGTTTTTTTTTCTGTCCTAAAATAAAAATTGAACAGCTTAATGATTTTTTTTTGAAGGGTGAACAACTTAATAATATTTCGTAAAAAAAATAAGCAGTTTAATGAACCCCGGCTACTACCAAAAAAAAAAATTTGAACCACAGAGGGGTTTGAACCACAGACCTTGCATATTTTATGCATTGTCCCACCCAGCTGAGCTAAGCTCACGAGGACTAATGAAATAATATTTGTTTTATTACTATTAGTTTTTTAGATTTTATACTTTTTGATAAATTATAAATTTGATAATCTTTTTAATAGGTTAAAGAATATATGCATTTTTTTTTGCATATTCAAATACACATGCAATTGAAATATGATATTATATAAAACAATCTCTTTAAAATTTCATTCTTTAATATCAATTATAAAATATATTATAATAAAATTGTCTCACAATATTATTATTATTATTATTATTATTATTATTATTATTATTATTATTATTATTATTATTATTATTATATTATCATCATGAAAATAAAAATAAAAGTTAGTTCATTTCATTAATTCATAAATTCAAAAAAAAGTGAATTGGCTAAAAAGAATCATGAATTGGCCAAAAAAATATATAAATGATATATATGTTTTAAAAAAAATGATATATATGGTTACAAATATTAATATGGAAGAGTATTGAAAGCCAAATGCATATGTAACCAAAAAAAAATAAAAGCCAAATACATAAGGATGATTTGTTTGTTCAGAGTGCCACGTGTCATAAGAATATGATAAGAAAATTTGTTTATTGAGAGTGTCACATGTCATGAGAATATGATGAGAAAAACACTTCCATATATAGACTTGAGGAAGGTCACAAATTTATATAATATAGATTGTATTGGGTTGTCATTTCCACTCAAAAATGTCCCGAATTGCATTTACTTATATAATTAAACCTCTAGTGCACAACTTTCCCCTACATTTCTACCTTCCCATTTCATCCTCCAACAAAGTTCCTTTTTTTTTTGTTGGGAAAAAATGTATCTCAAATCATCATTAAATGTTTGCTAAAGGATTTATACACTCAATTGACGTCAAAGAATATATATTTCATCTTTTGAACCGATTACATTGTAGTTTAGCGGTTCATATACACTTTTCTTACGATCCATATTGCACCGACATATTTTTTGTGGTCAATATTTCACTTACTCTTATATAAATATATGGTTTACATTTTATGTAGAAATAATGTTGATCGTCATCCAATGTTCTAAAATATCAATAATCTTATTCCTTTTTTATATGGTGTTTTATGCACCAACACTTTTTGTAGTTAATATTATGTAAATAAATTTGTTTCTTTCAAAATCAAAACTCACAAACCTTTATTTTCTTGTGATATTTTCTCATATCTCTACATTTCTAAGCATGTCTCCGATCAAAGCTTATCATTGACATTTAACTCCTTAATTTTTTAGTCATTTAATTCAACCAATTGAGCTATCCTTTCCTCCGATTAAAATAATAGTTAAAAGTGATTTTCATATTAAAGAAAGATAATTGATGTTATTCTAGTTCATTCTTAGTTTACTTTCAAAAATTAATAATTTTTTTTTTGTAAAATAATTTTCTTAGAATCGACTGATTTAAATTTATCTTTTGGAGACATCGTACAAGCTCCCAATAATATTTTATATATGTCTTAGATAATACATCTTTTATTAATGATTGTCGTAAATGGACACAATCAGTGGCGGAGCCAAAAAATTTATAGAGTCTGGGCAAAAAATTTATTGCAAATTCACATGTGACATTATATATATATATATATATATATATATATATATATATATATATATATAGTCATAAATCGAAATAAAATAGGTTCGTCATTTTGTCAACAAAAGTACAATTTGAAATAAGAGAGATGAAATATAACATGTCGATAGTGTGCTAAATAAAATTAAGAGGTAAATGGTCTTTCCGACACAATCGTCAATTGCAAGCGGTGAGCATAACAATGGACATAGAAAGCGTAAGGGTTCTCATGTAGAATCTTTCTTTGCAAACCATTAAATTCATCTATCATATTTGAAGCCCCATCATATCCTTGCCCTCGTATCCTTGAAATAGATAACTTTTAAAGATCAAGAATACCATAAAGAGCATTCTGTAGTGCCCGGAAGTAGTATCTTTGACATGATGTAGAGCAAGAAATTGTTCCACAACTTTTCCTTTGTCGTTCAAGAACCTAGAAAACAAATTCAACATGGTTATATGGAGGCATGGAGAACAATAGGTAATAGAATTTCAAAAATACAACTACTAACCTCAACATCGCCACCATTTTCTCTTTGACGGATATATCACATGACTCATCAATAAGCACAGAGAATTGTCTATCACCAGGCTCTTCCTTAATCACCTTGGTAACTTCATGTGCACAACACATTGCAAGGTCCTTTTGAATGTTACCGAAAGTCATTTTGCAATTTTTTCCACCACGGTCAAAAGCATCTCTCACTAGTTCATTATTAGATTCTACCCAATTTACCATCTATCTAAAATTGCCCTTGTTTAGAGAATTAGAGGTTTCATCATGGCCACGGAAAGCAATGTCTTGTGCTTTGAGATATCTAGTACAATCTAGAGAACAAGTCAAACGGATTTTATACAATTCTTCTGATTCCCTGGTTGCTCTAGCAAACTTACTTGTCACACGTTGTCTTTGATTATTATAATCATCATAGTGCTTGATACATAAGTTGTGCATACTATCATGACTACTAATATGATCTTTCAAGCCTTGAGATGCATGCTTTCAATCTTTAAATTCGTCTTTGGTGAAGACTTCAAAACTAAAGTGATCGGCCCTTCCAGGTTGCTTAAAGAGAAAGTAATAGAAACAATAAGTTGCATCCTTGATGATGGATGGAACATACGGTGATGATTATAAATTTATACTGAGTTGACTACATTAATCCAGTAAACATACAGTGATGATTATAAATTTGTACCCAAATTCCAATACACACCTCATACTAGAAACAAATATCCAATTTACACATCCAATTTTTCAATTAACACAATTCTCAATTCTAAAACCCTAAAACAAGGAAGGAATGAAAGAGAAACTAGTGAATCAATTGGCTTACCTTTAGAGTGAGTAGAACTGAGAGATTAGCAACCAAATAACGAGATTGAAGAAGAAAAGAGAGAGAGCTGAAAAACGAGAGGTAGAGCTAAAGAGGTGTTTATGGCTTTTATTGTGTTGTGCGCGCGTAATAGACAAATATTAGAGTTTACACTTTTTTTTAAGTTGGTTAATGAGCTATTGAGTTGGGCCTAATATAAAGAAAATATCGATTGAGCTCGAGCGAGTGTCCGGGATCGTCGGGTGATGTCTCCACCACTAGACAATTTATCTACCTTTAGAACAAAATTAAACCCGCAGTTTCTTTTTATCTCCTTTATATATCTATCTCTTATCTTATCTCTCATCTCTCTGCAACTTTTCTCTCATGAAATATATTGAAATTGATAATTTAATATAATACCTTAAAGGTAGAGGTTTCATTTCCCTCTTATGGATCCTCTACTTAAGGTTAGTTTCTACTTTAATTTATGTTCAAGTACGTCTCTTTTTATAATTTTAATCTTAAAATTGGTCGGATCATGTATTTGTCAATCGATAAAAGTAAAAGTACTTCATATATCAGGTGAATCATAATCAGTTCGATGCCATGCAGTTGTTGAACATCACTATCAAGTTTATATTTGTTTAGATGTAGTTATTGAATCTTAATGAGCTTGAGGTAATGTTGAATAAAAGCTTAAGAGGTTGCAAGTTGACCAAATAAAAATGTCACGTAACCACTTTCTAAATATTTGAAAAACAGTTACAATACAATTTTGGAGAGAGAAAATGAAGAAGTTAAAATTAATGACGACGGCTTGAAAGTTGATCTAGTCAAAAATATGGATAAATTTACTTTTTGAAAAATAGAGATATACAGAACATGGTCAATTGATGGAAAATTAGTAGGAATGGTAGATTATAGCCTAGAACTACAATAAGTTGAGTTTAGTTTTCTACCCTTAAGTTTTCTCTTTCATTTTTTTTGTTGAGGGATGATATTGGGTCAATTTTTGACTCAAAATCACCATTTTTTTTCCTTATCAATTTCAATCTAAATAAGTTATTTTTACATAAATCTTGGTTTTTTCTTTGTGATTTCGTCATGTGAGTGCAACATTGTATTGTTTGTCATTGTTAAATAGTCGCACATTAAGCGAGGACAATCTTTACCTCACAAATCGGTTTTGTTAAGTTGTGTAAGACCCAACCATGATTTCAAATATGGTCTCATAGCCTTCTTATTTTATTGGACCATCAACCATTTATATCCACGCTTTAGTTGTCCAAAATTGGGTGTGAGGGGTGTGTTAAATAGTTCCAAATCAAATAAGAGATGGTCTGAAAATGTGTTTGTAAGTGAGGACAATCTTCACCACACAAGACGGTTTTGTGGGGTTGCGTAAGACTCAACCACAATGTTTTGTGGGGTTGTGTAAGACACAACCACGATTTCAAAGATAGTATCATAGTCTCCTTCAAATTCATTGGAGCATCCATCATTTATATCCATGTTTCAGATGTCCAAAACTGGGTGTGATCAGAGGTGTGTTAAATAGTTTCAAATCGGATAAGAGATGGTCCGACAATGTGTTTATAAGTAAGGACAATCCTCATCTTACAAGCCGATTTTGTGGGGTTGTGTAAGACCCAACCACGACGTTTTGTGGGATCGGGTAAGACCCAACCACGATTTCTTAGAGTTATCTTGTGCGATGTTATTTGATATTCCATCTTGATGTGACGTTCATTTGGTTTTTATTGAAAGATTAGGTATTCAATCAATGATTTGAGCATCAACGTTGCAAATCCAAAGTCATGTTATTCCGGTCACTTTAATCTTATCATATTATTTATAGATTTTTTGCCGTTGTTTGTTATTAACTTGGATGTCGTGAGTTTGTTCGGAGATCCGTCCTTAATATTTTTAGCAATACTAAATGATATACTCTATCATCCTTTATTTTAAGTTTCATTTTCGTTTTTTTTGTCAAATTATTTTAGTTTTTCAAGTCACAAATGTTATACACTTTAATCACTTATAGTTTTATTCATTTGATTGTGGTCTCTTAATATATAAATAAATGATAGACAATTTTATTATTGAAGTTATAAGGGTTAGACACTTTAGTTTTTGAAGTAGCAAGAGTTAGACACAAAAAAAAGAATAAACTGTATGTTTGTAACTTCCAATCCATTTCAAGTTCTTTCAGCCATAAATTTAAATTTTTTCAATATATCAACTATGATATCCTATAGTTCATTAACATTCATTTTGCCACCTCATAAGCCACTGTGTCATTGAACCAACTTTTTAAACATCTTTTGTCTCCAAAAATCTCCATATTCTGTCCCTATTAGCAGAGAATGTAGTGCTGTGTAGCAGAATCAAGAATATATAGAAGCATCAAATGGTGAGACATTATGTACAGCTTGTCTTAGTTGTTCAAGTGTGTTCAATTTGGGTTACACGTTACATAATGGTGATTGGTGCATCTCACATGCTTGGGATTACTTTACATTTGAATAGAATGGATAGTGTCTAACACAAATTAGACATTTAACAACTTGCTTCATATATTTTTATATATTATTGTTTGCTTCTAATCATTAATGATTATGATAGTTCTATTCTTCAAGTCTAATTTCGGCTCATAATTAGCTGGTCCTTTAAATAATCTAGCTGGACTTTATATTAGCTACTCTAGGTCAGATAATTTTCCTTTACTGAACTAAAATGATAAAAATCATGATAGGCCATTGGACTTCTTAAGAACTCTAGATATCATCATTAGAGGTGTGGATCTAGACATTTGATATATGTGAGGTTAAAATAGCCTCTCAATGTATAAAAATTTCAAATTGTCGCTGATTGTATATTTCGTTAGTCAAAATAATCTCTAACATTAAAGTACTTTGTTAATATTGTCATATTAGTCCTTCAATATACTTACCTATCGTCACCCTTAACCTATTAAGATGGATTTGTATTCTCTAAATTTCAAAAGTTACTAAAAGAATTTTTATTATAGTGATAGTGATTACATTAAAGGAGGAATTTTTCCCACCCAAAATATACATCTAAAAAATACAATTTTTTTGTCGCCTAAAAATACATTTTTGGACATTTTGTCGCCTAAAAATACATTTTTGGACAAATTATGTCGTTTTTTTTTTGTGGTGGCAGGGTTTTATTAACGTTTACATGTTAGTGCCGTGTTCATCATATTGGTATTTCATAGTGCTTTGAGTAGTATCAGAAAAATTTCAAGCATACTATACCATATATACAAATTCAGTTACAGTTATTGCAATCCACGAGAAAAAGAAAAATATACAAATCCCTAACCATATACATTTGTTCCAAAATCTCTCAAGTAAAAGTCTTTCTGTTATAGTGTGATTACGTTACAATAGTAGAGTTCATTTATCTAATACCTATCATCAAACCAAACATTAGCATAGTGAAAAATACCCTTGTGTGAGGTGGAGGTGTTATGGTATTCTTATTATTCTGAGTGGTCTAAACTCAGTTGAATCCAAAACTAGGTAATTGGTTATGCTAGTTTCTTCTGCTTTCTAGTGTTATTGCTTAGCTTAGTGATAATTGGCATGATATGGTGAAGTATTTAAGCACTCACATAATTCTCAGACTTGGATACATGTTTTCTGCAAGCAATGATGTTGCTTAATTATCCCAGGCTTGCTTTCAGTCAATTCTATATGTTCAGAAGAGGAATTTGAAAGAGAGGAATTTGAAAGAAGAAATATAACTAGATCCAATTAGCCCCATTGCTTGAGTTATGTGGTAGCACTGACACTTCATGTCTAAGTGTTCGACATCAAGAGGACGCTAACATGTGTGTGGTTACATAGGACATTTCTATTTTCTCAAATGATTACCGGTGTCTACATGTCAGTGTTATGTATGATCTCATCTCAATGCTTCAAAGTGCTTGAATTTTGTCAAAGCTCAAGTATTTCTGAGAACCCCCTCCTGACCCCCATTGGTCCTTGAATGTGTCTTTCACTGACATAATTTGTTTCCTAAATATGTTTTCCGTTAGTATAGGAACTTCATAAGTGAATTTAGTGACATTAACTACATACTGATGGTAATCTTAATATCACTCTCACTCGCTGCATATTCAAACATGCTATCAAAACTTCAAGAGGATCTAAATCCTATTCCCAACAACAAACATTTATTCCAGTACCAAAGATTCAAACACTTCCATAATGTATACTAACATATACAAATTCAACTACAGTTACTCCGATCCACGAAACACTATAGTACTATATCCATCTAACCTTACAAATTTGTTCCCAACAGAAAAATCAATATACCCCTCCCATTCCGTATATTTGACTCAGACTGTTCTGTTATCAAGCAATCCATCAACAATTGATGAACAGCGAAATCACCATGATAGATATCTGGAACTATAACTTTCACACCATTAAGAAATCAAAGATGCTGAAAAACACTAATAGTTGAGAACTCCATGTATCATCCTTAACTTATAATTGTAGATTTAGATTCTCTAAATTTCAAAACCTTTCAAGTAAAAGTATTTTTGTTCCTAGCGATTTTTTTTTGTTTTTATAGTAGTGCTTGAGTCCTGTCAAAAACATTCCAAGAACTCATGATCCCCATTTTACTGAAAGAAGAGATCCAACAAAAAAGCTCATAATCACTAAAATATAACCACACCTCAGCATTTTTCTATGCAACTACCCAAAAACTAGACCTAAACTGCATTTTGATCCTCCATACATGGAAGTGAATCTGAAGCAGAGCTTAAAGGAAAAAGATGGTTTGGCCTCTTGGGGAATGCTCGTTTGTATAAATTCATGCAGACAGTATCACTCTGTTCAAGAACTCCGTTGAGAAGGCACTTCATTGCTCCTGAACAAACAATAAACAGAATAATACCATCAGGATATAATAGATTTATATGAATGCTATATAATCTGAAATATAAATAAATGACACCTTGAAAGATACAAGGTAAAGATTTCTAACATAACATACCGTGTGTACCAACCGGTTCTTTAATTCGGCCACGAATACTGCGTTTGGTATAAATCTCTACAGGCTGCAATTACCACCCACATTAAGAAATCTCGTTAGTGTGAAAACTGAGAACAAATTAATGTCAATTCTATCCAATTCATCATGGAAAGAAAGTAATGATTTCAGAAACTGGGTACCATTTTTTCTTACCTTAAAGAATTTAACATCCTCTGGATTATAAAACATGTGTTTCACAGAAGCTTTACGTTTCGACACTCGTTGGGCGTAACTGCACCACAAAATGTTTAAAAGCTTCTAATTAGTAAAACAAATTTATTGGGGATTGTCCCAACTCTTAAATGACAATAACTACAAAGTTGCCGGAATCAGTATTGAAAAGGAGTCGACAAAAAAATAACATGCAAGGATTTTTGTTGAAGTAATAGGCGATAACAATGTAGAAATATTGAAATATAGAAACTAATGCAAATAGATAACCTAAGACATTATAAAACAATTTTGATATATGATGAGATATTTTCATATCTAACAGCTTTTAATTGATAGGTTATGGCAAACATCAACAAACATACCCCGTCAGAATAACGCGCTTCAGGATTATCCTATCTCGATCAACAGTTTTCAGTGAGCCCAAAGCAGCTACTTCTGGTGCAGCATCCTCTCCATCTCTCTTGAGGATTATTGTAGGAAAGGGAGAAAATGAAATAGGTGCATAAACTGAAGCTACTGAAAAGCGTCCAGCATGGAGAAACCTCTCCATCTTGTTCTTGTCTGCGTTTTTGAATTCGCATGAGAAAATCGGCCTGCAAAATTTGTCACCATTTCTTATACTTTTTTTTCCTAACGAGTTTTATTATGTCATGGTTGTTTAAATTGAATACCATACCTGCAAACAAATTGCCGAAACCCAACATGAAATATTAACTCTTCCTTGGATTTGATGGGCGCGTGATACGTTTCGTGCTTCTTCACACTACAAAACATGAGCGACTTTATTTCATGACACGTCTTTTGAATATTCAGAGGATCACTTTTTAATTAGTACAGTATGAAAAGCACTAAAAATGAAATAGTAAAATGATAAAGCATAACTATACCTGAAATGAAGGACAGATTCTTCGTTTTCGTGTTCCAGCAGACCACATGCTGTAACCGGTAGTGTCTTTGCAAGTATACATAACTTTGAAGCAACACCGCAGGGTACGTCCATGATATGCAGCCTAATGTATGAGCCAACTGGAACACAGTCTTCTCGGTTTTCTCGTTCCATTTCTAAAGCTTTAGCAAGAACCTGTTTTTGTGTTCTTTTGAAACTATGATAATTGTAATTTTTGGGATAATCTTGAGGTAGAGATTCCTGATAAAAATTAGAAATGTCAGAATTTTTTGCTGTTAATAGAAACGACTAATTAAAGAATAACGAAGTGATAAAATACCATAGGATCCCATATAGAATTCCGAATAGACTTGAGTCCCTTATATTTTGCAAACCGCGTCCTAGCTGGGACATCCAATGGCGTATCCACTTCATCGGGAAACTCTACAACAAAAAACATATATCAAGCAACAAATCATTATTTAAAATCATTATATCATCAATGCGATACAATTGCAAATCATCCACAGACAGGTACATTCCATGTCACCTACGCAAAACTCTTCAACTTTATGGTTTTTTCTAATAAAAAGCAAATGTGACACAGACAAACATAAGAACATAAAATAATAAAAATTACCCTCATCTGCAGCATGAGCTTCTTTAATTGCCTTAAGTTCATCTTGTATCTTCTCTTCAGTCATGTCATCTACTTCCTGAAATCCAACAAAAAAGTAATCATGCATTAATGACCGGAGACTATCCAATGATGCCAAAACACTTCAGTATTAAGTTTTTACAAACTCACCATCATTGAAACTTTGTCACTTTCTTCCTCAGAATCTCCATCATCATCTTCAATGCCATAATCTGACTCCTCTTCATCGAATTCATCCCATGCAGCCTAAAAATCAAAATAAAGGCCAAAAATTTATTTTTCCATATTAGATACTACCTCCGTGGCTATGTCTCATTATAAATGTTTCATTTGAAACATTTTTGTATCATGTTATTTGTCATTTAATTAAATAGTCCACCGAACTATTTCACCACTACAACTACTACTGCTACTTTCAACCTCTAACTAATATGTGTAGTTTAGACTATATACACTATACACACTATTTTACTATTGAATTCAAAATAACTAATCATTTTCTTAGGACATGTGCATTATCTTAAAAAGACATATAATATGAGACGTAGGTAATACCTACTTGGTAAGCATAAATATGACAGAAAACATCAGGAAAAATAATCAAAATAATAAGGGTAACAAAAATCTTTCAGAAATAACTGTATCATGAAAACAAGCTCAAACCTGATATTCTGATGTTCCCGGAGGAAGCTTTCTCTTTCTTGTTTTCTTTTGCTCATGATCTTCATCAGCCTTTGTTCCATCAGCCTCATTTGGGCGTGTCTGGTAATAGGGAATGATATCACTCAAAATGCTAAGGAAAAAAATCTTGCAACTAATTTGATAGGCAGTAACGGCTCATCCTATCATTTTGTCGTAGTGCAAAAAGTAAAATTAAGGAGTACTCTTGTATTCAATTAAAAGATGTCAATTCAGAAATTAGTAGTAGAAAATCTCAAAAATCAAATCTTACGATTAACAAATAGTAATGGCAGAATTAGAAATAGGATCTCCTTATCTACCTGCTCTCCAGCATTCTTGACAACTATATCTTCCAGATTTTGACGATCTGGAACCAGAGAATGAATGACCTAAAACATTATAAAGCAGGAAAGTAGAGGGAAAAATTAAAGTGTAGATATAGACAAATAGTTAAAGAACGTATGAGATTAAAAAGGTAAAAATTTTGCAAGTTCACAATGTCCAAATGTTGCATGCACAGTAGACTTAAAATTTCATTATATCAAACTTAAAAGGGGGAAGGGTGACAGTGTTTTCTAATAGACTAAAAAATGACCTCACCAATTAAAAGTGTTATATCAATATTCAGATTCCATGATTTTATTTACATGCTTAAATATGCAAGGCCGTCTTTTAGATTAGAGCAGCAGGACCTCCAAAATGTTAAAGACGGCCTTACGTATATAAAAAGAGTCTCCTACTTGTGTTACTTTTTTCTTAAAGGCTATGGAATAACCCACCTAACACTCCTGAGATATTGTGTTCTACAGCAGATGAATTTCGGTCCTTGATAGTATTAGGCAGGTGGCGGCTATGTGCTTGTACAAACAGACCCATATCACAGGGCCTCAAAATTTTGAGGGCCCAAAATTCTAAAAAAGTGACGAGTTTAAATGAGGTTTTACATCAGATTTTCTAATTCAAAACACAAATCAGAGATAGAAACTATTATAAAAACAAAAAAATTAATAACTGTATTGTGAAGTGTTCAACACTTATAACAAGGTTCTGAATACTGGGACTGTAAGTGCATTAATCTCTGTTTGCACACTCTGAAGTCCATTCTACACAACTTATTGCCAAACTGTCTGATGACGGAGTTACAAACTTGTGTAGAAATTGGTGAATGAGTTTCCACATTTTGGCCTTGAACTTCTGGATTTGGCATTGGACTTTCTACTTTCATATGCCCAGTTTGACTTCCACCTCATAGGGAAACAGTTACGTTAGTTGTTTGATCCACTTGATTCTCAAGTGTTGACTTAAAATGAAAATTCTCCGTACCAACAATACAAGCATCTTTCGCAAGAAAACACATTTGCGGATCTTGAAGCTTAGATAACTTCATGAAAGATCTGGAGCCCTGAAGCCCTGAGCTATCGAACGTGCATTGAAATCATGGTTAAGTTCTTTCGAAATTGTAATGTTGGTATTGAATTGATTGAATAAAAAAAACTTAGTTTCACATCTCTACTTCATCCCTTTGACATATTGGCAGTTCACATAGTCACCAAATAAATTGATAAGATGGTGTCTCCTTTGTGCCCTGTGTGGATACAGAAGTTCCATGGATAGCCACCAACAACGAAAGGCTCAGAGTAAATCTTCTCAACATTCAAGCGAGAGAAGTTTTCAATCTTCCATGTGAATTTCTCAACTATTTCAACAATTGTTTCTTGATGTTCCATTTCTACAAACTCAGTAAGTGTGACTTCTTTCTCTTTCAAAGTCTGGCCGTTCTTAGGAGCTGGCTACGTCAATCTTATTGAGTTTGTAGAAGTAGAGCATCAATAAACAAGTGTTGAGATTTTTGAGAAATTCACATGGAAGATTGAGAATTTCTCTCGGTTGAATGTTGAGAAGATTTACTCTGAGTCTTTAGTCGTTGGCGGCTGTGCATGGAGTTTTCTTCTGTATCAACAGGGCACAAAGGAGACAACTTCTTATCAATTTATTTGGAGGCTATGAAAACTGCTAATTTGTCAAAGGGATGTGGAACTTATGTTGCTTTTATTCAATCAACTCAATACCAACATGACAATTACAAAAGAACTTAAATCATGAGTTCAATGCAAGTTCAATGGCCTTTGGTTCTGGATCTTTCATGAAGTTATCCAAGCTTCAAGATCCTCAAGTGGGTTTTCTTATGAAGGATTCTTGTGTTGTTGGTGTGGAGGATTTTGTTTGTAAGTCAACACTAGAGAATCAAATGAATCAGGCAGCTAACGTAACTGTTCCCCTAGTAGTTGGTCATCAAACTCGGAATATGAAAGTGAAAGTCCCAAGGCCAACTCTAGAAGTTCAAGGCACAAATGGGGAATCTTGTTCACCAGTTGCTACACAAGTTTGCATTGAACATCATACTAAACAAAGATGTAAGTCCCACGTCAGATAGTTTGGCAAGCAAAAGACAGGGAAGATGTCTATGAATAAGTTGACAGAATTAAAAACCTTCTTATAAGCATTGAACATTTCCCAATACAGTTATGAATTTGGGCCCCTCAAAACTGATAGAAAACACAGCTTCGTTGCAAGGTCGTTTAAACTCATGATTTTTTGAGAATTTGGGGTCCTCACAACTTCGAGGTTGCGTGCTACAAGCCTCTTTGCACAGGCTCATAGCCGACCCTATAAATATGCATATTATATGTTTTAACCTTACTGTCATATAATTAAATAATATATGTAGAAACCCTTAATGGCTAAAAAAATTCTGTAAAACTCTATACCTTCGCATCGTGCATCTCATCTGAACCCATTAGGTCTTGATTTTTACTTGAGTTCAAAAGAAGGGGATCTTCGAGAACTTCAACTTTACAGAGTCGGAAATCTCCAGCACCTGATACATGAACCTGAACAAACAAAATGTGAGACTACCAACAATTTAATGAAACTGTAACCTATTATATGATCTTGCTCATTACCATTTGATTCACAGAGAGGCTGTGAGCACAAAGATAACCAGTGAGAAGAAGGGTGCATTTGTCAGAATTACCATCAGTACGATCATCAATATCGACCTGAAATTTACGGTTGAAAACATGATAAGCTCAATGCAATAGCATCAATCAACATCTTCATCAAATTGCATAAGGGCTTTACAGAAAAGGTGAATATAATATGGTCAGAAATCATTTATTCACCCATGTTAAAAAAGTTATGATATTGTGGATTGTTTAGTGCTACAAAACTACATATACTAATAAATTATCTTAGAAAACATGATTGAAACCAATATGACTAGGCTGTTGAATCCAAACCTTATGAGCCATGAGGTAAGATCGTTGAGTTCTCCAATGAGGAACTTTAAGCCATTGCTCTTTAAAGAGCCACAAGAACTGCAATTATGAAGACGGAAGGAGTGAAAGGCTTAACGTTAAACTATCAAACTGGATATACAATAGATGATAAGCTTAACGGTTACAAATAAATTTTTCAGCCAACAAGTGTTGAAATAATTACCTTGTGCAGATCATCCTTTGTATCAGCTGGATAACATTTACAATCCTCAGGAAATTCTGAGGCAAGACTTGATGAGCACGACTTCTTTAGTTCATTTCTTTGTTTTAGCTCAGTGGGAAGATCCTAAAAGCATAAAATGAAATGACTATATGTCCGTGTAACTCAATTCATAGCTTCCAAAAATATGATTCATCCTAACTTACACGAACGAAGAGAACAGTGCTTGGTAAACCAAGAGACCTAAATACAGAAAGGCATTGATTTCCAAACGAATCAATGTACTGAGAAGCAGTTTCTTCACATGAAGACTTTGCCGAGGCCACAAAAAGCAGTAGATCAGCAACCTACAACATGAACAGTGTCCAACACAGCAGTAATCAAAACCCATTCCACCGCCATAAACAGAAGTCATGGAGGCAACGCAAATGTAAAAATTGATACCTTGACCATTTCCATGCATGAGAGTAGATCACCATGAGGTGCTTTTAGAACCTGTAGCCGTGTAGCATACAAAGTTCATGTCAAATCCCATCCATCACAACATACTTTGGAAAAGGATCATTATATATTCGAAAACATGTTTAAATTACAATTGTTGTCCTAGTTTCCCAAATGCAGGTCAATATTCTGATATATATATATATGAGATTGAATAATAAATTATTAAATTCATGACTCCATATCATTAAATATTAAATTCGAAAGTCTATTTTAGCTATCAACAACTCAATTCATGTACAATAAATTTTCTAATTATCAGATAATAATAAGGCAGCAATCAATCAGATGAATGTACCGATATTCTAATCATATATTCGGAAGAAGCAACTGTTGGTATTCCAAATCCTGGGAGTACTGTAGAAGAATCTTTAGATAATAATGATGAGAGGTCATTTGCAAGTGATTCTAAATCCACAGAAGCACATAGAGCAAAGAGAACCTGTGAGGGCACATTAAAATGTCAACAATGTCGACTTTTGTACTTAATAACTTGACCTCTAATTTTGCAGGAAATACTTTCATTTGAATGTATATTGGAAAGGATATTCATTTATTTGACACAAATAAGATTTAACCATGTTTGAAAATAGACAATTATGTAAAAAGAATTGAAGTACTTGTGAATATTTAATACCTATGCTGCACAGTGTGACATGTGTGACACACGGTATCATACTGAAAATAAGTGTGAAATTCAATTTAACAAAAGACAGCCCGAATTAATATTTACTCACAATTACACGAGGAGGAGTTGTTGAGCCACTGAGTTCTCTTTTCTGTTTCAATACTGCAGCCCTTTTCTGCTCACGTATCTGTATTGTAAATTCACAGATCAATCAGAGACAACTCTGGAAATAGTAACTACAAGAATAAACCATCAATTTAATCTCTGATGTATCACTCTCTATCTAATTTAGTCTCTGAAGTATACAAATATAATAATTAGTTCCTAAAGTTATAAAAATCATCAATTTTTTCTCTGTCATTTAGATGTTAGGGACTGACATTACAAATTTTCATAACTACAAGGACTAAATTGACGATTTTCAGTATCCTACTCAGAATACTGCAGGGACATTTGAAAAGTTGGGCGCAGATTCGAGCCCACAATTTTCCACTTAAACACTTTGCATGTGAGTTTTGCCGCAAGGCTCGACAAAATTTTTGATGGTTTTCATATACTGGTACTAAATTGTGTTTTTTTTTTCTTTTTTCCTTTCTTTCTAAATACAACGATAAAGCACCTATAAAGCAGCCCAACACTGCATTTCGACACCGGTACTATTTTGAATAATTGAATGTAATTATATGTGTCTGTGTCGGACACCAAACACCTTTGATCAGAAGTGTCAATGCTCCAAGTAAGTATAGAGTAAACACAAACAAGAACATATAATAGGTACCATTTTATTTCTCTGTAATCGAGCAGCGCGTGCTCCTTTACCAATGTTGCGTTCTGTTTTCACAATTGGAATTATTCTATCTAAACAACACAATAAAAAAAGCAAACAAACCGTTAATTGAAGCAATACATGAAGATTATACGTGATGATCAAAATCATGACGTGACAAACCTTTGAGAGAAGATTTAGAAGAGAAATGAGACTTGTGAGGTTTATTCACTTGCACTCGCGTCCCACTCATTCCCATTCTGCAATGATACGAACGTGAAATCGATCACGTTCACTTTGGCGGCAACGGAAGAATTAGGGTTTTGAGAAGAAATGTGAATGTAGGGTTTTGGTTTTATAACTTTGCATGTAGGTCTTCCTCCTATGCGAAAGTTTAGATTGTTTTGTCCAAGTGTAACTCTGCTGCCTCTCCTACTACAACAAAAATGCACCAAAACCCTAATTTAATATAGACTAACCCTATTCGGCCCAATAATTATTTTTGGTAGTTTAATATCATGAAAATTATCAATAGCTAATAAATTCTGTTCCAAATATCTTCTTAAAACTTTCTATCTCTTCTCTGTTTCTCAAACCCTAACCGTCACCCCTTTCTTCTTCTTCTTCTTCTTGTTAACGGGTGATTTAGGGTCAATTTTGACCCAAAAATCACCCTCGAGTTGTTTTTCTTTCTATCCTAATTGAATAAGTGATTTCACATATTTTATGTTTTCTTTCGTTTGTTTTGTGATTTCGTCGTGACTCTGTTTGTTTTAATTTCACGTCTTTGTGCGGTGTGTTTTTGATTTCCCGTCTTAGTGCGGTGTTTATTTGATTCAGGTTGAAAGATTAGCTCTGAGCAAGTGCAAATCCGATCAATGACAATGACTTTGGCACCGTCAACGTTGCAGATCCGGAAACATGAGTATTTCGGAGACTTGAATATAGTCGTATTAGTCATGTTTGTAGGCATAGGTACTCTGCCGTTTTTTGCTATTAACATGGATGCTGCGAGTTTGTTCACATATTCATCCTTTTTGTTTTTAGCGAATTTGGATTTGTATTTTATCGATGTACTCAACCAATTTGAATGAATGAATATCGTTTGTTTTTGTCAAAAAAAATTGTTCCAAGAATAAACCACAATCACGTTACTTTGGTTCTGTTTAGTAAAAATAGCAGATAGTTTATAAGCTAGTCGATAGTTGATGGCTGATAGCTTATGACTGATAGTTGATACATGATGGTTGATAACTGATAGTTGGTAAGCTAGTTGAAGTGCTTGATAAAATTAGTTGTTCAACTAGCTGATAAATTTAAAATGACATAAAAAGGTATTCATAATAAAATTTATATCAATTTATATTGAAGTATTTAGAATTTTGTAATTTAACTTACTTTTTATTAAGTTATTTAAATTTATTAATCTAATATACCTTTTATATTATAAATTAAATTTTACAATTATTTTTATTCAAGTGTTTTTACTTTATAAAACGATTAAATGCATTATGATAAAAGTGAATATAGATCTTATCTAGGAAAGCTTGTATGCGAAATCCGGTCTCTCCAAACAAAGTTTGACGCGTGGTCTCTTAAGGGAGTGGTTATGGTGCATAAGGAAATCCTTATGCACCATACATAAATCACAGCCCATTAATCAACTGCAAGCTCAATACCTCTCCTCTCTAGGCCTGTTTGCTTTACTTGTTTTTTACACCCTCACTGTTCACACACTGCACCCCCTTTCCCTTAATTTTTTTTCTATTTTTCTTCTTAAAATCACTTTAATCTTTTATTGTTTTTTTATTATTGTTATTTTCTTTGTTTGAATATTCTCCTTGATTATTTTAATTTGTGTGTTTATTTTTTTGCTCCATGTTCTCCAAAGTAAAGACCTTATAGAGATATATATGAATTTAGTGAAGGCATGCAAAATGTAATTGGTGAATTTTGTAACTATGAAGGGGGGAAAATGTTAAGTACTCACCACTAGAATTGGAAAGGCAATATGGCCTCTTTGAGAGCATTGTGCTACCAAATATATATCAGGTCTATCCTATGTTTTTTTTAATCAAAAATGGCTATATGAATCCTGCTATGAAGCATTATAGTTTGTACTATCTCTATAAAGGAAATTATGTTACATCTTGTTACAAGTACCATAATTATGTTACTATCTCTATGATATTAGTCACTGTGATTGCAGACATTGCAGCTGTTGCAATGCGTATTGCAGTCTTTGTGATGTGAATTTATTTTTAATTTGTACCAAATGTTATAATTTATTACTTATCTTAGAAGCCACGCATATTCTATTTTCTCTCTAATTATTACCGAAACCATAATTATGGTTTAATGACTTTGATAGTCTTCTATGTGAAACCAAAATAATTGTCTAATGGTTTTGTAATAAAACAAAAGACCAAATGTAATAAACATTTAATCCATTATTCACTAACTTCAGGGTATGGATTATTGAAACCATAAGTATGGTTTAATGGTTTTGATAGTCTTGTATGTGAAAACAAAATAATTGTGTAATGGTTTTTAATTAAATTATTATTGGTACATGATTTTAATAATGATTAAGATGTTATACACTGAAATTATTACTGAAACCATAAGTATGGTTTTGATATGGTTTAATGTTACGAATCAAATCTCAATCTATGCCAAAACCATTTTATTATGGAAATGGTTTCTGTGAGTTGTACTCCAAAACCATTAAATGTACTTGATGGTTTTGATAAGTGTTTAATGCCCTTAGATATGCAATTAACAATTTTACAATACAAAAATAGTCACGTCAAATGCCTTACAAAATTGATCCAAATCATTTCTCAATATAAGGTCTCAGTGGACAAATGAATTCAATCCAGCATACTCTTATTACCTGTATTACTTATATGCAAACTTGTACACACTCAACAAGGTTTATGTTATTAACCATTCATCTCTTAATAGAACTCTAGCTAGGCCCTTAGCAATTGACTATTGCCTTCATTTCCCTTTTTTCTCTATCAATTTCAAGGACAGTAGTGAAAATAAGAAAAAGTATCTTAAAGACGGGGCAAGACTAGACTCTAGAAAGGAGTGGTGTAAGATTTTGTGCTTTCTTGTCGTTATTATTCCAATATGGAAGTAACTAAAGGTGTGATCTTGATTCCTTGTTGTTGTTGTCTTGTTCTTCTAAACTGCATATGAATGCCAATCTGGAAACGTATGAAAAAGGATTTTTCGTGTTCTTGAGTTGTAGATCTAGGCTTCTGTGTTCATTATTTTCAAAATCTAAGTCTGGATTTGTAACAAGGATAAAAAAGGATATCTGAATATGTGTTTGTTTTCAAGTTTGGGAGAGTTTTGAAATTCCGGCGCGGAGGCACCACCACCGGCCACCGCGCCGGAATCTGGAAACGTATGAACATTGAAGTGAAGAAGATGAATATTGTTTAGTGAGAGAAGAGAATATTGTTTAGTGAAGAAATGAAATGGAAAGGGAGAAGAGAGTTCTCTAAAGAAAGAGAAACTTAAAAAGGATGGGCATAAGTTAACGTTTTAATCATGTGTGCTCCTCTCTTCCTTTTTAAGATACATTAGCAAATCATGATCCATTAAACAAATCTAATGGTTATGAAGTTCTTATGCATGGTGCATAAGGAAATGACTTATGCACCATAACTTATGCCGTCTCTTAAGCATATATGAATTCTGCTCTTCCCCCAGCACAAAACACTCGCACCCTGCAGCCATGCCCAAAATGTCCATGCGCTAGTTAACTAGCGCAAGTGTAAACTAATACGCAATTTAAGTTACGTGGCGCAAGGTGGCTATTTTTTTTAATTTATTTACTATTTTTAAATTACGTTATTTACTTTATTCTAAATTATTTATTTTCTAAATTATTTGTTCACTTTATTCTAAATTATTTATTTATTTGCTATATTCTAATTTAGTTATACACTTAAAATAAATACAAATATAAATAAAAGGAAATGAACAGAATTAATATTTATTCATTAAAGGGTTAGTTATGTTTTTGGTCCCTACAAAATTGCGATCTTGTAAGTTTAGTCCTTACTTAATTTTAATAGCATTTTTAATCCCTACAAAAAAAATTTACTTATAATTTTAGTCCCTGCTAAAATAAATTTTGTTTAATTATCCTTAAACTCTTAAATTTTTTAACGATTCTTTTTATACAAGTTTAGAACACTATGAAAGGTTCATTTACTAAAATTTATAATTTTTTAACATGAAATAAATTAATTATGAATTTTTTAAAACGACAAAAGTTTAAGACATAAGTAACAAAAATATGGACGTAGAAATCAAATTTTTGCGATATTTTTTTCGGAGGACCTTTTAATAACGTTCTTAACACGCCTGTAAAAAATTGTTGAAAAACTTAAGAGTTTAAGCATAAATTAAACAAATTTGGATTGAGTAAGGACTAATATTGAGTGCAGAAATTTTTTGTAGGGATTAAAAATGCTATTAAAATTAAGTAAGGACTAAACTTACAAGGTTGCAATTTTGTAGGGACCAAAAACATAATTAACCCTTCATTAAATACAAAATTAGAAAATAAAAGCAAATATAAAATAAAATAAAAAGAAATGAACAAAATTGAGGCATATAACAACATCTTATTTTATTAATAGAATTCATATAATACAATAATTGATACAATAATTTATTCGAATTCACTAAATCTACTTATTTTCCCCCTCTTGGGGTAAAAAGTGACCAACTTTCTTGGGGTAAAATAGTGAGCAACCTTCTTGGGGAAAATACATCATCAACCCTTGGGCTAAATTTAAATCTGGTTTTTTTTTTACCCCAAAAAATTCTTTTTACCCACGGTGAAAAGTTTCTGGGGTTAAAAAAAGCATATTTAAACTTATCCCAAGGGTCGATCACTTCCCCAAGTTGGCTACTCACTATTTTACCTCGAAAAAGTTTGATCACTTTTGCCCCCAAAGAGACTATTGAAGAAAAAAAAGAAGAAGAGAAATAGAGGGAGAGAGTGAGGAGAGAGGGAAGTGATATGGTGTGAGGAAATAGGGAAGTATGGAGGGGTATTTATAGGTGGTAATGGTAGTATAGGTTGTAAATACCATTAATGTGGTAATAAAAACGTCTATAATGGGTAAAAAAACGTGTCGATTGAATGTTGAAAAACTGACCAAAGACCAAAAAACGTTTGTTCTTCAGCTCTGACCATCGGCCATCGTGCGTGAGTTAACTCGCGCACATGTCAGTGGTGCGTGACTTAAGTCACGCAGAGCTTATAAGGTGCGTGAGTTAAGTCATGCAGCGTGACTTAACTCACGCAGGGGTATATTTGGAAATCATGTTGGGTGCGAGTGGTTTGTGCTGGGGGAAGAGCAGAATTCTAAGCATATAGATAGGACTAGTAATGGGCTGGCCCATAAAATGGCTCGGAACCTGCTCTTTACCCAAACAGTATTGGTCAGTCCCAAAGTAAATTACCTTTATGACCCTACGCATTTTAAGGCACGCCACACATGTTAACATGCGTTAGTTATAACGGTAACGCAACTTAAGTTGCGCAGCGTAACTTAAGTTGCGCAGCGTTACTTAAGTTGGTTTTCACCAACACAGCAACACAGAACCTCCATTTTCAACTTTTCAAAAAACGAAAATTTCACCCCCAAATCCAAATTTCACCATTCTTGCGCCATTCAAACCGAATTTCTTCCACAATATCAAGTAAGTGATTATTAAACTACTTCTTTGCATTATTTTGGTAGAAATTTTCGAATTTTAGTATAAAATTAACATTTTTAGATTTTTAAAAAATTGTCTTGCATGTTAAAGATTATGGTTGTTAGTGATGATTTAACTTAGGAATTGTTGTTTAGATGTTGTTTAGGGTACAATGTGGTAGTTTAGGGTTTTGAAAATGCTAGATTACATAGTTGTTTGAAGAATGCACACTACGTGTTCGGTGAAATGTCTCAATGATAATTTTTTTGGTTTTATTGGATTGTTAATGATGTAATTAGTTAGAGTTATGTTTGTTAATGTTGAGTATAGTTAATTTGACTGCAATGTGGTAGTTTATAGATTCAAATGACACTGTGGACATTATAGTGTTGTTGTTGTATTGCTAAAGATTACATGTGTGTTGCTGTCGAAATTATGTGAAAATGTGTTAAATATTTTTTGATTTTTTTGCAGATATGTCTGAGCAGGAGAGGCCTGATAGGCTTAGGTTAGGGAGGATGGCCCCTACTAGTAGTGCACGTAGGGAGAAGCAAGCACTACATCCTCTAGAGGGTCGAGGTAGAGGTAGAGGGAGAGTGGGGCCCACGAGTCTTGCTACTGTTGATGCTGCGGGGGGATCGACGTCACAGACGGGTGCATCCCAGATTATGGACCCCCCACAGTATCAGCATCAGTTTGAGGAGTTGGCTTATCAGGATCAGCATTATCAGGAGCAGGCTGGATTTCAGCCAGGTTATCAGTATCAGGAGAGGTATGAGTATCAGCATCAGTTTCAGGAGGGGTATCAGCCTGAGCATCAGTTTGTCGACCCTCCTCAGCAGCAACATCCTGAGCAACCTCCTCAGCAGCATCATCCTGAGCAGGATCCTGAGCAGCAGCACGCGGAGCCAGTTGTGGAGGAGGAGGAAGGGGGCTTTCCAGGGGGGCCTTACGAGTTGTCACTTTTACCGGACTTCGGTAGACACGTGGCATGCAAGCTTTGGAACGATAAAAGAGTAAGTATAATTTGCTTTATTTAATTTAATGATATTTTACTATTATGTGAAGTTTATTTTACGTATAATGTAGAATATTTTTAGTTTATTATTTCATGTTTCTTTTATATATAATATATATAGTTGATTCTACATATAATATTCTACGTATAATATATTCTACGTATTTTTATTTATGAAGTTTATTTCATGTTTAATGATATTCTACGTATAATATATATAGTTTATTATTTCATGTTTATTTTACGTATCATATTTATAATATTTATGAAGTTTTTTGTTGTATTTCAGTTGCAAGCGGATCGTAAGATGAAAGGCATATCTCACGGAAGGAAACTGAAGCTTTCTTCCCTGTCCCTTCCAATGCCGGCAGATGCTAACCCTTGGTTCTGGGAACCGGTTGATAGATCGGGTCTAAGGCCCCTCCTTCTGACTGGGTACGACAACATCTCCCATGGTTTAGTGCGTGCCATGGCTGAGAGATGGCATCAGGAGACCAGCAGCTTCCATCTGCCTGTTGGGGAGATGACCATCACACTGGATGATGTCGTTTGTCTCCTAGGCATCCCCGTAGCTGGACGGCTCATTCATGAGGAGGATTTAGATCATGACACAGCTATGGATATGCTGGTGACCCACCTGTTGTTTCCAGTGGAGGCTGCGGTTGGGTATGTGACTGATTTTGGTGCTGCTGTCTCTTACACGGCCCTGAAAGACCAGTATGACTACCTGTTGAATAGGTGCAACCAGTTGCTGGGGGAGGATTTATCAGAGGAGGAGGAGCAGGAGCTGAGTCGTACTAGGCCCGCCTGTGTGAAGGCGTTTTTGTTGCTCTTACTTGGCTACACCCTTTTTGCCGGCAAGAACAGCAAAACCATTAGTCTGCTGTGGATGCTTGCCATTCGGGATTTGGCTAACATAGGCACGTGGTCATGGGGCGCGATGGGACTTGCTTTCTTGTATGAGCAGCTGAATCTTACCTCAGACGCAAATGTTGGCTCAGTTGGTGGTTACATGAGCTTGTTTGTGGTAATATATTTTTTCCTCTTTTTTTAAGTTAAACATAAATGTATAGGTGCTTGTATGACATGTATATATTTTGACTGTTTGTGTTTGCAGGGATGGGTTATAGCTCACTTCAGACATGTGGTTCCGAGGTCCAAATATTTAGATTACGACCGGGAGGACCCGTATGTGGGTAGATGGAAACCTCAAAGGGGGTTTGCTCATGCTGACCACTTCAGAGGCTTGTTGGACTCGATGGAGCATTGTCATGTCACCTGCAGGCCGTACGAGCACCGACGAGACGTGACGCCTTTTCATGACGTGTGCTGGTACTCTGGATGGATCATGGCAGGCAGTCAGAGGATGGTGCGTCACTTGCCGGAGCGGGTGCTGAGGCAGTACGGACATGTTCAGAGGGTTCCCCGACCTCCTACTGATGTTATGCCTCTTGCCGCAGCAGATGTGGCTACTGCCTTCTTAGAGTTTGCTCTTCATGTCGTTCCCCACCAGCGGAGGGGTCGCCAGGTCCCAGACGACGAGCCTTGGAAGCATACAGAGAGGTACGTGAGGTGGTTCTACCGTGTGTCCCATCCTCTCATCGTCAACCCTGCTCCAGAGCCTGACATTGTCATGCCGAGACTTGTATACCAGGATATTCTTGTTGACCAGGAGTGGGCCAGACATCCTCCCGATCCATTGCAGGTCATCGGCATCATGAGAGAGAGAGAGTGGAGCATGCGATGGGGATTCCAGAGGTGGTTTCTAATCCACTCTTCTTTGGCATTTTGGAGGGCCTCCGTACCGACTATAGTGTGTTTGAGCAGCAGGCGGTTCCGAGGAGGAGGTCTAGGAGTCCACAGGATGACCAGTAGTGTTAGGACTACATTTTATGACTTTTTTTTTCTTCATATATTTGTACTATTTTCTCGACTTTTTGGTTTTTACATTTAGGTCTAGCAGCTGGTTGTATGATATTTACATTTGCGCGGTTGCGCCTCTTTATGACATTTGCGTTAATTATCGTTAAAATTGCATTTCTAAATTATTGTTGAATGAATGCATGTTCTCTAAATTAAGAGTTTTGGTTGAATCAATGAATACATGTACTGTAAACAGGGAATGAAGGAACAAAACAGTAGCTAGTGCCACTGCCATTGCTGTTCTGGTGCCACTGCCAGTCTGTTCTGCTGCGAGCAGTGCACCAGCAGCAGCGCAAGTTAAGTCACGCTAGTTTTAGTACTAGCGTGAGTTAAGTTGCGTGACTAGGCATGGGCTTGCGTCAGTTGAGTTGCGTGATTTGCAGTACACCAGCAGCAGTGTGAGTTAAGTCACGTAACATATCCAAGGCATGGGCTTGCTCTGAACCATAGGATTGCACTAGCGTGACTAAAGTCACGTAGCGTAACTTAAACTCACGTGAAACTTTGTACTAGCGTAACTTAAGTCACGCTACGCGACTTAAGTTACGTTCGTTTTGTACTTGCGCATGTTAAGATGTGTAGGGTCATATATGTAATTTACTTTGGGACTGAGCAATACTGTTTGGGTAAAGAGCAGGATTCAAATAGCTCAGATTGCTCACTCCCATCCAAACAAAGTGTGGATTGAGGAGGTGCCAGTTGAGGCCAATGAGGTGTATTTAAGGGATATTTCCAATTAATAAATTTCAGTCTTTTATTAAAAAAAAAACCTAAATAGACGTAAAAAAAATTAGGCTAAACTGCAGTTTTGACCCCCTAACTTTGACAATGTTGCGATTTTGGCCCCCTATTAAAAAAAATTAAAAATTAAACCCCTATGTTTTATCCCCTTTGCAAATCAGACCTTTTGGTCAATTTTGACCGGGTCAACGCCTAAGTGGCATGCCACGTGTATAATTACTATATTTAAAAAAATAAAAAATTCCAGATAATCATTTTCTAAATTAAATAAATTAAAAAAGAAATTGAAAATTAAAAAATTCCAGATAATCTTTTTTTTTTGGTTCCTTTTCTATTTTTTTTAATTTTCAATTTCTTTTTTAATTTATTTAATTTAGAAAATGATTATCTGGAATTTTTTATTTTTTTAAATACAGTAATTATACACGTGGCATGCCACTTAGGCGTTGACCCGGTCAAAATTGACCAAAAGGTCTGATTTGCAAAGGGGCTAAAACATTGGGGTTTAATTTTTAATTTTTTTTAATAGGGGGCCAAAATCGCAACATTGTCAAAGTTAGGGGGTCAAAACTGCAGTTTAGCCAAAAAATTATAGGTATATTTAGTTCAAAACCAAAAGGTATATTTTCATTAATTAACAAAACAAATATTAAACTTATATTCTATTCTATATATATATATTTATATATGAAGAAAAAAAAAATGAAGTGGAAGGCAAGTAACAGCAACTAAGTGAAATTCCTTTTCCTTATCTATATTATATAAATTTACGGCCTATTCCATAGCCCTTTATGGAAATGAATTACTTTTGTTTTGGTGTTGCCACGTGTCCATTTCTTTCTTACAAATGCTCTCACCATATTGATCCTCACAAAATGCTCTCACCACAATCATCCTCACATATTTGTATTTAATGTTCATATATAAAAGGAAGTTTTACAATATCAATTTCTAAATTTGAGATTAAATTTTAGAAATCAATCATTTCGAATTCAAAAAATACAAATTTTAATCAAATAATTTAATGTTTTTAATAAACAAATAATTTAAATTAAAATATTTGAATGCAGAGATTAAAATAAAACAAGTAATGGAATAATTATTTAAATGTTAAAGAGAATAAATAATTGATGTATGTCAAATAATAAAAATATGATTTTCCTTCAAAAAAAAAATAAAAATATGATTTGATAAGAGTGTAACTTTTTAAAATGATTTTAATTAGATTTGGTAATAACCATTAATTTTTTATATAATTTGAATTAATATGTTCTTTTTTAAGGTAATATACTTTTGTTTCTATTTTCAAATGTATATTGTATAGTAGTAATACCGTATAATAGTGTTTATTCAAAACAAAACAAAAATAATGTTATACATTTCTTAATTTTTATTTTTGTAATAATAATAATAATCATGATGTTGGACAAATTATTTTTTTTACACATATTGTGAAACAATTGATTTGGTTGTAATTATGTCAAAGATATTTTATTCAAAGTGGCATTAAAACAATTAAACACAATATGATTTGATTTTCCTTAATAATAAGGAAAAACCTTCCCCTCAAAAAAAAAGGGAAAGACCATATGTAAGAGATGCATATAGAAGTCAACCGAAAAAATAGCAAATCGATGAAATAAAACTGATTAAAAAGGGCAGAAAAAAAATAGTAAGACTTATGTTAGAGAATATATGTAACCGAAAATTAAAAACGATCGCGTGTAATTACTCTCATGCCAAATTAGATCCATTTAGTTTACCAAATTACCCTCTGGAAATTACTATAAATTAGACCTATGGTTTCACCAATTTTCACATCACAAATCACAACCTTGCCTCTTTTTTTGTTTGTTTAGTTTTTTCCTTTGTTTATTCGTTGTTCATCTTTTTGTTTGTTTTATTATTTTTTTGATTCAATCGAGTATGATGCTCATTGAATTCGTTCCCGATATATGTCTTTCACATAAAGAAATTTGAAGTATCAATGGTCGAATCATATGGTTGATTTTCTTAGAATTTTTTTTTGCTTAAATTTGTTGGATTTATTATTTATACCTTAACGTAATGTTTACATTGGGAACAAATTTATTATATTTAGTAATTTTAGATTAATTCAATTGTAGCAAATTCCATTTTTATCATAATTGTTCTATTGCCCTATTATATATTATTATTCGTACCTTAAATATTTTTTATATAGACTGCAATCAAAAAAAAAATAGACTGTACTAATATCAAATATGATATAATCCCGTAAAATAGTGCAATTATTTAAATGCATTAATGAGAGATGGCTGCAAATAAGTAATACTAAGTAGTAATATAAACCGGTAACAAAAAAAAAAAGTACTCCGTCCCATTTTAAATGACATAATTTAAAAATATGTATTGTTTACATAATATAATTTGATCATATTTTTGTACTAATATATAAAGACAAAATATAGTATATAAGATGTTGGATTCGTCTCGATTAATATTTTTAAAATACCAATTTTTCATAATTTTTTTAATAGATTATTAAAGATATTTACTAATAGATTATTAAAGATATTTAAAAATATTTACGGATGGAGTAATATAGACCGTTTCATTAAGCAGATGCCTACAAAATATATTTGTAATTTATTATCGCCGAATAAAACAAATAAAAGGCTTTAATGACATTTTTTATTTTGTTTTGACATATTAATGACGTTGTTATTACTACATTAAAATCAGTACACCTTCACTACCAAAAAGATCAGTACACCTTTCGTTTTATTTTTTTTATGATATTAAAGAAATAATGTTAAATTTTACTTGACAACATGAGCTATGTCGTTTTCACAATTAACTAATATTAGTCAAATTATTTTCTACATTCATGAAAAAAAATTATACATTTGGTTTTTGAACACATTTACAATTTTTTACACATTTAAATAAAAAAATTAAATAGATATGTACATCATGAATATTTTTTTTAATAAAGATGTACCTCAGGAGTATTTGTTTCCCCTAAAAAAATCATGAGTATTTTTTTTTCTTTCTAATTTAATCGTACAAATTGTTGATAATTAATGTACCATTTAATTGTCAATTACTACATCCATGGAATTTTTTTTATGATTGCTTCATACATGTTGGCTATAACTATTGTGTTTGAAGCTCACACTTTTTACACAATTTTAAGTTACAACTCAATTTTCATATCACTACTATACATTGCGGTTTTTGGTTTCAACATTCTCACTCAATTTCGAGATTCATACTAAAATTTTGAAAATTTTCTCGAGATCATTCTTTTATTTTATTCATTTTTACTTCTTATTCTCATTTTTTTTCCTTCTTAGATCTAATTCTTAAGACTGGATCAATTTCTAATATTTTTTCTTAGGTACAACAATTAAACAAACTTCTTTCTGTTTTTCTTTGTCAATTATTCTTGATCTTTATTCACTTTCTATTTAGTTGTTGCAGAAGTGGATCTCAAACGTTGAATGTGATGAAAGAATCAACAGATGGTGTGAACTTTGAAGAAATTGGATTAAACATGTTGATTAGAATGGATGTATTTTATTAGTTTTTTAAGCAATGATTATTCTTTTGTATAACTATTCATCTAATTAGTTTTAGAGATATAATCTGTTTTGTAAATGATAGATATTTCACATTCCAAATAGTAGTTTTTCTATAGATTAATGATTATGTTGTACTTTCAACTTTGATGTGCATCTACGAAAAAATGTTGTAAGAATTGTCATATGTTCATTATGAATTTTTTTCTTAATATTATAATATTCATAAGATCTTATTGTATATTATAGAAATTTGTTATTTGTTTCTTTGTAATTTGTTATTCAACGAAATTAATGAGCACCAAAATACAATTATAGATCTTCTTTTTAAGTGACATGGAACATCATGGTTCAAATCTTTCGCCTATGACTTTGTGTGGGACATGAATAGAGACAAACTTTCTAAATCTTTAGAAATTGTTTTAATGAATCAATAAAATTGGCTTGAAGTTTTGATTTTTAAATTTTGAACTTTTTAGTAGCATTATTGGTGATTTGTTCAATTGTTTTTGTTGAATTTTAGATTTTTTAATGATTTTTAATTTTAGTTTTTTACTAATATTTGACTTTAAAATTGAAAACTGTTCCATCTATAATCAAAATTATCAAGATTGGTTTTTTTTTTCCATACCATTTTGTTTCATCCGATGGTAATAATCTTCCTAGAAATGAGTAAAATATTATCATTTTTTTTTATAAGCAAGGAGTGTGGACAAACATCAAGCGGTATCATCGACATCCCAACTAGGTTGGCACCCCGAGACACCTCCATCCTATGCCGCCACACTCAAAAAATAATATCACTAAAATAAAACAATATAAAATACCATCCTTCAACAAAAAAATGTTATTGAAAAGAAGTTATTGAACCGTTTTATGTTGATTTTTTTTTATAAGTCAAGAGCAAAATGAGTTTTATGTTGATTTAAAATGGACTATCCATTTATGTCGAACTGTTTTATTCATAATGATATTGATAATCCGATTAGGATATATGGTACACGTTAAATGTCCATTTTTTCTCATGGCCGTGCTATCCATTTAGCAATTAAAATATACCCATCTAACTTTGCATTTTAAGTTAAATCACAATTCCGAAAAAAAAAGTTAGAGCATAATTCCTTTAAAAAAATTAAAGCACAATTATTGCATTATTGTTAACCACAACTTTTAAAGCTAATATTTTTTCCAAGGAAACGATTAATGAGTAAATATTTACTATGCAAGACATTTTTATCGATCAAAACTTTTAACGCGGTTGAAGTGTTACATATATTTTCAGACACTGTTAATATTTTAATTTTAATAAATAAAATAGAAGATGATATATTTTTTTTAAAGAAAAATCGAGATTAAATTTATTATCAACAAAAAAACATAGACATTTGTTGTATGTTATAAGAACCAAATAAACCTCATCCTTTTATATCCTAGACGGATTATCCTACGATTCAAAATATTCACCTTCAAGGTATTTTTTATAATATATATCTTAAATTAAACGATATATGTACCATTCTAGGTATATATTTTACATTAATATTTTTTTTATTAGTTTAATTTTTTTTACCAAGTACCAAAATTTATAAGGAACCATTGTTTTAATGGACATTTAATGAGAAAATATTCACCATTTAATAGGCATTACAATTGACCAAGACCTTTAATGAAGAAATATTCACCATTCAATAGGAATTACCATTTTATCTGTTGAACAAGTATAAATAAAAATACTTTGATTTTTCTAAAATTCAAATCATTTTTAATCTAAGGTACATGGTTAAAATGATTTTGATATTTATTTGTAAATTTGTTAAGATTTTAAATATTATAGTTATATAATATGTTTTTTCATATTAAACGAAACCTATGAAGGAAGACAAATATCTAAGAGAATCATAAGCAATTTAAAAGATATTATCAAATTGTAATATTTTCAATAACTATTAATTTTAATGAATAATTTCCTTAACGAGTAATGAAGTTTTTCAAATAAGTCATCTCATTATAATATATAACAAAAAATATTTAATTTTAATGAGGACATTCTCATTATTGTCAAATTTTAATAATTATAATTATAATAATAAATAAAAAATTCAATTTTTTATAACTATAATTATACATTAATAGATTAAAATATTAAGTATTATTAAAATAAAAAGGGAAAACCAGTCCATTTCATTTTATCACAAGTTGATATAATTTGTTGATTTCTCTTTAATGTCCAAGATCTATCTTTTTACCACCAGACCAAACATTTACAAATGTATTACATTAATATATTATTTGTTGATTTTAAAAAAAAATTATGATATTTTATATCATTCTTATGAGTGTGTGTGTGTGTGTCCATGGGCGGATGCACCATATGGTTTGGTGTGACTATAATCACACCAAATTTTTCCTAAAAATAAACTTACATGTGAAAGATATCTACAAGATAACTGTAGAATTGCAAGTTTAGAAAATTGGTCAAACCATTTGTGATTATATATACTTGGTGTTTTATACATGTTGTTGCATCCACGCCTACAGGTGTTCACATGATGGATCGGTTTTCATTGTAATCTATTACCCGATGCAATGAAGTTTCGTTAGGTTGGATCAATAAATAATTACACATAACTTTTTAAAAAAAATCTTAAAAATATATATAATTAAATGACATTCTATATTATAAAAACTTCAAGACTTGAACTAGATTCTAATGTTTAAAATTTGAACACTTGAATATAATCTAAACACTTTGAATCTCTTCTTCAAAAAAAAAACACTTTGAATCTCTATGACATGGACCACGTATTAACAGTGTGAACACTAGGTCAGTTCATAGAAGAAACGCGTTGTATAACTCAAGTACAATGTTAAATGAGCAAGGGTGGATACATCTTTGTGAACGAATGTGAGTAAAGAAGTTAGTTCATGAGACCAGAACCTGTTTTAGAACATGGAATAAAGGCCCCCTTACTTGAAAATATATGAAAATAGTTGACGATGTGACTAAGAGGAAGATTAATTTTATGTGCCAACAAGAAACTAAAGGGGTGGCTGAAAAGGTGAAAGAATTAGATAGTTCAAGATTTAAGCATTGGTACACTGGAAAAGTTGGATCAAGAAATGGTGTAGGCATTATTGTGGATAAATAATGGAAAAAGGATATTGTAGATGTAAAGAGGATAGGAGATTGGATTGTAGCCCACAAATTTGTAGTTGAATAAGACATCTTTAAATATTTTTTGAAAGGATATAAGACAACTTTATTATTATTAGTGTTTATGAACCTTAGGTAGGGTTGGAAGAATATCCTAATGTAAAATTTTGGAAGGATTTGAAAGACTTAATTCAAGACATACCACAAGAAGAAAATATTTTTCTAGGAGGGGATCTAAATGGGCATGTAAGGAGTGTTTGATAAGTTTTGAACACGTGAATGAGGGTATAGCTTCGCGGAGATAAATGCATAGGGTAAATCCATCCTATATTTTTTGTTGTCTTTTAATTTTACTTTATGAAAACAAAAAGGAGTCTTATTACATACAAGAGTGAGATGTCATGTTTTCAGATAGATTTATTTCTTATAGTAATTCTGACTGAATGATTTGTTTGAACTTAAAGTTTTACCTACAGAGAGTTTGACTATCCAACATATAGTATTAGTTATTGATGCAAGGGTTAAGAGAAGAGAGAAGAGGAGATACCACAATTGGGATACAAGGATCAAATGGTGGCACTTAAAGGATGAAAACACAAAGTGTTTTCCTACAAAAGATTTTAAAGGAAGGTTGCGTCAA
The DNA here is from genome assembly GCF_051527215.1 of Medicago sativa. NCBI lineage: Eukaryota > Viridiplantae > Streptophyta > Magnoliopsida > Fabales > Fabaceae > Medicago > Medicago sativa. The sequence continues at coordinate 28,873,278 of NC_140755.1, read as the reverse complement.
GCTACATAGAAGCGAAAATGATACGTGGAACAAGATGACATATGAGATTAGAAAAGTAGCAAAAAAAAAACACTAGGAGAATTAATAGGTTTTGGAACTAGATAGGAGTAAAGAATCTTGGTGGCACTAACATGTTCAAATTAAAGTGAGAATCAAAAGGGGATGTTTTAAAGTGTGGTATATGTGTCCAAGTACAAATATTTAGGAAAATTATAAGAGAGCTAAGAAAGGGTCTAAGATGGCATTGAACGCAGTAAGAACACAAGCTTTTGACGGGTCATACCAAACCTTACACATCAATGCGAGAGAAAAGTTTTATATATATATTTTTCGGTAGTTAGCACTTTGCTATCTACATTTTTCAAAAAAAAAAAAACTAAGAAAGAAAACATGGATCAAGTGAAGTGTATTAAAAAGGAAGATGGTAAATTTATTGTTCAGGAAAGAGATATAAATGGTAAATAGAAGTAGTATTTTCAAAACTTATTTAATAAAGGTTGTGATATATATATATATATATATACTCGAACATGATAGACATCGGAGAGGAGGATATAAACTATAACTACTATCATCAGATTCAAGAACACGAGGTAAAAGAAGTGTTGAAATAGATAAGACAATAAGGTAGTTGAGCTTGAAAATATATCTATTGAAGGGTAAGTAAAGTCTTGGAGAAATTTCATCTTCAAACCTGAACCCGCCCCTACTGCCAGAAATTCATATCCATCAATTTTTATCAATCTAATCCATTTGAGGTAGGAAAACACCCAACACCATATTTGATATCAAATTGACCTCTTCGTAAGGTAATTAGTGAATTTCAAACTAGGTTAATGATTACAGTGACTAAAAGTTACAAAATATCTCAAAAGTATGGATAATATTTAGAGACTTGCATGTTACATATTAATATATTTCTACATTCGGTATGGGTTCAAAGTGTGTATCTATATCTTTAAAGACTTGCCAATCATAATAGGAACATGGGCTACCATAGATCTTATAGGAAAAACCATTTTCAAAAGGTGAATTTGACAATAGTAAATTTTTTTTTTTAAATGTCAATGTAGTATATTCTTGGGGCAAATATTATCATGTTGGAGAGATTCAAACAATTGTCCTTTTTCTTATGACAAATGTTAGTAATTAGTTGTTAGATTAATATTTACTCTTTCGTTTGAGTTTGACCCAGTACCTTCAACTCCTTATTCCTTAACTCAAATCATTTGAACTACTCAACCCCTGAAACAATTTATTAGTTAGGATAAAAGTACTAATTTAAAAAATATATATAGTTGTAAACTACATATATATACTTTATATTTGTAAAAGTAAATATCTTAATACAACTATATAATATTTTTTACAAAAACTACTAATATTACAAGTTATAGTTTTTGTCAAAAAAAACTTTATAATTTATATTAAAGTTATTTTAAATTTATACTGATTTATATATCAAATAACTTAAATATTCGCTAACTTTGTGTAAATTAGTTTTCAATTTAAAATAGTATTTTATAAAATATTAATAAATACATTATTTCCTTGAGTAAAAAAAATAAGTACGTTAATTTCACGTGCTTAGCATGGGTATCACACTAGCTTATCATTGAGAAACATTGATCAGGCCAATGGACTGTGTAATGGTACGAGGCTGACAGTTACACATCTAGGGAAGAGCACGATAGCTGCTACCGTAATTACAGGAAAAAGGGCAGGTATCAGGGTATTCATTCCCAGGAATGGATGAATCTTATTCCGAGTGATCCAGGACTACCCTTCAAATTCAGGCGCAGACAATTTCCATTGACACTTTGTTTTGCAGTGACAATAAATAAAAGTCAGGGTCAATCTTTATCTCGAGTGGGAGTTGATCTTCCTAAACCCGTGTTCACGGATGGACAACTCTATGTCGCTGTCTCTCGAGTTACTTCTTGAAAAGGTTTGAAGCTACTCATCTTCGATGAAGATAATAATGTTTGCAAGGAGACCACAAATGTTGTGTATCGTGAAGTTTTTTCAAAAAGTATGATCATTGGTTATGTTTTAGAATTGTTGTTGCTATAATTTAGAAAACTAAAGTTGCGTATTGTTTGGAAGTCGTTTTTTTTAATTTCTTTGTAAGGCGTACTGGTCATTACAGGACATGCAATTTCTATATAAACAGATCCTCCTACCATTGACTTTTAATTGATGCACTTTTCAGGTATAACAATACGCAGAACTTTTTTTTTTACATCGTTGTTACCCTAAAATACGATATTTACTAGACATGGCAACAAACCCCGCCCCCGCCAGACCCGGCCGTCCCCGTCCCGAATTTAACGGGGAAAAGTCGATTTAACCGGGTGCGGGTCTGGGGGAAATTTGGAGTTTTAGTATGGGGCGGGGGCCGGGTGCGGGGGATGCTTACACCCGCCCCGCACCCAACCCCGCTCCGCATCCGCTTTTTAAAATTTTGTTTATTAAATTTTATAATCTTATTTCCATAAGCACCAACCATTTTAATATATTATTACTCTTTAGAAACATATTTACAATAATTATTTTGCTTTTTTGAAATAAGTTTATTAGATAGATAATTATTAATATAATTATTGTGTTTTTGTTGCTATGAAAAAATGAAAAAATATGCATTTTTTAAATATTTTATAAAAAATAAAGTTTTCGCGGGTGGGGGTGGGGGCGGGGCCGGGAGACCCGTCCCCATTGGGGGCGGGGGCGGGTGTTCAATTTTTACCCCCGCCGGGGCGGGGGCAGGTGCATGGAAGCGTGGGCGGGGATACTCAAACCCGCCTTCAATCCGCCCCGTTGCCATGTCTAATATTTACATTAGACCATTGGTTTTTTAAAAAATAAAAACAAATAACAATCGGCTTTTTTGTAGCCCAAACTATATTTATACACATCCGTAAAAAAATTTAACGTTTGGATTCACAGACTAGGTGTATACATCTGACACGGACTATTATATAAAAAAATACAATTTTTTTAGTTTTTATGATTAATAAAATACATTATGCCAACAAATAATAATATACAGTACGTCGGTGTATTTTTGCAAAAATATTGCAATGCTAAGTTTAACAATGAGTTATTGTTCAAAAAAAAAAAACAATGAGTACATCTTATACTACAAATAATTAGTATAAGTATAAATCCAAATACTTTAAAAGTTTTGTGCAATGTTTAGATATTTCAAAATATATACAAAATTAAAAAAAATTAAGATGATATTTTTTTCCATATCAATTTAAATTATAACCACACTTATAACTTTAAGATAACGCTCTCAAAAAAAAAACAATAACATAATATAAAATCTATACATTTGATCAAAAAAGTTTTTTATTTCCCCGTGCTTGGCACGGGTGTCCATACTAGTATAAAACAAAATAAAAACAGACGAGGTGAATTAACGAGGCATATTTCAAAAAAAAAAAAGGGTTAATTATGTTTTTGGTCCCTACAAAATTGCGACCTTGTAAGTTTAGTCCTTACTTAATTTTAATAGCATTTTTAATCCCTACAAAAAATTTCTGCACTCAATATCAGTCCTTACTCAATCCAAATTTGTTTAATTTATGCTTAAACTCTTAAGTTTTTCAACAATTTTTTACAGGCGTGTTAAGAACGTTATTAAAAGGTCCTCCGAAAAAAATATTTCAAAAATTTGATTTCTACGTCCATATTTTTGTTACTTATATCTTAAACTTTTGTCGTTTTAAAAAATTCATATTTAATTTATTTCATGTTAAAAAATTATAGATTTTAGTAAATGAACCTTTCATAGTGTTCTAAACTTGTATAAAAAGAATCGTTAAAAAATTTAAGAGTTTAAGGATAATTAAACAAAATTTATTTTAGCAGGGACTAAAATTATAAGTAAATTTTTTTTGTAGGGATTAAAAAATCTATTAAAATTAAGTAAGGACTAAACTTAGAAGGTCGCAATTTTATAGGGACCAAAAACATATTTAACCCAAAAAAAAATGTATTAATGTAGCATATTTGTTTTTTAAGGTCACGAGGCATATTTATTATTACTAATGTGTTATTTTAAATTATAAGAGTAGTAATAAATTATAATGGGTAAAATTGGATTTTAAATTAAATAATAAGGGTAAAAATGAAAGAAAAGATGATAAACTGTAAGCTATAAGTTCAAACGCTACTTGAAATAGCGTCTGAAAAATAAGGTATAACCTCCTGAAATAAGCTATAAGCTCGTTGTAAAAAGACTATTATCAAACAGAATTTTTTTGTCAGACGAGCTTATAAGTTATCCGCTATAAGCTATAAGCTAACTTTTTGGTCTTGCCAAACTATAAGCTAACTTTTTGGTCTTGCCAAACAGAGTCTTTGAATCTTGGATTATTTAATCAAGTTTAAGACATGAACGCAAAAGGATAACACGTTTGAATCATATTCAAGAATTCTTAAATCAATACGGCAAACTAATTTGAACCAATGATATAATTAGAACCGCTCAGAAACCACTGTTAGGATTTCAAGAGGGATTTTTTAAAATTTCATTCCTCTTAGCAGAACAAATCTCGATGAACGGACCTTAATTAAATCAGAATCACAAATCAAACAAAGAGTTCATGTGTTTACCTCTTGAAGCACAATTCATATTCTATAATCCGAAAAACCAAAAAAATAGGGTGTGTTCCTTACTTTTTCCGGATTACAGAAACTGAACACCCCCTAAACACCTTTATTCAAGGGAAAAACAGTTCGGATTATATAATCTGAATTGTATCAGCATAAATTATGAACATGTTTGTAACATAGATAGTCATTTTAAGGACCATATTAATCTTCCTAACTCTCATCATTCTATTTTAGGTCATTGTTAGTTGTTCCCAGTCGAAAAAACGATATTCAGCCTATTTGATCGGATTGTTTCGAAACTTGGCCGTAAAATCAGGAAAAAAATCAAAGATTAAGACTCCCATAGAAGGGACTTCTATCGTTTTAGACCCATATTTCATTTTTTTTTTTTTAGTTTTTCATATTCTAAGAAAAATCCGGAAGAAAAAAAATGCATTAGTTTTATTTGATTTTAAGAATTTTTTGGTGGTATTTTATAAGTTTTTTATTTTATTTGACATGATTCTTAAAAAAAAAATTATTTGACATATTTTTCCTTTGTTTTTTTTATTGTTTTTAAAAACAAAGTTCAAAACTATTGAAATAGGAAAGATGATGATTACTTCTTATGTATAAGCATATTTCGGATTATAGAATCTGAACTAGTGAAAACTCATTTCGGATTTTAGAAAAATCGCATGGACATTTTCATAAAAGAAATATGGCGCGCAAGAAATGGGTAAGATGGGAAAAGTAATAGCCATTTATAGAACCGTTTGTGTGCTCTGCAAGTCAAGTAGTCACAATTGAACTTATATAAGCCCAATAACTCATTTGCTGCACTTTGCTAACAGATTAGCTTCATATGCTAATTGCACTCCAAAGTTATAAGTCTCACTTATATCACTCATTCTTTTTGTGTGTGACCCTATATGTTCTTGTCACGTTGGCAATAATATTAAATATTATATTATATTATATTTAATATTATAAACAGTGAGTGGTATCTAGCACCACATCACTGTTATCCAAGTGACAAGAATGTCAAGTTTATCTGACGAAACCTTTTTGTGATAACGATCTTGAGTATAAATACTCTTTTGCCCTCATGTCTATATTGAACACAAGGCATGGTATGTCACCCTTGTCCAGTTCAATATTGGCCTCTTAGACATTTCTCATGTTATGTAGGAGGGGTAAATTCCATCTAGGCACTCATGTCCTTTAGCATGATTCATGGAGCATCCATCAACCCACTTCATAGTCATCCTATTACGGACAACGTTTGTATGACAACAAAGTACTCGACTCCTATATCTAGAGTATATAGTGGTTTCAGTTCGATGGGTGGAATGCACCACTTATCACTATGAGAGTAACTTATGACTTTTACATCTTTATATGTAGTATTCTCATGGCGGGTCAATCCAATCTAAATATTTTTCCTAATATATATGTATGTATGTATGTATATGTGTGTGTGCATACTTGATAACTCTTTATCCATGATCAATGAGATGTGATCGTCAGTCTACCCACATAATAGTCTCTATATGTTAATATTAGCTCACTTCACAATAAAGCTTGACTACGAATACTTCAAGATTAATGTCCTTATGTTTCATGGGGTCTCACGATTAAGTTATACTTAATGTTCCAATAATCGGACTAACTATTCTATGGACTTTATTATTTTGAATCAAAACAAAATCAATAAAGAAATGTCTTATTATTATATATCATATATCATGATACAAAGCCAAAAGTCAATATAGATTATTATTAGGGCTTTACTCTAACACATCATTCTAGTATAACAAAAAATAAAGGAGTAAGTTTGATTCATTAGGTAATATATTTCCATAATAACTCAATCCATGCTTTGGCTCACTATCTATTTGTTAATTCATAAAATTTTAACATGTGTTTTGTTCTTATCAAACTTGTTTATCTTTACTCATTTGAGTCTTACTTGAACACTCTCATGTCTTAATTACGATTTTGTGCATGAGGTTCAATCGTATATTTGTGTCTTAGCGCATTCTTTTTCATAACCAAAGTGCTTTATCTTGCATGCTTTCTTGTATCCAATTGTGATTGTATACTTGTGTTGTGTTTTGATTCGTTCATACCTTCTTGTTTGGTATTTGTTAATTTTTTTATTTAGTCATAGACATCCATACATGTTTGTGCATATAACGAGATGAATGCTAAATCAAACACGTTATTCTAAGATTAAAAATTGATTCGATTCTCAAAGATATCTCAAAATTTCAAAAAAAATTCAATTTACATAAAAATGATTCGAATCAAGCATATGATTTGAAACAAAAATAAAAGAAAACATTTTTATTTGAATCAAACATGTCTAATTCAAAAAGATCATTTGCATTGTGGATGTTCTTCTGAAACACCTCTTTCCTAACCTACTTCCTCTCATACAACATAACCCGTTATTATCACTAAACCTCTCATATTCACAAAGACTTACCAAAACCTAATGACCCTCCACAAAATCACTTTATTATGTGTCTTCATCTTCATCCTCTCCGGATTAACCCTTTTTCTCACAACCCGTTCAACTACAAAAATCTTCAACCTTCCCTCTTCTAAATTTTTTGTAACATCATAGCTCCCAAATTGAGAATCAAAGTTGTTGACAAAAAGGGTAAAGAAAAGGCTATTGCTACATCATCTCAATTGAAAATGTTCAAGATTCCTCAATGATGAAGATTTTGACATGCAAAAATTCTACTCTAAGAAGATTGATTCTCAAAACAATTTCATGATTTGGATATTGTTGCTAAGATAAGGTTTAGTTATCATGCGTTATTTGATTTTCAAAATTATGTACTTTTCAGAACGTTGAGGATAATTTTGACGAACAACAAAATTATGGCCTTTTATTGCAATGTTGAGAGGCAAGAGGATGAGATGACTTTGATTTGCCCTTTTAGAAATAAGGTTGTCTCATTAACTACTGCTCATTGGAGTAAGCTTGTTGGACTTGAGTGTGAGTGAGCCAATTTGAATTCAAATGATACTGTGGTTGGGTTTGGGTATGGCAAAGTATAATTTGTCAAAAGCATATCTAAATTGTGTTTGAATACTTGGGAAACATCATCCTCAAGTGCTACTCAATTAAAATGTTTTACTAGGATGCTTCATTGGGTAATTATGAAGGTTCTTTCTTGCAAGCCTCGAGAATTTGGTAAGATTGATGATGAAGATTCGTAATTGATGTGGGTGGACTTGATTGAGAAATTGTTGAAAGTTTAAGGTATTACCACTCTCCCCACATTTGCTCTATGTTACTCATGAAGCGAGGGAACTTGATGCAAGAGTTGTTGCTCAAATACATTACTTAAATGACAGTAAGAATAACTAAGAATAACTGGTACTATAATGATAGGAAGGGTTGATGGTACTATGATTGTCTCTGTATGTGTGTGCGCGCCTATTAAGAGACATTCTGAGAAAGTTAAGGTAATTTATCAAGATTGACTTAGGGAAACAAAAACAATATATGTTGACATCATTAAAAAGGGGAGAATATAGTTTGGCTTTATGGTTCAATTATAGTTTCAATTATTTTTACTTCATGATTTAATTAGATAATGTTTTTTGTTCGCTATAGCCTAGTTTATATTGTAAGGCACTGCATTCAAATCTAGGTCTTCAATATCACTTGTGTCATCCTTAGAGTATAAAATCTTGATTTTCAAAATATATGGTTTTTGGAACAAGTCTGGTGAAAATTTATATTCAAAATCTCATTTTCGAAATGTTTGACTCGATTTAATTTTTGCTAGGCATCACTTGAATTGAATCATTTTCAATCCAGAAAGTTTATGTTTTACTAATTCGATTCAATTCTTACAAAGGGACTGTTGTTTTTGGATTTCCAAACTGTTAAATTTGAATCTCCAAATTCTATCATCTACCGAAGTTGTTACTAGGTTGAGTCACGACCAGGTCGCTCTCTTTAAGAGGTTTCGTGGCACTACCCAAAGTTGTGCAAGGTAGACTATCAACCACGCCGCCTCCAGGATAAAACAAGCCCAGCTACAACTGTTCGATTAACTACTGCACTGTAGATAAATCGTTCGAGAATTACACCCTCAAAATATGGCTCAATCGTTTGATCGAAGCCACTCGATACGGTACGTAACCGCTCTATTCGAAACCGTTCAAATTAATATGGTATTATTACCATTCTATTATGGTGCTGAGACCACTCAAATATGGTGTTACCACCATTCTAACTTCTCCAAAACATGAATATGGCACTACGACCACTCAAATATGGTGATACCACCATTTCTCCTTAAAATTATTAAAATAATATATATAATGTTAAGATCATTCTTTAATATGATCTTAATAGCACTCTATATTCCGAAGAATCATATATTATCGAAGGGAATATGAACCTAAGACCAAGGGACTATGGTCTTAAGAACACTCTTAATACCGAAGGGACACAAAGGAGTAGAAGAAGAAGAACGATTTGTTAAAATCGAAAGGGAGAAGAGAGAAAACCGCACAGGAAGCATCAACTGTGAGATTTTGGTGTGAAGAATGAGTGGGGCGAGCTCTCCTTTTATAGGCAGAGTTACTTGGGGATTAAGTTTGCTTAATCCTTAAGCAAACGCGTTTTACGCGTGACTTGGGGATTAAGTTTGCTTAATCCTCAAGCAAACGTGTTTTCTTAATTGGAAATATCCGGAAGCTTCTGGATACGGGTTTGGATCGGGTCGGAATGTAACACATCAATTTGTTATGCGTAACGCTTTCGTATAATGAAAAATTAATTAATTAATTTAACATTTTCAAGTGACAAAAAATATATATCAATTTTTCTAACCCACGACCCGGCCGGTCGGACGGCGGCGTCGTCGTCGCGCGTGTGATATATAGATTTTTGTAAGCGTTCACCCGTTCACAAAAATGGGTACCCCAAGGGCACACCCTTGGAGGTCACCCCACCCTTATATAAACACTTACTAGTTGGGGTGACTCTCCAATGTGGGACATTTTTAAGTCACATACCCACACACTAGTTTCTCATAGTGTTTTCTTTCTTTCCAATTTTCTCACTAGACTTTAACTAGTGTTCCAACAGGGACAAATGAATTGATTCATTTTGATTTGATTTACTAATCATAAAGAACCAATTGATCCGAACCATTTCGATCCGAACCATTTCGATCCCATTTTTTTTCTTTGGAATTGTGATACGAATCATTTTTATGATGATTCAAATCAATATTAATCTGAGAATCAATGATATGAATCATAGTTCATGGGTATAGAATCAATATTCATAGAAACGCATATTTTAGTTTTTACACTAATGATTTGATTCATTATTTAAGTGATTTGAATCATTTACGTATTTTTTTTAGTTTTATTTTTAAGCCAAACTTGTTCATGTTTCTCACACTTATTCTTTATCATTGATCATTGAATCAATTTCCAATATCTCTCTCTCTCTCTCTCTCTCTCTCTCTCTCTCTCTTCTACAAATTCTTTAGATTAAAAAGTTTTTCTAAGAACACTTGTAGCAATTGGTGATCTAGTTTGATAGGGTACTATAGGATAATTATGGAATTCGTTCCATAAAAGGATCTTGGTGGAGCATCAAGAATCTAAAAGAAAAGTAGTTGTTTTTCACCTCCAAAGGTAATTGTCAGGGTTGTTTCTCAAATGATCAAGGTTCAAAGGCATTGAAGCTAGGATCATAGCTAAGAAGTTTTCTTGGACAAGAAGATCGAATGATTTCTTGCTAGCTTGAGATTCGAAGACCTTGGGATTATCCAGTTTCAAGAGAGCTTGAAGATTGGAATTTTTGAAGTGATTACTTAGCATAGAAGATTTAGGATCAATTGAAATTGTAAATTCAAGGAATCTTTGTAATTGACTCTGTAAATTTCAACAAACTAGGGGAAGACCGTTTAGATTTTCTCTATGAAGATAGGATGTACCCCATAGTGAGGACGATTGAGGGAACCTCTATATTCCCAATGTTTTCTTCTCCCTTCTCTTTTTTCTTGCAATTTATAATTTGATATATGTTATTTGATTAGGTTAGTCAATACATGCTAAGTGATTGAGCAATACTTTGAAACCCTAATTTGATATTTCAATCACTTCACATTATTGATAGTATCTTTTCAATCAATTCACCATATATCAAATCGTTTTCTTTTTGTGATAGATTTTATTTCATAAGTTTAAATTTGGTTTGATATTGTACTTGGTTTTGTAACTTGCTTATGTATTAAGTTTGATTGATTAATATCAATTCATTTGTTAATTGCTTGTTCAAGTTTGAATTGTAATATTGGCATTTCTTGCTTAGTTACATTGAAACAATTGTGTAGTTTCCAATAGTCAAATTCGCACTCACAAAAATATTTTTCAAAACACGTTTCCCATAAATTTTTGAGAGGGAATCTATTCACCCCCCTCCAAACTGGCTTTATATAAGGAATGATATGTTACACAGAAGGTTGTTGCAGTCGGTTACATTAACGATATTGGGTCCTTTGAGTATCTTGAGTCTGGTATGCTTTTTTCCCTTATGAGTCACAAATGTTTGAGGTGCTCGTGGGGGACCTGATTTTTACGTAAGGAATGATATGTTACATAGAAGGTTGTTGCATTCGGTTACATTAACGATATTGGGTCCTTTGAGTATCTTGAGTCTGGTATGCTTTTGTCCCTTACAAGTCACAAATTTTTGAGGTGCTCGTGGGGGACCTGATTTCTCAAGACTTCTACCGTGTTGAGAATCAACCTTTCACGGTGAGAAGTCGTGGGGTGTCTTTCATGGGCTTCTTTGGTCCCCACCAAGTATGTACCTTTACGATCTTTCTCTCTGCATATGGTCTTTGATTTCATCTTTTAGATGGATGCATTCTTAAGTCATGTGGCCATGACCTTGATGGAAGTGGCAAAATTGGTCTGTGTTTTAAAATTCTCTCCTTCGAAACCTCTGCAAGTGTTTGATGCCTTATTCTTTGAACTCCACATTGATGCAATCTTGTAGTGGATGCTTCTTACTAACCCTAAGAAGAGAATAATTGAAATAATTCTTCTTTACATGAAGGTTTTAAACGGTAGCATAGACACTAAGGGCTTATCTCTTTGTCTCATGTCTTCTGATATGAGTGGATTTCTCCTCGAGATTTGTGAAGCGGGTCGTGAAGCTTATGTGGAACTTTGCCAAGGAATTGATCAATTGAGGCTGCAAAGTCTTGAATTAGTTCTTGGCTTCTGCTTGTAACAATAGCACAAAATAGCTTGCTCTACACAGGCCCTTGTGCCCTTTTTAAAGAAAACATCACATCCATGGCCTCAAAAGGTAGTGGCTTCTGGATAGATTGGGGTATGTGATACTCGTAAACCTTGTTTCTAAAAGCATTCCTCAAGACCGGATCTTCGCACAGGCTACCTTGCTTTGCGTTGGTGGAGAGGTGGTAATGATGGGTGGCCCCAGTACTTCATCTTCCTTGGAAGGATGATAAACGTGATGGAAAAACATGACTATCGAGGTTTCATCTAAATCACGATTATTCAATGTCACCGATGTTGAGGGTCAAGTGTTTATTCTATGTGAAGACATCTTCAAATAGATGTTGGCGCGTTGGGGCCATACCACTAGATATTTGGTGTATTTTCCTCCGTTGTCTTTTCAAACGACCGGATTCATTCCTAAAATTGTTGGGACAATGAGATTTGTCATTGAGGATACCCTTAAGATTGTTGTGATTGGAAAAATTAGAAGGTAAAGTGGCGTGGGCACTACCGTCGAACGGAAGCCCGACTAAGTGAAAGGGTTGGCGGTGATGTGTGGGAGAATAACTGGAATGGTATATTGAAAGTTCAAGTTTACCTCGTTTCAATGATTTTTTCAAATACATTGTAAGCATCTAAGCAGAATAAATAACCAATCTACATAATCATATATTACATTTATTAATTAAGGTAACTTATTATAATTGTTCATTAACTTTGATGTTTGTGATATCTTCAATGAACAACAAAGGTAAGAATACTTACATATTTTAATAATACCCTTTGAGATTGTCAGAAAAATTACATGGATACAAAAACATAAACCAATGTTAAAGTAAATTATACAAGTACAAACATTTTGAAGTACAAATAAAATTACACACATGGAGGTAACATTACTATTTTTAAACTTAATTCTTACTCCTCCACAAAGTACACACAAACTTTATGAATGCACTTCGGAAATTGAGGAGATAACGCCTCTGGACAGTCATCATCAGAAATGCAGGGGTGGGAAGCTGCATTATCAAGTAAGAAGGAAAAAAGTGTTATTAAAAAGTGATAATATATGTTGTGTCATATAAATTAGAAAACTATAAATTGGTGTGAAAAATTACATACTTAATAGAGAAATAAAGATAATCAAAGAATAAAAAAACATGAGAATTTGAGCCATATTTTTGCTCTTTTCCATGTGATAAACATAATTTATTTGTCTCTTTATAAGTAAAAATGTCATTCTTTGCTAACATCAATTAAATAGTTTTTAGCACTTAGGAGTTGCAAGAAGTCGTTTATAAAATTATAATTATTATCTCTAACCAATATGTGGCGTGTATCCCTTTAGCTCATTCAATTGATCACTTAACCCTAGTAAAAATCTCATTTAAAAATATTAATCTTAATTATTATAATATTTTATTATTCTTTTTAAAAAAAACTCCCTTGTATTTTTTTTTTATTGTATCTTAGCATTTCATAATAGATAGGTGAAAATTCTAAAAGAAAAACAACAGTAATGAATGATGAAAAAAATTAGATGTATAAATAATACATCAAAGATGTAACAATACATATTTTGTAAATTAAAAGTATAATGTGAATTTTTTTGGATAAATTACACCTGAGGTCTTTTAAATTATTTAATTGTAACAAATTGCCCATTTAATTTTTTCATATTAATTAGGTCCTTTAAGTTAATTCATTGTAACAAGCTAGTCCTTTAAGTATTTTTCGTTACACTTAGGTCATTTAAGTTATTTAATTGAAACTTTTGACCCCCGGATAACTTACATTTTTAAGATCTAAAATTTCCAAAGTTGTTACGGTTAAATAATTTAAAGGACCTAATTAGTACGGAAAAAACTTAAAAGACCATCTTGTTACAATTAATTAACTTAAAGTACCTAAGTGGTACGGAAAAAAAAAACATAACGGACCAAATTGTTACAGTTAAATAACTTAAAAGGACTTATGGTGTAATTTAAACTTTTCTTTTACAATATTTTATAACATAGTTGATCCACCGGAATTCTCTCTTCTCTCTCCTTAACTGTACTTTTCTAGCAACGTAACTAACTTTTGATGAAGCCCCGGTGCAGCACCGGCGAGATTTCTACACTGTTCTTCATCGTTTTTTGCCGTTTCTTAGTGATTGCTGTGCTTTCCTCTATTTTGCGGGACATTTTTTTGAAGTTTTCCTCATAGTCTTGGTTCTTTGAGATTTGTGTTTCTCTCCGACAAAGTTTTTGGTACGAATTTGCGCCGTTCTTTTACTTCTGGTGTTTCTCTTGCTATCATAGTGTGCCCTTGGCCTTTTTTTTGGTATCCATGGATACGACGGAGATAACGGCGGCGACGTCACTAGAATTTGGGAAAACCTTTGCTCAAGCTCTATCTGCTTCTTGTGACATTCAACTTAGCTAATTATCTCACAAGGTGGTGATGAGAGACATTGTTTGTGTTAAAATCTCTCAAGATGAATACAAATCTGGTGTTACTGATTGTAGGCGTAATCTTCATGGAAGATTAACCTTGAATAAAGGTGATCCTCCATTAACAACTCAAGGTTTAAAATTGAAGCTCAGTGGTATGTGGCCAAATCTGAAAAATTGAATTCAATTTAAACACAGTGGAAGAAATGAGAAAGATTTGGGTTTTGGGGGTTGTGAATATGAGACATGGTATTCTGTGTTTCTATTGTTGGACTATGGATTTCACACCATAAACACAAGTGCAAATACATGCCCAAATCTGGGTTAGATTGCTACACTTGCCACAAGAATACGGGAGAAAGAAAACTATCTATGAGATTACTTCTGGTTTATGCACGCAATTAACAATATATGAAGCCACTCAGAATATGCGTTTTGGTCTATATGGTAAAGTTCTTGTATATGTGAATATATCTGAGAAGCTGTTCGAATCAGTGTTAGTTGAAAGAGAGGGTAACCCTCCAATTGTGCTCATTGAAAAATGTTGGGTCATAGCATTCAGAATTGCATGAAATTAGGTTCAACCAACAAGAAAGAAGACTACTCTAAAGTATCTAAGAAGGTCCTGACGGCAACGTAAAACGACAAAAACCAAGTTAGTCATAAGTGATCAGACAAGCAACCTGAGATATTTATAGAAACTCACAATGATGGAACTAATGCTATGATAATTAACAACTCTGAAGAAGCTAATGTTGATACAATTAACAAATTTGAGAATCATGAAATATATCAAGTTATTTAGAATGTGGAAACTTCAACTATGAATAAGAACTTGGAAAAGGAAGGAGTTAATGGTGATGTGATTGTTGAACCAGTGATCATGAAGGAGAGTGACCCTCCTTCAACATTAACTCTTCACAAACCCACTTGGGTTGGCCTAGTGGTATTGGCTTGGGACCTGGGAGTGTGCTCCTCCTCGAGGTCTCAGGTTCGATTCTCACTAGTGTCAAATTAGGTGGGCTAATTTAGCTTCTTCAAAAAAAAAACATTAACTCTTCACAACTCTTTTGAGCTATTGAATGTTAAGTGTGAACTTCCTTCGGGGGAGGCTTTGCTAGTTGATAGGGATCATATCATCAACTCAGTGGATAAACATAAAGTTATAACTAAGTTTGTTGAGTAAGTTTCTAGGGAGAGTGATTGCTTTGATCAAAATGATAGCTCTGAGGTTCCTATTGAAGTGGAAAAAAGGTCATCTCCGGATGTTCCTTTTGTCTCAATCAAGCACTTGTTGGAGTCTATGCATGGGAGGTAGTCATTCCTCATGCCGACTTCATCCTCTCTTCTGCAAAGCAATAATACTATGAGGCTTTCATTCCCCAGTGTTGCTTTTGCGTCGACTAGTCAGGCTTTGGATCCTTTTGTTTTTATGCAGCTTGATAATCCTAAGGTGCTCTCTCCAATGAAAATGGCTACTCATTTTACCACTTTAGATGAAGATTTAGGCCCAGATAAGGGCAAGGTGCAAGTATCTGACAGCTCCAAGAACTTTAATGATGCTAGAATGAAAAATGTCCATATCTTAAGCAAATTTTGGTGAGATGAAGTTGATAATTACCCTGCTATAGATAGCACCATGGAGCAGGACAAAGACAATGAGAAGATGTTGGACACTATGAAGATTCATCCAGATGCTAAAAAGTATTTGGATAAACACAATGTGATAGGAAATCTGGCAAAATCTAGCATGAAGTCTAGAAAGAATAATGTTGGACTAAAATTGGTTTGTACAATTCCTTTAAGGTTTTGATGATAACAAAGTATTAAAGAACAGTTGGATATGCTAATATATGTTCAAGTGTGCAAGACCATTGATTAAAATTTAACAAGGTCTGAACATGTATAAGAACATCAGAAGCACAAGAGAAGCTCAAAGACTATAGTAGAAGATCTGAAGTGTTGTTTTTGGATTTCCAAACTGTTAAATTTGAATTTCCAAATTCTATCATCTACCGAAGTTGTTACTAGGTTGAGTCACGACCAGGTCGCTCTCTTTAAGACGTTTCGTGGCACTACCCAAAGTTGTGCAAGGTAGACTATCAACCACGCCGCCTCCAGGATAAAACAAGCCCAGCTACAACTGTTCGATTAACTACTGCACTATAGATAAATCGTTCGAGAATTACACCCTCAAAATATGGCTCAATCGTTTGATCGAAGCCACTCGATACGGTACGTAACCGCTCTATTCGAAACCGTTCAAATTAATATGGTATTATTACCATTCTATTATGGTGCTGAGACCACTCAAATATGGTGTTACCACCATTATAACTTCTCCAAAACATGAATATGGCACTACGACCACTCAAATATGGTGATACCACCATTTCTCCTTAAAATTATTAAAATAATATATATACTGTTAAGATCATTCTTTAATATGATCTTAATAGCACTCTATATTCCGAAGAATCATATATTATCGAAGGGAATATGAACCTAAGACCAAGGGACTATGGTCTTAAGAACACTCTTAATACCGAAGGGACAGAAAGGAGTAGAAGAAGAAGAACGATTTGTTAAAATCGAAAGGGAGAAGAGAGAAAACCGCACAGGAAGCATCAACTGTGAGATTTTGGTGTAAAGAATGAGTGGGGCGAGCTCTCCTTTTATAGGCAGAGTTACTTGGGGATTAAGTTTGCTTAATCCTTAAGCAAACGCGTTTTACGCGTGACTTGGGGATTAAGTTTGCTTAATCCTCAAGCAAACGTGTTTTCTTAATTGGAAATATCCGGAAGCTTCAGGATACGGGTTTGGATCGGGTCGGAATGTAACACATCAATTTGTTACGCGTAACGCTTTCGCATAATGAAAAATTAATTAATTAATTAATTAATTTAACATTTTAAAGTGACAAAAAAATATATATCAATTTTTTTAAGCGTTCACCCGTTCACAAAATTGGGTACCCCAAGGGCACACCCTTAGAGGTCACTTTTCCCATATATAAACACTTACTAGTTGGGGTGACCCTTCAATGTGGGACATTTTTAAGTCACACCCACACACTAGTTTTTTCATAGTGTTTTTCTTTCCAATTTTCTTCACTAGAATTAACTAGTGTTCCAACAATCCCCCACTTGACTTCAAAATGGTTTCGAGAAATAACGTAAAACGTTTCCATAAGATTTGCTAATATACAAAGGTGTCGCCAACAACTTGAACCTTAACATAGTGGAAGATATTCTGATTTAACAAGAGTTGCTTACAGCATTGAACTCTATCTCAGACATAGAATCCACACACAAACCTTTTCATAGGTGTATTCTAAAAGCCCGTGCGTTTTAAGGCTCTGCACGTGTATCCTGGTTTTAACGAATGCTCTAGGAATTCTGCCTCGAAATTCCATAGGACCGGCCTAAGTTCCACATTTGTATAGGTGAGTCTATCAAGGGTACTCCTGTAGCTGTGTACCCCACTCAACATAGAGTATAGATCTCATTAAGAGTTACTATTACCTCATCCTTCTTTCGCTGCAGGATCATGCTTTCTAAATTCTTTCTCTCATAGCATGTTCTACCACTTCATGACTTGTTTTTACCCATTGAACCTATTTCTTGGGATCTCCAGTCATTTAGGTCGGGTTACCATCACTTGTGGGCTATAGGCATTAGTCCCATCCTACTGGATGTTTCTTGGACTTTCTCTCTATTAAGTCCTTTCGTCAAAGGATCAGCTAAGTTTTCATTCGTACGTACAAAATCAACTCTAACCGCTCCATTTAGAGATACACTCTCTAATCGTGCTATGTTTTCGCCTTATCTGTCGTCTCTTACCATTGTAATAACGATTCTTAATCTTTGCAATAGCCGCGGTACTATCACAATGAATTAACACAGCAGGTAACGGTTTTTCCCATAGAGGGATCTCAACTAGCAAGGATCTTAGCCAACTTGCTTCTTCACTAGTTTTATCTAGTGTTCTCATCTCAGATTCATTCCATAGTGGACTGAGTCAATATCATTTGTTTTAACAAACAACTCCTCTAGTGATGCTCAATGTGCAAACACTAGTCGCTAAATATTCATCTGAAAGATGTTCAATTTATATCTTGTACCATTTAAGTACAATATGTTACTCCCAGTGAAGTAATCTTAGAGTCATAGTCTTCTCATGACTCTTTCTATAGCATGGCAATGCTTTCCATCCGTCTACTAGTAAACTTGCACAAGAGTTTCACGACATCGACAATGTCGGATCTAATACATTCAGTGGCATAGCTAAGTGCTGCCAATGATGCTCGTATATTCTTTTTTCTAGCTCCATCTCAAGTGTTCTTACACTTGGATCATAATATGTGATTGCAAGTTTACGGTGAAATAATTACATTTCTTTAAGATCTTCTCAACTTTGTGAGATTTATCAAAAAAGTTATCTTTTCTGATCTAGTAATCTTGAAACCAAGAATTACTTCAATTTTTTTTTTGTTTAGGTCTTTCTTATCAATGTTGTTGATAAACAATGATTTCACATAATTCATAACATGAATCTCTAAATCAAATATGAGCAAGTCGTCTTCATAGAGACATATGATCGTGCAAATATTATTTGTCACTTTCATTCACTTTATACTCATTCGATAACATTAGAATGTCAAATTTTTCATGCCATTCCTCAGGAGTTTATTTTAGACCATTCAAATAATTATCTAACTTACAGACCTTGTTTTCTTGTCCATGAATTGCAAAATTTTTCAGGTTGTTTCATATAGACTTGTTCTTCTAGTTCACCATAAAAAGGCAACTTTCACATCCATTTGGAGTACTATCGAGTTATAAACGGCGGCTAAAGGGACTAGTACTCTTATGGATATGATTTTCGTGACTGGTGAATAAATGTCGAAGAAGTCTATATTTTTCTCTCTGTTTAAAACCTTTGACTACAAGGAAAGCCTTGTATTCATCAACCGTACCATCAGGTTTTAGTTCTTTTTTTTTTTTTCAAAATCCAAATACAACCGATTGGTTTTGCAACTATGAGACAAGTCAACCAAGTGTCATGTTTTGTTAGACTCTAGAAAATTCATTTCATCGTTTATTGCTTTTGCCATGATTATGCATCCAATGAGGATATAACTTCTTTAAGGCTTAATGAATCTTCTTCCAATGTATAAACCAAGTTCATACTCTTTAGCAATTTTAGCTTTCTTACCTCCTTGAGGTTCTATAACATCTTGTATGATGTTTTCATAACTATTTCTAATTACATGAATGTGATTAGATATAGTGCCCCCACTAGTTCTTAATTTTTAAAGGGAAATTTATTTTGCCCCCACTAATGTCGTGCTCCCATTAGAGCCCCCCACTAGTGCCCCCACTATTCTTTAGTTAAAGGGGTAAATATTTACATAGAATTCGGCATCTTTTAAATTCTATGATCACTTTAACATTTAGGTCATAAAACCTATATGTTTCGTTATTTATCGCATACCCGATGAATACATATTCATAGGCTCTACTAGTGAGTTCAACTCTCTTGGGGTCCAGGATCTAAATATAGTCCAGACAATCCCAAGTTCAAAAAATAAGACAAGTTGGATTGTCTTTTCTTCAAAAATTTCTTAATTAGAATTTTTGTTCTTAGACTTGGGTACTCTATAAATTTCAATTTTCGTTATAAAAATTGAACATTCAAGCACATCAATTTTATTTTCCAAAATTCACAGTCATCAATAAATATGATAAAAATATCATTTTATCATTTCTAATTTATGTGTCATCAAATTAACACATATCATAATTTATTATGTTTAGAGATTCAATTCTCTAAATTCTGATTTATATGAACTTTTGGTTCATATATCTTGACTGCAATAAATAAAATTGTTTAATTATATAACTTTGGAATTAAGTCCAAGTTACTCAAGTTTAAAATTAAACACTTGCTCGTGATCAATTTTGATATGTCAAATATTTAAAATCACACAACTAATAACATAGAAGGAGAATTTAATTTTTAACATACCATCAAAGTGCAATCTTTTTCCACAAGAGTGCATGGTACACAAGTCTCTCTTTAAGTCTGAGTCAACTCAGTCTTATTCAATAGAAATCTGAAATTCAGATTCTTTCTTAAACATAAATAGAATTTCACAATTCCATTTATTTTCCTTATTGCATATTTACAAGTTTGGATTATGTAAAACGATCGATGCATATGTTTATCAATTCTTGTTAAAGATTTGAAAACCAGTACGTGATATCAATGTTTAAAAGAAAACAAAACACTTTTAGAATTCACCATAACAAAATAACAACCTTGCATTATTTTATTTTCCGCTCCAAACAATTTTTTATGTTTTGTAACAAACTAAACTTGTTTGGTTCTGTAACAAATAATTTGTTTTGTAACAAATTATTGTTTTCATCAAACAAATTTTTTTAGTAACTAATAATTTGTTTTGTAACAAATTATTGTTTTCATCGTTTCATTCGAAAGATGTAAATCTATAGCTTGATTTATCCTTAATGTATCTAGGGACAACTTAACCTCAATATGTAACTTCTTCGGTAGACATAGCAGATCGAAACGTCTTAAAATTGTTGTTTTTGGATTTCCAAACTGTTAAATTTGAATTTCCAAATTCTATCATCTACCGAAGTTGTTACTAGGTTGAGTCACGACCAGGTCGCTCTCTTTAAGACGTTTCGTGGCACTACCCAAAGTTGTGCAAGGTAGACTATCAACCACGCCGCCTCCAGGATAAAACAAGCCCAGCTACAACTGTTCGATTAACTACTGCACTATAGATAAATCGTTCGAGAATTACACCCTCAAAATATGGCTCAATCGTTTGATCGAAGCCACTCGATACGGTACGTAACCGCTCTATTCGAAACCGTTCAAATTAATATGGTATTATTACCATTCTATTATGGTGCTGAGACCACTCAAATATGGTGTTACCACCATTATAACTTCTCCAAAACATGAATATGGCACTACGACCACTCAAATATGGTGATACCACCATTTCTCCTTAAAATTATTAAAATAATATATATACTGTTAAGATCATTCTTTAATATGATCTTAATAGCACTCTATATTCCGAAGAATCATATATTATCGAAGGGAATATGAACCTAAGACCAAGGGACTATGGTCTTAAGAACACTCTTAATACCGAAGGGACAGAAAGGAGTAGAAGAAGAAGAACGATTTGTTAAAATCGAAAGGGAGAAGAGAGAAAACCGCACAGGAAGCATCAACTGTGAGATTTTGGTGTAAAGAATGAGTGGGGCGAGCTCTCCTTTTATAGGCAGAGTTACTTGGGGATTAAGTTTGCTTAATCCTTAAGCAAACGCGTTTTACGCGTGACTTGGGGATTAAGTTTGCTTAATCCTCAAGCAAACGTGTTTTCTTAATTGGAAATATCCGGAAGCTTCAGGATACGGGTTTGGATCGGGTCGGAATGTAACACATCAATTTGTTACGCGTAACGCTTTCGCATAATGAAAAATTAATTAATTAATTAATTAATTTAACATTTTAAAGTGACAAAAAAATATATATCAATTTTTTTAAGCGTTCACCCGTTCACAAAATTGGGTACCCCAAGGGCACACCCTTAGAGGTCACTTTTCCCATATATAAACACTTACTAGTTGGGGTGACCCTTCAATGTGGGACATTTTTAAGTCACACCCACACACTAGTTTTTTCATAGTGTTTTTCTTTCCAATTTTCTTCACTAGAATTAACTAGTGTTCCAACATGAAGAAAGGTCAACCAGAAGTCAACACCTTGGATCAGAAGAAAGTATGCTACCCAGAAGCTGAAGTTCCTCGTCAGACTCTGAAGACCATCAAACTCTGAAGTACATAAGATCTTAAAGGACCCAAACTCCACGTCAGATTTATCCTCTTATGTAGATGTCTCTATCAAAGTATGATAGTACAATTTGTCTTCTTCTTCTTCTGACCACGTGTAGAAAAAGAGAAAGTACTTCAAAGACAAAGAGATTGAATGGATGATTCCAGTTTTTGCAAAGGAATTTAAAATGTCCAATCAACAGAATTATTCACATCAGGCAAAGACCCAATATCCTTGATTTTGAAGCTTCTTAACGACTTTTAATGCACTAGCATTCTTCTCCAACGTCTCTCAATACCTTACTTATATAAGGAGCTGAAGACAAAGAAACATGACAAGACTCTGTTATTTTTATTGTGTCATTACTCTGTCACAATCAAATACCACATATAACACTTAAAGAATTTCTTATCGAAGTTTGTATCTTAGATATTCTAAGTCTTAAGAGTCTATTCTGAATTGTATTGTTTACACCTCTGATTATTTATCAAGTGTAAGAACAAATCTTCTTTATTTGTAAACCTTTAGAAGTCTCTTGCATTCGTGCTTGAGTAGTGGAAGTGTAACATCCCAGACTGCCTACAGGATTGCCGACTGACCCCACAAACCAACACGAGTCTTTTCAGCATGCTTTGTCCTCACTCACATGCTTACCGGGAAACTTCCCGGTAGGTCACCCATCCTAGTACTACTCCAAGCCAAGCACGCTTAACTGTGGAGTTCCTATGGATTGAACTCCCGAAAAGAAGATGCATCTTGTTGATATGGGTAGTACCTAACAATTCTTATAAGCCTTCCTTCAACCATGTAGTCCCATACCTACACGGCCTCCGGATCCCTCTCATTCCGATGTGTTTCGGTTCCTACTATTGTCGTGGGGGTCCCTTGCGGCTTAAACCGTTCCCCTTAGGTCGGGAACCTTTCGTATCCACCTAGTGGGATATCGAAAGCCACGACGTGGGTGTTACATGCCCACCAGCTTCCGCCTGGTTCGTCCCCGAACCACACCGTACTGGGAGAGGTCTGCTCTGATACCAAGTGTAACATCCCAGACTGCCTACAGGATTGCCGACTGACCCCACAAACCAACACGAGTCTTTTCAGCATGCTTTGTCCTCACTCACATGCTTACCGGGAAACTTCCCGGTAGGTCACCCATCCTAGTACTACTCCAAGCCAAGCACGCTTAACTGTGGAGTTCCTATGGATTGAACTCCCGAAAAGAAGATGCATCTTGTTGATATGGGTAGTACCTAACAATTCTTATAAGCCTTCCTTCAACCATGTAGTCCCATACCTACACGGCCTCCGGATCCCTCTCATTCCGATGTGTTTCGGTTCCTACTATTGTCGTGGGGGTCCCTTGCGGCTTAAACCGTTCCCCTTAGGTCGGGAACCTTTCGTATCCACCTAGTGGGATATCGAAAGCCACGACGTGGGTGTTACAGGAAGTCTTTTTCAATATTGCACATTGGAAATCTCTTGCTTGTGTGCTTGATCATTTTGAAGTCTCTTGGATGTGTCATTGAGCAATTGTAATCTAGTGAGATTATAGTGAAATCCCTTGGAAGTGCAAGAGGACTGAACTACTCCTGGTTTCCAGGAGGAACCAGTATAAATTGCCTTATGTCTATTCTCTCTCTCTCTCTCTCTCTCTCTCTCTCTCTCTCTCTCTCTCTCTCTCTTATCTTTGTGTTTGTTATATCCGCTGCAAACAGACTCTGAATTCATCAAACTCTGACTAGTTTTGAAACACTTAGAAAAGTTTTTGAAAAAAGCCAACACAATTCAACCCCCATTCTTGTGTTTTTCTCACCTTCAAATAAGAGTTCAAGCATCAAGGTAGCAACAACTCTGATAGAGTGACAACAAGATCGAAAAAGAGTAATAATAATAACATTCCCTCATGAAGTGCATGTATTGGAACATCAGAGGGATTTGGAACATTGAAACACAAATGCCATACAAATGATTAACTCTCACAAACTTGATTTCCTATTTCTTGATGAACCTATGGTCACCTTTGTTTCTATCCCTACTTGGTTCTAGCATAAGCTCCAATCACAAAACTATGTTGTCAATAACAGACAAAACAGTATCCCAAACCTTTGGTGTATATGGAATTCTCAATATACTCCAACCATTCTGCTTATTCAAGAACAATGTATTGCTTTTTCTTGCATATCAGAGGGGGCCACAATTTATATAGCAGTTGTGTATGCATCCACCTTCTATGTTGCTATTAGATAACTTTGGGAGGCTCTCATTGATTTTCTAAGCTTGCATCAGGGGCCCTGGATTTTTCTTAAGGACTTCAGTTCCATTTTGGGAGCTCATGAGAAAATGGGAGGAAGGCCACCTCTCCATGCATCCTGCTCTGAATTCTTAAGCTGAACCAATGTCAACTCCTTAATTCACCTATAAACTAAAGATGTGAAATACACTTGGATAAACAAGAGAGATGAAGGGGCTTTTATTTCTCAAAGATTAGATAGAGCTGTCTGTAATGCACAATAGATTGACACTTAGAGCACCATAAGTTGCAATGCTCTAGTTAAATGTCATTTTGATCATTTTCCCATATTGCTAACTCTTCACAAACTCCCTCGTACTCATATTATTCCAAGATTAAAGTTCTTTAAATCATGGACTACTTTTGATAGTTGTGAAGCCTGATTTCCAATCATTGGACCATAGTGCAAGGTTCACCTATGCATATTCTCCACTAGAAACTGAAGACTCTAAAGCCAAATTGAATAATTATAACAAAATTGTTATTGGGGATATTCATCAAAAGGTTGTCTTGGCCCATCAATAACTTGAATATACTCAATTAGCTCTTAACCAACTTGGTTTTAGCATTGAAAGGTCGAATGAAGAGCTTTCTTACATGACAAGCTACAATCAAGCTTTAAATCTTGTTAACAACTTTTGGAGGGAAAAAGCCAAAAATGTTAGGTTCTTGGAAGGAGATAGAAACACTCTGTTTTTCCACAGGTCTGCTAAGATAATTGAAGCACCAAGTCATATTAGCTTATTGAGAAATGGTGATGAGATTCTAACTAGCACAGTGGATATTGAAGCTCATGTACTGACTTATTTTTCAAATATATTCTCCACTACTTCTCCTTATGTGTTGAATGGTGACTCATGTGTTATCCCTTTGGCTGATGAGATCAAAAATGTTGTTTTTGATTTGAGTGGTGACTCTGCACCTGGTCCTAGTGGGTACCTTGGGCATTTCTATCAATCCTTTTGGCATATCATATGTCAAGATGCGGTGAAATCAACTCAATTCTTTTTCAAAAATAACTATATCATGCCCAACCTAAACTCTAATCTCATTATCTTGCTTCCGAAATTTTCATGTGCTGAAAAACTAGACAACTTCAGGCATATTGCACTTACTAATTTCCAGTTCAAGATTATCACTAAGATTTTGGCAGATAGACTTGATTCCATAGCTTCAGATGAAATATGAGATAATATATTAAATGAATAACGTTATTGATAATTAAAAGAAGAGTTAATAGTGCTTTACCCCATGTGATATAAGTCATTTCTGGTTTTCCATCCTATAATTATATTTTTTTTACTTTTTCGTCCTTGTAATTTAAAGATTTCTGGTTTTTGACTTTCATGAATTTTGACCGTACAAAATCGATGATATGACATATGGTCAACCAAAATTTGCTCAAATTAACATGAGGTAAACCAGAATATGCTCAAATTACAGAGGGTAAACTGAAATTTACTCAAATTACAGGGGCAAAATTTGTCATGAAAGTCCAAAACCAAAAATTTTTCAAATTACAAAGATGAAAAATAAAAAAAAATAAAATAAATAATTAGAGGGTGAAGTACCAAAAATATCTATACTACCGTCTACAGGAGTAAAACACCATTCTCTTAGACTGTGTTTGGTAATGGTGAGAAGCTAACTTATAAATTGTTGAATTAGTTTATAAGCTTGTTGGATCAAAACATGACGCGTTTGGTAACAAGCATTTTTCATGAACTTATAACTTTTTATGAGAAGCTATTTTAAGTAGCTTTTAATCTTAGAGCTTATAAATTTTTATATTTTCCATTTTTAACCTTTAATGTCATTTTTGATTTAAAAAAACTACCCACTCAAAAGAAAAGAAACTACCTACATTATGTTTTTTGTTTTTTTGACGGTTGCCGTATTTGCTCTCTATTTTTTTATTTTTTTTTAAATGTTCCAGTTGGTTAAAATTTTGTTCAAGATTTGAATTCTTTTAATAGGGTCTCTTTCTATTAAATTCATGTATACATATTTACCAATTTACTCAAAAAGAAATAATTATCCATAGAAATGATAAAGACGTCAAACAAAATTTATTAAAGACTCCTTCAATTTTTATTTTATTAAATACTAGCGAAAAGACGGGTATTCATGTGTTCCGCTCTTTTTATTGCGCTCACGTTTAAAAATTATGAACGGTATTTTTTTTTTATGAAATTTTAATTTTGATTAAAACTAAAAATATAAATGTTTGTTGCTTTCAGTTATAACAAACCAAACTAACCATGATTATCTGTTTCAATGATACCAACAATATAACAAAAAATATAATTTAAATTCTTTATTTTAACGACATCAACAACAATCTTTATTATAGAAAAAATTGTTTAAGGGTATAATTGAGATGATGAAAAAGTAAGTACAAATATACCCATCTAGTTTGTTATACTTTTTAAATGATAAAGGAAAAAAAAACAGACATATATATGGGGGCTGTTAACTTGCACCCACCTAAAAACACTAAGGTGCAAGTTAACAAGCTGCACCTACTTATACTTTACTAAAACACCATTTTGTCTCTATTAAACTTTATTTTAATTAAAAGGACATTTTTGTAAATAGTATAAATAATATTTGTTTATAATAGAAAAACATGGGTGTTTTGGTAAATAACTAGTAGGTGCAACTTGTTAACTTGCACCTTTGTGTTTTTAGGTGCGTGGAAGTTAACAGCCCCCTATATATATATATATATATATATATATATATATATATATATATATATATATATATATATATATATGATGATGCTCAGAGTGGATGATAAACTAAAAACAAAGATTCACAAAAGTTTATGTATAAACTGAGAAAATATTACAAGGCGGAAGCAAAGCGTGCCTCAACCCAACAACAAGGATTCCTTATAAAGGAAAAAAGGTTCACTATTTGAACCGGTAAAAGGCGACCTAAACAAACGGTTGCCGGTTACAAACGACAAAACAATATTATTGCAGAAGCCGGGTGCTCATTGGGCCCCATCGACACTTTCACAATAATTACAACAAAACAAACAACTTTAACAAAGTTGTCAAAAAGAAAAAGAAAAAGAAAAAGCTAAAGCTAAAGTTGATTACGACTAAAGCTAAAGCTGATAGGGACATATTGTCCACCCAAAGATTCCTTGCAAACTGCTGAGGGAAATTATTTGGCCTTGCTGGCGACTATTTCAATCATAGAGTCCCAAATATCTTCCATCGTTGGATCTGGTTGAGATTCACCAGGTAGGACATCTTCGTCTTCATCAATTTCTTTGGATCCTTTTGATGATACTGACATATTATCTTCTGGGAAAGAGCAAAAAAACTGATCTTTCATGAAGTCCAGAACCCTGACCTTAATTTGATCATTAGTCTCTTGAGGATATTTCCTCTGAAAATAAGTTTTTACTTCATTCATAGAGAAGTTTTGAGTGTTGGAATTTTTAACACTCTTGACTTTATCAGATGCGATAGAAGTCTTAATTTTATCAACCAAAATTTTAAGGTCGTCTGAACTCATATTAGTCCAAAATTTATAAAAGAAATTTCTTTGGAGGATCGGAACATTAAACCTATCTTTAGAGATAGTGATATTCCATCTCCAAATCCAAGGAATTTGAAATTTACAAAAAAACAGACAAGGACATTGTCCTGTAATAAGTTTACTCGATGCAACCTTTTCAATTAAAGGGCTAGAATTACACCAAGCAGTATACAAATTTTGTATTTCTTCAGGTAATATTTCTAAAGATGGACCAAATTTTTGCCACCAAGAGAAAAACCAATTGGGGATAGATTTTTCCACAATTTCGGGATTAATAGAGAAAAACCAAGAATGCTTGTTCTTGGGATTCTGGTAATAAAACATTTGGGTAAAAGCATTAACATAGTCCCAATAGTTGAAATTAATAGGATTGTTTTGACTATCTATAATAGCCTTTTCATTATTGGGGTTTATTCCCCAGTCTTTGGGAAGTAATATCTTGTTAATGTGACATTTAGAAAAACTTATAAAGTCTTTAGTATTACCATTATGGTGATTATGAGTAATGGTAACTGATCCTGATCCGATCAAAAGCATTTCAAGGTGAGGTCTAGATTTACCAGCCATACCTGGATAACATCTAGTATCCAAATACCTGTCTTTAATAGACCAACCATCACTATTATTTAGTGAAAGATCATCATCATCAATATACATGATGGTTTCTACAATGGGGTTTTCAAAATACTCTTGGGAAGATTCTTCCTGAGTTGCTTGTTTGTAAGATATTATCTTACCTTTAGCAGAAGAAGAAGAAGATGCTTCTTCTTTTTCTTTTTTTACATTAGTAAAACTAGGTCTTCCTTTGTTGTATTGAACAACTGACCAGTCCCCAATTATAGGAACATTACTTGTAGCTTGAACATGGGGCAACATATTATTGCTCCCTTGGTAACCACGACCATATTGGCCACGGCCTCCTCTACCCCTATATGGGGTTGTCATATCCCTGCAAAAATTCACGA
The DNA here is from genome assembly GCF_051527215.1 of Medicago sativa. NCBI lineage: Eukaryota > Viridiplantae > Streptophyta > Magnoliopsida > Fabales > Fabaceae > Medicago > Medicago sativa. Next base: position 28,844,242 of record NC_140755.1, on the reverse strand, counting down.
GTTAAGAAGTCAGCAAGGGAGTTATTTTCTCCTTTAATATATTGAATATCAAATTCAAAGGCAGATAATTGAGCTTGCCAATTAGCAAAGATTTGCTTTGCTACAAGATTTTTAACATCTTTTTCAATAATAGGTTTAGCCGAACTACAATCAATCCTAAGCAAAAACTTTTGATTAAGTAAATCACTCTGAAATTTAGAGATACATTTTATGATAGAAAGCATTTCTTTCTTAACCGTAGAATACTTGGATTGGGTAGGATTCCATTTTCCTGAAGTAAATCTAACTAATACTTCTTTATTAGAAGTAGGGTTAACCTGCTTAAGAATTCCCCCATAACCCAAATTGGAAGCATCAGTTTCAACAATTTTGAAATAATTAGGATTGGCTAGAGAAAGGCAAGGCAAATTTTTGACTTTACTCTTAATCCTACGAACAGCATGAGTATGTTCATCCGTCCAGGGCTTAGGTTTGGATTTTAACCTATTGTACAAAATAGCTGTATCTTTAGATAAATACTCATAGTAGTCAGACACATAATTAAGACTACCTAAAAATCTTTGTAATTGAGTTTTATCCAGAATAATATCTGGAAATTTAGAAGCAAATTCAATACTTCTATCAATAGGAATAATAGTTCCCTTATCAATGGTATGACCCAGAAATCTAACTTTAGTCTGGAATAATTTCATCTTGGGCGCAGAGACAACAAGCCCACTTCTTTTAACAACATCTTTGAAGATTTTTAAATGTTTAATATGTTGATCTATAGTTTTTGAAAAAACTAAAACATCATCAATGTAAACAATAATAAAATCTGAGTATTTTTCAAAAATATCATTCATAATTTTTTGAAATTCTGATGGCGCATTTTTTAATCCAAAAGCCATCACAAGCCATTCAAACTGTCCAAACGGAACAGTAAAAGCAGTTTTATATCTATCAGATTCCTTAATTTGGATCTGCCAATAACCAGATTTCATATCAAATTTTGAAAATATAGCAGCAGTTGCTAATCTATCAAGCAAATCTTTCTTGTTAGGAATAGGATACCTAATCCATTTTAAAACCTTATTAAGAGGTTTATAATTAATAACAAGTCTAGGAACACCACGTTCCTTTTCAGCTGCGTTATCAACATAAAACGCAGTACAACTCCAAGGAGATTTAGATTTTCTAATTAATCCTTTGTCTGGAAGAGATTGAATCTCTTTTCTGCATAAATCTTGATAAGCATCATTCATTTGAGCAGGTCTAGCCTTAGTAGGAATTTGACTTTCATTAAAGTCATCAATATAGGGTAGAGAAACAATATGTTTCTTTCTATCCCAAAAAGCATTAGGAAAATCGTTACAAACTTCATTATTGAATTGAATCTCCAAAGACTTAATCTGTCTTTGTATCTCAACTTTCTTCAGTTGATTATCAATATTACGAAGACTAATTTCTTCTTTAAGAAAACATATTTGTTTTTCTTTTTTGTTAAGAATATCCTTAACTTCATTAAGCATCCTAGTATGAGGATTAGTGATAAATTCAAAAATAATCTCTTGATTATCAATCAAAGTAGTAATTCCCTTTTGATCAATATTTTTAATAGGCATAATATTATGCAAAAAAGGAGTCCCTAATATAACTCTATGAGTTAAGTTTTTTACCAAAATAAAATTAGTTGGTAAACAAATATTTTGGTTGCAAATATAAGCATTAGAAAGTTTATAATTAACTTGAAGCTTATCTCCTCCGGCTTGGGTTAGAGATTGAGTAGTTTTAGAAAAATATTTTGTAGGAATAATTCCTTCCTGAATGCAGTTTAAATCTGCACCACTATCAACCAAAGCTATTTCATTTTTAAGAATATATTCTTTATTAATGACTAAAGTAATTTTTACAAACCATTTTTGCGAAGTAACTCTTTGAAGAGTAGTTAAAAAGGTATTTTCCGATTTTTCTTCAGAAGTAGAAGGTTTAGAATCCTCAATTTTAGGAATGTCCTGAATAATTTCTTCAATCTTTAAAGTTTCTAATTTAGAAACCCGCTGAGATAATATATTATTATCTCTCTTTATTTGAGATATTTCTCCTTTTAAAAGATTAATTTCTCTTCTTAAATCATCAGTAGAAACAGGTGTTTCTTTAATATTAGTTTCACGAAATCTAGATAAGACTTCACTAATTCTATAAGGTGTCTCAATAATTTGAGGACCTTTATTTTTATTAGAACCATCTTTAATAAGAAATTCTAACATTTTTCTTTTCAGATTATTGTCTGAAATACTATCAATAGCTTTTAAAGCTTCATCATGTTCTGCGGTTAGAACATTTAAACCATTCATTTCGACTATTTGTTTCCAATAGTCTATTTCTTCATTACAAAGACAATCAGAGTCAGAGCTGTCCTTAGACTCATTACTACTAGAAGAATCATCAATTTGATCTATAACATCATTATTATCTTCTGATTCATTATCAGAATATTTAAATAAAACTTTCTCAAGTTGAGAACGAAGATTATCGTCTTCTATGTCATTAAGCTGTTTTTTTGTCCAGCATTGAGTGGCATAATGACCAGCTTTACCACATTTATGGCAAGTAATATTTTTAGAAAACTTATCAGCTTTCCTTTTGTTTTTAGCACTAGGAAAATTTTCCCTAGATTTTCTTTTAGAGAAATTTTCTCTATGTTTCTTCTTATTAGAAGACTTATGATGTTTCTTTCTCTTAGTTTGAGAAGTATCATTAGAAGAACTGATTTTCTTCTTATTTTTTCTTTCTACTGTAGGTTTGCCTAAGTCGAAAGCAAATTGTTCACAGAATTCTCCTAATTGATGTCTTTCTGTTAACTTCTGCTTTTTAAGCTGATTCTTTAATTTTATGTCATTACATAAAGAAAGGCCTTCTTGAATACAAGTATTCGTAATTTGACCATAAGTTAATTCCGGGTAATTAATATTTATCCCATCATTTTTATTTCTCAAAGATTGCCTAATTTTTTCGGCAAAAAGGTGAGGTAAGCCGTCAACAAATTTAGCTTTCCAATGACTACTATTAGGGTCTTCTATCATGAAAAGCCTTGATAAAAAGGTATCTTTGTACCATCTAAAATGTGTTAAAGAAGGACAACGTAAATTTTGTAAAAGAGTACAAATACGCTCTCCAACAGGTATTCTGGTACCTACAAAATTATTTATGATAGAAAGACTTAGGGTATAAACAGCGTCTTCTTCATTTGTTTTGGTCACAGATCCTGTGGCTTCATCTTTAACGGTTTTTTTATGAGAAAGAATATCTTCTCTTTGAACCGCAGTGAGATAACTATCCCACCAACCTCTAAGTTGGCCAACAAAACCAACAGTAATAAAACTAGCAATGTTTCTATCGGAATTGCCTTGCTGTTTACAAATAGTGGAATACATAAGCATTTTCTGAATTAACGTGACAATTTGTCTCTCATTTAGACCGTCAATATTCCATTCATAAATGGATCTACCCGAGTACGAGTTTTGAACAATATCCTCATTTTCTTCAAAAAGTAAATCTTGAGGAGAAGGTCTATCGTAATAAATTTTATCAACTCCGCGTTTAGTATAAACGGTATTAATATCAGCCTTATCATTAAGACTAAAATCATTAAACATAGTAGCCAAATCATCAACATTTTCAAAATCCTTATTAGAATTTTCAGATTCATTATCTGAATCTTCATATTTAGAAATAACATTAAGATTTAATTTCTTAAGTTTTTCTTGCAAAGTATTCATGAACTCATTGGAATTATCATCAATTTTGAAATTCTCAATTTTAGCGGGAGGCTGAATTAAAGGAGTCTCACTCATTTGTTCATAAAAACCTTTTGAACTGGAAGGAATATCCTTTTTTTCAAAATTATCCATTATAATCTTTTGATTGGCAATATTCTTTTCAACCAAAAATTTTAAAAACGCTATATCTTTATCTAAAGACAAAAGTTGATCTCCTATTCGAGTCAAATAAGCATTGGAAAAATTTTGCGCTTTGATTATAGAGCTTAACTCATTAAGGCTATTTAAGGTATTACCTACTTTAGATCCTAGGTTTGTGTGCGAATACGCAACAGCTTCAACATCAGTTCCCAAAGTCAAACTTTTTTCAGGAGGAAAAGGAGATTGAATAGGCTCATTTTGCCCAATAATATACCAAGACCTAGATTTTAAAGTCAAAATTTCTTTTTCATTTTGATCAAGAAAATAGGTTATAAACCATTCCACAAATCTAATGAACTCTTGAGTTATACTCAGATGTTTATAATAATCTTCCTTAATTTTCTTTCTTTCCCAATCTGGGAATTCTTTAAAAAACCATTTTCTAAAATCAGAATATTTTTCCATCATGAATTCATCATTGATGAATTTTCTCCACAAACTATTGGGCGTAAGATCCATTACATATCTGATTCAGTTGGGGAGGTTTTACCTTCCTTTTGACTAGTATTAGTCTCATAAATTCCATAAGGAATTTTGTTGTCACTCATAATTACGTTTTCAACAGTTTCAGATTCATCTTTAGTTCTAGATGTGGAAGCTTCTGAAAAAGATTTCCTAGAAATATTACTAGGAACAGAATAAAAATTGTTGGAAGAATATCTAGAAGATATACTTCTGGGAATTTTCAAATTCTCTGAGGATTAAATCGAATTTCAACATCTCCATCAGTAGTTTGAACAATTTGTTCAATATTTCTATTCATGATAGGTTCCGGATTAACGATATGAGGAAGATTCCAATTATCGGGGAAATCTAATTCGTCCCATCTTATAAGTCTATTGGTAGCTACCTTAGAGGTCAATAAATTAGTATTAACCAAAGTAGTGGTTCCAGGATGACTTATTTGTCTAGCCTTAGGATTAAGGGTATTTAACACCTTAAAATATATCCTATAACAAACAGTCATAATCTGACTTCCAGCTTTAAAATCATAACCATTAGTATGAATATTCATTTGTAAAGCTTCGAATAAATGTTTATCAGACAAAGATAAACTTAAATTAGGTGCTATATCAAAATAGACTGGTCCATGACATAAACTGGACTCAATAACAGCAGCTAAAGATTCTTTAAAATTATTGCATCTGCCATCTCTAACGTATGCCATTATACTGGTATTTAAGCCAAGCAGAGTTAAAGGTCTAATAGCAATTTGTATTAACCCAACATGTATATATTTATACTCTTTAAAGGATTCTAAATCCTTTTTACATAACATAAATATATCTTGAGAATCTTTTGAGATTCTAACATTTTGTTCAATGGTCTTAACAGCCATTCTAGACTTAAAGTCAAACATCCCAAAATTATAAATTTCTTTTTTAGGAACAGAGGGTATTACCCATTTGTTTAAGTTTTCCAAATTGTTTGGGAATTCGACCAATTCTTGATTGGTGGTAAGATCATTTTGATCTGGTTCTTCCATGAAGAAAACAAAGGGCGAACAGTGTTATGACATAGTTAAATAACAAAGTAAAGCAAAGTATCCTAACTTTCTCATGATCATAATACCAGATAGTTTGAACTTAAAAAACTTTTATAAAAGTCTCTAAACCTATCAACCCGCAGGGATAGAAGAGCAAAGCTCTCAACGAGACATCGAACGCAGTAATCTGACAAAAATTCTCATCAAAACAGACATCACATATCTCTAACTCCCTCCCCGGGAAAAAACGAGATTTTTGTCTGAAACAAGAATCACCAGATCCGTCCCAAAATTCTTTTATGTTTAAAATAAAAGTTATTATGATCATGACAATGTTTTAATACTTATAAATACTAAGTTAAAAACTAAGTCATAACAACAGTTTAGCCTCTAATTGTCATTCAATTAGAGTTAGGTAGAAGAGGTACCTGGATCCAAAACGGAAAGGCGATGATACCAAAAAGTTACAGGTAGATGATGCTCAGAGTGGATGATAAACTAAAAACAAAGATTCACAAAAGTTTATGTATAAACTGAGAAAATATTACAAGGCGGAAGCAAAGCGTGCCTCAACCCAACAACAAGGATTCCTTATAAAGGAAAAAAGGTTCACTATTTGAACCGGTAAAAGGCGACCTAAACAAACGGTTGCCGGTTACAAACGACAAAACAATATTATTGCAGAAGCCGGGTGCTCATTGGGCCCCATCGACACTTTCACAATAATTACAACAAAACAAACAACTTTAACAAAGTTGTCAAAAAGAAAAAGAAAAAGAAAAAGCTAAAGCTAAAGTTGATTACGACTAAAGCTAAAGCTGATAGGGACATATTGTCCACCCAAAGATTCCTTGCAAACTGCTGAGGGAAATTATTTGGCCTTGCTGGCGACTATTTCAATCATAGAGTCCCAAATATCTTCCATCGTTGGATCTGGTTGAGATTCACCAGGTAGGACATCTTCGTCTTCATCAATTTCTTTGGATCCTTTTGATGATACTGACATATTATCTTCTGGGAAAGAGCAAAAAAACTGATCTTTCATGAAGTCCAGAACCCTGACCTTAATTTGATCATTAGTCTCTTGAGGATATTTCCTCTGAAAATAAGTTTTTACTTCATTCATAGAGAAGTTTTGAGTGTTGGAATTTTTAACACTCTTGACTTTATCAGATGCGATAGAAGTCTTAATTTTATCAACCAAAATTTTAAGGTCGTCTGAACTCATATTAGTCCAAAATTTATAAAAGAAATTTCTTTGGAGGATCGGAACATTAAACCTATCTTTAGAGATAGTGATATTCCATCTCCAAATCCAAGGAATTTGAAATTTACAAAAAAACAGACAAGGACATTGTCCTGTAATAAGTTTATTCGATGCAACCTTTTCAATTAAAGGGCTAGAATTACACCAAGCAGTATACAAATTTTGTATTTCTTCAGGTAATATTTCTAAAGATGGACCAAATTTTTGCCACCAAGAGAAAAACCAATTGGGGATAGATTTTTCCACAATTTCGGGATTAATAGAGAAAAACCAAGAATGCTTGTTCTTGGGATTCTGGTAATAAAACATTTGGGTAAAAGCATTAACATAGTCCCAATAGTTGAAATTAATAGGATTGTTTTGACTATCTATAATAGCCTTTTCATTATTGGGGTTTATTCCCCAGTCTTTGGGAAGTAATATCTTGTTAATGTGACATTTAGAAAAACTTATAAAGTCTTTAGTATTACCATTATGGTGATTATGAGTAATGGTAACTGATCCTGATCCGATCAAAAGCATTTCAAGGTGAGGTCTAGATTTACCAGCCATACCTGGATAACATCTAGTATCCAAATACCTGTCTTTAATAGACCAACCATCACTATTATTTAGTGAAAGATCATCATCATCAATATACATGATGGTTTCTACAATGGGGTTTTCAAAATACTCTTGGGAAGATTCTTCCTGAGTTGCTTGTTTGTAAGATATTATCTTACCTTTAGCAGAAGAAGAAGAAGATGCTTCTTCTTTTTCTTTTTTTACATTAGTAAAACTAGGTCTTCCTTTGTTGTATTGAACAACTGACCAGTCCCCAATTATAGGAACATTACTTGTAGCTTGAACATGGGGCAACATATTATTGCTCCCTTGGTAACCACGACCATATTGGCCACGGCCTCCTCTACCCCTATATGGGGTTGTCATATCCCTGCAAAAATTCACGAGTTAAGAAGTCAGCAAGGGAGTTATTTTCTCCTTTAATATATTGAATATCAAATTCAAAGGCAGATAATTGAGCTTGCCAATTAGCAAAGATTTGCTTTGCTACAAGATTTTTAACATCTTTTTCAATAATAGGTTTAGCCGAACTACAATCAATCCTAAGCAAAAACTTTTGATTAAGTAAATCACTCTGAAATTTAGAGATACATTTTATGATAGAAAGCATTTCTTTCTTAACCGTAGAATACTTGGATTGGGTAGGATTCCATTTTCCTGAAGTAAATCTAACTAATACTTCTTTATTAGAAGTAGGGTTAACCTGCTTAAGAATTCCCCCATAACCCAAATTGGAAGCATCAGTTTCAACAATTTTGAAATAATTAGGATTGGCTAGAGAAAGGCAAGGCAAATTTTTGACTTTACTCTTAATCCTACGAACAGCATGAGTATGTTCATCCGTCCAGGGCTTAGGTTTGGATTTTAACCTATTGTACAAAATAGCTGTATCTTTAGATAAATACTCATAGTAGTCAGACACATAATTAAGACTACCTAAAAATCTTTGTAATTGAGTTTTATCCAGAATAATATCTGGAAATTTAGAAGCAAATTCAATACTTCTATCAATAGGAATAATAGTTCCCTTATCAATGGTATGACCCAGAAATCTAACTTTAGTCTGGAATAATTTCATCTTGGGCGCAGAGACAACAAGCCCACTTCTTTTAACAACATCTTTGAAGATTTTTAAATGTTTAATATGTTGATCTATAGTTTTTGAAAAAACTAAAACATCATCAATGTAAACAATAATAAAATCTGAGTATTTTTCAAAAATATCATTCATAATTTTTTGAAATTCTGATGGCGCATTTTTTAATCCAAAAGCCATCACAAGCCATTCAAACTGTCCAAACGGAACAGTAAAAGCAGTTTTATATCTATCAGATTCCTTAATTTGGATCTGCCAATAACCAGATTTCATATCAAATTTTGAAAATATAGCAGCAGTTGCTAATCTATCAAGCAAATCTTTCTTGTTAGGAATAGGATACCTAATCCATTTTAAAACCTTATTAAGAGGTTTATAATTAATAACAAGTCTAGGAACACCACGTTCCTTTTCAGCTGCGTTATCAACATAAAACGCAGTACAACTCCAAGGAGATTTAGATTTTCTAATTAATCCTTTGTCTGGAAGAGATTGAATCTCTTTTCTGCATAAATCTTGATAAGCATCATTCATTTGAGCAGGTCTAGCCTTAGTAGGAATTTGACTTTCATTAAAGTCATCAATATAGGGTAGAGAAACAATATGTTTCTTTCTATCCCAAAAAGCATTAGGAAAATCGTTACAAACTTCATTATTGAATTGAATCTCCAAAGACTTAATCTGTCTTTGTATCTCAACTTTCTTCAGTTGATTATCAATATTACGAAGACTAATTTCTTCTTTAAGAAAACATATTTGTTTTTCTTTTTTGTTAAGAATATCCTTAACTTCATTAAGCATCCTAGTATGAGGATTAGTGATAAATTCAAAAATAATCTCTTGATTATCAATCAAAGTAGTAATTCCCTTTTGATCAATATTTTTAATAGGCATAATATTATGCAAAAAAGGAGTCCCTAATATAACTCTATGAGTTAAGTTTTTTACCAAAATAAAATTAGTTGGTAAACAAATATTTTGGTTGCAAATATAAGCATTAGAAAGTTTATAATTAACTTGAAGCTTATCTCCTCCGGCTTGGGTTAGAGATTGAGTAGTTTTAGAAAAATATTTTGTAGGAATAATTCCTTCCTGAATGCAGTTTAAATCTGCACCACTATCAACCAAAGCTATTTCATTTTTAAGAATATATTCTTTATTAATGACTAAAGTAATTTTTACAAACCATTTTTGCGAAGTAACTCTTTGAAGAGTAGTTAAAAAGGTATTTTCCGATTTTTCTTCAGAAGTAGAAGGTTTAGAATCCTCAATTTTAGGAATGTCCTGAATAATTTCTTCAATCTTTAAAGTTTCTAATTTAGAAACCCGCTGAGATAATATATTATTATCTCTCTTTATTTGAGATATTTCTCCTTTTAAAAGATTAATTTCTCTTCTTAAATCATCAGTAGAAACAGGTGTTTCTTTAATATTAGTTTCACGAAATCTAGATAAGACTTCACTAATTCTATAAGGTGTCTCAATAATTTGAGGACCTTTATTTTTATTAGAACCATCTTTAATAAGAAATTCTAACATTTTTCTTTTCAGATTATTGTCTGAAATACTATCAATAGCTTTTAAAGCTTCATCATGTTCTGCGGTTAGAACATTTAAACCATTCATTTCGACTATTTGTTTCCAATAGTCTATTTCTTCATTACAAAGACAATCAGAGTCAGAGCTGTCCTTAGACTCATTACTACTAGAAGAATCATCAATTTGATCTATAACATCATTATTATCTTCTGATTCATTATCAGAATATTTAAATAAAACTTTCTCAAGTTGAGAACGAAGATTATCGTCTTCTATGTCATTAAGCTGTTTTTTTGTCCAGCATTGAGTGGCATAATGACCAGCTTTACCACATTTATGGCAAGTAATATTTTTAGAAAACTTATCAGCTTTCCTTTTGTTTTTAGCACTAGGAAAATTTTCCCTAGATTTTCTTTTAGAGAAATTTTCTCTATGTTTCTTCTTATTAGAAGACTTATGATGTTTCTTTCTCTTAGTTTGAGAAGTATCATTAGAAGAACTGATTTTCTTCTTATTTTTTCTTTCTACTGTAGGTTTGCCTAAGTCGAAAGCAAATTGTTCACAGAATTCTCCTAATTGATGTCTTTCTGTTAACTTCTGCTTTTTAAGCTGATTCTTTAATTTTATGTCATTACATAAAGAAAGGCCTTCTTGAATACAAGTATTCGTAATTTGACCATAAGTTAATTCCGGGTAATTAATATTTATCCCATCATTTTTATTTCTCAAAGATTGCCTAATTTTTTCGGCAAAAAGGTGAGGTAAGCCGTCAACAAATTTAGCTTTCCAATGACTACTATTAGGGTCTTCTATCATGAAAAGCCTTGATAAAAAGGTATCTTTGTACCATCTAAAATGTGTTAAAGAAGGACAACGTAAATTTTGTAAAAGAGTACAAATACGCTCTCCAACAGGTATTCTGGTACCTACAAAATTATTTATGATAGAAAGACTTAGGGTATAAACAGCGTCTTCTTCATTTGTTTTGGTCACAGATCCTGTGGCTTCATCTTTAACGGTTTTTTTATGAGAAAGAATATCTTCTCTTTGAACCGCAGTGAGATAACTATCCCACCAACCTCTAAGTTGGCCAACAAAACCAACAGTAATAAAACTAGCAATGTTTCTATCGGAATTGCCTTGCTGTTTACAAATAGTGGAATACATAAGCATTTTCTGAATTAACGTGACAATTTGTCTCTCATTTAGACCGTCAATATTCCATTCATAAATGGATCTACCCGAGTACGAGTTTTGAACAATATCCTCATTTTCTTCAAAAAGTAAATCTTGAGGAGAAGGTCTATCGTAATAAATTTTATCAACTCCGCGTTTAGTATAAACGGTATTAATATCAGCCTTATCATTAAGACTAAAATCATTAAACATAGTAGCCAAATCATCAACATTTTCAAAATCCTTATTAGAATTTTCAGATTCATTATCTGAATCTTCATATTTAGAAATAACATTAAGATTTAATTTCTTAAGTTTTTCTTGCAAAGTATTCATGAACTCATTGGAATTATCATCAATTTTGAAATTCTCAATTTTAGCGGGAGGCTGAATTAAAGGAGTCTCACTCATTTGTTCATAAAAACCTTTTGAACTGGAAGGAATATCCTTTTTTTCAAAATTATCCATTATAATCTTTTGATTGGCAATATTCTTTTCAACCAAAAATTTTAAAAACGCTATATCTTTATCTAAAGACAAAAGTTGATCTCCTATTCGAGTCAAATAAGCATTGGAAAAATTTTGCGCTTTGATTATAGAGCTTAACTCATTAAGGCTATTTAAGGTATTACCTACTTTAGATCCTAGGTTTGTGTGCGAATACGCAACAGCTTCAACATCAGTTCCCAAAGTCAAACTTTTTTCAGGAGGAAAAGGAGATTGAATAGGCTCATTTTGCCCAATAATATACCAAGACCTAGATTTTAAAGTCAAAATTTCTTTTTCATTTTGATCAAGAAAATAGGTTATAAACCATTCCACAAATCTAATGAACTCTTGAGTTATACTCAGATGTTTATAATAATCTTCCTTAATTTTCTTTCTTTCCCAATCTGGGAATTCTTTAAAAAACCATTTTCTAAAATCAGAATATTTTTCCATCATGAATTCATCATAGATGAATTTTCTCCACAAACTATTGGGCGTAAGATCCATTACATATCTGATTCAGTTGGGGAGGTTTTACCTTCCTTTTGACTAGTATTAGTCTCATAAATTCCATAAGGAATTTTGTTGTCACTCATAATTACGTTTTCAACAGTTTCAGATTCATCTTTAGTTCTAGATGTGGAAGCTTCTGAAAAAGATTTCCTAGAAATATTACTAGGAACAGAATAAAAATTGTTGGAAGAATATCTAGAAGATATACTTCTGGGAATTTTGCAAATTCTCTGAGGATTAAATCGAATTTCAACATCTCCATCAGTAGTTTGAACAATTTGTTCAATATTTCTATTCATGATAGGTTCCGGATTAACGATATGAGGAAGATTCCAATTATCGGGGAAATCTAATTCGTCCCATCTTATAAGTCTATTGGTAGCTACCTTAGAGGTCAATAAATTAGTATTAACCAAAGTAGTGGTTCCAGGATGACTTATTTGTCTAGCCTTAGGATTAAGGGTATTTAACACCTTAAAATATATCCTATAACAAACAGTCATAATCTGACTTCCAGCTTTAAAATCATAACCATTAGTATGAATATTCATTTGTAAAGCTTCGAATAAATGTTTATCAGACAAAGATAAACTTAAATTAGGTGCTATATCAAAATAGACTGGTCCATGACATAAACTGGACTCAATAACAGCAGCTAAAGATTCTTTAAAATTATTGCATCTGCCATCTCTAACGTATGCCATTATACTGGTATTTAAGCCAAGCAGAGTTAAAGGTCTAATAGCAATTTGTATTAACCCAACATGTATATATTTATACTCTTTAAAGGATTCTAAATCCTTTTTACATAACATAAATATATCTTGAGAATCTTTTGAGATTCTAACATTTTGTTCAATGGTCTTAACAGCCATTCTAGACTTAAAGTCAAACATCCCAAAATTATAAATTTCTTTTTTAGGAACAGAGGGTATTACCCATTTGTTTAAGTTTTCCAAATTGTTTGGGAATTCGACCAATTCTTGATTGGTGGTAAGATCATATATATATATATATATATATATATATATATATATATATATATATATATTCATATCGAGTTTGTTACACTTTTTTAATATTTAAATTTATTCTTATCTATTTGTTACATGTGTTTTTTGTATTGAAAATTGAGGGCATTTTCGAAAAGAAAAAATCAACCAAAAGAGTTGAAAGAGGTTTGTTTTCTTTATATATATATAGTATAGATAATCTCAATTAAATTAATTAAATTAAATTTTTTTTTTGAAGAGGCTAAAAAATTAAATTAAAATTATTAAATTAAATTAAATGTATTAGTTAAAAATGTTTATAAATATAATTTATAACATAACATAACATGTGTACTTTTTTGTCAAAAAAAAACATAACATGTGTACTTTTATGTCATTTTATATTTATCAGTCACTTCAAAAGTTAATTTTATCAAACACTTTAATTTCAATTAGTTAGTTTTTCAGCTGTCCCCGTGAACATAGCACAGTTGGCAAAAACATGCATTGTTATATGCAGGGGCCGGGGTTTGAACCTCGGACACCCCACTTCTTCACCTTAAAAAAGGTTAATTTTATCTACTAAGCTATTTGACTAAAAAAAAAAATAGTTTTTTAGCTATAAGTTTTCAGCTATCGACTACCTTACAACTTAATTTTACAAAAGACACCCTTAGAAGAAACACGTAACATGTATCAGTAACCGACAACCAATTCAAAAGCGTACTCTACACTCATATTTTCCCACCAATTCAAAAACCCCAACGCACCATTTGAACTTTCATCACATCCCTGATTTTTCTCTCCTTAAAACCCCAAATTACCCTTAACCCTTCCTTTTCTCTCCCCAAAATACCCTCCACCAGATTACTCCTCTTCCCAAACTACCCTTCCCAAAATATCTTCTCATCAAAGCTTCCCCAAATTCGTTTCAAAATTCACCCGCGTAGTTTCCAAATCCAAACCCCCCCAAAATTTTCAAATTCACCCGCTCCTATTTTCACTCCAAAAATATCTATTTAAACCCCTTCACTCTTCTTCATTCTCCATCACCAAACAAACCCTAAAATCTCCTCCTCCTACTTCTCAAATAATCACTTTTTCATAATCACTTTCTCTCAATTTCAATTCCCCAAACATGCCTGCTTTTCCAGAAGAACCACTTCTCGCACCAAACCCAGACCGATTCTGCATGTTCCCAATCCAATACCCCAAAATCTGGGAAATGTACAAAAAAGCCGAAGCCTCATTCTGGACCGCCGAAGAAGTCGATCTTTCCTCCGATCTCAAGCACTGGAACAACCTCACAGACGGCGAACGCCACTTCATCTCACACGTCCTCGCCTTCTTTGCCGCCTCTGACGGCATTGTCCTCGAAAATCTCGCTGGAAGATTCATGAAAGAAGTTCAAATCTCCGAAGCACGTGCCTTTTATGGTTTCCAGATTGCAATTGAAAACATCCACTCTGAGATGTATTCTCTTCTCCTTGAGACATATATAAGCGATTCTTCTGAAAAGAATCGCTTATTTCACGCAATTGAAACAATTCCATGTATCGCAAAAAAGGCTGATTGGGCGATGAAATGGATTGATTCAAGCGATTCTTTTGCAGAAAGAATCGTTGCATTTGCTTGTGTAGAAGGAATTTTCTTCTCAGGAAGCTTCTGCGCGATTTTCTGGTTGAAAAAACGCGGTTTAATGCCGGGATTAACCTTCTCAAACGAGCTTATTTCACGCGACGAAGGTCTACATTGTGATTTTGCTTGCTTGTTATACTCGCTTCTACGCAAGAAACTAACTTCAGAGCGTGTGAAGGAAATTGTATGCAATGCAGTTGAAATTGAAAGGGAATTTGTCTGCGACGCGCTTCCTTGCGCGTTGGTTGGGATGAATGGTGGATTGATGAGTACTTATATTGAGTTTGTTGCTGATAGATTATTGGGTGAGCTTGGTTGTGAAAAGGTTTATAACGTTCAGAATCCGTTTGATTGGATGGAATTGATTTCGCTTCAAGGGAAGACGAATTTCTTTGAGAAGCGCGTTGGGGAGTATCAGAAAGCTTCTGTTATGAATAGCTTGAATGGGAATGGTGCTGCTGATTTTTGCTTTAGTTTGGATGAAGATTTTTAGATCAAGAAAGAAATTAGGGTTATCATCATGATCATCTAGTATATTTTTATTATATTTTTAAATTTCAAAATCTTGTTTAATTAATAATTTAGGGTTATGTTTATGTGATTCTGAAACCATTTTATAATGGTTGAGTTCTTATGCATTCTTAGGTTTATTCTTTTATGATTATGGTCCATGTATAAATGCAGTTTCAAATTTTAATGAAGTTTCGTTCTTTGGTTAAATTAATTGATGTTTATTTTTGTTTTCTTGTGTGATTTAATTTTCTTTATTATTTTTATTTTAAATTAAAATGGAATTTGACTGAATTTGTTCTTGATTATTAGTTAATTTGATTGTGAATTAAACTGATTAAATTCAATTTCTTTTATGAAAAGAGCTCTGTATATTTAATTATTTCTTTCAAATAAAAAGATCCAATATTTAATTTTTGAAAAGGGTATAAAAGGTTATAAAAAAATGATATAGATAAGATTCGTTAAGCTTTGTTTGGCAGTGTGAAGAGTGTTCTTTTTTTGAATTGTTAATGGCTTCTGAAACTCAAAGCAGTGGAATGTTAACTAGGGAGCAGCTTTTTCATCTTTTTGAGCGATTCAGTGTTCTTACTTCACAATCTGGTACCCTAATTTTGATTCAGTTTCTTTATCTGTTTTGAATCATTTATTTTTTTGAAACCCTTTTTGAATTTGTTGCAATATGGTTGTGTGTGTTTGGTATTTGAAGATGTGAAGAAAAGGATTGTTGATGCTGTTCTGGATAAGCAGGTAAATTTCTTCTGGGTATTTTGTCTTTTGTTGTTCTTCATTTTTTCTGTGTTCTTCTTCAATGTTAGGTAAAATTTCTATTTGAGTTAGCATATATTCCAGTTTCCAGAAAGATTCTTCATTTTTGTTTATGGGAGGTGATAAAAATATGCACTTTTGAGTAACTAGAACACTCTGTGTGTTTCCAGATCTGAGTCTGTATTTGAAAATAATTGGCAATAGTCATAAACCAAACAGGGCAATGGTGTTAAGTGCTTGTTTACTCAAAAACATTTTAAGTTTTTAATTGGTAATGGTAATAAACCAAACAGGGCATAGTGTTAAGTGGTTGTTTTTGGCTAAAATGTGTTTTTTTTAATTGCTAATGAGATGGAAGACTCTTATGTAGTGAATAATTGTGATAGAGAGAAAATAGAAGTATAAATAAAGAGAAAAGTGTTGAATCTGAATCTATATTTTATCATGTTTATTAGTTGAAGTGAAAATGAAAATACGAAACATGGAAAAGAATAGTTTTGGCTAGCATCTTTGTGTTTTGGTTGGCCGTAGTTTTACGGATAGACTATCTGAATGCTTTTCTTGACAAGTCTATTTGAATTTAAGGTATCAGATAAATGTGCAAGTCGGTTTCACATTATACTTATGTTATGAAAGTCAATTTGTAATGTGTGGTGTTGACATTTCTCTGGAAGTACTGATGAGCAGGAAGCTGTTGCTGTGACCACTGCAATACAGGAAGAAATATTTTTGGAGATGGGTGTTGGTATGTTTTTTGTATTGAAATATATAAGTTATTGGTTGTACTTTGGGTTTGGAGTATTGGTGCTTTATTTTTCATATAATTTATCTGTGTGGAATCATGATAAACTAATTGTTTAATTTCAACATAGCTGCCTGCTATGCTTGTCTCACAATGCATTCTTTCCTGAAAGTTCATCTCTACAGTGTGTGTGTGTGTGTGTAGATAGGATATTTCTTTTTTAGCAGTTGAAGAGATGCACAAATGATAAAATTTTGAACTAGTCATTGATGGATTATGATGTAGTATTAGGTTTTTGAGGCCACGGGCTGAGTTATAGCAGCCTCTTAAAGGCGTACAAACCTCCCTTTTTGTTGTATCTACATCGACTGAAAGTTCAAACCCTGTATGAGGTTTTATTTTCTCAACTGAATCTTTGGTTTTCCATGTATTCTTTGCTTCAAAAAAATTTTCTATCCCCCCCCAATATTTCTGTCATTTCGAAGCTTGAGCTTGTTGTATTGGGGTACTCTGCATTAGTGTAGAAGCTCAAATTTATTTATGTGAAGCTTTATTGTAGTTCAAGTATTAGTTTATTTTCTTACATGAATTTTAGTTTTGGGGATTTTTGGTTCTGCACAAATTACCCTTGACAACACTTGAAATAAAGGGTGGTTTCAGTTATCTACAGTTTAGTTCTGAACCTGTGAGTTTCAGTGGATTTAAATGGTGTTTTTATCAAAAGTTATTGTATTGAGATGAGCTGCGCTGGCTTGAGTTTTGGAAACAGAATTTGATTTTGAATAAGTAAAGCATTTAAAGATAAAAATGATGAAAAACAAGCGAAGTGCAAAAGATCCAGTCACTAATTATGTGATTTATGGTTTTCTGATTTTTCTTTGTCAGTTATAATTTCCTATTTACCATCAAACACCATCAGGTTAGAAGTTCGGTAACAGATGAGTTAGAATTCCTTGCTCCTGTTATTAGGATGTCGGGACATCAAATTTCATTAAGTTCCATGTTGCAGTGATTGCAACAGATGCAGTTTATAAAAAATTGAAATACCGGATTATGTACTACTACTGGTATAAGGTTATAGAACATATATCAAGAGAGTACAGTTAATTGAATTCTTTCACTGGAAAGATAAGGGATAAACTTCCCTAGATCTGTTTCAATTCCCTCAAGTTCCCTCCCAGTTTACTTTTATTGACTTGTTTCCTTCATCTATGTAACTAACACCTAACTATCACCAACAACCTCCCAGCTATGGGTTATGGGAGCGACTAACACTTCGGCCCCGTTTCCATTAGTGGAGCTCTACCTATTTTGATACACAGATTGTTATATGCAGAATCTATGTTATCTTCTATTTAATATGTCTATTTATATTTATTTTTCTATTATTTGTTTATACAACAGACCCAGGATTTGGTATTTCATGTCTGGGAAAAATCAGTACTGTATATGAGAATGACCAAGATTTGGTGATTCAATTCTATAAATTCCTTGCCCAGTAAGTTCTCTATCTTTTTGTGTAGCATTAACTCATTTTTATCCTGTTTACATTTTGTCTTCATTTCTTTGAGCAATTCATGAAAGTACATACCATGCCAATATATTTTCTAGCTGAGTGGAAAAATGAAAGGTACTTACTCACAAAGGTTTTTGTTTGGAAGAAGTTAAATAAAAAACGCAGGGAATCATCTCCCTAGTCCCTAAGCAAATATGACTAAAGTTATGTTGAGTGGAAGTGGGGAAGAGAGTTTTAGAATAAATTTATGCACTAATTTATGTCTTTTTTAAACATACAGTGGGAGTTTCTTATGCTTAGGTTACATATCAGGACAGCACTTTCATTATTTGACACCACAGATTCCTCATATTGGTTGGAATAAGTTTAATGTTTTTTTTTTTCTTCATGTTTGAGGGCTTTCGAAGATGGTCGTGTGCAGTTATGCTTATCTTTTATTTATGGGTTAATTATGTTTCTAGTCCCTATAAAATAGCGACCTTGTAAGTTTAGTCCCTACTTAATTTTAATAGCATTTTTAGTCCCTATAAAAAAAAAATTACTTATAATTTTAGTCCCTGCTAAAACAAAGTTTGATTAATTATCCTTAAACTCTTAAATTTTTGAACGATTTTTTTGAGACAAGATTAGAACACTATGAAAGGTTCGTTTACTAAAATTTAGAATTTTCTGACATGAAATGAATTAAATATGAATTTTTTAAAACGACAAAAGTTAAAGATAAAAAGTAATAAAATCTGGATGTAGAAATCAAATTTTGCAATAATTTTTTGCGGACGAACTTTTAGTAATGTTCTAAACATGTCTGCAAAAAATTGTTCAAAAATTTAAGAGTTTAAGCATAAATTAAACAAATTTGAATTGAGTAGGGACTAATACTCAGTGCAGAAAAACAAAATTAGGGACTAAAAATGCTATTAAAATTAAGTAGGGACTAAACTTACAAGGTCGCTATTTTATAGGGACTAGAAACATAATTAACCCTTTATTTATTTTAGTATTCTGGATCAGTCTGTGTTCTAAACAACTAATCTGGAGTTTTTTTTTCCAAAAAAAAAAAAAAAAATCAATCTAAAGAGAAAGCGCCTAAACTTTTCGAAGTTATCTATATTCTCTTCAGTCATTCTATACTTTTTCTCTTATCTCTACACAAAAAAGGATTAGCAAACAGTTTTTTATGCAAAAAGGGCCTTATACTAAGAATTGTGAAATGTCAGAGAAGAGATGGCCTGCGATGAAGCAGAGCTTGGAGAAGAAGAATTTGCAGAAAAAATGCGCCATCAACAAAACTTACAGGAACATGTAAGACTTTCAACTTTATGTTGAACTTTTCTGACTTACATGTGTACACTTAGATAGAGATGCTGCAGCAAAATTGTCACTAATAACGAGAGAGTAATCTTGACAGCAACTAGAGATGCTGAAGCACATGCGCAACTTTAACTTGGATGATCAATCTGCCATCCTTGAGAAGGTGAACACTAGTCTTCAAATTACAAGCACTGTTTTTATTGAATTATATGGATTATCCAACGGAGTAAATCTTCATAGTCAATTAACGCAGAAATCTGTCTTTTGGTTGCTGTCATTTTATATCATATTATTGCATGGTATTTGATTTTGGTCCATAAATATCAAATGCATCTGATGGTTTACAAATTACAAGTATTTCTGTGAATGGGTCTTAAAATATTATTTAAATAAATGTAAGAGCGATTGGTGATGGGACAAGTAGTTATAAATAGTCTACTAGGATTTGTTCATTTGGGCTTTCATAGTTCAGTTAGGGTCTGTTTGGATTGATTTATTTAGCTTATCTAGTGCCGTAAGAACTTGTGGGACTCTTTGGGAGAACTTATGCAATAGCTTACATCCTATGCATATTCTTCACTTCAAACTTAAAAGCTTGAAGCCAAAGCTGAGATTATGGAACAAAAGGGTGGTGGGGGATTTTCATCAGAGGGTGCACCTGGCCCAACAACAACTTGCTGAAGCTCAACTGGCAATTGACCAATTGGGATTTAGTGAGAGATCTTTGGAGGAGTTAGCCTGTTTAACCAGTTACAGTCAGGCCCTGACTTTACTGAATAGTTTCTGGAAGGATAAAAACAAAAACACTAGATTCCTTGAGGGGGATAGAAACACTGCCTTTTTTTCATAGAAATGCTAAAGTTAGAGAAGCCAAAAACTTTATCAGCCTTCTGAAGCATGGGGAGGAAACTTACACCAGTACCACTGACATTGAAGCACATGTTCTCAGCTATTTCACCAACATTTTTGCTGCCCCTGTCCAGTATGAGGAAAATGACCTCCCTAATAGATACATTCCACAGATTGTAACTGCTACAGAGAATGACACACTCATTGCTGTGCCTCAGTATGAAGAAATCAAGAAGGCAGTCTTTGATTTGAGTGGTGATGCTGCTCCTGGTCCTGATGGTTATCCAGGACACTTCTACCATCAGTTTTGGCATATAATTGGTACAGATGTAGTGAATTCCACCCAATACTTCTTTATGCACAACTACATAATGCCAAACTTAAATTCCAATCTCTTGAACCTCATTCCTAAGGTGCCTGGTGCCAACAAACTGGATAACTTCAGGCCAATTGCCCTTGCAAACTTTCAGTTCAAAATTGTTACCAAGATAATGGCTGATAGGCTGGGATTGATAGCTGCTAGAATTATCTCTATCTATCAAAGGGGATTCATACCTGGCAGACACATACAAGACTGCATCCTTATAGCATCTGAAGCAACTAACTTGTTACATAAGAAAGCTTATGGAGGCAATATTGCTTTAAAAATTGATATAAGGAAGGCTTTTGACACTTTGAATTGGAAATTTCTTGTTCATGTGTTACAGTGCTTTGGCTTTCATAAGGTCTTTTGTGACTGGATTGTAACCATCTTACACTCAGCAAAGCTCTCTATAAGTGTCAATGGAAAAGCAGTTGGGTTCTTCAGCTGCACCAGAGGTGTGAGGCAGGGGGACCCCCTCTCACCCCTTCTATTTTGTCTGGCTGAAGAAGTCATCAGCAGAGGTCTTGAAGCTATGGTGATAGAGGGACAATTGTCTCAGATAAGGGCTACTAAAAACCTTTACATTCCTAGTCACTGCTTGTATGCAGATGACATCCTCATTTTCTGCAAAGGCACTCTTGCCAACATAAGGAACATCATGAATCTCTTTGAGGCCTATGGCAGTTACTCTGGCCAAATTGTAAATGCTCAAAAAAGCAAATTCTACACTGGGGTTCTAACGCTATCCAGAATTCATGCCATCACATCTATAACTGGTTTCAGCCATGGTAGTTTGCCTTTCAATTATCTAGGCATTCTTCTGTTTAAGGGGAAACCCAAAGCTTTGCATCTTAGACCTGTTGTGGACAGAATTCAAGTGAAACTCAATGCCTGGAAAGGAAGACTGCTCACAATAATGGGCAGGGTTCAGTTGGTTAATGCTGTGATCAGCAGTATGTTAACTTACTCTTTCCATGTTTATAAATGGCCTGCAAGTTTGTTATCTGAAATAGCAAGGTGCATGAGAAATTTCATTTGGAGTGGTGTTGGCTCTCAGCAAAAAATATGCACCGTTGCTTGGTTGAAGGTTTGTCAACCCAAAGATTGTGGGGGGCTAGCTGTGAGGGACCCTGCTACTGTTAACAAAGCTGTTCTTCTGCTCACGTGGAAGCTCATTACTTCAGAGGAGCAATGGGCTTTAATCTGCAGAGATAGGTTTCTTCATAAACACAAACCTAAAACCCATCATATAACTTCATCTGTGTGGCCTGGAATGAAAAACCACATTAGTTTCATTTTTGAACATGCTACTTGGTCTATTGGAAATGGTCAGAACATTAGTTTCTGGTCTGATAGGTGGATGGACACCTCTATAGCTGATCAATGGAGTATCCCTTCTGACTTTCTTCCTGCCATAGAGTTAAAAGTTGCTGATTTGCTTGAACAATGGAACCTGGTGTCTGCCTGATTATATTGTGCAAAAGGATCCTGATTTGGCTGCTAGAATTCAAAGACTCACCCTGCCAGCTGAGGAGATTCCTGATCAGCTCAACTGGATTATGTCAACTGATGGTCAATTGACCAGCAAAATTGCTTATTCTTGCTTCTCTGGCCATCACCAGAGAGTTCCTTGGGCTGACCTGCTATGGAACTCATATATTCCACCCTCTAGGGCCTTTATTACCTGGAGGCTTATCCACAACAAAATACCTACTGATGAAAATCTTAGAAAAAGAGGATGTTATATTGTGTCAATTTTCTGTTTCTGTTGGGAACATGCAGAATCCTCCCAGCATATTTTCTTTGAATGTAGGGTCACCACCAGATTGTGGGAATGGCTTGGCAAAGGCACTGATGTTCCTATAGATCATACAGACTGTATTAGCCTGCTTTTGGGAGTTACTGGTAGAGGCAGCAAAATGGTGCAACAGGTTCTCAATTCAGCAATTATTCACACTATTTGGGCTATATGGATTGAAAGGAATCTTAGATACTTTCATGATAAATCCAATACCCTCACCACCATGTTTAATTCCATTTTATCTGAAGTCAAACTCAGCTATAGTTTGGTCTTGGCAAAAGGCAACTCTAACATGCTTGACTACAAGGTCTCAAGGCTTTTCAACATTCCTATTCACACTAAGAGAGTCACTATCAGACAGGAAGTCAAATGGTGCCCACCTTCCTCTACTGCGGTCAAAATTAACTTTGATGGTTCTGCTATAGGAACTCACCCTTGTGGTTCTGTTGGAATTGTGTTTAGATATTCCAATGCAAATTTTTTGGGTGTTATATCTAGTAACATTGGGCATGCTTCAGCTTCTGAAGCTGAATTCTCAGCCTGCATGATGGCTATTGAGAGGGCCAAAGAGATGCAGCTGAATAATATTTGTTTGGAATCTGATTCTTTGCTGGTTGTGAATGCTTTTTATAAGAACGCAAAGATTCCTTGGAAGATGCGTGCAAGATGGTTCAATTGCAGAAAGTTTTGCAATGGCATTTATTGTTCCTGTTTGCATGTGCTAAGGGAAGGCAATCAAGTGGCTGATGCCTTAGCCAAGAATGGTCAGGGCTTAGCTATGTTCTCCTCCCAATGGTGGGAGGCCCCCCCATCTTTTCTGCTCCCTCTGCTTGTTAGGGATAGCACAGGGTTACTTTACTCTAGATTGGCCATTGATTGAACCATGCCTAGTCTGTTTCTTTGTATGTCTGTTAGTTTTGGCTTCTGTTTGTTTTGTTCTGGATTTTTGATGTAATATGGTTCAGGCATCTCCTGGTTGATTAATAAATTTTTAGCTTAATCAAAAAAAAAAAAAAAAAAAAAAAATTTGTGGGACTCTTTTGTAAAACAGTTTGACTTTATTTTTATCTTGCAATAGACATAACTTGTACATTAGCACTTACATGATAAACGCTAATTAAACCGTTTATCTAAACAAGGGTTTAGTTCATCTGAATTACATTACTTATATTCTCATCGAAATGATTAATATCCTTGATTGTTGAATCGTCAATGGTCAGTCTACGTTGCTTTTTCTAAAAGTTCTGTATAATATTCAAATATTTCAACTTGGTTTAGTTTACTTACTTTGCAGATAGTTTCACAGCTTGACAATATTTATGCATGAGTTTTTCTTGTTGAAAAGTATGTACAAAGTTAAAGTAGTTGAAATGAAAACAAATTATTTCGATGAATTTTCCAGTTGCACCAGATGATGGAAAATGGGAATTATGAAAGTGAGACATCTATTTTGTCAGCTGAGGAGATTGAAGAGATAGTTCAAAGGAAGGTTACCCCTCTGTTTAGCCCAAGTTAGACCCAGAATCCGCCCTTTGGTTATATCATGTTAAGAGTTTGTATTCCAAGTGTAATTAAGTATCATGTGTTAACTGTTTTGTATTGGACAAATCCATAATCCATGATATGTATTGTTTACTTCACCTATCAGCCAGATGCATATTATTCCATGATGGGTTGTTGTATTATTCACTTCACTTCATTTAGACTTCTTACATTATTCAATCTTTTGTTCGTTTTTTTTCCTGTATGGTCTTTTACACGCTTTGCAGACATTGCAGTAATCATCTTGAGGACATGTTTGGATGTCTTCAGTTTTTCTATTTTGAGAACAAAAACTTGAAAGTTAGAGATTGACTTAATAGACAAATTCTTCCATTCTTCGTCATAATCGCTAGAACATGAATGGTTTTCATTTACCTAAACCACGCCTCATTTTTAAGATTTGTCTTATCCTATCAACTTATCAAGTATCAATGGCTGAACGATGCATTTACCAAATAAGCTGATTTACAGAAACTTGTTAATTTATTTTATTTTAAAGGAGTTTTGACGACACGAGTCTCAAACTCATAATGAAATCAGTTTCAAGAGATTCAATTTACATTCTTAAACAATTAATTTATTTTATTTATTGATGAAGATTTTGCAATGGAACTCAAATTTGTTATCCTATGATTTGTGGACAAATTTTTTAATCCATCCAATCATGTTTGGCATTTATAGTTTAGACAGTTTCCAAAGCAAACATTCATTACATGATTTACGAAACACTCATAAGAAGTAAATTTAACTTTGTATCAAACATTTGGTGGCGTTGGAGCTGCAGGATTCAAAACAGAAAAATAAAGTACTCCCATAGTAAACAAATATGAGTTTATCCACTCTTTACATTAGATCTCACTTCTAGAATCTGAGGAAAAGAAGAGTTTGTAGTATGTGATTTCTTTTGCATCGATTTAGCCCAATTTCTGATGATACTATGAGGTCGTTGCACTCAATCTTGGTGCTTGTCATAATATGATATATCTCGATATTTGTATTGTCGTAAGAAATTGTATAAACATCGCTTTGTTTTTCACAGATACTTTAGAAGACACAGCAAATGTTAGAACAAACTCTTCAAAGAAAAAAAGAAATTAACAACATAACTATTCATGCACAAAATCCAAGTGCAGTATCAGTAACATTTACAGCAGGTGGTATAACAAAATGCCAAAGTCTCCTAATACCACCAACTCTATATTTCATGCACAAAAACTCTTTAGCATAAAGTTTCTCAACCTCCCTATCCACATCATGAAGAAACACGTGTGTCACACCGGCTTTTTTCCTCCCACGTGCCATCACTGCCGCGGAATATATCACCCCCATCCTCCCTGGAGCCGAGGGAAAATATCCCCTTGGTGCATCGATCATAATCACATCCCAATCCCGATCGTACACCTCTTTTGGTAGCTCGCCCAATGCAAGCTTACACCGACGATCATCTTTCAGAGGGTGACTGTCTGCGGTGATGCCACCACAATCCTTCTTGTAGGATGAGAGAAGTGCTTTAGCCTCACTGAGGCGGGTGTTATAACGCACGGTATGTGCACGTAGGACAGGAAAGCGTTTGAAGGCAGAAATGGTCCACTTAGGATCTTCTTCGAGATATAGCGTGATGCCACGTGGATTAAACGAATCCCACATGAGCGCGTCGTGACCAATTCCAAACACGAGAAAGTTGCATGGCGCTAGGGATTGTAAAACGTCGAATGGTCTTCGGATCTCGCCTTTAGACAGTTGGGGAATGTCACGCGTCGTTGCATAGTGGAAGATTGTCACGAGAGGGATCGACGTGGTGTGGAATTCCTCGGCAATGATAGTTTGGGCTGTCGTGAGGGATCCGGCCGTGGAGCATAAGTGTGTGGAATCTGAATGCCATGAATAGAATAAGAAGAGGATGGTGGCTGCTGCAGTTATTGCTATGACGTAGAGATACCATTGGTTGTTGGAATGGGATGTGTTTGGGTGTTTCTTTTTATAGAATGATTTTGGAATTAAAGATTGCATAATGTTGATGAGTGTGTTGTGTTGGATGAATATTTGAGTATGGTGAGGTTTGAATGAGTGAGTAATGTGATGATGGAGAAACAATGCATGGAGATGAAAACCGATTTCTTAGGTGTTAAGAGTTAGAAGTGGCAATTTTTGTTGATGGTTATGACTTTTTCTAAAATTAGCTTCATTTAGACATTGTCACCTTAATTTGTGGGATGAACAATTTTTTTAAAATGTGAAACTTAATTTTATAATTTAGTTTAAATATGTTTATAATCCTATAAATTTTTTAATTAATTTCTATTCTCTATGTTTATGCACGGCCTAAAAGTATCAAATTTTTGTAAAATATGAAGGCAAATAATTTGATAATTTTTAGACTAAACTCAAAATGTTCTTCAGATCAAGTTCTGTTGCTTAAAATGTTCTTCATTAGTATGTTAATAGTTCAAACTCTTTCAAATAACATAGCACAACTACTTGAACTATGCCTATAAGAACAATTAGTCCACTCAAAAGATGTAAGAGACACGAAAGTGATAGTTGAACAAAGCCAAAGAAAACTGTATAACAGATGATATAACTCTTCAACAAAAACTGTAATACATACATTTTCATTTTCATTCCTCTTTACGTGATAATTCATTTTTATCCCAACGCTAAATTTGATCATTAGACGTATAAATAAATAAATAAGATAAAGAAAAAATATTACCGTTGATGGCTTGGGCGGTTTTCACTTGAATGCGAAATCAGGTTCGTATATGAATTTCAAATTTGATCTAGCATTGCTGGTCACAAAGGGCAAAGTTGAACCAATGGCATCATACTTGAATCTTATATGCAAATGCAACGAAATGTTGCACTCAAACCTAGAAAAACCCTAGGTTTGCCTATGACTTTTTTTACTAAAATGCTCCCACATGCACGCCAAAATGCAAGTTCATATGACATTTCTAACCATCGATGATATCCAACAATCAAACCATATTTGAAATTCAAATGTAAATCTTATTATTATCCAAATCTTTGATGCATTCTTAAGCAGCCCTAAAAAGATTTTGTTAGCCTAGATAAGAAAACTATGATTTCGTTGTCACCCTATACATAAAGGCTACATTTAGATATAGTTAGGTCCATTGTTCTATGCACCTTTATAACCACCCTATACATAAAAGCTACATGGTAGACTTTCATTTTAGTTAGAAAAATCACAATATTTCAAGTTTAAAAAAAGGCTATACATCTAGACAGCCAGGGGCGGAGCTACAGCAAGCATTCTGTGGGCACATGCCTGCACTAAAATTTTCATTCTAGTTCTAGTATATATGGTATTGTGTTATGCCAACTAACTGCCGCCATTACTTGAGTATAAAAAAAATACCCATCGTATCAAAACTAGTCCAAATTCTTTTTCTTGAGTAATCTATTCCAATTACTTAATATCTAATAGATCAATTAATCATAATATATATTTCTTCCATCTTATAATGAGTGATTATTTGTAATAAAAAATTTGTTACAAATTGAATAATCTTTTCAATGCAATCTTAATTACTTCGACTGTCTTAAAATGTCTAGTCTAGTTGAAGGTTTCAAATATGTCAGTCAATACATAATTTTGATCTTTAATAATTATAATTATCTATTAGCAAAAATTATAGAAAAAGTTAATATTTTAAAAATACTCATCGAGACAAATATAATCTCTTATATGCAAACATTTGTCTTTACATATATTAGTAGGAAAATAGAGTCAAAATATGTTATGTGAATATTGTATATATATCAAACAAGGCCGGTCATTTTAGGACCGAAGGAGTACTTTTTATGATAGTACACTAATACTTGCATTGTTCTCAAGTCAATAACTTCCACTTTGTATTTATTACGAAAATTTTAATACATCAATACTTGATAAGAGTAATTTTTATAAAAGTATTGTTATTTCTCTTTCATTTGTATATTATGGTAAGGTGTTTATTTTACTCTCAGCTTAACAAATCTCAAATACCATGCACGTAGTTTTTTTTTTTTTTTTGGTAAAATAATATTTTAAGTATTAAAGTATGTCAATATTGCCCCCACAATTTAAAATTTCTGGCTCCGCTACTGTAGACAGCCACAACTCTAGGTGTATTGGATTGGGGGCAACTGCCCCCACTACACTTCCGGTTACATTTGTTAAATTTTTAATATTTTAATGATTGCCTCCTCTTAAAATAATAGATTGCCCCCATTAAATGAAAATTTATACCATAGAAAAGAGTTTCGCTAAAGAATTTTATAAAATCAAATGTGTAAATGTATTTGAGATGAAATTTTGAAATAATTTCTACCATATTTTTTAAATATAAAGACACATAAAGAACAATTTTAATTTGTAGATATTGATGAATCTTTAATTTTTCTAATATGTAATCGGATAATGTTTATAATCTCGAGTATTTTGCTTAATGATAGTGATATTATTATATCACTTTTGCATTGATAAAAAATTTCTATAAATATTTATCATATAAAATCTTGCCCCCGCAAGTCAACATTTCTGGATCCGTCACTGCATCTAGACAGAGTTTGCAATCAAACCATGTCATTTGTATCAAAGTTTTTTCTATGAAAATCATTAGGCAAATCTTATTATTATTCAAATCTTTGAGGCATTCTTAAGCAACCATAAAAATTAATTTAGATAAGAAAACAATGATTTTGTTGCCACCATATACATAAAGGTTACATCCACATAAAGATAGGTGCATTGTTCTATGCACCTTTATCGTCACCTTGTACATAAAGGTTACATGGTAGACTTTGACTTTAGTTAGAAAAATGACAATATTTCAAGTTTAACCTGCTTTTAATTTATTGTGCTCATTTATTGTGTTCATCATTGACCCGTACGAAGCACAGTTGCGCCATCTAGTTGAATTAAAAACAATGGTAAAAATAGTGGATTGTTTCCACTTGATTTTATAAATGACTTTTTTTTTTTGCGTAATCCGAAAATCATGTGTGCACAACGATTAATCCCGCGAGTCGGAAGGAATCGCAATGAGTGGCAAAACTCTCTCTCAAGAGATTTTACAATGCATTATTTCAACGGTTGAATTCGAACCCATGATCTTTGATTAAGTTGGAAGAGATATCTTACTATCTTATCCAAGTGATATTGGGTTGAAAACAAAACCAATGACCACCGTCATTTTAATATATATTAAAAAAAAATCCAATATATTCAATATATCCATGGTACGTTCCTAAATTATCCTTAAGTTAAAGTTCTAAGATATAAACAACACTCTAATATTAATTATATTTACTTCATTACTTCAAAAAAAATTAAATATAGTCAAGTTTGGAATTACAAAGTAAATTAGTAATACTTTTATTTAAGAATATATTTAAAAAATAATAAATATATCTAGTAATTTGAGAATGGACTCATATTACATATTAGGTAGTATAGTAACCTCTTGTAAGAATATAAGAATGCTGAAATTACCAGGAGTATTAATAATCACAATAAATGTCAACAAGAAGCTGGCACCATTTGCAAAGCTTAATATTCATTTGCAAAGACAGACAAACATACAAAAAGCTGTAAGAGTGATTTCTTTCAACTATAATAACAAACTTGTTATTCACCAAAGAGAATATGAGTTAAACAGAACAACATCAGTCTAAATAGAAACTCAAAAACTCCACATCATTAGCAGATATAATTTGAATGGGCACAAAACCTATGTTAGGGACACTTACATAATAAAAGCATGCTGTTCTTACATCCTCCAGCATGATTCTATTTTCTGATCTTCAACTTAATCATCTTTTTTCAACCCTGGTATAGAGCAATTTTGCAACGGGACAGCATCTGAAGATCGATCATTAATCAATCACATTAATGCAGATTGATTAGAGTGTAAGCTTATTTCTTAGTAACGGATGAGCCCGAATTAGATCCCTTCCCGCGCTGAACAGCTCGAGGGACAAATGACATGCCTTTGGTGTTACGGCGACCAAAGCTGATGGAGGAAGGAGTGGTGTCCGAAGTATTTAATCTAGATACTGCTGAAACAAGGTCATCCATAGCTGCATTTTCCACTTCCATCATTCCTGAAGTATCCTCCTTTTGAGAAGGTTTTTTGCGTTGAGACTTTATCCTGTGTTTCTTTGAAGGCAGAGCCTTCTTGAAAAACTCAAATGACGTCGGGAATTTATGCTTGTCAACTAGATGCTGCTGCCTACTTTTGTAGCTTTTGAATTTCAAACCGCACCCTTCCACTAAACATTCATACTATATGACAAAGACATAAGAACCATGTTATAGAGATTGTCATTTGTCGCCTAATAGAGAAAATTCATATGTGAATTCAAAAAAGTAATAAGTTAACTTAGATTACACAACAACAACAACAACAACAGAGGCAACCAAAGCCTTTTCTCATCAGACGAGGTTAGTTACATGAATCAAATGACATCATAATATCCCTATCATTAATTATCTATAACGATAGACCATTTAATTTGAAATCCTTCTTAATGATTTGACCTATAGCTCTCTCTAGTCTCCCTTTACCTCTAACTATTGGACTATCTTCCATTTGGTCTACCTTCTGACAAACTCAACTATGAACTTTAAACATAAACTAAAATAGTAAACAAAAAGGATAAAAGAAAGAGAGAAATTCATCAACATGGGTTTTTAGTGATTGTTATTACGTAGAGATAATATGGGTTGTTGGAATGTGGTGTGTTTGGGCGTTTCTTTTTGTTGAAGGGTTATTGGAATGATTTTGAAATCAAAGATTGGGTGTATCATTAATTATCTATAGCGACTGAACATTTGATTCCAAATCCTTGATGATTTGGACTATAGTTTTCTCTGGTTTCGCTTTACCACTAACTAATGGACTGTCTTTGCTTTGATCTACCTTCTAAGAAACTCAACTATGAGCTCTAAACATTAAATTAAATAGAAGATATAAAGGATGTAACAAAGGAAGAAGGATATTCTGAAGATTGTTTGACATAACCAAATTATAAAAAAGGTCTTTCTTGTTGCAATTTGTAAGATTTTAAATTAAGGTAGGAAAAAACATGAGTACTTCACTGTAAAGAAATTTGAAGAAACAAAAAGCGAAATTGAATATCTTACAACTACCATGTCATTAAATTAAATCATATTCAGAGTTTAGACATATACACTACCATGTCATAGCCACGAGCAACTTTTGCCTGAAAGAAAGAATCATGAGCTTCGGATACATGTATGCTGAGCAAACGTGATGTGGGGTAGACTCTAGAACACACAGAACAGGATGCAGTATGTCTTGCATTATAGTGATTTTCAAAATTCTCAATTGAAGCCAAACGCGCTCCACACCCAGCAATGGGACAGAAGACTTCCCTGCACAAAGCAATATGTTACAAAATGAGGCGTGCATGCTACCATTTTATAAGTATAAATTCAAAGCCAAAGATTAACTTCTAGGAAAAATCACAATCTTCAACAAAGGTGAGGCCATGTTTGAATTCGCGGTAAGTTTGGCAAAATTACAACATGTCACCGTTATGTTGATAAAAGATACACTTTGGAGCTTCAACAAAATCACGGTGCCATTGTGATTTCGTCAAACTCATTGTTATTTGAAACATACAATGGTGTAACACAAATCAAAATGTGTTTTTCCACATAAATGATTACAGATATAAAGTAAACAATTTCAAGAACTATAAGAAAGGTAAGCAAGTAGTATAACAGGATACTATAACTAGAAATGACAATCCATCATTAACTGTTCTCAAAGGGTAATGATCTCAACAACTTCTATCGAACATCACCTGAAGTTTGAGTAAGACCTAATAACAGTGTATTAAATCAACACGCCTTATTCTTTTTTTATTTTTGAAGAAGCTAAGCTAGCCCACCCAAATTGACACTGGGAAGAATCGAATCAGAGACCTTAAGGAGGAGCATATTCCAAGGTCCCGAGCAAACACCACCAGGCCCACCCAAATTAGCACGCCTTATTCTAATGCCTATTATTTTGGTCTTAACTCCAAACATTCTAGTTCTCAAGAAAAGTTTAGCTAGTACACCCAAATTGGCACCGGGAAGAATCGAATCTGAGACCTTGAGGAGGAGGGGCATATTCCAAGGTCTCGAGCCAACACCACCATACCCACCCAAATTAAGGTTTTTTAATGTCTCTACAACCGAGATTGAGGTCGAATAAGCCACATTAATCGAGAATATAAGGTCAAATACTATTACTATTAAGAATATGAATAAGAAAAGAAAAAAAAACACTAATGAAGATCAATACCTTCCATCCTCTTGTATCAAATCCTCAAGCTGTTCCTTCTCTTGTGTTAATTCAAATTCCAACGCAACCTTTTCAAATTAAAACGCAAGTAACAATTCTCATTTCAAAACTAAAAATAAAAAAAATAAAAAAATAGCATAAAACAAGAAACAATTTGAATGAAATAAAAATAAGAACCTGTTTGACAAGAAGTTCTCGTTCGAGGTTACCGATAGCGAAGAAAGGTGAATCGGGTTGGAACTTACGTGAAATGGGTTTCCAAAACGGAAAATTTGAATCCGGATTTTGATTTTCCACTTCCATCGCTAGTTCAACCAGCAAGGAAAATGAGAATGGAGAAGTGATTCTGACAAAGAAAATTAGTTTTGAATTTTGATTTGTTTCAATTTTTTGAATTAAAATTTGGATTTATGGATATTGGGTACCCGTTACTTTACGGGTCATTAGTGTCGGGCCCTCTGCATTTCTGGGTCACATTAGTTTGGGAAATTGCTGAAGAGCCCCTGCATTGCTTCAAATTCAATTAAAACACCTATTGCTAGTTAAGTTAGTTCCGATAGGTTGAGCAAATTTTTTTAGGTCCTTTTGTCAAGAATTGAATCCTGAACTGTTAATTTCTCAACTATTTTAATCTCCTAGCTCAAAACAGTTGAGCTATCCAACACATCAAGTGTTCGTAAAGCTAGAACCACTAGTTTGAAGTTTAATATCATTTGTATTGTTTTTCGATTCGACTATGTCGCCTTCTGAAAATTTGTGTTTCGCTTCTCAAACTCAACAAAACAATATCATTTGTATTGTTATTATTTTGATTGTAAAAGAAGTAACAATTATCACCTAAAACTCAAATACAACAGTAAGGTCTTGGGTATTCGGATAAATGTGTTTAATCTAACAATATTGGCGTTGTCATTTGATCTCAATCCATTTGTATATTAAATGTGTTGTTTTTTTTTTTTTTTTTTTTAAAAAATTTTGCGCATGAAAAACAAGTTTTATGTATGGTTTTCTTTGAATTGATTTATCAAAGAAGGACATAAAACTAGTTGTTCAATCAAGATAGATAGAACTACAATTGTAACAATATGTTTTATAATAGTCTATGAAATTTCATCATCACGAACGAAAAGGTTCAATTTAGATGAAGTAGTGATTATAAAAGTGTTATCTACCCTCCTTTTTAATTGGCAATGATCAGTAGCAACCTTTTACAAATAAACTTTTACGCACACAAAAACTACATTGAGTTTGGATTTAGCCACAATTTTTGAAGTCTTTTACATCGTTTGTGCCTGCTAAATGATGATAAATAAACCTGTCACTGCTCATGGTAAAGGGGGAAAATGCTATTTGTAAATCTGACTTGTGAGTTTATTGGAATAACTAGTTCCATTCATTCTGAAAATGTATATATTGTCACAGACTTCATTGCAACATCGCAGGTTGCTGATAAAGAATTTATATCGTCAATGAACAATGAGATATTCATAGGCAAAGTTGAAGGATCTGAGAACAATGCAGTGAGAGGTTGTCCAATATGCATCGACAGAATACTGCATGTTCCCTGAAACTCTTAAACTAAGTTGAACAAAGAGATGCATTGAATTTATAGCTTCAACAATTAACAACATTGTAGGAGCTGTTTGCAAAGTATAGCTTTAATTATAAAATACAGAAAACAAATTACAATTCTACTTCAATCAACATGAAATTTATCATTGTCAATAACAGTGCCATACCCCAACTATCCCAAATATCTACTTCAATCAACATCCTAGAAAGCAAACATATTATTATTAAATATCAGTCGAGTATGAACTTATGTATCAGTGTCAAGTAAACACGACTAAGACGAAGGGCATTTAAGTATTTACGCACAAGGGAGTATATAAGCATTTTTGGGGTGGAAATCTTCATAATTTCCTTCACTTTCTCTCTCTAGGTTTTGGGAAGAAAGTTCTCTCCTCCTTCTCTCTAGGAACCGCCCTCCCTCTCCTCTCTTAATCATTCAAACTTCATCTAAAACATGGATTTTGGTAGCTTGGTAAGCAAGATACACATGGAGGAAAAGATTAAAGCAAGGTTTGGTTGAAAAGCTTTGGATCAAGAATGATGGGGAAGCTAGGGTTTGATGCTTGAAGCTTGAAGATATGCAAGAAACATGATTAGGTGAGTTCCATAGATAGTTTACCTTCCTTGGGTTGTGTAAATTCCATGTTTAAAGTATAGATTTATGTTTATGAGAGGTTTAGAACCCTAAAGGACTTTTGATAAATTCTTGTTGATTACTTGTTAGTTTGCCATGAAATATGTTTATAAATGTATGTATATGTTGCTGGATGATTATGGTGCATTGCAGGATCAAACTGAACAAGTTTTGGATCAAAACTGGAAATTTTGTACCTCAGACCCGAAGAACCACGCTATTAGCGAAATCTACGCTAATAGCGAAATTCTCAGGATGAGCCACGCCCCAGCTGAGCTATTAGCGCAGCTCTCTGGACTTGGCCAACTTGCTTTGGCCTGTTGGCCCAGTTCAGGGTCCGTGGTGCATTCCGAGGCTTTTCTTTCAACGTTTTACAACTTTATAACCTTAAAACAACATCTATGCAATGCACATAACATCAAACGATTATTGAAATGAAAATCATGGCAAACTTAATAAGAATGGCAAGAGTGATTCAAGAGAGTTTAAGCCGATATTACTCGGGTAGCTATGAATTAAGAAAGGGAATGAATGTAGAGCCTCGACATAGTGTTGAGAACTAGAATGATAGAATGAATGATTAGTAAGGCAATTATAGGATATGATTCTCTAGAATGATAAGACGCGAAGTGTATTCTCTTCGCATATGATCAAGTATGTTAAGTTGTGGATAGGTAGTTAATCTCTCCACCATGGATAAGTATGTACAAGCATGAGCAAGTATGATTAGGTTTAACCTATACGAACGACAAGACTATGACTTAATAAGTGTAGGTGGCATGCCTCTTGCTATCCACCTCAGGGGGGATACAAGGGGTTCTCATGATGGGAATGGTTCAAGCCGTAAGGGACCCACATGTCACTGAGTAATAAGACGTAGGTGCTCGTGTCTCTTGTTATCCACGCCAGGGGGATACGGGAGGTTCTCGACCTAAGGGGAACGGTTCAAGCCGCAAGATAATGACTGTTTTTTCAACGCTAACCTAATGAATGAACTTAGATACGTTTATGTATGATATGATTATGATTATGTTATGTTCATGATTATGCAAGAGTGAATCCATACAAGTTTATGTTTAAGAATAAGAGCATTAGATGCTGCAGGATAAGTACAAGGCATGGATTAGAGCAAGTAAAGAACATGATACCGATGACGATCTTAGGTTCCCCTAATCGTCCGGTTTAGATTAGTGTCATGATATGTTATGTTTAGGCCTCGATACGTAGAGCGTATCTTTGGCAATGCGGTCCTAGATTCCCCCTTGACCGCCATGACACGTATAGGAAGTGAAGCCTATAACAAGTTAAGATAAGATTATGACGGCTCTAGTAAGCACTACTGTCTAGGTATGCAAGTCCCCACACACGTATAATCAACCGTCAGGTTGTAATGTAGACACGTGGTGACCGTAGGTTTCCCTTGAGGTTGCCTATAGCCTAGGATTTAGGGGAACTCACTGAGACATTATGTCTCATCCCAATCCTTATTTGTTTCAGATAAGCAGGACGTTATGCCAGCTTGAAGTCGGATGGATGTTTCAGCAATTGTGCGTTCGTGTCGCTGCAGGATGCTTTGGATTTTAAGGATGAAAATTATATGTATGGTTGATATGTTTATGTGATTTGTGTACGAACGCAATTTGTTGTATAAATATTCATTCGTATGTAATTTATGTTGTAAATTTTAATGTATCCAGTACTAATAATAACATTCGTGCCAGACTTTCTAGATACATCTGGTATGGGTGTTACAGTCCCTGACATTAAACACGAAATTCCTAACCATAACGGTGAAGAAATGAAGAAAAAAAAACCAGTCTTTAGCCTAGAAATTAACAAAATAAAGATGCAGGCCAAATTGCAGCCAACAATCAAATTCATAAAAGTTAATATGCTTTTTTCACTGTACTAATTTGTTCGGATCTACCAAAAATGGAAAAAAGAAAGATAGTATTTAGATTAAAAAAATAGAAAAAATTTATTTTTGTTAAATCATAAAACAAGTATGTTTATCATTGATCAACAATAAAATTATAAAAATAATATTCTACTTTATGTTTATCAATTTTTGTGATCATTAAAAAAAATTACATAGTTTCAGAAAAGTTAAACATAGATATTTCTAAAAAAAAAAAAAAAAAGGAGTTTTAAGTTTTTAGTCTTCCAAAACAATAATTTAGAATAGTTTCTTTTTGTTTGCCAAGAAAATCTTCATACTAAACTATTCATTTCATATAAAAACACTAAACTAATGCATACTTATATATAAGAAACTTAACGACGATCAAAGTTATTGTATTATCCTTGCCTAATACTTTGGTTTGCTTTGATAACTCAGTTTTGAGGATTAATTCTAAAATTTTCTAATAAAAAATCTAAGAGTTTATAAAAATATTATCTCATTTTTTTCTCTCAAAAAAAAAAAAAATATTATCTCATTTAGTTTACGTGGGATATATGTTATGTGTAATATTTATAACTATTTTAATGCAATTTACATGCATGTCTATTAAGTTCAACTATTATTTAGTACTAGATCACACACACACCATTACAAAAAGTCACACACCTCACCGCGTGCTGCAACGCGGCGAAGCCGCGCTACCCGTGCTGTAGCACGGGTATCTCGACTAGTTTAATAAAAAAAACATGTGAAAAAAAAACACTCACGAGACACCGTGGTATTGCAGAGCAACGAGAGGGAAGAAAAGTAAATATTATCACACATTTTAAAATCAAATTATCCATACCACCCTGACACGGTTGATCACCTCTATGTTTCTTCAAGAGAAGTAGCTTAAGGTTAAATTTTGGTTTGAAACTATTTTATGTAAATCGTTGTTTTACTTTCCTTTTATTTAAATAAGTGATTTTCACATATATTTTTTTTATTTTTATTTGTGATTTTGTTGTCTTAGTGCAAGGTTTGATTTGATCTTGATGTGGTGTTGTTTTACTTTTCTGTCTCGTTGCGTTATCTGTCGATTCAAATCAATACATATTTAATCAATGTCTTTGTCATCTTCAACGTTGTTTGAAGATATGAACATTCAAGCCACTTTAATTTCGTCAAATTTGTAGTAACTTCAATCAATGTATTTGTTATCTTTAACGTTATTCAAAGATATAAGCATTCTAGACAATTTAATTTCAATCGTTGTGCTAGAAGATGTGACCCTACCATTTCTCTTCTATAAATTTAAATGAATATACGCTTTTTTTAGTAAAAAGAAAAATGAAATTTAATGTTTTTTTAAGGGATGTGAGATTCAATGCTACGTTTTATTTTATAAGGTTGCTTTGGCATTAGTTTATTTGCTTTATATTATTAATAGTTTTTGAATGAGTTGAGTTTGGTTGGATTCTCATGACTATTCATAACATATTATAGACGTAGTAGCAAACTGACTATTCAGTAAAGAGGCGAGAAGTTAAGAGAACAAAATCAGTCAAAAGCTTCATATCATTAGCACAATGTCTATGTAGGGGACACTTACAAGCCCAAGTGAGAGTACAAAAAGATATATATAAAATATAAAAGCATGTTGTTATTACATCATCAACATAATTCTACTTACGGATCTTCAACTACTTCAACTTTGAGAAAGAAGACATCCACAGGGATCATGTAACGGGACAACATCCGAAAATGATCATTCAGCAAACAAGAATGCAAATTGATTTGAATGAAAGCCTGTTATCTTTTTGTAAGGGAAAAACCCGAGTTTGATCCCTTCCCATGCTGAACAGCTCGAGGGACAAATGACATGCCTTTAGTCTTACGGCGGCCAAAGCTAATAGAGGAAGGAGTTGAGTCCAAAGTATTCATTCTTGAGACTGCTGAAACAAGTTATCTATGGCTTTTGAATTTCAAACCGCAACCTTCCACTAAGCATCATACTTTAACGCCAAAAAGTAACATGCTAACTAGACTACACAGCAACAACAACCATTTAGGTCAGGTGAGTTACATGAAATCATAATATCGCATGAGTTACATGTAAAACGGAACTGAACATTGTTCGAAATAACCAAATGGTAAGCAGGGTTTTTCTTGTGACAATTTGTAAGATTATATATTTAAGTAAGAAAAAAAAATATGGGAGTATTTTACCAAGCAAATTTGAAGAATCCAAAAGCTAAGTTCAATATCTTACAACAAAGAAGAGAAGAAACACCCAACTAGTTAATTCTTCAATCACAAACTGAAGTGTATGATAGAAACAATAATGTATAAAATTGTTTCATGACATCACATCGAATAATATTTAGAGTTTAGACATATACTAACCTTGTCATAGCCACGCACAACTTTTAGCTTCGGTGTCCCTAGAACACTAAGAACAGGATGCAGTGTGTCCTGCATTATAGTGATTTTCAAAGGTCTCCATTGAAGCCAAACGCGATCCACACCCAACAATGGGACAGAAGACTTCCCTGCACAAAGTGCTAGGCTTCAAAATGAGGTGCACACACTGTCATTTTATCAGTATAAGTTCGAAGTTAAACACTGCCTTCTTGGACAAAGCACAGTCTTCAACAAAGGCAAGGCCTTAGTGCATGTTTGGATTCGTGGTGAATTTGATAGATTCACAATGTGTTACCGTGATTTTGGTAAAAGATATAATTTGGTGCTTCAAGAAAATCACGATACACCGTGATTACGATAACTCTCTGTGATTCCAAATATGTATTACTGTAACATCCATCAAATTTTGTTTATACACAAAAATGATTATTTAATGGGACAACATACGTAAATTATCTTTCAGCAAACAAGAATGCAGACTGATTTGAATGAAGCCTGTTATCTTTTTGTAACGGATAAACCCGAGTTTGATCCCTTCCCACACTGAACAACTCGAGGGACAAATGACATGCCTTTGGTGTTACGGCGACCAAAGCTGATAGAGTAAGGAGTTGAGTCCAAAGCATTCATTCTAGAGACTGCTGAAACAAGGTTATCTATGGCTCCATTTTCCACTTCCATCATTCCTGAAGTATCCTCCTTATGAGAAAGTTTTTTGCGTTGAGACTTCATCCTCTGTTTCTTTGAAGGCAGAGACTTATTGAAAAAGCTCGAATGATGTTGGGAATTTATGCTTCTTTGAGTCCAGATGCTGCTGCCTACTTTTGTAGCTTTTAAATTTCAAACCACACCTTCCACTAAGCATTCAACCTATATGACAGAGAAAAGAATCATGTTAAAAGGGGAAATTTAACGTGAATGCAGAAAAGTAACATGCTAGCTAGACTAAACAACAATAAAAACAATGGCGACAACCAAAGCCTTTTCTCATTAGGTGAGCGACAAAAATCACATGAAATCGTAATATCGCTATCATTGATTATCTATAACAATCGAGTCTTTAGTTCCAAATCCTTGATAACAATTTGATCTTTAGTTTTCTTCGGTTTCCCTCTACCTGAGTCTCTAGCTATTGGACTACCTTGCATTTCGTGTACCTTCTTACAAACCCAACTATGAGCTCTAAACTAACAAAAAAACAATAAAAACGATGTAAAAATAAATTCTGAACATTGTTCAAAATAACCAAATTGTAAGCAGGGTTTTCTTGTTGCAATTTGTAAGAATATAAATTTAAGAAAAAAAATATGGGAGTATTTTACTAAGGAAATTTGAAGAAACCAAAAGCAAAGTTGAATATCTTACAATAAAGGGAAGAAACACCCAACTATTTATTTCTTCAATTACAAACTGAAGTGTATGATAGAAGCAATACTATATAAATTTGTTTCATGACATCAAATTGAATCATATTTAGAGTTTAGACATATACACTACCATGTCATAGGTACACACAACTTTTGCCTGAAAGAAAGAATCAATTGCTTTGGATACATGTATGCCGAGCAAATGTGAAGTTAGGTAGACCCTAGAAACACAGAAAAGGATGCAGTATGTCTTGCATTATGGTGATTTTCAAAGTCCTCCATTGAAGCCAAACACGATCCACACCCAACAATGGGATAGAAGACTTCCCTGCGCAAAGGGAAAGACTTCGAAATAAGACGCAATCAGTCATTTTATCAGTATAAGTTTGAAGTTAAACATTGCCTTCTTGGACAAAGCACAGTCTTCAACAAAGGAAATTCCTTAGTGCATGGTTGGATTCGTGATGAGTTTGATAGATTCACAATGTATTGCCATGATTTTGGCAAAAGATATACTATGGTGCTTCAAGAAAATCATGGTCCACCGTGATTTTGTTAACTTTTCGTGATTCCAAATATACAGTTATATAATACCCATCAAATGTTGCCTTTATGCATAAATGATTGTATATAAAGTAAACATTTTCGAGAACTATAAGAAAGGTCTTTCACTGAGAAGCATGTAGAATAACAGAAAACTACAACCAGAAATGAAAATCCATCGTGGACTGTTCTCAAAGGCTAATAATCACAACGGCTTCTACAAATATCAGCTGAGATTTGAGTAAAGCCTAACAGTGCCATAAATTATCATGCTTTATTCTAATGTCTATTTTTTTTTGTCTTAACACTCTAATTCAGAGGGACAAGGGACCCTTGTAATCCAGAGTCTAGCCGATAGGTAAGTAAAATTTAGTAAAGAATTGTTCCAGCTAGGACTCGAATTCGGAAATTCTCAATCAATTGACTTTAACCGAAGCTCATTAACCATTTGACCCAAATCACATGGTTCCTTATTCTAATGCCTATTGAATATTATGAATCATATATCTAAGTAATGAGTTTTTAAAAAGATCCATGAATGCAGCCAATACAGCCTCGATCGCGATTATGTCGCAGACTATTATTTAAAACTCTGAACATGAGAACATATTAAAACCAAGTTGTTTATTTAAGCTCAGCATTTGAAAATCATATATTATCATTCATGCTTTAATCAACAATAGTAGCTCAAAAACTATTAACAATATAAAGCAAGTAAACTAAGGCCAAAGCAACCATATAAAATAAAAAGAATAAGTAACAATCCGCATTAAAAAAAAGCACAAAATAAAAAAGAATTAGAATGAAATAAAAAAAGAAGATAAAAATAAGAACCTGTTTGACAAGTTCTTGTTCGAGGTTACCGATGGCGAAGAAGGGTGAATCGGGTTTCCAAAACGGAAACTCTGAATCCGGATTCTGATTATCCAAATCCATCGTTACTTCATCAAGCGAGGACAATGAGAAGAAGTGATTGTAAACATAGGAGGATGAACATGTAACAGTAGCCACAATAATGTTCAATGTAACTTGCAATAGTGACTGAAATTTGTTTATATTTTTTTGCTTATATTAGTGACTGAAATTAGTAATTTGCAAGTTGCAACTACATCATATTATCTCAAAAACTATTCTGCTTAGATAGGAATCTCATAACCCTTCTTTATCTCAAAAACTATTTCCTAAGACACACAATGCCTAATCTATACAATAACATCATATTATCAACAATCACTGAGTTCAGATTTAGCCGAAATGTTTGAAGTCTTTTACCTCGTTTGTGCATGCTAAATGATAAGTAAACCTGTCACACCTCATAATAAAGAGGGAAAATGCTATTTATAAATCTCACTTTTGAGTTTATTGGAATAACCGGTGCCATTCATTCTGAAAATTTATATATTGTCACAGACTTCATTGCAACATCACAGGTTGCTGATAAAAATTTGAGTATGTTGTCAATGAACCATGAGATATTCATGGGCAAAGTTGAAGGATCAGAGAACAATGCAGCGAGATGTTGTCAAATGTGCATAGACAGACTACTGCATGTTCCCCGAAACTTTTAAACTGAGTTAATTAAGAACAAATAGATAAATTGAATTTATAGTTTCAACATTGAAGGAGGTGTTTGCAAATTGCAAAGTATAGCTTTGCTTATAAAATACATAAAACAAATTACAATTCTACTTCAATCACCATGACATTTATATCATTGTCAATAAAAGTGTCATACCCCAACTATCCCAAATATCTACTTCTATCAACATCGTAGAAAATGGTCAGGTCAGGTCACAATACTTAAAAAAAATCCGCAATTTTGTAGTTTTAGCACACTCCTAACATCCATGCAACAACACACGGAGACATTTTAAAATATTAATTTCACATAGAATGAAATCTTAAAACAAAAACAACTTACGAAGTTCAAAATTTTAGCACAACAATTTCAGAATACTAGTGATGAATGTATCCATGTTTTCTCAGTTGTGGGCAGTTTTTCTTCACATGTTTCACTCCTTTCTCTGTGACATCATTACAATCGTCCACAAATAGTTCCAAAAGTCCGCAACAATTGTTTGAGATCACATAGAGTGTTTCATCATCAACCTTTGTATCTGACAACTTCAACACCTCCAGCTTGGGAACTACAAAGTTCACTCCAAGTAGATTCACGCTTGAACAATGGGCTAAGTTTAAATGCGTAATATTAGAACACCTCCTTAAAACTTGACAAATGCCTTCCGATATGTGATGGCAAGAGTTCAAGTCAAGCAGCTCCAAATTGGGAAAAATGGAAGCAAACATTATGATGTTTTCATCGCTTAACCATGAATTCTCAGCCAAGTAGAGATACTTTAATTGAGGGTATACACCAAAATCCGGCAAAGAATTAGAATTCTCTACACTCTTGCTCCCAATACTTTCCATTTTGATCTCATTGAGTGAAGGACAATTCCTAACGAGTGCAAACAAGGCTGAATATGTGATCTCCCAACAGTGACTAAGGTTTATAGACACTAAATCACCTATCAACAAAGACAACTCATCAACATGGTGATCATTCAGAAAATTGG
The DNA here is from genome assembly GCF_051527215.1 of Medicago sativa. NCBI lineage: Eukaryota > Viridiplantae > Streptophyta > Magnoliopsida > Fabales > Fabaceae > Medicago > Medicago sativa. The sequence continues at coordinate 28,800,792 of NC_140755.1, read as the reverse complement.
TATGTTGAAGATCCAAATGTCGCAAACCTCGACACTTAGATAACAAACCAAAGATTCCAACATAGCTATAGTCCGAGCAATTTCCGAGGACAAGCCTCGTCAAAGGTAGACCTTCCCGAGCAATAGAGTAGAGTAACTCATCAGAGATAATCAAAGACAAGAAAGCAAGAGAAGTCAAACCCTTTAAACTCACCAATGAGTCAATAAAATGTGAAGTAACTTTAAAATGTAAATAATCGTCGTCTTCTTCTAGATTAACATGATTACTGCAAAATGAAAAAGACCTCAATGTTGGTCTCTCACGGAGAGCAGAAGCAATTCCAGCAATAGTTATTTGATCACACCAAAACAAGATAACCTCCTCAAGAAGCTTACAATTGTTGAACAAGTGAAAAAGCGATTTATCGCTCAGGGGAAAGCCAGAAAGATCAACCTTACGGAGTTTGACAAGTGCAAGTGAAAGAGCCTCGACCCCATCACAATAGTTATTGTAATTTTTATCTTTATTTTTCCAATCTGAAGGGAAACTGAGGTTGAGTTCTTCAAGCAAAGGAAAACATTCCGCGATAAGAAACGTGTAAGTAGTATTAAAATCAGCAATGTAGGAACAAGTGAAAGAGGTCAAAGTTGTAATGTTTTGAGCGAAAACTCGCAAACCATTTGCGGGAATGGTGGGTTGGTTGGAAATATCGAGTGATGTGAGTTTCTTCAAAGGAAAACGAGAGATTTTGCAAAGAATTTTGTCAAGGTCAGGGTAAAGGAAAGGATAGTTGAATTTGAGAGAGGTTATGTCGGTGAATCTTTCGAAGATGGGACGTATACCTGAAGTATAGTTGACGGTGAGCGATAATCGAAGACAGTTGGTGATTGAGAGGAACTGTTTGGAGACGAGTGATAGTGAATTCAAGATAGAACCTGTGTGAGAATATAAATGGATTTTGTCCTCGTTAACGATGAATCTGAATATCAATTCCCAACATTCATCAGGTAAATCTGAAGAAATCATTTGTTGTGATGATTTCGTAGAAGAACTTCTCTTCCTTTTCCTTTTCTGTTGTGATGATTTGGTAGAAGAACTTCTCTTCCTTTTCCTTTTCATCGTGGATGTATGTGAAATTAGGGTTTTGAGGAGACGTGAAAACATTAGAAACAATGAAAAATGGATGAAAGGTTGAGGTTGGTGATTTTGGAGGAAGATGATGATGATTGTGAAGCTTTGCGTTAGGGTTTGGAAAATCACGATTCAAGACAGTGAGATGCTGCAAGCGCAAGCACTCACTTCTACTGCTTTTCAATTAAACGATGTCGTTTTCTCCACCATGTTCTCATTTTTTATTTTTTATTTTATTTTACAGAAATTCTAACCAAAACGTGTTTAAATCATTTTATGATTCTTAATTCTTAACCATCATTTCTATATTTTTTTATTTGTTAGTATAGTATATATTTCTATATTTTTTTTGAAAAAAAAAACTAATAATAATGTGAAAAGATGAATAAAAAAAATGTGAAAAGCACTTGTGTTTGGTGTTCACCTCTATATATTCTTCAGCAAGAAGAGTAGTTTAAAGCCAATTTTTGGATAAATTGCTTTATACTTTTCCTTTTATTTCAATGAATGATTTTCACATGTATTTAGTTTTTTATTTATGAGATTTCGTCGTCTTAGAACAACGTTTGATTTGTTGGTCGGTCTTGATGCAAAGTTGTTTTACTTTTCCTTCTCGTTCGGTGTCATTTCAGTTCAAATCGACATATTAACTCTAAGGCAGTGCAGATTCAATAAATGATGTTATCGTCTTCAACTTTATTCGAAGAGATAAGTATTTCAGAGACTTTAATTTCATTATGCTTTACCATAATTGTATAGTTCGATATATATACTTGGGAAAATTACACCCAGCTCCCTTAAGGTTTACTAAAATGACACCAACACCCCCTTTAGTTTTCAAACTTACACCAACCTCCTTTAAGTTCTTTTTAAATAGACAAACACCTCCCTTTTCTATTAACACCGTTAATTTTCCGTTAACCTTTTTTCTTTTAGAAATTTTTGATCAATATTTAATGGTGATTCTTGAATTGCTAGGGAGATGAAAAAAATGGCAAAAGCACCGTAAACACAACTGATAACCATTTCATTGTTGTAATCAACCAAATCCGATTCAAAAAAAATCAACCAAATCCATCATTGATAAAACTAAAAGCACTGTTAGTGCAATCAAACACAGCCGTATCAACATTATTTGTAGCAATTTAATATAGAAAAAAGCGTACAGTAGCAGATGTTGAAACATCAGTAAGGAAGCCAAACACCGACACAATTTCTCCATTGCAAATCAAAGTTATGCATAAAAGTAACTCAACACAGTTCAACAAATTCCCATGCTAAAACAGATTTTTACTCGTATTTAATTTGGTTCAACAACCTTCACTGGGGAGTTTTTTTTTTTTTTTTTTTGATCCAATTACTTGTATTTAGATTTAGTTGATTGATCATCAATGGTAAGTTTAACAATGAAGATTTTTTTTCCTGGAAAATTCCCTCAAAAAAATAAAGTTAATGGAAAGTTAACGGTGTTAATAGAAAAGGGAGGTGTTTGTGTATTTCATGAGAACTTAAGGGAGGTTAGTGTATGTTTTAAAACTAGAGGGGGTGTCAGTGTCATTTTAGTAAACCTTAGGGGAGGTGTGTGTAATTTGCCCTATATACTTCTATCAATTTGAATGAATGAATCCTTCTAAAACTAAACTAAACCAAACCAATCCGATCAACAATGAGTTGAGTTTCGTTGGAGTCATTGATTCTGCATAAAAATATTCATTCTAGTCACTGAACAGCTCGAGGGACAAATGACATGCCTTTGGTGTTACGGCAACTAGAGCTAATAGAGGAAGGAGTTGAGTCCAAAGTATTCATTCTAGAGACTGCTGAAACAAGGTTATCTATGGCTGCATTTTCCACTTCCATCATTCCTGAAGTATCCTCCTTATGAGAAAGTTTTTTGCATTGAGACTTTATTCTCTGTTTCTTTGAAGGCTGAGACTTATTGAAAAAATTCGAATGATATGTCAGGAATTTATGCTTGTTAACCAGATGCTGCTGCCTACTTTTGTGGCTTTTGAATTTCAAACCGCAACCTTCCACTAAGCATCATACTATATGACAAAGACATAAGAACCATGTTGAAGAGATTGTCACCTAAAAGAAAGATTTCATATTTTAACGCCAAAAAGTAACAGGCTAACTAGACTACACAGCAACAACAGCCATTTAGGTGAGGTGATTTACATGAAATCACAATATCGCATGAGTTACATGTAAAACGGAACTGAACATTGTTCGAAATAACCAAATGGTAAGCAAGGTTTTTCTTGTTACAATTGTAAGATTATATATTTAAGTAAGAAAAAAAAATATGGGAGTATTTTACCAAGCAAATTTGAAGAATCCAAAAGCTAAGTTCAATACCTTACAACAAAGAAGAGAAGAAACACCCAACTAGTTAATTCTTCAATTACAAACTGAAGTGTATGATAGAAGCAATAATGTATAAAATTGTTTCATGACATCACATCGAATCATATTTAGAGTTTAGACATATACTAACCTTTTCATAGCCACGCGCAACTTTTGCTTGAAAGAAAGAATCTTGAACTTCGGATACGTTTGTGTGTTGTGTTTTGTGTGATGGGAATCCCGAGTCGGCGGCACACTTGTTCATTCATTGTGCGTTTGCAATGGAGGTGTGGAATGGTGTGCTGAGATGGCTTGAGGTTCCTTTTGAACTACCGCAGAACTTGTTTCTGATGTCGGAGGGTTGGAATGAGGTTAAGGGGAATAATAGAATTCAGAAAGGTTTTCGTTTGAATTGGCATGCTGTCGTGTGGAGTTTATGGAGGGTGAAAAATGATCGAATCTTTAAGAATTCTATTTGTGGGGTGGATGATGTAGTGGAGGCTGTGAAGGTGCTGACATGGAGATTGTCTTTAAGCCGTTTGAAGGTGCCGGCTTGTTTGTTTTACGAGTGGTGTTGGAATCCAAAAGTGTGTCTTTTGCGGCATTAGAGTGTGGTTCGGGGTTTTGGCTTTGACAGGGTTTGAGGCTGGGGTATGCTGTGTTTTTGGCTGAGAATTGTACTGGTTTGCTGCTAACAGGCATATGGCAGCCTAAGTTTTCTGTTTTGGAGCGTTTTTACTTTTCTCCCCTCTGCTGTTTGCTCTTTTGGTTTGGTTATTTTCCTGTTTTTTGCTGTCTGCGGTGCTCTTCACAGCCTGTGGAGTTTCGGGGTTTCGGCTACATCAAAGCCCCTTTGTATTTTTCTTATTTGTGGCTGCAAGTTTTGTTGTGCTTCTTGCACACACTAGTCCTGAATAAATTTAACCGTTTCTAAAAAAACTAGTTGGGTGTTTCTCCCCTATTTTGATCAGAGAACAATGCGGCGAGATGTTGTCAAATATCTACTTCAATCAACATCATAGAAAACGGTCAGGTCACAATTATTATGTTATAAGCAAACATAGTTATAAAACTGGAAAGCTTGATTTAAAATATATTCAGACGATGCACTTTATAGTGTATGGACATAAAGAAAAACACTTGAAAAATTTCCGCAATTTTGTAGTTTTAGTACACTCCTAACATCCATGCAACAACACACGGAGGCTGAGACATTCCTTATGCTTCCTTCCTTTATCCGAAAGAAGAAAATATCTGCAAATAAAGTACAACTTTCAGGTTATTGTTATTTCAGCAGTAGCCTAAAATAAATATTTATTTGTAATTCACCTTGAACATAATAATATAAACATGATCAGTGAGTGGTGTGTGAGATTCCAATATCACTCAATCAATACATTAATTGCTTTCAGAGAAACAAAAGGAATTAAAATCACAACAATTGATCTCAAATTACATTGTATTCAAAAGATTATCTACACAACCAGAGTTCCAGAGAAGTATGTGTCGATAGTAGAAATGAAGTTGCAATACTATTTTTAATTGAATTTGGGAAATACTGAAACTATGTTTCTATTATTAATTAAAAATTCAGATTTCTATATGGAAAAGATAAAGAAGCTTGTATAACACGTTCTTGCAGAAAAGTCAGCATGTAAAATTTGCACAGGTGTACAATTTATAGTTAATAACAATAAATATATCCATTGAGTTGCAGGAATCATGTAAAATTTGCACAAATGAGCAATTTGGTTATCCCTGCTAATGAACTACTGAAGAAGGAGAGGAGACTTAAACTTCACCAAAATCTGATTTGAAACATGGCCAGATGCAGTAGTTGCAAAAACAATTTGAGAAGTCTGATCTTGTGATTGTGATATTTTTGTTACTCAAAGTTGAACAATTGTCATTTGCCCTATAATAATTCACCAACTACTCAAATGGAACTAAGGTAAAGAGACGAGATTTAGAGCTAACATTTCAAAGATAAAATAGGGAAGGAAGCAATGTGTCAAGACTTCAGGGATGTCCTTTAGCCGTGGGATCTAGTGGCTTGCCAATGGAATAAGCTATAAATCTAATTTTTATGTCTAATGTGATAAGTATAAGAGATGCTTTAATAATTAAACAACATGTTAATGTTTCTAACTGTTATTGTTGGTGAAAACTATGAACTCTCGAGATCCTATTATTTGCTGGTTCGATCAAGAAAAGCTTAAAGAAAATGTCGTAATTTTGTTACTATCACGATAATCCAATAGATATATGAAGCAAGTTAATAGTTTGGACACTTCCCAAGCCTATAATTAGAAAAGAAATAGTAATTCTAATTCTAAACATAAAATTCTCAAAAACCAGCCCTTTACAGTGACAACAGAGGAGCATTTCAAAATCTATAATTGCCAAAATTGAAAGTGAAGGAAGTGCAACTAAGGAACCTTAGTTCTATCTAATTAACCTTAGTTCTAATTGCACCTTAGTTCATAAAAAACTAAATGTTCAACATTGAAACATCTTTGTTTCACATATATTTGAATTGAATGTAGAATTTTACTCACACCTCAAGATACTTTGATTTTGAGTTCACTAAGACTGCCTATATACTCACATGTATGATATTTCAAGCAAAGCAAAATACATTATTTTTGTTATATTCACTTGGTAACTTCAAGAAACGTAATTGCTGCACGGAAAAAGTGTTGCAGGCTAGAACTAATCAGTTCAAGGAGGACAACCAATTTAGTGAAATATATTAATCAGATTTAGCAAACCAAAGCTAGCACACACAAACTATCTAACATCAAATAACATTGGAAAAAGTGTAAAACTCATGCAGCCATTGAGTCGTCACTTATGCAATTCAAGGCAAAGAGAAGAAAAACAAAACAATTTAAAACTGCATAAAACACCCAAGTGTTGTTGATGGCGGAAAGCTAAAAGTCCGCCATATAAACACGCAATTGCAGCGTGTCAGCGTGGAGGGCATCAAGATTCCTTCAAAAATTGCCTATGGCTGTTGTTAAAAATCCGCCAATGCACCATGACGCCGCCATTTAACAACACTGCAACCAACTGTTTGCATTACACTATACATTATATCAAAAGATTACACGGATATATTTAGGGAATTATCATGCACAAATTGATGAGTAAAAGCACATTTGTAAGTTGACATTTTAAAATTTTCATTTCTCATAGAATTAAATCTTAAAACAAAAACCACTTACAGAGTTCAAACTTTCCGCACAACACTTCCAGAATAGTGACGAACGTATCCATGCTCCCTCAGTTGCGAGCAGTTTTCTTTCACATGTTTCACTCCTTTCTCTGTGACATCATTACAATTGTCCACAAATAGTTCCAAAAGTCCGCAACAATTCTTTGAGATCACATACAGTGTTTTATCATCAACATTTGTATATGACAAGTTCAACACCTCCAGCTTGGGAACTACAAAGTTCACTCCAAGTAGATTCACACTTGAACAGTGGGCTAAATTTAAATGCCTAATATTAGAACACCTCCTTAAAACTTGACAAATGCCTTCCGAGATGTGATTGCAAGAGTTCAAATCAAGCAGCTTCAAATTAGGAAAAATGGAAGAAAACATTATGATGTGTTCATCACTTAACCATGAATTCTCAGCCAAGTAGAGATACTTTAATTGAGGGTATACACCAAAATCCGGCAAAGAATCAGAATTCGCTACACCCTTACTCCCTATATTTTCCATTTTGATCTCACTAAGTGAAGGACAATTCCTAACGAGTGTAAACAAGGTTGAATATGTGAGCTCGTTACATTCACTAAGGTTTATAGACACTAAATCACCAAGAAACATAGACAACTTATCAACATAGTGATCAGTCAGAACATTAGCATGTTGAAGATCCAAATGTTGCAAACCTCGACACTTGGATAACAAATAAAAGAATCCAGCATAGCTACAGTCGAAGCAATATCCGAGAACAAGCCTCGTCAGAGGTAGACCTTCCCTTGCAATAGAGTAGAGCATTTCATCAAAGATTTTAAGAGACGTCAAAGAAAGAGAAGTCAAACCCTTCAAACTCACCAATGAGTGAATAAAATGTGAAGAAACGGACTTTTCAGAGTGTGTTCGATTGCAAAACGATAATGACTTCAATGTTGGTCTCTCGCGTATAGCAGAAGCAATTCCAGCAATAGTTATTTGATCACATCGAAACAAGATGACCTCTTCAAGAAGCTTACAATTGTTGAACAAGTGAAAAAGCGACTTGTCGTTCAGGGGAAATCTATAAAGATTAACCTTACGGAGTTTGACAAGTGCAAGTGATAAAGCCTCTACCCCATCACAGTAGTTATTGTAATTTTTATCTTTACTTTTCCAACCTGAAGGGAAAATGAGGTTGAGTTCTTCAAGCAAAGGAAAACATTCCGCGATGAGGAACATGCCAGTGGTACTGAAATCAGCAATGTTGGAACAAGTGAGAGAGGTCAAAGTTGTAATGTTTTGAGAGAAAACTCGCAACCCATTTGCGGGAATGGTGCGTTGGTTGGAGATGTTGAGAGATGTCAGTTTTTTCAATGGGAAACGAGAGATTCTACAGAGAAACTCGTCCAGGTCAGTGATAGCTTTCAATATGAGGGAGTTTAGGTTGGTGAATCTTTCGAAGGGACGGATGTCTGTTAAATAGTAGAGGGTGAGGGATAATCGAAGACGGTTGGTGATGGAGAGGAACTGTTTAGAGACGAGTGATAGAGAATTCAAGATATATAATGAGTGATAATCTAAATTGTTTTCGTCGTTGAGGATAAATCTGAAGATCAATTCCCAACATTCATCAGGTAAATCTGAAGAAACCATTTGTTGTGATGATTTCGTAGAAGAACTTGTCTTCCTTTTCATTTTCATTTTCATTGTGGATGTGAAATTAGGGTTTGCAGTGTAGAAATTTGGGAAAATCACGATTCAAGATGGTGATTCTAAAAATGCTTTACAATACAGTGACACTAAATATAGTAGTATCAAATCAAATGAAAATAAGAACCTGTTTAACAAGAAGAAGTTCTCGTTCGAGGTTGCCGATAGCTAAGAAAGGTGAATCGTGTCGGAAACTCTGAATCCGGATTCTCATTTTCCACATACTTCCCTAAGTGGATTCTGATTTCTGAAAGAAAAGAGTTTCTGGTTTGTTTCAATTCTGATTTTGTTAAGTATGGATTTTATGGATATGGGGTACCCGTTTCTTGCCGGGTCATCTCTGTTGGGCATACCTTTTCCGAACTTCAGCCAAGTCAAGTCCATTTGTATGGATTTTGCTCTTCTCACTTTCAAAATTGCTCATTCACACGATATTAACTCCAGCGGCAGTTAAGTTAAGGCTCTGTTTGGTAAAAATAGTGAATAGTTGATAAGATAGCTGATAGCTTATAGCTGATGACTGGTAGCTTATAAGCTAATTGAAATGCTTGGTAAAATTAACGGTTCAACTAGCTGATAAATGTAAAGTGACATTAAAGGGCATTTTTAATTCATAATAAAATTTATATCAATTGATATTTAAATTAATTATGAATTAAAAATACCATTTGTATCTAAAATATCATTTGACCTTCATCCATTTGTATCTTAAATATACGATTTATTTTTATAAAAAAAAAATTGCGCATGAAAATAAAAGTTTTATGTATGGTTTTCTTAGAATTGATTTATCAAAGAAAAACATAAAACTAGTTGTTCAATGAAGATTATATAACTACTGATGAAACAATATGCTTTATAAAAGTCTCAACGAAATTTCATCATCACTAACGTAAAGGAAAACTACAATTGCTTTGCTTGAAAGCGTAAAGAGGGACAAAATTAAAATAATGGAGAGATCATAAATGGTTCGTTTAAGCTTTGTTTGGGAGTTTGAAGGAGAGGAGAGGGGAAGGTTTTGGAAGGTTGAAAATATAGGAAAAACTGGTAAAATCTTTCACATTTTTTGTAAGAGTGATTTTTTTGAGAATGATAAAATTAACGCTTATGATTAATATATGTTTAATTTTAAAAATATTATAGCTACATAGATTAAGATGCATCACAACAATAGATTTAATTCAAGTTGTTGGAAGATGCATATAGGATTGTGTTGGTAGCCAAGAACAAGATTAAGGGTTAAGAGAACCCCTAAAATATGAAGGTGTCATGATGAAAGTTGAAGATATGAATCTTCTACTTCATTCGGAACAATTCAGTGTAGCATAATATCAGACAAACGATGTTTTACTACGACATTCGTTTTTAGTTTAGATTTGGTATGGAATTGATTCTATTTTTAAATGGTGTAGCATAATATCAAACTTTTTGATATGTATATTTCTATAATGAGTTTCTTAACACGTGCTCTTGAGAGCACAAATTAGCATTTGCCTAATGTAAAATTGAATTGCCACGCAATATCAACAGCGACAGGAAACTCAAAATCAACATAGTGACACACTCACCCTTTTCTTAGTCATCATTTTTTATCAACTTTTATAAATTTTTATTTTTTGAGCCAAATTTAAAAATTGAAATTAGGGGCCAATTTGCAAATTTCAAAAAATTTGAGGGGTCAAATTGCAATTTTTTGAAAATTTATTGGGGTCAAATTGAAACTTTTGGAAAAGTTGAGGACCAAAATTATAAATCTAAGTAAGAAAAAATAGGGGCTACTTTAGTAAGGAAATTTATTGGTGTAAAATCTGACCATCAACAGTTTTTTTTTTTCATCTTTCGACAACGATATAGAGGAACAAACTCTACATAAAAAAGCTATTAATATTTCAAGCTATATATTCAATCATAGTTTTGTTGTTGTTGAAGGTATACAGAGATATAAAATTTAGTTATATGTTAGTTGGATTATTTAGGAGTTACTTGACATGATACTCGTTAGTAACCAATATCATTTCTAGATTTCCATTTCATTTTTCTATATTTTTCTCTCAATTATAAGCTCTATCAAGAATTTAAATATAGTATTAGACTTTGGTTATGCCAACTAAGTAGAGTGGTCTAACTAACATGTAACTAACTTTTATATCTCTAATATCTTCATAGTTGATTAAGATGTATCGCAACATTATCAACAAATATATTTAATTTTAGTTGTCGGAAGATGCATATAGGGTTGTGTTGGTGGCCAACAACAGGATTAAGGGTCAAGAGAACCCCCTAAAATATGCCTCAATCAGCCACACCCCATCCAAAATTTGTTACGCACGTTGTGACAAGTATTGATAGAACTTGGTACATCAATATCAAAGGCGCTCATAGTCATAGGCTCTCTGTGTTCTTTAGAACTTATGTCATCTTTTTATGATACATTTTTCACATATTTAGAGTCCGAACTAGTTTAAGGTGTCATCATGAAAGTTGAAGATATGAATCTCATACATTATTTGGAACAAATTTTATAGCTATTTGACACATGTAGCTTCATATATGACCCAAACACTATGGAATCATGTTGTCAACTTGTAGAAATTTCACTAACTTAGAGATTGATTCGAGTGTCAACTTCTTTATGAAAGTTCTAGAGAATTTTTATATTGTTCAAACATAACTAATTATCATTTGATTTGGCATGAGTTTAGCTTTATATATGATCATAGTGTGCGTGTGTACGTTGGAAATCTTCACATGGTCTTTAATTCTTATAAAATATGCTTCATCTTTATTTGCCCCAACACCTACTATAAAACACAATCAACACCAACCAAATACTTCCAGCTTAAGATCATCTAAATGTAGCAATGCAACTGAAAGACACTTAAGAAACACAAAATAAAAAGGAATGAGGACAAAAACAAGATCAAAGTCGAGTTAATGATAAAAATCACACCGAAAGCAACACAGTTAATGACAAAATTCCAGGTTAATAACAATTGTGTTTGTAAATCATGAGTCTGCAAAAGTGAACTATAATAAAAGTTTGTCTCCACTTTGCAGTGTAATAAGTAGTTGTTATATGAAAATAACTTTTATGCAAGAATTAGATATGAATAGATAGATAGATAGATAGCAAATTACTATGTCAATAGGAAAAAAAAACACAGTAGTCCCTCTAGTCACTATTATCAGAAGAAAAAAAAAAACTTCAAATCTCAAAAACATTTCATGCTAGTAGTTGAGTGTGTTTTACATTAAATATCAACAAGATACTATGGTAATTTTAACCATAGTCACATAATTCGTGCATCCTCCTGGGAACCGCGAATTGGTTCGTGCGTACCGGTTCCCGGTTCTTTTACGAATTGGTTCGTAAGAATTCGCACCTGAATTCGGTGAAAACAGCAAACCAGTGAACCATGCCCAACAACTGCATTCTAACCTCTGAGATGAGATTTTTTTTGTTTCGTTAGATGTTTTGTTGTTCCTGTTTCTGCAAGATGCCATGAAATTTTTAAGTTTTGTAGCCTTTCTGTCGTCACTTTATTGATAGGTTGAAGATGAAGGGTAATTTGGGCTTTAAAAGGCCATCTTCTTACCCTAACCCGAGTCCATTAACTCTGCTTTTGTTACAGGCCAATGTACTTAGTGTCCCTGAAGAGTTTCGGGAGAGAAAATTGCTTTTTTGACAATACTTCCAATTGACACATAGAAATGACCTTAATGCCCCCAGCGGTAGTTAACAACCGCTGGTATAAGCGCCGGTAGTTAACTACCGCTCAATACTCAACACAACATAGAAAAAACAGCTTCAGCCGTGAAGCATCAAAATTGTTCATCAGAGAGTAACCAAACACTTCTTCTTGAATTAACACTTCTTCTTTTTCTTCCTCCATAAATCATAATAAAAATCAAAGAAAAAAAATCAACATTCAATTCCAGCAACCCATGAATCAAAGCAAAATCAGTGCAAATACTTATGGGTTGTCTCAATTGTCCCTCTACTTTTTCCTTTCATCTTGTTCTGTTCACAAATAATTTTGCAGAAATGAAAAAATTCTTTGATTTTGTTCCACTCTTTTGAATGTATTTTAACATGAAATGGGTTTGATGTTGAAGATAAGATTTGAATTAAAGGTTTCTATTAGCAGTACATGGGCATGTACTGGACTTGGGACATGATATTGACAATAACATAGGATTAGAACAAAACCATGGTCAAGAAGGTGATGATGGTCAGACTTATGAGCATGAGCTAACCATGGAATAAAAATCTGGGCATGATGGTCACAGAGAAGCAAGACTGCCAAAAAAATAATGCTCCAGCTCCACTGTAGTTAACTACCGTTGGAGCAATTTTTTATTTTTTTTTTGTGCTAAATACATGGAACGGTAGTTAACTACCGCAGGATAATCCAACGGCAGTTAACTACCGGCGCTTATACTAGCGGTTGTTAACTACCGCTAGGGGCATTAAGGTCATTTCCATGTATCAATTGGACGTATTCTTTGTCAAAAAAACAATTTTCTTCGGGAAATGAACGAGTATAGGAAAGGTTTTGATGGCACGTGGTGTTTGGGTTAGCTAGTACCACTTGAGTTACATAGGAAAAGAACCTATTGTTTGGAATTGATTACTATTATTTAATATTAATTTCATTGTCACTTAAAAATCCTTTACAATTAATACTTGTTTGTTATGGATAATTAACTTCACTTGCGGTGGTTCTTTTTTTCATGATGAAATACAATTATTTGCATTGCCACTTAAAAGTTTTATTTTTGAAAAAAAAAATCTATTTATTTATTGTTAATTAAACATTTTTTAATTAAGAACGTACCGATTGTTATATTTGAACGTATTACGAACCCAAACAGCGAACCGACTCTATATACCCCCCACGTACCAAATTTTTTGACAGTCGCGAACCACACACCCGAATTCGTACCACGTACCAAAGCGAATTCCGAACCGTGTGACTATGATTTTAACCAGTGTTTTACATGAAATCTATAAAATTAATTGCACATAATTTTTTTTTTAAATCCGTGAAATTAGTTTGTATTTTTAAGGTTTGGTTAAAAGACACATACCTCCCCTCTAGTTTCAAAAATACAATAACCTCCCCTCAATTTAACTCTGCTAACCATCCGTTAGTTCTGACTTACACTAGATAGCCTTAGTGTTATGAATTACTACTCCCTATATGATTGAGTGCATCATCACCTCTGCAACTAATTCAACCCGGCAATATTAATCCAAATCTTTAGACATGGCAAGAAGCAATGATGTGATGACACTGTATTCCTCTTCAACTTGTTTTCATTTATAATTTTGACAGATTATGCCGACCCGAAAATACAAAAACAAGATAACACAGTAAAAGGGAGCAGCAAAAATAACAGAAAACCAAGATGAGGTTCAGTCAACGTGATCTACGTTTTTTTGATGAGAGCAGCTCTACTGTCAATCAAAGAAATATGGTTATTCTATGAAGCAAACAATACAATACAAAGCACACTTGCCTTTCTCTGATTCTTGAATTTTTCTGCATTTTCCCTCCTTTCTTTTCTCTATACAAAGTACAAACCATACATTAATGCATAAGAAGCAAAAATCCTAACACTAACAATACAATCGTGAAGGCGTGAAACTTTGTTTCATACCCAAAAAAATTTTTGAGCATATCTGTGACCTGTCATGATGGAGAGGGTTCATGATTCATTACCGTGGCAGATATTAAAGGGAGTTAATTAATTCGCAGGTTCAATGGGAGGAGGTATCTTCAAAATAGGAAAATAACTTGAATGGTCAAAGATCGTGAGAATTTCAGTTTCAAATCTATTTGCATCCTAACAGGAAGATAACAGTGTTAAGGAGTGTTAAGAGAGAAGGGAGGTATCTATATATTTAATGAAAACTTAAGGGATGTTAGTGTCTAATTTAAAACTAGAGGGGGTGTCTCTGTCATTTAACGAAAACTCAAGGGAGGTGAGTGTAATTTTCCCTTTTTTTTATAATAGTGACCAAAATAAATAACTTGCAAGTTGCAACTACATAGCATCAACTTGTACATACAAAGACAATTCTACTTAGATAGGAATCCCATAACCCTTATTATCTCAAAAACTATTTCCTAAGATACACAATGCTTAATCTATACAATAGCATCATATTATCAATAATCATTGGAATAAATATACCTGTCACTGCTCATAGTAAACAGGGAAAATGCAATTTGTAAATCTGACTTGTGAGTTTATTGGAATAACTGGTGCAATTCATTCTGAAAGTGTATATATTGTCACAGATTTCATTGCAACATCAAAGGTTCCTGATAAAAAAATTAGTATACTGTCAAATGTGCATAGACAGACTACACACAGCATCTTTCCTGAAACATTGAAGGGGGTGTTTGCAAAGTATAGCTTTGATAAAAAAAAAATACAGAGAACAAATTACAATTCTACTTCAATCAACATGACATTTATATCATTGTCAATAATAGGGTCATACCCCAACTATCCCAAATATCTACTTCAATCAACATTAGAGAAAATGGTTAGGTCAGGACACAATTATTATGTTATAAGCAAACATAGTTATTTGAAAGTATGAATAAAACAGGAAGCTTTCATAAAACTGAAAGCTTAATTTAAAATATATTTAAAGGGTACACTTTATAGTGTATGAACATAAAGAAAAACACTTCAACATTTCCCGCATTTTTGTAGTTTTAGCACACTCCTATCATCCATGCAACAACACATGGAGGCTGAGAATAGCTTATGCTTCCTTCCGTATTCCGAAGGAAGAAAATATCTGCAAATAAAGTACAATTTTCAGGTTATTGTTATTTCAACAGTAGGCTAAAATAAAGTGTTTATTTGTATTTCACCTTGAAGATAATAATATAAAGTATAAACATGATCAGTGAGTGGTGTGTGAGCTTCCTATATCACTCACTCAACACATTAATTACTTTCAGAGAAACAAAAGGAATTAAAATCACAGCAATTGATCTCCAATTACATTGTATTCAAAAGATTATCTACACAACTCGAGTACAATTTTTAATTGAACTTCGGAAATACCGGAACTATGTTCTTGCATAACATGTTCTTATGGAAAAGATAAAGAAGCTTGTATAACATGTTCTTGCAGAAAAGGCATCATGTAAAATTTGCACAGATGGCAATTTGATTTGAAACATGGCCAAATGCAGTAGTTGCAAAAATCATTTGAGAAGTCCGAGCTTGTGATTGCGATATTTTTGTTATTCAAAGTCGAACAATGTCTAGTTATAATCGATTGACGTGTTTCATGCTTGTGAGTATCACCAATGTCATTTGCCCTATAATAATTCACCAGCTACTCAAATGTAACTAATGTAAAGAGACAAAATTAAGAGCTAATATTTCAATGATTTGAAAACATACCTAATGTAAAGAGACAAAAAAATAGGGAAGGAAGCAATATGTCAAGTCTACAGGGATGTCATTGAACAAAGGGGATCTTGTGCCTTGCCAATGGAATAAGCTGTAAATCCAATTTTTATGTCTAAAGTGAAATGATTTAATAAGTAAACATGTTAGTGTTTCTATCTGTTATTGTTGGTGAAAACTATGAACTCTCAAGATCCTACTATTTGATGGTTCGATAAAAAAAGCTTAAAGAAAATGTCCTAATTTTGTTACTATCACAATAATCGAATGGAGATCTGTGGTAAATTCTAATTCCAATCTTTATAATTCTAAACATAAAATTCTCAAAAACCAGCACTTTACAGTGACAACAGAGGAGCATTTCAAGTGAAGGAAGTGCAACCGAGGAATCTTAGTTCTAATTAACCCCATATCACTCTATATGTGATTGCAGCGATTGCCCCATCAGAACAATGTCCATAAAAAGCTAAACGCATATTTGTAAGTTGACCGTTTAAAATATTAATTTCTCAAAGAATGAAATCTTAAAACAAAAACAACTTACGAAGTTCAAAATTTCAGAATACTAGTGATTAATGTATCCATGTTTTCTCAGTTGTGGGCAGTTTTCTTTCACATGTTTCACTCCTTTCTCTGTGACATCATTACAATCGTCCACAGATAGGTACAAAAGTCCGCAACAATTCTTTGAGATCAAATAGAGTGTTTCATCATCAACCTTTGTATCTGACAACTTCAACACCTCCAGCTTGGGAACTACAAAGTTCACTCCAAGTAGATTCACGCTTGAACAGTGGGCTAAGTTTAAATGCCTAATATTAGAACACCTCCTTAAAACTTGACAAATGCCTTCCGATATGTGATGGCAAGAGTTCAAGTCAAGCAGCTTCAAATTGGGAAAAATGGAAGAAAACATTATGATGTGTTCATCACTTAACCATGTATTCTCAGCCAAACAGAGAGACTTTAATTGAGGGTATACACCAAAATCCGGCAAAGAATCAGAATTCTCTACACTCTCACTCCCAATATTTTTCATTTTGATCTCACTAAGTGAAGGACAATTTCTAACGAGTGTAATTAAGGTTGAATATGTGAGCTCCTTACATTGGCTAAGGTTTATAGACATTAAATCACCAAGAAACAAAGACAGCTTATCAACATAGTGATTAGTTAGAAAATCAGCATATTGAAGATCCAAATATTGCAAACCTCGACACTTGGATAACAAACAAAAGATTCCAGCATAGCTATAGTCAAAGCAACATTCGAGGACAAGCCTTGTCAAAGGTAGACCTTCCCGTGCAATAGAGTATAGCATTTCATCAGAGATAGTCAGAGACATCAAAGAAAGAGAAGTCAAACCCTTCAAACTCACCAATGAGTAAATAAAATGTGAAGAAACGGCTGTTGGATTAAAAAGAGTATTGCAAAACGATAATGACTTCAATGTTGGTCTCTCGCAGATAGCTGAAGCAATTCCAGCAATAGTTACTTGATCACACTTAAACATAACCTCTTCAAGAAGCTTACAATTTCGTAACAAGTGGAAAAGCGATTTATCGTTCATTGGAAAGCAAGAAAGATTAACCTTACGAAGTTTGACTAGTGCAAGTGAAAGAGCCTCTATCCTATCACAATAGTTATTGTAATTTTTATCTTTATTTTTCCAATCAAAAGGGAAAATGAGGTTGAGTTCTTCGAGCAAAGGAAAACATTCTGTAATAAGTAACAAGTCGGTGGTATTAAAATCAGCAATGTTTGAACAAGTGAGAGAGGTCAAAGTTGTAATGTTTTGAGCGAAAACTCGCAACCCATTTGCGGGAAAGGTGGGTTGGTTGGAAATATTGAGTGAGGTGAGTTTCTTCAACGGGAAACTAGAGATTTCGCAAAGAATTTTGTCGAGGTCAATGTAGAAGGCTGTGAATTTGAGAGAGGTTATGTCTTTGAATCTTTTGAAGATGGGACGCATGCCTGTAGAAGATGGGACAGAGAGTGATAATCGAAGACGGTTGGTGATTGAGAGGAACTGTTTGGAGACGAGTGATAGAGAATTCAATATATAGAATGAGTGAGAATCTAACCAGTTTTCGTCGTTGAGGATGAATCTGAATATCAATTCCCAACATTCATCAGGTAAATCTGAAGAAACCATTTGTTGTGATGATTTGAGAGAAGAACTTCTCTTCCTTTTCATTGTGGATGTGAAATTAGGGTTTTGAGGAGACGTGAAAACCGTAGAAACAATGAAAATTGGGAAGAGAAAGAGGTGAATTGGAAAAATGGATGAAAGGTTGAGGTTGGTGATTTTAGAGTTAGGGTTTTGAAAATCACGATTCAAGATGCTGTAAGCACTCACTTCTACCGCTTTTCAATTAAACGATTCGTTTTCTCCACTGATTATTTTCTATTTCATTTTTCTTTTACAGAAATTCTAACCTAAATGTGTTTAAATCATTTTAGGATTCTTACAGAGGTTAACCGTCACTTTATTCCATGAATATGTAATTGATTAATCACAATAGTCTTTCAATGTATCAAATTTTTTAAAATATATAATCTATGATTGTAAATTTTATTAGTTAAATAGTTCATTATGTTAAAATGTTTCATTAATATTGTCATTTAAGTTCTTATATGAAAAGAGTTATTGTGAATATTGAGAGATTATTTCAGCGTCAGAGACTATTTTGACTACCGGAGTGCACAATCAAAAACTATTTTGAAATGATACATTGAGATACTATTGTGACTTATCATTACATATTCAATGACCAAAGTGACTATTACCCTTCTTAAAACATCCACATCCATGATACTCACTTTTGCATCTTAAATGACCCCTCCTAATTTTTTTATATTAATTTATGTTTTTCAATTATTTAAACTATTTAACTACATTTTCTAAATATGAACACAACCAATAAAAAAGTCTCACCGATCCTACTATATACCCACCTAATTTTTTTTAAGAGATATACCCACCTAATTTGTTATTCTCCTTGATGTTTAATACAAAAAACATGTGAAAAAAAAAACACTCACGAGACACCGGTATTGCAGAGCAACGAGAGGGAAGAAAAGTAAATATTATCACACATTTTAAAATCAAATTATTCATACCACCCTGACATGGTTGATCACCTCTATGTTTCTTCGAGAAGTAACTTAAGGTTAAATTTTGGTTTGAAACTATTTTATTTAAATCGTTGTTTTACTTTCCTTTTATTTAAATAAGTGATTTTCACATATATTTTGTTTTTTTTATTTGTGATTTTGTTGTCTTAGTGCAAGATTTGATTTGTTCTTGATGTGGTGTTGTTTTACTTTTCTGTCTCGTTGCGGTATCTGTCTGTTCAAATCAATACATATTTAATCAATGTCTTGTCATCTTCAACGTTGTTTGAAGATATGAACATTCAAGTCACTTTAATTTCGTCAAATTTGTAGTAACTTCAATCAATGTATTTGTTATCTTTAACGTTATTCAAAGATATAAGCATTCTAGACACTTCAATTTCAATCGTTGTTCTAGAAGGTGTGACCTACCATTTCTATTCTATAAATTTAAATGAATTATATATATGCTTTTTTTAGTAAAAATAAAAATAAAAATGAAATTTACTGTTTTTTTAGGGGAAGTGAGATTCAATGCTACGTTTTATTTTATAAGGTTACTTTGGCATTAGTTTATTTGCTTTATATTATTAATAGTTTTTGAATGAGTTTACTTTGGCATTAGTCTATTCATAACATATTACAGAGGTAGTAGCAAACTGGCTATTCAGTAAAGAGGCGAGAAGTTAAGAGAACAAAATCAGTCAAAAGCTTCATATCATTAGCACAATGTCTATGTAGGGGACACTTACAAGCCCAAGTGAGAGTACAAAAGGATATAATGTAAAAGCTTGTTGTTATTACATCATCAACATAATTCTACTTACGGATCTTCAACTATTTCAACTTTGAGAAAGAAGACATCCACACAGGGATCATGTAACGGGACAACATCCAGCAAACAAGAATGCAAATTGATTTGAATGAAAGCCTGTTATCTTTTTGTAATGGAAAAACCCGAGTTTGATCCCTTCCCATGCTGAATATCTCGAGGGACAAATGACATGCCTTTAGTCTTACGGCGACCAAAGCTAATAGAGGAAGGAGTTGAGTCCAAAGTATTCATTCTTGAGACTGCTGAAACAAGTTATCTATGGCTTTTGAATTTCAAACCGCAACCTTCCACTAAGCATCATACTATATGACAAAGAATAAGAACCATGTTGAAGAGATTGTCACCTAAAAGAGAGATTTCATATTTTAATGCCAAAAAGTAACATGCTAACTAGACTACACAGCAACAACAGCCATTTAGGTGAGGTGAGTTACATGAAATCATAATATCGCATGAGTTACATGTAAAACGGAACTGAACATTGTTCGAAATAACCAAATGGTAAGCAGGGTTTTTCTTTTTACAATTTGTAAGATTATATATTTAAGTAAGAAAAAAAATATGGAAGTATTTTACCAAGCAAATTTGAAGAATCCAAAAGCTAAGTTCAATATCTTACAACAAAGAAGAGAAGAAACACCCAACTAGTTAATTCTTCAATTACAAACTGAAGTGTATGCTAGAAGCAATAATGTATAAAATTGTTTCATGACATCACATCGAATCATATTTAGAGTTTAGACATATACTAACCTTGTCATAGCCACGCGCAACTTTGCCTGAAAGAAAGAATCATGAGCTTCGGATACATGTATGCCGAGCAAAGGTGAAGTTAGGTAGACCCTAGAACACTGAGAACAGGATGCAGTGTGTCCTGCATTATAGTGATTTTCAAAGGTCTCCATTGAAGCCAAACGCGATCCACACCCCACAATGGGACAGAAGACTTCCCTGCACAAAGTGCTAGGCTTCAAAATGAGGTGCACACACTGTCATTTTATCAGTATAAGTTCGAAGTTAAACACTGCCTTCTTGGACAAAGCACAGTCTTCAACAAAGGCGGGCCTTAGTGCATGTTTGGATTCGTGGCGAATTTGATAGATTCACAATGTGTTACCGTGATTTTGGCAAAAGATATACTTTGGTGCTTCAAGAAAATCACGATACACCGTGATTACGACAACTCTCTGATTCCAAATATGTACTACTATAACATCCATCAAATTTTGTTTATACACAAAAATGATTATATAATGGGACAACATACGTAAATTATCTTTCAGCAAACAAGAATGCAGACTGATTTGAATGAAGCCTGTTATCTTTTTGTAACGGAAAAACCCGAGTTTGATCCCTTCCCACACTGAACAACTCGAGGGACAAATGACATGCCTTTGGTGTTACGGCGACCAAAGCTGATAGAGTAAGGAGTTGAGTCCAAAGTATTCATTCTAGAGACTGCTGAAACAAGGTAATCTATGGCTCCATTTTCCACTTCCATCATTCCTGAAGTATCCTCCTTATGAGAAAGTTTTTTGCGTTGAGACTTCATCCTCTGTTTCTTTGAAGGCAGAGACTTATTGAAGAAACTCGAATGATGTCAGGAATTTATGCTTGTTGACCAGAGTCCAGATGCTGCTGCCTACTTTTGTAGCTTTTGAATTTCAAACCACACCTTCAACTAAGCATTCAACCTATATGACAGAGATAAGAACCATGTTAAAAGGGGAAATTTAACGTGAATGCAGAAAAGTAACATGCTAGCTAGACTAAACAACAATAAAAACAATGGCGACAGCCAAAGCCTTTTCTCATTAGGTGAGTGACAAAAATCACATGAAATTGTAATATCGCTATCATTGATTATCTATAACAATCGAGTCTTTAGTTCCAAATCCTTGATAACGATTTGATCTTTAGTTTTCTTCGGTTTCCCTCTACCTGAGTCTCTAACTATTGGACTACCTTGCATTTCGTGTACCTTCTTACAAACCCAACTATAAGCTCTAAACTAACAAAAAAACAATAAAAACGATGTAAAAAATAAATTCTGAACATTGTTCAAAATAACCAAATTGTAAGCAGGGTTTTTCTTGTTGCAATTTGTAAGAATATAAATTTAAGTCAGAAAAAAAATATGGGAGTATTTTACTAAGGAAATGAAGAAACCAAAACCAAAGTTGAATATCTTACAATAAAGGGAAGAAACACCTAACTAATTATTTCTTCAATTACAAACTGAAGTGTATGATAGAAGCAATACTATATAAATTTGTTTCATGACATAAAATTGAATCATATTTAGAGTAGACATACATACTACCATGTCATAGGCACACACAACTTTTACCTGAAAGAAAGAATCAATTGCTTTGGATACATGTATGCCGAGCAAAGGTGAAGTTAGGTAGACCCTAGAAACACAGAACAGGATGCAGTATGTCTTGCATATGGTGATTTTCAAAGTCCTCCATTGAAGCCAAACACGATCCACACCCAACAATGGGATAGAAGACTTCCCTGCGCAAAGGGAAAGACTTCAAAATAAGACACAATCAGTCATTTTATCAGTATAAGTTTGAAGTTAAACATTGCCTTCTTGGACAAAGCACAGTCTTCAACAAAGGAAATTCCTTAGTGCATGATTGGATTCGTGATGAGTTTATAGATTCACAATGTATTACCATGATTTTGGCAAAAGATATACTATGGTGCTTCAAGAAAATCACGGTACACCGTGATTTTGTTAACTTTTCGTGATTCCAAAATATACATTTCTATAATACCCATCAAATATTGCTTTTACGCATAAATGATTATATATAAAGTAAACATTTTCGAGAACTATAAGAAAGGTCTTTCACTGAGAAGCATGTAGAATAACAGAAAACTACAACCAGAAATGAAAATCCATCGTGGACTGTTCTCAAAGGCTAATAATCACAACGGCTTCTATCAAATATCAGCTGAGATTTGAGTAAAGCCTAACAGTGCCTTAAATTATCATGCTTTATTCTAATGTCTATTTTTTTTTGTCTTAACACTCTAATTCAGAGGGACAAGGGACCCTTGTAATCCGGAGTCTAGCCGATAGGTAAGTAAAATCTAGTAAAGAATTGTTCCAGCTAGGACTCGAATTCGGAAATTCTCAATCAATTGACTTTAACCGAAGTTCATTAACCATTTGACCCAAATCACATGGTTCCTTATTCTAATGCCTATTGAATATATATATATATATATATATATATATATATATATATATATATATATATATATATATATATCTAAGTAATGAGTTTTTAAAAAGATCCGTGAACACAGCCAATACAGCCTCGATCGCGATTATGTCGCAGACTATTATTTAAAACCCTGAACATGAGAACATATTAAAACCAAGCTGTTTATTTAACCTCAGCATTTGAAAATCATATAGTATCATTCATGCTTTAATCAACAATAGTAGCTCAAAAACTATTAACAATATAAAGCAAGTAAACTAAGGCCAAAGCAACCATATAAAATAAAAAGAATAAGCAACAATTCGCATTAAAAAACAAGCACAAAATAAAAAAGAATTAGAATGAAATAAAAAAAGAAGATAAAAATAAGAACCTGTTTGACAAGTTCTTGTTCGAGGTTACCGATGGCGAAGAAGGGTGAATCGGGTTTCCAAAACGGAAACTCTGAATCCGGATTCTGATTATCCATATCCATCGTTAGTTCATCAAGCGAGGACAATGAGAAGAAGTGATTGTAAACATGGGAGGATGAACATGTAACAGTAGCCACGATAATGTTCAATGTAACTTGCAATAGTGACTGAAATTTGTTTATATTTTTTTGCTTATATTAGTGACTGAAATTAGTAACTTGTAAGTTGCAACTACATCATATTATCTCAAAAACTATTCTGCATAGATAAGAATCTCATAACCCTTCATTATCTCAAAAACTATTTCCTAAGACACACAATGCCTAATCTATACAATAACATCATATTATCAACAATCATTGAGTTCAGATTTAGCCGAAATGTTTGAAGTCTTTTACCTCGTTTGTGCATGCTAAATGATAAGTAAACCTGTCACTGCTCATAACAAAGAG
Source organism: Medicago sativa (assembly GCF_051527215.1). Taxonomy (NCBI): domain Eukaryota; kingdom Viridiplantae; phylum Streptophyta; class Magnoliopsida; order Fabales; family Fabaceae; genus Medicago; species Medicago sativa. Next base: position 28,776,927 of record NC_140755.1, on the reverse strand, counting down.
GGAAAATGCTATTTATAAATCTCACTTTTGAGTTTATTGGAATAACCGGTGGCCGGTGCCATTCATTCTGAAAATTTATACATTGTCACAGACTTCGTTGCAACATCACAGGTTGCTGATAAAAATTTGAGTATATTGTCAATGAACCATGAGATATTCATGGGCAAAGTTGAAGGATCAGAGAACAATTCAGCGAGATGTTGTCAAATGGGCATAGACAGACTACTGCATGTTCCCTGAAACTTTTAAACTGAGTTAATTAAGAACAAATAGATAAATTGAATTATAGTTTCAACATTGAAGGAGGTGTTTACAAATTGCAAAGTATAGCTTTACTTATAAAATACAGAAAACGAATTACAATTCTACTTCAATCAACATGACATTTATATCATTGTCAATAAAAGTGTCATACCCCAACTATCCCAAATATCTACTTCTATCAACATCATAGAAAATGGTCAGGTCAGGTCACAATACTTAAAAAAAATTCGCAATTTTGTAGTTTTAGCACACTCCTAACATCCATGCAACAACACACGGAGGCTGAGACGTAGCTTATTCTTCCTTCCTTATTCCGAAAGAAGAAAACATCTGCCAATAAAGTACAATTTTGCAGGTTATTTGTTATTTCAGCAGTAGCCTAAAATAAAGTATTTATTTGTAATTCACCTTGAACATAATAATATAAACATGATCAGTGAGTGATGTGTGAGCTTCCAATATCACTCACTCAATACATTAATTGAATTTAGAGAAACAAAAGGAATTAAAATCACAACAATTGATCTCCAAGTATATTGTATACAAAAGATTATCTACACAACTGGAGTTCCAGAGAAGCATGTGTTAATACTAGAACTATGTTATCATTAATTAAAAATTGAGTTGATACTGGAACTATGTTATCATTAATTAAAAATTGAGATTTCTATATGGAAAAGATAAAGAAGCTTGTCTAACATGTTCTTGCAGAAAAGTCATCATGTAAACTTTGCACAGGTGTACAATTTATAGTTAATAACAATTGGTGATATGCCTAAGTGTCTAATTATATCCAATGAGTTTCAGGGATCATGTAAAATGAACTGTTGAAGAGGGAGAGGAAGACAAACAACATCAAAATCTGATTTCAAACATGGCCAAATGCAGTAGCTGCAAAAACGATTTCTAATCGATTGACTTGTTTCATGCTTGTGAGTATCACCAATGTCAATTGCCCTATAATATTTCACCAGCTACTCAAAGGTAACTGATGTAAGAGACAAAAAAAAATAGGGAAGGAAGCAATGTGTCAAGTCTTTAGGGATGTCCTTGAGCAATGGGGATCTAGTGGCTTGCCAATCGAATAAGCTATAAATGAAATTTTTATGTCTAATGTGATAAATATAAGTGATGATTTAATAATTAAACAACATGTTAGTGTTTCTATCTGTTATTGTTGGTGAAAACTATGAACTCTCAAGATCCTATTATTTGATGGTTCGATCAAAACAAGCTTAAAGAAAATGTCGTAATTTTGTTACTATCACAATAATCCAATGGAGATCTGTGGTAAATTCTAATTAAAATCTTTATAATTCTAAACGTAAAACTCTCAAAAACCAACCCTTAACAGCGACAACAGAGGAGCATTTCAAAATCTATAATTGCCAAAATTGAAAGTAAAGGAAGTGCAACTGAGGAATCTTAGTTCTAATCAGAATTAAATAAAAAGCTAAATGTTCAACATGGAAACATCTTTGTTTTACATCTATTTTAATTGAATGTAGAATTCTACTCACACCCCAAGATACTTTGGTTGAGTTATCAAGGCAAATGATGATAATGATAACTCTGAAAGACTGCCTATATACTCACATGTATGATATTTCAAGCTAAGCAAAATACATTATTTTTGTTATATTCACTTAGTAACTTCAATAAATGTAATTGCTGCACAGAAAAAGTGTTGCAGGCTAGAACTAAACAGGTCTAGAATTGCTTTCAATATCAGTTCAAGGAGGACAACCAATTCAGGGAAATATATTAAGCAGATTTAGCAAACCAAAGCTAGCACACACAAACTACCTAACATCAAATAACATCGTAAAATGTGTAAAACATGCAATTGCAGCGTGCCAGCATGAAGGGAAACGACATTCCATCAAAAATTGCCTATAGCTGTTGTTAAAAATCAACCATTCCGCCAGGCACCGACATTTAACAACACTGCAACTGACTGTTTGAATTACATTGTACATTATATAACAATATTACACTAATATATTTAAGGAATTATCATGCACAAATTGTTGAGTAAATGCACATCTGTATGTTGACATTTTGAAATATTAATTTCTCATAGAATTAAATTTTAAAACAAAAACAACTTACAGAGTTCAAACTTTCAGCACAACACTTTCAGAATACTAGTGACGAATAAATCCATGCACTCTCAGTTCTGAGCAGTTTTCTTTCACATGTTTCACTCCTTTCTTTGTGACATCATTACAATAGTTCACAGATAGTTTCAAAAGTCCGCAACAATTCTTTGAGATCACATAGAGTGTTTTATCATCAACCTTTGTATATGACAAGTTCAACACCTCCAGCTTGGGAACTACAAAGTTCACTCCAAGTAGATTCACTCTTGAACAGTGGGCTAAATTTAAATGCCTAATATTAGAACACCTCCTTAAAACTTGACAAATGCCTTCCGAGATGTGATTGCAAGAGTTCAAATCAAGCAGCTTCAAATTAGGAAAAATGGAAGAAAACATTATGATGTGTTCATCATTTAACCATGTATTCTCAGCCAAATAGAGAGACTTTAATTGAGGGTATACACCAAAATCCGGCAAAGAATCAGAAATCTCTACACTCTCACTTCCTATATTTTCCATTTTGATCTCACTAAGTGAAGGACAATTCCTAACGAGTGTAAACAAGGTTGAATATGTGAGCTCCTTACGGTGACTAAGGTTTATAGACACTAAATCACCAAGAAACAAAGACAGCTTATCAACATAGTGATCATTCAGAGAATTGGTATATTGAAGATCCAAATGTCTCAAACCTCGACACTTAGATAACAAACCAAAGATTCCAGCATAGCTATGGCCAAAGCAATTTCTGAGGACAAGCTTTGTCAAAGGTAGACCTTCCCGAGCAATAGAGTAGAGCAACTCATCAGAGATTTTCAAACACGACAAAGCAAGAGAAGTCAAACCCGTCAAACTCACTAGTGAGTCAATAAAATGTGAAGTAACCTTAGCGTCTTCTAGATTAAAAAAATTATTGCTAAACGATAAAGAACTCAATGTTGGTCTCTCACGGATAGCAGTAGCAATTCCAGCAATAGTTATTTGATCACACTTAAACATAACTTCTTCAAGAACCTTACAATTTCTTAACAAGTGGAAAAGCGATTTATCGTTGATGGGAAAGCAAGAAAGATTAACCTTACGGAGTTTGACAAGTGCAAGTGAAAGAGCCTCTACCTCATCACAATAGTTATTGTAATTTTTATCTTTACTTTTCCAACCTGAAGGGAAAATGAGGTTGAGTTCTTCAAGCAAAGGAAAACATTTCGCGATGAGGAACAAGTGAGTGGTACTGAAATCCGCAATGTGGGAACAAGTGAAAGAGGTCACAGTTGTAATGCTTTGAGAGAATGCTCGCAACCCATTTGCGGGAATGGTGCGTTGGTTGGAGATATTGAGAGATGTAAGTTTTTTCAATGGGAAACGAGAGATTTTACAGAGAACCTCATCCAGGTTAGTTGTGGCATAGAATGTGAGGGAGTTTAGGTTGGTGAATCTTTTGAAGACGGGACGCATGCCTATAGAACAATAGACGGAGAGTGATAATCGAAGACGGTTGGTGATTGAGAGGAACTGTTTGGAGACGAGTGATAGAGAATTCAAGATATACATTGAGTGAGAATCTAACCGGTGTTCGTCATTGAGGATGAATCTGAAGATTGATTCCCAACATTCATCAGGTAAATCTGAAGAAACCATTTGTTGTGATGATTTCGTAGAAGTTCTCTTTCTTTTCATTGTGAATGTGAAATTAGGGCTTTGAGTTAGGGTTTGTGGTGAGTGACGGTAGAAACAGTAAAAATTGGGAAGAGAAGGAGGTAAATTGAATAAATGAAGGAAAGATTGAGGTTGGTAATTTTGGTGGATGATGATGATGTTTGGCGCTAGGGTTTGGATTTTGGAAAATCACGACTCAAGATGGTGACGGTGTTAAACGTTTGTTCGCTTCTACAGATTCTTTGCATTAAACGATGTCGTTTGCCTCCACCAAAATGTATTTTTTTTTTTTTTGAAAGAACCACCAAAATGTAATGTAACTCGCTATATTTTTCCTTATAACAAAAAATGAAATTATTTAGACACATATACATCAATGAAGAAACCTAAATGATAAATAAATTAGACACATCATTCCATATCATTAAACAAATTTATCTATAAATAAATAAAATAAGCATTTTTGTGAGTGTGTCCAAACTTTTTGCATTTGGGTTGTCCCTAAGCAAGACTTTTTCTTTTTTTAAAACAAAAAATAATTGAAATTGAATGCCACACAGTATCTAGGCAGTGACACACTCACCCCTGAGAAAGTCTCAGATGGATACAACCCCAAATCAAAATGATCTGGGCACACTCACAAAACATAGAAAAATTTAAATAAGAATAAAATTAAATGATATTAATTGATGTGATTGATTTATTTTTGTTTTAATTTTTTTCATTTTATGCGAGTGTGACTACATTAGATTTTCTCCTCACCCCTTTCTCTAAATCTAGCAGTCATCCCTCATCCATTTTTTGTCTTCTTTCTCCACTTAAAATGGGTGATTTATCGTGTTTTGGTAAGACATATTTTTGACCTTATACCAGTTTTTGAGAAGCTAATTCAAGTAGCCGATAGTTTATCACTTTTATCTCAATTTTACACTCCTGCAATCTTAATTGGAGAAAATAAATATTAATCAAACACTAGTTTTTAGAAAGTGGCTTGGAGGGGTGATGTGACATTCATGATCAAATACCCTAGACTTTTTTCTATGTCTAACCAACAAGAAGCATAAGTGGAGGAGATGTGGGAGGTTTCTCCGAATAGCGGGGAATGAAATCTTTGTGTGGGAGTTGGTAGACTTAGTAGGTTTCATGTGGGGTCAAGAAGATAAGTGGTATTGGAGTTTGGAGGAAGATGGGGTGTTTTCGGTTAAGTCTTTGTATGCCAAGTTGGAAGAAGTGATGGTTATGGAGGGTAATAATAATACAGATGGTAAAATATGGGTTTGCCAACTTTAGAAGACTGAGGCACCTTCAAAAGTGGTGGCCTTTTCGTGGAAACTCCTTTTTGATAGGATTTCGACAAGACTTAATTTGGCTAACAGGAATTGTCTACCTGTGGTATGGATGATGCGATTAATTGTGTTTGATGTGCTACAGAGATTGAATCGTCCTCTCAACTTTCTTACATTGTGATTTCGCTAGGAACATTTGGATGCAATTGATGCGGTGGCTATATCTCAATTTCATAATGCCTCCAAACCTATCTATGCATTCGGAGTGTTGGAGTGGAGGGATAATGCATAAGAAGATTCGGAAGGGACTGAGGTGGATTTGGCACACGTCGATTTGGTATATTTGGGAAGCTAGGAACGATTGTATCTTGGATGAGCTAGTTGACTATATACAAGTTTTATCGTGGCATTGGTTGTAGGAAGGTCTACCCGTCTTGTTTGTATTACGAATGACATTGGTCCCCTCATGATTGTTTATTGCGGTAGTGGGCTTTGTTTTGGTGCAGCTGGATGTGGTAATGGCAGGTTCAGTTGGTTCTTCTCTGTGGCTTGGGCTGCTGCGGGAGTTTTTTCCACGTTTTTTGAACCGCTGAGTGGGACTTTTACCTACAGCAGCATGCCAGCGCAGGTGTTGTGTTGGTTCAGTGGCCAATAGGTGTTTTATTTGTTTCGGGGGCCTGCGGTTTTCTCTCTTGATTTTATTTATTATAGAGTGTTTATAGCATTGGTGTTAAGTGTTTCGTCTTTGTTTGGCACTTGTGTATTGTGTCATATTCACGAGCTTTTTAGTGCTTAGTTTGTCACTAATAATATTTGCTGAATAAAAAAAACTTAGTCGTCTTCAATGTTATTCAAAGACATAAATATTCTTGGCACTTTAATTTCGATATATCAATGAGTTGAGTTTAGTTGGATTCTCATGTCTATTCATAACATATTACAGAGGTGACAAGTTAAGAGAACAAAATCAGTCTGAATAGAAGCTCAAAATTCTCATATCATTAGCTGGATATATATTTGCATGAGCACAATGCATGTGTAGGGGTCACCACTTACAGGCCCAAGTGAGAGCACAAAAAGATATATAATATAAAAGCATGTTATTACATCATCAACATAATTTATATTTACCAATCTTCGACTTAACCAACTACTTCAACTTTGGGACAGAGGACATCCACAGGGATCATGTAATGGGTCAACATCCGAAAATTATCATTCAGCAAACAAGAATGCAGATTGATTTGAATGAAGCCTGTTATCTTTTTGCAACAAACAAACCCAAGTTTGATCCCTTCCCACACTGAACAGCTCGAGGGACAAATGACATGCCTTTGGTGTTACGGCGACCAAAGCTGATACATGAAGGAGTTAGAGTCGAAATTCATTCTAGAGACTGCTGAAACAAGGTCATTTATGGCTGCATTCTCCACTTCCATCATATGTCTTCCCTGCGAGAAGGTTTTTTGTGTTGAGACTACATCCTGTATTTTTTTGAAGGCAGAGCCTTCTTGAAAAACACAAAATGATGTCGGGAATTTATGCTTGTCAATCAGATGCTGCTGCCCACTTGTAGATTTTGAATTTCAAACCACAACCTGCCACTAAGCATTCAAACTATATGACAGCGATAAGAATCATGTTAAAGGGATTGTCCTCAAAAAGAGAAATTTAATGTGAATGCAAAATAGTAACATGCTAGCTAGACTAAACAACAACAAAAACAGCGGCGACGACCAAAGCCTTTCCTCATTAGGTGAGTTACACGAATCACATGAAATCACAATATCGCTATCGTTGCTTATCTATAACAATAGTGTTTAATTCCAAATCCTTTACAGTGATCTGACCTTTAGTTTTCTTCGGTTTCCCTCTACTTGAGTCTCTAACTATTGGACTACCTTGCATTTCGTGTACCTTTTTACAAACCCAACTATGAGCTCTAAACAAAAAATAAAGGACAACGATGTAAAAGAAATTCTGAACATTGTTCGAAATAACCAATTTGTAAGCAGGGTTTTTCTTGTTACAATTTGTAAGATTATAAATTTAAGCAAGAAAAAAAATATGGGAGTATTTTACTAAGGAAATTTGAAGAAACCAAAAGCAAAGTTGTATATCTTACAACAAAGGCAAGAAACACCCAACTAGTTAAAATTCTTCAATTACAAACTGAAGTGTATCAAACCATGGCGCTTCAAGGAAATCACGGACGGTACACCGTGATTGTCATTCCAAATATGCACTACTATAACACCCATCAAAATTTGTTTTTAAGCACAAATGATTATATATAAAGTAAACAATTTCGAGAACTATAAGAAAGGTCTTTCACTGAGAAGCATGTAGAATAACAGAAAACTATAACCAGAAATGAAAATCCATCATGGACTGTTCTCAAAGGCTAATAATCGCAATGGCTTCTATCAAATATCATATGAGATTTGAGTAAAGCCTAACAGTGCCTTAAACTAGCATGTTTTATTCTAATGTCTACTTTTTTGGTCTTAACTCTCTAATTCAAAGGGAAAAGGGACACTGGTAATCCGGAGTCTAGCTGAAAGGAAAGTAAAGTCTAGTAAATGATTGTTCCAGTTAGGATTCAAATTCGGATATTCTCAACCGATAGACTTTAACCGAAGCTCATTAACCATTTGACCCAAATCACTTGGTTCCTTATTCTAATGCCTATTGAATATTATGTATCATATATCTAAGTAATGAGTTTTTAAAAAGATCCGTGAACACAGCCAATACAGCCTCGATCGCGATTATGTCGCAGACTATTACTTAAAACCCTGAACATGACAACATTTTAAAACCACGTTCATTTAAGCCCAGTATTTGAAAATCATATCATTCATGCTTTAATCAACAATGGTAGATCAAAAACTATTAACAATATAAAGCAAATAAACTAATGCCAAAGCAACCTTATAAATTAAAAAGAATACGTAACAATTCACATTTCAAAAAAAAAAAAGGAAAAGAATGGCACAAAACACGAAACAATTTGAATGAAACAAAAAGATAAAAATAAGAACCTGTTTGAGAAGAAGTTCTCGTTCGAGGTTACCGATGGCAAAGAAGGGTGAATCGGGTTTCCAAAACGGAAACTCTGAATCCAGATTCTGATTTTCCACATCCATCGTTAGGTCATCAAGCGAGGGAAAGTGACTGAAATTAGTAACTTGCAAGTTTCAACTACATAGGATACATCATCAACTTGTAACCTCCCGTACATACAAAGACAATTCTGCTTAGATATGAATCTCATAACCCTTCTTTATCTCAAAAACTATTTCCTAAGACACACAATGCAATCTATACAATAACATCATATTATCAACAATCATTGAGTTCAGATTTAGCCGAAATGTTTGAAGTCTTTTACCTCGTTTGTGCTTGCTAAATGATAAGTAAACCTGTCACTGCTCATAATAAAGGGGGGAAAATGCTATTTATAAATCTCACTTTTGAGTTTATTGGAATAACCAGTGCCATTCATTCTGAAAATTTATATATTGTCACAGACTTCATTGCAACATCACAGGTTACTAGGTTACTGATAAAAATTTGAGTATATTGTCAATGAACCATGAGATATTCATGGGCAAAGTTGAGAACAATGCAGCGAGATGTTGTCAAATGTGCATAGACAGACTACTGCATGTTCCCTGAAACTTTTAAACTAAGTTGAACAAAGAGATGCATTGAATTTATAGTTTCAACAATTAACAACATTGAAGGAGGTGTTTGCAAAGTATAGCTTTAATTATAAAATACAGAAAACAAATTACAATTCTACTTCAATCAGCATGACATTTATATCATTGTCAATAAAAGTGTCATACCCCAACTATCCCAAATATCTACTTCTATCAACATCATAGAAAATGGTCAGGTCAGGTCACAATACTTAAAAAAAATCCGCATCATTGTTTTAGCACACTCCTAACATCCATGCAACAACACACGGAGGCAGAGACATAGCTTATTCTTCCTTCCTTATTCCAAAAGAAGAAAACATCTGCAAATAAAGTACAATTTTCAGGTTATTGTTATTTCAGCAGTAGCCTAAAATAAAGTATTTATTTGTAATTCACCTTGAACATAATAATATAAACATGATCAGTGAGTGATGTGTGAGCTTCCAATGTCACTCACTCAATACATTAATTGATTTTAGAGAAACAAAAGGAATTAAAATCACAACACAATTGCAGCGTGCCAGCATGAAGGGCACTGACATTCCATCAAAAATTGCCTATGGCTGTTGTTAAAAATCCTCCATCAAAAACTACCTAACATCAAATAACATCGGAAAAAGTGTAAAACACGCAATTGCAGCGTGCCAGCATGAAGGGCACTGACATTCCATCAAAAATTGCCTATGGCTGTTGTTAAAAATCCTCCATGGCGCTGCCATTTAACAACACTGCAACCAACTGTTTGAATTACACCGTACATTATATAACAATATTACACTAATATATTTAAGGAATTATCATGCACAAATTGTTGAGTAAACGCACATTTGAAAGTTGACAGTTTAAAATATTAATTTCTCATAGAATGAAATCTTAACACACAAACAACTTACAGAGTTAAAACTTTCATCACAACGCTTTCAGAATACTAGCGCGACTAACGCATCCATGTTCTCTCAATTGTGAGCAGTTTTCTTCCACATGTTTCACTCCTTTCTTTGTGACATCATTACAATCGTCCACAGATAGGTACAAAAGTCCGCAACAATTCTTTGAGATCACATAGAGTGTTTCATCATCAACCTTTGTATTTGACAAGTTCAACACCTCCAGCTTGGGAACCACAAAATTGATTCCAAGTAGCTTCACTCTTGAACAGTGGGCTAGGTTCAAATGCCTGATATTACATCATCACTAACGTAAAGGAAAACTACAATTGCTTAAATATACGGTTTTTTTATAAAATTGCGCATGAAAATAAAAGTTTTATTTATGGTTTTCTTTGAATTGATTTATCAAAGAAAAACATAAAACTAGTTGTTCAATGAAGATAATATAACTACCGTTGAAACAATATGCTTTATAAAAGTCTCAACGAAATTTCATCATCACTAACGTAAAGGAAAACTACAATTGCTTTGCATGAAAGCGTAAAGAGAGACAAAATTAAAATAACGGAGAGATCATAAATGGTTCATTTAAGCTTTGTTTGGAAGTTTGAAGGAGAGGAGAGGGGAAGGTTTTGGAAGGTTGAAAATATAGGAAAAACTGGTAAAATCTTTCATATTTTTTGTAAGAGTAATTTTTTTGAGAATGATAAATTAACGCTTATGATTAATATAGAACTATCAAAAGTTATCTATAATTCCAAATCATAATATCACTTTAATTTCGTCAAATTTGTAGTAACTTCAATTCAATGTAGATTCAATCAATGTATTTGTCATCTTTAACGTTATTCAAAGATATGAGCATTCTAGACACTTTAATTTCAATCGGTGAGCTAGAAGGTGTGACCTTAACATTTCTCTTCTATAAATTTAAATAAATATATGCTTTTTTTAGTAAAAAAAAAAAAGACTTAATTAATGCTTTGGTCCCTTAACTTATTTTTGGATTTAAATTTGGTCCCCTAACTTTAAACTGTCTCAAATTGGTCCCTTAAATCTTACACCGTTTACCATTTTGGTCCCCTCCGTTAGTTTTTTTCAAAATCTGTTAACCCTTTGCCACATGTCAGTTTTGATTGATGATCAATGGTTGGATCACAGAGGGATCTATTGTAGCTTATAATGAACCACAACCACCTAATTTTTTCTTCATCTTCTTCCCCTTTCAATCTTCTTCATCTGCATCTTTATTCATATCCATCTTAAACAAAATCCAGAAAATTACAAAATTTCATAGCTATTTTTGAGAAACTCCAACATAGCAAATTCCAGAAAAATATTGCAAAACAAAATCAAAACATTCAATCTGTAAAAAAAAATATCAAAACAAAAACTCTACTTCATCTTCATCCTTGAATCTAAGATTGTCAATCTTCATCCCCTTAAATTTAGAATTAACATCACCACTATCATCTAACTCACAATCAAAACTAACACCCATTTATTAAACCCAATTTTTTAGGTTCAAAATGAGTTTGTTTCAACTCCACAGGAAAAGAGAATTATTCTATTCTCCAAACTACTCTGTAATTCTCAAGCTCACCTTTAACAAACGCGCGATTTAAGAAGCTGAAGCCTTTGGATAGCAAAATTTCAAAATTGGAAGAATTGAATTGTGGGTATATGAGGAAAGAAGCCATGGTTCTTTGAGAGCTGTTTCACGAGGGAAACCTATGGCTCATTCTACAGAAGAAGAAAAAAATCAAAACAAAATCCAGTAACAACAATAACACAACACAATAAATCTGGCCCAAATCTGCTCCCCAACAACAACACAACAACAGTAAAATGGGTTCATGTTCATAAAACAATGGGTTTAGATTGGGATTTGAAAGGGTTTAGATTAGATCCAAAAATGGGTTTAGATTGGAATTTGAAAGGATTGATGTTGATGATGAAGGATTGTAATTCGAAAATGAGTTTTTTATGAAAGATTGGAAGAAGAGAAAAGGAACAAAGAGGGAAGAGAATGAACAACAGAAGAGGGAGAAAGAAAGAAGAGGAGGAAAGGAACACGGGGAAGAGAAGAGATTTTTTTTTTTTTTTTATATTTTAATTTTAATTTTTAGGAAATTCAATAGAAATAATCATATGTTGTGAGTCCATTGTATATTTGTGTGCTCTCTAAATCCAGCCATTAATCACCAATCTTAAATGACATGTGGACAAAGGGTTAACAGATTTTGAAAAAAACTAACGGAGGGGACCAAAATGGTAAACGGTGTAAGATTTAAGGGACCAATTTGAGACAGTTTAAAGTTAGGGGACCAAATTTAAATCCAAAAATAAGTTAAGGGACCAAAGCATTAATTAAGCCAAAAAAAAAATGAAATTTAATGTTTTTTTAGGGGATGTGAGATTCAATGCTACGTTTTATTTTATAAGGTTGCTTTGGCATTAGTTTATTTGCTTTATATTGTTAATAGTTTTTGAATGAGTTGAGTTTGGTTGGACTCTCATGTCTATTCATAACATATTACAGAGGCAGTAGCAAACTGGCTATTCAGTAAAGGGTGAGAAGTTAACAGAACAAAATCAGTCTAAATAGAAGCACAAAAGCTTCATATCATTAGTTAGATATATATTTGCATGAGCACAATGTCTGTGTAGGGCACACTTACAAGCCCAAGTGAGAGCGCAAAAAGATATATATATAAATTATAAAAGCATGTTGTTATTACATCATCAACATAATTCTACTTACGGATCTTCAACTTTGGGAAAGAAGACATCCACAGGGATCATGTAATGGGACAACATCCGAAAATGATCATTCAGCAAACAAGAATGCAAATTGATTTGAATGAAAGCCTGTTATCTTTTTGTAACAGAAAAACCCGAATTTGATCCCATCCCATGCTGAACAGCTCGAGGGACAAATGACATGCCTTTGGTCTTACGGCGATCAAAGCTAAAAGAGGAAGGAGTTGAGTCCAAAGTATTCATTCTAGAGACTGCTGAAACAAGGTTATCTATGGCTGCATTTTCCACTTCCATCATTCCTGAAGTATCCTCCTTATGAGAAAGTTTTTTGCGTTGAGACTTTATTCTCTGTTTCTTTGAAGGCTGAGACTTATTGAAAAAACTGGAATGATATGTCGGGAATTTATGCTTGTTGACCAGATGCTGCTGCCTACTTTTGTGGCTTTTGAATTTCAAACCGCAACCTTCCACTAAGCATCATACAATATGACAGACATAAAAACCATGTTGAAGAGATTGTCACCTAAAAGTGACATTTCATATTTTAACGCCAAAAAGTAACATGCTAACTACACAGCAACAGCAGCCATTTAGGTGAGGTGAGTTACATGAAATCATAATATCGCTTGAGTTATATGTAAAACGGAACTGAACATTGTTCGAAATAACCAAATGGTAAGCAGGGTTTTTCTTGTTACAATTTGTAAGATTATATATTTAAGAAAAAAAATATGGGAGTATTTTACCAAGCAAATTTGAAGAATCCAAAAGCTAAGTTCAATATCTTACAACAAAGAAGAGAAGAAACACCCAAGTAGTTAATTCTTCAATTACAAACTGAAGTGTATGATAGAAGCAATAGTATATAAAATTGTTTCATGACATCACATTCAATCATATTTAGAGTTTAGACATATACAAACCATGTCATAGCCACGCGCAACTTTTTCCTGCAAGAAAGAATCAAGAGCATCAGATAGATGTATGCTGAGCAAACGTGAAGTTGGGGTAGACTCTAGAACACACAGAACAGGATGCAGTATGTCTTGCATTATAGTGATTTTCAAAGTCCTCCATTGAAGCCAAACGTGATCCACAACCAACAACGGGACAAAAGACTTCTTGGACAAAGAGAAAGACTTAAAAATGAGGCGTGCACACTGTCCTTTTATCAGTATAAGTTCGAAGTTAAACTTTGCCTTCTTGAACAAAGCACAGTCTTCAACAAAGGTAATGCCTTAGTGCATATTTGGATTCGTGGTGAGTTTGATAGACTCATAATGTATTACCGTGATTTTGGCAAAAGATAGACTACAGTGCTTCAAGAAAATCACGGTACACTGTGATTTTGTTAACTCTTCGTCATTCCAAATATGCACTACTATAACACCCATCAATATATGCATAAAAGATTATATATAAAGGAAACATTTTTGAGAACTATAAGAAAGGTCTTTCACTGAGAAGCATGTAGAATACCAGAAAACTATGACTAGAAATGAAAATGAAGATCCATCCTGGACTGTTCTCAAAGGTTAATAATCGCAATAACTTCTATCAGATATCAGCTGAGATTTGAGTAAAGCCTACAGTGGCTTAAATTATCATGTTTTATTCTAATGTCAATTTTTTGTCTTAACACTCTAATTCACATGGACAAGGGAATCTGGTAATCTGGAGTCTAGCCGAGAGGTAAGTAAAATCTAGTAAAGGATTGTTCCAGCTAGGATTCGAAATCGGATATTCTCAATCGATTGACTTTAACCGAAGCTTATAAACCATTTGACCCAAATCACATGGTTCCTTATACCAATGCCTATTACATTATGCATCATATATCTAAGTAATGAGTTTTTAAAAAGATCCATGAACATAGCCAATACAGCCTCGATCACAATTCTGTCACAGAATATTATTTAAACCCCTGAACATGACAACATTTTAAAACCAAGTTATTTATTTAAGCTTAGCATTTGAAAATCAGATATTATCATTCATGCTTTAATCAACAATCGTAGCTAAAAAACAATTAACAATTTAAAGCAAATAAACTAAGGCCAAAGCAACCTTATAAAATAAAAAGAATAAGTAACAATTCACATTAAAAAAAAAAAAAGCACAGATAAGAAAGAATTAGAATGAAATAAAAAAAGAAGATAAAAATAAGTACCTGTTTGACAAGAAGTCCTCGTTTGAGGTTACCGATGGCGAAGAAGGGTGAATCGTGTTTCCAAAACGGAAACTCTGAATCCGGATTCTCATTTTCCACATCCATCGTTAGTTCATCAAGCGAGGACAATGAGAAGAAGTGATTGTAAACATAGGAGGATGAACATGTAACAGTAGCCACAATAATGTTCAATGTAACTTGCAATAGTGACTGAAATTTGTTCATATTTTTTTGCTTATAATAGTGACTGAAATTAGTAACTTGCAAGTTGCAACTACATAGGATACATCATCAACTTGTAACCTCCAGTGCATGCAAAGAAAATTCTGCTTAGATAGGAATCTCATAACCCTTCTTTATCTCAAAAACTATTTCCTAAGATACACAATGCTTAATCTATACAAAAATTTTTTTTTAATCAGCAAAATTTATTCATCGACGAGAGGGTGAAAGAAACACCAACAACTCGCGGAAAGGAAACAACAATAGAAATCCAACACAAATGACAACCAAAATTACATTCAAAAACAAAATCATGAGGCCGAGGTATACACTATACCACCAAACGAATACCCGTGCATCACATCCTGTCAGACCCGCAAATCACCCAAGGAATACTCAGCTGCCACCAAAACACATAGCTGCTGGAAAAGCCACAAAGCATCTGTGGCAACCAAACCGAACCCAGCAGAAACAAAAGCCAGATAACACAGCCCAGGCCACCAAAACCAATAACACAAACCTGCTGTCAACAAACAGCAACCTGTCATCACAGCAGGCAGTCACGTGGGTTCCATTCCCACTCGTAAAACATGCACGCCGGGACCTGAAAACGACCCAACAACCATCTCCAAGACAAAACCTTAATTTAATCTATACAATAAAATCATATTATCAACAATCACTGAGTTCAGATTTAGCCGAAATTTTTGAAGTCTTTTACCTAGTTTGTGCCTTCTAAATTAAAAGTAAACCTGTCACTGCTTCATAATAAAGGGGGGAAATTCTATTTATAAATCTCACTTTTGAGTTTATTGGAATAACCGGTGCCATTCATTCTGAAAATTTACATATTGTCACCGACTTCATTGCAACATCACAGGCTGCTGATAAAAAATTTGAGTATATTGTCAATGAACCATGAGATATTCATGGGCAAAGTTGAAGGATCAGAGAACAGTGCAGTGAGATGTTGTTAAATGTGCATAGACAGACTATTGCATGTTCCCTGAAACTTTTAAACTAAGTAAATTAAGAACAGATAGATAAATTGAATTTATAGTTTCAACAAATAACAACATGATAGAAACTGAAATCAAAATATAAACGAACAGTAAGATTACAATATAATCCCAAGAAATTCGAGAGTCTTGGTTCTCTCCCTTCCAAGAATTCGAGAGCTTGGTCTCTCCCTACCAATCCTTTATCCCAATCCCTGAATACCTTTCTTTTCCACTGCATCTTATTTATAATACTAAGTCCTATAGCTGTTACATAGAAGTTTAGTGGACAGCAATTACTACACACAAGTAACAATTACTTATTTATAATATTATTAAATAAACTACTATTATTCTATAACTGCTGCCCTTAGGAGTCCTATTACTAACACAACATTGAAGGAGGTGTTTGCAAATTGCAAAGTATAGCTTTAATTATAAAATACAGAAAACAAATTACAATTCTACTTCAATCAACATGACATTTATATCATTGTCAATAAAAGTGGCATACCACAACTATCCCAAGTATCTACTTCTATCAACATCATAGAAAATGGTCAGGTCAGGTCACAATACTTAAAAAAAATCCGCAATTTTGTAGTTTTAGCACACTCCTAACATCCATGCAACAACACATAGAGGCTGAGACGTAGCTTTTTCTTCCTTCCTTATTCCAAAAGAAGAAAACATCTGCAAATAAAGTACAATTTTGCAGGTTATTTGTTATTTCAGCAGTAGCCTAAAATAAAGTATTTATTTGTAATTCACCTTGAACATAATAATATAAACATGATCAGTGAGTGATGTGTGAGCTTCCAATATCACTCACTCAATACATTAATTGATCTTAGAGAAACAAAAGGAATTAAAATCACAACAATTGATCTCCAAGTATATTGTATACAAAAGATTATCTACACAACCGGAGTTCCAGAGAAGCATGTGTTGATAGTAGAAATAGATCATTGCAAAACTGCCTAACATCAAATAACATTGGAAAAAGTGTAAAACTCATGCAGCCAATGAGTCGTCACTTTATGCAATTCAAGGCAAAGAGAAGAAAAACAAAACAATTTAAAACTGCATATAACACCCAAGTGTTGTTGATGGCGGAAAGCTAATAGTCCGCCATATAAACACGCAATTGCAGGGTGTCAGCATGGAGGGCATCAACAGTCCTTCAAAAATTGCCAATGACTGTTGTTAAAAATCCGCCAATGCACCGTGACACCGCCATTTAACAACACTGCAACCAACTGTTTGCATTACACTATACATTATATAAAAATATTACACGAATATATTTAGGGAATTATCATGCACAAATTGATGAGTAAAAGCACATTTGTAAGTTGACATTTTAAAATATTCATTTCTCAAAGAATTAAATCTTCAAACAAAAACCACTTACAGAGTTCAAACTTTCAGCACAACACTTCCAGAATAGTAACGAACGTATCCATGCTCCCTCAGTTGCGAGCAGTTTTCTTTCACATGTTTCACTCCTTTCTCTGTGACATCATTACAATTGTCCACAAATAGTTTCAAAAGTCCACAACAATTCTTTGAGATCACATAGAGTGTTTCATCATCAACCTTTGTATCTGACAGGTCCAACACCTCCAGCTTGGGAACTACAAAGTTCACTCCAAGTAGATTCACACTTGAACAGTGAGCTAAGTTCAAATGTCTAATATTAGAACAACTCCTTAAAACTTGACAAATGCCTTCCGATATGTGATAGCAAGAGTTCAAATCAAGCAGCTGCAAATTGGGAAAAATGTAAGCAAACATTATGATGTTTTTATCGCTTAACCATGAATTCTCAGCCAAGTAGAGATACTTTAATTGAGGGTATACACCAAAATTCAGAATTCTCTACCCCCTTACTCCCTATATTTTCCATTTTGATCTCACTAAGTGAAGGACAATTCCTAACGAGTGTAAACGAGGTTGAATATGTGAGCTCCTCACATTTACTAAGGTTTATAGACACTAAATCACCAAGAAACAAAGACAACTTATCAACATAGTGATCAGTCAGAACAGCAGCATGTTGAAGATCCAAATGTTGCAAACCTCGACACTTGGATAACAAACAAAAGAATCCAGTATAGCTACAGTCGAAGCAATATCCGAGAACAAGCCTCGTCAGAGGTAGACCTTCCTTGCAATAGAGTAGAGCAATTCATCTGAGATTTCAAGAGACGTCAAAGAAAGAGAAGTCAAACCCTTCAAACTCACCAATGAGTGAATAAAATGTGAAGAAACGGACTTTTCAGAGTGTGTTCGATTGCAAAACGATAATGACTTCAATGTCGGTCTCTTACTTATAGCAGAAGCAATTCCAGCAATAGTTACTTGATCACATTTAAACACGATAACCTCTTCAAGAAGCTTACAATTGTTGAACAAGTGAAAAAGCGCCTTGTCGCTGATGGGAAATCTATAAAAATTAACCTTACGGAGTTTGAAAAGTGCAAGTGAAAGAGCCTCTACCCCATCACAATAGCTACTGTAATTTTTATTTTTGCAATCTGAGAGGTTGAGCTCTTCAAGCAAAGGAAAACATTCTGCGATGTGGAACAGGTCAGTGGTACTGAAATCAGCAATGTCGGAACAAGTGAGAGAGGTCAAAGTTGTAATGTTTTGAGAGAAAACTCGCAACCCATTTGCGGGAATGGTGCGTTGGTCGGAGATGTTGAGAGATGTCAGTTTTTTCAATGGGAAAAGAGAGATTTTACAGAGAAACTCGTCCAGTTGGTGAATCTTTCGAACATGCGACGGATGTCTGTTAAACAGTGGACAGTGAGTGATAATCGAAGACGGTTGGTGACGGAGAGGAACTGTTTGGAGACGAGTGATAGTGAATTCAATATATACAATGAGTGAGAATCTAACCGGTTTTTGTCCTCGTTAACGATGAATCTGAATATCAATTCCCAACATTCATCAGGTAAATCTGAAGAAACCATTTGTTGTGATGATTTGAGAGAAGAACTTCTCTTCCTTTTCATTGTGGATGTGAAATTAGGGTTTGGAAGGGATGTGAAAACAGTAGAAACAGTGAAAACTGGGAAGAGAAGGAGGTGAATTGGAAAAATGGATGAAAGATGATGTTGATGATGGTGAAGCTTTAAAGTTAGGGTTTTGAAAATCACGATTCAAGACACTGAGATGCTGTAAGAGTTCGTTCGCTTCTGAAAATACTTTACATTAAACGATGTCGTTTGTCTCTACCAATTGTAATCTAAGTCTAACTGTATTTTGTTAAATATGTTTTTTATCCCTATAAAATTGGAAACTTCTAAATTTATTTCTTACTTAATTTTGATATATTTTTTAGTTTTACAAAAAAAAATTACTTCTAATTTTAGTTTCTGTTACAACAAAGTTTGTTTAATTGTTATTAAACTCTTAAATTTTTGATCGATGTTTTTTGAGACAAGTTTAGAATACTCATTTACTAAAATTTTGAATTTTTTAACATCAAACGAATTAAATATTAATTTTTTAAAACGACAAAAGTTAAAGATAAAATTAACAAAATCTGGACGTAGGAATCAAATTTTGTGACAATTATTTGCAAATGAACTTTTAGTAATGTTCTTAACAATTCTGAAAAAATTGTTCAAAAATTCAAGAGTTTAAATATAAATTAAACAAATTTGAATTGAGAAGGGACTAATACTGAGTGCATAAATTATTTTTAGGGACTAAAAAAACTATTAAAATTAAGTAAGGATTAAACTTAGAAAGTCCCAATTTTATAGGGACAAAAAACATATTTCAAATCAATTTTTTTATAACAAAAAATGTGAGTTTAACAAAAGAGGTCCCAATTTTATAACAAAAAATGTTTTTTTTTTTTAACTGGAAAAGCCAGTTTGTTTTTAAACTAATAATAATGGGAAATTGAATGCCTCGCAGTATCATCTGTCATCCTCTTCTTCTTTTTTTCCTTATTCGAGCATTCAAAATGGGTAATTTTTTTCTTTCAGTATTTTAGTGGCTAAAATTCACCATTTTTTTTAAGATAAATAAGTGGAGTGGTTCGAAATCCCGGTCCTGCATATGGGTTATTTATCATTCCTGTTTATCATATGTTTGGTAATACATATTTTTGACCGTATAAGCTCATCGTATGTTTGGTAAGACATATTTTTGGACCTTGCAAGCTCATTTGACTAAAAATTATTCGTTTAATAATGATCATTTTCTTTATAGTTTATTTTTATAAGCTTGTATTGGTTTGTGAAAGCATCCACAATGGAGACTCTCATATTTGAGGTCTTAAATGGATCTCACATTGACACATCACTTTTTAATAATTTTTTAATAATAATACCTAATATGTACTCAATCACTCTAATGGAGACCTTTAATTTTTTAGATAATTGGGTCCCACCAATATTATTTATTTAATACACTATCTATTTTATACTATTAAAAAAACCATGAAAATTATTATTTTAATAAAAAGGTGATGTGGGCCCATTTAAGAATGATGTCTTAATTTAGATCTTGCATCTTTTAAGACCCTTAATTTTTTTTTCCACAATGGGAGTACCTATTAGGTACCATGTCTTAAATGTTTAAGACTCTCCCATTGTGGATGCTCTGACAAGCTAATTCAAATAGTTGATATCTTATCACTTTTATATCAATTTTACCCATGCAATCTTAACTGGAGAAAAATAATTATTAATCAAATGGAAAAAAAATTATGCTATTTCATATTTATAAGCTACTTCAAAAGTTAATTTTACTAAAATTTACAAATTCAATCAGTTAGGTTATCTACTATCAGCTATAAAGTAGCTTATAAGTCATCCGCTATATAAGCTAGCTTATCAACTATATGCTTACCAAACAGAGTTTTAAGGCCAATTTTTTTGTCTTAAATCACCCCTCTAGATTGTTGTTCAACCACAATATTTGAACCAATCAATTATCTTTGGACTAGGTTAAGAGTTTAACCTGTACTTTTAAAACAAAAACCGAACAAAATCAATCTGATCATCAATGAGTTGAGTTTGGTTGAATTTAAGGGCAGAAAAAAATAATTTTCAATTCTAAATAAGGAAATTGATTCAATTGACAGATTCACAGTGCTTTAATGATAGTTTTTCCAAATTCGAATCAATTCCAAAATCAAATATGTACGAGTGAATAGTCAAATTACCCCCTAAATTTGCAAGGGCGTGACATTTTGAGCTCATAACATATTCCAGTAGTAGTAGTAGTAGAGTGACTATTCAGTAAAGGATGATAAGTTAACAGAACAAAATGATCTAAATAGACCTTCATATCATTAGCTAAATGTATATTTACATCAGCACAATGCCTATGTAGGGGATACTTGAAAGTCTAAGTGAGAGTAAGCATGCTTATATTACATCATCCAGCATGATTCTATTTACCTATCATGGACATACTCAACTTCTTCAACTTTGAGACAGAAGAGATCCACAGGGATCATATAACGGGATAACATCCGTAAATGATCAATCATTCAGCAAACAAAAATGCAGATTGATTTGAATGAAGCCTTTATCTTTTTGCAATGGACAAGCCCGAGTGTGATGCCTTCCCATGCTGAAGAGCTTAAGGGACAAATGATGATGCCTTTGATGTTACCGCGACCAAAGCTGATAGAGGAAAGGAGTGGAGTCCAAAGGATTCAATCTAGAGACTGCTGAAACAAGGTCATTTATGGCTGCATTCTCCACTTCCATCATATGTCTTCCCAGCGAGAAAGTTTTTTGCGTTGAGACTTCATCCTGTGTTTCTTTGAAGGCAGAGCCTTCTTGAAAAACTTGAATGATGTCGGAAATTTATGCTTGTCAACTAGATGTTGCTTCCTACTGTTGTAGCTTTTGAATTTCAAACCACACCTTCCACTAAGCATTCAACCTATATGACAGAGATAAGAATCATGTTAAAAGGATTGTCCCCAAAAGGGGAAATTTCATAACCTTTTCTCATTAGGTGAGTTACATGAATCACATGAAATCTTAATACCACTGTCATTAATTATCTATAACAATAGACCGTTTAATTCCAAATCGTTGATAATGATTTGACTTTTAGTTTTCTTCAGTTTCCCTCTACCTGAGTCCCTAACCATTGAAAGGCAACCTGACATGCCCTCCACACATTGTGGTGAGAAAGAGGATATTGAACCAGTGAGTAATGTTGCTTCACAGAAAGATATTGATAATGAAGATGTTTCAATGGTGAGAGGAAATTTGATAAAGGAAGGAGTTCATGTTGATGAGAATGGACCAGCAATCATACATGATCTATCTCAAGATCATACTTTGGTTCTGCAAAACTCATTCATTTTACTTAATGATGAGAATGATAGATATCCCTGCTGGCGAGACTTCATTAGTTGATAAGGAACATCCCAACAGATCCACTGATATGTTGCATGCTATCATTGATGTTGATGGGAGTGTTTCCAAGAGGAATGTTAGCTTATTTCCAACTGATTGTACTGGAACACCTAGTGGAATAAGGTCCTTAACAGATGCCTGCATCAAAAGTGCTCAAATTTTAAGTAATTCAAACAACTCAGATGTGGATCCTCTGGTTTCTATGCAGATGAATAATACTAGTATGATACAGGAGGACAGTCCCTTAGTTGTGCCTATCACTAGTGTGGATGAAGAATTAAGTTTGGATAAGAGAGTCATAGGTGGAAAGTCTGGTAACACTAGTAACCACTCAGCAGCCAGCCTTAAAAGTGTGAAGATATTGAAGCAATTTTGGGGTGATGTTGAGGATGATGACTCTGCCTCAGACACTAACACTGATATGGAGCATGCAGCTGAATACTTAGCCAAGCATACTGACATAGCATCTAACACCAAGTCTGGTAGGATGACTAAGAAGCAGAAGAGCACCAAGATTCACAATGGCAAAGGTTCTGATGGCATCACAAGTAGTGAGCACATCCAAACTCGTTCCAAAAAGGGTGTAATCAAAAGCAATCCCAAATATGCTTGACTGTCATGAGATATTTCCTAATATGTGCTAGTAGCTAGTACTGCTGTTTGACAGCTTAGTTTCTCTAGTTTAAAAGCAAAGCTTTAGCTAGATGATTGTAGTTTCTTTGCTTCTTAGCATATATTTTGTTTTAGTTGAGATTGGTCATAGTTGACCTGCATATTTGTTGTAATAAGGTTTAGGCCTACTCCTGCTTTGCATTTTAATTTTTCTTGCCTTGATAAAAAAAAAGTCCCTAACCATTGGACTACCTTGCATTTCCTGTATCTTCTTACAAACCCAACTATGAGCTCTAAACAAAAAAATAAAAGACAAAAATGATGTAAAAAAGAACTGAACATTGTTCAAAATAACCAAATTGTAAGCAGGGTCTTTCTTGTTGCAATTTGTAAGATTATACATTTAAGTAAGAAAAAAAATAGGCTAGTACTTTAGTAAAGAATTTGAAGAATCCAAAAGCAAAGTTGAATATCTTACAACAAAGAAGGGAAGAAACACCCAACTAGTTAATTCTTCAATTACAAACTGAAGTGTATGATAGAAGCAATACTATATAAAATTGTTTCATGACATCACATTGAATCATATTTAGAGTTTAGACATATACTAACCATGTCATAGCCACACACAACTTTTGCCTGAGAAAGAATCACGAGCTTCGGATACATGTATGCTGAGCAAACGTGATGTGGGGTAGACTCTAGAACACACAGAACAGGATGCAGTATGCCTTGCATTATATTGATTTTCAAAATCTTCCATTGAAGCCAAACGCGCTCCTCACCCAACAATGGGACAGAAGACTTCCCTGCAAAAAGCAATATGTTACGAAGTGAGGCGTGCATGCTACCATTTTATCAGTATAAATTCAAAGTCAGAGAATAACTTCTAGGAAAAATCATAATCTTCAACAAAGGTCAGGCCAAGTTTGAATTCACGAAAAGTTTGGAAAAATTACAACATGACACCATTATGTTGATCTAAGATACACTTTGAAGCTTCAACAAAATCACGGTGCCATTGTGATTTCATCAAACTAATCGTTATTTGAAACATACAATGGTGTAACACCAACACCAATCAAAATGTGTTTTTCCACAAAACAGGAGACTATAGCTAGAAATAACAAGCCATCATTAACTGTTCTCAAAGGCTAATGATCTCAACAACTTCTATCGAACATCAGCTGAAGTTTAAGTAAGACCTAATAATGGTGCATTAAATTAGCACGCCTTATTTTTTATTTTTTTGAAGAAGCAAAGCTTGACACCGGAAAGAATCTGAGACCTTGAGGAGGAGCATATTCCAAGGTCTCCAGCCAACACCACTAGGTCCACCCAAATTAGCACGCCTTATTCTAATACCTATTATTTTGGTCTTAACTCTAATCATTCTAGTTCTTAAGAAAAAAGGACTCGTAATATGAAATTCCGCTTGGAGGTATATAAAGTTTGACCAATAGTTGTTCCAACCAGGATTCGAACTCAGACACTCCTAATCGATTCGTTCTTAACTGAAGCTTATTAACCACTAGAGCACAATCATATAGTTTTTTTTTTTTAAAAGTTGGACGAACACAATAAGCCACATTAATCGAGAATATAAGGTCAAAAACTATTGCTATTAAGAATATGAATAAGAAGAATTGTATCAAGTCCTCAAGTTGTTCCTTCTCTTGTGTTAATTCCAATTCTAACGCAACCTTTACAAATTAAATGAATAAGTCTTCACATTTAAAAATTAAAGCTAAAATAAGAATAGCACAAAACACGACACAATTAGAATGAAATAAAAAATAAGAACCCGTTTGACAAGAAGATATCGTCCGAGGTTACGAGAAATGGGTTTCCAAAACGGAAAATTTGAATCTGAATTTTGATTTTCTACTTCCATCGTTAGTTCAGCCAGCAAGGAAAATGAGAATGGAGAAGTGATTCTGACAAAGAAAATGAGTTTTGAATTTTGATTAGTTTCAATTTTTTGAATGAAAATTTGGATTTATGGTTGTTGGGTACCCGTTTCTTTACGGGTCATTAGTTTTCCGCATTCCTAATTTTATTTTTTAATTCCCACAAAATAAAATCACATTTTTTTACTATATGTGGCATTTTTTTTTAGCATTTTAAGAACCAAAATTGTTGACACAAATTTTACTCTGACTAAAAGTGTTGATGAAATGTTTTGCAGGGACTAAAAATACTGATGAAAAAATGTACAAAGACTAAAAATGAAAGTCTGAATATTTATATGGATCATTTACTTAATTGACCATTTTTAAATAAAGGGTAACACGTGGCACACTAGGTTAGCCAATGTCACCCCGATGTCCACTAACAATATTGGTATTGTCAATTGACCTCAATCCATTTGTATTTTGAATGTGTCGTTTATTTTTTATTTTTTTAATTTTGCGCATGGAAAAAAAGTTTTATATATGGTCTTCTTCGAATTGATTTATCAAATAATAACATAAAACTAGTTGTTCAATCAAGATGAATAGAACTAATATGCTTTACAAGAGCCTAAACGAAATTCATCATCACTAACGAAAAAGAAAACAAAAATTGCATGAAAGCGTAAAGAGGGAATTAAAATAACAGAGATAATAGATGATTCATTTAAACTCCTGAATTTTTCAGTTGAAACGAAGTAGAGATTATAAAAAGAGTTATCTACACTTCCTTTCGATTGTCAATGATCAATAGCAACTTTTACAAATAATTTTTTTTACGCACACCGAAACCATAAGTACCCTCTTTCTTTCACTAGATTTCGGGTTTATCATCTTTTTGATGTACAAAATTATTCTTGTTAATTCTATATCCTTGGTTCCACCGAGAAGAGTCTGTCAAATTATGCACGCAAAATCATTAAGACTGGTGTAAAATCTGACTATCAACGGTTTTTTTTTTTGCATCATTAGACAACGATATAGAGGAACAAATTCTACACAAAAAAGCTATTAAAATTTCAAACTATATATTCAATCATAGTTTTCTTGTTGTTGAAGGTATTAGGATACAAAATTTAGTTATATGTTAGTTGGATTAGTTAGGAGTTAGTTGACATGGTAACTCGATAGTAACCAATATCATTTCTAGATTTCCATTTCATTTTTCTATATATTTTTTTTCTCAATTATAAGCTCTATCAAGAATTTAAATATTGTGTCAAAAAATCAAGAATTTAAATATAATATTAGACTTTGGTTATGCCAACTAAGTAGAGTGGTCTAACTAACATGTAACTAACTTTAATATCTCTGATATCTTCATAGTTGATTAAGATGTATCGCAACATTATCAACGAATATATTTAATTCTAGTTGTCGGAAGATGCATATAGGGCTGTGTTGGTGGCCAACAACAGGATTAAGGGTTAAGAGAACCCCTAAAATATGCCTCAATCAGCCACACCCCATCCAAAATTTGTTACGCACGTTGTAACAAGTATTGATAGAACTTAGTACATCAATATCAAAGGCGCTCGTAGTCATAGGCACTATGTGCTCTTTAGAACTTATGTCATCTTTTTATGATACATTTTTCACATTTTTAGAGTCCGAACTAGTTTAAGGTGTCATCATGGAAGTTGAATTGAAGATATGAATCTCATACTCCATTTGGAACAAATTTTATAGCTATTTGACATATTTGACACATGTAGCTTCATATATGACCCAAACACTATGGAATCATGTTGTCAACTTGTAGAAATTTCACTTAAGAGACTGATTCGAGTGTCAACTTCTTTATGAAAGTTCTAGAGAATTTTTATATTGTTCAAACAGAACTAATTATCATTTGATTAGGCATGAGTTTAGCTTTATATATGATCATAGAGTGTGTGTGTGTGTGTACGTTGGGAATCTTCACCTGGTCTTTAATTCTTATAAAATATGCTTCATCTTTATTTGTCCAAACACCTACTATAAAACACAATCAACACAAACCAAATACATCCAGCTTAAGATCATCTAAATGCAGCAATGCAACTGAAAGACACTTAAGAAACACAAAATAAAAAGGAATGAGGACAAAAACAAGATCAAAATCGAGTTAATGATAAAATTCACACCGAAAGCAACACAGTTAATGACAAAATTCCAGGTTCATAACAATTGTGTTTGTAAATCATGAGTCTAATTGTAACCGGTGTTTTACATGAAATATATAAAATTAATTGCGCTTAATTTTTTTTTTTTTAAAAGCCGTGAAATTAGTTTGTATTTTTTTTTATAATAGTGACCTTGCAAGTTGCAACTACATAGCATCAACTTGTACATACAAAGACAATTCTACTTGGATAGCAATCCCATAACCCTTTTTATCTCAAAAACTATTCCTAAGACACAATGCTTAATCAATAGCATCATATTATCAATAATCATTGGATTAAATATACCTGTCACTGCTCATAGTAAACGGGGAAATTGCTATTTGTAAATCTGACTTGTGAGTTTATTGGAATAACTGGTGCAATTCATTCTGAAAGTGTATATATTGTCACAGATTTCATTGCAACATCACAGGTTCCTGATAAAAAAAATTAGTATACTGTCAAATGTGCATAGACAGACTACACACAGCATGTTCCCCGAAACATTGAAGGAGGTTTTTGCAAAGTATAGCTTTAATAAAAAAATACAGAGAACAAATTACAATTCTACTTCAATCAACATGACATTTACATCATTGTCAATAATAGGGTCATACATACCCCAACTATCCCAAATATCTACTTCAATCAACATTAGAGAAAATGGTTAGGTCAGGACACAATTATTATGTTATAAGCAAACATAGTTATTTGAAAGTATGAATACAACAGGAAGCTTTCATCAAACTGAAAGCTTAATTTAAAATATATTTAAAGGGTACACTTTATAGTGTATGAACATAAAGAAAAAACACTTCAACGTTTCCCGCATTGTAGTAGTTTTAGCACACTCCTATCATCCATGCAACAACTGAGAATAGCTTATGCTTCCTTCCGTATTCCGAAGGAAGAAAATATCTGCAAATAAAGTACAAACAATTTTCAGGTTATTGGTATTTCGACAGTAGGCTAAAATAAAGTGTTTATTTGTAATTCACCTTGAACATAATAATATAAAGTATAAACATGATCAGTGGGTGGTGTGTGAGCTTCCAATATCACTCACTCAACACATTAATTACTTTCAGAGAAACAAAAGGAATTAAAATCACAGCAATTGATCTCCAATTACATTGAATTCAAAATATTATCTACACAACTTCGGAAATACCGGAACTATGTTCTTGCATAACATGTTCTTATGGAAAAGATAAAGAAACTTGTATAACATGTTCTTGCAGAAAAGGCATCATGTAAAATTTGCACAGATGAGCAATTTGATTTGAAACATGGCCAAATGCAGTAGTTGCAAAAACGATTTGAGAAGTCCGGGCATGTGATTGCGATATTTTTGTTATTCAAAGTCGAACAATTGTCTAGTTACAATCGATTGACGTGTTTCACACTTGTGAGTATCACCAATGTCATTTGCCCTATAATAATTCACCAGCTACTCAAATGTAACTAATATAAAGAAACAAAATTAAGAGCTAATATTTCAATGATTTGAAAACATACCTAATGTAAAGAGGCAAAAAAATAGGGAAGGAAGCAATATGTCAAGTCTGCAGGGATGTCCTTGAACAATGGGGATCTAGTGGCTTGCCGATGAAATAAGCTATAAATCCAATTTTTATGTCTAAAGTGATATAAATATAAGTGATGGTTTAATAATTATACATGTTAGTGTTTCTACCTGTTATTGTTGCTCAGAAAAAGTGTTGCAGGCTGGAATTAAACAGTCTATAATTGCTCTCAACATCAGTTCAAGGAGGACAACCAATTCAGGGAAATATATTAAGCAGATTTAGCAAACCAAAGCTAGCACACACAAACTACCTAACATCAAATAACATCGGAAAAAGTGTAAAACACGCAATTGCAGCGTGCCAGCATGAAGGGCACTGACATTCCATCAAAAATTGCCTATGGCTGATGTTAAAAATCCTCCATGGCGCTGCCATTTAACAACACTGCAACCAACTGTTTGAATTACACCGTACATTATATAACAATATTACACTAATATATTTAAGGAATTATCATGCACAAATTGTTGAGTAAATGCACATTTGTAAGTTGACAGTTTAAAATATTAATTTCTCATAGAATGAAATCTTAAAACACAAACAACTTACAGAGTTGAAACTTTCATCACAACGCTTTCAGAATACTAGCGCGACTAACGCATCCATGTTCTCTCAATTGTGAGCAGTTTTCTTCCACATGTTTCACTCCTTTCTCTGTGACATCATTACAATCGTCCACAGATAGGTACAAAAGTCCGCAACAATTCTTTGAGATCACATAGAGTGTTTCATCATCAACCTTTGTATTTGACAAGTTCAACACCTCCAGCTTGGGAACCACAAAATTGATTCCAAGTAGCATCACTCTTGAACAGTGGGCTAAATTTAAATGCCTAATATTAGAACACCACCTTAAAACTTGACAAATGCCTTCCGAGATGTGATTGGAAGAGTTCAAATCAAGCAGCTTCAAATTAGGAAAAATGGAAGCAAACATTATGATGTTTTCATCGCTTAACCATGAATTCTTACCCAAGTAGAGATACTTTAATTGAGGGTATACACCAAAATCCGGTAAAGAATCAGAATTTTCTACACTCTCACTCCCTATATTTACCATTTTGATCTCACTAAGTGAAGGACAATTCCTAACGAGTGCAAACAAGGCTGAATATGTGATCTCCCGACAATGACTAAGGTTTACAGACACTAAATCACTAATAAACAAAGTCAACTCATCAACATAGTGATCATTCAGAAAATTGGTATGTTGAAGATCCAAATGTCGCAAACCTCGACACTTAGATAACAAACCAAAGATTCCAGCATAGCTATGGCCAAAGCAATTTCCGAGGACAAGCCTCGTCAAAGGTAGACCTTCCCGAGCAATAGAGTAGAGCAACTCATCAGAGATTTTCAAACACGACAAAGTAAGAGAAGTCAAATCCGTCAAACTCACTAGTGAGTCAATAAAATGTGAAGTAACTTTAAATTGTGAAACATTGAACACTTCAGAGTCTTCTATATTAAAAAGATTATTGCTAAACGATAAAGAACTCAATGTTGGTCTCTCACGGATAGCAGAAGCAATTCCAGCAATAGTTACTTGATCACACTTAAACATAACCTCTTCAAGAAGCTTACAATTTCGTAACAAGTGGAAAAGCGATTTATCGTTCATGGGAAAGCAAGAAAGATTAACCTTACGAAGTTTGACTAGTGCAAGTGAAAGAGCCTCTATCCCATCACAATAGTTATTGTAATTTTTATCTTTATTTTTCCAATCTGGAAGGAAGATGAGGTTGAGTTCTTCAAGCAAAGGAAAACATTCCGCGATAAGAAACATGTCAGTAGTATTAAAATCATCAATGTCGGAACAAGTGAGAGAGGTCACAGTTGTAATATTTTGAGAGAAAACTCGCAATCCATTTGCGGGAATGGTGGGTTGGTTGGAAATATTGAGTGATGTGAGTTTCTTCAAAGGAAAACGCGAGACTTTGCAAAGAATTTTGTCGAGGTCAGGGTAAAGGAAAGGGGCGAATTTGAGAGAGGTTATGTCGGTGAATCTTTTGAAGATGGAACTCATGCCTGAAGGATAGTTGACGGTGAGCGATAATCGAAGACGGTTGGTGATGGAGAGGAACTGTTTGGAGACGAGTGATAATGAATTCAAGATATATAATGAGTGATAATCTAAATTGTTTTCGTCGTTGAGGATGAATCTGAAGATCAATCCCCAACATTCATCAGGTAAATGTGAAGAAACCGCTTGTTGTGATGATTTGGTAGAAGTATTCTTCATGTTCATTGTAGATGTGAAATTAGGGTTTTGAGGAGACGTGAAAACGGTAGAAACAGTAAAAATTGGGAAGAGAAAGAGGTGAATTGGAAAAATGGATGAAAGGTTGAGGTTGGTGATTTTGGAGGAAGATGATGATGTTGATGGTGAAAAGCTTTAGAGTTAGGGTTTGGAAAAACACGATTCAAGACAGTGACTGAGAGATGTTGTAAGCGTCGTTCGCTTCTGAAAATGCTTTACATTAAACGTCGTCGTTTTTCTCTGTTTTTTTTTTTTTGTTTGGTAGTGTTCTTGCTACGTCAGTTTTTCTCTACCAAGAGAGATGAAGTGTGGGAATGAAGGGAACGTGGGAAGTGGGAACTGGGGACCATGGTAGGTAGTTCAAAGCAGATTTAATTATAGGTTTATTTTTTTGAAATAAAAAAACATATTTTAAAGAGTATATTACATGGCAGAATGCTGCAATACTATTGGATGAGTGTGTAAAGAGCCTTTACACTGTCAGTGCATCAAAATTAAACTCCTCAAGAGTATATTACATGGCAGAATGCTGCAATACTATTGGATGAGTGTGTAAAGAGCCTTTACACGATCAGTGCACCAAAATTAAACTATTTTCCTTCTACCAAAAAAATGTTTTTTTTACATGAAAAGCCAGTATTTTTTTACCTTATAAGCTCATCCGTTTTTTTTCTTCTTCGAGCACTCAAAATGGGTGATTTATCATTTACTGTTTATCATATGTTTGGTAAGACATATTTTTGTACCTTATAAGCTCATTTGACTAAAAATTATTCGTTTAATAATGATCATTTTCTTATGAGTCTATAGTTTATTTGTATAAGCTTATATTGGTACAAGCTAATTCAAATAGTTTATATCTCATCCCTTTTATCTCAATTTTACCCCTGCAATCGTAACTGGAGAAAATAATTATTAATCAAATGCAAATATATTTTTTATGTTATTTCATGTTTCTCTCTCCCCGGTTTTGAAGTTCTGTGGCAGACACAACTTAGAGTTGCTCTTTGCCGCACTCAACTCAACTGCCTGTGCGGAAAAAGAAGCCGAAGTCGCTCTTCGTCCGCCAGAAACACCAAGAAAGTCCGTCCAGTGGCACAATGGCATCATCTTCAATGGAAGTTGACAATGTCCTATCTGAACAAAAAGTTTTGCCTCCAAAGCCAAAGTTCGAGCCTCTGAAACCTCATGAGATGCCTGGTGCTGCGGTTCAGTTTCGCAAGGTATCAGTTCCACCACATCGTTAATACTCCTCTCAAGAAAGTTTGGTACACTCCCGTATATGAACAGATGAAAATTGACATCCGAATGAATTTGAAGGGTTGAAAAGTTGAGCTGAAGACAAGGCACGATACACCTGACATCATTAACCTGCAAAAATGTGCTGATTTTGTCCATGCTTTCATGTTGGGTTTTGATGTCATTGATGATATTGCTATTCTGCGTTTGGATGAGCTCTATGTTGAGTCCTTTGAGATCAAAGATGTTAAGACACTTCGAGGTGATCACTTGTCCCGTGCTATTGGAAGATTATCTGGAAAAGGTGGTAAAACCAAGTTTACAATTGAGAATGCATCAAAGACACGAATTGTGATTGCTGACACCAAAATTCACATTCTGGGATCTTTTGCAAACATCAAGATTGCTAGGGATTCTCTTTGTTACCTAATTATGGGATCACCAGCAGGAAAGGTCTATTCCAAGTTGAGAGCTGTTACTTCTAGGATAGCAGAAAGGTTATGATCTTATAGTGATGATTTATAAAATAGTTTTATTTATGAATGCTTGCTGATTGGTTGTTACAGAAATATCAAATTTTGGTTTTCCTGTCTTGTAATGAAAGAATTACTGCTTCAAAAAATGTTATTTCATATTTATAAGCTACTTTAAAAGTTAATTTTATTAAAAACTACAAGTTCAATCAGTTAGTTAGCTTATCTACTATGAGCTATAAAGTAGCTTATAAGTCATCCGCTATATAAGCTAGCTTATCAACTATCTGCTAGTTTTAAGGCCAATTTTTTTTGTCTTAAATCACCTCTCTAGATTGTTGTTCAAACACAATATTCGAACCAATCAATTATCTTTGGTCTAGGCTAAGTGTTTAACCTGTATTTAAAAATTAAAACTGAACAAAACCAATCTGATCATCAATGAGTTGATTTTTGAATTTAAGGGCAGAAAAAAATAATTTTCACTTCTAAGTGAGAGTATAAAAAGATATATAATATATAAGCATGCTTTTATTACATCACCCAGCATGATTCTATTTACCGATCATCGACATAATCAACTTCTTCAACTTTGTGACAGAAGAGATCTACAGGGATCATGTAACGGCACACCATCCGTAAATGATCAATCATTCAGCAAACAAAAATGCAGATTGATTTGAATGAAGCCTTTATCTTTTTGCAATGGACAAGCCCGCGTGTGATGCCTTCCCATGCTGAAGAGCTTAAGGGACAAATGACACCTTCAAAGTTACGGTGACCAAAGCTGATAGAGGAAGGAGTGGAGTCAGAAGTATTCAATCTAGAGACTGCTGAAACAAGGTCATTTATGGCTGAATTCTCCTCTTCTATAATTTATCTTCCCTAAGAGAAGGTTTTTTGCGTTGAGACTTCATCCTGTGTTTCTTTGAAGGCAGAGCCTTCTTGAAAAACTCAAATGATGTCGGGGCTTGTCAACCAGATGCTGCTGCCTACTTTTGTAGCTTTTGAATGTCAAACCACCACCTTCCACAAAGCATTCAAACTATATGACAGAGATAAGAATCATGTTAAAGGGATTGTTCTCAAAAATAGTAACATGCTAGCTAGACTAAACAACAACAAAAACAGCGGCGACGACTTGAACTTTTCCTCATTAGGTGAGTTACATGAATCACATGAAATCGCAATATCGCTATCACCGCTTATCTATAACAATAGAGTGTTTAAGTCCAAATCGTTGATAATGATTTGACCTTTAGTTTTCTTCGGTTTCCCTCTACCTGAGTCTCTAACTATTGGACTACCTTGCATTTCGTGTACCTTCTTACAAACCCAACTATGACCTCTAAACAAAAAATAAAAGACAAACAATGTAAAAAAAATCTGAACATTGTTCGAAATAACCAAAGTTGAATATCTTACAACTAAGGGAAGAAACACCCAACTAGTTAAGAATCATGTTAAAAGGATTGTCCCCAAAAGGGGAAATTTAATGTGAATGCAGAAAAGTAACATGCTAGCTAGACTAAACAACAATAAAAACAATGGCGATGCCGACAACCAAATCCTTTTCTCATTAGGTGAGTAACAAAAATCACATGAAATCGTAATATCGTTACCATTGATTATCTATAACAATTAAGTCTTTAGTTCCAAATCCTTGATAACAATTTGATCTTTAGTTTTCTTCGGTTTCCCTCTACCTGAGTCTCTAACTATTGGACTACCTTGCATTTCGTGTACCTTCTTACAAACCCAACTATAAGCTCTAAAGTAACAAAAAAAACAATAAAAACGATGTAAAAAATAAATTCTGAACATTGTTCAAAATAACCAAATTGTAAGCAGGGTTTTCTTGTTGCAATTTGTAAGAATATAAATTTAAGTAAGAAAAAAAATATGGGAGTATTTTACTAAGGAAATTTGAAGAAACCAAAACCAAAGTTGAATATCTTACAATAAAGGTAAGAAACACCCAACTAGTTATTTCTTCAATTACAAACTGAAGTGTATGATAGAAGCAATATTGTATAAAATTGTTTCATGACATCAAATTGAATCATATTTAGTGTTTAGACATATACTAACCATGTCATAGCCACACAACTTTTGAATGAAAGAAAGAATCATGAGCTTTGGATACATGAATGCTGAGCAAACATGATAGAAAAAGTGTTGCAGGCTAGAACTAAACAGTCTAGAATTGTTTTCAATATCAGTTTGAGGAGGACAACCCATTCAGGGATATATATTAAGTAGATTTAGCAAACCAAAGCTAGCACACAAACAATCTAAAATCAAATAACATCAGAAAAAGTGTAGAACTCATGCAGCCAATGAGTCATCCAACTTATGCAATTCAAGGCAAAGATAAGAAAAACAAAACAATTTAAATATGCATATAACACCCATGTGTTGTTGATGGCTGAAAGCCAAAAGTCCGCCATATAAACACGCAATTGCGGCGTGCCATCATGGAGGGCACCGGCATTCCTTCAAAAATTCCCAATGACTATTGTTAAAAATCCGCCAATGCGCCGTGACACCGCCATTTAACAACAATTCAACCAACTGTTTGCAGTATATAAAAATATTACACAGATATATTTAGTGAATTATCATGCACAAATTGATGAGTAAAAGCACATTTGTAAGTTGACATTTTAAAATATTCATTTCTCATAGAATTAAATCTTAAAACAAAAACCACTTACAGAGTTCAAACTTTCAGCACAACACTTTCAAAATAGTGACAAATGTATCCATGCTCCCTCGGTTGCGAGCAGTTTTCTTTCACATGTTTCACTCCTTTCTCTGTGACATCATTACAATTGTCCACAAATAGTTTCAGAAGTCCACAACAATTCTTTGAGATCACATAGAGTGTTTCATCATCAACCTTTGTATTTGACAAGTTCAACACCACCAGCTTGGGAACTACAAAGTTCATTCCAAGTAGATTCACTCTTGAACAGTGAGCTAAGTTCAAATGCCTAATATTACAACACCTCCTTAAAACTTGACAAATGCCTTCCGATATGTGATTGCAAGAGTTCAAATCAAGCAGCTGCAAATTGGGAAAAATGGAAGCAAACATTATGATGTATTCATCGCTTAACCATGAATTCTCAGCCAAATAGAGAGACTTTAATTGAGGGTATACACCAAAATCCAGCAAAGAATCAGAATTCTCGACACTCTTACTCCCAATATTTTCCATTTTGATCTCACTAAGTGAAGGACAATTCCTAACGAGTGTAAACAAGGTTGAATATGTGAGCTCCTTACATTCACTAAGGTTTACAAACACTAAATCATCAAGAAACAAAGACAACTTATCAACATAGGGATCAGTCAGAAAATCAGTATGTTCAAGATCCAAATGTTGCAAACCTTGACACTTGAATAACAAACAAAAGATTCCAGCATAGCTATAGTTGAAGCAACATCTGAGGACAAGACTCGTCAAAGGTAGACCTTCCCTTGCAATAGAGTAGAGCATTTCATCATAAATTCTCAGAGTCGTCAAAGAAAGAGAAGTCAAACCCTTCAAACTCACCAGTGAGTCAATAAAATCTGAAGTAATTTCAAGATGTGAAACATCGAACACTTCATCGTCTTCTTGATTAAAAAGAGACTTGTTGAACGATAACGACCTCAATGTTGGTCTCTCACGTACAGCAGAAGCAATTCCAGCAATAGTTATTTGATCACACTTAAACACGATAACCTCTTCAAGAAGCTTACAATTGTTCAACAAGTGAAAAAGTGACTTGTCGCTCATGGGAAATCTATAAAAATTAACCGTACGGAGTTTGAGAAGTGCAAGTGAAAGAGCCTCTACCCCATCACAATAGTTACTGTAATTTTTGTTTTTGCAATCTGAGAGGTTGAGCTCTTCAAGCAAAGGAAAACATTCCGCGATGAGGAACAGGTCAGTTGTACTGAAATCCGCAATGCTGGAACAAGTGAGAGAGGTCAAAGTTGTAATGTTTTGAGAGAAAACTCGGAACCCATTTGCGGGAACGGTGCGTTGGTTGGAGATGTTGAGAGATGTCAGTTTTTTCAATGGGAAACGAGAGATTTTACAGAGAACCTCGTCCAGGTCAGTGATTATTTTGAATGTGAGGGAGTTTAGGTTGGTGAATCTTTTGAAGATGGGACGGATGTTTGTTGAAAAGTGGGCAGTTATCGATATCCTGAGACTGTTGGTGATTGAAAGGAACTGTTTGGAGACGACTGATAGAGAGTTCAAGATATACAATGAGTGAGATTCTAAAAGGTTGTCGTCGTCGTTGAGGATGAATCTGAAGATCAATTCCCAACATTCATCAGGTAAATCTGAAGAAAGCATTTGTTGTGATGATTTGGTAGAAGTTTTCTTCCTTTTCATTTTCATTGTGTATGTGAAATTAGGGCTTTGAGTTAAGGTTTGTATAAAAATTGGATAGATGGAAGAAAGATTGAGGTTGGTGATTTTGGAGGAAGATGATAATGTTGGTGATGTTTGGCGTTAGGGTTTGGAAAATCACGATTCAAGATGGTGATGCTGTAAGCGTTCGTACGCTTCTAAAAATGCTTTACATCAAACAAAAATGCAGATTGATCTGAATGAAGCCTTTATCTTTTTGTAATGGACAAACCTGAGTGTAATACCTTCCCACGCTGAAGAACTTAAGGGACAAACGACATGCCTTTGGTGTTACGGCGACCAAAGCTGATAGAGGAAGGAGTGGAGTCCGAAGTATTCAATCTAAAGACTGCTGAAACAAGGTCATTTATGGCTGCATTCTCCACTTCTATAATTTATCTTCCTTGCGAGAAGGTTTTTTGCATTGAGACTTCATCCTGTGTTTCTTTGAAGGCAGAGCCTTCTTGAAAAACTCGAATGAAGTCGGGAATTTATGCTTGTCAACTAGATGTTGCTGCCTACTTTTGTAGCTTTTGAATTTCAAACCACACGTTCCACTACGCATTCAACCTATATGACAGAGATAAGAATCATGTTAAAAGGATTGTCCCCAAAAAGGGAAATTTCATGTGAATACAAAATAGTAACATGCTAGCTAGACTAAACAACAACAAAAACAACAGCGACGACCAAAGCCTTTTCTCATTAGGTGAGTTACAATAATCACATGAAATCGTAATATTGCTATCATTGATTATCAATAACAATCGAGTGTTTAATTCCAAATCCTTGATAATGATTCCTTATATCTAAGTAATGAGTTTTTAAAAAGATCCGTGAACATGACAACATTTTGAAACCAAGTTGTTTATTTAAGCTCAGCATTTGAAAATCATATATTATTATTCAATGCTTTAATCAACAATAGTAGCCAAAACCTATTAAAAATATAAAGTAAATAAAGTAATACCAAAGCAAAACCTTATGAAATAAAAAGAATAAGTAACAATTCACATTTTAACAAGAAAAAACACAAAATAAGAAAGAATTAGAATAAAAAAAAAAAAAGAAGAAGATAAAAATACGAACCTGTTTGAGAAGAAGTTATGGTTCGAGGTTACCGACGGCGAAGAAAGGTGAATCGGGTTGGAATTTACGAGAAATGGGTTTCCAAAACGGAAAATTTGAATCCTGATTTTGATCTTCCACCTCCATTGTTAGTTCAACCAGCAAGGAAAATGAGAAGAAGAAGAAGAAGTGATTCTGACAAACAAAATGAAAATTTGGATTTATGGATATGGGGTACTCGTTTCTTTACGGGTCATTAGTTTGAGAAATTGCTGAAGAGACCCTGCACTGCTTCCAATTCAATTAAAACACCTAATGCAAATTAAAATCTAGCAAGCACAAAAAACACTTATTAAAGAAAAAAAAATTAAATTAAATGCTTATTAAATTAAATTAAATCTAGCAAGCACAAAAAACACCATTTGTATCTTAAATTAAATGTACATTTTTTTTATAAAAAAAAATTGCGCATGAAAATAAAAGTTTTATGCATAGTTTTCTTTGAATTGATTTATCAAAGAAAAACATAAAAACTAGTTGTTCAATGAAGATAATATAACTACTGTTGAAACAATATGCTTTATAAAAGTCTCAACGAAATTTCATCATCACTAACATAAAGGAAAACTACAATTGCTTTGCATGAAAGCGTAAAGAGAGACAAAATTAAAATAACGGAGAGATCATAAATGGTTCATTTAAGCTTTGTTTGGAAGTTTGAAGGAGAGGAGAGGGGAAGGTTTTGAAAGGTTGAAAATATAAGAAAAACTGGTAAAATCTTTCACATTTTTTGTAAGAGTAATTTCTTTGAGAATGATAAATTAACGCTTATAATTAATATATGTTTAATTTTAAAAATATTATAGCTACATAGATTAAATTTGAAGAACTCGTGTAAACCCTCTACAAAATTTAGTTACATGTTAATTAGATTAGTTAAGAGTCAATTAACATAATTGACTATATAAACCTAAATGTACTACTTGATGTAACAACTCCTGATTTCCATTTCACTTTTCTCTATTTTTCTCTCAATTATAAGTTCTATCAACGAATTGAAATATAGTATTAGACTTTGGTTGTGCCAACTAAGTAGAGTGGTCTAACTAACGTGTATCTGATTTTTATATCTCTAATAGAACGTCTTTATAATTTATTAAGATGCATCACAACAATATCAACAATAGATTTAATTCAAGTTGTTGGAAGATGCATATAGGATTGTGTTGGTAGCCAAGAACAAGATTAAGGGTTAAGAGAACCCCTAAAATATGAAGGTGTCATGATGAAAGTTGAAGATATGAATCTTATACTTCATTCGGAACAAATTTTATAGCTATTTGACATATGTAGTTCCATATATGACCCAAACACTATGTAATCATGTTGTCAACTTGTAGTAGAAATTTCACAAACTTAGAGACTGATTCGAGTGTCAACTTCTTTATGAAAGTTGTAGATAATTTTTATATCGTCCAAACCAGGGGCGGATCTAGACATGTCATATTGGTGTGGCAAATATACAAATCAACTATATTTATTAACAATGTAAGTTATTGATGACTTAAACCATATAGTGCATTGGTATTGGAGTAAGCATTTTACCATGGTGTTACAGGTTCGATTCCCTGCAACACCCTTTTTTATATTAATAACTTATAAAAAATTTGTTCAAAAGCACACCACAACAAGAGTTGAACACTGGACATGCATATCATTCACACAACTCACATACCACTCGGCCAACTACAAAACTGTGATATATCAACAACTCATATAATATATATGAAAAAAAATCTGGGGAAAAATCTGGTATGGCAACTGCCACACCATGTTTCATGCTAGATCCGCCCATGGTCCAAACAGAACTAATTATCATTTCATTTGCATGAGTTAGGTCTATATATGATCACAGAGTGTTTGTGTACTGTACGTTGGGAATCTTCACCTGGTCTTTAATTCTTATTAAATATGCTTCATCTTTATTTGTCCCAGCACCTACTATAAAACACAATCAACACAAACCAGAACAAAGTAGCTGTGGAAAGTAGTGGGTATTAGAACAAAGTAGTAGACATATATGATTTCCAAATTTGGAGTATCCAGAACAGAACATTGTAAATTTAGTTGCTTTTGGAAAATTTGTACATCAAGTATTTGGCATGGTTTTTAATATAATTCTAAAGGGTTGAAATTGACGAGTTGTTTCTCAAATTGCGTAAATTGTTCATGTGGCTCTATTGTAGGTGCTATAGATTAGGATGTTGATTCTTCATAGTTGGAGTAACTAAGTTATTTTGTGGCCATTTGTATATAACTACTGTTATTACATGAGAAACTTGTTGATTATGAAATTATTTTTTTGAAAAAGAATATTTTTATTTAGTTATATTAAGATTATATTGGTTAAAAAAAATCACTCAACCATTTTATTACTATCATTGTTATTATTATTTTAATCCGTAAATCATGCTTTCGAATATTGGGGGTATTACATCTATAAAATTAATTGTGCTTAATTTTTTTTTTTTTAAAGCCGTGAAATTAGTTTGTATTTTTTTTATAATAGTGACCAAAATAAATAACTTGCAAGTTGCAACTACATAGCATCAACTTGTACATACAAAGACAATTCTACTTAGATAGGAATCCCATAACCCTTTATATCTCGAAAACTATTCCTAAGATACACAATGCTTAATCTATACAATAGCATCATATTATCAATAATCATTGGAATAAATATACCTGTCCCTGCTCATAGTAAACAGGGAAAATGCAATTTGTAAATCTGACTTGTGAGTTTATTGGAATAACTGGTGCAATTCATTCTGAAAATGTATATATTGTTACAGATTTCATTGCAACATCACAGGTTCCTTATAAAAAAAATTAGTATACTGTCAAATGTGCATAGACAGACTACACACAACATGTTCCCCGAAACATTGAAGGAGGTGTTTGCAAATTGCAAAGTATAGCTTTAATAAAAAAATAGAGAACAAATTACAGTTCTACTTCAATCAACATGACATTTATATCATTGTCAATAATAGGGTCATACATACCCCAACTATCCCAAATATCTACTTCAATCAACAACATTAGAGAAAATGGTTAGGTCAGGACACAATTATTATGTTATAAGCAAACATAGTTATTTGAAAGTATGAATAAAACAGGAAGCTTTCATAAAACTGAAAGCTTAATTTAAAATATATTTAAAGGGTACAATTTATAGTGTATGAACATAAAGAAAAACACTTCAACATTTCCTGCATTTTTGTAGTTTTAGCACACTCCTATCATCCATGCAACAACACACGGAAGCTGAGAATAGCTTATGCTTCCTTCCGTATTCCGAAGGAAGAAAATATCTGCAAATAAAGTACAATTTTCAGGTTATTGGTATTTCGACAGTAGGCTAAAATAAAGTGTTTATTTGCAATTCACCTTGAACATAATAATATAGAGTATAAACATGATCAGTGAGTGGTGTGTGAGCTTCCAATATCACTCACTCAACACATTAATTGCTTTCAGAGAAACAAAAGGAATTAAAATCACAACAATTGATCTCCAATTACATTGTATTCAAAAGATTATCTACACAACTCAAGTACAATTTCAAATTGAACTTCGGAAATACCGGAACTATGTTCTTGCATAACATGTTCTTATGGAACATAAAGAAGCTTGTATAACATGTTCTTGCAGAAAAGGCATCATGTAAAATTTGCACAGATGAGCAATTTGATTTGAAACATGGCCAAATGCAGTAGTTGCAAAAACGATTTGAGAAGTCCGAGCTTGTGATTGCGATATTTTTGTTATTCAAAGTCGAACAATTGTCTAGTTATAATCGATTGACGTGTTTCACGCTTGTGAGTATCACCAATGTCATTTGCCCTATAATAATTCACCAGCTACTCAAATGTAACTAATATAAAGAGACAAAATTAAGAGCTAATATTTCAATGATTTGAAAACATACCTAATGTAAAGAGACAAAAAAATAGGGAAGGAAGCAATATGTCAAGTCTACAGGGATGTCCTTGAACAATGGGGATCTAGTGGCTTGCCAATGAAATAAGCTATTTTTTGAAGAAGCTAAATAGCCCATCTAAATTGGCACGGGAGAGAATCGAACCTGAGACCTTGCGGAGGAGCACACTCCCAAGACCCAAGCCAATATCACCAGGCCAACCCAAGTGGGTTGCCAATGAAATAAGCTATAAATCCAATTTTTATGTCTAAAGTGATAAATACAAGTGATGGTTTAATAATTAAACATGTTAGTGTTTCTATCTGTTATTGTTGGTGAAAACTATGAACTCTCAAGATCCTACTATTTGATGGTTCGATAAAAAAAAAGCTTAAAGAAAATGTCGTAATTTTGTTACTATCACAATAATCCAATGGAGATCTGTGGTAAATTCTAATTCAAATCTTTATAATTCTAAACATAAAATTCTCAAAAACCAGCCCTTTACAGTGACAACAGAGGAGCATTTCAAAATCTATAATTGCCAAAATTGAAAGTGAAGGAAGTGCAACTGAGGAATCTTAGTTCTAATCAAAATTGAATAAAAAGCTAAATGTTCAACATGGAAACATCTTTGTATCATATCTATTTTAATTGAATGTAGAATTCTAATCACACCCCAAGATACTTTGGTTTTGAGTTCTCAAGGCAAATAATAATATTGATAATTCTGAAAGACTGCCTATATACTCACATCACATGTATGTCATTTCAAGCTAAGCAAAATACATTATTTTTGTTATATTCACTTAGTAACTTCAATAAACTTAATTGCTGCACAGAAAAAGTGTTGCAGGCTGGAATTAAACAGTCTATAATTGCTCTCAACATCAGTTCAAGGAGGACAACCAATTCAGGGAAATATATTAAGCAGATTTAGCAAACCAAAGAGGGGTAACCTTGGCGCAACTGGTAAAGTTGTTGTCATGTGACTGTAAGGTCACGGGTTCAAGTCCTGGAAACAGCCTTTTGTGTAAAAACAGGGTAAGGCTGCGTACAATACACCAAATGGTGGGACCCCTTCCCGGACCCTGCGTATGCGGGAGCTTTAGTGCACCGGGTTGCCCTTTTTTAGCAAACCAAAGCTAGCACACACAAACTACCTAACATCAAATAACATCGGAAAAAGTGTAAAACACGCAATTGCAGCGTGCCAGCATGAAGGGCACTGACATTCCATCAAAAATTGCCTATGGTTGTTGTTAAAAATCCTTCATGGCGCTGCCATTTAACAACACTGCAACCAACTTGAATTACACCGTACATTATATAACAATATTACACTAATATATTTAAGGAATTATCATCCACAAATTGTTGAGTAAACGCACATTTGTAAGTTGACAGTTTAAAATATTAATTTCTCATAGAATGAAATCTTAAAACACAAACAACTTACAGAGTTAAAGCTTTCATCACAATGCTTTCAGAATACTAGCGCGACTAACGTATCCATGTTCTCTCAATTGTGAGCAGTTTTCTTTCACATGTTTCACTCCTTTCTCTGTGACATCATTACAATCGACCACAGATAGGTACAAAAGTCCACAACAATTCTTTGAGATCACATAGAGTATTTCATCATCAACCTTTGTATCTGACAACTTCAACACCTCCAGCTTGGGAACTACAAAGTTCACTCCAAGTAGATTCACGCTTGAACAGTGGGCTAAGTTTAAATGCCTAATATTAGAACACTTCCTTAACACTTGACAAATGCCTTCCGATATGTGATGGCAAGAGTTCAAGTCAAGCAGCTCCAAATTGGGAAAAACGGAAGAAAACATTATGATGTGTTCATCACTTAACCATGTATTGTCAGCCAAATAGAGAGACTTTAATTGAGGGTATACACTATAATCCGGCAAAGAATCAGAATTTTCTACACTATTAATCCCAATATTTTTCATTTTGATCTCACTAAGTGAAGGACAATTCCTAATGAGTGTAAACAAGGATGAATATGTGAGCTCCTTACAGTGACTAAGGTTTATAGACACTAAATCACCAATCAACAAGGACAACTCATCAACATAGTGATCATTCAGAACACCATCATACTGAAGATCCAAATGTCGCAAAGCTCGACACTTAGATAACAAACCAAAGATCCCAGCATAGCTATGGCCAAAGCAATCGTCGAGGACAAGACTCGTCAAAGGTAGACCTTCCCTTGCAATAGAGTAGAGCATCTCATCAGAGATATTCAGAGACCTTAAAGAAAGAGAAGTCAAACCCTTCAAACTCACCAGTGAGTCAATAAAATCTGAAGTAACTTTAAAATGCGAAACATCATTGAACGATAAAGACCTGAATGTTGGTCTCTCATGTATAGCAGAAGCAATTCCAGCAATAGTTATTTGATCACACTTAAACAAGATAACCTCTTCAAGAAGCTTACAATTGTTGAACAAGTGAAAAAGCGATTTATCGTTCAGGGGAAAGCCAGAAAGATTAACCTTACGGAGTTTGAGAAGTGCAAGTGAAAGAGCCTCTACCCCATCGCAATAGCTACTGTAATTTCTATTTTTGTAATCTGAGATGTTGAGCTCTTCAAGCAAAGGAAAACATTCTGCAATGAGGAACAGGTCGGTGGTATTGATATCTGCAATGTTGGAACAAGTGAGAGAGGTCAAAGTTGTAACATTTTGAGAGAAAACTCGCAATCCATTTGCAGGAATGGTGCTTTGGTTGGAAATACTGAGTGATGTGAGTTTCTTCAATGGGAAACAAG
Organism: Medicago sativa; assembly: GCF_051527215.1. Taxonomy (NCBI): domain Eukaryota; kingdom Viridiplantae; phylum Streptophyta; class Magnoliopsida; order Fabales; family Fabaceae; genus Medicago; species Medicago sativa. The sequence continues at coordinate 28,731,929 of NC_140755.1, read as the reverse complement.
AGATTTCGCAAAGAATTTTGTCGAGGTCAGCGTAGAAGTAAGAAGTGAATTTGAGGGAGGTTATGTATGTGAATCTTTCGAAGATGGGACGGATGCCTACAGAACAATAGACAGAGAGTGATAATCGAAGACGGTTGGTGATGGAGAGGAACTGTTTGGAGACAAGGGAAAGAGAATTCAAGATAGACCTTGAGTGAGAATCTAAACGGTTTTTGTCCTCGTCGTTAATGATGAATCTGAAGATTGATTCCCAACATTCATCAGGTAAATGTGAAGAAACCATTTGTTGTGATGATTTGGTATAAGAACTTCTCTTCCTTTTCTTTTTCTGTTGTGATGATTTGGTAGTAGAACTTCTCTTCCTTTTCCTTTTCATTTTCACTGTGGATGTGAAATTAGGGTTTTGAGGAGACGTGAAAACCGTAGAAACAATGAATAATAACGGAAGAGAAAGAGTTGAATTGGATAAATAGAAGAAAGATTGAGGTTGGTGATTTTGGAGGAAGATGATGATGATGATTGTGAAGCTTTGCGTTAGGGTTTTGAAAATCACGATTCAAGATGGTGATGCTGCAAGCACTCACTTCTACTGCTTTTCAATTAAACGATGTCGTTTCTCCACCATGTTCTGATTTTTTTTTTAATGTTTTTTTTTTACAGAAATTCTTACCAAAACGTGTTTAAATCATTTCATGATTCTTGAATGTCCAATTGGCTAGTGAATGTATCAAAATTTTAAAACAATATTTGATTGTATATTTCATTAGTGAAAATAGTTTATGATGTTAAAATGTTTCATTAAGAAGAGTATTCACAACAAAGACTCCTATTTTTTAGGTCTCGTGTATACACATCGCTCTTTTATCATTCTTTAATACACATGACGTTTATAAATTTTTAATAGTAGTATCTAATATCCTTCAAAATAATAGTAGTACCTAATAAACATTCAATCCATCCAACCCAGCATCTCACACAAATTTTTCAAATGGGACGCACAAATCAACTATCAATAACTCTATATCATTATATATCAAATTTTTAATATTAAAAAGGTGTGAGTCCTACTTAAGATTGAGGGTCTTAAAATTTAGGGTCTCACTTAATAATAATGTGAAATTGAATGCCACACAATATCAACACATTGACACACTCACTTCTTTCTCTAAATCTAGTAGCTATCACTCATTCATTTCTTTTTTCTTCTTCCTCCACTTAAAATAGGTGATCTATCGAATGTTTGATGGGACATATTTTTTGACCTTACAGCGATTTGTGACAAAGCTTATTCGAGTAGCTTTTAGTTTATGATTTTTATCTCAATTTTACTCTTGCAATCTTAATCGGAGAAAATAAATATTAATTAAATGCACATTTTTTTATGTTTGTCATATTTATAAACTACTTCAAAAATTAATTTTATCAAACACTACAAATTCAATCGGTTATCTTATCTGCTATCAGCTATAAAAGCTTATAAGTCGTCATCTATATTAAGCTAACTTATCAACTATTTGATTACCAAACAGAGTTTTAAGATCAATTATTTGTCTGAACCCTTCTGATTTTTTTTTTCCTTTGTTTTTATTTAGGGAAGTGATTTTCACATACATTTAGTTTTTCCTTCTGCAATTTCGTATCTTAATGCGACGTTTGGTTTGTTGGTGTCTTAGGGCCAAGTTGTTTAACGTTTCCGACTCATTCGGTGTCAATTTAGTTCACACTAACATATTAACTCTAATTCAATGCAATTTCAATCAATGGTAGAATGATACTGTGAATTTGGAAGGGGAAGAGGATCAAAATTGGTTCAAAATGGAGGTAGAAAAGGTGGTGGGAAATGGAACAAACACTAGTTTTTAAAAAGTGGCTTGGAGGGGTGATGTGTCATTCAACAAGAGGTATCGGTGGAGGAGATGTCGGAGATCTCCGAATGGTGGGGAATGGAATTTTAGTTGGAGGCGTCATTTCTTTGTGTGGGAGTCAAACCTTTTTGTATACCAAGTTGGAAGAAGTGATGGTTATGGAGGGTAATAATACTGATGGGAAAATAAGGTGTTTTGCCAAATTTAGAAGACTGAAGCACCTTCAAAAGTGGTGGCCTTTTCGTGGAAACTCCTTCTTGATAGGATTCCAACAAGACTTAATTTTGCTAATAGGAATTGTCTACCTACGGATGATGTGATTAATTGTGTTTGGTGTGCTACGGAGATTGAATCGTCCTCTCATCTTTTTTTACATTGTGATTTCGCTAGAAATATTTGGGTGCAATAGATGCGGTGGCTAAATCTCATCTCAATTTCATAATGCCTCCAAACCTATTTGTGCATTGGGAGTGTTGGAGTAGAGGGATAATGAATAAGAAGATTCACTACCTCTTTTAGCTTGTTTAAGCATTTTGAATGTTGGAGTGGGGAGATAGGGAACAAGAAACTCCGGAAAGGTTATTGGTTGGTGTGGCATGCTTCTATTTGGGTATTGTGGAAAGAGCGAAATGATAGAATTTTCAACAATTCTGTCAAAGATAAAGAGGAGATAGTGGAAGAGATTAAAGTGTTGTCATGGCAATGGAGCCTATCTAGATTGAAGATTCCTTATGTTCTATGATTGGAAGTGGAATCCAAAGGATTGCCTTTTGAGATAGGGAGGACTGGTTTTGGTTGGGCAGGGTAGTGGCTAGGGCCGTCGGCTGTGCTGCGGTCTCTGTCTGCAATTTTTGGCTGGGGCAGCGCAGCTGGTCTGTGCTGCAGTCTCTATCTGCTGTTTTTGGCAGGGGCAGATCAGCTGGTCTGTGCTGCGTTTTGTTTTGTTTTGGGGTTATCGCAATTGCGGGCCTCCTTTTCTGTGTTTTGCAGCCGTGTTGTATGTCTTGTATGATTCTGGTATTTTAATATATATGCTGTTTCCAAAAAAAAAAAAAAGGGGACTGAGGTGGCTTTGGCACATAGCGATTTGGTATATTTAGAAAGCTAGGAACGATTGTATCTTCAATAATACTGTTAAAGGGGTGTATGAGTTAGTTGATGATATAAAAGTTTTATCGTGGCGTTGGTTGCTGGGAAGGTCTACCACCCCCTCTTGTTTGTATTACGAATGAAATTGGTCCCCTCGTGATTGTTCATTGCGGTAGTGGGTTCTGTTTTGGTGCAGCTGGATGTGGTAATGACAGGTTCGGTTGGTTCTGCTCTGAGGCTTGGGCTGCTGCGGGCGTTTTTCCTATGTTTTTTGAACTGTTGAGCGGGACTTTTACCTTGCAGCAGCGTAGGTGTTGTGTTGGTTCAATGGCTAGTAGGTGTTTTATTTGTTTCAGGGGGCCTACAGTTTTCTCTCTTGATTTTATTTGTTATAGAGTGTTTATATCATTGGTGTTAAATGTTCCACCTTTGTTCGGCACTTGTGTATTGGTGTTCAATTAGCGGGCATAAGATTCAGAGTAAACTAGTGATGCTTCACCCTATATATATAGAATAGGAAATAGGTCTTGTTTGTGGATAGGGGTGTTTGCGAGCTAGGTTCGGTCAAATTTGTTCAAAATCAATATTGGAACCAATCAATTATCTTTGGTCTAGGTTAAGTGTTTAACCCGTACTTTTAAAACTAAAACTGAACAAAACCAAATCATCAATGAGTTGAGTTTGATTGAATTTAAGGGCATAAAAAAATAATTTTCAATTTTAAACAAGGAAATTGATTCAATTGACAGATTCACAGTGCTTTAATGATAGTTTTTTCAAAATTCGAATCGATTCCAAAATCAAATACATACGAGTAAATAGTCAAATTTGAAAGGGCATGACATTTTGAGCTCATAACATATTCTAGAAGTAGTAGTAGAGTGGCTATTCAGTAAAAGGTGAGAAGTGAACAGAACAAAGTCAGTCTAAATAGAAGCTCAAAATCTTCGTATCATTAGCTAAATGTATATTTGCATGAGCACAACGGCTATGTAGGGGACACTTATAAAAAGATATATAATATAAAAGCATGCTTTTATTACATCATCCAGCATGATTCTACTTTGGGACAGAAGACCTCAACAGGGATCATGTAACAGGACAACATCCGCAAATGATCATTCAGCAAACAAAAATGCAGATTGATTTGAATGAAGCTTTTATCTTTTTGTAATGGACAGGCCCGAGTGTGATGCCTTCCCATGCTGAAGAGCTTAAGGGACAAATGACACCTTTGGTGTTACGGTGACCAAAGCTGATAGAGGAAGGAGTGGAGTCAGAGGTAATCAATCTAGAGACTGCTGAAACAAGGTCATTTATGGCTGAATTCTCCACTTATATCGTTTATCTTCCCTACAAGAATGTTTTTTGTGTTGAGACTTCATCCTGTGTTTCTTTGAAGGCAGAGCCTTCTTGAAAAACTCGAATGATGTCGGGAATTTATGCTTGTCAACTAGATTTTGCTGCCTACTTTTGTAGCTTTTGAATTTCAAACCACACCTTCCACTAAGCATTCAACCTATATGACAGAGATAAGAATCATGTTAAAGGGATTGTCCTCAAAAAGAGAAATTTAATGTGAATGCAAAATAGTAACATGCTAGCTAGACTAAACAACAACAAAACCAGCGGCGGCGACCAAAGCTTTTCCTCATTAGGTGAGTTAAACGAATGGGATGAAATCGCAATATTGCTATCACCGCTTATCTATAACAATAGAGTGTTCAATTCCAAATCCTTGATAATGATTTGACCAATAGGGTAGTACTTTACTAAGGAAATTTGAAGAATCTAAAAGCAAAGTTTAATATCTTACAACAAAGAAGGGAAGAACAGTAGTTAAATTCTTCAATTACAAATTGAAGTGTATGTTAGAAGCAAGAGCTTTGGATACATGTATGCTGAGCAAACGTGAAGTAGGGGTAGACTCTAGAACATAGAACAGGATGCAGTATGTCTTGCATTATAGTGATTTTCAAAGTCATCCATTGAAGCCAAACGCAATCCACACCCAACAATGGGACAGAAGACTTCCATGCGCAAAGGGAAAGACTTAAAAATGAGGCGCGCACACTGTCATTTTATCAGCATAAGTTGGAAGTTAAACTTTGCCTTCTTGAACAAAGCACAGTCTTCAACAATGGTAATGCCTTGGTGCATGTTTGAATTTGTGGTGATTTTGATAGACTCATAATGTATTACAATGATTTTGGCAAAAGATATGGTGCTTCAAAAAATCACGGTACACCGTGATTTTGTTAACTCTTCATCATTCCAAATATGCACTACTATAACACCCATCAATTTACGCATAAATGATTATATATAAAGGAAACATTTTCGAGAACTATAAGAAAGGTCTTACACTGAGAAGCATGTAGAATAACATATAACTAGAAATGAAAATGAAGATCCATCCTGAACTGTTCTCAATGGCTAATAATCGCAACAGCTTCTATCAGATATCAGCTGAGATTTGAGTAAAGCCTAACAGTGCCTTAAATTATCATGCTTTATTCTAATGTCAATTTTTTGTCTTAACACTCTAATTCACATTGACAGGGGACCCTGGTAATCCAGAGTCTAGCCGAGAGGTAAGTAAAATCTAGTAAAGGATTGTTCCAGCTAGGATTCGAATTCGGATATTCTCAATCGATTGACTTTAACCGAAGCTCATTAACCATTTGACCCAAATCACATGGTTCCTTATACTAATGCCTATTGAATATTATGCATCATATATCTAAGTAATGAGTTTTTAAAAAGATCCGTTAACACAGCTAATATTATTTAAAACACTGAACATGACAACATTTTAAAACCAAGTTGTTTATTTGAGCTTAGCATTTGAAAATCATATATTATCATTCATGCTTTAATCAACAACCGTAGCTCAAAACTATTAGCAATATAAAGCAAATAAACTAAGGCCAAAGCAACCTTATAAAATAAAACGAATAAGTAACAATTCGCATTAAAAAAAAGAAGCACAAATAATAAAGAATTAGAATGAAATAAAAAAGGAAGATAAAAATAAGTACCTGTTTGACAAGAAGTTCTCGTTTGAGGTTACCAATGGGGAAGAAGGGTGAATCGGGTTTCCAAAACGGAAACTCCAGATTTTGATTTTCCACATCCATCGTTAGTTCATCAATCAAGGACAATGAGAAGAAGTGATTGTAAACATAGAATATAGTTTTGATTAGTTTCAACCAATTTTCAATAGGTAATAGTCATAGGAGGATGAACATGTAACAGTAGCCACAATAATGTTCAATGTAACTTGCAATAGTGACTGAAATTTGTTTATAAGGATACATCATCAACTTGTAACATAGAATAATATTTTTTTTGCTTATAATAGTGACTGAAATTAGTAACTTGCAAGTTGCAACTACATAGGATACATCATCAACTTGTAACCTCCAGTACATGCAAAGACAATTCTGCTTAGATAAAATCATATTATCTCAAAAACTATTTTCTAAGACACACGATGCTTAATCTATACAATAAAATCATATTATCAACAATCACTGAGTTCAGATTTAGCCGAAATGTTTGAAGTCTTTTACCTAGTTTGTGCCTGCTAAATGATAAGTTAATCTGTCAGTGCTCATAATCAAGGGGGGAAATGCTATTTATAAATCTCACTTTTGAGTTTATTGGAATAACCGGTGCCATTCATTCTGAAAATTTACATATTGTCACTGACTTCATTGCAACATCACAGGCTGCTGATAAAAAATTTGAGTATATTGTCAATGAACCATGAGATATTCATGGGCAAAGTTGAAGGATCAGAGAACAATGCAGCGAGATGTTGTCAAATGTGCATAGACAGACTACTGTCTGCATGTTCCCTGAAACTTTTAAACTGAGTTAATTAAGAACAAATAGATAAATTGAATTTATAGTTTCAACAAAAAACAACATTGAAGGAGGTGTTTGCAAATTGCAAAGTATAGCTTTAATTATTAAATACAAAAAACAAATTACAATTCTACTTCAATCAACATGACATTAATATCATTGTCAATAAAAGTGTCATACCCAAATTGCAATATATTTAAGGAATTATCATGCACAAATTGTTGAGTAAATGCACATTTTGCAACCAAACGGCAACGGCAACAACATCGGAACACAAAGCTAACATGTGGATTTTCTTTCGAATCGAATGAAAGTCCTTTTGTTCGACTTTGTTTTGTAATTTTGGTACATGATTATCAATCGGCAGAGATGCCTGCGGTGAAGTAACAACAACTATATGTTTGGCTCCGCTACATTTAAGAGTTGAGGGTTCAAATGGATCTGTCATTTTTTAGAAAAATATATCAACGGATGTTAATTGACTGGCACTTGAAAAAAGTCTCTAATGTATCGTGTGAGACTTCCTTAGCTTGTTTGGTTGAATTCACTAATTCTGCAGAAAAAATAAATTTTTAATACTAAATAAGGAAATTTATTCAATTGACAGATTCATAGTGATGAAAATTTTAAAAAAAAAATCGTAAAATTTGATATTTAAATTGAATAAAACACATTACTCCATGCCTGATAGTTTTTCCGAAATTTGAATCAATTCCAAAATCAAATACATGAGTGAATAGAAGCTCATAACATATTACAGAGGTAGTGGCAAACTGACTGTTCAGTAAAGAAGTGGGAAGTTGAAAATAGAAGCTCAAAATCTTCATATCATTAGCTAGATATATATTTGCATGAGCAACAATGCCTATGTAGGGGAGACACTTACAAGCCCAAGTGAGAGAACATAAAAACATGCTGTTATTACATCATCAACATAATTCTAATTCTAATTCTGTTTACTGAAGACATCCAACTACTTCATGTAATGGGACAACATCCGAAAATGATCATTAAAAAAATTGATTTGAAAGAAGTCTGCTATCTTTTTGTAATGGAAAAACCCGAGCTTGATCCCTTTCCACGCTGAACAGCTCGAGGGACAAATGCCATGCCTTTGGTGTTACGGCGACCAAAGCTAATAGAGGAAGGAGTTGAGTGCAAAGTATTCATTCTAGAGACTGCTGAAACAAGGTCTTCTATGGCTGCATTTTCCACTTCATTCATTCCTGAAGCATCCTCCTTATGAGACAGTTTTTTTGCGTTTAGGCTTAATCCTCTGTTTCTTTGAAGGCAGAGACTTATTGAAAAAACTCAAATGATGTCGGGAATTTATGCTTGTCGACCAGATGCTACTGCCTACTTCTGTGGCTTTTGAATTTCAAACCGCAATCTTCCACTGAGCATCATACAATATGACAAAGACATAAGAACCATGTTGAAGAGATTGTCACCTAAAAGAGAGATTTCATATTTTAACACAACAATAACATGCTAATTAGACTACCCAGCAACAATGACCATTCCTAACCCATTTGGGGTTGGCCTAGTGGTTGGCTTGGGATCTTGGAGTTTGCTCCTCCAAAGGTCTCAGGATTCCCTCTGGTGCCAATTTCGGTGGGCTAAGTCCATACAGAGCTTGCTCTGGCTTTAAACGGGACCCCCGCAAGTGGGTGGTGGGATTGGTCTCCTCGGATTAGTCGGTTCTTGGACCGGATACCGAGTTTTCAAAAAAAAAAAAACAATGACCATTCCTTTTCTCATAAGGTGAGGTGAGTTACATGAATCGCATGAAATCATAATATCACTATCAAAAGTTATCTATAATTCCAAATCATTTTGTGTATCTTTTTACAAGCCCAACTATGAGCTCTAAACAACCAAATTGTAAAAAAGAACAAAATATTGTTCAAAATAACCGAATTGTAAGCATGGTCTTTCTTGTTGCAATTTGTAAGATTATAAATCTAAGTAAGAAAAAAATAGGGGACTACTTTACTAAGGAAATTTGAAGAATCCAAAAGCAAAGTTGAATAACTTACAACAAAGAAGGGAAGAAACACCCTACTAGTTAATTCTTCAATTACAAACTGAAGTGTATGATAGAAACAATACTGTATAAAATTCTTTCATGACATCAAATTGAATCATATTTAATGTTCAGACATATACTGACCATGTCATAGACACACGCAACATTTGCTTGAAAGAAAGAATCATGAGCTTCGGATACAGAGCAAACATGAAAGAAAGAATCATGAAAGAAAAAATGTTGCAGGCTAGAACTAAACAGTCTAGAATTGTTTTCAATATCAGTTCAAGGAGGACAACCAATTCAGGGAAATATGTTAAGCAGATTTAGCAAACCAAAGCCAACACACACAAACTACCTAACATAAGACAACATTGGAAAAGACTAAAACTAATGCGGCCAATGAGTCATAAAAAACTTATGCAATTCAAGGCAAAGCGAAGAAAAACAAAACAATTTAAAACTGCATATAAAACCCAAGTGTTATTGATGGCGGAAAGCCAAAAGTCCGCCATATAATTGCGGCGTGCCATCATGGAGAGCACCGACATTCCTTCAAAAATTGCCAATGGCTGTCGTTAAAAATCTTCCAATGCACCATGGTGCCTCCATTTAACAACGCTGCAACCAATTGTTTGCATTACACCCTACATTATATAACAATATTACACTAATATATTTAGGGAAATATCATATACAAATTGATGGGTAAATGAACATTTGTAAGTTGACATTTTAAAATCATAATTTCTCATGGAATTAAATCTTAAAACAAAAACAACTTACAAAGTTCAAACTTTCAGCACAACAATTTCAGAATACTAGTGACGAATGAATCCATGCACCTTCCGTTGTGAGCAGTTTTCTTTCACATGTTTCACTCCTTTCTCTGTGACATAATTACAATAGTTCACAGATAGTTCCAAAAGTCCGCAACAATTCTTTGAGATCAAATAGAGTGTTTTATCATCAACCTTTGTATATGACAAGTTCAACACCTCCAGCTTGGGAACTACAAAGTTCACTCCAAGTAGATTCACTCTTGAACAGTGGGCTAAGTTCAAATGTCTAATATTACAACACCTTCTTAAAACTTGACAAATGCCTTCTGATATGTGATTGCAAGAATTCAAATCAAGAAGCTTCAAATTAGGAAAAATGGAAGAGAACATTATGATGTGTTCATCACTTAACCATGTATTGTCAGCCAAATAGAGAGACTTTAATTGAGGGTATACACCAAAATCCGGCAAAGAATCAGAATTCTCTACACTCTTACGCCCAATATTTTCCATTTTAATCTCACTAAGTGAAGGACAATTCCTAACAAGTGCAAACAAGGCTGAATACGTGATCTCCCAACATTGACTAAGGTTTATAGACACTAAATCACCAATAAACAAAGACAAATCATCAACGTAGTGATCATTCAGAAAATCGGCATGTTGAAGAACCAAATGACGCAAACCTCGACACTTAGATAACAAACCAAAGATTCCAGCATAGCTATGGCCAAAGCAATGTTTGAGGACAAGCCTCGTCAAAGGTAGACCTTCTCGTCCAATAGAGCAGAGCATTTCATCAGAGATACTCAGACACATCAACGATAGAGAAGTCAAATCCTTCAAACTCACGAGCGAGTCAATGAAATCTGAAGTAACGTTAAAATGTGAAACATCAAACACTTCATCGTCTACTTGATTAAAAGGAGTCTTGTCGAAAGATAAAGACCTCAATGTTGATCTATCACGGAGAACAGAAGCAATTCCAGCAATAGTTATTTGATCACACCTAAACATAACCTCTTCAAGAAGCTTACAATTTCTTAACAAGTGGAAAAGCGATTTATCGTTCATGGGAAAGCAAGAAAGATTAACCTTACGTAGTTTGACAAGTGCAAGTGAAAGAGCCTCGACCCCATCACAATAGTTATTGCAATTTTTATCTATACTTTTCCAACCTGAGGGGAAAATGAGGTTGAGTTCTTCAAGCAAAGGAAAACATTTGGCGATAAGAAACATGTCACTAGTATTAAAATCATGAATGTCGGAACAAGTGAGAGAGGTCAAAGTTGTAATGTTTTGTGAGAAAGCTAGCAACCCATTTGCAGGAATGGTGCGTTGTTTGGAGATGTTGAGAGATGTGAGTTTTTTCAATGGGAAACGAGAGATTTTACAGAGAATCTCATCCAGGTGAGTGGTGGCATAGAGTGTGAGGGAGTTTAGGTTGGTGAATCTTTTGAAGATGGGACGCTTACCTATAGAACGATAGACAGTGAGTGATAATCGAAGACGGTTGGTGATTGAGAGGAACTGTTTGGAGACAAGAGAAAGAGAATTCAAGATATAGAATGAGTGAGAATCTAAACGGTTTTCGTCGTTGAGGATGAATCTGAATATCAATTCCCAACATTCATCAGGTAAATCTGAAGAAACCATTTGTTGTGATGATTTGAGAGAAGAATTTCTCTTCCTTTTCATTGTGAATGTGAAATTAGGGCTTTGAGTTAGGGTTTGTGGCGAGTGACGGTAGAAACAGTAAAAATTGGGAAGAGGAGGAGGTAAATTGAATAAATGAAGGAAAGATTGAGGTTGGCGCTAGGGTTTGGATTTTGGAAAATCACGACTCAAGATGGTGACGGTGTTAAACGTCTGTTCGCTTCTACAGATTCTTTGCATTAAACGATGTCGTTTGCCTCCACCAAATGTAATGTAACTCGCTATCTATTTTTCCTTATAACAAAAAAACAAAAATGTTTTCTAAAAAAAAAGTGTTACAAGGACACCTTACTTTTTTTTAAGAGAAAGTCTTTCATAGACACAAACAAAAATGAAATTATTCAGGCACATATACATCAATGAAGAAACCTAAATGATAAATAAATTAGACATATCATTCCACATCATTAAACAACTTTATCTATAAATAAAATAAGCATTTTTGTGAGTGTGTCCAAACTTTTTGCATTTGGGTTGTCCCTAAGCAAGATTTTTTCTTTTTTTAAAACAAAAAATAATTGAAATTGAATGCCACACAGTATCAAGACAGTGACACACTCACCCCTGAGAAAGTCTAAGATGGATACAACCCCAAATCAAAATGATTTGGGCACACTCACAAAACATAGAAAAATTTAAATAAGAATAAAATTAAATGATATTAATTGATGTGATTGATTTATTTTTGTTTTAATTTTTTCATTTTATGCGAGTGTGACTACATTAGACTTTCTACTCACCCCTTTCTCTAAATCTAGTAGTCATCCCATATTGAATCGTCCTCTCAACTTTCTTACATTGTGATTTCGCTAGGAACATTTGGATGCAATTGATGCGGTGGCTATATCTCAATTTCATAATGCCTCCAAACCTATTTATGCATTCGGAGTGTTGGAGTGGAGGGATAATGCATAAGAAGATTCGGAAGGGACTGAGGTGGATTTGGCACACGTCGATTTGGTATATTTGGGAAGCTAGGAACGATTGTATCTTGGATGAGCTAGTTGAGGATATAAAAGTTTTATCGTGGCGTTGGTTGTAGGAAGGTCTACCCGTCTTGTTTGTATTACGAATGACATTGGTCCCCTCGTGATTGTTTATTGCGGTAGTGGGTTCTGTTTTGGTGCAGCTGGATGTGGTAATGGCAGGTTCAGTTGGTTCTGCTCTGAGGCTTGGGCTGCTGCGGGAGTTTTTTTCCACGTTTTTTGAACCGCTGAGCGGGACTTTTATCTACAGCAGCATGCCAGCGCAGGTGTTGTGTTGGTTCAGTGGCCAATAGGTGTTTTATTTGTTTCTGGGGGCCTGCAGTTTTCTCTCTTGATTTTATTTATTATAGAGTGTTTATTGCATTGGTGTTAAGTGTTTCGTCTTTGTTGGGCACTTGTGTATTGTGTCATATTCGCGAGCTTTTTAGGGCTTAGTTTGTCACTAATAATATTTGCTGAATAAAAAAAACTTTGTCGTCTTCAATGTTATTCAAAGACATAAATATTCTTGGCGCTTTAATTTCATCATATCAATGAGTTGAGTTTGGTTGGATTCTCATGTCTATTCATAACATATTACAGAGGTAGTAGCAAACTGGCTATTCAGTAAAGAGGTGACAAGTTAAGAGAACAAAATCAGTCTGAATAGAAGCTCAAAATCCTCATATCATTAGCTAGATTTATATTTGCATGAGCACAATGCATGTGTAGGGGTCACCACTTACAGGCCCAAGTGAGAGCACAAAAAGATATATAATATTAAAGCATGTTATTACATCATCAACAGAATTTATATTTACCAATCTTCGACTTAACCAACTACTTCAACTTTGGGACAGAAGACATCCACAGGGATCATGTAATGGGTCAACATCCGAAAATTATCATTCAGCAAACAAGAATGCAGATTGATTTGAATGAAGCCTGTTATCTTTTTGCAACAAACAAACCCAAGTTTGATCCCTTCCCACACTGAACAGCTCGAGGGACAAATGACATGCCTAAATCTGATACATGAAGGAGTTAGAGTCGAAAGTATTCATTCTAGAGACTGCTGAAACAAGGTCATTTATGGCTGCATTCTCCACTTCCATCATATGTCTTCCCTGCGAGAAGGTTTTTTGCGTTGAGACTACATCCTGTATTTTTTTGAAGGCAGAGCCTTCTTGAAAAACACAAAATGATGTCGGGAATTTACGCTTGTCAATCAGATGCTGCTGCCCACTTGTAGATTTTGAATTTCAAACCACAACCTGCCACTAAGCATTCAAACTATATGACAGATAAGAATCATGTTAAAGGGATTGTCCTCAAAAAGAGAAATTTAATGTGAATGCAAAATAGTAACATGCTACTAGACTAAACAACAACAAAAACAGCGGCGACGACCAAAGCCTTTCCTCATTAGGTGAGTTACTCGAATCACATGAAATCAAAATATCGCTATCGTTGCTTATCTATAACAATAGTGTTTAATTCCAAATCCTTGACAGTGATTTGACCTTTAGTTTTCTTCGGTTTCCCTCTACTTGAGTCTCTAACTATTGGACTACCTTGCATTTCGTGTACCTTTTTACAAACCCAACTATGAGCTCTAAACAAAAAATAAAAGACAAACGATGTAAAAGAAATTCTGAACATTGTTCGAAATAACCAATGTGTAAGCAGGGTTTCTCTTGTTACAATTTGTAAGATTATAAATTTAAGCAAGAAAAAAATATAGGAGTATTTTACTAACGAAATTTGAAGAAACCAAAAGCAAAGTTGTATATCTTACAACAAAGGCAAGAAACACCCAACTAGTTAATTCTTCAATTACAAACTGAAGTGTATCAAACCATGGTGCTTCAAGGAAATCACGGTACACCGTGATTGTCATTCCAAATATGCACTACTATAACACCCATCAAAATTTGTTTTTACGCACAAATGATTATATATAAAGTAAACAATTTCGAGAACTATAAGAAAGGTCTTTCACTGAGAAGCATGTAGAATAACAGAAAACTATAACCAGAAATGAAAATCGATCATGGACTGTTCTCAAAGGCTAATAATCGCAATGGCTTCTATCAAATATCAGATGAGATTTGAGTAAAGCCTAACAGTGCCTCCTTATACTATTGATAACAGTTGAAGGATTTAGCCATAGATCATTAAATACAAAATATAGCATATCAAGACAGCAAAGAAGGAATATGAGATTGTGTACCTTTATGATTTAGGATTCATGAACGATAGCTGTCAGAAGGATGAACGATAACAATAGCTCTCAAAAGGATGAGAGGGATGACTACCCTCATTCCGTTTAGCACCAGAATGTTCCAACAGTGTTTAACCGTCTGATGGGATGACGTTTAAATAACTAAACGGCTAAGGGCAGGGATCTCTCATTGGGCTTAGCTAAATGGTCCAACCCATCACGGTCCATTTAGAAAAGAATAGCCCAATCACACATATTCATCAACTAATTAGTGCTCAACACAATAGACCATAATTTATATTATAATATTAACTTATAATAATTGATTATTGTCAATCCATAATTGATTAATTAAATAATTAATACAACATTCTCCCGATTGGATGACAATACTCAATTACTAAAAGAATATAAAATTTCACTTGTCATAAAGAATTTAACTTTTAAAATTATATGTATGGTCAAAGCACTAATCATTCAAAAGAGAAGTAAGCTTTAATACTGCAGAAATTGAATCCGATAGGGAAAACAAATCATATCGGTCAAAGACTCACTTGTCTAACAAATGATAAATTTATATTGACACGTTTGAATTAAAAAGAATATGTCATTAAAGAATGGCCCAAGCATTTTAAAAAATGCTATAACAAACTCCCATTAACCCAAAATATCACAGACTTAATCAAATCAATATGAGTTACAATACTCATTTATATAAGTATGTGGTTAGCGGTTCTGCCAATGAGTTTTCAATTCTAAAAAAGTCATATATCCACATAGGTATAATAATAGTAATTACTTATAGTGATAGCCTATAAAGAGAGAGTAATTACATTTAGTCAAAATCGGTAAATGTTCTACGACATTCAATTAATCCACGTTTTAGAAAGAATGTGACTATGAAAATCCATAAAGAAATAGAAAATTCAAGAATCTCCAAAATGGATTAACATAGACACTTAGTTTAAAGAAAAACGAGATGTGGATTAATGTGGCAACTAAAATGTCAATAATGAACGAACATTTATGATTATCTCATATTATAAGTACTACAAGAACACAATATCATACTCGATAGGAGTATTGATATTATACATTGTACTTATTATTTATGACCTCATAAAATGTGGAATGTTGGTAAAAGAGAAGCACAATACATATTTGCATGCTAAGAAGTTATTGTGCATATTCCAACAAAATTGACTTAAGCATCTAATTATGATGCTTATTGAGATTAAAAGAATTTTAATATATTTCTCAATATAATAGAATGAGACTAAAGTTTAAAGTCTCTTAAGCTATTCCATATTTTATAGTGTGCACAAGAGTATATGGCAATGACAAGAATTTTAAATTGTATGTATATAATATTGTGTACACATTTATCTTGATCTCACATATATATAAATAAGAGTGATATTTCTCATATGAGCTCAAAGTATATAGTGTTGTGTACACACTCCCACTGATCCCACATATATAAATAAGAGTAGGTGAGATTCAACATTAGTGATCACTGATATATTGAAATATTTTAATAATGTAATATTCAACAGTGGGATACTTAATTACTAATGCAAGATTATTAACATAAGTGGTTATATAATTTTAACTAATAGAGTTTCATGAACTCAACCACATAATTTGCACATGAGTATAGCAAAATTATTAAGACAAGTGGTAACTCAATGATAGTATAAAACTCAATGAATACATAATCTATTAATGACAGATATTATCAAGAATTGAGTTTCGTAGTTAACCACATATTCTGCTTTTAGAATTAAGGACAATGTAAATTTTCATTTAAGAATTTTATCACTCAAAATCTCCTTTTCACAAATAAAATTTCAAAGAATTTCATAAAGGGTTAATTATGTTTCTAGTCCCTATAAAATAGCGACCTTGTAAATTTAGTCCTTACTTAACTTTAATAGCATTTTTAGTCCCTATAAAAAAAAATTACTTATAATTTTAGTCCCTGCTAAAACAAAGTTTGATTAATTATCATTAAACTCTTAAATTTTTGAACGATTTTTTTAAGACAAGATTAGAACACTATGAAAGGTTCGTTTACTAAAATTTAGAATTTTCTGACATGAAATGAATTAAATATGAATTTTTTAAAACGACAAAAGTTAAAGATAAAAAGTAATAAAATCTGGATGTAGAAATCAAATTTTGCGATAATTTTTTGCGGAGGAACTTTTAGTAATGTTCTAAACATGTCTGCAAAAAATTGTTCAAAAATTCAAGAGTTTAAGCATAAATTAAACAAATTTGAATTGAGTAGGGACTAATACTCGGTGCAGAAAAACAAAATTAGGGACTAAAAATGCTATTAAAATTAAGTAAGGACTAAACTTACAAGGTCGCTATTTTATAGGGACTAAAAACATAATTAACCCTTTCATAAATATAGTAACCTTTATACAACTGAGTATGATGATTATATATAAAAGGTTTATCATCATGTGAGTGAGATAAGTCTCTAGTACTATAAAATAGAATGTGAGACTCTATTCACAATTTTAGTAACTCACTCAAAATTCAAATGCTACAATTATATTTACACACATTTGAGGAAAAATTAGGTTACTCGCAGCGGAAGTACACAAGACTTATATTTTATTATTGCTGAGGATATAAGAGAAAATAGTCATAAGCTTCCATAAGTATTAAGGAATAGCAATAATATAAAATATGTCAAAATATAGTAAAATTAAATATCCCAAATGTACCATTTATAATTATTTAGAATAATAGTTTAAATAAATTTTTCTCAATGGAGTTGTTAAAAATTTTGGGATTTTGACATATTGCTTTTACAAAATAAGTTTACAATAATATAATAGGATATGGAAGTGAGTAGTAATTTATGAGAAAAGAATATAATTAATATCCTCAATATAAGTCTCTACAATAATTTTATATAGAGTTATAAAACAAATAAATATATTTGTTTATGAGATATAGTTAATTGACATGTAGAATTTTCCTTGCTTGTTGAAGAATGATAGTTAAACTAATAAGGCATTTTTCTTACCCATAAAAGGATGATTATGTTAAGCAATGTCATACCGATAGGGTATATCCACCACGTTACACAATACATAGCAAGGATTCTCCCACTTGATAGAGAATAGATAATGATAGTTGAATTAAAAAGTTTGAAAGATATTTTAAATAAAATATTCAACTATTTCTCTATCACAGAATGATAGACTTTAACCGAAGCTCATTAACCATTTGACCCAAATCACATGGTTCCTTATTCTAATGCCTATTGAATACTATGTATCACTAGCGGAAAGACGGGCACTATCGTGCCCGTCTGTCCGCTCTTTCTACTGTGCTAACGCATGTGATTATTTTATTATGTTTGTTTGTATATTTTTGATTAAATTTTTTAAATTTTTAAATATTAATAGAAATTATTGATATATTGATTTATATACAAAATATTGTCAAGTTATATCACAATTATTTATGAACTCAACATATTTTAGTTTGTCTGCATATAAAATAAAGAAAAAATAATGATCTTTTATTGTTTATTCTAATAGTAATTAGTAACATCATAACATAAATGTATAAATGACATCTTTAAAAACTACATTTTTCGTAAAGTCTACATCTTCTCCTTCTATTTTCCCTTCATTAATGAGAACTTTTGTTGAATTTTGAGAAACTCCTCTCGATAAAGCTACATATAATTGACCATGACTGAAAACATGTCGTGGAAGATAGATTCCAATATTGGGAATGGTCTGCCCTTTAACATTAATTTTTACTCACATTTGTTACTAATATTTTTTTAGAGGATTTAAAGTTCAATCTTTAACATAATATTTTGCTCACGTTTGTTACTAATATTTTTTTCCAGAGGATTTAAAGTTCAATCTTTAACATTAGTTTTTGCTCACGTTTGTTATTAATATTTTTTTTAGAGTATTTAAAGTTCAATCTTTAACATTATTTTTTTCTCACGTTTGTTACTAATCTTTTTTTAGAGGATTTAAAGTCCAATCTTTAACATTATTTTTTGCTCACGTTTGTTACTAATCTTTTTTTTAGAGAATTTACAGTCCAATCTTCAACAATATTTTTTGCTCACGTCAATTACTAATCTTTTTTTAGAGGATTTAAAGTCCAATCTTTAACAATATTTTTTGCTCACATTTGTTACTAATTTTTTTTAGAGGATTTAAATTCCAATATTTAACATTACTTTTTGCTCATGTTTGTTACTAATATTTTTTTTTAGAGGATTTAAAGTCCAATCTTTTCCATTATTTTTTACTCACGTTTGTTACAATTGATCAAAGACTAAGGATGTGTAATTTATATCAATAAAATAATATGGATACTGTTATTTGTGGAACAGATATGAAAATACTTGACAATCTTTGTCGATTGTATTGAGGAGAACAACACAGATGTACAACATAAAAGCGGCTGATAAAAAAGTAACATGAGTTGTTGTTTTGTGCTAGTTTTTTTGTGAGTTTGATCTTTGGTTAACAGAGGCAAAAGAGGGTTAACGGTGACGATTAGTGACATGGATTACTAATCCACGTATTATTTTATATTTGGCTATTTGTATTTAAAATTAAGGATATTTTTGGAAAGAAAAGTCCAACCCAAAGGTGTGCTTATAGATAAAAAAAAAAAAAACACACTATCATAGTTTGTATAAGCAATTATAAACCAGCAAAGTCAAATAATTCTTAAAATTAATCATAAATAATTTGAATCATAATCACTTATAAATCAGCAAAGTCAAATAATCAATAAAATTAATCAACTTTGATTAGTTGTAACATGAAAGAAAAAAAAAACTTACAGGTTAATTCTGAATTCTGATGCAGAGGGCGGAGAGAGGTTGAGAAAAACTAAACAATGCGGGAACGAACTATGAACTGAGAACCCTACTTATTAATATTTTTAATATAGTGCTAACAAATCTTTTTCTAAAAGATTTTGAATCATAATATTTTGCTCACGTTTATTACTAATATTTTTATCAGAGGATTTAAAGTCCAATTTTCAACATTATTTTTTTCTGATCATGTTTGTTACTAATCTTTTTTTTTTGCTCACGTTTGTTACTAATCTTTTATTAGAGGATTTAAAGTCTAATATTTAACATTATTTTTTGCTCATGTTTGTTACTAATATTTTTTTAGAGGATTTAAAGTCCAATCTTTAACAATATTTTTTGCTCACGTTTGTTACTAATCTTTTTTTAGAGGATTTATAGTCCATTTAATATAGTGCTAACAAATCTTTTTGTAAAAGATTTTGAATCATAATATTTTGCTCACGTTTGTTACTAATATTTTTATCAAAGGATTTAAAGTCCAATTTTTAACATTATTTTTTGCTTAGTTTGTTACTAATCTTTTATTAGAGGATTTAAAGTCTAATCTTTAACATTATTTTTTGCTCATGTTTGTTACTAATCTTTTTTTTAGAGGATTTAAAGTCCAATCTTTAACAATATTTTTTGCTCACGTTTGTTGCTAATCTTTTTTTAGAGGATTTATAGTTCATTTAATATAGTGCTAACAAATCTTTTTGTAAAAGATTTTGAATTATAATATTTTGCTCACGTTTGTTACTAATATTTTTATCAAAGGATTTAAAGTCCAATTTTTAACATTATTTTTTGCTTAGTTTGTTACTAATCTTTTATTAGAGGATTTAAAGTCTAATCTTTAACATTATTTTTTGCTCACGTTTGTTACTAATTTATTTTTGGATTTATAGTCCAATCCTCATCGGCTATTATTTTTGTTTAAAAAAAATTAAAAAAACTCATAGACTCGTGAGAAATGAAGCAGGAAAAAACATAAACTTTGGATTATTTTTTTTCATAAGTGATTATTGTTCATCTTTGATTTTCTCAAATTCTGATTCATTCATTCTTGTAACAAAAAAAAGTAAAAACAAAGCTTGAATTATAATGTTGGCGGAAAGTAAATTGCTCGAAGGATAAAACAGAAAGATATTCAATTCATGAAGTGTACCTTAAAGATATTCCATTCAATGGTGCTTCAGGAGTATTAATCAAGTTCGTGAGTCTTGGAACTTTCTAATTTTTTAGAGGTGATGAGATGTGATCAGAGGGTACTATGATGAATTCTGGATCGATTTGAATTCATGAGAAGAGACATAAAAAATGCAAATATAATTTTTAAACTTTTTGTGAGTTTGATCTGTTGTTAACGGTGGTAAAAGAAAGTTAACGGTGACGATTAGTGACATTGATTATTAATCCACATGTTATTTTATAATTGGTTATTTGTATTTAAAATTAAGGGTATTTTTGGAAAGAAAATTCCAACTCAAAAGTGTGCTGAAAGGGGTAGTTTTCTTTATATATAGTATAGATATATCTAAGTAATGAGTTTTTAAAAAGATCCGTGAACACAGCCAATACAGCCTCGATCGCGATTATGTCGCAGACTATTACTTAAAACCCTGAACATGACAACATTTTAAAACCACGTTCATTTAAGCCCGGTATTTGAAAATCATATAGTATCATTCATGCTTTAATCAACAATGGTAGATCAAAAACTATTAACAATATAAAGCAAATAAACTAATGCCAAAGCAACCTTATAAAATAAAAAGAATACGTAATAATTCACATTTCAAAAAAAAAAAAAAAAGGAAAAGAATGGCACAAAACACGAAACAATTTGAATGAAACAAAAAGATAAAAATAATAACCTGTTTGAGAAGAAGTTCTCGTTCGAGGTTACGTGAATCGGGTTTCCAAAACGGAAACTCTGAATCCAGATTCTGATTTTCCACATCCATCGTTAGTAGAGCATTTCATCAGAGATTCTCACAGACGTTAAACGAAGAGAAGTCAAACCCTTCAAACTCACCAGCGAGTCAACAAAATCTGAAGTAACGTTAAAATGTGAAATATCAAACAGTTCAAGAGTATTGTTGAACGATAATGACTTCAATGTTGGTCTCTCACGTATAGCAGAAGCAATTCCAACAATAGTTATATGATTACACCAAAACAAGATAACCTCTTCAAGAAGCTTACAATTGTTGAACAAGTGAAAAAGTGACTTGTCACTCATCGGAAATTTACAAAGATTAACCTTACGGAGTTTGAAAAGTGCAAGTGAAAGAGCCTCTACCCCATCGCAATAGTTACTGTAATTTTTACTTTTGCAATCTGAGAGGTTGAGCTCTTCAAGCAAAGGAAAACATTCCGCGATGAGGAACAGGTCAGTTGTACTGAAATCCGCAATGTCGGAACAAGTGAGAGAGGTCAAAGTAGGAATGTTTTGAGAGAAAACTCGGAACCCATTTGCGGGAATGGTGCGTTGGTTGGAAATATTGAGTGATGTGAGTTTCTTCAATGGGAAACGAGAGATTCTACAGAGAACCTCGTCCAGGTCAGTGATGGATTTCAATGTGAGGGTGTTTATGTTGGTGAATCTTTTGATGGCTTTGAATGGGAAACGCATGCCAGTATAGTAGATAGAGAGTGATAATCGAAGACGGTTGGTGATTGAGAGGAACTGTTTGGAGACGAGTGATAGTGAATTCAGTATATAGAATGAGTGAGAATCTAAACGGTTTTCGTCGTTGAGGATGAATCTGAAGATCAATTCCCAACATTCATCAGGTAAATCTGAAGAAACCATTTGTTGTGATGATTTGGTAGAAGAACTTCTCTTCCTTTTCCTTTTCATTGTGGATGTATGTGAAATTAGAGTTTTGAGTTAGGGTTTGTGGTGAGTGCAATAATGTGAAATTGAATTGCCACGCAGTATGAACACAGTGAGTGACACACTCACCCCTTTCTCTAAATCTAGTACTATCAACTATCAAGTGAAAATCAGAACCTGTTTAACAAGAAGTTGCCGATAGCTTAGAAAGGTGAATCGTGTCGGAAACTCTGAATCCGGATTCTCATTTTCCACAACCTTCGCTAAGTGGATTCTGATTTCTGACAAAGAGAAGAAGAGTTTCTGGTTTGTTTCAATTCTGATTTTGTTAAGTATGGATTTATGGATATGGGGTACCCGTTTCTTTCCGGGTCAGTTTGAACTTCAGCCAAATCAAGTCCATTTGTATGGATTTTGCTATACTTATATTCAAAATTGCTCATTCATACCTGAAAAATACAATATTAACCCCAGCAGCAGCTAACTTGGTATATTTGGATGGAAGGTTTAGTAGGGTAAGAGAGGGGAGAATCTACTTTTCTTTTTTAATATACGGACTATATAACATGTTTTTCTAAAATAAATTAAATATGATTGGTCCATTTGTATTTTGACAAACAAACAAATGAAAAAAAGTAAATCCTTCAAAAAAAATGAAAAAAAGTAAAGGAAAGTCCATTTGTATTTTGAATGTGTTTTTTGTAAAAATAAAAAATAAAAATATAATTGTTTTACGAATCTAAAATCAATTTAAATATGACCAGTCAATGAAAAACATAGAACTAGTTGTACATGAATATAACACTATTGCTCCTTCAAAAAAATAAAATGAATATAACTATTGTCAACGTCGGTCCAACATATTTTGAGGCCTAAAACAAACTATAATTCCTTTTACGTGGAAGAAATTAACATAAAATTCATAAATTTTACAAAACAAAATTATATTGATTACTCATGTATTAAAAACTAAATTTATCAATATCATCTTTTTCAAAACCTAAATAAATCAAAGCGTATGCTGCACAAAATAATAAGCTAAGAGCAAGAGCAATGAAGGACCAAAGACCAATTGCTCTTTATATTGTATTGTATGTATAAATTGGTATCCAAAGTCCTTGGTAACAAAATGAAGAGGGTCATTCACAAATGTATTTCTAACAACCAATATGCACTTGTACATGGAAGATCGATTCAAGTTATATTCAAAGTGTATGCTGCAACAAAAAATAAACTAAGAGCAAGAGCAATTGGATGATACAAAATTCATGGATAGAATAATGGAATAATGGAGTGACACATTGAAGAGAAAAATAAGTATATTGAAGCGGCATAATTTTTTTTTTTTTTGAAGAAATAATTCACACTCCAATCTCTACTATTTTTTCCTCTAGAGATATAACTTCATGAAAGTAAAGAATATAACTTCATGAAGAATATGAACACATCTGTTATATAACTTGATGAAAAAAAAGTTATATTCAAATTCGATCAATAGTAAAGAATATAACTTCATGAATAGAAAAATAAGTTATACTATTCTTTTAGTAAAGATAGATAGAATTAGAACAATAGAGTGACATATTGAAATAAAATGTGTTCATTTCTCTTGGTATATGTGTCCTATAAATTGGATTTCTGATGAATGAGGGTAAATTTTGTTGAGGTCGCAAAACAATTCTCAACATAATTTTGACAGCGCAACGTTTTAGCGTATGCCTTTCGGGTATAATTCATAACAGATTGGGTCTAACCCAATATTGAACAAGAATAATGCTAGTTTTCCCGAATTTCAATTTCGGGAGTTATCCCGACAGTGTTATCCACATAGCCATTTTTGTTGACTTTCAGTTTTGTTACCCCACCACCCCTTTTTGGTGGGCCAGCATGAATTGTCATGAATTGTCATTGGTTCGGGACAAATTCTGGACAAAAATTTTCGGGACAAATAGCACTGCTCATTGAACAATTACTTTTTTTTAAAAGGAATTACTTATTTTTTTTTTAAAGGAATTACTTATTTCTTGTTTTGTTTTGTTTTGTTTGAGGGAACTTATTTCCTTATGTTTATTAAACATAAAATACCATATGTAATTGATTAAGGGACCGTTTGTTTCAGATTTTTTTTCAAAAAAAATCTATTTTTTCCCTTAAAAAAATCACTTTTTTCATTTTTAAGTGTTTGTTTAGGATTTTTAGAAAAATCATTTTATCAAAAAAATCTATTTTGACCCTAAAATGAAAAGCTATTAGGATTAGCTTTTCTCAAAATCTATTTTTTTCAATAATAAGGAGATAACACATGTGCATGTTAGAACTCATTTTTTTAACAAAATGGATTTTTATGGATAGTAGGCAAACACAAATAACTTCAGATTTTTTTTAAAATCTCTCAAAAAAAATCTCTAGATTCTTTTGACACAAAATCTATTTTTTTTAAAGCTGAAACAAACGCACCCTAATAAGAATCTTAGGTGTTCTAATTTCCAAACATCATATATTACATTAGTTAACATCTCCAAATTTCAATTTTTTTAAGAAATCAAGTCGTCACGAGTATGGATGGATTTTCTAAAGTTGATGTCAAAAGAAGTTGTTACTTAGTGAAGTCATTAGCTGCCATAAGGAAATACAAGCTTTGAATGAGCTTAGCCTATAGATTAACTCAAATAGATGAATTGAATTTAAAAAAGAAACAAAACAAGAAAGGGTAAATTCAAAATCAATTCCACGCATTTTGTGTGTATGTGGTGAAAATCAATTCCAAACCTAATCTTAATTTAAATATTGTGAATAATGTGAAGTGATGATATAGAATTAAATTTGAAGAGTCATGGATGCAAATGTCAAAGCCACACTGGATACATCTCGTACTAGTTAAGGTGTCAAAATCAATTAGCTAGTAACTATCAATGAGCTCACTACAATATAACACGAATTCAATCAATGAGCACGTAACATCTTATAAAAAATTTCCTTGCAAAATTCCAGTTTTGATTTTCAAGCAATGACCACGTAACAACTAACAATTTTACACAAAATTAAATGCATTATTTCAAATCAAAAGCTACCTAACAATGGACGAGTTTGTATTAAAATGTATTAGAGTTTAATAACCCCACACTATAATTGAATGTTATGTTAGTATTTTTACTTCTTTGTTAAATTTGAACCCATATCTCTAACTTTTTATCTTCTTTAATCTCTTAACTCAAAAATATAAGTATTAAATTATCCAACTCTCCAAAAATATACTTATCTTATCCCTTGTCCACCTTGAATTCGTATCTTTAACTTTTCAACTTCTTTAATTTCTTAACTCAAATCAATTGGCTATCAAAGTCTTGAAAAATATAAGTATATTAAGATATGATTATATGTTATTTTAATTGGTCTATATACTATTAGTGCATAATAATGAAATCAATTTCCATTTAATTACTAGATCAAATAACACTTGAATAAAAATTAAATTTTCTCTGACCTCTCTCTAAGAAGCCATCGCACAGTCTCCCTCCTTTCCAAACTGTCTTTCACGATGTAGATAGTGGTGTTGGTGGTGCGACGGTGGTTCGACCATCTGCATCACCTTGTGCTGATGTCCTCACGGCGGCGCTTTCGTCGGTGTCTCCTTGTTTCACAGCACCATGGAACTGCTTCCAGATCCGGAGTCATGTGTTTCTCGGCGGCGCTTCGTCGTAGTCAAATGTTTCACGACGGTGCTTTCGTTGGAGACATATGCTTCACAGCCGTTGTTGTCGTTTCTCTATGGTTTTGGTGTGGCTGCTCAGATCCGGTGTTGTGCGGTGTGGGTGTTATACCCTAATTTTGGACCTAAAAATACTAACTCAATTCTTCCTTTCTTGCATTTCAAGCCATTTGATATGTCTCTGATCAATTACATCTTTCTCTGTATTTTATTTCAATATTATTTACAAAATCCATGAAAAAGGGTATTTTAGTCATTTCCTGTGTTAAAATTTCTTTCAAACTTTTAAAAAAAAATTGGTTTGAGACCTTTCAAATAGTTTGAATAAGTCCTTATTCCAACTCCATGTCAAAATCCATTTTTAAAATTGCATTTGAAGCCATTTTGATTCAGTTTTGCCCCTAGGGGCATTTTAGTCTTTTCATATGTTAAAACCCTTTTTGATCTCTTAAAATTGTCTCTGAGTCTTTTAAATTGGTTTAAATAAGTTCTTGCTTTAGTTCCTTGTCGAAAAACCATTTTAAAATTGCATTTGAGTCGTTTTTAGTCGTTTTAGTCCCCAGGGGCATTTTGGTCATTTCACACGAAATTTCGGCAGAGAGAGGTTACTTTAAAGTACCTCATTTAGATAATTGGTTCGTTTTAGTCCATTTGGTGTTTTTTATCGTTTCACTTTACGTTTATTTCAAAATTACATTTTTTAAATTCAATTTTATTAATTTTTGCATTTTAGTCCTTTTGTGTCATTTTGCACTTTGGTCCTTATCTTTTATTATTTTGCAGATTAGTCCTTTTGGTCCAAGTGTACAGTCCAGTCCACGTGTCAATTTTTCATTTGTCCAGTCAGTTACAAGTCCAAGTCCACGTGTCACTATCCTATTGGTCCAATCATCACAAGTGGCAGCCTATAAAAGGCCACTTCATCAGTCAAAGTCAAGGGTACCACTCATTCTGTTACACATCACCAGAAACAGATTCAATCTCTCTCTCTCTCTCTACATTTTTTCGATCAAACACCACAAAATCACAAAAAAGCCTCAAGAACATTCAAGAACACTCTTGAATGTTCAAACCCTAATCATCCATCACCAATTCCAGAATCATCATCAATTGCACGAAGCAAACACAAATTATCAAAAAACGAAGCAAGAACTATGCCAATTCGAAAAAATTTCAGTAATTTCGAATAGTTCTCAGGTGATTTTCTTCGAAAATCCTCATCATTGAACTGGTTGATTCCTCTTCTCGCAATCCAAGCCAAAGGCGATCACGAGAAGAAGATCGAAGAAGAGAAGAAGAAAAAACTGAAGAATCAGTGAGTGTGCAGAGAAACGATCCAGCAAAATCAAATTCAACAAAGATTCGAGGCAATTTCATCAAGATTGAATCAGTTTCGTCCAAACCGAATCAACATTCACAGCAAAACCGGTTTAAATCCCCAATTTAGCCTAATTCAAAACCCTAGGGTTTCGAATTGAACATCAAATCAAGGAGCAACAGCAAAAGGATCTCAAACCTGCAAGAATTGGAACGGTTAGAATTGAACATCAAATCAAGGAGCAATAGCAAAAGGATCTCAAACCTGCAAGAATTGGAACGGTTAGGGTTGAGCAATTTCCAGAGAATCAAGAAGACGTAGACGAAAGAACGAAGGTGGAAGGACGAACAACAACAACAATCGTTCATAGCATCTCCAAACAGATCGAAGAAGAGGTAACTCGTCTTCTCCCTGTTCGTTTCTTTTCGTTTCGTTCTCAAAAGCCGTAAGCATAAACACACAGATTCATAACCAATCCTCCTTCTTCCTTCGAAATCAAGTTTGGATCTATAAAGAACATGAAAAAGGATTCAAAAAAACTGTAAAAGATTTGAAAACCATGGAAGTTATCAAGCTTGACGGACTGGATTCCATCGGAGAAGATGAGAGCTTCTCTCTCTTCTCTGCATGTTAGAGAGAGAAGGAGAAGGATGTTATGAATCCTTGAACCGGTTTTATGCTTATATAGGAGGGTGAATCAGACCGGTTCACGTGAACCAGTCTGGTTCACCTTTGGTTTGTTCTCCTGCATTCCTGGCCGTTAGATCTGAGTCAATGTGATGTGTATGGCGTAGATTCATTCTTGCTGTGTACTTGACCTGTGTTACCATGTGCCTTTCAATGTAGACCGTTAGATCTAGGTTAAGCTTGGATTCGGTTTGATCTGAGGGCTCTAAAGCTTTCCTGAGATCCGAAACCATGTTTAGCCTTGGGCCTGGGTCGTTTTTTTGTGTTTTCCTGCATTTTGCTTGTTTTCTTGCTATTTGTCACACAGTCTTGTGTTTTTTACACCCTCACCATGCCTAAAACTTTTAGAAAATTCTATAAGATTTTTGTGAATGCTTCTCATCATTTTTTTTGCTTTGTTTTCTTGTGATGTTCTTAAATCAAAATTGGACAAAAATAATGTGTTGTGTTTTGGCTTTATCTCTTGAGTTTTATGGAAAAGACTTATGAGAATGTGCTTAACTTTGAGTCCAATCCTTGATACGTGTTTTTGAAATGTGATGTGTGAAGTTGTGATGGATTTACCCCTGTGTTTGATATATTTTCACTAGGAGTTTGAGGTGTTGTAATGTTTTACTTGTTTTGCAAGTCATATGGATAGTGGTGTGTAGAAATAAAGTGTCATATATACTTAAAAATTTATCATAGTTCTTGACTAGAGTATGTTCTTATAATTCTCACATTATTACTACAGCAAAAAAACTTCTTGAGAATTGGTAGAATGAGAGAATTATAAGTCATATCCATATTGAGATGTATGGTGAATTTTTAGAGCATTTTGATACTTCATTTTTGTTAGTCTTACCACTTTTTGTTTAACATCTTCTTGCTTTATTCTTTTATCCTATTTATCTTGTGCTACTAACCCTTTCATTTCATATTTCATGCATCCCATAAGCTTCTTTCATCTCATATTCATCTCTACTTTTCTTGCAATTTAATTCTTGCCAAGATTTAGCATGTAAAAAAACAACTTAGGGACTTTGTAATTTCCTTTTATGCATTTTTTTAAAATTTCTTGCAAGACCATAGAATGTATCTAGGCCAATGATGTAAAGGACTATGGACTCTAATGATTGTTTTATCTTGGTTTTCGGGTGTCAAACATTGATTACGTTTGAACCTTTTAAACCGGTGATATCTTATTTTTTCTTGGGAAGGGAAAAAGTAAGCAAAACCCTTGAGAATCGAGGTCCGGGAGTTGTTTTCGCTATGGGAAGGTATTAGGCACCCATAACGACTATAGTATCCTATAGGAACCGTCTTTATTTTCTACGCGCGCGCTTTATTTTTAAATGCTATTTTGAAAGATGATATTAAACCTAAGAATTTTCTAAGTGAAGAATTGGAGGGAGAAGAATGTTTGAAATTTTATTTTAGTTGAATTGAAGGAATTTTGTTCCTTGCCTACGTACCCGTTTAAGGGATCAAATCCACCGTAGTTCTCTCTCAAAAATGTTTTTGTTTTTGTTGGTTGATTTTAAGTTTGAAAATGGAATTTTGAAGAATAGAGATTGAGAGGCCTCAAGGGCATGAGAATTTAAGAAAAGAGTGAGGTTTGATTAGTCATTTTGCAAAATATGGTCCAAGTATGATTAAAGTTCATTAGAATTTGATTAAGAAAAAGAAAGGGAAAATTCAATGGGATTTTGATCCCAAGGTTTATTATGGAAAAAGGTTTGAGTGAAATTTGTTCATATTTTTTGGAAATTGATTTTTCTAAGTATAAAGCCTAAACGTTCATCTAAACATACAATCCTAGACATACATCTAAACATGCATATTCTAGCTATATACCTAAAGTGGTGTGTGTGCATGTGTCGGTGCTTGTGTCGGTGTACATCATTAGAGTCCATTGTCCTTTACATCATACCCTAGATACATTCTATGGCCTCTTTGCCAAGAAATTAAAAGTGCATAACGGAAAATATTACAAAAGCTCCTAAATGTTTACATTCTAACTTTGGTACAAATTAAATTGCAACAAAATAGAAATGAATATGGGATGAAATGGAGATGCTTATGAAATGATGAAACATGAAATGAAAGGAGTTAGTAGCACATGACAATATCAAAGGAAATAAAGCAAGAGAAACACTAGAACATAAAGGATAGAAAATGAGTGCAAACATGGCTAAAATTTGTTCATAGAATGCAAGAACCATATGACCTATAATTCTCACATTCCAATACATTTTTAAAGGTTTAGAATCAAGTCTTGGAATGGGAATTAAGGCAACATGATTTACTTGGCATTTTAAAACAAACTTTAAGCATATTTGCATTATTTAACTACACAACTAACTTGTAAACTAAGTAACCTATCAAGATTCATACTCATGCATTAATATCAAACACAAACAGTGGCTAAAACTCCCTCAAATCAAGTGGCATAGGTCACCAAAATTCATCAAGCAATTTGGATTAAAATTAAGCAAGTTTCCATTCATTTTTTAGCACAAAATATCACAAAATAGTAGGAAAAATGAACACATTATTTTTACCAATTTTATTATGTAAAATTAACACTAAAAGGTCACAAAATCATCAAGAACACATAGAAAAAAATTTTAGGATTTTTTTGTGCACAAATTTGAACAGACAGGGGTGTAATTAGTCAAAACAGTGTTGGAAATAGTAAAAAAAGAAAGGAAAAACGAAATCTGCAAGGACATAAGGCCCATACCCAAGATCTTGATGGATCTGGACTATCCAAACGCATCAGGAGCGTTGGATTGATCCAGCTCCATCTAGACCTAGATCCAAGGTTCCAGAAGCAGCAGGCTCACAATAACACGTTCAGGTACACAGGAAAATAGCATCTAAACCGTACACATACACAACTAGCAAGATCAACGGCCAGGAATAGAGGAAAGCCGAGCCAGTCATGAACCGGACCGGTTCAAGTGCTTATAAAAGCACTAGGACACCGGTCTAGTTCATTCCCTTCTCTTCTTTCTCTCTCTAACTCTCAGACTCTCTCTTCTCTCTCTAAGTCTCAGTCTGGCCGTAAACTGGGGAAGACGGCGGAGGACGACGGAGAGGGATGAAGATTCATCGGAATCTTCATCTTCTCCGACGACTTAACGTTATTTCTTGAAACAAATCACCCAGACTTCTTCGTCTTCTTCCCCTTTTTACGAATCTGAGATTGTTTTCATGAAATTGTGGCTTAATCATGGCAGATCGAAGCTTAGACCTTCGGTTCCTAGGGTTTCAAATATTTTTCTAAACTTTTTGAAACTAAACCCTAATCTACTCTATTTTACGTGCTGATCATGGATTTGTATTCTGATTCGACAAATAACCGGTGAATCTCTGTGGATCTACATCTTAGGGTTTCGGTTTCAAACGTTTTCAATTCTTTTCAAAATTTTTCGAAAGAAACGAGTTTCGAACTTGTTAATCCACGTTGTTTCACCGTTTATTTTGTCTTGAGAACCTTCGATGAAGATTTAGGGTAGAAACGAGAAGGTTTTGTGTGGTTACCTGGATTTGATTGGGAGATTCGAACAAGCAGATCCTCGCGAAGGTTTCTGGTGAGTTCTTTGAACTGATTCGGTTATCTTCCTCTTCTCCTCTGATTCGAATCCTTGTGATCCTTCTTCTTCTCTTCTCAAAAATCCTTCGTGATCGCGCTTGCGCTTGAATTGCGAAGGTATGAATTCAGTGATGAAGATTCTTGATGAATCTCTGAGAATTCATGTTAATTCGAATTGTCACTGATGAGTTTTGCTGTGTAATTGTTGAATTTGAGCTTCGTGTAGTGAAATTGATAAGAATTGGTGATGAATCAGTGTGAATTTGTGTTTGTTATGGTGGTTTCAGTGACGGAAAAAGTTTGTTAGGGTTTTGGTATGGTGGCGCGTGGGCGCGTGGCAAGGGAGAATTGTAACTGTGTTTGTTGATGAGTTGGCTGAAAGTGAATGGCTTCCGTATAATTGTGTTGCTGACACAGCCTTATATAGGCTGACATGTGTGCCACTGGACTAATAGAAAACTGCCACCTGTACTTGGACAAAAAAGCTTCGGCTTTGCTGGACTTGAGACTTAAAGGGCCTTTTTGCAATTTTGAGACTTTGAAGGACTATTCTGCAAAATTAAAAAAGGACCACCGCAAAACTTTGGACAAAAAGGACTAAAAAAAACTTAAAAGGACTTAAAAAAAACTTTAAAAAGACTTAGAAAAAAGACTTGAAAATTCGAAAATAATAAAAAGACTTAAAAGTAACATTTAAAACTTAGGAGGAGGACTTTAATGCAAATTTTGGAAATTTTGGACTTAAAATGAAAAAATAATAAAATTGAATTAAAAAACGTAATTTGAAATAAACGTAAAGCGAAACGACTAAAATTGACAAAACGGACTAAAATGAACCAACGGCCTAAATGAGGTACTTTAAAGTAACCTCTCTCTGCCGAAATTTCGTGTGAAATGACCAAAATGCCCCTGGGGCTAAAACGACTAAAAAAAAAGACTCAGATGCAATTTTGAAATGGATTTTTACATAAAATTGAAATGAAGACCTATTCAACCTATTTGAAAGGACTCAAACAATTTTCAAAAGACTGAAAGAAATTTTGACATAGGAAATGACCTAAATGCCCTTTTTATGTGAATTTTGCAAACAATATTGAAATAAAATGCAGAGAAAGGTGCAATTGATCAGAGATATATCAAATGACTTGAAATGCAAGAAAGGTAGAATTGATTAGTATTTTTAGGTCCAAAATTAGGGTATAACAGCTGCCCCTATTTAAGTTTCTTTGTCCGGAGAGTCGAGGGACGAAGTCTTAGAGTTGACGGGACGAAGATACTTAAATATTAACATTTGCACTGCTTTTGGACATAAAAATACGCTTTCAGATTTTCAGAAATATGAATGCCATGCAATACTTCGATTATGAATGCAAGACAAACAACTGGAGTCTATGGAACCTGTCATGTCACCGGGGATTCAGGTGGACATTGACAAGGTAGACAACCAGGGAGTAGAAAATAAGGTGCAAGTTGTTCTTTGGGTCGAACCGGCCACTTGACCAAGGAATACAAAACAAGAGATAGGTACAAGTTGTTCTTGGGATCGAACTTGGTACTTGACCGGAAACATAGACATATAGGCAGATACGAGCTGTTCTTTGGATCGAACTTGACACTTGATTGATGATACAAACAGATAGACAGACACAAACTATTCTTTTGGATTGAACTGGCTGTTTGGCTGGAGACATAGACAAGAGGGTAGATACAAACAGTTCTTTGGATCGAACTCGCTTGTTGGGTTATCACCACGTCATGTGGGAAGGTGCAAACTGTTCTTTTAGATCGAACTTGCCATTTGACCAATAACAAAGCATAAGCTGGGTACAAACTGTTCTTTGAATTGAACTTGTCGTTTGTCCGGAGGTATAGGTATACAAGCAGGTACAAGTGGTTCTTTTTTGGATCGAACCTGGCACTTGACCAGTTAACAAGATACAAATTGAAAGTCTGGTTTAACAAGATACCAATTGAGGGTAAGTTGTCATTGACTTGATTTGAGGGTAGACATGACCATTTTTGTTGGCCCAAAAGCAAGTTGAGAGTGAATTGACATTGATTTGAAAGTTGACATTGAAAGAGAGATTGAGAATTGAGATTGAGCAGAGACATAGACATTGATTGAGAGTTGAAATTGAAAGAGTCATTGGAAATTGGAATTGGATTGAGACATAGACATTGACATTGAATTGGAGAGTTGCAATTGACTTTGAGATTGGATTGGAATTGAATTGAAAATTGACATTGACATTGATATTGACATTGACATTGACATTGACATTGGATATTGACATTGGAGATTGTCATTGAAATTGGAATTGAAATTGGAGATTGGAAATTGCTTCGAATTGACATTGAATTGAAATTGAAATTGAGATTGCTTCGAATTTGACAGTTGACATGATTTAGAATTGAGATTGGAAAGTTGAGATTGCATCGAATTTGACAGTTGAAATTGAATTGGATTTGACATTGGAATTGGAATTGAAATTAAAATTGGATTGAAATTGGAAATTGGATTGAACTTGACAGTTGAGATTTGGATATGCAACATGTATGTATGGTATAGCAAGATCATTGGATGTATGAGCACATAAAATGCATGATTATGCATGTATGAATGCTTGAAATGCATAATTGATTGGCAGTTCGACAGAGAAGCTCCACAAAGGCAGACGAAACATTGGAAGGTTGGGTACGTAGTGGCTCGTGCTGCAACACATTCACAGGGGAAAACCTCTTTGGAGAGACCGTCGTTGAGAGACGTATCAAAACCATGGCTGAGGGCAATAAAACTTGTAAAGGAGAGGCCCTTGGAGGGTTCTTGGATACAGGTCGCCGTTGCTAGGCGTGTCAGTGCTGGGTAAACATTGGATGTTCGCATCTGTGGTCAGTGCTTTTCAATATTTCCTTCTTTTCATTTTCAGTCCCACTTTTGCCTGAACCGCCCTTTCGGGTTTTCGATTCACCGGGGAATAAGATTCTTTTTATTGCCCCATTTTTGCCTGAATTGCCTTCATAGGTTGTCAATCAGCGGGGTGCTCATTTTTGCCTAAGCCGCCCTTTCGGGTTTTCAACTTAGCGAGCTTTTATTTTCATCATCATTTTTCTTTTCATTTTCATTCTGTTTTTTCATTCTTGCCATTGACCACAGATCATCCTGGGGAGTAATCTGCTTGTAACATGTATTGAAATAGACATTGACACTCATTCATTCATGCATGTTTCATTGAAATGTACCTTATTGCTCAGGTTTGCTCTCAAAATAGACAGAAAAAGATTTTTCAACTTTCAAAGATGTTTGTTTCAGACATTAACATTATCAGAATAGAAAGAAATATTTTGTATAAAGCATTGAAAGTGGAAAGAAAAATAGAGTTTCAAACAATAGCACAGGCTCAAATTGATGTAGAAGAGTGAGAGTCAGCCAAAGGCATGACTTCACGGATTTACAAAGCTTGGAAAATGGTAATTTTATTGATTGGTGATACATTGAACACGATGACCGCTACATTTCATAGAAATTTTGAATTCACAAGTACGGAAGCCTCTGATGAAGACGATCATTGACAGTTGCAGATGCCCCAAGGGGTGATGGTGATTTGCCAGATATAGTTACTTGTCTTTTATTGTCAACCTCATTTTTGCATGAACCGCCCTTTCGGGTTTTCGGCTCATCGAGGCGCTCATTCTTGCCTGAGTTGCGTGCAATCTCAGCGAGCTCTTTCATATTCATTTTTTTTTTGTCCCTAACTTTTGCCTGGATCGCCCTTTCGGGTTTTCGATCCACCGGGAAGCGCATTTTTGCCTAGGCCGCCCTTTCGGGTTTTCGACCTACCACGCTGTTCTTTTCTTTTTAGACAAAGTATTTCTTGACTATATCGGCATTAACAGGATTTGGAAGCTCAACACCATCCATGTGTGTGAGAATCAAAGCACCACCAGAGAAAGCCTTCTTGACAACATAAGGACCTTCGTAGTTAGGTGTCCACTTGCCCCTTGGGTCGGGTTGCTGGCTTATCCTTCTTTTCAATACAAGTTCGCCTTCCTTGAATTCTCGAGGTCGGACTCTCTTGTCAAAAGCATTCTTCATTCGCACTTGATACAACTGTCCATGAGCCATAGCGTCCATACGTTTCTCTTCAATCAGATTCAATTGATCATACCGACTTTGACACCATTCAGCCTCAGTTAATTTGGCTTCCATGATTACTCGAAGAGATGGAATCTCCACTTCCAGAGGGAGAACTGCTTCCATACCATATACAAGAGAGAAAGGAGTTGCCCCGGTTGAACTGCGCACTGTAGTACGGTAACCATGCAAGGCAAAAGGTAACATTTCATGCCAGTCTTTGTAAGTAGTGACCATCTTCTGAACAATCTTCTTGATGTTCTTGTTAGCGGCCTCAACTGCACCATTCATCTGAGGTCTATAAGGGGAAGAGTTGTGATGTTCAATTTTGAATTCTTCACATAAAGCTTGCATCATGCTATTGTTCAGATTGGAACCATTGTCAGTGATGATCTTGTTGGGAACACCATATCGACAGATGATGTTATTCTTGATAAACTTGACAACTACTTGTTTGGTCACATTTGCATAGGAGGCAGCTTCAACCCACTTGGTGAAATAATCAATTGCCACTAGAATGAAACGATGTCCATTGGAAGCCTTCGGTTCAATTCTTCCGATCATGTCAATGCCCCACATAGAGAAAGGCCATGGGGAAGACATAACATTGAGAGCGTGTGGAGGCACATGAATCTTGTCAGCATAAATTTGACATTTGTGGCATCTCTTGGCATGTTTGTGGCAATCACGCTCCATAGTTATCCAGTAATAGCCGGCTCTTAACAGTTTCCTTGACATGGTGTGACCCGAAGCATGGGTCCCGAAAGTGCCATCATGTACATCATGCATCAATTTCTCGGCTTCTTGTTTGTCAACACATCTCAACAGGACCATATCATAGTTCCTCTTGTATAGGACTTCTCTGTCCAGAAGGAATCTGCTAGCCCATCGTCTCAGAGTCTTTTTATCCCTGTTGGAAGCGCCAGGTGGATATCCATGATTCTGCAAGAATTGTTTGATGTTGTAATACCAAGGCTTTTTATCATTCACATCTTCGCCAGTTTGATCTGGCATATTTTCAATGGTAAACACATGAGCGGGTCTATCAAGACGTTGTACTTTGATTACGGGCGCATCATTCCAGTGATTGACACGAAACATAGAAGACAAAGTAGCAAGAGCATCAGCCATCTGATTTTCATCCCGGGGGATATGGTGCAGCTCAACCTTTGTAAAGTATGTCAACAGACGTCTTGCATAGTCACGGTATGGGATCAGCTTCTCATGATGAGTTTCCCATTCACCCTTTATCTGATTAATAACAAGTGCAGAATCTCCATAGATGTCCAGGTGTTTAATTCTCAGATCAAGGGCTTCTTCAATGCCCAAGATGCATGCTTCATACTCAGCTATATTGTTCGTGCATTCAAAAGTTATTCGAGCGGTGAAAGGAATGTGGTGCCCTTGCGGAGTTACAATGATGGCTCCAATTCCTTTACCATAAGCATTAACAGCACCACCAAACACCAATCCCCATTTGCTATTGGGATCTGGCCCTTCATTGATCAGTGGTTCTTCACAGTCTTTCGCTTTCAAATACATGATCTCTTCATCAGGGAAATCAAACTTAATCGGCTGGTGATCATCAAGAGGTTGACAAGCAAGATGCTCAGCAAGGATGCTTCCCTTGATTGCTTTCTGAGTTTTGTACACAATATCGTATTCAGACAATAACATTTGCCAACGTGCAATCTTTCCGGTAACAGCAGGTTTCTCAAAGATGTACTTGATTGGATCCATTCGGGATATCAACCAAGTTGTATGATTCACCATATAATGACGCAGGCGTTTGGCAGCCCAAGCTAAAGCACAACATGTCTTTTCAAGCATTGTATACCGAGTCTCACAGTCGGTGAACTTCTTGCTCAGATAGTAGATGGCATGCTCTTTCTTACCAGTCTCGTCTTGTTGACCGAGAACACAACCCACTGAATCATCTAGCACTGACAGATACATAATCAAAGGCCTTCCTTCCACTGGTGGGACAAGGATAGGTGGCTCTAACAGGTATTCTTTAATGCTATCAAAAGCTTCTTGACATTCATCGTTCCATACAACAGGCTGATTCTTTCTGAGCAATTTGAAAATTGGTACACAGGTAGTAGTCATGTGAGATATGAATCTTGAAATATAATTCAGACGTCCGAGGAAACCTCTGACTTGTTTTTCAATTTGAGGGGCTGGCATTTCTCTGATGGCTCGGATTTTGTCTGGATCAACTTCAATGCCTCTTTGGCTGACAATGAAGCCTAGCAATTTTCCAGATCTTACACCAAATGTGCATTTATTAGGATTCAATCGCAGCTTGTACTTTCTCAATCTTTCAAACATCTTTTTCAAATACACCACATGCTGCTCTTCATCACTTGACTTCACAATCATATCATCAACATATACTTCAATCTCTTTGTGAATCATATCATGAAACAGAGTTGTCATACCTCTTTGATAGGTAGCACCAGCATTTATCAAGCCAAACGGCATCACTTTATAACAGAACGTTCCCCACGGAGTGATGAAGGACGTCTTTTCTCTATCTTCAGGTGACATTCGTATCTGGTTATAGCCAGAGAAACCATCCATGAAGGAGAATACTTTGGATTGAGCAGTACTATCAACAAGCACATCAATATGAGGCAATGGGAAGTTGTCTTTTGGACTGGCTTTATTCAGGTCTCTGTAATCAACACACATTCGAACTTTCCCATCTTTCTTTGGTACTGGTACGATGTTGGCAATCCACTCAGGATATTCAGCTGTCATGAGGAAACCCGCGTCAATCTGCTTTTGTACTTCAGCCTTGATCTTAAGAGCCATGTCTGGACGAGACCTTCTCAATTTCTGTTTGACGGGAGGACATTC
Organism: Medicago sativa; assembly: GCF_051527215.1. NCBI lineage: Eukaryota > Viridiplantae > Streptophyta > Magnoliopsida > Fabales > Fabaceae > Medicago > Medicago sativa. Next base: position 28,693,392 of record NC_140755.1, on the reverse strand, counting down.
AGGTCTTGTCGGAATCCGATGTTCCACAATCTTGGGATCTAGACCCGGCATATCTTCATAGGACCATGCAAAGACATCTGGATAATCATGGAGAAGCTGAATGATCTTCTTTTTTACTTCTGGCTCAAGTGCAGCACCGATCTTGATCTCTCGCTTGTTCTCTTCAGTACCCAGGTTGATGAGTTCAATCTCTTCCTGGTGAGGCTGGATGGCCCTTCTTTCTTGCTCAAGCAGTCGAGTGATCTCATACGGTATCTCTTCATCATCTTCATCCTCATCTTCAGCTTCATATACAGGGAATTCAAAATTTGGAGGAACCATAGGGTCACTGTGTTCAACGGGTTTATTATGGTTCAATCTGCATAATATGATTGGGATGATTTTAGAAAAATGTTTTCTTTCATGCAGATTTTTGAAATTAATAAGAAAATACAGATGTTTTGGTTTTTTCTGGCATTACCATTATTTCCAAGAAAAAGGCACTAAAAAGTAAAAGAAACAAAGAGTCGTGAGAAAAACGACAACTTTTATTGATAACGGCAATGCCGAAACAAACATGCCCTTACAATGATATCACTTTCGCCTTGGGCAGAGCGAAAGGATTGTTATTTTGAAAACAAAAGAACATGAGCAACACGACACATTACATGGAAGCATGCATGACTAAGGGAACATCAATGGTCTCCCAATTTCTCACGGTGCCTCCTGGTATAACAAATGTAGGCACGTGACTTCCTTCAGCAGCATCTTCAGTAATAGCGTTGATGAACCCATCACTGTAGAAGGTTCATGTTGAAACACCAGAGGTTGGAGAGAATCCAAGGCCCTCTTTACGCTTGTTTTCCAAGATCTGAATCACTTTACCCCAGCCAGCAGCTTGCCCTGCTTGAACAGCCTTCTGGGCATCCTTCAACGAAGCCATGCTAGTACCAGCCCTTCGGGGTTCTGCACCCTCAACGGTCAAGCCTTGAAACGACGTCCCTTCAGCGGACCCTGCTTCAACACAAGAGAAAGATGATACTTGGCTAACCAGAAATGCTTCTTCACCATGTACAGTGACGATCTTACCGTTCCTCATGAACTTGAGCTTCTGATGCAAAGTAGAAGTGACTGCTCCAGCGTCATGAATCCACGGTCTTCCGAGGAGACAGCTGTAAGAAGCATTGATGTCCATGACTTGGAAAGTAATCTGAAATGTTTCCGGACCAATGGTAATTGGCAAGTCTACTTCCCCAAGAACATCCTTGCGGGACCCATCAAAAGCTTTAACCAGGTAGCTGCTACCTCTCAGAGAAATTCCGTGATGGCTCAATTACCTTAATGTAGACTCGGGCATCACATTCAAGGAGGATCCAGTGTCCACCAGCACGTTGGATATCATGTCAGATCTACAATGTACTGAGATGTGCAGAGCCAAGTTGTGGTGTTTCCCTGCTTCGGGGAGTTCGTCATCACCAAACCCCAAGTTGTTGCAGGCAGTAATATTACTCACTATCCCATCAAACTGATCCACAGAGACTTCGTGGTCAACATAAGCTTGCTCCAGTATCTTCATTAACACTTTCCTATGAGCCTCTGAGCTCATGAGCAGAGATAGGATGGATATCTTTGACGGGGTTTGCAGCAGTTGGTCAACAATCTTGTAGTCACTCTTCTTGATAAGTCTCAGAATTTCGTCCAGATTGGACTCTTCAATAGGTTGGCCTGATGGGCCGGGATTCTTGTCGACATGAGGAGCAACTGGTGGTGTTATTGTGGCGATGGGTGTCACCACCTTCTTTTGAAACAAGGGTGGACGGACTTTCCCGCTTCTTAGAGCTGTAACTTCACTAGCAACATTATCAACCGTAGCTGGGGATACCAGAGGTACTTCCACTCCATTCTCGACCATGGTTGCATTGTATTTGTAAGGAATTGCTTTTGTAGAGGTATATGACACCGGACCGGGTAACCTGATCACCAAAGGCTCAACATCCCTTGTCTGAGATACACTTTTAACAGGGGAGTCATGGAACACTGGCACAATCACACATACATCACTGGCGATCAAATATTTGTCATCCATCAGACTCTGGATATCATCTTGCACCACACAACAGCCCATAGGATTCCGAAGACATTCTGAACAAGAAGTATGATCATGTTTGAACAGAGAAGCCTGGCAGAGCTTGACATGTAACGGCACCAAGGGAGTGACAACATTGCGGACATCCAACATGGGCTTTTCTTGAGGAACGGGGGTTCCTTCGAAGGCCTCGATCATGTTAACAGCAGCATGGTTTGGAAGCGGGTTGTCTAGAACATGAGGAACACTATTCTCAAAAGTCAACCGTCCCTTTTCTATCAGGTGTTTCACAATATATTTCAGAGAAAAGCAACCTTCAACATCATGACCTTGAGCACCCTGATGGAATTCACATGTTAGGTCCTGACGGAACCTGGGAGGCAATGGATTAGGCGGAGGCTTGCCTGGTCTGGTGACGCAGTGTCCCTTAGTAAGTAGAGTTGGGAGCAGCTCACCATACCGCATTGGTATTGGTGGAAAAGAAGGTTTGGGTCGGGGACCCTGTTGTTGCTGCCGTTGCTGTTGAGCAGGGGGCTGTTGTTGTACTTGCTGTGCAATAGCATTGACGGGCACTGGTGGTTGACCCGGTGGCAGAGGATACTGTTGATAGAACGGCGGGAAGAAAGGATGTTGAGAGTATTGCATGTAGTGATAGGGCAGAGGTAATTGTGTAGCAGCTGCAGATGGGTTACCAGATACCATCCTTACTTCAGATTCTTTCCTCTTATGGTGGCCATTACCGTACTTCTTTGGTGCACTGGTTGAAGATTCACCTTTCTCAAGGACAATAATACCATCTCGGACAGCCTCCTCTAGACAAGTTCCCATTGTAACCATATCAGAGAAGTTGTTCGGAGCAGAGACTATCATCCTTTCTTTATATTCCTTCTTCAGAGTCTTCAGGAATGTCTGTGTTAACTCTTCCTCATCAAGTCAAGGAGAAACACGGGCAGTTGCCCCTCTCCACCTCTGAGCATATTCACGGAAAGTTTCGTCTGATTTCTGAGATAGGGCTTTAAGAGAGTCCCTATTTGGCTTCAGACGGGTATTGAATTCATATTGACCTTCAAAAGCAGCAGCGAGTTCCTCAAAAGTATGGATGTTGTCTTTGCTCAAACTAGTGTACCAATCTGCAGCATCATCTGTCAAGCTACTCTGAAAGCAGTGGATCATCAGTGCATCATTATCTGCGTAATTAGCCATCTTTCGGACATACCGGATGACGTGGTTGTGTGGACAAGAAGTTCCATTGTATTTGTCAAATTCTGGCTCTTTGAATTTCTTAGGAACCTCAAATCGGGATACCAAGCATAGATCACGAGCTTTAGCTGGAGCACCATTGCTTCCCCGGCTAGCCTTGACCTCACGGAGTTCTCCAGCCAACTCCTTTAACTGTCTCTTCATAGCTTCCATTGCGGGATTTTGTCCACGCGGAGTGTCAACATCAATCACCTGTTGCACAGTGTGTACAATAGGGTCGGTAACAACAGTGGTTACTTGAGGCATAGCAGTGGATACAGGAATCTGTCCTTGACCAGCAAAACCAGAGACACCAGCAGCAGTATTAGGAGAGTAGTAAGCTGAGAGGCCATAAGGACGGCCGTTGGGCATAACAAAACGAGCATCAGTAGCCACAGTAGATAGTGGGATAGAGGGAATCACCTCAGCAGTAACTGGAATAGAAGTGGCTGGCTGTTCCTGTGCGGCCATCATAGCGGACATAGCGTCATGAGCCTTAGCCAAGTCTTCCTTCATAGTAGCCAATTCGGCACGAAGCTGAGCATTTTCTTCTTCAAAGTTAGTCATCATCCTTCTCTTGCGAAATCTTGTTTGATGAATTCTATCTGGTTGGTAGACTTTGCGAACACGAGCCACTTTTCAGACTGCGGCGGACAAAACCAGGAGGCAATGAGCACGAGAGAAGTTTTTTGTGACCAATGAATGCATATGATGCATGAAATGTGTTAATGCATATGCAAAAAGACTCTTTTTGTGTTATCGAAGGGTTTTAGACAAATTATAAACTCGTAAACATTACTAAACAACAACCAACATATAGTTTTACAAGACAACTTCAACATAAAACGAATGGAAATAACAACAGGAAATGGAAATCCTCAAGCATAGGAAGTGGAAGCGTCATCCTCAGAGTCGGACTCATAGCTGCAGTATCGTGCATAGAAGTCACGGGCACCCCTAGCCCTCTTATAGTCTCTCATAAGCAACATATCTTTCTCTTCAATCTCTCTCCTAGCTTTAGCTAACTCTTTCTTCAGTGTCAGGACCTCATGAGTCTGCTGCTCATCCTTTCCGTCCAAAGTCATGATCAAATTCTCAGCCTCATAGTATCTAGCCCTCCACTGATGCTTCTCCCGACTCTCCATAGCTAGATGCTCCTGATACATCTCCTGGGTAGGTGGGAGTAAAGGCAAAGGCATGGTAGGAACAGATGCAGACACATATCTCATAGAGGGGTAAGGCATACCAATCTCCTCAGCTTGGTTTATCACCCACTGTGTATAGGCCTCATGAGCAATACCGGACCTTACACCCATATGCTTCACCTCTTTCTTCCGAAGCTTAGACCAAGCTTCCATGAAATCCTCTCTTATGCCGGTGGGAGCATTGGAATAGTGAAAGAAGTAAGGAGCCGCAGCAAGATTGATGGGTTTATCTCTCATCGGGAAACCAAATTGTCGCAAAGCAAGCTCCGGGTTATAGTTGATTCCACCCCGGGTACCAAGAAGAGGTACATTAAGAAATTTCCCACCACCAAAGATGATTTCCTTAACCCTTGAAGCGGGAGTGAGCCAAACTACTTCATTAGGAGTGAGAGCCATAATCCTTTGTGAAATGGACCAATTCCCCGGATTGTCGTGGAAAGACTGCGGAAGGTGCGAAATAAACCACCTATAGAGGAGAGGCACACAACAAAGAATGTATCCACGACCTTTGTCGGAACGATCGTGAATAGCATGGTATGTGTCAGCTAGCAAAGTAGGAACCGGATTCTTGGAGTGGAAGATCATAATAGCATTCATGTCCACGAAGCCATCAAGATTCGGAAAGAGAATAAGCCCATAGATGAGGAGTGCAAGAATAGCCTCAAGAGTGTTCTGACAAGTAGTATTGAGGTTGGCTTTCCCAAGAAGATACTCTGAAGTGAACCCTCGGATGCGTGCCTTAGTGACAAGATTCTTGGAGACATCGGTGGTCTTGAGATAGAGATCTTTAGCAATAACCAATGGAGTGGGAGGATTTTCCGGTCCTGAGAAAGGTACCCCCTTAGCAATAGATAGACCCATCAGGGAAGAATAAGCCTCTAGAGTAGGCACCAACTGAAAATCTGGGAAAGTAAAGCATCGACACTCCGGATCATAGAATTGCACTAGAGTGTGCACAAGCTTCTCATCCACATTAGTCTGGAGAATAGTGAGTAAAGCCCCGTAACGACGTCGGAAACCAGTCGGATCCTCAACCTTGAGTGCCAAATCTCTCAAACTAGCCAAATCCACTTCCTTGAACTTGTAGGACTTAGTCTTCTTCATTCCTACAATGTTTACAAATTCAACTTGTCTAAGCCCTTCGATAACAATGCATGGGAAAAGTTTATGCATGTATGCATGAATGCATGATTATGTTCAAGTTCGGAGAAAACATGGTGGGTTGAAGTTCAAAGTCGAGGAGTCATGGGTGGACACGGCGTCCGGTGTAACTAGGGCTTTAGGATAATAGTAACCGGGTTCTAAAAAAGGTTCCCAAGTTGCAACCTCTCCGACGTATCTCATGGTGTCACGAGACAACACTCGCTCCATGATTATACGTGGAAGGTCTAACTTGAGTGTAGTATCGCGTGACGACTAAAACTCGAGACAACACTCGGTTTAGCCTCCGCACTACATCCTAGAAAATGGCCATGGATGGGTTTGGTTATCTACGGTTCATAGCGTCATAGAACAATTAGAAGTAAAGTGCCTAAACGCGACAACACGCGCCGACAACATCACCCCCAAAATGCCTTAGCTATGTGGGATTGATCGCATAATCCAAAACACGAGGCAACCCCCGGAATGAATCGTCGATTATATCCCTCCTAAATCCTAAGTTCACTCAGCCCGGGTGCAGGACTTTTGATATTCTCACCCCACACGTTTGCAATAAATTAAACATTTATTCACATAGGAAAGCAAGTAAAAGAAACAAGTAAAAAAAGCGCAAGCGTGGAAATAAAGACTAGGCGTAACTCTCGAATCCCCCCCAGCGGAGTCGCCAGCTGTTTTATCTTGGTTTTCGGGTGTCAAACATTGATTACGTTTGAACCTTTTAAACTGGTGATATCTTATTTTTTCTTGGGAAGGGAAAAAGTAAGCAAAACCCTTGAGAATCGAGGTCCGGGAGTTGTTTTCGCTATGGGAAGGTATTAGGCACCCATAACGACTATAGTATCCTATAGGAACCGTCTTTATTTTCTACGCGCGCGCTTTATTTTTAAATGCTATTTTGAAAGATGATATTAAACCTAAGAATTTTCTAAGTGAAGAATTGGAGGGAGAAGAATGTTTGAAATTTTATTTTAGTTGAATTGAAGGAATTTTGTTCCTTGCCTACGTACCCGTTTAAGGGATCAAATCCACCGTAGTTCTCTCTCAAAAATGTTTTTGTTTTTGTTGGTTGATTTTAAGTTTGAAAATGGAATTTTGAAGAATAGAGATTGAGAGGCCTCAAGGGCATGAGAATTTAAGAAAAGAGTGAGGTTTGATTAGTCATTTTGCAAAATATGGTCCAAGTATGATTAAAGTTCATTAGAATTTGATTAAGAAAAAGAAAGGGAAAATTCAATGGGATTTTGATCCCAAGGTTTATTATGGAAAAAGGTTTGAGTGAAATTTGTTCATATTTTTTGGAAATTGATTTTTCTAAGTATAAAGCCTAAACGTTCATCTAAACATACAATCCTAGACATACATCTAAACATGCATATTCTAGCTATATACCTAAAGTGGTGTGTGTGCATGTGTCGGTGCTTGTGTCGGTGTACATCATTAGAGTCCATTGTCCTTTACATCATACCCTAGATACATTCTATGGCCTCTTTGCCAAGAAATTAAAAGTGCATAACGGAAAATATTACAAAAGCTCCTAAATGTTTACATTCTAACTTTGGTACAAATTAAATTGCAACAAAATAGAAATGAATATGGGATGAAATGGAGATGCTTATGAAATGATGAAACATGAAATGAAAGGAGTTAGTAGCACATGACAATATCAAAGGAAATAAAGCAAGAGAAACACTAGAACATAAAGGATAGAAAATGAGTGCAAACATGGCTAAAATTTGTTCATAGAATGCAAGAACCATATGACCTATAATTCTCACATTCCAATACATTTTTAAAGGTTTAGAATCAAGTCTTGGAATGGGAATTAAGGCAACATGATTTACTTGGCATTTTAAAACAAACTTTAAGCATATTTGCATTATTTAACTACACAACTAACTTGTAAACTAAGTAACCTATCAAGATTCATACTCATGCATTAATATCAAACACAAACAGTGGCTAAAACTCCCTCAAATCAAGTGGCATAGGTCACCAAAATTCATCAAGCAATTTGGATTAAAATTAAGCAAGTTTCCATTCATTTTTTAGCACAAAATATCACAAAATAGTAGGAAAAATGAACACATTATTTTTACCAATTTTATTATGTAAAATTAACACTAAAAGGTCACAAAATCATCAAGAACACATAGAAAAAAATTTTAGGATTTTTTTGTGCACAAATTTGAACAGACAGGGGTGTAATTAGTCAAAACAGTGTTGGAAATAGTAAAAAAAGAAAGGAAAAACGAAATCTGCAAGGACATAAGGCCCATACCCAAGATCTTGATGGATCTGGACTATCCAAACGCATCAGGAGCGTTGGATTGATCCAGCTCCATCTAGACCTAGATCCAAGGTTCCAGAAGCAGCAGGCTCACAATAACACGTTCAGGTACACAGGAAAATAGCATCTAAATCGTACACATACACAACTAGCAAGATCAACGGCCAGGAATAGAGGAAAGCCGAGCCAGTCATGAACCGGACCGGTTCAAGTGCTTATAAAAGCACTAGGACACCGGTCTAGTTCATTCCCTTCTCTTCTTTCTCTCTCTAACTCTCAGACTCTCTCTTCTCTCTCTAAGTCTCAGTCTGGCCGTAAACTGGGGAAGACGGCGGAGGACGACGGAGAGGGATGAAGATTCATCGGAATCTTCATCTTCTCTGACGACTTAACGTTATTTCTTGAAACAAATCACCCAGACTTCTTCGTCTTCTTCCCCTTTTTACGAATCTGAGATTGTTTTCATGAAATTGTGGCTTAATCATGGCAGATCGAAGCTTAGACCTTCGGTTCCTAGGGTTTCAAATATTTTTCTAAACTTTTTGAAACTAAACCCTAATCTACTCTATTTTACGTGCTGATCATGGATTTGTATTCTGATTCGACAAATAACCGGTGAATCTCTGTGGATCTACATCTTAGGGTTTCGGTTTCAAACGTTTTCAATTCTTTTCAAACTTTTTCGAAAGAAACGAGTTTCGAACTTGTTAATCCACGTTGTTTCACCGTTTATTTTGTCTTGAGAACCTTCGATGAAGATTTAGGGTAGAAACGAGAAGGTTTTGTGTGGTTACCTGGATTTGATTGGGAGATTCGAACAAGCAGATCCTCGCGAAGGTTTCTGGTGAGTTCTTTGAACTGATTCTGTTATCTTCCTCTTCTTCTCTGATTCGAATCCTTGTGATCCTTCTTCTTCTCTTCTCAAAAATCCTTCGTGATCGCGCTTGCGCTTGAATTGCGAAGGTATGAATTCAGTGATGAAGATTCTTGATGAATCTCTGAGAATTCATGTTAATTCGAATTGTCACTGATGAGTTTTGCTGTGTAATTGTTGAATTTGAGCTTCGTGTAGTGAAATTGATAAGAATTGGTGATGAATCAGTGTGAATTTGTGTTTGTTATGGTGGTTTCAGTGACGGAAAAAGTTTGTTAGGGTTTTGGTATGGTGGCGCGTGGGCGCGTGGCAAGGGAGAATTGTAACTGTGTTTGTTGATGAGTTGGCTGAAAGTGAATGGCTTCCGTATAATTGTGTTGCTGACACAGCCTTATATAGGCTGACATGTGTGCCACTGGACTAATAGAAAACTGCCACCTGTACTTGGACAAAAAAGCTTCGACTTTGCTGGACTTGAGACTTAAAGGGCCTTTTTGCAATTTTGAGACTTTGAAGGACTATTCTGCAAAATTAAAAAAGGACCACTGCAAAACTTTGGACAAAAAGGACTAAAAAAAACTTAAAAGGACTTAAAAAAAACTTTAAAAAGACTTAGAAAAAAGACTTGAAAATTCGAAAATAATAAAAAGACTTAAAAGTAACATTTAAAACTTAGGAGGAGGACTTTAATGCAAATTTTGGAAATTTTGGACTTAAAATGAAAAAATAATAAAATTGAATTAAAAAACGTAATTTGAAATAAACGTAAAGCGAAACGACTAAAATTGACAAAACGGACTAAAATGAACCAACGGCCTAAATGAGGTACTTTAAAGTAACCTCTCTCTGCCGAAATTTCGTGTGAAATGACCAAAATGCCCCTGGGGCTAAAACGACTAAAAAAAAAGACTCAGATGCAATTTTGAAATGGATTTTTACATAAAATTGAAATGAAGACCTATTCAACCTATTTGAAAGGACTCAAACAATTTTCAAAAGACTGAAAGAAATTTTGACATAGGAAATGACCTAAATGCCCTTTTTATGTGAATTTTGCAAACAATATTGAAATAAAATGCAGAGAAAGGTGCAATTGATCAGAGATATATCAAATGACTTGAAATGCAAGAAAGGAAGAATTGATTAGTATTTTTAGGTCCAAAATTAGGGTATAACAATGATGTACACCGACACAAGCACCGACACATGCACACACATCACTTTAGGTATATGGCTAGAATATGCATGTTTAGATGTATGTTTAGGATAGTATGTTTAGATGAATGCCTAGGATTTATACTTAGAAAAAATCAATTTTCCAAAAATATGAACCAACTTCACTCAAACCATTTTCTTAATAAACCTTGGGATCAAAATCCCATTGAATTCTCCTTTTCTTTTCTTAACCAAATTTCAATGAAAATTAATCATACTTGACCTTTTTTGCAAAATGACTAATTCCACCTCACACTTTTTACAATCTCATGCCCTTGAGGCCTCTCTCTCTCCTTCTTCAAAATTCCCTTTTCAAACTTAACATCAACCAACAAAAACAAAAACATTTTTTGGAAGAGAACTACGGTGGATTTGATCCCTTAAACGGGTACGTAGGCAAGGAATCAAAATTCCTTCAATTCAAATAAAATAAAAATTCAAACACATTCTTCTCCCTCCAATTCTTCACTTAGAATACTCTTAGGATTAAATATCATTTTTCAAATAGCATTTAAAAATAAAGCGCGCGCGTAGAAATTAAAGACGGTTCCTATAGGATACTATAGTCGTTATGGGTGCCTAACACCTTCCCGTAGCGAAAACAACTCCCGGACCTCGATTCTCAAGGGTTTTGCTTACTTTTTCCCTTCCCAAGAAAAAATAAGATATCACCGGTTAAAAAGGTTCAAACGTAATCAATGTTTGACACCCGAAAACAAAGATAAAACAGCTGGCGACTTCACTGGGGAGATTCGAGAGTTACGCCTAGTCTTTATTTCCACGCTTGCGCTCTTTTTACTTGTTTCTTTTACTTGCTTTCCTATGTGAATAAATGTTTAATTTCTTGCAAACGTGTGGGGTGAGAATATCAAAAGTCCTGCACCCGGGCTAAGTGAACTTAGGATTTAGGAGGGATATAATCGACAATTCATTCCGGGGGTTGCCTCGTGTTTTGGATTATGCGATCAATCCCACATAGTTGAGGCATTTTGGGGGTGATGTTGTCGGCGCGTGTTGTCGCGTTTAGGCACTTTACTTCTAATTGTTCTATGACGCTATGAACCGTAGATAACCAAACCCATCCATGGCCATTTTCTAGGACGTAGTGCGGAGGCTAAACCGAGTGTTGTCTCGAGTTTTAGTCGTCACACGATACTACACTCAAGCTAGACCTTCTTACGTATAATCATGGAGCGAGTGTTGTCTCGTGACACCGTGATATACGTCAGAGAGGTTGCAACTTGGGAACCTTTTTAGAACCCGGTTACTATTTCCTAAAGCCCTAGTTTCACCGGACGCCGTGTCCACCCATGACTCCTCGACTTTGAACTTCAACCCCCCATGTTTTCTTCGAACTTGAACACAACCATGCATTTATGCATACATGCATAAACTTTTTTCCATGCATTGTTATCAAAGAGCTTAGACAAGTTGAATTTGTAAACATTGTAGGAATGGGAAAGACTATGTCCTACAAGTTCAAGGAAGTGGATTTGGCTAGTTTGAGAGATTTGGCACTCAAGGTTGAGGATCCGACTGGTTTCCGACGTCGTTACGGTGCTTTACTTACTATTCTCCAGACTAATGTGGATGAGAAGCTTGTGCATACTCTAGTGCAATTCTATGATCGGGAGTATCAGTGCTTTACTTTTCCCGACTTTCAGTTGGTGCCTACTCTAGAGGCTTATTCTCACTTGATGGGTCTATCTATTGCTAAGGGGGTACCCTTCGCGGGACTTGAGAATCCTCCTACTCCACTGGTTATTGCTAAAGATCTCTATCTCAAGACCACCGATGTCTCCAAGAATCTTGTTACTAAGGCACGTATCCGAGGGTTCACTTCAGAGTATCTACTTGAGAAAGCCAACCTCAATACCACTTGTCAGGACACTCTTGAGGCTATTCTTGCACTTCTCATCTATGGGCTTATTCTCTTTCCAAATCTTGATGACTTCGTGGACATGAATGCTATTATGATCTTCCACTCCAAGAATCCGGTTCCTACTTTGCTAGCCGACACATACCATGCTATTCACGATCGTTCCGGCAAGGGTCGTGGATACATTCTTTGTTGTGTACCTCTCCTCTATAGGTGGTTTATTTCGCACCTTCCGGAGTCTTTCCACGACAATCCGGAGAATTGGTCTATTTCACAGAGGATTATGGCTCTCACTCCTAATGAAGTGGTCTGGCTCACTCCCGCTTCTAGAGTCAAGGAAATTATCTTTGGTGGTGAGAAGTTTCTTAATGTACCTCTTCTTGGTACTCGGGGTGGAATCAACTATAACCCGGAGCTCGCCTTGCGACAATTTGGTTTCCCGATGAAAGAAAAGCCCATCAATCTCGCTACAGCCCCTTACTTCTTTCACTACTCCAATGCTCCCACAGGAATAAGAGAGGATTTCATGGAAGCTTGGTCTAAGCTTCGAAAGAAAGAGGTGAAGCATATGGGTGTGAGGTCCGGTGTTGCTCATGAGGCCTATACACAGTGGGTGATAAAACAAGCAGTGGAGATTGGTATGCCTTACCCCTCTATGAGATATGTGTCTGCATCTATTCCTACCATGCCTTTGCCTCTACTCCCACCTACCCAGGAGATGTATCAGGAGCATCTAGCCATGGAGAGTCAGGAGAAGCATCAGTGGAGGGCTAGATACTATGAGGCTGAGAACTTGATCATGACTTTGGATGGAAAGGATGAGCAGAAGACTCATGAGGTCTTGACACTGAAGAAAGAGTTAGCTAAGGCTAAGAGAGAGATTGAAGAGAAAGATAGGTTGCTTATGAGAGACTCTAAGAGGGCTAGGGGTGCCCGTGACTTCTATGCACGATACTGCAGCTATGAGTCTGAGTCTGAGGATGATGCTTCCACTTCCTATGCTTGAGGATTTCTTTTTCCTGTTGTTATTTCTAGTTGTTTATGTTGTTTTACATTTCAAAGTCTATCCCTTGGCTTAGCATTTCAAAGGGAATCGTCTTGTAAAACTATATGTTGGTTGTTTGTTTCCCGTTTATGTTACTTGTTGTTTAGTAATGTTTACAAGTTTCTAGTTTGTCTAAAACCCTTCGATAACATAAAAAGGAGTCTTTTTGCATATGCATTTACACACCTCATGCATCATATGTATTCATTGGTCACAAAAGACTTCTCTCATGCTCATTTGCCTCCTGGTTTTGTCCGCCGCAGTCTGAAATGTGGCTCGTGTTCGCAAGGTTTACCAACCGGATAGAGTTCATCAAACAAGATTTCACAAGAGAAGGATTATGGCTAACTTTGAAGAAGAAAACGCTCAGCTCCGTGCCGAATTGGCTGCTATGAAAGAAGACTTGGCTAAGGCTCATGACACTATGTCTGCTCTGATGGCTGCACAAGAACAACCAGCCACATCTGTTCCAGCTTCTACTGAAGCAATTCCATCTATCCCACTGTCTACTGTGGCTACCGATGCTCGGTTTGTTATGCCCAATGGGCGTCCTTATGGACTCTCGGCTTACTATTCTCCTAATACTGCTGCTGGTATCTCTGGTTTTGCTGGTCAAGGACAGATTCCCGAATCTACTGCTATGCCTCAGGTGACTACCGTTGTTACCGATCCTATTGTCCACACTGTGCAACAAGTGATTGATGTCGATACTCCGCGTGGACAAGACCCTGTAATGGAAGCTATGAAACGACAGTTAAAAGAGTTAGCTGGAGAACTCCATGAGGTCAAGGCTAGCCGTGGAAGCAATGTCTCTGCTAAGGCTCGTGATCTATGTCTGGTATCCCGATTTGAGGTTCCTAAGAAGTTTAAGGTGCCAGATTTTGACAAATACAATGGATCTTCCTGTCCACATAGCCATGCCATTCGATACGTCCGAAAGATGGCCAATTATGCAAATAATGATGCACTGATGATACACTGCTTCCAAGACAGCCTAGCAGAAGATGCGGCAGATTGGTACACTGGTTTGAGCAAAGACAATATCCATACTTTTGAGGAACTTGCTGCTGCTTTTGAAAGTCATTATGAGTTCAACACCCGTCTGAAGCCAAATAGAGACTCTCTTAAGTCTTTGTCTCAGAAATCAGATGAAACTTTCCGTGAATATGCTCAGAGATGGAGAGGGGCAGCTGCCCGTGTTTCTCCTCAGCTCGATGAGGAAGAATTAACGCAGACATTCCTGCAGACTCTGAAGAAGGAATATAAGGAAAGAATGATAGTCTCTGCTCCAAACAACTTCTCCGACATGGTTACCATGGGAACTCGTCTAGAAGAGGCTGTCAGAGAGGGTATCATTGTTCTTGAGAAGGGTGAATCTTCAGCCAGTGCGCCAAAGAAGTATGGTAATGGCCACCATAAGAGGAAAGAATCTGAAGTAGGGATGGTATCTGGTAACCCATCTACAACTGCTACTCAATTGCCTTTGCCCTATCAATATATGCAATACTCTCAACATCCTTTCTTCCCGCCATTCTATCAGCAATATCCTCTGCCACCGGGTCAACCACCAGTGCCTGTTAATGCCATTGCTCAACAAGTACAACACCAGCCTCCTGCTCAACAACAGCAGCAACAACAACAGGGTCCCCGACCCAGACCTTCTTTTCCACCAATACCAATGCGGTATGCTGAGCTGCTCCCAACTCTACTTGCTAAGGGACACTGTGTCACTAGACCAGGCAAGCCTCCGCCTAATCCATTGCCTCCCAGGTTCCGACAGGATCTTACATGTGAATTCCATCAGGGTGCTCAAGGCCATGATACCGAAGGTTGCTATGCTCTGAAATATATTGTGAAAGACCTGATAGAAAAGGGACGGTTGACTTTTGAAAACAGTGTTCCTCATGTTCTTGACAATCCACTTCCAAACCATGTTGCTGTTAACATGATCGAAGCTTTTGAAAGAATTCCTGTTCCTCAGGGGGATCCCATGTTGGATGTCCGCAATGTTGTTACTCCCTTGGTACCGCTTCATGTTAAGCTTTGCCAGGCTTCCTTGTTCAATCACAATCATGCTTCTTGTTCAGAATGTCTGCAGAATCCCATGGGTTGTTGTGTGGTGCAAGATGATATACAGAGTCTGATGGATGACAAACACTTGACTGCCAGTGATGTATGTGTGATTGTGCCAGTGTTTCATGATTCTCCGGTTGAAAGTGCATCTAAGACAAGGAATGCTGAGCCCTTAGTGATCAGGTTACCTGGTCCAGTATCTTACGCCTCTACAAAAGCAATTCCTTACAAGTACAATGCAACCATGATTGAAAACGGAGTAGAAGTGCCTCTGGTATCCCCAGCCACAGTTGATAATGTTGCGGGTGAAATAACAGCCCTGAGAAGCGGAAAAGTCCGTCCACCCTTGTTTCAAAAGAATGTGGCTACACCTATTGCCACAGTGACTCCACCAGTTGCTTCTCCTATTGACAAGAATACCGGCCCAACAGGCCAATCTATTGACGAGTCTAATCTGGATGAAATTCTGAGGCTTATCAAAAAGAGTGACTATAAAATTGTTGACCAGCTGCTGCAAACTCCGTCAAAGATATCCATCTTGTCTCTGCTCATGAGCTCAGAGGCTCACAGGAAAGTATTGATGAAGGTACTGGAACAGGCTTATGTTGATCATGAAGTCTCTGTGGATCAGTTTAACGGAATAGTGGGTAACATCACTGCTTGCAACAACTTGGGATTTGGTGACGATGAACTCCCCGAAGCAGTAAAACACCACAACTTGGCCCTGCACATCTCCGTGCACTGCAAGTCTGACATGATATCCAATGTGTTGGTGGATACTGATCATCCTTGAATGTAATGCCTGAGTCTACACTAAGGCAGTTGAGTCATCACGGAATCTCTCTGAGGGGAAGCAGCTATTTGGTCAAGGCTTTTGACGGATCTCGTAAGGATGTTCTTGGGGAAGTAGACTTGCCAATTACCATTGGTCCTGAGACATTTCAGATCACTTTTCAGGTCATGGACATTAATGCTTCTTACAGTTGTCTCATCGAAAGACCGTGGATTCACGACGCTGGGGCAGTCACTTCTACTTTGCATCAGAAACTCAAGTTCATGAGGAACGGTAAGATTGTCACTGTGCATGGTGAAGAAGCATATCTGGTTAGCCAAGTGTCATCTTTCTCTTGTGTTGAAGCAGGGTCCGCTGAAGGGACGTCATTTCAAGGCTTGACTGTTGAGGGTGCAGAACCCCGGAAGGCTACTGCTATGGCTTCACTGAAAGACGCCCAGAAGGCTGTTCAAGAAGGGCAAGCTGCTGGCTGGGGCAGAGTGATTCAGATTTTGGAAAACAAGCGTAAAGAGGGCCTTGGATTCTCCCCGACCTCAGGTGTTTCAACAGGAACTTTCTACAGAGCTGGGTTTATCAATGCTATTGCTGAAGATGCTGCTGAAAGTAGTTATGTGCCTACATTTGTTGTACCAGGAGGCACTGTGAGAAATTGGGAGGCCATTGATATTCCTTTAGTCATGCATGCTTCCATGTAATGTGTTTTGTTGCTCATGTTTTTCTTTGTTTTCAAAATAACAATCCTTTCGCTCTGCCCAAGGCGAAAGTGATATCATTGTAAGGGCATGTTTGTTTCGGCATTGCCATTATCAATAAAAAGTTGTCATCTTTCTCACGACTCTTTGTTTCTTTACTTTTTAGTGCTTTTTTCTCGGAAATAATGGTAATGCCAGAAAAAACCAAAACATTTGTATTTTTCTTATTAATTTCAAAAAATCTGCATGAAAAACATTTTTCTAAAATCATCCCAATCATATTATGCAGATTGAACCATAATAAACCCGTTGAACACAGTGACCCTATGGTTCCTCCAAATTTTGAATTCCATGTATATGAAGCTGAAGATGAGGAAGATGATGAAGAGATACCATATGAGATCACTCGATTGCTTGAGCAAGAAAGAAGAGCCATTCAGCCTCACCAGGAAGAGATTGAGCTTATCAACCTGGGTACTGAAGAAAACAAACGAGAGATCAAGATTGGTGCTGCACTTGAGTCAGAAGTGAAAAAGAAGATTACTCAGCTTCTCCATGATTATCCAGATGTCTTTGCATGGTCCTATGAAGATATGCCGGGTCTAGATCCCAAGATTGTGGAACATCGGATACCGACAAGACCTGAATGTCCTCCCGTCAAATAGAAATTGAGAAGGTCTCGTCCAGACATGGCTCTTAAGATCAAGGCTGAAGTGCAAAAGCAAATTGATGCGGGTTTCCTCATGACAGCAGAATATCCTGAGTGGATTGCCAACATCGTACCGGTACCAAAGAAAGATGGGAAAGTCCGAATGTGTGTTGATTATAGAGATTTGAACAAAGCCAGTCCAAAAGACAACTTCCCATTGCCTCATATTGATGTTCTTGTTGACAGTACGACTCAGTCTAAAGTGTTCTCCTTCATGGATGGTTTCTCTGGTTATAATCAGATACGAATGTCACCTGAAGATAGAGAAAAGACGTCCTTCATCACTCCATGGGGAACGTTCTGTTATAAAGTGATGCCGTTTGGCTTAATAAATGCTGGTGCAACCTATCAGAGGGGTATGACAACTCTGTTTCATGATATGATTCACAAAGAGATTGAAGTATATGTTGATGACATGATTGTGAAGTCAAGTGATGAAGAGCAGCATGTGGTGTATTTGAAAAAGATGTTTGAAAGATTGAGAAAGTACAAGCTGCGGTTGAATCCTAACAAGTGCACGTTTGGTGTAAGATCTGGAAAGTTGCTAGGCTTCATTGTCAGCCAAAGGGGCATTGAAGTTGATCCTGATAAAGTCCGAGCCATCAGAGAGATGCCGGCCCCTCAAACTGAGAAGCAAGTCAGAGGTTTCCTCGGACGTCTGAATTATATTTCAAGATTCATATCTCACATGACTACTACCTGTGGTCCAATTTTCAAATTGCTTAGAAAGAATCAGCCTGTTGTATGGAATGATGAATGTCAGGAAGCTTTTGATAGCATCAAAGAATACCTGTTGGAACCACCTATCCTTGTCTCACCAGTGGAAGGAAGGCCTTTGATTATGTATCTGTCAGTATTAGATGATTCAGTGGGTTGTGTTCTCGGTCAACAAGACGAGACTGGTAAGAAAGAGCATGCTATCTACTATCTGAGCAAGAAGTTCACCGACTGTGAGACTCGGTATACGATGCTTGAAAAAACTTGTTGTGCTTTAGCCTGGGCTGCCAAACGCCTGCGTCATTATATGGTGAATCATACAACTTGGTTGATATCCCGAATGGATCCAATCAAGTACATCTTTGAAAAACCTGCTGTCACTAGAAAGATTGCACGTTGGCAAATGTTGTTGTCTGAATATGACATTGTGTACAAAGCTCAGAAAGCAATCAAAGGAAGTATCCTTGCTGAGCATCTTGCTTGTCAGCCACTTGATGATTACCAGCCGATTAAGTTTGATTTCCCTGATGAAGAGATTATGTATCTGAAAGCGAAAGACTGTGAAGAACCACTGGTCAATGAAGGGCCAGATCCTAATAGCAAATGGGGATTGGTGTTTGATGGTGCTGTTAATGCTTATGGTAAAGGGATTGGAGCCATCATTGTAACTCCACAGGGGCACCACATTCCTTTCACCGCTCGAATAACTTTTGAATGCACAAACAACATAGCTGAATATGAAGCATGCATCTTGGGCATTGAAGAAGCCCTTGATCTGAGAATTAAGCACCTTGACATCTATGGAGATTCCGCACTTGTTATTAATCAGATAAAGGGTGAATGGGAGACTCATCATGAGAAGCTGATCCCATGCCGTGACTATGCAAGACGTCTGTTGACATACTTTACCAAAGTCGAGCTGCACCACATCCCACGGGATGAGAATCAGATGGCTGACGCTCTTGCTACTTTGTCTTCCATGTTTCGTGTCAATCACTGGAATGATGTGCCCGTAATCAAAGTGCAGCGTCTCGATAGACCCGCACATGTGTTTACTATTGAAAATATGCCTGATCAGGCTGATGAAGATGTGAATGGTAAAAAGCCTTGGTATTACAACATCAAACAATTCTTGCGGAATCATGAATATCCAACTGGTGCTTCCAACAGAGATAAAAAGACTCTGAGACGATGGGCTAGCAGATTCCTTCTGGACGGAGAAATCCTATACAAGAGGAACTATGATATGGTCTTGTTGAGATGTGTTTACAAACAAGAAGCTGAGAAATTGATGCATGATGTACATGATGGTACTTTTGGGACCCATGCTTCGGGCCACACTATGTCAAGAAAACTATTAAGAGCTGGCTATTACTGGATAACTATGGAACGTGACTGCCACAAACATGCTAAGAGATGCCACAAGTGTCAAATTTATGCTGATAAGATTCATGTGCCTCCACATGCTCTCAATGTTATCTCTTCCCCATGGCCTTTCTCTATGTGGGGCATTGACATGATCGGAAGAATTGAGCCAAAAGCTTCCAACGGACATCGTTTCATTCTAGTGGCAATTGACTACTTCACCAAGTGGGTAGAAGCCGCTTCCTATGCAAATGTGACCAAGCAAGTGGTAGTGAAGTTTATCAAGAATAACATCATCTGTCGATATGGTGTTCCCAACAAGATCATCACTGACAATGGTTCCAATCTGAACAATAGCATGATGCAAGCTTTATGTGAAGAATTCAAAATTGAACATCACAACTCCTCCCCTTATAGACCTCAGATAAATGGTGCAGTTGAGGCCGCTAACAAGAACATCAAGAAGATTGTTCAGAAGATGGTCACTACTTACAAAGACTGGCATGAAATGCTACCATTTGCCTTGCATGGTTACCGCACTACGGTACACAGTTCAACCGGGGCAACCCCTTTCTCTCTTGTGTATGGCATGGAAGCAGTTCTCCCTCTGGAAGTGGAGATTCCATCTTTTCGAGTGATCATGGAAGCAAAATTAACCGAGGCTGAATGGTGTCAAAGTCGGTACGATCAATTGAATCTGATTGAAGAGAAACGTATGGATGCTATGACTCATGGACAATTGTACCAAGTGCGAATGAAGAATGCTTTTGACAAGAAAGTCCGACCTCGTGAATTCAAGGAAGGCGAACTTGTATTGAAAAGAAGGATAAGTCAGCAACCCGACCCAAGGGGCAAGTGGACACCTAACTATGAAGGTCATTATGTTGTCAAGAAGGCTTTCTCTGGTGGTGCTTTGATTCTTACACACATGGATGGTGTTGAACTCCCAAATCCTATTAATGCCGATATAGTCAAGAAATACTTTGTCTAAAAAAAAAAAAAGAACAGCGTGGTAGGTCGAAAACCCGAAAGGGCGGCCTAGGCAAAAATGCGCTTCCCGGTGGATCGAAAACCCGAAAGGGCGATCCAGGCAAAAGTTAGGGACAAAAAAAAATGAATATGAAAAAGCTCGCTGAGATTGTATGCAACTCAGGCAAGAATGAGCGCCTCGATGAGCCGAAAACCCGAAAGGGCGGTTCATGCAAAAATGAGGTTGACAATAAAAGACAAGTAACTATATCTGGCAAATCACCATCACCCCTTGGGGCATCTGCAACTGTCAATAATCATCTTCATCAGAAGCTTCTGTACATGTGAATTCAGAATTTCTATGAAATGTAGCGGTCATCGTGTTCAATGTATCACCAACCAATAAAATTACCATTTTCCAAGCTTTGTAAATCCGTGAAGTCATGCCTTTGGCTGATTCTCACTCTTCTACATCAATTTGAGCCTGTGCTATTGTTTGAAACTCTATTTTTCTTTCTACTCTCAATGCTATATACAAAATATTTTCTTTCCATTTTGATAATGTCAATGTCTGAAACAAACATTTTTGAAAACTGAAAAAATCTTTTTCTGTCTATTTTGAAAGCAAACCTGAGCAATAGGGTACATGTCAATGAAACATGCATGAATGAATGAGTGTCAATGTCTATTTCAATCCATGTTACAAGCAGGTTACTCCCCAGGATGATCTGTGGTCAATGGCAAGAATGAAAAAATAGAATGAAAATGAAAAATTTGAAAAATGAAAATGAAAAGCTCGCTAAGTTGAAAACCCGAAAGGGCGGCTTAGGCAAAAATGAGCACCCCGCTGATTGACAACCTATGAAGGCAATTCAGGCAAAAATGGGGCAATGAAAAGGATCTTATTCCCCGGTGAATCAAAAACCCGAAAGGGCGGTTCAGGCAAAAATGGGATTGAAAAATGAAAGAATAAAAATGAAATATTAAAAGCATTGACCACAGATGCGAACATCCAATGTTTTCTCAGCACTGACACGCCTAGCAACGGCGACCTGTATCCAAGAACTTTCCAAGGGTCCCTCCTTTACAAGTTTTATTGCCCTCAGCCATGGTTTCGATACGTCTCTCAACGACGGTCTCTCCAAAGAGGTTTTCCCCCGTGAATATGTTGCAGCACGAGCCACTACGTGCCCAATCTTCCAATGTCTCATCTGCCTCTGTGAAACTTTCTTGACAAATTACAAACCAATCATGCATTTCAAGCATTCATACATGCATAATCATACATTTTATGTGCTCATACATTCAATAATCTTGTTATACCATACATACATATTGCATTTCCAATTCAATTTCCAATTTCAATCCAAGCTCAATTTCTATTCAATCCAAATTTCGACTGTCGAATTCAATTTCAATCCCCAATTTCAATCACAATTTCAAATTCCAACTTTCCAACTCAATTCAGTTTCCAATTTCAATTCAAATCTCAATTTCAATTCAATTCAATTTCAACTGTCAAATTCGATGCAATCTCAACTCTCCAATCTCAATTTCAAATCATTTCAAATCTCAAATTCGATGCAATCTCAACTCTCAAACCTCAATTTCAATTCAATCCAATCTCAATTTCAGTTTCAACTCAATTCCAATTTCAATTGTCAAATTCAATCCAATTTCAACCTTTAATCCAATTTCAAATGTCAAATTCAATTCAATCTCAATTTCCAATCCAATCTCAATGTCAATTTCAACTCTCCAAATCCAATGTCTATGTCTATGTCTCTAATCAATCTCGATTCTCAACCTTCAATTCAAAGTTTGTGTCAATGATTAATCCACTCTCAATTTGCTTTTGGGCCAACAAAAATGGTCATGTCTGTCTTCAAATCAAATTAATATCAACTTACTCTCAATTTGTATCTTTCTAAATCAAACTTCCAATTCATATCTTGTTATCGGCCAAGTGACTAGTTCGATCCAAATAACAAACTTGTACCTGCTTATATGCCTACATTTCCGGTCAAACAACAAGTTCGATCCAAAGAACAGTTTGTACCCAGCTTATGCTTTGTTATCAGTCAAACGACAAGTTCGATCCAAAGAACAGTTTGCACACACCTACATGATGTGGTGATGATCCAGCAGCAAGTTCGATCCAAAGAACAGTTTGTATCTACCCTTTTGTCTTTTGTCTATATCTCCGGCCAAACAGCCAGTTTGATCCGAAGAACAGTTTGTACCTGTCTATCTGTTTTGTACCTTCAATCAAGTGTCAAGTTCGATCCAAAGAACAGCTTGTATCTGCCTATATGTCTGTGTTTCCGGTCAAGTGCCAAGTTCGATCCCAAGAGCAGCTTGCACCTATCTCTTGTTTTGTATTCCTTGGTCAAGTGGCTGGTTCGATCCAAAGAACGGCTTGTACCCTATTTTTCTACTCCCTGGTTTGTCTACCCTGTCAGTGTCTATCTGAATCCCCAGTGACATGACATGTTCCATAGACTCCAGTTGTCTGTCTTGCATTCATAATCAAAATATTGCATGACATTCATGATTTTGAGAATCTAAGAACGTATTTTTATGTCCAAAAACAGTGCAAATGTTAATATTTAAGTATCTTCGTCCCGTCAAATCAAAGACTTCGTCTCTTGACTCTCCGGACAAAGAAACTTAAATAGGGGCAGCTGTTATACCCTAATTTTGGACCTAAAAATACTAACTCAATTCTTCCTTTCTTGCATTTCAAGCCATTTGATATGTCTCTGATCAATTACATCTTTCTTTGTATTTTATTTCAATATTATTTACAAAATCCATGAAAAAGGGTATTTTAGTCATTTCCTGTGTTAAAATTTCTTTCAAACTTTTAAAAAAAAATTGGTTTGAGACCTTTCAAATAGTTTGAATAAGTCCTTATTCCAACTCCATGTCAAAATCCATTTTTAAAATTGCATTTGAAGCCATTTTGAGTCAGTTTTGCCCCTAGGGGCATTTTAGTCTTTTCATATGTTAAAACCCTTTTTGATCTCTTAAAATTGTCTCTGAGTCTTTTAAATTGGTTTAAATAAGTTCTTGCTTTAGTTCCTTGTCGAAAAACCATT
The DNA here is from genome assembly GCF_051527215.1 of Medicago sativa. NCBI lineage: Eukaryota > Viridiplantae > Streptophyta > Magnoliopsida > Fabales > Fabaceae > Medicago > Medicago sativa. The sequence continues at coordinate 28,670,003 of NC_140755.1, read as the reverse complement.
TTAAAATTGCATTTGAGTCGTTTTTAGTCGTTTTAGTCCCCAGGGGCATTTTGGTCATTTCACACGAAATTTCGGCAGAGAGAGGTTACTTTAAAGTACCTCATTTAGATAATTGGTTCGTTTTAGTCCATTTTGTGTTTTTAATCGTTTCACTTTACGTTTATTTCAAAATTACATTTTTTAAATTCAATTTTATTAATTTTTGCATTTTAGTCCTTTTGTGTCATTTTGCACTTTGGTCCTTATCTTTTATTATTTTGCAGATTAGTCCTTTTGGTCCAAGTGTACAGTCCAGTCCACGTGTCAATTTTTCATTTGTCCAGTCAGTTACAAGTCCAAGTCCACGTGTCACTATCCTATTGGTCCAATCATCACAAGTGGCAGCCTATAAAAGGCCACTTCATCAGTCAAAGTCAAGGGTACCACTCATTCTGTTACACATCACCAGAAACAGATTCAATCTCTCTCTCTCTACATTTTTTCGATCAAACACCACAAAATCACAAAAAAGCCTCAAGAACATTCAAGAACACTCTTGAATGTTCAAACCCTAATCATCCATCACCAATTCCAGAATCATCATCAATTGCACGAAGCAAACACAAATTATCAAAAAACGAAGCAAGAACTATGCCAATTCGAAAAAATTTCAGTAATTTCGAATAGTTCTCAGGTGATTTTCTTCGAAAATCCTCATCATTGAACTGGTTGATTCCTCTTCTCGCAATCCAAGCCAAAGGCGATCACGAGAAGAAGATCGAAGAAGAGAAGAAGAAAAAACTGAAGAATCAGTGAGTGTGCAGAGAAACGATCCAGCAAAATCAAATTCAACAAAGATTCGAGGCAATTTCATCAAGATTGAATCAGTTTCGTCCAAACCGAATCAACATTCACAGCAAAACCGGTTTAAATCCCCAATTTAGCCTAATTCAAAACCCTAGGGTTTCGAATTGAACATCAAATCAAGGAGCAACAGCAAAAGGATCTCAAACCTGCAAGAATTGGAACGGTTAGGGTTGAGCAATTTCCAGAGAATCAAGAAGACGTAGACGAAAGAACGAAGGTGGAAGGACGAACAACAACAACAACAATCGTTCATAGCATCTCCAAACAGATCGAAGAAGAGGTAACTCGTCTTCTCCCTGTTCGTTTCTTTTCGTTTCGTTCTCAAAAGCCGTAAGCATAAACACACAGATTCATAACCAATCCTCCTTCTTCCTTCGAAATCAAGTTTGGATCTATAAAGAACATGAAAAAGGATTCAAAAAAACTGTAAAAGATTTGAAAACCATGGAAGTTATCAAGCTTGACGGACTGGATTCCATCGGAGAAGATGAGAGCTTCTCTCTCTTCTCTGCATGTTAGAGAGAGAAGGAGAAGGATGTTATGAATCCTTGAACCGGTTTTATGCTTATATAGGAGGGTGAACCGGACCGGTTCACGTGAACCAGTCTGGTTCACCTTTGGTTTGTTCTCCTGCATTCCTGGCCGTTAGATCTGAGTCAATGTGATGTGTATGGCGTAGATTCATTCTTGCTGTGTACTTGACCTGTGTTACCATGTGCCTTTCAATGTAGACCGTTAGATCTAGGTTAAGCTTGGATTCGGTTTGATCTGAGGGCTCTAAAGCTTTCCTGAGATCCGAAACCATGTTTAGCCTTGGGCCTGGGTCGTTTTTTTGTGTTTTCCTGCATTTTGCTTGTTTTCTTGCTATTTGTCACACAGTCTTGTGTTTTTTACACCCTCACCATGCCTAAAACTTTTAGAAAATTCTATAAGATTTTTGTGAATGCTTCTCATCATTTTTTTTGCTTTGTTTTCTTGTGATGTTCTTAAATCAAAATTGGACAAAAATAATGTGTTGTGTTTTGGCTTTATCTCTTGAGTTTTATGGAAAAGACTTATGAGAATGTGCTTAACTTTGAGTCCAATCCTTGATACGTGTTTTTGAAATGTGATGTGTGAAGTTGTGATGGATTTACCCCTGTGTTTGATATATTTTCACTAGGAGTTTGAGGTGTTGTAATGTTTTACTTGTTTTGCAAGTCATATGGATAGTGGTGTGTAGAAATAAAGTGTCATATATACTTAAAAATTTATCATAGTTCTTGACTAGAGTATGTTCTTATAATTCTCACATTATTACTACAGCAAAAAAACTTCTTCAGAATTGGTAGAATGAGAGAATTATAAGTCATATCCATATTGAGATGTATGGTGAATTTTTAGAGCATTTTGATACTTCATTTTTGTTAGTCTTACCACTTTTTGTTTAACATCTTCTTGCTTTATTCTTTTATCCTATTTATCTTGTGCTATTAACCCTTTCATTTCATATTTCATGCATCCCATAAGCTTCTTTCATCTCATATTCATCTCTACTTTTCTTGCAATTTAATTCTTGCCAAGATTTAGCATGTAAAAAAACAACTTAGGGACTTTGTAATTTCCTTTTATGCATTTTTTTAAAATTTCTTGCAAGACCATAGAATGTATCTAGGCCAATGATGTAAAGGACTATGGACTCTAATGATGTACACTGACACAAGCACCGACACATGCACACACATCACTTTAGGTATATGGCTAGAATATGCATGTTTAGATGTATGTTTAGGATTGTATGTTTAGATGAATGCCTAGGATTTATACTTAGAAAAAATCAATTTTCCAAAAATATGAACCAACTTCACTCAAACCATTTTCTTAATAAACCTTGGGATCAAAATCCCATTGAATTCTCCTTTTCTTTTCTTAACCAAATTTCAATGAAAATTAATCATACTTGACCTTTTTTGCAAAATGACTAATTCCACCTCACACTTTTTACAATCTCATGCCCTTGAGGCCTCTCTCTCTCCTTCTTCAAAATTCCCTTTTCAAACTTAAAATCAACCAACAAAAACAAAAACATTTTTTGGAAGAGAACTACGGTGGATTTGATCCCTTAAACGGGTACGTAGGCAAGGAATCAAAATTCCTTCAATTCAAATAAAATAAAAATTCAAACACATTCTTCTCCCTCCAATTCTTCACTTAGAATACTCTTAGGATTAAATATCATTTTTCAAATAGCATTTAAAAATAAAGCGCGTGCGTAGAAATTAAAGACGGTTCCTATAGGATACTATAGTCGTTATGGGTGCCTAACACCTTCCCGTAGCGAAAACAACTCCCGGACCTCGATTCTCAAGGGTTTTGCTTACTTTTTCCCTTCCCAAGAAAAAATAAGATATCACCGGTTAAAAAGGTTCAAACGTAATCAATGTTTGACACCCGAAAACCAAGATAAAACAGTGGGGTATGTTTCACAGTTGCTGTGTTTTGTGTTTGAGTGATGTGGGGTTGTTGTTTTTGTTGCTTGGGTGGTGGTACGACGAGATTGACCCTCCGCACCACCAGTGGCCCAGTTTTTGTCTGGCGGCTGTTTGTTTCCGAATCTCCTTCTGTCAGCAGATCCGGTCCTACTTTCGATTACGTCGGTGCGCAACGGTTCAATATTGCTTTGTAGCTATTTTTGGTGGTTTCTTTGGGTGTGAAGCATTTGGGTTTATCTGTTGCGTACTGTTGGATGGTTTTGTGGTGGTGGATCTAGTTTCGGTTTAGATTCGAATCTCACAGTGGCTGGTCAATTTTTCGGAGGCTTTTCATGTGGTGGTGATTGGTGTTGTGTTAGGAGTTGAATTGTTATAGGTGTTGTTTTGTGTGGTGGCGAGGGTGCAGTTTGAATTATTGGGTGATTGAAGAAGGTTTGAAGGGGTGGTTGGTGGTGGTGACGGACGTGTGGTGTGGAGGGGGTTTGTGTGATACCAATAGGTGTGATCTGTTCTGACGGCTGCAGGTGTGGCAGATTATCTTTCATTCATGATTAATTCTCCTTCAACGAACTCCCTGATCGTTTGTCGTCGTAAGGATCGTGGTGGTTGTAGTTGTTCGCGTCGGTGGTCGTGGTGCTTCAGATTTTTCTTGTTTGGTGTCAGACCCCCCAGTCACTGAGTGTTCGTTATTTGTGTGTTGGAGGTGGTGATGTGTTGTGGTGGTGGTGGTGATGCTTAGGTGAGGAGGCGGGTGTTAGTTGAGGGTATTTTCTTTTGGAGGCGACCTCTGTTACTCGGGTCCTTCTTCGTCGTCACGAGCTCTTGTTTGGTTGTTAAGGTGTTTAGGGTGTTTGGAGGAAGCGGGTACTTTGAGATCAGAAGTCGGTGTCTGGCTGCAATCTTGTTTGGCGCGATTTGGTGTTTCTCTGGTGTACCAAGGGTGAGGGGTACCCTTCTGTTTTGGTCTCAAAGTCTGGCGGGCCGATCACTTTTGATTCGAGATCGGGAGTCAGTTCTTTGGATCAAGTTTGGTTTTGGGCTTTTTACGGTTTCTTTCAGAGGTCGAGAGGTGGTGGAAGCTGAATGATCTTTCAGATATGAGCGTTTCATTGTGGCTCAGCTTTAGTGTTCATGAATGGGATTTGGTTTTTTGGGGCGTGTTTTTTCTTTGGGGGTGAGTAGTGACGACGAGTGGTGTTGAATTTCATTTTTACAGTGGTCATTTTCGTGAAGGAATTTGTTTTAGGGGATTTTGGTGGGTGTTGTGTAACACCCTAAGACCCGACTTTGGAATATTAGTTAAAAGTAAATATATTTAATAAAATAGGTGTTACACATGCTCAACATCAATGCAGTCATGTAATATTAATATCTCAAAATAGAAGCGGAAATAGTTTTTCAAACTAAACGGAATAAAATAGATTTTCAACATTCAAAAACCAAGTCACAATCATAATACTTCAAAATTCAAGAAAAATGTGTAACCAATTAACCACCCCGACCCTAGTGTTACAGATCAGAGCACGTAAATTGACTACATGTTAATTCACTAATAAGATAAATACGACGGAAGAAGCTTCCATCTCCACCTTCTAAATCACCCCGCAATTATTACTCTTCAACATGAGTATCTGTACCCCATGAGTACAGACACCATAAACACAACAACAACAACATGTGAGAAATACAATTCATAACATAAGGCTAGAAAACATGAACATCATTAAATAATAATAGTATTCAAACCATCAACGGCTACAATCGTCATCTTAGTTTCTCATCAATATATATATATATATATATATATATATATATATATATATAGACACACACATATCATCATGTACACTTCATTCTACAACATACACACCAAGTTCAGACATCATCATTTAGATGCAGATGTATTTCATTCCTAGGACCTATATGCATGTGGTACCACACCTACTCATCGTTTATTGTATGTCAGAGTTGTGTTACTGAACATACTCTCATCGTTCTCATCGTTCCCTAATTATGATTCTATATGCATGCATGAAGACAGACCCACCAAGTAATGCACATTAACACATCATCAATGACTCACACATAAAAGAAACTCATCTCATCATACACATCATCATAACAAGGTATATTTCATCGTTACTCATCAATAAAAACAAGATATTTGTCATCGTTTCTCATCATCATAAACAATATTTAACTCATCACTATTCAACATCATAAAACAATTATTATCTCATCATTATCAACATCATAAATAAGTATTATCTCATCTTTATATAGCACATCTTCAATTATCACATCTTTATATAACACATAGTCAATTATTTTATTATTTACACATCGTTAAATAACACATCAATTACACATCATTAATCAACGCATAAGTTATCAATTATAATACAAAACTTATTCATTTCCACTCTCGGATTCTCTACACAATCAAGAATAGAGTATACATAAATAAAATTCAATAGAATCATCCCAATATAAAATTTATTCTTTTAAAAAAATCATAATATCACAACACAAGCTTTGTATCTCCTTTTACATTAAACTATCAGGTTTGCAAAACGAATCTACCTAAGCTTGCTTCTCCTATTTATCTAATCTAATCAATATACCTTATAAACATATGAACTAGCATAACTAACCCTTATTATTTCAACTCCTTTTTTTTTTTTTTCTATTCTTTACGTTAATTAAACATGGCTATGTAGGGGAAAATGCTTCTCTAGAAAACATTAAAAAAAAAGACATGGTACTAAGACAAATTGACTATGTAGGCATCTCAATTATAACAAAATAGTGAACAATACTTACTCATAGGGCACAAATTATAAATCATAATCAAAGGTATTCAATGTGTTACAGACCGTGTACTGTTAAATCTTGCAAGTAATATATTAATGCTTTCAAACAAATTTAAAAAGAAACTATTATCATCCTTTTGAAACAGGTTTATGGCGTCAATGATACCTAGTATCATCCTTTGCTGATTCAAATAATTTTAATAGCAATCACATTCAATATATCTACAGTATCTGAAGGCTGATAGCGTAAACCTATCAAAACCCTTTGAAGCCAATTTCTTCTTCCCTCTCCTCCCACTTCTTAAGGAGTTGCGCCTCTCTTCTCCCATTTTGTAGGAGGTTTGTTATTTTTACAATTTTCTCTCATTTCTTAATTAATATATAAAATCTATTTATTTAATGTCTCTTTATTGCATTTTTTCTCCTGTGATTAATAATATATAGTATCTCATTTTTTCACATCCCCCCCCCCCCCCCCCCCCCCCCCCATTTTCCCATCTCTTTAGCATTTGTTGCATTTTTTGTGTGATTGTTAATCCAGTGATGTTTATATAAATATTATTATTATTTACTTTCCTATGCTAAATGTAATAATGATAATTGTTATATGTCATGATAAATTATGATGAAACCCGAATCGGATGGATCTCGAAGAAGTAAGCCGAAATGCTTCACTCAAGTGGTAAAAATATTAATTGTATATATTAAGTAACATTTAATGGTTTTTTTTTTAGATATGTGCTATTTTTTTTAATATCATAATAATTGTTTATGTATGGCTAGGCCTGTCTCACCACGTCCAAGTAAGAAAATAGCTGGGAGGCGTCGTGGAGATCGGCATGCAAGGTAATATATAAAATACTAGTTTGATCATTTTATATATTTTTTTTCAATATTAGTTTTGTATACATGTATTATATAGGGTCCGTTAGGGTTGACTTATTTTATTGTTTATACAAATAAATAAGCATTAATGTATTATTTATATACTTGTTAAGATACTTTACGAAAAAACAACTTCTGAAAATTTGTGAGCTTTCAAAGAAAATTTCTTTGGGGGGGGGGGGGGGGGGGGGGGGGGGGGGGATAGGAGGTAGGAAAATTTGTTGTGTGAAGTGGAGAAAAGTTTGTCATCCAAGAAGTAAAGGAGGCTTAGGTGTAAGAGATGGAGACTTTGGAATATTAGATAAAAGTAAATATATTTAATAAAATAGGTGTTACACATGCTCAACATCAATGCACTCATGTAATATTAATATCTCAAAATAGAAGCGGAAATAGTTTTTCAAACTAAACGGAATAAAATAGATTTTCAACATTCAAAAACCAAGTCACAATTATAATACTTCAAACTTCAAGAAAAATGTGTAAACAATTAACCACCCCAACCCTAGTATCACAGATCAGAGCCCGTAAATCGACTACATGTTAATTCACTAATAAGATAAATACGACGGAAGAAGCTTCCATCATTAAACACGAACATCATTAAATAATAATGGTATTCAAACCATCAACGAATACAATTGTCATCTTAGACATCATCATTTAGATGCAGATGTATTTCATTCCTAGGATCTCTATGCATGTGGTACCACACCTACTCATCGTTTATTGTATGTGTGAGTTGTGTTACTGAACATACTCTCAACATTCTCATCGTTCCCTAATTATGATTCTATATGCATGCATGAAGACAGACCCACCAAGTAATGCACATTAACACATCATCAATGACTCACACATAAAAGAAACTCATCTCATCATACACATCATCATAACAAGGTATATTTCATCGTTACTCATCATTAAAAACAACATATTTCTCATCGTTTCTCATCATCATAAACAATATTTAACTCATCACTATTCAACATCATAAAACAATTATTATCTCATCATTATCAACATCATAAATAAGTATTATCTCATCTTTATATAACACATCTTCAATTATCACATCTTTATAGAACACAAAGTCAATTATTTTATTATTTACACATCGTTAAATAACACATCAATTACACATCATTAATCAACGCATCAGTTATCAATTATAATACAAAGCTTATTCTTTTCCACTCTCGGATTCTCTACACAATCAAGTATAGAGTATACATAAATGAAATTCAAAAGAATCATCCCAGTATAAAATTTATTCTTTTAAAAAAATCATAATATCACAACACAGGCTTCGTATCTCCTTTTATATTAAACTATCAGGTTTGCAAAACGAATCTACCTAAGCTTGGTTCTCCTATTTATCTAATCTAATCAATATACCTTCAAAACATATGAACTAGCATAACTAACCCTTATTATTTCAACTTCTTTTTTTTCTTTTCTTTACGTTAATTAAACATAGCTAGGTAGCGGAAAATGCTTCTCTAGAAAACATTAAAAAAAAACATGGTACTAAGACAAATTGACTATGTAGGCATCTCAATTATAACAAAATACTGAACAACACTTACTCATAGGGGACAAATTATGAATCATAATCAAAGGTATTCAATGTGTAACAGACTGTGCACTTTTAAATCTTGCAAGTAATATATTAATGCTTTCAAACAAATTTGAAAAGAAACTATTATCATCCTTTTGAAACAGGTTTACGGCGTCAATGATACCTAGTATCATCCTTTGTGGATTCAAATAATTTTAATAGCAATGCATTCAATTAATTTTAAATTAAAATTAATGGCTATTAGAGAAAGCCCTCATAGTTACTTTATACTATAGACCAATCTTTATGAAAAAATAATTGAAGACAGTATCAGTAAAATTTCAATTGCTAATCATATAATCGAAAGAATTAATATGAAGACAATTAATTAATCACATTCAATATATCTACGTATCGAAAATCAATATATTCAATTAATCATAAACAATTAATTCAGAACCCAAGCATCGATTCTAAAACAAAACAATATGCTAACAAATTTCAATCATATTCAACATGAAAAACATCACAGTTTAAAACTAAAATCAATCATATAGTAACGACAACACAAGTTTAACAAAGAATCATCAAAGGGATTAGAAAACAATGAAAATTAACAACACTTCACTACCCACATGAGTTTATTATGAATAGAACTCCCCCCTTACCTCGAATTCTCTGAAAAACGCAGCTTTTGGTTCAATTCTCTTTAGCTAGGGTTTGCCTTCTTTGCTCTTTTCTTTTATCTAGTTCTAACGTGCAACAATAATGTTTTCTCACTCTCTATTCCTCTATTTATACTAGGAAATTAGGTAAATTCTTGTTATTTTTACTTTTCTCTCCTCCACCTATTATAATTTACTCCCTCCTCCCCCACTTATTTTATTTTATTACTTCTATTTCTCACCTCTCATCCCTATTATTTATTATATCTTTTCTCTCTTTATTATTTTAATTCACATAAAATATTAATAACCACCAAACTCTATTTTCTCAACAATGGCACACTATTTTCTTCCTAAAATTGTTTTTCTCACATTATTCATTTGACTAGTTAACTCCTCCTCTCTTCCACATTATTCGCAACCCCTATAACCATGACGGGTTTAATTTAATAACGCCTAGCATCACTACTAATAATAACAATAATAGTAATTTTTAACCAATAGCTATATTAATATTATCTATTAATAATACTGATAAATATTATTAAAATTTGGGGTGTTACATGTTGTCCTCAGGGTGTTGTTAGAGTGTTTATTTTCGGTTGTTCCGCCTATATACGACGTCTTTTGTTTGTATTCTCAGTTTCACCGGTCTTTGTTCGTCGTCTTGAACAGAGATCTGATTGCTTAATAAAATTTGCTGTTTTAAAAAAAAAATTACTAGATCAAATTAAGTCGGTATTTCTTTTTAAATGAAAGAACAAATAACACTAATACGAGAGATATAATTAACCTAATAAAGAAAATTTTAAAAAATCAAAAGTTAAATTAAAGAGTGTTACAAATTTCATATCTAGAACACTTAAATAAAGAAGGCTTAATTGCATGTTTGGTCCCTTATGTTTATTTTAGTTTTCAAGTTGGTCCCTTACGTTTTGAAAGTTTCAAGTTGGTCCCTTACGTTTTAAAAGTTTTCAAGTTGGTCCCTTACGTTTTGAAAGTTTCAAGTTAGTCCCTTATGTTTATTTTAGTTTTCAAGTCGGTCCAAAACATAAGGGACCAACTTGAAAACTAAAATAAACATAAGGGACCAACTTGAAAACTAAAATAAACATAAGGGACTAACTTATTCCAACATGAGCAACGTTTTGGACCAACTTGAAACTTTCAAAACGTAAGGGACCAACTTGAAACTTTCAAAACGTAAGGGACCAACTTGAAAACTAAAATAAACATAAGGGACCAAACATGCAATTAAGCCAATAAAGAACTAGCACATCATAATCTGATTACCAGAAACATTTGTTTTCTCAAATAACATGTGTGGAATTTGACTCAATGTAAAAATTGTGGAGTAAGTTTCATTGACTTTTTTTTTAAATAAGTTTCATTGACCGGTTAATACCAATAACAATATAAGACTATAAGATAGGAGCTACATGGATAGAGGTAAAAACCAAATAGCCACTAATTTGTTGGAAAAAGAAAATCGTTCAAGTTTGTGATGTGTTATGTTTTTAATAATGGATTATTTTCAAACTCTTTCAATTTAATTTATGATAATGTTTTATACAATAATTTATGAATTTTCATTTACTCTAAAAATACCAAGTCTTTACAAAAGGCAAACTTGTTCCTACTTCATCCAACAAAGCTTATTCCCCTCCATTCAGTGATGGATCCATAAATTTTGATACGTGGGGACAAATTCATATGCTATAAAATGCTTATATAAAAAATATATTGATGCACTCATGATAAAAATAATTGTAGTCCCCGTTGTTGAACAAGTGACTTCAAACACACAAGAGGGGGGTGAATTGTGTTCTTTAGAAAACGATTTAAAATAAGCACTTAAAAAATGTTTTAACCAATTAAAATAAAGTGCTTATAAAAGGTTTAAATAAATATAAAAATAGATATGATGAGATAAAATAAATGACAATTAAAGTAAAAGAGATAAAGGGATGAGAGAAAAGACACAAGAAGTTTATACTAGTTCGGCCTAAAACAGCAAGGCCTAGTCTAGTCCCCAAGGAAAAGCCCCTTGAGATTTTCACTGCTCAAGCTTTTAATTAGGATAAGCTGATAACCTTTACAAATAACGAGCACTCTCCAAACAAAACAATCTTTTGTAGAAGAGTCTCTAAAACCAAGAGATATCACCTCTCTTGAAACCTTGGGATCGCACCCAATACAAATAAGAGTTACAACAATTAAGTAATACACCAAATGTGTAAATATAACAAATTGAAGCACAAGTATTACAACTCAACTATGTAGTATAAAATAGCTCTCAATAAAATAAATTAGCAAGTGTAAAAATAATAAGAGTGAATAATATGTTTGACAATGTTTAGTGCAGATATTAGTTGTTCAAAATGAGCTATCGCAAAGCACCTATTTATAGAATATGAGAAATGATGACCATTAAACAAAATAGCCGTTGGATAATTAAATTAGAAAAAAGTCATTGCCAATAAACATAGAAAAGTAGCCGTTGCTAAGATCAGCATTTTCATAAACACGTTGAAATGACCATTTAAAACCATTATATCATTACTATATATGATATATATTTATGCATTAAAGAAAGTAATCTGAAACATATACGCTGAATAAAATTCTTTGATGCATAAATCATTGTTTCTACTATATAAAATAGTTGGTAATGATGATGATGATAGAAAAACACAACGAAATCTCAATGCATGCTAAATATATCTTTAAGTTAAAAAGTAATTATGCAAATTCAGAATTAATTATAACTTTTCATGAAAAAATATTTTTATGCAAAATCATATTTAGATGAAAATCATTGTGAGTGTGTGATTTATTTTCATGAGAGCTTTTTCTACTTACATAAAGTCCTAATACAAATAAAAATAAAATTCAAGACTTGAAAGCTTGAATCTTCTTTTCCGCTTTTTGCATCTTTGTTCTTCTAGGACTTCTTTTGTCAATCATCAAAACCAAAGTATTCCTGTCAAGGCATATATTCACACCCGTGAGCTTAGCTCAGTTGATAGGGACGTTGCATAATTTATGCAGGGGTCGAGGTTCGAACCCCAGACACCCCACTTCTCCACATTTAATTGTGTGAGCTCCAGCCACTAGCCTACTAGACAAAAAAAAATTGTATAGTTATCGCTAAGCAAAAAAATTGGAGATTACAAAAACTATACTATTTTACATCAAAGAACTCAAAACACATAATCATCTATGAAGTATATTTCTCTACGAGTATTCATATTTTAAAATTATTGTATGAACTTTATATTTTTTAAATTATTTTATGATCTTTGTCATTCAATAATTTATCTCTCACCGTTGTGTATTTAGTTCTTTACAAATGAAATTAATCAATATTGTTTTGTGGAGTCATAACTTAATATTTAGGAAGAACGAAAACAAAATTACCACAGAATACCCAACAAAATAAACATGTTGTGGGGACAGCTGCCCACAAAACTCTACATGTAGGAAAGGAAAGAGAAAAAAAAAGTGGTAAAAGGAAATTTAACAAAGTAACTCTTCCTACCATGAACAAATGATGTCCATTTCAAACATATAACCTCTTCAACATAGCCTTCACAATCAGCCTCCATGTTTCTCTTCTCCTTGGATTAGCACCAAGAGGGATACTTAGAAATTTAAAAGAAATAATTTCAGTACTAAGAGACAGAACGGTTGCAGCGGCCAAAACAAATCTATCATCCAAGTTAATAACATACAACTTACTTTTAACAAAGTTAATCTTCGAACTAGAGAATAAATTAAAGAAAAATGCTATTTAAAGGAGTAATACCTTAAATTCGTCCTTGAATTATCAGCAATCCATCAAATTCGTCCCTGAATTTATCGAAATATCTATTTAGTCCCTGAATTTACAAAATGTCAATCAAATCAGTCCCTCTGTTAAGTTTGAAGGTGAGAAAAACACAAGAAGGGGGGTTGAATTGTGTTTTGAAAAATTCTTCGTTTCTCCTAAAAACTGAACACACTGATCAGAAGCTAAGAGAGACAGCTTCTGAAGTGATGATCAGAATCTAAATGCAGCGGAATAAAACAGAGAGAGAGAAGAAGAACGACACAAGGCAATTATACTGGTTCCTTCCACAATCCGGAAGTAGTCCAGTCCCCCTTGCACTTCCAAGGAGATTTCACTAAGAGTAATATCTGATTACAATTGCTCAAGCACACAAGCAAGAGACTTCCTTTGCTCAAGCACACAAGCTAGAGACTTCCTTTGCTCAAGAACACAATCAAGAGACTTCCTGCTCAAGCACAACTGCAAGAGACTTCCTAACTAAACAAAATTACACAGAAAATTGTTTAAGGTTGAACACTTGATATACAATCAGAGGTGCTCACAATACAAATCAGATACAGACTCAATGGACTTAAGAATTTCTAAGATATGACTTGAGACACAGAAATTCTAAGTGAATGCAGAACAATTTCAGCAGAGGTTTGGCACTTGTAAAAATGTTATGAGTCTTTCGTTCAGCGTTCTTGCATTACCAAATCTCTAGGTCTTCACTCCTTTATATAGAGGTGTGAAAGAGACGTTGTGAAATTGCCAGCACACCAAAGAGTCGTTGTTGAAGCTTGATCTTTCACCAATGATCTTTTGCCTGATTTGGTTGTTGTCCTATGAAGAACCAATTTGAAATCCATTCCTTATCCAAAGGAACATATATGCAGGCGAGACCGTATTCTGGAGCTGTTTTCTTGTCTTGTAGCGTGGACACAAAACAGAGTAGTGGAGAACGTGGTTGTACAATTCGTACAAAGTACAATGTCAACGCTTTCGTCCAAATTGCAAGCGCATGCCTTCAAACACCTTTGAAATGACCGTTGCAATGTTCCACTGATTTTCTGCTGTGTTTTTGAAACCAATAGACAACTTTTGCAATGTAGATTCTTCAATCTTTGAATGTTTTGCAAATCCAGTTGATCTTCAGCTTCTGGTGAAATGACTTCTGATGAGGCAGCTTCTGATGGTGCAGCTTCTTCAGCTTCTGATGATGTGGCTTCTGGACCTCTTGTCTTCAGAAGCACTATTCTTCAGGAGCAGCTTTACTTCAGGAGCGCTATTTCTTCAGGAGCAGCTTGACTTCAGGAGCGCTTTTACTTTCAGGAGCGTATTGCCTTCAGAATCATCTAAGCTTCATTTTCTTTTGCTCTTTATTTGCTCATTCAGAACCAATCAATGATGTAACTTTTTTAACTGTGGTCCTGTACACTTGAACAAATATTAGCTAGTCCAATTTACAATTTTTAATACCTTGTTATCATCAAAACTTTTTAAGGTTCATTGTTAAACACATTTTGTTCCAACAATCTCCCCCTTTTTGATGATGACAAACAATAGTATTTAAAAATTGATCAATTGTTGTTAATCTAATTAACAAGTTGACCTTGGGGTTCTGAGGTTTGTAAGCACAGAGTCTGAGGTTTGTAAGCTCTAACTCCCCCTGAGTCTGATAGTCTTTAAGGTGAGGTTTGTAAGCTCCCCCTAAGTTCTATCCAGGTTAATTAAATTCATTTTTCGCACAATAATATCAGAGCTCTAAAAATTGAAAGAATTGACTTATAGATAAGAAGAATGGTTCAATTAATTGTTATTTGAAATTTGATACTCCCCCTTTTTGATACACCGATAAAAAGGATAGAAATTTTCAAAATTTTCAAACTTCAATTAATAGGGCTCAGAGCCTTTAAATACTATCACATATACTCCCCCTTTTGTCATTAGCAAAAAGACATAAACAAAAAGAAGAGATGAGAAAAACTCAAGATTAAAGGTTCAGAGCATAATTCAAACAAATTTAAAGCATTTTAACCATCTTCAAAGATTAAATAAACAGTCATAGCAAGCATTATTATCAAAGCAAATAATAATACACAAGGTATAAACAGTTAAAGGTTTTTCAGAAGCAGGAAGAATCCAGAAGCATATATTATCAGAAGCAAAAAGCACTAATTCAAAAGCAGAAATGAACAAAGAATATCAAAAGCCTAAAAAGACAGAAAAATAAGCTAAAAGTGTGCAAC
This sequence comes from Medicago sativa, assembly GCF_051527215.1. Taxonomy (NCBI): domain Eukaryota; kingdom Viridiplantae; phylum Streptophyta; class Magnoliopsida; order Fabales; family Fabaceae; genus Medicago; species Medicago sativa. The sequence goes on along the minus strand of NC_140755.1, from coordinate 28,654,702 downwards.
TATGGGTTTGGCTTATTTCTCTAAAATCTTCTTCAGAAGCTCTTGAACATCAGCATACTTCTTGTCCATATCTTTTCTGTAGTTGTCTTCTCTGATCTTGGCTTCTTGCATGTCAGCTTCCAACTGTGATATCTTCAGCTTCTGCTCTAGTAGCTCTGTTTCAAGCCTGTCATTTTCTTCTTTGAGCACCTTGTTCTCCTGAGCTAGAGCCAGGTTAGGTGCATCAATCTTTTCCAGAATCTCAGAAGGAATGATCAGATTCAGCTCCTTAGGCAGGAATTCATCAGGTTCTCTGCCTCTGATACTGAGTGGATTCTTCACCCAAGTACCAAGAATTGCTACATCTCCATCATTCTCTTCAATGTCATTCAACCAATCTTCCAGCTTCTGCTTGGCTTGCTCTTGAGCCTCAATGCAGGAATCATGCAGAGCTGAAATCAGGTTGATGACTCTTTCCTTGATCCTTCTCCATTGCTTCTGATAGCTTATTGTATGACCCAAGTCATTTCTACTTGCTATCAGTCTGAGAACTTCAGAAGCAATATCTTCCCACACATCTTTTAGTACTTGAGAATCCAGGTAAATGGTGGGAGGTGAAGGTTGTTTAGAGGGTTTTGGAGGGGCTAGGGGAACAATTTGTAGGTTTGATGATGATTGGTCATTTGTAGTTGATGATTGGCTGGTTGATGGTTGGTCAGGAGTGGGGTCAACTACCATATCAGAGGCATGATCATATTGATCATCCTCAGAATCTGTGTCCATATCACATACACCAGTATGGTGGATGAGCTTGATGACTTGAACTGGTGAAGAAGATATGGAAGTAGAGGTTAGCTCAGGAACAATGTGTTCAGGAGCGGCAGTTTCAGGTTCAGGTTCAGAAGTGGGTTTAGTAACTGGTTGTTCAGGAACAAAATGTTCAGGAACGGTCTTTTGAGGAGTTGGTTGTTTAGGAACAGATGGTTCAGGAACAATTGGGGGTGATGAAGTTGTAGGGGGTGAAGAGGCTTTTTCTGGTGAAGGTGTTTGTTGTGGGGGGTCTTTTGAAACAACTTTATCAGAAGCAGCTGCTTCTGGAGTTGTCTCAGAGGCTTTCTCTGAGGTTGTGGTAAAGCCAGATTGGGGTAGTTCACCTAGATAATGACTTTCTAGGTGATCTAAAAGAGATGTGTCTTCAGAAGGAATAGAGGATGTGCTATAAGATGTGTGAGAAACTTGAGATACCTTAGATAACATTGCTGAGTTATCTACTGCTTCTGAAGTTCCAAGATTCTGAACTTGCTCCACATTTTCAGCAACAGCTTCATCCACTATTAGAGTCCTTTCTCCTTCCTGTTCTTTTTCAAGTTCTTTCATGGCTTTCCGTTCTTGCCTATTTGCCAAATAGTCATCAGAAAGTTCCTTAGCCATTCTCTTCATGGCTGGAGTCATTTCAACCATGGAACTTTTCTTGTCAACAGGAGCCTTCTTCCTTTTCAGCTTTGGCTCAGCCTCTTCTTGTTCTATTTCTTCGAGAGCTTCCTCTAGCTGCTCTTCGGTGATTACCAAATCTGCCTTACCTTTTCTTCTTTTCTGAGGAATAGAAGCAGCACCAACCTTCTGTATCTTTCCTTTATCATTGGCAGAAACAGATTCACCTTCAGACTTAGCAACTTTTTGCTTTTTGGTTTTAGCAACAGCAGCTTCTGACTCAGTGCTAGTTCTGGCCCTCTTTCCTTTAGTAGGAGCAGCATCAGATTCTGAACTAGTTCTGGCTCTCTTCCCTTTGGGTGCATCAGAAACAGCTTCTGACACAGCAACTGCCTTGGCCTTCTTGCCTTTCCCTTTAGCAACAGCAGCTTCCTCCTGAGAGCTCGCATTTTCCTCCAAGACGTACTCAGCTACTAATTTAGCTAAGTGTTCAGGATTACTTTCCTTAAAGATGGAAGGAAAGTCCCTGATAATCTCAGTTTCTTCTGTGGTCATCTCCAACCACTTTTCATCTTTAGGGGCTGTCTTGAAAACATGCATAGAATGCAATGTCTTGCTACTGATAGTCTTCTCAGCAGTAGAAACTTTGAAGCATTTATCAGAAGCATCTCTTGTCTTTTTCAAGAAATCCAGCACTCTTCCTTGATAAAAGATTTCTGATAACAATCTTCCACAGGGCACTTGTTTCCTTCCTTTGACAGTGCCTTCATTAATAGCCCAACAGAGATAATCCATGACATATCTGGGGAAATTAATCTTCTCAAGCATGGCCATGAAGTAGATTGCCAGTTTCTGTTGATGATTTGGTTGGTCAGACGCTCCTGCTCTTAGAAAGAAGCAATCAGTACAGAATTTCACCAACATCCTGTGATGAATCTCCATTTCAGAAGGCTTAGCATCTTTGTTACCACCCAGAAGAGTGTTGTAGTAGCTTTGCAGCAGGACATCATCCTTCTTAACTATTTCTTGAAACCTTCCTTCTGCATTCATTCTACAAGCTTTAGCTATTATCTCCTCTGTGATGGTTACGAGAATACCCATCACTTCAGACCTTATCTCAAGGCTACTGAAGGAAGTGGGATTCAACTCTATCTCCATCTTTCCTTTCTTCGATTCAGCTTGTTTACCTGCTACCTTCACAGGCTTTTCATTGTACACTTCAGCTTTTAACCAAAAGTCCTTGACCAAGTTCACATAAGTTGGCCCATTTAGCATCTTGAAATACTCAGACAGCTTCTGAGTTTCTATCAATCCTTCCATGTTTACTTTGTACTTCTTAAGTGAAGTGAAATCCACCGGTGATTCTATTTGAACTATTAAAGATTTCCATGGAATATCCATAGTCTTCTCTTTGTAGACTGGCCCAGATCCTGATGCGCCTTGCTTGCTTGATGTAGATTCTGAAACTTTTGAGCTTGAAGATGCCATTTGATGATGATTGAAGAAGATTTAGAGAATTTAGGGTTCTAAGGTTTTTGCGCTTACTTCGCAAGAGGTTTGAGAGCAAAATGTGTTTGTTGTGAGTGAGTAGTGTGTGAATTGACAAAGTGTTAAAAGTAAAACGATTGCAATTCAAAAGAGACAAACAAACATAACATTAATGACAAAATTGGGGGCGCGTGAAAAGTACTTTCAAAGCTATTAAATCATCATTGCCCTTTTAGTTATACACCAACACATACAGGCCACGTAAGAAGTTCACAGAGTAACTACCAAGTTAGTGGGCCAGAAGTTACTTTTAAAAAGTAACTCCCAACGTTTCCACTAATTCAACTATTCAGAAGCAATAAATCCAGCTTCTGGACTTCAGATGCTGACGTCATCATCAGAAGCGAGTTTTCCTCAGAACCTCAATAAAGAGCTTCTGATGGACTACTGCTTCTGAACTAACTTCAGAACCTAAAATCCTATTCAGGAGCAAGCAAACATCTAATCAGACACGTAGTGCATGTTCAAATTTTTCTTTATAAAATCATATCTTTCAACAGTTAAAGGCTTAGTAAATATATCAGCCCATTGATTTTCAGTATCAATGAATTGTATATCTAAAATTCCTTTTTGAACATAATCTCTGATAAAATGGTGTTTGATTTCAATGTGCTTAGCTCTTGAATGCAAAATTGGATTTTTAGACAAACAAATAGCAGCAGTATTATCACAATAAATGGGAATACTGTTAGCAGTTATCTGATAGTCTTCCAACTGATGTTTCATCCAAAGTAGTTGTGTACAACAACTTGCAGCTGAAATGTATTCTGCTTCTGCTGTAGACATAGCAATAGTTGTTTGTCTTTTGCTAGCCCAGGATATAAGATTATCACCCAGAAATTGACAATTGCCACTGGTTGACTTTCTTTCAATCCTATCACCAGCATAATCAGCATCACAGAATCCAATTAGCTTATAATCTAAGGATTTCCTATAAAGGAGTCCAAGATTAGTTGTTCCTTTCAAATACCTGAAGATTCTCTTGACAGCAGTCATATGAGATTCTCTAGGATCTGATTGAAATCTTGCACACAAGCATACACTGAATAAAATATCTGGTCTAGATGCAGTAAGGTATAACAAAGAACCAATCATACCTCTATACAGCTTCTGATCTACTTTAGCTCCTTCATCTTCTTTGCTTAAGGTGCACGTAGGGTGCATTGGAGTGTTCATCACTTTACAATCTTCAAGTTTGAACTTCTTCAGAAGCTCCTTTGTGTACTTTGATTGATGAACATAGACTCCATCTTTGCATTGATTGATTTGAATGCCAAGGAAGAACTTCAGCTCTCCCATCATGCTCATTTCAAATTCATCCTGCATTAACTCAGAAAATTCCTTGCAAAGAGATGCATTAGTAGAACCAAATATTATATCATCAACATATATTTGCACAACAAGAATATCTTTCCCAAGGGTCCTTCTGAAGAGTGTAGTATCAACCTGTCCTCTTTTAAAATCATTCTTGATTAAGAAATTACTTAGTCTATCATACCAAGCTCTGGGAGCTTGTTTCAAGCCATATAGTGATTTCTTCAGTTTAAAAACATGGTCAGGATATTTAATATCCTCAAATCCAGGAGGTTGCTTGACATACACTTCTTCTTCTATGACACCATTTAGAAATGCACTCTTGACATCCATTTGATATAATATTATGCCATGATTAACTGCATAGGAAAGAAGTAACCTGATTGCTTCCAATCTTACAACTGGAGCAAACGTTTCAGTGTAATCAATGCCTTCTTGTTGACTATACCCTTGTGCAACAAGCCTGGCTTTGTTTCTTGTTACTTCACCTTGCTCATTCAGCTTGTTTCTGAATACCCATTTTGTTCCAATAATGTTCTTGTGCTGAGGTTTGGGTACCAGATCCCACACATCATTTCTTTGAAATTGATTCAACTCTTCTTGCATAGCTAGGATCCATCCATCATCTGAAAGTGCTTCATCAACTGTTGTAGGTTCAATCATTGAGATTAGTCCAATCATTGACTCTACTTGTCTGAAATGTGATCTTGTTCTTCATGGACTATCTTTGTTTCCAATGATTAGCTCCTCAGGATGTGAAGACTTGTGCTTGAATGTGTTTCTGGGAGGATCTTCTTGATGTGAGCCATCTTGTGCTTCATCAGAAGCAGTTTCATCTTGTGCTTCTGATGTGGGTTCAGCTTCTGGACTATCTTCAGACTCAGCTATCTGATCAGGTTCTGGAGTAGCTTCAGGAACCTGTATCTCTGCAAAACTTTCATCTTGCTTTGAAGTTTTATCTTCAAGTTCCTTGTCATTAAATTTAACGTGCATAGATTCTTCAACACAGAGTGTTTCTGAATTATACACTCTGTATGCCTTTGACCTTTCAGAGTAACCTAAAAAGATTCCTCTTTGGGCCTTGGCATCAAATTTCTTTAGGTAGAGCTTGTTGTTCAGAATGTAACATGTACATCCAAATTGATGAAAGTAAGAGATATTGGGTTTTCTTCCTTTAAAGAGTTCATATGCTGTTTTCTCCAAAATAGGTCTAATATAGATCCTGTTTTGAACATAGCATGCCGTATTCACTGATTCTGCCCAAAAATGTTTTGGTAAATTGTTTTCATGAATCATGGTTCTGGCCATTTCTTGTAAAGTTCTATTCTTTCTCTCTACAACCCCATTTTGTTGTGGTGTTCTAGGAGAAGAGAATTCATGGAAAATTCCATGTTTTTCACAAAAAGCTTCAAATGGCTCATTTTCAAATTCTCCACCATGATCACTTCTGACTTTCAAAATTTTTGATTCTTTTTCAGATTGAATTTGAGTGCAGAAGCTACTGAATACATCACACGCAACATCTTTACTCTTTATGAATTTCACCCAAGTCCATCTGCTGTAATCATCAACAATGACTAATCCATATTTACTTCCATATAAGGATGCAGTACTCACTGGTCCAAATAAATCAATATGGAGTAATTCTAAAGGTCTTGAGGTTGAAACAATGTCTTTGGTTTTAAAAGATGATTTCACAATTTTCCCTCTCTGACATGCACCACAGAGTGCATCTGAATGATAGTCAATGTCTGGTAGCCCTTTCACAAGTTGTAACTTACTAAGCTTAGAGATTAACCTCCAGTTAGCATGTCCCAACCTTCTGTGCCATATCCATTTCTTATCATTCACTGATAGTAGGCAAAACACCTTCTGATCAGCCAGTTCAGAAAAATTGATTTTATAGACATTGTCAACTCTCTTTCCTTTGAACACAATGGATTTGTCTTTCTTGTTGATTACTGTACAGTTGGGTTTTTCAAAAAGCACATCATAACCATTATCACAAAATTGACTAATGCTCAAAAGGTTATGTTCAAGACCATCTACCAACCATACATTATTAATTGAGGTAGAGGAATTACCAATAGTTCCTGTACCTATGATCTTGCCTGACTGGTTGCCTCCAAATTTCACATTTCCTCCCTCTTTCATTGTTAGGCTGAGGAACATGGACTTGTCTCCTGTCATGTGTCTTGAGCAACCGCTGTCTAGGTACCATGATCTTTGCTTTGGCACTGCTCTTAGACATACCTGCATCATTGACATTTTTAGATTTAGGTACCCATTGTTCTATGGGTCCTGGAAGGTTAGTACTTAGGGCTTTACTCTTCACTTCTTGTACCTTGTGCTGTGAGTTGGGTTGCTTCTGATTAACCATCACCTTAGGTTTTGGTACTTCAGAAGCAGTAACTGTCTTCTTCTGAAACTTAGACTTCAGAACCCCAGATTTTGGTTTCACCAAACTCTGAGGAATAGGTTCTGATCTTTTCAGGATCCTAACCCTTGAAGTCTTGGAATCAGATTTGATCATAGCCTTTGACTTAGAGTTCTTTGGCTTTGAAGTAATCTTAGCCTTAGGACTAGAAGCTTCAGGTTCTGATTGAACAACAGTTTCCAACTCAGCCCCTTCTGGTACAAAGAAGGTTTTCAGACCTTCCTTGATGCATTCACAACAGGATTTTAGATTAGTTTTCTCAAGTTTCACTTCTGGAAAACCAATTCCTCTGCCATTGTTCTTGTAAATGCTATAAATCACAGAAGCTACTCTGCTTCTGTCAATGCCAGATATAATAAAATCTTCAAGAGCAATTTCATGGTTACTTAAAGGTTTTTCATTACACTTTTCTTGTAGCTTCTGACATAAGAACCTGAGCTGATCTTCATATGTTTTACACATGAAGTCAAAGCCTCTAAGTCCTTGTTCAGAAGCTTTCAGATCCAATAGAGTTGATTTTTGCTGTTGTACCAAATCAGCATATTTTTCTTTTAAATCATTCAACTCATTGGTTCTTACTTCAAAATGTGTAAGAAGTTCTTTAAGTGACTCAACAAGTTCATCTCTGGGAATTTTGGAATATACCTCGTTTTCATCTTCTGAGTCTGAATCTGATCCAGCTTCTGAAGTTGCTGTTGCTACCAACCCAACAGCTACCTTTGCATCTTCATCAGCTTCCTCTTTATAAGATCCAGATTCACTACCCAAATCATCCCAGGTTGCCATTAAACTCTGCTTAATCTGCTTCTTGAATTTGCTTGGTTTGAATGTAGACCTCTTTGACTTGTCCTTTGACTTTTCTCTTTGAAGATCAGGGCATTCAGCAATGAAGTGTCCCGGCTTCTTACAGTTGAAGCATCCCTTCTGATCTTCTTTCTTTGAGCTTCTGGAGTTACCCCTTCTGGAGAGAAACTTTCTGTTCTTCTTGGCCAGATATTGAAGTCTGTTTGAGAGCATGGCCATTTCAGCAGCATCTGGTTCAGAATCTGAACTTGACTGTTCTTCCTCTTCAGATTCAACCACTTTGAGAGCTTTTGATGACTTGCCTTTGGATGGAAGAGCTATTGATTTACTCTTCTTAGTAGACTCATGTTCATTAAGACTTAACTCATGAACTTTGAGAGAACTAACAAGATCTTCGACACTTAAAGTGTTTAAATCTTTAGCTTCCTCAATGGCAGTCACTTTTGGTCTCCATCTGGCAGGTAAGCTTCTGAGTATCTTGCTTACATGATCAGAAGCAACATAGCTCTTCTTTAGAATCTGTAGCCCAGAAACTAAGGTTTGAAACCTTGAGTACATCTCCTCAATAGTTTCATCATCCTTCATCTTGAATAACTCATACTGATGTACAAGCAGGAGAGCCTTTGCTTCTTTGACCTTCTTGCTCCCTTCATAATTTGAACAGAGAGAAGCAAACATAGCTTTAGCAGTGGATTTGTCACTCATCTTCATGTATTCTGCTTTGGGTATGGCAGTGACAAGGGCTCCTCTGATAATATGATGCTTCTTGTAGAGTTTCCTCAGTTCAGGAGTATGTTTCTTTCTATCCACAACAGCTCCTTCTTCATCAAGGACTAAATCACCAACACCATCTCCCAGAATATCCCATAATTCTTCATCTAGGCTCATGATGTAACTGTAAAAGTTGGTCTTCCACCAAGATAACTCTTCAGCATCTCCATTGAACTTTGGAACTTTTCCAACACTGGATTTCTTACTATCACTATAATCATGTGAGACATTTTTATAGCTAGTATCACCAGGACCAGTAGGAGGAGGAATAGACATGTTTTTCTCAGATCTTTGACTGTTGCACGGTTAAGTGTTACACAACAGACCAAGGCTCTAGATACCAATTGAAGGTGAGAAAAACACAAGAAGGGGGGTTGAATTGTGTTTTGAAAAATTCTTCGTTTCTCCTAAAAACTGAACACACTGATCAGAAGCTAAGAGAGACAGCTTCTGAAGTGATGATCAGAATCTAAATGCAGCGGAATAAAACAGAGAGAGAGAAGAAGAACGACACAAGGCAATTATACTGGTTCCTTCCACAATCCGGAAGTAGTCCAGTCCCCCTTGCACTTCCAAGGAGATTTCACTAAGAGTAATATCTGATTACAATTGCTCAAACACACAAGCAAGAGACTTCCTTTGCTCAAGCACACAAGCTAGAGACTTCCTTTGCTCAAGAACACAATAAAGAGACTTCCTGCTCAAGCACAACTGCAAGAGACTTCCTAACTAAACAAAATTACACAGAAAATTGTTTAAGGTTGAACACTTGATATACAATCAGAGGTGCTCACAATACAAATCAGATACAGACTCAATGGACTTAAGAATTTCTAAGATATGACTTGAGACACAGAAATTCTAAGTGAATGCAGAACAATTTCAGCAGAGGTTTGGCACTTGTAAAAATGTTATGAGTCTTTCGTTCAGCGTTCTTGCATTACCAAATCTCTAGGTCTTCACTCCTTTATATAGAGGTGTGAAAGAGACGTTGTGAAATTGCCAGCACACCAAAGAGTCGTTGTTGAAGCTTGATCTTTCACCAATGATCTTTTGCCTGATTTGGTTGTTGTCCTATGAAGAACCAATTTGAAATCCATTCCTTATCCAAAGGAACATATATGCAGGCGAGACCGTATTCTGGAGCTGTTTTCTTGTCTTGTAGCGTGGACACAAAACAGAGTAGTGGAGAACGTGGTTGTACAATTCGTACAAAGTACAATGTCAACGCTTTCGTCCAAATTGCAAGCACATGCCTTCAAACACCTTTGAAATGACCGTTGCAATGTTCCACTGATTTTCTGCTGTGTTTTCGAAACCAATAGACAGCTTTTGCAATGTAGATTCTTCAATCTTTGAATGTTTTGCAAATCCAGTTGATCTTCAGCTTCTGGTGAAATGACTTCTGATGAGGCAGCTTCTGATGATGCAACTTCTGATGAAGCAGCTTCTGCAGCTTCTGATGGTGCAGCTTCTTCAGCTTCTGATGATGTGGCTTCTGGACCTCTTGTCTTCAGAAGCACTATTCTTCAGGAGCAGCTTTACTTCAGGAGCGCTATTTCTTCAGGAGCAGCTTGACTTCAGGAGCGCTTTTACTTTCAGGAGCGTATTGCCTTCAGAATCATCTAAGCTTCATTTTCTTTTGCTCTTTATTTGCTCATTCAGAACCAATCAATGATGTAACTTTTTTAACTGTGGTCCTGTACACTTGAACAAATATTAGCTAGTCCAATTTACAATTTTTAATACCTTGTTATCATCAAAACTTTTTAAGGTTCATTGTTAAACACATTTTGTTCCAACAAAGTTGGTCTGTTAACGGAGGTGACGTGTAACGTTAACCTTTTACAAGGCTTGCCACGTCAGATGCCACGCAAGCAGGGACCAAATTGATTGATTTACAGAAAATTTCCAAGGACCAAATTGATGGATTTTCAGAAAATTTCCAAGGACCAAATTGATGGATTTTCAGAAAATTGGCAACGGCTCTTTCTCCTTGTACTCAATAACGGCTCTTTCTCCACTTCCAAATTAACGACTCTTTCTTCCTCAGATACATAAATATGAAACCCTAATGTTATTATTTGTCACCTAGAGTTCAAAATCCTCCAAAATTCTTCCATGAATTGAGTAGGTGTTCTTCCCCAATTCAAAAACATAAAACCCTAATTTTGTTGATTCAATTCGAAATTAAAAAATCATTGGTCATTGTTAACTTCTTTTCTACCAGTAGAAGTTAGCTTCAAAACTGTCGCATTTTGTTAACTTCTTTTCTACCAGTAGAAGTTAGCTTCAAAACTGTCTGTTTTTATATCAGCATTTTGCCATCTTCTCAATGTCCCACAAGCAAAACAGATCAACATCCATTTTCTCCCAAACACAAAATTCACCACCGACGTATTGCATCCTCCGATACTGATCTCGCTCTAAACAACCACCGTGATGCAGGATTACTGTAATACAGTCTTCCATCCTACGAATTTGGCCAACATCACACTTCAATACCAACCTCAAAAAACCCTTTTTATAAAATGTTTAAATCAGGACGTGATTTCGTTCAATACTAATATAATGTTCTTCATTTTTAGTAACCAAACATTAAGACATTAAATTATTACGTTTCTACCAAAAAACCCTAAAATTACTAATTAAAAAACGCAATCAAACACACAACAGTCACAAACAAACATCAACGAAACATGATATGAAGTTAAAAGTCTCAAAAATAATGCCTAAAACTAAAACCGATATTCACAAAAAACGGACAAAAAAGGGAGAAATGAACAATGGAAAACGAAGTTCAATGGCGTTACCTTGACAATCCACGGAATCTGACTTCAAGACCGAATCTTTTCCAAGGTTGATCGCTGGTGATGATGATGATTTTGGAGAAGTGAAGAGGGTGACGGTTTAGGCGGGAAGGTGAAAGATTAGGGACTGGTTTGATGCTTATGAGTGAAAAAAATGTGAGGATGAAAGACAATGGTAATAGAGGGGTATAATTGGAAACACAGGAAAAATTACCCTCAAAAGTTAAATCTCGAATTTTCTCCATTTCCATCAATTTCGTCCCTGTACACGTGACTGCCTTGTTGACACGTGTAGAGGACAACACAGCATGCAAGGGGACATGTCATCACCACTAACGGTGCTTTTGGACGGAGGGACTGATTTGATGGACGTCTGCAAAATTCAGGGACTAAATAGATATTTCGATAAATTTAGGGACGAATTTGATGGATTGCTGATAATTCAAGGACGAATTTGAGGTATTACTCCTATTTTGATTGACTTATTTTCATTCTTGATAAATTCCGGATAATAATTGTCAAAGTGTATAGCATGGCTGTTAAACCATCATAGTGGAGTATTTGAAAAACTAAGAAAATCTTACAAAATTGTAGATGTCTTCAATTAAAATTAAGCTTTAATAAGGTATAATAATATTTAAAAATTCTTCCGATGCATCACTTGAGTTGTTTTTTCTTGTCCTTCTTATTATTCCACACTTGTATCCTATCTTTATCTTTAAGTAATCACTGAAAATGCCTTAGTCTTGCTTTCAAATTTTAATATCCACGCAAGACCTATATTAATAGGTTAATATCTCTTTTGGTCCCAACAATAAATATTGCTTTCATTTTTTATAAACAAATCAAGAAATAAGACGTGACATTAAATTTGAAAGTGAGAGTTTTTTAGAGGTATTAACCGGATCCACACAATATTGCACTTGCAGTGACCAAAGAAGTATTAACCCTATATTAATCATCTGTTTGTGGAAGATGTGTGCTATTGACAAAGGATTTTAAGGAAGAAAAAGACTACTCAAGAAGATTTGGCTGAAATTTCAAACTTATATTTGGGACTGCACTTAATAGTATTTGTTGTTTATATAAGTGATATGGCTCCTTCTCAGAATTTCAATTTTCAATATTTCTTTTAGATGTTTTGAGTGATTTTTACTATATTGATCTATCAAGATTCAATGATTCTATTGAATTTAACATTTTTTTTATTAATAAAAACCATTTGCGTCATCTTAGCCCACACTATGTAGAAGCTAACCTGCTTGACACAATTGCTTAGCATTAAGCATATTAGTGTACACCTTGATGTCCGTTCTTTTTAACTCGATGTTCGGTATAAAGACCGACTAATTTAAGTGGATCCAAATTCACCGTCCACTTAACGCCTATTTTTCTTGTAGTGTGGACTTTTGGCTGCGCTTAATCACACTTTTGTTATAGCGAATCTATAACGAACGAGTCCATAATATGTGGTTTTTTATCGGATATTTTAATGAGTGTAAGGTAGATGACAGATTATATTAAAAAAAATAACTTTTGTAATTGTAAAGAATATCTATATTAATTACATTTCTAAAATTACGTACATTTCTAAAGGGTACATTTTTTAAATTTAAACAATAGAAACTAGATGCATATATGTATGTGTTGATGAGGTTTCCCATGTGTGTGTGTGCGTGTATAATAAATAATTATTTATTCCTTCAAAAAACAAATTATTCATTATTTTTTATAGGTAAAGCATAAATATTCATGAGAAGATTTAATCTTTGATGATACAGTCCAACGACAGAATGCAAGCGAGGCTCTTCCCCCTGCGGGACCGTGACTTTTGTTCATAACTTTTTTTTTGAAGAAAACTTTTGTTCATAACTTAATGTAGTATATATCTACTAAATTAAGAACATACAAACTTTTGAATAATGAGAACAAGTTTTTGGTAATGTATATATTTAATACTAAATTATTTTAAAAATAGTCATTTAAGATTTCTTAACCAATTTAAGTTATTTAACTTAAAATAACGAGTAGTATACTATATCTATTTTATAGCAAACTTGTAACACATGATTATACAGCTTATATAATAATTAAAATCCCATGGGAAAACTTCAAGAGGAAAATTTCATTTTGACAAGTTAAAATGACTGAAAACTTGAACTTGGACCAAGACATTTTCCAGCTATAACAACTAGTGGTTTGGAGGGTAACTAGGTAATTCATCTTATTCTCAATAATTATTTATTTTTTAGTTACTTTTAATTGATATTGATATTGATCTATGGGCTATATAAATAGAAGTAGAGTTGTGAAGACATTTGAATATTGCAAACTAGCTAATTAAAGAGAGGTAGAAGAGATGGAGAAAATAAGAATAGTATTTATGGCTTTGGTTATGGCTTTTACCATCATAACTAGTGGAGAAGGCCAATTAGTAGAGAATTTCTACGTTTCAAGTTGCCCTAACGTTGAACTTTTGGTGGCTCAAGCAGTGACAAACAAGTTTACACAAACTATCACCACTGGACAAGCTACTCTTCGTCTATTTTTGCATGATTGCTTTGTTGAGGTATACTCACATACATACTTAATTTTCACAGTTCATATATACTCAAGTTCCTCATTTAGTATATATTTTCAAAGTTTTTTTTTTATAAAGAAAAAATTATATAAGCTTCTTCATATATATGTATGTATGGTTCAATTTCTTGATTCCTCATAGTTATTGAATTGTTTCCATCCTCGATGATCAATGATCATATAATTGAAATTAATGAACTTTTAAGTGAAAGGTGTAGAAAATCATGCAATTCTTCCTATATGTATGTGTGGTTCAATTTCTACTACGTTTATTTTTAAATTTTTGTTTAAGGTGTACGAGTAGTTTTTTGTCATAACGTCATATGTGCATTGAAACTTTTATAAGATCTTTAGGACTTTTATGGCCGGTGGAGGCTTACTCTTCTTTTTCCTAGGTCTTAATCGTAAATACGTCATCCACTAAAAATTTGCATTAACGATGTATGGAAAATTGGAATGGTATGCGTGACTTATCTTTTAGAATGTTAAAAGTTCCATATCATATAACAGATGATCTAAATAAGTGTTTATAAATAATGACATCTTATCTTACCGTTCAGTTGGAACTAACATGATTTCATAAAACTGGTTTGTGGGTGGAAATTGAAGTTATAAACACTTGAATCATCTTTTATTCAATACTCCTTACGGTCAGTATTATAAGCAAATTTCTACTTTTTAGATTCATTCAATAAATGATGTATGTGGCCTACAATATAGACCACATACATCATTTATTGAATGAACCTAAAAAGTCAAAATTTACTTATAATAGTGACCGGTGGGAGTATGAAACTCTTTAACATAGAATAAACCTTACGATGCTCCAGCGATTCAATTTAGTTTCAAACTGAAAATAATACTCCAATTCATCTTTAACTTGTTAAGATAATGGACAAATTAACCACTACTAATTTTTTTATAGTTGTACAAAAGAGATTAGTTTGTCTTCATATTATTTTTAGTCAAAGATTGAATTAGAGCTGCTAGGAAATTGTGAGAGATTGAATCTTTTGATTTTTAGAAGCTGAAAATGATAGAAATATGCTAGTATGAAATAGTCACCACACACAAGTAGTGGACGCAATAAACAATAATATCCCACGTCATAAGAATTTGCTTGCTAGCTAGAACTAGAAGACATTGACTAAGAACACAAAATTAATACAACTTGGATTTGATTTTTCATTTCAATAAAACTCAATTGCTGCCAAAATTGATTTGGTTTTGTTTGTTTGTTTTTATCCCAAAATATTAATATATAATTGTGATTCTCTTAGCCACTAAATCCCTTGGTTTAGGACTCCCCACAAATTACTTGGCTACAGTATTGATAGACCTGATTTTGTGCAAAAAAATATTTAATTTTCAATGCTGGAGCTATACTACAAGAATAACTCTATTTCACTCAACTGTTGGTATACTGCACTCCTGTGAACTAATAATTGGATAATTATTGTAAAAAACACAAATAAGCCAAAAGGGAAATTTATACACTATGTTTACATTTAACTTGTCCATTATTTATTTATTTATTTATTTATTTATTTAATTACACTGTTTATTTTTTGAAAAAAAATGTATTTTGAATTTGGAATATAGTTTTTATTTATTTATAACCTTAAGAAAAATTAGGCCTCGAGTATTGGCTTTCTTAGAAATTGTGATTGACCTTAACACAACCCCATAAAATTGACTTGTGAGGTGATGATTGTCCTGAATAATAAACACGTCTAGATTATCTTTTGTCCAATGTGAGACTCTTTAATAGATTTTTTCCCACGTTCGGATGAGTAAATCAGAACAAAACGGTGTTTTTTTATGTATAGTTGAAATCTGAATGGGAATGGATTTCAAGAATTATGGGAGGTGGGAAAAGAAATTCCCTTAATTCATTAAACTCTTTATTTCAAATTGGTTTAATCCAATTAATTTAAAAATGATTTGGTTTGTATTAAAGAACAATTTTGATGTGTAGGGATGTGATGCTTCAGTTATGATTGCTTCACCAAATGGAGATGCAGAAAAAGATGCAAAGGAAAATCTTTCCCTACCAGGAGATGGATTTGACACTGTGATTAAAGCAAAGCAAGCAGTGGAAGCTGTTTGCCCAGGAGTTGTTTCATGTGCAGACATTTTGGCAATTGCCACTAGAGACGTTATAGGCTTGGTAAGCATTATTATTTTAGTGCCTCAGAGACACGAGATAACATTACCCTTATTTTATAACAAAATTACAAACCCTAAAATTAAGTAAAAATCAATGCATTTCATTAACCCACAAGAGTTTATTTTTTATTTTTTTTTAAGAAGCCCACAAGAGTTTATTTTGATAAAGTATATCCAAATATGTCACATTTTAATAAGATTTAGAAACTTATAGTGACATCATGACTTGTATAAAAAAAAAAGGTTGTTTCAATAAAGAAAACTCGGTGACTAATTACATTGTCAAACTCATTTTTTTAGGTTAAATTGTCAAACTCATCAAAAGAAATAATACATTAAATTGATTCCTAAAAAAAAATACATTTTAATTGTTTGCGTGTATTTATAAATATCATACTACCAATTTTTTTAATTCTGAGAAAGTTAGATGCATCTTTGTAAATTTCTTGTTGTTATTTTCAAACTATGTTTGGTTTGTTAATTTTCCTGGTGTTATTTGCACCCCCACATTTGTGGACTTGGGTGGCTTTTAATACATAGTCTTTCATTAAAAAAAAAAAACAATTTCCTTTCTTGTTCATCTAAGATTATACCTTCAATTATTCTTGAATACCAAAAAAAAGGAAAATACTATAAAATTTAATTCATAAGAATAACATAATTATTACAAAATAAAATCCAAACTAATTAAAGAGTATTTTTTAATCATATCATTAATAGAAGATGTAAGTAGTAAAATTGACTTTTTTTTATGGGTGTTGGCTTGAAACCTTGAAGTATGATCCTTCTCAAAGTTTCAAATTTGATTATGTTCGATGTCAATTTGAAGGGCTAGTTTTGCTTCTTATTTTTTTTTTTGGACTATTTTAAACCATTTCTGTTTAAATTTTGTTCTTCTTATAATCAACATCAAATTGATGTATATTATTATGTTCAACTATGTATCACAGCTTGGAGGTCCATCATTCAGCGTTGAACTTGGACGTAGAGACGGACTCAATTCCAAAGCATCAAATGTAGAAGCAAACCTTCCAAAACCAACTTTCAATCTGAATCAACTAAACACTATTTTCTCCAAACACGGCCTAAGCCAAAAAGACATGATTGCACTCTCAGGAGCACACACCGTAGGATTCTCACATTGTGACCAATTCACAAACCGTTTATACTCATCACGAGTGGACCCCACTTTGGACCCAACCTATGCTCAACAATTAATGTCAGGGTGCCCTAGAAATGTTGACCCAAACATTGTGCTTGCCCTTGATACTCAAACTGAACATACTTTTGATAATTTGTATTACAAAAATTTGGTTAATGGAAAAGGGTTGTTAAGTTCAGATCAAGTTTTATTCACTGATGGTGCTTCAAGATCTACGGTTGTTGAATTTGCTAATGATGGTAGTAAATTCTTTGATGCATTTGTTGTGGCTATTAAGAAGCTTGGAAGAGTTGGGGTAAAAACTGGTAAAGAGGGAGAGATTAGGAGAGATTGTAGTAAATTTAATTAGTGTTATGAATGAGTGATGGTGGGAAAATAATACAATTAGTTTGTATATGATTATTGAGTGATGGTGATCTAAATGTATTATATTATTAGCAATAATAATATTACATCAAAGGTTTGGATAAATTTCTTTTACTTGGTTGCTTGTGTTCATTAAACTAATTCAATTATGGAGTAATGATGTATGCTTTCACGTTTTAACTTGTTTATATAAATAATGGCTTGTATATAATCTTAATAAACTTGCATATATTTAATATATGAATGGGAACAAATTTTGCGATAAATAATTAACTCTGATGAATCACATCAATACATCTCAATTTCAATATAAATTATCAATACTATATAAATTTGTAAGCTTTTATTTAAGTTCGTACTAATAGATACTATTCAATTTCAACGTTTAGTGTTAACATGTGAGTTTGTCATGCTTCTATATCGATGATTTGCGGTTTTGACAAGAGCACTGGAAATATCAATAAATGAATATCGTTTTGTTGAGAAATGATGGAGCAAGTGTGTTCTTCACATATAAACCGTCTTCCTTCCACGATTCAATTGTTGGTTGCAAGTGCATTATTCACATATAGGACATGCGTTATGTTCCTCAACACTATATCTGCTCAAATTCCTATATGCAAGAAAGTCATGGGTATAAAATGACATTGTACACATCTTGAAATAATCATTGAGAATAGGCATCAAACACATCAAGACCTTCCTCACAAAGCATTTTCAAGTTTTTGGTCGATAGACTGGAATAAACATATGTCATTTCTCGATTTTCTTGGATCCGAAATCATTATGGATAACTCAATGTATTTGCGCTTCATGCAAATTCAAGGAGGTAGATTGTAGACAACTAGGTGAGTGGCCCATGAACTATGATTACTTCTTAAGTTTTCATACCAATTCATTCCATCTACAGCAAGTCCAAGCCTAAGGTAACGATTTTTGGCTAATTTCGAATACAAATCATCAATTTTCTTCCATTACAAAGAATCAGCTGGATGGCGAAGATGCACATCACATTTCCTCACATATGCATGCCATCTAATATTCTTTGCATCATTTTTTTTTTGAAATCAGCAAAATTTATTAGGAAGTGAGTATGTGCATGACGCACAACAACTCAGGAACAGGGAAATACAACAGTCTCCGACATACTGGAAAACCAAACCACCAAAACCCATAAAACTCCCTACAGACAGAACCGAAACCCATGACAGAAAAAACAGACAACCTGCTACAGGGAAACAAAAACAAAAACTGAGGCTGCTATGCATACTGGCAGCGAAACGAAAGCCTGCGCAGACACCGTATACAGCAGCCTCAACCTCCCTTAGCAACCGAAGTTCAACCTCTAGCGCATAAAACGTTCCTTTGGGTTCAAAATCCACTCGTAGAACATGCATGTCGGCGAATTGGACCGACCTAACCACCATCTCCAAGCCAAAACCTTAATATCCTCGACTAGAGCGTCCACCTCCCCAATTTTTTCATTGAAAATCATGTCGTTCCTTGCTCGCCAAATATTCCACACTACCGAATGCCAAATTGTCCGGAAACCCTTACGCACCTTTTTATTAGTCGAGGCTCCATCCCAGTTCTCCCATAGAATGAATAAATTTGGAGGAGTCAAAATATTCAAACCTAACCATCTCATAACCCTGTCCCACACCTTCATAGCATCATTTACATTAGTGAACACTCATTTAAGCCTTGAAATTATTGAAAGATACTATAATACCCTCACATCAGGATGGTTTGTATTTTGATCACAATTAAAATCACGGTCCTTCACTTTGTAGCATGATAGCCCACACCTGAGGCACTTCTTCAGCTCTTCAAGATCCTTTGAATACAATATACAATCTTTAGGGGAAGCATGTATTCTCTTATACACTATACACTCATGATACACAATATCTTACTTGCCTCATTGTTACGACTGGGAAATGTTGTTACCTTCTAGGAACATTTATTTTAATAGTTCAAGCAATTTAGTGAAACTTTTATTTGAACATAGGTAAGAGGGAATGTTGTAAAAACCGTGTGAATTTAGTGCACCTTGGATACAAAGTCTCTTTGTCACTAAACAAATCATCATATACATGTGCTAGTTGAAAAGACTATTGGACGATATCACAAATCATGTCCTCTATCCGATCGTCGATATCTACATTGATTTCATTTCTTTTCGTCACATTTAGCATGGTTACAGACTCGACATGCCATATCCATTTGGTATAATTTTGGAAAATCTCATGACAAATAAGATGATCTATTATTACCTTAAAATGTAGCGGGCCTCCATTGAAACATTGAACACAAGGTCAATAAAACCTTCCATTATTATCAGTAATTTTTTCAGGCAACCAGTTAGAATTCAACCAACTACGATCTATTTCTACTTGTGAAAAAAATATACATCAACAAAGATTAAGTTAAGGTGTTTACTCTGTCTAAAAGTAGTTAAAAAAGAAGTCCATATACACATCATCATTAAAATTATGCAACCATATGCACACCAACCATATACTCTCAAAGAAGAAGTCCATATACACGACAACCATATATTCTAAAAATTAGAATTTAAAGACCAAAATAGTACAAAGACTCATTCTAATATTGTTATTTGTTACAACGAGTCTCTGTTATTGAAAAATTATATGTGATTGATGTATCTTACATCTTCCTATATCCAAAAACGCGACATCTATCTCACAAAGAAGTTACATGGAGAGGGCAATTTCAGTATTATTGTAAAATTTTAAGTAAATTTGGCTGTAACTAGAATTATATGGATGAGACTAGAAGTAGTGTTTTAAAATTGAAGAGGCGACTAGAAGGAACATATGCTGCTGCAATTTTATCATCCTCAAATGAATGTGCTATTGAAATCCAGTTCTGGCATCAACATATGGCATTTCAAGACCTCAATAAATTCATAAGCTTTCTAAGTTCTGAGCCTGACCATTTCTCTCGTAGTCGTACACTTACTCTAAGCATAATTATATATATTATTATCAACTTCATAATTCATACATCACAGTTTTCAGCTTCTAAAACATACAGAGAGTTGGCATCACAGTTTTCAGCTTCTAAAACATCACAGTTTAAATTGTACAGACTACCAAGCCAGAAAATTGGAAATTCAATATGGACAGACAAAGAAGAGCAATGAGCAGTTGAAGCATTATGTTCATTTGTTGAACTCTACTCTCACGGTTACTCAAAGGACCATTTGCTGCATACTAGGGAACAACCAGAAGGAGGATGGAATAGAGATACCACAAGTCCTTTTTCTGCCATTCAAGAACCAACCGAATAATGTAGCCAAAGGGGCGTTGAAACATGTTCCATTTGATCGAGCTGGTCATGTTGCATTTAATCGAGCTGGTCATATACCAAGTTCAATTACGAATTTCATTGGAAAGAAGAATACAATCTGGAAAATTGGGACTAGAATATTCAATGTATTGTAGTAGGGAGGGAATGTGGTGGTTTTATTTGGTGGCTATTTTCTGGCTCATTTTGTACTATGATTTTTTTTTTTTTACGCATAATTTTACAACTATGACGATTGATTTTACCCTAAGGGTGTGTTTGTTTCAAGGTTTGTAATATGATTCACAGGGATGAGAGATTGGATATGCAATATTCCCGTGGTTCGAATCTCGGACACCACAAAGAAAAAAGATGCAGCAAAATAAATAAGAACAAACATTTACCACTGCATTCAATAAATAGGCAACCATATTCCCTAGAAAAGTCTATTCCCTCTTTCTTTGTCACAACTCTATCACCCTCCTGAAAATACAAGCACAAACATATATAACCAACACATAACCCAAGAAAAAAAACTAACAGCAATAAGCTCTGATATAATGCAGAAGTCAGACCTAGAAACAAATGTGATAACAGTGCAGCTGACTAGACTCATTCAACAATAGAAGTTAGAATTGTAAAACTGAGAGTCCAAAATGGAGTGCATGCAATTCATGATTTGTATATACTTAAATTAAATACCACATGAAAGGATGCAAACAAACCTTCTTCATTGTCTTATTTTAATTAGTGTTTAATACGCTTTCCTCTAATGATAATCGATTTTTTTTCGTAAAATTTTTCATTTCCGGAGGGATAAGCAATCATGCTAGAAGAACCAGAAGCAAAAGCACAAAACAAAAGAAAGAAAAGACAAGTACATAAGATCAAACGAGCTCTCCAACCTCTACATATGCAAAAGAAACTCCTAAAGAAACACGCTGATAACCAAATGCAAACAGATAGACGGGAAGAAACTTCTAATAAAAACTAGTGTTATACTTCATCCAAAATCACCTTAAATAAGCAGAAGTGTCAAAAACTGTCTCACCCTCCTTCTGCAGTACTCTCTACAATGAAAATACATAAATTGTCTGAACAAACCGCTATTTTCCACGAACTGCGATTTACTTAGAAGGATTTTAAACTATTGACCTAACCAAAATTTGCTGACGATTGAATTCCAAGTTCTCTATAAGGAATAAAACTTTAAAGCGCTGGAATGACATAGATTTTGAACAACTCGAGAATGGAAATATATGGGGAACATAGATTATTTAGTCAAGCCAAAAAATACATGCATAAATTTTTGCACTCAAACAT
Source organism: Medicago sativa (assembly GCF_051527215.1). Classification (NCBI taxonomy): domain Eukaryota; kingdom Viridiplantae; phylum Streptophyta; class Magnoliopsida; order Fabales; family Fabaceae; genus Medicago; species Medicago sativa. The sequence goes on along the minus strand of NC_140755.1, from coordinate 28,632,696 downwards.
ATTCACTGACATGATTTAAATACAAGGCAGTATTATTAACTTCATAATTCATATACATCATAGTTTTGAAGCACAAACTAGTATTTTAAAACGAAGCACTTGACAGAAAACAAAACATAATTTATCAAATTGCATGTGGAAGCCTATAAAGCAAATAGCATGATAGATAAAAAAGAGATTCATTGAACAAAATTTTGGAACTACATACCGAAGAAAAGAGATACCTACAATGTTGGAGGCGTCCGCAAGATAGATGAAGAGGAGGAGACGTGATGTAAAACCTCTTTTTATTTAATAAAATTAAATAAATTTTAGAAATTTTTTGACATATATAGGTTCATGATTTGAATACGTTCAATGAGTAAATTGAAGGTTCAACATAAGTGTTCTCAAACATGTTCAATTTAATCGAGCTCGTTATATACTAAGTTCAATTAAGAATTTCATTGGAAAGAATAATGCAGTCTGGAAAATTGGGACTAGAATATTCAAATATTCAAATGATGAACCTATATGTCAAAAAATTTCTAAAATTTATTTAATTGAAGGTGCATGAAGAAGAGTATGTTGAAATTTCTAAAATTTATTTAATTGAGACCTCTTTTTATTTCAGAAAAGAGATACCTACAATTGTTTCATCCATGTACATGTTATGTTGTTTGTAATTATTAATAATACGTTCAATTTCATGTAATTGTTCCATAACAGATATGTTATCTACCATTTTATAATTATTGAATTGGGTAACTAGGAATTTCTTACTTGTGGCGTCCTCTTGCATGTATCTTGTCTCTAGTTTGTCCCATAATTCTTTTGCAGAAGTGCTACTTTGGTAGATATCAAACAAGGAATCTGACATACCGTTGAGGATGTGGCCCATGCAAATATAGTCATCGTTCTCCCACTTTTGTCTCTTTCTTGTTTCTGCAACTGTTTCTGCTTCATTCTCTAATGGTCTTTCTGTATTCAGAACATACACTACTTTCAAAGTTGTTAGAAGAAACTTCATCTTTTTCTGCCAACGCGTAAAGTTTCCTCCATCGAATTTCTCCAATTTCACGAAATCAGAGGTCATTTCTTTGAGTGATGCAGCCATTGATAAATAAAACGAATTAACTCTAAAGATTGTTAGAACTTTTGTTGGGAAAATACTGCTACACTTTGTACAAAGAAGATGTTGATGAAAATTGCACTCGGAGAAATTCAAAGCTGCGTGTGAATTGTGATCACACTAACCTTTAGTGTCAATTCGCCCCCACCAACTTTTAGACATTGGATGCAAATGGGATGTACAGCGAATTCTATTCAGGATACTTTGAATACCTTGATGTGGTTTGCATAAACACAACAAGCATATCTTTTGATAATAGTTTACAAAAATGTGTTTCCAACACTTCAATCATGCATTAAAGAAATGAAGGATGATTTAGAGTGATGTAAATGGAGGAGAAAAGGCTTATAATTGTTGCAGAATTTGTATGTATCTTCTGTTCCCCAAGTTCCTCTATTTATATTAGAAAAGATGTCACTTGGTGAAGAGACACAAAATTCAAAAACTTATGTATTGATAATTCTGAACGGTCACATAATGAAACCGCTATCATAACTGTTACAACAGTCAGCATGTATTATTAATAACCATATGAAGAAACAGTTATTAATTAAATACAAAATAAGTATTTAATCAATACATAGATACAATCTTCCAAATTAATATTTTGAAAATATCTCTTACAAAGTTTTTTCCACCCATGAATGGCCTAAGGACTTGTGGTATCTCTACTCCATCCTTCTTCTGGTTGTTCTCTAGTATGCAGCAAATGGTCCTTTGAGGTGAGAGTAGAGGTCAACAAATGAACATATTGCTTCAACTGTCGATTGCTCTTCTTCGTCTGTCCATATCGAATTTTCAATTTTCTGGATTGGTAGTCTGTACAATTTGAACAAGACACCAACTCCCCGTATGTTTTAGAAGCTGGAAACCATGCTTCTAGATCATACTTCTTAGCTGCAGCAGCAGTCAAGGCTCCAGAAACGATAGGAACAATTCGATAGGGAATGTTCAGCGCTTTGTAGAAGTCCTCGGAGTTTTTAAGCATTTCCTCATGCATTTCCCATGAATCATTATCATTTGGGGTAGTAATACAAAACTGCTCCACCTTTTTGAATTGGTGAACTCGGAATATTCTTAGAGTGTCCCTACCATGAGATCCAGCTTCTTTACGAAAGCAAGATGAAAATCCAGCATACCTTATGGGTAGCCGGGTAGGGTGGATCCATTCGTCTGAATGATATGCACATAGAGCTTGTTCTGATGTTGGAATCAGATATTTATCATCATCTACTTTGTAAAGCTCTTCATCAAATTGGTCTAGTTGAGAACACTTCGGCATTATATCTTTCTTGATGAAGAATGGAGTTTGTATTTCAGTATATCCCCTTTTCGACAAAAAATCAAGCCCAAAGTGTATCAGAGCATCGTTAAGACGAACACCAGCTCCTTTGAGATAGTAACCTCTACTTCCAGCAACATCAGCTCCTTTCTTCAAATCAGCTATCTCAAGCAAGTCAACTAGATCCACATGATTCTTGAGATTAGGTTCAGCTCTTTTCTCACCCCATGTTTGGACGACAAGATTGTTCGTTTAAAACATAAAATATCCCATGAATATTTCAATACAAACATAACATTAACAAAGAAAAAATAAATAGAAATATAAATAAAACAAACCTCGTCATTGCTAATGGGAACAGAATCATGAACAAGGTTTCCAATGGTTTCCAATTTAGAATTCAAGAGGTTGAGGTTTTCCTGAGCCTCAACCTCTTTTTCAGCTATCTTTTTCTTAATCTCTTTAGATTTAGAAAACAAACTCGGTTGCATCTTCACCACCTCGCTTGAGTTTGGAAACTTCCACGTTGATTTTGTTGAATTCTTTACCAAGATTCTCAAACTCAAATTGATGTTTTCGCCATTCTTTGTCGAGATTGATAACTTCATCAACTACTTCGACACTGGCTCCACGACGACGTCGAGATTCACGAATTATTTCAGGGTTGTAACCGGGGCCGGCCTAAAGGTCAAGCAACCCAAGCAAGGGCGTTAGGCCTCTAAATTTTGGGTGAAAAAGGCCTCTAAAAAATCAATTTGGTTTATCAAAAAAAAAAAAAATTAATTTGGTTATAAATATATTATATGGCAGATGAATTAGAAACATTTGCATAATTTAACTTAATACCAAGAAGGCCTCGATTACTTGGTCATGAATTTAAATTTTAGTCTTCACAAATTGATTTTATATAAATATTTCTGTTAAAAAAATATTTTTAAAGGCCACATTAAAATGTTTGCTTTAGGCCTCTCAAACTGTTAGGCCGGCCCTGGTTGTAACCCTTTTCTACTCGGAAGAGATTGATGTCTAACAAGTTTTTAGGGTTGCGCCGCTGCAGTCTAGAGAAGAGCAAAACGAGTCAATAAAACAATAAGTATTTTACAGAATAATTCCACGGGAGTAATTTTTTATTTTTTTTAACAAAGATGTGGTTTTTTTTTTTGGTACAAGAGAGGGCCGAAGCCCAAAAGAGAAAACTAAACAATTAAAAGAACATTTCTAGGCATACAAGCTCCAGAAATGTCATCAAAGATCAGACTATTGAGCTCACTAGGAGGAGTCTCCAAAAGAATAAAATTCCAAGAATTCATGGTAAGGCTGAAGTTGGCAAGCCAATCAGCTGTTGCCTTCTCTCAAAGTGTTGAATCTGCCAATTACGATTCAAAATATTTTGAATACGCCGAATAATTTATCTTGCAATTATTTGTTACCATGTCAATAAGCAACTTTGAATCACTTTCAAAGCAAAAATGAGAAATACCATCCCTCCAACGCAAAGATGTGGTTTTATTTCAAAATAGAAAATATTCCAATGAGAGACTTTATAAATTGATCGCATTTATATCAGAATCAAACTATGAATTAGAAAAAGATTCTATAAAACCGTTCAGATTTATTTATAATACGAATCAAAACAAATATATCACTTTAACTGCACTCCTTGATTTTTGCTTCCTCAACTATCTCTCACTTCCACGTTTCATTCTTTTCTCATTTCATTCAACTCTTTTCATTTCACATAAAATAGGTCAGGTCATTCCTCACCTTCTTCAGTTGAAGTTTTCTTCATGGTAACAATCTTCTTCTTCTATTTCTCTATTCTATTTCTAATTATATAATATTTATGATAAATATGATGAATAGTGCCAATACTCATAGAATTGGTGTTTTGTTATGTCATGCTAAATAATTCCAATTCTCTATTCTATTCTGATCTGAATTGTCATGCATGCATGCATTTACTTTTTCTAATACTTTGTTATTTCCTTTGTAAAACTAGTATCTTTATATCAATTTTGACGATGGGTTTCTTTTTCCCACAAATTTTAGCAATATCGTGATTCTCAAATGTTATAATCATTGTTGCAGTAATTGTTGAGTCGTAAGTTTTAATATTGTGGAGAATTGTAGTTTAATGTGTCCTAAATCGAAGTTGAATTAGGATTATTGGGGCATATAAAAAACCCTAATGTTGTGACATGCATAAATTGTGAAACTTGCTTTAAAACTCTATTTGATTTTGTTCTTTGAAAATCATACCAAGTTTCATCAATTAGATTTTACTAAGGTTTTAATAGTTGTCACGGCTATGGTGGTGGCCTTGTGACATGCATAAATTGATGATGGGTTTCTTTTTCCCCACAAATTTTAGCAACGTCGTGATTCTCAAAGGTTATGATCATTGTTGCACTAATCGAGTCATAAGTTTAATATTGTGGAGAATTATAGCATAATGAGTCCTAAATCGAAGCTGAATTATTATTATCGAGACATAAAAAAACCCTAATGTCACGACCTAAATTGCGAAACTTATTTTTAGAACTCTACTTGATTTTGTTCTTTGAAAATCATACCAAGTTTCAAGAATTAGATTTTGTTAAGGTTTTAATAGTTGTCACAGCTACGGTGGTGGCCGCGTCATATAAATTATATAGAGAAGATTCAGTGTTAAACAACACGTAATTGAAATTTGACTATGATTGTAGAGACACCAAAAACCTTGACATCATGACATAAATTATGAAACATTTTAAAAAACTATGTTGATTGATTTTGTTATCTAAAAATCACAAGTGTCTAGAATTAGATTTCATTTTTACTTTTTGCACTCTAATTTGGTTTTCATTTTGATGTTATTCATCTAATCCTTATTTTGGTGCTAGATGCCAAGTGTTAAACCAAATCCATCAGACAAAGACTCAGAACTATTTGTTGAAAATGATCCAACCGGAAGATATGGAAGATACGACGAGTTACTTGGATCAGGTGCTTGCAAAAAAGTTTATAGAGCATTTGATCAAGAAGAAGGAATAGAAGTAGCTTGGAATCAAGTTAAGCTAAGGAATTTCAGCAAAGACCCTGCAATGATTGATCGGCTTTACTCTGAAGTGAGATTGCTTCGAAGCATGACTAACAAAAACATCATTGCACTTTACAATGTTTGGAGGGATGATGATCATAATACATTGAATTTCATCACTGAGGTTTGTACAAGTGGGAATTTGAGGGAATATAGGAAGAAACATAAGCATGTTTCTCTTCAAGCTTTGAAGAAGTGGTCTAAGCAGATTTTGAAAGGGTTGAATTATTTGCATGTGCATGATCCTTGTATCATTCATAGAGATCTCAATTGCAGTAATGTTTTTGTCAACGGAAATACTGGTCAGGTAAATTTTATTCAAACCTTTTTTATTTTGAAATTAGTTACGATCACTTTCATCTCATTCACCCGAGCTAGGAATGTTATGTTATTTGAATTCATTTCTATGGTTCATTATCTCATTTTGGAACCGTAACAGTCGAGTTAATTAACTGTTCTAAAGTGAACAATTCAGTTTAGAAGTAAATAATCTGAATTGTTGTTCGAAAACTCAACTGATTTGTATTTTGTTATGAATATGCATAGTTAGTTTATTCACAAGGGTTGAAATTATGTACTTTTCCTTTCAAATATAATTATTCAACTTAGAAGAGGCAAATGCAAAAACACATCATTGCTTTGCATTGTTTCGTTTCTTTTCGTTTTCCATTGTTTATGACAAGATACCATTAGTAATGTTCTTTTTTATTTTCATGAAAATTAGGTTAAGATCGGTGACTTAGGTTTGGCAACGATCGTGGGAAAGAATCATTCAGCACATTCAGTTTTAGGGACACCGGAATTTATGGCACCAGAGTTATACGAAGAGAATTACACTGAGATGGTTGACATATACTCATTTGGAATGTTAGTACTAGAGATGGTGACACTAGAGATTCCTTATAGCGAATGTGATAGTGTTGCGAAGATATACAAAAAGGTGTCTTCAGGTGTGAGACCTCAATCCTTGAACAAGATTAAAGATGTTGAAGTGAAGGCTTTCATTGAAAGGTGTCTTGCTCAACCAAGGGCTAGACCTTCTGCTGATGAATTGCTAAAAGATCCTTTTTTTGATGTGTTAGATTGTGATGAAAATGGTGATGTTGATGATGAATCGGTTATTTTATGATGATGAAAATTTACACCATTTTTAGATGGTAAATCAATTTAGGGTAGGATTTGATTACTATGATGAAAATGATATTGTCGATTACTAGTTTTTTTTGACTAAAATTTTAGCATATTTATATTGTCTACTGTGTTTAATTTGTTGTGTCTATATATATGACAATAGATCAATGAGACAAACCAGCCTCAGTTCTAAAGCAAAAATACGTGCTGCCAATACAATTAAAGAGAAGGAATTTTAAAACTGCAAATTAATTCAATATTGGACCAAAAGAACGTCAATTGCTGCAACTAATTATGCCTTGCCTAATTCTGCAATAGAGATAAAACTAATTGCCTCTGCAATAGAGAAGGAATAAGAATATGACCCCATTACATACTATATTCAATGCTTTCCTCATATTTAAAAAATAAAATAAAAATTAATGCATGAATCATCCCATCAATGATGTCTCAATTAGTGGAAGACGAAAGACCCTCGTATGGTGGTCATTTTAGTTTTTCTTATGATCATCCTATCAATGGTCTCAACAAGTGATATACATTGTGGCCCTCATCCGAGTCTTGCACAATACCTTAAAATTATAACAGAACTTTATGATAGATAGGATAACTCATCAACAACTTCAAGCAGACCTTGTGGAAAAATCTCAACCTCTCCTTTTCTCCCACCAAAGTCTAACAAGATACTAAGAAAATTATATAACTTTAAAGGTAAAAGTAAAACAGACTCCCACCCCCACCATTTAAATACATGTTACCAGACCTGACCTAAAAACGGGACATCTAATAAAATGATGACAAGCCGACTTTACAGATCATAGAAAACACCTCAAGGGCAATTATAATTCTCTTACAAAAGAGATTATGGCGAGTTAGAATCATATCCTAAAGCGGTTGGCAAGAGAAAATTTCACCTTGAGATCAGGGAATCAAGAAACACTTTTGAAAGAAGCTGCACAATTTGTCTTGACCTCTCATCCACCTTACTAGCTCTCTCATGAAGGAACTTATAGGTAGACCTCACCAAATAAATACTAGATAAATCATTGCTCTATAACCAAAAATAAACACCTTAAGAGAAGGCCGAACTCTCTAAAGCCGAAGCAGCTCTCCCAAAAACACAAGCTCTCACACTAAAAGATCTCTCCTCCAATTAAGTTCATCTCACACCCACCCAAATCCTAAACAAACATAACTCTCATGACCATAGTAGCCATGTCTTCCTCCCAAGCAAACATAACTCATAAAAATAAGCATTTGAACCCGAATGTCATTGTCCTGATGACCCATGTTACCAACAATTAATCCATGCTGATTTAAGACTTGAAAAAGTCTTTGGAATTGGATGATGTAGTATTTTTCTATCAATCAAAAGTAAGTATTGTATGTATCGTCTCCTCAGGGACTAGTGCGATATCACGGACCGTTCGACACCAATTATCATCTTAAGTTAAAAGAGTATATTGTTTGTTTTTTTAGAACCAAGTTAACTACGTTGCGAAAATAAAGTTGAGATTAATAAGACGTGAAACTTGTTAGGATTAGAGTTCCTTGATCAAGCATCACATATAACCTAAAGATCATACATGGATTCTAGCTTTTCTTTGATATTATCACGCATCCCTCGTCAATATCATTCGTGTCCAAATAATATTGTGACTTCAATTGTATCGTTTAATCGTCGATGTCTCAAATTATTAAACGATTCAAGAGTCGTTCTTATCGTTTAATCAACGATTTCTCAATCTATAAATGATAAGAAAGCATTAAGTTTGGATACAAAAAGTGATTATCTAAACATCAATTCCATGTCTAGAATTTATGTTTGGATAGAGGATTATTCTAAACCTAGATTCAAAAGTATTTTTCAATCACCATTAAATCAAACATAAACAATAAAGTGCAAGAATAATCTCAATATCAAATCAAATGTTAGAACCATATATTTAAAGATCAAAAGATTACATGTTTAGCTAAGATCAAGTACCTCTAATCCCAACAATGGAGATTTAGCTACTCATTGTCATGGAACCTTTGCAAGAATGAATTGAAATGGAAAGATTCATCACAATTTTGTGATTTCTCAACAAATGAGGAAGAATCCACCTTCTGTCACTCTCACTCTATGAAGAACAAGCCCTATCTCTCTCTCTCTCTCTCTAAAGCTATTGCAAAATATTCTATGAGATTCTAAGATGTCTTAAAAGAATGGATCAAGTGGGCTTTTATAGATTTTCTGATCTGCATCAACTCGCCTCACGAGTAACTTCATTCGCCATGGCGAGTTGAGGTTCCTTCACCAGTGGGTTTGTGCCACATCATCTCTGGGGAGTTTAAGCCGCCCTAACTCGCCTTCCATTCGCCATTGCGAGTTGAGGGCATGTAAAAACTGGTGCTCTCTGGAAGTTGCTGGCCTTTTGGACTCGCCTTCCAGTCGCCATTGCGAGTGCACTCGCCTCCTGCTCGCCTTTGTGTGTTGAGTGCGAGTAGTTTCTGGTATTTTCTGTCTATTGCTCGCCTCTGACTCGCCTTTGGTCATCTTTTACTCGCCATGGCGAGTTCACTTTTGCACTTCTTCTTTGTTTTTCTTCTTTGCTTAGTGTCTTGAGTTTAATTCCTGCATAAATGGGTGAAGTAAGATAGATAAAGCGTAAAAGGGCAATAATCACTTATCTCTCGGCTTTTCCATAAATAACTTGTAGAACAAGTAACAAAAGTGCCTTACTTATTCATTTAAAATACAACTTTGTGGCACTTATCATTGGACAATCATAGAAATTATCCCACCCAACTATCATTCCAAAAGGAGGTAGATAGACAATTGTAAGATCATCCCTAATGGTGAGGTCTTCACCATTTAAAACTCGGTACCTAATAGGTACCCCCATTGGGGAAATTTTTTTTGGGAGTCTCTTTAAGACTCGCATTCTTAAGTGGACCTCACACCACTTATTATTAAAATAACCATTGTTGAGTTGTTTTTGTTGAAATGTAAATGATAAAGAGTTATTGGTTGACCCATTTAGACATTTTGTTCCAGGGTCTCCATTGGAGTGATTGAGTACTTATTAGGTACTATTATTAAAAAATTATAAAAAAAAGTGATGTGTACATGTGGGACCCGTTTAAGACCTCAAAATTGAGGGTTTCCATTGTGGATACTCCCTTAAACACTCCCTCTAAAAACTAATCTAAGGTATAATTCGAACCAGCAACGAGATACCTTCCCATGTAGGAGAGGGATAACGGATCCCACCAAAACAACCTCCCAAATGGGAAAATACTAACTGGTACCCATACCTAGCGGTCAAAATATCACGCCACGGAGCTTGGCTCTCTAAAATTAACCTCCAACACCACTTGTCTAAGAGAGAAATTAACAGGGGGAAGGTCCCTAACCCTAATCCCTCCTCTACACTGTCTTTGAAGTAAAGGTAGAAGATGAGAATAAAATTCAGAGCAAAATTCAAGAGGACCACCCTATCTCCGAGACTAACATATTCATTACTCCACAAGCCAAGCCTGTTAGAAATGAGGTAAACAAGAGGCCCCCAAGTTACCTCCCTACGAGGGTTAGCCCCGACCGGGAGACCAAGATACTTAAAACAGAGGGACCCAAGTTTTCTTAAATTCAACAAGTGTTTCGCACACACAAGAAGGGAGTTACCACATTGACCCTTATGTCGGTACTTTTAGCAAAGTTAACCCTCTGCCTCGAAGCTACCTCAAAACACTTGAGAATCGCCTTGAGAGTCCAAAGGTTTCCCATTGTAGTTAATACAATAATGGTATTGGTATATATGAAAAATAGAAATATAAGTTAATACATAATAAATATTCTCTGACACAATATAAACAAATAATCAATCAATACAATACAAAACTGCTAGCAAAAAAGAGCAGAACATTTACAACAATGAAATGCTTCATCAGCTACAATACATATTTTAGCATAACCACTGATAAGGACAAATTTCAGTGTTCATAGTAATAAAAGGGAAATATTCTGTGAATTTCCCTATAGAACAAGTGGAGAAACCTCCTGGTGTCAAATTTGCCTTGCTTTATTAGAAAAAAAAGGAATCAATATAACACAAATATTTGGAAAAGAATTTGCAAAACCGCGTGGAAGCTGCTAGCTGGTAAATCCATTTGGTTTTCCACACTCAAAACATATTCATATTCTTGCTTCTGCATTTTAATCTTTCTTTGATTCAAACCAGCTACAAATACTTTCTAAAGTATAATAATGGACACCAAAATACTTGGTCCAAAAATCACAGATCATCGAAGGCTTCGCATAGAAGATTTTCCATACAAGCTAGCATAAACAATCCTTGTTCGGAACACGAGAAACATGCTTAACCCTGCCGCAACAATGCATAATCCTGCCATGATAGTGGATGTCAGGAAGAAGCATATGGAACCTTCGCACTTTGGCGCGTCACCAACATTAAGCGCACTAGATACGAATGATGCTATATTCAGGTTTTGGCCACCATGAGCTTGTTTCTCTGCTTCATAATCATAGATCCTACTAGCAATGAGACTAGAGAAGACAAGAGTTCCAACAGGGTTTGCTAGAGTGATGAAATTGTATAATGCACCAAAGTTTCTTAAACCAAATAATTCAGAGGCTGTAGCTGGAACAACTGCCCAATGAGCACCGTAACCAAGTCCAACTAGTAAAGTGCCAACGTACATTGAACCTGGCCATCCCATGCCAATGAAAAGATGACCAACAGTCATAGCTAGTTGAAATGCAGCTAATGCAGCTGGTCTTGGATATGTATGATCCCTGCTCAGTAAAACACATCGGAATTAAAAAAACCATGTTAGAAATTTTGACAAGATTATCGCCTTTTGGATAAACAGCTTAATTAAGCGCTTATCAAATAAGTTCTTATGTATAAGCTATTTCTATAAAAAAAGATAAAATATAATCAAACTTTTTTTATATAGGTTATAAGCTCTTATCACAAGCCCTCCTAGAGAGCTCAAGGAAATAAGTTGAGACAGCTTATAAACATGTGATCAGCTGTTTCTATAAGCTCTCCCAAACAACCTCACAAGTGTTTATGCTCGTAAATAAGCTCAAATAAGCCAACCTAAGGGCTCAATCGATTTTCTCTCTGTTTTTTGTTTTAAATAAAAAAATGTCACATTATTTTCACTTTCTTTTCTTGGTTCAAAGTTTTGTATAGGTAACACTGAAAACAATACAAAGAAAGTTTTCATGGTTTCCTATATAGAACTTCGGAAACAGGAAACAAGTGAAAACAAGTAACATTTGCATAACAAAAACAAAAAACATTATCTGAAACCAAACAAGCTATAAATATTTAATCAGGGTGTAAATGAAATGATTTTTACTTGACAACAATCTCAGATATGTAGCCGCCTCCAACACGTCCAAGAAAGTTCCAAATACTGATCATGGAGACGAAAATATGTGCATTGTCATATCCCAAAGACTGGCTCATCTGACCGAGATTGTCAATTACAGTCAACCCAGATCCAGAACCTAAGACCATGGAAATGAAAAGAAGCCAAAAATCTGCTTTAATCAAAGCTTGCGTCAAGGTAAAATCTTCTCCTCTATGTGGTCCTCTCCTCCTCTTAACCCTCACAGCTCCTTCTGCAGCAGCTTGCAGCAGTCTTGATTGTAATTGTGCTATACGTTTCTGCCTTTCCGACGCAGGGAGCAAGTCCACTTCCTTAGGCTTCTCATCTTCCAACTCACTTAATATTACTTCATCTGAATAATTTTGAGATTGTCCTTCTGTTTCTGGAAGAAGTGCTTCTTCCTCTAGAGGTTTTTCCGCAGGGCCGAAGGTTAATGACAAAGGAATTATAATCGGAGCAATGAGGATCAAAAAGAGGATGATTGTAAAAATTGTGATAACAGTTTCACTCAGATCAACTAAATCTTGAACAACCATAACTCCCATCAAATAAGCAGCCAACAAGAGACATACACCATAAACCAACGTGAAAGATTTTCCATCCGACGGCCGCACTTGTTTGTGACCTCCGACAGGTCTAACAATGAACATAAGACCTATTCCTACCAATGCTGGACCAACAGCAACCATGAATATTAGCGATGCATGATCAGGGGAATGGATAACTGCATATATTTGAGTCAATATTGCACCACTCAATCCAGCAAAGCCCTTTAAAATTCCAACCACGGGACCCCGGCTTTTCGGGAAATTTTGAACACAAGAAACCAAAGAAACTGTGTTGAAGTAGGTTTCACCATTTGTTCCCACAAATATAAGAATACACATCTGCACACCAATAACAACTAATCATATAACTTGAACAACAAGGTAAATAAATATATTAAAAGACACCTCTTAATGTAATAAAGATGTATACGGTTATTATATGATGACGATTACATTGTCCTCAAATATACACTTGCAACATCTTGACACATCAATGAGAGTGATGGATATTAACTAACTTTTGATCTTTAGAAGACATCAACTATAAGAAATCAGTACTAGGGACAACCTGGGCAGCACCAAGTCCTCGGATTGAAGGAGTGACCAGTGTCCGACACGTGTCAGTGTTTGACACAACACTGATACATGTGGTTATATACAATCACTAATATTTTCTTAAATTATTATCAATGTCTACATGTCAGTGTTGTGTCTAGTCTTCATGTTTAAGTCGCTGTTTCGAAAGGGATAACTGGATAAGGGTCTCTACCCAACTTTCTTGTATTAGGAATACCTACAATGTTGTCATTGGCAGATGACGGTTTATTGAGGATGGACGAAAGTCCACAATATAAACATGGATTGTGACTTATGGCGCTAACATGGTGAATGATACAACACTACACAAATTGCATATGGAGGCTGGCGCAAGATATGCCACGCCATTCCATCATGGCTGCTATTTAACAACACTACTTTCATGTACTCAGGTCAAACAAACGTAAAATCTTTATTTTGAAACATGGGATTGGTATTATGGTGCCGCTATGACAAGTGGCGCTTCACAAAGTGCTCACAACGGCTGGCAAAAAATCTGCCGTGCCATTTCGCCATGGCCACTATTTAACAACACTACATTCCTTTGCTCACGTCAAACAAACTCAAAAATTTATTTTGAAACATGGGATTGTGACTTATGGCGCCCCATGGCAAGTGGCGCTTCACAAACTGCCTACGGCGGCCAGCACAAATCCGCCACACCATTCTACCATGGCTACTATTTAACAACACTGCTTTCTTGTGCTCAAGTCAGACAATATCAAAATCTTTATTTTGAAACAAGGGATTTTGACTTATAGCACCGCCAAGGAAAGTGACGCTTAACAAATTGCCTGTGGTGGCTGTAACGAAATCCGCCACGCCATTCTGCTATGGCCTCTATTTAGTAACACAACATTCATGTGATCAGGTCAAACAAATTCAAAAATCCTTATTTTGAATATTTTGTCCAACCACCAAACTACATCTAAAACCAAAACCGCCTAGATCAGAAGCCTTCCCCAAAATTTATTAGCATCCGCCATTATTAAAAGGGGGCACTGCTTAAGTCCAAACATAAAGTAGAACCAAGATACAACTTTTAGGTGCCATGTTGCCAAGTGTGACATATTAAATCAAAACTTTCTCAAGGAATCTTAGACAGTAATTAAGACATAACTTATTAAAATTTATTGCATAATCAATTTTCAAGTTCAGTTAACAAACACTAGAAAAGAAAAGCAGTACAGCATAATCCAAAAGAAGATTAGTTCTGTAAATTGTGACCAAGATTTAGTATCATGTCACATGCTCACATGGGAGCCAGCTGACAGACACAGCCAACAACCAAATTGAGTAAAGTTAAAATCAATTAATTCTAAAAGTCTTTAGTCAGCTTAAGATACAAATTTGTTTGCAACATGTATACCATTATATCTGGAGGGAAAATTTTCAAAATCTAAAGTATATTAAACCATTCTTTCACATTCACCTCTTTTTTTAAGCATGCTGTAAATCATTACACTGGTATAGTAATAGTAATAGTAATAGTAATAGTAATGTGAAACAGTCAAAAGCATAAAAAGGAATATACATCTATTTGTTACCATCATGTGGAAAAATAAGTGATAGAAAAATTTCACAAGCCAAGATTGAGAAAAGAGAAATGGAATATTCATTTAAGTGGATTTGTCTGTAAAGTAACCTTCCTGTCACTGTTAGATTTAAAGTCCCTTGTTTTTCCATATTGAAGAAACAAAACAACCCTTTATTCCAGATATTATGGTCCTAAAGTTTCTTTAATGAAAAAGTTGCATTTTCATATATAGTAGATTTAGGTAAAACCCATGAATGATCAACCAAAAAAATTTGTAGCATTAAAAAAAACTGGAAAACTCATTTTAATGCGAAGAAAAAGAGATTATGTTATGTGCTTATTTGGTTTGACAATGAGTTTGACAAAATCACGGCAGTGTACCGTCACCATCGTGATTTTGGCAAAAGTTACATACTCAACAAAATCACGCTGTCACCGTGATTTCACGAAATTCATAGTCAATCCAAACATACTCAAAAAATCAGTTACACAAAAAATTTGGAACCACATGAAATAATTACTACAAAACAAAAAATCAAAATTGTACAATAAATACTAATTTGATGATGAATGAAACAACAAAATTTATCAAAAAATGAATGAAACAAACAAACAATTAACAGATAGTTACCATCTTATGATTGAAAGTAACTGAAACAAACCCCAACAAAAAAAGAGTCAAACTTTACACAACAAAAATAAATTCAATCATCCAAAAAAACATGACAAATAAATACAAAAAATTCCAAAAAAAAAAAAAACTTACAGCCCATAAAGGAAGAACAGGAACTTTACTAGTAACAATTAACCAAACCCAGCCATAACCAACAAGATTCAAAGAAGCTCCAACAAGCAAAGCAGCCCAAATAGGTAAAATTTCACACAAAACACCAGTTAAAAAACCAACACAATCACCAAGGTCTTTTGCAACACCTAACATAGCAAGTTGTTTTTGATTATAATTTAATGAACTTTTTATAACTGGTGATATGCTTCCAAATAAATATCCTATACCAGCCCATGATTGTAACCACATTGCTCCTACAAAAACAAACCATCTACTTTTGTATAGGGTTATCAATTTCTCTTTTAATGCACTCATTTTTTGTGAAGATTGTTCAATGAATATACAAAGTTTTTTTTTGTGTTTTGTGAAAGATGATGAAGATTTTGATGGATTTTGAATCTGTAATAAAAGGGTTGGATGTTGTTGACGAAGGAGGGAGGGAGGGAGGGAGGGGCAGAAAAGAGGGATTTGTATATGAGCTGGCGATGATTGTTTTTTTCCTCATTAAGATCTTATTATAGATATAAAAATTAAAAAATCTTGTGGAAATTTTGTACAAATATTTTAATCATTGGATTTGATTTGATTTTTATTTTATTTTATTTAAATCAATTTGATGGATAGAAATTCACATTCACTTTTAAGAGTGTTTGAGTTTGTCCACGTGAACTTAGCTCAGTTGGCAGTTGGCAGGGACAATGCATAATATATGCAAAGGTCGTGAGTTCAAATCCCGGACACCACAAAAAAAAGTGTTTTGAGTTTGTCCCCATGAGTTTAGTTTAGTTTGCAAAGACAATATATAATATATGCAAGGTTCAGGATTCAAATCTCGACCACCACACAGCCAACAACCAAATTGAGTAAAGTTAAAATCAATTAATTCTAAAAGTCTTTAGTCAGCTTAAGATACAAATTTGTTTGCAACATGTATACCATTATATCTGGAGGGAAAATTTTCAAAATCTAAAGTATATTAAACCATTCTTTCACATTCTCCTTTTTTTTTAAGCATGCTGTAAATCATTACACTGGTATAGTAATAGTAATAGTAATAGTAATGTGAAACAGTCAAAAGCATAAAAAGGAATATACATCTATTTGTTACCATCATGTGGAAAAATAAGTGATAGAAAAATTTCACAAGCCAAGATTGAGAAAAGAGAAATGGAATATTCATTTAAGTGGATTTGTCTGTAAAGTAACCTTCCTGTCACTGTTAGATTTAAAGTCCCTTCTTTTTCCATATTGAAGAAACAAAACAACCCTTTATTCCAGATATTATGGTCCTTATAAAGTTTCTTTAATGAAAAAGTTGCATTTTCATATATAGTAGAATTAGGTAGACATAAAACCCATGAATGATCAACCAAAAAAATATGTAGCATAAAAAAAACTGGAAAACTCATTTTAATGAGAAGAAAAAGAGATTATGTTATGTGCTTATTTGGTTTGACAATGAGTTTGACAGGATCACGACACGACAGTGTACCATCATCATCGTGATTTTGGCAAAAGTTACATACTCAACAAAATCACGATGTCACTTTGATTTCTCAAAATTCATAGTCAATCCAAACATACTCAAAAAATCAGTTACACAAAAAATTTGGAACCACATGAAATAATTACTACAAAACAAAAAATCAAAATTGTACAATAAATACTAATTTGATGATGAATGAAACAAACAAAATTAATCAAAAAATGAATGAAACAAACAAACAATTAACAGATAGTTCCCATCTTATGATTGAAAGTAACAGAAACAAACCCCAACAAAAAAAGAGTCAAACTTTACACACAAAAAATAAATTCAATCATCTAAAAAAACATGACAAATAAATACAAAAAATTCCCAAAAAAAAAAAAAACTTACAGCCCATAAAGGAAGAACAGGAACTTTACTAGTAACAATTAACCAAACCCAGCCATAACCAACAAGATTCAAAGAAGCTCCAACAAGTAACGCAGCCCAAATAGGTAAAATTTCACACAAAACACCAGTTAAAAAACCAACAGCATCACCAAGGTCTTTTGCAACACCTAACATAGCAAGTTGTTTTTGATTATAATTTAATGAACTTTTTATAACTGGTGATATGCTTCCAAATAAATATCCTATACCAGCCCATGATTGTAACCACATTGCTCCTACAAAAACAAACCATCTACTTTTGTATAGGGTTATCAATTTCTCTTTTAATGCACTCATTTTTTGTGAATATTGTTCAATGAATATACAAAGTTTTTTTTTTGTGTTTTGTGAAAGATGATGAAGATTTTGATGGATTTTGAATCTGTAATAAAAGGGTTGGATGTTGTTGAAGAAGGAGGGAGGGAGGGAGGGGCAGAAAAGAGGGATTTGTATATGAGCTGGCGATGATTGTTTTTTTTCCTCATTAAGATCTTATTATAGATATAAAAATAAAAAGGCTTAAATGCAATTTTGCCCCCCCTATTTTGACTCAATCGGAATTTTACCCCCCTATTTTAAAACTCGGAATTTTGCCCCCCCAATTTAATGTTTTTAGGAATTTTACCCCCCTATTTTAAAACTCGGAATTTTATCCCCCCAATTTAATGTTTTTCGGAATTTTACCCCCACCACATTATCTTATTATCCACCTATAATCTTGTGGAAATTTTGTACAAATATTTTAATCATTGGATTTGATTTGATTTTTATTTTATTTTATTTAAATTAATTTCATGGATAGAAATTCACATTCACTTTTAAGTGTGTTTGAGTTTGATCTCATAACTTTAGTTTAGTTTGCAAGGACAATATATAATATATATGCAAGATTCAGGATTCAAATTCTGATTTTTGTATATACTTCCTCCGTTTTAAAAAGAGTGTCGTTTTAGGTGTTTACACACATATTAAGAAATGCAATGATTAAAAGAAAGAGAATGATTATTTTACCAAATTACCCTTATTAACTATTGATTAGTTTTAAAAGTAATACTTTGGAAGTAGTGTGCAGAGTATTAATTGGAGGGTACAATTGAAAAGAAAAAGTTATTATTGCATTGAAACTGAAAGTGACATTCATTTTGAAATAAATTTTTTTGGCTAAAGCGACACTCATTTTAAAACGGATGGAGTATTATGTATTGTGTCTAACAACTGAGTATTATATATTATGTCTAACAACTGAGTTAGGCTCACGAATATTTGTTAGTTTTAGTTTTAAATTTTTTTAAAAAAAAAAAAAAGTTAAACTAGTTCATCCATTGATATTAGAGAAAATCAAACCTAACACATTGAAGATGAACACAATCATCCTAGGTTAATATGATCATGTCAAACCAAATGGACTAGTGGAAATTTTGTACAAATATTTTAATCATTAGATTTAATTTAATTTAGTGACTTGTTGTTTTCATATTGAGTAAAGTATTAATATTAATTTCGTGTGTGAAGTTATGTCATTTACTACTACTATCATGCTATTTGATTTGTCTTTATCGTCTTATTTATTAGGCTAAAATATGGTATTGGTCCCTGTAAAATAGGTCAGTTTTGGTTTTAATCCCTGCAATTTTTTTTTATAGTTTTTGGTCCCTGCAAAAATAGGCCAGTTTTGGTTTTAGTCCCTGCAATTTTTTTTTATAGTTTTTGGTCCCTGCAAAAAATTTTGTTTTTGGAAATAGTCTCTGACCCCAGTTATGTGATGATTTGTCACTTTTATAAATAAAAAAATAATTATTGTATATGTTTTATTATTATTTTTTAATTAAAAAATAATTATTGTTATATAAATTATAAAAAACAATATTCTTTTTATTAAGTAAACACATATGCCACATATGCACAAAAGTGACAAATCATCACATAATTGGGGTCAGGGACTATTTCCAAAAACAAAAATTTTTGCAGGGACCAAAAACTATAAAAAAAAAATTCCAGGGACTAAAACCAAAACTGGCCTATTTTTGCAGGGACCAAAAACTATAAAAAAAGAAAATTGCAAGGACTAAAACCAAACCTGGCCTATTTTTGCAGGGACCAAAAACTATAAAAAAAAATTTGCAGGGACTAAAACCAAAACTGACCCATTTTGCAAGGACCAATACCATATTTTAGCCTATTTATTATATATAGACAAATTGTTATGTACCAATGACACATATTTGACGGAACATTAAAAAACTAACGGAAACCGGTGTTTCCGGGGCATTAGTTATGTCCACTAGTTTATTGTTTTTTGTTGGTGCTTTCTTTGTTTTGGCACCTAGTTTGTAAATACTCTTGGGTGTTTCACCTTTTGCA
The DNA here is from genome assembly GCF_051527215.1 of Medicago sativa. Classification (NCBI taxonomy): domain Eukaryota; kingdom Viridiplantae; phylum Streptophyta; class Magnoliopsida; order Fabales; family Fabaceae; genus Medicago; species Medicago sativa. The sequence continues at coordinate 28,612,939 of NC_140755.1, read as the reverse complement.
CACCTTATGCGGGGTGATTCATTGGTGTTAATATAAATCATTTTAGTTTGTTCAAAAAAAATTACTAAAAAATGAGTATTTTATTTTGTTTTTTGGTACAAAATAAACAATTCTATTTTACTAGTTTTACTAGGTGTTAAAAAAACGTGCTTTTGTTTTGTGTGTGAGGGGAATCTCTCTTAGAAAAACAAAACAAAGCGTGTTCGTTGTACCCAAAAAGATGTGAAGCGTGTTCCACGTGAAAACGTCAACATCCGTAAAATTTATGGAGTATCATATTTATTAAATGATTGTATTTTTTTTTTGGTAGTGTAAATGATTGTATTAATAAAATGACTTATTCGGCTCTTGTAAAAAAAATGACTTTTAGTAAAATAATGACTTATAAAATGAATTTTTAAGTTGACAATATTTCCCTTGTACAATAAGTTATTAGAATGAAAAATTAATTGAACGTTTGCTCCTCTATTGTCACAATGCCGAAAATAGTCTCCTCATTCTTTTTTGAATTGATCTGTTTGCTTATTTAAGTATTATATTTGTTGCAATTTTAATCCTATTTTAATATTTTTTTATCACAAAAAGACGATCTGACAAATTTTTAATGATATTTACATTCAACGTATCAATGAGTCAAAAATAAAATACAAAAAGATAATTTATGAACCCTGTTATTAAAATAACTTGAGTTTGAAATCCTGACAATAAAACAAAGAAAAACTAAAGATGAAGTGAGTTCTTCAAAAGAATTTAAACAATAGTTGATAATTGGATTCTTGAAAGATAAAAATTTTGTAACATAACATCATCATTTTTCAAGCCAATAATCTTGATTAGGATCAAACCTGCAATAAGTGAGATACTTGAGGGAGAAAATATTCACTTTTAAAAAAGAAAACTATTTTGTGAGCATGATAATGTTGTTTTTAAACAAAAGTTGATATTATTATGGATACTCAATCTCAAAGGATAAAAAAATTGTCAACATCATTATTTTTGAAGTCAATAATCTAAATTAGGGTCAAACCTGCAACAAGTGTACTAATTGAAGAAGAAAAGATTAGGGTCAAACCTGCAACAAGTGTACTAATTGAGGAAGAAAAGATTCACTTCTAAAAAGAAAATGATTTGTGTGAACATGATAAATTGAGCTTAGCAACAACACCATAAGCCACATCAAACTCATAACAGAAATGGAAAGATAACTTGAAGAAATAATATCAATAACTAGTTGAAAGACGGGCACGAGCTCTTTCTACTGCGCTAACGCATGTGATTATTTTATTATGTTTGTTTGTATTATTTTGATTAAATTTTTCAAATTTTTAAATATTAATGGAAATTATTGATATATTGATTTATAAACAAAATATTGTCAAGTTATATAACAATTATTTATGAACTCAACGTATTTTAGTTTGTCTGCATATAAAATAAAGAAAAAATAATGATCTTTTATTGTTTATTCTAATAGTAATTAGTAACATCATAACATAAATGTATAAATGACATTTTATGTAAAAGAAACATTGTTATGATTGCGATAAAAGAATATCTTTAAAAACTATATTTTTCGTAAAGTCTCAATCTTCTCCTTCTATTTTCCCTTCATTAATGAGAACTTTTGTTGAATTTTGAGAAACTCCTCTCGATAAAGCTACATATAATTGACCATGACTGAAAACATGTCGTGGAAGATAGATTCCGACATTGGGAATGGTCTGCCCTTTAACATTAATTTTTGCTCACATTTGTTACTAATATTTTTTTAGAGGATTTAAAGTCCAATCTTTAACATAATATTTTGCTCACGTTTGTTACTAATATTTTTTTCCAGAGGATTTAAAGTTCAATCTTTAACATTATTTTTTGCTCACGTTTGTTACTAATATTTTTTTTAGAGTATTTAAAGTTCAATCTTTAACATTATTTTTTTCTCACGTTTGTTACTAATATTTTTTTAGAGGATTTAAAGTCCAATCTTTAACGTTATTTTTTGCTCACGTTTGTTACTAATCTTTTTTTTAGAGAATTTATAGTCCAATCTTCAACAATATTTTTTGCTCACGTCTATTACTAATCTTTTTTTAGAGGATTTAAAGTCCAATCTTTAACAATATTTTTTGTTCACGTTTGTTACTAATTTTTTTTAGAGGATTTAAATTTCAATATTTAACATTATTTTTTGCTCACATTTGTTACTAATCTTTTTTTTTATAGAGGATTTAAAGTCCAATCTTTTTCATTATTTTTTACTCACGTTTGTTATAATTGATCAAAGACTAAGGATGAGTAATTTATATCAATAAAATAATATGGAATACTGTTTTTTGTGGAAGGGATATGAAAATACTTGACAATCTTTGTCGGTTGTATTGAGGGGAACAACACAGATGTACAACATAAAAGCGGCTGATAAAAAAGTAACATGAGTTGTTGTTTTGTGGTAGTTTTTTTGTGAGTTTGATCTTTGGTTAACAGAGGTAAAAGAGGGTTAACGGTGACGATTAAGGACATGGATTACTAATCCACGTATTATTTTATAATTGGCTACTTGTATTTAAAATTAAGGATATTTGGAAAGAAAAGTCCAACCCAAAGGTGTGCTTATAGATAAAAAAGAAAAAAAGCACACTATTATAGTTTGTATAAGCAATTATAAACCAGCAAAGTCAAATAATTCTTAAAATTAATCGTAAATAGTTTGAATCATAATCAATTATAGACCAGCAAAGTCAAATAATCCATAAAATTAATTAACTTTGATTAGTTGTAACATGAAAGAAAAAAAACTTACAGGTTAATTCTGAATTCTGATGCAGAGGGCGGAGAGAGGTTGAGAAAAACTAAACAATGTGGGAACGAACTATGAACTGTGAGAACCCTATTTATTAATATTTTTAATATAGTGCTAACAAATCTTTTTCTAAAAGATTTTGAATCATAATTGTAACATCCCGATATTTTTATACATTATATACATGTCATTCATAATATTTTTCTTAATATATAGTTTATTCTACTTATTTTATGCGTAAAATATTTAAGAAAATCTTGACATTTTCTACTTTGGTCAATTGAAATTGAGAGACTTAACGGAGCGAAAAATAGAGGGTGTGGATCAAGAGGTTTTTCGGCTAGGAAAGTGAGCTTTTAAGGTAAGGGCTTTTTCCCCATACGTCCATACTAAGTGCTAGGGTTGTGTTAGTAAATAGTGGTAGCAATTCTTGTCTTTTAAAAAGAAAAATAATTAAAATGTATTTTCATGGTAAAATTTGATCCTTTCTGAAAGTGATTATTCTTAATTATGAGTGATTATTCTTAATTATGTTTTATATGAAAGTTGTGTATGATAATGCGGTGTGAATTGATATATTTATATTATTATGTTTTATATATTTTTGTGTTGTTGGAAAAGAAGTGTTACATTTTTTTTTGATGAATTAAAGGAAGAAAGAAAATCAAGGTAATGTGAGTTTTATGAAAATATTGGTTTTTGGGTCATGTGCATGATGATTATTAATATTTGATTGTGTTTGCCTAAGTGGCAGGATTGCATTCATCGTCATGCATGCATATGCATTTCTGTGTGCCTTAGTGGCGGTTAAAAAAATATATATGTGTGCCTTAGTGGCGGTTAAATATTATGTGTGCCTTAGTGACGGTTAAAGAATCATGTTTGCCTTAGTGGCGGTTAAATATTTTGTGTGCCTTAGTGGCGGCTTATGTAACAGCCCAGGGCCCACTGCCCCGGTCTCTCTATTACTCACAAGCTTAATCACTAGCCCCCTCACTCTACTAGTGTTTTTGCCTCCCGTGGGAATCGAACCTAGTACCTGGGGATAAGTACTACTTCAATGCATTCCCACTACCAATTGAGCTAGTAGCTCAATTGGTAGTGGGAATGCATTGAAGTAGTACTTATCCCCAGGTACTAGGTTCGATTCCCACGGGAGGCAAAAACACTAGTAGAGTGAGGGGGCTAGTGATTAAGCTTGTGAGTAATAGTGAGACCGGGGCAGTGGGCCCTGGGCTGTTACAGCTTATATCTGAATCATATAGTTATAAGAGCATGCATCTTACGCATAATTGCATTGAGTCAATTGTATATTTGTGATTTTAGAATTGATTAAAATATTATAATGCAAATGAAATGGGTGTGAACTTTACTTAAAGAATATGACTTGAATGTATTTTTCTTAATTCTTTTTGATTGAGAAGTTTTGATATCATCTATTTTATAACATTGTTTCTTGTGCTTTGAGTATGAACCAATTTGGATAAGGAAATTGACCTTTTACACCAACATTTTAGGTACCCATGAACATGAAGAGATGTGTTTTGCTTTGGTGTTTTGTTTGAAGCGCGACGGGGACACAAATTGGGTTTTTGATCGAATTGTAATCTGAAAAGTAATTTTGAAGGATATTAGTTTAAGAATTTTAATTAAATTATGTTAAGAATTTTGGATAGGTTTTGCTAAGAATTTATTATTGAAGAAATAAATAAATAGTAGTGTTTTTAGAAAAATTGAAATGATTTAGGCGTAATGTCTTGGACCAAAATCCGGGGCGTTACAATAATATTTTCCTCACGTTTATTACTAATATTTTTATCAGAGGATTTAAAGTCCAATTTTTAACATTATTTTTTTCTCATGTTTGTTACTAATATTTTTTTTGCTCACGTTTGTTACTAATCTTTTTATTAGAGGATTTAAATTCTAATATTTAACATTATTTTTTGCTCTTGTTTGTTACTAATCTTTTTTTCGAGGATTTATTGTCCATTTAATATAGTGCTAACAAATATTTTTCTAAAAGATTTTGAATCATAATATTTTGCTCATGTTTCTTACTAATATTTTTATCAGAGGATTTAAAGTCCAATTTTTAACATTATTTTTTGCTTAGTTTGTTACTAATATTTTTTTTCTCACGTTTTTTACTAATCTTTTATTAGATGATTTAAAGTCTAATCTTTAACATTATTTTTTGCTCATGTTTGTTACTAATCTTTTTTTTAGAGGATTTAAAGTCCAATCTTTAACAATATTTTTTGCTCACGTTTGTTACAATTTTTTTTTAGAGGATTTATAGTCCAATCCTCATCGGCTATTATTTTTGTTTAAAAAAAATTTAAAAAACTCATAGACTCGTGAGAAATAAAGGAGGAAAAAACATAAACTTTGGATTACTTTTTTTTTTCATAAGTGATTATTGTTCAACTTTGATTTTCTCAAATTCTGATTCATTCATTCTTCTAACAAAAAAAGTAAAAACAAAGCTTGAATTGTAATGTTGGCGGAAAGTAAATTGCTCGAAGGATAAAACAGAAAGATATTCAATTCATGAAGTGGACCTTAAAGATATTTCATTCAATGGTGCTTCAGAAGTATTAATCAAGTTACTGAGCCTTGAAACTTTCTAATTTTTTAGAGGTGATGAGATGTGATCAGAGGGTACTATGATGAATTCTGGATCGATTTGAATTCATGAGAAGAGACATAAAGAATGCAAATATAATTTTTAAACTTTTTGTGAGTTTCATCTGTTGTTAACGGTGGTAAAAGAAAGTTAACGGTGGCGGTTAGTGACATTGATTATTAATCCACGTGTTATTTTATAATTGGCTATTTGTATTTAAAATTAAGGGTATTTTTGGAAAGAAAATTCCAACCCAAAAGTGTGCTGAAAGGGGCAGCTTTCTTTATATATCGTGTATATATATAGAGATCTTAACAACTGATCTCTACGTTAATTTCTCAAAAATATTTTCCAAATGAGAGAATCTTGGTCCAACCGATAACAATCTCGTAAGCAGTGGCGGAGCTAGAAAAAAAATATCGGATGAGCCGCTAAAATAAACAATAAAGTACAATTTTTTTTTTTGGTGAATCTTTTATAGTTTTATTTTAGTTATCTTCAACAACAAATGTAATATAGTTAACTCATATAGTCCTAACAATTCAAAAATATATAAACCCTCCGGTCACTAATATAAGCAAAAGTTTGATTTTAAGATTCATTCATTAAATGATGTATGTAGTCTTTATTATAGACTACATACGTCATTTAATAAATGAATCTAAAAATCAAATTTTTGCTTATATTAGTGATCGGAGGGTGTATACTTTATCCTTAATATAAGTAATTAGCATATATATATGAAAAGTCGTTTTTTAAACTTCATAAATACCAAATTATTTGGCCAATTTGCTTTTTCTTTTTATAGTAATTCATCCTTAATATATTCTCATTTTGTTTCGTTGTCAAAGATTAAGAAATTTGTTTGCACCTGCCGTCAACACCTCCTATTTACCAATCTCAGATCCAGCCATGTAGATGCTGGTATCGGGTGGTGCGATGAGCGGCGCCGGCCCTCCGCACTACCATTTTTCTGTTCTCCGACGATGGGTTTTTTTTCTTTTTTTCCTGTGTCTCTATTCATTTTTTTTCATTTCACTTTGATGGTGTCCAAAGCTTTGTCAAATCCGGTTGTGTTCTATGGCAGTGGTGGCTCCTCATCCGCTCTTGATTGTTCTCTGTTTGTCCGCGGTTTTCGGTCCGGGTTCGTTTGATTTGATAAGGATTAGCGTGGGAAAGGTGATGGTGGTGTTGTAGGTATGGTTTTGGTGGTGAGGCGGTGATGGTGGTGACGTAGGTCACGGGTTAGGTGGTGGGAAGAGGTGATGGTTGTGTTGTTATGGTGGTGGGAGGTGGTGGTGGTGGTGATGTTGTGGTGATGGGAGGTGGTGATGGTTGTGTTGTTGTGGTGGTGGGAGGAGGTGATGGTGGTGATGTTGTGGTGATGGGAGGAGGTGATGGTGGTGATGTTGTGATAGTGGAGGTTGTGATGCTGTTTTTGGTGGATCGGTGGTGAGAAGATACGGGTTTCGGGTTGTGTGTGTGGTTGCGGTTTTGTGGTGTGTGGTGGCGGTTTTGTGGTGTGTGGTAGTGGTGATGCAGTAGGAAGACGGAGCATCAGAATCGTTTCTTACGGTTATTTTCGGTGATGTTTAAACGGTGGCAAAATGGGTGGTGGCCAACGGGAGGGGTTAGCGAGATTATTGGTGTTTGCGTGGTGTGATGGAGATAGCTGCTTGCGTGATGGTTGGAGGTTTTCGAAGTTGTAGTTTTTGCATAGCGGTATGGATGGGGTAGGCTTGGATAATCTAGTTTTCGGATTTTGTGGCGGCTTGTGAGGATGTTTGAGTGATTTGGCACAACTTTTGTTTATGTTGTTGGGGAGGGTTGTCTTTGAATTTGGTGTTCCTTTTACTGTTTTCGAAGATAGTCCTTTGTTAGGTGATGTTTCCTGTGGGTTTTTCAGATTGTCTTAGATGCACGGGTCTATGGGTTTACACTTGGGTGCTCCCCATCTATCATTTGTATGTTGCTATTTTACGACTCCTGGCCTAGCACCTCTTGTGCTGGTCAGGACTCATTGTGATTCTAATAAATTTAATTTTAGCTTCTTAAAAAAAAAAGAAATTTGTTTGCTCTTTGCAATTAAGGCAAACAAGAATAGATTAATCAAATTAGAAATGCTAACGAATGATGTTCGAAGCAACGGTGACGACGACGAAAAAACAAATCCATAAAGACATAGACATACAACAACAAACCATTTATCAATTCAAAAATCAACCAGAGACAAAAAATTAACTTTCAAATTTGAAGTGAAAAAAGTGAGATAGGGAGTGAAAGAGACTACGAAGAGGGCTTTCACCTCGGCTATGACAACACTGATTGGGTAGATTGAAAGCTGAATGAGCAGCGATAATAAAAGAGCTGAAGGAAGTTGAAGTTGAAAATTGCGTGCATTAGAAGAGCCTAAGTGAAGGAACGGCCGTGCTTGAGTAGTGGAGAAGGTGGACCATTTTGTATTTTTCTTTAATAACAAGGGGTGTTTTAGCAATTTTGTTATTGGAAAAAAATTATTTTACTTTTGGGTGGGTGGACCGTGGTCCACCTTAGGCCATACAAAGTTCCGCCACTGCTCGTATGTATTAAAAAAATGGCCATCAACATATACATTATACCAGTTTTTTTTTAAGGAAATATACATTATGATTGTTAAATTGCTTTTTTTAAAGAAAAATAAATAAATTTAACGAATTAATCTAATACAATTATACAAGAATACAATTAAATTAAATAGCCTAAAGGAGACCAATTTTGCATAATTGTTACTACATTCGTTCCTAAATATAAGATCCTTTTGGTTAAATATGAGAATTAAAAAAGTTGATAATATTATTAAATTTATTTGTATTTTTTTCTAACAAGTAAATTTATTTGTAAATACAATACTATTGTTTTTACAATATTATCTTTTGAAAGAGAGAATTAGTTTATATTTCAACATATTAAAAGTGTCTTATAACTAGAGAAAGGTAATAATTAGTATATTCATTCAGATTTATATCTTGGTATTATCCTAAATGGTAGTATTAATTTTTATTTAATCTAAACCTTATCAATATACTCTCTCTGTTTCAAAATGAGTGTCGCTTTAAGCTTTGACACACAGATTAAGAAATTGAATGAAATAATCATTGGATATAACGCTTTTACTAAACTGCCCTTAATTTATAAGGAAAAGACAAAATTAAAGTTGCATTGAAAATTGTGTGAGAGAAAAGTTGGAAGAAAAAAATTAAAGTTGTATTGAAAATTTAAAGTGACATTCATTTTGAAACAAATATTTTTGGCTAAAGTGACAATCATTTTGAAACGGAGGGAATATATTTTTTTTTATTTTGCTACAAGGAGAGGAAAATGTGGGGAGTCAAATTCAAACTCGGAATTCGACATAAAAATAAAATATCCTCAAAGACAAACTACCAACAAGTGACATTATAAAGTTTTTTTTTTTTTGAGGGAAGTGACATTATAAAGTTTGAAAGTCACTCCAAACAAAGCTATGCTTATAAAAAAAATCCAAACAAAGCTTGAAGCTTTTGTTTTTTTTACAGGAACCAAGCTTTAAGCTTAAAGAGGATATTTAGTGCTTTTTTTTTTTTTTTTTGAGGAAGTATATTTAGTGCTCTTGAAAAAAGTGAAAGGATATGTACCTATATTTAGAAGGGAAAAAAAGGAAATTAATGTCATGAACCTTACAACGAGTAAAAAATATAATATTTTAAGGAGATCGTGTAACACGTTAATAAAAGAAACAGAGAAAGTCCCCTAAAAATAATAAAAAAACAGAGAACGTGGCCACACGCAGCAGAAGCAGCAGAAAAAAAAGAAGATACGACATCAATAAATTGATTCATATACAACTTAATATGACGATGAGGAGATCTTAATATTATCAGAATAATAATTTGAATTGTTCTAAACACCAAGCATACCAGCTTTCTGTTTATATTAAATAAAATCTAGAAATATGTACATAAAAATGCACACGGGTTTGTGAAGTACATTAGATAGTACCATATCATGAAAAGCCCTCCCAAAAACAAGTTAGGAGTCAAAGAAAAATTAAAGATAATGGCATAAAAAAATTAAGTAAAATAATTTAAATACATATAAAGTGATTGGTTCCTTAAAAAAACTATAAAGTGAATGCAATATAAGCTTCTCATTATTATTCAACCTCTTAAGCAAGTCGATCGAAAATACACTCCGAACTAAAAACAATGATTGGATTGTAATCTCTTATGGATTTTGTGCGATTAAAAGTTACGATCAGAAAAATAGATAGTTTCTAAATTATTACTTTTCCTACCATATGTTCTTGTCATGCGCCCTATTTTATTCCATAGATCAGAAAACCCCATTGTGTAATTTTTGAAGGTTTTTGCTCAAAACGTCACATTTTAAGCATTTCCAAACATCAAACACAACATAAGGTCTCATTAATTCAATTTATATATGTTTGATTCATATTTTTTTTATGGATATTGAACCCGTTCAGATTATATAACTCGAACTAGATCGTTCATGTTTGGATTATATAATCCGAACAACTTCATTCTATGCCGTTTTTAATTATTTTGTGGATTTTTGTTAATTGTATGTACACGTGATTTTGCTTGTTTCAAATATGGACCACATGGACCGTGTTAGGAACGACATAGTTTCCATGACTACATCTGCTAGGCGGGAGCGGATGGAGAGGAATGTAGTGTTGAGGCAAAATCCCTAATTAATTTTAAAGATAATAAACTTTAAATGATTAAAGGATTAAATGGACTTTGATTAATTCCTTGGTATTTAACTTGTGCTCTTGAGTGTTTTACTAAGACAGGAACAGATTTAAATCATACCAAATCAAAGGACATTTAAAATCATGAACTAAATCTGAGTTCAGAAAGTTAGTTCAGAAGGTTGTTCAGAATGTTGATCAGAAAGCTGAACGTTCTGATGGAAACCCAGAAGGGTGTTCATAAGCAAACCCAGGTTCATCAAGAACGTGAAGAACATGCTAGTACATTTGACATAAATGAAAGGTCCAGAAAAGTACATTTGCATGGGCCTATCAACAAATAAAGGCATGAACAAGGAATCATGTGTAAAGGATCTTTAATGTTCATCAAAGACTATGAACATTAAAGTACTAGGAATATTCCAATGTGAATTTAATCCTAGATGTTGCATTCACTGCACTTCAGTTATGTCCTTACTATTAGGATTGATTACATTAAAAGCTAGTCTTACAAATCATCCTAAAGTAAGCACAAATGGAACATTCTGATGGTCAGAATGTTCATGTCTGCGCATGCTTCAGCCAATGAACAGTGTAGTTGGTGAAAAGTTAGCAAGCAAAGCAAAAGAGATCTTGCATCAGAGATAACATGACCTCTGAGCTGTAAACAAGCAGATTTCTTTGAAGCATGGGCCTGAAGTTGCAGATCCACTGCTCTCTCTCTCCTGCACAAAGTCCAAGACAGATTTGGTGTACTTTATCCCACCTTTTCCAGCAAAACTGGATGCATATGGAAAGGCTACTTTTTGGAGGATAAAACTCATACAAATCTCATACCACGTGCTGGGCAAGCCCAGATATTCATCCAACATTCATCCATGATGAACCCAGATGAAGAACATCATGAATATCCAACATTTTGATGAAGAACACATCAACATTCTGATGTTCATCCTGGGAACTCAACAACATTCTGATGGTCAGAATGTTCACCCAGATTTTCAAGTAAAAGCTTGTGGGGCCCAGGACACGTGGCATAACACCATTGGTCACCTTACAACGGCTATATGAGCCCAAAAACTCTATAAATAGAGATCAAAGGCTCAGCATTACTTGCACCATTGCAAAGCATACAAGAAAATAACTTAATTTGTTTGAAGCTCTTGCAATTCAATTGATCATCACTGAAGGCTTTCTTCTTACCTTCTTTATAGTGTAAATCAATTTTCTTTCTCCCTCTCTGTTATCTTATTCACAGATAACTTCTTCCTTCCTCTCTTCTTCTGTTTGTCTGATTCACAAACTTTCAAACTTCACACAAATTGTAACAAAGTCTCATCTAGCTTTAGGGGTACTAAAGTGTTAGCTTGAGCAAGAATTGTAAAAGTCTAAGTGGTTAACTTAGCAACAAGGTGCAAGCCTGCTGAGGCTTAGAGAATACAGGTTGTAAGTGTTCAGGTGAACACAGTCTGTAAGGTGCAGGATTTGAGAGGTTATCTCAAGCATCATAGTGGAAAAATCTCACAAAAACTGTGAGGAGTAGACTAGCCCACATTGGGTGAACTACTATAAATCTCTGTGTGTTATTTCCTTCTTCCTTATACTCTTTTACTTACTGCAAACACAAACACACACAAACACAGTTACTTTGCTGAAACTGTTTTTACACTCAGACATCAGAACGTTTTGAAGTCTGCTGTTAACTTAACCATTCCAAGATTTCTCTTGAGAATTTTTTTTAAGTTACAGGTTATTTTTAAAGGGTCACAATTCAAACCCCCCTTCCTTGTGACTATTTTATCTACTTCAATTGGCACCAGAGCCTGGTTCTAAGGGTTTGAACACTTAAACAAGTGTTAGAGAAAAGATTCAGGAAGTATGTCTAAAGTCAAGTACATAGCTGAAGGAGGATCATCAAACAGACCACCTCTTTTTGATGGCTCAAACTACTACTTCTGGAAAGGCAAGATGGAGCTCTTTCTCATATCTCAAGACAATGATATGTGGCAAGTCATCACAGATGGAGACTTTGTTCCAACAACCAAAGAAGGAGCTGTCAAAGAAAAGAGTTCATGGTCAACAGATGAAAAGGCTCAGGTATTGTTAAACTCTAAAGCTAGACTCTTTTTATCATGTGCACTAACCATGGAAGAAAGTGAAAGAGTTGATGAATGTAAGAATGCTAAAGAGGTATGGGATACTCTGAGAATACATCATGAAGGTACATCTCATGTCAAAGAAACTAGAATTGACATTGGTGTCAGAAAGTTTGAAGTCTTTGAAATGAGTGAAAATGAAACCATTGATGAGATGTATGCTAGATTTACTACAATAGTAAATGAAATGAGATCTCTTGGAAAGGCATATTCCACTCATGATAGGATCAGAAAAATCCTAAGATGTCTTCCTAGTGTGTGGAGACCTATGGTCACTGCAATCACTCAGGCCAAGGATTTAAAAACCATGAACCTAGAAGATCTCATTGGTTCACTGAGGGCTCATGAAGTTGTACTTCAAGGAGACAAACCAGTAAAGAAGGTAAAGACACTTTCCTTGAAAGCATCTCAGCAAACTCCATCAGTAGCTGTTGATGATGTGCAAGAACCACAAGAATTAGAAGAAGTTCATGAAGAAGAAGCTGAAGATGAACTTGCTCTAATCTCCAAAAGAATTCAAAGAATGATGTTAAGAAGAAATCAGATAAGAAAGAAGTTTCCAAACACCAACAACAGCACCAGAACTGAAGCTGACAAAAGCCAAGTCACTTGTTATGGCTGCAACAAAACTGGACACTACAAAAGTGAATGTCCTGACATCAAGAAAGTGCAAAGGAAACCTCCCTTCAAGAAGAAGGCAATGATCACTTGGGATGACTTGGAAGAATCAGAACCTCAAGAAGATGAAGAAGCCAACATGGGATTGATGGCTCAGTCAGATGATGAAGAAGAGGTAATTATCTATAAAACTGACTCTTTTTACAAAGATCTTGAAAGTAAAATAGATAGTCTTTTATATGACTCAAACTTCTTAACTAATAGATGTCATTCTTTAATCAAAGAACTTTCTGAAATAAAAGCAGAAAAAGAAACACTTCAAAACAAATATGATGAATCTAGAAAGACAATACAAGTTTTGCAAGATTCTCATTTTGAAATGTCAGAAAAACAAAGAGAATTAAAGAAAAAAACAAAAAGGCATTTTATCTATACCTTCTGAAATGCAAAAGGAAAATAAACTTTTGAAAAAGGAAGTTGAAAGATTAAAAAATGATCTTACAGTTTTTATAAAATCTACAGAAACATTTCAAAACATTTTGGGATCCCAAAGTAACATTGCTGAAAAATCTGGTTTAGGTTTTAAAAATCCTAGCAAAATCATTGAAAGTATTGTACCTAAGAAAACTGAGATTAAAATGAAATGTTCTTATTGTGATAAGCTAGGACATAATGAATCAGTATGTCATGCTAAGAAAAGACTTATCAGAAAAAATAAGATTAATCTTAGTTCAGAACGTTCTCATCTCAATAGATCAGAAAGTTCACAAAAGGCTGAGAAGGCTAAGAAGATATGTTCCTACTGTAACAAATCTGATCTTACAAGACAGAATGTTACAATAAGGAAAGATCTCTTAAAAGAACTAACCCTCAAGGACCCAACATTACATGGGTACCTAAAGTTTTTATCTTGTCAAATGTAGGTCCTGCCTCAGGGTGCTAGAACAAAGCCATGGTATCTGGATAGTGGTTGTTCTAGGCACATGACAGGTGACAAGAACTGTTTTCTGACCTTTGAAAAGAAGGATGGAGGACTGGTAACATTTGGAAATAATGACAAGGGTAAGATCAGAGGTAAAGGTACTATAGGTAAGCCTAACTCTGCTAAAATAGAAAATGTTCAGTATGTAGAAGGTTTAAAACACAATCTACTTAGCATAAGTCAATTGTGTGATAGTGGATTTGAAGTGATCTTTAAACCTAACATATGTGAAATAAGACAAACCTCCTCTAACAAACTGTTTTTCACTGGATCAAGAAGAAAAATTTTGTATGTTTTAGAACTAAATGACATGCCTGCTGAATCCTGTTTTATGTCTCTTGAAAAAGACAAATGGATCTGGCACAAAAGGGCTGGTCACATAAGCATGAAAACCATTGCTAAACTTTCTCAACTTGATCTAGTTAGAGGATTGCCAAAGATTAGCTTTGAAAAGGACAAGATCTGTGAAGCTTGTGTTAAAGGTAAACAAGTAAAAAGCAGTTTTAAAACCATTGAATTTATTTCAACTCAGAAACCTTTAGAGCTTCTTCACATTGATCTCTTTGGTCCAGTTCAAACTGCAAGTCTAACAGGCAAAAAATATGGTTTTGTTATTGTTGATGATTTTTCCAGATTTACATGGGTTCTGTTTTTAAAACACAAAGATGAATCTTTTGAAGCATTTCAACACTTTTGTAAAAGAGTTCAAAATGAAAAAGGTTCTAATATTATTACAGTAAGGAGTGATCATGGAGGAGAATTTGAAAATGCATCCTTCAAAACATTCTTTGATGAAAATGGTATTAAACATAATTTTTCTTGTGCAAGAACTCCACAACAAAATGGAGTTGTTGAAAGGAAAAATAGGACTTTGCAAGAAATGGCTAGAACAATGTTAAATGAATCAAATGTTGAAAATTATTTTTGGGCAGAAGCCATTAACACATCTTGCTACATTTTGAATAGAGTCTCAATAAGAAAGGTTCTCAATAAAACCCCATATGAACTCTGGAAAAACATTAAACCTAGCATATCTTATTTTCACATATTTGGCTGCTATTGCTACATTCTGAACAATAAAGAAAAATTGGGTAAGTTTGATCCTAAATCAGATAAAGCTATCTTTTTAGGATACTCTACAACTTCTAAAGGTTATAGAGTGTACAATCTAAAAACCCAGACAGTTGAAATTAGTATGCATGTCATATTTGATGAATATGATGAACATTCTCAACCAAAAGAAAGTGAAGACAAAGAAGTGCCAGCACTTCAGAATGTTCCCAGCCAGAACACTGAAACTTCAGCAGAGAAAGAAGATGATCAGAATGTTCAGGATCAAACCTTCCAAAGTCCACCCAGAAGTTGGAGAATGGTAGGAGATCATCATGTAGATCAAATCATTGGAAGCACAACTGATGGTGTGAGAACCAGATTGTCCTTTCAAGATGCCAACATGGCAATGATCTCTCAAATGGAACCCAAGTCAATCAATGAAGCTATTATTGATGACTCTTGGATTGAGGCCATGAAGGAAGAACTTTCTCAGTTTGAAAGGAACAAAGTTTGGAACCTGGTTCCAAATAATCAAGAGAAAACCATCATTGGAACAAGATGGGTTTTCAGAAACAAGCTTGATGAAAATGGTAAGGTTGTCAGAAACAAAGCAAGGTTAGTTGCTCAAGGTTACAACCAACAAGAAGGTATTGACTATGATGAGACATTTGCACCAGTGGCAAAGTTAGAAGCCATCAGAATTCTTCTTGCATATGTTGCACATAAAAGCATTAAACTTTTTCAAATGGATGTTAAAAGTGCATTTTTAAATGGATTTTTAAATGAGGAAGTTTATGTAAGCCAACCTCCTGACTTCTTAAATGAAGAAAAACCAAATCATGTTTTCAAACTCACTAAAGCACTCTATGGTCTTAAACAAGCTCCTAGAGCTTGGTATGACAGACTTAGCACATTTTTGATTGAAAATGGTTTTTCAAGAGGAAAAATTGATACCACACTTTTTAGAAAAACACATAACTCTGATTTACTTATTGTTCAAGTTTATGTGGATGATATTATTTTTGGTGCCACCAAAGAAAAAATGTGTGAAGAGTTTTCCAATCTTATGCAAAGTGAATTTGAGATGAGCATGATGGGTGAACTTGGTTTCTTCCTTGGTTTACAAATCAAACAACATCCAAATGGAATTTTCATTAGTCAAGAAAAGTATGTCAAAGACATTCTTAAGAAATATAAAATGAATGAGGCAAAAATCATGGTCACCCCTATGCATCCATCTTCAAGTTTAGATAAGGATGAGAGTGGAAAATCTATTTCTGAAAAAGAATATAGAGGCATGATATATAGGTTCATTATTATATTTAACTGCTAGCAGACCTGACATAGTGTTTGAAGTAGGATTATGTGCTAGATTTCAAACATGTGCAAAAGAATCCCATTTAACTGCAGTTAAAAGGATTTTTAGATATCTAATAGGTACTACTGATCTTGGCCTTTGGTATAGAAAAGGTTCTAGTTTTGATCTTTTAGCCTATTGTGATGCTGACTATGCTGGAGACAAAGTTGAGAGAAAAAGTACAAGTGGCTCATGTCAATTTTTGGGACAAGCATTAATTGGATGGTCTTGCAGAAAGCAAAACACCATTGCACTCTCCACAACTGAAGCTAAGTATGTATCTGCAGCTAGTTGTTGCTCTCAAATTTTATGGGTAAGAAATCAGTTGGAAGATTACTCATTAAGGTACACAAATGTTCCTATTTTTTGTGATAATACAAGTGCAATTAATCTGTCTAAGAATCCTATTCAGCATTCTAGGTCTAAGCATATTGAAATTAAACATCATTTCATTAGAGACCATGTTCAGAAAAAGAGTATTGCATTAAGCTTTGTTGATACAGAAAATCAACTAGCTGACATTTTCACAAAACCCCTTGTTGAGGATAGATTCAATTTTCTTAAAGAAAAATTGCTAATCATTAAAAATCCCAATAAAGATTGATCATTAATCACTAAGGGCCTAAAACTTACCCCCTTGATGTCATCTGATTCAAATCAGTAAGATCAATCTTAATCTGAATATTCATCAGAATGTTCAAGAGTTCAGAATGTTCATCAGAATGTTCATACGATCAGAATGTTCATCTGATAGTTCAGGTCAGAATGTTCATAAGGTTCAGAACATTCAGTCTTGGATTCTGGGTAAAAATCCTGTACGCAGGAAATCATGGGATTTAATCCAGTAATCTTCTCAAAATCTCTAGCATTTAATGTTTGATTAAGGGTTGTTATGCTAAAGCTATGTCCATTAGACAAAAGCTTAAAAATCATTTCAACCACTCCCCTTCCATCTTGTCAAACGGCTAGTTCTTTCTCTCTCCCACAACTTTTCAGTTTTCATCTTTCCCAATAAAACTGTCAACACTCCTTCATTTCCTCTTTCCACTCTTACACGTTGGTCTATAAATCTTTAAACCAACTCCAAACCTTTCATCACATCTTCAAACACTCTTTCTCTCTCAAAAATTCTCAACACTCTGTTTTTCTGACGAGAATGGCGAGAACCAAAACCACTTCACGCGCTCACTCCCAATCACCACCACACGCTGCTGATCAACCCTCTGATCACTCTCCACTCAACGAAGCTGCTGTTCATACCATTCTTCCTGATGAGATCATTCCCCTATTTGAATCACCAAAACCTAAATCTTCAAAAAAATCTGCCAAACCAAAACCTAAGGCTACTAGAAGATCAACAAGAATGAAAAGAGGATCTTCATCAACACCAACCACTTCTCACATGGACCTAGTCTCTGATGATGAGAAGAAAGAAAAGGAAACAGCTTCTGAGGAAGGAACACACTCTGAAAAGGACGAGTCTGACAAAACAGAGAAAGTTGAGGAAGAACTTTCTGACAAGGGAAAAGAAATTGCTCAAGAGGAAGCAAATTCTGAAGAAACTGGTGAAACTCTTCTTCAAATGGCTAAAACTGCTAAGAAGGTTTACCAAAGGAGGAAGAAGATTGCTACTGATGCTATGCCTCTAGAGAAAACTGCTTCTCCATCTCTGGAAAATGAAGAAGTTGGAAAAGAAGAGAATGTTGAGGAAGAAGCTCCTTCTAGGAAAAGAGGAAAATGTAAGGACATTGCCATACTTGCTTCTGCTCTAAGGGTTCAGAACTTGGAGAAAATGGCTGCTAGGCCATTGAGCAGAGCAAAATACTTTGATTTTGAAAGTCTCAAAACAAAGGGATGGAACCTTGAAGAGTTCACAGATCCTCAAGGATGGTCAGGATTTGTCTCTACATAAGAACCAACCTTTGAGGACTTGGTAAAAGAATTTTATGCATCAATGAGAGTAAAGGAAGAAAAAGGAGAAAAATTCCTAGAGTCCACAGTCAAAGGAGTAAAGTTCCAAGTCACTCAACACTCTCTCTCTAGCATTCTGAACATTCCCAATCAAGGTAATCAACTTTTCAACACTTGGTTTTCTTGCTCAGATGTAACACGTGAGCAACTCATCCTAGAGTATACCAAACCAAACCTTGATTTTACCTCCACAAACCTCAAAGATGCTCCCAAAATCCTTTATAACATATTTAGGCACACCATCTTACCTAGATGTGGAACCTTTGATGCAATCACAGATCTAGACCTTTGCATCCTTTATCATCTTATGAACAAGACTCCCCTAAATCTCTGTTACATCATGATTCAATACATGATTG
This sequence comes from Medicago sativa, assembly GCF_051527215.1. Classification (NCBI taxonomy): domain Eukaryota; kingdom Viridiplantae; phylum Streptophyta; class Magnoliopsida; order Fabales; family Fabaceae; genus Medicago; species Medicago sativa. Next base: position 28,594,285 of record NC_140755.1, on the reverse strand, counting down.
ATCAATGTTTCTCCTTCAAACAAAAAGTTGCTGGTTTACCATATGGGATGCATCTGACACCCATCTTCAAAGCTGTTGGTGTGTCTCTAGATGGAGAAGAAAGTTTGGATACTTTCATGAAGTTCACAGCTAAAACCATTAGTCAACTACGCATCACTTCCACCAACATAACTACCCCTCAGAAAACTGGATCAGTGAAGAGACTTGCAGATCAGAATGTTCAGGAAGTTAGGAAGAAACAAAGAGCTGACAAGTCTGCCAAGAGGGAAACTGGCTCCAGCTCTCACAAAATTGAGAAAGAAAGACCTTCTCCAGCTCAAGAAATCTTTGCTCATATTGCTGAACATGCAAGAGAATTGGTTGAAGCAAGCAGTCAGGAATTTGAAGCCATGCTTGCTAGAAAAGCTGTTGAGAATGTTGGAGAATCTGCTGGTCATCAGAAAGTTGAAGCAACTCTAAATCAAGGTGTTGAAGGACCTTCTGGAGATTTAAGAGTTGAAGAAAATACTGAGCAAGATACTCAGAAAGTTGATAATGGTACACAGGAAGTTGCTGAAATCCTGGCATCAAACACCCTTGGAAGTCAACAAATGGAGGTTGATGATGAAGTTCAAGTGAATGTTGGAACTCATTCTGACTTTGATCTCAACATTGAAGATACCACAAATGATCTCTACAATGAGATCTTTCAAGATGCTCAGGGAGAAGACCTTCAACACAATGATCAGAATGTTCAAAACAATACTGATCAGAATGTTCAGGAAGCTGGAGATCAGAATGTTCCCACTGAGCAGCTGTCAGCAGATCCAAATCCACTGGATTCAGGATCTTTGCCTTCTATGGAAGTTCAACATCTTGTTCAACCTAATCAGAATGTTCAGGTTCATCAGAATGTTCCCTCTGATCAGAACATGGAACATGCTCAGTTTGTGAACTTGTCTGTTTTATCTTGGTTTTCGGATGTCAAACATTGATTACGTTTGGACCTTTTTAACCTTTGATATCTCATTTTTTCTTGGGAAGGGAAAAATAAGAAAAAACCCTTGAGAATCGAGGTCCGGGAGTTGTTTTCGCTACGGGAAGGTGTTAGACACCCATAACGACTATAGTATCCTATAGGAACCGTCTTTACTTTCTCCGCGCGCGCTTTATTTTTAAATGCTATTTGAAGAATGATATTTACACCTAAGAGTTTACTAAGTCGAGAATTGGAGGGAGAAGAAGATGTTTGAATTTTGTTTTATTGGAATTGAAGGAATATTGGTTCCTTGCCTACGTACCCTTTTAAGGGATCAAATCCACCGTAGTTCTCTTCCAAAAATGTTTTTGTTTTTGTTGGTTGATTTTAAGTTTGAAAATGGAATTTTGAAGAATAAGAGTGAGAGGCCTCAAGGGCATAAGATTGGAAAAGAGTGAGGTGGAATTAGTTATTTTGCAAAAGAAGTCTAAGTACGATTAAAATTCATTAAAAATTTTATTTAAGAAAAGAAAAGGAAAATACAATGGGATTTTGATCCCAAAGTTTATTTAGAAAATGATTTGAGTCAAGTTGTTCGTATTTTTTGGAAAAGAGAATTTTTCTAAGTATCGCGATTCCTAAGCATACATCTAAACATGCATTCCCTAAGCATACATCTAAAGTATCCATGTGATGTGTGTGCATGTGTCGGTGCTTGTGTCGGTGTACATCATTAGAGTCCATTGTCCTTTTACATCATTGGCTTAAATACATGCTATGGTCTTGCAAGAATTTTAAAGGCATAAGATAAAGTACAAGAATTCCTAGGGTTTTACATTCTAACTTTGCATGAATTTTAAAGTGTAAGAAGATAAAGACCAAGAATGTAAGATGGAAGATGAGGTGCTTATGGAATGCATGAAACATGAAGTAAAGTGGTTAGTAGCATGAGGTATAATAGCATGAAAATTATAAGCAAAAGAAACACTAAAAAACTTGACAAAAAGTAATGAAATTCTTAACCTAGAAGTAGCAAAATTCACCTAAAGTTTACCATAACATCAAGACAAGTATATGACCTATAATCCCCATGTCATGACAATTTTCCAAAGGTTTCATTACAATCAATTATGTGAGAACTATGAGAACACATTCAAGTCAAGAATTATGATGTATCTTAGGCATATTTGGCACTTTATTTTCACAAACAAACATTTAAGTTGCCTTGTAAAGCAAGTAATTAACCACACATATTCACATAAAGCAAGAAACACATCCAAACAGTGACAAATCAATTCCCAATCCACACATCCCAACTCACAAGCATGCACTAAGAATTGGAATCAAAATCATGCATATTTTCACAAGTTCTTAACCTAAAATTCAAGAAATGAAGCAACACACAACACATTATTATTATTTTTTTATCCATTTTTGTATGTCAAAATATCCTAAGTAACAAGTTTTAAGTGTCAAAACTACTTGCAAGGAAGTTCACAAAATTTTTAGAAGCTTTCAACAAGATTTTTTAACAAAAGATAAAAAAGAATTGAATTAACAAAGCACCAATTATTTTCATGTATTTTCATCAAGATTAATATGTAAAACACATCAAAATTCATTGAAAATAACAAGGAAATATTAAACCAAATTTTTTAGGAATTTTTATCAAAATTTTTAGGCAAACAGTGGTGCAAACGGCAAGAAACAGTGTGCATATAGCGAGAAAATAAGGAAAAAGTAGTAACAAAAGTCCAGGCCCAAACACACAAGATCCACATCCAAACTGAAAGCATCAGGGACCATAGGATTGATCCAATTGGATCAATCCCAAATCCAACGGTCACAAAGGCATAGGGAGCATGGAATTATAGTGTACGCACACATAGGCAATCAGAATGAAACAAAACTCTTTCAAAACAAGCAACACGTGAAAGAAGAGTCATAACAAGAAAATTTTCTCTCTAAAGCCAAAGCCTGCGTGAATGCTCTCTTCTCTCTCTTAAATGTTCATCTTCAACCTTATGAATGTCACCGGAAAGTTCAACAAGCTCGCCGGAATCTTCAAAGGTTCGCCGGAAAATTCATAACTCCGGCGACACTTCCGGATTCCGGCGAGCTCCGATTCGAATCTTTTTTACACTTTTAAAACCGGATCGTTATCCTCTTTTCGAATATGAACTCAGAAACATTCAAAATACAATCAATACACCTAAATCTATAGATACAGCTGCAAAAATTTGAAGCAAAAGAATGGAATAGAAAGCTTGGATCAAGAACAATACCGTACTGCTCGACGCTTCTTGCTCGCGAATATGTAGCTATGGCCGGTCCTCCTTCTCCTTTGCGATTCTGGATTTGAAACGATCCTTTGATTCGGTTTTGTTCTTCCTCGCGTTTGGATCGAAGCTCATACGACTGCTTGTGGTGGCTTGAAAGAATTCGAAAACGATTCCTTGATTGGTTGAGATTTGCGGTCTGTTATTGATGCTTGTTAATGGATTAGAAATTGGAATCTGTTTGTTGTGTTCGTTCAAAGTGGAATTGATTGAAGGTTGTTGTTCATGGATGTGATTTTTGGAATTGAAGGTTGATTGTGGTGGTTTATGGTTGTTGGAGAGAGGTTGAAGATGAAGTTGAGGTGGTTATGGAGTTAGTTAGGGTGGTTAGAGGTGGTGGAAAGAGTTTGTTATGGTGGAGGAAGTGGTGGTGGATAGTTGGTTACGGTTAGGGAGAAGAGAAAAGAGAGAAGATTTTTCTTCTCTCAATTTTTTATGATTTTTGTGAATTTTTGCAAATGATTGGATCCTTTTGACTTTGACCCATGGGACCCATTATATAGGTGATGTGTGAATTTTTGGACCAATAGGATAAAGACATGTGGCACCTGAAAAGTTAGTTGGACTAAAAATGGACCAAAAGGAAAATAACAAGATTCTAAGGACTAAAATGTAAAAATTTACTAAAATTGAATTAAAAGAGTAATTTGAAAATTAACGTAAAGTGAAACCAATAAAAAGCACAAAAAGGACTAAAATGAACCAACTACTAAATGAGGTACTTCGAAGTAACCTCTCTCTATCAAAATTTCGTGTGAAATGACCAAAATGCCCCTAGGGACTAAAATGACTCAAAATGATTCAAATGCAATTTTTAAAACGGTTTTTAACAGGGAAATAAAGCAAGAGTTTGTACAAGCAAATTAAAAGACTCATGGACAATTTTTAGAGATTAAACAGAGTTTTAACACTGGAAATGACTAAAATGCCCCTAGGGGCTAAACTGACTCAAAGTGACTTCAAATGTAATTTTTGAAATGGATCTTAACATGAGATTGAAACAAAGACTTATACAAACCAATTGAAAAGACTCAAATAACTTTCAAGGACTAAGATGGGTTTGAATGCAGAAAATGACTAAAATACCCTTTTTCATGAATTTTGTAAATAATATTGAAATAAGATGCAGAGAAAGATGCAATTGATCAGAGACAAATCAAATAACTTGAAATGCAAGAAAAAACCCTTTGGATGACTAGAAATGCAAGAAAACATAGACAAATGCACATATGAAAAGGTTTTCAAAGCTAATTTGGAAGATAAAGCAGAGTAAAATATCAGTGTAAAAACAATAGCAAATTGGCAATCTTTCAAGAGTAATAGACATATATCAAAGATGGAAAAATATTTTGAGCAAGTATTTTTAGGTCCAAAATTAGGGTATAACATTGTCAACTTCAACCATGGGATCCACTGCTGGAATCAGCAAATATCTAGTGTCTTCCCTACCAACTCCAAGCACTATTCCTTCATCCACACCACCGCCACCTCAAACCAGAACCACCACAAGCAAACTTCCAAATATGTCTGCCCTGTTTGACTCTTTGAACACCTTTGTGACTGCTAACAAAGAGAAAGCTGAACCTTTTGATGCTGCTGCACCTACCAAAGTCTTCAAAAGCTGAAAAGATGGCTGCTAGGGCTCTTAGAGTTTCAACAAAAACTCACAAAATTGTTTGTGCACTTGCTGACTGGACTAAGAATGTTCATGCTCCTGGTTTGGCCATTGATCCACCAATCTTTGATGATCCATCTGTCTTTGAGTCTGAACCATCCTCAGATTCTGGGGATTCAACTCCCTGAATCATTTCTGGTCCTACTCCCTATCCTTTTTGCAGATGACTAAAGGGGGAGAAGCTTTAGGATATTATGTCTTAAGTTTTCTAAGTATTAGGCCCTAAGTAGGCTAAGTGATCAATAGTTATTGAAGTCTTATAAAACTTCATTTTTGCATGATCATATGTACTTTGAATTTCTTTTTTGTTTTTGAACCATGTTCATCATATAATTGTACTTCATGAATGATAAGTAATGAATGAATATTGATGTTGGTTCAAATTTGCATATTTTTATTTATGCTATGGATTATAAAAATGAGGGGGAGCTTTTATAACTTCTAAAAAACTCATAATGGATTATAAAAATGAGTGGGAGCATTAAAATAAATTTTCTTTTAAGCTCTGAAATTCTTCATATATAATCAAAATCCATAATACTAAATCATAAGTTTATCATCTTCAAAAAGGGGGAGATTGTTGAGGCAAAATCCCTAATTAATTTTAAAGATAATAAACTTTAAATGATTAAAGGATTAAATGGACTTTGATTAATTCCTTGGTATTTAACTTGTGCTCTTGAGTGTTTTACTAAGACAGGAACATGTTTAAATCATACCAAATCAAAGGACATTTAAAATCATGAACTAAATCTGAGTTCAGAAAGTTAGTTCAGAAGGTTGTTCAGAATGTTGATCAGAAAGCTGAACGTTCTGATGGAAACCCAGAAGGGTGTTCATAAGCAAACCCAGGTTCATCAAGAACGTGAAGAACATGCTAGTACATTTGACATAAATGAAAGGTCCAGAAAAGTACATTTGCATGGGCCTATCAACAAATAAAGGCATGAACAAGGAATCATGTGTAAAGGATCTTTAATGTTCATCCAAGACTATGAACATTAAAGTACTAGGAATATTCCAATGTGAATTTAATCCTAGATGTTGCATTCACTGCACTTCAGTTATGTCCTTACTATTAGGATTGATTACATTAAAAGCTAGTCTTACAAATCATCCTAAAGTAAGCACAAATGGAACATTCTGATGGTCAGAATGTTCATGTCTGCGCATCCTTCAGCCAATGAACAGTGTAGTTGGTGAAAAGTTAGCAAGCAAAGCAAAAGAGATCTTGCATCAGAGATAACCTGACCTCTGAGCTGTAAAAAAGCAGATTTCTTTGAAGCATGGGCCTGAAGTTGCAGATCCACTGCTCTCTCTCTCCTGCACAAAGTCCAAGACAGATTTGGTGTACTTTATCCCACCTTTTCCAGCAAAACTGGATGCATATGGAAAGGCTACTTTTTGGAGGATAAAACTCATACAAATCTCATACCACGTGCTGGGCAAGCCCAGATATTCATCCAACATTCATCCATGATGAACCCAGATGAAGAACATCATGAATATCCAACATTCTGATGAAGAACACATCAACATTCTGATGTTCATCCTGGGAACTCAACAACATTCTGATGGTCAGAATGTTCACCCAGATTTTCAAGTAAAAGCTTGTGGGGCCCAGGACACGTGGCATAACACCACTGGTCACCTTACAACGGCTATATGAGCCCAAAAACTCTATAAATAGAGATCAAAGGCTCATCATTACTTGCACCATTGCAAAGCATACAAGAAAACAACTTAATTTGTTTGAAGCTCTTGCAATTCAATTGATCATCACTGAAGGCTTTCTTCTTACCTTCTTTATAGTGTAAATCAATTTTCTTTCTCCCTCTCTGTTATCTTATTCACAGATAACTTCTTCCTTCCTCTCTTCTTCTGTTTGTCTGATTCACAAACTTTCAAACTTCACACAAATTGTAACAAAGTCTCATCTAGCTTTAGGGGTACTAAAGTGTTAGCTTGAGCAAGAATTGTAAAAGTCTAAGTGGTTAACTTAGCAACAAGGTGCAAGCCTGCTGAGGCTTAGAGAATACAAGTTGTAAGTGTTCAGGTGAACACAGTCTGTAAGGTGCAGGATTTGAGAGGTTATCTCAAGCATCATAGTGGAAAAATCTCACAAAAACTGTGAGGAGTAGACTAGCCCACATTGGGTGAACTACTATAAATCTCTGTGTGTTATTTCCTTCTTCCTTATACTCTTTTACTTACTGCAAACACAAACACACACAAACACAGTTACTTTGCTGAAACTGTTTTTACACTCAGACATCAGAACGTTCTGAAGTCTGCTGTTAACTTAACCATTCCAAGATTTCTCTTGAGAATTATTTTTTAAGTTACAGGTTATTTTTAAAGGGTCACAATTCAAACCCCCCTTCCTTGTGACTATTTTATCTACTTGTTTTTAGGGGGTGGATATAGCTTCAGAGTGTTAGGGGGTGTGTTATATCCTATTATTGACCACGACCTACAATCTGCATTTGTTGAGAGATGACATAAGTAGATGTCTAGCTTGCATCTTCTGATTGGGGAGATGATAGTGACACTGGATGACTTCAGAGTGAACTTGCTTCACCCTCAAGATATGATTCACTTTTCACAACACTTTCTACACACGCTTTCTCACTTCCATTACTGACTTGAGCGTCAGAGTGCTAACGTGCCTACAGGCACCTTTCGTTCCACCGCAAGGATTCGTCGCCGCCGTACCGGAAGCCTTCACCGTCACACCGGAGCATTTTCCGCCACCGTTGCCACTCATCCATTCTTACTGGACAGATAATAGTTGAGGCTAGAATTGGTAGGTTTTGGATTCTAACGTTTGTTTTAACCTTAAATTTATTGTTGGATCAACTTTTACATAAATATATTGAAATATAAACCAATCAATATAAATATATTACATCCATCTCACTTTTATTCTCATTGCCAAATTCTTTGTTTTGTATTTAACATATGTTTGGTTTCAATTTCATAGAGTTAAAAGTGATTCTAGATGTAGTAAAATTAATTTTATCATGTTTTGATGATTTAAAGAAGAATGGATTTTGCTTGCAAAATTGATTATAGTTTGTCCTGGACAGGTCAAAAGACCAACCACGAGTTGACATGTGGCATAAGTTACACCACCTTAAGGCTCCGCGTCTGAGGGAACTAGCGAGCTAAAATGCACCACGCCTCACAGGAGTTCTCCCGCTCACTAGGATCGCCCTACATGTGTCCTCTAACCGTCCATAATCACACGCCGCATAACCCAGAGACGGTTATGCCCAACACGCGTATATATAAGGGTGAACTTGCTTCACCCTCAATGTATGATTCACTTTTCACAACACTTTCTACACACTCTTTATCAGTTCCATTACTAACTTGAGCGTTAGAGTGTTAATGTGCCTGCAGACACCTTTCGTTTCACCGCAAGGATTCATCGCCGCCGTACCGGAAGCTTATACCGTCACACCGGAGCATTTTCCGTCACCGTTGACATTCATCCATTCTCACCGGACATATCATAGTTGAAGCTAGACTTGGTAGCTTTTGGCTACTGCCGCTTGTTTTAGCCTTAAATTTATTGTTGAATCAACTTTTACATAAATATATTAAAATATAAACCAATTTAAATTACCTTCAATTTATTAAAAATCAATGTAAATATATTACATTCATCTCACTTTTATCAATAATCAATTTTACAAAATCAATTTAAATTACCACAGAACCAAACACACACTAAATTGTCTATCAATTTAAATATATCAATTTTTTGTTGGGGGTGTATATAACAATACTTGTTTTTAGGGGGTGGATATAGCAAAAAGTACAAAGAGAGCCCAACCAAGCATAATTTTCTTTTCATAGTCCAACCAAGCGCTTTCATTTTCACACCCCCAACATTTCATTAGTCAAATGCAAAATTGAGAAGTAAAACCAAAACCACAAAAGAAAATAAGATTGAGAAAGTCGAATTAAGAGTGTTAAGGTTATTAGATTTTATTGTCCCCAAATAAGATTGGCTTGTTGGAATTATATGAATGGTGTGATAATGATGCAAAGATAAATAGTGGCGTGGAGTGTTTGATTAATGCATTAGAAAGTTGAGTTATTGCTTGGTTTGATTTTTTGGCATGATATTTTGTTTTCTATTAATATGGTTAGCAAAGTATTATGAAAATGGTATTTTCTCAAACTTGACCTATGGTCCATTAAATACTAGTAACGGGGCTGGCCAGAGGCACTAATTTTCAAATAGGTATCCTCCCTTATTGTTAAATTTTTACCATAAATTTTCTTAGGGATCTCAAGCTTCCGATTAAACAAAAACATATCTAATAGTTGGAGTAATTTGGGGTTAGTGAAACAAAAGTCACGTCTCAAATTCCAGAGCACATTTTACAAGCGAAATAAAATATCTATTTATTGTAGGAAAGTCAAACGGCAACGTTGATATGTCCGAGTGGTTAAGGAGACATACTTGAAATCTGTTGGGCTTCGCGTTGGGCTTCGCCCGCGCAGGTTCGAACCCTGCTGTCGACGTGTTTTTAACTTTTTATATTTTTTTAACGCATTTAATTTAATTTTTTAATTGGAAACTTGTGAAAATTATTTTAATTCCGCTATTAAGAAATGAATCAAGTCGGCACCACTATAAATTATAAATTTCAGGAGATTGTTATTTCAGCTATGAAAAATAGTGAAATGTAATTATTCAATTTCCCATTTATTTACCAAACAATTGATCAATTCATGAAATACGTTTATTTATTTATTTTTTTGCAAAAACTTTTTTTTTCATATTTTTATTAAAATTTGACTTAAATGCTTTTTTTTTTTTTTTTTTTGGTTTACAATTAAGGTCTCCCCATTTTAAAAATGAAGAGATTAAATGCACTTTTGTGTAAAAAGAAAATTTATTGTTTGCAAATTATGTTTTGGTAGGGAGTGGAGATGAAGACATACTTTTCTTTTTAAAAAACAAAAATATAGACTTAACCTCCAAAATTTAGATTATGGTTTATGTACCCTCATGCTTTTTTTTTCCTTCAATTTTATTAATAAGGGTTAAATATATTTTTGATTTCTATAAATATATCAACTTTTCGTTTTAGTCTCTTTAAAATTTTCTTTTGACTTTTAGTCTCTATAAAATTTTCAATCACCGTTTTTGGTGCCTATTTTTAGTAAACTTATGTGTAGCCTTTGTATATTTTTAATGAAATTGTGTAAAAATGTGTTGATTATTATAAAAATTCCTCCAAAAAAAATAGAACTTTTTAACAAAACATGAATTAAATGAATTTTTAACTGGCAAAAATAGGAAAATTCATATTTAATTCATGTTTTGTTAAAAATTTCTAATTGTTTTTTTTTTAGAGATTCTTATAATATTATAAACTTTTCAGCAACATTTTAATCAAAAATGTGAATTCTACATGTGAGTTTACTTGAAAGGAGAGACCAAAAGTGAAGATAGAAAACTTTTAGGGACTAAAAATCGAAGAATTTTTTTAGAGGGACTAAAACGAAAAAATTGATAAATTTATAGAGATCAAAAACATATTCTATTATTAATTTATTTTTTTTCATGATGTTTGTGAGTTTAGGTTGTTGATGTCGATATAGTTCGCGTGCCTTTCCTACATTGTCTTTCATGTTTTTCGTTTGCTTAAAATATAATAATAAACGTGTTAAGTCGTTTGATCTGGTGTATGAAGGTGAGAAAGACACAAGAAGGAGAGGAGTTGAATTGTGTTGGCTTTTTCAAAATTTTCCAAGTGTTTAAGCACTAGCCAGAGTCTGACACAGAGTCTGATAGCAATGGTTAAAATCAAACACAAAGATAACAAGATATATATATATATATATATATATATATATATATATATATATATATATAGAGAGAGAGAGAGAGAGAGAGAGAGCAGACACAAAGCAATTATATTGGTTCCTTCTACAATCCAGGAGTAGTCCAGTCCCCTTGCACTTTCAAGGGATTTTCATTATAATCACAAGTGATTATAAGTGCTCAAGGACACAACAAAGAGACTTCAATTGTTCAAGCACACAAACAAGAGAGTTTCAATGCTTAATCACAACTGAAAGAGACTTATAAGAGTTTACAAATGAAATATTTGTTCGTACACTTGATATACAATCGGAGGTGTAAAAAATTACAAACAGAACAAACTCTATGAGCTTGGAATTTCAAGGATATGAACTTAGTAAGAAATTCTTACGTTTTTTATGCGTTTTTGAATTAGACAGAGTAAGGGCACAATTAAAATAACAGAGTCTTGTTTGAAGTCTTTAGCTCATTACATACAGGCAAGGATTTGAAAGACGTTGAAGAGATGTCAGCACATTAAGAGTCATTGAGATGCTTCAAAGGACGTTGGGATATTGCTTGATATGGATAATGTCGTTGATTAGACATTTGAAATTCCTTTGCTGCAACTGGAATTATCCGTTCATTCTCTTTGATGTTCTTTGTTTGTTTCTACACATGGTTAGAAGATAACAAATTATACTGTCAGAGTTTGATATAGACAGCTACAGAAGAAGACAAATCTGACGTGGCTTCTGGGTTCCTCAGAGTCTTCTTTTCTTCAGAGTTTGGTATCCTTCAGAGTCTGATGCAGTTCTTCAGCTTCTGATTGACTTCCTTTCTTCTAATCTAAATTGTTGACTTATTGTTGACCTTTCTTCATATCTTTTACCAAGTCTTCTAGCTTCTCTTGTGCTTCTTTTTTATGCTCTTATACATGTTCAGACCTTGTTAAATTTTACTCTTTGGTCCTTCATACTTGAACAAATATTATCATATCTAATTGTTCTTTAATACTTTGTTATCATCAAAACTTCAGAGGAATTGTACAAATCCAATTTTGTTTCAACAATCTCCCTATTTTTTATGATGATAAACACAAGTATTTAAGAAAATTGTTATTGATTTAATTAACAAGTTGACTTCAGAGTCTGAGGTTGTAAGCTCCTCTTAAGTCTGATATACCATAAGGTTAGATTTTCAAGCTCCCCCTGAGTCTGAAGGCACAAAGTCGAATTCTCTTAGACGCGTCATCAGGAGGTACCATGAAGAACATGATAGTTATAGAAATCAAAGAGTTGATCGATAACATGTCCTTGAACAAGTACCGCTCCTAAAGCGAGAATAAGGCTGTTATTAAGAAGCAATGAGTTCTTGGTCTGGAAACACATGACACCTTACTAGCATTAAATTTCCCATCGTCAAATTGGAAGAAATAGCAAAGATGTTGAAGCGCAAGAGGTGGCTAAGTTATCAATCAATGGTGTAGTTTGTGACCTTTGTGAGAAAGCACATGAAAGCGGTGCATGTCTTCTATCAAATTTGGAGTTATCTAAGGAGAAACTTAAGTACGCAGGTGTTTACACAAGGCAACAACAAAACCACTATTCCAATACTTACAATCCAGGCTGGGTAGATCATCCGAATTTCTGATGGAGAGGGAACAATTACCTTAACCCACCTCCAACAACCAATCAACAGCCACCCAAGAAAAATCAGGCAAAAATCCTCACCCAATACATGCAAACAACACAAAGTTAAACGATGCCATCTCCAAGAATCATGAGGAAGCTCGAAGAAATAATGAAACTTCAATCAAGAATTTGGAGATACAAATTGGGAGAATCTCAACACAGCATGTCAACATGACTAGGGTGGGATTCTCAGGAACAACCTTGGATAACCCAAAGGGAGATAGTTGCAGAATGATGGTGAAAGACGAAGAACATGATGGAAATGATCACACAAAGATTGAGTATGCGAGTGAAGATGAAATCTCAAGTGAGGAAGAAGGTGAAGATATAACGAAGGATGCTCATCTACAGAATTACCAACATGAACTCGTAACTAAAAATTGTCCCTCTAAACATAGACGTTTAACATCCTTTACGCCTTGTAAGTGTGACATTGCATCACGCTCAAGGTACGATTCATTCACCACTTTTTAGTACAAAATCAACCTCTTTCTCTTACTAACTTTTGCGTCGGATTGCTAATGTGCTTGCATACAACTTTCTCTTTCGCCGTAGAAGCTTTCTCTCCACCACGCCAAAAACTCGCTCTCCATCGTGTTGGAACCTCTTCTACTTGAGAACCACCATCAACAACTCTTTATTCTGCATCAGACATGACATATATAAAATCTAGTCAAGAATTGTTTATCTTATGAATCAAACTTAGGTTATCCTGAATAATTTGTCATTTGTTAAAATTTATTAACCATCTAAGTCTAATTAATTGATTTCTTTCCATAATTTTGTTTTCTCATTAATTTGTATTGACCGCAAGTCATAAGTGGGTGATGGGAGACGTGGAGCACATTACACTTGGAGGTTACGGGAGACTCGACAACCTCGACGAAGTTGCCCAAGGGTTCCAACCGGCAAATCCCATTATCTTTGACTTTAAAATCGCTTTTCTCGCCTCTCTAAGGACAACCCATTTCTCAAGTAAGGAATCGGAAGACTGTAATGCTCACCTTATACATATCCTAGAAGCATGCAACACTATTAACCCGACTGGAGTTTCAGAGTCCGATAAAAAGGCTCTTTTTGTTTGTCTACACTCTAAGTGGATGGATGAGTGAAAGATTGGCTCAATGCACTTCCAAGTGACAACATAGCTATTTGGGACAATTTTTTTTTGGTGGTGTCCGGAACCTTCACCAATGGTCTAAAGCCACAAACTCAAATTGTTTTAGACGCATCAACAGTAGGTACCATGAAGAACATAACAGTTGTAGAAATAGGAGAGTTGATTGATAACATGTCATTGAACGAGTACCACTCCCAAAGCGAGAATAGGGTTGTAAATAAGAAGCAAGGAGTTCTTGGACTGGAAATACTTGTCGCCTTACTAGTAAGAATTAAACTGCTCAGGGCCAAATTGGAAGAAATAACAAAGAAGTTGAAGCACAAGAGATGGTGAATAAATAATCAATCAATGGTGTAGTTTGTGACTTTTGTGAGCAAGCTCATGAAATCAGTGCATGACTTCCATCAAGTTTGGAGTTTACACAAGGCAACAACAAAACCCTTATTCCAATAATTACAATCCAGGCTGGGTAGATCATCCGAATTTCTGATGGAGAAGGAACAATTCCCTTAATCCCCCTCGAAAAACCAATCAACAATCACCTAAGAAAAATCTGGAAGAAATCCTAACCTACTACATGAGGAAGCCATCTCCAAGAATCATGAGAAAGCTCGAAGAAACAATGAAACTTAAATCAAGGATTTGGGGACGCAAGTTGAAATAATATCAACACAACTTGCCAACATAACTAGGGTGGGATTCTCAAGAACAACCTTGGATAACCCAAATGGAGAGAGTAGAATGATGGTTAAAGAGGAAGAACATGATGGAAATGATAGCACAAAGAATGAGTATGTGAGTGAAGATGAAAGCTTAAGTGAGGAACAAGGTGAAGATAGAACCATGGAAGCTCATATGCATAATTAACAACATGAACTTGTAACTAAGAATCGTCCCTCTAGACTGAGACGATTATCATCCTCTTCGCATGTATAAGCGTGACATTACATCATGCTTAAGGTACAATTCATTCACCACTCTTTAGTACAAAATCCACCTCTTTTTCTTACTAACTTTAGCGTCGGAGTGCTACGTACTTGCATGCAACTTTCTCCTCCACCGTAGAAGCTTGCTATTCACCACACAGGAAACTCGCTCTCTATCGCGTCAAAACCTCTTCTACATGAAAACTACCATCAATAACTCTTTATTCTGCATCAGACATGACATAAGCAAGTCTAGTAAAGAATTGTTTATCTTATGAATCAAACTCAAATTATCTTGAATAATTTATCATTTGTTAAAGTTTATTAACCATATGAGTCCAATTGATTCATTTCTTTCCATAATTTTGTTTTCTCATTAATTTGTATCGACGATAAGTCATAAGTGGGTGATGACTAATTTTCTTTAATTATTTTGACCCATAAAGAGTGATGGATGATTCATTGATTTGAACTCTTATCACTAGCTTATACTACCTCCGTTCCTGATTATAAGACCCTTTTGAGAATTTTCTTTGTCCCTTTTTATAAGACCCCTTTGCTATTTCCAACTACATTAATTATTTCTTTACATACATGCCCCTATTTATCATACATATTTTTCTTCAATTAGCAATAAATAACATATAGAAAACATAAACTAACTCTCTCTCTTAAGGATAAAATTGTAAAAACAATAGTAATTACTAACAACTTTAATACAAATATCCACTTTCTTAATTCCCGTGATTTTAGCAAAAGGGTCTTATATATATGGACGGAGGTAGTACGAGTTTCTTATTAGTCAATACAGACCACATATTGGTGACATTTACGATATATGTAATTGTCTTTTTTTCTTTTTTAAAATATCGTATTCGATTGTTTAGCTCATAAGTAATTAAAAAGTGTCCTTGATCTTTCGAATAAAGAAAGCTCCCAAATGCAAGCGTCCATCCAAGTTGTAATTTCTCTTTCATTTTATTTTCTAAGGGAGACCAGCAATTCTCAAGTACGTCGTTTCTTCTATTAAAGTAAACTTTTATTTGATTTATCAGCACCCTATATATCCATATCATAAAGTCATAATCACACATACAAGGATTTGAAACTTTTACATAGTTTTCTCACTGGAAATAGGAAAGAGGAAAACACAAAAAAACAATCCCACTAATTCATTTTGTTACATCTACGATTGTCTTTTCTTCTCATGAGAGGGTGAAAATCTCACTCACATACTCAATTTAAATCAATATTCTTAAAATTTATTTTTAATGAGTTTCATTTACACTCATAAAATAAGTTTAGACTAGCCAATTAGAACTGAACTAATGATGTCAATGAAAAATTATATTTTCACATAAAAAAATTGATGTAAAATATATTGTTCTCTGATTTTTATGTGTATTTTTAAATTTGTGTAAGTTGTAGAAGAACAAAACTAATTAGGGAAATAGATATAAACATATATATCATAAAATGTCTCTTAGAATTTGTGTTTCGCTCTAACAACATAACCACACAAAACTGACTTGTGAAAAGAAGATTGTTCACACTTATAAACATTTGTCCGTGCCATATCACTTTTAATATGTGACTCTTAACACATTCCCTCACGTTAAGGACCAGACTTTTGGAGCATGACCTGACTAACTTGACAGCAGAAATTTGATAGAAGATGACCCATAAATCTTGGATAAACTCTTATACCATTTTGAAATTTGTGATGGAAAATAACTCTACTTCACAAAACCGACTTGTAAGATAAAGATTGTCCTCACTTTATCTTATTTGTACTTATGTGTCTTACAAATTTATGAACCAAGTAGTTTTCATATACTACACCTTAAAACAGTAAACTTCTAGCCACTAGGCTGCATGACAAAAGTAAATATATTTTATATTTAAGACCGAAAGAAATATGAGACATATAAATTAATATAATAAATAGCCACTAGGCTGCATGACAAAAGTAAATATATTTTATATTTAAGACCGAAAGAAATATGAGACATATAAATTAATATAATAAATAGGAGCTAAACCCACATTATGGAAATGATCTTGCCTCTCCGTTAAACCCAACTCGTTGCTTACTTATTTGAATCTTTTAATAATTGTTTGTTTTTTGTTTTTTTTTTTTTAATAAAAACGACATGAATTGGTGAGTATCATGATTTTTATTTAAGGATAGAAATTATTATTAGAAAAAAAAAAAGATAGAAATTATCATCACTACAAGTGGTGAGTATCATGATTTTTCATGCGTGTACCTTATCGTGACGAAGTTTCTTTATAATTTAAAATACCGTGCATATGGGGTATAAATTTTTATCTTTAATCTATCAGAATAGCTTGATACTACAACTTTCACTTTTTCCATGTCATCAATTGCTTGTCTCTTCTTCAAAGTTGGTTCCTTTCTATCCCATTTCCTTTTTATGTCCTTTCAAAGTTATTTCAACTTTTATTTTATGTGATCACAAACTTTACAAACCATAGTTTAAATAGATAGTGAAATAAGAAACCAAAGAAACACACATAACAAGAATATGGCTGATTGGGGACCAATTTTTGTGTCAGTGGTGCTCTTCATTCTCTTGACTCCTGGTTTGTTATTTCAAATACCTGGTAGAGGAAGGTTTGTGGAGTTTGGAAACTTTCAAACTAGTGGATTATCCATACTCATCCATGCTATGCTCTACTTTGCTCTTGTTTGCATCTTCATGTTAGCAGTTGGAATCCACATCTATGCTGGATAAATTAATAGTCCAAATTACAATATGAATTGTTTTTATAGAATGTATTTTTCAGTTTATTTTGTATTATATGGTTTGAATTCTAGCTAGGACTCTTTATTTTTATTTTCAATGTATATTAGAAAAAGTAGAATTAATGACCAAATTTAAGGATGAAAAAAAAAATGAAATTCGTCACTAATTTCTGCACGTCATGAAATCAGGGACGAATGTCATATTTTTTCTTGTTAAGATTTGGTCTCTAATTCCTTTTTTCTTATATATATGGTGTGGCCTAATTTTGGGTAACCGATTTGGTTGTATGAATTATCATGCTCTCAATATATTAAATTATAGCATTTATTTTCTTGTTTTTGAGATGAAATACAAAATTGAACAATATATTTAAGAATTGAGTGTTTCATTTTATATGTAGTGATTAGATATTTGTCCTCCTTTGTCAAAAAAAGATATTTGTCCTCCTATTAGTTTTGCTATTAAATTTATTTTAATTTTTGGTCAAAAAGAGAGACAATAGAAAATATATACTAGTGCATAGTAGAGGTGATAATAAGAAAGAGGAAGATTAATCAAGCTCCAAAGGAAAAACAGAGAGGGTCATGAAATTTATGTTTGGGAGTTTGTGATAAGACTTTGAAAAAAGAAAAGAAAAGTTGAAGTATACTACTACTTCCGTCCCTTATTATAAGACCCTTTTAAAAAAACACGGGTTTTAAGAAAGTTGATTATTGTGTTAATTTGTTGACAAATGATATTTTTTTTTTGCATGTTTGCCCTTCTAATAATTGAAATCACAATTCATTATTTTCCTATATTAATTTACCCAATACAACGTGAATAATGCACCAAATTAATTTATCTTTGTACCCATAACAGAAAATTAACGTGAATGAGCCTATTGGATTGAATGTAGACTAGTTGGAAAAGCCATGGCGCAAAAAACTGGAACGTGAATGAACATTCTTTTTCTTTTTCTTTTTTTTTTTTACAAAAATTTGGAATCACTCTTTTTTTTTCCCAAAATTTAAATTTTGATGGCTCCAAACTTAAAATTTTTTGGAATTATTTACAAATTGCTGTCGCCATTTTTTTAAGTACAAGGAGCATGAAACAAGAGTATATATAATATACATATAGAACTAAACATATTCTTCATGAAAAATTATAGGAAGCCATGGGAGTGGACGTGAATATGATTATAAAGGCATCTTCAAAGAATGGTGCATGAATGAGAGTTACTACTCTTTTGTTTTTCCACGTAAACTTATCGTTGTTCTTTTATCAAAGGAATTTTTTTTTATTGCTTTTCAAAAAAATATTTAGAGTAAATAGGGGTAATTTTGTAAAGAAATAATTAATGTACTTGAAAATATCATAAGGGTCTTAAAAAAAGAGAATTTGTTTTCTTCTAAAATGTTCCTATAATAAAGGATGGAGGTAGTATAAGAAGGAATAAATAAAATAAAATTTAACAAAAAGAAATACGCTTTATTGTAAGGAAATTTAAAAATATATTTCGATTGAAATTTAAATTTGTGTCGAGTTTAGTCGGAGACTATTCATGCAATGACATGAATAACTACATTTTTAGCTAGCTCCAATACGATTATTGATATACCAACATATGTAACTCATTTGCTTATTAACCAAATGCCATAAGAATCCTTCTAAACGAAGAATTATCGTGAGAATTTGACCCTCTTTTGAACCAAAAAGAGAAAAGAAATTCAAACTTATCGTGATTAGAAAAACAAAACATATTAAAAAACAATGAACTACACCCTCCAAAATTGATGAGAATGAACTTGCTCAAAGCTATTCAGACTGACAATTAAAGTTCATGAACAAAAACTAAACAGGAGTAAATCTGTCCAAAAAGAAAAACTTAAAGCAAAGAATTATTTTGGTCTTTGAAATGTGTAAGACATAGTCTCTAAATGTACACAAATTAAATTGCAAACATATCCCTAAAGCATCTTTTGTTAGTAATATTATGGATTAAATTGACCAACAAAAATCACGTATCCATTATGTGGACCAAAAGAGCTAATAAAAGAGATACTTATGGATATGTTTGCGATTTCGATACATTCAAGAACTATAGCGACAAACCTAATAAAGCTTATTCTTCCATTTCATCATCGCCAATGACCTCATATCCATTTTCATCGTCAGTTTTTGGTCCATTTGGTATCTGAATTAAAATATCTGACTTCACACCAGTTTCAGCATCGACAATCCCTCCATTCTTTTCCACACGGTATAACAATTCACTTCCCTTAGGACCAGCATCAATGCATACAGTTGTATTCTCATCAATTTCTTCCTTTATAAGCATCATAGATAGCTCTGTCACCACATTCTTCTCAAGCCACCTTCTAATTGGTCTAGCACCATACACCTACACAACAATAAAACATAGTTAGTCACATTTTTTGTTTAAGAAAATGATTAAGATGATGATTATATAAGATCACTTACAGGATCATAGCTTTCAGCAAGTATATAATCTAGTGCTGGATCAGTAACTGCCAATGCAATTCCTCTCTCAGCAAGACGACTAGCTACATCCTTCATTTGCAACCTTGCAACCTTCATCAATTGCTCGTGAGATAGAGGATCGAATACAACAACTTCGTCCAGCCTATTCAACAATTCTGGCCTGAAATGCTTTTTTACTTCCAGCATTACTCGGTCGCGAGCAACTTGCATGGTACAATTTCCTGAAAGTCCACTTATGAGATGCTCGGCACCAAGGTTTGAAGTCATGATAATGACTGTGTTCCTAAAATCCACAGTTCTTCCTTGGCCATCGGTTAATCTCCCGTCATCTAAGACTTGAAGCAGAGTGTTGAATACAGATGTGTGTGCCTTCTCAACTTCATCAAAAAGTACTAGACTGTAAGGCCTTCTCCTTACGGCTTCCGTTAATTGTCCACCTTCGTCATGTCCAATATACCTGAAAACTCATTTCACAATCAGTGACACATGAAATGCATATCTTTAATTCATGATATGTGAAAGACTATAAGTCTAAACAAGTATTAATAGGAAAATAAAAACTCGCATTCAATGAAGTCTAATAAACCAAATTTCAAATGCCGGTTAAATAAATCTCAAGAAAGACTAATTTGACCGACATTTGAAATATTTAAAGACCAAATTTGTAGCTCTTTTCCATGGACCAAACAAATTAAATGTTTTATCTCCAAATATAATTTAGGCTTTTACTATAATCAAATGCAGCTAAAAATACAATATCTTACCCTGGTGGTGCACCAATCAATCTTGATACCGAGAATTTTTCCATGTATTCCGACATGTCAAGTCTAACCATCTGATTTTCATTATCAAAGAGTTGTTGAGCAAGAGCCTTAGCAAGTTCTGTTTTACCGACACCGGTTGGACCAAGGAATAGGAAGGAACCAGTTGGTTGTTGTGGTCTTCCTAGACCAGCTCTCGATCTCACTACAGCCCCAGCGACAGCTTTAACTGCTTGGTCTTGTCCCACAACTCTACTATGCAATCTGTCACCAAGTCCAACCAACCTTTCTTTATCATTTTGGCCTAAACGAGTCACTGGTATACCGGTCCATCGGCTTACAACCTCAGCTATTTGATCTGGTCCAACAGTTTCCGTCAGCATCAAGTTCTCACCTTTGTTCCCATCAGTGCTACCTTCAAGATTTTTTATTGCATTTTCCACCTCTTCAATTGCACCATATCGTAGGTCTGCAGCTCTGGCTAGATCATACCGCCTCTCAGCCTCCTGTAGTGCAAAGAGGAGCTCTTCACGTTTCTGTTTCAGACTTCGAATCTCATCAATCCTCTCTTTCTCTTTGCTATACTTCATCTTCAGAGGTTGAAGCTTGTCTCTTAAATTGTCAAGTTCTTTCCGCACCTGCAATGTCATCAATAATTAGAATAAAGGAGAATAATGGATGTTACAAAGGCAGTGTATACAAAAAACGACGAAAAGCATTGTCCACCACTCATTTTTTAGTTTTATTCAATTGTCGTAGAATTCTGTCTCTTTCATACTCGTACATTTAACATAGCTCTTAGAATAGATATGTGTTCATTGTCAAATATATCACCAACCCTTAGTTAAAAGAAAAACTCAACATCGAGACTTACATCTACAAGACGAGCTTTGCTAGCTTTGTCCTCCTCTTTCTCCAAAGCATGAAGTTCCACTTCCAGTTGCATTCTCTTCCTTTCAAGGTTGTCAATTTCCTCTGGCTGACTGTCAAGTTGAACTCTAACATTTGCACAAGCCTCATCAACTAAATCAATTGCCTTATCAGGAAGACGACGCCCTTAACAAACACAAAACAGAAACATACCATGTTAGCAAAACCACAACAAAAACCATTCACACTCAATACATCTTGCGTTTAAAGATTGTGTACACATACTAATCAAATCAATACATCTTATTACTTTTGATATAATTATTTCTCTTTTACCTATAACTATTTATCATCTCATTACTGTTTGCAATAAATACTTGTGCGTAATATTGATAAAACAGTAGCTATTATTGCATTACACTTTAAAAGTGTCAAGTAAATAGAAGAAAAAAATCTATAAAAGCAACAAGTAAAAAGAAACAGATGGAGTAATTAACATCGAGAGAACTTATATATACCAGTTATGTACCGACTAGACATCTGAGCTGCAACAACAATTGCACGGTCTTGAATTCTGACACCATGATGACCCTCGTATTTCTCTTTTAGGCCACGAAGAATACTAATGGTATCAGGCACACTAGGTTCAGAAACATGAACCTGTTGAAACCTCCTTTCAAATGCTGCATCCTTTTCAACATATTTCCTATATTCATCAAGTGTTGTTGCACCGATGCATCTAAGTTGTCCACGAGCAAGCATAGGTTTGAAAAGATTAGCAGCATCCATTGATCCTTGACATCGACCGGCACCGAGAACAAGATGAATTTCATCAATGAAAACAATAACCTTCCCTTCAGCATCTTCCACTTCTTTCAAAACTGCCTTCAACCTTTCTTCAAATTGTCCCCTATACTGAGTACCAGCGACTAACGCTCCCATATCCAAAGCAAATAACCTAACATCAGCAAGATTACTAGGAACATCTCCTCTAACTATTCTCTTAGCCAACCCTTCAACAACAGCCGTTTTACCAACACCTGGCTCACCTATAATAACAGGATTGTTCTTTGTCCTTCTTGACAAAATCCTCACAACCCTTCTTATCTCTTCATCACGTCCAATAACAGGATCAAGTTTCCCTGCTTGTTCGACCAAGTCTCTACCATAAGTTTTCAATGCTTCAAATTTATTGTCACTACAAGCACTCTCAACTTTCGTCCCTTCTTTACTGCGAAGATTTTCAACCTCTAATTTAACCCTAGAAGCAGCCACACCAGATTCTGTCAACAAGTCTGCAATATGAGAATCCTCAAGAATTCCCAAAATCAATCGATCAATTGCCAAATGAGTGTCGCCGCGTGACTTCTGTGCTTCCTGTGCTCTTTCAATGACTTTGATAATGGAAGAGCTTTCTGGTACATGTTGAGGTGGAGGCTGTTGAGTAGGATATTTTTTCAATGCTTGTTTTAAAACTCTTTCCACGGAACGTGCAGATTCGTCACCACCGACATTGGAAATTGCTTGGAAAAATATACCATTGAGATCAGAAATTAAAGTGGATGCAAGGTGTACGGGAGTGAGCTGAGCATGTCCTGAACTTATTGCTAGTTTTCTAGCAACAGCAAATGATTCGTTTGTTTTGTTTGTAAACTTTCGTGGATCCATTTACCTACATTACAAAAAAATAATAAATAAAAAGATTAAATAGATTTTTTTACTCACTTTTTAGTCTAAAAAATTCAATATTATACACATGCTTAGAAAAAGAATTATTATAACATCTAAAAATCAAAGCATAATTAAACATGTTTTGTTTCAACATAACTAAAACTGTTTGTATGATAGATTTGTTGGGATTAAAGAGTGTGGCTTTTTCAATGCCATGACCAAACTTGATAATTTTATCGAACCAAAAACATTTAATTCTAAATAAAAATACCAACTTGAATAGAAAATCATGTACTCAAGGTTTCAAAAAACGGAATGTTACCGCAAAAACGGGCGTTACAAAACAGTATCGGCAGTCACCGTTACCGGTTTTGTCCCTTTTCACGCTGAGGAAAAAAAATCACAGAAAAATTGCCGTTACAAACGTTACGGAACGCCGTTACGGCCGTGAAAGTACAGAAAATTAGAGAAGGAGAAGGAATCTCAGATTGGAATTTAAAGTACAAATTTAAGGACACAGTTTGTTCTTCATTCACATCCGGCAGCTGCTTTTCTTTGTTCTCTGTTCACAACTTCACTTACCAATCACCATACGTGCCTCAAGAGTCAAGCCCTCAACCAGATCCATATCTGCTTCTTCAAGAGGTAATTTTAAATTGACAGTTTGACACTCTCAATCTCAACTCAACCTCTTAATTTGGGTATTTGGGTAACAAAGATTAATTTTAGAGAAAAATTGGGGCTTTGATGTTTCAAAGTTGAAACTTTGATTGTGTATGTTGTTTGTGATTGTGATTATGTTGGTGATTGAAAAGAAAAATAAAACTATAGAGGAGTTAGATTAGTTATGGTTATGTTATGCCTTTGTTATGATTATGGTTCTGCAGCTTGTTTCTTTTTAGAACTTTGTTTGCTTCTCGTTTCATTTGTTCCTTTTTTCTCATAATTTGTTTTTTTATTTTTTAAAAAGCTTGTAAATCCCTTTGATTGATCACCACCGTCCATCATAAACTTGCCAATTATATTGTGGATTTCTTGTATTGGTGTTTACTTTAAACATGTTATAATAATGTGAAAAAAAATGATTAATCTATGTTATTATACATTGTATGATAATATAAATAATTTATTAATTTTAATAAATTTTGTGAAACGTTTTGATTAATTCACACCGCAAAGACCGTTACTTGTATCGCAACGTCTGTTACAGTCGAAATCGCGACAACCTTAACGCGACCGCGACCGTTTTTTAAAATCTTGCTTGTGATAAGGAAAAAAAAGGACCTAGATTACATGAATCGTTAATCGGGGAAAACCCTAATTGTTCCTCCTAAAAATAAAATAACAGCCATTGTGAGAATATGTATAAAGTGAAGTACGAATACAGACATGAACACCGGACACGACACGGACACTAACAGGCTGATATGGCTTATAATTTGAGAAAATCACATAATTCAGTGAAACTATATGTGTTGGTGTCATGTCAAACACGGGACACGACACTTGTCCAACACCAGGACACATCTTATCCGAGGGGTGTCCGTGCTTAATAGGTGAATACTCTTTTTGTTTTCTTCATGATACCTAATACCGGTATGTATAAGTTATAAAATTTCAACTCAAACAAAAATAGAGTATGTCCCGTGTTCGTAGACCTAAAAGTTTCATATTCCTTGAAAATCAACGGCTAAAGGTAATTTATAATCAACATTCAACAAACATCTACACTATTTAAACAAAAGATAAAACAGTGAAAACATACACAAAACCAACAAAAATAAAACTGTGAAGAGATACACAAAACCCTAAAATAGGCAATATATCAGATAAGTGGCGTCGGACACATAGCAAGAGACGGTAAAATAAGAGATTAACGTACCTTTGATTGCAAAGACAAAAGTTATTTTTTCTTCTTCTTTGTAACAGAAAAGACTTTCTAAAGCAAGTGAGTGAAAGACTATTTATTGGAAAGAAGCAGAAATAGAATGGAGTTTAGGTTTCTTCTCTGAGTCTCTTCCGTTCCCGTCTTTTCGTTTCCTACTACTAGAAGACTATATGTAATTGTCTTTTTTCTTTTTTAAAGTATGGTATTCGATTGTTTAGCTCAGAAGTAATCAAAAAGTGTCCTTGATCTTTCGAATACAGAAAGCGTCTATCCAAGTTGTAATTTCTCTTTCATTTTATTTTCTAAGGGAGACCAGGAATTCTCAAGTACGTACGTCATTTATTCTATTAAAGTAAACTTTATTTGATTTATCAGCACCCTATCCATATCATAAAGTCATAATCAATACACAAGTCACACAGACAAGTATTTAAAGCTCTTACATAATTTTCTCACTGGAAATTGGAAAGAGGAGAACATAAAAAATAATCCCACTAATTTTTGTTACATCTATATTTGTCTTTTCTTCATATGAGTGGGTGAAAATCTCACTCACATATCCATACTCTTTTTAAATCAATCAATATTCTTAAAATTTAATTTTAATGAGTTTGATTTATACTCATTAAATAAGTTAGACCTTGCCAATAAGAATTGAACTAATGATGTCAAAAAAATTAATATTTTCACATAAAAAAATGGATGTAAAATATAATGTACTCTAATTTTTATGTGTATTTTTCAATTTGTGTTAGTCGTAAAAGATAAAAACTAAGATAAATAGAAATAAACATAGATAATATCAAATAAAATGTCTTTTTGAATTTGTGTTTGGATCTGATATAACCACACAAAACTGACTTGTAAAGTAGAGATTGTTCTCATTTATAAACATTTGGGCATCTAGAGTGTGACATGACTGATTTGATAGCAAAAATTTGACAGAAGATGGCCAAACAAATATTAGATAGACTTTGATACCATCTTAAAATTTGTGATTGATTATAACACTACTTCTCAAAACCAACTCATAAGATAAAGTTGTCCTCACTTTTTCTTATTTGTACTTGTATGCAAGGTTTTCCAACTCAGTTTACCTCAACTCGTTTTATCTAAGTAAACTCAACTCGCAAACTCATGAGTTTACATAAATAAAAATTATTATATTCATCACATGTATATAATATTGATGGTCTATTTTTCTTGTTGAAAACTCTGACCTTTTCGTTTTGAATCTGAAATAAGAAAACGCTGATTTTGTCGACGTCGGAACTCGTCCGTTTGGGACTTTATAGGTTTCAGATGAATGTTTTGTGAATGAATGAGATGTCTCTCTTTATTGTATTTTGTTTCTAAAAATGTTTGGGAAAGTCTGGGCTATAAAAGAAATAGGTCATAAAATAATTTCCCCAGGAAAAAAAGGCCTTTCTTTTTTGGAAAGGTAAAATCAAAATATTCATCTAAACTTGGGTGATTTTACTATGTTTTAACTCGCTTAAACTTGGTCTAAATTATGATTTTACCAAAAACTGTTTTTACCTTTGATTTAACACGAATTTGACGCATAAAAAATTAAACTCGTCCGAGCTTACGAATTGTGAGTGATGAAAAAAGTATTAATTATAGTTATAATTGAAAAAAAGTAATTAATATTATACTGAAAAGTGAAATAGATCAATTATTTCGGGACATTTTTTTTTTGCAAATGACTCGCATATTATGGCACGCATGGAGAATCAGTGTTGAGTAAAAAAAAAAGAAACATATCCGTGTAAAATTAATTTAAAATGACATGACATACCTATAACTTTTGAAAATAAATACACAATAGTGAGTTGAAAATATATACACAATCATGTAAATGCTCATGAAAATATAAACAACACTTATTTTAAACATTTTTATTGTGTAAAAGACACATGGATAATACTATATCCGATTCTAATTACAAGAGACATAGAGTCAACAAAAATTAATTTATTGTGTAAACGACACATGGATAATACTCTATCCGATTCTAATTACAATAGACATAGAGTCAACAAAAATTAATATATGTTATCCAATTTTAGATAAAATACATTAATATTTGATGATCTGACTATATCTTATATTTGTTTCCGTGAACTTAGATTAGTTGATAGTAATATTGCATTATTTAAGATTGCTTGAAAAAAAAACCTATATCATATTTAAGATCGAAAGAAATAGGAGACTTAT
The DNA here is from genome assembly GCF_051527215.1 of Medicago sativa. Lineage (NCBI taxonomy): Eukaryota > Viridiplantae > Streptophyta > Magnoliopsida > Fabales > Fabaceae > Medicago > Medicago sativa. Next base: position 28,567,078 of record NC_140755.1, on the reverse strand, counting down.
AAAGTAATTAATAATAAAGATTTTTCTAACATGTGCAAACTTGCACATGATAAGGATATTAAAAATAGTAACTTTTTATTGAAAACCACAATTATTTATTTTAAAGTTATATATTTAATATAAAATGCACAAGTTCATATACAAACTTACTACTTTAAACTTCTTATCATGTGCAAATTTGCACAGGTTAGAAAAATCCATATAATAAATAGGAGCTAAACTCACATTATGGAAATATTTAATAATTATTTGTATCTATACTATATATAATGAAAACTACCCCTTTCATCACTTTTGGGATGGCTTTTTCCTTTCCAAAAAATATCCTCAATTTTCCATACAAATAACACATATAACAAATAGATCAGAATAAATTTAAATATTAAAATAAAAATGTAACAAACATAAATGTCCAGTTTTTTCCTTTATCATTTAAAAAGTGTAACAAACTAGATGAGTGTATCCATACTTACTTTTTTATTATCCCAATTATACCCTTAAACAACAACTTTTTCTATAATAAAGATTGATGTTGGTGTCATTAAAAAAATAAGAATTTATATTATATTATTTTGTTATATTGTTGGTTTCATTGAAATAGATAATCATGGTTAGTTTGATTTATTATAATTTAAAAGCAAAAAACATTTATATTTTTACTTTTAATCAAAATTAAAATTTCATAAAAAAAAACACCAGTTCATAATTTTTAAACGTTAGTGCAATAAAAAGAGTGGAAAGAAAAGTGTCTGTCTTTTCGCTTGTCTTTAATAATTATAATTAGAAAAAAGATAAGACAAGCGTTTGTTTTGTATAAAAAAAAAAAAAAGACATGAGAGAGTTTTACTTAAGGATATAAATTATCATCATTTTTTTTTTGAAGACATAAAAATGGAATATATTAACGGTAGAGATGCACCTAAGTACAAGATGTACTAAAAGTGCCACCCCTATTATAAACAGTCAGTCATACAATGAATAGTCAAAGCGAAGCTCAGTCGATACCCAAACATAATAAAGGGTCCGACCACCATCTTTGAGTACCGTACATAAAATTGACACCATCTTTGAGTACCGTACATAAAATTGACCTTATTAGCTTTAAGCCACCACAAAGAGTGATATTTAACTTTTTCTACTAGTTGTTCCATGTTGGTTTGAATATTATTATGGAGCCTATTATTACGTTCATTCCAAACCAACCATGTACAAAGTAACCAAATAAGTTGGAGGAAGGATTGTCGAGCCTTGAAATGAACTGTAGAGTGAGTAAACTGAATGAAATGGTCATCAATATTAAGCGGAATATAAATTATCATCACTACAAGTGGTGAGTATCATGCATGATTTTTCATGCGTGTACCTTATCGTGACGAAGTTTCTTTATAATTTAAAATACGGTGCATATGGGTATAAATTTTATCTTTAATCGATCACAGTAACTTGATACTGCAACTTTCACTTTTTCCATGTCATCAATTGCTTGTCTCTTCTTCAAAGTTGGTTCCTTTCTATCCCATTATGTCCCATTATTTCAACTTTTATTTTATGTGATTACAAACTTTACAAACCATAGTTCAAATAGATAGTGAAATAAGAGACCAAATAACACATAAGAAGAATTAATATGGCAGATTGGGGACCAATTTTTGTGTCAGTGGTGCTCTTCATTCTCTTGACTCCTGGTTTGTTATTTCAAATACCTGGTAGAGGAAGGTTTGTAGAGTTTGGAAACTTTCAAACTAGTGGATTATCCATACTCATCCATGCTATGCTCTACTTTGCTCTTGTTTGCATCTTCATGTTAGCAATTGGAATTCACATCTATGCTGGTTAATTAATAGTCCAAATTACAATATGAATTGTTTGTTTAATTATAGAATGTATTTTTTTTCCGTTTATTTGGTATTGTATATGGTTTGAATTCTAGCTAGGACTCTTTGTTTTTATTTTCAATGTATATTAGAAAAAGTAGAATTAATGACCAAATTTAATGGATGAAAAAAAAAATGAAATTCGTCACTAATTTCCACACGTCATGAAATTAGGGACGAATGTCATGTTTTTTTCCGTTAAGGTTTGGTCTCTAATTCTTTTTTTCTTATATATGGTGTGGCCTAATTTTGGATAACGGATTTGGTTGTATGAATTACCATGCTCTCAGTATATTAAATTATGCATTTTTTTCCTTCTTGTTTTTGAGATGAAATACAAAATTGCACATCTATATATTTAAGAATTGAGCGTTTCATTTTATATGTAGTGATTAGATACCTAACTTCGTCCTCCTGTTATTTTTGCTATTAAATTTATTTTATTTTTGGTCAAAAAGAGAGACAATACAAAATATATAGGGCATAGTAGAGGTAATAATAAAAAAGAGGAAGATGAGTCAAGATCCAAAGGAAAAACAACGAGGGTCGTGAAATTTATGTTTGGGGGTTTGTGGTAAGACTTTGAAAAAAGAAAAGAAAAGATGAAGTATACTATAAGAAGGAATAACAAAAATAAAATAAAATTTAACAAAAAAATACGCTTTATTGTAAGGAAATTTAAAAATATATTACAATGGAAATTTAAATTTGTGTTGAGTTTAGTCGGAGACTATTCATGCAATGACATGAATAACTACATTTTTAGCTAGCTCCAATACGATTATTGATATGCCAACATATATGTAACTCATTTGCTTATAAACGAAGAATTATCGCGAGAATTTGACCCTCTTTTGAACCAAGAAGAAAAAAAAAATTCAAATTTATCGTGATTAGAAAAACAAAACATATTAAAAACCAACGAACTACACCCTCCAAAATTGATGAGAATGAACTTGCTAAAAGATATTCAGACTGACAATTAAAGTTCATAAACAAAAACTAAACAGTAGTAAATCTGTCCCAAAAAAAATTAAAACTTAAAGCAAATAATTATTTTGGTCTTTGAAATGCGTAAGACATTGTCATTACTCTAAACGGACACAAATTGCGAACACATCCCAAAAGCATCTTTGTTAGTAATTTTATGGAATAAATTGACCAACGAAAAACATATTTGAGTATCAAAAGAACGAATAAAACAGATACTTGATGTTCGCAATTTCGATACATTCGAGGACTATAGTGACAAAGCCACAAACATTCACTCTCAAACTTAATTACTACTAATAAAGCTTACTCTTCCATTTCATCATCACCAATGACCTCATATCCATTTTCACCGACAGTTTTTGGTCCATTTGGAATCTGAATCAAAATATCCGACTTCACACCAGTTTCAGCATCAACAATCCCTCCATTCTTTTCCACACGGTATACCAAATCACTTCCCTTTGGACCAGCATCAATGCATACAGTTGTATTCTCATCAATTTCTTCCTTTATAAGCATCATAGACAGCTCTGTCACCACATTTTTCTCAAGCCACCTTCTAATTGGTCTAGCACCATACACCTACACAACGATAAAACATAGTTAGTCACATTTTTCGTTTAAATTTGATTTTAGTCCCCTCAAATATAGCATTTTTTTTATTTAAGAAAATGATTAAGATGATGATTATATAAGAGCACTTACGGGATCATAGCTTTCAGCAAGTATATAATCTAGTGCTGGATCAGTAACTGCCAATGCAATTCCTCTCTCAGCAAGACGACTAGCTACATCCTTCATTTGCAACCTTGCAACCTTCATCAATTGCTCGTGAGATAGAGGATCGAATACAACAACTTCGTCCAGCCTATTCAACAATTCTGGCCTGAAATGCTTTTTTACTTCCAGCATTACTCGGTCGCGAGCAACTTGCATGGTACAATTTCCTGAAAGTCCACTTATGAGATGCTCGGCGCCGAGGTTTGAGGTCATGATAATGACTGTGTTCCTGAAATCCACAGTTCTGCCTTGGCCATCAGTTAATCTCCCGTCATCTAAGACTTGAAGTAGAGTGTTGAATACAGATGTATGTGCTTTCTCTACTTCATCAAAAAGTACTAGACTGTACGGCCTTCTCCTTACAGCTTCGGTTAATTGTCCACCTTCGTCATGTCCAATATACCTGAAAACTCATTTACAATCAGTGACACATGCGATGCATATCTTTAATTCACGATAAGTGAAAGACTATAAGTCTAAACAAGTATTAATAGGAAAATAAAAACTCGCATTCAATGAAGTCTAACAAACCAAATTTCAAATGTCGGTTAAATAAATCTCAACAAAGACTAATTTGACCGACATTTGAAATATTTAAAAACCAAATTTGCAGCTCTTTTCCGTGGACCAAACATATTAAATGTTTTATCTCCAAGTATAATTTAGGCTTTTACTATAATCAAATGCAGCTAAAAATACAATATCTTACCCTGGTGGTGCACCAATCAATCTTGATACCGAGTATTTTTCCATGTATTCCGACATGTCGAGTCTAACCATCTGATTTTCATTGTCAAAGAGTTGTTGAGCAAGAGCCTTAGCAAGTTCTGTTTTACCGACACCAGTTGGACCAAGGAATAGGAAGGAACCAGTTGGTTGTTGTGGTCTTCCTAAACCAGCTCTCGATCTCACTACAGCCCCAGCGACAGCTTTAACTGCTTGGTCTTGTCCCACAACTCTACTGTGCAATCTGTCACCAAGTCCAACCAATCTTTCTTTATCATTTTGGCCTAAACGAGTCACTGGTATACCGGTCCATCGGCTTACAACCTCAGCTATTTGATCTGGTCCAACAGTTTCCGTCAGCATCAAGTTCTCATCTTTGTTCCCATCAGTGCTACCTTCAAGATTTTTTATTGCATTTTCCACCTCTTCAATTGCACCATATCGTAGGTCTGCAGCTCTGGCTAGATCATACCGCCTCTCAGCCTCCTGTAGTGCAAAGAGGAGCTCTTCACGTTTCTGTTTCAGACTTCGTATCTCATCAATCCTCTCTTTCTCTTTGCTATACTTCATCTTCAGAGGTTGAAGCTTGTCTCTTAAATTGTCAAGTTCTTTCCGCACCTGCAATGACATCAATAATTAGAATAAAGGAGAATAATGGATGTTACAAAGGCAGTGCATACGAAAACCGACGAAAAGCATTGTCCAGTGTCCACCACTCATTTTTTAGTTTTATTCAATTGTCGTAGAATTCTGTCTCTTTCATACTCGTACATTTAACATAGCTCTTAGAATAGATATGTGTTCATTGTCAAATATATCACCAACCCTTAGTTAAAAGAAAAACTCAACATCGAGACTTACATCTACAAGACGAGCTTTGCTAGCTTTGTCCTCCTCTTTCTCCAAAGCATGAAGTTCCACTTCCAGTTGCATTCTCTTCCTTTCAAGGTTGTCAATTTCCTCAGGCTGACTGTCAAGTTGAACTCTAACATTTGCACAAGCCTCGTCAACTAAATCAATTGCCTTATCAGGAAGACGACGCCCTTAACAAACACAAAACAGAAACATACCATGTTAGTAAAACCACAATAAAAACCATCCACATTCAATACATAAATACTCCCTCCATTCCTTTTAACTTCTGTTTTAAGATGTGCACATACCAATAAAATCAATAAATCTTGTTACTTATAACAGCCGTAACTATTTATTATCTCATTACTGTTTGCAATAAATACTTGTGTGTAATATTGATAAAACAGTAGCTAATATTGCATTACACTTTAAAGGTGACAAGTAAACAGACGAAAAAAAAAATCTAGAAAAGCAAAAATTAAAAGAAAACTGATGGAGTAATTAACATTGAGAAAACTTATCTATACCAGTTATGTACCGACTAGACATCTGAGCTGCAACAACAATTGCACGGTCTTGAATTCGAACACCATGATGACCCTCATATTTTTCTTTTAGTCCACGAAGAATACTAATGGTATCAGGCACACTAGGTTCAGAAACATGAACCTGTTGAAACCTCCTTTCAAATGCAGCATCCTTTTCAACATATTGCCTATATTCATCAAGTGTTGTTGCACCGATGCATCTAAGTTGTCCACGAGCAAGCATAGGTTTGAAAAGATTAGCAGCATCCATTGATCCTTGACATCGACCGGCACCGAGAACAAGATGAATTTCATCAATGAAAACAATAACCTTCCCTTCAGCATCTTCCACTTCTTTCAAAACAGCCTTCAACCTTTCTTCAAATTGTCCCCTATACTCAGTACCAGCGACTAACGCTCCCATATCCAAAGCAAATAACCTAACATCAGCAAGATTACTAGGAACATCTCCTCTAACTATTCTCTTAGCCAACCCTTCAACAACAGCTGTTTTACCGACACCTGGCTCACCTATAATAACAGGATTGTTCTTTGTCCTTCTTGATAAAATCCTTACAACCCTTCTTATCTCTTCATCACGTCCAATAACAGGATCAAGTTTCCCTGCTTGTTCGACCAAGTCTCTACCATAAGTTTTCAATGCTTCAAATTTATTGTCACTATAAGCACTCTCAACTTTCGTCCCTCCTTTACTGCGAAGATTTTCAACCTCTAATTTAACCCTAGAAGCAGCCACACCAGATTCTGTCAACAAGTCTGCAATTTGAGAATCCTCAAGAATTCCCAAAATTAATCGATCAATTGCTAAATGAGTGTCGCCGCGTGACTTCTGTGCTTCCTGTGCTCTTTCAATGACTTTGATAATGGAAGAGCTTTCTGGTACATGTTGTGGTGGAGGCTGTTGAGTAGGATATTTTTTCAGTGCTTGTTTTAAAACTCTTTCCACGGAACGTGCAGATTCGTCACCACCGACATTGGAAATTGCTTGGAAAAATATACCATTGAGATCAGAAATTAAAGTGGATGCAAGGTGTACCGGAGTGAGCTGAGCATGTCCTGAACTTATTGCTAGTTTTTTAGCAATAGCAAATGTTTCGTTTGTTTTGTTTGTAAACTTTCGTGGATCCATTTACCTACATTACAAAAAATAATAAATAAAAAGATTAAATATTTTTTTTTACTCACTTTTTAGTCTAAAAAATTCTAATTTTTTTTTGGAAGAAAATTTAATAATATGATACACATGCTTACAAAAAGAATTATTATACCATTTAAAAAATAAAGATGTTTTGTTTCAACATGACTAAAACTGTTTGAAGGATAGATTTGTTTGGATTAAAGAGTGTGACTTCTTCAATGGGATGACTAAACTCGATAATTTTATCAAAACAAAAACATATTTAATTCTAAACAAAAATACCAACTTGAACAGAGAATCATACCCTAAACCCTAAACCCTAAACACGACCTAGATTACATGAATCATTAATCAGGTAAAACCCCTAATTGTTCCTCCTAAAAATAAAATAACAGCCACAATGTGAATACTCTTTTTGTTTTCTTCATGATACCTAATACAGGTATGTATAAGTTATAAAATTTCAACTCAAACAAAAATAGAGCATGTACCATGTTCGAGGACCTAAACGTTTCATATTCCTTGAAAATCAACGGCTAAAGGTAATTTATTTTCAACATCTATACTCGTACAAAAATAGAGCATTACTGTTTTCTCGCACTCGTACGAAATTACTGCTCTTCTTTTAATGTGACGTCCTTGTTCAATTTCAGAGAAGAGGTTGCATTTATCAGGAATTTGTGATTTTCCTTACTATATGAAAGCTGAATGTCATATTGCTAATTTTCTGCATCTGATCCTATCCTATATGATTAATAGCTAGTGAGAATTGACAAATTTTTTGTGCCATCACTCATACCTTATAGAAAGTGATTTTCACAAATCTAATAACTGGAACTCAACCCGAATTAGGAAGGTTCACATAAATTAAGAGAAACCAAAAAGTTAAATGGTGTTAAAGGACTTTAACACACAAGGTATGATCATGACAAGGTATGATATTAACTTTTATTCTACAAGCCATATGAAACCTGCTTTGCTGTTAGTTAAAGAGGCAGTAACTATTGAGTATGACTTTTGACAAACTATTGAGGCATGTTTAGTTTCAACATAACTAAAACTGTTTGTAGGATAGATTTGTTGGGAGAGTGTGACTTTTTCAATGCCATGACCAAACTTGATAATTTTATAGAACCAAATACATATTTAATTCTAAATAAAAATACCAACTTGAATAGAGAATCATGTACTTGTGAAAAGGAAAAAAACGACCTAGATTACATGAATCATTAATCAGGTGAAAACCCTAATTGTTCCTCCTAAAAATAAAACAACAGCCATTGTGTGAATACCTATGAAGTACGGATACAGACATGAACACCGGACACGACACGGACACTAACACGCCGATATGGCTAATAATTTAAGAAAATCACACAATTCGGTATAACTATGTGTTGGTGTCGTGTCGGACACGACACGTGTCCAAAATCCAACACCAAGACACATCTAATCTGAAGAGTGTCTGCGCTTAATAGGTGAATACTCTTCTTGTTTTCTTCATGATGCCTAATACGGGTATGTATAAGTAATAAAATTTCAACTCAAACAAAAATAGAGTATGTACAGTGTTCGTAGACCTTAAAGTTTCATATTCCTTGAAAATCAACGGCTAAAGGTAATTTATAATCAACATTCAACAAACATCTACACTATTTAACCTAATGAAAACATCTTTTAAAAAAAGATAAAACCGTGAAAACATACACAAAACCAACAAAAGATAAAACTTTGAAGAGATACACAAAACCCTAAAATAGACAATATATCAGAAAAGTGGCGTTGAACACATAGCAAGAGACGATAACATAAGAGTTTAACGTACCTTTGATCTCTATTTCTTCTTTGTGATAAAAAAGACTTTGTAAAGCAAGTGAGTGAAAGACTATTTATTGGAAAGAAGCAGAAATAGAATGGGGTTTAGGTTTCTTCTGAGCCTCTTCTGTTCCCGTCTTTTCGTATCCTACTATATGGTATTTGTTACCGAATTTTTTTTTTTCGTTTCTCTTTCTTTTTTGGGTGAAATTACCAAATACTCCCTCCGTCATATTTTTAATTATCGCTTTAGATTGTGTGCGGTTCTTAAAAAACAGATTAGTTGAGTTTATTTTAATGGTAAAATTAATATTATTTACTAGAATACTCTTATTAATAGTACTAGTTAGTGTTATAGTTTAGTGAAGTGGAACTCAATAAATAAAGGTATATTAATGAGAAAAAAAATAGTAAATGATGCATTGGTATTCCAAAATGATGATTAGTTTGATAAAGAGTTTTTTTTTTTTTAAAATGACAATTAAATTGAGACGTATTGTTGTATGTATTTTGTACTATGAACGCTATTGTGTATACACGCGTAATTTTGTTATCTATATTCACGTATGTAAACACAAGTTACAATATATGAGCTAATCATCAGAGCTTCTTAGAAGGAGCTCCATAAATACTCTAAAATAACTGAGGTGAAGATATCAGGTTTAGGCCAGAATGAGTGGATCTCCTCTACCTTCCAAGTGTCCTCTTGCAGCTCCTCTGTACAAGACACATAGATATAGATTACGTGCAACTTACGTCATTTTTCCGTGAGGATGTGTGGCATGCCATGAAACACTTCTTATGAGGACCACAACTTTCTCTTGGACAATACTGTGAGGATGAGTTGAAGCTTTAGTTGATCTGAATGGTCAAGCTGAGCTAAGGATAACTTTAATGGTAGTGCTAAGCCAACCATGACCTAAATGGTCAAGCTTAGATAAGCACGATGAATGGTGGAAATGAGCTAGGCATGTTGAATTATGGAGTGGAGCTAAGCATGAACTCAATGCTCAAGCTCAATTACGCATGATAAAAGGTGGAGTTGAGTTATGCATGTTGAAAGGTGGAGCTGAGGTAGGCATGCAGAATTGTGGAGTTGAGCTATGCATGATGTGAATGGTCAAGTTAAGCTAGACATGCTGAAGGGTGGGTTTGAGCTTGGCATGCTGAATTGTGGAGCAGAACTAAACATGGCCTGAATGGTCAAATTGAGTTAGGCATGCTGAAGAGTGGTGTTAAGCTAAGCATGACATGAATGGTCAAGCTGAGCAAAGCATGATGAAGGGTTGAGCTCGACTTGAACGATCAAGCTGAGTTAAGCATGTTGAACGGTTGAGCTCTTCTGACGTGAACGCTCAAGCTGCGTTGGACATGTTGAATAATCCAAATATAATAAAGTCCATGTGGTATGATCCTCCATAGTAGTCCAACTACATTTTAATCTTCTGTTACAATGGGAATAGAAGATATGTTAGGTTAGATATTTCATTATTGCATGGCTTATTTACATTTTTATTCCCTTAACTAATTTAGTGGTTTCAGTTTGGTCCCTTAAATAATTAATGTTACAAACTGGTCCCGCAAGTCTGTTCCGTCCATCAGTTAAGTCCTTTCCGTCTCTTTTGAATTTGAAAACGTTAACTTGTGATGACGTGGCAAGAGTGGGTTGTGATAAGGTTATGACATGGCAAAAGAGATTTGTAGAGAGAGAGAAAACCACTTCTTCATCTTTCTCTCTTCTCCCGTCGTTCCTTTTCTTCTTCCTTCTTCCTTCCTTTCAAATTTCTTCTTCCTACCCTTCCCAAATTCAAATATTCTTCCCTTCCCTAAACAAACCCAGATCTCGAAAATACTTGAAATCCCAAATTTCTTCTTCGTTCCTTTTTCAAAACCAGATTTTGAAACTCATCATGTCCACTGTTTCCCAGAATTCGAAAACCAACTCAATGCAGCAAAGTGGAAACTCATCAGCTTCGTGTTATGGATCTATTCTCAGGAGAAGATCATTCAGAGACTGTAGATGTGGTGAAAAACAAGTGTTGAGAACTGTTAGTGATGTAACCAATCCGAATTTTGGAAATTTTTTTTGGAGATGTATCAATTACAAGAACCAATTTGATAAAGGTTGCAACTACTTTAATTGGTTTGATGCAAGGGATGATATCATTGATGCAAAAGATCAGGAGATTGAGAAGCATAAGAAGAAAACTGTGAAGTATAAGATTGCATTAGCTAGATCACAAAAATGGTTGAAAATATCTATTGCATTTGGAATTGTAAGCTTTGGGATTGTCCTAGTATTGTTAACAATATTGTTGTGTAACAATAACAATCTTTTGGGTCAATTGTATTTGAAGTAGTTTAAGGAGGTGTATGTAATGCCACTGTGTTGGTGAATTGTTATCTGAAACAATGTATTATTATCTTCTAAGTTAATGTATGATTATCTTTTTGAATCAATGAATGGTTTCATTCTCTATTTATTTGCATTTAATAAGCTGCTATGATAATAAGCTGCCATGATAATAAGCTGCTAAAAACCTGCTATGATAATAAGCTGCTAATAACCAGTACAGGAACCTAAAAAACCAAAAGCCAGTACATGAACCAAAAGCCAGTACAGGAACCACAAGCGTGGGAGTCAAAACACACCACTCCTAAAAACAAAAAACCAGTACAGGAACCTAACAAACCAAAAGCCAATGCTGGCATGCGCCTAACTGCTACAAAAGACAGCAAAAACACACAGACCAGCAGGCCAAAAATGGATAAACAGAAACTTATAACATAAAATAAGTCTTACATCCATAATTAAATAGAGACATAATGCCAAAATAAGGTAACCAGTACATGAACTTAGGTAATCCTTAAAGTTATACATCCCAAAAAAGGTTACCATAAAGTCAGTCATACTTGACCAAAATGAGTCTTAATACCAAAATACTAACAAGTCATACATGACCAAAATGACATAAACATAAACTATTTGAACATAAACATAATTCAGGTGTTTTATGGCTGAGTTGATGTTGATCCTTTCTTCTTTTCAAGTTGTGTTTTTTTCTTCTTTGTTGTTGGTTGACTTAAGGAAGCCCTTTTTGGTGCCTTGTCCTTCTTACTCTTTTGATATGGTTTTGAAGTGGTGCCAGACCTCATAGAATGAGTACTTCCATTTCCAGCAGTTGCACCAGTTGTAGAATTTCCACCAGTTGCATTAGCAGTAGCAGTTGCAGTAGATTGTGCAGAAGCTGATGCAGTTGCAGTTGCAGTAGTACCAGTTGCAGCAGATTGTGCAGAAGCTGATGCAGTTGCAGTTCCATTAGTACCAGTTGCATGAGATTGTGCAGAAGCTGATGCAGTTGCTGTTGCATTAGCACTAGTGTTGCCATCTGTAGCAGTTGCAGGTGGGGGTGGTGGTGGTAGCTTGCAGGTAGATTTTTTGTGACCCTCTTTCTTGCACCTACTGCATTTGACTCCATTTTTAGCCCTCTTCAATTGTTGTTCATCCCTCTTTTCATCTGCATCCTTTCTTCTTTTTTTCTTTGGCCTTCCAGGCTGCCTCTTGACTGGAGGTGGTTGAAGATCTGCATACTCAGTCCTTCTCCATAGAGCATGCCCATTAGTTGGATATATGATAGACCTGTAACAAGCTTCATACTTCTCCTTCCTAAAACAGTCTGAACATATTGATCAATGCCAATACTCTGGCTTTTCATGCATGCTATAGCATGACAGCAAGGCAACCCAGTTATGAGCCATTTCCTGCAAGAACATTCTCTTCTCAACAGATTGACAGCAAAAGTTTCTTCTCCATTCCCAGTCATTGAAAGATATCTGACCTCATAATCAAATTCACTACCACGCCTGTCAATAACATTATACATAATCAGGAAATAAAGGAGGAATATGCATACCTAGACATAATTGGCATAAAGGACATAAATGAAATATAGTAGAGTTATGGTTTTACCTCACAAGTAGATTGTTGGTGTAACTGGACTCTTTAGCAAGTATTTTTTTAATGTTAGGTAAAATTCTACCTTCATAATTTGCCCCTTTCTGTCTGTTTTTTTCCCACCTTTCCATCAAGTAAACTCTAAGTTCCTCAAGCATTGTAACCACAGGTTTCTCTCTTGGACCAACTATCACTGAATTGAATGCCTCAGTCATATTGTTTACTAATGTATCACACAATGGACCATTAGTAAATTTTGACTTGCTCCAATGTTTTGCTGGTGTTTGCATTAGATGGTTGTATGCTTCTTCTGATATAGCCTTTATCTCATTCATATGCTTCTCAAAAGCATTTTCATAAGTGGATTTGGCTGCTTTCCACATAAGCTCCTTAAGTTTTTTTCCAGGATACTTCTTTCTAAAGTTGCTGTACAAGTGCCTTACACAAAACCTGTGGTCTACATCAGGTAGTAAGTCTGCCATTGCAGGAAGCAAACCCTGCATATATGAGTGTTTTAAATTAAAAATATTAAATGATACTCTAAAATGTATAATGAAAAAAATAATATTAATAGAATTTGAAAGTATTAAATTATACCTTCTGTTGGTCACTTATGAATGAATAAGTATTGCATACTCTTGCACCGCCCAAGTCAGATATTAGTAAATCCAAAAACCAAGTCCAGCTTTCTTTGGTCTCACCCTCAACAACAGCATAAGCTATTGGTAACATTTGGTCATTAGGGTCTCTCCCAATGGCAGTGAGTAATTGTCCCCCATAATAACCTTTTAGGAAACACCCATCCAAACCTATAATCTTCCTACATTTCTCAAAACTATCTTTGCATGCTTTAAAACATATGTAAACCCTCTTAAAATGAGGAGAGAAAGATCTCTCAGGGTTTCGTAACTCACCTTCAACACTTTGAAATGGCTGAGTTTCCACCCTCACAGTAGAGTTAGGATTTGACCTCAAAAGTTCATGACAGTAATCATACATTCTAGTGTATTGATCCCTGTATGACCCATCCACTACATCAATTGCATAGGACTTAGCTCTGTATGCCTTTGTTTTATTGATATCAAGGTTCCATTTCTGCTGTGTCTTTGTCATTATTTTGTCCAATTTAATGTCTGCATTCTCCCTCACTGTGTTGTTCAGCTTACCACCTAACCACTTAGAAGTCAACATCTTAACTTTAAATTCCCTACCACACGTGTGATCATCAATAATCTTCCTGAGTTGCCAAGTTTCTTCCCCATCTATCTTTGCACAGAATGCTTTCCATGAACAAAGTCCTTTTTTGCAAACTATTCTAACCCTCTTCTTATCATTCTTTCTAAATTTCAAGTCATAACCATTATGCACGGCATATGTTCTAATCCCCTCTTGAAAAGCCTTTTTAGTCACAAAAAAAGTACCAACTTCCCATTTGTAGTCACGCATTGATTCCAGTAACTTAAATGTTTGGAATTTGGTATTAGTTTGACCATTATCATCCTCACTATCACAATCACTGTTTAGTTGGTCACTATTGTAATCCTCAACATCACTTAACCCAAATAATGGTGCCTGACTAGACTCACCAATTTCATTATTAGCACCTGCAGCCTCTTCCACTACAACATTTTCAGTAACAGTATTTTTCCTTGGTCTTCCTCTCTTCTTTTTGGGTTTACTTCCACTAGCAGCCTCTGAATTAGTGTTAGGTTGAGTTATGGGAAGTAAAGTTGAGTTATGGGAGGTAGCAGTTTGGAAAGTTTGTGAGGGGATGTCTGTTAACACAGTTTGTGAGTTGTTATTAAGGGAAGGTTCAGGTTCAGGTGCTAGTGCAAAATCATCAAAGTAATCCTCTAGTTCAATTTCATCTTCTGAGTCAAAAGTGCTTCCCAAAGCACTATCCTCATCACTATTATTTGCATCAGGTGGGGTAAAAGCATTTGAGGGACCACTTTCTTTTTCAACCACATTTTTGCCACTACCATTATCTTCCACAATGTTACTAATGGGCCCATTGTCCACATCAACAGTATCATTGCTTGGCCCACCATTCATATCTTGCACAGTGTCATTGATGGGCCCATAATTGTCCACACCCACCTCAACTTCTTCCATTTCCACTACATCTGGCCCATTATCCTCAACCACATCAGCTGGGCCAACATTACCCCCTGCATTTGCATTTGGCCCTTGAATAAAATTTGCTAATGTTGGATACTCCTCAACAACAGGTTCTTCCAAAGTGTGTATCACATACAGATGGGCTTGACCCTCATCATAAGCAATGTTTTTCATCTTATTTGTACCTACATCATCTCTTAGCCTAACTATTTCATCCTCAAGCACAGGGTCATAATACCATAAAGACTCTAAGTTATTGTAGCCCATTTCTTTCAAATCCCCCAACACTCCAAAATAGGACCACACATTAGGGTCACAGATCCAACTGTCCTGAAGCCCATAGTAACTTGAGTGTGTAAACCCATCAAATTCTCCATTATGATGTACCACAACTTCGAATTTTTCTTCCATTACGTACAAATCAGAGAATATCTAATACCTAATAAACAAATGTCACGCACACAATTCAACAAAGCGAAAACGACAACAGAGGGAACAAAGGGACCACTACAACTATACAATATTCGTATACAAATTGGACCACAATCTTATCACTTTACAGTTGTTAACCCATCAAACACCTTATAAAAGCATCAAAATTCAAACTTTTAAACATATAAAGCCTCATTTAGAGTGCAAACAACAGCAGCAACAAACAACAGCAGAATCACTCTAAATCGCAGAACAGAATCAATACAAATCATAACTCTGCAATAGAAAGAAGAAGAATAACTAACCTTAACCGTCGCCGTCGTTCAATCGCGCAAACAGCAGCATCAACAAATCGCAGCTTTTTTCTTCAGTAACTCGGATCGCAGGAAGGAAGAAGGAAGAAGAAAAGGAACGACGGGAGAAGAGAGAAAGATGAAGAAGTGGTTTTCTCTCTCTCTACAAATCTCTTTTGCCATGTCATAACCTTATCCCAACCCACTCTTGCCACGTCATCACAAGTTAACGTTTTCAAATTCAAAAGAGACGGAAAGGACTTAACTGATGGACGGAGCAGACTTGCGGGACCAGTTTGTAACATTAATTATTAAGGGACCAAAATGAAACCACTAAATTAGTTAAGGGACTAAAAATGTAAATAAGCCTTATTGCATTTATATCATTAAAAAGTTTGACTATATTATATCGTTGGTGATATTGAAAAAGATAAAAAAATATATTATATTTGCAATATTGTTGGTAAAAGATAAACTTAGTTTGTAATGTAAGTTTAATCGAATTCAAAATTTCATAAAATAAAAAAATTACTTATAATTTACACATGTTAATAAAAAGAGCGGACAAACATACACAATGTACCCGTTTAAATGCTTATACTATATATAGAGAGAATATAGGATTTTAGGGGAATTTTGAGCTGACTTTTTTGTTATTCTAATTATACCCTTAAACAAATTTTCCTATAATAATGTTATATTTTTGGTGTTATTAAAAAAAATAAGAATTTTTGTATATTTGTTATTTTATTGTTGTCATTGAAAAAAATATATGGTTTGTTGAGTTTGTTACATTTGAAACTCACAAATATCTTCGTTCAAAAAAAGAAAGTCACAAATATCTATACTTATAAATTTAATCTATATCAAAAAATTTATATAAAATATCATTTAAAATTTACACGTAATTTTTTTTATAAAATATCGTTGATAATCACACGTGTTAGCGCAATAAAAGGAGCAGAAATACGGGCACATGAGTGTCTGTCTTTTTGCTAGTATATATAAAGGGAATACATGTTTCAAAAAGGAATGCAAGGTTTTGAGGTGACTCTTTCACTTTCACTTATACTCTTAAATAAATATACATGTAATTAAGGATGTTATATTGTTGGTATCATTCAAAAAAGATAATAGTTTATATTATATTTTCTATATTGTTGGTTTCATTAAAAAAGATAAATATAGTTTGTTACAATATGAAAGTGCAAAATATGCATACCTATGATTTTAACCAAAATCAAAATGATTTTAATCAGAACAAGAATTTCATAAAATTCACTGTTCGGAGGTATTGTACGAGAGCTTTGAGCATGAGGAGAGGGGATGTGTGATGAGTCATAGATTAGTCTAATTTAATGCTTTATTTAATTTAGTTTTATTAAAGATTTAGTTTTGTTTTATTGCATTTTATTTCCTTTTAGAATATTTTACTTTAAATTGCTTTTTATTATATTTTAGGAACGAATATATGGTGGAAGGTGTCTTGGAGCAAAAGAAAGAGGACTGGAGCAAATACAGTGCAAGAATACGAAGATACGGGACAAAAATATGTTCCCACATAGTCAGAAGCTTGGCACGGCCCGTGCCAACATGTGGCACGGCCGTGCCCGTCCCCAGAGTCCACTTTTGCTGCTTTTCTTCAAGCCCAAGTTACCCTGTTGCAGCTTTACCGTTTTATCCTTTTAGTTGTTTAGTTTCTAAGTCGATTGTAAAGCTATAAATAGAGTAGCTCTCCACCATAAACATTCACCTTTACTTTGCTTAGAATATTTCTATTTTCAATAAAAGTCTTTATTTCTTACTTTCTTTCTTTGAAATTTTACTTTACCGTTATTTTCTCTTCTTCCCCCATGTCTACGATGAACATGAGTGAGTAGACTTCTTCGTCTTAGGATTGTTGGGGAGTCTAATGACATAATCCTAAAACAAACCAAGCTTAAACCCTAATTTCTATGTAACCCTAATTTCTAATCTAGATTCACCGTCTTAACGTGGATTAACAATTATCAAACTGTGGAAGCGAAAGCGGAGGGTTTGATAATCGTTAATCCATCATCCCAAACATCAATTCACAAAGCGAGAGCGGAGTCTTGATGTTGGAACAAGTGAATCTAGACAATAATTGCAAAACAGTGAAATAGTCTTTTGCAATTATTGAGACAAAGAGTAGTTTCAATCCTCTATGCATCTTCTAGTAATCAAGTCAGCGAAATAGGCTTGGTTACTAGAAGTAAACTCTCACCGGACTTTCATCGGAAAGGTGAGGGGCTAAGGGAAACCGGTCTTTAGAAAGTAGTGTGTAAACCATGAAATTAGATGTTTAAGTCTTGTCTAGTGAAGGGTTTGTTATTATGACAAACCAATAATCCTAAGGCTCTTTATTAATATTGTTATTTACCTTCAGCAATCAAACTCCTTTCTACTAAACTTTCTCTCCTCTAATCATTCTTTAAAAAGTTAATTAAGTTGAACAACTCCCTAGCGGAACGATACTCTTACTTACTACTATTACTTCGATAGGCCGTGCACTTGCGGTTTGGCCCTATCAAGTTTTTGGCGCCGTTGCCGGGGAGTTAACTAATTTGATTAATTTTTTTTTAGTGATTAGAATTCTCTCTTCTTTCTCTTTTCTTTTTCGTTTTTATTTTTAACTTTTTATTTTTCTGTTATTGTTAACTTCTTGGGTTCTCAATTTTTTTTATGCGAAAAACCAGAAATCGAGTTGTAATAATCAACGAGATCGAAAGGTATTTGCATAAACGAAAGAGAGGCGCACGAAATAACACCGCCATGGCCAATCGCACTCTCAAAGAGTATGCAACGCCGTCTACGGCTGAGCCACAAGCTGTTATTGTGTACCCAACGGTTGAGGATGACAACTTCGAAATTAAGCCTGCCCTTCTTAACTTGGTGCAGCAAAACCAATTCACGGGATCCCCCACTGAGGATCCCAATCTCCACATCTCTGTTTTCCTACGAATTAGTGGAACCATGAAGGAGAACCAAGAGGTCGTAAGACTTCATCTCTTTCCCTTTTCCTTAAGGGATAGAGCTAGCGCTTGGTTCCATTCCCTCGAAGTCGGTTCCATTACTTCATGGGATCAGATGAGGCAAGCATTCCTTACCCGATTCTTTCCACCATCTAAAACCGCTAAACTTAGAGACCAAATCACGCGGTTCTACCAAAAAGATGGGGAATCTCTCTACGATGCGTGGGAGCGTTTCAAAGAAATGCTAAGACTTTGTCCCCACCATGGCCTAGAGAAGTGGCTTATAGTCCACACTTTTTATAATGGCTTGTCTTATACCACTAAGATGTCTGTTGATGCAGCTGCAGGTGGAGCACTTATGAACAAGAACTACACGGAGGCCTATGCCCTGATTGAAGACATGGCTCAAAATCATTACAAATGGACCGACGAGAGAGCCATCACTAGTTCTTCATCCTCCAAAAAGGAGGCAGGTATGTACGAAGTCTCTAACTATGACCACCTTGCTTCTAAAATTGATACACTAACTGAAAAACTTGAAAAACTCAATGCTAGTGCTATCAATTCTGCTTCTACTCCTTCTTGTGAAATTTGTGGTATAACTGGTCATGCTGGTGTTGATTGCCAACTAGGTAGTGCTATTAACGGTGTTAAGCAAATGAATTATGCTCAATACAACCAAGGGATGAGACAAAATCAAAATTTTTACAAAAACCAAAATCCCTATGGACAAGTAGCACCACCCGGTTATGCAAATAACCAAAGATTCACTCAGAAATCCAATTTGGAAATTTTGTTGGAAAATTCTATTGCCAACCAAACCAAACAACTTCAAGAACTTAAAAACCAAACCGGATTTCTGAATGATTCTCTTTCCAAGCTCAATACCAAGGTTGATTCTATTGCTACTCACTCTAAAATGCTTGAAACTCAAATCGCTCAAATAGCCCAACAAGTGGCTACCTCTTCCCAAACACAGGGAGTCTTTCCTGGTCAAACCGAAGCCAATCCCAAAGCCCAAGTTAATGTCATATCTTTTGGGGGTAGTAAGTTAGGCGAAACTTTTGCTAATGTTAAAAACATTGGGAAAGAAAATGTCAAGCCTTTAGGTGATAAAATTGTGATAGAAGAAGCAAAACCGCTTGAAGAAAACAAAACTCCATCCCCCTTAAATCTTGATAAGCTTAAACTAGAGGGTAAGTTTGAAAAATTTGTCAACATACTTGGGAAGATTTGCATTAAACTCCCCTTTGCTGAAGCTTTGTCTAGGATGCCTCTATATGCCAAGTTTTTAAAGAATTTTTTTCAAAGAAAAGGCCTATAGAGCATAGTGAGACAATAGCTTTGGCTAAAGACACTAGTCCAATCATTCAAGAAGCACCCCCTAAGCTTAGAGATCCAGGTAGCTTTGCCATACCATGTGAAATTGGGAATGAAACCATAAACAAAGCCTTATGTGACTTAGGAGCTAGTGTTAGTTTGGTGCCTTTGTCTCTTCTCAAAAGGATAGGGATAGGATAATTGAAACCTACCGAAATAGAGTTAAAGCTAGCTGATCGTTCTACCATGAAACTTGTAGGATTTGTCGAGGACATACCCGTTAAGATAGAAGGGATATATATCCCAACTGATTTTGTAGTCGTTGACATTGCGGAGGACGAAGACGTCCCTATAATCCTAGGTAGACCTTTCCTCGCCACTGCGGGAGCTCTTATAGATGTCAAGAACGGTAGGATAGTTTTTCAAGTGAGTGATAAGATGGTAGGATTTGAGTTGAAAAATGTTATGAAGGGTCCTGCTCTTTACTCTTGTTGTATGCTTAACGATCATGTTGTGAAAGAACATTTTATAACGTCATCTACACAATATGACATCTTTGATCCATTCTAAGGACTCTTTCTAACCGTCAAGCTAATGACATAAAAAGAGCGCTTCGTGGGAGGCAACCCACGCATTTAATCGCTTTTGTTTTGTTTTTCTTTGTTTTAAGTTGTTTTGTAGGAAATTGTCCAAGTGTGATTCGAAAAAAAAGTCAAGAAATTGAAAAATTCTGAAGCCCCCAGGACCAGAAAGGTGGCACGGCCCGTGCTAGGTATGGCACGGCCGTGCCAAGTTCTTAAAGAAAAAAATGGGCATGAAGTCAGGAAGATGGCACGGCCCGTGCCAATAGGTGGCACAGCCGTGCCTGATTTCTACACCTTATAACCTCCAATTTTTTCTTTCTTCTTCCTCATTCTCAAACCACAAACCTCTCTCTACCTTCAAACTTCTCTCTAAACCTCTATAACCTCCAAACCTTCAAACCCTCATATCTCCCTCAAATCATAACCAAATCACTCAATTCTTTCACCGATCAACCACAAACTTCATCCAAAACAAAAACCACCAATCAAAAACATCTTTCACCCACTCAAACACATAATTCACCAAACCCTTATCTCCATCAACCCTAACCCAAAAACCACAAAACCTTAGCCAATCTCCACATCTAAAACCATAAACCTCACTTAAACATCAACCCCAATCCAAAACCAACCCTTCCCACTAAAATTATCATCAAAACTCTAACCTTCACCAAGACCCCAAAGTCAAACCAAGGTCAAAGGTCTAATGGCTTCAAGAAGGAGTGGCAAGGAACCGGCAACATCTTCCGGAGGTCCACCATCAAAGAAAAGGGCACCGGCAAAGAATCATGGCATCACCTTCAAGGATAACAACCAAAAAGAAAGGTACAAAATCCTTATCACTAAACCTTTGCATCCTTGTAGGTACCCTCATTCTCATACTATGAATACCTTAGGGATTAGGGACAATGCTTTTGAATTGCTGAATAGATTAGGATGAGGTGAGATGCTTAGTCCTATGAGGGGGTATGAAAATTTTACTTATGAGTTTTTAAGTTCTATCCAATTTACGAAAGATAATTTGAGTTTAGATGACCCCGATCATAGAGTCTCCTTCCGGCTTTTCAATATTGATTACGAGATGTCCCTTGAAAACTTTTGCACTGAAATGGGCTTCGCGAATGCGGGGTTCATCCATGACTCTTGGAACCAAGCTTTAAAGCCGGAAGACTATAACCCTGCTGCCTTTTGGACACGCATCACCGGTCTAGACCAATATGTTTCACGATCCAACAAGGCTAGTAACATCCACAACCCGGTTCTTAGGTACCTTCAGAGAGTAATGGCTTGTACCATTTGGGGTAGAAAAGAAGTAGGAACATGTAGGACGGATGAAATCTTTATGCTTTGGGCTATGCTTACTAATAATCCCGTGAATACTTGTTTTTACATGCTTGACTACCTTGCTTCAATAGGAACTAAGCCTAATCTTGTAGCTGACATAGTAGTAGGGGGTGTTATCACATTCATTGCTAGGAAGTTTGGAGTGAGCGAGGAGGAAGGGATAAATGAAATTCAGGGCAACAATAGGCTTAACATAGAGACATTAATCTCTATGAAATTCATTACACATCATCCACCAATGCAATATGCCCTTAAACTCAATGTGCCTATTCTGTTTTTGCTTCCTAACCCATCTCGGACTAACACCGAGGTGGAGGAGAATTGGTTGTATGATAATGAATAGGTACATGAGCAACATGACGAAGGAGAAGGTGCTAACTTGCACCCTGAGGAGGAGCACCATGACCATGATGTCGGAGAGCTCAATGATGATGAAAGATGGGCATGGATGCGAACCGAGGTAGAGAGGATAAGCACCGAGCAACAAAGGCAAGGTGTAGAACTTTTGGGGCTGAGAAATGATGTCCAAAGGGGCAACCGCTTGTCGGAAGAAAACAATGAAATGCTCTGAAGAATGATGCACCAATTCAATCTCCAAGGTCCTCCTTATGGACCTCAATAAAATGTGAGATTTCCTCTTCCTCTCTTCCCTTCTCTCTTCCCTTCTCTCTTCTCTCTCTACTACTCTTCTTCTACTCCTTCTTACTTCTTCTTCTTCTCTTTTAATTTCTTTTTCTTTTGAATCATTGAGGACAATGCTTCCCCTAAGTGTGTGTGTGTGTGTGTGGGGGGGGGGGGGGGGGCTAATAAAGTGTCTAGAGTCGTAGTGTTCCCAAACTCCCTTGAACTTTATTCTTTTTTGTTTTGTTTTTATAGTGAAAGGCATGACTAGTAGCTTGTTTTTAATGCAAATTATGGCATAATTTTTTTTGTTTTGTCTCTCCTTTAAAGGTTGCTTCTTGTACATGAAAGTAGTTTCTTGTGTTTCTTATGTTCTTGCTATACCCATGTCTTGTTTTATTGTGAAAATCTCCAATGAGAAATGCACCCGGTTGCAATCTTTGAGCAAGTGTATGAATAGGTATTTTAAGGAACACATTCTATCTTTAGTGTTAACTTAGACCCTTTAAAGTCTTAAGAGTAAAAGTAGTGTAAGTTTGTGTGGGAAATTAATCAAATGTTCTTAATTGTTATATTCTTAAATTGTTAAAGTTAAAATGGGGCGGGAGAATGGCACCAACATGTGGGGGAAAGGACAATCCCTAACTTCCTAATTGTGGTGGTGACTCCCTAATTTGAACTTAAAGAAATTCATCAATGCTAGGGGGGAAAGGACAATTACATCCAAAAAGACTTCCTACGCGGAGATGAAACAAATAATAATTTTGCAGCGCTGCTTAGGGTGATTTTGAATCTAGGGGGAAAGGACAATTACATCCGAGAAGACTTCCTACGAGGATAGATAGCCCCTAAGCATCTGCAGCCCCTTGTGCTTAATTGTTAATCTAATTTTAACTTAAATTCCCATCACTCTTATATGAAATGAAGAAAGGACTTTTCTCGGTTACTTTAGCACTAAGGATAGAACCCATTCCTCATAATATCTATCTTATACAGGAGCAAGAAAAGGGTTGGACTGAACACACACACTCACTTGAGACTTGATGTTGGGTAGAATAGGTTCATGAGAAGTATTTGAAATTGTAATTAGTGTACTTGAAGCAAAGCCTTTCTTTTGAGACATGTGTTCTTAATATTGCCATGAATAAATCTTTTGTTGCTGCTATGTCTATTGCCTTTTGCTTGAGGACAAGCAAAGATTCAAGTGTGGGGGAGTTTGATGAGTCATAGATTAGTCTAATTTAATGCTTTATTTAATTTAGTTTTATTAAAGATTTAGTTTTATTTTATTGCATTTTATTTCCTTTTAGAGTATTTTACTTTAAATTGCTTTTTATTATATTTTAGGAACGAATATATGGTGGAAGGTGTCTTGGAGCAAAAGAAAGAGGACTGGAGCAAATACAGTGCAAGAATACGAAGATACGGGACAAAAATATGTTCCCACATAGTCAGAAGCTTGGCACGGCCCGTGCCAACATGTGGCACGGCCGTGCAATTCCCCAGAGTCCACTTTTGCTGCTTTTCTTCAAGCCCAAGTTACCTTGTTGCAGCTTTACCGTTTTATCCTTTTAGTTGCTTAGTTTCTAAGTTGATTGTAAAGCTATAAATAGAGTAGCTCTCCACCATAAACATTCACCTTATTTTGCTTAGAATATTTCTATTTTCAATAAAAGTCTTTATTTCTTACTTTCTTTCTTTACAATTTTACTTTACCGTTATTTTCTCTTCTTCCCCCATGTCTACGATGAACATGAGTGAGTAGACTTCTTCGTATTAGGATTGTTGGGGAGTCTAATGACGTAATCCTAAAACAAACCAAGCTTAAACCCTAATTTCTATGTAACCCTAATTTCTAATCTAGATTCACCGTCTTAACGTGGATTAACAATTATCAAACTGTGGAAGCGAAAGCGGAGGGTTTGATAATCGTTAATCCATCATCCCAAACATCAATTCATAAAGCGAGAGCGGAGTCTTGATGTTGGAACAAGTGAATCTAGACAATAATTGCAAAACAGTGAAATAGTCTTTGCAATTATTGAGACAAAGAGTAGTTTCAATCCTCTATGCATCTTCTAGTAATCAAGTCAGCGAAATAGGCTTGGTTACTAGAAGTAAACTCTCACCGGACTTTCATCGGAAAGGTGAGGGGCTAAGGGAAACCGGTCTTTAGAAATTAGTGTGTAAACCATGAAATTAGATGTTTAAGTCTTGTCTAGTGAAGGGTTTGTTATTATGACAAACCAATAATCCTAAGGCTCTTTATTAATATTGTTATTTACCTTCAGCAATCAAACTCCTTTCTACTAAAATTTCTCTCCTCTAATCATTCTTTAAAAAGTTAATTAAGTTGAATAACTCCCTAGCGGAACGATACTCTTACTTACTACTATTACTTCGATAGGCCATGCACTTGCGGTTTGGCCCTATCAATGTGCGAGTGTATCGTGATGGCCAGTGGCACCGCCACGGGCCACCACGCCGGCACGTTTCGCCGGAAGTGAGGATCATTGGGGGGGGGGGGGGGTAAGGGGTCCAAGCAGGGTGCCACAAAGGGGTGGGAATGAGGGGGATTGGATTGACGTGAGACCACGACGGACGAAAGCGTTGCGACAGGATTTTCAAGATCAGGACAGGTTTCTGGAACGACAGCGGCTTCGAGATAGAAACGACTTCAAGCTTCGGGATTCCAGGGTTAGGTATTCATCACGGGAGGAGCGCTACTATGGAGATTTTGATACGGGTTCAGACTATACAGAAGGTAGGTCAGTTTTGGAGGAAGGTTGCGATTTGGGACTGGTGGATCTTGAGGAAGGTTCTGATTATCGTAAATGGAAGCAAGGCTTGGGTGCAACATCGCGAAGGGGATACCGTAACAATGGGAGGAGCAGCGCGATGGTTCCAATTCAAACATAGCCATCGCGTGACATGGAAGCTATAGGGAAGGGCGGTGCTACTGGTTCTGCACTAAAAAGGTTTGTCACTTTCTATATCACTAATTTCCCGCCACAGGCTTCGGCTTTTTTCTTGCGAAGAAATTTTGAAGTATGTGGAATCCTAGAAGACGTTTTTATTGCAAATAATAGGAATCGAAATGGTGAAGTGTATGGCTTTGTTCGTTATTCTAAGGTTCGCGATGTTGATAAACTATTGAAAGCATTAAACAATGTAAGTTTTGGTCAATATTGTGTTTGAGCGGTGCTTGCTAGGTTTGATAGGAAGGGTTCGAGGAAGGAGGAGGATGTGCGGGAGGTTGAGGGAGGAGGTGGGAAGTGTAGGGAGCATCGAGAGGACGGAGGTGAGGTGGTTATTGAGAGGAAGAAAGGGGTTGAGGGAGAAAAAATTGAGGAAGAGTGGTGTAGAGGACGTGGCAGAGGGAGTGGTTCAGAAGGAGGGAGAAGGAGGTGTGAGAGTGGGTTCAGTGTTGGTGAAGGTGGGAGATACGGGGAGGAAAGGTAGGGAGGTAGAGGGAGGAAGAGATCTGAGAAGGGAGCAGGGGCAGTCGGGTAGGAATGCATGTACAGATAAATTGACAACGGGTATGAGATTGGTGCGGAAGTATAGCTCATGTGAAGATGATTTGAGGTGGACAACTCGTGGCTCGATTGGTACGGTGATTGATGGGATGGCTATTACCACTTATTCAGAGTAGAGTGTCGGATGCGGGCTTCAAGGATATTGACATCATTCCTCTTGGGGCGAACAAGGTATTTGTTCACTCGTTGTCAGATATTGATGTAAAGGAAATTGTGGCGGAAGCGAAGCAATTTTTTGATATGATTTTTTCAAATTTGGTTTGTTGGAATAAAACGGTGATGCCATTTCATAGGGGAGCATAGGTTCGTTTGTATGGCATACCGATACACGCATGGAATGAAAACTTTTTCAAACTATGTGTTCTTGATTGCGATAGTTTTTTAAGAACAGACAATTGCTCCTTGAACAGAGAAAGGTTCGATTATGCTAGAGTGTTGGTATCAACAACATCTTTAGATGTGGTGAATGTTACCGAACAACTCATTGTGGATGGAACGTCGGTGGATATAAAAATTGTTGAAGAGTTTGGGTTCAATATAGCTGATGATGTTTGTTTATATGATGTGAATGATAATTCTGAGTCTGACAATCAGGAACATGCAGACATGTATGAAGACATTGCAGCGGATAAAAATGTTGATATTTTGGCGGATAAAATAGTACAAGATTTAGTAGATATGGAGGACTTGAATACCACTGATGTTAATGGTTTGCTGCCAGAAAATGTGGCGATTACGGCATCAGCTGCTGCCCATAACAAGCAATCAGCTGAATCTGAACAGCCGGCCAGTCCCACTTGTTCTGAACAGTCGGATAATGTAAATGTGGAGATTACGGCATCAGCTGCTGTGCATAACAAGCAGTTAGCTGAATCTGAACAGCCGGCCAGTCCCACTTGTTCTGAACAGACTGTTAATGTCTCTGAAAACGCTGAGGAATTATGTATGAAGCATGGTACTGAGTTGGCGATTTCGAAGAGGGGACCAAGTTTGCAAGAAAAGGGTGTAGAGGTATCGGTTGAAAGGGAATCTATGAATTCGGTAGTGGGAACAGAAGCTTGTACTGCTGTGGGGGCGTCTAGTAAACAAAAGAAAAAAATTACATCGTTTTATTCGAATGATACTCGGTCTATCGGTTCAGGCCCGTGGAGTGTGGATTGGATAAAAAATATTCAAAAAGGTGATTTAGCTCTTATTTCTTCCAAAAATAAGCGACTGAGGAAGGTAGGTAAGGAAAGTGGTGTTCGTGGGGGAAACACAAGTGTAGTCAGCAAGAAAAAGGTGGGAGGAGGACTGCGACATCCGGTGTTGACTCTTAAAAAAATAGCAAGGTTACCAAGTAAGGATAGACAAGAGGTTATGAAGGTGTTACGAAATTCTAAAGTTATGTTAGTGATGAATGAAAAAATCCAGCGTCGTCGTCGTTTACGGGAGAAGATAACAAGGTCGCTAGAGGTGCCTAGTGAAAGCTCAAACAATGTTTCCGTATCAACGGCTTCGGTGAATAATGACTGGCAAAATTTGCTCGTTTTACATGGTAGTGAGAAGACTAAGGTGAAGGATATTCAAGGTATTGCTAAGACTATTGGTGTATCTGTTTCAGAAAGCACTCAAAACAAGTTCAGTGTTCTCTCTCGGCCCAGAAATATAGCGTTAGGTCCGGTGTTAACGCCTGTGTCGGTTGGGGGACATGTGGAGGATGAGATGTAGTAGGTTTGGTGGTGTGGGGGTGGAGTTTGGGCGAGGTGGGTGTTTTTGATGAAGTTGGTGTCATGGAATGTGAGGGGTTTAGGTAGTGTAGAGAAGAGGAGGGAAGTCCGAAAATTGGTGGGAGAAAAATGCCCTTTTCTTATTTGCCTTCAAGAAACAAAATTAGGGGTTTGTGATGATTCTTTATGTGCATCGTTGTGGGGACATTCAGATTATGCGTTTTCGTATCGTCCGTCCGTAGGGGCCTCAGGTGGGTTGTTAATTATGTGGAATTCATCGGAGGTGGAAGTTTGGTCATCTGTCAGTAAAGAACATATGTTACAAATTCATGGTAAATATATTCGGACGAATAAGGAGTTTTACTTGATTAATATTTATGCACCTTGTGAGTCTCGTGCTAAACAGGAATTATGGGCCTCTTTGTCGACAAGATTGCAGATGCTAGGGGGTTCAAAGGTTTGTGTTTGCGGTGATTTTAATGCGGTCCGCAGTATTGAAGAAAGACGGTCGACTAGGGAAATTTTTCAGACAAATTATATTCAGAAGTTCAACCTTTTTATTACGGATAATGGTTTGATTGATTTACCTTTATGTGGTCGTCGGTTTACGTGGTTTAAGGGGGATGGTACATCTATGAGTAGGATTGATCGTTTTTTGTTGTCAGAAGAATGGTTCCTTCGATGGTCCAATTGCTTTCAGTTAGCCCTTCTCCGGGGCCTTTCGGATCATTGTCCGCTCCAGCTGTCAGTGGATGAGGAGAATTGGGGTCCCCACCCATTGAGGATGTTAAAATGTTGGCAAGAGTTACCTGTTTATAGACAGTTTGTGCAAGAGAAGTGGCAGTCCTTTTTAGTTGATGGTTGGGGCGGCTATGTCCTTCGACAAAAGCTAAAATTGATTAAGTATGCTTTGAAGGAGTGGCACGCTATGCATGCTAGTAATTTACCAAGAAAGCTTGATAACTTAAAAGTTCGACTCTCCGAGTTGGATGAAAAAGGGGAGGATGGTGGTTTGTCTGCGGAAGAAATAGTTGAGATGAGGGGTATAACTCAAGATATTTATTCTTTGTCTCGGGTAAGTACCAGTATCAGTTGGCAACAGTCACGGCTTCATTGGTTGAGGGAGGGTGATGCAAATTCGAAGTATTTCCACTCGGTTCTTGCTAGTCGTAGAAGGCGGAATGCTATCGTTTCTTTATTAGTGGACGGTAACATTGTTGATGGTGTGCAGCCCATTCGAAGTGCAATTTTTTCTCATTTTAAACATCATTTTGCGGCTTCTAAAAGTGGCAATTTGGGATTGTGACAGTTACAAAAGTCTAGGTCCGGATGGAGTGAATCTTGGTTTCATTAAGGATTTTTGGGAAATGTTAAAAGCTGACGTTATGCGTTTTGTATCTGATTTTCATCGCAACGGCAAATTATCAAGAGGTATAAATAATACTTTCATCGCTCTTATCCCGAAGGTTGACAGTCCCCAGAGCTTAAATGATTATAGGCCAATTTCTTGGTTGGATCTTTGTATAAAATTTTGTCCAAAGTGTTAGCTAACAGGTTGCGAATGGTTATTGGTCGAGTAATTTCAGAAACTCAGATGGCCTTTGTAAAAGATAGGCAGATTCTTGATGGTATACTTATTGCAAATGAGGTGGTTGATGAGGCAAAAAAGTCAAAAAAGGAGTTAATGCTCTTTAAAGTTGATTTTGAAAAAGCTTATGATTCGGTGGATTGGGGGTACTTGGACGCGGTTATGCATAAAATGGCGTTCCCGGTGTTGTGGAGAAAATGGATTAAAGAATGTGTTAGCACCGCAACGGCTTCGATTCAAGTTAATGGAAGTCCAACTGACGAGTTTCCATTACAACGGGGACTGCGACAAGGAGATCCGCTTTCCCCTTTTCTTTTTTTGTTAGCAGCTGAAGGGTTGAACGTTATGATGAAGGCAGCGGTAGCTAATAATTTATTTAAAGGGTATGGCATTGGGACATATAATTCGGTGAGTGTATCTCACTTACAGTTTGCGGATGACACTTTGCTTTTAGGGTAAAAAAGTTGGGCTAATGTCCGAGCTTTACGGGCGGTGTTGACTTTGTTTGCGGATATGTCTGGCTTAAGGGTGAACTTTCATAAGAGTTTACTGGTTGGAGTTAATATTGGGGATTCATGGTTAAATGACGCGGCATCTGTGTTAAATTGTAAAGTTGGTAAAATTCCGTTTTTGTATCTTGGCCTCTCAATTGGGGGTGATCCTCGGAAGTTGGCGTTTTGGGATCCGTTGGTGTCTACCATTAAGTCTAGATTGTCGGGGTGGCAAAGTCGTTTTCTATCATTCGGGGGTCGTTTAATTTGCTCAAGTCTGTCCTGACTTCGCTTCCTGTCTATGCACTTTCCTTTTTTAAAGCTCTGTCAGGTATAATCTCTATCATTGAATCTATTTTTATTAAATTTTTTTGGGGAGGGAGTGAGGATAACAGGAAAATTGCCTGGAGCTCTATTTGTTTACAAAAGGAGTTAGGAGGTTTGGGTGTGAGGTAGTTGGGGAAATTTAATTTAGCCTTGTTGGGTAAATGGTGTTGGAGGTTGTTGGTGGATAGAGGTGGGTTTTGGTATAGGGTTTTAGTGGCGAGATATGGTGAGGAGGCTGGGAGGTTGGAGGTTGGGGGCCGGAGTGTTTCTCATTGGTGGAGGGAGGTAGCGAAGATTAGGGATAGCGTGGGGGATGTAGAAGGGGGCTGGTTTGCTGAGAGGGTGTCGAGGGTGGTGGGGGATGGTTCCACTACATTATTTTGGTATGATAGGTGGGTAGGTGATCTTCCTTTGCGTAGTAGGTTTGCTCGATTATTCGATTTAGCGACGGATAAGCTGATCACGGTGGCGGAAATGTTTTCTCTTGGTTGGGAGGTAGGTGGTGATGCTTGGAGTTGGCAGAGACGTTTGTGGGCGTGGGAGGACGAGTTGGTAGAAGAGTGTAGGGTTTTACTTGATACTGTTATTGTGCAACATAATGTTTCTGACAGGTGGCAGTGGGATCCGGATATTCAAGGCGGTTATACAGTGAAAGATGCGTATCAGATTCTGACATCTACGATCTTTTCTAGTACTCCTGTTGCAACGGACGAATTAGTATGGCACAAACAGGTTCCTTTGAAGGTTTCCATTGTGGCTTGGCGTTTGTTGAAGGACAGGTTACGCACTAAAATCAATTTGCAAAGGCGTGGCTCTCTGCAGGATGCGGCTACTACGTGTGTAGCGGGGTGCAGTTTCGAAGAGACGACTTCTCATTTGTTTTTGCGCTGTGAGGTTTTTGGCTCTTTATGGCAGCATATTAGGACCTGGATTGGTGTGTCAGGAGCTGATCCTCAAAACATACATGATCATTTTTACCAATTTATACATTCCACAGGTCACTCAAGAGCGCGTAAGTCATTTCTTCAATTGCTTTGGCTTCTTTGCATTTGGCTGGTTTGGACTGAACGAAACAACATGTTATTTAACAACGTTGAAACATCTGTTATTCAGCTATTAGAAAAAGAAAAATCACACTCACTTTGGGGGCTAAAAGCTAATAATATCTCTTTTGTGTATGGTTCCCAAAGATGGTGGTCGGACCCTCTTCTATGCTTGGGTATTGACTGATTTTTTCATGTAAATTCTTTGTATGACACTTTGTTTTCCGGGGTGTTTCTCTTAGTACACCTTGTACTAACGAGTTAGCACCGCCGTTGTTAATTTATCCCATTTTGATTTCTTCAAAAAAAATAAAATTCACTGTTCGTAATTTATACGCATTAACACAATAAAAAGAGTGGACAAACAATGCCCATCTGAACGCTAATCTATACTATATATAAAGAAAATAACATGTTTCGGCTATTTTGGGCTGGCTTTTTTGTTATTCCAATTAAACCCTTAAACATATTTTCCTATAATAATCTTATAATGTTGACGTTATTGAAAAAGATAAGAATTTTTATTATATTTGTTAATTATTGTTGTCAATATGAAAAGATAAATATGGTTTGTTGAGTTTGTTATATTTGAAAGTCACAAATATCCATACTTATAATTTTAATCTATACCAAAAAAATTATATAAAATATTGTTTGTAATTTACACGCAAATTTCGATAAAATATCGTTGATAATATACATGCGTTAGCATAATAAAAAAAACGAGTAGACGGGCACGTGAGTGTCCGTCTTTTTGCTAGTTATATATAAATGAAATACATGGTTTTAGTTGACTTTTTCATTCTAGTTATACCCTTAAACAAACTTGCATATAAGTATGTTATTTTGTTGGTGTCATTAGAAAAGATAATAATTTATATTATATTTTCTATATTATTGGTGTCATTGAAGAAGATAAGTATAGTTTGTTACAATATAAAAATGCAAAATATTTATACTTATAATTTTAATCAAAATCAAAATTTTATAAAACCTACTATTCGTAATTCATACTTCCTCTGTCCCAAATTGTAAGCAAAAAAAAAATAAAAAATCAAATCACACTTATTAAGAAAACTAAAACATAAGAATTTTGGGTATAGTTTTTTGTGTTTTCTTTGGAATAAGTTTTATAGGAAGATGTAAAAACAATTTTCATTGGCTATTGATTATGGAGAAAATGGAAGAGAGAGAAAATTGAATGTAATTTGCATTTAATTTTAAGAGAATAAACAAAAGTTTTTCTTGGAAAAGATTATTTTTAAAAAAAAACAAGATTAAATAGGATAAAAGTTTGTCATTTTTGCTTACATTTTGGGACAATGATAATGATTTTTTTTATCTTATATTTTGGGACGGAGGGAATACGTATTAACACAATAAGAAAAGGAGATAGATAAGCATCATGTCCATTTGAACGCTTGTATATATAAACGAGATAGGGGTTTTTGGCCGACTATTTTATTATTCTAATTATACCCTTAAACAAATTTTTCTATAATAATGTTATTTTGACAGTGATATAAAAAAATGATATGAATTTCTATATATTAATGGTGTCATTTAAAAAGATAAACATGATTATTGGGTTTATTACAATTTTAAAATCACAAATATATATACTTATAATTTTAATCTAAACCATTTTTTTTTATAAAATACCATTTATAACTTTACACGCGTTAACATAATATAAAAAGTGGAAATACGGACACATGAGTTAGTGCCCGTCTTTCCGCTAGCTTTCATAAAAAGTTATAAACAAACGAATTTAATAATAAAAAAAAATCGAATACAATCTCAAAAGGAGAAATATCAACTGTACCTTTTTTCACATTATAAACCAATTTCAATATTATCTTTTTTGACATCAAAACAATTTCAAGTATCTTTTTTTACATCAAAACAATTTCAATATCATGATATTTGCTTTTGAGATATTTTTTATGGCAAAATACTTCTTTTAAGGACCTATTTAAAACTTAAAAACTTAAAGAACTTCGAATAAATGCATTAAAATAACAACTTAAAGGACCTATTTGAAACTAAAATAAACTTAAAGGACCTATTTAATACTTAGAAAAATTTATATGATATATTTAAAACATAAAAAACTTAAAGGATTAACTTGGCATTTTTGTCAAACTTTTTTTTTTTTTTGAGAGAAAAAGACTTATATCATTTCATTAAAAATAAGATCAGTAATACATGTTGGAATATCATCAAAGATTTGGAAGCTAGTACTAGATGTGGCTGCTTTAGCTAAGGTATGAGCAACCTCATTTGCTTGCCTCCTAATAAACTCGACATGAGAGTTTGTTAAAAAGTTGGTAAAGAAATAGATACTAGTTTCCATGATAGATCCAAACTCGGTGACATCTCCTCGGCCATTGTTGAAATAATCAGCGACTCTTTTAGAGTCAACTTCGAAATCAACATTTGTGAGTTGAAGTTCATGTATCCACCGAATAGCATGATATAAACCCAGGGCCTCCCCAACATCGACAGAACAAGCTGGACTGAACCACATAGTTTTAGAGCGGATGTGGTTCCCATCTGAGTCTCGGATGCACATACCAATTCCAACTTTGTTTGTGGTATTTGGAAAAGAGGCATCAACATTGCATTTATACCTTCCGCTAGTTGGTTTCGTCCACCTAAAGGTTGCATCCCTGTGGTTGGAAGAACTCGGAAGGGAAGATGGGTTGTCTTGCCTTATAGGTACCTGCCTATGATTGGCATTTCGCCAGCCTTCTAAGAGGTGTCTTGCTCTTTCCAGAATTGTACCGGTCGAATCTGACACCTGTTGCCATAATTTGAGATTCCTAGCCTTCCAAATACTCCACATAATAGTGACGATGTGCTCCATTTGAGCTGCAGGCAGTTTTTGCAATAAGTTGAAGATAATATCAGGTGCATTATCAAACTGACTCAGGGACGGAGAAATCAAATGCCACATGTTAGCTATCTGCCAAATCTCAATTGCTATTGGACAGTGAAAGAGAATGTGGTAACTATCTTCATGGGGGTCTTCACATCTGACACACTCTGAAGGACAATTAACACCTCTACTTCGCAACTTCACCCGGGTTGGAAAACAGTCTCTACAAATTCTCCATACCAAATTCTTGACTTTGGGGGGTACTTTCAGCCTCTGGATACCGCTCCAGAACCCAAGTTTACGCAAGTGATCATTATTTATAACCTCTTCAATACATAAGCGATAAGCACTTCTTACTAAGTAGTGCCCATTTTTCTCTGCCTTCCAAATCAAATTATCCATCTGAACCTGATGATGGAGAGATGTATTTAAGATGTTTTGGGCCGTCTCGACTGGAAATAACTGACGGATCAACGGCTCATTCCAAGCTTTCACCTCTTGATCAATTAGATGTCCCACGGAGTATGGTTGAAGAGCCAACATATTGTCACCATCAGGGGGAATACTGGATCCTGACCCAATCCATGGTTCACTAATGATAGGAATATTGAACCCATTGCCAATTTTCCACCTCGCTCCTTGTCGAACCACCACTTTTGCGCTATGTATGCTACGCCAAACAAAACTAGGGTTGTGACCCAATTTGGCATCTAGATAACTATTATTCGGATAGTACCTAGCTTTAAAGATTTTTGAGACGAGACTTTCCGGATTGGTTTGTAGTTGCCACCCTTGCTTACCAAGCATTGCTACGTTAAAAGCTGCTAGATCCTTGAAACCCATGCCTCCATTATTCTTGTGAACAGAAAG
Organism: Medicago sativa; assembly: GCF_051527215.1. Lineage (NCBI taxonomy): Eukaryota > Viridiplantae > Streptophyta > Magnoliopsida > Fabales > Fabaceae > Medicago > Medicago sativa. The sequence continues at coordinate 28,532,238 of NC_140755.1, read as the reverse complement.
TTTTTCCCAAGATAGCCAATTGATACCTCTGTTGCTTGTACCACCATGACCCCACCAGAAAGCATTCATCATCTTTTCAATCTCATCTAAGAGTGTATTTGGTAGTCTAAAGATACTCATGACATACGACGGGATAACTTGAAGGACAGATTTGATCATGACCTCCCTACCTGCTTTGGACAAACATTTGCTACTCCAACTACTAATCTTTTGCCACACTCTATCCTTAATGAAACTGAAAGTTGCTTTTTTACTGCGCCCTATCATCGAAGGTAAGCCAAGATATTTAGCTGTCCCTAGGACCGATCTGACCCCCAATATATTAGTAATGGATTGTTGCAGTGGGTCTTCAACGTTCCTGCTATAAAAGATTTCAGACTTAGGAAGGCTAATAGCTTGACCTAATGCTTCCTCATATTGATTCAAAATCTGCTTCATAATGGTCGCCGGATGTACCTTCGCTTGAAAGAACAAAAAGCAATCGTCAGTGAATAGTAGGTGTGATACTCTTGGAGCAGTACGACATACACGAACACCTTGAAGGTCCCCTCTGTTTTCAGCATTTCTAATTAACGCTGATAAACCCTCTGCGCACAGAATGAAGAGATAAGGTGATAACGGGTCACCTTGTCTTAATCCGCGACCTGGAACAATAGGGCCAACCATCTCTTTATTCAACATGACAGAGTAGTCAACTGTTTCAACACACATCATGATCCATTGGATCCATTTCCCTGAGAACCCCATTTTACTCATAACATCTCTGAGGTAAGCCCAATCAATTCTGTCGTAAGCCTTGCTTATATCTAACTTTAGCGCCACACTTTTCTCTTTGCCCTTTGTTTTCGTCTTCATATAGTGAACCAATTCAATGGCAACTAATGCATTGTCCAGAATGGATCTTCCAGGAACAAAAGCTGACTGTGAGTCGGCAATACACTTGTGTAAAATTTTCTTTAGACGATTTGCCAGAACCTTCGACAAAAGTTTATAAAGAACATTACACAAAGCTATGGGTCTCCAGTCCTTCATGGTTTTTTGATCTGTACCTTTTGGAATAAGAGCTATGTTTGTGGAATTCAGAGATGGAGGAAATTGTCCATCGTTCATCCACTGGCAGCACTCATTGAAAATATCCTCACTGCAGACTGACCAAAAATGTTGGTAGAAACCCGGATTGAAACCGTCAGGGCCCGGACACTTGTCAGGTTGCATGGAAAACATTGCTTCTTTGAATTCCTCTCTACAGAAAGGGGCTGTTAACTGTGCATTGTCCTCTTCATCAATCACCTCATTAAGCAAATTAATCACAGGAGAACGAACACTATGATGTGCTTCAAACAGTTCTTCAAAGTAATTTTTCGCAATGGCTCGCATACCAACATCATCGGTGGTACGAATTCCTTCATCGGATTCAAGAGAAAGAATTTTATTTACCTTCTTTCTGGAAGTTGCTGCAGCATGAAAGAATTTTGTATTCAAATCTCCATCACGATACCAATGAGTTTTAGCTCTTTGTCTCCAATACACATATCCTCTTGAACTAATAAATGGTTAAGTTTTTGTCTCAAATTGTCAAAGTGAGTTTCATCCTGTATACCATGAGCTGTACGACTCTGATCAAGTTGTTTCCTACAACGCTCAATATCAACTCGAAGCTTATTACAATGGGTTTTACTCCATTGTGTCAGGTCTTCTGCACAATGTGATAATTTATTGATCACAGTACTTCCTGCACTACCAAGCCAGCTATCTCTAACCACATCATTTACCCTATCCTCAATTCTCCAAGCGTTTTCAAATTTGAAAGACCTCTTGACTGGATGACTTCGAGCTACTGGAATTCTGTCTAACAAAATAGGAAAATGATCTGATGATGGAGCAACAAGATTTTCTAATTTTGCATTTGGAAATAATTGCATCCAAGAATTAGTGACTAAAGCTCGATCCAACTTTTCCTCAACAGCCCGCGTAGTACCCAAACTTTTAAACCAAGTGAAAGGGTAACCCTCCATATGGACATCAATAAGGCCAACATCTTGAATAGCTTGTCGGAATCCCCTGATGAGCCAGTTGGGTCTAGAAGCCCTCCCTTTCTTCTCATCGGCATGTAGGATATCATTAAAATCTCCCATCAAGCACCAAGGCAAATTTATTTGACTAGCAAGTCTACGAATAAAATTCCAAGAATCTCTTCTTCTGCCATTTTCTGGATATCCATAAAATCCTGTGAATATCCAAGCTGTATGATTAGCTTCTACTATTTTAGCACTAATATGGTTAGCCGAGTAATTAACAATACTACAGTCAACCTTATTACGCCAAAATAAAGCAATACCTCCACCTCTACTATTTCTAACAGGAGCAAAACAAGAATCATAACCCAATAAATAGCGAAATTCCTCGATTTTATTAACTTCAACAAGAGTTTCACATAGGAAAAGGATATCCGGTTTATAATACCGAACAAGGAATTTGATTTTAGGAATTGCACGCAGGTTTCCTAATCCTCGGCAATTCCATGCTATAATACTCATTGGTCTCGGCAGGCCTGACTACCAGGTCCCGCCGTTTTATTTTTTTCAAAAACTGGGTTATTAAAGACAGTCATTTTTTCCTGCCCCTCCTTTCCATCATCACGTGCTTCAGCAAATTCTGTTCTAGACCTTTTCTTAGGCCCAGCTTCCTCTTGAGGCCCACCAGCTCTACTGGCCCCACGTGCACTAGCCATAAAAGAGCCAGGCTGCACTGGGTTATGAGCTATGGCTGGCTTGCGCGGCTTCCCATGTTGCTGGATGGCTGTAATTCCCTTGTCTTTTCTAGCGGCTCTGGCTCGGCTTGGCTGGCTAGAGCTGTCTCTTGTGGAGACAAATTCTGCACGGTAATCAGCAGCTTTGTACATGAGTGACAAGACTGATGCTTGGTCATCATTAGGCAGTAATTGCTGGAATTTGTCAACTTTTTGTACCTGAAAAACAGTGTTATTTGCATTAAAAGAGACATTGATTGGTGTTGTCTCCTTTGAAAACAGATTCCAATATGCACTTGCAGTCATTTTAAGTGCTGATGATTGAGGCAATAATGATTTCAATGATTGCTGAACATGTGGGGCCGCATGCTGTTGGGACCCGTCAAAAAGGACCATTTGACCTTGCTTTTTGAACGCTGATGTCATGCTGTCTGCAGGTGGGCCCCTGCTGTCGGCTAGCTTCTTTCCACCTTCTCCTCTTGTTCCACGCGCCATGTCCTTGCTACCACCAACCTTTGAACATTGTGGGCTTCCTTTTTGTTGGGCCTCTAAATCTATCAACTTCCATAATGCTTCTGCACCTCCTCCATTAGCATAAAGAAACTCGTCCTTCTCGTTCATCCCTTCCGCTAAAACTTTGTTGACCTGGTCCGACTTTGTAAGGTTTGGAGCAAACACTTTTGCACTGGTTCTGACCTCTTCTTCAGGGGCCCCACCGGTATTGTCTTCCATAGGATCGATCTCCGTCCACCATCTCACTAGGCTCGTTCCGTCTGATCTTTGACATTCCATATATTTAAAGAAAGTTAAAGCTCTTGTCTCTGCATTAATACCTACTTTAATGCGCCCGTATACCTTGTGATTTGAACTTCCATTCCCATTGAATACCAATGAATGACTTTGAATGTCATTGATGGCTGCTCCTTCTTCTTTACGACCGCCGGATTTTTTGCTCCGACCACCGACTATCCACTTGCTCGCTTCCTTGTTACCTCCGCCAACAGTGTTGTTGTCAGCTTTAAGATATGAACCCCATCTCTTCTCACAACTTGATGACGCAGATTCAAACTTGTCACTACAAAAATTTTCTGAGTGACCTATCATGCCACACACAAAACAAAACTTTCCCATCTTCTCATACTTGAAAACAAGTTTAATGTTTTCACCTTCCTCCCTTTCAATAACCAGCTCCTGTTGTAATGGTGCCTCCACCATAATTTCAGCTCGAACTCGCATAAACTTCCGCCACGGTCCGTAGTTGTTTTCCTCGTCGTACCTAACCATTTTACCAACGTGACTGCCAACAAGGGCACCCACCTTTTCATCCATGAATCCAAAAGGCAATTGATGTACCTGTACCCAAAACTCTGTAGCATTCATAGGCAGCGTCATAGGATCCTCTCCAACAGCAACTTTTTTCAGAATGATCATATTGTTATCGAGCAACCACGGGCTTCGATCAAGGATTCTGGACAGGTCCGCCTTTGAATACAACTGAACCATAAACTTGTTGTCTTCCATGAGAATCAACGTCATTTGATACTTAGGCTCCCAAATAGGTCCGAGCCTCGCCTCCAACGTTGCTAAATGAATGGGTTTGTTAACCAACACTCGACCAACAAGGCAAAGATCAAGCAATTCAGCCTGAGTGAGGTCCGGCCTTTTGGATGCAGCACCATGATCACCATTAATGTTAAGTCTCTCCATTTGTGTGGCTGAAAGAAAGATTAGGATAGCAATATATGTGTGGAATAGTACGTTAATTTTCATGGAGCAGTGAATAACAACATGCAGTTGTAAAACATTCTTATAAGGCTCGTTGTAAATAAAGATTAGAGACAACCATATCTTTACCAATAATGTTGATACCTTCATGATTAATAGGATGATTTGCAAACCATAAAGACCAAGATATAGCCACATAAAGATTCTTTCCTTAGGAATGGAATTTTTTGAAAATCCAAAGAAATACACAGACAAAACAAGTAATAACTCCCGTGAAATCATATCACAAAACATGATTGAAACAAACCAAATCTTGAAAGATAATGAAGTAATGGTAGATCTGGAAATTTCAACTCTAAAAAAGGAACACAAACACGTTGACCTACCAAAACTTTGATTAACCAAAAGAATTAAAGCAACCGATTTTGAAGGAGAAAAGACAATCAACACAAAGCGATTAGATTAAGGATAATCAATCAGACAACAAGATCTCACAAAGGACAGACAATAGAGAGGGACCTTTGGAGAGAAAACTCGAATTCTCACTTTTTTTTTCCTTTCTGAATGAGTGTTGCTTCTTGACCTGAAAATTCAAGAGCTCAAATCATACGACGATCATTTGAACTCTCACCCGCAATGTTCTTTACCATCCACTTGATGAAGGTTCGAGTGAGATTCTTTCCATGCAATTCGAAACAAACATGATATTTCTGGTGGACCTCCGGTGCAACCCAATATCCGATTTTGCTCCCCAAGGTTTACACAACTACGTGTCTAAACTCGTGCACTCGAGGCCAACACGTTGGAGCTCACAAACAATGCCCATAATTATTGAAGATCAAAGGAGAATTTAAAACATATATTTTGCCTTAAAAATACTAGTACACAACATAATTTAAAGTTTAGGTTCATAAGAATTTAAAATTAAGTATGTATGTTTTGATTTGATAATGTACCAGTAAAATAATCGTGTTTTATACGGGGCTGCTTATTTTTATTTAAGGTGGAAATATTATTAAGGTAGAAAATATTGAATAGAGTTTGTAGATATTTGTTATTGGAAACTGAAATTAGTCGAGGTCGGTTGAGTTTACTCAATTGTGATCCGATTTACTTCAAACGATTGACGTTTAAGGAGAAACTTTGTTCCTCATCAATTGTGGGTTCTTTAACTTCTTTAGTAGAGCATTATGTACAGTTGTTTATTGGTTTAAGCTACACTAAGATATGCATAAATAAACTCATTTAGGTTTTCTAGTGGTGGTGGCTCCAGACCTTGAAGTGTGCTCCTCTTAAAGTATCAAGTTCGATTTTTTCCAATTCTAATTTTAGTGGGCTAGTTTGCCTTCTTAAAAAAATTCATAAATAAAAGCAGAAAGATAAATAGATAAAAAAATTGGTAAAATAAACTTGTTTTATTGATTAGATGTGTTAAAAATACAATGTAAGAACACAATATTTATAGAGTAATTATTTCATACTATCCAAACGACGTGCCCTACAATGCATAAACCTCCATTCGACTAATTTTGCGGGGTGTTGCATCATAACTCCCTTGTTAGTGATTTCCTCTCCTCAGCATGATCTGTTGACAATGTCTTTGGGGCATCTAATAGGGATCATGTCTTCCCTCATTCCTTAAAAGAGTTTATTGGTCCTGAGAGTATAGATAGTGGGTTTGTCGCGTTTATCCGGTCTCACAATGTTTTGATCCAGTTCTGATCCTTTGTCGACCCACATTGTGAGTCTGTGGTCTTGAGAAAGAATCAGCCCGATCGCTTAGCTACTATTCCATCACCTATCCTTAACTCAACTGACCATTTGGAAATGAGATGTTGTGACAGAATTAATGGTGTGTGAACAATGTCATCATTGAGTGGTAAAGCAGTAAATTGAACCTTCTTACATAATCTTATTTCATCCTACCATTTCTCATCATTAATTTGCTTTCATCTTGCTGATTAATCTTCCCAATAGACATCTTACTTGCCTCGAAAGATGATGAACTTTCTACTTATATCTCATTGCATGTATAAACTAGTTAACCTTCCCAAGCGTATTCTATTGCCTCTTCTTTATCAAACATGATTCTAAACTCTAGAGCCACTGCAAAAAACCTCGTACGGCTAAGATCTTCCTACCAATAAATTTTTCTCTCCCTTGCTTGCTTTGTTGTAAGGTAGATGCAAAACATTATGTCTTGGCTTCTGTTGAGATGGGTTGTTGTTTACAGTAGGTTTCTCTTGTTTTTATAAGTTTTTATGATCATTTTATCCATTATAGGCCAAGAAAAATATCTTAAAGTGGAATACAGAGCACCTCTGGCAATGATAGCAGATCCGAGTTCGGAAAAACTATGCCTAGGAAACACACTCGCATATGACTTACTGATTTTCGAACCTTGCCCAGGAAATATTCTGGAGGATGTAGAGGAAGAAGCAACTTGTTGAGCTACTTAAGAAATTTGAGTTTTCCAACATTTTGTTCTGGGCAGAAATAGAGTTCACTTTTGATGTCAATTTTATGCGAGTGTCATTCAAAAATCCAGTTTGGTTTTTAAATTCTTAATTTTGCTTTGTTTGACTCATCACAAAATTTTGCAACAAAATTTTCAAATTGGATTTTTGAGCAGTTCTTTGATTAATTTTTAAACCAGGTGGTGTTTTTTCTATTGCTTGCACAAAGGGATTGGCTGGAGGATTTTTATGCGAAAAATTTGGATGATTCCTCCATCCACAATTATAAGTGTTTGAAAAAGGATCCCCTTTTAAGCATAGTTAACTTGCTCATAACCATTAGCAAATACCCCTAGTTGGCATCAACACCAATATTGCCTACAACTCCACAAATTTAATTGTACAATAGGAATAGAAGGAGGTGAGATGACAATATCATTTAGTTTTTCAATTTTTTGGAACAATACGTCCACCTTAGTAGCTAAATGATCAAAAGCAGAAACTTCGTACATACCTGGCTCTTTCTTTGATTGAGGTGGAGTAGTGATGACTCGCTCACTTGTCCATTGGCAGTGATTCTGAGCCATGTTTTCAATCAAAGCTTCTTAAATATTCTTATTCATTAGAGCTCCACCTACAACTGTATCCATAGTCATTTTTGTGGTATATAATAGACAATTAAATAAAGTGTGGATGATTAAACATTTCCCTAGTCCATGTTGGGGGAAAAGCCTTAGCATTTCCTTGAAATGCTACCATGCATCATAAAGAGATTCCCTCTCATTTTGAGTGAATCGTGTGATTTGATTCTTCAGTTGATCATGTTTTCTTGGGGGAAAGAATCGAGCAAGGAATGCTTGACTTAGTTGATCCCAAGTTGTGACATAATCATTACCAAGCTCTAGCTCCATCCCTTAATGAAAAAGGAATGATTTTTAGCTTTATGGCCTCAGAGGCACTCCATCCAATTTTAAAGTGCCACAATATTGTAGAAAAATTGAGAGATGAAGATTTGGATCATTAACGACTGATCTAGAAAATTGATTTTGTTGGACTATAGAAAGTAAAGATGGTTCGAGTTCAAAATTATTAGCTTCAATGGTTGGATGCACAATAACATTATGGATCTCTGCCGTAAAAGGTGTAGGACTTGCAGCCATTTGGTTATTGTGCAACTATCTTCTTCTTATATGAAAGAATCTTTCAATCTTAGGAATTGGTTCAACAATTTCTCCGAGACTTCAGACTCTTCGCATTAAAAGAGAATAAAAAATTAACAAATAAAAAAAAATCAATATCACCGGTATAAAAAAATCGATCAATATCACTAACTCTCCGACAACGACATCAAAAACTTGATAGACCTGCAAGTGCACGGTTCTATCGAGTAGTAAAAAGTATCGATCCCAAAGGGAGTTTAAGTGATTACCAATCTAATTTTTAGTTTTGATTAGCTGAAAGGGAATAATTTGGTTAAGAGGAATGTTTTGATTGATTAAAATTCAGAAATTATAAAGTCTCTTAGGATTGTGGTTTTAATCATAATGATAGACCATTGACATTCCTGACATATATCTCTATTTTATACTAAAATTGTTCCTAAGGACAAGGTGTTCATTTGGTATTTCACGTTTCCTCTCAGAATACAGAATACATGAATGTATCTCTATACAATGATCAAGCCTATTCTCATGGCTGATCATCATTGAGACCCTTTGAGTGCAACCTTATGGTCCTAAGACTCTCAAAACTATTATCATAGTTTGATTATCTTGTACAACCTCATTTGTTCCAATATAAAACTTCATCTCTCATCAAGCCTATTCTCATGGTTGATCATCATTGAGAGCCTTTGAGTGCAATCTTATGGTCCCAAGACTCTCAAAACTATTATCATATTTTGATTATCTTGTATAACCTCATTTGTTCCAATATAAAACTTCATCTCTCGAAACTTCGTTTGATATTCGAAATATGATTGAATAACAATGAGATTAGATTAGAATATGATTTCAGTTAAAATAGAGTTTAGACTTGGGATTGATTAGGATCCCATCCTTAGATTATTCCAACAATCCCAAGACTAGAAAAGTCTACTCACACATGATAAGGGATTGTAAAATAAAGACATGAAATTAAATAACTAAAATAAATGACGGGGTGAAAACAAAGCAATAAAGAACTAAAATATAAATTGTTGGAAATGTAAAGAAGAGAAAATAAAAGACAAAAAAATAAAGAAATGCAAGTAAAGACCAAAAGCTTAAGAAAATTGATTCAATTTTGGAGTAAGTTTACAAGTATGAAATTTTCTCGTTTGCCTAAAAAATAAGGTCTATTTTAGTCTAGAATCATAGATAAGACATTAACTCCGAGATGCAAGCCATAAACTAGAGAACTTCAACGGTTTGTAACAACCATTTTGGTTCAGCACAGGACGCACGGGTCGTGTGCCTCACGCACAGGTCATGCTTAAGTTTCTGGTTATGCCTAGAAAGACCTCTCAAATGCGCACGGGTCATGTGCCAGCCACTACACCAACATTAATTCATTTGGTTTTTCTCCTCTATCCTTGCACTTTTAAATTAACATTTTGTAGTAAAATAGCTACAAAATAAAACTAAAATTTCATAAATTTTATTTATTTAAAATGCTTAAAACACACAAAATCAGGACTTATCACATTTCCTTGGCATTGTTGGAACCATTAAACACTAAGTTTGAAGTAAAAATCCTAAGATTATGCGTTTGTAGAACCGCTATCAAAACTTGAGAATTAACCTTGTGATTGAAATGCAAAGTACCACGGAATCTATTTTGTGAAATTCCAAGAGGCGAGTCTCTATTTTGTGAAAATAGCATAAATGGTTAAGGCATGCATATCAGCATGTTACTTTCAAAGTTGTCAAAATTGGGATTTTGCTTCACGTTGAAAGAGACGAGCAAAATCAACAATCGTAAAATCGCAACCAAAATCGAAGGATTTTACTCAACTACTTTTGTCGAATCGATATAAGAAATCGTAAAATCGCAATCAAAATCGATGGATTTTAGCAACAAAAAAAAGTACTAAATGTATGTTATAAATGGTATATAGTCATAAATGACTTAATTTATAAGAAATCGTAAAATCGCAATAAAAAACGATGGATTTTGCCTATTTTGAAATTCTACTATGGATTTGAGTCGTTGAAGGTGAAAAAAGTCACAAAATTCTACATTTTAGGATTTAAGTCGGGATTTTGACAGCAATAGTTACTTTGCATTAATTGAAGCAAATGAAGAATGCTCACCATGATTATTTTTGTATTTTTTTTCTTCCTAAAAATGGGTGTAACATTTTTCTATTTACGTAGCGTAGAAGATAACATATCACCTTTGGACAAAGGAAGCTTAATAATGTAACTCAAATGAGATACTATAAGTTGTAACTCTTGCATTTTTTAAGAAAGCTCATGATTATGAGTATTAGGACATAGTAAGAATAAAGCAGGTGATTTGTCGATATTTTTCACCCAAAATAGCCACAACTTTAGAATTAGCAACATTAAGATTAACGGAGGAATTCTTCAAAAAAGATTAACTGAGGAAGCTTTGATAGCATTACCTAGATTAGATTATGTATTATGCATAGAATCATCATCTTGAATGTTTTAGGAAACATATGCATAATGTGGTTTCTCAAAATTATGCACAACTTGGTCATTGACATGTAAGTCATCATGTGTCATAGTAGCAATGTCAGACATAATAGTAACAACTTTTTTTTTCCTAAGTGAGGAGAATGAACATGCATCAAGGGGAAGCGACGACATCCCAACTAGGTTGGCACCCTGCAGAACCCCCATCCTATGCCGTCAATCTTAGAGAAAAATTTTATTAAAAAAAGGGAAAAAACGAGTACAAAAGGGGAGACTAGGTAAAAACCCTCAAAACAAAGCAAAAACAGACAGATAGAGGTTTGTTGAATATATGTTGGAGGAAGTAGCTTCCTTGCTGCCTCTCTGTTGGCCTACACTACCAAAAATTTCTGGATCCGTCCCTCACTAAAAGTATCTATCTCCTTTATATAGAGGTCTAGATGATGATACAACAACAACTAAATCAAAAATAAATATCAGGTTGATACATACACAAGTACTCTGTCTTTTTTACCACACTTAACCCTTTTGGTGGTTTGTTTTTTTCTCTACGAAATTTTCCTTTTCTTTCCTTTTTTCTTCTTCTTTTTTATTCTTTTTTAAATTTTATAGAAATGCAATGAATTAACACATTAGCCTAGCAAATAAAAGACCATTACAATCATTCTTCAAAAAAATGTCCAGTAAAGAGGTAACAGAATTAAAAGAAACAACAAAAAAAGGACTATATTATGACCCTCATTAGCTAAGAAATCCGCACAATGATTTGCCTCGCGAAAACAATAAGAGACATAGGCCTTCTAATGTGATAATCGAAGAAGATTAAGAACTTTTTAAAGGAGATGTTTAATGTATGAAATAGATGTCGATCTTCTAATGATAGTTGCTGTCATCACCAAAGAATCAGTATCAAATATGACCTGACTACAAGCTAACCTGACGCCATGAAGAAGTGTCCACATTTAATCGATTATTTTCTAGACCAACAAAATCCACGTCCATTCTCACTGAAAAATCATCAAATGCCAAACTTGTTTTGCTTTCCCTTATTGTTCATAAATGCTTTTGCGTTTCAGCCCTTGATGTGGTTTTGTTGCACTTAAATTTCACTGTTCTCATCTTTCGCATACAATTTTATACATGAACACAAAAATATCCTTAAGCTAATTATTGGTTACTTTACTTATAGATGGACAAATGACATCAAGTTGATAAACATTTTTTTAAGCAAAAATAATTGAGTTTTTTTCTTCACAAAATTAAAGCAAGAATTAAAATATATTAAGATTAGAAGGGATGCTCTAATCCAGATAATAAGAAAAACCCAACATATGAGAAAAAGATCAAAAGAATCATATGATTAAATGTACTAGTATATTGTTATAGGCATAAATGAAAATCAATTGGAAGGAAATGAAATAAAAAAACCCTAAGCCCATAAGGCTAAAAGAGACATGCAACCAGCTCCAAGTACAAGAGATAGAATGCATCCTAATAGGAGTCTTTTACTGTTTTGCATCTTTGAGTTAAAAAAATCAGCAGCAAGAAGATCAACAAGTGCCATATAAATTAAGATTCCGGCTGAAGCTGCATTGAAGATTCCTTCAACAATAAGAGCCTTAGGACTGTTCTCATCATAAACACTGCTAATCCCTAGACCAATTCCAATCCCTACCGGAGTAGTCAAAGAAAAGAACAAGACCATGATTGCAATAGATACATTCTTGAAATTTGCCTGCAAATGATTGCACTTCCAATAAGTCAGTAAACAATTTAGGTTGATCTTTTCTTGTATTAGGGCACAAAAGATTTTTAAAATATAGAAAACACATAACTTGTGGGAATCAGTTTTGTTTGCCATTTCAAATTTATATTATTTCAAGAATCAAAATCATTTTTATAGTATATTCTTAAGATGGTGATTCCATGATATCCATAGTTCAAATTATAAAACTTTAGATATCATGCAAAAAATGATGATATGTGTGAAACCTTAAATTATTTTTTAAGAGTTAAGAAATGCATACTAAAAAGTGATTTTTGGCAAAAAAATAAACAAAAAGTGTAAGAGAATAAAACAGTCAGAGTTCCAAAACATAATATGATTTAATAAATTCCAAAACTAAACATACTAAAATGTGATTTAATAAGGGAGTTTGGCATCTTTCGATCCAGCTAATGCATTGGTCATAAATATATATAGTTCAAGAGTAAATAAGATGTCTTGTGAAAAATTAACAAATATGTCAAATAAATTAAGTACTAAGTATCTTATCTTTATATTTTGGCCGAAAACAAAAAGAAACTTAGCTTTATAGGTTAAAGTGTGATGAAAAGTACACATTACGTATATGTGAACCATGATAAAGAAAACCAAAGTATGAAAAATACCAACTAACTATAGAAAATACATGAGTGTTAATTATAGAAAAGAAAATAAAAACGGTCTCCTGTAAGAATACCTGGGTTATACAACATCCAAGTCCCATGCCTTCAAAAAGTTGATGAAAAGTCAATGCAGCTACGAGTGGCTTTATGGTCTTAGCATTCTCTGAAGCACCGAGAGAAATTCCTATTATAACCGAGTGAACAACAATACCCAACTCTAGCACCTATAATGAAATCAAAATTCAAAACAATCAATCGTTGCAAACCTAAAACCATGGTACATAGTAATTAAATTTTTATATATATGATTCTTTTACCTGTGATATAACTCTATGGCGAAGAAGTTCTGATGACACATCTGTAGAGGCATGACCATGTGCATGACCGTGTGATGCATGTGTATGAACATGCACTTGTCCATCATGCTCTACATCATTCTCTTGCACTGATGCACTTTTTGAATTACGTTTTTGAAAATAAGAAGTGGCATAAATATCCATCAAAAGAGTCCCCATAGCAGAGCACATAGCCACGAATTCGGCTAATGGAAAATCACCCCAAGGATGATCCTTTAAACAAGGTGAATTAAGACTCTCAGAAGCATCCGGGAGCACATGAACGAAACCGGTGGCCAAAATCACGCCAGCAGCAAAAGCTTTAATAACAAAAAATATATTTTTTTCGGGGCTTAATGCAGGTATCACTTTGCCGAGAAAAGGGATACAAACACCGATTGCACTTGCAACTAGTATTGATGCGAAAGCTGCTATCTTGTAAACAAGGGCTTTTGCTTTGTTCCTATCTTCATCTTTTCCATCACATGTACCTTCTGCGGCTGTTAGTGTTGGGATTATGAGGAATATCATGATAAAAAAAACAAAGACTTTCATATTTTTCTTGAACCCCATGTCAATGGTAATGATTCCGAGAATATGGAAGAGAGATCAGCTGAGGTTTTTTGTTAAGGTAAAGTGAATGGCCTCGGCTGAGGTTTTTTTTTTTTTTTTTATGAAGTGGATTATGAGATCAAATATAGGGTTAGGTTTAGGTTATATAAAAAAAAAAAAAGGTTAGGATTAGGTTAAGGTTACCCGTGGTTATTAGAAAACTAATTGAATATTTAATATTTAATACGTGATATCTATAGGATTTTGGGTTGTTTTTTCTTTATTTTTTATTTCAATTATATCGTTAAACAAATTTTCCTATAATGTTATATTGTTGTTATTAAAAAAGATGAGAATTTTTGTTATTTGTTACTTTATTGTTGTTATTGAAAAAGATAAATATTGTTTGTTAAGTTTGTTACATTTGAAAGTTATAAATATCCATACTTATAATTTTAATTTATTTAGACTTTATTTTTAAAAAGGAAGCTTGCCAAAGAAGCAAGCCCCATAAATAGGGGACTTTGGACTTTTTTTTGTTACTCTAATTATACCCTTAAAAAAATTCCTATAATAATGTTATATCGTTGTTATTAAAAAAAATCGGTAAATTTGTTGTTATTGTTGTCATTGAAAAAGTTAAATATGATTTGTTGAGTTTGTTATATTTGAAAGTCACTGATATTTATCCTTATAATTTTAATTTATATAAAAAAATAGTGTTGTAGGTGTTTCTATTTGTGCGTGGTGTCTTCTTCGTAATAGGTGGCCTAGAAAGGATAACTTGGTTCGGCGTGGCATTATTGTAAATGATTCTCAGCTATGTGTGACTGGTTGCGGTTTTGATGAATCAACATATCATCTTCTTCTGCCCCATCTTTGGAACTCTTTGGCAGCTTGTTAAGATTGGATTGGTGTTTTTTTCGCGGATCTTTATCATCTCAACAACCATTTTACTCAGTTTGCTTATTCTACAGGAGGTTCAAAACGACGGCGATCATTTTTCAAGCTAATATGGCTTTGTTGTGTTTCAGTCTTGTGAATAGAAGGGAATAACAAACTCTTTAACAATAAAGCTAAATCTATTACGAAGCTGATGGATAAAGTGAAAGTTTCTACTTATTGGTGGCTGAAAGCTCAAAATGTTAATTTTCCTTTAGGTCATTTTACGTGGTTGAAACAACCCTTGCTTGTTTGGGTCTTGACTGAATTTGTCTGTTTTTTTCCTTTCGATTTCATGATGTAAAACTATTTTGCTCCTCCTTGTGCACCTTGTGCTAGAGAGTTGACTGTTTCTTGTGGTAATATATATCATTTTGGCTTGTTCAAAAAAAATTATATATAAAAATCTATATAAAATATTGTTTCTAATTTATACGCAATTTTTTTATAAAATATTGTTAATAATCTACACGCGTTAGCGCAATAAAAATAGCGGAGTGTCTGTCTTTGTGCTAGTAGTCCATAAAAATAATTTAATACGACAGTTTGGAGGTTATAATAAACACGTAATGTCGACATAGTACTACTATACTTAAAAAAATTAATTCTATTTATATGACTTGTTTTCATGTTTTGGTACAAATTGTTGCTTGTTAATTTAGAGACTATCTTGTTAATGTCGACATAATACCATTATATAATATATATAAGATTTTTTTTTTACTGAAACAAGAGAGTGGATTTTTTTTTTTATAGGGAAAGTAAGAGAGTGGTTAAAGTGTTTATATGTGTAAATTTAAATATATGAAGAAAAAAAAAAGCTAAATTACCCTCGATATCATTTATCTTATTTATTTAGAACATTTAAGTCATTTCTTTTCTTTTCTTTTCGTTTAAATACTTTATCTTTTAAAATGTGCATAAAGTTTTCATATTTTTTCATTTTTTGTTAAGAAATGTTGATGTGACTACGAGATTTCAATAATTTTAGTTAAGGTTAAATATGTTTTTGGTCCTTATAAATATGTCAACTTTTCGTTTTAGTCGCTCTAAAAAAAAATTTATAATTTTATAAGAATCTCTCCGAAAAAAATAGAATTTATTAACAAAACATGAATTAAATATGAATTTTTATATTTTTCGCGGTTAAAAATTCATATTTAATTTATGCTTTCTTAAAAAAATGAAAAAAAAAATTAGGAAAGATTTTTACAATATTCTACACATTTCTGCACAGTTTTATTAAAAAAAAAAAAAAAAGTTGACCTAAAAATAGGGACCAAAAGTAGTGATTGAAAATTTTAGAGGGACTAAAAGTTGAAAGAAAATTTTAGAGGGACTAAAACGAAAAATTGATATATTTATAGGGACCAAAACATATTTAACCCTTTTATGTAATTGATTTATCATTTATTTGACACTTAATTACTTAAAAATAAACTTCTAACTTGAAAAAAAGTAAAAAAAAAAAAAAAATCATGAATTCTTCATGTTCTTCCTTCCTTCTTCAATCAAAAACCAAATTTTTCCCTCTTTCATCAATCAAAAACCCATATTGTTCTTCTTACTTTCTTCACCAATAAAAACCCAAATTGATTTTGTCTCTTTCTTTATCTTTTTCACACTTTCTTCAACAAAAAATTAAAATACCCTAACAATCTTCATTTTTCCTATTCAATAAATAACCCATTTTGATTTTTGTTAACACTTCATTGATTTGAGTTTATGTTTTTATGTTTATGATTTTTAGTGAGATGAAGGTGCTTTTGGTTTCTTCAACCAAGAAAAAAAACAAATTAAATCAATTTTTTTTTTCAATTAAAGAAAGAGTACCAATGAGTTATGGGTTTGAATTTTGTGTGATGTAGGTAATGTAGGTGATGGATTTTTTGGGATTTGAAGAACCCTAAAAAGGAAAAAGGATAAAGATCGACAGAAGATAATGAAATTATTTATTTTTTCCTTTGTTGTTTTCATGTTAATTAATTTTTAAAATAAAAAATTAATTAAAATAATGACTCAGCCTCCATGTTAACATTTTTGGAACATAAAATAGAAATAGAGATAACTTTGTATACTTTCTAAAACATAAAGGACCTAAGTGGAAGAAAAATATAGATAAACGACTTAAGTATTACAAATAAATTAAATAAAGGAACCATGGAGTAATTTTATCGGGAAATGGGAAATTTGTTGCTATTGTGTCGAAACTTATTCTTAAAATACATTGGAACTTTAAAAACAGCGAGAGATGCGAGGTAGAGTCAGAGAGAGAAGCGGTGGTTTAGGGCTTTTGACGGGTGACAGATGAAATTGGCACGTGCACCAAACCGCAACAAGTAGTAAAGTAGTAAGTTGTATCGTTCTCCATAGGGATTTCCGTTCAACTTAATAAATAGAAAAACTTATTTCAAAAGCAAAAAGTAAATAAAAGTGAATAGAATTGTAGGGTTAAATTGCCCGACCCAATGCAAGATTAGGTTTTTCTGATTCAGATGATTAACGACGATTAGGGTTTCCTTGAATCCCCCTTCGTTTTTATTTGAATTATCTTTAAAAAAATAAAACAACTTATGTGGTGCATCACTCATTTAATGTGTCACGACGGTAAAACCCACACTAGGCTCTTTATATAACTCGTGTAGGATCCACCTGAGTAATGCACTATGTTTTTTTTTAAAGAGCGGAGTAATGACGGAGATGACTCAAACCTTAACTTCCTAACCTCTATAAGTAATAGTAATTAGAAAAGCCAGTACCTGCTTTAATCCTGCAGATCAATCCCCAAGTTTACACTCGTAGTTAAACGATTGACGAAGCATTAAGAACAGGCATAATCTAATATAAATCTCAACACAATCAAAAGCATAAACTGAATGAAAAATTTATTAATAAATTCCAACAAGTAATAAGGGGTTCATCATGGAACCCTAATCAAGAGATTTAGTTTCTCATGACAACATACATCGTAAAAAGACAATAGAAAAACATACCCTAGAAAGAATAAAAGGAGGAGAAATTCCGCCTTAAATCTATGATGCTTGACCCTTGCTCTACATTGTCAATGTTTCAGAATGAATAAAATAGTGGGAAAGGGTCTCTATTTATAACATTAGGTTACTTAGGGATTAAGAGAAGAAAACTAGGCTTTTATCATTCGATCCAGCTTGAAAAAAAAAAAGCAAAAAGGGGTTTTTACCCCGTGCCAAGTGCAGGGGCATACAAGCAAGGCAAAGGGGCGCATCGTACAAGCGCAGGGGCGCCTGAGGCGGTCCTTCAGGTGCGATTCCTTCTGTTTTCTTCCCATTTTCGATCGTTCTTTCGTCTTGAGACTTCTAGGAACTTGAAATGAATTTTCTTCATTTTGTATTGTCTTCAACAACTCTTTAAGAACCCTTGATCTTCAATTCTTCATCCTTGATCCTTTACATGATGTCTTGATTTGATTATTTACATGATTCCTAACTACAAAATACTCAAAACATCTATGGAGTTGCATGATCTATGATAAAACTGAATTACAACGACTCGAGTGAAAACAATACAATATATGTTCCTCAAACCATTGACAACTCCTCTATCTCTCATCTTATTTGTCTTCAAATGCAAAGAAAAAGTACTAGAAACATAGCCAAAATGTCAATTGATGCTCTGTCATCAACGGAACAGGGCAAGAGGACTTCGCGACATTGAGGTTACAATTATGAAAGGCCTCAGGGTCTTGATTTTTGAGGAACAGGACCAGGTTTGGGTAGAAGCGATCAAAGTTTTTTTAAGGATATGAGAAGTCTATGGTTTTTTCTTCCCATCAACGTCATCTTTCTCGACGTGGCAGGTCTACTAATCGATGCCATCAGTCCATGTTATCATATCAGTGTCAGGTTTCTTCTTATTCCCAATCTCAGCATCGGTGTCGCAAGTCTAGGACTACACTCCAGAAACATGTTGCACCTCGTTTTCAATCTCATCATGCACACGTGAAGGCAGAAGATTCATCAGTATCTTTCTATTTCACTAACATTCCAGATCGTATTCTCATTACCAATCTCCGTAAGGGATTCGAGGTATATGGCATTCTGACTTATCTGCTTGTTTCTAGGAAAAGAAATGCTCTGGGCTAATTATATGGTTTTGTGATATTCTCCAAATCGTGTAATGTTGATAATCTGAATGGGGTATTAAACAGTTTTTTTATTTAATTTTTCAGTTACATGTTATTTTGATGCATTTTGATAGATTTGATAATTCAGGTGGGGTTTCGAGGGAGGTGAAGGGAGAGGGAGAGAAAAAATTCATTGTTGAGGGAGAAAAAAGAAATATTGTTGAGGTAAAGGGATGGGAGATGGGTAGTGAATTAGAGAGGAAGTTGGTTCTTGAAGAGGTGAAGGATGTTGCGCGTAGTACTGAGGAAGAAAGGGAGAGAAAAGAGGTTGGAAGTCGTCATTGGGAAGAGACCACTGGTTGGGGAAATTAAGGAGATTTGAAAGGAGGTAGAGGAGGTGGAGAAGGGTGAATCGATAATTTTAACTTATGTTGAGAAGTTAACCATTAAAGTTAATATCAAGGGGGAAACGAAGGATGATAAGGTGATTGGGGTGGGAGAAGTGAGGAAATATTTTACAGATAAAGATGATATTTCTTGGGCGAAAAACATAATTGTGGCAAGATAATAGAGGAAGGTGAAAATGTTACGGTTGTTCAGCAAAGGATGTTCGATGTTAGGTTTGAGACCTTTAAGGTGATTCTAATGGGGGGGATAATGTGTTCCTGCATAATTCATGTAATATCACACACATTGCAGATTTTCAATGAGGCGACTGATTTTTTTGGTTTTTTTTTTTTGTGATTCGCGGGCATGGTTTCATAAAGAGGATAATTCATATAGCGAATCACTTTATTTAGAACTAGAACTGCCAAGAGAAAATGAGCCTTTGATTGATAATTTGGTTCAACAACTTCTTGATGATTGGGTTCAAGGTCATGACCATTACTGAGATGCTATTCGTTTTGACAAAAAGCAAACAGTCCCTCATTGTGTTTGTTCGGTATTAGCTCTCAGTCGAATACGGGAGACAAGAGATACTTGCATACTACTTCTTCACCTTTGGCGGAAACAATTAGTTGCATTCAAGCGCATGTTATACATACAGAGGCTGACCAAGCGCTTGATAATAACAATGGCAGTACTTCGTCTATTAGCAACAACATGAATGCGAAGGAGTCAACTATTATGAAACTGTTAACAATAGAGATTCAATATAAAATAACAAAGAGACTAACGAGTACGGCTAGGGTTTCATTAGAATTTCAATAGCTTAACATTACAAAAGGTTATAAGAGAATATATATAATAAAACTTAATGGACTCTAACTCGAATATAAAGGCCTGATAACTTAAGCCCAATATTTTATTATCTAACATCTACCCTCAAACTCACAATGAATCAACAAGAAGCATTGTGAGTTTGTCAAACAAAATATGAAAAACATTCTAAACAATATTTTATTATCTAACATCTGTTGAAGTTGGTTTTGAAGTTGTTCGTAGTTTGTAGTTAGTACCACATCGCTCAGGTTCCCGGGCTGTCGATTGTATAAATATGCGTGAGTCCCCTCCTCCTTTGAGCTAGCTTTTGGGATGAGATCCAAGCTTATTTAACATGGTATCAGAGCCGGGTTAAGGATTGCGATGTGGGAATTGGACCCAGGCCCAAGCTAGGCGTGAGGGTGAGTGTTGAAGTTGGTTTTGAAGTTGTTCGTAGTTTGTTGTTAGTCCCATATCGCCAGGTTCCTGGGCTGTCGATTGTATAAATATGCTTGAGTCTCCTCCTCCTTTGAGCTAGCTTTTGGGATGAGATCCAAGCTTATTTAACATGGTATCAGAGTCGGGTTAAGGATTGCGATGTGGGAATTGGACCCAGGTCCACGCTAGGCGTGACGGTGAGTGTTGAAGTTGTTATAAATATGCTTGAGTCCTCTCCTCCTTTGAGCTAGCTTTTGGGATGAGATCCAAGCTTATTTAACATGGTATCAGAGCCGGGTTAAGGATTGCGATGTGGGAATTGGACCCAGGCCCACGCTAGGCGTGAGGGTTGTAACACCCTGTTTTCCCAACATAAAAATTCGTAATAAATCAGAGTTTTTCATCACAAAACGGAATGTCACATTTCTTAAAAGTCATAAAGTGGATAATTAACATTTATCCTTCAAAATTCAACATCATAAAATCTGAACTTCGCAGCGGAAAATAGTTCAACATAATAAAAGTCTTTGGCACGCAGGCCTCATCAGAAAAATCTCATAAGTTCTGATTCAATATTTATTCATAAAAAGTTCATAAATGACACGTAAGGAATAAAAGTAAAAGTAAGCCCCATCTCGTTACGTATTAGAGCACCTAGACACAATGTGAGGAGTCCACTCACGACCGCAACTAATCTTGGTTACCTGCAAGTTACCCATACGAAGAGCAACATTTTCAAGCAAAGGGGTTAGATGTCACAGTCAACAAATTAAACATATAATTCATCAAAATGCATTTAACAACATAAAACATCATTAACATATCAAACATTTATCACTTAGCATCATATCAAATCATAATCAAATATCATCTTTAATTCATAAGCAAATATCATCTTTAAAACATAAGCAAATATCATCTTGAAATCATCAGACATCTTATTCAACTCAATAATTGGCTCGACGATGCGACTCAACTTGACAATGAAACTCTTAACATCTTAAACCTTCTTAAAAACTTCTTGATATGAAAATGCATGTGGTACCATTCAGGGCATCAAGCCCCCAACATTTATGAGCGTAAATAGACTCTTCAACAAAGTGAGCAAAAGCTGCTGGGCCTCAAACCCCCATCTTTAATGAGTATGCAATGGACTCAATCTTCCTACAACTTAGACAACATCATGAACATCTCTTATAATTCCATTAACATGGACCACTTCTTAGATATTTACAACTTGAACCGACTCATACAACTTTGTAACATTAAATGGTCAACAACAGCAAACAACGACAAATGCAGCATATAACAGTGCTTGAATAACATATCATCATTAAAGGAATGAATCATATCAACTTAACATCATAAAACATCATAATATCATGTATCATACAATACTCACATAATGTATTCCAACATATCAACAACAATAACCACATATACATTAATCAATTACATTCATATCAAAGTCCAAAACATTCTTCAAAAGCAAATCAAGTTTGATCAATGAGACATAAGCTAAATACTCATAAAAAACCTCAACTAAATCCCTAATACTTAAGTTGAAGTTGGGAAACCAACCATAAGTTTTTGGACTAACTTAGGATTAATTATGCTAAGTTTTCTTAAAGTTTTCTGAAGACCCACTTTGACTATTTTCTTCATAACTCAAAATCTACACATAATTTTCTAGTCACTCAAAATCCATTAGAAAGCTAACTCAATTATCTACAACTTTCATGTTTACACCAAAAGCTAATTCAACACGGAAACGGGTGAAAAAGACACAAGAACATAAAAATCGAAGTTCTAACAGCACGCAACGAAAGCACAACAAGCAGTCACCCATGAGGGGCTGCCTTGCTGCGCTCAAGCGTGGAAAGCTGTGCCCAGGCGTGGGAAGGCAGTAGCCAGTGACCTGCGCAGCAGCTCTGTGCAGTCCTGGTTTTTTTTCCAGTTTTACCGTTTCGTCCTTAAAAACCTAACCGTTACCCCGATTCCAATTCTGTTTTCACCTACGCGTTCTATTCGACAAATCCTATCATATTTTACTGAAAAATCATATTTTTAAATCTCTAAAACAGCTTATCCTAGAATCACTTATTTCTCAAAAACACTTAAAATCACTTTTACTCAAAATCTCAATTTTCATCAAATCTCGTGGTTCTATCATCCAAACAGCATCTAATTATCACCCTATGGAATATCTAAGGTCTGTACACAAGTTCCACATCAATCTAACAAGTTTTTATGGTTCAATCATCAAAATCGGTCATAAACCCTAATCCTTAATTCTCACAAAACTCATCCTAATTCATGCTAAATCCATTTTTCAGAATCATACACTTAATAATGTTGAAAGTTAGTCTCACCCTTACCTTAGATTGTTTTTCTGAAATCAAAAGCAGCGTTCTTCGTTCCTAGGGTTCTCTCTCTGAGTTCTCCTCTTTTCCAAAAAGCGATTTAACGTAAAAACTCTTTCTAACCTAAGCTTCCTTATTTATAATACGAATCACTCTTCCTAAATCTATTTAGGCTCAATAACTTATTCTTCTTTCTATTCTAACCTCCCATTCTACTAACACTAATAATTCTCATATTCTAATAAATAATAGAATAATGCCACATAATAAAATACTAACACGTCATATATATAAATAAATCACATAAATAGATTCTAACTTAATAAAAATAATTAAATAAAAGGAAGGCGTTACAAGGGTGAGTGTTGAAGTTGGTTTTGAAGTTGTTCGTAGTTTGTTGTTAGTCCCACATTGCTCAGATTCCCGGGCTGTCGATTGTATAAATATGCTTGAGTCCCCTCCTCCTCTGAGCTAGCTTTTGGGATGAGATCCAAGCTTATTTAACATGGTATCAGAGCCAGGTTAAGGATTGCGATGTGGGAATTGGACTCAGGCCCACGCTAGGCGTGAGGGTGGGTGTTGAAGTTGGTTTTGAAGTTGTTCGTAGTTTGTTGTTAGTCCCACATTGCTCAGGTTTCCGGGCTGTCGATTGTATAAATATGATGATTGAGTCCCCTCCTCCTTTGAGTTAGCTTTTGGGATGAGATCCAAGCTTATTTAACAGAAACGACCTCATCGAGCAAGGTCATGCTTGCCTGTGATTTATGGTCCATGGAGTGATGAATGGCTCAATGATCATAACTCAATGATCATAACCATGGTGATGTATGTAAGGGTCATTTTCTCATCGAAGAATAAGGAGATAAACTCAGCATGTGCTCAACCGAAAGTTTCATCATCGGTTCCTAAAAAAAGTCCTAAAGAAGACTTCCCTCGTTAATTTAAGGAGAGTAGCTAGAATGCCAAGTAAAGAAAGAAAAGAATCGTTACAAATGCTCAAGCGTAACAAAAACAAGAGATCTAACAACAATGTGAGTAATCAATTTCGCAAGGGACTATAAAAAATAATTAATACTTTATTATAATTAAGCTCAAATAAAGCTCAAGCGTAACAAAAACAAGAGATCTAACAACAATGTGAATAATCAATTTCGCAAGGGACTATAAAAAATAATTAATAATAGTACTTTATTATAATTAAGCTCAAATAAAATCAATTCGGTATTATCTATCAAATAATAACAATAATAATATTTAAATTCGGTTAAAAAATACATTTTGATTTTTTTATTTTTTATTTATAAATTTAGTCATGGTTCGGTTTAGAACTACATGACCATTGCATCGAACCTTTAGAACAGTTCGTTTTGAACCAAACAACGCTTTGGTTTGGAATTACAAGACTAGTTCACCAAATTTGTAAATTTGTAACAATTCCGTTAGAATTGGGACGAACCTTTGACCGTTAGTTCGGTTTTTATGAACTATGACAACAATTTAGTTTGATTCAGTTTTCCTTCTAAACTAAACCATGGATCATGTTAAATGTGGCCCAAAAATATATTTTTCCCTTGAATTTTGCTCTCCACCCAGCACAAATCACTCGCACCCTGCAGCCCTTCCATTTTTACCCCTGCGCAAGTTAAGTCACGCTGCGCACCTTAACTTGTGCAAGTTATATCTTCTACGTGACTTAACATTCGTTGCGCAAGTTAACTTGCGCGGCGTTAGTTAAGTCATTTATCAGCAACACAGAAACACATTTCCCTCATTTCTCCAACTTCTCAACTTCGAAATTTTTCCCCCCATATCCGATTTTCATCATTCTTGCACCATTCAAAGCCAATTTCTCCCACATTATCAAGTAAGTGATGATTACCCTACTTAATTGCATTTAACTTGTAGAAATTTTAGTTTTTTTTTTAAGAAATATGACATTTTTAGGTTTTTATAAATTTGGTTTGCATGTTAGTTTTGATGATTGTTAGTGACGAATTAACTTTGGAATTGTTGTTTAGAAGTTGTTTAGAGTATAATGTGGTAGTTTAGGGTCTACAAATTGTTAGATTAAGGTAGTTGTTTGAAAATTGCACACCATGTGTTTGGTAAAATGTCTCAATGGTAATTATTTTGTTTTTTTGGATTGTGACTTAACAAATTAGTTAGCACATGGTTTGTTAATTTTGATTATAACATGTTTGACTGCAATGTGGTAGTTTACGGATTGAAATGACACTGTCGAAATATTAGTGTTGTTGTTGAATTGTTAGAAATGACACAATGTCCGTGTGAAAATGTGTCATTGATTTTTTGCTTCTTTAAATGTTGTGCAGATATGTCTCGGAGGAATATGTCTCAGAGGCCGCCTGAGGTGACGAATGACAGACTTAGGTTAGGGAGAGTGCAGAATTCTACTAGTAGTGCACGGAGGGAGAAGCAAGCACTACGCCCTCCTATGGCTGATCGAGGGAGAGGTGGGGGCACGAGACTTGCTAGAGAAGGAGATGACGCTGCAAAGGGGTCAATGTCGCAGACGGGTCCATCCCAGACTATGGACCCGACGCAGTATCAGCCGCATTATGAGGTCTATCAGCAGCCGCATGATGCGTATCAGTTTCAGGAGCCTCAGCCTCACCAGTACCAGTTTGTTATTGAGGAGCCTGCTGTTGAGGAGCCGCCTGTTATTGAGGAGCCTCAGCAGAATGATGAGCCTGAGCAGCCTCAGCAGCATGAGCAGCCCGAGCCTCGTTTTCAAGGGGTGCCGAGGGTGGTGTACGAGGCCGGTCCGGACGGCTATGCAGGGGGGCCTTCTGAACTCTCGCTTTTACCTAACTTTGGTGGACATGTGGCATGTAGGATATGGGTTGATGCCGATGTAAGTATAATTTAATGTTTATTTTACTTATTTTTTGTTTTGAAATTCAATTAAAATAATTAATGTTGTTGTTAAATGTCTATGTTATTCTTTCTAAGTGTTTATTTTACTTCTTTTAATATTTATACAACTTATTCTAATTATTATTTAACTTATTTAATGTTAGAATTAACATTTATGTTAGCATATATTTAATGTTTGTTTTACTTATTATTTATTTAACGACTTATTGTTTGTTGTGTTTTGTTTTTGTATTTCAGTTTCGAAGAAAATATAGGGTGAAAGGTATCTCCCATGGGAAGAAGTTGAGCATTAAAAATTTGGCATTGCCTATTCCGGGGGAACAGAATCAGTGGTTTTGGGATGAAGTGAATATGTCTGGTCTGACTCTCCTCCTGACTAGTGGGTACGAGAACATATCTCACGGGTTCGTTTGTGCCATGACAGAGAGATGACATGCGGAGACCAGCAGCTTCCATATACCGGTTGGAGAGATGACCATCACACTAGATGATGTGGCGTGTCTCCTAGGCATTCCCATCACTGGGAGACTCTTTCCTGATAGAGAGTTAACCCGTGAGGAGGGGTTAGAGATGATGCAGACAGACCTACTGTTTACAGAGGAGGATGCCGCTAAGGAGCTGATAAAACAGGGTGGTTCTCACATCAGTTTTGGTGTACTGAAGAGGCGATATGAGGAGCTCTTGAATAGGTGTAATCAGCTTCTTGAGGTTGACACAGTTGAGGAGGAGAACGAGCGAGCTGTAGTTAGATTAGCCTGCGTTAAGGCGTATTTGTTGCTCTTGCTTGGCTGGACCATTTTTTCCGCCAAGAACAGCAAAAACATTAATCTGCTTTGGCTGCTTGCGCTGCAAGATATGGACGAGTTAGACAGCTGGTCATGGGGTGGGATGGGACTTACTTTCCTATATGAGCAGCTATCTCTTACCTCCGACTCATCCGTGGCCTCCATTGGCGGTTACATGACATTGCTTGTGGTAATAATTGTTTTTCTTCTTTTTTACTTATTGGATCGTAAATGTTTAGTTGTTTATATAATTCTTGCGGTGATATAAATATTTGTTTCTTTGTGTTTGGAGGGATGGACTTTGGCGCACTTCTCGAACATCATTCTGAGGATTGATGATGATGCCTACGACCCTACTGTTTCCCCACTTGTGAGTCAATGGAAACCTCCCAGGGGCTTTACTGATCCTCGTCACTACAGAGCTGCCATCGATTCGATGGACCTTTCTCATGTCACCTGGATGCCGTACGAGAGACGGCGACACCTCACGCCCTTTCAGGATATATGCTGGTACTCAGGATGGATCATGGCCGGCAGAGACAGGATGGTCTGTTACTTGCCAGAGCGGGTTCTTAGGCAGTACAGGTATGTCCAGAGAATTCCCAGGACTCCTACATACATAGAGGATCTTGCGGCGGATGATGTGGCCTAGGCCTTCACTGAGTTTGCTCTACATGTCCTCAGCCATCAGCAGAGGGGTCATCCGGTTCCAGATAACCAACCTTGGTTTCATACTAGGGGGTACATGAAATGGTTCGTTAGAGTATCACATCCTATTGTGAACCCCCCTGCGGCCATTCCTGACTACGCAGCTGATGCCCCTCCTCGTCCTGTCCCTGCTTACGAGGAGGTTCTTGTTGAGCAGCAGTGGGCCAGACATCCTCCGGACCCATACCAGATCATCAGTAACATCAGGGCTAGAGTGGACAGTGCACTTGGGCATCCAGAGGTTCTTCGGATCATACAGGGCATACAGTCTGAGTGGAGCATGCTGGAGCAGATGCCGACACCGCGGAGGAGGAGTAGGAGTCCACGGGATGGACCAGCATGACTTGGCTTTTATGTATTATGACTTGTGTAGTTTTATTTTTTGTTTGACATTTTGTTGGATTTCGTTGTACTCTTATTACACTTACGCTTTTTAGCATTTTTATGACATTATCCGTTATCTTATTCGCTTATTTTATCCCGTTATTTTTCGTAATATAATTATGAGTTGGTGTTGATTGAATGTATTATTGAATGAATGATGAAAATTCTGTTCTTGAATGAATGTATGAAAGAATGATTGAAAAAATAGGGAAAAAAGAGGTTTCTGCCTCTTCTGGTTGTATGCACAGAGTGTGCGTGAGTTAACTCACGCATGTGCAATTGGGTGCGTGATGGGTGCGTGAGTTAACTCACGCATGTGCAATTGGGTGTGTGATGGGTGCGTGAGTTAACTCATGCAGTGATTAATGAGTGCGCAAGTTAACTGACGCAGTGTTTAACACTTGTGTTACTTAAGTTGTGCAACGCATGTTAACTAACGCATACATTTACACTTGCGTTAGTTAACATGCGCAAGGGTAAATATGGAAGGGCTGCAGGG
The DNA here is from genome assembly GCF_051527215.1 of Medicago sativa. Classification (NCBI taxonomy): domain Eukaryota; kingdom Viridiplantae; phylum Streptophyta; class Magnoliopsida; order Fabales; family Fabaceae; genus Medicago; species Medicago sativa. Next base: position 28,504,070 of record NC_140755.1, on the reverse strand, counting down.
TGGGAGCAAAACGTGCTGGGTGGAGAGCAAAATTATTTTCCCTTTGCATTCTTCTTGCACTATATGATGCTATCGACACAATTTCTTTGCACATTTTCAATACGGCCCGGGTAGAGAAGAAACTTCCAAATAACTTTGGTAAAGACTTGGGGTGTGTGGTAATATGTCGTGTTAGTTGTTTTGAGTGATTAGTCTCGAGTGGTCTTTAGATCTTTTAAACTCAATATAAAATCAATTATTGAGCGTGCATTTGAAAATTTATATTCACACACAAAATTGGACCATCTTTCAAATGAACGATTCTAGAAATTTTAACTAAATTTTTCTTTGAGGAAACCATATTTCAACTCTTCCAATACCGGATTATGGAAGAAAAAAAAATTGCTTTTCTTAGCCAATTACGATTTCCACTTTCTTCATAAATTAGTTTCACTTAATCTTGTTGTATGTATTCTAATAGAGGATTGTGGATAATTTTATTAATTTTGATGAAAAAGAGAGAAGAGAGGAAGATAATATCATGTGAATTATGTAAGACAAAATTACAATATAGTAACATAAACTTCACAACCTACATCAATCCTTTTCCTTCAAATTTACTAGAAAACATGACATACTTTATTTAGATATAACACTCTCCAAGAATAAACAACAATCAAATTACTCCTGAAATTAGCTTTAAGAGCCAAGAACAAGAAAACAAGTATGAAAGGAAAAATCAAAAGTAACATATTATTATCACTTGATCTACTTCAAGTGATATAAAGATGAAGATCAAGAACAACAAAGAACAACATGAGAAGCAAACCATAAAGAACAGTGTGTACAAAAATTGATGCAATAGTTGTCTTCATGTTCATAAACTCCAACGGTGAATTCTTCCCTGGAAGCTGAAAAATCATTCCCGGTGATAATAGCCAAAATAGAGCTGCAGCTATGAGAGGAGGAGCCCAATTATTCATTGTCTATCCCTCTAAGAATCAATTCCAAAGCTTGAATGAAAAAAGAGCAAGTAGAAGAAATGCTAAAAAAAATATAAAATGTACCTATTAATGTGGTGTTTCTAATTATATCCCTAAAGTAAGGGAATTAGAATCCTATAAAGCTAACATCAAAGTTATCAATAATTGACTTTAACATGTTCTCCTTTATATCCGTGGCCTATATTGGATTTTTCTAAATAAGAAAGGCATCGTTTTCTTTTGTAGTCAAAATCCAACGAGTTAATTAACTTTTGTGAGTGGGCTATAAAGCTATAATAAAATATGAACAACACTTGTAATAAACAAATACCGCAAGATATGGTCGATGAGACTTATCATTGAGCTTTTAGTGGCCAATAAAACTCACATCATTGGCCCCCTTTATGCTATAATGATCGGACATTGAAGTTAATAATGTGCTACTCGTTCATATATTATATTATTGGGGGTTAAATATTTTTTGGTCTTTTCTCTTTTCTTAAAAAAAAAATTAGATTTGGTGTTTTCTTGTAATGAAAAAAAAAAATTAAGGTGCGATGATGGTCGTCATTCTAAGGTAAGAATGACTTTAGAGCTAAAATAACATTCGATGGAGAATTTACATTTGTTTTTTTTGAAAGAAATTTACATTTGTTATGACTGAATTCATCTTGGAGATATTTTTTTTTTTTTTTTTACTAGTTGAGACACTCATTGGAGTGTACTTTATGGTGTATTCTTCTCTAGTAAACTATATGATGTATTCGCATAAATAATTTGACTGAGAGTTCAAGGAATAATTAGTGGTAATTAAATTGTTATATTTTTACATAAGTTGTAAGTTGATTTCATAAATGTTTTTGGAGAATTTATTTATATAATTATTAACCATGTATCAATGACATAATAGATCCGCAACGAACTTAAGATCAACACTCTGCGAGGTGATGTTGAAGTTAGATTGCTTGCATACCGTCAAACCGGTAAGCATCGTAGGTAAGAACTATTTAGGATAGAAAGTGTATGTACCTAAAATGAGGTCATAAGTTAGTCTTATAGTGAGGAACTAGGGTTTCTAGCCCTCAAGTCTTTATCCACCTAAACAACTATCCTTGAAGGAAAAATTGATTAGTGCATTTTGTCACATTTTTTATGGCTTTGTAATTTGACTTTTTGAAAGTATCATAATTTTAGCATATTTTTGCTATTTGGGTCTGATTTGAATGATAATCCATTTCTTTGATTAATTTTCAAATTTAATTGCATAATGAACCCTGCTCATTCTGCAGGCCATATCTTAGGGCATTTATGTGATTGAGGCGTGCAAATATGTGTTTTGAAATCTAGGGAAAATAAGGAGTGGCATAAGTATCAATCACAAGAGCCACCCTTCATTATGTATTCTTGTTCACGGTTACTCGTTATTGATAATTTAGAGATCCTTGTGACACGAGCAAGGTCTAACAACCTTGAACTACATTGAAGAATTTAAATTATTTTAACCGCACACGAATGTTGTTTTAGACTAACCAAAGGTTCAGTCTATATGATAAGTGTCCATTCACAAGGTGAGATCCAGTAAGACGTCAAACTTAGTATTCTCTCTTATGCATCAAGATATATTCACCCGTTCACTATAAACATTTCACCCACCTCAATCACATGTTAACTTAAACATTGGAGTGTCTTTTACATATACACCTCATCCAAATACCATGGTGTCTTTTAAAAATGTGAGAAACAAAAGGTATTTTTCCCTTCAAATTGGTCAATTGATAGGGTATATTCTGTTATTTTTGGATTTCCAAACTGTTGTATTTGGATTTCCAAGTTCTATTATCTACCGAAGTTGTTACTAGGTTGAGTTACGACCAGGTCGCTCTCTTTAAGACGTTTCGTGGCACTGCCCAAAATTGTACAAGGCAGACTATCAACCACGCCGCCTCCAAGATAAAACAAGCTCAGCTACAACTGTTCGATCAACTACTGCACTGTAGATGTTGGAACACTAGTTAAAGTCTAGTGAGAAAATTGGAAAGAAAGAAAACACTATGAGAAACTAGTGTGTGGGTATGTGACTTAAAAATGTCCCACATTGGAGAGTCACCCCAACTAGTAAGTGTTTATATAAGGGTGGGGTGACCTCCAAGGGTGTGCCCTTGGGGTACCCATTTTTGTGAACGGGTGAACGCTTACAAAAATGTATATATCACACGCAGGACGACGCCGCCGTCCGTCCGACCGGCCGGGCCGGGCTTGGTCGTGGGTTAGAAAAATTGATATATATTTTTTGTCACTTGAAAATGTTAAATTAATTAATTAATTTTTCATTATACGAAAGCGTTACGCGTAACAAATTGATGTGTTACATTCTGACCCGATCCAAACCCGTATCCAGAAGCTTCCGGATATTCCCAATTAAGAAAACGCGTTTGCTTGAGGATTAAGCAAACTTAATCCCCAAGTCACGCGTAAAACGCGTTTGCTTAAGGATTAAGCAAACTTAATCCCCAAGTAACTCTGCCTATAAAAGGAGAGCTCGCCCCACTCATTCTTCAGACCAAAATCTCACAGTTGATGCTTCCTGTGCGGTTTTCTCTCTTCTCCCTTTCGATTTTAACAAATCGTTCTTCTTCTTCTACTCCTTTCTGTCCCTTCGGTATTAAGAGTGTTCTTAAGACCATAGTCCCTTGGTCTTAGGTTCATATTCCCTTCGATAATATATGATTCTTCGGAATATAGAGTACTATTAAGATCATATTAAAGAATGATCTTAACAGTATATATATTATTTTAATAATTTTAAGGAGAAATGGTGGTATCACCATATTTGAGTGGTCGTAGTGCCATATTCATGTTTTGGAGAAGTTAGAATGGTGGTAACACCATATTTGAGTGGTCTCAGCACCATAATAGAATGGTAATAATACCATATTAATTTGAACGGTTTCGAATAGAGCGGTCACGTGCCGTATCGAGTGGCTTCGATCAAACGATTGAGCCATATTTTGAGGGTGTAATTCTCGAACGATTTATCTACAGTGCAGTAGTTAATCGAACAGTTGTAGCTGGGCTTGTTTTATCCTGGAGGCGGCGTGGTTGATAGTCTACCTTGCACAACTTTGGGTAGTGCCACGAAACGTCTTAAAGAGAGCGACCTGGTCGTGACTCAACCTAGTAACAACTTCGGTAGATGATAGAATTTGGAAATTCAAATTTAACAGTTTGGAAATCCAAAAACAACAGTAGAAAACCGTTCGAGAATTACACCTTCAATATGGTACCAAGACCATTCTTTTAATACTGAAACCACTTTAATATGGTACTGTTACCACTCTATTATGGTACTGAGACCACTCAAATATGGTGTTACCACCATTCTAATTATTAACTTCTCCAACTATGATACTATGATCACTCAAATATGGTTTTACACCATTCTAACGTCTAACTTCTTCAAGAATTGAAGAAGAATATATTTTAAGATCATTCATAATTTTGAAGGGACATTATACCAAAAAAGGGACTATGATCTTAAATTATTATTTATTCCGAAGGACATAAAATATCGAAGGGACTATGAACTTAAGAACATTCTTAATTCTGAAGGGACATTAAACCGAAAAGGGACTATGGTCTTAAGAACACTCTTAATTCTGAAGGGACAGAAAAAGGAGATGAAGAGAAGAAAGACTGGTCAACACAAGTCAAGAAAGGGAGAAGAGAGAAAGAGTCTCCGACAACTCAATGAAACTCTTTGGTGTGATTTTTGAACTAGGTGAGCTCTCCTTTTATAGGGAGAGTTTGTAACTAATTTGGAGAAACTTAAGAATTAAGTAAACTTAAAAATTAAGCAACTCATAGATCAGCTCAAGTAACAAACTAATCGGATAAGTTCAAAAAGAAACAAACCCACAAGATTAGCTGAAACAAACAAATGAAGGAAAAATAGGAAATTCAGTTGGATTCTCAATCTTATCACAACCAACATAAACTAAAATTATGAGGAGTGATATCCATGAATTAAAAATAATAATTACTACTTATGAGGAGTATTATTTTCATCGTTATCGGGTATTTAAAATTAAATACCGCAATTTAAACACTACTAATGTGTGTGTTCTATTTTATGTGAGACCCCCACACTCTATTTTTTCAATTCACACAACACTAGATCAAAATTTAATTACTTACTCCCTTCGGTCACTGTTATAAGCAAAACTCCACTTTTTAGATACATTGAATAATTGATGTATCTAGTCTATAATAGACTAGATACATCAATTATTCAATGTATCTAAAAAATAGAGTTTTGCTTATAATAATGACCGGAAGGAGTAACGTTTAATCTTCCAACCTTCCAATCTATTTCCCTCTTCACACCAATGTTCCAACATATTCTTTTAAAAACAATAGGGTAAGTCGGTAAGAGTAATGATTTGTCTAACATCAATTACATGACATTTGCATCTTGGCCCACTAAATCAAACCCATATCAAAGAATCTTTTGCTCAGTTAATCCTGACGCAAGTAAAATAAAAAAGTACCAAACCATATCCTAGTACCTCCCACACACAACCAAACCCTACCGTCAACAAAAACAAACACTTGCCACACTTTTTCTTGTGCTTCCAAATTGTTCCAAATTTCAAAACATCACTTTCCAAGAAATTTCACTCATTTCCTTTATTCCTTAAATCTTCAACACCTTTACCACTTTCTTCACCGAAAGTCACAATTTTTCTCATCTGGGTCATAAAGATCTACCTTTTTTTTATTCACCAGTGTTCAAAAAAGAAGAAAGAAAAAATGTCTGATTGGGCACCAGTGGTTGTTGGAGTTGTGCTGTTTGTGTTTCTTCAACCAGGGTTGTTGTTTGCATTTCCAGGAAATGGAAAACAGCTTGAGTTTGGTGGTATGAAGACAAATGGAAAAGCTATTTTCATTCATACACTTATTTTCTTTGGTCTCTATGCTGTTATCATCTTGGCTCTTCGTGTTCATATCTATACTGGTTGATATGGTTACATGGATCTAAGGTTTTCTTTGTCTTAGTAGAAACTGCATTATTGTAAGTTGTAATAACTGGATGTGTTTTTCTTTTTAATAATTTTGTTGTTGTTGTTGTTAGCAGTTACCTATGAATTGAATGTATGGAAATAAAGTTAAGGTTTTTTATTTTGGTGATTGGAAATACATAGATCTGATCTGATAGGTTATGGGTTTGTGTTATTTAACTGTTGATTAATTAATTTTGTTTAGTGTAATTTTGGTTATGGGATTGTGTTATTTAACTGTTGATTGATTTTAATTAATTAATTATAGTGTAATTTTGGATTTGAAGTGAACTCAGTTTGAAGCTAGCATGATAAAAATTGGGTTTTGAGTTTTGTTTAGTTTGTAGAAGTGATAATCACCAAATAATGAAACTCGCCGAGCTTGTGTTCAACCTAGGAATATCGGAACTGTTGAGACCTAGAGGTGGTAGGCCTTTGGGGACAATTATTAGTACAGTATAAACTCTTTAATTTAAACTCTTCGGTAAATTAATAAACTCTCTAAAATAATAAATTTGTCCGGTTCCGACTTGAGTCTATATAAAAAATTGAAAAACTCGATAAAATAATAAGATAATAATTTTTCGGGAGATCCCTTTATAATTTTTGGTCCCAAGAAAATCATAGATTAATACTCCATCCGTTTCAAAATGAGTGTCGCTTTAGACTTTGGCACATATATTAAGAAATGGAATGAAATAATCATTGGATACAACGCTTTTACTAAACTGTCCTTACTTTATTAGAAAAAGACAAACTTAAAGTTGCATTGAAAATTGTGAGAGAAAAGTTTGAGAGGGTAAAGTTGGAAGAAAAAAATTAAACTTGTATTGGAAATGTAAAGCGACATTCATTTTGAAACAAATTTTTTTGGCTAAAGTGACACTCATTTTGAAACGGAGGGAGTAATTCATAGAAACTGAAAAAAATATATTAAGAATACATTGAACATATTTGTTCATCTTGATTATATTTACTGTACTTCAAAAGTCATTATTGATTTCCAATGCATATGAATACAGTAGTTACTAATTTACGTTGAGTCCCAAGGTTCGTTGCAACGTAATTCTAAGAGGCATTGATTAATTTGCATTTTTGTTTGGTATGTACAGTATAATTACTTAAAAACTCTTTAAATTAATAATTATTAATTTATCGATAAATTAATAACTATCTAAATTAATAAATTTCTCCGGTCCTGACATTATTAATTTAGAGTTTTAACTGTATTAGGAAAATGTTAACCATTGCCCCGGGGGCACTGATTAAGGAAGAATATATAGTACTCCCTCCGGTCCTTATTATAAGAAAAAGTTGACTTTATAGATTCATAGAATAATTAATGTATCTTATTGAAAATATAGACTAGATACATCACTTACACAATGAACCAAAAAAAGTCAATTGTTTCTTATAATAAGGACCGGAGGGAGTAATACTACTACATTAGAACTTGTGAAGTCAACTCTTTAAAGATTTATAAAGTGTTATTTTTAAATTAAAACTTTCTCTTTTTGATTCCTTAACCAGTGCCCCGGGGGCACCGGTTAACACAACACTTGTTATTACTATTTTAAATGCATTTAATAATTTAATAATTTAAAAAGAGAGTTTTATTTAGGGACAATTTTGTCCAAGAAAAAATTAGGGACTATTTTTATCAAATGAGTGCTTATATAAAAAAACCGAGAGAGTAGTTTGCGACTAAAGTAAGGATGTCAATGGGTAACCATGAGTACGGATAATATGATACCCGTTTCTGCCCCGTTAGATAAATATGATACTCGTACTCGTACTCTCGTGGATACCCACTATACGGGTAACTAAGAGTATTGAGGTATCCATGAATATTCATGGGTATCTATGAATTTTTGAATTTATTTATTTTTGGGAACAGATAATACTTTTTTTTAATATCACCTTAGACTTGAAACAAATGAATGAGCTTTAAGAATAAAGTATAGAATGAATCACCTATATAAGTTTTTGCATCGAATTACTTCGTATAGGATGAGTGTCACAAAAGTTAAAACCTATTTTTGGGAACATTAATGTCGTCTTAGACTTGAAACAAATGAATGAGCTTTAAGAATAAAAGTCCTACTATGTCACAAGCTTAGCAATCCGCGAGCATTGCATCACTAGGCAGAAGGATATTATCAAGATGGTTTGATTAAGCCGAAAATTAACTCGTCTAACAATCCAGTTGAATGAGGTTGCCATTGCCAATCAATGTCTTAGCTGACGCAGATAAGTCATTCAGTATAAACTAATTGAGGATGCTAACTTAAATTAATCAATGTGGAGGTAAAGGTTTAGCTTAGGCAAACAAAACTTGGGACCTGTTTTGCCAAATGCTGGATCAGGCAACAATCCATGTATTAGTTCTACCAGTTGAGCATCTAACCACACAACATGACAAGGCATTAAAACCCTCAATTCAAATGCATCTGTGAAAACTCAGGAAGAGTAATGTTTTAAGGTTTAGGAAGATTAATAAAATGAGACTAAATTTCTTTGTCAAAAAAAAAATGTGACTAAATTTCATGCCTCGGTAGCGTAAATTGTTATTTTACATGTGCATCCAATCAAATCATATCAAATATATATTTTTAAAAATATAAAGGAACCAATCTAAAAATGATGTGATAACATCACAGTACAGTTTGATTAAATACGTGCATAAAAAAGATATATTTGGCTAGTATAAAGGAACCCAATCTAGAGAAGATTTTTTTGTCCCGTGTTATAATTACTTTTGGGACAAAAACTCTTCTCTATAGTGCTTAGGAAAAAAATGGATTTAAAGAACATAACATAATTTTTGTCCTTTTCGTTGTTTTCTATGTCTAGTAGTATAGTGCCAAGGCTCACGCCATTGTATCATCCTAAGCGTGCAAAAGTGAAAAATCTCAAATTCGAACTATGACCATTGTATATACGTTCTTGCGCCCACCAACTATATTATTCTTGCATGTGGCATGTTGTAATAACGAAAGTATTCTAAACTATTGCCTAAATGCAAGAAATACAAGGATTCCAATCTATACAACTTCCCAAACTTTTACATGCATCTTACCCGAGGTTTTAAATTCAAGTTGCAATCTTTGATATCATAAAAAATTATGAACGAAACACCAGATCTGTTGCGATTGTATTTCTGGTCACAATCAATGTAGAAGCTAAAGCATTTATAAACATTTCTTTTCACTTCATTTGGTGATCTCTATGAGTTCAACCCCTATTGCTGGAAGCCAGAGTTAAATCCCTCAAAGTAACAATGTTATAGGGTAGGTTACTTTGATTACTATGAGGTGTCTCAAACTATTTATTTTGTTAAAGATGTCAAGGACTGCAGCTGCTGTGCTGCGGCTGCAACCCTCGATGCACAAAAATCAAAGCTACATAAAGATATTCAACAAACTTTAGTGAAAAAATTTAAATGCGAAATTGCATGCTTCCTTTTATGGGTGAAGATTGCATGTTTCATTGTAGTCGTCAATATGGCCAAATAATTTTAACATGTGAGTCTGATAACTTGTATATCACTTCCAACAATCTAAACGAAGCAAAACTGTCAAATAGAAGAGTTGAATCCAAAAATTAAAGTTAAACCTACTTGCTTGAAGTATTAAAACCAAAAGTTTTTCTGTAGATAATTTGAAAAAACTATAACTGACAACACTATGCAGAATTAATTGCTTCAAGTTGCCTTCGTAGTTCGTCAAGGTCATCATTGTCATTGCTTGGAGCTTCAGGAGTGACTAGGTTCTGAAATTCATCCGCAGTAGGAAGTTCATGGGTGAGACCTTCAGGAAGGGCATCTGTAACAGATTTGGGGATAAGAGGTTACTAGTTTAAAAATTGCAAATGAATAATAGAATTAAAACAAATCTAGAACCCTTCAGCAATAAAAGTAAATGTTTCTTTCTCCAACAAATATTGTTAAAGAAAAACTATACAGAAACACGAAAGACACATGAACTGGCAAAATGAATAACTGCTAGTGATGTTTGCTTTTGCAATGAAGGTGCAATACAAAAGGATCATATTTCCTTAAACATTTCCATGAAGGAGCTAGATGAAACAAAAGTCGCTTGACCAAGCCCATGTAGCTCAAAAGAAAGAATTAACCCAACATCAAGAGCTTTAGAGTCAGTATTGCTAATAAACGTTAACGAACTCCACCATTTCAGTTTACTTGTATAAAGGGCAAACCCATTAAGCTTATCAATAGGGTACTTAAGAATATAGTGAAGTAAATACCTGAACTTTTGGTATTGGTACCATCTGGCTCACAATCATCAACGACACTGAAAATTTTAACAAAGCCACCAGTAAATGTGAAGGCTAAAAATTGTATGACAGCGACACTGCTTGATGTTAGATGCTGATCAGATTAATTATAATATGCATTGCATCCATATAGTATATCATACAGCTCTTACGTAAACAAAACGAAGTATATGAACGGTAGAAAAGATCATTAAGCACCTTATATTCCATTCGTTATCATCGTGCAGTGGACCTTCTTCAACTAATGGTCCTTCAGCCTCCAATTTTGCTTTTGCGGCAGCATCCCTTGTTGGCTTTGCAAGAATGTACTCGCCCTACAAAACATTTATAGTTTCAATAACCACACAGGATAATACATGACTTCAATCATAAAATCATGTGAAACGTGGACTTAACTAAATTCCTTACCTGTCGTTTTAAGCAAGCTGCATTTGAACATTGAGGGTTTGGCTTCATTTGCATAGTTGGGAAAAAATCTTTGAGAGAGTTATATCCCTACATACAAGAAAACAGAAACGGGATGTCATCATAAGGCTATTATATTCCTACGAATCATGGTGGTCTCATCGGATTCCTCTTCAAAGAATAAATTTCGCAATCTTTTGAACAAAAAAGGAAGGAGTAATTTGCAATGCTCAACAAAAAAGAAAATAAATGGTGTTCAAACACTAGTGCAATACTTACCAAATAAGGAGAGACTTGACCAAAACCTAACAAGAACTTTAGTGTGTTTTGGACAAGAAGCCCAGCAATAACCCCCTGGAAAGTCAAACAAAATTTTCCAAGTCCATAGAAATAGCCATCAAAAAGTGTACTCATATTCTCAATGTTAAAGAGACATTAAATAAGCCACTAAAAATAATAAATGCCATGTCATGCGAGTATAATAAGACTAAAAGCTTCGGAACAATATTAACTTTAATGGTAAAAGGATATAGAATTAAAATTTACCATGGTAGTTGGTAAAGATGCAGCACAAACCCCTTCACGCTTGAGTGTACGCTCATCAATCCCAGATGCTACAACCTAAGAGGAAAAACATAATCATATGTTTCATATATTCGTACATACTGCATAACAGTTACCTATTGTCCGTAAGTTAGATGTAGTATGCATGAACATATCCGGTTACATAGTTTGCTATTAAAAAAATACAATAATATAGTCCACATATGGATGACATTCTGAAACATGATAACATATGACTAAGTTAATTAAATCCAATCCTGAGGCATTCCACTGTCAATTGTGAACAATACCCAATTTCAAATAAAAAACAGACTTACAAGAGGAGGAGCGCATGCAAAACAGGCCGTTTCTCCAGGAATAAGTAACTGAATGTGACCAGAAACGGCATCCTCGGAAACACCTGTTTGAATTTTTTTTCGCATGAGTTTCAGTGTAAGTATATTTTCATAGACATGTATAACTGCCATCAAGAATAAGCAATGCATAATCCTAGAAGAATGCACAAGCACAACTCTCTTTGTATTCGACAAGAGATGCACCCTGAGATAGTCATAGTACCGAATACTAAAAAAAAAAGAAGTAAATTAATGTATATGCGAGCTAAATGTACACAGATGCATCCACTTGTCAAGGTCTGGATACTTTCAAAGAGGAAGAAAACATTTGTCAGGTACAACTTCATTTACATTGTGAATTGTCTTAAAGAAGGATGTCTATTCTAGTTTAATGACTAAATTATATCACGTTATTTTCACATTACTTTTCTGCACATGTCAATAAAGATGGTTAAGGGCCAATTTTAAGCATTTTATCTTTACTAAGAATGCTCACCTGACTCCATCCATGTATGGCTCAGTTCATTACAAGCCTGCAGTGTGCATAGGAAGTTAGTTACACACAGCAATCTCTTAGCAGAACTGAAAGAAGATAATTAAATTACGTTTTAGCAGAACTGAAAGAAGATAATTAAATTATGTTAAATAATAAATACCTGGTTAACAGCCATTCTTGCTTCATAATTATCTACACAGCTTAAGACAAGGTCCACGCCGCTACCTTGTTTATCAGGACGAAATGACTTATTTTTCAAAGATGACATAAAGGTTTCAAAACCATCCACTGTTGTGATATTCAGTGTAAAGCTCTAAATGAAGAGAAAGGGTGAATGTATCAGCATGCAAAAAATACTAGATTCGTCTTTGTAACATAGTAGGCGTATGGAATGAGTCACAGAGGATGCAAATATTAAAATATACTTACCTCAAGCACAACATCAGGATTTATATCTGAAAGTGTTTGTACAGCTGCATCTGTCTTTGTCATACCAGCCTGAAAGCCAAAAAATACACTTTACTTTTGGAAGCCTGTATATATAATGTAGTCAGCACATAAGTCTAGATCAAACTTTTAAATTGTAATTTTCTGTGCGAACTATGAAGTATGCAGAAAAAATTTGTGCAAATGATTACTTATATGACTTCTCCTTAATGCTTGGAAATAATAAAAACTTATACAACAACCACCACCAAATTCTTCTCCTATTAAGTGAGATTTGTCACAAAGATCAAACAACACCATAATATCCGATCAAATTTCGAATGTTTGTAAATAAAAAATGTATACAACTTTTTGGTTTTGCAAAAATAAACATATACAACAACAACACCATCATATCCCGCTCTTATTTTGAAGACAAGAAAATGAAGATTTGAGTGCTCACTTGATCAGGACGAAAGAAGAGCCTATTCATGTTTGCAAGTTCCACTTTGTCATAATCATACAACAAAAGTCGACCAATACCACATCTTGTTAGCATCTCAGCAGCTACACTTCCTACACCACCTATTCCCTGTGATTACATAAGAATTACCAAACGTTAGAACTTATTTCCAAAATGTGAAATAAAAACCTAAAGATTTCGTAGAAAACCCTAAAATAGTCAGAACTGAATGTTCTCCTAGCTTGGTGTGATTATATCTCCTTTATTAAATGTGGGAAGTAAATAGTCGAACCTAAATGCTCTGAAGTATAAATAAAACTAGAATCTCCAGCAATCATACACACAAGTTTGACTAAGAATACCAGGCTTTATCGAACGATGCCATAATGCTCTATCATATCATACCATATTTCTATCCAGCTCATTATTCTCCGGATCTTTCTTAATAGTTTCTTTTATAGTTTATCCAGGTTTTCCTCTGCATCTATTGGTTTGACTACTCTTGATCTGATCTACATGCGGAAACCACCTAAGTCTAGTTTCCACCATCTTTTCTACTATAGGTGTCACCCCAACTCTCTCTCTCTAATGTTGTCATTCTAATCATATTCCGTCTAGTCTTACTACAAATCCTACGCTTAATTTATTTTCGTGTTGGTTCTTGACAGCCCAACACTATGTCCCATACAAGTTTGACCAAGGATACTCGCCAACAAAGTCTTCTCTACCAAATTAAATCATAATCGAAAGACGATATCGCAGCAATGGTTAACAAAATACAAAGCAACATACAAATTTATAGGTCCACATATCCAATGGCATATAGCTCAACTTTCATTCAAATAAAAATCACCATAAATAAATAAATAAGATTTATAACAATGTAGCTCATCGCAAGTTGTCTATCAGATTAAATTAGAAATTCAATGTACTTCATTCGTAGAATTTTCTTTTCATTTCCAAGAGTAAACATTAAAAAAGAGAGTTTCGATTTTTTAGGTATTATGCTTGCACCGGTGATAGTGAGTGAACAGTTTGCTTACATGCATATCATTATTATATGGCAAGCAAGTAAAGGTAGAGGAGGAGATTAGTACATACAACTATGGCTATGGAGAAATCCCTTATCCGTTCGTAATTCTCGACAATTCCCATTCTCTGAAGCGCCATAAGCCGACTGTACGGATTGCTGTCTACAACCTCAGCACTCATATCCTGATCAACACAGTAACAACAATTCAATTCAGCAAAAACTTCAAATGCATCAAATAAAAAATTGCTCCACCACAAGCATAAAGCAAGTACCTTAACTTTTGTGCGGTGAACAGGTTGAGCCCTAACAAGATCAGCAATATGCTCAACGCGTGATTGAATCTTCAAATCAAAAGATAGAAATTGAATCAAGTCTCAAGCATTACAATAAAAAATGCATGCAGAATTGGATCATGGATAATTGAATAATTGAGAAGAAGAGAGGTGGAATTACCTTATGGAAGGCATCGCGAAGAGATGGATCTGGAAGGGATTGATTGAGAGATTGAAGATCGGTGATCAAGTCATTGAGCTCGATCTCCATCTCTCAATGTTGAATTTGAGCAAAACCAAATGCTTAATTGAAACTGTAGTTGAATGTTGAAAGATAATAACAGAACAGAGTTTGAGATTGTTTGTAGAAACAAAGTAAGGTTTTTATTGAAGTATTGAACAGGAGTTACAGAACAGAGCAAAAAATATTCACAAAACAGAAACAGAAGTTACCAACCTGAGGAAGAAGAAACAAACACGAGCTGAAGAAGAAGGTGGGTGTTGCGACCCCGACGGCGTTTTACGGCGAAGAAGAAGAAGCAAGCACGGGCTGGGGAAATCTATAGGGTTTGATGAAAATTTCAAAAATGCCCTCATTTTTTTAAACTAAGGACAATTTCGTATTTTCCCCATAAATATAATATTTCGCCCGGTCCGATATTATGTGACCTAGTTGACGCACAATTTTGAACTTAAATATCTGTAGTAATCTATTAGAAAAATGGGTTAATAGTGTTTTACCTCCTATAATATAGGTCATTTCCGGTTTTACCCCAAGTAAAATATTTTTTTTTTTGGATTTCGTCTTAGTAATTTGAAGATTTTTGGTTTTGGACCTTCATGAATAGCAATATGTGATGAATAAATATTCAATCAAACTTAAAAGATACCGAAGTGCTCACCTAAAAATACCACATATTCAATCAAACTTAATGTTGTGCACAAAATCTACACCAGGAGCACAAAGGCAGATACCAAAAACAAAACAAAAAAAAAGGACCATCCACCTAATGCATGCAGAATTGGATCATGGATAATTGAATAATTGAGAAAAAGAGAGGTGGAATTACCTTATGGAAGGTATCACGAAGAGATGGATCTAGAAGGGATTGATTGAGAGATTGAAGATCGATGATCAAGTCATTGACCTCGATCTCCATCTCTCAATGTTGAATTTGAGCAAAACCAAATGCTTAATTGAAAATGTAGTTGAATGTTGAAACGTGAGCTGAACCAATTTTTTATTCCTTCTCCGATACTGTAATTATTGTAGCGTATATATTCTCCCCTCACGTTAGTAAACGGCAAATTACGTTCATTTAACGTCGGGCCGGATCGGGCCGAACCGGAAAAAATGAACCGGGTATTAACAATGAAACTTTGAGAGTTTTGATGATAACAAGGTATTAAAAATTGTCAATTGGATAAGCTAATATTTGTTCAAATGTACATGACCATAAACAAAATTTGACATCTTAAATAGGTTCTGGATGAACAAAAGAGAGCTAAGGAATCAACAAAAAGGAAGCTTAAAGGAAGCAAGTTCATCAGAAGCATCTCATCAGAAGCAAGTTCATCACCAGAAGCTGAAGTTCACCAGGAGATGCAAGACTTAAAGCTTCAAGGGTTGTTCAATGGATTTAAACTCATCTAAGCATTGCAGAAGAGTAGAAGTGTAAAGCAACGGTCATTTTGAGAGGATTGGAATGCATTGGATGCTTATCTTCAAAAAGTGTTGACAAAGTACAATTGTACGAAGTGTACAACCACTACCTCCACTACTCTGTTTTTTGTTTCTGCTACAAGAAAAGAAAAACAGCTCTGCCTGCAACGATGTTCCTTCACAATGGGAATGGATTTGAAATTGATCCTTCATAGGACAACTACCATATCAGGCAAAAGATCATTGGTGATTGATCAAAGCTTCAAACGACTCTTTTTGACGTGCTGGCAATTTCACAACGTCTCTTTCACACCTCTACTGATGGATCTGAGTACTCAGCAGCTGGTGGCAACTTTTCTAACATTGTGTGGATGAAAGAAAATGTAATGTTGAACAAGGTGTTCCAACATTACGTTGGGTCAATTTGAGTACAATTGATATTCTCAAGAATATTATTCTGAATAGTGGGACAAAGAAAGTTGATGAAGGAGTTTCTAGTGTATATCTTTTATGATTGTGACCATCCTCTTAACAAGGAGGTCCATAAAGCCTATGTTAGAAGAGAATATGCCCTCACAACACCATCAGCAAGTTTCTTGGGGTTGAAGAGATCAATATACCTGAGCTAGAGGTGTCTGATAATCAGGTGTGCAAGAAGATAACTGCCAATCAGATCAAAGTGTGGCCTGAGAAGATAAAGATTTTCTCTATGAAATATGCTATTCTCAACAGGATTGCTGCAGCAAACTGGTTCCCTACCACTCATTCCATTGATATTGCCACATGGTTGGGTAAGTTTGTTTATGTCATATGTTCTATGGCTAAAATGGATTTTTGTGCTTATATCTTTGAACAAACTGTTAAGCATGCCGAACCTGATGTTGTTAAGTCCCCCATAGCTTTTCTACCTTGTTGAGTAGTATTATTTTAGACCAGCACCCTAGTATTAAGACTGCCATTGTTATTGCTAAGAAGAGGGAATCTCCTCTCATGTTGCACTATAAGTTGTTTGGTGCGGATTATGTTCCAAACATTGTTGGAACATCTGGAAGTGCTCTTGCTGCAGGTTTGATATCTTATGGAGGTAGATGGTTGAAAGTATTATGTTCTGTCATTTCTGCATTTTTGTTGCATGGTAGTATTCTATTTGTGTGCACTCTGGAAAATTCATGTTTTTCCTGATGCCATGTTGATGTGCCCAATGATGTTGAAACATCTCATCTGTCTAAATTTCGTTTTGGCTCATGAAGTTCTTCCTGTAGCATGTCTTTGGTCTGTAATCCTTATGGTATTTTGTACTTTGATTGACCTTCTGGTTCTATGCATTTTTTGGACGATATGGTATTATGCTAATTTGTGGTCTTCTGGTACCTCCTGAAGTATATATGCATGAAGAATTTAAGAAAGACTTATAGAATTCTTGATCAATCAAGGATACATAAAAGGAGGGACAGACAAGACTTTGTTTGTCAAAGAAGAAAAGGGGAGACTTATGATAGCCCAGATATATGTAGATGATATTGTGTTTGGAGGAATGTCGAACCAGATAGTCCAACGTTTTGTTTATCAAATGCAATCTGAATTTGGAATGAGTCTTGTAGTCAAACAGATGGAAGACACCATATTTATTTCCCAGAGTAAGTATGCAAAGAACACAGTAAATAAGTTTGGCATGGACAACACTAGTCACAAGAGAACACCAGCTGCCACTCACTTGAAGTTGTCAAAAGATGTAAAAGGGGTTGATGTTGATCAAATCATGTACTGAAGCATGATTGGAAGTCTGTTATATCTTACTGCAAGCAGACCTGATATAACCTTTGATGTAGGGGTTTGTGCCAGATATCAAGCTGAGCCAAAAGATGAGTCATCTGACTCAAGTGAAAAGGATTCTGAAGTACATCAATGTGACCAATGACTATGGCATTCTATACTCTCACAGTGAAATTCCAAATTAATTGGATATTGTGATGCTGACTGGGCAGGCAGTGCAAATGACAGAAAAGTACTTTTGGAGGTTACTTCTTTCTTGGGAATAATCTTATTTCTTGATTCAACAAGAAACTAAATTATGTGTCTCTATCAACAACAGAAGCAGAATATATAGCAGCTAGGAGTAGTTGTTCACAACTTGTTTGGATGAAACAGATGCTGAAGAAGTATTATGTTGAAATAGATGTTCTAACCTTATACTGTGACAATCTCAGTGCTATCAACATTTCTAAGAATCCTATTCAATATAGCAGTTCAAAGCACATTGACATTAGACATCATTCATCAGAGATCTTGTTGAAGAAAAGGTTGTGACACTTGAGCACATTGACACAGCGGAGCTACTGGAAGACATTTTTACCAAGGCTTTAGATGCCAAACAATTTGAAAAAGGCAAGTTTGGAGTTTTCCTGCATGAGGAGGCCTGATCATCTGTGTGTTGAGACGTGCTGTCCAATTCTACTTATTTGCACGTCTTTGTATTGTGGAGTATACAAGCAATGATGTACTCCTGATGTTCTCAACAATTTTTATTTGGCATATTTTATGGCTAAAAAGGGGGAGAAAAAATGGGTATCTATACTCCCTATGTCTTTATGTATATGTGCTCTTCTGCATATATCTATATGCCTGTGTGTGTATGCCAGAATGTTATGACTGTTATTCATGTTGTTGCATTTATTTTGCAACTATTTCAGGTTATATGTAGATGTTGGCACTCATGTTGCAACATCTTGATGGTCTTAATGATGATCTGAGAATCTGTTCTCAGTATTTTTGAATGTACATGTTCCTTGCTGATGTTCTTTGGAATGTTGGGACATGTCTAAGAAGACTAGTGTAGATGTTAGCACTTGTGCTAGAACATCTCTATGATGCTTCTGAGAATCATTTTTTCTCAGATGATGTACATGTTCCCTGAAGCTGATAAATAGAAGGTTGGAACATGTCTGTGAGACCCTGTGCAGATGTTGACACTAAAGCTGCAGCATCTTGACGAAATTTTGAGAATTTATTTTTCTTAGAATTCTAAGTGTACATGTTCCCTGCTACTTCTTTATACTATGGAACATGTCTGGATGACTTTTTAAAGTCTTAGTTTGTGTGACCTTTGATAGGTCTGCTAGCATGTATCTGCTGATAGGTTTGCTAGCTAGTGAATATTCCTTGAAAGATGTTATGCCCAGATCCTGAAGTTGTTATGTCTATGCATTAGAAGTTTTTATCTGTTCAAAATATCTGTATGCATGTATTCAGGGGGAGTAATGGAATATTCCTGTAAGTAGTCACTCATAAGATCATATATTCAGGGGGAGTGATACTTCTATGTGTGCTTGTGCTAGTCCAAGTTGGGTGAAGGATGTTGAGTCAGAAGTTTAAACATCTGTGTCTGTCACTTGTAAGTATGGGAATTTATTTTTCCCTTGCTTCTAAATGCTGTTGATGACAGTAATCTGAAGATATCCAAGTCTGTCACTTGTAAGTATAGGAATTTTTGTTTTTGTGCTTCTATGGTTGGTTGGTGACAATACTCTGTAGGTATGAGAAATTTATTTTCCCCTTGCCTCTATGTGTGGCAGGTGCTCCTGTCTGACGTACTGAAGGATGTCGGAACATCCTATGTCTGTAGCATTGGAACTTAGTTTTCCTCTGCTCTTGAGAGAACTTGCATCTCTCTACTTCTGTGTGGGAATTTTTTTTCCCTGAATGTAGCATAGGAATTTATTTTTCCTCTACTCTAGTGGTGAAGGATGTTGGAACATCCTCTGTACATGAACTTATGTTCCCTAGTTGTAGCTTAGGAATTTATTTTTCCTTAGCTCTTGAGCTATGCTATTGATCTGATTCGCTGCTGCTTGTCTCTGATCTAGTGTAATTCCTCTGCCAGCTGAAGCTGTGATTGAAGACTCGTGAGGTATTCTATGTATGCACACTCTTGCTATCTTTAGAGTGATACTACATGCTTCTCCTTCTTCTTGAATATGTGTTCGTGATGACTTGAGGAAGTGTATCTTAGGTATCTTTTTAGATTCTGTGTGCTAGCTGTTTCTTCATAGGTGTGTGTTCATGCTCTTGGAGAAATGGTATTCTGTATCTCTCTGTTTTATAAGTATTAGCCTTAATTGTTTTAGCCAAAAATTTGCCAAAGGGGGGGATTGTTGGGTATTTGTGTTGGCTGCATTGTTGCTAAAACAAATATTCTCGTTCTGTAAGTTGGAACCAATGTTCTAACATGTGGTTAGGCATCTCTGCAAGATGTTGGATAAATGTGTTGGATGATGATTCAACATGTCCATTTGCAGTTGTGATACTTTTCTTCATGGTTGCGGATGAAGAAATGTATGTGTGGTATCTCTCTACCTTGTCTGAATGGCCTCATGTTATTTTAACAACAAATAAATCCAAATGGGGAGATTGTTGGGTATTTGGGTATTGGCTTCATTGTTGCTAAAACAAATACTCGTGTATGTTGGATACGATGTTCCAACATCTTGGCACGGTTCAGTGTGCCCTGTTTGCGCTGCTTGGTGAACAAGAAATAAGGCGTGGTTTTTTTTTTAATCTCAAAAAAAAAAAAGAAACCACGCCCCATTTCTTGTTCACCAAGCAGCGCGTTATTGCCCAGAATCAGCTGGAAGATTTGTTTCTAAATTATAAACAATATTGTAGGATTCCTTGGTGGTGTGCTTGGTGGTTCCTACAAATGTTCCTACTTTTTAGGAGTTACCATAATTGTAAAATATATTTTCATAAGAGATTTTGGAAAATATATTTTCTACAGAATATTTGTTTCAATATATTTCTGAAGAGAATATTTGATACAAATATATGTTTAGCCTATGACGAAAATGCCCATGCTTTGAAAGGCTATATAAGGAAGACTTGTACCCTAGTTTTATTCACCAATTCAAGAATATTGGATTGAGTCTTTAGGGTTTCAACTCGTGCTATGTTTTTGAGCCTCTCTTTTTATCACCTTGATGCATTGAGATGGACCTTTAGTTGAGTTGTAATGTATCAAAACCATCGATTTGTAAAAGAATAGATTTTTAGGGTTTTGAGTCGTCTTCCATGTATTCTGCTCTTGTATCATGTTGATGCAAGTTTAGAATATCTACTGTGTGCCTTACTTGTATCGCCTGTGATGCTTGTTTAGGACTGTCTGTGTGAGTTTGATACTCTTGTACTACACCAAAATTGTGAAACAAGGTGTTAGGTAGTGTGTTTGAATTATTTAGTATGTTTAGAAATGAAGAGACGTGTTATCTTTCGCTAGGAACTTTAAACAAGTTTCACTTTTGTTCTTTTGAAGCTGATACATTTTTCTCCATTTTCAGCTATTAATAAATTAGTTCTTTGGAATATATTAACATAGGAAATTTGGAATATTTTTGTAAATCATTTAAAAAAAATGCAGTATTTTCTTAAAAGAACGAAGTAGATGAAATGTCTTGGATTTTTAAAAAATCTGGGATGTTACAAGTAACCATCTGACAGCCCCAAAATGATGAGAACCTATGCACCAAAAACTATCCCTCACTAATTGATGTATTGCTTTTGTAGGTAATAATAGAAAAAAAAAGGATCATATAGTAGATCATTATCTCATTCACCAATTAGGTAATAAAGATGCACACGTTAGATATTAACACATAATACTACAATTAACACCACTAAAAGTCTGGGCATAAATTGAAAATCGCGACATAGTCATGAATACATTTCACACCAACTAAATTCAAACAATTTGGGCATTAAGTAATTAACACATTGTAGTGTAGGCAGAAATTGAAACTTAGTCATTAATGCAACTTTAAATACCAATGTTAACAAGCATCAAATAAAATAACAAGCTACCATGACCCATTTTCCCCTTGTCCATCTTACAGTCAGATGCTTTGATTTCGTACACGGTCATCAAGGAATTTCCTGCTTGATATTGTCTTTCAACTCATATTCTACATATTAGATAAACAAATATATCAGTATGTTGCAACTTAATTTCTCTTCAACAAACACATTAATAAAATTTATTAAACATACCATGACAATGTTACACTCATCTTCATCTTCATCAAAATTTTCACCCTCATAAAGAAAAGACTCCATAAACATATTTTGTGATTGAAGAAGTGATTCACTCCTGATGTGACACAACTGCCGGTTGTGACCAACAACAATACCACATAAACCACACTTATTTTCTCTTCACTTAAACTTGTTAGATCCCTTTACTGATAACGGTGCACACCCACCACCCTTCTGTCTCATCTGTGGTGGATTTACTACTGAACAATCTATTTGTAAACCCACCCCATACTGGGAAACTTCTTCATCCCTAGCCACTGAAATTTGTACGTGTTTCTACCATTTCTATTGAACTACACAAATATTCTGGGTTTCTACATTCAAAAGCTGCATTCACCATTCTTTTACATCTTTCTACAAACGTAATATATGATGTTCTAAATGCAGGGTTGCACAGACATGGATTATTTGCATTCGAGGCGTTGACTACATCCTTTGCACCTTTGGTCCATCTATGTAGCACAACACAATAAGGCATGTTAACAATATTCAAGATAATCAAAATAGACGTCACATGCTCACAAGCAGTGCCTAACGTCTCAAGTCTCTGACATGTACATTCAAAGTAGAGTCTTCGTTAACAATAAGAAACAACTTATTCAATATCTTGTCTAGGATATTTATTCACAGTGTAGTTAAAAACAGAACCACTTTGCGGTACCCTCTCTACCTTACAATGACATGCTCTGTCCAGCACGAAACGAACATGCCTAAAAATTGCTTTTGTGTACAACTTAGAAGCAATTCTCTCTAGATGTCGGTGTTGCGTTTAAAGGACAACTTCATAAAAAGAAGATGAAAAATCAGCCTCAATATCTCGGAATCTCATGTAATTCAACCAACGGAAAAGTTGTTGTAAAACATCTCTCAAATTAGTAGGAACCGAGACATATTTTCAAAATTCAGAATGCAAACCTTTTGCATCTAGAAGATTTCCCAATACCCGCAAAAAATTTACCTCGAATACGAGCAGTGTAACACATGATAGTCGGATATGGCAAGTGTACCAAATCGTTTACCAAGTAATAAAGTGATAAGTAGAATATCATATCCACGGATTGTCGTTTCGTCCAAACAATTTGCGTTACTTATTTTTGTAATTTGACGGTATAAAAGATAGGTTGCAATTTTTATCTATTTGTAACAGAGCAATTTTACCTATTTTTGGAAGCTGTAAATTAAGCAGCGGTTAGGATTCTTCGAATCCCCCTGTCTATATTGTTGGATATATTAAATAACAATAATGTCGCCTTTATTTATCTTCGGTAGACTATACAAGTGATGAGGCTGATGGGACGTTACTAACCTACTTTGGTCTATCTCTCCGATGGCTAACTGCACCTGCTGATCGCACAGTGATCCATACGTGTGGGGTCTTGCTAATTCAAAGGTAATTGAAACATAAAATTAGATTGGCTTTTTTGTGTTTCCCAAGGCAATGAAGGCCAGGGTCCCTTAGGTCTACCCAGCTATGAATCTTAGGACACTTATAGCACATTCTCTCTACGCTTTCTTAGTAGTTCAACAAATGGGCATACCTAATCTACGTCTACCTTACTAAGGGTTTCAAGAGAATGGTTCTATTAGTCTACGACTTATTTCCTTCAGTTAGACACTTGTTCCCTTATTACTAACCAGTTAATCCCTAGGTTCGGTAGGGCACCACCCAGTCTTAATAGTTTCACCTACTAAGTACCTACAACTAGGGTCAACAATCTTTTCAGTATCTTTGGCCAGTTAATAGTCACTTACTTCATAGATAGATAATTATCAGTAAAAGGATATAAATATCAAGATATAAGCATCTAGTTAGTGACAACAGTATTAGGCCCTGTCACAATCTAAGTACCTAATCTATGGTTGCATCTATCACAGAAATAAATTATTTCCTAATAAAACGTAATAGCGAACGAAAAATAAATAAATTATAAACGACATTAAATTAAATAAATATCCAACAAAAATAAACAGGGGTTCATCTTAGAACTCTAACCTAAAAAGATTTAGTTAAACATGGTAACTAAAAACAAATTACTAAAGATAAAAACATACCATAGAAAGCTGCCTTCCTCTTGAACTACCACAGTTCTGAACGAGAATTTCTGAATGAGGAAGACTGGTATTTATAGTGAGAGTTTTTACCTAGGTTTGGGCTAAAAGTGTGGGCTTTACCCAAAATAAAAGCAGGAAAAGACGCTTATGCCCCGCATTTTCAGATGCACGGGGAACATTTTTAGTGTGCCTAGCGCATGAGTGAGGGCAAAGCCATGCCCTAGGCGCATGACTCATGTGCTATGCGCATGACATCTCTTCCTGGACCCAAATTCTCCGATTTTCCGTCGTTTTAGGTCTTCATCTTCAAATAACTTGCCTCGGAACTTGGGAACAAAATTCCTCTCATTTGTAAGTCTCTTGAGGCCTCTTCAATCTTCATTATTTGTTTATTTGAATCTTCACAATTCTTCAAATGTTCGTGATTTACCGATTTGCATGATTTCTTCGTGAATTACTTAAAAAACCCCCCTAAAATTGCTATGTTTCGGGAAAACTAGAATTACATACTCAAATATAGAAAACATTACAAAAGTCTCGAAATCATAGGCAATTGTTCTAATACTCCTCCTTTTTGCTGCTAAATCCTATTGAAAATATCTGAAAAACATGCTAAGAATAACATAAATAATACAAATCATACAAAGGATTTAGATGCTACTTCTTCTATGAGTTCAAACATGCATAAGTAATTTTTCAAAACATCGAAGCGGAATAATATCATAATATCTCATCAACAACTAAATAAAATCTCCAAGTAGCCATGTCACATAACTCACAATACATCACCAAAATAAATCTGACATCTTAAAATAATGAGTGATAAAATCTCATCAAGTCATAAAACATCAACAACAGACATACACTCTAATCAGAGCGCGACACTAAGACTCCAAAGCAAAGAAACGAGGTAGCTCCAAAGTTAGCCTCCAACATACTCACAAGCAAAGTAAAGAAACTAATCCTGCACGCCGTCTACCCATCCATACGAATTAGTTAGGCGATCAACCAAACAACCACTGGGGTTAGATAACATTCAACAATCAAAATATAATCAAATGAAACTAAAATGACATAACTAATTTCAAATGATTAAACTACGATTAGTTAAATCATTCACAACAACTCAACATCATTAATAATCGTCAAGCATACAAGTATAACAATATAACAAGTCCACTTTCACATCTTCACATATTCACCAAATTTCACCAAGTATAAAAATCATCAAGTTTCGCCAATGCACATATACACCAAGCACAATCACAAGTATGACACTTATCAATTTTATGCAATGCGCTCTAGACACGACTCTATATGCATGTGGTACCGGTCATCGCCTATGGTTATAACTGTATCATATACATAGCCTCTTGATACGAAACCGTATCACAATCATCGCCTCTTGAATACAAAGTATTCTAGTCATCGCCTCTGGACACTTATGAATGCATGAACATATGACTCAATAATGCATACGTTCATTCAACCAATCATCACCATTAACATCAACATTTTTCATACATGCGTTCATCACCAATATCATCACCATTTTGCTTGTAAGAATTCGTCAAAACATCATCATCATAATCATGATCATCATCATAATCATCATAATAATCATCATCAAAACATCAACATAAATCACCATCAACAACTACCACCTTAAAGAAACAATACCATTTCAAATTTACATTTTTGCATAAACGAAGGACAAGCAACACCATCATGACATCCATCATATTAAACACCTAATCATCATTGATTCATCATCATTCCATCATATAAGCATGAATATAAACCAATTACAAGATTTGAAACCATAAATCCCAATTTCAGTAAAATTTGTCTCTCTTTCACAAGATCGCCTAACTTCCATTTTTATCCATAAAATAAAGTTCCATGTTCTTACATGTCATCAAAAACATCCCTACATATCATCTAACATCTAGGGTAATCATTCAAAGCATTTTGGTTTCACAAAGTTCGTTTAATTTCGCAAAAACTCAAGGTTCGTCTCATTTTTAACTTGTTTAAAAACTAAATTCAATCCTTATGATCATCAATGTTTAGACACCCCTAGAAGTCCAATTATACATCAATACCTTAGGTTTAGGTGTTTGGGATCCATTGGCATACTTAATAGTACACGAAAACACAAGAAAACAGCTTTTCCGGGCACTGCAGGACTGGCACGGTCGTGTCATCAGCAGACACGATCGTGTGACCTAATCAGAAGGTTCAGACATGGTCGTGTAACCTAGACACATGGCCGTGTCACCTATGCAAGCCAACAAAATTCGCTTTTATGTTTTCGCGCGTAAAATCTCGTTTTCAAATCCGATTTCGATTCCTTTTTTCACCAACGCATCCCTAACACTTGGACCATTCAAACTACACTTTAAAACTTGATATTTCAACTTAAAACAACTTATTCAAACTCTCCCCAAAATGACTTATTTTCAAAAGTGCTTAAAAATGACTTTTACTCAAAAACCTGATTCTTATCCAGAACGATTTCTCACCAAAACAAAGTTATTAAAAACAGAAATTCCATCACCCTAATTCATTCTAACTATTTCACCAATTCATTGAAAATCACTAAAATCAAACTTCTTCATTTTCAACCCATATTCACAAAAACTCATAAAACAACAACTTAATCACAACAACACAATTTGCAACACCAAAAGTATGAATTAGCATCAACACACAATTCAACAACATTCTAACTATAAATTCTTGAGTTCATCAACAATCAACAACCACAACATCACTTTTCATCATTTTGATGAGTCAATAATTAGTTATTTTTATATAATATTTAGTTTCGTTTGATTTAGATTTAAGTTGATTTTATTTTAATATTATTTCCTTTTTGAACTATTTTACTTCAATTGCATATTGTCATACCCCAAATTTTGACCACTTTGCTCTGCTTTTACCCATTTTTGTCTATATTTCAAAACGGCTTAATTTCTTTTTTTTATTCGCTTTAACCAGTTAAAATTTCTTCAGTCGTTGTTTAGTAATTTAAAGTCTTTTATCTTGCAAGTAAAATTTTGTTCGCGCTTTATCTAGTTGAAATCGCTTTATTTGTTTTTTAGACATTTTAAATTTTTACGCGTGCTTTTAAAGTCTTTTATTCATTTCTTTGATAAATAGACCTTTTTAGGTAAATTCCTTTTGTCCGTATGATTAAACTGTTTAAAAAGTTTTGTTCGTGTTTTAAAACCACCGCGAGTTTTAGTCGTCTCAGTCGAAGTTTCGACAGCTTTAAATTTTATTACATTTTTTTATCACTTTTATATTATTTTACAATTCTATTTTATTTTATTTCATTTTAACCATTTATTCTTTTTGCTTTTAATGTCATTTTTATTTTGTTTTATTAATAACTTGTTTTGTCTTAAGTCCATGTGTCCTTTGTTAATTGGTCCAAAAAGCATCTAATTCTTTCCTTTGTCTCCAAGTTTCTTCAAGGGTAACTTGGTCTTTAGTCCATTCATCTTTCATAACCTAGTTTTTTTTACTATAAGTAGTGTTGCCAATCATTGGCAAAAGGGGGGCTGCACAGAAATCACTATTCATTGACACTGACAACAGCTGCAGCAGAGTCTAAAAACCCACACAAACACCATCCAAATCGGCAGTCATCGAAAAAATGAATCAAATTACAAAATTCTCATGAACTCAGTATAAACATTCCATGAGTAATTCCCAGAAAATGCATATCACATAAACTCACATAACCAATTCAACCAAAAACCACAAATCAAACACAACATCGTTTCAAGGTTCATCATTCCAAATCCATTTTCATAACAATCCAACACAAACACTATAAACCTCAACCAACAACTCCTTTTCGGATCTATACCTCCAACAACACAAATTCGCTTCTGTTTCGGATCTGAACCAAAAAGGGAGAAAGAACCGCATCTCAAGCAAATCAGCGTGGCTTTTCACCACCAGTCGGAACCGAATCGGAACCAAGTCGGAGCTGAAGTTTCGAGTTAGAGGAGAAAGAGTAGACCGAATCAAAGTTAAAGAAGCCGATCTGTAACGATCTAAAAGGAGGACGTGAGCAAACCGGATCGAACTGAAGCGGGGTTACGTGGAGAGGAACGAAGCAGAATTTGTTTCAAGGAAGAAGACACGTTTGAAGTCTGTGAGTTGTTTTTATGCTTTGTCATGATTTCCTTTTGAAACTTATATGCTAGATCCAGGACATGTTATGGCTTTTCTTTGAAAACTAAGTGCAGATTTGAATAGAGGAGGTGAAATAGAGTGGTTTGGTATAAAAAGTTTTCAAAAAGAGAGTAAAAAATTACTCCGGCACGGCGGTGCTCCGGCAAACCACCGCGCCGGAGGTACTCCGGCCACTTCATGTTCATCTTCTCCGATAGTGATAGTTATAGAGAGAAGAGAGTCTGAAACTGTTTTGTAGGGAGAGTTTTGAATCGTGAAAATGTTTTTACAAGAAGGAGCAACCCTTTTATACTTGCATCTAACCCATGGCTTTAACCCGCTCCAGTTTTTTTTGACCCATACCCATGCCCATTTTCAAGACTGGTTCAGGCTTAACCCATAGGCCCACTCTCTCTACATCTACAAGGTTCATTTTCTGCTTTTTGTTGCTAATACTACTTGCTGAACATACCTTCAGTGTGCTACTGCATTCCCTTTGTTTCTTTGAAAACCGTTTTCCTTACATATTAATTTTGTTCATACTTTCATGCATTTCTATTCAAGTTATTTTCCATATCATGCTTTATTTTGCTACATAGTTTGCTTAATTTCATGCATTTTAATTCAAAATATCGTTTATGTCATGCATCATTTTATTTTATTATATAATTTGTCATCACATTGCATTTGCAAATCAAATAATTTTTAATTTTTTTTTCGTCATGTAGTTGCCTTTATTACATGGCTATCTAATTCTTAGTAGTTTGTTTTCCATGCATTTCAACTTAAATATTCTTCCCATGCATTCGGCTTGTTTACTTCTTGATATTTGTTTTCATGCATTTTAGTTCGATTTTTTTTTTCTTCTTTATCATGCATATTCTAAGTTCTGGCCATTTATTTTTAATCATAAACTTTAGTGTGTATGATAGGCTTTGATGTAATTTATTTTGCACATTTTTATTTCTTGCCTTAGAAATCATCTAGGAAGGGTATGTAATAGCGTAGTAATTGCACACACCGACACAAGCACCGACACTACACCATTTTATTTGTTGCTCTACTCTCGCTTTATTTTTTCGCGTCGTTACGCTAGCTTTCCGTTAGCTTAGAAAAATCTTTTTATCTCAAAGATCTAATAAGCAAAAGTCAAATTATTTTCTTAATAAACCTTGGATCCA
This sequence comes from Medicago sativa, assembly GCF_051527215.1. NCBI lineage: Eukaryota > Viridiplantae > Streptophyta > Magnoliopsida > Fabales > Fabaceae > Medicago > Medicago sativa. The sequence continues at coordinate 28,474,593 of NC_140755.1, read as the reverse complement.
AATCCAAGAGATTTTTCCTTTATTTTCTTAATCAAATTCCTAAATGAATCTTAATTAAACTTAAACTAAATTTCATAAATAAAATGAAACAACCTCACTTCTATTTTATTCTTCTATACCTTGAGGTCTCGCAACCCTTCTTAAAACCATTTTCAAAATAATTAAAATCAACCTAACCCACAAAAAAATATTTTTTAAGAGAGAACTACGGCGGTTTTGATCCCTTTTAAGGGTACGTAGGCAGAGGCTTTATTCCTTTCAAATCGATCAAATGAAAATAACAAAAACTCCCACTTCTTCTCCCTCCATTCTTTCACTTCAACTTTAAACAACAAACTTTCAAATAAAAATAAAGTTAGAAAGAGGTTCTCACGGAGTACCGTGAACGACTCGGGTGCCTAACACCTTCCCGAATCGTAACCGACCCCCGGATCCAAAAAAAGGGTTTTTCAATCTCATTTTTCCCTTCCCAAGAATAAAATCGAGCAAGTCCGGTAGATTGAAGGTTCAAGTCCAATCAATGGATTGACACCCGAAAATCTTGGTCTACAAAATGGCGACTTCACTGGGGATCCTATGCGGGTTAAGCCCACCTTTCTTCCTTTATTTTTGCTTTACTATTTTGTAAATATTTTTACTTTGTTACGTGAGGGGTGAGAAAAATAAAAGTCCTACTCCCGGACTTGAGTGAAACATAAGATAGGACGGAGTACGATCATAGTGCCATACCAGGAGCGGTCCTGCCTATGTGTGCATGTGATATAACTCCACTCAACGTGGGTTCAAGAGTAAATATACGTCACCATGAGCAGTCGTGATTGGCGATATTATTTTTGAAACCCATCAAGCGTTGAGAACCTTTAGATTACCTTTAACCCATCTTGGCCTTTCTAGGACGTAATGCGGTGGCTAAACCAAGAGCGGTCTTGACTTTAGTCGTCACGCGATACTACACTCAAACTAGACTTCCTTACGAATACTGTTGGTCTATGAGCAGTCCTACGCACCGATAAGTTCATGAGGGTAGTTTTAATTTGGGAACTTGGTAGAACCCTTGTTACGAGTGAAATTCAAACCATAGTCCTTACCAAATGGCATTACCTTAAACTCCAACATTATGAATCTAGCCCCCATGTATTCTATGTATTCTAGCATTACCATACATACATGCATTCATCCATAATTTTTTTTTTTCATCCATTAAAAATGTTGAAGGATTTAGTTAAGTTTTTTGTAAACATCAAAGGAATGGACCTTGTAAGAATGAACACCAAGCAATACAATTTGAAAAAAAAATCTTAACTAAGCTTTTGCTTTTATTGAAGAACTTTGTCCTTGGTTTCGTTCTTACCTTTTGAAAAAGGAACCGATTGTGATATCTTTACAATTTTCAAATGAAACCATGTTCATCTACAATGTTTACAAATTAGCTTCGATAAGTCCTTCAAAAAAATTCACATTTTTGCATAAAACATATCATGCATCATTTAGCATTCATAGTTTCTAGCATGTGTCTCATACTTTGGTTCTTTCTACAAAAGGCCAATCCATCAGTCTACCCGCATCTACAACACTCGAGCAAATCAGAATGGATCATCTTGAACAAGAGAACTACAAGCTTCGTGAAGAGGTGACAACCCTCCGGGCCGAGAATGAGATTTTGAGGAACTTAGTGTCTTTGATGACGGTTGCGCAGAGTCAGCCACTATCTCTTCTAGTTGGCAGCACTCAAGCTCAGACGGTTGCTTCCACTACCCCAATTTCAACAGTGTTTGCTAGTACTCCTCAACATGCTATGCTGGAAGGTTATCTCTGGAGTACACCTTTAAGTTCTAGTGAAGTATTCCATCCTGGTGTCTCTAAGGTTCAAGCTCCTTTTGTGCAACAGACAACGTCTATCCCTCAATCAGGCCCTTTGATCCCTCAAGCCACTATGACTTGCTCATCACCGTTGATTCATACTACTCAGCAGGGCCCTGGGCCAATCTATCACTCAGAAAATGTGGTTGCATACGACCGGATAGCTGAACTGGAAGAAAAGTTTGACAGAACACAATTGGAATTGAAAGCTCTTCGTGGGAAAGAACTGTTTGGGAAAAATGCTTATGATCTTTGCTTGGTTCCCAATGTCGTGATACCACCCAAATTCAAGGTCCCTGATTTTGAGAAATACAAAGGGAACATTTACCCTGAGCGTCATTTGGTAATGTACGTGAGAAAGATGTCTGCTCAAGTAGGCAATGATGAGCTCCTTATCCACTGTTTCCAAGATAGTTTGACTGGTGCCGCACTGATATGGTATATGAGTCTGAGCAAGGATGATATCAAAACTTTCAGTGATTTGTGTGAGGCTTTCGTTCAGCGGTATAACTACAACTTGCACTTGGCCCCAAACAGAAAGGAACTACAGGCCATGACTCAGAATGATAATGAATCCTTCAAAGCTTATGCCCAACGTTGGAGAGATTTCGCTGAACAAGTTCGTCCACGTCTAGTAGAGAAAGAATTGACCGAGATTTTCCTGGAAACACTGTATCCGTTCTATTTTGAGCATATGCTTGCAAGTGCATCTGGCGATTTCGTGGGTATGATGACCGCGGGCATGCGTATTGAAGATTGGGTTCGAAAAGGACATTTGATCAAAGAAGTTGTTCCCACTAATGGTTCAGAAGAGGAAGACCAGGAAATGAGTGTGGCAGAAAGTCAGCCTCAACAACAGTATCTGGCTTATCATCCTGTGGCCGCTGTTATGCCTGTCACAAATGCTCTGCAAAGTTCGGGTTATCAACCCCAATTTCAGCAATATCAACAACAACCCCGTCAACAGACTCAGAAAGCACCACAGTATGATCCGATTCCTATGAAGTATGAAAGGTTGCTTCCCTATTTGCTTGAGAGGAATCTTGTCCAGACCAGGCCACCTCCTCCAACACCGAAGAAATTGCCAAAGCGGTGGAGACCTGACCTCTTTTGTACTTTCCATCAAGGGGCACAAGGTCATGATGTTGAGCACTGTTTCTCTTTGAAAATGGAAGTCCAGAAGCTGGTCAAAGATGATCTCATACCTTTTGAAGAGTTTGGAATTTGAATATGCAAGTTAATCTGCTATCGGATCTTGGAGCCTGATGTTGATACATGGAATGTTTAGCTGCAATTGGGTCGTTGCTGATGTTTATTTCTACTACTCATTTGTTCAATTAATATGTTTGTTTGTTGCTTTATGTTTTTCAAAAAAAAATCCTTTTGTCCCACCCGAGACGGAAGTGAACTTGTTTAGGGCTTTTTGCTTTATGTATTGTCATCATTAATTAAAAGGTCGTTTTGATCCCGACTTTGTTTTTATTTTGTGCTTTTTCTGGAAAAATGGTAATACAAAAAAACCAAAAAAATTCTTTTTCTTTAAATCATTTCCACATGTATGCATAATCAAAATGTTTATATCAATAATCAAATCATGCATTAATAAACCCGTTGAACACTTGAACCATGTGCTCTCTCTCGACTTTGAGTTCCTAGTATCTGAGGTTGAAGAGGAGGATGATGAAGAAGTTTTCAATGAGATTTCTCGCCTACTGGGGCATCTTGGCCATCGAAACTGCAAATATCGAGAAAGATTGTCCTGAAGAGGACTTTCATACACAAAGACTGGCACGAGATGCTTCCATCTGCCTTGCAGGGATATTGTACTTCAAGTGCACAGTTTAACAGGGGCAACCCCCCCACCATCCCTCAATATATAAAGGCAGTACTCTACAGGGAGGTCAAAGTCCTGTCGACAGAGGTTCCAATGAAAGCTAAGCTTGGTTGAATTCAAAAGTGTTATTGTCGTGTGCCACCGACAGTTATATCATGTATTTGACAAAGAAGGCTCGTCCCCGTGAAAGTCAAGAAAGTGGCTTTGTGCTAAAAAATGTGTTACCTGATTCCAGGGGCAATGTATGCCTAATTACCAAGGATAGTGATGAATTTGTGTGCCTTATGAATGCCAGTGCAGTCAAGAAATACTTTGTTAAAATGAAAAGCTCGATAAGTCGCAAACTGGAAAAAGCGGCTTAGGCAAAAAAGAGAGTCTCGATGGATTGAAAACCTGAAAGGGCGGTCCATGCAAAAATTAGAGACATGAAAAAAAAAAGAAATCAAAAATCAGCTCGATAAGTCGCAAACATTAAAAAAGCGGCTTAGGCAAAAAAGAGCGTCTCGATGGACTGAAAACCCGAAAGGGCGGTCCATGCAAAAGTTAGAGACATGTAAAAAAAAGTGATAAAAAAAAATGTGTTTATCCTGATAGGTTGACACCCGCAAGGGTGACCTACACAAAAGTTAAGGATTATGACAAAGTAACTGCATCTGGTCGGACATGACTCACTTGGGGCAATTCAGCCGTCAAAATGCGTCCGATTTATGGCAAGGTAACTGCATCAATTCAGATATGATTCATCTGGGGCATTTTCAACTGTCAAAAGACCTTCGACATGAAGCATCTGCAAATCAAAGACTCGGAACAGTGGAATTCAAAGTTGTTAGAGAGCATAGCGGTTATCGTGTTCAATGTACCTTTTCCAATATAATTACCATTTTCCAAACTTTTTAAAATCTTTGGAACCACGCCTTTGGCAGGTCACCACTCCTTTACATCTAATTTGAGCCTGTGCCCATTTATTTGAAATTCTCATTTATTCTGTTTGCATAATTTTCTTCTATTTTTGATGTGAATACTTACAGCAAAAAAAAAAAAAAAATCTTTTTTAATGTCCTTTGAAAAGCATAAACAACAGGTACATATTCTTTGAACTTATGAGTAAGAGAAGCATACATCAACATTCGTCCCAAGGACAGTTAAACTCTGCAAGATAGTTATGAACAAGTGCTGTGCGATGACCTCTGTCAAGAAAAAAAAGAGAAAAAAGAATACAAAAAAAAAAAGAGCTCGCTAAATCGAAAACCCGAAAGGGCGGCTTAAGCCAAAAATGAGCGTCCCGGTGGACTGAAAACCCGAAAAGGGCGGTCCAGGCAAAAATTAGGGGCATAAAAAAATATATATATACTCCCGGTGGATTGAAAACTTGAAAGGGCGATCCAGGCAAAAGTTAGGGATTTTCAAAAAAAAAAAGAGAAAAGCAATACAAAAAATGAAAAAGAAAATAAAGACAGGGGCATCACAGTTCAAGTGGGCCAAATGGAAAGAATGCACTTCGTGCTGGTTTACAAGTGGCGACTTCTGCCAAAATGATTGATTGATGTATTTTATCCCTTAGAGATGGCGACTTCTGCCAAATTGTTGATTGATGAGCTATTTCCCCAAGTGGATCGATTATTGGGCATTCTCCTTTTAGCGGTTTGATTAATGGGTTGTGTCTCCCTTAAATGTTTTGATTATCGGGCTCTTTATCCCATCAGCTGGTTTGAACGTGGGCTTTATCCCCATCAGTGGTTTGTTTGAGGGGCTTTACCCCAACAATGTCTTGATTCATCTCCAGTAATGTTATCCCAAAGAAGATTGCCGAGTGTTTGTACTGTGGTGTCAGCCCATCTCTCATCTTACCTATCCTGTTTTCTTTCATCAAGTCCACCTGTCATATACAGTCATACATTCATACATTCATGTACTCATACATTCATTCATACACATATTCATGCATATAAACATCCAAGCACACATAACTTGCATACAAATATCATTCATACATGATTGCATTGACCACCTTGTGTCTTATTTCAATTGTATTTCAAAAGTGTCATCCCCAGTTGTGTCTGATCCAGAGAGGTCACCAATCAAACTTTTTTTTTTCAAGTGTCGGTTTCTACAAATGACCATTCTGTAAATACATTTCAATTTCCCCAGCATCTGTCCAATTTTATTTGGTTTATCTTCATACAACTATCTTACAGATAGTAGACAACTATTCATTTGTCTTCATACAACTATCTTACAGATAGTAGACATTGTTTCTCTCATTTGTCTTCATACAGCTATCTTACAGATAGTAGACACTGTTTCTCTCATTTGTCTTCATACAGCTATCTTACAGATAGTAGACAGCCATTCATTTGTCTTCATACATCTATCTTACAGATAGTAGACATTGTATCATTCATTTGTCTTCATACAACTATCTTACAGATAGTAGACAACTTTTCTCTCATTTGTCTTCATACAGCTATCTTACAGATAGTAGGAAACATCTCTTTCATTCGTCTTCATACAACTATCTTACAGGTAGTAGGCGATGTCTCTTTCATAATTCTTACCTTCATACAGCTATCATTGTGCGATAGTAGGTATTATCTGTCTTTTTGACTTCATGCTGCTATCAGTGCGATAGTAGACAACCCTTTGTTCCCCAGTGAACCTGTTCTACCCCCAGAAGAGTCGGAATCCCTTCCTTCTGTTCGTCTTTGCCCAGTAAAGGTAATAAACATGTGTTTATCTTTTTTGTGATGTCGTCTTTATCACGGGCTGTTGGTATTAGACAAGCTTTATTTTCCGTGTCAAGCTTTATTTTCCGTCTCAAGCTTTATCTTCCGTCTGAGCTTTATCTTCCGTTCAAGCTTTATCTTCTGCATTTTCGTCCTTACCACGACAGTTGGTAACAGACAAGCTTTATCCTCCGCATGTTGTCTTTACCACGGAAGTCGGTAATAGACAAGCTTTATCTCCCCAGTGATACTTATCAGTTTGTTCCCCAGTCAGTTTATTTTTGTCGTCTTTGCATTCATGCTTGCATCGTTTGCATTCATATCATTATATTCATTGCATTCTCAGCTTTTCAACTGGTCAAAATTCGGTGTACTTAGTATTTAAGTCTCTTCGACCCATCGATTTAAAAGTCTTCTTTCAAATCTTCGTGACGAAGAAACTTAAATAGGGGCATCTGTCATACCCCAAATTTTGACCACTTTGCTCTGTTTTTACCCATTTTTGTCTATATTTCAAAACGGCTTAATTTCTTTTTTTTATTCGCTTTAACCAGTTAAAATTTCTTCAGTCGTTGTTTAGTAATTTAAAGTCTTTTATCTTGCAAGTAAAATTTTGTTCGCGCTTTATCTAGTTGAAATCGCTTTATTTGTTTTTTAGACATTTTAAATTTTTACGCGTGCTTTTAAAGTCTTTTATTCATTTCTTTGATAAATAGACCTTTTTAGGTAAATTCCTTTTGTCCGTATGATTAAACTGTTTAAAAAGTTTTGTTCTTGTTTTAAAACCACCGCGAGTTTTAGTCGTCTCAGTCGAAGTTTCGACAGCTTTAAATTTTATTACATTTTTTTATCACTTTTATATTATTTTACAATTCTATTTTATTTTATTTCATTTTAACCATTTATTCTTTTTGCTTTTAATGTCATTTTTATTTTGTTTTATTAATAACTTGTTTTGTCTTAAGTCCATGTGTCCTTTGTTAATTGGTCCAAAAAGCATCTAATTCTTTCCTTTGTCTCCAAGTTTCTTCAAGGGTAACTTGGTCTTTAGTCCATTCATCTTTCATAACCTAGTTTTTTTTACTATAAGTAGTGTTGCCAATCATTGGCAAAAGGGGGGCTGCACAGAAATCACTATTCACTGACACTGACAGCAGCTGCAGCAGAGTCTAAAAACCCACACAAACACCATCCAAATCGGCAGTCATCGAAAAAATGAATCAAATTACAAAATTCTCATGAACTCAGTATAAACATTCCATGAGTAATTCCTAGAAAATGCATATCACATAAACTCACATAACCAATTCAACCAAAAACCGCAAATCAAACACAACATCGTTTCAAGGTTCATCATTCCAAATCCATTTTCATAACAATCCAACACAAACACTATAAACCTCAACCAACAACTCCTTTTCGGATCTATACCTCCAACAACACAAATTCGCTTCTGTTTCGGTTCTGAACCAAAAAGGGAGAAAGAACCGCATCTCAAGCAAATCAGCGTGGCTTTTCACCACCAGTCGGAACCGAATCGGAACCAAGTCGGAGCTGAAGTTTCGAGTTAGAGGAGAAAGAGTAGACCGAATCAAAGTTAAAGAAGCCGATCTGTAACGATCTAAAAGGAGGACGTGAGCAAACCGGATCGAACTGAAGCGGGGTTACGTGGAGAGGAACGAAGCAGAATTTGTTTCAAGGAAGAAGACACGTTTGAAGTCTGTGAGTTGTTTTTATGCTTTGTCATGATTTCCTTTTGAAACTTATATGCTAGATCCAGGACATGTTATGGCTTTTCTTTGAAAACTAAGTGCAGATTTGAATAGAGGAGGTGAAATAGAGTGGTTTGGTATAAAAAGTTTTCAAAAAGAGAGTAAAAAATTACTCCGGCACGGCGGTGCTCCGGCAAACCACCGCGCCGGAGGTACTCCGGCCACTTCATGTTCATCTTCTCCGATAGTGATAGTTATAGAGAGAAGAGAGTCTGAAACTGTTTTGTAGGGAGAGTTTTGAATCGTGAAAATGTTTTTACAAGAAGGAGCAACCCTTTTATACTTGCATCTAACCCATGGCTTTAACCCGCTCCAGTTTTTTTTGACCCATACCCATGCCCATTTTTCAAGACTGGTTCAGGCTTAACCCATAGGCCCACTCTCTCTACATCTACAAGGTTCATTTTCTGCTTTTTGTTGCTAATACTACTTGCTGAACATACCTTCAGTGTGCTACTGCATTCCCTTTGTTTCTTTGAAAACCGTTTTCCTTACATATTAATTTTGTTCATACTTTCATGCATTTCTATTCAAGTTATTTTCCATATCATGCTTTATTTTGCTACATAGTTTGCTTAATTTCATGCATTTTAATTCAAAATATCGTTTATGTCATGCATCATTTTATTTTATTATATAATTTGTCATCACATTGCATTTGCAAATCAAATAATTTTTAATTTTTTTTTCGTCATGCAGTTGCCTTTATTACATGGCTATCTAATTCTTAGTAGTTTGTTTTCCATGCATTTCAACTTAAATATTCTTCCCATGCATTCGGCTTGTTTACTTCTTGATATTTGTTTTCATGCATTTTAGTTCGATTTTTTTTTTCTTCTTTATCATGCATATTCTAAGTTCTGGCCATTTATTTTTAATCATAAACTTTAGTGTGTATGATAGGCTTTGATGTAATTTATTTTGCACATTTTTATTTCTTGCCTTAGAAATCATCTAGGAAGGGTATGTAATAGCGTAGTAATTGCACACACCGACACAAGCACCGACACTACACCATTTTATTTGTTGCTCTACTCTCGCTTTATTTTTTCGCGTCGTTACGCTAGCTTTCCGTTAGCTTAGAAAAATCTTTTTATCTCAAAGATCTAATAAGCAAAAGTCAAATTATTTTCTTAATAAACCTTGGATCCAAATCCAAGAGATTTTTCCTTTATTTTCTTAATCAAATTCCTAAATGAATCTTAATTAAACTTAAACTAAATTTCATAAATAAAATGAAACAACCTCACTTCTATTTTATTCTTCTATACCTTGAGGTCTCGCAACCCTTCTTAAAACCATTTTCAAAATAATTAAAATCAACCTAACCCACAAAAAAATATTTTTTAAGAGAGAACTACGGCGGTTTTGATCCCTTTTAAGGGTACGTAGGCAGAGGCTTTATTCCTTTCAAATCGATCAAATGAAAATAACAAAAACTCCCACTTCTTCTCCCTCCATTCTTTCACTTCAACTTTAAACAACAAACTTTCAAATAAAAATAAAGTTAGAAAGAGGTTCTCACGGAGTACCGTGAACGACGCGGGTGCCTAACACCTTCCCGAATCGTAACCGACCCCCGGATCCAAAAAATGGGTTTTTCAATCTCATTTTTCCCTTCCCAAGAATAAAATCGAGCAAGTCCGGTAGATTGAAGGTTCAAGTCCAATCAATGGATTGACACCCGAAAATCTTGGTCTACACATATTATTATATTTCAGGAATGAATATTTGATGGATTGAGTCTTGGAGCAAAAGAAAGGAGTCTTGAGCTGATTCGGAGCAAAAATACGAAGATTTGGAGACAAAAATAGGTCTCCCCCAAGTGTGAAGCTTGGCACAACCCGTGCTAACAGTTGGCACGGCCGTGCCACCTCCCAGGACAACCTTTTGCTGCTTTTGCTTAGATTTTAAGCTACTCTATTTTAGTTTGACCAAAAAGCCCGCAGTTTCTTGTGGAACATTCTAGTGATGTAATTGCTTAGATTTTAAGTCGAATGTAAACTATATTTTGTTCTTGGAATTCAATAAGTGACAATTGACTTTCTTAATGAAAGTTATGCCTTTATTTCTTTACTTTCTTGTTATTTACTTTATGCTTTTCTTCTTCTCCATGTCTACGATGAACAAGAGTGAGTAGACTTCTCTTGTCATGGGATTGTTGGATAAGTCTAATGACATAATCCTAATCAAACCAAGCTTTAACCTTAATCTTATGTAACCCTAAATTCTAATCTAAATTCACCGTTTTAACATGAATTAACCATTATCAAACTGTGGAAATGAAAGTGGAGGGTTTGATAATTGTTAATCCATCATCTCAAATATCAATTCATAAGGTGAACGTGGAGATTTGATATTGGACAAGTGAATTTAGACAAGAATTGCAAAGGCATCGAAATAGTCTTTGCAATTCTTGAGACATTGGTAGTTTTAATCCTTATAAGCTTCTTCTAGTAATCAAATCAGCGAAATAGGTTTGATTACTATAAGAGAACTCTCACTGGACTTGGTCGGAAAGGTGAGGGGCTAAAGGGAAACCGGTCTTTAGAAATTAGGTCTAACGTAAAGTTATAAGTTAAGGTTTTGGTTTGTGAAGGACTTGTCATTACGATGAACGAATAATCCCAAGGCTCTTTTTATTATTATATTTTCTTTCAACCAATTGAAAACCTCAACTTTGCAACTTAATTCTCTTCTAATCATCTTCTAAAAAGTTAGTTAAATTGAACAACTCCCTGTCGTAACGATACTCTCTTTTATTACTACATCGGTAAACCGTGCACTTGCGGTTTATCCCATCACATTTTAAGCTAAAAGTTCAACATAATCATTTTAACACATAATCACCATGATGTTTAAGCACAATCAACAAGTTTATGACCAATAACACATACCAAAATTTATCACATAAACATGAGCACGAAAATAAACTTGTAAAATCAACAAAATCATAATTCACAGATAATCACTTATGACTCATAATAGAAAAATGAAATTATATCTTAATTGGTGAAAGAAATCTACCCCCCTGACCTCTTGGTCTTAAATCCACTAGCTTAAGCTTCAATCTCCCCCTAGCTCTTCAAACCCCAAACTTTCTCTAGCTTCCTCTTCTATACTCTTCTTCAAGTTTGTGATCTACTTTCTCTCTCTACCTCTTAAGTTTGTGAAATGAAATAATGAATGGTTTAACCTAATTTTCTCATAAGAGTTAAGTATATATGCCACTTTCTAATTGGGTTAGGTTTCTAATTGTCATAACGGGGTCAACATTCTTACTAACTAATTCTCAAAAGTTACTACTTACTTAATCCACTAACACACCGAATAATTACCGTCTCTAAATAATTACCCCAACTCACTAGAAGCTTAGTGATGAAGTAGTTTTGCATCAAACAAGATAAGTATTTGTGTATCGTCTCCACAGGGACTAGTGCGATATCAAGGATAATTCAACATCAAATATCATTCTAAGTATTAAGAGTACTTGTTTGTTTGTTTAAACTAAATTAACTAAAATAATAAAATAGAGATTAATAAGGCGAGAAACTTGTTAGGATTAGGATTCCTTGATCAAGCATAACATAAATAACTTAATGATCATATATGAATTCTAGCATATTAGACAATATTATCACAATCATTTCTACAATATCCTTCGTGTCCAAAGTGATATCATTATCTCTAAGGTATCGTTTAAACATTCGTGTCCAAATCCTTTAAACGATCACAAAGACGATTGGATAACTTAATCGACTGTGTCCAGCCTGACTAAATGTCCAAAAGCATTAAGTTCTTGATTTATTGTGATTATCAGAATTAGTCAAACGTGTCAAGAGTGATAATTTAAGATAGATTGTTATTCTAGTTCTAGATTCAAGAGTTCGTGTCCAAATCATCTTGAATCTCAATGAAATTATTAAGAACGAGAATAAAAACAATATTGAATAATTAAACTAGAATCATATATTAAAATAAAGAAATTACATGTTTAACTATGATCAAGTAACTCTAATCCCAACAGAGGATTTAGCTACTCATTGTCATGGAAGCCTTGCAAGAATGAATGGAAGGAGAGAATTACAACTTTGCGATGTCTCAACAAAGGAAGAAAAACACACCCTCTATTATTCTCACTCTATATGCACAAGCCTATATCTCTTACTAATATGTAACTAAGAGGCAGCCTGCTATCTGCAGAGCTGGTTCTCTATATTTTTCACAAACTCTTTGCCAACTTAAATAGGTGAAATTCTAAGTAAAATAATGTGGCAAAGTTTTCCACTCAATTTCCACTCCAAGAAAACCACTGGTTTTGGCCCAAATCTGTGTACCACAGCTCACATATCACTTCCAATAAACCATTAGTTAGGTCACTTTTGCTCTCCACCATCCAAGTGCTGTCAAGTTACTTTCAATATGTCTGCTGCACTTTACTCACCATTGCGAGTGAATGAACTCGCCATTGCGAGCTTGAGTGCGAGCGGAACATTAGTTTCTGACCTTTAACTCGCCATTGCGAGTGAATGGTCTTTTTCTTGTATTTTCCTTCTTTGTTCCATGTTCTGGTACATTCCTGCACAAAAGGATAAAGTATGATACTTAAAGCGTAACATAGGCAATAATCAATTATTCCTCGGCTTTTCCTTTAATTACTTACAAAACAAGTAACAAATGTGCTTTAAATATTCACTTAAATTACATCTTTCTAGCACTTATCAAACTCTCCCCAACTTAACTCTTTGTTTGTCCTCAACAAAGGAATGAAAACTAAACAAGTTAAGAGGACAAGACATGAAAACAAAAAGGTTTGAAAAGTTTTTCCAGATGAATGATTCAAAGTGAAAGTGCGAGTAAGTCTTAAACTTCAACCAATCTAGAATTCTACCATGAATATGAAATGATTCCTAAACACAAATTTTATGTTACCTAGTTCAAGTTAATAATGCATTTATTTACAAACCACACCTAACACACTTCTATGTAAGTAGATAAATAATTTGAATCAAATGAATGAGGATTTATGAACACACATCCGACAATCAAGCTAACATTCCAATCAAGTTATGTGTCCATCTAAAAATTATTTCAAAATAGTACAAAAACATGGATCAAAAGGTCTTTGAGGGTTATAACTTGGCTTGGCTACAAAAGAAAGGACATTTGATGGTCAAATTGAATTCAAATGGCCAAGCATAAGGGAACATTCTTTCTATTTACTTTAAAAGACAAATTTACATGAATCCCCCTTAATTCTCAACAAATCTTTGGTGTTTGAAACATGACATACCTTGATCTTGACAACTTGTTATATTTTTGGATTTTTCTTTTCTTTTGGTATTTGAAATACCATGTTGTCTTTGATCAAAAATTAAAATTACACCAATTTCTCTTGACAATTGATTTACATCTACCTTTTCTCCCCAACTTGAATACAACATACCCTGATTTGAATGTTCCTCTTTTCTATGGCAAAAGGGACAAATAATCAATGAATGTTTTAGGGTTCAACAATTGAAAAAAATATCAGAGTCCTTAAGTGGTTCAACAATGAACTGAATTTTTAAAACTTTGGAAATTTTCATTAAGCATCGTGCTTTATGATTTTGACAGTTCAAAATAAAGGACTTCCAATTCTTTTGGCTCAAGTGGGTTATCAAATTCTCACTCTTCTTACAAGGTAGGTTTATTTGTGGTCAAGTTTGTTTCTCTCAATTTCAAAAATGTGCCTTGATCCTTTCCATGTTTTTACACAATTTAAAACAAAAATTAGATTTAACATAAAGCGATCGAGTTAAACATTGAATGTCAGTCTCCTTGCATATAGTACAAACATTTGAGGTCTCCTCACTTTTTGGCTAGAACTAAGTGGTTTACAAATAAACATTGTATTAACTTGAACTTAAATAACTTAAAATTTTCACAAAAATATTTATTTCATATTCAAGTAAAACCTAGAAAAACTGAAAATTTTTACCTTGGCTTTGCACTTTATCTCATTTATGTATCATTACCGTTCATCTGAGACTTTTGAAGCTTTTTGTTGGAATTTTTGGAGCTTTGAGCATCATTCTTTGAAAATCAAGTAAGAGTAATTAACTAAAGAAACTTCCATATTTTCAAATTAATTCCAAAATGAAGTACTTTAAATCACAAAGTGCTAAACATAATATTTTAAAACATACTAAAAACAATATAAAAATGAAAATCATAATTCAACAACATAATATAACAAACATTAATATCCCATAATATTTTAAAACAAAGTACTAAAATTAAAAGTTAGAGTCATTATGCCAATTTAAAACTAAAAACAGAAGCAAATATTGTTCAATAATAGCATAAATAAAAGAAAAAAAACTGAGAAAGAGAGAATTGACTGAAAAGCTTTGATATTAATCATTTGGGATGAGCTTTCAAGTCTTTTTCTTCACTTTCAACCTTGCATATCATCATCTGATCCATCTGAAGTAGCACTAGGTACGTTTTCTGGATCGTCTTGCTCATCACTTTCTCCTTCATTTCCATCACCATCATCCTCAACCATGTTATCACCATCATCCTCAGCCATGTTCTCTTCTCCACCTGCATAACCTGCATGAAATTCTGCCCCGCCATAAGGTTTTGGCGTGTCCTCAGGCCAATTCACATACTCTTGAAAAGCTGTAGGTGTCATGAATTATGCCATAATCTCCGGAGGGTATCCAACTTGCTGCTGCATCAGATATTGAGACTGCTGGAAGTACATGTTTTCCCGGTTAATGGCTGACAGCATATTATAATTGTATAAATTATTCTCATGTTGCCATTGAACATAACTAGCAAAATCAAAACCAGCAGCTGGTGGGAATGGAATATGTCCTTCTTGAGGCTCGGATGGAGGTGCTCTAGAGGATGAAGCTTTCTTTCCCTTACCTTTTTCCTCCTTTGTGTCATTCCAAATCCAACGGGTAATAAAAGCATCGTTTATGGGGTTTCAGATGAATTCATGAACAACAGTAGGCATCCTCATTGTGGTGTCTTTGATAAGTCCCATAATAAGACCAGGAAAGGAAAGTCGGGTTTTTGGTTCACCGTGCCCTTGGAGTGCAACCAGCTTTAGCTCCCAAGCAATTGTTCGGGCAATGTCAACCTTTTTGCCTTTGAGAATGTAGTATATCAAAGGACATACATTTACGGTGCAATCGGCTAAATGGCTTTTAGGCTTGACATTGTGTAGGATAAACCTAAGGACAAGCTTGGCTGGTTTTTTCATGAGTCTGTATTGGGATATATTCTCTCTCCCCACATCACTTTTGTCATAGTTTTCTCCCTCTAACATGATGTACTTCTTAATCCTTTCATGGTTTTTATCAAGTAAGAAGTGACCCTTGTTTTGTTTGTCATGAAAGTCATCCATGACACCCTGGTCATCTAAAGGAAATGGGTTTCCTAAGAATGTGTTTATGGCTTCTCGATCAAAACGAATTGTCCGACCTCTAACAAAGGTTTCAAAGGGAAATTCCTCGGTGTGGGGATGTTCTGGAAGGGCATTAGCATAAAATTCCCTGACCAACTCAGCATTGATCTCAGTGATAGGATTTAGAAGTCTATCCCACTCTTGGTTAAGGAAAAGTTGGAGTATATGCCGGTATGGTCCTTCAGGATTAATTTGGACTACTCTCTCAGTCCACATGGTCTGTTTGAGTAACTGGTTATATTTGTCCTGATGGTACCTAGACCTAAACTTATCTCGGTCAAAGGATTGGTTTCTAGATGAAGCTTGGGGTGTGGGTGTTTCTTTCCTAGGGCGTTTACCGGTGTTAGTTGAGTTTTTTGGAGCCATTCCTGCAAAACAACCAGCAAATACCATATACAAAAGGATATAACAGTTAAATAACAGTATGGAGCAATAAAAATCACATGACAGTTTGTTTTACAGGCTCTGGTGTTGGTTCCGTTGTAACTCGCAACGGCGAGCTGTTTCACTCGCAATGGCGAGTTGGTATAAACACTCGCAATTGCGAGCTTATTTACTCGCAATTCCGAGTAACCCAGAACTTGCAAAAACGACCCAATTTCAAAACCTGCATCAATTTCATGGTCTCTAAACCCTAATACAGTGATTACGACCCTTTTGATGACTATAGATGAACTAAATCATGCTCTTAATTTGAAAATCGAATTGTTCCACAAAAACCCAATTAATTTGAAAAAATTTCACAAAGGTTGACAAGGGATGTGGATTAGAACGAAAAACCTTATGAATCTGTGCATGATTTCATTTCATTATAGTCATGTGGGTGTTTTAATTTAAACAGATTGAGAACAACAATAAGAGTCTTCTACCCTAAGGTTTCGCATGTTTTTCAAGAAATTTGCAAAAAATGATTAATCATTCATACCTGTTGATTGCTGTTTGTCCAAGTGTAAAGATGAAGAATGAAATCTGACTTGCTTTGACCTTGGTTGAATTGATTTAGAAATTTCTTTGAATTTTAGGGTTTGAGAGAAAAAGTTTTGGAATTTTTGATGAGAGAGAAACAAAAAAAAAACGAAAATGAAATGATAAATGATGATAATGGGTGGTTAAGAGTATTAATGTGGAAGTTTATGTTTTAAAAAATTCGAAACTGCCAAAAACTGCTCTTACTCGCAATGGCGAGTTACTTCACTCGCAACTGCAAGTTAAATGTTGGTCAACGCAGTCAAGTTCAGTTTACTCGCAATTGCGAGTTCCTTTACTCGCAGTTGCGAGTAATGCAATTTCATGAATTTTTTTCTTGCTTTTCAACTTCTGTTTTGGATATATTGATGGATGCACATGACTCTAATATTATTATGCATTAAAAACAATAAATAAACTTACAAAATTGGGTTGCCTCCCAACAAGCGCTTGGTTTACGTCTTTAGCTTGACGCCTTTTTGGTTAGGGCGGCCAAAATGAAACGGAAAGCACATCATCTTTTGTACTCCTTTTCTTTGGGAGGAATCCCATGAATTTGAGATATAGTTGATGTGGAATCCATATCCTCCCTAACTTTGGTTTGTTGAACAAGGAACATATTTCATCTATGACCCGATCAATTTCAACCTTGTTCTCTTTCTTCCCCTTTGCTTCCATTGATTCTTCCTTGCTTATTAACCATTCCTTTTTCTCTACCACCTTCATCACTTCTTCATTTTTAACATCTTTGGCCTCTTCAATATCTGACCTTTCTTGAAGAAGTTCTTCTTGGTGTGGTATTTCTTTTCCCAAACCCAGTTTGTCACATTCTTTATCAACAACAATATCAACAATATTTTCCTCTGGTTCATCAATACTTTCTTTAACAATCTCTCCTAAATTTTTTTCATTATTTTCATGATAGGATTGATTGTTGGTTTGAATATCCATGACAATTTGTGTAGAATTAAACTGTGCTTGCATAAATTCCAACTGAAGTGATAAATTTTGTAATCTTTGGTTGGTATTTTGCATGTTTATCATGGATTGATGCATGAACATATTCAAAATATTTTCCATTTTTGTTATTCGTTCATTTTCAGAGGGATATTGTTGATATTGGTGATGTGGTTCATATTCAAATTGAGTGAAGGAATTGAAATAACCATGATCAGCCATGATTTTTTTATGTAGAGAATCTGAAACGGATATTAGTAACAAAAAATTTTTCTTTGTATAACAAAGAGGGGTTAGTGTAAATAACTATACAAAAATAAAAAAAAATATTGACAACATTTGTACAATTGCTTAAAATGATAAAGTAGTCGTACTATCTTTGATAACTAAACGCCAGTCCCCGGCAACGGCGCCATTTTGATGAAGTAGTTTTGCATCAAACAAGATAAGTATTTGTGTATTGTCTCCACAGGGACTAGTGCGATATCAAGGATAATTCAACATCAAATATCATTCTAAGTATTAAGAGTACTTGTTTGTTTGTTTAAACTAAATTAACTAAAATAATAAAATAGAGATTAATAAGGCGAGAAACTTGTTAGGATTAGGATTCCTTGATCAAGCATAACATAAATAACTTAATGATCATATATGAATTCTAGCATATTAGACAATATTATCACAATCATTTCTACAATATCCTTCGTGTCCAAAGTGATATCATTATCTCTAAGGTATCATTTAAACATTCGTGTCCAAATCCTTTAAACGATCACAAAGACGATTGAATAACTTAATCGACCGTGTCCAGCCTGACTAAATGTCCAAAAGCATTAAGTTCTTGATTTATTGTGATTATCAAAAATTAGTCAAACGTGTCGAGTGATAATTTAAGATAGATTGTTATTCTAGTTCTAGATTCAAGAGTTCGTGTCCAAATCATCTTGAATCTCAATGAAATTATTAAGAACGAGAATAAAAACAATATTGAATAATTAAACTAGAATCATATATTAAAATAAAGAAATTACATGTTTAACTATGATCAAGTAACTCTAATCCCAACAGAGGATTTAGCTACTCATTGTCAGGGAAGCCTTGCAAGAATGAATGGAAGGAGAGAATTACAACTTTGCGATGTCTCAACAAAGGAAGAAAAACACACCCTCTATTATTCTCACTCTATATGCACAAGCCTATATCTCTTACTAATATGTAACTAAGAGGCAGCCTGCTATC
This sequence comes from Medicago sativa, assembly GCF_051527215.1. Taxonomy (NCBI): domain Eukaryota; kingdom Viridiplantae; phylum Streptophyta; class Magnoliopsida; order Fabales; family Fabaceae; genus Medicago; species Medicago sativa. The sequence continues at coordinate 28,455,780 of NC_140755.1, read as the reverse complement.
TGCAGAGCTGGTTCTCTATATTTTTCACAAACTCTTTGCCAACTTAAATGGGTGAAATTCTAAGTAAAATAATGTGGCAAAGTTTTCCACTCAATTTCCACTCCAAGAAAACCACTGGTTTTGGCCCAAATCTGTGTACCACAGCTCACATATCACTTCCAATAAACCATTAGTTAGGTCACTTTTGCTCTCCACTATCCAAGTGCTGTCAAGTCACTTTCAATATGTCTGCTGCACTTTACTCGCCATTGCGAGTGAATGAACTCGCCATTGCGAGCTTGAGTGCGAGTGGAACATTAGTTTCTGACCTTTAACTAGCCATTGCGAGTGAATGGTCTTTTTCTTGTATTTTCCTTCTTTGTTCCATGTTTTGGTACATTCCTGCACAAAAGGATAAAGTATGATACTTAAAGCGTAACATAGGCAATAATCAATTATTCCTCGGCTTTTCCTTTAATTACTTACAAAACAAGTAACAAATGTGCTTTAAATATTCACTTAAATTACATCTTTCTAGCACTTATCACTTAGTAAAAATAACTATTCTCACTAAAATACCAAAATAATCTTCTTACTAAAATGACTAATTTACCCTTACTCGCCAAATGACCAAAATACCCATTAGTCTAAAATGATGAAAATACCCCTCTAGGCCAAAAATCCACTAATCCCCAAATAAAATACACACAAGGACAAATAAGCACACATAAACACATATAAACACGTATAATAATAATTAAAATAATTATAGCTAAAAACGGGTTGTTAGAAGCAGTAACCCAATACTTCAGCTTCTCATACATATCTAACATCCATATATTTCCTTCCAATCCAAACTCAGTCACTAGTTCATCCCACTTACGCTCAAACAAATCAACATCTACATCTATGTTTCGGAAAGAATAGAATTACAGACTCAAATATTGAAAATACTACGAATGTCCCGAAATCATAGGCAATTGATCTAATACTCTTCTCCTTTGATGGTAAAACCTACTAAAATAATCTGAAAACATGCTAAGAATAACGTAAGATGACTCGTCATCAACATTCACGGAAATAATCTTCATTAAATACCTATCCCACCCCACCACTCACTACCTCCCTCACCTAACACCCACCACCACTTCACAAACCCCCTCCTTTCCACCCACCAACTTATTCGGCCCCAACTCCTTTCCTCGTCCACCTTTTTTACCTCTTCTCCCTACTCTTGGCAACACACCAAACATATTAGTTTTATCCCAATTGAGCTTAACACCAACCGTCTTACTTATACCCCAAATAGCTTCAATATCAACCTCACTATTACCATGCAAAACTGCCCAATGTTTCCAGTCATTATTAACTGAAGGTTGTTAACTATTAGAAGATTTAGACCTTGGAAAAAAATTTTCTTGAAAATATTTATTTCTAATAGCATGTCGTCGTTTACAGACATTCTTTTTCAACACATGAAGCACCTCTTTTCTATCCTTACACGGTAATCGAGCAACCCTTTTCAAACTGTGCACCGAATGTCTTAGCAAACCACCTGCTTTCCTTCTAGTGAAATGGTGTCCAACATTATTATTGTTTGAGTTTTACGCTTCTTTTTAGTTGAACAAATAATTCCGGCATCGCCATGGTTGTGATCATGTAACCACTTCAAATTTCAAGGACCTGAAAACACCAATCTAGTTCGACCAGGAGGAGAATAATTGGTGCGTTTACCTTGTTTAGGAGCACTTCCATTATTTTGACCTGACAACAAGTTGTTCGTATTGTGTTAACCGAAATCTTGACCATCATTTTTTGACAAACGATTTTCGGAGACATTTTTGTTTAAAGAGTCAACAACTTGTTTGTTGTTAGCATTATCATGGTACACTTCCTTTTATTAAAAGAAAACGTTATTAAAGGAAGAAAGTGTAGATTTTAACATAAGAGGTGATCGTACCTGATCAAAATGTGACTGTCGGTGCTTTAAATGAGGTGGTGGTGATGGTGGTGAAATGTGTCAGAATGCTTCTTGGAGCGGATGGGGGGTGTGTACCTGCATGCACTCCGACGCTCAAGTCAGTAGAGATCAGAGAGTGAGGGTTTAGAGGGAGGAAAAGATTCTACCTTGGGGACTGCAGTGAGTCCCCTATTTATAGAGGTGGAGGGCTGTAGAGCCACTGTAATGGCACACCTGGCTCCGACAGTTACGAAATCGTGGGAAGTGTAACCGCTAGAGAGTTTATTGCTGGAACATGTAGAGAGACGTTGTGGTTCGTTTGAACCAGTCTCGCTCGCTCCGTGCACCCCCCTCGCGGAGAGGGGGTGTGTCGCAAGTAACGTTGCCAAGCGTGGAGTTTGGGCTTTGGATTGTATTGGGCCTAAGTAATGGGCCAAAGATCCTTTTGGTCGGTCTAGAACACTAGCCCCCCAAGTCGTTACTCTTGCTGAAGAGTGATGACTTAAGTGCGGGCGTTTTCATCATTCGTTGCCGACCGCAAGAGTAAGTTTGTTTCACGTGCCCTCTTGCTCAAGGGTGAGACGAGTCTTGCTCGCCAAATTTGAATGTATCATTGACCCGGGGAGTCGCTTGTGAGGACATTTGAAAATGTTAAGAGGATTGAGCGAGCGGGCTCGCTATCCTCAGAATTTCGTCCGCCCTCTAAGTGAGTGAGTCTAAGAGATGAGTCATGTCTGTCATTTGAGTGTTCGGCGACGCAAGATCGGACAGAAGGATTCCCTCAACAGGAAGTTTGGTCGGATATCATTCCGTAATAAATGCCCAAGTCTCGAGGGAAAAATTGAAGAAACATGACCTTTGGTTCCTGCATGACACGTGTAAAGGCTATTGTAGTACTTGAGTACCTATAGCCTTCAGAGTGTTCTCGGTTTGTGTTTCCGAAGTGTCATCATCACCGTTGATTTAATCCTGACGTTCAGAGAACTGCTATGAATGATGAGGGCCATCAGATGAATTGTTTGATTGAATCTGGACCATAGAAGTGTGACTTGAGGAAAGAGTTGTACGTGAAGGGATGTATTGGATAGAGCAGCGTGACTTTTGAGTGGTTTATGAAACGAGTATAAATAGTCCAAATGTTTTTTGAAACATCACTGCGTTTCACTTTCTCAGAGACTTAGAAGTTTTTCTCCAAAGTTCTTTCAAAAGGCGAAGTCACTCTAAATCCTTCAACTTCTCGTTTTCAAGTTCCATTCATCCATCGTAACAGGTAATGCTCTGATAAATCCATCTCTGTGTGTTTTTTTGTTTTTGATTTCCTTAGTTTCTGTTGTTAGAAACCATAGTTATATAGGGCAGAAGTAACTCTGACTCGGTGGTTTCCGTCGTTGGCTATGGCGGCTTCCACCGTGCATCAATGGTTTTTAGATTTGTTGTCTATTTTCTGTGTGTATTTAGAGAAACATTAGCGACAGACTTTAACTTCATCCATAAGTTTTGGGTCTGTTCGCCGAGAGTTGGTTTCCTCGATGTGTGAACTAGATCTATCGTTGTCTTTTGTCTTCCGACTGTGGTGCCTCACCCCTTCCTCGCCGTGACCAATCTGATGGGTGAAGGAAGGGTGGATCTGAATGTTGGATTCACTTTTTCCCTTGCTTTTTCAGGTCTTTCATGGCGAACGAGGGAGTTGTGGCGCCTGATGCTTCTTGGCTGGGAGAAGAGCCTTTGGAAACAGAATCTGTTTTTGCTGCCGATGGTGTGGGTGAGGCTCCCTTCGAGACCATCGGTGAACTGCAAGATTGGGAGTTGGTTCTTCCGAGCACATCCAATCGGGTGTGTTCGAAGTATGAAAACCACGTCTTTCCCATGTATGAAGTGGTTTTTAAAGACATGGGTTTCCGGCTTCCTTTCTCAAACTTCCAGCGAGAGATGCTTCGTTGGACCAAATTGTCCCCGACTCAGATTCACCCAAACTCTTATGCCTTCATGAGGGCCTTTGAGTTGCTATGCGACTACCTCTGTATCCCTGCTTCTAAAAATGTCTTTTTCTCCTTCTTCACCGTGCAACGGGGGGTGGATTGGGGTTCCTTCCGTCAAACCCAGAAGGTGTTTGAGATTTTTGCTGGCAAAGTTTAGAGTTTCAAAGAACGTTTCTTTTTTATTCGGCCAAGGAGTGCGGTCGCTTTAGATAATCTTTTGGATGCAGCGTAGGATGGTGCCCAGGAGCGCCGTCCTTTCTTCCATCCGTGTTGGTCTCAGGACCATTTTGCCTATGAGCCGAGAGATTTTGGCAGAACTATTGCCAACCATACCGATGAGGAAAAAGGCATGCGTCAACAGCTTTGGGCGTTTGTTCAGTCTCTTCCCCGTAGGGTCAAAAATGACAAACGGGGGAACCCATTGATGAGTGCGGACGGGACCCCAGTAACAGAGCCCCGCCTCATCAATACCTATGTGTTGTTGACTTCTGAGGACTTTGAAGATTGCCTTGGTAGTTTACATTTTTATTTTTGTCTTCTGACTACTTGTCCTCTTGTTTCGTTTCCCCTATTTGACGAAATTTTCCTTTCTCTGTTTTGCAGGAAAAATGAAAGCCTTGGGGGCTCTCGTGAATGAGGCGAGCAAGAAAATCTCCGCCAAGAAGTGGCGCAAGAACGTCCAATCCCTGGAGCACCTTATAGCTGGTTTTGGTCCTGGCTCATCCTCTCATCCTTTCGTGGACTTGGAAGGTGAGGACCCTTCTGAAGAGTTGGTGTAGGAGTCTGCGAAGAGGCAGAAGGTGGGAGCACTCTCTGAGGACCTGATCACGCCGATCAAGGCAGTTCCCGTCCGTTCTGAGAATGGAGACTTCCTCCAGCTTCCGAAAGTATGGTCCGAGGCGGAGCTGTGCGGCCCCCAGTCGACCCTTTTACTGGATGACCCTGAGTTGAAGATCATTCAGGACCTGGGTCCAGCTGGCCATAGTAAGGCTTTGGAGGTCGCTGCTGCCCTGAACAACGCTTCGCTGGAGAGTGAAGTTCGGGTCGATGTTTTGGCGCAGGAGATGGATGCTCTGTTTGCTAAGGTCGCTGCTCTTGAAGAGGATCAAAGGAGCAAGAGGTCTGTTGTAGAGGAGCGTGGCCGTCAACTTGCTGCTTTGAAGAAGCAGTTGTCAGAGGCTCAGACTGCTCTTGAGCAAGTGGCCGAATCTTCACGAAAGCTGGCTAAGGCGAAGGTGTCCTTAGAGGAAGCTCTGAAGAAGGTGGATCTTCTTGGGGAGGATGAGGCAGAAGACCTTGCTGTCCTGTGGCGCGCCGACCTTGTGGACAAGATTGGTGAGCTGGAAGGAAGTTTGGTGGACGCTGTCAAGCTTGGCTTTGATCGGGCGGTGGCTCAGCTGAAGGTAGTGAACCCAGATATCGAGCTGAACGTCGAAGGAATTCATCCTCTTAGTGAAGTGAAAGACGGGGTGATCACTTCCCCCCCGGTCTCGAGGAAGATGACAGGCATGTCGATGAAGCCCAAGCCTGATGAGGCCTTGTAATTAATATCTTCTTCATTAACCATGCTTGTAATGACATTGTGCGCCCTTTGGGGTTTTAGCACCTTTATAATATAATCAGCTTATTCTCAATTACACTTGTTTGAAAACGTATGATTTATTTTCAAGTATAATGTTTTGAATTTGTTTGCTTGTTATGTGAGGCTTTATACTGTTTGAAGTGTATTGAGAGCGAACTGTTTATCTTGTATGCTTTACAAAATGTGACAATTTGCATGCTCTTTGTGATGATGCTCGCCTTTTGGATGACGAGGCTTGTAGTCGAGGTGGGATGGCCTACCCCCCGGCAGTAATTATTTCGACATAGTGAATTAATGGCTGGGGAGTTTCGCATGTGCACCCGCGAGCTTGCTACTTTGACTTGTTAAAATCAGAGTTTTGCCTGTTTCTTCCTAGGTACTTAGTTACTTTGCATGAAAAGTTTTACCTTTGTGTTGTTTTGCAAGGAAGAGTTCGGGCAGGAGAGTTCTAACTGTTATGCGGAGTACTTAGTTAGAAATATTTCACATCCAAGAGATCGTTTATCTGAATATGTGTCCAAAGTTGTTTTTCGGACGTGTAACAGCGGATGAACGAAGAAATAATTCTAAGTTCAACGCACTGAGGCGTGAATCACCCATCGCGAGCTGGGGTTCTACCAAACATGCCGAGCAGTGATGTCGCAGAGATAAGCGTACATACTGAGGAGTAGGAGAATTTGATTTGTAAATTTTTCTTATCCTTTTTCTTTTTGGATTCGAAGTGGCACGACATTCCTCTTCCGTTTATTTGCTAGTTTGGAGAGCGAGAAGTTCGTTGTATAGAACTGTGTATATATGTTAGAGTAGTTTGGTGTTGTTTGCCCTCTAAGTATAATACTTTTTGAGTTTTTTGACATTCCAAGTCCTTGGAATTGCGTTTTGGTGGAGATCCTCGAGATCTTAAGCTCCTGTCCCAGTTTTCATCCGGATTCAGTAGGGTCCGTCCCAGTTGGCGGCGAGTTTTCCCACTTCAGAATCCTTCTGGTTTCGCCGGAGGACGAGGTTGCTTACATCGAATTCTCTCTTTATGACTTTCTTGCTATGGCGAGCGACTATCTTTTGTTTTAGCGCTGCTTCTCGCAAGGAAGCGTCGATCCTGACTTCGTCAACAAATTCGAGCTCTTCACGTAGATTTGTCGTGTTGGCTGGGAAGTCAGTGTTGGCGTCGGTACGCCATGTGAGTTCAGTTAACTCAATGGGTATGATCGCCTCTGTCCCATACATGAGTCGAAAAGGTGACTCGCCAGTTGTGGAATAGGGAGTAGTTCTGTAGGCCCAAAGGACCGCGTGTAACTCTTCAGCCCATTGAGTTTTGGATGTCTCTAACCTTCTTCGTATCCCTCGTAGAATGACTCTATTTGCTGCTTCGATGAGGCCGTTGGCCTGAGGGTGTTCAACTGAGGTGAAGCTTTGTTTGATGTCGATATTCCTTAGGTAGTCCTGGAACCTTTGGTCTGTGAACTGTGTACCATTGTCGGATATCACCAGAGCTGGTACTCTAAATCTTTCTAGGATGTTTCTTTTGAAGAAACGGAGTATGTTTTTAGCTGTGATCTTAGCCAATGGTTCAGCTTCGATCCATTTAGTCGAGTAATCGATGGCGACCACTAGATATTTTAGCTGCCCAGTGGCTTTGGGAAATGGTCCCAGAAGGTCGATGCCCGACCATGCAAAAGGCCAAGGGGAAACCAAGGATGTTAGCTCAGCGGGGGGTGCTAGGTGCATATCCCCGTGTCGCTAGCATTTATCACAAAGGTTCACATAATCTTGAGTGTCCTTCAACAAGGTAGGCCAATAGTATCCCGCTCGTAGGACCTTTTTTGCGAGAGCTTTGGCGCCAAGGTGTTGTTCGCATATGCCGTCGTGAACGTCAGCGAGGACTTCTTGGGTCTCGTTAGGTCCTAAACACTTGATAAGTGGGGTGATGAAGCCTATTTTATACAAGGTTCCCTCTACCAAAGTGAATGAGCAGGCCCTTCGTTTCAGCCTTGTTTTTTCGTGTGGGTCGGAAGGGAGTTCTCCATTCTCTATGTATCGAGAGATAGGTCCTCTCCAGTCTTCCATTCCGATGATCGAGTTGATCTCTTGAGATTGAGTTCCTTTGTCTTGGATGTTTGGTTTGTTGAGGACTTCTTGTATTACGGTTTTGTTCCCATTTGCAGTCCGCGTACTTGCGAGTTTTGAAAGAATATCTGCTCGAGTATTCTGTACGCGGGAAACGTGAATTACTTTGACAGTTTCGAATTCTTTCATTTTCTCTAGTACCACTTGGACTTACTTTTAGAGGTGGTCTTCCTTCACTTGAAACTCTCATGTGACTTGGGAAGCCACGAGTTGCGAGTCGGTAAAGATTTTTACCTTTTTCGCCCCATATCTTGGGCGGTTCGTAAGCTGGCCAAGAAGGCCTCGTACTCTGCAGTGATATTATTTACAGGAAAAGATAAAGCAAGATAAATCTCGACAGTGATACCTTTGTTATATTCTACAATGATTCCAGCCCCGCTTCCTTTGGAATTGGATGATCCGTCCACGAAGACGGTCCATTCCTCGGAGTTATCTTTGGCTGGGAAAGTCATTTCAGTGAGGAAGTCAGCGAACACTTGTGCCTTGAGTGCCTTCCTGGACTCTTAATGTATGTCGAACTCGGATAGCTCGAGTGACCACTTCATCATCCGGCCAGCTACGTCAGGGCGAACCAAAATTTGTCTGATGGATTGGTCTGTCCAGACTATCACCATATGAGCTAGGAAATACTGCCTCAGTCTTCAGGCGGCTGTGAGGAGAGCGAGAGCTACCTTTTCAATTCTCGGGTACCTTGTTTCGGGCCCTAGCAAAGCTTTGCTGGTGAAGTATACTGGTTTCTGACCCTCCGCCGATTCTCTGATGAGGACGGCACTTACCGCGTCAGAGGAAACAGAAAGGTATAGGTACAGTACTTCACCTTGGTCGGGTCGCGAGAGCATCGACGATGTAAAGAAGGTTTCTTTAAGATGTTTCAAGGTGCTCTCGCACTCGTCTGTCCAATCGAACTTCGTTTCTTTCCTCAAGAGCTTGAAGAAAGGAAGTGCGTGTTGAGAGGACTTAGCCACGAATCTGGAGAGAGCAGTTAGCATCCCGTTAAGTGTTTGGATGCACTTCTTGGAGTGGGGTGTTGGGAGCTCAGTAAATGCGCGGCATTTATTTGGGTTCGCCTCAATTCCTCTTTATGTAAGGTAGAAACCAAGGAACTTACCCGCCTGGACTCCGAAGGTGCACTTCTCTGGTTTGAGCCGCATGTTGTACTTCCGAGTTTGTTCGTACACCCTTTTAAGATGAGTGGCATGATCCATCTCTTGTTGGGATTTTAACATCATGTCGTCCATGTATACGTCGAGAATGTCGCCTAGAAGCACCTTGTCATAGACCTTGTTCATCATTCGTTGATAAGTTGCCCTCGCGTTTCGGAGACCGAAGGGTATTACGTTGTAGTAATAGTTCCCTGACTCGATCATGAAGGTTGTTTTCATTTTATCTTCTTCAGCCATGGGTATCTGATTGTACCCAGAGTAGGCGTCCATGAAGGATAAAAGTTTGTAGCCGAAGGAATTATCCACGAGCTTATCGATGTTAGGAAGATGATATGTGTCTTTAGGGTAGGCCCTATTAAGATCGGTATAGTCGACACAAATACGCCATTTTCCATTAGATTTCTTGACAAGTACAACATTGGAGAGCCAGGTAGTATATTTGGCCTCAGAAATAAAATTTGGCTCTAGGAGGTCTTTTACAGCTTTTTCTGCAGCCTCTGATTTTACAGGAGACTGCTTTCTACGATGTTGGGCTACAGCACTAACTCCGGGATCTACTGTCAGTTGGTGACAAGCGACGCTAGGGTCGATTCCAGGCATATCAGCCGTTGTAACGCCCTATTTTTAATATTTATTATTTAATTGATTTATTGCATGTTAGTATAATATTGTGTGATTTATATATTTTGGTGGAATATATGTATTAATGGTTGATATTATAAGTATTAATATCATTATTATGTGGGGGAGAATTATAATTATTAGAAATAAATAGGTAATTAGGGAAGAGAGTAGTTTTTAGGGAGAAGAGATATTAGAGATAGGGTTAAGAGTCAGTTTAGAGAACAAGAAAAATCAGAACACGTACAATTGGAGGAAAGAGGAGAAAAGAGGAGAAGTCTACGAGAACCCTAAGAACGAAGAACGCAGCTGTTTGAATTCAGAAAAATAATCTAAGGTAAGGGTGAGACTAACTCTCATTAGTATCAAGTTTGATTCATGAAGTTTGGTCAATTGTGGCAGTTTTAGGAATTTGAAAATTAGGTAAAGAATCATCAAAAATGTAAGATTTAAGTGAACTTTTGAGTAATTTGATGTAAAAACGTGATATCGGTCATAGAAAACGTATAGATGTTAATTCCTGTCGAATTAGGGTTTGAGTGGGAATGGTTGATTAGATGATGAAAACCTGTTGAATTGATATAGGAAAACAGAGTTCAGACCTTCGAACTTTCATAGTACAATGATTAGAACCAGTTTTGGGGTTGGGTTGATGAAAATTGAGATTTTGAGAAAAAGTGATTTTAAGTGATTTTGAGAAATAAGTGATTCTGGGATAAGCTATTTTCGAGATTTAAAAATATGATTTTTCAGTAAAATATAATAGGATTTGTCTAATAGAATGCGTAGGCGAAAACGGAATCGGATTCGGGGTAACTGTTAGGTTTTTACGGACGAAACGATGAAACCGGAAAAAAAAAAAAAAAATAGGACTGCACAGAGCTGCATTGCAGGTCCCTGGCTACTGCCTGCCCACGCTTGGGCGCAGCTGGCCAGCGCCTGGGAGCAGCAAGGCAGCCCCTCATGGGTGACTGCTTGTTGTGCTTTCGTTGCGTGCTGTCGGAACTTTGATTTTTGCGTTCTTGTGTCTTTTCACCCGTTTCCGTGTTGAATTAGCTTTCGGTGTAAACATGAAAGTTGTAGATAATTGAGTTAGCTTCCTAATGGCTTTGGGTTGACTTGAAAATGATTTTTAGATCTTAAGATATTACAAAAATACTCTAAGGAGGTCTTAACGAAATTTTATGAAGACTAACCCAAAACTTATAGATTGTCTCCGAACTTCAAAGCTTGAGTACTATGGGTTTAATTAAGGTGTTTATAGGTATTTAATCTATGTTGTGATGTATCTAACTTGATTTGGTTTGAATGAATTTGATGTATAGAATTCCTTGTGAATAATTTGTTAATGAATTTGTCATTAAAGACGAAGTTGTTGCTTTAGAGTCGTGTCGTTGCATAGCATAGTCAGAGATGGGGGCTTAATGCCCGACATGTCCTTTATGACCTTAGAGATGGGGGCTTAATGCTCAACAGGTCCATTTATGACCTTAGAGATGGGGGCTTAATGCCCTGGTGGTACCACATGCATATTGAAGTTGTCTAAGATGTTGTTGTTTAAGATGAGGAGTTGTTGTTGCATTGTAGAGTCGTCTTAACATGAAATAAATGATGATTGCTTAAGATGTTGTTGTCGTTCTTGATGATGTTGTTGCTGTTCTGACATTAATGGATGCTATTAATTGATGTTATATAATGATGAATATATATGTTGTTGATTATTCTTTATGAATTTTTACTTGCTATTAATGAATGTGAAATCTCACCCCTTCTGCTTGAAAATGTTGCTCTTCGTATGAGTAACTTGCAGGTAGCGAAGAATAGTGCAGTTGCGAGTGGTCTCTGTCGTGTCGTCTAGGATGCTCTGATACGTAACGGGATGGGGATTGTTTGATGCATTGTTTTCCTTGTTACGTATTTCTTTTATTATTGTTGGACTAATTTCATGAAGACTATTTTGAGATGTTAAGTTTTGGCCTTTAGTGCTAAGGATTTTATAAGATGATGTAAAACTTTTCCGCTGCATATGATTATTGGATTTTTATAAAGGCTGGTAATTTTAATAAATAGTACTTTCTATTATTATAATTGTGGATAATGTTGTAAGATGAATGCGATGCTCCGTTTCTGATGAGAAACTCTAATATTCTTTATATTTATTTATATTGGGAATACGGGGTGTTAGAATTGGTATCAGAGCAGGTCGGTCCGTCCGGCCAAGTAGTTGAGTCCAGTAGTGTCGTCTAGCAGTTGGAATATCATTATTGTGTTATTCTGATTGTTGTGTGTGGTGCAGAGAACTAAGATGGCTGGAAGAAATGATGTTGCTCTTGCTGCTGCATTGCAAGGGATGGCTCAAGTTGTGGGACAACAACAACAACAGGCTGGTGGTAATGACGGTGTGAGGATGCTGGAGACCTTTCTGAGGAATCATCCACCTACCTTCAAGGGAAGGTATGACCCTGATGGAGCTCAGACGTGGCTCAAGGAGGTTGAGAGGATTTTCAGAGTCATGCAATGTATGGACATTCATATGGTGCGTTTTGGTACTCACATGCTGGCGGAAGAAGCTGATGACTGGTGGGTGAGTGTTCGACCCATGTTAAAGGATGGAGGTGCTGCTATTACTTGGGCTATGTTTAGGAGAGAATTCCTGAACCGATACTTTCCGGAAGATGTTCGCGGGAAGAAAGAGATTGAGTTTTTAGAGTTGAAGCAGGGTGATATGTTTGTGACTAAGTATGCTGCCAAGTTCGTGGAGTTAGCTAAATTCTATCCACACTACACTGCTGAGAATGCTGAGTTCTTTAAGTGCATCAAGTTTGAGAATGGTCCGCGTCCCGAGATCAAGAAGGCTATTGGTTATCAGAGGATCCGTAATTTTTCTGTATTGGTGAGTAGCTGTAGGATCTATGAAGATGATTCAAAGGCTCACTATAAGATTATGAATGAGAGGAGGAGTAAGCAGCAACAAAATCGTGGGAAGCCTTATAGTGTTCCAGCTGATAAAGGCAAGCAAAGTTTGAATGATGAGATAAGGCCTAAGAAGAATGAGACTCCTGCTGAGGTTTTTTGCTTCAAATGTGGAGAAAAAGGTCACAAGAGTAATGCTTGTGGTGCTAATGAGGTGAAGCGGTGTTTCCGTTGTGGCGTCAAGGGGCATACAATTTCAGAATGCAACAATGACGACATTATTTGTTTTAATTGCAGTGGAAAGGGTCACATTATTGCTCAGTGTACAGAACCAAAGAAGACCCCGACTAGGGGTAAGGTGTTTGCTTTAGCTGGTACTCAGACAGCTAGTGAAGACCGTTTGATCAGAGGTACTTGTTTCATTAATAGTATTCCTTTAATTGCTATCATAGATACTGGTGCTACACATTGTTTTATTGCTGCTGATTGTGCTTTGAGGTTGAGTCTTGATGTGTCACCAATGAATGGAGAGATGGTTGTCGAAACTCCATCTAATGGTTCGATAACTACCTCTCGAGTGTGTTTGAGTTGTCCTTTGTCTATGTACGGTAGAGATTTTGCTATGGATCTAATTTGTTTGCCATTGAGAGGAATGGATGTGATTCTTGGTATGAACTGGTTAGAGTATAACTGCGCTCACATAAATTGTTTCAACAAGACGGTGCGATTTTCTTCTCCAGAAGAAGAAGCAGAAGCGGAATTCATAACTACTAAGCAGTTGAAGCAGCTGGTGCTTGATGGGAGCCAACTGTTTTCTTTGATGGCGTTCTTGTCCGTTGAGAACCAGGCGAAAATTGATAAGTTGCAAGTTGTGTGTGAATTTCCAGAAGTTTTCCCTGATGAGATTCCTGACGTGCCACCGGAGAGAGAAGTCGAGTTTTCCATTGATCTTGTCCCAGGAACGAAGCCTGTGTCTATGACGCCTTATCGTATGTCATCTTCAGAGTTAGCAGAGTTAAAGAAACAGTTAGAAGATTTGCTTGATAAGAAGTTCATAAGGCCAAGTGTGTCACCTTGGGGAGCGCCGGTGCTGCTAGTTAAGAAGAAAGATGGGAGCATGAGATTGTGCATAGACTATCGTCAGTTGAATAAAGTAACGATAAAGAATAGATATCCCCTTCCAAGAATTGATGATTTGATGGATCAGCTAGTGGGTGCACGAGTATTTAGCAAGATTGATTTGAGGTCAGGTTATCACCAGATTAAAGTGAAAGATGATGATATTCAGAAGATGGCCTTTAGGACACGTTACAGACATTATGAATATTATGTAATGCCGTTCGGAGTTTCTAACGCACCAAGTGCGTTTATGGACTACATGAATCGTATTTTTCATGACTATTTGGATCGTTTTGTGGTTGTATTCATAGATGATATTCTGATATATTCAAAGTCTGAAGAAGAACATGCTGAGCATTTGAAGATTGTCTTGCAAGTATTGAAAGAAAAGAAGTTATATGCCAAGTTGTCTAAGTGTGAATTCTGGTTGAAAGAAGTAAGTTTTCTTGGCCATATTATCTATAGTAATGGTATTGCAGTGGATCCATCTAATGTTGATGCAGTATCACGATGGGAGACTCCAAAGTCAGTTACAGAAGTTAGAAGCTTTTTGGGTCTAGCAGGTTATTATTGAAGGTTTATTGAGGGGTTTTCCAAGTTAGCACTCCCGTTAACTCAGTTGACCTGTAAAGGTAGAGCTTTTGTGTGGGATGGTCAGTGTGAAAGTAGCTTTAATAAATTGAAGCGGAAATTGACGACGGCTCCAGTTTTGATCTTGCCAAAGTCTGACGAACCTTTTGTTGTTTATTGCGATGTGTTATTCTGGCACGTTAGACTTACGATGTTCCAAACGATGTTCCAACACAGTACACAGAAAAACCAGATGTTGTATATGATGTTTAGAACATTAAGCTAACAGACATAAACATAATAAAGTAAAAATAACAGACAGGAAAGAAAAGAGGCACAAAGAAATTTTAACCCAGTTCGGTGCAACGTCACCTACTCTGGGGGCTACCAAGCCAGGAAGGTAATCCACTAGTGCAGTCCGTATTCAAAAGCTCTCAGCAAACCACGTTTGCACTTAAGACCTAGGACATACTCCAACTAGACTTCAACCTAGGAACTCCTAGATCTGAGATCCCATCTCACTCCCTAACAACAGATCACAATCCCCTGCGATTCCCAAATTACAGACTCAAATCAAATGAGGTTATCCTCAAAAATAACAACTTGCAACCTTGCTTAAAAGCTTAGATGCAGTTCACAATCTACCTAGCTCCTTGCTTAAAAGCTTCGGAGTAGTGTACAGTATTACAACTTAAAGCACAGTCCTAAACATGTATCAAGATGATACACGAAAGGCTCACAAGATATAAGACTCAAAACCTAAACAAAACTCTATTTTATAAACCAATGTCTTTTATGATTGTTTAGGTCTTGCAGCCTCCTTTATATACTGAAGCAAGGCGTGTCATTCCTTCAATCATGCTTCAGGGATCAGTGACTTATTGATTAAGCAACATGGACGGATATGGAAACTCCTAGAAAGTAGGCTCATTAAAAGTCACCTTAAAAATACTTTCCTAAGTCATTTTAACAATTCCTTAATAAATCACATATGTTCTGATCTCATCATAATTGCACACGATTCATACCAACACATGCTGGTGTGGATTCCTTCAATTAAGCAAGCGCGTGCGTAAACATAGGCAAAGCACAGAACGTACAGACCAGGTCTGGATGTTAGAATATTGTGTTCCACATCTGAATTGAATATTTGTTTTAGGCAAAAGTAAAGCCAACACACAAATATCCAACAATCTCCCCCTCTGGCAAATTTTTGGCTAAAACAAATTCATCCCACACCTGTTAAAACAGAGAGATAGCATACGCAACCTTTCCTTCAATCTTCACAAATAAAATCTTCCTTGAAGAAAGGTTCACATTCTCAGATTTCTAAAAGATACCAAAATATAGTTCTTCAGTCACCACACATAATCTTCAGGACATGGAAGAAATATATTACAGGTCTCAGATTCTGCTTCCAATATTTTCACACAACAATTAACACATGGAATCAAGCAGACAAGAGAAACTAGAAGGTATCAGAGAAAAAATCAGAGTCTTGCAGCAAAGGACGTATAAGGAAAAATAAATTCCTGTACATCCTAGACAGACAGTCAACTGTCACAACACGCTACTTAGAGAAATATAGAAAAAATACTCAGTAGCTCAAACCATCAGGATGTTCCAACATCCACAAGAACATTCAGGGACACATGAAGTTTACTCCCCCTCAAAGAGTACAAACAAATATTTCTTACTCCCCCTGAATTCATGCATACAAAAAAAACTTACTCAACCTAGATCAATATGAAAACGTGCATGCATAAACAGATCTGTCTTAACAGGAAAGACTACACATCCCTCAGAATGTCTCAACATCAACAGGCACATATGACCACAATTCAGGAGGTCTTCATAAGAGCATAACAAACATGACAATCATGGCATAGATATTTACTCCCCCTTTTTAGCCATAAAATATGTCAACTTAAGAATACCATATACTTAGATGAAAAGTAGTCTTCAAATTGCAAAGATGTTCAACACAAGAGTACAAAGAAACAAAAAGTGCAGGAAAAGAACAATATGCTGTTACAGACCATAGCACAAAAGTGCTCTAATTATCCAGGGCATAGCCCATAAAACAAAAAGAATCCAAACATAGCAAAAGAAACAGAAAAAAATTATTCTTCTGCCTCAGAGCTGCTCCCAGAAGCTTCTTCTTCATCCTTGTTATCAGCTTCCTCATCTTCATTTTCTGTTTCTTCATCTTCTTTCTCAGATTCACCCTCATCATCATCTTCCTTTTCACTCTCAGCCTCCTTATCTTCTGTACCAGCGTCCTTTCCTTCCAGGGTATGGATCATCAGTTCAAACTTAGCCTTCCTCTCATCCAGCATAACACAGGTGTCTTTCAAGGCTGCAATGATCCCTTCCTTTGTCATAATAGCTGTACTAGGAACAGAAGCAGATGTTCCAACAAGATCTGGAGCATGATTATCTCCAAAAAGTTTCTGATGAAAAGTAAGAGGAGATTCCCTCTTCATTGGCATACCATCAGCAAAGATGAGACCAGGATGTTGACTAAGCATAATATTACAAAGCAAGGTAGGAAAAGCAATTGGGAACCTGACAGCATCAGTTTTGGCGTGCTTTACAGTTTGTTCAAACACATAACGACCAATATCCATATTTGTTTTAGTTCCTATGGCATAAATAAATTTACCCAAACCTGTTGCAATGTCTGAGGAGTGAGTACTGGGAACCCTGTTTGCAGCTCCAATTTGGTTCAGAACAGGATACTTCATGCTTAATTTTCCTGAGGAAATCTTCCCTTTCTTTGGCCAAACTTTCACCTTATTGGCTGTGATTTCTTTGCAAATCTGATTGTCAGTGGCTTCCACCTCAGCAGCACCTCCTTCGACACCTAGAAAGCTATTGATGATGTTCGGGGAGAAGTTGACACAATCTCCTTTAACGTATACCTTTTGATAATCTTTCCTAAGAGGATTATCACAATCCTTGGGAATATTTACCAGAAATTCTCGAACCAGCTTTTCATAGCACTCTCCTAGCTTGCACACTGTTTTCTCCAGACCAGCCTCTTTGATCAAACTCATTACCTCTTCAATCTTAAAGGTCTTTTCACTCAGTTCTCTTTCTAAAGCAAGTCTCTTGTGGTAAATAAATTTCCACCTCTGAGCATAGCTTGGAAGATGAGCACGTCTTCAACAACCTGTAGGTCTTTCTTATCAGTTTTCTTGAAGTCAGAGGGAATGATGTTTGGAACATCCTTCTCAACATCATACTCAGATTCACTTGAATAGACAACTTTTCTCTTTTTCGAACTTCCAGCAGTAGCTTTCACCATCACTTTACTCCAACTTTTCTTTGGGCCAACACCAGCAGACTTTGTCCTTCTTTTGGGTGTTTCAGTCACAGTGGTATCAGTCTTCTTTGAGGTTTGGCTAACAGCAGGAACAGCCTTACCTTTGTTACTTCTTAGTCTCTTGGCCATGTTATTATCAACATCTACCACATCTTTATCACTTTCTTCCGCTTCTTCATTATTTCTTTTAGAACCATCACCAGAGACACTACCTTCTTCTGTTTGAGCTTTCTCCACAGTCCTTTCGGGACCAATATCCTTTTCAGAGTCTGACTCAACACTAGGTACTTTTTCAACACTCACATCCTCTTCTTCACCAGATGACTTAGCAAGTTGACCCAGGGATGTGCTAACATCCGGTTCAACATTCTCTTGACCTAGGGTTTCTTTAGTATTTTCAACAGAGGCCTCAGTACCAGTTTCTTTTTCCGGTTTATCTAAATCCATGTTCTCATTACTTTCTATAGCATCATTCAGGTCTTCTAACCCTACTTTTCTATCAAATACAAGTTCACCAGGAATTTGAGTAGAAACGGGATTACCTTTCTCACGACTCGGTGTTGCAACATCTGAGGAAATCTTTGAATCGTCACCAGCATTAGTTTCACTAGCAGCAGAACCTTTCTCCGTCGCCTTAAAAGGATTCTCCTTATCATAGAGATCTGTCATGGTTAGGGCTTGCTTGGATTCACCCTTCTTTGTGATCTTCTTCTTCTTAGTGGAGGACTTCTCAACAGTTTTCTTCATAGATTTTGTAGGAGGGACAATGTTGAGTGGCTTGACCATCTTAGGAGCAGAGGAACTGATTTCATGTTGAGCGGCGACTTTCATTTCAGAAGAAACAATGGTGTCCTTTTTGAATTTCATGACGAAGTGAAAAAAAAATGATATCGAATGGGGTGAGAAAAGAAAATTGAAGATTGATTTGGAGAAGAAAGAGTGTGAACGGTTTTGAGAGGTTTTGAGAGAAAGAAGAGAATGACAAGGGTTAGGAGTGATATGTGTGATATGATTGCGGTTGGTAGAGAGAGGGAAGTTAATTGGGAAAAACCGCCTAAATATGCGTGCACTAATAAGTAACCTGAAGCACAACTTTCTTTTGCACGCTTTTCCCTAGTTAACTGCTATAACCTCTTCCTTAGAGTAAAGTCCAGTCTGTCCTTTAATTTTTTGAACTTTTTGAGATCCAACAACTCTTCAAATTCATCACTTACTATTTCTTCTATGGGGATGCAGCTGATTTCTTCTCTAGGATTTCCACTTAGATTTTTTTGAAGTTTATTAATTTATAGAGGTGAGCCTCTTTGTGATCCTCTTGTTACTTCTTGAGAGTGTGATGTCCTTTGATCTTTTTGATGTTTCAGCATCCTATCCAACATGTCAACATGTTCTTCTGGGATCCATTTGTAGCAGTCATTCTTAGTCCTTTTTCCTTTCATAAGAACTAGTCCCTCCTCATTTGTTACCCTGCATCCAAGTTTGTTGAATCTTACCTCCAGACCTTGGTCACACAGCTGACTCACACTGATTAAATTTGAGAAGAGTCCTTCAACAAATAATACATTATCAAGTTTGGGTAGCTCATTACTGATCAACTTACCTTTACCTCGTATTTCTCCCCTACCATCATCACCAAAGGTTACATACCCTTTCTCATAAGGTCTTATGTATTCAAAATATCTGTCATTCCCAGTCATATGTTTGGAACAACCACTGTCAAAATACCAAACTTCTTTTAATGTTGACTTTTTAGATGTGTGTCCTACCAAGCCAACATTGTCACTCTTAGGCATCCATTTGTGATTGAATTTACTTGGATAACCCTATAGTTTGTAGCAGAAAGGTCTAATGTGGCCTTTTCTCTTACAATGATGATAGATCCAAGGGCGAGTTCTCCTTTTCTCATACAGATGTTGTTGAGAAGGTTCCAACATAGTCTTGTTATCAGAGGTTCCATCATTCCCTGAAGAGTCTATAACCTTATTATGCCTTTTAGGTTCTTCTTTTCTTATCAATCCATGATCTTCCACAGCATATGCAATTTTTTTGTTGCGTTGTTTTCGATTTAGAGATTGATAATTGAAATCTATACCTTTTGTTTGTCTCTTGCCTTCACCTTCTGCAGCATTGTTCAGAAATATAGACTCATTTTCAACTTGTATTTTTAACTCTCCAATTTGTGAGTTTAAACATGTTACCTCATCATTGAGTTTAGATAACTTTGTCAGAAGAGCATTTTTATCTGCAATGAGTTGATTATTTATCTTCTTTTGTTCTCCTAACATCTTACAGATTTCAGTGCTTCTAGTATGCAGATCCTTATATGCAGTAACTAAATCATCATACTCCAATTCTTCATCACATGACTCATCATCAGAGTAGATTTTTCCTGTTAGAGCAGTTACTTGTCTAGAGAACATACCTTCATTTAATCTTTCACACCCATCTTTCACAGACCAAGCATTGTTGAAACTTTTCATGTAAGAGTTAGTACATTCTGTTGTTATGTGACCAAAACCTCCACATTCACGACATTGATCTTCCTTGTCTTTCTGCTTTTCTCTGATGTTGGATCTAGTATTCTGACTATTTGTTGCCAAACTCACAATTTTGTTGAACAGTTTTCCTAGGAGAACTACAGATTCAGTCAAGTTTTCATTATTTCCAGGATTCCCTTGAGTTTCTTTAATGCCAGTAGAGAAAACTTCCTTTTCAACCCTATTGTTGATGATGATTTCAAAATTCTGAAGAGATCCAATGAGCTCTTCTATCTTCATTTCAGAAATGTTCTGAGCTTCTTCAATAGCAATGACTTTCATGTCGAATCTTTTAGGGAGAGACCTGAGAATTTTTCTGATCAGTTTTTCTTCAGACATCTTTTCCCCAAGAGTATTAAAAGCATTAGTAATGTCAAGAATGTTCATGTAGAATTCTTGGATACTCTCATCTTCCTTCATGGTCAGTTTTTCAAACTGAGTGGTTAGAAGTTGTAATCTAGCTTTTTTCACTCCTGAGGTGCCTACATAAGTAATTTCTAGAATTTCCCATGCCTTTTTAGCAATATTGCATTGTTTAATCATTCTGAACACATTTTGATCAACCCCGTTGAAGATAGCATTTAGAGCCTTAGAATTTGCAAGAGAAGCTTCATCCTCAGCTGTAGTCCAATCTTCTTCTGATTTCAGAACACTAGTCTTGTTTCCATCTTTGTCAAGTGCTACAGGATGTTCCCAACCTTCTAACACTGCTTTCCAAGTTTTGCTGTCAATAGATTTAAGAAAAACACTCATTCGAGATTTCCAGTAATCATAGTTGGTTCCATCTAGCACTGGTGGTCTGTTAACAAAACCTCCTTATTTCTCCATATTGCAAGAATAGATCTCCTCTGGATCTCACCCAATAACAGGCAGGGTGCCTGCTCTGATGCCAATTGTTATTCTGCACGTAAGACTTACGATGTTCCAAACGATGTTCCAACACAGTACACAGAAAAACCAGATGTTGTATATGATGTTTAGAACATTAAGCTAACAGATATAAACATAATAAAGTAAAAATAACAGAAGGAAAGAAAAGAGGCACAGAGAAATTTTTAACCCAGTTCGGTGCAACGTCACCTACTCTAGGGGCTACCAAGCCAGGAAGGAAATCCACTAGTGCAGTCCATATTCAAAAGCTCTCAGCAAACCACGTTTGCACTTAAGACCTAGGACCTACCCCAACTAGACTTCAACCTAGGAACTCCTAGATCTGAGATCCCATCTCACTCCCTTACAACAGATCACAATCCCCTGTGATTCCCAAATTACAGACTCAAATCAAATGAGGTTATCCTCAAAAATAACAACTTGTAACCTTGCTTGAAAGCTTAGATGTAGTTCACAATCTACCTAGCTCCTTGCTTAAAAGCTTCGGAGTAGTATACAGTATTACAACTCAAAGCACAGTCCTAAACATGTATCAAGATGATACACAAAAGGCTCACAAGATATAAGACTCAAAACCTAAACAAAACTCTATTTTGTAAACCAATGTCTTTTATGATTCTTCAGGTCTTGCAGCCTCCTTTATATACTTAAGCAAGACGTGTCATTCCTTCAATCTTGCTTCAGATCGGATCAGTGACTTATTGATTAAGCAACATGGACGAATATGGAAACTCCTAGAAAGTAGGCTCATTAAAAGTCACCTTAAAAATACTTTCCTAAGTCATTTTAACAATTCCTTAAGAAATCAAATATGTTCTAATCTCATCATAATTGCACACGATTCATACCAACACATGCTGGTGTGGATTCCTTCAATTAAGCAAGCGCGTGCGTAAACATAGGCAAAGCATAGAACGTACATACCAGGTCTGGATGTTGGAACATTGTGTTCCACATCTGAATTGAATATTTGTTTTAGGCAAAAGTGAAGCCAGCACACAAATATCCAACACGATGCATCCAAGCTGGGTTTAGGTGGTGTACTTATGCAAGATGGTAAAGTGGTGGCGTATGCATCAAGGCAGTTGAAGATTCATGAACGTAATTACCCTACTCATGATCTTGAGTTGGCTGCCGTTGTTTTTGTACTAAAGATTTGGAGACATTACCTTTATGGTGCTAGATTCGAAGTGTTTAGTGACCATAAGAGTCTAAAATATTTGTTTGATCAGAAGGAGTTGAACATGAGGCAGAGAAGATGGCTTAAGTTACTAAAAGACTATGATTTTGGGTTGAATTACCATCCGGGGACGGCTAACGTTGTTGCGGATTCTTTGAGTAGAAATACTTTACACTTGTCGGCGATGATGGTTAAAGAGATGGAATTGCTTAAACAGTTCAGAGACTTGAGTTTGGTTTGTGAAGTAGCGCCACAGAGTGTGAAATTGGGGATGTTGAAGATCAACAGTGAATTTCTGAATACTATCAGGGAGGCTCAGAAAGTAGATGTGAAGTTGGTAGATTTAATGGTTGCAAGCGATCCTGCTGTAGACAGTGACTTTAAGGTTGCTGATCAAGGAGTGTTGAGGTTTCGAGGGAGAATTTGTATTCCTGATAATGATGAGATGAAGAAGATGATCCTTAAGGAGGCCCATAGAAGTAGTTTGAGTATTCCTCCAGGAGCTACGAAAATGTATCATGATTTGAAGAAAATGTTTTGGTGGTCTGGTTTGAAACGCGACGTAGCACAATTCGTGTATGCAAGTTTGACTTGTCAGAAGTCGAAAGTTGAGCATCAGAAACCTGCTGGGTTGTTGACACCGCTAGATATTCCAGAGTGGAAATGGGATAGTATATCCATGGATTTTGTGACAAGTTTGCCGAATACTCCAAGAGGATATGATGCTATTTGGGTGATTGTTGATAGATTGACGAAGTCGGCTCATTTCATTCCGATTAATATCACTTTTCCTGTGTCTCAGTTGGCAGAGATTTATATTTGAAATGTTGTGAAGCTGCACGGTGTCCCATCGAGCATTGTGTCAGACAGAGATCCGAGGTTTACGTCTAGATTCTGGAAGAGTTTGCATGAGGCCTTGGGTACTAATTTGAAGTTGAGTTCAGCATACCATCTGCAGACAGACGGAAAGTACGATTCAGTCGCTGGAGGATCTATTGAGAGTTTGTGTACTTGGGCAAGGTGGAACTTGGGATAGTTATCTACCGCTGATAGAATTCACATACAACAACAGTTATCATTCTAGTATTGGAATGACACCTTTCGAAGCCTTGTATGGTCGGAGGTGCAGAACTCCGTTGTGTTGGTTTGAATCCGGTGAGAGTGTGGTGTTGGGACCAGAAATTGTCCAACAGACTACCGAGAAGGTGAAATTAATTAGAGAAAAGATGAAAGAGTCGCAAGATAGACAGAAGAGTTATCATGATAAGCGCAAGAAGGATCTTGAGTTTCAGGAAGGAGACCATGTGTTTTTGAGAGTCACTTCTGTGACAGGTGTTGGACGTGAATTGAAGTCAAAGAAGTTGACTCCGAGGTTATCGGTCCATATCAGATTTCAGAAAGGATTGGAACGGTTGCTTATAGGGTGGGTTTACCACCACATCTTTCAAACTTGCATGATTTGTTTCATGTGTCGCAACTTCGGAAGTACGTGTGGGATCCATCCCATGTGATTCCAAGAGATGATGTACAAGTAAGGGACAACCTTACCATCGAGACCTTACCAGTGAGAATAGAAGGTCGTGAAGTGAAGAGGCTTAGAGACAAGGAAATATCTCTTGTGAAGGTCGTTTGGGAAGGAGCAACTGGTGAAAGTTTGACGTGGGAATTGGAGAGTAAAATGCGGGAATCTTACCCAGAGTTGTTTGAACAAGGTACATTTACGAGGACTTAAATATTCTAAGTGGGGGAGAGTTGTAACGCCCTATTTTTAATATTTATTATTTAATTGATTTATTGCATGTTAGTATAATATTGTGTGATTTATATATTTTGGTGGAATATATGTATTAATGGTTGATATTATAAGTATTAATATCATTATTATGTGGGGGAGAATTATAATTATTAGAAATAAATAGGTAATTAGGGAAGAGAGTAGTTTTTAGGGAGAAGAGCAATTAGAGATAGGGTTAAGAGTCAGTTTAGAGAACAAGAAAAATCAGAACACGTACAATTGGAGAAAAGAGGAGAAATCTGCGAGAACCCTAAGAACGAAGAACGCAGCCGTTGGAATTCAGAAAAATAATCTAAGGTAAGGGTGAGACTAACTCTCATTAGTATCAAGTTTGATTCATGAAGTTTGGTCAATTGTGGTAGTTTTAGGAATTTGGAAATTAGGTAAAGAATCATCAAAAATGTAAGATTTAAGTGAACTTTTGAGTAATTTGATGTAAAAACGTGATATCGGTCATAGAAAACGTATAGATGTTAATTCCTGTCGAATTAGGGTTTGAGTGGGAATGGTTGATTAGATGATAGAAACCTGTTGAATTGATATAGGAAAATAGAGTTCACACCTTCGAACTTTCATAGTACAATGATTAGAACCAGTTTTGGGGTTGGGTTGATGAAAATTGAGATTCTGAGAAAAAGTGATTTTAAGTGTTTTTGAGAAAGAAGTGATTCTGGGATAAGCTGTTTTGGAGATTTAAAAATATGATTTTTCAATAAATTATAATAGGATTTGTCGAATAGAATGCGTAGGCGAAAACGGAATCGGATTCGGGGTAACGGTTAGGTTTTTAAGGACGAAACGATGAAACCGGAAAAAAAAATGGGACTGCACAGAGCTGTATCGCAGGTCCCTGGCTACTGCCTGGCCACGCTTGGGCGCAGCTGGCCAGTGCCTGGGCGCAGCAAGGCAGCCCCTCATGGGTGACTGCTTATTGTGCTTTCGTTGCGTGCTGTCAGAACTTTGATTTTTGCGATCTTGTGTCTTTTTCACCCGTTTCCGTGTTGAATTAGCTTTCGGTGTAAACATGAAAGTTGTAGATAATTGAGTTAGATTTCTAATGGCTTTGGGTTGACTTGAAAATGATTTTTAGATCTTAAGATATGACAAAAATACTCTAAGGAGGTCTTAGCGAAATTTTATGAAGACTAACCCAAAACCTATAGATTGTCTCCGAACTTCAAAGCTTGAGTACTATGGGTTTAATTAAGGTGTTTATAGGTATTTAATCTATGTTGTGATGTATCTAACTTGATTTGGTTTGAAAGAATTTGATGTATAGAATTCCTTGTGAATAATTTGTTAATGAATTTGTCATTAAAGACGAAGTTGTTGCTTTAGAGTCGTGTCGTTGCATAGCATAGTCAGAGATGGGGGCTTAATGCCCGACAGGTCCTTTATGACCTTAGAGATGGGGGCTTAATGCCCGACAGGTCCATTTTTGACCTTAGAGATGGGGGCTTAATGCCCTGGTGGTACCACATGCATATTGAAGTTGTCTAAGATGTTGTTGTTTAAGATGAGGAGTTGTTGTTGTATTGTAGAGTCGTCTTAACATGAAATAAATGATGATTTCTTAAGATGTTGTTGTCGTTCTTGATGATGTTGTTGATGTTCTGACATTAATGGATGCTATTAATTGATGTTATATAATGATGAATATATATGTTGTTGATTATTCTTTATGAATTGTTACTTGCTATTAATGAATGTGAAATCTCACCCCTTCTGCTTGGAAATGTTGCTCTTCGTATGAGTAACTTGCAGGTAGCGAAGAATAGTGCAGTTGCGAGTGGTCTCTGTCGTGTCGTCTAGGATGCTCTGATACGTAACGGGATGGGGATTGTTTGATGCATTGTTTTCCTTGTTACGTATTTCTTTTATTATTGTTGGACTAATTTCATGAAGACTATTTTGAGATGTTAAGTTGTGTCCTTTAGTGCCAAGGATTTTATAAGATGATGTAAAACTTTTCTGCTGCATATGATTATTAGATTTTTATAAAGGCTGGTTATTTTAATAAATAGTATTTTTTATTATTATAATTGTGGATAATGTTGTAAGATGAATGTGATGCTCCGTTTCTGATGAGAAACTCTGATATTCTTTATATTTATTTATATTGGGAAAACGGGGTGTTACAGCCGCGCTCCATGCGAATAGGTCGGCGTTCTCTCTGAGGCAAGCGATCAGCTGAGCTCTGACAACTTCAGGGAGATCCTTGCCGAGCTTGAAGTTTTTCGAGGGGTTGTTCTCGAATGGGACTAGCTCGAATTCACCATCAGGAACAGGTCTAAGAAGTTTCGCGTTGAGCGGATCCTTCTTTTCCCGTTTTTGTTCCTTAAGGTCTTCCGTGGTGAACCTAGGATCAAGTTCTACCAAGTTGGCATCCAGAATGCTCGCAGCAGCTTTCCCTTTGTCTTCTGCAGGTTTGCTAGATTGGGAAACCAAGTTCTGGGACTTGTTATCCTGGAGGAAACATCTCTTTGCAGCTTCGATGTCTCCATTTAGAGAGACAATGATGCCGTCTCTCGCATGGTATTTCAACTTCAGGTGAGCGGTTGAACATGCGGCCCCAAGTTGGGCAAGCCCGGTTCTCCCTATGATGCAATTGTAGAGAGAAGGGCAGTCGATCACCAGGAATGGAATCTTTATTGTTTTCTTGGCCTCCTTTACGCCGAAGGTGACCAGTAGTTCTCCGTACCCCCATGGCTGAGTAGATGAGCCATTGAATCCGTAGAGTTCATTTCCAACGTAGGAAGAGAGGGTTTTCTCCGTTAGTTGGAGAGTTTTGAACAGGCTGGTGTACATGATGTCGCACGAGGCCCGTGTGTCAATCAGGACTCGTCGGACGTCCGTGTTGGCCATTGATGCTCGCACGAGCAAAGGAATGGCAGAATTTGAAGCTCCATCAGGAAGTTCCGAGTCATAGAATGCCAAAGGTGTCCTTCCTCCGTGGTTGGAGGAGGCCAGCGAGTTGATGCTCATGAGCTCCTCAAATTTCCTCTTCATGTTTCCCATGGAGACGTTCAGTGTTCCTCCCGTGATGACGTTGGCGGAGGGGGACTGTTCCTAGGTGCATGAGTAGGGGGTAATCTCCACGTTGTCCAGGAAATCACCAAGATGTTCTACGGATATGGCGATGGTTTTGCCAGGCTCGGAGCCGTAACCGACGAGCTCGACGGTCTTACGTTCCGCATCTGGGCCCTTCACGAACTGTTTGAGCCTACCTCTTTGAATGAGGAGCTCAATGGCATCCTTCAAGTAGATGCAGTCGTCGGTTGTGTGCCCGTGGCATTTGTGGAATCGACAGTATTTTGTTTTGTCGACCCCCTTCCTCTCTTGAGATGGAGCCTTTGGTGGCCTGATGCCAGCTTCTGTTAGATCGGCTACAGCAATCTCAGCGAGGATTCAACCTTAAACAATTTTCTGTGTAATTTTAGAGTCTGTATCTGTTTTGTATTGTGAGCACCTCTGATTGTATATCAAGTGTTCAACCTTAAACAATTTTCTGTGTAATTTTGTTTAGTTAGAAGTCTCTTGCAGTTGTGCTTGAGCATAGAAGTCTCTTGATTGTGTTCTTGAGCATAGGAAGTCTCTTGCAGTTGTGCTTGAGCAAAGGAAGTCTCTTACTGTGTGTTTGAGCATTTGTAATCAGATATTACATTCTAGTGAAATCTCCTTGGAAGTGCAAGGGGGACTGGACTACTTCCGGATTGTGGAAGGAACCAGTATAATTGCTTTGTGTCGTTCTTATTCTCTCTCTGTTTTATTCCGCTACGTTCAGATTCTGATTATCACTTCAGAAGCGGTATCACTTAGCTTCTGATCAGTGTGTTCAGTTTTTAGGAGAAACGAAGAATTTTTCAAAACACAATTCAATCCCCCTTCTTGTGTTTTTCTCACCTTCAATTGGTATCTAGAGCCTTGGTCTGTTGTTCAACACTTAACCGTGCAACAGTAAAAGATCTGAGAAAAACATGTCTGGTGAATCTCCAACTCCTACTCCTGGTCAAACTAGCTATAATAATGTCTCACATGATTATAGTGATAGTAAGAAATCCAGTGTTGGAAAGATTCCAAAGTTTGATGGAGATGCTGAAGAATTTTCTTGGTGGAAAACCAACTTCTATAGTTATATCATGAGCTTAGACGAAGAACTATGGGATATACTAGAAAAAGGAGTTGGTGACTTGGTTCTTGATGAAGAAGGAGCTGCTGTGGATAGAAAGAAACATACTCCTGAGTTGAAGAAACTATAGAAGAAACATCATATTATCAGAGGAGCTTTTGTCACTGCTATTCCTAAAGCAGAGTACATGAAGATGAGTGACAAATCCACTGCTAAAGCTATGTTTACTTCTCTCTGTTCAAACTATGAAGGCAGCAAGAAGGTCAAAGAAGCAAAAGCTCTCATGCTTGTACATCAGTATGAGTTATTCAAGATGAAGGATGATGAAACTATTGAGGAGATGTACTCAAGGTTTCAAACCTTAGTCTCTGGGCTACAGATCCTGAAAAAGAGTTATGTTGCTTCTGACCACGTGAGCAAGATACTCAGAAGCTTGCCTGCCAGATGGAGACCAAAGGTGACTGTCATTGAGGAAGCTAAAGATTTAAACACTTTAAGTGTTGAAGAACTTGTTAGTTCTCTCAAAGTTCATGAGTTAAGTCTCAATGAACATGAGTCTACTAAGAAGAGTAAATCAATAGCCCTTCCATCCAAAGGAAAGTCATCAAAAGCTTTCAAAGTAGTCGAATCTGAAGAAGAAGAACCATCTGGTTCAGACTCTGAAGAAGATGCTACTGAGATGGCTATGATCTCCAACAGACTTCAGTATCTGGTCAGGAAGAATAGAAAGTTTCTAACCAGAAGGAGTAACTCCAGAAGCTCAAGGAAAGAAGATCAGAAGGGATGCTTCAACTGTAAGAAGCCTGGACAGTTCATTGTTGATTGCCCTGATCTTCAAAAGGAGAAATCAAAGGACAAGTCAAAGAAATCAACTTTCAAACCAAGCAAATTCAAGAAGCAGATTAAGCAGAGTTTAATGGCAACCTTGGATGATTTAGGAAGTGAATCTGGGTCTGATAAAGAGGAAGCTGATGAAGATGCAATGGTAGATGTTGGGTTAGTAGCTACAACAGCTTCAGAAGCTGGATCAGAATCAGATTCTGAAGATGAAAACTAGGTATATTCTAAAATTCCCAGAGATGAACTTGTTGAGTCACTTAAAGAACTTCTTACACATTTTGAAGTAAGAACCAATGAGTTGAAGGATTTAAAAGAAAAATATGCTGATTTGGTAAAACAACAAAAATCAACTCTATTGGATCTGAAAGCTTCTGAACAAGGACTTAGGGGCTTTGACTTCATGTGTAAAACTTATGAAGATCAGCTCAGGTTCTTATGTCAGAAGCTACAAGAAAAGTGTAATGAAAAACCTTTAAGCAACCATGAAATTGCTCTTGAAGATTTTATCATATCTGGCATTGACAGAAGCAGAGTGGCTTCTATGATTTATAGCATTTACAGAAACAATGGAAAAGGGATTGGTTTTTCAGGAGGGAAACCTAATGAAATTAGTCTCAAAGCATGTTGTGAATGCATCAAGGAAGGATTGAAAACCTTCTTTATACCTGAAGGTGCTGAGTTGGAAACTGTTGTTCAATCAGAACCTGAAGCTTCTAGCTCTAAGACTAAGATTATTTCAAAGCCAAAGAACTCCAAGCCAAAGGCAATGATCAAATCTGATTCCAAGACTTCAAAGATCAGGATCCTGAAAAGATCAGAACCTGTTCCTCAGAGTCTGGTGAAACCAAAATCTGAGGTTCTGAAGTCTAAGTTTCAGAAGAAGACAGTTACTACTTCTGAAGTACCAAAACCTAAGGTGATGGTTAATCAGAAGCAACCCAACTCACAGCACAAGGTACATGAAGCGAAGAGTAAAGCCTTAAATACTAAACTTCCAGGACCCATAGGACAATGGGTACCTAAATCTGAAAATGTCAATGATGCAGGTATGTCTAAGAGCAGTACCAAAACAAAGATCATGGTACCTAGACAGCGGTTGCTCAAGACACATGACAGGAGAGAAGTCCAATTTCCTCAGCCTAACAATGAAGGAAGGAGGAAGTGTGAAATTTGGAGGCAACTAGTCTGGCAAAATCATAGGTACAGGAACTATTGGTAATTCCTCTACCTCTATTAATAATGTATGGTTGGTAAATGGTCTTGAACATAACCTTTTGAGCATTAGTCAATTTTGTGATAATGGTTATGAT
The DNA here is from genome assembly GCF_051527215.1 of Medicago sativa. Lineage (NCBI taxonomy): Eukaryota > Viridiplantae > Streptophyta > Magnoliopsida > Fabales > Fabaceae > Medicago > Medicago sativa. The sequence continues at coordinate 28,425,760 of NC_140755.1, read as the reverse complement.
GTGCTTTTTGAGAAAACCAACTGTACTGTAATCAACAAGGAAGACAAATCTATTGTGTTCAAGGGAAAGAGAGTTGATAATGTCTACAAAATCAATTTTTCTGAACTGCCTGATCAGAAGGTGATTTGCCTTCTATCAGTGAATGATAAGAAATGGATGTGGCACAGAAGGTTGGGACATGCTAACTGGAGATTAATCTCTAAGCTTAGTAAGTTACAACTTGTCAAAGGGCTACCAGACATTGACTATCATTCAGATGCACTCTATGGTGCGTGTCAGAGAGGGAAAATTGTGAAATCATCTTTTAAAACCAAAGACATTGTTTCAACCTCCAGACCATTAGAACTACTTCATATTGATTTATTTGGACCAGTTAGTACTGCATCCTTATATGGAAGTAAATATGGATTAGTCATTGTTGATGATTACAGCAGATGGACTTGGGTAAAATTCCTAAAGAGTAAAGATGTTGCTTGTGATGTATTCAGTAGTTTCTGCACTCAAATTCAATCTGAAAAAGAATCAAAGATTTTGAAAGTCAGAAGTGATCATGGTGGAGAATTTGAAAATGAGCCATTTGAAGCTTTTTGTGAAAAACATGGAATTGTCCATGAATTCTCTTCTCCTAGAACTCCACAACAAAATGGGGTTGTAGAGAGAAAGAATATAACTTTACAAGAAATGGCCAGAACCATGATTCATGAAAACAATTTACCAAAACATATTTGGGCAGAAGCAGTGAATACAACATGTTATGTCCAGAACAGGATCTATATCAGCCCTATTTTGGAGAAAACAGCATATGAACTCTTTAAAGGAAGGAAACCCAATATCTCTTACTTTCATCAATTTGAATGTACATGTTACATTCTGAATAACAAGCTCTACCTAAAGAAATTTGATGCCAAGGCCCAAAGAGGAATCTTCTTAGGTTACTCTGAAAGGTCAAAGGCATACAGAGTGTATAATTCAGAAACACTATGTGTTGAAGAATCTATGCACGTTAAATTTGATGACAAAGAGCTTGAAGATAAAACTTCAAAGAAATGTGAAAGTTTTGCAGAGATACAGGTTCCTAAAGTTACTCCAGAACCTGATCAGATAGCTGAATCTGAAGAAAGTCTAGAAGCTGAACCCACATCAGAAGCGCAAGATAAAATTGCTTCTGATGAAGCACAAGATGGCTCACATCAAGCAGATCCTCCCAGAAACACCTTCAAGCATAAGTCTTCACATCCTGAGGAGCTAATCATGGGAAACAAAGATAGTCCAAGAAGAACAAGATCATACTTTAGACAAGAAGAGTCAATGATTGGACTGATCTCAATGATTGATCCTACAACAGTTGATGAAGCACTTTCAGATGATGGATGGATCTTAGCTATGCAAGAAGAGTTGAATCAATTTCAAAGAAATGATGTGTGGGATCTGGTACCCAAACCTCAGCACAAGAACATTATTGGAACAAAATGGGTATTCAGAAACAAGTTGAATGAGCAAGGAGAAGTACCAAGAAACAAAGCAAGACTTGTTGCACAAGTCTATAGTCAATAAGAAGGCATTGATTATACTGAAACATTTGCTCCAGTTGCAAGATTGGAAGCAATCAGGTTACTTCTTTCCTATGCAGTTAATCATGGCATAATATTATATCAAATGGATGTCAAGAGTGCATTTCTTAATGGTGTCATAGAAGAAGAAGTGTATGTCAAGCAACCTCCTGGATTTGAGGATATTAAATATCCTGACCATGTTTTTAAACTGAAGAAATCACTATATGGCTTGAAACAAGCTCCCATAGCTTGGTATGATAGACTAAGTAATTTCTTAATCAATAATGATTTTGAAAGAGGCCAGGTTGATACAACACTCTTCAGAAGGACTCTTGGGAAAGATATTCTTGTTGTGCAGATATATGTTGATGATATAATATTTGGTTCTACTAATGCATCTCTTTGCAAGGAATTCTCTAAGTTAATGCAGGATGAATTTGAAATGAGCATGATGGGAGAGATGAAGTTCTTCCTTGGCATTCAAATCAATCAATGCAAAGATGGAGTTTATGTTCATCAATCAAAGTATACAAAGGAGCTTCTGAAGAAGTTCAAGCTTGAAGAATGTAAAGTGATGAACACTCCAATGCACCCTACGTGCACCTTAAGCAAAGAAGATGAAGGAGCTAAAGTAGATCAGAAGCTGTACAGAGGTATGATTGGTTCTTTGTTATACCTTACTGCATCTAGGCCAGATATTTTATTCAGTGTATGCTTGCTTGCAAGATTCCAATCAGATCCTAGAGAATCTCATATGACTGCGGTCAAGAGAATCTTCAGGTATTTGAAAGGAACAACTAATCTTGGACTCCTTTATAGGAAATCCTTAGATTATAAGCTAATTGGATTCTGTGATGCTGATTATGCTGGTGATAGGATTGAAAGAAAGTCAACCAGTGGCAATTGTCAATTTCTGGGTGATAATCTTATGTCCTGGGCTAGCAAAAGATAAACAACTATTGCTATGTCTACAGCAGAAGCAGAATACATTTCAGCTGCAAGTTGTTGTACAAAACTACTTTGGATGAAACATCAGTTGGAAGACTATCAGATAATTGCTAACAGTATTCCCATTTATTGTGATAATACTGCTGCTATTTGTTTGTCTAAAAATCCAATTTTTCATTCAAGAGCTAAGCATATTGAAATCAAACACCATTTTATCAGAGATTATGTTCAAAAAGGAATTTTAGATATACAATTCATTGATACTGAAAATCAATGGGCTGATATATTTACTAAGCCTTTAACTGTTGAAAGATTTGATTTTATAAAGAAAAATTTGAACATGCACTTCGTGTCTGATTAAAGCTTGCTTGCTCCTGAATAGAATTTTAGGTTCTGAAGTCAGTTCAGAAGCAGTGGTCCATCAGAAGCTCTTTATTGAGGTTCTGAGGAAAACTCGCTTCTGATGATGACATCAGCATCTGAAGTTCAGAAGCTGGATTTTATGCTCCCGAATAGTTGAGTTAGTGGAAACGTTTGGAGTTACTTTATTTGGTAACTCCTGGCCCACTAACTTGGTAGTTACTCTGAGAACTTCTGACGTGGCCTGTCTGTATTGGTGTATAACTTAAAAGGGCATTGATGATTCAATAGCTTTGAAAAGTAATTTCACGCGCCCCCAATGTCATTAATGTTATGTTTGTTTGTCTCTTTTGAATTACAATCATTTTACTTTTAACACTTTGTCAATTCACACACTACTCACTCACAACAAACACTCTCTACTCTCAAACCTCTTGCGAAGTAAGCGCAAAAAATCCTAGAACCCTAAATTCTCTAAATCTTCTTCAACCATCATCAATGGCAACCTCAAGCTCAAGTGTTCCAGAATCATCTTCAAGTATGCAACAAAGAGCACCAGGATCTGGGTCAGTAAGCAAACCTAGAACAATGTCCATCCCTTTAAAATCACTGATCGTCCAGATAGAATCACCAGTGGATTTCGTTTCACTCAAAAAGTATGATGTGGACATGAAGGCGTTGGTAGATGCTCAGAAGCTGTCTGAGTATGTCAAGATGTTGAATGGGCCGACGTATATGAACTTGGTTAAAGATTTCTGGGTTAGGGCTGAAGTCTACGAAGGAGATAGTGCAAAGGTAAACTCGCAAGCTGCATCAAAGAAGGGAAAGTCAAAGATGGAGATGAATCCTACTTGTTTCAGTAGCTTGGAAATCAGGTCCGAAGTGATGGGTATTCCTGTAACCATCACTGAGGAGGTTATTGCTAAAGCATGCAGAGTGGATGCTGAAGGGAGATTTCAGGAAATAGTAAAGAAGGAAGATATTTTGCTGAAGAGCTACTACAACATGCTTTTGAATGGAAATCCAAAAGCCAAAACTTCTGAAATCGAAATTCACAATAGAATGTTGAAGTTCTGCACATACTGCTTCTTTCATAGAGGAGGAGGGTCTGATCAACCCAATAATCAACAGAAGCTGGCAATCTACTTCATGGCTACATTTGAGAAGATCAATTTCCCAAGATACGTCATGGATCATCTTTGCTGGGCAATTAATGAGGGCATCAATAAAGGGAGAAAGCAAGTACCCTATGGGAGATTGTTGTCTGAAATCTTCCACCAAGGTAGATTGCTGGAAACTCTGAAGAAAACAAGGAATGCTTCTGATAAATGCTTCAAGGCTTCTACAGCTAAGAAAACTATCAGTAGCAAATCCTTGCATTCCATGCATCTTTTCAAGAAAGCCCCTCAAGATGAGAAGTGGATGGAGATGACTACAGCAGACTCTGAGATTATCATGGACTTTCCTTCTATCTTTAAGGAAAGTAATCCTGAAATCTTAGCTGAATCAGTTGTTGCCTATGTCGTAGGATCAGGTGACAACTCTCAGGAGGAAGTTGCTCATGTTAAAGTAAAAGGCAAGAAAGCCAAAGTGGTTACTGTATCAGAAGCCACTGATGTAAAGGCAAGCAACAGAAGAATGCAAAGAGAAAAAAGGGAAAGGCTGAAACGGTATTCACTAAGGAGAAAGTGGATGAAGCTCTTGAGAGGCTAGAACAAGAAGAAGTGGAGCCTAAGAAGAAAAAGAAGAAAGCTGATGCATCTAAATTTCTTCCCATGTTTGAAGTTACTCCTGACATGGAGAAAAGGGCTAAAGAGCAAGTTGACCAGTTCTTAGCTGATAGGAAGAGAAAGAAAGCTCAATACAAAAAGGAGAGGGATGCAAAGCTTAAGGAGTCTAATCAAAGTTTGAATGAAGACTATTTTGCTAAGAAAATGGAGGAAGTAAAGGAGATTGCTGATGAGACTGCTGAATTAGCCAAGAAGAAAGTTGGCACTTCTGTTTCTACAAGTCCAAAGCCTACTTCAGAAGCTGTAGATAACTCAGCAACGTTATCTCAGGTACCTCAATTTTCACACACACCTTGTATCTCTTCATCTATTCCCTCTGAAGACACCTCTCTCTTAGATCACCTAGAAAGCCATTATCTAAGTGAATTACCCAAATCCAGCTTTAACTCCAACTCACAAACAGCCTCTGAAATGGCTTATGAAGCATCTGCTTCTGAAAAGGTCATTTCTAAAAGCCCCCAACAACCAGAACCACAAAAGACTTCACCCCCACAACAACAACAATCTTTCGTTCCTGAACATGTTCCTGAACCAACTGTTCCTGAACCTGAACCTACCCCTGAACCTGAACCTGAACCTATTGCTCCTAAACCATCTGTTCTTGAGCCAAACCCTTCTTCCACAACTCCTTTACATGTATAAATTGTCAAGGTCACCCACTACAATGGTGCGTGTGATATGGATTTTGATTCTGAGGATGATCAAGATGATCATTCCTCTGACATGATCATTGACAATGACTCTGACCAACCCTCAACCAGTCAACCCTTAACTACAAATGGCCAATCACCAACTACCTAAGCCATTGTACCCATAGCCCCTCCTAAACCTTCCAAACAACCTTCACCACCCACCATTTTCTTGGACTCTCATATATTACAAGGTGTGTGGGAAGACATAACTTCTGAGGTACTGAAGCTGATAGAAGGAAGAAGTGACTTGGGTCACAGAATCAGCTATCCGAAGCAATGGAAGAGGATCAATGAAAGGGTCATCAATCTGATTTCAACTCTGCATGATTCTTGTCTACAAGCTCAGGAGGAAGCCAAGCAGCAGTTGGAAAACTGGTTGAATAGGATTGATGAGAATATGGAAGATGTAGAAGTCCTAGGTACTTGGGTGAAGAATCCACCAAGCATCAGAGGAAGAGAACCTGAAGATTTCCTTCCCAATTATATTCATCCCAAGGATCTGGACTTAACATTCCTTTTTAAGATCAATCTAAAAAATGCTGCACCTGACCTGGCTCTAGTTCAGGAGAACAAGGTGCTGAAGGAAAGGAATAGAGAGCTGGAGCAGAAGCTACAAGAGCAAGATCAGAAGCTAGTGAGAATTGAAGCTGAAATGGAACAAGCTAGAATCAGGGAAGAGAAGAACAAGTCAGAGATGAATAGGAAATACGAAGAAACTCAAGAGTTGCTGAAGAAGATTTTAGAGAGCCAAAATAAGCCAAACCTTTAGTTGCACACCTTTAGCTTTTTTTTTCTCTTTAGGCTTCTGATTTATATGAGTTTATTTCTGTTTCTGACTTAGTTTTCACTTCTGACTATATATGTTTCTGAACTTTTTTAGCTTCTGAATAATATAATTGTTTATATCATGTGTATTAGTATTTGCTCTGATTATATTGTTTACTATGCTCTAATTAGTTTGTTTTAGAAGATGGTTAATATGCTTTAATTATATGGTTTAAATGCTATGAACCTTTATCTTATGTTTTTCTCATCTCTTCTTTTGTTTAAATTCTTTTTGCTAATGACAAAAGGAGGGGGGGTATATGTGATAGTATTTAAAGGCTCTGAGCCCTATTAATAATATTTGAAATTTTTGAAAATTCTATCCTTTTGTTTTACCTAAAAAGGGTGTATCAAAAAGGGGATGTATCAAAGTTCAAATAAAATTAATTGAACCATTCTTCTTATCTCTAAAATAATTCTTTCAATTTTTTAAAGCTCTGATATTATTGCGCACTCAATGAATTTAATTAACCTGGATAGAACTTAGGGGGAGCTTACAAACCTCACCTTAAAGACTATCAGACTCAGGGGGAGTTAGAGCTTACAAACCTCAGACTCTGAGCTTACAAACCTCATAACCCCAAAAGTCAACTCGTTAATTAGATTAAAAACAATTGATCAATTTTAAATACTATTGTTTGTCATCATCAAAAAGGGGGAGATTCTTGGAACAAAATATGTTTAACAATGAACCATAAAGAGTTTTGATGATAACAAGGTATTAAAAATTGTAAATTGGACTAGCTAATATTTGTTCAAGTGTACAGGACCACAGTTAAATTTTTACATAATTAATTGGTTCTGAATGAGCAAATAAAGAGCAAAAGAAATCAACGAAATTGAAGCTTAGACGCTCCTGAAGGAAATATGCTCCTCAAGAGAAAAAGCGCTCCTGAAGTCAAGCTGCTCCTGAAGAAAGTGAAAGTGCTCCTGAAGACTAAAGCGCTCCTGACGGAATAATGCTCCTGAAGACTGGAAGTCCTGAAGTGCCACGTCATCATCAAAAGTTACAACATCAGAAGCTGCCTCATCAGAAGTCATTTCACCAGAAGCTGAAGATCAACTGAATTTGTGAAATTCAAGGATTCAAGAGTTGTTTCATGGATCAAAATTCATCAAAGGACAGCAGAAGATTAATGGAACTTTGCAACGGTTATTTCAAAGGTGTTTGAAGGCATGTGCTTGCAATTTGGACGAAAGCGTTGACATTGTACTGCTGTACGAAATGTACAACCACCTTCGCCACTACTCTGTTTTGTGTCCACGCTACAAGAAAAGAAAACTGCTCCAGAATACGGCTTCGCCTGCAAAGATGTTTCTTTGTATAAGGAATGGATTTCAAATTTGTTCTTCATAGGACAACAACCAAATCAGGCAAACGTTCATTGGTGAAAGATCAAGCTTCAACAACGACTCTTTGATGTGCTGGAAATTTCACGACGTCTCTTTCACACCTCTATATAAAGGAGTGAAGACCTAGAGATTTGGTAATGCTGAATGAAAGACTCTCAACATTTTTACAAGTGTCAAACCTCTGCTGAAATTGTTCTGCATTCACTTAGAATTTCTGTGTCTCAAGTTTTATCTTAGAAATTCTTAAGTCTTAGAGTCTGTATCTGTTTTGTATTGTGAGCACCTCTGATTGTATATCAAGTGTTCAACCTTAAACAATTTTCTGTGTAATTTTGTTTAGTTAGAAGTCTCTTGCAGTTGTGCTTGAGCATAGAAGTCTCTTGATTGTGTTCTTGAGCATAGGAAGTCTCTTGCAGTTGTGCTTGAGCAAAGGAAGTCTCTTACTGTGTGTTTGAGCATTTGTAATCAGATATTACGTTCTAGTGAAATCTCCTTGGAAGTGCAAGGGGGACTGGACTACTTTCGGATTGTGGAAGGAACCAGTATAATTGCTTTGTGTCGTTCTTCTTCTCTCTCTCTTTGTTTTATTCCGCTGCGTTCAGATTCTGATTATCACTTAAGAAGCGGTATCACTTAGCTTCTGATCAGTGTGTTCAGTTTTTAGGAGAAACGAAGAATTTTTCAAAACACAATTCAACCCCCCTTCTTGTGTTTTTCTCACCTTCATTTACATGTTGGCACTCCGACGCTCAAGTCAGTAGAGATCAGAGAGTGAGGGTTTAGAGGGAAGAAAAGATTCTACCTTGGGGACTGGAGTGAGTCCCCTATTTATAGAGGTGTAGGGCTGCAGAGCCGTTGTAATGGCACACCTGGCTCCAGCGGTTACGAAATCTAGGGAAGTGTAACCGCCAGAGAGTTTATTGTGGGAACGTGCATAGAGACATTGTGGTTCGTTTGAACCGGTCTCGCTCGCTTCGTGCACCCGCCTCGCGGAGAGGGGGTGTGTCGCAAGTAACGTTGCCAAACGTGGAGTTTGGGCTTTGGATTGTATTGGGCTTAAGTAATGGGGCAAAGATCCTTTTGGCCGGTCTAGAACAAGAGGTGAGATGATGTAATTCAAGCTTATTTTAAGGGAGAGGGGTGGATTTTTTTTAAATATGTTTTGCATAAGAGGGGTGAGGTGTGTATACTTTAACATAAGAAGGAATAAAGTGTAATTCAAGTATTTTTAGAGATGAGATTAGTTTACTCAAAGAGTTAAACTCGTTATAAATTTATTAAATCCTCATCCTTACAACACCACCAAGTCCAGCAGATTCATCTTATTGCGGATTTTTTATGAGATTGTTTAATTTTTCTTGGTTTGATTATTTGAATTTGATGAATATTAATTTGCAATAGTTTTTTTTTATTATAATTAAAAAATTTATAAAAGATGTGTCATTAAAAAATATTAAAGATGTTAGTATTATATTAATAGAAACTAGCAAGAGTCAACTTGGTTCAATTAACATAATTGGAGGACCGATTTGACACAAAAGAAAATTAAAATCCGTACTTTTTTTAACTGAAAAATTAAAATACAAACTTAAACCTCTTGAATAAGCTCTCGTGAGTGTAGCTCAATTGGTAGGGACAATGCATAATATATGCATGGTTTGGGGTTCAAATCCCGGCCACCACCAAAAAAACTCTTGAATAAGTTATGGGACCATGAAGGTATTCACCCAAGGTATTCACCCATTATATATGATGATCCGGCCACCACCAAAAAAACTCTTGAATAAGTTATGGGACCATGAAGGTATTCACCCATTATATATGATGATAAAAATATAATGTGTTCGTTAAATCTAATTTTCATCATCTTGTTGATATTTCGTTAGTGTATTTATTGGTTTTGAGAGAACTTTAAGAGAATTTGAATCCATTAATATCCAATAGAAGTATAATTCTTTGTAAAAAGTTGTCGTTATGAGTAATTTATAGGAAGTTATTGAAGAGAAAATAAAATATATACACCCTCTACTTTAAGGTTCAATGAATAAATGATGTACATGATTGTTATTATAGATCGCATACATAATTTATTTAATCCATTTAAAAAGTCAATTTTTATTTATAATAGTAATCGAATGATTTATGTAATAGCATAAAACATTTTAAAATAAACAGCGCCGACACATCTTACATAAGCTACCCTAAGAAGTAACAAATGAACAACAAATTAATCATCACATTTTCAGCACTAGAAATATCAATTAATTGAACTAATTCAATCATTATTTGAAAAATCCCAAATATAGCAAACAAGAAATAAAATATCCAAATCAAATTGTGTTTTTGAATATGAATAATATTCAAAACTTAGATCAAGCTATTGCTTTGTATCTATTGGAAAACAAGTCCTAATTGAACCAATTAGGAGTTTGACTAGGCCATTGAATCTGCTCCATGTTGTTACTATGTAGTGGCAAAGAGCTTAAGTTTGATTCAGCATCAATTGTTGACAAGACATTGAAGTTTGATTCACCTTCAAATTGTTGATTTTGGAGTTTATGATAAGCAATCTGAGTTTTGATTTTAGCCAACTCAACTTCTGTATCTTGAATTTGTTGAGATAATTTAGAGATAATCCCAACACATCCATAAACAGGATCTTGAATCCTACATTGTGCTTCTAAATACATAGAATTTGCAGCTTGGTGTCGTACATAGTGAGGCAATTGCTACAACATTAAAATTCCACAATAAGATTATTTTAAAATATACAAGTTTTCATTAAAAAAAAAACTATAAGTAAAAAGTATACTTTTTCTAACTCTTATATTCTGTCCATGCTATAATTATATAATGTTACATACTAATACATACTAGATACTAAATATTGATATTGATATTTTATAAGTTAAAAGTACACTAATGAAATCTAGATACCATATATTGATTCTTACATTGACACAAAATTACAAGTAAATTCCACAATAATATATTACATAGTAATACATACTAGATACTAAATATTGATTATTTCAAAAAAATATTGATTATTTCAAAAAAAAAAACTAAATATTGAATTGATATATTTATTATATTAGTAAGAGTACCTGAAGCATTTTTCCAACATTGCTACCACCATAGATTCGGTGAACAGAAGCAAATCTTTGAGGATCATTGGGAGGGAAATATGGAGAGAAAATGCAATCAGGAGGACACCTTCTTCTTTGACTCTTGCAAGCAGCACACCTACTATAAATCATGATGTTAAAATGAAATCCTTGATATAAAGAATAAAAATCCAATTACAAAATCTAACACCAAAGAAAGATTTCTTCTTCTATATATTTTTATCTTGATAACTTTCACAAAATCTGATGAATTATTTATATTGTAGATACTAGGTTGTTATTATGAAATCCCAACGGCTAGATTTGAAGAAGGAAAGTTGTGTATTAGAATTTTGTAGAGGGCATGGATCAAGGCAATAAGCAAGAAATTTGTATTAAAAATTAGAACTAGAAAGGCATGTCAATAAATACCTACATTGACACCATATTTTGTACTACTCCTAATAAATTTTAATTTTAATTGAACTGTTTACATATATTATCATTTTTTTTACTCATATACATATATGAATTTTTTTACTAATACTTATATTAACATTGACCATACGAAAATTGAAATTCTGTCAAAAATTAAAAATTAGAAATATATTTATCCTAATATTAACCAAAAAATTTTAATACAAAATGTTAGACCAAATCACAATACAAAATCTGACACCAAAGAAATTAAGCTCTTTTTTTTTTGAAGAAAAGGAAAAAAATATTTTTTCTCTTAGTAATCTTGCACAACATCTGGAAAGTTATTTTTTATATCAGTGATGCTATATCACACGAAATGCTTAACCACGAAAACCACGGCTTAGTACAATTCAATTACCAATATTGCAGTTTTAATATTAAAAAAAAAAACATAAAATTGGGTATTTGGTGGAAAACACGGCGGGGGTAGTGTTATTCTTGTTATTCGTGGATTTGCTTTCGTAGTATAAGGCATTTCCCTTTTTATATTAAAGATAGTAGGTTGATATACTTGTCAAAAAAAAAAAGTAGGTTGATATTAGAAAATCGCAAATTCCAACGGCTAGATTTGAAGAAGGAATGTTTTGTGTATTAAGAGTGCGAAATTAATAGAGGGTCATAGCCTGGATCAAGGAAATAAGCAAATATTTTTTGTATTTTTTTAAATTAGAAATAGAAAGGCAAGTCAACTAATGCATACAATAATGACACCATATTTTGCACTTGTTTTGGCATGACACCTTATTTTCCACTTGTTATAAATTATAAATTTTAATATCTTATTTTTTTGGAGTTAGCTCTCTGATTTCTAGGGGAAGGGGAGCTAAGTATCGAAATTAAATTAGAGTTGATTTTTCACTATAGCTCTTGTCGCGTCATTTTTCGGAGATCATAGGCTATTTAATTAGCATAGACTCACTATTTTAATTCACGACTGAACATTTTAATTTTTTAAGAAAAGGGGAAAAAAGTTCAAATTACCCCATTTTAAAGATTTAGGGTTCGGGGGTTGGTTACATAAAGGGAAGGTATTAGCACCCTTTATGTTCGTAGTACTCTACGAGAACCTCTTGATTTTATTTAACTTTTTGTGCTTATACTTGCTTGCTTTTTAAAAAAAAAACAAATTAGAGTGATGATTAAATAAAAGAAAAAGAAACTTTTTTATTTACATTTTTTATTGATTTGGAAGGACGAGTGTCCTTTGCCTACGTACCTGTGAGGGATCAAAACCTCGTAGTTCGGAGTTGAAATTGACGTTTGATTTGTTGTATGTTTTTTTTATTAATTTTTGAAAAGGTTTTAAAATGAAAAGCCAAGTGGCAAATGAGAATTGGTTTGTATTTTTTATATTGAAAGAAAATAGACTCAAAGTATGATTAAAATTGATTTGATATTTGATTAAGAAAGAAAATAAAAAGAACGATCACTTCAAGGTTTATTATGAAAATATTTTTTGTGATTTTTGGTTATTTGCATCTTTTTGTTTTTTTGAATATTAATTAAAGCATAAAATAAACTAATGTGACAATAAAAATAAAAGCGCGTGGATTTTTGTAGTGACATTGGATCACCACAAAATCCCTAATCTAATTTTTTTTGTATTTTTTGATATATATAAAGCGGTAAAGAAATAAAACACACACACACACTTTTTTCTCATTTATATTTACATTGGACCTAAATACATTCTAATTGCTGGAAAATAAATGACAATAATTAAAATGCTAAATAGAAATAAAAAATGCTAAAAAAGAAATAAAATGCAAGAAAATAAAAGAAAATAAAAGGAAGGGACAAACGAAGGGACAAAATTACCAAAGGGACAAAATTCCGAAGGGACTTTTCCGAAGGGGCAGAAAAAGAGGGAGAAGAAAAGAATAGCTCGTCAACACAAGCTAAATGAGGGAGAAGAGAGAAAAGTTCTTTGACAACTCAAGATAACTTTTGGTGTGTGAAATTGTGAGGAATGAGAGCTATATTTATAGGTGAGGAGGTTGATGAAAATGGAAAAATGGTTTAATGGATTTTGATGGTGATTTGAATGGTGTTTAATGGTGAATTTTAAAAGAGGAATGTGAAAGTTGACACTTGACTTGAAATTTTTTGGACCTTGGACATTTTATTTTTGGACCTATTGACACTTAGTTTCTTTTTTTTTTTTTTTGACTTAGACAATAAAATAAAAGTGACCAAAATAAAAATATGAAAAATGACTAATTAAAAGATAAAATAAAAATTAGAAATAAAAATTAAAATTATAAAATTAAATAAAAGATGGAAATTAAAGAGTAAATAACAAATAATAAAAAAACTAAAGAAAACTAAAAATATAAAGATATAAAGAGAGAAGAGGGCCCGACTCGGAACCAAACATGAGGTATTTTAAGATACCTTTATGCCGAATTTTTCTCTAAAAAGTCAGAGACTAATCAGGGTCAAATGGCGTATGAATGTGGGGTCTTAGGTCAAAAATTGGGGTATGACAGCTCTCTTTAAAATACCCTCTCACTTCTCTCTAACTTCTTCACCGATAAACACCCATCAACCCCTTTCCCTTTTCATCCAGGTTTTCGCCTTCAACATGTAAAAAACAGTTGGTGGTGGTGCGACGATCGGCTTTAGCCATCCACACCACCCTTTCCAGATCATCTGGAGGTTGTCGCGCCGGTTGACTCTAGAGGTTGTTGTTCGAGGTTTTTGTTCGCTTGGTTTTTGTCTGTTTTGTTTTTTTCTTTTGCAGATCTGGAGATTTTCGTTGTGTTTGTTTGGTTTTGGGTGGTTGTAGACCGCCGCCGTCTTTTGGTGATTCCAAGGTGGCGGCGGTTTGGTGTTGGATATAGGTATTGCACCATCCATTCTCGGTGGTGGCGTCCTTTAGTTCACGGGTTGTTCAGTGTTGGTGTTGGGGTTATGTTGTGGTCACTCCATCGTAACTGCTCTCTTTGGTTTTGCATGTCGTTTACTGAGTGGTGAGCTGCCTGTTTTGATGAATCTTCGTCTGTTGTGTTTTTGTGTTCTCATTTAGAGATTGGGTGGTTCTAGATTTTGGCATATGTTGTTCAACTTCAATAACCCAAAAGGGTCTAGTTCTATATATTAACCCAAAAAAGGTTTGTGGTTACTAAAGTATTCGACTCATCCCTCGATCTGAGTTCTTACGCGTCTGATTGAATCCAATAGTGTTGGGTGGTCTAACCTGTAACATCCTGATTTTTATTATTAGTTTTATTTTATAAATTATTAGTATTATTTATAATTTATATTATGCGGTTGATTTGATGGGTTAGTTGATTTTTATTAGAAATTGTGGAGTAAAGGGCATTTTGGACAATTAAGGAATGAGAATTATGAGAAATAAGAGATTATGATGAATTAAGAGGATATGGGCGTATGAGTAATTAGAAGGTTTAAGTGAAGTAATTTTGTAGTGTTTTATTTGTGGAGAAAGAATAGAAACCAAGTCCATTAAGAGTTACAAGAACCAAGCCCAAAACAAGTGGATATAAATAAGTTGTAGTCTTTGTAAATCAGGGTTAGAAAATCATTTGTAAACATTAGAGAAAATAGGCTAAAGTAGAGAAAAAGGGGCAAGAGGTGAAGAAAAGAGGATCTAGAGAGAAAGAAGAGGAAAGCTCAAAGAATCAAGAGGTGAGGGAGACCCAAGCTTGTAGGAGCCTAGTTTTGAAAATTAAGAGGTAAGGGGGAGTCATATTCAACATTGGGATTTTATGAGAAAATGGGTAGAAAATGGGTTTTGTGTGATTCTTGCTATTTTAATGCTTTTATGATAAATTGATGATGAATTGATGCTAAAATTATGGTCAAGTATGTTGTTATGATTATGAGTATATGATTATTTATGAATCCAGATGTTGCATTGTTAATTCCATGTTAGGATTGTGTTGTTGTTGTGTTCTTGAGTACTATGTTAAAATTGGTGAAATTATGGAAGTTGTTACATGATTGTTACTTTGATGTTTTTATCATTTGAATTGGTGAATGTTGTTGTGGTGATTTTGAAGAGAAGAGGAGATTGTTGTTGTTTCTATGTTCGGAGTAGAATTACCATGTTAGAATTGGAATGAAGTGATACATTTTAGAACAAATGAGAATCATGATATTTAATGGTAAAAATAAGTAGAATTAAATTAGTTAAGGTGAAATTGATGTATAACTGAATGAATAGAATTAGTATGAAGTTTAGGGCCGAGTTTGGTGAGAGTTGGATCAAATAATGGAGTCGAAAGATGTTACCCGGAACTTGTTGCAGAAAAACTGATTTTTCCCTACATGAGTGTCGCACACGACCGTGCACTTAGACCACATAGATCGTGTGTGTCTCGTAGGCGTTGTACCATGGTGTGTGCTGAAGGACGCACGACTGTGTGTGTCCCCCTGTGTTGTGAAACCTCATTTATATGACTTGTTAAGGTATCCAAGGTGTATGATTAGGTCTGAAACCCTTAAACTTGAATGATAGAAGTATAATTTGATAATTTAAGTGTAGTTCCTAATATTGTGATGAATTGAATGACGTGAATGAAGTTGTTTAGAATATTATGAGGAATAAGAATGATGTGCGTATATACACGATGATATCATTTGACATGATGATGTGAACTATATAATGAAGTGATTATATAACAATATAATGACGAAATGTTGAAGTATTGTATATAACGATGTTGATACGATGATGTTGATATGATAATGTGATTATATGACCATGTTGAAATAACTATGATGATATTATGATGTTGATATAACTATGTTGTTGATATGCATTGTCGAGTGATGATGTGATGTTAATGCATTTCATGGTCGGTCCGATTTAACGATGGTGAAAAACGACGATATGACGATGGTGGGATCACTCATAAACCACACATGTATTGGTATTTTCTTGTGTGATGATGATGGTGCTTCTATTTTGGCCAAAACCATGAGTTTCTCTCCTATGTGTTCGGTAGTAGTGGGGAAGTACTGGGTTTAGTTTATGCGATGCAATGGATGTAGGATATGTAGTTTGATAATGTCGATTTTGTAGTCGATTTCAATTTCCAAAACAATAGCAGATGCTTTTCACACCAGATGGTTAAATGTTACATAATCCGATCATGTTATCACAACATGCAGGGATATCTTCTCAGATTTCACAAACTCTCAGGTGGAGTTCAATTGGCGACAAGCAAACGTGGTTGCACATACTTTAGCATGCGAGACCACTTTATCAACTAGTCCCAGCGTCTATTTTGAAGTACCCATTGTATTGAAACTCTTCTTATTAATGATATGCTATAAACACTTTTCTTTCAAAAGAATCTTATGTAGTTTTCCTTTTTATTTAATACATTTTTCTTTGCTAAAAAATAGAGAGGAATATATAATAAATAA
This sequence comes from Medicago sativa, assembly GCF_051527215.1. Lineage (NCBI taxonomy): Eukaryota > Viridiplantae > Streptophyta > Magnoliopsida > Fabales > Fabaceae > Medicago > Medicago sativa. Next base: position 28,409,255 of record NC_140755.1, on the reverse strand, counting down.
TGTGGTTGCTTATTAACTTTCAATTCACTTCTTTCTCTATATAATAAATAATGGTGGATGAATTTCTTTTGGTAAAATTAATTGTTTTTTTCTTTCTGTAATCCCTTTACCCATTTATTATCTTATTTCACTTTTTTCTCTAGACAATAAATATTTAAGGATAATTTTATAAAAACAATATTAATACTACTTTGAACTTTGAAAACAACTAATAAAGGATAAAGTTTTTCTAAAAGTCTAACACTAAAAAGTAAAGACGAGAGTATTAACTATTTTTAGGTTTAATTGTATGTTTGGTCTCTTATGTTTATTATAGGTTTTAAGTTGGTCCCTTATGTTTTAAATTTTTTCAGTTCGTCTCTTATGTTTTAAAAGTTTCAAGTTAGTCGGAAAAAATACTCACATCGAAATAAGCTAGTCTCTTCCACCACATAATACTGAATTTCAAAAAACATAAGAAATTAAAAAATCTTTTAAAACTAAATTTGTAAATTAGTCAAATTCCAACACTTATATTCTCAACTCAAATTGCTAAATGGTAAACAGGTGAAAATGAATAACTTATTCTAATTTGAGTAACATTTTTGACCAGCTTAAAACTTTTAAAACATAAGGGATCGATTTTAAATCTAAAATAAAGACCAACATGCAATTAAGACATTTATTAATTAATTATCCACTCAACTTATTGACTATTTTACATTTGCATTAATTAATAGACCAACCAAAGGTAAGATTATTTTTAAAATCTACTTATTTATTAAAACTACATTTAGTTTTGTGCAAAATAATGTTAAAAAATATGTATTAAGTGTGTCTACCATAATATAAATATATTAATTATTATAATTTTAAGCATATCATAATCTTATTTTATTAATTGTCATTAAAAAAAGATGCATGTAAAAATAATAAAGAGAAAGAGTAGTATTTGAAATCTGTCTAATCTAATTAAAAGTGATATCTATCCTTAAGATTGCTTTATATTTTACACGTGGAAACTTGGCTGAATATCTACCCTAAGTAGTGTATGTCTTTAAATTCACAAGAACTTTCACATTTTAAATCATCCCTCAAAATCCCATCATTTCACTTTCTCTGATGCCATGTGCAACAAGAGGAAGGAGAAGGTGAATGAAGAATCAGTAGACAATTTGAAGATGATGGAGAATCAGAACAAGGAGAATAAGCGAAAGGCAATTGTGCTGGAAGAGTCCCATGTTGAAACTCAGAATTCTAAGACTCACCAAAAAGATGTTGCTGAAGAAGAATCAACTGATTCATCCAAAGAAATTTCTCCATTTCTTTTTTTTGGATTCATTGTTGATCACAGGAAAGCAATTAAAAATGCTTACTCATGCAAATTTTGTAGCAGAAAGTTCACTAGTCCACAGGCATTAGGTGGTCATCAAAGTTCTCAAAAATTAGAGAGAAGTCTCAATAAAAAGATCCAAGGGATAAGTCTAAACACCATCACTCCATTTCATATGGGGTGTGGATATCAATATTATGGATTTAGCAATATGATTCAACATGCAGGGTCATCAAACTTTTATGCAGGAAATTTGTATGGTGCATTGCAACATATTCCGGAGATAGATGAAACGAATGAGGCTGATCAAAGCATTATGAGTCAAAAAGTTACTATGTCAAAGATTGAAGTTGGTAAAGTTTCAGAGGGAGGTGCTGTTAGTGATGAAGTTGATCAGGAAGACAAAGAGACTCAAGAGGAGGAAGCATCCAATATTGATTTGACCCTTAAGCTTTGATTTATATATATTTAATCTATAAATAATGTCTTAATTTAGTATTAAGTACCATAAATCATAATCAAAATAATATGTGTAAATAGTATCATATAAGATGAGGTCATTATCTTCAATCAAATATATGTAATAATATATTTGTTTTTAGGTCTGGAATAAAATATCTCTATCCTTTGGGGATTAGTGTAACCACATTTTATCTTGGTTTTTAGAATTATAATGAAGAAATCAACGGAAAGACCAAAGACAAGTAAAAGTTAATTAATGGTTGTTCATGTCAAGGTTTAAAGTCACATTCTCCAAATAATCCTTCTTTAATTGAAGTTCATTATCTAATTGGTCAAAAACATTGTTATTTAATCATTCATGTATTTAGTAAAAATAAAAATAATGGTGATTTTAATCTCCGTAATGTGTATAATATTCACACAAAAAGATTGAACTAAGAAAAACAGGGAATGTAAAAGATTAATAAACAAAAAACAAATCAAGAAGACATGGTTAATAACCTTAGTATGACAACAACAATATACATGATTAGTAGTATCCCTCAAATTGTGCTTACTATGATCACCACTATAATGAATTTCTAGCTAATAACTATCATACGTCTTACATTCTTATACTAAGATTCTTTTTAAGCAAATTTATATACCAAGAATACACCTAAGGACTTATGTCATCGTATTAAGTTGTTACATCAACATTTTTCTATGAATGAAAGTGTTTTACTATCCTCTTCCTCAATTTCTTCTCTCTTTTTCAAAATTTTGTTCATTGTCCTAGGTTTGTGCACAATAATCATCAACAATCCTTACTTAATCGGAAATTTTACTATACTACTTTCAATTTTTCATATACTGCTTTCAATTTTTACTTATCATTTCATTTAAATTTGTTTTCTTCCGTTTATGCCAATTATTATTATACTTTCGATTAGTTTTATCTAATAGGTTTTTTCTTGTAGATCTGCAAATTTGAAGGAAGATTACATGTAACAGAAATAACCTAAATCGGTAACAAGTTTGGATGTTTAAGCATTTTCAATTATGAGTTTATGATTCAAGGTAAGGAATTTTAATCTTTCTTTAATGTTTGTCCAATCTGAGTTTTAATTTATTTCAATTTGATTATATGTTGTAATAAATAATGCTTGTTACGTATTTGAATATATTTTTAACTAAAATCCTAAATCGGTAAAAGGTATGGATTTTTAATCATTTTCAATTCTGGATTAATGATTCAAGGTAAGGAATTTTTATCTTTTCTTAATGTTTGTCCAATTTGAGTTTTAATTTGTTTCAGTTTGATTATATGTTGTAACAAATTATGCATATTCCTTGTTTGAATCTATTTTTAACTAAAATCAAACAAGGCGTTTGAATCTATTTTTCACCCATCTTAAAGGATTATTATATGTGAAGTTGATTAAGGGATAGTTTGTTCTATATTTAAGTACAAATTATTTGTGTTGTTAGTACTAAATGAAAGTATATACATGGTGTTCATATATGTCAGATAAACAAGGTACTATATTTTCTTAATCTAAAAACCATTTTGGGTGATATAGTGCTAATTACTTATTGTCATGGAAAAAGTCAAGCATCACACATTGATAAGAACCTCATTTTTATATGAACATGGAAAACAACTCATTTTGATAATGCCTCTTATTACTGATAGTATGTGGAAAACTCACTTTGTTCGATGATGGTTGAATTAAGAAAGTGTACCAAATCGTTTATCAAGTAATAAAGTGTAAGTGTAGTATCGTATCTATAGGGATTGTCGTTTCTTCCAAACAATTCGCATTACTTATTTGGTTTAACAAAATTAAAATAAAAGAGTTGAAGGATAGAGATTGCAATTTTTATATGTCTGCAACAAAACAAGTTACCTGATTTTGGTTCCAGAAAAGTAAGCAGCGGTTAGGATTCTTCGAATCCTCCCTATTCATTTGTTGGAAATAAATAACATTTATTTCACGTTTAATTATTTAAGTAGACTGGCCATCTAAGTGATGAGGCTATTGGGACCTTCTAACCTAGTCGGTTCATCAAGTTGCACTTGCTGATCGCACGATAATCTTTACGTGCGGGGTCTTACTCCCTCATTTGATTTCGGTCTATCCCTCCAATGTTGAGTTTCACCTACTGGTCATACTATGATCCTTACATGTGGGGTCTTACTCCCTCAAAGGTAATTGAAACATAGACTTAACTTGGCATTCATAAATTTCCAAAGGCAATGAAGGTCAGTGTTCCTAAATGGGTTTCCCATCTATGAATCTTAGGCAACTCATAGCACAATCTCCCTCTCGGTAGTTCTACAAACGGGAAGCTTTATCAGAGTCTACCTTTCCAAGGGTCAAGAAGAATGGTTCTATTATGTTCGGTCTAGATCTTGCAGTACTTGTTTCCTCAATTAATAACTAGTTACATCCTAGGTTCTCTCAATTAATAACTAGTTACATCCTTGGTTCGTCTAGTTATTTACTAATTAGTTCCTAGATAGGCTGATATAAATATCAAGATATAAGCATCAATATTAGGCTCTGTCACAACCTAAGTACCTAAATTAGGGTTGCATTACAATACAAATAAACTAAACCTAATAAGACTAAATAGCGACCATAAAATAACTAAATAAATGTCATAAAATTAAATAATTATCCAACAAAATAAACAGAGGTTCATCTTAGAACCCTAGCGTAAAAAGATTTAGTTACTCATGGTAACTAAACGACTAAAGACAAAAGAAAAAAAACTTACCCTAAAAACTTGGAGAGGAGAGAGAAACTCCTCCTGAAAGCTCCTAGAATCCTCCTTCCACTTGAACTGCGCCCGTTTTGAACGAGCAATTATGAATGAGGAATGTGGTATTTATAGGTAAACTTTCCACCTGAACTTGGGCTAAAATCGCGGGCTTAAGGGGAAAAACCGTCACAAAATTGCAATTTTTTTCAACTAGACAGCATGCTCAGGGCGCATGGAGCATCCCTGAGGCGCATGTGCCATAGAAGTAAACCCCCTCAATGCCCCTGAAGCACCATTTTTTGCGCTAGGCGCACGTGCCTTGTTGCTCCATGATCCAGGTGCATGGTATCATCCCCGTGGTGCATGGTTTTGCTTTCCGGGCCCTAAAACGCTTGTTTCTTCACCTTTTTTTGGTGTTTGCTTCTATGTAAGTTGTCTTGGAACTTGGGAGCAGATTCAAGATTTCCACTCCTAACCATAAATAGATTCATGATTTTAAGTTTACGTTCCGCTGTCTTTTATATCTTTCCAAAAATTGAAATAAACAACAAGCCAAGAAAGCTAGCAGTGGTTATGAAAACAGTTCTAAGGTAGTTAGACAAACCTATTCACAATCAAGTTCCTCTATTGTAACATTAGAGGGTTTGACAACCAATCATTTTCGTTGTCACAAACTAAATTTCATTTTCATTGCTAAACCAATTACTGAGTTAAATTAGATTATTTGCAATTTGTGAAGTTCACTATGAATATTAGACTTAATATAACTCTTGATTAGCTCTCACTATGAAGAAATAATTGGGTGGACTTTCAAACGTTGGAGACCAGCTCTCGTGCAATGCATGCCAAAGGACTCTTAATCCACTTCTTAAAGCTCCACACATAGAGGTCTTTGGAATATTTGTGTGTTGCATAGATTCATCATGCAGGGAGAGTCTTAACATATTCCATTAGACTCAAAGACATATTAATTTTAGACACTTACACAAACTTAACAAACTTCAATAGAAACCATGAACACTATTTATCACGAAATCTATCGAGGTTACAAGATGGTAACAACAATTAATACCAAGCTCTAACTCGATTACATATAAATGACTTACATCTATTAAAAAAATTCAATTTTAATTGACAAAAAAAAAACTCAATTATATAACAGCCACCTTCGATTTCCCCTCAAAAAAAGAAAAAAAAACATATATTCACCTTCAATTTGGATTGCATTTCAATGTTTGAAAAAAATTCCATTAAATAAATTATATTAATGTTACTTATATATTTGTTCATAAAAAAAAGTTTATTTTTTGGGTTTACATGGTAATTTCTACTTTCTTAAAAAAAAAAAAGAAGGTAATTTCTATAGTACACTTATGATGCGTTTGATATGCTAAACTATATGTACTTGACATATCAAAATAAAACATAACAGTACAACACAAGACAAAACAAACTATTTTGTGGACAAAAATAAAAAACTATTTTGGTATTTTAGACAACTTGTACTTGAGACTGCTCATGCCCATGTCATGGGCAATGCCACAAAAGTTCAAGGATGGCCGTAGCTACATGTTATTTTTTTTTTTTTTAAAGTTATGTTGTGATTTAGTGACTGACATAAATTTCAGTTTTTGTCATGTCCCTTGGCCTCAGTTGAGTTGTTTTGTTATGTCCCTTTTTTTTTTTTAACATATCAAACACACCTTTAGATATTTAATATGTACCGGTACATATCTAGTATTTAATTTAATAGTTAAATGAGTTTTTTTTGTAATATTATTTTATATCAATTACAGTTACACAATAACTAAATATCATTTACTTCCATAAAAAAAAACTAAATATCATTTACCAAAATATTCGTGAAATAAAATTTAAATACCATTGACCATTATTGTTGACTCTCATTAAAAATATTCATTTTTTTCCAAAAACTCTTTTATTTTTGTATATATTTTTAAAGTTTACTTTAAATAAAGCTAATTCAAATATTATAGTTTCTCCTTTTCTTTTTCAAGTTTTTATTTTGTATCCTTTGGATTTATTTGTGATTTTAGTTGATCCATTGGAATGGAAAAAAAAATATTAATTTTACAAAAAAAATATTCATTTTTTTATCCATATTATGAAACGAGGATCAAAACTATTAATAAATTGTTTAGTCGTTGGATAGATTAATGAGTGGATGGATTAGACAAATGATGAATTATAGGATAAATTGCCACCCAGAATTTTGATTATCATTTTTTTATATGCCTAATCATTTTTCATGGTGGTTGTTATTGGGTCACATATGGTAGTTTACCCTTGTACTTTGAATAAGGGTTGGAGTACCCCTTAGCTTATTATTATATATTCCATAAAATAAACTCCATCTTACCTTTAGGTGACTCGGAGTTCTACATATGTACTAAAAGGAGATGGTAAGACACATTTCAATGATTAAAAATTAAAATATGCGATTTGATTTAATTCATATACACTGTCAATATAAAGATACATTACAATGAATCAATAACATCTGTTAAAAATATTAAAAAAGAAATGGACTTTAATTATAATTATTTCTAAATCGAACATATGATTCTGACGTTAAAGCCTGAGGTGTGGGACTAAATCCCACCCGAGAGTTGGCCACTAACAGATTATATCGTTGAAGCCTGAGGTGTGTCTCTTCCCCTAAAGAAGTAGACTATGTGAATTACTTATGCACTAATACTTTTCTCTATCACCAAGAACTGGACTGTGGGAGATTATTCTTAAAAAAGACTGGATTGTGGTAAATTTGTTGGTGGACGAGGTTATGGAAGAAAAGAATTCATAAACCGAGGAGATTACTCAGGACGACCTAGGAGTTCTCACTGGACAAGTCAAAATGATGGTGGGTTAGGGGAACCATGATATATATCTCATGCCTTTTCCTTACATTCTTGTTAATTGAGAAAGAGAAGAAAAAAGCAAAATAAAGAACTGGTTCACTTCAATTGCATTTGGTCTGCAACATGTCTTCCATATCTGCACATAAAATACTATCATGTCAAACAAATATTGGTGATGCAAATAATTTTTTTGATGTATGTCTATGGAAGGACTTATGCAATTCTAAATAAGCTGATCCAAAGTAACATCATCAAAGCACATGGTCCATGAGAATAATTTTTTTAGTTAAAAACATCTCCAAATGGAGCAAAAATTGTTAATTTTATATATGAACAACTAAACTGAAACATGAACTAGATTAAAGCACAAACACATGTAATACATATTTGACATACATTGATCAATTCCAATCAAAGTAGAATAAAATTTAAGCACAAATATATTTTAAACAAAGAAAATATATCAAAATTAAATTATATGCATATGAAGTTCAAGGGAAGAAATAATTACATGGAATTTTGGAAGCACAATTTGGTATTTCGTTGATTTGATTTGAAGATTTGTGAATGCAATAATTGAGGGAGGTCTTTGAAAATTGTAGAGGAAAGGTGTGGGATGAGGAAAATGATATTGGTATATGGTATTAAGCATGCTGAGAAAATGACTAGACATGAAACACAAGAACTTTTTTTTTATTTTTAATATGAGACACAAAAACTATAATCCTAGACAGGGTATTTATATATGGTTGGTTGAATGTGAACATATTTATGAAAGTGTGAACACATTTATTGTAATATTTAATAATTTTGATCATTTAATTTACACAGGACCAAAATAAAAGCAATAAATGAGTCTTCCTTAAAAAAAAAACAGCAATAAATGAGTCTTAAAAGTCAAATCTATTACATTTTACTTTTAAAACCGTATTTTCTTAAAATATTTTATAACGAGAGTATGTTTGTTCAAAAATAAGTGACGTTTGAGGATATTTTGTAACAGCCCGATTTTCGCTAGAATTATTTTAATTAATTATTATTTGTGTTTATGTGTGCTTGTATGTGATTATTTGTCTCTGTGTGTATTTTATTCGGGATTAGTGGATTTTGGCTTAAGAAGGGTATATTAGTCATTTTAGTCTCAAAGGTATTTTGGTCATTTGATGAACAAGGGTAAAATAGTCTTTTGGTTATGAGAGTTATTTTTAGTGTTTTAAGTGGGAATAATTATTTTTACTAAGTTACTAGTGAGTAGTGGTAATTAATTAGAGCCGGTAATTATTCGTTATTTTAACGGTTAAGTGTGTAGTAACTCGGTGAATTAATTGGTAAGAATATTGAGCCCACTAAGACAACTAGGGTTTGAGCCCATTCGTATGGTGACTATATAAACACTAGTCTTAAGAGAAATTATGTCATAACCTTCATTTCACTCATTTTCACAAACATTTCAAGATAGAGTTAGAGAGAAAGGTGATCTTGAAGAACAAAGAAGGACTAGAGAGAGAAAACTTTGGGTTGAGGCTAGGAGAAAAATTGAAGCTAGGAATTGGAGTGTTGAAGAGTAGAGGTAAGGGGGGTAGTCTCTTTTTCACAATTTAAGCTATAATCACTTTTTTCTACTTGTGGGTTTAAGTGCTTTTGTTATAATTGTGACTTTTTATGGTTTTGAATAATAAAATCCGTGCTCCTTTTTCATGTAGAATTATGGGTTTGATAAACTTCATGAATTTGTTGTGTTAATATCTTAAACTTCATAGTTGTTGTTCTTGTTGAGTTGTTTTCATGTTTTTTGACCATTTGAGTGAAATTCATGAATTAGTGTATGATTGTGAAATTCCGACACGCTAGCTACCTAATGTTTTATATGATGTTTCAACATCAGACACAAATAGAATGTTGAGATTAATGTTTAAACATTGAGCTAGCAAAAAACAAACAGATCAAGGAAAATATAAAAGACAAAAATATAAATGGCACAGGAGGTTTGTTAACCCAGTTCTGTGACAAACACACATACTCTGGGGGCTACCAAGCCAGGAAGGAAATCCAGTAGTGTAGTCCTTATTCTAAGTTCTCAGCAAACTCCAAGTTTACAACTTATCACCTAGACACTACCCGTATTGACTTCAACCTAGGAACTCTCCAAGATTTGAGATCCCATCTCACTTCCACTCAATGAATCACAGCCCCCGTGATTTAAATAAAGTTTAACACTAGAATAGAGACACACTCCAATAAACAGAACCTTCTCTTTGCTTAAAAGCTTCAGGGAGATTCACAAATAGCAAGGTCTCAAAAACCCTAATAATGTCTCTTTTAAAAAGAGGCTCACAAATAAACATAAGTCGAAACACTAAAAGACTCAATTCAATAATAATGAATTGGTGAATAAAACTAGGGTGTGAGTCTTCCTTATATAGTCATTCAGCAGCATTAGCTTTTTCGTTACAGGCTAAAAATCTTCAATAATAATGAATTGGTGAATAAAACTAGGGTGTGAGTCTTCCTTATATAGTCATTTAGCAGCATTAGCTTTTTCGTTACAGGCTAAAAATCAGTAGACCAAATCATATATTCAGTCTCCACAATATTCTAGAAGCAAATATATTATTTCCTTAAATGTCGCAACAATATTGTTAAGAATTAAGCTAAGTATAAACGGTCTTTCCTTGCTTCTAGGAACACACTTCTTGGGCAGCAATCCACGTGAATCAAATCTTCAGAGAATATTCAGTGATCTCTTGCAAAGATAAAACATCGAAGAAAGCGATACAAGACACAAAATCGGGGCACACAGAACCGTACCCACAAGTTGGAACATCGTATCCAACATCTTGCATGGATATTTGTTTTAGCAATAATGAAGCCAGCATACAAATATCCAACAAATTGTTTTTGAAACATGTTTGAATTCACTTCATTAAGGGTTTTGAATTGGTGTGGTTGTTTTGAAGTTTGAATGAGAAATGAGAAAAATGGTGGTTTTTGGTGAAAATGAACTAGATGATGATTTTGAGTTGAATTGGTGTTTTAATCCGATGTTTGCTGTGATTTTAAATGCCTTTTTATGTTTGTAATCACGTTTATAAGTGTTGGGGTTGAATTTGGCATCAAGGGGATCAAAATCGGGGTTTTGGGGTTGAAAATGGTGAAATCTCGAGAGGAAAACACCAAGAACAGGGTGACCTGTTCTGTTGTATCTCGCATGACAAGAATATCTCGCTAGGGCGAGTTGCCCAGTAACTGAACACCCTGTTTCGGGTGTTCCGGGCTATGGGGGTCAATCCGAGTGGTTCCAAACTTATGCTTTTGATGTAATTAAATGTATTTGAACTTCCTAAACCTTTGAAGACATCAATTGAATTAGATTGGACTTGGATTTGTGAATCGTATCATAACTTTTTGAAAATAAATTCAAGAACATGAACTTTCTGAAAACTCAATTTCTCAAGGAAAAAGGGTAGGACTAGGGTTGCCTAGCATTGTTATGATTTGTAAAAATGTTTTGGATGGAATTCATGGACTTTAACTTGGTTTTGCTTTGGAAACTTGAATTCTTTGAAAAACGGTAAAATGATATGAACTTTGTGAAACTTTGGAATTAAAGTGATTTAGCCTATAAGACGTTATGTATACACTACTGCACTCATATATGACTTTTGTATAAGCTTAGTTGAGGCATTCAAACTTATTTGATTTGTTTTTGTCGGATAACTTGGAAAATGATAAAACGGTACGAACTTGAGAATTTTGAGTAATTGTCGGTTGTAGCCCATGAAACGCATGTGTACACACTACTGCACCTATATGTGATTTGCGTGAATATTCGGTTGAGGCGTTCAAATTTGTTTACTTTGGTTTTGGAGAATTTGTCGGAAAATGCTAGTTTTCATAAACTTAGATGAACTTTGTCAAATTAATATTTTATAATACGCAAGGAAGAAAGGAAGGAAGGAAGAAAGGAAGAAAGAGACATAAATAATACACAATATTATTTAGATGACAAAATCATAAAATAAATGCTAATATAAATAAATAAAAAGGAAGAAAGGAACATAAATAATACATATAAAACCTCATTTTATTAATAATTGATACATTTACATAAATTGATACATTTTATTCGAAATTACATAAATAACAGCGTGAGTTAACTCACGCTAGTGTTGGCCGGTTGTTCATGCATTTTAAGGCATTGTAAATGGTTTTTACACTTTTTTTTATAACTTTTTTCACTTTTTTTGACCTCATTAAGTGGTATGTTACCTTAAACCACCTATAAATACCATCCTCATCTTCGCTATTTCTCGAATAAAAATTGTGTATTAAATAAATTCGAATAAAAGTTACATTACATTACATAAAGTTCATAAATATGTCCTATTATTACATGACATTCGGGTAGAGCCTTCCAACTACAACAATTATCTTACCTCTGAAATGGGGTAAATTCAAACTTGCTAAACGACAGCTCTCAAACATTCACCTGAAAGTTTTATTGTTCCATTCAAAAGATTAAATTCTTATTAGTTTTGTTTAGATGATGGTATTGAAGTGTTAAAAGAATGAGATGCATGTTTTGACACTTCAATAAGATCATCTAAATCAAACTAACAAGAATTTAATCTTTTTGAAAGGAACAATAGACCTGCAGGGTGAATGCTTGAGAACTGTTGTTTAACTAGTTTGAATTACCCCATTTCAGAGGTAAGACAATTGTTGTAGTTGGATCACCATCTTATGGCGGAATCAAACTGTTGAGAATATCTTCAATTGATCTCAGCAACGTTACACGCATATCGATCCACTGGAACATGTTGTGCTCCCAAAACATGCTCCTCACGTTATCGTCGTTCAATAATGATATTTTTAAACTAATGATATTTCAACATAGAAGAATAGTTAAATTGTTAAACTAATGATATTTTTAGGCATTATCAATGACATGTCATAAAAGAAAGTCACTTAAACAATGTGATATGAAAATGTTAAAATAGAACAACAAACTATTTTATGTACAATACCATATCAATAAACCATCTTAGTTACTTATGAATGTGAATGAAAAAACATCAACAAGGTTCAAAGTATTATGAGAACATCTTCATTAATTCAATTTAAAGTTATCACATAACGGTTGTCTCAAGTAAACCCAACCACCTCTACAAGATCATTGGCTAAATGCATCAATCCACTTCTCTGCAACAACAAATGTGCACACATATCCACTGAAAGCAATAATTCTGAAGATAAAAGCACTCTTCGAAACCTCGATTATGACACACGACTAATCAAACTTCAACATAGCGACCACTGATAGAAAACACCTCTCTGAACTCTAGTCATCCTGATTTTTTTCTGTCGTCGCAGTCGGTGACAAGCTTCAATGGGGTGCAACATTGGAAGCCATAACTAAAACTTTAGAGACAAAGTTCCCAACCCAACTCTCTATAATAACCCTTCATTTTATGGAAATTTATCCTCTATCTTTGCTCACTACTTCCACACTCGTCGCCATTCCCTCCAAATTCATTACCTTTTTGTGATGTTCCTTTCCCCACTTTCAGGTTCTTCATTTTGTGTTGGTAAACTTTTCATGGGTGAAAAGGGGTATTGGAAGAAGGATTCGATCATAAAATTTGATTTTTGAGATTAGAATTTTTTTGGTTGTTTGTTATAGTTCCTTCGTTTACTCTTTCTTCTAATTTAGTTTTGTTTTAATTATTTGGGTTAAATATGATTTTGATCTCTATAAATACACAAGTTTGGTTTTAAACCCTCTAAAAAATTTCTTCAATTTTTAGTCCCCAAAAAGTTTTTCATTTTCACTTGCGGTCTCTCCTTTTAAGTAAACTTATGTATAATAAAAACATATTTAACCCTAATTATCTTGCATTTATGAATAAAAAATTTCTTCAACTTTTAGTCCCCTAAAAGTTTTCCATTTTCACCTGCGGTCTCTCCTTTTGAATAAAAATTTGCAGAAAAATTTATAATATTATAAGAATATATCTCTCCTAAAAAATAAATATTTTTTAACAAAACATGAATTAAATTTAAATTTTAAATTTTTTGCTGTTAAAAATTCATATTTAATTCATGTTTTGTTTATTCTAATTTTTGTTTGGAGAGATTTTTATAAAATTACACATGTTTTTGCACCATTTCATTAAAAAAAAAAATACAAATGCTACACATGAGTTGACTTAAAAAATGGAACCAAAAGTGGTGATTGAAAATTTTATAAGGACTAAAAGTCGAAAGAAAATTTTAGAGAAACTAGAACGAAATATTAATATATTTATAAGGACAAAAAACATATTCAACCCTAATTATTTTTCATTTATGTTCACACACATTTTGATTTCTCTCTCTTCAATAGTACCTTTTTTAATTGTTTTCTCTTTTTAAATCTCAGCCATTGGATTGAGAGTTGGCAGACTATAAAGAGCAGGTGGGGATCCGGTTCCCCTTCTCACTCATTTTTCTTTTCAACACTCAGGTTCATTTCCTTCAATTACTTCTTCAGATCTTCTTCTTAAACTCGGTACTCAACTTCCTTGGGACTTAGGTACCTTCACATTTCTTCATTTTCTATTCATTCATTAAATCAATTTCAAATTCCTATTTAATTTTGTTTATAGTACTATTCAGTCTACAATTTTCGGCAAACATCTTTACTTAAGTTATGTTTTGTGATCCAATGTTTTTATTTTGCCTTATCTTACATATTTTCTATCTCATTGATCTCTCTTAATATTAAAACAATTTGTATTTTCCAGAAAATTTGTTGCTATCAACCCTCCATCAAAGTTGCAGAATGCAATCTACACTAATGGAAGATTCCACACTCCTAAAGAAACTCGTAAACTTCCCTCCAAGTGCAAGGTATTCTCAATTCCTTCATTCATTTCATTCTTTTTATTAACTAAACCATTTTCAGTCATGCTGAGTTTATTTTCTTCTTCAATGTTGCTAGCTATATTCATATGCTTACCTTGGTTCAACAAGATTTTTGAAGCTTCTCAAGGTAGAAGGTATTATTTGCTCATTCTTTTTTTACTTATCCTATTTAAATAATGTTGTATTCACATTCTCTAGCATTATAGGGGCAATTGGTTGTTTAAACTTATTTTTTGTGTGTGCATGAGATTAAGTTTGAGAGGATCGAGAAATATGTGTATAGACTTCCTTAATTCCTTATTAGTTTATATGAACCACTAAATTTCAATATAAAAATAAACGAACTTAATAGAGATATAATATTGGACTTCTTGTTTTATCCTTTTACGACAGTGTAAACCTTTTTTCAAAATAAAAGTGTAAATATAATTATAACAGAGTCCAATATTATGATATGATCAAATAGTTAAATATGATAAAATTTATCTATGTTAAATCATTAAAGTTAATCAGATTTTGTTTTTACTGTTTTTTAAAGTTAATCATTAAAGTTAAATATGATAAAATATTGGACTTCTATATTTTTTTATTAATTGTTTATTAATTCTTTTTTTGGCGTTATAGTTTTGTATTTTTCAATGCACTGAAATACACCCATTTCATAAATGACTTTAGTTTTGGAAGAAAACTCAACTCACTTTCCTTATATTTACTTTTCCAATTCATGAAAATATTTGTTATTTTATCCTTTTATGACGGTGTGAACATGTTTATAACACAATCCAATACTATGGTAAGAGGAAAATAATTAAATATGTTAAACCTTTAACTTGTTAAATTATTAAACCTAATCATATTTTATAATTCTTATTAGGAATAAGTTGAAATCAAAACTTGATTATGTTTAATAATTTAACTAATATAATATTTTTTTTAATAAAGTAAATTCATAATAGGAATAAGTTTCTTTTTAGGGATTAATAGGAATAAGTTAAATATGCACAGAAATGGAAAAAGGAACTATGAAGATGATAAGTATAACAGTGAAAAGGAAAAGTGAATATAAAAGAAATTAGTTAGATTTTTTTTAATAAAGTAAATTCTTAATAGGAATAAGTTTTTCTTTTAGAGGGATTAATAGGAATAAGTTAAATATGCACAAAATTGGAAAAAGCATCTAGGATGATGATGAGTATAATAGTTGAAAAGGAAAAGTGATTATAATAGAAATTAGTTATATTTTCTTAATAAAGTAAATTCTTAATAGGAATAAGTTTAAAAAAATAGATTTTTTAATAATATAACAAAAATAAGTTTTACTATATTTAACTATTTTATCATACCATAATATTGGATTGTGTTATAAATATTTTTACACTGTCAAAAATTCCAAAAATTTAAATTCTTCAATAGGAATAAGTTAGAAAAATCATATTAAGTTTAATAATTTAACAAAAATAATTTGTGTCATATTTAAATATTTTTTCTAACCATAGTATTGAAGTGTGTTATAAATATGTTTTCGCTGTTTTTATTTAGAAAATAGACAGTAATCTTATACTTGTTAAATTATTAAACTTAATCGGATTTTATTTTCAACTTATTCCTATAAAAAATTAAAACTTCTAAATTTTTTATATCAATTATTTTTTATTCCTCACTATATGAAATACAACTATTTAATGAAATGTCTTTACTTTAGAAAGAAAATGCAACGAACTGACCTTATATTTAATTTTTCATTTTATCACGTTTTTATATTTGTTATCTTATCCTTTTATGATGTCTGAACAATTTTACTAAATAAAATTAATGTAAACATATTTATAACACACATCTTATCACATTAAGGATGCAACGCGAACCTGGTACAGGTTTTAAAATAGTCATCATAAGTAGAAGCAGGAACATTTTATCACGTGATTGATGAAACTTTCAAAATAGTCATCTAGGATTTTCCCGATCATAAATCGACTCAAGTAATATATCAATATTTATAATAAATATATGAACAACAAGGAAACATTAACCATAAAGAAGAATAAAAAACCCTTTCACAGTCTAAAAATCATAGACAATTTAAATAACAATAAGAAAAAGGTTGTGCATACTCATGTATGTAACATGGTCTACCGAAAAATCTGGGCAACAAAGGTTAACTTGGCGGAAAAATCTTAATTGATTTTGTTGCCATTAATACATCTATTCATGCTAACAAGTTTAGCAATCGAACTGATCAAATTCAGTCAAGAACCAGGTCCACCACATTTTCTGCTCCCACCATATCGCCTGGTCTCACCATGACGCATCTACAAAGGACATGAAAGAAAATATCAAATGCAGGAAACAATTATGAAATTCGTAAGAAGGAAAAAGCAGTTTGCGATGGAAAGGATAAGCATATAGGACAAGCTTGCGATGGAAAGGATAAACATTGGGAAATTATCCAAAGCTTGCCCCATATGCCTATCCTTTCCATCCCAAGCTACTTTTTCCTTCTTATCAATTTCATAATTGTTTCCTACATTTGATATTTTATTCCATGTGCTTTGTAGATGTGTCGTGGTGGGACCAGGCGATATGGTGGGAGCAAAAAATGTGGTGGACCTAGTTCTTGACTGAATTTGATCTTTTCGACTCCTAAACTTGTTAGCATGAATAAATTTATTAATGGCAACAAAATCAATTAAGATTTTTCCGCTAAGTTAACCTTTGTTGCCCAGATTTTTCGGTAGACCATGTTACATACATTAGTATGCACAACTTTTTTCTGATTGTTATTTAAATTGTCTATAATTTTTAGACTGTGAAAGGGTTTTTTCTTCTTTATCTCTATGGTCAATGTTTCCTTATTGTTCATATATTAATTATAATCATTAATATATTAGTTTAGTCGATTTATGATCGGGAAAATCCTAGACCATGAAATCTTTGCAAAACTCCCAAACTTCTCTGCAGACCATGTCAATGACCTGAGAAACGGGAAATTATGACACATTTTCTTAAAGTCTCATCAATCATGTGATAAAATGTGTCTCATTTTACTTATGATGACTATTTTGAAATCCATGACCTTGACTAGGTTCGCGTTGCATCCTTAATGTGGTAAAATGTGTGTTATAAATATTTTTACACTAATTTTATTTAGAAAAATTGTTCACACGTCATGAAAGTATAAGATAACAAATATAGTAATGTGATAAAATGAAAAATTGAATATAAGGTCAGTTTCTTGCATTTTATTTTTAAAGCAAAGACACTTTGTTAAATGGCTGTATTCCATGTATTGAGGAATAGAGAATTATTGATATAAAAAAATCTATAAATTTCCATTCTTAATAAGAATAAGTTGAAAAAAAAATCTGATTAAGTTTAATAATTTAACAAATGTAAGATTACTTTTTATTTTCTCAATAAAACTAGTGTAAACATATTTATAATACACTTCAATACTATACTATGGTTAGAAAAAAAATTTAAGTATGACAAAAATTATTTTTGTTAAATTTTGAAACTTAATATGTTTTTTTTTTCTTTCTAACTTATTCCTATTAAAGAATTTAAATTTTTGTATTTTTTGACAGTGAAAAATATTTATAACACTATCCAATATTATGGTATGATAAATAGTTAAATACAGTGTAAAACTTATTTATGTTATATTATTAAATAAATCTATTTTTTTTTAACTTTTTCCTATTAAGAATAAGTAGCTCTGATTTATGTTATATTATTAAAAAAATCTATTTTCTCACCCCTTCTGCTTGGAAATGTTGTTGTTCGTATGAGTAACTTGCAGGTGATCGAGAATAAGTAGCTGTTGATTGCTGTCGTGAGTGTCTATCTCTCACTGTGTCTTTAGGTGCTCTGATACGTAACGGGATGGGAACTTTTGTGGCTATTTTCTATTCCTTACGTACTGTTTATGATTTCACATGACTATGATTTAGTTTTTGGATTATTACGAGATGTTTTGATGAGGTCTTCGTGCCAAGACTAATTATGTTGTTGAATTAAAATCCGCTGCGAAGTTTTTGAATATTTATGTTGACCAATTTATGAAGGATAAATTGTTATTTATTCCATTTATGATTTTATGAAGAGAAGTGTAGCATTCCGTGTATGTTGAATGACTCTGATTTATATGTGAAATTTTTATGTTGGGAAAACAGAGTGTTACAATTGGTATCAGAGCAGGTCGGTCCGTCCGGCCAAGTAGATGAGTCGTTGTGTCGTGTAACGGTTGATATTGGCGTTGCGTTTTCTAATTAATGGTTATGTTTTATTATGTGATCATGTTTAACTGACTAACTTTAATGTGGATTTTATGTATTGTTTGAAGTTTCCATTTTGTTATATATAGATTGATATATTTAAGCAATAATTAAATTCATTTTCTCCTGTGCTCTGAATTTCGAGGACGAAATTCTTTTAAGTGGGGGAGTGTAATATCCCGCTTAACAGTAACGGAATATTACCCATTAGACGCGTCAGAGGACAAATGATCATGGAAATGTCTATTAATGGCATAAGTCAGGTATGAGCTAGATATCAGAGATTAAGTGTTATAGAACTTCAAGTACGCCGGAAGATATTTTTATGAAATATAAGTCAAGCATGAGCTTATGTGTCTGTGTTAGGTAAACACGACTAAGGCGAAGGGCAAAGTGGTAAAATGTCGCAAGTGACTATATAAGGCCACAAGGGCCATTTTTCTTCATTTCCCACTTCACTTTATCTCTCTAGGTTTTTGGGAAAATATTTCTCTCCTCCTTCTCTCTAGAATTTCGCCTCCCTCTCCTCTCCAAGACATCCAATCTTCCTTCAATACATGATCAAGTATGGTTTGGATAGCTTAGCAACCAAGAAACAAGTGGAGGAAGAGATTAAAGCAAGGTTTGGAGGAAAGGGCTATAGATCAAGCATGAAGCAAAGCTAGGGTTGATGCTTGGAAATTGCAAGGATCATGTTAGGTGAGTTCCATAGATAGATTACCACCCTTTGGGTTGTGCAATTCCATGTTTAAAGGATTGATTCATGTTTATGAGGGGATTAGAACCCTAATACCCTTTTGATAAATTCTTGTTGATTAGATGTTAAATTGCCATGAAATATGTTTATAAATGTATATATATGTTGCTGGATGATTATGGTGCATTGCAGGATCAATCTGAACAAGTTTTGGGTCAAAACTGGAAATTTGGTACCACAGACCCGAAGAACTACGCTATTAGCGAAATCTACGCTAAAAGCGAAATTCTCCAGGCAGGCCACGCCCCAGGTGCGCTAATAGCGCAGGCCTCTGACCTTGCCAATATGATTTTGGCCTGTTGGCCCATTTTAGGGTCGGTGGTGCATTCCGAAGACTTTCTTTCGATGTTTTACAACTTTATAACCCCAAAACAACATCTAGGCCATGCACGTAACATCAAACGATTCTAGAAATGAAAATCATGACAATCTTAACATGAATGGCAAGAGTGATTCAAGAGAGTTTAGCCGAGTTACTCGGGTAGCAAAGAACTAGGCATGGGATGAAAATAGAGCCTTGACATAGCTTGTCAAGAACTAGAATAGTTAGTAAAGAATAGAATGCTAGGCATGAGTGGTAAGCTTGACTAGAGGTGAAGAGATATAGAGTATTCTCTTCGTATAGAAACTAGTGAGCCATACGAGTATGGCAAGATGTGAATTGATTAGACATCTCTTCACATAGCAAGTTAAACAAGCATATAGTTTACCTCTAGTTGGATCGTATAGGCATCCGAGGTAAAAGAGATAGCTAGCATAGATTTAATACTCATGCATATATATAGACCAAGACTTTAAAGTTAAGGTGACATGTCTCTTGTGTCCACACTAGGTTGGCTCAAGAGGTTTCCATTAGGTGAAACGGGGTTAGCCGTAAGGAACCCGCATGTCACTTAGTAAGTAAGATGTAGTGGTCGTGTCTCTTGTGTCCACACTAGGTTGGTTCAAGAGGTTTCCATTAGGTGAAATGGGGTTAGCCGTAAGGATCCCGCACGTCACTGCAGGAGTGCCGTTGGTTATACCTTAGATAGGTTTCCATCGGATAGATAGGGATTGCGCTCGGGGTTACTCCACTCGGGGCTTTCCGTAAAATAAACTCAGATAATAATTGTTTGTTAAACGCTAACTTTATGAATGAACTTGACTATGCATATTTATTAGATATATTTATGTTATATCATAGAGCCTTGACGTAGATCGTCAAGATTTAGTAGAGCCTTGACGTAGATCGTCAAGAATAGTAGAACATAGACATAGATCGTCAAAACTAGCATGATAGCAAGATAGAATATGTTGTTAGATACAACATATTTATGCATAAAGCAAGAATAGAGAAAGATATACCGATGACGATCTTAGGTTCTCCTAATCGTCTGGTTTAGAATTGTGTCATGATTATAGTATGCTTAGGCCTTGATGCGTAGAGCGTATTCTTGGCATTGCGGTTTTAGATTCCCCTTGACCGCCATGACACGTATATGAAGTGAAGCCTATAACAAGTGAGATAAGACTACGACGGCCCTAGTATGCACGACCGTCTAAGTATGAAAGTCCCCACACACGTATAATCAACTGTCAGGTTGTATTTTAGACACGTGGTGACCGTAGGTTTCCCCTGAGGTTACCTATAGCCTAGGATTTAGGGGAACTCACTGAGACATTATGTCTCATCCCAATCCTTATTTGTTTCAGATAAACAGGTTGGATTAGCAAGCTAGTAGCCGAATGGATGATGCGACAAGTGTTCGTTCGTACCGCTGCAGGATGAGATGGATATGCAAGGATGCATTCTTTATACTTTAGAAAAGTTGAGTTGTATTATTATGTACGAACGCATTTGGTTGTATACATATATATTCATTCGTAGTTGTTTTGCTGTAAATTTTAATGTATCCAGCACTAATCTAACGCACATGCTAGACTTTCTAGATACGTCTAGTATGGGTGTTACATTTGGTATTAGAGCAGGTCGATTCAGATCGTGCCTTGGGTCATTAAGTTACAACAAAGGTAGTGGGACCATTGGGTTCCGGGTAAATGTTCTAGTTGTTGTTGTTAGTTGAGCCTGATCAACTCAATTTAGCATTCGACGATTAGAATGGATGCCTGAGAGCTGAGTAGGACCCTGGAGGAACGAAGCATGTGAAGAAGATGCACCGGAAAGTGTGAACTTAGAAGAAAGAACTCAGAATGAGTATTAGTAAGAAGTTGATCATGCCAGTAGGTGGCCGGTAAACTAAGCAAGTAGAAGTACGAATCCTCCGGGAATGTAAGGCAATGTTGAGAAGGGACGTTTAGACAGCGTTGGGTAAGTTGTTGATGATACTTCGTATACCCATAAGAGAAGGATATGAAAATATCTTAGCAGGACCTGAAGCTTCAGTAAGGGTCGTAGTTAGAACGGAAATTGTATTCCAGAAGGTAAGCGCAAGGCTACAAGATAGAGAGCAGTTGACGTAGGTTGACGGGATTAGTAGACTCTCAGGAATAGCGTTATGTTATTAAGATTATGGACTTGAATGTTCAAAGTGAACAAGGTTCTAATGTTCGTGAAGCTACGTTAATTGGTAACGCAGAGAAGTAAGCTACTCGTAGTAGAAAAGGATTCAGTGAAAGTTTTATGTTATCAGGAATGAAGCATCAGTTTCTAAAGTGCCGAGAATTGTATCGAATTAGGTTGATGCTTGCCATGCATATATTATAGAATGTTTTACGATGCTAGGAAAGAATGATGTGCATTAGATTACTTGAGAAATAAGAATTTTCGTGCAAAGAATGTTTTTTCGGAAAATTGAGCTGAAGAAACTCATCAATAGCGAACCTGGAACGAAAATTTCGATTTTCCCGAAAACTTTCAGTTCGTCTCTAGGATCTGCAGTGACTTGGGGAGTTGTCTTCACAATCTTTTATGCGACGAAAACCTTTATAACATCAAGTGACGAATGCATATCACATCCTAAAGTTTCCAAAAGGGAAAGAGGCATGGGCAATCATCAACGAAAATCGAATCGGTTTAACGCGACTTTGGAAGTTAATGTGACAAGAGTTAAGAATGAGTTTAGACCAAAAGTTTAGAGGCACCAGTATCTAGAATGGAAGTCACAGATGTGAAGGCATGAAGAAAGAGTTAAAGTGGTGAAGAGTTTTATGAAATCGCAAGGTTCTTGAATTTTGCGGAGTTATGAGTATCCCTCAAATCTATGTTTTGCTTGATGAACTTGCGAAGGCTCGTTACGATGCTAAATCGTAAAGTTACATGATTTTAGAAAGATATACACATAAGGGTGATTGAAGTTGACATTTTTGAAATACAAATGAATTTTTGTAGGTACCGGTTTGTTACGACTCGTGTAGTATGGGCTACACCCACTAGGACTAAGATTTGATGACCCATATGTGTTATCAACTCGTCCTGAGATTTTAGAGTAACGACCGGGACCTAGATTCAGTATATGTTTTATATAGTTGAAAATCATCAACATCAATGACCCGTGTGCTAATTTACGAAATTTTCTTAGAAAGAAAAATTAACGAGCAAGCACAGGAAGGATTAAGCAAAACATAGTATGCGAGATACGAAGCTACAATGTTAGATGCATAAGAAAGTATGTCCGAGTGCAAGATGAGTCTACCATGGGAGGTTGTAAGAGCGTTTCATGGAATAGTAGTTATGTAATTGCAAAGATGTGCTCCTTGAGTTAAGTTGCTCAGGAATAAGAATAAATATGACATTGATATGTCCAGAGGTAAGTTTCCTTGAGATTCAATCTTACCAGCAAAGAGTAGAACGAGGTTGCAGAGTAGCATGCAACATAGAAGTATCGAGCAGAGTTCAAGCAGATATTGAGGTGATAACAGAAAAAGAATAAAATTTCCCTCGTCTCAACGGATCAGAGTATTTGTTGAGGCCAATCGGTGGAAATTAGAGTAGCGCAACAGAAGTTAATTACTTAAGTTGCGCACAGTAGCCATGGAACGTGGAAAATTGGTAGTAAGAAACTTCGTGAAGAAGTTCAGGATAGCAATGCAGCTTTAGTGAGAAGTATTATGTGGAAAGCGAGGAGTTCTCGTTATGTAAGTAAGTATAGATGCTTACGCAGCCAGTATTGATTAAAGTGAAAGTTTAAAGAAAGCATCTTCACTCAGGTAAGATGAGAAAGACTAGAGTTACACAGACGAATTAATCGGGTTGCCAATTTGGTGATGCCGAATGCGCAGAAGAGTTGTTGGTTAGCCAGAAAGAGTATGTGCTATGTTAATGGAGTACGATTTATGAGTTATGCCTGACGAAGTACATACCCTCTTATACCATACTTGTTAAATGATAACGATACTTTCTAGAATGGTGTCAAGCCACGATTTTATAACTTTTAAAGATAAGATTGGTATTGAGGAACTTGGGAACGATGGTTATTTTAAAAACATGAAATTTCACATTGTTAAAACTAAAGAGATACGTCGTAAGCGAGTAAGCTCACTTAAGACGTACAGACTTCAGGACCAGCTTGTTAGAGACAAGTGTGAAGGAGAGTCGTAAAACCTTTTTCAGATATAGAGACTCGTCTTGTGGTTCTGCAGTACTAGTATAGACTCAGTTTTAAAAATGATATTTTTCTAGTCATATATTTATTCGTTCCAAGAACCTATATACCAAAGTTTAGAAACTCTTAGAAACAACAGCTAGAATGAGTATCGTTATTAACTAACAAGCAATGGCGCTAGAAAGTATGCCAATACTAGAAGATAAAGTTTTTGTGAATGAATGACAAGGCCCATGTGATATTAGTGTCATACGGGATGCACGGATTTGTGCTAAGAGTGTTCAATGCAAGTGAAAAAGGACTTAGTAGAAAGTTTCAAGAGTATGTGAACCGCCAGACAGGTTAATAGATTGTCAGATGAATCAGTGTAGTTGAGTTCACTTCTTCATGCCAAGCTAGACAAGTTACCCATGAATTGCAGTACAGGGAGATTATGAAGAGATATAAAGGTTTCATAAGACTATGATTAGAGATGAGTAGAATCATCAAGATAAGTAGCAACAGTAAGAAGCATAAATCGCAATGTGCGGTAAAACAGATTATGTATGCATGATAAGATGTATACATGGAAGATGTGTTAGATACACGTAAGCACTGCAGGGCAAACCTGGATATCAGTAGAACTCCAGTTTAAAGGCAAATCCTGAGTGATTCAAATAGAGAAAAGTTACGTAGATGCAGAGTTCATGCTATGCAGAGAAGGAATAGATCCGAGACAAGCAATCCTCTTATAACAAAAGTTAGTTTTAATCACTATGTTCTCAGACAGTTGTGATTTTGATAAAGATAGTAAGATTGAAGAGACCATATTCAATCATATGCAGAATAAGAAAGAGGATAAATTGCATGCTTTATTGAGAAAAGTATTCTTCAACCTTCCTAGAGTGGTTTTGATCAGATATTGTACAGCAGAAACCAAAGGAGACAGATTTTAGTTGCGATGATTGTAGATGATTTCTAAATTTCGAGGACGAAATTTTTTTTAAGGGGGGTAGAGTGTAATATCCCGCTTAACAGTAACGGAATATTACCCATTAGATGCGTCAGAGGACAAATGATCATGGAAATGTCTATTAATGGCATAAGTCAGGTATGAGCTAGATATCAGAGATTAAGTGTTATAGAACTTCAAGTACGACGGAAGATGTTTTTATGAAATATCAGTCAAGCATGGGCTTATGTGTCTGTGTTAGGTAAACACGACTAAGGCGAAGGGCAAAGTGGTAAAATGTCGCAAGTGACTATATAAGGCCACAAGGGCCATTTTTCTTCATTTCCCACTTCACTTTCTCTCTCTAGGTTTTTGGGAAAATATTTCTCTCCTCCTTCTCTCTAGAATTTTGCCTCCCTCTCCTCTCCAAGACATCCAATCTTCCTTCAATACATGATCAAGTATGGTTTGGATAGCTTAGCAACCAAGAAACAAGTGGAGGAAGAGATTAAAGCAAGGTTTGGAGGAAAGGGCTATAGATCAAGCATGAAGCAAAGCTAGGGTTGATGCTTGGAAATTGCAAGGATCATGTTAGGTGAGTTCCATAGATAGATTACCACCCTTTGGGTTGTGCAATTCCATGTTTAAAGGATTGATTCATGTTTATGAGGGGATTAGAACCCTAATACCCTTTTGATAAATTCTTGTTGATTAGATGTTAAATTGCCATGAAATATGTTTATAAATGTATATATATGTTGCTGGATGATTATGGTGCATTGCAGGATCAAACTGAACAAGTTTTGGGTCAAAACTGGAAATTTGGTACCACAGACCCGAAGAACTACGCTATTAGCGAAATCTACGCTAATAGCGAAATTCTCCAGGCAGGCCACGCCCCAGGTGCGCTAATAGCGCAGGCCTCTGACCTTGCCAATATGATTTTGGCATGTTGGCCCATTTTAGGGTCGGTGGTGCATTCCGAAGACTTTCTTTCGATGTTTTACAACTTTTTAACCCCAAAACAACATCTAGGCCATGCACATAACATCAAACGATTCTAGAAATGAAAATCATGGCAATCTTAACATGAATGTCAAGAGTGATTCAAGAGAGTTTAGCCGAGTTACTCGGGTAGCAAAGAACTAGGCATGGGATGAAAATAGAGCCTTGACATAGCTTGTCAAGAACTAGAATAGTTAGTAAAGAATAGAATGCTAGGCATGAGTGGTATGCTTGACTAGAGGCGAAGAGATATATAGTATTCTCTTCGTATAGAAACTAGTGAGCCATACGAGTATGGCAAGATGTGAATTGATTAGACATCTCTTCACATAGCAAGTTAAACAAGCATATAGTTTACCTCTAGTTGGATCGTATAGGCATCCGAGGTAAAAGAGATAGCTAGCATAGATTTAATACTCATGCATATATATAGACCAAGACTTTAAAGTTAAGGTGCCATGTCTCTTGTGTCCACACTAGGTTGGCTCAAGAGGTTTCCATTAGGTGAAACGAGGTTAGCCGTAAGGAACCTGCATGTCACTTAGTAAGTAAGATGTAGTGGTCGTGTCTCTTGTGTCCACACTAGGTTGGTTCAAGAGGTTTCCATTAGGTGAAATGGGGTTAGCCGTAAGGATCCCGCACGTCACTGCAGGAGTGCCGTTGGTTATACCTTAGATAGGTTTCAATCGGATAGATAGGGATTGCGCTCGGGGTTACTCCACTCGGGGCTTTCCGTAAAATAAACTCAGATAATAATTGTTTGTTAAACGCTAACTTTATGAATGAACTTGACTATGCATATTTATTAGATATATTTATGTTATATCATAGAGCCTTGACGTAGATCGTCAAGAATTAGTAGAGCCTTGACGTAGATCGTCAAGAATAGTAGAACATAGACATAGATCGTCAAAAGTAGCATGATAGCAAGATAGAATATGTTGTTAGATACAACATATTTATGCATAGAGCAAGAATAGAGAAAGATATACCGATGACGATCTTAGGTTCCCCCTAATCGTCTGGTTTAGAATTGTGTCATGATTATAGTATGCTTAGGCCTTGATGCGTAGAGCGTATTCTTGGCATTGCGGTCTTAGATTCCCCTTGACCGCCATGACACGTATAGGAAGTGAAGCCTATAACAAGTGAGATAAGACTACGACGGCCCTAGTATGCACGACCGTCTAAGTATGAAAGTCCCCACACACGTATAATCAACTGTCAGGTTGTATTTTAGACACGTGGTGACCGTAGGTTTCCCCTGAGGTTACCTATAGCCTAGGATTTAGGGGAACTCACTGAGACATTATGTCTCATCCCAATCCTTATTTGTTTCAGATAAACAGGTTGGATTAGCAAGCTAGTAGCCGAATGGATGATGCGACAAGTGTTCGTTCGTACCGCTGCAGGATGAGATGGATATGCAAGGATGCATTCTTTATACTTTAGAAAAGTTGAGTTGTATTATTATGTACGAACGCATTTGGTTGTATACATATATATTCATTCGTAGTTGTTTTGTTGTAAATTTTAATGTATCCAGCACTAATCTAACGCACATGCTAGACTTTCTAGATACGTCTAGTATGGGTGTTACAGGGAGAGTTGTAACGCCCTATTTTATTATTTATTTATTTGATTGAGTTTAGAGTCTTTTTATAATTTAATTGATATATTTGATAAGTGATATTTTTGTTGTGTGTTGATATTTATCAGTAGCCCCTATTTTATTATTTAGTGGAGAAATATATTTAGTGGAAGAATATATTTAGTGGAAAAATATATTTAGTGGAGAAATATAATTATTTAGAATAAGGAGGTTTTGGGGCAGAATTGGAATTAAGAGAAAATAAATTGGTTAAGGTTTATATAAAAAGGAGAGCTAGAGTTAGAAAATTATATTACGTGCAAAACTGTTTTGGAGAAAGAGGAGAAACCTAGAGAAGAGAAGGGTCAGAGAAGAGAAGTCTGTAGAATCCTTGCAATCAATCAATCTAATGTAAGGGTAGCACTATCATTTAATAATCTTGAGTCTATGATTCTGAAAATTTCATTTAACATGTTGTAGGTTTAGTTCTTGAGAATTGGAGAATTAGGGTTAAGAGTGATAATTGATGATTTATGTTATGTTGTTGTTGATTTATGGTTATTGATGATTGTTGTTGTTAATGTCATATTATGAATTGAGTATGAATTATGTTGAGTTGTTGTTTTTGATTGTGATGATTTTGAATGAATGTGAAGTTTGAATAATATAAGCTGCTTTTCCTGATATTTTCTTATCTCTGTCCCGAATTTTGAAATAGAAACTGGTATTGATCGGTACAGAATTGGTCTTAGGTGTAAACACGAAAATTGTAGGTATGAATGTTAGATTTCTAATGTCGTTGGTCTGACGTCAAAACGATTTATAGAAATTGAGTTATTGTCAAATTACTGCACGTAGGTTACAGTGTATTTTTATGGACTTTCTGCACAACTTTTCCGAATTTGAAACGAAAACTGGTATTGATCGGTACATAATTGGTCTTAGGTGTAAACACGAAAGTTGTAGGTATGGATATTAGTTTTCTAATGTCGTTGGTCTGACGTTAAAATGATTTATAGAACTTGAGTTATGGTCAAATTACTGCACGTAGGTCACAGTGAATTTTTATGGACTTTCTGCACAACTTTTTCTATTTCGAAACAAAAACTGGTATTGATCGGTACAGAATTGGCCTTGGATGTAAACATGAAAGTTTTAGATAATTTTGTTAGCTTTCCAGTGTCTTTGGTTTGACATGGAAATATGTTATGTATAATTTATTATGTTTTTACAAATTTGCATGATGAATTGTTGATGTTTGAATACGATATTATATGATGAATTGTTGATGTTTGAATACGATGTTATATGATGAATTGTTGATGTTTGAATATAATATTAACGATGATCTGTGAAGTTGTTATAAGATGATTTAATGTTGTTACTGATGATATATATAATCGTATATGCATTATGTGAATTATAAGTGATGTTTTGAGACGATGATTACATTTTGATATTGTTATATCTTGAGATTATTGATGTGCTGCCATGTTGCTGTTTACTATTGATTAAAGCTGCATGTGTCGGTCTAAGATGTAAGATGTTGATCCAAATTATTGGAGTCATATAAGACGTTCATGTTGTATTAGTTGTAAGATGTTGAGTCCATGCATACTCATTTAAAGGCGAGGGATCATGCCCTAGGAGCTTTTGCTCAATAGCGACGAGGGCTCATGCCCTAGGAGTATATTTATGCTCTAAAGCGACGAGGGCTTATGCCCTAGAATGGTACCACATGCATGAGTAAAATGATAGAGTTGCATAGTCGAGTTAAGTTCCATTGTCGAGTCAAGTTGTTAAGTCGATTTATGAAGTTGATATTGATGTTGATTATGAAGTTGATTATGATGATGATAATGATACTACATGACCATTGTTATGATATGTTGATGATGTTTATGTTGTTAAATATAATTGTTAAATTATATGCTTGACATTATTGTTTGTGAATCTCACCCCTTCTGCTTGGAAATGTTGCTCTTCGTATGAGTAACTTGCAGGTGATTGAGAATAAGTAGCTGTTGATTGCTGTCGTGAGTGGCTATCTCTCACTGTGTCTTTAGGTGCTCTGATACGTAACGGGATGGGAACTTTTGTGGCTATTTTCTATTCCTTACGTATTGCTTATGATTTTACATGACTATGATTTAGTTTTTGGATTATTAAGAGTTGTTTTGATGAGGTCTTCGGGCCAAGACTAATTATGTTGTTGAATTAAAATCCGCTGCAAAATTTTTGAATATTTATTTCGACCAATTTATGAAAGATGAATTGTTATTTATTCCATTTATGATTTTATGAAAAGAAGTGTAGCATTCCTTTTATGTTGAATGACTCTGGTTTATATTCGAAATTTTTATGTTGGGAAAACGGGGTGTTACAATTGGTATCAGAGAAGGTCGGTCCGTCCGGCCAAGTAGATGAGTCGTTGTGTCGTGTGAAGGTTGATACTGTCGTTGTGTTTTCTAATTAATGGTTATATTTTATTATGTGATCGTGTTTAACTGACTAACTTTAATGTGGTTTTTATGTATTGTTTGAAGTTTCTATTTTGTTATATATAGATTAAGATATTTAAGAAATAATTAAATTCATTTTCTCCTGTGCTCTGAATTTCGAGGACGAAATTCTTTTAAGTGGGGGAGAGTTGTAACGCCCTATTTTATTATTTATTTATTTGATTGAGTTTAGAGTCTTTTTATAATTTAATTGATATATTTGATAAGTGATATTTTTGTTGTGTGTTGATATTTATTAGTAGCCCCTATTTTATTATTTAGTGGAGAAATATATTTAGTGGAAGAATATATTTAGTGGAAGAATATATTTAGTGGAGAAATATAATTATTTAGAATAATGAGGTTTTGGGGCAGAATTGGAATTAAGTGAAATTAAATAGGTTAAGGTTTATATAAAAAGGAGAGCTAGAGATAGAAAATTATATTACGTGCAAAACTGTTTTGGAGAAAGAGGAGAAACCTAGAGAAAGAGGAGAAACCTAGAGAAGAGAAGGGTCAGAGAAGAGAAGTCTGTAGAATCCTTGCAATCAATCAATATAAGGTAAGGGTGGGACTATCATTCAATAATCTTGAGTCTATGATTCTGAAAATTTCATTTAACATGTTGTAGGTTTAGTTCTTGAGAATTGGAGAATTAGGGTTAAGAGTGATAATTGATGATTTATGCTATGTTGTTGTTGATTTGTGGTTATTGATGATTGTTGTTGTTAATGTCATATTATGAATTGGGTATGAATTATGTTGAATTGTTGTTGTTGATTGTGATGATTTTGAATGAATGTGAAGTTTGAATAATATAAGTTGCTTTTCCTGATTTTTTCTTACTGTCCCGAATTTTGAAATAGAAACTGGTATTGATCGGTACAGAATTGGTCTTAGGTGTAAGCACGAAAGTTGTAGGTATGGATGTTAGTTTTCTAATGCCGTTGGTCTGACGTCAAAACGATTTATAGAACTTGAGTTATGGTCAAATTACTGCACGTAGGTCACAGTGAATTTTTATGGACTTTCTGCACAACTTTTCCGAATTTGAAACGAAAACTGGTAATGTATTGATTGGTACAGAATTAGTCTTAAGTGTAAACACGAAAGTTGTAGGTATGGATATTAGTTTTCTAATGTCGTTGGTCTGACGTCAAAATGATTTATAGAACTTGAGTTATGGTCAAATTACTGCACGTAGGTCACAGTGAATTTTTATGGACTTTCTGCACAACTTTTTCGATTTCGAAACGAAAACTGATATTGATCGGTACATAATTGGTCTTAGGTGTAAACACAAAAGTTGTAGGTATGGATATTAGTTTTATAATGCCGTTGGTTTGACGTCAAAATGATTTATTGAACTTGAGTTATGGTCAAATTACTGCACGTAGGTCACAGTGAATTTTTATGGACTTTCTGCACAACTTTTTTGAGTTCGAAACGAAAACTGGTATTGATCGGTACAGAATTGGTCTTGGATGTAAACATGAAAGTTTTAGTAGCTTTCCAGTGGCTTTGGTTTGACATGGAAATATGTTATGTATAATTTATTATGTTTTTACAAAATTGAATGATGAATTGTTGATGTTTGAATACGATGTTATATGATGAATTGTTGATGTTTGAATACGATGTTATATAATGAATTGTTGATGTTTGAATATAATATTAACGATGATCCGTGAAGTTGTTATAAGATGATTTAATGTTGTTACTGATGATATATATAATCGTATATGCATTATGTGAATTATAAGTGATGTTTTGAGACGATGATTACATTTTGATATTGTTATATCTTGAGATTATTGATGTGCTGCCATGTTGCTGTTTACTATTGATTAAAGCTGCATGTGTCGGTCTAAGATGTGAGATGTTGATCTAAATTATTGGAGTCATATAAGACGTTCTGTTGGAACAAAATGTGTTTAACAATGAACCTCAAAGAGTTTTGATGATAACAAGGTATTAAAAATTACTAGCTAATATTTGTTCAAGTGTACAGGACCACAGTTAAAAAGTTACATCATTAATTGGTTCTGAATGAGCAAATAAAGAGCAAAAGAAAATGAAGCTTAGACGATTCTGAAGGCAATACGCTCCTGAAAGTGGAAAGCGCTCCTGAAGTCAAGCTGCTCCTGAAGATAGTAAAAGCGCTCCTGAAGAAATAGTGCTCCTGAAGAATAGTGCTCCTGAAGACAAGAGGTCCAGAAGCCACATTATCAGAAGCTGCATCATCAGAAGCTGCATCATCAGAAGCTGCACCATCAGAAGCTGCAGAAGCTGCATCATCAGAAGCTGCCTCATCAGAAGTCATTTCACCAGAAGCTAAAGATCAACTGAATTTGCAAAAGATTCAAAGATTGAAGAATCTACATTGCAAAAGTTGTCTATTGGATTCGAAAACATAGTAGAAAATTAGTGGAACATTGCAACGGTCATTTCAAAGGTGTTTGAAGGCATGTGCTTGCAATTTGGACGAAAGCGTTGACATTGTACTATTGTACGAACTGTACAACCACCTTCTCCACTACTCTGTTTTGTGTCCACACTACAAGACAAGAAAACAGCTCCAGAATACGGCTTCGCCTGCATAGATGTTCCTTTGGATAAGGAATGGATTTCAAATTGGTTCTTCATAGGACAACAACCAAATCAGGCAAAAGATCATTGGTGAAAGATCAAGCTTCAAACAACGACTCTTTGGTATGCTGGCAATTTCACAACGTCTCTCTCACACCTCTATATAAAGGAGTGAAGACTTAGAGTTTTGGTAATGCAAGAACGCTTAACGAAAGACTCAACATTTTTACAAGTGCCAAACCTCTGCTGAAATTGTTCTGCATTCACTTAGAATTTCTGTGTCTCAAAATCATATCTTAGAAATTCTTAAGTCCATTGAGTCTGTATCTGATTTGTATTGTGAGCACCTCTGATTGTATATCAAGTGTTCAACCTTAAACAATTTTCTGTGTAATTTTGTTTAGTTAGGAAGTCTCTTGCAGTTGTGCTTGAGCAGGAAGTCTCTTGATTGTGTTCTTGAGCAAAGGAAGTCTCTAGCTTGTGTGCTTGAGCAAAGGAAGTCCCTTGCTTGTGTTCTTGAGCAATTGTAATCAGATATTACTCTCAGTGAAATCTCCTTGGAAGTGCAAGGGGGACTGGACTACTTCCGGATTGTGGAAGGAACCAGTATAATTGCTTTGTGTCGTTCTTCTTCTCTCTCTCTGTTTATTCCGCTGCATTTAGATTCTGATTATCACTTCAGAAGCTGTATCACTTAGCTTCTGATCAGTGTGTTCAGTTTTTAGGAGAAACGAAGAATTTTTCAAAACACAATTCGATCCCCCTTCTTGTGTTTTTTTTCTCACCTTCAATTGGTATCTAGAGCCTTGGTTTGTTGTGTAACACTTAACCGTGCAACAGTCAAAGATCTGAGAAAAACATGTCTACTCCTCCTCCTACTGGTTCTGGTGATACTAGCTATAAAAATGTCTCACATGATTATAGTGATAGCAAGAAATCCAGTGTTGGAAAGATTCCAAAATTCAATGGAGATGCTGAAGAATTCTCTTGGTGGAAGACCAACTTTTACAGTTACATCATGAGCCTAGATGAAGAATTATGGGATATTCTAGAAGATGGTGTTGGTGATTTAGTCCTTGATGAAGAAGGAGCTGCTGTGGATAGAAAGAAACATACTCCAGAACTGAGGAAACTCTACAAGAAGCATCATATTATCAGAGGAGCCCTTGTCACTGCCATACCCAAAGCAGAATACATGAAGATGAGTGACAAATCCACTGCTAAAGCTATGTTTGCTTCTCTCTGTTCAAACTATGAAGGGAGCAAGAAGGTCAAAGAAGCAAAGGCTCTCTTGCTTGTACATCAGTATGAGTTATTCAAGATGAAGGATGATGATACTATTGAGGAGATGTACTCAAGGTTTCAAACCTTAGTTTCTGGGCTACAGATTCTAAAGAAGAGCTATGTTGCTTCTGATCATGTAAGCAAGATACTCAGAAGCTTACCTGCCAGATGGAGA
Organism: Medicago sativa; assembly: GCF_051527215.1. Lineage (NCBI taxonomy): Eukaryota > Viridiplantae > Streptophyta > Magnoliopsida > Fabales > Fabaceae > Medicago > Medicago sativa. The sequence continues at coordinate 28,375,300 of NC_140755.1, read as the reverse complement.
CCAAAGGTGACTGCCATTGAGGAAGCTAAAGATTTAAACACTTTAAGTGTCGAAGATCTTGTTAGTTCTCTCAAAGTTCATGAGTTAAGTCTTAATGAACATGAGTCTACTAAGAAGAGTAAATCAATAGCTCTTCCATCCAAAGGCAAGTCATCAAAAGCTCTCAAAGTGGTTGAATCTGAAGAAGAAGAACAGTCAAGTTCAGATTCTGAACCAGATGCTGCTGAAATGGCCATGCTCTCAAACAGACTTCAGTATCTGACCAAGAAGAACAGAAAGTTTCTCGCCAGAAGGGGTAACTCCAGAAGCTCAAGGAAAGAAGATCAGAAGGGATGCTTCAACTGTAAGAAGCCTGGACACTTCATTGCTGAATGCCCTGATCTTCAAAGAGAAAAGTCAAAGCACAAGTCAAAGAGGTCTACATTCAAACCAAGCAAATTCAAGAAGCAGATTAAGCAGAGTTTAATGGCAACCTGGGATGATTTGGGTAGTGAATCTGGATCTGATAAAGAGGAAGCTGATGAAGATGCAAAGGTAGCTGTTGGGTTGGTAGCAACAGCAACTTCAGAAGCTGGATCAGATTCAGATTCAGAAGATGAAAACGAGGTATATTCCAAAATTCCCAGAGATGAACTTGTTAAGTCACTTAAAGAACTTCTTACACATTTTGAAGTAAGAACCAATGAGTTGAAGGATTTAAAAGAAAAATATGCTGATTTGGTACAACAGCAAAAATCAACTCTATTGGATCTGAAAGCTTCTGAACAAGGACTTAGGGGCTTTGACTTCATGTGTAAAACATATGAAGATCAGCTCAGGTTCTTATGTCAGAAGCTACAAGAAAAGTGTAATGAAAAACCTTTAAGTAACCATGAAATTGCTCTTGAAGATTTTATTATATCTGGCATTGACAGAAGCAGAGTAGCTTATATGATTTATAGCATTTACAAGAACAATGGCAGAGGAATTGGTTTTCCAGAAGTGAAACTTGAGAAAACCAATCTAAAATCTTGTTGTGAATGCATCAAGGAAGGTCTGAAAACCTTTTTTGTACCAGAAGGGGCTGAGTTGGAAACTGTTGTTCAATCAGAACCTGAAGCTTCTAGTTCTAAGGCTAAGATTACTTCAAAGCCAAAGAACTCTAAGTCAAAGGCTATGATCAAATCTGATTCCAAGACTTCAAAGGTTAGGATCCTGAAAAGATCAGAACCTATTCCTCAGAGTCTGGTGAAGCCAAAATCTGAGGCTCTGAAATCTAAGTTTCAGAAGAAGACAGTTACTGCTTCTGAAGTACCAAAACCTAAGGTGATGGTTAATCAGAAGCAACCCAACTCACAGCACAAGGTACAAGAAGTGAAGAGTAAAGCCTTAAGTACTAACCTTCCAGGACCCATAGGACAATGGGTACCTAAATCTAAAAATGTCAATGATGCAGGTATGTTTAAGAGCAGTGTCAAAGCAAAGATCATGGTACCTAGACAGCGGTTGCTCAAGACACATGACAGGAGACAAATCCATGTTCCTCTGCCTAACAATGAAAGAGGGAGGAAATGTGAAGTTTGGAGGCAACCAGTCAGGCAAGATCATAGGTACAGGAACTATTGGTAATTCCTCTACCTCAATTAATAATGTATGGTTGGTAGATGGTCTTGAACATAACCTTTTGAGCATTAGTCAATTTTGTGATAATGGTTATGGTGTGTTTTTTGAAAAACTCAACTGTACAGTAATCAACAAGGAAGACAAATCCATTGTGTTCAAGGGAAAGAGAGTTGACAATGTCTATAAAATCAATTTTTCTGAACTGGCTGATCAGAAGGTGATTTGCCTACTATCAGTGAGTGATAAGAAATGGATGTGGCACAGAAGGTTGGGACATGCTAACTGGAGGTTAATCTCTAAGCTTAGTAAGTTACAACTTGTGAAAGGGCTACCAGACTTGACTATCATTCAGATGCACTCTGTGGTGCATGTCAGAGAGGGAAAATTGTGAAATCATCTTTTAAAACCAAAGACATTGTTTCAACCTCAAGACCTTTAGAATTACTCCATATTGATATATTTGGACCAGTGAGTACTTCATCCTTATATGGAAGTAAATATGGATTAGTCATTGTTGATGATTACAGCAGATGGACTTGGGTGAAATTCCTGAAAAGTAAGGATTATGCATATGAGGTATTCAGTAACTTCTGCACACAAATTCAAACTGAAAAAGAGTCAAAAATTTTGAAAATCAGAAGTGATCATGGTGGAGAATTTGAAAATGAGCCATTTGAAGCTTTTTGTGAAAAACATGGAATCATCCATGAATTCTCTTCTTCTAGAACTCCACAACAAAATGGGGTTGTAGAGAGAAAGAATAGAACTTTACAAGAAATGGCCATAACCATGATCCATGAAAACAATTTGGCTAAACATTTTTGGGCAGAAGCAGTGAATACAACATGTTATGTTCAAAACAGGATTTATATTAGACCTATTTTGGAGAAAACAGCATATGAACTCTTTAAAGGAAGAAAACCCAATATCTCTTACTTTCATCAATTTGGATGTACATGTTACATTCTGAACAACAAGCTCTACCTAAAGAAATTTGATGCCAAGGCCCAAAGTGGAATCTTTTTAGGTTACTCTGAAAGGTCAAAGGCATACAGAGTGTATAATTCAGAAACACTCTGTGTTGAAGAATCTATGCACGTTAAATTTGATGACAAGGAGCTTGAAGATAAAACTTCAAAGCAAGATGAAAGTTTTGCAGAGATACAGGTTCCTGAAGTTACTCCAGAACCTGATCAGATAGCTGAATCTGAAGATAGTCCAGAAACTGAACCCACATCAGAAGCGCAAGATGAAGCTGCTTCTGATGAAGCACAAGATGGCTCACATCAAGCAGATCCTCCCAGAAACACATTCAAACATAAGTCTTCACATCCTGAGGAGCTAATCATTGGAAACAAAGATAGTCTAAGAAGAACAAGTTCACATTTCAGATAAGTAGAGTCAATGATTGGACTAATCTCAATGATTAAACCTACAACAGTTGATGAAGCACTTTCAGATGATGGATGGATCCTAGCTATGCAAGAAGAGTTGAATCAATTCCAAAGAAATGATGTGTGGGATCTGGTACCCAAAGCACAAGAACATTATTGGAACAAAATGGGTATTCAGAAACAAGCTGAATGAGCAAGGTGAAGTAACAAGAAACAAAGCCAGGCTTGTTGCACAAGGGTATAGTCAACAAGAAGGCATTGATTACACTGAAACGTTTGCTCCAGTTGCAAGATTGAAAGCAATCAGGTTACTTCTTTCCTATGCAGTTAATCATGGCATAATATTATATCAAATGGATGTCAAGAGTGCATTTCTAAATGGTGTCATAGAAGAAGAAGTGTATGTCAAGCAACCTCCTGGATTTGAGGATATTAAATATCCTGACCATGTTTTTAAACTAAAGAAATCACTATATGGCTTGAAACAAGCTCCCAGAGCTTGGTATGATAGACTAAGTAATTTCTTAATCAAGAATGATTTTAAAAGAGGACAGGTTGATACAACACTCTTCAGAAGGACCCTTGGGAAAGATATTCTTGTTGTGCAAATATATGTTGATGATATAATATTTGGTTCTACTAATGCATCTCTTTGCAAGGAATTTTCTGAGTTAATGCAGGATGAATTTGAAATGAGCATGATGGGAGAGCTGAAGTTCTTCCTGGGCATTCAAATTAATCAATGCAAAGATGGAGTCTATGTTCATCAGTCTGAGTACTCAAAGGAGCTTCTAAAGAAGCTCAAACTTGAAGATTGTAAAGTGATGAACACTCCAATGCACCCTACGTGCACCTTAAGCAAAGAAGATGAAGGAGCTAAAGTAGATCAGAAGCTGTATAGAGGTATGATTGGTTCTTTGTTATACCTTAATGCATCTAGGCCAGATATTTTATTCAGTGTATGCTTGTGTGCAAGATTCCAATCAAATCCTAGAGAATCTCATATGACTGCTGTCAAGAGAATCTTCAGGTATTTGAAAGGAACAACTAATCTTGGACTCCTTTATAGGAAATCCTTAGATTATAAGCTAATTGGATTCTGTGATGCTGATTATGCTGGTGATAGGATTGAAAGAAAGTCAACCAGTGGCAATTGTCAATTTCTGGGTGATAATCTTATATCCTGGGCTAGCAAAAGACAAACAACTATTGTGATGTCTACGGCAGAAGCAGAATACATTTCAGCTGCAAGTTGTTGTACACAACTACTTTGGATGAAACATCAGTTGGAAGACTATCAGATAATTGCTAACAGTATTCCCATTTATTGTGATAATACTGCTGCTATTTGTTTGTCTAAAAATCCAATTTTGCATTCAAGAGCCAAGCACATTGAAATCAAACACCATTTTATCAGAGATTATGTTCAAAAAGGAATTTTAGATATACAATTCATTGATACAGAAAATCAATGGGCTGATATATTTACTAAGCCTTTAACTGTTGAAAGATTTGATTTTATAAAGAAAAATTTGAACATGCACTACGTGTCTGATTAAAGTTTGCTTGCTCCTGAATAGGATTTTAGGTTCTGAAGTTAGTTCAGAAGCAGTAGTCCATCAGAAGCTCTTTATTGAGGTTCTGAGGAAAACTCGCTTCTGATGATGACGTCAGCATATGAAGTCCAAAAGTTGGATTTATTGCTTCTGAATAGTTGAATTAGTGGAAACGTTGGAAGTTACTTTTTAAAAGTAACTTCTGGCCCACTAACTTGGTAGTTACTCTGTGAACTTCTTACGTGGCCTGTATGTGTTGGTGTATAACTAAAAGGGCAATGATGATTTAATAGCTTTGAAAGTACTTTTCACGCGCCCCCAATTTGTCATTAATGTTATGTTTGTTTGTCTCTTTTGAATTGCAAACGTTTTTACTCTTAAACACTTTTTAAATTCACACACTACTCACTCACAACAAACACATTTGCTCTCAAACCTCTTGCGAAGTAAGCGCAAAAACCTTAGAACCCTAAATTATCTAAATCTTCTTCAATCATCATCATATGGCATCATCAACCTCGCAACAGGATGTTTCAGACTCTTCTGCACGAATGATTCCTGAATATGACTACAGAGGAAGAAGTATGAAACTGGAAGAATGGGAACTACAGGTTCAAATAGAAAATCCGATGGATTTTGAATCACTCGCCTTCCATGAGTGTTGGATCAGAAGCTACTATGAAAAGCAGGAACTTATGCATTACTGCAAAATGTTGAATGGACCAACATACGAAGCATTGGTTAGACACTTCTGGGTGAGAGCTAAGGTTTATGACAAAGCTGCGTCTATAGCTGAGGAAAGTCAAATGGTGTTGATTTATCCCGAACTGGAAGGGAAGACCAGAGAAGTAATGGGACTTGAGCCATTTACAGGAGTTGAAATCAGGTCAAGTATTTGTGGTATTCTAGTGAGAATTGCAGAATGGTAGATAGAAGCTGTACTCGGTAGAGAATCCTCTGGAAAATACTCTGGAATTGATCTCTCAAGTACAGCTGAAGAACGCTTCTGGAAAGAGAAAGTAAACTTGGCTCTGTACAACTCCATGCAAGCAGGAAAGTATGCTGATCTGAGCATGGATAAGAAGCTGCTTCTGAAGATTCAGAATGAGGACTTACTTCCATGTGGTGGAAGTGAGAAACCCAATTTGGCACAGAAGGTCTTTCTCCAGCACTTCATTAAGAAGGAGAAAGTGAACGTGCCAAAATATATGTTCAAGTACTTGATAGAGTGTCTGAAACAAAGTCAGCTGCAGAATAGAACCTAGGTACCTTATGGAAGACTCTTGTCAGAAATATTCTATCAAGGAGGAGTCTTGGACAAGCTAAGCAGTGCTGAAGCCATCACAGATGAGCTGCTTGATACTAAAACTGGAAAGTTCATAAATGCACAAACCCTCAAGAATATGAAGTTGATCACTGTTGTCACCAAGCTTAAAACTGATTTGAGTGAATCACTTGCTAAGTCTGACCTTATGAAGGACTTTCCACCCATCTGCAAGAAGGATCCTCTTGAAGTGCAGATGTACTATATCAAGGAACACTTTGAGGCAACCAATGAGAGAATCAGATTGGAAGATGTACCAGAGGAAATGTATGGTGGTGCTCTGCCACGAGCCAGAGGCAGAAAGTCAAAAAGGAAGATGACTGCAGAGCAATACCTAGAGGTTGAAAAATCTGCGAAGAAGTCTAAAGTCACTTCTGATAAGCTTAACATTGGTGGTTCTGCAATGCCATCAATTGAAGAAGTGGTTGAAGACATCAACTCTAGCGTGGTCCTGAGTATTGGTATTGCTCTTGATCAACCTGCAATACCAAAGAAGAAAAGGAAGCAAGCAGTAAGGAGGACCAAGGATTTTCCTCTTATTACCAAGAAGGCTGAAGCTGCTACTAATGTGTCAGAAGCTATTGGAAAAGCTATGGAGATTGCTTCTGAACTTCAAGAGAGGGTAATGACAGAAGCATCACAACTTCTTAAAATTCCTGACACTGCTGAAGATGATCAATTAAAGTCAGCTGATTGTTCAGAACCCTCTACAATAGGTAATATCTTCACGCACTCAGAACCAATAGTACATGAGATATCCAGTGACTCTCCTTCACCCTCTTCAAAATCCTCATCATCATCTTCTGATTCTGATGATGATAAACCTATAAGTCTTCTGTTTCGTAAGCCAGTAAAAAGCCATTCAACATCAACCAAGACCAACAAAAAGTCCTCTCAGTCAAGCACTTTTAAGCCAGTTGGTCATATAATCAATCAGAAGATAGAAAAAATGGCTGAGCAGAGAGACAGAGTCATTGATACTATCCTCCGCCATCACCCTCAACCTCTGAACATTCAACCCTTCAACATGATTGTACCAGAAAATGTTGAGTCAACCTCAGAGAAAGCCTCTGAGACAACTCCAGAAGCAGCTGCTTCTGATAACGTTGTTTCAGAAGACCCCCCACAACAAAAACCTTCACCATAAAAAGCCTTTTCACCCCAAAGTCAACTCGTTAATTAGATTAACAACAATTGACCATTTTTAAATACTATTGTTTGTCATCATCAAAAAGGGGGAGATTGTTGGAACAAAATGTGTTTAACAATGAACCTCAAAGATTTTTGATGATAACAAGGTATTAAAAATTGTAAATTGGACTAGCTAATATTTGTTCAAGTGTACAGGACCACAGTTAAAATGTTACATCATTAATTGGTTCTGAATGAGCAAATAAAGAGCAAAAGAAAATGAAGCTTAGACGATTCTGAAGGCAATACGCTCCTGAAAGTGGAAAGCGCTCCTGAAGTCAAGCTGCTCCTGAAGATAGTAAAAGCGCTCCTAAAGAAATAGTGCTCCTGAAGAATAGTGCTCCTGAAGACAAGAGGTCCAGAAGCTACATCATCAGAAGCTGCATCATCAGAAGCTGCACCATCAGAAGCTGCAGAAGCTGCATCATCAGAAGCTGCCTCATCAGAAGTCATTTCACCAGAAGCTAAAGATCAACTGAATTTGCAAAAGATTCAAAGATTGAAGAATCTACATTGCAAAAGCTGTCTATTGGATTCGAAAACATAGCAGAAAATTAGTGGAACATTGCAACGGTCATTTCAAAGGTGTTTGAAGGCATGTGCTTGCAATTTGGACGAAAGCGTTGACATTGTACTATTGTACGAACTGTACAACCACTTTCTCCACTACTCTGTTTTGTGTCCATGCTACAAGACAAGAAAACAACTCCAGAATACGGCTTCGCCTACATAGATGTTCCTTTGGATAAGGAATGGATTTCAAATTGGTTCTTCATAGGACAACAACCAAATCAGGCAAAAGATCATTGGTGAAAGATCAAGCTTCAAACAACGACTCTTTGGTGTGCTGACAATTTCACAACGTCTCTCTCACACCTCTATATAAAGGAGTGAAGACTTAGAGTTTTGGTAATGCAAGAACGCTGAACGAAAGACTCACAACATTTTTACAAGTGTCAAACCTCTGCTGAAATTGTTCTGCATTCACTTAGAATTTCTGTGTCTCAAAATCATATCTTAGAAATTCTTAAGTCCATTGAGTCTGTATCTGATTTGTATTGTGAGCACCTCTGATTGTATATCAAGTGTTCAACCTTAAACAATTTTCTGTGTAATTTTGTTTAGTTAGGAAGTCTCTTGCACTTGTGCTTGAGCAGGAAGTCTCTTGATTGTGTTCTTGAGCAAAGGAAGTCTCTAGCTTGTGTGCTTGAGCAAAGGAAGTCTCTTGCTTGTGTGCTTGAGCAATTGTAATCAGATATTACTCTTAGTGAAATCTCCTTGGAAGTGCAAGGGGGACTGGACTACTTCCGAATTGTGGAAGGAACCAGTATAATTGCTTTGTGTCGTTCTTCTTCTCTCTCTCTGTTTATTCCGCTGCATTTAGATTCTGATTATCACTTCAAAAGCTGTATCACTTAGCTTCTGATCAGTGTGTTCAGTTTTTAGGAGAAACGAAGAATTTTTCAAAACATATTTATAATACACTTCAATACTATACTATGGTTAGAAAAAATATTTAAGTATGACAAAAATTATTTTTGTTAAATTTTGAAACTTAATATGTTTTTTTTTCTAACTTATTCCTATTAAAGAATTTAAATTTTTGGATTTTTTGACAGTGAAAAATATTTATAACACTATCCAATATTATGGTATGATAAATAGTTAAATACAGTGTAAAACTTATTTATGTTATATTATTAAATAAATCTATTTTTTTTAACTTTTTCCTATTAAGAATAAGTAGCTCTGATTTATGTTATATTATTAAAAAAATCTATTTTCTCACCCCTTCTGCTTGGAAATGTTGTTGTTTGTATGAGTAACTTGCAGGTGATCGAGAATAAGTAGCTGTTGATTGTTGTCGTGAGTGTCTATCTCTCACTGTGTCTTTAGGTGCTCTGATACGTAACAAGATGGGAACTTTTGTGGCTATTTTCTATTCCTTACGTACTACTTATGATTTTACATGACTATGATTTAGTGTTTGAATTATTACGAGAAGTTTTGATGAGGTCTTCGTGCCAAGACTAATTATGTTGTTGAATTATAATCCGCTGCGAAGTTTTTGAATATTTATGTTGACCAATTTATAAAGGATGAATTGTTATTTATTCCATTTATGATTTTATGAAAAGAAGTGTAGCATTCCGTTTATGTTGAATGACTCTGATTTATCTGTGAAATTTTTATGTTGGGAAAACAGAGTGTTACAATTGGTATCAGAGCAGGTCGGTCCGTCCGGCCAAGTAGATGAGTCATTGTGTCGTGTGACGGTTGATACTTTCGTTGTGTTTTCTAATTAATGGTTATGTTTTATTATGTGATCATGTTTAACTGACTAACTTTAATGTGGTTTTTATGTATTGTTTGAAGTTTCTATTTTGTTATATATAGATTGAGATATTTAAGCAATAATTAAATTCATTTTCTCCTTTGCTATGAATTTCGATGACAAAATTCTTTTAAGTGGGAGAGAGTTGTAACACCCTATTTTATTATTTATTTATTTGATTGAGTTTATAGTCTTTTTATAGTTTAATTGATATATTTGATAAGTGATATTTTTGTTGTGTGTTGATATTTATTAGTAGCCCCTATTTTATTATTTAGTGGAGAAATATATTTAGTGGAAGAATATATTTAGTGGAAGAATATATTTAGTGGAGAAATATAATTATTTAGAATAATGAGGTTTTGGGGCAGAATTGGAATTAAGAGAAAATAAATAGGTTAAGGTTTATATAAAAAGGAGAGCTAGAGTTAGAAAATTATATTATGTGCAAAACTGTTTTGGAGAAAGAGGAGAAACCTAGAGAAGAGAAGTCTGTAGAATCCTTGCAATCAATCAATCTAAGGTAAGGGTGGGACTATCATTCAATAATCTTGAGTCTATGATTCTGAAAATTTCATTTAACATGTTGTAGGTTTAGTTCTTGAGAATTGGAGAATTAGGGTTAAGAGTGATAATTGATGATTTATGTTATGTTGTTGTTGATTTGTGGTTATTGATGATTGTTGTTGTTAATGTCATATTATGAATTGGGTATGAATTATGTTGAGTTGTTGTTGTTGATTGTGATGATTTTGAATGAATGTGAAGTTTGAATAATATAAGTTGCTTTTCCTGATTTTTTCTTATCTCTGTCCCGAATTTTGAAATAGAAACTGGTATTGATCGGTACAGAATTGGTCTTAGATGTAAACACGAAAGTTGTAGGTATGGATGTTAGTTTTCTAATGCCGTTGGTCTGACATCAAAATGATTTATAGAACTTGAGTTATGGCAAATTACTGCACGTAGGTCACAGTGAATTTTTATGGACTTTCTGCACAACATTTTGGATTTCGAAACGAAAACTGGTATTGATCTGTACAGAATTGGCCGTGGATGTAAACATGAAAGTTTTAGATAATTTTTTTAGCTTTCCAGTGGCTATGGTTTGACATGGAAATATGTTATGTATAATTTATTATGTTTTTACAAAGTTGCATGATGAATTGTTGATGTTTGAATATAATTTTAACGATGATCTGTGAAGTTGTTATAAGATGATTTAATGTTGTTACTAATGATATATATAATCGTATATGCATTATGTGAATTATAAGTGATGTTTTGAGACGATGATTACATTTTGATATTGTTATATCTTCATATTATTGATGGGCTGCCATGTTGCTGTTTACTATTGATTAAAGCTGCATGTGTCGGTCTAAGATGTGAGATGTTGATCCAAATTATTGGAGTCATATAAGACGTTCATGTTGTCTAAGTTGTAAGATGTTGAGTCCATGCATACTCATTTAAAGAGGAGGGCTCATGCCCTAGGAGCTTTGGCTCAATAGCGACGAGGGCTCATGCCCTAGGAGTATATTTATGCTCAAAAGAGACAAGGGCTTATGCCCTAGAATGGTACCACATGCATGAGTAAAATGATAGACTTGCATAGTCGAGTTAATTTGCATTGTCGAGTCAAGTTGTCAAGTTGATTTATGAAGTTGATATTGATGTTGATTATGAAGTTGATTATGATGATGATAATGATGCTACTTGACCATTGTTATGATATGTTGATGATGTTTATGTTGTTAAATATAATTGTTGAATTATATGCTTAACATTATTGTTTGTGAAACTCACCCCTTCTGCTTGGAAATGTTGCTCTTCGTATGAGTAACTTGCAGGTGATCGAGAATAAGTAGCTGTTGATTGCTGTCGTGAGTGGCTATCTCTCACTGTGTCTTTAGGTGCTTTGATACGTAACGGTTTGGGAACTTTTGTGGCTATTTTCTATTCCTTACGTACTGCTTATGATTTTACATGACTATGATTTAGTTTTTGGATTATCACGAGATGTTTTGATGAGGCCTTCGTGCCAAGACTAATTATGTTGTTGAATTAAAATCCGCTCTGAAGTTTTCGAATATTTATGTTGACTAATTTATGAAGGATGAATTGTTATTTATTCCATTTATGATTTTATGAAAAGAAGTGTAACATTCCGTTTATGTTGAATGACTCTGATTTATATTGGAAATTTTAATGTTGGCAAAACGGGATGTTACACTTTGTATATTCTTCACATGATATATATATATATATATATATATATATATATATATATATATATATATATATATATATTAATTTCAGCAAAGTTTTGGCACAATTTAAATGTTGTGGAGTCTCTACTAATCTTCAAGTTTTCATTCCTTTATATAGAGGTATGAAAGAGACGTTGTAGAGGTGCCAGCACATCAAAGAGTCGTTGTAGAAGCTTGATCAATCAATATTGATTTGTTGCTTGATTTGGTTAATGTCGTAGGAGGGAATAATTTGAAAACCATTCCTTGTTTGGAGAATTAACCAGCGGATACACAGCTGTAGCTTGTACTATGCGCATGAAATGTTGGAGTATTGAAGTAGTGGTTGTACAATGGTACTATTATCCTTCCCTTGTCCTTTCTATGTGGTTACCAAAGACGTGGTTATAGATTTCATCCAAAAGTATATAGTTTGTAGATTTGGCATTCCAAAGACCATCACTACGGACCAAAGGTCTATGTTTACTGGTCGAAAGATGACAAAATTTGCCAAAGATATAGGTTTTAAATTGCTAACTTCTACACCATATTATGCTTAGGCAAACAGTCAAGTCGAAACAGCAAATAAAAACCTTATTTCTATTATTAAAAGGAAAACCAAAATATATCCCTAGAATTGGCATGGAGTTCTTGGCGAGGCTTTATGGGCATGTCCAACCTCCCCAAAGGAATCGACAAACACCACGCCTTTTACGCTAACATTTGGCCATGATGCCGTATTACCAGTCGAAATTTGTCTCCAATCAACTAGAAATCAAAGACAGTTCGAAATTCCAGCAATCCATTATTGGAACATGATCATAGATGAGTTAGTTGATTTGGATGAAGAAAGGTTAATGGCATTAGAAGTCCTCACAAAGCAAAAAGAAAGAGTAGCAAAAGCTTATAACAAAAAAGTGAAGTCAAAATTATTTGCTCAAGGGGATCTAGTGTGGAAAGTCATTTTGCCAATAGACAACAAGAGTCAAGCCATGGGAAAATGGTCTCCCAGTTGGGAGGGACCATGGGAAATTTTAAGAGTTTTTTCGAACAACGCGTATGAAATTCAGGAGGTAAATGATGATCAAAGAATTTTACGTGTAAACGGGAAGTATTTGAAAAAATATAAACCGGTGCAACAAGAAATAAAAATCATACAAGAGTAGTTCGAAAAAAGAAAATAAAATATGGCATTAGATAGATAGTGCCAACTAACGGGAAGGTTACATAAGAAGTCCCAAAATGGATAAAGGCAAATTAACCATTACAAAATAAAAGTGCAAACAAAAATAAACTAAATAAAAGCTTGAAATGTTGAAAGACGCAAAAAGTCGAAGTTTGAAAGCAACTAATGCTCTAGGCATTGTGGTCAAAGCCAAAAACATCGACCAGCAACCTAACTTCGCTATCGAAACGACAAGAGATGTAGAAGTCATAAAAAGCATACTCTTCATCTTCACCAGGAAGAAACCCGCGATAATTACCCCTCCTTCCATCACCAGGGCAGTTGTGCCAGTCGTTGCAAAAGTGTCGAAGAATCATATGTGGGGGAAACCACCTTTTGTACCAATGACAGCGAAATTGATAAGAGGTATTTCCTGCCAAGATGTTGCGGCGATATTGTGAAAGATTCCTAGTCAGTAAGAGATCCCAGAAATCTTTAAAGAGTTCCTCATAGTCAGGAGAGGGGGCACCAGTAGCCCTTATCAAAACATCAAAATACTTGGCGCTTTTAGAACCCGCATCTGATGCATTCTTCAACATACGCTTTATTATGTCGAAGCGTGGTATGGGATGAAGCAATTGTTAAGTGCACCGGAGAATGCAAAACATGTGGTGACCAGCATTCCACATGCGATGCATGAACCTTAGACTTTCATGGGACGTGTCGAGATCAATGAGCAACTTAATGCAGTCATTGCCGAAAGCTCTCAAGACTTCTTTGGACCTGCAAAGGTTTGCATGCCTTTTGTTGGTTCTCATGAAACTGAAAAGATCATACATGGTATCAGCAACAACTCTCTTAGCGATGATGAGAATCAGATCATCGCCTAAAAAATCCATTTTGAAAGAAGAGGAAAGAGTTTGATGAGTTTTTCTTTTCAAAAAGATTGAGGAGAATAGAGAAGATGGTGGAACTTGCAAGAGAAGTTGAGGTATTTATAATGGAAGAAGAAGTGGAGAGAGGTTACAATTGTACGGTTCCCACCATATATAGATGTATACACATGGCAAGTGTTGTCTGCAGATGTATCTTGGAAGAAGAGGGAAGTTGTAAAATCTCATTTATTTTTAATTTTTTCCATCAAGTGTTATCATTAATGTAGAAGTTTTACATTTTCCGAGACAGTTTAACCTGTGCGGTTAAACAAAAGAAGCTTTTTGGCTTCTAATCATTGCGGTTTCTTGAAAATTGTTCCAAGTATTAATTATGTGATTTAAAAATAAATTGGCAAATAAGAATATCTAAAGTAAAAGATAACATGCCATGAAAAGCGGTTTTAATACCGTTATAGATTACAAAATTAAAGGAGCAAGGTACTTAAAAAAATTTTAAAAAAAAATTTAAAACTACAAAGGGTTTGTTTGAATTGCAAACTCAGAGGTAAGCTTGTCGAGTTGACTCTTGAACTCACTAAATTTTTCATCGAGAGCTTTCCCATTGTCAGTAAGTATTATTATCTCTTGTTGAGATATCTTCGATTCCTTAGCTTTTTGAATGGCAAGGTGAGCCTCTTGTTTCATAAGATTCTCCTTAGCTAAGAGGCTGATTTTCTGGGTCTCCAAATTCTGGATTTCTGCCTTGTATTAAGCAATGGTGGGATCGATCTCTGCTACTTTTTGTTTAATTGTTGGGGTCTCTTGCCTAAAAGGTGCAAGCTTTGCTTGAAAAACGGCAACCTCATCCAAAAGCTGGTCACATCGCAGAGTTTGTTCCTCAAGTTTGGCCTGATTAGTTTTCTTTTGTTGAAAACCTTGGCTAATACTTTCTAGGAGGGGTTCCAGCACTTGAGAGAATTCCCGAAATTTTGAGCCAGAAGGAAGATCACCCAATTAGCAGAGCAACTCCTTTACCTCGATGATGATGTTCTCATCTTGTTCTATAGCCTCGAACAAGTTGGCTCTCAGCACTTTACTGCGAAACTCCACTAGAAGATTTTCCTTCGAAGTTTCTGATGGATCATCAGTAGAAACTTTCAAAGATTTTCCAGTACTCATAGAAAAGAGAACATCACTTTTTACTAGAAAATTGAAGGCATCCAGAGGGTTGGCCTCTTCAAGTTGATCAAGCTCCTCGTGGCTGATAATCACATTAGTTGGCTTTGATACTCTCCATCGATGTAACATTTTTCGATGGGTGTTCGCCATGACTAGCTGGTTTGTCCAAACCAGCATTATCCTCTCTTGAGGCGATGATATATTGATCTTCATGAGTCTCGAGGTTTAAGTCACTGGCGCCAGCCGATATTTCCTTATCTAAATCTTCACCAGGTGCTGCTTGAGGCTGGTTGGGAGAGGTCACTTCAAGATTAGGTGGAGGAGTGCTAGTTTCGAAGCCTACGTCTTCTTCGACAATAGGTGATAATGTTGCTTGGTCTGTAGACAAGAGCTGTGCATGTTGAGATATGTTAGGTTGACTATGCTCTGCACTCTGTTGAGAAATAATACGAAGGTTAGAACTATCATCAGAGTCAAGTAAACGAAACCTAAGTTAAACGAATTAAATCTGGATTCGATGATTACCTTCGAAACATTGTCACCAACATAAGAATGGGCGATGTTAGGTTTTGAGTCTTTACGATTACGCTTCCTTCTCTTAGATTTTGATTTGGCTGGAGATCCTTCAGTGGGCGTTGTTTCGATGGTAACTTCCTGGACCTCTTGTTTCCTCTTTCTTCGGGGTTTTCAGTTTCTTTGGGGGATGGTTCAGGAGAAGGTATAACATTCTTTTTCTCTGATTTGGAAGATTTCTTTCTTTTGGATAATTTCTCTGGTTTGGACTTCGATGGTCCTTGTGTGCTCTCTCCATCATCCTTTTCTCCATCTCCTGACTTTAGAGAGATAGCTGCAAACATCATGGGTACTCAGATAAGTAGCATTGTTCTTTATACAAACATTTTTTATTGGTACTATGAATCAAAAAATCTCTTACCTATCCCTATTGGAGAAATGATTCGAACTTGGGATAGATCTAAGTGGAGGTGACCTCTAAATGTTCGTAAGTTGCATTTAGTTGCAGTCACTTTATCCTTTTCTTCCGTTTTAAATTTTTGATTCATCCCTAGTAAAGAATCACAAGGTAGCCATTTTGGATATGGTGGCCTAAAGGACAGCGCCAACTCACTAGTTGGCAGTGGTGGAAATGTCATTTTAAAATGCAATGCAAAAAGGTATTTACTAGGAGTAAAAGGTGGAAACTTCATTGAAGGAAGTTTTTCATAAATTTTATCTCTTAAAGTATTGGCAGCATAGTGAACGGTCCTTTTAAGATGTAAAGGATCATAAACAGTTTGGAATTTTTTTTTGGAAAACTTGAATTTCCCGAATGTGCGTACCTTTGTTCTTCTTCGATTTGTTCTACACTGTTAAAAGCAAGTATCAGTTGAGGAAGCAAAGTGTCAAGATTCACTCGATTGGTTTGGCGTTTATAATAGTCTCGCCACCATCGAAAGAATGCTTCAGTGCATGCATAAGATAAAACAAAAGGAGTACGCTTGAAAACAAGAATTTGTTTCTCAGCTTTGCGTAAGGTTAATCTCCACACGTGTTCTATCAAGGGCTGTCTCAGATCGTCTATACATTTGTACAAAGAGTCAGGTTTTGGTTGAACCAAACCAAACTGTCTGGCAACATGGTTTGGCTGATAGCCGTATACCCCATAGGGGCTGCCAGCTGTTATCTTGCTAGATAAAAATGTGGGAGTCAGATAAGCTTCCCATATAGCATTTGTCTCTGCCTCATCATCAGTTTAGTTGGATAGAAATTCTTTTCTAAACCAAGCTTGCCCTCGAAGTCTGGTTGTAAATGGGGCCATGGCAGGTGTAAAAACATCACACCTTAGGAGAGCATTATAAGCAATAGAGAACAAATCTTGGGAACTCCTATTACCATAATGAAGCATGGCCAAGCCTATCCCTTCGATGGATCTATCTTCGTATGCTTTCGAAATATTGGTGGGGAGGTTGATTGCCAGTTTTGTTCTAAAAGTAGCCAGAAGCCACAGTTGAAACAACCAAATAGGACCAGGTATAATTAGACTACATCCAGATTGGTACTCTTTGATGCTAGCCACTCCTTGATTCAAGTTTTCATATAGAGATCCTAAGATGAGTTTACCCAGGCAAATGTCTCTGCCTTCGTGTAACTGGATATCCAGAGTTGTGAATTTTTTGGGAATTTGTTTGGATCTTGAGCAAAAAATGATCATAGATAACCAATATGTTAGGAAAGCAATGTGCTCTATGTCAGATACTTCGGCGTTTGAAGTAACATGGTGGTTTATGATAAAATTGCCATACGCAGGTCTGGCAAAGTCAAACGAAAGTTTTGAAACGTGATTTTCTGGATCGAAAGTTTGACTGGTAGGTTTAAGGCCAGTTAGACCGGCAACATCTAGTAAAGTGGGCGTGAGCATACCACATTTCAAATGAAGGCTACTAGTCGAAGGATTCCAGAAATGCAATGCAGCAATTATCATTTCATTATGGTATTTGGGCCCTTGTCTGGATAGTTGAATAAGGTCAAAAATTCCTATCTCTTTCCAAAATTGACCTTTTCTCCTTTCCACTTTGTCTAACCAGCAAATATATTTCTCATTGTTATCAATTTTAGGCTCTATCCTAAACCTAGATTTCAGGAAACTTAGGTCATATGGACTTTTCGTAAAAATCAAAGGCGATTGTTTTTCAAAACAAGGAAAAAAGGCGCTAAGTTTTTTTGGATTATCTTTGTCATCTGGAAGAGGCCCTAAGAATGCATGTGGTGAATTAGGGCATGAGATGATTACCTGGGATTTCCATATTATTTCCTCAGCTTCCTTAACGTCCGGTTCCTCTTCAAACTGAAGACTACCACTGAGAAGTTCTTTGGAGAAATTGATGGGTTCATCACGATTGGAAGTTTTAGAAGAAGATCCTTCTACATTTGTCATGATGAAAATGTCTTGATAGATGAAAGCGACGAAGGAAATGATAAGATTTCCGAAGAAAGTTGAAATTTTTGAAAGGGTTCTAGTGAAGTTTTTCTGCGAAGAAGGAGAAGGAACAGTGAAAGATTTTAGAAGATGGAAAATTGAAAGGTAAAGGTAAAAACTCTTGTTTTATAACATTTTGATCTGGACATGTGTCAACATCTTGCATTGACAGTTGATTTTTTAATAAAAAAATGGTAGTTCCCAATGACTGGAAACGTGGCCCATTAAGCCATGGTAGGGATACCATAAAGTTTTAAACTGCTTCTCCAGACAATGACGTCAGGAATTTTATCTCGACTGAAACGAATTATGTTTATTGGGGACAAAAACATCTTTTTCTCCCTATCAAGAAGATGAGTCAAAAATGACGTTTCTAGGGGGCAATTTGTTAGCCTATATTTTTAAAGAGCTATCAATAAATGCAGTCAAAATGAGTTGACCCTGTAATCGAAGAAATGAAGATTGTTCTCTTATTTTTATCGAAGTTGGACTTGCTGGAGATGCTCGAAGTACGTGTTTTGGTTCGACAGGCGAAAGTTATTGAAGGGCAGTTTTTGTTTCGGATAAGGTCAAGCAAACATATACTTCCAAAGACATATTCGAAATTCAAATCGAATGGATAAGTATTGTTAGTTTACTGCAGTTATATGTTTAAATTCGAATCTAGGTAGTTATTTCTATTTGTATAAATAGTAGTTTTCCCAAGGGAAAAGGGTCACAATCCAATCATACAGAAACTTACACTCAAATTATCCGTATGGAAGCGAGAAACGAGTCACAAGTTGCAATGTATGAATCTGTGTACCAATTTACATTTAATCAATGCAATTTAAGTTTATTTTCTAGAATGTCTTCACGTTTTACTTGTTTCTTTTGAGCAATTCATTTTACTTCTATTTAACAATTTCGATTGGGTTCAACTGGGTTGGATTCAATTGCTTTATGCACATCTTTTTATTTGGTTCTTCAAGAACAAGAACAAATTTCTGGAAACCAACAAACACAATATGTCCTTAATATTTACTGGTTGATCTTGCAAGTAAATAATTTTAAACCAGTGGTTGTTTACCAAAAATCAGTGTAAACACCAAGGCACAACCTTAAGGTTCAGTTCAACATATTACCCAGAGACCGACGGTCAATCCGAAGTGGTAAACTGAAGTCTAGAAATAAACCTCAGCTGTTTTGCTAGTGACCATCCTCGCTAATGGTTTTGCTTCCTGCATCCGGCTGAATACTGGTTCAATTCAAGTTTTCACTTCGCTATTAAGATGTCTCCGTTTAAAGCACTCTATGGCATGCCCCCACCATCCATCCGTGACTACACCAAGGGACAAACCTCTGTTCCTGATCTGGAGTCATCCCTGCTGCATAGACAACAGGTTTTGAGAACCCTCAAAGAAAACCTTAAAAGAAGCAAGCAGAAAATGGAAACTCAGGAAAATCAGAAAAGAAAAGATTGTACCTTTGAGGTAGGACAGCTGGTGTGGTTGCGCCTCCAACCCTACAGACAGCATACAGTCCACCGTCGCGTCTCTCCCAAGCTAGCAAAGCGTTATTATGACCCGTTTGTTGTCTGCCGTCGCATCGGCACTGTAGCCTATGAGCTGGACCTCCCTCCAACATCTCAGATCCACCCAGTTATTCACATATCCCAACTTAGAGCCTAATATGGACAAAGTCCTACCGATCACTTTCGCCCCATCCCTCCAGAAATTGAGAAGGCTTTAACCAACTCGTTACCACACCCAAATACAGAAGTTGATCCGACTACTACAACTAAGGACAGGAAAAATGAGATAGTTCAAGACGCAGAGGAGAAGGAACAAATTGCATCTGAAATGGAAGAACAGACCTCTGCAGTAGAAAAGAAAATGCATGAACTGGGAATTGAAGAGAGAGAAGTGCAAACCAAAAAGGATTCTCCACCGAGCTCAAGTGATTATTATTTACCATCTGAAGTCTTAATAGATTCCCAAGACACTTCAAAAAACTGGCTAATTTTCCTCCACAAGATTCTTGTCCCATTAACCAAGACAAATCTCCACCGTCGGATCATCTGCCAACAGTTGGAAAATAGACTTTGGGGAACACAACCACTTCTCCCAACGTTATTCTTCCTCCTATTCAATCTCAATCGTCCCATTCAACTACTTCACCCATCAACAGTCCAGCAGGGTCAACTAGCCAGTCAACTATGACGCACCATAGCCCTCTCCACATCGGATTACTCAACCCAAACCTTGAGGTCAAGGTTTCTTCTGGACAGGATAGTATTGATAGAATCCTGGATCTACCAAGGCCCAAGAGAAATGTAATCAAGCCCGCTTGGACTAAGAACTTTATTCTTAAGTAGTATTGGGCCTTTATTTCATTACTTGTGTCTTTGTAGAATTTTGCTCTCCACCCAGCACGTTTTGCTCGCACCCTGCAGCCATGCCAAATTTACCCTTGCGCAAGTTAACTCACGCTGCGCAAGTTAACGAATGCCACGCAAGTTAACTCACGC
Organism: Medicago sativa; assembly: GCF_051527215.1. Taxonomy (NCBI): domain Eukaryota; kingdom Viridiplantae; phylum Streptophyta; class Magnoliopsida; order Fabales; family Fabaceae; genus Medicago; species Medicago sativa. The sequence continues at coordinate 28,354,944 of NC_140755.1, read as the reverse complement.
AAGGTTCCTGTTTTTGAACAAAACCCATCAGTCCGAACTCCAACCATCATTTTCTTTCTCTCCACCTTCAAAAACCCAAAAAGTGCGATTTTTTGGGTCTAAATCATCATCCCAAATCATTGCAAATCGTCAGGAAGCAAGTTTCTACGCTCATCAAGCATAAAATATCAGGTATTGTACCATCTAAACTCATCTCATTTTGCTGGTTTTTGAGCCTGGTTCGTCTGGTTTTCGTAGGCACTAGGGATAGGTACGCAAGTTAACTTGCTGCGCGACTTAACTGTCACAAGTGCATTAGTGCTGCATGACTTAAGTCACGCCACTGTGCAGCCATGTTTTTCTGAATTTTTTGCGCCACTTTTGTTCTTGGTTAGCCATGTTCTTGGTTGACAAAGTCGTGGATGATGACGTTGAACCGAAACTCGCCAAAAAAGAAGGTTCTGGTGAAGGTTCCGGCGATGTCAAACCAACCTTTAATTTGAAACCATTTAAAGTCCAAATTCCAATTCAAGCTCGAATTGGTAAAATTGAAGAACCTAAACCGGTACCTACCAGTGTTATTTGTGAAGCTCGTGACACCTCCTCATTTTTTACAACAAATGCAAGATGGAGAGATTGAGAAGAGTTACTTACTTGGGTTCGCGAACAAGGGGTAAAGGCCGGATTTGGTGTTTGTATAGATAAATCCGTTATAAAAAGGCCGTACTTGACGATGCAATGTGAAAGGAGTGGGGTATACAACCCACCTAAGACAAGGAAGAAACCGAACCTTGAAGGCATTGGCTCAAGGAAATGTAATTGTCCGTTTAGGTTGAAAGGTTTCTTTGATAAGGATACAAATGATTGGTGGCTTGCAATGCTTTGTGGAATGCACAACCATGACTTGGAGGTGTGAAAGTTACAAGGACACCTAATTGCGGGTAGACTTCGTGCGGAGGAGAAGAAAAAAGTTATCGAAATGACAAAGAGCTTGGCGGTGCCTCGGAATATTCTCACCAATTTGAAGGAAAATATCAAGGAAAGTGTGACAACAATCAAGCAAGTGTACAATGTGCGAACAAGATGGCGGAAGGGGGAAAGAGGTAACATGACGGAGTTGCAATTCTTGATATCGAAGTTGGTGGAGCATAAATACGTCTATTACACAAGATGCAATAGTGAGGAAACCACTCTTGAAGACATCTTTTTTGCTCATCCGGAGTCAATTAAATTGCTCAACGCCTTTCCGACCGTTTTGGTCATGGACTCTACATACAAAACCAACAACTACCGAATGCCGTTGTTTGAGATAGTTGGTTGTACCTCTACAAAAATGACGTATTCCGTTGGTTTCGCCTTTCTTAACTTTGAACTAGAGGATAACTTTGCTTGGGCACTTACGATGTTGAAAGGTCTCTTGTACTCAAAAGACAACATGCCTAAGGTGATTGTCACCGATAGGGATGGTGCTTTGATGAAGACCGTTGGCACAGTTTTCCCTGAGACATACACCATGCTTTGTTATTTTTATATTGGGAAAAATGTAAGGTCCAAGTGCATCAAAGATTGTAAAGTGGCGCCAAAGCCTCCTAAGGGTACAAAACTAGACAAGAAAAAATTGATGAAGAACAAGATGAAGAATAACAATGTTGTTGAGAAAGTGGTGAATGCTTGGAGAGAGTTGGTTGAATCTCCCACGGAGGAATCATATGCAAGTAATTTGTTGAAATTCAAAGAGGTATGCATGCCATTTCCGAAATTCATTAAATATGTCGAAGAAACGGTTTTGAACCTTAAGGAGAAATTTGTGAGGGCATGGACGGATAAAGTCTTGCATCTAGGGTGCAGAACCACCAACATTGTTGAATCCGCTCATGGAGTTTTGAAAAAATATTTGAGAAGTAGCATGGGTGATTTGGCATCGTGTTGGGATGAAATTCACAAGATGTTGGCGGTGCAATTTGGTGAGATACAAGGTAGTTTCGGGAGGAACAAAACGGTCTTTGAGCACAAATACAAAAAGATCAAGATGATGAAAGAGTTAGAGGGTTATGTTTCTAGAAGAGCATTGAGATTTATCTATGATGAATTGAAACGCTCCAAGACATTCGGATTTGGTGAGGAAGATTGTGGTTATGTTCAAATGACATCCTACGGGTTACCTTGTGCGTGTATTATTGCCATGAAGAGCAAGCAAAAATTGCCTCTTGTCTTGGATGATATATACCCTCATTGGAAAAGGTTCTGTGTACAAGGAGAGAAGATTGATGATGACTTTTCCATGATGGAGGAGTGGAATGGCATTCAAGAACTTCTCAAGAAAAGCCCTTACAATATGAAGCTCCACATCAAAGAGATGATGCGTCAAATTGCATTTCCGAAAGCCACATTGTTGTCTCCGCCTTTGAAAAAGGTGGTAACCAAGGGAGCACCTAAAAGGAAGAGGACTACACTCAAAGTGTCATCAACGGGTCGAATCCCCTCTAGGTGGGAGACCATTGATTCTGAAAATCCGGATAGTCAACCTTCACAACCAAAGAGGTCACTTCCAAAGAGGAAAGATGCACGCCTTGGCACTTACTCCTTCTCACAAGCTTCATCCTCTACTTCAAAACCGTTTTGGAATATCCCATACATTTCACAAATTCCAAATATCATGAGGCCTTTTGTTGAAGAAATTGTGAATGTTAAAGGGGATGGTCATTGTGGATTCCGGGTGATAGCTAGGCACTTGGGGATGGATGAGGAAGATCATATATTGGTTCGTCAAGCACTTATTCAAGAGTTGAGAAATCATAAGAGTGACTACATGCCGATATATGACACGGAGGAGCGTTATAACATAATCTTGAATGGTTTATACCCTCCTAAACGTCCAATTGGTGTTGCGCCTCCAGATAAGTGGATGATCACTCCGGATATGGGTCACATTATTGCTTCTTGCTACAAAAGACTCGTTGTTCTATTGACTTTGCCCGAAACGACGGGTGGTGTATGTGAGACATATTTCCCAATCCGAAGTGCTCCTCCACTTAATCCACATTCCAACATCATGTGTCTTTGCTTAATTCCCGGCCACTATCTTCATGTGATTTTGAAGGAAGGTTGTCTGTTACCACCGAGTTGTAAGGAGTGGATGAACAACAAGATTGGTGAGGCGGAGAATTGGCATTTTGCGTTTTTGGATAGACAAAACGCTTTCAATGAACTCATGTCTAAGGAGCCTAAGCCGCCAAAGAAACCAACAAATGAGCACAATCCAATTGTTTGTGGTGATACTCCCACCCCGCAAAAAAAGGAACAAGAATTTGAATGGACGGAGGACATGGAAGAGGACGACAATTTAGGAATGTCACTAGACCTCTTAGATAGGTTATTATAGGTTATGACAGTTATAGGTCGGTCGGTGTTCGTCCTATTTTTTGGTGGTATTACACCCCAACATATTTTTCGGTGGCCGGTTATGTAATTTGTATATTTGTGGCCAATATGTAACTAATATTATATAGGGTTTATATCCCTTTCGGTCCCTGTAATATGAGGGAAATCCGGTTTTAGTCCCTGTAAAAAAAAGTTTAGATTCTGTCCTTGTCATTTCAGATTCTTCCACTTTTGGTCCCTCATCAAGCCTTGTCAGCAGAATCTGCACACGTGGCACGCTGACTATGTAATTTTAATATTTTTTAATCCACTTGGAATTTATAATTATTTCCATTATTTAAAATTAAAAAACATAAATTGAAAAAGAAAATTAAAAAACAAAAATTAAAAACGAAAAAATCTTAAAGAAAATAAAAAAAACGAAAAAAAATCTTAAAAAATAAAAAATCTAGAAAAATTTATAAAAATTAAAAATAATGATAAAAATCTGAAAAAATTTAAAAAAATCTTAAAAAATTATGAAAAAAATCTTAAAAAATCTGAAAAATTTTTAAAAATTTTAAAACGAAAAAAATCTTAAACAATTTTAAAAATAAAAAAAAATCTGATTATTTGTTTTTGAAAAAAAATCTGAATATTTTTTTAATCCTTTTGGAATTTATAATTATTTTCAATATTTAAAATTCAAATATAAAAATTAAAAAAACAAAAAAAATATTCAGTCCCTCTCATCTCCCTCTCTCACTGAACTTCATCTTCTCCCTCCCTCATCACATCTTCTCCCTCCCTCGCGTACCATCCACAAACCTCCTCTCATCTCTTCCGTTAATACCACATGTAACTCCGATCTGTACCTTTAACGTAGCACCACCGTCACCCATAAAGCGTCACAACAAGATCTTCGTCGTCGACGTCGGCAAGTTCGGCATGGCCATTGCTCAGATCCGAGTGCACAATAAACGGTGACTTCTTTAGATCCGTTCGTTGTGGAAGACGGCGATGAGGCCTTGGTCGATGCGGAAGTCGATGACGGTGGGAATAACAGTTCTGTAACACTACAAAGGAGAGAAAGAGAGAGATTGGGAAAGAGAAGGCTTTAGTTGTGTAACAGAGTTAGAAGAAGTTCAGGAATGTTAATTTAAATCGCAGCTTTTCTGGTTCATTGTGTTGTAGAAGTTTAGGAAGAAGAAGCAGAACTGGGTTTAACCAATTGCAATTTTCAGATCTGATTCTTTCTCCTATATATTATGTTATTGAATTGAATATGATTTTTGTGTTGTCGCCGAAGATGGAGGAGAGAAGAGACAAGGGGTTTTGAATGGTGATTGGTTTGGTTTTGTTCATGTTGGTGCATTTCTTGGATTTGTTGTTGGTGCTGGACTACAAGAATTAGGGAGTGAGATGATGGGAAGAAGAAGAAATTCGATGGGGAGAAGAAAATCATTTTAAAATAAAAATCATTTTAAAAATCATTTAGTTTTAAATATTTTCTTATTATTTTAAAAAAATTTGAAAATTTTTAAATTTTTTAAAATAAAATTCAAAATTTTTAAATTTGAAAAATATTCAGATTTTTTTTCAAAAACAAATAATCAGAAATTTTTTTTAGATTTTTTAAATTTTTTAAGATTTTTTTTTGTTTTAAATTTTTTCAGATTTTTTTCATTATTTTTAATTTTTCTAGATTTTTTTTATTTTTTAAGAATTTTTTATTAAAAAAAAATCACAAATGCCACGTGTGCACAATAAAAAAAATATAAAATAAAAATAATTACACAGTCAGCATGACACGTCAGCAGATTCTGCTGACTGGTTCAGGTGAGGGACTAAAAGTGGAAGAATCTCAAATGTTAGGGACAGAATCTAAACTTTTTTTTTTACAGGGACTAAAACCGGATTTCCCTCGTATTACAGGGACCAAAAGGGGTATAAACCCTATTATATATATTAAATGAAATGAATTATTTTTTTGGTGGCCGGTTATGTCACACCAATTATTGCTTGCATTACTTACTTTGTCTCTAATTATTCAACTATTTATTTTATCTCATTTATCTCATATTTGTTTTTCATTTTATTTTTGTGAAGTTTGTGAGGTGAAACATGTCTGAAGATGCACAAGATCCGGTTAAACTTGAAGTCCGTTATGTAGATGTGAAAAAGAGGGCTTGGTTCACTGTAAACCCCACCGACAAGTTGGACGAGTTGAAGGTAAAGCTTGACGACTTCTTTATCCATATTGGTTCAAATCATAGAACACGTGATGTGATAGTAAATGTGTCAGGCCTGGACTTGGGGGAGGATAAGGAAGAGGACTTCTGGAAGACCGTGTATTATCCACAACTTCTCAAAGATGATAGCGACGTTGATTTCATGTTTAGGGTAATGGTTGAGAATAATACTTTGTATCTTTTTGTCCGATCCGTTGAAGTGTAATCGTTATTTAAGTGTAATAGTGTAATGTTTGACCGTTTATGTGAGACTATGTAATTTTATAAATTTATGGACAAATTTGTGTAATTTGGATCGTTTACGTGTCATTAAGTGTGTTTAAATGATTACGGGTCATTACCGGCAAATTTGTGTAATTTGGACCGTTTGGATCGTTATGTGTGATTATGTGATTGTGAAAAAAAACGATGTTTTGGTGTAATTTTGATCGATTGTGTCGTATTATCCAATAATATTGTTAAACTGGCGTAGTTAGGTTCAATTACGAGCATATTAGGGTTTGGACCCAAACTGCATTCAATGCACATCAGTACAGCATTTAATGCTGTACTAATATATCAGTAGTGCGTGAGTTAACTCGCGCAAGTGTAATACATTGCGTGAGTTAACTCACGTAGTGTCTTATAATATACGTGACTATGCGTTAGTTAACTAACACATAGTTATACACTTGCGCATCTTAAGACACGCAACGTTACTTAACTAACGCATAGTATTACACTTGCGTTAGTTAACATGCGCAAGGGCAATTTTGGCATGGCTGCAGGGTGCGAGCAAAACGTGCTGGGTGGAGAGCAAAATTCGTCTTTGTAAGGGTTACTCTAGGGGACCTAGGCCCAAATAACTTGTAATAGGTCTAGATAGTTGACCTAGCTATTTAAAGGAACAGTGCGCCTCTTCCTTGTCATGAATAAAAATCTGAACTTTTATCTTTGTTCTTATGCGTTTTTTCATTTCCTTTTCTTTTGGCATAGCTTAGTTTTTGTGTTAATCCATCACAGCTCCATCAAAATGACAGCAGACAAGGGTTTGAAAGAGAATGACAAAATCTCAAGAGTTTGTGTGAGATTGTTGGAGATGAGTGCTATTTATATTTTTCAGTAAAAAGTCTCACAAAATCCATTCCATCCAAGAATCCATCAAAATCTGTAGATTTTTTAATACCCCAATAGATAATTCATAAGTCACGAGAAATCTCAATTATACCAACGGATTTTGTTGTCCTGAAAAAAAGTCATGATTGTCTTAATTGAATACCACAAGATTTGTTTTCATTTTATAAAAAGTCTTGATTGAATACCACTAGACATTTTTATTATAAAAAAGTCTTTTAAAACATAAGCATGAAAGATATTAAGTGAAAGAATTATAAACAATAAAAAGAAATTATTTTCACAAAGATATGGACACAACATTTGGACACAAATACATCGAAATTCATATCATTTTATTATTTAAAAAATATATTATTTAATTATTTTATATCTCTCTATCATTTTTTAAAGGGTTATGATAGAAGACACCTTTTATGAAGGTGTCTTTTATCAAGTTACTCTATGAACATTTGCGAAAAGACACCAACTTACTTTTAGGAAGGTGTCTTTTATCAAAGTTATAACTAAAAAGTGAAAATCACACCTTAAAGTGTGACTTGATAAAAAACACCACCAAAGGGTGGCTTGTAACATAACCCTTTTTTAAATATCTGAGTGTCCAAATATTGTGTACAAATAATTGTGACCCATCAAGACTTGCTCACAATAGCGATAAAATAAAAATAAAAAAATGGAGAAACTAAAACTTGATTGGCCAGAGGGACCAAAAGCACTACCCAATATCAAATATGCACATCAAACTTTGCATTGTATTAATTTATACTCAGTTCAGTTCTCCACTACTTTACTCTTTATTGTAACTTTTTTAGGAACACCCTGGCTTTTGCACATTTCAGATTCGTATCATCAAATGAATTAATTTATATACTCAGTTCATTCATCCACTTATTTACTCTTTACTGTAACTTTTTTAGGAGTCAAAGTGTTTGCCAATTCTCCCTCAAGTCCTTAACTGATTTCTTTTTATTTTATTTTTGATGAGTCCTTAACCCATTTCAAACATAAATTATAGGATAAGAAAATCATGGAAAATAATATGGTAAGATATATTAGTTACTAGTTAATGAAACAAAATTCTATAGAAAAGAAAGCATGACAAAGAAATCTCAAATTATGTAGCAACAAAAAATATAATTCCTTTAGTTACATTTCCTTTTTCACTTTGACCAATAAATCAACATTAGTACATCATTGTAGAAGAAACCGATATAAGAAACATAAAGGAGAATTTAAAACATAAAAAGAGCAAAAACAAAATGTAAACACAAACATACTTATGGCATGTTTGTAATGTCTAACAAAGTAAATTTGTATTCACTAATTTTTTTTTTTTTTTAAGGAAAATTTGGATTCAGTTAAAGTGTACATGAATACCAATAGCAATAACTAAGATGGTAAATATACAAAAATATATGATAGCATGAATCAAAATAGAAATTCCACTAGTACTCATGTTACCAAATTCCACCACCCTAATCCTTGCTGGAAATTGGAAGAGTAATCCTGGTGATAAGACAATGAACAAAGCAACAGCAACAATTACTGGTCCCCAATCAGCTCCCATATTTCTCTTTCTTGAATTTTTAACTTCACTTCTCTATTTTTGTTCTGAAGTTTGTTAATAAGTAGAGGATGAATTCCTTGGTCGTTAAGGAGGTAAAGGATATGCTAAACTTGGTGAGAGAAAAGACAAAGGTTTACAAGAGAAGTAAGGTATGTTAAATAAAATGGTATTGGCTAGTGGGATTGCTTTTATGTGCCAACCAAAAGAGTTGCTTTTCTTTTTCTTTCTTCTTACGTATCATAAACTTCTAATAAAGAGTGTGATTCCTCAAATAAAAAAGGGGAATTAGTCACTTTAGTCCTTGAATGGGAAATGAGTAGTCACTTTAGTCCCTGAATGCAGAGAAATTGCAAAACAGTCCTTGAATGTAGACTATGTTGTCAATATCAGGGACTAAAATGACTAACGGAGTCTACATTCAGGGACTAAATTGATTAACAGAGTCTACATTCAGAGACTATTTTGCAATTTATCTGCATCCAGGGACTAAAATGACGACTTCTTTCCTGTTCAGGGACTAAAGTGACTAATCGCCCAATAAAAAACTATTGTATCAACATTTTCTTTTAAAGTGAAAATGTTAATACTACTAATTTTTTATATTGGGAGTGGGGATCAATTTGTCGACCCGGTTTTTTTTTTTTTAATAAATCAAATTAGCCGACCGAAATTGAAATCAAGAACAATCGAATATGAGATTTTAAGAGAGTATAATTCAAAGTTCTAAAGCAACATCACTAGACCAACTGAAATGGATTTATCGACCTCATTATTACTTCACTTCTTAACTATGTCACCTAATTACCAAGTCATCATTATCTCTTGTATCAACACTTCTCACATTAACAATATTAAAAAAAAAACTATGAAAATTATAAAATATTAATTAGTTCCTCCTTTCATTATATTTCTAGTGATTATAATGACATTAAGTTGTTAATGTTAGGTGTGCATTTGAAATTAAATGAACGATTAAAGGAATGCACTTGATAACATATTTGGAGATAAACAAAGCTGATTAATATTTTATAATTTTAATAATATTTGTAATGTGAGAGACTGTGTTGATACTAAAAAAGATAGAGTTGAGTATTTAGGCTTAAAATAATTGTTCATTTGGAAGCTGGAGGTAGGCGTCTTTTTCCGATTGCTTTACTGTTTGATCAAAGTGGTTCTATTTTATTTGTTAAACTATTGAGTTTTTTTTTTGTGATTTGGAAAGAAATGCGTGTGAAAAGATTGATCTTTTATGACACTCTGGTGGTATGATCCTTAATTTATACTATGTGAATGTGAATTTAGTAAAGAACGGAAAGCATTGCCTCGGAGATATATATTTAAAGAATAATTAGTTGAGTAGTTCTAATGTGACCTATCATACCACGTCTTGTTCTCCAAAAATGTTAACTCTCAGCTTCCACTTGAGATTTTGCAGCAAACTCGTTTCTCTCTAGTAAACAGTTTTGTGTTTTAGTATCAATATTCTAATTGATCGATTGTCTGCAATGTTATAAATGGTACATTTTTGTTCATGCAAAGGAAGAAAGATGTTGAACCACTTCTTCACGATCGAGAAATGGAAAGGACTGGGCGTGCAAATCAAAAGGCTGTTAGGAAGAAATATGGATTAGTCATAGTTGATGATTAAATCAGATGAATTTGGGTAAAATTCTTGAGATCTAAGGATGAGTCATATTCTGCATTTATCATCTTCTGTACTCAAGTGCAAAATGAAAAGGATTTAAAGATTTTTTAAAATCAGAATTGATCATGATGGTGATTTTGAAAATGATCCATTTAAATCTTTTTGTGAAAAACATGAAATTTTTCATGATTTCTCTTGTCCTAGAACTCCACGACAAAAAGGGGTTGTAGAACGAAAGAACATACTCCCTCCGTCCCTATGTCTAAGCACTCATTTGACTCTATTTTTGTCCCTAAATGTAAAACCATTTTCAAATTACTAGATGCATTTTATTTTCTTCCTAAACATACCCCTAATTAATACTACTAACTTATCTTGAAATATGAAAAGTCAAATTTAATATACATACAAACAAAGGACAATTTGGTAATATTAACACACAAAATAGACACATTAATTGCACTAACAACTTTTCTTAAGAAATGTGAAAAATGTTAAAGGGACTTAGATATAGGGACGGATGGAGTATATTTACAAGAAATGACACGCACCATGATTCATGAAACCAACATGGCTAAGCACTTATGGGCAGAAGCTATAAACAGATAATGTTATGTTTGAAATAGAATATATATCATACTTATCTTGAATAAGGCACCATACAAACTCTTCAAAGGAAGAAGACTCATCATAACATATTTTCACTAGTTTGGATGTACATGTTACATTTTATACAACAAAGTTCATATAAAGAAATTTGATGTCAAAGCTCAAAAGTGTACCCTATTGGGGTACTTTGAACTCTCAAAGGCATATAAAGCGTATAAGGCTCCATACAAACTCTTCAAAGGAAGAAGACTCATCATATCTTATTTTTACCAGTTTGGATGTACATGTTATATTTTATACAACAGAGTTCATACAAAGAAATTTGATGCCAAAGCTTTAAAGTGTACACTATTGGCGTACTTTGAACTCTCAAAGGCAAACAAAGTGTATAATTCTGAAACTAATATGGTGGAAGAATCAATGCACATTAAATTTGACGACAAAGAGTCAGACAATCAAATGTCAGAGCTAGTTGATAGTTTTTTACATATTGATATATATGCAGAATCATTAGTTTCTCAATGTACCAGTTGAGTCTTCTGATACTTTGGGATCAGTTGCACCATATGGTGCTCCAAAACATTTTGCACTCTCTGATGAGAAAGCTGCAAGCTCAAGTACTGTTGCACAATATGGAAGAACTTTGAAATATAAATATTCATATAGAAAAAACCAAAACATTGGCAACAAGAATGATCTTCTGAAGACAATATCATATTTCAGAAATGAACATTCTATGTTGAGATTGTTGTCAATGATTGAGCCAAACTATGTATGGATTGTTGCAATGTAAGATGAGCTTAATCAATTTAAAAAAAAAAATGATGTATGGGACTTAGTGCCTAAACCATTTGAAAAGAACATCATTGGAACGAAATGGATTTTCAGGAACAAACTTAATAAGAAAAGAGAAGTGGTAGGAAATAAAAGGTAGACTAGTTGCTCAAGGCTACATTCCACAATAAGATATTGATTTCACTGAAACTTTTGTTCATGTAGCTAGGTTAGAGGCAATAAGATTATTATTATCGATCATATGTTGTAAACTAAAATATCAATGTATATCAAATGGATGTTAAACATGCATTCTTAAATGACCTTATTTATGAAGAAGTGTATGGCACAAAACCACCTAAGTTTGAAGATTTAAAACATCCAGATTATGTGTTTAAAATGAAAAAGTCAATATATGGTCTAAAGTAAGCTCCTAGAGCTTCGTATAATGGACTTGATAACTTTCTTTTGGAAAATGGTTTTACTCGTGGACATGTAGACACAACTCGCTTCAAAGAAAGATATTTTAATTGTCCAATATATGTTGAATTTTCTATGATGATGCAGGAAGAGTTTGAAATGAGTATGATGAGAGAACTAAAATTCTTTCTTGGCATTCAAATCAATCAATGCAAAGATGGAGTATTTATCAATCCAAATACAACAAAAAAACTATTGAAGAAGTTCAATTTACTGTCAAATCAATCAATGCAAAGATGAAATATATGTTCTTCAATCCAAATATACCAAAGAACTATTAAAGAAGTTCAATTTACTAGATTGTAAATTGATAACCACTCATATGAATCCAACATGTAATTTGAGCAAAGATGACAACAACAATAAGTTATACCAAAAGGTGTATAGAGGTATGATAGGTTCTGTTCTCTACCTAACTGCAGCTTGACCTGAAATTTCTTCAATGTTTGCTTGTGTTCTCACTTCTATTTAGATCCAAGAAAAACTCACTTAAGTGATGTTAAGAGAATTTTTACATATCTGAAAGGAACTACTAATTTTGGTTTGCTTTATAAAAAATCTCAAGTTACAAGCTAGTTGAATTTTGTGATGGTGACTATGTTGGAGACAAAATTGAAAGAAAAAGCACCAGTGAAAATTGTAAATTCATCGGTGAAAATATGATATCTTGGGCTAATAAAAGACAATCAACTATTGCACTACCTACGGCAAAAGCAAAATACATATCAGATGCAACTTGTTGCACACAACTGCTTCTTTGATAATATTGTTGCTATCTGTTTGTATAAAAATGCTATTTTGCACACAAGGACAAAACATATTGAAATAAAGCATCACTTTATTAGAGATTGTGTTCAAAAAGAGATTTTGGATATCAAGTTCATTTATACAAATTATCAATGGGCTGATACATTTACGAAACCTTTTACAGAAGATAAATTTAATTTAATTTTGAAAAATCTGAACGTACACTTTATTCAAATTTGATGCTAGCCTTTAAGTAAAATTTATAGATTTTTTTATATCAATAATTCTTTATTCCTCAATACATGGAATACAACCATTTAATAAAGTATCTTTGCTTTAAAAAGAAAATGCAATAAACTGACCTTCTATTCAATTTTTCATTTTATCACATTATTATATTTCTTATCTTATACTTTCATGACGTGTGAACAATTTTTCTAAATAAAATCAGTGTAAACATATTTATAACACACATTTTATCACATTAAGGATACAACGCGAACCTGATCAAGGTCACGGATTTCAAAATAGTCATCATAAGTAGAAGGAGACACATTTTATCACATGATCGATGAGACTTCAAGAAAATGTGTCAATAATTTCCCGTTTCTCAGGTCACTGACATGGTCTGCAGAGAAGTTTGGGAGTTTTGCAAAGATTTCATGGTCTAGGATTTTCCCGATCACAAATCGACTCAACTAATATATTAATAATTATAATTAATATATGAACAATAAGGAAAAATTGGCCATAGATAAGAAGAAGAAGAAAAAACCCTCTCATAGTCTAAAAATTATAGACAATTTAAATAACAATTAGAAAAAAGTTGTGCATACTAATGTATGTAACATGGTCTACCGAAAAATCTGGGCAACAAAGCTTAACTTGGCGGAAAAATCATAATTGATTTTGTTGCCATTAATACATTTATTCATGCTAACAAGTTTAGCAGTCGAAAAGATCAAATTCAGTCAAGAACCAGGTCCACCACATTTTTTGCTCCCACCATATCGCCTGGTCCCACCACGACGCATCTACAAAGCACATGAAATAAAATATCAAATGTAGGAAACAATTATGAAATTCGTAAGAAGGAAAAAGTAGCTTGGGATGGAAAGGATAGGCATATGGGGCAAGCTTTGGATGATTTCCCAATGTTTATCCTTTCCATCGCAAGCTTGCCCTATATGCTTATCCTTTCCATCGCAAACTGCTTTTTCCTTCTTACGAATTTCATAATTGTTTCCTGCATTTGATATTTTCTTTCATGTCCTTTGTAGATGCGTCCTGGTGGGACCAGGCGATATGGTGGGAGCAGAAAATGTGGTGGACCTGGTTCTTGACTGAATTTGATCAGTTCGATTGCTAAACTTGTTAGCATGAATAGATGTGTTAATGGCAAAAAAATCAATTAAGATTTTTCCGCCAAGTTAACCTTTGTTGCCCAGATTTTTCGGTAGACCATGTTACATACATGAGTATGCACATCCTTTTTCTTATTGTTATTTAAATTATCTATGATTTTTAGACCGTGAAAGGGTTTTTTCTTCTTCTTTATGGTTAATATTTCCTTGTTGTTCATATATTAATTATAATTATTGATATATTACTTGAGTCGATTTATGATCGGGAAAATCCTAGATGACTATTTTGAAAGTTTCGTCAATCATGTGATAAAATGTTTCTGCTTCTACTTATGACGACTAGTTTGAAACCTGTACCAGGTTCGCGTTGCATCCTTAATGTGATAAAATGTGTGTTATAAATATGTTTAAATTAATTTTATTTAGTAAAATTGTTCAGACATCATAAAAGGATAAGATAACAAATATAAAAACATGATAAAATGAAAAATTAAATATAAGGTCAGTTCGTTGCATTTTCTTTCTAAAGTAAAGACATTTCATTAAATAGTTGTATTTCTTATAGTGAGGAATAAAAAATAATTTATATAAAGAAATTAGAAGTTTTAATTTTTTATAGGAATAAGTTGAAAACAAAATCCGATGAAGTTTAATAATTTAACAAGTATAAGATTACTATCTATTTTCTAAATAAAAACAATGAAAACATATTTATAACACACTTCAATACTATGGTTAGAAAAAATATTTAAATATGACAAAAATTATTTTTGTCAAATTATTAAACTTAAAATGATTTTTTCTAACTTATTCCTATTAAAGAATTTAAATTTCTGGAATTTTTGACAGTGTAAAAATATTTATAACACAATCCAATATTATGGTATGATAAAATAGTTAAATATAGTAAAACTTATTTTTGTTATATTATTGAAAAAATCTATTTTTTTAAACTTATTCCTATTAAGAATTTACTTTATTATGAAAATATAACTAATTTCTATTATAATCACTTTTCCTTTTCAACTATTATACTTATCATCATCGTAGATGTTTTTTCCATTTTTGTGCATATTTAACTTATTCCTATTAATCCCTCTAAAAGAAAAACTTATTCCTATTAAGAATTAACTTTATTAAAAAAATCTAACTAATTTCCATTATATTCACTTTTCCTTTTCACTGTTATACGTATCATCTTCATAGTTCCTTTTTCCATTTCTGTGCATATTCAACTTATTCCTATTAATCCCTAATATAAAAACTTATTCCTATTATGAATTTACTTTATTAAAAAAATATTATATTAGTTAAATTATTAAACATAATCAATTTTGATTTCAACTTATTCCTATTACCATAGTATTGGATTACAAAATATGATTAGGTTTAATAATTTAACAAATTAAAGGTTTAACATATTTAATTATTTTCCTCTTACCATAGTATTGGATTGTGTTATAAACTTGTTCACACCGTCATAAAAGGATAAAATAACCAATATGTTCATATAATAATGTGATAAAATCATAAATTGGAAAAGTAAATATAAGGAAAGTGAGTTAAGTTTTCTTCCAAAACTAAAGTCATTTATGAAATGGGTGTATTTCAGTGCATTGAAGAATACAAAACTATAACGCCAAAAAAAGAATTAAAAAACAATTAATAAAAAAAATATAGAAGTCCAATATTTTATCATATTTAACTTTAAGGATTAACTTTAAAAAATAGTTAAAACAAAATCTGATTAACTTTAATGATTTAACATAGATAAATTTTATCATATTTAACTATTTTATCATATCATAATATTGGACTCTGTTTTAATTCTATTTACACTTTTATTTTGAAAAAGGTTTACATTGTTGTAAATGGATAAAACAAAAAGTCCAATGTTATATCTCTATTAAGTTCGTTTATTTTTATATTGAAATTTAGTGGTTCATATAAACTAATAAGGAATTAAGGAAGTCTATACACATATTTCTCGATCCTCTCAAACTTAATCTCATGCTCACACAATTTTTTTTATTATTAACAACTAAAGGAAAGAAAATGTCATCTATTATCATTCAAGGTTTATTGTCAATAGCTTTGCTAGTTTATTTTAAACAACCAATTGCCCCTATAATGCTAGAGAATGTGAATAAAACATTGTTTAAATAGGATAAGTAAAAAAAGAATGAGCAAATAATACCTTTACCTTGAGAAGCTTCAAAAATCTTGTTGAACCAAGGTAAGCATATGAATATAGCTAGCAACATTGAAGAAGAAAATAAAACTCAGCATGACTGAAAATGGTTTATGAGTTAATAAAAAGAATGAAATGAATGAAGGAATTGATAATACCTTGCACTTGGAGGGAAGTTTATGAGTTTCTTTAGGAGTGTGGAATCTTCCATTATTGTAGATTGCACTCTGCAACTTTGATGAAGGGTTGATAGCAGCAAATTTTCTGGAAAATACAAATTGTTTTAATATTAAGAGAGATCAATAAGATAGAAAATATGTAAGATAGGGCATAAAGAACATTGGATCACAAAACATAACTTAAGGAAAGATGTTTGCTAAAAATTGTAGACTGAATAGTACTATAAACAAAATTAAATAGGAATTTGAAATTGATTTAATGAATGAATAGAAAATGAAGAAATGTGAAAGTACCTAAGTGCCATGGAAGTTAAGTACCGAGTTTAAGAACAAGATCTAAAGAAGTAATTGAAGGAAATGAACATGAGTGTTGAAAAGAAAAATGAGTAAGAAGGGGAACCGGATCCCCATCTGCTCTTTATAGTCTGCCAACTCTCAATCCAATGGCTGAGATTTAAAAAGAGAAAACAATTAAAAAAGGTGTTATTGAAGAGAGAGAAATCAAAATGTGTGTGAACATAAATGAAAAATAATTAGGGTTGAATATGTTTTTTGTCCTTATAAATATATTAATTTTTCGTTTTAGTTTCTCTAAAATTATCTTTCGACTTTTAGTCCTTATAAAATTTTCAATCACCACTTGTGGTTCCATTTTTTAAGTCAACTCATGTGTAGCATTTGTATTTTTTTAATGAAATTGTGCAAAAACATGTGTAATATTATAAAAATCTCTCCAAAAAAAAAAAATAGAATTGTTAAACAAAACATGAATTAAATATGAATTTTTAATAGCAAAAAATTTAAAATTTAAATTTAATTCATGTTTTGTTAAAAAATATTTATTTTTTAGGAGAGATATATTGTTATAATATTATAAATTTTTCTGCAAATTTTTATTCAAAAGGAGAGACCGCAAGTGAAAATGGAAAACTTTTAGGGAACTAAAAGTTGAAAAAAAAAATATTCATAAATGCAAAATAATTAGGGTTAAATATGTTTTTATTATACATATAAGTTTAATTAAAAGGAGAGACCGCAAGTGAAAATGAAAAACTTTTTGGGGACTAAAGTTGAAGAATTTTTTTAGAGGGATTAAAACCAAAATTGTGTATTTATAGAGATCAAAATCATATTTAACCCAAATAATTAAACCAAAACTAAATTAGAAGAAAAAGTAAATGAAGGAACTACAACAAACAACCAAAAAAATTCTAATCTCAAAAATCAAATTTTATGATGGAATCCTTCTTCCAATACCCCTTTTCACCCATCAAAAGTTTACGAACACAAAATGAAGAACCTGAAAGTGGGGAAAGGAACATCACAGAAAGGTAATGAATTTGGAGGGAATGGCGACGAGTGTGGAATTAGTGAGCAAAGATAGAGGATAAATTTCCATAAAATGAAGGGTTATTATAGAGAGTTGGGTTGGGAACTTTGTCTCTAAAGTTTTAGTTATGGCTTCCAATGTTGCAACCCATTGAAGCTTGCCATCGACAGAAAAAAAATCAGGATGACTAGAGTTCCGAGAGGTGTTTTCTATCGGTTGCCGCTATGTTGAAGTTTCATTAATCGTGTGTCATAATCAAGGTTTCGAAGAGTGCTTTTATCTTCAGAATTATTGCTTTCAGTCGATTTGTGTGCACTTTTGTTGTTGCAGGGAAGTGGATTGATGCATTTAGCCAATGATCTTGTAGAGGTGGTTGGGTTTACTTGAGACCACTGTTATGTGATAACTTTAAATTGAATTAATGAAGATGTTCTCATAATACTTTGAACCTTGTTGATGTTTTTTCATTCACGTTCATAAGTAACTAAGATGGTGTATTGATATGGTATTGTACATAAAATAGTTTGTTGTTCTATTTTAACATTTTCATATCACATTGTCTAAGTGACTTTCTTTTATGACATGTCATTGATAATGCCTAAAAATATCATTAGTTTAATAATTTAACTATTTTTCTTAGTGGCAATATATATGTCTGCGTGCATGTGGCTGTGTGTGTGAGATAAATCTCCCAAAAAAGTATAAACTTATACAAATAATGAGTACAAGAAGTTCTCTAGCCAAGCAATAACAAAACAAAAAGGATCCCTCCCAAAGAAACAAGAGGAAGGCTAGAAACATAATCTCATAATCAAATAACCTTTAGATAAATTCATCACATGACACTATCGATGCCACTTGGTTTATTTCATGGGTAACACTTGGCTTCATGCATGTATTCTTCTTGACACTTGGCTTGTTGCATGTATTCCTTATGACTCAAGACACTTGGTTCAATGCATGGGTAACACTTGGTTTGCCGCATGTATTCCTCTTGACACATGTTGCATGTATTCTTCATGAGTCACGACACTTGGTTCATTGTATTGGTAATATTTGACTTGTTGCATGTATTCCTCTTGATACTTGATTTGTTGCATGTATTCCTTAAGGTCATTGCACTTAGTTGAACCACACTCATAATCTTGACCTATTCCTTATCATCTATCATTCAGATCAAATAGATTTGTAAACTTCTCAACCACCACCTTCTTGGCTAGATTTCAGCCAACATAGACAGCCTTTTGAAAAATCAACACCATAAAAAGACTCTCCTCCAACTCCTCTACAAAACCCACAAAAAAGATCATAATTCGAAACACTTTTCCCGGCGACCTCTGCGTCGGAAATTGCGACCTCCGCGCCGAAAATTGCAATCGTCGCTGTTATGACGTGAAACTGGGTTGGTGTCTTCATCAAGGTTAACTTCTTTACATCTTATATTTCCATTACATGCAACAACAACAACAACAACAACAGTTAAAACATGAAATTGGATCTGATTCTCTTGTATTTTCAAAAGATGTAAGAATTTCTTATGTAGATCAATTGATCTTTTTCTGCAAATTTTGATTTTTTTTATTTTGTTTCTGCAGAAATGATGTAAACTGAAGAATTGTGTTTTTTTTTTTTAAGTCTAAATGAGGACTGTTCTTTTCAGAATAAAGAAAGGATTTTCTCTTTCACAATTGAATAATAAAAAAACCAATATTTTTGTATGTTGAATAATAAAAAATCACAGATCTGACTATTTTTGTATGTTTCCCAACAGGTTTTAAAAACAAATTAATGGAAGTGAAAAACTAATGGAAGTGAAAATTTTAGACACAATTTATATCATACAAAGTTGCTATCTCTGTTAATGTTTGTACTCATCTTTATTTTTTTATGCTTTTTCTTGTTCTTAATCCTTCATGGTTGTTTTCATTTTTATTTATACGCTATTGTTTTTTCTTATAAAAAAATAGTATAAACTTTATTTTTACTCAATTTTTTTTTCAAAAATGATAATAAACTAAAGGAAGATTATGTAAGTTTAGAAGTATTTGAAAAAGATTGAACAAACACAATCTACCGTGGCTGTTGAACTTTTTTTTTTCTATTGCAATTTGTTGGCTGTATGTATTATTTTTTTTCAATCAAAAGAAGGATAAAGTAATACAAAAGAAATACACAATATGAATGATGTTTGTATACCTTGATGTAGATCATGTCATATTGATTTTGCTTGAAAAAAGAAGTCAGTTTTACTTGTTGATATGAAGAAAAATATATTAAAAATACTATTTAGCAAAGAAAAAGAAGAGTTATTGTTACCCTTCCCGTGTTCTCATTTTCTTTTACACCTTCGTCAATCAAAAGAGGAGATTTCCCTGCATAATAAGAAAAGAAAATGAAGATTATAAACAGTTGAAGAAAAAAATACCAATGTGTGAAATGGACTATTGAATCTTGTTTAAAATGTTGTTGAGAATAAAATGAGTTTGATTTAGAATTTCAGATTTAAGAGCTAAAAGTATGGAAAAGAGAAGTGTGAACTTTTGATTGCAAAAGTTCTGACTTATTTTTGTACTAAAGCAATAAGATATAATATTTTATGTTTGAAATTTGGAATTCAAATTTAGAAGAGGGAAGAAAGTGTGGGAAAAGTTTTTGGGAAGAAAAGTTTTGCCACTTGTCAACACAGCAGCGACCCACTTGGCAAGCAAACCAGCAGCCGAATGGCTTACATAGAAGGAGCCAGATGTCAAGCTCGTGTTGAGCGTGCACTACTTTCTTATATTATAAGAGATAGTTTATTTCAATAATTTTTTTATTTTTTTTTTCAAATTTTTAGTATATTTTATTTATTATTTTTTATGTAACATAATTGTCTCAACAAACTAAATATATTATATCTTTTTCTTTCTTTTAAAGTTTTTTGGTACATTTTATCTTTAAAACCTATTTTTTTAAATTGCTTAAATTATTTGTTATTTCTTTATCTTTTAGCAATTCAAATTTTAGCTACTCACATTTTTTAGGACTATAAAATTAAAGGATTTTTGCTAAACAACAACTCACATAATTTTAGCACAAGTAGAATTACACATTTGAAATCAACCTTTCTCATTCTTCAGGTTTGACAAATATCACTTTTATGATTTTTTTTTCCAGAAAAGTAACATCATTCACACTCTAAATATAAATTATGGAGACTTAAGATTAGGATCATTAGAATGTGAAGAATGCCGAATTTTAAAGAGATCAAATATATAAGTCAAGATCCTGCTAGTATTCCAAAACATATTCTAAATCGTATTCCAAAATAAGATTACGATTGCGATTCACTCAGAAAGCGATTGCGATAAAATTCAGATTGCGATTGCAATTCACTCAAACATAACTTTGTGATTCAGAAAGCGATTGGGATTGTGATAAAATTCAGAAGGTAAAGCGATTGTGATTCTGCAACAACATAAACGCGATTGTGATTCTCACTTCTGCGATGCTTTAAGTGCTTCTTCTTCCTGGTTGCATGTTTCTCTAACTCACTCACAATCATAATAATGAGTTACGATTCTATTTGAAAGCAAACACTAAAAGCGATTTCCGATTCTTTTTGAAAGAAAAGCGTTTTACGATTCTGCACTGTAACACCCAAATTCATCGAAACCATGGTGAATTGATTATCACTCCGTGAACATCTTTCAAGCGGTGTTGAATTGACTTAGATTCTTTCTGTTAGAAAAGCAATATGCGATTTCCATAAAACAACAAAAGCTATATGAGATATGCTATTTGCGATAAGCGTTTTACAATTGTGGCTTTCACAGACTGCTTCTGCAATTTGCGATTAACCAAAGAAAGTTATCTGCGATTAACATCCCAATTTGCGATACAGCTGTTTCTGTGATACAACTGTGTGTTTTGTGCTTCTGAGTGTGATTTGTTTCTCCTGTGCGATCTGCTCTTATCAAGGGTTCCAATTGTTGAAGGTTTTCTCTCCATCTTTGTGAGAGCTTTTGTGTTTCTCTTCTTGTGGGAGTTTGTTCTGCTGTTGTGCTGGTACAATGTTAGAGGTGAGTTTTGAAGACTTATCACTAAGTGATGATAAAGGATTGAGTTTTGACATTGAAGAGGAAGAAAGTTCTGAACATGATCCTCTCCTATGTTTGGTCGGACGTTTTCTTGTCAACCGTCCCGTTCGGCTTAAGGAGATGATGATACGGATGTCTGAGGTGTGGCGACCGGTGAAGGGGTGGCTATGAAGGAAGTGCAACCAGAGCTGTTCTTGTTCCAATTCTTTCACAAACTGGATATGGAGGAGGTACTAAAGGGCGGTCCGTGGACATATGACAATCATTCTTTGGTTCTGGAAAAGTTGCGAATAGGGGTGTTGTTGAAGGATATACAGTTAAACTACATGAATCTCTGGGTTAGGGTTTACAACTTTCCAACTGGTATGATGAAGGAGAAAGTCGGAATGGGGTTAGGGAACTATATGGGAGAGTTTTTGGAGTATGATGAAAATAACAATTCTAGCTTCTGGCGTGAGTATATGAGGTTGAAGGTAAGGTTTGATATCAGACAGTCATTGAAGATTGGGAAGAAGATTAAAGCGAATGGGGGAGAATGGTGTGTGGTGAATTTCAAGTATGAGAGGTTAAGAACCTTCTATTTTGTGTGTGGGGTGCTAGGTCATAGTGAGAACAAGTGTGAGGTTAAGTTTTCTCAACCAAATGTTACAATTCCAAAACGGTGATCAAACGCTATTAGGGCAGATCCGTGGAAGCCATGGGGGAGGGTGTCATCACAGTGGTTGCGAGAAGATGGGGTTTCTAAGGCTGATGTGGAAAAGGAGGGAGGGAGGAGAGCCGAAAGAGATGGACAGTCTGAGTCAAGTAGGCAGCAGACATCTCCGACTTCTGTGGATAGGGTGAACACGTGTCAGGTAGTGGTGGGTAAGCAGTCTGGTTCTACGCTTGCGTCAGGTGGATCCAGCAATGTTGTGAAGGAGTTAAGGCATGCAAATGCTTCTTTCCTGACTTTTACTAAAGATAGAGGGTCGAGTACATCATATTCAGCCATCTCCTCGACTATTGATAACCATAACCAGGTCCAGAATACTAGTGAGGAGGAAAATAATGCAGACATGGAATATCAGTTTCAGAGAAAGCGTATGCGAGAGGACAAACAACCTGTCAAGGATTCCACAAATCAGACACTTCAGCATTTTTTATCGGCACGTCCTAGCAGCCTGGACTGCCGGGACCAATGATTATTTTGAGTTGGAACTGTCGGGGATTGGGCAACCCGAGTGCAGTTCCAAATCTTCGAAATCTGGCCCGGGGACACAAACTAGACATTCTTTTCCTATCTGAAACGTTGGCTAATACACGAAGCATGGAAAATATTCGCGTCATGTTGGGATATGATTCATGCTTAGCAGTTGATGTGGAAGGCAGGAGCGGTGGGCTGTGGCAGTGTTTTGGAAAGATGGTTCTAATTGTCGTGTGTTAAATTACTCTCGAAATTTCATTAATCTGATTGTAGAGGATAGAGAAGCTGGTGATTGGAGATTAACTTGTTATTATGGCTTTCCTGAACGTGTGCGTCGTCGTGATGCTTGGGATTTACTTCAGGAGCTGCGAGATATGTCATCTCTTCCGTGGTGTATCATTGGGGACTTTAATGATTTGTTGTCTCAACAAGACAAAGCTGGTATTCATCCTCATCCTAATTGGTTGTGTACGGTTTTCCGTGAAGCGGTTGAAGATTGTGCCTTATCCGATATTAAATTGCATGGTCACCCATTTACGTGGATCAAGAGTCCGGGTACCAATCAAGTGTTGGAAGAAAGGTTGGATATGGCTATGGGAAACTCTGAATGGCTGCAACGTTTTCCAGAAGTCAAAGTTACAAACTTGCTTACTTCTCACTTAGATCACACTCCAATACTGCTTGATACTATACCTACGGTTCGTCAGAGGTATAATTATTCTTTTAAATTTGAAAACAGTTGGCTCCTATAGGACGATATTGAGGAGGTGGTGGTGGATGGCTAGGGTGGTACTAGGGGGTTGGAGCTCGGTGATAGAGTTATGAATTTCTCTACGAAGTTGCAAAGTTGGGGTAGGAGGAAGAGAGTTCGGTTTAAGGAAGAAATTAACCAATGTGTAAGTATATTAGAGGAGCTTCGTACCCAGCCGAATGGTATGATGCGTACACAATATGTCGAAACTCGGGAGAAGCATGCTTGACTACTTGTATAAGAGGAGGCCTTTTGGAACCAAAGATCGAAAATGCACTAGTTGAAGGAAGGGGACATGAATACTAAGTTCTTTCATACATCTGCGGTAGCCCGCGGCAAAGTGAAGAAGGTTAGTAAGCTCCGAACGGATGACGAGAGGATTGCTACGTCTCAAGAGGATATGTGTATCGTGGCACAAGGTTATTTTGAGCAACTATTTGCTGCGAATGCAGGTGTGCATGAACCAGTGCTGGATTTGATGAGTCAGTGTGTGTCAATGGATGACAATATAATGCTTACATCACCTATTACAAAAGAAGAATTGCGTCAAGCTCTTTTTCAGATGCAACCGGACAAGTCCCCAGGTCCAGATGGTTTTAATCCGGCATCTTATCAAAGATTTTGGCATGTGTGTGGTGATGATATTTTTCAGGCAGTGGTTTCTTGGTTGGATCGCGGTTACTTCCCTTCAAACCTTTCAGAAACAAATATATGTTTGATTCCGAAGTGCGAAGACCCGGATAATATGAAAGATCTTAGGCCTATATCTCTTTGTAATGTGTTGTATAAGATGGTGTCGAAGTTGCTCGATAATCGACTGAAACGATGTTTGGATAAATGTGTGTCAGAGGAGCAGTCAACGTTTGTTGATGGCAGCTCTATACTGGACAACATGTTAATTGCTACCGAGATAATCCACTCAATGAAGAGGAAGACGAAGGGATAAAGAGGGGAATTGGCTCTCAAGATTGATATTAGCAAGGCTTATGATAGAGTGGATTGGGGGTTTCTTCGTGGTGTGCTTATGTGAATGGGGTTCAGTGAGAAATGGGTCCAATGGATGATGATGTGTGTTAGTTCTGTTACTTATTCGGTGCTTATGAACTTTGACAAGGTGGGGCCTATTGTACCCGGCCAAGGGTTGCTCCAAGGTGACCCGTTATCACCATATTTATTCATATTGGTGGCTGAGGGCCTCTCAACTCTAATACATAAGGCTATTACTAGAGGTGATATCCATGGGGTACAAGTATGTCGCGGCGCACCAGTAGTGTCCCATCTGTTGTTTGCAGACGATTGTTTCTTGTTTTGCTGGGCCAATGTGGTGGAAGCACAACGTTTACTCACTATTCTTAAAACTTATGAGGTAGCATCTGGACAAGAAATTAACTTATCAATGTCTGAGGTGTTTTTCAGTCGTAATATGAGTGAGGCGGCACAGAATGATTTGTCAAACATTATTGGTGTCCGACATGTGATGGGTACCGGAAAGTATTTGGGGTTACCTTCGATGATTGGTAGAGATAAGAGGTATATTTTTTCTTTTATCAAGGATCGTATTTGGAAACGAATAAATGCATGGAGGGGACGGGCATTATCGAAGGCGGGAAAGGAAGTTATGATCAAATCTGTGTTACAATCTATTCCTTCATACATAATGAGTATTTATCTTTTGCCGAATTCAATTATAGATGATATTGAAAAGATGATCAATGCGTTTTGGTGGGGAGGAAAGAGTAACAACCGAGGGATTAAATGGATGGCATGGGAACGTGTGGCATGCCCCAAAGAATTTGGTGGAATGGGATTTCGGAATTTCAAAGCTTTTAATCTCGCTATGGTAGCTAAGCAAGGATGGAGCTTTCTGTCTAACCCTGAATCTCTGGTTGCTAGAGTCTTTAAATCGAGGTACTTTCCACGTTCCTCGTTTTTGGGTGCTAAACTCGGACACAACCCGAGCTTTGCTTGGCGGAGTATTTGGAATTCGCGTCACTTACTTTTATATGGATGTAGATGGATAATTGGAAATGGGCAACAGGTCAGCGTGATGAAAGATCCATGGGTTCGAGGTGGTCATGGTAGCTGGATTCAATCCCCACAAAGTCAGGATGTGCATAGTTTGCGTGTGTCTGATTTGATAGTTGACGAGGAACGAGTTTGAGATATTGATAAACTTAAATCTCTGTTTCCAGATGATATGGTGCAAGCTATTCTCGACACACCACTTTTTGCAGAAGTTCAGAATGATAAAATAGCATGGATGATGGAACGTAACGGGAGGTATACCGTTAAGACTGGTTATAAACTTGCTATGATGGAGTTGTTACATACTGATTGATTCCATGTTGAAGGAGAGTGGTAGAATTTGGAATGTGAATTCCCCTCACAAAGCACGTAATTTGTTATGGAGAATTTGCATAGGGTGTGTTTCGACGCGTCTCCGACTACAATCACGGCATGTACAATGTGAGGTGATATGTCCCTGGTGTGATACGGATGTTGAGGATGATTGACATGCTTTTGTGGGTTGTACGGTGGCGCGTGAGAGTTGGTATTGGGCAGGCCTTTCGACTGTGCTGCAACTGCGAGCTGGAACTGTGAGCAGTTTGGCAGATTTTGTTTTTGATATATGTTGTTCCGAAAGCCGAGACATTGCTGGTCGGGTGACTTCACTTCTTTGGGAAATTTGGGCTGCTCGTAATGATGTCATTTGGAATGCCGCTCATCATACTTCAACAAGCATTGGGAGGACGGCACTAGATGCATGGCAGCAATGGCAGGAGGTTCATAAACATCCCCCACAACCGGGTGTACCACACGGGCAGAATAGAGTGCAAGGTAACAGCTCAGTTTGGGAGAAACCACGCGAGACATGGTTGAAGTGCAATGTGGATGCCGCGTTCCATGACCGTAACCATATTATATCTTTTGCGTGTTGTGTTAGAGACTATCGCGGGCAATTTATTCGGGCTCAAACAAAATGGCAGTGGGCAAATATGACAGTTTTGGAGGGGGAGGCAGTAGCCTTACTCGAGGCTCTTCACTTTGCTGATGCGAACAGATGGGACCGGGTTGTCTTCGAGTCCGACTCATCTACTCTAGTGCAAGCTCCATCGTCTCCGTGCGAGGGTGATTCGAAATTCTATGTTATTGTTTCTAGTATTATTTATCAGTTATCTTTACATTCCAACTTTGAGGTGAAGTTTGTTAGGAGACAAGCGAACATGGTTGCTCACAGTTTAGCTAGGGCGGCCTGTTCTTAGGCTAGTCACCATATTTTTGATTCTTATCCTTCTTGTATTGAACAATGGATGATTAATGATAATAGTTAACTTTGTTTCGGTAAAAAAAAAAGATCAAATATATTTAATTGAAGTGATTTTTATGAATGATAGAGCATGCATCAATTTTTTTTCTTCGTGAACTTTTACTAACATGATTTCACAATAACTTAATTATTTTTCTATGCTAATAATTATTTAATTTTGTTATTGCTGATATTTTAAGGGATCAAAATTCAATGCACTGTGTGAAGTGGCAATGTCACATAATATCAATCTATGTTATTATAAAAAAAAATATCAATCTACGTTGATTGATGTAATATGTTACGAGATAAAAGAATATCTTAATTTCTAATAACAACCATAAATTTAAACCAACTTCCTATGAATATATAATATTTTATAAAACTATATCTATTGTGAAGCCGTATAATTTTTTTTAAGGAGTTAATTTATATATTTATTCGTTATACTTTATTTTGGGGTAATAACCATGATATAGGTTCACAAATTTCACCATTATTAGAGATGGCTAATCTCCGTCAAGAATCGGTGGGGCACAAAAGGTGAGTTCTTCCTTTTCAATCGATTTTTTTTCTCATACGCATGAGCCACGAAACAAACTGATGACCACATGTTTAAAGGGACCCAAAACGCTTACCACTTGGACTAATTCATTATTGATTTTGTTACACTTTTTATTCTTGTATTGGACCTTCACCTCACCATTTATATTTATTTTTAACATATTATTATAATTGTATTTTTAAATAAATTCAATTTAATATACTTACACGTGTATTCGTGTACACAAACTTATTTAATATCTAACCCGGGCAACGTTCGGGCTCTAAACTAGTTTTTTGATATATTATTGTTTTCATTGAAAAAGTTAATAATGGTTAGTTTGTTTTGTTATAACTTAAAAACGACGAACATTTATATTTTTAATTTTATTCAAAATCAAAATTTCAATTTCATAAAAAAAAATATAGTTCATAATTTTCAAACGTTAACGCAATTAAAAGAGCGAAAAGATGTGGCAGTCTTATCTCGCGAATAACGTATAAAAAACCTTCATGACCCATCCCATATATATATATATATATATATATATATATATATAGAGTCAGGATCCGTTGACACCAGGTGTCAACGAATTCGTTAACACCAAATCACATCCGTTGATTTTATTTGATCCAAAGGCTGATATTTGTTTACTTAAGACTATCATGTACCATATTTTATTGTGATTTTCATTTCCTAATTTGTTCCTCCGGTTTCTCTCTCTAATTACTCATGATTTTAATTCCATTAAATCATTTTGTTTTGCATGTGCAGCAAGCTGCTTCGTTTCTTCTTTCATGAAAATAATTTTGCTGCACATTCATCTAATTACTCCGTTTCTTCTTCATCTAATTACTCGTGATTTCAAATTCATCTCCTTCCCGTGTTTGCACATGCTCAAACATTTCACCAATCTAATGTGCTACTCATGAAAATGAAAATCCCACTATTTGATTGCGGTGTAGATCAATTGAATCAAAGATTAAAATATAAATATATTTAACCTAATTTCATATTTCAATTACAAATCAATTATTTTTCCACAATCACACGCGTTATTTTGACCCATATTTTGTTCATCATCTCTTCTCATTATCGATAAAACTTAAATTAAGTCATTGAATCAAAATGGTAGAATTTTGTGCCACGTAATAATACAAATCATGATTTTATCTGCAATGGATTGTTGAATTGATTCTATCTACCACACCATATCACCAATACAAAATAACCTGAATTGTTTTTTTTTAATAACCTAAATTGTTGGATGCACTTTTTGGAAATTTCATGAAAGAAGAAACGAAGCAGAAGAAATGTTTAATGGAATTGAAAATCATGAGTAATTAGAGAGAGAAACTGGTAGTGCAAATTAGGAAATGAAAATCACATTAAGATATGGTACATGATAGTCTTAAGTAAACAAATATCAACCTTTGGATCAAATAAAATCAACGGATGTAATTTGGTGTTAACGAATTCGTTGACACCTGGTGTCAATGGATCCTGACTCATATATATATATATATATATATATATATATATATATATATATCCGGGGCACTGGTTAAGGAAGTAAAAGTATAAGTTTTTGCATTGAAAATTGTGTAATCAATGCTTCAAAAGTCAAAAAGATGTCTTTTTCAATTTAATTTTTCCTTAACCAGTGTCCCGGGGGCACCGGTTAACACAACCCATATATATATATATATATATATATATATATATATATATATATACACACATATATATATATATACACACACACACATATATATATATATATATATACACACACACACACACACACACACACACACACACACACACACACACACACACACACACACACAGATATATATATATATATAGGGGTTTGCTAGGATACACCCACTAGTTTTTATTAAGGTGTGTTTTAGCAAAGATATAACTAAAAAGTTGTTAAATGCACCTTAAGGTGAATGTTGCTAAAACACACCTTCTAAAAAAATAAGTGGGTGTATGTTAGCAACTCCTATAGGCATTTGCTAGGATACACCCACTTATTTTTTAGAAGGTGTGTTTTAGCAAGTTATAACTAAAAAGTAGTTAAATATACCTTAAGGTGTAGCTTGCTAAAACACTCCCATATAAAAACTAGTGGGTGTGTTCTAGCAAATCCCATATATATATATATATATATATATGTATATATATATGTATATATGTATGTATATATATATATATATATATATATATATATATATATATATATGTATGTATATATATATATATACACACACACACATGTGTAACAAAGGACACATACCATTGGATGTTAAGAACCTCAACCTGTCACGTAAAATTTCAAGGCCCATACCATGTGATCTAAACTAATTAAGGACAGGTCCAATGAAAACTACTTCAAGAAACAAGTCTTTGATTCGCTATCTTTGATTTGGTTGGTCAACATAAACAACACTGTCCAAGAAACATCCCCATGGTTTATGGAGACAGCCTTATATATATTATGCCACGGCAAAGCAACAAATGCCAAACTAATCATACTCTCAACATTAAAAACTCAACATTTCTATTGGCTGCAAGCAATCAACAACAACTCCTAACTTCATCTACTTGATTAATTTTCTATTCCATAGGGAAAGCATCGATCACTAATAATTCATCACCAAGGTTTAACTTAATTGGTTTTCAATCTTATAAGAACATGCAGACATTTCAAAGTGATGGCAGAACCTCAGAATCACACATTGGACTACATGATCAACCCACAACATCATACAATTCGATGAACTCTGATAAGTGGCAGATCTTGCCGAAAATATTAGGGAGAGCGGCAAATATTATATACTAACTAGAGAGATAACTTATCGTAAACTTATAGGATCAAAACCAGCCTACTCAGATGCTTGCCACGTGCATAATAGAAAAAACAATCGCACTAGACTGTTACATATACTCCATGATGCAAGCTTGGAACCCAACCAACCAACCGGAGTAGCTAAATAAAATGCTTAAACAAATTAGCAAAGATTTAAAATAAAATCCAAGACAATATATATATATATGTGTGTGTGTGTAGGAGACATTTACCTAAATTTAAAATTTGACGGTTCGGTCTTTTAAAGACTTGAACTCATCAATAATTGAATCATTACTAAATATTAATGACAAATTAGTTTCTATGTTGTGGACTAAATTAAAGGATGATATATATACAAAATATCATGGGAAAGCATCAAACACATAAAATTTCTTAACAACTTTCGTATCTTAGAAATTCTAGAGTCTTAAGAGTCTGATTTATTTTGTATTGTGAACACCACTGATTGTATATCAAGTGTTCCAACCAAATTTCTTTGTAATTTATTTGTTTAGAAGTCTCTTGCTTTTGTGTTTGAGCATATGAACTCTCTTGCTTGTGTGCTTGAGTATTTAAAGTCTCTTGCTTGTGTGGTTGAACATTTGTAATCAGATTGGATTATAGTGAAAATCTCGTTGGAAGTGCAAGGGGGACTGAACTACTTCTGAATTGTGAAAGGAACCAAGATAATTGCTTTGTGTCTTTTTCTTCTCTCTCTCTCTCTCTCTCTCTCTCTCTCTCTCTCTCTCTCTCTCTCTCTCTCTCTCTCTCTTACTTTATCTGCTACATTAGACTCTGAACAGTGTTTCAGACCCTGAACCCTGAACTCAATTTATAAGAAAAATAAGCTAATACAATTTAACCTCTTCTTGTGTTTTTCTTACCTTCATTGGTAATGGTTACTAAGACAAAGTTAGTGAGTATTAATTAAATGTATTTACTTCCACTCGCCCCAAATGTCATAATTAGCAAGGGTTTTCAATATCAAATCCTTTGAACTTCCTACTCACAATATCTGATTTAAAAACTTACTTCACATGTTTCACACCTTCGTTTTCTCATACTTTACCCTTTACCCTTTTCAACCGTTCTCCGCAAAAAAAAAAAACCATATTTTCTCAAAAACCTCTTAAAACCCTAATATTCCAAAAATCAAAATGGATTCTTCTGCAGTTATCGACGAATCGGTGAAGCTCTCATCTTAGCAGAATAAATCATTGAACCTCTCATCTTATGAGAATATTTGATGGTGAGGCCTACGTTTAGGGATGGCAAAGCGGGCCGGCCTGCCCCGTTTAGGTCCGCCCCGTCTAAGCCCGCTAAAAACGAGACGAGATGAGCCGAGTCAAAATTAGTGACCGAGTCCAACATCTCACCCCGCCCCGTTTAGTGGCAGACTTGCGAGTTGGCGGGCCGGCCCGCCAAACAAAAACTTTTTTTTATTTTTTTTTTGTACAACTTAATTGTTACAAAAAAAAACTATGTTGCTTTTATAATTAAAAAAATATAAAAGAATAGGTGGCAAATAAATTTGTGAAAAACAAGATAATTAACAAATTATCGAATTCAACATTATAATTAATAGCAAAATAAGGCAAATGCGCGACATCAATCAAATCATAAAATAAATCCAAAAACCAAATTAAATTCAAAAGGATAAAATAAGTCTCAAAATAAATAAACTCAACAACTAAGATAAATCGAAAAACATAAAATAAGTTCCAAAATAAATCCAACAACCAAAATAAATCCAAAAGCATAAAATAAGTCTCAAAATAAACTAAACAACCAAAGATAAATCCAAAAGCATAAAACAAGTCTCAAAATAATCGCAGCAACAACATAATTCTTTTATTAAGTCAGTCAACTCCAAGTCAATCATCATCTAAGTTATGAATATATGGTGCACCTCCTCCTCCTCCTCCTGTTGTCGTCGAAGCATAATTGTGTCCAACGAGTTAAGCGGGCCTCCCCGCCCCGTCCCGTGCCCGATTTTCAACGAGACGAGCCGAGCCGAGCCAACTATAAAAAGCGAGTTCAAAACTTCGACTCAGCCCGCCAAAAATAGCGAGCCAAACTGGCCGGCCCGGTGGGTCAAGCCCGTTTTGCCACCCCTACCTACGTTACCCTCTTTTATTTAGGGGATAATTACCCTCTCATGACATCAACCAATCAAAATGTAATATACATAGGCAACATTAAATGTCAAACAAATGAGTCAATTTTTTCTAAAAATAAAAGAATTAATCTTAATCATAACTTAAATTTTAATACTTTTAATTTTTATTTAATTATATTAAGGTGTTCAATCTTCATTAATTTACACTACAAGACTTATAACAAATAAAATTTTACATCAAATTTCTTTCATCTGGATGTCCTTAAAATCATCACTTACATTCATAAAATTTCTTCCATTCCAGAACCCCGAACGTGAGAACAAAAACATCTTCTTCATTCAAATTTCTTCTTCTTTATTCTTCCCTATTGATCAATTCTTGTTTCTTTTTAATTCTTCTTCCCATTTTGATTATTCAATTTTGTCGTTCCAAACTGCTGCAATTTCCAATTATAGTGAGAATTGTCGTTGTTTCTAGAACCGTGTCAGGTATCATGACTTATTTTTTGTATTTAAGCAGCCAACCTCATAAAATTTGCTAACACGCATAGAGCTACTTCACTATCAGCCAAAGCCTTTAAGTCCAAACAAAAGAACAAAAGCCTCATGACATAACCATTTCAGCAGCAACCGACAAAAATGCTAGCAAACTCCCACAACATCAAAGCAGCAACACCTGCTAGCAGTCCTCAAAGTACAACGGATGACTTACTCAATTGTTATAATTAACTACCTCACAACCAAGGAAAATCAAATCAAAAAGAAAAACTAAGTCACCATACCTGACGTGGTTCTGGAAATAACGACAATTCTCACGATATTTGAAATCAAACGAACGACGACGATTCTCACGAAAATTGAAAAATGCGGCAGTTTGGAATGACAAAATTTAACAATCAAAATGGGAAGAAGAAATTTTATGAATGTAATTGATAAATTTAAGGACATTCAAATGAAAGAAATTTGATGTGAAATTTTAATTGTTCTAAGCCAGTCTTGTAGTGTAAATTAATTAAGATTGAACACCTAAATATAATTAAGGCAAGATTACATTAGGGGTCCTTTATCTTATTTATTTGTAACACTTTGATCTTTTATCTTTATTTTTTCCCGTTTAGGTCCTTTAGCTCTCTTAAAAGCACATATACATCTTTTTTCTCATTTTTTATTAAAAAATACTTAATTTTATTTTTAAAAATATATTTTTATTAAAAATAAAAAAATCCAGAAATATGATGAAGATGTTCATCATCTTCATCTTCTTCCTTTGAATCTTCATCATCTTCTTTAAATCAAAAAAAATTCTACTAAAATATATCTCAAAATATCGTGAATTAATGTTATATTCACCTCATATCTTCTTTTAAACACAAAAATCAAAACATTAATTTTACAAATGTTGCAAGGTGTAACACCCATACTAGACGTATCTAGAAAGTCTAGCATGTGTATTAGTTTAGTACTGGATACATTAAAAATTTACAACTACGAATGAATATATATACAACCAAATGCGTTCGTACATAATAATACAACTCAACTTTTGTAAAGTATATTAAATGCATCCTTGAATATCCACATCGTCCCGCAGCGGTACGAACGAACACTTGTCGCATCATCCATTCGGCTACTAGCTTGCTAATCCAACCTGTTTATCTGAAACAAACAAGGATTGGGATGAGACATAATGTCTCAGTGAGTTCCCCTAAATCCTAGGCTATAGGTAACCTCAGGGGAAACCTACGGTCACCACGTGCCTACATTACAACCTGACGGTTGATTATACGCGTGTGGGGACTTGCATACTTAGACGGTAATGCATACTAGAGCCGTCTTAATCTTATCTTAACTTGTTATAGGCTTCACTTCCTATACGTGTCATGGCGATCGAGGGGGAAAACTAAGACCGCATTGCCAAGAATACGCTCTACGTATCGAGGCCTAAACATAACATATCATGACACTAATCTAAATCCGACGATTAGGGGAAACCTAAGATCGTCATCGGTATCACGTTCTTTACTTGCTCTAATCCATGCCTTGTACTTATCATGTAGCATCTAATGCTCTTGTTCTTGAACATAAACGTGCATGGAGTCATTTTCACATAATCATAAACATAACATACATATTCGTATCTAAGTTCATTCATTATGTTAGCGTTGAACATACAAACATTATCTTGATTCATTTTACGGAGAGCCCCGGGGTGGAGTAAACCCGAGTACAATCCCATACATACCGAAAATACCTAGCTAAGGTAATCGGACTCCCTCAGTGACGTGCGGGCCCCTCTCGAAAGAAGCTTATCCCATTCTCACGTTACCTACGTCTTACTTACTCATTTACCACGGATCCTTAAGCGATCCTAAGTGTGATAAACTACACATACATATCATGGTCTTAACATTCATAAACATTCATGAAAGGTTTCTAACCTTTACATGCATACTCGTTTACCTCGGATCCGGGGTCGATCCGATTAGTAGTAAACTACCTCTATATTCATTCATATTCATATCTATTCATAAGTGAAGAGTTTGCTATCAATTCACGGCTTATCTTACATACCTAATCATTCTTAGTCACGTGCGAAGAGAATATTCTTAGTCGCGTGGGCATCCTGAAGAATTTCGCTATTAGCGTAGATTTCGCTAATAGCGTAGCTCTTCGGGTCTGTGGTACCAAATTTCCAATTTTTTACCCAAAAACTCATCCTAATGGTTCCTGCAATGCACCAAAACATCCAGCAACATATATATATATATATATATATATAGATATATATATATATATATATATATATATACATTTATAAACATCTTTCATGGCAAACTAACAAGTATTCAACAAGAATCTATCAAAAGTACATTATGGTTTTAAACCTCTCATAAACATAAATCACTACTTTCTAACATGAATTTACACAACCAAAGGTAGGTAAACTATCTATGGAACTCACCTAATCATGTTTCTTGCATCTATTCAAGCTTCAAGCCCAAACCCTAGGTTTTGATCCAATTCTTGATCCTTAGCTTTCAAACCAAACCATGCTTTAATCCTCTTCTTTATGTGTTTCTTGCTTGCTAAGCTGCCTTAATCCATGCTTGATCATGACTTGGAAGATGTTTGGATGATTTAGAGTGAAGAGAGAGGGCGTGGGTTAGAGAGAAGGAGGAGAGAACTCTTTCTCTCAAAACCTAGAGAGAGAAAGTAGAAGAAATTATGAGGTTTTCACCCCCAAAATCACTTATTTACTCCCTTGTGCGAGTTACTTAAATGCCCTTCGTCTCAGTCGTGTTTATCTGACCCTGATACTTAACTCATGCTTAACTGATATTACTTATAAATATCTTCTGTCATACTTAACTTTCTTCATCATAATCATTTTCCATGAATCTTAGTCCTCTGATACATTTACCAGATGAAATTTCCCATTAGCTGACGAGCGGGATATTACATTCTACCCCCCTTAAAAAAATTTCGTCCTCGAAATTTAGAAATCATCTACAAACATCGCAACTATAATCTGCCTCCTTTGGTTTTGATCACATAAAGTCTGATCAAACTCACTCCTAAGATTGAAGTATACTTTCCTCATCAATACATGTAATTCTTCCTCTTTCTTATTCTGCATATAATTGAATATGGTCTCTTCAATCTCACTATCTTTATAAAAATTACCGAACTGTCTTAAAACATCATGTTTGAAACATGCTCTTTCTACAAGTGGACTGATTGTCCTGAATCCATAATTTATCTACTGAGCATAACCATGCATCTAGGTGACCTTTCATCTGACAATCTATTAACCAATCTTGAGGTTTGCACGCTCTTAAACTTTCTACTAAGTCCATTTACACATGCATTGGACACTTTAAGCACAAATCTGTGCATCCCGTAGGACATTAGTATCACATGAACATCGTCGTTTCCTCATAAATCCTTATCTTCTATAGTTTGCACACATTCTAATACGGTTTCTTGTTAGTTAATAACGATACATCATTCTAGCATTTTGTTTCTAAAATTTCTAAACTCTGGTACATAGGTCCTTGGAACGAATAGATACATGACTAGGAAAAATATCATTTTAAAACTGAGTCTATACTAGTACTGCAGAACCTCAGGACGAGTCTCTATATCGGAAAAAGGTTTACGACTCTCCTTCACACTTGCCTCTAGCGAGTTGGTCCTGAAGTCTGTACATCTTAAGTGAGCTTACTCGCTTTTGACGTATCTCATCAGTTTTAACGATGTGAAATTTCATGTTTTTAAAATAAACATCGTTCCCAAGTTCCTCAATACCAATCTTAACTCTAAAAATTATAAAATCATGGCTTGACACCATTCTAGAAAGTACCGTTATCACCTAACAAGTATGGTATAAAATGATATGTGCTTCTCCGTGCATATCTCATGAATTGTATTCTTTTATCACATCACAAATTCTTTCTGACTGGCCAACAACTCTTCTGCGCATTCGACATCACCAAATAGGCAACCCGATTAATTCATCTGTGCAACTCTAGTCTTTCTCATCTTACTTGAGTGAAGATACTTTCTTTAAACTTTTACCTTAATCAATATTGGCTGCATAAGCATCTATACTTACTTAACATAATGAGAACTCCTCGCTTTCCACATAATATTTCTCACTGAATTGGTATTTCTATCTCGAACATTTTCACAAAGATTCTTACTACAAAATCTCATGTTCCATGGCTACTAATCGCAACTTAATTAATTAATTAACTTCCGTTGCGCTACTCTGATTCCCACCGGTTGGCTTCAACCAATACTCTGATCCGTAGAGACGAGTGAACTTTATTATTCTTCTATCCCTACATTAATATGTGCTTGAACTCTGCTCGATACTTCTATGTTGCATGCTACTCTGCAACCTCGCTCTTCTCCTTGCTGGTAAGGTTGAATCTTAGGGAAACTTACCTCTGGACATATCAATGTCATACTTACTCTTATTCCCGAGCAACTTAACTCAAGGAGCACATCTTTGCTATTACATACCTACTATTCCATGAATCGCTCTTACATCTTCCCATGGTAGACTCATCTTGCACTCGGACATACTTCCTTATGCATCTAACATAGTATCTTCACATCTCGCATACTATGTTTTGCTTAATCATTCCTATGTGTGCTCGTTTATTTTCTTTAAAAGAAAACTTCATAAATTAACACACGGGTCATTGACGTTGATGATTTTTCTACAAAATAAAAACATATACTGAATCTAGGCTCCAGTTGTTACTCTAAATTCACAGGACGAGTTGACAACACATACATGCCATCATATCTTAGTCCTTGTGAGTTTAGCCCAACTATACGAGTCGCAACAAACCGGTACCTACAAAATTTTCATTTTAATTCCCAAAACAGCAACTCCAATCACCCATATGCATTTATCTTTCTAAAATCATGTAAACTTTGTGATTCAATATCATAACGAGCCTTAGCAAGTCAATCAAGCAAAACATAGATTCGAGGGGTACTCATAACTTCGCGAAATCCGACATCCTTGTGATTTCGTACGATTCTGCACCATTTAACTTCTTGCTTCATGCTTTCACATCTGTGACTTCCATTCTAGATACTGGTGCCTCTAAACTCTTGGTCTAAACTCATTCTTATCCCTTGACACATTATCTTCCAAAGTCACGTTAAACCGAATCGATTTCTGCTGATGGTTGCCTATGCCTCTTTCCCTTTTTGAAAACTTTAGGATATGATATGCATTCGTTACTTGTTGTTATAAAAGTTTTTGTCGCATAAAAGTTTGTGAAAACAACTCCCCAAGTCACTGCAAATCCTGGAGACAAACTGACAGTTTTCGGAAACTAAAAACTTTGCCCCAGGTTTGCTATCGGCGAGTTTCTTCAGCTTAATTTTCCGGAAAAACATTCTTTGAACGAAAATTCTTATTTCTCAAGTAACCTAATGCACATCTTTCTTTACTAGCATCGTAAGATATTCTATATCATATGCATGGCACATGTCAAGCTATTTCGATACAATCCTCGGTACTTTAGAAATTAATGCCTCATTCCTGATAACATAAAACTTTCACTGAATCCTTTTCTACTACGAGTAGCTTACTTCTCTGCGTTGCCGCTTAACGTAGCTTCCCAAACACTAGAACCTTGTTCACTTTGAACATTCAAGTCCTTAACTTCAATAACATAACACTAATCCTGAGAGTCTACTAATTCTGCCAACATACGTCGACTGCTCTCTATCTTGTAGCCTTGCGCTTACTTTCTGGAATACAATTCCGTTCCAACTACGACCCTTACTAAAACTTCAGGTCCTGCTAAGATATTTCTGTATTCTTCACTTACGGGTATACGATGTTTCATTAACAACTTACCCAACACTATCGGAATGACCCTTCTCATCATTGCCTTACATTCCCGGAGGATTCATACTTCTTACTTGTTTAGTTCACCGGCCACCTACTGGCACGATCAACTTCTTACTAATACTCATTCCGAGTTCTTACTTATGAGTCCACACCTTCCGGAGCATCTTCATCACATACTTCGTTCCTCCTGGGTCCTATTCAGCTCTCAGGCATCCGTTCTAATCGTCGAATGCTAAATTGAGTTGATCAGGCTCAACTAACATCAACAACTAGAACATTTACCCGGAACCCAATGGTCCCACTACCTTTGTTGTAACTTAATGACCCAAGGCACGATCTGAATCGACCTGCTCTGATACCAAATGTAACACCCATACTAGACGTATCTAGAAAGTCTAGCATGTGTATTAGTTTAGTACTGGATACATTAAAAATTTACAACTACGAATGAATATATATACAACCAAATGCGTTCGTACATAATAATACAACTCAACTTTTCTAAAGTATATTAAATGTATCCTTGAATATCCACATCGTCCCGCAGCGGTACGAACGAACACTTGTCGCATCATCCATTCGGCTACTAGCTTGCTAATCCAACCTGTTTATCTGAAACAAACAAGGATTGGGATGAGACATAATGTCTCAGTGAGTTCCCCTAAATCCTAGGCTATAGGTAACCTCAGGGGAAACCTACGGTCACCACGTGCCTACATTACAACCTGACGGTTGATTATACGTGTGTGGGGACTTGCATACTTAGACGGTAGTGCATACTAGAGCCGTCTTAATCTTATCTTAACTTGTTATAGGCTTCACTTCCTATACGTGTCATGGCGATCGAGGGGGAAAACTAAGACCGCATTGCCAAGAATACGCTTTACGTATCGAGGCCTAAACATAACATATCATGACACTAATCTAAACAGGACGATTAGAGGAAACCTAAGATCGTCATCGGTATCACATTCTTTACTTGCTCTAATCCATGCCTTGTACTTATCATGTAGCATCTAATGCTCTTGTTCTTGAACATAAACGTGCATGAAGTCATTTTCGCATAATCATAAACATAACATACATATTCGTATCTAAGTTCATTCATTATGTTAGCGTTGAACATACAAACATTATCTTGATTCATTTTACGGAGAGCCCCGGGGTGGAGTATACCTGAGTACAATCCCATACATACCGAAAATACCTAGCTAAGGTAATCGGACTCCCTCAGTGACGTGCGGGCCCCTCTCGAAAGAAGCTTATCCCGTTCTCACGTTACCTACGTCTTACTTACTCATTTACCACGGATCCTTAAGCGATCCTAAGTGTGATAAACTACACATACATATCATGGTCTTAACATTCATAAACATTCATGAAAGGTTTCTAACCTTTACATGCATACTCGTTTACCTCGGATCCGGGGTCGATCCGATTAGTAGTAAACTACCTCTATATTCATTCATATTCATATCTATTCATAAGTGAAGAGTTTGCTACCAATTCACGGCTTATCTTACATACCTAATCATTCTTAGTCACGTGCGAAGAGAATATACTTCGCGTCTTAACCTACATAAGGTTCATGCTTAACTTCTAGTTTCTCGACAAGCTATATCGAGGCTCTACTTTAATCCCTTTCTTAATTCACTGCTACCCGAGTAATATCGGCTTAAACTCTCTTAATTCACTCTTGCCATTCATGTTAAGTTTGCCATGATTTTCATTTCAAGAATCGTTTGATGTTATGTGCATTGCCTAGATGTTGTTTTGGGGTTACAAAGTTGTAAAATGTCAAAAGAAAGACTCCGGAATGCCCCACGGACCCCAAGATGGACCAACAGGCCAAAAGCTTGTTGGCCAAACCAGAGGGCTGCGCTAATAGCGCCCCTGGAGCGTGGGCATCCTGAAGAGTTTCGCTATTAGCGTAGATTTCGCTAATAGCGTAGCTCTTCGGGTCTGTGGTACCAAATTTCCAATTTTTGACCCAAAACTCATCCTAATGGTTTCTGCAATGCACCAAAACATCCAGCAACATATATATATATATATATATATATATATATATATATATATATATATATATATATATATATACATACACACACATTTATAAACATCTTTCATGGCAAACTAACAAGTATTCAACAAGAATTTATCAAAAGTACATTATGGTTCTAAACCTCTCATAAACATAAATCACTACTTTCTAACATGAATTTACACAACCAAAGGTAGGTAAACTATCTATGGAACTCACCTAATCATGTTTCTTGCATCTATTCAAGCTTCAAGCCTAAACCCTAGGTTTTGATCCAATTCTTGATCCTTAGCTTTCAAACCAAACCATGCTTTAATCCTCTTCTTTATGTGTTTCTTGCTTGCTAAGCTGCCTTAATCCATGCTTAATCATGACTTGGAAGAAGTTTGGATGATTTAGAGTGAAGAGAGAAGGCGTGGGTTAGAGAGAAGGAGGAGAGAACTCTTTCTCTCAAAACCTAGAGAGAGAAAGTAGAAGAAATTATGAGGTTTTCACCCCCAAAATCACTTATTTACTCCCTTGCGCGAGTTACTTAAATGCCCTTCGTCTCAGTCGTGTTTATCTGACCCTGATACTTAACTCATGCTTAACTGATATTACTTATAAATATCTTCCGTCATACTTAACTTTCTTCATCATAATCACTTTCCATGAATCTTAGTCCTCTGATACATTTAACAGATGAAATTTCCCATTAGCTGACGAGCGGGATATTACACAAGGCGGATGGTGGAGGCTTAGTCATTGGCGGGAGGGTTAGGCTTTACGATAGTTAAGATTGTTCTGGAAACAACAAAATTGATGTGCAAAGCTGCTCTCCAATTTGGGGTTATTTTTATGTCAGGTTTGAATATTGAGTTAGAATAATAATAATAATAATAATAATAATAATAATAATAATAATAATAATAATAATAATAATAATAATAAGAATAATAATAATAATAATAATAATAATAATAATAATAATAATAATAATAATAATAATAATAATAATAATAATAATAATAATAATAATAATAATAATAATAATATACAGTGTGACAATTTATATAACTAAATCTTTTTTTTTGTGATGAAACTAAATCTCTTTCTCTATAGGGTTTTGATTTTTGTGTTCAAAAGGAGATTTGAGGTGAACATAACATTAATTTATGATATTTGGAGATATATTTGTGTAGAATTTTTTTTTGATTCAATGCAGATGATGAAGATTCAAAGGAAGAAGATGAATATGATGAACATCTTCATATTTCTGGATTTTTTTTTCATTTTTAATAAAAATATTTTTTAAAAATAAAATTATGTTTTTTTAATAAAAAAAATGAGAAAAAGGATGTATATGCGCTTTTATGAGAGATAAAAGACCTAAACGGAAAAAAAAATATAGATAAATGACCAAAGTGTCTGTGTTACAAGTAAATAAGATAAAGGACCTCTAATGTAAACTTGTCTATAATTAAATAAAAATTAAAAGTATTAAAAGTTACCTTATGATTAAAATTGATTTTTTTTTTGAACAAAATTGACTCATTTATTTGACATTTAATCTTGCCAATGTATATTTTTGATTGGTTGATATCATGAGGGGGTAAATACCCTCTAAACAAGATAGGGTAATCTAGAAAAAACCAATATTTGATTGATTCCAAAACTAAGCAAATGAAAACATTCTAAATGTGTTGAGTGAAATGGCGGTTGATCTTGAGAATCTCTCTTGGTTGGTTAAAATTAAAACGTTTGGTAGTTTAGGTGTTCTAAATTTAAAATGACATTAAAGTGCATGTAACAGCCCAGGCGGGTCCCGGCTAGGCTCTGTACCCCCCGGCACTGTTACTCACAAGCTTAATCACTACCCCCAACTCAATTGGTAGTGGGAATGCATTGAAGTAGTACTTAACCCCAGGTACTATGTTCGATTCCCACGGAAGGCAAAAACACTACTATAGAGGGGGTAGTGATTAAGCTTGTGAGTAACAGTGCCGGGGGGTACAGA
The DNA here is from genome assembly GCF_051527215.1 of Medicago sativa. Taxonomy (NCBI): domain Eukaryota; kingdom Viridiplantae; phylum Streptophyta; class Magnoliopsida; order Fabales; family Fabaceae; genus Medicago; species Medicago sativa. The sequence continues at coordinate 28,312,089 of NC_140755.1, read as the reverse complement.
GCCTAGCCGGGACCCGCCTGGGCTGTTACAATATGATACAAGGGATTCTCATTGTGAGAACGATTCAAGCCGTAAGGGACCCGCATGTCACCGAGTAAGCAAGACGTAGGTGTTCGTGTCTCTTGTTATCCACATCAGGGGAATACGGGAGGTTCTCGACTCAAGGGGAACGGTTCAAGCCGTAAGGGACCTGCACGACACCGAGGGAGTCCGATGTACGTACATCGGTCATGATGGGATTGTTCTCGGGGTTACTCCACCCGGGGCTCTCCGTAAAATGAATCAAGATAATGATTGTTTGTTCAACGCTAACTTAATGAATGAACTTATGTACGACCATGCATGTTATGTTTATGATTATGTAAGAATGATTCCATGCACGATTATGTTCAAGAACAAGAGCACTAGATGCTATAAGACAAGTACAAGACACGGAATAGAGCAAGACAAGTATGTTATACCGATGACGATCTTAGGTTTCCCCTAATCGTCCGGTTTAGAATCGTGTCATGATTATGTTATGCTTAGTTTTAGATTCCCCCTCGACCGCCATGACACGTATAGGAAGTGAAGCCTATAACAAGTGAGATAAGCCTATGACGGGTCTAGCATGCACTACCGTCTAGGAAAGCATGACCACACACGTATAATCAACCGTCAGGTTGTATTGTAGACACGTGGTGACCGTAGGTTTCCCCTGAGGTTACCTATAGCCTAGGATTTAGGGGAACTCACTGAGACATTATGTCTCATCCCAATCCTTATTTGTTTCAGATAAACAGGTTGGATGGCAAGCTAGCAGCCGAATGGATAATCAACAAGTGATCGTTCGTACCCGCAGCAGGATGTTATGGATTGCAAGGACGTAATTTATTATTCATAGAAAAGATGTGTAGTTTATCTTTGTACGAACGCATGTTGTTGTAAATAATATTCATTCGAAATTTTATTGTTGTATATTTTAATGCATCCAGTACTAAACTTAACGCGCGTGCTAGACTTTCCAGATACGTCTGGTATGGGTGTTACAGTGCAAAATTATTTTTGTAAGGAAAAAGTACATAACTAATCAATGTCTATGATGTGCATATGTGTCAAGATGTTGGACATGTAATCCTTTTATTTTTTTAAATAGGAGATGAACATGAATATGTTATATTGAAAACGGCAAGAGGTATAAGCAAAATGCATCATATTTGTAAGTTATCTACACTAATTGAAATTCACTTTAACGTTGAATATGGAATATTTTAGCTACCATTTTGTTTGCCTATGTTAATGAGCGTCTGAAGGATGAAGGTAATTACTATGAAAATTACATTTTTCACAAAAGTTTGTGCAGGCAGGTGTCCACACAAGGGTTGTATCATAGCGATGTTTCTTATTTTATACTTCTTAACATATGTAAATTTGTACATGATAGAAAAACGTTTTATAACAGAAAGTTATTTCAGTTTTTGTGTTTTCTGTTTTCCAATGCCTCTATCAAGATTCCCAACAAATAACTAAATAAGATGTCTAATCTTCTGGCTCTTTTTCCCTCTGAATAGCCATTTAAACCATACAAAATAGGTAAGACCTTTGATCATTATAAGACAAAGAACAAAAGAAAAATAAAAATTCTCAAGTATAACAAAGCAAACTTTGATTCAGTTAAAGTGTACATGAATACCAATTGCAACAATCAAGATGGTAAGTATACAAAAATATATAATAGCATGAATCAAAATAGAAATTCCACTGGTACTCATGTTACCAAATTCCACACACCTAAACCTTGCTGGAAATTGGAACAGCAATCCTGGTGATAACACAATGAACAAAGCAACAGCAACAATTACTGGTCCCCAATCAGCTCCCATATCTCTCTCTCTCTCTTGAGTTTCTAACTTCACTTCTTTGTTTGTGTTCTATTTATTTCTAACAATAGAACTAATAATAAGTACTATGGACCATATGTGTGGAAGTTTCCTATTAAGTAGATGATAATTCCTTGGTCGTTAAGGAGGTAAAGGATATGCTAAACTTGGTCAGAAAAAAGACAAAAGTTTGCATGGTAGTGGCCACTGGCCAGTGGGATTGCTTTATGTGCCAACTAAAGGAATTGCTTTTTTGTTTCTTGTTTCTTTTTCTCTTTCACAAACTTCTAATAAATGATTAAATACACATCCTTGAGATAATAGGACTCTATCTGTATAGTCCCCTATGCATTAACAATATCTCAAAATAATCTATAAAATTATAAATTATTAATTTGATTTGTTCTTCTACATGAAAGGATATTAATGTTGAGAGGACATATATTTTTGCAATTTTACTATAAATCAACCATAAAATATTAATTTTGTAAAAAAAAAAAGGATGTTAATGTTGAGAGAGGACATATATTTTTGTTGAGTTAAACCTCCAATTTAGAGTAAAATCTAGACAAAAATTGTTCTCTAAAAATTCAAACTCAAGTTTTTTCAAGTGATTTGTTCTTTAGTAGAACTATTATCTACTTCAGTACAAACTCAAATAACGAATTTAGAATGTAGTCTTCTAATAATTATTGAAAAAAAGTTTTCTAATAATTGTTCGCATGGGATGAAAGAGCTAAATTTCTTTTTCTGATTGCTTTACAGTTAGATCAAAGTGGTTCTAATTTATTCATTAAACTATTGATTAAAGTGGAAATAAATTAATACGTGTGAAAAAAGATTGATCTTATATGTCATGAGACACTCTGGTAGGATCCTTCAAAGCTAAAGCAGATATGTCAATGTGAATTTAGAAAAGAATGCAAAGCATTGCCTATCACTTTCAGAGAAAGGAATAAGTGCACGAGTAATTCTAATTTGACACGAAACTAATAATGTTTTTAAAAATATAATGAATAAGGAATAAGTGCACGAGTAATTCTAGCATGGCCTTTCAAAAAATAGAACATTTCTAAAATATTTTGATTTCTTTATAAAAATGAAATTTGATTTTCAATTCAAAATAAATATATGTTAAATTTGTTTAAAATTGTTAAATTCAATCAAAATGTTCGATAATTTTTTTTTAATTCAATTTATTTTCATCTAAAAAAGTTATATCTTGAATTCAATCCATATTTTCCGGGAGCTTATAAGATGAACTTATAAATTAAATTGTACTAGTATATTTTCTTCCTAAATCAATAAATTAACGATTCAAGCTTTTAATGAATCAAAGATTATTTGTGGATTTTTTTTAGGGAAGATCATTTTATAAGAAAGCAATATTCTTTCATTGTTTAAACGATATTCACTATTATGAGTAATGCAAATTTAGAAAAAATAAATAAAATGTTTAAATGATATAAATAGTTTTTTTTCAAACAAAATTATTTAATTATTAATTTAAAGACCAAATATATCGATTTTCATATCAAATGAACAATCATACATAAAAATTCTCTATTTTCCCTACAAACATATTTTTTGTTACCATAAAAAATGTGCCAAATAATTCAGCCACAATATAAAAAAAAAAAAAAAATGCACAAAATTGTGCATATAATTCAGCAGCTAACCAAATTCATTACAATTCTTAATACTAAAGCATATCACAAAAATTCTGTCCTCGTGAGCTTAACTCAGTTGATAAGGACAATGCATAATATATACAATGTCCGGGGTTTGAACCCCAGACACCACCAAAAAAATATCACAAAAATTCTCAGACTAAATCAGGCTCTGATATCCCATGTTCAAAGTAAATGTGAATTTCATGCTTGTTGCGATTGGCAATGAGAACCTCGTCTATGATGTCTTGGTTTAACAACTCAACGTACTCCCCCTCATCAGGATCACCCCACAATATGCTCTCAATTGTGAAATATTTTTGGCATTTCCCAAGTGTGGTTTCAAGTATAGACTTGTTAAGATAATCAATGTGAATATTCTCCCAAACACAGAACTCACCTTTGAAATACTCCAATACGTCACCATTAGGGTCTCTTAGGAAATGACCACCATCGTACAAAATCAGAGTAATATTTATCATACCCATTCTAAATCAAAACAACATTAACACCCGTTAGCAACAAAATAAAACATCAATATTCAAACTATATTTATAGTAAACCCTAAATATACAAGAGGAAAAAAAAAACACACTAAACAATCACACATTGATAACAAAAAGAAAATGAATTTCCTCAGCAAAAAAAATTGTAAAAGAAAATGAATGTTTTGCATGAATCTACTTTAGATGTGGTATTAAAGCTGCAAAGACACAGATATGTGAAGATGTAAGTTCGAATATGGAATTCTTTGATTCTCACTACTTACTTAAGGCGCCTGAATCTAATCATTAAACTACTTAAAAAAATAAATTATAAACTACTAACATTACACATTACACAAAAAAAATAATATAATAATAACAACAACAAAAGGTTGTATAGTATATTACACTTTCTGAACGTTAAAGAAAAAAGTCTAACAATCCCTTCCACAAAAAAAAAAAAAAAAGTCTAACAAAAGAACATTCCATTAAAACGAAAAATAGCATTGTTTCAAATATTCTACGTAGGCAATAGCAAGACGAATAAAAGGATATAACAGTTATTTTGAACTCAGTACACAAAAAGCAAGATAAAAAAAATCAAAACAACACCTCAATGTATAATTTTTTGTAGAAAAATGTGTACCAATTTTATGAGCTTTTTATGCCTCCTCTTTTCTCTGTTTCTCCTCGTCGTCCTTCAATTGTTCTGAAACCTATCGTTTATAGACAAGTTGGGTATAATTTGTAGAAAATAATCACTCAGATCATTACTTATTAGGATATATAAAAAAGATATGATATTTTTTTAAAAATAGACCCTATTAAAAGGTATAATTTTTAGAAAACAATAATTCACATCATTACTTATTAGGATAGATAAAAACGATATGTTATTTTTTAAAAATATACACTATTAAAAGGTATAAATTTGTAGAAAATAATCACTCATATAGTTACTTATTAGGATAAATGAAAAAGATATAATATTTAAAAATAATAATATACACTAATAAAAGATATAAATTTGTAGAAAATAATCACTCACATCATTGCTTATAAGGATAAATAAAAAAACTTCTATAAAAAAAAAGGATAAATAAAAAAGATATGATATTTTTTAAAAATATTCACAATTTTTTTTAAGTAAAACATATACACTATTAAAAGGTATAAATTTGTATAAAATAATCACTCACATCATTACTTATTAGGATAAATAAAAAAGATATTATATTTTTAAAAAAATATACACTTATAAAATGTACAAATTTGTAGCAAATAGACACTCACGTCATTGCTTATTAGGATAAATAAAAAAGATATGATATTTTGTAAAATATACGCTAATAATTTTAAAAATGAAAATTTTAAATATTTTCTTAACCCAAATATATATACCACGTTTATTTTTTGTTACAAAAGATTAATAATTTTAAAAAAAAATATGAATATAAACCAAATAATGAATAACACATGGGATAGATCTTTGAACTTTTAAATATTGGAAAAATATTAGTAAACACCCAAAACATCAATATTATTTTTTTTAAAGTAGTGTTAAGAAATTCACCTTAAGGTGAATAAACGAGAAATTTAGAAATTGAAGTATGTTCGTTGCATATATAATGCAACCTCTCCGCCACAAAGCTATGCTCACAGAGACCTCAAAACAACTATAAACATCTTGAGATCAGGGATAGAGAATGTAACACCCATACTAGACGTATCTAGAAAGTCTAGCACGTGCGTTGAATTTAGTACTGGATACATTAAAATATACAACAATAAATTTTCGAATGAATATTATTTACAACAACATGCGTTCGTACAAAGATATACTACTCATCTTTTCTAAAGTATAATAAAATACATCCTTGAAGTCCATAAAATCATGCTGCGGGTACGAACGATCACTTGTTGAAACATCCATTCGGCTACTAGCTTGCCATCCAACCTGTTTATCTGAAACAAATAAGGATTGGGATGAGACATAATGTCTCAGCGAGTTCCCCTAAATCCTAGGCTATAGGTAACCTCAGGGGAAACCTACGGTCACCACGTGTCTACATTACAACCTGACGGTTGACTATACGTGTGTGGGGACTTGCATACTAGACGGTAGTGCATACTAGAGCCGTCATAGTCTTATCTCACTTGTTATAGGATTAACTTCTTATACGTGTCTTGGCGGTCCAGGGGGAAACTAAAACCGCATTGCCAAGAATACACTCTATGTATTGAGGCCTAAACATAACATATCATGACACGTTTCTAAACCGGACGATTAGGGGAAACCTAAGATCGTCATCGGTATCATGTTCATTACTTGTTCTATTCCATGCCTTGTACTTGTCTTATAGCACCTAGTGCTCTAGTTCTTAAACATAAACGTGCATGGACTCATTCTTACATGTCATAACATAATCAGAATCATAATCATAAGAAACATAATTGTATTCATATCATGCATAAACGTATCTAAGTTCATTCATTAGGTTAACGTTGAACAAACAATCATTATCTTGGTTCATTTTACGGATAGTCCCGGGTGGAGTAACCCCGAGTACAATCCCATACATGACCGATGTATGTACATCGGACTCCCTCGGTGTCGTGCGGGTCCCTTGCGGCTTAAACCGTTCCCCTTAGGTCGAGAACCTCCCGTATCCCCCTGACGTGGATAACAAGAGACACGAGCACCTACGTCTTGTTAATTTCAGTGACATGCGGGTCCCTTACGGCTTGAATCGTTCCCCTTAGATCGAGAACCTCTTGTATCCCCCTTATGTGGATAACAAGAGACATGTCACCTACTTAATAATCATAGTCTTGTCGTACGTATACTTAAACATATTCATACTTGCTTGCTTATTACCTCGGACCCTTGAGTCGATCCGATTATCGGTAAATACATACTTGTTCATGCTTGTAAGTTCTTAATCATGTGCGAAGATAGTATACTTCGCGTCTTAACATTCTAGGGATCTTGCTAACTAGCTAGTTCTCGACAACTATGTCGAGGCTCTAGTTTTCCCTTGCTTAATGAATATTTTGCTACCCGACTCATGACTTGTTTCTCTCGTATGCCATGCCTCACTAACATGCTTGATACTTGCCTCATCTCATAAAAATCATGCTTTCTTTGATCATCATTTAGGACCTTGGTTTGAGGGGTTTGCATTCGTAAAAAGACACCATGGAGAAAAACCGCGTCGCGAATCCCCATGCCTGCCTGAAGCAAGCAAAACAGTGAGATTTCTCACTGTCTTACTCGCCTAGGCGAGTGATTTCACTGGGGAGGCGAGTGGTAGCTCGCCGTGGCGAGTAATAGCTCGCTGTGGCGAGTAATAGCTCGCCGTGGCGAGTTAGGACAGTCTAGAACACTTAAAAATGGTATTTTTGACCCAAAAACCTCAAACCAAGTGTCTCTATGCGTTTTGGAACATATTTGATCATTGGAAACTTATAAAACATGCATATGGCAAGTATTAACATGTATAGCATGCATGACATAAAAAGGGGCAACTAGACTAATACATAAACCCTAGAATTTCATGTTATTCATACCAAACATACATGGCATAATCATAATCCCAAAGGGTAGGAAAACTAGCTATGGAACTCACCTAATCAAGTTCTTGAAGCTTCACAAAGTTCCAAGTGCAAACAAGCTAAAACCCTAGTTTTGCTTCACATGCTCCCTTTGCCCAAACCATTGAATCTTGACAATTTTTCTTGCAATCCAAAGCACCATAATCTTTGCTTGATCATGAAGAAACCATAACTTGATTCATCTTGAACTTACCAAGTACCAACCCTAACTCTAGCTCTTGATTCCAACTTATAATCATCTCCTTTGCTCATGGAGGAACCACACCTTGCACAAGATCAAGCTTCCTCTTCCCACATAACCAAAACCCTAGATTTCAAACACTTATTCAAGAGAAGAAAATAGAAGAAAACAAACACAATACAAACTTCTCTTAGCTTGGAAGATCATGAGGAACATAACTTAGAAGCTTGGCAAGGACACAAGAAGTTTTGAGGAAAGTTTGATGAAGAGATGAGAGAAAAGGGCGTGGGAGAAGAGAAGAGAGAAGGGAGAGAAATGTTTTCCCAACTTAGAGAGAGAAAGGATAAGGGAAAATGAGATATTTTCCACCCAAAAACATATAAATATCCTTTTCCGTGAAATTACCATTATGCCCTTGCCTTGAACGTGTTTAAATCCGACACTGATACTTTATCCGTATTATGCTGACATGTCATAAAATATTAACCTTAACTTACTTTCCATGAATTAAATTCATCTGACACGGTCAAAGGGTAATATACCGATACTGTCAGGCGGGATATTACATTCTACCCCCCTTAAAAAAATTTCGTCCTCGAAATTTAGAGATCGACTACCAATTCTCATGACACAAACTTATTATATATGGTCTGGGCCATACATCTTCTATTCATACTTATTTAAAAGGTCCGTCGTATCATGTCCTCATCTTGTTTCTTAACCCACATGTAACTGAACATAACCTTCTTGACCTTAATAACACTCATACTTAGAGTTAACTTGTTATATCATGATTTAAAACATTCCTTGCTACACATAGACTTACTGTCTCAGACTCGTATCTTACCCGACTAACATAAAACATTCATAGATGTATCCTATCATAAACATGAACACTCAGGATTTTCCTTTTTAACTGAAGTCCTACCGGAAACCAGGTTTGCCCTGCAGTGCTTACTTGTAACTTTGATACATCTTTTCATGCATACATAATCTTATCGGGTAAACATATACTTCATGCATCAACTTGCTTAGTGTACTTTGAAACACATGCCTCTTACATGCATTAATCATATAAACGATTTCATGAATCTCTTATCTCTTTTCAGAACCTTAGGAAATCTTTCGACTTCATTACAATCTCATTGCATTCTTATCGCATCCGAACTAATGGGTAACTCATATTGCCTGACCTGAAAAAGTGAAATCAACTAGCCACTTCATCTGACAATCTAATAACCAACGTTGCGGTTCACATGCTATTGAAACTTTCTAACATATCCACTTGCACATACATCGTATTCTCTTAATACACTTCCGTGTATCCTACATGATATTGACTTCATACGAACATTGTCGTTCCAATAGCATGTGCATACTTCCAAGTGACGTCTCTTGTTAAATGATAACGATACGTGTTCTAAAATCCTTCTTAAAAATTTTTTTCTTAAACTTTGGTATTCTGGTTCTTGGAATGAATATACACATGACTAAAAGGATTTTATCATTCCCAAAACTGAATTTGTAATGGTACTACAGAACCACCGGACGAGTTTCTATATTTGAAAAAGATTTTACAACTCACCCAAAACTTGTCCACGACAAGTTGGTCTTGAAGTTTGTACGCCTTAAGTAAGTTTTCTTACGACGAATCTCATCAGTTTCGAAAATGTATAATTCCACGAGTTTTAAAATAAGCATCGTTCCCAAGTTCCTTAATACCAATCTTAACTTTTAAAAATTATAAAATCATGACTTAACATGTCTTAACAAGTATCGTTTTCACTCAACAAGTATTGCATACGAGAGTATGATTCTCATTGCGCAAACTCGAGAGTTGTATCTCCTTTCATGATAACATGCTTAACTTCGAAGGTGGATTCTTACCTTCTTAACTGATATACGTAATTCAGACACGTATTACTGCATAACACAAACATAGACGATCCTTGGCCCACTTGACGGTAACTTGTTCCTCTTCTTCAGGGACACCTGACTTGATTCTCCACATAATTTCATTCAGTTATCGCTTGGGCGTTAATACCTTTTCCGAAACCGGTCATCATTTGTGATGATTTGATTCCTTACATGAGTCACGAAAAGTAACCTTCTGACCCTTACATATATGGCGCCTCTTGTCTTTCTCATCTTATCTAGATAAAGATACATACCTTAAACTTTTACCTTAGCCAATGCTGGCTATATAAACATCCATACTTACTTATCACATCAAGAAATCCTCGCTTGTCTTATGATGCTTCTTGTTCAACTCGTGTTACCAACCGAACATTCTTTCATACTAAACTTCCATATTTCATGATTAATCGATTAGCTTCCATAGCGTTACTCTGATTCCCACTGGTTGGCTTAAACCATCTCTCTAATCCGTTAGAGCGATCGAGACTTCAATTCATGCTTATCACTTGATTACTTATTTCTTGAGATCTTCCACGTTGCAACCAACGTCACAACCTTACACTTGTCTTGTAAAACAAAACTTGTGATAACTTATCGTATGCTCATAATACTTAACTTGGGGGTAAACCTTACATTCTTGCTAGTTGGATTTACCGGCTGGGGTATACATGTCATACTTGAACTTGTTTCCGAGTAAACTCAAATTCCTTCTAAATGTCGGAACATCTATACTCTTGATCTTGACTCGTTCTTGATTCTTAACACATTAATTTCCAAAGCTACCTTAAACCATATCGATTTCGTTGATGGTTGTCCATGTCTTTTCCTTGAAAATCTTAGGATATGATATGCATTCGTTACTTGATGTCATAAATTATTTTCGTCATATAAAAGATTTTTGTGAAGACATCTCCCCAATAATCATTGCAAACCATTGGAACGAATTGGTAGAATACGGAAAATTTCATCCCAGGCTTTCTATTGGTGAGCTTCTCCAACTCTATATTTCATAAAACATTCTTTACATGAAATTCTTTTTCTCAAGCATACAATGCACATCATTCATTCCTATCATCGTGAAATGTTCTATATCATTTGCATGGCAACATCAACCTTTTTCCGATACAATTCTTGGCACGTCGGAAATCAATGCCGTAATCCTGATAAAATAAATCTTTCTCCACTACGAATAGCTTACCTCATTACGCTGCCACTTACGCAACTTTCCAAACATACATGTCCTTAACTTCATTCATATAATACCCTTCCTGAGAGCCTGCTGACTCCGTCAACATACGTCGATTTCTAACTATCTTGTAACCTTATACTGACATTCCAAAATATCATAAACCAGTTCCAACAACCACTCTTACCAAAATCTTTGGTCATGCTTAGTTATATGTATATCCAACTTCTTCACTTATGGGTACATGGAATATCACTATCATCTTACCCAACATTGTTGGAACGTTCCTTCTTAACATACCTCACATTCCTGGGGGATTCACACTTCCAGTTGATTAGTTCACCGGCCACCTTTTGGCACGATCAAACTTCCTACTTATACTCATTTCCGAGTTCTTACTTCTGAGTTTACACTTTCCAGTGCATCTTCATCACGTACTTCGTTCCGACAACTCGTTGGATAGATAAACAACATAGCTACGCCTTCCATGGTTTATTTTTACATTCTCTAAAAATTCGGCCAAAATGGATGTTAAGAAAATTTCCTCGTCAATTTAGGGAGGCCCAGAAAGTGGCCGAGTTGAATTGAATCTTAGCATGTGACAATTCGTTGGATAGGTAAACAACATAGCTACGACTTCCATACCTGGGTCCTATTCAGCTCTCAGGCATCCGTTCTAACTGTTGAATGCTAAATTGAGTTGATCAGGCTCAACTAACAATAACAACTAGAACATTTACCCGGAACCCAATGGTCCCACTTCCTTTGTTGTAATTTAATGACCCAAGGCACGGTCTGAATCGACCTGCTCTGATACCAAATGTAACACCCATACTAGACGTATCTAGAAAGTCTAGCACGTGCGTTGAATTTAGTACTGGATACATTAAAATATACAACAATAAATTTTCGAATGAATATTATTTACAACAACATGCGTTCGTACAAAGATATACTACTCATCTTTTCTAAAGTATAATAAAATACATCCTTGAAGTCCATAACATCATGCTGCGGGTACGAACGATCACTTGTTGAAACATCCATTCGGCTACTAGCTTGCCATCCAACCTGTTTATCTGAAACAAATAAGGATTGGGATGAGACATAATGTCTCAGTGAGTTCCCCTAAATCCTAGGCTATAGGTAACCTCAGGGGAAACCTACGGTCACCACGTGTCTACATTACAACCTGACGGTTGACTATACGTGTGTGGGGACTTGCATACTAGACGGTAGTGCATACTAGAGCCGTCATAGTCTTATCTCACTTGTTATAGGATTCACTTCTTATACGTGTCTTGGCGGTCCAGGGGGAAACTAAAACCGCATTGCCAAGAATACACTCTATGTATTGAGGCCTAAACATAACATATCATGACACGATTCTAAACCGGACGATTAGGGGAAACCTAAGATCGTCATCAGTATCATGTTCATTACTTGTTCTATTCCATGCCTCGTACTTGTCTTATAGCACCTAGTGCTCTAGTTCTTAAACATAAACGTGCATGGACTCATTCTTACATGTCATAACATAATCATAATCATAAGAAACATAATTGTATTCATATCATGCATAAACGTATCTAAGTTCATTCATTAGGTTAACGTTGAACAAACAATCATTATCTTGGTTCATTTTACGGATAGTCCCGGGTGGAGTAACCCCGAGTACAATCCCATACATGACCGATGTACGTACATCGGACTCCCTCGGTGTCGTGCGGGTCCCTTGCGGCTTAAACCGTTCCCCTTAGGTCGAGAACCTCCCGTATCCCCCTGACGTGGAAACAAGAGACACGAGCAACTACGTCTTGTTAATTTCAGTGACATGCGGGTCCCTTACGGCTTGAATCGTTCCCCTTAGATCGAGAACCTCTTGTATCCCCCTGATGTGGATGATAAGAGACATGCCACCTACTTAATAATCATAGTCTTGTCGTACGTATACTTAAACATATTCATACTTGCTTGCTTATTACCTCGGACCCTTGAGTCGATCCGATTATCGGTAAATACATACTTGTTCATGCTTGTAAGTTCTTAATCATGTGCGAAGATAATATACTTCGCGTCTTAACATTCTAGGGATCTTGCTAACTAGCTAGTTCTCGACAACTATGTCGAGGCTCTAGTTTTCCCTTGCTTAATGAATATTTTGCTACCCGACTCATGACTTGTTTCTCTCATATGCCATGCCTCACTAACATGCTTGATACTTGCCTCATATCATAAAAATCATGCTTTCTTTGATCATCATTTAGGACCTTGGTTTGAGGGGTTTACATTCGTAAAAAGACACCACGGAGAAAAACCGCGTCGCGAATCCCCATGCCTGCCTGAAGCAAGCAAAACAGTGAGATTTTTCACTGTCTTACTCGCCTAGGCGAGTGATTTCACTGGGGAGGCGAGTGGTAGCTCGCCGTGGCGAGTTGGGGCGCGAGCAGGACCCCCCTTTCGGAGTTCTAGCTCGCCGTGGCGAGTAATAGCTCGCCGTGGCGAGTTAGGACTGTCCAGAACACTTAAAAATGGTATTTTTGACCCAAAAACCTCAAACCAAGTGTCTCTATGCATTTTGGAACATATTTGATCATTGGAAACTTATAAAACATGCATATGGCAAGTATTAACATGTATAGCATTCATGACATAAAAAGGGGCAACTAGACTAATACATAAACCCTAGAATTTCATGTTATTCATACTAAACATACATGGCATAATCATAATCCCAAAGGGTAGGAAAACTAGCTATGGAACTCACCTAATCAAGTTCTTGAAGCTTCACAAAGTTCCAAGTGCAAACAAGCTAAAACCCTAGTTTTGCTTCACATGCTCCCTTTGCCCAAACCATTGAATCTTGACAATTTTTCTTGCAATCCAAAGCACCATAATCTTTGCTTGATCATGAAGAAACCATAACTTGATTCATCTTGAACTTACCAAGTACCAACCCTAACTCTAGCTCTTGATTCCAACTTATAATCATCTCCTTTGCTCATGGAGGAACCACACCTTGCACAAGATCAAGCTTCCTCTTCCCACATAACCAAAACCCTAGATTTCAAACACTTATTCAAGAGAAGAAAATAGAAGAAAACAAACACAATACAAACTTCTCTTAGCTTGGAAGATCATGAGGAACATAACTTAGAAGCTTGGCAAGGACACAAGAAGTTTTGAGGAAAGTTTGATGAAGAGATGAGAGAAAAGGGCGTGGGAGAAGAGAAGAGAGAAGGGAGAGAAATGTTTTCCCAACTTAGAGAGAGAAAGGATAAGGGAAAATGAGATATTTTCCACCCAAAAACATATAAATATCCTTTTCCGTGAAATTACCATTATGCCCTTGCCTTGAACGTGTTTAAATCCGACACTGATACTTTATCCGTATTATGCTGACATGTCATAAAATATTAACCTTAACTTACTTTCCATGAATTAAATTCATCTGACACGGTCAAAGGGTAATATACCGATACTGTCAGGCGGGATATTACAGAGAAAGAAAAAGGGGAAACATCCATTTTGGTCCCTGGATGCACACATTGTTGTCATAATGGTCCATAACTCATGAAAAAATACAAAACAGTTTCTAACTCTAATTTCCGTTAGTCACTTTAGTCACATTAAATTTGACCGTTAAGTGTACAAAAATTGTTGAACTGACATTTTTTTAGCTGACTTTGATGGTGTAACGTGCACCGGCGGAACAACATGTGGACCAGGGGGTTCAGCTGAACCCCTTCAACCTACTAAATTTCAACAGACTATCTAGTAGCTTTTGGCTTTGATTCCCCTCAAGTTTAAGGGTACGTTTGGTTCCTAAGAAAGAAGAAGGACGGATAGGCTGTGGACAGAAAGAACGAAAATCAAGAAAGTTTCGATTGTTTGTTTCAAAGGAACGTTAACTAAGGAAAGAAAGACATGCGGGACCCACTCCATGAAATCTTTCCACCCATACTGCGCGGAAAGGTGGGAAAGCGCTGGATTTTCCATCTTTACCCATTACACATATAAATAAATAATGGCTAAATAATATAATATGATATTATTAAGATATTATATATCTCTTAAAAAATAAAATTAAATATATGACAAATGGTATACGTATTAACTTTTATATATATCTACAACTAAATATTCATTCTCATGTAAGTATTAACACATCAATTTTTACTTATTAATATTATCAACATGTTATATTAAATAAATAATAAATACATCAACTCATTTTATCATAAGGATATTTTTGTCATTTACTAGATATACTTATTTCTTTCCTTTCACTTTTTCACTTATTCCAAACAACCCAAAAATCATCTTACTTTCCTTTCACTTTCATTCCTTCATCATTCTTTCCTATTACTTTCTTTCCTCACACTATCCAAACATACCCTAAGAGCTGCACCAAGTTTTCACCACAACGTCTCGATTTAACTGCAGCAACCCACGCTTTTTTCATGTGCTGCACCATGTTTTCGGTTAAGCACTTTGCCACTAAACTAAAGGAACACATGTGATATATATCGGTTCATATTTATATATATATTTAACATTTAAAATGTACATAATATTTGCAAATTATAATATAAAAATATCATAAAGAAGGTATTTTTTTAATTTATAAAAATATTTTAGTATAGTCCTCATATATAGACATAGTTCATTTGTGTTAGCCTGTATTTTCGACAGGCTCAATTAATGTAGTCAATATTTTTTGACTTTTGTCTCTTCAGGAATCAAAGTCTTCTTTCTTCAACATAAGGATTTCGACAAAGTCAGGACTTAATGTTTGGAAGAATCTAAAAGCTTCGAAGTTCGACAAGACGTCAGTCAATATGTAAAATCGTCGAAGTCAAGCAGTTACTGTCGAAGAGGAAAAGATTTGAATTCCAAAACAGTGATTTCCTTAGTGAAGACATGGGGGTCAAGCAGTTTTCGATGGAAGAAGTGTTGATCGTGGCAGTTAGCCTTTTTTCAGTTATTTTACTATCTATAAATAATAGGTTTTCATATGAAAAATAGGTCGCAAATCATTTATAGAAATTCTAAGTGTAACACCCCAATTTTTTATTTTAATTAATTCAATAATGTTGAATAGGTGAATTTGTGGTTAATATTATTATTGACGTTGCTTGTGCTTGAGTATTAATTTGTTGTTGAGAAAATTAGAATATTGATGATGATTGAGAAGTAGTATGAAATGGTTATTTACCCCCCACCTGTCATCTGCTTGTCTGGTAGGCGCCTTGATGTTGAGGATCACGCATGCCTAGTACTCAAGTGTTTTTGAATTTTGAGGGCGCTCCCAACAGCAGGATCACCTTGATTTAAATTTCCCAAAGCCTATAAAAGAGGAAATATTCCTCCCATTTACTCTTTTAGAATATTTTTCTTTTTCCTGTTACGCTCTGAAAAACTTTCCTCTTATTCTCTCAGTTCTTGAGATTTCTTTCCGTATTTCCTGATACCTATTTCATATTTCTTTGAAGTTTCAAGGATTTTCGCATAAACTTGCTACTTACTTTTAGCAACTAAACTTTCCTCTCTCTATTTTGTTTGATTTGCTTTTTCATTTTAAGAAGAAATGGAGAGAAACCCTATCCTTCAAAACCCAAAAAGCTTGAGCGATTGTTGCTCCGGTTCTTATTTGAGTGTACGAGTGAGAAAATTGGACTCGGAGAGGGAAAAAACTTGTTTCATTGACCCCAATGTGAGCCCTTTTCTGGAGTTGGAGAACCTTTCTTCTCTCCACGCTCGCTATGATAAATGGCGTATGGATATTGACCAAGATTGTAGACCTTTTATATGCTCTTGGGTATTCTCATTTTCTTTCTGTGGACAGAGGTGACAACATGGTTAAGTCGAAGCCAATGACTCTAGAGACTCCACCGGATGCAAGCGTCTATAGTTGGGTGAGTCCAGATGTCCAGGGAGTGCGCTCCTCTTATGTTAACGTAGAGAGTCTACGTGCCACCGGTTCTGCTGTTGACGCCCATGAAGATAAGTGGCAAGTAGTTTCCTCCCAACACCGTTATAGTCTTCACTTTTTTCCTATCTCAAATTGTGCTCGAACGTACACTTCTATGATCACGGCCTAACATCTATTTGCTTGTAATATATATCACATCCAAAAATGTAACCTCCCCTGCATAATTATAGTGATTTTGCAGAGTGAATCAACCTTCTTATTTTGTACGTTTAGTGGTATTTAAAAGGTGATTTTTAAATTCTATTTAATTTTTCAATTCACTTTCTCATCCAATCATTTTATCACAAATTCAATTTTAACTAAAACCAAGGTAACAATTAATTTAATTAAAATAAGTTTTCTCCACTGTCAGACATTTGAATTCAATTAGGCAGCATCATCTACAAAACATGGGGTAAGATAGAAAACAGTGGTGACCATATAATAGAAAATTACTCCGAAAAATATTTACTAAAACAACATTTGTAGGTTGAATTTCGATCAAAGTATCAATTATCTATGTTCCTATATGTTGTGGATAATCAGCTTGTTTCCCTTGTCAAGATAATAAATAAATCGGTTTACCAATTACAATTGAAGTGTTCAAGGATTTCATTATTCTCCTCTCAAAAAAAAAAAAAAAAAAAAGATTTCATTATTCATAGGATCTTGATAACTTGTGCCCTAAGGGCAAAAAATAAGAAACTAAATAAAGAAATGTAACCTTGGAAATTGTGCATTCATAACTTTAAAAGGTTAAAAACTTATCTTTTCACTACAATATTTATTGTTTAGTTATATTTTAAGGTCTTTATGTTGTGCCTTAACGGCACAAGTTAGTATTTCCCTTATTTATATAATTATATTACAGTACAATATTTTAAGATAGATACATATCAATTAATAAAACATACAAAGCTAAGCTTAGTAGCTTAGGCTGAAACAGATGAAAAAGGCTGGATTCTGTTATTTACCATTATGATGACACATATACCTAATTCACCTTTGTGGCTTTGTGTATCTCTTTTAATGGTAATATGATACACCAGGTTGTATAAACCAGAATTCGATATAAATCAAAGGTTTACTGAACCAGTATTGAAATTAACCAGTTACCATCTTTGTTGCTAAGCCAGTATTTTTTAGAAATTGTAAATTTTTTCACAAACTTGAAATGGAAATAAATCAGATTTGGATAACTAGAATTATAAACCAGTACAATTAAATTAAAATAAAATTGTAAACTAGTAATTACATAATACACCAACCACAATAATTCAGCAACATTAAGTAGACTTCTATGAAGCACAAATACTGTCGAATATTGCACAGAAAGCATAGGAAATAGAAATGGCACTTTGATTAAATCGAAAGCCAACTGATAGGCCAAAATACATCAATGTCGAAATATAGATAAAACCGTTAAGATTAATTCGACACCCTAGTTACAAAAAGCAATTTCTTGGCCTTAAATACAAAAATCTAAAATCTTGCGTCCTCTAAGAAACGAAAATGAACGAGGAACCAAGTGATTTCGACATCAAGACGACAGAAAAGGCAGAGGTCCGTCATCGAATATTCATCATCTGTCCCCGGGAGTGGCCAAAAGATGTTGGGTCTCCTCCCATGACCTTTACAGGTCCCGTTTGAGGTGCAAGTAAACCTATACTCCAAATCTGGGAGTAAAGGCCTCGACCAGTAATACCCCGTGAGTTGCCGCCTCCCTCAGGATAAGCTTTATCTCTTCCAAGTCGGGGCGGTCTCCTTGAAGCATTTGGGCCGCCAACACCACACTGTATGCTTCATGCCCACTGCGAGAAAGCTGCCGCATGAACTTGCGTTTTCCCGCGCAGGGCAAGTAGTCAGAAATGTACCGTAAGCAGTCTCTCGGTAGAGCCCTAAGCACTGCTTTCTCGCGGGAAAGCTTCTGATGGTAGGTGGAAGTAACTCCAAATCTGAGGAGATCCTGAGTTCCAAAGGCTGCTACTTTCTTGACAATGATAAGCAAGACGTCTTCTGGAAGGCGTTCCATTGTTGCAGATCATAAACCTCCTGCAACACCCTAGAAATATAAAGATAAAAAGAAATAAGAACAAAAAGAGAAGGGAAATAACAAGAAAATAAAAAGATTAAATATATTGAAATACATATCGAATTAACAAACGTAGATACAAATTTTCTATTTTTTCTACAAAAATATTTTATGTTGCCATAAAAAAATGTGCCAAATAATTCAGCCACAATAAAAAAAAAAAATTGCACAAAATTGTGCATATTATTCAGCAACCAATTAAATTCATTACAATTCTTAATACTAAAGCACATCACAAAAATTCTCAAACTAAATTGGGCACTGATATCCCATGTTCAAAGTAAATATGAATTTCATGCTTGTTGCAATTGGCAATGAGACACTTATCTAAGTGAATATTCTCCCAAACACAGAACTCACCTTTGAAATACTCCAATATATTACCATTATGGTCTCTTAGGAAATGACCACCATGGTACAAAATCAGAGTAGTAGTTATCACACCCATTCTAAATCAAAATAAAATTAATGCCCGTTTGCAATAAAGAATGTCTTGCATGAATCTACCTTAGATGTGGTACTAAAGCTGCAAAGAAATTGATATGTGAAGTTCTAAGTTCGAATATGGAATTCTTTGGTTCTCAGTACTTAAGATGCATGAATCTAATCTTAAAACTAATTAACAAAGAATGGATTTGTTATTTTTTATTTTTGGTTTTAAAGGGCTTAAAGAATGGATTGTAAACTACTAACATTACATTTATACAAAAAATAAATAAATAAACAAGATTTAAGTTCGAATCTTGGATTCTCTGGTTCTCACTACTTAAGGCACATGAATCTAATCTTTAAACTACTTAAAAAATAGATTGTAAACTAGTACGTACCGTTACACTTTACACAAAAAATGTAAATAAATTAACAGGAACAAAAGGTTCTATAGTATATTACACTTTCTGAACGATAAATGAAAGAAGTCTAACAAAATTACATTCTATTAAAACGAACACCTCAATGTATAAATTTTTGTAGAAAAGTGCGTACCAATTTTGTGAGCTTTTTATGTCTCCTTTTTTCTCAGTTTCTCCTCGTCGTCCTTCAATTGTTCTGAAACCTATCATTTATAATGACAACTTGGGTATAATTTGTAGAAAATAATCACTCAGATCATTACTTATTAGGACAAATAAAAAATATATGATATTTTTTAAAAAATATACACTAATAAAAGGTATAAATTTGTGGAAAGTAATCACTCAAATCATTGCTTATAAGGATAAATAAAAAAAGATATGATATTTTTTAAAACTATACCCTATTAAATGTATGAATTTGTAGAAAATAATCACTCACATCGTTGCTTAAAAGGATAAATTAAAAATATATGATGTTTTTTAAAATTATTCCATTAAAAGGTACAAATTTGTAGAAAATAATCACTCACGTCATTACTTATTAGGATAAATAGAAAAGATATGATATTTTTTAAAATATACGCTAATAATTTTAAAATTGAACATTTTAAATATTTTCTTAACCAAGATATATATACCACGTTTATTTTTTGTTACCAAAGATTAATGATTTTAAGAACAAATATGAATACATACCAAATAATGAACAACACATGGGATGGATCGTTGAACTTATAAACATTGGAAAAAGATTAGCAAACACTCAAAACATCTTCTTTTTTTTTGTGATGTAGTTTAGTGATATGAAATTCATCCTTAAGTTGAATAAACGAGAAATTTGAAAATTGAACTATGTTTATTGCATATATAATGCAATATGTCTTCGCACAACGCTATGTTCACAGGGACCTCAAAACAACCATAAATATCTTGAGAGAGATAGAGGAAGAAAAAGGGAAAACAACCGCTTTGGTTCTTGGATGTGCAAGTTGTTGTCATAATGGTCCATGACTCGGAAAAAAATGCAAAACATTCATGACTCTAATTTCCGTTAGTCACTTTAGTCACGTTAAATTTGGTTGTTAAGTGTACAAAAATTGTTAAACTGACTTTTTTTTTTTTGCTGATTATCTAGTATAGCTTTTGGCTTTGAATCCCCTCAAGTATAAGAGCTGCACCATGTTTGCACCACAATGTCTAAATTTAACTGCAGCAACCCACGCTTTTGCATGTGCTCACCATGTTTTCATTGAAATCTTAAGCACTTTGCGACTAAACTAAAGGAACACATGTGATATATATCGGTTCACAATTATATATATTTAACATTTAAAATGTATATAATATTTTCAAATTACAATATAGAAATATTATAAAAAAAGGTATTTTTTAATTTATAAAAATATTTTAGTATAGTCCTCATAGACATAGCCCAGTTGGCGGAGACACTGCGTTATGCGAGTGTCAGGGTTCGAACACCTGATTTTCAACTTATTCACTCCATAAGAGGTCACTTAACCAATATATATTAAAATGTTTATTCACTCCATAAGAGGTCAATTAACCAATATATATTAAAATGTTATGACTCTAATATTCATATTCATATCATTATATAAAGACAACTTTAAAGTTGATCATGAGTTAACTATTTTTGATCGGCCCATTTCGCTGGACAAAATTACCTTTGGAATCTAATTCTTTTTTAAATTTAAATTGAAATTCATACCTAAACTATACAAAATTTTAAAACTAAATATGTTTACTTAAATGTTTTTTTTGTTTACATAATATTGTTATTCTTTTTAGTTTGATCAAGATTCATTTTTATTATTTGCAAAGTCACCCAAACATACATATGTTCGTTTTGATTGACTTATGATCTGCCTAGAGAAGATCAGAGAGTTGCAGTGGTGAATTTCCGGGAACTGCAATTGCTATGGTAGTGGTTCACGGTGCTTCGGGGTGGAGGAGAGCAAGCTTTGTCACCAGAGAAGAATGGTGCTTGCAGGCATGTTAGCTCTCCAAAGCTCAAACTAGTGTACAAAAAATGTAGTTTATGTACGCGAAAGTTGTTTTAATGAAAGTGTACCTGAGTGTGACGTTGAGTCAAGCTTATATTAAGGAGGAGAGCGTTAACCGTCTCTGGGTTTCCTGTCGTGAATCCTAAAGGCCGTTAGAGATGTTCTGAATGGGGAGGATAGATCTGAATGCACTCATGTGTGGTGACGCGTACGAAGCTTTACATTCACCTTCACGGTGCTTCCCCGAGAAGGATGTGAATTTGTCTTTATTGGGCTTCTATGTATTGGGCTTTATAAAGATGTGATTATGAGGACGCCTTGGATTTGAGTCGTGCACAATCAGTGCCTTCGTGATCTTATATCATTTTGTATCGCGCATATTGGATTTGTGTAGCGACTCTAGGCAACAACTGTGGGCTGAGTGTGGGTGGTTGGCATTTATTGTGATGAGATTCGAAAGGATTTGATGAGATGTCCATTTAGTTTTTTACCCCCCACCTGTCATCTGCGTGTCTGGTAGGCGCCTTGATGTTGAGGATCACGCATGCCCAGTTCTCAAGTGTTTTTGAATTTTGAGGGCGCTCCCAACCGCAGGATCACCATGATTTAAATTTTCCAAAGCCTATAAATGGGGAAATATTCCTCCCATTTACTCTTTTAGAATATTTTTCTTTTTCCCGTTATGCTCTGAAAAAATTTCCTCTCAGTTCTTGAGATTTCTTTCCGTATTTCCTGATACCTTTTTTTCATATTTCTCTGAAGTTTCAAGGATTTTCGAAGAAACTTGCTGCTGACTTGTAGCAATTCAACTTTCCTCTCTGTTTTGTTTGATTTGCTTTCTCATTTTAAGAAGAAATGGAGAGAAAAGCTATCCTTCAAAACCCAAAAAGCTTGAAAGATTGTTGCGCCGGTTCCTTATTTGAATGCGCGAGTGAGATGGTGAGAAACGTTGGACTGGGAGAGAGAAAAAACTTTTGTTTCATTGACCCCAATGTGAGCCCTTTTCTCGAGTTGGAGAACCTTTCTTCTCTCCACGCTCGCTAAGATAAATGGCATGTGGATATTGACCAAGATTGTAGACCTTTTATATGCTCTTGGGTATTCTCATTTTCTTTCTGTGGACAGAAGTGACAACATCGTTAAGTCGAAGCCAATGACTCTAGAGACTCCACCGGATGCAAGCGTCTATAGTTGGGTGAGTCCAGATGTCCAGGGAGTGCGCTCCTCTTATGTTAACGTAGAGAGTCTACTTGCCACCGGTTCTGTTGTTGACGCCCTTGAAGATAAGTGGCAAGTAGTTTCCTCCCAAGACGGTTATAGTCTTCACTTCTTTTCTATCTCAAATTGTGCTCGAACGTACACTTCTATGATCACGGCCTAACATCTATTTGCTTGTAATATATATCACATCCAAAAATGTAACCTCCCCTGCATAGTTATAGTGATTTGATTGTTAGATTTCATTATTGATTAATTAATTTCTTATCCTTAGATTATATATTTTGCAGAGTGAATCAACCTTCTTATTTTGTACGTTTAGTGGTATTTAAAAGGTGATTTTTAAATTCTATTTAATTTTTCAATTCACTTTCTCATCCAATCATTTTATCACAAATTCAATTTTAACTAAAACCAAGGTAACAATTAATTTAATTAAAATAAGTTTTCTCCACTGTCAAACATTTGAATTCAATTAGGCAGCATCATCTACAAAACATGGGGTAAGATAGAAAACAGTGGTGACCATATAATAGAAAATTACTCAGAAAAAAATATACTAAAACAACATTTGTAGGTTGAATTTTGATCAAAGTATCAATTATCTATTTTCCTATATGTTGTGGATAATCAGCTTGTTTCTTGTCAAGATAAATAAATCGGTTTACCAATTACAATTGAAGTGTTCAAGGATTTCATTATTCTCCTCTTAAAAAAAAAAAAAAGATTTGCCCTAAGGGCAAAAGATAAGAAACTAAATAAAGAAATATAACCTTGAAAATTGTGCATTCATAACTTTAAAAGCTTAAAAACTTATCTTTTCACTACAATATATATTGTTTAGTTATATTTTAAGGTCTTTATGTTGTGCCTTAAGGGCACAAGTTAGTATTTTCCTTATTTATACAATTATATTACAGTACAATATTTTAAGATAGATGCATATCAATCAATAAAATATACAAAGCTAAGCTTAGTAGCTTAGGCTGAAACAGATGAAAAAGGCTGGATTCTGTTATTTACCATTATGATGACACATATACCTAATTCACCTTTGTGGCTTTGTGTATCTCTTTTAATGGTATATGTGATTTGTGAAAATATTCAATATAAATTAGAATATGATATACCATGTTTTAAAATCAGAATTCATATAAATTAGAATGTGATATACCAGGTTGTATAAACCGGAATTCATAAATCAAAGGTTTACTGAACCAGTATTGAAATTAAACCAGTTACCATCTTTGTTGCTAAGCCAGTATTTTTTAGAAATTGTAAATTTTTTCACAAACTTGAAATGGAAATAAATCAGATTTGGATAACTAGAATTATAAACCAGTACAATTAAATTAAAATAAAATTGTAAACTAGTAATTACATAATAAACCAACCACAATAATTCAGCAACATTAAGTAGAATTCTATGTGTTGAAAACTGACTCAAAAATGTGCATTATGTCTCTCAAAATCGGTAGCCGATTTGTACCACACGGTGGCCGATTTTGACCTGGTTTTTTGAGACTTTTGTCTTTGGAAAAATCGGTGGCTGATTTTGCAAGCTCGGTGGCCGATTTCGCGCAGGAGGAGAAAAATAAACAGCTTGTGGGCCTGTTTTGTTCCAATTTTTGAGGGATGCTTTCCACTATAAATATAAGCCTTGTATCAGATGAATAAGAGAGAGAGTGAGAGTGTGTAGAAACAAAACACTCTGTGTGTAGAAAAACAGGGTTTAGAAGCCAACATACAAACTAGGGTTTATAGAGGATTTCTCTTGGCAACAACACTAGGGTTGGGATTGTTTTGATTCACCTTGAACAACGCACTATTAGGATTGAGTCTCTTGGTCACGGGAAGAGCCTGGGACTTGGGTAGAATTAGGTTTGAAGATTGATTCTTGTAACTCAATACCTCTTTGTAAAGAAACTCATATCATTATAGTGGAACAGAGAGCTGCTCTCTTCCCCAAAGTAGGTCATCATTAGACCGAACTGGGTAAACAGATTCTTGTGTCGTCCTTCTTCCTTTATCTCTTGCTGTTTATTTTTGTTTGAATTATTTTGTCATCCGCTTCATTTGATTGCTTGGTATTAATTTGCTCCACGCATCAAGTTTTATTATTGGTGTGGTTTTCACAACGAATTCACAACAATTGGCGCCCACCGTGTGGTAAAGGGCAAATCAATAACCAGGTATCATGGGTTCGAAGTGGGATATTGAAAAGTTTACCGGTAGTAACGACTTCGGGTTGTGGAAGGTAAAGATGAGGGCAATTCCAACAAAAGTGTGTAGAAGCATTGAAGGGAGAAGCACAGATGCCTGCGCATCTGACACCTGTTGAGAAGACGGAGATGAATGATAAAGCGGTCAGTGCTATCATTCTGTGTCTTGGGGATAAGGTGTTGCGAGAGGTAGCAAGGGAGACTACTATTGTGTCTATGTGGAATAAACTTGATTCATTGTACATGACCAAGTCCTTGGCACATAGACATTGTCTGAAACAACAACTCTACTTTTACCGAATGGTGGAGTCAAAACCTATAATGGAGCAACTGACGGAATTCAATAAGATTATTGATGATTTGGCGAACATAGATGTAAATCTGGATGACGAGGATAAAGCCTTACACCTACTGTGTGCTTTACCTAAGTCCTTTGAGAATTTCAAGGATACAATGCTCTTTGGCAAAGAAGGCACTATAACTTTGGAGGAAGTTCAAGCAGCTTTGGGAACCAAAGAATTAACCAAATTCAAAGAGTTGAAGGTTGATGGTAGTGGAGAAGGCTTGAATGTCTCAAGGGGGAGAAGTCAAAACAGAGGAAATGGGAAATGCAAGAATTCTAGGTTAAAGTCTAGGTCGAAGGGTGGTGGTAATAAAACACAGTACAAATGTTTTATTTGTCACAATCCAGGACACTTCAAGAAAGATTGTCCAGAGAGAAAGGGCAATGGAAGTGGTAATCCATCCGTTCAGATTGCAAGTGAAGAGGAAGGTTATGAGAGTGCTGGAGCACTAACTGTGACAAGTTGGGAACCTGAAAAGGGCTGGGTCTTGGACTCTGGGTGCTCTTATTACATCTGTCCGAGAAAGGAGTACT
Source organism: Medicago sativa (assembly GCF_051527215.1). NCBI lineage: Eukaryota > Viridiplantae > Streptophyta > Magnoliopsida > Fabales > Fabaceae > Medicago > Medicago sativa. Next base: position 28,285,915 of record NC_140755.1, on the reverse strand, counting down.
TTGAAACATTGGAGCTGAAAGAAGGTGGAGTTGTTCGCCTTGGTAATAATAAGGCTTGCAAAATTCAAGGTATGGGCACTATCCGTCTCAAAATTTTTGATGACCGTGATTTCCTTTTGAAGGATGTGAGGAATATTCCTGAACTTAAGAGAAATTTAATATCTATAAGCATGTTTGATGGTCTAGGATATTGTACTAGAATTGAACGTTGTATGATGAGAATTTCTCATGGTGCATTAGTTAGAGCTAAAGGGTCTAAAATACATGCTTTATATATTTTAGAAGGTTCCACTGTTATAGGTCATGCATCAGTTGCTAGTGTAGACACTCTGGACATAACTAAATTGTGGCATTTGAGGTTAGGTCATGTTAGTGAGAGGGGTTTAGTTGAGCTAGCTAAACAAGGTTTGCTAGGGAATGAAAAATTGAACAAACTAGATTTCTGTGATAATTGCACATTAGGCAAACAACACAAGGTGAAGTTTGGGGTGAGTGTACATAAATCTAGTAGGCCTTTTGAGTATGTTCATTCGGATCTTTGGGGTCCTGCATCAGTCAAAACACATGGGGGAGGTTCATATTTCATGTCTATTATTGATGATTTTTCTAGAAGGGTATGGGTTTATATTCTGAAGAATAAAAGTGACGCTTTTGAAAAATTTAAAGAATGGCATACACTTGTAGAAAATCAGATTGGAACTAAACTGAAAGTGTTGAGAACTGACAATGGCCTGGAGTTTGTTTCAGAGCAGTTTAATGAGTTTTGCAGGAAAAGAGGTATAAAGAGGCATAGAACCGTGGCATACACACCTCAACATAATGGTCTTGCTGAAAGAATGAATAGGACCTTGTTGGAGCGTGTGAGGTGTATGCTGTTGGGAGCTGGATTGTCCAAGAGTTTCTGGGGAGAAGCTGTTAGTACTACAGCATATTTGATTAACAGATGTCCATCAACAGGGATAGATCTCAAGACACCTATGGAGGTTTGGAGTGGGAGACCGGCAGACTAATCTAATTTGAAAGTTTTTGGAGCTTTAGCATTTACTCATGTCAGACAGGACAAACTTGATGCTAGAGCTGTGAAGTGTATTTTCATGGGTTATCCTGAAGGTGTGAAAGGTTAAAAACTGTGATGGAACCTGGAGGATCAAAATTTATTATAAGTAGGGATGTTACTTTTGATGAGACCCGCATGGGGATGAATTGTAAAGACCTGGATACAAGCTCAGAAACGGGGGTAGAGAAAATTCAGTTTGAGGTGGAGCCTACCACTGATGAAAGGGAAGGGGAGGATCAGACTCCAGTACCTGATGAGAGTGAAGGCCAAGAAATAATTAATCCTGACAATCAGCTAGCAAGAGATAGGCAAAGGAGAGAAATTAAACCACCTGAAAGATACGGTTATGCTGACCTCATATCGTATGCTTTGAATGCAGCTGAAGAATTACAAGACTCGGAACCAAAGAACTTCAGGGAAGCATAAGAAAACAATGAAAACGAGGATTGGTTGAAGGCGGTGAATGAAGAAATCCTTTCATTGGAAAAGAACCAGACTTGGAAACTTGCTTCATTACCTAAGAATCAAAGGGTAATGGGAAGCAAGTGGTGTTTAAGAATCGTCTGGAGAGACGTTAAACACTCGACATCAGCCTGGAGAGGCGGTGGTAAGAATACTCATGATCAGTCTGGAGAGGCGGAGGCAACAATACTCATGATCTACCTGTTGAGGTGGAGTTTCAAGGTTGAAGACATAGTGGGATGTATGCATTTGGAAGTTGAGGTAGAGAAAGCTCAACTTGAGGTGGAGTAGATGACACCGAGAATGGTACGACTATGGAGGACCTTGGGTGCTATGCTCTAGTTGTGAGCAAGGCAATTCTTCATGAAGACGGAAGGTATTCCGGAGGTTGAAGAATGTATAACATGGCTTGTGGGATAACCCTAAAAGACCAAGGGTGATTGGATTCAAGTGAATCTTCAGGAGAACGGGTTTGATCACTCTGGGGGCTGAAGAGGTATGGTGTAGACTTGATTAACTTCATTGAAGCATAGATGAAGGTTGGAGAGAGCAGCAAGGTGATTGATGGTTAAATTGGCATCATCACCATTTTAGAGTCAAGGTGGAGAATTGTTGAAAAGTGACTCAAAAGTGTGCATTCTGTTTGTCAAAATCGGTGATCGATTTGTACCACACGGTGGCCGATTTTGACCTGGTTTTTGGAGACTTTTGTCTTTGGAAAAATCGATGGCCGATTTTGCAAGCTCGGCGGCCGATTGCGCGCAGGAGGAGAAAAATAAAACAGCTTGTGGGCCTGTTTTGTTCCAATTTTTGAGGGATGCTTTCCACTATAAATATAAGCCTTGTATCAGATGAATAAGAGAGAGAGTGAGAGTGTGTAGAAATAAAACACTCCGTGTGTAGAAAAACAGGGTTTAGAAGCCAACATACAAACTAGGGTTTATAGAGGATTTCTCTTGGCAACAACACTAGGGTTGGGATTGTTTTGATTCACCTTGAACAAAGCACTATTAGGTTTGAGTCTCTTGGTCACGGGAAGAGGCTGGGACGTGGGTAGAATTAGGTTTGAAGACTGATTCTTGTAACTCAATACCTCTTTGTAAAGAAACTCACATCATTATAGTGGAACGGAGAGCTGCTCTCTCCCCCAGAGTAGGTCATCATTAGACCGAACTGGGTAAACAGATTCTTGTGTCGTCATTCTTCCTTTATCTCTTGCTGTTTATTTTTGTTTGAATTATTTTGTCATCCGCTTCATTTGATTGCTTGGTATTAATTTGCTCCACACATCAAGTTTTATTATTGGTGTGGTTTTCACAACGAATTCACAACACTATGAAGCACAAATACTGTCGAATATTGCATAGAAAGCATAGGAAATAGAAATGGCACTTTGATTAACTCGAAAGCCAACTGATAGTCCAAAATTCCTCAATGTCGAAATATGGATAAAACCGTTAAGATTAATTCGACACCCTAGTTACAAAAAGCTATTTCTTGCCTTAAATACAAAAATCTAAAATCTTGCGTCCTCTTAGAAACGAAAATGAACGAGGAACCAAGTGATTTTGACATCAAGACAACAGAAAAGGCAGAGGTGTGTCATCGAATATTCATCAACTGTCCCCGGGAGTGGCCAAAAGATGTTGGGTCTCCTCCCATGACCTTTACAGGTCCCGTTTGAGGTGCAAGTAAACCTATACTCCAAATCTGGGAGTAAAGGCCTCGACCAGTAATACCCCTTCCGCATTCAGCTAGTTGTTTTCGATTGAAAAGGTCCCTGAAGACAGGAAGGACCTCATTCATCGAGAGACCATCTTTGGCCAACACTTTCAACATGAGCTCGAAGTACTTAGCCCCATCAGACCCATGAGATGCCGCCTCCCTGAGGATAAGCTTTATCTCTTCCAAGTCGGGGCGGTCTCCTTGAAGCATTTGGGCTGCCAACACCACACTGTATGCTTCATGCCCACTGCGAGAAACCTGCCGCATGAACTTGCGTTTTCCCGCGCAGGGCAAGTAGTCAGAAATGTACCGTAAGCAGTCTCTCGGTAGAGCCCTAAGCACTGCTTTCTCGCGGGAAAGCTTCTGATGGTAGGTGGAAGTAACTCCAAATCTGAGGAGATCCTGAGTTCCAAAGGCTGCTACTTTCTTGACAATGATAAGCAAGACGTCTTCTGGAAGGCGTTCCATTGTTGCAGATCATAAACCTCCTGCAACACCCTAGAAATATAAAGATAAAAAGAAATAAGAACAAAAAGAGAAGGGAAGTAACAAGAAAATAAAAAGATTGAATATATCTAAATACATATCAAATTAACAAACGTAGGTAGAAATTTTCTATTTTTTCTTCAAAAATATTTTATGTTGCCATAAAAAATGTGCTAAATAATTCAGCCAAAATAAAAAAATAAAAAAAAAAAGATTGCACAAAATTGTGCATATTATTCAGCAGCCAATTAAATTCATTACAATTCTTAATACTAAAGCATATCACAAAAATTCTCAAACTAAATTGGGCACTGATATCCCATGTTCAAAGTAAATATGAATTTCATGCTTGTTGCAACTGGCAATGAGACACTTATCTATGTGAATATTCTCCCAAACACAGAACTCACCTTTGAAATACTCCAATATATTACCATTATGGTCTCTTAGGAAATGACCACCATGGTACAAAATCAGAGTAGTAGTTATCACACCCATTCTAAATCAAAATAAGATTAATGCCCGTTGCAATAAAGAAGGTCTTGCATGAATCTACTTTAGATGTGGTATTAAAGCTGCAAAGAAACTGATATGTGAGGTTCTAAGTTCGATCGAATATGGAATTCTTTGGTTCTCAGTACATAAGGCGCATGAATCTAATCTTAAAACTAATTAACAAATAATGGATTTTTTTTTTTTTTTTTGGTTTTAAAGGGCTTAAAGAATGGATTGTAAACTAGTAACATTACACTTATACAAAAAATAAATAAATAAAAAAGATTTAAGTTCGAATCTTGGATCCTCTGGTTCTCACTACTTAAGGCACATGAATCTAATCATTAAACTACTTAAAAAATAGATTGTAAACTAGTACGTACCGTTACACTTTACACAAAAAATGTATAAATTTGTAGAAATTAATCACTCAAATCATTGCTTATAAGGATAAATAAAAAAAGATATGATATTTTTTAAAACTATACCATATTAAATGTATGAATTTGTAGAAAATAATCACTCACATCATTGCTTAAAAGGATAAATTAAAAATAGGCTTAATTAATGATTTAGTCCCTTAAGTTATTTGTTGGTTACATTTTGGTCCTGTAAGTTATTAACGTTACAATTTGGTCTATTAAGTTACTTTTTGGTTTCGTTTTGGTCCCTTAACTATTAAAAGTTTCGTTTTGGTCCCTTAACTTATTTTTTGGTTTCGTTCTGGTCCCTTAACTTATTTTTTGCTTTCGTTTTGGTCCCTTAACTCTTCCTCCGTCAACCACTTTGGTCCTTTACGTTAGGATGAATGTATTAGAGTTAAGGGACCAAAACGAAACCAAAAGAGTAATTAAGCCTTAAAAATATATGATATTTTTTAAAATTTTTCCATTAAAAGGTACAAATTTGTAGAAAATAATCACTCACGTCATTACTTATTAGGATAAATAGAAAAGATATGATATTTTTTAAAATATACGCTAATAATTTTAAAAATGAACATTTTAAATATTTTCTTAACCAAGATATATATACCACGTTTATTTTTTGTTACCAAAGATTAATGATTTTAAGAACATTGTACCAAAAAAAAAATGATTTTAAGAACAAATATGAATACATACCAAATAATGAACAACACATGGGATGGATCGTTGAACTTTTAAACATTGGAAAAAGATTAGCAAACACTCAAAACATCTTTTTTTTTTTTTTTGTGATGTAGTGTAGTGATATGAAATTCATCCTTAAGTTGAATAAACGAGAAATTTGAAAATTGAACTATGTTTATTGCATATATAATGCAATATGTCTTCGCACAACGCTATGTTCGCAGGGACCTCAAAACAACCATGAATATCTTGAGAGAGATAGAGGAAGAAAAAGGGAAAACAACCGCTTTGGTTCTTGGATGTGCAAGTTGTTGTCATAATGGTCCATGACTCGGAAAAAAATGCAAAACATTCATGACTCTAATTTCCGTTAGTCACTTTAGTCACGTTAAATTTGGTTGTTAAGTGTACAAAAATTGTTAAACTGACTTTTTTTTTTTTGCTGATTATCTAGTATAGCTTTTGGCTTTGAATCCCCTCAAGTATAAGAGCTGCACCATGTTTGCACCACAACTTCTAAATTTAACTGCAGCAACCCACGCTTTTTCATGTGCTCACCATGTTTTCATTGAAATCTTAAGCACTTTGCGACTAAACTAAAGGAACACATGTGATATATATCGGTTCACAATTATATATATTTAACATTTAAAGTGTATATAATATTTTCAAATTAAAATATAGAAATATTATAAAAAAAGGTATTTTTTGAATTTATAAAAATATTTTAGTATAGTCCTCATAGACATAGCCCAGTTGGCGGAGACACTGCGTTATGCGAGTGTCAGGGTTCGAACACCTGATTTTCAACTTATTCACTCCATAAGAGGTCAATTAACCAATATATATTAAAATGTTATGACTCTAATATTCATATTCATATCATTATATAAAGACAACTTTAAAGTTGATCATGAGTTAACTATTTTTGATCGGGCCATTTCGCTGGACAAAATTACCTTTGGAATCTAATTCTTTTTTAAATTTAAATTGAAATTCATATCTAAACTATACAAAATTTAAAAACTAAATATGTTTACTTAAATGTTTTTTTTTGTTTACATAATATTGTTATTCTTTTTAGTTTGATCAAGATTCATTTTTATTATTTGCAAAGTCACCCAAACATACATATGTTCGTTTTGATTGACTTATGATCTGCCTAGTGAAGATCAGAGAGTTGCAGTGGTGAATTTCCGGGAACTGCAATTGCTATGATAGTGGTTCACGGTGCTTCGGGGTGGAGGAGAGCAAGCTTTGTCACCAGAGAAGAATGGTGCTTGCAGGCATGTTTGCTCTCCAAAGCTCAAACTAGTGTACAAAAAATGTAGTTTATGTACGCGAAAGTTGTATTAATGAAAGTGTACCTGAGTGTGACGTTGAGTCAAGCTTATATTAAGGAGGAGAGCATTAACCGTCCCTAGGTTTCCTGTCGTGAATCCTAAAGGCCGTTAGAGATGTTCTGAACGGGGAGGATAGATCTGAATGCGCTCATGTGTGGTGACGCGTACGAAGCTTTACATTCACCTTCACGGTGCTTCCTCGAGAAAGATGTGAATTTGTCTTTATTGGGCTTCTATGTATTGTGCTTTATAAGCATGTGATTATGAGGACGCCTTGGATTTGAGTCGTGCACAATCATTGCCTTCGTGATCTTATATGATTTTGTATCGCGCATATTGGATTTGTGCAGCGACTCTAGGCGACAACATTAGGGTGAGTGTGGGCGGTTGGCATTTATTGTGATGTGATTCGAAAGGATTTGATGAGATGTCCATTTAGTTTTTTACCCCCCAGCTGTCATCTGCGTGTCTGGTAGGCGCCTTGATGTTGACGATCACGCATGCCCAGTTCTCAAGTGTTTTTGAATTTTGAGGGCGCTCCCAACCGCAGGATCACCATGATTTAAATTTCCCAAAGCCTATAAATGGGGAAATATACCTCCCATTTACTCTTTTAGAATATTTTTCTTTTTCCCGTTATGCTCTGAAAAAATTTCCTCTTATTCTCTCAGTTCTTGAGATTTCTTTCCGTATTTCCTGATACCTTTTTTTCATATTTCTCTGAAGTTTCAAGGATTTTCGCAGAAACTTGCTGCTAACTTGTAGCAATTCAACTTTCCTCTCTGTTTTGTTTGATTTGCTTTCTCATTTTAAGAAGAAATGGAGAGAAAAGCTATCCTTCAAAACCCAAAAAGCTTGAAAGATTGTTGCGCCGGTTCCTTATTTGAATGCGCGAGTGAGATGGTCAGAAACGTTGGACTGGGAGAGAGAAAAAACTTTTGTTTCATTGACCCCAATGTGAGCCCTTTTCTGGAGTTGGAGAACCTTTCTTCTCTCCACGCTCACTAAGATAAATGGCGTATGGATATTGACCAAGATTGTAGACCTTTTATATGCTCTTGGGTATTCTCATTTTCATTCTGTGGACAGAGGTGACAAGATGGTTAAGTCGAAGCCAATGACTCTAGAGACTCCACCGGATGCAAGCGTCTATAGTTGGGTGAGTCCAGATGTCCAGGGAGTGCGCTCCTCTGATGTTAACGTAGAGAGTCTACGTGCCACCGGTTCTGCTGTTGACGCCCTTGAAGATAAGTGGCAAGTAGTTTCCTCCCAAGACCGGTATAGTCTTCACTTTTTTCCTATCTCAAATTGTGCTCGAACGTACACTTTTATGATCAAGGCCTAACATCTATTTGCTTGTAATATATATCACATCCAAGAATGTAACCTCCCCTGCATAGTTATAGTGATTTTGCAGAGTGAATCAACCTTCTTATTTTGTACGTTTAGTGGTATTTAAAAGGTGATTTTTAAATTCTATTTAATTTTTCAATTCACTTTCTCATCCAATCATTTTATCAAAAATTCAATTTTAACTAAAACCAAGGTAACAATTAATTTAATTAAAATAAGTTTTCTCCACTGTCAGACATTTGAATTCAATTAGGCAGCATCATCTACAAAACATGGGGTAAGATAGAAAACAGTGGTGCCATATAATAGAAAATTACTCAGAAAAATATTTACTAAAACAACATTTGTAGATTGAATTTTGATCAAAGTTTCAATTATCTATTTTCCTATATGTTCTGGATAATCAGCTTGTTTCCCTTGTCAAGATAAATAAATCGGTTTACCAATTACAATTGAAGTGTTCAAGGATTTCATTATTCTCCTCTCAAAAAAAAAAAAAAAAAAAGATTTCATTATTGATAGGGTGTTGCTAACTTGTGCCCTAAGGGCAGAAGAAGAAACTAAATAAAGAAATATAACCTTGGAAATTGTGCATTCATAACTTTAAAAGCTTAAAAACTTATCTTTTCACTACAATATTTATTGTTTAGTTATATTTTAAGGTCTTTATGTTGTGCCTTAAGAACACAAGTTAGTATTTCCCTTATTTATATAATTATATTACAGTACAATATTTTAAGATAGATACATATCAATCAATAAAATATACAAAGCTAAGCTTAGTAGCTGTTAGCCTATATTTTTAAGGCTATCATTTAATGTGGTGTTAAATGCAGTCAAAGGAGAGTTGACCTTATCATCGCAGAAACGAAGGATTGTTTTTAGGGTTTTATCGAAGTTGGGCTCGCTAGGAGCACGTGCTTCAGTTCGACGGATGAGAAAACCATCGAAGGACAGTTATTTAAGATAAGGGCAAGCAACAGACATCTCCAAACGGCGCGTTCGAAATTCAAATTAGGCGGTTAAGACTTGTTAGTTTTTATATGGTTATAGGTTTGAATTCGAATGTAGGTAGTTATTTCTATTTGTATAAATAGTAGTTTTTCATAGGAAAAAAGGGTCGCAATTCAATCATACAAAACTTACACTCAAACTATCCGTATGGAAGCGAGAAATGAGTCACAAGTTGCAATGTATGAATCTGTGTACCAATTTACTTTCGATCAATGCAATTTAAGTTCTTTTTCTTAAATGTCTTTGCATTTTACTTGTTCGCTTTGAACAATTTCTTTGTTTTTATTTAACAAGTTTCGATTGAAGTCAACTGGGTTGATTTCGATTGCTTTTATTTTCTTTGTTTTATTTAAACTTCAAGAACATTACGATTTCCCGGAAATAACAAAAGCACAAATATGCTCCTAAGATTTACTGGTTGATCTTGCAAGTAACTCTGTTTAAATCAGCGTTTGTTTACCAAAAATCAGCGTAAACAAATTGGCACGCCCATTGGGACTTTTTTGTGCCTTTGTAAATAATTTCATAACGAAATTTGTAGAATTTATATTGTTGGTTTGTGTTGTGTATGCTCTTAAGGAGTAGGAAACAACTTCCTGAAATGGTACGTCCTCCACCCAGTCCAAGTACAGCGGCATCGAACGCCGCTGGTTCATCAGGAACCACAACCAACCCTTCTTCATCGTCTGGTGGTACACAAGCAATTCCAAATAGTACCACAATGACGGCATTAGAAACTGTCGAATCAACAATGGCCATGCCAACGTCGCAGGCCATTCCAGCGGTCACGACACCCGCTCAAGTGTCTCAGGCCATTCCGACAGGATCAACTGTCCCTGGCCAAACTACACAGGCCGTCCCAGCATTTTTTAATCTTGGCATAAGTCGTCGAAATATGCAATATGGTATGCCAACTTCTTTAATGCAAGGCCTGCACACAAACCCATCTTCGTTCTCCGAAAGTTTAAATGTGCCAATGCCTCAATTGTTTACCCCGGGGGTGAGCGTTCCGATTGCAACACCCCAACAAACTTTAACAAATGTATCTATGATGGCATTAAGGCAACAAATGGATGAGGCCAACTATGATATGGCCAATTTAGTAACGCAAGAAATGGGTGCAGTGATTAATCCTTTAATTCGAGATACTAACAATAGTTATCAAGCATTGTCTGCTCAAATGGAGTGAATTGCTGATTTTTTCGGTGCCCCTGCTGCACGAAGCACACCGTCTAATCGAAATTGAAATGGTGGGTCAATAGAACCCCCAGAAATTAGTCAAAACGCTCATGTACCTGACTTGCCAAGAAATTGGAAGGTTCCCAAATTTACTAAGTTTGCTGGGGAAACCAATGAGTCAACAGTCAAACATATTGCTCGATACCTTATGGAGGCGGGTGAAATGGCAAATAATGAGAATTTAAGGTTGAAATGTTTCCCAAGTTCTTTGACAAAAAATGCCTTCACTTGGTTTACAACGTTACCTCCTCATTATATTTTTAATTGGAATCAATTGGAAAAAGCTTTCCATGAAAAATTCTACATGGGTCAATCTAAAATTAGTTTGAAAGAATTGGCTAGCGTTCGACGAAGGACGCATGAATCCATTGATGATTATTTGAATAGATTTCGCATTCTCAAGGCCAGGTGTTTCACTTTAGTACCAGAACATGAGTTGGTCGAAATGGCCGCTGGTGGCCTTGATTATTCTGTTCGAAAGAAGTTAGACACCCAATACCTTAGGGATATGGTACAGTTAGCAGATAGAGTTCGACAAGTTGAAAGACTCAAGACTGAAAAAGCCCGGTCAAACAAATTTCCTAAGAAAGAAAAAATTGCCTATGTAGATACAGGAGACAGTGACCCTGAATTCGATTGGGGGTCAGACATTGTCGAAGAAAATGATATAAATTTAGCAGAACTCAAAGATGGACCGCCTTATACTTGCAAACTGTTAAGGCCATCGAATGGGAAAAATCCTGAAGAGCCTAAAAATGATAAATACCCGTCCAAAACATATACTTTTGATGTTTCTAAGTGTGAGGAGATTTTCGATCTCTTAGTCGCAGATGGCATAATTTTGGTGCCAAAAAAGTATGAAACTTCCTCCTTTAGAACAAAGGAAGAAACGGGGTTTTTGCAAATTTCATGGATTTTTAGGCCATAACTTAGCTCGTTGTACTCGTTTCAGGGATTCTGTGCAAACAGCTCTCGATGAGGGAAGGTTGAGGTTTGGAGACAAAACCAAACAGTCAATGCAAATCGAAACAGATCCTCTAAAGAAGGCTGATTCAATGTATGCTGATGTGATTGCCATTAACATGGTAGACATCTCAGAAGAATTTGGCACTGAACCCCTTTCCTCGATCCTAGTTTCAGATGAAAATTTGAAAACTGGAAATGAAGAGATGGTTGTTGAAGACCATCAGTCTGGAAATGCAATGGTTACTGAGGACCAGTTTGCTGAAAAAATGAAATTGGCATATCCTAAGGCCGAAGAAGATTTGATAGATTTTCTCATCAGGTGCAAACTTTCCAATGCACATGCCATGCTTTGCCCAAGATGCAGCGCAATTTTCGATAAAGAAGCTGCAAAATCTGTTGAAGGATTTCAGCCCCAAACTAAACGTAAAGGGGGTTGGGTTGACAACCGGCCAAAATTTGGTTTCAACAAACGAGGGGTCCCCTATAAAACCAATCCTTCAGAGAAGAATCCAGGTAAAAGTTACAGAAGGACTTTCAATCCTTCTTCGAAAGTTCCTACAGATACTTGGGTCTTTTCTGGAGGTAGAAAATCTGGTTACTTCGCTCCACCAACAAAATGGGTGAAAAGAGTGGCCACAACATCTCATCAACAAGAGACATCGAATTCTAGCAAGTATGCCAACAACAATAATTATAAGGGTAAGAACCCCATGACAAAAACACAATGGCGAAGGTATCAACGCCAAAAAAAGGCAAGTGCTTCTAAAGATGTTACTAATGTTGAGAAAAGGGAAAAGAAGCAGGAAATTGTTTTTGAAATGGTGAAAAGACCAGCCACTGAAAGGATATTTCCCCCTTTGTCAATCTTGAAAGAAGACCTCCCAAAAGAGGATGAAGAAATGACTTCAAATTTTTCTGAATCTGACCCAAGTCTCGATATAGTGTGCAATGTTGTATCAGTATTGCCAGTTGAATATGATGTACCTTCTGAAGTAAATGAAGTGGAAAGCGATTTCACTGATGAAATGGCTATTCACAAGCCATTGTGTTACTATGTTATGAACAATGGTTGTGTTGAAGATCAACATGCCGTGTTCGAGAGGCCTGAAATCTCGATGATGCATCACCTCAAATCTTTGTTTATTCAAGCTAAAATAAATGGCGTAGGAGTGAATAAAGTGCTGGTGGATGGAGGTGCTACAGTGAATTTGATACCCCAATCCTTTTTAGGGAAAATTGGTCTTGTCGATTCTGATTTAAAACCACATAACATAGTTCTCACTAACTATGAAGGAACAACTGGCAATTCCCTTGGGGTTGTCGAAGTCGATTTGATAGTTGGGAGTGTGAAAAGAACAACTACATTTATGGTGGTCCCGTCTAAGGCTAACTTCAATGTGTTGTTAGGAAGGGAATGGATCCATTGTGTGGGGGCAGTATCTTCTACTGTACATCAAAGGATTGCTATTTGGAGAGAAGATGGTTTGGTAGAGAATGTCGAGGCTAATCAAAGTTATTTTTTGGCTAGGGTGAATACCATCACCAAGAAGTATTTCGACAAACAACTTGCCAATATTTCTCCAGTCCTTTCTCTAGGTCCCTAATATGTAGTCTCTGAAGATGAAATATATACTATGAAACTACATCCTGATGGTTTTGTATGGGAAAGAGAACTCATCGACCATGATTACATAATGGTGGATCATAAGGAAGTTCCTCTAAGGGAGGAAAACTTGCTCAGAACAAGAGCTTCAGCATACAAGAAGGTTACTGATGACCTCACTCCAGAATCAACAGAGTATGCTATCTCACCAACTGGGTGGGACATTGAAAAGTAATTTATGGTTAAGCCCAATTTTTGGGACAAAATTACGGCCTGTGTGGCCGAAACTCATGCCAAAACGGCTAACGAAGCCGAAATTTCGCAAAATAAAATAATCGAAATTCCAGTAGAAGATGTTACCGATGATCTTCTTGTTGACCAAAAACTGGATTGTGTATATGATGAGGAACCTTTGGGTTTCGAAGAAGATCCTATGGGATCTACCATCAAAATGAAGGCGCAGGATCCTCTCGAAGAAGTAGATTTGGGAGATGGTTCCGTCAAAAGACCAACTTATGTAAGCACAAAGATTCCCGAAGAATTCAAGAGTCGAATAGTGAAACTTTTAAAAGAATATAAAGATTGTTTTGCTTGGGATTACAACGAAATGCCTGGTTTAGATCGAAAAGTGGTAGAACTAAAGTTGCCAATTCGACTAGATAAAAAACCTGTGAAGCAAATTCCTAGGAGGTTCGCGCCACAAATCTTGCCAAAGATTAAAGAAGAGATCGAAAGACTCTTGAAATGCGGTTTCATCAGACCAGCCAGGTATGTAGATTGCCTAGCAAATGTAGTGCATGTTAAAAAGAAAAATGGGACAATAAGAGTCTGCATTGACTTTAGAGATTTAAATCTCGCTACCCCCAAAGATGAATATCCCTTGCCTGTAGCAGAAATGCTAGTAGATTCAGCAGCAGGATTTGAATATCTAAGTATGCTTGATGGTTATTCAGGCTACAACCAAATTTTTATTGCTGAAGAGGATATTTCTAAAACAGCGTTTCGATGCCCAGGGGCATTAGGCTGTTATGAGTGGATAGTAATGCCATTCGGCCTGAAAAATGCTGGCGATACATATCAAAGAGCGATGAATTCGATGTTTCATGACTTCATAGAAGAATTTATGCAAGTCTACATCGATGATATTGTAGTTAAATCCTCGTCAGAGGATGGACATTTGGAACACCTGCGCCAATCATTCGAAAGGATGCGGCAATATGGATTAAAAATGAATCCATTAAAATGTGCATTTGGTGTTTGTGCAGGTGATTTTTTAGGTTTTGTTGTTCACAAAAAGGGGATTGAGATCAATCAAAACAAAACCAAAGCAATAATGGAGACTAAAGCCCCTTCGACCAAGAAAGAGTTGCAATCTTTATTGGGAAAAATCAACTTTCTTCGAAGGTTCATATCGAACCTAAGTGGCAGAACACAAGCATTCACATCATTGCTTCGTTTGAAGAAAGAGCATGAGTTCAAGTGGGAACTAGAGCACCAGAAGGCTTTCGATGAGATCAAATCCTATTTGATGAACCCTCCTACTCTATTTCCTCTTTTAAAAGATAAAAAGATGAAATTGTATATAGCAACTTCTGAAAATACTATGGGTAGCATGTTATCACAAGAGGATGAAAATGGCGTAGAAAGAGCCATTTATTATCTTAGTAGGGTTTTGAATGATGCTGAAACAAGATATCATCCAAGTGAAAAATTATGTCTTTGTTTGTATTTTTCATGTACAAAGCTTAAGCATTATATAAAGCCTTTTGATGTTTGTGTTTATTCTCATTTTGATATAATTAAACATATGTTGTCAAAACCTATTCTGCATAGCAGAGTGGGAAAATGGGCTTTAGCACTTATAGAGTATTCATTGACTTATCAATCTTTGAAATCCGTTAAAGGCCAAATTGTGGCTGATTTTATAGCTGATCATTCAGTGGAAAATCCGATGCCTAGGGGCATCGAGAACCTGTGTTGGAGGTTGTATTTCGATGGATCTAGTAATAAAAATGGCATCGGAATTGGGATGGTGATTATTTCACCAAACAATACTATAACTAAGTATCAATTTCGAATAAATCAATTTTGTTCCAATAATGAGGCTAAATATGAAGCCTTAATTACCAGTTTAGAGATTTTACTCGAACTGGGGGCAAAAAATATCGAAATAAATGGGGATTCAGAACTAGTATTGAGACAATTGATCAAAGAATACAAATGTGTCAAAGAAGGTTTAATTCTATACCTCACCATAGCGAATGCGTTGCTCAAACGCTTTGTTCATGTTAAAATAAAACACATTCCCCGAGTGGAGAATCAAGAGGCAAATGACCTTGCTCAAACAGCTTCTGGATATAAGGTTTCGCATGATCAAGAACAGGAACCCATCGAAATTAGGAATAAGCGCAGTTCGATAGAATCTCTTCCTAATAAATTGTCAATACCAAAACTTGGGGGCATAGAAGCATCTCATAAACAAATAAAAGGAATGAATTTGATCGAAATTTTGGTTGTTAACAATTTATCTGATGATGATTGGCGAAAACCCATTGTTAATTATTTGGAAAATCCCGATGGTACAACTTGTCGAAAAATAAAGTACAAAGCCTTGAGTTATGTGATTGTGGGAAATGATTTATTTAAAAAGACTCCAGAAGGAGTTTTGCTTAAATGTCTTGGAGAAACTGAGGCACATTTAGCCATTTCCAATACTCATAGTGGAACATGTGGTACGCATCAAGCAGGCCATAAAATGAAATGGCTCTTATTTCGACAAGGTTTATATGGGCCAACTATGCTAAAAGATTGCATAGAATTTGCCAAAGGTTGCCAAGGATGCCAAGAGCACGCTGGAATCCAACGTGTGCCAGCGAGTGAACTACATTCGATAGTCAAAACTTGGCCATTTAGAGGTTGGGCTTTAGATGTAATTGGAGAAATAAAACCTAAATCATCGAAAGGCCATAAATATATTTTAGTTGGGATAGATTATTTTACCAAATGGATAGAGGCAGTCCCACTAAAGGAAGTTACACAGGATAAAGTGATAAGTTTTGTTCAAAAACATATCATATACAGATTTGGCATTCCTGAAACTATCACCACAGACCAAGGATCTGTGTTTACTGGTCAAAAGATGGTGAAATTTGCTAAAACAACAGGTTTCAAATTATTAACCTCGACACCATATTATGCCCAGGAAAATGGTCAAGTCGAAGCAGCAAATAAAAATATTATTTCTATAGTCAAAAGGAAAGCCAAAGGTAAACCCCAGAATTGGCATGAATTTCTTGGTGAAGCTTTGTGGGCATGTCGAACTTCTCCCAAAGAATCGACTAACACTACACCCTATAGGCTTACATTTGGCCATGACGCTGTCTTGCCAGTCGAAATCTTGCTTCAATCAACTAGAATCCAAAGGCAATTTGAAATTCCGACGAATCATTATTGGGATATGATTTTGGATGAGTTGGTAGACTTAGATGAAGAAAGATTAATGGCATTAGAGGTTCTCACAAAGCAGAAGGAAAGAATAGCTAAGGCTTATAATAAAAAAGTTAAATCGAAACTTTTTTCCCAAGGAGACTTGGTATGGAAAGTTATTCTACCAATGGACAAGAAAAGTCGAGTGCTGGAGGAGTTACTTTTTACGAAAGTTTTCAAGAAGTTGGATCATTAAGTTTTCAAGAAGTTTTCAAGAAGTTTTCAAGAAAAGTTTTCAAGAGAAGTTTTAATATTTGTAATAAAGGAAGAAGTTGGAGGAGTTACTTTTTACGGTTTCTCAACCGGTTCAGATGCACACACGTGGATCATTAACCGTAGATTGTCTTGGAAAAAGAGGGAAGTTGAAAAGTTTATTTATTTACTTTTTATTTTATTTTTTCTCTAAATGTCATTATTGACAAGATGTTTTACGGTTTGCTAGACTAGTTTAACTTGTTTGGTTAAACAAAAGAAACTTTTTAGTTTCTCATCATTACTTGTTCTTGAAACTTGTTCCTAAATGGTATTTTTAGAATATTTTAAAGTAAATAAATTTGGCAAGTAAGATTTTTTAGAAATAAAAAGTACTAATGCCATTTAAATGGTAGGAATACCATCACATAGTACCAAACAAAGATAAAAAGGAACAAATTGTTTCAAAATAAAATTATTATAGAAATTGTTATACTAAAGGACAAATTCGGACAAGAGCTTGTCGAGTTGGCTTTTAAAATTCAAAATCTTTCCATCGAGAGCATTACAATTTTCAGTGAGTGCTTGTATTTGCTGTTGAGATTGTTGTGATTCCCTAGCCTTTTGAAGAGCAGCTTGAGCCTCTTGTTTCATGAGTTTTTCTTTGTCTAAGAGGTTGGTCTTTTGAGTTTCTAGTGCTTGGATTTCTGCCTTGTATTTTGCAATGGTAGCATCAATCTCTTTCACGTTTTGTTGAACAACTGGAGTTTCTTGTCGAAAGGCTTCAAATTTAACATTAAATGCGGAAACGTCCGCCACAAGCTGATCACAGTGTTGCGTGTGCTCTTCAATTTGAGCCTGATCAGTCTTCTTTTCTTCAAAACTTTGATTGATGTTATCAAGAAGAGGCCCTAGCGAATGAGAAAGTTGCTGGAATTTAGAACCAGAAGGAAGCTCACAAAGTTTGTGTAGCAATTCTTTTACTTCACCAATGATGCCCTCATCTTGCTCGATAGCTTCCAATAAATTAACTTTCAAGACTTTGTCCCGGAATTCCGCTAAGAGATTTTCTTTCGATGTCTCTGACGGAGAATTAGTAGAAACGTTCGAAGATTTACCACTACTCTTCGAGAAGAGTGCATTGTTCTTCATCAAGAAAGAAAATGCATTAAGAGGGTCCTCTTGTTCAAGACGGTCGAATTCTTCTGGACTTATAGCAGCATCAGTCAAGTCTAAATTGACCATTGGTGTGACCTTTTCCGATAAAGGGTCAGTGCGATCAAAGGCGTTCTTTTCAAGAATTGGCATTTCCTCCTCAGCCAGTTTGCTAAGGTTTAAACCTTCATCATTTGCTTTCAATGGCGGATTAGGAGAAATATTAGCATCACCAGGAGAGCTAGTCTCTTCCCCTTCTTCTTCCTCAACAATTGGAGTTGGGATATCTTTATCAGTCGAGAGAAGCTGACCCTGTTGAGAAGTACCAACAATGCCATGTTCGATATCCTGAAAACGAAATGAATGTCGCAAGGGGTTATCAAAATAACATAAAATAGAATATGTCAAAAAAGGCATCAGATTGATAACTTACCTTCGAAACATTGTCACCTACACAAGATTGAGCACTGTTAGGATTTGAATGTTTGTGTCTGTGCTTCCTCCTTTTTGGACTCGACTTGACTGGAGATCCCTCAGTGTGTGTAGTCTCAATGGTGTTCTCTTGGACTTTATGTTTCCTTTTCCTTCGGCCTTCCTTAGTTTTTGGCATTTCTGAAGTTGTAGTGACTTCGACGGCCACAGAAGTAGAATTAGGCTGGAAAAACATAGATATAAGATTATCACACAAAGAAATATTTGAAAATAGATCAATGAGACTTACATGATCTTCAGGAGCAAGTTCTTCAACATCCATGGGAGATGGTTCAGGAGAAGGGGTAACTTATTTCTTCTCTGATTTCGATGATTTTTTCTTCGATGCCTTCCCTGACTTGGATTTTGATGGTTTTGGAACATCATCACCATCACTTCCATCTTTGGAGTCCAAGGAAACAGCTGCAAAAGGAGGATACAAGATAAGTGACAAATAGCTTTTCTTTTTAAAATTTACATGTTTTGCCTTGAAATTGATTGGTAACTTCATTACCTATTCCTATCGGAGAAGTGATTCGAATATGAGCAAGGTCTAAGCCAAGATGACCTCTAAAAGTGTAAAGGTTCAATTTCGATGCAGTCGTTTTATCCTCCTCTTTCTTTATTAATAATTGTTTCATTCCCAGTAAGGAAATACAATGTAGCCATTTTGGATATGGTGGCCTGAAAGCTAATGCCAGTTTACTGGTTGGCAATGGTGGGAATTTTGTTTTAAAGTGCAGTGCAAAAAGGTATTTGCTGGGAGTAAAAGGTGGAAACTTCATCGAAGGAAGTTTATTATAAATTTTATCTCTTAGAGTTTGGGCGGCATAATTGATTGTTCTTTTTAAATGCAAAGGATCATATACAGTTTGAAAGTATTTTTGAAAAGCCTGAATTTCTCGAATATGCGTACCTTTGGTCTTCTTAGTCTTGCACTGCACTGTGTTAAAAGCAAGGATTAGTTGAGGAAGTATTTGATCAAGATTCACTCAATTGGTCTGGCGTTTATAATAATCCCGCCACCATTGAAAGAATGCTTCAGTGCATGATGTAGATAAAGCAAATGGAGTAGGTTTGAAAACAAGTGTTTGTTTTTCAGCTTTACGTAGAGTTGATCTCCAAAAGTGTTCTATCACTGGCTGCTTCAGGTCATCTATACTGTGGTACAAAGAGGTGGGCTTAGGCTGAACTAACCCAAATTTCCTAGCAACATGGTTTGGTTGGTAACCATATAACCCATAAGGACTACCAGTGGTGAGCCTGCTAGACAAGAGTGTGGGAGTCAAATAAGCTTCCCAAATAGCATTGATTTCTGCCTCATCTTCGACAGAGGTTGCTGGAAATTCTTTTGTAAACTAAGTTGGTCCTCGAGTTCTGACCGTAAATGGAGCCATAGCAGGAATAAAGGTGTCACATTCTAAGAGGATATTAAAAGCAATGGAAAATAGGTCTTGAGAAGTCCTATTGCTATATTGTAGCATGGCCAAACCAATACCTTCGATGGGGCTATCTTCATAAGCTTTCTTGAGGCGATTAGGAAGCGTGATAGCCAGCTTTGTCCTAAAAGTGGCCAAAAGCCACAATTGAAATAACCAAATAGGACCAGGAATGATCAAACTACCTTGAGATGGAAAGTCTTTAATGTTGGTCACTGCTTGGTTTAGGTTTTCGTACAAGGAACCTAAGATAAGTTTGCTTAGGCAAATATCTTTGCCTTCATGCAACTGTATGGCCAAAGTTGTTAATTTTTTAGGGATCTGGATTGACCTCGAGCAAAAAATGAATTTGGATAACCAACAAGATGAAAAGGCTATGTCTTCTGAATCAGAAACTTCAGCAGTTGAAGTATCATGATGGTCTATAATGAAAAGACCATAAGCAGGCCTAGTAAAGTCAAATGAGAATTCTGATTGGTGTTTTTCTGGATCGAAAGTTTGGCCAGTGGGTTTAAGACCAGTAATGCCTGCGACATCTAGCAAAGTAGGTGTAAGCATACCACATTTTAAATGCAGGCTATTTGTCGAAGGATTCCAAAAATGCAAGGCAGCGATGATCAGTTCATTATGGTAGTTAGGTCCTTGCCTTGACAGTTGAATAAGGTCAAAGATTCCTATATCTTTCCAAAATTGACCTTTTTTCTTTTCTAGTTTGTTTAACCAGCTAATGTAAGGGTCATTTTCACCAATTCTTGGTTCGGTTCTGAACTTAGACTTCAGAAAACTTAAGTCGTATGGACCCTTAGTGAATACTAATGGAGGTTGTTCTTCTGAACAAGGAAAAACGGTGCTAATACCCTTTGGGGTTTCTTTTTCTATAGGAAGCGGCCCTAATAATGCATGTTGAGATTTAGGGCAGGAGATAATTACCTGGGATTTCCAGATTTTATCCTCAGCTTCCTTGATATCAGGTTCCTCTATGAACACAGGAGCTCCAATAGAAAAGTCCTTGGAGAAATTTATGGGATCAACGCGTTTTGTAGTTCCAGAAGAAGAACCTTGTGCTTTCGTCATAATACAACTGTTCAATGATTGGGAATGACGAATGGAATGGGGTGGTTTTTTCTGGAAAAGATGAAGTTTTGAAAAAGGGTTTTTCCGGTTGTTGCTTTGAAGAAGAAGAATGAATAGTAAAAAGGGAAAATTTGGAAAGTGAAAAGGTAAAGGTGAAG
Source organism: Medicago sativa (assembly GCF_051527215.1). Classification (NCBI taxonomy): domain Eukaryota; kingdom Viridiplantae; phylum Streptophyta; class Magnoliopsida; order Fabales; family Fabaceae; genus Medicago; species Medicago sativa. The sequence continues at coordinate 28,265,085 of NC_140755.1, read as the reverse complement.
CCATTATGTTTTATAGCCCTTTGATCAAGACATGTGTCAACATCTTGTGTTTGAAAGTTTTTTACAAAAATGGTAGTTCCCAATGGAACGTGGCCCACTAAGTACAGTGGGGACACCAAAATTTTCTTTTTTGAATTGTTTCTTTACCAAGATGACGTCATTTAAGTTTCAAGGATCGATTAAGCTGAAGTATAAGCATCGGGGTCAGAAACATCCTTATCTCCCTATCAATGAGATGAGTCGACAATGACGTTTCTGGGGGGCAATTTGTTAGCCTATATTTTTAAGGCTATCATTTAATGTGGTGTTAAATGCAGTCAAAGGAGAGTTGACCTTATCATCGAAGAAATGAAGGATTGTTTTTAGGGTTTTATCGAAGTTGGGCTCGCTGGGAGCACGTGCTTCAGTTCTACGGATGAAAAAACCATCGAAGGACAATTATTTAAGATAAGGGCAAGCAACAGACATCTCCAAACAGCGCGTTCGAAATTCAAATTAGGCGGTTAAGACTTGTTAGTTTTTATATGGTTATAGGTTTGAATTCGAATGTAGGTAGTTATTTCTATTTGTATAAATAGTAGTTTCTCATAGGAAAAAAGGGTCGCAATTCAATCATACAAAACTTACACTCAAACTATCCGTATGGAAGCGAGAAATGAGTCACAAGTTGCAATGTATGAATCTGTGTACCAATTTACTTTCGATCAATGCAATTTAAGTTCTTTTTCTTAAATGTCTTTGCATTTTACTTGTTCGCTTTGAACAATTTCTTTGTTTTTATTTAACAAGTTTCGATTGAAGTCAACTGGGTTGATTTCGATTGCTTTTATTTTCTCTGTTTTATTTAAACTTCAAGAACATTACGATTTCCCAGAAATAACAAAAGCACAAATATGCTCCTAAGATTTACTGGTTGATCTTGCAAGTAACCCTGTTTAAACCAGCGATTGTTTACCAAAAATCAGCGTAAACAGTAGCTTAGGCTGAAACAGATGAAAAAGGCTGGATTCTGTTATTTACCATTATGATGGCACATATACCTAATTCACCTTTGTGGCTTTGTGTATCTCTTTTAATGGTATATGTGATTTGTGAAAATATTCAATATAAATTAGAATATGATACACCAGGTTGTATAAACCAGAATTCGATATAAATCAAAGGTTTACTGAACCAGTATTGAAATTAAACCAGTTACCATCTTTGTTGCTAAGCCAATATTTTTTAGAAATTGTAAATTTTTTCACAAACTTGAAATGGAAATAAATCAGATTTGGATAACTAGAATTATAAACCAGTACAATTAAATTAAAATAAAATTGTAAACTAGTAATTACATAATAAACCAACCACAATAATTCAGCAACATTAAGTAGACTTCTATGAAGCACAAATACTGTCGAATATTGCACAGAAAGCATAGGAAATAGAAATGGCACTTTGATTAAATCGAAAGCCAACTGATAGGCCAAAATACATCAATGTCGAAATATAGATAAAACCGTTAAGATTAATTCGACACCCTAGTTACAAAAAGCTATTTCTTGGCCTTAAATACAAAAATCTAAAATCTTGCGTCCTCTAAGAAACAAAAATGAACGAGGAACCAAGTGATTTCGACATCAAGACGACAGAAAAGGCAGAGGTCCGTCATCGAATATTCATCATCTGTCCCCGGGAGTGGCCAAAAGATGTTGGGTCTCCTCCCATGACCTTTACAGGTCCCGTTTGAGGTGCAAGTAAACCTATACTCCAAATCTAGGAGTAAAGGCCTCGACCAGTAATACCCCGAGAAGGAAGGAGGACCCTCGGTATTCATGATGGCCCTTCCGCATTCAGCAAGTTGTTTTTCGATTGAAAAGGTCCCTGAACACAGGAAGGACCTCATCCATCGAGAAACCATCTTTGGCCAACACTTTCAACATGAGCTCGAAGTACTTAGCCCCATCAGACCCATGAGTTGCCGCCTCCCTGAGGATAAGCTTTATCTCTTCCAAGTCGGGGCGGTCTCCTTGAAGCATTTGGGCTGCCAACACCACACTGTATGCTTCATGCCCACTGCGAGAAAGTTGCCGCATGAACTTGCGTTTTCCCGCGCAGGGCAAGTAGTCAGAAATGTACCGTAAGCAGTCTCTCGGTAGAGCCCTAAGCACTGCTTTCTCGCGGGAAAGCTTCTGATGGTAGGTGGAAGTAACTCCAAATCTGAGGAGATCCTGAGTTCCAAAAGCTGCTACTTTCTTGACAATGATAAGCAAGACGTCTTCTGGAAGACGTTCCATTGTTGCAGATCATAAACCTCCTGCAACACCCTAGAAATATAAAGATAAAAAGAAATAAGAACAAAAAGAGAAGGGAAATAACAAGAAAATAAAAAGATTAAATATATTGAAATACATATCAAATTAACAAACGTAGGTAGAAATTTTCTATTTTTTCTTCAAAAATATTTTATGTTGCCATAAAAAATGTGCCAAATAATTCAGCCATAATAAAAATAAAAAAAAATATTGCACAAAATTGTGCATATTATTCAGCAGCCAATTAAATTCATTACAATTCTTAATACTAAAGCATATCACAAAAATTCTCAAACTAAATTGGGCACTGATATCCCATGTTCAAAGTAAATATGAATTTCATGCTTGTTGCAACTGGCAATGAGACACTTATCTATGTGAATATTCTCCCAAACACAGAACTCACCTTTGAAATACTCCAATACATACCATTATGGTCTCTTAGGAAATGACCACCATGGTACAAAATCAGAGTAGTAGTTATCACACCCATTCTAAATCAAAATAAAATTAATGCCCGTTTGCAATAAAGAATGTCTTGCATGAATCTACTTTAGATGTGGTATTAAAGCTGCAAAGAAATTGATATGTGAAGTTCTAAGTTCGAATATGGAATTCTTTGGTTCTCAGTACTTAAGGCGCATGAATCTAATCTTAAAACTAATTAACAAAGAAAGGATTTTTTATTTTATTTTTTGGTTTTAAAGGGCTTAAAGAATGGATTGTAAACTAGTAACATTACACTTATACAAAAAATAAATAAATAAACAAGATTTAAGTTCGAATCTTGGATTCTCTCGTTCTCACTACATAAGGCACATGAATCTAATCATTAAACTACTTAAAAAATAGATTGTAAGCTAGTACGTACCATTACACTTTACACAAAAAATGTAAATAAATTAACAGGAACAAAAGGTTCTATAGTATATTACACTTTCTGAACGATCAATGAAAGAAGTCTAACAAAATTACATTCTATTAAAACGAAAAAGAGCATTGTTTCAAATATTCTACGAAGGCAATAGCAAAACAAATAAAAGGATATAACAGTTATTATAAACTCAGTACATGAAAAGCAATTAGATAAAAAAATCAAATAAATTTTTGTAGAAAAGTGCGTATCAATTTTGTGAGCTTTTTATGTCTCCTTTTTTCTCAGTTTCTCCTCGTCGTCCTTCAATTGTTCTGAAACCTATCATTTATAATGACAACTTGGGTATAATTTGTAGAAAATAATCACTCAGATCATTACTTATTAGGACAAATAAAAAATATATGATATTTTTTTTAAAATATACACTAAGAAAAGGTATAAATTTGTAGAAAGTAATCACTCAAATCATTGCTTATAAGGATAAATAAAAAAAGATATGATATTTTTTAAAACTATACCCTATTAAATGTATGAATTTGTAGAAAATAATCACTCACATCATTGCTTAAAAGGATAAATTAAAAATATATGATATTTTTTAAAATTATTCCATTAAAAGGTACAAATTTGTAGAAAATAATCACTCACGTCATTACTTATTAGGATAAATAGAAAAGATATGATATTTTTTAAAATATACGCTAATAATTTTAAATATTTTCTTAACCAAGATATATATACCACGTTTATTTTTTGTTACCAAATATTAATGATTTTAAGAACAAATATGAATACATACCAAATAATGAACAACACATGGGATGGATCTTTGAACTTTTAAATATTGGAAAAAGATTAGTAAACACTCAAAACATCTTCTTTTTTTTTTTTTTTGTGATGTAGTATAGTGATAAGAAATTCATCCTTAAGGTGAATAAATGAGAAATTTGAAAATTGAACTATGTTTATTGCATATATAATGCAATATGTCTTCGCACAACGCTATGTTCACAGGGACCTCAAAACAACCATAAATATCTTGAGAGAGATGGAGGAAGAAAAAGGGAAAACAACCGTTTTGGTTGTTCGATGTGCAAGTTGTTGTCATAATCCCTGACTCAGAAAAAAAATACAAAACATTCATGACTCTAATTTCCGTTAGTCACTTTAGTCACGTTAAATTTGGTTGTTAAGTGTACAAAAATTGTTGAATTGACTTTTTTTTTTGTTGCTGATTATCTAGTATAGCTTTTGGCTTTGAATCCCCTCAAGTATAAGAGCTGCACCATGTTTGCACCACAACGTCTAAATTTAACTACAGCAACCCACGCTTTTTCATGTGCTCACCATGTTTTCATTGAAATCTTAAGCACTTTGCGACTAAACTAAAGGAACACATGTGATATATATCGGTTCACAATTATATATATTTAACATTTAAAATGTATAAAATATTTTCAAATTACAATATAGAAATATTATAAAAAAAGGTATTTTTTAATTTATAAAAATATTTTAGTATAGTCCTCATAGACATAGCCCAGTTGGCGAAGACACTGCGTTATGCGAGTGTCAGGGTTCGAACACCTGATTTTCAACTTATTCACTCCATAAGAGGTCAATTGACCAATATATATTAAAATGTTATGACTCTAATATTCATATTCATATCATTATATAAAGACAACTTTAAAGTTGATCATGAGTTAACTATTTTTGATCGGGCCATTTCTCTGGACAAAACTACCTTTGGAATCTGATTCTTTTTTAAATTCAAATTGAAATTCATACCTAAACTATACAAAATTTTAAAACTAAATATGTTTACTTAAATGTTTTTTTTGTTTACATAATATTGTTATTCTTTTTAGTTTGATCAAGCTTCGTTTTTATTATTTGCAAAGTCACCCAAACATACATATGTTCGTTTTGATTGACTCATGATCTGTCTAGTGAAGATTAGAGAGTTGCAGTGGTGAATTTTCGGGAACTGCAATTGCTATGGTAGTGGTTCACGGTGCTTCGGGGTGGAGGAGAGCAAGCTTTGTCACCATAGAAGAATGGTGCTTGCAGGCATGTTAGCTCTCCAACGCTCAAACTAGTGTATAAAAAATGTAGTTTATGTACGCGAAAGTTGTTTTAATGAAAGTGTATCTGAGCGTGACGTTGAGTCAAGCTTATATTAAGGAGGAGAACGTTAACCGTCTCTGGGTTTCCTGTCGTGAATCCTAGAGGCCGTTAGAGATGTTCTGAACGGGGAGGATAGATATGAATGCGCTCATGTGTGGTGACGCGTACGAAGCTTTACATTCACCTTCACGGTGCTTCCTCGAGAAGGATGTGAATTTGTCTTTATTGGGCTTCTATGTATTGGGCTTTATAAGCATGTGATTATGAGGACGCCTTGGATTTGAGTCGTGCACAATCAGTGCCTTCGTGATGTTATATCATTGTGTTGCGCATATTGGATGTGTGCAGCGACTCTAGGCGACAACTGTAGGGTGAGTGTGGGTGGTTGGCATTTATTGCGATGTGATTCGAAAGGATTTGATGAGATGTCCATTTAGTTTTTTACCCCCCACCTGTCATCTGCGTGTCTGGTAGGCGCCTTGATGTTGAGGATCACTCATGCCCAGTCACTAGTACAGAAAACACTTTTTAAATGGGGTGAAAATGACTTTTTAAATCGGTTCATGATCCGACTTATAGGTGGCCGATTTAAAAAATTGTCTTTGATTTTAAGTCTCCACCCTTTACCTGATTTAAAATCTGTTTATTTAAATCGGTTCACCCTATTTAAAATCCTTTAATTTAAATCGGTTGAACCCATTTAAAAAAGGTTAACAAGAGTCAAAAATCTGATAGTTTAAATCAGTTCACCCCATTTAAAATCTCTCTATTTTTTTTAAACACAATTATGGTACTGAATTTAATATAATAATAAAAAAAATTCATAAACATAGCCACTAATATGAAATATCATATAATCAAATTTCATATAAAGCATGCCATTGTAACAATATCAAACAAATCCAAAGTTACAATATCATAAAACTAAACAAAAGCTAAACATTGTTTCAAAGCATAGCATAGTTATTGGCATAGAGGTTCTAGTAAAAGAAAGACCTAAATTATCCCTGTACAAGATTTGGGGGAAGAAAGGAAGGAGGTGAAGACCACCAATGAGAAGAGTGCATGGCAAGACCTTGGCCATTCTTAGCCAAATACATTCAATATAAAGATACTAAAACATGCTATCCAATTTGAAGCCTTGACATACTCGACATAAAATTAAATGTTTCATTCTCCTTAATCATTGTTTCTGGAAAGTGTATTGGATCGTATTTTTTTGTACTTTCTCCAATCTCATAGTAAAAATTCAATGCGTTGTTCACCAGTGTTTCATCAACAAGCTCTCCTGCATGTTTCCGATTAATCTAGATACCAATAAATGGAGATAAAAAATTAATATCAAGGAAATATTAAATGAAATGAATGAATATTATGGATTGGAGAAGACGACAACATTTTGAAGACGACTAAATGACTAGCTTCTTTTGTTTTTAGTCAAGTAGTCCAATGGCCAAAATTTTATCCCATAAGATGAATAAATGGAGAATCTTGGATTCAAACCTCAGCCCCTGTATATTGCAGTATCCCTACCAACTTTGATATACTCACGAGAAAAACTAGCTTTACTACTATTCAACTACATAAATATCATAGAAGCATAAAGCATCATTAAAGAAATCCAGGCTTGGTGAAAACATTTCTTATCAATGAATTAAAAGTGTAATAGCACTTGTATTAACTATCTCTTGGTTTGTCAAGTCAATCCAAACAAACCCATCAATAATTCTAATGAACATATAAACAAACCCAAACCCGATTTCTAGCAAATCATTCCACAGATTTTGTTGATGACCATCACCTTCATCACCAGACATAGTTTCTCTACTCCCCGACGAAATTGCCGCAAAACACCCATTTGAAAACCCAATTCGAAAAATTCAAACCCCCAACAAGCAGATCTCAATCCAAACCCTAACAAAAGAAAAACCAAAATAAAAATAAAAACTATAAAAGACCGTAATCAATCTAAACAACAATAATAGTAACGATTAAACCACAAACCCATATAAAATACCAATCTTCTTAAAAATAATATGGAAAATAAAACATGAAAAGGAATCAGAGTAAAGAGATTCGTATTTGAGCGAATAAAACCTCAATCGGGAAATTAAAGGAAGCATCGAGGGGAATCATCTGGGTCTGATTGATTTGATGAATCTGAACGGAGGGATAGAAACTCATCGCAAGCTGAGGGATGGGTCTCGAAATAACGGATCTGATGATTCTGGGTGAAGACATGCGGTGGTCGCAAGAGAGAGCAAGAGGCGAAAATTGTTAGGGTTTCAGAGGAAGAGAGAGATGAACTTGAGAGAGAAGGCTACAAAGTTGAGTTAATCAGATTCAGAGATGGACTTGAGAAAAGGCCTACATGTTTCTTTCTAGTTTTATTTTAATTTAATTAAAATACTTTATTAATCTGGTTACCCCATTTAAATTCTTTCTAAACAAAAACCTTGCCACTTTTCTTCTTTTTAAATCAAGTGGATAGCAACCCATTTAAAATGTATGAGTTAATAAGTGATTTTTGTACTAGTGAGTACTCAAGTGTTTTTGAATTTTGAGGGCGCTCCCAACCGCAGGATCACCATGATTTAAATTTCCCAAAGCCTATAAATGGGGAAATATTCCTCCCATTTACTCTTTTAGAATATTTTTCTTTTTCCCGTTACGCTCTGAAAAACTTTCCTCTTATTTTCTCAGTTCTTGAGATTTATTTCCGTATTTCCTGATACCTTTTTCATATTTCTCTGAAGTTTCAAGGATTTTCGCAGAAACTTGCTGCTTACTTATAGCAATTCAACTTTCCTCTCTGTTTTGTTTGATTTGCTTTCTCATTTTAAGGAGAAATGGAGAGAAAAGCTATGCTTCAAAACCCAAAAAGCTTGAACGATTGTTGCTCCGGTTCCTTATTTGAATGTGCGAGTGAGATGGTGAGAAACGTTGGACTGGGAGAGGGAAAAAAAATTTGTTTCATTGACCCCAATGTGAGCCCTTTTCTGGAGTTGGAGAACCTTTCCTCTCTCCACACTCGCTAAGATAAATGTTGTGTGGATATTGACCACTCATTTGCTGAGATCAAGATAGTAGACTGTAGACCTTTTAGAAGCCCTTAGGTATTCTCACTTTCTTTCTGTGGATAAAGGTGACGACATGGTTAAGTCGAAGCCAATGACTCTAGAGACTCCACAGCAGGATGCTGGGGATTATAGCTGGGTGAGTCTAGATGTCCAAGGTGTGCGCTCCTCTTATGTTAACGTAGAGGGTCTACATGCCACCGGTTGTGTAGTTTCCTCCCAAGACCGTTATAGTCTTCATTTTTTTCCCATCTCAAACTGTGCTCGAACGTACACTTCTATGATACCTAACATCTATTTGCTTGTAATATATATCACATCCAAAAATGTAATCCCCCCCCCCTCGCATAGTTGTAGTGTTTAATTGTTAGATTTCATTATTGATTAATTAATTTCTTACCCTTAGATTATATTTTTCGTAGACTGAATCAACCTTCTTATTTTGTATGTTTAGTGGTATTTAAAAGGTGATTTTTAAATTCTATTTAATTTTTCAATTCACTTTCTCATCCGATCATTTTATCACAAATTCAATTTTAACTAAAACCAAGGTAACAATTAATTTAATTAAAATCAGTTTTCTCCACTATCAAACATGTGAATTCAATTAGCATCTTCTACAAAACCTGGGGTAAGATAGAAAACAGTGGTGACCATATATTAGAAAATTACTCAGAAAAATATTTACTAAAACAACATTTTTAGGTTGAATTTTGATCAAAGTATCAATTATCTATGTTCCTATATATGTTGTGGATAATCAGCTTGTTTCCCTTGTCAAGATAAATAAATCGGTTTACCAATTACAATTGAAGTGTTTAAGGATTTCATTAGTTATATTACATTAAAATATTTTTAAGAAAAAACATATCAATAAAATATAGGGTTAAATATGTTTTCGGTCCCTATAAATATACAAACTTTTCGTTTTAGTCCCTCTAAATTTTTCCTTCAACTTTTAATCCTTATAAAATTTTCAATTACTATTTTTGGTCCTTATTTTAAATTTAATTTTAGTATTTTTTTTAATTAAATTGTACAGAAATGTGTAGAATATTGGAAAAATATTTCCCAAAAAGAATTCGATTTTTTTAACCAAACATAAATTAAATATGAATTTTTAACCGTCAAAAATATAAAAATTTATATTAAACTCATGTTTTGCTAAAAAATTCTAAATTTTTATGAGAGAGATTCTTATAATATTATAAATTTTTCTGCAAAATTTTATTCAAAAGTAGGAATTCTACATATGATTTTACTTTAAAGAAGGGACTAAAAATGAAGATGGAAAATTTTTAAGTTACTAATAGTTAAAGGAAAATTTTAGAAGGACTAAAACAAAAAGTTGACATATTTATAAAAAACATATATAACACTAAAATATACAAAAAAAAAAAAACATATTTAACACTAAAATATACAAGCTCAGTAGCTTAGGCTGACATGAAAAAAGGTGGATTCTGTTATTTACCATTATGATGACACATATACCTAATTCACCTTTGTGTATCTCTTTTAATTAATGGTATATGTGATTTGTGAAAATATTTAATATAAATTAGAATATGATATACCATGTTTTAAAATCAGAATTCATAAAAATTAGAATGTGATATACCAGGTTTTATAAAACAGAATTCAATATAAAACCCGTTCTCAGGGATGATCAAATTCAGGTGACCAATGAACTATCTTGGAAGGTTCGCGGTTTCGGCACTTCTGACACCAAAATCGTTTTTTGGCGGAGCCAATGGTATCACTTGCACAGGTTTCATCTTTGGGGAACCTGTGCGGACTTGTCATTCGATACAAGGCAAGGTTTGGTTATCGGTGTTGCCTCAGACTCTTCAGACTGACTTCTTGGACCGGAGAGGGTTCCCTCGTCCTAGGTTCCCGTAGACAGATGTTTCTTTTTATGTCTGCTGTTTTCTTTCTGTCTTTTGTTCCTTTTCTGTTTCTGCTTTGTTCCCCCCCCCCCCCCCCCCCTCATGTACTTTTTCCCCTTTTTGGCCTAGTCTCCCCCCCATGTACTTTTTCCCCTTTTTTTAATAAAATTTTATCTGAGATTGGCGGCATAGGATGGGGATTCTACGGGGTGCCAACCTAGTTGGGATGTCGTTGCTTCCCCTGATGCCTGTCCAATCTCCTGGCTTAGCAAAAAAAGAAAAAAAGAAAAAAAAAAAAGGTTTCCTGAACCAGTATTGAAATTAAACCAGCAGTTACCATCTTTGTTGCTAAACCAGTATTTTTAGAAATAGTAAATTTGTTCATAAACCAGAATTGGAACTAAACAATTGGAAATAAATCAGAATTGGATAACTAGAATTATAAACCAGTACAATTAAATTAAAATAAAATCGTGAACTAGTAATTACATAATAAACCAACCACAATAATTCAGCATCATTAACCAGACTGCTATGAAGCAAAAATATTGACACAGACATCAGATATGATACACACACAGACACGCCGACACTGATAATAATATATAAAAAATTTAAAATTTAGTGTAATTATATGTGTCGGTGTCGCGTCGGTATCTGCACCAATACGTGTCAGACATTAAGACACATCTAATCCAAAGAGTGTCCATGCTTCATAGACAGACCACCATATTATCAGGGAGATGGAGGTGCAACAATTTTTGGTACTGATATTTGGTGTGTAAAATAAACGTGAACTTCATGATTGTGGTGAATTGCACTGATACACATATCTTTGATGCCTTCATCATTCAACAACTCGATAAACTTCCCCTTGTCAAGATCAAACCACCATATGCTTTCAATGCTGTGATATCTTATGCATCTTTTGACCAAATATTCAAGTATAAGCTTGGTAAGAAAATTTGTTTGAAAATTCTCCCAAACACATAAATCACCTCCTAAATACTCCATCATACCATTATCATATCTTTTCAAATGACCACCATGGTGCAAAATCAGAGTAATTTTTGAATCCATTGTTCTAAAACACAACATAAACACTCATTAACAATAAAGAAAAAAATCTAATATTCAAATTGTCTTGGACACTAAATAAACGAGAGAAAAAAAAAGAAAAAAAAAACTAAACGATCACACATTCAGAAAATATAAAAAAAATAAAAAAATCTACATGCATGTTTAAAAAAAGGAGAATGTGAAGAAGTATGAGGTTTTTAATTTGTTTAGGTAATTTAGATTTTCTTTTTAAATTAATTACATGGACTGTAGTGGTAAAAATAAAATAAAAGGATTGTAACTAATAATATTAGACTTTACAAATTATATCCGAAAAATAAAATACACTTAACACAAAATAAAAGCTTGTCATATATCACCAGAAAAAATAAGTTTGTGTATTGCACTTTCTGGAAGATAAAGAAGGAAGTCCAACAAAAGTACATTCCACTAAAATAAAAATAGCATTGTATCAAATATTCTACATTAGTAATACTTGTTATGAACTGAGTGCATGAACATCTAAAAAAACTTTGCATGAAAAATAGTACGTACCAATTTTGTGAACTTGTGAACTTTTTATGTCTCCTCTTTTCTCTGTTTCTCCTCCTTCAATAATTTCATCAGAATAGCATCAGAAGGCTTTATTTATAGCATCAGAATGTCAAAAATTTTAGAAAATATACACTCACATTATTATTGATCAGGATAAATAAAAAAGATATGTTTTTTTTTTGTTCTTATATTCACTATAAAAAATCAAATCAATCTATCAATTAATGAAAAAGATTCAAATCAGCATATAAAAAAAACAAATATCCCTATCCTATATTTATTTTCGTTTTATATTTTAAATAATTACTTATTCTGAATTATTTCTTAAACCAAAAAAATGTACCCGGCATACTTTATTTTAAATTTTTGTATACAAATTCTAAATTAATAAATAAACATGAATATATGCAAAATTAATGAGCACAATGAAGGATGTATGCTAGGGGTGTTCACCGGTGCAGATCACCTATTCAACTTGGTCACCCAAACCAACCTGCATCTTATCCATTTCGTTCAAGTTAGGGTCCAACCCAACAAATCCATACCACCCATAGTAGTTTGGTTTGGGTAATGGGTTCATGATTTCAAACTTTTCAACCAACGAATCCAACCCATTTAAAAATCATTTTTTTTTTAGCGAACCCTTTTAAAAATCTTGTTAATTTTTGTTTTTGTTTTTGTTTTTATAATATAGCTTAAGAATTTTACACGTTAATCTTGAAGTGTTTCAAGTAAATTCAGGTGTTAGCATTTTAAATACTAAAATTTAAATTTAATATTATAATTTTCATAAAATAGAAAGTCATTTTATTGCATAGTGAAGACATTAGTGATAATAAATCCTAGATATAGAGATAACTTGTTATTCAAGTTATTAGTTAGTTACATTTTCCTAACTGTATTAGAGTGATTGTTAGCATACAGTTAGTGTAGCATAGTCCCTATAGTATCACTTTGATCACATTTAATGAGAATTGATTCATTCATTTGTTCCTTCATAATATGATCCAGTTGTAACCGTTTTTCCGCCATTGTTGCTTATTCTTAAAGCTTCACATTGAAGCTTTTCTTCTTTGTTTTCTTGTTGAAGATTCATAATATTCACTCTTTTGTTTCTTATTTTCCTTGTTTTGCTTCAAATTGTGCTTCTTCCTTGCTCAATTTGTTCGCTTTTCTTCAATTTCTATCTTCTTCTTCCTTACACCGTTTTCATGGCTTCTCGCAATCCTACTCCTCCTTCAAACTCTGATTCAGATTCTCCATAATATGTGCATCCGAGTGAAGATCATAGCTCTTTGGTTATCACTCCAAAGCTCAATGGATTAAACTATCTTGCTTGGCAACATTCCATGCAATGTGCCTTAGGAGCGAAGAACAAGCTTGTGTTCATTGATGGTTCCATTCCCATACCTGACATTGATCACCTTAACCGTCAAGCTTGGAAATGATGTAACCACCTTCTTCATTCTTGGATTTTCAATTCAGTTACTGAATGCATTTCACAAACTATTATTTTCCATGATACTGCTTTATCTGCTTGGGAAGATTTGAAAGAACGTTTTGCTAAGGTTGATCGTGTTCGTATTTTTTCTCTGAGATCAACTATCAACAATCTCAAGCAAGGTACCAAAATTGTGTAAGATTACTTCATTGAGCTTCGTACTGTGTGGGATGAATTGAATTCACATTGACCTTTAATTTAACCCAGGCTCTCTATACCAATTTTTAGAATAGAAATTGTGTTCATATGCGCAGCAGAGGTGCTTATGCAGATAAGTTGTTTTAGCAAAATGAGAGAAATAGTGTAACAGTCCGTTTTTCGCTAGAATTATTTTAATTATTTATTATATGTGTTTATGTGTGTTTGTATGTGCTTAATTGTCTTTGTGCATATTTTATTTGGGATTAGTGGATTTTAGGCCTAGAAAGGTATTGTAGTCATTTTTAGACTAAGGGGTATTTTGGTCATTTGGCGAGTAAGGGTAAATTAGTCATTTTATTAAGGATATTTTTGACGTTTTAGTGAGAATGATTATTTTTACTAAGTTACTAGTGAGTTGGGGTAATTATTTAGAGATGGTAATTATTCGGTATTTTAACGATTTAAGTGAGTAATAACTTTTGAGAATTAATTAGTAAGAATGTTGAGCTCATTATGACAATTAAAAACCTAGCCCAAGTATGAGGTGACTATACAAGCATAACTCTTATGAGAAATTAGGTCAAGCTACTTGTAACGCCCCTACTTTATTTTTTTTAATTAATTTAATGAAGTATACTAGGTGAAATTTTGGTTAGAAATATTATTGATGTTGTTTAGTTGAATATTATGTGATGTAGAGAAAAATTAATTATGGTGAGGATTGAAAAATATTAGGACAGTTTAAATAAAATAAAGCATAAAGTCCGGACACGAAGTGAAGAGTTGGAGGTGTAAGAAATAAGTTTTTAATAAGTGGGGGAGGGAAGAAGTAAAAGAATAGTGGTTATTGGTGGAAAAGGTTGTGGCTAGTGTTGACCCGAATATAAATAGAACTTTAGGAGTTAGAATAGTCGGTCTTAATTTACTGAACGTGAAAAGAGAAGAAGAGAGGAGCAGAAGAGAAACCCTAGTGCGACAAGGTCAAGCAAAACAAACCAGATTTTCAAAGGAATTGAGGTAAGGGGGAGAATCTCTTCATCTCTAGGGTTTATAATTTTATTGTGGGGCTGTAGAAATTATGATTATGAATGTTAAATCAATAGTGATGATATTGTTGATGAAGTGATAATTAGAATTAAGAGAGACGACATAAGGCTATTGAAACAGGAAAGTAAGTCGTGTGATAATTAGGGATTGAATAAAAGATTTCCTCTGTTAAGAGTGAATTGTAAAGGGAGCAGTAGTATGTGAGTCTCGTTTGTAGGGTCCCTTGATGCTTAATCATCATGCCAATATATGTACAAGAATGCATTAGATTAAGACTATATATGCACAGTATGAATAATATAGGGCTGTTTCAATCGATTTCATGCATAAAGGCTTGGATATATACATAATTAATTCCCAATTCATTACTGGTAGGATAATGTGGGTTTTACTTTTGCATCTATAGTATGTGGGTATATAAACCAAAAGAAATATAGAGAACAAGGGCGTGAATGAGGGTTTGGACATTATATCTGTTACAAAGGATCAATTGTTTGAACTAGTAAACCTAGATGAGTGTAAACTAAATATGTAGGTTTGGCTCCCTCCTATACATATTCTAATTGGTAACTGTTATATTAGCTAGGCTTTTAGGCTTATTGTTTACAGGTCCAGCCTTGTAAATTTGAAATAAAAACACACCAAAATGGTGACCATGATTTACATGAAATATGGAAAAGAAAAAAAAAAACAAAGAAAAGAAAGAAAAGAGTGCAATGGCGTTAATTGTTTGGCATTAGTATAGACATCTCAGGTTTATAATTTGGCTTTTAATTCCTTATATTCTAGCCTATTCCATTACATGAATTGATATAATTTTCATGAGCTTGGCATCCATAAAAAAAAATGACGTGTAGAAATTAGAAGCAATTAACTATGATAAAAAAAATAAGACCTAGCTACCCAACACATCTAAGTACACTGAACCCCCAAAACAGTCCACGCACAGTACAGAAAAATAAAAGTAGGTTCGGCACCTATCAAATAACCACAATTGACAGAAAGATTAGGACTAGGCACTTGATATAAAATTATAATTATATTATGGGTTAGGATTAGAATTAAAAATGTTGTACGAGAGAAAGGGAGACATGATGATATATTTTTGTAAAATATAATGATGATGGGAGTGATGTATGTAATGATGATGGGAGTGATATATAATGATGATGAGAGTGATGATGACTTGTGTGCTTGTTTTAGAGTCGTGCATTTTAGGGGAAGTCTGACATTAATTTGTGTATTATGTGATTATGTGTATATGTGTAATACTTGTCGAATTTAATTCTTTGCGTTCATATAGAGTCTAGAGCATAAGTCTTGCATATGTGGGAGAAAAGTCCAGTAACATACTTCTGGCAATTATGTGGGAGAAAAGTCCAGTAACATACTTCTGGCAACTATGTGGGAGAAAAGTCCAGTAATATAACTCTGGCAAAATGATGAGTAGGTGTGGTACCACGTTCATATAGGTCGTTAGGAGAGTCCATATGCATCATATGTGAAGATGTTTATGCTTGTGCTTGTAAATGTGGAAATGGTCTGATGTTGTGATTTGTGAAGAGAAGAGAATTGTACTTAATAACTATTGAAAATTGATGAGATAGTAGAGATTGTATTCTCATGATATTTTTTTAAAATGCGTGATTTCCCTATTATTATGTTATGGAAGGATTTCTCACCCCTTATTTTGTTGTGTTTGTTCCCTTTATGGTGATTGTACAATGAGTACAGACACTCAGGTCGACGAGGAGTAGCTTTGGGACGTTTAGAAGGTGGCGAAGAGAGATGCTCCATGCATCAATTTTTTTCAGTAGTTGAAATAAAAATGTAGACGCTACATGCTCTGATTCCTGTAACACTAGGGTTGGGGAAAAACGATTAAATATTTTGATTTGCAAACTTTGAATTGTTTATGAGAACCTTGTTTATTTCTAATTATGAATGTCGGCACAAGTAAGAGATTATTATTATGATTTACTTTAATAATTTATTCTACGATGTGAAATTTATTGTAGAAGAGACGTTTTGTATGTTAATTAGTGCCAAAAGGTTTGATTCATGTAGCACCCTTGGTGATAAATATACTATTATTACTATTATTATTGCTTATAATTTTTACGGGAGATAGGGTGTTACATTAGTTGGTATCAGAGCAGGTCGATCCATTCGGCCTAGGATTTTTAATTGATATTTTACCCTGTAGGCGACAAGTGTATAACACGTTGTAGATGCCTAAATTCTAATTGTTTTATGATTTTGACGATTGCAGATAAGAAATGGCTGGGAGGAATGATCAAGCAATCGCAAATGTTATGACCGCGGTAGCGCAAGCCTTAAACAATGCACTTCGAGGACAGCAGAACCAACAGGGAACAGCTGATGAGCTTCGCCTGGACAAATTTATGAGAAACAACCCTCCTACCTTCAAGGGGAGGTATGATCCTGATGGTGCTCAGAATTGGCTACAAGGGATTGAGAGGATTTTCAAGGCAATGGTGAGCACTAATGAACAAAAGGTTAGACTAGCGACACACATGTTGGCGGAAGAGGCTGAATTCTGGTGGGGAAATGTCCGTCAAAGGCTTGAGGGGGCTGGCACTGTGATTACCTGGGAAGTTTTCAGAGAGGAATTTTTGGGAAAATACTTCCCTGCTGATGTACGTAACAAGAAGGAGATTGAATTTCTCGAGCTGAAGCAAGGGAGCATGTCCGTGTCAGAATATGCAGCAAAATTTGAAGAGTTGTCCAGGTTTTGCCCCTATATAAATGCAGCGGGGGCGGAGGTTTCCAAATGCTTAAAATTTGAGAATGGATTACGCCCTGAAATCAAGCAATTTATTGGGTATCAACAAATTCGTCAATTTTCCACATTGGTAACTGCTTGCAGAATTTATGAGGATGACAGCAAGGCGAGAGCTAGTCATTACAAGGCAGTCAGTGAGAAGAAAGGGAGAGATCTAAGTCGGGGTAAGCCGTATAACATTTCAACTGATAAGGGAAAACTGAAGAAGG
Organism: Medicago sativa; assembly: GCF_051527215.1. NCBI lineage: Eukaryota > Viridiplantae > Streptophyta > Magnoliopsida > Fabales > Fabaceae > Medicago > Medicago sativa. Next base: position 28,247,497 of record NC_140755.1, on the reverse strand, counting down.
GTACTAGTGAGACAGGGTCTAGTGGGGGAGACGGTCGTCCTCCGGTGAAATGCTACAATTGTGGGGGGATAGGGCACCGTGCAAATGAATGTCAGAGTTCTGAGTTAAGGTGTTTCAAGTGTAGAGGTACAGGTCATCGTGCAACGGAATGCGAGAAGGAAGTTGTATGTTTCAGGTGCGGTGAAGCTGGACATATCAGTACTTATTGTCAGAATCCAAAGAAAGAACAAGCCAGAGGGAAAGTCTTTGCTTTGAGTGGAGAAGATGTTCCTAGCTCCGATAAGTTAATCCGAGGTACTTGCTTCATTAATAATGTTCCTTTGATTGCCATTATTGATACTGGGGCTACGCACTCTTTTATTTCCCTTGAATGTGCGATGCGGTTGAATCTTAATATGATGTCAATGTCGAGTAGGATGGTTATAGATACCCCAGCCAGTGGTTCAGTAACTACTGATTTAGTGTGTCGAAATTGTCCTTTAACAATCTATGGGAAACACTTTGGGATTGATTTAGTTTGTTTAACCTTGAGTCAGATTGATGTTATTTTAGGGATGAATTGGCTGAAATTTAATCGGGTTTATATTAATTGTTTCACTAAGACTGTATTGTTCCCCAAACCTGAAGAGGAAAGAAATTCTAGATTTGTTACTGCAGTCCAAGTGGAAGCGGCTAAGAAAGAGGGAGCTGAGGTATTTATGTTACTTGCGGCTTTGAAGTTGGAAAATGAACCTCAAGGTGCTAGTCAACCAGTAGTGTGCGACTTTCCAGAAGTATTTCCGGAAGACATTACTGATTTACCACCCGAAAGGGAAGTTGAATTTGCTATAGAATTGGTGCCTGGAACTAGACCCGTGTCAATGGCACCTTATAGAATGTCTGTTTCTGAGTTGGGGGAGTTAAAGAAGCAACTAGAGGAATTGTTGGAGAAGAAGTTTATCAAGCCTAGTGTGTCACCGTGGGGAGCACCCGTATTACTTGTCAAGAAGAAGGATGGTAGTATGAGACTGTGTGTAGATTACCGTCAGTTGAATAAAGTCACCATTAAGAATAAGTACCCTCTGACTAGGATTGATGACCTTATGGACCAACTGACTGGTGCTTGTGTGTTCAGTAAAATTGATTTGAGGTCAGGTTACCATCAGATTCGAGTAAAGACAGAAGATATACCCAAGACTGCATTCCGAACTCGCTACGGTCATTATGAATATTCAGTTATGCCGTTTGGAGTATCTAACACCCCTGGAGTGTTCATGGAGTATATGAATAGAATTTTCCAACCTTATTTGGACCATTTTGTAGTAGTGTTTATAGATGATATATTGGTGTACTCGAAGTCAGAAGAGGAACATGCAGAACATCTGAGAGTTGTATTGCAGGTTTTGAAAGAAAAGAGGTTGTATGCAAAAATGTCAAAGTGCGAGTTTTGGCTACGTGAAGTAAGTTTCTTGGGTCACGTGATTTCGAGGAATGGGATAGCAGTAGATCCGTCCAAAGTAGACGCTGTGTTGCAATGGGAAGCCCCTAAATCTGTTACAGAAATAAGAAGCTTCTTGGGATTAGCTGGGTATTATCGAAGATTCATTGAGGGATTTTCGAAGTTAGCATTACCGTTGACACAATTGACTAGGAAGGGGGAAGCTTTTGTGTGGGATACTCAATGTGAAAACAGTTTCCAAGAACTCAAGAAGAGGTTGACGACAACACCAGTGTTGATCTTACCAAATCCGAATAAACCATTTGTAGTTTACTGTGATGCTTCTAGTAGAGGGTTAGGAGGTGTACTTATGCAGGGTGGACAGGTTGTAGCATATGCTTCGAGACAATTGAAAATTCATGAAAGGAACTATCCAACACATGACTTGGAGTTGGAAGCTGTAGTGTTTGTACTCAAGGTATGGAGACACTATTTATACGGTTCAAGGTTTGAAGTGTTCAGTGATCATAAAAGCTTGGGGTATTTGTTTGATCAAAAAGAATTGAACATGAGGCAACGGAGGTGGTTGGAATTCCTTAAAGATTATGATTTCGAGCTGAATTACCATCCAGGGAAGGCTAATGTAGTTGCAGATGCTTTGAGCAGAAAATCTTTACACATGGCGGCACTCATGGTCAAGGAGATGGACTTAATAGAACAATTCAGAGATATTAGTCTTGTTTGTGAAGTGACACCAAGGAGTGTGAAGTTGGGAATGCTGAAATTGACAAGTCCAGTGTTGGAAGAAATCAAGGAAGGGCAGAAGGCAGACTTGGAACTAGTAAATCAGTTAATACTAATCAATCAGGGAAAAGAAATGGATTTCAAATTAGATGAGAATGGAGTTTTGATATTTAGGAGTAGAATTTGTGTGCCCGATATGACGGAATTGAAACGAAGTATCCTAGAAGAGGGTCATAGGAGTGGACTAAGTATTCACCCTGGAGCTAAAAAGATGTATCAAGACCTTAAGAAAATATTTTGGTGGCCCGGTATGAAGAGGGATGTGGCCGAGTTTGTGTACTCATGTTTGGTGTGTCAGAAGTCAAAAATTGAACATCAAAAACCGTCCGGATTGATGCAACCATTGAGTATTCCGGAGTGGAAGTGGGATAGCATATCTATGGACTTTATGACGAATTTGCCTAGGACCGTGAAGGGGAGTGATGCTATTTGGGTGGTAGTGGACCGATTAAGTAAATCAGCACATTTCATACCAATAAAACTGAATTACCCATTACAAAAACTAGCTGAGATTTATATTGAACAAATAGTGAAATTACATGGTGTTCCCTCAAGCATTGTTTCTGACAGAGATCCGAGATTTACTTCAAGATTTTGGGAGAGTTTACAGAAGGCACTTGGGACTAAGTTGAAGCTAAGTTCAGCATACCACCCGCAGACTGACGGACAGACAGAGAGGACGATCCAGTCCCTGGAGGATTTGTTAAGGGCTTGTGTTTTGGACCAAGGAGGGAATTGGGATACTTGGCTGCCGCTGATTGAGTTCACCTATAATAATAGTTTCCATTCTAGCATCGGAATGGCACCTTTCGAAGCTCTTTACGGGAGGAGGTGTAGGACCCCGTTATGCTGGTATGAGACAGGAGAGAATGCAGTGTTGGGACCAGAAATTGTTCAGCAGACCACCGAGAAGATTAAAATAATTCAAGAGAGGATGAAAGCATCCCAGAGTAGACAGAAGAGCTACCATGACAAACGGAGGAAACCATTGGAGTTCCAAGAGGGGGAACACGTATTTTTGAGGGTCACTCCGACGACGGGTGTTGGTCGTGCGTTGAAGTCGAAGAAACTTACACCTCGGTTTATTGGTCCCTATCAGATTACGAAGCGAGTTGGAGAGGTAGCTTATCAGGTGGCCCTACCACCATCACTTTCAAACCTTCACAGTGTGTTTCATGTATCACAACTTCGGAAATATGTTCCTGATCCGACTCACGTGATTCACATGGATGATGTGCAAGTGAAGGAGAACCTTACCGTTGAGGCCTTACCACTAAGGATCGAAGATAGAGAAGTAAAAAACTTGAGGGGCAAGGAGATCGCTCTAGTCAAAGTGACGTGGGGAGGACCTGCTGGGGGTAGTATAACATGGGAGCTGGAGAGTAAGATGAAGGAGTCCTATCCAGAATTATTTCCTTCAGGTAATTTTCGAGGGCGAAAATCCACTAAGTGGGGGAGAGTTGTAACGCCCCTACTTTATTTTTTTAATTAATTTAATGAAGTATCCTAGGTGAAATTTTGGTTAGAAATATTATTGATGTTGTTTAGTTGAATATTATGTGATGTAGAGAAAAATTAATTATGGTGAGGATTGAAAAATATTAGGACAGTTTAAATAAAATAAAGCATAAAGTCCGGACACGAAGTGAAGAGTTGGAGGTGTAAGAAATAAGTTTTTAATAAGTGGGGGAGGGAAGAAGTAAAAGAATAGTGGTTATTGGTGGAAAAGGTTGTGGCTAGTGTTGACCCGAATATAAATAGAACTTTAGGAGTTAGAATAGTCAGTCTTAATTTACTGAACGTGAAAAGAGAAGAAGAGAGGAGCAGAGGAAGAGAAACCCTAGTGCGACAAGGTCAAGCAAAACAAACCAGATTTTCAAAGGAATTGAGGTAAGGGGGAGAATCTCTTCATCTCTAGGGTTTATAATTTTATTGTGGGGCTGTAGAAATTATGATTATGAATGTTAAATCAATAGTGATGATATTGTTGATGAAGTGATAATTAGAATTAAGAGAGACGACATAAGGCTATTGAAACAGGAAAGTAAGTCGTGTGATAATTAGGGATTGAATAAAAGATTTCCTCTGTTAAGAGTGAATTGTAAAGGGAGCAGTAGTATGTGAGTCTCGTTTGTAGGGTCCCTTGATGCTTAATCATCATGCCAATATATGTACAAGAATGCATTAGATTAAGACTATATATGCACAGTATGAATAATATAGGGCTGTTTCAATCGATTTCATGCATAAAGGCTTGGATATATACATAATTAATTCCCAATTCATTACTGGTAGGATGATGTGGGTTTTACTTTTGCATCTATAGTATGTGGGTATATAAACCAAAAGAAATATAGAGAACAAGGGCGTGAATGAGGGTTTGGACATTATATCTGTTACAAAGGATCAATTGTTTGAACTAGTAAACCTAGATGAGTGTAAACTAAATATGTAGGTTTGGCTCCCTCCTATACATATTCTAATTGGTAACTGTTATATTAGCTAGGCTTTTAGGCTTATTGTTTACAGGTCCAGCCTTGTAAATTTGAAATAAAAACACACCAAAATGGTGACCATGATTTACATGAAATATGGAAAAGAAAAAAAAACAAAGAAAAGAAAGAAAAGAGTGCAATGGCGTTAATTGTTTGGCATTAGTATAGACATCTCAGGTTTATAATTTGGCTTTTAATTCCTTATATTCTAGCCTATTCCATAACATGAATTGATATAATTTTCATGAGCTTGGCATCCATAAAAAAAAATGACGTGTAGAAATTAGAAGCAATTAACTATGATAAAAAAAATAAGACCTAGCTACCCAACACATCTAAGTACACTGAACCCCCAAAACAGTCCACGCACAGTACAGAAAAATAAAAGTAGGTTCGGCACCTATCAAATAACCACAATTGACAGAAAGATTAGGACTAGGCACTTGATATAAAATTATAATTATATTATGGGTTAGGATTAGAATTAAAAATGTTGTACGAGAGAAAGGGAGACATGATGATATATTTTTGTAAAATATAATGATGATGGGAGTGATGTATGTAATGATGATGGGAGTGATATATAATGATGATGAGAGTGATGATGACTTGTGTGCTTGTTTTAGAGTCGTGCATTTTAGGGGAAGTCTGACATTAATTTGTGTATTATGTGATTATGTGTATATGTGTAATACTTGTCGAATTTAATTCTTTGCGTTCATATAGAGTCTAGAGCATAAGTCTTGCATATGTGGGAGAAAAGTCCAGTAACATACTTCTGGCAATTATGTGGGAGAAAAGTCCAGTAACATACTTCTGGAAACTATGTGGGAGAAAAGTCCAGTAATATAACTCTGGCAAAATGATGAGTAGGTGTGGTACCACGTTCATATAGGTCGTTAGGAGAGTCCATATGCATCATATGTGAAGATGTTTATGCTTGTGCTTGTAAATGTGGAAATGGTCTGATGTTGTGATTTGTGAAGAGAAGAGAATTGTATTTAATAACTATTGAAAATTGATGAGATAGTAGAGATTGTATTCTCATGATATTTTTTTAAAATGCGTGATTTCCCTATTATTATGTTATGGAAGGATTTCTCACCCCTTATTTTGTTGTGTTTGTTCCCTTTATGGTGATTGTACCATGAGTACAGACACTCAGGTCGACGAGGAGTAGCTTTGGGACGTTTAGAAGGTGGCGAAGAGAGATGCTCCATGCATCAATTTTTTTTCAGTAGTTGAAATAAAAATGTAGACGCTACATGCTCTGATTCCTGTAACACTAGGGTTGGGGAAAAACGATTAAATATTTTGATTTGCAAACTTTGAATTGTTTATGAGAACCTTGTTTATTTCTAATTATGAATGTCGGCACAAGTAAGAGATTATTATTATGATTTACTTTAATAATTTATTCTACGATGTGAAATTTATTGTAGAAGAGACGTTTTGTATGTTAATTAGTGCCAAAAGGTTTGATTCATGTAGCACCCTTGGTAGGGCTGGCAATGAACCGAACCAACTCAACAATAGTTCGGAACTCGATTCGACAATTAACTCGTTGAACTTGGTTCATGAACCAAATGAGCTGAACTTGAGTTGAAAATCAAGTTCGTTAAATAAATGAGCTGAACTTGAGTTTTATATAGTTCGACTCGGTTGGTTCATGAGCTAGCTCGATGTATATATATATTATTTAGTAAATATTAATAGAGTATAAGCTTAAATATTAAAGACATAATATGTTATTTATTACACACTTCCTATGATGTTTATGTACTTGTTTATAGAGGAAATAATACTAATTAAATTAAGGATTAACAATAATTATAACAAAAGAGAAAGAAAAGAATAGAAGCTTACAACATACTTGTGCAGATTTGTAAAAAAACGAACATGTATGGACTTTTAACCAAAGATATATGTACTAAATTTAGTCCCACATCGGGGAGTTTAACAACATTAGTGAGGAGTAGTAGTTATAAAAGAGAAGTGTATAAGTGCTACTGTACTAACTTAACTGCGCTACAGTAGTAGAGTGATTAATGGTTTTATGTTAGGTCTTAAGTCCGACAAGGTCAATGGTTTTATTTTAGTTGAATTTTTGTTTTTTTAAAAAATAAATTAAATGGTCAAGATATACATTTTTGACAAAAAAAAAAACTTTTGAATTATGTTGCTCGAGCAAACGAGTTGAACCTAACGAGCCGAACCGAGTTGTTCGTGAACATTAAACGAGCCGAACTCGAGCTAAAAAAAAGGTTCGTATCGAATTCGAGTCGAGTTTCGAGCTGAGCCGATTCTTATCGAGTCGAGTCGAGCTCAGACAAGTTCGACTCGACTCGACTCATTTCCAGCCCTAACCCTTGGTGATAAATATACTATTATTACTATTATTATTGCTTATAATTTTTACGGGAGATAGGGTGTTACACTACTCATTATTTCATTTCACAAAAACATAAGAGGTAGAGAGAAAGTAGATCACAAGAGGAAAGAATAGGAAATTAGAGGGAGAGCTTGGGGTTTGAAGAGCTAGGAGCTAAATTGAAGTCATAGCTAGGATCTTTGAAGCTAGAGGTAAGAGGGATAAATCCTTTTCATAATTAAGCTATAATTTTCATCTTTTCAATTATGGGTCATAAGTGATTTTTGATGATGAATTTCGTGCTCCTAATTCATGTGAATTAATGGGTATGATAAACTTCATGAAATTGATATGTTATGTGCTTAAAATCCATAGTTGTTGTTGTTCATAAGTTGTTTTGATGATTTTTGTTTAACTAAGTGTATTCAATGAACTTGTGAGTGATTATTGTTGAAACATGTTTAAATCCACTTCATAAATGTTTATACATGTTTGTATGTTGATGGGGTTTGAATTGGTGTTGTTGTTTGTGATATTTGAATGAAAAATGAGAAAATGTGAGTTTTGGTGAAAAATGAACATAATGATGATTTTGATGAGAATTGATGTTATGATTCCATGTTTGTTGTTGATTTGATTATCTTTTGATGTATGTTAACTAATGAACAAGTTTGGGGGACGAATTTGGGTCAAAGGGGATCAAAAACGGGATTTTGGGGTGAAAAATGATGGGTTCCCAAGAGGGAAAACTCAAGAACAGGGTGCATCTTACTGGTGCAGCTCGCCTAGCGAGCTAGAGCTAGCTGTGGCGAGTTGCCCAGTATCAGCACCTATGTTTTGGGTGTTTCGGGCACTCGAGGGTTGATCCGGACTTTCAAAAAATGAGTCTTTTGATGTATTTAACTGTTGTTATGCTTTCTAAAGCTTTGGAAACATCAAATGAATTGGATTGAAATTGGTTTTGTGAAAAGAATCCAAACATTTTGAAAAATGTTCAAGAACAGGAAAATTCCTGAAACTCGTTTTTCTCAAGGAAAAAGGGGTAGGGTTATGGTTGGTTACTGTAATCATTATTTATAAAATGGTTTTGAATGGTATTCATCAGCTATAGCTTGGTCTTGCTTTGAAAAATGGGTTTCTCTTGGAAAATGGTAAAATGAGACGAACTTAGTGAAATCTTGAAATTAATCTGAATTGGCTTAGGATGAGGATATGTATATGCTACTGTGATCATGTGTGATTAGTGTATATGCTTGGTTGAGGTGTTTGAACATATATGATTTGTCTTGGTGAATCACTTAGAAAATGATAAAAGTTGTGAAAATAGACGAACCTTGTTAAAATGTGGTTTCATGACTGGATAACTGGAAATTAACTTCGTACTTAAGATGATATGACAAAATAAGAATGAATCAAGGGTGAATGGATAGTTGTCTGTCTTTTATGCAAAATATGATTTTGAAACTTGTTGTTTCTTTGAGGTGTTGGTTGTTGATGATGATTATGTTGATGATTTGTTAATGATGGTGATTTCTTACGTGCAAAAATGATGGTGAATTGTTGGTGATTGCAGGTATGAAAATTTCGGTGTTTATGTTGGTGATTTGTTGTATGAACGTATGCATGGTTGAGTCATATGTTCAAGCATTCATAAGTGTCCAGAGGTGATGATTAGAATACTTTGTATTCAAGAGGAGATGTTTATGATACAGTTTCATATCCAGAGGCAATGTTTATGATACAGTTGTATCTTGAGGTGACGAACTTGATGATGACCGGTACCACATGCATATAAAATCGAGTCTAGGCGCATTGCATAACTTGAGAGGTGTCATACTTGCTTATGTGCTTGGTGTATACTTGCATAGGTGAAACGTGGTGAATTACATACTCGGTGAAATTTGGTGACTAGGTGAAGATGTGGAAATGTACTTGTGTATTATCGTACTTGTATGCATGATGAATTAATGATGTTGAGATGTTGTGAATGATTTAATTAAGTGTTGCTTGATCATTTGAAATTAACTGTGCCATTTACTTTCATTTGATTATACTTAATTGTGGAATGCTATCTCACCTCCAGTGGTCGTTTGGTTGACCACTTACTTTATTCGTATGGATGGGTAGACGGCATGCATGATTTGTTTCTTAGCTTTGTTTGGCGAGTATGCTGGAGGCTAGCTTTGGAGCTACCTTGTCTTTTGCTTTTTGAGTCTTATAGTCGGACTCTAATTAGGGTGTCTGTCTGTTATTTACATTTTATGCTTGTTGAGATTTTATCACTTAGTATGTTGAGATTGGAGGATTATTTTGGCGATGTATTATGATATATGCGGCATGACTACTTGGATATTTTATTTAGCTGTTGATGAGATGTTATGATATTATTCTGCAGCGATGTTTTAAAAATTTATTTATGCATGTTTTGGAGTTATAAAAGAAGCAACATCTAAATCCTTTGTATGATTTTGTATTATTTGCGTAATTTATCACCTTGAGGGTTTATGGTGTTACAAATAGCAAAAATATAACAAAACAATGGAAGAGAGAAGAATAGAGTGGTTGTTAAGAATTGTGTAATCTCATTAAGACTTGAAGTTTCACAATACAAAGCCTTTTACAGGCACAATAACACTTGCTTGTAGAGCAAGCTATCTAACTAACTAACAAATTTTGAAAAAAAAAAAACTTAACCAACTTTGCTACAAGGTACTTATTGATTAATATTCTAATACTATTCAGGCTCCTCCAACCTTCTATCAAGGACCTGGGATGGGTGATTTCAAGCCTACTTCATCTAAGCAAGGACATGCTCAGAAGTGTACTCATTGTGGTCGCAAAAATCTCACAAGTGATACTTGTTTTGTGAAACATGGCTTCCCACCTGAATGGTAGACCACGAAGTTTGTCAATCAAGTTACTGTTGTTGGTCCTGAAGAACTTGACGAGTGTGATTCTTCAAGTGCGCTATTTGGTTCTAGTAAGGAATGTAACACCCTATTTCTAATAAGCGGTAAAACGTGCGAATATACAACCATATTCTAGAAATAGATGCTACGTCTCCAAATAAACCACAATTGATACATGCATAACGATCATGTCACGTCACATAGCAGCGGAACATATACATATAATTCATAGACATATTTGGATCTCCAATAAAATACATATGTATTCTCCAAACTCCAAATAAAATAATAGCTCAACAATTAACAATTCAATCCGCAAGTACAATTAGCAATAATCAACCATCAAACACATCTTAATGCAATTCAATCCACCAACAGTTTATGCAATGTCTCTAGACTCACCTAGATGCATGTGGTACCAAAACACCTCAAGGTCGTCACCTTTGATGCAACAAAAACATCGTAATCACCTCCATTGGATATATAATCCACCACCATCAGTCATGTATGCATGAACATATGACTCAACTACAAATGCATATGTTCACACAAACAATAATCACCTCACCATCACCAATACTTGTATATATGCAATCATTAACAATTCACCATTACATATCATATATACAATCACCAACCACATCCAAAAATCACACAACATATAGTTGTCACATAATTACAACACCAATCATCTCCCTATAACATATAATAACTTTCCATAAAGGATTCACAGTCAATTGATTCTCAAAAGTCATCTTTAGTCAAGTTCGTCTCTCAAAATCACAACATTAAATTAATTGAACATTTGAGTCAAAACCAAGTAAACAAGCTCAATTTCCTATGCCTTGTATTCTCACAATTCACATATGTGTGCAGTAGAGGGTACATAAGCATTTCATCGGCCAAATGCGACGAATTCACGAAAAACCCAAGGTTCGTCTCATTTTATCACTTTTCACAAAATTTTCCATTTTCGAAGCAAAACAAGTTCAAACTTGATGGAACCAATCACAACCATTTTTAGAAATCATATAAACAATATACAACTTTAATCCCACCTCAAATTCCGGAGAAAAACGAGTTTTCGGAAAAATCAACATTTGAACCGTTTTTATAAAAGTTAGACGATTTTCACAAATTCAAGTCCAAACCAAATCAAATCATGTTCCAGTAGGATTAAAGGCATAAACAGAGGTTAATTAAGTCCAAAGAAACATTTTAGAAGTATCGGATTGGTCCCCAAGTGCTCGAAAACAAAAATCAAAATTTGCTGAACTGAGGCTAGGACGCGAAAGCGACCTCTGCACGCTTAAGCGTCCTAGTTCCAGAACTCCTGGAACAGCACGCTTTTGGGACGCTTCTGGGACGCTGATGGGATGCTTAAGCGTCCTAAGCACGCGAAAGCGTCCTACATCAGATTCCCAGAACTCAGTTACGGGTTCTAACCCAAATTCATCCCAAAAGCCCATTTTCAATCCCCCAAATCACCAAAACAAGTTCCAGAAAGTGTTTATAGGTCAAAATAGGTTCAATACACTTAAACACATACAAGTTTTGGAATTAAATCATCAACATAACCAAATTCACCAATTTCTCAATTCATTCTCAACTTTCAACAACAATATCAAATCTCATCATTAATTCACCAATCTTGATACCCAAAGTACCAATTCAACAACAACATGTTCCAAATCAATAACAACAACTAATGAACACAAATTCATGCATAATTCAACATCACAACATCAATTCTCATCAAACTTGCTCAAGAACACAAAACACCAACAACTATGCATTTGAACATGTTAATTCACATACTAAGATGCAATTATCACATAAATCATGTTCTCAAACATAACAACAACAATTATGCACGAATTTGACAACAATTAGGTTCAATTAATCAATTCAACAAAAATGGGTAAAGAGAAAAAAAAATGAATTATGGTTGAAACCTAACCCCCTTACCTCTAGCACCAAGAATCTCTAACCCAAGCTTCAATTGAGCTCCTAGATGATGAATCCCCTCTTCAAGCTCTAACCCTTGTTCTTCCCTCTAGCCTCTTTCTTTTCTCTTCTCAAATGAAATGAAAATGTTTGTAAAACCTAGTTTTACCAACAACTAGAGTTTATATACTAGCTCTACTCAATTGGGCTTATTTCTTAAACCTTAATGGGCCTAACCCATTTCCACTCTAACACTCAAAATGTCACTACTCACTTACCGGTAAAATATAACACTAACGGTCACTTAACGGTAAATAAAATAATTACTACACCCTCTAGCAATTAGTAAAATAAAATCCTCACTAAGCACTTAAAAATAACTTTCTGCAAAATTACAAAATTGTCACTGCCCTCAAAATGACCAAAATGCCCATAAGCCCAAAATGACTAAAATACCCTTCTAACACCGAATTCTACGAATCCCAACCAAAAATACACACACAGACAATTAATCACATAAGAGCACATAGAACACACATAAATAAATAATAAAATAAATCTAGCGAAAAACGGGCTGTTACAAGGAACAAATTCAAAGTTTCCTTGCTCTTATTCCGACTGCAAAGCCTACAACTACTGGTAATAGCTCAGATAACTTGGCCAGTTCGCATCACATTTCGCATCAAGTTCATACAAGTAACCCTCCTTGGCTTTTAGACTCAGGTGCCACAAACCATTTTACATGCTCACTGCATTGGTTTTCTTCTTATCACCCTAGTAAAACGCTTTCTAACTAGAAATAAACTCTTCAAAAGAGAGGTATCTCACACACAAGGCCAGCCCTAGGCTGTATGCGGGGGGTGCGACGGCCTAGGGCCCTTGTCGGTAGGGGTCCAATTTTTTTATGTAGGGGGTGTATATAGAAATATTTCATTTATAGGGGTATATATAGCAAAGTTCACATAAAGGCCTCAAACATTGACATTACTATAGACTGGGCTAAAGTTTGTTAATGTTTTTGGCTCTTTTGGCGTGATTTGCTATATACACCCTCCTAATAAAATAATTTGGCCATTCTTAATAACGTGCCAAAAAATTATGGGTTAATTAAGTAAATGGTCCCTGTAAATATTCAAAATTTTGTTTTTAGTCCCTATAAAATAAAATCACACTTTTTAGTCCTTATAAAATTTTCCATCAGCATTTTTAGCCCCTATTAAAATTTTCCATTAGCATTTTTAGTCCCTATAAATAAATTTCATCAACATTTTTGATCCCTAAAACGCTTAAGGAAAATGTCACAGGGACTAAAAAGTGTGATTTTATTTTACATGGACTCAAGACAAAACTGTGAATATTTATAGGGACTAAAAACTTAATTAACCCAAAAATTATTATCGAAGAAATTGGTGATATTTTTTTGGGCTCTTTGTTCCTAATAATGCTCTTCACTAATATTAAAAGGGTTATTTGTTCAAATTGACCCTGTTATATACACGAAGTCTGAAAAATGACCCTGTAAAAATAAAAACACATATTCTAACCTTGTAATTTTAAAATTTTCATATTTTTGACCCTATAATATATGTGAAGTCCAAAAAAGTGACATAGAGGTTGAATTTTTTCTTGATTTTTAGTAGTCATATTTCAGACGTTAAAATATAGTTTTCTAAAAAAAAACAAATTTGACTAAGGAATAATTAATTATGAATTTTCGATCCCTCAAATTATGAATTTCTTATACAATTCATAATTAATTCATCAATCATTTAAAAACTCCAAAATTTTATGGTGAAGAATATTATGATGTTCTAAGCAAGACTACAAAACTAGGAAACAAAGTTTGACCCATCAATATATGCTTACTCAAAACAAAATTGTAATTTTTCACGTTGTGGTTAAAAAATCAAAATACATTGAGGTTTATTCTAAATGCTATAAAACTTTTCGGATCTTTTGTATGTATTTTTATAGATGTCGAGTCAAACAATCAACTCAAAATTCAATTATAGGTCGAGGTTTCTGTTGTTTTCTTTTTTGAATTTCTAATGCTTTAAAAATTCATAATTAATTGGTCTCTTGTCAAAAAATTATAATTTTTGTGGAAAGTCATATAACATCATATACATGTCTGCAAAAGATCATGAAAAAAAATTAATTCTATAAATCACTTTTCTAGACTTAGCGTACATTAGAGGCTCAAAAATAAGATGAATTTCAAATTACAGGGTTAGAATGTGTGCTCATTTTTACAGGGTCATTTTTCAGGCTTTAAGTATATTACAGGGTCAATTTGATCAATTAACCCATATTAAAAATATTAGTGATATTTACTATCCAATAAATTGGAATAATTTTCATAACAAAACAAATTATATTTTAGTTGAAAATGAACCTACTAGAGAAATTAATCTTAATCTTGTCTTTCAAAGGTTCAAAAAAATAAATTACATCAATATAGTAATGACAACTTTCTTGAATTAATTGAAAGGATTGCATAGTTGAATTTGATAATGCAAGATCGTGCGAGACATGTTCATGTATCATCGTAATGAACTTGTTAGAGATACTTATAACATATAAAAAGAGGAATGACGTACTTCTAGTTTACAAATGAGTTCATGTATTATTGTTTTTATGAGTTTAACTTTGAGAATTTTGCATCCAAAAGTTTAAAATTTGGTTAATTACTTGTTGATATACTTTTAATTAATTCTCGCATGATCTTGCATTATCAAATTCTACGATATTTTTTATTTTATTTTGGTGTATGTGGAGTATTTGATTTATTTTCAGAAGTTGCCTAAAAAACATTTATTTGATAGTGGAAAGCGGAAAAAAATGAAATAGTTAATAAAATCACAACAATGAGCTAACAACATTTATGATGTATTATGTTAGCGGCCCTTTTCTCATATTATGCCTAAGACCCTTAAAACTCTAGGAACGGCCCTGTTCGCACAGCAAAGGAACCATGTTGGATTTGGTGTGATGGCGTGTTAGAATTGGAAGATCACTTGTTTGCTAGATGTGGTTTGGCTAGTGCTATTTGATATGAAGTCTTCAAATGGTTATAGGTGACAATGGTAGTTCTAGGGAATCTTTCGACCTTGCTAGAAATCTTTGGTGAAATTTCTAGGAAAGGAAAAGAGTCAAATTAAAGGGCATGTTGTTGACATTGCACATGGTGTTGGGTTAATCTAGAAGGCTAGGAAATACTTTATCTTTAACTCAAAGACGCCTAAAGTTGAGCAAGTCGTTGATGCAGTGTGCTATCTTTAACTTCATGTGTGTTAGGTTGATAGGTGCAATTGGAGTGATCATTGGCTTGTATTCGGGGTAAAGCTGAAGATGTAGTTCATGTCACATGTCCAAAAATTATGGTTAATGAGATAGAGGAAGTGAAATTTTTGATAAATAAATCTACTGACAAAGTATGTTTGGATGAACCTCTATTACCTGCTTAGTCTATATCATTGTATTGATTGAGAGAGGACTTTGTGTTAGAATAAATGAATATATCACCCTAACTTTTCTATATTACCTTTCTTTGATTTAGTTTCTGAGCAATGTAGGTGAAGTTGTTTTTTACTATTTTTGTATATGTATAATAAGTTCTTAATTATTCAAGAAATACAAAGTGAAATTAACCTCAAACATCGTTCCACTAATGTGTTCATAACAATTATTTTTGTTGGGTTGTATATGAGGTGTGTGATAACATCTTGCATTGTGGGACTAATAGGAACCCAAATTATAGAAAAGAAGAGAGAGGTGTGTTATTTGAACAATTATTTATGTTACAATTTTTGAGACAACCATAAATTTACAAAGAAAAGTAGGTATTGACACGGAAATCAAAATAATAGAGAAAGAAAGTAAAAACATAATGTGAGTATGAAAGATAAAATTGTCACAAAAATTGTTACAAAATACTTGTACAAATATCATTTCTCAAGAAGAAATCCTATTATTAACATAATTTTGTTACTATTACAAAAGATCAACCCCCTAATTTCAGAGCAAAAACTAAAAGAACACCACAAAACTATTGCTTTTCAATTGATGCAACACTTATAGGTATTTACATATTCATCATGACGTCCAAGTCATACACAATTTATTTCTTTTAAATGATAAATGTTAGGGTTATTATAGAAAAAAGACAAATAATTTAATAAAAAATACCAAATTTTATTAATTTTTTTTGTAATAATTAAATAATCTAAAAACAACAACTATAAAAGATCAAATAAAGTATTTTTTTTAAATTTAAATATGAATATTTCTCCCGATGAAAATTTAAATTTTGGTTCAGCATATTGTTTAAACTTTAGTTTGTCATATTCGAGTCTTAACAATTTCCACTATATGAAACCTCCATTGATAATAGATAGAGTGATTTATTATCTAAGAAGTTGAATTCATGATTCCTTATAACTTCAAGCTCCCTTCCTCCCTCCTTTTGTTTGTTCTTTCCTTTCCGTTTTGGTGTATATATTTTGGTAGCTTCGCACTTTGCTAGCTACTCTTTTGGTTTAAAAAAAAAAAAAAAAAGCTCCCTTCCTCCCTAAACTACCAAATCACTTAATAATCGCTCATATCAAACACAAATTAAGGCTAACACATTCAACTATACAATGGGAAATGATGCACAAAGAGAAATCAAAGACCATAAATGAATGATAGATAAATAATCTATAAACTATATACAAATAATAAATAATCTATAAATATTTTGTCAAAAAAAAAAATCTATAAAATATATAAAACTCATCAATTTAGTCTATACTATTAAGATGTTAGAGACTAACACTAAACAAAAAAATAAACCACGTTTATTTTCTCCAGTACCACGATTACCACAATGGCTACTGCATTTGTTATAGAGACCTAAATGTCCCTTATTTTCATATATACAAGGTCAGAGTATCGTTTGAACATGCCGTAATTAGATAAATACATTTCAACCACTAAAAAGAGTTTTCAGTGGCTTTCAAAATTTGGATGGATATACAGCTCATATGGGGTTCACGTATTATCGAATTTGGTCAATGGTGGATGGTTGAATCAATGTTGTCTTCTAAAATAATAAAAATATTACAAATTCAAATTTCAATAGAGATACACATACACTATACGTAACTACTAACTAGAGAAAATATGCTTAGGAAATATGATGGTTCTGAATTTTGTTTTCTCGACTAGAAATTAATTTATATTTTTTTTGTTTGACAAAATTAATTTATATTTTGAAAGTAATGCTTTATTGTAAACCTAATTTTTTTTTATTGTAAACCTAATTTTAGTACTGATGTATATATCATGAGCCTAATTTTTTTGCAATGACTAGCAATAATGAAATAATAATGTAATAGTACATGTATTAAAACACAAACATTCATATAAGGGAATAGGTATATCAAATATCAATTGTTGTTGAATGTAGCAAAAAGATTTGTCTCTACAAAAAGATATATTAAATACAACTACAAATGCCAAAGAAAAAACAAAAACGGTTTTTCGTGGTCCAAACATTATACTACATGTACCCTCTGCACTAGCCTTCAAACTCAAGCCTTGCATTTTTGTCATCTTCTTCAGCTGGTAATGACCATAAAACCTAATTTATGACTATAAATACCAAAAACTAAACAGAGCAAAATGAAAAAGGTCATAGAGATACATATCATAGACACCCATTCCTTTAAAATGTCCCTCTTTAGCAGAATGGAAGAGAAACAAAGAGGAGCACACTATCACCATTCTCTTGCATTTTATTTTTATTGCGTTTTCATTATATGTGTGTGTTCTATTGTGTTTTCAATCAAGTTTGATTATTCATATTATATGTAATTATATTTGATTTTATAAAAAAATTAAAAAAAATTGAATGTATAAAATGTTGTGAGGACAAAGACAACTTTGTCCATTAACATATCTGTGTAATGTTTATTTTATTAGAGTTCTCTTAAACTATAGGGTTAATTAAATTTAAATTTAAAAAAAAGGTTAAATTTACATGTCCCGTAAGCAAAACTTTGGTAGCTATAAGAACATTTGATATATCCTAAAAGAAAATTTTTGACATGTTAGAGTGTAGGTTTAAGCATATGATTCTCCACTTCTTCATATTTAAGGTTTGTGATTCTTACTATTAAGACTATTTAAAAAAAAAAGGAAATTTGTGTAGAAAAAAATAAAGTAATATTTTTTTTTGAATAATAAAGTAATATTTTCTTAAATAATGGAATATTAATAAGTATAAATATATCTAAAATGAATTCACTTTTTTTTTAATAGGATCCCTCGATCGAAGATGATTATATTCGAGGTGTACCATACATTAAATGTGGTACTCCTAGTTGACATTGAAATTTTGGTTTCCTATGTTGTGGAAATCTAATAAATTCTGTTAGACTCAACTCAACCCTTCTCTTGGTGCTACTATTGGTTTTTTATGTTGTGGAAGTCTAATAAATTCCGTTAGACTCAACCTTTCTCTTGGTGCTACTAAAAGGTATAAAATTGTAATCAAATAGATTAAATCAACGTAAAATTTGGAGAAAAAGCTACACCATTTTTTTTCAAGGAAGCCACACCAAAACTTATACTAGTATGAATTTAATGTTTTTGTTGTTCTTTTTATAATTCTTCCTAACACCATGGATTCAAACTTAATGGGTGTTTCTCATTAGAACCCTAATATCTCTAAAGCTTCTTAAATACGCATCTAGTATAGTTATCTATCGGACATATGCTTTTTTGTCAAACATACATCTGGTAGATAACTACCGGATGTGTATTTAGAGGGCCTTAGAGAAATTGAGGGCCTAAAGAGAAACGTTCGTCATTAATGTGCTCGTCAATCCATGCTAATACAATCACTATTTTTGTGATATAAATGCCTTATGGGTAAAAAGAATGTTCTAATGAATGAGTTATCGTATCTCTTTCGCGGTTCATTTACAGATGTAAAGAATGCTTCATCCGTCCCTAAATATGAGACGAGGCCTTATATGGAGTATGTTTTAACTATTATTGTCTTGATCATAACGAGATAAATGTCAAAATTAATTTTGTTGTTGAAGTCTAGAGGTATCATTCTCGTCTATTATGTTGGGTATGGTATCGACATTTTTTTCGTAGCAATCACCAACACCATCGATTATATCTCAATCATGTATTCAATATAATTGGTGTTGTAGGTGTTTGGTATGACAAAAAGGCGCCACCATGTCCCGCAAAGTAGAGGAGATGTACATCTTGGTGCTTCAACTATTTTTAGCAATTATGTGGTTATGACAAATTATGACAATTTTGACAAGTGTATCAAATCGTTCTAAGTTATAAAGTAAGTTAATGTCTTCACATGAATTATTATTTTCTACGAGGCAATTAACTAAACTTATAATTAAAAACTATTAATTGGGAGAGTTTGCAAGACGTTCTAAGTTATAAAGTAAGTTAATGTCTTCACATGAATTATTATTTTCTACGAGGCAATTAACTAAACTTATAATTAAAAACTATTAATTGGGAGAGTTTGCAAGATTGTTTGATTACATTGAAATTAAAAGGGCAGGAACAAAGATTTGACATTGTTTGATCTCATCTATGTCTTTGTTAGATTAACGTGCTTCTAGATCAAATACGACCTAAGTTTTATATTTAAGATGTCTAACAAAGTAAGGCTTACTCCGTGTTCGGTTATAGGCCCAGATGATGATGTATTGCTCTGCAACGGTTAGTACTGACTTTTGCTCGCATGAGGGTTGGAGAACCTTAAACATAATCCTACAATAGAAATTCGCAATCTCTCGATGAACGACTCAAATAATACATCTTTCCATGTCTGTGGCGCGTGGAACCATGTGAGGGGCCCACGACCATAAAATAGAAAAATGTTGTTCTTTTACCTAGCGTATGTGTTGGACACATGAGGCAGACAAAAGTGCTCTCAAAGGGTCTCAATGTACATCATACATGGTCCAAACGACTTATTCCTTATTTATCATGTGTCAGTTAAAGCCCAACATTTAATAAAAGAATGGAGGTTGGACATCAATTAAGTGAAAAAAAAAACTTATATTTTTAAACCTTAAATTTTTCGATAAAAATATGGTATCATTGGCACTTATGTGATTGCTATTTCTCTAATGAGTTGACCCATGTCAGTGTTTTCTACCCCATAAGGCCCAACACCTGTATTATATCCCTATTCAACATTACGAGAAATCGGAAGTGGTTCTTGGTGTTGTCTTGTGATTTTAATTCCATAAAGAAACAAGGGAAATGTTAACTTGTGCCTTGGCACAAGTTAACAAGTTAAAAATAGAAACATTTTCTTGGAACTTGTATATTCATTGTTGTAAAAGTTAAACAATTTATATTTTCAATACAAAATTGATTTATTATTTCCTTTTTTAGTTCCTTAACTTGTGCCCTAAGGGCACAAGTTAACATGACCCAAGAAACAATTATCTTGACTAATTCATTAATTTTGCACAATTATCTTGACTAATTCATTAATTTTGCACAATTGCATAAAGAAACAATTTTTCGTTTGTTTGGATTAATAAAACAAGTAATAAATTAAAAGTAATGCCACATGGCAGGGTGTATAACGGTGGGATAGTGAAAAGGGTGTCTATGAAACAATATCCTATTTATAATAGAAATTTTGGTCAACAAAAGTTGATATATCTGATTAAAAAATTGAACTAGATACATCAACTTTTATTCATCCAATTATCTCTTATAAATAAGATCAGATGGAGTATTTAATAAGTTTTTTTTCAAAATAAAAAAGTTTAATAAATTACATGCCTCCCTTAGTTGATAGCCGTCCATGGATAATTTTATTTGAGAGATCTCAATAGTGTCATGTCATGACATAGGGCTGTAACTTTCAAAGTTATCGTTTTATCCAATGCCTCTGCCGAACTTGATGTGAACCAAACCATTCTATTTGTCTTACCTTCCATTTGAATTAATTTCCGTTCTCCTTGAATTTTATGTTGTCCTTTATGTCATCCATGTGAAATGGATCTGGATCCACCGTAGCTGAAAAAGCACTTACTTACACACATTAAACGATCTCGACTATTAATTTGAGATCGGTCGGCTTACATTTCACATACACAAAATCATCATTAAATCATATTCACCATCGACTCTTGATCGGACCGCCATGACTAATAAGTGCAGTTACTACATCTAATCCAAATCCATATGATAAGCACTATGCTTGCAAGCTAATAATTCGTTTATAAATTTATCTACATCTCCTAGCAATGTGTACATTTTTCGTTACCATTTTTATCTCTCACTAATTAACATAGAGTGCTTCAAAGGGAGAAATAAATGGCAGATTGGGCTCCAATTGTTATAGGCTTGATCTTGTTTGTGTTATTTTCACCTGGATTACTATTTCAGCTACCAGGCAAAGGCAGGGTGGTGGAATTTGTCAATTTCCAAACAAGTGGCATTTCCATTTTTGTTCATTCCCTTCTCTTCTTTGGATTTATGGTTATCTTTCTTGTTGCCATTGATGTTCATATCTATAGTGGTTAAGTGATCATCCACCGATGGTTTTGATTTGAGGTCTCTACAACGATATAAAAGATTTTGAGGTCTTTGCAACAATATAATAACCTCAATTTTAACTATATCAATCACGTTTTTCTGCAATATAAAAGTTCGCAGCGTAATTGCAAATGCAATTCAAAACCATGCATCGACCTACATACACTACATGTCTTAGCAAATTTAGTTATATTCAAATTTATACACCTTTCAGTTATACACACTTTTAGTGTTATAGAAGTGAGCATTTTTGTGATATGCATAAAAGGTTGTTCTTCCTAATACCCTCCTTAGTGAAAAATATGTGAGCTTGTTATTTTGTATTCAACAATTTTAGTGTGGAGACTTTGACGAGTTTTCTTGTTGTTATTTTAATTAAATAATGCATGTCTTTTGATTTTTTTTTTGTGTCTAAATCCCCTCTGCACAAATCTAAATAATTCGTTTCTATTTAATAATCAAAGCAATTAATCCTAATGTTGAATAGATGCCGGTATTGTTGATACAATCTTCTATGATGAACATTAGTGCATCGGTGTTTTTGAAATTATTACATGTACCTTAACTTATCATTAGTATATTCCTGTTAATTAGTACTCCCTCCATTCCTTTTCTTTTGATGTTTTAGCTCTTGACACAAGTTTTAAGGAGTAATTAAAATATATAAATATTTGTGTGTTTTTTACTTAAATGTTCTTATTTATCATTAAATTCACATGTGATAAACCAAAGGTCATAACTACTTTAATAGTTTATTGTGTTTTCCAACAAGGGTAAACTTGAGAAAACAATAATAAATTCACTAAAACATCAAAAGTTTTGGAATATAGTTGAAGTTCTAAAACATCAAAAGAAAAGGAATGGAGGGAGTATATCTATCTTATGAAAATAAATTGCCCTGGCAGTGAGTATAGTAATAGAATCTAGGGTTTACACTGTTTTTGGGATGCCTTTAGAATGATTAAGTGTGGTATTTATAGCCCTTTGTGGGCTTGTTTTAACGGGACTTAAGCCCCAAGCAAGCTGGGCTTTAGATCTTTTGATCCGATTCTAGATGCTTCTAGAAGCTGACTGAGGCGACGCCCTAAGGAGGGCGTGTCTGCCGCCTAGGCTTCAGGAGCCCTTCTGGAGGGCTCCTGAGCCTTTTTAGAGAGCTTTTAAACCCTTAGAAATATATTGACGGACCATAAAGAAACCATTAGTTTCTATATTTGCACTGGAAAGATACTAGATTCATACAAAAAAAAATTACAATCGACGTGCTCAATAGAGACAAAATTTCAATTGAAGAACATGTCAATAGTCATACTAGCTCTTGCAAATGTAAACATCATTATTAATTCTCAATAACAAGATTCTGTTCTTTAATATTATGATACAAGCACCTCAGTACCTAATCAACGTTCTCCGACAATTTCTTCCCTCCTAGCTTTCTAGCAGTATAATTGCCTTATCTCATCTGTAGGGCGACAAATTGTAGGCTCTTAAAGTGAGTAGAAGACATACAAACCATACTATAAAATAAGAAAGATAAAATTGTTTCAACAAGAAGAACTAATAAACTATGAGTGAATATGCACTTCCTTCAAATTTAACGCTTCAATCAAAATACTTCTTTGTCCAGCATCATGTGGTAAGTTAAATGAAGATGCGACAATCCACATGGACTATCATATCACGTCTCAAGGGACGAAATTGAATGTTAAAATTTTGTATTCTAAAAGCCAAGAATTTACTTTTTCTTTTCCAAATTTGAAAGACAAAGTAACTCCTATGCTTTTACCCTCAAAATTATAACAAACAATTCCTCCTTGGATCGTGGTAGTGACGAAGAGTACAAATTTGCCGCTATATCTTCATTTAACATGGCACGTCATGTTGTATTACTCTATAAAGGCTAAACTAATTAAAATACGAATGAACCATTTTAATTGACATGTTACAATCTCAAGAAAGAGATTGTTTAAGTTGTAAAAATCCTAAACAAATTTAACCGATAATTACAAATTCACAGACGAAAATACATAATCATTCAACAAACAAAATTAAAAGAGACAAAAAAAAAATGAAAGGCGCAAATGTGGAAATCTAAGAATCATGAATCATTTAGGAACTATGAAACAAGAAAGGAGAGGCTTACCTTGAACATCCCTGAGCAAGAGCAACCCCAAAGGAACCAACAATGAAACGACCTAACAAGGACAAGTTAGAGACAAAAGCAGCAACATAGAAAACCAGCACTAAAAGAGTAATCCAAGGCAACAAAAGCAACCCAATTAAGAAAGTGACCGATCCAAAAAGCATTAAAGCTAGGCATATGCCAAAAAAAAGAGATGCAAATGCTGCCGGTGAGTCCTTCGGGGATGTCGACAACGTTGTCATCCACCATGGCTGTCTCTTAGAAGCCGAAGAAGAAGAAGAAGCTATAGAAGTTGAAGAATATGGATGTGGAGTAGAGAGAGGGAAGGGTAAAGGGAACTTGAGAGTGTGGATTATCATGGAACAAAGCTCGTATAGAACCTTAGATTGGTGGTCTTCTTCGTTTTGGTGTATCATGATTCTATCTTTCTGAAATGAAACTTGAGAAATGAAATTTGAAAGGAATGAAAATGGTCATAATATTGGGAAGCCTATAGAGGGAATTAATGGTATATTATATATTATAGGCTTATAAAAAAAGATATGTATTATTATATGTGCAATATTTCAGTCAAAAGGAAAAAATATGGTAAAAATGAAAAGTTATATAATTGTGGTTATAAAAAATATTATATCATAATTACTTTATAATTCTTATATTTTTTAACCAACAAGACCTAAGTCTAGCAGAACAGACTAAACTTCCACGTAATTAACTTAGACTTGAATCTCAACCGGGAGATATACCTATATTTAGTATTCGATGTGCTTGAGAAGTGAATTTATGAAAATCAGTTTTTTTTTTTTTATAAATATGTTCATAAAGTAGATAAATGAAATTACTTCAATGTTGGTTTTTTGGAGAATTACTGTGTTAAAATAATTTACCATAACAATTAAAGTTCACAATTTCAACTTTTTGGAGATATACCTAATTTTTTCAATATATGTTAAATATACAATAGATGTTTATAATTAAGGATGAATAGAATATTTCTTAAAAAACTTTCATGTAATAAGTGATTAAATGATATTTTTTGCTAAACCTCTCATTCCGAGGGAATGAGACTCTCATTCTGAGGGAATGAGATCTAGTGATATGGAGTTCACTTAAGAGATATGTAAAATTTGACTAAAAATTGTTCCATCCAAAATCAAACACGATATTTCCTAAACGATTTATTTATTTATAATAGGTAAAAAGGGAGTATGGTTTTGATAAAATGGTCACTAGTCAAAGTGGATGAGAATGGGTAAGAGTATGGGTGATGGAATGGGATACGTCAGTGCATGGACAGAGTCACAAAGTGGGTTCTTTTGTTCAAAGATCAAGACTAGAGGATAAGCTGCAAACGTTTGCAAAATTACAAATAGTTTCATGGGTAGGTAAAATTTGGGTAAGATTTGGCAAAAATATGATTCGTAGCCCGATTATAGTTTGTTTGGTTTGGTTTGATTTATAAAGGAATCATCCATAATTTGCATCTTATAATGGTGAAGTACAAGCATAGTTTTAATAGGTGAAACAAAGTATAAATTTTATTAGACCTAAAATTAATAGGTGAAGTACAAGTACAAACCGTACTCTATCCACCAAAACAATATCAAAACAACACATAGGCTCGTAGCTCGAAAGATTATCTAAAAATACATTAGGGAAATATAGATTCACTCGTAAAATAGACATAGAGACCTCGACTTTTCTAGCTGAATGCCATTGTCAAGACAAACTTTTAATTTCGCTCCACTAACTCAATCACCAAATACATTTTTGAAGAGAAAATTTGATCGTTCCTAGTCTTCCATATCGACCACAATACCGTGTGCCAATTGACATTACACAATGTGAGAAATATAATGCAAATTGACATAAATTGAGAAATCGTTTTGAAATGACAACACAATTTAACCAAAGATATATCACTTTCGCTCCCATTTTTGACACTTTTGATCTTGACAAGCAGAGGAAGGCAAACATATCCCATTTACATAAACATCAAGGAAATAATGGCATATCTTTACTACGGAGAACTACTATAAACATGTTTGGCAACTAAAAATAGACGAATGGAAACAACCCCGGGTTTGAACTAGTCTGTAATACAAGATGATGAAGGACAAAATCCACATCCACACTCCCAGAACCATGGACGAATGGATGAATCCAACACCCACAAAAATTGTCAAGGATCACTACATAGAGGTGGATAGCTTCAATTGATGACAACCCTATTACAATGCTCACATCCCCATTTGGCCAAAGCATACTACTCCCACAACTACAAATACGAAGGTCCCAGTTTACCATCGTGTTGAAGGTGAGAAAAACACAAGAAGGGGGGTTGAATTGTGTTTTGAAAAATTCTTCAATTCTCCTAAAAACTGAACACACTGATCAGAAGCTAAGTGAGACAGCTTCTGAAGTGATAATCAGAATCTAAATGCAGCGGAATAAAACAGAGAGAGAGAGAGAAGAAGAACGACACAAAGCAATTATACTGGTTCCTTCCACAATCCGGAAGTAGTCCAGTCCCCCTTGCACTTCCAAGGAGATTTCACTATGAGTAATATCTGATTACAAATGCTCAAGCACACAAGCAAGAGACTTCCTTTGCTCAAGCACACAAGCTAGAGACTTCCTTTGCTCAAGAACACAATCAAGAGACTTCCTGCTCAAGCACAACTGCAAGAGACTTCCTAACTAAACAAAATTACACAGAAAATTGTTTAAGGTTGAACACTTGATATACAATCAGAGGTGCTCACAATACAAATCAGATACAGACTCAATGGACTTAAGAATTTCTAAGATATGACTTTGAGACACAGAAATTCTAAGTGAATGCAGAACAATTTCTGCAGAGGTTTGGCACTTGTAAAAATGTTATGAGTCTTTTGTTCCGCGTTCTTGCATTACCAAATCTTTAGGTCTTCACTCCTTTATATAGAAGTGTGAACGAGACGTTGTGAAATTGCCAGCACACCAAAGAGTCGTTGTTGAAGCTTGATCTTTCACCAATGATATATTGCCTGATTTGGTTGTTGTCCTATGAAGAACAAATTTGAAATCCATTCCTTATCCAAAGGAACATATATGCAGGCGAAACCGTATTCTGGAGCTGTTTTCTTGTCTTGTAGCGTGGACACAAAACAGAGTAGTGGAGAACGTGGCTGTACAATTCGTACAATAGTACAATGTCAACGCTTTCGTCCAAATTGCAAGCACATGCCTTCAAACACCTTTGAAATGACCGTTGCAATGTTCCACTGATTTTCTGTTGTGTTTTCGAAATCAATAGACAGCTTTTGCAATGTAGATTCTTCAATCTTTGAATGTTTTGCAAATCCAGTTGATCTTCAGCTTCTGGTGAAATGACTTCTGATGAGGCAGCTTCTGATGATGCAGCTTCTGATGAAGCAGCTTCTGCAGCTTCTGATGGTGCAGCTTCTTCAGCTTCTGATGATGTGGCTTCTGGACCTCTTGTCTTCAGAAGCACTATTCTTCAGGAGCAGCTTTACTTCAGGAGCGGTATTTCTTCAGGAGCAGCTTGACTTCAGGAGCGCTTTGCCTTCAGAATCATCTAAGCTTCATTTTCTTTTGCTCTTTATTTGCTCATTCAGAACCAATCAATGATGTAACTTTATAATTATGGTCCTGTACACTTGAACAAATATTAGCTAGTCCAATTTACAATTTTTAATACCTTATTATCATCAAAACTCTTTAAGGTTCATTGTTAAACACATTTTGTTCCAACAATCTCCCCCTTTTTGATGATGACAAACAATAGTATTTACAAATTGATCAATTGTTGTTAATCTAATTAACAAGTTGACCTTGGGGTTCTGAGGTTTGTAAGCTCAGAGTCTGAGGTTTGTAAGCTCAAGCTCCCCCTGAGTCTGATAGTCTTTAAGGTGAGGTTTGTAAGCTCCCCCTAAGTTCTATCCAGGTTAATTAAATTCATTTTTCGCACAATAAAATTATCAGAGCTTTAAAAAATTGAATCATTGAAAGAATTAACTTATAGATAAGATGAATGGTTCAATTAATTTTACTTGAATTTTGATACTTCTTCGTTCGTTCATAGCTTATACCAATAAGGTAAAAAAAATGATAGAAGTTTTTCAAAAATTTCAAATGCCATTAATGTTAATGGGGCTCAGAGCCTTTAAATACTTGTCGCATAGACTCCCCCTTTTGTCATTATCAAAAAAAATGAGATAAAAATAAGCATAAAAGACAAAAAGATTTGAGAAAAACTCAAACATGAGAGAGTATACTAAGAAATTAACTAAATAAATCAGACCAAAGTATATGAACATGAATATCCAAATATCAGAAGCAGCTAAGCAGTCAGAATCATTTAAGCATTCAGAAGCATAGAAAAATAAAACAAGATGGTTTCAGAAGCAAGGACTAAAAATTTAAAACACACAACAAACAAAACATAACACTAAGGTGTGCAACTAATGATTGGTTTGTTGTTGTTTCTTCTTCTTCTCCATTTCTTCAGTTTTTGTCTTCAACAGTTCTTCAAGGTATTGTTGCCTCTGGAGAAGAGCCTGTTCCCTTTCCTTAGCCTCTTGCTGCTGCTGTGCCATCTGTTTCTTCAGAAGCTTACACAACCTTGCTTCTCTGGTCAAGTAGTCCTTTTCTGAGAAGAAAGGTTGGTTTGCCAGGAGCAGTGTAGAACTTCTTACTCTGAGATTCTGCTTCAGATGCTCCATTAAATTCCTGACAGAAGCTTCCTTGCTTCTGATGCACTTAGCCTTAACATTTTCAATAAGCTCAGCTGCCCGGTTCTGAAGAGATGCCCAGGAGTCTTCATATGCGTTGGTGAGATCAATTGACCTTCTTTGATCCACCAGATTATGCATTTGACTAAGGATTGTGAGAAGCTCAGCATTAATATATCCAGATTCCAGGATGTTTGTGGGTGGTTGTTCAAGGGTTTCAAGATCAGAATCACTGATTTCCAGGTCTTGAACAGGGTTAGGAACTGGAATGGTAAAGTGTGTTTGTGTGTTTGACGATGAGGGCTGGTCAGAAGCAATGTGTGCAGTAGAGGTTGAGGCTTGAACATTGACTTGAGAGTTGTCAACATCCATGGGAGTTGGTTCTGCGGAGTGTTCAATTTCAGTTGGTGGTTGTTGTGGTGAAGTTGATGTATGAGTGTTGAGTTGGGGGTCAATTGTAGCTATTGGTGATTGTGGGGGTGTTGTGGGTTTATGTGGTTTAGGGGTTTGTTGATGGGGGTTTTCTGAAACAACATTTTCAGAAGCAGCTGCTTCTGGAGTTGTTTCAGAGGCTTTTTCTGAGGTAGACTCAACATTTTCTGGAGGAATCATGTTGAGAGGTTGAATGTTAAGGGGTTGAGGGTTAAGGCGAAAGATAGTATCAATGACTCTTTCTCTCTGCTCAGCCATTTCAGCCAACTTCTCATTAATTATGTGACCAACTGGTTCATAAGTAGTTGACTGAGATGGCTTTTTGTTGGTTTTGGTTGATGTTGACTGGCTTTTTACTGGTTTTTGAAAAAGTTGAGCTAAGGGTATATCATCATCAGAATCATCAGAATCTGATAATGATGAGGATGCGGAATCTGATGATATATTAATTACCTTCTCTGGTTCAGGATCAGAATCCTCTTTAGCAGACTCACTGGTCATCAGCATCAGTTGCTTGGCTTCTGAAACTACAGACTCTTGTAGGTCAGCAGCAATTTCCAAGACTTTTTCAGCTGCTGCCTTCTTCCCTTGTAAGTCCTTTAACTCCAAATCAGAAGCAGCTTGAGCTGTCATGGTGATATGAGGAAAATCCTTGGTCCTCCTCAAAGCTGGCTTCCTCTTCCTCTTTGGTATAGCTGGTTGTACAGGGGCAATACCAGAACTTAGGACTACACAAGAGTTGTTGTCTTCAGCTACTTCTTCAATTGATGGCATTGCAGAACCACCAATCTTAAGCTTGACAGAAGCAGGTCTTGCCTTCTTTGCAGATTCTTCAACCTTCAGATATTCTTCTTTGGTCATTTTCCTCTTAACACTCCTGCTTTTTGCCAGAGGCACAGTACCACCATACATTTCCTCAGGTACCTCATCCAACCTGATGACCTCTTTGGTTGCCACATAGTGTTCCTTGATGTACCTCATCTGTACTTCAATAGGATCATGTTTGCAGATGGGTGGAAAATCCCTCATAAGATCAGACACGACATGAGATTCACTTAGATCAGTTCTAAGTTTGGTGACCTTGCTGATCAGCTTCATGTTCTTGAGAGTTTGAGCATTTATGAATGCTCCAGTTTTTGTATCCAGCATCTGATCTGTGTAGCCTTGAGCTCTGCTTAAACTGTCCAAGACACCTCCTTGATAGAATATCTCTGATAAGAGTCTTCCATAAGGAACCCAGGGCCTTGGTTTATCCTGCAGCTGACTCTGTTTCAGACACTCTACCAAGTACTTGAACATGTATTTGGGCACATTTACCTTTTCCTTCTTGATGAGGTGCTGGAGAAAGACCTTCTGAGCCAAATTTGGTTTCTCATTATCACCACATGGAAACAAATCCTCATTCTGAATCTTCAGAAGCATTTTGGTTTCCATGTTTAATTCAGCATATTTCTTCTCCTTTTCAGAATTGTATATAACCAAGTTAGCTCTTTCCTTCCAAATGCGTTGTTCAACAGCACTTGAAAGATCAATTCCAAAGTAATATCCAGACGCT
This sequence comes from Medicago sativa, assembly GCF_051527215.1. Classification (NCBI taxonomy): domain Eukaryota; kingdom Viridiplantae; phylum Streptophyta; class Magnoliopsida; order Fabales; family Fabaceae; genus Medicago; species Medicago sativa. The sequence continues at coordinate 28,217,103 of NC_140755.1, read as the reverse complement.
TCAACCTTAAGAACAGCTTCTATTTGCCATTGAGTAATTCTTACTGGAATACCGCAGATACTTGATCTGATTTCATCCTCAACAAACGGCGCAAGACCCATTTCTTCTCTTGTTTTCCCTTCTAATTCAGGATACATTAACACCATCTGACTTTCCTCAGCTAGGGATGCCGCTCTATTGTAAAATTTTGCTCTTACCCAGAAGTGTCTAACCAAAGCTTCGTATGTTGGTCCATTCAACATTTTGAAGTAATGCATGAGTCCTTGCTCTTCAAAGTAGCTTCTGATCCAACACTTATGAAAACTCAGAGAATCAAAATCCACTGGATTCTCTATCTGAACTTGTAAATCCCATTCTTCCAATTTCATGCTTCTTCCTCTGTAGTCATATTCCGGGACCATTCGTGAAGTAGATACTGAATCTTCTTGTTGCGAACTTGATGATGCCATTTGATGATAGACGAAGATTTGAAGAAGATGAAGATTTTAGGGTTCTAAGGTTGAGAGAATGCGCTTACTTCGCAAGAAGTTTGAGAGCAAATGTGTTTGTTGTGAGTGAGTAGTGTGTGAATTGACAAAGTGTTAAAAGCAAAACGATTGCAATTCAAAAGTGACAAACAAACATAACATTAATGATAAAATTGGGGGCGCGTGAAAATTACTTTCAAAGCTAAAATCATCATTGCCCTTTTAGTTATACACCAACACATACAGGCCACGTAAGAAGTTCACAGAGTAACTACCAAGTTAGTGGGCCAGAAGTTACTTTTTAAAAGGTAACTTCCAACGTTTCCACTAATTCAACTATTCAGAAGCAACAAATCCAGCTTCTGGACTTCAGATGCTGACGTCATCATCAGAAGCGAGTTTTCCTTAGAACCTCAATAAAGAGCTTCTGATGGACTACCGCTTCTGAACTAACTTCAGAACCTAAAATCCTATTCAGGAGCAAGCAAGCATTTAATCAGATACAAAGTGCATGTTCAAATTTTTCTTTATAAAATCAAATCTTTCAACAGCTAAAGGCTTAGTAAATATATCAGCCCATTGATTTTCAGTATCAATGAATTGTATATCTAAAATTCCTTTTTGAACATAATCTCTGATAAAATGGTGTTTGATTTCAATGTGCTTAGCTCTTGAATGCAAAATTGGATTTTTAGATAAACAAATAGCAGCAGTATTATCACAATAAATGGGAATACTGTTAGCAGTTATCTGATAATCTTCCAACTGATGTTTCATCCAAAGTAGTTGTGTACAACAACTTGCAGCTGAAATGTATTCTGCTTCTGCTGTAGACATAGCAATAGTTGTTTGTCTTTTGCTAGCCCAGGATATAAGATTATCACCCAGAAATTGACAGTTGCCACTGGTTGACTTTCTTTCAATCCTATCACCAGCATAATCAGCATCACAGAATCCAATTAGCTTATAATCTAAGGATTTCCTATAAAGGAGTCCAAGATTAGTTGTTCCCTTCAAATACCTGAAGATTCTCTTGACAGCAGTCATATGAGATTCTCTAGGATCTGATTGGAATCTTGCACACAAGCATACACTGAATAAAATATCTGGCCTAGATGCAGTGAGGTATAACAAAGAACCAATCATACCTCTATACAGCTTCTGATCTACTTTAGCTCCTTCATCTTCTTTGCTTAAGGTGCACGTAGGGTGCATTGGAGTGTTCATCACTTTACAATCTTCAAGTTTGAACTTCTTCAGAAGCTCCTTTGTGTACTTTGATTGATGAAAATAGACTCCATCTTTGCATTGATTGATTTGAATGCCAAGGAAGAACTTCAGCTCTCCCATCATGCTCATTTCAAATTCATCCTGCATTAACTCAGAAAATTCCTTGCAAAGAGATGCATTAGTAGAACCAAATATTATATCATCAACATATATTTGCACAACAAGAATATCCTTCCCAAGGGTCCTTCTGAAGAGTGTAGTATCAACCTGTCCTCTCTACAACCCCATTTTGTTGTGGTGTTCTAGGAGAAGAGAATTCATGGAAAATTCCATGTTTTTCACAAAGCTTCAAATGGCTCATTTTCAAATTCTCCACCATGATCACTTCTGACTTTCAAAATTTTTGATTCTTTTTCAGATTGAATTTGAGTGCAGAAGCTACTGAATACATCACACGCAACATCTTTATTCTTTATGAATTTCACCCAAGTCCATCTGCTGTAATCATCAACAATGACTAATCCATATTTACTTCCATATAAGGATGCAGTACTCACTGGTCCAAATAAATCAATATGGAGTAATTCTAAAGGTCTTGAGGTTGAAACAATGTCTTTGGTTTTAAAAGATGATTTCACAATTTTCCCTCTCTGACATGCACCACAGAGTGCATCTGAATGATAGTCAATGTCTGGTAGCCCTTTCACAAGTTGTAACTTACTAAGCTTAGATATTAACCTCCAGTTAGCATGTCCCAACCTTCTGTGCCACATCCATTTCTTATCATTCACTGATAGTAGGCAAACCACCTTCTGATCAGCCAGTTCAGAAAAATTGATTTTATAGACATTGTCAACTCTCTTTCCCTTGAACACAATGGATTTGTCTTCCTTGTTGATTACTGTACAGTTGGGTTTTTCAAAAAACACATCATAACCATTATCACAAAATTGACTAATGCTCAAAAGGTTATGTTCAAGACCATCTACCAACCATACATTATTAATTGAGGTAGAGGAATTACCAATAGTTCCTGTACCTATGATCTTGCCTGACTGGTTGCCTCCAAATTTCACATTTCCTCCCTCTTTCATTGTTAGGCTGAGGAACATGGACTTGTCTCCTGTCATGTGTCTTGAGCAACCGCTGTCTAGGTACCATGATCTTTGCTTTGGCACTGCTTTTAGACATACCTGCATCATTGACATTTTTAGATTTAGGTACCCATTGTTCTATGGGTCCTGGAAGGTTAGTACTTAAGGCTTTACTCTTCACTTCTTGTACCTTGTGCTGTGAGTTGGGTTGCTTCTGATTAACCATCACCTTAGGTTTTGGTACTTCAGAAGCAGTAACTGTCTTCTTCTGAAACTTAGACTTCAGAACCCCAGATTTTGGTTTCACCAGACTCTGAGGAATAGGTTCTGATCTTTTCAGGATCCTGACCTTTGAAGTCTTGGAATCAGATTTGATCATAGCCTTTGACTTAGAGTTCTTTGGCTTTGAAGTAATCTTAGCCTTAGGACTAGAAGCTTCAGGTTCTGATTGAACAACAGTTTCCAACTCAGCCCCTTCTGGTACAAAGAATGTTTTCAGACCTTCCTTGATGCATTCACAACAAGATTTTAGATTGGTTTTCTCAAGTTTCACTTCTGGAAAACCAATTCCTCTGCCATTGTTCTTGTAAATGCTATAAATCATAGAAGCTACTCTGCTTCTGTCAATGCCAGATATAATAAAATCTTCAAGAGCAATTTCATGGTTACTTAAAGGTTTTCCATTACACTTTTCTTGTAGCTTCTGACATAAGAACCTGAGCTGATCTTCATATGTTTTACACATGAAGTCAAAGCCCCTAAGTCCTTGTTCAGAAGCTTTCAGATCCAATAGAGTTGATTTTTGCTGTTGTACCAAATCAGCATATTTTTCTTTTAAATCCTTCAACTCATTGGTTCTTACTTCAAAATGTGTAAGAAGTTCTTTAAGTGACTCAACAAGTTCTTCTCTGGGAATTTTGGAATATACCTCGTTTTCATCTTCTGAGTCTGAATCTGATCCAGCTTCTGAAGTTGCTGTTGCTACCAACCCAACAGCTACCTTTGCATCTTCATCAGCTTCCTCTTTATCAGATCCAGATTCACTACCCAAATCATCCCAGGTTGCCATTAAACTCTGCTTAATCTGCTTCTTGAGTTTGCTTGGTTTGAATGTAGACCTCTTTGACTTGTCCTTTGACTTTTCTCTTTGAAGATCAAGGCATTCAGCAATGAAGTGTCCAGGCTTCTTACAGTTGAAGCATCCCTTCTGATCTTCTTTCTTTGAGCTTCTGGAGTTACCCCTTCTGGAGAGAAACTTTCTGTTCTTCTTGGCCAGATATTGAAGTCTGTTTGAGAGCATGGCCATTTCAGCAGCATCTGGTTCAGAATCTGAACTTGACTGTTCTTCCTCTTCAGATTCAACTACTTTGAGAGCTTTTGATGACTTGCCTTTGGATGGAAGAGCTATTGATTTACTCTTCTTAGTAGACTCATGTTCATTAAGACTTAACTCTTGAACTTTGAGAGAACTAACAAGATCTTCGACACTTAAAGTGTTTAAATCTTTAGCTTCCTCAATGGCAGTCACCTTTGGTCTCCATCTGGCAGGTAAGCTTCTGAGTATCTTGCTTACATGATCAGAAGCAACATAGCTCTTCTTTAGAATCTGTAGCCCAGAAACTAAGGTTTGAAACCTTGAGTACATCTCCTCAATAGTTTCATCATCCTTCATCTTGAATAACTCATACTGATGTACAAGCAGGAGAGCCTTTGCTTCTTTGACCTTCTTGCTCCCTTCATAATTTGAACAGAGAGAAGCAAACATAGCTTTAGCAGTGGATTTGTCACTCATCTTCATATACTCTGCTTTGGGTATGGCAGTGACAAGAGCTCCTCTGATAATATGATGCTTCTTGTAGAGTTTCCTCAGTTCTGGAGTATGTTTCTTTCTATCCACAGCAGCTCCTTCTTCATCAAGGACTAAATCACCAACACCATCTTCCAGAATATCCCATAATTCTTCATCTAGGCTCATGATGTAACTGTAAAAGTTGGTCTTCCACCAAGAGAACTCTTCAGCATCTCCATTGAACTTTGGAACTTTTCCAACACTGGTTTTCTTACTATCACTATAATCATGTGAGACATTTTTATAGCTAGTATCACCAGGACCAGTAGGAGGAGGAGTAGACATGTTTTTCTCAGATCTTTGACTGTTGCACGGTTAAGTGTTACACAACAGACCAAGGCTCTAGATACCAATTGAAGGTGAGAAAAACACAAGAAGGGGGGTTGAATTGTGTTTTGAAAAATTCTTCAATTCTCCTAAAAACTGAACACACTGATCAGAAGCTAAGTGAGACAGCTTCTGAAGTGATAATCAGAATCTAAATGCAGCGGAATAAAACAGAGAGAGAGAAGAAGAACGACACAAAGCAATTATACTGGTTCCTTCCACAATCCGGAAGTAGTCCAGTCCCCCTTGCACTTCCAAGGAGATTTCACTATGAGTAATATCTGATTACAAATGCTCAAGCACACAAGCAAGAGACTTCCTTTGCTCAAGCACACAAGCTAGAGACTTCCTTTGCTCAAGAACACAATCAAGAGACTTCCTGCTCAAGCACAACTGCAAGAGACTTCCTAACTAAACAAAATTACACAGAAAATTGTTTAAGGTTGAACACTTGATATACAATCAGAGGTGCTCACAATACAAATCAGATACAGACTCAATGGACTTAAGAATTTCTAAGATATGACTTTGAGACACAGAAATTCTAAGTGAATGCAGAACAATTTCAGTAGAGGTTTGGCACTTGTAAAAATGTTATGAGTCTTTTGTTCAGCGTTCTTGCATTACCAAATCTTTAGGTCTTCACTCCTTTATATAGAAGTGTGAAAGAGACGTTGTGAAATTGCCAGCACACCAAAGAGTCGTTGTTGAAGCTTGATCTTTCACCAATGATATATTGCTTGATTTGGTTGTTGTCCTATGAAGAACAAATTTGAAATCCATTCCTTATCCAAAGGAACATATATGCAGGCGAAACCGTATTCTGGAGCTGTTTTCTTGTCTTGTAGCGTGGACACAAAACAGAGTAGTGGAGAACGTGGCTGTACAATTCGTACAATAGTACAATGTCAATGCTTTCGTCCAAATTGCAAGCACATGCCTTCAAACACCTTTGAAATGACCTTTGCAATGTTCCACTGATTTTCTGCTGTGTTTTCGAAATCAATAGACAGCTTTTGCAATGTAGATTCTTCAATCTTTGAATGTTTTGCAAATCCAGTTGATCTTCAGCTTCTGGTGAAATGACTTCTGATGAGGCAGCTTCTGATGATGCAGCTTCTGATGAAGCAGCTTCTGCAGCTTCTGATGGTGCAGCTTCTTCAGCTTCTGATGATGTGGCTTCTGGACCTCTTGTCTTCAGAAGCACTATTCTTCAGGAGCAGCTTTACTTCAGGAGCGGTATTTCTTCAGGAGCAGCTTGACTTCAGGAGCGCTTTGCCTTCAGAATCATCTAAGCTTCATTTTCTTTTGCTCTTTATTTGCTCATTCAGAACCAATCAATGATGTAACTTTATAATTATGGTCCTGTACACTTGAACAAATATTAGCTAGTCCAATTTACAATTTTTAATACCTTGTTATTATCAAAACTCTTTAAGGTTCATTGTTAAACACATTTTGTTCCAACACGTGTTGCCCCCAAAATTCCACAAAGCAACTTGAGCGGCCATATGAATGGAAAACAAAGAAACAATGGTATCATAAGTGCCCAAGGAGATTCAAACAACATAAACATCCGAAAAATCCATTTATAATGAAAAGGAAAATGAACGCTTTGGGCATTTATAGGCACCGGCGAACATCAATGGTAACGACACCTGATCGGCCAAACCTTGTACATTATGAATGTATGTTAAATATTTTGTTTTATGTAATCTGGATCTTTTCGGATTATATAATCTGAAAATGGTAAAGCTCGCTTCGGATTATAAAACTCGAACGGTGTAAAAATGAAAGTTTAGAGAACGCGCGAGAAACAAACACGGTGGAAAAAGAATTTCTCAACAAGGAAGGCTTGACAAGATATTGAAGTCGTTGCAAGATAGAACCCGTACACTTTTGACCAGCTTTCACATACTTTGCATGTTTACGACATTTTAGGGGAAAAATATATGAATGAAATCCGATTACATTGGACCAAAAAAGAAAAAAAGAATAAAGTGCATGCTATGAACTTAAATGGGTAAATTGTGATTTTGATCCATGTAATATAGTGATTTCTTGTTTAAGTTATTTGATTCATCTTTTAAAATTTTGTTCCTACAATTCAAGATTTTCATTGTTTTAATCTCTGTAGAGTCATCTTCCCATCCCATTTAAATGACATTGCTAATTGAAAGCCACAAATTTTCTACGGACATTAGAGCCATTGATAGTGATCCACGTCCAATATATTACTAATATTCATATACTTTTTCCGAAGATTAAACAGTGCATATATTAGTATGAATTGACTAAGCTCAAGTGTGAGCCATCACCGAAACCCTAGTTTCTTTTCCTTCATCTATTAAAGAGGGGTGATTTAGGGTTAATTTTTGACCCAGAATCACCCCTCTAAATCGTTTTTCTATTTCCCTTTTATTGAAATAAGTGACTTTCACAGCTATTTCGTTTTTCTTCCGTGATTTCGTCGTCTTAGTGCGATGTTGTGTTGTCTGTCGTCTTTGTGCGGCGTTGTTTGTCTTTCTTGTTTTGTTCAGGTATTCGTTTGGTTCAGATTGTCAGATCAGCTTAGATCCAGTGCAGATCCAATCAATGACTTTGACGTCTTCAACGTTGCAGATCCGGAGACATGGGTATTCCAGAGACATGGATATAGTCATATGTGTAGGCTTTTGCACTTTGCCGTTTTATGCTATTAACATGGATGCTGTGAGTTTGTTTGCAGATTCATCCTTTTTGTTTTTAGCGAATTTGCATTGTATCAATGTGTATGAATGAATATCATTTATTTTTGTAAAAAAAAAAATAAAAATTAGTATGATTGACTAATGGATTGGAATTGAATGCTATGTTGGAGATCTTTCATCAAGTTTATGCACTATCAAGATGTTTTTGTATTTCTTTCGAATGAGTCTAGTGACCAGTTATAAATTGATTTTTTCGCTGCGATTATTAACGTCTTTGATGCAATTTGGTTCAGTACAAATCAATTGTGCGTTCATAATGGGAAATGATTTATCAAGAAAATTTTAAGAAAGTGTATTTGCTAATACCTTTCCTTAATTACACACTATTACCTCCCTTGATTTTCGTCAAATAATAAATTTAATTGGTTGAGACCTTTTCTTGATAAACTCTTGATAAAAACTCTCTAGATAAATAGCGCTCTTACGACTATTGAAATTTGTTTTGATAAAAATTGTCGTTGTATTTAATTGGAATGTGATTCCTTACTTGTGGTGGTAGCTTCTAAGAATGCTCATTCTATTCCATAGGGATTAAAAAACATGCGCGGAAATGCTTTATAATTGTGTTCTTAAATGTAAGTAGTGTGTCTTATTTACACAAAAGGTGATTTTCCTCATAATTTAGCCACATATGATTTTTCATCAAGAAATTACACTTGGTTTACTCTTCCACAATATTAACCATTAGAAATCATGAAAGGTTATAAAATAGCGGACATTTAGTCAATAAAGAATAAATTTTTACGATTGCTAACCTTTTATATGACCTCTTTTCTAAGTGATGAAGGGACAAACAAAATACACTAATTTAGTTAAAAGAATTTTTTTAATGATTCTAAGTTTAGGAAGGACTTTTCAGAACTCCATAAGCGCTAAAAAATATTTAATTTTTGTAAGAAAAACACGATGTTTGTAAATTATAAAAGATAAAGTCATTTTTTATTTGATACGTTTATAGGGGGAAATATGGCTAATATTATCAAGTTTGTTTATGTTATAATTATTGTACTCTTCATATTTTTCAGTGGAAAGAACACTGACGGTAAACCATGTTCTATATCATTTTCAAATTATCTTCTTTACTTCGCACATAATATTTTATCTCATTTTAGTAACATACTTTTATTCACATTTTTCGTCACAGCAAAGAATATATGCATTGATGATGTTCATTGTCAAAAATATAAGTGCTTGCCTGGTTTATATCCAACGTGTATAAAAGGCTGGTGTGAATGCAAGTGATTAAATTATAACATATGAGTACCAAACCTAAGGGTGTACACAAACATCCTCTTAAATGTTTCATTAGGTGTCATCTGGTTATTGTGTTGGCAACCAATAATTATCTTTTTCTTTCTCTGATTTCATGAACCATGTTGTTATGTATTTGTACTTAAATATAATGGCAATGAAATGAAATAAGTCAGTAAATGTTATTATCTTTATAGGATTCTTGTTTCTTTGAGTTGAGAGAAATCGCCATGTCCTATAATTTTGGCATATCATATTTTCTTTCTAACCCTACCTCATATCAGAATATAGATGTTGTAGCCGTTTTATGATCCGAATTAGTTTTATTTTGATCTCTATTATCAATTGATTTGTGTCTCAACGAATTTCAATTCTCTTTTTTTTTTCTCCATCATACCATAACTATAGAAAACCTTGGTACTGTCTCAGTATGGTATACAAGAGAATATATTTTTTCTAGTTTCTTTACTTCATCAAATACCCTTTTATGGGTAATGACATGTCATCTTACGTTATTCTTGGCATGTTTTTCAATCATTTTCAGTAGGTTTTACATCCAGAATAGAGGGGTATTAGAGCAATTGCTTATGATTTCGGGACATTTGTAATGTTTTCTATATTTGAGTCTCTAATCATATTCTTCCGAAACATAGCAATTTTTGGGTGTTTTAATGTAATTAACGAAGAAATCATGCAAACCGGCAAAGCAAGACATCTGAAGATTTGTGAAGATTTTGGGAAGATCAAAGAATGAAGATTCAAGAGGCCTCAAAAGACATTACATAGGGAGAAATTTTGTTCCCAAGTTCGAAGACATCTTATGAAGCAAACACCCAAAAGACGAAGAAACAGGCGTTTCAGCATTCAGACTGCACTCACATGCGTCTGGCACACATTTCTGGGTGCCTAACACATGCTCATGCGCCTGGTGCATGGTTCAAGGTGCCTGGCACCTGAAACTCCTCTCACATGCGCCTAGTGCGTGCTCCTGGTGCCTAGCACCTCTGTCTTGCGGGTACGTAAAAACTAAATTTTGTTACTTTTTTGTGGAAAAATGCTGGTTTTTGAGCCGAACTTCAGGTGGAAACTTTCCTTATAAATACCACACCTCTCATTCATAATTTCTCATTCAGAACCAAGCGGTTTGCTTAAAGGGAGGAGTTTCTCTCCTCACTCCATGTTTCTCTAGGGTATGTTTTATTTTTTTGGTAATTTGTCTTTAGTTACCATGTGCAACTAAATCTTTTTAGGCTAGGGTTCTAAGATGAACCTCTATTATGGTTGTTGGATAATTTATTTAATTTAAAGTCTTTATTCAGTTATTTTCTTTACGCTATTTAATTTTACTGTCGTGTGTAAGATGTGTCTTGTCTGAAGCATAACCCTGATACATAGGCACTTAGGGAGGTGACATACCTATTATTGATGTATATTTGTCTTAAACAGAAACTAACTAATAAGTAACTAGGGAAAAAAGCTATATAGCGGAACCCTGAGATAAAAGTACTTCGGGAGGTGACATTACTTAATATTGGTGCAAAACAACTCCAATCAGGAAGTAACTAGTTAGTAACTTGGAAAACATGTGACTTCACAACTTAGATCAACCCAATAACTTCATTGTCCTCGAAGCTTATAGGGTAGATGCTGATAAAGCTGCCCGTTTGTAGAAATACCAAGAGAGAGTGTGTGCTATGTACTTCCAAGATTCATACATGAGGGAACCTTTATGAGCATTGGGTCCACAACATTGGGAATTTAGGAACTTTAATTAAATTTTATATTCAACTCTGAGAAAGTAAGACCCCACACGTACCAACCAGATGGATCAATTGTTGCAACTCGACAGCTAGAGGGGAATGAACCCATATCTTTGAGAGAATAAGGCCCCACACATACATACCTGTGTGATTAGCAGGTGCAACTCGACAGCTGATGGATAGTAAAACCCCATGAACTCATCACTTAGATAAATAACGATAAATATCATGAATAAGACTTGATTGTTATGTAATTCCAACAATTAAATAGAGGGGATTCTAAGAATCCTAACCGCCGCTAATATTTTGATATCAAAACAGGAAAACCTTGCTTTGTTGCAAACAAATTAGATTCCAAATCTCTAAACCGTTATCTTTTATTTATTTTAATTGTTCTCAAATAAGTAACATAAATTGTTTGGTTGAAACTACAATCCTTATGGATACGATACTCTACTTATTATTTTATTACATGGTAAATGATTTGGTACACTTGCCTAAATCCGACCATCAAGTTTTATTGCCTTTAGGTTTGGTTGAGAATCGGCTAGTTTTGTATTTTTTTTTTTTGAGAGAATCGTCTAGTTTTGTATATTGTGTTAAGAATTATTGATAATTGATTGTATTAAGATTTGACAATTGAATCTCTCAATTCAATAGTAAATCTTATTGTATTATTCATTACTTTAATTTTTGTTATCGTTATCAAGCACGAATTCAATTAGTTAAACTCGTTTTCAAACGTGCTTTTGCTAAACTCTCAATATTTTTTTAAAACGCTATTTACCCCCTCCCTCTAGCGTATAGAGCTTGCCATATAGACCAACAATTATAACTTACCTTAGGTAAAAGGTGGTTATATTTGGAAAAGTATAGTTAGAATGGAGTTAGGTTTCTACTGCTTGTTTCTTTTTTTCTTCAGCATTTCAACTTTTACCAAGCAATTTTGCCTTAATCAATTCCAAATGGGTGTAAAGGGAATCGTAAATTTTTGTGCCGGGAGCAATTTTTGAATTTTTGCAGTTTTTTTCCTTCATTTTTTCCTTTTTTTTTTTTGAGAAACTTATTTTTGACGTTTGTCTCATGTTTCTTTTATTCTCTTTTACCCAACCCTGAACTTAGAATTTTGTTAGTTCTAGAAGCAAATCTAAATTTAATTTCAGTCTTATGAGAACATTTCAATTCATCTACCTAACTCCATTAAGGCACTACTAGAAAAAGCAAAATTAGAGAGGAAAATTAGCAACGGAAAAAGTAAAACCCCTCACTAAATTCCACGGCGCAAAATGTAGTAACAGAATTAGAGATAGATTTCACGTTTTTCCTCAAAATTTCCCTCACTAATTTTTTTTGTTCAGTAAAGTAAAAAATTTAAAAATAAAATTAAGGTCTATATCAGTTTATATTTTTGATTTATCACCGAAACAAAGGGATATGAATGAAAGCTCAAACTTGACTTAGCAAAGATATTATAATTCAAGGGGTGGCTTGAACAAGGCTATAGTTATAAAAAAAAATTGTGTTAATGTGTGTATGTACAACTATTTTTTTTTTGACAAAAACAAAACCGTATTCATTCATTCAAATTGATATAGTATATCAGATACAAACATCGCTAAAAATGTAAAGGGTGAATCTACGAACAAACTCACAACACCAAAGTTAATAGCATACAACGACAAAATGCCTACAAATAAGATGATAAAATCTAAGTCACCGAAATATTCATGCTTCCGGATCTGCAACGTTGATGCCTGAATCATTGATTGAATTTGTAATTGATTGATGTCGATCTTTCAATAGGAACCAATCGAACACTACGACAGACGCAAAATCAAACGCTACACAAGACGACAAACAACACAATGTTGCACTTAGACGACGAAATCACAAAAAACACAAAAGGAAAAACTTGATATATGTGAAAACCATTTATTTAGATTGAAAGAAAAGGGGAAACAAGATGTAGAGGGGTGATTGTAGGTCAAAAAATGACATAAAATCACCCATCCTCAATGAACGAAGGAGAAAGAAAATTTCGAGAGAAATTGAAGTTTCTCTTACTAGAAAAAAACTAGAGTCATTAAATAGGTAAAATAGTTACAGAAATGATAAATGGACACAAAAATCCAAACATAATACAGACACCATAGTATAATTATACGGTATTTTCTTCCATTTCTGACACTGTTACTTTATACTCCATTCTTTTTTTTTTGTTTTCTTTCTCATTTCCCTTTCCCTGCGACTCCTCCACTTATCTCTTTCGCACCACCACCGTCTCTGCATCTCGGTGGCCACCCATTATCCTCTGCCCTGCGAGATCAACTCGGTCTCTCCCTCCTCGTTTCTCAGTTCCATCTCTCTCACAACATTTACTCTTGCCGCCATGGTGGCGGTGTCAATGTCGCCGGCGATGGAGGTCCAGAACGGAACATGATGTCTCAGACGACGGCTGAACGGATCTCCGTCGACGAGTGGGAGATGAGGATGCCGTCGGTGGTGGGAGATCTAGATCCGAGAGAGAAGAGAGTAATGGTTGTTGGTGTTGGACGGAGGAGAGGAGGATGATGGAGACGAAGAGAGAAATACGGGACGGAGGTGAGAGAGGATGGTGGAGGAAAAGAGGTGAAAAAGAGGGGTTTGATGGTGGCTAGTGTTGAGGAGGATGGCAGAATAAAGTTCTGCAACGTAGAGAAGAAAGGAAGAAGAGGGGTGTGATGTATTTACAACAATGCCCTGCTTTAAGGTTGAAAAGTCCAAATTGCCTATGGTGTCTGTATTGTGTTTGTTTTCCTGTGTTTAGTTATCATTCCTGAAATAGTTAAGGGGTTCCACATGTACAACTAATAAGCATGTAAAAATAAGTGTAATTTCAGAAAATGAACACGTGGATGGAATCATTCCTCAAGAAGCAAAAAGTAGACCATGAAAGTAGAGTATAACATATATTCAAATAGTATATATCACTTAAATTTAAAAAATTTCTCGACAACAAAATTTAAAAATAAAATGCTTCTTTAAAATATAGGAAAATTACCCATTGGATTGACTTGTGGAGTAACGTGTCCTTTAATACGCGCCTTTTCATCAATCAAATCATACACCATTAGCAATCAAAATATACTCCCTCCGTCCTAAATTATAAAAAAAAAAAAAAACTCATTTTCCATGTCCCAAATTATAAGAAAAAAGACCAATTTTTATCATATTTAATTATATTGTTTCAAAAAATTATATTTTTCAAAGAAAAATTAAATGCAAAGTGCATTCAATTTGCCCTTTCTTTCATTTTTTCACTAACCAATAACCAATGAAAATTGTTTTTACATCATCCTATAAAACTTATTTCAAGGATAACACAAGAAACTATGTTGCAAACTACTATGTTTTAATTTTCTTAATAAGTGTGATTTTTTTTTTTTGCTTATAATTTGAGACGGATAGAGTACACCGTTAGCAATCATGAAAGGTTATAAAATTGCAGATATTTGCTCAATAAAGAATAAATTTTTACGATTGCTAACCTTTTATATGACCTCCTTTCTAAGTGATGAAGGGACAAACAAAATACACTAATTTAGTTAAAAGATTTTTCTTAATAATTCTAAGTTTAGGAAAAGGCTTTCCAGAACTCCATAAGCGCTAAAAAATATTTAATTTTTGTAAGAAAAACACGATGTTTATAGATTAAAAAAGATAAAGTCATTATTTATTTCATACGATTATAGAGGGAAATATGACTGAATATTATCAAGTTTGTTTATGTTATAATTATCGTACTCTTCATATTTTTTATCGGAAAGAACACTGACGGTAAACCATTTTTTAGATCATTTTCAAATTTTCTTCTTTACTTCGCACATAATATTTTATCTCATTTTAGTAACATATACTTTTATTTACATTTTTCGTCACAGCAAAGATGATATGCATTGATGATTTTCATTGTCGAAAATATCATTTTCAAATATATGTGCTCGTTTGGTTTATATCCAACGTGTTTAAAAGGTTGGTGTGAATGCAAGTGATTAAATTATGACATAGTTTCTATGCGTACACACAACATCCACTTAAATGTTTCATAGTCATTAGGTTTCATTATTTTGAAGAATTGGTGTCGTAATCGACACAGTCTTCCTTTCTTTAGATTTGTTTGATGATTTTTCTATAGATTTTCGTTTATGTTCTTCTATGTTTGTTTTTCATTTTTTCTCTTTCATAATATATATTTTGTTTGCGGTTTATGATAGTTGAATTTTTTGTTTTTAAATAGTTTAATGATTAGAATTTCACCTTTAAAATAAATATATAGGAAACCTGAGGTTCGAACATTGCCTTTACATATATAATGTATGTAATATCTCTATCGGCTGAGTTATTTTTATAGTGAAGGATAGTTGGATTCCTTGATGCTTATATACTTAGGGATAGTAACCAAAAAAAAATATACTTAGGGATAAAATAACGAATGGATCTTGATGTTCACATCATCAAAGCAACGTCATGTGGATGTTAACATCATCAAAGCATCAGCTCCATTATCCACGTTGCAATGATAACACGCAGAAGGTAAACAAAGAGCTTCTCTTGCATATGCAACCAAAAAAAATCGCATGAGTGAATGGGATAATAGGGAAGGGAATAAATGGATTCCGCAAATATTTCTTTTATAATTATCATTACAATATTTTTTTTCAAGAGAACTGCTGAGTGCTTTAAGATCACTCTTTTAAGGATTTAAAATAGTAAGTAAATGAACTTGTAACTTTGTAACTTGTGTATAGAATGTATTGAAACTTGAAATTTTTGACTTTTTAGAAAATAATTTAATAAGCAAAAATATTTAAAGAGTGTTCTTAGGACACTCGTTAACAAGACTATTTTTAATGCTTATTACAACAAATATGAAATATGTTATATAAAAGGATAATCCTAACCAGTGCCCTAAGGACATTGGTTAAACATCCAAAACAAGTACACCCTCCGGTCACAAATATAAGCAAAAATTCATATTTTAGATTTATTCAATAAATGATGTATGTTGTCTACAATAAAGACATATACATCATTTACTGAATGAATCTAAAACATGGATTATTGCATATATTTGTGACCGGAGGGTGCAAGTTTTACTAAGAAAATTGTGTAATCATTACTTAATCAAAAGTAATATCTTATATTTTCAAGACAAAATTTCTATTTGTGAATTTCTTAACCAATGTCCTGAGGGCATTGGTTAACAAGATCCTATATAAAATTATTGGTGCCACTAATACACTATTTTCAACACTATCTCCAACATTTAATTTCTTATTGACTTAAATCATGGTGAGTCTGATAGATTGTAACCCAATCCAACAAAATCCAATTGTAATAACTAACCACCACTTAACAAAATACATTGTCTTTCTAACCAAATGGTCTTTATTGTACAATCTATTTAGGTTGGTATGATGGTTTGACTTAAAGCTTTGAAGTGTATTTCTCTTAAGATCTTAAACTAGATTAATTTTAGTGTTAATTTCGATAGATTAGTCTACACGGATTTTAGCGGACTGGAGTGGGTCTAGGTACTGTAATAACTAACCACCACTTATCAAAATACATTGTCTTTCTAACCAAATGGTCTTTATTGTACAATCTATTTAGGTTGGTCTGATGGTTTGACTTAAAGCTTTGAAGTGTATTTCTCTTAAGATCTTAAACTAGATTATTTTTAGTGTTAATTTCGATAGACTAGTCTACATGGATTTTAGCGGACTGGAGTGGGTCTAGGTACAAGTGATTGTCTGCACTTGCAGACACCAAACTTTTTTTTTTTGAAGAAGTTAAATTAGCTCATCCAAGTTGGCATCAGAGAGAATCGAACCTGAAACTTTGATGTGGAGCACACTCTCAGGTTTCAAGCAAATACCACTAGACCAACCCAAGTGGGTTTGTAGACACTAAACTTTTTAAATTGCTCTTAATATATATTCTATGTCTTACTAAATTGACCACCCTCAAATTTATGCTTTGCACCCTTTGCACTTAGAACCACCGATGTATGCTGAAGCCTGTTCAATTGCCATGCGCCGCACCTAGTTTTAGATAAGAATCCAAAATCAAAATACAATCAAATGGCTAACGGCTCATGTTGGTAACTGATACGAGGTTTTGCGATTTATAAGTGAAGTTGCCACGAAAAGTGTTTGAATATTGAAATTAAGTCTACAACATTATATATATCGTGAGAAGAAATTAAATACTCTTTCGGTCTCTATTTATAAGCATTCTTTAGGGGGAAAGATCAATAAATATAAGTATTTTTTTTTTGTAAACAAAATATCCGCTACATGCAGCTATAGAGACTAATTTCTCAAGTCGAGTAGAACCGTAATGGATGACAAAGTTCACTCTTAAGAGATTTAACAATGTTGCATAATCATGTTTAAATTGAAAGAGATTACTTACCATCTTTATAAGTCTTCTTTTAAATAACTAAATACTACTAAATTTTGGATGAATGTTAAGAATATTCTCTTTTCAACACTTTCTTATTGGATAAAACTCATAAGAGTTTCACCACTTTACGTCATTACAAATGTGTGAGACTCGGATCAATTTCATTCAATAAGAGAGCGATGTTAGAGTGAATGTTGCAAAGAGTACTGTTTTTAAATCTCTGCAGATTTGCAAGGAGGGTAATTTTTTTTATGAAATATATATTAAATTTGTAATTATAATATTTATATTCTTACCTTGTAAAGAATTTGTATTTTAATCTTCACACGTACAATAATAATAACTAATATAAATTTTTTTTTTTTAATAGTTTGCATCTGCTGACCTAGGATATGTCACTGTTAATGAATACCGAATTTAAAAAAAAAATGGTCTTAAATTTACTAGCATCAAGTATCTCCTAGTTAGAATAGAAATAAATGTCCTCGTGAGCTTAACTCAGTTGATTAGGACAATGCATAATATATGCAAGGTCCGGGGTTCAAACCCCGGCCACCACCAAAAGAATAGAAATAAATGGTCTTAACTTTTTCTGATCAAATTACACTTCTATAGGCAACGATAATTTTTGTTTGCGTTTTGTTTTGCTCTTTATCGTTTTCCACCCCATCCGTAATTACTAATTTCTTCAAAGGTAGTAAAGTAAGTCTGGTCCATGATTCAAATATTCTTGGCATAGCATGGTTAGCTTCTTAGCATAAAGTTAATGTCTACTTGCAGATATTTGAGAGAAAGTGAAAATGCTGTTTTGCGCCAATGGATTGTGGAGCTCCCTTTACCTGACAGAAAATATTAATGTACAAGAGTGAACACCAAAATATTAGTCACCAACACAAATACTAACAACCTCCTAAATCAGCTCCTAAATCAATCCCCAATTAAGCACCTACACCATTATGATAATTACATACTATGACATCACCAAAAATACAACAAATGTCACATAATGCAAATTCCTCAACTGACACATAATTCTAGGCACCGATTAATCCTGTGGAGAAAAGAGACACTCCTCTTAGGATCTCGTTCCTAGCCACAAACAGCTAACAGGCTTACGAAGAATATGAAAAAACACACATTCTTCAACTGCCGTCAGTCAGACATAGATATTGAGATACAACCAAGACGACTCGACACTTACAAAAACATACCTCAAAGGATTATGTTGATCCAGCACCAACTCCACTCACCTTTCCATCTGAGGCGCGTGTCTTTCACACTAATACAACACCAAAACATAATCCTTGATACATACCGTTAAATTAACGAACTAATCTAAGCTTCACATCACCATATCTCCCATACATGCCCTCGAATTTAGGCACCATTGATTAATGTTATAATATAAGGTCTTTGATTTAAACTGCATCCAATTCCAAGAGAATATCTTCACATCCTCCATCATTTTTTCATTGCTTACTCTTTTATTATGAAAACAATTATCGTTCCTTGCTTTCCAAATACTCCAAATACCGGCAAATCAAATCACACTAACGCGCTTTGAGATTGCTTTTCCATTACTTAGCAAGCCTCCGAACTGCTTAAGATGAAGATGTCCTTCCTTTTGTAAAGCAGATGTTATTCCAAGCCATTGGTATATACTAGACCAAACACCTGAAAACACAGGACACTCGAAAAACAAATGAGTTATCGATTCTCCACACCCGCACTCTCCTACACATTGTAATGAGCTTTGATCCAAGACACCTCTTCTACATAGATTTTCCCTTGTTGCTAATCTATTATGAAAAAGTCTCCAAACTAGACAAGAAACTTTTAACGGGGTCAAATTATGCCAAACTTTTGACCGTTCCAATAAGCTTGACATATTAGAAAATCAATCCCATATATGCCTCTTTAACTGAATACAAATTAGGAGGCTCCACACCCCCTAAGTCTATGTTACAAATGTCTTTCCACCAAACAGAACTACCTCTACTCCATGTGCTAATAGGATCCCCACTTAAACCATCTCTATTTACTAATGTTTTATACCACAACCCATGCAAATTTATTACAATTTTGAAAAATAAGATGAATTTCATGTGGCCCAAACTCAATTGCTTATTGTAACCAAAAAAAAAAAAAACTCAATTGCTTATATTTCAGATTGTATTTTAAAGAGACCCGTATTGGATGAGTGATGATCTCAACAAATGTTAATATAAGTAAAGTTAGTACTCACCTCACAACCCGGTTTTGTGGGATTGTGTGAAGTAAAAACACAAAATCTAGAATGATGCCCTAACTTTTTCCAAAGATGTATTGAACCACATACTATCATGTTTCCGCTATCACATCACTCACCATTTATATCCACATACTAAGCTCAATATTATTGGGCATGAATTGGTTGTTAATGAGTGGGGGTAGCCAATTTTGTGAGGTTGTGGTTGCAGTAGTGTTCACAACCCATCAGGTGGTGATTGTGTTCACAATATCTATACGTTTGCATTAAATGAATTTGGAGAGCATTTGTTTCTTGTATCTTCCATTCATCTTTTACTTCGACATTCATCTCATTATCTTCCTTTTCTAGGCAATTTACACTATGCTACAACGTTCTACTTACAACTATTTCAATTAATTTACTTGTCAAAAAAAAACTATTTTAATTAATTTCTTTTTTGACAAACTATTTTAATTAATGTCAAAATATATTTCTTATTCGTATAGTTGATTTCATATGTTATCAACGACTTCACTATATGAATAATAAATAGTTATTTTTTCTCTAATTTTTTCACAAACTAAACATTTTATATGTTCGTGCAACCCACGAGCTTATTTCTAGCAATAAACTATAATTTAAAATTACGGGCTAAATGTTTTAAAAAAAACACTATCATGTTTAATTACATTACTCACTAGTACAACGTAGTTTGATACAAAAATAAAACAATCATTTTAGACTTCATCAAACACTAATTTATACCGAAAATTATAACCAAATTAACACTATACAATGATGAATTCGCAAGCATATATTAATATATATCTCAAAGAAGTTTTTATTTTCTTTTTTCATTCGAAAAAATTTTAGTAACAAAGATTGAACTCTTAACCTGGTGCATAAAATTTGTGTGGTGTCAAATCTCAAACCATTGGATTACTCTTTCGAGACTTATATCCTAAAGAAGCAATTAGTATTAATGGATGACAACATTTGCAAACTTGTTATTTTAATTAAACAAGATACTACATAGCAGAATTATCTTTACACAAAGTGTCAAAGTGACACAAATTACATGCTATTTATTGAACATTAGTAGCTATAATCAAACTATAGCTAAAACTACCATATGATTCATCAATTCTCTTGAACTTGCTTTTGTTCAGCTTTCAAACGTTGTTGAACCATAGATATATAAATTGCAGCTTTCAAGTCAACACTTTCATCCGTAGGAAAATTATTATCATTCCAATAATCTGTTACCACAATAGAAACTTTTGGGCTTGGGTTTGCATAGTCCTTTTGAACTACAACAACATGAGATGCTGGGGAAGGAGAAGAATGATTTGGCTTAACATTTGTTGTTGTATATTCAAAAGTTGATGAAGGTTTTGTTGTTCTAAATAATGGTGCAATCTTTCCTTTCAAGATTCCTCTACTTCTGATCTTTCTATTTGCTTCCATTTTTACTAAGAAATTATGAAGACTCAAATGGACTTAAAGGAGTAAACGGGGGAAATTTGTGTAGGTTAGAGAGTAGATGGAGTGTGGGTATATATATTGCTCTATGGTTCCTATTGTGTTGAATTGAATTATGGATTAGTGGATTAGTGGGGCCTAACTCATATACAATGTAGTGGACCTGGATTCTAAGTAATTAGAAAATAGGTAGATCAAGATCAAACGATCCATATTGCATGTTTGATAAATATAAACAGATTTTTATATAAGTTTTAATTGAAATTAACTATTTAAATTTTCAATCGCATAATAGCATGCATGATTGCATGGAATTCAGTTCTCAAAGATAGTTAACATATATGTTTAGGAGAATATTAAACAGTGTCTTGCAAATTAGTTAAGCAATCAAAATAGGTAATTTTTTTTATAAAAAGGTGATGTAATTATTACTTAATCAAAAGTTAAGACTCATATTTTCAAAACCGGTTAGCAAAACCGGTTTAAGAGAATGCTTAACCATATGTTTATTACGTTGCACCACACTTTATATTTAAACTATGTTCAAGTGTCTAACGCATGTTGGAGTCTCACACCGACATAGACACTTGTGAGTGCATAAAGTCTTTCATGTTTTTTATAATTATTAACTTCATAAGTTAATCAATGTAGCTATAGTATAATACTCCCTCCATTTTAAAACGAGTGTCATTTAAGGTTTTGACACATAAATTAAGAAATGGAATGAAATAATCATTAGACATAAACTTTTACCAAACTGCCCTTTATTTTACAAGAAAAAGACAAACTTAAAGTTGCATTGAAAATTATGTGAGAGAAAAGTTGGAGTATTTATTGAGGGTAAAGTTGGAAGAAAAAAATTAAAGTTGTATTGAAAATGTAAAGTGACATTAATTTTGAAACAAATATTTTTTGTTAAAGTGACACTCATTTTGAAACGGAGGGAGTAATAAATAACATGCGTTTATTTTCCCATTAATTGGGTATCTAGTTAAACAAAAGTAACATTTATTTTTGCAATATCTCTAATATTTGTATTAAAAGGAAATCTTTCAAAGTTAACTTTAGACATAATAAGGTATTCCTATGGATGAGGATGGGCTAATGGTCCCCCATCTAAATATCTGGTGGCATATCTCTTTGAACATGTATTAGTGTCCTGGCTTATTCCTTTTGATTGTTAATTTAGTTTTGTTGTTTCCTAAACTATGATGTTGGTAACTTTTTGTTTTAGAATCTATATAATAATTTGTATACTTATACTTTATCTAGAAAAATCTGACCTACCAATCTCGGGAAGGGATCAGATTCAATCCAACCAAATTTCAAATGTGGTTAGGCTGAATATATTTAGTGCTTTACTTGATATCTATTTGTTATGTTTTAATCATGCATCATTTGATACATATGTTAGATGTAATGAAAATTAACGAGACATATAATTTGCTTGATTTAGGAGTTTTGTCTAAAGGGATTCATGGGATCCACATATACTTGATAGTTTAGACTTTATAGCAGAAGAATTTATGCTTCATCCACTAAATCCAAGCTTTTCCATAATATACTCCGTTCTACAATAACTGTTTCATTTAATCATTTTACATATATTAAAAAGGGTTAATATGTGTTCACCCCTGTAATTTGGGCGAGTTCCGGTTTTCGCCCTGTAAAAAATTTTGTTAAGATTCCGACCCTGAATTTTGAAGATTCCGTCGAAATCACCCCTGGTCGAATCTGGCACACGCCAGGTGCTGTCGTGGCGCGCCACGTCACCTTTTTATGATGACGTGGCACGCTGACTGTATAGTTATTTTTTATTTTTTTTATATGGTACACGTGGCATTTTTGATTTTTTTTAATTAATTTTTTTTTTTTTTGATAAGGCAAGAGTCCAATGACATAAAAAAGGAATAGAAAACAATCCAAAAAAATGGAATGTTTTGCAGATTCCAGTCAATGTCAGGTACTCATAAATATTATTAAAAAAAATGGAAAAAATAAATACAAAAATGAACTGGGGGGACATAAACCTAACCCAGTCATTCCACACAAAGTGTAGGCCAACCCAATCGAGTGATACAAAAATAAAAACAACACCAGTGTGAATGTCTAACATGCGGTGTATGGACAAACCGTCAACACGGAATGGATCCAAGAACCAACAACTCCTTGCAACAGCAACAAGCATAATGTCTCTTTTGAGCTAAACAGTCCAACATCAGGTAGACTGATGAGGATTTTGAACCCTCCCCTAAGTTATAGAGCCAAACTTCGTGAAGGTGAGAGATCCTGCCGCCAACACGGATACAGAACTCCACGCCTACAATCCACTATACTGCGAAAGAAATTCAAGGCTATTTCTAGCCAAATCTAAATAAAGCAACTCAAACCAATTGAAGGCCAGATCGCAGGATGGTCGATCAACGGGTTTGAGAACCACGAGCACCGCCAACACGGTAACACCCGTACCCACCATTCGCAGCAACAACGGACAACAAGTGCATGACCATTTCTAGCCTAGAAGACTTGTTACGAAGCAGGCCCATGACCTTGGAAGAGCATTACAGCACTGAAGAAGATCTTTGATAATGGTGTATGAACCTGGCCGTCAACACGGAAATAAGACCATCCACCCAAACCCACTACATCGACCACCACAGTAAGTCTCAAAAGCGCCATTTCTGGCCAAACAATCCAAGGTCAAAGGAAAGCTTCCAAAAGTTGTGTTAAAACAGAACCAACAACCAGACGTCGTAAAAAGAAACTGAAGGTCGACAGTCCACGACATACCGGAAGCAAGATCTCGCAGATCCAGCGGAGTTCCAACCAATCAAACCCAAACGGATCCTAGCAAAACAAACGCGGAACCACCTTTTGGAGCCCATTGCCACAGATAACCACCAACACCCACGGCAGCGAAAACGCAACACCGTCTCAAAAGATCCAACCAAACAATAACAGATCCGGTTAGATCTAATAGACCTAAACTCGGATTTTTGTGACCAACAACTTCGACCGCCACCAAAAGCTGAACGGACAAGAAGTATCAAGGAAGAGGCACTGACGTATTTGAGGTCGCAAGACCCAAACACGTTTTGAACGAAAATCAGAAACATCACCGGCGAGAAGAACTACACCGGATTGAGAAAGATGGTGGTGCGGAGGGCCGACACCGCTCGTCGCACCACCAGTTGCAGTGTCTACATCTTAAAAGAATAATTTTTTTTTTAAAAGAATAAAAAAAACGAAAAAAATTCTTAACAAATAAAAAAATTCTGAAAAAATAAAAAAATACCGAAAAAATTTTAAAAATTTGGAAAAATTAATAAAAATGAAAAACAAAATCCGGAAAATTTTAAAAATAAAATATAAAATCTGGAAGAATTAAAAAAAATGAAAACTTTCTGAAAAAAATTAATAAATTTCGAATAATTCATATTTAAAATCTGTATAATTATTTTTTATTTTTTATTTTTTTGCTCAAAAAAATATGAATTTTCGAAAAAAATATTTAAATAGTAGAAGTTCAAATAGTAGAACAAATATGAATTATGTTTGACTCAAATACCATTGAAACTAGTAGACACTAACATACAAAATGTTTTGAGCTTTGCATGTTTTTCGAAAAAAATATGAATTATGTTTGACTCAAATACCATATTTTTTTTTATCTTTTTTTTTCGAAAATTTAGTTTTTGTAAATATGATTAATCTTTTTTCAAAAATTTCAAGATTGGTCATTTTCAAAAATTTGAAGATTAATCATATTTATAAAAACCATGTCCGAATAACAGGATACAATGTATATTGATTGACACCGGTATATAAATCATGTTATACGGTCGAATGACAAGTAGTTTCTGAAAAAAAATATGAATTTTTTTCATTTTTCCGGTATTGAAAAAAATCTGGAAATATGAATTTTTCGAAATTTATTAATTTTTTCCAAAATGTTTTCATTTTTTTAATTTTTCCAGATTTTATTTTTTATTTTTAAAATTTTCCAGATTTTTGTTTTCATTTTATTAATTTTTTCAAATTTTTTAAATTTTTTCGGTACTTTTTTATTTTTTCAGAATTTTTTCCATTTTTTATTCTTTAAAAAAAATTTAAAAAAAGTTAAAAAAAGTTTTTTTAAAATTTTTTTTTTAAAAAAATCAAAAATGCCACGTGTACCATATTAAAAAAAATAAAAATAATTATATAGTCAGCGTGCCACGTCATCATAAAAAGGTGACATGGCGCGCCACGTCACGCCACTTCAGCACCTGGCGTGTGCCAGATTCGGCCAGGGGTGATTTCGACGGAATCTTCAAATTTCAGGGTCGGAATCTTAACAAAATTTTTTACAGGGGGAAAACCGGAACTCGCCCAAATTACAGGGGGGTGAACACATATTAACCCTATTAAAAAAATATTATAAATGAAAGAAAAAGAATGATAAATGAAAGAAAAAGAATGATGATTAACTAAATAATCCTTATTATTTATTAATATATTTCCATTATAATGAGCTCAACTAGTCATCGTGAGCTTAACTCAGTTGGTATGGACAATGCATAATATATGCAAGGTCCGGAATTCAAACTCCAGCCACCACAAAAAAAAAAATTAGCTTGACTAATGACGAATCGTTCAGGAGAACCCAAATTTGATTTCTGAGTGAAACGGATTACTATGACCCCTTTCCCCAAGAAACGAAGAGTTAACGCCAAAATAAAATTTAAAAGTGAAGCATAATAATTAGAGGTTGATATACATTGTATTAATTAGAATGTGGTATTAGAAGAAAACAATTAAAATTACATTAAAACAAAAAATATTACTCTTCTAGAACAAATACTTTTTTTTATAAATATACCAATTATTAAGGGGATGCGTATATTTTTGGTGAAGAAGCTTTTTTCTATTATATGCACTCATGTACCATCACCTCAATAAGATACGAGGAACCAAAGTGTTAGTTAGGTTTAAGTGTATTTAGGAAAATTGACTGTTTAAGTACTCTCTCCTTTCATTATTCAAAAAAAAAAAAAAAAAGTACTCTCTCCTTTCTGAACACGACTAATGAGTAATGACCAGATCTAAGGCCAGCAAAAGAAAAAGGGAAAAACCATATCTTCATAAAGACTGTATAGAAAGCAAAATTGTATGGATTATGGATAAGAATGGTTTCAGTAATGTTTCAATTTTATATGATTCGTACAAATTATACTTTTCATAATTTAAAAATGAATTTAAAAAAAAAAATAATTAAATATGAAGTTTCATTTTTTTTTTTTTTTTGAAGAAATATGAAGTTTCATGAACCACCGAAAAATGAGATTTTTAATATGAAATAGGCATCGACTACAATTACCAACAAGTGGCATTTATCTCCTCAGTTCAGTTTTGTTTCGGACATCGGGTTTTTAACTGTCCAATAACGACCTATTAACACAAGATCAGCAAACGGGCACAACACCTTCCAAAGGCGCTCACACTAAGCAGTATGGGCTCATCATAGCACCGAACGAAGTCTTGTGATGACGACCTCACCTACAATTGCAGGATCCAACAATCTTCATTGACCTAAGACGCACCTCAACCAAAACTACACTTTTGCATACTTTTTCCTCTCTCAAGCAAACACTGACTTGGACATCGAAGTCGGAACGTGTGACTGTTTTGTAGGTATCACCGTCCACCGCCATAACC
Organism: Medicago sativa; assembly: GCF_051527215.1. Classification (NCBI taxonomy): domain Eukaryota; kingdom Viridiplantae; phylum Streptophyta; class Magnoliopsida; order Fabales; family Fabaceae; genus Medicago; species Medicago sativa. The sequence goes on along the minus strand of NC_140755.1, from coordinate 28,190,519 downwards.
ATCACTAAAAACCTCATTGGAGCATCATCTCCACTGTACCGGTTCATCGCAGCACGAGAATCGTAACTGAATCATCCATAAGCTATGTTCTCGCACAGATCATTGGCTCTAGAAGATGGGGCTGTTAGCGATTCCAACTGTTTTCTCAAATCCTTCACTGTAACCGCTTCGTATCCACCAGTAACAACTTCATATTGGAAGTTTCGATGATCACTTTTCGATCTACTTGTGCTTAACCGTCGCTAAAAACCTCATTAGAGCATCATCTCCATCGTACCGGTCCACCACAACATGGAGTTACAAATATGAGCCTTTCTATATTAATATAAACTAATTCAAATAGATAAATAGAAGATGAACCATTTTTGGTCATTAATTGGAATTTAGAGCATACACGCATATTATAAAATGGACAAATTGGGGTCTATAATAAATTCAAGGATCATTTTGAGTAATTTTTTTTCGTCTGAACCAATTCAAAGTGATGGCAAATACAAATACTTATTAGAGGAAGAAGAACAACAAAGCAAGTGCGCTTCTGATATTACTTGAGCTGCAAGCTACTTATCTTACTTAGGCTTAATCATGTTGATTAGCATGTAATTAGGCTTAATGTACTTTACTTGATGTCTATAAATACTCTTATGTACTCTTATTTTCATCTATGACAAATGAAGCTATTTTCACTTTCTCTTTTCCATAATATGGTATCTAGAGTTTTCTTCTCATTGTTTTTAGAAAGTTAGTTACAGCTTCATCTTCATCATTTTTTTTTGAATCTTCACTTTTGTTTGAAGAATTCTTGTGATTTTCATTCCTTTCTTCACGATTCTTCTTCGTTTTCCTTCGAATTGTTGAAATTCTTCATTCTTCGTTATGCCTCGCCAAAATCAACCGGACACTGAATCCGTTTTCTACGTTCATCCAAGTGAAGGACCAAATTTTGTTCTTGTTTCACCTCTATTGGATGGATCGAACTACCTCGCATGGAGTTGTTCCATAATTCGAGCTTTTGGCGCGAAAACCAAATTGAAGTTCATTGATGGATCCATGGAGATTCCTGATGAAGATGATTTGAATCGAAACGTGTGGGAACGATCCAATCATCTCATTCAATCCTGGATTATCAACTCTGTTTCACCTAAAATTACACAAACTCTTGTTTTTCATGAGAATGCCATTGATGCTTGGTTAGACCTTAAAAAACGCTTCTCTAAAGCTGATAGAATTCGCATAGCTACTCTTCGTTCTAAGATTAACAACATGAAGCAAGGTTCTAAATCAGTGTTGGAATACTTCCCTGAAATGAAAACTCTTTGGGAAGAGTTGAATTCTCACAGACCTATGCCTCATTGCGCATGTCCTCATCCATGCCGTTATGCTGCTATGAGAGAAGCTCGTTGTTATTGACTTGAAGATCAAGTTATCCAGTTTTTAACTGGTTTGAATGATCGATTCAATGTTTTTAAGACACAGGTGCTCATGCTTGATCCATTTCCTTATATTAACAAAGTGTATTCATTAGTTGTTCAGGAAAAAAGCAATAATCTTACATTAGCTTCTTCCATTAATGAACCTTTCTCCATTGTGAATGCTGCTGATTCACGCAAACCTCAAGGAAGGGGTAGAGGTTATTCTAATGGCTTCAAACCACCTAGGCATTGCACTTTCTGTGGTAAAAGCAATCACAATGTTGAATATTGTTATCAGAAGCATGGACACCCTAATTTTCCAAAACAAAATTCCTCTGTGAATGCCTCAAGTAGTAATGATGAAGTTGAGGTCCAACCAGGAAGTTGCAGTGCTTCTTCTCTTCCTAGTTCCAGTATTTCTCAAGAGAAGTATGATCAACTTCTCAGCCTGTTACAACAAGTGAATTTGCTTCCTGCAGCTTCCACACCGACTTCATCAGCCAATGCCAATCATGTCCACACTTCATCTGCTTCTGACACTATCTCCCCCATACAGTTAGGTATATCTTCTATTTTCTCTTGTTCTATCACTTCTAAGTCTGATGTTTGGTTTTTAGATTCTGGTGCCAATGAGCACATTGTTTCTGCTACTCATTGGTTTATTTCCTTTCACAAAATCAATCCTATACCAGTTAAGTTACCTAATGGTTCATCTGTTTTAGTTGAATATGCTGGCACTATCCACTTCGCACCCCATTTTTACCTTGAAAATGTTCTATATTCACCATCTTTCACTCTTAACTTGATCTTTATTTCCAAAGTATGTTCATCTTTGCATTGTTATGCCACTTTTCGTGATAAGAAGTGTTTGTTACAGGACCTTCACTCCCAGAAGATGATTGGTTTGGGTGAACAAGTTGGAGGTCTCTATAGATTAGTTTTGAATTTTTCTGAATTTCCTTTAAACATTAAGTTTTTTGTCAATCATATTGCCACCAATAATAATTTTACTATTCCTTCTTCTGCTTTATGGCACGTTAGGTTAGGTCATGTGTCTCACAAAAGACACAATCATATGTCACAATTGTATCCCACTTTAACTGTTGGTAATCATGCCATTTGTGATATCTGTCAATTTACAAAACAAAAGAAACTACCTTTTCCTACTAGTATTTATGTTGCTTCTAGCAGGTTTGAGTTGTTACACTTTGATATTTGGGGCCCTTTATCCATTACTTCTATCCACAATCATTGATATTTTCTCACCATTCTTGATGATTATATTAGATTTGTTTGGATTGTGTTGTTGAAATCTAAATCTGAAGTTTCTCAACATGTCAAAAATTTTATCAATCTCATCAATACACAATATAATATTACCCCAAAAATTGTTAGATCAGATAATTGTCCTGAGTTTTTACTCAACTCCTTTTATGCTTATAAGGGTATTGTTCACCATAAATCTTCTGTTGAAACTCCCCAACAAAATGGGAGAGTTGAAAGAAAGCACCAACATATTTTGAATGTAGGCAGGGCTCTTCTTTACCAATCTAAATTACCTGCTTCATATTAGTCTTATGCTCTTTTACATGACATTTTCATCGTCAATAGAGTTACTTCACCCACACTCCACAATAAATCTCCCTATCAACTTCTTCATGATACTATACCTGATGTTCAATCTTTCAAAGTGTTTGGTTCTCTTTGTTATTCTACTTCTCTTCAATCAAATAGAACCAAGTTGTCTGTTAGAGCCAGAAAGTCTCTTTTTTTAGGTTATGTAGTTGCTTACAAAGGATATGTCCACTTAGATATACATATAAGAGAAATTCACATTTCTAGACATGTTCAATTTCATGAACATATTCTTCCATATCCTACAAATCCATCAACTATCACTACTGCTTGGGACTATTTATCTTCTGATTCTTGCTCCCCAAGCAATCCCATTCCTGAGACTTCTAACACTCCACCCATACCTCCTCAACCATTTGTAGATGTTGAAACATCACCACCTAAACCTGATCACTCCATTTCCCTTATACCACCAACACCTATCATCAAAAAATCTACTAGAAATATTCATCCACAACTCATTTACAAGAATATGTGTAATATTGCTGCTGCATCTATTTCACCTGATACTTCATTTGTTCAGTATCCTATTTCTCATTACCTATCATATAATAACTTGTCTTCTTCTCATTGTGCCTTTGCTTTGTCTCTTGATTCACACACTGAACCAACTACCTATGCTGAAGCAAGCAAATTTGATTGTTGGAAGCAAGCTATGCAAGTTGAATTGTCTGCTCTTGAGAACACTGGAACTTGGAAACTGGTTGATCTTCCAGCTAATGTCAAGCCTATAGGTTGCAGATGGATATACAAGATCAAATATCATGCAGATAGCTCAATTGAGAGGTACAAAGCACGTCCTATTTCTAAAGGATACAATCAAATTGAGGGTTTGGATTACTTTGACACTTATTCACCAGTTGCTAAGCTTACACCTGTCAGAACTATTATTGCTCTAGCTTCTATGAATAATTGGCACATTCATCAATTAGATGTCAATAATGCCTTTTTGCATGGTGATTTACAAGAAGATGTGTATATGCTTGTTCCACAAGGCATCACTCCTTCCAAACTCAATCAAGTCTGCAAACTCATCAAGTCTCTCTATGGACTCAAACAGACAAGCAGAAAGTGGTATGAAAATCTTACCTCTCTTTTTGTTCTTCACCACTACACTCAGTCTGCTTCTGATCACTCTCTCTTCATTAAGAAAACTGAAACTTCATTCACGGTTTTGCTTGTTTATGTTGATGATGTGATAATTGCTGGTGATTCAATCTCTGAATTCCAAGTTATCAAAGCCATTATGCATTCTTCTTTTAAAATCAAGGATCTTGGCCAGCTGAAATATTTTCTTGGCTTAGAAGTTGCTCACTCTTCAAAAGGCATCTCTCTTTGTCAAAGAAAATATTGCATTGACCTCTTAACTGATACATGGTTTCTTGTTTCAAAACCTGTCTCTACACCATCCGATCCATCATGCAAGCTGCATACTGTTTCTAGTGCTCCATATGTTGATGTTCCTTCCTATAGAAGACTCATCGGAAGATTGATCTATCTTACCAATACTAGACCAGATATTACATTTGCTACTTAACAACTTAGTCAATTTCTCAATTCTCCTACCGAGAAACACTACATAGCAGCTACTAGAATCTTGAGATATTTGAAGAAGTGTCCTGGTCAGGGTTTATTCTTCCCTAGAGACTCCTCTTTGTTTTTATCAGGATACTCAGATGCTGATTGGGCTGGTTGTTTGGATTCTAGAAGGTCAATCTCTGGTCAATGCTTCTTCCTTGGTAAATCCCTCATCTCTTGGAGAACGAAGAAGCATTTAGTTGTTTCCAGATCTTCCTCAGAAGCTGAATATAAGGCTTTGGGTGCAGCTACTTATGAGTTGCAGTGGTTACTCTACCTCCTCAAAGATCTTCATGTCATCACTGTGAAACTACATGTGCTTTACTGTGATAACCAGAGTGCTCTCTACATTGCAGCCAATCCAGTTTTCCATGAAAGAACCAAACATCTTGAGATTGAGTGTCACTTGGTTAGAGAAAAATTACAAGCAGGCATCATGAAGCTTCTACATGTGACCTCTAATGATCAATTAGCAGATTTTTTTACAAAACCTTTACTTCCACAACCATTCAATAACTTTCTATTCAAGCTGAGAATGTTGAATATCTACCATTCTCCAGCTTGTGGAGGGCTATTAGAGGAAGAAGAACAACAAAGCAAGTGCGCTTTTGATATTACTTGAGTTGCAAGCTACTTATCTTACTTAGGCTTAATCATGTTGATTAGTATGTAATTAGGCTTAATGAACTTTACTTGATGTCTATAAATACTCTATGTACTCTCATTTTCATCTATGACAAATGAAGCTATTTTCACATTCTCTTTTCCATAATACTTATTAACTTGAGCCAAAAATTTGACACAACATTATTAGTATTTTACATGCATGGTGGCAATTATTAACGATGAGGTGAATAAACTAGCACATTTACATGAAACTAGATGGAGAAATTAATGTGTTCAACATGTAGCATCTCTCAATATTAATAATGGGCTTGTTTACTATCAAAATAATGGGCTTGTTTGTTATAGATTTAAAAAACAAAATAGATTTTTCTTTGTATTATTAAAATGATTTTATTTTTCTAAAAAATTTACTCAAAATTAACAGAAGTTATTTTAAACTAATTGGTTATAAATTAAAAGAGGGATCTTCATATTCACTGACTTAAGTAATCACTGTTAGAAATTTTAACATTCACCGACTTAAAAGTCATGTGAGAAAGAGAGGCATCTATTCTATAATTGCTTTACGTGGATGTGGTATAGCTTTTTCAGCTTTGCCTTTCTTGTTTCTATGTTCACTTGCTTAACTGAATTGTATTGCTTTACTGGATCATGCACTAAAGAAGAGACAAGAGTCCTAAAGTTATTGAAGATTCAAAGATAAGTTATTCCAACTTTTGATTTTCTAGTCGTACATCGCATCGATGTAAGTTGATTTTGGTTGATTCTTTCGCTACTACAAGACGGAAACAAAAGAATGTAACAAGAAAGAATTGCTTATAGCTTTTTTTTTAAAAATCAAAATGGAATATATTACTCAAAAGCTGAGTAATTCACCCCGCACGAGGTGTGCTAAAGTGATGAATCACCCACAGTCTGATACAAACAACATGGATCTAACAAAGATGCCCACACCAATGAAAAATAAATAAAAATTACATGATACCCATACAAGATAGTGGGTATCTCCACCAGTCATGAAAACCAAAGGGAATACGGCCAACATTTGAGGAAAGCCATAAAAAAAAAAATTCAGCTTTACTTTTTCAACGATACTGAGAGGATCAACAACCACATTTTTGAAGACACAGTTATTTCTCTCCTTTCAGATTGCCCAAATACACGCCATCCAAATAACCTTGAAATAAAAATGAGAAGCTCTCGGCATACCTACCAAATGAGTAAACTGAAGGAAGTGATCTGTCACCGAACCTGGAACAACGCAATGGACACCAAGCCAATGACACACTAGATACCAGACTCTCCCGAAGAGAGCGCACCCAATGAAGAGGTGATCCACCGTCTCAGAGAAACCGCAACCACCAGCACATACGTTGTCATCAGATTGTATAACATGTCGACGTACCAAATTTGATCGCGTTGGGACTCTATCTTGAAGGAGACGCCAAGCAAACAAAGATACCTTTGAAGGAACAAGTTTATGCCTCACATCAAGACATGCGCCCCCATTAACCTGATCATCTAAAGTGGTTAGGAAACGACAAGTCCCCTTAACTGTATAGCCATGAATCGGATCAAGTAACTAACGCCACTGGTCTTGAATGTTATCCTGCAAAACAATGTTATTTAACAAAGTGACACATTCCCTCATACTATCCTCCTCCCATGCCAGTAAATGACGCCTCCACACCCACCCAACGCCACCTTCCTCCCACCCCGCTCTCGCCATATCCTCCACCGAGCACTCCTTATGCACAACTAACTCAAAAAGTCGATTGAATTGAAGTTTTAATGGAACTCCACCCAACCAGTTATCTGTCCCAAAGAAAGTGTTACTACCATTACCAACCACCCGCCTAATATTGTCATCAAACCACCTTCCTACAACCAACCCACTTCCTTCCCTCAAATTGCAAATCAACCTCCACCACCTAGACGAGTTTCTACCTCCCTCCTTTAACCGACCTCCAACCTCTCCATACTATGCCTTTAATACACGATACCACAACCCTTCCTTATCCACCAGCATCCTCCAACACCACTTCCCTAATAAAGACAAATTAAATTCCCCTAACCTCCTAACCCCCAAACCACCTCTAATCATAGGTAAACATACAGAATCCCATTTAATCCAAGCAATTTTTTTAGAGACCTCACACGCACCCCAATTTTTTTTTTTTTAAAAAAATAGATTCGATAGAGGAAATTATACCTGTAGGTGCCTTGAAAAAGGAAAGAAAGTAAACCGGAAGAGAAGACAGGACAGACTTCAGAAGAACCAGGCGACCCCCGAAAGATAAGCACTTATTATTCCAAGACGACAATCTAGCAGTAATACGGTCCAACACAGGTTTCCAAAAACTTAGTTTCCCACCATCACCTCCAATTGGTAACCCCAAGTACACAAAAGGAATCACAACAGTTCTACAATTCAAAACTGCAGCCGCTTCTGACAACCAAGATGTGGAAATGTTAACACCTGTCAGCATGCTTTTATTAAAATATACCTTCAGCCTCGATATCTCCTCAAGAAGTAACAACACAGCCTGAATCGTATGCACATTAAACCAGCTTTTTTCACCAAAAATTAGTGTATCATCAACAAACTGTAGATGAGACAACCTAACCTCCCGTTGAACTCCCACACTATACGGTTGAAAGATGTTATTAGTCACAAAAGCCTTCATCAAAACATCGAAACCCTCTGCCACCAATAAGAATAAAAATGATGAGAGGGGATCCCCCAGACGAAGTCCCCTCTGAATAGGGAACTCCTTCGTTGGACACCCATTAACAAGGACCGCTGTTGTAGCTGTTCCCACACACTCCATAATCCATTTTCGCCAATGTTGTGAAAGTGACTCAAAATTGGAGTTTGGAGGCCAAAATCATGTTTGCTGGAACTAGGAAAATCGGTGGCCGATTTTGGAAATCGGGGCCCGATTTTGGACGCATGTTGGAAGCTGTTGCTGCTGTAAAAATCGGCGGCCGATTTTGGAAAACCGGGGCCCGATTTTGCGTGCTGTTATTTTTCAGAAACGTATTTTTGGGCCAGATTTGGTACAATTTTATGGGAGTTACTTTTACTATAAATATAGACATTGTATCAGTGTAAACCTTGAGATAGAGGGGGCTGAAACAAGGGTTTAGAAAGGTAACAACAAAACTAGGGTTTGTATAGAGTTTGTCTCTTTGGAACAAACACTAGGTTTTGAGGGTTGATCCACCTTGGGAAACACTATTAGGATTGAGTCTCTTGGTTACGGGAAGAGGCTGGGATTTGGGTAGAATTAGGCGGGAGACTTATTCTTGTAACCCATTGATATCTCTTTTGTAACGTTACTCATCATATAGTGGAACGGAGGGCTGCTTTCTCCCCCAGACTAGGTCAATTTGGACCGAACTGGGTCAACAAATTCTTTGTGTTCTCTCTTCCTTTTCTCTCACTGTTGTTTTCTACTTTTGGCTTGTGATTATAATTGTTCCATACACTTTGATTTTGGTTGCTTGATTATCCCTTGTTCCACACATCAAGTTGTTATTGGTGTGAGTTTTTCATCGAATTCGCAACAATTGGCGCCCACCGTGGGGCCAGGGTCAAAGTATAATCAAGTACCATGGGTTCGAAGTGGGATATTGAGAAGTTTACCGGCGATAACAATTTTGGGTTATGGAAGGTAAAGATGGAAGCGGTGTTAATACAACAAAAGTGTGAAAGCTTTGAAGGGTGAAGGTTCGTTACCGGTCACCATGTCACGAGCGGAGAAGACCGAGATGGTGGACAAGGCCAGGAGTGCCATTGTCTTGTGCCTCGGAGATAAAGTTTTGAGAGAAGCAGCAAAGGAAGCAACCGCGACATCGATGTGGTTAAAGTTCGAATATTTGTATATGACAAAGTCTTTGGCTCATCGGCAAGTCCGAAAACAACAATTTTACTCATTCAAGATGGTAAAGTCAAAGGCCGTCATGGAGCTACTTGTGGAGTTCAACAAAATCATTGGTGATTTGGAGAACATTGAGGTGCGTCTTGAGGATGCGGGTGCTCTGATGGTGTGGTGTTGTTTGGAGGATGATGAAGGTGATGTTGGTCACCTTGGGATTGATGCCTAGTGGAGCAGTGTTCGTCTGGAGAGACGTTAAACACTCAACATCAGCCTGGAGAGGAGGTGGTAAGAATACTCATGATCAGTCTGGAGAGGCGGAGGCAACAATACTCATGATCTACCTGTTGCGGTGGAGTTTCAAGGTTGAAGACATAGTTGGATGTACGCATTTGCTAGTTGAGGTAGAGTACGCTCAGCTTGAGGTGGAGTTGAACACACCGGTAATGGTATGACTATGGAGGAACTTGGGTGCTATGCTCTATGGTGAGCAAGGTATTTCTTCATGAGGTTGAAGAATGTATAGCACGGCTTGCGGGATTACCCTAAAAAAAAGGCCGAGGGTGATTGGATGCAAGGAGACCTTCAAGGAAACAGGAGATGTCTTGTGTTGAAGATGTCATGGTGAATGCTTGTGGAACTACCTAAAACTCCTAGTGTAGTTGGACTGCAAGGACTCTTCGAGAACACGGAAGACGTTCCGATGGCTGAAGAGGTTGAGGTAAAGGCTTGTGGAACTACCTAAAATTCCTAGCGTAGTTGGACTGCAAGTACCTTCGAGAAGGCGGAAGACATTCTGATGGCTGAAGGGATTAGGGTGTAAACTTGTGGAGCTACTTGGTGTAGTGGGAAGCAAGGGAAAGAGCAGCAAGGTGTTGATGTTAAATGGGCATCATCACTAATTTGGAGTCAAGATGGAGATTGTTGTGAAAGTGACTCAAAATTGGAGTTTGGAGGCCAAAATCATGTTTGCTGGAACTGGGAAAATCGGTGGCCGATTTTGGAAATCGGGGCCTGATTTTGGACGCATGTTGGAAGCTGTTGCTGCTGTAAAAATCGGCAGCCGATTTTGGAAAATCGGGGCCCGATTTTGCGTGCTGTTATTTTTCAGAAACGTATTTTTTGGGCCAGATTTGGTACAATTTTATGGGAGTTACTTTTACTATAAATATAGACATTGTATCAGTGTAAACCTTGAGATAAAGGGGGCTGAAACAAGGGTTTAGAAAGGCAACAACAAAACTAGGGTTTGTATAGAGTTTGTCTCTTTGGAACAAACACTAGGTTTTGAGGGTTGATTCACCTTGGGAAACACTATTAGGATTGAGTCTCTTGGTTACGGGAAGAGGCTGGGATTTGGGTAGAATTAGGCGGGAGACTTATTCTTGTAACCCATTGATATCTCTTTTGTAACGTTACTCATCATATAGTGGAACGGAGGGCTGCTCTCTCCCCCAGACTAGGTCAATTTGGACCGAACTAGGTCAACAAATTCTTTGTGTTCTCTCTTCCTTTTCTCTCGCTGTTGTTTTCTACTTTTGGCTTGTGATTATAATTGTTCCATACACTTTGATTTTGGTTGCTTAATTATCCCTTGCTCCACACATCAAGTTGTTATTGGTGTGAGTTTTTCATCGAATTCGCAACAATTGGCGCCCACCGTGGGGCCAGGGTCAAAGTATAATCAAGTACCATGGGTTCGAAGTGGGATATTGAGAAGTTTACCGGCGATAACAATTTTGGGTTATGGAAGGTAAAGATGGAAGCGGTGTTAATACAACAAAAGTGTGAAAGCTTTGAAGGGTGAAGGTTCGTTACCGGTCACCATGTCACGAGCGGAGAAGACCGAGATGGTGGACAAGGCCAGGAGTGCCATTGTCTTGTGCCTCGGAGATAAAGTTTTGAGAGAAGCAGCAAAGGAAGCAACCGCGACATCGATGTGGTTAAAGTTCGAATATTTGTATATGACAAAGTCTTTGGCTCATCGGCAAGTCCGAAAACAACAATTTTACTCATTCAAGATGGTAAAGTCAAAGGCCGTCATGGAGCTACTTGTGGAGTTCAACAAAATCATTGGTGATTTGGAGAACATTGAGGTGCGTCTTGAGGATGCGGGTGCTCTGATGGTGTGGTGTTGTTTGGAGGATGATGAAGGTGATGTTGGTCACCTTGGGATTGATGCCTAGTGGAGCAGTGTTCGTCTGGAGAGACGTTAAACACTCAACATCAGCCTGGAGAGGAGGTGGTAAGAATACTCATGATCAGTCTGGAGAGGCGGAGGCAACAATACTCATGATCTACCTGTTGCGGTGGAGTTTCAAGGTTGAAGACATAGTTGGATGTACGCATTTGCTAGTTGAGGTAGAGTACGCTCAGCTTGAGGTGGAGTTGAACACACCGGTAATGGTATGACTATGGAGGACCTTGGGTGCTATGCTCTATGGTGAGCAAGGGATTTCTTCATGAGGTTGAAGAATGTATAGCACGGCTTGCGGGATTACCCTAAAAAAAAAGCCGAGGGTGATTGGATGCAAGGAGACCTTCAAGGAAACAGGAGATGTCCTGTGTTGAAGATGTCATGGTGAATGCTTGTGGAACTACCTAAAACTCCTAGTGTAGTTGGACTGCAAGGACTCTTCGAGAACACGGAAGACGTTCCGATGGCTGAAGAGGTTGAGGTAAAGGCTTGTGGAACTACCTAAAATTCCTAGCGTAGTTGGACTGCAAGTACCTTCGAGAAGGCGGAAGACATTCTGATGGCTGAAGGGATTAGGGTGTAAACTTGTGGAGCTACTTGGTGTAGTGGGAAGCAAGGGAAAGAGCAGCAAGGTGTTGATGTTAAATGGGCATCATCACTAATTTGGAGTCAAGATGGAGATTGTTGTGAAAGTGACTCAAAATTGGAGTTTGGAGGCCAAAATCATGTTTGCTGGAACTGGGAAAATCGGTGGCCGATTTTGGAAATCGGGGCCTGATTTTGGACGCATGTTGGAAGCTGTTGCTGCTGTAAAAATCGGCAGCTGATTTTGGAAAATCGGGGCCCGATTTTGCGTGCTGTTATTTTTCAGAAACGTATTTTTTGGGCCAGATTTGGTACAATTTTATGGGAGTTACTTTTACTATAAATATAGACATTGTATCAGTGTAAACCTTGAGATAAAGGGGGCTGAAACAAGGGTTTAGAAAGGCAACAACAAAACTAGGGTTTGTATAGAGTTTGTCTCTTTGGAACAAACACTAGGTTTTGAGGGTTGATTCACCTTGGGAAACACTATTAGGATTGAGTCTCTTGGTTACGGGAAGAGGCTGGGATTTGGGTAGAATTAGGCGGGAGACTTATTCTTGTAACCCATTGATATCTCTTTTGTAACGTTACTGAACATATAGTGGAACGGAGGGCTGCTCTCTCCCCCAGACTAGGTCAATTTGGACCGAACTAGGTCAACAAATTCTTTGTGTTCTCTCTTCCTTTTCTCTCGCTGTTGTTTTCTACTTTTGGCTTGTGATTATAATTGTTCCATACACTTTGATTTTGGTTGCTTAATTATCCCTTGCTCCACACATCAAGTTGTTATTGGTGTGAGTTTTTCATCGAATTCGCAACAATTGGCGCCCACCGTGGGGCCAGGGTCAAAGTATAATCAAGTACCATGGGTTCGAAGTGGGATATTGAGAAGTTTACCGGCGATATAATCAAGTACCATGAATTCGCAACAGCCAAAGTGTTGGAAAGTTCATATTCAGCATCACCGAATTTAAATAATTGTGATCAATCAAATCGTAAGCCTTTTCAAAATCTACCTTAAACAATAAAAGTTCCTTGTTCATGCGTTTAGCCACATCAACAACCTCATTCGCAATGAGAATGCCATCAAGAATTTGTTTACCCCGAACAAAGGCTGACTGCGCATCTGACACCACAAAATCCAATACATGACGAAGACGATTAGCGAGGACCTTTGCCAACACTTTGTATATACAACCAAGTAAGGAAATTGGTCGAAAATCAGTAAGTCTTTGAGGACTGTCAACCTTGGAAATCATAGCAGTAAATGTCGAATTTACACCCTTCGTCAATTTCCCATTACGATAAAATTCCACAAAAAACCTCAAAAAGTCATCTTTTAGTTCAGGCCAAATATCTTTAATGAACCCCACATTAATACCATCAGGTCCGGGACTCTTAAAACTATCACAGTCCCAAACCGCCTGTTTAATCTCATCCAACGAGAACGGACGCACCAAGTTACCTGCCTGTGCAACAGATAATTTTTTGAAATTTAAATCGTGAATTCCAGGTCGCACAACATCATGAATTCGATAATTATTTGCAAAATGATTTAGAACAGCCGTCCGTATATTTTGAACCCCTTCCACAAGCACTCCATCAACATGAATCACGTGTAATGAATTCTGACGTTGTCTTGCAGACATCATATTATGAAAGAATTTGGAATTTTCATCACCTTCCCTAACCCAATTCATCCTTGCCTTCTGCCAATTCATACTAGTATTCACACGAGAAATAGAATGTAAATCAACAGACAACTCTCGGAGCTCCGTAGCTTCTTCTTCCAGCAACTCGCATTCCTCCCCTTTAGTGTCAAGGAAAGAAATTCTATTTTTTACATCCGAAATCTTACCTTCAATATTCTTGGAATGTTTTTGATGCCACTCCTTGAGACAAGATTTAATCATTTTGAACTTCATCTTCAGTACATGGCCGCCCCACCCTTCCAAGCTAAAAGAGTTTAATTTTTCACGTACAAACTCACCATAACCAACATATTCATACCAGCACTTCATCAACCGCAGAGGTCGAGGACCCCAATTTGTCTCATCAACATATAAAACAAGAGTAACACCAAACTTTCACCACAGAAGGATCCCAAAGAGTTAGTAAACCACCTGATGCCCCGACTGAAGCTTGATAAGAATACCCACAACCATCGCTGCCCCACAGAGATTTAGCAATAAAACCATCAACCATACTCAGCTTCGATTCTTGCAGACAAACCACATACGGATGTTTTTCTTGAACAAAACGCCGCACTTCCGCTCTTTTCTCAAAACCACCCAAGCCCCTTACATTATAAGAAATAATATTCATTTCCACCACACTCCACCCCCACCGAAACCCACTCCACCAAAACCTACACCCCTTCCCTTCCACTTCCATCGTCCACCTCCTTCTCTGCCTCCAACATACTCCCTCTCTCCGCCCTCAACTATCTTCTGCCCTCCTTGGTCAACAAATTAAAGCTATTATTCTTGTCACCCTTAAATTTAACACCCAATGTCTTACACGTCTCCCTCACATCCTCCGCTACTGTCGCTTTTTTATCATTAAGAACAACCCAATGCTCCCAATCATTATTTACCGAGCCATTGGACGGATTTGTAGAATTGGATGTTGAATTAGCCGTTGCATTTGAAGCCTTGGATAAAACACTTCTCTTGCGTTCTTGTTTCTTCAACACTTTCAATATTTCCTTTCTATCCATCGAAGGAAGTCGAACAATCCTTTTGAGAAGGCCTGCTGATTGCTTGAGAACAATTCCTGCCTGTTTCTTTTTTTTCTTGTTCGGCTTTGCTGTTGAAATTGATGCCGCTGCCATTTGCTTACCTTCCTTTATTGTGCTTGAACCAGCAACAGAAGAGTTTTTATGATTCACATTATTCTCCTTTGTTGTATCAAAGTGAGCCATGGCTGATTCTTGCCCCACAGTCGCTGCAGCTGAATTCACGTGCTGAACCAACAAAGCCTTACTGTCTTTTAAAGAAAACCAGACATCTTCCTTTTAGTTACCATTATTATCATTGTTTCCTTTCAGCCAGTCGTCATTTATATTATCCACCAAATCATCTATGTTTCCTTGAATTTCCTCCATTCCAGCAGCATCACGTATGTCAGGTATCTCTTGCGATGGTGACTCTAACTCTTCTTCCGACAAGAATGCATCCTCCCCTAAGTTACACCCCCATTCCTCCACATTCTTGAGTACGTGTTTATTACCATCTATAACTATCTCAGAAGATGAATTAATAACCTCCAGCTGCGTTGTCGAAATAAGAACACATGCATAGTCCAACCGCGCTCTATCCACCGTACATTCATCCGAACGAATAAATCTTCCACACCTTGACACACATAATTTAAAGAACACTTCATTCCAAGCTTGCACCGGAGTACCATAAATCCTTAACCAAGCACCCCTTTCATAAATAACATCTACTGGCGACCTTTTATGCAAATCCGCAAACAACATACCAAAAAAAAGGATAGCCTCATTAAATACCTCCCAAATATCCTCACTTCCATTACAATAAAGTAAAACCCTATCACTTCCCATTGGTGTTACAACAACATTCACAAAACCTGCATCTTCTACCCTTTGTTGTAAAGACAAAGAAGAGTCTCCCGACACCACCCTCGCCACCATACCACCACTAGCCCACACACGATCCTCTGGTTTCGAATCATATAAAAGTTTACCATCAAAATCTGATACCTTCTTCATCTTCGCCTACCACTCCAACATCCCATCCTCCATCTCCTTACATTTTTTTACATCAGCCTTCCCCACCTTCACAACCTCCGCCTTACTAAGCTCCTCCTCCTTCCTCCCGTCTCCCTCATCCTCACCCTTCTTTTCTTTTCTTTTTTAATTTTCGACATATTTTTTTTTATTTTCGACTTATTTTTTTCTTCGACTTCCCTTCATTAACCGCCAACGTTCCAACCTTCATAATTTTTTCTCCCTCAATGATCTAATCCTCCACCACAGCCTTTCCTACCCTCATATTCCTAATCCCCTCCGCATGAGCAATCACCACTGGTTTGCCTTCCACACCCTGCACTACACTACGATCCCCATGCCTAACGTCCAAGTTTCCTTCCTCAAAAACCTCAAACCTATCGAACCTGGCTGCCCTAGCCCAGACACGAAAATCACCAATCCAAATATTACTTAACGCCTGTTCTAATTTGTCTCTATTTTTGACATTCAAGAACCTGACAAACTCGTAAACTTGACCACGAGCATTAAGGCGTCTGGCTACGTAAACATCAGAAAAAATTCCACATACCTCAAAAAAATGGCGTAAACGAAACGTTGTCAGTGATTCTGGGATGTTAGTGAAGTAGAACGTGACCTTGTTGCCAATGTAACGATCACCCTCTGCCAAGATGACTGCATCACGTTTTGCTGTTACAGCTTCCTTACGTCCAAGTTCTTGCGATACATACTGACTTGCTGAAATCCTAGCTTGCCCTTGTGAAAACTTGTCGACTGAACCATAGAATTGCCATGCTTTCCCTTTGGCCTGATCCCTGCCTCCTTGTCGCTCTGAAACCCTTGACCTGTCCCGTCCTCGATCCGTCGGTTGCGTCGCTTTCCTTTTCCGTGACCTAACTACAGACCAATCACCCTTATCCCCCCAAATTTTTGCCACCCAGGCTGGACCTCGAACCCCCCCAGTGTTTCTCTCACCCTGAGATAAGCTCAGGCGCGGTTGCCACCGCTCGAACGAAGGTTGGCCACCGCAAGGCTCTCTAATCTCATGTCACTCTCTCTCATCTTTTTTCTCCTACTTCTTTTAAAACGGAAAAAATCCAGATGAGATGGGAAATCCATCTTGTGTGCATTACAAATTCTTCGATCGAGAATAGATTAGTCACCAATTAAGCAGCGATGGAAACTTCACACTAATATTATTGTAATAAACAAAAAAAAAGGGTATAACATAAATGCGAAGATATTTGTGTAATAAAGATGAAAGCTAAAATTTATGGCCGCACCTATTTTGCTTAAGTTACAACAATATTTGTTGATATTTGAACAAACGAAATTTACCCCTTACAGACGCGCTAGCGTTCAACTGCAAACCTTCGTTTTGACATTGTACATCATCCCCTTTAATTCATATAATCTTTGTTGTGACACTTTCATCGCTCTTCGTCTTATATTTGTTTCAAGTTCAATATCGCCATATATTTTTTTATTTGAAGGCTAAAATGCACTTTTGGCCTCCTATGTTTGGCTCCGTAGCAATTTTGTCCCCCTATTAAAAAAAGCCACTTTCCAGCCCCCAACTTTACCCCCTTTTGTAACTCATAGGCCCCTCTGATTTTGACCGGGTCAAAGTTCAAGTGGCCACTATATGGATGCCACGTGGCTAATTTTTGAATTAAAAAAAAAACAACACATATTTTTTAATGAAATTAAGTAATTAAAATAAATTAAAAAAACACCAAAAAATTTAAAAAAAAAAGCAAAAAACTCAAATTAAAAAAAACAAAATTCACATATCATCATCATCCTTCATCCCCCTTTTTAAAAACCCCAGAAACACCATGAAATTCCTTTCTTCTTGTCCAATTGGTTCTCCAACTAGAGTCCAGAAACTCATTGCTTCCCAATCTAACCCTCTTCTCACAAAAGAAATCTTTGATTATGCTTCTCTTCAACCCAATTGAACTGCAGAATAATTCCTCCTAAAATACCCATCATCCATCAAATACCCATTATCCAACAACGGAGCCGCAACCACTGCAAAATAATTCCTCTTCTGCGGTAGAATAACCAGAATTAGCAAATTTCCGATGAGGAATCAACGGAAGAGCCACCGACGGCGACGGTGTCACCGCCCCCGTTGAAGAAATTGATAACTTCTTAGCACTGACATCAGGTCCAATCAAAACATCTAACAGTTCAAAAAAAGGCCAATTAGAATTCAAAACACCATTAGATTCCGCAACAGCAACAACAACATCTTGCCAATCTTTCTGACGAAGATTACCACAGTTAAGTTTGATATACCAACATCCCCATGCATCAACGAGAGTAGAATGAGAGAGGAGGAATGAGTTTGCAGTGGGTTTGGATTTCGCAATGGCAGGTGGTGATGCAGCCTTCGAGAGAGGTGGTTGAGGTGGAGGAGGAATGACAGAGGGTGGTTCGTCGCGGCAGGAGAGAGAAGAGAGTAGATTATGGTGGTGGTGGTCGAAGGTTAGAGAGAGAGATTAAAGGTTAGGGGGAGATCGGGTTTGGAGAAAGTCTTGTGTAGGCACAAGCATTTAGACACAAAATTTAGACACACACACATAAATCAAAAAAAAAAATAAAAGATAAATAAAATAGTCACATCAATCAATATCACTTTAATCATTTTCTTTTTAAATTTTTTAGTTTCAAGGGTGTGTGCCTAACATGTAATGTTTAGTGTTGTGCCTAACCAAGTATTTCTCCCGGATTTGTTGTGTTTTTTTAATTTATTTTAATTATTTAATTTCAATCAAAAATATGTGGCGTTTTTTATTTTTAATTCAAAAATTAGCCACATGGCGTCCATTGAGTGGCCACTTGAACTTTGACACGGTCAAAATCAGAGGGGGTTTATGAGTTGCAAAAGGGGGTGAAGTTGGGGGGCTGGAAAGTGGTTTTTTTTAATAGGGGGTCAAAATTGCTACGGAGCCAAACATAGAGGGCCAAAAGTACATTTGGCCTTATTTTAACTCATTTTTGTTTTTCTTTCTCTTTGCATGGATTCATTATGCCCATAATGATTTGTATTTGTTTCTTATTTTGTTGCATATCTTTTTTTTTTGGCTAAAGTGCACTTTTCCCCCCTTAAGTTTTAAAAAGTTGCGATTTTGGCCCCCTATTAAAAAAAATTACAATTTTGGTCCCCTTCGTCCCAAAATTGCTGAGAAGACGCCACGTGTCCCAAAAAAGGGGCCATAATCGCAACATTTTGAAAAGATAAGGGGTCAAAAGATCATATTTCCCTTATGTTAGGGGGTTAAAAGAACATATTTCCCTAAACATGGGGGGTCACTTCTGTCATTTTTTTTCATAGGGGGCCAAAATCGCAACTTTTTGAAACATAAGGGGTGAAAAGTGCACTTTTGCCTTTTTTGTTTTATCATCTCCTTTGTCGCATATCATGTTGTTAACATTTGTTTGTTCAATTTCCTTTATTATTTTGCTTGTATTTGGTATACATTTCATATAGGATTAATTAATATGTAGGTCCTTAAACTATTGGAGAATTTTTAAATAGGTTTTAAACTAAAAATATTATAATCAATTAGTCCATGAACTAGCTTATATATATATATATATATATATATATATATATATATATATATATATATATATATATTCTAATTAATTTATGCTTGTAGACGATTGTTACAACATAGATTTTAAAACTCTCATGTTGCGTTCAATAGGAGGTAAGTAAATGGGATCGTTCACGAGTTAGCTCAGGTAGCCCCATTAAATCCTAGCTTCCATACTATAGATGATGCTCCTTCATGTATTTGGCACATTTTAACTAATGAAATGCAATGAATTTCTTTTTTCAACACACACACATTTGTTGGATATTCCTACTAAATCTTTTTATTCAGTTTATGTCTTTATATATATATAGAAAAACCCTAAAATAGAAGCAAGCCTTGCTTCTATTTAAGGGTTTTTCTATTAACATGTTGAATCCTTACTTAACAACGTTGCTTCACAGTGAAAATTCTGTGTTTATTTCCTCCCAAAATCTAGTTAGGGTTTATCTGATACACAACCTTTGATTGTTATTTTATAAGAAATTGAGTTTATGTGCATGGAAAAGATCGGTTGTGGAATATTTAAGGAGCATAATGTTTTGAGTTTAAGCATGAATAGAGAGAAAACTGATACAAACATAAAATAAAGGAGAAGCTTCTCTGAAGAGAAGTTACAGGGAGAGATTCTAAGAGGGAGAAAATTCAATACCATTTTTTTTCAATTGATTAATTCAACCTGTTTGCCAAATAAAATTGATTAATGTGCTAGCTTTGTAATGGCAGGCAACAACATATATGAGAAAATAAAATGGCACCTGTTTTTTATAAAGGCATCGATTATCAAAAATTGACATCACAAATTAGAAAAAAATGGCCAAATTAGAAAGGCATGATTTATCAAAAACAAGGTAGAGGTTATAAAGCACATGAACAATTGACGATAACTGATGTGTATTGTCAGAAAGATAATTGTGGAGAGAAGAAAACACCTCACCTTAACAATTATTATGTATTAAACACAACCATTAATTATTATTAAAATGAAGGTCATGATTTGGAGTAAGTGTTTAGACTTACTCTTGGAGTCAATGGATCCCTTCTATATATATATATATATATATATATATATATATATATATATATATATATATATATATATATATCTGTGTGTGTGTGTGTGTGTGTGTTGTTTTTGAATTTCCAAACTGTTGTATTTGGATTTCCAAATTCTATTATCTATCGAAGTTGTTACTAGGTTGAGTCATGACCTGGTCGCTCTCTTTAAG
Organism: Medicago sativa; assembly: GCF_051527215.1. Taxonomy (NCBI): domain Eukaryota; kingdom Viridiplantae; phylum Streptophyta; class Magnoliopsida; order Fabales; family Fabaceae; genus Medicago; species Medicago sativa. The sequence continues at coordinate 28,170,031 of NC_140755.1, read as the reverse complement.
ACGTTTCGTGGCACTGCCCAAAATTGTGCAAGGCAGACTATTAACCACGCCGCCTCTAGAATAAAACAAGCCCAGCTACAACTGTGCGGTTAACTACTGCACTGTAGAAAACCGTTCGAGATTTACACCTTCAAATATGGTACTAAGACCACTCTTTAATACTGAAACCACTTTAATATGGTATTGTTACCACTCTGTTATGGTGCTGAGACCACTCAAATATGGTGTTACCACCATTCTAATTATTAACTTCTCCAACTATGATACTATGATCACTCAAATATGGTTTTACACCATTGTAACGTCTAACTTCTTCAAGAGTCGAAGAAGAATATATTTTAAGATCATTCATAATTTTGAAGGGACATTATACCGAAAAAGGGACTATGATCTTAAATTATTATTTATTCCGAAGGACATAAAAATATCGAATGGACAATGAACTTAAGACCATTCTTAATTTCGAAGGGACATTAAACCGAAAAGGGACTATGGTCTTAAGAACACTCTTAATTCCGAAGGGACAGAAAAAGGAGATGAAGAGAAGAAAGACTTGTCAACACAAGTCAAGAAAGGGAGAAGAGAGAAAGAGTTTCCGACAACTCAATGAAACTCTTTGGTGTGATTTTTGAACTATGTGAGCTCTCCTTTTATAGGGAGAGTTTGTAACTAATTTGGAGAAACTTAAGAATTAAAAAACTTAAAACTTAAGCAACTCACAGATCAGCTCAAGTAACAAACTAATCGGATAAGTTCAAAAAGAAACAAATCCACTAGCGAAGGAAAGATAGGAAATTCAGTTGGATTCTCAATCTTATCACAACCAACATAAACTAAAATTATAGGGAGTGATATCCATGAATTAAAAATAATAATTACTATTATTTTCATCATTATCGGGTATTTAAAATTAAATACCGCAATTTAAACACTACTAATGTGTGTGTTCTATTTTATGTGGGACCCCCACATTCTATTTTTTTAATTCACACAACACTAGATCAAAGTTTAATTACTTAGTGTTTAATCTTCCAACCTTTCAGTTTCTTTCCAACTTCACACCAATGTTCCAACAATCCCCCACTTGAATTTAAAAAATGGTTTCTGATCGTACCTGATCAGAAGGAGACTGTCGGTGCTTTGAATGAAATGGTGGTGACGGTGGTGGAATGCGTCAGACTGCTTCTTGGAGCGGATGGGGGGTGTGTACCTGCAGGCACTCCGACGCTCAAGTCAGTAGAGATCAGAAAGTGAGGGTTTAGAGGAAGAAAGCGTTCTACCTTGGGGACTACGGTGAGTCCCCTATTTATAGAGGTGGAGAGCTGCAGAGCCGTTGAGGAGGCACACCTGGCTCTGGCGGTTACGAAATCGTGGGAAGTGTAACCGCCATAGATTTTATTGCGGGAACGTGCACAACGTGCAAGAGAGACGTTGGGGTTCGTTTGAACTGGTCTCTTTGCTTCGTGCACCCCCCTTCAGGAGAGGGGGTATGTTGCGAGCAATAATGCCAAACGTGGAGTTTGGGCTTTGAGTGATATTGGGCCTAAATAAATGGGCCAAGAATCCCTTTGGCTGGTCCAGAACAGTAGCCCCCCAAGTCGTTGCTCTTGATAAAGAGTGATGACTTAAGTACGGGCATTTTACTCGTCAGGAGCCGACATCAAGAAGAATTCAGTTGGTATGTATACCCGTGCTAGAGGAAGTGATGGATCTCGTTAGCGGACTTATGCATGCCTTGACTCGGAGAATCGTTTGCGAGGTGGACTGAGAATGCTGAGAATTCGGGCCGACTAGGCTCGCCTATCTCGAAGCGTTTGTTCTCCCTCTAACGATGTAAGTTCGCCTAGCTGTGTGGCGGACTCCGGTGCGGGTATGTCCGGCGGTATGAGATCGGATGAAAAGATTCCCTCGCCAGGAAGTTTGGTGGGATGTCATTCCGTAATTAATGCCAACGTCTCGAGGGAGAAGTTGAGGGGACATGACCTTTGGTTTCTGAGTGACACGTGTGCAAGCTGTTAGTAGCACTTGAGTGCCTATAGTTTCCAGCGTGCTCTCGGGTGGTATTTTCGAGGTGTCATCATCACCGTTGATTGAATCCTGACGTTCGGGGAACCGTAGTGAAGGATCATAGCTCTTGGATGAAGAGGTATGATTGAATTTGGACAGTCGAAGCAGGCTTTAGAGGAGGAGTCGCGAGTGAAGGGATGCACCGGATAGACTTTGTGACTTTTGGCTGGTTTGTGAAACGAGTATAAATAGTTCCACTGTTGTTTGGAGAGTCACTGTATTTTTGAATTTCTCAGAGACTTAGAGATTTCCCACAGTTTCCAAAAGCAAAGTTCTTCCGAGTTTTCGCATTCCAATCGCAACTTCAATCTCTTCTTCTTCACAGGTAGAGTTCTGTTGACTCGTCTCTTTTACTTCTGTATTTTAGTTTCTGTTCTTCTTTAGAAATCGTAGGAATGCATGCTTCTAGGGCAGGAGTAGTTTTGACTCTGTGGTTTCCGCCGTTGGTTTAGGCGGTTTCCACCGTGCATCAAAGAGTTTTGTAGATATGCTGTCTGTTTTCTGTTTAGTGTTTAGAAAAACATTGGCGACATGCTTGGGTTTCTTCTATAAGCTTTAGGTCTGTTCGCTGAGGGTAGATCCCCTCGATGCGTGAGTTTGAGTTTCTAGACCTCTTAGCTTTTTTATGGTAGCGATTTGATCCCTTCCTTGCCATGACCGACCTGATAGGTGAAGGAAGGGTGGATCTGACTGTTAGATTCACTTTTCCCTTGCTTTTTCCAGATCTGTCATGGCTGACGAGGGAGTTGCTGCGTTCGTCGTTATGAGGCCCGGAGAGGAACCCTTAGAAACTGAATCGGTGTTTGCCGCTGATTGTGTGAACGAAGCACCTTTTGACCTCATTGGTGAAGGTAGAGATTGGGAGCTGATTCTATCGAGCACATCCAACCGGGTGTGTTCGGAGTATGAAAATTACGTATTTCCCATGTATGAAGTGGTTTTCAAGGACATCGGTTTTCGGTTCCCTTTCTCTAACTTCCAGTGGGAGGTGCTTCGCTGGACCAAGTTGTCACTTACCCAGATTCATCCAAATTCTTATGCCTTCATGAGGGCTTTTGAGTTGTTGTGTGATTATCTTCGCATCCCTGCTTCCAAGAACGTCTTTTTCTCCTTCTTCACCGTACAGCGGGGTACATACTGAGTTTCTTTTCGCCAGACCCAGAAGATGTTTGAGGCCTTTGCCGGGAAGATCCGGAGTTTCAAAGAGCGCTTCTTTCTGGTTCGGCCTAAGAGTACGACTGCTCTGGAAAATCTCTTGGAGGCTGCTAAGGAAGGCGAGCAGGAGCGCCGTCCTTTTTTCCACCTGTGCTGGTCTTAGGACCATTTTGCTTATGAACCGATGGATTTCGGTCATACCGTTGCCACTCCGACTGACGAGGAGAAAGGCCTTCGTCGACAACTCTGGGCTTTCATTGAGTCCCTTCCCCAAAGGGTTAAGACTGACCGACGGGGGGACCCTTTGATGAATGCGGACGGAACCCCAATAACAGAGCCCCGCTTCATCGATACTTATGAGTTGTTGACCTCTGGCGATTCTGATACCTGCCTTAGTAGTTTATTGTTTTCTTTTTACTCCTGTCTCCTTTGTTGCCTTCTTGCTTGTTTCTTCTAACTGACTCAGTTTCCTTTGTCTTTGTGTTTGCAGAGAAAATGAAGAAGGATTTGGGAGCCCTTGTAAATGCGGAGAGCAAAAAGATCTCGGCCAAGAAAAAGCTCAAGAACGTCCAGTCCCTGGAGCATCTGATTTCTGGATCTGGTCCTAGCTCAACCCCTGGTCCTGTGGTAGATTTGGACGGGGAGGAGCCATCTGAGGAGCTGGTGCAGGACCCTGCTAAGAGGCAGAGGGTGAGAGTGCCTTTTGAGGATCCATTCACGCCGATCAAGGCCGTTCCTGGCCGCTCTGAGAAGGGAGACTTCCTCCAGTTGCCGAGGGTGTGGTCCGCGCCGGAGCTGTGTGGCCCCCAGTCAACCCTTCTCTTGGATGATTCAGAGTTAAGGATTATCCAGGATCTGGGTCCAGCTGGCCGGAGCAAGGCAATAAATGATGGGGTTATTGCCACTATGAAGGCTTTGGAGGTTGCTGCTGCCCTGAACAACGCCTCTCTGGACAGTGAGGTTCGGGCTGATGCTCTGGTGCGGGAGAGGGACGCTTTGACTGCCAAGGTTGTCGCTCTTGAGGAGGATCAAAGGAGCAAGAGGTCTGTTGCTGAGGAGCGTGACCGTCAGCTTGCTTCTTTGAAGGAGCAGTTGTTTGGAGCTCAGACTGCTCTTGAGCAAGCAACCGACTCCTCCCAGAAGCCGGTGGAGGAGAAGGCGTCTTTGGAGGAGGCTCTGAATAAGGCGGACCTCCCTGGAGAGGATGAGGCGAAAGACCTTGCTGTTCTGCGGCGCGCCGGTCTTGTGGACAGGATTGGTGAGCTGGAAGGAAGCTTGGTGGAGGCCCTCCAGCTTGGCTTTGATCGGGCGGTGGCCCAGTTGAAGGTGACGAACCCTGGCGTTGAGCTGAATGTTGAAGGAATTCATCCTCTTAGTGAGGTGAAAGACGGGGTGATCGTTCCGCCTCTTGATCCTGAGGAAGTAGACGGGCATGTTGATGAAGCCCAGGCCTGATGAGGCCTTGTAATTAATATCTTCTTCAAAATCTAGTAATGACATTGTGCGCCCTTAGTGGTTTTAGCACCTTTATAATATGATTTTTTTATTCTCAATTATACTTGTTTCTGAAATGCATGATTTACTTTCAAGTATAATGTTTTGAATTTTGAATGCTCATAGTGTGAGGCTTTCTATACTGTTTGAAGTATTTTGTTTGAGAGCGAATTATCTATCTATCTTGTATGTTAGATAAACTGCGATAATTCGTATGCTCTTAGCTGCTGTCGAGGGCGAACTATCTATCTGCCTTATGTTTTTGACAGATTGCAATAATTTGTGCGCTCTTAGTTGTTCAATTTGCAAACTTGTATGCTTCCGGATTGCGAAGCTCTTTAAGTTGAGTGTGGCGGGATGGGCTACCCCCCCGCAGTCATTATTTCGACGAAGTGACTTAATGACTGGAGAGTCTTCCATGTCCGCCTAGCGTTTTGTGGCTTTGACTTGATGAAATCAAAGTTGTGCATTTTGCTTTCCAGGTAATGATTTACTTTGCTTGGAAAGTTTTTACCTTTGCGTAGTTTTTGCAAGGAAGAGCTCAGGCCAGAAGTTTTGTAACTTTTTACGCGGAGTATTAGTTAGAAGTATTTGCACATACAAGAGATTGTTTATCTGAATGTGTGTCCAAAGTTATGGACGTGTAACAGCGGATGAACGAGAGAATTTTTTCTAAGTTCCCTCCATTGAGGCGTGAAACACCCATCGCGAGCTGGGGTTCTACCTAACATGCCGAGCAGTGATGTCGCAGCGGTAAGCGTACATACTGAGGAGTAAGAGAATTTGTTATGTAAAATCCTCTCATCCTTTTTCTTTTTGGATTCGGAGTGGCACGACTTTCCTCTTCCGTTTATTTGCTCGACGGGGAGCGATGAGTTCGTTGTATCGAACTAAGTACGTACATTAGAGTGAGTTGGCGTTGTTTTGCCATCTAAGTGTAGTACTTTTTGAGTTTTTCTGCATTCCAAGTCCTTGGAATTGCATTTTGATGGAGGTCTTCGAGTCCGTAAGCTCCTGTCCCGGTCTTCATCCGGATCCTGAAGGGGCCGTCCCAGTTGGCGGCGAGCTTCCCTTCTTCGAAATCCTTCTGGTTTCGCCGGAGGACGAGGTCGCCTACTTCGAATTCTCTTTTGATGACTTTCTTGCTGTGGCGAGCAGCTATTTTCTGTTTTAGTGCTGCCTCTCGCATGGTTGCCCCTATCCTGACTTCGTCGACGAATTTGAGCTCTTCACGTAGATTTGCCGTGTTGGCCGGGAAGTCAGTGCTGGCGTCCGTACGCCATGTGAGTTCAGTTAACTCAATGGGTAAGACTGCTTCTGTCCCGTACATGAGTCGAAAAGGTGACTCGCCAGTTGTGGAATGGGGAGTAGTTCTGTAGGCCCAGAGGACTGCGTGTAATTCTTCCGCCCATTGTGTTTTGGCCGCGTCTAGCCTCCTTCATATTCCTCGCAGAATTACCCTGTTTCCAGCCTCGGCGAGGCCGTTGGCTTGAGGGTGTTCGACGGAGGTAAAGCTTTGTTTGATGCCGATATTCCTTAGGTAGTTCTGGAACCGTTGGTCCGTGAACTGTGTACCATTGTCGGATATCACTAATGCTGGCACTCCAAATCTTGCTACGATGTTTCTCTTGAAAAATCGGAATACATTTTTAGCTGTGATTTTGGCCAATGGTTCTGCTTCGATCCATTTGGTTGAGTAGTCGATTGCGACGACCAGATATTTTAGTTGCCCAGCAGCTTTTGGGAATGGTCCCAGAAGGTCGATGCCCCACCATGCGAAAGGCCAAGGTGAGACCAAGGATGTTAGCTCAGCAGGAGGTGTTAGGTGCATGTCCCCGTGTCGCTGGCATTTATCGCAGAGGTTCACGTAGTCTTGGGCGTCTTTCATCATGGTAGGCTAGTAGTATCCTGTTCGTAGGACCTTTTTTGCGAGAGCTTTTGCACCAAGGTGTTGTCCGCAGATGCCGTCGTGGGTGTCGGCGAGGACTTCTTGGGTCTCATTGGGTCCTAGGCACTTGATTAGCGGAATGTTGAAACCTTTTTTGTACAAGGTTCCTTCCACTAAAGTGAATGAGCAGACCCTTCGTTTCAACCTTGTCTGTTCATGCGGATCGGTCGGGAGCTCGCCATTCCCTATGTATCGAGAGATGGGTCCCCTCCAATCTTCCATTTCAATGATCGAGTTGACCTCTTGATGCAGAGTTCCAATGTTCTGGATGCTTGGCTCGCTGAGGACCTCTTGTATTACTGTTTTGTTTTTGTTCGCAGTTCGCGTACTTGCGAGTTTTGAAAGAATGTCTGCCTGAGTATTCTGTTCGCGGGGAATGTGAATTACTTCTACGGCGTCGAATTCTTTCATTTTCTCTAGTACTAACTGGACGTACTTTTGGAGGTGGTCTTCTTTTACCTGGAATTCTCCTGTGACTTGGGAAGCCACTAGTTGCGAGTCGGTAAAGATTTTCACCCTTTTGGCCCCCATGTCTTTGGCGGTCCGCAAGCCAGCCAGGAAGGCTTCGTACTCTGCAGTGTTATTGGTAACAGGAAAAGACAAAGCGAGGGAAATTTCGACAACGATACCTTTGTTGTCTTCGATGATTATTCCGGCTCCGCTTCCCTTGGCGTTAGATAACCCATCTACGAAGACGGTCCATTCTTCAGGGTTTTCCTCAGCTGGGAAAGTCATCTCAGCGAGAAAGTCGGCGAACCCCGGAGCCTTCAGTGCCTTCCTGGATTCGTAATGAATGTCGAACTCGGATAGCTCGAGTGACCATTTCATCATCCGACCGGCCACGTCTGGGCGACCCAGGATCTGCCTGACGGGTTGATCCGTCCGGACTACCACCGTATGAGCTAGGAAGTACTGCCTTAGCCTTCTGGCTGCGGTGAGGAGTGCGAGGGCCACCTTTTCGATCCTCTGGTACCTTGTTTCAGGTCCCAACAATGCTTTGCTGGTGAAGTATACTGGTTTCTGTCCCTCCGCCGTTTCTCTGATGAGGACGGCGCTTACCGCGTCAGAGGAAACGGAGAGATATAGGTACAGTACTTCACCTTGATCTGGTCGTGATAGCACTGGTGGCGCAGAGAGCGTTTCTTTGAGGTGCTGCAAGGCAGTCTCGCACTCGTCCGTCCATTCGAACTTCGTTTCTTTCCTCAAGAGTTTGAAGAAAGGAAGTGCGTGTTGAGCGGACTTGGCCACGAACCTAGAGAGAGCGGTCAACATTCCGTTGAGTGTTTGGATGCACTTTTTGGAGTGGGGTGTTGGAAGCTCAGTAAATGCGCGGCATTTGTCTGGGTTTGCTTCAATTCCTCTTTCTGTAAGATAGAAACCAAGGAATTTACCCACTTGGACTCCGAAGGTGCACTTTTCTGGGTTGAGTCTCATGTTGTATTTCCGAGTTTGTTCGAACACTCTTTTGAGATGGGCTGCATGATCCAACTCTTGTTGGGATTTTATGATCATGTCGTCCATGTAAACCTCTAGAATGTCGCCCAGAAGTGCCTTGTCATAAACTCTATTCATCATCCGTTGATAAGTAGCCCCCGCGTTTCGTAGACCGAAGGGCATTACGTTGTAGTAATAGTTCCCTGATTTGGTCATGAAGCTGTTTTCATTTTATCTTCTTCAGCCATGGGTATCTGATTGTGCCCAGAATAGGCGTCCATGAAGGATTAAAGTTTAAAGCCAGAGGAATTATCAACGAGTTTGTCGATGTTAGGAAGAGGATATGCGTCTTTAGGGCAGGCCCTATTAAGATCGGTATAGTCAACACACATATGCCACTTTCCATTAGATTTTTTGACAAGTACAACATTGGAGAGCTAGGTAGTGTATTTGGCCTCGGAAATAAACTTTGCCTCTAGGAGGTCTTTTACAGCTTTTTCTGCAGCCTCTGACTTTTCAAGAGACTGCTTCCTACGACGTTGGGCTACAGCGCTAACTCCGGGATCCACTGTCAGTTGGTGACAGGCGACGCTAGGGTCGATTCCGGGCATGTCAGCTGCGCTCCAAGCGAACAGGTCAGCATTTTCTCTGAGGCAGGCGATTAGCTGGTTCTTGACAAGTTCGTGGAGATCCTTGCCAATCTTGAAGTTCTTCGAGGGGTCGTTGCCGAAAGGGACCAGCTCGAATTCACCATCGGGAACAGGTCGAAGAAGTTTCGCATTTAGCGGATCCTTCTTCTCCCGTTTGTACTCCTTCAGGTCTTCCTTGGTGAACCTGGGGTCGAGTTCGACCAAGTTGGCATCCAGGGTACTCGCAGCAGCTTTCCCTTTGTCCCCTGCGGGTTTGCTGGGTTGGGAAACCGAGTTCTGGGTTTTATTAGCTTGGAGGAAACATCTTCTAGCAGCTTCGATGTCTCCGCTGAGAGAGGCGATGATGCCGTCTTTTGCATGGTATTTCAACTTCAGATAAGCGGTTGAACATGCGGCCCCCAGCTGGGCTAACCCGGTCCTCCCTATAATGCAGTTATAGAAAGAAGGGCAGTCGATCACCAAGAATGGGATCTTTATTGTCTTTTTGGCCTTCTCTTCGCTGAAGGTGACCAGTAGCTCTACGTACCCCCCATGGTTGAGTGGATGAGCCATTGAAGCCATATAGTTCATCCCCAACGTAGGGAGAAAGGTTTTTCTCCGTCAGTTGGAGAGTTCTGAACAGGCTGGTGTACATGATGTCGCATGAGGCCCCTGTGTCTATCAGGACTCGTCTGACATCTGCGTTGGCCATCGATGCTCGCACGAGCAAAGGGATGGCAGAATTTGAAGCTCCACCAGGCAGTTCGGAGTCGTAGAATGCCAAAGGCGGCCTTCCTCCTCGAGTGGAGGGGCCATGGCATTGACTTCCATGGGTTCCTGGAATTTCCTCTTCATGCTGCCCATGGAAATGTTCAGTGTTCCTCCGGTGATGATGTTAGCGGTAGGGAACTGCTCCCAGGTGCATGAGTAGGGGGTGATTTCCACGTTGCCAGGGAAATCACCAAGATGTTCCACGGACATGGCGATGGTCCTTCCGGGCTCAGATCCGTCACCTATAAGTTTGACGACTTTCCGTTCTGCTTCCGGATTTTTGACGTACTACTTGAGTCGACCCCTTTGGATGAGGAGTTCGATGCCGTCCTTCAGATGGATGTAGTCGTCGGTGGTGTGTCCGTGGCATTTGTGGAATCGACAATACTTTGTTTTGTCGACTCCCTTCCTCTCCTGAGATGGAGCCTTTGGCGGCTTGATGCCGACTTCTGCTAGATCGGCTACTGCGATCTCGGCGAGGATCTTCTCCCTTGACATAGCCAATGGAGTGTACTCGGTGAAGTGACTGTTTGGTCTCTTGCTTTCGCTAGCAGCTTTGCCTTCCTTCTTTCTCTCGTGGAAGGGCTTTTTGGAGGATTCAGCAGCAGGTTCCTCCTTCCTAACCTTGTTGAGGCTGTCCGCATACAAAGCCTCTTCGTAGGCGATGTAGATCTTGGCGATCGCTAGGAACTCGTTGAGAGTCCTTGGGCGATCTAAGAGGACAGCTTTCTTGACGTCCGTCTCGTCGCGTAGGCCTTTGGCAATGAGGTACAACTTCATTGTCTCATTTGCGCCCCGGACCTGGACGACTTCTTTGTTGAACCTCTCGATGTAGTCTTGGAGAGGCTCGCTTCTTCCTTGGACGATGGCTTCGAGGGAAGCCACCGTTTTCGGTTGCGTCCTTGACGCGGTGAAATGGGTGGTGAACTCATTGCAGAGGTCACTCCAAGAGTCGATGGAGTTTCTCCTCAAGTTCTTGAACCACGTAACGGCTCCTCGCCTTAGAGTAGTGACGAAGAGCTTGCACTTGACGGCGCCCCGCACCGATCGATAAGTGAGAATTGCTTCGATGTTCTCGATGTACTCATCCAGACTGGTAGTTCCGTCGTATGAGTCCATTTGCGGCGGCTTTTCCAGTCCGCGAGGGATAGGAGCTTCCCGGATACGCCGTGCGAACGGACAGTAAGCATTACGATCTGTTCGGGTATCGCGAGTGTCCAAAGAATTGGAAGGGGACCGTTAGCGGCCGTTGCGTCTGGGCAGAGACCTCCTGGATGGAGTTCGACGCAGAGGGGATCTTCGCGACGGGGCCCTTCTAGGAGGGGATCTCCTTGGTGGAGACCGTCGGGGGGACCTTCTTGTTGACCTCCGGGAGTAGGATGGAGATCTGATGCTCGCCGAATGTCGAGCGGATCTGGAACATGACCGGCTGGGGCTCCCTCATCTTCTGTTACGTATTGGGGAGGGAGATCGTCGGGTTTGGATGGTTGGACGTGCTTGCTCCAGATCCATCCGCCGGCAGTTCTGTTCCTCGATTAACGACGTTTGTCGTTGAACCGTGCGGATCAGGTTGCTGATGAGTACGCCGGTTGATGTTGCGTCTTCTGGCGTCTCTATAGGGCGGATGGGACCTAGCAGAGGCCTTTGTCGGATAGGAAGTACCTGGGTTGGTTCCTCCCTGGGTGTATCTACAGGTGAAGGTGAGGATGTTACGCCATCCTGTTGAGGAATGCGCACCTCACTTCGTAGCTGGGATTTAGCACCGTTGGCAGCCATTATAGTTTTTTGTGAAAAGCTTTGGTTTTTAGTGATAAAAACGGGGAAGCTTATATATTCCCACAGACGGCGCCACTGATCGTACCTGATCAGAAGGAGACTGTCGGTGCTTTGAATGCGGTGGTGGTGACGGTGGTGGAATGCGTCAGACTGCTTCTTGGAGCGGATGGGGGGTGTGTACCTGCAGGCACTCCGACGCTCAAGTCAGTAGAGATCAGAGAGTGAGGGTTTAGAGGAAGAAAGCGTTCTACCTTGGGGAGTGCGGTGAGTCCCCTATTTATAGAGGTGGAGAGCTGCAGAGCCGTTGAGGAGGCACACTTGGCTCTGGCGGTTACGAAATCGTGGGAAGTGTAACCGCCATAGATTTTATTGCGGGAACGTGCACAACATGCAAGAGAGACGTTAGGGTTCGTTTGAACTGGTCTCTTTGCTTCGTGCACCCCCCTTCAGGAGAGGGGGTATGTTGCGAGCAATAATTCCAAACGTGGAGTTTGGGCTTTGAGTGATATTGGGCCTAAGTAAATGGGCCAAGAATCCCTTTCGCCGGTCTAGAACAGTTTCAATAATAACTTCAAAACGTTTCTATAAGGTTGCTAATAAACAAAGGTGTCGCCTACAACTTGAACATTTGCATAGCGGTTAATATTCCGATTTACAAGAGTTGCTTACATCATTGAACTCTATCTCAGACATAGAACCCGCACACAAAACTTTTCATAAGGTGTATTCTAAAAGCCCGTGCGTTTATCGCCCTGCACGTGTATCCCGGTTTTAACGAACGCTCTAGATATTCTGCCCCGAATACCATAGGAACCGGCCTCTGTTCCACATTCGTATAGGTGAGTTTATCAAGAGAACTCTTGTAGCTATGTACTCCACTCAACATAGAGTATAGATCTCATTAAGAGTTTCTATTATCTCATCCTTCTGTCGCTGCAGGAATCATGCTTTCATACTGAAATTTTGGCACGTTAGTCTTACGATGTTCTAAGAGATGTTTCAACACGAAACACAGATAACAGATCTTGTGTATGATGTTTAGAACATTAAGCTAACAAACATAATAAGATAAAGATAACAGCCAGGAAAGAAAAGAGGCACAGAGAAATTGTTAACCCAGTTCGGTGCAACGTCACCTACTCTGGGGGCTACCAAGTGTTTTATCTTGGTTTTTCGGGTGTCAAACATTGATTACGTTTGAACCTTTTTAACCTTTGATATCTCATTTTTTCTTTGGAAGGGAAAAATAAGCAAAACCCTTGAGAATCGAGGTCCGGGAGTTGTTTTCGCTACGGGAAGGTGTTAGGCACCCATAACGACTATAGTATCCTATAGGAACCGTCTTTACTTTCTACGTGCGCGCTTTATTTTTAAATGCTACTTGAAAAATGATATTTACACTAAGAGTTTACTAAGTGAAGGATTGGAGGGAGAAGATGATGTTTGAATTTTGTTTTATTTGAATTGAAGAAATATTGTTTCCTTGCCTACGTACCCTTTTAAGGGATCAAATCCACCGTAGTTCTCTTCCAAAAGTGTTTTTGTTTTTGTTGGTTGATTTTAAGTTTGAAAATTGGAGTTTTGAAGAATGGAGATTGAGAGGCCTTAAAGGCATGAGATTGAGGAAAAAAGTGAGGTTTGAATTAGTTATTTTGCAAAAGAACTCTAAGTATGATTAATTTTCATTGAAATTTGATTAAGAAAATAAAAGAGAAAATACAATGGGATTTTGGATCCCAAGGTTTATTGTGAAAATAATTTGAGTGATGTTGTTCAAGTTTTTTAAAAATTGATTTTTTCTAAGTGTAAACCCTAGGCATTCATCTAAACATTCAATCCTAAACATACATCTAAACATGCATATCCTAGCCATACATCTAAAGTATCTAGGTGATGTGTGTGCATGTGTCGGTGCTTGTGTCGGTGTACATAATTAGAGTCCATTGTCCTTTACATCATTGGCCTAGATACATTCTATGGTCTTGCAAGAATTTTAAAGGCATAAAGTAAAATACAAGAGCTCCTAGGTGTTACATTCTAATTTTTGCATGAATTTTAAAGTGCAAGAAATAAAAGGATGAGAATGTGAGATGGAGGATGAAATGCTCATGATGTATGAAACATGAAGTAGAGTGGTTAGTGAAAATGAGGCATAAAATGATAGAAAGATAGGCAAGGAAATACTAAACAAAGAATAGTAAAAATGACAAGAATAAAGTGTCAAAATGTAGTAAAAATTTACCATAACCTCTCAATAAGTACATGACCTATAATTCTCCTATCATAAGCAATTTTCAAAGACTTCATTGCATTATGAGCGTGAAAATTATAGGGCATGTTCCAGTCAAGGATCATGACATATTTTTAGGTACACTTAGCACTTTATTTTCACATACACACATTTACATGACTTGTAAAACAAGCAACTAATTACCCATGTTCACATGCAGCAAGAAACACACACAAACAGTAGCTAAAACTTCACAAAATCATATGGTATAGGTCACAAACATTTATCAAGAAATTGGAACTAGAATCAAGCAAATTTTCACCAATTTTTTAATACAAAACATCACAAAATAGCAAGAAAATCATCACATTATTATTTCCAAGTTTTAATATGCAAAAATCATCACAAAAATACCACAAAACTATCAAGAAATGTGTATGAAAATTTTTAGAATTTTTAGACACAAGAATATGTGAAACTTCACAAATTTTAACAAACATAGTAAACAATTAACTAGAAAATACCACATATTTTTTAATCAAGATTTAACACATAACAACATCACAAAAAATATCAAGAAAATGATCAAGAACACATAGAAAATTTTTAGGAATTTTTAGGCAATTTGAGACAAACAGGGGGTGCAGTGAACATGCAAGGGGATAACGAAAAGTAACCAGAGTACAAGCAAGAAACAAAGGAAATGGGCTCCACGTTGGATCAGCCCAGGATCCAGGGGTTGTGGTTTGGATTACATGGGTTATGGGTAGGGTTATAGTTGAAAACGGGTCAACAAGGTTCAATAAAAGCTTGTTGTGTTGAAAAACAAGCAAATCGATTGCCTTTCTCCTTCTCTCACGTACCATTCTCTCTCTCACTTCATCCTCACCGGAAAACACATGAACCTTGCCGGAAAATTCATCAACTCGCCGGAAACTTCATCTTCTCCGGCGAGAAGTGCAGATTCCGGCGAGTCTCAAAATGCTCCAATCTAACCGAATCTGACAGTTTCGTACACGATTTTCACTCCCCTATTCGAATTCGAGCATGCTTTTCGAGATTAAACCAAAAACAACTTAAATCTAACACAAACAGATTCGCAAACAAATCAAAAGGAGCAGCGATTACCTCTGTTACGTGAATCCAGTTTCGGTATGGCTTCCGTTCTGTTCCTTCACGAATCCGTCGTAAGCTACGGTTTGCTCGATCTGCTTCCTCTCAATTTCGTCCCCATTGAACTTTGTGATATTCAAACTCGGTTTGTGTCCTCTTGTGTGATACTGGTTTCTTCTTCCTCGCTGGCTGAGATTCACGTTCTTGGGGTGTGGATCATGAAAACGTTGTTGTTGATTCCGTTTCTCCTCTGTTCACGATTTGCTTGGTTTCAATCTCGAAGTTGTTACTACAAGTTGTGAGGGATTCGCAACAGATTCTTTGTGAGGATGAATACGAGAACACGGTGAAAATTTGGCGTTTATATGAATGTATGAATGGTTTGATGATGATAATCTTGTGATTTTGATGGTGAAAGTGCGAATTGGTTAAGGTTGATAATGGATATAGTGGTTATGGTGATTGAGTTTGAAGATTGGTAGTGGAATGTGGAAGAAGGAGGTTGTTGTGGTGGTTTGGAGGGTCGAGAGAGTTGGTTAGGGTGGTTAGAGGTGGTGGTTGAAGCTTTTGGCTATGGTGGAAGTTAGTTAGAGGAGAGAGGAAGTTGTTAGAAGAGAGGGAAAATGATTTTGTGAATTTGTGGATTTGTGAGGAAAAAAAAATTAGTTAGTCTTGACTTTGACCAATGGGACCTATTTATAGGCTAGCTCAATGGCTTTGAACCAATGGGAGTAGAACATGTGGCACCTGAAAAGTTAGTTGGACTAAAAAATGGACCAAAATGACTAAAGAACTAAAACAAAAGGACTAAAACGTAATTAAACTAAAATTGAGTAAAAAATGTAAATTGAAAATACCATAGAATGAAACTAAAATAAAATCAACCATAGGACTAAAATGAAACAATTACAAAGTGAAGTATTTTAAAAGACTTTTCTGCCAAACTATTATGTGAAATGACCAAAATGCCCCCTAGGGACTAAAACGACTTAAAATGACTCAGATGCAATTTTAAAATGATTTTTTAACAAGGAATTTAAGCAAAAGTTTATGCAAGCCAATTGAAAAGACTCAGAGACAATTTTTAGAAATTAAACAGAGCCTTGACATATGAAATGACTAAAATGCCCCTAGGGGCTAAACTGACTCAAAATGACTTCAAATGCAATTTTTTTTGAAATGGATTTTGACATAAAATTGAAATAAAGACTTATTCAAACCAATTGAAAAGACTCAAACAATTTTTAAAGGACTAAAATGAGTTTGAATGCTGGAAATGACTAAAATACCCTTTTTCATGAATTTTGCAAATAACATTGAAATAAGATGCAGAGAAAGATGTAATTGATCAGAGATAGTTCAAATGACTTGAAATGCAAAAAAAATGAAGAATTGAGCTAGTATTTTTAGGTCCAAAATTAGGGTATAACACCAAGCCAGGAAGGAAATCTACTAGTGCAGTTCGTATTCAAAAGCTCTCAGCAAACCACGTTTGCACTTATGACCTAGGACCTACCCCAACAACACTTCAACCTAGGAACTCCTAGATCTGAGATCCCATCTCACTCCCTTACAACATATCACAATCCCCTGTGATTCCCAAATTACAGACTCTAATCAAATGAGGTTACCCTAAAAAATAACAACATGCAACCTTGCTTAAAAGCTTAGATGCAGTTCACAATCTACCTAACTCCTTGCTTAAAAGCTTCGGAGTAGTGCACAGTATTACAACTCAAAGTACAATCCTAAACATGTATCAAGATGATACACGAAAGGCTCACAAGATATAAGACTCAAAACCTAAACAAAACTCTATTTTGTAAAACAATGTCTTGAATAATTCTTCAGGTCTTGCAGCCTCCTTTATTTACTGAAGCAAGGCGTGTCATCCCTTCAATCATGCTTCAGATCGGATCAGTGACTTAATGCTCAATCAACATGGCCGGATAAGGAAACTCCTAGAAAGTAGGCTCATTAAAAGTCACATTATCATCTCCTTAAAAAACTTTCCTAAGTCATTTTAACAATTCCTTAAGAAATCACATATGTTCTGATCTCCTCATAATTGCACATGGTTCAGACCAACTCAAGCTGGTGTGGATTCCTTCAATCAAGCAAGCGCGTGCGTAAACATAGGCAAAGCATAGAACGTACAGACCAGGTCTGGATGTTGGAATATTGTGTTCCACATCTGAAGTGAATATTTTTTTAGGCAAAAGTGAAGCCAACATACAAATATCCAACAATCTCCCCCTTTGGCAAATTTTTGGCTAAAACAAATTAAGCCCACACCTGTTAAAACAGAGAGATAACACACGCAACCTATCCTTCAATCTTCATAATAAAAATCTACCTTGAAGAAAGGTTCACATTCTCAGATTTCTAAAAGATACCAAAATATAGTTCTTCAGTCATCACACATAATCTTCAGGACATGGAAGAAATATATTACAGATCTCAGATTCTGCTTCCAATATTTTCACACAACAATTAACACATGGAATCAAGCAGACAAGAGAAACTAGAAGGTATCAGAAAGAAAATCAGAGTCTTGCAGCAGAGGACGTATAAGGAAAAATAAATTCCTGTACATCCTTAACAGACAATCAACTGTCACAACACGCGCTACTTAGAGAAATATAGGAAAACAATATTCAGTAGCTCAAATCATCAGGATGTTCCAACATCCACAGGAACATTCAGGGACACAGAAGTTTACTCCCCCTCAAGGAGCACAACCATCATATCTATTACTTCCCGTGAATTCATGCAAAAATAATATATATATATATATATATATATATATATATATACACACACAAGAATACCAGAAAAACAAAATCACCAGAAAGCCAGAATCAGATGTCTCAACATCCATAGGCACATAGTCAGGAAATATACAGCATGGATATATCTACTCCCCCTTTTTAGCCATAAAATATGCCAAATTAAGAATTGATAAAAGCATAAATTACAACTAAAGGTACCTGACACTCCGAACAGTGGTTGCTATTCCTCATGAATGCAAACACCCAGCTTGCTCCGTCGTTTCTCAAATTGCTTGACATCTAAGGCTTTTGTGAAGATGTCAGCCAATTGTTCTTCAGTTGTCGCATGCTCCAGAGTTACTACCTTGTCTTCAACAAGATCCCTAATGAAGTGATGCCGGATGTCAATGTGCTTTGTTCTGCTATGTTGTATAGGATTCTTGGAGATGTTGATAGCACTTAAATTATCACAGTACAATGTTAGAACATTTTGTTGAACATCATACTCTTCCAGCATTTGCTTCATCCAGACTAACTGAGAGCAGCTACTTCCTGCAGCAATATATTCTGCTTCTGCTGTTGATAGAGACACAGAATTTTGTTTCTTGCTGAACCAAGACACTAGATTGTTCCCAAGGAAGAAACAACCTCCTGAAGTACTCTTTCTGTCATCTGCAGTACCTGCCCAATCTGCATCACAATAGCCAATCAACCTGCAATTTCCACTGTGAGAATAGAGAATTCCATATTCTATGGTGCCATTTATGTACTTCAGAATACTCTTGACTTGAACAAGATGACTCATTTTGGGCTCTGCTTGATATCTAGCATAAACCCCTACAGCAAAAGTTATGTCAGGTCTGCTTGTTGTAAGATATAGGAGACTTCCAATCATGCTTCTGTATAGACTTTGATCAACAGCTACACCATTTTCATCTTTGGATTACTTTAAGTGAGTGGCTGCTGGTGTTCTTTTATGACTGGCATTGTCTAGCCCAAACTTCTTCACAATATTCTTGGCATTCTTGCTCTGGGAGATGAATATTGTGTCTTCCATCTGCCTAACTTGCAGACCAAGAAAGTAAGTCAGTTCTCCCACAAGACTCATCTCAAATTCAGACTGCATCTGATGAACAAAATGTTGAACCATCTGATTCGACATTCCTCCAAACACAATGTCATCAACATAGATCTGTGCTATCATGAGTCTTCCTTTGTCCTTCTTAACAAATAAGGTCTTGTCTGTTCCTCCCTTCTTGTATCCTTGATGGGTCAGTATTTCTGTGAGTCTTTCATACCAAGCCCTAGGTGCTTGCTTCAACCCATACAGTGCCTTCTTCAGCTTGTACATACGCATGATCAGGAAAATTTGGATCAACAAATCCCTTTGGTTGCTCAACATAGACTTCTTCATGGAGATACCCATTTAAAAAGGCACTCTTCACATCCATCTGAAACAATTTGAACTTCAGGATACAAGCCACTCCCAAAAGTAATCTAATAGATTCCAATCTGGGTACAGGTGCAAATGTTTCATCAAAGTCTAATCCCTTGTGCTACCAGTCTTACCTTGTTTCAGGTAACAGTGCCATTTTCATCTGACTTGTTTTTGTAGATCCATTTTGTACCAATGACATTTATGTCATTTGGTCTTGGCACCAGATCCCATACTTCACTTCTTTTGAACTGGTTGAGTTCTTCTTGCATGGCTTCAATCCAAAAATCATCAGTGAGAGCTTCCTTCGCGTTCTTGGGTTCAAATTTGGATACAAAACATGAGTTGGAGATAACATCATTAGCTCTTCTGGTTCTGATTCCTTGATCTGGATTTCCAATAATGAGTTCTTGAGGATGATTCTTCTGAATTCTAATTGAAGGTCCTTTGCTTGTTTCTCCATGCTCCAGCTCAGTATCCTCAGAGTTAGTTTCAGGTTCTTCAACAACTTCAGGAATTACATTTTCTTGAGCAGATGTTTCAGGATATGCTTCAACACCTGGTACAACTTCAAATGTTGGTCTTTAACCACATCATCTACTACCACATTGATGGATTCCATAACAACTTGAGTTCTGTTGTTAAATACTTTATATGCCCTGCTGTTAGTATAGTAGCCCAGAAAGATTCCCTCATCACTCTTTGGATCCATTTTCCTTCTGTAATCTCTATCTGCTAGAATGTAACACTTGCTACCAAAGACATGGAAATATTTTACAGTAGGCTTTCTTTCTTTCCATAGTTCATACAAGGTAGTTGATGTACCTGTTCTCAATGTGACTCTATTATGAACATGACAAGCTGTATTCATAGCTTCAGCCCAGAAATAAAGGGGAAGGTGTTTAGCATGTAGCATGACCCTGGATGATTCTTGTAGAGTCCTGTTCTTCCTTTCCACCACTCCATTCTGTTGAGCTGTTATGGGAGATGAAAATTCATGCCTGATTCCTTCATCCGCACAAAATTCTTGAAATCTGGAGTTTTCAAATTTTGTTCCATGATCACTTCTTATTCTGACAATACCTCTATTTTTCTCTCTTTGAAGTTGAATGCAAAGTTCCTTGAGAGCTTCAAAGGTGTCAGATTTCTCTCTAATAAAGTTCACCTAGGTGAATCTTGAAAAATCATCAACAACCACCACAACATACCTCTTTCCACCAATGCTTGCCACTTGCATGGGTCCCATTAAATCAATATAAAGAAGTTCAAGAGATTTAGAGGTTCCCAGATGTTCCAACCTAGGATGGGACATTCGAGTCTGTTTACCAATCTGACATTCTCCACAAATACTCCTTTCAGTGATCTCTAGTCTGGGTATGCCTCTGATTGCTTCTAGAGAAATAGCTTTCTTAATTCCTTGTATGTTCAAATGACCCAGTTTTTGGTGCCACAGTTTGACCTCTTCATCTTTGCTCAGCATGCATGAGGATATGAGAGCCTGTTCTTGAGATATCCATAAGTAATAATTGTCCTTAGAGCTAGTACCCTTCATACTCACCTTACCCTTCCCATCTAGGATCTGGCACTCAGTTTTACTAAAGTTTACACTAAGCCCCTAATCACATAGTTGACTAATACTAATCAGGTTGGCTGCCAGCCCTTTGACCAGGAAGACATTATTCAGTCTTGGTGATCCTTCACTAACTAAGTCTCCAATCCCCACAATCTTCCCTTTAGCACCGTCCCCAAATGTGACATAACTTTTTGGCATAAGGTCTGACATTTCCTAGAAAGTTGTCCATCCCTGTCATGTGACGAGAACACCCACTATCAAAGTACCAATCTTCACTGGAGGATGCTCTTAAGGAGGTATGGGCTATTAGACCTAAACATTTAGGTTTTCACTCCTTCTTGACCCCTCTCAAGGCTGAACTAGGTTGATGTACCCTGTCTGTGGCAAAAATGACACTTCCAAGAGAGACTTTCTTTTACTGAGTCAGTTTTAGGGTGTTGTACAGAATGTTCCAACGTTGGACCTCTACCAGTTACATTATCTGTTCTAATTGAAGCTACAAACTTAATTTTCTTTACTGGTTTTCCCTTCTTGGCCTTATGATAGTATTCTAAAGCCTGAACATAGCTACTGTTTTGTTGTTCCTGTTTCAGGTGTTCATGTGTAAAGCCTATGCCATTTGGTTTACCTATCACTTGACCTTCTAACATCCTATCTAGAACATCAGTTCCAGTGGCCATCATTCTAACTTGTTTAAGGACATTATCAAGTTTAGAATTAAGTAACATTACCTCTTTGTTTAGATCAGAGATTTTAGCCAAATGACCAATCCTTTCTTCATGAAGATGATTAATGATTTCTTCCTGCTCCATCATATGCCTGGAAGTGCTTTCATCATGAATGTCTTGATAACCATAAGACACAGTTACTTTCTCATAGTCAGAATCCTCATTTTCAGATCCAGATTCCACTCTCCCAGTCATAGCACTAACACGTTTAGCAGCATCACTTTCAACATCTCCATCTGTTCCTTCATCATCAGACTAGGAAACAATCATCCTTTCTTTTGCTTCTTGAGAAAAGTTGCACATTCAGTTCTGATGTGACCATAACCTTCACATTCATGACATTGTACTCCTTTGTAACGGTTGTTTTTCTCTTCATTTCTGTCATACCTTTAATTACCTTGTTGCCTGTCAGTGTTCCATCAGATGTTCTGCCCATTACCTCTGGATTTGATGCTTACTTGTTTGAGAATCTTGTTAAACTGTCTTCCTAGCATTACAAAATCCTCTGACAGATTCTCATCCTCTATACCCTCTTCCAATCCTTCATCATCAGCTGTGTTTGCTGTAAAGGCAATGCCTTTTCCCTTCTTCTCAGATCTGTTATCAATAACGAGCTCAAAATTTTGAAGAGAACCTATGAGCTCTTCCACCTGCATGTTGGATACGTCTTGGGCTTCCTCAATGGCTGTGACCTTCATGTCAAATCTCTTTGGCAGAGATCTGAGAATTTTTCTTACCAATTTTTCATCTGACAGTTTTTCTCCATGAGAATCAAATGAATTAGCAATGTCAAGGACATTCATGTAGTAATCTTGTATATTCTCATCCTCCTGCATTCTCAGACTTTCAAACTTGGTCGCCAGGAGTTGAATCCTTGAGCTCTTCACCTTGGAAGTACCTTCATGAGCTGTCTTCAGGATGTCCCAAGAATCTTTAGCAACATCACACTTTTTGATGAGTCTGAACATATTTTTGTCCACTCCATTGAAAAGGGCATTTAGGGCCTTGGAGTTTGCAAGAGACAGTTCATCCTCTGGCAGTGTCCACTCATCTTCTGGCTTCAAAACCGTGGTTTTGTTGCCATCTTTGTCAAGAACAACTGGATGTTCCCAACCTTTCATCACAGTCTTCCAAGTCTTGCTGTCAATAGACTTGAGATAGGCACTCATACGTAACTTCTAGTAGTCATAATTTGTTCCATCTAGTAACGGTGGTCTGTTAACAAAACCTCCTTCTTTCTCCATATTTCCAGAATAGATCTCCTCTGGATCTCACCCAATAACAGGCAGGGTGCCTGCTCTTATGCCAATTGAAATTCTGGCACGTTAGTCTTACGATGTTCTAAGAGATGTTTCAACACGAAACACAGATAACAGATGTTGTGTACGATGTTTAGAACATTAAGTTAACAAACATAATAAGATAAAGATAACAGCCAGGAAAGAAAAGAGGCACAGAGAAATTGTTAACCCAGTTCGGTGCAACGTCACCTACTCTGGGGGCTACCAAGCCAGGAAGGAAATCTACTAGTGCAGTCCGTATTCAAAAGCTATCAGCAAACCACGTTTGCACTTATGACCTAGGACCTACCCCAACAAGACTTCAACCTAGGAACTCCTAGATCTGAGATCCCATCTCACTCCCTTACAACATATCACAATCCCCTGTGATTCCCAAATTACAGACTCTAATCAAATGAGGTTACCCAAAAAAATAACAACATGCAACCTTGCTTAAAAGCTTAGATGCAGTTCACAATCTACCTAACTTCTTGCTTAAAAGCTTCGGAGTAGTGCACAGTATTACAACTCAAAGTACATTCCTAAACATGCATCAAGATGATACACGAAAGGCTCACAAGATATAAGACTCAAAACCTAAACAAAACTCTATTTTGTAAAACAATGTCTTGAATAATTCTTCAGGTCTTGCAGCCTCCTTTATTTACTGAAGCAAGGCGTGTCATCCCTTTAATCATGCTTCAGATCGGATCAGTGACTTAATGCTCAATCAACATGGCCGGATAAGGAAACTCCTAGAAAGTAGGCTCATTAAAAGTCACATTATCATCTCCTTAAAAAACTTTCCTAAGTCATTTTAACAATTCCTTAAGAAATCACATATGTTCTGATCTCCTCATAATTGCACACGGTTCAGACCAACTCAAGCTGGTGTGGATTCCTTCAATCAAGCAAGCGCGTGCGTAAACATAGGCAAAGCACAGAACGTACAGACCAGGTCTGGATGTTGGAACATTGTGTTCCACATCTGAAATGAATATTTGTTTTAGGCAAAAGTGAAGCCAACATACAAATATCCAACACATACTTTTATCATAGCATGTTCTATCACTTGTGACTTGTTGTTACCCATTGAACCTATTTCTTGGGATCTCCAGTCATGTAGTTCGGGTTACCATCACTTGTGACCTTTGGGCATTAGTCCCATCCTATTGGATGTGTTTAGGACTTTCTTTCTAGTAATTCCTTTCGTCAAAGGATTGACTAATTCTTTATCAGTACGTACATGATCTACTTTAACCGTTCCCTTTGAGAGTAGCTAGCTCTTTAACCCTTTATGTGTTTGTGCCTTAATTATCGTCTCTTTCCATTGTACTAACGATTCTCAATTTTTGAAATAGCTGCAGTACTATCACAATGAATTAACACTTTTGGAAATGGTTTTATCCACTAAGGATTCTCAACTAACAAGCATCTTATCAACTTGCTTCTTCACTAGTTTTCTCTAGTGTTCTCATCTCAGATTCAATCCATAGTGAACTGAGTCGATATCATTTGTTTTAACAAACAACTCCTCCAATGATGCTCAATGTGCAGTCACTGGTCGCTATAAGACTGATCTGAAGGATGTTCTATTTTGTATCTTGTACCATTCAAGTACAATAGGTTATTCCTCATAATTTAGTCTTAGAGTCATGGTCTTCTTAAGGAACCTCATGACTCTTTCAATAGCATGACAATGCTTCTCATTCGTCTACTAGTAAACTTGCACAAGAGTTTCACGACATCGGCAATGTCGGGTCTAATACATTCAGTGGCTTACCTAAGTGCTGCCAATGATGCTCGCATATTCTGTTTTTCTAACTCCATCTCAAATGTTCTTACACTTGGATCATAATATATGATTGCAAGTTTACGGTCAAATAATTACATTTCCTTAAGATCTTCTCAACTTTGTGAGATTTATCAAAAAAAATTCTCTTTTCTGATATAATAATCTTGAAACCAAGAATTACTTCAACTTTGTCTAGGTCTTTCTTATCAATGTCGTTGATAAACAATGATTTCACATAATTTATAACATGAATCTTTAAATCAAATATGAGCAAGTCGTCTTCATAGAGACATATATGATCGTGCAAATATTATTTTTCACTTTCATTCACTTTATACTCATTCGATAGCATTAGAATGTCAGATTTTTCATGTCATTTCTTAGGAGTATATTTTAGACCATACAAATAATTATCTAACTTACAGACCTTGTTTTCATGTCATTACTATCGAGTTAAGAACGACGGCTAAAGGGACTAGTACTCTTTTGGATATGATTCTAGTGACTGGTGAATGAGTATCGAAGAAGTCTATATTTTTTCTCTTTGTCTACAACCTTTGACTACAAGGAGAGCCTAGTATTCATTAACCTTCCCATCAGATTTTAGTTTCCTTTTCCAAAATCCAAATACAACCGATTGGTTTTGCAACTATGAGGCAAGTCAATCAAGTGTCATGTTTTGTTAGACTCTAGAAAATTCATTTCATCGTTTATTGCTTCTTGCCATAATTCAGCATCCATTAAGGATATAGCTTTTTAAGGCATAATGGATCTTCTTCTAATGTATAAACCAAGTTCATACTCTTTAGCAATTCTTGCTTTCTTACCTCTTCGAGGTTCTATAACATCTCATACGATGTTTTCATAACTATTTCTGATTACTGGAATGTGATCAAATATAGTGCGCCCACTAATTCTTAATTTTTAAAGGGGAATTTATTTTGCCCCCACTAATGTCGTGCTCCTACTAGTGCCCCCACTATTCTTTAGTTAAAGGGGTAAATATTTTCATAGAAATCGGCATCTTTTAATTCTATGATCACTTTAGCATTTAGGTCATAAACCTATATGTTTCGCTGTTTAAAGCATACCCAATGAATACACATTCATAGGCTCTACTAGTGAGTTCAACTCTCTTGGGATTTAGAGTCAAAATATAGTACATATAATCCCAAGTTTAAAAATAAGACAAGTTGGATTGTCTTTTCTTCAAAAATTGCTTAATTAGAATTTTTGTTTAGACTTGGGTACTCTATAAATTTCAAATTTCGTTATAAAAATTGAACATATCAAGCATATCAATGTTATTTTCCAAAATTCACAGTCATCAATAAATATGATAAAAATATCATTTTATCATTTCTAGTTTAAGTGCCATCAAATTCGCACATATCATAATTTATTAGAGATTCAAATTCTCTAAACACTGATTTATATGAATTTTTGGTTCATTTATCTTGACTGCAAAAAATAAAATTGTCTAATTATATAACTTTGAAATTAAGTCCAAGTTACTCAAGTTTTAAAATTAAACGCTTGTTCGCATGTCAAATATTCAAAATCACACAATTAATAAAAATAGAAGGAGAATTTTAATTTTGAACCTGTCATCAATGACACAGTCTTTTCTCATAAGAATGCATGGT
The DNA here is from genome assembly GCF_051527215.1 of Medicago sativa. Lineage (NCBI taxonomy): Eukaryota > Viridiplantae > Streptophyta > Magnoliopsida > Fabales > Fabaceae > Medicago > Medicago sativa. Next base: position 28,144,186 of record NC_140755.1, on the reverse strand, counting down.
ACACAAGTCTCTCTTTAAATTTGAGTTAACTCAGTTTTATTCAATAAAAATCTGAAATATTTCTTTCTTATCCTTTAAACATACATCACGTCTTAGAGAATAATTCAACTTAGTCAAAAAAATACGCGATGACATTTATAGCAGTCATAAGTGAAAAGACTTTCCATTTGTTTTGGGTAACGTCTGCTAGTCACGATTTATCCAACCTAGTATGTTTGATCATCTCTAAAATACCCTTTTTTTGTCTATAAATTTTCAAACAAAAAGCTGCAAGCAAAGCTCAGGTTGATGGTTCAAAGAAGCAACATACGTGTGAACTAACTACGAAAGCTATGCCTGCTCCCGAAGCCAATGCCGAGCTTTAATCCAATATTGATGTATGTTCCAACAAATTACTAATATTGCTAATCTCTAGCAAAACTTTTTATCGAACTATGTGACGTGCCGAGAGACAATTTTGGATGACAATTAACTTCACTCTTAAACATTAAAAATGATATGTGAATTTCTTAGTGTTGTTGTTATAACAACAAAAACTTCTCACTTCTTTGTTTTAGTCGAAAGATGTAATTATATAGTTTGATTTATCCTTCTTGTATTTAGGGACAATTGAACCTCAATAAGTAACTTCTTCGGTAGACATAGCATATCGAAACGTCTTAAAATTGTTGTTTTTGAATTTCCAAACTGTTGTATTTGGATTTCCAAATTCTATTATCTACCGAAGTTGTTACTAGGTTGAGTCACGACCAGGTCGCTCTCTTTAAGACGTTTCATGGCACTTCCCAAAATTGTGCAAGGCAGACTATCAACCACGCTGCCTCCAGGATAAAACAAGTCCAGCAACAACTGTGCGGTTAACTACTGCACTGTAGAAAACCGTTCGAGATTTACACCTTCAAATATGGTACTAAGACCACTCTTTAATACTGAAACCACTTTAATATGGTATTGTTACCACTCTGTTATGGTGCCGAGACCTCTCAAATATGGTGTTACCACCATTCTAATTATTAACTTCTCCAACTATGATATTATGATCACTCAAATATGGTTTTACACCATTCTAACGTCTAACTTCTTCAAGAGTCGAAGAAGAATATATTTTAAGATCATTCATAATTTTGAAGGGACATTATACTGAAAAAGGGACTATGATCTTAAATTATTATTTATTCCGAAGGACATAAAAATATCGAAGGGACAATGAACTTAAGACCATTCTTAATTCTGAAGGGACATTAAACCGAAAAGGGACTATGGTCTTAAGAACACTCTTAATTCTGAAGGGACGGAAAAAGGAGATGAAGAGAAGAAAGACTCGTCAACACAAGTCATGAAAGGGAGAAGAGAGAAAGAGTTCCCGACAACTCAATGAAACTCTTTGGTGTGATTTTTGAACTAGGTGAGCTCTCCTTTTATAGGGAGGGAGAGTTTGTAACTAATTTGGAGAAACTTAAGAATTAAGTAAACTTAAAAATTAAGCAACTCACAGATCAGCTCAAGTAACAAACTAATCGCATAAGTTCAAAAAGAAACAAATCCACTAACGAAGGAAAGATAGGAAATTCAGTTGGATTCTCAATCTTATCACAACCAACATAAACTAAAATTATAGGGAGTGATATCCATGAATTAAAAATAATAATTACTATTATTTTCATCATTATCGGGTATTTAAAATTAAATACCGCAATTTAAACACTACTAATGTGTGTGTTCTATTTTATGTGGGACCCCCACATTCTATTTTTTTAATTCACACAACACTAGATCAAAGTTTAATTACTTAGTGTTTAATCTTCCAACCTTCCAGTTTCTTTCCAACTTCGCACCAATGTTCCAATAATATATATATATATATATATATATATATATTTGTTGAAGTTAAGATATAGGTGGAAAAATTTTATGCTTAAAACTAGATATGTGAACTTCATAGTCACCCATGTCTATAGGGAAGGGAATCAATGTGATGATGTTTTAGCAAACTTAGGCTTGTCTGAATCATTTGACAGTATGGGCAGTCATTCCTACTTTTGTTAGAAGTTATTGTTTACAACAAAATAGGTTGGGTTTACCTAGCTTTAGATTTATTTACCATTAAAGAGGTTTTGGTATAGTCTCCCTCCTTCTCTTCGTTTGTTTTCTATTTTGCTTTTATAATAATTTTGGTCAGTCCTATATTTCTACTAGGCTACATTCTTTGCTTCAAAATAATAATCACAACACAACTTTCTCCAAACTTGTCATAACGCTACTGGCGATCTTGCTGCAAAACAAATTTTCCAAATATTAATTTAGTATTTATAAAAATTTAAGAATGATCAAAACTAAGCACAATTTATGTGGTTCAATACAGTTTATATTTGATAAAACTGGGACAACACTTACCCACAATATATGTTTGATAGAAAATAAATCTCCATAGCCATCAGGCCTAGGCCCCGTCCCCATTTATATAAAAAACTGCTATTTTGATTTCCCCACAACTAGGAGTCTTAATGAGCAAGCCATTCCAAGTAGCAGTAACAACACAAGGTACACTCTTTGCAATTATCTATTAGAAGTGCAATAATTTAGAGAATCAAAGATTGAAGAGAAATATGAGTGACTGTGATCTTCTATTTCTCTAAGAGCGGTGTAAATATCATCATTATCTTAGATCAAAGTTAAATCTTTGCTAATAAACTTTATTTTTTGCAAATATATGAAAATATGTTGCATTTCTATCCCCCTCACTTATTGTCTAGTCCATCTTTCCAGAAATAATTCTAGTAAAGCTCATCTTGATTCAAAATAATTTATTCCTAAATATCCACTCTATCCAATTTCTTCATTAGGGGGATAAAGTTTATTTAAAGTTAAATTAAGTGAACCACATTCCACTTAAGATTATCTAAAAATATTTTTTAAGGTCAAACTCTTAAGAAAGATTATTTATTTTTTAAAACATGTATGAAACTCATATTGATCATGTCTTACATCCGGCTATTAATGTCATTAATTTATAATATTTTGACCAATAGAAGTAACAAAGGTTTTATAGACGTTATCTCTAAATTAAAATGAAAAATTTGAAATACTCCGAGAATCAAGAGTTTATTCGTTCTAAGTGCCCCCCTCCTACTCATGTCCTTGCGGCACAGTTGTGGAGGAAGGATATTCCTTTGAAGAGTTCACTGTTCGCTTGGCGTCTCTTTCTAAATAGGCTGCCTACAAAGACAAATTTGTTTCGTAGATGCATTATCTCTTATGAGGCTCAGTTATGTGTTTCTGGCTGTGGGCAACAAGAAACCGAGATACATTTATTTTTGACATGTCCTATTTTTGGTCAGCTTTGGCAGTTGGTTAGAAACTGGTTTGGTGTTTATTAGGGATGGCAAAGCGGCCCGGCTTGCCCCATTTAGGTCCGCCCCGTCTAAGCCCGCTAAAAACGAGACGAGCCGAGTCAAATTTTGTGACCGAGTCCAAAATCTCACCCCGCCCCGTTTAGTGGCAGGCTTGCGAGTTGGTGGGCCGGCCCGCCAAACAAAAACTTTTTTTTTACAACTTAATTGTTACAAAAAACTATGTTGCTTTTATCGTAAAAAAATATAAACGAATAGGTAGCAAGTAAATTTGTAAAAAACAAGATAATTATCATTGTCGAATTCAACATCATAACTAATAGCTTTCTTTCTTCAAAAAAAAAAACTAATAGCAAAATAAGGCACATACGCAACATAAAACAAAAGGGAATTAGTCACTTTACTCCCTGAATGGGAAATGAGTAGTTACTTTAGTCCTGAATGCAGAGAAATTGCAAAACAATCCCTGAATGTAGACAATGTTGGTCAATTTCAAGGACTAAAGTGACTAACGGAGTCTACATTCAGGGACTAAATTGATTAACGGAGTCTGCATTCAGGGACTAAATTGACTAACATAGTCTACATTCAGAGACTATTTTGCAATTTATCTGCATTCAGGGACTAAAGTGACGACTCATTTCCTATTCAGGGACTAAAGTGACTAATCTCCCTAAAACAAATCATAAAATAAATCCAACAACCAAATTATAAAATAAGTCTCAAAATAAATAAACTCAACAACCATGATAAACCCAAAAGCATAAAATAAGTCTCAAAATATATCTAACAACCAAAATAAATCCAAAAACATAAAATAAGACTCAAAATAACAAATTGAAACACGAGTTATGCGGGCCGCCCCGCCACGCCCCGTGCAAAGGAGGAGTTCTGTCTTCTCATTTCTTTTATAGGGTATATTTTTATCTTTTTTTATTTTGTCTTAGTTATCATGTGTAACTAGATATTTATAGGCTAGGGTTCTAAGATGAACCTCTATTTGTTTTGTTGGATAATAATTTAATTTAATGTCGTTTATTTTAGTATATTTTCTGTTCGCTAATAAGTTTTATTAGGATTGGTTTAATCTTGCGAAGTGCAACCCTAGATTAGGTACTTAGGTTGTGATAGAGCATAATATTGATATTACTATCTTGATGCTTATATCTTGATATTTGTATACTAATATCTACCCATCTAGGAAGTAAGTAGTTAAGAAATATGAAAGATATCGAAAGCAAGTCGACCCTAGTAGTGAGTACTTAGGAGGTGACATTACTAATACTGAGTAAAATTTGATGAACCTAGGATGTAACTAGTAATTAATTACAGAAACAAGTACCAAGGGGCGTGAGCTGATCCTAGTGAGACCATTCTCCTCGACCTCTTGGTAAGGTAGACGCTAATAGGCCTGCCCGTTTGTAGAACTACCAATGGGGGAAGGAGAGTGTGCTATGAGTGTCCTAAGATTCATAAATGGAAAGACCTTCGGGAACATTGGCCTTCATTCCTTTTGGAAACCTAGGAATGCTAATTTAAGTTTATGTTTCAATTACCTTTGAATTAGCATGACCCCGCACATAAGGATCACCTTGTGATCAGTAGGTGCAGTTAGCCATCAGAAGGGTAGACCTAGATCAACCAAGATAGTATAGACCCCGCACATAAGGATCACCGTGCGATCAGCAAGTGCAGCTTAACAACCGACTAGGTTAGAACGTCCTAACGACATCATCACTTGTATAGTCTACTTAAGATAACTAAACGCGACATGAATGTTATTTAATTCTGACAAAATAAAAAGGGGGATTCGAAGAGTGCTAACCACTACTTACTTTTCTGCAACCAAATAGGTAATTTGCTCTGTTGCAAACAGATAAAAATTGCAATCTCTAAAATAAGTAACGCGAATTATTTGGACAAGACGACAATCTTTGTGGATACGATACTCTACTTATCACTTTATTACTTAGTAAATGATTTGGTACAATTGCCTAATCCGACCATCAATTTTTTGACGCCATTGCTGAAGATTGTTAATATTTTTGACTAAGCAATTTAAATTACTTATTTGTATTATGTTTTTATTTTATTTATTTTGAGAAGAAAAAAAAGAGAAGTATCGTAGGCATAATAATTACAACAATAATTATTATTATTACTCCTAGAACAGTGGTACTTGGGTATTTTTGTTTATGATTTTTTCTGGAAATGATTCATGGATAATTTTGCAAAAACCCAGTTCAATCATTACAACAATACATACCATTTGGGGTCACACCGATCCAATCTCAATGCTAGGTGGTATGAACGGAACAACCCAACCAGTTCTTATGAACTACTTGATGCAATGAATTCTTTGAAAGAAAATGCTTTCGTATATTTTATGAGCACCATACAGCGAAACATTTGTTGGCTTGAAAAAATTATAGAGAAACAAACCAAGAAAACCAACAAAGAGTCGCGCGGTTAGGTACAATGTTTAACATAGCACAAGGATGCATGCTGGATTTTCGAAAGGAAACTTGTCAAACTGGGATGGCGGTAACATTAAGAAACAAAAAGGCGTTGGTTCCTTTAGAGGTTAAGAAGAAGAGAATAGAGGTAAACTTTCTCTCGACTAGAAATGAAGAGGACACAATAGTTGAAGAGCAAATTATAGTTCAGCCAGAGGAACCACTTAGAGAGTTATATCCCGATGTAGGAACAAGTCGGAGGGGAAAAAGGGACCGACAACACGAAAAATTCTTGAAGCTCATGGGAAAATTTCAAATTACTCTTCCCTTTTGTTGAGATGTTAGAGCGAAGTCATGTTTAAAGCCAGTTCATGAAAGAAATTCTCTCTAAAAAATGGAAATTGTCAAGGAAATAGTCTTTTGCTCGAACCGAAAGATGTAATGCCATCTTTGGAAGGCAGTTACCTCAAAAGAAAAAGGACCCTGGAATCTATTTGGAAGATGTTTGTAAAAGAAGCTCATTATGGTCTTGGTAAAAGCATTAACTCTATTCCATCATTGTTGATAAGAAAGATCGAAGGAATTCAGGTAAAACCATCAGATTACACTCTAACACTTGCAGATAAATCAATCAATGATCCATTAGAAGTAGTGGAGGACGCAGTGGTAGAAGCAGACAAGACCTTTGTGACATCAGAGACACAAAAGAAGGTTCATTGGTAAATGGAGTCTTGTCGTTATAAGATAACAAAAGGCATTGATTCTGAATCCTACTGATGGGAGCATGTGAAAACTTACTTCTTTATGCCAAATTCATGAACATCCTTCCTAACAAGAGGAAGAGGAATAGGAAGGAGGGTGTGTTCTTTCTTTCATACAAGCCACCCTAACCGGATTGAGACTTCGAGCTAATAGACGTTAAATGAAGCGCTGCATTGGAGGCAACTCATGGGAACCGTCGGGACTGAGATGTTAAACAAGCGCTGAATTGGAGGCAATCCATTAGTTTATTTTCCTGCATTTAGTTTTCCTTTTTCAATAAGCTAGGCTGAGATTTCCTGACTACTCAATTTCATTTCTTTTTCTGTTACTAATCCTCAAGTTTTTATCATATAAAAATTATTTATTTGCATTTGCATTTACAACCTTTCCTTTTATGCTTTTATTTTGTTTTAGTTTGAGGATGTCATTTCAAAGCATTTACAGTGGAGGCTAGTTTACCCTTACATTCAAGAGCACGATAACTTTTAGGACTTGCTACTGAAGGTACTCATATGATCACCATCACTTTTCTGAATAGCATAACCAGTGAGATTTAGAGCCAAATTCTACATCCATTCTAGGTTGTTAGATACATAATTTTTTTTATTATGAGTGGTTCATATGAATCCTATTTTTGCTCGAATTTGTGGTCGTTCTTTATGAATGATCAGTTAGATTATAATACAGACGAGGTAATTTTTTCTTTGCACTACAAGAAATTTGCCATTTAGCAACGGCAAAAACAGTTGGTAAAGGTCCAAAATACCGTTGGTATAGGTCAAAAACCTATACCAACGGCTGCCTGCTGCCGTCTACAATACTAAGGTTATACCAACGGCATTTGCCGTCACAATAGCTTTATACCAACGGATAAAAAGCAAGTTGCTAAAGATTCTGAGTTATAGCAACGGAACTTTACACCTATTTAATGGCTTTAGCCAACTGTATATCCGTTGGTATAGGACCATACTGCCCGTTGCTATAGGTCTTTTTTTTTTTTTACAAATAAATATTTTTGTCTAAAACAAATAGTTTTTAAATAACATAAGTATTACACTGTTTTTTTTATATGCACCACACGATATTTAAAGCAAAATAAAAGAAAATTTCAATTATATTGTCAAATTAACAAGTCTTAGTCCTTGTGAGCTTAGCTCAGTTGGTATGGACAATGCATAAAATATGCAAGGTCCGTGGTTCAAACTCCGGCCACCACCAAAAAAAAAAAAATTACCAAGTCTTACACACATGTGAAACTAACATCTTACATACTAACAAGTCTTACACACGTGTGAAACTAACATATTACACTGTGTGAGCAGTTTAGTTTTGTGAGAGAAAGAAGACGGTGAAAAAAATAATAAATTAATAGAGGATAAAAATTTGAGTGCTTATAGACTTTGGTTTTAGAGGCATAAGAAAATTTCGTGAAAACCAATGGCGCCTTTTCTCTCATACCCTATACCAACGGTTGATTGAAATTTTGGTTGCTATATCTTATCTATTGCAACACTTTTTTTCCAGTTGTTAAAGGTGTTCGTTGCTATATGGCAAATTTCTTGTAGTGTTGGTACCTTGAGTCTTTTAAGCCACCCTTTTATATTCTTATTATCCTTTGTGAAACCACTTTGAGCCTCCAGATGCAATTTCTTTTGTTGTTACTAAGTGACGAATCATGTCACAGTCATGAACCTTAAATGCACACTGTTTGACTTCTCTTGGAGTTAGATAGGTAATTATTTTGACTTGATATGGTTTGAAGCTAAGTTTGGGGTTGCTCTTTGGAATTAGCAACATTCTAAGTTTGGGGCGGGGTACCAGTAAAACTTATTTATCAAAAAATGAAAAAAAAAATTGTAGATTGTCATTGGTCTACACAAAAAACAAATAGAAAATGGAAAAAAAATCAAAAGTCAAAAACTTCAAAAATTTTGGTCTCTTCAAGAAAAATAAAATTTATTTATCTTGAATAAAAAGATAAATAGTTCTATTATATTACCCATCTTGTCTGATTCAAGGAAGGAAGGTTGGTAGTTCATCAATGTTTAGTAGGAATTCCTTGGTTAGTAAACTAACTCCAAGTTTTTTTGTTAGCCTACTTTCTCAAATATATCCACCCTTAACCTTAGCCAAGTTATATCCCTTAAAGTCCTCAAAGTGTGTATATAATTTAATTGCGACTGTTTGTTTAGAATTGTCTCAAATTTAAAGCAAGGTACATTCATGTGACTACTGCAATTGGCAAATGTTGTGACCAACCCTACTGGCTTTAGGTGATACATACGTGTATAATGGAAAAGAGTATAGCTAAGAATATGAGCTACTTTCTCTATGCCGGACCCGCTTGAATGTAACGAAGTAAATTTAGTCAACTGTTGTAGATATGATGAATGATGTCCTAAGCAGAACTCCCGGAAGAGTATGTTTTCCTGGAAGAAAATGCAAAGAATAACTTATGTTTTTATTTCTTTACTTGAGGACAAGTAGCAGTTTAAGTTTGGGGTTGTGATTACAAGTCATCTTGCGTTATTCTTAGCATGTTTTTCAGTTATTTTTAGTAGGTTTTACCAGCAAAACAGAGGACTATTAAATCAATTGCCCATGATTTAGGGACATTT